>NW_026947494.1:72020245-77712228 GCF_034190915.1 Cavia porcellus | reverse complement strand
GCATTTAAATATCATTAAATATTTAAGATATTTATAAATAGTAAAAAAGTAACAAAATGAACACTTGATTTTACAAATATCAACATACTTCCATATGAAAAAAAATCCTGAAATATTGTCTTAGAAAATAATGGAATCAAAATTGTGATTCTGTTGATAGAAAGTGGGAAGGGAAATATTTTATTCGATAGCAAATGGATAGAATGTATCAGTAGGATTTAACCACCGTCAATTATATATAAGTATTTCTATTATATTTTCACCATATGGATGTGAGTTTAAGTTCCCAGTTTTCCTATTCCTCATGACACACAGGTTATAAAGTATTAATCAGAACTTGAGCTGTCTGGCATATTAATAATTTTACAAAATATGCTGTGTAAAGAGAAAAACATATTTTGTGAAAATAGTCTGAAAAGGCAAATTTATAAGTAAGTATTCCTGAAATTCATATTTGTCACCATCTATTTTCTTCCTTGGAGTCTGCTTTCTTCTGTTCTCAGCCTTAGTGTAGCCTCAAACAGTTCTGGAATATCTTAGCTCCAGGCAATGGTAACTTCTCTTAGCATTCCTTTTCTCAGTTAAGTGCAATCTAAGATTTGGGTATGAGATGAGACTATTGCTTATTTTCCATAAGTTATATATTATTCTGTCTGGGCAAAAAAAAACCAGTAAGAAATCACCAGTTGATAGATTACACATTATTATCTTAGAGATAGTTGCTCCAGTCACAATATCAAAGCATACAAAGTGGACATTCAGTGAGACTACAAACAGTTGTGTTCAATGATCCAACCGAAGACATTAATATGGTCAGCTATTTAACACCCCTAAACACACTTGCTGTTGTATCCTTTAGAGCTCTTCTTTTTCCCTCTCTTTTTTACAACAAAATTTACACATTTTGGGTTTTATTACTCCTTAGTTCTTATTACTTTTTTTTGGAAGAGAATAAAGTCAAATATGGCAAAACAAAGCTGTCAGTCAAAACCAAGGATAGACATAGCACATGATGTAAAAACAGAGTACAAGGTTATCAACAATGGTTACCATAATGCCTCTTGCTTCCTTAAAAAGAATTGTCTATTTCATTAGGTATTATAAATTTGAACAAAACAGTAAAGAACAAGACCAATAAAACCTAAACCTTGTAAACATTACAGGACTTCCAAAGGAGATAATAGTCAAATCAGAATGGGCATCATAGTGAATCTTATTGCCTTCAAAGTAGTTGCCTATACCCTCAAACTTGATACTATCCTATAGAACGGAACAGAGTGTAATTAGTCAAAAGAAGATAGTGGGAGTATTACAGGACTTCAAATCAAGTTAATAGGAAATCAAAAAAGTTACTATAATATATCCTGCTATTTTTTTAATTTTTCCCCTTAATTAAAAAATAATAAAAAATAACAATATTTTTTTTAATGAATAAGGGAGAGATTGAGATAAAAGAGGACATAACAACAAGCGCCGGCCTTGCAAGCAAATATATTTTCTAAAAACTACCAGAGTTTACATGAAAATTAGAAGTACAACGAACTAAAGTTGCAAAATTAGGTTCATTATTGTTGATTATCATTTGTGATTATATTGTTATTAATATATAACTTTGTATTTATTAATACTTCTCGACTGTCAATATTAAGAAAGTTCATTTGTCTTCTGAATCTCATGACAACTAATTCTAACATATATCTTTATATATTTCCTCTCTCTTTCACTCCCAGATTTAAAATCTGCATCTTTCACATTAAGAATTTTATAAATACTGAGTATCTTGAACAGTCACAACTAGAACGAGTCCACGTTTCTTACACATACAATACTTCTGGTAAGCCAGGAATGTAAGGTTGTACCACCCTCTCGTCTTTCTCAAACCTCTTTCTCCTCCTTTGCAGTGCTGGTATGGAGCTTAGGGGTGCTCCCCCACCAAGACACACCCCTAGGCCCCCTAATTTTTTATTTTGAGACAGGATCTTGCCCAACTGCCCTCAAACTTGCAATCTTCCTGCCTCAGCCTTCTGAGTAGCTGAGACTGCAGTGGAGATTACACACTAGAGTCTCCAACCACTGCAGTCCCAAACCTGTGACACCCTAGCTCATCAGGGGCCTGCTCTGCTCCAAGCTTCCTTCCTCAGTGTCTTGTTCCTCGTAGGACTCCCACTCTGCTGCTTCTCCATTCAGCTCTGTCCACTTATTCTCCTTTCTCCACGTGGTCAGTGGTACCATTTTTATAAAGTAATCATCTGCTAATATTCTGCTTTTTAAAAAAGCTGGCAAGCAATTTAGTTCTTTTTTTTAAAATTTTTTGTCTTTTTCATTTTTATTGGTACCGGGGATCAAACTCACGACTGCCTGCTTGCAAGGCAGGTGCTTATGCCACTGAGCTAAATCCCCAGCCCCTAAGCAATTTAGTTCTAACGGCCTCCGTATCACATGGCTATTTGTCATTCCACGAGACGTCTGCTTTTCATGTCTTCCTTCTCTTGTCACTAAATTGTTTTTCTCCATACAATTGTTTTTCTATCCTCTTAACTTGGCACAGTCTATATTCTTCAAAATCCCAGTCCAGTGTCAAAATCCCAGGAACAATGAATCACTGCACTTTCATGGCTCTATTGCTGTATGTTTAACCCTTAGAGCATTTTTCAAAGCTTGTGCACTTGTGTGTATGTCTAATGCATCCAAGAATCCCTTATCTGGTGACAATAGCACAAGCTTTGGAGCACAAGCTTTCAATTCCAGCACTGCACCCTTAGCGCTAGAGACTTTAGGTGTCATATTTTCAATGCAATGGGAATAATCAAGTTTTTCTTGGGATGCCAATATGCAAGAAGCAATTGAAGATATACTAGTCTCCATTTATAATGGCTTATTTATGATCTCCTTAAGGTTCTATTTATCATTTTTCTTTGTATCCTAGTACCCAGCACAGAGCCCAGCATGTAGTAAACTCTCAAATATTTATTGACTTAATGATAGAATTGGGAACCAGAGATTAAATATAGACATTGAGTTGCCTATAATTCCAGCACTAGGCTGAAGCAGGAGGATCATGAGTTCATAACCAGCTTGGCCTACATAGCAAGACAGTTTCAACAAACCAAAAATAAAATATGAATAAATAAGTATAGGCATTGACAGAATAAGCAGCTAAAATATTTACATGCTAATGTAAATACATTATATATAATATGCTAATATTTACTTATATACTAATACAAATATACCACTTAGTGAATGTATTACAAGTATATAAACTATAGTTGGATTTAAGGTATAGCCAAGTATATAAACTGTAGCTGAACTGGAACAATCTTGTCATTTTGTAATACTGTTTTCAATTTGACTTATGATTAGGGAGACAAACCAAAATCCTCAAATATACTTCCTTGATTTGCTTGAACAAAATAATTTTCAGGTTGAAATAACTGGCTTCTATCCTTGAAACTCAGAATTTATAACTCAGAGATTCTCAATCATATGAAATTTGGTTAAATACAAAATCAAACCTAATTCAGACCATTAATTACAGAGCTTCTAATGTTCTATTCATCTCTGATGGCTACATTCTCTGGAAGAAAAGTGCAACAATTATAAAACAGTTATTCCTGTTGGCTCACAAATTTCAACTTCTTTGGGATTTTACCCACTTGTAGTAAGGTGCATTGGGAAACTGTACAGATTAGCGTTGGCTACCTTGCAATCAGCATCACCAAGAATAAACCAGGGCTGGGAACCAGGAAGGGCAGACAGATGTCATTTTGAATGTGGAAGCGTGGTCCTCTTTCTGGTCACAGCACCCTCAGTTTGCCTTAGAGATATGACACCCCACACAGTCTCAGTCTTGCTAGGACTGTGAATCAAGGTGCCTCCCCCCTTCTGCACCATCCATGCAGACCCACGTGGTCGGCTGGATGCTCTGAAGCCCTCCCCGTTGCTGGGTGGCATTCCTGCTTCCCTGACCTGCACAGCTGTCCTTGGTTCCAGTCAGTCTGTGTTTTCCCTTCAGTGCACGGACCCATCGAGCCGCTCTTTACTTGTTAAAAACAGGAGGATCCAGTTGATAATAACCAGAAAATCCTAATATGTGCAATATAGGGAAATTTGTTTTCCCAAGAAAATTATTTAAATCTCAATATTATCTTAAGCAATGTCAAATGGTTACACTCCATCTATGTCACAGTCATGAATTCCTAAGGGCAGATGGCTCCTGCGTGATGGGGAGCAGCTGCCAGCCCTCCTGAGCCCCAGGTCTCTCATCTGTAAAACGATGACTATAAAACTCCTAGGCACACTTTCTTTACAGGCTTGTTGTGACAGCAAATTTGAAAAAAATAGAATGAAAGTGTTTTTCAAATCACAAAGCATTTGATACAGTAAAGTATTTCTCTCTCCTTTGTTCTTTTGGCAAATATTTCCTGCAACAAGATGTTCTTACCAAAAAGTTTTTACCTTGAGAATATTTTAGTGTTCAGAGTACAAAGGAAGTGTCAACTTTTGAAAAATGTGGAGTCCACTTCTCTGAACTCTGTTTCCCAAGCTGGTAAAACACCTTATAGCTTTGGTTACCAATAATCTGTGATACTGACAATACTTTGTTTCAGTTTATGAAAAAGAGTGTATAGTTTAGAGATATTTTAAGGGAGATTTTGGGGAGAAAATAGAGCATAATCGTATAGAAGACTGTATTTTAACTCAGTCTCCGATCAGCAACTTAAGTTGACATTTAATTTTCTATGTTAAAAATCTGGTCTCAGTTCTTATCATTTTGTTATGGTTTAGATTGGAAATGGCCCCTCCCCAATGCTCATATATTCTGAAGCTGGGTTTGTAGGTGGCTGAGCCATGAGGGTTAGAGCTCCATCAATGGATTAATCATGATCTATTACATCATGCATTGTTGAGAGGTGATGGAGCAAAGGGCAGGGCCTCACTGAAGAGAGTGGATTAGGGCTGTGTGACCTTGGGGACATGTGACTTTGTTCCAGCCTCTTCTTTGTTTCTTTCCATCTTGCTTCCTGAATGCCCTGAAGTGAGCATGTTTCCTCTGCCATTATGTCCCCAGGTTGGACTCATCCAACCATCGACTGAAACTTTTGAAGCCATGAGTGAACATCAGCTTCTCCTTTGTGTTGACTTTCTCTAGCACACTGTGTGAGAAAAGCAATGAAACTCAGTGGCAAATTACACTTGCCTCTCAATTGGAACTCATGGCCCCGAGTCTGGGCTCTTGCATGCATTTTCTTTGTCTCTATAGGACATTATGTCTTCCCTGTTCCATAAGAACCAAATTAGATTATAAATTCTTTCTGAAGTGCAAAATATTTTAAAATATAAAATAATATTTATATGCCAGAAATTATTGTTTGGTTTCAAGTTCCTGTCAGCTAACCAAGCCTTCTTGGTTTTTTATAAAATTTTTTGTTTGTTTTGTGATACCAGGCATAGAATTAAGGGCTTTTGCACCAAACTACACTCCCAGCCCACCGCACCCCCACTGTCCTCTTTTTATTTTTAGACAAGGTTTCACTTAATCACAGGAGCTAGGTTTGAACTTGCAATTCTCCTGCCTCAGCTCTCAGAATACCAGGATCACAGATGGCCTTTTTGCTGTTGTCATTGTTGTGTTACATATCTGTTTTGTCTAGAGCGTGCTGTGATTGATCTTGGGGAAATGTAACGCACAGGAGAGGCTACAGTGTGCAGATACGCACAGGCATCATCAGCAGCTGTCTCTTGGAACTTGTCAGAAATCTTCATTCCCAGGCTGCACTCCAGCTGGACCAGGTCAGGAACTGGTGCTTTGTTTCGTTCTGTTTTTTATTTGATTTGTTCTGTATGGGGTCTTGCTGGGTTGCTCAGATGGGCCTCAGACTCCTGGGCTGCCAACATCCTCCTTCCCCAGCTCCCAAGCAGCTGCAGGTACTGGTGTGTGCCACTGTACCAGGTAGGAATTAGTGTTTTAATAGAGCTTTTGGTGCATTCTGACGTCCACTAAGTAAAGAAGCACTGGCTTAGACATTTCCTCCTGTGACTTGTGTGATTACGGATGCTGACGAGGCCACTTATCTACTTATCTATGTGTAGTTATTGTGTATTATATTAATAACAATGTAGTAACAACGACAGAACAAGTATTAGAAAAGCCGTGTTTGCCCCTTGCTTCTGTAGATGACTATTCACCGGGAGCCCAAGGCTTCCAGAGAGTTCCTCTTCTCTGTGAAAGTAAGATCCACCGGATTTACAGTAACTGAGGATCCCCCTGAGCTGGCCCTGTAGCTGCTCAGATGACTTCTCCTCATTTTCATCTTTCGCACCTCAGCCTCCCAATACTCCTCCCCACTTCCAGGCTTGGTGCACGCTAGCTCCTCTGCTCCTCTCCATCTCTGTGCCCGGCTGGCTCTCATTCTCGTGGACTCTGATTGGATGTGACCTTATCATGGGGCCTCACCTGAGCCCTTTCTTCCACTCACAGGTCTGATCTGCTTGCTTCTTTGCTAGACTGTCCCTCCCATGAATCAGTGCCATGAAACCAGAGCTTCAGTCCAGAATCCAGTATGGGCACAGCCTCGGGGAAGAGATTGATCCATTTCTGTTCAATGAAGTAATAAAGTTCTTCACAGCATTCCAAGAACCATACAAAGAGCAGGTCCCATATGCTGATGACACCTAGGTTTCCTAAGTCCTGCTATCCTGTGAAAGTTTGCAGGTGGTTATCTGTCCCTTGGGGCTCTAGGCCTCTAAAGCTCAGCCCACCCAGAGATGAGGGATCGATATATGTGTGCCTTGTAATGCTGGGCTTCTGACTTGCACCTCTATAGAGGCCCTTGGTGGCGATCACGTATGTGCAGCTCTCAGGGTAAAGGTCCAGCTGCAGGGTTGTGGAGCAGTCAGTACAACCAGCCGTGCCATTAGTTGGGGCCTCCAGAGAATCAGAACCGACAGAAAAAGGGGCTTTATTATGAGGAACTGATTTATGTGATTACGGATGCTGACAAGGCCAAAACTTGAAGAGCTAATATGCTAGTCTGAGTCCAGAGTCCAGGAGCTGCTGTGGAACCAGGAGCAGGTGGTAGTTTGTCTTACCTGGCGGAAGGCCAAGATTTTGTTCTAGTTAGGCATTCATTTGATTGGTTGAGACCCTTCCATGCTAAAGAAGACAATCTGCTTTACTCGAACTACCTGATTAAAGGTTAGCTTCATCCAAAAACAGTCCCAAAATAATGTTTCAGCAAATACCCAGTGGACCAGCTAAGTTAACAAGTAGAATTAACCATTGTCTGGGCACTATACTTCTAGAGGACTTACCTAAGTGCTGGGAATGCAACTCAGGGCCACACTCATGCTAGGCAAGTGTTCTTCCACTAAAAACTATATCCTTAACCCTCTAGGGGCTTTTTCTCATTTTTGTTTTAGAGAATGAACTCAGGATTTTCACACTGAGCTGCATCTCCAGCTATATGTATTTATTTATTTTTCTTATTTATTAATTCAATTTTGAGACAGTGTCTTCCTCAGTCACTAAGTTGCCAGAGCCAGGCTCAGCCTGTGATCTTCCTGTCTCAGCCTTCCTGAGTTCTGGGATACCAGTGTGCACTACCATAGCTAGCTCTCTAGGGCTGTTTTTATTCCATCCTCTCAGTGTCTTGTTCTTATGGTTTGCTGCTGTTGGTTTGCAAAGGGAATTGAGCCTTAAGGTCCAAGAATGCAGCAGAGAAAAGAACCCAGTCCTGGGCCCATCTAAACTGCAAATAGGTATCTCATTCATTAAGTGACTCTATTTTTTTTTTTTAACAAAATGTTCATTAATTCTGGGGAAAAAGAAGGCACAAAAAGTTGAGTAGACAGAATCAGGTTTTGTTTTTGTGTGGGCAAGTGATTTTGTTTTAGGACTCTTTGCTGTCAACTTTTAACTAGAGAGGAATAATTTTTTGGTCCATTTTTAGTGGTTTTTAGGGACATCAACCTTTCTCTCACTCAAGGAGGAACTGTGTCATGAAGCCATGAACATCTTACTGAATAGCGTTCTGCAAATGCTCAACAGCTCAGAACCTAGGCAAATCCGTAGCCAAGAAGTGGCAGTGCTATTTATATTCAGATGCAAATAGAAGTGTTTTATGTGCTATGACTGCCAGCTTTTGTCTTTCTTTTAGGATACCCCAGCAGAGTCATTTCTATGCATCTAGTCAAAATACTGAGGATTATCCTTTGGTTAAGTACAACTTCCTCTCTGGATGTTTCTCTTCACTATCTGAAGACTGGCCCAATACAAACTGTTCTATGAAACCAAAAAGAAAAACTAATTATTTCACCCCTGAGAATAATTTTAAAAAGACCATAAAATAGACATCTCCATAGAAATCACATAAGATTCTAATATTTTAATTTGAGTTGAAGGCTGGATTAGCAGTTGTTTCTCTTTGCATGGAGGTAAAAGCAAAGCTTGAAAAAGAAGCGCCAAGTTTTGGGTGGGATCATGTTAATTTGTGTATCTGTGTGGATGAGCATCTACCGCAGCTACACATGAAGCTGTGCTCTTCAGTTTCTTCCATATCATCGTGAAAGTAAAACACTTAAAAAAATCGCAAGTCCATGCATCAAGTGAGTGAAGGATGCTGCTTTCTACTCTCCGTTGGGAGAATGAGTGCTGAGTGCTGAAAACACATTTATGCCCCACACAGAGCAGAGGGAGCCAGATCTGAGCTTGCAGAGCAGAGAGCAGCACCGAAGAGGCAGGGAGAGATGTCTATGAGGAGGCCAGTGCTGGTTCTACCTGGGCTCTAGGAAGAGCTCGGACGGGGAGGTAGCAGGTGAGAGTGGAGGCCAAGGGACTAAAAGCAAGAGAGCCCATAGGCCAGGAGCAACACTGGATCCTAGATGTTCCACCCTGACTGCACACGCATGCCACTCCCACTAGTACACTCAAGGCACCTGCCCTGGTGTTATGGTTTGGGTCTAGGTGTCCACTCAAAGCCTCATGCAGTCATGGCAGGGGCTGAGTCTAGGGTTTGTGGTTGGTTTGTTGTCCAGTGCTGAGATGGGCAGTGTGAGTGCTGCACCCGCCCAGGGGTGGGTAGCTGGCATACAATACAAGGTAGGGTAGGCAGCGTGCTTTTCTCTTCTGCCGCGTTGCTCTTGTTGCTTCTGGTAACTGTTATAGCTACCATGTTGCCCCACAGCCACATCATCCTGCCTGGGAGCCAGCTGAGTATAAACTGAAATCGCCACAAACTGTGAGCTAAATAAACCTTTCCTTCCTTAATTTTGGGTGTCAGGTATCTTGTCCCAGCAAGGAGAGAAGAGTGACCAAAGCACCTTGTACAAGGGAAGCACAGTGCTCCCAGACCCGGGGCCACTAGGCTCAGCAAAGGGCAGCAGTGAACTGGAGACATCAGAGAAACTAACAGGATTCTACTAGGAGATGGCAGGGTGTTCACGCTGTCCCCTGACTTGCTCCTGCTATGGGAGACTGCGTGACTTTTCTCTGCAGAAACTGAACATCCTCAGTGAAGATGCCGGTGAAGCAGGGGCTTGGGAGTGCTCCTTCTGTGCAGCTGAGACATCTTTGAAAAGGCCCAACACCACTCTCAAGTCCTGCTCAGATTCAGAGTTTTCCACATGCTAGGTAGTGACTCATGCTTAACTGCAAATTAACAGCCATTTCAAGAAAATTGATGTTTAAAAAGCCAGAAGCAATCAAAATAAAAAACAGAAGAAACTCAGCAGGGAAAATTGCTAATAAAGATATTAGAACAGACAAATAAAAACTAAATTTACCCCATGAAATGAGATGATATTTTATTCAAGAAAAAATACCAAAACTATGCAAAAAGCACCAAGAGGAAATAAGAACTCTGGAAAAGAATACAACTGAGAACTGAAACAAACAGACAAACAGACAAAAGCTTCATTGTAGATTTGAAGGAGAAAAAGCCAACAAGAAGCAATTAAAAAGTTTTTTTCATGGTGATTAGGACATTGCCTTGCATGTTCAGTCCCCAGTACTGCAAACAAAACAGAACAAAAACAAATGATAAAAGCAAAAAGTAAAATAGGAAGTGTTATGGCTTAGATCTGGGGTATCCTCCAAAAGCCTGGAAGATGATCGGGTCATCAAAATTGGGGCGTTATGCTCACCAGTGGATTAGTCCTTGCTGAGTTGGTAGCTGACTGGCTCTTAGTGGATGCGGCTTGGCCAGAAGAGCTCCCCAGGGGTCACCTGAAGCCTCATCTCCCCCTCTTCCTCCTCCCTTTGCTTTCTATGGTTCCCGGCCATCATGGCACAAGCAGGCTGCGTGCAGCGGCCCCTGTCACGGTGCTGTTTCGGTGGAAGCTAGCTGACTCACACGTGAAAACATGAACCAAAATAAACCTCTCCCCACCCCTTTAAATACTGGGTTTTGGGTATTTTGTCATGAGAAAAGTGACTAAGACAAAAAGATAAGAAAAAAAATGTTTATAAAAGTGTGCAGTCCAAGGTCTTTTAAATAGCTTCATTAAAGCAAATGCAAAGACTGGAAGTGAGAAAAAACTTTTTAAAGGAGGGTTTCATTTGTTTGTTTGTGCCCCCCTCCCCGCTTCAAATCTGAAGAATATTAGTTTCTAGATTAAGTACTTTTCTTCCCCTAACCTGATTCCCCAAAACAAAAAAAGGTATAAAGAGCCTAAATATGCTGTAAGATTGGAATAACTGCTTAAGACAAAGGATAGACAAACAAAATATGATGATGCATCTTAGTGTTAATACAGATTGGCAAAGTAAAGGGAGGTGTGCTTTTCACAAAGAAAAATAATTCTGCTCTGTGAAGGTACAGCCCAGAAGTTTTTACACAGGGAGTTCTCCAAAAGTTTATGAGGCAAATATACTTCTGTGTAAGTCGGATGTGTTCTCTAATAAGGTGAGTATCAGAATAGGGTAAGAGGCAGGTTCTGGAGACACGTGGTACCACACAGAATGAGGGAAACTTGGTTCCAGGAGGCAGCTGTGCACCAGAACCAGCTAGAGCACAGGGCACAAGGGAGTCCAGGGGAGGAAACCAAGAGCTGGAAAATTGTCGTGTGGACAGTGCAAGCAGTGTGGACAGTATGGACAGTGTGAAAGACAGAGCTCAAGGTGTCCAAGTGTTTTATTTGCATCCCTCATTGAGTGCAGAGGAATTGTTTGGGGTGAATAATAGTCAATGTGGGTTGGGGATGTGGCTTGGCAGTACAGTGCCAGCCGAGCATGTGCAAGCTCTGTGTTTCATCCTCAGTACTAGCAAGAAAATGGTACATTGATGTACATGAGTAACACAACTTCTTTTAAAAATATTTTTGTTGCATTGCTCCCACGGTTCTTATTACTTTTTTGGAAGAGAGTAAAACCAAATGTGACATAACAGAACAGAATCGGTCAAGTCAAAAGGGTGGACATAATAGATAATGTAAAAACATAATACAGGCAATGAAACCCAAAATGTGTAATAGTCATGGTACAAAAGAGAGGAAAAGAAAGTACTCTAAACTATATAACTGCATGTATATTTAAGTGTATAAGATAGAAAATGATATCACAGAGTTTTATTGGATCAATGAACAGAACTGTTTGCAGTATCATTGATGGAATGTCCACTTTACAAGCTTTAATTTTGTGACTTGAACAATTATTTCTAAGATGACAATATGTAATCCATTAACTAGTGATTTCCTACTGTTCATTTTTTTTCTGTAAATCTGTATAACTTGTACCCTTTCCCTGCTTTTTTTTTTCTTTTCTCCTTAAATAAAATTTAAAAAAAATAAATAAAAATATTTTTGTTCTAATATTGGAGGGGGAAGAGGCAGAGGACAAGAAGAAGGTGGTAAATAGTCTGTGGGCAGAAGGTTTGATGAGTAAGAATTTAAAAATTCGTGATACAGAAATATGAAATCAAGCTAATAAAATGGTTTATAAACCTCCACAGGAAACAATGTTCACCTTCAGTCTTTTTTAAAAATTTTATTTAAAGAGAAAAAAGTAAAACAGAAAAAAGGGTAGTAATAATACAGAATTTAAAAAAATAAGCACTAAGACACCACTAGTTGATAAATTACATACTGTCATCTTAGAAATATTTGTTCAAGTTACAAAATTAAAGCATACAAAGTGGACATTCAAACAGTGAGACTGCAAAGAGTTCTGCTCAATGACCCAACAAAACTTAGCAATAAGGTTGTCTATCTTATATGCTTAAATATACATGCAATTATATCATTTAGAGCACTTACTTTTCCTCTATTTTTTATAATAGCAATTACACATTTTGGGTTTTTATTACTCCAATAGTTCTTATTTATTTTTACACTAGATACACAAGGTGACATTTATAAATGTGATTCTTATTTATTTCACTTATGAGAATAGCCTCAGATTGTCTCCGTTTGCCTATGAAGGCTTCAAGATCACCCTTTTTTGTAATTGAGTAATATTCCATTGTATAATAATACCACATCTTTTTCATCCACTCTGCGGTTGATGGGCATTTTGGTTGTTTCCAAGATTTAGCTATTAAAATTTGTGCTACTATGAACATGGGTGCACATATATCATTGTGACATGACCTTTTCAGGTTTTCTGACAAAATACCTGGGACAGAAATAGCTGGACTGAATGGAACTTCCAGTCCTAGTTTTCTGAGAAATCTCCATAGTGATTTCCGTAGTGGCTGCACCAATCTACACTCCAACCAACAGTGGAGCAGTATTTCTTTTTCCTCACAGCCTCGCTAACATTTGTTATCAGTTGATTTTTTGATGTCAGCTATTCTTTTTGGAGGGAGATTCACATTCATTCTTTTTTTTTTTTTTTTTTTTTTTTTTTGGTACCGGGGGATTGAACTCACGACCCTGCGGTTGCAAGGCAGGTGCTTATGCCGCTGAGCTAAATCCCCGGCCACATTCATTCATTATCCATGGTTTTGCATCGAGGGATACAGCCAATCACAGGTGGAAAATATTTAGAAAAGCAAAAATTTGATCTCTACGAACATTTATAGATTTTTGCTCTATTACTCCTAAATAATATAACAACAATTGTATAGCATTTAGATTATGCCAGATATTCTGAGTAATCTAGAGAGTCCTTAAACGATACAGGAAGAAGTTGGAGGTTACCTGCAAATACTGCACGTCATGGTTTATGTCAGTGGCCCCCAAGCCTCCTGCAACTCTGGACGCTCCTGAATCTAGGGTTTGTGATTGGTTCATTGTCTAGCACTTGGATTGGCGGTGTGAGTGTTTCACCCGCCCAGGGGTGGAGCCAGGATAGGATGTGTTGGCGGGAAGAAGGTGTATCTCTCTCTTGCCAGTTCATGCTTTGCTGTTTGCAGCTGGTCATGAATGCTGGCCCTGCCATGCAACTCTGCTGCTTGGAGCCAGCTAAGTATGGACTGAAGCCTCCAAAATTGTAAATTGTAAGAAATAAAGTTTTCTTCCTTTTTTTTTCTTTCTTTCTTTCTTTCTTTCTTTCTTTCTTTCATCAGATATTTTGTCTCAGCAAGGAGAGTAAAAAGTAATCAAGACACTGTACCATTTCATTTTAGAGACTTGTGCACTGTGGATTGAGTGCTTTGGGGGCTTTTTTGGGACCCATCCCTCTGATGTTGAAGGATGCATGCCCCCAGCAGACTGGTTGATTCAGCAGTGAAAAGTTACAGATTTACCTTCAGCGTTAGTAAGAATGTGTGATGTGTTTCCATTAGGAGGCTAATGGGAGAAAAGGATGGACCCAGGGGAGGCCTGCCCCCCTCTGTCCTTTACTTTCTAGGCCAACAGAGCACATCCAAACAAATCAACAAACACATTAAAGACACTGACTGACAGTGGACACACACAAGTAAGTGCCAGTGAAGCAGCTGTATGCATTTAACGTGGTAGACTCTGGAGGAGACGCCCTGAAAGGAAAAAGGAGAGGGGAGGGTTCTCTGTGTTTTTAAGGCCATATAAATGTATATTTTAAATGGTTCAGATTAATTTTTACATTTCTTTTTCTGGTGCTTGAAACTGAATGCAGGGCTTTGCACGTACTAATAGATGTTATGTGACTGGGATACGTCTCACCTCCAAAATGAAGGTTAGATAGATGTAGTTTTCAGTGTATAATCATAAGACGTACTACATTTGTCTCTAATTTTTCTATATTTTCTGTTTTTCCTAAAATTCAGGTCAGGAATCTATGATAGAAATGGTCCTTCAGGGCTGGGCATGTAGTTCAGTGATAAAGTGTCTGCTTGTGTGCAGGAAGCCCTGATTTTAATTTCCATCACAGAAAAAAATCCCCAAACTAGTTTTGTACTTTTTTCTGTGTATCCATCAGGAGATGAGCAGAGATGAGAAGACACACTCACATGAGGATCATTATAGGAAAATGGAATAGAGGGCTCCTACAAAAGGAGATTAGTGAGTCAGAAACCAGCAGTGCTACTCAGAAGGAAGGGAAGATCTCGTGCAGCCAGCCGGAGGAAGGAGAGCTGGGTCCCAAGCTGAGGGACTCGCCTCTCAGCTGCTTCTAGCTCTCTCTCCTCGAGACTCCTTGAGGTGCTCAGGGAGTGAGCACCTGTGAGGGGCCTTGAGGTCACCTGTGAGCCAGCTAAGAGAGGGAAGGGAGGCCCCACCCCACAGCGCAGTTCTGCTTAGCCTGCAGCCCAGAGGGCGCCTGCCCCGGGCTCACCAGCATCTGGGCGCAGACACCTGTGTGCACACCTGGACCCGATTTCTCCTCCTGCCTAGCCCACGCCTCTGATGTTGGCCCCTGTGCAACTGGCTGCATTTTCTAAATTTATACAGGCTGTTTGCCTTCTTCATCTCCACCGATGTTTTGTCCAAACAACAGCGTTTAGCATATGCTACTTGCGGGAAAGACAGACGGCACAGAAGAAATCAAAGTACCTGCCAACTTCAGGACCTGGGAGATTATTTCGTCTCTCTAACACCCATTTTATTTTGTGAACTGGGCAAATAGTTACTAAATTTTCTACTTGAAAATGTACAGAAAGTGTCAAAGCTGATGATGTCAAGGTGAGTCATTCTCATAAGATCTAGACAAATCCACAAGGTCATGAGGGATGGGACGGGGCTGGGGCTGGGGCTCTGGGGAGTGAGGGGGGCTGCCTGCCTGTCTGAGATACTTTGTGAAGAATTTTCTAAATGGCCCGATAGAGATTTCATCTCAATCTACACACACCTCCTGCTTCACAAGTCTTGTACATATGCACAGATTTCTGTAACAGTTTATCTTTAATGTTCATTAAAATTGCAGTGAGCATAGACTTGGTGAGGTCCAGGAATCACAGAGAATTAGTTTCATGGTAGAGAAACCCCTTGGTGTTTTAGAAGGCAGTCACAGAAAGTGCCTCAGAAGGGAGGCCTAGTTTCTATTATATTACAGCAGAGGTGTTGGAGCAGCTCCTACACAAACCTCGCTTTCCTCATTTAAAACTAGAGGAAATCATGATGGTGTTAGACATGTATTTCTGGGACACCATCTCTAACACCCACATGTTACAGGAGAAGAGGTTTATGTAGGTTATGGTTTCAGGGGTTTCAGTGCAGGGTTGATCAGCTCCAAAGCAGAAACACCGTGATGGAAGGGCATTCAGGAGAGAACCAGAGAGGAGAGGTCCAGAGAGCGCGGAGTCAGGGACCAGACATATGTACTATATACAGGGTTTGTGGTGTGTGTGTTTGAATGTGATGTGTGCATATGGGAGCACAGTGTGTGTGTGTGGTGTGTTTATGGTATACAGGTATACCATATAGTATATGTGCTGTATGCTTGTGTTGTGTATGAATACATGTGGCCTGTAGTGTGTACGTTTGCTGTGCATCCATTCAACATTAAATGTACACCTGAAACTTGACTAGCTTGATTTTTAAAATCTTGTTTGAAATATTATAAATCTTATTCTCATAGAAAGCTCCTCTTAGTTGCCTAAATTTAACACAATTTTCATGAAGAAAAATTGACTATATCAACATCTTTGTTGCCAGAGTAAAAGAATAATATTTAAGAATGTATCAGGTGTATAGATTTTGACTCTAGAAAAATTAGGAAAGAATAACAATGAGTAAGTTAAAATGACATGGCATAATAATAATAATGTGAAAATGAAATTTGAAAATATATTTTATAGAGATTGAGAAATCATAAGATATATAGTTTATTGAGATAGAAGGTTTGATCTAGAAAATTATCTGAGCAGTAAAATATGTTTTATATGTTATCCTAAAGAAAAGGAAGTTGTAATTAAACTTCCTCCAAAATTTAAAATGAGTCAACAAAAAGTGTTTTGCTGTTCAGAGGTCTCTTTTTTTAGAGGAAAAGATGCTGAGTTTTCAACATATTTAAAATAGCATCAAATTTTAAGTGAAGTTAATGTATAATTTAGTGCTAATGTTAGAGTTTATTGATGTTGTTAAGCTGGCAGTCCAAGTCAAATAATTTGATTTTTCTCAGCTGAAAATTTAGAGTATGTACATGAGTTAAACATCAGATAAGTACTGGTTCAGATGGGGTTTTTTCCCTTCGAGTGTCACCAACATTCAGGACATGTAAATCACTTAAGTTTTTTTCAAAGTAGAAGTGTTTTTGAGACAGGCTCTAGGTAGCCTACACTGCCTTCAGCTTGCAATTCTCCTGCCTCAGCCTCCTCAATGCTGGGATTATAAGTATGCATTACAACACCAGACAAGTATTTTTAAACCATTAAGTACTAGAATTAGTACTGGAATCATTTGTGTAAGTAAGGAAACCTAACGCTTATAAATAATCCAGAGTGTCTTTATAATAGATGTTACATTTTCTACATGCAAGCTTAACAAGTTCTAAGTGTAAGTGAAATTTCTCTGTTTTTTAAAATAATGTTTTTGGTTTCTAATAGCATTGCTTTTAGAAAGCCATGTTTGACAGGTTGGAATTATTTCCATAACAATACAATGTAGAATCAATTTTGGGTCTTCTCTGGTATTGCATTTTGGAAAGACCATCTTTAACATACTACAGTGAAGCCATGAAGCCATCTTAAGAGTTTGTTCTGGAAATGCCTCCTTCAAATTGAATCTATGAAGTGTTAAGTGAAAGGCCTAAATATACTCAGTTTAGAGTGAACAGAGATAGAATCTTCAGCTCATGTTCGTCTCAAAGTAGACCAGAATAACTTACTCCATAGGACAACTTTCATTTTTACTGTATTGATTTTCTAGGGCAACCAGAAACAGTATCATAATCTGAATGACCTAACAACACAAATTTATTTTCTCAAGTCCTGGAAGCTGGGAAGTCCAAGATCAAGACACAGGCAGGGTTCACTTCCTCAGAACCCTCTCTCCTTGGTTTGCAGCTGGCTTTCTTTTCGTTGTGTCTTCACACGGCGTGATCCTATGGGTGTCTTTGTTCTACTCTCTCCTTATGTAAAGGCATCAGTCATCTTTTCATCACTATGACAAAATACCTGAGGATAACAACTTTGAAAGACTTATTTTGGTTTATGGTTTCAGGGTTTCAGTCCATGGAAAGCTGGCTTCTATAGTGAGGCAAGAATATTGGGATGGATGAGCATGTAGGAGAAGGCTGCTTACTTCTGGGCAGCCAGGAAGGAAGTGGGGAGGGCCAGGTGCAAGATTTAGTCCCAACGCCCTCACAATCTGCATCCTTAACTCCCTTCAAGAGGCCCTGCTTTCCAAGTTTCTGTCATCTCCCAGTGGTGCCAATGAATTATGAATTCACCAATGGCGTAATCCAGTCACCCACGAAAGGCCTCTGAATATTGCTGCTTGGAGAGCCAAGCCCCTTCAACACGTAAACCTTGAGGACCCTCCAGATCCAAGCCACAAACAACCTCATTTTACCTTCATTACCTCTTTAACGCTTCTGTCTCCAAATACAGTCACGTTTCAGTGCAGGCGATTAGGACTTTAACATAAAATCTTTGCAGAGAATGAGTCGACTCATTAGTTTCTGCAATTGGAATTAATGTGACAAGTTTCATGCCAGCCCAGAATTCTTAGTACTTGGAACCTGACTTGCATTTTTCAGTGTTTACAATGTTCTCATTTCCTCTAACGTGTTCCAATGCTCAGAGCAACCAGATGTTGCAGAAAGAAAACAATATTTTGCCGAGTAACAAGTAATCTGCAGAGGCAGGAACACTTGGCTTGATTCAGGAACTGACACCAGATGTGGTGAGCTCAGAAAAACAACTTAGGACTCAGGATGGGCCAAGTGCTCTCTTGTGTTTAGGGCTACCTCATTCCTTTCGGGCTGGTGCCTGCACCTGTACCTCTGTCTCTGTCTCCACCTCTGTCCTTGTCTCCACCTCCATCTCTCTCTCTCTCTCTCTCTCTCTCTTTCTCTCTCTCTCTCTCTCTCTCTCTCTCTCTCTCTCTCCCCCCCCCTAGGGTCACCTGCATGCAGGTGGGTGGCCCTTATCCTCTATGCTCTTGCAAACATCTTCCTAACTGATCTTTGGATCCCTCAAATGACCCCCCCTCAGGAGAGACATAGCGGTAGTTAACATATAGTATAACTTAGATTTGATGTTCCCCAAAGATCGTGCATTAAAGGCTTGGTCCCCAGCTCATAGCTCTTCTGAGAAGTAATGAAATCTCTAGAAGATGGAGCCTTGCTCCTGGGGCCCTGGGACATACCCTTGTAGGAGACATTAGCCCATTGGCCCTCTCTGTCTTTGTTCCTTGGTCACTTTGAAGTAAACAGGCCTCCTCTGAGTTAACGCCTGTCCCATTGTACTGTGGCAACAAGATTCAAAGCAACAGGGCCAAGCAAGCACAGATGGAAACTTCCAAAACTGTGAGACCTAACAAACCTTTCCTCTTTTTAGTTGAATATCTCCAGGCATTTTGTTACAGTAGTGGCAACTAACACAGCATGTTTCAATGTTTCATCTGCTTTTTCTTTATTATCTCACCTAAATTAAAGGCCAAACCCATTTGCTCTCTGTCCTTCTCAGCCTGGGAGCATTATTTTGTTCTTCTTTCCCAAAATGCTTTGCCAGATGGCTGAGCAATGAATAATATTTGATGGTCAGATTTCTGTCATTTTCCTTCTGCTTCATCTCCATGCTATGGAGAGAATATAATCTCATTATTTCCCATCCACAGAGTTAACTATCCTTCAAGTAAAATCACTTTGAATTTTTACCACTCATATTGGAAATGGAAATTCACTCTGCACTGTTGTGCTGAATTCTCCTCCACAGTCATCTGAGAGTCATCGTTGATATCTAGCTTCCCTCACCACTTATGCTGCTTCCACCAATTGCTGTGGATTTCCTAATTTATCATCTCCGACCCACCCCTTCTTTTTATTCCCACTGTCACTCCCTGCGTCCAGTGCTGGTTGTCTCCTGCCTGAATTTTTCTACAATAGCCTGCAGACTGGCCATTGGTCTCCACCTCTCAAATGTCAGCCTCTATCCAAACATATTTGCTGTGGAGCTACGGGAATAGATAAGTTTTCTAACACATGTATTTGATCATGTTTATTCTTTTGCTAAATCTCTTCAGTGTAGCTGGGTTTTAGTGCATTAGTAGAGTGCTTGTCCGGCATGGACTTCAATCTCCAGCACTATAAAAACAAAACAAAATGAAACAAAACACATCAAAATAAAACAAAACAAAAAACCCTTCAATGGCTCCCAACTAGAAAAATTCTTAGATCTTTTGCATGACCTTTGAAATCCTTAAGAACTGCATTCCTCCTCTTCCTCCATGCTCCCGATCTTGCATATCACAGTATGCGCTGCTGGCAATGCTGGGGACCTGGCTGCAGACTTCGAGGTCATGGTCCCCTTATGTAGATCCTCCGGCCTCATGGCTAGAACTCATGACACTGTCACTGAGAGGCTTTTCATGACCCTTTTATCCTGCTCTTTAGTAGACCTAACACAACATTTTCTTGCATACTATAGTTGTTAATTTTTACACGTCTAATCAGAAACGTGCAACTTGCTAGATAGAGTTCTAGACAAGAATCACTGGGTGCAGATTTTCTTCCCTTAGATTGTATTCAATTTGTAATATTTAATGGAAAATTTTAGTTGGATTAAAACTTATTTGTAAAATTCTGAGGTCCAACTATCAGTATCTTTTCTTCAAATGATATAATTGCCACGTCTTTCTTGAATAACTATTATTTTGCATGCCATGTATTTCCAAAAAATTTCAGTTAGCAACAAAATCACACTCTATTATTATAGTGGGGCTGAAATGGCAGAAGTTACACAATACAGCACAGATTGGTGCATAGGATGTTACTTCAACTGCCGGAGGAGAGCACAAATGAAACCATAAACCCTAAAAATACAAAAACGTTACCTGTCATTGTAGCTTAGGGATTGTTTTTGAAAGCTATTTCTTGTGACTCTAGATGTAGTTCTGAGTTTAAAATCTTTCAGTGTTAAACAATTCTTTTATGGTTCCTGTGTGTTTTTTTTTTTTTTTTTTCCTACTGAGCATATTTTATTCTTCTCCCATTCAGCAAGGATTGTGTGAAGATCACGGTCAGGCTGATTTTGGCTTTCGGATTCCATTAGGGTCACATTTAGGGCTTGGCTAGAGCAGGAATTTGGCTTCTGCCTTCCCTTCCCTAACCAGCATTCTGTTTGGCAGGGCTGCCAGGTGCCTGATTGTGCAGAGAAATAGGATGGGATCATTCAGTGTGACAGTCAGGAGAGATTTCACAGATCACAAGTGTTTGGAGAGACAAGTCCAACCCGAGCCCTGCAAACGTGGCTGGGTGGCTCCACCGAGTGGGAGTGGCCTGCGAGCTGGAGTCCAAGGTCACAGGGCGTCATGGTGCCTTTGGACCAGAGCCCGGTAAAAAGAAACGTCTTGAGATTGACTACTGGTACAAAAATGTCTTTACAAATTTCAAACTAAGCTTTTCACCTGGTCAGCCTGCAAGCACAAGGAAATTGGAATTTAACGTAACTTGGTAGATAATAAGCCTTTAAATAATGACATTTTTACAGCCTGTCCTCAAAGGAGGACAATGCCAACTTTGTTGTGAGGCAGATGGTGGGGAAAAAGGTGGATGTGAATCCGATCATTTAGCAGGCAAATTAATTTATGTGACAATAACCAGCCTCCAAATTGGGTTTATTGACTCATTACATTTTCTCCCTATGAAATTTAGTAAAATGCCAAACTCTACATTTTAGAGGAGCTGAAGGTTATTTTCTCATTTTAAAAGGGGGCACATTCAGCATTAGTTTGGATCTAATACTAACAATATTCCCACAGCTTCAAAGAAGTTGGTGATTGTTCTGTAGTTTCAGGATAATACATTTATAATAAAATTATAGTTCCCTAGATAATCCTCAATTAATCTTAAAAATAATCAACTATTTAATTTCTAGATCACTTTTTCTTGAAACCCAAGCAATTCTAAAAATGAAAATTAAATTACACCAATGATACCTCAAATCTCTAGATAGGAAGAAGAGAAAAAATAAAGGCACGAAGGGAAATGAGACAGGACAGAAGATTTTAATGTTGTTTCAGCTGCTCTTTGAGTTAGAACAGCCTACTCATTTGGAAAGCTTATCTTAGTTGATCTGCTAAGCTTGGCTGAATGAAAAGGCAAAATTTACTAGAGAAAACTGAAAAGGGAAACAGAAACAGAGATGTGTCTTAAATTGTGAAGTAGGTTATGCAGTACATTCTTACAGCCATAAGTTATTGGTGTTGTGTGAATGTATCTGTGTTGGGGATGGAAATCAGGTCTTTGGGCACGCTGAGCTTGTGCTTCACCATTGGCAGGTATCTTTAACCATATCCTGTGACTCAGAATTGCACTCCAAGTCCTTTCTCAGGCTGATGGGCTGGGCCACGCTGGCTCGTGTGCTACCACCTGGTGTGTTATGCCACACCAACAGCCACCCAGCTACAGTCTCCTAGACTGTTACACACTCCTTTGCAAGGGAAGGGACTTAATACAGGACATATGATTTGTAAGATTACTTTATAATATTTACCATTTACCCAAAAAGTCAAATGGAGAAGAGTGCAAGAGATCTGTCCACAGATGCTAGAAGTGTGAAAAAATCTAGCCGAGAGCCTGGATCCCACAGTGATGTCCCGTTGGAAGTAAGTAAGTCCAGTTGGAAAGCCCACGCGCTGTCTCACGCAAGTCTGTATCAAGGATCTGTGCCAGGAAGGCCCAAAGGCAGTGGTGGAAGATAAAAGGTCTGCACCGGCGGGCTGAAGGCTCTGAGTCCAAAGGCTGAGGGAAGGACACTCGAGATAAAGATGAGAGCTCCCCTGAGAGAACAGCAGCAAACCCCAGACACAGCAAGGACTCAAGGGCTTCCTCTGCGAGAACAGCCAAGTTGGAACCAGGAAAACCAGCTGTGGTGAGCTTCTCCAGGAAAACCGACAGCATGCAATTTTCCCCTTCTGCTTTCCTTTTTATGTCATTTTGGCAAAAATCCTCAGGTGGGTCTCCGTGCCCAGGGCCACACTGACTACATTCAGTTGGGCATTTCACCTATCAGTTAACCCACCACAATGACTTTCTCCAGGACATATTCCCTCAAAGTGCTGATTCTTGTTTTGTTTTGAGACAGTGCTTACTTATTGCCTAAACTGTTCTCCATCTCCTTAGCTCAAGTAATCCTTCGATTTCAGGTAGGTGGGACTATAGGCAGGTACCACATCTGGTTCCTTGCAGATTTTCTTATCTTTAAAAGCCAATAAAATGTCGTAGATATTCCCTTTTATTTGCAATGCAAAAACAGTTGTAGTAGCCATGCTTTTAAATTTAATTTTAAATAAAAATGTTATATAAATACATTTTTTGCAAAAATTTTAACACTATAGATATAGACTAGTGAATACACGTTCCATTTTCCACTCTAGAATATATATATATATATATATGTATATATATATATATATATATATATCCCTAAAGAATAATGATAATAGTGTCTCATTTAT
Source organism: Cavia porcellus (assembly GCF_034190915.1). Taxonomy (NCBI): domain Eukaryota; kingdom Metazoa; phylum Chordata; class Mammalia; order Rodentia; family Caviidae; genus Cavia; species Cavia porcellus. The sequence continues at coordinate 77,689,251 of NW_026947494.1, read as the reverse complement.
AAATTGGCGTAGTAAGAGATTAATGACAAGTAACAATATATAATAAAAGAAAACCATTACGGTAATCTACTGTATTAAAAAATCATGTGATTTGGTTCTGTGGCCCATTTTTAAGTAGTCCCAATCACTTGGGAAGCTGAAAGATCTTGATCCTAGTTGTTTACAACCAAACTGGGCAGTATAGTAAGATTCAAAATTATATTAATGTCTCTCTTAAAAGAGTCAAGAGGTATATCGATATTTTCAGACTGTAGTTGGGTACAGATAATTAAGACCACAGATGAAGTGTGAATATTATATGCTGATATTATTTGATTTGTTTTTAAAATAAATAGGCTGATACTGTGATTGATCTCAGATTTTATATTATTTACAACATAACAGATGTGTTCTTGGCACGGTGCCACATCACTGCCTAAGCTTTGTCTCAGTCTTTCTATAGACATTTACTGTTCTCAAGCAAAATGCATCCTGTATTGTGAGTTTATACCTTTGTGTCTCCTTCTCTGAGGTGGATATATGCAACTATATCTTCCTTCTTGTGAACAAAATCTCTAACTTTATCATATCCTTATGACTTTCTAAGATGGAAAACAGGTGTGATAAAGTGCAACAAGGATTAATAATCCTTAATTAATTTAGAAAGCAATTGATCAAATTATTTTTATAAAACTTCACACTCTGTCTGGTAGTCCTTCCTCTATATCTTTGCTATCTTCACCACAGTCACGGTCTCATCACATTCCATGTCCCCTACTGGCCTAGGGCAGGTATCCTCTGCTTTTCCAGCCCCAATCTACCCTTGAGCATCACCTTCATGAAGACTCTTATTGTGATCACTCTGATCATGGTATTTGGTGCTCAGAATCATTCATAGCTCTTTTAGAGCTAGATTCCAGGAACTCTGTGCCTCCTGCAGTGATTGACATGGCCCAATCTCAGTGGAGCCATGGGAATGTATGTTGTGATTGGACTTACCCACTGAGCAACAGTGAAGCCACTGATCTCACCTTTGATCCTCCCTGGGTCTCAGTTTCCTTGTCTATAAAGGCAGGAGCTTGACTGCATAACCTGCATGGAGATTTCCATTGTGAGACCCTGGAGCATTTCAGACTTGATCAAATAGCACAGAGATTCTGCATGCTAGGCCAGCTCTCAGGTCAGCAGCATCCTTCATCTTCCCTTCTACACAGTTTAAGATCTTTTGAGGGATTTTGCTTCAGTTTTAAACATATGAGTATTGATGCTTATTGAAATCTGAAAGCCGGATGGGACCTGGCTCATTTTCACTTCCTGGCAACACTTTGCAGCTAGTGACATGAGGGGCCTTTGCCAGCAAGGCCTGTTTTAATCAAAAGCTTTCATCTGAAATGCAATCCACAGTTTCTGAGTGGTAAAGAGTATTTCCCCACAGTATGATTGCACAGAGCTGTAATACTAAGCTCTTTAAATACTTTTGACAGAAGGTAAAACTCCTTCCATTGAACAAACTTGCATTGAGTGTTCTTTGCAAGAAACCATCCTAGAGATAAGCAGTGACCGGGATGGTGCCTCTGCCCTCAAGTGGCTTAGAGTTGAGGAGCAGAGAAGCCATGGATATTAGAATGTGGTGAATGCCATTATAGAAGCATGAAACAGGGATTTCCCAGAAGAAAGAAAAATGCTTTTAACTGTGGTTAAAAAGGAAACGGTGATGGAGAAAGGGAAGCGCTCCAGCTATCCTGTGGTGCTGGCCTGCACATGCTAGATGTTTGTGTATTGCACCAGCTCAATTATTCATCACACCCTGTCATGACTTGAATCTAAAATATCCTCTCAAATTCTCATGTGTTCAGAGATTGGGCTTTGGAAAGTGACTGGATCACAGAGGCATTGCATTCATCAAAGAATTGATCTGCTGATGAGTTCGCAGTTGAACATGCTGTTAAAGGGTGGGACCTATGCAGAGGAGGTGGATCATTGGAAGCCTAGCCTAAAAGGGTGCATGCTGGTTCCTGTCTCATTCCTCTCTCTTTGGCCCTAACCCTCTCTTTGCTTCTGGACACCATGAAGTAAGCAGTGTTTGTCTACTGTCTCCATCCGCCATGATGCTCCTGCCTTGGGGCAAGCCAGAATGAACCCCCGAAACCGTGAGTGTTGGGAGCCGCAGCCCCGAGCCCGGTCGCCTCACTTGGCGGACGTGAGGCCTGTAGTAAAGAGTGAGGCCTGAGGTAGATTACCCCTCCCATCGAATATGTTAGTTTCCTGCTTACCGCGTAAACAACCCGCTCAACAATATAGTCTGCCTGGCAACTGATGATGTTAGCCAATCAGCTTGCCTTGCTTACTTTAACATGATTGGACACTGTACCCGTATATATACCGGTGCCACCCCTGGGCGGAAGAAGAAGCCAGATAGAAGCCCGGAAGTAGAAGCCCAAAAGGAGCCGCGGAGAGCAGACCGGTAGAGGCTTTGGGGCAGACTGAAGCACAAAAGGAGCCGCGGGGAGCGGACCAGAGGAGGCTTCAGCTGGGAGAACCCAGGGCAGGCTGTACGGAGAAGAAAAATAAAAAGAAAAGGTTGTCCACTACCAGACTTTGTCGTGTGTCCTTCCTGCCGGCCGGGAGCGGACATCGACATTTGGTGGCCCGTACGGGGACTGATCACCCCCGCGACGTGGAAGTGGACAACGCTCCAGTACAGAGCTGCGAGACAGGTGAGTTGGGGATAAGCCTGGGCTCTGGGTGGCGCGCACCTACAGGGCTTTTAGACTCCCCTCAGGCTCACGCGTAAGTGGCGGATTCCTTGGGCCTCACGCGGTGAGTAACATATTAAAAGATGGGAAACATGTTAGGTAGCAACACTAAGAGCGAGGGTGGTTGTGGAGAAAGCTCTCAAGAGCTTACAAAAGTACGCAGGGTATCTGAGCAGGCCCAGTCAGGGAGCTCCCGAGAGGGGTCCGTCAAGGGGAACAAGGATGCTAAGGAGGAGGACGGGGCTCTAGCCTCGGAGTCGTCTGACTCCGAGGACGAGGGAAAGTTGAATGGCAAGGAGGCCAAAGAGACCAGCTGTCAGGAGCTTAAATCGCTCAATAAGGAGTCGCAGGGTTCTTTTCCAGCGTTGCCCCGCGAATTGCGCTCTGCTCAACCTGGTCTGCGGAGGAGTAGAGAGCTCCTGAGTGCGCCCCGGCGCGAGAGGGAGGCGGTCCCTCGCCACGAGGCGGCCGCCTGGGAGCTCTCTCCCCTTTCGCCAGAACAGGAAGTGATGCACGGGCCCCCATTTTCCGCCCAATCACGGCCGCTGTCTTATGCTCCGCCGCCGGCGGGTCGGTATTTTTACAGGCGGCTTTGGCAGGGGGGACGCTTGTCTCATGAGGTACATCCACCTGGGATAGATAGTGGCCCCTACGGGATATTTCCTGTACAAGTAGCTATGGGCCAGGGACGCAATGTATGGGAGCCTTTTGAGATAAAGCAGATTAGAGAACTTAAAAATGCAGTTACAACCTTTGGGCCGACTGCGCCTTACACCATTGCCATGCTGGAGAATCTGTCTTCTGGGCCCCTCACCCCCGCGGACTGGATTCAGCTGACAAAGGCGTGTCTGCCCTCGGGCAGTTACCTGGATTGGCGAGCCTGGTACGCAGAGTTCTCTGCAGAGCAGGCTGAGAGAAACGCCAATCGGGGAAACCAGGGGTGGAACAAGGAAATGCTTATGGGAGAAGGTCGGCACGCTGATGACCAGACCCAGTTCCCCGGCGCTGTCTATGAACAAATCAATGCCATAGGGCTCCGCGCCTGGAAACAGGTAAGTGGTGCCGGAACAGCCTCCTTGTGTCTTTCAAAAATAATTCAGGGTACCACAGAGCCATTTGTTGACTTTGTGGCCCGAATACAAGATGCTGCCGATAAGATATTTTCTGATCCGGGAGTGGCTCGACCGCTGGTAAGGCAGCTGATTTTCGAACAGTGTACAAAGGAGTGCAAGGCAGCGATAGCTCCTCATAAGAACAAGGACCTCAATGCCTGGATTAGGATATGCAGAGAGATAGGGGGGCCGCTCTCCAACTCGGGAGTGGCTGCTCTCCTGGCCGCGGCTATACAGCAGAGGGGACCTCGCGGGTTAGAAGGGGAATGTAAGGCTAAAGGGTGTTTTGCCTGCGGGGAGCCAGGACACATTAAACGTCATTGCCCAAACAATGCAGATGCTAGGCCTCGCCCTAGGAATGAAGAACCATATGTTTGTGGGCGATGCAAGAGGGGATCACACAAAGCTGAGGAGTGTAGGTCGGTCTTTGATGCTCAGGGCAACCGCATTTGTGGACGAGATGCTAGAGGGCCAAAAAACGGCCAGAGGGGGCCCCCTTCACAGGCAGGCCCCCGCCCCAGAGACAGGACAGCTCAGGATGGCAGCCTTCAACAAGGGCCACCCCTGGGTCAGCAGGTGTGGACCTCAGTGTCGCCTCCAGACTTATACAGAAGGTCACCATTAGGACGGATGGCGTTAGGACCCTAAATGACATGCAAAAGCTATTGGGAGACATTAATTGGATTAGGCCATATTTACATATACCAAATTCAGATCTCAAACCCCTGTTCGACCTTCTGAAGGGAGACCCAGATATAGCCTCCCACAGGAGGCTCACTCCTGAGGCAAGAGCTGCCTTACAGAGAGTGGAGGAAGCCTTAGGTGGGGCTACCTTACACAGAATTGAACCGGGGCGACCCTTTGATGTCTGTTTGCTACAGACTAGTCTACAGCCCACAGCGGTGATTTGGCAGAAAGGACCACTACTGTGGATACACCCTAAGGTCTCACCTGCAAAAGTCATAGAGCATTACCCAGAGGCAGTCGCTTCATTGGCCCTTGAAGCGCATGATAGAGCTGTCCAACATTTTGGCTCAGGACCACAAGCCATCCGAGTACCCTATGCCGCCAGCCAGATCAAGACCCTGGCTGCCTGCATAGATACATGGGCCATTCTGAGATGTGTTTTCCATGGGGATATAAACAATCAATACCCTAAAGACCCTATCTTGTCATTTGTCACTCAGCACCCTATAATTTTTCCAAAGGTTACTGCCTCTGAGCCATTAGTCCTAGCAACTACAATATATACAGATGGCTCCAAGACGGGGATAGGCGCCTATGTGATCCTAGGCAAGCCCCCGGTTACCATACAATTTGAACCTGATCAGCCTCAGGTGGTGAAACTGCAGATCGTTAAAATGATTCTTGAACGGTTCTCAGAAGCCATTAACATTGTCTCCGATTCTAGGTATGTGGTCAATGCTATGCAAGTGCTTGAGACTGCCAGTTTAATTAGATCCACTTCCACAGTGGCTGGACTGTTCCTGTCTATCCAGACATTGCTTCAGAACAGACACCATAAGGTCTTCACCACCCACATAAGAGCACATACATCCCTGCCAGGGCCTATGGCACAGGGGAATGCGGCTGCTGACACTGCCACTCGCCCGTTATGGATTTTTACCTTACTAACACCAATCGAGCGAGCCCGTGCCTTCCATGATAAGTTTCATGTCAATGCCAGGACACTAGCAAACCATTTCCATGTTTCTAGAGCAGATGCACGAGATATCGTGCGACTATGTGACTCCTGTGCCACATACAAACCTGCCATACCGATGGGAGTAAACCCTCGAGGTTTGATCCCTGGTGATGTTTGGCAGATGGACATCACACATATACAGGAGTTTGGGACTCTTAAATATGTTCATGTTTCCACAGACACCTGTTCTCACGTCATATTTGCAACAGTAGAAACAGGTGAAAAAGTGTCTAATGTGATCAATCATTGCCTGGCAGCTTGGGCCGCATGGGGCAAACCAAAAATATTAAAAACTGATAATGGACCAGCCTATATAGGCAAAGCCTTCAATGAGTTCTGCAAAATGATGGAGGTTCAATTAAAACATGGTATCCCATACAATCCCCAAGGTCAAGGAATCATTGAGAGGGCTCATAGAAGCCTCAAAGAAATTTTACAAAAACAAAAAGGGGGAGTAGGCCAAGGCCTGGCCCCAAAGGCACGATTATCCATGGCACTATTCACACACAATTTTTTAAATTTAAATAATGATAATCGCTCCCCAGCTGTGGAGCACTGCAACCCTTCCCCCAACCATAAAGGGTGGGTGAAGTGGAAAGATGTCCTGACAGGACAATGGATGGGCCCGGATCCAGTGGTCAGCTGGAACCGAGGCGCGGTTTGTGTTTTCCCACAGGAACCGGGACGAGAACCACTGTGGATACCGGAGAGACTGACACGGACAACAAAGCCCTCGACTAAAGATCAGACCTGCCCTACTGGAGATCCATCACAGACCAACCAACAAGATGAATAGAAATAGCGGTAGCCCGAAATGGACAAGAAGATCCTCAGGCATATGCATGGCTCGCTCGCCTAGCCTACGACCGAGTCTAGGGACGGTGAGCTTCCCACACTCCTCCTCTAAAAAATTATGATATAGCAGGGTAGATGAGTCAATGACGGGTAAGAGCGTGCCTCCCCAGCATGACTCGACCTAAGCCAGGCCCTACCCCATCCTGCACGTAAGCCGCTGGACTGTTAGATGCTGCCCAGGTCTAAATTTCTCTCCGAGGGGATTTCTTTACGGAGAGGAAATGAGTGCAAGCTTGTGTGCATCCAGGTTCCGTCCAGTTTGTGCCTGGCCCTAGAAAAAGGACGAGGGCCTCAGGGCCTTGGCAGACCATGGGACGGCCGACCAGGGTCTAAGCCAAGGACCTACGGTGGGCCTACGCATAGGGCATAAGCCTCTGCACCCAGTCCAGGAAGGGCTACGATGCGCACATTCATAAAAAATAAAAAAGGGGGAGATGTTGGGAGCCGCAGCCCCGAGCCCGGTCGCCTCACTTGGCGGACGTGAGGCCTGTAGTAAAGAGTGAGGCCTGAGGTAGATTACCCCTCCCATCGAATATGTTAGTTTCCTGCTTACCGCGTAAACAACCCGCTCAACAATATAGTCTGCCTGGCAACTGATGATGTTAGCCAATCAGCTTGCCTTGCTTACTTTAACATGATTGGACACTGTACCCGTATATATACCGGTGCCACCCCTGGGCGGAAGAAGAAGCCAGATAGAAGCCCGGAAGTAGAAGCCCAAAAGGAGCCGCGGAGAGCGGACCGGTAGAGGCTTTGGGGCAGACTGAAGCACAAAAGGAGCCGCGGGGAGCGGACCAGAGGAGGCTTCAGCTGGGAGAACCCAGGGCAGGCTGTACGGAGAAGAAAAATAAAAAGAAAAGGTTGTCCACTACCAGACTTTGTCGTGTGTCCTTCCTGCCGGCCGGGAGCGGACATCGACACGTGAGCCAAAATAAACTTCTTTTCTTTAAATTGTGAGCATCAGCTATTTTGTCTCAGCCATGGAAAAATGACTTACATACTGCTCTTTTTTTTGCTTCAGGAAGGTGTCCAAGGTTGACTTTTCTTGTTCTAGTCTCTATCACTTGTCTTGTCCTGTATAGTATGGCTGTCCAGACACTACACAATGGAAATGAAAGACCCACTAAAAATTCTTGCATTGCATACCACCACAAAAATGTGACTATTTTGAATTTCTGTATATTAACAAATTTCTCAGAGTTACAGTAAAAATTGTCCTTCCCCATTTTTGTTCTGAGCTGCAGCCAGAAAGTCCTTACTATGATTTTCTGTGGCATCCATAGCCCAAGGAATAATCTTCTAGACTATAATCTTTAGGAGGTTCCAAGTCCGGCTGATAAAAGTAACATGAATCTCTCCTTGCTTTATTTTCTAAAGAATCTCAGAACTAACAGGATATGCATCATGTCATGAGCTCTATTCCCATCAAATGCAGACACATACATGCATGCACACAGGTATGCAAATATTTATACATACATAAAATGTGTGCACACACGCAAATATGTACATTCATACCCACATATACATACATATGTACACATAATACACAGTTAATTGTACAAAAAGATGTCCAAACAAACCACAATTAATGCAACCTATAAGGACATGTTGATACTTCCCAAGACCAACCAAAGCAAAAACAAAGTCACAGAAGAAAAGAAATCTAGCCAATCTTTATGTCAGCTCACCTTGATGTCAGTCATGAGGTCATTATAGGGACTTAAGTTTGAGAGAATTTATCCATCAGGCTCTTTAGAGATAAGGGGAAAGTTTCATTTCAATAATTTGATAGTTTTCTTGCAAAATTTAGGTGTTTGTACCAGCTGCAGCTGCAGATGGTAATTTATTGGGGTATGTTTATTTCCCACCTAGCAGAATCAAACTTTGTTTCTGGCGCCCCTTCTTGGTGACTTTGACTTTTGAGACCTGAGCCATGGACAGGTCTGTGACCAATGCCATAGGCTGCATGCCTTCTCCCACATGGCATCCTTTGCATGGGTGACTACCACAGGCTCCAGTGTGGGATTTGTAGAGCTGTTCTTTCTCTTTTCTCATATAAGAGCTCTCCCCTAGAGAGTCACTGTTGGCAGACAAGGAACCAGTTGATATAACTGAAACCTGATACCCAAGGCCCCAGAGAACCTTCCATTGCCCTGAGCTCTTTCTCAGAATCTTTTGTCTCTTCCCTCTGAAGTTCCCAGACATCAAATATCCCATGATTCTTGAATGACCATGCACATGCTTCTTCCTGTCATGTGATTTTCTAAAGTAGTGGTCTCTACTTCTAGCATTCTATTTCCTCTGCCATTCCTTTTCTCTCTTTTGGAAAAGTCCATTGAAGTTGTAGAAGTTGGACTTAGTTGTGATTGCTGTGTTTTTAAATTGGCCCTTTTTCTTTGCATCACATTGGAACTGAGTATATTGTTTCTTTAGCCTTCTTGCATTGTATCGGATCTATGTATTTCCATACATTCTTAGAGTTTTGCTTCTTAGAATAAGGCAGGAAGTCAGAGTGTTCTGGACTTGCTGGCAGCAACAGTCCTTGAGACAAGGATGCCCAGAACCTGTGCTGATGACCTTGCTGGATGGTGTCAGCAATCCAGGGATTCAATGTCTGGCCATTGACACCAACCTCCCTGCAAAGTTGCTAGAAGTGGGAATTCTTGGGCTTCAGCTCGTATCCCCTGAATCAGAAACTCTGGGGGCAAGCAGCCTGTCTGTTTATACAAACTGTCACATTCTGTTGATGCTTACTTAACATCAATCAGGCTGTCATAAAAAAAAACCACAATAATTTGGGTGACTCAAACAACAGAAATGGATTCCCATAGTTCTTGAGACCAGGAAGTCCATGGGCTAGGTGCCGGCAGATTCACTTCCTGGTAAGCCTTCCCTTCCAGGTTTACTGTCCCTTCACATGGTGCAGAAATGAAGCCATTATCTCCCTCATGTCCCTTCTTACATTTTTAAAATAAGGGCACTAATTGTGGAGGGCCAGCCAGTCCAGTGATTTGTGCCTCACAATTCAAACGAGTGGCTTAATGAGGTAGGACATAATTTATTTTTAGTTTGCAGCCTCCCCTTCTCTACCCATCCCTAACAATCACTGATATTTTTACTTTCTCCACAGTTTTGTCTTTTCCAGAGTGCCACATAATTAGTCATACAGTATATATCCCTCCCCCAACCTCTGAGGCTTTTTTCACTTAGGAATATATATTAGAAATTCCTCCACATCTTTTCAGGGGTTGACAGCTCATTACCTTTAAGCACAGAGTAACTTTTCATTATATGACTGTATCACAGTTTATTTATCACCTACTAGTTTTACACTTAGTGTGCAAATAAGCAGCTTAGCCTCCGAGGTCAACAACTCACGCACACATACCTGGGGGAGGCCGAGCTAGAGCAGGGGCTGGCGCGTTCCCTTGGCAGCCACGCTCACCACCACATAGAGTCTGCTCTCTTCAGCTGTTTATAAAGTATCTCTGTTCTTTCACTCAACAATGCTTGATGCTCAGAAACTTCTTTGTTTGCAAAGTCTTATTTGCTTTTCTATATAGAAGTCAAATACAGTTACTTGCTTAAATCATCGCCTCAAAAACTCCATGAATAGCTTCTTTCATGCTCATGAATTTTCCCTAAGAAGTTACTGAGAGTTCATTTTATATAAGGTGCCACCTAGCAGGTTGCCACACATCAGGTGGCCAATGTATCACTCTGTCCCCACATGTAACAGTGTGCTACCACAAGGCACGAATTTGGGAGGAAGGCAGTCTGTCTGGCATGTCTACTTAGGAGCTATTTGCTGATAGGAAAGTAACTTCCCTGAACCTTGGTTTGTGAGAGTTGGAAGGAAGGAAGGAAGGAAGGAAGGAAGGAAGGAAGGAAGGAAGGAAGGAAGGAAGGAAGAAAGGAAGGAAGGAAGGACGAAAGGAAGAGTGGGCCTCATGAGCAGACACTCAGCCTGACCGCTGTTTCCAGCTAGATAGCTCTGTGACTCTCACGACCCTGACTCCTGTGGCCACATCACTGTCCCTAGAACTGTCCTGTCCGAGGGCTTCTGCTCTTTTGCGTTTGGCCTAGAACTGATTGCTGAGCGTCAGCTATTGTGAGAGTAAGCATTATCTGAAAAATCCCACTGTAGCTGACCTAGGAAGCTTGTATGCTAACACATCAGCTTTTCACTTTTCTTATGAGTAAGTAACAGTTAGTAAAGCCTTTACACTAACTTCACAATCTTCCATTTCCTAAGAAAACAAGGTGAAAATGTATTATCTCTCTTTCCAAATCCCTTTCTCAAATAAAGTGTTAAATTTTGCAAGAATTATAATGAAAAACTGCCAGGCATAGTGGTGCACACCTGAAATTCTAGTAACTTGGGAGGCGGAGGCAGGAGCATTGCAAGATTGAGCACAGTCTGGAAAACTTTAGGGAGACCTTTTCTCAAGATAAAAAAATGCTAGAGATACAGAGGGCCCCTGGGCTCAATCTCTAATACCACACACACACACACACACACACACACACACACACACAAAGTTATAATCTAGGTCAAAGTCAAGATTTAAAGGTAAACTATCATCAATCTGTAGTTTTTTAAAAAAATAATATGATGTGGTTCATTTTATAATGTATACATTCCACTAAATTAGAGAATGAAATGATTTTATGTTTGAAAGAACAACCATCCAACTAACTGAAGCAAAATAATCTTCAATGGAGGAAAAGAGAAATTATTTTAAGAATTTTACTGAAATATTTATGGAGATAAAACGAACCAGGATTTATAAACTGGAATGCAAATTTGCTATGCTCAAACTCTATAGTTGCTTCTGACGAGGGTCATTTAGAGATATGCTTAATTAGTTTAGCTACCAGAGTACACTGAATCAGAACTAGTTACCACAAAATTTATTTTTTCTGAAGGAATGTTGGAAAATGCTTGGATTATAAAATAGTAATAATCTCTCTGCTACTAACTTACACATCTACATTTAGTTGACATCATTAATCCTCTTAGAGAACCTCCTGACTCAAAAAGCTTAAGAACTCCCCCAGAGAAGCAGTGGGTATTGTCTGTTCTTACGTTAGATGGCTTCATGAAAATAGCTAGATGTAATGTTCATTAATTGTCTTAGTATCTTTATGAATGATAGGAACCTAAAATTTTTCTTAAAAGCTAATTAGAAAGGGTGCTCTAAAACCCTCCTTGAGTGTACATTTATCTGCAAATGTTAGAGACTTTTAAAAGGATTTGTACATATTAATTTTAAAACGACCTTTTTAAATTTTGTAATTTTTGTTTACTTACTCTTGAACAAGTAAAAATAAAAGCCTGTTATAGCTGGTAACATTAGAAAAAAGATTTCAGCTGATTCACATTTCAGCCCAAGGATACAAACTGATCTTTTTTTTTTTATTTAAAGAGAAAAACAAAACTAAATGAAGCAAAACAGTAAAAGGCTACAAGTAATACAGAATTTCAAGAGAAAAAAATATACAGTAAGAATTCACTAGCTAATAGATTACATATTGTCATCTCAGAAACAGTTGTCCAGATTACAAAATTAAAGCATATGAAGTGGACATTAATACAGTGAGGTTGCAGACAGTTCTGTTCAATGATCTAACAAAAACTCAATAATATGGTTTTCTATCCTACACATTTAAATATACTTGCAGTTATATCCTTTAGATCACTTTCTTTCCTCTCTTTTTTTACGCTAACAATCACACATTTTGGTTTCCATTACTCCCACAGTTCTTATAACTTTTTCTTTGAGGAGGAAAAGAAAAAAGATTTAAAAAACCAAAAAACAGAAAACAAAACAAAACAAGACAGATCAAAGAAAAACCCATTGTGACAAAGCAAAACAGAGTCAGTTAGAACAGGAGGATGGACATATTATATACTGCAAAAAAAAAAAAGATTACTAGGTGATCAACAATGGTTAGCATTATGCCTCTTGTTATCCTAAAAAGAGTTGCCTATATCAGCTGGTATAAAAGAATTGAACAAAACAGTGCAGAAGACCAATAAAACCCACATTGGAGAGCTTACAGGACTTCCAAAGAAGATAATAGTAAAACCATAATGGGCATCATAAAATATCTGGTTGCCTTCCAAGTGGTTGCCTATACCCTCAAACTTGATACTATTAAGCAAAATAGAATATAATAAAATCAGTCAGAACAAGATGTGGAGAACAATACAGGGGTTCAAATCAGGTTAATAGGGAAACAAAAAAGTTACTATAATATATCTCGCTATTTTTAATTTAGTTTTCCCTTAGTTAAAAGATACTAAGAAATAAATCAATTTTTAAAAAAAAGAAAAAAAGAGGGGGAGATTGAGATAAAAAAGAACATATCAATAGAACAACACTGGTCAGAACTGAAAAATTTAAGCATCATTGTATTTCATCATTGTATGTCAGATAGCCTGACATTAATAGTAGTTACCATAGTGACTCTTTCCTTGAAATATTTGAGTCTAACTTCGTATACTAAAGCATCAAACTTATGAAGACAGTGTGAAACCGTTCAAGAGAATGAAAGTATTGCAGGGTATTTAGAACCAGCTAGCAGAAACTGAACATTGGTTTCTGTATTATCTCTTTGCCTATAAAAAATTTGCTTATACTATTGCATACATTAAAATATAGTAAGATACCACAGGTTAGAACCAATGGAAACAGATGAACAACAACTTGATGGGGCTTCAAAACAGGATGATATTAAATCAGCACTAGCTATTACGCTCTTATTTTCTTCAAAATAGTTATTTGTAATATCACAGACAATAAAATAAAACAACCCAGATTAAAACCATTCCAATTAATGAGTGAAAACATTATATGGCTTCAAACCAGTGTGACTGGGAATCATGATTACCACGTACTTTTATGTATTCTTATCATTTCTTACACTAGGGAAGCTATTCAGTATTTATACATGTGAGTTTTATTTATTTCATTTATGAGTATGGTCTCAAGCTGCGTCCATTTATTTATAAATGTCTCAATGTGATCATTCTTTATAGCTGAGTAGTACTCCATTGTATAAAAATATCACAACTTTTTTATCCATTCCTCAGTTGATGGACATTTAGGTTTTTTCCAAGATCTGGCTATTACAAATTGTGCTGCTATAAACATGCGTGCACATATATCACTGTGGTATGATGCTTTCAGTTCTTCTGGGAATGTGCCTAGAAGTGGAATAGCTGGGTCAAATAGTGCTTCCAGTCCCAGCTTTCTGAGAAATCTCCAGACTGACCTCCACAATGGTTGCACTAGTCTACACTCTCACCAACAGTGCAGGAGAGTTGCTTTTTCCCCACAGCCTCTCCAGCATTTATTGTTGATGGTTTTCTTGAAGTTGGCCATTCTTTCATGAGTGAGATGAAATCTCAGTGTGGTTTTAATTTGCATTTCTCTAATGACTAATGATGATGAACATTTTTTCATATATTTATTTGCCACTTGTATTTCTTCATCTGAAAATTGTTTATGCATCTCAGATGCCCATTTTAGGATGGGGTCTTTGAATTTTGGGGGTCTGATTTTTTTTTGATTCTTTATATGTTTTAGACAGAAGTCCTTTGTCTGAGGGGCAGTTCACTAGGATTTTTTTCCCAGTTTGTGGGTTTTTTTCACTATGTTAGAGATTTCTTTCGATGTGCAAAAACTTTTTAATAAGATGTGATCCCAGTTACTGACTCTGGGAAGTATTTCCCGTGCAGTTTGAGTCTTGTTCATGAATTACCTACCCCTATGTCTTCAAGGTTTCTACCCAATTTGTTTTACAATAGATTTAGTGTTTCTGTTTTAATATTTAGATCTTTGATCCGTTTAGACTTTATTTTAGTATATGGTGACAGGCATGGGTCTAGTTTTAGTTTTTGGCATATGGAGAGCCAGTTTTTCCAACACCATTTATTAAAGAGACTGTCCTTCTTCCAGTGAACATGTTTGGCCCCTTTATCAAAGATAAGGTGGTTGAGTGTTTGTAGTTGTGGTTGTATCTTCTAATCTATTCCACTGATCTTCGGCTGTGTTTTGGTTCCAGTACCATGTTGATTTAACTACAGATGCTTTGTAGTATAACTTCAAGTCAGGGATTGTGATGCCTCCTGCCTTGCCTTTGCTGCTTAGAACTGTCTTTGCTATTCTGGGTCTCTTCTCACTCCAGATGAATTTTAGGAGTGGTTTCTCGAGATCTATGAGGTATGTTGATGGTATTTTTATCAGGATTGCTTTGAATCTGTATAACAGTTTTGGGAGAATGGCCATTTTCACAATTTTTGTTCTTCCTATCCATGAGCAAGGGATGTCTTTCCATTTTCTGAGATCATCTTCAATTTCATTTTTCAGTGTATTATAATTTTCCCTGTACAGGTCTTTCACTTCTTTCATGAGAATAATTCCTAAATATTTGATTTTTTTTGGTTGCTAGTGTGAAGGGTGTGTTTTCTATTATTTCTCACTCTGTGATTTTGTTGTTAGTGTATAAGAATGCTATTGATTTTTGAGTATTGATTTTGTATGCAGCCACATTGCTGAATTTATTTATTATATCTAGTAGTCTTTCAATGGAGTTTTGGGGGTCTTCTATGTATAGTATCATATCATCTGCAAATAGTGATAATTTAACTTCTTCTTTTCCTATCTTTATGCCTTTTATTTCTCTTTCTTATCTAATTGCTCTGGCTAGTATTTCCAGTACTATATTAAATAGGAGCAGTGACAGGGGACATCCTTGTCTTGTGCCTGATTTTAAAGTAAAGGCCTTCATTTTGTGGCCATTTAGTATGATACTGGCTGTTGGTTTGTCTTAGATGGCCTTTATTATGTTGAGGTAAAGACCGTCTATTCCAATTTTCTGCAAGGTTCTTATCATAAATGAAGGTTGTACCTTATCAAAAGCTTTTTCTGCATCTATAGAAATGATCATGTGATTCTTACTTTTGACTCTCTTGATATGGTGGATTTCATTTATTGATTTATGTACATTGAACCATCCCTGCATACCTGGTATGAATCCCACTTGGTCATGGTGTATAGTCTTCTTGATGACTTGCTGCATCCTATTTGCCAATATTTTATTGAGGATCTTTGCATCTGTGTTCATTAGGGAGATTGGTCTGTAGTTCTCTTTTTCAGTTGGGTCTTTCTCAGGTTTTGGTACTAGAGTAATATTTGCTTCCAGGAATGACTTGGGAAGGATTGCTTCCCTTTCAATTTCATTGAATGGTTTGAGGAGTGTTGGCATTAGGTCTTCTTTGTATTTCTTGTAGAATTCTGCAGTGAATCCTTCTGGGCCTGGGCTCTTCTTTGTAGGTAAGGACTTAATTACATTTCCGATTTCATTAATAGAAATTGGGTTATTCAGCAGTTTTACATCTTCTTGACCTAGCTTTTGTACTTCATATGCTTCTAGGAATCTATTTCTTCTGTATTATCAAAACTTTGAGAGTAGAGGTTTCTGATATAGGTGTTGATGATCTTCTATATTTCTATTGGGTCTGTAGTTATTTCACCTTTTTCATTCCTTATTGCATGAATTTGAGCTTTTTCTTCCCTTTTTTTAAATAAGGTTGGCTAGGGTCTTATCAATTTTATTTATTCTTTCAAAGAACCAACTCTTTGATTCATTGATTTTTTGGATTGTTTTCTTAGTCTCTATTGCATTGATTTCTGCTGATTTTTATTATTTCCTCTCTTCTTTTGGCTTTGGGCTTGACTTACTCTTCTTTTTCTAGATGTTTGTAGTATAGCATCAGGTTATTTATTTGTATTTGTTCTGTTTTTCTGATGTGGGAACTCAGTGCAATAAATTTTCCTCTGAGGACAGCTTTCATTGCATCCCACAGATTCCGTTAAGTTGTTTTTGTGTTTTCATTTGTTTGTAGATATTGTTTAATTTCTTCTTTAATTTCCTCTGTGATTCACTGATTACTCAAGAGTGTGTTATTCAGTTTCCATGTGTTTGTGGGATTTTTACAGTATCTTTTATCGTTAATTTCTAATTTCATAGCGCTATGATCTGATAACATCAAGGGATGATTTCAACTCTTTTGCATTTGTTTAAATATGTTCTGTGAGTTAATATATGGTCTATTCTAGAGAATGACCCATGTACTGCTGAGAAGAATGTGTATTCTGTTGTTGTTGGGCAGAATACTCTGTATATGTCTATCAATTCCATTTGTTCACAGGTGTGATTTAGTTCTTTTATTTGTTTGCTGGTTTTCTGTCTAGTTGGTCTGTCCATTGGTGTTAATGGTGTGTAAAATCTCCTGTTCTAATTGTATTACTGCTAATTTGGTTTTTCATTTCTGATATTACTTACTTATTTTATATAACTGGGTGCTCTGGAATTTGGTGCATATATATTTAAGAAGTTATTTCTTCCTCTTGAAGTTTTCCCGTAACCAGTATGTAATGACCTTCGTTATCTCTTCTGATCATTATTGGCTTGAAGTTCACATTGTCTGCAAACAGAATAGCTACCCCTGCTTTTTTGGGGGTTCCTATTGCATGGAGTATTGTTTTCCGTCCTTTGACTTTCAGTCTGTGAGTATCCTTTTGGGTTAGATGGGTTTCTTGTAGAGAGCATATGGTTGGATTTTGTTTCTTGATCCATTCTGCCAGTCTATTTCTTTTAATTAGTGCATTGAGACCCTTTATGTTAATGGTTATAACTGTTATATAATGGTTTATTGCTGACATGTTATATTTCTGCTGTTGCATCTTTATCTTTCTGTTCTGTTTAATTGTCTGCTTTGTTAAGTGATTTTATACTAGGTGTATCTAAACTGTCTTTCAGTATTCTTTGCAGGATTGGCTTGGTGATTATGAATTTCTTCAGCTGTTCTTTGTCATGGAAGTATCTTATTTCTCCATCAATTTTGTAAGACAGTTTTTCAGGGTACATTAATCTAGGTTGGAAATCATTTTCCTTTAGGGTCTGAAATACTTCACTCCATGTTCTTCTTGCCTTTATTGTTTGTGTTGAGAAGTCTGCTGTGATTCTGATAGGTTTTCCTTTATCGGTGATCTGTCTTTTCTCTCTGACAGCTTTTAATATTCTATTCTTTTGTTCCATTTCTGGGATGGTGATTATTATATGTGTGGGTGTAATTTTATTTTGGCTATGTCTATTTGGAGTTCTATATGCTTCATTGATCCTGATATCAGTTTCCAATTTCATGTTTGGGGAGTTTTCAGCAATTACTTCTCTAAATATCCTCTTGACATCCTTTATATTGTCTCCTTCCTTTTCATTTATCCCTATCAACCTTATGTTGTTTCTTTTTGCATCATCCTGCAGGTGTTGAATTGTTATTTCTTGATTTCTTGTTATTTTTAAAAGATCTTTCCTTTCCTGTTCACTGGCTGCAATCTTGTCTTCGAGGTCCAAAATTCTATCTTCACATTCTTTGAGGCGGTTTTTACAACTTTCAATGGAATTTTTGATTTCCTGTATATCTCTTTGCATTTGTTTTATATATTGTTTGTTTCTTGTATTGTTCATCCAGGGATTCTGTCTTTTTGATTAGTTCCTCCAATTTTTTAACTGTGTCTTCTTTAGATATGTTCAGCATCTCCTTCATTTCTTTTATTATTTCTTCTTTTACCTGAGAGATTATTTCTAGTTTGATTTCCTTTAAACTTCCCGGAGTTGCTTCTTTATTTCAGTTACTATTGTTTCAGGTATTTCAGGTATATGGCATGTATTTTGTTCTATGTACATGGATCCTAGGCTTTCTTGGGATGGGCTGGATGTTTGAGATTGCATTTTGGTCTTTAGTGTTGTCATTTTCCTATATTACCATGTTTCAAGTGTTGTTTCAGAGTTTCCCCTGGTCGTGTTGTAGGGGCTCTTGGGGATCCTCTGGTAGTAGCTCCCTCCTTGGGCAGTGGAGCCCCTGGGATTAAAAGAGGCTTGCCAGGCTCCTCTCAGATAGACCTAAAGCCTCCTCAGTCTGCACAGTTTCCCCTTCTGGTAGCAAAGCTCCCCTGAGGGATAGAAGGCCACCTGGTGTTTTCTAGGAAATCCCAAATCCTGCTAATCCCAGTCTAGTGTGGCTGCAAGACCATTGGGCCCCAACCCCCTAGGGCAAGGATCTCATACTCTCCTGGGGATTGGCTGTTGTGTAACTATCCAGCTCCTTGGATGGCAAAACTCCCCAGGCTGATAGAAGGTCCCCTTATGGCCTAGGTAGGCCTCAAACCTCTTCAGCAGGGCTGCTCCTTCCTTTAGGCACTGGCAGTAGTGCTGGTGCTCTCCAGGTCAAAAGAAGGTCGCAGGCGAGGTCAGAGCAGGTTCTAGTGGCTTGGCCCAGCTCCCTCCTTCAGGCCAACAGCTGTGGTGTGCTCCTTGGCCAGACGAGGCGGCGGGTGGGGCTGGACCTGAGTCCCTCAGCTGGGCTGTGCCTTCTCCTTCTGGCCGGCAGTGGTAGTGCACTCCTTGGGCGGGAGAGGCGGTAGGCAGGGCTGCCAAACTGATATTTTAATTGTAAATCTCACCCAGGTGTAATTTCAGACTTCTTGTCTTGTAATTACAATGTAGACCACTGAGCAAATAAAATGAATGCTATAACATGTAAGAACAAAATATGTCTACACTGTCTGAATGCATAAGCTGGATTCAGGGGACATGAGTGTTCATTACATTATCTTCAATACTTTCTGATATTTCTAGACTATCTCACAATAACAACGATTCAGTGAAAAGATTTGTCTTCCAGATACTTATGTTTTTTCCTTCTTTTATGTGTCTCTGACAACTCTTAGCTCAAATATTCTACAGGGGATGGGTTTCAGAGTGAAAGAACCATTCTCTGAATGGAGATTAGAAGGGAGGAATGCTGGGGAAAGGTTGACCAATGGGTACTAAGTTACAGTTAGAGGAAAGAAGTTCTGGTCTGCTATTGGACAGTGAGATGACTGAAGATAGTAATGATGAACTCTATGCTTAAAAGAATTTAAAAAACTAGAAGAAAATGTTTAAATGTTTCATTATAAATGATTGTTTGACAAGATGGGTTTACCCTGTTTCAGCATTAAAAAATGTACAGTTATTCAAACATTACATGGTATCTCATAAGTTGGCACAATTTTTTCAGTTAAAACCTTAAAGAAAGAGAGCCTTGTATGCCTGGAACCATCCTAGGTGGGATTCACCCATGATTTCTGCTCTTTTATAGCATCATGTAAAAAGATGTCTAAACACTTCCTTGCATTGAAAAGAATGGGACAGGGAGATCAGAATAGATTTGTGATAACTGGGTATCTCACACTGTTTTTGGAAGTTCTGGTGGGATTTTAGAGATTTGAAAGCAGGAGTATGGATAGTAAGCAAGGTAGGAGAAGAGGAAGAGCCCCTGCCAGGCAGTACCCACCACCAGCCATAGACAGAGGCAGACTAGTTTGTTTAAACTAGTAGAAACGAGTAAGATGAGAAATGAAGTAGCTGCTTCATAAATAAGAAAAGTGAGAAACATTTGGATAGAGAAGCATTATATTTGATGCCCTATCTAGAGAAAAATGTTTAAAATTTGTTATCCTAAAACTAATGATCATGAATCTATTGAATCTCAAAGGACTTTAGATAACACATTGTGTCTTAATTACTTTCTTGTTGCTGGGGCACAAAACCAACAAAAGCCCCTCACTTTAAAGGAGCAAAGATTTATTTTACTTCACAGTTTATAGAGGTTGCAGTCCATAGTCAACTGATTCCAAGGCAGAGTGAAGTGGCAGAGGGGAATCGCAGAGGAGAAACAGCTCACAATAATGTAGGCAGGAAGCAGCAAAAGGTATATATATATGCATATATATTTCCCCCCAAGCTACACCCATAGAAAGCCACCTGCTTCCACCAGACTTCACCTCCCAGCATCACACCCCGCTATGACCCCATCAGTGGCCTAATCTACTGTCACCTCCCCCAAGCCTCACCATGAATGCATGAGGCTTTGAGGCAACATCTAGGTGTAAGCCATAACACCCTGTTAAGGTATGCAGCTGGAACTCAGGAAGTTTACAGAAGTGCCACTGATTTAGTGCAAACATTTTGGAACAAAAAACTCCATAAAAATTTTGACCCCATAAAAAATACATATTATTTGTAAAACACGTGCTAATTTTAGTATGCAAAAAAAAAAAGCAAGCACCTTAGACTTCAAATGCAGTGTTTGAGGATTAATCTCAATTTCCATGTACTACATCACAGAGAGGAGAAGGGAGCTCAAATTTTAGCCATGTGGGAGACGAGGGGGACATGGCATGCATCTACTTTGACCTAAGTAACACGTGGTTTCCATTTGAATTGCCCATTCTTTCTGGCTTCAGCCCCTTTGTAAACTCAAGTATCTCCCCAAGTAGCCACCATCACCACTGAGCTGTGTCCGTGGGAGAGGCTCTGTGTCCAGCTCCTTGGGGATCTGAGAAGTGGATTAGTGCAGTGGCCAAGATCTGACACTGGCCCTGGCAAAAGTGAGGTGTCAGCCTGGGCTGGCAGCTCAGGGTTTCACAGGGTTTCAGAGAAGATTAAATTAGTGTGAATGACTTAAATAGCTTAGAGAAAGTGCTTTATTAGAGTTGGCTAATGTTACTCCTAGCTGCATGACTTTAAGAAAAAAAGTTTAGAAAGTTATTTAAAGTCTTTTAGCTTTGGTTTTCTCATTGTAATGTGAGAATAATACTGCCTACTTCATACCTCTGGAGGAATTAAAGAAAGTATTAGATGTAATGTTCTTAATAGGGTTAGATCTTGGGAAAAGGTAGTGCTTACCTCCATAGTACACAGCAATGTTAAGAGCTCCCTGTGATGCACCTCATAAACACATCTCTACACGTCCAATTTCCATGCCCCCATGTCCTCAGGGCAACCTGAATTTCACATTTCACCTGCATGCTTCTCTTAATTCTCTTTCAGGAATCTAGAACGGTAACTATTATTAAGAGAGTTCCATGCAGGTCCTTTCCTAGATTACCTCAGTGACTTGCTCAAGATCACATATAGAACAGCGAGATGAATGCCTCTAAACAACTGATCTTCAAAGCGCATACTCCTTCCTGTGACTCTCTTTGGTATTATGCAATCACAGAAGACCAGGCCAAGTAGCCAATATGCTTCTCCCATGTGTTTGCATACCACACTCTTTTTGACTTTTTGTATTTTCCTTTTATTCTTCCTTATGTTTAACAGGCAATTCTGTTGACTCCTGCTGTTTCTTTCACATAGTCTGAATGAATTGTTCTTCCTTTCTCTAATATCTGTAAGTCTTTGCTTCAGATATAGTTGAGGGATGTGTATTATTTTGTAGTCAAAAAGGTATCAGGTAGCCTTCAAAATCTGATACCAAAAGTCTACTTCTATGTATTCTGGATATTTTATAGAAATGGAATCATATATTCTGTGGTCTTCGGGGTCTGGTTCCTTTCATTCAGATTAGTACTATGAGCTCAGCGCACAACACCTGCCTGGCAAGTGTGAGGTCCTGAGTTTGACTTCCAGTACCAAAAAGAAAGAAAAAAGAGAGAGGAAGAGAACAGCATTATCAAGGTTCAACTGTATGGTAGCATATGTCAGAAATCGGTTACTGTTCATGGCTGAATAGCTTTTTATTATAAGCATATGCTATACGGTGCTTTTCCACTCATCTGTTAATGGATGTCTAGGCTGAGGCCATACTTGGGCTATTGTGAATAGGGCTGGATTAACATTCTCATGCAAGTAAATATTTGAGTATCTGTTCTCAATTCTTTGGGTATATATCTAGAAGTGGCATTGCTGGATAATTTGGGAATTCTATGCTTCACTTTTTGAGAAACTGCCAAACTGTTTCCCACAACTTTAGAGTCTCACCAGCAATTTGCAAGTTCCCAAATTCTCCATGTGTCTACCAATACTTGTCATTTTCCTTGTAAAAAATTATAATCATTGTTTGTGTTCAAAATGGTTTTATGGTTTATGTTTTATGGTTTTGACCTGCCTTTGCCTAATGAGTAATGACACTGAGTATCTTATTAGACATTTGTGTATCTTCTTTGGAAAAATGTCTCTTTATATCATTTATGCATATCTTCATGTGATATTTGTCTTTCATCACTGGGTGGTAAGAATTCTTGATGTACTTGGTATGTTATTCCCCATTATATGCATGTTTTACATATATCTCTCTATTTATAATCTTTTCACTTTCTTTATATTGTTTCTAGATGCATAACATTTAAATTTTGACAAAGTACACAAAATAATTTAAAAATCTTGTTCTTCATGCCTTTGGTGTTGTGTGTAAGGATACACTGCTAAATTCAAGAAGAAAGCCCCCAGCCCTTGGACATACATTTCCAGGGCACAGCCTCTGCCATGGGACGCTGGTGGCATAAGAAACACTGTTGTCTTGTGCTCCCAGGAGCACACCTTGGGTTTCTAACAGTTGCTAGAGGGGGAAGCGGTTCTGTTCTTGCTTCATCACTGGAGCTGAGTCTCCATCACAGTGGAAGAAAAGGGATTTGTGACAGTCATTGGGGTCCAAACGTCATAGACTTTATCTTACTGAGGTTTGGTAAGTTTTCTTGAATCAACACTTCTTCATTTGCTGCTTAACTTCAGTATCATCTGCAGAAACTTCAAATTATTATATTTTATAATTTTCACCAACCTCACAGTGGAGTGGACCCATGGAGAATTTCACATTTCTTTGTTAAGGGTGAAAAACCCATTCACATCTGTTTAAGTGTTTTGTTTTCATTAAACCTCTATTTTTGGACAGGTTAGAATTCATGTTGGGTAACTATTATGGAATGAATTATGTCTCATCATTCTCTGGTCAAGGTCCAATGAAGCCCTAACCTCGGGTACCCTGGGGTTGACTGTTTTTGGGAGAAAGCCTTTACAAAAGCAATTTAGTTAGAATGGGGTGCTTAGGGTGAGCTCTGACTAGTGTCTTTATAAGAAGAGGAGACACAGGGCTGTGTCTGCACAGAGAAACATCATATGAAGACAGAGAGGGAAGATCTTGGACTTTTAGCTCCAGGACTATGAGGAAATACATTTCTGTTAGTTTGGCTACTCAGTCTACAGTTTCGTTCCAGGCAGCCCTAACCAATCACAACAGCACTCTGGTAATTTAACTTGTTTAAATCACTGATTTTTCCAACCAACTTAGACCAATACCCTCCCACTCACTTCTATCTCTACCAAAAAACACAGCAAAAGAAAGGAAGATAAGTCCTTGCACGTTCCAGTCACCGCTTCTCACCTCCAACCCCATGGAGTTTTGACTTCTCTTGTGCAAGTGTTTTTTTTTTTTTTTTTTTTTTTTTTTTTTTTTTTTTTTTTTTGACTAATCCTCAAAAATAACTATCAGCTCACTTTTTTTCTTTTTTCTTTTTTCTTTTTTTTTTTTGCAAATTTGGTGGCATTGTTAAGATTTTGGAGTTCTCACCCATCACACACTATATTTCTGTGGGTTGAGAAGCAAAGTTTAAATTACTCAAACTCCTAGTGTCTTTTCTCCTGATTTAATATTTTCTTCTTAAAAACAACAAATAGCATGAAGCTGCCCCCCTATTTTTTGTAGGAAGTTTCCTGTATACTTTCTACTATTTTAAACTTTTCTTTTTATCAGTACTGGGGATCAAAATCACGGCTTGCAAGGTAGGCGCTTATGCCGCTGAGCTACACCCCACCCCACCCCACTATTTAACTTTCTTTTTAGTTTTTACTACTTTTGTGCTTTGTTAGTACTCATTTTTTTTTCAGTTTCAGAGAACAAGATACCGACTTCTGGTTTATGCTGCTATTATTTTATTATTCATTCTGTTACCTTGCTTTAGAAGTCTCTCAAATAAACAAAAGTCAGTACAAATATGGGGTTCCACCAGCCCACTTCTTGAGATCTACCGTAGGAGGCTTTGATTTCTCTTCGGGCACACCCAGCATGTCTTAAGACTAAATGTTGATATTTGTGACAGTGGCCTGGACCATAATATGTCTCTGCATTTTGTAATTTTTTTTTTGGTACTGGGGATCGAACTCACAACCTCACACTTGCCAGGCTGAGCTAAATCCCCAGCTGCACTTTGTAGTGTAGCATGAAACAAGGCACAATCTTATGAAAACGCACTTCTTACCTGCAACAGAAAGCATAATCTGTCCCTCCATAATTTATGTTTTATGATAGAGTCAATAATCTGGAGATGGCACTGATTTTAAATAGCACGATTGTATCATTTGTTTCCCCATCATAGTTTTGGGGTTCTCTAAATGGTACATTGCAGGGTTATTTTAAGAGATGAACTTTTTGATGAAACCTTCTGATAGTGGATCTCTGCTAATCCAGTTTGGTATTTACAAGTGCCTAGGGAGAAAAAAAGTTACTGAAATTGCATCACCACCTTCAGAAAACTGTTTAAAGGGCTTATTTAATATTAATGCAATGTGCAATTACAGCTGAGCTCCTGCCAGGAGTGCCAGGAGAACACAGGCTATGAATGTCCCAGCGTGCCTGAAAATTATTTTAATTTACAAAACCCTACTCAGACTGCTGTTTGTAGATTTAAATATGAGGGCAGCTTCTGCAAAAGGGATAGAACGAAAGTATGCAAATATACATCAGAATGAAGCCCCAGGCTCATAGCACATTAAACACCTGAAATCACACAACCCAAGGGGGAGACATTACACAATATTCCAAAGGACAAGCTGCTGCAGGAGACCGCATATTTGCAGGAGAGTTCAGCAGTGGCAGTAGGGAAGGGGGAAGCTGCTCGCCTGGAGAGCTTTCTCACAGTTTCCTCCCAGCCTGGTCTTTTCTCTGGTCCCTGAGCGTCTCCATTTCTCTCCCATAATCTCTCTATCATTCTATTAAGCTGCAAAAATTAGCTTTCTCTGTTTTTCCATATCCTTCTAGACTGTACCTTAGGGACCTTATTTTTTTTTTAAAAAAATCATATTTTCCTAAATTCAGTGCCATCTATTCTAAAATTAACCATCTAGTCCCCAGTGTTCTAAATAGCGTTTTGTTTTAACACTACATCATATTATCATTTCCAAAGTATTATTTAATGTAAAACTTTGTATGAAAGTTAAAAATTGAGAATTATTATTGGGCTAAACAAAGGAATCATAGCATTTGAAATATACATAAGCAGAGTTGATTGTAAAACTGAATTAGAGCTATTATTTCCTGTTAATAACCTTTTTGATTTATGTATTAGAGCAACAAAATGTCAGTCGTATACTGTTTTCTCTTCAGATCGTATAATTCTTTCGCCTTTTACAAAATGTCAGTCTTTGCTTAAGTCCTGCCACCTGTCAGTGAATTCACACATAATAATTTATTCCAGGGCCAAGGATTTAGCTCAGTGGCATAAGTGCCCGCCTGGCAAGCACAAGGTTGTGAGGTGGTGAGTTTGATCCCCGGTACCAAAAAAAAGTAGTTTATTCTAACATTAATAAACAACCACAACAAGAAGGCACAATCTTGAAATAGGAACACTCTTTGTAGAATTACAGAAATTTTTCAAAAACCTGGTTTGTATGATGAAACTTGAAATGCAAATTTTAGTGCCAGGAATTAAACCCAGTAGCTTTTATGAGACATCGCTGCTTTTTGGGTGAGTTTGATGAAGTTTGTATTAGTCAGTTTTCAACTACAGTAACAAAACACCTGAGCTAATCAACTTAAAAAAATGAAAGGTTTATTTCAGCTCACAGTTTTGAAGCTTTCAATCCGTGGTTGACCAGCCCTGTCGTCTTTGGGCACAGAGTGACACAATTATCTTGTTGGGAGCCTGTGGCGAGTCTTGCCGCTCACCTCATCACGTCTGTGAAGCAAAGACAAGACAGTGGCATACCATGGTCTCCTTCCAGGGCGTACCCTACTAATCTAAAACCTCACATAGACCCTCACCTCTTAAAAGTTCCACCACGTTCCACCTTGGTTGAACTAAACTGAGGACCAAACGTTTAACACCAGGCCTTCGGGGGCTTTGCAGAGTCAAGCCACAGTGCAGGGCCGGTGAGAAGTCCTTGGCTCCACAGAGGTGCTCTCCTCAGGAGGGAGTGAATTATCTCTTGGGAGAGCCTTGCACCCCTGTGACACTGAGTTTCATAAACTCCTGAGCCCAGCTCCTTCCTCGTTTCCTGCCTGGTGATGAGATGTTTTCCTGCTTCGATTGCCATCTGCCAGGGAGTCCTTGCCAAAACCCGTGCCACGCTGTTATAATCTCCAAAACTGCGAGCTAAATAAACTTCTTTTCTTTATGAAATCAGGCTCTCTCAGGTATTTTATCACGGTAATGAAAAACAGACTAACATAGACATATTTTGTGTTTATGGAGTTGCAGTCAAAGCAGGAGAACTGGGCTGGTGCTTGATAAATATCCTGATATTGTATCTACCCATCAGCAAATGTAATCCAATAATGATGTGTGTATTACGATTACCATTTTATATAAAAGGAGGAGTAGGTTACAAAGAAATTAAGTAGCAACCAACATCACATATAGAATACAATAAATCCAGCATTTAGATCTGGTCTCTCCAATTACATTGTATATACTCAGGGAATAAGCCACTGTCTGATCTGACCTCTGGCTTTCACTAGGCTTATTTCACTCCTGCATGCTTTATTGCTACTTTGTAATTTTATGCTTATTTTCCTTTTAAACAAAACAAAAGTTTCTAAGACAGAAAAATGCATAATCAATGGTCAAATCAGAAAAAAATTTCATTTTAACTTTGATGAATAAGTTTAATGTATATTGGGGAGAAATACTAATGTCTAAAGGAAAAAAATACATAAAATTTAGGAATAAGTATATATTTTTTATTAAGGAAAAGCTTGAATCCACCTTAGAGGGTAAAGGTAGAAAAAGAATGTTCCAAAGTCTGCCGCTCCAAAGTTCAAAGTATTTTTAAGATGTAAAATTGGTAACTGAAAATATAAAATGAATTTTTAAATGATACAAAGTGGATTAAAACAGTCACAGACACTGCCAGAAAAATGTCTACAAGTAGATTGTCTTCCTATTATTAGGTTGGTGTTAATCATAATCTAGGCGCCTAATGACAATTTGGAGAATCACTCCAGGAAGACATTTGGACCCATTCTCTCACTTGAGACATTCTGGTACTAAGAAATGTGTGGAATTGAATTAAAATGCTAGTAAGCATCTTATTTTCTCTTTTGTATTACAAATAAGTTTATCCAGCATAAACTGGTTGAATCTCATAGCAAAATGAGAGGGAGAAAAAAAAGAGACGCATCCAGGCCACGGGTTGCAGGTCCTTGGGATTCCAGGAGAGTCTGAGACTATTCCTTCCCTCCAGGAGCTCACCTCAGTGTTGTTCTTGTAGCAGCTCCATGACAGGCCACACCACTGAGGTGAAGACACAGAGACTGTGCATGAGGGAGAATGCAGGAAGTGTCTGGAATCTCCCCGGTCCTCCCCACATCTGGCTGCAAGAAGCCTTGGAAGCTAAAGGTTTGGATTATGCTTTAAAGGTGCAGGGAGTGCAATAGCCAGTTCATTTATTTAACAAGTGCAGTCACTTCCAGGCACAGAGGGAAATGGAAATAGAGAGGAGAGATATGTCCTCTCTCCTAGGAGTTTCAGTCTAACAGAAGATAGATAGCTGCACACATATCCATCGATGCTTATGAGAGAAACAGATTTAATACAAGATATACAGAGATGTACGAATTTATGAGATTGGTTTCCAGTGACTGCTCAGAGTCAGGTGCAGCAGGGTGCAAAAGGGCTGTCTGTGTGCTGCAGATCTGCAGTCCAGAGGAGGGGCGAGGGCCTGGCACTTGCTGTAGTGCTCCATGTCAGTCTGTATCAGGAGGCCAAAGGATCCGCCCTAGAAGCCAGAACACTACTTCAAGGTGACCGTGAAGACAGAACTTCCAAAGAAACAGGAGAGAGCTTTCCTTCCTCCTTCATTTCCCTTTTATTCTATTCAAACAAGGGGTTACCCACAGCGGGTCTTCTACGTCAGTAAATCCCATCAGCCACACCCAGAACCGTGCAGATCTAATTCAGCTGGGTGTGTCTTACTCATCTTGACATAATCAGTCACCTATGACAACACAGCAATTATAAAGGTAAAATGCAACCTAAAAAAGACTGTGAGAGGGACAGCCTGGGTGTCCACACTGTGCTCCTTAACCACTGATCCCAGTGTCAGCCTCTGTATCGTCCCTGTCCCCCATACTCTGTTTTGGTTAGTAGGAATATTTTTGGTTAGTAGGTTAGTACTTTTGGTTAGCAGGAAGTCAAGGACTTCAGGTATCTTTCACAAATCAATAGGTCTGTAGATGCATAACTCATTACTTTGAGGTAAGATTCATTTTGATCTATTTCACTCTTTATAATCTTCAAATCCTGGTTGTTTCATATTTCCCAAAGGTTTTCTAGGAACACACACTAAACTAAAAGTCAACTCAGTCACTGAATTTTTTGCCACTACCAGAGGTTGAGTTGAAGACCTTGACACAGTGCTGCAACCCTAGAACTTTTTATTTTTGTTTTGAGATAAGGTCTGGCTAACCACTGATTCGCCCAGGTTGAGACTGATCTAGAGATTCTCCAGCCTCGGCCTCCAGGTACTAGAATTACAGGTGTATGCCATGTATCCAATTAAGAACTAGATCTTTTGTTTATATGCAAAGGAATTTTTAATTACTTGTAGATTTCAATCATTCATGCCTTGGGTTTTTTAAATTGTCCCCCACCCCCGTGGAAGTTTGCTGTCTTTCCAATAGTTCATCAAACACTATTTAGAAATAAGTACACTGCCAGTTTTGATTTTTTTTGGTAGTAAGACTTGAACTCAGTGCCTTGAGCTTTCCAGGCAGGTGCAGTACTGCTGATTATATCCATGGCCCAGTTTCTGATATCTTAAAATAAGAAATCATTGTGAGTTTTAGAAGCTGATTTTGAGGAACGGGGATGCAGCTCAATGGTAGTGTTAGCCTAGAGCACACAAGACCCTGGGTTTGGTCCCCAGCACTAAAACAAAACAAAATAAAACAAAACCAACCCCCTAAAATTGAAAGATATAGTATACTTATGATTACAAAAATAGTCCATATAAAACTATAAAATATTTCAGCTGTAATTCCGAGATAACTCCTGGTAATATTTTGTTATGGTTTTATGTTATTTTGTAGTTTAAATTTTTTATTTTTTGAGACAGGGTCTTGCTACATAGTTCAGCCTGGTCTTGAACTCACTATGTAGCACAGGCTGGCCTCAAATTTGTGGCAAGCCTCCTGTCCCAGCTTCCTGAGTGCTGGGATTATATATTTTTCTTAAATCAAGAAATTTTTTCTGCATAATTGCATTCAATTCTACATCACCTTGTAATGGTCCTTGTGGTGGACTGACAGTTTGTGACAACACGAATGGAAGTGAGTCAGCAAAGTCCTGAGTGTGGAGGACTCACCTGAGGGTTGTTGCCTACAACGTAAAAATGGAAGAACGGGAGAGAAAGAGTGTGGTGGTGTGGGTTCCCCTGTTGCCGTGGGTTCTCCTGGAGGAGGCTGTCGAACTTCTTTCCTGATGTGAACTTGGCTGTTACCATCAGAGAAGCTCAGGACTTTGTTGTTGCTGAGGATGGCTGTGGGTCTCTTTGGGGGAGCTCTGGTCCTTACTTTGAGCATCCCTTCCTGGCCCCAGAGCAGATCCCTCAGCCTGCTGGCACAGATGCTTCATCCCGCTGGCATGGACTTCCTAGCTTCCACTGCTGACCTTGGGGCCTTCCCAGTGCAGGTCCATGAAACAGACTCATATGAGTCATTGTCATGGGCTTTAGGCCTCCAGCTGGACTCGTGGGAGGCGTTATGTATTTTAGGTCTTCAGTTGGACTCATGCAGAACTTTGCCTTGGAATCCAGGCCTGGGATTCCTTGGGTCTTAGTGTGTAGACAGGTTTCCTGCACTTCTTGTATTTGAATCTTTGGGTATTATAAAATAACTCTATCTATTATGTGTCCTGTATTGTTTTCCTTGCAAACTCTGGCTACAATAGTCCTATTACAGGCAGCTGAGTTAGTTAGAAATATGGGCAGTGAGACAGAGTTAAGTACTTGAAGGAGCCAGTGCAGGAGCCCAGATACCTTGCAACAGTGGGGGAGACAGACAGCTCCTGCTGTGGGCCTCCTAAGGACTGATATTCTAAATAGTTCCCTATTACCCAGAGGAAGTCTGGAGTCACCATCCCAACTCTCTAAGGGAAGAGTCTCTGCTTCTTAAGAATGCCTGCTTTTTACATGACTTGCTTCCCCGTTTGCCCCCAATTTAATCAATTTTATTGAACATTTAATCTTATTGGTTAACCAAAGTTCTGTTCCACCTTATGCCCGTCTGCCTTGCGAGTTCCCAGTGTGCCCCACCTTGAACCCATCTCGCCCCATCATTTTACTCCATAAAAGTCCCTAGAAAAGACAGTTTTTGGCAACCTGCTCGGGACCCCTTCTGTCTCTCAGACAGAAGCTTTCTTTCTCTCAATAAATATTTGCTGTTAACCTCCACTGTTCCTAAGATTCATTCTTTGATTTTAGAGAACACAAACTCATGCCAGACACATGGTAGATCTGGAGTTTCATTCCCCATCACTATATTTTATAACATGACTATGCTATAAATGACTAGATATTCTCTTTTTTATGTTTTTCTTATCAATAATGCTGAGATGAACATCTCTGCATATATTTTTACTATATCTTATTTTTAGAAGTAAAATTTCTGGGTCAAAAATACTAATATTTTAAAGTATATAGATACATATTGCCATGTCTTCCTTTGGAAATATAGTGATTTATGCTTCTGCGTAAGATTTAATTCAGAGCTTATTTTCACCAAATCTTGCCTTTCCTCTCCATCTTTAGCAATTTTATAAATTTAAAAATTAAATTCCTGTATATTAACCCTTTAAGGTATAATTTTAAAAATATTTTTGAAATATTATGTAAGTGAGCATAAAACAAGGAGAATGAAACATTCTCAGCACTGAGCATACTAGTTTTAATTAATGACTACATAGAAAGCTTTTATGAATTTCTTATTAGGTACAAAATGAGAAATGCTAAGGATTAAGCCCACCAAATGTGAGTAAAGACAGGGGAAGATGCCTTTTGGTGACTGATACCTACTGTTCTCAAATCAAATATTTGTCTGAAATATTTGTCATGCATATTTTGGAAGTGCATGCTTTAAAAGCTTTCTCTCTCTCTCTCTCTCTCTCTCTCTCTCTCTCTCTCTCTCTCTCTCTCTCTCATTAAAAGAGTGATCTGGCTACTGAACACTCCTCAAAGACAGGGAGATTAGTTGTACAATGACTTAACAGAGGAGAGGTGAGATGGGGTATTGAGAATGGTCTCATGGTTGCAGTTAAGCCTTCTGGACAAGCCCTTCAGCAGAAGGGGCTCATGACTGGTTTGGGCTTTTGGAAAGGACAGGGAGAGGAGAGACAGGAGAGGGGAGAGAGGGAGCTGGATCTCTTTTGGGTGATTTAAATGGCCTGGTAGAAGACTGAAACGAACACAAATAATACCTAAGTGTTTAATAGTGTCACAAGCTGAAGTTAAATGAGTGATAGGAAACCTTCACTGGCCTTAGCCTCTTGTCACACATGTTTATTTTTTGTTTTTAAAGAATTCAAATTCTCAAAATTGTTAATTTTGAGCAACATCAAAGATATCTAATGATAGCTTCCATCCCCACCTTTTTTTTTTTTTTGTACTGGGAATGGAATTGGGACTTCACACCTGCTAGGCAGGTGCTGTGCCACTGAGCTATGTCCCCGGCATTGTGAGAGCCCTTTGAGAATCAAACTTG
This sequence comes from Cavia porcellus, assembly GCF_034190915.1. Taxonomy (NCBI): domain Eukaryota; kingdom Metazoa; phylum Chordata; class Mammalia; order Rodentia; family Caviidae; genus Cavia; species Cavia porcellus. The sequence continues at coordinate 77,656,971 of NW_026947494.1, read as the reverse complement.
TAGGCAAAATGAAATATAAATATTACTTAGTCTCTCTGTGAATAATGTCATAAAACCAAATTTCTTATTCATGCTATAAATAAAAATAAATTTCATACATGGTAAAATTGCCTTCCTAAAGTTAGAAAGTGGTTATCTTTTAACACACAGAACACACAGGGTAAATTTGTTTCTAATGTGAATTTGATATTCGAGTATAATCTGTCATCTCTAGTATGACTTCCCTTAGGTCATTTTAGAGAAGTGGCTTAAAGTCTGGAATAAAGATGTTGATTTGATCTATTTATGCATAAATAAGATTGTATGTGGCTCAGCCCTAATTAGAAAATCATATTACTGTGGAATTATTAGATTAAATGAGGTTATCAGTTCCAGAACAATTCTCTTCACAGGCATAGAATCATTTTGTTTGTTCCAATGTTTTCTAAAACAACCTCTAACCTTCTCAACTTTGTTTTGCTCTGAGTTATCCATTACAAACTGTAGCTTTGACTAGATACATTTTACTATAAGAACATTAACTTTTAATGTAAGAACTAGTATTCAACAGGGTCCTCTACGGGAGAGAAACAATACAGGAAAGGATGGTATGCCAACAAGGCAATTGCTAGGCTGAAATTATTTCACCAGGAAGACATTAATAAGATGTCCTTAGAAGAAGAAAGAAGCATCTAATTCAATCTCTTATTATTGTAGGAAGTTGAGCCAGAGAATCTAAATGGCCTGTCCAGCATTTGTTACAGGTTAAAACTAGACTATGTATCAACTGAGTTTAATTCAGTGTTCTTTCTGTACAATAACAACTCTTTTTCTATCTGGGCATGTATATGTGTGTTCAGTGTTTCACAGTGTATTTTCCTGAAATATCTTGACTGCTAAAGATATTTAATTTTGGAAGAAAGTACAAAACAATCTCCCCAAGACTATATGACTCTGAAATAAACAGAGTCAACCAAAGAATTTAACTGATCTATTCAGGTTTATACTTTAGATTTGTATTAACCATTTTAGTGTATTTTGGCACTTGTAGAAGTCACAATTCATACTATTTACTTAATATGCTATTTCCAAATTACCTAACTTACCAAAGAACTGAGGTTTTAGTAACAAATAGTCAAATTAAGTACCCGTAGTTAATTTGCTTCAGCAGTGAGAAACTTAAAATATTTGGGCTATAGTAAATTAAGGGTTGATTAATAAATCTCTATTTGGCTCATATATTTCACCTGACAAAGTAAAAGTTTATTAATGTGTTTTTATTTTAGAAGTTGTAGAGAAGACATTTACCTCTCAGGTCTAGTTATTAATGACAAGAATAGTAATAGCAATAATAATGACATCAAGAACCACTGTGCCAAGTACTATTTTAATTACACAATCAATTAATTTAAGGATCACAGAGTCTGTGTTACTTCTAGAATTCTGACTCAAAGCCAAGACATTGGCAAAGGTGAGGGGAGATGCAGGGAGGAGGCCGTCTCCCTGGCAGGATTCACATCACTGATAATGCACAACATCTGTTTCCGCACTGCACAAGGGCGGGTGGGATGAGGTGCATTGATTAATTCAAGATGTGGAACATGTCATTCCTCTACAACTCACTTCTGTATTATTTATTCGCTGACAAAAGCTGAGGAGGAGGAAGATTTGTCTTTGCTCACACAATGCATTCAGCTACCTCAAAAGCTTCTATCCAAGCCACCCTTACAGAAGCCACCTCACAGCAGGCTGGATAGGTCAATGCTATTTTACCCTGTTTTTAGAAGTTGGCCAACCACCGTGAGTTTGCTCCTGGAATGGGAAGTCTGTCCACTGTTTCCCATACCCACCTCTCCCTCTCCTGACTTCATCTCTCCTTGTTCTTTTCTGTTTTATTCTGATAGCTCCATTCCCACCCCTCTGGACTTAGCATCTGATCTCCCTCCCGTGCTTTGAAGCTTTTGCTTCGGCCCTATGAAGTACTCAGTTTGTTCTGTGGAGAACTGGACTGGTCAATTCTGTGCAGTGGACCTTGTCACAGTGTTAATTCCAGCAAGGACTCAAGGTTTGGAGAGGCTCAGCTAGCTAGTGGTAGTTAAAACAGGATTCTTTGGTTTGAACAGAGAAACTCAACTCAAATGAGAATGGTAATCACTCACTGGAGAGAAGATTCTTGAAGCAGAACACTCCACTGCCTCCATTTACCATCAGTTTGCTTTTTTCTGCAAATCTGTGGATGTTACAACCTGAAATACTCTAGTGGGTCGAGGTTTTGGGTCCTCGTGAACATCCTGGGTAACTGACTGTATAAATGGTGACAGGCCAGGAAAGCAATCACCAGGGAGTCAGTAATGGAGTCTGGAGGACAGAAGATGCTGGAATCACCTGCAGGGTCTGTGGACCTAAGGGAGTCAACACTCGTGCCCACCCCGACTCCAGCGTGACAAGCCCACACTGGTAGGATGCAGCTCCAACGCTGGGGTTCTTGCCTTCTGCTCTTCAACCTAGGCAGGAACCTACAACTTTGAACTTTGTCTGAGCTCTGTGGTCCTGAAAAACAATGACTATGGAATCCCTACTCTCTCTGTGTTTTCTAAAATCTCCCCATCATTCCAAAATATCTGAGATAAGAACCCTCCCATCTTTCCCAGACTGTATCAGACTCTGGATGACTATCATCCACCCACTGCTATGAGTTCCACCTCCTTCCTCTTCTTTGAGGGGCTGTTCACAAATGAGCATTACTGAAACATGTTTGAGTGGACACCATGCTGTCGTGACTTGAGAGGATTGGATCTCACCTTCGAATCCCCGCTACTTCACCCAGGTAACAAGGCCTTCAAAGGGCTTTGTTTCTGGCCGGCCATCTGGAGAACCAATAGGGTGTCTGACATTTTTTCCTGTACTGTGACTCTTGCCAAAACTCTCTGCTGAGAAGATTGTAGGTGTTACTTGGCTTCTTTTTGAAGATTTGCTTGATTTTTCTCCTGCCCTTTTAACAACAGTCCTGGGGTTCGAATTGAGGATGTACACACATGCTCGGTGAGCACCTCTGGACCACACCCTCTGCCGCCCACTTGGTTTCTGGTGTCAGCTTCTTTTTGGATTTGTACTCTAACCATTTGGTGTCTCTATAAAGGCACTGATAGTTTATAGAAATTTTAAGTCTGTTGAGTGAAAGACAATAGATAATCTGGCTTGTTAATATTTTTCCGATTGCCTGTTTTGAGCTCAAACCAAGGAAGGGTCATGGTCTCTAAGAAGATATCGGCTTGCTAATGTGGAGCAGTGAGCTTTGTGATTTTGTGTTTCTTTATGACCCTTGCTAAAATTTTGAATTGTAGCCATAAGCTTTCCTCTGTGTGTCATGTTCAAGGGTCTGTAATTCAGAAAAACTTTGCTTCTCATTTTGGGTGCATTTTCCTAACTCTAGATGTATTAATTAATTAAATTATAAGATCTGTTAAGAAACATTATACTGATTGCTTTGGAGATAAATAAGCATTAATATAAATTGAATAATCCTGAAGTTATCAGCAATTAAATATGACTGCTAGTACTTTCAATTTTTTTCTTAAAAATTTCATGGCTGTAGAAATCAACTCAAATGAAATTTCCTTATTGCAGTAGACTGAATGAAATTGTACATTTAATTTTGTAAGGTATTCTCAACATGACTATTTCCAGAACTTTTATTTTGCATTTTCTAGAACTTTTTAGTGAATAGAAAGAACCATAAACAGTGTACTTTCTCTCTCTCTCTCTCTCTCTCTCTCTCTCTTTCTCTCTCTCTCTCCTTTCTCTATCTCCTTCTGTCTTTTTCTTTCTTTTTTGTCTTAGTTTCTTTTGCTGAGCATAAGATTGTTGCATGTATAACAGCCACTTCCTCTGTTGACGAGTATTCTAATTCTTTGACCTACTGTGATCTATTCACCTTTTCCTGAGCATTTTGAGTTTTCCTAGTTCAGAACTACTGTGAATGAAGCTACTGTGGATATTCACATACAGATCTTTTTATGGACATATACTGGTGGTGAGCCAATCTTTAGCTTTGCACTAACTCTTGTCTGTTTTGAAAATTTTCCTTGCTGTATGGCCTGGTAATGATTTTAAACAGAAATGATTCTAGGAGATTTTATTAAGCTAATGTAATGACTTTAAGAATGTTATAAAAAGAACTTTGAGTTAAATAAAAATCTATTTGGCTTCTTATGCTATAGATGGTTATGAAATAAAATGACAATATAATGTACACATTTAAAATACTGTTTTCAACACTTAATTGTAATATGATGCTATCAACAAAAATTATGCTAATTATTTTAGTAAACACATATTAAAAGGTTAAAAGCTCCATTGATGTAAGAAAATAATACTCTGATGATACAGGGGTTGTAAAACATGGGCAACAAAGGATAAAATGGGTTTAAAAAGGACCTCAAAACTATTACGTATGGATGTTTCTTTACAGGTAATACTGGTGCCTTTTGCCAGCTACTTATTTTAAAACTGTGACAATGCTAGGGGTTTCCCACACAAAAACAAGAGGACAGGGATGCACCTTTGTGCCTGCTGACCTGTGCCTCTCTCCTCTCTCTCCACCACTGCCCTCTGCTCCCCCACCTCCAGGAAACTCCCAGGGGCTCCCAGCAGCTTCCTCACAGGACTGTATTCACTGGCTGTCTGACCAGCTCACAGAACCTCTTCACTACCCACTGTGTTAATTTTATTCCTACTTAAACTTCAGTTTGCCTGAAGGTTTCGCCTACATTTCTGGTTCTTGATCTTTTTCATGAACCTCTCCTTCCCACCCCTTATATATCACTGCTCTTCTCTCATACATACTCTTGCCTAAAGGCCATTGGGAGGACAAATGTTTCCTCTGCATGAGTAGCAAACACAGGAGACTCCTGTTAAGAGGATAAATTAGGAAAAGACTGTTTTCTTTATTCTGTGGACCAAGCAAGTAGAGCGAGGACCTGACTGAGATCCTGCAGGCACCACTGAGCCAGTGCACAACCTCTACAGCTGTACAGTGGTCTCTCCTCACTGATGGCATTCTCCATGATCATGAGTTTGTTTGATCCTTAAGCATTCTCACTGTTTTGAGAAATTCAACTTAAAGGATTGAGGAGTGGGATAAAAATGTTTAGTTGAGCGGAGCTTTCCTATCTTGACACATCACCCACTCAGAATTCTTAGATGAAGGACATTAAGCTGAGATTCACATACAGTTTTCATGCTTCCTGGGAACAGCAAAATGCACAAAGCTATCAGTAGTATGTTTCCTGGATAAAATTGCACTTTTATTTTCTTCAAAACTGTTATTTTTTTTTTCCTCCAGAAAGGTTTTTTGCCAACAAGGTTTTTCAGTTCATTTGTCTAGAGATAACAATTACATAAATTTATGTTAGGAAAATTACTGAGAGTACAAATACTGGGAGAGGGTAAGGCCGAGCAAATTGCTACAACTGGAAATGTTTGTTGATAAATAATGTGAATATTGAAAGATTAATACATCTCCCTGGGCATGGTGGCTTATTTCTGTAATCCCAGCTTATTTGAAGGTTGAGGCAGGAGAACCATAGGTCTGAGGTCAGCCTGGGCAAGCTGCTGACTCAGTAAGACCTGGACCAAGTTAAAGAAAACTGGGGGTGTAGCTTAGTGCCGATGAAACAGCACCCAGAAACACAGCCACAGCACCCGGATTTGGAGACAGACTTATTTTATATCAGCGGCCATGGTTTGAGATTGTTCCCAAAACATCAGGCCCACACAAAGGGGAAGTACAGAGGTGGGCTACTTGGCTGTATTTGGTTCTTACACTATGAATCATAGTGACCAGCTACGCATCCCAGTGATCAAGCATTTCTAGGAGACAGAAGCAACTGGATCTGCAACTATCCCACAGGCAACTAAGAGACTGAAGTGTACTGACTGGGATGGAGTGCATCTTCTGTTGCCGTAGAGTGCTTGCTTAGCATTCATTGAACCCTCCGATTGGTCCTCAGCACAGCCAAAACCATACAAACATTAGCAAATCTTAAAATCTGTCTGTAATGCTTATTTATCAATTTTCAGTGCTTTTTTCCCCTGTAATTAGTTGGTATGAAAGAATCACTTTCAAGAAAAAAATGCAAATATTAAACAGCCAAAAACGTCATTGTTCTTTCCACTAGAGGTCAGGCATATACAGCAGAAATTGTTTTCTTGTGCTTTTTAATGAAACACAGTGAAGAGCTGTTCCTGATGTATATTAAGTATAGTCACGTGTTTTAGAGTCTTCTGTTTTTCCAGGAAATCAAAAATAATGAAGATCTATTATTGCAGATTAAGTAGTTGAAATTGTGTCAATTTATTACACTGACTTTCTAAATAAAATGAATAATTTGTAAAATAGTAACAGAAGTGTAAGCTTTTATAATGTTATATTGTTTTTGCCCAATTGTTGCTAAAGTGACTCTCACAAGGATACATGAAATTTTACATCTTTTTGTAAAACTAGGCAATGTGAACCAGAAAGGAACGTTCTGGATTCTTTTATAGCAGCTAGACTGCTGCACACACCTTTTGAGGAATATGCTGTACACATTGTATCTTCTTTAAAAAACACTTTAAAGATTAAGACTCGATAAAGTCTGCCTGTGTAGCTGGAGTTTAGTGTTGAATCCACTGATCTTGTAATAACTCCATGACTTGGGACCATGAGGTACAGGCTTTGATTTCCTGTCAGCCTCTTAGCTGTGGAGACTCAGACCAGCTACCAGCACAAAAGGGCTCCTCCGCTTGGGCATGAAGGGAAGAGTCTCAGGAAACAAGGTCAGCAGCAACACCTGCCCTGAGGGGTGCCCAGAAGTTGGGGGAAGTCAGCATTTGAGAACACAGTCCCCCTAACACCGTCACCCTATTGGAGAAGTTGCCAGGATGCCTATACCAGACGGGGCAGAGGATTGAGCTAAATTCTAGCTGAATGAGCCCTTTAACAGCAGAATGATTCAGAGGCTAGAAATTGAAGACATTCATAAAATTTACAAAAAAAGTTTCCCATGTTATTATTTTATTTTGTGAAAACAAATGGCAAAACAAACATTGGAGCTTACATGTCACTTTCATTACTCACTGGACTCACTATTGATGCCAGAAAGCTCGCTGCTCCTGGGCTCCTCTCTTCCTAGTCCCACCTTTGGGTCTTTCTCATCCACGTGCCTCTTTTCAACTCCTGTCCTTTTACGACCTTGTGGCTCTGCATCTTGAACCACTTAAGATTTGCCCCAAGCCCCATCCCACAATTACATCTTTCAGTCTTCTTTTGCATGCCAGGTCTTTCACTTAGAAACACATCTGCCTTCCCTTTTTAAAAACTCCTATGCACTTATAAAATCCTGGCTCCATCACCACTTCCAGGACTTCTTCCTGGTGCCATCAGTTACTCTCAGCTGCTTTCAGAGCATGTGGTTTTGCTGTGCTTTCCCCTATTCCAGAGCACGTGGTGTGTTCTGCTTTACAGTACACTGACTAGAAAGGAGGCCTTCTGGTGTGTAGTGTCCAGAGGTGGATGCTTGGAGACCACTTCCGGTCCTACTGCCAGGCTGGAATACTGGCTCCTGCTGGGATCTAAGATCTATCTATCTGTGGCAAGTGGGTGCAAAGACGACATTCTCTCCCCACAGCAGAACTGCTCTTTGGGGCATTTGTGGCTCCAGAATCTGCAGGCTTTGTGGGTCCTGCATCTCAGTTCAGCTCCTCTGCCCTCACAGGACTCCATTGCACTGGTTTCCGGTGGTGATTCCTCCATATGCATTTCACCTTAGTGCTTCCTTCCCAGGATCTCACTGGTCCTAACTGAATGTTTTTAGAAGCGCTGGGTATAAATTTGTACTTCCAAGGTCCTGAGAATGTGTTTATTCAGTTAAAAAGCACACAGGTTTTTGATTCTGCCCATATATACAGCCTCATATTAAGCTGGAATCCAGTGTGGATCTTACTCTCATGATAGAATGACTTTGAGTCATTTAACAGACACTGGACCTTTTGTTCCTAGGTGGAAATCCAACAAATAATGAACTAAGTCAAACTTACACCTTTATAACACAAGACACTGAGTTCAAGAAGGTGAGAAACTCAGCCAAGAGCACACAGCCCGGAAGTAACAGAGTTAGGTCTGCAACACACTTCTCTCCTCATTAAAAGCCATTTCAGTGCATCTTCCAGGGCACCTGTGACTTTGAATCTCTGAAAAGTTTGATTCCAAAGAGATCATTAAAGAAAACAAAGTATTTGTTATATTTATGACAGTTGATCTTTATTGTCAACTACATTGGACTGAGAAATGCCTAGGAAGTTAATGAAGCACATTTCTTTCTCTCTCTCTCTCTCTCTCTCTCTCTCTCTCTCTCTCTCTCTCTCTGTGTGTGTGTGTGTGTGTGTGTGTGTGTGTGTGTGTGAGTGTGTGTGTGTGCATGTGAGTGCACAGGAAATTAATGGGGAAGACACACCCTGGATGAGGAGGAGGGAACAGAAGGAGGAAGCCCATTAGCACAGGCTTGGTTCCCTCTCTGTCTGTGTCTCTGTCTCTCTCCCTGTCTGTCTCTCTATCTCTGTCTCTCTCTGTCTCTGTCTCTGTCTGTCTGTCTCTGTCTGTCTCTGTCTCTGTCTCTGTCTCTGTCTCTCTCTCTCTCTCTCTGTCTCTCTCTCTCTCTCTCTCTCTCTCTCTCTCTCTCTCTCTCTCTTTTCTTTTTGGAACACCATGAGGTGAAGAACTCTCCTCCATTTCACTTGTCCATGGTGATGTTCTGCCTCACCCTAGGCCTAAAAGAGTACAGCTGAATCACAATAGACTGAAACTTCTGAAATCATAAGCCAAAATCTACCACCCTCATTTGAGCTATTTATGTCTGGTCTTTTGTTAGGGTAATAAGAAGCTGACACAATATTTACGATGTACAGTGTGAAGTTTTGATCTATGTAGATTGGCCAGCCTAATTAACATATGGATTACCTCACCAGCTTGTCTTTCTGTGTGTATGTGGTAAGAATGTTCAAAGTCTTCTTTTAGTAATTTTGAAACTGGGAATGTATTATTATTAAGTATGGTCACCCTGCAGTGTAACAGGTAACTGAAACTTATTTCTCCAGTCTAACTAAAAGTTTGTGCGTTTTCCTGCACTAAGTGCCTTTTCTCCTTCCCTCCCCCTCTCCTAGCCTCTGGCAACTAACTACCTTTCTGTGTCACTTTTACACATTTCAAAGATATTAGAGATTATGCAGCATTTGTTTTTCTCTGGCTGGATTTAGCATAAAGCCCATTTAGCATAAAGCCCTGCAGTTCCATCCATGTTGCAGTGAATGACAGAATTTTCTTCTTTTTAAAGATTACTTACAAGATAAAACCCATCAGAATTATGGTAAACTTCTTGACACAAACCATCAAATCAAAAAGAACCTGGAGTGAAGTATTCCAAGCCCTGAAAGAAAATAACCTCCAGCCCAGATTGATGTACCCTGAAAAACTGTCTCTAGAAATTAATGGAAAACACGATGCTTCCAAGACAAAGAGGAACTTGGGAAATTTGCATCCACCAATCCAACTCTACCGAGAATACTGCAGGACATTCTAAAGAGAGAGAAAAGTACCAGGATTCCAGGAACAGTGGCAGAGAAGCCTCAGTGAATGGAGCAGAAAGTGAAATGAAGAAGACAAACAACTAATGACAGAAAAAGAGCACAACAGAAATGAGGCAGAGAAGGTTGGTTATAATCTTTAATATAGGTGACCTTGATACACTAAATAAAAAAAGAGAGAATCACAGGCAGAGTAGATCAGGAGGCAGGGTACACTGAGATGCTCTTTATAGGAAATATAATTAAACTGAAAAAGGGTTTATGGACCAAATATGAGAAAATATGAGATCAAATATGAGAAAACAATGCTCTATGTGACAGGGAACCAGAGAATAATAAGGGCAACTAGACTAGTACTTGTGGATTGGTGGGAAAGACAGGCTTTAATAGATAAAGGAATACAACTAGAGATCAAGTTCAGGAAGGAGAAGGTTCGAAACCACTTAGGTAAATAGCAGGTTGCCCCTCCCAATTTAAATATTGAGGGTGTTGGTGAGACCCTGTATACCCTGTATACCCTGTATACCCTGGGGGAGTGAAAGGGGAGGAATAGTCTTAAAAAAGATGGCAGAAGATATTGTTAACAGTGTATCAGGAATTAAAACCCATATTACTATGCATACCACTCTGCTTAGATAGAACTTATTCTGTCTCAGTTTGTCTACAAGCACTAGATCTGAGGGCACAGACAACTATCCCAAAAATATCAAGATACAGCACAGTAATCATCTTTAATTTCCTAATTTAATCTGGAGCCCTGTATAACTTATACTGTTACATCATGACTGATCTTAATTAAATCTGGTTTGTTTGCTTGCTGTTGGTTATCAACAGATTTTATTCAAAACTGTTATAATTGATAGTATCAAGTCTGAGAGTACAGACAACTGTACTGAAAATGACAAGATTCACTATGTTACTCATTCTGGTTTGATTACTACTTTTTTGTAGTTTTAAACTATCTACAAAGTTGTATTTCTATAAATTTTATGTCCTGATATATTCAATTATACTATATCTGATGATTGAAGATATATTGAAGATAACAAGAGACAATATAGTAACCACATAGAATTCCTTGTACAGCAGTTTTATATGTCTTTTTCATTTTATGGGTCTATAGGAATATGTTTTGTTCTGTCCTGGCTTTGTTTTGTTTCCCCCTCTAAGATAGAAAGGATAGAAATACATGTTAAGACTCATGCATTAGTAGAACCTTTAAACAGTTTACGAGACCTGATCTTACGACACATGATGAAGTGAACAAACACTTTGAAGGAAAAAAGACACGACAGTACCCAATGCTGATCCTGGAGTGTCATGATGTGAAATCCAGGAATACTATTATTCTTTGTCCAGAGTGATTATAGTCTGCTTTGGTTTGTTTAATCTCAACATAAATGAAGATATAGATAACTGCGTGTATGTTTAAGTGTATAGGATTAATAACCATATTACTAAGTTTTGGTTGGATAGTTGAATAGAACTATTTGCAAACTTGCTGTTTGTATTCCCACTTATATGTTCCACTTTTGTATCTTGAACAATTATTTTTTTTTCTTTTTCGTTTTTATCGGTACCAGGGATCGAACTCACGACTGCCTGCTTGCAAGGCAGGCGCTTATGCCGCTGAGCTAAATCCCCAGCCCCTGAACAATTATTTTTAAGAGGACAATGTGTAAACATCAACTAGTGACTTATTACTGTTTATATTTTCTTTGAAAGTATGTATTATTTCTACCCATTTTCTGTGTTGTTTAGTCTTTCTTAAAATAAAAAAATAAATAAGGCACCCACAGTGAGGTGATGTTCATTTGGTGACCCTTGTGGACATGCCATACTGTGGTTCTTACTTTTCTCTGATTATTTCTCAAAGCTAGTAAATGTAAGCTTATTAGAATTATTTTTAGAAAAAGCTCCAAACATCTTAGAGTTAATTAAAGGACATTACTAAGAGGAATTCTTCCAAGTCCACTACATAGAAGAATGGATAACAACTGATTATAAATCTACTAACCAGTGTTTTTGACAAATTAAATCAGAGAATAAATCTGACTAATTTTCAAATGGAATTTTGTGTAAGCTTGACTGAAACAGAATTTATTAGAGCCAAAGAGGGAAGACAATTAGAACGAGTCACTGGAAGGCTATGAAACTAGGTCATTGTTCTTGATTGTGAGATACATGTGGGCCCCCTTTCATTTTAATGAAGTTTGATCCATAGATCATGTAACCTACCCTTTCACTAAAGAGTAAAACATGTATCTATATTGACATCATGTCCTAACAAAATCGAGTGCTTGAGGAACCAAATATAGGAGCAGTCTCAAAATTATGAAGGGACATTTAGAAAAATGATACCCACTATGACAGGAAATGAGTTTTGAAATTAAGAGCATCATGGGAAATGTGTATAATTCAGTCATAGGAACAGGCTAAAAAAGGCTATTGAAAAGTTGATTTACTCATTGTGTAGAACCAGATCCAAATGTAATTGCAGCGGAGAAATTAGCATTAGATTATTGCATGGCAGTTTTGAAAATGTGTGTCTTGGCCAATTTATTTTTCTAAATCTATATAACATTAGCTAACATGAGTCAGGCTGTAATATTTTTCAGGCTCTGTCTGCTTAGTGCCAAGCCGTTTAGTTGAAGAGTAAAAACTGTACTCATACAGATGCAGATGTTCTGTAGTTCTAAGACACTAAATATTTCATTGGAGTAGCTTATAATGTTTCATTTATAAATCATAGTTTTATGCAAGTTTTGGGTGGGAAAAAGCCTGGATTTCCCTGCAAAGAAGAGCTTTGCAAGATGAAACGTGGAGGGTGGCACTTGCTTCTGTGGGCCCCCTGGGTGTAGCTCATGCCCACTTCCCCAAGAGTTCAGACCTAGGTTCACCATGAAGCCTACACAGCTTGTGTTTGGCCTTGCCTCTGCCTTGCCCCACTGCTGTTCCTTCTGGTCACTGGTTGGGTCTCCCAGACATTCCTGAGACCAGCATCCCTATACAGATGATTGGAGGAAGTGTTCTAAGGGAATGGGGGAGAGGAAAGATAGAGAGAGGTGGGAGGCAAGGTAGGAGAGATGTCAGGGAAATCTGACAGAGAGGTCCATGGAGCAGGATGGACTCAGCCCCATGGGGAATCTCTGGGGACAGAGAGGGTCAGGGCAGTGGACGCTGACCTAGGGACAGTTGAGGGTGGTCCTGTAGAAGGGTGCAACACTCAGGCACTGCCTGCTGCTCGCAGATACTACAAAGTCATGATCAGATACTACAAAGTCATCCTCAGTGCTCTGCCCTAATCCCAGCGCCGAGGAGTCTGAGGCAGGGGGATCAGGGGTTTGAGCTCCATGGCCAGACTCTGTCTCACAGGAAGAGGAGAAGAAAGAACAGCATGAGGAGGAAGGAGAGCAGAGGAGGAAGGAAGGGGAGAGGGCGCGCTAGAACGGATACAGAAAATATCCCAAGGGCTCCTTGAGGCCTGGGTCCAGGCGCCCAGGCCCTCCTCCCCTGCTCTTGTCTCAGGTAGCTCTGTGTGCTTCTGCTGGGACTGGAGCCTGTTTCCAACTTCCAGATCCAGGGCCACCCTGAGAGCCTTCTCGCCTCTGCCCTCTTCTGATCTGTCACATGTGGGCTCTGAATCTCCATCTTGTCAGACTTCCCTTCTGTGCACCCATGTGGCTATAGAGTCTTGGAAAAGACATCTGGGGACAGCAGCAGGGCTACAGAGTAAACGTCCATACCTGTGCATCCTCACATAGACTGAATGTGTTCTGGAGAAACAGGAACGGCTCCCGATGGAACGGGAGGCACAGTGTGGCAAACAGGTGACACCCAGAGGCAGCGTGATGGCCGTGTCCGCTTCCCTCTACAGCACCACCTGCTGCCCCAGACTTTGCAGAGGTGGAGATTGCACTGGAAGACACTCAGCTTTCTGTGCCCGTTTCTTTGCCCCTGAGAGCCAGACTCTAGACTTCATCTGAGATAGACATGGAAACTTGTATAACTTGGGGGAAATATCTCTACAGGCAAAATAAGTGATGGTGAAAGGTTTTGAACCCTCTGCAACAAAATGGGATATGTGTGTGTGTGTGTGTGTGTGTGTGTGTGTGTGTATTGGAGGAGGAACTCTGGAGTCTGGAGAGAAAAAACAAACCAAAGCAACAATGACAAAACCAAGTCTATCGCAGGCTTCCTGCAATAAACAAAAGATACTGGGCAGGGTAAGGGACTTTCATGCTCCTCACAATGAGTTACAGTAAATATTTGTCACCTAGCCACCCTGAGACCCTGCCATCCACAAAATGGCCAAGCATGGTCTCCACTTTGCAGCTGAAAGAGGGGCAAGGTCCAAGCTACAGAGAAGTAGCTGCCAACACAGGGCTACCGCCTTGCCCCACCTGCCACGATTGGTACCCACAGGGCTCCAGCCCTGTGCTGTGCCTGGTCCCTCCTTATGACTTCAGGTTCCACATTTTCTTGAACCTTAAAATATGTGTTTGAAAACTTTACAGGAGAGGGACTGCGGACTCTAGACAACTTCAGGTGCTTTTTGTTTTTTTCTGAGAGATCACACAGAAGGATGGAGGAGGTAGAAAGAAAACCCAGAGTTCATGTTGTAATAAGTTGTTTCCAAAGTGCTGAACAATTTTTGAAGACGCTGCAAATGTTTCTAAAACTGAAAAGTATTACTGTGCTGAAGAGTAATAATTGTTGCAATATAAAATATCTGTGCTACTACTTTCAAATGTTTTCCACGTGCTCATAGCTGATACAGATTTATATAAGAACTTTGAGGAGAATTAAGTTGCCTGGCCCTTGCAGTGACATTTGAGTTGTCACTCAGTGAGTCTGTTCTTCACTCAGTTATCCGAACTATGCTGCATCTTTCCCTGTCCCTGTGAAAGGGTGATGGTCATGCTAGAGACCAGGCCTCCTTCTGCTCAGATGTCAGCTAAGGCAGCAGCTATGAGCAAATTAAGAACTGTTTGGTATGGTGATATTTCAGTAATATACATACTCATCCCATTGATGGGGACTTTAGGACTGAGGAGAGCTCAGTGGGGAGACTAATGTCCCAGAAAATTAGGCACTTAAGCCCCTTTAGATTGATTCATAGAAAGAAGTGCATGTAAGAATCCAGGCAGATGGAACCCAATGAATTCAACAACTGGAATTATCCATTTTTTAGGAAGAAAGAAGGATGATCAACTTTTAAAAAAATAGAAAACAAAAAGAGTATTTGAATATTCTTCAAATAGTCATAGTCCTAGCCTGGTGCAATGGTACATGCCTATAATCCCAGGACACTGGGAGGATGAAGCAGAAGGATCACATATTCCAGCCCATTGTGGGCAGTTTAGTGGCTTAGGAAAACCCATCTAAAAAATTAAAATAAAATTAATAGGGCTTGGGATGTAGCTCAGTGGAAAGGACTTTGGTTCAATCCCAAGTACTGTGAAGAAGAAGAAGAAGAAGAAGAAGAAGAAGAAGAAGAAGAAGAAGAAGAAGAAGAGGAGGAGGAGGAGGAGGAGGAGGAGGAGGAGGAGGAGGAGGAGGAGGAGGAGGAGGAGGAGGAGAAAGAAAAACAAAGAAAACAAAGACCAGAACAACAAAATTCATGGCTTTAAAAAGCTGTAGTGAAAGGATGTTACCATTTGACCCTCACCCACTTCCACCCAGGAAAAAACACATAGGCTCATGTTTCACAGGTACTTGGCTCAGAGGCAGAGAAGGTGACACCACCTCGTGTCCATTTTATCTTCCCGATGAAGACAAGATCTCAATGCTCAGTTGTTAGCATATGCCAATTATTATGAGAAAAGACTTCCCCTAGAGGTAGGTAAGGCTATGTGACATATTGCAGTCAGTGAAAAGAAAGTACAAGTGTTATATGTGTTGTCCAGGACGGCTTGTTAAAGGGACCTTGCTAACCTCCTCTGCAAGAGGAGCCTTCTTTTTGTCCTTGGTATTTTCTCCTCCTTGTGGTGTGGGATGCAGATGAGATGACTGGAGATATGGCATCCATCTCAGACAATGTGATCATCTTGAGGATGCAGTCTGGGGATAGAATGATGGAATAGAAAGACAGATGAGAGGGGAGCCACACTGGACAGCCTGCCATGTGACTCCTTGTCAAGGGAGAGAGATGATGAGGGAGAGGAAGAGGAATAAGCAGGTTCCAGATCCCCAGGGGCAGGGTTCAAATCCAAGTTCTGCCCCTTGGACACCTTGCTGTGCTGCCTGCTGACTGAATGTGTTCAACCAAAATTCTGACGCTGGACTCTCAGCCCGCAAGGTGATGGTGTTAGAAGGTGGCCTTTGGGAGCTGGTTAGGTCAGTGGGTGGTGCCCTCAAATCAGGTTAATGCCTTTATGAAAGAGGCTCCATGGATCTACCTCATCTCCTCTGCCATGGAGACAAAGCAAGAAGCTGGCCTTGTCAGGGGCCACTTTACCAGTGCCTGGATCTTGGTCCTCCCCATCTCTAGACTGTAAGGGAAGAATTTGTATTGTTTATAAACCATCCAGCCTGTGATATTACAGCATCCCAGAATGGACTAAGGCAGTAGCTTGGTTTCCCTGTTTATCACTAGGGAGGATGTTAATCCCTAACTCACGGTATTTTTCTAAGTTGAAATATTTATGTTGGGGGGGGTGGAGCAAAGATGGCAGGTAGATAACAGCTGGCTACAGAGGCTCCCTGAGATAGTCAACTTAGAATTCAACATAATACCACGTGGGGAGCCCTGAGCAGAGGGAGATGAATTCTCTCATCCTAAGAAGAAACTAAGGTGAAAAGAACAAATTAAACATACAGTCCCAATGCTATAATTGGAACAGCTAAAGATAAGTGCTCCCACTGCAGTGTGGGATTTGCCAAGCCACCCCAGGTCCTGCTGCTTCAACTCACTGGTAGTGCAGTCACACTGAGGTCAAGGGTTGGCCAGTCGAATGGAGAGTTGAGCTGGCTGGGAGCCTGCTCAACCTGTGGTGAGTGATGGGAGTGGAGCCATTCCACAGAAAGGGCGGCTCCAGGGGAAGGCATTCTGGGACCGAGCAGGACTGGCAAGTACAAAGGACAGCAGTGACTTCAGTCAGTTGTTCCCTTCCCAAATGGGATTGGTGGAGTGAGCTTGGCCTGGGTCACGTGACCTGGCTGAGATCCAATAGGTTATCCAAAATCAATTCCCTACAGTGGTGGCACATATTAATGCAGTGAAGTCTCAGAAGTTTGACTAACCCGGAGGGGAGGCGGTGCATAGTAATACAGGGCAGGCCACAGAAGTGTGACTGGAGGGGAGAGGCCAGCATAGGCTGCCCCTGTCTGCAACTCACTAGCACACTGCAGTGGGAAGGGTCACCTAGCTAGTGTGCTTCAGAAGAATTGTAACCAACAAAGAAAGAAACTGGGGTCTCCTGGAAGAAACAAAAAAGATGGGAAGAGGAAGCAAGAACAAAAATTCCCCAGGTCCCAACCCTGAGAACATTGACCCAGGTAAATACAAAGAGAATGAGAACAGCAAACATGCAATATCAGACACAGCACCAGTGGACATAAAGAGATATATTTGGGACCTCATAGACGAGTTCAAAAGGGAAATATTTAGCCAAGTAAAGCAAGATATAAGAAGATTTATAAAAGAGATACTAAGCACCCCTCAAGCAGACACAGAAAGAAGAAGGCAGGAACTCAAAGGAGAGAACCATTTGATGAAGAATATAGAGAAAATATAGAATACATGAAGTAGATTCAAAGACATCACCAGGAAATTAAAAACTCTATGGAAAGATGGCAAATCAGCTTGAAAGAAGCTAAGGATAAATTATCCAAACTGGAAGACAGTTTTGCAATGTGGGATTATGAAGGGAAAAGCTGTTTAAAAATAACAAGGAAACAAGCAGTAACAATACAAAGGCTACATGACAAGAGGATCTATAACTTGAGAATAAAGAATATGAATGAAGAAGCAGAGGGACAAACAAAGGATCTACAAAGGTTATTCACAGAAATAATTAAGGAAAACTTCCCAAACATAGGAAAAGGAAATGATATTCAGATGTATGAGGCATACAAAACTCCAGCCACCTACAACCAAAACAGAGCTACACCCAGGCATATAATAATCAAGATCCCAGAAATTCAATATAAGAACAGACTATTAAAAGCTGTTAGAGACAATAAAAAGATCACCTATAAAGGTAGGCCCATCAGAATAATGGCAGACTTCTCAATACAAACCATCAAGTCAAGAAGAGCCTGGCGTGAAATATTCCAAGCTCTGAAAGAAAATAACCTCCAATCCAGATGATATACCCTGCCAAACTGCCTCTAGAAATTAATGGAGAGACAAGATGCTTCTAAGAAAATAAGAACTTGGGAAATTTGCAACCACCAATCCAACTCTACAGAGAATACTGAAGGGCATTCTAAAGAGAGAAAAAAGTACTAGGATTCCAGGAACAGTGACAGAGAGGCCTCAATGAATGGAGCAGAAAACAGAATGAAGAAGATAATCAGAAAACTGATGGCAAAAAAAAAAGCATAAAAGAAATGAGGCCGAGAAGGTTGGTTATAATCTCTAATATAGATGGCCCTGATACACTAAATTAAACAAAAAGAACCACCCGTGGAGTAGATTAGGAGGCAGGGTCCACTAAGATGCTCTTTATAGGAAATATAATTAAGATGAAAAAGAGTACATGGACTGAAAATCAAATATGAGAAAACAATGCTCTATGTGACAGAACCAGAGAGTAATAGGGGCAACTAGATGAGTATTTGTGAATAAGTTGGAAAGACAGGCTTTAACAGGTAAAGGAATACAATTAGAGATCAAGTGCAGGAGAGAGAAGATTTGGAACCACTCAGGTAAATAGCAGGTTGCCTCCCCCCAATTTAAAACCAAGGGTCTTGGTCAGACCCAAAAAAATCACAGTGTACCCTGGGGAAGTGACAGGGGAGGGAGAGTCTTAAAAAAGATGGCAGGAGATATTGTTAGTAGTGTATCAGGATTTAAAACCCACATTACTTGTACCAGTCTGCTTAGATAGATTTTATTATTTTTCTTTTGATAGATTTTATTCTGTCCCAGTTTGTCTACTTGCATTAGATTTGTGGGCACAGACAGAAATCACAAAAACATCAAGATATAGCACAGTAATCATCTTTAATTTCCTATTATCTTAGTCTGGAGACCTGTATGACTTATATTGTTTTATCATGACTGATCTTAATTAAATCTGGTTTGTTTGATTGCTGTTTGGTATCGACATATTTTATTCAAAACTGATATGATTGACAGTATCAAGTCGGAGACTATAGGCAGCTATGCTGAAGATGACAAGACTCTACAATACACACTCTGGATTGATAATTGCCTGCTTTTCAAGTTTTATACTATATACAAAGTTGGGGTTTTATTAATACTGTTATATTCTGATATATTGAATTATACTATGTCTGATGAGATAGCCAATTCTATTGAAGATAACAAGAGACAACACAGGAACTGTGGTAGAGCTCCTTGTACAATGATCTTATATACCTTTTATGTTTCATGTGTTTATAGGAATATGTTTTGTTTTGTCTTGCTTTATTTTGTTTCTTCCTCTAATATAGAAAGGATAGAAATATATGTTAAGACTCATGCATGTGTAGAATCTATAAACAGTTTATGAGAACTGATCTTATGACACATGATGAAATGAAGAGATACTTTGAAGAAAAAGGGACACTAAAGTACCCAGTGCTGATCCTGGAGGGTCATAATGTGAAACCCAGCAATCGTGTTATTCTCTGTTCAGAGTGATATTAGCCTGCTTGGGTTTATTCAATCTCAACATAATTGAAGATATGGATAACTGCATGTATGTTTAGGTGTATAGGATTGACATTCATATTACTAAGTTTTTGTTGGATAGTTGAACAGAACTGTTTGCAGTCTTGCTATTTGAATTCCCACTTTATAAGTTCCACTCTTGTATCTTGAGCAACTATTTTTAAAGGACAGTATGTGAACATTAACTAGTGATTTCTTACTGTTTATTTTTTCTCTGAACGTATGTATTATTTCTACCCATTTTCTGTTTTTTTAGCTTTCTTTAAATAAAATTTAAAAAATATTTATGTTGTATTCGACACCTCTGAGCTCAATGTCAATGAATCAATTTTGAGCTCTCGATTCATGTTTGTGTGCCAGGGCTACGACAAAACAATACAAGCCAAGGAGACTGCAGTCAGCTTACACACTCTGGCCCATGTGACGTGAAAAAGATTTTCTGGGATGAGCTGCAGTCCCTCACAAGAATGATGAATTCAAAGCATCAGGACAGCTCCTTTGCAATTCTCAAAGCCCTAATGATGAATGAAATTTCTGTGAAATAATAGCTTAGTTCCTACTTCCGGTTTGTCAGTTAATTTCCTCCTTGCTGGACAGAGACTGCCACCTTCCTGCAGGCATGGCAGGCCCCTTGGGGTCACTGTGGCTGGCCTCTCACACCTTGGAAGCCTCGGTATTAGATGATCTGCAAAGTTTCAGTGTCTTTCTTCACTTGGAATTGAAAAACAATCTGAAGGATTACATGTACAAATGGGTATATGTGCCACTTTTCTTTGGTCATGTAAGAATTGTAATAATTCTGCTTTTCAAACTGTATCATTGAGAGTGGCTTCCTCCCCATGTTCCCCATGTCCATATCTAGGGCCTCCTGTCTTTTCAGACTTTGTGCAGCTTCCTGAAGGCCTTTCCAAGCCCTTCCCCATTGCCCATTTCATCCCTGACCCCAGGCAGTACAGGTTGAGGGCCCCTTATCAGAACTGCTTGGGGCCAAAAGTGTTTCAAAAATTTGGACTTTGAAAAACTTGCATTACCTAATAAGGATTTTGGAGATGGCACCAAAATCGAAACATGAGACTCATTTATTTTTCATTTATTCCATACATGTAGCCCAAAAGTAACTTCCTACCATATTTTTCAAAAACAATCTTGTAAATAAAAACAGTTTCACAGTGTGCACCTTTCAATTTACATGTCCTACCAATACTTAAAAAGTTTTTCAGTTTTGTAGCATCTCAGCTTTTTGATTCTCAGGTTCACATGCTCAATTTGTATTTTTTCTGAATTAAGAATCAGATTTTTTAGAATGTATTGGAAGAGGTCTGTCATTTGGCTTAGAGCTGTTTAAATTGTAGCTACCCATGTGACTTGGACAAGTTACTAGCACCTGTTGAGCCTCGAGGAAGGTGTAAGTATGATAAAAATACAATCATTTGTCTCCTGGGGAGGGTTTCTATGATCACATGTGGCCAGCATTTGGCAGTGTAGGGAAAGAGGGGACCCCTAGGTAAAATTAGAATAGAAGATGGGGGCCTGTTTAGAGGGGAACAAAAGAAAACCAGCCTCTGTGACTAACAGCATACAGTGAAGAGAGAACATTGGCCTGGCTCCAGAAAATTCTCCTCCCACCCCTCGTGGTTTGAGCATCCTGAACGATTCCTAAACTGTGTGCCGTGATTACCTAACACACTGTATGACCACGTGGCCTTAGCAATGAGCCCACTAAATAATTAGATGCAGACCTCTGGTGGGTGGAGATGGCCCCTACCTCATAAAAGAGGCTCTGCTGCCCCATATCAGAGGCCACCAAGCTCTGGGTCCCCCATTCTCCTGAGTAGCTTTGAACCCTCTCTGTAATAAATTTACTTTTGTTTTGCTGCAATAGATCTACTTTCTCCCTGCACTGTGACATCTGACTCTTCCTCTTTTCATGTCCAAGAAAAAAAGCCTGGGCAAGGCCGTGGGTAGGGTGGTGACCCTGGAGCCACTGGACACAGTGGCAGCATTTGGTTTGCATGAGACCTCTCCTTTGTGTCTACAACAGCCCTCTGCCACGTTCTCATTGTGTTCAGGGCTCAAAGGTCTGTCTAAGGACCACACAGTGTGAGTATTTTCTACGCGCAATACAAGCGTACTGGACTGAGGTTTATAGCAGGTAATGGGCTTGTTGGTACCACACTGAGAACACAATTTGTTTCCTTGCTGAGGAGCTGCTTTCAGCCTGACACACACGGTCACCATACCTTTCCCAAACCATCCACACTGAGCTTCAGGCCTTGGGATGCCTTGACTCCACAGTAAAAGCTCTACAGAATCACCCTAGAGACCAGAAGCCCTACACCCTGCACACCCCAGCGTGTGAGTTAACACGCCTTTACTATGGAGTGCCTTTACCACACGAATTTACTATTGCATGAAATCCTGCCCAGACAGATACAAGCTAAGAATAACATTGTTTATTTCAAGAACTTTCATAAATCCACTCAGGTGAATCAGCGTAGTCAGCTTTCAACAGAAAACAACAAATATCTGCTCAGTTTCTAAGACTTTCTTTAAAACCCACTCTAACCTTGTGACAACCAACTGTAAACAGTTTGATCATGAACCTTACCTGTCCTAGATCAGGCACCTCCAAATGGCAGTAACTCAGTTTTATTTTCTTTTTCTAGAAGCTCATTAATTAACTTTTGCTATTACCCTTAGTAATTTGTACTCACTGAGGCATTTTTAAGAGACTGCATAGTTCCAAGATTACTGTTTTCTCTTATTTTTACTTCTTTTTCTGCCTGCTTCTTTTTCTCCTCTGATTATATCATTTATTTACAGATTCATTCCTGATCAAGGCAATTCTCTGGGGATGAGAAGGGTATATGGAAAAGAGTGAAATTATTTTGTTTTTGTTTATGTACCTAGCAGTATCCAAAAACATTGTTAAAAGAACATTTTCAGTTAAGCTTTTAGGTTTTCTGATGATTCATAATGGAACCATTTAAGTACTCGCATACTAAAAAATTGTATATTGCAGTTATTTCCACAGACTGCTGTAGGTATTCCTTGGTCTCTTGGATTCTGGCTCCTACAGAATACAATCAAAGCAATATGTTGATAAACCAGTTGAATTCACCTTAACAGCATCTGGGGGGAGGGTAGAGTGGAATACTTACATGATTTGAGTGTCTGGTTTAAGAAGGGTCTTTGAACACACAGGCATAATTAGAATTGAGAAGATTCTTTGCACAGCAATTTAGGAGAGGCATATGGCAAAGCCAGCGTTTTAAAGTAAGTATCCAAACATAAGCAATCATTTGATTCTCCCCATTGTTAATGAGGGGGTATTTATTTCAGACTTTTAGAGAAGTTCTAGTCCTATTGAGTTCAGATTCATGGATTGTTAGGAAGCTTCTAGAACAAATAATGAAGACATTGTGTTATGGTTTGTGTTTAGATGTCCCCCTAAAGCCTCATGCATGTTTACAAGGGGCTTTTGGGGAGGTAGCTGAATGTAGAGTTTGTGATTGATCCATGGCTCACTGCTGGGATTAGGGTGGGTGGTTGTTGGATAGCTCCTCTGATTGGATTGGCATCAGCCTAATTCCAGCAGCCTGGATGAAATTAGGGACAGAAAGAGGCTTGTCTGCCTTCTTGCCTGCTGCTTGTCTTCTGATGTCATGAGCAGTTGTCCCTCTGCCATGTATAACCTTCCTTGGAGCCAACCATCATGGACTGAAACCTCCCCAAACTCTAAGCTAAATAAACTTTTCTCCCTTTAACTTTGGATGTTGGGTATTTTGTCTCAATAAGGAGGAAATAAATAATCAAGACCTACTGCATTTTCAATTTTCTTCCTTGAGCAAGAATTTCTCAGAATAGTCAACCATTAATGGAACCAACCAACAGTCATGGATTTTCCATAAAGACAGCAAAACAGGTAGGGCCCGTTCACCCAGTCAGTGTGTGAATGCGGATATTTTTATTCCTCAGATCTTTGATGAGGCACAAAATTTGAATACTCTTCCTCACACTTTTGAAATTCAAGGACATTAATCTTGCGGATCAATATTTATGAAGTTTTTTTTCCCAGCCCACTCCTGAGGCAGGAGGATCACAAGTTTCAAGCCCAGCCTTGGCAATTTAACAATTTAGTGAGACCCTGGCTCAAAATAAAAGATGAAAGGGATTTGGAATATGTATATATAGCTCAGCGAGAAGACTTTGGTTTAATATCCAGTAATAAAAACAAATAAAAAATGAGTTTTGATAGTTGAAAATTTGATTCTCTAAAAACATTACTAGAGTGGCATGTCACCAAGTGCCACCTGCAGTTTACAACAGATAATCAGTGAACCCAAAGAACTGCATTAAAAGTGAGCAAGGCAATCAGTCATAGAAGACACATGATTATTTTTGTATCAGATAATACACACTGAAGTGGAAAACTACTAAAAAAACAGCTGTGTCTTAAGAGCAGGGGACTCACATTCTCTGTATGTTTCAAAATGTTTAAGAGCTGGTAACAGTCAGGGGAAATTGTGCTTTAATTTGGCCTAGGCCAATACAAAACTGTCAAGCATATACAAAACAACTGCCGACTGAAAAAAATAATTGGTTTTGCTCTGGAAACAAACAGAAAAATGAGCCATTTACATTTTTCTTAGGTTTCACTATTATAATCCATATTTAGGATTTTCATTCATCAAATTAACAACTAAAACATCACATTTTTGTGATTCATATAGGAGGGCCTAAAATGATGCTCCTTGAACACCTGTCCCTGGAGTGGTGGCTGCTTGACCATGTCCTGCTCAGTGATGCCATGAAGCAAGGCAGGTCAGGACGCTGGCAGCTTCAGAGAGCACCACTGACCACAGTAATGGTGACCGGAGCTGAACCCCGACTCTGGCCGCAGTCTTTGGAGCATCAAGCAAATTCTTTATTCTTCCTATACCTCAGTTTCGTATCAGTGTGACACTGAACATAATTCCCTGGTAACCCAGCTGGGAAGCTTAGGCTGGGACATTCAGGAGGCACTTAATGGGGGTTTGCATACCCCCACTCGGCCGGTTCCTAGCATGTCATCATCTGACCTCACACCTCTCTCCTCCAGATGACACAGGATCTCACAGGAACCTAGACAACCCCACCCACAGGGGTGATCAGAACACTGATCAGAAGTCCACCCTGCGCTCACTGCTTCCTGGATGGGCCAGCACATGAGCCCTGCTATAGTCCTGATGATAAAGAAACCACACACAACAGCACTGTCCTTAGGAGCCGTGGGAAGACACTGGTTGGTTTTTCGGTTACTTGTGTCTGAGGCTGAACCCTTTTCCTAATTTCATAATCTTGGGCAGGATGTGAAATTTCCAAAGCCCCAGGTTTTGTATCACTTTAATTGCACATGGTGCAGTAAACCTGAAGACATGAGATGAAGTATACAAAGCATCATTGATTATGTCTATGTGGATAGTGATTAGCCAATTAAGTCTTGCTTCCTTTATAATTATCTGCTGAATATTGAGAGAAATAACAGGGTACTGCTCTCAGATCACAATAAATTAGATGTAGTACATGGGAAGAGTTGTAAGAAACATTAGTTTTCATGAATGTTAATAAAATATTTACGTACCAGAAAAGTAAATTCTGAAAACTTTTTAATAGGGCAAATCAAAGAATCATTCAGCCCTTTCTTTTCATTCAAGACTTTGGCCCCAGTTGAACTATTTTAGCCTTATGTCTGAAAACCCAAGCGTTTTCCTAGGAATGCTGATAGGTGGCCTGCAAATGACTGCAGAAAACTTCATTGACTTTTATTTCTGATTATAACGTGCAGGAACAACACTGAACACAATTTCTTTTCTCAACCTGCTAATTATTCGAATTGCTGGAACAAATAGTTTCTGATGGAAATCTTTCCTGTTGTTCTCTGATGTGTCTTTTCTTCCTTTCTTTTTTCTTTTCCTTTCCTTTCTTTGCTTTGCCTTTTTTTCTCTCTCCTCTCCCCTCCTCTCCTCTCCCCTCCTCTCCTCTCCCCTCCTCTCCTCTTCCCTCCTCTCCTCTCCTCATTTTCTTTCTTTTCCTCTTCTTTCAGATTAAATCCTGAGCTTTGTGCACATGGCTTGAGTATTCTACCACATACCTGGTTCTGATTTTAAGTCTTTTGCATACTGAAATCTATGCATACAAACTAGAATTCTGAAAAGTGAAAGTTTGTTCTATGACTTCCTCTCCCACTTACCTGAGATTTTTTTACTCCATCTTTTATTTCTTTAACAAATGGTGCTGGAAAAATTGGCTCTCCATATGCTGAAAACTAAAACTAGGCCTACCACCATGTACTAAATTAAAATCTAAATGGATCAAAGATATGAATAAGAAAACAGAAACACTAAATCTGTTGGAAGACAAAGTAGGTAAAAATCTTGAAGACATAGGGGTAGGTAGAGAATTCATGAACAAAAATCAAACCGTATGGGAAATACTTCCCAGAATCAATAACGGGGATCATATCTTATTAAAGAGTTTTTTTTTTTTTGCATGTCAAAAGAAATCTCCAGAATAGTGAAAAGAAAACCCACAGATTGGGAAAAAAATCTTAGTCAACTGTCCTTCAGACAAAGGACTTCTGTCTAGACATATAAAGAATTAAAAAAAATTCAGACACCTGAAATTCTAAGACCCAATCCAAAAATGGGCATCTGAGATGAATACACAGTTCTCAGATAAAGACGTACAAAAGATAAAAAAAAAATACATGAAAAAATGTTCATCATCATTGGTCATTAGCGAAATGCAAATTAAAACCACACTGAGATCCCATCCCACTCCTGAAAGAATGGCCAGGATAGAGAAAACCACCAACAAATGCTGGAGAGGCTGTAGGGAAAAAGGAACTCTTACACTTTTGGTGGGATTATAGACTGATGCAACCACTGTGGAGGTCAGTCTGGATATTCCTCCAAAAGCTAGGATTGGAGGTCCCATTTGACCCAGCTATTCCACTTTTGGGCATATTCCCAGGAGAACTAAAAACATCATACCACAGTGATATATGTGCACCCATGTTTATAAAAGCACAATTTGTAATAGCCAGATCTTGGAAACAACCTAAGTGTCCATCAACTGAGGAATGGATAAAAAGATATGGTGTTTTTTATACAATGGAGTACTACTCAGCTATAAAGAATGATCACATTGAGATATTTATAAATAAATGGACACAACTTGAGACTTACTCAAAAGTGAAAAAAATCATACTCACGTGTATATACTGGACAGTCTCCCTAGGATAAGATATGGTAAGAGTACATAAGATACAAAATCCTCAATAAATGCAGTGAAATGGAAATGGAAATTTAAATGCAGTGAAAAGATAAGAATTTGCTCAAAAGGAAAAAAATTAATATCTGAGGGAAAAGGAGGAAAAAGAAAAAGAAAAAATATCTAAAATTGTATAATCACGGTTAAGATAGCTAGGATGATTGTGCTACAAAGTCTGTAAGTTCTTGGAACAAAATAGCTAACATTCATGGGATTGGAACAATTTTGCCTGTTAGTGCCTGGTGATCTGAGGAACTCATGAAGATCATTATGTAAAATAACAACCCTAGTTATGCTCTTACCACCTTGTTTTGAAGGCCTATAGTGTCATTGTTTTGGGTTCTTATTGTTATTTGTCTTATGTGTTTCATGTTTTTGTAGTAATTTGTTTTGTTTTTCCCTCTAGTACAGAAAGCATAGGTGGACATGTAGAGGCTTAAACACGCATAGACCTTCCCATAAGCAGGTTATGAGAATCGCTTGTATTATGCATGACTAAATGAACAGCTACTTTGAAGAAAAAGACACCCTCTGGTATTCATAGCTGATTCTGTATCATCATGCTGTGAAATCCACTAATGCTATTATTCTTTGTTCAGAGTTTTAGTCTGTTTTGTATTGTTTAGTTTCAACATACATGAAGGTATGGCCAGCTATTTTGAAGAGAACAAGGGACATTATGGCAGACATTGTTGATTTCCCTATTGTCTGGTTTTGAAGGCCTATAAGGCCTTCATCTCTCTGTTCTGATCAGTTTAATACTATTTTGTTTTGTGTGAATTCATTGTGTGTAAACATATGGACAACTATTTAGAAGAAAACAAAAGACATTACAGTAGCTATGGTAGATCTCCTATTATCTTGCTTTGAAATCTGTGTCACATTGTTTTCTTCTGATCTACCTTGTTCTGTTTTGTTATGTTTAGTTTACCCTCTTTAAAATAAAAAAAAAGTCCCCAACCAGAACTTTTCCCAGGAAATCAAAGTTTGTTCGATAACCCTCACAGTGTTTCAGTAGGATCCTGCGCAAACCTGAGCATACCCAGCAAGGGCGAAGCTAAGAACCGGGTGGAGCAGGCTGCACCCTGTGATCTAATTCAAATACCACATGCGTATTCTGTACACGTAAACTGGATGATTAAAAGAATGCTACCCTGTGCACTAACTGTATCAGACCAAGTTTTGTTTAACGATGAGCTTCTCAAATACAGCCCTGCCTTTGCTCTTGGGACCTAGAATTCCTCTCAGCCAACTTGGCTTCATTACACATGGGTTGCATGGATTTTACCATATTGCCTAAGTGACAACCAGACCCAGCTGGTTGCATAAGATGTGTAAGTCTGGACAGAAACTGGAAAATTAAGCTACATGATTTGGCATTATGTTGGAAAACCCAACAAGCAAATTCAGTATTATCAAGAATTAATCTTTTTTTTTTTTTCTGTAAGAGTTTAGCTAGCTTGTCAGCACACACAGATATACTCAGTACCTAAAGCTATTTTGGAATCAGGAAGCAAGGAGCTGTGTCTTGCTGATACTCCTGGGATCAAAGGCATTCGCCCTGCTGGAAGTACATGGTAAGCGGAGGGAGGTGGGGCCAAGCCACAGCCAAAGTCTCTACTGGAGAGAGACGAGAACAAGCCAAGTAGGCTGGTTGTCATAACAACATGCAGCTCAAAGGAGTTCTCTACCTCGGTGGGGCTATGGTGGAATTGCAGGTCTTGGGCAAAGGTGACACTGACTCCATGGCAGCCTGAGAAAGACCACAGCAAAACTCATTACCAATATTTATTTCCTACCATACACCAAAGGTACAGCACTGAACACGATTTTGTTGCTTTGATGTAAGAAATATTAATTGTTTGGAGAAACAGTATACAAACAAACTGCCTCAAATTAAAAAAAATGCATACATCATTGCTTTTTTGGTTGTTTACAAAAGACCCAATTTACAGTATTGATCATTAACATAGTTGAAAAGAAAAATAAATCAGTGCACATTACAAAACACATCAAGTACAAAGGAGGCAAATAAATACCACTCACAAAACATCTCTCTCAAACTATGCAAACACAAATAAATTAACCCGAAGTCATAGTAAATTATAGTAATAAATACATAGGTTGGTAAGAGATTTCTTTTTAAATTAAATAAAATATATAACAAATTGTTAAAATATTTAGCAAATTAAACTTCCATTTTTGTAATAAATGAACTCACTTGTATGCATCTATGAAGTACTGTATAGCAAAATGTTTGCAAGGACATAACTTTAATAGAAAATTTTGTCTGGTGTTCCATTTATAATAGACAGCACATATGGTAGCTTTTTTAAAAAATTGGTTTTTAAATAAACACCATTCCTATCTAAGCGCAGACATTTCATTTTCACTAAACTAAGATTCCAGAGTTCAAATGAACCCCAAACCAAAGATGATGCATAACAATGACCACAGCTTCGTGGGAGTGGAGTTTCTGGCCAGTGTTACTCCTCATGTATTTGTGCAGTAACAGCAATATCAAACCTGTGAATGCCATCACATTCAGTCTACATATCCATGAGGCTAATAAAAAATAAACACTTTTGTTATAGCACAGAAAAGTAAGCCCACACTAAGTTCATGTGTACATTTACACAGAGGCACGTCTGCACATGAAATGTGTGTGCACACCCAAAAGGCAGTTTAGCTGGTTGTCTATACCTTTTCCTTAAAAAAAATAAATATAAAAAAACTTTTGAAACAATGCTTAACTACTTTACAATCCCTGAAATAGACATTGCCTTTACTACAGCAACTACTAAACTCTGATCCATTCAGAAATTCAAGATTGTAGGCTCAATTTTATGTGTGGATGAGTGTGTGAATACACCCATGTGCCTATGTGTGCATGTCTGTGTGTGTGCATGCGTGTGTGTGTGTGTGTGTGTGTGTGTGTGTGTGTGTATGCTTGGTACCTCTTGCAGTCCAATGGCAAGACTGTAGCAAATTGAGTGTTGTCTTAGTTCCTAAGGTGGAGAACGCCAGTGTTGCCAGTCGTGAAGGCAATTGTTCAAACCGTAGTAACATTTTTTTTTTATGTCTTATTGTAATTTTCACTCCTTTCTAGTCAACCCAGTAAGATAAATGCTATTTCAGGGGATATGGTATCTACAGAATTTTTCACTTGGATGTGTTCATATTTGCTAAATACAAATCTACACCAACATTCTTATCTGTGTATTGTACCAAATATGACAGGAAAGCCTGACTGGTCACATCAAGTTTTTATTTCTTGTCTCTTGGGCTAAGAGTTGCCAACTATCTGATATGACTTGAAAAACAAACAGACAAATCTGCATCACTAAAAAAACCCTTACATTTCTTTAAAACATTTCAAATAAATAATTCATATCAACTAAAACCGTGCAACCAAGTCGAATAGTTTGCTGATTGCTATATTTAATTATTGCTAACAAATTCTGAGCAAGCTGTTGTCCAGCATCCTGTGCTTTTGTGAGGGTGCCCACTAGGCGGCGCCATGTATCCTCTTATTCCTTCCACACAGCTCCCTCTACTGCAAACTCATTTACCAATACTACGGAAACCAGTGGAACAGGGTAATAGGAAGTGTGCAATAAAAATCAAACTCGACCATAGTGCAGTCCTTACACATGGATTTCCTTCACACTTTCTTGTTTGCTCATGGAAACCCAGCAAGATAGGTGATTTGAGAATAGCATTTCTATTTAAATCCTATTAGAAAATAAATTAATAAACACACTTGTAAAAATATGGCAGACTTCAAAATGCAGTTAAAAGATAAAAAATTCTTTGATTAGTGATAAATAAAATATAAAAATGTCACATTTATTTTACATATACTTTACAAAAGAAAGAGTTCAATGAAGAAATAAAAGGAAAACATATGAAAATAAATAAGATCTAATAATTGACTGCATTGCTTTTAATCTAAAGAGTCTATCATAGTTCTTCTTTCCTTTTCATGTCAGCTGGGGAAAATAGTGCAATGTTGCGTTCGTAATGCAGGATGGCAACCTCCAGGTCTCAGCAGTCCGCGTGCCCCTGGTAGATCCATCTGGAGTTCACTGCTGTTGGAATCTCTGTTGCCGGGAGCACTGGGATCCTACACATGGATACCCTTCACTGCCTGTTTGATACTTTCCAGTAGAGCTTTGCATTCCGGGGAGTAGTCCCGTTCCAGGTTGCTGTACATATCTGTGAGTGTATTTACATATGCTTCAAAATTCTGCTCACTGATAGGTCCCTAAATAGAGACAAAACACATGGAGCCAATCACAGTGGTTCAGACCAGCCAGGGGAGGAGCAAGTGACAAGGAAGAATGTGGATGACTCGGGTATCTGGGAGGGTAGACAAAAATTCACATGGCTGCTGGAGTTTGGGAAGACAGAGAGAGAGATTGGAATGTGTTGGGATACACTTGTTCTCTCTTCAATCATGGGATTCATGAAAAGTATTGGGGCTCACTTTAGAGTCTGGTTGCAAAATTGGGCTCCTCAATACCTTATGATCTCCTTGGAGGATAATTGGCCTCCGCTGTACATGTTCAGCCCAGGAGATCTGTGTTGGGAGAAGGTCAGTGTAGGTGAGGCTGGGATGGAAGGTTTGTTTGTGTCAAGTGACTCCTTCAACATCTCCGGGCTGGAGTTTAAGCTATAAGTGAGATGCTCCCTGACCAGGTGTGACAGAGAACTTTCTATTTCCTACTCTGACCTCTTTTTGTCCATTTTTCTTTGGTAGCATCATTAAGATACACACATCTTTTTTTCTCATCTCTTCAGTTAGAATATCCGTTTCACGGAGTCAAGATGTTTGCACCATTATCCTGTTTGGTGTTCTAGAATCTTCTTCCTTTGCCTCATGTGTGATGCTTCAAAGATAGTACATGCCAGATACATGTACACTGCACACATGCATGACAAGAAATGTGTGACCCAAAGAGGAATGCTACCTACCCACTGTTGGTGGCTCCATTACTCCACTTTTTGAAAAACAACACAGGCATCTTATGTTACAAGGGCTTTGGAAGAAAAGACTTTTGAAAGGTGTAAATACTGTGGATTAACAGGCCATTATTGCCACTGTTACTATTTAGAAGGCCAGTGTTAAGGTTAGATCTAGAATATCCCCCACACTCTCATGCACTCCGAAGTGGCCTTTGGGAAGGTGACTGGATTACAAGGGCACTGTCTGTGTCAGTGGATTTGTCCACTATAGAGGTCAGTATCTGGGTGGACTATTAGGGCCCGGGTAGAGCTAGGCCACGGATGCACAACCAGAAGTGTATGTCTCCCTCCTTTGCCCTTCCCTTTTTGCTCTCTGCTTCCTGGCTGCCACGACGCGAGCAGCTTTCTTCTAGAAGCCCCTTCCACCATACCCTTCCTGCCTTGGAGACAGCCAGCTAGGTGCACACTGGATCACCTAAAACCTGTGAGCCAAAACACCTCTCTTCCTTTAAGTTGTAATTGTTGGGTATTTTGTCTCAGTAATGAGAAAAGTGAGTAGGACAGAAAACTTGCTAAATTTCAAGTTTATTTAGTTGTGCTTAGCAACATACTCCCTCCTTGTATTATGCAATCGTAATTTTCTATTTGTTTTTAGTTTCTGCTGTTGTTATGCTCTGTGTGCCTTGGAGGAACTTAAAAAGGGAAGAGGACCTGGGAGGCAGAGTTGAGAAAGGCCACACCATGAAGCCAGACCCCTCCTAACTTGCAGCCACTTGGAACTGGATGCTATGATGGAAACCCTGAGCCATGATTCCTTTGCTGTAGAATGGAAATTTTATTCTGCCTTTCGTGTCTTGGGAACATTTTGTGTAAGCAGCCCTAAAAGTCCCAACTACAGTGTCCCATGTACTAACTGTACAAGGCACAAGTTAGTGTGCATGGCATCTGTCTTCCTTAGGTCATGAGGAAAGAAGAGAAGAAGATTAAGGAAGTGTGAGTTGGACAAATTTGAGTGAATGGTAATTATAGTAACATTAAGGGTTGGGGATGTAGCTCAGAGGCATGGTGCCTGCCTGGAAAGTGCAAGGTCCTGAGTTCAATTCCCAGTACTAAAAACCAAAAAATCCAATAATTACCTTAATACAGCCATAAAATAAAATTTATCTTCCTTTGTGATTACTGTTAGATTAGTGACTTTTTTGGTCAAAGAGTCCTTCTGGAATTGGTTAAGATGAAGGCTACATGTTAGGAAGTTGGGTTCACTGAGGGATTTATTGTTTTCAGCAAAACTAATCATGCTTCTTCATTATATGGATGCTTCTTTAAACCACTTCACACATAAAACTGGCAACTTTAAAAACTTGTTCTAAGAGTGTGAGCTCTGAAGAAATTGAGAATTCAGAAATGCAACCTCTCTTCCTCGGATTTATTTATATTTAATACAACATGGAAAATAGTAATTTTAATAAAGCCTGCATGGTTGCATATCTTAAAAATGTGTAGAGTTTGGAAATAAGCATGCCTTGCTCATTTTTGTGTTTTTCTATTCTATATGAGGAGAGCTAAAGTATGTTCTTCCTGTTAACATATCACCAAATCACCAGGTTTACAGGGGATTAAGCTTTTTGCTGTTCTTGGACTGGATGATACAGAAGGTTGAGTTGTAGATCTTGTGAGCCATGGAAATTTCTACTTGAAAATGTGTTTCCTGTTTTCGCATTATACTACGAAACAAGCTTCAAATCAAATCTCCTGTTCCTTTTTTCTCTACCATCTCCTCTCCCTACCTTTTCTTCCTCTTGGGTCTCCTTAATTTGCCCAAGCTGTCTTTGAATTTGTAATCCTTCTGCCTCAGCCTCTGGAGCAGCTGAGAGCATAGGAGCATGCCGCTTGGCCTAGCAAACCTTCACCTTTAAATGACCTTGGCCTTTAAGACTATCCTTGGCCTTAATATAGTTTCCATATGCGTCTCTCCCAGCTGAAGAGATGATTACAAGTGAAACACGATGGTGCCGCACTGACCCTGGCATTTGACAGGCTCCTCGCAGGTGGGTCCTGCTTAACCTGAGGCCACCCCTGATGGCTGGTGACACTGCCGTCCTCTTTGATGGGACAGCAAAGTTCAAGGGTGCGACTTACCATCTGTGGAAGCTGGATGTCAGCAAGGCTTGAGATGAGCGCCTGGCTCAGACCCGCCAGCTCTTTCAGCAGACTCTCATTGTTCTGTTCTATGAGTTTGTTCTCCTCCTCTATCGTCTTTAGGTTGCTCTCCATGGACGTGATCTAAAATAGAAATAACTTGGGAAGATGAGAAGTGGACTTTGGAAGGTGCACTGCGGTTTTTATTCTGAAGGACTGCAGAGGCATTGTGGGATTTTGAGCTCCTGAGCAACACGATCATATTTGACTTAGATGCTGACTCGCATTTGAAGAGCTTTGCTTTGGTGCAGTGGTCTAGGGTGCCCCTGTGAAAGGCCTTGTGTCACTTCTGGAAACTTTATCCTGTGACTTTCTCACCTACAGATGGCCCCCCTCTTTGCCACTCCCCACATCTCTAGGCTTTTTCACCATTAGCGATTTGGCACTGGATGTATTTCCTATGTGAAATATCTCCTCCTACACTTGTTGGATTAGTTTCTTCAATCTCAAGTCTTTGCTGAGATACTTTCTTTTTCTGGGGCCTGGTTGTCCTAATCTAATATTGAAATCCAGTCACTTACTTCACTCTCCTTCTTTGCACCATACAAAGGGATTTGTCCCACATGATTACTTTTGTTTGTTGCCTGGCTTCTCCTTCTAGAGGTCAAGCTCCATAAGGGCAGAGGTTTTGCATTCTTTGCTAATTCTTCCCAAGAGGGGCTCCCATGATTTCCAAACCAAGACCTCCCAATCATGTGTAGAAGACTGTGTCACTCAGTGTGGAAACATACTGGTTTCCCACGGGTGCATATTGTCCTAAACTGCTCTAGCTAAGGACTGTGGTGTCAGTAGCTATGGTGGTATAAAACCCTCCACTTCAGGAGAGAGAGAAGGGAACTGAGATTCCTCCATGGCCTTCTACATGTCTCATTCTTTTCAGTCTGACTTGGTGAAATAGTTATTATTAGTGTTTCAAAAGGCTTAGGCAGTCATTTTGGAGAATGTGGCATGGAAAAACTACTTAGGTTTTTCTGGATAAAGAATCTGTTTAACAAATGTCCAGTAGGGTTAGTGTTTCTAACAAAGACTGACACATATTGCAGACCTGTTCCAGAAATAATTTTAAAAGTTGTGATATTTTATTTGAATTTTAGATAAAATTTAGGACTAAACTTCATGATTATTTCTAAAGTGCTGTTTGCTCTACAAGGACTCTTTAATTGTGGGATGACCTGTGTTATTTGCTAACAAAGGCTTCAAACAACCAAAGCAAAACATGAATAACTTTGCTAACAGCTATCAAATCAGTGACCCAGGACGATCCATTTATTTAAGATTTTATAATAATTGAACAATTAGGAACTTTCCAGTATATTTCCTCTAAGATATCAGATATTTGGGGATGTAAAGTTTAGAAAGTTTAGTATTTCATTTCTACTGAATATTATGATTTTTTAAAAATTACGTTAAAGATAACTTGGTAGTTTTTACCTGAGTCTGAAGTTTCATCATATCTGCTTCAATTTTAAGGTTGGACTCATTCAGTTCCTTTATTTCTTCATCCAAATGCCTAATTTCTTCATCACCCTCTACACCTATGAAGAGTCAGATTGTCTTAGTTCGATGTGAAAACATGAGACAGTGACAACCATCAGTCATTTCACATTAACTGTGGTCTGATCACAGAAAATGAGGCTTTAGCTTGAGGTGTTTTAACCCAAACTGTACAAATGCCAGTTTCTGAAAAAGTGGGTAAGAGGGAGAAAAAAGCAACCAAGTGCCACTGCTTAGTGCAGCTCAGTTACCGTAGGGTGGAGCCCCTGGGGCGCCACGTTTGTCCTCCCTCACACTTGCTGTGTCCTGTGGGGTACACCCTGCCCCATCCACCCTATCCATGTGTAGACATGGGGTCTCCGAGAGCTTGAAGAAGACCTCGGAATCCCAAACAGTTCAAGAACCTCAGACTCTGCAGCCGAGCTCACTTTAAACCCCAGTGCCAGGGTTCTCTCATCCACACACCGCACCATGATGAGATGTGGAGGGGGCTGTGCAGGTGGCCATGGAACGGAGCTGGACCCCAGGACCCCGAGTGGAGGAGGAGCTGGGGTGCTGGCAGGTGAGGTGGAGTGCGGGGACACAGAGGAGGATGCTCCACATGACCTTAGGCGGGAGTACACGGAGTTTAGTGGAGAGGACATGGCCTGATCTTGTTCTTAAACGAGGGAACTTACTTCACTTCTCTGGACTTCAGCCTCTTCTGCTATAAAATGAGCCTAATGTCTATGCGAGGAGAATGAATTCAAAAAATTCACCATGGGCTGCAGCTAGTAGGTCCCTGGCTGCAGCTCTCCTATCATTATTTTATAGAAATATGGACACATTTCAAACACTTGAAGAAGCTGGGGAAGGTAGTTAACATTCTGGATGACAAAAACAGGACTGAAAAAATAAGCTCAAAAATCCAAGTGGATGAGTCTAAAGCAGTATTGACAACAAGGAGAGATTCATGTACCCTTCTGTTTAGGGAGAACATGATCGGTTTCATGAAGGCAGGGTCAGGAGGGACTTGACAATCTGTTGAAAGGAATCCAGCTTCTGAATGTCCCTGGGAAAACAGCCTACACTCACTGCTATGAGTGTGCCCCCAACATTTGTGTGTTGAAAACTTCATTTCCAAATCGGACATCTAACAGCACTTGGAAGTGGGTCCTTGGAAAGTAATTAGGACGAAGTGAGGTCCTAAGGTGGAGCTCCCATGTTGGTGTTAGTGGCTTTGTAAGAAGAGGAAGACAGAGCTGAGCTAGGACGCTTGTTGTATTTCATTACGTGACAGCCTCTGCCATGTCACCATGCAGCATGAGCCCCTGCCAGGTATTCCACAGATTCTGGTGCAATGCTGTGCAATGCACAGATGCTGGTGCAATGCACAGAAGCTGGTAAACTTCCCAGCTTCCCGATC
This sequence comes from Cavia porcellus, assembly GCF_034190915.1. Classification (NCBI taxonomy): domain Eukaryota; kingdom Metazoa; phylum Chordata; class Mammalia; order Rodentia; family Caviidae; genus Cavia; species Cavia porcellus. The sequence goes on along the minus strand of NW_026947494.1, from coordinate 77,620,147 downwards.
CATAGGCCTCATAGACATCTTTTCTTTCTAAGTCATCAAGTCTTGGGTATTTTGTTACAGGAACAGTAAATGAAGTCAGACACCTACTGAATACGAGCATTCACATTCTCTATAACTCATTGATTCCATTCCCAGCTAAACATTACAGACAGGAATACATGCAAAGCAACATACAGCAGAATTGTGAGCAAAAGCCTCACTTGGTAACAGTCTCCATCCTACCCAAATGAGGTGGATGCTCTTTATAAAGTGATGCGAAGAGGAAAAAAAAATAAGGCCTGAGAGTTTATAAACGATGTGATAAAGCAGGTGGCTACTTTGTAAGTATTACTGCTTTACTAAAAGTAACTACTAGCTGGTCCTGGTGGTGTGGTTCTGTAATTCCAGTGGTCTGGGAAGCTGAGGCTGAAGAATTACAAGATTAAGCCTAACCTCAGCACCTGTCTCAAAAATAGGCTGTGGATAAGCTCAGGGTAAAGGACCTGGATTCACTCCCCAGCACTGCTGAATGAATAAATGAACGAGAAAGAAGGAAAGAGAAAGAAAGAAAAGAAAGAAACATAAATAAAAATGAACCATGCATGGAACAATGAAAAGAATATTTTATGTCCTAAGATTGATCTTATTCTGGGAGATTCAGTAAAAAGGGAAAACAAACCAACATCTCGGTAGATGTCTCAGTATCTAAATCGATCTGACTGTGAGTAGGCAGTCTGACAAAGCTCCTGAGCTGAAACACAGCTTCTAGGACACACTGGTGAATCCACAGTATCTCAGCAGACACGGGGTTTCCTCCGCACCGCCTGGCTGTACCTAGACGTGCATTTCTGAGCGCTGTATTCTAGTAGCGTGTACTGGTGGAATAATTCTCTGCCGCACAGCCAGTAGGTAGGAGGAGTCAGGGAAGAAAGGAAGGAGATATCTGATCCTCAGTGGTCTGTTGCTATTCACACTTGACATTTTCCTGATCTGAACAAATGAAAATTCCTATATTTTTACAATAAAATTCCGCTTCAGGCCGTGGTATCTTCTTACGGAGTATCCGGAGGCAGACAACGCCTATAAACCATGAAGCACCCTGAAGGAAGGAGCAGGGAGCTGTGGGAGCCCAGGAGAGAAGACTCCTCACACTAAGGCTCTGAAGACCAGGGAAGAGCAAGCGGCAGCGAAGGGAGCATTCCAGGAGAAGGCTGCAGAGTGTGCAGGGAAGGGGGCAGCTTCCCCAGGTGGAGGGAGGGCCCCGGAGGGGCGGGCCACAGTGCACAGCCGGAGCCTGACTGTTCCCAGTGCCAGGAGTTGGGGAAGGGTTTTCAGTGGGGGGTTGGAGGTCACTGCTGGAGTCCTGGCCGGGTCACATGACCCTGTGCACCCAGACTGTGGAAGTGGGCAACAGGGAAGGAGTTACACTCAAGGTAGAACTTGTAGGCAGAGTTTGCAAGACTTGTGATGGATGGGAAATGGAAGATGAGAGGAAAAGGAATTTATGGTAAGTTATGGAGGCTTTCCAGAAGGCTCCTTTTTAAATGTTTTGAAGAGGTCACAGTATGTAGTCTAGGTTGGCCTTGAGCTCACTGCACAGCCCAAGCAGGACTCACAATCTCCTGCCCCAGCCTTTAAGAAAAATCCTTACATTAGGGGTAGGGTTACTGGTTCTGGAATTTGGTTAGGATTATGTTTCCTGACGCCAGTGTCAGTGAAGAAAATGCCTAAGGTTCAGATTTTGGACGTTCCAAAAGGCCCATGCTTTACAGGGTGGTGCAAGTGCGAAGCTGCTAAAATTTTAAGAGCTGGCCTGGTGAGAGTCACTGGGCACTGGGGTACCCTGGAGGAGGATCCTGGGACCCAGCTCTTTTCTTTTTCTCTTTGCCTAATGGCTGTGAGGTGAGTAGCTTTGCTCTCTTACACACACCGCCATGATGTGCTGCCCCAGGCCCACACCACTGGACCAACAGACTTTGGACTGGACCTTCCAAAACTGCGAGCCAGTACAAACCCATTTTCTTTATAAGTTAGTCATTTCAGCTATTTTGTTACAGTAACAGGAAGCTGACTAATAGTAACCCAGCCTCTTCCTTAAGTCTGTGCCACAAGAAAGATGTCCAGTAAAAGCGCATGTCTGAAGCTGTTGGGAGGATTTCATTGTGGGATAGGGTATCAAAGAAGAAACATCACATGACGTAATACAAACTGGGCTCTCCATAAACGTTTTGAAATTTGTAAATGAGTGAATTGATGTTTTATGTTATGATTTCCGGGATTTGGGAAGCTATTTTAGACACAAGATCAAGTTTAGCCATCCTCTAAAGTTTTTTAAAATTACCTTGTCTGTCTCCACTAACGCCCTCATCTGCCCTTAAGTGCAGTCTTTTAGAGGCTTATTTCTTCTCTGATGAGGCACTGTACATGTAAGGGGAGGCCCCACATTTCTCTTCCAATCACTGACTGCTTTGATCCTTCTAAGAAAACCATGAGATAGACACATTTATGACCTCATTGTAGGGATGAGAGAACTAAGGTTTCCTCAGTTAACCAGCTGAGTATTAGAGCTGGATTTAAACACGAACGCATCGCTTCCCTTAACCTTCAGTATACAGAGGACGCCCTCTGTCTGCAGCCTCACTTTCTGTGGCCTCAGTTTCCCACCATCAACTGCAGCCTGAAAATATGAAAAGGAAAATGCCAGAAACTCTACATTTTAAACCACCTTTATTAATTACATTGTTATATTTGTTCTATTTTTATTAAGTTCTTTTAAATCTGTTACTGTGCCTGATTTAAACTGTGCCTGATACACTTTAGATGTGTATACCTAGGAAAAGTATTTTATATGTTTACGTATGCTGGCTGTCTTGCATTTTTTATCTTTGATTTTCCTCTGCATCTGGTTTGTCTTGCCTCTTTCCCGGAGCTTCACACTTCTTGCCCTTTAAATACTGTTTGAAATAAGGTGATCTGTGATGCCGAGTATTGAATCTCTTTATAGCTATCTACACACTCAAAGGAATAATGAAGTACAGTGCATAGAACACACTACTTCACCAGCTGGGAGGAGCTGGGAGGGTCCCCCAAGGGGAAGGATGCCCGCGGGGCATGGAAGGGTGTTCCTTCCCTCTTGAGCTCATAACCTAATTTTGCTAATTAAGGCCTAGTAACAGTCTTTAAGAAAACCAGTGTGGCAGTTTTCATTATGCCCCTGGTTTATTTGTTACCTTTTAGGAGCAGCCCAGTGATTTATATTTAAGAATAGGTATTGTTAGTATTCTCTTCCTGAAGACTCTCAGTAAATACACTCTTCATGGATTCAGTTCTAAAAAGACATTTGCTTTGAATTTACTTAGTACTCTGTGGTTCTCATGGTAATTACATTACTCTTGCTGTGAGTTCTAAAAAGTGAGGTCAGATTTGAGATCTTTATTTCCTGAGCGTGAAATGGCTTGTGCTGCATATTTCTTTTTTGTAATCCTCAGACTTGCCCTGTCTCGCCTTCTTAGTGTTGATTTTCCTTTGTACCTTGTTTGAATTAATTTTTAAGCAGCTTTCTTTCCTGTAGCTTCCCACTCTTGCCCTTTAAGTACTGTTTGAATTAAGGTGATGTATAAATAAATACACATTAAAGCGTCCCAATTTTAATGACAATAGGCAGAGGCATTTAAGGACTGGGCAGTATTTCCAAGCAAAGGAAAGTGCTGAGGAAAGAGCCTTCGCTGGGCCTCTGGATGGTGGAAACTCTGGAGAACACTGGTGCTGTCCCCAATTGTCCTGGTGTTTATTTTTCCACTGCCAGTTGTTACCTCCCAGGCTCTAGGCAGAAAGGGAGACTAAGCCCCCACCAACGAAGAGGTCTCCCCTTTTAGGGGTGACAGTAGGACCCTGGAGAGACCCTCCTCTAGGGACACTGTACACCTTTTTAAAACTTATGTCAGCTGTCCTGGAGGCTGAGGCAGCAGAGCTCCAGGAGAACCCAGAGTTCCAGGCCAGCCAGGCTACACAAGGAGACAGCAAGTCCTTCAGAGACATAAGCAGCTGTGGAAAGTCCTCAGCTTGGGGTGGGAGGTGAGTACCAAGTATGGCTTTGATTCCCTGTGCCAAAAAACTAAAAGTTTAAAAAAATTTTTTAAAACCCAACTTCAATTTTAGCTATGTGCCAAAGACATCGTCCTCAAATACAGTTTCTGGAACAAAGTCATTGCTATCATGCCTCATAAGCTTTAGAAAGATCATTGGTAGAACTCAGCACAGACCTGAGACAATGCTGAATAAAAATCATAGGAAGGAAGTGCAGGGCCAACGAAAAGGCGGAACTCAGGAACCGTTTAGGGGTAGCTTAGCTTTAAAAAGGGGCAGATCCTGGGAAATATGTAAAGAAATGGAGACCGAGGTGCTGAGTGTGATCCACCCAGAATCACCATGAAATATACTTTTGAGGACAGAAGAACAATATTTAAAAATTCAAATATACATGTGAGAAATTGGGTTTCTGAAATCTGATAGGTACCTTACACCAGGAATGCGCACACACACACACACACACACACACACACACACACATAAATGAAAGTGTCATTGTCCAACTGAAGGACACAATTTCTCTGTGCCCAATCAAATAGAATTTCCTGATTTCCTGTTAAGGATTCTTATTAAGGAGTAAGAGGAAAAGCCTGGGGATGTAGCTCAGGGCAAAAGCGCTTGTCTAGCACTTGAGTCCCTGAGTTCAAATTCTTACACTGTGAAAAAAAAAGCGCAAACCCCAAGAAATTGATTCTCAGATGAACATTTTGCTTATGCTTAAATCCGAGGAACTCTTCCTCTGGCGTATTCAGATTACACATGCAGGCTGCAAATGCATAGTGCGTGTGAGTGCAGTGTGTGTGTCAAGTTGCAGGGCCTTCGGGTAGATACGCAGACACTTCCGGGGAGACGGTCACTCACCCCCGGTGGCTTTGAGCTTGATGGTCATTAGTTCCTCGGAGACTTTGCCCTTTTTGATAGCTTGTGCATTGAGAGGACATCCAGATAGGCTGCAAAAATGGAATTTATACTCCTGCATGAAATGCACATTATTTCTTACAAAAATTAAAAGTTTCATTTACTATATTATTGGTGTTTTTGCATGTCTACTAATTATAACAAAAGCCACAGGCTTGTTGTAGAAAATAACCAACAAATAGCTATTAAGGCAAAGGTTCTGCTGTCATGGAAAATGTTTTGTTTTCTTTTTTGAACTGAAGTACAAATATTCATTGCTGCTACCCTATCATGACTTAATTCATTTTGCCAGAGAATGTTACTCTGCTGCTTCTGTCAAAGTGCCTTCATTTTCATGGTGGCTACTTTATGTTCTGTAAACAGAAAATTCGTACATGTAGACGGTGAATAAGGATTTCTCCTGACTGCTCAGAATTCCATGAAAAACAAAGCCCAATCTAGTTCATCCTGTTTTTATACAAGGGGTGGGCTGCTCTCTCCATAATAACGCAACAAAAACCAAAATGATCTCACTACTCTCCCTATGGCAAACTCAGTCTGAACATGGGAATGTTTTAAATTTTTTAACCAGTAAAACATTTTTCTTTTAAAAAACTCTACAACCCCAAAGGAGAATAATACGAGCTTCTGCCATGTGTGTAGACACAGAGGATCCGTAGCAGCTGTCATCCTCGGGTGTCCTTCTAACCCTGTTCATTGAATACTTGCAGGCTTCTTTCCTTTAATGTCACCGCTTTTATTTAAATTGCACCAGTATGATGACAACATTGAAAAAAGCTTTTTTCCCATCCTCTATGATCAGACAGTTTTGTCGTTTCAAGTAGCCATTCTTTTTCGGTTTTGTCATGTCTTTGTCTAAACAAATTTTAGATCAAAATCAAAGTGATCATAATCAGCCATTTAAAACATCGTTTCCCACAGAAAACAATCATGTCCACCCTAAGCTTGTGATGCGATGTAAAACAGAAGAAAATATTTCTGGAGCAAAGCCTTTAATAAATGTGAGTCACTGTGTACTGAAAGAATAGTGAGCTATGCCACATTAAGATTCTAAGAAATAGTAATATAAAATATGATAATAAATAGCAACAGGTAATATAGGCAGAGAAAATATAGTTTGCTAAGTAAAATTTGGTAAATTTGGTGATAAATTATTTAACAGGTGAAGGAAAAAAATGAGAGACACAGACTGAACTCAGAACCTGTGCTTTCATTCTGTAAGCTGCTGACAGTGATAACCCAGACAAGCTTTGCTAAAACAGCCTTTTCTAGGGAGCTTGCACGTGTGTGTCTTATTGACACATTCTGTGTTCTCAGAACTTGGTCATGAATGGGAGGAGGCACGCCGTTGCTAAGGTGGAGTTTTTAGGTCCCTGCAGTAATTCTGTTTGTAAAATAATGGATGATGACATTTCATTATAGCCCCCTTCCCCACTTCTCTCCAATGGCTCTATTTTGTTTAGATGACTTGTAACATAGTTCTCGGTTGGTATAACATTGTGTAAAAGCTAAAGAAGCATCTGTCCCCGGTTACATGACTTAGAACCAAAGTATAAAGTTAAGTTATAGCATGCAGTTTTGGCCTCAAAATGCTACTTGGTAACTTGTATATTTCAGTGTAGTTATATTATCCTAAATGTAAAACAAATGTTAAATTAAAAGAAACTGAACAGGAAAAATATTTGAAAGTTCTTTTTCCTTTTGAAGCTGGCGTTGGCAGGCCTGGGTTGTAACCTTCAGGACATGGGTACCGTGTTGGAAAGGCAGAAAAGCGTGCCTTCTATTGGTTTTGCCCAAATCTGTAACTCTCTTAAGGCATATGAAAGCAGCATTAAGCTATTTTTTCATCTGCCTTCTTAGACAAAATGGCACGTGACACACATTTAACTTGAACCGCTGTTCCTGACTGTGAAATAATGATCTAAAGTCTAAAGCAAACACAGAATAGGATGCTGAACCTGATCTTGTACCAGAAAGCCATGAAAAATAAGCCACTTGAAGATTCAAATTTTCTTCATAAACAGGTTTCAGCATCAATTACAAAATAAGCCATTCTTGGGAGGCTTTGTTTTCTGATGCCTTTGGTCTCTGTCTTACAAATAAACCAGGTCGAAGGGGCCCAGCTTTGCTGTATTTGTGCACTGCTCATAAACAAAGCATCAAAACTTTCCTAAGGATTCCCTGGGTCATTTTATTTTATTTTGCAAAACAGATAACTCAGAGAATGCTGAAGCATGCCCCCACTTTTAAACCCTGAGACAGGGTCACAGTGAATTATTAAATTGCTCAGGCTGGGCTCAGAATTGTGGTCCTCCTGTCTCATTCTCCCAGAGCGCTGAGATTACAATTGTGCACCACATACCTGGCTTCAGTGAGGTTTAAACCAGCGTCACATCCACTAGCCCACAGGGAAAATGGGACTCACTGGTGGGAGACACAAGTCCTCTAATTTTTTCCTCTAGGTAGAACATAAACTAAAACATGTATAAGATTACTGTTGCCTAGCCTGGGCTTGGTTGAAATACACAGTACTCAGTGATAACGGAATTAAGTTTTTGTGAAACTCTGAGAGGCTTTTCCAATTCTTCTTTATCTTCTCCACTCTTAGCAGTCTTTATCTTTTTTTTCTGGCCGCTGTGGATGATTCACATCTTCCTAGCAGCAAAATAATCACAATTCTTGTCTAAAATTCAGTCAGTGCATGAGGGGAGTGAATGATACAAATATTTACAGTTGCATAACAAAATAGAGTAGATAACACCACTTGGAACTGAAGTGAACCACTGAAAGACTGGGCTACTTTAAAAGGGCAGTATACACAATATTTTAGAATACAAAAAAAAATGCACAGTCTCTAGAGCACTTGAAAACTGCGTAGTACATTTTCAGAAATAGATAAAACATCATTTTTTTGTTCTTCAGTTTAGTCAAATGTCAATTTAGCAAGATTCAATGATATGACATCTAAAGTGCTACAATTCATGACATTTAGAAAGGTTTTACTCCCTTAACCCCAAAGCAATCCAGGTGACAACCAATCACAATGACAGAATAAAATGACAAAAAACAAATGTTACCTTCTGTGCGTGACGAAAACATTATTTACATGGCCCAGCCCATTGCAGCCTGGCAAGGGGCAGTGAGGCAGTTCTTGCTTGTTCAGTTTCCAGGAGAGAGGGGTCCCATTGAGGGGATTCTCCTTCTGTCTCTTGGCAGCCAGGGGACAGCCGGACGCAGTGCGGTGTGAAGTGTATTTACCTGATATGTGACCTTGGCCATCACATCCTATTACAGGACATCTAGAGAGACACAGCAGAGATGTCACCAGCTCTGAAAAAGGCAGACACAGTTCCATACTATCCAGGAGACGAGCCATGAAATTACAGTTTGAAAAGATGCTACCACACACAGCAAGACAGCTTTATTAGCAATATTAGTAATAATGATCCACAGGCACCAAGCTCGGCGATTTTCATGTATTATCTCTCAGTATTCACTGCAAACTCATTGGGTAGATGGTGGTATTATCCCACTTTGTAGGTAGAAAAAATGAGGTTTATAGAATTCAGCTGATTTACCATACATTTTTAAAGTCAAGTTCATATTTATACTTTCTAGCTTTAGAGTCATTCACATAAGCAATAAATTAAATTGTTTCTGGAAAAAGTCACAGGGGATAAAATGTTAACCATTTTGATCAATGCTACACGGCACATCACTTGGACCCTTCAATTTTGATGTGCAAATGTTTAAATATTGCACTTAGACATGTTGCAGAGAAAATAATTTGTATTTCTGCATCTATACTGTGGGTACTACCCAATCCTTGTAGCATGTTTTTTACAGGAAGAAATCCAACTTAAGTACAATTGCACCTTATGCAAAATTAGTGTCAGGGGAAATGCTGCTGCATTTGTCATTCTATAGCACTTCCAAAATGCCTCTGAAAAAAGATAACTGGGGAAAGAATGAACATCAGGGGCCCTGATGTTTGACAGTCTATCTTCTCTCAGGCTCAGTGGGCTGTATTGCACCCCAGCACAGGCTTCACCCCCTCAGCCAGCCCAGTCAGCAGCCCCTGAGGCTTCCATGCATGCACTTTACCTAAGTTCAGGGTCTTCTTTTTCTTCCTTCATGGGGGTCATTTTGACACCGCCTTTCCTTGCACGAGGGCATCCGGACAAGCTAAAAGATACAACCAAAAAACACCAAGCACGACATCTTGTGAGCGCCCTGCTGCTGGCACGCTGGTTTCCACCTCCCGGGGGGCATAGGCCTACCTTCTGTGGGAGGCATAGTTTCCAGTCACGTGCCCTGAGCCATCGCAGCCTGGGGTTGGACACCTGGGAGACACAGAGCAGAGCGCAGGCCCGAGGTTAGGCAGGAGAAGGGGTCATGATGCCCTCTAGCAGAGAAGGAGCTGCTTAGGCTGGTCAAGATCTTTGCTTTCTTGTTGCTTAAATACGATTAGCTTTTGGTTAAGCAACCATTTTTTGAGAAAAAAAAATCTAAAATATGGAACCAGTATGGGATGCTTGGTTATTTATTATACATTTTTTAAAAATCTTGTATAGGGAAGTAGTTGAAAGCCCACAACTTACTGGTGGCTTCTGTCTCCATTCAGTGAAGTTTTTCTCTTACATGTAAGAAGAACACCTTTCCAGACTGTTTTGATTAATAATTTCTCTGATAAATAGCATCCCTACCATGATAATCCATTAATTTCACGTGGACAGCAGTGGTACATGTGAACTCAAGCGGCCTGGAGCATTACTATGACTAACAGAGAACTTCAGTGATTTGTCACTGGTCTGTCCTGTCTCATGGCCTAAATTTGCAGGTCTCTGTGAAAATCTACCCTTAAGTATTATTCACAATAAACCATTAAATTTGGAATCAGAAAGATGAAACAGGAAGAGAAATACACTTCCACTTGGAATGCAGATTAGGAATGCATGAAAACACACTCGAAAACAAAAGTTTGTAAGAATATTCATCATTTTATTGCTTATCAAAAACCTCCAGTACAAATAAAAACAGAGGCTATCACAACACATCTGTTTTCTGAGGGCTTTTGTATAGATTTCCTTCACTTATTATTTCACAGTACGCTCCCAGTAGTTTAGACCTCCACCCACACGGGAGTTTCGACTGAAAAATGCATTAATAATAAAGAAAATTGTGAATATTCTCCCTTTACTGAAATTTAAAAATAAACTTTCATTAAATCCAATCCATGGGCACAAAAAAGAGAATAAATGTTTATTTTTTCCAAAATGAAATAGAAAATCAGCATGCTTCTCTTCCAGCGAATGGGAGAAAATTGGATTGATATTTAACCATTTAAAGACATAATGTATGTTCTGTATTGTAAGGAAATCTTGCAAGCTTATCTTGTTCTATTAATGTGTTGTGAAATACTGATTTACTAGCATATTGTAATTATGCAATAGTTCTAGATAGTTTTTATTTTTTTGAGAGATTCTCCTTGAATATCTGAACAAGAGGTCAGTGAAATGTCTTTTTTTTTTTTTTTCTTGCATAGAAAACCCAAAATAGGCTGGAGATTTAGCTCAGTGGTATAAGTGCCTGCCCAGCAAGTGAAAGGTTGTGAGTTTGATCCTGGTACTACAAAAAAAAAAAAAAAAAAAAAACCTCAAAATATTGCTTATTTGACATTGGCAGAAAACACAAATGTTAAATAGTTTAACAGGACCTTTCAGTCTAATATGACTTCAATATATTAGCTATTGTTTTAAAACAATGTTTAGAGAAAATCTTGAGAGCCACCAGCTATAATTCAGATGCAACAATGAAGTTTAGAGTAATTAACTAAGATATTCTGGCACACCTCACTTCCAAGTGGTGAGTTATTAATCACTACTTAACTTTCTTATATTTCAGTGTAGCATAATGATAATCAGTAAGATGATTTCTAAAAGTATACTTCACACTTTGAAAATGATACACGTATATGTCACAGATCTCTTTATTGTTTCTGGTAGTGAAACTCCAAATTTTTATGTTGGTTCATTATCAAGCATATAAAAAGGATTTAAATTTTTGATTACAGTATGTGTAATAAGACATCTAGCAAATGAAAATTTGGAATAAAAAGATAAAAATTAAAAGTAAAATAAATACATAAATGTTAATACATATGTTCCTCAGAGATCTTGTAACTGGGTAGAAATGAAGCAAAATTGTGTTTAGCACCCAAAAGTAAAAAATAGCTATATGATTTTAAATGCTCATAAAGTAAAATACTATAAATGCTATTAAATGCTCATAAAGTAAAATACTATTTTCTTAAATTGGGTGATAGAAATGCTTTGGTACACTTCATAGGTCTGAAATTGATGGAAAATGTATTGCATTTAACAATTACATTGTTCCTTTAAAATTATTATAATATACTGTATAAGGCCTCCAAAGTAAACGAATTAACTAGAATATAATTTTTGTTGTCATTTGAGCTTTCTCATGAAAGAGTGCTTTCCTATCATTTAGTTAGGTACAATTCGCTATTTGTTGATCGTACTGACATTTAATGATACGGAAGGCCCCCACCCCACCGTGGGGAACAGAAGCCAAAGAGGTCACGCCTCCTGACACTTACTTAAGTTCCTGAGAGTTAGCAGCCATGAGGGACTTAAGAGTCTTATCTGCTAAAGGACATCCAGAAACACTATAAAGGGAGGAGAAAGAAAAAAATACCATATTGACATATACAAATCTGATCCCAATGGCATCATGAGTTTGTCACATGTTAAATTATTAGTGATGGGGACTGGGGGTAAAAATCTGGGTTTGAATTTGGCTGTGCTGCTCTGCGTCTGCACTTGTGGGCATTTCAATTATTTCTGATAGACTCAGATTTGCTTTCTATCAAACGAATTGTTTGATCCAATGAAACTCCCCAGCTCTAGAATTCAGTGCCCAGGGGCTGCTGACACAATTTGTCCCCACAGCAGAATCAGGTGATGCTAGTTTAACAGCTTAAACTGGTGCCCCAGAGGAAAGATAATAAAGCAAGATGAAGGTAAATGGAAAGATTTGTCCTGGGCTCTGCCCTGTTTAATCTCTCTAGTGCCTTGCCCAAGACCAAAGGTGCCATTTCCACGAGGTTAATGGTCCACCCTCGTTGTCTTCACTGAGAGCTAAACAAGACCAAAGCCTGAAATCAACCCCAACTTTGTAATTTGGACTAAAATGCATTTTGACCAGAAGGGATGGGAGTAAGTATTTACAACAGCATGAGATGATGACAACCTCTCTGACCACAGGTACCTGCGGTGAGATGCGTAGTTTCCGGTGACGTGGCCACTTCCGTCACATCCTGGCGTTGGACAGCTGATCGGCAGAAAAGCACATCATTAGAGTCAGGTGCATTTCACAGATTCATAGCTTAGGAAGTAGCTCCTCCTTTTAAGATAAGTTGATACTGCATAGAACATGCAGAAGTTAAGCATTAAGGATTTATATTGGTTTTATGAAAGAACCAAGAGACTAACCGAAAAAAACAAGAATCATTGCATGTGGCGCTGCTTCCTGAGCTGTTCCCAACATCGTATCCAATTTTCTGCTTCAAATAAGTTAAGCGATACTAACGTGTGTGTCCTAGACATTTTGTGAATAACTGACAGTGTTCTATTCCTTTGAAAGTATAAATATTATTAAAAAAACATTAGAAATCCACCCTTTACAGTGACATCAGATCTCAAGAGTACTTCACCAATTTTATGATAAGTTGAAGAAAGGAATGTTTCTAAGTTCTCTTTTTAATCAGTACTGGGGATCGAACTCAAGATTGTGTGCTTGCAAGGCAGGCACTTATGCCACTGAGCTAAATCCCCAGCCCAAAACCTACTAACTTAATGAACACTTAACATTTCTTATTCACACATGTTGGCAGTACACAGAGATTACATTCATTGTGAAGAGCCGATATGTATACACAACACATCTGAATTTCATAGACATTTGAGATGCCACCAGTAAAAAAAAGAAAAATCTTGTACTAAAATGAAAACTAGTATTTTAGGTGAGAAAGTTGCTGACAATACAAAAATAGACAAGAAGTTTCGTTGGTAAAACCCTTAAGCAATTTCACCCAGAGCTGTTGTGGTGATTAAGCTTCAGCACATCAGCCTGATTGGCTTGGGAGCCACTAAGGGGATTAGTAGAGCACATATCTGGGTGTGTCTGGGTGGGTCATGGAGGATGGATTGGGGTTTATTTGGTCCCCTCCCCTTCTGCTCTGGCACCTGTTTCCCTGTGCTCCTGAATGAACGTCTCTGCTCTGCTCTGATAGTCCTCTGTGATGCTACTGCCTTGGAGCCAGATAACTGTTGAATGAATCCCCCAATACCATGAGATAAATTATTTGTTTCCTTCTTTAAGGTGTAGATATTGGGTATTGTGCTCCAGGGACAGGGTAGCTGATGAATACATTTGTAACCCAAGAAATGCAATCCCTCATTCACAATTAGTCTAAGAATAGACCCTTAGGCCATCTGTCAAAGGTGTTCCATCACAATGCTTCACTTTATCTCAGAAACTGGCCATGTCCTGGGCTTCTTCCATGTTTTGAAAAATGTAGCACAGGATCATAGTAATCATTAGATATTCCTTCCACAATTAGCAGATTCTTTGGTTTTTCGGTCATTTAATTTTCTAGGAGGCTGTTGGAAACTCTTACGTGGAGCAAGCAGATTGACCCCAGCCGACTCGGTGCTATTTGTGGCAGTGTTCGGAATCCGAGGGAAAATCGGTTATGTCATTCCTGCCTCTGATTTCTCTGACACCCTTCCCAGAGTGAGGGCGTAGCTACATATGTACGGCACAAAATTTAACCTTTCGAAGAGACATTTGGGATAGATGAACAACAATCCAGTATTTTCTAAATTGTCACTTTTAAGCAGTTTTTTTCCCCTGTGAACTATTTTCCAACCATTTTCAGGTAACCTAAAAAAACTACAAGCATGAGAAATAGCACAGGGATGTCTGATTTTCAAGGTTTAATCTAAACTGAGTCATTTAATGCTTTTGTCCTTTTTTCCTGGATAGGATGTCACAAAGTGTAGAAGCTAAACCATGTGTAAAACAGTAGACAAAACATTCATAGTGGTCAAATTAGAGCTCTCTTGCTAGTACCAGGTTAAATGCAGAAAAATCTTTTCTGAACACCATACAAGGAGAGCATTTAGAGACGTTTTGATTGACGTCTCCGACTTTGAGCATCCTACACTGCCACCTAGCGTCCTCTAGCGGCATTTATTTCATTTTACTCTAGTTACCTATGCTGTTTTTAATTACTTCTATTAACAGTCCCAAACGAGGCAAAGAAGGTACAGTATTTTAAAACTGAATCATGTAAAATTTCCTACGAAATATAATAAAATAGCTGGGTATTTAGCTCAGTGGTTCAAGTGCTTGCCTGGTAAGTGCAAAGTCCTGAGTTTGATCCCCAGTTTAAAAAAAATATATATATATATATATATATATATATATATATATAATATACATTTGATTAGCTGAAAATTAAATCATTACAATTTTATTTATAGTAAAAAGTCAAACAACAAAGAACTGGTGACATAGTAGTAGGAAAAATTTCTGTTTAGGATTCTGGTAGGTTTAATCCCAAATCTACAATGAAGAATTTTGTATGCACAAATTCCGGTTGGGCAATATATTATGGTCAGGCCAATGGAAATATCAAAAATGAAGAAAGGAAATTAGCTAATTTCTTCAATCAGTGGCACTCAAACACTAAATTGTTGGATGGCTGACAAAATAAAATGCTGTTCTTACCAAACAGTTTCTGGCAAGCAAAGTATAATTGTCTATTAAAAACACAAAGCAAATCATAAGGACAGAGTCACACTGTAAAGTAGTATGACTTTTACAAAACAAACATGCTAACATAGATACATATAAGTAAATGATACCATCCTGTCTATAACGTGTGTGACCTGTGAGGTCTCTGGCTGATAATTCACAATTAACACACAAATTGTTCAAATTCTTTGGAATGTTTCTCTTTTCCAATTGCCTTAATACCCACAGGCAGTGCCCATCACAAATTACATTTCACTTTTCTCCTTCAAAATGGAATTGCATAGTAATAACATTTCCCATGTATTTAGTTTGCAGTACTTGGGAATTTCCAATAATCCTTATTCAAAAATTAACTGTTTTCCATTTTTGAAGGTATTTTTAAAAATATTATGTGGAAAGAGAAGCTATACAGCGATATGCAAGCTTGAATGTCAGGTCCACCTGGCATAGGTGTGTGTGTAGCTCACATAAGTGGCCTTTTGGAAAGAAACAGTGTTTGGTGAAATTTAAGTTACAGTGTGTTCACCGATCGGTTGCCCCCGCTAAGCCCCAGATGAATGCGGACTTATGTAGGAGCATTGTGTTCAGGCCAGGAATGCTTGCCTGTGAAATTCTTAGGGAATGTCAAGTTTAGGATTTTAAAAACCACTCACATGTTGATGCAACACACTGATGCTGGACAAGGAATAATTCTACTGAACGCTTGCCACGTATGAGGTCCTATACTTGGCCCTGGCATTTGAGATGTGTTCTCTATCCCAGGCTCTGTGCATATTGGTGGGGAAATAAGAAGCAGACAGCATGTAATAAGCACCAGTGCTGCGGCTGGGGTAGAGAACAGAACGTGAGGGCAGGACCGCATGTGGAGCCTCCTCAGTGAGGTGCAGGCCACAGAGGCAGAAGTGAAGGCAGCTGGGTACTGTACATGCATTCAATGGTGCTAACGCTGATGAGAGAGGATCTGGAAAGAGGGATGGAGTTCCATGGCTGGGATGAGGAGCTGCAGTAGCTATGTCTCACGGTAAGGGACATTTGAGAGGACAGCTGATGGAGAAGAGGTAAGCTCACAGGGGGAACTTCTGGCAGAGAGCACTGTTAGGGATGCTCTAGGGAAGGTGTGCTTTTGTGAGCAGGTGTGTCAAGGAACAGAGGAGGATGGGAGGGAGGAAAGGCAGGGCCTGAGGGAAGCTGAGAGCTCACTGCTGCTGTGGGCAAGTGGGGATGCATCTGGAGGTCTCAGTGAAGATACAGATCACAGAGAGTGCAGATAGAAGAGGTCCCAGACTGGGATCTGAGACGTCTCAAAGTTTGGAGGGCTGGGTCTGAGTCTAGGAAGGGACTGCAGAGAGTGACAGGAAAATTCCCAGGTGAAGAGTCCTTGAAACCCAAGGTGAATGGCAGATTACAGACCACAGAGGAAGGTAAGATCAGTGTGGTGGACTCCCACTGTCCCATCAACAGGGAACAAGAGATTCAAAGACCAACAGACAGAATAGGGCAGGGGTCCCAGAAAAATTTAACTAGAAAGAGGGTTTGGGTAGAGGGGTGGCAGTGAAAATCTGTTTGGCAAAGATGGGGGAAACTGAGTCACACACTATTGATACTTTTCTTAGGAGTTTAATCTATAAATGAAAGCAGAAATGGAGTCCAGGTGGAGAGTCTCCCGGGGTACAAGAGGTCCTCAAATCTACAGTTAGTGGAAAATTTTAAATAGAGGAATACAGAGCAGAGGGTAGGAACACTGGTGTCTAACTGCAAAAGTTGTTTGCTGGAGACACTCATCAGTTGTCAGCTATAGAGGTATCTGTGTTGAGTATACTTGATTAACATTTAAATGTTTACATGTAGAAAACAGTTCTTTTTGCATTTCATTCATTCACTCACCGTCTGCCCTCGGGTGTCTGTATTTATTGTCTTTTTAGTTTTAATTGAAACAATAATTATATGTATATATATTTTAAGAGATATAATGTGACACTTTGATGTATGCATCACATAGTGATCAAATCAGAGTAATGGGTTTTAAATTCTTCTGGATCAAAGTATCCCTCTGAAGCTGTAATGAAAGCCATTCACTCACTAAACCCAGTAGCAAGTTGGAAAGTTATTTACTCCCAGACTCCCTGAACCCCAGCCTGAGATCCTCTCACACAAATGTTGAGAACTTTGGCCAAAACATGCACTTTTCTAATTGTTCCATCTTATGCTGCTTTTTAAGATTGATTTGGTTCTCTTTGCATAAGACCGTATCTTGTATACTTTTTTTTTTACAGCCCACCCAGTTCAATGCATAAGTTCAAGTATATGTTGGACATTTAATTGCTGGCTAATTGAAATTCCTCCAAAACCATTCAAAAGTCAACTGTATAAGAAAAAGTATTATTATGTAAAATTATGAACTTCTGCCTTTTTATGGCATCATCCTTTAGGACACAGCGGTGGATACCACTTACGTGATTAACTCTTTTTTGAGATCTCTCGCATGGAGTTTGGGTTTAGGGCTTGGAATAGAGGCTTCTCCAGGAAACTTTTTCTCCTCTAAATTTTCTAGAGAGTTTACTATGTCTTTCTGGAAAAAAAAAAAGAAAGTGAGACGAGAGAGAGAGAGAAACAGAGAGATGATTAGGGAGCCCTGAAAAGACAACTAAATTTGAGGTCACACAAATCAGATCTGATTTTACCAGAAGATTTAGCTGAAATGTTGCTAAAGACTTATATAAGAAATAAATAAGAACAAGAATAAAAGAGTGTGTATTCTAATTGCTATGGATCTTTACTCAGTGAAAAAGGAGAAATTACAATTGATGGAAAATCTTTAAAAAGTTCACATTTTAGCAAACATAACTCTAGAGGAGTTACTTCAACTCTATAATTAACACATTAATATGCTTTAAATTATATTATATAATGAACACCTTAAAAAGAACACAGGAATAGTTCTTTATATATCCAGCAGTCAATTGCAGTAAAATGCAAAAAAAAAGAATCACACAGATTTTTAAGTAAAAGAAGAACTTTAGATTAACAAAATTCCCACTTCAGTACCAAACAATCATGATCTAAATTATGTATTTAAATATGTAATAGCTGGGGCTACATTATGAGACACTTAATTTCATTTTTCTGGATAATTGTTGTTTTCACATCATTTCCTCTCTTCTTTTCTCTTCCGCTAAGCTGGTATCTTGTGATGTTTTCATTCATTGGGTGAAATTTCTTGTTGGACTTTTAAACTTAACGCTGATTTTGACCCCATAAGGAAAACTCATTCATCTTTCCAAATTATTTATTTACCAAGTATTATCCCACATAAAACTCATGATAGTTTTCCTGAATTGAATAACTAGCTTGCTTTCATTATTAAGGCTCTGTCTAATAAATATAATACTTTTCAGATTTAATGTTAAAATCAGATTAATATAGAAAAGCATATCCTAAACCTTGAAAGTACTGATTTATTTAAAATGAGCTTGTGATTTTGAATTGTTCAAAATAAATATTCCTTAAATGACATGGAAATGAAATACTATAGCATAATCTTAATAATTCTGAGTCTATATCCAAAAGCCACAGGGAAAAAATCTCTGGATTTTTTCCAGCCAAAGGAAATTTCTAAACATTGATCTTATCATTAAGGCAAGCATAATTTCTCTCAGTCATTACTTGGACAGCAAGTCAATTATTTCATACACAAGTGTGCTAAAGTAAATCTATTGATAAACCAGTGAGACTGAGATTAGTTTCAGATCAAACTAACAGAAGCTGGCTTGGTACGGTTTCTCTCTTCATCCTGTTTAAAGCGCTACACACTCCATTTAAAAGCTAAAGGCAGAAGCTGAGCCAAGAGGACTGCAAGGTTAAGATCTGCTTGAGCAACTTGATTGCTCAGTGAAACTCTGTCCCAGAAAAAGTAAAAAGGGAGGCGTTCCAAAGACCCCGAGTTCAGTCGCTAAGCTATCGCAACGTCGTCTCCGTGGAATCTATGGCAAGATAGAGGACTGAAGTTCATCCTTTTAAAGTTTTACAGTGTAAAAGGCTAAAGTCAAACATTTCCTAATTTTAAAGCCTTTGAGCCCAATTGTTCCATTATCCACTCTATTTGGGACAATCTGGCTTTGCGTTGGGTAGTCATTTCCAATGCAGTAATTCAGAAATATCTTGGTTTTTTCAAAGCAGATGCAAAAGTTAAATCCAATATCATCTCACAAACAGCCTTTGTGTTTCTGTTTAGATGCTGAATTTTTCACAAAATGGTATGAAGTAAAAAAAATTACTTTATTATAAAAAACATAGTGTCTAAGAAGGCATATATATTTTTAAAGGAACACACACAAGTTTGCAACTATTGTTTGGAGGTTGAATCTGTACAAGACAATGTAGGAACTTTGAAATAAATGATCGATTATAAAAGCTTTAACTTCTATTAGATTAAAATGCATATAAAATTATGTTGGAGGATGTTATTTAATTCTGTCTGGTAATGTGGGACAGTATTTCAATAGGGTAATTCTGTTGCCCATGACTTTTTAAATATGTCAGATTTTTAAAAAAGTATAAACTCTTATGCATGGAATTGCCTTTCTTCCTTTCTTTGCTTAATATTCTACTCCTGGAAGCTTGTAGGGAATGTATGTGTTAAAACAGAGGGGGGCATTGTTAAAACAGTTCTCAGATTAGTTCTGTACAGAAGTGTTCGATATTGGATGACTTCCTAAGCAGCACCCAGTGTATTACATTTGTGAGAATCCTTTTTCCAACATTTAAAATTTCATTTTGAAGATAGTAATTTTGTCCTGTGCGTAATATGTAAAAAGAGAGCCCAGCATACATGTGTGTTCAGGGAGTGTATACACTCCATGAAATTCTCTAATGTACAGATGGAAGTTTATACCGATCTCAGTAAAGACAGAACATAATGGTAACATGAATAACAGATAATAGCATCTGGCACTTTTAACATTTTAAGCCCTGAAATCTTTGGAGAACTGACAGTTGAATGAAACTGACAGCCCTAGCTATTTCTCAGTACTTTCCTTTCAAGTTATTTTGAGTTTTTTCCAGATTCATGATTTTTTTTTAGGGGGCATCTGGACAGGCTATTTCACCAAGAGAGACAGACAATATTTTCTGAAAATTACCACCAAAATTAAGCAACTGTTGTGCATATGAACTAGATAACAATGAATTAGAAATAATCACTCCATTTCTAGTTGGGTGGGTGTCATGTGTGGTGAAGCCCAGGGGAGGAGATGACAGAGGAGGAGAACAGTGTGGGGGCAGCACCATGCCACCTCTGGTCTTCAGATGTTTGTGATGCCTTGTGGAAAGGGAAAAGAATGAGCCAGTCCTGTGCCTGTTATCTGTGGTCACCTCATGGTGCCGTCCTGAGTCTGAGGGCTTTGCCCCTATGTCCTTGAAAGCACCTGAGACCAAGGGAGCCGCCTCCACACCTTGCCATGAACCATCTGCTCATTCTTTTTTCTATTTTTTCCTTAATATTTCCTAAACTGTCTTCACCCATTGATGATATCTTTCTTTTTATTCTCCACATTCCCCATTTCCTTTTTTGCAGGGATTCCTGGCCCATCAATCTCTGTGTAGTTAAGGATCAACAATGGTACCTCCTTCAGGGTCAGTTTTCTTCTCCACAAAATGTGATAGTTATCCTGCTTTGCAGAATTGTTGGGACAATGAGACACTACTTATAAAGCTTTCTTGTCTTTATTCTTATCACATATGCAATCCCTTATGTCCTCTCAAAGACAACGCTGAACGCAATCTACTTTTTCAAAATAATATTTCACAAGTCTCATACTAGTCTAAAGAAGCCCTTTCCTCATTTTTTTTTTTAAATCTAAAGGCACAATGTTGGCATTGCAGGACAGGAATGCAGTTACCTTCTCTGTAAAGCACTGCCCTCTGTGGAACACACCAACTTCTCAACACACACCTACAGATCTCATTCCCAGGGATGGGTTTCCCTTAAGGGAATGGGAGTCACATACTCGCATCTAACTGGTAATCAACTGGCCAGAGACTCAGTCTTGTGAACTAGAGGGCCATTCTCTTTGCTAAAGCCAACTTGTCCTATTTTGCCCCTTCCTTCTGTTTAAGAGAAGTGCAGACTGACCAAGTAATGCAAATACTGATAAATTATGAGACGGAGAGAAGTCAGGTATGACTTTTGTTCCTTCTCACAAGCTTGAGACAACAGTAGGTCACTGTGATGGAGACAAGAGATACACCCTGCCAGCTCATCACCACCATTTAGGTCAAGGAGGCTCTGGGACTTTGCACATGTCAGCGTTACATTTATCACCATCCAATATGTACTGTATTATTTACTAGGACTGATTCTAAAACACAGTTTGAGCACCCTTCATTTGAAAATCTAAAATCCTAAAAGCCAACACAACACTCAAAAATTTTTGGATTCTGATCTCGGAATTTTGTGTTAGGGATGCTTCTCAGGAGAGTTTATATAAATAGTCCAAAGTCTGAAAAAGTCTAAACTTCCAAGACTACCAAGCCTAATCTCAAGCATTTCATAAAAGGAGATATTGATTAATGAATTAATTAAAACCATTTTGAGATATTTTAGGTGTGTTCTTAAAACTCAAAGACTAAAACTAGTAAGAGAGTGTCTAATCAAACAGTGCAATTTTGTGATTCCTTTCATATTTCCACAGGTTGTCATGGATGGAGGAAATCAGGGCTGCCTCAGATCCAGGGGATGGTGGTGGTGCTGGTTTGTTCTGGGTATCTGCCTCTGACACCCCATCCAGACTCAGAAACCCCTCTTTTCCGGTGCCTGTTTGTGCCGCCCTGTTCAGCACACGTGACTGAAGTCCTTGTACATAGCAAAGCATGTCTTATTTGTCACGAAATCTCCAGCACCTAGTTCACTGCTTGAACGTGGAGATGCCAGTGAATGACGGGAGGAAGGAATCAAAGGAAAAGAAGGAGGAAGAATGTGAAAACAGCCCAACTCCGTGATCATGCCTCTGTATGGCCACTAGTGTGCTGAGCTGTAAAAGCAAAAATCAAATTAGATTCCCCCAAGTCTCTGAAATTCAAAAGGCTGAAAAAGATAGGGTACACATCTACAAAGAATGGATATTTTGGTTTTCTAAGCATATCAACTAGCAGGTCCATCAGTGATTTTCTGACAGCATATTGGTATCATTCACTGTAACCCTCAGGGTCACACCTCCAGTCATGTGAAGACTAAACAGGGAGCTACGGCTGACAAGCCTTTTAAGTTACGCTAAGTAGACCATAGCCAATTAGACCAAGTTGAGGGCTCAGACTACAGAGAGAAAGACTCTTTCACAAGTTCTGGTTTTGGGGGTGAAATCACCTTTGAGATGATCAAATGCACAAGTATGTTTCCTGACTTCAGGGCTGATACAATTAAGACATCTAACATTCAAGATCTGCTACTTCCAAAAATGCCTCTTTTCATAGCTATGCCAGTGTGACCCCTTCACAGCAGAACATGGGTGTGACGTACTTTCAAGATTCTGCCTGGTCCGCAGTTGCATTTTATCTTGAACTCTCTGGTTTAGAAAGGACCAGTGGGCTGGCTTTTCTATGTTGAACAAAACACCACTCCCTGAAGATTGCAAAATAAGAGACTCTTTTCTGTAGTGCAAACAAATTGATACCACTCCGAGAATAAAATTTACTGTAATGACATTTTAGGCAAGAGACCTGAAAAGTTTGGTTCATTAGTAAATTTCACCTGAAAGTTAAAATGATTGCTTTATTACTAAGTCAGAATCAAAGGACAGGACTGTGTGTTATGAAAACAGGAATGTGAACTATGATTTAGGAGAAAAAGCTCTGCAGACGGACTCATCTCCAGCTTAGTGATTGGCATATTGAAACGATACCTCTTTCTCTTCCTCTGGCTTCCCATGAGTTTTGCTGTAGTTGATCGGAGTCTCCCAGCCCTGTTGGTCACAGAGAGCCTGGTAGAACGCTGCGTTGACCAAAATGCTGCTTGCTTTGAAGGGGGAGGAGGAAGGGGTTGGGATGGTGGCGTTGGAGGAAGCCAGGGGTGCAGCCTTGTCTGGGATGCGATTTTTTTTCATGCTTAAGTCCAACGTTCCATTTTCATCTACTTCTATCTCGGCTCCCTGGTACACAACAGGAAACAGAAAAACATTTAAGCAGTGAGCAGTTATAGGCCAGTCATGTGGGGCTTTCAAGGGATAATTTTAAATGTAAGCTTTTATGGAAGTATATCTGCTTTTAAATCTAGCTTTGCAATGTGCTTTGTGTAATGTTCAATTCTTAGGCAGACTTTTGAGAACAACCCCATTAGCGAGCTTCATGTTCTGGGTTTAAACAAAGTAAGCTTAATACGAATAAGGTGTTCAAAACACTAAATATATTGGCTGAGATTGCTTTATATATGTATATGTTTTAGAAGTTCAGCTTTAAATCTTCTTTTCTACTTTATAGAATTATCTCTCCAAATTCATCATTTAAAGCATTAACATTTGTGTTCATCAAAAGGCACATATAACCCCCCTCACCCCGAATCACAATATTAATCTAACATGGGAAATATGCAAACATACCAGCTGGAAGAGAATTTTTATTGGAATTTTACGTTAATGCAAAAGCAACATTTCACCCTAGGTTATTGGAACTGGCAAAGCTTTGCTAGATTACGAAGGGCAGAGAGAGAGAAAGAGAGAAAAGTCTGTAGTTCACGGACAGCATTAAGTGTTTGGGGCTTAAATTTTATAATGAAACTTCAGAATCAAGGTATTTATTTTCCAGACACTTAAGATAGGACTTCAAACTAATGCATTCTCCCAATGTTCCTCCTTGGAATTGCTTTTACTAAACTTTTTATATTTTTTTTTAGTACTCACAATAAGCTGCTCACAAGCTCTGGATCTTCTTCAAGATCCGCACCGTGGGACGGCTGGTACAGAGTCATGATTTGTGATTATTACCATGCAGTAAGTCTCAAATACAGAGGAACATGCCTGTCATTGTTCCAAATGGGTCAAATAACACCTTTCTGGTATTTTCACCACCATCCATCACCTCACAATTAGCTTCTTGACAATTGCTTTATTCTTTATCCCTTTTGGTGGGCAAAGCAGATGTCTTCTTTGAATACGTTAGCAAGATCTCTAACTCCTGCGGACACCAGTCCCTTCCCAGGGGACTTACTTTAACTCCCTCTTCCCATCAGCCACTGGGCTAGTCCTCCTCACATGCCTGATTGAAAAAATAAAGTACCTCTTCTGTCTGCTTATTTTACCTGCAAAAGTTCCTGTTTTCCAGCTCTCAGTCTTCCAGCCACATTATACTCACTGGGAAGTAAATACACTTGTAATATGTTGTACTAAGATGCTTTGGCTCTATCTTTCTGTCCCCTTTTAGTAAATAGTTTAATCTCCTGTGATAGTTTTAAGCCCTGAATTTGACAGTACAGCTTATCCGGGATAATAACGTAGTAACCACAACATCTTATGCCATCTGTATAATATCAAATACGTTTTTATACCAGCATTAATAAACCTTAGTTACAAAAATCCAAGATATTAACCATATCAGTGCCACATGCTGCCTCCCTCCATGGTCTCACAATGCATTCTGCCAGGAGCGCATCAAAACAATTTTTGGCTTTATAGCTGATATGTAACTATGGCAATGAAACAGAGCTAGAGTAATCAAGTTTAATGGCCAACGTAAAGTAAAATGCTAAATATTGTAGTTGCTGACATTTTTCATAAAAAAAATTTTAAAAAAACTTGGGTTAAGACTGCACAACCAACATTCACATAAAATTCCAGACCTCTGTGACAGATGGCTTAGGAAAAAGAAGCCATGTGACCAGGCTGCAGAGTTTTATAGTGCAAAACCCATAAATAGTGCAGATTCGATCTCTGAAAAATACCAACAATTCCAAGATGACACTCACAGATATTTTGGTTTTTGCAGGAAAAGAATTCTAAATAGTAAATGTAAAAAATGAGAGACTCTAGGAGTTGTTATGATTATACATCTTGAGTAATGAAAGCTTGATTGAAAAAAAATCACTCCTAAGGTTTAAAGGAGGTGCTTTTCTACACCCCGTGTCCCAGCCAGTTGCTCTGAGCACCTGACTTCAGGGGGGAAGTGGGCTGCACACTGGGGAATGAGGTACAGATGGGCTTTAAGTAAGCCACAGATGCATTCAACAATTACACACAGTAACCGAGGAGGGTCTCTTTCTGTCCATGCATGGGGATCACACATTTATAGCATGGGTTTTTATTCAGAGCCATAGCAATAGGCATCACTTCTCTGTGCTTAAAGCTCCAAAAGGCAGCACAAAAAAGCAGGGAGGTGGGAGAGGTGGATGCAGGGGAGAGGCTGGAGCTGCAGCTGGCGTGGTCTCCATCCTTGCACCCCCTTAATACTCTGATTTCTCCAAGTGTTGTTTGGGATCCTTACTTTAAATAATTACATTTAAATTTTAAGGTTGTCTGAGACTAGGGATCACTAATACCATTTGCGTTCTTTCCAACTTAGGATGGGCATCAAATGCCACTTATTTCAGTCACTTGCAAGTTACAGACGCTGCCTTCCACTTACATATTCATCAAATTATTAAAAAAGCACTGAATAGGTCCATGATATTATATTTTGAAGAGAGGGAAAAGTAGAAAAGTTGGTTGGTTCCTGCCATCAAGGAGTTTATTTCATGCATACAGATTTTTAGTGAAAAGTAATTTAATAAATGTATTATAAAGTATTATTAAATTCAAAGTTGAAAGAGTTCTTGCTTATGATTTTATCTGTATTATAAAATAAACAGTTACCTAAAATGTCCAACAATGAAGAAATGAAACTATGAATTAATAAAACATGGAACATTACTAAATGGCACATTATGTAAGGAGTAAAATGATAATCATGAGTAATGCCTATGAAAAAATATGGGGAACTCCTTACGACTGAAAGTAGGAAATAATAGCATGGCATTTTCACTATCCGTACAATGAAATAAAAGGGACAGTACGTAAATTATTGTATCTAGAGAATAAACTTATGGCTGCTTTCCTCCATTACTTTCCAAACAATAATATTACCCTGTTTTAACAATTAGAAATTAGAAATACAAAGACAATAACATAAAGATAAGACTATTTTACCCTAAGTTTTCTGATTATGAAAGTTACTGATTTTCATGACACTGACAGAACATGACAGCATCATGTTCCTTCCTTGGCAAGCTTCTTTCAGCCCAGACAGGGCACCCGAAATCTCCTTTGAGTTGGTTAAGACACAGCACCAGCCCTGCTCCTTCTACCTGGGTTTCTGCAGGGCGCCCTGAATTTCCTCTGGCAGCTCATTTTCAGGTTTTGTATGAGGAGGTGGAATCTTTTCTGTACTGATAACTATCCTAAATATGTTTTCAAAGCAGGCAATATAAATAAATGAAATGAAATGAAAATATTCCATTGTTAATGTAATTGAGCATTGACGATTAAGATAATAAAACTGAAAAATATTACTTAATAAAGTAGAATGATGGAGTGGAGAGAACTGACTAACATAGGATGTCAAATTTGCATGAAATTTATAAACATCTCCCCCAGCCTTTGGGTTTTGAGGTCACAGTATAGCTGGTGGTCTGTATACTGTAAGGTCTTAAGAAGAATTCAGATTGGTATGAATTCAGATTTCAATTATAGCAGACCACTCAGAGAAAATCACTCATTATCTGTCTACTGCAATTTCTTCTTCTGTAAAATGGAAGAATATTATGTATATCACAAAGTTTTCAGAAGGATTAAAAATCATTCGCATGGACAAAGTACTTATGTGTAGTACTTGACACATAGTAGGCATTCAGCAAATGATAGCTAATAATAATAATAATAATGTGACTGGATGTTTGAATACCAAAAGAGACATGCCCCTGGCCACTGCACACAAGGTCACAGAGCCAGTATTGACATCTAATATCTCTACATGATGCAATCAGTAACCCCTGTTCAGCAGCATCCTCACATCTCACTAAAATGCGTGGATAATCTATCCCAGTGTTAAACTTACGAGAAAAGCTGCTTTGTGCTTCTAACCACCCAGAGGGCCACCGGGGTATTCCCGGGAAGAGGCAGCAAGAATAGTGCTGCGAAGTCATGTTGTTTCCAGGCCTTGTTCAAGCACAAAACAGACTTTGAACTTTAAACATTTCAAGCAAGTGTCAATTTTTTGTTTTCTTTTAAGGCACACTGTGCATATGTCATTTTGTCTAAACAGGTGGGGAAAACACCAAAACAAACAACAGAATGCTTGGCAAGCAGCAGCTAGGAGGATAAAGATAGACTGCAAAGCGAGTTCCTACCTCTGTGGATCAGGGGAGCAGCGAGAGAGAAACATGGGGTGCGCATCTGACTCAGGCAGGCCCAGGCTGCCCAGAGGCGCAGGGGAAAGCCCTCGCTAACCCAAGAGGTCACTCTGCTCACTACTGCGCTCCTGTCCATGGTCACAATAGCCTGATGGAAAGAGAGGCATCTGGATCTGGGGCACATTTACATTTCACAACTCATGCTAATTCTGATTTAAAATGGTGATATTATGTACATCTTAGAGCCAAGAAAAGTCCTGGGTTCCAGAGAGCTAACTTTGCAGATGACATCACCTTTAATCTTTACGATATCTATTAAGCATTTTCTCCTGACTTGGTTCCTTAAAGACTTGGTACTTAAAACCAAGCAAGCCAGTGTGTTATGCACAGCCCAGATGATATTTTAATGAGTAAATAATTTGGTTTTAAGTCTTCTCGTTCTAGGGTGTGAAGCGCTCTGCTCTAGGTACTGATGAGCAAGTCAGTCAAATGCTGAGGTCCTGACATGCAGCACAAGGCAGGTCAGTGCTTGGTGGGTGCTGATTGCATGAATGGGTAACAGTGTGTACTGCCACGCGAGCCTTCAGTGCTGGGGACAGCCAGAGCACCAAAGTATCTTAGTGTGCAGGGCTAGAAAACTTTAAGGGCAAGAAAACACAGACAATCCATGTGGCCTTTGATAACTTTAGATTGTTTCAGAACTCAAAAGTTTCCTTGTCCCTCTAAAAACAATTTCTGTTCCCATAATTATTAGAGTAGGGATTTTGCAAAAATGGTGAATCTCATGAAACTCAGTGTGTTATGTGCCTGCAGATAGCATGAGAAGAATCTGTTTTCAACCTCACAGGTATCCATGAGATCAACTCCTTGTGTAGTGGGCTTTGAGTTGATTTTGCAAAAGATGTGAAAGTATGGTAATTATCATTATTATTTTAAGATAGTCTTGCTAAGGTGCCCAGGCTGGTCTCAAACTCAATCTTCCTGCCTCAGCCTTCTGAATAGGTAGGATTATAGGCATGTGCTACCACACATGGCTCAGTAAGACCTTTAATCCATTCTTCTCTTGAGTGCTCTAAGTAATTGAAAAGATGATTATTGAATAAAAGATTGGATGAGCCCAAAGGATAAATGAGAAATCTTCCATCACCCAAGTTCTGAGAAAATGTACCTTGAAGCTATCTGGCTTGCCCTAGGTAACCCATTTCACTTCTCCAAATGCAGCACTTTGTCTGAAATAAGGCAGGCATAGCCCCCCGAGAACCACTGCCTTCATCTGCTTGTCCTTAAGCTCTTTGAAGGCACAGTCTGTGAGCAAATCTACCCTTTGGCTAGGGCAGTCCAGCACTTAGAGAGCTTCTGGTTGGAGCTACTGTGAATTCATCTGCCAGGATGCCTCTCTAACACACCAGGAATGCTCTGTCTGGGTGTGTGCTTGTAAACCAAACTACTAGCAAGGCTGAGACAGAACAATCACAAGTTTGAGGTCTGCCTGAGTAGTTTAGTTGGACCCAGACTCAAAATGGACTGGAGATGCAGCTCAATCCTCTATTAAAGTGCCAAATTAAAGATGGAAAAAGAGGGAGGGGGAGGGGAAGGGAGAGAAAGGAAGAGGGAGGGGAGGGAGAAGAATGGGGAGGAAGGAGGAGAGATTCTCAGCCACACAGGTATGATGCACAGTAAAATTATGCATTCCTACACTCTTATTTCTGAAGGATAAACTCAAGAGATCTACAGATCTGGGTTAAATGAAATAAACATACCAATAATCTGGCATGGAAAGAAATCTAATGGAAAGAGGCTCAGGCCAGCCCTCAGTGTGGAGGAAAAGACTGTTTACATTCAAGCCTACATCAAGGAGAAAGTGCCAAGGGCAACAGGGACAACCCAAAAGGCCCGCAGGGGGACTGCTTGCTCAGAAGCTGATTTGCAGGATGGATTACCTTGGCTCTTCTTACTTTTGATAAAACAAACTTTTTTTTTGTTTGTTTCAGAGATTTGGGAGATTCTCATAATATCTAGAAAATAGGATCCAACCAGGACAGAATCCTACAAACTGTTACAGCTGTGTGGGATTGCATTCGTGTCTGAGAGCCCTGGGAAGACAGCAGAGAGGCCATATTTGTTCTAACAATTACTATGACATAGGAGATACTTTTCATAGGAAAGTAGTTTTCTAAACTCCTGGCATAGCCAGATCCTTTTAAAAGGTTCTCTGTCCCATCTGTAGGAGGCTGGCACCTGCATGAGGCTCCCCTTACTCTGGCCACACAGGCCTCCTCCCACATAGCCACTTCAGTACCAGAAGTGGGGCATTCACTAGAAATCTACTGTTTGAGGTTTTGAAATGTGCTGATTAAAGTTACTTTTATGATCAAAAGTATGTTTTAAAATACTGATAAGGAGAGCAATTCTTGAAACTTTAGTCTTCTTTGTTTGGCATCTGCAATTTAATGGGATATGGAGCATGTTAAAGTAAACAGAAGAATCTGAGGAACAGAAAGGCAACTACAAAAGATGGAGAGCATTTGTCTTAGCACCATTTTGAGTAATTTAATATTAATAATCACAATATTGGTATTCATTGTCACAGGACAGGCCAAACTATCAAGTAATGAAAAAGATATTTAAGCAGGAAGATATTTTAATATTTCTACAACTAGATACTAGATATTTTAATATTTCTATAACTAGATACAACTAGTAAAGTACTCCTTTATAAAAGAAGCAACTTAGATTCAAAATAGCAGTTTAAGAATAAAGTTATGTTACAATTCCCCAGCTCATTTACCTTGTCAATCATTTGTAACTAGAATTCCCTTGAATTCAAAGAGCATGGTATTTTCTTTATATTTTCAGAGGGTATGTTTTTCTCTGTTTAAGAACCTCATTTGTTTAAAAATTGTTTTTGAGTGGTTTTTGGCCACCACATCGTCCTAGGGTTTATTTGGCTCAGCTTTGTCCAGGAGCTAATTCCAGTTCTTCTGTCGAATGCTCAGTGACACTGCGTGCCTGCTCTCCTGAAGGCCTGGCAAGGTGCACATGGGCAGCTGACTACCTGGGGGCAGGCTGTGCTCAAAGAAGAAAAAGGAGCAGGGCTTTAACAGCCTGGGCTTCAGGGTTCATGTTTAGCTCAAGGAACCTCCCACTTAAGGTGAAGGTAAAATCTCCCATCAAATAAATCTGGGCACTGTATTTCAGCTGTCTTCAGCCATATCAGTAGTCCCATGTGTACATAAGAGACAGCCTTCTTAAGGGGCGAACAGAGTTCTAACATGAAAAGTCCCTCCCTGTTAAAGACAAGATAAGGAGGTCTTTGTGTGCGTTCATCAAGTCATGGATTTGGACTTCTCCTAGTTAGAAAAGAGAAACTATTGGAATGATGTGATTACTTTTATGCAGTTCAGAAATGTAGTGTTTTTGTAACAGGCACAGAGTTTGATTTTGGATTTGAGCACTCATACCCTCAAAGCTCCTTGAGCCATTGGTTGATTTAATGTGTTTGGGTTTTACAGTGCACCGCAACCCAGACCATTTCATGTTAAAGAACAGTCACATGTACAATAATAAAATTTCATGGGTCAATTTTGAGAATGTTTTCCCAGTCCTGTTTAATCAAATATTTCTTTTCATCTTTGGTTTGCAGAAAGAGAAAAGCATCCATTGTTGAGATTCATTTTAACAACAATTTTCTTTTGTTGTGTACCAAACAAAAACTAGCTTGTAAATCTGTGAATTCTCCCATCTAGCCTCCATGGCTCACTTTGCCTCCAACTTTGCTATACTTCTTCCTAGAAGAGCCCCTGACCAGGAAATGCACGCTTTTCTTCCCTGCCAATGCTCCTCTTCGTCCTAAGGACAGGGGTGGCATGGGGTGGGGGTGCAGAGTCCTGGTGAACATGGTTAGGAACATGAAAGGCAGTTTATTCTCACGGTTCAGTCGCTGGCCCACCCTCCGGCTTCTTGGACTGGCCTACCTTGGCATGCAGACTCTGTGGTTTGTTGGAGAGGATGTCTGCGGCTTCCCTGCAGCGGGTAGAAAGGTTCAGGATGGCAGCAGCTGCTGCTATGTGGGTGTCTTCACCACATTGACCGTAGCTATAAGAGCTGGCACCACTCGGGCTCTGTGTGTGGGCGCCTGCACTAGGCAGTCGATTAGGAAATTTCACTGGATTTGAAAAATGCTTTGCTGTTGAAGAGAGATTTGATTAGCAATTGCATATATGTGGTTTTACTCATTAAATAGATTTGTTTTTTTAAAGATATAACTTCTTGCATCAAATATGGGAAGAATAAATTAAAGAGGAGCCATTAACCATTGGTGTGTTAAATGAAGGTTATTCAGATAGGTTTTAACCAAGGTTCACAGATCAAATAATGTCATTGGTGAGACAGAATGCCAGTTCTCCTAATATTTTTTTGTATTTATGCTTCTTATGACATAAACTCCACAACTAATGTTATGGCACAGGGGCACTGACAACAGTTGTGGCAAAAAAATTGCAGATAAGAAAACACATAAGCAAAACCTATCATGAGGCACATATGCATAAAAACTATGTGTAGGACTCAGTGCTGGTACAGAAAAAAATGCATCCTTCCAGTATTTGTTTTCTGAATAACGATTTATACTTCGACATGTAATTATATTGTTATTTGATATGCAGGTTTGTTCTGAACTTAAGTAGTAGAAGTTGTTTTCCATCCAAATAGATGGAACTGAATAGATGGTGGAGACTTTAATGAGCTGGCATTTTGCATATTCAGGGAGAGTGAGATAAGCAAAGGACAGAAAAGAAATGTTCTCAAGGTGAGCAGAAAGGCAATTTGGTTATCAAGGCTGAGTTTTCATTTTGTGTTTCTATCATGGGTTACCAAGGCATTGCTGAGAGAGAGAGTTACACACATTTCTCTTTGCTGTGTGGTGTTCATAAACGTCACTCAAGGTTATGGGAAAAGCACCCAAGATTTAATGAGGGCTGATACATAGCTATTTGCTTTGCATTATTATTTATTTTAAATATTTGATTACTTTTCAAAAAGCAAAATATAAAATATCAGCAAATGTTCTTCCTATATTATAAGAACATAAAGATTCATCAAATATTTTGCAGTTGATAAAATCAATATTGACACTATCTGAGTGTACAGAATGCTAGCTTTTCCTGAGTTAAAGATGTCTATATGGCTATATACTGTGTACATATAATATATGTAACCACATAAATAACAAAACATGGTGTGTATATAATTTTTTCTAAGAAGTGGTCAGTGGTTAGTTATGTTAGAGACTACATGTTTTTGGCAAAAATAAAATAACTTTCAGAAAATACTGTTCACTGATAGAAAAACTCTTTTAAATCTGTTTATTAAATATATCACCCCTCACCGCCCGCCAGCGCTGGGGACTGAACCAAGGCTTTGAGTATGCAAGGCGGGCATTCTACCACTGAGCGCACTTAAACCCTGGCCCACTGTTGGGTTTTATGCAGTTTTCTAGTTCTCTGAAAGTGTGAATCAACTTGACATAATGAAGCACGTTCATAAAGAGTACTAAACCTAGGAAGCTTGCGATTCTATGTTTGCAACATGGTAAAGAAAAACTTGTGTATGGAGGATTCTAGGTGATTATTATTTAGCTTCTTCCACCATGGAAGTTAGGTTTCTCTCCTTCAGGAATCATTTCCTGTGTTTTTTCCAGAATGCTCCCTTTCTCACTTTTTCATCAGAGTATTTAAGAATTCTAAACAACTTAAAAAGTGTGTATATAAACACACCAAGTTTTATAGATTATATCATCTTTGTTAGGTTTTCTTTTATATGGATATAATTAAAGAGTATTAATCCACTTGAAGCATTTCTATATTAATTTTTAAATTCGTAAGTAAACTTTTCAACTACTACATATATTATTTTTCTAGGAAATCTTGATTTCTGAATTATATTTCTTAGATTTTTTATCTTTCCCCCAAATGCTTTTTGGTGATTTAAGTAATGGTCTAAATAGTATTTTCACATTTTTATCTATTAGGTTTCTATAATTTCAACATGAATAAAAATAATTATAATATAATTTTTCAATATATTAATCCCATCCAGTATCTTTAGAATTCTTGTATTTAGACTAAGATGACGCTATATTTACTGTATTTGCACAATAATCCACTTATTATTCCCTCTATTCAGTAAAAGTCCAGAATACACTGAGTAACAGTGGTCCAAGTATTGCTTCCTTTTTTACCACACTACTCAGTATACATTGCCCCCTGTCATCTGTAAGTAACGTACTTAAGATACATTTTTGGCTAGCAAGTATTAGAATTTGAATTTGAAGCTTACGTTCAGGGAATGGTGGTGTTTTTCGACCTTGCCCTGTTTGTACAAGGGGACGTTTACCAAAAACTTGGGCATCAAAACTGGCATAATCAAATGGTACTTTTCCGAACTTCTCTTGTTCTTTTGACACTGTGGCTCTGGGTGAAGTGATGGCTTGTGATCGGAAATTGAATTCAATTTGCTTCACCAAGCTTGTCCTGGAGAGACGGGAGAAGTAGTTCAAATTTAGAAAGACATTGAAACTGTTGGTGAGCATATCAGTGTCAGGTTCACGGTAGAGAAATTGTCACTGCCTGTGGGGATGCACAGAG
Source organism: Cavia porcellus (assembly GCF_034190915.1). Classification (NCBI taxonomy): domain Eukaryota; kingdom Metazoa; phylum Chordata; class Mammalia; order Rodentia; family Caviidae; genus Cavia; species Cavia porcellus. The sequence goes on along the minus strand of NW_026947494.1, from coordinate 77,586,307 downwards.
ACACTGTGCAGGAACAAGAGTCGGGGCTCCCTGATGGTGACACAGCTGCAAATTCTGACCCAATTTGCCAATGGTAAACAGGAAAATGGAACCCTCCATTCTCCTCATGCAGATGTCACTATCAGTAGATGTGAATTAAGGCACTGATAAGGTATCTATGTCCTACCTAGTAAAATTGTTAATCAAATTCTCAGTGAATAGTCACAGTTGTGCTTAATGTATCACAGGAGCAGCGCAGATGCCAGAAGACTTGATTTCTGAACTGTGAGTTTCTTCTTGGGCTTTTCTCCATTTATCCCACCATCAGGCTGGATGTTCTTTGCTGATTTAAGTACTATTTTAATAGCATTTCAATTTTTTGATCTATTAAATTGCATCATTCTAATATGAATCAGCTTACTATATTTGCTGCATTTTTCAATATAATTACTCCTTCCCACGATAAATGTGAGTTAAGTATTCCTGTAGAATTATTGGATTTGGATTAAACAAGGGTATCCTAAAGGTGCGGCATCAGCTCTGGCCAATTTTTTTTTTCTTTTGCTATGGCCTAATCTTTGAAAATTTAGTGATATAAAAAGTAATTTTTCCCCTACTTTCCAAAACTGTCCCAACTCATCAGAATGACAGGTTTAACAATTATTTTGGCTAGATGAAAGAATTTAACTGCTACTGAAAAATATCTGAGGGATTTTATATATATATATATATATATATATAACCCCAAAGTGGCATAAACATTCTAATCTAAAAGAACAAAATAGATTAAGATATGTTCAAATTGAAACAATGTTATTTCTATATTTGGTAAATAATTTTAGGGAAAATTAGTGCATGCAGTTAATATTAACCATGTATTCCATTTTAAGATTTCTAATTGTTACTCAGTAATTCATGGTTTTCATTTGATACATGTTTTTTACTCATTTGATAAATGTCTTTTACTTCAGTTTACTCAGGCTAATTTTGACTCTTTAAATCTATAGAAGCAAAATATTTAAGGAAGCTGATTCACACCATATTGATTCACATAGCATCTAATCATCTTTTAAATCCTGAAATCACTTTTCCTACAAATATGACCTCTGTGGAATAGAATATATTCATAGAATATACCATCATGTGAATTATCATCCATACTATATTATTTAGATGTAAGGTCTCCCATGAAGGACCTGGTAGCTATAAGACCAATGGGAGATATTTAAATAGCAACTGTTATGGAATGAATGTTTGTGTAAAGAAAGTTATATTTATATGTGGAACTAAAGAATGAATACATAGTAAGTCTGAGTAGTTTATGACAGCATTTTCTGCAGGCAAAGAAGATGCAGTCATTCATAATTCATCTAACTTGTGGTGTGTATTAATGACATAGAATTTTAATTACTATACATTATTGTATGCTTTATTCATCTTAGATTCCCCCATTTCATGTTACCTTTGTGAATGGAGGACTTTCACATTAGCTTTCTGGGATGTCTCATAGTTCATGTAAAGGAAGTATTCATAAACCAGCCTCTCCTGTGGGCTGTCCACACAGGTCCACTGGTGGTTGAGAGTGAAATCAGGCCACAGGGAAGCGACACAGAGGATGTGAGGCCCTGCTGGGTAACATCGTGACATGAGCAGATCAGCCAGAACCTCCTGGGAATTCATACCTGTGGGCCTGGTCAGGACATTGCCCGGTTTGGGAAGAATCAAGCTGATTTTTATCTTGGGACATGGCCAGTTTTTCAGCTGCAGCAATTGGACAACCAGAAAGACTGTTTCAAAAAAGAAAAGCAGGAGGATGAGATTTAAAATGAGGATGTGATTGGCTTTGGCACGGGCTTGTAGTGCACTTGGCACACATTAAATGTTAAGTCATATTAATAGTTCGCTTAGCACCGTGCCCATACTAAAAGACCCCAAAGAGGCACAAGCGGCAGTGTCAGCGCCTACCCCCATCTCCGGCTCAGGATGAAAGATAAATCCATTTAAAAATAAAAATACTATGTAAAGGATTTTGAAACAATACATTAGGGAAAATGTGCTCATTTGAGTTTAATTTGTCCAATGAAAGTATTTAGCATGGTAAATCTATTATTTATCTTAGGTTCTTTAGCAAAATCTTAAAGACTGAATTTCATATCTTAAATAGGAAGTGTGAGATATTAAGTTTTCTGACAATATGTTTATAAATTAAGTAGTACCTTACATAATCTATATAAGGTATAAAATGTGCACAGGAAACAGTCCACTTTCCACCAAAACACTTATACATACATAGTACATTTGCATATAAATGCACATATATATTCTTTATCTTAGTTGTAATCTCAGTGAAATGATGTCACCTTGACGTTTAGTTAACACTTAAAACCACTGAAGACTGAAGTCCTCCGAATACCATTTTCAGCCTGTTGTGTTAAAGATAACCCATCAGAAATTCTCTTCTTTGTCAAAACAGCCATGGTGAGATTCTAGAGCAGAAAAAACACACTCTGTTCATCTGGTTATAGGAACAGAGAACCACAGCATCTTCAGGCATAACATTTCATTTCAAATGGCTGCCAATACAAACATTTCTAGGAGAGAAAATAATGAACTAATTTCCCTTTTTAAAAAACTCTTCACAGGCTGAAAATGTTTCTTATCTATTTCTAGTGGTAAGGCATTTGATGAGGATACACAATTCGCACTACACGGAGTTATTGTTTGATGGTAGAAAGTTTCTCTCCCTCTTCGTAAGGTAAACTGCTGAACACATCCCCAGCATTACCTCCTGTGAGTGTTGCGGTTGCTGTTCACATGTCCCCGTCCTGTGCACCCCGGGGTGGGACACTTAAGCACGTTTTCATGCATGGCGAGAACTAGGCACAAAACATCACAGGAAGGAAAGAATGATTTACCACAGATGCATAACAGTTCAACAAATTTACCTCTCAGTTCTGCATCAAAACGACTTTCATTACATAATCCACCATACTCCCTCCAAGGTAGATTTGGATTGAAAACAATAAGGCACACAAGAATTTCAGAAATTAAATCCAGCAAGCTCATTCACATTTTAATTGTCCTGAGCTCCATGTTGTATTTAAGTCTAGAATAAGACTGTTTTGCTTATATTTCACCTAAATTATACGTTCATCACCTTTCTTTCATATTTTTATGCTTTTCCTGGGGGGAATGAATGGAGGACATCCTTTGTCAAATAGCTCTTTCTAGCTCTTTCCTATCACTACATCTAGTCTATTTTATTTCCTAAGTGATGCTATTTTGGTTCTTTGTCCATCGACCCTCCATTGCCTGTGGTTACTGCCAAGAGTACGGTTGTGAGCCATCGGAGGATCGGTCCAAGGACCATTAAGTCAGGAACATAGAAGCACAGTTAAATGTAGTGACCTTCCAAATCTTGATACTGAGAAGGTTAAGGGGCTAAGGTGTCTCTGCTTCAGCTAGTTTGTGTAACTCCAGAGGTCTCCATAAATATATTCAAAAAGTCTGAAATGCATTGCTACTCTCCAAGGCTTAGAAGGAAACTTCCACTTCCAGAATCCTGATTTACAGCAGGGCTGTGGGGGGGAGGTGGGTCACAGCTACCTTGTTGAGGACCCTCAACTGCAACAAGATGTCCTGAGGTAACACCATGGAGCGTGTGTACCCACAGCAAGGGGAGACCAGGTGGACAGACACTGTGACCTCCCAGGACTACACGGAGGCCCAGACAGGTCCTGGGCTTTTGGAGGTAAGATCTCAGGTTGGGGAGAGAGAGGAGACACTGTACAGTGACACAGTGTGGCAGTCATGTCTTAGTTCTGTGTTCTGGTGCTTTGCCATCTGGGCATAGAGCAAAGGCTGCCCTCCGAGGCCAGGCCAGCTCCTGTGGCACAGTCTGCTCACATGCTTAAAATGCCCACTTCCTTCCTCATAAGCTTTCACATGCCGGTTTACTGCGCCTTCACCAATCACCCAGGACCAGGGGTGAGACAGCCAGGGACAGTGCCAGGTCCCAAGGCCCACAGAATAGGATGGACAGTGCTCAGAGTGCTTGCTCTGCTCTGCCTGTTCTTTTACACAAAAGCCACACTAAAGGTTTCTGCTCACAGCTCCTCCAGCCCCTCCCTCCCGAGCAACCCTGGGGCTCCCAGACACACCTTCATGGCATGGGGAGATCCCTCCTCTTAGGGATTATGGAAAAAACTGGTTTTTCAATGGCTACTGTTTCTTGATCTATTTTTACACTCACATCTTCTACTCATTTGCTACATTAAAAACACACAACAACCTAGAAATTGTTTGACACACAGAGAAAAATTTGCTTCCATTTCTAATTCTAAACTGGAAAAGAAAGAGGCTAATGTTGTGATGTTCTGGGGTCTACATCTGTAGGGATAAGCGGTACTCACTTTCCAAGGGAACCCGCACTTTGTGAGGGCACCCCGAAAGGCTACGGTGGTGGGGGTAGAGCCCCGTCACATGCCCTGTGCCATCGCACCCAGGGATGGGGCACTTGGTCTCCCTCTTTTCAGGCCGCGGTGAATCTACAGAGAAATCAAATTGAGAAATGCATGTGATTGTTCTTCCCTTCCTTCCTATTCAACAGAGTGGCCTTGCAGGGTAACATTCTCACTGTATTCATTATAAACATCCTTCTCATATTGCCTTGAATAAGACCCTCAACTAAGACCTACGGAAACACAAAACATGTTTTCAATTTTCTTGATTTCCTAAGCAAAGGCTGACACAGGGCAAGGGACTGCTGAAACAGAGATGGTTTTAAGTTGTCATGTCACGTCCTCTAGTTAAAGCCTCATTATGAAAAGGATCGCCCCTACTCCAGAGGATGAACAGCCTTCTGAAAAGAAAAGGAAAAAAAGTGAAAGAAAAGTGACACAGAAGAAAGAATTTATTTAAACTTAAATCATCTTCTGAAAGTCTAGAAAAAGCCAGATTCAAAATTACAAGACAAAAAGACCTGGCTGGCCTTGTCCCTGTGAGCCCTGCAACAGATGTCCTAGGTTCACTTCCTCTCACTCACAAGCAGAGAAGACCGCTTCCAGGACAAGGCAGGACAGACCTGTGTCTGCTTCCCCAAGGGCTTTTAAGTCCCAGTTTTCCCGAGCCCCAGTGAGCTGCCACTTAGGACGACAGGGAAGGAGTTGTAAATCGCACTGACTGCAGAATCTGAACACTGAAGCAGTAACAAGACGTGTGACAGAAACGCTCTGGAGGGGACTTTCAGAAGGTGACCGTACAGAAAGGGGAGGACAGGGAGGGCTCACGGGTGCACCACCTAGGAACACATCTGGTCCTGGCTGCCATGGGCAGGAGCCGGAGAGGCATGGCTGGAGACAAGCTCAAGAGTTTTAATGTTTTGGTTAGAAAATGAGTTCCATAAGAACATAACACAAATGCATGCACAATGGGAAAACTGACGAGATCGGAACTCATGCAGGCAAAGCCTTAGCTACACGACTATATGTCTGTGAGTGAGATGGTAGAGAAAACAGAAGTTCATTTCTTCTTCCAGCCAAAACGGTCTTCTAACGCATGCTTGGGATGATACTAATCATAGGGGACTTTGTCCCTTAGCTCACAGGGGTTTAGAAGGAAAACATAAGGAGTATGTGAGCCCTGAGAAGCGAACAAGCATGCAGGAGAGCCACAGAATTCTCAGAACTCAAAGCAACAGGACTAAGGAGCATACTTGATACTGAACGTGAAAATAATCACATGATCCTGCCCAAGGCACTGCTGGCAGCCCAGTCCCTGGAAGGGTCCTGCCCTGTGGATGCATAGCTGGTCACCCAGAGTAGGACACCATGGCAGGATGTGGCAGTCTTCAGGGAGTAAGCACATTGTGAGAGCAGATATCATACCATGTCATCCAGTTGTTGGATGCATAGTCCTAGACAGATGGGCACAGCGGGTTGTATGTAATGCAATTATATGGGGGCATGGTTTCAGCAAAAGGGGGAGGAGCCAAGGAGTCCTCAAATTGCAGCACGTAGTACCAGTCCAGGAAGGGTCAGGAGACAGAAAGCAGTGACCTGTAAGTGAGCAGCCAGTACCCAAAGATGGAGATGCAGGTACTTGTGTTAAGAGACAGGATCTAAATACCATGATTGATGTCCAGATTATTCTCTCTGTTTTGTAAGAGACAGAAGAGCATATCAAGAGTTTGTGATGTGGTAGGACTTTGTGCATGCCTGTCTCATTTAACCCAAGCATAGCGCTAAATTTCAAGTTGATTTGGGCACACAGAATCTGTAAAAATTCTTGAATTTCAATTAAAGTGAACGAAGTGTTGACCCCATCACGGACTCCTGCTTGCAGGCAGAAGAGCAGTAACCATGTATTTTGATGCCTTCTTTCTTGGATCTTATCCAGGTGAGGCTGTGTTTCTAAACCACATTGAAAGGCTTGGCTCGGAGTGTTTCCGCTCCTCACCACACTGTCTGTGGGAAGCCAGAGAGGGCGTTGGAGATAACGCAGGTTGGCGCCTGCCCAGGTGGGGCCCACTGAGAGTCCAGCACACACCTTTGTCTGCAAGTCTCTTCTCACTGGGCAAAACAAAGATGCAGATGGAATGCTCTGGAGGGCAGAACCTGTTTGCATGATAAGAAGCCAGAGTGGGAGCTCAGGGGCACTCTCAACCTGTCTCCTCTTCCATGTTCTTTGTACCATGGTGCACAATGAGGGTGACCTTCTACTCTGGTGATGGAACATCCTAGTTTGCCTGAGACTGTTCTCTCTCACACCTGATATGCTTGTGGCATTCTTCATCTTGCTCCTCTTTGCTTCAAAAGTATCACAGGTTGGGCAATAAATTACACGATGACTCTAGAGACCCTGGGCCCTGAAGTCTCTAAATGCTGAATAGCAATAGCATAACCAAACATTTTGTAAAACAGTTGACTTATCTAAAATCATGAGTAAAATGCTATTTTGGAATGCTGGGCTTCTTTAGGTCTTTGGTAGGGAGTGGGCCTGAGGTGAGGAGGATTCCAAGATAACTTAGTGAGACTGTGGCCTAAAATAAAGTGAACTGGGAACATAGTTCAGTGGCTCAGCATTTACTTAGTATGTGGAAGCCTGTGCCCAGATCCTAGTGTTGCTGGGGAAGAAGTCCCCATGTTCTCTCCTTAATAGCAGAATCAAATGTTCAGAGTGTACACAGTGTCATGAAGCTATTTACAAGAAGAGAGAGGTCAGTAGGTGTGAGTGTCCACGTTTGAACGTGAAATTCATCTGAGAGTAAAAAAATACCTTGTTGGTTCCCACATCCAGGACAAGGAATAGAGAAGAGGATACTTAATTTAGACGCTCCAGGCATCCTCCACTAAGACTACAGTTCTTTGCAGTGTGGGTTTGACATTTTTGCCTGTTTTATATGAGCCTGGTTCTGATCTCCTGCAGAAGCATTTAACAGCCCAGAGTAGGACCGTGTCCTGTTCCACAGGACACTCTGTCCACTCATTCAGTCCTGAAGTAGTTCTGTCTCTAAGTGACCCGAAATTCACAAATAAAGATTCTTTGGCCTTCTAAAAATTTTGAGATCAAAAAAAGTTCCAAAGTTTTCATAAAAACAATCCAAGTATCCTCAAGTATTTTAAGCTATTGCTTAAAGTTTCCACATATCTTGGATTTCATTGATTATAAGATAACAATCACAAGACAAAACATTCCATATGCGGTTAGGATAGAAAAATCTACTGAAAAAGAGCTGCATACTTTTCTAAGTTCAGAGATGTTGAACTAGAGGAACGGTATCTCTTAGAACCAAGGAAATATAGTACATTAGAAACTATACATTTGGGTATTTGGAGTAAATCATATTTTTCCAGATTTTATAATTCACTAAAAAAGAAACAGCTGAACTCAAGAAATTACATATTAATAAGAGTGCACGAAACTAACTACAAAGTCCTGTCCCAAACCACACTTTATCTATTAATACTCTTTTCCTCTCCCAACCCTAAAGATGGTTGCATAGCTTTCTTACTGTGCTGCTCAGTACTTCGTGTTATTTTAGTCTCTGTTTCCTCAGCTTTGCAAGACATTATATGTGAAGATTGCCGGTGAGCGCTAAAATAGATTTACAATGACAAAATATATCAATTGTTTCTGGATAAATCTAAACAATCAGAACTGCTAAACCATACTGACATGTTGTTCTTTTAAGACCTGCAGCTATATGACCTTGATTTTCTCTAAGGGATTCTGTGGCTCGCAGATTCCTGGGTGTCCAAGCATCACCTGAGAACATGCTAAAAGAAAATGCAAACTTTCGAGCTCTGAATCTGATTGGAACCTGAAGTACTCACCTTCAATGAGACTTCTAGGAACTTACATAGCATGTAATCGTCAGGCTCTTCTGGTGTGAAACTCTGGTATGAAAATGGGTAGAACACTTCATGGAGGAAGGGGACAATATTTTCTTAAAGTCTGAGGAACAATGTTAAAGTGTCCTCAGAGCACATTCACTCTTGTTAATTGACCTGGATATTTATGGACCCTGAGTTAAAGAACTGATAGAAATACAGACTTATAAATAAACACATTGATGCCTGGCTTAATTTCAAGGAGGATGCTTGGCTTGATATCATTTTAAAGCTCTGGAGAAAAAAAGTCGGATGACCATATAACAAAGGCAAGAAAGAAAAATTAAACTTCTGGAATTGATTTGGCTAATAGAATGATTTGAAATCCAAAAACTATTATGGTAATTCTAACAATGTCTAATACAGTGCAGTACTTTTAAAAGCTATGAGGTATCTTTAAAAATCAGATCAAAAAAATAGATGTCATGAGTATTTTTCATGTGGAAAGACACTGCAAACAGCATAATCTGATAATACTCTACAAATTGGGAAGAAAGAGAAGGTGTTCATTTCAGAATTTTTAGATTTAATTAAATTGTTAAAAAGCTATCTGGAAGGAGTAATCAAAACTAACTTTTCTGCAAGTCCGAAAGCAATCTCAGTTCTAAAATGAATGTAAAAATGTATCTTACGTTTATTGTTAAAGATTTGTCTTCCAGCCATGTCAAGAACTTTGGTTTGTCTCCTTTCCCCCGCCAGGTGCTCCAGCAGAAACCTGTCCAGCTCTTTGTAGGTGCTGTGGAAAAGGCAGCCTCGGCCGGCCTGCAGAGCGATGGCCTGCTCCAGCAAATTTAAGTTCCCCTTGGCTTTCTCAAGCTCACTGGATTCTTCTGTCACTGTAACCAGGCTCTCGCCCTCACCCTCTGCCATCTCAGGGAAAGGAGGCTGGGGGTGGCTGTCCAGGGCCTCCCCATGGACATTCTGTGGGTCTCTCCTCTCTGTGTTGGAGTCACACCTGTTTTCACAAGGAGCAAATCCATCATCTTCTGTTTTTATCTCAGGAACTTCCAACAGGTCTTTCTGATTATCCTCCGCCATGTACTCAGGGCCTCCGTGGGGCTTGCTGTCCTCGGACAGGTTGGAACCACTGTCCCACCCAGTCTCTGCGCTGTCAGAGTTACTTTCGCTGTCATCCGAGGAGCAGAACAGCGGCTGAGACTCGTCTGCTTTGTCTCTTCCATCATCTGAATGGATCAGAAAGCATCCATCGGCTTCCTCGCTCTCTGCTTTTAAAGACTGGATGCCACTGTCATTCAAAGTTTCATTTATAGTCTGAACAGACACATTCTTTTCAAATTTCCCCAAGTGCGTCAAAGATTTGACCACGAGCTCTTGATAGCAAGTGTACTGGTCTTCTTTCTGATGGGAGTTTTCTTGTGCATTTGACTTAAGGTTCTCATCTGCAGGTTTTATCAAGATTTCTTCTACAATATTTAAAAAACAATAATAAAAATATTTTAAGGAAATTATACTATTACATATATACACACATATCTGAATGTATATATTCACATACATATGCATATACAAGGCATTTTGAAAATTTTCAGCAAATGTTTAAATTTTAATATTTTATTACACTAAAGCATGCGTTGCCGCTGATTTCTCTCAGAATGCTTCCCCCAGAATACTTATCCCATTGCTTTTGCCACTTCGGGAAGTCCTTTTTCATAAGTATCTTTAGTTGGTCCTATCATGGCTGTCTTAGTGTCTTGAATCAATTCGAAACATTTACATTTCACTTTGAGGAGGAGTCAGGAGTTGCACTGTGAGAGCTGGCGAACAAGGTGGGGAGGAACACTCTCAATAGTGCTTTTTGCAAGCTGCTTTTCTGTTGAGTGCTACTCAACAGCCACATTCACTGCACACCACATAAGGACCCTCACAAAAGAGGACTCCAGGACTGCTTCAGAAAGTGGCCAGAAAAGTGGGATAAGCATGTTCAAAGTAGGGAAGAGGACTTTGCAGGAGACGAAAGGCAATGTGTCTTTTATTGTCAGCAATTTTTCAAATTTACATACCCAATATTTAAATATTTCAGTAGCACCAATATACATAGTGTGGTGTCTATTAATTTTAGAAACATTGATGAAAAAATATATGTAGTCTTAAAAGAAAATTTAGTGCTGAAAAATTCCTTTAAAAATACCATCTATTGCCGAGCGTGGTGACTCACGCCTGTAATCCCAGCACTTGGGAGGCTGAAGCAGGAGGATCGTTGCGAGTTTGAGACCAGCCTGGGCTACAAAGTGAGCTCAAGGTCAATGTGAACTGCATAGAGAGACCCTGTCTCAAAAAAATATATGATCTGTTATAATTTTCAGCATATCAAGAACTAAACATTCCTGGGGCACTGACCAAAAGTCAATGTTTAATAATATTATAGTACTGAATGTTAAATTATTGTTATTATAACTCTTATTTCCACACCTTAGCCAACCAAAAGGAAAATGGTTATATATTATGTAAAAAAAAATTCAATCAGATTTCTCGTTAAAAATATATTTTTGAAGGTTTTATGTTCTTCGTAGTTTCTCAGCTATACTCTTAGATTTTATGGAATATTACCTAAAATACAAAATATGCATATATAGAGATGACAACCAAAGGAATTCATAAGCTTCAAAACTTCTTGGTTCCCAGTACTTTGGGAGGCCGAGGCAAGAAGACCACAAGTTGAGGCCAGCCTGGGCAGCTCAGACTTGGTAAACAAACTGTGTGAAAACAAAACTAATAACTAATGAAGGAGAGAGAGAGAGAGAGAGAGAGAGAGAGAGAGAGAGAGACACAGACAGAGACAGAGACAGAGACAGAGACAGAGAGATAAAGAGAGAGGAAGGGAAGGGAAGCGAAGGGCAAGGAAGGGAAAAAGGGAAGGGAAGGGAACAGAACAGAACAACAGAACAGAAGGGGAGAAAGAAAGGAAAGAAGAAAGAAAGAAAGAAAGAAAGAAACAGAAAGAAGAAAATGAGCTGAGGATGTAGCTCAATGCAGAAACCCTGAGTTCAAACCCTACTACCACCAAAATCCAACAAAACAAAACGAAAATACTTGTGTAATCCTCACACAAAAAGCCCATATGGAGGCAAACACAAATGGGACAATTACCATGATCCTATCTCAAACCGTATCAGTGTCTAATCTGATGTTCCATGCAATTGTGTAAAAAGGAAATCAGACAAGAGGTGGGGACGGTTAGAGAATGTTGAGTGGGAGCTGGGGCTCCGCACAGTGATGATTTGGGTCCTGAACATCAAAAAAGCAAGCCTGGGGTTTCAGTGTGCGCAGGGCAGGCAGTGGCACAACTGCCACCCTGGGTAGCTGTCAGTGTTACCCCTTCTCTCAGTGAGAACCAGGCTGTTTATCTAGATAAACGCAGTCAGCTGACCCAGGCCCGTTCCTTTGAAACAATGCGGAAGGTGCAGATGGGCTGGTGACCCCAGCCCCGGCACAGGTACATGAGGCCTGCCCAGCACACACCAGGCTGCACAACGCACCGGACAACGAAGCTATGGTCCTCCGATACCCAGTAGGACGAAAAGGCGGCGGGGAGACCATTTTTGTCTTTCAAAGGCAGAGAGTGGGGATGGGAAACAAAATAATAAATCTCCTTAAAGAGTGTTAAAGACACCAAGCGAAGCACATTCTGTGCTAATAAACATCTTCAGAGAGAAGAAAAGCACAGCTCCGGGAGAGGGTGTTTGCGGGGAAGACAGTGTGCCTTTTTTTGTCTCATTTAATTTTTTATAAACATTGTCTCTGACAAGGACACTCAAAAATACATCTCCATCATCTTCCTTTCTGGTAATTATCTCCCTAAATCAACACTGGACTGCCAGGATCAAGTAAATATTGCCATAGTAACTAAAAGCATTTTTGGACGAAAGGAAGAATTGAGCCACAACACTGGCCCCTGTAAATAATGCTGATTATAGGGTGCAGTCTTTTGTTGGGATCTATTCAACGAAAACTGAAAAATTTAACATTTTAGTTCCTAGAAGAGAGGCTAGATAAACAGGCGCATAATATTTGATGGGCTGGACCCCTCCGCTCCTGAATTCGTATCAGAGGAACTACAGGTTTAAATAATATATTAAACATAGTCTAAAATGCAAATGAAGTTTTGCTCAGTATCACAGTTGGCTATTGAGAGAAAGTGTAAAGGGTTATGATAATTTTAAAGTATTATGAACTACAGAAAACAAATAAAAAGCATTTTCAGTGAATATGCTCAATTCATTCAACTATTCTCTCACTCCACTTAACTACCCACATGTGTACAATAATGATTTATAGACATTATACCTAATTATGCATATTTGGGCTGTGTTAGAGTGCTAACAAAAGCTCTAGAAAGCAACAATTACCTCTGTTGCTTAGCTACATAGTTTAAAATATTCCTATTAAGTGCAGATCACCAGAGAGGCAGGAGCGACAAACACACACATGTGCGTGACAATGCGTTTCCCTGTGTGGCTGCCAACTGCTAGCATTTTGGGTCACTTCCAGTTTACATAATTGTTTGGTTCAACTGTTTGTTATATGCTAAAAGAAAATATTTATTAATTATTCTTCAGAAAAAGAGGAGCCCCGCCGGCAGAGGTGCCTACGTGCCTCGCACACGTTGGTTTCCAGGGATGTCGTGCAAGCTGCAAACCAACTTTCCGTGTTCCCAAACCCCTCCCGGGCTGCCACTGGGGTCCTAAGGACACAATGTGAGCTGGCTTTTGAACCTGACAGATCTGTGACAGGGTGCTGGTTTCTCTCAGCTTTGTAACAATGCTGCCTACTTTGTAAAAGAGGGTTTTTTTCTCCCCAGGAGCATGGGATATATCTTGTGCCTTTGCTACTGAAATAGTTGAAGTGGCTTTGCCTGAAGAGTTAGACAGATCTGGGCTCAAGTTGTGAGGCTGGTGCTCCTGTCTGTGCCCATGAGGACGGGTTGCTTAGCCCATGTGAGCTGGGGCTTGTGTTCACACAGTGAGAATAGCAACACCACCCCGTGTGCGTGCTGTCAGGGTCACCCCAGACCACCTACAGATATTCAGCCAATGATGGACCAGCTCTGTCTTCCCCAGATACTATTTTCAAAGACAGTAGTAGCACAGGACATAAAGACCCTAACATGAATGAGGCAAACCTGTTTTTCACTTAGATGTATGAGTAAAACCTACCCCTAAAGAGAGGAGGGTCCAAAGGCTTAGCAGGCTAGCAGGCTTCCTGGGTCCCCACCCATGCTCACATGTGACCATAGCACTACTTGACTTCAGCCTGAAGAAACAGAGTCAGTGCGTACCACAGGGGTCCTCCAGGGTGGGATGTGCAGAGACAAGGAATGTGCTGTCCCCTAGGTTTGCTGCCCACTTGAGTGCAGTCAAGCCTTTGCTCTTCTGAATCCTGAGTTCTCATTTGCAAAATTTCATGACTCAATGACTGGATGACCCACACAGATCCTTCCTAGTACAATAAACTCGAGTATCCCTGGCATGGCATATTTCATTTCATCTTCTCTCTCACTACAAGAAAGGAGAACTCCAGTTTTAGGGGGCCAAGGGCTTATTCAGATCACACAGCTACCCACGGGAGGCTGAGTCCCAGACCCATGGCCACATGGTTCCAAACCCAAGATCTTATACCTACAGCATGCTTCTGCATACCCCACTACCTAGGAATGCCATATTCCAGTGCTGGTGTTTACGGAACACAGGTAACTTTAGAAGAAATTTCCAAGAATATTCATATGCAATTTGCACATTTTCAAGGGTGAATTTATATGAATATACTAGAAGGGAGTTGTCAGCTCTGTTGCAATGAGTACAACAGTAATCTTTCAGTTATGGATAAAAATATCTAAAACAAGTAACACAATAACAGAAAACTAACAAGTCAACCTCGACTTGGCCAACACCACAAAAATGATAGATTAGAAAATTTCTACGGTGTTTTTTGAGTTGTTGGTACTCCTACATGTACACAGTAATGAATTCTTGCATATATAACAGTTGCTCTACATCAAGTGAACTTTGAAAGTCCTCCTGAACACTCACAACACATTTTAAATTGACTTTGTCAGTGCAATTGGATTTTATTATCACCGGATGTCAGCTGAATTTCGGTAACTAGTGAGGTTATTTCTATAGGTCAATTTGTTTTACAAGTTTCTTCAATATGTAAATTTTTTTGGGAAAATAATGAAGTTCTCACAATTCTGAAACTGGAGTGGTGTATCTCTTATTTGTTTTTATTGAGGGATGATCTGCTGAAAGTCTCAGCCCAGCCCCTAGACCTTCCACACCCAGAACAGATTTCCCTGAATTGTGACACACGGAAACACACATGGGATGAGTTATTCCCACTTTGAGCTCCTTCTTATTTTCCCTTCCAGACTAGGAAGCTCTGTGCACTTGCTTCCTTTGATAGTTATGCCTTCCCTGTGAGATATATTTGCATGGCTTGGTCACATGCTTTTGAATGTCTCAAATATTCACGGGTATTTCTTTGAAAGACAGCCAGATGAGGTGGGGAGATTGTGCCATCAAATGGACTAAAACACATACAGGATTCAAGTTCATGGCCTTAACCTTCATGAACACTATGCAATCTCATTACCTGAACTTTGGGGCGGGAGGTACAATGGGCACACACCTGCAGTAAAGAGACTGGAATAAATTAGAAGCGCCATGGAAAAAAACTTCTGTGGGTTGGTCACTAATTGAGCTCTCTTTCTTCCTGGGAGGGTGGGAGGGTAACTTGTCCAGGGGCTGGAACAACTTAGAAGTTCCATCTGTATGATATGGAATTTGGGGAAATCATAACTTATGATTGACAACGTTAAAACTTTGTCCAATCTTCATTCCAAAGGGAGTCAGAGAAAGGAGATAATGGATTATGGCACAATGTCAACTGGGAAATAATTATTCAGCCTATCCTTCCAATTGCTTCCTAATTATCTTCTTTCTGACATGTACAAAATGTGTTTTCTTAAGTGTTAAATCTCTTTGGTACTTAGTGATCTTGTCTGTAGAGTTGAAACCATAATCACATACACTTAAGGGTATTATAGTTTGGATTAAATGATACACAAAGTGTGATTCACAAACTAAGGCAAATATTTAAAATTACACATGTTTATAGTACAAGACACATAGCCATTAATCCTCTCCAAATACTCCCCTTTCCATGGAAAATACTTGTCATTTGACACTTTCTGAAGCAGTTTACTGTTTACATTTATGGAAGTTTGTGCCAAATAAAAACTTTATGGTGTGTCCTCAGCCACCTCATCCACTGGACATAGCACAGTGCAACTTCTGGCTCTTTGAAATGACCACGAAAAGTAAAGATTTTAGAATTCAAGATATCATGGCAAATACAACAGGATAAAGACAGAGGATAAAGAGGGCTTGCAGAACTGCTTCAGAAAAAGGCAAGAAGGATGGGATGAGTATTTCCGGGGTATTACAGAAGTGTGTCTTTTACGGTAATAATTTTTAAATTTATTTATTTATTTTCCAGTACTGGGGATTGAACTCATGACCGTCTACTTGCAAGCAGGTGCTTATGCCGCTGAGCTAAATCCCCAGCCCTAATTTTTTAATTTAAATATTCATCATATTCTTTGACCACATTTTGTAATATATGTGCTTGGACTCTGTGAAGAACTAAAAGCAATGGTTGCTACTGCTGTGATTTTAGCGTGTTCATTATTATCAGTAATGCTTCGAATATTACACAGAAAGATAGCACTGAATATGTTCGAACAATGTAGTCACTTGGCCGGCGTTAAACACCAAAGATGAGTGACCTCCTATCACAGAAAATGGGAAGTCAGCAAGCCAGATACAACCCTTGGCTACACAGGTCTTATAAGAATGAGTTAATGCAAATATTTTGTTAAACATGAATTATCTTGATTCTACCCTTAATGACTCATTGACTTTAAATATTCAACATGAAGTTTTCATAGAAAATAAAAATGTTGAAATTGCTTATAATTTACAGATGATTTGAGTCTTTAGAATATGCTAAATGTGGAAAAACAAGAAAAATTATTAACTGAGTTCAAATCAGCATACAACTTTGTTTTAACCACAGAATATCCAATTATTTATATGACAACAATATTTCAGATAGGATAAGTCTGATCTGAGATTTCTGCTGTCTCAGGCAATATGTTTTTATATAATTTTCAAATACCTAATATATTTTTGATCCTTAATCCTTCAAAGAAAGGTGTATATGCAATAGAACAGATGTAAACCTATTTCCTTCTCATTTTCTTGTTAGTCCAAGCTTTAGATTTTAATGTTTTTCATAAATTTTTAAAATTTTTTGCATTCATCTCAATCTCAGTCTCACACCAAACCAATCAACGATAGATATTCCAATCTCTAGAAGCAGGCAACTCCCAGGACTAATGGCAGTAACTGTGAACTGGAGAGAAATAAATTCTAGGTTTAAAATAGCATCTTAAAGTTTCAAAATAGCAACTACATTTCACTTGGCATTCAAAGACACCTGAAAAGTGAATGAAGAATTGAATTAATTAAGTATAATGTGTACCTAAGAGTGGAATTCAATGATTTATTTTAGAAACAATAGGAATAGTGATACATTCTCAATATTATTTTCCTAGTGAAAGATCCTCTAGGATAAAAGCTTCAGGACACTTCTACAGTCTATTTGTATAAATATTTACTCAAATATATAGAATATATTAAGGGCATGCACTACCTACATTGGTTCATATTGATACTACCAACTTTATTTTGTGGGATAAATAATAATATGTATACTATTTAAACAAAAATTAAATGATATGTATGCATAATTTATATACTATGATCATTAATGACCATTACATAGAATTCAATCACTGGAAAAATATCTCAAAGCCTAAAGTTGGCCTGTAATTTGAAGGATTCTTTCAGGAAGTAGACATGCATTTGTCTAGGCAGATGAAAAACTCCCAAACTTTTAGATTTAGGATCTTTTATTTTCTTCGATAAGAAGAATTGCTCGATTCTGTGCTTTTAAAAATGAACCCAGGGAAAAGACTCTCTGTTTACCTATGATCCTCCATAGTTAATGATAAAAAAAGGTCCCTTAGTATGTAAATATTGAATGAAATAAATGGTTTACTTCCAAATCCAAAATATTCTTTAAACCCAAATCATTCATGGTTCTACATAGGACTGAATCTTGATGCCAGGGACTAGATCAAATTGGGGACACTCTTCCTCGCTACCTGCAGCAGAGTGGTTGCTGGTTTCCAAGGGACTATCTTCCTCAGTCCTGTCTTCCCGGTCTCCTTTGCAGTCTGTGCTCGGACTGTAGTGTCGGGGCTTCATCAGCAGAGACTTCCTTTTGTTGACGGGAACACCCAAAGCCTGCTCCTCAGCCCTCCTCTTCTTTGCCATAGAGCAATCATAGGCGACACTGCAGCGAGTGAGGAAATAGAGAACATGGTGAAACAGAGATCACTGCAGTTTGGAATTTGACATTCACAGCGCATAATCCAAAGACTTCAGAAACTTGGGAGTAGGGGTTCAGGGTTAGTTATTGGCACCAACAAAAACAGCTGATCTGTGGAATCCATTGAACTGTGCAGATTCTATTTTACTGCCTATCAGAAGAGTTTTTTTTTTTTTTAAAGAATCATCCTTAATCCTGAGTAAGCATATGTTAAGCTGAGCTTTGCTTGATGCTACATTAAATCACCAGGAAGGGATGAAACAAGATTTTCACTGGTTTGCTAATCCTAAGAAACAGCTAATGTGAAAAATACACCACCAGACACAACATATGTATGCAGCATAGATAAATCACAAGGTTTTTTTACATAGTTTTGTGCCACTAAAACTGCTTATCTCTGCCACCATTGTGTCTCAAACTTGAGAAGCCACAAAGCTTGGGCTTTGAATTGAATGGAAGAGCTACCAAACAAGGGAACAAGCTATGAGAGTCAATCAACTCATCTCAGGCACAAAACAAAGAAAAGTGAAAAGATGCTGGGTGGCATTGTGCCTTTTGCTTCTTACCCATTTGGCACAAAGAACAAATAAAAGGAGGGGGAAGAAGATTGGATTTCATAAAAGTGGACAGCAGTTTATCCCTATGCCTGTGCTCACATGGTTTTATTGGAAACGCTCCCAAGTGTGGCCCTTTCAACACGGATTTCCTACATGTATGTCACTCAGAATTAATGCAGATCACTGTATGTGTGAAGTTAAGACAAACATTTTCTTGGCAAGACCCACGAAGAAGAGAGGGTTTCGCCAACTATGGGTCTATGAGAGATAGTCCTTAAATACTCTTTGAAGAAAAATGCAGGAGCTTTAGATGAAAAACCCAGAGAAGAGAATCTTGGACTCTTGGTAACAAGATATTACTAATTCCGCCTCTAAAAGATGATGAATTCTCAGTAATAATACTAAAAAAAGTCCCTAAACTATTCTTCAGCAAACATCAATGCAAAGAAAATGGCCTCTGTGTGCAAACAATTCAGAAATAGGCACAATTTCTTGAATATAGATACATAAATGGGAAAATCTCCAAGGGAGGAAGAATGTCGTTCCCTCTAGGGGAAAAAAATCTCCCCCTTGTGGAAGAGTTAAAAATGCTCCCCACTCTGCTGCCCCCCCAAAAATGGAAAATTTGAGAACTTGAAGTTAGTTTGATGGGAACAGAGGAGGGAGGATCCCAAATAAGTTAGTATGATTTCACAAAATGTCTCTGATAAGCCTAAATTTAATGTGACCACATACAGACGATGGTGCAAAGCAGGATACAGTCAGATAAACATGGGAGCCAAAGAGGTCTTTATATGAAGGCTGCCATGAAGACCTACGTCGACTAAACAAGTTAGTTTGTGAAGGAAATCACAGGTTTAGGCCATGCAGTGCGAGCTGAGAAGGCAAAGACAGATCCATCTTACATGGGCCTTGCTGGTCACAGGAGACTTACCTATTAAGGCAAAGAATGCGTCCAATGTGAAGATGAGGAGGTAAAGGGTGAAAGAATCTGAAAGGAGTTCAAGAAGTTTCTTCACCTTCTACATTAAAAGAATCTCCCCACCAAACTCTCAGAAAATATATAGTAACCCTAAGCTATTATAAGAAACCAAAATATTTGTAGAAAATGAGGGAGGCACTTACGTTGTCATATATTAAAGAAGGAAAAGAAAATGGATTTGAAGAACCATAATGATGTAAAACTCACACTAGCATTAGAAATGAAGCTAAAAAAGTGGAATACAGTAAAGATTTTTCCAGGATCGTTTTAATTCTTTTGTATAATTGTTCAGAAGTGAAATTATGGATCAACAATATTTCTGTGGTTGTTTTGATACAGAATCTTGTTATTAGTTCAGGCTGGCCTGAAACTTGCTATGTATTCCAGGCTGGCCTCAAACTCATGGAGATTCTCCTGCTTCAGCCTCCTGAGTGCTGGAATACAGGAATGAATTCCCACACCCAGCTAATAATTATATTCTTGACAAACTTCAATATTATTTACAATGTTTATTGCAGCACTAATCACAATATCCAAGATGTAAAAACTCTCTCAAAATCCATGGACAGATGAATGCATAAAGAAACTAGAATTCTAGTCAACTTTTAATAAGGAGGAAATCTTGCCACATGCAACAACTTGAGTGAAGCTAGAAGACATTTTAAATGAGATGAGTCAATCAAAGAAGGGAGCCAAGCATGGTTCCATGCATATGAAAAACAGAAACTAGTCAAATTCATTGAATAACAGAGTGAAATAATGGTTGCTGGGGGTCATGTGGGGAGAGACAGGGAGTTACCAAAGAAAGGCATAGCATTTCAGTGAAACAAGACCAAGTCTAGAGATTTGCTGTTCAACATGGTACCTGGGGTCAACAGTAATGTATTGTACACTTAAGAATTGGTTAGGAGGGTAAAACTCATGGTAATGTTTTGCACAATAAAATTACAGAGGAAGGAAGAAGAGGAAGAAGAGGGGGGAGGAGGAGGGAATTTGCCAGCACCAGTAAGTACTCATCAGTGAGACTGCACATGGTGAGTGGAGATGGCAGTCAGCAAAATGGCATTTCTTTCTTTGGTGATTGAGGAAGCACAGAGCTGATCATTACAAACTTTACCTTCTTAGCAATCATCCAAGATTACTTATAAAGATAAGTAACATTCTCAGAATCAAATAATTAGTAATTGGCAGAGCTGATATTTGAAACCAAGTCTACAGATGCCAAAGGCCATGTTTGGTCCTCCATGCTGTCCTGTCCTGAAACAGATTCGGTGAAATTTTGCATCCCCTTGACAAGTTGTGGAGACAAAAGCTGAATAAAAGAATGACCTCACTGGTGTAAAGGAACATGTCAGCCACAGAGCCTTGCCCAGTGATTCAAATGTGCTGTTCACTTATTCGCATCAAGATGGTACTGAAGAATATGCTGCAAAACCTAAATAGGACCCCGTAAGTGACCACAGATTGGAGCAGGAGAATGACCTTCATGCAATGATTTTTTAATGGTAGTGAAAATCAAGCTCAATATTTGGGTGGAAATAATAGCTAAAGTCTTGGTTGGAAGAGATATGTGAGACTTTGTAAAAAGTACAAGTTTGTTTTAAAATAAATCATTGTTTTTGACACTAACGTTACATGAAATTGCACCAATAATCCTAGGTGCATAATCTGCAGCAAATGGTTGGATTCTTTGATCATCAGATTTCTCATGTAGCAAATAGAGATGATAATTTTTAAATCACATGTTTGAGACTACAAGAGATAATACCTGCGCTGGCAGTGACTAGCATAGACAGTGACAGAGCTGTCTGACTCCCAGCCTTGTGCTCCTTGGACTCCATCCTCCCTGGCTGACACTGTCACACTGTAGCCTCCCCAACGAGCCCGGCACACCACACAGACATGCACGCATGCATGCCCATAGGTAAATCTCCCTTTTTTACATATTACTTATATTTACGGAGAATACATTTGATTTATGCATAACATTTGCTTTCAATCTCTCATTTGGTGCATTTCTCCATTGCAAAGTACCCACAACCCAGGCAGCATTGTAGCTAAAATGAAAGGCTTTGTAATAAATATTACCCTTTGTGTGTGCATGGAAAATGGTCTCTTTTCCTGGTTTTCCCTGAGGGCACACTATTTTGGCTTTATTGTGACACTTCACTGTGACACTGCAATGAGAGAAAACTATGCTTCACATGTCACTGAGAGAAATGCCACGAAATGCTAACATATCTTCTCAAGGTTGCCAGAAATCATTTCCACTGGGTTGTGTTTTCCCATCTGCGGAGCTCTGAAATGTTAAGGAAATAAATGAGCTCTATTATCTATATTTTTCTAGTAGATGAGAAAGAAAGAGAAAAAATACACTGAGCTCTGCATTTATTGTTCCATTCAATCAACTGTTGCTTTAAACATCCAGAGGCCCCTGGGAACTTTATCAATGCTCCAAATACTTGCAACACCGGATTTTAGGCTTTTATTTTATTACGGTATCCTTAAGGATTTGTATTTACCTTAGAGAAACTTTGGGGTTACATATTTCAGAAAAGTTTCCACTTACACATCTGAATCCTAATTTGAAATGCTATTCTCTTAGATGTCCTGTAACTGAATTTTTAAAAATCATCAAGCCAAACCATAACTAGACAACATTCATGATAAACTCAGTTGTAGAACTACATTAGAAGCCAAATTCATTGAACTTTCAGGTTTCAGAAGAGATACAACAAATTAGGAAACTGTGAATTCCCAAAATCTGTTCAATAAGCACAGCTTTCAGTTTATTTTTATATGATACTTACAAATCTAAATGCCAATTATCAGAAAGTCTGAAATTGAATTTAAAATATAAGTCCAGCAACAAATATAGTCTGAATACTCTTCCTCCAAAAGAATAAAGCATGTAAATAAATGGAGACTATGAAACTCTGAGTCCAAGGAACCATTGATATCTCCCAATATTTTCATGGAAAATTTATAGCAAGAGTTCCTACTGATTTATTCTAATTAAGTAGAATACCACAGACTCACCAAAGGACCAGGAAGGATGAATATGAATTAAGACAGGAAAAACCAAAAAATGTATGATAATGGGAAAGGAAAAAAATTTTATTTACAAAGACATGATTATGTCTAAAAAAATTCAAAAGAATCTACAGAAAAATTTGATAAAAAAGGAACAAATCTAGTGAGTTACTACTCATAAGTTAATTATATTTCCATAAATCAATGAAAATAATTAGAAAACAAAAATAAAGCCTAAAATCATTTACAGTAGCATAGATATAGGAGACACTTAGGGATAAATCTAACAAAAGGTTATAAGTTCTATACAAAACAAATAGCTCATTGAAAAACATTTAAAATGCCCCAGTAAATGCAGATTTAAAATGTTCATGGCACAAGAGTATCTGGGTGGCAAGATTTTAATTTTCCCCAAATTTATCTATTAGATGCAAAGTGATCCTTATCAACACCTCAAGATTTTTAGAAGAGATTAACAAGCTAGCTGCACAATTTCTATGCAAATGAACAGAACTAACAATAGTAGAGGCCACCCTGAGGAAGGGCAAAAGTCAAAAATGAAGACTGTCTTAAATGTACAAAAATGGAAAACTAGTTTAAACTTGTTCTTGAGATAAGGTGTTACTGATACAAACACAAATGAACAGATGGATGGGACAGAATTGGCTCCAGAATTAGACACACATATATGGTTAATTTCTGATAAAGGTGTCACTGAGGAAAAGATTCTTCCTTTTTTCTTTTTCCTTTTTTTCCCTGTTACCGGGAATTGAACTCAGGGCCTCATACTTGCCAGGCAGGCATTGTGCCACTGAGCTAACTCCCTGGCCCAACCCAGGATTCTTTTTTAAATGAATGGAGCTACGTCAATTAGATGTCTAAGGCATTGATTTGTGCCTCATATATATACAGTATTTTTGCCATATACATGGTTTCATTTTCCACAATCTGCTACCACAGTCAACTGTGATCCAAAAATACTAAATGAAATATTCCAGAAATAAACAGTTGGTAACTTTTAAATTGTGTGCTGTTTCGAGTGGCATGATAAATCTGACACCATCTTTTTCTGTCCCACCTGGCCTGTGAGCCACCCCGCTGTCCAGCTTATCACCCTACATAAGCTACCTGCCTACTGGTCAATTAGTAGTTACCTTTGTTATCAAATGGACTATCAGGTATCACTGGGCTACATTCAAGGAAATCCTATTTTACTAGTGGTTCCAAAGTACAAAGAGCAGTGATGCTGGATATATGGGTACATTAAAGAGAAGATGTAAATGCTTCCTTTAAGTGAAAAAACTGAACATTCTTGACCTAGAAGAATAGAATGTATACCATGCAGGCTTTCATAGTCCACAGGGAGCCTTGGAGCACACCTCCTGAGGATATAGAAGGACTATTATCATACGACAATCCAGAAGGATTACAGATTCAAAACTTACACTGCAAAGCAATGAAGACTCTAGAAGGAAATGTGGGGTCATATTTTTATGACCTTACAGTAGACAAAGATTTGCCAAGCAATTTACAGAAAGCACTAATCTAAAATAAAAAAGTGATAAATTAGAACACAGATTTGAAAACTTTTATGAACAGAAGGCCCCAATCACTATGGAGAGCTGCCTGTCAGAATTCTGTTTTTTGATCAATTTATACAGGGACGACTCACTGAGCTCTGTTCTTTAGACATGCACACCCTTCCACCCATGTATGGAGCTCTCTAAAACAGTTTTTAAAAGACAATTAAGAGTGAAAAGGCAAAGCCCAGGGCAGAAGATATCTGCAACACATACATTTAAAAAGTCCATATATGCTACAGATTGTATGAAGAATTCTTCCCAATAAATAAAAAAAGAAACAATTTAAAAATTAGGAAAAAGAAAGACTAGCATTCATGTTACAAAAAAAACATTTAGTCACTCACAAATGAAGAGGTGCACAATCTCTTTGTCTCTAGGGAAACACAAGAACCTTCAGTTAGTGTCATGGTTTCTGTCTGTGGCCCCCAGGCCTCATGCGTTTGCATTGTGCATTTGTGATTGGTTCATTGTCTAGCACTTGGATTGATGGTGTCAGTGCTACACCCACCTAAGGGTGGAGCCAGCATACAATGTAATGGCAGAAAGAAAGCATGTCTCTCTCCTGTCGGTTTCTGCCTTACTGTTTGCAGCCTCCATGAACTGCGGCCCTGCCATGCCACTCTCCCTTGGAGTCAACTGAGTATGGACTGAAACCTCCAAAAACTGTAAGACATAAACCTTTCCTTTCCCAACTTTTGGCATCAGGTATTTTGTCTCAGCAACCAGTAAAAAATAACTAAGACAGTTAGGTACCACTCATTACTGCTGGGGTGTCTCAAATGGAAATACTGACATCAAATGTCCATGAGAATCTAGAGCAACTGGAACTCTCATATATCACGGGGCAGGTAAACTGATATGGTTACTATAGGAAGTGTTTGACCCTCCTTGCTGCTACTGAAAGGATGTATAACCAGTGGCCCAGGAACTCCACTCCTGAATGTACACCTGTTTTAGTCATTTCCCCTCATAGGCACACAATACTAAACATCATAACTTAGAGAAGAGGTTTATTTTGATTCTTGGTTTCAGACTGTGTTAGCTGGCTGCAAGGCAAAACAGCATGACAGAGAATACCACCAGAGGAAAAGCTGTTCAACTCCTAGCAGTCAGGGAGCAGACAGAGAGGGAAGAGCAAGAGACAACAATATATCCTCCCAGGTCATGCCTACATCCAATCAGACCCTGTCTCCTAATAGCTCATTCACCTACTGAGATCATTAGAGGATGAATCCACCCATGAGAATAGCATCTCCAGATCCAATCACCTTCCAAATATATGAGGTTTGGGGAGTCATTTTAGATCTAAATCATAGCACCACAAGGTGGAAGTATGTCCTCCCATGCATGGAGAGGTCTGTCCATCATATTCACAGTAGTATGCTGTGCAAAACTGGAAACAATATACATCCTGTGACTGCAGAATGGGTAGAATGTAGTGAAATATTCACACACCTAAGTACCTCACAACCAGAAGGGAAAGACAACGTTACTTCTAATAACAACAGTGAATACCAAAAACATACTGTTTTTCTAGCTAGATATATAGCCATATATATATATATGTATATATATATATATATATATATACATATATATATTTGTTGTTCGGGTTTTTTTGTAGCAACTCTTGGTTTTTGGGGGGCAGCATCTTACTGTGTTGTCCAACAGGCCTCCAACTTTCAACAGGCTTCCTGATTTAACCCCCAAGTGATGAGATTATAGGAATATATCATCAAGCCCAGCTATTTTTTTAACCTTAAAAAAATTAGATAAATTTACAGGCTGGTATAATGTTTTGCAAATGTGAGCTGCACATGTCTTTGACTGCCAGAACCTTTTTGGACCCAAAAATCAAAACTCCATAGCTCATTCACGTTTATAACTCAGTAAAGCCAATATAAGTAAATAAGATTTAATGTACAGAATCATCCCTCAGTATTTCTGGGAGATAGAATCTAGGAACCCCTTACACACACACACACACACACACACACACACACACACACACACACACACACCTAAATCCAATGACATTCAAACCTCTTATATACAGTGCAAAAGTATTTGCAGGTAACCTAACCACATCCTCTCATATACTCTAAATACCCTAGATACTTTATAATACCTAGTACAATATAAATACGATCTAAATGGTTTATAGACTGGATTGTATAGGGAATAACTGGAAGAGAATGCCTGCACTTGTAGAATATAGGTATAGTTTTTATCTGAATAGTTCTAATTCTCAGTTTTGTTCTTAAATGTGAATCCTACACATGCAGGGGCTGGCTGTATTTACAGTGTTCAACATAGTGCTCTGAATTATTCACGTGCCTCAATGCACTGAATTCTTATAATACTCTGGTGCTATGATATCTTTAAAGCTTGGAGAAGCTGGGGCTGGGGATTTAGCTTAGCGGCATAAGCGCCTGCCTTGCAAGGAGGCAGTCGTGAGTTCGATCCCTGGTACCAATAAAAAAGAAAAAGGAAAAAAAAAAAGCTTGGAGAAGCTTATGGTCAGTTATCACAAAGCTAATAATGAAAGAGTCTAGATTTGAACCAAGTGGGTCTGGCCTATTATCATTCAGTTATATCCTTCAATCTAACTCCAACATACTGTTTGATGTTTTAATAAATAGATATGATTTAATGCATTTGAATGAACACAGCCCATCATGAAAGACCATTCAAAGCTTTCCAAATGATCAGTCTTTAATAAAGACTGTGATCAGAAATTAATAAAGGCAATTTCTGAAATTTATTTGGTTTATAATTTAAATACTTTACTTTTTCTTAAAGGATAAAAAGTTTTTATGTTGATATAGTGGTGGAAAATATTTTCTTTGATTAGGAAATATTTTTCATCTCTCATGCACTAAGTATAGAATAAGGCATGATTAAGGAGAGGTTGGGAATTGGTTTTGCAAATGTTCCGAAGTGATGCCCACATGTACAGCTAGCCAGATTATCCAATATATAAATTACTCTAAGGGAAGAACCGTATCTAAGTTCATCTTCATTCAGTACCACAATTTTAAAACAAATTTAATCTATACCATGAATAATGACTATTAATTAAAACATTTGATATTTTTAAAATCTTTTTGCAAACCACTTGGTTAAAAACACTAGACAGGAGTCAGAAGCAGCCATGCAGGCCAGGAGGGAAACCAAGAAGCCAGCACACCTGTGACCTAGTGGCAACCATGTGGATCAGAAGGAGACCCAAGAAGCAGACCCATACCTCCTGTAAGCCAGCTGGCATATTGGGCTGGAAGACAAAACAACCACCCCCAAGCCCAGGTAAACAACCCACTGATTCAGGGGAACACAGGCTGAGTTGATAGCAACTTAAATACAAAAGCAACTTAATGCCTGTATTGTTTGACTTTGTATGCCTAAAGCAGTAGTCTGAGCATCTATTTAGAAGATAATAACAAGCAGTATAGCAATTACGGGGGATTTCCTTCTGTCTTATTTTTGAAATCCAACATTGTTCTATTTTATTTTGTTCTGTTTTATTCCCTTAAAAAAATCGCTAAACAATTTTCAACAATATAAATGTATATGGACAGTACTATGGTTCCAGTTTATAAGTTTATGAAGATTATCATTCAACAAATATATATTTGGTGCCAAATAAAGATACAGCATTGATCAAAATTGGAAAAAGTTTGCTTTTCCTAGAGTATTTATTATAGAGAAAAAAGCTTAAATTTTTTTGTAAATTGCATAAGATATATACTATATAATATTTGAAGATAAAGGCTTTGGAAAAATAAATAAGACAACAGGAAAAGAAAATACATGGCAGCAAAGGGTCAGAGTTTCAGATAATATGTTAGTCAGCTTCACAACACTATAACGAAATATCGGAAATAAGCAACTAAAATTGGGAAAGGTTTGTTTCAGTTCACAGTTTTAGAGACTTCAGTCCTTGAACAGTTGACCCTATTACTTTGGACCCATGGTAAACCAGCAATGGCAGTAGCACATCGTTACAGCACCAGGTGGCATAAAAATTTACCTCTCAGCTGAGATGCACAAGGTCAGAGAAGGAGAAAGGTGCCAGGGTTTCACAATTCCCTCCAGTAACCTAAGACTTCCCATCAGGCCCCACTTCTTGTAGGTTTTACTACCTGCCAATAGCATCGATCTGAGTATCAAGCCTTTAACACATGTACCTTTGAGAGGCCTTATAGATCCAAACAATAGCTGGTAGAGTAATCAGGAAATGTACTATTGATAAGATCAAATTTTAGTGAAGATCTCAGGGAATTAAGGAGGAACATGCGTAAAGACGGCACCATACAATTTTAGGCATCCAGAAGGGCAACTGCCAAAGTCTCGAGGCAGCACTTTGCCTGGTATGTTCGAAAACAAGCACAGAGGCTCAAGCCCATTGAATAAGGGAATAATAGAGAATTATGGCAGAAAAATAATGTATCCATATGGTGCTAAGAATTACAGATGACTTTAGAGACTTTGCCTCAGTGAGATGCAAAGCCTTCGTAGTGTTTTGACAGAGTGACACATGTTGATTTTTGTGTTAGTAGGATTACTCTAACTTTTGTGTTGAAAACAGGGTATATGTCACAGGTTAGAAACAAGAAGAGTGGTTAAGTTATTGCAATAATCCAGCTAACAAATGATGGGTGATTTGGATAGCTGTGTCATCCATAGGGTGGTAAAAAGTAGCCAGAGTCTGAGCATATTTGGAAAAGAGCATAAAATGGAGTTATTCAAAGATCCCATGTGGATTGTAAGAGACAGTAAATAACCCAGCTTATCTGCAAGGTTTCTGGTTTAAAGATTAGGACTAGGTAGTTAGTGTTGCCAAGATGGGAAAACTCAAAGAAACCAAATTTGAGAGGGCAGATCAGGAGTTCAATCTGAAACATGTGAAAGTTGACATGCTCAAAATCTATGGAAGCCAAATGGTGACATGTGGTTGATACAGTAAAACATAACAGTGTCCTGGACCCTCTGAGCCCCCAAAATTGTAGTCCCTTTCTGTTTATATCACACTGAAGATGATCCAAAGATTTCTGCTTCTCAAAAGAATACAATCTTCCATCTCTCTCTCTTGCCTTCTGAATAAAAACCAAGGTCAACACACATCATCTGGCTGTCGGAGGTTGGAAAGGGTTCACATGCCAACAGAGCTGCAGGGCCAAGCTAATATTCATGGCAGGACCTGGAAGAGTACATATGGGCTAGATCTCAGGGGTGCTGGATCGAAAGCATGGCACATCAAACTGGATCGGGAAAAGTTGGTTTAGAAGCCATCTCTCATGTTACAGGATTGAGCATTCTGTCAAGGCCCCTAGGAGATGGTGCTAACACATTGCTAGATTGGAAACCTAGAAAAGCAACAGTTCTCTCTATTTAGAAATTCCAGAACTGCCATTGCAAATAATAAAGAATCAGGCAGAGAAGCAGGCATTCTTGGCATGTTTATCTTAGGCCAAGAACACTCTAATATAAAACCATCAATCCCTTGCCAAATATCTGAGCTGAAGGCAGTTCTCTGACCCAGAACACAATGATTGAAGGAAAAGCTAGTTTACCAGGAGGGAGGTCCCTAAAACTATTCATGTCTGTACATCAAAGGTCCTTCTCTAGCTCCAGCCCTTTCCCAAAGGATTGTGGCCATGGCCATGTGTTTGGGGAACAGTTACTCTGGGGAGAAAGCACTAAACAAGAATTTCAAGAAGAGTTGAATAGTATCTGAGTCAATACCTACAGGTTGAAGCTGCACTGTGGGTTATTTTAGAGAGGAAGGGGATGAGATAAGTCCTAAAAAGTAGATTCCTGACCCGGTGGGTAGCCTGACTCTGTGAACCTGCCTCTTGGTGGTGTGCTTGGTCTCTGCATGTGTATGTTGGGACAGATGTCGTATTTCTTGGCTTAAACTTAAAAGTAGAGTAAGAGCTAACCAAGTGGGAACCTAAGTGAAATGCTCTAAAACTTCTCTCTTTCCCTCACCAAAGTATTAGATCCAAAACATGTTATTTTGGAGGGAATGGCAAAAAATCAGTGCCACTCTGAAAAGTTGGAGAACATGTGGTTGGTGGCTCTTGTCTCATTTTTTCATTTAATTCACCAATGTGGCCCCTACCAGACTGTCTCAGGAAGTTGACAGTTGTTTAGTACAAACTTAAGTAATAATTCCAAGCACAGCTGCTAGCATAGATATTTGTTTCAACAGAATAGCATGGGCTTAAATACTGTACAGGTCAAAAATCTCAAATTTGATACCAGAAATTCTTCCAAATCAGAAATATTTTTCAAATCAACATGATATTACAAGCGTAAGATTCTATATCTAACAATGTGATAGGTCACTATTAAAGGATAAGCAGACTAAAAAATTTTGTATAAAATTTCTTGCAGGCCATATATATAATATATGTAAACATAGATGAATTTTGTTTTCAGACTTGGGTCCAATCTCCACAAAATCTCATTATGTATATGCAAATATTCCAAGATCTGTAAATATCCAAAACTCTTCGAGTCTCAAGCATTTTAGAGAGATGATATTCAAGATGTCCATGTGGTCCTTCTGAGGGCTGTGTTATCTCCTCTGTATTTTTTTTATCATGTTATAATCTGAAGGGACCTGGATAATCCACACCTCTCACAGGTAATCACATTAGTCACTGCTGTTGATGACATCATTGCAAATAAGGGTAATAAACAAGAAGTGACAAGTGTTTTGGGAGCCTTGGATTTGGGTTTGAGAGGCAGAAAATAACACAGCAAAGACTTGGTCCACATCATATCAGTGAAGTGCAAAGGGGCTCAGTGGGTGGGTACATTCTGATATGTGCCATTGACAATAAAGACAAATTATTGATCTCACATTTACTGCCACTGACATGGAAATACAGTGCAAAACTGACCTTTTGAAATCCTGGAGATAGCGTTATCACACTTGGGATACTACTGTGACTAATGCATTGAGAGGTGAGGGAGATGAATGGGAGCTTTAATGGGCTGCAGCATGAATCAAAGCTGAAGTGCGGGCAGCCCTGTTGCTGGGACCATACAACCTGGTAGAGCCGATGGCTAGTTTAGAGGTTCTATGGTAGGAAAAAATGCTCATGGAATTTATGGCAAGCTCTAGTCAAAGAACTGCAATGAAGATCCATAGAGTACAGAAGCAAGGTCACATTGTCTGAGCACAGAATTACACACTACTAGAGAACAGCCTTGGAAGAGACAGAATCCTTCATCATGAGGTCAGAGGTGACCATTATGAACTGAATTCTGTTACTTTATCCAAGTCATAATGTCAAGCAGGTCTGAAACAATCCATTATAAAATGGAAGGTCCAAGATTATACTGAAGCAAATCTAGACAGAAGAAGTGAACCAGAGGAGAGGCAGCCTCTTACATCCCCCTTACGGTGGAAGCACCTCACTCTTACCTCCCACAGGCAGAGCTTACTTAGGGACTCCTGTGTAGCACCTACACAGGAAAGAAGTGTCAGATCAGCTTCCAAACAGATGTGCTGCACGTCTGAGTGCAACCTAACAGGTAAACGCTTAAAGTATGGCTCTCAAAGTGTGACCGAGGAGAAATCTCACTAGGCAGTGCTATGAACAGAGCAGCAGTGTATCTTGTTCTCATTTTGTATGGACAGAACAGTAGCTTAGCTAGTCAGGCAGGGATAAAGAGACGAGCTATTCAGCTGAAGAACCAAAGACAAGAAAGTCTGAGGAAAAGGCATGTGAGTGGGCTTAAAGAGAGTTAGGATAAAGTGGAGAAGTCTTAATCTTGAAAATAACAGAACATACACAATGGAAAAGACATTAAACTCCTACCTGAATGAAATGACCTGGTCAGGTGAAGCCATTTAGTCTCTGTCCTCCGCTTTCCCAGGGCTGGTCCAATAGTGTCATTAACAGAGTACCCTTAATGGAGGGGATTGAAGAAGTTGATGGACCCAGTAGCACAAGGTCCTACCAGGACTGAAGTAGCTACTCCTGCAGCCCAACATTCCATCTTCCATGAAAGAAGGATATGTTCATTTCTATAGCACGATTTCATGAGGAGACCAGCCAGCCACGGACTCTTACCATGCTATGGGGATGGGCAACTCTTTTTGACTGGAACTCACATATTCTTTGTATATGAGTTGCCTTTCTTGCCTTCAGAATCTCAGCAGTATGTGGGGCTCTGTGAAGGTGTTCAGAATATTTGCTCCACCAACAAAAAGTACTTGTACAATTCATAGGATCAAAAGATCCAAGTAGGAAAATAACCACAGGGACTTAATCATAAAATTCACTGCATTCCCACAGAGCCCAGAAACTGCTAGCCTCATGGAATAGAGGAATGGCTTCTTGGGCTGGGGATATAGCTCAGTGTCACAGTGTCTGCCTAGCAAGCACGAGGTCCTGAGTTCAATTCCCTGTACCAAAAAATTAAATTAAATTAAAAAGAAGAATGGCCTCTTAAAGACATAGCTGAGATGCTAACTTGGAGGTGGTACCTTGTGAAGATTAGGGACCTTTGGGAACAATACGCTCTCAAAGATCATTATATAATGCTATATCCTCAATAGTTTGAATAGATCCAAGAACTGAAAGGTTGAACGAGAAATGGCATGGTTTATGTCACAGTGAATTTGTATAGTGAATTCATTTGGATGTGAATATACACTAATAAGTAAAATAATAGTAAAAAGAGGTGAAGGTGATGGCCCAAGCCTATAATACTAATACTTTCAAAGTTGATGCAGGAGATCTTGAGTTGGAATCCAGGTTGAACCATAAAACAAGTTCAAAGCCCATCTATGTTATACAAGGAGACACTGTCTCAACAAAACAAAATACAAATTACCGCCACCAGCACCACCATGAACGATAATAACTTTAAAATATGGAACATTTGGTTACCATGGTAACATTTTGTTACCATGGAACATTTGGTTACCTGGAGGATCTGTACGTTTCCTACCCCTAAATCTAGGTTCAATGGGTCTGAAAATCCTGGTTCCAAAAGAGAAAAGGTTCCTACCAGGAACAGAGCAAATGTCCTCTTAAATTTCATGTGCTGACCACCTTTTCTTTAGGCTCCTTGGGCTGAGAAATCAGCAAGCAAGGAAAACTTTCATCATCCTAGCAAGAGTCCCCCACCCTGATCACTGGAAACAGGGCTCCTACCAGCCACCAGAGACAGGAAAAGATGTACTGTCACTGGCATCCATATGATCCACTGAGGTGTCTCTTGGGTGTTTCTGATTGAAATTGGCAACAAATCAACAAATTAGCAGTCAGAGGATCTGAAGGTTGTGGTGCAGGTGGCTTCAGACCTGAATGTCTGAGTCACCCCCCATGTGAACAAGCCCACCTGGCACAGCAGAAGGGCTTGGTAAGAATGACAGGAATGGGTGGACAGTAGGTAATGATGGGTTAAATATGCAAAGCAAGTGGGCTGAGCTTCCAGATGTGGGCTGAGCTGTGAAGCTGTAAACTGAGGTGGGTACTATGGAATGCCACTCCTCTTTCCTTCCTTCAGGATGAGGGTGTTCATTTCCTCTGCCTGCTGAGACTGATGAGAGTAAGTAGACTCTGGCTAAATACATTTACGAGAACTGTTCTCAGTCATTTAACTGCAAACCGAGGGTGAGTTCAGGCTTCTGTTGCAACTGCATTGCCATTCACTTGCAATTCAATTTCTTCTGCCCATCCTGCCTGTCTTATGCCTAACAGGTGCTGTTCACCAGGGCACATCCCTAACACATTAAGCATACAAATTCCTGTCTGAATCTACCTCCTAGGTAATCTAACCAGGGAAAGGGCGAGCTAAGATGAGGTTTGGGGGTCTGAAGGCAGTGAGACTGGATATGAGAAGCCTGGATGTGCTGGTGAACATGGAGATTGCTCCAGACATCCACTGATAAAAGCCAGCAAATCTTGAGAATCTTGGCTAAACTCCCTCCTGCAGGCTGTGTTCTGCTCATGGAATTTTCTGCAACCCTGAGTGAGGAAGAATCAAATAAAGCCTACAGGATACATGGCCTTGGCTGAGGTAGGCAGATTTGCAAGAAGGTGAGGACAGAATTCATGATAATCTATTTAGAAAGCTAATAGCTGTTGCTGTTTGACGGTGAAAAACATGTTAGTCTATGTGACCACACAGTGAATTTCTTGGATAATGGCTGTCATATTGCTCCTTTAGGATATCCATTCATGTTGAGTCTTCAACATTATATATTCAGTTTTAAAATGTAAAAACATTCACAGATTTCAGTGACCTCTTATTAGATCAGTATACTAAAAGTCTGTGACATTCTGTTTGTCATGAGCTCATAATCTAAAAAGACAGAAAGTAAATACAGGGGACAGCAGTAACTGACAGGAGAATCTACAATTAGATTTAACGGGAGTGATACCGCTAGGTGACAGAGGAGGTAGGAGAGAAGGCAGACAGGCCACACATTCTCCGCTTGTGTTGTAATAGATACGCAAGCTTACTTATAGTGATCTAAGATAACGCTCACTGAACTCTTACTCAAATGAAATATAATCTTAGTATTATGCCATAAGAAGTTAAGTTTTCTGTATTTTCCCACTGTGCATCTTACGAGGTAAGTAGATTATCCTAAATCCTAATTTTGGCTAAGTATTTAGACAACTGCATAGTCATAGTCTTTTGCCC
Organism: Cavia porcellus; assembly: GCF_034190915.1. Taxonomy (NCBI): domain Eukaryota; kingdom Metazoa; phylum Chordata; class Mammalia; order Rodentia; family Caviidae; genus Cavia; species Cavia porcellus. Next base: position 77,551,632 of record NW_026947494.1, on the reverse strand, counting down.
TCAAACATGATGTCAGATTTGGTGAAATGCCGTATTCTCTCGGAACTAAGATTTTTAATTTGAGAGGAGAGTCACTCTCCTTCCAGAAGGGTCCTGCCCTGGCACACTGGGCTATGGGATATGTGAACAATCTGTACATATCTGCTTGCACTGCATCTTTAGGAAATCAGAAGATGGAGCCCTGGGGGAAAGTCCACACTCTGTGCATCCAGAAATGGACCAGAAATGGGCTTCGCAATTCCCACGAGAGCTAACATGGAAAATGACAGTTACTTTTACGCCACGAAGGTTGTACAGCTGTTATTCATGCTGCCAGGATAATCCCTGAGATGTCTGGGAAGCTTTGTGAATACGTCCATGTTTACAAAGCTCTGTCACACCGAGGTGTGTCCAATAGTAAACCTGTAATTTAAGCTCTCCTATTGCTCATGTCATAAATTCAGCATCTAATAAGTTGTTGCTATTTATCGATGGCTGGTTTGCTGTCATGGAACACTGATTCCATTGGCAAGGTTATTTGATAATATCAGGTTTATGAAAGGAGAGCTGTTTCTCCAGAAGGCCAGAGCTAATAGATGTTTTTTTCTCCTTTAATTGAGATTAAGTTTTATGAATGACAAATTAATTGCTTAACATCCACAACGCAGTTTTTTCTTAAAATAGTCGTTATTAAAAACCATACTATAATAAAAATAAAAAGACGAATGGATAAGAAGCTTTCCCTGAATCACGAGGTAATGTTTATGTCAGCTTGAAAGGTCTCCCACAAACTGCCAGCTACCCTCTGCACTGGGTGACGTTTTGATGACGTCATTCGAGCCATACTGCTAAATGTGTGATTCCATGCCTCTACAGCATTTGGCATTTACCTGGATTATAAAACGCATCACTCTGAATTACAGTGGTCTCCTTCAGTAACCTGGGTTGTCTATAAGAGAACAGAGACTATTTCTTAAGGTCTTTGTCTTAATAAGATGTGTTTATTGATATGGAACTCACCCAGATGTAAACATAATAAACTAGACCAATAGAAACAGGAATATGAGGAATTGCCTTTTCTGGGAGATGCATCAAAGCCACCCCCTAAACACAGGGATGGTGGAGCTGGCATACCTCTGCCTCACGTGAGCTTCTGCACCAGCCCTCTTTGCCACTGAAGCGTGCTTTTGTAAGACAGTTTAAAAAAAAAATCAGAATTCCCCAGTAATCTGTGAGTAAAGAAATCCTAACTAGTCCATACAAAGATTGGACAAATGACAGTGACATTGTGAACTGATTGATCCCAAATGCTACTCTCCAAGAATATAGACTAACCATGTAGTTTAAAAATGGTTAAATTTTCACAAAAACCAAAGTTTTTTTAAATCAGCTATTCAGCCATTGACTAAAAGGTTACAATGATAAACCAAAATTTGGAAAACACTATAAAATATAAATAATATAACTATATTTTATCCCAAATCTTACTTAAGTAATGTGAGTACTATCCTACTCTTTTTAATTGTCTATAGATACACTGAAAAGTTCAGTTAATATACAACCACAACCATACAAAATATAAACAATTCTCACATTGTTTTGTTTATAAAACCACACACATTTCATTTTTGCACATTCACAAATACCTAGTTTCAAAACAAAATAAACTGTTCCTTCTTAATTTCCCTACATATTATTTTGTCTAATTTCAAATAGCAATTGTGCTTGCAAGAAATAGTTAAAAACTGAAGAGCTGCTTAAATACAGAGGATGGAGGAGAGGGTTGGGGCAGAAGAGACGATTGTCAGAAAGTGTCTGCTCTTTTTCCTGATTCATTTCACACGCCTCTGTTAGGTTTACAAGATGCAGATTCCTAGATGAGCAACTGACCTGCTCACTTTTTCCCTGAGGGAAAGTGCTAGAAGCCACAAACCTCAAGCAAAACTTTTAAATATAAGAATCTTCATATTAGAGACAGTCCTCAGCTTGTGACTTTGCAGTAGTCCATAAGTGATAGGCATTTGATGCAAAACACTCTTAGAATTTTGATTTTGAATCTTTTACTAGGATCATACCATATGGCAGGTCTTTCTCGGGATTCTGTGTAGCTTTTGCAAGTGCACAGTTATCTATGTGGTCCCAAGCTGACAACTGACAGTCTACAGGGTGCAGCCAGGAAGTTTGGTAGATTAGAGATATTAATTGCATGTTCGACATACACTATTTTCAAATTAAGGTGGGTTTTTCAGGATGTAATCTCATCGTAAGTCAATGAGCATCAGTATTTCCAAATATCTTCCAGGAAAGATGTAGAAAGTTCACTGCTTAGTTAACAACGTATTTTATTTGTTTTATGTCTTTGCCAGTCCTGTGAGGACTGAAATCCTGGGTGTCTTCTCCCTGACTTTATGCCTGGAACTGTCCAGAGGCTACCAACTGTTATGTATCTTCTAGGTACCATGCCAGCACTTTCCATAATTGAGGAGAAATAGAATACTTGTATACACTCTTCTAAGGAAAGAAGTAATGAATAACTGTGATACATGTTGAACTTCAAAGTCAATTGTAGTTATTAATAAACAAAGTAAGAACTTTATAGTTTGCAGAAAGAGTATGCAGGCTCAGATAAAATTTCATTTTAGTATTCATCAAAATGGCATACATGATATTTATTGTAATACGTACTTTTTTTCTGTTGCTCCAAAGCAAAAATATCAAAGGCAATATTTCACACCTATACCTGAATTCAAGTTCATGAAAATTAGCCAGGCAACTCAGACGGAGAGAGGCTGGTGTAGATAATTTTAAAAATTATCTGTATTTTGCACCTATGCACCAAACCTATCAAAGCCTAAGTTCCTATTCATGTTTTGGAGGAAGGCAAATCTTTACTAATGAAAATGATCTTGTTTATTTACAAGTATTTTAAAGCAAAAATCATTAGCCAATGATGAGTTGGGAGCATCTTTGTTTCTGGGGTCAATCACCCGCAGAAACACTCAGACCAAGGCCAACCAGGGGCATATTAATAGGATGGAGTTAAGTTAGGAGGGCTTTAAATGCAGGCCAGGAGACATGAAGGTGTAATTAGTGCTGAGATGAATCCTTCTGTTCTCCAGTATGAACACCTAAGCTAGAAATTTGAAAAAAAAAAAAAAGAACATGAAAAGGATAAGCGAGATAGAGAGAGTGGGATGCAAGGGAAAAAAGAATAAAGTAAGGAGGCCAGAAAGAAAGAGAGAAATGAAATGATTATATACGACTGTGTGCGTGTGCATGCATGTGCTTGTATGATGTGTGTTTGTGTGTGTGTGTGTGTGTGTGTGTGTGTGTGTCCGGGGTAATTAGTCAAAGACTGGTAGAAATAAAAGCACACAACAAACCCAGTGAGACAGACTAGAAGACAGAGACACACGAATAAGTGGTAAAGACTCACTGAGGAAAGATAAAACTGAAGGCACGTACACCGTACACAGACAGAACAACTGCCGGGATTATGAGTAATTTAGTAGTTTTGATTTTCTAAGACCTTTTTCAAAAGCACATGGCTGTTTAAATCTAATGTTTTAAATGCTAATTTCATTTTTTAACATTTACCTGAATAAAGACATTTAGTTCATAAATCTGGGTTCTTTTTTTAGTTCCTTGAATTAAAAATTAAAAACCCACAGACATACACAAAGTCTTGGCTAAATAATATACAGAACTGCTTGATAGTGGGAATACTTTCATTTATCCTCTGAACTTCAACAAAATACATCATGAATCATCGACAGAACTTGCTAGCTTATAGGAGTAATATTTAAAAAGATGACCATGTGTTCAAAGAGTCAAGAAAGTACTAAATTAGTAGGGATCACCTACTTTTGAAGGATTATTATAATTATGTGTATATAAATGTATGTGTAATATCACTCTGTGTGTGAGTGTGTATACATATGCATACATATGTACACACACAAATCTGTGAAACAGTTTGGCAGCCAAGTATCCCACTGAGTCAAAAATAACTTAGTTTCAAAGGCTTTCCCAGATTTAGAAGCACTCAACTAAAAATAAAGCCTGCACATCCCACATGTCACCTCCTATAATCTTGACCCTTATGGGCAGATCTGTGCCTTCCCTGCCAACACCAGATTTACTGGGGACAGCCCAATCCTGCCCCCTTTCTGCATTCTGTTCTGGGATAGTGGCCACACTTTTCTGGCCTCTCCAGTATTAACAAGGTATCCGGTATTTTCACTCATCAGTGTTGGTAGAAGGTATCACACTGCCAATGTTTACAACTCAGTTCAATACTGTAACACATAACCTTTTTGTAACAATCTGTATTCTCATTCTTGTTAAAACGTAAAATTTTGGTAAAATTCTGAGAGATGAATAGGCTGTAGGAGCACTGCCTTTGAGTGAATGAAAGTCATGATCCTAGAAATCAGTCGGTAATAGGAATGGAAAGGTTGGTGCCCCTTTCCTCTTTCTCTTCTCACATGATGCCCTCTGCCATGGTACAAAACAGCACACGCACCTCACTGACTTGATTCTTTGATTTTGGACTTTGTAGCTCGTGAGACTGAGAGACTGATAACCGTTTATCTAGTCTCTGACACTCTGTGACAGCAGCAGAACACAGACTAATACCCTCCCCGGGACGGCAGCAGCTTGTACTGCTCTGAGTCAGTGCTCACTGTATGGGCAGTGGCACCAACTCCCAGCACTCCGAATGAAGCGAGATAGGGCACATACATGTGTTTGCAAATTTTCTGGGGTACAGCCAGCACTTTGGGAACAAGACGGGGCTGACAAGGACATTAACTTTACCCATATTAACTTTACCCATTAGACCCACATGTTAGTCAGATAGACATCTATATGTTAGTTGAACAGACATCTAAAAGCTAGTCTCAAGTTACTGTTTGTAAGGATTTCCCCTGGCAAAGAGAGATCAGCAGGGCACAACCTGTTTGCACACTTGCTCTGCTGTATCATAAGAAATTGTGCTGCATCTGTTTGAGATATGGCAACACGCTGAACATCAAAGCTTGAGTTATTAAAGCATAAAATGATAAAAATGGCTCTTTGGGTACTTACTTTCTCTTGGTACATAATTTTTCATTGCTTTTAAAATTATGAGAATACCTTGTTAGAGATGGGCAAGTAAAAATAAGTCCCAAGTTACTGGAGAAAATGTTACATAGGGACTCAAGGGACAATCTCTGTTCTTATCTTTTTTCTTTGAACATCCCTGCCCAGACATTTATACCCAGAGCAAGGCAAGAACTTGTCCGCTGGGAAGGTCTGTTCTATCACAGTGGGATTCCCCATGGGCAGTCTCATTCCACAAACTCAGGTCAAAATCCCAACCAGAGTGAGATGCTTATCCCATTAGACTCCTTACGTAAACTTGTTTTACAGGAATCATCACAATACTGTTTTCATGACTTTTAGGTTTTTACCTTTCAAAAATTTGAGAGCCTGGGCCTCATGCTGGTGTCTTATAGAGAACTCAAAACACAGTTATATTCAGACCTTTTCATTAGCACCCAGTTATGTGCCAGGCACTGTTCCAGAAGTTGTCAATATTGTTTATGACATAAGAAATGACAATACCTATCCACACGAAACAGACATTGTCCTAAAAGCAGAAAGGCCAGAAAGAAAGCATGTGAATGGCTGAGCCACATGCAAGAAGATGAAAATTTTTCACTGAAAAAATAAAAGAGAAAAGGCCTGAGGAAAGCTGAGTTTTAAACTGAAGCATGAGTTCATTTTAAAGGCTAAGGTCAGGGAGGCCTTGAAGACCGAGAGGTATTTGAATAAAGACCCGAAATAAGAGGAAATGAGACACAAGATGTGTAGGAAACATCTTTCAGGCACAGGGAAGAGCCCTGAGGCAGTGGCCGAGTTGGTGGATGGAGGCGGGGGCAACGCAGAAAGCAGATGGCACCGGCCGATGAGGGATCTTTGAAAAACAAAGGCGGGAGCCCATGGAGGAGATTTGACTGTCTCGTGAAGTAACTGCGAGAACAGAACCAGGGAAACCCAGGAAGTGGTGCCTAACCATGATTTGAGTGGCACAGGGATGATCTTGGGCCATGGAACAGCAGACGAAGTGGTGAGAAACAATCAGATTGGGAGCTTAATTTGAAATTATCAGGCATGGCGGTGCCTGTAATTCCAGCACTTGGGAGGCTGAGGCAGGAGAACCACTATGAGTTCAAGGCCAGCCTGAACTGCAGTGAGACGGCATCTCAAAAAATAACACACACACACACACAAATGAAATTAAAGGCATCATTACATTTGGATAAACTGGATGCAGTTTCATAAGCAAGCAGTCAGTATGAGTACAAGGTTTCTGAATTTTCCAGGTTTATTACAGAAGATTTTGAGTTTGCGTGGATGAACTGTGAGATACTCTGACGACCCCATTTGGAGATGACCCTGCAGTCTGAGATTCAGGGAAGGTAGAAGGTTTGCTTACGTGCAAATGTACTGAAAGCCAGCAAGAGATCACCAGGGAATGTGGCAGAAAAGATCAAGGATATACCTGGGGGAGTCCAGTGTATTGAGATTGGGGACTAAGGAGGAACCAGCAACCAGAACTAAGGCGATCCCATCTGAGAGTTAGAAGGCCAGGGTACATGTCGTGCTGGAAGGTCAAGTTTCTTTGAGAATGACCAGGAAAGTAAGAGACGGTCCTTCAAGTTTAAGAGACGAGCAGCTTCTTGTCAGCTCTCACGTGCCACAAGGACTCAGGATCCTAGGGAGCTCTGCAGCAATTACCAAGAGCACTTTGAAGAATCTAGGAGTCTATATTCGATCAGAACTCCGGGGAGCAGACTGTGAGAACAGTCTACCTGTGATTTTCACACTGGGACAAGGCAACAGCAGGCTCTCAGGAGCATAACGCAGTTGTTTCTCTACAGAAGTTACTTCCCTTTGCCTTTGATTTTTCAACGAGTCCCAGGAGAAATCCTCCCTAGAAATCCTCCCCACTCCCTCTTCGAGAACCAACTCTGTATGAGTCTCCCCAAAGATGGTAGTGTGCTCCTTTGCCTCGCACTGAGAACCGTGGTGAAGATATGAAAGAAAACCCAACTCACACTGTGCTCTCTGTTATCTGTGCTGCTCTTTAACTGGTGCCCAGCCCTTAGCTCCTTCTAAGTGTCACCCAGGCCTGGGAAGATCTTTGCTCTGCGGCCTTGTGGGTGGAGGCTACCCCTGTCCCCAGTCACTCGGTCCATCCCTGCGTACAGCAACTCTTGGGAATGGGCAGTGAGTTTCTGGTCCAGTTTTGCTTACTCTTCCTGACAGAAAATGATGAAATGAGATGAACACAGATATTAACAGAATCAAGCACATCTCATTTGATATTTAATACTTTGATAAATCATACTGATGGATGACAACCCTTATGGATAGCAGAAAATTGACCAGAAACAATTAAATATAGAACAGGCTCTTTATAGTAGAGGGGCCAGTAGATTTGCTGGCTAAACAGTTCTGGCTTTAAAGGAGCAGAACTAGATTACTAAAATAGTAGATCTCATGTGAGGTGTTCTAATCACAGTAAAAAAACAATCTTTTGAAGAAAAGAAGTAAAGGGACAAGATTAAGGATAAAATTTAGGAATTTGGAAAGAAAGACATTGTGGGAGCTTTTAAGACAGGTACACAGAATCAACAGGTAAAATAGAACATCTTTCCAATGAATTACTAACATTATTCTCAAAATAAACAGTGACAGATAATGTACATTATTAAATTATTCCTCAACATCATGTACTAGGACTGTGACAAACAATGAAATGTATTCCTTTTCCTTATAAAAGGTTTTTGGGTGTATAAAGATACAGAATTACATATGACCAGTTAAAGTTTTTGCATGATTTATTTCCTTCTATTGTGCTCCCAAACCATACAGTAAACCCAAAGGCAGAGGTCTGCTTCCTTTTGAATGAGTAGACAGATGGATGAATGAATAACAAAACAGCTATACACCACTCAGAGTACTGAGTGTTTTAAAAACAGACAAGTACAAAAGTGCTTCAAAAGGCAATGGAAAAAAAACACTAGCCTGGAAGATCATGGAACATTTCACAGAGGAGGTAATTCTAGCCTAGAGCCTTTAGATGATGAATACAAATCCCATGTGGAATAGGAAGTTTTTCAGGCATTTCCAATAAAATAACAGAGCTGTAAAGAATTTTTTACCATGTGAAATGTAAACACAAAACAGAGTTTCCTTAGAAAACACTGTGGTGATGAGATTGCAAAACAAAGATTAGGTGAGGGATGAATGCTTAGAAAAAATAATTTTCTATTTTAGGGAGCAGAAAATTAACCAGGAAGAAGGTCACGCAAGGAAAAATCCTGAGTGAAAACATCCCCAAAGAGAAGTGGAAAGGCAAAGAGAAATTTAGCAGATGGGACTGAGATAGATTACAAACATATATTATTAAAAAAGTAAAAATAAAAAAATGTTTCCTCGGTCAAGAGAGCACCAAGGAAATACACCTTCAAGATCACTAGCTGGTGATCTGTTACAGAACCCCCAGGATGCAGGAAAGTCATTAGCCCAGAGTTTCCTCCATTACATGAACTATTCAGATTCTAGTAAGGCTTTAAAAATTCCACTCACAGTGTTCAGGTTCTAGGGAGTCAATGCATCAACATTGCACACACATTTATTTAAGTATATGTATTATTCAGAAAAAGTTGCAAAATGTTGGAGACACTGTTTTCAGTCATATAGCCTAACTGAAATGGACCTCAAGTGGGTCCCATTTCCTTAAAAGGCATCAGGAAATGAATGCTCTTCCTGAGAGTCAAGTTCACGCATTCTTTCCAAGAGCGCTGAGGAGAATGATAGCTGGTATTAAATGGTCTTGTGCTGTTTTGGGGATGCTCAGGGACATACGATGGGGAGAAGTGGGGAACATAGGAAGAACTTGTTGAGATGCCTGAGCCAGGGACAGGAATCTCAGCATCATCCATCACCAAAACTGCGAGAGAGTCAGGAGACAAGGGGAACTGGTGCAGATTTAGGATTTAACTGAAATACAGTAATTAGATGCTCCAAGAACACATCTAGATGGCTACTAAGTCATCTACGAACCCATGTAAAATGGTGTTTAAAAAGTGTCCCCACTCAAATTTCCAAATGACATAGGAAGTAAGTCTAAGGAAAATCTGCTTGACATCCAACACTTCCAAAGGATAGAAACAGTCCCTCGTATCAAAGCACGTGCTTTCTGTTTGACTACTACCAAAGTAATTTGTTCTTTATTCTGTACCTTTTCACCAAACATAAGTGAAAACAATCATTCACATTCCTCAAGAATTCCTAGGTCAAAATAATTCCAAAGCAACCCAGATTCAACTTTTTACCAACCTCTGCCACCGAACAGTAGCACTGAAGAGGAGAGCTTTGCTAAGTAAGCAATGAGGTCTGACCTACGATCTCCAAGGCTTGAGCTTCTCAAACTTTAATTCTTACAGGGCTTATTAAAAGGCTAAAATGCCAAGTTTGCCACGTAGTGTCAGAGCCGACATTTCTAATAAGCTCCCAAGAACACTCTGCTAACTGCTGCTCCAAGACGGACAGCTTGAAGGTGACCTTTCAACCTCAAATTAGCAGTGATTTTTGTCTCTTGTTCCCTGCAGCACTTTGCCTATGTCACCAGCAGTGATGTTACTCTGTAAGTCTCTGAGTTTATTACTGATACCATTAGTTATGTATCCACTGAAATACCTCATACTGTGCTGGAGCAGAAACAGCACCAAGTGCACCAATAACTGAAAGACATTCATTCACAGTGGAGAGTGGCAAATTCTTCTGTGTAAGAGATGTACGGTACAAGACGAAAGAAGCTCATTGGATGAAAACATTATCTCTGGTGTGACCTTTGATGAACCTTAAAGGAAAGATGCAAGGAATCTGTCACACACACCCTGCAGTGATGATGATTTACCCCTGATTTCTAGAGATGTTAGTGTCTTAAGCTCTCAACTTCCGGTTGCAGAAGCCACTGATACTCTTGTGATAAGATTTGAGTACAGAAGAGAAAAAAGGGAAAGAATATAGAGCATTTTCCCTGAACTCAGCTCATGAATTAAAAGCAGATAGTGCCATTTGTCCTGACTGCCTCATAGGCTTGTTGTCCACATGCAATTAGACCTTGTGCGTATTGTTTCCACAATTCATTCACTGCGCGCCTGTTGAGAGTCCACTCAACAGCAAGTTCAATGCTAAAAGCTAAGAGGCTATGCTAATACATAAATACAGACAGCACCACAGATCATTGTGTTTTCTTGCTAAACAACAAACTCCTTTGTGTGTTTATTCTTGTCAAAAGCTTCCCTGATATGTTTGGAGGTGCATTTCTATCCTAGTAAATACAATTCACTTAACATAGCATAATGTTCCTAGAGTGCTTCAGGCAGGGTCTGGATTCACAGAGGGTCTGAATTTCTCCGAGGCATGGACCAGGAGGGTAGAGGAAGTGGGCCAACTGGCCATGCATAACTCCTCTCCTTTGCATGGACACTGCCCTTCTAATAAATCTGTACCATCAGCTGACTGCACTGGATGTCATGCTGGTTTCCCCCATGAAGTGGAGTTTTCTTTAAGTATCAGTTTCTTGGGTTCTAATTTACAGGTGTGGCCTGAATATTTAGAAAGGTATATTGTTAACATGAATATAGTACATATATTGCTAAGTACCCAGAATGTGCTGGGAGCCTTCTATTTGGAAATGACAGTAATGAAAAGAAAGAAAAAGATTTCTCTGCTCTTTTATTCAAATCCATGATACATTTGTGAAATATCTATGATTAAAAATAAGTTTCTTTCATTTTTCTCCCTTTAGTTATCTCTCAATTCTGTTTTTTTTTTTTTTGGCAATAGGTAAGTTTTAATAAATTCATGACTACCCAAGGAAACTGTTTTCAAAAAAAGAGAGACACTGTAAAATAATAAATAAAGTAATTCAAGTAATAAAGTAATTCCGTTCTATCATGCATTACAATGTTAACTCAAAAGGATTAAAGTGAATGAAATAGAATAGAAGCCACCTGAATTTGTGCATCACAAACTGAAGAAATGTTAGTCTTAAGTACATGATAGCTAATAAAATATTTAGCAGATTATAAGAAGATGCCAAATGGGGAGTTTTAAATGAACGAAAAAATAAAATAAAAAAAACAAACTTAAAATTTTCATTACAAAATTTAAGCCAACAATCAGTAAGTAGCAATAAACCACAAAAAGACCGATGTATTTAAGAGCCTTGAATTCATTTGTCTCTCTAAGGACTCACATAGGAAAGCCATTTCTGAGGTCAGAATATATTTTCCTAATTAGAGGAAGGGGGCTTGACTGGTATAAAACATTGTGCCAATGCATGAGACAATTACCAATATTACTAAATGCAACAGCATGAGGTTTCGATTAAGGATGATAGTAATAAAAGAAAAAAGCAGAGATAATTCAGTGGTCATGATTTAGAAAGATGGAAGAGAGCTTTCTCAATACCACCTGTAACCTGAATTGTGTTAGAGGAAAGACTAGAAATGCTAATAAGGAACATGATTAAAGGTGGGCCTATGGTTATAAATTGCTTTTTTAATGGTGATGATAGTGGCTGACACAGAGTATAATAAGAAGATGAGAATGTCAGTATCAATTTTTATTAGTGCCATGAACAATATATAGCATATTTAAATTAGCTTCATTTGTATTAGTATTTTCATAAGTAGTCTCTTGGGAAGTAATAGCATATCTAACATATTTGAAAAAGAAGGACTAAATAAAGTTGCCAGTGTTCTCTACAAAATAGCCACAACTTTTACACCCGGGAAAATATGCTGCATTTCCTAAGGAAACTCAGAATTCAGACCTATGGCTGTGATTCTCAATCACAACAAATTTAAGTTTACAATAAATTGAAAGAGCAGTCACAGAGAATGGATGAATATATACAAAAGTCACATAAAACTTAAACAGATACTAAAAGTATAAGCTTTCTTATAGATTAACATCCCCCCCCCGAGATTTGCATAGGCTGTTAATTCGATTCTATGTCCCAATCAGTTTAAACCATTTATGAAACAGTTTGGCATTCATTCAACCTATGCACAATAATTCTGTTTAACATAAATGATAACAAAATTAAAAATTATTTTTTAGTAATTTCTATAAACTGGTTTTTATTAAAGTAAAATAGGAAAATTTGTTTGTGAATTTTCCCAGCAATTATTATCATGTTTCCAAATTGCTCTATTAACAAATTAGGTAGAGTAGAAAATTTGACAAAAATACTTTTTAGAGAATTAGGATAATGGGAAATGCTATTTTAAAATAAAAGTCTTTGTTCAAATTTCGGAAAACAGCAAGGTGGAAAGATAAACTAAAAGGTTTAAAAAGTGGAACTTTGAAGGTCCAGCTGACCAAGTCCTGAAGAATGAAATGCTTTTGATTTGTATTTCAAACAGTGTGATCTATGGAAGAGAGAAAAGATAGCCTGGCGATGGAAAAGCTGGCTTGAGATTGAGAAGTTTGGATTACTTAACAGCTGTGTACCTAGGGTTATTTACATAAAATGTTTATTTTACTTGATTCCTAAGAAAATTGAAACAACCAGTTTCACCCTTATGAGCTGATTGTGGGGGTTAAATGAGATGTGAGTGGTCAAGGAAACTCAAGAGTATCTGAAAATATCAGTCCAGTTTTTAATCTGTACACATGATAATTAACTTTAGAAGGTCTTATAAGAGAAATAAGTGAATGTGATGCTAGATTAATGAATGGGGGGGGATTGAAATGTGCTGTGTACATGTATTAATTACAAGGAATGTAACCACGTCCTGCAAACATGTACTAGTAAAAAATGTTTAAATACAGTACCTGGCATAAAAGACCTTATTAAAAATTTCACCCATATGCTTGCTGCTCTTGGGTAATTCCTTTCTTTTTATCTCCAAATTATATATTTATTCTTAGGTCAAGGCATGCACATTAATCCCTTAAAAGTTATTTTTTTTAAGATTATGTGTCATTAAGAAGGGCCCCATTTTTGCCTTTGAGTAGTTTGATTTCCTAAAGTGACTGACACAGGTAAGTCCTGTGATGAGAGGTGGCAGCCCCCTGGTCACAGGAACACCAGAGTAGCATCACAGGTACCACAGCTATCTGACACATCTTCAGCACTGATCTCTTTAAGCTTTTCTTGATTCTTCCATAGGACTCATAAGTTGCTCAAAAAGATACATAGTCTATACGGCAGCAATTCTAAAGCAAAATTTAAACAAGACAAATAGTTGAACAGTTTGATCTTGCTCAGATGTACACTCTATATCCTACTCTTTTCAGATTACTTTAAAAATTAAAAATTTTAGTGATGATACTGATAAGCCAGGAAGGACCATGGAGGCTCTTCCAGCAAATTCCCACAGAAAGGAGCATCAGCATGAATCCTAACAGGTATTCCACTGCACGTAGGCCAGGACTGGGCAGGAGGAGACAGAGACAGGAGGGACAGGGGGGTGACAGTCTGTGCTCCAGAGGACTGGACACACAGTTGTCTGGAGAAGAAACTCTGAAAATTATAGAGACATGCTTCCTAAACAGCACGTATATTGAATATGGTTACACAGCCTTCATTCCCCAAACATTACCCTGAGGAACACAGAGAGATCATTGCTATTTTCAGAAAGGTAGACTGAACAGTGAATTTGGAACTTACTAAATTTATTTTTATAAATGACCAAGGGTATCATCTTCTTCCTAATGTATACATTTATCCTAATCTTAAGCATGCGTTTTTCTTTTTCAAAATGTACTTTTTAAAAATTAAAGCCTAACAAAGACTCTGTAAAAGAAAATTCAAGTGGAGTATATTCTGTAACACATAAGAGGAGAATTTTTGGAATATTGTAAGCATTAATACTCACAGCATCTAAGGTAGGAACACATGGACTCATGCACAAAATCTACTTGTCACATTATCTTCCAAGGCATAGGTAAAACTATATAAATTGGGTGTGGTGGCACATGCCTGTAATCTCAGCACTTGGGAGGCTGAGGCAGAAGGACTGTTACAAATTCAAGGCCAGCCTGGGCTATAATGTGAGTTCAAGGCCAGCCTGAACTGAATTGTGAAACCCTGGTTTAAAAAGACTACGTGTGTGTGTGTGTGTGTGTGTGTGTGTGTGTGTGTGTGTGTGTGTGTGATCTGATGGACTTATCTAATTACTTTAAACAAAAAGTAGTTAATTTAGGAGTGGGTAATTCATTAATCACTGATGACAGCTCAGTTCACTGAGGCTCAGTGCAAAATCTAACCAACATGCAAGATGTATAGGAAGTGTGTGGCCATCCATGCTCATGAAGAAAAGTGAGAAATCACTCACACTACTGCAAAATGTGTTGTATGGTCAGAACATTAGATCAAACTGTTTTGGACCCATATGAATAAGGTTGGTCCTTTTCTCTGTTTCTTTCATGTACAGGCAGTGCGTGGGTAAAATAAGTCCTTTGGCTTATTCCTTCTTCTAAAATAAAGATTCTGAGACTTGAGAAATATAAATCATTCTGATAATTTAAGCCAATCAATATGAGAAAGTAATGTAGGGAGACCCTACCTGAGTTCCTGGATTAGAGAATCCATTGGCACTGTGGACAAAGAAAAGAAGTAGGTGACTTTTAAGATTGAAAATTTTCATCCACTTAGAAATAATAACCAAAATAAATGTTTAGTACAGACTCCATTCAGTTTCTCCCCAGGTGGATTGATCGTTCCCTCATTCTCATCCTTTTGAGTTGAGAGGACATACTTAGTCTGGTGCAGTGCCTCGGGTGGATCTAGGTCCTGACACTGATAGATTAGCTCTTTCACATATTTGTCTCTAGAGCTTTATTGCAAAGTTGTAGGACTTTGCAATAAAGTTGAATTTTACAATGAAACTTAATTTTAATTTTAATAGGCAATCATTCAAAAGCATTAAGCTTTTTGTTTGTTTGTTTGTTTGTAGGTCTGAAGGTAGAACTCCGGAAATCCTACACACTAGCCACGAGCTCTGCACCTGCCACTAAGGTTATACATTGAATGAGACTGAACAAGTATTCACATGACACTGGCAAGGCCTTGCTAAGTGAATGAATCCCAACATGTTATTCCATAAACTTCCTACACACAGGAAAAGAGGAATAAGACTCAAACATGTCGATATTAACAAGCTTTTAAAAATGAAAAGCTTACAGAAAAACGCTTTGTTTTTGTAACTGGAAAGCTGGGAATTAAAGGATTCATGTTTATAAATACCTACCTACACCAAGGGTAAGCAGCATATGGAGAAAGGCAACAGGTGGTTCTCCAGATTAGTCATGCTTCACGAGAAACTGTCATTTCTCTTCTAGAAGAACATTTTGGCTCTATTTAAGGGTATGCGCACATGTGCCAAAAGAATTCAAAGTCCAAAAAGAACTGCAAATTAAAAGCCCTACATTTTAAAAGTATGATAGAGGAGCGTGTTTTGAGACATCAGTGTAAAAGATTTGAGGTGCTCACATTCCTTAGAATCCTGATACACACAGCAAGCAGGAGTTTATCTCAAAAATGAAACACACCCTTTTTCGTAAATTCCTGTTCTACTAGGAAATTTATTGCATGAAAATTTAGTGTCTCTAAATCTATACTTCAGATAGAAGACAACAGAATGTGATTAGTTTGAAGCTGAGTGTGATGTGGCGGTGTGGTCTACACCTGGGAGGCTGGGGGAGGTCCGCCCTGAGTTACATAGGTGCGAGCCTGGCCTGGACAACTAGCAGCACTTTGTCTCAAAAATTGAAACAAAACAAACAAACAAACAAAACTAATGTGTTCACTTTAAGAGTAATGTAAATCAAAACTAGGACAGACAGAGCAAAGCTTTCATTGGAGTAAAGTTCCCACCCATGTACCACATTATTCTGTATTTTGTCTCATGTCTAGTGATAACCATTGGTCACATTTAACTGAAAAAAATCATCTTTTAATACATTAAAGAGGTTTTTTTACTTTGAAAATATACAAGTTTATTCATGAATACATATGATATAACATGTATATGATATAACTATAATAGATGATAGATAGATAGATATCTCCAAGTGTTGTGTTTGGTTAACTTTGAACTGCAAATCTCAAAATTCTTCCAGAGGATGCAGGCAGCCAGAGTTAGCTCTTCCTCAGCAATACAGCCTCAGTTCAGAGGAGGGGGAAGCTACCCAGGGTGTTTTCAGAGACGTGACAGACCTACAGTTTTCCACTTAGAATTAAGGGTCACCAAAATATAGCTAATTATAATAAAAGTTATTTTCTTTAAGGGGTGTTATTGCCAGTCGATCCTGTTTTCCAGATGTTTAGATCATCAAGGGACTGTTTGTATTTCAATATTACATTACCATCTGTTGGTTACAAAAAGAGAGGGCTAACCAGCAAGTCAAACCTTCCAAACATTACTTTGCAGAGCTGCTGAGAACTCCCAGCAGGGACAGTCAAAAACAAACATGGCCATTTTACTTGAACTCAGTATAGATTGGAAGTCACTAAACCAGATAACATAAAAATCAAAACCAGCTTTGGCAAAAAACCTAACAATTCAGTCTTTTCCCTTGATCAGTAAAGGTCACTTCCACATTCGGAAGCTCCCCATCAACGTTCCTCCCTTGCTGAACCCAGGATGCTTTGCATGATGTTCAAATCTGCTCCGCATTGCATTGCGTAAACATTAGCATCATGCACCATTTGGACTTTCAGAGTCTTTTGTCTCTTGTTTCATGATATTTTGTCTTTCAATGCCAAAAGCCAGTGTCCTGGCTTGATTAGACTGAAAGAAACCCCGAGGAAGTTGTAAGCATTGTTACTACACACTAGGGACAGAGTACTGGCACTCCCGTCTTTCACGGTGTAACGGGCACGGTGTCCTGGAACCTGCTTGGTAACTCACCCTCCGTTCCTTTAGAGCGAGTACACAGCATATTATCTTCAGCCTCTGCATCCATCTGTAACATGAACACAAAATCCTGAGGTCAGTCCTTTGACATTGACCAAACACGTAATTAGAAGTTCTGAAGGTAATTGTGGAAAACAGAGATGCTTTTCATGCTCTTGAATTGAATTTGGGCACTACCAGGACCTGACTGCGACTGCCCTTGCATTCCACTAGTTTCAGAGTCACCTCTCCAGCTGCTGGAAACCAGAGAGAACAGTAACAAGAGGGCAGGTGTCCTTGTCCACAAGTGTTTTCTAGTGATTAAAATGCTTCTGGCATTGTAAAGGTAGAAAAAGGATTGTCTGATCAACAGTGCTTGAGAAGGAGATGAAATCTCTAATGCCAAACTGAAAGATTTCAAACTAATTTACTAAACCCTGACTTCTTTACGTTTCCAGACCCTTCTCAATATATACTTCCTAGTTAGTCAAAATGACTTCCTGCCTAAAAAGTAACACGAAAATAAACCCTTGTAATTCCATCAGAATATATCATTGGAAATTCTGACCACCAACAATGTCTTAGCTTCTACCTAGAATTCCAGAAGAACATGGACTGCGATCATTATATGGGCAAGGTAAATTCAGAGTAAGGTGCATGTCTGTATCAAAGCCCCATCATCATGACAAATTTTTGAAGCAACCAAATAAGTTATCAAAGGGAAGCAGAGACTTTCAAAGCCTTTTGTTTTTATAAGCTCTAACCTGTCTACATCTGCCCATTTCACTCAATTCCGCTACTCATCTCCTAGTTTAATTCACTTGTGCACACCGTTGGAAGGAATTCTTAAACCTAAATAAGTCGTTTTGCTAGTTGAAAATCAGAGACGGGCAGAATGCGCGCTCCAAGGCTGTCATCCTTAGATCCTGCCAGGGCGGGGAGGCGAGTGACCGCGTGGTGATGCACGTCTCACGTCTGCTCTCAGAGGCTAGGTTGTGATTGAAGGCACTGACCTGCCATAGACTTATAATAGGGGAGCAGGTGTGGCAATGATGGACTTTAATTTCCTTTAATAAACCTTTTATGTGCCACACTTTTACTGCCATTCGACGCTCTCCAAGGTCCTGCACATAATAGGTTCATTACTTTTGATTACTATAGTCTATTGAGACAAACAACTCCAGAACACACTATATATTATGTTCAGTTAAACCAATATAGACTATTTATCCATTGTGCATTTTTTCACCTGCAACACTACAGATGAAATTAACGACAGCACTCCTAAGCTAAAACTATTAAAACCACCAGAACTCTTTTGTCATGGCTTCATAATAAACACCACACTAATCTCTGAACTGCTTTTTAAATTAGCAAACAAAAAGTGTTCACTGCTTTGGGTGAACGGCAGTTACTTTAGTCTAAGTGAAATGGTTCATTGTTATGAATATTTTAAAACTGCACCATAAGAGGAAACAACAGTAAAACAGTTGTGATCTTTTTTTCCTGCTGATTTTCTTGTAAAACCGCATGAATTGATGACAGATGTGACATTGCCTGAGCTTAGGATGGCTTGGTTTACTCAAGATGGTGAGCACTGCCCCGTGAAAGCCTCCTCCTCCTCCCAACAGTGTCCCTGTTGTATACAAAGTAGCTCAACTCATGACAATGCCCTTCTTGTGCCACATGAATCCTACATTAAGAGAGATCAGTAGCAAGTGAGGGTTAAAATCATGAACTATCAAATATGTCTGAGGAAGCCACTCCCCTGGGAGAGCATCCCCGCAACCCGAGTCTATTATCCTGCCACATGGGTGCTATTAACTTTCCTTCCTCAGCCACTCTGAAAAAAATCCCCCTAAAGGCAAGGGAAGGTTGAACTCCCCGAGTTTCTTTACCACAACTGAAACACACACTGCCAGGAGCACCAGCAGGCACACATAAAAGTTTCACGAACATCCTTAAATGCAGCCTTGCTCCTAATAGCTTTAAACTGAATTCTACTCTGCATTCACTCTCCAAGGGGTCTCGCCACCACCCCATGCAGCCACCTCCGCACTGAAGTCATTGGAAAGGATACATAAATATTCATGGTCTCTTCTTGACTGCCTGGAAAGCTGGCCTCATAAGAGTATTTTGCTGAGCTATTGTTCCTTGTGGTGTAGCATAGACATCTAAACACTGATAAATGGATAACTCATTCATAAAAATCTAACTTGTGGGTCAAGTTGCAGGAGTGAAATGGACAAAGCCATAATTTACAAGCCCTTTGTTTCATTTTCCTATCTCTGTTATGTATGCAGGACAACCCTAAATTCAGTGTCTCATCGTGTCTCATGGCTTATGGCTAACTGGGAAGTAAGGATATTGGAAACATAAAGCCCACATGATTTTCTTTTAGGAGGAGAGAGCTTGAACATTTATAAGATAGTTCTCTGTCCTCATCCATCTCAACTCAGATCAGATCTTTGTGGTCTCAGATGTAGCTCAATGTGCCCAAGTCCTGGGTTTGATCCCAGCACTGCAATGCAAATAATCAAGCAAATGCTAACAACAAAAACTAAACCCTCTCTAGAGCCTTGTATCTGAGAGTAGAAAGTTCTAGATATTCTTCATTTGCATTATTCCCACAGACTTTAAGAAGTCGCCAATGGGTAGAGTTAATTTCATAAAATTAAACCTTATATTCAGGACATGTGATGTTAGAGTCTATAGGCTACTCACTGTGTCTTGAGACAGGGTAGGGCATAGATTATCATTCTTTCTAATTTTCACAGAATTAGAGAAGAGGCACATGGTTATGCTGTGATTCAGGAAAATGATCTAAATAACATGCACTACAATGTGGAAAATTCTAATTCTTGTTGAAAATTTTATTATTTTTAACTGGAAGAGGACATCAGATTATCTTTACTACCCAGGTTTCCTAAACTACTGAAAACTCAGCAGTTCATTTTGGAAAACTTACTTAGTTTATGCCTCAAAAAAATTTTTATTTTGGATTTCTGATAGTATAAACAAATTTTCTATGGAAAATGAGATAATATAGTAGCCATTGTTCATCTGCCGTTATTTGGTTCTGAATGTCCTGTAATACTTTCATTCTCTTGAATGGTTTTATACTATTTTGTTATGTCTGATACTATTTTATATGAAGTTATGCTCAACTATTTCAAAGAAAGAGACATTATGGCAGTTACTATTAATTACAGGTTGTCTTGTGGTAAAATACTGTGTTGCTTACATTGTTCTGTTCTGATCTGCTTTATGTCCTCTTTTGTCTTAATCTCTTTAAAGTAAAAAAGTTTAAAAAAAAAATAAAAGTCTGTATCTACTCAAGCCTGTGTAAAAAAAATTTTTTTTTATTTTGGAAAACCTGCCTTTTCCAGGTTTCGTAGGGCTTTTGTATACCTCATTTCATAGTCAAAGGGTCAAAACAATAAAAGATTTTTTTTTGAGATTTTTACAAATGGATTCTTACTGACTTTGTCCATCTACTTAACCATAGAGTTAAGAATACTCTAGATGAACTTTAAGATTTTTTAAGAAAAGTTCTATTTAATGTATAAAGATGGACATATTCTGTGTGATGTTAATATAGAAATGAGAAAAAAGTAGTTTTGCTTAGTAGTTCATAATAAAGCCTTGAGCTTTTCAAAAATCTTCATATTCTAGTTTTCTAGAGAAAAGGGTAAAAACAAGGAAAGATGGCAAGCAGAAAAGAAATTTGTGAAATAAATAAGAAGAATCAAAATTTGGAAGAATGATGTATAAGAATCAGAAATGGAAGTAAGCAATTATTAAATGAAGAAGAAAAATGATTATAGAATGAAATTTTAACTATTACATTGAATTTGAAAAGTTCCCTTTTAACATCTTTCTATACTTACAAACCTATAGGGAGAGATACAATCTGATTTTCTATTTACTTGTACTAGGCCATCTTTTCTCACCGAAGCTTACATTAGGGATGATAAACAGACCTGGTACCTTCTTTTGGGCTGAAGAAGTCCCAGAATTGCTTCTCTGTGAAAGGCAGAGATTCAGGGCGTGACACAGAGAACTCAGCCTCAGGCTTGCTTACATTCATGCAAACCACTTAGTAGTATGTGGGAAGGTTTAGTTCTCTTTTATTTGTCATTCAAAAGCTAATTTTACTCTAATGGAGATAAATAAATAAAAACAATCCCTAACTCTCCAAGGAAATACATAATCACTTCTCACTAATTGAGTGGTACAAGTCTCTTGGTGGTACTGAAGTTTCGTTTTCTGCTTTTAACAGAGCCCTACACAACAAAATGAATATCTCTTTAGTATATGTTTATAGGTAGGCTTGAGGGTCTTCATATCAGAGTTATCATAATGCTTGGAGCACACACTGAAAATCCATATACAATCAACACTGCCTAGCTGATCCCTCCTGTAGGGGTTTCTAACAGAAGTACCTATGTGTTCACCTGCCAGCAGTTTCTCGTCTTCACCAGACACCACTGTGTTCTTTTCTTGAGATGCTGAAGTTTTGTATGCTGCAACACATACTTTTTGTGAGGTGTCCTTTCAGTCCTAAGGAACTTGCAGCATCTGTGAGATTAACTTCTATGGCTGCTAAGCCAAGGTCCTAGGGTCCTCATGAGGAATCCTGTATTCTCAGTGGATGCTTCCTTTGCAAAGCTAATTTTTTTAAATGATGAGAGAAACCTAGGAAACTGGAAAAAAAGACTAAGCCCAGAAAATGAAACTATATTGTGCCAGTATGTCAAAATAAAATTTGTCATCATTGAGGAACAAAGAGTCTGACATTGAGTGTCCTTTCTTTGACAATACTGGCCTCAATTTGTTCTAAACATAGTTTTGGATTAGCCTAAAATGGCAGTAAAGATGTTTACTTGTTACACAGAAAAGAAATTGGGGGAAATGAGCTATAATACTAATAAAGGAGAATGTTGATGTACAGAGAAGAATACCAAGCTAGAATTTTAATTGTGTGCTTTTTTTTAACTCTTTCTTTTTACGTTTCTAGTTTTCATACATCTTTTGATTATTTGGAAGAATAGGAGTATATTCAAAAAGTAGGTTTCTTAAAAATCTATATTTTGATAAAAAGTGGTTTTTACTTTCCATCCTGTATTTAGGGTATATTAACCTTGATATCAACTATGTTCCTCTACGCCTTTTATTGTCCTGTATTTTGATTCTGCATAGAATTGTAGAGTGAATGATTCTTCTTGACCCCACCTCGGTCTTAACCACTGTACTACAAAATCTCAAGGAAAAAACACAGATTCAATCCATTATCAGATCAATTATAGTTTTCTAGAAAATATCTCTACCTGGTGGTCACAGGCATGTTACCCAAAGATGAGGCTATTTTTAAAGGGAATTTTTTAGAGTCACTGGGAAATGCATGACAAGGAAAGAAATCTTAGACCTGAGATAAACTTGGATTGTGTTATAAGGGGGATAATTTATTTTGATTTCTGAACTGTCTCTGCTTTTGTAGACTTCATCCTGTAACTTTGTATAACTGGCAATGCTGAATATAAACCAAACCCATATGTTGGGTCCTTTTGCCAAACGACTCCAGCAAATAGTTCTATTATTCCCTTAGGTAACCAACACGTGCCAAGGATTTCTATTAGTTACTGCACCAACGGCCTTACAGCGACCATTTTGTGACATTAGGGGGAAATTGCCAGCTTTATGTTTTTCTCTTTAAGGATAACTTAGGGAAAGGAACACACTAACAGAGCCTTTAAAATTTTTTTCTTGCTGAAATTTTGAGATACATCTGTTTTAAAATATGTAAATGTCAGAAAGTAAACTCCTTCATATAAGCATATGTTATTTTAAATAATTTTTTTTCTCAAGGACAACCCAATTCCTTACTTTTCAGTATTTGTAGGGATTATGGAAGCCATCTATAGTGCTTTTTAAATTATGCTTTGAATATCTTGCTTATTTGCAGTTAACCTTTAAGCAAACTAATTTCTAACACATTAATGAATTAAAATTGGATTTTTAGAGCTATTTTAACAATGAAGCTTTATGGGTAAACATATGTGAACAAATAATGCTTACCACTCAACATACAAAAGTGTACGCAGGTTCAGAGGACTTCATACCTTTTAGTAGTTTAAAATATTAAATTGATTGTGCTTCTGACAAAAATCACAACCCTAAACTCAGTACTAACAATGAATTTCAATTCACAGCCACAGAAGTGGAGCAATGTTATACAGGAGAGCCTTTATACAAATTCTTTGATTTAATTAGTTTTTTTTCCCTAGTCTACATTTCCAATAAAAAATGTGGCCCTACCGCCTTTCTCCAGACAATTTGTAGGTGCACCAGAGTGACTAAAAGTCTTTGTCCAATTTAGCGAGAAATTCTGAAATCGATTATGTTAAGGAAAAGAAAAATAAAGGAAGGAAAGCACAACAGGTTGGAAAAATAAATAGATGAGCAAAAATAAATACTGAGATGGACATTAAACAATACGTTAACATTTATACCTATAATCTGACCTGATTGTAGTATACATAAAATGCAAAATTTTTATACTACATATCAAGGAGGAAATGGTTTTCACATCTTTAAAGTAAAGTCAAATTCATTTTTGCCCTTATTCCTGAAACAATAATTTTGTTTGAAGATTGGATGAGAGACTATTATTTTTGTTACTACTGTTACTGTTGTTGATGGTGATCGTGGTGGTGGTGGATCTGGGGATCAAACCAAGACCCTAAGCTGATGCTCCACACTGAGCTCCATCCATAGCCCTGTGGATACCACTAGATAGCACACGAATGCACATTCGTGTATTCATTTATTACTTAGCCATGCTGGAGATTGAACCCAGGGCCTTCCCTTGCACACTGGGAAGTAAGTGACCTCCCGGTCCCATTATTGCTTTTATTTTTACTTCTAAGCACCAACATGAAAAAGTTGAGACAATATTGGAAATATTTGTAATGTATTCTATCTAAGAAGTCACGAGAGACAAAACGCATTCTTTTGTTACTTAGGGGTCTTCTTAACAAGGCCATCAAATCCACTACCAATCCTTTGGCCAGTGTTTCAACTCTCTTTCCAAGGAATGGATTTGCACTTGGCTTACTTTGTCATCAGTCACTAAACACAGAGCTGCATCCCTTCTATTTATCGCCAGGAATAGAAATGAAATCTGTTTTCATGAGGTCATTTGGTCCCGGAGAGAAAACTTTGAAATTCAGTGTTGTACGGGCAACCATACTAGGGAAGGCCTATCCATACCAATGCCACACATACACATACTGAATGCTGGCTGTTCTGCTCCTTTAAAATACAAGCCACCAACCTTCTTTTACAGAGGGTTTCCACTATCCATTCTATTACCCTTTGCAGTACAGTGGAGCATCTGACCTCGCAACCAGAGATGTCTGTGTTATTTGTAGACTTTGATCAAACATGAAGCAGAGGCTTCATCACCTCAGCAACCATAGTTGCTGGAAGAAAACGAAGAGAAACTCACGCAGAGCAGATGTTGCATGTGGTGTACGAACTGAAAGTTGTACAGCATCTTAGAAATTCTTACTTTGAATGTTGATGGTAACTTAAAAAAAGAGAAAAAAAGCTTTCGCTATAAATGTTTTTGGCCCATTCTCCTGCACCACCAGTTCAGAAAGAGTTCTGGGCTTTCCACCTGCCTATTCCTCTTTGTTAGACATACACTAACCTAAAACAAAAGATCCTGGGAAATAGTCACACTAGCGAACAAAGCTCTTTCTAAATCCTGAAAGTAATGGCTTTTTGTCTAATACCCTATCGTGTTATGTATTTATTAGCAATACATTTTCCATTTATTTTCTCAAAGATTGCCAATAAAGAACTGAATCACATAAGGGAGTAGCTGTAAAGGCTCTGAGTTCCCTAATGTCAAACTCATTAGCATCCGAATAAGCACACAGCAGCACATCATCTGCACAATTGCAATTTTTTACTACTTTTAATAGCGTTTCTCAAAGGGCTCATTTTCAACTTTCTTCAGTGGTTAGTTGGGTCTCAGGGGAAAGGAGCTTCCTGACGCTCACAGCTTCCACTCAACAGCCCGGCCGTTTGCTGTCAGATGCTTCAGGCCTCTGCCCTAACCCCATCTGCCATGGCTCCCTTCCCTGGGGACAGAGTGAAGGCAGCACAGCTGAGATCAGCTTGGAGAGGTGGACAGAGGGGGCCCAGAAGATATAAGTTTAGGGATAGGATTTGACTGACACACAGGGTTTCCTTATGTCAAAGCACACCAAATGGGAACCAGAGCCAGGTGGTTTCATTCCTGTGTCAGTCATTAGTAGCCCCACCCACCAGCTCTTCCAAACTTCGCCCTTGGAAGATACTGTCAGAAATCTCCCTCTGAAATTAGTTTCCTCTCTGCACTGCCTGTGCGCTCTCCTATGAAAAGGTACTTTAAAACTTTCCTTTTATTAGTGCTCTTCTTTCTTTCTTTCTTTCTTTCTTTCTTTCTTTCTTTCTTTCTTTCTTTCCTTTTTCTGGTGATCTTAAATCTTAAATAATTAAGATTAATTAAGATTATGATCTTAAATAATTTTATAAAACTTAAGAACTTAATAAAATATCACTGGGAAATATACGCTGTAAGACTGTTATCCTTAGACCTGGAAGCTTAACCAAATTCCCAGAATTTCCAACAGAATTAGTTCTATCTTCCAGCAGCTAAGATGGACATGTGTGTACTGACACTCATATTTTCTCTGGAACAGCAATCTTAAATGATAAAACTACATGACAACCAAGGTATTGGTAACCTAACAGATGTGTTCTCACCAATGATGACGTGGCTTTACTTGTTACATGAAGTCATCACTAAGTATTCATCTGCTTCCTACCCGCCAATAGATAGGGACCTTCAGTCCTTCCAGCCGTTTGGTGGATTAATACTTGGTCCTAAAGATAGTTTTCCAAACCTGTGACACAGTGTAAATGAATCTGCCCTTTTATTTAAAAATATTTATTTTATTTTATTTTATTTATTGTGGAATAAAGGACCCAAAGTCAAATGATACTTATGTAAATTGCATTCCCAAAATAGAGAATTGTTGGTTTACTCAAAGTTCAAAACAAACAATTTTTTTAAAAAGTCTTCAAACGGAGAATGAAATAAAAAATTTGATAAAAGATGAATTTAATAGGAAATATATATACTACTTATTGCCAATTTCATTTTGGAGTTTGGCTACCAAGAAATCAGCCCCTTTTGTCCTCAAAACACAGGAGCTGCTTGGCAATCATTTCCAAAGTTTGGAAAGTCAATGTAGTATCCAAAGATCACTCTTCGATTTGGTTCTTTAACAAGTAAACACAAGATTGTCAACACATCTCCTTTGGCATTGCTATCCCTTCTGAGGTCCTTTCTCTGCAACTTCTAACAGTTTTATAAGTTTTAATCACTATTTTCATGTTACTATTTCACCAATTGTTCATTGGCTAAAATGATGAAGAGGAGGGAATGACCTTGCCTATTTTATGGCAAATTCCAAAAAGTTCTCTTGCTAGATTTATTTTTATATTAATCGGTATGAGAATTTAGTAGTATTTATTCATTATAGTCAAATTTAGTGTAATATAGTATTACATATTATATATGTATATAATCTTGATGGTGTCTTTGACTGGAAAGACAGTGGAATTCAGTTTTCTATGAGTCAATTAACTCCACAAAATTTTTATTGAGAATTTAAGCACCTTATTTTGGAGTTTCCAATCAATGAGCTATAACATTGTTTTTTCCATCACAGCAAGTGAGACTATATTTAGTCATCAATGCACAATTTTTTGTGAGTTTACAGTTAACATTTATGCTGTTGAAAATTACTTTCTTCTGCTCAATTCTACAAGTTGCTATGAAGGAATATGCTTCGTTGGCTAGAGTAATGAAGAGTGTTGGGTGTCGTTTAATATGTCTTAGGCAAAGAAAAGTATTGCGTATTGACTATACGCTTAACTTGTACTACCAGCCCGTAATTAGGCGCCTGATCTGAAAAACTGGACCGCTCTGCACAAAAAGCAGCTCCGACTATAAAGCGGGTTGGAGGGATCATCTATTCTTAGAAAAAATGTTTCAGATTTTAAATCACAGTGTATTCAGGAGGATGAATTCTGTGATACTAGCATCAAACTGCTTTTCGTGATCCACTTATAGTATTTTTGTGTCCTTGAGTGATTACTGAAGTTTAAATGTAAACCAAAGTTCTTGTGATTCAGAAGAATACTCTCAGAGTTGTTAAATAATGTTCTTAATTTCAGAGCTTAGTAAATCTTTACTGGTTGGCCCAGCCATTTGATATCTCTGCCCTCGTTACAGACTCTTTCAAGGCATTTCAAGTGCTAGGAGAGCTATAGCTGACCTGCTCCCTAAACACGCAGTCTTTGAAATGCATCTTTTCTAAAGTCATGCCGCGCCTATGAAATAATTGTACTCGCCCTTGTCAGCATTATGGTGTTTGTTTTTGTCCTTCCCGTCCCTGTCTTCTCCTTAAACTCTGCAGCAATTCCAATAACTTATGCAAGACCTATATTTCTCTCTGAGATGATTTAACTTCCACCTGATTTAAGTAACAAAATAGCCCTCAAAGATACTTAATGCTTTGCCGTAATTAACATAACTGCATTTAGATGCCATTCATGACCGATAATTCTAACACCTTGTGGGAAAAAAAGTTGCATGCTTTAAACATTATAAACATATTCAAATAAGCTTAACACAATCTGCCATGCTTATTTCTGCCTAGATCATGGACCAGCGAAATGGTTAATGCAAATGGATTTATAATTTGCTTTGGGGGGCCAGTTTCTTCTCCTTATTTATTAGCCCAGCTGATGGGGCAGATTTGATGAGGCACTTCTGGAATAATTGAGTCATCACACAAAGAAGGCTGCTAGCATTCAGAGTGGTTTTATCAGCAGCAAGCAGGCCTGATTACTGACAATTACACTCTGATCCGGTGATGGAGGAGAAAGAGCCAACGAGTGGGAAATGTCCGTGTTTCTATCCAGGAATAATTTCTACATTCATTTTACATGCTAAGTGTTTCCTATCTCTGCATAATAAACTGTAAACAGGAATAGATGGCACAATGTCCCTTAATATTTCCTGGTAATGAAGACACAAATGTACAGTGAGTGCTGATAAATATAGATGAAACATAAGCTATTCTCTCAGTCTGTATTGTTACCTTTAAAACAAATGCATTTTTGTGGTAAAAGCATAATCATAGCTAATGCAAAAAAATGACAGAAGATTGAAACTGTCCTTGTAACTACATAGAAACTTTGCAAAAGTCCTGTTAATCACTGCTGCTTTAAAGGCTGGCGAGCTGAAGGTGAGATCTTTCTAGAAACTGTGTCATTCTCTTTCTCCATAGTCAACGAGGAAGAACTCCTTGGGTTGGACAAAGCAAAGGACAGTGCAGTAATAAGCTGCATTAACACGCCCAGAGAGCACATCTCGGTGCTAACCCAAGGAAACAATGAAACTGGCACAAGAAGACATCTTCCCCAGCACGTTTTTCAGTTTCCCTTCTATCGGGTCTTTCCACAAAATGTTGATGATGAATAATCAGGTTAGAGCAAAGATAGTGTGACCAGCTAGAGAGGGCGAGGTTTTGCTGCTTTTAGTATGGTGTCTTCAACGGCTTGTTTGGGGACACGGTTTACTCACAAAGCTCTATGAGCAAAAATGCATCTCATGGAGAGGTCATGTTAAACTAGTTTTTCCTCTGGTTCACAATCCCATTTGAAATGCCCAGAGAACAGGAAAGTTCAGATTTCTAAATATGCTATTATAGATCTTAGCGACAACACTTTAATTTTCTGTAATATCAAGAGCTTCTTCTTTTGAAAAGCCAATCAGGTGTGAAACTACGCATAATGAACCTGCCTGGGTCTGTTTGCTTAATCTCTTCTCTAAAGCTCCTTCTTGACCTCCAAAGAAAGAGAAGTTATTCTCTGTCTTCCTATGGTAACTATGGAAACTCTGTTTCATTAAACTGACCACTTAACTTCAAGGCTTGTATTGACACTAAATGTGTTGAGTAAATCTATACTAAACAACCTTATAATATCAAAAACACTTCTAATAAAGTTCAAAGAGCACTTGTTGATTCAAAAAAAATCAGGCTTTTCATTATGCAAAGAGAATTTTCTATTTTTAACCTATTTTATTATATAGATTGTCACATGATTGGACATTTTCCTTATCCATTTTTAAGAGGTTCTTTAGAATTTTTTCAATGAGTTGGCTGTTTTTTCCAACAGTAATTGTTTTTCATTAACATCTGTACCATGTTCTATAAATATGAATCAAGGCAAAAGAATACAGTGCTTTATGTTCCTTATTTGACCATGAAATCTGAAATGAGAGAAAGTACTGGTTTATTAAAAAAAAAAAATTCTCGATTGTTGAGGTTAATAGGATATTAGTTTTATAGAATGATCCCTGGATTTTTATTATTACTATATAAGCTAGAATGTTATATAGATTATTGAAATACAAGTATCTTTCTACTAAAATGCACTTGTTATTGGTTTCACGCACAGTTGCTGGGGAGCAATCTACCTGTTGCTGCATCTAGACAGTGGGGACAAAAAGATACATTACAACAGGACTCTTGTTCTCTATGGTAAGAACCACCAGCAGAGAACTCAAACGCATGGAGAGCGTAGGAATGCAGGAGGCAGAAAAAAGCACTGGGAGCACAGACTTGGATGAGCCTGGAAGAGCTGCCAGAAGATGGGCATTCCTGAGCCAGTTGTCTCTGGAGAGATTCAAAGACCTTTGACAAAGATAGTAAATGTCCCCAAAGCACATTCAAGAGGACATCACTATTCAAATTGGCTTAAACAATGCATTAAAGCCACGCTTTTTTAGTTACAAGAGGATCAAAGAACTGGATGGTCAAATTGGATAGGTAAAAGTAAATATTTGGAATTTGCTGGTTGTATTTGTAATATTAATGAGGAACTTTCCCTTTCCACCTCAGAACTGCAAACTCTATCTCTTGAAATGTGATTTGTCACTCATGCACTGTTGACAGCATCCCCGAGGATCCTGTATCCTAACAGCAGTTTGATAGCACATTCATCTTGATTCCATGCCACTTACCTGTGAGGGGCTGTATCATCTTGACTTTTTAGTGCAACATAATTTTATGTCTACCATAGGCAGTCAACATTCTACTGATATGAACTGTAATAGACCAAAAGTAATCCTTTTCAGATGCTTGAAGTAACAATTTATTAACTGGATTCTAATACAAAAATCTCAGGCCTTAAGTATTGGGGATACTGTAAGTTTCATAAGTTTGATTATTATGCAGGGTTGGGAGAACCGGAAGTTTTTCTTCCCTTATATTGAAACAGGTGAATAAGAGCAAATGAGAAGTATGACACATTTTATGGTCAGATTTTCTCCAATGTTTACTTTGCTTATATGAAAAATTATGGCAATTTAAATGATCCTTTGGTAGGAATTTGGAGATTTAGAAAGAAAACTGTCTCAGAAAGCCTCCAATTCACTTGAACTCCGTGCTATCTCTAGTTCTTACACTCCCATTTTCTCACTGAAACTTTGCTGGGACGTGCTGACTATTGTACACCTACATTTTACTTTAAACCAAGTATAGCCATACATTCCAAACTAGGAAATTGTACATTACGGAGAAAATCGCACTAGCCATTAGGAAAGATGAAGTAATCAATTCTTTTTATTAAAAAACTGGAGCCAGGGATTTAGCTCAGTGGCTTAAGTGCCTGTCTAGCAAGTGCAAGGTTATGAGTTTGAGTCCCAGTACCCCCCCAAGAGTGAAGTGACACAGTAGTTTCTAAATAAACACGGCTGCCTTTATTTATCTCATCAGGGGATAGTGCTCCCATAAGTCCCTTATATACCCCCTTAATTCT
Source organism: Cavia porcellus (assembly GCF_034190915.1). Classification (NCBI taxonomy): domain Eukaryota; kingdom Metazoa; phylum Chordata; class Mammalia; order Rodentia; family Caviidae; genus Cavia; species Cavia porcellus. The sequence goes on along the minus strand of NW_026947494.1, from coordinate 77,520,730 downwards.
TCATTGAAATTTTTTTTCACTATTTCTTCGTCATCATGGCACAATGGCCTACTGATTTTATACACAAAGAGAGGAAGGTTTATTCTATGTAGAGGTAGAATTAGGGTTCACAGGGCAGTGGTCTGCTTTCAAGGTTCATCTGTGCAGCAGATACCTGGATTCTACTCCTTGGTACAATGCTGTGCTCTCTTATGATCAGTGAAATAGATTCACTGGAGCGAACAATAAAACATGCGGTCGCTTACACCTCTGAGGATATGGCCACTGAATTGTTTACAAAAATACCATGTTGAGAATTTTGGCAAGGGACAGAGAGAGATGTCATAAAGTAGAAGCAAGAAATCACTAACAGTAATAATCATCATTCATAGCCACAAAATAATTATTTCAACTCCTACAAACTTTTACCAATTTTTGTCTTACAAGAAATTTTTGTCTTCCTATTGCTCTCTGCAAAATAGATCCTACGTATTGGTTAATGTAGTCTCTTTATTGGTTTTCTATTGCATCTCTAACAGATTTCCACCAGATTAGCTTAAAGCAGTATAAACGTGTTACCTTACAGTTCTGGAGGTCTGAGGTCTGGTATGGTCGTACCAAGGTAAAACCAGGTCAGGCCTCCAGGGAGGATTACCTCCTTCTTCCGTGGTGCTGTAGGTAGAATCCAGTTCCTTGCTCTCCTGGGGCTGAAATCCTTGTGTATTTGCTGAACGTAAAGGGAGAGCCATTTCATGCCCTGTGTTGTTTGGCTCATGGCTCCCTTTCTCCATCTTCAAAATTTGCAATGATGTGTCAGGTTGAATCCTTAGTACACTGAATCTCTCCGATTCTTTCTTGTGCCTTTCTCTTAAAAGATCATGTGAGCAGTTGTACCTCGCTGAGCAATCTGGAGTGTTTGCTCCCTCTCAACAGTTTTTCTTTTGAGACAGGGTCTCACTATATGTTTCAGGTTGTCCTTGAACTCACTATGTATTCTGGATTGGTCTCAAACTTGTGTTGATTGTCCTGTCTCAGCCTTTAGAGAGTTCTTAATTCAATCCCAGTGATTATTTATAGATATTAAGGATATGGACAAGGACCCCATTATCTTCAAGCCCATTATCCTGTCTACTTTATTTTTTGATCCCTCCTGTGAATACTGAATGTTTTAAAGCATTAATGTTTCTCACCAGACATGTGAAGTAGCAAATCAAGATGAACAAATTTAAGCACTTCTCAAAATATATATGAACATAGTCCAAATTACTACAAAGATACCAACATGAATATACTCAAGCATCTTTCCTGGTCCTCTAGAATCAAGTTTTTTTAACTTCTCAGGTTTTGAAAACCATTAAAAAACCAAATTTTTGAGAAAAAGAAATAAGAGAAAGGATAAAGATTACATCTTATGGGAGGAAAGTGTATTATTAAATAGCCTTCACTTACCTTCCTTAATAGCTATTGGATTTGAACTGGAGAATTTCCATTGCTACAGAGTGAAAGCATCATCAGAGACAAAATGGAAAGAAAAAAAGAGAAAACTTAATTAAATGGCAATTATCTACAGCTTATTAACTATACAAAACAATCCTTTCAAATAATTTACAAACTATCAGAATATGGGTTGGGATATTACCAATCTTCAATAGTCAGACACAATAATATTTGAAAGAACTCTCTCTTAACAAGATAAACAGGTGCTCACTGTGACCAGAAAATGCTTTTCAGATTTGAGTCCTTTTGCATGTAAGTACATTTGTGAACCTTTTCTGGGGACACACCTGAAAGTAAAACTGAATTATCAGTGACGGTCTTTAAAAAAAAAAAAAAAGAATCAGTGGTTTAACACTAATTTCTAATCAGATCCTACAGAAAGGAACAGCCCGCACGGCAGCTGTACTTTTCCCAGGGTTAATTACCTTTCACTGCTCTCTACTAATGAGTCAGCTGTTCCTGTCATCGCAAACTACACTGGTTCATCTGGAGCTCTAGCTGTGGACAAACACAGGAGTGACAGTCCTATTTACATATGGGGTGGGGAGAGGTGGAGCAGAGATTTCTAAGGGATTTTTATTTTTAAAGCCTGTAAATGCTCGTGTGTTTCCAGACTAAAAATACTTTTACAAATAAGCTTTTACTTGGTCAACTATTGTTTTTCTGCCAGTTTGCAGGGTTTGCCATCAAATGTAGAACAGTGCCAAAGCCTTGGAAAGAGACGAACTTCATCACCCCCACAGAAAGCTCTGCGCACTGATCCCTCAACACTGTGACAGTCATCCCCCAGGAGGGAAGGTGGAGAGCTGATAAAAAGATGTCCTTAAAACATGCATAGGACAGAGAGTTAAATTCAAAGGTAGCAAACAATCTAAGAGAAAAAATTCTTGAAACTGCTTTGTTTGTATATGAAAAGTAAATTAGAAATATTGACAGTCTTGACCCCCACCTCAAAATAGGCTTGAACTAAATGCTTTTAGCTGTGCCTAGATCAGTTTTGGAGTCTATGTCTGTAGAAGTTTTATTGCTCAGGTAATACTTTTACCCAACAGTAGCTCTGCTCTCCACTTCAAGATGTAGACAGAGTGTGCTCTTAGGTAGTCTTGAAGGTTGCTTACTGTGTCTCCCCTTTCATTTCAGAGGCAGCTGAGAGGGATATACAAATGGTCAGGCAGCAGTAGAGTTCTACTTTGACAGCCTCTCAAACACCTCTGAATGAAGGATACTCTCCCACGAACAAGTTCCTTCTACTAAACCATAAAATCTGAAGTCAGTAGCTCCCTCAAGTTGTGTTATGCCTCGGGTTGCTTGGGTGTCTTGCAGACCTGCAGGCCCTGAAGCTGACAAGCGAGGTTGGACTTGACATCATGCATTCCTCATAAAGGCCTACGAGACAATAGACCCTGCTGACCCATGGCCCAGGGTGAGTGACCAGCAAAGTGAAAGAGCAGTGGCTTCCAAACATGAGTCTGCCTCAGGATCACTCGGAGGCCTTACGTGGGGCCTGAGAATCTGTATTTCCTAGAAATTAAGATACTGGTGGGGATGATGTGTCGCAACCATACAGTAGAACCATTGCCTTAACTGTTCACTATTAAATATACTGGAGAATCCTGACTCCTACCGGGTGTAAGTCCTTTACACCCCCACAGAACAGCATTTCCACTTTATTGGACAGTTATTTGCCCTGATTTTAATGCTTTACGATGGAAAGGAACAGATAAAAAGTGAGTGTCCTGGCCCATCATTGAAGTACATTCTGAGAACCACTTTATAGCTTATTGAACTTGATCTGCCTTCAGATGAAGCCTTTCATGCCAAGAAAGAGAGAGCAATTATGTACTTCTTCATTACAGGTGTCGTTCCCAAACATAAGCTCACAAATTATAAACATAAGACTTTGCATAACATTGAAACTTGCCAAAAGCAAATAAAACATGAGAATAAATTAATCACAAATTACAACATAAAAACAAATTTAAATGTCAAGCAATAATGCAAATTTCCTCAAGATAGTCAATGTTTTACCAGCCTTAGTGAATTTTGACTTATTTTTTTTAAATGGTACAGTGTGTTTCTCATACACATAGATATGTGAAGTGTTCTCTGTTGATTGTTGCTATTTTGAAGAACACATTATTCTGAAAACTTCTTGGAGGATGGAAAAACCTTTTATCTAATACTAAAAATACATTTGCCTTGATGTTCATGTAAATATCTCAGTGCTAGAGCTCTCCAAAGAGCATTTTGCAACATTGTTTGTTGGAATACATATTTTAGAAAGGAGGGCAGTAATAAAAGAAATTACAGAATGGAATCACTGAGTGTGTTTTAGTTTAAAAAAAAACAGAAGGAGGAAACAAAAAGGATGGTGATTCTCAAAGAGCGAGCTACTCACTGAGCAGAAGCTCGGTTCTCCAGCACTGATCTGCCCAGGCCAAGAGAGGTTGTTTTATGTCTTGAAACACGAATTTATTTCCCAGTACTGCAGTGAAACTAAGAGAATAAGGTTCTATGCACAAATACCAATAAGCATACTAAAAAGGTTTTAAGTAATCAATGCCCGTCAAAATGATTTGGTTTTGCTGTCCCCTACATTTATTTTAAAAGCATCAATCTCACCAAAATACAAGAGGATAATATCACAAATAAAGAGCTAGATTAATACTAATTTAATGGAATATTATTTGATTGATTCTTTAATTTCTGTACACAAATCTTCCCTCCACCTCTATTCTTTTTTTTGTTGTTTTGTTTTGTTTTTGTAGCACTGAGGCTTGAACCTAGAACCTTGGCACTAAACTACACTTCTGGCCCTTCTTAATTTTTTTTTAAACTTTGAAATAATGTCTTGTTTTATTGTCTGTGATGGTATGAACAGCTACTTTGAAGAAAACAAAACATTGTGGCAGCCATTGCTGATTTAATGTCATCTTGCTTTGAAGTCCTACCATGCTTTTGTTCTTCTGTTTCCATTGTTTCTGTCATGTTGTGTCTTATTGGATTTTAATATGTGTGATAGTATAAAAAAATTTTCTATGGAAAATGAGATAATATAGTAGCCATTGTTCATTTTTTGTTATTTGGTTCTGAATGCTCTGTAATACTTTCATTCTCTTGAATGGTTTTTTACTATTTTGTTTTGTTTGATACTATTGTAATGTGAAGGTATGCTCAACTATTTCAAAGAAAGAGACATTATGGTAGCTGCTATTATATCGGATTGTCTTATGGTAAAATACTGTGTTGCTTAAATTGTTCTGTTCTGATCTGCTTTGTCATGTCCTCTTTTGTCTTAATCTCTTTAAAATAAAAAAAAATTTAAAAAACAAATAATGTCTTGTGAAGCCACTGAGTTGCCAAAGCTTGGCTGGAATTTGCAGTTCTCCTGATTCAGCCTCACAGAGTTCTGGGATTATGCTGATGAGGTTTGGTTGTGGAATTTATTTCCTGATGACTTACGAGAATTATCTGATGAGTTTGATAAAAACAGTTCCCCAAAAGTACAAACATCAGGGTACATGGTTCGAGTAAGGTAGAATTTGTAATCCTGTAACGATGGAACAGAACGGAGAGCTGTGGTGTCATGAGCTGAGCCCGTAAGTGAATGTCGGGTTGATGCTGACCCCTGTCCATGGAGGGTGTCTCAGAGTTATTGTGAATCCATGTGAAGCGGGGCATTTGGACATCGGGTTTGTTGTTGTGTCGCGTGAACAATCCAGGTCAGTGTAGTTCACTTAGTCTTTTTGTCCTACGCTTATCCAGGGGTATTCTATTATTTGCACTGGCTTTCATCAGCCAATTGATCCTCCATCACAGCACCTCATTAGCACTGGCAGATTACCGAGGGAAACTGACCTTCTTGGTGTTCTTCTTAAAATAAATCAAATGGAATTAAAATTTTATCTACTGTATTACATATTGACAAATTACAATTGTCCATATTTATGGGGAGCAAAGTGGTGCTATGGTAAATGCATGCAATGTGGGCTCACTGAATCAGCTAATTAACGTATCCATTACCTCACCTACTTACATTTACCCAGTCATCACACTCTCTGGCCACCATCTCCCCATTTTCCTCTCCCCTCCCCAATCTCTAACAACCGCCATTCTGCTCTCTGCTCCCATGTGTTCACACCTTACCTACTTTGAGGTTTTATTACATTTTTTGCAAAAGCATGTGCAGGAATAAAATGCCTTAGAGGAACTAGGGAACCCTGGTGTCAAAGAGCTAATGTGTATACTGTGCTTTCATGGTGAATGAGAAGAGTGCTCATGAAAAGAAGACCTTGCTCAGAGGAAGCTGAGTGGTTTTCTTGCATCTTGTTAATTCTTCCTGCCTCAGCCCAGGACCTGTTTTCTCATCAGATGCTCCACTTGTGCTATCCAGAACCTCGCATGCATCGAACAGCCACTCTACACTGCAAGATCATGTGGCCAAGAGCATACTTCGCTGCTTCAATTCCATGAGCAGAAGCTCAGCTACAGTGCTATCTCACTGAATGAGAATCAGATAACTAATTATTAAGAAAAAAGGAAATTATAATGAGACTACGGCCTCAATGATGCGCATTTTAGAAAAAACAATGGGTCAAATACTCAAAGATGAAATATCTAAACATGGCAAAAAGTGATGTTGGTGAAAACATAGCTTAGAGTCATAAATTCGTAAAACTAATAAATACAAAGTTTAATGTATATAACACTGTATTATTGATGTTGTATATGAAAAGTAATGAAGCAAGCAAGAATCTTATGAGCAGTCAGCTTATAAATTAAGAGTAGTTTTACAAATTAAGAAAAACAGATTAACCAAAAAGCATATGTAACACTATGGTATCTTTAACACACATTACCATTAACTTGGATGCATAGGGAAGGAATTTACACATTTAGCGACTGTAAATTGTCTGGCGAGTCATATGTTAAAAATTAGAAGAGTGACTGGCATATTAAGAATGCCTTAAAAATGAAATTGGGTAGTTCTGAAAATGCAGGAAATAAAATTAAAATATAATAGGCAAAATGCAATATTATTTATTACAGACATATCAATGAACGTACCCAGGGACACAGTGATTTCCAATTAGGTCTTAGTGGTAAAGGGAAATAGAAGGTAGTTAGAAGGTGCTAATAATCCAAAGGAGGCAGCAGATGAAAACAAAACCAGAAGAGGCTTTCAGCGGGAGCTACCATGAGGTGCAGACTGATAACTGACTCAGGCACTGGACTAGGCATCTCACGGTTACATTATCCTACTTAAATCACACCACAATCTAAGGCATGGACATTATTATTTCCAATTTAAAACAAGTGAATTAAAGTCTTACCATTGGAAGAGCTCCCATGCAAGTCCATGTCTATGCTTCCTGCTGCATAGCTCTCTGCCTTAAGATCTCAGGAAGCTGCCTGTCTGCAAGTCTTTCTTGAGAAAAATCACAGAAAGACCCACTGAGCAAGGAATGAGAACTTTCATACTGCATTTTGACCTGGGTATAGAACCCTAGAAATTCAGTACCAAGTGCTAAGTTTGCTGCAAACACTGAAATATGCGAAAAGCCATAAACTGGTATGTTGGGGAAGACCCAGGAGCTGCTTTGGGTGAATGGAGACCGTGAGCCCTGGCCCAAGGCAGCAGAATCAAAATTGTATACTTTAGTGTAAACTAACACTGACTCGAGTTTGAATTGTGACTCTGATACTTTTCTGTGATCTCAGAACAGCACTTAACCTCTCTAATCATCAGGCTTCTCATCCCTTAAAAACAGACAGTAACAGAACTTCCCTCCAGAGCTGTGGGATTACACATGGCACAGAAGGAAGGCAAAGAATACAGGAGACACTCACTGTAACTCTATGATCCCAGTAAGACCAGGCCTTACACAGAGACCAGAGGCAGGTGTGACACAAACGTAACCACTGTGCGGTCTGAGGAGGACATGTGTCAATGACAGTGATTATCTCTTTGGAGATGTTCTTTAAGAGAACGTGGTTAGGAGAACAATTCATTAACATTCCTTCAAGTATTTATTATTTTTATTTTGTTATGTCTTCACTAGGTACTGTTATAAATACTATGTGTATATTGAATCAATCAGCAAACTATGTCATTCAGAGGCTATTAATTATTCCTACCTTTAAAGGAGGAGATAAAACCAGAGAACCTGAGTCCTTATTCAGGAGCTCATATCTACTGGGACACTGTCCCCAAAGCCCTGTGTTCCATCACAGCAGTGTGTCATCATCATGGGATGGTTGGCAGAGATGCAGGAGGGGACAACACAGACACTGTACTCCAGTACGGAAGAGAAGCCCAAAGCCAAGGGATCAGTAAGCACACACAATCTAAAGCAGTGATCAGTGCTACGGGAAAATAGTGTAGGCCATTAGGTTGAAATAGGAATGTTCTTTGTCGTTGATTTGATAGAGTGCAAGAGCCATGGGAGAGTGTGTTAGCAGTTAGAGACCCCTGGATCTAAAATAAAACAACAAAAACCAGCACAAAATGGGTAAAAATCTTTTCTCCAAAGAAGATCTGCAGATGACTGATAAGCACCCGAGGAGATGCTCGGTATCATTAGTCACTGGGGAAATACAAGTTGAAGCCAGCATGAGATATCATTTCACACCTATAAGATGGAAATAATCAAAGACAGCAAAGATGTTAAGAAATCAGACTTTAATTCACTGTTGGTAGAAATATAACATGGTTCTTCCACATGGGAAATCAAACAGCATTTCCTCCAGTGGCAAAACATAGATTTACCACATAACCAAGCAACCTGATTACAAGATAAACATACGGAAGTATGTATCTACACAGGAAATCGTGCATAAAACTACACAAGAAACACTTCAATGAATCAACAACTGGGATCTCATCTTACTGAAAAGTTTCTGAACTTCAAAAGAAATCACCAACAGAGTGAAAAGAAAACCCACAGAATGGGAATTCTAGCCAGCAACTCCTCAGACAAAGGACTTATATCTGGAACATATAAATAATTGAAAAACATCAAGCCCCCCAAATTCAAATGCACGCTATAAAAATGGGCATCTGAGATGAACACACAGTTCTAAGATGAAAATATACAAATGGAAAATAAGAAATGTTCACCATCACTGGTCATTCGATAAATGCAAATTAAAGCAGCATTGAGTTTTCATCTCACTCCAGAAAGAATAGCTGTCATTAAATCAGCTGATAACAAATGTTGGCAAGGCTGTGGGGAAAAAGGAAATCTTTTCCACTGTTGGTGGGAGCATAGACTGGTACAACCACTATTGAAAACAGTATGGAGAATTCTCAGAAGACCAGGATTGGAAGTTCCATTCAACTCAGCTATTTCCCTCCTGGATATTTTCTCAGAAAACTGAAAAGGTCATATGACAGTGATATATGGGCAACCATGTTCATAGTAGCACAATTTGTAATAGCTAAATCTTGGAAACAACCAAGACGCCCATCAACTGCAGAGTGGATGAAAAAGATGTGGTATTTTTTTTGCAATGGAATATTACTCATCTATTAAAAAGGATGATCTTGAGGCCTTCATAGGCAAATAGAAACAACTTGAGGCTATCCTCATTAGTGAAATAAATAAGAATCACATTTATATATATCAATTGTGTCTCTAATGTAAAAAGTAATAAGAACTGTACCCAAAATGTGTAATTGCTATTGTAAAAAAGAGAGGAAAAGAAAGTGCTCTAAAGGATATAACTGCATATATGTTTAAAGTGTATAGGATTGATAACCATATTAGTAAGTTTTTGAATGCTTCACCTTTGTAACTTGAACAACTATTTCAAAGAGAACAATATGTAATTTATAAACTAGTGATTTCTTACTTTTTTTGAAATTATGTATTATTTCTACCTTTTTTCTTTTTTTCTTTAAATAAAATTTTAAAAAAGAAATTGTGCATAAATATTAATAGTATTGCTATCCATCATAGCCAGAAAGTAGAAACAACCTAAATCTCGATCAGCCAATGAATGGAAAGCAAGGTTCTTTGTATCTAATTAATGGAATATTATTCGGCAATAAAAAGGAACAAAGTACTGATACATGCTAAAACACAAATGAGCCTTGAAAACACAGTCACAAAAGACCATATAATGTGTGACATCAACTATCTGAAATGTCCATACATAAAATTGACAGCTGTCTACAGCTGAGAAGACAGGCTGGTGAGGGTAATGAATAAGAGATGCAGATATTTTCTAGGAGCAGATAAAAGTGTTCCAAACTGATTATGGTGATAGATGTGTAACTCTGAATACACTACAGGCCACTGTATACACTTGAAGTGAGTAAATGGTAAAGTATGTCTGTTAAAAACTGATGGACCCATACAGACACAGTAAGAAGTTTACATTTTATTTATGTGTGATAGAAAGCTCTTGGACAGCTTGGAACAGAGATACGAAAAAACCAGAAGTCAACAGGACGAAAGATGAGTCCATCCTGTGTGGTGAAAAAGGTGAACAGAAAGCTGGCAGATGAAGTTTCATCCCCGTGTGAAGCAAGAAAAATACAGAAATGAGCGATTTAAGGGCAGAAATATATTTGCTGCTTGCTCTGATCCAAACTCAGTACTCCTCACTTGTCTTTATGGAGAAAAGCCAATCTCTCCTCTCGCTCCCTCTTCCTACCCCAGATGGAAGAAGACTCTCCACTCTTCCTTTAACCCTCCTAATTGCCTGCATCTTTTAAGACAGCTCGAATCCAAGAGGAAACTCCCTACCTCCCCCAGTTCTTTGATTTCCTTGTGCTGTCTCCCTAGTCTCTGTGCCAATATCAATTACAAATGAAATTTAGGAGTTGGATGGAATCTCTGCTTTGAAAAAAAGTAAATGTAATAATACAAACTAACATGTTCAAGGGACTGACACTTTTAAAGCCCTTTTACCCTGAGTCAATATAGAATTTTGCTATCTAATTTTGCAGGCTATTATGAGGCGATCAACTGAATCGTGTGACCAGCTCAGGCCTCACAAACCCTGCAGGCGCACTCCCTTCTTCCCTGTGCTGGGGAAGGAAGGAGGAGCCTCCTGCTTCCTAAGGTTAGGTTTTACTTCTGTTTTCTTTGGTACATTTGCCTCTTATGTCCTCTTCTTTTCTTTTACATCAATTTTTTCAAACTTTTCAGCTTCTTACCTCTTCTGGTTCCTTCTTCTCTCCGTTTCCTCTCTGGGTCGCTATCTCTACTCAAAGTCAAACTTCTTAAAATTCCCAGAATTCTTTTTGCATCCTCTGGCTTTCTTTCCCTGTACAACTCATGACCATTTGGCTTCCAACCCCTGATTCCACTGTGGTCCTCTGGCTAAGATTACCAGCAAGGCTCCCTTAGACATATTAAACCCTCTTTAATTGTCATCTTCTGAGCAACTAGCATTATAATGCAGCCTTTTGTTGAGAAACTATTTCTATATGTTTTCGTGATATTCCTGGCTTTTTGTAGCCTTCTCTAAATTTTATTTTTTGGTGGTTGGTGTTGAATCCCTTTTCTCTATCTTCTCATTCACCATTGCTCTTTCCCGCAGTCTCCGTTTTTTGTTATTTTCTCACTTTGTATACTTTCCTGGGCAACCACATCCAAACATTTCTCTCTCCATGCTGAACCTCACCTCTGGACTTCCTATTCATACCCATAGATAAGCTGTCTACACAACACCGCCACAAGGTTGCCTCACATTTCAGTGTGTGCCACAGTCCACCATCTTTTCCTCTAGCTAACCTCTTTTTCTGAATTGCCTATCTTCATTAACTATTCACCTAGTTATCCAAGCCAAATGGCTGTCATTTATGGTTCTTTGAGTTTTTAAATCTACCTCCTGGACTAGCCTCTTTCATAGGACAGGTCCTGCTGTACTGAGGCTCATGGGCTTGTACTGCTCACTCTGAAATACAGTAGACTCTGAATTTACTGGGTAAATGTAAGACCTTTTAGCACTAAGGATCAAACTCAAGGCTTCACGCATGTTAGGTAAGCACACTACATAACACCGTACTTATGCATTGCTCACCCACCATCACTACCTAGGCATCCTCACGTGGAGTCAAGACTTTTAAAGTCCCTCTTCCATGAAATCTTCCTTGATGCTACCTCTGAACCAAGTGGTCATCCCTTAAAAGATAAACAGAATTATGCCTGATGGTTATGCCTGATGAGATGTGCTGGGCACAATATTTTAAGGATTTGCAGCAGAGTAGAATCATATGGGGCAACATCCTGCTTTTACTTTGCCCAGGTCACCATACAATGCAAAGGCCCTGTGACGCAAACAATGAACTGAAAAAGTTGCCTACGTCACTTTGCCCTAGTCTGACTGACAAGGACCTAAAGGGTCGCTGCTGTGGTTCATACTCATTCTCTACACTTTAGAAAACTGCAAGGCATATAAACAGTTCCCAGTCAATTGATTGTACAGAACCTAAATAACCTATTCACAATTTTCTAGCTCTGCCATTTATATTTTCTTTATTTCTTTATCCTGGAGACTGTAATACATAAGTAATACAAACAATATTTCAGTCATATCCAGCTATGATAAAATATTTTTTTAGGGTAAAATATTTTAAACTGGTGAACCTGATGTGATATCTATATAGACCAGTTAGTATGTTGTGACAGAAATTTTCATTGCTAAATTTTTTTCTTTTTTTCAACAAACACTTAAGCATTACTCAATATGGTCAAAGTTTCTCTGCTAGATCTGAGAAAAATTAGATTTTAATTAGACTTTCAGTTCTAAAGGATTTTTGTCAAACCTCATTAACTTGACTCTTTTTTCTTATCCTTGTACTTTCAATGTGGTACTTGCAAAACATGAAAAAGTGCCCCCAGGTTAATCTTCTATAATAATTTAAGGAAACTATATGCATATTGTAATAGTAACTGCCTAATTAAGGTCTAAAGTACAAAAACAAATACTATAATATGTCTAAACATGTTTGAAACCTGTAATCTATGTTTCCAAACATTTTTTAAAGAGCAAAGCCTTCTTTCAAGTAAAATGCTAATGACCTGCCCATGGAGAAAAAGCAGAGAAGCAGAATGCGTGAGATTACAGAGCCCTTCCCCAGCTAGTGCTGGGTTGACTCGGGGTCTAACGATAGCTGTGGAATCATACTATGACTATTCCAGAAAAATGTTTCCCACTTGACACCAACATACTTAGTGAGGCAAAATTCAATTATCAGAGGCTTTCATATCTATGTTTATACTCAGAGAACTAAGATTTCTGGATGTTTGGCTAAATATTTAACTTCTGATCTGATGGGTAGCAGAGAGCTAAAGCTTATGTGGTTCTTGAATCAAGGTTAATTAGCATGCTAAACACATGTCTTCAAGAGATATAATGGTCTTATGCTGTCTTTGAACTTGTTTTTTCAAATTCATTAGATGTTTTAATTATAAAAAGTTCATAGAGTTATAGAATTGGGGGATGAAAAGGATCCCTTATTGTGACAAATGTTATTGGTAAGAAAAATAAAGCTACTCATCAAGTCATGACATCATGATGGCTAAACTTCTTGATATTTAACTATACTAAAACTCAAGCACACCTGTGACTCTGTGTCCTTTAACAACTGTGCTACTTACACTGGCTTTTTACTTATACTCTGTTCCCAGAATCTGTGTCACACAGGAAAAGACTAAAAACATAGTTTGTGAGACAGTTAAACTCAGACTCATATCTCTCCCATGCTGGTGACCTAGGAAGCGCATTCTAATTTCTCTCAGCATCAGCTGCTTCCTCTGTAAAGATGGGAGGCAAATTTGATAAATATTAAATGATATAATCTGTGCAAAGAACTTAACATCATGCCTGGGACAGGGTAAGCATTTGGTAAATGTTAAAGAGCATTATTATTACTATAATGATAATGATAATATATTTCATCATTGCTATAAAAAATTTCATATGTACAATATTGGTACAATAAGATGTTTTTTAAAATTGCCAAACCCTAGGAAATAGTTCTTCAGTTGATGATTTCATAGGGTATGTGTGTATATGGTGTGTGTGTGAGAGAGAGAGAGAGACAGAGAGAGAGAGAGAGAGAGAGACAGAGAGAGAGAGACAGAGAGACAGAGACAGAGAGAAACAGTATGTGTACCTGTGTTTCCATTGTGTGAAAAAGCCAAGTCCTGGGGCCTATTACTTCTCTAAATTCTCCTCTACTCTACTTGCATTTCTTAGTGATATGTCCTACATAATAACTCTAATCTGTGAAACCCGACCTTTGGAGTCCTATTGGTGATAAGGTTTGATTATGGAAGACATATTCCCAAGGATATAAGTGAGTCAGGCACGGAACTTGATCAAATCTCAAGTGTTTATGGTGGGAATGAAGGGCCACATGATCGTACCTACCATGGGAATGCAATCAGGGTGTGATTTCACCCCCCACACACATCCCAAAGAAAAATAATGCTTAGAAATTTGACCTTTAAATCAAAATGTCTATGTCAATATGTACAAACTGTTTTACAGTTTGAAATCTAGGCTGGAAGGTTATTCAACTAAATCTTGTTCAGAAAAACAAAAACAGTGGAACATTTCCTTGGTTCAGAAAGTCTAAAACACACTGAATTTACCTGTAAAAAGCAAACGTGAGCAGTATCTAGAAGGGTTTTTTGTGTGTTCATTTTGGTTAGATTTGGAATCTGCCTTTTGGGAATGAAGTGACAGAGCTTTAATCTCTAGGAAAAAAATTCCCAAATACATCCTAGAAACTAGGATAATCCTTCATGAAGTCAAAAGCAGAAGAGAAAAAAGAAAAGCAAATGAATTCCTGTAGCATTAAAAATAACGCCAACAGCCACTGTGACCCCACTTCTTCATTTCACCAGGTCTGACATTCTGCAGATGACCGCCCTTATTTGTCCCTACATGTTTTCCAAAATATAAAAGTGAAATAGAGTCCCAAGGGCACTGTACTTGAAAGGTTATGAGAGTTAGAGAATTTTAACCATGCCTGCCAAATCAGCAGATGGCTTGTGATTATAATTATATGCATCAATAAAACGAATAATCTTTACAAAATTTGAATTTCTACTAAAGTAAGGGATTTAGTAAGCAGATGCAACAGAATGATTTTCTTTAACCCTTTTGGTAGTCACTGGTATCTTCCACACACAAAAAAGATGAAGGGCACTGTATTTAATAGATTGTGCACCCTCATTTTTACCCTTTTTCTTGACTACTTATATCGTGAGCCTCAGTCTTTTCCTGATTTCATTTTCTTCATGAGGATATTTCATCCGCATTTTCACCCTTTAGAGTGGAAATGTGAAGACTAATCCCTGCCATTGTTTGACATTTGAAAGAGGAAAATTTAACATGGCAAATATCTCCATTCTCAATCATACCAAATAGAGTACAGAAACAAGCAAACATTAAATGCATCTTTCTAGCTTATGGTATTCTTTTACAAATTGTTTTCAATAACAAAGCCTTTCTTTCTAAAATATTCTTTTAAATGTCTACAGAATGAAAATATAAATTATTCTATTTAAACAATTAGCTATTTCATTTTGATCTGATTTTGTATAACATTACAAGTAATGGTAACTATATTTTGTCTCAAGTCAAGCCTGATAATGAATATAGACAGAAACCCATAAATGACACATCTGATAAAAAGATGAGGTAAAGTTCTATATACTGGGTCTTTAGCCAGGTTTCCTGCAAAAGGAAATCCTCAAATTTTAGAAAAATTAACTTGAAGTAACTATGCAACTTTTAAATTTTGAAAGAGGTCAAGAAAGTGTACCAAAAAATATTCAGAATTTTTATAAAATAGTGAAGTCAGTGTATTTTCTAAAATAATCAAGTGTAACTCTTCATTAAAATACTTTAATACATATTTCATCCCAGAAAACAAAAAAAATTAAATTTTAAGTATATGTAGGCAGCATGCATTTTACATAGATATTTAGAAGTATACTTATGCTATATAAATCAAATAAAATTCTCTATCATATACTATTAAGTTAGTTCTACATAATGATGTAATAAGTCACTAGTAAAACTTTGAAGGCTTTGACATTTCACGAGCTAATAAAATTTTCCTGTAGACAAAAAATATACAACAAAAATTCTTGTTAGCACCAGCATTCTTTTGAAGTTGCAGTTTAAATATACAGGTCAAAGCCTATTAGAACAATTATCCCTCTAAACGAAATCTAGAGATTTAAACCAAAAAGTAATAAATTCTTGTCTGAAAACTTATAAATATGATGCAACATTTGACAAAACAAAATTCAAATGCTTGTAAGGAAATCAGATATCTTTTAATTCATTGGAATGGAATTTTAAAGACCAGGTAGTCAATAAAAAATTAGGTAAAACTTTTTATGTAGTTGGTAAAATAAACAAAATATTTCTAATAATAATGTCTTTTAAGAGAAAAATTTATACTTAATTCAAAATTTCTATGCAAAGAGATAGTCTAAGTCAAAATTTATTTCTAGAAACTCAGTTATAAAAAATAAAATTGTTAATAAGAACATGAAAAATAAACCATAAGCTAAATAGTTAAAGAACTTTGCAGTAACTAAATCGTAGATATTTCATTCTTAATGTGAAAGAAATTAAATATTTTGGCTTACAGAAAGTTTAAACTGAAGTATAATAGAATTCTAATATACTCTTGATAGCTATTAATAAAACTAAGTGCATAGAAATCATCTATTTAATCATATATACTTAAGATGCCTTTAGTATTTTGAACACTTTACCTTAGACTTGGCATGAGTGTATAGTCACATAAAATGGAATTGATGCAGTCCTTCAGGGAATCTCACAAAATCCGGGCTCTGAAAGTGAAAACAAGAAAAAGTTCTGAACTTGTAGAAGCAAACACCCGGGAAGAGGTAATACATTGGACAGTGACATGTCCACTTCTACCTCAAACTCCAAGTACAAGTTAAACACACCAGACAAAATACGCCAAGGGCTCTGCACACCTGCCAAACCCTTGACCCCCATCAAACAGAGCGGAAAACTCAGGCTCAGAAAAGCTCCAGAACTTATCCAAAGTCGCAGATTGAATGGAAGAACCAGGTTTCAAACATACGATAAAACGAGGCGGGACCATTGAAGATTCTCTTGTGACTTGTGGTCCCTCATACTTATAACTGCTTTATTCCCTAGGCAGTGTTTTATCCCTTGTCTTACATGGTGGATGTTTAGCATTCAGAAGGCTCCTAAATCACTCTTAATATCTTACTAAAATCTTTAGGACCAAGGTTCTAATATCCATTTGTTAAATACGTGAACTGGTATCAAAGTTCAGTAATACAAAGTTTCCTCTTTCAACAGAAATCAAATTCTTCAAATTTTAAAAGAAAGCTATACAACACATAAAACTAGGAGGACTTTCTTCATTAAACTAAAAAACAAAAAGAAAAACAGAAAGGGAAAAATAATCTTTCAAATGAAAGACCAGTACTGAAGAAACAAGTTTGCATAAACCAAAAGTAATGATCTGTGCCCTCTCATCTTAATTACAACACAACCCTGTTCTGCTTTGAAGAATGGCAGTTACATTTCTGTAAAAGTAAGTCCAAGCAGTTGCATCCACAGAGATGCAACTTTCAGACTTCAGTGAAGTTTGCACACCCTGCGCTGTGCCCGTGAAAATGGGAGTAAACAGCAGCCAAAAGGACCGCATGTTTGCTGAAACATTCACTCCTGCACTCACGGGGTGAACATTACGTCTATAGGAAATAAACGATAACACCTGAGATTCAAATTGCTAATGTTCAGCACAGAAAGGTAACCTGAAGTCTGTGTATATGCCTGAAAGCACCAAGTAGTTGCATAAGTCTGCCCCAAAGTGAAATTGTTGGGTAGAAATTGTAGCCATTTTCAGAAGGCTTGCTTTTTCCATGATTCCTACCATAGGAGGGACATAAGGATAAATATGGCATATTAGAAAAATCTCAGTTTAGTAAAATCAAAATATAATATTTCCCTTGAAATTAACAAGACATTATTATACTACCCTCTTCAGGAAATCTATTTCCTTCTAAATTTTGCTCACTATAGAAAGAATTCTTAGAGTTCAAAATACATCTTATTAAATGCTATTCAGACACACACACACACACACACACACACACACACACACACACACCCCTAGTCCTAAAAAGCTGTATAAATGAAAGGAGCATTGGGAATACATTTGAAAGAGGAAAAGTACTTCAAGACAAAAATAGTAAAGAAATATGTGACCTATGATCACTCAGACCATATCATGAACATATATTATGACTCTCATGAATATTAATAAGCTATCTATTCTGTATCAAAATATCTCTGTATCCTTGCATAAATAAAAATGTTTCACAAAAGTAACACAAGTTAGCAAACTTGTTTCTATATAACCTAGAGTTTTAATCCTTGAGCATGATTATGATATATGTTTTATTATTAAATAACAGTGCCTTTAAAAATTGAACCTTGATGCTGATATTATGAATATGTCTATCTTATAATACCACACTTAGGTTACAATACTTTTTTAATGTTTTCAATGAGAATGTCAAGAGTTTATTAAACCATTGACAACCCCACTCAAACTCACAGTTCTCAGAATAAAACATTTCATTTACCTGAATGTCTTGTAACAAAATCACCCTCTCTTGAACTAAACATCCTCTGAATACACATACCTAAGGCAGGCAGACATTTCTGCAAGGCAAATAAGATTTTCTGGCAACTTCCTGCTGCCATATATCTCTAAAAGGATCCTGCGATGTTACACTTCAACACTGCAAATGCATTTTTTCCAAAGGAAACGCTGCTCTAGTGTCAGATAGCTTTGATTCCCCCCCAAGTACAGCCAGGGAAATAACCACTAATCTTATTCAATATTACAGGCTCTCAGCAATGATTTTATTTCCAGATTCAAGAGAACTGAAATACACAAGGAAGAGAAGAGCTTTATTTTCTTGTTTTGTTGTGTTTGTTTGATTTATTTTTAAGATACTGATCAGGGAAATGGTTATCTCATATATTTTAAATACATACTAGGGGCTAGGACAATTTTATATCATCAGGAATGAACTTCCCTGAGCCCATTCCTGCCCCTCGTTTTTACTACCTTTTAGAAACAGTAGGACAAACTGAAATTAAAGTTGCCTTGTGCATTTGAAAGTTTTTAAACCTGCACACACACCTGAATAGCAGATATTTGTGAAAGCACCCTCTCGCTAACACACAGTCGACCTCTCAGCTTCATGTTCACTGCCTTTTGGAGGACACTTGACTTCTGAAATCTACAAACTTTTGTGAAATGGCAAAAGAAAACAACAATCACAACAGAACAGGAGAATTGATCACTGAAGCAACGCTTTCCAGAAGTGATAGCAAAATCCCTTCCTCCTGACCTACTTGTCGAGAAACCACGGACTTTCGGCCCCACCGTTAGGCTAAGATTTGTTCCACTTTCTCCCTAGGGCTTAATGACTTACCGGTGCCTCCTAGCCTTTGTTCTGCTCTCACGCTGACATCAGGGAAGCAGTGATGTAGAATAAAGCAGGGTGGGCTAGGTTAGTCCAGTGTTTGTGTCGTTGTGTGGTGTGCAGGGACACTCTGTGATACTCTAGTGAGCTGTAAGCTTTTTTTGTAGGCTTTGTGTCATTTACTTAACGACCAATCTCATTAGCTGCCAGGGTACAATGGGCTGATGCATTTTCTATGTACATACTCCACACAGTGACCCTCAAGGTTGCCGAAGGTCTATTTAATCAGTCAAATGCTGAATATATTTGCAGTAAATCACTAAAAAAAAAAAAAAAAATTGGACTACCGAAGTATCTTACAGGCTTAATGTTTACTCGTGCTTATTCACAGGTAATAAAATGCATGTATATTTAGCCAAAAGGCGGGCAGAGCAGGTAAAGATGAAGAATTATCTACTTTGCACTGATGAGCTTAATTTTAGGAAACTTTCAGGGTCAAAGATATTTCCTCTCAACAAGTAACCCGGTTTTTAAATTAAATTTCTTAGTTTAATTATATTAAGCACAACAAAAAATAATTGCTTTCCTGAGCAATTTCTCCTTGTTGCTAGCTGCCCCCACCCCTGGTCCTGCCCCCTGCCCAAGCAGTTTCTGAACTGGCAAAGTTGCATTTCAGCCCCCTTTTGAGTTCCAAGGTAAAAATCCTTTTAACTCCTATGAAAAATGAAATGCTGAGAGTACTATGAATGAAGACAGCTGTCCATAAGTATCAGGGAGAGTTCTATTGTCCAGCTTGTCCCTGGGTAAAATGAATACTTTAGAGCAGAGGCTGTTCAGCTTGGCTAAAGAGTGTGGGGAGAAGGGGAGGAGGTCACTGGAGATTTCGCACACTAATTTAATCTGGGAAAAGGACAGGCTCTGCATCTCCCTTGAACAGACTGGCAGCAATCTGGGCCCCCACAGAACTATCTCCTTTTGCCTGTGCTCTATTTATTCCTTATCTCTGTTTACCAACCGCTAGGTCCCTTTCATTCACACCATGAGGCCGTTTTCGTACTATCAGTCAGCAGCTGACACTGTGCAAGAGCCTCAAAGGCAAAAAAAAAAAAAGATCAAAACTAAACCAAAGCTGTCTAAACAATGCAACAGTACAAGTAAATGCATAAACCCTGATTCTTAACCCAACCCACAGGGTGCAAATAGAACCTTTATAGTAAATCCAACAAACCCACCACAGTGAGCCATGGGCCACAGAGAAAGAAAAGTCAAAACATCAGTCATGAAATCACCATCCAAAAAGAATGGCAAACATGGACACCAGCCTTGCTCTCGGGGACACTCTTATCTCTATCACAGATCAATTAACTGGCAACCAGGAAGCATTTACCTTTTCAGAAAAGGTGAACTACATACTGTACTTCTAAGGCAAACCTCACTCTCATTAAAATGCTAGCAGTCTAAAAAAATCTACCAACACGATTACAAGTTAAAGGACTGTGCCATCAATTTCTGATACCTTATTACACTGATTGAATATAAGTGATTCAAAAACTTGGCATCAAACCTCCATTATATTTATATAAAGGTGCTAAAAAGTCCTGTACAATTCAGCTAATTAAATGTTCCCCCCTTGTCTTAGGGATTTTACCTACTTATTCCAAAATAATTAGATGGCAGAGGGGATGGGGAGAGACTGCTTCAGGTACAACTTTTTAATCTATGAAAGCACTCTGAGGAGTGTGATGGAAAAGAAAGTGAAGTTTACAAAAGAAAAAAATGAAACCAGTGTTTGAATCTTATATGTAACCTTTGAATAAACATAAATTTTGAATTTAAATATGATTTACTTGCATTAATGATAAATATAAAATAAGTTTTAATATTTCAACAAATAGAAGATGCTTATCTAATATAAATATGTCACTGTAGTTAAAGATATCAGCGAAGTTGAATATACACTTTAACAACATATTTGCATGTATCTATATATCCATATTATAATCATAGATATGCACACAACCTTCCATATATACCTAAGTAAAATGAGAAGCTGCATAATTTATAAGGCCTGTAGTTCTCTAGATTAAATACTAAAACTTTAAATTTCCCTGAGCTTTTTTAATCATCAAAATGACTGGAAATGATTGGTTATTATTATAAAAAATGAATGCCATATCGACTCAATCACTAGGACCTTTACCAAAAAGGTATGACAGTGTAACTCATTATGTAGGATGGTCAAATGAACCAGATTTCAGTTTGTTTTCACCTATATGCATTATGAGCAATGAAGTCTTTACTACTTGGATCCTTTTTTCCAAATGAATTAATGAATTAAATTTATCCTTTCACCAGCTGCTAGGCAGCAGATGGAACCATTTCTGAAGCCTTGTTGAATTCAATCCATAAAACTCATTTCCTAAGATTAACAGTCCAAAGTTTCTTTTAATGTTTATATACCGCTTGGGATTTTGAATTTCATGATGTTAAACTTTCAATTTAACTATTCTTTTTGCATTTCATATCAAACAATTATGATCTTTTGGATTTCTATAGCAGATATGGCAGGTCACATAAGGACAAGAATTAATTTCAAGAGCAATAAAGTCATACAAGTTACAGTTTTTGATATTTGTTACATTGCTCTTCTACCATAGAGATTGTTTGCACTGCGCTTTGGAATTACTGTCAGCATAAAGAGTTACATATTTGATAGCAGTGTTTTTTATTTATTAACATATAAATACTTTAAAGCTCCAAACAAGACCACTCATTAACATTAAGAAAGTTATAAGTTCCGCTGAGTTTTGCAACTTAGCTGTAAGAGGAAAACTGTTACATTATTTGCTAAAAACTGCTGTATGTGCCAGGTTAATTTATCTGTTAAGAATTTAAACCCGGATTTTAAAAAAGGTGATAAATCTAATTACACAGAGAGTATAAATATGCATTTTATAACAGTTAATTTTTAAGGAACAAGCTACCATGGACAGCTCCAATGTTTCTATTTTTTTTCTAGATCACTTTGCAATTGTTTAAGAGAAACCACAAAATTTTAAGTCACGCTGTTACAGTATAATAGCAACAGCCACACAAAAAAGTCTCCTTTTAGTAACGAAATTAGAATCCCATAAAAGTTCCAATGCACTTTAAAATAACTTGAGTACAGACACCCCATTCTCTCCGAGGTGCAGTGTATCCAAATTTAAAATATAAAAGCTTTTAAGCTTAAAATAATGTGCCTGCTGTAACATAAATATGACTAAAAAAGAGTGAATCACTCTTATGTGCACCAGTGATTTCCGTTAATTTGGCACAAGAAATCTATATTAATCTAATATTCTAGTAAACTAAGAAGGCCACATAATAATCATCACTCAGTAATTGAATATTTAGAAGAACGAGAAAAGAGAATACTGGTAATCTCAGGTTATAAGCACTAAAGTAAAAACTCTGAAGATGACATTTGCAAGGAAAAATCAAAACAATGTTAAAGAAAGCATTATGTCAATCCCATTTCAGATTCTGAATTTGATTATTTCCTACAACTTATTATTCCCCCATCATAAAGATAGTGCACATAGTTATATTCAAGATTTCTTCACAAAATTTTAAAGTGTTGGATTTTTCAGTGTTATTGTGTAAGATAATTTGGTGCAACTTTTTTGTGACAATAAGCCATTTTTCTTTTTAAAAAATTAAGACTGAAGAAGTTACGTTACACTTTTGCCCATTAGCTGCTTTGTTCTTTGAAACTGAAAAAAGATCACTACACTTCTTTAGAAAAGTTTGCTTATTTCCATGTATATCAAAGCAAGCATTCTTATGAATGTATTGCTAAGACAAAAGGAATATAGACAAGGTACTAATTATCAAGCTATTTGCAATTTTTCTCTGTCACTAAGCAATATTTCACTGAAATCACCCTGCTAAATTTCCTTCAAGGTTAGTATTGTTTTCTCATTCTTCAACCTTTTCTAATATTTCTCTTTAACTTTCTCAATAACCTTTTGACACCTACATTTATCAAAAAGAAACTATCATTTTTTAAGATCGCTATTATTTAATGTCCTAAATATTTAAATACAGAATGATATACACCACACTTACCAATTTAAATTTCTTAGAAACTTCCCACAAACTCTTTACCTTACATACAGCTAATACCAGACTTTTGATTTTTCAAAAAATAGGAATACATGAAACTTCTTTTTGACAATGGCTTTTAGTGTAAAATTACGTTAACAATCCCACTAAGATCTCAGTCTAAAGCATGTCCAATTTGAGATATCACTGGCAATTTCTGTGATCTTAAAAATTAGTTCAACTGTACTTTTCTGCAGAGAAAAAAGTGTACTCAGTCTCATGTCTTATCAAATAGTCTCGTTTTCAAATTCACACATTTCAAAAATGTATATGAACAAAGGCGTTACTGATCCAGTAAAAATGCAATTGCACCATGACATTTTATTCTGAAATCCTTCTCAAAACAGATACAATAACCTTTTTTGAGAGAGAGAGAGAGAGAGAGAGAGAGAGAGAGAGAGAGAGAGAGAGAAATAACATTTAAATAATGTCAAGCATACATCATAGCAGCAACCGAAAACAAGTTCCAAGCAAACATGAGAAAACCTTCTGAACTTCAACCCCTGGTAACATCCACACCCCCAACCCCACCAAGCCCCCTGCCAGAAACAAAAGTAACTGCTATGACCGAAGACCTGAAAACTTGCTCACAGTCTGAGGGACTGAAACACCAGAGTGGAAAGCATGCCGCTGAAAAGTTTTAAACTTACTTTTCTGTGTCTTTCCAAAACTTATATTTCTCTGCTCCCTTGTGTGTCGCAAGGACACACTAAAGCTGTTTCTTTGAAAGGTAGTTCCCATGATATGACATCCAGTGCCTTTGACTGCTTAGAGATAAGCACCTGCGTGTAGCCCTCCTGACGTCACACCTCCCTATTCAGACCTCTCAATATGATTCACATTTGCACATCAACAGCCTCATGCGCATACACAGATTTTTTTCGGCTCTGGGCCCAAAACTTTCACTTTAATTTTCATCACATGATTGCTGTGGCATATGTCCTTCCAAACCGCCCATATATCAGTCATCATGCAAATGAGATGGAATATCACTCCTCTGCAGCAGATGGCCAGGGATGATAACAATGGCTCAACAGAGGAGATTCAATGTCCCTGACTTTATCGCCACGGCAACAACAACCTAAAATATATGTAATGGAAGTGGTGCTTATTAATTTTGCAAGCTCGAGTGTTCTGATTTTGTGAGTGAATGGGCTGAGTTAAAAAGGGGGCTGTGTCCTCCTGCCTCTAGAAGACTATCTATAAAAGCCAGGGACCTGGAAATTATTTTCAGTGACTAAGAAGGCAACAGCCTAGCAATTATTTGAGTAATTAGGTGTAATTCCTCCCTGTAGGCCTGTACCCTCCTGTGCTTGCTTCACAGAAGCTCACGAATTAGACAGGCACAGATACTGAAAAGAAAAGTGCCTCAAGATACAGCGGGAGAGCTTGCAGGAGCCCTGTCACTTGGCCTCCACCAGGCTTGGTAAACACAAGCCCCAAGCTATAAGTAAATAGAGGCCCCACTTCACAAACACGGACCAATTAAAATGACAAAGGCAACCACACTTCGGGGTGGAGCTTAGGAAAGCTTTATTCTGCACCAGGCTCATGTGAGTTGCACACAGAATGATCTCTTGTTCAGGCACCAAGCACTCTATTTCCATGACGAGCTGCCACAACTGGACATGAGAACACACATCTCTCTGTAGCTGTGTGCTCTCACCCGGGGTAATTGTTTTCTTTTTTCATTGCACTGTTTTATTCCTGACTCCAAGTGAATAGGTTTGCCACTCCTAATAGTATTTTTTTAAAAGTTAAATGACGGAAAAAGCAACTGATTCTTTAAAATCTACGAGCCCTTCCCCATTTTGAATGACTAGCCAACTGTCAGCACTAGTGGATGAAAAGTGGTGCAAACAGGAAAAATGGAGTGAAAAATCTTGTCTCCAAATATTTTCATGGAAGTCTTTTGAAAACAACATTGACAACCTTTTCATACTAACTAAATAGAATTTTTTTTTTCCTTATAGGGCTGAATCACATATTAACATTTTAAAAAACTTGAAGTACACTTCTTGTTCTTTTTTTTTTTTTTTTTTTTTTTCAGAAAAACCACTATGGAAATATAAATGCAAACTACTCTCTGGACGCATAGTAACAAAATATAGACATTTATAAAAACTTATTGCCTCTGAAGTGGATAGCTGTAAACAGACAAACAAACAAAAATTAAAACCTTCTCACGTCTTTCAATATCAGCAAACTTCAGGCACTGTGCTAGGCTTCTACACTGATCAGGAATAGGAGATAAAAGGTAGTAGTCTTCTCTTCCAGGGTCTAAATACACTTTGGGGGTCCCTTTACCCCCTTGCTCTCTTAAAATAGATTAGTGTTTTAAGGGACACTCCCATATAGGTGAATCCCCTAATCTAGGGTGCTCCTATCTTCTTACTCTATCTTGATCGAAACAAACCAGTCTACTATTTGCTTAAATATAGTACAATATTGGATGATTTACAACTGAACTTTTTAAATAGCTATATTTCCCGTTGAGGAGGGGTGTATACACTGCAATTCACTTTTATTCCTCGCATATGGTTTAATATTAATTCAACAATGTTTTTGCAGTGTATTCAGCATTATGAATAATAAATTGCATAATGCAAAACTTCACTGTGCTATTTAAAAGTAACACTCCAAAACAGGAGGACATTATCCAATGTGCCCACATGGCCACACTGTGAGTGTACAACCAGCTCCTAACGAGCCCCCAGCCTGGGGTCCCAGGTCTACCATTAGGGAGCCTAAACAAGACACACAAGTGCTTGCCCCGGGCACAGTATAGCAAAAATGTGAGCACTGATGGTCCAGTCATCAAATCAAATGCAGTGATTTACTGGGTATTATTATGACCAAAGTAAATGTCACCTATTGTCAGGAATTTAAAACATAATAGTTTCATAGAAATATAAGAGATGTACCACATTATTCACCCACCTAACCTGTACAATTTTAGAATTTTGTATATTCATAGAATTGTACAACTGTCATCAAAAGCTGAGAACATTTTCATCACTGCAAAAGAAAGTACCATACCTTTTCATGGTCACTCCCCATGCTCCATCCTCTCACCTCTCTGTCCCTCTCTGAGGTTCAGGTAACTGCTAATCTACTTCCAGTCACTATAAATTCGCCTATTTGGAAATATTTTAGAATCACACAGTGTGTTGTTCTTTATTACAAGCAAATTTCACTTTTCTGTTTTCAAGGTTCATCCACAATGTAACACGCATGTCACTTCATTTCTTTTTGCTTCAGATTTATATTTGACAGTAAATGGATATATATATATATAGCTATTCACCATTTTATTTACCCACTTATCAGTTGAAGGAAATTCATGAATAATTCAGCTATAAATACTAGTGTACAAATGCTTGTGTGAATCTTCACCTTTATGTTTCTTAAGTATATACTAGGGATGGAATTGATGCACTATTTAGAGATCCCTATGTATAACTATTTGAGAAACTTTCTAATTCTTTCCAGTGTGCCTGGATAATTTCGATTCCCTCCAACAGTGTATGGGTGCCCCCATTTCTTTCCATTCTCACCAACACCTGTTATTATCTTCACTGTGGCCATCTTTGTGTGAAACTATCTCACTGTGGTTCTGATGAGCTTTTCTCTAATGACTAATAATACTGAGCATCTTCCATGTAGTTGTTTTATGAACTGTGTACTCAGATTTTTTGCCCACTTTTTTTTGCCCGTAGTTTCTTTTTAATATCTGGTTGTAGGCATTCTTTTTTATACATATTCTAGATACAAGTTTCTTATTAGATACAGAATGTGAAAAAAAAATATCTCCCACTGCATGCACTGTCTTTTTGTTTGCTAGATATTGTTCTTTAAAACAGAAAAATTTTAATTTGAGGAAGTTCAATTTATCTACATTTTTTTGGTAACCTGTGCTTTGGTGTCATATCTAATTGCTCAACTTAAGTTTACAAAGATTATGCCTATAATTTTGTCTAAGACTTTTATGGTTTTCTCTATTCAGATCCTTGGCTCATTTTTAGTTAGTTTGCTCTCACTTATCTAATGAATATATAGTTCTTCCAGCAACCCCTGTCAAAACATTCTTTTCCCATTGTTTCAATACTCTTATTAAAAGTCAATTGATCATAGATATCAGGATGTATTTCTAGACCACCAATCCAATTTCACTCACCTGTTTGTCAGTCTGTATCACACATTACACTGTCTTGATTACTGTGACTTTTTAGGCTTTGAAATCGAGAAGTGTGATTCCCTTAACTTTGTCCTCTTCAAGATGGTTTTTAAGATGTATGTATGTATGTTTTGAATTTTGTTGAGTTTTAGGATTTATCTGTCAATTTCTGCAAATAAATCATCTGGGATTTTATAGGGGATGCACTGAACCTCATCACTTGATGAGCATTAGATCTCAACAGTACTATAATTTCCAATCTGTGAATGTCTTTTTATTTGTCCTTTAATTCCTTTCAACAAAGTTTTATAGTGCTTACAGCATAAAATTTATGCTTCTCCTGGTAAATATAGATTTCATTCTTTTGAAACTGGTGCAAATAAAATTAGTATTTTACTTTCATGCTTTGTTTGTACTAATGTTCATTAGTACATTTCTGTACGTTGAGCTTGTAACTTAGCATCTTGCTGGACTTGCTTCTTGGATTTAGATTGGATTTTTGATGAATATTTTTGGGATTTCTAAATACAAATACCTATGAAAGAAAAATCATCTGCAAATGGAGAGAGTTTTACTACTTACTTTCTAATCTGGGTAACTTTCATTTTATTTTCTTGCCTAACTGCCTTGAATGGAGGAGAAGTGGCAAAATAAAACATTATTTTTGGTGGAAAGAATCCAGGTTTTCAACACCAAACAATGTTAGCTAATTTTGGAGTTTTGAAATCTCGACATAAGCCTGGCACAATAACCTGTCCTAGATTGTTTAAGCCCTAGGGAGACCAAAAAGAAATCCCATACTCTAAAACTGTCAAGCAGCTGGTACAGTTTCTGTTGTGCTATGGCCAGACTTCATCCTTAGAAGCGCACGTCATCCCTCTCCAGGTAGGCTCCTTTGGTGGCACAGAACAGTTCTGAGGAAGCTGGTCATAGTCTGTGAGATGTAAAGAACGAAATTTTCCTCTGAACGTTTCAGGTCCTAGCAGTACAGATCAAGTAGATTCCAAGATAGCGATATTGTGAAGGTCAGACCGCACATTCAGCTCTGGATTCCCCATCTTTCATGCCAATATTGTGAGCATGCTCTGTCAGAATCAGTTTTGGACAGGTCACCTAAGATTAAACTGAATAAACTCAGAGCACAAGAATATTGCCTATCCAGTTGACATTTTCAACTGCTACGTATGGATTCCACGTATCTTTTGTGCCTATTTGCAATAATAGTTATAGTAACTAAGATGTAGCAAAAGAAAATCAGATCTTAGGAAAATTATAAAGTCAAATGGCATTTTGATAATGAATGGAAAATAAGACACCTCTGAAATAGGCACATAGTAGGTCAAACATTTTAATAATAAGGATGAGGATGAGGAGAATGATATTTTCAACAATAATGGTAGCCAACATTTACTGTCGTGCAAATCTTAGGCGAAGACTACTCTAAATGCTTTTGGTGGATTAATTTAGAAGCAGACACCAAAATTCCACTAACTTTCCCAACTACTTACTTCTAGCAAGGTAGATCTGTTTGCAAACTCCCTACTCAGCTACCACACGATACTACACAATTTATTACTGTCCGTGTCTCCTAACACGTCAGCAAAAACCACCACAGAGCTGAAGAGGAAGTTCTTCCATGAATTTATCAGTTGTTTTCTTTTATTCTTTGATATTTCTGTAATTGATACCAGTTATAAAAGAGTTTCTAATGTTGCCTCTTCAAACCTTTCACAAAGCTGTTATCATTCAATAAAGTGAAATTTTCTTCAAAGCAAGGAGATAAATTGTAAGTTTTAAGTATCTTTTTTTAAATCAAGTGGTTCTTTAAATCAGGAACTACATGAATGCTAAAATATGGATCATGTTATAGTAAGAAGTAAAATATTTGATGAGAGACCTGGTGTTTCCAGACCAATTTCTGGTTTTGTGTATATATTTCTATATGTGTACATATGTATATACTTATGCATCTATATTAGCCTCAATACTGACCATATTTATTTCTATATCTTTTCAATATGGCCGTGATATCAGATAGATAACATTTTTTTCTTCACCAAGCAACTGCATTATATATGGTCCAGACATTGGTGGCTCCGGCCTACTCTATCTGTGGTGTGCTCATTTTCTACATGGCATCACCAGCTGCATAAAATCTGGATTAAGATCCTTTACATGTATGGTGATCCAAGCTTTGCCTTTGGGCCATGAGTGGCAGATGATCCTAAATGGTCACCAGGTAATAGTTATCTGCTTCACCCTCAGGAATGTTGACCTTTGTGAATTTCATTCTCACAGCTAAAAAGCTGGCTCTGGCCATATGTTGGGGATGTGTAAAGTCATTCTAGTTGCACAAGCTTTTAATTATCATTTCTTTGCAACTCCTTCCTCTACACACACACACACACACACACACATACACCTTATCCTGCTTAGATCTATTTGTGTTTAAACTAGTTTGTTCCTGTCTTCAGGAACAGGTAAGTCAGGATGATTATGATGATCATTTTGGAAAAAAATATGCACACTTTTAAGACAGTAACTTGAATTTCAGGTCACTTTCTACCTGTGATTTAAGCCATAGTGTCTCGAACAAAAGATTCTACAATTAGTTTTGTGGATGTGTTTAGAATAAGTGCCTTATGACTGAATCGTTAGCATTTAAAACAATAAAAAGCAAGGACAGCCCCGAAGAGGAAGGGTGGTTTTGAAATGGCCAGAACAAGGCAAATAAGACTGTTGGCCAACACTGAATGTCCTAGGACTGGAGGTGAGAATGACATGGTGCTCTGTGTGCTCTGCTGGAGCCCCTGACTTTTAAAGAAGTGACAACAAGAAGAAACACATCTAAATAAATCATTTGCAAGGACTTTTAAAATGGGCAGCATGTTCAGAGATCACACAGTATTTTTCTTACACTTAGCTGAACAGACAACATGACTAGAGGCTATTTTGGACAGACTCCCAGGAAATGAGGCAAGGATGACAGATAATACGATCTGCAGGGCTGTCTCAGATTCAGTGAGTCCCCTGTCACTCAGTGTTCATCTCCGGTCAGCCCCATGATGAAGGGTCCTCAACAGTGTGGAAACATCCAGCTTGGTGATAAGTTGCACAGCGATTTTGTTGGTCTAGGATTCAGGACGCATTTTTATTATTGTTTATTCCATGTTGAGTTAACCCCCAAACATCAACTTTCTTATCCTTATTAGGAAGGTTAGATTTTAAAGTTGTTGTCCTACTAAGTCACTGGCTCGTCTCCTTGCTGGGAATGACACCTCATGTTTTCAACACAGTGTATACAACACACTCAGTAACACCACATACAGGACCCTCCCAGGATCAAACAACACCCTTCCCAACCTCCCCACATCCCTCCCCAAACTCCTACAAGTGTATCTGTTTTCAAGGTCTTATTCCAAGCTATCTCAAGTTAATGAACTTGAGCTTCTAAAATATTTCAGGACCAGATCTCTCTGAAGGTTTCAAGGTTTTATGCCTCATTCCAGGGTATCTTTTCCCCAGTTTTATTGCCTACCACTATTTCTTTACAAATCAAATCTAAATTCCAGCTACTTAGGATGCTAAGACAAGAAGAGTAAGACCCTATCTCAAACAAAACAAAATAATACAATACAAACAAAATGGCTGATCCTACTATATGGTAAACCTAGTCATTTACACCCATATGCATATCGTTTTCCTTCTAGATAAACCACCACCCTCTGCTTGCCAGCTGCCTTGAGGTTAGCTGTGGTTTTGTCAATTCAGGTCAGCAGCAAAATGTATTTATCACTTGCACTGTGGCTGTTAGGGCCTCCAAAACTCAGGCTCCAGGATGTTATTTCTGCCAACTGCAGAGGTGTCCTCCAAAGCCACAAACTGAAGATGGGAGAGCCCTTGTCAGCCTGAGCCATGAATGTCTGCATGAACCAAGCACACAACTTCCTTCTAAAAATGAGAACTTGAGGAGCCTTCTTGTTACTGGCAAAAAAAATGCATGGCATCTTTAGCTTTAAGGAAAAGAAGTTTATTTGGACTCACAGCAACAGAAGTGTTAGTCCTTGATCTGTTGGCTCCAAGGCAGAAACATCATGGTAGAGGAAAGATACTCACCTCATAGCATCTGGGAAGCAGAGAGTGGGGTAAGAGTCCAAGAGGAAGAGGCTGGGACAGATACAGCTCCCAACGTCATACCCTCATGACTCACTTCCTTCAACTAGGACCCACCTCCTAATAGCTCATTCAGCTATGAATTCATCAGTGGGCTTAACAATTATCCATTAATAATCAATTCCAAAAATCCCCCACCACCACCATCATCCTGAAAGACAAAGCAAAAAATAAAAACCTTCTGCAAAAGACTCTTAGCCCAATCAAATTGACAATCAATATTAGCTGGTACAATGTACAGTGTCAAAAATTAACCTATTCCTAGCCAGGCATGGAACTAAGGGATTTTATTTCTACCAGGGTTGAAGTTTGAGTCCTGCCTGGGTAACACAGTGACTTCATGAGACCCTGTTTCAAAATTTTAAAAATTAAGGAAAGCTTGAAGCCTTTGCTCAATGCAAAGGTTCTGGTTTTAATCCACGGGACTGCTCAAATAAATAAATACTCACATAATTATGTCATTGTACATTTACTTCTGATTCTCACAAAGATAGTATCTCCCTAATAAATGCCATACGATTTCCTGGGCTTCCTCCATTTTTCCCCAGCTTTCTCTGGCTACCTCGCCTACCCACACACTGTTCAACTTCTCTACATTTACCATAGGTGTCATCTTCACGTGCGTAGGAATGTTTTCACTTCACATCTAAAAATCATTGAAGAAGGTTTAACTGTGACTGCCTCCCAGAATCCCCCCCTCAAAAGGAGCCAACACTATCTTATATCTCTATTCACCCTATAACAATGGTTTCTGCTTTCCCAAGAAGCCCACATCTGTTATTACATTGTTTGTGGTAGTATTTCAATGCTTCTGTGAAGGGCTTATTCTGTCTTCTAGGCTTTCAGTTCCCCACTTTGGACCACCAGCTTAAGCAGTTTAAACGTTGGATTTCCATGTCCCACAGACATTCAGGTGGGGGAATTAAGAGATGAGCACATTATAATTTATTAGAAGAGATTCTTCTGTCACAAATCGATGACGTATGGTTATACCCACTTCCCCTCTGTCTAAACCATCCCTCTCATAGATATTCAGGTAATTTAAAATACTTAAACCTTTCCAGAGAAAACAGTGATGCTCCTGATCCTGTGATAAAGTTCTGTCCCAGTAAATTCACCCTAAATTGACAAAGCACTTGATCCACAGAACTATTGAACATCACAGCTTAGCAACACAATATACTGTAGAGAGCCGGTTATTTCTCATCATGAACATGTGCCTGGCTGGGTACTGCAACACTGTCATGTCTAGCACTGAGACAGAGGATTGAAACACCTGTTACTAGACCTGGAAAACATCAAATTTCAAAGTAAAGTTTCTACTGAATTTGGTTTTTGCATTACTGGGGAGCTGAGAAATTATAATTTAGAGCATCCTAAACTAGGGACCAGCTCTAGTCCCAACATGTTAAAATAGATTCATAAACCACTGATGATAGAAGAAGATTCCAGAAATTAACTAAGGCCAGACCAGAATTTCACAGAACAGGTTTTACAAGCATGCATTTAAATGACTGTTAGGGGGATACAATCTATCTTTGCAGAGCTCAAATATCAAGTGCTGTTACTCATATTTAACTATTATTATGACTGAAAGACTTTTGACATTTTTCTAGATATATAATCTTATTTTTGATCCTATGTAGATTTTACAAGTGAAGTCTATCAAAGTGCACTTTAGTTATTTTACACTCTTTAAAACAGAGATGTTTCCACGTGGATTTATGTGCAAATATTCGGGGAGCCGTCCTAATTCTTGAACGTTAAAAACTAAAGTATCAAGGAAATTGGTAGCTGTGTAGCATTTGGAACTCTTAAGTCTCCAAAATGTCATCATCAGTGGGGAAGGAAATGTTCACCAAACTGATCACTCCTTTCACATTAATAACATTAAAAGTTCAAAATTTCAAAAACTGTTGATCCAAAAGGAACATATGAAATGATAACACTTGCTGATCTCCCAATAGAAAATAATTTTAACACTTCTATTAGACTTAATTTTTGTAGCAGTTTTAGGTTTGCAGCCTAAAATTAAGGGGGAAATACAGAGAGCTCCTGTTTACCTGTGCCCCCATCCAGTCTCCCCCATTGCCAAACACTGTGGTACCTTCTTTATCTCATGCATCTACATGGACACATCATTTTCACTGAAACCCATAGATTGCATTAAGATTCACATTTGGTGCTGTGCACTCTATTAATTTGGGCAAATGTGTAATGACCTGTATGGTTTGTACACATTATAATGTCAGTAGTTTCACTGCCTAAAATCTTCTATAGTCCACTTATTAATCGCTGGCTCCTTCTAACCTCTGACAACTACTAAGTTTTGTACTGTCTTTGTACTGCCTTGCCTTTTCTAGAATGTTGTATAGATGTAATCATGCAATATTCTCTTTTCAACTTGGCTGCTTTCACTTAATGGGTTTCTTCCATGTCTTCTTATGACTTAATAGCGCGTTTCTTTTGAGCACTGACCAATATTCCAATGTCTAAATGTACCGAAATTTACTTATCTGTTTACATATTAAAGGTTATCTTGGTTACTTTCAAGTTTAATAACTAAAAGTACATATTCTATAAATGCTCACGCACAGGTTTGAGGCAGAAATAAATTTTTAGTTCTTTTGGCTATATTTCAAAAAGAATGTCTTCCCAGATCACCTAATAAGATTACATTTAGTTTTGTAAAAGCTGTGTTCTATTACAGCTCTATCATGGTACATTCACAAAGTAGTGCCTGAGAGGTCCTATTGCTAGAAATCTTGCCTAGTATTTGGTGTTGTCAGTGTTTTGGACAGTTAAAATCTTTAACGCTAAAATTTTCATTGCTGATAAATTAAATTTCCTATCTTTAGTCTCACAGGTTGAAGTATGCAGATGCACACATCTGGTCTACTTATTGTTCATTCATGAGTTATTATATTGCCATCAAAATAATAGTATGGCGCTAGTGCTACTAAAATATATTAGAAGTAAACTTTATAGATTTTGGGGCTAATAATCATCTTTCCATTAATAATAGCAAATATCCATTAAACTTACAGTAATGCAGACACTGAACTAATCACTTTATTTACTTAACGTCTTTACAAACCACTAAGAACTGTGTCTTATAATCTCCCCAATACAGATAAAGAAACTGAGCCCTTAGATTTGCTTAAGAAAATGTTTTTTCAAGAAATTAACTTTTTTCCTATATGAAGGAAAAGACAGAAAGAAGTCAGCTTTGGTAATAAATCAATAGAGAAAATTCAATCTCATTTTAGATCCTACAAGTGAGGCAAACAAATGGAAATTATGAGACACACATAAGAGAAAAACAAAAAACCCAAAACCACCAATAGTAAGGATAATTAAAGGGATTTCTAAGCTCTGACACAAATTAGATTCAGCCTAATTTTATCTCCTCCTTTTCACGTATTTGTTACTAAAATGGACTTCAAGAAGAATAGCAAAACATGGATTCCTAAAAGCATAAAGCCTTAGTCTTTCAGGGGCATACACTGACTTCCCAGTTGGCACCTAGGTTTCAGGCAGAGGTAGGGCAGCTCCACTGTAAGACACAGTGGAACAAGGCTCACGCGGTTACATCTGTTGAAACACACACAGTCTGACCTGCCCAGAATGATTGCCTTTTGTGTAGTGGAGACTGAACCCAGAGTCTTTTCAATGAGCTACATCCCCCCACCCCTTTTTTTGTATTGCAGGACAGGATCTTGCTATATCACTAAATTGCCCGGGCTGAGCTCAAACTTTCAGTTCTCCTGCCTCAGCCTCCCAGAGTGCTGGGATTACAGTCGTATCACACATTGTCTGGCTATGATTGATATTCTTTTGAGGATTTTCCCTTTTAAGACACAAAAATATCTTTATTACTGATATATATCAGTAAGTCATAATATTTCACATATCTAAAGTTGGAAAATTAGTTGTATTTGCCAATTAGAACATTTTTTCAGGATTTTGGTGCTTGTGCTCAGAGAAAACAAACCTTAGTCCTTTATGTGTGGTTAAGATAATAACTCTAAAGCTGTTAATACTGTGCTTTTGGTATTAGAAATAATATAGAAGAAATACATTAGAGCAGGAAAAAATAAAGCTCATGAAAAAAGAGAGGCAGGCACAGAATGGATAAAGATCCTTATTTTAATTGTTCTTGAAAAATAGTCCATTCTATAAGACTCTATTTTTGCCCTCATGATTTGAGTTAGAATTATATCTTTGTGAACAGGAGTCTTGATGACTACAAAGCACTTATTTTGAGTGCAAAGTGAGAAATTTTCAAGAATGGTTTTTGAAAATGAGAAAATAGATTCATCTTAAGAGAAGTATATACAGGACAAAATGCCCAGAGGACTTGATTCAAGAGATAATCAGAGGTGTGCCATGGCCCAAAGCAGAGGTGCTGGCTGAAAGGCAGTTTGAGAAGGTAGCCTTAAAGAAACAGTGGTGTGGGAGAATCACTGCCTCTAAATTGTTTATTTTACAGAAAATACTTCTATCTCATTCTGCATCTTCCTAGATGATCTCCCAGAGGAAAATGAGATAAGGCACCTTCTGTGAGAAACTTACAATTCCAGAATAAACAGAAAAACAAACAAATGCCATAGTAGCTATGAATGGGGGGGGGGAGTGGGAAAGAACAGAGAAAGTATCCCAGATAAGGTAGGAATTAACCAAGCAAGGCACCCCGGGAAGGGTGATGGCTGAGACCTTGAGACTGAGTCAATTAGAAGATCTGAGAGCAGAGAGCAAGGCAGAAGACGAGATATATGCACATAGCTGAGGACAAGAGGAATCCAGAACATTGGAAAGGAGATAGGAACGGTGCAGGGTGAAGCAGAGTGGAAGAAGGGAGAGTGAGAGATGAGATCAGAGGTTGAGCACGGGTTGCACCACCTAGCGTTTAAGGCCCTAGTGAGTGCTTGGAGTTACCATGAGTGTAAGGGGAAGTTACTTGAGGACTCCAACTAACGAAGGGAACATAATCTGAGTTTTATGTTTAAAATATCACTCCAGCTATGCTATGGAGAATAAATTAAAGGGAGAGAGAAGCAAGCAGCAAGACAAATCCCATGCTATTGAATCAATATAAGAAGCCATAAAGCAGTTTATCTTCTTCAGAGCTTACCATTGGAGACTGAGAAACCTGGTCAGATTCAAGATATAGTTTGAAGATGGAATGCATGAAACTTGCTGTAGGTGAAACAAACATTAACTTCTTACCTGGGGCTTCACCAGCTGCACAGAAAGGAGTTCATTTAGTGACAAGTCTTGGTGCTTGTAAGAAATAAAGAATTCTTTTGCCCATGTTAAAATTAAGATACCTGTTGGGAATAATTCTGGGCTTTAGTGGAAAGTCTGATTTAGGAGACAGAAATTTGGATGTCATAGCCATACTGCAGGTAGCATTTAAAGCCAGGGAGACCAAGTAAGATTACATAGGAGAACACAGCTGGAGCAGAGGAGAAATTCAAGGACTGTACCACAGACTTGCCTAATATTGAAGGACAAGCAAAAAAGGAGAAGTTAGTAGGTGAGACAGAGCAGTTGATGCTACCAAAGTCAAGAGAAAAGAGTTCTTTTTAGGAAGGAGCAGTGATCAACAATGATACACTGATCAATTATGCCAAGTATCTGTGAGAAGTCAAATAAGCTGAAAGCAGAAAAGATCAATAAACTTTCAATTTGTGAACAACAGGGACTGTGCAATCACAGTTTCTGAAAGGGTAGGAATAAGGAGGCACATGCTATGAAAATGGGATGTCACGGAAGTGGCCACTCAAGCATAGATGGATTTATCAAAATGTATCACTACAACAGGAAGCATAGCAACAAAGACACATAGCTGGAAGCGGGTGTGAGCAGTGTAATAGAACAAAGGGGACCAGGAGGGCTGAGGTGACTTACATGGGGTGCCACAATCAACCAGGGTGCAGTCATGATCATAAAAGAGGTGACAGTCGTCATGAAGGGATGGGACCTTCAAAGGCAGGCTCCTGAGATAGCAGAGTCACCAGTGATGATAAGGACCCACGCATGACCCTGAGGATGACCTAGGCAGGGACTAGAGGTGTGTTAGAAGGACGAGCATGTGGCTGTGGGTGGGATGAGGAGGCAGGGAGGAAGATTGTTGCCTGGACTTGGAATCATTCATGAATATGCAAACAAAGACCAGCAAAAAGTGATCAAGAGGATGCAAACCTCCAACACACGGAATTCTGGAGATTTGAAAAAGAAATAAATTAGAAATAACTACAAGGAGGAAGATCATTGACTTTCCCTTCAAACTCAGAGGTAAGAGGAGGAGGAAAAAAAAAAACCTAATCTCATCTTGAGAGAAATTCAGACATGATAGTGGCCTCAAGATGGCCAGAGATGTTCCATGTCCCCGGGAGTTTTTTGATCAAGTGGGAAAATATATATCTATTACTAATTAAACAAAAAGAGTATTTACAATGCCGCCTGTATTTAAGACAAGTGTTAAGCATTTTCTTTGCTGCATACAAATATTAAGCAGAGTATTTGCAGCAACATGGTTCACCTGGGTATCTGGAGATTCCACAGGACTGTCAGGTTCCCTGGCAAAAGAGCAGAAAAATCCTCTTTGCCAGGCCCTCAGCTATCTTGGATGTACTCTCTTGAGGATTTCCTCTACTGCTGTCGCATCCCGGCCTTTCATCTCAGCATATAACTCACCAGGGAGAGACATCTGAGAGCAGAGTGAGATTCAAAGGAAATAAAACAGGAAAGTGAGCCTAACGATCATAGTTCATTTCCAAATACAAACTTGGTGGCATTGTTATTTCTTTAATCTGAAATTTTCCTTTTAGGCAAAATAAAACATATTAAGAATCTGTCATTACCTACTTGCTGATTATGGCAAAATTCGGACACTGGGAAATACCAGAGAACATTTGTGATCATGTCTATAAAGGTGAAATGAATCCCCAGTCTTCTTCAGTTCCAGCAATTGAGCGTTCGAGTAGGCAACAGTCAAGCAGCCTTCCTGGGTCTCATAGTCAGACAGGTTCCAAGTTTTCAAATACAGAGAGACCTCAATTTATGTGGATTTTAATTAGTTTTTCTCAACTTTATGGTGGTGGGGAAGAGATGTACCTTCAGTAGAAATGATGTTTATAATTTTGAAATTTAATGTTTTCCAGGAAAATGACCTGTAGTGCAATATTCTCCTGCAACGTTGGGCAGTGGCAGTGAGTCATGAAATCGTGAATGGAAATATTCCATATGCCACAGCACATCATGCTGCCATGCTAGGATGTTCTGTGTGCTGGGTATTTCAATACTTGTAGAGGGCCGGTTTGTATAATTTTGGGGAAAAATCATTTTATAATTAAATTGTGGTTGGAGCTTGTCCAAGGCTTCATATCTTGTCACGTGAACTGGCTCTGATGTGCAGAAATGTGTGTATCTGTAGTCACTGTTGAGACTTCAGTGGTCCCATGATACTGTGACACTCCAGGACAAGATGACATCAGCTGAAGACATCCTAGTTCCTTAAGAACTAAGTAGTGCTAAAAATAAAGGGATTCATCCGGGGGGAAAGACAAACATTAAACGTCTCCTCAATATAGCATTCTCATTAGCTTAAGATCAGTGAGTCATCTGAAGTGATCCTCATCAACCTAAGATCCTGCTCAGCATAAGTCTACCACTTCTTTTTCACTCTGCACTGGAACACCTTGCAGGAAATTGGGGACTCACTGCAGGGATCCCTGATAATATTTACAATATTTTCACCTTGGAATAGGTTTATAGAGATGTAACCCCATCACAAGCTCAGGAGTAGCTGCCCTATACTAACTATTGACTCAAGAAAAGAGATGAGTTTCTGACTCAATGGGTCCTAAAATTTCAAAGATATACACTGGGGAAATGGATCTTACCTATTGTAAGGCCACCCTGTCACATCCTCCAGGGGACTGAGGGATGATGCTGAAGCTGAGAAGAGCATCTGTATGCTTACTAACACATTGTTCCAGAAAGAAAATAGCTTATAAGAATTCACAAAATTCAAGGATATATAGTAAAGGGAAGGAAAAGCCAAGCTAGGGGATTTATGATAGGCCAATGATATGGGAGAAGAATTTGGAGTACAAAATCCTATTTCTTTGTTGTGAGCAGGCCAGCAAGGATGTACTAAACTTCTCAGCAGGCTTTATACAAGGGCCAATAGTTACCCAGCTCATAGTACCTAGGAGATCACAACAACCTATCGCATGGGAGAAATGCAACCACTCTTGGCATGGAGGCCCATTTGGACTTCTTTCTCAGAAAACTTTACCTAACACAGTGGTCAGTGTTCAACAGTGTCCTCAAGGTTCACATAATGACCTGCTGTTATCCTTTGTCCAGATTATTGATACCAAGCTACAGTGCAATAGAATTGAAACTGAACAGTTTCTCAACCAAGAGAAAATTTTTAGGATATCTAGATAGTCTTCAAAAACTGTCAAAGATAGTCACACTATTTTGATCAGAGATTTTAATCAGCATTGGTGACAAGGACTTCACATCTGTAAGACAGACTCTATTCCTCTCCATTTGGGTACAAAATGAGGGTGTACACTTTGGAAGCTTTCCCACGCACTTTAATACCCTGGTAAACGTTTGAACACATTCCCATTTAACCTGAATCTGATGGTTTTCTCCAGGAAAACAGTGTTAACAGATGTTCAATTATGAGTGATCAGACCAGCATTGTTCTGGAAGGCCACACTTCTGAGAGACCTGCAGTCACTTATTAGGTGTTGGAGCCTCATGAAGGCACCATCTGTACCACTCCAGACATTCCTGAGAAAATATAGGCTGCCTTTTGGGTGACTGAGAAGCTGGTCTAGACCTATTGTGAATAAGGGTGGTTTGATGCAACTAGATATCCAAGTGGCAGTGATTTTTGAACAATCAGGGGTATTATGGAACTGCTTGGAGTCTCCTCTGAATAACTGTTCCACCTGGAGTTTGGATATCAGTATTCCTCTATGTCTTAGAAAAGTTCACTTAATATTATAGAGTAAGCATTTTCTAAATCTTCTAAACTCTTTGTGAAACAGTTTAGTGAATGAAATCAACAAACAATTTCTTCACTTTTGTTGCATGATATGATCAATGATTCCTCTGTGCCATGAGGCTTCTTCATTGTCAATAATGCTGTATGACTCTCTTCTTGAAAATTTTTTCTTCTTGTGTGTGCTGAAAAAAATAATTCAGACCTACCTGCTATGTAAATGTTATGCATACAATATAATATTTGTTATGGATTAAAAACTGGTGGTCAACCTAATGCCAGCAGAATTAAACCACCATGGTGCTCAGTGTAGATGTCTCACCAGAGAAGTGTTGCTGACTGAGCTGTTCGTTCTCCTGGAGGAGCTTTGGTCCTTACATCGAGCATTGCTCCCTGGCTCCAGAGGGGAAAGTGTGTACCGCTTAATCTCCAGGATGAACTCATCATGCTGGCTTCCTGTCATGTACTCGACTGCGCTTATTGGGACCCCCATGTCGTTCAGGACAGCTGTGGTCTTTGTTTTGAGCATGACTTCTCCACTCCAGCGTAGAACTCTCAAGCTACCAGCACAGCTCCTTCACCCCACTGGCATAGAATTCCTGACTTCCACCAATGACCTTTGAACCTTCCCAGTGTGGATCTGTAAAACAGACTGGCATGAGTTCTCCTTGTGGGAGCTCCAGTTGGACTCATGGGAGGCGTTGTCATGGGTTCTAGATTTCCATTTGGACTCATATAGGACATTGCTGTGGGATTCAGGCCTTTGATTGAATATTCTATGTCTTTAGTGTGGTAGATAGATTTCCTGCATTTTGTTGTGTTAACTCTGGGAAATCATCATAAATTATTATAAATTCCATGTCCTGATTCTAATTGTTCTCCTCAGAACCCCTGACTACAACATTTTTTAATTGAAAGTCCCCATGCTATGTACTAGATTTCTAAAACCTATTCATCTTGCAAAACAGAAACAAAAAATGGTACATTTGTAAGATGTAAGTACTTCAATTAGTTTTGTTGTAGTGATCCTTTCACAAATGTATGTATATGCCACATCATTACATTGTATGCCTTAAATATATACAATTTTTTAAAATGTACCTTCTTCCTAGCAACCTGAAAGTCTGAGACAGAAAGACTGCAAGTTTGATGCAACTCAGTCACTTAGCAAGAATCTGCCTCAAAAATAAAAACATGAAAAGACTGGAGAAGCAGCTCAATGCAGAGAGCCTGGGTTCAGTTCCCAGGACCACAAATAAGGAGAGTGGGGACAGAAGAAAGGAAGGAAGGAAAGAAAGGAGGGAAGAAGGCAGGGAAGGAGGGGAAAAACAGAAAGAAGGAAAGAAAGCAGTTTTTGGGATGAGAAATTAAGCTAAAAGCTATAGAATGTTTTGAGGTGATAAAAATGACCTAAAAAAAGTGGTGACATGATGTGCAGTTCTGTGAGTACACAGAGTCCACTGAATTGCACACTTTAAATGGGCAAAGCATAGAACATGTGCCTGAAGGCAATAATGCTATTACTTTTAGAGTCTTGTTCCCTACTAAGAGATTTGAACCTCAGTAAGGAGCATCAAAGTAAAAGAGCAGCGCCAAAACACATAAACATATTTAAAGTGTTTGACACCTCCCTCCCAATCGCTTTCTACGATCAAACTACCATTAAGACAAGGAAGTTCCCCATTCATTACATGTTTCCAGTAGTGCATCAGGAGTGCTTTTGGTTATTCCTTGAATCTCACTAATCTTTGTCTTATTAATAGATACTCATATCAACACTATGTGTTCCTCAACTTCCTCTTGCTCAAAGTTCATAGAATCCCAGAGTCTAAGGTTTTTGTAGGAAATAGATCCTCCAAAGGTCAAGTGAATGAGTGTTAATGTATTTCACAACAATAATTACCCTTTTAGGGTCTCTGTTCTTCACCAGTGAATTGTCAATACTTCCAAATGACACTTAGATAGCTCTTTTGCCATTTATCTTCCTTTCGATTTCTCAATAAATCATCTCGCTGAAAGCAGGCACCCTTATATACTGTTGTACGTAACTTTCATACGACTGTAGTGCTTAGTACAGTATAGAATATTTTACAGTGCCTAGTACAGTATAGAATAATATACAGTATAGAATATTATACAGGAAGTACTCAGCAAACCCATTTATGAAACACACAAATCAATGAATAAATCTTTTTAATGAGGTTGCACATAACTTTAAAATAAATTTTGGTCCATTAAATTCTTAGATGATTTACAAATTTAGCCGTAAAATAGAAGAGAGAGAAAAGAACACTCATAGAACATTCTGAAAGTAGGACAGAGGGCCAAGGATTTAGCTCAGTGGTGTAGGTGCCTGCCTGGCAAGCATGAGGTCATGAGTTTGATCCTGGGACCAAAAAAAAATGTAGGGCAGAGAATTACT
Organism: Cavia porcellus; assembly: GCF_034190915.1. NCBI lineage: Eukaryota > Metazoa > Chordata > Mammalia > Rodentia > Caviidae > Cavia > Cavia porcellus. Next base: position 77,477,816 of record NW_026947494.1, on the reverse strand, counting down.
CAATGAATTTTTAAATATATAAATTTATTATCTAAGAGTTTTCTAGATGAGCTGGGGGTATAACTCAATGGCACGGTGACTTTCAGACAAGTGTAAGGTCCTGAGTTTAATTTCCAGTTTAAAAAAAAAGAGTTTTCTAGAGACCCATCTTACACCATATCCAAAACTAAATTAAAATGATTAAAGATTTAAATGTAAAATAATAAACCTATAAATCCTAGAAGACAAGAAAACATAAATGAAAAGGTTTCATGGCATCGGTCTTGGCAGTGATTTCATGAATATAACACCAAAAACACAGGCAACAACAACAAAAATAAACACATGAGATCACAGCAGACTAAAAAGTTTCTGCACAGCAAAGGAAAAAAATGAATAGAGTGAAAAGGCTATCTACAGAATGGGAGGAAACATTTGCAAATCATATGGGCGATAAGGGAGTAATTTCCAGAATTCCTACAACTGAATAATTAAAAACTTAGTAGCTTGCTTTAAAAATGGGAGAACAGAAATAGTCAGGACGGTGGGACATGCTTTCATTCCTGCACTGGAGAAGCTTAGGCAGGAAGATCACTGGGGTCAAGGCCAGGGTGAACTACACAACTACCAAGGAGATCCTGTCTCAAAAAGCAAAAAAATAATAAAATAAAATACAGAAACAAGGAATCTCATGACTATGTCCCTTCTGATGGTAAATCTTAACTGACATTTTTATTTGTAGAAAATCAGCAGTATCTCACTTGTTTCTTGAATAATTTGGTGACTCTAGGCAATTTAACCACTTTATTCCCAAGAGCTTTATTTTGTATCATTTTTACTTTTAATCAGCACAACAAATCATGTAGGAAAAATGTAATGAATATTCAAGAATGTTTCCTAGACATTAGGCACCATCAAAACTAAAGTATTATCAAGATTGCAAAAAAAGGACATTTGAATAGATATTCCTCTGAAGAGGACATACCAGTGTCCAATAATAAATAAATTAGATAAATAAAAATATTTTAGCATTACTAATCAATAGGGAAATGCAAATTAAATGGTGATGCATTATCTCACACCTGATTAGTATAAGGAAGTGTTTTGGAAAAGATGTGGGGAGAAGAACTCTGAACACTGTTGGTAGAAATGTAAACCAGTTTAGCCATTATGGAATACAATATGTGATTCCTCCAAAAATGGAAATTGCTGCCATATGATTTCTGGGCATTTATTCAAAAAATTGAAATCACTCTTGTGCTCACTACATCATGGATGGATTGAGCTTCCATGACACAGTCATTCTGAGTTGTAACCACCATGATTCTCCCAAATGACATGAACTGGTTTCTCTTATATTGTTTCCTAACAAACTACAAATAAACTAAACTATTAGAGTAGTGTATGGAGCTTCATAACTGGATTCTGGCTCCAACGACGTGCCTGACTCTTTGAAATCAGCTTAAGATAAATCAGGTACATTCCATCTGGGATGAAGTTGATTTTATTTGAATCCACGTGTATGCATCTCTTTCTGATTGAAGTTGTGGCACTCCAACTGGTCCTGCTGCTGCTCAGAACCACACTTCCATCAGCGTTCTCCGATTAACTGCACTCTGCAATCCTAGATCTTTCTGCCTCTCTTTCTTGGTTCTACAGCACATTGAGCCGAGGTTCTCATACTGTAGGACTGGGTTAAATAACATTACTGCCCTTCAGGAATAAAGAAATTGCTGTGCAGACACACACACACACACACACACACACACACACACACACACACACACACACAGAGGCACACAGAGAAGAAGCCGCAATGCTATTCAACTTTAAAAATAGACGAAAATTCTGCAATGCATTACTGAAAGTGGAGAGAGAACTTTATGCTACGTAAACTATGCCAGTCACAGACAAATACCATATTCCATTTTCGTGAGGTTTTCTTGAATCAGATTCATAGAACTAAGGTATCGAATGGTGATTATCTAGGGGAAGGGAGAAACAGAAAGTCACTAATCAATGAGAATAAGGTTTCAGTCAAGCAAGGTGAGGATGCTTTAGAGATCTGCTGCTCCATACTATACCTAGGGTCAATGACAGTGTATTATACACAATAAAATCTGCGAAGAGAGTGGATCGCATGCTAAGTGCTCTTAACACAACATTTTTAAAAACATGCACAAAACAAAGATTGAAAATGTTTTGAAAAACGTTAAAAAGGCCCTCACAGTTACTCATATAACTTCTACATATAAAGGAAGCTACAGTCTGACTCCTTTTTCTGATATCCACTTGAAATGAATCTGTGTTGAAGTCTTAACTTGGAATCACAGAGATATTAACATACGATTATTAGGGCAAACTAAGTTTGAATACAAAAAAAGAGCTACCTGGAGAATTTCAGTGTAACAGAATATAATTCACAGAGGTTTTAATAAAAAGCATTTTGAAGTCTGTTATTCATTTCTCCAAACACCATAATACCATAATGAGTTGTATTTCTAGAGCTGCATAGCATGACTTAAGTATGCCATAATGTCTTAAGTAAAAAGGCTGCGGTTCAATTTTAACAACATATACACTTAGAATTTTAAGCTTGAAAGGGTATAAAGACCTGTCAACAGAAATCCTTTATTCTTACTGTACTGTACTGTTTAGAATGTGACAGTACTTGCTTAGGCAAAATCGGTTCTATTAGAACTAATTTAATTTTACATAAGTTGATCTATTTGCATTTTGAGTCCCCAGTTAGATGACTAGGTACTACTTTACAGATTGATCTTGTTTCAAGCTCCAGTGTGTGGACAATGCTTAATCAGTATGTACATCAGAAAATAAACATAATCATCAAGTACACTAATTAAGCCTAGAGAATGTTGCAACATGCATACGGTGCATGGATTAACAAGGCAATTCATTAAAACCTTAATTACAAATACTATATTTCTCATACATTTCATTCCACTAGGCTTCCAATGAGTTCAGCAGTTCTTTAACCCACTGACATTACTCTCTTAAGTGAATCTCTCTTAACTCATGACACATCTGTGTATCCTCTCTTTGTAAATAATAGTTCTGCCTTAAAGCAGATAACTTGACATCCTCTCTTGAAACCAAAGAAGAGTAAGTCAACTGTTAGTAGAAAGGTTGAAAATAATATTAAATTAAAAGATGGAAATGTATTCAATGCAATTAACTAAGCAGTCAATTCTACATTCAGTCCTGAGCTATTCTGATGAATACTGAGGTGCTGTATAGAATTCCTGTAGAAGAAAATGCACTGAAAAGTATTATTGCAAAATGATGCATGTATAGAAAAATCATACACGTGTGCATGCATATGAAATGTAAAACATATGTAAAATATCTATTTACATGTAAAATATATACTTCCTTTACCTGCAAACCTAGCTTCCAGAAATTAGTTATTTTTAAAACAAAATTCCATGAATGAATGTAACAAAGATAGAAAGAGAAGTGGTACCAGCTTCTAGAAGGAAAATCTTTTTTGTTATGTGAAGAAACAGATCGTTTTCCAATGATATTAATAGATGCGTGTTGGGTGGGAGTAAATCTTGTTTGCTGATTTTCTGAAATGCCTTATACTCTGCATTGAGTCCTCACTCAAAGACTCATGGGGGGAAGGCTTGATCCCTGGGCGGCAGTGATCAGGGATCACTTCCTAAGTGGGACTTAGGAAGAAGACGGATCACAAGAGTGCTCACTTCATGGAGGAACTGATCTACTGGGGGATTCATTGTTGAGTGGGTTAGCAGGAGGTGGGGCACAGGTGGAGGAATTAAGTCAAGAAGTAGAGTAGCTTTCCTTGGCTGTGGCTTCCAACATGATTTCCCACCTGGAAGTCAATTGACCATGGACTCCTTTGACACCATGAGCCAAAATAAATGTTTCAGCATGTAAACTGTTTTCTTTTTCCTGGTTATTTCATCACAACAACAGAAAGTTAACACACCGTAATTGTAAATGCATAATGTGACTGACCTGTTCATATTGCGTTAATGTGGGTTTCCTTGACAACTGATTTATTAGTAATAACTGCCACATTAACAAACAGCAATCCAACTTCAAAATTTGTCCAGCTCTGGGGCCAGGGATTTAGCTCAGTGGTATAAGCACCTGCTTGGCAAGCATGAGGTCACGAGTTCATCCCTGGTACCAAAAAAAAAAAAAAAAAAAAAAATTGTCCAGCTCTGCAGTCATGCCTTTAAGTCTTTAAAAAACAAAACAGCCAATCTCATAGTTTAATAATTGGTATATTTTCCTCTCTTCCTAAATATTTTACTTCACAGAAAGCTATTTATTTATGAAATAAATTTATATTTAAATTTCATGCTTTTACTTGTGTAAATATGCAGAATACAGAGAAAATGTTTATCATTTTTTACCTTAAGCCAATTCCCTATACAAATCTTTAAAACAGTTTAATTTTGATTTTCTTTTATTGAAAATACTTTTCCTTTGAGACTGGAAACTTGTCGGTATAGGCAGGTTTGGTTTCTCGGAGTGTCAAAAACTTAAATTATAACTGATATAGAATTTGAATTCAAATAAATTTAAAAATTTAAAAATAATTTAATCAGAAATGTTTCTAAGTTTTTTCTTCCTGTGAGTAACAATTTAAACCTTGATACTGAACTATATGGGTAAATAAAACCCTGATAACCTTGTAAATAGAAACTGTGTCATGTCTTCCATTATCTAGATTATAATATTGTTTATTATAATCCTTTTAAAAAGTAAATTATAACAAAAATGAGATGGATGCCTTTTCCTAAAGTTCAGCTTAAGTTTAAATTCATTTGTTGCAGTTTATCAAGTTTGAAGCAATTTTACCTCCATGCATTTAGTTTGTCAGATCATCAGACTTTGCCAAAGCCAATCAATCACAGCTGAAAGTCCAAGCAATAATCATTTCTTCATTACTGAAATGAAGTAGGGCACAAGTGGACGTTTATCTGGGATGTTATTACACGTCTAACCAAAAAGTTGGAGGACTTATAAAAATAGGCTATGATTTCTAGAAACTAAGCAACTTATCTGTAAGATGAAGCTATTATAATAAATCATTTAACATGGCACTTTTTAGAGGAAAGGCATCACAAGCCATTTTGTGAAACTGATAAATGCTGTGAACCCTGTTCAAGAGCAAATCTACACACAGTTATGCACACGGGAGCTTCCCCCAGTCCCACCAGCAGGACTTCTGCCTACACCACAGAAGACAGGCCTGGGAAATGTCGGAGAGCTCCTGAATGCCGGAGGGCAGGGCTCGTAGAGCAGCAAGAACTGAACGTGGGAAGGATCCCCCTCTTTGGGGACCCATGACTTCAAGGAAAATATGCACATACACACAGCATATGACATGCATCTACATCACACATACACATGCACATACATACTATCAGACACACCACTACGCATCAGAGACACCCTACCCAGGCACCCATCATGCCATATACACACCACAAACCCCAAATACCCCATGTGTGCACATACCACAGACACCACACCACACACACATACACAACACACACCAGTGTCCACATGTTCACACATACAGAGACCTCCACCACACCATACACACACAGACATAGGCACACACACACCTCACCATATGTACATGCCACATACAACATCTCCCCACCCCAGGTACATACCACACCCATACACACACTACAGAGACACATAGCATACATGCCATACTCTACACACATCCCTCATCCACATGCACACACACACCACATATACAGTACATGCACACCCTGTACCACAGCACAGCCATATGCCACGTGTGTGCTATATCATATACCACACACATTATACATATATACACATTCACCAAGTGACACACACACGTAACATCATATTCACACACTATTCTGAACAAGATAATAGTCAAGAAACCCAGAATAGAAACCTGTCCTGGTAAACTGTGCCTGCCATTCAAGGATGCTGTTTTTGGCATAAAGCACATGCTCTGCCACTTGTCAAGGATGCCAGCCTTTCCCTGCATTATCCTAGTTCTTTCCAACAAGGAGCTGGTGTCAGCCACACCAGTGGGAAAATGCTTTGAGGACTGCACAGTCCAACCAGCTTGAGAGTGGAGAATGGTCATTTTCCCAGTTTATGTCCAAAGCCACTGGTAACCAATGGAGGCCTTTTAGATCACAGAGGATCTGAGAGAGAGATGAGGGGGAAGGGAGTGATGTGCTGAACAGTTCCTGAAGGAGTCATCAGCACTTCCTGGGTATCAAAAGGGAAACAAGCAAGGGTCACGGAGCTGAGGTCTATGCCCCTCAGGCAGAGCCTGGTCTTTGGGCATCATCACAGCCCAACTCAAGTGCTCTCTGTTTCATAGAGATTATGAATCTTTCATTCATCTTTAAAACAAAGTAACACCCATAACAGCAAAATGTAGGACTTTCTCTCACTGCAATGCTAAGCCTTTGAACCAAGGTGTCTCACTTCATGATGATCTTAGATATCTAAAGAAATGCATTAAATATCATTGCATGTGTGTTTATGCATTTTAATACATACAAGAGGATTTGCAATCATAATGAATATTCTTTTAGAAACATTCTATGCATACAAAATATGTGTGCTCACCAAATTTAATTCTAGCAAGTTGGAATTTAAGAGTAAAAACTAATTACAAGATGTTTAAACTGCACCATCAGTGATACATCAACAATACATAGAACTGATAGCAATTCCTTGTTGAAACAAAAAACAGAGAATGGGTAGTTGAAACGAGTATCATATATCATTGACTTTACCTAATATGTACATTTATAAATGCACAAAATATTATCAAATTGACTTTTATTACATCTTTGCCATATATAATGATTACATCCCTCATTGGGAGTTGGTTCTTATACACAGCACAAATTAATTCTTGGAAAATCCCTTTCCCCTATTTCTCTCCATCTATTGGTCCCCTTCCTATTTGAAAAAGATCTATCTCCCTGCTTCTTAGTCTTTCATTTTACTTTCTATTTTGGGTTTCTCATACAAGAAAAACAACACAATACTCAAGCTTGTGTGTCTAATTGACTTTAACATTGTGGTCTCAAGATGTATCCATTTTCCTACAAATGCCTTCTTCATGGAAAATTTGCAATCCATTGTGTGTGAATACCATGTTCTTCTGTTGATGGGAGAATAGGCTACTTCTAAGATTTAGCTATTATGAATCATACAGCTTTAAACATGGTTATATATATTTTATATTACCGTAATATGATGTCTTTAACTCTTTTGGGAAGATACCTAGAAAGATAATATCTGGTTCAAATGGAATTTCTATTATTAGTTTTTGAGGAATCACCACTGAGATTTCCATAGCAGTTGTAGTAGTCTACATTACCACCGATGATGTGGAAACCCCACCCCCAGCCTCACCACCATTTATTATTATTTTTCTGATGATGACCATTCTTTGCAGAATAAGGTAGAATCTCAGCATTGCTTTAATTGGCATTTCTCTAATGACCATAGATGATGAACATTTTTTCAAATACTTCTTAGTTATTTGTACTTCTTGTGAGAAGTGTCTATTCTTTCCAGGTGCCTATCTTTTGCTTGGGTCTTTTATTTTTGGGATGGGGTCTTTTTCTGAGTTCTTTATAAATTCTTGATGTTAGTCCTATGTCTGAAGAATAGCTGGAAAATATTCTTCCCATTCTTATTTTTATATAAAGATGCAGTATGCACCAGGAGGAAGATCTTTCTAGAAGACATTAATAATATCATTCCTACTAATGACCGCTGATAGACAACTGCTTATTTTGAACTGGACACTATATTTTTCAATGTACATGTTGACATTATGCTATTGATTTCAGGCTAGGGATGTGCGTGATGATTGTCCACTGGCACAGTAATCTCTGGAAAGAGATTTTTTCACAAAAGATGTAAGGCTTTACCATCTTTTAGGCAGATTTCATTTGCTGCCAATATTTAAGTTCAACAACACCTCATGTAAAATAAATAACAAAAGCAAAATGATTAAGTAATAAATAAATAACATATATAGGTAAGCAAGACAGGAGGCTGACAGTCATTTTGAGAACACCTGCCAAGTTCTGGTTCCCTGGAGCTCTGGTTTTAGTTAGTTATGCAAAAAGAATGGAGATAACGCCTGAGGCCATGCAAATTGGAAAGATTTGGAGATGCTACATCTTATCCTCTGGCAAGTCTATGCCTTGGGCAAAAAAAGGCCCGAGATAAAAAGAAAGCTTGGAGAAAAGTGTAAACCTGCACCAAAAGTAACTGAAAGAAACTACCAGGACTTACACTGGGCTCTGGAAGGAGATACAAACTTGCCTGATGATATCCAGAGTGACAATCCCATATTGAAACAATAATAACTTGTGAGGAGAATCAGCTCTTTTATGGGTATGATACCAGCATTTGCCTACCTTGTGGCCTTTCAAAAACAAAAGTTAAGAGTTTAGTTAAAAATGGTCTGGGTTGCCAACTGGTGGAAATAAGTACAAACTTTTCAGAAGGAACAAACCTTCAATTAATCCTCAAGAAACACCATAGGTCAAGCTCTTAGGTATATGGGAATACCACTTTTAAAACTGCACTTGTCAGACAAATGAGGGAATATCTTCTAAAAATGAACAAATGTTGGCTAAGGCCACTAATTCTAGCACTCTGGGAGGCTGAGCCAGGAGGATTACAAGTTCAGTCTGGTCGAGGCAGCTTAGAAGCGTAGCAAGATCTTTGCTCACAATAGAAAGTAAAAAGGGGGACTTCTAGGAAAATGTGGCAGATAGATAGGAGCCTCTCTGAGATACCCCGCTTAGAATCCAGGAATGGTGTGGTGTGAGGAGTCCTAAGCAAGGGGAGATATAGCCTGCCGACCCAGGAATAACCTAAGCTGAGAGAAACCAACTGGAAATGCAATCCCGGTGCTATAACAGGAACAGATAAAATCTCAGCACTGAAGCTGGAACCTGAGCCTCTGGAAGCCGTGATTTGAATTTCCTGTCACCGCTGCTGCGTCTGAATTGTCACAGCAGGGACAGAGAGGCAAAACCTCTGAGAGCAGGAATCGGAGAACGGAGTTGAGAGCGGGACTGGCGGGGAGCTCTGCATCGACCTGTGGTGAGTGAGAGAAACCGGGACCCTTTCATAGACTAGGAGGCTCCAACAGAGGACATTCTGGGACTGGGCAAACTAACTAGAACAAGATGGTGCAATGACTTTAGTCACATATTCCCCTCTCAAGCAGGATTGGTGGGAAACACATGGCCTGGGTGATGCCACAGACTAAGACCCACCAGGCTCGACAAAACCAGGTCCCAGTGCCTAGTGGTGCACCCGAGCAGTGAAGCCTTCAGTAGGTTGACTGACCTGGAGGGGCAGGCCCAGCAGAGGCTGACCAGGTCTGTGTCTTCCTAGTACACTGCAGTGGGTGGGAACACCGAGCCAGCGCAATTCAAACAAACTGTAACCAACAAAGAAAGAAACTGAGCCTCCTATACACGCTTGTATGGAAGGAACAAAAAGCATGGGAAGAGGGAGCAACAAGAAAGGTTCCTTGGCCCCCAGTCCTGAGAACACTGATCCAGGAAAGGTAAATGCAAAGGAGAATGAGGACAGAAAACATGCAATATCAGACATGGCACCAACAGACATAAAGCAATATCTCCGGAGCCTCATAGATGAGTTCAAAAGTGAAGTATTTAACAACCTAAAGCAAGATATAAGTCGAATAGTTAGAGAAGTGCTAAGCACCGCCCAAGAAAACACAGATGGTGGAATGGAAGAACAGAATAAAAGGGGAGAATTGTTTGATGGAGAAAATAGAGAAAACAGAATACATAAAGCAGGTTCAAAGAGATTACCAGGAAACTAAAAACTCTATTGAAAGCTGGCATAACAGCTTGAAAGAAACTAAGGATAGATTATCTGAACTGGAGGACAGATTTGTAATGTGGGAGCATGAAATGAAAAACTTCTTAAAAATAACAAGAAAACAAACAGCAATAATACAAGGCTTGAAGATGATAATAGGATCTATAACTTAAGAATTAAGAATGTAAAAGAAGATGTAGGGACACAAACAAATGAACTACAAAGGCTATTCACAAAAATAATCCAGTAGAATTTCCCTAATTTAGCAAAAGGTAAAGATACTCAGATGTATGAGGCATACAGGACCCCAGCCACATACCACCCAAACAGAGCTACACCCAAGCATATAATAATCAAAATTCCAGAAATCCAACATAAGAACAGAATATTAAAAGCCATCAGAGACAAGAAACAGATCACTTACAAGGGAACACCCATCAGAATTACAGCAGACTTCTCAGCACAAACTATCAAATCACAAAGAGTGTGGGGGGAAATAATTCAAGCTTTGAAAGATAATAACCTCCAGCCAAGATTGATATATCCTGCACAACTGTCCCTAGAAACTGATGGAAAAACAAAGTGCTTCCAGGATAAAGAGGAACTAGGGGTATATGCAATCACCAATTCAACTCTACAGAGAATACTGCAGGACATTCTAAAAAAAGAAAAATACCAAGATTCCAGAAACAGTGGCAGAGAGGCCACAATGAATGGAGCAGAAAGCAAAATGAAGAAGACAAACTGACAACTAATGACAGAAAAAGAGCTCAACAGAAATGAGACAGAGAAGGTTGGATGGTAGGAACAGCTATTTAGGAGAAAACAAGACATCATAATAGCTAGTGCTGATTTAATATCATCTTGTTTTGAAGTCCCATCAAGCTTTTGTTCTTCTGGCTCCATCAGTTTTAACATGCTGTATCTTATTGGATTTTATTACATGTGATAATATAAACAAAAACTTTTATAGACAAGGAGATTATACAGAAACCATTGTTCATTTTCTGTTAGTTGGTTCTAAATACCCTATAGTACTGTCATTCTCTTGAATGGTTTTACATTGTCTTGATATATCTGATGCTATAGTATGCAAAGTTATACTCAAAGATTTCAAGGAAAGAGACACTATGGTAACTACTTTTATGTTGAGATATCTGGTGGTGAAATACTGTTTTGCTTAAATGGTTATATTTTAACATGTGCTGTTTTGTTGTTATGTCCTCTTTTATCTCAATCTTTTTTTATTATTTACTTTTTTATTTTTATCTTTTTAATTAAGGGAAAAATTTTAAAAATAGCAGGATATATTATAGTAACCCACTTTGATTTCCTATGAACTTGATTTGAAAGCCTGAATTGTTCTCACCATCTTGTTTTGACTGATTTTCCTCTATTCTGTTTTGCTTGATACTGCCAAGTTTGAGAGTATAGGCAACAACTGTGAAGACAATAAGATTCATTATGACGCCCATTCTGGTTTGACTATTATCTTCTTTTGAAGTCCTGTAATGTCTCCAATGTTTTGGTTTTATTGGTTTTGTTCTTTACTGTTTTGTTCAATTTTATTATAACTGATGATATAGGCAATTCTTTTTAAGATAGCAAGAAGCATTATGGTACCCAATGTTGATCACCTTGTATTTTGTTTTTACAGTATATATTATGTTCATCCTTTTGATCTGACTGACTCTGTTTTGTTATGTTGCATTTGGTTTTATTCTTTTCAAAAAAAAGTAATAAGAACTGTGGGAGTAATAAAACCCAAAAGGTGTAATAATCATCATACAAAAGAGAGGAAAAGAAAGTGCTCTAAAGGATATAACTGCATGTATATTTAAGTGTATAAGATAGATAACCATATTACTGAGTTTTGTTGGATCACTGAACAGAACTGTTTGCAATCTCACTGTTTGAATATCCACTTTATATACTTTAATTTTGTAAATTGAGTAACTATTTCTAAGATGACAATATGTAATCTATTAACTAGTGATTTCCTACTGTTTATTTTTTCTGAAATTCTGCATAACTTGTACCCTTTTTCTATTTTTTTCTCCTTAAATAAAATATAGAAAAAGAAAGTAAAAAGGGGTTGAGGACATAGTTCATTGCAAAGATTCAGGGTTCAATGCCCTGTATCACAAAAATAAATAAATAAATAAAGGAAAGAGAGAAAAAAGGAAAAAGAACAAATGAGTGACAGAGAGTGCAGAGCAGAAAAAGACAACAGACTTCGGCTGCGCTTGGAGAACTGTGGAGTTTCCAGCAAGTAGGCGGGCACACACTATCCCCGGAGCCCAGCCTATTCGGGACTCCTGCACCTAAGCATCTGGGTGCAGAGGAAGGGCTGGGCGGATCTGGGGCACCTGCATCCGCCTCCCCGTGTGTCTGGAGGACTGTGGATATTTCAGCAAGCAGGCAAGCATCGCAGGGTCCAGAGGCCCTGCGGCCTACAGTAAGTGTTCAGTGCACTCTGCCCCAAGCCCAAACTGTTCAGGACCCTCCAGGCTTCCAGGTGTAGGGAAGTGAATAAGTGGGTTTGAGGCATCTACATCCGCCTCCCCTTTCTGGCTGCACTTAGAGAACTGTGGAGCTTCCAACAAGCAGGTGGGCACACAGTGTCCCTGAAGCCCAGCTTATCTGGAACTACAGAGTTCTAAACAGGCAGAAGAGGTCTAATGGTTTTACAGGCCCAGTGGCTTGGGGTAACTGGGTACCAGAGTCCCAGGAGCTGTGAACATAGAAGTGGATTTCCAACAGACCCTGAGGAAGCTTTCAAATAACACTTGAAACACAGAAATATAGGAAAATGACAAAACGAAAGAACAAATTACAACCTGAACTATCCAGCCCATCTCAAGAAACCCTAGGAGCGATGTATATAGAAGAAAATATATGCCATTCACCTCAAATATTGGACATAATAGCTACTGAAATTAACAAGCAACTCCAGGAAGCTTTAAAGGAATTCAAACCCAAAATAATCTCCCAGGTAAAAGAAGAAATGATAAAAGAAATGAAAGAGATTCTGAATATATCTAAATAAAACACAGTCAAAAAATTGGAGGAACTAAACAAAAAGATAGAATCCCTAGACGAGCAATATAAGAAACAAACAGAATACATAATGCAGATGCACAGAGATATACAGGAAATAAAAAACTCCACTGAAAGTTTAAAAACCGCCTCAATGAAAGTGAAGATAGAATTTCAGACCTTGAAGACAGGATTGCAGCTAGTGAACAGGAAAGGAAAGATCTTTTAAAAATAACAAGGAATCAGGAAATAACAATTCAACAACTGCAAGATGATGCAAAGAAAAATAACATAAGATTGATAGGGATTAATGAAAAAGGAGACAACATAAAGGATGTAAAGAGGATATTTATAGAAGTAATAGCTGAAAATTTCCCAAGCATGAGATCAGAAACTGACATCAGGATCAGTGAAGCATATAGAGCTCCAAATAGTCATAACCAAAATAAAACTACACCCAGACATATAATAATCACCATCCCAGAAATCCAACACAAAATAGATTATTAAAAGCTGTCAGAGAGAAAAGACAGATCACTTATAAAGGAAAACCTATCAGAATCACAGCAGACTTCTCAGCACAAACAATAAAGTCAAGAAGAGCATGGAGTGAAGTATTCCAGATCCTAAAGCAAAATGATTTCCAACCTAGACTGATGTACCCTGAAAAACTATCATTCAAAATTGATGGTTAAATATGATACTTCCATGACAAAGAACAGGTGAAGAACTTCATGAACATCAAGCCAACCCTGCAAAAAATATTGAAAGATGGTTTAGATACACAAAGGAAAAAACCACTAAGCAAAGCAGATAAGTAAACAGAACAGAAAGATAAAGATGCAACAGCAGAGAGATAACATGTCAACAATAAACCAGCATTTAACAGTAATAACCATTAATGTATGTGGTCTCAATGCACCAATCAAAAGAAACGGACTAGCAGGATGGATCAAGAAACAAAATCCAACCATATGCTGTTTATAGGAAACCCATCTAACCCAGAAGGATACTCACAGACTGAAAGTCAAAGGATGGAAAACAGTACTTCATGCAGCAGGAATCCAAAAAAAGGCAGGAGTAGCCATTCTGTTTGAAGACAACGTGAGCTTTAAACCAACAATGACCATAAAGGACAAAGAAGGTCACTACATACTCATTAGGGAAAACTCCAAGAGGAAGAGATAACTATCTTAAATATATATGCACCAAACTCCAGAGCACCCAGTTATATAAAACAACTATTAACAGAAATGAAAACTCAAATTATCAGTAACACAATTGTAACAGGAGACCTTAATACGCCATTGACACCAAGGGACAGATCAACCAGACAGAAAATGAGCAAAGAAATAACAGAACTGAATCACACCTGCGAACAAATGGATTTGATAGACATATACAGAATGTTTCACCCAACAACATCAGAATACACATTCTTCTCAGCAGTACATGGATCATTCTCTAAAATAGACCATATATTAGCTCACAGAACATATTTAAACGAATGCAAAAGAGTTGAAATCATCCCTTGCATGTTATCAGATCATAGCGCTCTGAAATTAGAAATTAATGAAAAAGATACTGCAAAAATCCCACAAACACATGGAAACTGAATAACACACTCTTGAGTAATCAGTGGATCACAGAAGAAATTAAAGAAGAAATTAAACAATACCTACAAGAAAATGAAAATGCAGGTACAACTTACCGGAATCTGTGGGATGCAATGAAAGCCGTCCTCAGAGGAAAATTTATTGCACTGAGTTCCCACATCAGGAAAACAAAACAAATACAAATAAATAACTTGATGCTACACCTCAAACAGCTAGAAAAAGAAGAGCAAGTCAAGCCAAAAGTCAAAAGAAGAGAGGAAATTATAAAAATCAGAGCAGAAACCAATGCAATAGAGACTAAGAAAATAATCCAAAGAATCAACGAATCAAAGAGTTGGTTCTTTGAAAGAATAAATAAAATCGATAAGCCCCTAGCCAACCTTATTTTAAAAAAAGGGAAGAAAAAGTTCAAATTCATGCAATAAGAAATGAAAAAGGTGAAATCACTACAGACTCTACAGAAATACAAAAGACCATCAACACCTATTTCTAAAGGTTTGATAACACAGAAGAAATAGACAGATTCTTAGAAATATACGAAGTACCAAAGCTAGATCAAGAGGACGTAAAACTGCTGAATAACCCAATCTCTGTTAATGAAATTGAAAATGTAATTAAGTCCTTACCTACAAAGAAGAGCCAAGGCCCAGATGGATTCACTGCAGAATTCTACAAGAAATACAAACAAGACCTAATGCCGACACTCCTCAAACTATTCAAAGAAATTGAAAGGGAAGCAATCCTTCCAAAGTCATTCCTGGAAGCAAATATTACTCTAGTACCAAAACCTGAGAAAGACCCAACTGAAAAAGAGAACTATAGACCGATCTCCCTAATGAACACAGATGCAAAAATCCTCAATAAAATATTGGCAAATACGATGCAGCAAATCATCAAGTAGATTATACACCATGACCAAGTGGGATTCATTCCAGGAATGCAGGGATAGTTCAACATACATAAATCAATAAATGTAATCCACCATATGAATAAAGCCAAAAGTAAGAATCACATAATCATTTCCTTAGATGCAGAAAAAGCCTTCGTTAAGGTCCAACATGCATTCATGATAAGAACTTTACAGAAAATTGGAATAGATGGTCTTTACCTCAATATAATAAAGGCCATTTATGACAAACCAACAGCTAGCATCATACTAAATGGCCAAAAATTACTTTAAAATCAGGCACAAGACAAGTATGTCCTTTATCACCACTCCTATTTGATATAGTACTGGAAGTACTAGCCAGAGCAATTAGACAAGAGAGAGAAATAAAAGGGGTAAAGATAGGAAAAGAAGAAGTTAAATTATTATTGTTTGCAGATGACATGATACTCTACATAGAAGACCCCCTAAACTCCATTAAAAGACTCTTAGATATAATAAATAAATTCAGTAATGTAGTTGGATACAAAATCAATACTCAAAAATCAATAGCATTCCTATACACTAATAATAAAATCACAGAGAGGAAAATAAGAGAAACCACACTCTTCACATTAGCAAGCAAAAAAATGAAATATTTAGGAATTACTCTTATGAAAGAAGTGAAAGACCTACACAGGGAAAATTATAATACACTGAAAAATGAAATTGAACATGATCTCAGAAAATGGAAAGACATCCCTTGCTCATGGATAGGAAGAACATTGTGAAAATGGCCATTCTCCCAAAACTCTTATACAGATTCAATGCAATCCCAATAAAAATACCATCAACATACCTTATAAATCTAGAGAAATCACTCCTAAAATTCATCTGGAACCAGAAGAGACCTAGAATAGCAAAGGCAATTCTAAGCAGCAAAGGTAAGGCAGGAGGCATCACAATCCCTGACTTGAAGTTATACTACAAAGCAACAGTAGTAAAATCAGCATGGTACTGAAATCAAAACAGAGCCAAAGATCAATGGAATAGATTAGAAGATACAACCACAACTACAAACACACTCAACCACCTTATCTTTGATAAAGGAGCCAAGCAGATTCACTGGAAGAATGACAGTCTAATAAATGGTGCTGGAAAAACTGGCTCTCCATTTGCCAAAAATTAAAGCTAGACCCATGCCTATCACCATGTACTAAATTAAAATCTAAATGGGTCAAAGATCTGAATATTAAAACAGAAACACTAAATCTATTGGAAGACAAATTGGGTAGAAACCTTGAAGACATAGGGTTAGGTAGAGAATTCATGAACAGGACTCAAACCGCACGGGAAATACTTCCCAGAATCAATAACTGGGACCACTTCTTATTAAAAAGTTTCTGCATGTCAAAAGAAATCTCCACCATAGCGAAAAGAAAACCCACAAACTGGGAAAAGATTTTAGTGAACTCTCCCTCAGACAAGGGACTTCTTTCTAAAACATATAAAGAATTTTAAAAAATCAGACCCTCAAAATTTAAAGATCCAATCCAAAAATGGGCATGTGAGATGAATATGCACTTCTCAGATGAAGAAATACAAATGGCAAATAAATACATGAAAAAATGTTCATCATCATTGGTCTAATGCAAATTAAAACCACACTGAGATACCATCTCACTCCTGAAAGAATGGCCAGGATCAAGAAAACCAACAACAACAAATGCTGAAGAGGCTGTGGGGAAAAAGGAACTCTCCTACACTGTTGGTGGGAGTGTAAACTGGTACAACCTTTGTGGAGGTCAGTCTGGAGATTTCTCAAAAAGCTGGGATTGGAAGTCCCATTTATTCCAGCTATTCCACTTCTAGGCATATTCCCAGAAGAACTGAAAGCATCATATCACAGTGATATATGTGCACCTATGTTTATAGCAGCACAATTTGTAATTGCCAGATCTTGGAAACAACCCAAGTGTCCATCAACTGAGGAATGGATAAAAAAGTTGTGGTATTTCTATACAATGGAGTATTATTCAGCTATAAAGAAGGATCACATTGAGATATTTATCAATAAGTGGGTGCAGCTTGAGACCATATTCATAAGTGAAATAAATCAATCTCACATGTGTGAATACCGAATAGTTTCCCTAATGTAAGTAATGATTCAAATATATGAAAGTATGTGGTAATCATGATTCCCCATTATGTGGCCTTGAAGCCTTATAAAGTTTTCACTCATTAATTGGAAAGTCTTTATTCTGGGCTTCTTGATATGGATATATTTGAAGCTATAGTATATGAAGTTATATTCAAATATTTCAAGGAAGAAGACAGACACTATGGTAACTACTATTAAGTCAGGTTATTTGGTGGTGAAGCACTAGGTTGCTGAAACAGTCATGCTTTGACCTGTATTGTTATGTTGTTATGTCCTCTTTTATCTCAATCTCTCCCTTATTCATTAAAAAAATTAGTCATTTTTTATGTTTTTTTAATTAAGGAGAAAAATTTAAAAAATTAGCAGGGTATATTATAGTAACTTTTTTTGATTTCCTATTAACTTGTTTTGAAGTCCTGTAATACTCCCACTATCTTGTTTTGACTGATTAGACTCTGTTCCATTCTGTATGATAGTATCCAGTTTGAGGGTATCGATAACTACTTTGAAGGCAATAAGTTTCACTAAGTTGCCCATTCTGGTTTGACTGTTATCTCCATTGGAAGTCTTGTAATGTTTACAATATTTAAGTTTTATTGGTCTTGTTCTCTACTGTTTTGTTCAACTTTATAATACCTAATGAGATAGACAATTCTTTTTAAGGAAACAAGAGGCATTATGGTAACCATTGTTGATAACCTTGTACTCTGTTTTTACATCATGTGCTATGTCTATCCTTGGTTTTGATAATATGTAATCTATTAACTGGTGATTTCTTACTGTTTTTTTTTTTGTAGTTCTGTATTACTTGTACCCTTACACTGCTTTGTTTTGTTTTGTTTTTTTCTCTTTTTCCTTTTAAATAAAGTTTAAAAAAAAGAAAAAGACAACAGTATCACCCCTACAATAGACCACAAGTTGTTTATGTGTGAAATTCAACTCAAACAGAAAGAGAATAAGAGATTAGAATATCAAAACAGTCAAAAGAAATGAAACATACAATGAGAAAGCTTCAGGGACCACTAATAGAAATCCAAGAAATAAGTATTCGGAAGAACTGGGAAACAACTATATTCCAAGAGGACAATATCAAATTGCATGAAAATTTCCTGGCATTTCTGAACTACAGTGAATTCCTGTCAGAATAAATAAAATAAAATCTTGCAACCATGATAGTAAAACTGCAGGATACTTAAAAGGAATCAAGAATATTTGAAAAGCAGAGATTACTTGAAAAGAAACGTAAAATGATGCCTGTCTTCTACTCAACAAAAACGGCCTGCAGATTGTTAGTGGGATTTTTTCCAGAGGCAAAGAGAAATGAAAATAACCACTACACTGGAGATGAAAGGATAGCAACTATATCTTTTAAAATGGCAGAAAGAAAACAATCAAGAGTCAAACAAACACAACTGAAAGACTACACAAATCAGTCCTCCTACAGGAGTCTTCTAAAGTACATACTTGAAGAAGGGAACCATCATCCAACTTGAAAATTCAACATGCAAAATCCATGATTTGAGGAGTGGACTGAATAACCTCTAATTTGGAGAATTATTAATGCCAGAAAATTGTCTAGGATTCAGAAGAGTTATTTGAGGTAAAGAAGCCCCCAGCTGCATTGTTAGAATAAATGGTGGACATATTGATTAATTTTAAACTTATTAGGTAAAATATATATGTGAAAATTTCTAGGGTACCACTAAAAAAACTGAAATATTGATCAAAGTAAAAGACTATCTGTTCAGGATAAGATAAAAAGAAATAAAAATGAAGTGAAGAAATACCTTCAGTTTTCTTAAATTATAAGATGATAAATTTTTATATCAAAAATTACAATGTATTTAAGGAAATTAATCTCTCTAATCATATGACAAAATATTTCAAGTTGAACGTTTAAAAGTAGAGATATAGATTTCCAAGTCTTAAAAATTACTATCTATATAAGCTATATACATACGTTAATGTTTATTATATATATGTTCCACATATATTTATATGCTCATGCATGTTTGTGATATGAACCTAGAAAAAACTCTAGAACTAAAAGTACAACTAAAAAGTTATACAGTGTTCCATCAAGCAAATGTAAATCAATAGAAACTATGTTAATATCTGGCCAAATTGATTCTTAAGCAAAGTTATACTAAATGACCATGGTTAATGATTTTTAAGGTCCTTATATTATGAAAAACATTTAAGTTTGTGGCCCCAGGAATGTAGCTCAGTGGCACACCTGCCCAGCAAGTGCAAGATCCTCAGTTTGACTCATGTTACCAAAAAAAAGAGTCAAAATTTACGTTTATGGGGAACATATAACAATTTTGAACTTATAAGCATCTGATAACATAGTCTCAACACATGTAAAGCAAAAATTAAGAGAACTTTAAGAAAAAATGGACTCATCTATCATGATGTGAAGTTGCAACTAATCACATCAGTAACTGGCAAATCAGAGAAGTCAGTAAGACTGTAGATACAGATAGTAACTACATATAGATATAGATACAGATACAGATATATAGATATAGATATATAGATATAGATATAGATATAGATAAAACCCAGCATTCTTTGAAAACATATACATAGTATTATAAAAGTTACAATATACTAAATGATAATTTCAAATAATATCATAAAGACAATCCTCTCTAGGCAAAATTTAATTAAGTTGGAAATTAATAACAAAAAGTAACTTTAAAGAAAAATACTCCTTAGGAAGTTAATCATAAAATGCTTAAAGATAACTCAGAGCTCATGGCAATCAGAAAACACTTTTATAGAAAAGTAACAAAAATATCAGGCATTAAATCCTATGAAATATAGAAGATGCTATCTACTCAGGACAGATGCATATCCTGAAGTATATGTATAATTTTATTTAAAAAATTTAAAAAGTAAAGAGCTAAACAGGTAGTTTAAGAGATTACAAAAAAGAATAGTCAGAAAAGTTAAAAGAAGTAATATATAAAAGACATTACTACAAATGAAAGATAAAACTGAGGGCTCAAATGAATAAAAAGTATTAAAAGATAAAACTCAGGTTAGAATGATCAGAAAGAGAAGAATAGTACAAACATTATCAGAAACAAGAAAGGGGAACCACTCATAGGGACACCAAGACTGTAAATAAGATTAACAACTATATCTGAAAACTGGTGGAACAAACAAATTCCTCTGAAAACATAAAACATTATCCCAACTCAGAATTATACACATTTCTAATGGTCCCATAATACTAATTAAACTGAAATGGTACATAAAAGTCTTCCTCGAAAATCAAGAAAATAGTTCTAGAAGGCTTAATGACCTAATTTTATCAGAGCATTAACAAAAATATGATTCAAATCATATGCAAACTCATAGAAGGAACCTTTGAACTGATTCTATGAGACTAAGTAGGATAATAATATCAAAGTCAGTAGAAAAAGAAAAAAAAATGGATAAATTCTAGGATTATCTTACTTGTGAACACAGACACAAAATCCTAAACAAAATATTGTAAACATCAAAACCAATTACCTACCTTGAAAAACTTGAGCTAATTTCAGTAATTTCAGTTAAGACTAATTCAAACTTATAACAGCTGACAGTAGAAAACCCAGTGTATGCTAATGTGCAGCCTACCATTGCAGACACCTGGGGTTCAGCCCCACAGGGAAATCCGAGAAAATGTGAGAAGTAACCTGAGAATAAGTCCAGGGGGGCACAAGGAAGATGAGGTGCCATCATCCATCACTGGATAAGGATCCATCCCTGGCATTTCTGCTCTGTCCTGTGTTGACCAAACACAGTCCTATGGTCAGCAAATAGCATTAGAAACTCAGGTACCTGAGGTACAAATCCCGCAGAGGTAGTTGTGTGTGTGGTTGTTTGTTTTACAGATTGGGAAATGATAATTTAGAAAAACAAAACAATTGGCCTACCATCATGGAGTTAGTAGGATAGAGGTAGGGTTAAGAGATTACACAGAGCTCAAAGCAATATCTTAGGACACGCTGATACATATGGCCTGCTTCACGAAGCTCTGAGCACTGTGAGTGCCTCCTCCCGTGGAGACTGAGCTTCTCCTTCCCTGCAAATTCAATCCTATGCCAACTTTTACCCAGCCCAGCACCACCTACAAACCTCCTTCTCCTTCCCTGAGGCCACTAGATGGCTCTTACAGGCTCCAGCCTGAGTAATATTTCCTCCAAAATAATTCCCTTGGCTCCTGGGGAGCAGAGCAGGGCATGGGTCAGAATTTGAAATCTTTCCACTTCAGATCTGCTCTGCTGTGAAGATGCCTCCCGCCAAAGAATCTGAAGTATGGAATTTTTACTTTAAACAAAGAAATGTGTGTGTGTATATATATATATATATATATATATATATATATATATTCAAAATTACTTTTAAAGCACCAAGGACAGAGAAGCAACAACAGGTTGATAGATACTTGCTTTAATACTAGAAACAGAGAAGGTTCATCTGTTGGACTTCCTAAATCTCAGTTTGCTAGTACAAAACTTTGTGTAAATGTAGAGACATTAATTTTACCTCTCAGTGTGACCCAAGGACCAAGACCTTTTTTTTTTTTTTTTTTACTAATCAATTTTCCAACTCATTGTCAGATCCTCCTTGGTTATTAATAACCTGATCATTACCCTTAATAATCATGGCAGGGTAACAGCATCTCTGCAATGAATCAAATACACACAAAAAAACTATGTGTCTCTGTACTACATATACAAACATATCTTTATTTATTTATTTATTTATTTTTTTGCATTGCTGGGACTTAAACCCAAACTTCACACATGTTAAATCGTTGTTCTACCACTGAACTATACCCACTCAAAACCCTTAAATACCATTTATAAAAAATATTTTACATGATGACATTTAGAGCCACAGAACTTATCATATTTCACTTTTTGTTTTAAGATATTGGGAATTGAACCCGGGACCTTGTGCATGCTAAGCAAGCACTCCAGTGCTGAGGATCACCTGGAATCCTTTTTCTTTTGAAACACAGACTGGCTAAGTTACCCAGGCTGACCTCGAACTTGCAATCCTTCTCCCTCAACCTTTAAATTATATTCTTTTGGATGCTTTGTGAGGACTAAAAGCAGAACCCTACTGTTTACATTACGCGTTAATTGGATCACAAGCACTGGTGCACACCTGTCCTCTCCCTCTACCCAACAGAACACAGCTCTGGGAAGACCCCTCCTCCACCACCCCCACCCATTCATCACAGCCAGACCACACCAGGGTTTCCTAATCTAAGATTCTAAGGATCCCTGTGCCTTTTCTCCCAACTTCTTTGTAGAATTATTAATGTTCTTTACTGCCTTCTTCCTGCCTGAAGGCTCTGTGCTGGCCTTTCCCTCTGAAGAACAGGTAGCTCACTACTCCCTGCAGACCTTCTGAGAGCTGGTATTTGTCTATCATCAGCTTGGTCAGCAGCCCCTTGCTAAGACCCCTGCTGATCCCATCAGAGTCCCACCCCTGCAGGGTGCCCACTACTCACTAGAGATCCCCTCCTCACCATAGGCTGAGCTCCAGAGGAGAGATCCCATTAAGCCTCGCTCACTGCCCCTTCCCAGTGCTGAGTGTCACCAAATATATTCAGGGTAAACTTCAGTATTGTGGCGGATATGTTTCCACCTGAAGACAACTGCCTTGAGTAGCACACTGATGCCCCCAGTGACTGGCAAGGGCTGCCCAGCATACAGGGTGAGCTCGTTTGTGGAATACTGAATGATTGTTAAGGATTGGTTCTCATTGCTGTTTGCTTTGCAAAAGCAAAATGAATTTATCACCACTTTTAGTTTAACTGGTTGTCAAAAAAGTTTGTTGGAAATTGTTAAATTGAATATTAAAGTGATTTTAAAGCTTTTCTCTTTACATTTACTATAATCCAGAGAGATTCGTCTTATTTACTCATTCATTCATTCATTCATTCATCCATTCATTCATTGTGGAAATTGAATTCAAGGCCTTTGCATTGAGTTATATCCCTACCCCTTCTTAAAATTTTATTTGAGACACAGTCTGGCTAAAGATTTATAAGTGCTCTTTTTTCCCCAAAAATATATACCCACATTTTCACCTTCGAGTTTAGAAAAAAAGAAACCCTTACTATGTTCATCCCCTTTTAAATTCTCTTTCTCCAGTTTCATTAATAGGATGTGTTCTCCATTTTTTAACATGGTTTGTGTACAGCCTGGAAATATGCACATACACTTGACTTACTGAAAATTTCTAAAGTCAATATTATTAACTCTTTTTTCAGAAAAATATTTAACTTACAAAAATATATATAAAAGTTGACTTTACTGCAAATTCTAAAAGTAGGTATTATTAACTCTTCTTTGAGAGAAATATTTAACTTGTAAACTTAGCAATATGTTTACCAACATCACTTTTAGCACATCATGTATTAATGCTGAAAAAAATTTATTTCTGCGCAGTGTTTAAGAACTACCTGTTTATATGCTTTAATAACGCAGTGTCACCTTACTTACACACAGAATTGCACTGATGTAAGAGGTGCAGGTGTTTGGATGCCAGATGGTACTACATCATATGACAGTGCTAAGACAAATAGAACTGGCTACATTTTGTGCATGAGTGTGTGTCAATGGAAGAAATGTTTGATTAAATGTATTCTGCGTGCATAAAATATCTTCTAGGAGATGTGATATTGCTAGAAGATATTACTTCCCACAAGTATACATACTTAGTGCCTTAAACAGCCTCAGGTATGTATCTATCACACAAAATCTGCACACGCTGGACTGCAGCATGTTATTAACATAAAATGAATAAGCTACTGACACACTGTTCTATAGGGAGAAGTCTTGGCTCAGTCTTCGCTTCAGTGGTCCCTGGGAATACTGAAGAAGGCGTTTAACTCCAATGTGCGCCTATTGAGTTTAATTGTTTTTTTTACTTTTATTCAGATTTACAATTGAGTGTTTTTAAATGATGGCACTCATCTACAATTCCTCATTCCACAAGCAAACAAGCACAAAGCCCTGGTTTTGTAATACCAAGACACTAATGTTTAGAATTAGTCTGTCAATCAAGCCCATCTCCTCCCTTCAAATAAAGGATGAAAATCTCAGATATAGGATCTGTGTACAGTGAAGTTATTCTGGCCTCTTTCTTGTGAACAAACAGGCACATGGAACTCATGCAATTAAAAATTGCTTTATCATGACCTCAACTCTATCTGTAGGAGGTTAGAAGTTAATAGATCGCAACAATTAAGGGCTTTCCCTCTGGACCTTGAATGCTGCGTGTGTAGAGGGTTATGCATCCACAATGGCTTCTCTACGTGAGTGAACTAGCTGAGTGAACTAGCAGAAGCTTCTATTCTGCAAGAAAGCATTTAGCCTTCCGTCTTACTTCCACTGTTCTTTTAGAGTCACTGAGAAAGGTGCTCGAGGGCACAGAGCTGAGAGTCACCGGCAGAGCCCAGCCCTGTGTTTTGTAAAGGCCCAGCTGGGTGGTACAGAGGAGCTAATTCTGCTGCATGGACCAGAACTGGCCACAGTGACTGAGCAAAGGGGAGGGAGACAGACCAAGGTGATGAGACACACACACCATGTGCGATTTATGGCAGGTAGTTTAGAAAACACATGATGTTAAGAATGTCCTTTGCTACCTGCTCAGTGTTAAGACAGCTTTCTCCTCCTCTGCAAAGATAAAAGCAGAAGCAGAGTATTTTTGCCCCAGTGTTCCTGTTCATCGGGTCAGTGGCCAGCACAACTTTTGGCATGTTTGTCCTTTCATTTCTTGCACCCCAAATGTAACCCCTGCAGATTTCTTCATAAGGAAAATAGAAATTGACTTTTTTTGCTGTATTTGCTTTTTACCCTCTACTTTGTATGAAATTAGATTAAATTTATTACAGACTCCGTTTCCATGCTAATAAGCAGGGATAATGTCTTCTTCCTATGGTCATATGTGTACTACATAATACACTGTATTATTTGTAAATCATATATTATTGTTAAGCTATAATGTACTACACAAATGTTAGTAATCACTTACGGGCAGCTCCTAGACTGTGTCAGTAATTTCTTGTCCTGAAATTGAATCTGAAACCATAACTCAAAGGGGAACAAAATCATTATTTTTAAGTTCAGGCTCAAGTGACCCTTAAAGTTGATGTGAGGTTTTGAGTGGCTGCCCAGGGGGTGGTTTTCAAGCATATTTTCATTTGGTGGCTGCCTCATCATTGCTGCCAGGGCCTCACAGGTTTATGGCTTCAAGTGGTGAGTTCTGGGCACACCTGGTCTGCTTACGTGGACTTCTGTGGGGCTCAGGAAAACGCTTTTCTGAAGTTTATAAGTGGGATGCTTTTTAAACAAATTTGCTGTAAATAAGATGGGAAGCATCACTGTCTCCAAATGAAGGCAACCTGAGATCCTTCATTCACTTCTGACCCTGAACCAGAAGGGAACTGAAAAATTGACTGGTTGCACTCCCGGAAACAAATGACGCCTGAGTGGTTTCATGCATAATAACTGCTTTTGATGTAAATGGGGCCATCCGTCAGCAACACCTACGCCGTGATCTAACCTCAATTTCTGCAAGGTCTTTCACACAAGGACCAGTCTCGGAGCTGGCTATCTTGGCACGCAGGATGCAAGACAGGATTCCTCATAGTCATGTTCTGATCCTTCAAAGAAGATTCTCGGATGGCCTCAGAGGAAGTGCTGGTGGCAGGAGTTAGCAAATGTCTCTTCCTAATATTAGTAGAGATTTTTAAATTTTAGTTTTAGCTGGTTTATATGGCCCTCAGACATAAAACTAAAAGAGATCTATCTGTTCCTTCAGCCTCACGTCTTTCTGTGAGCGCATTCAACAGTGGATGTGAGGCTTCCCTCAGCACTTGCTCATGGGGAACGTGTGATTCTTGACAGGAGAGCCCCACATTTAGACAGACCATCCTAACCTAAAGCTACTTTGTAGAGAAAATGGTATTTCCAGAGAAGCACACTTCCCTACCTGCTCACTGCGTTAGCCAGGTGCTAGAAGCCACTGGGCTTTATTTCCTTTAAAGCAAATATGTGCTTATGTGCTTGCAGAGTGCATGATGAACTTCGAATAAAAATGAAAGGAGATGGATAGGAGTCATTTTCAGACAAGATTTACCTCCAAGGAGCCTAGAAAGCAGCAATTCATTTCATCACCTCTCGCCTGACAAACCACTGACATTAAGGCGAGGCCATGTCCTAATCGTCACGCATGTAACGACTTTTTTCTTTTTTCACATTTGTATGCTAATCACGAGAAGCAAAAATAGACTTAGATTGGAAATCAAAGATTGGTTGTATACAGGTAATAGAGTGCTTGAATGCTTTATTTAAAGATAGAAGGCTTTTGAACCAGGCTTTATTATTAAACTAAGACTATCTATCCTTTTTGACACTTTTTAAATTAAGTTCTTCCTCTAATTTATGTTTTTGTCAGCTTTCTTGCCTTACCTGTTTTAAACTGTCTTCCCCCCCACCTCTCTCTCGCTCTCTCTCTCTAAGTAATAAACTACTCCAGAGCAGAAAAAAAATTTTAATGACCCTCGAAATTCAGATTAACAAAATGGATCATTTGTATATGGCCATAGAATTATGAATCCTTCTGAAATATCTGTGCAGAAATTTTGCCTGATGCAAAATTTCATTTTGTCTCTTTCTGACATATCTCTGACTTCCCTCCTTTAAAAATGAAATTGTTACAGTACCTCTTTAGAAAGGTCAAACACAGAAGAGTAAAGACGGTTTGGGGGGCAGTTTTGAGGCTCAGATGAAAAAGTCTTTTCTTTTTGGAATGAAGGGAGACCAGCCTCCACAGTGTGACAGTGTGTTAGCACATCAAATAGAAAATAGTTGGTCTAAGCCGGACTTGCACTCTGAGATCTGCCTGCCTCTTCACTGGATGCTCAGTCTGCCTCCTTGTTCTTGTTGAGCCAGGCTGCTCGACAAGAGTTTGAGGGAGCTTAGGACAAACAGAACAGGGGAGCAGCTGCACAGTGACAAGTGGTAGCGGCCAGACAATCTACCATGATGCCTTATTGGGAAAAAAATTGAAACAATGTCATTGTCCCCACTTACCATGATCTCTCATCACCTCTGCCTGAGACGTGGAAGCCAAACTTAACACACAAATTCAAATTCTTCTGCTGCTCAGTGTTATTTTAGTTATAACGCTGTGCATACAGTAAAATAAAAAAGATAGAGCAAGACAAGGAGAAAGAATTTGAAGTTGCTGAGATTCAGTAAGGAAAAATTAGAAATTAAAATTATTTAGAAATGATTTGTTGGAAACAAAATTCCCCAAAGTTATTCAAAACCCAAAAAGCATCTGCCATAAAGGTCCAGCTGGAAATGGGATTTCCACAAGTGCATGTTTGTATTTCCCCATACATGGAAGCATGTTTTTCTACCTAAATTGCTTTTACACATCCTCTCAACTGCCCTGTTTTCTCCTGGCCCTCCCATACCAAGTACAGTCCTCGGTCCTCCCCAGGAATATCAGGTGCATCCAAATTCCAGTGCCTCATTCTCTGATCAGGAGAGGAACACGAACATGATGAATGCAGACCATGCAGGTCCAACCTGCCCGGGGCCAGCCTCACATGCCTACTCTCCCACCTACCAGTGGTGCAGCCCTTCGTGGCTCAGTGCTCCTATCTCTAGAATGGAGCAATAGCAATCACTGCCTTGCCGAGGTGTTGAGTGCATTGGGATAGAATCTTTTCCTGCTTCCCACCTGCAAGAGAGCAACTTTCCCCTGCCATTCCCTTCTACTGTGATATTGCTGCCTGGGAGCCAACCAACCTTGACTGAAATCCTGGCAACAGTGAGCTAAAATGAACCTTTTCTCTGTGGATGTCAGGTATTTTGTCCCAGCGATGAGAAACTAATACAAAGATCTGAGACAATGGTGTAAGCAAATATTAAGTAAAATAAGATCAATACTAGAATGAACTAGAACTTCCAAAAACAAATTACCAGAGAAACTATCAATAGGTCATCACTGAAATTCAAAGAAAATGGAGAGGAATTAGTTGAGGGACTATTAAAAGGTTAATGGAGAATGCCAATAAAAATGAAAAAATAATGCATGATCTAGAGAGATAAATGGGACAGAACTATGTGTAAAACCCAATGTTTGCAAGAATATGTAATCCAGGGAGAGACACAGAGAGAGATGAGAGAGAGGCTATGAATGTGACCGTGGATCTGTGAGACCGTGGCATGGTGCAGTGTGGAGGAGACGACAGCAGGTTGTGGAATGAATGTCAGATCCCAGCTCCTCCACTTCCTAGCTCTGTCACTGTAGATGAGAAGCTAAATAGCTTTTTATCTCTCTCTCTTTTTAATCTCTACAATAGTATGTCAGTCACAATATTACCTAGCTGGATTATTGCAAGAATTAATTTAAGTTCTTTGTGCAAAACAGCCACCATTTGCTTCATAAGCATGAAAAAATGGCAGATTCTTGTTGTTCTTTCAATATTTGAAAGGATAATTTAAATGTTTGTTTCGAATCCATACATATAACACAGTGAATTCCAGGCAAAGTAAAAATTTAAAGCAAGTCTGGGAAAATATATTGGTTCTAGGAGCACTTAGTTTCTAGACAAAACAAACAAAAAATCAATATAAAGATTATAGACAATAACAAATAATTCCCAATAGGGTTACTTTATAAGATTTAAAAAATTAAAGGCATTTGCATAAAAATTGCAAATTAACAAAGCTACCAAAGTAAATTCTTACATAATCAATTTATAGGTAAGTGAAACAACATCGTAAACTATTAAAAGAATGGCAGAGCATAGATATGTCACAGGAAAAGCTAACTGCGTAGTTTTTCTAAAATGTCTCTAGGGTGTGCTCATTACAAACTATGAATCAATAGTCTTTCCTAAGCCAAAAAGAGCTGGGTTTCTCACCTGAAATTTACTGAGAGCCATATAAAAAAGCATTTTATATTACAAACGTATTTCATGACATTCTTTAGATATTATTTTCTGTAACCTCATGAGTATATCCCCTGGATTCAATCCTCTACCCCTGAGTGGGCACTGATAGGAAGAAATTTGCACCCAGAATCAAGGCTGACTACCTAAGTTTCACGAGTCCTTTACTGGACTCTGACTTGCGCAGAAGTAGAAAATCTAGGGATATGTTATGGCCTGACCTGGAAATGGCGCCCTTCAGTATTCCATGTACAGTCAACCCTGTGGATTGAAAGGTTCCATTTCCATGAATCTACCCAATCAAAAATGAAAAATATTTAGAAAAATAAACTGGAACTGTATTGAATGCACACATTTTTCTTATGGTACCTCCTAAACAACAGAATGTAATAACTAGTTACACCGTATTTAGGTACTTTAAGTCATAGGGAAAGTTTTAAAGTATGCAGAGAATGTGTTCAGGGTTGTATGCAAATGTCACGCTGTCCTGCATAAAGAACTTGGCCAGCTGCGGATTCCGGTATCCACCAGAGGCCCCAGAACCCACCCAGGAAGGATACGAGGGACAACTGCATTCCAGTGGTCTGAACACAGTTCCTGGCCCAAAATTGGTGCCACAAAAGCTGAAAAAAGGTATTTTTTTGTTACAAGAGGAAATGGGATTTCTACTTCATTGCAAACAGTCTAATCTGATCATTTTCTTCAGAGGTGAGAATCTAGCTGGTTTTGGTTCCACCATGACACACATGGAATGCTAAGTAGCAGTATAAAGCTATTCATCCAAAGAATATTTGATGTCATAAGAAAAATGTCTTATTTAATAGTAATGATTTAAAAGAGTTGGATCATATAGGCAGCATGAGGGTAAGTAAAAATATAAATAAGTCTAAAAGTAATGTATCAAAATATTAATACTTGATAAGTTATAGATGCTTTACTTTTTTAATTTTAAAGAGACTAAAACAACAAAACAAAACAATGAGAATGATACTGGACTTCAAAAACAAGACAGTAGGAAATGCACAATAGTTACTATCTGCATATGGTTATCCTCTAAATAGATGCTCAGACTACCAGCTGTAAGTCTGCGAAGTCAATCAAACAATACAAGCATTCAGTTATTTCTATACCTCAGGTGCTAGCATCTCAGCCTCTATTCCCCCGAGTCAGCTGGTTGCTTGCCGAGGAGGAGGTGGGGATGGTGGAGGCAGTGTGGGGAGGGGGACTCTCTTCTCCCTGCTCATGCACCAGTGACCCCCAGGGAGTGCGCTGCTCCGGGTTCGCCTCAGCCACTGTTGGCGCACGGCACGGAGAGCGCTGCTTCCTCTATATTTATTTTCATTTTCTCTTTTCCAAACACAATTCTGTTTATAAAATAAAAATGGTGAGAAGCTTGCCTTCGTAAGTGGAGATCTGAACTACACATTTACCTCCTAGTCAATGCTGCAAAATAGAAACGTAAGGAGCCTATATATAATGAATTACATCTACATATTTGATGTTATTTTCACACCTATGTTTGCACCTTACAGTCCCCTCTGGAGATATTACTTTTATTAAATAAAATAGTAGTTTTCTTATTTCAAGTTTGCAAGTTTGTTTCCCTCAGTACACTGAAGACCATCCTCCTTCTGTCAGTGAGCCAGAGATCTAACCTCTATTGCATTACGAACTGAGCATTCTCTTCGGAGGTCAGAATTTTCCTTACTATGTGTAGATTTATTTGGTTCAGGAATCAGTGAGTTTCCTGGGTCTGGACCTTGGAATCCTCCCGAAGTCAGCAAAACTCCAGCCATTCTGTTCCAGAACCTGGCCTCTCCCATTCGCCTATTTTCTCCCTCTACGATCTGACATTCAGTATCTAAACCTCTGAGCTCTTCAAGCGTTTTCTCTCTGAGTTGCCCTTTCACATCTCATTTTTGGACTCTGACAAGCATTTTGGATAACGTTTGTGGTACACTTTCTGTGCACGAACACAGTTCCGTTAGTTATGTCTAATTCATTCCTTACCTGGAAGTCTTGAAACATTTACATTTTCATCACTGTAGTTTCATGCAATTCCTTCTTCAAATCATAAAGTCATTTTTAAAATACCATGCTCCATTCGTGTATTTTCAAGACATCTCTTTGCCTTTAGCCATATCATATTTATTTGTGTTACATTTTAAATCACACCATTACACTGTCTGAAACATGTTAGGAAGAGTTTGCTTTGTTTTTCTTGTTACTGCCTTTGGAGACCTTCAAACGTAAGTCCATATGTCTTGCAGAAATTTTTTCAGGCCTATTTGAAGTAGCATTACTTTGGGACCTGTTTTTATTTGCTTTCTTCCAATCACCTTTAAGTGTTATCAACCTGTGATAATAACCCATTCTAAATTAAATTCTCAATTTCAGCTTTTCTACCACATAGGTGCCATGAACTCAGGCTACAGTGGGTATGAAACGTGACTCTAGGTTACACTCACTGAAGTCTGTGTTTCTCTCACAGTGCCCAGCTCGAGTCACGTTATTTTAATTGTGTGCACTTTTCCAAGGGATGCAGGCCCTGGAGCCCTCACCTATCTGGTATCTTCATGGATTCCTTCCCTCCAGGGCAGCTTTAGGCGTCAAGACAGGAGCTGCAGACCTCAAAAACTAGCAAATAGCCCTCACAGGGCATGAGCTGCTTGGACACTTTTCAACAAACCCTTTGAGGTCCCTGATTTTAAACATTTTTAAGCATTCTGTTGGTTCCTTCTGTTTACCTAGCTCAGTGGTATCTTTCAAAATACAATGAATCCATATTTTTTGGTCTGTACAACAGAAAGTTTGGAAGTTACTTGTCTGCCATGCGGGCAATACCAGAAATCCCCTTTTTTATTTGTAATCTCCTACATATTAGCTAGATAACAATATTAGCTAGATAACAAAACCTTGATCAGTTATGATAGTACAAATTTTTGTATGCTTCACTATTCATGAAAATAATAAAACAAAATTCAAATATTAAGTTCCAGAAGAAAGATCAATATTAGTAAAAATGGAAG
Source organism: Cavia porcellus (assembly GCF_034190915.1). Taxonomy (NCBI): domain Eukaryota; kingdom Metazoa; phylum Chordata; class Mammalia; order Rodentia; family Caviidae; genus Cavia; species Cavia porcellus. The sequence goes on along the minus strand of NW_026947494.1, from coordinate 77,445,247 downwards.
AAATAACTACATTCTTAAAACATTAAATAATCTACAGAACAAAGAATTAGGTATTGCAGTGTTAAACAAATCTAAGCGTCATTTTTGTTTGGTTGGGCTTTATTTCCTCCCATATCTATGAAATTGACTAGAGGTTGGTAAATTATGGACTGCAAGCCAAATCCTGCCGGCCACCTGTTTTTGTATGACACTCAAGTCAAATGGTTTTTACATTTTTAAATAGTTGGGGGGGGTGATGGAGAATAATACTTCGTGACACATGAAAATTACAATTATATGAAATTTAAATTCAGTGTTTATAATAAAGTTCTATTGGAATCTGACCACAGTCATTCATTCACACACTGGCCCTGGCAGCTTTTACGCTGTAAGAACAGAACTAAATAGTTCTGATAGAAACCACATGGCCCACAAAGCTCATAGATTGACTACTGGCCCTTTGCAGAAAAATGTCCAAACTCCTGAAATATATAAACCTCTGATAGAACTGGCCAGAGAGATACAAAGGGAGAAAAGAAAATATAGAAATATAAGACTATATACATTTTTAAAGGAATCTAATCCTCAAATACAGAAAAGATTTTACATGATGATATGCTTTGAAAGTAAATTTGGAAATATCAATGGAACAAATAATTTCCTAGGAAATGCACATTGCTAAAATGTTATCAGGAAGAGAGAGCTAGAATGTCTGAATAATTGCTGACAAGGGAAGAAATGTTGAAAGTTGTCATAGAGATAGACCTTCCCTTCAAAATGGCCATATGTGCTAACACTTTCACAAGCAGGTTACCTCAAAATAATATCCATTTTATTTAACTCTTTTGAGGCATAAATTTAGTAGGAAATCTTTTCAATTTATTTTCCAAAAATGAATATAACCCTGATACCAGAATATGAAAATAGTAAACAAATGATAGTAAATTCTTGCAAAATAAATTAAATATAAACATCTAGTTAAAGAATGATGTGACATAAACAATCATCAGAGAACCCACCATTGTTTGTAGATATCATGATCTGATTAGAAAGTCTAAGAAAAGCCACTGAAAAACAATAAAGCAGACGTAGTATGCCTGCCGATTCTTTTTCTCCTCCCCTTCCTCTCTCTTTCCTCTCTTCCTTCCAGCCTGACACCAAGTAAGAATCCAAGGGAGTCAAAGAAGGGTCTCAGTAAGGAGGTGGCCTGGTGACAATCTGGCAAGAAGGACTGGTGAGGGGCTTCAGGGCCCTAGTAGGATGAGGACAGCTCTGTACAGGATGCTCAGTGACTGGTCAGGGTCTCCGATCCTGTAGAGAGCAGCGTGGCAAACAAGAGCAGCTGCGCGTTGGGGGTTTGAAGCCACTTCTACATGGGATGCAAGGGGGATTGGGAGCCGGAGGGTGGGGAGCAGAAGCAATGGCAGGACTGGCTGGATACAGGGCTGCTGACTGTGCAGGAAAGCGTGTCAGTGGGCGGGGTATCTCAGCGGGAGAGCCCTTGCCTATAACTTGTCTGGGTTCCATCCTCAGTACTGAAAAAATAAATGCTGAGGGCATTTAAAGCCTTCTCTTCCACTGTCCGAACATTGGATGGAAAGGAGGAAGATTAAACCTAGGTTTATGCATTGGAATCAAAGGAATACAGTGTAAATCAGAATTTCAATAGATATATAACTAAATTTATAGAGATCAATATAAATTGCAAGGGTTTGTGAGTGTTTATTTGTAGATACAGAAATGTATTCCAGAGAACATTACCTTAGAGGGCTTGGGCAGCCTTTCCCACCATTTTGGGCATATCCAGCTGCCAGTTTCAAGTTTCTAAGTGTGATTCTCAACTAAAAAGAAGCTGCCTGAACCCTGGGTAGAGCAAGGTCAGAAGGATGCAAAATCAGCTGGAAGCTTCCTATTGGTGATTTTTTAGCACAATTTGAGCATCGACATACATAACGATAGCAACATTAATTCTGGAGTAAGGAATCTATACAGATACAAAAATATGACAAACTACATCTGAGAACATCGCCTTCTGTCGAGTAGATTGCTACTAAATCTGCATAGAAAGAATGCTGCCATTTCAAAAATCACCATTTGGCGTTCGGTGGGTGGGGGGAATCAAGAGCCCCCCAGAAAACCCTGCGCAGTCACTCTGTCAGCCTGTTTACTGCCAGTTGGGGCAGGAGCTGCAGCAGCCAGCCCCAGTCACATCACCACTGCCGCCACCACCACCAGGAGGAATCAGCAGGCCCAGAGCCCACAGCTGCCCACTGTGCTGTGGACTCCACACCAGGGTCCACGGTGACCCCAGACCAAGGTGCACGGTGACCCCAGCGGCTTCGCCAGCAGGGACAAGACAGTCATGCCAATGAAGCTTTGGAGAATATGGTTCCCCCGAAGAAACACATCCTGCTTCTTCAATAAATAAGTAAAGTGATGAAAGCAAAGGAGAACTTGGACACAAGGCTGACATCATAAACAGGAGGAGTGCCAAGAAGTGCCTTTCAAGTGTAGGATGCAGCGGAAGTGTGGAGTCTGAATCCTTGGAGGAGAAGAGTGTGTGGAACGTGCTCTAAAGGATACAACTGCAAGTGTGTTTAGGGGTGTTAAATAGATGACCATATTAATGTTTTTGGTTGGATCATTGAACACAACTGTTTGCAGTCTCACTGTTTGAATGTCCACTTTGTATGTTTTGATACTGTGACTTGAGCAACTATCTCTAAGATGATAATTGTAATCTATTAACTGGTGATTTCTTACTTTTTTTTTTTGTACCTCTGTATTAATTGTACCCTTACACTGCTTTGTTTTGTTCTGTTTTTTCTCTTTTTCCTTTTAAATAAAATTTAAAAAAAAAAGAGTGTGTGGAAGGAAGCAGTCCTGACTCACTGGTGGAGACCTTTGGGAGGTCACTGTGCAGCAGACCATAACAACTTCAGACAGTTTCCACGTTACTGTAGGGCTCTATCTGTTCAATTACTGGAATAGTCAGCAGGGAAAAGGAGGAGTTTGGTAGCAGCCCGGAAACCCAGACCCAATAACTGTGGTCCTAAGCAAGCACAGATCCCCACCGACTACTGCTGAGATCCTGAGTCATCCACGATCTTCCAGCCCTGCTGCCTGAGAGGGGTGACACAAAGCTCTGAATGCCAGGGCAAGAGGAGCACGGGGGCCAGTGAGGCTCAACCTGTACCTGTATCCTAGACCACGATTCTGTGGGAGCCTCCTGGTCAAGGTTAGCTTAGAGGGTAGCAATGAAGAGGGTGCAGGAAACGATGGAGACGGGACCCAAAGTCTGCAGCCCTCAGCGTGGCTAGGGCTTCAGTTACCAACCCAGTAACTCAGAAAACCCCAAACCAGGCAACAGAAGCTAACGCAGCCGATCCACCACCCTAGAATCCATGAGCTTGGAGGTGGAGAGGATGGAGTAAACACCATCTCTACCCTCATCCGCTGTGGTCATCGAACAAGATGCAATGAACAGGAAATTCCGGCAGTGGCAATGAATGAAGGACTGGAGCCGAAGCCTTTAAGTGCTTGGCTTTTGCCCACTGACCATCTAGAACTATCTTCACTGTCCGTAGAACATGGGTTTTTATTTCTACCTGAGCTGTCTCTTTTGGGCAATGGCAAATGTTTTGTTTATTAAATTCTCCCCCATAATCTTTATAGGCTTTTAAATTGTTTCATATCTGGTCTTGACATTTTTTTAAGAACCATTTTTAAATCTGAAAGAAAAATTCACTGTTTTTTTAAAGAATTCAATGAATTGCAAGCACCTGTTAATAAAGGTTTTAAATAATTGTTTAAAAAATCAGTCTTTGGCAAGCATAGTCATAATAAAACAAGAAACATCAACGGATGCTAGAAATTCATCCTAGTGTCATGAAAGTGTGTGAAGGACTTTCTTAGTCTTAAAGGACCCATCCCCCAAAATCTTATTTATTATAAACAAAAAATTGTATTTTATTATAGAGAAATCTGTAATATATTATCTCGTATTAGTTTTCTGGAGCTGCTGTAATGGTGGCTTGGTGGTTTGGAATAATAAAAATTTATTATCTCTCACTCCAGAGGCCAGAAGTGCGATCGAGAAGCTGGCAGGGCTGTGCGCCCTCTGGGCTCCAGAGGAGGCTCCTTCCTCCTCCTGTCTAGTTCCTGGGGCTGTTGGCAATCTTTGAATCCTGTTAGTTATAGATGCATCACTAAAATCTTTACCTCTGTTGTCATATAGATTCCCTTCCTCTGTGTGGCTTCATATCTTTCTTTTCTTGTGACAACACCAGTCATGGGATTGGGGTCCATGATAATCCATCATGACCTCCCTTAATTTGATTATAAGATCATCAGCATGGAGCCTTTAGGAATGGGATTAGTGCCCTTAGTAAGAAAGCTCTGGAGAGACTCATTCACTCTTCAACCATATTAAACTACAGCAAGAAAACAGTTATCATGACCCACAAAGGCCTTTTTTCTGAATACACAAGTTTTACAACACAGGGTTTGGGGGTAAGGCTTAAGTATATCATATTTGAGAGATATCATTCAATTTACAGTGCATCTTAATCAGGAGAATAAAAAGACATCAGCAACAACTCTGAGAAATTACGCACATCTGATAGGACACTCAAGAAGACTGTAGCATCACTTCTGAGTCGCTCCTGCCAAAGACCCATAAACAGATTGTAATGAGGAAGAAACTCAAATTCATATTGATGGAATTAATTCCACAAAGTGGTCAGGAATGTTCAAAAGAATCAAGTTTACGGACTATACGTAAAAAATAGGAACTGTTCTAGACTGAGGGATTTTAAAAACACATAACAGTAAGTACAGTATTTCTTCCTAGATAGGATCATTTTCTTGTAAAAGACATAGGATACAATGGATTGAATAAGTCTGTGGATTGCACGGTGGAAATCTAACCAGGTAATTTCCTTAATCTGATGATAATTTACTATGTTGTGATTATGCCCTTGTTTGTAGGAATTACTGAAGTATTTGGGCAGTAGCACATCTATGCTGGCAACTTACATTCAAACACAAAAGGTGGTCCTTCATGTATCTTTAAATGTGCAACTTTAAAATAATGATCACACTAGCATAACAAAGAAATAAAATAAGTGAAGGATATATAGTAAACAGTTCAATTAAAAACATGCTATGTCTCTAGATGGAAACATTCTATGTACTTAAAATGATATCATACACATTCTAAGCAATTCCAGTCAAACCCAGGCAAACCTAAAACATCAATACATGAGTACCTACACACATTCACAAGCCTATACTTAGAGAGTAAAATGTAATGAGAAGATTAACACCTGAAAACTAAAATCAACCATAAACTATATTAATTTAAGCAGTTGGATGGATTTTTTCAAATAATTTGAATCTGGAAATATTAATTCCAGAAATTCATGTTAAGAAAATTATTTTGTATAAAAGACATATATGAAAAAATAAGCTCATCAAAATTATATTTTCAAATCAAAACATATTGCTAAATGAACAGTTGTTGGATTTTGAATGATTTTTCTTTCTTTGCTTTCTCATAGCTCATTCAGGCTGCTATAACAAATTACCCTAAACTGAGTAGTTTAAACAAGAGAAATTTTTTTCACAGTTCTGGAGACTTATCAAGGAGCTGGAACGTTCAGTGTCTCCAGAGGTCCCTCTTCCTGTTGCATAGATCGCTATCTTTTTGCTATTTTCTAACACACAGGTAGGGGCAAAGGTCTCTCTAGAGCCTTCTTTATAAGGGCAGTAAACCCACTCATGTGGGCTCCACCTTATGGCCTAACCAAAGCCTAATTCCATCACTTTGGACATTAGAATTTCAGTATGAATTCTAGCTATAGAATGCTTTATTTATATTTATTGCTTTTTAAAATGACTATATAATATTTAGGTAATATAATTAAAATTTAAGAACTATTTCATTGTGTTAAAATGCTGAAAGCACATTTCTTTAAAAAAAAAAAAACCTCAAATAGCTGGCAGAAAATTTAGGGGCATGGTACAGAACTATATCAGAACAGTACCTCAATTCTGATATAGTTTAAGAGTAAAATATGTATTTGGCAAAGTCTAAATAATATGGCTATAAAATAGCTTAAACCAATGAATATGGAAGCATATTCCACAATAGACTATTGTCTCTTCTGGGAAAAAGTTTTCTACTTCAATTTCCTGGCAAACCTCACTTGGTTTTGCTCCTAACTCAGGTGACATTATTGCTTCTCATCTTCCTACGAGTCTCATCCACCCCAGCTGTAGAAATGTATGAGCTCTCAGTTACTGGAATCTTCTTTCCTTTTCTTACACTCATGTCTATCCTGGTATCATTGGATCTCATGGCTGCAAAATGATTTCTGGGCTAAAAACCTTCAGAGTTGAAGCCTCAGCTCACACTGCTCTCCTGAACACCACTGTCTTGTATATCAATGGCTTACTTACATTTCCTCCTGGATATTAAACCAACATTTCAAATATACCTGACTCAAAGGTAAACTTCTTGTCTTGCCTTTCCCCATAGCTGTCCTCTTGAGACTCTGCTGCCCCAGTTAATGGCCACACATCCTTCCAGATAGTCAGCATGAAAACCAAGAAGCCATCCTGGAGTCTGTTTTCCCTTACTCTATCTTATCTATCAGCAAATCCTGTAGGCTCTCGGAATCTCCCCAGATAGGGCCATTTCTCACCACCTGCATGCTGTCTGCTGCCTCAGTCTGATTCTTTTTGCTCACAGCACAGTGCCACCATCTGAATAAGGAAAAGAGATTTATTTTGGTTCACTGTGCTGGTCCAGGTTCGGAGACTACATCTAGTACTAGTTTCCTGGCCGACAGAGGCCTGCGGTAAGAGCAGCACAGGGCACCTCATGGTTATGGACAGAAAGCCCACAGGGTCCCACCTCACCGGGTTTTGTCACAAGACTTTCCTAGCAATATCCAAACCCATGAATTCATTAAATAACATGAATGGCTTGAGCTATTCATGAGGACAGTTTAAAGTTCTTGCCTGATCCCATCTCTTAATATCTTAATGATGATTAAATTTCAACAGTCGTTTCAGACAGGGAAAATCATATTCAAACCATAGCACCTGCCCAGCCCTGGGCAGGAACACCATGATCTCTTGCTTAGCTTATTTTAAGTGTCTCCAGCAGGATTCCTGGCTTCCAAAACTACTGTCTCTTCACTGTACTTTTTCAGTGCAGCAGTCCAAGTGTTCATTCCAACGCATTTGTCAGATTATCGCATCTCAAATACTTCAAGGCCTTTCTAGGTCTTCCAAGGGAATGCCCTCAGATTACAGTAGTCTCACAGCCATATTCCCAGTGGCTTCCCTTGGCTGCCTGAAGTCCCTGCCACCACTCATCCTGCCTACGCACCTTGACCTCCACGCAGACACACTGTGCATTAGGTAGTTAGCATACTGCTCTCTCACCTTAGAATCTCCCTCCCCAACATTTTTATGGTTTAGCCCCTAATCTCCTTTGCTACATTACCTTTTCAAAGCAGCCCACTCTGGCCATCTTCACTGAAAATTTAATTTGACACCTCTTCACCCTGAACTCTGGATCTTCCTTACAATGACCACATTCTAGCATATTTAATAATTCTCCTCCTTATTATGTTTATTTCTGGCCCTTTGCCTCAAGCAAAATGCTGAAGGGTGGGGGATGTTTGTCTATTGTGTTCACTGACACGTAGAACAGGAGTGGCAGAAAGGGGATTTCAAAGAAGTTATTTTAAAAATACAGGTACAAGAAAAAATCCACGAAAAACATTGTGGAAGAGAGTGCAAAGGGGAGGGACATGTATTAAATTTACTGTGTAGGAACGAAAGGGAAACCCAGGCAGCATTGTTTTAAAAATATGAAGTGCTGTTACAGAAGGTGGATAAACCCAGTAATGATTTAAACATGAGAGGCAATGAGGCCACTTGCTGGAATGCAGTAGCCCAGTGAAGAAGGAATTAAGGCCTGGGAAGAACACCGCTGCTGGAGGTGAAAGCCAGAGCCCCAAGGACCACACGCCTCCTGGTTGAATTATTGTTGTAATCCAGGCAACAAGCTGGAGACAGAAAACAAATCTATTTCCTTGCCTTTGATGATGAGTGGTATGGAGAGTGACGGCAAGAATACAGAGATTCTGCAAGAGAGCTCACGGGACAAGGAATGCAAAATTCTCCACGCAGTGTTGACCGTACCAGTGCAGCAGGGACCCAAAGTCAAGGCTGCAGAAGGCTGCTGACAAGAGAGGCGCTGAGCACAGGAATCAGTCACCCTAGAGTAAGAAGGCCAAAGTCAAAGCAGCAAGAAGTTGTCTTAGGGATTAGTGGTGGTCAGGGGGAGCTTGACGAAGATCAGTGTGTGAAAAGCAAGTGTGCTCGATCCTGGAATAATTGTTGGCAAGTAAAAAAGCAAAACAGACCAACAAACAAGAATTGTACTAAACAATTAAACTTGAGTTCTTGACTTTTATTAGACAAACAGGCAAAACAAATTCAAAGTATTAGAGAAATCAATATGGCAACCTTTGTTAGAGTCTATCATCGGTATATTTTATTGATCTGTACTACAATAGATGTATGATTAGATCCATATATCTGTAGTGTACTTAGGTATGTGTAGACATTGTTCTAATATTTTTATCTTCCAACATTTACTTGAAGTATAAAATAACATTAATATATGCGGCTCCCAGACATGGCTTTCCAACTGAGATTTTGAGTATACAACTGAAAAATTCAAGATGTGAATTGATAGCATTCTGATTTAGAAAGATGATATACTACAGTACAGAGTAAAAATGGCTTGACATTGCTGGTGTCCATAAACTTAGTAAAGTTCTTTGAATTAGGTCAAATTTCATGCTGTAAAGGTTGTGATCCTAAAGGATGCCAGAGAGAGGCAAACAGTGAATGAAACTTGATCTTTGTAATGATCAGAAGAGTTCTGTCATCTTCATCAAACTTTGGAATATTCTGTAATTTCTATGTCAAATAATAATCCTTAGTAATTAGGGGACCCAAGAAGTCACACATTAGATAAGAAAAATCAGCTCTGATTTTTCAACCAAATAAGGTTCTGATTTTTGTATAGCTCCTCCACTTTCCTTCTTGTGTGTGGATGGGTGTGCGTGTAACACCAGATACAATTTTTACACACTGTGTGTATGTTCCTGTGTTTTCTCACTTATTCTAGTAGAATAAGCAATGTCCTGTTGCTGAAACTTTTTTCAAGAATCATTTAATGGTAACATCTATATCTATATCTATCTATCTATATATATATATATATATATATATATATATATTAATGTGATTCACTGTTCTCCACTGCTGACTACACTGACATTTTCCTCATAATGGCAATTCAAGTTTTCTTTTTTTTTTTTTTTTTTTTTTTTTTGTCTTTTTCCTTTTTATCGGTACCAGGGATCGAACTCACGACTGCCTGCTTGCCAGGCAGGCGCTTATGCCGCTGAGCTAAACCCCCAGCCCCTCAAGTTTTCATGTGTAAAATGAAGAGAGGAAAACAGAAGTGGAAAGCATGAATTTCTTAACCTCTAAATAAGAACATAACATGAGTTTTTTCTCTGAAGCCTTAAAAGAAGCTTTTGTTTTCCCATTGAGTTTAGACATTGATACACCTGAAAACAGGGCAAGAAGGTCCCAGAAACTCTGCCAGGAAGAGGCAGGAAGAATGAATGAGCATCTACAAATCTGTCCTTTGCCAATTATAAACATTTTTTAAACATTAACTCTAGTCTGCTCTTCAACCCAAGACTGGCCCCAAAGCAAAATATCACTGGAATTTAAAACAAAAACAAAAACAAACACACACACACACACATACACACAGGCTGGGTGACAGCACCTTGATGCTAAGCTATGTGCCTCTTACTATTTTTAAATGAAAACCAAAATAAAAGGTATTGCTATGGTTTCTTCATGCCCCCAAGAATTCATGTGCTGATATCTCAAAGAATTTTTTTTTTCTAAATAGGAAAAACTTGAAGAAAAGGGCAATTTTTCTGTCTTGGGTGCCATATTCTGCCACCCACATCTCTCACTTTATGGGGACATCTATGTGGTGTGTGGTTCTGGTTAACTAAAGATTAACTAGCAAACGTTCTGCAGTAGCCATTACCAAAAACACCTCTGCCTTTAAAAGCATGGTATGCTAGAGATAAGCTAGTGAGTGTTTAGGGGCTTGGAGAATTTCACATGTTTTCTGGGTTACAGTGAACAACTGTCAGTGAATGCAGCACTAAGAGGTATGTACAAGGAACAACTCTACAGACATCAGGAAACCACCTGAAATTTTAAAGAAATAAATGTATTTTATCCTTTTAAAAAAAATTGTGTGCTGAAATCAATCACCACTGTGAACTATTAAGATGAAAGAAATGTAACCTACTATAGTGTTTAAAGCTGGGGCCCTTGAGGGGTACTGAAACGGAGACAGTCATCAGGTGAACTCTGTGTGACTGGATGCTGGTAGCTTTATAAGACGATCCAAGATCAGAAGATGCTTACATACACATGCTCCCTGCTGACACCCCCTCAAGACTCTGCCAATAGTAAGAATATCACTGCATGTGCCCTTCAACCTTAATTCCAAAACCATGAGACAGACTTTTACTTTATAAGTCACCCAGTCTCAGAAACTTTGTTGTTGTAACAGAAAATTGAAAAACTGACTGATGCAGGTATTATTTACATTCTATACCCCATACAACATTTTACTATGAATTTTCTCACTTATTTTTCAAAATAACTATGACTTTGGCTGGGTAGACAATAGTATTTTTCCACACTTGATAAAGATGGATTCGTACAGACTAGAGAAGCTTCGTGACGGCTCCCACAGACAGAAACATGAGAGGCTAAGACTCAGAAGCGGGCTCCCCCACTCTTTTTCACATTCTTTCCATCGTATGCTTTCAGAGGGATAAGTGCTTGATTGCTGGAAGTATTCAAGTCCGCAGCATTGTCCAGAAACCTCCCCACAAATTCCCTTGAAGAACAGCAGTCTTATGCCCATTCCAGAAAGGTGAACTCTGGCCCCAGGGAAGGTGGCTTTGCCTTGTGTTTCTGAACCCTTTCCAGGAGAAGAAAAGTGCTACCCGTGACCGAGCAACTGCTTCTTTCTTCCCAAGCAGTGACCTTCTGACAATGGGGATGGGACATTTGACAGGCAACCTGCCCTGTCCCAACCACATTTTTCCTGCTTCTTGTCTAGACTGATAACTTTGTAAGCACAGAGAGACTCGGATAGTTGTCTAATCAATTACAAAGCCAAGGGTTTAATTAATTGTCACATATCTGTGAGTACTTACCATGGAATGCACATGAGTGTACCTTATTTGTATATTATTTCTTCGCATATTAGCTAGGTGACCCCTGTTTCACTGTAATAGACAGAGGGAAACTCAAAGGGACTGAAGAAGATCCTGCTCTCAAAGAATAAAGACATAAATAAAAGCCGGGCATAGTGGTTCACACTTGTAATCCCAGTGCTCAAGAAGCTGAGTCAGGAGTTTGAGAAAGTTTGAGACCAGCCTGGGCTACAAAGTTGAGCTCAAGCTGAACTGCATAGCAAGACCCTGTCTCAAAAAGAAATAAGAAAAACAAAGCAGGTATAGGGACTTCGCTTATGAACACAGTAAAGAAAAACAAAGCAGAATAAATGCTTCAGGACTGCAGAAGGGAGATGGGTGGCCACTCTGTGATCCTTTTAGTGGTGTTACACATGCAAACAGTACATTGAAACAATAAAATATGGGTATTATTGCTTAGTACGAGGTTAAAATGCATTTGTTTTAAGCTGGGTATAAATAAAATGTTAAATAACAGTAAAGAGATGCATAGTTATAAAATAAATGAAGAAAGTAGTACTCAGTAATGGACCTTCAGGGCTGGGCGTGGGGAAAGCCTTGTGACCTCATCTATTTTGTTCTCTTACCTGAAGACGCCTGGAGCCATTGACTTCTTGTCAGGTTCAAGGCAGAATGGAGTCTACAATCAGCAACTCAGTCCCTTACATCAAACTATTTTACTCTGCCCACCAAGAACTCAGAAACAGAAGCCCCAAATATAAAAACCTGGGTGTCGCTGACACCATTCTTTCTCTACCTGCCCATATTCTACATTATGCATATTAACGTATATTATCCGTGGGGATGACGGGAAGATGAAAACCACGGAGTGCTAATTTTGTGTCCTAAATTCAAACAGCCGTTGGTCTAATTTTCTAGTCACTCAAGCCCTCACTGAGAGTCTTATCCAGCTATATTTCCAATCCTGCCTTTGTGACAGGTTCTGTACCCCTGGCACTGCAATGCTTAAAACACGAACCAGAAAGAGAAGGAGAGGTCTCATTTTTCTTTCAACAGAATAGTGGGACTGGTGGTGGCATGGCACTTTGGCATCTTGGTTGCTAGAGATATTACCAGTGTTAGGAACAGATAGAAGACAGATAAAGCAACTGAAAACCACCCTGCTGTGTCTGCTTCTCTAAGTTCTGGACACACCAACACACGCACATCATAATTGACGCTATGTAACTGGTGTGTCTTTGCTCTCCCTAAGTGAACATTGCTCAGTATTTCCACTACATGTCCTTGTGTCTGTGTAGTTTGATTACATTTTTTATTTAGAATTATATCTAAGTTGTAAGCAGACAGGTGGAATGGAGGTGCTGATTGTAGTATTCTCTGCTTTATTTTTTTTGATAGGGAAAAGAATTCTGAAGAAATAAATCAATTCCAAGGCCTAAGTAAAGAGAATTTTGCAAAGTTAACTGAGTTTACTGTGCCCTCTACTCCAGGAATTATGAATCTCTTCCCAAATTCAGACCAATGCAAGTGACTTTGGCCTGCTTTTCCCAGAGATCTCCCCACTTTTTCTTCCAATTTAACCGGTTGTTGGAAGGGGAGGCTCTGAACCTGGAGAGGAACTGGAATGTCATTCAAAGTGCAGCAGGAAGTCTAGGAAAGTTGTAAGCAGGGCAGTCATGAGCCCCAAGTCACAGTTTAAAAGTCCTCAGTCTATTGAAACATAGGTCAGGAAACTACTCAGAAATCTATGGCAACAGTCGCCAAGAATGCCACCAACCAGCACAGCAAGAAGAGCACAAGTATAAACAATCACCTTCATGATCTCCTTGGGAGTTAGTACCAGAATTCTTAATGAATCCGACATGGGAAGATAGACAGGAGATGGACAGCCAGATTCTTCCCAGAGTAAGGCGGAGTCTGGTGAAGGTTGTGGGGAGAAGCCAATGGAAGGGGTGGTCATCCAAATTCAATTTGGGATATGTTCTGCATGAACATTCTCCCCTCTGTAGTTCCACTATCTATGATCTTGTTTCTGAGGCTTCCTTAAAAGCACTTAGCACCATACCTAGAAATGAAAGCCATTCCTGTCAGCATCGAGGGACTGCTGAGTGAAACATAAGTTTACAGAAATTATATCGCGTCTGTGTTTGGTGATACTTACACGTGAACCTGCTTAGAAGCTCCTTGGCATTTATTTCTCATAGACTTTCATCAGACATATTATCAGTTAACCCTAAGTTTGTAACTCAAAAGCCTAGTAGAGAGATATTTACTTAATAACTATCCTAGTCAAGCATCTAGAAAGCTATGGGGCACATCTAAACAGCTTTATAGAAAGCTGATGGTTTGTCCATCACTGGTCTAGTCCGATTCGCAAGTAGTCACTCCACTCCTTAAGGTTAGAACCACAGACTTGGACAGGGTGGTTCTCATGACCCCTTAGGGAAGATTCTGCCGGAAGGAAGACAGTTGGAAACCTCCCAACAGCAGCTGATGCCACCAAAACACATATCCTCTGAAAGGAGTCTCTGTGACTGGCACTGCCATAACTAAGTCTCTGTGACTTTCTGCCGTAACTAAGACAGCCAACCCAAAACTGAATCTGGCCCAGAAGGGAGGGAAAATGGCAGAGACTAACACGTCCTTGATGCTCTCCAGGATGCAGGTCAGTGCTCTTCATCACATCTCCATTTGACTCATGAGTGTGGGTCTTCCAGGATCCAGAAGAACCCTGGAGATTCACACTCAGCCATATAACAAATGCTCACTGATTTAGAGAGTGCATTCTCCCCCGTCCCAATCAGAAAAAGGACCAGGGACATGGAATACCTTAATTTAAGGATGGCCTTCATTTAATGAGGCTCCCACCCACAGGCCTGGTGATGAAAAAGACAACCAGCAGCAAGGTGGCCTACAGCAGGGCACAGCTCCACGAAGTCCAAGCTAAGCTGTCACAGCTCTGCTGCTTCTGCTGTGTGAGGTGTGGGTTCTGTGATCCTGGAGATTCAGAGGTGACACAGAGGTACAAGGCAGTGTTCAAGGTGCACCACAGTTTACACTAAGCTTCAGGGTAGGAAACACAACACCGGCTTCTAGGATTCTAGAGCAAGGACATGCCATCTTCAAGAAAGGACCCCATACATGTCAAAACAACAACGAAAAACAGCTGCTGGCTCCTACATCCAGCCTGAGATAGAGGCCTCCTACCAAGCAACCTAGTATCTGCGTGTCCTCAGCAGCCCACCATGAGCTGGGTCCTTGAAAAGTGATCCTGACTTAGCTATGAAGGCACAGGTCAGCTACACGCCCAGGAGGCTCAAGGCTGTGTCGCCCATAAGTCACCCCAGCTGAAGATTCTCCAAAGGAAAAGAAATCCAGTTTTTTAAATCAAGTGCAATAGGAATATTTGTGTGTAGGAGGAGACGTATGGTGTGCACCTGTGTGTGTACACGTATGTGCTTGTGTATGCATGTGTGTGTATGTGTGCATGTGTGTGTATGGTTTTAGCTGAGCTGCTCTGGATACTCAATTGTGACTGTGAAAGACGTATGTATTGCAACCACCCTGGCCTGAGCAGGTGATCAGACTCAGGAGGGAGCAATTGGACTACAGCCCAGGTGAGCCAACAACACTGGCAGAGGTGACAGCTGAAGTTTAGGGAAATTTAGAATGGAGACTCCAGGGTCTAGGACTGCAGAACTGAAAGCTGCCAAATCATTTCCCTCTTGGAAGTTTCTGCCCAGAAAGAGAGGGACCCTTAAAGGGCTGTGTGGATACATATGCCTCAGGCATGACGGCCATGAGGTGAGCCATTTAGCCTTCCTTGAAAAAACAGTTTCCTGAGAGTCCAAGAGTGTGATCTGCTGAAAGCCCCACTGTGCCTACCTTTGAATCCATTAGAGCCCATTAGCCAATGCCAGACTCTTCCCTTAGTCCCAGCTAAGGACAGCAGCACAGGGAACCCAGGCATGCCATTCCTGCCTAACATGGGGTCTCCTGGAAGGTGATCCTTGCTTCAAACTCCTATCAGCTGAGGGATGTGTCGCAGTTTGAGATTCTCCCCTTCTGTCTTGCCTGCCACCCTGGTGTCTTTCACCGGCCTTTAGCTCCTGTAAAGTTTCTGCTCTCCTAACACAGCCCCTGTTTCACATGACAACCATACTAGGGTCCAACTCCAGATTGCATACACAGTATGGAGATGGTGGATGATAGGGATGTGGCTTGCAGAATGTGACCTTTTAATGGGTCCAATGGGCTGTGTAAAGAATTTTCTCCCCCTTCTATAGGGCATGTAACATTTGAGATGTCTCACAGCCTCCATTCTCAGAAGGAATTATCATACCTAGTTCCTTTAGAGCTATTAATGGTATTGTTTCAAACTTCGATTAACAAGTAATAACTCCAAAGTGGATCAAATGAGCTGATCCTGGTCTTGATTTTGTGTGAATCACTCAGCTTCTCTTCTCCCTTTGTGTATAACCTTTTTATTCATGTACTGAAAATGCCCATGACTTTAAACCTTCTAGCTATCATAGTCCTGTCTTTCCATAAGCTCTGCAGCACCAGCTACAGCCCACACAGTCCAGTAGTCATTCACCTATCTCTGTGCAAGTTAGCACCTTCCCCTGCCAACACACAAAGACAGGTATGTCTTTGTTCTTTGTAAAAGCCCTTCCTCCTTAGATCCAGATGAGCAGGAACCTTCTTAGATCCAGACAAGCAGGGACCATACATGTCCATGTAATACCTCATGGAGAGCATTCTACTCTGACATAGGCAGCCGAGGTAAGTGCTACAGACCTCATGTTTTGAAGAGCAGCACAGCCAAGAAGGAGGGTTATGGATACTTGCCTCTCTTCAGATAGCAGGGCCTCAAGTCACTCCTCTTAACCCCAAAATGCTTATGGGGATTCTTGGGTTTGAAGACACATCAGCTTTCTGCTTTCACATCTAGCCCATGTTCTGACTGTTCATTGCTTATCAACAGGTAAAATAAACTGAGGTGGTCAAAATAGTTTTTATTTCATTGAATTCTATTTCCACTCCTATGCAGAAACAAAACAAGCTATTCAATAGGGGAATTCAATAAGACTTTGCCATATTTCCATGGTGATCCTCTCTTCTGATGTGGTATTAAAGAAGCTATTTATTAAGAGCCTTCATTGTAAAGACAATGCAATTTAAATAGGCAAATAGAACACCCCTTCGCTGGCCCACTAACCCCAGGAAATAAGTTACATTCCCAACACATCGGACACTCACAAGGGCAGTCCTTCAGCCTTGCAAAGCTCTGCTCAGGTGTCCCACATTCAAGGAGGCCAACCAGGTCATTTCTACTAAAAGCAACCTCTGCTCATTGCCTTAGCCTGCTTTTTGTTAGTTTTCAGGAGACAACACTTCTCGTTTCCTGGTATTCTCTTTAATTTGCTTACCATTATTTTATCATCACTTTTCTTCTGCAAAATGTAAGCTTCCAATTAATAGGAAGCTTTAAGCTTTTGCTTGTTTTTGCCTAATACTAAAAGTCCAGAACACTACCCAGATTAGGGTAATGTTGACAAATGTTTCGGAAGATGGTATATGTTGCAGATAACTGCAATTTAGCATAATTCCTAACTTTTTATTGTAAAATCTTTGCCTTGTTTTCTTGGTGATATGCATCCTCATTACTTGTTCTTCCTTTTGTTACATAAGCCCTCAAGAGAAAGAAGACTAACTCTTTCCTATAAAAGTTATTACATGTAATACTAAAGTTTATCACCCCAGCATCTAGTTTCTTTGAGGAGTCTTAGTGACCTACATGTGAATGGCCCCATTAAGCATGACTATGGCATTTTGTGATTTTTAAATAGTATCATAGTGTATACATTCTACAGTTTAAATGTTTTGCTGAATTGGCATAAGTACATTAGATCATATAGATCAAATTTATCTTTATTCGCTTTTGTATTTTATGCTGCTGGGGATGGTATGCATACCAGATGAGACCTCTAGCACTGAGCTATATCCCCAGCCCAAATAGGTCTCGGTGAAAAGGCCAACATTCAACCATTGTCTTAACAATGAATGTCGAGGATGTTTGAGCATCACTGAATGTCCAAATAGTTCTTGAGAGTGAATAACAGGTAGAATTTCTAGGCAATAGGATAAACGTATTTAAACCTTAATAATTATTGCCAAAATGCCATCCAGGCATCTGTGTCAATGTGGCCCCTTCTCAGCAGCACAGAGAAGTATGTCAGATCCATATCACTACCCCAGACACTAACAAACTTTATAATTTTTGTTAAAGTTCTTATAATTTGTAAAACTGACAGTTTTATAATACTGAGCTTTCCCATGAACATGATATGACTTTGCATCACTTAAGTATTATTTTATGGACTTCATTAATTTTTATAGCTTTCTCCATAAAGAGCATGGTTATTTTGACTAAATGTTATTATTATAGGCACTTTATAGTTACTGCTACTGTTTTGAAATCCCTAGTCCATTCCTAAGTCCTTATTACATATAGACAGAAAAGCAAATCAGTTTCCCTTACCGAGGTCTTCTTTTCAGAATTTGCTCTTTGTTTCTTTTTGGCATTTTAGTAACCACTCAGAACACTTTTTCAGGGTGTGCAAGGAATTCATATACGTTAATAAGCATACACACACACACCTCAGTTTTGAAACAAAAATAAGCAATGCTTATTAGCAGTTAATTCACTAAGGAAGACATCCAAATACGTGTAAATACCTGAAAACCAAGATGCCGAATTCACTAGTAACCAGGGGAGTGCTAACTGAATCCATCATGAGATAATATCAAAACAGCAAACACAAGAAATTATCACAACACAAATACTGGTGAGGAAACAGAAAAAGACTCTTGAAAGCTGCTGTAAGTTAAACCTTCTGTGGAAGTGGAATCTCCCAGCAGAGTGAAAGATGACTCATGGCTTCAGCTACTCGAGATAATGCTCAGAGCTACTCTAGACTGCACAGGAACAATCACAAGGATGCTCGTGCTGTATTGTTTATATTAGTGGAAATAAATAAAAGCTCATCAGCAGGAGAATAATGACATGGGATCATACCATGGAATATAATTAAAACACTTGGCTAATGTATCTTGTGGTATCATATTTCAACTTAATAACGTAATGTGGAAAGAGAAATTTCAAGTTGCAGAAAGACAGTATCTCACCAATGATACAAATGTTTGAAGCCATGCAAAAACAGTGCCACGTGTTATTTATATTTATCATATGTGTGGAGGAAAAACCAGGAGTAGAAAGAGCCACCTGCATGTTGTCAGCACAAGGATTAGTTCTGAGGCCTGTGGAAAGTCCAGAGGAGTTGTGACCTGGCATGATCACGTGAATCTCTTATTGAAACTGCGATCTGAACCACTTCAGCAAAAGGAATTTTTCTATCTGGGTAGTATGAACTAATGTCAACTCTAGTTTCATCTACATCTTTCCGTCAATGTGTGATATATGGATGATGAAAAACAGGATTAGTTTTTATAAAATTAATGACTCAACAGTCTAGCATAATAGCTAGACAAGTGTCATGGTGCACACACACCTGACACAATGTTTTTATGCTTTATCGGTATTGCTGCTTTGGGCTGTTGTGGGTGGGAATGAGCTGTAAACACTGAAAGAAGAGTCTCACTGTCTCCTGGTAAACAGGGAGCTTATATATTGTATTTCATGACCAGCTATATTACTTACTAGTTTCACAATTCCTATCAGGAACAGTGGTCACAGACAAAGTGTTACAACATGAAAGTTCCTTTAAAATCTAGAAGTAAAACTATCATATGATCTAGTAATTCCACTCATGGGGGCTTATCCAGAAGAGAAAAGATCATTATATGAGGGACATCCCTACACTCCTGTTCACTGCAGGACCACTGACAATAAGCAAGATATGGGATCCACCAAAGTGTTCATGGACAGGTAGAGGGATAATAAAAATGTCACATGCACACCAAATGGAATATTATTCAGGCATTTAAAAGATTTAAACCCTGTCATTTGCAGCAACATGGATGGAAGTGGAGGTCGTAATGTTAAGCGAAATAAGCCAGGTACAGAAGAACAAATACTATATATTCTCATCCATTTGTAGAAACCAAAAGCCCATCTCACAGAAGCAATAGAATAGTGACCAGTAGAGACCAAGAAGGGTGGAGAAAGAAGTGGAGAAAAGTTAGATAAGGGGCATTGAACACAAGAAGGAGCGAGTTATTTTTGTTTCTGACAGCATACTAGGGTAATTATTGGCTACAACAACCTATGATATATTTCAGAATGTCTAGACAAGCTCAGAATTCCCAGCACACAGAAGTGATTACTGTTTGAGGAGCGCTTATTATGTTGGTCTGATTATTGCATATTACATACATATATTGAAGTATCATATTGTACCCCATAAAGATGTAAAAATATTGCATCTCAATAAAAAAAATCAAAGGAAAATTTCTAAATATTTGAACTATAAATCCTATAGTTTCTATAAAACTAAAATATTTGCTAATATTTTAATTTTATAGAAACTATAGGATTTATAGAAACTATTAGAGTTATAGAAACTGTATAGAATTTATACAGCAAAAGTAGTTCCCCCTGATGCTGTCATGAAATTCGAAATACATCATTTAAATTACCATTATATAGAACCAGTAATTTCTTTCAAAGTCTTTACCCATTACACAGAATTATCTCTATCACTTCCTCAGTAATTAGGTGAGAGCCATATTTTTTGAAAGTTATTAAGCCAGACACATTGCTTTTGTTCCCAGCCTGCTAACTGTCCCCTCCCACCCAGATGGCTACTGGAGGACCAAACATTTGTACAACACAAAGCTGCTTTCCTGGTGCTCTTGATTGGATTAGAAGTGGGAAACTCACAATGTTGGGCCAATCAAAGTTCCTCTCCGAAATGTGTCTGTAATGAGGGAGAGATATTCCAGAATGAGAGAGAAGCATGAAGACACCAAAAGCGGGGGAGGGGAGCACAGAGAAGACGTTTTGGCAGCCTGTAAGCATCTCTCTGCAGTTTTGCCTGGATCCTCATTTTCTGTGGCTTGGTTGTCTTCTTGGGCGATGTTCAAATACACTTCCAGTAGGCATCTCCTATTTTATTTACTTTAATTCAGGCTGCATTCTTGAAAATCGCAACAAAGAGCATTTGAGTACTCTTACTGGCTGTCATTTATTGTATGTACAATAAATTAAAATAAAATTATAGAAATTGTGATGCTAATATCTGATCAGTTTTGAACATCTAAACACCTCTAATGAAATAACTACTTCAATTATGTAATAAGGAATAAATTATACATAATGGGCATATTTCCTGATGCAGTCTTTTTGATAAAACATCACTCATCCTGTTGTCTCCTCTCTAAGGATCAACTACTTTTCCTGCTGGTCCTGAGAGACAGTTCAGTTTGACTACAAAACTGTCTTGCTCCTTTACCTGAAGGCATTTCTTTCTGGTAGAGCAAATCAAATAGAGCGCTAACTGTTTTGATATCAAAAGAACACAGGATCTGCTCTGTCACCTAATTTTAGTTAAAAGTCAGATAATAAGCATAGGAAAGCCACATCCTCAGGCAAAGAATTTAATTCACCCATATTCAAGAATTTACAATAAAGCAACACTAACAGCTATAGTTAAGATTTGCTTTGCTACTGTATATTTTGAAATTATCACATTGACTATTGCTACCAAAGGAATTAGTAGCCAGTCATGGCTAACCAATATATTTATTCACTGAGTACTGACTCAGCACCAAGGATTCAAAAGCAGCAGTCAGAGAAGCTGCCCTAGAATCAGGCGTTTAAGGGGCCCAGGACCAAAAAAACAGGTCCAATTCTACAATACGAGCATGCTGCAAACACTCTGTGGACCGGAGGGGAAAGAAGGCCGTAGAGAGCAAAATACGGTGTCCAGATTTAAGAATTTAAAAAGTCATAAGAAAATAGGAGGCCCAAGAGACTAAGACTCTTGACACTCACTTTTACTTTAATTATAGACATTGCATGTGATCTTCTTTATTTGGAAGCCAAAGAAAATTAATTTCAAGTAAGCATGACACCGTTAAAATTTAATTTTACCGTCACCATGTGGAGTGGAGCCAGTTGCTATGTGCACAGAGGACACAGGTTAGGCAAGTGCTTGTGGAAGAGTTTCAGGCCGCCCTGATTCCTATCTTCCCTGAAGAATATGGTATTCTATCCCCTTGTGAGGTCTAGAAAAAGCCAAATGAAGCTTAGTTACCAAATTTCATTAGCAAATTCCAGACTTTGTTCTGTTTGCATTTTAGAGCTAATTTCAAATGTCAGAGAGCTCTGCCCCCCAGCCCAAAGCTTCTAGACCATGTCATCATAAAGGCTACCGGGGAAAGTGTATGATTTGCTCTTGCACAGCTTCACTTCCAGCCTCTTTTCGATGCTATCTGGGCTCACTTTTCCAGGGAAACAATAAAATAGAGATGGACAAATAAGACTTTTTCTAGGCAAAATGTCCAAGGTGCTCTGATATAACTAGTTGTGTGAGGGATGGAAATCTTGGGGTGTCCAACAGTCTAGGAGCACATGTCCAGCCAGGATATAAAACCTCACCTACCTTCCATGCCTCACAGCCTGAAGTCAACCTGTTGGCCCTGAACTGTCCAGGGAAATGTTATCCTAGGCTCTGCCATGATCAATATACTCGAAGGGAAAATCATACAGCTGGTAATGAAGATGGACCCTCTGACCTGGTTTGTTTCATGAAGCCTCAGGGAGAAGCAGCATGAAGCTTTATAAAGTCTTCAGTGCCCATGCATTTCATATTTATTATTATCTGAAACTCCAGGACAGTAGGAAAAAAATCTTACTGGCAGTCAACTATAGATTGACAGATGGACAAACAAATGGAATAGGGGGCACAGGTAGGCTGTATTAACTTACCTGTATAATAGAGGATTGATGAGTGGATTTGTGGATAGATGTGGAATGACTAGCAGATGCTTCAGAGGTATAATACAGGGTAGTATGAGTTCTGCGGGTAGGAGCTGGGGTGTAGCTCAGCGATAAAGCATGTGCTTAGTATGCAGAATGCCTTGCACTCAGCACCAACTTAAAAAGAATTTTAAAAGGAATTGGGACAGAAGGAAGTCTAGAGCTAGACAAGGTTTCACAGAGGAAGGAGCCTAAAAATGTGCGTTGAAGACTGAATTTTAGCAAAAAAGATAAAAGCTTTCCAAATGAAATGGAGTAGGCAAATACATGGAGAAAGGAACAAATAGCCGGAAATGACCTCACAAGTTCTGATTATAACCTTCTAGGGTAGGAAAGCATCCATGCACTATATCCACTAGGCTTTCCGTGGAATGTTCTAAAATCAGAGGCACTCCTGTGCTCACCTTATGCCATGTATTATACTGTGTCTGACCAAAAAAAATCGCTTCAATAAATCCTTAAAAGTAACTTTATATGCTACCAATAAACAATGCTCTTTAAGGGAGGAGAAAGTAATCAATACTTTTTAGCAATTATGGCAGACAGGAAAAATCTAATGTGTATTACCTCATTTAACCCACATAACCATCAGCAGAGGAGTTCCTATTTCTATGATATTAGACAGACATTCTATGTTCTTTTATGTAATAAAACTGGTATGTGAAAAACTTGTGCTTAAAGTCCAGACATGCAGGACCCAAAAGACCAGTCAAGACCTCCTTTGTAAAAGCACTGGAAAGTATGTTTGGAAAATTAAGCTACACTGTTTCTTAAACTTTGAAAGCCAATGGCTGGAGGAATTAATTTTTTAAAAACCCATAGAGATTTTAAAGAGAGCATTTGCAAGAACTAATGTTGCTTTATGAAAATTCAGCAGCCTGAAATGTTGAGAGCACATTGTGAGTCACTGAAACATGAGGGAAGGAGAGGATTGTGTGGGAGATGATCACAAAGCAGAGATGCCAGTGGTGGGCAGGGGTCGATACGGTGAGAAATAAAAGGAAAAAATGGTTTAAAAAAGGAGTACCAAAAATCACTGGAGCATTTAATGGCCAATTTGAAGTAGTTCCAATTCTGCATAACTGAGAAGATGACATTGATAGAAATTGGAACAATCTGAAGAGATTACTTGAAAGGGAATTAGTTCATTATTCCCTGCTAAAGAATCTATAAGTGCCTGATTCCAGGCTGCTTAAAATTGAACAGAAAATAATGCTTGTATTGGATCTAATCTAAGAATAGTCAATTTTGTATTACTGTATCCAAGAATGCTATATTTGCTATAATTTTATGCATGCTGAATGCTCAATTAGAACAAGACATCTGTGTATTGTTATAATTATTATTGCATGGTACTAATGAATTAAGTGTATTGTTATAATTACTATTATATAGTACTAATGAGTTAATGACCATGTAATTTTCAAAAAAGAAATAGAGGCCAGAGAGTAATTTGCTTATGCTTTAAGTTTAGAGTGAATTTTCTGTCTTCAGTATCTTTACCCTAACATTCAAATGTAAAATTCTTTTTTTGGATATATTCCCCTATTACCAAATATCATCAGTGAGAAATCTGTACTCAGACTCTCTTCAAACAATATTCTGAGCTTTCTTCTGCTCTTATTTACCCGTATTTTGGAAAATCCGTAGAGTCAAAAGAAAAGATCAGTAATCCCCTCAATTTCCCAAGTAAATTAAATGTGGAGAATCAAGGGCTGGCCACACAATGTTTTGTTGAAAGTCCCAACAAACCTTAAATTTCTCCCCAAAGTTCCTTTCTGATATATTAATATAACTGCTTCTATAATGGCTCTATGGACTACTATTCCTTGTATCCAGAAAGACTAGGTCGAACCCCAATCTGACTTCAAATCCTCATCCTTAGTTGCCTGGGGTCATATGTACAGAAACAGAAAGCACAGGGAAAAATTCAGACCCCCTTATGCCTCTCAAAATACATTAAACATTTTCCCACTATTTGTGTTTCTAATAGTACAGTGCAAACTCAAAAGAAGAGGTTGAACTTCAATTGGAAAGCCTCTATCTTACTATCTAGCACTATTTTTACACCAGTGATAACAGTAGGGAAAGGGATTTTACAAGAACTGGAAATGAGAAAATTTGCCACAGAGGCGCTGAATGCTAAAATCAAGACTTCCTTGGCAACTTTAGGTGTCACTATGTAGGAACCATTTATTGGTGTGACCTTTGGTTTATTGTGGGAAGGCTTAGGTGGTTGGGGGGAACCACAGGATTCAGATTTGCAGAAATGAAAAATGCATAGTAATGAAACTCCTTCTGTGTGAAAATGGCCGTTAGCTAACTATGTACTTAGCTAGGTGAGGCCGCAGGCACATTGCAATCAATAACAGAAAGCAAAGTCAAAGGCACATCTCTTACCCCCAAAACGATGCACAAAGATGTATATTTTAAAGACAGGAAGTGACAATCATAGGAAATTTATGGGAGGGATCTCTGCAAGGCAGCTTAAAGGCCCAGAAGCCATAGGGAGAGCACAATTTCATAAATACTGAAAAAGAATCATTGCAAATCCCCTACTGAGACCATTACACGTGTCAGAACTCTGGAAATGTTGAGGAAAGTGATTTAACGCTTGAGATGGTGACTGCCAAGAGTGAGTATGTCACAATTTCTCACAGGAGCAGAGAAACCATCACAAAGCCAGTCGAAAGCCTGCACAGTGAACTGGCCCTGGCCATGTCCAATTAGCAATTCTGGGACAGCTACCGAGGTAGTGCTCAGAGGAAAAAAACCACCTTGCCAAAGGTTGCTAGTGAGAAGGGAGATCCACAGTCTCCATGTAGGCTTGGCCTTGTAGTGGTTTGGTGCACAGTCGTTTGCAAACTCTTGCCACCATTATAACTCACAAGCAATGAAGGGCACACACACAAAAATGATACTTCTACTATGCTGCCTGCAAATATCAAGGCGAAGCCCATTCAGCACTTCCTCCTAAGCATCACATGAAAACGTTCTGCTTGCGGTGATATTTGGGAAGCTGCATGTTCCCAGACTCATGAAGGGCCCTGCCTGGGTGGATGTGAAGGTGCGTGCAGGATGGTATTTTCAGCTCTTTGTATTTCCTGGGTGGTTTCAGATCATGAGACTGGTCAGCTTTGATATTCTTGAATGGTGTCCAGCCGTCTCTCCTTACCAGCAAAGCTAGTGTATGGGATCCACTCAGCCTTGTTCCGCCTGCCTCTGAAGGAGGTGGAAAATGGACTATAGAGATTTTTTAAGTTCCATATTCCTGAGATCTAGCATAGCAACCTGAATTTCCAACATGTCTCATTGCACTGATAGCCCCAGCAACTTGCTGGTTCCATCGTACAGCATCACTGATGTTTTCCGGGCAGCATTTTTCTCCATATTGTTTTAGACACCGTGCCATTATAATCACTTGCAATTGACCAGTAATTGTCGCAGAAGCATGCCTCCCTCTGCCAGTGCCACCCAGTTGCTGGACTACACCCAGCTGAGTGCAGTAAGTTCCAGAATCCAATCAAAGCGAAGCCCCATCAGGATCCAGGTTTCTCATTATGAAGTTGAGCCAAAACTTGCTTCCATGCAATCCCTCCATCCTACAGGGCACACACAAAGGCACTCCATCTGAGCTGTGGCTAAGGTCTCTGTGACGCCTCCACAGGAAAACTCAGATGGATACTCAGCCATGGTCATTAATTCATGCTCACAGATCTTGCTTTTTCAGTTGGTTTTATAACTGCTATTGACATGGGTGTCCATATCCCATCTAGAAAATGGGAATACAGACATTTTCTTGGAGGAATATGAGAGTAGTCTTGAGAGAATAAAGCTAAAGTGCATCTTTATAGTCTTTGCAAAGTAAGAAGGAAAACTAGCTCTGAATGTTCATCCTATTCAGTTTATGATATTAGACTCATACATGGAAAGCCTAGACCTATAATCATGTACTAATTAAGCTTCAATAATTTTCCTAGATGCTTAACTATTCAGTAGTGAGAAACTAGAGCAATAGGAATGGCATGGGAACTTAATAAGGTACTCGCTGCCCAAGAACCTGCGATAGATAAAATGGCATTGTTAGGACAAAGATCTTTGTCACATGAATCTTTGACACAGTTCGTGACCAATACAGCTTTGCTTTCAATATAATCTCCCATCCCTTCTATATAAACAATGGCAATGACAATAACTTGCATTTATATACTGCTTTTGAGAGATAAGAAAGTGTATCATGTCTTGCATTTATAATTTATCACATATTTAGCTTTCCAGAATTTACAAAATTCTTAGTTTCTCTTATTTTTAACACAAGCTCCCTCTGACACTCAGTCATGGTTATGTAATACTT
Source organism: Cavia porcellus (assembly GCF_034190915.1). Taxonomy (NCBI): domain Eukaryota; kingdom Metazoa; phylum Chordata; class Mammalia; order Rodentia; family Caviidae; genus Cavia; species Cavia porcellus. The sequence continues at coordinate 77,418,552 of NW_026947494.1, read as the reverse complement.
CAGGGCACACACCCACTAGCACTGAGACCTCAGCCTATGTTATACAATATTATCTTGAGCAGGGGACTCCACACAGCCCTATGTATCTGATGGTACTAGATCCCCCAGACACCCAGTCTCCACACTGAAATTGGGGTTGGTTCTGTTCATAAAACAGAACTTCTATTCACACATTTCCTTTTTTCTCTAACATCATCTTTCATGTCCTAATAATTCATTTATTTCATTTTACTTTAAAATTTGATACTAATTTTACTTTCTTTCATGATTATAGTCCAATAACTACAAAAAAGAGGTTCTTTTCAAGAGGTGTGTGTATTTGAATTTTTACATCTATCTCTCTGGGTGTGATTTTTGTATCTGTGGTTTTTATAAGCTTCCGTGTTTGTGAGTCCATTTCTGTGTGTTTTTCTGGGTGTGTTCCTACATACATTTCTTCATGTGTGCCCTTGTTTGTGTGTTTCTGTGTGTTTTCTGGTGCGAGTTTCTGTGTACATTACTTTCATGTGTGAGTATGCATGTGTATTTCTGTGTCATGGGAAGGGTATAAGAGGAAACTTCGTAAAGACATCACACAACCTCTAGCACTTTCAAATATGCACATTCACGGCACAAAGGGGTCTTCTCTAGGCACATTCCCTGTTTGACAAACCCCAAACTCTAAAAGGAAACCCAGAAATGTTGAATCCAAACCCTATTTCCATGAATAGACGCTTAAATCACTTCTTCTGTTTCTCTATATTCAAAATCATGAACCCCTTTTCTTACCTAGTAGATAATGGTTCTTCCAATAAATGTTTCTGTCATGTTAGAGAATGCAACAGTTGGTTCCAAGGGCTCTCTTTTTTTTTTCTAGGTTCACGTGTCTTATAAATGACTGAGTATAATGAGCCCTGAAAATCTCAAGATTCTTCCCAAACCATAAGCAGCAACATTAAAACTCATCTTAGAGTATGCATTTGCCCTAGATTCTAGAAGAAATTTTACACCATTTACTCTATGTGCTAGTAGATTACTATTTCCTTTATGTTAATAGGCAAGTTTATTATTCTTGTTATCTTCATTTAATGTCCTAAGGACCAGGTGAGACAATTTTGTGAGTTTAATGATTACTAGCATAAAGTACAGAGGAGGGTCACTTAGGACATGCCATCCTTTCAAGGCATCTTGCCAAAAGAACCTGGAGTTAATTAATTAATACTAGGAAAATCCCCTGCCAGTGTCAGTTTTGAGAGACAAAAATAAAAAGAGAGAAAGAAAGAAAGATATATAGTGTTATCTAGGCTCTAAGCCAACACACTGCTATGTCCCTTTTCAAAGACCAGCAAACATGGAATTCATTATATGGTGTATACACGTGTACAAATATCTGTGTGTATCCTTTTACATATTTTTACATGAGTGACCTAGTAACTTTCTGATGCACATCCATACCATTCTCTATGATAAATCAAGTTATCTCGATAGCTATGATGATATATTTGTTGATAAATACAACTACTGTGGATTATGACAGCACATTAAACACACGCAGATAACCCCTCTGGGTACACCCCATGCTCACCTAGTAAGTAACAACAGGGTAGGCAGGACCACGTACTGCCTGACTTTGTATGACCCCTTCCTGGGCAGCGGGCAGAGAACTGGAGAGAATAAAATGCCTAAAGACCCCTCGCTGCTTCTAGAAGCCAGTTTTTATGCAAATCTTAGCATGCATGCAGAAAAAAGACAGAGGCAGAAATCAGGAGAGGCTGAGTAAGAGGCAGAGAGAAAAAGCAGACAGACAGAGATAGAAGGATCTAGAAAGAGAGAGAGACAAGGAGAGACAGGGAGAGGGCAGAGGGGCAAGGGAAGGGGCAAGAAGGCAGGCAGCTCCTGGTTAACTCGCTCCTCTGCTGACTGGCTGCTTCCAGAGAACTGTTTCCCTGGCTGCAGTTGCTGTGCAACTGCTTCCTGCAATTAGATGACTTTATTTACTTTATCTATTTCTCCCCCTCCATTAACCTCTTCTTTGCCAAACCATCTGACGAGCCACAACCTTGGGTGAAGGAGATGAGTTCATACGAAAACACTGTACAGCCTTGTCTATTGCATTTAACTACAGCCCTGAAATTTATGGAAATACACATACATATTCATATTTCTTAGGTATTTGTATTTATATGGTTAGGATTAATTGTATTTATAATACTTACATGATATACATATCACGCATATAAATGTCCTAAATTATTTTAAAGTCCATGTGAATAGAGCCTCGATTTATCAAAAGATCATTTTCAAACTAGTATGCACACTGACACATATAGACACGGCCAAGTAATCAGGAATTAATGTCCACCTTCTCTCTGCAGTAAGAAAGAAAGCTCAGGGATGACTGACAGTTTTGGGTGTGACATTTCTATCTAGATGTATGATAAAACCTAGCAAAAGTCCCCCTGCCCCCATCCTATCTACAAAGTAAATTTGAGCTGAATGACTACACATGGTTGCAATTCCCAGAGTCACAGCCCAAATAATTTAATGGGTCCTTCCTGGGTCTTGGGGTACAAAGCTATAGGAAGGCACACACTCTGGGTCACAGTTTCATGTAGTGGAGAAGCAGCTGGCTTAAGATAATTGTCTCAATCATCTGTCACAGTCACCATAGCCAAATCTGCTTTTATTTAGCAATCACTGAAAATATTTTTGGAGTGTAGAACAGAAAAGGAGAAATCCTTAGCATACACCAACAGCAACACCACCAAAAAAGTTAATGATTTTTTAAGAATCTATGTAAAAAAGTATATACATATATAAGAATATAATGTGTGTGTATATAAATATAGCAAGTATATGTGATGAATATAACCAAATGAATTTGTTTTTGATAACAAAGTACACCCATTTATTGTTGCATGTTATATATTAAATATATTCAGTATTATGATATTCAGTATACCAGGAATCAGAGCCAATTTGCTATATTGGAGAAATATCTAATGGGGAAGAATTGTTTTTCACCTGCGGTACTGGAGATCTAATCCAGCCCATTGCATGTTAGGCGAATGCTTTGCTCCTGAACTATACCTTTTGTGTGGGAAAAAAAAATACCTAATTGATCTTAATTTTTGAGCATGATCCCACTTATACTGTCTTGATGTATCTATTTTCATTTATAAAATCACAAAAATTTCTTTAAGAAATTTTTTCTGGAAATCCCTAAACCTTGCTCAGGGGTTTCTTTTCACATTCAATTTGAGAGAAGAAAAAATTCTTATGACAAAAATATATTTAAAAATTCTCATGACAAAAAACTCATTCATCCTTGTTGCTTCCAGAAGGCATAGTAAAGGTACAACTTCTACTATACCAAGTAGCATCCAATACAACTAATTTTTGAGCTAAAATTCAGTGAGGTGTTTCTGTGAACCAGGCACCTAATTCTAATCATCGGACATCAGGAGAGTAGCCTGGTTATTCTCAGAATTTATTTATTTATTTATTTATTTATTTATTTTTGGTACCAGGAATTGAATTTAGGATGCTGTGCTTGTCAGGCAGGCACTTATTCCACCTAGCTACATCCCTGACCCTGTGGTCTGATTATTTATTAACACTTGTGTTTTGCAAATAAAGGAACATGTTCATGGCTAGGTGAGCTAACTTACGCCAAAGACTAGAACAGCAAATCAGCATTCGGGCCCATATCTGTTCAACTATAAACCCCAGCTTCTCATCTATCCAGCTAATTTCCATCTGTTCAGACCAGAGGAGAGAATCAACTCAGGTTTGAGTCACTGATGCACTAAACAAAGTGAAATATGTATGGAAGAAGTAAGAGGAATTTCTCCCAGGTAGGGTATCCTAAATATTTCTCACGGACAGGTTTTTCTGTATTTCCTTCTATCACTAATTCTATCAGAATAAGATTTGCAAAGCATTTTCTATGAAGGAAAAGGGGGATAAAAAAGGTTACACAGAAAAGACAAGTGGCTGAGAGGACACCACTGCGAATCCTTCGAAGAAAGCTACCAGCTCAGCAGGGACGTCTGTATCTAGCCAGACATCCTTACCTAGGAAGCCACTGGGCTCAGTGATCAGCTTGTAGTTTCAGTTGAAAGGAGACAAGAGATAATGATTTGAAAGAAAAGAACTCGGAACAATGAGATTCTCAAAAAGAGCCCAACTACAGAAAAAAGACACTGTCATAGTCATGTCAATGAAACAACATAACAAAATCAAAACAATCATAGGATGAGGGAGCAGAAAAAGGAAACCTGAGTTCCAAAAAGAAAAGATGTTTTTTTCTTCACCTTTGATAAACTTTGAGACACAAAAGCCACTGGGTGCAATGTGTAAATCTGAGTATCAGCAAAAACTGAATCCTTCATTACTGAAACTTGGCCACTCTAAACAGAGGACCTTGCTTCTATAATACTGAGTATTCATGCCTGCACCAGTGGGTAACTTTTATCAAAACAGACAGACAGTATCTGCAAGGTTTGGAGAAAGCCAAGGAAATCTGTGTCTGAAAGGAGTTGTTTCGGGCAGGTGATTCAGCCCCACCCTGGGGAGACTTTTGTAGCTCAGGGTCACAGGTAGACAGAAGGCCAACACTGGGGCTCTTTGCTCTCTCACAGAAATCAGTAAGAGCAGAGTCTGAAGATAGACCTACTGTACCTTTAAAAAATTTGTTTAAAAGTGTCTGCAAGACATTTGATGCCGCAAAATACTTTAGATGAAATACCGTGAATCCTACTCTCATAGTTTAGTCAACAATATTTAGCTTATTTCTACGTGCATCTTTCACTCTCTGACTTAAAAAATGCATAAAGTTGTATTAAAAATCATACTTGACATGCTCTGTTTTATAATTCTGTTTCAATGGATGATATGGTTTAAAATGCGAATGAAACATTATTTCACCTCATTTATATTTTTATTCAAAGAGCAAGTTTGGCTTAAAAAGGGAGAGTATTCAAATGTAAAACTTACTTTTAAAATTTTTCATGGACAGAAAGGTCAATCTTCCTCTTAGAAATCATGTCATAGAGCTCATGTCACTAGAACATCGGCAAATTGAAATTTAGGCAAGGGTGTACAGACAGATACTGAGTTTGGATTTAACTTCTTTTTTCTGCTCCATGGGACATTTTTCTAGGAAAACAACTTGCCTCGTTTTAAGGATCTGTTTAAAAATGATTCCAAGGATGGAGGATTAAGGAGGGACTGTGGGGCTTTTTTGTGTCTCTCTGCTCAAAAACCAAACTCAATATTATGCCTTCCAAAGGGAGCTGTGAGAAAACATGTTTTCTCAAAGCTGGCTCTGTGTTTTCCCTCTGTTGTTTGTTATGTTCCAAGGTTTGGATCAAACCAGCTCACCTGTTCTCCATGCCTGTTTGCCTTAGCAGCCAGGATAAAGCCCAAGGAATAATTCACCTACCACGCTCTTCCTTTTCCAGTACCTAAGCCGCGGAGCTCTGTCTGTGCTTTTTTACTCACCTTTTATTCCTATCATTTTCCTCTCAGAAATTATAACAAATTAAAATATTGCCACAATGTGTTGGGGAAATGTGAAATCATAGTATTTGGAAGGAGCATCTCGAGAATTGAATTGGCAATCTGAAATTTCTATGATTTTTTTTTCCTTAATTCTATAGAATTTTATTTCTAGAATTTTATCTTATTTCCTTAATTCTTTTTCACTGAGTGATAAAACCACCAGCTATATGGTATCTCCTGGACACCTCTTCATTGTCTAAAATGAATCCTAAGTTAATTATATCCAAAGTGAAAGGCAAGCTTTCTATCTGAAACAAAGGAAGTTTTCTTAAAAGTTCTTTCCCAAGGTTCTAGGTTCCAGAAAATGCATAGCCATCCTGGACCCAGGAATCTTCCATGACAGATCTCTGTCTCTGTCTCTGTCTGTCTCTCTGTGTCTCTGTCTTTTTCTCTCTCTGTCTCTCTCTCTCATTTGCCTCTGCCAATCCATCTGTAATGTGGCTAACATAAATTCCTAAATAGTGCTGCAATCTTGCCACTCCTTTGGCTTTACCATCTCCAAAATCCAAGGAACCACTAGCTCCTGTGGGGACTTGGGCATATCCTCCTGATTGTCCTATCCTCTGCCCTGTCTCTAGCATATTCTTTACACTGCAGCCAGCCAAGCGCCCTCCATAAGAACAAACCCCGTCCTTTAGCCTTACCTCCTTCCCAGACTTTCCACTCTGGACAGAATACAGACATTAACCATGAAGTAACAATCACACTGTTAAACCCCACTATCCCTGCTCCTATTTCTCCACTGCCATCTGGTCCCTGCAGTCCACTGTGCTGCTCTTCCTAGAGAACACCCTTCCATGCCCTCTCCACCTAGTTAACATCAGTCTCCAGAGTCAACAACAAACAGAAATGCAGCACATGATTTATTAGTTACCTCTGCTTCTTGGATTATTCAGGTGAGAACACAACGCAATTCACAGAGAAAGAAAGGGAGAGAAAGCATGACCAGCTAAATAAGAGCAAAAGCACCAGCATTAGCCTGAGATAGGAGTCAGGAAAAGCCTTGGGATCAGTCTCCTGCATCCAGGGAGGGTGAGTGACAGGGAAAAGGAACAAGCAGACCCACCAAAGCTGCCTTTTCCAGCTTATCATGAAAGAAAATAAACACTGAGAAGTGAGTACGAAACTTCAGTTTTGTCCATTAAAAACAATCAGTTCTTTTAAACGCTAAAGAACCAGCTTCTGCCACATGAAATCTATAGAAGTGAATGGCAGATCTAAGCCTGCCTGAGTCCATATGAACGCTGCTATACTTGTTAAGAACCCATAAAATATTTTTCTACTCTAAAAATAATAGAAATGCCATCTATTTCAGTTTTGCATGATTTTGACACCAAGTAATGCAACCAGTTTATAACAAGTCTACCAGCATTCCCAGAATAACATAGGTTTTATACATGCCCACTCCACTAAAATATAGGGAAATCATTTTCAGAAATTCTTTTATTCCAAATCTTTCATGAACCAAGGAAAGATGTTTGTTTTTTCCAAAGGTTGCTTAATGATCATTCTTCCTGACATTACATGATGGAAAGTCAACAATGTGACATTTGCCATAAGAAAAACAGAAAGACCGGGCTGAGAAACACAATGAGGCTGCCATCCCAACAGCCAGGAAGTCTGCGATGATTTTTCGGTGCAATTTGTTTCTCTGAGCCTGGCAAAGGTTTTGGCTTCAGTCTCATGTTCTTTGATTATTATTATGCCTGTCTACTCGTGGAAACTGCAAGTACTCACTCTGTCTTCCCACCCTGGAAGAGTGAAAAGAAGAAACGAGCCAAAATGGCTTTGAATAGAGGTTTAAAAGAAAATGATCCTATTATTAACTCAAAAGACTCGGAAAAGAATTTATCTATATAAGCCCGTTTTCTAGATAATCAATTATTTATTTTACCCTACATGAATAGGGTAAAACCCCCCAATCAATTGTGAAGGGAGAGAGGCTAAACCCGGAAAGATACCATACATTATCTTGGAAATAATTTGCTCAGACTAAGCCATCAGCCTCCTTATTAATGATAAAGGGGCATTTCTCAGAGTACCACTATGTAGTTTATAATGTCCTGCAAAAGCGTTTATGTAGAAGGCTGCATCCCCAAAACTGCAGTGTTCAGGGGTAGAGTCTTTGGGGATGATAGGCATGATTAGGGCTCTGACTTCATCAGTGAGTTAATCCAATAATGGATTCATAACACAGTGGCCCCCTGGGAAGTGGTGGAAAGTTTGGGAGACTGGACCCAGTTGGAGGAAGTAAGTCTGTGAGGTGTGTCCTTAAAGGGTACATTTTTGCCCCTAACCCACCACTTGTCTGGCCACTCTGAGTAAGCAGCTTTGCCCCACCACCTGCACTATGATGTGGTCTCGCCATGGGCCCAGAAACAAGCAAGCGACTACAGACAAAAACTTCTGAAACATGAGCCAATAAAACCTTTTTCTCCTGTAAGTTGATAGCTCTTAAGTATTTTGTCACAACAATGAAAAGGTGACTAACACAGAAAGCTTCTCTATTTACAGTGAACCCTTTCTTCTGGGAATTCCTAAAATGCAATTAAAACATACGATTTCTATTTAAAATATCTTATGAATTAGTCATAGCATAGTAACACCCAGGAAAGAAAAGACACTTCAAGGGATTCCATTAATAAAAATATTTTTTATAAAATTAGCTTAGGAATCCTTCATCTGACTGCTCTATATAGCATTTCTGTTGCTGTATAATAAACTACCACAGCTCCTGCTGTTTATAGCAACACATATTTATTGGTTCATGGCTTTTCAGTTCAGAAGTTCATATACAGTGTCTGGTTCTCCATTTAAGGTCTTAAAAGTCTGAAATCAAGCTTCGGCAGGATTCAGGCTCACTGAGCTTAGAGATATCTTTCGACTTCCTCTAGGCTGGGACAGGATTCAGATCCTTGGGGCTGCAGCCTGAGGCCCTGTTTCATTGCCGGCTGACAGTGAGGCAGCTCTCAGTTCTATGAGGCCATTTTCCACCCTCCATCTTCCAAGTCCACAGTAGGTAACCCCACAGTGCTGAATCCTTCTGCCTTAAGTCTGTGACAGTCTATTCCCCTGGCCTGTAGGCCCAGATATACAAGGCACACAGGAAGAGGTCATACCCACGCCATACAACAAAACCAAGTCATGGAAGCTGACTCCACACGATTCAAGCCCCAGGAATTGTGCAGGATACATACCACGGATCTTGAGGGGGCAACCTTCAGGATCCTGACTGCATACAAAATTTTGAGTTTTTTAAGGAACCCTCAATTCCTGACACTTTGCTATTGGCTTTTCCCAAGCCTCGTGACGGGGACACCATGCAATGTGGGAAACATGGAGCCTGTAATCCATGGTCTGAGGTACAGCGGCAGCTCACTCACGCATTCAGCTCACTGCTCTGCATCCTGCTGGCTCCAGGCCAGCCAGGGCCACTCCCTCTCAGCCACATGGAGAAGCCTGCGGAGGTTACTGCTCTGGGATGTCACCTCTCCCTCCGTCACCTCTTCATTAATTCTATTTTGGTTATTTGGATGCTACTCATTTTTGTGGATCTTTTGACACCTTTAATTGCTCTTCTCTTCCCACGCCTATTAAGTTTTCTCACCTTTGATATTGGCATTAGGAACATTTAGAATCATTTGCCAAATAATGTTTTACCACTGCTGTTTTCTGTAAGTTCTGTTGCTTTGCCTTTAACCCTGAATTAATTTTGCTGAAAAGCGTTAAGTAGCATGGAGAGGGGTTATTTTACACAAGAAATTATAGGATTCCTCAGAACCAAAGTCCTTTCTTATGCCTTTTAACTCAAAATATAGGCAACCAAATATTACAAATTTGCTTTGGAGCTCAAAATCTGGTTTGTAAAAATAATTCCATCTTTTGGCACCCAGTCAGTGTATGCCTATCCAGCTAGATCCTGAATACCAGTTCAAAGATAAGAGTCATAACATTTTTCCAGTGTTGCAATGCTTTCTAACTCGTCAAAAAGCTAAGAATAGGACTATCACCGTAGATATTTAGAAGGACAATTCAGGTCAACCCTGCCAGGTCTCCTACGTGTGCTTCGGAGGTAGTCCAAAGCTTGGGTTTGCCTCTGACTCACAGGAATTCACAAGGAGATCAAGGAGTGTCTCGATCTTCCTTTCATACTTCTGCTAGGAGCATGGTAAAATACTGGGAAAGTGGAGACAGGATGTGTACTATGAACACATGCACAGAATAAAGAAGAACCATGTTTTAATGTGCTGCAAAGTCTCATCACAATTCTTTTTATCAAGTGCCTATGACCTGGACACGATTCCATTTATACTTCAGAAGACAAGGATGGATTTTTCCTACTAAGTTTCCACTAACAACCGCTGCTCCAGCACCTGGTCCATCCTCACTTTGTTACCTGTCCTCTTCCCACTCAACCCACACAACTATCTGAAGAAATTCTCTACTTCTTTTACAGCAGGAAGAAGTATGCAGTGTGTTCTCTATTTATTTCCAAAGTACAATTTCAAACCTGTCTCCCTGTGGTCACTGAAGTGATCTCTGTTGTGTAGTGAGAAAAGAAAAAAATTGTAGGGGAACCATGCACAGGCCACTGCCGGACTGGAACAGACAGACTCCAGATTTTTCCTGTGAGTCAGCGCCATTCACAGACCAGATGTAGAGAGAACAAAGCCACACCAGCAAGCAAGCCCAGTCTGGGAACCAGCACCATGCAGGGGCTGCCACTGAACTGGAACAGTCAGACCCCAGCCCCTTCTGGCAGGTGGGCCAGCAAACAAGAAGTAGCAACTCCCCCATCACCCACTGTAAGCAACTGGCTTATCCAAAGTAACACAGGCTGTGATGATAGCTATCAAGGTGAAATGCAACTGGATATCTTTGGTGCTTTGGTGTTTCACTAACATGGCAGGTCCATGACCAGTGGTCTGATCATGGGTTCAGAGGGTAGCGGTACACAGTGTGGCATCTAGGGAGGATCTCCTGAGGGTTGTAGCCACTGTTGAGTCCCTATGGTCTTGTTTTGAAGTCCTATATCATTTCCATTGTTTTGTTGGGTTGTGTTTCATTTTCTTTTGTTATGATTATGTCGAATCCGATGGCAGGAGCAGCTATTTCAAAGATAGCAAGGTATATTATGGTAGCAATTTTGGATTTACTATGGGCCTGTTTTGAAGTCCTTTATTACATTCATTATTTTGTTTTTATTGTTTCTATTCTATTCTGTTCTGTTTGACTCTTACTATGTCCAAAATTATCTGCAGCTATTTTGAAGACATCAAAAGGTATTATGATAGCTATTATTGATTTTGTAATGTTTTGAAGTCCTATGTCTTTTACACTGGTTTGTTTTGATTGGTTTTACTCTGTTTTATCCTCTTTAACATAAAAGAAAAAACTTATGACATGCACTGGAGTGAACCTCAAAAGCATCACTGGTGGTGATGGGCGGGGGCATACCTCAGGAAAGAACTGAGGAACAGAGTTTCCAGTCTTTCCCACTTGGCTTAAGACAGACACACTGAAAATGCAATATATCCCAAAGTTCTGTGGCCACAAGATAAAAATATAGCAGTTGTTCTTAGTCATGAGAAATGCAAAGAAAGAAGATTCTTCTAACGACTCTACCCAAACTAACTTTACAGCACGTGTAAACAGGGAACCTTCCCAGGACACCTTAGATTTACATACAAAATTTACTATAATCCATTCCCCACTCAACAACAACAAAAAAGTAGTTTTCTTTTTTTTTTTTTTTTTTTTGACTTTGGACACCACAAAAATCAAACACAGACATGATTCAAAGCCACTCAGTCTGGCAAATCATTAGTATGATATGGTTGACTGTAAATTGAAAACTACACAAATAATAAGGTTCAACTCTTTAAGAAAAGAATCTTGAAAATCTTTAAAATTTTTCTAAAACTTTGAGACCTTTCCTTTTACCCATGTGTGGTGTCTAGAATAATGGTCTCCTTAAGTGGTCTGCATAATCCCTGGGGCCTTTGACTATTTCATTTCACACAGTGGATTGATCAGCAGGACAAAATTCCTGACACACACAACTCACAGAAGAAAAGCTTATTTTGGCTCCTGGTTTCAGAGACTTCAGTCGATCAACTAATCAATGGGTTAGTCCATTCATGAGGTCAATTAGTACATCTATTTCAAGTCACCTTCCAAAGCCCCACCTCTGAACACAGGAGCCTTCCATGGGACATTTTTGATTCAAACAATAACACATGGCCAAGGAAAATTATGGTTTTCAGATAGAATTAAAGTTGTTAGTAAACTGTCGTTGAAGTGGGGAGGTTATTCCGGATTATCCAAGTAAGTCCAGTGTCATCACAGGCACTTTATGAGGCATAGGGAGAGGCAAAGAGGAAATCAGAATAATGAGATGCAAAGAGGCTCTGTCTACCCACGGCTAACTTTGAAGGTGGAGGAATCAGCCCGGAGCCAGCCATGCAGAAAGTCTCTAGAAGGTAAAAGGGCAAGACAGAAAAGCCTCTGAGTCTACAGGAAAAATATAGTCCTGCCAACTCCTTGATGTTAGCCGAGAGAGACATGTCAGGCTTCCAACCTGCAGAACTATATGAAATAAATTTGTGTTGTTTTAAGTTTGTGGTAACTTGTTATGTGGCATTCGAAAACTAATAAAGTATTTAACACATCTTTACCAACCAGTTCTTGAGAAGGAATGCTCTACGTGACAAATCTTTACCAATACTAAGAATCTGTCCTTCTGGCCCAAAGCAGTTACTGTTAAGTTCACACAAACAACTGGTCAACATATTCTAGCTGTGTTTTGCTCCATGCAAGCACCATGTTTCAATTTGTAATTTTAACAGAAATTTTCTAGGGATCCTAAAGAACAGTGAGACCTTTTTTTTATATGAGCCAATGGCTTTGCAGTGATGTATTACAAGCAAGAATCTAGGATTTTTGTTTCACATTTTATCCTCCAGAATTCTTTAGGCAAAAACAAATACATTTTCTACTTAAGGTAAATTCCAAGAACAAAATGCAGTCCAGACATAGACAATCCTCCATCAGTTTATAGAACTAGTCTTGGGGTTGATGCAGTATTTGGACATTTGTCCAGGTTTTTGATTGTTCCTAAAAGCCTGTGATTAGAACTTGGCTGTAAATAAGAAGATAAACTTGGTGGTGTTCCCTGAGATTCATTCTGATAGACTACTGAGATTCCCTGGCACTTCCCACCCATGGCCACAGCTCCACACAGGAGATACAGGGTTCACGTTCAGAGAGCTCTGCTGCCAGACTCAGTGGCCCCCACTTGCCGGCTGTCAGCTCTGCCCCTGCCTGGCCCTGGGAAGGCACCAAGAGTAAAGCAGGGTTCACGAATGGGCTGCAAAAAACCGTCTACCTCTCTTTTATTTAAGGAAACAGCTTTCCGAAGAACATGCCCCTTAGAATCTGCTGTATGAGGGGAGAACAAAACTTTACTACATGGGAAGAGTGAGTTCAGGAGATCTACTGTACATCACGGTGACAAGTTAATAATAATATATTGTCTACTTGACACTTGCTAAGAGAATAGTTGTTACCACATATAAAAAAGAAGGTATACAAAGTCATGTGTATGTTAAGTAGCTCAGTTTAGCCATTCTACAGTGTATACATCTGTCCACACATCCCATCATATATCATAACCATACAGTGCATCTCTGCTGATTAAAAAATATGTTGTTTCCAATGCTATCATCTGCAGCAAAACGGATGAAACTGGAGGGCATTAAATTAAGTGAAATAAGTCAGGCACAGAAAGACAAATATGACATCTTCTCACATTTGAAAGCATTAGAAAATGTGATTTCCAAGTAAAATACAATAGTGATTATTAGAAATTAAGAAGGGTAAAGAAAAGGAGATATAGAGGGCAGTTGGATAATGATTATCAAAATACAGTTAAGTAGGAAAAATCGATTCTAGAATTCTACAGCAGAGTGGGATGATTAAAGTTTATAACAATATATTAATAATAAAGAACCAGAAGACAGGAGTTAGACAAAGAAATGATATTTAAGAAAGCGGTAATGCTAATTATCCTAATTTGATCATTGTACATTGTAGACATGTACTGAATTAGCATACTTTGCAATAAATATGAACATTTATTATATGTCAAAAATAAAGAAACAGGACTGGAGGTGTAACTCAGTGGTAGAGCACTTGCTAGCACGCTCAAGGCCCTGAATTTGATGGCTAGCACTACCAAAAAAAGGAAAATAAATAAAAGTGTAAATATATTTAAATCAGAGAGAGAGAAAGAAAGTAATATTCATGGGGAAAATCCAGGCCAAAAATGAAGCCAAAAGCAAAATAGGAAATATATGAGATTTTATGTAACTCTCCTCCCCCCAAAAGTGCAGTTATCTAGAAGACAATAAGTATAGTTAAGGGGTGATTCAAACCCTTTTTATTCATTCAACAAGCATGGAGTGTCTATGATATTCCAGATCACTCTGAAGATGAGAACTGGAGTTACATCATATGATATGATATGATACGATATGATATGATATTATATTTTGTGACATCTCTCATAAGAAGTGATGAAAGAAGCGATCTTCCATAGGTCAGTCATCTGGGGCAGTCCCCCCATTTTCAGCATGTACACAACCCTTCTGGGATCCCAGTTAAGGCAGATTCTGATGAAGGTCGGGGTAATACCTGGGAGTTGTGTTTCCATGAAAAGGTGGTGAAGCTGCTGGTCCAGAGACTGCACATTATCGAGCAAAGAGCTAAGGTCAAGGGTTTCTGACCCATTTGGTCTACCTCATGCACTATTGCTCTCCTGAGAACACGTGATAAAATCCCTAAGACAAGGTATATTTCCCTGTCATTACTTCTCAATTCAATGACACCAGGCAAAAGCTTTTTGGATGGCAGGGGCTTTTGTCTGTGTCACATAAAAGTGGCTAGTGAAAGGAAGGAGCAAGGTGCATTTTCATTTTTGCAGAAGCATTTCATTTTTGTAGAAGAAAGACATATGGGTGAGGTAGCAATCTGGAAATATGTTGCCTAGATCCATCACGTCAACAGCTCGGGAGCTCGCAAATGGACGAAGCAGGCAGGTGCTGCATTTGTCAGCAGGACATGGAAACGCATACCTGTCATAAACAAGGGACCGCAGGATTCAGAAGCAGTTTTCACTGAAGTGCAGTGAAAACTTTAGCCAGGGCGAGATAGGGGCTCAGAGTGGAAGCAAATGCCCTGTGTACAGAAATAAACGGGCCATTACTAACCTGCCAGACAATAAAGCTTCGGGAGAGTTGGGTTTTACTGCCCTGGTTCACAAAGCGCAGGCCTTGAACTGCTCCCAGATGTACAGTTCAGGCTCACGCTCTTCACCTCCCCTTCCTAGTTTATATGAGGTGATCATATCTTTTACTCACAGAGCCGGGAACAATGTCCTTGGATGTACCAACCATAGACATTTCTATCATTAAACCTTGATTATAAAATCTCCCCTAAGAACAAACGGTAGGGACTGCGGTGGCTTTATAAAACTTTCATTAGTCCTAGACACAAAGTCACTGTGGCCAAAACTCAAATCCCTCACACACAGTTGAAACGTGCTGTCCATAAAGGACACAACATCCGTGACCTTTCACACAGGGAGTCATCGGTAAGTGAATTAAAAGTATCACAAAGGATTTAAAAAGTCACGGTGAGTGGACACTTCTGCTCAGGGATGCTGCTCAGCAGCCTAAGCAGTTAAGTAGAATAATGGGACTACCTTACTTAATTACAGATTTACAAAACATTTCTTTTCAAATCGTCACTCCACACCCACAAAATAATTTTAAATGTATTTTAAGTAGTCAATTATCTTTTCAATTGAAAATGTTGATATTTTCTGCTATGTCAAAGAAAATGTTTCAGCCTATTGGTAAGGTAATCTCAGCTAACATAAACACACAGCTCAGGTATGCTAATAAGTATTTTCTAGCAGCAAAAAAATTTATCATTTTATGCAGATGATAAAGTAATGTTTAACCACTTAAATAATTCCCCCATTTATTATAATAGCTGTAATTATAATAGCTGTATCATCATTAATAGCTATATAATAGCTGTACAGCTATTAATATTAGGGTACAAAATCAATTTAAATGTAGTCAGAACTTTTGTTATTATCAAAAAGTTATTAAGTTTTTTTATGTTTAATTTTAATGTGTCCCCAAAGCATTTTAAATAGTTCAGCTGATTAATAAAGAGCAAGATATCATAAAAGAAACTATTTTCCAAAAACCAATAGAGCTTGCAAAACTCCGCTTTTTTAAAAATATAGAGAAATGTAAAACAATTTAACTTAAGATCCTTGAAGACTGCCTCACACTTTTTTTTTTGTCTTTTTCCTTTTCATCAGTACCAGGGATCAAACTCCCGACTGCCTGCTTACAAGGCAAGCGCTTATGCCGCTGAGCAAAATCCCCAGCCCCTTACACTTCTGATGAAAAAGTTTGGAAGATTTAGTGTTTGGAAGACTGACTGTAAATAATAATAATGCATTGCATATTTGAAGATTATAAAAGGAAATATAAATGATTTCCCTAGTTTTCTTTTGTTTGAAAAAATCGTTATCACTGGGCATGGTGGCAGATGCCCATGCCCATAATCCCATCATCTGGTAGGTTGAGACAGGAAGATTGTCATGAGTTTGACCCCAGCGTAGGACACACAGTGAATTCAAGGTCATTCTCAACTATATAGTGAAACCATGCCTCAAAAAAGAGAGGAAAAGATCATGTCATGATTACAAAATATAGTTATGGGAAAATCCCATAAAATAAGTGGCATCTTTAACAAAAGAGGACTTTAACAAATAATATATTAGTATATATACCTTACTTGAAAGTATCAAGATCCGCAGTTCACATATATATTTAACATTAAACATAAAAAGTTAACAGCTATTAATGACTAACGTTTCAGGAAGGTTTTACCACATGCCAGGAATCATG
Organism: Cavia porcellus; assembly: GCF_034190915.1. NCBI lineage: Eukaryota > Metazoa > Chordata > Mammalia > Rodentia > Caviidae > Cavia > Cavia porcellus. Next base: position 77,402,017 of record NW_026947494.1, on the reverse strand, counting down.
TTTAGCATTTTGTGTTTAACCTATCATTGTATGCAGTATCATCATCTGCATTGTTATTTGCATTTTTTAAAAATGAGAAACTCATGATGCTAAAAAGTGGTAGCCTTAAACTCTGAACTTGAGTCACTCTGGCTCCAGCGTTTACGAATGTGCTGAGTTCACATGCTATGCTTCCTCAATGCATACAGTTACAATGCATTTAATAATGTCCAAAGTGCAAGTGTGGTGACGCAAAGGAGGCACCAAACACGGAAAGACAGATCAATTTACTCCAGCACACGTGTTAACTCTGTAAGACCCAGGGGAAAGATACGATGTGGATAGGGCTTGGTACTGAGGTCTCTGCAGTCTGCTGGGGTTATGGGTAAGGGGAGACTACTGCCTTAGCTCTCCTCTATTTAGTGTATGCATGGGCATGCATGTGTGCATGTGTGCATGTTTGTGTTTGTGTGTAAGAGTCTCTCTTTTTCCAAAGTACCTAACCCAACGCTATATTCTGAGATGGGGCTCTTTCCTGAGACTATTTACATGTCAACGTAATGGGGAGGTGCATAAGACAGTGCTCACCCATGACATAATGTGTCAGTAGTCACCAGAAAGTGGTTCTTCTTCACCCTCTCTGTCCTTTTCCCCTTGTGACAGCAACCCAAAGGGGAAGGGGCGACAAGGTTGCAGGAGCTTGGGTCCCTGACTGACTCTTCAGCAGAGTAGCCCCTTGACACACAATCTGCCAATCCATGTGAGATGCTGATTGGGAGAAGAAATCAACTTTTATCATGTTAAACCAATGGAATATTGGAACTCTTATAACAGTGACCTGCACCAGCACCCTAAAAACAGCAGAGATTGCACATTACCCAATATCCACTCACTTCTTCTCCTATAGCAGAGGTCAGTGTACTCTTCTTCATGAGTCTGCTTTAGGTTGACACAGGAACCAATAATAACATTTTCCATTTTTAAAGGATTTCAGGAAAAAAGAGAAACAAAGGTGAAAGGGAAAGAGATGAAGAAGAAGGGGAGGGGAAAAAAGCAAGAAGAGAATGAAAAAAAAGAAAAAGATACTACATGTGGCCCACAGAACCTAAAGTATTGTTAGTCTGGTCCTTTCTAGAAATGATTTACTGACCTCAGCTCTTCAACTTTCATAGTATGAGCAGAATAAGTAGATGCCCAAATTAGAGATTGCATTTCTCAGTTTCATTTGCAAGTACCTAAGAGCTAGCGGCTTCCCCATGGCTGAAGTATATTGCAGGGCGGATTACCTGGCTAACACATTCTCTCACAGTTACCATTTTTGTGGTAAGAACACCGAACATCCATTCACAGATTTACTCAAGAATATAATATAGTATCTTCATAAATATAGTCACCATATTATGAAATAGATCTCATAGACTTATTTCTTGCATCTAACTACCTTGACCCCCAATAACCACCATTTTGCCCTCTGTGTCTACGAGATGATCCTTTGATATTCCAGTAAGATCATGTGGGATTTGTCTCTTTGATACTGCTTTATATCACTTAGCAAAATGCCCTCCGTCATGTTGTCAAAACTGGCAGGATATCTCTCCTTTTAAGGCACTCTCCCTTGATTGCCTCTTATTCTTCCTACTATTGGACAAATGGGTGACAGCCTGGGTCCCTGAAAGGTCTGTGGAGCACATGTGTCCTCGACTGCCACCAACCTTCTAACTTTTATGTGAATGAGAGATGCATTTGTTTATTGATTAATCACTTTGGCAAGTCTTTTAGGCCTTGATTTACTCAGCTAACCTTTTGCTAATAAAAGTATAAATGTGTTATTCTGATTTTTTAATGCAACTTTTGAAAGGTATGTTTCATGAAGTTTGCGTACTTACCAAAAAGTCATCTAAAACAGATCATGTCCCTATATTACAGGATAATGATTTTTTAATTGAAATAAAATGACCACAGTAAAGAGTCAATTAGCTAGGTTTCTGGAACAACTTAGATTGACTTCTAAGTGGAATCCAATCTGACTTATGGAGGCCAAAGCAAAATAAATTTCTTATTTCTAGCACAAATGAGTAGCTCCACTCACTAATCTGGTTTTTCTGTGTATCCATCAGGGTCCTGGTGGGAAACAGATGGCACACTGGAGCTGGGTAATGCAAGGAGTGTTAAATAAAGAGACTGCAAACTTGTGAGTGGGGAGGGGGACTCAGTAAGGGAGAATGGAATATTCCAGGCAGACAAGGACAGGCAGGGGAAATGGGCTGCCTGGAACCCCCTAGTAGGGGCTGTGGCTTTTAGGAGAGGCATACTCTTCTTGCATAACCCAGCGGGCATGCATTTGGAGCCAAGCCCACTAACTCTGTCTTTCCTCTGGCCAGTCCCTTGTGGGGACTTCCAAGTGAGTCTGGAGGGGCAAAGTGAAAATGTCAACCCATGACAGAAAACCAGAAGTCTGTATTCCAAATGTCCCAAAACCAGAAGTCTGTAGTCCAAATGTCCCAAAAGTCTGTATCCCAAATGTCTGCATTCCAAGTGTCTCTACCCAGGAGGAGTATTGGGCAAGACCCTCCTGGGTACCTGGAAATAAGGATAGAACCAAACTCTGTATATACTTTTCTTATGCCTATATACTCATGATAAAACTTAATAGACACAGTAAGCGATTAACAACAATAACTAATAATAAAATAGAACAATTATAACAATATGCCAGATGCTCCCTGACTTACAAAAGGTTGGCATCCTGATAAACATATCATAAATAAAAAATATCCTAAGTCAAACATGCATTTAGGACACTTTACCTACAAAAGTCACAATTTAGCCTAACCTAACTTGAGCATACTTGAAATATTTACTTTAGTCTACAGTTGGGCAATCATCCAACACAAAACCTATTTTACTATGAAGTACTCAATATCGTGTGTAATTTATTGAATAGTATACAAAAAGTGGGAAACAGGAATATGCTTTGACAGCCATGAAATCTAAGAACTATAAGTCAAGGGCTGTCTTCTCCATAATAAGTTATGTGAAAAATTCTCTCTCATTTTGTCTCCATCACTTTCTCTCCCCCCCCCAGCATTATTTTACTATATTGTACTCACACTTGTCTTCTTGTGATAATATGAGATGGCCAGTGCCCATGTGAGGGGATGAATTGAGTCTCAGTGCTTTCTGGTGGGTGCAACATGCTGCTGCCCACTGAAACACATTCCCCATTGATGTCTTCCACCCATCCAATTAATACCTTTTCTATTCCACTGTGGTTCTAACACTTGCAGTTCTAAATACAACTACTGAACTACCACACACTTCATTTTCCCTCATTACAATGTCAAAGATAGAAGATTTGTTCTTGTGATCATAGTAATCTCAGCATAGAAGTTTTTCTTTCCTTGTTAAATTGAAAGGAAGCAGTTTATGGCTTCTCTTTGGCCTATGAGAGTTGCCAGCACCAATGCTCTTGAGTTTTGGATTATTAAGTATAAAGCTTGCTTGAACACAAACACTGAGATTCCATTTCTGTTGACCCAAGAGTGCCTAATGGATGGGCAACATACAGAGTGTGGATACATTGGGTCAAGGAATGATTCACGGCCCAGATGTGACAGAGCCATGACAGCACAAAATTTCATCAGGCTCCTCAGAAAAGGATGCAATTTAAAATGTATGAATTATTTAAACCTGAATTTTTTCATTTATTATTTATTTTTTTCATTCAATATTTTCAGAAAACAAAATCTGACAGGAAATGAATCCAAAACTCTCACAGGAAATGAATTTCTTTGATGCATTTCACCTTTAAACTAGTCTATTGATATCCTGAATGCAGATATGTGGAGTCAGAGTTAGAGAGTGGAAACCCCCCAGTTAAAGAACTGGGCATCAGAGCCAAACAAATGTTATGGCATCGCTTTGATGTGGAACAAGTCACAATCATCTTTCATTTGGAAAATGCAGCAATAAACCAACCATAGTAATTTTCTAGCTCTTGAAAATTTTTGTCCAAGGTTTTGATGTAGGTTAACTTCCCAGATTTATGTAGGAAGGAGGCTGCTTTCCTCATAACTCCCTATGCAACTTTTATTCTAACCCTTCTACATATTTTCTCGTCTATTTCCTGTTTGGCTGTTGTCCCCAGTGAATGGTAGGGTCCTGACTGATAGAAACATAAGAATGATATGGTATAAAAGGTACTCATCACCAGAGGTACTTCTTGGGATAGCATCACTTGGTAATAAATGAATAACTTAAGAACAGCTCATCCCCACCTACAAGTCTGCCAGCCTCTGAAGAGAGGAAAAAAACAATAAACTCACATTTCAAGGCATACTGATCCCAGGAAGCCACAGTGATCAATTTACACTATTTCCCCTGAATTTTTAGAGCATGTTGGCTTGCCTGTCAGGACTTGTTAATAATTCTTGTTACTCATTCCTTTTTCCTCATTTCCAGCTAATAATTTACAGGTTCCTTGAAGATAAGAACTAGATGCATACTACCTTTTTCTGATAAGGTGTTTCATTCCTTTTTGGAAAACAAATGTTTACTGAATCAGCAAGCTTGAGACACATTAGAACTCCTGTGACATAAGGACATCTTTTCCATTCGCCATCTTTAATATCTTGTTTAGATATCCTTTACGTAATTCCGTAAGTAAATATATGCCTGACTTGCCCTAGCACTATTTACACCACCTCTAATTAAACTAGTACTGTTTGTATCACCTCAAGTGGGAGAAAGAAAAAGACTTAAAAAGCTGAATATACTCTTCAAATATTTATCATATTATGAGTGAAGATTTGGGGCCAATTTCTTATAACTTCTAATTAGAACTACAGTGATCTAGCTTTGCTTTACTTTAAGGAAAAAAGACATGATCTTTGAGCGGTTTGCACAGAGAATAATCAATTAGAAATCGGGACTCTAAAGGTCAGATAGAAAAACAAATAATTTTTATGTTATATAGTCACATAGTTCAAGCTCGGTAATTCAATCCTCAGTCTAAATATGGGTTAAACTCTGTAGTCAATTTTAAAGGGGCCCAAAAAAATGTATGCAAGTGGTGACAATGAAAATTCAGAACAATGTACATGTGGCTTTGATGCAACCCAAACCTGCTGAGTGCCTGGAGTTGGAAACCAGGTGGATGAAAGAGCCAGAAATGCAAAGTGTAGTCAATTTGGCAGGTTTCAATGCCAAGCTGTACACCTGCCCCCCACCTCTTTGTACACCCATATACTTTGGCACAGTGTACCATGTCTGCTGAGAGTGACTCTTGAGAAGTGAGACGTGACCAGAAGACAATGTCAGCCTGGTCTCCACTTGGCTCGAAAAGGCCACAAGCCCCTGCTTTCTCTTGGCACTGGAATCACTTACACAGTGTACAATGTAAGTTTTCTCCAGTATCCAAGTGATAAGGGATACAAAGACAAATTAACATTTTTAAATGGGTGCTTTTTAAATTTTAACGCATGAAAACACGATCATGCAACACAGAGAATATCCAGAGTTTTACTGATCCATAATATTCATTTTCCCAGAATCTATGTACAGATACTTCCTATATATATTTATGAATATACTTACAAAAATAATGGAGGCAGCTAAATGAACTCTGGACAAAAATAAGACTATTTTATACAAGAAGATAGAAATAAAATGTGTAAGAGCTTTGGATCAGCAAAAATCCAGGGGGGCATCTATTGTCTGCCAGGCTCAGTAAAAGGGACGAGAAGAAGACATAGTCCCAAGCCTCAGTGGGGTCACAAATAAACCTAGTGTATTTCTGTCTGCCTGCACTGAAACGGGAAAGTACTAGACTGGAAAAGGTACATGGAGGGACGTTACCTGCTGCATTACACCCATGATGCCAGCAATCTATGTCCAGCTCACAAGGATTCTGACTTCGGAAAATGTTACTCAGTTCACAAAAGGGAAAAACTGAAGCTCAGCGGGGTATGAAATAGCCAAGTTGTGATCTCAAAACCATTCTAATGAATTCAGAATCTATCCAGTTAAGTCTGCTTATCCAACCAGGTTCTTTCCTCTTATCTACAGCATGTGCTATACAAACACACAGAGCACAAGTGACCTGTGTCAAGGAGGGTGGCCTGGGCCGAAGGGAGGAAGATGTGGTGTCGGTCAGCTCACCGTTGCTGTAACCAACAGGTATGTCCATGTGTAGCTTGCTGGTGTCTTCACTCTGTTTTAATGTGTTATTTGAAAACTTTAAAAATTGTTAAATCTAGTACATGTTTTCAGAACATAATGATTACATCAAACATGGAGAGCTGATACAGGGCAGGCACACAACACACCTCAGTCCCTTTGAAAGGAAGCTTTGTAACTTAAATATTTTACACACACTAACCATAGCACATATTTTTTTATACAGCCCAAGACAATGCATCTACATTTGGAAAAGGGGCAAAAACACATGCGGGTTGAAAACACAACCTCCTGAGATAACCTAATTATAAAGAGAAGATTTTAGCCCATGGTCAGTGGGCACTGATGCTTTGGACCTGTGACAGCCCAATTGTGATGGCAGGACACGGGAAGCAAGAGTTTGTAACTGTGCTTAGAGAGCAAAAAGGAAGAGGAAGAGGCTGAGAATCCCACAGTCTTCAACGGTGTGTTCCCACTGATAGAAGCAACGTCATAAAAGTTGCACTGCTTCCCGATGGGACTGAGGGCTGGGTACCCAGCCTTTGAAGGGTGGTCCAGACCCAGACTATAGGAGGTGCAGACATAAACAAAAATAATCTAAGAGAGAAACATGTGCTAAGGGACAAATAGAATGTGTTAAAGTGGGACAGTCCTTGGGAATCAGTAACGCGTTTTATTATTTAATTAGGTACTTAGCACTATTTTAAACACCTGACATGTTTTTGTCTCAATTTTTGGAAGTATAAAATAAGCATAATTTTTCTTAGGTGGCTTATTGTAATTGTATTATTTTAAATCCTCCAAACATGATGTACTGCCTTGAGGCAAATAATATTTTTAAACCTCTGCAAGTAATATTTATAGAAAGTCTATGGGGAACAGAAAATAATGCCACTAATGCTGAGAGAGAAGAAAAAAGAAATAGAAGGCATTCTGCACCTTTGCAAGAGAGTTTCTAGTCCAAATCTAAACATACTCTCATAGCCACAAAAAGTCTATGAGCAACTAGGAATTAATACAGAGAAAACCATTTACAGAAATATTAATGGGAGGAAAATGAGAGGCATTTTAAGGGAAATAAGTGTTTTTGATCAGGTGTTTTAAAGTATTTGTCAGGGAAGAATTGAAAGATAATTACAGATTTTTAAAAATGGTCTATAGACAAAGAAATGGACTAAACTGTTAGCAAATAAGAGAAGGAAAGATTGAATGCAAAAGATAATCAGCATAACTCACCTAGTGCTGTGCCTGAACAGAATGAAATATTTGGTGATAAATGTTATTTTCTGCCTCTTCCTTCTGTGCTAAGAATCTTGGTTTCAGGCAATAGAAAATACAACTACATTTGCTTTAACCAAGCAGGGATGAGAAGTTTCCTCCAAATCCAAGTTTTCACTACCTACCCCAAAGGCCAGCACCAAAGAAAAAACCTGTCTTTCAAAAAGCACAAAATCACTGTCACAAACATGTTTATCACTGGCCAGAACGGGTGGTGTACTCACCACTTGAATTCTAGAACTTTCTAACTTTGTAACTACAAATGAAACAAGGAGCACTTAGAGGCTTTTGAAAAGAGTGGCATAATATTACTTGAGTTTACAAGAGTCACACTGGCTTTGGCAGACAAAGGTAGAATGTGAAACCCAATCAGGAGTCCCTCGCCATAGCAAAATAAGCCCCCCTGACCAGGGTACCAGAAGTGAGGGACTGTGGGATACAGGCAGGTCTTACATATTTTCCAGGGAAGGCCAAGATAGTTTCTTGAATGACTAGAAATATTATACAAAAGGAAAGAAGTCAAGGGCAATATTTTAAACATGAATAAATGAAAAGATGAACTAAGATGGAGATGTTTTGGGGAGAAAGTAAAGATGTCTATTACTTCGAGTGGACAGTGGGTCCATTGGGGCTTAAATTCACAAGGGAAGTCTGACCTGGAGATCTGATAATGTAAGTGTGGACAGAAAAGAAATGAGGATCAATGAGTGAGCCCTGGAGCCCTCTGCTAATACCTGGTGAGGAAATTTTTAAAAATAAAGGCGAAGAAAAGTTACTTCTGAGGTAGAGGAAAACAAATCTGTGGTATAAAAGAAATATGACCCAATTAAATACTGTAAGAGACTTGCGTTAGAGTTAAAGATGCAAGAAGTTTGGAAGTGGGTAGAAAAAGATATCCCAAGAAAACAGTCATAAAAAGAAAGCTGAGTTTACTATACCAACATCCGACAAAAGGCGAACATTGTTACAAGAGACCAATACTGGCATCATGTATCAACGAGAAGATCGGTTCATCAAGAAGACAACATTCACAATATATTCACACTTAACGAATGCCCCAAATATATTAAACGAAGTGACAGATGTGAAATGAGAAATTGACAGTTTTACAATAACAACTGTGGAGCCTCGAGTTATGACCGACCTGACATATAAACAACTTAGGTTATGACAGGAATTTTAGTTTTAACTTACAACCAAACTAGTTGAAGACTTCAATATCCCATTTGCAATAATGGGTGGTACTAGACAAATTGATAAGGAAATAACGGACCTGAACAGTACTATAAAAGCCACTACACCTAACAGACATAGAGCACTCCGCCTCACAGCAGCAGAACCAACTTTTTTATTCTCTAGACAGACCATATGGTGTGCCACAAAACAGGTGTCAGTGAATTTTGATGCACTGAAAATGTTCAAAATATCTTCCCTATTCACAACAAAATTAAAAGTTGAAACTAATGAGAAATACGAGAAAATCAAATATACTCTTAGCCAGGAAATAGGCCAAAGAAGAAACTACAAATGAAATTGAAAAGTATTTTGAGATGAATCAAAAGGAAAACATGAAAGTAATGCTCAGAGGGAAATTTATAGTTACACGTTGCTACATTGAAAAAGAAAAATCAAAAGCCAATAACTTAATAATACATATGAAAAAGCTAAACTTAAAGGTAGAAAAATGTACATAATAAAAATTAGAGCGAAGTGAAAGAACAAAAGTTACAACCAGCAAAACCAAAAGTAGGTTCTTTGGAAAGATTAACAAAACTCACAAATCTTTAGCTAGACCAACAGAACATGAAAAGACTCAAATTATGAAAGCCACAAGTAAAATAAGAACAGAACACTGATAAGTAAGAATATTGATACTAACTTCACAGAAATAAGAATTATAAAATAATAATTCAAATAATTGTACCCCAACAAATCAGAAATCCTAGATGAAATCAAGTTTCTAGAAACAATTAAATTATCAAAACTGACACAACCTTTTACAAGTAAAGAGAAAGAGTAAATAATTTAAAAACTACCAAGCAAGAAAAGGCCAGAACTTCATTGGTGATTTTACATTTAAAAAGAATAAATACCCCCTCTGTCTTAAACTTTCCCAGAAAAGTAGAAACTCATACTATGAGACCAAATTATCCTTTAATATCAAAGTCAGACAAATATATCACAAGAAAACTAGATCTATATCTTTTGTAAATATACACACAGAGTCCTTAACAAAATCCTAAAAAAAAAACCAGTATCACACATATTAAGAGAAATAAACTCCACAATGAAGTACGATTTATCCCAAAAATGAAACAGTGGTTCAACATATGAGTAATTAAACTATCACCCCGACATGAAATTAATAAGATAGAGGAAAAGCAATTCGGTCATTTCAACCGATACAGAAAGCACATTTGACAAAACTTAATACCATTTCATGTCAAATAAAATTCAATCAACTAGAAGCAGAAGGGAACTTCCTCCATATAAAACATTTAAATGGCTAGAGAGTTGATGATTCACCTCGTGACTGCCACTGAATTTTGCCACTTTAACTGGTTAATTTTATGTCACGTGAATTTTATCTCGATTTTTTAAAAAAGCAGAAGGATAAGGTGGCAGAGAAAGCAGAGCGCCATGAACAACAACACTGAGGAGTATCCTCTTCTTAATGGGCTCCTAATTCATAAGACACAAAGAAATAGTTAAAATGTCAAAAGTTTACTACACACAAGGCACTATTCCGAGCACTTTGACTACAAAAATCATGAACTTCCTAGAACAAGCCATCCAGTGGAATGGGTGATGGTCTCCCCAGTAATAATGACACCGAGGCACAGAGGGACAAAGCAACCTGTCCGAAATCAAAGAGTCGTCAAGTGGCAGAGTTAGGGTTTAGGTGGTCTAAATCAGAGGTTATGTTCATAGGTCTTACCTAGTGTCACTGCTCTGGACAAAGGGCAAAGCAGGGTGCACAGATGACACTGTTCTAATTCCTGAGTACCCTACTGACATACATTTTGATTACTATAATTAATGGCTGCTACACATTAAGATTATAAAGGTACACAGCATATAGTCTGAAGAGTTTAAGAGAACATGAAATATTCTACTTGGCTTGTATCCACTTGAAATAAGAATAAATACAGAGACAGAAAACCAAATCCAGTTAAAAGTCTCATTGTTAAGCACAAAACCATGAGTGACTTTCAAAGTTCTTGTTGGAATCACTGACTCATAAAGTGAATTAAAATATTACCAAGTCCAATTCCATTCTTTAGCTAAAGAGATTTCAGAGACATTAAATTACTTACTACTTTGTGCCAGGATTTACATCCTAAATCCCTAAATTTTAATCCATAAGTCTTCCAGTATATTTTAACCACAGCTACATAAAACCAAATATGAGCTTTCAGATTCATTATGAAAAGTAGTTTAAAATGCATTTTTATATGAGATACATAGGTTGAACTTTTTATAAACAGATGTACATTTAAAATATTTACACATATGCTTCATTAGGGGCACATTATTAAATATAAATATAAATTGAATATGATAGATCTTTTCTCATTTCAGCTTTTGTGCCTTAAAACAATGTTGTAGTACCTGAATTTTGAATACCGAAAAAATCAATATTATGCTGAAACAAATATCCTCCAAATTATTAAAGGAGATGGTTTTGAAAAAAATAGAAGTGAGCAAGGAAATCCTAGTACCTAGAAAAATCAAGTGAATTTGGGTAAATTGTAGGCAGTTTTAACTTATGCTAAACGCCAAATGAGTGTTACTGTTTGTTTATTTTATGCCCGTGGGTGAGAAGGAAAATGTCACCCATATGTGTGTAAGCCAATTTCTCTTAAGCTGAGAACAACATAACTGTTGAAGAGTTCTTTTATGTCCAGTAAGTTTTTCAAGTTCTACACGGCTTCTTCTCCCTCCGAACAAGCAAGTGGTGTTTTGCCAGCACTGAACAGAACTTGAACAGGGGGCAGATTGAGTTTGGTTCTAAACTTAGAGCACACAAATTTGAGTGACTGCCAAGCCTGCTGAAATGTTTTTTACTCCAATCTTCTTTTAAGGCGTGAGGATTTCAGAGGCAGTGTTGCAAAGGTTTCCATTGTGTTTTCTCTTGCCATTGGCTACTTCGTGAATTAAAATCCACATACTGTAAAGAAGAGGGTGGTGCATTTTATCAGGTCCTGGTGTCCGTATATTTCACATTAGTATCCTGTCCCCCTGCCACTGAAAAGTGCCATCTTGCAATATTTTTAAGCCTATTTGGCTTCAGAATTGATATAGAATCAATTATCCCTGGCCATTATCCTCTTGAAATTCAGCTACCTTCTATCACTAAAGGAGAAGGAAGAAGTGGACCTTGGAAATACTTGCGTAAATAAAAATTATATAATCAATTGGGTTATTTCTGATCACACCAAAGCGTCTCAGATGATTCACTAGAGCCTTGAGGGGGATGGGTAAACAGGAGTGAAATCAGCAGATTGATCCAGACATATGGAAGGCATGAAGATGCCTGAGAGTGGGAGAAGGGAAAGAAAGGACACGGAAAACAAGGGGCCATGTAGATCGGCTCACTCTTTGCCAATAAGCTGAAAAACATGTCATGGAGCATTTACCATTTAAATGGGATGACATTTAAATACTTCCTTTTGTTCATGTTTTTGAGATTTCTCTGTAACTCATGAGATGGCATGAATTACTTTACATATTTCGATTTCTTTGAACAACTTCTTTCACCTAATTTCAAATCTTAATCTTTTGTCTTGCCACAAAACTATGATAAAAATTATTAAGGAGGTTTAAAGTGGGACAAAGAGTTAATATCTCTAAGAACACATTTTTGATTATTTAAAAAGCTGGTATTTGGGATCACTCTGAGTAGAATTTTATTTCTAGATTTCACTTATTAGCAATCATTTCAAATGATTAAGGATCAGGTCTTTATTTTCAGCTCACAATGCCAAGCATTTGTTTCTTTCATACACTGATTTTTCTTTCTTTCAGAATAAAATCTATTATGTCTGAAAATAGTTTTTCTATAGGCTTTGCTTCCGTCTTAGGTTAATGATTGATAAATCTGTGTTATATACACTTTTAACCAATATTCTAGTTCAGAATTTTAAAAGTACTATGTCTATTAATTTATCAATAAAGGAAGATTATAAAATCAACTTTCATTTCAGGCTTCTTGAATAAATATGCTTTCCCCATCAATTCAGATTAGTTAACAGATGTGTTGGTGGTCACTTTTGCAAGTAATTCTCAAATACTGAAAAATTATTTCCGCATATCAGTATGGAAGGTGCCTTGCACAAATATAAATAGTGTAAGGTATCATCTTTTTAAAGGTGGATAAAATGTAATTCCTTGCCAAAAATCTAATCAAACCAACAGATTTCCAGCTAGCATCCAGCAGTCTTAGACAACACAGATAAGTAGCCACTGCCCTAGATGTCTCAGCTTTAAATGCTGTTTTCATCAATTGATAGTAGGCCAAAATATATACTCTGTTCCCTCTATTTACTCATCTGTAAAATCAGGTAATTTGCTGGGGGTGTAACCTTAGTGTTACAGTACATGCTTCACATGCATATGCCCCTGGGTTCAACCTCAGCACCTAAAAAGTGAAAAGAAGCAGGAAAAGGAGAAAAGAATAGAGGGAGGAAGAGAAAAAAATAAAATAAAAAGAAAAACTAAATTATAAAATGATAGTACAACCTCCACCTACAAAGAGAATTGTCATGAGAATTAAATGAGGTAATACTTTGGATGATACCTGGCACTCAAACTAAGGGCTCCATTGTTTTAGATATTATTACAGAATAAATATTCCCCATGGAATTCTGCAAGTATGATTTTTCAGTACTCTTCCTGAGGCACTGTGGAGGGCACAAGCAATCCTTCATATGGCTATTTAAATTTTAGTAATTCAAGCATAAGTGTTTGGTTATTTCTCTAGATTATTCCTTTCCGCACGTTGAGCCAGTGGTACACAGAGCACCTGCAATTGTTCATATATCTAATAATCCAGTACTCAAGCGCCATATCCTCAGGAACTCAGGCATCGTCCCCTGGTGTCCTCCCTCAAAGGCAAACCTTCCATTGTTAGACCGATGTATTAAAATCCATTTCACCTGTACATTCTGCCTTCTAGTTTTTGTTGCATATTTGAGAATAGAGATTTAGAATTTTCATCTCATCCTTGGTGAATTAACCCATCTTCAAATTACTAAAGGCTATCTTTCTGGATGTTTTCTTTTAATTATTTTTTAATATATCTCCATCTTCTGCTCAGCCTGTTCATGAAGAACAAAGCAACCTCTGTTGCAGTCAGGGTTTGCTAGGAGAACAAGACAATATAAGATACGTAAGTTATAGTATTATGTGTAATGGTTTCCCAAAGAGTCAAATACAAAATGCAAGAACTCTGTCCATGCACTAAATACCTAGAGAATCCAGCTGAGGACCTAGACCCCATGGCAATATGCTACATGAGTTCAGCTGAAGACCTAGAGCCCACAACAATGACTCATGCAACTGTTTCACCAATCTGCGCTGGGAAGGCCCCAAGGTCAGTGGTGGAAGCAAGAAAGTTTGTGCCAGCAGGATGAAGGATCAGTGCCAGCAGGGCTGAGGGCTCTGCACTGGAGCCAGGCGGTGATGCTCAAAGTAAGAACTAGAGCTCCCACAAATACTACCACAACCAACAAGGAGCCAAACTCCTCCAACAAACAAAACAGCCAAGTTCATATCCGGAAGCCAGTGTGACAAGCTTCTCCTAGAGATGGAGCAGCACACCCTCTTTAGTAACCTCTGGTGCCAGGAAGCCAGGCTCAATGTAACGACCACAGCCAGTGTCAGAAACACCGAGTCCTGAGCTCCTCTAATGATGAGAACAGCCAAGCTCATACCTAGAAAGAAGCTCGATAAGCCCTTCCAGGAGAACCCATGGGAACGGAAGAGCCAACAGCACCAAACAGCGACACTAAACTCTTCCTCTACAGTTCTCCTTGTTATCTTGGGAACAATCCTTAGGTGGGTCATCCACTCCCAGCACCACACTGATTCCTTTCAGCTGGTATTGCAAGGTGAGGTGACCACCAGTTACCAAACCACCACAATCTATAGCATCTATTACAGAAGAGCATGGGCTCTGTTTGAGTTACACACACCAGAGAGAACTCCACATTTCACACTTTAAACGTGCCATTATATTCCTGCATGGATAAATTGGCAAATACCATGCTTTTCTTGCAACATCGGAATTGGCTTATTTGTATATACTAAGTACACCGTGTGTGCTAGGCTTCACTAAGATGAAAACTACAAATAACTTCCTGTCTTAGTCACTTCCTTTGTTGCTGGGATAAACTGCTCAACACCCACAACTTAAGGAAGAGAGGTTTGTTTGAGCTCCTGATTTTTAGAAGTTTCAGTACCTAATCAGTTGGCTTTGTGGCAGGAATGGCATGAAGGAATTCTGTTCACTTCATGACAGTGAAGAAGCAGAAAGAAAAAGAGAGCCAGGAAGGAAGTTACAGCCTTCCAGGTCACACACTCACAACCCACCTTTTCTGACCAGGCCCCGCCTCCTAACATCATGTTTGGTTGTAGTGCCTTGTAACCTAATTGCCATCCCAAACCCCCCCTCTAAGCACATGAGACTTTGGGGGGTCATTTTTTAGCTAAACCCTAACCCCAGTTCACTTTGGTTACAGCTCAGTACTGTTGAAGAATGTAAGTGATTTTTTTCCCTAGGATTATCAATACCCAAGCTATTGAGTGGATAGTGTGTGAGTGTATGGGTGTATATGTCGTTTTTCCTAACTTCAAATCTTTTTTTAAAACAACTAAAATCCAGTCCTATGAAAATAAAGCCAGTTCTAAATCTAGGCTTTCAGCAGGAAAAATTGTTCTGTAGGGTAAAGAAGTGTAGGGATTGTGGGCAAAAGTCATGCGGCCCAACCAAAGAATAAGAGAATCTGATGTTTGGTCAGGTCTCTGACAGCCCCAAAAGCTCTCTGCAGAACTTTCATTATGTAATTAAAGTTCTGGGCACACTCTCCTGACTTTCAACCAGCTGCTGTAGCTATTGTATCTGATAGCACACACAGTTTCCCTAGTTTGAAACACAAAGGGCGGAAGCAGTTTCACTGATAACTAGGTAAGTACCTTTATCATTGCATGGATACATAAATTTCTCACTTAATATAACTGCAAAATTGTAGCTTCCTTTCTTGCGTCTCAAGGACATTGATGGTAAACCTGTGGCACATGTGCAGTGGGCATGTGGAATCCTGTTTGTCATCACATGAGCCAACTCATCTCAGACTCACCCCAGTACCCAAGCCTCAGATACCAGCACACACAGGGGCCCTGCACATGCTCAGGATGTGTAGTGACAGCAGTCAATTATGTCACAAGCCATAGCTCAGCCACAACTCAACTGAGCTTTCATATGGCTGGACAGTAAATATATATTGGCTTGAACTGGCTGTGCCTTTTAAATACATTCATTTATTTTTATGATTTTAGCTTTGAAAGGGCTGGGGATATAGCTCAGTGGCACAGCACTTGCCTAGCAAGTACCAGGTCCTGAGTTTGATTCCCAGTAAAAAATATATATATATTTTAGCTTTGAATTTTCTTATGAAAAAACAAAATTTAATATCTAGGATTGAGCCCAGGAAGAGAAAAGTCAGATAGCATCTCCCAAGCATTGGCCATGCTGGGACTGGGAGGAGGAAACCAACAAGCCAACTAGCGAGCCTTCCTGGTAATCTGCACAAGGTATGCGGGCCCAGGAAGAGAAAAATCTGTGCCTCCCATGAGCCTATTGGCAAGTTGGCGAGAATCACCAATTCCCTTCCCTCCCCTAGTAAGCAACTGGTTCAGACCTGGTTCAGAGCACAGGCTGAGTTGATAGCAACAGAGATACAGAAAGCAACTGAATGCTTGCATTGCTTGGTTGACTTCGCAGGCCTGGGGCCAGTGGTCTGAGCATCTATAGGGAGGATAATAGCATGCAATATAGCAAATATGGGGATTTCCTTCTGTCTTGCTTTTGACATCCAATATTGTTCTGACTGTTTTGCTTTGCCCTAACTAATTATTTTGCTTTAGTCAATATTGTTTTGATTGGTTTCATTCTGTTTTGTTGTGGTTTGATTTTGCTACACCTGATGGAATGGACAACTATTGCAAAGATAACAAGATATACTATGGTAGCCATAGTGGTTTTCCTGTTATCCTGCTTTGAAGTTCTGTACCAATTTCACTGATTTGCTTTGATTAGATTTATTCTGTTTTGATTTTGGGGGGTTTTATTACCTTCAAAATAAAATAATTTAATATATAAGGTTTAGCAGCAATGTCCCCATTAAGAAACTAAGATTCTTTTAATATGCCATCCTCCTGGTGTATTTTAATCTGCAGCATCATGCTTATTTGTTTATGAGGACTGTATGAAAACAAGATCAAGGTTATATATATATATATATATATTCTTGGACTGGCTGTAATTCCAGCAGAAGCCCCCACAAGATAGTACATGCACTCGGATGGCTTTTCAGAACAGGCCAATTACAGGTAGCCAGTGAAACATTGCCCCTGTGTGCTAGTGGTCAGCAAATCAAGATGAACCCAGCTGAGAATCACTGCCATAGACTACTGATTCAGAGAATATCCAATTCTTTAGCTAACTAAGAGTGTTAGCTATTTTTGGTGTAGGAATAGATTTGTACTGAGTAGTTTCTTTTTTTTAATTTTGTGTTTTGTAGACTTCAAGTCTTAAATACCAAAAGAATGACTACAGCAAAAAAAAAAAAAAAAACAAAACTGAAAACAAGCAGTGAAAGATCACTCCAAGTCAGAGGCCCAGTCAGAGTCCTTTGGAGTGGCTGGACACAGCTGGCAGGGTGGGGAACCTTGCATGGTAGGGGCAATATCTGCCTTCACACAGTTCTTTTTAAGGAGGTAAAACATCTAGTCATTCAGTTTCATTGTATTGTATATCAAGAAGTTGTTCATGCCAGGTAAAACAGCAAAAGTTAGAAAACATCTCTAAAGACATTGCAAAAATGGTGAATTACACTACGTTTTATGCTCTTAAAGTGTGAAATTCTCTGCCAAATAATTTTAAGTCAATAAAAGCACTTGGGATTGCTTTTCTTATTTTGTTTGGATCATCTTACGCTTCTGAGCAGCTTTTTCTAGCTTTAAATTATATCAGATCTGATACAAGAAGCAAGATGACCTGAGTTCTGGGAGTGCCACGAGTGCATTGCTCTCAAATTAAAGAATTACCAGCCAAGCCAAGGTTTGACAACTTATCAGCATGCATACAATAGCAGAGATCACATTAATTGTGCAAAAAACACGCCAAATGCAAGCATTTAACTTTTAGTAAGAAGCTACTTGTATCATTGAAAGCTCTGTTATTGTGTTTATCTTTTAACACAAAATATGTTAAGGTATAAATTATTTTTTCTAAACTAAAACCTCGGTATACAGATTTAATGGCACTTTGCAACAAATAAGTGGATACTGAGTTGCAGTTTGAGCTCTTGGTCTCTAAAAGTTTCACCATCACTGTCCTAGGAGACTGGCCCAAAGGGTCATTGATATCAAAAAGAGAACTCAAAGATTTTCCTGAGATTACTTCTGTGAAGACAAGGATTCTGTTAGGTGACTCTAAGTGAGTCAGACCCTAGACTCAGGATGAACATATACAAGGGGTGATCAATATATGCACTGAATTTTTAAACTTTTAAAAAAATATTACAGTAAAAGGCACGTTGCCACTAACCACCCTCAAAATACTCACATTCACTCCACACAGGCTATTTCCAGCAATTTTGCCACTTTTTGAAGCAGTTCTATAAGTCCTGTTTTGTGCCTGTGACATGTGATCAAAAATATGGTAGATACTGCTGCTGAAACCATCCAACAGAAATTCAGACTCACAAAGACAGCATGGTGTGTCCTCGAGCACCTTATTCACCATATCTGGCACCATGTGACCCATGGCTCTACCCCAAAGTCAAAATGATGGAGAGAGATAAGCATTCCAAATCAGTTCAGAACATCAAGACTGACACAACTGTGCTAATAAAAACACGCACAAAAAGAACTTGTAGAACCGCTTCAGAATGTGATAAGAACAATGTTATGCGTGTGTTCAAAGTAAGAGGAAATATTTGGGGGGAGGTTAATAACCATATGTCTTTTAATGTAATATATTTTCAGTTTAAAATTTAATCATATTTTTTGACGTCTTGCTGTGTTCCATCTTTGAAACTAGGACTGCTGCCTTCAAGAAGGTGTGTATGATAGAGCTGATCAGTACACACTGGCAGAGTTAAAATCTGGAAGTGTTAATTTGGTGCATAGATACTTCATACACTATTTGAAAGAAATAACAGATTGATTTATGTGGAGAAAATTAAGACATTTCAAATGTTCTGCTGTCATGATGACCGAATCTACTGATACTAAAAGTATTTTTCACTAAATTTAAAGGTATCATCAGACACATTATGGATGTTAAGTGGGTTTAATTATCTTTTTTTGCCCAAGATTTTGGCAGCAACAGTGGTGATGAGGATGATCCACAGAAGAGGGGTAAGGAATTAGTACCAGCCACCTGCCCATGAGAACTGCAACATTATATGTCTTCAAGTGTGATCTGCTCCCATAGAAAGCTCCTTCAGGAATCTTTTCCACCTATATGGGCAAAAATGTGATGATAGAAAAAACACAAAACTTACAAACACAAACTCAAAATTTACAAAATACTTGTGCAATGTGCATATCTAGTAATTTTTTCTAATTGAGCACTGTCTTACTTTGCAGATAAAACTTTTGAGCTTCAGCAAAGCTGACTGAGTTAGGCTGTGGTAAGTGTAGGATTCTACCATTAAATCTTCTCATTCAGTCATTGCAAACAGTCCTTAATTGGAGGCCATATTTCATTTCTCTTTCAAATAAAACCCAGGGATTGAGTAAAGAATTAGGAATCTATTCCAAGCAGAAGTAAAGGAAATGCAATAGTTCCTGGCAAAATGTATTTCCTTGAAAGTTATATGACTGAAAAGCATTGTAAACATACAGTAAATTCCGGCTGGGTATGGCAGTGTGTGCCTACAATCCCCATACTCTGGGAGGCTGACCCAGGAGGATCACAAATTCAAGCTCAGCCTGGCAACTCAGTAAAACTTTGCCTCAAAATTAAAAATAAAAAAGGAATTAGAAATATAATTCAGGGCAAACGCTTGGAATCAGTCTCCAGTACTGCAGATAGATAGATATAGATGATAGAGTGATTAGATAGATAGATAGATAGATAGATAGATAGATAGATAGATAGACTCTCCTTGTAGCAAATACTTCTCAAGATAGAAATTAGTTTTTTCAAACAAACTCTTATTTCTTTTCATGAATCTACTGAAATCCATCAGTAAAAAGAATGGTTTGCAAATATTCAATACAGTCATCCATCAATACTTGTGGGGAATTGGATCCAGGACTCCTAGGATATCAAAATCCATGCTTAAAGTCTCATACATGTCATCATATTTCCATATAAACTATCTATATATTTCTGTAGACTTTAAGTTATATTTAGGTGACTTAAAATACCTAATAAAATGTAAGTTCTTTGTAAATAGTTGTTAGATTGTATAATTTAGAGAGTAATGACAGAAAAACTCTGTTCATGTTCAATACAGGCACAATTTATTTTTCCCAAATATTTTCCATCCCAGGCTGACTGAAATCTGAAGATGCAGAACTTTCTGTTTGGGAGAGTTGAGGGTTCTTACTTCGCACTAAACAGTTGAGATTGTGTCTCACGGATTATCTCATTAGACATCTCAATGGCTCTCAGAGGAACTACTGTCACTGTTCCCACTTTTCATATGAGGTAAATAAGACTCAGAGAGGGTACTAGCCATCCAGAATCATTTTTACTATGTGAGTGAGGTGGGATTTGAACACAGGGACCTGGCCTCCAAGCCCTCAGTCATGGTTGGTTCTATGCTCAGGCCACACATAGGTCACCCCATCCCGCCATCTTGCAGGTTCATTAGCACCACATCTCTCTACCTGTCTGGACCTCCCCATCTCTGGCCCACAGCCTCTCCAGTAGGTTCCTGTTTCAATGTCTCCTTTCACACAAATGTGACTCTCTATGCCAAGCAGATAACCATTTTAAAACACAAATCCTATCCTGTTTCTCTGCCCTCCTCATCAATCTTCAGTGGTTTCTCATCCATCTCAGACAAAACCTGGAGGGCTCTCTGGCCTGGAAGACCCAACAAGATCTGGCCCCTGACTCTTTCCAATGCACTCCATGGTCTTGCTGTTCCATGGTCTTTCTCACTTTCTCTTAGGGTCTTCACACTTGTTGCTGCCCCTGCCTGGAATATTCGTCCAATGAGAGGCCCAGGACTGGGCCCCAGACCACACTCTGATAAATCCACTCATGTCTCTCCTAATACGTGATGGGTCAAGCTGTGTAAGAGCATAACCCCCACCACTTTTATCAGTGCTTATTTTTAAATTGTTCTTGTTTTCATCATCAAATTTAGTATTACTTGACATTATTGTATCCTTTAGGTTGATTGACTGATGTGATTACCAGTTTACCAAGAAAAGGTAAATCCCACGAGTTCATGCACTTTGTATAAATTCACTACACTGTTTTGCCAAGACCCAGAACAGTGCCTGCAGGAGAGTGGGCTCTAATAATTATGGACTGAATTAGCTCAGCAAAGAGTTGAAATGTCCTTAGGTAGAAATTATTATAATATAATTATAATCAGTACCAAAGCAAAGGGCATAAACATATAAAGGTCAATGATATATGCTGTGATTTTTTCTTTCCAGGAAATTTGTTTCATGAAAAGTAAAATTTAATTGTAAAAAACATTAAAGAATCCAACCAAAAAGAGCACCCTAAATTGGAGGTGAGAGGCACTTAGGACTAGACAACACATGTTCCAATTAGTGTTTGGTCCCTTCTGCTGGCTTATATTGTTGCAATGTGACCAGTGACTCAAATGAATCAGTTACACAAATCTTACTAAACTGGTAGTCTGTAGGGTAAGGAGACTAATAATTAAAATATGGTACTGAGTCTTCAGTCACTAATCATCTTCTGCTTTCCAGCTGGTGACTCTAACTTCAACTAAGGACTCGAATCCAGAGCAGGAAGCAAATGGATCTAATGTTTTCTTACTCGGAAAATATTTTGATTGACTTTGTAAAAATGTTCCTAGCAAATCTTATTGAGAAGATAATATGAGTTACTGTTGATAGCAGTAGAATTACACCATCATTTTCACTTGACAGATTAGTGTTAGGACAGGATCTTGTCTATTTCTTTATGTTACATAATCTCAGATTTCCAAGACACATCTTATTTGTTTCCTAAAAATAAAGTGCAAAGCCAACCTCGTCAGAAATATTCCAGCAAGTGTTACACGGAATTCCTGCCTCTCAGCACACACTGAATAGTTTTCTTCCACTAAGCAACCCCAACACCCAAAATTAGAAGACAAAAAACTATTTATCTTCAGAAAAACCAGTGTCATAAAAACTGCTGTTCGACTTCTAAAAGATGGAAAATAGTCTTAAATGTTTTGACAGAGAACAAAATTCACAAACAAATGGAGAATTTGTGAATAACAACAAAATTTGGAGAAATGTTACAACCCAAAAATGTTCACCAGCTGCTTAGAAATCAAAATTCTGGTGTTTCTTGTGGATCATTTAGTTCTACAACACAATGATTACAAAAAGCAATAGCAAATGAGGACCATAAAAAAGCACTAATGGTGTAGGCTAAAATGAGAGTAACAACAGAATTCCCAAATGTATCAGGTTCAAACAAAAGGAGTGCTTAGGCTTTTGCTCATGGAATGGTCCGAGGAAGGATCCTTGGTGAGTGGGCAGCTAATGGTCCCACGGTGATTCAGGGGTCCCAGGTTCCTCATATTGTGTCCCCATCATCCCTTAGAGCCTGTAGCCTCATTATCTGCATTCAGAGAACCAAAGAAGAAGAGAACCTGTAAGCCCCACAGCCATTTCCCCAGCCTTCTCCTGGATGAGACACACTGCTCTCCCTCTTACATTCCAATTCACCGTTTGACCGTACTGCATAGAGAAGGAGAAAATACATGGAAGAAATGTGGACCACCACATCCTAGTAACCGCTCTTTACTAAGAAACTAAAAAACATATTCTAGTGGCCAAAGCCATCTCTACCAAAGAAGGCAAAAATATACAACTTATTCAATAAGATCCATCAGACTGAGTGGAAATTATATTTCTATGATGTGGCAGAGACTACTAATTATCCCTTAAATTAATTTTGCTTTCATTTCTATTGTGTTAGAGGCCTCCACTTGAACCAAGCACATGGTCTCCCAGATGCTTTGCCCAACCTGACTTATAATTAGTTGTGACCTGTCACTAAGTTCTGGCCAAAGGGGTGAGCAGGGAAGTGGAGTGTGCTATTTCTGAGTCATACCCTTAAGGAAGGGGAAGTGTTCTCTCCTTCTGTTTTTTCCCTTCCCAGTGACAGAAACGTGGTAAGCCATCTGGGACTATGTTGATGGGGGCAAACCCTTGGTGTCACTGAGCAAAGAGATTCAAGGGCCTCAGATTCTGACAACATCCCGCCTACTTATGCCCTGACAGTTAAATGAGAAACACACTTCTATCTTGTTTAAGCCGCTGGGTTTTTTTTTTTTTTTTTTTTTTTTTTGTAAATCTCTATTACAAATGCCAAATCTATAACTGATACATATGGCAAACAATATGGAATTCTGTTTTTCCCTGATTCAACACTTAAAATATTGTAAAAAGGGAAAGAAAGAAAGGAAGTTGGCCAAACTGAGAAACCATAAATGTATCGAATACAGTCATACAACATGAGATGAACTAGATATTAATGATCTTTTTTTATTAAATGTGAACTAAGATGGTTATTTAATAAAAAATAATCACCATCCCTGTGCAAGGACCAAATTCACTCTTATGATATTCATGAAAAATGTTTCATGGACTATATAGATAATTCCCTGAAAATGTCCTGGAGGGAAATGTCCCCTAGAAGGAACTGCAGTAGTATTTGCCAAAAGAAGATTTACCTGCTCAACCAAGCAGAGACTCAGACATCATTCACACCATGCAATCACCCACACTTCACCCACAAACACATGTATGTGTGCACAGTGAAGGTGAACAGTAGGAGCTGACACTCAGACTAGATCATAGCTCAGCCTCGCAGCCAAATCAGATGTAGAGGACAAAACAAGAAAATTAGGAAATTCCCTTGGCCTTTGATAAGGATGATTATCAGGTGAGTGAATGAATGTATATGTGTGTGTGTGTGTGTGTGTGTGTGTGTGTGTGTGTGTGTGTGTAGCTGCTTAGAGAAAGTATCATACAGCCACCACTGTGCCTCACCTTGTGCTGCTAAAATAGAACACCTAAGACCAGGAAATCTCTGAAGAACACCAATTGATTTCTCACAGTTCTGGAGACTGGAAATCTAGGCATAAGGAACTGGTAGATCCTCTGTCTGATTTCCAGGTACACCTTGAAGGATGGCAGAAGGTGGAGGGGAAGAGAGACCAATTCTCTCCACCAAACCCCTTTGTAAGGGCAGCTCATCTCCTGAGAGAGGAGCCCTCAGGGTTCACCTCCTACTGATATGTCACGGGCAGCACCTAGATTTCAGAGGGACACATTCAAACCATGAGTGGCGAAACTACTATCCAATCACTACACAGGACCCATGACCTGCTCAATGGGCAGACTTCCAAAGATTTTAAAGGAACCCATCATGCATGTATTTTTAAGCTGTTCTGAAGTCTCCTTAGGTAATATATTACCAAAAACACACAGATTATGCAGTTATTAAAAGTAATCATTATTGAAATAGCCACATTCCTCACATATAGCAGGTTACTCCTGACAATCCATGTCTAGATCTCGTGGTGCATCTCCAACCTGTGACTCTTTGTCATCACCCTCACCCTTAGGGACGTCCACTTGCCTGTTCCCTCTGGGGTATTGAAAAGTTTTGTGTGAGCATTAAGTCCTAGCTTTCTATCTCTGTAAGTCCTTAATTAATTTTGCAAATTTTAATCACACCTTAAAAAGGGGAATGTTTCTTGTCTTAAATAACAAAACACTCATATAGTGGATTCTACACAAGGATCATGCTTAGGATCTGGAGTTAGGCAAAAGTGGATTAAAACCCTAATACAACAAGAGTGATATATAAAAATTTGCATACATTCACTGAATCTTCAAAAACAGTTCTATATCGTGAATTCTCCTGTTATCTTATTGTTCAGTCAGGACTTGAACCTGTATGATTTACTGTCAGGACCACTGAGCTGCACTGCCTCCCAGGTTTATTGCCTATGTCATGGTTTACGTCAGTGGCGCCCAAGCCTCATGCAATTATGTGTTTGTGATTGGTTCACTGTCTAGCGCTCAGATTGGTGGTGTGAGTGCTACTCCCCCAGGGGTGGAGCCAGGGTATGATGTAATGGAGGGAGCCGGCGTGTCTCTCTCTCTTGCCAGTTTTCTGCCTTGCTGTTTGTAGCCACCATGAACTGCAGCCCCGCCATGCCACCCTGCCTAGGAGCCAACTGAGTATGGACTGAAATCTCCAAAAACTGTAAGAAATAAATCTTTCCTTCCCTAACTTTGGGAATCAGTTATGTTGTCCCAGCAACGAGAAAAAAGTAACCAAGACAATCTATGAGTCATGTGTTTTTGAACTCTTATTTTGCTATGTAAAACTAGGGGGATCACAGTATCTACCTGATATCCTTGAATGAATTCCTTTTTTGTTGTTGTTTTTATAATATGATAGAACACACAGCCTCATAGCTTGTAGGTAAGCTCTCTACCACTGAGCTACATACCTAGATCAAAAGAATTTAATAAACTAACTTAAAACTTAAAAAGTCCTGAGAGTCACTCTTGGCCACACAAAGTAGCCAATAATTACCAGCTAAAAAGTGCTGGTTTATGTAAACCAACATATTCATTATTATTGAACATCAAGTTATGGTTGAACATACATTGAAGCCACACAGTATTCTAAGTTAAGAGTGATGCCAGGTCATGCCATGCATATGGTATCTGATTGAAAATACATAAAGCAAGGGCTGGGGATTTAGCTCAGCGGCATAAGTGCCTGCCTTGTAAAGCAGGCAGTTGTGAGTTCGATCCCCGGTACCGATAAAAAGGAAAAAGAAAAAAAAAAGAAAATACATAAAGATATTAGATGCTACTAAGTCTCTATTGTGATTTTAGGCACAATAATGGCATCATGATGATGTAAGAAAATCCGCTTTTCTTGAGATGCATACTGAAAGGTATGGAGTAAAACTGGGTAATATCCTTTCAACTTCTTCGGCATTCAGTCAAAAGAAAGGCAACTAAGTAAATAAAGATAGCAAAATATTTATCTTCAGAAAACTGGGCAACATGTGCATGAGTGTTACAATAGTACACTGATTAATCTCCAGTATCACACACACGCACACACACACACACACACACACACACAAAACTAGAATATTTACAAAAGAAAATATTAAAAGAATAAAACAAATGCTGTGTAAAGTTTTATAGAGCTGATCCTTGTAACTTCCCGTGGTAGAAGGTCGGGTTTGTTTCAGGTGATGGGGCTGAAGAGGAGCTTCAGCCAGGAGCAGGGAGGGGAGGACAGAGTTCTGGCTTCTCTGCTCTTCCAACCAAAGGCACTCTACTGTTCCCTCCTTTCTGTAATAAAAAGCCATAGAAGATTCTGTTTATGGAGAAAGAGGGGGCGAAACGGGATGATTCGTGCACAAGGAGGGAGGGAGGAGCCAACTTGCTCTTAGCTTCTACACTTACACATCCTGAGCGCCTCTCCAAAGCCCACACACTTCTGAATCTCGATATATCAAATGACATCATGCTCTACCTTTGATTGCCCGGTCCCTGTCCCCCAAATCAGTCGCCCTCACTTCTGGGAGATTTTAGGCCTTGTGCCCTGTCCCTGTGATTGTCACCACTCTAACTCAGCACATCTCAGATGATGCTTTCCATTAAGTCTCTCTCCTCAAGTCCTTTCCTTCCAGCACCCTGTTTGTTGCCCTACCTCAGAAACTCCCTTCCAGAATCAAAAGCAGCAGCTTCCTCCCATGGCTGCTTCATGAGTCCTCTACTCTGAGCACTGCCTGCTCTCACTTCCAACACGCACATCCCAAACCCCAACAAGCCACCGGGCATCCTGCATCTGAGAGCTTGATGTCTTTGTCCTCTTTTGCTCACTTAAACTTCAGGGTCAGTTATTCCTGTTGATCCTTGCACCCATGGAGCACATCAAGGCTGGAGAAACACCCACAGCTTTGCTAACACAGCACCACTGAATTCAGGGACACACATCTCAAGTGGCACCCAGCGTGCACAGCAACAATACTCCAGAGTAAGCCTACCTCACTCAGATGACAATTTTGATTTCTACCTCCCTGAGAAATTCAATCTAAAATAAAAAGTCCCTCCAGATACTCTGTACTAGACTGAAGAGTACCTCCCAAACTGACATCTTTCCAGGACCCATCAATATGGCTATATTTGGAAAGGACATCTTTTGAAGACGTACCCAAGTTCAAATGTTATACTAGGTAACTATGATCTTATAACTCCCCTAGGGTTGGTATCTTTTAAAATCAAAAGGATACAGAATCAGACAGGAAAGCCGAGAGAGGAAAATACTGCACCAGTGAATCAAAGCTGAGGCCATAGTGATGCATCTGTAAGCAAAGGCACACCCCTAATGTTCTCCACTTCCCTTGATCTATTGCCCTCACTAGATGCCAAGCACCTAAAGGGAAGTGTCTTAGTTCTCTGTGTGCAGCTGTAACAGTGAAGTTGCACACTTTATAAAGAAAAGAGGTCTATTTAGCTCACAATGCTGGAAGCAGGGAAGTTCAAGAGCAGGAGCCGGGTCTTCTGCTGTGTCACAATGTTGCAAAGGGCGTCACATGGCAAGCACTTGTGCAAGAACAGCAAGTTAGAGTACAAGTGAGCACATGTGGGCCAATGGAAGGGGACAGGCTCGACATATAGCCTCCTACTCTTGGGTAATCAAATAGTTCTGCAAGACATAACCCACTCCCACCCATGGGCATTAATCCCTTCTGAGGGTGGTGATCTTGTGATCTAATTTTCTTCCACTAGGTCCGACCTCTGAAGGTTCTACCACCTGTTAATACTGTTCCCCTGGGGCTAACTTTCCAGTCCATGTGCCCTTAGGAAACAAAGAATATATGAACAATCGCACGTGTCTCTGCCTACCCTGTTCATCACACGTTCCAAGCACCTAGAGCAGAACGAGTACCTGGTAAGCAAGTGCACCATATCATTCTCTACTGAGGCCAGGAGGATGTGGTCCAGGAGCCAGCCCCATCACTGATCTGGCTGAATCTCACTCTAAGACAATGGATGGTTTGCCTATCTCTGCATAATCTCAGCAAGTTTGGGCTCTAATTGGCTCAAAATTTTTATCATTGGAGAGTATTTCAGACGCAGGTCAACTCTGTTGCCAAACAATTATTTCTGGAACAAATATTTTAGCTGATAACTACCTGAGAATAACATTGATAGTTTCTTCTTTTGTTTTGGCTTTTTTGTTTTTATTATTTTTTCAGTTTTTTACTAGTCCATGTTTGAAGTTTGTAAAGATTATGTTAATCATAGGGAGCCAGTACATGTACATAGCACATCTCAACATGCAACATAGATGCTGTGACATTTGAAAGTGGACCAAGAGAGCACCATAACTGTGGCCAAAAATATTTTTGAATCTATTAATGTATAGAAAATTTGGATGATGAAGTTCACAAAATAGTGGTGCATGGTTAAAATATTTAAATTAGAAAAATTAGTTATATGACTATATACTGTTCGTAGTCATTTGAAATAAATTGATAAAGAAGCCAGGATAACCAGCTTCGTCTACTGTTGTTTCTGGTGTTTATACCTCTACTAATTTATTGCAACATATCTTAATGACTGCAGATATAAGTCATGACTGATAAATCAAGATATTTAATTGTCTATTGTTCAGTGAGTTGAAATACATCAAAAACATGAGGGGTGACAACTGGAAGATATTGTGAAAGGGCAAAATGTCATTTTATGATTCACTAAAGAAGTTCAACTTTAGAAAGAGTAACAAGCTACTTATTAGTAGAAAGAGTTCAGATCCCACAAAGACTTTCTATGCTAAACCCGAAGCAAGGAACATGTGCACTGAGAATGATCCAATTGTGTATGTTTTCAAAGTTTTGAATCATTCTGGTCCAGGCAGAAAGGCAGTCAGTTGCATGAAAAAGAGAAGCAGATCTTCAGATAAGCATTTAATTTAAATTTTATTTCAAATCTCTTGTAACTTCCAAACACACTGAGTAAGATCGGTTTGGTGGAAACTTTGGTATTGGAAAGAATAGAAGCTGCCAGGGGTTGGTTTGGAGACATCACTACATTATAGTCTGTTTCCATTAAAACACTTCTAGGAAGGGTGTGTGTGTGTGTGTGTGTGTGTGTGTGTGTGTGTGCGCGTGCGCACGCGCACGCATGTGTGTGTGTGATAAATGGAGAGACAGGCATATAAATATATATATATACATATAAATATATATATATATATATACTCCTCTGGAGCAAACTATCTGGACCTGCAAGACTCCCAGTGACACAGTAGGGTCCCAGCTGTGGTGCACACCAGAGACAGGTGGATCTGGAAGCCTGGAACAGTCTGAAGCCACAGTAACAATATGAGCTAAGGGCTGGTTCACATCAACTAGTCAGCCTAAGAATATAAACACATCTAACTAAAAAAAAAAAACATAGACTGAAAATCAAAGGATTGAAAACAATATTCCAATGCTACAGGAACCCAGAAAAATGCAGGCATAGCTACTGTGTTTGCAGACAATGTGAACTTCAAACCAAAAATGATCAAAAGAGGTAAAGAAGGTCACTACCTACTCATTAGAAGAAAAAGTCAAGAAGAGATAACAATCATAAACATACATGTACCAAATATGGGAGCACCCACCGATACAAGACAAATACTAATAGACATGAAAAATCAATTATGCAATAATACAGTTGTAATGAGGGACCTTAATATCCCATTGTCACAGAGATAGATCAATTATACATATATCACTAGAAGCTTCGCTGAAGATCAAATGTTATCACATCAAATAATGCTGTCTACCCATTTTCTCTTAAAATAAAATACAGGCCAAATAATTCCTTTCCTCCCATCAGGAGACTAAGGGCTCCACCTGACCCCAGCTTTGTCTCTTCTTTATTTTCTCATCCTGTTATGGTCCTTCACCCCAAGGAACCTCAAGGGCTTCTCAGGTTGTGGTATATGGCACCTGAACATAGACAAGGTAAGAGGCTGAGAGCAAGGGGGCACGTCTCATCTGCGTGCAACTAGGGGGAGAGGTGCATTGGTATAGGTCAACAGTCATCACTGGAGTGTATTGACATTGGCTTCACCAGGTGTAAAGAATGGGGCATTGAAACAAACCCCTATTCTCTAGGGTCAGTTATAAGCAGGCCTGTGCAAAACCTCGTCTCCAGAAAAAAGAATACAAGCTGAAGGCTGAACAATACAAACTTGCATTAACAGGAGACTGTGGCCTGTGCAACTGAACTCTGAGCTGTATTACACAGGTAATACACCCCTTCCTGTCCACCTCTCTTTGTGTATTTTGTCTGTGTTCTAAACACCAGAAGTGAATCCCAAATTCAAAGTCACAATTATCATCTGGTGCATGATACACAATCCAGGATCCTCTGAAAGAGTCTGACATGTATAGAGATGCCAGTATATACTGATTCTTTTTTTCCCCTCCAATATCAATTTCCTGCTACAGGCTTGCCAAGTGAACCACTTTGTCTTATTTCCTACTTTGTCTTTAGTCTCTAATACCATGGTTTGCAGGGTTTGCCATCCAATAGGAGATAAGCATGCAGTCAGTATCTACGGAGCACCGAATGAACGGACCCTGCAGTGTGAGTGTGCCATGAGGGTGAGTGCAGCTGTGACCCCACTGCTGTGGATGGGCAGGGCTCTCTACCCTCGCCACTCCCAGCCGCATACATAACAGTGATAAGGGGCAGACTGTAAGACAAATGAAGTGGCACTGAATCACTCCGCCCAAATTTTTGGACTATCTGAAGACAAACCACATCGTCTCCTTTATTTAGCAACTCAGTGAGGTAGAAAAAGAAATGCAATAAGCATGGATATTCATGCATCACTGCAAAATGGTATCTTGAACTCATTAGGGAAGACACCTAGAAGGGGAATAGCTGGATCCAGCATAATTTATATTTTTAGTTTTTTGAGGAATCTCTATACTGATTTTATAACATTGGTTATACTAGTTCACATTCCCACCAAAAATGCAGTGGTTTCTCTTTCTCCAGCATCTGTTATGATTTGACTTCTTGGTAAATCTATTCCCTTTGGGGATAACATGGAATGTCAGTATTGTTTTAATTGCATTTCTCAGCACAATTCATAATAGCACAATTCACAATTCCAAACTTTGGAAGCATACTATATGTCCAGTATTAGACAAATGGATTTTTAAAACAGTGGAGGGGAGCAAGAGAGAGGGAAGCAGGGAAAGAGAGAAGAGAAGAGTAAGAGCCAAAAAAAGCGATGAAAACCACAGAAACAAAGCTTTGTAGATGGGGAAAGGAGGAAGAGTCAAAGAGAGGGTAAGGAATGGAGAAAAATAAGTTATATCATGTACAGGTACAAATTCTCTGTGTACCCTGATGCTATAATGCTAAGTGAAATAAATCAAAAGCTTTGCACATACTGGATAGTCTGTGTACTTATGAAATATTTGATATCCCCTGGGAGATAAGCAATAAAAAATAAGATCTCTCCATTCAACTGGCTTCTGTGTAGCTTGGGAAAATCTGGTACAATCTGCTCACCAGTATATGGCAATTATTATCACTTATCATATGGTTTCTCTTATGCAAGAAACACAAAAGATAAATAAAAATGAAGCAAAAGATTGATAATAGGAAGTAGTGAGAAGAGAATCAAGAGATGGAGGGAGAAGGAAGAGAACATAAGAATGAAAATGTGTTATGTACGTGTACCAACTCCCCACAAAGAAAGCAGTAAGTATGTACTGCAAAATGTACTAATAAATTCTTTCTAAAAAATACATATTGCCCAAATAACACATAAACCTGGAAGGAGTATGCACCATAATTTTGGGCCCCTATTTATAGCTCCTATTCAAGGAGGTAAATCTTTCCACCACTTCCCTAAGCTCCTCTCAGATGGTCCAGACCTCTTCCGAGGGGACAGTCAGCATCCTAAACATGGGGTTTGCTCCTGTAGCATTGTATGCTTCTCACTCACTAGTTTCTTCTTTGTCTCTTTGCATTCCGAACCTGACAGAAATTCCTTGAAGGGACAGATGTTTACCACCCATATCCCAGGGCATACCAAATATTTCACAATTACTTAAAATATACTTGCAAATTGGTTAATTTCTAACAGAATGGTCTGCCATACAACCTGTCTTAATACATGCTATTTGTATTTTAAACTGGCCATAAGGTCTTGTGCCAGCCCCTAAAAGCAAAGATTCTTGGATTTATCTCATAACTACAACATGTTAACTCATTATGTTAATAATTATCAGACTCTGCTAGGCAGATTGTACCAGATCCTGGAATGGCATCAATTAATATTGAGCACTGAGTGTTATTAGTATATGTTCTTGCTAATCAGGACTACATTTCCCCATCTGAGGCCAACCTGTGAGTATTTTCTTAAATCTCTCTCTGTCTTGCAAATTAGAAATGTTATACTTCTAGCACATCACAAACAATGAAGAATTGTTAGCTCATTAATCTTGCTTTCTTCTTAAAAAAAAACAGGTTAAATTGTATGATAATAACATACTAATTAGCCTACCCTGCCTATAGGACACTTATAAGTTATAGATTTTCTACAGGCATCAGTACAGAAAACTCACTAAGAAAACTTAGGATATTTCGTAGGGCACCAATGGTTCAGCCGTAGTTATGGATTCCGATATGGGGTTTGCCTATTGTTTCTTTCTTTCAAAGCCCAAAACCTTCTGGCACCCAATACTGGCAGAAAAACCTATCCATTTAAAGCTTTCTATCAGATTACCAGAACCGTATGATGTCTCCCATAAAGCTGGGTAACATTTATAGCAGTTTGTATCCAGTACAAAGCTTCTCATAAATAAATAGGGCTAGAGGCATGTTTGGATGGCTGAGGGCAGCCTCCTGTTCCATTCTCACTAAAAAGTGGCCCTGGTTTAGTACAGATATGGTTTATTGGCAGAAAAAAAACAAGTAGCAAAAATAAAAACCACTCTGTTATCTCGTTAAGTGGCGGGAGAGTCAGATGTTCCAACATCAAGCATGAAGCTCAAGGAAACATTTTCAGTTTAATCTTGAAGGCAAGTGATTTACTTTGTCATGTTTCAAGGCTTTTCTCTTTTTATTTTTTGAATAGATGAACAGCTTGTTTGCTTAGAATCACTGAGACACAAAACATCTTGTCCAAAAGATACTAAGAAGAAGAAAACCAGAGATGAAAGAAAAGTGGAAGGGAAGATTTTCACACAAAGAGGGAGCAGCCAATGAGTACAATCACGGCTAAGCCGTGAGAAACAGGAAGGAAGAACTTCCTGAAAGAAATCTACTAACGATTGTTTGGCAAAGACGTGGGGGAAATGTACTGTAGGAAAGCAAAACTTACAAAGTGTCAGACTCTCCAGACATAAAGTAGAGTGTGGTCAGGAGAGGCAGTTCTTGGGGACATGCACCCTGGGGAAATGACAGCCTGTGACCAAGCAGCCAGCTTCTGGGGAAGAGGCACAGAGCAAATTTGCCGTCATTCTCTGCAGCACGAAGTACACACTTCCAATAAGTCCTCCCATTGTGGAGCCAGCATTCTCTTATTCCACCAGTGAACCAGAAGCAGGCACTTAACCTTTTATGTTTTTGAAACTCAAAGAGAAGAGGAAGCGCAAAGGGAGACATCTATTCCAGGGCTCAGCCTTCAAATTAACTTCACTGTGTTAGAAAGACAGGCAGGTGCATTCTAAATGCACCCTGTGTTAGTCATTTAGAGAAGAAAGAACTTGTTATATTATCCTGAACTACCTTCCTTGCTCTTCCTCCAGAGTGAGCACACAGAAATATATATCTCTAAAGTTAACCCTGAGTTCTGATGAATATGTAATCAACTGACAAATCTGAAAATATACATAGATAGCAGTCCTCATTCTCCAAGGCTTTTAACTTAACACAACAGAAACGTGCCTCTGCCTCACCCTTGGAACACGTGTAATAATTCTATCCTTAAGATAGATCAAGTCCTTGCAAGCAGGCAGTTGTGAGTTCGATCCCCGGTACCGATAAGAAAGAAAAAGACAAAAAAAAAAAAAAAAAGATAGATCAAGTCTTTAAACCAGAGTTGGGCATTCCAGAAATACATGGAATAGTAATTTTTCCAATGGTGTATGTAGGCATAATTATGACTTATTTATTTATATTTCCTGGCAAGTGATGTGCCGCCACAGCAATTCTTCATGGAAATCAAAGCAAAGTCTTTGCGTTAGCAGTAGAACCTCTGCATGTCTGCTGGACATTGCTACGATCATTTTCTCAGGGATAAAGCAGTCGACGAGCCCCATGATCTGGCCCCAAACTCTCTTTTTTCCTACCAGTTACACCCACGTGGTTCCGAGTTTTCTCTACTTCACTTATACTGTCTACATACATACATACAAACACACAAACACATACATACATATACAATCTCTCATAAGTCCCATCTTATTTATTAATTTATTTGGGGTAATATTTTTATTAATTTATTTGGGGTAGGGGCTGGGGATTTAGCTCAGCAGCATAAGCACCTGCCTTGCAAGCACACAGTCGTGAGTTCGATCCCTGGTACCAATAAAACAAATTTATTTGGGGTAATTAATTTATTTGGGGATTCAAGTAATCCTCTTCCCTCAGCCTCTCTAGTAGCTAAGACTATGAGCACACATTTTTACACACACACACACACACACACACACACACTCAGACACACAGACAAAGCTCAGTAGTTCCTCATCCAGGCATTCTCTCTCAGAGTTACACACCAGTATCCAAGGCTTCCCTCTGATATAAAATCCCACACCATGTCTACCCTAACATTCTGTCCAAAAGCATATGCATTTTTCAGTGGTTTCTTTAAATGTGCTTTTCCTTTGGGTGAAGCCTCTCAGAGCTTCCTTAACACAAATAAACTTTTAATTTGATTTTACTTTTACTTTCATACATAAATGTCCTTTTTGTATCACTCATTCTATCAATTGTATCTATTTCCACTAGCAATTCGGCTTTATGAATTGGGTGCACAGGAGCATGTGACGTGTGAATCTGTCACCATCATACCTACATCCCTTAAAAGTGGAAAACACATCACACGTCACTTGTGATATCTTTCATGCTGTGAGTACAATACAATGTCAGGAAACATAGTAGGTATTAATGGAGAATATGAACGAAACTGTTCACATTTAATTCATGACAAGAGAAATGTCAGGTTACTACTAATAGGAATCCCTTATATTGACCAGTACTTCACATAAGTTATTTCACCTAATCTTTCAATATCATACTTCCCATCTAAAGATAGAAATTGAGAGACTTGCATTGTTTGTAGAACAATTGGCATCAAATTTTGGTTGGCATCATTGACCTGAAAATATGGGTATAAGTGTATGTAGAAGGTTGTGGGGACAAAAGCACTCGTGCTGGTAAGGAAATTCATCACCAGGGTTAATGCTCTGTTGTTGTGACAATCACACTACAAAGCAGAGGTAGCAGATCCGAGCAGGAATCTCTGGGCTCCTTCACTGCCTAGCTTCCTTCATTCTGAGTTCTCTCATCTGACAGAAAACAAATGGGGGAAAAGGACGGTTCTCTGGTTCATTTATGCTATGCAGCAGCGTATAATCACCACTTGCATGTATTTCACAGAGAAAAATAAAAGGGAAAACACTCTGAGAGCCTGGAGGAATTCCAGTGGAGGCTGTGGTGTCCTGTCTGGACACCATAGTGGAGATGTTTGAACTGAGATTCGAGAATAAAGAACACTTGTCCCGTCTCGTCCACATCCAGAGGCAGGGCTGTCACAGTGTCCACACACCCTCTGCTGCTCATGACCTCCTGCTTTCCCACACCCTCTGACCCAGGACTCCCAAACCCTGGACTTAAGGATGGAAAAAGAAATCCAAAATATAAATAAAGATACACCTATATACAGACATAGATCACCACCTTTATCACAGACAAATCATAAGTGATGGAAATATCTATCCAACAATAGATTGGTTAAATAAAATAAGATGAATACCATACAGTCATTGAAAATTATTTTTATAGGTCTAGTGATATAACTCAGTGATAGACCACTTGTGAGCACAAGACCCTAGGTTTGATTTCTATCAATGTAAAAAAATATTTTTAATAAAGCATAGGTAATGCTATAGCCGAATTTTCATTATACAATGAGAGTTAAAAATTCAAAAGAAAGAAACACGCTGTCAATGCATTCAACTATGTCATGATATAAACATGTATACCAGCAAAAAAGTCAGCCCAGCCCCTGCCTAGGAGCAGGATATTCTCCTGTGACGGAGACAGATGATGGGAGCCACAGAAAATGATTAGAAGTGCAGTCTACTTCGCTATAATGCTTGTTTTGAAAGCATATGCAGGAACAATTTAAGCCCAGGGTGCATGAGGCAAATTTATTTTGCTTATGTGTACTATCATCTGTGAAAAACCCTAGGTGTACAGAAAAGCAGCTCTAGCGCTTCCTGGCCCAATAAGGGGACACAAAGGTGCACTGAGCTCCCCCAGGACCCCCACCAGCAACCTGGGATCCCTGCGCTATGAGCCACACACACCACAGCTGACACTGCTTCTTGCCTTTGTATTCCAAGTGGTCTAGCAAGACAGCAACTCCAACAACTCCTACTTCCTTCAAACAAATTCCAGATCTCCGCAGGGTAAAGAGACATACTTATTATATGTTTGTTGTAGTGTCTAATCATGTCTGAACTATATATCACATTAAAAACATGTGCTAAGCATTCTTACTAAGTTTCTACCTTCTTAAAATGTGTCACTGGTGAAGTTTTGAGGGTTGTCCCCTGACTCCTACTCCTTTGCAAGCTCTGCAGTATCTGTTGGGTGATCCCACACAGAGCACTTTGACATAACTGACGATACTCATGAGTGTTGCATAGGAAAGTGTGAGGAGCTACAAAACAAACACCAGAGAAGCCATTTCTCAGAAAGCGACTCTCCTGAGCCAGCCTGAGTAAGAAGGAGGAATCAACAAGGCGAGGTGTGAGGAAGAAGGCAGAGTTTAGCGGACAGGCTAAGGTGCCTGAGAAGTATGTGGTTCTTGGACCTGGATGAGGCCTCAAAAGCCAGACTGGAAAACAGAAGACCAAGCAGGAAGGAGCTGAGACCAGACAGCAGCCATGCTTGGTCGCACAGTCTGCAGTGCGGACATCCATGCAGACATGAGAAGCTCTGAGGTTCACAGACAAGGAAGGAGTGAGGTGACCCATACTGGTTACGCTTGTTAGGACCACTCTGGTGACACACTGGAGAATGCATGAAAGGGAAAAGTTTCGATCAGAGAGCTCTGTGAAGAAGCTAGCCCAGTGGATTTGCAGGAAAGTGACATTTTCCTTGAACACGAATAGCCCAGAAATGGCTTAGATAAGGTCCTCTGGACAACGGAACATAATGACACCGGGAAAGAACTCAAGGTTGTGGAATAAATCATTGTCATCTCTAACAGGCTCATTCCACATCATCATGAGCATGCCCAGCACCGGAATCCTCCCTGAAGACTCTGAGCATGTTAAGCCTCTTGTATATACGAATCCCTCCCACCTGAGACGTGGAGAGGTAATGAAGTTGCCTTGAATCATGCATTTGGAAAGCGGTAAAGCAACAGTGAAAACCCCCTGGGTTCCAGACAGCCAGCCTGTGCTAGCTCTGCTCACATGGTATGCACCTGTTCCGCGTGAGGATTCTGCCCACACAGCCGGTAAACTCGCTGGTGAGAGGCATCTGAGAGCTGCCAACATGCTGTGTGTGGCCTTCCTGTACCAAGAGGTCCTCTTGGCCACTGGAACCTGTAGTCTGAGGAGACTTGCCGCTCCTGGCCTTGACTTACCTGCTTGCATGGTCACGCCCTGCTGAGGGCAGCCTCACCTCACTCCCCAGTCTACCTGTCACCCAGGATCTCCAGAGCTGTGGGGCTAAATGGAGAAATATGGGGAAACCAGAGGCAACTTGCTGCCTCCGTGCTCAAATTTGCAGACATATTTCAAAGAAAAGTAAATATGACACTAACCATTGTTCATTTTCTTTCATATTTACTTCAACAGAGATATGTAAACATTTAAATAGTTAGACAGACATGTTTTGCTACTTTTTTCTCTGGTTCAAGCAGAATATTCTCTTTGTTTGGCTAGTGATGGATCCTGGATAAGTAGGATGCTGTGCCAGAGAGAAAATCAAGATGATATTTCCCAGAGGCGTCAGGACAAGAGGGGAGAACTGTTGTCTGGATTCTGACATCTAGTCTCTCTCTCAAGGTTAGCACAACTTTAAGGTAAGACACCTCCCTTCGTTATTGTCTCTGTGTCTTTTAAGCAAACATTTACTTTGTGCTAGGCTAAAATCAGAGTTATCAGTCTAGTCTGTTAGGAGGAAAAGCAGTGAAGCCAGAGGACAAATCTCCCTTAAAGAGACCAAAGTCCACTATTTACATGAACACTGTTTCATCTTTTAAGACAAAACTCAAAGCTCCCTTCCCATGAGTTCACATATAAGCGTATTTAAGCTTTAATAGATCAAAACATAAAGAGGAAATATCTTTCTTACACACAGCTATAAAAAGGGGAGTTGTTAGAAGGTGTCTGTGTTCAACCTGCAAGGCAGATGTCCCCACCCTCACTGATTCTCTTGCATCAGATGCTGCAGTAGATGCTTGGGGACAGTGACCTGGCAGGAAAGAGAGATGGTGGGCAGTGCACGGCCCAGTAGGAGATAGCGAGGCCTGAGGACAGCAGACGAACAATGGCTGCGGACCTCTCCCAACACACATGCCCACTGGGCCCCTGCCATGGTGACGGTGGCAGGGAGCACCACAGAAGGAAAGTACTCACTAAATGGTGCAAATGCAGCCGGGCCCATCTGTCATAAACAGTAGGTCCAAAGGCCACAGGTGCAGACGGCACTAAAAAGTAAAAATTACACTCAGGCAGAGGCCACTCGATAGGACAGGAAGAGGCAAAATCTAGGATTGGTTTCCAATCAATAAATGGATCACAACAGTCTATTCATCTTTGGCACCTGTTGTTTCTTCCTCTCTCTGATTCACCATGAATAAAACTGTTTTATTTGTAAAAGATGTTGTGTGTACCCAGGACCAGCCTTTCGCCTATTGTGAACGAGGCAAAGTTTGTCTTTTGTGTCCTTCCCAGCCAGCTGGCTAGGGCTGCTGTCTTTCTCTCCGACCAGGTGTCAGGGCCTCTGGTGGGTATCTCACCCCCTTCTTGTGGTCCAAACTCATGTTCAGAGCTTCTCTAACTCTCCTGGAAAAATATCACTCAATTTCACAAATGTTTCTTTAATACTTAGTGGGAAAAGCTCTGTGCCACACAAGCGGGAAGAGGTTGAGGGAGGTGTAAAACAGTCATCACCCAGAGAGCTGATTACCAGAAAGAGACACGCGCACATGTGCAGTACGCAACGAACAAACACTTTCAGTGTTCTAACCCAAGTGTAAACATACTGTCACGCGAGCTGTGGGAGGAGACCTCATTCCAAAGAGGAAAAATTGGGCCCTATGGGAGAGATGCAACTTGGACTATGACTTCAAAACTGGGAAGGTTGTGAGTAGCAGGAGAAGCAGGGTATTCCAAGTAGATGGGAAACAGAAGCAAAGGAATGGACCTTGGAAGGTAAGAGTCCTCTTGTCATTTTGAATTCTGGCTCCACCAGTGATTTCACTGTCTGTTTCTACTGCTGTAATACAGTACTCCAGACTGGGTAATTTATAACCAGTGGAAATGTATTTGGCTCATAGTTCTGGGAGCTGAGAATTCTGAAAGACCACACTTTCAGACTCTGGCAAGGGCCTTTGTAGAGGTGACAACATGGCAGAACAGACAGGGATCATATATGAGACAGAGAGGGGAAACTGGGCAAACTCACACATCTAACAAATTAACCTACCCTTGTGATCAGTCCTGGTGATATTAATCTTAATCACCTTTTAAAGGTCTCACCTCTCAAAGCCATCAAAATAGCAAGTAAATTCCAGCTTGAGTTTTTCGGGGGGATACTCAAACCATAACAAATGGTTAGTTTTTTAACCTCAGAAAATTACTGAGCCTCTGTATCCCTTGACTTCCTCATCTGCAAAATGAAAATTCCACCAACATGTTTGTTAAAGATCTTATTAGTGCCAAGACCTGTGCTTGCCCCTGAGGATACGATTAAATTAATTCTACCTCAGAGGGTTTACATTAGTATTGGAGGGAACAGGTAGACAAAGAATTGAGCACCACATTCCAGGAAAAGGAGTACCTGGGCTACCTCGGTCCTGCGTCTAGTGGTGGCAGAGATGGTGACAGGAAAACGGTGGTGCTGCAGTGAGGTGTGAGCACAGTGAGCGCTGATGGTAGAGAGAAGGGTGAAGATGCCAGTGGAAACGAGCAGTCCACTGTGCCTCGTGCTGTTCCATAGCTGGGGGGAGAATTATCCACTGAGACTGATGAACAGACAGGACACTGCCTCAGTGTAACAGACCCAACACTGATGCTGGATTAATGGACTTAACTTGCCAGAGCGGATTTTGGATATAGACCTGACTTTAGGCGAGTGTATTGTGAGAAAAGTGGGTCACCTGAGACCCAACTTTCTGCCCACTTTCAGTGTTAACTCTGTGTGCAACTGAGACATTTATTAAAACTCGCTCGACTGTCTAAGCACGAAGGTGGTAAGAGTGATGATCATTCTCTGCTGTGTTTGGAGGACAAGGTCAGTGCTGTCTAGGCTGAAGGCACAGAGCTCACAGAGATGCCGTGATGCGAAGACTCAGAGCAAGGGCTCGAAGGGCCTGTTATTAGTCAGCCCCAAATTCATTTCAGTCTGTAAATCCCATTTTCTACTGACTTATCATGTGGAAACGGAGATGCATCCCGCTAAAAACCTCACTGAAAAATGAAATAAAATCATACCCAGAGGGCACAACTTTGCATATTTAAAGGAAATGAAAAAAACTTGTGAAATAATTACTGCTACTCTTGAGTAGCATAATAGCATCTACAAACGCTCATGCAGACGCACACACGCGTGCTTCACTGACTACTGCCAAAATCTAAACGTAGTCATCATCACTCGGTTGTCCTACTCAGAAAACTCCAGCAACCCCATTACGGTCTGCCTTTCCTCAACCAGAATCCCAAAGACACTCCCTCCCTCCCCGGACCCCTGTCAAAAGCATCCATTCTCTCCAGAAACAGAAAAGTGATCTCCTCCCCTCCCCTCTCCCGAGGTGGGTCTGCCAATTTCACCTACCAGATTGTTTCTTTGGCAGCCTGTGCCCCCCGACTCCCATCTTTCTCAAAAAAAAGTTTTTTTAATAATGTCTTTAGGAGACTTTGCAACACAGATTTTAGACTAGTGGATTCTTAAGGTAAATAGCCTCAAAACATTCAAGAAAATTGTCTTCAAAATCTTTCGTTCTCCCTCTTCGCAGATCACATTCTTCACAAGAACTGTTCCAAGCTCCCTAACCATTCAAATCCCAGCCTGGATGGCTCTCTGGGTTGAGTCCTATCTAAAACAAGGAGACATTCCTCTGGAGTCCAGCCTCTTGCAATCAGAAACTCTGTAGAAATAGGGGGTGCCGTGTTAAATGAAATAATCTAGACACAGAAAGACAAGTACCACGTGTTTTTGCTCATATGTGCAAACTAAAAACAAAACAGTTGACTTGGAAATAAACAAGGAACTGCAAGAGACTAGGAAGGAGATAGGGGGAAAATAAAAGGGGTACAAGGCATGAGAAGGTCAGGTAGAGCTGATCAGTGCATAATACTTGCACGTATGGAAACATCACAATGAATCCCATTAATCTGTGCAATTAATATGTGTTAGTAATTATCATAAAAGTTGGGAACTGAATTTGCATTTAATATTTTTATTCCTGTTATAAAAATGACATTGGCTGAACCCACCACTTGATATACTGTCTGTCTGTGCCCTTCACCGTATGTCTCACGCAAAAGCTTTTTTCTTCTCTAGCTGGAATAAAAAATCTTTAAGCAGAGATCCTAGAAAACTTGCTACAAGAATGAAAATGTTTCTTTCCACAAACTCACTGTTTTGCCCTTGGTATAAACTGCTGGTTTTTGAGAATGAACACGCTGATCAAGTGAGGGGGGGGAGGGAAGGTACAGAAACAAGCAGAGGCAGGATTCAAAACAAGAGTGGACCAGCGTGAGGAAGAGAATGTTTCCCGGCCATATGGCAAGGGGGCTGAAAAGCCTATAGTGTGAGTCACCGGGGAAGTCTCTGGCTGGAAAAATTGCACCAGCAAGTTCGTTAACACGAATGTCACAAAGTGTTCTGGCTCTGCCAGAGAAGGACTTTGAATTCTTTCTACATGCAAAGGCCACTGAATTCTTCCTAGATGCAAAGACCACCACTGCCATCTCTTCTGTACTATCTTTCAGCAGCAATTTATCAAGCCCTTACTATGTGCCAAGAACTCTTCTGAGGGCTGAGACAGAGCAGTGAGCTAAAGTGACATAACACTCTTTATTAAGCAAATAAACAAAGAAGATCAGCAAATTGTTCACATATATAATTACATTAAGGAATGTTGAGGTTTTGGAAACCAAGGAAACAAGACAGTAAGTAAGGAGGGCTAGAGGGTGAGGTGGAGCCCGCCAGTTTTACAGGGTGCTCCAGGATGGCACAGTTGATAGCTTAGGCTTCAGTTGGACAGTAAAGGTGTGAGGCAAGGAACTGCACTGAAGCTCAGGTGTATGGGTCTAGAATCATATCTAAAGAAGATGAAGCTTAAATATGGCAGAGAGAAGCCAAATTGCAGGCACCAACTTTGTCCCAGTCCATGAGGAAGCCTTTACACTAATGGAGAGGGGACATGCGCACTGGACAGGATCTTAACACAGAAAACCATGCAGCGCACAGTGATTTTCAGCCAAGCCCCTCTCTGGAGTGAGTGTGCTGGAAAGAAGGTATTTCTAGAAAACCGGACTTGCTTTCTAACCAGAGTATCTAATTTTGGGACTCAAGTCAACTCAGTGGGATGTAGCAAGACATTTTCTACCTAATGTAAAAACTCCAGTTAGGTAAACTTACTTACCAAATTACTAAAACAGTGAAATGTTCACAGCAATTGAAAAGTATTCAAACATACAGAAAGTATCTGTCTATAATATAAAAATACATAGAAAATGCAAAAACAAATACAAAATGAGAAGCATAATATCTGGCTTCTTAATTAAAATTTCTTGTGGGCATAACAACATAACAATACAGGTTAAAGCATGACAGTTTCAGCAACCTAGTGCTTCACCACCAAATAACCCGACTTAATAATACTCTCAATCTCTCCCTTATTCATTAAAACATTATTTAATTATTTTTTGATTACTTTTTTAAACTAAGGGGAAAAAGTCAAAAAAACTAGCAGGATATATTATAGTAACTTTTTTGATTTCCCATTAACTTGATTTGAAGTCCTGTAATACTCCCACTATCTTATTTTGACTGATTAGACTCTGTTCCGTTCTGTATGATAGTATCAAGTATCCAGAGTATAGGCAACTACTTTGAAGGCAATAGGATTCACTATGATGCCCA
Source organism: Cavia porcellus (assembly GCF_034190915.1). NCBI lineage: Eukaryota > Metazoa > Chordata > Mammalia > Rodentia > Caviidae > Cavia > Cavia porcellus. The sequence continues at coordinate 77,358,454 of NW_026947494.1, read as the reverse complement.
TTCTGGCTTGACTATTATCCTCTTTTGAAGTTCTGTAATGTTTACAATGTTTAGGTTTTATTGGTCTTGTTCTCTACTGTTTTATTCAACTTTATAATACCTAATGAGATAGACAATTCTTCTTAAGCAAGCAAGAGGCATTATGGTAACCACTGTTGATAACCTTGTACTCTGTTTTTACATCATGTACTATGTCTATCCTTGGTTTTGACTGACAGTTTTGTTTTATCATGTTTGATTTTATTCTCTTCCAAAAAAAAGTAGTAAGATCTATGGGAGCAATAAAACCCAAAATGTGTAAATTTTGTTGTAATAAAGAGAGGGAAAAAAAAGTGCCCTAAAAGATACAACAGCAAGTCTGTTTAGGTGTGTTAAATAGATGACCATATTAATGTTTTTGATTGGATCATTGAACACAACTGTTTGCAGTCTCACTGTTTGAATGTTCACTTTGTAAGCTTTGATCCTGTAACCTGAACCACTGTCTCCAAGATGATAGTGTGTAATCTATTAACTGGTGATACCTTACTGGTTTTGTGTGTGTGTGTGTGTGTGTGTGTGTGTGTGTGTGTGTTTGTGTGTGTGTATAGTTCTGTATTTCTTGTACCCTTACACTGTTTTGTTTTGTTCTGTTTTTTCTCTTTTTCCTTTTAAATAAAAAAATAAAATAAAATAAAATTTCTTCTTGTGAATATTTGAAGTTGTAAGATATTATGGGATGCATCTAGTAAAATGAAATGGTCACTGCTATAATGCAAACCAGCAGCATGTCTATCATGGGTAGTTTTGTAAGAACAGCTGAAATCTAATTAACAAAGTCCCAGGACAGTTTTTCTAACTATAGCTCTTATGCCTTTCATTAGATCTTAGGGTTTGTTAATCGTACATTTCTGCCACTTTGTGTTCTTTGACCCATATATTTCCATCTCATCCCCCCACATCTGTAACACCCACTCTGATAGCTTATCCCTCCATGTGCAGACACAGGCCGTTTCTGAAACTCGCCTCCTGTGAAGAGCTGCAGTGGAGATCGCATGTGAAGCCGGCAGCCCTCCCTGTAGGGGTGAAGGGCATCTCACGGCGGTTTTCAGTTCCACTGCTGAGATTAGTGATACTGAGCATCTTCTCACATATCTATTGGTAACTTTTATGTCTTCTTTAGCCAAGTGTCGGTTAGTTTCTTTTGCTCACCTAAAATTTAATTGGGTTATTTGTTTCTATGCTAATGGGTTATAAGAGATTTTTAAAAAGATTTTGGATATTACCTTCTCATCAGAAGTGTGGCTTACAAACATACTCTCCCATTTGTAGTGTGGTTTTAACTCCCTTTGTTATACCTCCTGCTTTTTCATTTGATATCCCCCTTTTTATTTGTTTTTGCTATTGTAGCTTAAGTTTTTGTTGTAATAGCCAAAAAATAATTTCCAAGGTCAATGTCAAGGAGCTTTGCCTTATGTTTTCTTCTATAAGTTTCATTTTTTGAGGTCATATAATAAGGTATTTTACCTATTTTGACTTGATTTTCATGTATGATATACAAGGGTCCAACTTCACTTTTATATGTGAAAATCTGGTTTTCCCAGCACTATTTTATGAAGAAATTATTCATTTCCCTTATTCTGTGCCCTTGTTAAAAAATAGTTCACCTCATACGTTTAGGTTTATTTCTGTATTTTTATTACATTGATCTACATTTGTATTTCCATGCAAAACCACACTGTTTTAACTATTAAAGCTTTGTAATATAATTTTAAATGAAGAAATATGATACCTTCAACTTTTGTCTTTCTTCCTTAACACTATGGCTATATAGGAGTTTTTATGGACCCATAAGAATTTTAGGATTACTCTTTGTATTTCCACTAGAAATGATGTTAGAATTTTGAGAGGGATTGTACTGAATCTGTAGGTTCCCTGGAGTAGTATAGGCAATTTAAACATATTCTTTCAGTCCATAGACACAGGTTATCTTTCCATTTATTTGTCTTCAATTTCTTTCATAAATGTCTTTCAGATTTTAAAATACAAGTATTTCATTTCCTTAAACTTATTCCTAAGCATTTTATGTCATCAGAAAAGGAAATTTTTCCTGATTTATTTTTCAGCTGGATCTGATTTGGATGACTTCTGTTTTTCTTGTCTGATTGTTCTTTCTAGAACCTCCAGGAGACGTGTTGAATAGAAGTGGTAAGACTGAGCATTCCTGCCTGTACCAGATCTTACCAAAAAGCTTACAATTACTCCCCACTGATTATACCGTTTGCTGGAGGTTTTTTGTAAATGTCCTTTATTATGTTTAAGAACTTTGCTTTTAAACTTAAACTATCAGGAGCTTCAACCAGCAGAGGTTGCTGAGCTTTATCAAAAGCTTATTCTGTGTCAACAGAGATGATTACGTGATTTCTGTCTTTCATTCTATTAACATGACATATCACACTGATTTCTTTGTGCATGTTAACTCAGCCTGGAAATTGGCCGTGATGTCTACTCTTTTGATATGTTGTTGAATTTGGTTTGCTAAATTTTATTGGGGCTTTCTGAATTATGTTCATCAGCATATACATATACATATGCAACATAAAACAGCCTATAGTTTTCTCACTTGCAGTGTATTTAACTGGCGTAGATATCAAGGTGATACTTCCACGGCTAAACGTATCTGGATGTATTCTCTTTAGCTCTATTTTTGGGAAGAGTTTAAGAAGTATTTGTAATCATTATTTTTTGATCATTTGTATCATTCTTTTGGTAGAACTCAGCCTGAAGCCATCTGGTCCTGGCCTTTCTTTGTGGGAAGGTCTTTAATTACTTCTTAAATCTCTTTGTTTGTTATTGGTTTGTTAAAGCTTCCTATTTCTTCCTGATTCAATCTGAGTAGGTTATATTTTTCTAGGAATTTATCCATTTCCTCTACGTTATCCAATTTGTTGGCATATAATTATTCTTAATCGTCCCTTATGATCCTTTTTATTTCAGAGGCATCTGTTATAATGGCCGCACTTTCATTTCTGGTTTTATTAATTCTCCATCTTTTTTCCCTTAGTCCAGCTATGAGTTTGTTGATTTATTTTTTGAAGTACTAGCTCTTTTCCTACAATTTTTTCTGTTCTTTATCTTCATTCTGATCTATGTTATTTCTTTTCTTTTGTTGACTTTGAGTTTATTCTTCTTTTCATATCTTCTTGAAGTATAATATTGACCTACTTATTTGGAACCTTTTTTTTAGGGTAGGCATTAATTTATACAAAATTCCCCTGTTACTTTTTACTACATCAGATAAGTCTTAGCAAGTTGTGCTTCCATTATCATCTATCATAAGATATCTTTTTACATTTCTCTTTTATATTTCCTCTTTGACCCATGGTTAATCAGGAGCATGTTGTTAATTTCCACATATCTGTGAATTTTTCCAAGACTCATCCTGCTAGTGATTTCTAGTTACATACTCTTATGATTGGAAACAATGCTAGCTATAATTTCAGTCTTCTTGGGCTTTTTTAAGACTTGTTTTGTGGTCTAATATATGATTAGGCCACATCCTGAAGAACATTCTACATGCACTAGAAAAGAATTCATATTTTGCTGCTGTTAGTTGAAAACTCCTATATATGCCTGTTCAATCCATATATTCAATCTGTGCATAAAGTGAATTTTAAATCCAGTATTTCCCTATTGATTTTCAATCAATAAGGAGTCAATCTTCCTGATTGATTTATCTTTGTTTAAAGTGGGATACTAATACCTCTATTTTACTATATTGTTATCTATTAATGCTTGCTGCATATACTTAGGTATTCTAGTGATGTGCCTATATACAAACAATTTTTATATCCTCCTAATGAATTAGCTGTCTTATAATTAAATAACTTCTAACAGCTTTTGACTTAAAAACTATCTTACCTGATACAGGTGTAGCTGACTTGCTCTCTTTTGTTTACTATTTGCAGGGAATATCTGCTCCTACCCCTTCACGCTCAGCCTTTCTGTGCCCTTAAAGACAAAAAGAGTCTGTCCTAGGCAGTGTAAGGTCAGATCTTCCTTTTCTACCCACTCAGATGCTCTGTCTTTTGATCTGAGAGTATCATATGTTTCCATTTAAAGTTATTATTGATATGCAGAAGCTGGCTTCTGCCATTTTGTTGATTGCTTCCTGGTTGTCCCCTAGCGCCTTTGTTCCTTTCTTCCTCTCTTGTCCACTTCTGTGATCTATTCATCTTCTGTTTGCTAAGCTTTCTCTTTTTATTGTGTGACTCTTTTGTAGGTTTTGTTTGGTTTTTGTGTGGTGGTTGCCGGGAGGCTTACCTGGAACATGTTGTAGCTATTGTAGACAACTTAAGCTGACAACAACTTCATTAACCACCGCATATCTTGCTGAGGGGAACCCTCTTTGTGTCATGTGTGACATAGCCTCAGGCTGCCACCATGACTCTGTGTTCCAGAACCTAGGAAATTGGAATGACTGCACAGCTAGAGGCCTACACCTAGACCCTGTTGAACTACAGTGGCACTTGTGAGTTGGGACACAAGCTCACTCCTGCAGGTGTCACTCAGGCCCAGGGGAAGAGATGCAGCTATGACTCTGAGCCCAGATGCAGTACTGAGATGGCTCTGAGGATGAAGGAACACTCCTGCGGCTTGGGCCCCAGGGTGAAGGGCACATCTGCAACAGGACACGGTGGCAATTTGAGCATCAGGATAGAGGCCAACCACTGCATGGTTGTGTTACTAGGTACTGGAGTGAGGAACACAGCAGGGTGCCAGGCTCTGCAAGGCCAGCTTCAGTGGAAACAAGGACCTCAGAATAGTGAAGCACTGCTGTGGTTTGGGTCCCAGAGTGAGGAACAGTGCAATTAGTGATTCCTGCACTCCTCAGGGAGGGAGGGAGTCCTGACTGTGGGGAAGATAGTGATAGGCACTCTGGTCCTGTCAATGTCAGTCCTCTCTAACTTAATACTTAAATATCATTAACCTCAGGTGGGAAATAAACACCTCTTGGTAAATTACAAACCACAAAGCAAAAAGGACAGAAACCTTTGATGACCAGGGGTCAGGCATTTCCCTCTTAGCTGATATGAAACTTGCCAGTGATGAAAAGGCTCTGATCCTAAGATTTTATTTAATCTTCCAGCAGTTACTATTATTATCTTTAATCAGGAGAAGAATTTATCACTTTGGCTATCCAGTAAATCAAAATGATTTATCAGTTCTAACTTGATTATCAGCATGTTATGAACAATGAACAAATATTAAAAATTTATAACAATCCTAATAATGAACATGGATGCTACAAAAAAAACTTTCAAAGCCATTATTAATTTGAAAATAAATAAATGTAATTAACCATTTAGAGAAAGACTGAATTATCTTTCTATTCTCTGTATACAAAATATTATAAAGTCATTGTCAATAAAAAGATGCTCAAAAAGTAGGAAAATGTATGTTATAACAAAATACTGTGGGGCAGGGGGTGCTGGAGGTGTAGCTCAGTGGTGCAAGTGCCTGCCTGGCAAGCACAAGGTTGTAAGTTTGATCCCTGGTACCAAAAAAGACAGACAAATGGACAGACAGACAGAAAGAAAGAAAAAGAAAGAGAGAGGGAGGGAGGGAGGGAGGGAGGGAGGAAGGAAGGAAGGAAGGAAGGAAGAAAAAAAGAAAGAAAGAAAGAAAGAAAGAAAGAAAGAAAGAAAGAAAGAAAGAAAGAAAGAAAGAAAGAAAGAGAAAAAGAAAGAAAGAAATACTGGGCTATTGGTTAATAAAAATCAATTTTAAAATAAACCATATCTGGAATTTGTTTTGCCTTCAATATCTATCTGATGTTTTTAAATTTGTAGTATCTTAATTCATTCATCCTAAAGTAATATTTTCTCTAGTGCCCACATTTACATTTTTTATTTTGTATCCTTATCTCAAAATGCGGTTCTCCAAATTTATTTACTTCAGGCCCTAAGTATGGATCTGCACCCTGATAATTGTTCTTAATTTGTTTGAAGAGTTGTTCCAAATTAGGCCTCAGACACTTCTCCGGTCACGGAAATCTCTCAAGGTGCCCCAGTGCCTTGGGTGTACTTTCTGTCTATCCTCCTGGAAATCCGCCTCAGAACACCCTGCCTCTCCAGTCTGCAGGGTCAGCTTCCAGTCCTGGTTCAGAGCCACAGCACTCCTAACTCTGCGACCCGCAGCCTCTGGTCCCAGAGCCCCATCTCCGCAAAAATCCCTAGTTCCTGGGTCCCACATTCCCTTCCTTCTTGGTTTAATAGCTCAAGTCAGTGGAGCAAATCCCCCAGGATCTCTTGACACAAAATGCCTGGTAGTTAAAAGTTTTGAACACCTTCAAACATCTCTTTGCTAGTCTCATCACTCACAGTTTGACTATGTAGAAATCCAGCTTGCAAATCATCATCTTTTACCCAGAAGTCCACCAGATGAAACTTAGAATAGAACATTTCCTACAGCCAGCCACATGCATTCCACTTCCCTCCCTGTCCTTCCCCATCTATGTCATTCTTTCCCTCAGTCAACTTTTGTGATATTGTGTCTGGTCACCACAGTATTTCTTTCCATCATTATTTAATCTGTAAAATTTACAGAATCTGTAGAATTTTTCAGGAACTTCTGTCTTTTCACAATAGCTCAGGTCAGTTATCCTTGGTCTAGCACGTACCCCCTCCATGCTGACCCCTGCTCATCTGCTCCCGGGATCACATGTCATTTGGACTCAGCAGCATGAGGACTGGTGGCAGGAGCTGCCCCGTAGGCTCTGTGCAGGTGTGGACTGTGATTTAAAGCCTGAAGGAAGTATCAGTCTACATCCTTAGAGTCAAAATGTATCTTTCCCCCAAAGCTCACCAAAGCCACAAGATATACAACCTGTTCCCGGTCTTCCCTTAACTCGCTTCAGGTGTGCACACTCTGGACACAGAGCTCCCTTTCTCAGGGGTGGAGGAGGAAGAGAACACAGTACCGATGACCTAACTACACCAGGCAGGAAAGACTTCACTCGGGTGCCTTCCCTTTTGCATCCCTTGGGCCTCCTGACGCATAAGTACTATGTCTTCTAATTTTTGACCCCCTTTTACTTGCTAAGACAGAAACTAGCTTTGGCCAGTCTAGTCTTTCTTGTTCCCCTTCTATTGCTCTTCTGAGTCCAGGAGAAACCCTGAAGCTCATAGTTCGCAGAGCTTTTCCACATCTTTCCTTTGGTGCAGGCCTCTCTGCAAGCTGAGGGTGACAATAACGGTTTTCAGGTTTTCATTCATTCCCCTCACCTTTCACAAATATTAAGGCGAGGTAGAATCTTGTCTCTTTCCTTGGGCTCTGCTTTCAAAGTTTAAAACTCAAGGCACAATTTTGTATGTAAGTCTTACTAACTTGTGTTTTATATTTTTTAAAAGTTTATTCTATGGTCTTACTGTGGGTAACCCCAATGGTATTTTAAACACAAATTTTTAATACATCCTCTTGAAAATGTTGCTGATTTGTTTTTGCTATTCAGTTTCTTCATATGCCAAATGTTTATCTAACAGTATCTATATAATGAAGATGTTGTGAAGATCCAGTGAAATAAATATGAAAAGGCTTTTGGGGGTGTTCTCAGACTAACACCCATAATAGGTAGAACCTGGATACTGTGTCTCTTTGGACTATTAGCAACTCAGAAAAGATAGGTACTGTCATTCAGCAACCTTGATCACAATACCTGATGCAGGTGAGAACCATCCATGAATGTTTACAGTAGTGAGAAAAAAATCAGAGAGGCCACACAGAATATTTAGATATTCTCTAAAGGTATTAATGCTTACAAAGAGAAAAATTGTAACTCTGTTACGTAGGATGCTTATAGAGGTCACTCAGCCAACAATGGTGGGGCAGATCCCATGTGCCTCCCCGGGCCACAGGAGGTTACACACTGTCAGAAACTGTCTCAGTTCTGTGATCTTCTTGCCAAAAATGGAGCCCTTGAATCCATCAAGTCATGAGGAAACATCAAGCAACCCCAAGGTGAAGAACATTGTGCAAAACAACTTGTCTCTACCCTTTAAAATGTCAGGGTCAGGGTAGAAAAAGACTAAGTAATTGTTCCTGCTTAAAAGAAACTGAGGGACACTATGGTAAGTCAGGCACAGAAAACAAATACCACATGTTCCCATGCAGATGCTGACTCTGAAAGGCTGATCTTGTAGAAGTAGGGAGAAGAATGGTTACCAGAGCCTGGGCAGGGTTAGGGAAGGGAAGTCTGGAAAGAAGATGGTTAATGGGTGCAGGGATGCAGCTGGGAAGGAGGAGGAGTCCCTGGGGTTTCACAGCACAGTCCCATGGTTCACAATAAGCATGTCTTTCAAAATATCTAGGAGGGGCATTTTGAATGCTACTAACACAGAGCAATTAAAATGTTAGCTATAACTGATAGAGCAACTACCCTGATCATTACGTAATGTATATATGTATCGAAATGTACCCTATAAATATCTACAATTCATATGTTTCAATGAAAAATGAAAATATATTTTACAGGGGGATTTAGCTCAGCAGCATAAGTGCCTGCCTTGCAAGTGTGTGGTCGTGAGTTCGATCCCTCATACCGATAAAAAAGAAAAAGATAAATATATATATATATATATATATATATATATATATATATATATATAAATTTTTAAATAGTACACGAGACTAAAGATATATGACCATTAATTAAACACAATACATGATCCTGTATTGGTTCTTATATTACAGATTTTTAAAATCTGTTTTGTATTTTACATGGCTTATTTATTTATTATGTACTGTAATGAATCATTATTGGACAACTGGAAAATATAAAAAAGTCTAAATTTTATTGCTGCTAATTTCATGATTTTGATCTCGTATAATGGGTATGTAGGATATTTAAGATAGCATATGTATGCTTTGGAATATACACTGAGGTATTGAAGCAGCATCAGGTCTAGCGATGTGTCACAAATGCCTCATGACAAAATAATATGCTTATTGCTGGTGATACAGCTCAGCAGCACAAGCACCTGCCTGGCAAGTGCAAGGTCCTGGACTCAATTCTTGGTACCAAAAATAATATATGTTTAAAGATATAAATATGTACACACAATGGCAGAGAGAAATAGATGGATAGGAAACACATTTAGTAAAATGTTAACTGCAGAATCTGAGCGAAGAATATTCAGAGACTCTTTATGATCATAGATTTTGAACTTACAACTTTTAATAGGTCAGGGATAATGTCAAGGTAAAAAATTTCAAAAAGCAGACACCAAGGCACAAGCTCCTCAGGTTCCAGCATGTTGACTGTGATTTCGGTCTCACCTTGGAGCCTGTCTTTGTAACATGAAAATCCTTCCAAACAGGGAGAAAGATCTTCTTGCAAATGGGAAGAGATGTAAAGATGGAGACAGAGAGGAAGGAGGAGGGCGAAAGGAAGTGAAAGGCGTAACATACCAACTCCCCACAGTGGATGTGATGATTATGTACTTCAAACATGTACGAATAAAAATTTTAAAAATAGAAAGTTCTTCCCTGCCTAAAGCCTCAGTTTCCCCCCCTGCACAGTAACCACCTCTAGGGCTACACAATGAGACAAGACACCCAACAGCCGTTGACCAAAGCCTGACTCAGGGAAGTGTTGGGAGATTTGTCACAGGAATGAACGACACACGTTGCAGACAGAGGACCCAAAACGGCATTTCCCAGCCCAGGGACATCTATTCCCAGCACCCTTCTCTGGTTTCATAACAGCCCTAATGTTTAAAAAATAAAAGAGCAGGTGCTGTGAGGGAGGAAGGGGGAAGCAAGAAATCGAGACAGACACGATCCCAAGCCCGGAATGTTTCCGTGACCTAAACTTCGCAGAAGACACAAAACAAGACTGCAGAAGAAGACGCTGGGCCGAATCGCTTTTTTCCCTACTGCCTCTCAGTATTTTGAGAACCTTAATATCCTGCGATTTTTCTACATTTCTTCAGGTAATAAATATCAACTTGTTGGAAACTTAACTGAAGACTTGTTAAAAATAAATCCCCCCAAAACCCTACTGATACGCTTACAGACTTTTTTCTGTAAGACAGTAAAATACAAATATCTACATATTTTTAAAACTAGTTTTTTCCAGATTTTCCCAATTATTCAAAACAACAACCTCTAACTTGAAGTTACTGTGTCCAGACCCAATTATTATTTTAACCAGCCTACATGTTATGGCCTCAGAATCATAATTATGTTTATGCCTTTTGAACAAGCTGATGAAAAGAAGCATTTGTTTAAGGTTCCCATCAATGAATGCAGAGCTTAGACTAGTCTTTAGCATATACAAACGTTATGCTTATTAATTCCGAATATTCATTCAGTTATTGAAACAGGATGACAAAACGATACAGTGAAAGACTGATTCTCTATTATACATATTAGCTTTGTATAAAAAAGAAAATACAAACCTTTGGCTTGGGAATAACTACCCAAGGCTCCAGATTCATATACCTCTTTGAATTTTTAAAACTGGGTGTTAGGTATCAAAACTATAACATCAATGCTCTGAATACACAGATAGATTATAAATTCTCAAAATAAGCCCATCTGATTAAGAACTCTCCAGCTGGATTTCAGCTTAACAAATTTTACAACTGCCTATGTGTAGCCAGTCCACGCCAACAGCCCCAGCATCCTGTTTAATTAAAAGCCACTGATACGACTCCTGCCACCTGTTTCATTGATCCTGGAAGATCCCTATTTTGGTCCGAGTTCTATTTTGAGGATTAAAACTTTTGTAAAAACAAATATCAAATATTTATTCAAATTGATTACTATTATTTCACATCCTGAAAACTACATTTCCTACACTAAAATTACAGTTTATCTGTGTCAATTTTAACAGTGATTCAAGATGATAAACACAGTGGTAGCTGCAGCTGGGAGGAGGGCTGGTAACTAAAGCAACTCTGGTGTAAGTTTCAGGCTCTTTGTGCCTTTATATCATGTAAAAACGTCCTTACTAAAATTCATTATAGACAGATAAAAGGAGATTTCTAAAAATCTGCTATAGAGAAGCATTTCAATGGAATGCTTATGCTTGGTAATTCAGCAGAACAGAATGCAACAAATACAAGAAGAGAGGAATGGAGAACGGCGAGGAGAAAGGAGGAGGAGGAGTAGCCATAGTTTTACAGCACGATGCAGGTTATGCAGCTTTAACTGGTGCAGCTTTCTGGATTTTGAGTTCAACGTAGTGTCATAGCAAGACTTTTGTAGAATTTCTATATTTAGAAGAGTAATCGACTACTATCTGAAGAATTCTACTAGTGAGGTTTGCATGATATATATATGTTATTGCCTTATGTCACTATTCAATAAGCTATGAAGACGAGAACCAAAGTAAAGTGAAAAACAAAAGAAAAAAATGAAATTCAAACTCTGCTGGCTGCCTAAATCAGGCAAAGACTTTTGTTTTAAATGAAACACAAATGTAATCAATTTCAAAAAGAAGCACTTTCCATCTATCACAGAATCGAAGACCTAAATGTCTTTCTTCCTCTGTGTTTTAGCGACCATTGAGGTAATTACACAACTATCCTCTAAGTATTAGGGAACAAGATTCCGCTCCCGGCTTCACCATGGGCTGTGCAAGAGACAAGATCTAAGACAGTGATGCACAGAGATCCTAGGGTTCTCCTGGGGTAACACTCAGACATGTGGAGGCGGATGTAACCTGATCTGCACCTAAGGAGTTCTTGGGGTGACTTAGGACAAAACTTAGGGGCTCTACTCTCAAGGACCAGCCCAGGAAGCATGAGAAACAGTGGGGCCAACCCAAAACACAGGGTTCCACTTTCCTCACTTGCCTTCCAAAGACAGCTTAGCAGAGAGAGCCCCTAATCCAAGGGCACGCTGTGACATCCACCCTCCTCTTGATGTTGCCTCCATATTAGCCTATTACATGAAGTCTTTGGTGTTTTTCCCTTTGCTCCACACAGTACACTACACAGGGAAGGGAAGTGAGCTGAGAGTTCAAGGGCACTCATGCCTGGAACCAGATGGATTGTTGCAGTTGCCTGGGAAACCTTCAAAGACAGAAATACTTGATATGTCAAATATCTAAAGTCAATACAAGCCAAAGTCATTTAGAAAGTAAATCCAAGAAAGCAAATGGCATAAGAGGCCACTTGGCTTATGAAAGTAGTTCCAATTTGTTCTGTGTTCATGAACTTTCGAAAAAGAAAAAGGGACTTTATGATCCTAATTAGCCTGTAAGCATAATCTTAAGTACTAGCTTTCTGCATATAAGATAAAATTCAATATAAAGATACTGAGTTATACAAAACATTATCCATAGACTAATAAACTTGGGTTTTATAATAACAGTAGAACAAAATACAAGAAATTTTTGCAAAACTGCCCTGGTAAGTTCTCTGGAATTCTGCTCCAATGTAGTATGTTTTTCTTTCCAGATCTCCAGTGTAAAATGAATACTTGATGTTGAAATTTTTTTAAAAATACTGTAGTAATTCTGAGGAGAAAAAAAAATTTAACAAGTAAAACAATCTGCTATTGTTTTGATTCAGGCAAATATGAACTGAATGGAAAACTTCCTAAACTACATTTTTTTTTCTTCAAATGCTGTTCATAGATTCTTGCATAAACCTGAATTAGTGATTTTTCGTTAAAAAAATCATTCTGAAAATCTGTAGAGTGTGAATGAATTTGTGTGCATCGCTGGTGCTGGTATTTTTATAGTGTCATAATAAACGAAAAGGTTAATCAAAGTACAAATACCTAGCGGATCTCAGAGAATTACAGCTTTGTCCCTTGCACCTCAATTTTTCAGTTATTTAATGGGAGCCTTACATAGAGACTAACATTTTTTAAATTATTGTTTTAGAGATCTATGATTTTGCTGAAGGGTGCTGTCCTAAATATACTGCTTTTAAGCAGGTATTTCTGGTCCCAGTTTTCAGACAAGTACAGTTTTTAAGTTTCTGGGTGTTCATTGCTCTGTGCTGCCCTCTCCTGGAGCACATCTGTAAGCGACTTCTGGTCAACAATTTCCCCTGCCACACAGCTACCCAGATTATCAACAGTGCTCACCGGGCTGTAATTCTTCACTTCTTCTGTGGCGACATGCAGAGCTGCATTTCAAGTCAAATCATTTAAAGACATAAAGTTAAACTAGTTTTAGTTTGAGATCTTTGATTTCTTCATTTCACATGGGAGGCATCACTTTCAGATAATTTGCACCATTATAAATTAAAACTATTATGTCATGTAAAAAAGCCTGATTATAAAGTCAGTAAAGGAAACAATATGATAATTTGAATTTATTCAATTATTCTACAAACATTATCATTTTTGTCTGAGTTGCATGAACATGGCTTACATAGTATCACTTCTTTTGCATTATTTATTCTAAATTGATCTGAAGGAACCATTCCAGTTAATCTGACAGTACTTTATCTGAATTAGCTAGAAAAATCAAGGCACCAAGTTGCACGCAATAAACATGTCCAAAAATAGCTCAGAAATCAGAATCTCTTTTCTGTTGGAAAATCTGCTGTGTACCTCACTTTTGATTCTACTCTAGTTATTACTGCTTTATTTCACCCACAATCATGAGGCATAAAAGTGGCACAGCCTTGAGAACAGCAGCTTGATTTCTATGCATGCTGGGGAAACAATCTTATTACAATGCTAATGTTATGTGTGTATACCGTGCCAACGAATGAAAGTGTTTACTAAGCTTTGCTTTAAGAAACTCATCCTGAATCCCAAGTACTGCACAGTGATCAGTTTCTCTCTGAGCTTGACTCAAAACCCTTAACCGACAATTCTAAATAATATTCTCTTTCACTGAGATAAGTTAGCTTGAAGTTAAAACACACGTCTTATTGCTTGAGGAACAAAATCGTAAAATTTGATTTCTTAATGCCTCTATCCAGTAAAGAGACATACAGCATGCATATGTCGCAGGTCTCCTATAGCGACAAACAAACGGCTCAAGTACTCAACATATCCTCATATTCGATGCTTATTATATGTAAGCAACAGATGTACTTCTCATCTGAGCACCATAGAAAGCGGTTTTTAAAAAATAATCCTAAATAGAAAATGAGTCAGTCCCAGTGCAAATATAAACCTAAAAGAAATTCCACTCTGAACAAGTAACATTTGCAGGATTAAACATATTGACATTTTAGCAAAAGTGCCTGTTAAATATCATAATCTGTCAGGTCCCCAGCACTCCATTAATGTCCTCAGTTCCTCTAAAGAAAGCATTAGAAGCAACTTAGGTGAACACAGTTATCACAGTTGACACAGGGCTACCAGGACCATGCCTGCAGAGTCACTGGTGTATTTTCTCCTCTAAGGTTCAAATCAGTATGAGATGTAATAAAGTAACCTGAATTTACTTTTGACAAAATTGTCTTCCTTACCTTTACCTGGTGAATGTCTACAGGTGGGCCGAAAGTTATCTCTTCCTGGATATGTTCCAAAACACTCTTATGCTACTGCTCCTAGGGTTTCTCCACGCTGCCCCATTCAGATACTGTATTATTTTCTAAAGAAGAAAAAAAACGCACACAGGAAAAGTATCATAAGAAAACCACCGATTTATAATCAGATCTAAACAAATGCTGAATCAATATGAATGGCATCTTGTAAAACGCTACCAGACGTTGGGTTTTGTGGAGCACAATGCCAGAAACTTTCTCTCCTCTTGTAGCTTTATTAAAAGCCATGTTTTCCAAGATGTAAGATACACAGTTATCTCAATCAGTTTTTGCTCCTTACCTCTAGGATTCCTGTGAGGTCACATTCTGTTAAAAACATCCTGCCCTTCTCCCTACAAAAAGGTTCCATAGAATCAGAACACAGAAGCTCTGCAACTTGCTAACTTTGCTCTGTGTTATTTACCAACCGCACAAAGAAAATGCTGTCTATTCAGAACTCGTTTCAAAACTCTTTTCACTGAGAGTGAGCGAACAAGCGGGCTCATGTCCCGAGGCACAGTCACATCCCCAGTGGTCCGGTGATGGCCACGGTGCCAGCACCAAGTGGCACAGGCTCAGGACGGCCCACAAGGGTCTGTTGTAAACAGAGCAGACGCACAGCCCAGAAAGTCAAGGAAGAGGCGGAGCAAGGGCACTTTTACTGGCACCTCAAGCTTCTTCGTTTCTTTTCCCTGAATTTCTACCAAAAGTTACCCTCTCACGGCAGGCTGTTTCATCCGGGCCTCACAGGATGTTACCGAGGTGACAAAGAGAGAATCTGGCCAGCCAATCAGGGTTTGAGGCCCTGTCTCCTTACTGAATTGCTGTCTTTGGGAAAGTTATTTAAAGCACGTGTAGTTCAGTGTCCCCTGTTTTTATGGTGAGACTGAGTGTGGTACCTCACTAGCCACGAGGTGTAAGTGAAGCAACACTCACAGTGCTGTGTGCGTTACAGCCCCCGCATCACACTGCAAACCAGCTTCCAGCGCGGTCGGATCCCCCCCTCTTCCCTTCCTCTCCGGCCCTTCTTTCTTCTCCTCTCTCCTCTTCCCCTCACCCCTGGGTGAAACTCCCATCCTCAAATCAAAATACCAACCTTACCATCTCCACCGTGCAAAGGAAAACACCTCAGGAACTTATTCAACAACCCAAGATTCCACTGCCAGAACAAAGATACCAAGACAGAAATGAGAGGCCATGGAGAGACCATGTAGACATCACTTCCCAAGGTCCTGCAAGGAACTGGGGCACTCAGGGTACAGAAGTGGGCTTTGAGGCATGTTCTTGCGGTTAGGAGAAGCAGCCAGCCCACTATGTCCCAAGTTGACTTCGCATGGAGCTCTATCCCAGAATCTGCTTCAGATGGCCAGGGAACCACCGAACAGGTTAGAAGCAGCACGGAAAAGCAGAGTCCTAGAGAATCCACTACAGAGCATGAGTGTAAAGCCCCTGCCAGGACAGAAAACAGGACACCAGCCAACCAGGCTAACATGGTTCATGCTTTTGTGTCTCCAGCACAGCCCCCAACACACAACTTAGAGCCATGGCAAGGTGGTGACAGGGACTGGGGAACCAGAGCTCAGAAGGGCTCCTAAGTGTCCCCTCAGAGTACAGGCAGCCAGGCCTTGGAGGAAGAAGAAGGAGCAGTAGATGGGCTCAGGGCAATTGTTTACCATTGCTTAAAACAAGACAGCTTAAGTGCAGAAGCAAAACTGTGATTGGAATGACCAGAAACCTATTTGAGAATGATCGGGATGTTGCTGGGACCTACAGGTAAGAGATATTATCCAGGGGTTGGGGATAATGGTCTCACTGAATAGAAGTTACATGACCAATAGAAGCAAAATTAAATTATATTTTGGTTCTGTCAAGAGCTATGCTTGTTCAGTGGATCAACCACTTAAGCTACGCATGACAGACTCTTCTGCTAGACCGAAGCTCCAGGAAGAACACAAGGCCATGTATGCTACATTCCTTGCGGTTTCCTGCAGTGTCTAAATATCACCTGGCCCATGAAAGTCAGTTCGTCTTCCTACTGGTTCTTAATTGGTTTACATAGCCATTCCCAGTCATTGCTCTCATTCTAGAGAAATAAAGATGAATCTATTTTTTTCAAACTTTACAGTCACCTCTAAGACATTTCTACTACTAAATTATTTTTCCCTTTATGCATCTTCTCCAAAAGCTATCTTCCTCTGCCTCTTTCTGCTTCGGAGAACCTGATATGTCTATATCACATTCAGAAGGCACAAGCTGGGTTTTCTGCAATTTTATAGTCCGTAATTAAAGATTAATCAAAGAACACCTTGACAAGCTTATCAAAGGAGCTCCAGGTACATCACAAATGTACCCAGCATTTTTCTCTTGGGAGTTTCTCTTTGTGGCTCAGAAATCAATCTTTTTAACCAGGGAAAAAGAAAAAGGACACAAGAGCTTCTATGGTCTTTTTGTTTCCTGTCCCCCTATCTCGTGTCAGTGAATTTCCGAGCAGGGTCTCACTAACTACTTCTCTACTCTGGGGTGCAGATGAGTTCAAGTATTTTGAGGCATAGAAACCATTTCTTTGGCCAAAAGAAAAACTCAGGGGAATTTTTTAAAAAATATCCAAGGCAAGCCTACTCGTGAGCTTCCCAAATTGAGCAAGTTTGGGTGCAGCATATGCAGTCTCAGTTTTGGAAATCACAATATGCCATTCATCCCTAACTAGAGGATGGGACAGAAATGTTGTTGCTGAACCAACCAAGGGAAATATGCTTGCTGCTTACCCAAAACAAACTTGCAAAATCCAACTTCTACTGCTTCAAATTTTCAGATGGGAAATTTTTTTTCCTACGTGTCATTTTCAACTATCTTTGTTTGACTGGTTAAGTGAAGACTGGTACCTGGAGATACATTTGAAAGGATGGTGATCTTACGTGCTGAAATACAGACTCAGGACAAGACAGTAGTTGCATAAGAAAATTCAGGAAACGCTAGACAAAGACCCTTCCCCAAGATGAGATCGGGTACAAATGAGTGTGTATAAAGACCGTGACATAAAAACCCAGATCTCTGGAGGCTGTGATTTGATGTAGTCAATGAAACACAATTTATATATTCTCTTCGTCACTGAAAGCTTTTAAGCCATTCATTAAGGAGCCCCCGCCAGACCATCAGCCTTCACGAATCTTTTATGGAGACTGTGCTTGTGTAAACTGTGACACCTAACACTAGGCGAGGCTGATAAAGGAAACAGAATTTCCACTGGCCATGCCCAAGGACAGGGCCTGGAAAGAAACATTCACCACAGGGCTTCCTCCTGAGGACAACCTCTTGATTTGTTTGGTCTGTTCTTACCGCCTCCTGATTTCTCTCCTCACTGAGGCAAAAGCCAACTTTAAGAGATCTTTTGGTCATCCTGACTACAAAGCCTCTATTGGTCCATTAGCTCGCTCTATTTCCAAAACATGGCACCAAAACAGGGTGTATAGAAAGACCTATTATTTTGAGCTATTGCCTTTGGAGAAGCTGAATTTGCAGTAATTCATCCCTACCCAAATCAAGTCTCCTTCTTCAGTCAGTAAGAAGCTATCACCAGGAACAATGTGAGAGCTTTCCAGCAAGATGGCAGAATCTAGACAGCGTTCCGCAAAATGTGCTGTGAGATTTCAAATTCCTGGCTGCTTCGAAGTGTTTATAACTGAATAAAACAGCCATTTTACCAAGTCTCATTTAAAAAAAAAAAAAACCTTAAAACCGTCGTATAGTTGTGTTGTATTCAGAAATAACTGTTACTTAGAACTGGGGGGTTGCTGTGAGGTTTTTCCCTTTGGAATACTAGATTTATATGAATCAGAGAATTGGACAGCAAAGGCTGGCCTAAGATTCATCCTTAATTTTTAGATCCCTCGGACACAGTGGCAAGCCGATCACCTACCCATTACTGGCAAGGTCATCACCGTCTCTAAAAGAGCTGCACCCTAGCAAAATAGGTAATTATTACTCCTGCTCTGATTCCACTTCTTTAAAGGCTTTCTGAAGATGCCTTTTGGAGTCTGTAGGCAGCCCTGGCAAAGAGGAAAAGAAAAGAAAAATGTTTGCTAGCAATTTACAAAGTACAAGCAGCGCTTCGATCTCCCCTGTGCTGCAAAATGCACAGCCCTAGTGGGTGACTCCGGGTCACAGCTTCCGGAATGGGCGCGTGCAGCCGGCCAGGTCGCCGTGGCCAAGCGTCTCTGACAAAGTGAACCCAGGGTGCCGCGCCCACGTACTCCTGATGTCTTTTCCTTCCCTCCTGCCAATTTTTTTTTTAAATTCTTTGAGAAACCAGTGGGTGGGCACAGATGGGAAGTGGGAAGCTGCAAAAGGGAAGAAGATGGTATTGGAGAAGAGCGCGCCAGGCGCGTCCTCCCGGACACAGATGGCGCAGCCACACTGCGCTCCTGGAAACCCGCTTCTGGCTCCTCTACGGCGCCCCCTATCGGCCCCCAGCGCCCAGCAGCCAAACCTAAACTCTGGCCTGAGATCTCTTTCTGCAGTAAGTCAGGATTGCGGGGTAACTGTGAGGTGGTCGGTGCATATAAGATTTTCAAAAACACAACAAGTTTAAAAAAGCAAATGCAGGTTGAACTGCTATCCAGTAGTGTAACAAGTTTTGTTAATTTATCATTAGGTACAGTTTGATGCCATTGAATTTTAAAAGTCTCTCTACTTCTCACCTTTCTGCTTAGGGAAGGGGGCACCCTTCACATCAGTAAACATCATCTATGTCCATTCTTAAGTGATGCCCCTGAGGGGGCCATTGAATAAGGGGAAGGAAGCGCAACCAGAAGTCCAGGGAGTCTAGGAGTAAGGACACATGCATGGCAGAAAGGTGAACGTGCATTTGGAGACAGGGGGTGACAGTTGGGTGGCAGGTGTCCTCAGAGTTCGGGAGGGCAACTCTTACAGATGCGTCTGCTCTCTTCATAGAACTGAGCCAGATCAAAGACAGCCGAGCAGGGGCCCTGATGGTCCACTGTGCTTTTTGCTCTTTTAAGAACACAAACTGATGAGGGAAAGAAACACATTTAGAAGACAATTAAATGATTCAAGTGAGGTAGCCAGGATGCTTCTGCCCCTGGGAACTCAGTCCCCCTTGTAGCTCTTGCCCTTCGGCACTCCTCAGGCAGACTGAGGCTTAGCTCCCAGTGTGGGAAGGGGAGGACACACTCATCTTGTGGCTGGCAGGAGGACTTCAGCCTTTGACCTCCAAAAAGAGGAGCCCAGTGCTGGCGCTCAGGGATGCTCGTGGAGGCTCAGTTCCTTCCTCTTTCTTCACCAAGTCAAGCCTCATCCCAAGTGAGTGTCACTCTCCACATCACACACAAACGCAAAAGCTGCCCCAAACTTATGACTCAGTCACTGGACCATGGAAATAAAGCTTAACTGGACCATGGAAATAAAGCAAACTACTTGAGAAGATCTTGGCTCTTCAGGTGCCTTCTAGCAAAAGAGTTTAAGTGCTGTGACCCCAAAACAGGTAATAACCAAGTTGCCACGAAAAGCATTAGACTGTAGTCATCCAGAGCACAACTTAGAACCAGATTGCTGGCTTCAAATCTAGCTCTGCATTTACTGTCCGGGTGGTGCTGAACAGAGCACATGTCTGGCCTATGCCTCAGTTTCCCCTTTCCACTTAGCGTCACCATAAGGAACTAGTTCTTTTGTGTAAAGTGCTCAGAGCAGGGCCTGCTAGGCAATAAATGTGGCTGTGTGCCTCTTTGTGTTTCTACTTCTGACACTGACTCTCGCTGGATCAGTGCCTGCAAATTTAACCTCTCTCACCCTGTGGAGCCCTGAAATCACATCCAAAGAATCCTGGAGCTCTAGAACACAGATTCTGCTCTATAAAAATCATGTTTACTCAAGATTCTCTTGGGACAGCCCTGAATCAATATCAATTTCAGGTTTAGCATTAAAAACAGAAGCTGAATAACACTTCTCAAGATTATCAGAATCCAAGACAGCCCAGCCATGAAAAGTTTACAAGGAGAGAGCATCAATTCAAATAAGCCAATATTTGCATAGCACATGTATGGGGTCCTGTGACATATGGGCAAAAAGGACAAATTCTCCCACTCACAGGCCTTATAGTCAAGTGACCAAGACAAATATGCAAGAAATAAAATGTTGCGATGCATTCCAAAGGAGAAACATAACATGCTATGGAGCAAATAAAAGAGAATTCCACCTTTCCACGTCTTCTATGGAGAGGTAATATTTAACCTGAGATGGCAAAAGCAATAAGTAATCAATAAGCAGTGGGATTCCCTCTCCTGACCCAGGACATGGCATAAGGAAAAGGTTCAGTGGAGAAAGAGAGCCCCTGAAAGCAAGTCCAAAGTGTGCGAGGAGACAGCCACAGGGGAGGGCAGTGAGGCCCCCACCACCGGAGCCCAGGGCCACCGCTGGGCTTTCTGTCAACTCAGTAGCCTCTTAGTCTCTGTGACGATGGCTACCTCATCTCTAGATTTATTTCTATGTTTGCAGCAATATTCCCTTTAAAGTAAGTAACAGCGTAGACCTTAACTGAAAGTCCAGTGCCTGAGGTGAGAAAAGCCTCCCAATTGCTCAGAAGGAGAATCCAGGTCCTTTTCCACCAACAAGCCAGGTAACAGGAATGAGTTGAGTGAGATGTGTGACTTTAAAAGATCCACTCTCAAGTAAAGTAGAAAACCTAAAAACAAAATCCCTAACTGTTAGTCGTGATTTAATATAAAATTATGTATAGCTTAGATACCTTGAGCCCACTGCCACTTTAGGGAGACAAATCCTGGAGGAAGACTCACCCATTTCTCTGGGAAGCCTCTGTTATGGTCTGCATCTCAAATGTCTCCCAAAGGCCCACACACTAAAAGCCTGACCACCAGGCTATGGCATTTCTAGGGTGTAGGTGACCCCCTCAGAAGGTGGGGCCCTAAGTTAAATCTCTGGGGAAATACAGCTGAAGAGGAATATTGGGACCCCAGTTCCTCCTTTTCCCTTCTCTTTCTCTTTATTTTTCTACCACTAAGTGTACACTTTTTAATCCACCATGTGCTCTGAACCTGATGCACTACCTTGCCACAGACCCAAAACAATATGGCCAAGAGCCATAGACTAAAATCTCTGGTACCATAAAACAAAATAAACTTTGCTCCCTTTTCAATTGATTTATCTCCCAATACTTGTCACAGCAACAGAAACCTAATACGGTCTCTGATCTTAGGAAAAGAGAACTCTACTCTCTACCTTTCCACCTCTCGCCACCACCGCACTTCAAACTCCACACAGAAGAAGACAATGTACGCATTAAGAATAGTCAATGTGCTGGGCATGGACACATCTAATCCCAGCTCTCAGAACGCTGAGGCAAAAGGATGGCGACTTCATGAACATCTTAGGATGTATGTCAAGACCCTGTCTCAAAAAAACAAAGTAGTTAATGCATAATAAACCTTGTGTCTTTGTGCTACAGACAGCTGATATTGTCCTATGTCTATTCACGTCTTTAATTTCATTATGCAGAGAGCTAGGGCTAGAGGAATGGGAAAGGGAGACAGGAAATAGTGACTTCATGGAGCTGCCAGATTCTGGAACATTCTGGAACCACAGAGGAGCTCCCTTAGCCTTGCTCCCTTGGAAGTGGCATCGTCAATAACTAACCTGAGCACATCCCCCATGCACGGAGCACCTGGCTTTCCCCCACCCAACATGGGTGTCCCAGGACTGCCTCCAACAGAAAGGCACACAGCGGTAATGGGTGGAAGGCAATCGTGTCTCTCTCACTCAGTTTTTGGAGGAAGAACATTAGGAACTAGTGGATGTATTTTTACTCATCATAAAAGAATTTGTTTTTTTTAAGAACTGTTTTAATGATAGGTTTAACATTTTTATGTGGATCACAAACATACACATACCTGCATACTTCAACACATTCATAAAAACCCAAGAGCAACACAAAACCTCGAATAATAGCAGCAGCTGGCCTACATGTTTTTACTATTCTTCTCTCAAAAACATAGTCTTGATTATTTATAGATAGTAATGCATGTTATTCACCGTCCTACCAAAAAATTAAGAGAGTTCACTAAAATACATGATTTATGGAACCATTCCTGAGTAGGAAATAAAAGCACTCACATTTATGAAAAATAGAGGCTTTAAAAATATAATCAAGTACAGATATTTCTCATTTGAAAGAGTACTTTAAAACTTAATAATATCAACATAATATTATATGGTCTTTGAAGAGAAATTTCACCTTTGACATATCTGTGTAATCTCGTAGAACCTCGCGATACTGCTTAGTGAATATTGGCAAAATAAGTGAAGAAATCCTAAGAGAAATTCCCCTCACAGGATAGGAAAGGTTATTAGATATCAGGATCAAGAAGTAGAGTCAGATGAATCTTACAAAATAATTCTA
The DNA here is from genome assembly GCF_034190915.1 of Cavia porcellus. Lineage (NCBI taxonomy): Eukaryota > Metazoa > Chordata > Mammalia > Rodentia > Caviidae > Cavia > Cavia porcellus. Next base: position 77,335,543 of record NW_026947494.1, on the reverse strand, counting down.
GTTCCCTCCATTCTTCCCCCACTGTTCATTGGAATAAAAGTCCCTGTTAAAAATAGGGGTTATACTTGCCATCCTCAGTTTCCAATAGATTTTGATCCACTAAGTCTGATGCTGACCCCAGGAATCTTCAATGTCAAGGAAACTTTGAGGATTTTGACCATAAATCAAGAATCAGCACTTAAGAGCTGTCCTGCAATTCCTGATGTGATTTACTGGCTACAATGTTGTGCGGGGCCCAAATGCCAGGCTCAGTCCCTACCTCTCCCTTCCTGACCTCACTCCAGAGGTGCAGGCCTTCACCTTTGTGTGTTACCTTTCAGCACCTCAAAACTGGGCATAACAATTACACCTGACCAACAACCAGTTATGAAATAAACCTAGTGTTATAAAGTCCCTAACACAGTATAAGCACAGGTATTAAGTTATCCTAAAACCAAAATGGGAAGTCACTGTGCTTTGCTCATATTGTGTGTGTGTGTGTGTGTGTGTGTGTGTGTGTGTGTGTGTGTGTGCTTTACTAGGGATCAAAACTAGGGTCTTCACACTGATCTATATCCCCAGTCCTTTTTAAACACTCTTTTGTTCTGAGACAAGGTCTTGTTAAGTCATGAAATTGTCCAGGCTGGGATAGAATTTGTGATCCCCTCACCTCAGCCTCCCGGAGTGCTCAGGTTATAGGTAAGCACCCATGTACTGCCACACCTAGCCTGCACCTCATTTTTTAAAAGCAAAATATTTCATATGCTGCGCTGTGTCTGAGTTATGTCTCTCAAAACTTCATAAGGTATAGTGTTGCCTCTGGGACCTCAGAGTGTGGCTGTGTTTAGAAAGAGGGTGTTCATCAGAGTAATTAAAAGACAGTGAGGCTATGAGAGGGAGTCCTAATCCACTGCAACTGATGCTCCTGTAAGAAAAGAAAATGTGGACACAGATCACCATGGACAGAGAGAATTCTCTCCAGTATCAATCCTTCTTTCAGTCTGGCCCCCTTTGGCCCCCCAAACCAATTCCTTAAATAAATCTAGAGCAATGGATGGGGGATGATAGAGCTACAGAGACACATTCCATTGGTTCTGGTTTGGGGGAAACACTGAACAATACACTCCTTTAAAATAAGAAAAACTACACGTATTTAATACTTCTCTTTCCAAAAGTTCCTTCCTTCCAGGCAGCCTATATGAAGCTGGCAGACAGGGACTGAGCGCGCAGGACACCCCAAACACTCATTGCTTGTGCTGAGTCTTCCTCACGCTTCTGAGTCGCACTTCTGTGGAGTCTACTGCAGGTACCTTTGCAAGGTCAGCTTTGTGGCGCTGAGCCCTGTGAGGAACCCTGAAACTGTATTGGGGCTTCAGGGGCTCTCCCTGCTGACCACTCCCACCAGCTGCGGTTCCCTCTCCCTGCAGCCAGGAAGGTGGCCACCACTGACCTGAGCTGCCCTACCATTCACCTTTGAATCTGACTTCATTTTTAAAGCAGCAGACCAAGGTTGTCAGGGACTTGTCCAGCCTCAGTAGACATGGCTCTCTGGTGGCTGATGGGAACTCTCCTCCAGGAACATCCTTTGTTCCCGGGGGACTGGGGGACTAAGTGCTTAGTTCCCAAATTATTGCTCAGGACAAGAACATTTGAATACTGAAGCAGGACAGGGAACTCTCTGAGATGCTTCTGGAGGTGGCTCTGCTTTGCAATGTCCAAGCTCGTTCTTGTGAGTGAAACGTGAGTGAGAACAGTGAGAACAGTGAACGATGAAGGCAGGAGGGGTGTTACTGCCATCGTCAGAGCAGGCCATGGAGACACAGCCTTTCTTCCTACCCTTCTTTTTAAAACAAGTGTCTTGGAGAGGAAAAGAAAGTGCTTTAAAGGATACAACTGCAAGTGTGTTTAGGTGTGTAAGATAGATGACCATATTACTAAGTTTCTGTTGGATCATTGAACATAACTGTTTGCAGTCTCACTGTTTGAAAGTCCACTTTACATGCTTTAATTTTGTAACTTGAACATCTATTTCTAAGATGACAATATGTAATCTATTAACTAGTGATTTCTTACTGTTTTTTTTTTAAATTCTGCATTACTTGTACCCTTTTACTGTTTTGGTTTTTTTTTCTTTAAATAAAATTAAAACAAAACACAAGTGTCTTGCCATAGTGCCCAGCCTGGTCATGAGTGCCTGCGCTCAAGTGATTCTCCTGCCTCAGAACCCAGTGTAGCTGGGAACACAGGCATGCACTGTTGCACCTGGCTTGCTTCTATTCTTTGAGGTCCAGAGAGCTGCAGGATTTCCCTCCTTGCACGATAGTGCTTAGTATGTAAGCTGCCTTTTATTTAACCAAATGACACATATTAGAAGAGCCATGCTTCATAGAAACTTTAATAAAGTGAACATAATCATCATATAGAATGAACATCTTCCTGAAAACCATGCAGGTACCAAATCTCTATTACAACAATCAAGTAAACTCCAGGTTTTACTGTGCTAATGTTACTATTTTTTTTTTTTAGTAATATCTGTTTTCTGGGTTGGTTACAGTTTTTTCAGAGGAGTCAACTTTTATTGTGCTTTTAAAAGAATCATAATTAGCATCACTAGAGGGAGACACAGTTTGCCAAAAAGCTACCATCAGGCAGAACTGACATTTTCAATTCGTAAGAGTAAAACAAGAAGTAAAATTTCTACCTGTTGTTCACAGCATTTTGTGAATTTACAAGTCCACACTGAACTGATGTTTTTTTTTTGTCTTCTCCATAATGTTGAATTGTAAAGAAAAAGGTAGAAATGGAAATGGTCAAACTCTAGTAAAATACTAACCTCCAAGTAAGATGAAATACTACAACTCAACTATATCAGAGCAACAAAAATCAATATACAAAGATTGTGTCTCTGTGCTTAAGTACCTGCCTTCATGCAAAGCAGCCTGTTCAACATAAAATCGAATTACTCTAAAGCTATTTCTCTGCTAAAAGACTCAAAACCTAATTCTACCTATAATCACAATGTAAAAATGAGAGACCTGACTTTCAAATCTTTGTCTAGAAGTAAAATATATGATTTTCAATTCTTTGTTAAACAAACATCATGCTTTGTGTGTGTTTACATAGTATGTTGGCATTTAAACAACAGTTGGGTGAAAAATTTTAAAACGTGATTATGTTTCTAGCAATTTTTCTTATACATTCAGTTTCACTCATTTATATTTCCTACCTGGTCTCCAAAGACATTTGAATTTTTAATATCTGTTCCAAAGGTTTACATTTTAGAATAGCTTGCATCTGTAAGCAAAGTCAACCTACAAAAGGCAAAAACAAAAGTTGGGCCTGGGATGTAGCTCAGTGGCACAGTGCCTGCCTGGCAAGTGCAAGGTCCCATTGATTCCTGATACCAAAAACAAGGACAAAAAACCAGCTACGTAGTAACAGTCAGAGGTCCACACCACTAGTAGACAACTGATAACTAGGTAGGACTGAAAATTACAGGGAATGTTTCCATTTTTTAAGTTTATTACAGTACAGACCTACTGACATTAATCACCTCAAAATATCTGTTCTCACATCCAGCACACATCCTCCATCATCCTGCCGCTCTCTGGAGCAGTTCTGCACATCCTCCTGTCATTGCAAGGTGTGAACAGTGAAACGGCAAATACTGCTGCTGAGTGCAATCTACTGGAAAAGCAGGGTCATGCAGTCCTTACAGGGTGTCCTCATCAGCTTTGGTCACTGAACTCAGAACCGTCCGACTTCCGGCTCTTCTCCAAAGTCGAAAGGACCATGAAAGGTAAACACTGAGGTGGCCACACTAGCACAAGCAAAGACAGTTCCTAAAGTGGACTTCCAAAGCTGCTTCAGAATAGAGCAAGAACAACGGGGCAAAGTGTTTGAAGCAAGGGGGACATTGGGAGAAGGACTGATGCAGCATCGTGTCCTTTACTTTAATAGTTTTTGGTTTGGTTTTTGTGGGTTTTGTACCAGGAATCGAACCCAGGATCTTGCATTTGCCACACAGGCGCTTAGGCCACTTAGCTGTGTCCCTGGCCCTTTAACATATTTTTAATTAAACAACCATCATATTTTCTGTCACACTGTATATAGCACTGAACTTCAAAAGAAAATTCAGCTAACACTTAAGTGGCCTCTCTCGGCCTTCCTCCTCCGTGACTCCTCTTCCTTTCTCTCCACTTCTTGGGCTTCTTTCTTTCGTGGCATCTTTTCTTTTCTGTCTTCTCCAAATATTTCTGGTTTTCACTGCCCCTTCTCTGCTTAATGAAATAAACTTTGTTGATCATGATTTTTGTTCTATGTATTGAATATATAACATTCCTTATTCATTTTTAAATAATACTGATTAAGAATTTAATAGACATTTCCCTTTTAAAAAACTAAATTTCTTTCCAGGCACAGAGGCTCATGGCTATAGCCGAAACTACTCAGAAGGCTGGGCAAGAGAATCACAAGTTCTAAGCCAGCCTGAGCAACTTGGCTAGGCTCAGTCTAAAATAAAACTGAAAACCGGGTGGGAGTATAACTCAGTGGTAGAGTGCTTGCCTGGTATGCACAAGAGCCTCAATCTCAGTACCGAGGTAGAGGGGACACCACATTCTACACTCATTCAGTGTATGCGTGGCACATCAGTTGGTTCTTTATGCTCCTAGCAGCCAATGACCATTACAAACGAGGCTCCACTCCTTCATACCTTCTTTTCCAAACTCCAGTCACCATAACTGACACCCAGCTTGCCTGATGTGGGCAGCTTCCATTTTGTTTCAGGCCCACAGACTGTTTCTAAGGAAACCCTGTAGTGGTACAAACACACTCAAAGTCACAGTTACTCACTGTGGTGAAAGTCACAAGCACCTTGGAATACAACTGATGATGCAAAGCTGCCACCCAGAAGCCAGCCCATAAGAAATGCCATCCTGTCACTGACTCATGTGAAGCAACCCTGGCATGCCAGGGTTGAGAGCATGGGCCCGGGCAATGTCACACAGCAGGTCCTGGGCAGGAGCAGCTCCTGATTCAGGAAGTGGTGAGAGGGATCTTCACTGTGACAGTGAACACAGCCCCTTCAATACTTCTAAACATCTACATCAGTGTGACAAAGGCCACGACAGCTTTAAAACACACTAACTGGGGACTTCCGGGAAAACATGGCGGACAGATAACAGCAACTACCGGAGGCTCTCTGAAAGACTCAGCTCAGAAGCCAGGAATGGTGCGGACTAAGGAGACATAAGCAGGTGGAGATATGCTCCGCTGACTCAGGAACGAACTGGGCTGAGAGAAACCAACTTGGAATGCATTCCTGGTGCTAAAACAGGAACAGAAAAGCCTCGGTGTGGAGGCTGGACCCCGCGCCATTGTAAGCCGCGATTTGGGTTTCCCGCCGCACGGCGGCTGGCTGCCTCTACAGTGGCTCGGCAAGGAGAGAGACGCGCAGAAGCTCTGAGAACAGAAATCTGCGAACGGCAGGGAGGCGTGCACTGACTTGTGGTGAGGTGAGTGAGAGAAGCTGACACTCTACCACAGTTTGACTCCAGCGGAGGACTTTCTGGGTCCGAGCAGTCCTGCGGGAGCGGGGCGCGGTGGCGACTCCAGCCACACATCCCCCTCTCGGGCGAGATTGGTGAAAAGTGCCTGGCCTGCTTGACGCTGCCGGCGGACCTGGTAGGCTGTCCCAACCCAGATCCCAGAGCCTGACGGTGGCCGGGAGGGGAGACGCGTAGGCTGCCTGGTCCGTAACTCCCTGGTGCGCAGCGGTGAGCGGGAACACCTAACTGGCGCAATTCGATCAGGCTGTGGCTGACTGGGAGAGAAGCTGGGCCTCTTATATAAGCTTGCATATATAAGGAACAGAGAAGAAGAGGCAGCATGGGAAGAGGCAGCAACAAGAAAGGCTCCTCGGCCCCCAATTCTGAGAAACAGGCAATAGCAGACACCGCACCAATATACATAAGGCACCATATAGAGAGCCTCATAGACCAATTCAGGAATGAAGTTATCAACGACCTGAAGCTAGAAGTATGCAGAATAGTTAGAGAAATGCTAAGTACCACCCAAGAAAAAACAGGCGGTGGAATGGAAGAACAGAAAAAAAGGGGAGAATTGTTTGATGGAGAAAACAGAGAAAGCATAGAATACGTGAAACAGGTTCAAAGGGACTACCAAGATACTAAGAAGTCTATAGAAGACTGGCATAACAGCTTGAAAGAAACTAAGGACAGACTATCTGAACTGGAGGGCAGACTTGTAATATGGGAGAATGAAATGAAAAACTTCTTAAAAATAACAAAAAAACAAACAGCAATAATACAAAGACAAGAAGATGATAAGAGGATCCATAACTTAAGGATTAAGAACATAAAAGAAGAAGTAGGGACACAAACGAGTGAACTACAAAAGCTACTCACAGAAATAATCCAGGAGAATTTTCCTAATTTAGCAAAAGGTAAAGATACTCAGATGTATGAGGCATACAGGACCCCAGCTACCTACAACCCAAACAGAGCAACACCCAGGCATATAATAATAAAAATTCCAGAAATTCATTACAAGAACAGAATATTAAAAGCTGTAAGAGACAAGAAACAGACCACTTACAAGGGAACACCCATCAGAATTACAGCAGATTTCTCGGCACAAACCATCAAATCACGAAGAGCGTGGGGGGAAATAATTCAAGCTTTGAAAGATAATAATCTCCAGCCAAGATTGAGATATCCTGCACAACTGTCCCTGGAAATTGATGGAAAAACAAGGTGCTTCCAGGATAAAGAGGAACTGGGGGAATTTGCAACCACCAATTCAACTCTACAGAGAGTATTGCAGGATATTCTAAAAAAAGAAAAATACAAAGAATCCAGAAATAATGGCAGAGAGGCCACAACGAATGGAGCAGAGAACAAAATGAAGAAGACAAACTGACAGCTACTGACAGAAAAAGAGCTCAACAGAAATGAGGCAGAGAAGATTGGATGATAGGAACAGCTATTTTGGAGAAAATGATGTCTTAATAGGTAATACTGATTTAGTATCATCTTGTTTTGAAGTCTCATCTAGCTTTTGTCCTTCTGTCTCTAATGGTCTAAATAGGTTGTATCTTACTGGATTTTATTATGTACGATAGTATAAGCAAAAACCTTGTAAAGACAAGGAGATTATACAGAAACCATTATTCATTTTCTGTTAGTCGATTCTAAATACTCTGTAATGCTGTCATTCTCTTGAATGGTTTTACATTGTTTTGATATACTTAATGCTACAGTATATGAAGTTGTACTCAAGGATTTCAAAGAAAGAGACAATATGGTAACTACTTTTAGGTTAGGATTATCTGATGGTGAAACACTATTCTGCTTAAATGGTTATGTTTTGATCTGCACTGTTTCGTTGTTATGCCCTCTTTTATCTCAATCTCCACTCCATTATTTACTTTTTTATCTATATCCTTTTAATTAAAGGAAAAAAATAGCAGGATATATTATAGTAACCCACTTTGACTTTTCATTACCTTGATTTAAAGCCCTGTATTACTCTCACCATCTGGTTTTTAACTGATGTTCCCCTATTCTGTTTTGCTGGATAGTATCAGGTTCGAAAGTTTAGGCATCAGCTGTGAAGATAATGAGATTCATTATGACGCCCATTCTTGTTGACTTTTATCTACTTTTGAAGACCTACAATGTCTCCAATGTTTTGGTTTTGTCGGTTTTATTCTTTACTGTTTTGTTCAATTGTATTATAACTAACGATATAGGCAATTCTATTAGAGATAGCGGGAGGCATTATAGTAACCATTGTTGATCACCTTGTATTATGTTTTTACATTATCTATTATGTCCACCCTTTTGACTTGACCGATTCTGTTCTGTTATGTCACATTTGGTTTTACTCTCTTCCAAAAAAGTAATAAGAACAGTGGGAGCAATGAAACCCAAAATGTGTAATAGTCATGGTACAAAAGAGAGGAAAAGAAAGTGCTCCAAACTATATAACTGCATGTATATTTAAGTGTATAAGATAGAAAATGATATCACAGAGTTTTATTGGATCAATGAACAGAACTGTTTGCAGTATCATTGATGGAATGTCCACTTTACAAGCTTTAATTTTGTGACTTGAACAATTATTTCTAAGATGACAATATGTAATCCATTAACTAGTGATTTCCTACTGTTCATATTTTTTTTTCTGTAAATCTGTATAACTTGTACCCTTTCCCTGCTTTTTTTTTTCTTTTCTCCTTAAATAAAATTAAAAAAATAAATAAATAAATAAAACACACTAACTGTACCCAAACCTATCATGAGAAAGGCAAATTAGCCACAGTGTCACTGTGCAAGAACAGAGAGACCAGAGGGTGTACAGGTGCTCACCGCAGACAGGCTGAGGCCCACCTCTCACGGTCTTTTTGGAGTCACCTTCCAAACTTTCACAGTGAGCCCTTGATGACACTGCCATGTTCACAGACTCTCCCTTCCCTTGAGATTTCCCGGGCATCTGAAACTTCCTGCAGCAACTGTGACTGCCAGCACCAGCCCAAAAATGGTGTTTCTGCGGTTTGGTAAAAAAATGCAATCAATAATCAGTAATAAAATTTTCAAGTGCTAACAGTTTAGAAAATCTTGAAGGAAAGGAAACTTTGCCTGAAAATAAAAACTCAGTTTACTCATAAAGCCTCGGTAGCTTTGAGTTAAAATTGCCATTTCTTTACTATTATAATGGTGACAGCCCACTTTAGTTAAGGAAGAAAAGGGGGTGTGTTCATCTGTCCCACATTCATTTAGAAATGATTTCTTGTCTTCCCTGGGAAGTAGTCCAAGTCAGAAGTCAATGGACAGCTGTTTTCCTCCAGATGTTTTTGGAGATCGCCAACATACATTTACGCTGAGAGTTAAGACACAGACAGGAATGTTAAAAACAAAATAGTTCTTTTATGGTGCATTTAAACTGATATCTTTTAGCATTTAGAATAAAAGAAAGAACAGATGGTGAAGACTTAGTTTAAAGTGAAAGCCATTAAAATAATCTTCACTGGAAAGAGAGGTTTCCATAACTGCAATTCATGTACCATAAGCATTTAAGCAAGTGTTTAAAATGACTCATATAATAAGAGAATCTGTGTCATGACAGTTATATTCCATACACTAAAATGATGTGTAACAAATACATTCAAGATTTTTGTATTGGTAGAATGCTAAAATTGGTGAAATATTTCAGAATGAGTAAGCAAAAAAATTTGATATAACTGCATGTTATTTTCTTCTTAAAAAAAGTCAGACTTACAATTTTTCATTTTTAGATCTCAGTTATTAGTCACTGCTTCTGTATAATTGTCATCTGTCTTATTTTCAGGGATGGAAGAGTAATACATATATTTTAATGTAATCTTATTTTTAACTTCTAATTTTTGAACTACGTAATTTCTTTATTCTGCATTTTCTAGTAGAGCATGGTAGCCAATTTACATATAGCTTTTTTTGATAAAGTAATTTTTAATCTACATATAATCAAACAACCCCTTTGTTACCCACAAAAATTGTGTGACTGTATGCAATTTAACATACACACACTTACGCGTTACTTTAATTCACACACATGTACATGCACACCGTACTCTGCACTGTGGAGTTCTGCTGATGACATACACCCTGCAGCTGCTCGACTTCCAACCCTGTCGGTGATTTTTGGCTAACCAATTCTGACAATAGCTATAATCTTATTGATACTCCCAGGAAGAGGAACGATTATTAGTGATGGTAATAGAACTGGAGTTGGGTGAAAGGCATTGCAGTTGGCCCAGTAATAATAGCTGATGCATAAAGTTTAAACCTCTATTGTGTAGCTGACCCCAATTACATCTCAAGACAAATAACATCCCTTACTCAAACACCTGGTACCAAATGTGCCCACTTCAAATTTCTCCTCGTGGGAGCTCTAATCATTTCAGCACTATTCATACAAAAGGCATTAATTGCCAGTCTTGTGTTTGATAGGCTGGGCCTCTCTGAAGTTGAGTAAATTATTTTTAAATGCATTAGTTTATTGGGGATGATTTTTAAAAGCACTTCCTCTAACTAATGCTTCATTGAAAAAACATTAATGATGTCGTAAGCCAAGGTGGAGCCGTGACAGACAGTTCATGCAAAAGCAGCCTGGTCTCTAATGAGGATTGAGTGTCCTGCTTGCCTCAAAATAGAATGATGGATCATTTCAAACATGATAAAATTACTCCAACTAGGAAAAAATGGTATTGGGTATGAGTGTTGCAAGATTCCTTTGAGTATTGAGTATGAATACGTATTGAAAACACTTTTAATTCATTTAGGATTTACGGAAGGAAATATACCATGTCACTTGTTTCAGGTATGCTGTTTTATATAAATATCAAAGGTCTGGATCCAGCTCTGGAATCAGCTAACAGAGGTTGCAGACTTCTGCTGGGCAATTTGGTAAATGACTTATCCTTGTGCTGCTCAGCTTTCTCATCTATAAAACAGATAATAATAGCACCTATCTCAAATGTATTGTGTCTCAGGCTCCTGTCATTACACCTGGCCCAGAGAAGAGTTAATCTATATTTTTAGTATTAGGATTACAGGTATAAAATAATATCTCAGCATTTCCTTAACTGACAAAAAATACATTATTCATCATAAATGAAGTGGTAGGAAAAACTTTGACAGGACTGTTACACTTATGTACCCATTCATATACTTACTCTGTTATCTATTTGTCAATCCAAAATCTCCTTTTTGCCAGAACCTGGAAAAGTGCAATCCAGGAAAAGTCTGCAGGAGACAACAGCCAGAAGGCAGGCCCACGCATGGGAGAGGATTGGCCAGGGGGGTAAGCTTTAAAATGGACCCAAAGTGGCAGGCAGGGCCAGATTCCTCTGACAGAGGAGCCTAAAGAAAGGCTTTCAGTTTTCTGCTAATGGTACCTGAAGCCCCTGCAGAGTTTGAAACAGGACAACCCGAGGGACACAGAGGTTCATGATATTTGTTGTACCTTTTTGAGACCTCAGTGACCAATAAATTGAAGATACAAGTTTCAGGGAGGTACCAGTGTAAGGAGAGGACTAGGGAAGGGGCCATCATGGACACATACAATGTATGATAACTGCCCAAGCCACTGGTTCTCAAAGAGTGGTCCCTGGAACTTACCAGGAAGGTGCATTTCCAGGTTCCACCTGAGAACAACTGCATCCGAATCTCTGGGTGGAAAGCCAGGCCCTGTGTGGTTACCAGGCCATCCTCATGATTCAGAAGCTGGATAAAAAGTGTGAACACCTCTGATCTAGGACCCAGGCTGGGTGCACATTAGAATCTTTGGGAAACATTTTTTACACAACCAGTGCTATATCGAACCTCAGTCGGACTAAGTCAGAATTCTTGAAAAGAGCTTTCTCGGGAGAGATGCTAGTGGATTAAGGTGAGGAGAAGGGCAGGTGTTTAGCAATAACCCTGGGTGTTCCTCTCAAGCACATGGTGGAAGCTCGGAGGCAACGACTAACTAACCTCCTGTTGTCATTTTGCTCTGTACCAATTTACTTCCCACCTGCCAAGTCAGAGAGAGCCCTGTAAAATTTTACCAGAATTTGGCTACTCACTCACATTAAATAGTTTTATCCATGTTTGAGGCCCTGAATTCAATCTTCCCATACAGAAGGAGAGGGGACTCCCCTTTCAGGAACACTTTTACTCTACTCACAAAACTAACTCTACATCCTGAAACAGTATAGGTCCTTCCAAATATCAGTAACCATGCTAGGTGAATCAACAGAAGGAATTCAATCAAAGACTTATTTCATAAGTACTACAACTTATTGAGTAAGTACTAGAGGAATAAAAGAGTGAACGACTGAACTGATCCAGAGAGAGGACCTGTGAAAAAGGGGCTTCCTGTCTCTAGGTCTGTAGGAAACAAGCTTCAGCATTGAGAAGCTTGGGAGTAGCCTTTGGTGACCAGCCAGGTAACACCTTGGGTTGCCGCTTCCTGGGGAAAGGCAGGCCTACAGAACTGGAGCAAGACCCCGGAGGATGGGCATACATGTGGGTCAGGTGTGCTGATAAAAGAAAGCTGTTCATAGCTAGCACCGGGGCATACTGACAGCCAGAAGCCGGAGCCTCCTTCTCTCTCCTGCCTGTCAGTCTCACTCTAGTGCCCTTTATTGGAAAAAGGAAAAAAAAAAAATAAGAATCAGCCATTAGAGGGGCAGATGATTTGGGAGGTCTCAGCACCAATATCCCAGAGTACAACCTTCAAGGTCAGGATGGGAGCCAACAAAGCTCATTTGAGCAGCTCAATCTTATTTCCAGCAGAACTTCTTGAGAGCTTGATAATGAGGAAAGATTTCTAGCTCCCTTTAATTCCAGGAGTCAGAGGATCCCATGGTATAGATAACCTATGTACAGTACAGTTTATATTCAGCACATGCAGCCATCACCGTAGCCACTGAAACATACCTGAATCAAACTCAGATGTGAAGTTCACAAGCGTAAAATCTACACTGTATTTCAAGGATGTTGTATGAATAAATAAAGAAGTCATATCATCCATAATTGGATGTTCAACTGCTAATATTTTGTTACATTGAATTAATTTTTAATATTATCTTTTTGTCACATGACTACTAGCAATTTTTTTAATGATATGCATAGTTCATACCTGTGGCTCACCTTATATTTCTATTGGGCAACACCATCTACATGGTTGACTAAGCACTTAAATAGCAAGAAATGTAGTCAGTATGGTTAAGTCCTTTCATTTAAGTCTACAATGTATGGCAGATAGAACAAGTTGCCCGTCTGATTTGAATCCTTTTTAATTCATTTAATGAGGCAGCTTGGTCCATGTAGCTTAATGTCATGATACCCAGCCACAGAGTTCATGAAATTCTCCACTATTTCAGAAAACAGATTTGCCTACTGGGATGGGGGGAACCCCCTGGTCCCACTGGGATTACCCGTGATTATCTATCTTCACGTAAATCTTGTCCTGAGAGACTATCAATAAACAGCAGGACCAGAGAGGGATTTGTAACCGCATCTTTGTCAGGGCTCTTGAGCCAGGGGACCTAGCAGATGACAACAGCACTTAACACTTCTCACTGAATGAGGTGCTTAACTCTTCTAACCTCAGTCTCTGTGTCTCCAAACTGAACAAAATAGCAATCCCCATGCGTAATAAGGTTTGGTGATCCCTAAAATAATTATGTAAAGCCATCAGACTACTCAACGATATCATTTAACTGTAGCATAATTACTTTGTATATGTCTAGAACAATAATGATTATTGATTTTAAAAGATGTATCCTAACTTTAAACAGTGCTTAGATTCACAGGGCTAAAAAGTAAGCAACGTCTATCTCTAACTTCCTTATCTTCTTTTGTGCCTAATAAGACATTCTGTGCAGGAAATCTAAACCGTTCTTAGATAAAGCATCACAATATGTAAAAGCCCACTACAGTTAACTTCCTATGTTCTCTCCTCACCTTCTTTCTTCTGTTTCCATTTAGGTAATAACAAAAAGTTACCCAACAGACACTTTAATTAGCTATTTTGAATATATAATTAGTTTCCTGTTTGTGCTATAACAAATCACTACAAATTTAATGGGTTAAAGACTATAATTTTAATATCTCACAGCTCTGAGTGTCAGAATTCCAAGGTCAGGTGCACTTCACTAAACGCGGGGTCAGCAGGACTGCTTCTTCCTGGAGGCTCTGGGCTGGTTTTCTTAGCAGTTTCCAGTGGCTGCCTGCATTGCTCAGTTGGTAGCCCATTTTTTCATCTTCCAAGCACATCACTCCAAACCTATTTTCACCATCGCTATTTCCTCGTCTCTGCAGATGCCCTCCGTGCTCTTATCCAAGTATGTACAAGAGGTCCACCTGGAAACCCCCGTCTCAAGAGCCTTCATCTAATCACACCTGCAGTGTCTTTTGCCATGAGACAACTAACATTCAGAGTTCTGGAGACTGAGCCTGAGTTTAGAGACTGAGTTCAGAGTTCTGAGCCTAACACAAGTTGCAAAACAGATTTTTTAGAACACATAAGCTATTATGAAGATGGTGCTCCTTCTAGATACAAAATGTTGTAGTGCAAATGAAAGAGGCAGGCTTTAAGCTCAACCCTAAGGCAGTGGCTCCCCATCCTGGTTCTGGGCTGCTTTCCCTGCCCTGCCTTGGCTGCTCCTTGCACCTGATGGCTCCCCACATCTCTGTCTGCATCTTCTTCTCATCTCTTAATTGCTCTTGCTGGGTTCTCTTTCTTCCTGCCAGCCTTTGTTAATCTTTAAAGCCTGAGGTTTTGTCTCGCTTATGACTTGTGACATCTCTTGGTTCTCATTTGTTTGAATGCATTGTTAGGGGAATACATACAACTTTTGATTCTTTTTTAATTCTTTAGAGTGCTTAGTGTGACTATGTATGTGCTCAGTGAACATTTGTGGACTTGCTTCCTAGTCCATCACTTTAGTATGTGAAGCAAGTTATCAAACCCAAGGCACAAAGCCTTTCCTTCTGGTCACAGATGTCAGGAGTCAGGCTTGCCTTTCCACCTCAACAACTAGAAAACCACACAAAACACAATGAAGTATTATGCTCAGGCTGTGCAAAACAATTAAAGCAGGGTTATGACACATGGCAGAAGGCACTTTCCAAACTCTAGGATACAAGTCTGAGTAGTACTTGGTACAGTTGGGAAGACAGAGACATGAGTCCAGAGAAGGTAAGTGGAGTTTCCAGAGCAGCATCAGAAAAGAGGACACTAAACAGAGCTCCTCAGACCTGCAAACTTGAATCCCTGCTAGATAGTTCAGGTGGGCACTAATCCCTGCACAAAAGGAAGCTGTCTGAGGCAAAGAAAGAAGCCTCAGAAAGCAGAAGTCTAGGAAGAATCCGTGTCTCCAGTAACCGGCGTAGAAAGATTTCTTAAAATCTGGGTACCATCTTCAGATAGACATGGGACTAAATCAGCCCCAGGCAAAAGGTGTTTCCAGGCTCACCCTTAACAAAGCCTAAAGCCCAGATGTGAAGAAATCTAAATGGTTATAAGTAACTGCATTCCAGAACTCTGTCCATCACTACTTAAAGAAACACAACCAAATCCAGTACCTAACATTCTACAGTGGCCAGCAGTACACAACACCCAATCGACATTTCTCAGGCCAAAAAAAGGGGCAGAAAAATGTGATTCATAACTGGGAGATCAATTACTTTAAGAACAGACCTAGAAATGGCAAGAGATGACTGAATTTGCAGAAATGGGTACTAAAATAGTAATTATTATTACTATTATTATCTTTAAGAATCGAGAGAAAAACAAGAATATAATTTAGTGAGAAATAAACATAAAAAATAGTACTTCTGAAGACAAAAAAAAATGTAGTATATGAGACAAGAATATAAGTCCACAATGACTGGATATAAGATACTACTTTAGGGGCTGGAGATTTAGCTCAGCAGCATAAGTGCCTGTCTTGCAAGCGCGCAGTCATGGGTTCGATCCCTGGTACCAAAAAACAAAAAGATGCTACTGTGATAATTTTTCAGTATATCACTCTAAACATTATTGTAAATCATTGGGCCACTTTCATTTACAGAAATACAAACTGTACACCATGATTTAACAGACAAAACACACACCTTATTAGTGACACTTTAAAGCTAGAAGACCCAGGGCAAAGCTACTATACCATGAAACCTAGATGCTTCAATTTCATGGACACTGACGCTATGGATGACTAAGGCATGTTTCTCTGTGCATTTCAGGATCCATGAATTTAATTAAAGTTATGATGTGAACAAAGAGTGACCATTAGAAAAGAAGAATTTGGTCTTGCCAAATATATTTGCATCAATTTGCTTAATTAAACCAATACTTTTAAAACAATTTGTACAGCGTAGGATTAAAGGGCTGAATTTCAAAGGATTTAGCAGAAGCCACAATCATGGTTTCAAACAAATTATCTGCAAGAAATTGTAGGCTGAAAATAGCAATTAGCAGCCCACAGAAAAAATTTTAATGGAGACTATTTCTATCAATTGAATAACCATGTATAATATGGCTTGGCTTGAATCACTGATAACCTTCACCGAATTTTTCAGAGTGGAAGCAAACTGCCCCCTTTGTTTATTTCAGAACTAGACTTCAACTAAAAATTGATCCCAGGTGCAAAAATATTTTGTGTTGCTTTTGCTTTGAAGGGAGAGAAGCAGAGGAGGTGGAAATGGTGAGCTTGGTCCTAGCCTCATGGCTCCAACCTCATATTCAGGAAAAAAAGCCTTCCCTAGATGTATGGAACAAGTACGTTGAATTCAAAATTATAATTCAAAAATTCACTAACAATGTATTTTATTTATTCTAAGACAAATAGTTTCATCAGTAGCTTTGCACATTTCCGAAAAAGAAAAAAAGGGGAGGGCGTATGTGGAGAAAATAAAGCTTTAAATTTTTCGTTAAAATAAAAGATGTTCTCGCTTGTGCTAAAACTTGTTTCAGAAGCATCCAGAAAACAGGTGGCCACCCTTGCTAGTAGCTGATGTCTTCTTATCTAAGCTCTCTCCAGTCCTTCAGAGACTTGCTAATTTACTAACGTGGATGTTTATAGGACCTGAGAGTCTCCAAAATCCTTGGTGTCTCTTTTGATTCAGTGGAAGTGTTAAATAAAATAACTCATCTCCATTTAAAAATAATGCACATATCCATGTCTCTTTATTTCTTACTGTGCTCCCTGGGCTAAATGTTCCTTAGATAAGAAATCCACATGATAATAGATATATAGGCACTGTTACAGAGATTCTCTTCCTCCAAGTGCAATGTGTCAAACAGAATAACCAAGGACTCAACTAATAATTCCCAAGAAGCAGTGGTTTTGGACCACACAGAGGACTATCATTTCCCAAGGCTGTTAGTTGAGTTCTTGAGGAATATTCTCTGTACCTACCTAATTTCACTGGAAGAAAAGCTCTGTGTTACAGTAGTTCTTATTTTCCTGTTGGTGTTTGAGGAGAGGGAGATGAGAAAGAGGTAAAAGAATTAATTCATCATGAGTTCCTGTGCAAACACTAAACTGTTGGCTTTGGTCTAAACAAAGACACACAAGACACAGACTAGGAGTCTTTTGAATATGATTTTCTAGGCAAATGAATGTGAGGTACAACTGCACTTTTTAAACTTCATCAAAATATCAGATAGGAAAAGGAATTTATGCGCCTGTTTTAAAATACGTACGCGTTCTACATGTCTACCCATCATCTCTGCCTGAATAACTGAAAAGCCAAATTATGACTTGTGATCCACCACTACTCATCCTCCCAAGTACGCCTCTGCCCAGGTTTCTCTTCCAGAAAATAAGACTGCATTATTTAAAAACCTAGTCACCTTTGTTTTCTCCCTACTAAACTTCACAATCAACACCTCAGCAAATTCTGCTGGCTCTGTCTTAACGGTACGTTCCACTGGCCCCAGTGCATCCTCTCCCCTCTCACCAGGGGTCTCCTTGTCCTACTTTCTCCCTCGCTTTGAACCCAATGTCCTGACCATGGCACTAAGGGCAGGGGTCCACATTCTGCCTCCTTCTGCTTCCTGTCGGGGGCTGATACTCAGCCTCCATACCCTGGCACTTGCACACAACACCTGGAGGCTCCCCATGAACCCCAGCTCTCTACCCCTCCTTCTGGTATACCCCACCTCAGGCCTTGGCTGGCACCATAACTGCAGTTTCAGTCACTGCCCTACAACAAAACTTTGTTCTGCTCTTCCTGTTCACCTAAAGAAAACCATGCAGAAGGTGACATGCATTTGGTAAAAGTAAAATACTGCCACAACTCTTTCCTTTGAAGAAGGTGCTCTACACAGTCTTAGGCCAATTTTTTCACTGTTTCCATGCCCTTTGAAAGGACTGATATGGGTTAAAACATCTGAACACACTCTGATTTCAGGCTGCGACTTAGTAAAGTGATGCCCAAATCTCAGTCCCCAGTCTGGACCCAGACACTAGTGCAGTAAGTTTCACAGTAATCAGCAGTCTTCCTGTATTAACTGCATTCCTGTAGTACCACAGCATTTTAACTACAATGGATTCTCTTAGGATAAAATACTGTTTCCTAAGGCACATTCCACTGATACTGGTTCTAGGGATTTTGAATGGGTGTTTTGTGGGGGGAAATGATCTGTGATTTATAAGATTGGGAAATGCGATGACAATCACATTTTATTAAAGACTTCTCAGTCTTTGCGTCACATATATCTACATATATTTTCAAGCTTTTCCAGTGACCATTGTTCCATAGGACATGCTTCTAAATGCTAAAACAAGACAGCAGGTCAGCAGACTGGCATATTCCACTGGACCAGCAATCGCTCACCTTCCTGCCCAACACTTAGCTACTGTGAACTCTAACGGAACTGCTGAAGAGCTCAGGGAGCAAGGCCTTCTTCCATTCTTATATGCAAAAACATTGCCACTTATTTCATTCATTCCATAAATAGGTATAGGGCCAGGCACAGAGAAAACAGGTAAAACAAAACAAACAAACAACCCTCATGCAGCTCACTTTCTGTAGGTAAAACATCCCTGAGCAAGACAATAAAATGTGCCTGCTGAGCAGAAGAGTCAGCAAGGTACATGAAGTATGTGTCCCTGTGAGTGTGTCTAATACGTGCTTTTTTGTGTGGGTATGAATATGCAGTGTAGGGCATGTGGTGTGTAGTGTATGTAGTGTATGTAGTGTGTGTGTGTGTGTGTGTGTGTGTGTGTGTGTGTGTGTGTGTGGAGAGAGAGAGAGAGAGGTGGGAGGGCGGAGTGTCAGGCTACAGCTTAGGAAAGACCACCTCAGGGACAGTGTGATGTTTGCCTGAGTACAAGGAGCTACTGGGGCAGGAGTGCACAGTGCTCCTGAGGAGTTGCCGGAGGTTCGTACTGCCATGAAGGGGGCTGGTGGGAGACAAAAGTTAGAGAACCAAGGATAGTGGTCACCCAGGCCTTGTACCTTCCAAAGAATGGGTGTTTCAGCTGCAGCTAAGAGGACATTTCAGAAAGCTTTGAACAAAGAAATAACAGACTGTGGCTCATTTCACCAGATCTACCCTAGATGAGTATATGTTTATGTAGTACAAATCTCTGGTTTCCCAGAAGTATATTCTTGGACAAGGGGTTGAGGGAGGGTAGGGGAATGGAAAAAAACAGAACTGAGTTATACCATGTACAGGTGCAAATTCTCTATGATGAATTTGATCATTATATATATAGATATATATAAAATGTATCAATCTGATTAAAGAAAAACCAAATATATATTCTGAAAGATTTCCCCACAATTTTGAGCATGTTCTTTAAAGAGAGTATCTCTTTTTGTCTCTCCTAACAATTTATTTTTTATTCCAAATAAGATGGTCATATTTAATAAATAATAGTACAGAATGCTTATTTAAATTTGAATTTCAGGTAAACTTTACTTTTAAGTATTCCTTAAATATTCCATGGAACATAAACTGAAAAATTATTAGTGTTTATCTGAAAGGTAAATACAGCTGGGAATCTTATTTTTGATCTGGAAACTTTAATCCCAAAGTAACAAAAAAGAATTCCAACTAAGGATTTTATTTCCTATACTCATTGAATATAACATGGTAAAGCTCACCAGTCTAGCATTCTATTTATACCAAGAGTCTGTCTGAGAAAGCCTTTAATGAATAGAAATATCCAAATCTATAAGCATCTGGAGAGCTTTCTATTTTATCTCTTACAAACCTTTCATTTTACCTTATGCTGCTGTCCCAGAAGAAAACATGATTACTTTGGTCTTTGAAACACCTGCCTCCTGACATTACTGTTCTGAGACTGGCTGGGGCCCGTTCTGCCTGCTACACAGCAAAACACCCCCAAATCAGAGACGACACTGCATTTTGTAGGGCAGACTCAGAATCACTCCCCTGGGGAAACATTCGCAACTTCCCCATAGACTATCAGAAGGTTAAATGCACTATTTTCCTTATTTTGCAGACCGAAAAGTAGGCACCACTTCTGAAATTCCACCATCTAACCACAACTTCCTGTTTTCCCACGTGCTGGTGAATGTGGTCTGATTTTAGTTTTTCCAGTGACCAGTATTTTAGCTGTGAGCAGTAATGTAAATCCCAGCTCTCTATGTTGGTTTTCAGGGTGTCAGACTTCTATAGATTCCCCACCATGAAAGGTCAGCTGTGCGTACCACCGTTGTTCCAAACCAGCTCCTTCTTGTCTCTTCTCAATTTTAATCAAATAGTCATTATTTTATGTCTTTATTGATTATAAATAATTGTGTGCTAAAATGTTTATTCCTTGATTTGTAAGATTTACCTCTCATCCTTTTATCTTCCTTCCCCAATCAAGCTCCTGCATTTCTGCATTGTCTTCTTGCAGACTTAATAGCTGTTGAGCCTGAAACCAACATAGCTTTTCCCCTCATTTTGATCCTCAGAGCTCAGCCTCTGCCCAGCTCAGTACCATGATGAGGATATCTGAAGAATATTTTTTCTTTTACTTTTGTGATCCAAGATGTTATTTAATCCGTGGACTTAGGCATCCCTTTATTTTAAGAACTTGTTTTACATCTTTAAGATTTTTGCTGTTTTTATTTCGTATTTCTATTCAGACCTCAGGTGCGTTATTTGGAAAGTAATAGTTCTTAAATCCTTTTTCAAAAGTCTCTGTTCATATAAGGTCTACATTTCTTAGTTTATTATTTTCTACTCTTTGTCCTTTACCATTACTACTTTTCTCCATGTGCATGTATTTTGTTATAGTAAACTTACATATATTTCTAATAAATTATCCATATATTTATATATGTGCTGTATTTCCAATTTTTAATATTAATTGCAGTACATGTTCGCAGTATATGATGATTACATTCATCGTGGGGAGTTGGTACATGTGCTTAACCCATCTTAATTCTTTTCCATCTCCTTTCCTTCCCTTGAGTTTCTCTCATTCCATCTCATCCTTTCCCATTTACAAAAGATCCATCTCCTATTTCTGATCAGCCTGTACTTTGCACTTGTTTATATTTTGGGTATAAGTATATATTTAAACTGTGCAATATTTGAGCCGTGTGTCTAATTTATTCCACTTAACATTTGGCCTCGAGGCCAGTCCGTTTTCTTTCAGGTGACTCACTCCCACCCTTTCCCACAGAGCAGGATTCCACTGTGTATAAATACGTTTTCTTTTTCCACTCATTTGCTGATAAACAAGTAGCCCACTTCCAAGATGTAGCTATACAACATTTTGCTGCATGCATAGTGTTGATTTACGTAAATAATCCTATGACATAATTTCTAATCCCTCTTCTTGTTAGTTTACTCGCTGTGTGTTCTGAGCTCTCTCAGTTGCCATGTGTGCAGTCTAGTTTGTTAGTTCTGGTTGCAGCATATGGACCCACGGTTTATTCCTCAGTTCTCTTTTAACTCCATCTTACTTCTAATTCTCTGATAAAGCAAACTGTGATTCAATTAACATTTTGGTACACAGCTCTCCCATTGTTCTACCTCACCTGGCTTACGTAAAATTTCTCCTGATAAGCATAATTAGGGGCTGGCTTTCTCATCAAAAATACCCCAGGTTTAATATTATGTAGTTGCTAACATATCAGGAATGAGCTGAAAGCACAACATACTTGCAGATTTTTATTATTCGTATTTTACCAGAACTTAATTTATTTTCTAATTTTTTCCTATCTATGTAGGTTTAAAGTCCTTACAGTTGTTTTACTTTTTAGCCCTCATTTCTAGGAAAAATAAGCATTTATTCAATGATTATTAACCATTCAGTTTTCTCCTTCTGTGAAATATCAATATACCCTTTATCCATTTCCTATTGGGTTTATAATATTTTTATCAGATTTTTAATAGTCTATATATTGATTGTTGTTGGTAGTGAGCATTGCAAATATCTTCATCCAACCTATTATTCATGTATTTATCTTTGGTGTCCTTTACAGAAATCTTTAGTTTTGGTATAATAAATCTATTTACTTTTCCACTTGCAGTTTTTATTTTGGTATCTTTTCAAATAATTTCTGCTCAAAACTGACTAAGATATTCTCCCCTATATTTTCTTTTATTTGCTTTATAATTTTATCTTTCATCTTTACAGATTTATTGACCTGGATCTCAATCCTGTGTCTGATGTTAAATGAGATTTAACGTTATTTCTCTCCAAAGAGCCAACATTCTAAGTATCATTAATGAGTAAGACCAGCAATTGTGCTGTTTCTGCTCTCAGCCAGAAAGCTTCCCAATATGACCATACGTTTTCTTTTCTATTCTGCTGAATTCTTGGTTGGTTCCCATGGAAGTCTACATCGTTCATAGTTGTATCAGTCAGTGTTTCACTAGAGAAACAGATATAACACAAGATGTATGAAGGGATAAAAATTGCAAGATCAGCTTACGATGGTCACTCAGAGTTGGATGAGGAAGGGTGCAGAGGGTGTCTGCATACTGACTGAAGATGTCAGCTCAAGACCTGGAGCTCACTACAGAGCCCAAGCAAATCCATATCAGGAAGCCAACAGGTCTGTGACAGAAAGCTATAGAGTCCACATCGGAAAGCTGAAGAGTCTGTGACGGAACCCAAAGCATCTGCGCTGGAAGCTAGGTGATGACGTCCAACTGAAGGCAAAGCCTAGACCCCGTCCAAAGAACAGCAGCCACCTGTCCTTCCTCATCTGCTCTTTACACGTCCAGGTAACAAGCTGCCCTGCAGTGGGTCTTCTGTGTCCCAGGGTGTAAAGTTGCTGAGCCAATTTAGTTAAACTTCTAAACTTCTTCTCAAACTGACACAATCAACCATTACAATAGTTATGCCTTTATGAAGTGCCCTACACTCATCTTCTTGCTCCAATTTCTCCTAGTATTCTTAACCTTTTCCTAGGCTCTATAGACCAAAATTAGTTTTCCAAGTGTCCAGAAACTTCGGTTGGGATTTTAATTGAAACTCAATTGAACATATAGACTAATTGGGAAAAATTAATATTTTTAAGGCTACTAGCTATCCTACCCATGAGTATATAATATATACTCATACTTTATATGCTCATGGATATATAGTCTCACATGCACGGAATAAAACTAATTTAGACCTTATTTCAGATCTTTCCAAAGCATTTTTAAATAGTTTTTAAGTTTTCCTTCTAAAGATAAAGTTTATAATTTACTAGGTAATTTTCTAGGAGCCATAGTTTTATTGTTTTAATAGATAGTTCATTGGCATCATTTTTCTAGATGATCAATAGTGCTATGTATGATCATATTCTGTTTCCTTCCCTGCAGATGACAATAAACTTGTCACCAGTAAGCTCCTATATGCAGAGGGATACTGTGTTGTCGCACCTTGTTTATGTATTGTGTATATATAGCATAAATATAATCTCGGATTGACAACCTCAAAGCTGACTGATGCCTGGAAGTTACTCCTTCTTAAGATGTCTTCAGGGTCCCCCCTCATCCCCCCTCACCCAGCATCCCCCTTTCTACGGTGTGCAGAGGATGAGGCACCATGCTGGCCCATGTCAGACCCCATTATGCTACTCACCACTGGGAAAGGTGACCTAACATAAAATTTCAGAAGTATATCTCCATTCTGTTTTTTCCCTTCATTTAGCTCAAAATTTCTTGGTTTTGACAGATGTTTTTAGAACGTGATTTAGAATAACGGTAAATTTTTCTTCTGCCTTCTTTTGCTTGCTTTTAGCAGTTTCAGAGCCATAAACATCTTTTCTCTGCGATTTGTGACCAGAATATTAAGTATCTTCTAGTCCATCCATTTTTCTCTATGTCTACTGGTATCAGTGGAGTTTAGATCACCATGGACAGCAAATGTAGAAGGCATCCCCTTCTCCATCACTAACCCATTGGCAAAAACCAGAGGGTTTTTTTCTTAAAATGCAGAGTCAATCCCATCACAACCCATCCGGACCTTGCTCAGAGGCTACACTGGCCCTGCATCCCTGCCCGAGGCTGGGAGGTCAGGCAGGTGGTTGCTGAGAACGCCGTTGAGGATATGTTTGCTCTCCCGCATTCAGCTTCTCTCACTTGCCCGAAACTTCCAACCTTCTCTCCCAGCCGTCTCTCTCCTTCTGGCTGAGAGGCTCTAGCCACTTTTCACCTAAGTCCCACACACATTCCTCAGATGTCTACCTAGATGACTCCTCCTCCAGAGACTCTTCTACCCCGGGCCCACCTGGCCCAAGAACTATGCATCACAGCTGCCTCCATGCTTCAGGTACTAAATTTCATTGTCGGCTCTTAGTTGGCTAAACATCAGTATCATGGGACTATCTTGGCAACCTTCATATCCCCAAGGCCCAGAGAAAGACTGGTGCATTGTAATTCGCAAATATTTACTGAAGATAGAAACAGCCACACAGTATAACAAGCTCTGAAGACGCAGAGAAAAATAAATTTGAAATTTTTTCTTCAAGGAGTTCACAATCTAGCAAATACTAAATATAGACTATACGATATCTGGTACAAAAAAACTGTAGCAAAGTCCAGGAAGCATTTTATTTTCCTAGCAGTGCATTTGATGGATATTAATGCAATATAAAAAAATATTTTAAAAAATACAAATTCATTTCACTTAAAAATAAAAAATATCTCTAATGGGAAAGTTAAATGAACATGCTCAGTAAATGTAAATAAGAAGTTAATATCACAGACTAATTTGTGAAAAGAATAATGGTCTCGTGACTGGCTGAAGTCTGCACTCTGCAGCTGACACTAGGAAACATTCTTTAAGCTGAGTGTAGTGCCACAGGCCTGTTACCCCAGCTCATGAGAGGCTGATGCAAGATGCCTGAGCTTACACGGCCAATTTAAGCTACGTAGTGAGCTCAAAGCCAGAATGAACTACATAGCAAGAACCTGTGTCAGAACAACAGAAAAAGAGGGGCTCCTCACCTCTTTCTTCCCAGACAAGTTTCCATCCTCGCTGCACAGAGCAGTACAATGCTTCAGTTTGTCCTCTGCAAGAACTGCAGGTTTCTGGTAACTAAATCTGGAAAGTTTTGCTGTATACTCAAAGTTTGCTTGGGAGAGGTTTTAAAAGGTCAGCTGTAACCTAAACAATATTTCAGCAAAATGTCCTCAAAAAGCACTAAGTGAAGAATCTCCAGAAAATTCCCTACTATACCATTATCCAAGCTGTAACCTGAACAGCAGCCTGCTTCCTGCCATTGCAGGAAGAGACCTTTCTAATCCAGGAAGTACAAGGGCATTCATTGTGTCACTCGAAATGTAACGAGATGACCCTTGAAAATAGAGGAACCCGAACCTGGTTTCAGTAATACCTATTTATGATGTACCTCTATCAACTTCCCACCAAACAGTAACTCAAAAATAAGAAAATGTGAGAATTTACACTTCAAAGCTGGTATCAGAATCTTAGCAGACTATTCCCTAAAAAGACTTTCCACTACAGACTTGTTTTTCCATGAAAACATTGCAATACCGGTCTATAATAACCAAGATGGCTACTAACTGGGTAACAATCAGTAGTGGATCACTACTATCATGGATACACTAAGCAAAGGGCAGGTTCACATTACTGGGAGGGGTGGTATAAGATTCCACTCTACTACTCACAATGGTGTTCAACTGAAAATGGGAGGTGTTTATTTGGAATTTTCCATTTAATATTTTCAGACCACACTTGCGGGTAGCTGAAACCACTGAAGGAAAAACACATATGGGTGGAGTAGGGGTTACTGTTCTTTTTTTAAATGTATTTGTACATGTCAAAGATTTGACATCTTTCTGATAAATAATATGCAATAAGAGTAGCATATGGTGAGCAGGAAGGTGTTTCTCCAGGTGATGTGACCACAGACATGCAGCAAAGCTCCACAGAGAGACCAAACAAATATAGACAGAGAGGAGGGGAAATTCCAGAACCGACTTCAGTTCTGAAATTTACAGAAAGGTCACCGAATGAGTCTAACAGTAGCATGAAAATGACAGGGGAAAGTTGACCTAAAAACAGAGCAACAGAAATTACCCAAACTGGGATTTTAAAAAGTTAGAGGCTAAAAGACCATAAAGATAATATTCAAATGCCTAATATTCTACCATTGCACATTATCCAAGTACAGAAGAAAAAAGAAGGCACAGAATAATATTTGAAGAAATAATGGCTAAGCCTACCGGGCAAAGGGACTTCTAGAAATCCTGCGCTTATGTCTCTGAGATTAATAGCATTTAAATCAGTAAGCCGAGTAAAACTATACCATCTCACCAGGGTAGGCAGGATCATCCAATCTGCGGGGTCCAGAAAATGACAAAAGATATAGGAAAGACAAATTTGCTGTCTTCTGCATCTTCTGTACTTGTAAATGACAGACAGCTGCAGGTCCTCAGGCCGAGGGCTTACACTGTGAATCCTGTTTCCATGTCTTCAGCATGGCCTGAGGGTACCACCAGGCCTCCTGGATCTCTGCTTACAACCAGTGACGGCAACCTTTAGAGCTTTCAGTGATAGCAAACAGCCCCGTGTGCCATGGGTTCACCACAACTGTTCAGACAGTATAGCGCAGTATTTCTTGGCCTCCATGATCATGTGAACAAATTTCCACATTAAAATCCCCTATCTATCTCCTATTGCTTTGTTTCTCTAAGAACTCTGACTCATACAGATAGAGAAAGATATACTGTACCATGTTTTGTTTTTGTTGGTATCAGGAATAGAACTCATGACCTTGTGCTTGTCAGGCAGGCACTTGTGCTGCTGAGCTAAATCCCCGACCCGAGAAAGATAGACCATGCAAAGAGCAAGCATACGAAAGCTGAAGTACCCATATGAACATCAGCTATAATGTACTTCAAGGCAAAAAGTAGGACAGAGATAGAGAATTCATGATGGTAAAAGGTCCAATTCATTAAGAAGACATAGCAATCATAAATGTGTATTACCAGGCTGGGAATTTATCTCAGTGGCATAAGCGTCTGCCTGGCAAGTTCAGGGTTATGGGTTCGAATCGGTACCAAAAACAAGACAAAACAAAAAATATGTATTACCTAGAGCCCAGGTTAAAATACATGAAGCAAATCTGACAAAAGTAAAAGGAGAAACAGACAATTCCACATCTCTGATTAAAGATTGTAACACTCATCTCCACAGATGATAGGACTAGACAAAATACAAGTACATGAGTGATCCCAAAATTACCAATCATCTTTTTCTGTTTGACATGTTTAGTGCAATCTTAAAATACACATTCTTTTCAAGTACACATAGTTCACTCAAAAAGTAGACCACAGGCTGGTCTACTCTCCTAGCACCCACAGGGTTCTAGGTTCAATTCCCAGTACTGAAAAAAAATGGACCATCAGCAGGACCACAAAATGTCTAAATAAAGTCACAAAAAATATGGTTTCTTACCACAATGCACTACAAGTGGAAATCACATAAATAATTATGGAACTCATATATTTAATAAACACCATACTTTTAAATAATCCATAAGTCAAAGAAGTCACAAAATTAGAAAATATTTCTAGATAATTCAGAATAAAAATCTAACCTAGCAAAACTTTCGAGATGCCATTTAAGTGTCTATAAAGAAAATTTAGCTTTAAATGCCTATATTAAAAAGAACATTGTGAAAATATTGACTAAGTCTCAATTTTATGAATCAGAAAAAAAGAATAAACCCATAGAAATGAGGAAGAAGAAATGATGATGTGAGCATAAATCAATGAAATCTACTAAAAAGTTGCAGAAAAATAGGAAAAAAAGATGCTTCTTTGAAAACATTCTTGAAACATTGATGTAGAGGTTCATGACCTAAACCTCTACATTAATAGAGTAAGATTGAATGCTACATAATTATTTTAATAGACACAGAAAAAACATTTGGCTCAAAAAAAAAAAAACACCAATTTTTACTTTAAAAAAAATATACAGGAAACCAAGACTAGAAACACTCTCAGTCTAATAAAGGTATCCTTGTAAAGCTTACAGCTCCGTACTATCACACTTAAAGATGAGGTGCAGAAAAGAAAATATAGAACAGTTTCTATTTTCGAGCACATGCAAAGTTCAGGTTCCAGAAAGCAACAACCATGGAATAAAAATGAATAATTTAGATTTTATCAAAACCTTATCCTTATGAAAAGACACATTAAGAAAGTGAATGAGAGCAATAGGAAGAAAAAATTCAAAAGATTTTATCTGACTTTTGTCCTGGTCTTGTATCCAGAACATATAAAATTCCTACTACTAAGGAAAACAATAAATACTTAAATTTTTAAATTAAATTTTAAACAAACATATGAAAGCAATCAATATGTACAGAAAGAAGTACACTGTTAGTCATCAAGGAAATGCAAATTAAAATCAAATAAGATAACACTATATGCACACTGGAATATCTAAAAATTATAAGTACTAACACTAAATGTTTTTAAAATAAGAAGCAATAAACTCACACACTGAGGGTGGGAAGGTTAAATAATACAACTACCTTAATGGCAAAAGAAAGCATACACCTTTATGATCCAACAACTGAATCCCTAGATATCTAACAATTGGAGAAAAATCATGTTAAAAGTTGTGTTATTCATAACACTCAAAATTTTAGAAATAGCTTCCATGTCAATGAATAAACAAATGGTATATTCATACAGTGAAATATTAAAAAATACCTCTGATGCATCCAATATTTGGATAAATCTCAAGAACATATCACTGAGTACAAAAAGCCTACATAAAAGAATAAAATACGTATAACTGCTTTATGTGAATTTCTAGAACCAAAATCCTGATCTGTGATGGAGTTCATGCCTGTGGATATGAGGAATGAGAAGTAACTGGAAAGATTTGTTAGTTAGCTTTCCGATGCTATAATAAACACCTGAGAGAAAAGAACTTGCAAAGAGGAAAGATTTGTTTTGCCTCACAGTTTTAAAGCTTTCAGGGCACGATCAGTTGGTTCCATTGTTGCAAACCTGTGCTGAGAAGCACATCACCGTATATGATGGAGCAAAACCTTTCACGTTATGGCCAGGAAGCCAGGGAGAAGAGGAAAGTGCTGGACTCCACTGCTGTGTCTGAGAGCCCACCCCCAACAGACCAGAGACTTTCCAATAGTTCTGCAAGTAGCACGAAGTTGGGGGCCAGGCCTTTAACCCATCAGCTTTTGGGGGACACTTGAGATCCAAACTATCACATACGATGCATAAGGAGCTTTCTGGAATAAGAATAATGTTCTCTTTGGAAAAGACGTGAATATTTTTAGAAAGTCAACCAATGTGCACTTTTGCAAGTTTATGTGCAGTTTATTCCCTTAAGGTCATAATAAAATATTATCACCTCATAATATTCAATATGAATTACAATATATTCCATCATCTTTACATTATTCAGTATATTACTTTATTCATGATAATACATGTTTATACTGAAAATTATAAATACTGAACTATGAATTACTAACATTATAAAAGAAAGGAAATATCTGAGAGATAAGTGTGCAAATGTGTGAAACTGACATTGATGGAGATAGAAATAGACATACAATGAAACTTACAATAAAGTATTCATAGTAGAATTTCAGCTGTGAGTAAATGGGCTTTTATTGTAAAGTTTTGTCAACTTTGTTATATGCTTGAAACTTTTCAAAGTTAAAATGCGATGAAGCACATAATTTAGATATCTGTGCTGCATGTTTTTATACCCAAATATACATGCATGTTTGTGGGATAAACAGAACTTGAGGAACTCAACGTCAAAAGTGAAAGAAAAACTTTGTGGTTAAATTCTATGCTGTGAAAGCCTCAGAGCTTTGTCCTGGATGGAGCACTGTTTTCTCAAGAAACCTCTGAACCTGCTCTGCAAATCTCCCCTGAGCCAGCTGCATAGAGGAGTAGGTGTGGCTAGAGACCTGCCCCAGGCATCTCACTCTTTAGAGAAAGGTTTCGCCTCCTGCTCAGTTGACAGTTAAAACATGCAAATATTTTACTAATAACAAGTGGGGTTTTCTTCCCAGCTTCTAGAAAAAAGATGTTTCAATCATTGAAAAATGCATTTATTTTTGGATCAAGCTAGTCTACCATGATTCTAAATCCATTTTTATCCAAATAGTAGATAAAATATCATTAGATTTCTTCCTAGAACTGATGTGACACTTTAAATGTGCACTGAAGGGCATAATAGAGATTTATAAGAAATGCAATATTATGATTACTAGAAGGATGTTGTTGATACCTCAGTCCGGCATCACTGAGTGGCCCCAACAGCAAAATCTGAAATAGTCATCTTACTGTTTTCAGTAGTGGGAAATCTGAGTTATTATAAGAGTCTGGTTTATTTTTACATGAATAACATGAAAATTACAGCTACCACTCTCTGTCTGCAGACAGCTTAGTGTCAAATCTATAGCACACGTCTCCTAATTCTTTTTCCTTTTCTTTTCCTTCCTTTCCCCTTACTCTGTCCCTTGTACCTCTTCCCACTTAAACAGTTTCTCCCTGTTTTCCAGTATCCATTATACATTTTGGTCCTTATTTGTACTATGGTTTCTCACATCAGTCAAACAATGTGGTATTTAAACATGGGTGTCCAATTTACTTCACTTAACAGCATGGTCTCGAGGTCCTTTTAGGTAGAAATCTCTCGTTTGTCTTTCTTTATGGCAGAGTAGTACTTCACTGTATAAAAAACGTGCACCTTTATCCAATTATCAATTCATGCGCATTTGGGCTGTTTCCAAAATTTAGCTATTCACAAACTGTGCTGCTATAAGCATGGGTGTGCATATATCATTGTGGTGTGATGCTCTTAATTCTTTTGGGAAGATTTTAAAAAGGGGAATTTGTGGGTTGAAGGAAATGTCTAGTTTTGGTTTTTCAAGGAATCTCCACACTAATTTCCACAATGATTGCACCAGTCTACACTCCCACCAACAGTGGAGAAGGGTTCAGAAGTCCTGGCAATATTTACTATTGGTTGATTTCTTAATAACAGCCATTCTTGAGATAGAATCCCAGGGTTGTTTTAATTTGCATATTTTGAATGACCAGTAATGTTGGACATTTTTCCATATATTTGCTGTTTCTACTCTTCCTCTGCGAGGTATCTGTTTGTTTCAGATGCCCATTTTTGGATTGCATCTTTAAATGTGTTTTTTTAGTTCTTTATATATTCTAGATAATAGCTGTAGTACATGTCTACAGGTGACCCATACATACATCCTGGAATCATACAACTCCCTTGCCTTTTTTCCCCCTTTCCTTTATTTTTTCCCTGCATTTTTATTCTAGAGTATGTTATGTCCTTCACTGAGATGCCTTATGTCTTTTATTAGTTATTGTAACTCAAATTAACATCTATAACAGCTGTCATTAATGTAACTAATAAAATTCCAGCAATTTCATAGGATGTTGCTTAGTGCAAAGGTCCTGTGTTCAATCTCTAATACCCCCCCCAACACACACACACATACAAATAACCATTAACTTTTTTCTTTCATTTTTCAGTACTAGGAGTGACCCCAAAGGCTTTCCAGTAAGCTGTATACTCCGACCTTTTTTTGAAATAGTGTCTCAGTAAGAGTCACTAAGTTCTCCAGCCTGGGCTCATACTGGTGACCCTCCTGCCTCAGTCTCCTAGAGTACTGGGATGACAAGCATAATCTACCATATTTATCATTGGCAGCCCACTGTTCCACTAGTTACACATCTTTGTTTGCATTTTAAGAGCCAAAAAATAGTAATTTCATGCATCCCTTTTAAAGTGAATCAAATAGAAAGCTTATTTTAAGGAAGGAAGAGAAAGAGAAGAAATGAGAAAGAATAATGTAGAACTCCTACCCAATCAAGAAAGATGTAAATTACTAATAGAATGTCACTTTTCTCTAAGTCTCTAGAATCCAACTAAAGATAAATTTATTTGAGCACCTGTATTCACCAACACAGTAATCCAACATCTGCATAACAAATGAAGCACAAACAGATTTATGGCTTAAAAGCAGTGAATATTTGTGATCATCACTGGGGCTTTTGAAACTTCACAAATTATTGTTTTCAGGAAAAAGAGTAGTCACCTCACCTCTTCTGTGTAATACTTATATATAATGAATAGAAGCTATTTTTTTCACAAACTACATGGATTATCAGATAGATATTATATCATCAGAATCAAGAAATTAATAAAGAAATCACAGCATAAGAGATTATAAAATGCCAAAAATAAGCATTTCCTACAAATAGACATTTAACTTCCCTCCCTTCGCAAGTCTTCTACTCATGAATATTACATTATTGTAGGGTATCAGAGACACTTAAGTGGAAAACACACTTTGGCCCATGAGGGTCAGTATGAGCACACAGCCAAAGCCCATCCCAGCAGATGACACAAGGCTCACCGTGGACCTTGCCTTTTGGGCACCAGCACCAGCAGGAAGCAGGTAAAGGGGCAGGTCCTGCGACAGGCGCCAAGCCATGTCCTGGACTTTCCGGAAATCTATAGCCATGTGCTGGTGAGTAACACAGAACAAGTCCACCAGCACAGAGTAACTCACTGTGGTTAGAAAATACCTGCATTTTTCAGAATTTAAGAGTAGCAAAAAATTATAGGTACATTTTCCTGCCCCATTTCCAAGGTGGCAGGATTTCAGTCCTCAGTGTTTTCATAAAGACTATAGCAATTTTCATCTGGCTTTAAGAACAATAAACAATTTATTAAATAACAATTTTAGTAAATAATAATGAGGCTTTTGGCAGTGTGACATATATTAAATTTCCATTCAAAGTAAGCACAGACTAGTTAAAAATAACAGGAGAGAAAAAGTATCCAAACCAAATGCAACCAATCTTATAATTAAAAAAAAAAGACCATTTTTCACACTGGTAGAAAAACCCTTAAATTTCCTAATTAATCCCTGTCAGAAAGAAAATGAAAGTCAGAAAGAGAATTCTTAGCAAGAAAACCAGAGAAATTCTTTCATTTGAATTTTGAGTTGAAAACCAAGCATATCACTTCCTTAACATGGTTCATAAATCTTACTTGGAAAAGCAGTTGTTACACCTTCTCCAACCCAGCTGAAAGGAAGCCGTGTCTGACAACTTTGAAGAACTCTCATCTAAAACCCTGACACATACACAGGACATAAAAAAAGAAGAAGAAAAAACTTTCCACAAACTTTGAAGCCACGTGACTCCAACTTTAGTCCCTATCGCAACTTCTCCTTTTTCCTTGTTTGTTCATATTCAAAACTTTCATGCTAATGGACGCAGATTTATTTATTATAAGCAAGTGGTTTGCATTTAGTTCTTTGCCTTGGAAGGCTGGTAGAAATTTAAGATCTTTCCACAAAAAAATCAAATGTTTTTTTAAGGACTTCTTAATTATTGTAAAGACCAGAATCTGTCATCTTAGAGAGGGTAAGATTATTTTAAGTATTTTAATTACTCCTTAAACCTTTGTCATGAGTTTCACCTGATTTATCAAAGAGCCTCATAGCTTAGTGATATAAACAACAAAGAAAAGCCCAAGACAGGAAAAGTAAGCAAGAAACTCTCCTTTCAGCAGGGGTTGGTATAAGTCCACTAGAAGAAAAACAAAACTTCCAAACAACTAAAGGTTATTTTATAAAGCACTCTATTTTAGTGCTTTATAAAAGTATTACCTTCAGTTACCTAGGTACTATTCAAAAAGCAAATTTCTCACAAGTGCTTACGTGATTTTAAATAGGCTGGGCTAAATGAACTAAGCAAGAGAAATCAGTTTTTTAGAAGTTAGTATCCGTGGATTATTTTAAAAATCCAAACAAGTCCCCATATGCAAGATTATGTTTATGAGTTCAATATTCCTTAAGTGAGTTTTCACCATGTTGTACCTGAATCACTTTAGACATCCCATTCTCTCTTGTTGTCAAAAAGGACCAATATTATTGTTATGTAATGAAGTAAATAACTAAAAAAAAAACCCTTTAAAATAATTTTTGTTGGGTCAAAACTTTATACTAATGCTTGACAGCAAATTTAACTATGTAAGTAAAGATTATTAACCATAATCCAAATCAACCAAAACTGTGCAAAATTTCATGAGAGAAGATAAAGCTCAGTGAACATCGCTTTTGTTTTAAAGCACAGAATGTTTATTTTTAAACCCAGTCTTATTTTTAAAAGTTAACGATGGGACTGAATGGCAAATATTTATTGGCATTCCTAGTGATGTTTATTGATGATTTGTTTTTAAAAAGAACCTAAGACTGCTTTCCTGAACAATTACCAAAATTATGTCTGATTTGTCTTTCTAAAATAGCTCTTTAAAACTCTTACTTAAATATAACAACCACAATAAGTAATCAAATAGAAAAGTAAAATAATTCTAAACCAACCATTTAACTTAAGATCATCTTGAACTCCATACTGTGCTAGTCATCAATGTAAAATGTGTAACTGCTGAGAACATGGTAAAAGAAAAAATACATCACCAATTCAAGTGTTCCATGCAACATTTTCATTTAGAAGCAAGGTTTGTTTGCCAAAAGTACAATGACATGTATTCCCCTCTAGTCCATCATAATTCCAATATCATCCTGTTTAAAGGCTGGAGAATAACAATACCAAGTTATTATAATATTTAAGACAAGTGTTCATAGTTAGCTTTAGCGTCATTTTGGTACTAAGTGGGGGTAGTATTAATACCTGTAGCCAAATATATTTGAAAAACAAATGCCCAGAGTCTTGTTGCTATAGAAATAAAGAAAACAATAACAAAAAGATGAGATCTCTTCCAGAACATCTGGGTTAGGCTTTTCTCAATAATGCCTCAATAGAGGTTGGGAAATAGCTCAGCGGCACAGCACCTACCTGGCAAGCACAAAGTAGTGAGTTCAATTCCCGGTACAAAAAAAAGGCTTCAATTTTCTTCAGGTAGCAATCAGAAGAGAATGGAAAAGTAACTGAATATCTGTGCAACTTGAAAGTTTAATCTTTATAGAACTTCTTGGTAAGATTCAAGTCGGTGCATAGGATATCATAAGTTCTGAAATGTGCCTTGAAATTCCAAGGGATGCTTGACATAGCCTTTGAAACATCTATCACATTGGAATTTTTCAGCGGATAACTTAAGAGTTGCATTAGAATCAAGCAACAGTACTTCACAATGTGCCTCACCTTGGAAGTTTACTTGGAATCCAGGGCACTAGTAAACTAGAAAAGTTGGTTGTGGGGTGGCAATCTAGCAGTCAAATCAGCCAGAGCAATACTTTAGCAACTTCAAACATTTGCATTGGTTTACATGCACGAAGCTTTCCTTTCAGTCACGTGGTTAGGAATGAGAATTCCATCATAAGCAAGAAAATAAACTTAAACCCCATACAGTGGGATTTAAGTCCCATACCATGGTACTTGTCATTAATTGGCCCCAGGAGTTACAGTAGGCACCAAAGACAATGAACACCCAACTGTTTGGATTGATAGGGTAGTAAGTCACGAGGCAAGCTTCAATGAGAAGTTCTAGCTTATGTGTCTAGTGAGTTCCAGGATATAATTTTCACACCAGAATGCACCGAGCACCAAATTTCCCAAGTTCCAAAGCAACTGAATACTAAGGTACAACTGTAGTCAAAGGAATCTTTTTTTTTTTTTTTCAGAGTTCAAGAATTGTAGAGGGCCTGACACGTGGCACATGCCTGTAATCTCAGCACTCAGCACTCAGGAGACTGAATCAGGAGGCAAGTTCTAGGTCAGCTGAGGCTACAAAGTGACTTCAAGTTCAGCCTGAACTGCATAGAGAGACCTTGTCTCAAAAAGACAAAAACAAAAAATTAAGAAGAATTACGGACAATGCCTACTTGGACCGGAACATTTTGAAATGGTCCAACTTTAAAGGAAGTACAGAAATTAAAATATTGACACCTAAATAAATTTGAACAGTACTTCAGATCTTTTAATGTACTGAAGATTTTTTAAAATTCAAATGAATTTGGTAAAATTGTCACTAGCCCACTTAGCTGAATAACAATAATAATAATAATATGTTTTATGTTCTCTCCAAATTTAAAACACTTAAAGTGTGCTCATCCTGTGGAATGAATGCGCACAGAAACGAGTGAACATTGCCTTATGATTATGTCAGAACGAAACAGAGACTACTTGGTTTCCTTACCTGAATGTTCCCTGTTATCGAATTCGGAAACACCTGGAGAAAAGCACTCTTAGAAAGATGTAAATAGCATGTAACTTTTGGGGCTCAGCTGTAGAGCACACGCTTAGCACCCAGGATACCTCAAGGTCAATCTCCAGCACCAAAAGGAAAGGAGAAATTTAAAAGTTGCATAAATCTTGCCCACTAGCAACAAGGAAAGCATTATATGCATTTCTTCAACAAAAGTTGCCACTCAGGTTTACTAGTTTCACAAGATCAGAGCTAAATTTCCAACTCAGAGCTTTGAGATTTCTAAACGTATTAATCTATAGGAAGTGAAACGTGATGTTGGAATTGGCCTAATGCCGACTGCATTTTGGACAGTGTTCTATTGTAGCATTGAAAACTCTTCTACCTGGTCCAGTAGTATATTTCAGTTCTTGGTGATTTTTCTAATTAATATTCCACTCGTATCCCAGTTCTCCCATTTACTGCTGATTGATAACATCACCATGCAGCCAGAATAAATCTCCCAGAAGTTGTAACCCCTCTTTTTCCTTTTTATTCAATATTGTACTTGCCATAAAACCCCACAAACTTAATCACGAAATGAATTTCCCTCAATTTATGTTTCCCCCTTGCTCAACTGCTTTGATTTATGCCTCATATTCTCTCACCAAAACTTTGTCAGAACCTCATAATAGCCCTGCTGGCCTCATCTTCTGGATCTAAAGACAGGAAGGACATGTCACTCCACTGGGAAACCAGATCTGCACCTTTTAATCTTGTGATCAACCTACTCCATTATCTGGATCCAGCTCACTCTTCTAGATTCTTCTTTCAATGCATAGCACCTGTCCTGGCCCTTATCACTGCACCGCAAACTCCCAAACTCTATCCTCGTGCTATGACTTAGATGTGCTTTGTCCCCTAAGAATCTGTGTGTTGGAGGCTTGGCTCTCAGGGAGTCATTGCAGACCTCTGGAATGGTGGACCTGGTGGGAGATCCTTAGATAAATCAGGGTCTCTCCTCAAAAGGGACTCAGGGATTTCTCTGGTTTTTTCTCACCAAAGGATTGTTATAAAAGCCTGTTTGGCCCACCCAGTTTCTCCTGCTTCCCGGGTGGAGATGTGTTAATTTCCTCCCTACTTGCTCCTATATACACATCTGCTATTGCTCTCCACCACAGTATGACAGAGACAGAGTCAGCTATGACACTGCCAGAGACCATGCAAGTGCCACCTCTCTGAACTGCAACACTGTGAGCTAAGTGAACCTCTTTTCACGTGTAGCTTGCCTTGGGTATTTTATGAGGGCTACAAACAACTTAGTATGCCTTGTCTCTGTATTCGCTACCTGAGAACCTCACCAAGTAGAAAATACATTTCATTTGTATGCAAGAGGTTTGCTTTTGCTTGAAACTAAGGAAGAAAATAAAGTGAAAGTTACATAATACAGAGCTATATAATGCAGTTTTTTCTAAATAGCTTCCAAAATTGAGACTGGAGGCAGAAAGGTGAGTGTGTAATTTTTAGAAATTTTTCTGCAATTCTGGCCCATCAAGTTTACTGTTTTTCTCTGCAGTGCCAGGCATCCAACCCAGGGTCTGGTGCATACCTAGCGAGGGCCTTAGCACTGAGCTACATCCTCAGCCCCAAGCGTGCTCTGGACCTGTCCAGACATTTTCAGAGCACATAACAAGATAAAACAGATTCAAACTGCGCCAAAATGCAGTTGGACTGAAGGAAGAATGTTCAAGAATCAACATTCAATAATAAAGTCTTTAGCGTTCCATAGTGAAATCAATTGCCAATTGCTTAGCACAAACAAGGGCCTAGGTTTAATCTCCAGCACTGCAGTAGAAAAGAAAAGAACAGCTAAAAAGGAAAGGAAAGGAA
The DNA here is from genome assembly GCF_034190915.1 of Cavia porcellus. Lineage (NCBI taxonomy): Eukaryota > Metazoa > Chordata > Mammalia > Rodentia > Caviidae > Cavia > Cavia porcellus. Next base: position 77,297,505 of record NW_026947494.1, on the reverse strand, counting down.
ATCAATAAAGATTAAAAGCATAACATATAAAAACTCATAAATTATATCAATAAACCAGAAATGTATTCTGCCCAGTTATCAAGTCCATTATATAAAACTACCAACAAATTTTATTTTTATTGTGTGTGTGTGTTTTTTTTTTTTTTTATTTTGGTACCCAAGGATCAAACTCATGACCTCAACATGCCAGGCAGGCACTTGTGCCACTGAGCTAGCTCCCTGGCCCAAAAAACTTTAGAATGAAGACTTCTAGGTGGATTTGAAAGTCTTGACTGAAAAATACTTTCTTTAATAGTTTTCTCTTTAATTGAATATTTTAAGAGCTGACAAAACTTAAGTAATTATCAAACTGTCTTTTGTCATTTTCAAATTTAGACACCTAAAATATTAATCAACTAACTGAGTTTAGAAATGCTTGACAGCAATGTTTTCATAATTTGGCCAGTTTATCAACCCATAATCATGAATTCACATTTATTATTATCAATATTATCAATTCACATTTGCTCACACTGTCTCATGTGATCAGCAACAGGTAACTCCCAACAGAAACTAAGTTCTAGTGACAAATCTGAAGTCTGCCTTCCCTTCTTTAAATTTAGGTCAATATCCAATCAAAATTTAGCAGAGGTTAATTTTAATTTGAAAAAGAAAACCAACTTACCTTCCACCTGACCACCCTTTGCCACTGCGCTTAGTTAGATTTACAGCCTCGTGACGAGCGCCATGGCACCTGCTTTCCCTGGTGAGGACGAAGTCAAACACTAAGTCATTTACCAACTGCCTTTAGACATTTTAAAGTGTATTGTTCGGAGAAGAGGAATTTTAAACTTGCCATGCAAAATACAGAAAATTATTACAAGTTTGATTGTACCTATATTGGCTTATAAAGCTACAGACTGGTAAATTATGTAACCCATGACTCTTCTGTAACGTTCTACATATTTTACAAAGGTTTAGGCTGGAGATACAGCTCAGAGTAAGTGGTGCGGAGCATGCTTAACAGCCTGGGTTCACTCCTCAACACTGCAGAAAAAGAGAAAAAAGGGGCTTTCTTCACACTTTGAACTGTATCACACTTTAAAAGTTAAACAAACAAACAAAAAACCCAAATATCCTACCATTGTTCTTTAATGTAATAATTCAGCCTCTGCTCAACTTAAAACTCTGCAGACTTTTCTTTACCATTCCATTTTAAAGTGTTTATTTTCCTTGATGATAAAACAGGAAAAAGAAAGCAAGATTTTTGTTTCTTCAGAAAAGGCTGAACACAGTCATTTGCCTAAAAAAAACCCACTTCACTGCGGAACAAAGGAAAACTTTGGACCGGACAGATGGCTTAATTTACTTAGGTAAAGTTCAGCTCTGAAAAGCTTGCCCAACTTGTAGAACCGCTTTGTACAAATGAGATTGCTGGCAGGGCACACGTATTCTAGCTGGATGAAGGGACCCAACGAGGTGCTGACTGCAGGGTGAGAAGGTGGCTGTTTCCTCTGGACCCTCCTACCAAGCCTACCGAGATGCCAGGCAGCAGGAGTCCGGGAACCAGAGCTATCCCCTCCTGAATTCAAAACTCTGCCTTTGGAAGGCCCTGCAGTTCTCTCCTCCTGTCTCTATAGTTTCCTGACAACTTGGCGTTGTTTGCAAGGAGGATGATCTGCTGCTGGAGGTGGAGGACATTAGCTGCTTCGGACAGAGGGCACCTGATGACAACAGAGCCACCTCAGGGAAGAAGGGTTTACCAAAGAGCTGAATCAGCACTGCAGTTAGGAACTGCAACAAACCGCTACTCCTGCACGCCTCGTGCCGCCAGCGTGCAGGTCTCACTGGGTGTCTGCAGTGCGTTTCGCACTGTGTTCTCTCTGTGTTGTCCCTACTCCCGTGCGTCCTCCGTGTTGCATTCAAGAAGCAGAGTAAAGGGACCTTAAAAGAGAAACTCCCCCCCACACACCTTTTTCCAGAGCCGTGCCTTTAATTATATGTATCTGACATGCATTAATTGCAGTTAATTAATTAAGTAGCAATTTCTCCCATTTCTAAATATGTTCCTGTTATAGGAGAAAATTAAAACAAATCTAGTTTTGTTGTGTTTCATTTGTTCTGCCTGTATTTCTACGTTCAGGGAGCAGCCCAGACCAAAAACGGCCCAGAATGGCCCACTCCACCACATAAGCAGGTTGTATTTATAGTCAAAGAAAGGGAAGCGGCAAAAAGAACTAATGGGGTGTGGAAATGGCCTATCAGCTGCAGCTCCGCCCATCTCCTTTGGCGGTTTGAACAGTTGGGCACTTGTGATTGGCCAAGACGCTGCTACCTGCTTGTACATTGTTAGAATGCAGTTTACTAGTACTGAGGCATTTTTAGGCCAAACTTAACGTGTATACAGAGGCAGGTTTTATCCTAAAAATGATTTTTAAAGTCATGCTACTTTGGCAGGAGGAGGGAAGGGATTAGACCTTTTTTTAGAAACAGTTTTAGCATCACAGCAAAGCTGAGTGGAGAACAGAGATTTCTCATCTATTTCCTGCTCCAGTGCAAGGACATCCTCCCTCGCTGTCCACAGCCCTCGCTAGTGAGACATTTGTTACAACCATGAACGTGTATTGACCCAGTGTGTATAGTTTATGCTAGGCTTACTCTATGTGTGGCGCATTCTTTGAGTTTAACAGAGAATGGGATATTTTTACCTTAATAGTAACATGTTCTGTCCGTTCATTCCTCCTTCTCTTTTAAACCCGAGAAACTATAAATCTTTTTCTATCTCCATCATTTTGGTTTTTCAGAATACCATAGTGGGACTCTTAGAGCACAAAACCTTTCAAATTGGGTATTTTCACTTAGTAATGTGTGAATTTTGCTCCATATATTACCATGCTTTGAGATTTTTCTCTCCAGGGCTAAATAACATTCCATTACCTGCGTGTAACAGTTTAGTTATCAGTTCTCCAACTAAGGAACATTCTTCCTGGTTTGGAGTATTGGCAATAATAAATAAAGCTTCCATAGACATCCATGCACCACTTTTGTGTCAACCCAAATTTTCAACATTTTGGGTAAATATCAAGAAGTTCAATTGCTGAAGCACGTGGAAAGAGTATGTTTACCCTTGCAGGAAACTGACAAACTGTCTTCAAAGTGACTGTACCATTTTGTGTTCCCACTGGGCATGAACAAGAGTTTCTGTTACTCCACATCCTCACCAGCATTTAGTGTCCTATTAGCTAATAATGGCATATCATTGTCATTCTGGTTGGCACTTCCCTGATAACATGATATGGGTCACCTATATGGTTTCCACTCATTCCATGGATTAATTATCTTGACTTTCATTTCCTAGAAGAGAAAGAACAGTGGGGAAGGTACATGCTCTGCTCCACGTCACATATTTTTCTAGTGGTAGAGCCTGAAAGAGCCATAAGACTCTTGGGAAATCTGCTGGTTCACATCGTATTTGTTCATAAACTCTCACGCATGGTCACATCCATGTTCCCAGCTTGATTTCTAACCTATCGGTAAACTCTAGTAGCTCTGCCTTTAAATTGTCTACAAAATTCAACGCCTTGTTAACCATCGTTACTAGCACGAACTGGACCCAGCCATTGTGGTTTGTCTCTCACTGGCTTGGGCAGAAGACTCCGAGCTTCCCTTGGCTTTATCCTCTGTAACTCGTTCTGTGCACACCTGCCACAGGCTCCACAAAGACCCAGCCTGACATTGTTCTGTTCAAGACCCCTCTCGGGTTTCATGTTGCTTCCAGGATCCAGGCCCAGGTCTTGCCATGGACTGGAGGTTCCACCCATTGGTTGGTCTATTAATCTTGCTCCGGCACCTTCTCTGAACTCTCCCCTCTTTCCTTTGTGGTCTGATCAGCTACTTGTAGAGCAAGTCAGCAGACTACTCAGGAGCTCTGCAATGCCTGCCCTCTCTAACTAGACTGCTCTCTAAGCACCCTGAGGGCTCACTCCCTTCTGCTCAGCTCCGCCTTAGCCGAGAAGCTTCTTCTAGCACCCACCAGAAAAGAGCACACTGCAGGCTTCAGACTTATCTTCTTCTCGCCAGTGGATCACCACTTGCACATGAGACATCAGTCTTTGCTGTCTGCTTTCACAATGGACTGAATGCTCCCCAACAGCACCCGTTGGATCTGATTCATTCACTTCCCTATTTCAGTGCCTAAAAAGTGGTTGACACAGGTTAGATCTTTAATTCAGATTGACTAAATGAACGAGTAGGTCCACATTTCTGAGCATAGAGCAAACCCAACAACTCAGTACCTACTGAGTTGGCTACAGATACCCAAGAGTGGAACCTATAATGCTGACCTCATCCAGAGAGCCATGATTCTCAGCTTCTGAGAGACATATTACACACCCTTTGATCAAATACAACTGGGAAACCCTGGCTTAAAAGTAGTGAAGTAACTGACTACAGAATTTCTCAGCAACTTTAATGCACTGCTATGTAGAGATCTTATAGAAGACAAGAACAATACATGTAACAAGTCCAAACTGAATTGACTATGGGACTCCTTGGGCACAGGCCACTAATAATACAGTGCACTCTGCAGAATATGCTGCTGGTTCTTCCATTATATCAATAGTTAAGTTGTGCTAATCAAACTAACTCTTTTCAAGGTACTTTTTGTTCATTTGATTTCAATCAATAAAGATTAGGTTCAATTCAATTAGTAATTATCATCCTACAAAAAGAGATGCCTAAAGCTTCGAAGAAATGACCACTGATACAGAGACGTATGGGGTGGGTTACTGTGTGTCATGAGGCTTCTCCTCAACCTTTATGCACCAGATGACACCCCATGGAGAGAACCCCCCCCCAGTCTGCTTTCCATTTGGGCCTCAGTGCCTACCCTTAGGGCCCCCTAGCTCCTCTGAGTCAGGCTTCCCTAATACTGTTCCCTTTTGGTACCCAAACCTGCAGAATCCTCTTCTCTCATCTCTGGCATCCGAGAAGAGCTGCAGCTATTCAGTTAGCATTCATAACTAACAACGGCTCAGAATCCTTCCCTTCCTAAGTTTCATTATTGTTCTCAGCATGTTCCAGTGTCTAACAGAAAGTACTTCACCATACAACTTCTTAAGCTCAATAGTAGGATGGGAGGGGAATCTTGGTTAGAGGAATCTTCATTAGTTCCTCAGTATCCACAGGGCACTGGTTTCACAACCCCCACGGGTTCCAAAATCTGCAGATGCTCAAATTCCTTATATGAGGCAGAGAAATATTTGCATATAGCTTACGAACATCCTCCTGTATGCTTTAAATCCTGTCTAGATACTTGTATCTAAGACAATGTAAATCCTAGGTAAATAATTGTAGAATATTGTTTAAGGGATAATGACAAGAAGAAAAGTATGTAGAGCATACGTTCAGTAAAAACACAAATTTCTTTTTAATGTTTCCCATCTGAGACTGGTTGATCTTCGGATGCAGAACTTATGGAGATGGAAGGCCAGCCACATTCCACACTGCTCCCAAGTGGCCAGGATTTGAGTCCCTAATCTGCCAGCCTCTGCACTAAGGCTTTGCCCCTTACAGTCCAATTCCCACAAGAATTCTCTGTAAACATTATTTTATCTATGTTTCACAGAGATATTAAAGAACAGAGAAAACCTATTGGAGGTCACACAGTCAAAATGGAATTTTGAACCCATAACAAATCCACTCAGTGCCTGATCTCCATCCTAAAGAGGTCCAGGCTGTACTGAGGTAGACTGCACCAGTGTAAGTGTATGTGCCAGGGCCAGCACAAAACACTCTGGCCGTGCTCTTGGAGAGTGTGATTCTTCTAAACAGTGAACAGCGGTAACTATAGAGGAAAGGGAGCACCTTCCTAGTATAATTATCCCATTTCACATATGAGGAAAAACCGAGACAACAGATAGCCGGAGAAATTTGATACAAGGCACGTGACGACATACATCTTCATGACCTCACAAGGAATGGTGGCCTCTGGGAAGGTGCACTGTGTATTTTCTGAGTTTGAAATAATGGATGGAAGAGTAGATAGATGGAGACAGAATCCATAGATGAATGGGTGGATATATCCAAGACTAGTGCTGCGTCCTGCTGTCTGAAATAAAAGATTGACTTGTTTGATGGTAAACTGAAATTAAAAACCAACGGAACATTTAATGAAAGCAATAGAAATTCTTCAGAAATAAGCCTTTATATTTTTAATGAATGCTCATGTAATTATTCTACTTTTCTCTTGTACCCTTTGTATCTGTTCTCCTCCCATCCTTGCTCTGTAAGAATTTTTCTCACCCTTCCTGTTCCCTGCTGTGTTGCATTCACGGTATTTCAGCTATTAGGGAATTTTGTTAAAGCATATCAAATCACATCTTAGGAAATGTGCAAAAATAAAAACTATTGAAAGGACTGTGTAGAGGAATTGTGTACACATGTGATCAAATCGTTTCTATAGAGTTAACATTATATTTACCAGGAGGGCCTTTGATTGAAGCCTGGGGCTTTCAAACTTTTGAGCTTTGTTTGTAAGTGACAATTGTGAGTTCCAGGAGCCATGAGGCACTGCAGAAGGAGGGGGATATATATCAGAGTGTGAAGGATGTACGTCAGGGTGTGATACAGTCCTACAATTCCCCCTCCGCTGGCTTCTGGATGACGGTTTGCTGCTGTGCCTCATGTCTTTTTTCAAAATAAAATTTTGTTTAAAAAAGTAGTTAGGCTGCTAAAGAAAATTTAATTCTACTGTCAAGAATGACAAAAAGCAACTATAAGTTGTTTTGCTCTTCTGATGAGGCACATCCATCACAGTGGCTATATGTTTTGAAGGTCATCTGTTGCCCAGCGTCCACCAGCCAGACATCTCTCTTTGGTCTGTACATAAACACCACTGAAAGCCCAGATGGACCAGTCTCCAGAGTGCAGATATCCCACTACGCCCAGCATAGGTGATATGGAATCATGTATCTCACAGGCACCACCACACACCACCTACACTTTCAACTTTACCATCTATCTTAGCTAAGTAAGGGAGAGAAGATCTTTTTTAAAAAATGATACACCACGATATAACCTTTTCCACAGGACTTAAAACAAAGCCCCCAAACCACTCCTTAATATAAAACAAACTTCGAAATGCAAAAGATCCTTTAAAAAGTATAAGACGAAGTTGGGACTTAAAGTTACTACCTGATGAGAAAATAACTGATTTCTAAAGTAACAGGTCAGACAGAGCCAAGGCAGCTTGGGTGAAGCCGGCACTGTGTTCCACACCCAGTGCAGATGCGCCCACCCTGACCACAGCCTGCTCTCCTGCACAGCTCTCTGTTGTGTGCCTGGTCAGCTCCCAACCAATACCAGTACCCATGCCCCCTGCTGGAGCAACTATCCTCGCAAAGCCTTGTTCCCACCAGAGGGTCCATCCTCAGAAAGGAGGGAGCCGAGAACTAGAGGCTGGAGACTTAGCTGAGTGGTAGAGCACTTGCATAGCATGCATAATGTTCTAGGCTCAATGCTCAGCACTGCAGTAATAATCAAGTAATAGTAATAGTGATAATGATAATAATATTAACAGAGCTGGAAGTTGCTTAGCATACGGCCTGGCCTGTAGTGAGTCCTCAATAAATGACATGTAATGTCATACTCTCTAATCAGTTTCCTGTTGTCAAGGATATATTAATAACAATATAAAACCCAAGCTTGACTTTCCTGTTAAAACTTTCTGTGATTATGAACTTAAAATATATATAAATTACCAGGTGCAATGGTGTACACCCATAATCCTAGTACTCTGAAACACCGAGGTAGGAAAAATGCAAGTTTGGATCCAACCTGGACAAATTTGTGAGATCTTGTTTCAAAATAAAAAATAAAGATTCGTGGACTGCAAGAGGAGAGAAGTAGGTCTCACAAGGAGGTGATCCCTGCCTGGAAACCAGTGCCATGCGTGGGCCACTGCCAGACTGGGGACAGCCAGACCCAGCCTTCACGGACTGCAGAGTTAGCAAACCAGGGGCCTCACCAGGAGGCGATTCCCGCCTGGAAACCGTATCATTTCCTTTGTTTTGTGGTATTAGGTTTTATTCTCTTTTGTTTTGTTTGATTATGTTAAATCTGATGGCATGAGCATCTATTTAAAAGCTAGCAAGACATATTACAGTAGCCATTTTGGATTTACGAGTGGCTTGTTTTGAAATTCTTCACTGCATTCACTGTTGTGTTTTTATTGTTTCTGCTCTATTATGTTCTGTTCAATTCTTACTATGTCTGAAGGTACCTGCAGCTATTTTGAAGACAATAGAAGGCATTATGGTAACTATGGTTGATTTTGTAAAGTTTTGAAGTCCCATATCGCTTATACTGATTTTGATTGGTTTTATTCTGTTTTATTTTCCTCAGTTTTATCCTCTTTAAAGTTAAAAAATAAAATGAAATAATTACATAAAAATAAATAAACAGGGCTGGGTGTGTAGCTCAGGGGCAAAGTGTACTTGGATTCAATCCCCAATACTGAAAAAAAATGTGTCATATATGTGCAAGCATGTGTGTATGTGTGTGTATCCAAGCCATCACCAAAATTGCCCGATGCATAGAGACTCCTGCTCACTTCAGTGGTGTGACCTGAACACATGTGTCATGTATCACTGTGCCAGCCCAAGTGCCTGAAAAACTTTCTGGCACATTCCGAGTGTGCAGTAGATATCTGTTAGCTGAATGTTCTCTTCAACACATTGCATGCAAAGCATTCAATACCTGTTATTACAGGAGATTAGCAAGTACAATGGCCTGAAATTAATTCTGATATTGGCAGGACTATAACACCTGGAAAATTACATGAACTTATTAAAGGTGGACACTTTTCCATAGGACTTACCAAAATGGTATGAATTCATTTCTGAGCTTGTCATTACTATTCACACTTTGCAAACTAGGAAATGGAGGCTCACAGTGATTCAATAATTGGCCAAACATTATGTAACAAAATAGCTTCAACTCCAGAATTGATCGGTTTTCTTGGGAGACTATACCTCCATTGTCCAGTAACCACTAATGAATGTTTCATATATAACAAACACAACACCAACATTTGAAATAGAGTGTCAACTGAGATGTGCAACATTTTAAAACTCAGCCAGGCATGGTAGCACACACCTGTAACCCAAGCACTTCGAAGGCTGAATTAGGTGGATTGCTGCAAGTTCAAGGCCATCCTGGGCTACAAAGTGAATTCAAGGCCAGCCTGAACTGCATAGTGAAATCCTGTCTCAAAAAACAACAACAACAAAAATTTTTGAAAACTCCCTACAAGTCTCCTCAGTAGCCATTCCTCTATCTCTCTAGGATTTTCTCTGACAACTTCCTATCCAGGAGGCCAAATGCAACCCCAGATGCCTGGTGAGGAGTCTAGAGCAGTTTCCTAAGTCCACTTAACTTACCATGATAGGTACTGGTTATGGTGCCCATTAGACCTGAGTTAGGGCTTCCAGGAAGGATTATCCTAGCTCTTCTGCACAGGGATGGGACAGCTCTCTCTTAGATGCACTTGGAAAGCATGGAGCTTAGCAAGCAGCTTAATAAGATGCTGGACCATGCAGGCAGAGCCACGTGGGGCTGGCAGAGTGGACAGTTAGGAAAAGTCAGACCTTTGTCATGGTGCTGAGCTGCTGGGTGAATCACTTGTGACTTTGGATTTCAAATTTTGTGAGCCAATGAGGAACATTAATATTTAAGCCACTGTGAGTTTAATTATATGTTGCTTCCAACAAAAGCACTATAAAATACTAGACAGAATTTTTAAATTTCATAATTTGACTCTTCCAGGGAATATTAATTGAACAATTACAATTTAGAGATTATTGTTCTGCCCAAGGGAGAATAAACACTAAGTAATACAAAATACAACAATTTAAGAGCATTTAAATATTCTCAGAAACAGATTACTTTGTTTATAGCCAAAAGTAACTCTTTTTGGTGAAATAAAAATTGAAGTAGCTGAAAGCCTACTTGACAAAGCAGTAGAAACTAAAATTTAAGGTTATGGTATATACAAATACAAAAGTAGAAATAGGAGATGGAAGTGACTTTTGGTACATCGCCATGTCCCTGTGAAGTCCCAGCTGGGGATGCTAGTGACACTACTTATTGGGTAGACCGGCAGCCCCATGCATATGTCAGGGGCTTATCACTGACTGATCTCAAGTTTGCCTCCCTTGAGAAGGAAGGCCATCAACGGGCTGAACGAGAATCAAGACAGAGTGTCTGTAGAACTATCCGTAACGGTAAGGCTTTCAGACATACCGAGCCTTGCAGTGGGAGATTCTAAAAGGCTGCTCTGTTCTGTGTTAAGACTCTATTCTTGGGGCTGGAGGTTTAGCTCAGCGGCATAAGCACCTGCCTTGCAAGCAGGCGGTCGTGAGTTCGATCCCCGGTACCGATAAAAAGGAAAAAGACCAAAAAAAAAAGATCAAAAAAAAAAAGACTCTATTCTTTCCTGGCAGCAAAAATTTGAAGTCTAGAGAAGCTCAAAACCCAAGCAACAAAGCCCCGGGTCACTCTCCGAGTGTAACAGCCCCCTGTGTCTTCTGGCAGCCACAAAGCCAAGGTCAGCTTTGACTTTCGCTCCTTTCTCTTTCCCTCTTGTCAGTGGTAGGCAAGACTGACAGACAACCAGAGATCCAGGTTTGTACACAGGACTAGGCACAAGCCACAAGACCAGAGCTTTCAGGAAATTGTATGTTTTTGTTGCTATTTCTGCAGGCACCAGCCCCATCGAAACACAGAAAGTTACAAAGCAGAACAGAGTAGACTTGAGTGACTTCCTCAAGAATCTGGCTGGAATAAATGACCCAAAGCTAAAATTTCTGATTTGGAAAAAATATCGAATAGTGATGAACATTTCAAACACTGCATCTGGGGGTCTTCCAAGTGTGCAGTGACTCCCCAGCCTGCAGGGGAAAGGTCTTTGCTGCTTTCAGATTTGACCTCCTCCTGAGAGTCAGAGATAGGCTTGGGAATGGACCTGTAGGCAGGAGACTCATTTGTATGGCACAGGGTTGCCTACAACTTTTTGCTTGCATTCCAGTGTAGCGATTACAGAGGACAATTCTTCTGAACAAAACCGGGCAGGAGGATAGTGTATCTAGGCCACTAAAAGATCACTTCTCTAATTATAGACAAGGCAACTGTCCCTGGAAAAAGCAAAAGCAAACTTGGCAACAGAAAAATGGTCTCCCCAGCCCAAACAAAAGAAGGATGTTCTCGGGGACAGCAGTGAGAAGGAAACTGCTCTTACCTGAACAGCTCTGATGCTCCATGAAGTACACGAAGGCAACCCTGCTGTTCTGTGTTGTCTTCTTTCTTGCCATGTGTAAGTGTCACCCTTCCCTTCCTTCTGAGGATAACGACTAAACAAATTAGCCTGGGGACTGGACTGGCCCTGCACAGAAACAGCCAGCCCAGCAGGGTTGGGGGTTGACATTGCTACATCTCTTCAATTTGTTTTCTTCCATTTGATCTGGCTTGGTACTTATACCAACCTCATGAGAATAAATGAAAGCTTAGAAAAAATTCACTTTTTTAGGGTGGAAATTATCTTGATTCAAAATACTTTAAAATGCAATCCTTTATCTCTTTCTGGTTCTAAATTTGAAAATACAATCCAATTAAAAAATACCCCGTTACTCATTCTATGGATGAGCCAACTGAGGACCTGGAAGCCGACCATAGATTATGCAGCTGACACACACAGCTGGTTCTAGAACGACTTGGTTTCAAGTCCTGGTCTTTGGACTCCCCACTTACACTTCCCATCTCATGACTAGAGATAGTCATGCACACAGACATTCACAAGACATTGTCAATGACATTGATAAGAATTTTGCATCTTTGCTTTATTTTTAAAGGATAAAAATATTTTTCCAGCTTTATTGAGGGACACTTGACAAAGAAAAACTGTATATACTCAAGGTGTGCAATGCAATAATTTCACACATTGTATGTTGTGCATTGGGACCATAATCAGTTCATTAATGTACCCATAGCCTCACATGGTCACTATTGTGTGTGCACATGGGGGCACAGTGGGAACATTTAAATATCTACTCTCTGAGCAAGTGTAAAATGTACAATACAGTATTATTAATTCTAATCATCATGTCATCCATTGGATCATAGAACTCTGAAAAAGGATCAACAGTTTAGTCTTTGAGAACTGTAAAATACCAGGGGTTTCTGATGGGTCTTTGCTCATTTTATAATGTGTATAAACTCCATACGCATCACTTCCTTTGATTCACAAAGTAGCTATAAAGCACTACACACAAGAAATAGAAAGAGACAAAGAGAAAACCTATCCAATTCAATGATTGGGTAATCCAGCACAAAGATTACTAGTGGTCACTTGCTTTGTGTACTCGCTGGTGACTTACCAAGTTCATTTCCCTTTTCCTCTCCTATGCTCTCTGGACTACATAGTTGACTGCTGGAACCTCTCATGCACAAACATTTGCACTTCCTTCACACAGCTTTTTGTTTCCACGCATTCCCAGTGGGAGCATATCAGAAAGTCACAAAGAATGGTACTATTAAAATATGTAGCCTCCCACAAGCCAGACAAGCACCACCGTGGGTCAGACACTTTGCTTATTTTTGACTTGTTCTTTCCCTTGTCTGAATGACTATTACAGGCTTTGATCACCTTCCTCAAGCTGTCAATGTAGCCCCTAATTTCTTCACCCCTGGAGAAGACTTGTCTGTACAGGAATTTGGTCAATAAGATAAAAGGCTTTGGAGGAGATTCCCTTATATTTACCCGTGGCCAAACCTACTACAGGGCTCCTTTGCCCAGAGAACCCTCAGAGCCTCCTCCGCCTGCTCACCTCCTGTCCCCTGCCTGTCCCATCACCACACTCAGGACCTTCCCTTCCGATACCCTCTTCCTCTCAGCCCTCCTCTTTGGCCCATAGATAAGCTTATTTATTTCCAGCCTTTATAAAGATTTTTCTCAGGATGCTGCCTAATTTATTCCTTCTCTTTCTTATAGAAACTTTCAAAGAATCATGTTTTATTCTCCTCTTCGTACCTCGACTCACATCTTCACACCATCTTCCCACAGCTCCACTAAAGCACACGTATCTTCAATGAACCAGTCACAAAAGCCAGAGAGAATGTTCTAGCATTAATCTGATTTCCTTTCTCTGCCACTCTGTCCATCAGTCCTTTCTCGAAGGACCTCCTGCCTCGGTTCTTAGCTCAGCCGTTCTCCCTCTGACTCAGCCCTCAGGTTTCTGCTGCTCTTTCTAGAACAGCTTCTGGGTTCTAGAACCCTCCATCCCTATGTCTCGGTGATCTGTTCCCTCTTCCAGCTGCTTTGGTCCATGCTCAGATTTCCAACACATGCCCTTTTTTCAAATCTACAGGTTTCCAGATTCAAATATCAGACATAACCTAATCATTTAATATCTCCATCTAGGTGACCCCCTAACACCATGGATCCAACTATTCTACCGTGTCTAAAACTAACCCCAACCCAGACAAAGCAGTATTGGTACAGCCACCATAATCCCACCTCCTAATCTGGAAACCTTGGACTGATTCCTCTCCTTCTCTCTGTGTCAATCATTACGCTATGCCAATGTCAACCTATAAATGTAGTGAATTATACTTCCAACAGACAGCTCCCACACACTCTCCCACCAAGCTGTGGATTCCTCCAGACTGAGTGAGGGCTTCCCTGGGTCTCTGACCAGCAAAATGCATGCAGCAGGAGAGGACATGGGTTCTGGGTTCATCCTCACCAGGATCTGGAGCTTGCACTTTGGCCCACAGAAGGCTGCTGGCAGGGATGCCCACCTGAAATTCCTCCTCCACCAGTGCTGGGCAAGGCAGGAGAGGTCAGGGGTCAGGCAAACCCCACCTACCAGCCACGTCTACACGTGGCTGGGCCTTAGGAGAGGAAACGTCACAGGTAGAGAGGGTACAAAGCAGAGAGGGCACCGGTGAGGAAGCTGTCTTGGAGAGGCTCTTCTATGCCCAGCTTCTCTGCACACGTCCTTTTGCAGTGTCATCTCCAGTCTGTCTTTCTGGAAGGAGAGTAGCTCTCAGTCCAAGGGATGCAACAGCCTGGCATTGTCACCAAAGATGGTTCACAACAGCCAAGCTAGGTGGTCCCTGCACTTCTACACTCCTGTGGCGCCCACCTCTTCCTGCTCCTTCAGGGAGAGGCGAGTGCCCACCACTGCACCCACCTAACCTTCAACCCCGCCCTGACAGACTTGTCCCTTCAGGGCTAGGAAGAGCTGCTGAGCTGCTGAGCTAGGACCTCCAAAACACCTCCTCCACCAGCGCTGGGCAAGGCAGGAGAGGTCAGGAGTCTCCACTTAGGCCAGGCTTAGCAAAAGCCCTTTGTAGACCCAATCCCTGGCTTCCCCAGGCTGCTGGCCAGGTGGCTCCAGGAAGGTTGCGCTGCTCCTCTGGGAGGAGGTTGTTGCCTGCTGGCTGTCACAGTGTTTCCAGGTGTGGTACCCTGCTCACTGCACACAAGAGCAACCCTCAACGTGGTCTGACCTTGGAACCCCCATCTCAAACCCTCTTTTCAGGGTGCAGCCCAAGAACATGATTTTCAACAAGAACATGCTCTCGGGCAATATTGATAAACAACCTTGCTGAGCTGCCCTGTGAGATACACATTTCAAATACAATGTCAGGAGCATCCTCTGCTTTTGATGGGTGTACAGTCAAACAAAATATACGTATAAAACAGTGAACTCCGGTAGGTGCTAAATACCAAGGGAGATGTATGAAGGCCGGCAAAGAAAGTGAAGGAACTGAGATGCGTGTGGAGGTTGTAGAATTTGTCTTGGGCATTAAAAAAAAGGTGGGGGGGGGGAATATTTGAGTAGTGTGGTGGTCCTCAACGTGTGATTACCTTCCAGCAACGTATGCAATTCCTGGGCATGTGTTGGAAATGCTCAATGCCAGGACCCACCCGGAATGCTACCCCAGCTGAGTTTTGACAACACCTCATCACTGTTCATGTTTGAGTGCCACAGAAATGGGGGGAGGCTGGGGCTTGGGAAACTTCCAAAGGCCACACTATACATAATACATTCAGAAGACAGAATAAATTATTTTAAAAAGCGACTCTTCCAGCCACAGCCATCAACGTCCTGTGTGTGTGGTGGTCACCTGTGGTGGCACAAGCCTCTTCCTCTGAGCGACTGCTGGCCATGCGCTGTGCTCACGAGCACACCGTGTGTGCTGGTGGAAAATGCGTGTGTGCAGAGCAAGTCCTCTGCGTGGACGCGTGTTTAAAGCACAGCCATCTGAATTCATCAGAGCTGATATATAAAGACCACCATAAGACAGCGTTATGTTTTACAGTGTTTGTTTAGTTTACATTTAGCTTTCCATCTGTACCAATTAAATCATAAATTTGCTCAGATACTGAAAAAAAAGTGTGCTCTTTGAAAGTGGTAATAAGCCAACAGGTTTCAAAGCAATAATGCTTAATAAACTATATGCACACCCAATATGTTCCACACACAGAAGGATAAATCATGATTAAAGAAGAGTTGCGGTTAGTAATAAAATATATGAAAATGTGCTCATTGAATTGCAGGATAGAGGTACATTAATCACTAAAAGCTTTATTTCAGAGATCCTTTTGAACTACTAATAAATAATTGGAGGTAGGAATGCAGCTTACAACTCCTCTCATTACAAACATATGGGGTGATGTCACGCACTATAATTAATCTGTTCTTAAGAACAGAAACAAGGAAGCACTGTGCCCTTACAAAAGACCTGTTTAATTCTGTGAGCTTGAAGGATTCAGCAGTTCTTCGAATGCCTCATTTTATTACTGTGACCCAGAGGAAGCTGCTAGATGAAGTCTGTGCCTGCTCACCTTGTGATAATGTCAACAGCGGTGACACCCCCAAGCGTCAGAGACGGAGGGGGAGAAGTTGGACTGCACTCCCACAGTAAATACAGTCAACTCTGCAGCCAAAGAGGCAAACTCCCATTCAAGATCTTACTTTACATGTACACTAAATATATTGGATTTGGGATAAAATATCCAGCAGTTATGGGGGAAGCTAACCGTGATCCGTCCAGCACAGTTAGCAAGAACAAAGTCTGTGTCATTCCGGGAACTACAATGACATTGTCTTCTCCCACCACATTTGTTACTTTCAAATTAAAAACCCTAGAATTTATTTAGTATTTTAAATAGTAAATAATTTTTAAATAATTTTTTAAAAATTATTAACACTAGTTTTACTGCTCTTATGTTAAAATTCAATAATTTGACATAAATTTTAAAAACACTTTTACAGCTTTTGCCTATCAACAAGTGTTCAGAGTATTGGTTTTTGAATGAATTAAGTATTAGCAGGAGCTGTGCATGTAGTTCAGTGGTAGAGCAATCATATGCCACGCATGAATCCCTGAGTTCGATCATGGGCACAACAAAAATAAATAATTTCTTAAAAAAACTAACCTGTGTATTCTTTAAAAATCAGACATTTGACATTCCTCTGACTCTGTAACAGTTAAAAATAACTTCTAACGCAATTTTCCAGACATCAAGAATGTACCTGAAACACACTAACATTTCCATTTATTCATCTGAATAATTCCACAATTAGAATTATGAGTATGTTGCTTTCCCAAATAAACTAATAGTGTAAAGTAGGTAACAGTCATGGGTTCAATCTGCATTGCTTTGCTGGCGTGTTGGCACTCACCTGTAACCCCAGCACTCAGGGGGATGAGGCTTGAGGATCCTTGCAAGTTCAAGACCAGCCTGAACTATGAAGTGAGCTCAAGGCCAGCCTGAACTGTACAGTGAGACCCTGTCTCAAAATGACAAACAAACAAACAATCTACATTGCTTTGATTACCAGTAGTTGCTTTAAATGCCTTGTAAGTTTTTTCAGTTGCTTTCATAATGGCATATATAAATGTCTCCACACCACTGGGGAAAGACATCAGCTATCAGGGTGTACAATTTGGCATCTTGACTGTTCATGACTTTTTCTGTCATGTAGTAATTCTGAAAAATACCAATAAGAAGAGATCTTCTACAAAATAAAACATAAAATACCTGCTTATTTGCTGAATGGACCTTTAAAGTTTCCCTTAAGATGTAGCTTACATAGGCAACAATATGAAAATATTCAAAAAAGTTTGTCTAAAATGTAAGGCTAGTTCTGATAAACTTTTATTACCACTAGACCAAAACTATGTACATTGGAAGATAATCAAACTTGACTTCAAAAGAATAACATATTTTAATGGGAAGATACATATATTTCCATTTCCAAAACATTTTATTTCTGTTTACTAATAGTTCTTAAACCATGATAAAGTATGTTCCTGCTAAATAATGCTTCTATAGAATTTTAAAACTTACTTGTAAATTCATATTATTCATCACTTATACCTGATGCTCTTTTTTCCCCAGGGATTGAAATCAGGATTCTTTACACTAATCTACATTCCCCGCCCTCACCCCCCTTTTTTTTCATTTTGAGACAGTCTTACTAACATGTCCAGGCTGGACTCAAATTTTCCTGCCTCAGCCTCCCAGAGTGCAGAAGGTACAGGCACATGCGATATTTACAGCCCTGTGTTTTGAATGTATTGATTCTCTTCATCGCTTGAGTGAGAACTACTT
The DNA here is from genome assembly GCF_034190915.1 of Cavia porcellus. Lineage (NCBI taxonomy): Eukaryota > Metazoa > Chordata > Mammalia > Rodentia > Caviidae > Cavia > Cavia porcellus. The sequence continues at coordinate 77,279,843 of NW_026947494.1, read as the reverse complement.
TTTGTTATGGACTTTACTTTGACATGTATTAACAACATTAAAATAGGCACATAGATGATCTCACTCATTTTTAGCAAAATACACCTATGGAAGTTTTTGAATCACAGTGTGTCTGTGAGTGCAAGGTGTGTGTTCACATGTGCATATGTGTGCGTGCACAAAAGTACTGGCATGTTGTGAAGTCTTCCTGTGTGTACATGTGTCAGCACCGTCAGGATGGCCCATTCATGTAACTGGAAGATGGTCCGTGTTGTTTCCTTTTGCTTATCTGAGTACTACCAGTAGACTTGGCTTCATTCTAAGGAAAGATTACCTCTAGTCATCTGTGACGATAGATACAAAGGTAATAAACTGCCACACTACAGAAAGAGTGAAGCCACATTTCTAACCTTTCCTGGCATTGTGCGCCTGACTTCCAGGCCTTGCAAAGGAGCCAGGCCACCGGGAGTGAGGAGCAGATGGAACGGGCAGTGGTAAGACATTATAAACATTTTTAAAAACGTTTCTACAATGCCAAGTGGCCTGTGGAGTTGCAGGAGGGGAGGGAGGGGAGAGAGCAGCAACCTGACTTCGAGATTTTTCAGCAGGTGGCAAACACTACCAAATGATGCTGGTATTAAAGCCACGGAGCTGGGGGGAGCCAGGAGAGCGCTGAGAGGAGGAGCAGCTGTTCTCTGTTCCCTGGTCCAGCGTCTGCCTGCGTCTCTGGCAGCCATTTTGAACACTGTACCCATTGGTTTGACTGAAATTCAGAGCCAAGAGCTAGAGTGGATCCAGCCTCGCCAAAGGCAGGACATTCCACTGAAGTACCCAAGATGCTACTCAGACTGGTACTAAAAACCCTCATTACCTGCAGGATGGACTCCAACTCCTCAGGCTGACATTTGGGGGGTCTCTACCATCCAGTCTTTCATGATCTCTCCAACACGGCCTCCCACTTCCTCTCCTAAAAGCCACATTTCGCCTTAAAGTAGCCTTCGCACTGTATTCACACGGTGCCCTGTCCCGCCTCCTGGAGATCCTTCCATCCACAACACCCTCCTATCCACTCAGCAAAGTCCTCTGAGGTCCAGCTGAAAAACCATCTCCTGAGAAAGTCTCTCCAGTCCTCTTTACCGACCTAATTGTTATATTGTGTGCCAACAGCACCTTGATGTCTTGGTTACACAATTCAGGTCCAGATGTTTATCTAATTAGTCTGCAAGAACTTTAGAAAACAATGCTCAGCCTTGCTCACTGATGTATTTATATCCCATGCAGGGCTTACTGAAACCTCTTCTTCTGCTTATCGTCTGTTGAACTTTCACTGTGCACATCAACTTATTTTAATCTACCTAGGCTTGAATTCTGAGTTCACCAGCCTTGCAGCTTGCTTAAAATATCTGTGGCTGTGATGTAAAAAATCAGCAGCACAGGCATTGGTGGGTCTTTTTTACAAAAATCAAAAGATGTTATGACTACCATCAGAGACATTATTGAACCAGCAGAATGTTTCCAAGTCACCTAACCTAGTAAGCTGCACTGAACTCCTTAAGATTGAAAATTTTATGGGGAAATTTTTGGCTTTTAAAAACTCTAATATTCCAGTAGCTCTTCTCTTTTCTGACAAACTTGATGGCACTGAACATGCCTGGAAAAAAAACATTTAATAGAGTTAAAAATTGAGCCAAGCTTCAGCAATTCACTGACTTGGTGGGATGCTGCCTCAAAATAAAAAATAAAACAAGATCTGTAGATATAGTTCAGGGTAAAACCTTTGGGTTTAATCCCAGTGCTGCATAAATAAATATTCCTTTCCTTGTCTTCTTATCTTCTGTGATTTAAAAGGTAAAAGCATAAACACCAGTTAGGAATCTTTGTCAGTAGATGTGAAACATACAGGAATTTAATCTGTGACAATAACAATGTAAAGGGAGGTGGACAGAGATGGAGAGGATGGAACTATATTGTCACTAGTTCAAGCTACACTGTTTAAAGTTTTAGTTAATTGAAATCTCCAAAATTGCTAAAGAAATTGACAAGAAGTAACCCACTTTGATTTCCTATGAACTTGATTTGAAACCCTGTATTGCTCTCACCATCTTGTTTTGACTGATTTTCCTCTGTTCTGTTTTGCTTGATACTGCCAAGTTTGAGAGTATAGGCAACAACTGTGAAGATAATAAGATTCACCATGATGCCCATTCTGGTTGACTATTATCTTCTTTTGAAGTCCTGTAATGTCTCCAATGTTTTGGTTTTATTGGTTTTGTTCTTTACTGTTTTGTTCAATTTTATTATAACTGATGATATAGGCAATTCTTTTTAAGATAGCAAGAGGTATATGGTAGCCATTGTTGATCACCTTGTATTCTGTTTTTACAGTATGTATTATGTCCATCCTTTTGATTTGACTGACCCTGTTTTGTTATGTCACATTTGGTTTTATTCTCTTCAAAAAAAAAGTAATAAGGACTTGGGAGTAATAAAACCCAAAATGTGTAATAATCATCATACAAAAGAGAGGAAAAGAAAGTGCTCTAAAGGACATAACTGCATGTATACTTAAGTGTATAAGATAGATGACCATATTACTGAGTTTTGTTGGATCATTGAACAGAACTGTTTGCAGTCTCACTGTTTGAATGTCCACTTTATATGCTTTAATTTTGTAACTTGAACAACTATTTCTAAGATAACAATATGTAATCTATTAACTAGTGATTTCCTACTATTTATTTTTTCTGAAATTCTGTATAACTTGTACCCTTTTTCTGTTTTTTTCTCCTTAAATAAAATTTAAAAAAAAGAAATTGACAAGAAAATATACAGTAATAGAAATAAGTATATGAAATAAAATTAATAAAAAAGCACTGAAGTCAAGGGACAGTAATAGTATTCTAATATTGAGAGGAGATTGTTAAAGATAACAGCCATTCATTAAGCTAAAGAAATAAATTTCAGGGCTGGGGATTTAGCTCAGGGGCAAAAGTGCCTGCCTGGCAAGCACGAGGTCATGAGTTCGATCCCCACTACCACCTCCAAAAAGAAATAAATTTCAAATAGAAATAATGCATCGGTTTTCTCATTCTACATGTAGAAAGTGAAACATAAGAGGATTGAAACCCGTGCTTTGCGGGTTTGAAATTAAACACGCACATCTAAAGAGGACATAGGCAGAATAGGGGCGCCCCAATCCCGGGAACTCCAAGGCCTGAGTGCTGTCACAGAGCGCCAGGGTCTCAGAGTGTGGTCCCGGGACCAGCAGCCTCTGCCTTGCCCCGCTGCCCCCGGGAACTGTCACATCTGCCAGGTCGGAGCTCTAATCCCTGGAGCCTATGGATGTGTTACCTTCCACTGCAAAGGAGACGTTAGACAGCAGATGGGGCCGTGTGCTAATCAGCTGGCCTGGAGCTCAGGAGAGGATCCTGGATTATCCAGGGGCCCAGGGACTCGCAGGTCTCTACAGATGGAGGAGGGAGCAGAGGGTCTGAGCGCGGGCAGTTGGAAGATGCTGTGCTGCTGGCTTTGAAGTCAGGCAGAGCCACCGCCAAGGCATGCTGCTGGCCTCTAGCGGGTGGAAAGGCAAAAAGGGCCTGGAAGGGGAGTCTCAGGCCCTGTTGATACCTTGATTGTAGCCCACAGAGTTCCATTTTGGACTCCTGGCCTCCAGAACTGTAAAGGAATAAGTGTGTAACATTTTAAGCCATTTACGTGTTAGTAAATTATTAGAGTAGCAACTAGTTAATAGAAACAGGACGCTCTTCTGGGTTTTCTCAGTATGATACTTGAAATATTTGAATTTAAATTTGCTTTAATTTTTAAAACTTTAATAATGATGTGACTTATTGCCTAATTTTATATTCTTTGTCAGAACTGTGTGAGCTTCAGGCTTCATAAGATACACCTATTCCCTGGAGACCAAACTAACCCATTTCAAGGGGAGTCCCTGTGGGTTCCCCCCATCAGCGACGCTCCCTCTCAGTGCAAGGACTGGGAACGGCCACGCCCCTGCCTCAGGCTGCAGGGCTTGGATGTGAACAGGATTGTGACACCGAGCCTGAGCCCTGCCTCGTGTGCAAGAGGATCCCCAAAGGTGGTCCCGGCACCAGCAGCCTCTGATGCCCCAGAATCCCTAGGCCTGGTGCATCAGAGCCTCCTGGGCTTGGCACTTTCCCCAGGCGATGCTGATGCACTTTAACCCTGGCCTGGAATGCAGCCTGAAACTGCAGGCAGCCTCACAAAGCACCACGATTTGCCTGGGATTTTAACCTAGGGGTCCCTGGGTGCTCTCAGCAATTTTACTCATCCCTCCGCGGAATTACGCTTTCTGTGTGAGAATAAAGAATTAGCCCGAGTAGCAATCGACTGGCTTAGGCGATGAGGGGCTGACATGCTGCTCTGGCCTGCAACTAGAAACAGCATAACTGCAAAGACAAGCTGCGGGCTGCGCATGTCCAGCGTTTCTCCTTCTCCTCCACAGCAACTCTGGTAGCGAAGCGCCATCCTGTGGACAAATGTAGCCACTGCGTGAAAATGGTAGTTTCTCGGTTTTGGTTTGATTTTTACTCCAATCTGTCGCAAACTAGATTTTCTCTTGTAAAAGACGATATTCTGGAAAGTTTGTATATTATAAGACAATATATATATATATGTATATATGTGTATATATGTGTGTCTATATATATATATATATACATATATATACCCACATTTGGAGTAGCACCGCACTGTTTAACTGCTTAGGAGTTCAAGGTGCGTTGCTAAAAACCGTTTCTGTCCTGGAGAGGAGTTTGTATTCTAGAGTGCAAAAATAAGCGTGGGGCTGGGGATTTAGCTCAGCGGCATAAGCGCCTGCCTTGCAAGCAGGCGGTTGTGAGTTCGATCCCCGGTACTGATAAAAAAAAGGAAAAAGACAAAACAAACAAACAAACAAAAAAAAAGTGTGACTGTCTAAATGCAAACATACATTCCGTACTGGTTCTGAACTGACCACCAACAAGTCTAAAAAAATGACTTTTACGCTAGCCCTGTGCACACATCAGATTTCAGATAGCTATTTAAATTTGAATTTGTTTTTTGCGTTTTGTCTTGTTTTGTTTTCCTCTTATAAAAATAACAAGTTTGTATTCCTAAAACAATGTTTTTATGAATTAACATGAGGATATTGAGGAAAACTATGTTTGCTTTTTTCTTATTATTTATTCGCACTTGACATTTTGGTGCCATTTACACAATGAACCATTAAAAACTCAACACAATGGCTAAAATAAAACAGGTGCTGTGAGCTTTACTTATAAAAATCTTTCTGATCAGTCAGCTAGCTGGTTAGAGACAAACCAACAAGAAAGTAGAATGCAGTCAACATTATAAAAGGCAGACACAAAGATCAATTTCCATCACCAAATGCTGAAATGCTGTCATCAGGAAGAATGAAAAATTGAAACGTGAAATAAGGATCACCATTAACTAAAATATATTTGAGCCGGGTGTGGTAGCAAAGGTCTGTAATCCTAGAGACTCTGGAGGCTGAGGCAGGAAGATCACAAGTTCAAGGCCAGCCTGGGCAACACAGTGAGACCCTGTCTCAAAACTGAAAATAAATAAATAGATTAAAAAAAGGTCAAGGATGTAACTCAGCACTTCCTGGGTTCCCAGTAATGAAAAACAGTACTTAAAAGATGAATAGAAACAAATTGCAAGTGAGCACATGTAATATTCTTTAAGAAGAATTTTTATTATTATTCTGTAGAGGTTATTTAAATGAATTTTCTTCTTTTTCATGATCTCCAAAGTATAATTATTCATCGTTTTTATTTGCCTCTTGGAAGATGACTGAAGGTTCAAAGTTACTTGTGGGTGACCTAATAACATTTTAAAATAGTTTTGTCACTTTCAGTCTAACAAATTTTAATCAAAAGTCTACTCATTGTAGTCAGGGTTTATAGGGGAGTAGATTTAATACAGGACACAAAATTTATGGCATTATTTTATAATATCCACCTGAAGAGTCAAATGCAGAAGAGTACAGGAAATCTGAATCTAGAATCTCGGCCTAAACACTAGAATCTAGGCCTAAAGAATCAGCTGAGGGCCTGGATCCCGCAGCAATGTCCTGCATGAGTCCAGCTAAACACCTAGAGCCTACGGAAATGTCCTTCACAAGTCCAGCTGGAGGCTTAGAACCCACAACAATGTCTCACACAAGTCTGAATCAAGGATCTGCACTGGGAAGGCCCAAAAGTCAGTGGTGGGAGCTAGAAAGTCTGTGCCAGTGGGTGAAGGAGGGATCTACGCTGGAGTCAGAAAGCGATGCTCAAAGTAAGGGCCAGAGCTTCCCTACAGAGAACTACAGCGTCCTCAGCCACATTGAGGACCTGAGAACCTACAAAGATGAGAACAGCTGAGTTCCTATTAGGAGAGCCATCTCTTCTCCAGGAGAATCACCACCATGTCCCACCACCCCCTTTCTATGCTGTTGGCAACAACCCTCAGCTGGACCATCCACACGCAGCACCACGCTGATTCAGTTCAGTGGGTGTTACAAGGTGACCATAAGTTAATCCACCCTACTATTTCTTCTGGTTTTAAACTGTTAAATTTAAGGGATATTTAATTCATTTCATTCAATTAAATGATTTCTGGAAAAAGTACTTATTTCAGTGTTGACTACCAACTGTTAATGAAAAAGTGTTCGATGATCCTTGTTAAAGAATAGTAAGGAAGACTGTTCAGGGACTTTTTGGTAGATATGAATCTCTGCAATGGGATCTTGAGTTGGGGATGAAGATGGAGCTCAACCCAAATCCAGAATGGAAAGCAGAAACTGATAGTCAAGGCGCAAGGAGGGGCTCTGGATGAAAAATTAGCAGAGGAAGCGCCAAGGGAAGGGAGGTTAGGGCTGACCGACCCGCCCTGATCGAAGTCCTTCTGAAGACTGACCGCGATGATCTGGCCTGTCCTGGGGAGTGGCAGGGGGTCAGGGGCCTGGTCAGAGGCCAAGGACGATCAGGTATCAAGAAGGGACTGGGCAATCTCACTCTCCTGGGACCAGCGACAGCTTCTAACCCACAGCAAAGGCAATGTCCTGGGCTGAAATGTGTTCTCTCAAAACCCCTGTGTTTTAGCACTGACCCACAGGGCCTCAGGATGTGATTGAGAGACACTCTGGGTGCCACGGGGACAAAGGGCAGGTGCGCTTCAGAGGCCTCAGCTCAGACTGGCGACCCACTGCAGCCTGTGGAGTGCCTTTCCTACGGCCACTCTTCCCAACAGGCTCCTGACCTTGGAAACTGCGCACATCTTAAAGTCAGCGTGACTTCCCTCTGCATCCCTGGAAGTAAATTAGATGAGGCAATAGGGCTCTTGGGAGGTCACTGTACAAGAAGGAAGGGTTAGCTGTGTCTGGTGACCTGAGGAACTCTTGAAGATCACTATGTAAAATATCAACCTTAGTTCTGTTCCTACTACTGTCTTTTGAAGGCCTATATCATCATTGTTTTGGGCTCTTTGCCATTGTTATTTGTCTTTTCTGTTTCTTATTTTTCTAGTAATCTGTTTTGTTTTGGTTTGGTTTTTGCTATAATGCAGAAAGGATAAGTATGCATATAGAGGCTTATACATGCCTAGAACTTCTAAACAGTTTGAGAATCGATCATATTATGTGTGATGAAATGAACAGCTATTTTAAAGAAAAACAGACATTATGTATCCATCGCTGATTCCTTATCATCATACTGTGAAATCCAGTAATGCTTCTATTCTTTGTTCAGGATGATTTTAGTCTGTTTTCTATTGTTTAATTTCAACATACGTGAAGGTATGGACAGCTGTTTTGAAGAGAACGAGAGACATTAAGGCAGCCATTGTTGATTTCCCTGTTGTCGAGTTTTGAAGGCCTATAAGGCCTTCATCACTCTGTTCTGATCAGTTTAATACTACTTTGTTTTAGTATGATTTCATAGTGTGCAAAGATATGACAACTATTTGGAAGAAAACAAGAGACAATGTGGTAGCCGGTGAAGATCTCCTGTTGCCTTGCTCTCAAATCTGTTACTTGCATTGTTTTCTTCTGATCTGCTTTGTTCTGTTTTGTTATGCTTACTTTTACCCCTTTTTTAAAAATAAAGTAAAATAATTTTTTGAAAAGGAGAAAGGGTTAACAGAAGCTTTGGGGACCTTAATCTGTTGCTTGCTGTGAGCATAGTGCGTCTTTTCTCACCGACACCCCCGGCTTCGTGTTCTTGAGCGGTGCCAAGAACACACCCTTAGCCGAGGCCCAGGGTTTGCACAGAGTGGGAGCGTGTGGAGTCCACACAGTAACTCCCGGATAAGCTTGCTGGTGCCTCAAGGCCAGGATGTTTGCACAGAAAAGAAAATATTTTTAAATATTTAAATCTTTCTTCCAGGGCCAGTGAAAATTCCCTAGACATCAGCATACCCTGCACCCACACAGGAATCAAATCCTGCCTCTCCTTTGCTGGTGGCTGTCCCATTTTGCCTGTCTGGCTGCTCCTCCAGACCAAGCTGAAGTCCCTGACCTGCTTCACATTTCCTCCCACCCCATCTGTCTGAATTAAAGCTGTGCCTGTTCCACACTCCTTAGCCTGGCTTTTAATTGCTATTACTACTGGCTCCCAGGTCTTCAGTTACACTGCCAATTGTATTTGAAGTTGGGGCTTTTAAAGAGATAATTGAGTTAAACTGAGGCCATTAGGATTGACTCTAACCCTAGGGTCCTTATGAGGAGGAGAAATTTGGACTTAGACACTGCGGGTGTCACACACAGAGGAAAGGCCACATAAGGATACAGGGAGAAGCCATCATCTGCAAACCAAGGAGAAAGACCTCTAAAGACATTGAGCCCTGACCCAATACTTCCAGCTTCCAGAACTATGAGATGCTTGTAATCCAAGCAATGTGGGGGCTGAGGCAGGTTGATCCCAAACTGAACCCCAATTTAGCAACTTAGTGGTACCCTGTCTCAAAATAAAAAATAAAAACCTGGCTCAGGGCAAAGACTGTGAGTTTAATCCCCAGTACAAAAAAGAGGTGGGGGGGGGGGGAAACCTTTCTGTTGTTTAAGGTGCACAGTTTGTAACATTTTGTTATAGCAGCTATAGCAAACTCATGCAGACAGAAACAAGGATTTTTCTTAACCAGAACAAAACTGAATCCTGCTTCCCTGTGTTCCTGGAGACCTACCTGACACTACCTTCAGGCTGTCCAAAACTCAGTGATGCATCCAAACTGCTGCTGGATTCACACATTGCTGAACAAAGGCATCCTCTGGTGGTTTTCTTGATGGTTTAATAAATACCATAATCTGTACAAACGCATGCATGGATGGTCTGGATCCATCAACTCAATTGAGCCCTTTGATACCATCAAGTGACGCCATAAATATAGATGTGTGGAGCTACTGATGGCCTAACGTAGCACACTGCTTCACAGTAGGCATTTTTAATAAGTAAAGTACACTGTAAAAATAATCATAAAAGGTATAATAGGGTAATCAGAAAAGCAAGTGACATTATGATTACATAGCATATAAGTCTGTGCCATGCTTCTGCACGACTCGCCGTGCAGGAGAGTCATGTGCACCAACATCACCACCGTGAACCCCTGAGCAGGGCACTGTACCACGATGTGACCAGACAGCGGGAATTGCTCAGCTCCATTGTAATTTTACAGGATCGCTGTTCTCTATGTGATCCTTTATGACCAAAATGTCTTCCTGTAGTGACTTACAACTTCAATGTGGATCAGAATGTAGATGTCGGTAAATAAGACGATGTTTAATATATACATCTTAATATATTAGGTGCAAAAATTATTGTATTGCAAATGATGAGATACTGGGAGGACCTATCTACATCATGAATCAGTGGGTAGGAAGTGTATCCACACACTAAATGAGAAGCCCATAAGTTAAATTATGTAGTGGAGAACATATTTATCTCAAATGCTACTAAAGGTCTATTATATAGCAGATACTTCAATAATATTGAGCATTTCTGTCTTTAAATTCCTGTCCTTGGGCCTGAGGATTTAGCTCAGTAGCGTAAGTGCCTGCCTCACAATTGCAAGGTCATGAGCTCAATCTCCAGTACCAAAATAAAAAAAGAAGAAGACTCCAGCCAGAGGCACACATGGGACTGGGCTAGACCTAGGACCCTCCTGTGACTCCCACAATCTCCACAGATTACCTCACAGGACCCAGGAGCTCCAGCCAGAAGTGCGCACAGGGCCAGGCCAGAACCCAGCCCCTCCCATGTCCCACAGTCCTGGCCACCCACCTCAGGACCTAGGAACTCCACCTGTGACAGGCACCTTCACAGTCCTACTGTTGCCATTGGGGGACCCCCCCACCTCATGGACCTAGCATTGCTGTTGATCTTTGGCTCCCACACCTCCCCCCAGAACCTTGGACTGCAGTGAGTTAACCATGCAGTAAGGAGGGGAGATTCAGTAAGAACTCAAACAGTTGAGTTTGTCCCTAAAATAAGAATAAAGTTAGCCACCTTCAGTGCATAAATAGGAGCAACAGAGAAACCCTTCCAGAAGTAGGCCATAGGCAAGGTTGGCAAGTGAGTGGGTGGGTCTTTCTTCCACACAGAGAATATCAGGTAGCTTGAGGAGGGTGCCAATAAGGTTTCTCCTAACCTGGAGAAAATTAAGGGAGCCTGTGGGACACCCAGAGACACAGTAGGGTCCTGGCCAAGACAAACACTATAAACAGGGAGATCTGGTGAGTCTGAACAACCTGAAGACATGATAACAGCAGGAACTAGAGGTTGATCCATCAGTACTCCTAGGCTTGTAAGCCTTGGAAGAACATAGGACTCACCCAACAGGCCCTGCAGGGGAAATTCAGGTGACTGGCCCAACTCGTCATTGTGGGACCCAGGAATTGGACAAATATCAACCTTACAGTAGGACCACAAGATGCACATACCAACAGTTGACACTAGTGGGATTGAAGGACCAAATATTAACTTGAAAGGGGAAAATGGCAAAATAAAAAAGCAAGATTAAATCTCAAACATCTAGTCCACCAGGAGCAAGTACAGGAGACACTGAAATAGGGGATTTCAAAAGTAACACACTGAATATCTCTGAAAAGATAGCAACTGAAATAAAAAACAACTCCACAAGGCTATAAAGGAAATCAAATTAGAAGTACTCTCCCATGTAAAGACAGAAATAACAACTTTAGTAAAGGGGTTGCTGAGCATGCTAAAGAACAAATAGAGAAAAAAGTACAGGATCATGGGAAATTGATTGAAACAATATAGAAAACAAGCAGAATTCAAGAAACAAACTCAAAGAGACATTCAAGAAACAAAAAATTCTATTCAGAGATAGCAAAACCATTTAAATGAAGCAAAGGATAGGATTTCAGACCTTGAGGACAGGATAGCAATTAGCAATCATGAAAGGATAAAACTTTTAAAAATAACAAAACAGCATGAAATGACAATCCAGAAGCTTCAAGATGATGCCAGGAGAAACAATATAAGACTACCAGGCATCAGTGAAGATGAGGAGTCAATGCAAATGACATACCTAAAATATTCACAGAAGTAAGAGCAGAATATTTCCCAAACATGGGGAAAAATCTGATATGCAGATAAGTGAATGCCAAACAAGCACAACCAATATAAATCTACACCCAGACATATAATAATTAAGATCTCAGACAAAGCATAAAAACAGAATACTAAAAGCTGCTAGAGACTTCCGGGAGAACATGGTGGATAGACAACAGCAGCTATGGAGGCTCTCTGAAATAGCCAGCTTAGGATCCAGGAATGGTGTGGTGTGAGGAGTCCTAACCAAGGGGAGATATATCCTGCTGACCCAGGAATGAACTGAGATGAGAGAAACCAACTGGAAATGCAATCTCGGTGCTATAACCTGAACAGCTAAAATCTCAGCACCAAAGTTGGAACCTGCACTTGTGGAAACCGCGATTTGAATTTCCTGCCACCACTGGTGTGTCTGAATCAGCTCAGCAGGGACAGAGATATGAAAGCTCTGAGAGCAGGAATCGGTGAATGGAGTTGAGAGCTGGGGAGCCCTGCATCAACCTGCAGTGAGTGAGAGAAACGCAGACCCTTCCATAGACAAGGAGGTTCCAACAGAGGACATTCTGGGCCCAGGCAGACTAGCTGGAACAGGATGCTGCAGTGACTTTAGTCAAATATTCCCCTCTCAAGCAGGATTGGTGGGGAGCACTTGGCCTGGGTGACACCATGGACTAAGACCCAGTAGGCTAGCCCAAACCAGGTCCCAGCACCTGGCAGTGCACCCTAGCAGTGAAGCCTTCAGTAGGTTGACCTGGAGGGGCAGGCCTAGCAGAGGCTACCCAGGTCTGTGTCTCCCTAGTATACTGCAGAGGGTGGGAACACCTAGTCAGCACATTTCAAACAAACTGTAACCAACAAAGAAAGAAACTAGGCCTCCTATATATGTCTGTATGGAAGGGAAAAAAATATGAGAAGAGGAGGCAACAAGAAAGCATCCTCGACCCCCAATCCCCAGAACACTGATCCAAGAAATGTAAATGCAAAGGAGAATGAGGACAAAAAACATGCAACATCAGACACGGCACCAATAGACATAAAGCGATATCTCCGGAGCCTCATAGATGAGTTCAAAAGTGAAGTATTTAATGAAGTAAAGCAAGATATAAGGAGAATAGTTAGAGAAATGCTGAGCATCACCCAAGAAAAAACAGATAGTGGAATGGAAGAACAGAAAAAAGGGGAGAATTGTTTGATGGAGAAAATAGAGAAAACAGAATACGTGAAGCAGTTCAAAGAGATTACCAGGAAACTAAAAACTCTATTGAAAGCTGGCATAACAGCTTGAAAGAAACTAAGGATAGATTATCTGAACTGGAGGACAGATTTGTAAAGTGGGAGAATGAAATGAAAATCTTCTTAAAAATAACAAGGAAACAAACAGCAATAATACAAAGGCTAGAAGACGATAAGAGGATCTATAACTTAAGAATTAAGAACATAAAAGATGAAGTAGGGGCACAAACAAATGAACTACAAAGGCTATTCACAGAAATAATCCAGGAGAATTTCCCTAATTTAGCAAAAGGTAAAGATACTGTCATGGTTTATGTCTGTGTCCCCCGGTCCTCATGAGTTTGCATTGTTCATTTGTAATGGTTCATTGTATACTGCTTGGATTGATGGTTGTCAGTGCTCCACCCACATAGGGGTGGAGCCAGGATGTGATGTAATGGCAGGAAGAAGGTGTGTCTTGCTCTTTGCTGGTTCCGGCTTGCTGTTTGCAGCTGCCATGAACTGTGGTCCAGCCATGCCTGCCTGCCTTGGAGCTAACTGAGTGTGGACTGAAACCTCCAAAAAACTGTAAGAAACAAACCTTTCCTTTCCCAACTTTGGGCATCAGGTATTTTGTCTCAGCAATGAGGATAAAGTAACTAAGACAGAGACTCAGATGTATGAGGCATACAGGACTCCAGCCACCTACAACCCAAACAGAACTACACCCAAGCATATAATAATCGAAAGTCCAGAAATACAATATAAGAAAAGAATATTAAAAGTCATCAGAGACAAGAAACAGATCACTTACAAGGGAACACCCATCAGAATTACAGCAGACTTCTCGGCACAAACCATCAAATCATGAAGAGCGTGGGGGGAAATAATTCAATCTTTGAAAGATAATAACCTCCAGCCAAGATTGATATATGCACAGCTGTCCCTAGAAATTGATAGAAAAACAAGGTGCTTCCAGCATAAAGAGGAACTAGGGAAATTTGCAACCACCAATTCAACTCTACAGAGAATACTGTAGGACATTCTAAAAAAGAAAAATATCAGGATTCCAGAAACAGTGGCAGAGAGGCCACAATGAATGGAGCAGAAAGCAAAATGAAGAAGACCAACTGACAACTAATGACAGAAAAAGAGCTCAACAGAAATGAGGCAGAGAAGGTTGGATGGTATGAAGAGCTATTTTGGAGAAAACAAGACATCATAATAGCTAGTGCTGATTTAATATCATCTTGTTTTGAAGTCCCATCAAGCTTTTGTTCTTCTGTCTCCATCGGTTTTAATGGACTTTATTATATGTGATAATATAAACAAAAACTTTGATACACAAGGAGATTATAGAGAAACCATTGTTCATTTTCTGTTAGTTGGCTCTAAATACCCTGTAATACTATCATTCTCTTGAATGGTTTCACATTGGCTTGATATATTTGATGCTAAGGTATATTAAGTTATACTCAAAGATTTCAAGGAAAGAGAGACTATGGTAACTACTTTTATGTCAGGATATCTTGTGGTGAAAAACTATTTTGCTTAAATGGTTATGTTTTGACATGCACTGTTTTGTTGTTATGCCCTCATTTATCTCAATCTCCTTTTTAATTATTTACTTTTTTATTTTTATCTTTTTAATTAAGGGAAAAATAAATAAAAAATAGCAGGATATATTATAGTAACCCACTTTGATTTCCTATTAACTTGATTTGAAACCCTGTATTGCTCTCACCATCTTGTTTTGATTAATTTTCCTCTATTCTCTTTTGCTTGACAGTACCAAGTTTGAGAGTATAGGCAACAACTGTGAAGATAATAAGATTCACTATGATGCCCATTCTGGTTGACTATTATCTTCTTTTGAAGTCCTGTAATGTCTCCAATGTTTTGGTTTTATTAGTTTTGTTCTTTACTGTTTTGTTCAATTTTATTATAACTGATGATATAGGCAATTCTTTTTAAGATAGCAAGAGGCATTATGGTAACCATTGTTGATCACCTTGTATTCTGTTTTTACAATATGTATTATGTCCATCCTTTTGATTTGACTGACCCTGTTTTGTTATGTCACATTTGGTTTTATTCTCTTCCAAAAAAAAAGTAATAAGGACTTGGGAGTAATAAAACCCAAAAGGTGTAATAATCATCATACAAAAGAGAGGAAAAGAAAGTGCTCTAAAGGACATAACTGCATGTATACTTAAGCGTATAAGATAGATAACCATATTAGTGAGTTTTGTTGGATCATTGAACAGAACTGTTTGCAGTCTCACTGTTTGAATGTCCATTTATATGCTTTAATTTTGTAACTTGAACAAATATTTCCAAGATGACAATATGTAATCTATTAACTAGTGATTTCCTAATGTTTATTTTTTCTGAAATTCTGTATAATTTGTACCCTTTTTCTGTTTTTTTTTTTTCTTTTTCTCCTTAAATAAAATTTTTTTAAAAAGCTGCTGGAGAAAATGCACAAATCACCTATCAAGGAAAGCCCATTAGAGTCACAGCAGACTTTTCAGCACAAATCTTCAAGTCAAGATGAGCTTGGAATGAAGTCTTTCAAGCCCTGAAATAAAACAACTTTCAACCCAGGAAAACTTTCACTCAAATTTAATAGAGAAACAAGATACTTCCATGACAAAAAACAACTGAAGAAATTCATATCCACTAAACCAACCTTAGAGTGTTGAAAGATATACTAGATAGAGATAAAAATGACCACAATTCCCAGAAAACAACAGTAAGAAACCCCAAGGTAGGACAAGCAATTAAACAAAGGGGAAAAGCAGAAAGTAAACAACTGGAACATAATACAGCCAAGTCAAGCGAGTACATATCAATGATATTCATAAATGTAAATGGCCTTAATTCACCTACAAAAGGAAATAGGTTGACAGAATGGATCAAGAAACATGATCCCATAATATGCTGCATACAAGAAATACATCTGACCCAAAAGGAAACCATGGATCAAAGGATGGAAAATAGTATTTCATGCAACAGCAACCCAGAAAAAAGCAGGAGTAACTATGTTATTTGCAGACAATGTGAACTTCAAACCTAAAATGACTAAAAGAGATAAAGGTTATTACATATTCTTTAGTGGAAAAATTCAAGAGGAAGAACTAATAATTATAAATATATATGCAACAGGAGCATTCAACTATATAAAACAAACATTAATGGACATGAAAACTCAAATGCAAAAGAACACAGTTATAACAGGGGACCTTAAAACCCCATTGTCGGGGGCTGGGGATTTAGCTCAGCGGCATAAGCGCCTGCCTTGCAAGCAGGCAGTCGTGAGTTCGATCCCCGGTACCAATAAAAATGAAAAAGACCAAAAAAAAAAAAAATCCCATTGTCACAAAGACATAAATTAATTAGACAAAAAGTCAGAATAGAAATAATACAACTGACTCATACCTGTGAGAAATTGGACTTAGTAGATATTTACAGAGTGTTCCACTCAACCACATCAGACCGCACATTCTTCTCAGCTGCACATGGGACATTCTCCAAAAGAGACCATATATTGTCCCATAAACATTCTTAAGTAAAAGCAAAGGTATTGAAATTATCCCTTGTGTAATATCTGACAATAGCACACTGAAATTAGAAATTAATGGCAAAAGAAATTGCAAAACCTGCATAAATACATGGAAATTAAATAACCATCTGAACAAGCAGTAAGCTACAGATGAATTAAAGAAGAAATAAAGCAATACCTACAATTCAATGAAAATGCAGAAGTAACATACTGCCATCTGTGGGATGCAATGAAAGCAGACTTAAGAGGGAAATATATAGCAATAAATTGTCATATCAAGAAAACAGAATGAGCACAAATAAACAACCTAAAGCTTCATCACAAGCTTCTAGAAAAAGAAGAGTAAGTTAAACCTGAAGTTCATAGGAGAGGAAACTGTAAAGATTAGAGCAGAAATCAATGCAATTGAAACTAAAAAACAATACAAAGAATTAATGAGTCAAAAAGCTGATTTTTTGAGAGAATAAACCAAATTGACAAGCCTCTAGCCAACCTAAGAAAAAGAAAGAAAAAACCAAATTCATGCAATAAGGACTGAAAAGGGGGAAATTACTACACATCCCATGGAAATTCAAAAGATTGTAAGTACCTACTTTGGAAATCTCTACTCACATAGAATAGAAAACACAGAGGAAATGGACAGATTTCTAGAAACATATGAACTACCAAAACTCTACCAAGAAGATACAGCAATTTTGAATAACCCAATATCAGCTATTGAAATTGAAAATTTAATTAGAAACTTACCAACAAAGAAAAGTCCAGGTCCTGATGGATTCGTGACTGAATTCTACAAGAAACTTAGAGATCTTATGCCAATACTCCTTAAACTAGTCAATGAAATTGAAAAAGAAGCAGTTCTCACTAAATCATTCCTGGAGGCAGGTATTACTCTGATACCAAAACCAGAGACAGACACAACCAAAAAGAATTATAGGCCAAACTCACTAATGAACATTGATGCAAAGATTCTCAATAAAATACTGGCAAATAGAATGCAGAAAATCATCAAGAAGATTATACACCAAGACCAAGTGGGATTCATTCCAGGAATGCAGGGATGGTTTAACATACACAAATCAATAAATGTAATTCACCACATTAACAGAGCCAAAATAAAAACCATATGCTCATCTCAATGGATGCCAAAAAAACTTTTGATAAAGTCCAACACATGTTCATGATAAAAAACCCTTCAGAAACTCAGGATGCATGGTGTCTACTTCAATTTCATAAAGGCCGTTTATAACAAACCAACAGTCAGCATTATACTAGATGGACAAAAACTGAAAGCTTTCACACTAAAATCAGGAACAAGACAAGTATGTCCACTATCACCACTCCTATTCAATATAGTTCTGGAAATACTGGCCAGGGCAATCAGACAAGAGAGAGAAATAAAAGGAATAATGATAAAAAAAGAAAGAAGTTAAACTATCACTCTTTGCTATGACATGATACTCTATATAAAAGACCCAAAGACTACTAGAGGTAATAAACAAATTCAGCAATGTAGTTGGATACAAAATCAAATCTCAAAAATCAATAGCTTTCCTGTACACAAACAAAAAACTCACTGAGAGAGAAATGATGGAAATCTCATCTTTCATAATAGCATCTAAAAAATGAAATACTTAGAAATAAACCTAACCAAGAAGGTAAAAGACCTATATGCTGAAAATTATATTACTCTAAAAAGGGAGATTGAAGAGAATATTTGAAAATGGAAGGATATTCCTTGCTCTTGGCTAGAAAGAACCAACATTATGAAAATGGCCATACTCCCAAAACTGTTATGCATATTTAATGCAATCCCAATTAACCATTAACATATCTTACAGATCTAGAGAAAATATTCCTATATTCATTTGGAAGCAGAAGAAAACTAGAATAGCAAAGCAACTCTGGGCAACAAATCAAGACAGAAAGCATCTCAATTTCTGACTAGAAACTATACTATAAAGCCATAGTGATAAAATCAGCATAGTAGGAGACCCAGAACTCTGGAGATTCAGTCATGGTGGGACTCAGGCAGCTTATTCATCCACCCTCTTGGTAAACGTCTGCAGCGTGGGCCTGGAGGAGAACCACAACTTCCGAGATCCGGCCATAGTAGGACTCAGGCAACTTAATCACTCACCCCTCTTGGTAAGCACCTGTGGCATGGGCCAGGAGGAGAACCAGAACTCCCGAGATCCCGCCATGATGGGACTCAAACAGCTTATTCACCCACCCTCTTGGTAAGCATCTGAGCGTGGGCCTGGAGGAGAACCATTATCTGTGAGCCTACTGCCACACAAGCCGAAAATCAAGCACCCTTCCCTCACCCACCTCCTCCCCACATATCTACTGGGGATAGAGATCTAATCATCTCTTGGAGGATGACCATATGCAGTATGGCAAATATGGGAGATTTCCTTCTATCTTCTGTTTGAAGGCAAAGGTTGTTTTCACTGTTTTGTTATGTTTCTTTTGCTCTATTTAGTATTCTCAATTGGTTTTATAATGTTCTATTTTTTGTTTGATTTTGCTATACCTAATTGACTGGACAACTATTGTGAAGTTAAAGAGCTATACTATAGGGGCTGGGGATTTAGTTCAGTGGCATAAGCACCTGCCTTGCAAGCAGGCGGTCGTGAGTTTGACCCGTGGTACTGATAAAAATGAAAAAGACAAAAAAAAAAAAAGAGCTATACTATAGTACCTATTACTATTATCCCAGTATCCTACCGTGAAATCCTGTACCAGTTTCACTGCATTGTCTCAGTTGTCTTTGTTCTGTCTTGTGCTGTTGCATTTTACTACCTTCAAAATAAATTTTTTAAAAAATCAGCATGGTACTGACAAAGAAATAGATCTGAGGATCAATGGAACAGATTAGAAAATGCAAACCCAACTACAAAGACACTCAGCCACCTGATATTTGACAAAAGGGGCTAAACATGTTCACTGGAAGGATAGCCCCTTTATTTTTTTTATTTTAAAGAGGGTAATATTAAACAGAACAAAACAGATCATAAGGAAACAATTTTAAGAAACATGGATTTCAAAGCGAGTCCACTGGAGATCTTCACTGTCTATCATATTGTCTCTAGTTTTCTTCCAAATAGTTGTTCCTATCTTCACACACAGTGAATACATACTGAACATTATAGAATTAATCTAATCAGAACAGAATGATGAAGGCTTGTTAGGTTTTCAAGACCTGACATTGGGGAAGTCAATAATGACTACCATGATGTCTCTCATTCTCTTTGAAGTACCTGTCGATATCTTTACATATGCTGAAATTAAAACATAAGAGACTTGACTAATATCACTCTGAACAGTGAATAATAGTATTGCTAGATTTTATATCATAATGCTACAGAATTAGCACTGGGTATTTTAGTGACTTTTCTTCTTCAGAGTATCTGTTCATTGCATCATGCATTATGTAATCTGTTCCCATAAACTGTTTAGAAATTCTCCACTTGTGTGAGTCTCTACATGTACAGCTATCCTTTCTGTATTATAGGGAAAGACAGATCAAAACAAGACTGCAAAACAAATTCCTAGAAAAACATGAAACAAAAAAGACATATAAAACCACAATATTAGGTGATCTACAGTAGTTACTATGCTTTCTCTTGTTATTTTCAATAGAATTCTCTACATCATCAGACATAATATAACTGAACATTGCATTACATAGCAATTTTAATAAAAACACAATATTGGAGACATTGTAGGACTTCCAAAGCAGTTAATAATCAAACCGGAATGGATATCTTATTACATCTTGTCATCTTCAGAGTAGTTGCCTCTACTCTTAGCCTTGATACAATCAAACATACCAAATTCAAATAAAATCAGTCAAGACAAAACAGTGGTCTAACAAACCAGCTTCAAATAAGATCAGTCATAGAAAGACAATGTAAGTATAACAGGGATTCAGTTTAAGTTAATAGGGAATTAAGGATTTTTACCATAGAATATCCTGCTATTTTGGGGATAGCTGTCTGTTCCCTCAAATCTAGTATGAGTAGACAGACCAGAACAAAATAAAATCAAACTAAACAGAGCAATAAGACTAATGTGGCTTTAAATCCTGATACACTATTAACAATGTTCTCTGCCTTCCTTTTTTAGGCAATTCCTCCCCTTTCCCTTTCTCAGACTGCTTTGTGTATTTTGGGTCCCACAAACTCCTTTAGTTTCTAGATTAGGTGGGCAACATTATCTATCTAAGTGGTGTTGAACCTTTTTACCCCTGAGCTTGATCTTGAGCTGTATTCCTTTACTTACTAAAGCCACAAGGTTTTCCTTCCTTATAACTGAGTAGTTCTCCACTGCACAAAAGTGTCATAACTTTCCAACCTGTCTGCAGCTGCTGCATGAGTTGTCCCTATTTCTCTCTGGTTTCCTGTCATTTAGAGCTTCCTTTTCTCATCTTTGACTTTTAGTTTATTAACCTTCTTTCTGATTGAGTGTATTTCCTATTTAGAGCATCTCGATGGATCCTATCTCCTAATCTACTCTGCCTGTGTTTCTTTTTGTTAGTGTATCAAAGACTATCTACATTACAGATTATAGCCCACCTTTTCTGCCTCATCTTTGCTATTCTATTTTTCTGCTATTATTTGTCCATTTTTCTCCTTCATTCCACTGTGTGCCCCATTCATTGAGGCCTCTCTGCCTCTTTTGCTGGAATCCTGGTATTTTTTTTCTATCTCTTTCTGGACTGTCTTCAGTATTTTTATAGAGTTGGATTGGTGGCCACAAACTCCCACATTTACTCCTTGTCTTGGAAACATCTTGTTTTTCCATTAATTTTGAAAGAGTTTTTCAGGGTACGTCAATCTGGGTTAGAGGTTATTTTCTTTCAGGGCTTGGATTACTTCACTCCAGGCTCTTCTTGATTTGATAGTTTGTGTTGAGAAGTCTGTCATTATTTTGAATGATTTTCCTTTATAGGTGATCTGCTACTTTTCTCTGACTGCTTTTAATATTCTTTTCTTGTGGTGAATTTCTGGGACCTTGATTATTATATGTCTGAGTGTAGATCTGTTTTGGTTGTAGTTGTTTGGAGTTTTGTATGCCTCATTTATTTTCTATGCCTCATTTATCCTTTTTCCTATGCTTGGGGAGTTTTCTTAATTATTTCTGTGAAAAGTCTTCGTAATTCATTTGTGGTTACTCTTGCTCCTTCACTCACACTTTTTATTCTTAAGTTATAGATCCTCTTATCACCTTCTAGCCTTTGAATTGTTACTTCCTAGTTCCTTATTATTTTTTTAGGTAGAAATAATATACACATTCAAAGAAAAAAATAAACAGTAAGAAATCACTAACTGATGTTCACATATTGTTGTTTTACAAATAGTTGTTCAAGGTACAAGAGTGGAACATGTAACATGAGAATTCAAACAGTGAGACAGCAAACAGTTCTGTTCAACTGTCCAACAAAAACTTAGTAACATGGTTGTCAATCCTATACACTTAAACATACATGCAGTTATCCATATCTTCATTTATGTTTAGATTAAACAAACTAAAGCAGGTTAAATCATTCTGAACAAAGAATAATAGTATTGCTGGATTTCACATCATGACACTCCATGATCAGCACTGGGTAAAGTAGTGTCTTTTTAAAATTTAATTTAAATAAAGACTAAACAAAACAGAAAATGGGTAGAAATAAAACATAATTTCAAAGAAAAAAATAAACAGTAAAAAATCACTAGTTGTCTCTTCCGGTGTCATGGCTGCAATTGCAGCTGAGTTAGTTAGAAATACAGGCAACTGACTTCTGGGAGAACATGGCAGACAGATAGCAGCAGCTACCGAGGCTCTCTGAGAGACCCAGCTTAGAATCCAGGAATGGTGCAGAGTGAGGAATCCTAAGCAAGAGGAGATATACCCTACTGACCCAAGAACGAACTGGGCTGAGAGAAACCAACTGGGAATGCAATCCTGGTGCTATAAAAGGAACAGATAAAGCCTCAGCATGGAAACTGGAGCCCGTGCCATTGGAAGATGCAATTTGGGTTTCCTGCTGCCGCTGCTGCGTCTGAATCAGCTCAGCAGGGAGAGAGATGAGCAAAAGCTCTGAGAACAGGAATCGGTGAACAGAGTTGAGAGTGGGACGGGTGGGGAGCCGTGCATTGACCTGCGGTGAGTGAGGGAAACTGGGACTCTTCCATGGTCTAGGAGGCTCCAACAGAGGACATTCTGGAGGACATTCTCGGACCAGGCAGACTTGCCAGAACAGGGCGCTGTAGTGACCTCAGTCACATATCCCCCTCTCAAGCGGGATTGGTGAGCAGTGCCTAGCCTATGTGATGCTGCTGGCTGAGACCCAGTAGGCTAGCACAACCCAGGTCCCAGTGCCTGGAGGTGCATCCTAATGGTGAAGCCTTTAGTAGGTTGACCTGGAGGGGCGGGCCCCCACATAGAATGCCCAGTGTAACTCCCTGGTGCGCTGCAGTGGGGAGAAACACCTAGCAAGGGCAATTAAAACAGACTGTGGCCGACAGGGAAAGAAGCTGGGCCTTGTATATACACTTGTATTTAAGGAACAAAGAATATGGGAACAGGGAGCAACAAGAAAGGCTCCTTGGCCCCTAATCCTGAGAAACAGGCAATAGCAGACACAGCACCAATAGACATAAAGTGCTATCTCCAGAGCCTCATAGACAAGTTCAGGAATGAAGTCATTAATGACCTGAAGCAAGACATAAGCACAATAGTTAGAGAAATGCTAAGCACCGCCCAAGAAAAAACAGATGGTGGAATGGACGAACACAAAAAAAGGGCAGAATTGTGTGATGGAGAAAATAGAGAAAACATAGAATATGTGAAGCAGGCTCAAAGAGATTACCAGGAAACTAAAAACTCTATCGAAAACTGGCATAACAGCTTGAAAGAAACTAAGGATAGCTTATCTGAACTGGAGAGCAGATTTGTAATATGGGAGAATGAAATCAAAAACTTCTTAAAAATAACAAAGAAACAAACAGCAATAATACAAAGACTAGAAGATGATAAGAGGATCCATAACTTAAGAATTAAGAACATAAAAGAAGAGGTAGGGACACAAACAAATGAACTACAAAAGCTACTCACAGAAATAATCCAGGAGAATTTCCCTAATTTAGTAAAAGGTACAGAAACTCAGATGTATGAAGCATACAGGAACCCAGCCACCTACAACCCAAACAGCTACACCCAAACATATAGTAATCAAAATACCAGAAATTTAATATAAGAACATAATATTAAAAGCTGTCAGAGACAAGAAACAGACCACTTACAAGGGAACACCCATCAGAATTACAGCAGATTTCTCGGCACAAACCATCAAATCACGAAGAGTGTGGGGGGAAATAATTCAAGCTTTGAAAGATAATAACCTCCAGCCAAGATTGAGATATCCTGCACAATCATCCCTGGAAATTGATGGAAAAACAAGGTGCTTCCAGGATAAAGAGGAACTAGGGGAATATGCAATCACCAATTCAACCCTACAGAGAATACTGCAGGATATTCTAAAAAAGAAAAATACAAAGAATCCAGAAATAGTGGCAGAGAGGCCACAATGAATGGAGCAGAAAACAAAATGAAGAAGACAAACTGACAGCTAATGACAGAAAAAGAGCTCAACAGAGATGAGGCAGAGAAGATTTGATGATAGGAACAGCTATTTTGGAGAAAATGACATCATAATACGTAATGCTGATTTAATATCATCTTGTTTTGAAGTCTCATCAAGCTTTTGTTCTTTTGTCTCCATAGGTCTTAACATGTTGTATCTTATTGGATTTTATTATATGTGACAGTATAAACAAAAACTTTTATAGACAAGGAGATTATACAGAAACCATTGTTCATTTTCTGTTAGTTGATTCTAAATACCCTGTAATACTGTCATTCTCTTGAATGGTTTTACATTGTTTTGATATATTTGATGCTACAGTATATGAAGTTATACTCAAAGATTTCAAGGAAAGAGACAATATGGTAACTACTTTTATGTCAGGATTATCTTGTGGTAAAACACTATTTTGCTTAAATGATTATGTTTTGATCTGCGCTGTTTTGTAGTTATGCCCTCTTTTATCTCAATCTCCTTTTTATTATTTACTTTTTATTTTTATCCTTTTAATTAAGGGAAAAATAAATTAAAATAGCAGGATATATTATAGTAACTCACTTGGATTTTCTATTTTTTTTAATTTTATTTAAGGAGAAAAAAAAAGCAGAGAAAGGGTACAAGTTATACAGATTTATAGAAAAAATAAACAGTAGGAAGTCACTAGTTAGTGGATTACATATTGTCATCTTAAAATATTTGTAAAGGTAAAAATTAAAGCATATAAAGTGGACATTCAAACAGTGAGACTGCCAATAGTTCTGTTCAATGATCCAACAAAACTCAGTAATATCATTGTCTATCTTATACACTTAAATATACATGCAGATATATCTTTTAGAGCACTTTCTTTTCCTCTCTTTTGTACAATAACTATTACACTTTTTGGGTTTTATTACTTCCACAGTTCTTATTACTTTTTTGGAAGAAAGTAAAACCAAATGTGACATAACAGAACAGAGTTGGTCAAATCAAAAGGGTGGACATAATAGATAATGTAAAAACATAATACAAGGTGATCAACAATGGTTACCATAAACCTCCCACTATTTCTAATAGAATTGCTTATATCATCAATTATAATAAAATTGAACAAAACAGTAAAGAACAAAACCAACAGAACCAAAACATTGGAGACATTGTAGGTATTCAAAAGTAGATAAAAGTCATCGAGAATGGGCATCATAATGAATCTCACTATCTTCACAGCTGTTGCCTAAACTTTCAAACCTGGTACTATCCAGCAAAACAGAATAGGGGGACATCAGTCAAAAACAAGATGGTGAGAGTAATACAGGGCTTTAAATCAAGATAATGGAAAGTCAAAGTGGGTTACTATAATATATCCTGCTATTTTAATTTATTTTTCCCTTAATTAAAAGGATAAAAATAAAAAGTAAATAATAAAAAGGAGATTGAGATAAAAGAGGGCATAACAGCAAAACAGCGCAGATCAAAACATAATCATTTAAGCAAAATAGTGTTTCACCACAAGATAATCCTGACATAAAAGTAGTTACCATATTGTCTTTTTCCTTGAAATCCTTGAGTACAACTTCGTATACTGTAGCATTAAATATATCAAAACAATGTAAAACCATTTAAGAGAATGACAGCATTACAGGGTATTTAGAATCAACTAACAGAAAATGAACAATGGTTTCTGTATAACCTCCTTGTCTTTAAAAGTTTTTGCTTATACTATCGTACATAATAAAATCCAATAAGATATAACCTGTTTAGACCAATGGAGACCGAAGAACAAAAGCTTGATGAGACTTCAAAACAAGTTGATACTAAATCAGTATTACCTATTAAGACGTCATTTTCTCCAAAATAGCTGTTCCTATCATCCAATCTTCGCTGCCTCATTTCTGTTGAGCTCTTTTTCTGTCATTAGCTGTCAGTTTGTCTTCTTCATTTTGTTCTCTGCTCCATTCGTTGTGGCCTCCCTGCCACTATTTCTGGATTCTTTGTATTTTTCTTTTTTTAGAATATCCTGCAATACTCTCTGTAGAGTTGAATTGGTGGTTGCAAATTCCCCCAGTTCCTCTTTATCCTGGAAGCACCTTGTTTTTCCATCAATTTCCAGGGACGGTTGTGCAGGATATCTCAATCTTGGCTGGAGATTATTATCTTTCAAAGCTTGAATTATTTCCCCTCCCCCCATGCTCTTCATGATTTGACGGTTTGTGCAGAGAAATCTGCTGTAATTCTGATGGGTGTTCCCTTGTAAGTGGTCTGTTTCTTGTCTCTGACAGCTTTTAGTATTCTGTTCTTGTATTGAATTTCTGGAATTTTTATTATTATATGCCTGGGTGTTGCTCTGTTTGGGTTATAGGTGGCTCGGGTCCTGTATGCCTCATACATCTGAGTATCTTTACCTTTTGCTAAATTAGGGAAATTCTCCTGGATTATTTCTGTGAGTAGCTTTTGTAGTTCATTTGTTTGTGTCCCTACCTCTTCTTTTATGTTCTTAATTCTTAAGTTATGGATCCTCTTATCATCTTCTTGTCTTTGTATTATTGCTGTTTGTTTCTTTGTTATTTTTAAGAAGTTTTTGATTTCATTCTCCCATATTACAAATCTGCCCTCCAGTTCAGATAGTCTGTCCTTAGTTTCTTTCAAGCTGTTATGCCAGTTTTCAATAGACTTTTTAGTTTCCTGGTAGTCCCTTTGAACCTGCTTCACGTATAATATGCTTTCTCTATTTTCTCCATCAAACAATTTTCCCCTCTTTTTCTGTTCTTCCATTCCACCATCTGTTTTTTCTTGAGTGGTGCTTAGCAGTTCTCTAACTATTCTGCTTACTTCTAGCTTCAGGTCATTGATAACTTCATTCCTGAACTGATCTATGAGGCTCTCTAGATGGTGCTTTATGTCTATTGGTGCGGTGTCCACTATTACCTGTTTCTCAGGATTAGGAGCCGAGGAGCCTTTCTTGTTGCTGCCTCTTCCCATATTCTTTGTTCCTTATATATGCAAGCTTATATAGGAGGCCCAGCTTCCCTCCCTGTCAGCCACAGCCTGATCAAATTGCGCTGGTTAGGTGTTCCCACCTACTGCAGCACACCAGGAAGTTCCAGACCAGGCAGCCTATGCGGGGCTGCCCCTCCAGGCCACCCTCAGGCTCTGGGATCTGGGTTGGGCTAGCCTACCGGGTCGGCCAGCAGCATCATGTAGGCTAGGCACTTCTCACCAATCCCACCTGACAGGGGGATATGTGGCTGAAGTGGCCACCGCGCCCTGCTCCCGCAAGTCTGCCTAGTCCCAGAATGTCCTCCGCTGGAGTCAAACTGTGGTAGAGTGTCAGTTTCTCTCACTCACCTCACCACAAGTCAGTGCACGCCTCCCTGCCCATCCTGTTTTCGACTCCGTTCGCAGATTCCCGTTCTCAGAGCTTCCGTGCGTCTCTCTCCCTGCCGAGCCGATGTAGATGCAGCCACCGCACAGCGGGAAACCCAAATCGTGGCTTCCAATGGTGCAGGCTCCGGCCTCCACACTGAGGCTTTTCTGTTCCTGTTCTAGCACCAGGACTGCATTCCAAGTTGGTTTCTCTCAGCCCAGTTCGTTCCTGGGTCAGCAGAGCATATCTCCACTGGCTTATGTCTCCTTACTCCGCACCATTCCTGACTTCTGAGCCGAGTCTTTCAGAGAGCCTCCGTAGCTGCTATTATCTGTCCGGCATGTTCTCCCGGAAGTCCTTGATTTTCTATTAACTTGATTTGAAGCCCTGTATTGCTCTCGCCATCTTGTTTTGACTGATGTTCCTCTATTCTGTTTTGCTTGATAGTACCAAGTTCGAAAGTTTAGGCAACAGCTGTGAAGATAGTGAGATTCATTATGACACCCATTCTGGTTGATTATTATCTACTTTTGAAGACCTGTAATGTCTCCAATGTTTTGGTTCTGTTGGTTTTGTTCTTTACTGTTTTGTTTAATTTTATTATAACTGATGATTTAGGCAATTCTATTGGAGATAGCAGGAGGCATTATGGTAACCAATGTTGATCACCTTGTATTATGTTTTTACATTATCTATTATGTCCACCCTTTTGATTTCACCGACTCTATTCTGTTATGTCACATTTGGTTTTACTTTCTTCCAAAAAAGTAATAAGAATTGTGGGAGTAATAAAACCCAAAAAGTTTAATAGTCATTGTACAAAAGAGAGGAAAAGAAAGTGCTCTAAATGATATAACTGAATGTATATGTAAGTGTATAAGATAGACAATGATATTACTGAGTTTTGTTGGATCATTGAACAGAACTGTTTGCAGTCTCACTGTTTGAATGTCCACTTTATATGCTTTAATTTTGTAACTTGAACAAATATTTCCAAGATGACAATATGTAATCCCATTAACTAGTGATTTCCTACTGTTTATTTTTTTCTGAAATTCTCTATAACTTGTACCCTTTTTCTGCTTTTTTTTCTCCTTAAATAAAATTTAAAAAAAAAAGAAATCACTAGTTGATGAATACAGATTGTCTTCTTACAAATAGTTATTCAAAATACTAAAGTGGAGCATATAAAGTGGGGGTTCAAACAGAGAGGTTGCAAGCCGTTCTGCTCAACTATCCAACAAAATCTTAGAAATATGGTTATCAATCCTATATACTTAAACATACATTCAGTTATCCATATCTTCAGTTATGTTGAGATAGAACAAACCCAATGAGGCTAATATCACTCTAAATAAAGAATAATACTATTGCTGGGTTTCACATTATGACACTCCAGAATCAGCACTGAGTACTTTAGTGTCTCTTATTCTTCAAAGTATCTGTTCATTTCATTATGTATCATAAGACCAGTTCTCATAAACTGTTTATAGATTCTACACATGCATGAGTCTTAAGATGTATTTCTATCCTTTCTATATTAGAGGGAGAAACAAAACAAAGCAAGACAAAATAAAACATATTCCTATAAACACATGAAACAAAATAAACATATAAGACCATTGTACAAAGAGTTTTATCATGGTTCCTGTGTTGTCTCTTGTTAGCTCCACTAGAATTGGCTATATCAACCAACATAGTATAAATTGAACATATCAGTAAATAACAGTATTAATAAAAATACAACTTTTTATAGAGTATAGAACTTCAAAAACTGGCAGTTACCAAACCATGATAACCAGTTATCATAGAGTCTTGTCTTCTTCACTGTAGTTGCCTATACCCTTAGACTTGATACTATCAATCATATCAGTTTTGGTTAAAATTTTCTCTGCCTCATTTTTGTTATGCTCTTTTTTGTCATCAGTTGTCTGCTTAACTTTTTCATTCTGTTTTCTGCTCCATTCATTGAGGCCTCTCTGCCACTGTTCCTGGAATCCTAGTACTTTTCTCTCTCTCTAGAATTCCCTGCAGTATTCTCTGTAGACTTGGATTGGTGGTTGCAAATTTCCCAAGTTCCTCTTTGTCTTGGAATCACTTGTTTCTCCATTAATTTCTAGAGACAGTTTAGCAGAGTATATCAATCTGGGATGGAAGTTATTTTCTTTCAGGGCTGGGAATATTTTGCTCCAGGCTCTTCTTGACTTGATATTTTGTTTCAAGAAGTCTGCCATTATTCTGATGGGCATTCTTCTATAGGTTATCTGTTTCTTGTCTCTAACAGCTTTTAATATTCTGTTCTTATGTTGAATTTCTGGGATCTTGATTATTATATTCCTGGGTGTAGCTCCGTTTTGGTTGTAGGTGGCTGGAGTTCTGTATGCCTCATACATCAGAATATCATTTCCTTTTCCTATGTTTGGGAAGTTTTCCTTAATTATTTCTGTGAATAGCCTTTGTAGTTCCTTTGTTTGTACCGCTGCTTCTTCATTCACATTCTTTATTCTCAAGTTATAGATCCTTTTGTCGTCTTCTAGCCTTTGTATTGTTACTGCTTGTTTCCTTGTTATTTTTAAAAAGTTTTACCTTTCGTACTCTCACATTGCAAAATTATCCTCCAGTTTAGATAATCTATCCTTAGTTTCTTTGAAGCTGATTTGCCATCTTTCCATAGGGTTTTTAATTTCCTGGTGATCTCTTTGAATCTGCTTCATGTATTTTATATTTTTTTTATATTCTTCATCAAATGGTTCTCTCCTTTGTTTGAGTTCCTCCCTTCTTCTGTCTGTGTCTGACTGAGGGGTGCTTAGTATCTCTTTTATTAATTTTCTTATATCTTGCTCTATTTGGCTAAGTATTTCACTTTTGAACTCATCTATGAGGTCTCAAATATATCTCTTTATGGCCACTGGTGCTGTGTCTTATAGTGCATGTTTGCTGTTCTCATTCTCCTTTGTATTTACCTGTCCTGGGTCAATGTTCTCAGGGTTGGGACCTCGGGACTTTTTGTTGTTGCTTCCTCTTCCCATCTTTTTTGCTTCTTCCAGGAGGCCCCAGTTTTTTTCTTTGTTGGTTACAATTCTTCTGAAACATGCTGGCTAGATGACCCTTCCCACTGCATCATGCTAGTGAGTTGCAGACAGGGACAGGGTATGCTAGCCCCTTCCCTCTGGATCAGTCAAGCACTGTGGCCTGCACTGTATTACTTTGTGTCACCTCCCCTCTGGGTGGCAGCAGCTGGAGTACAGCAACAGCAGCAGCGGTGGACTTTGCGCCACCTCCCCTCCAGGTCAGCAGCGGCAGCAGGGGAGGGGGTGGGGACAGCCAGTGGGCTTGGAGTTGCTCCCAGGCCTACGGCAACAGGTCTCACAGGCAGACTGGAGGCACCGCAGGCAGTAGCTATAGCACAGCAGGACAGGGATCAGTCAAGTTGCTGTGGCGTGCACTGTCAGTCAAACTTCTCTTCCTTGTTATTTTTAAGAGGTCTTTTCTTTCCTGATCACACATTGGAAATCTATCTTAAAGTTTTGAAAGCTAACTTTAGTTTCTGTCAAGACATTTTGCCAGCTTTCAATGGAGTTTTTAATTTCCTGGTAATCTCTTTGGATCTGTTTCAGGTATTCTAGATTTTATGTATATTCTTCACCAAAAGATTCTCTTCCTTTTCTGAGTTCCTCCATTTTTCATTTATGTCTTCTTGAGAGGGGCTTAGCATTTCTTTTATTAATCTTTTTATATCTTGCTTCACTTGGACTAGAATTTCAGTTTTAAGTTCGTCTATGAGGTCACAAAGGTATTTCTTTATGTCCGCTGATGTTGTGGCTAATATTGCACAATTACTGCCCTGGATCTCTTCTGTATTTACCTCTCTTGAACTTATTTTGCCAGGGCCAGCAGCTGGAGGCTTTTTCTTATTTCTTTCTCTTGTCACGTTTCTGGTTTCTTTCAGACAGGTGTATGGTGGAGGTCTCAGGCCCTTTCCATATTGCTTACAGTTTTCCTGAAGCATGCTGGCTGGGGCTTGCGGCCTTCTCCAGTCTGCTGTTATCTGAGGTGCACACAGGGATGATGTGGCCCCTCTCCTCTGAGCCAGTCAACCAGGGAGTGCCTTCAGCATGTTAGTCTGTGCTGTGGCAGACATCACAGGGTCAGGATAGTTTTGTCCCTGGCTATTGGTCCCAACCAGGGGCATAATCCAGCCCAAGCAGGTCCCACCAGTCCTCTGTGGGCCAGGGGCAGCTGACTGGTGCCACTGCGGTTCCGGGTTCAGGCTCATCCTGCCCGACTCCAATATGTCTTCCACACCCACCCACCACGGGACCCAATATCCAGCACTCACCATGAATTAATGCAGTTCTCCACCTTGGCTCCACTCTATGCTGTGCCACATCCTCCCGCCAAGGGCCCGGGACTCACCAACTCCTGTTATCAGCAGCCATGACTTCAGCATGAGTGTGAATCTTCCAACTCCAAGGTGCACCCAGCACAGTGTGGGACAGGTTCCAGCGAGCATGCCTGGTTCCAGCCTTTTGTCCACATTTTTCCTTCCTCTTCCTATTTTTCTTTTTCCTTCAGTTTCCTCCTGGGTTGCAAGAATCCCTCTCCCCTCATCTAGCCCTCTCCATGTTGTCAAATTCCAGCATCTGAGCTGTTTTTCCTATAGAGGCTCTCACCCAGCTACCTTGCAATCCACCATCTTCTTGTTTCTCCTAGATGATTATTCAGGATAGCCTCTTTAATAAGTGGTGTTGGAAAACTTGGCTCTCCACATGCCGAAGACTGAAAATAGACCCATGCATATCACCACGCATGAAACTAAAGACTAGATGGATCAAAGACCTAAACATTAAAACAAAAACACTAAATCTACTGGAAGCAAGGTAAGTATAAACCTTAGAGACATATGGGTAGGCAGAGAATTCATGAATAAAACTCAAATTGCACAGGAAACACTTCAAAGAATCAACAACTGGGATCTCATATTATTGAAATTTTCTGCACGTCAAAAGAAATCACCAACAGAGTGAAAAGAAAACCCACATAATGGGAAAGAATTATAGCCAGTAATCCCTCAGACAAAGGACTTGTATCCAGAACATATAAATAATTGAAAAACATCAATTCCCCCAAATTCAAAGACCCTCTCCAAAAGTGGGCATCTGAAATGAACACACATTTCTCAGATAAAGATATACAAATGGCAAATAAATACATGAAGAAATGTTCACCATCACTGGTCATTCAAGAAATGCAAATTAAAACAGCATTAAGATTTCATCTCACCCTGGAAAGAATAGATGCTATCAAGAAATCAACTGATAGCAAATGTTGGCAAGGCTGTGAGGAAAAAGGAACACTGTTCCACTGTTGGTATGAATGTAGACTGGTGCACCCACTATGGAAATCATTATGGAGATTTCTCAGAAGACTAGGATTGGAAGTTCCATTCAATCCAGCTATTCCCCTCCTTGGTATTTTCCCAGAAAACCTGAAAAAGTCATGTCACAGTGATATATATGCACCCATGTTCATAGCAGCACAATTTGTAATAGCTAAATCTTGGAAACAACCAAAATGCCCATCAACTGCAGTGTGGATGAAAAAGATGTGGTATTTTTATACAATGGAATATTACTCAGCTATAAAACGATGATCTTGAGTCCTTCATAGGTAAATGGAGGCAACTTGAGACTATCCTCATAAGTGAAATAAATAAAACTCATATTTATAAATATCACATTGTGTCTCTAATATAAAAAGTAATAAGAACTGTAGGAATGATAAGACCCAAAATGTGTAATTGCTATTATAAAAAAGAGAGGAAAAGAATGTGCGCTAATGGGTGTAACTGCATGTATGTTTAAAGGGTGGAAAAGAGATGAGCGTATTACTAAGTTTTTGTTGGATTGTTCAACAGAACTGTTTCCATCTCACTATTTGAATGTCCACTTTGTATGCTTTAATTTTGTAACTTGAACAACTATTTCTAGGATGATGGTATGTAATTTATCAATTAGTGATTTCTTAGTGTTTTTTTCTTTTTTTCCTTTGGAATTCTGTATGCTTGCTACCCTTTTTTCTGTTTTGCTTTTTTTTCTCTTTAAATAAAATGTTTTTAAAAATTCCTGTTGTTGTATTATTATTGATTGCTTTTACAAAAGTACCTTATAAAATATAATATATAAAATATTATTCTAGATCTATAAAATATATGTGTTAGAATAAAAGCTAGAATATAGCAATTTTATGCTTTGGTTATTAAAGGGAAAGCTCAAATGTACATAAATGAGTCTCCTTTAAGCTAAAATTAATATTTGACATTTGCCTTTAGAGAAATTTGCTGGTATCACATGCCAGTTTTTCACACTGTAAGTCATTGATATGAGAAAAGGGTATTTTTACTTTAGACTTTTGTACGAATGTCAAGAGGGTTGACATTATGAGCAAAGGGTTTAAAGAGAGGCCTCAGACGTTACTGCTATCTTTGGTTTCTGACTTATTTCTCATCTTCTACGTTCATCATCTCCCCGTTCCGTAAGGAAGAAATGTCATTTCCATCAAAGAAAATCCCATAAAGAAGCGGATGAGAAAATCAGTACTCAGTTTCACAACTCAGTTCACAAGAACACTGTGCTGATTTTTGTCTGATTGCAAAAGAACATTCTTATTGAAATAAATTCTATGGCATTTTTATATCAAACTGATACAGGAAGAGTTTGGCAAAAATGCTACATTGGCCAGCAGTTGTATCTGCAACACAATAAGCACTGAGAACCTGTGTTTGGAGTTTGCACATTTTCCTCCTTTTACTTATTTATCCAAATCTTCACTAGAAATTACCTGAAATTGAGTTTTTGTTCATCCCAAATCTAGAGGGCATGGATGCCTGAAACTGGAGCTAAAAAATTTTAATAGTAATGTGATATTCTAAAGACAATAATGTCATTGATGTTTGCCATAAAAATTATTTGAAGGACTATTCTTTTAATAAGTTTTCTCTAAACCAAGGGCTAGAAAATTAAAACTGTAAGCCAAACCCTCTCCACTGCCTCTTTTTATTTTTTTCTTGTAAATAAATTTTCATTGGAAAATGTCTAAACTTAATCATCTATATACCGCCTCTAGTGACTTTTGTACCACAATGGCAGAGTTTGAGTATTTGGGACAAAAATCTGTATATCCATAAAACGTGAAGTGCCTGCTATCAGGCCCTATCCAGACCAAAATTTCTGCCCTGATCTATGACAATGACATAGTAATGTTTCAGAGGAAAATTTCTCAGGCTCCTGGGAAGTGTTTGGCAGTGAATGGAGAACTGATCAGGGGGATCTGAGAGCTGCTGGTGAATTCGGGGTGACTCTTGAAAAGGATGTTGGTGCTAGAGTTAGGCAAGAGAAATCTGCACCGAGATCAAGATCCCCTTGTTGCAAGTGACTCTCCTGGGCAGTGGCTCTCAAAGGACAGCCAAGTAGTCTCAGGAGCCACGCTGTGTAGAAATGGAGGATAAGAATCTCTCAGCAGTGACTGAGTCAGTGTAGGCATTGAGTGGGCCAAATATTCAGAGAGACCTGAAAATTTGTAGGACAAAAAGAATGCCTTTTCACCTTCATCTTCCAAAACATTACCAGTGCATTTTTCTTAGGATTCATTTTCAATAAACGTGTGTTGCATTAAATTAGATTGGGCATGATCTTTGCACTCAATCTGGGAAAGTATTTAAATTCCAAAAAATAAACATTGTGTTTCTATGTTTAAGGATATAGTAAAGATTATAAGTTTTTGCATTTGCATAAGATCACAAAAATGACAAACCTAGAAACAAGTTAATCATCTATCTTCTTTTTAATGTTTACCTGTTCATCCAAAAATGTTATTTTAAGCACCTAGTATATGCCAGGTTCAGTGCTACATACTACAGAAGCAATGGTGATCAAATAGTTAGGATAGTCCAGAGAAAACAAAATGCATAATGCAAGAACATGACTCGTCACTGTGTGAGGGAATAACAGTGACTGGCACATGCTGTAGAGGTGTGCACGCGTGTTCCTGGCTGTTGTTTATGAAGTACAGACAGTCTTGGCCTTCAGTGCTTTGACTTCACAATTTTTTGACTTGAAAGTAATATGAATTCAACACAAACTATTACAAATTTTGAACATTGATCCTTCCCTGGCCTAATCTACACAGTGTGACCTTGCTGGGCAGGGACAGCTGTCCATAGCCAAGAGAGCAACCGTTGCCTAGCACTGCACTGTGCTGTTAAGTTACAGTGACCAGTAGTTGAGATGGTTTAAATGCATTTCCAACTTACTGTGTTTTCAATTGAGAGTGGGTGTGCCCACTGAGAAGTGTCTGCAGGGCTCTTTACCTGTACCGCTTGAGAAATTGTTCATTTCAGCCATCAGCTTCTAAGGACTACATTAGATACAGTAGAATTCTGCTGATTATATCATAAATCTGTTGTCATCATTATGATTTGTCATTGTAAATTTGTCACTGTGTGTGTGTTTAATTTTATTTTGAAGATAGTAAAACATAACAGCACAAGACAGAACAAAGCCAATGGAGACAATGCAGTGCAATTGGTACAGAACCAGTTACCAGGATAACAGTACCATAGTATATCTTGTTATCTTCACAATAGTTGTGCTTTAAATCAGGAATAACAAAATCAAACCAAAAACAGAACAATATAAAACCTATCAAAACAGAATACTGAATAAAGCAAAACAATTAATCAGAACAAAGCAAAACAGTGAAAACAACGTTTGCCTTCAAAGAGAAGATAGAAGGAAATCCCCCATATTTTCAATATTGCATACAGTCATCTTCCTAAGAGATGATCAGAACTCTGTGTTGTGTGTATTTTTAAAACAGTACTCAACAGGGGCTGGGGATTTAGCGCAGCGGCATAAGCGCCTGTAAGTTCGATCCCCAGTACTGATAAAAAGGAAAAGACAAAGAAAAAACAATACTCAACAATTATATGCCTTAGATTCCTTGGGGGAGATTAAATGCGTAGTAGCATCAGAAATTATCAAAAGCTGTACTCAGAGGAGCAAATAGTATTTGTCTAATTTTGCAATGGCCAATTGCTGAGCCAAATTATTCTGATTGTGATTCCCAAAATCCGAAGGATTAGAAGGAGCATCTTCCGAGGGGCAGGGAGAGGAGAGGTTTGCCCTACGGTGGCCTGAACCCAGGGCCTTCACACTGAGCTACATCTCAGCCCATTTTTATTGTCATGACAACGTTTTCCTGCTTATCAAACTATCCAAGCTGTGTCTGAACCTGAAACCCATCTATCTCAGTCTCCTACAGTACTGGAATTACAGTCCTGCAGCACCACGCTGGCTACCACCTTCTTCACAGACAGAGAAAGTTTCAGATTTAGTTCCAAGCAGGCTACATCTGCTGCTCCATTTAGATTTAGTGTCCTCTTTGAAATCCTTTAAATCTCTCTGGAAGAGAGGCACCAACCCATGTCACTTTAACATAAATTCACCCCACTCTCCTCTGAGTTAGTCAGGGTCCCACCTTGAAAATGAGGCTAAAGAATCCATCAAAGACGAACCCTAACTTATCTGTTTCTGCTTCGTGGAGACTTCCGGTCAAGCATCCCAATGTTATTCAAGCACACAACATTTCTAGTCATCTCAAAGGGAAATGAAATTTTTTCTTGGAAATTCTCATCAGCCAGGTAGGGTGGCCCATGCCTACAATCCTAGCACTCAGGAAACTGGGATTGAGGCAGCACAATCCCAGTGGTTTGAAGTTTGAGGTGGGCTACATAGCAACTTTGAGGCCACCCTGAACTACATAGAGACCCTGCCTCAAAAAACCAAAAATGAAAATGCTGCTTGTATGAGAATCTAAAATAATGTGTGTAGAAACTTCTCTCCCAGGAGGTGGGGTTTAACCCTCATCCTCACCTCTCAAATACAGGCTAGATTTAGAGACTTGTTTCCAAATAATACAGCAGAGAAAGAGGAAGGCCATAGCTCTGCATTAGGGAGGGCGGGCAGGCACTGCCAGGGGGTAGGAGGAAAAATCCAGCACCATCATCACCTCTGAAGGCACCTGGGTATGATTCAGTCCCTCCATTATGTGCAAAGACAGTGCAGAGCCTCTGGGTGTTTATTCCCAAACCTATGCAGCCTAACATCAAGGAAACATCAGGAAAACCCAGGATAGGTGACATTTTCCAGGGTCTCCAGCCACTATTTCTCAAGCCTATCAAGCTTGTGCTCTAAGAAGACCTGACCACTAAATGCAATGTGGTTCCCTGGACTGAATCCTGGGGAGGGAAGAGGAGAATTCTGGTACAATCCAAGTGAAGGCTGAAGTTAAATGAATAGTAATACATTGCCAATTTCCTGTTCTGATAAACACATCATGGAAAGCACTTACTGATAGAACCGGGTGAGGGCTGTGTGGGGTGGCTACATCATCTCTGCAACTTTCTGCAGAGCTAAAATTATCCCCAAAATAAAAAGCTTATTTTAAATGTCTATTCTTATAGAGGTTCGATTCATACTTCAGAAATGATAACAAGAACAGTCACATAGTAGCCATTCATAGTTAAAATAAAGTAAAAAGTATAGATTGAATATCTGAAATTGTGACTAGATTATTGGACACCAAAAACTTTATAGTTCCCTAGTCTACAACACAATTAGAGGTGGACAGAATTTGTTTCATCATTGCATAAACTTATATGCGCTGCTTTCTCATATCCTGGCACATTATTGCCTGAACAAAACAGCAGCAATCCTAATGACTGCTATGAGAATATGCAAAGATGAAACTAAACTACTACACAAATTGTCACCATGCAAGACGGGAGCTTCTACGTGTTCTGTGGTCCTTGCATCACTCAGAAGTCACAATGTAGCAACGCTGAACAGCATCCGAGTGGTCATGGCCTTTGTTACTGTACCAGCAACATGGCCCACACTGACTCTGGGCAGATCATGACTACCCCATGGAGTCAAAGCAGTAGGTGGCCAGGGGAGGTGTGTATTAAGGATCCATCTTTGTGTCTTCTTTTTTTCTGGTAGCCTCAAAATATGCCACATCTCTGATTCCCATTTCTAGCTCCATGCTGCTCCCCTGATGCCCAAATTCAGAGAGCTCCATCGGTTTCATAACTGAACACTTCCAAGGCTCCCCTTCTCTCTCTTCATTCTCCTGGGGTCTTACGTCACTGCCGTGTCCTAGACTCATGTTTAAGATGTACATGCTCGTTTCTCTTTTGGGTGTGACTCCGGCTGCTCTTATTGCTTTTTTGATGTAACTCACCTTCCCTGTCTAAATTGACTCTGATTCATGAACTCCTCTACTGGGTCTTCCTCCTGAAGCCAGCACCAATATCTGACCCCAGGGAGGATGATACAACAACTGGACCCTTTCAAGCCACCAGGAAAGATTCAGACTACTTGAGACAATGCAGTAGAGTCCAAAGAAATCAGTTTTGGAGACAGTTAATCCAGAATCAAATACTTTAACTCTGCTGTTCATTATCTCTATAAACTTGAAGAAGTTATTCAAAACCTCTCCTTCAATCTCCTTATTTTTAAATTAAGGCTGAACACTGATACCTACCTCATAGAACACTTATGAAATTAAGTAACTTGAGAAACTGCTCACCATGACATTTTACACATGATATACATTCAAAACTAAATGGTCATTGTCTGTGTTTTACTCCAGCAAACATCATAAAATAGTTTCCATTAGAACACAGTTAGAAATTCATTTATTTATTGATATTTTCATATTTCAAATCATTCCACAAACACTTTAAAGCTGTTGCACCAAAACTCTAATTTTGGAAGCTGCTATTTTAATAACAGTAACATAACTCTAAATGACGCTGGGGGGAGATTCTAATTCTTTACCGCAAACCAAGCACATTCCATGAATCCCTGAAGGCCTTTTTATACAGTGATAATAAATCAGTAGCACAAAGGAATTACTAAAGTAAACAAAAGCCAGCTTCTTCCTTCTTACCCCATTACTGCTTCTCTTCCTGACATCTAACTCAAGCAAATGGATTAAATACACAATATTTCTCAGAAGAGCCTGGACCTGATGCCCCATGCCTAACATGCTCCGGGCCTGACATACTGGGAAGGCTGAGGCAGAAGAATTTCTTGATCCAGGAAGTCTGAGGCCAGCCTGGATAACATAGAGCACTCTGCCTCAAAAATAAAATGGAAAAAATCTCAGAAACAAGCAGCTTTGACAAATTGCTGGAGTTGCGTATCT
This sequence comes from Cavia porcellus, assembly GCF_034190915.1. Taxonomy (NCBI): domain Eukaryota; kingdom Metazoa; phylum Chordata; class Mammalia; order Rodentia; family Caviidae; genus Cavia; species Cavia porcellus. The sequence continues at coordinate 77,240,247 of NW_026947494.1, read as the reverse complement.
TCTCAGACGCAAAGCTCCAGTGAATGGCACTAGAGAGCTCATTCTTTGACGTCAGCCCAGGATTCAATCTAAAGGGGTGAGATTCTCCCCATGAAAATTCACTTGGACTTGCAAGGTGAGGCCCATAACTCAATAGTAGAGCAACTGCCTAGCACGCACAAGGCTGTGGGTTCAATCCTCAGCCTCAGAAAAAAATAAAAAAACTTTCACTTATGTCTTAGTTACTTTCTTGTTGCTGAGACAAAATACTCAACACCCACAAGTTAAAGAAGAGAGGTTTATGTTGGCTCGTAATTTGTCGAGGTTTCAGTGCATTGTCAAATGTTTCCAAGGCAGAGAGACATAGCAGAGGAGAAACAGTCCATGGCATGGCAGACAGAAAGCAACAACAGGATCAAGTGAGTGGGTGGGACATACACTTCCGGGCAGCACCCACAGTGGCCCACCTCTTCCCATCAGGCTTCACCCCTCAACATCACACCCCCATCGGTGGGCCAATCCAGTATCAAACACCCACAATCCAGTCCCCTCCAAAAGCCTCCTGGGGGTGCATGAAGCTTTGGAGGACACTTTATTTTTTTTTAATTTTATTTAAGGAGAAAAGAAAAAAAAGCAGGGAAAGGGTACAAGTTATACAGATTTACAGAAAAGAAATGAACAGTAGGAAATCACTAGTTAATGTATTACATATTGTCATCTTAGAAATAATTGTTCAAGTCACAAAATTAAAGCTTGTAAAGTGGACATTCCATCAATGATACTGCAAACAGTTCTGTTCATTGATCCAATAAAACTCTGTGATATCATTTTCTATCTTATACACTTAAATATACATGCATTTATATAATTTGGAGCACTTTCTTTTCCTCTCTTTTGTACCATGACTATTACACATTTTGGGTTTCATTGCTGGAGGACACTTTAAATATAAGCCATGATACTTTCAGATGAAAAAATACAAAAAGCAAACATTTAAGAGCTGACAGTTGTCAACGGCAGTGTTCTCAAACTCAACTGTTAGAGTTCCAGCAGTTTCCTGATTTCTGTCCTCACCAAGACCAAGATCTGGACCTGAGTAACTCTAATTGATCAACCCACAAGTTATCTATTTGTTTAACCTCAGTTTTTGAATTATTTGAATATATATACAGAGGTATTTCAAATTTAAAACTAGACATTTAGGGATGTGAGATATTTAGCTGCAATGTCTAAAAACTGCTTTGTATGTTTTGTCATTAGAATCCACCAGAGGGCAGAAAGTCCCTCCGCTGAACTTTCTTTAATCTATGAAAAGCAAGTTTGTGCTTACTTTTAAATGCACAGCTAGTTTTATTTCAATCACAGTATTCGTTATTGTGTTTTTACTAAGAGCAAGAGATATACAGTGATTATTGAAAAGAGTTTGGGGACTGCAGCCCTTCCAGGGGGAGAACCAGCAGTGTCTCCTGAGATCCACGCCATGTTGGAACTTAGGACTCTGGGAAGCCAAGCAAGCACCTCCCCTCCCTGGTAAGTGGTGGCAGTGTGGCCCAATGCAGCCCTTCCAGGGGGATAACCAGCAGTGTCTCCTGAGATCCACGCCATGTTGGAACTTAGGACTCTCGGAAGCCAAGCAAGCACCTCCCCTCCCTGGTAAGTGGTGGCAGTGTGGCCCAATGCAGCCCTTCCAGGGGGATAACCAGCAGTGTCTCCTGAGATCCACGCCATGTTGGAACTTAGGACTCTGGGAAGCCAAGCAAGCACTTCCCCTCCCTGGTAAGTGGTGGCAGTGTGGCCCAATGCAGCCCTTCCAGGGGGATAACCAGCAGTGTCTCCTGAGATCCACGCCATGTTGGAACTTAGGACTCTGGGAAGCCAAGCAAGCACCTCCCCTCCCTGGTAAGTGGTGGCAGTGTGGCCCAATGCAGCCCTTCCAGGGGGATAACCAGCAGTGTCTCCTGAGATCCACGCCATGTTGGAACTTAGGACTCTCGGAAGCCAAGCAAGCGCCTCCCCTCCCTGGTAAGTGGTGGCAGTGTGGCCCAATGCAGCCCTTCCAGGGGGATAACCAGCAGTGTCTCCTGAGATCCACGCCATGTTGGAACTTAGGACTCTGGGAAGGCAAGCAAGCACTTCCCCTCCCTGGTAAGTGGTGGCAGTGTGGCCCAATGCAGCCCTTCCAGGGGGATAACCAGCAGTGTCTCCTGAGATCCACGCCATGTTGGAACTTAGGACTCTGGGAAGCCAAGCAAGCACTTCCCCTCCCTGGTAAGTGGTGGCAGTGTGGCCCAATGCAGCCCTTCCAGGGGGAGAACTAGCAGTGTCTCCTGAGATCCACCCTATGTTGGAACTGAGGATGCTGTGAAAGCAAATGACCATCCTGCCTCCCTACTTAGCAATAGTTAACCTACTGCTACATGGCCTAGAGTCAAATATCGCATTTCCCCTATCCTCCTTCCCCTCCTCTCCCCGCCATCTGGCCCATTAGCAAATGGGAACCAGAAATCTGAGCATCTCCTGGGAGGTTGACCATAGCAAATAAGGGGGACTTCCTTCTACCATTTCTTTGAAGGCAAATACTTTTATTACTGTTTTGCTCTTTTCTGATTAATGGTACTGCTGTATTCAGTATTCTGTTTTGATAAGTTTTATAGTATTCTATATTTCATCTCATTTTGATATACGGGATTGAAAGAACAACTATTACAAAGATAACAAAATATACTGTGATACCTATTACTGTTATCCCGGTAACCTGCTGTGAAGTTCTGTACCAATTTCACTGTACAATCTTAGTTGGCTTTATTGTGACTTGTTCTGTTGTATACTTTCAAAAAAAAGATATACAGTGATTATTGAAAAGAGTTTGGGACTGATTAGAAATGGTTTCAAACCTTCCTTTTAAAATTTAGTAACTACTGCTTGTGCATTTGTTTGTTGTTTGTTTGTTTTTTTGTTTTTATAGTACTGAGGACTGAACACAGAGCCCATACACATAAGCTACATCCCAGCCGTGGGGACTATTTTGGAGACAGAATTTACATATACAGGTCAGACTGCCCTCAAAGCCCTTTTAACTTGTTTTGTTTCATTTCATTTTGTTTTGTTTCATTTTCAGACAGCATTTTACTATCTTGTCGAGTTGCCCAGGCTGGGATCAAGCTTGGATCCTCCTGCTTCAGCCTCCCAGAGTTCTGGGATGACACACTTGGGCCTCCACACCCAAGTCCTTGGCTTTATGAAAACCCCTGGCTTTGGATGCTCATGTGTGTCTGATCTTGGGCTAAGGGGCTGGGGGTTGGGGTGGTTATACACCGTGAGTAGAGGGTTGCTGTTCCCTTGGAAAACAGGGAAAGTAAACCTAGTCAGGGTGAGTAGACTGCTCAGGATGACCAAGCTGGGAAGGGCTGAACTCGGGCGTAACTCAATGAGCCTGTGTTTAGTTACAGTTCCATACTGCTTCCTTATATCTACCTGCGTGTGCTCAGGCACCAAGCGCTTCTGAGAAAAACAGCTGTCACATCAGCATAAGACCTCCCCAAAGACAGCACAAAAGGGCTACTGACAAGATGAATAAATAAGGACCAATATGCAATCTGGAAATAATTCCCTTTTGCATTTGTCTAAATGAGCGTTTTTCAAATGATGATGAAAATGCCATGCAATATTAGCAATAAGTCTCATTCTATAATGATTAGCTGAGAAAGATAAGCACAAAATGAGATCTTCTGTGTAACTCTGAGTGTACAATGTTCAGCAGAGACAGAGCTAATCTGGCACATTAGAGCTTACCCCGGGGGTGACCTGGAGACTGGGATGGGATCGGGTGGTTACTGGATCCAGATCACGTCCTGCCTCCGGACTGGAGTGCCAGCCACCTGGATCTGCTCACACTGCAAAAATTGCAATCATCTCTGTACAGTTCTGTCCACATGTTATCAATACTTCAATAGAATTATTAAAAATGAAAGAAGGATCTGCACCTGGAAAACATAATCTTTTTAAGTACATGAGAAATAACTTAGTATTTCATAAGTGTTGAGGTACTATAAACAAACCAAATGAATTCTTAGGACTTGACTCAGTGACACCCCATCTTTTCCCAGATGACATTGTTAAGGTACAAGGTTCCGTTCAGTCCCATCCCGTGTGGATGGGACATAATTGTCACAAAGCTCTTCCTAGTGCCTGGGCACCAAGTCTCAGGCTGGCTTTGGGCTTATTTGCGCTTGCTCCTGTCTGAGTGTGAACACAGTTCTAGCTCTGTCGTTGCTGCTGTGGTCTGTTCTTGGGTTGACTTCTTGCTTCTCTCTTTCCTTCCTCCTTCTTCACCAGTTTCCCAAAATTTGCATGATCTTCCTTTTTCCTCCAGCCTTGCTTCTAATCTCTTCCTCTTCTTCTATTTCTCTATTTTTCCTCAACCCCTTTTAAATTTTCTCTCCTGGGGAAAAAAATCACCATATCGAGGACTTATTTACTGTACACAATTTTCTGGATTTGCTATATAACCACAAATATAGTTCATACGGTTAAAGGCAGCAAATTAATAGTTGCCAAACTTTGTCATTTTCTAGGCTGCGTTTGATGCTATTGTTATTGCTCATTGTCCTACTTTACCAAGGTGACATAGTTATTCTAACAGCTATTCTGTCAGATATACTAAGACTGAGATTGCCTAAGAGTCATAAAATAATACTAGAGACCAGGTCTAAAGAACCAGAGGCTGGATCAACTAGACAGCAACTTCTCATTCCCAATAAACTGAAGAGGTAGGGTCTTGTAACTCTAAAAATCCTACAGAAAATTGGTATAGGTGGTGTTAATCTCAGTCTGATAGATGCCATCTATATCAAACCACTAGCCAGCATCATACTAAATGGACAAAAACTGAAAGCTCTCACTCTGAAATAAGAAACAAGACAAGGATGTCCACTCCCTCCACTCTTACTCAACATTGCTGCGGAAACTAGAGCCAGAGGAATTAGACAGAGAAAGAAATAAAAGGAGAAAGGGTGGATAAAGGAGAAGTTAAATTAGCATTATTTGTGGATGACATGATACTCTCAGAGAAGACCCTAAAAGCTCTACCAAAAAACTTCTAGATTTAATAATCAAATTTAGTAGCATAGCTGGATACAAAGTCAGCACTCAAAAATTGATAGCATTCCAGTATACAAATAACAAGCTCACTGAGAGAGAAATCAGGGAAATAACACCTTTGGAAACAGCATTCAAAAAAATGAAATACCTAGGAATCAGTCTGACCAATGAAGTGAAAGACCTCTACATTGAAAACCACAGTACTCTGAAAAAGGAGACTGAAGAGGATCTTGGAAAATAAAGGCTTTCCTTGGTCTTGTGTAGGAAGAATCAATATAGTGAAATGGCCATACTTCCAAAATTGTTACACAGGTTTAATGCAATTCCTATTTAAAATTTTCCAGTAGAATATCTCCCATAATTAGAGATAACCATCCTAAAATTCACTCTGAACCAGAAGAAATCTAGAATAGCAAAGGCAACTCTGGCCAACAAAGGCATGGGAGGAGGCATCACAATACCTGACTTGAAATTATATTACAAAGCTGCTCTGATAAAAACAGTATGGTACTGCAAAAAAACAGATGTGAGGATCAATGGAACAGATTAGAAGATGCAGAAAAAACTCGAAACACACTGATACATTTTGTGTTCCACAAAGAACCCAAACAACTCCACTGGAAGAAAGACAGCCTCTTTAATAAGTGGTGTCCAAAAAGACTGGCTCACCACATGCTGAAGATTAAACTTAGACCCATATCTTTCAACATTCACTAAACCAAAATCAACACCAACACAGAAACGTTAAATCTGCTAGACTAGATAGAACTCTCAAAGATACTAGTGTAAGAAAAATTTTATGAATAAAACCCAGTCACTCAGAGACAGCTCACTGTGTGGGAAAAACATTTTCACCAGACATTCCTGAGACAAATGCCCAATATCCAGCAAATATAAAAAATTAAAAGATATTGGATCCCCCATGTTTAAAGATCCAATTCAAAAATGGGCATCTAAAGTTAATAGGCACTTCTCAGATGCAGAAGTAGAAATGGCTAATAAATGTTTTTAAAATGTTTAATAAGTGTTTTTAAAATGTTCAACATCACTGCTCGGGGACCACACATCATAGATTGAGTCTAGGCAACTCCAAAGCTGCTCTCACCCTGCCCTTGAGCCATGAAACACCCTGTTCTTTTCTTGTCACAGCTGGAAGCCCCAGGGCTAGTGACAAGGTAAGACCTGCTAAAAATGATACGGCACTTGGGGAATGACAGTTTTCTTATTGCCCCCGCTCCCCCTGCACCGTGCTCTTGTCCTTGTCCTCATGAGAATGGTTTGTCCTTATTAGCCCACTATGGCCACCATTACTGTCCCCAGAAGCACCAAGCCCCCTACCCACTGTCCTTGGCTTGGATGTAATGAATGAACACCACGGTTCTGGGCGCCTGTGCACAGCTGCTCACCCCACATCCACGCTCCTGCTCTTTCTTCGCACTACGTGCTGTAACTCTGAATAGGATATTAGGGACTCACTGATGGGTCCCTAACAACTGGTACCACGGAAAGGGGTAATCACTGCTCATTTGAAAGATGGAAATTAAAACAACACTGAAATTCCATCTTATTCTAGAAATAATGGCTATTATCAAGAAGTCAGCCAATACCAAATGCTGGTGGGGCTCTGGGGATAAAGGAATGCTTGTCCACGGTTGGTGGCAGTGCAGACTGGTGCAACCACTGTAAAAATCAGTGTGTAACCCTCAAGAAACTAGGAATAAAGGGTCCACTTGATCCAGCTATTCTCCTTCTTGGAGTTTTTCCAAAAGAATTAAAAGTATCAGACCTGTGTGATACAGGCACACGTGTTTAGAGCAGCACACTTTGTAACAGCTAAATCCTGGAAATAGCCCAAGTGCCCATCAACCAGTGAATGGATAAAGAAGACGTGCCGTTGTATATACACTGGAGTATGACTCTGGCATAAAGAAGGATGAGCTGGAGACATTTCTGCGTAAACAGACGGACCTTGAGACAATCCTGCTAAGTGAAATATCACATGGTTTCCCTGGTGTGGGAAACTACAAGTGTAAGGAGGAACCAAAATACATACTAGATGCTGGGAAATAGGAACAAAATGTTCGAATGAGAAGAACAAGGGAGGGAGAGGGAGAAAGGAAAAAAGGGGTAACAGAAAAAAGAACAGAAGAAAAATGGAAACAAAGTTCTATAAATAAGGAGGGAAAGAAAACTGAAGGGACAGGAGGGAATTGGAAGAAAGAAGAAGCCAGATAAACCACGAGCAGGTGCACAGTCCCTCTGATGCATGCTATCACTATGTGTATCTAAAATGTACCAGCCACGTAAAAGGAAAAATAGTGAATGTATTATTTAAAAAGAAAGAAAGAAAATTAATTTTAAAAGACGAGACTCCGTCTAACTGATTCAGAAGAAAGTCTACTTTCAGGTTCTGGAGTGACACTTTGAATGACCAATTAAAATACATGTTTTAAAACCGTCCTGTGATAAGCCCTGTTGATATTTGCTTAAGAGATGCATTGTTCCGTGTCCACCATTTGGTCAGCAACAGGGACAAGATAGAGGTGGCAGGAAGTCAGTCTTCTGCTGACAAATGTGTTCTGTAAAGAGATATCTGGAGATGGGTACAGTGGCACATGCCTGTAAGCTGTTACTGGGGAGGCTGAGGCAGGAGGGTCACAAGTTCGAGGCCATCCTGAGCAACTGATGAGACCCCGTGTAAGAAGTGCAAGGGCTGGGATTGTAGCTCCGTGACAGAGCACGCGCTGGGCTAGTGTAGGAGATGCCCTGGGCTCAGTCCTAGTACTACAATAAACAAACAGAGCCTATGCAGTTCCCCCAGCAGATCCTTCCCCGTCCAGACAGTCAGTGGAAACAAATGATATCATCACTTATGTAAAATCCCCTCACTCCGAAGAGGCAAGAAAGTCACAAATTCAAGGTCATTCTCAGGTACATAGGAAATTCCTGACCAGATTGGATGACTGATCTAAAACCATAAAAAGATGAAAGGTACATTAAATTAAACAAAGTCCAAATGTTACTCAGAAGTCAATAGCAGTTTTAAAGCCAAAGAGAGCTCAAAATATTGTAATTTAACTGGCACAATATTTTAAAGTTTTTCTAGGGCTGGGGATGTGGCTCAATGGTAAAGCACTGCGTTCAAATCCCAGCACCACCCAAAAAACAAAAATTTTTGTGTGTCAAGATTTGGCAATCAAAATGTTCCCCCATAAAAGTTCATATTCAAACTCCCCTAGAGAAATCCAAAGGAAGCCTGTATTCTAGCCTAGGCCAGGACCGACGACCGCCCCACTTTTGACCATGAGAACAGTCTCTGCGGCCTGGTGGTTTGTTTGTGTCAACCTGGTGGCTGGCAAGCAGCCAAGATCCCATCATCAAGGTTAAATAGCACTTTTAAGTTTGTATTTCTGAGTTGGATAAACTGAAGCAGTTATAAGAGTAGAAATGAAGAGGATAATCTTGTCTGCATACGTAAACACAACCTCTTACATAAAACGTAAGAATTTTTATGAGTCACTCAACAATTGCTCAATTGTTTCATAAATAATTGTCTGCTTCTTGTGGTGACTTATAATGTGATCTTTAATTTCATTCATTGGAGGGTGAGATAATTGTTCTTTTATTACACAGTCTTCTATGAGCTGGACACTGTTCTAGGCTCTGGAAATCCTTCAGAAGTGAGCCTGTTCCCTTGGAGACCTTGCTTATTGTGGAGGAAAGAGAAATGTACAAATATAATTCCTGCAAAGACCGACAAATGCCAAGAAATAAAGTATTAAAGAAAGTGTGGCAAAGGCTAATGTAGAGTGAGATTTTCCAATCAAGTACTCATTTTAACCTATAAAAAGTGACAAACACATATATCTAAACCCCCACACCCCCAATGGAAAACCTTGTTTTCTACAAGTTCTCAAGGGTTAACTGTAACAGCTGCATCTTTCCTCCCAAGCAAATAAAGTAAAATAAAAATGAAGTGGAAGGTTAGGTACTTACAGACCTCACAGAGCTTAGCTGGAGCGCCTGGCCACACCCTGGGGGCGCACAGCTGGGAACAGCCCACTTTAATCCAGCTCCAGCTAATCTGGAGAAAACAGCGCCAACCGTCTCCCTCTCTGCCTTGACTATGACCCTGTTGCTCTGCTGCGTGCATGTTACTGGTAAGTAAGGAAATTCTGTGCTGTTCACCTTGCAACCATTCATTTCCCTCATGAGAAAATTTTCTCTGTGAAGACAATGAAGTCTCTTCATTCCCAACTCTCACAACCTTTTCATGCTGAAATCTATGCAAGAGAAAGTGAGTGTCATGTAGTAAAATAATTTTAAATAAAATAGTCTGAGAGCATTTGTAAGAAAATATATAACATACAAAGAATTTTTCAGGTACATTAGACATCAATAAGAATGTTTAAGATCTAATTTCATAAATGGAATCTGAAACAATTCTTTTTTATTGAAACCACACCATGAACCCTCTGTCGACTATTTTCTGGATCTCTGCCTGCCAAATACAAGTCACCAGCAAGTTCCTACTTGTCATTTAATAGCATTTTCCTCTGAATAAAATAGACTTCGGCTCTCTAGTCATATGCAAACCTAGAAAATATTACTACATGTAACTAACTGAAAATGTAATATTATTTTCATTCTTTAGTACATAGCATGATTGCAGAATTTCATCCTCCACACCAGGTTTCTCAATCATAATTATTGTCTTTGTCTATCAGCCAAATAAAATAAAAGGGGAAATTGAGAGAGTAGTTTTACAATATTTCTGAAGCCAGAGGTAATTTCTCAGGGTACTTTTTACTATGGACAAAAGAATATATGTACATTTACATACAATACACATTCCACACTCAATGATAAAAGAATTCAAGAAAAAGCCTTTCCAATTGCTCTGTTGTAGGTTTCTGAGTGTTTCATACTGTGTTTAAATAAAACAGGCTATTTTGGTATTAGGATATTCTGCTATGTTCTAAACTGAATAATTAGGCAACTTCCCAGCTCAAGGGTGATTGTATGTCTTTCTATTCAAGACGGCAACTCTATGAGTAGCTTCGAAAGTCAAAAACTGTCACAGGATCCAAGTTATCAGTGCAAAAAGCATATTTATATACAGTAATCATGTCTCAATATTATAACCTTTTGCCACAAGTACCTTTTATTCAAAGAAAAACAACTCAAATTTCTTCTATTTCAGCTTTAATAAAATTCACATTTCAAATTAATGTAATGAAGACCACAAATTCTTAGTAGATGCATTAAATATTAAATAAAAATTATAAAAAATTGACTTTGCATATTACAAAATCATACACAAAACAAATAATCATTTCATACTTGCCCTCTCTGACATAATTTACATCATTAAATGTTTAACATGGAATGCTAACCATGTAAGAAAATAGTATTTCCACAAAATAAAGTAGAACACAATTTTAATATTGTATTTGTAGTATGCAATTTAAGCCTTGTTTTCCAAAATGATAAATTACTGTGTACACAAAGATAAAGCAAGGACTGCATTTTGGGGCAGAACACAGCTAATCTTCGATTTCTAGGAAGTCCCTTTGTCTACTTTGGTTAATATCCCAGAAGCAGAAGTTTCATTTCCTTTACATTTACTGTGAATCCAGGCACTTTTTTCAAATTACATTTGCATCCTTAAAAAAAGCCTGTGGGGAGAAAAAGAAGAAAACATTAGTGACCTAGCTTTAACAACTATAAACATGCATGTTACACTGTATTTATTCATGTATTTATGTGTTTTTCTTTAATTTTGCTCAAAGGCTCTATGTATCTCATCCTAGGAATACAGACTAACGGATTCATGTAGGAGGTCTTTTAAAAGTGTAAGATGAAAACTACAGAAAAAATCACTAACGCCCTAAGCTTCACAATCAAAGAGTCACATTTATCAGCTCTGTCTTCTATAGCTCTAGATAATGCAGATTTTATACAATATTTTATTAGTTTTCCTTTTTTGCCATGCAGGACACTAAACCCAGGGCCTCATGAATGCTAACACGCGCTCTACCCCTGAGTATATCCCACCATGCAGTTTAGATTAGAATTCACTACTTACTTAGAGGGAATTTTTCAGTAATTATGTTACCTAAAGGACTTTATATTTACATAAAATACATTAAAAATTAAAAAATAGATGTTTAGTTCAATACCCAGATGATTTTTTGATTTATTCACATTTTATTTACATCATTCAAACCTCTGAGATAGTATAAAGGTAATTGATTGAAGCAGCTTGCCACTAAATACTAACTACTGAAATGCTCTCTCTCATTTCCCTAATCTAATGCAAGGGAAAGTTTTAAATTTAGCATCTTAAATATTCAGAATTAGCAGTGCTAATTATTATTAATGTTTACTATAACTTAACATAACAACAGTAGCAGCGAAAGAGCCGAGTCACAACACAGAATCATGATTGGGCATTTTATTTATCTGCTTCCTTATTTTTCTTTGTAGGTATGTTCCTTTGTGGTGTTTGTTTCGTTGCTGTTCCTGCCACGCTATATTCCACCTAAGATCAAACCTAAGGCCTCATGCACACCAGGCAAATGCTGTACCTCTCAGCTACAGCCTCAGTCTACATAGTTCGACAATCTTAAATTACAGCACTCAGATCTTTCCCTTGTAATTATTATTAGCTTTGCTAATTTAGGTTCCCAAAAGAATCTATTAGATCAATGAGTTATCACATGATTATCATTATTCAAAAAATGAGGTCAGGATTGTCTCAGTAACTGTCAAAAAAAAAAAAAAAACTTGTGAAATGGTCTATGTAAGTCTCTTGTATCTGCAGTACCACAGCCAGTGCAAAAAATTTCTATACTGAAGGTGGCCCATGAGTGTCGTTGTCACCTGTGTAACCTAATACACAAATGTCCTTCACGGGACTTGTCCATGGTGCTGAAATCTGACCCCAAAATGTAGACTGTACCACACTGGGGAAGAACTACTCATTAGAAAAATAGTGTTGCTAAGAAATTAGTATCTTTCAATATTTTATATTGATTCTACTTTTGTGAATAAGTTTTATCATTTATAGTAAGATTTTTTACTATTTACTGCCCTAAGGCTCCCAGAATAATTATGCCAGCATAAAAATGTTGAGGTCTCATTCCATTTGTCACGGAATAGCCTAGAACACATGATGACTTAATCATTATATTTTAATTTTTTTCAATTTTTACAATATCTTCTGCCTACTTGTTATGCTATATAAAATAAATTTTTCAGACCTAGTTTCTCTTATTACATCTGTTAGCCAGTTAAGAAAAGACAGACCTGTGAATCCTCCTGCTGTCTGTCTGCATGTTTTCACGCAATAACAAAGTACACTAAAAACTGTTGAATTAGCTTCTTTAATCACTCAAACCAGGAAGAGTGCCACAAAGCTCTTTATCATAAGGAAATCACTGCACAGGACATTTAAAGATTTTTTTAAAAATTAAAAATAACAATAAAACAGTTTTGAAAAGGCTAGTAGGAAAGTAACAATATTTAATACATTGCATATTTCTATATTCATAATGGTTGTTCAGAGCACAAGATACAGACACGAAGTACAGTCCAAACCATACTGGCACAAACCTTTATTTTCAATGAACTAAGAGATACCAGCTGTATAACTATCCTAACTATCTCATCTACATATATTTTTTTTCCTTTTCCCCTTTCTCCCATCACATTTTTTCTTTCTTTGGGACAGTTCCTTCCCTATGTCCAATATCTATTGTATACTTTGGATCTCATTTATTTCTGAAACACTTCAGATTAATTCAGTAAAACAATCAGTGCCTTTTAGATCACGCTTGAACACGAAGTAGACAATCCTCAGGTTCACTAGACACTGCTAAGATCAGCCCTGTTCTACTTCACTCACAGTTTTCTCAAGAGAATTAGACTCTTAGGGCTGCGGCTGTAGTCAGTGGTAGTACAGTGGATGCTCAGCATGTGTGAGACTCTAGATTTGATTCCCATCACTACCCCCCCAAAAAAAGAAACAAAAAGTGAAAAAAATCCAAAAACTTAAGTAGTATTAAACAAGATAAAAAGAACAAACACATACTCACATTCAAGGGTAAGGATTTAGGTCTGTGAGCACAGTGAATTTACTGCCAGTCTTTTCAGCAACCTGGCACATCTTTTGTAATCTAGGGAAAACATTTAGACACAAGTTATAGATGTAGTTATACTGTGGGCAACATCATGTCAATTGCCACTAATTGATTGAACAACAGATACAATTTAATAAGCACCCAATACATCAATTGCTTAACATAGATTTTCTCATTAACTCCCCCCAAAAGTGTGATTTTTATCTTCATTTAAAGACAATAAAGAGCCTCAAAATGGTGCTTATTGCATTGCTAGCACACAGTTGGGTCCCAAAAACCTGCACTGTCTCCAGCACACTGTGCCACCGCTTAAAGACTTTTTCTTTAGCTCCAATGTTTCACTCTCCTTCGTTTCCTCAGTATTATTCAATACTAATTATTTTTGAAAAAGAATTACAACAAATCTGACCCAACATCCTGAGTCCTTAAGATGAATAATCCAGATAATAAGAAACAAAATACTTAAAATTCATTTTCTTTAAAAGGAAAGTGGAGGGCTAGAAAGGAATTCTAAAAACAAGCGAGTGAGTTATTACACATAACCACAATTTGAGCATTTTAAATGATGGCACTGGAGGACAGTGTTTGGATTATTGACTTCAGTAACTTAAGTACCCAAAAGAATTCATTAGAGCAAACTTTTAATAACACAAGCTACCATTACTCAGAAAACATCCAGCACCCAGTTTATAAGTGACATGCTATAAAAACATTTACTTTAAGATAACTTATGAGGAAATTCTGAGTTACATTTCATAGTCCTTTCCGTTTTTCATTTCTATGAGGGAGGACTTTATTTATGCCAAGGAATTTGAATAATGATAAAATGCTTCAATCCAGGCAAACATTTTGATCTTTAAGGAAATCTGGCTATTTTCAGATTTGGATATATTTCCAACTAGAATGTGATTTTATTCCTTATAGTTTCAACAGCATACACAAAACTTAAGTACTGTCAGAGTTATAAATAGCTTCCCATGCAATGTTTAGTCTGTTATGTTCCATTTGAAGGCAGCTGGAGCTTAAAACTGCATACATTCACTGATGGGTAGGATATTTTTTAAACTGCCCAAGCGACTTACAAGCTGGCATTGAGCAATCCCTGGTATTGTGGTAGACTCGATGGAAATGTTTGCTACACTCAGCTGAGAATGTGACCGGCCCTGGAAGACAGGAAGAGAATGCTTATTATAAACATGGGCATGTTTTCCCAAACAGATTGCTAGCACTTTATGGATGATATAATAGAACTGTAGCTTACATCCTTCCTGCCTTAAAAGAACTTGCCTGAGAGCTCTTCCCCTCACTCAGATTCTGTGGGTGGGAGGGAGCTGTGATCTGTGGAAAATAATCTGAATTCGTTCCACATTATCAGCATGTCACAGTACGGAACCTTCGTTTCCAGTAAAACTCTTTAGAGTAACGGGAATGGAAAAGCCCCCAGATTGAAGGGGAAAAATGCACAGAGTAAATCAAGTGGATGTAAGAAGATAAACATCATTATTTTTACTTTCTGTTCTCTCTTTTTATGTGATAGGAAGACATTTATTTTACTTTTTAATTAAAGTGACACATGTTGGCTTAGTGTCCATGGCTGCTGTAAGGTAGGCAGGGTCTTGAGACTTTTCTTGTCTCCCCCTATAAATCCAAAGTAGACTCCATCAAAACGTTCACCCTTCCACCTCCCTCTACTAGAAATGGAGAAGTAGAAGAGCCGTCCACTCTGGCCATTAAGACCTCCCATCCTTACATACGAGGCAGATGGATCTCTCCTTGATCCCCATGATCAAACTTTTAAAGTTCATTAACAACTATGGTGCTTCTATTTTATAAAGGAGGAAAGCCAAATGCAAAAACTGCATCTTTCCCATACTACAGTCCTGGGATATAAAACAATAGAAGGCAGCTGAGATGATCAGGAAGAGAGAGGCAACAGGAAGTGTAAGGGGCCAACCTCATAATAATTTAGCAATTTCTCTAGAACGTGGAGCATGGGGTGGTTTGAATATGATTCACAACAGCATCAGCACAGAGCAGGTCTTCTGGGTCTAAGTTATGACACGGTCTGTCTCTCCCCTGCCCAAAACCTTGTGCTGCCCTGGGTTGCTGGGAATCCTGTCTAAATCCTCAGCCCACACTTAAGATCACGAGCACTACGCCTCCAACCTACCTTCCCAGCCATCAGTTCGCCTCTGACCCAATGCATCCTTCCCCGCGATCACCGATGTCCACGCCACCCACTTGCCCTTCCACTAACCACACAGTGAGCTGTCCTGCTTCCAGTGGATTCTTTCTGACCAGACGCTGCTCTCATCCCGGAAAAATCCTGTTCATCCCTAAATCAACTAAATACTATGTCTACTAAAAGCCATCCCTGGTTCTTGGCCAAATTATTCACTTCCTGTGTAGCCCTAAAACTTATTTACACTTCTACCTATCACAATCTGACTTGCATGACAATTCATACATGCGAGCAGCACCTGTCCGTGTTCCTGGCTGGACTGCAAGCCTCTTCCACACACTGATCTTCTCAGACCCAGTGCCTAACACAGTACCCTGCAGCCAATCTTGCTATTTGACTGAATCACTAATACACTGTGGCCTTACCTGTGAAATGCTTTATGAATTTGTCTTTCAAGTTCAAATCTCTTGGGAATATTTCTGAAAAGAAAAAAAAAACACTTCAGAGTTTCTAGAACACATTTCTAAATATCGATCATGTGCTACAAGTACAAGCACTAAACACACGAATCTTTGGTAGTTTGTGAGTTGATCTCAGATGTCTCTCTCCATCCCTGACCGTGCCATGGAGCTCCAGAACTCCAGCAGAGCTGTTTGCTGACCTCTCAGGTCATGACTAAACTTCTCATCTCCTAGCTGCCCCAAACCTGTCCCCCCATTCAACGTTTTCCCCATTGTAAATGGCACGACTTTTTACCCTTTGCTTAGTTTGGAAATCAAGAAGTTACACCTGATTTCCTCTTTCCCTTGATATTGCATCCAACCAATAAGTGAGCTTTGTATATTTCCTTTCCAAAACTTTATCCCAGCCTCATGCATTTCTGTGTCCTTCCATTAGCACAGGCTGGTCCAAGACATCATACTTCTGTGACTGTGTTTTGGCAGCAGCCTCCACACCACTTTTCTCTTCCTTATAATCCTTTTTCCCATGAAGCTGCCAGAGAAAATGAATCGAAATATACTTCAGGTCATGGGACTCTCCTACTTCAAAGGCATCAAGCTTAAAATAAAATAAAATTTGACAGTCAAGTTATAGCTCAGACTGTAGCTGGCATTCCCTAAAAATATGCTGTACAGAAAATGCAATTTATAAAAATAATTGGGCGCATATGCAACTCATTTAAAAGAAGAATCTTAAATCTTAAAAAAATGCTTGAAATACAAGGGCTTGGGGGAGCTATGAATGCTTTTATGGTAACTGACTGCTATGTATGTCGAAGATGTGACACAGACGTGAACACCTGTCACTTGCCACAGGGGAGACTGAGCTTAGACCGAATGAAGACGTGAGATTCAGTAGCTCTTCACACCTGAAAGCGCATCAGGGGTGAGACCCTGCCTCCCAGCAGGTAGCCTTGCAGCTGTGGGAGCCCTAGGCACGAGTGAGAGCGGGAGGCAGGAGCATCAGGGCTGTCACCTGCTGGGGGACAAATACCTGTGCTTTACAATCAAAAATAATGCTGAAATAAATCAGGAGTGCAGGAAACATATTTCGGCAGGTCTTCTGGAGTTCTCTTCAGTGATGTTCCAGCCTGCATGAGGCCCTTTCCCCCACACCTCTGGGACACTCAACATTGCAGCTGGCCAGGGGCGCCGCACCAGCACTTTCTGAAAGATCGGCCAACTAAGTGCAAAAACAAGTGCTTAGAAGTCATTCTACTCCCAGGAGCATTGCAGACGGTGGGCAATGATGACAATTCGGGTTTGTAAATAAGTGACACATTTTAAGTAAGCTATCCCCTACCCTCCACCTTTCAAACGCACTGTGTAACTTCTGTCAAAGTAGTTGCCACATTTTGATCAGCATGACGGTGCATAGGGCGTATGTCTGTCCCCATTACAATCCTCAGGGCTTTAACACCGGCAGCGGGCACAGCACTACTTTGCCGACAGGGGGCGCCTGTTACAGTTCAAATGGAAATGGCGCAAGCTTCGTTGGCGCTCCCTACAGGCCACCAAAAGCATCACAGTTTTAGTACAATTGGCTAAATATATCCATGGGCAAACTGACACCAACGAAACAAGGCGTTACAGACCCTAACCCTAACAGACTGATGTAACCGAAACTGAGATGCGGTACTTAAGTAGTAAGTACTTAAGTAATGAACAAGCGATACCTGTGCAAGAAGAAGAAAAAGGAAGAACCGCCCTTGGGTTTGATTGGCTGAGGGAGAGTGGAATGAGGCAGAGACAGAGGCAAGGCTGCAGGTGGACCTGGCCTCGGGAAGAGGCAGGGAGATTGGAGCAAGAGAATGACAAAGTCGAGCTCCATTTAAGCTTTAAAAAAAAAAAGGTCTATTGCACAAGGGTAATTGCTAGGACAGATTCTTAGGTGTTCTTACCATAAATAGTACCTGTAGAATGGTGGCTACGTTGGTTTGCTTCCCTACAGTAAACATTTCACTATGCATACATTTAGCAAGGTATCATGTTGTGCACATGAAATATAAGCAACAAAAATGTCATACACAGTTCAAAAGCCTTTTAAATAAATATTAAAATATTAATAAATATTAAATATAAGTAAATAAGTATTAAAAATAAAAATTTAGGGGCTGGGGATTTAGCTCAGCGGCATAAGCGCCTGCTTTGCAAGCAGGCAGTCGTGAGTTCGATCCCCGGTACCGATAAAAAGGAAAAAGACAAAAAAAAAAAATTTAATGATCGGGATGTCTACTATGCAAGAGCAAGAGGCAGAGACTACTTTAAATGTCTACAGAGCAGAAGTCGAGTCTAAGACCCCACCTGCCAAGCCTCAGGCTGGCAGACACTGTTCAGGAGCACAGGGAGCCTTGCACCCGTGTTCACAAACTAAGTTCCACGGGACACAGCCACTTCCACTGCTCCTGTGTGGTCACTCAGCAGCGTCCAGGCTGAGGGGTTGTTACAGGCAAATTTGCCCACAAAGCCCAGGTTCTACACTTTCTGGCTCTCTCTATAAAAGACAACCCATAGCAGTCTCCTCTCTGTACTAAACAGCAAGAGACACCAGGAAAGAGAGCTCTGAGAGTTGAGAGATGTTTCCATGCTCATCCTTTTTACGACTCTCAATTTTTGAACATGTCTGTATTAAGTTTTTCAATAAAAAACTGGCCAATTGAAAATAAATTTGCATTTTTTCATAAGATGCAAACTTTGATCTATCCCTGCCATTGTGTAATTTTGTAATTTATGGCTGCTATTGTTCTGTATTATTACTTTCTTATACTGGCTTTACCAGATACTTTAAGACCCATCTTGTGCTCTTTCTGTCTTAGCTCTAATATCAGGGATTTCTCCAAAGAGTCCTGATTCCTTTTATTTATAAAAGACACAAGAAACAAAGGGCCAGGCCCCTGGCAAGCCAAACGCCCCTGCTGTTACTGGGATGCAGTGGCTTCTGGGGATGTAGCTCACTATGTTCCTGAGTTCAATCCCCAATACTGAAGGAGAAAGTAAAAAAGAAATGTCCTACACCCAATGCTCCATATCTGTAAGTTCTGTGTCTTCAAGTCAACCATTTTCCCCCAATATACCTGGGGAGGATGCATCTATACTAAGTGTGTACAGCCAGGCATGGCAGTGCACACACCTGCAGTCCCAGCACTCATCAGGCTGAGGCAGGAAAATCATTGCAAGTTCGAGGTCACCCTGGGCTACAAAGTGAGCTCCAGGTCAGCCCAAACTGCACAGCAAGACCATCTCAAAACGACAAAAGAAAAAAAAAGTTTCACTAATTGTGTACAGACTTTTTCCTAGTCAGTGTTCTCTAAACAATACCATATAATGACTGTTTCCATCATATTTGCAAGACTTAGGTTTTATAAGTAATTTCGGGATGATTTAAAGTACACATCAAGATGTGCATGGGTTATATGCAAATGCCAAGCCATTGTGTGAAAGTAAACTTTGTGAAATTTGCTACTGGGCAAGCAGGTGTGGAATCCATCCCCCATAGATTCTGAGTGAAAACCGAATTGTGCTTTAGTTTTCCAGGACTGCTATGACAAAATTCCTGGAATTAGATGGTTTATAGCACAGGATACTTAACGCCTTGTGATCTGACAGCCAGAAGTCCGAGGTCAAGATGTGGGAAGGGCCACGCTCTCTCTGAAGGCTCAAGGGAAGGACCCTTCCTTACCTCCCCAACTGGGGCTCCCTGAAGCCCCTTGTGCTCTGTGGCAACCTCCCATGCGACCTTCATCATGACTCGGTGTCCTCCTGCATCTCTGCATCTCCACGTGGCAGTGGATAGCAGGATTACACACACACACTGAACTAAGGACCTTTTTGTTACCAGCTTCACTCTAACTAATTATATCTGCAAGGCCCCTGCTTCCTAATAAAGCCACATTCCGAGGCCCTGGGGTGTGGTGCTAGAACATTTCTTTCTGGTGTGACAAAATTCAACTCATGGAAATCTCAATCTACTAAACAAAAATACTGATTTTATTAGTTGAGTTATCAACATTATTTATTTGCACCATTAAAAAAATTACTTCTAAATGGTTTATCAAAAATTACAGAATTTTTTAGTTACAGAATTTCAATGTATGCATAACTTTTACATAAACACAGACATTCTGTTAAGTCCCTTGCAAAAGAGATCAGTTCGTCAATTTGGTCAACACAAGTTGTAATGAACCAATGGTAAAGAATATTCCAACTAAAACACTTCTCCAAACAGAAAATAGTTTTGAAACACTGACTCCAGGTAATTTAGAGTGCTAAAAATTGTTCAGAGATCGCATTTAAGCTTTTTATAAAGTAACATTTGAAAAAGTATATTAAATCATTGTTTTTCCCTCACAAATAGGCTTTTGAGAAAAAATTCATATCCTAATATTGAAAACAGAATCATTCTGGAAGATCCCAACTGCTTTCAAGACATTTTTTAAAATTATTTTTTATTATTGGGCAGTTTCAGCTACACCAAAAACTTACATATCACGTTCCCAACATCCTATTTCTCCTACTTACACATTTCTTGCAATTAATGACCCTGTACTGACACACTATTACTCACAAAGCTCTATATTTCATTAATTTTCGAATCTCCCTAGTTTTTGCCTAATGTCCTGTTGTTGTCATATCTCCCAGGGTCCATTTGGCTGTAACAGTTTTTCAAATTTTGTTTTGGATGACTCTGACAGCTTTAAGGAATTCTGGTTCAGTATTCTGTGGAGTGTCCTTCATCTGGAATTTGTTTTTCTCATGACTACATGTGGGCTATCAGTTTGAGGCGACCACACAAACAAAATGGCATTTTTTCTTACATCGTATCAAGGGTGCAGAGAATCAGTATTATTTGTTATCTGTGGTGTTGACCTGGCTTACCTGGCTGAGGCAGTGTTGTCTCCACTGTAAAACTCATCCGTGCCCTTACCTTCCTTTTCATCAGAGATCACTGTGCTGTGCATCTACTAGGGGTCATGTTCCTCCCAGCCTTGAGGGTACGGTAGCCATGTGAATTAGTCTAGATTCTGCATGAAAGGTTTCTCACCTCGACCCTAGGTGTTTACTTATTTACTAAACATCTTATTTATACTGATGTGTACTCCTAGGTAGATATTTGATTCACTGGGTTATAACCTAATATTACTTTATCATTTAAATGATCCCGTCTGAACCACTGGAAACTTTTAGTGGATTTGTGCAAACTTTGTTATACTGCTGTTATTATGTAATTTTGTCACTGTTGCTATTGTTCTGCATTCCTACTAATTTGTTTTAAATTTCTGGCTTCACCAAGTACTCCAAGACTCATCTTACTATTTTCTGTCTTAGCTCTGGGATTTCTCCAAGGAGTCCTGATTCCTTTTATTCTGAAACAACACCAGAAAGTAAGAATCA
Source organism: Cavia porcellus (assembly GCF_034190915.1). NCBI lineage: Eukaryota > Metazoa > Chordata > Mammalia > Rodentia > Caviidae > Cavia > Cavia porcellus. The sequence continues at coordinate 77,218,951 of NW_026947494.1, read as the reverse complement.
GGCCTTGGTGGACTGGTTATTGAGGTTTCACATGCCTGTAATCCTAGCATTTAGGAGGCTGAGGCAGGAGGATCCTTTTGAGCTCTAGGCCAACGTGGGCTACACAGTGAGTTCAAAGCCAGCCTACATTACAGTGTGAGACCTTGTCTCCAAAAAAAAAGATATCCATGTAGGACACAAATGACTTTTTAATTTACCTTGTGTTGTAATTATTTTTAAATTGCACATGGTGTTTGATAGAAAACCACCTGTGCACAGTATTTCACTCATGATGTAAAGATTATATTAGAATAGCTTTATATGATCTGAATTTCAGCACATAGTCCTCCTTGTGCTATTCCCCCTACCTGACAGTCACACTCTGTCCTAGTTGTGGAGTGTCCTCCCCTGAAATCTGACAGTTACACTTGGTCTTCTCAATCAGAGCAAAATTCTCCTTCAAGCCAAATAATGCCATAGAAGCCCTAGGTTTCTTCCTATATAAATCACATTAGACAGACAAAATATCTCTAACATCCCTTCCAAGTCCTATGAAAACATGACGACAAAATTCTCACATTACACTGTATGTTTACCAAAGAGCAAAATATTAAGTGAGTCCAGAGAGCTTGGAAAAATACGAAATTAGGTTGCAAAGTAGATTTATTCTTGGTTGTAAACAACAGAACAAATTATGTATTATATAAACAGCCATTTCATCTGAGGCTGATCTCATGGAAACGATTTATTAAGTTACTGGCATAATTAGATAATCTTCCTTCCAGATTTAAAACTATCATTTTATAGACCTTTTTAAAAAAGTCTTATAAAAATGCTAAAACATTTCATAAACAAATACATAAACAGCGTTTCACACTGGAGTGACATTTTATGTGCAGTTGTTAAGAATCACAAACCATCAGAAAACTGTCAAGCATAAAACACAGAATCCAGTGCTGATGTAGCTAGACAGCTAGAAGCCTTTTCAGTAGACTGAGCTCCTGCAAGTCCCCAGACTGCAGTTGATCCCACAGTAAATTCACTCCAGTCTACAAGCGTACCCTCCAAGAAGCAAAAACTTGCTTTTACTGAGGCCAAAAATAAAGAGAGCAAGTTAGAAGGCAGAAACACAGGTCCTGTGGGGAAAGGTCAAATTTGAGATTCTCATAGTGGAGATATTCAGCACAGTGTGGTTATGTGAATTTAAAAAATAAGGGGAAGGAGGAAATGTATTCTGGAATCAGCATCACAGAGGCAAGCTGAACTAGAACAGTGTCTATGACTATACCAGGGAAAACTCCAAGTATGAAAAACCCACGGGTAAAAGTGACTCCAGGATGTCTGAAGAAAAGGAGTTCAGGGAGAAAGAATGTTAAGAGAAGAGGGGAACAAGGGGACAGTAACTGTGGAAATACAGCAACCACTTGAAGAGGATAGGAAGGGGTCAGCACAGCAAAGCATCCAAGAGGCAAGTGTCACGGTTTGTCTCTAAAATATCCCTTCAACCAAGTGTGATGGTGCACACCAGCAATCCCAGCCCTTGGGAGACTCAGGCAGGAGGACTGCTGTGAGTTCAAGGCCAGCCTGAATTAATAGCAAGACCCTGTCTCAAAAAACAGAAAGAACAAAAGAAACAAAGAGAGACAGAGACCAAGACCAAGAGAGGGAGAGACACAGACACCCTTCAAAGGTGAGCTGGGCTCTGGGAAGGTGATTGGATCATGTGGGTGGTTAGCTCATTGGTCTACTGATCCACTGATCTGCTGAACGGGATATTAGAAGGTGAGGCCACACTGATGGCAGTCCTAGGCGCCGGACCTCAGGGACTACATTTTGTCCCTGGTGCCTCTCTCTGTCTCGATCCCTCTCTCTCCTCTCCCTTTTTCCTCTCCTCCTCTCTCCATCCTTCTCTCCATTGCTGGCTGCCATAAGATGAGCAGTCTTCCTCCACCACCCACTTCTGGTAATGAAGCCAGCAGACTGAAGGAAACCTCTGAAACTGGAAGCTGAAAACCAACTTTTCTCCTTTAGTTTGTTACTTCTCAGCTATTTTGTCACTGAAAAAAGCTGACCAACATGAAAAACTGGTCTTGAGAAATGGGATTGTTGCTGGAGTTATACCTGCCCGTGTGGTTTAGAACTGATTTACAGGAGGAGTTTGGAAGTTTGGAGACACAGATTATGAAAGCCTTTTAATTTTTATAGGTGCTCACAGCTAAGAATTTCCTTTGAGTCTCAGAAAACTTTGGATTTAGACTTTTAAGCAATGGTGGAACTGTTAAGACTTTGGAGACTCTTAGGGATGGATTAAACACACTTTGTCTTATGAGATGAATTTTTGGAGGGCAGGTGTTTAATAGTCTGATTTCAATCTAAAATGTCTCCCCAAAGTTTTGTGTCAAGAGGTAGGACTGGGGGCTGGGGATTTAGCTCTGCAGCATAAGCGCCTGCCTTGGAAGCAGGCAGTCGTGAGTTCGATCCCTGGTACCGGTAAAAACGAAAAAGACCAAAAAAAAAAAAAAAAAAAAAAAAAGAGGTAGGACTAAGTGACTGGATCACAAGGGCTGTAACTTCTTCAGATTAATGCACTAAGATCATGATCTGAAGGCTCCGGGAAGTGATAGAAACTTAGGAGGTGGCACACAGCGAAGGGAGTGGGTCACTGGGGCATTACCTGGGGATCATATCTTGTCCATGATTCTTCCTTTCTGTCTTTTTCTGATCTCTCAGCTTCCTGCTGCCATGAAATAAGCTGCTTTCCTCCACTCACCCTTATGCAATGATGTTCTGCCTTAGCCCTAACCCTAAGCCTAACCCTAACCCTAAGGGAGCTAGCCAACATGGATCGAATCCTCTAAAACCGTGAGCCAAGTTAAGTATTTCCTCCTTTACATGGCTGGCGTTGGCTCTTGTTGTCATAGTAGCAGAAAGCGAACACATCAAGCAAGATAATCACCACCGACTGCCCACAGTGGGTGGGGTGAAGTCAGGGCAATGCGATAGGAGAAACAGATAATGGGAAGGGAGGGTGGTCAGCTGGAAAGGAGGTCACATCTTGTCCTGTCAGTTTGCATTGATCATACCTTTTTACTTTTATATTCCTGGTGATTTGACATCTGAAAAGCCTTCTAACCCTGAATGGACTGATCTTGTGTACACTGACTCCTAGACATGGCAAAAGGCTCACCTGTAAATTTGCCTTTCAGATGCCAACCAATCAATGCAGACTCCGCTCCCCACATGCCATCTATTGGCCTCTCAGAGTCATTGTCACCTTCTCTTAGTCACCCTATGTCCAGGCATAAGACAGCTAGGGACAGCCCTGCACACCAGAGCTCACTGAAATTACTCAAACTAACGGACCCCAAGCCTGCCTATCCTGGTTTTCAGTAGACCTGCTGCCTGGCCCCTCTTGTGCCACACCTCCCGTTCCTAGGGACCTGTAAAGACAACTCCTTCCATCAGGACAATCATGTTCCTGTTTCCGTGGCTCACAATACTCGCATAAAACAAACCCCGGTACATTTTAAAACACGGATGATGGAGGAATAGTAATCTAAGATCTGTTTTATATTATTTGGCAACAATGCAAATGGTAGTTATATGAAGGCTTGTATCTACCTGTACAGAATTTTACAAAACCTAAATTTTCTAAATAAATTCCTTCCTAGGGGCTGGGGATTTAGCTCAGCAGCATAAGTGTCTGCCTTGCAAGCAGGCAGTCGTGAGTTCAATATCAATAAAAAGGAAAAAGACCAAAAAATAAATAAATAAATAAATAAATAAATTCCTATGAAGCAATAGAATTCTTTGAGCAGCAATTTTCCAGTATATTTCACAATGTCCCACTCTCTAAACATTTTTAACATGTATAATTTAATTACTATTTCAATGCATCCCTCAAAAGTCCATGTTTAAAAGACTTGGTGCCCAGCCCTGGGGATTTGGGGATATAGCATAATCTTTAAAAGGCTGAGTCTACAACGTGAGCTCAAGGCCAGCCTGAACTGCATAGCGAGACCCTGTCTCAAAAAGACAAAAAAAAAAAAAAAAAAAAAAGGCTGAGTCTACTGGCTGGTCCTCTGGGCCTGGAGGTGTTTCCTTGAAGGTATCCCCTTTTCCTGTCCTGTATCTCAACCATGAGGCAATAGTTTTTCCACATACTGCTGAATGTGCTGCCTCACTTCAAGTTCAAAACCATCCAGGTCAGTAACTATGAACTGAACCTTCTCAAACTGAACTGAACCTTCTCAAACTGAGCCAAAAGAAATTTCTTTTCTTTGTAAGGTAGTTATCTTCAATACTTTAGTATTCTGTATTAATGCAATAAAGTTAACACAACTTGATTACCATAATGTTGGAAGTTTTCCAAAGTTATTGAAAATACCTAATTAAAAAGGAAGATAGAATAAGGAATCAGAGGAAATGTCTTTCCTAAGTGGAATATATGGGTTTAAATGTATAAAATCACAAACACTAATAACACAGTAATGACATTGAACCAACATTTGTCAGCATATAAGACAAACAAGTTGATTAGTTATTGCACCCAAAAATCTAGCCTGCTAAGTTTCTTTTCTTTTTTCTAAAGTATTTTTTATTTATACTCTACAGAAGAATTTTTCAAGGACACTTCATAAATTAATGTAATGGTAATGAGTAATTTAATGTAGTGAATCATTTTATTCTTTAGACTTAAACTTCAAGCTGTAAATCTTGCCTTAAAACAAGACTCTTCAAATCTACAAAGAAACTCTAGTCACAGAAAAAAAACATTACCAAAAGATAATTTTCCTAACCCAACAAGCACACTGTTTTTCTTTTCTTAGCAACAAGCAGCAGCAAATTTCCCATAAATCAATATAACAAAGTTTTGAAGCAGTCATGGTGACATTTATCTTTTCAGGTTCACTGCTGCTCTGATGCCAGTGCAGGACGTGCAAGCAAAAGGCCACACTCCTGTAAGACAAGGGTCCTGCCCAGGCGCCACCCCTCCTGATGGGTTCTCTCTGGGTACAGCTGCGACACACGGAACTCAGAGACACACACACACCTGTCCAAGGTTGCAATGAGCCTATACTCTTCCTTACAGGAGATCCACACCATGGAAAGGATCAAGATCCAATTACTACTGATACCGTGCTTAGTAAGCTGTCAGCTAGAAATAATCATCTTTGGGAGTTTTAATTTTTTATTGTTTTTGCACAAGTTACTATCATTTCCTAAAGATGACAGTTTTTGGATTGGCTCACATATAATTTGTTTTATGTTCACAGAGAAAATACAGTCTACCACATGGGAATTAGACATGTCAAGTGATTAACATGAACCGCAGTTATAAGCTCTGTACAATTCAAGCAAAATTGAATGCTCATATGTTAGTTTTTTAAAACATTTGCAGGAGCACAATGGAAGTACTCTTCAAGAGAGTCCTTACATTTTAGATGAGTAACGTACCATTTACTAAAGTTTCCTCTAGACATTTACTCTTTCCTAGGTGACACTGTATTTCTTCACCTAGCAGCTGGCGTGACACTGTTCCCGCGACTCCTTTGCAGCCACCTTGCCCTGCTTCTCAGCCCCTCCTCATCGCTTTCCCTTCTCTCCTCCATACCTACCCAGCCTTATCTTCACAGTGTCCAGTGGGCTGAAGGAGGGCCAGCTGGCCTGCAGTGACTGGAACAGCATTTCCCCAAATGGGACCCTCAAAGCTGAATTCCACGAAATTTGAACAAAGGTAAATTTTTTAAAAGTGTGGATAATACTGATGTACACAGTTTCCTTTTCTGGCAGAAATCATGGTGTTAATATTGTGATTTTTCAAGAAGGAAGGTAATGGCCATTTTCTGAAGCTGGTAGACCAATGAAGTTTATTTCATAGATTATCTTTCAGAACACACTGGAGTACGTGGCTATCAAATGGGAGTTACAGAAGGAATGGACAGAGCAGACAACGGATGTAGTTGGAGTTGTGAAGGTGGTGAGCAATTGTCTTTATCTGGAAGGAAATTTCCAGAAGGTTTTGATATGCCACCTTTTTCCTTCCCATGTCCCTCCATTTAATAATCAGGTGCTTCCAAAAACTCAATGTGCATTAGGCTTTTCAAAGACTCTGTGGATATGCAGACTTCCTGATTGCACTCATAGATATATTAGACCAAGAGCCATGTCCAAGAATTACATCTGAAACTTGCATGTGATCTCATGAAACTTATGTTAAGCACCACTGCCGTAGTAAGTGGGGAGCGAGATCATTGTCAAAAGGGAAGCAGGTCAAGAGTGGAGGGAACTCAAGGAGGGAAAGGGTAAGGGATGAAATAGGAAGTTGGATAAATTATGAGTATGTACCAACTCCACACAAGGGCTATAAACGGTCTGCACTGCAAACATGAACAAAAAATAAAAAAGAAAGGAACCGAGGTATGGGTGGAAATGGAAGGGAGGGAAAGGAAAGAGGATGGAAAAGGGAATAAAGATACGTTGTGTGCATATGCATACACTCTCCACAATGAATATACTAATTACACACTGCAAATGTGTACTTGAAATCCCAGTTTTTGTAGCCAGTATAGTGGTTGGAAACTAGTGCCCTATGACTCGGGCCATTCCAGCATGGGGAAAGGAGCACTGGGTGATCCTGTCAACTGCCTGCACAGAAGTTCTAGCCTGCAAGCAGGCAAAAGTTACTGCCAGACATGCTGTGAATGGGCAGAAATGCATGCGTGTGGGTCAGCCTTGGCTGCTGACAGTGGGTGTTTATGACCATAGCACAGACAGATTTATGGTCATAGCACCTGTGAAGTGCACATGGTAAAGCCAGGCGTGGTGGTGCACTCCTGTAATCCCAGCACTCAGGAGGCTGAGGCAAGTAGATATTTTAAGTTCAAGACAGGCTGGGCTACAAAGTGAGCTCAAGGCCTGCCTGAACCACATAGTGAGACCCTGTCTCAAAAAGACCAAAAAAAAGAACACCACATATGGTAAAAATTATGTATGACTTTGTCACCTTATCATCTTAAAACATTTAAAAATGGAATATGATTGATACGTTTGTTTGGCTCTAACAGTTGTTTCCCTGTGTGTACATGTATCAAAACCTCAGGTTCCTGACTTAAACATACACAACACAATTTTTTTAAAAGTTCAAATACCCACCCACCCCTTCCTCAGTGATATGCAAAGTAGCAAAAGCTACTATCTTTCCTTCACTCAACAAGTATGACTATCTAAGTGGGTGGAGAGAATGGTAAGAGCCTTACATGGCACAAATAAAATTCCATTATTACTCAAGTCCAAACAGTATGCAAATACACCTGGATTTTTTGTGAAGCTTTTATCAGAAGTGTGGGATAGTTGCAAAGCGAATCCAGGGGTTAGATTATTTTTGAGCACAGAAATAACTGCAAAGGCATTGCAGTGATAGCACAAGTAGAGGGTTGGAATATTAGGAAATATATGTTTGTTATTCATACATGCTTCCCAGCACCCAACTCCTAAAACCCTTGAAAAAGTCCCAGTCATCATGTTTTATTGCATGTATGTCTTATTCTGTATCCTTTATAATCAACTAGCAAACATAAGCATGGTATTTCCCAGAATTCTACAAACTTCCCTATCAAATTAAATGCAATTTGGCCTGTGTAAACGTTGGCCTGAAAGCTGGGGTGTGTGTGGAGTAGTGGTGTCTACAGACCAGTTCAAAGTCCCAAGCATGGATACACCCGAGATTAGATTACTAATGGCTTTCTGATTACATTTTAGCGCCCTGAACCTGTACCACTGCACTTTGACTTTCTTCTCTGACCATGAACACCGGAGACCACCAGTGCTCGCTTGCTGGTGAGAAGACACCACCATCCTCAGGTCTTCTGAGGAGCAGAAGTCTGCTGTGTTGACAGTTGAGATGTAAGATCAAGGGGGAAAAGTCTGTATGGCACTCATGCCACAGCAGGAAGGTTGTTATCACTGAAAGCTCTAAAAGGGTCGTCACTAGCCTCGTTGGTGAACAGACAGAATTCCAACAGGAAACGACGTAAGAACCTTCCAGAACATAGCATGGCATCTGTGAGGAGCAGCACAAGGCCTGAGTGGCACAAAAGCAGTCCCTGACAGAGCCACAGAAAGAGGTGGTGGGAAAAGAAAGTGTAAGGAAAGAGACCTGCCTTCCAGAGGAGTTGGAGTTTTTTTTTGGAGACTCAAAAGAAGCCACTACAGACCTGTGACTTATGTAGCCCAGCACTAATAAGGAATATTCATTTGTGATTGCTCAGGATAACCTCACATAAACGATCAGTTTCTCTTTAAGCTCCAGATTAGCAAAGTTTTACATGAAAACAACACAGATCTAGCTCTCAAAAGTCTACAGAAAAAGTGTATTTCCTGAAATCTCTTGAAAAGGGAAGTTACACAGGGGATATAGCATTGACTAAAACTTCCCAGGAGTCCTCCTTACGCTCCTATCACCCCATTTTCCACCTCTTCTCAAACTCACGCAAGCCATTTTTGTTACTCTACAGCACCCCAACTCAAAGCCTGGTTGTGTATATTTCAGTGGGTGAATACAGTGTCCCTTTCTAATGGCAGACTTTATGTGCTTTCTTCTGCTGGCGGGATGATCAGAGAAAGTGGAAGGAAAGAACAAGAATAAGAGGATGAGAGTAAAGGTTACAAAACCTCATAATTTCTCATTCTTAGCCCAATAAGATAGACTGGCAAGGGTGAGACAGGTGGAGGAAAAATCAGATTCTAGACATTTGTGGAAGGACTTATTTGGTGAACTGACCTGAAAAACACAGTCAACAACACTTGTGAACTTTATAACCCTCGGCCCATCGAAGTGACCTCAAATGTGTGCTGAAGGCTAAACTAGTAGGTGAATGCACTCATGAAGAACGGGGAGCAGGGAGGATCAAGGGGAACCAAGCATGGTGAATCGTAAGTGCTCCTGGGAACCACGCACTGTCCCCCCACTCTCCCTTGACAGTCCTTAAAGGTACCATCTGTGTGGCTCAAAGGTTTTTACGTTTACTGCTTCTCCTACCTGCAAATAGTTCTCCCCCTCCAGCCTCACATCTATACATAAGTTGCCTATCAAAAAGGGAGAATGCACAATTGCATGTTGTTATACTGTGAAAGGTATTTTTGTCCTTGTGCAATAAAAATCCTAAAACCCTTGGAATCTCTAAAATAATCACGCATTTCCACATGCTAATAAATTGGCAGCAACCAGCCCCTAAGTAGCTTCAAAATCCCCAAGATTAGAGGATTAGAATTCTCTCTGGGAAAGAAGAGGGGCTGAAGGTTAAACTGATCACTACTGACCAATCACATAATCAATCAGCTCTATGTAATGAAACTTCCTCAATGAAAACTTCAAAGCACAAAGTTCCCAGCACTCCCAGACAGCTGACAGTGCAGGCACTCATGGAAGGTGGCGGGTTCAGAGAGAGCAGAGAGAAGCTCAAGGCCCTTCCCTCATACCAGGCCTTATGCATCTTTCCATCTGTGTACCCTTTGTAACCTTCTTTACCATAAATCAGTAAATGTTCCCCTGAGTTCTGTAAGCTTCTCTATTAAATTAAGTGAGCCTGGAAAGTGAAGTGTGGGAACCCCGATCTATAGATTTATAGGTGGTCTTCAGAAGCACAGGGAAAAGATCGGCACCTGAAAAGCTGGGGCGGGAGTGAAGGTCAGTCTGAGAGATCGAGTTCTTAACCTGTGGGTTCTGATCTCCCAGACAGAAGATGTGAGAGCTGAACTGAATTACAGCACAATTTGCAGGTGCCCTTTGCAGAACCAGTTGTTTGTTTAATGTGAGGGAAGGGAAACCCCACCTATCTGAAGTCAGAAGGCATCCGTGTGTGGGAGTATAGTAGGAGAAACTGTGCCTTCTCCTTGCACAAGCAGCAAGGATTTCAGCCTCCAGAGGCAAATACGCACCACTGGGTGTTGGCACTTATCATGTTGCCAGCAGGGATGGGAGTCCTTGACCTCCAGGATCTGGAAAATGTTTCATCCTACACAAGCCATGACACTTGGCATCTCCCGAGCATGTCCCATGAGAACATCCACAGGGTCCTTGTCCTCTCTGTATCCAAGCTTGGCCCTGATCCCTACCCAAGTGCCCAATCCAGACCACACTTCCAGTATAAGGAGCGACTCTTTCCTCCCCAGGTGCACTGAGCACAATAACCAAAAGATGAAACCACCCTGAGCAGCGGCAGAGAGAAACAGACTTTAAGAATGACCTGTGGGTCCCTTACTGTCAAGCCATCTTGCTTTTCAAAACTTCAGATCCTTGCCACTTTCCCCTTTAAATAGTGTTCTTTTCTCTCTCTTGTAATTCACATCGGTGTCAGTAAATCTGCACTGTCCTCAACCAAAGAGAAAAGATCTTTTAAAGTGCAAATGAAACAGAGGGTCTGAATTACTGTGTCACCATCTATGTTCCTGATGAGACTTTCTCCCACTCTTTTCACATTCCAAAGGGACACTGTGTCCTCTGAGATAAACAGCTGGGATGACAGTAACCAAAGTGTGTAAGTGTGGCACTATCCTGGCGTCCCTGGGTATTGTCGTGGTCCCCTTCCAGAGGGCTCTCCATCTGCCAGTCAGACTGAAAGGCTCAGTCTGGGCTCTCCTCACACATTGCTCAGCACCCACCTCAGCCTCCCAACTCCTCCTGCTTCACACTTGCCTGCAGAACAGGTCACCGTTTTCTACCTTCATTCAATGCAGGAGTCACCAACACGCGCGCGCGCGCACACACACACACCCAAGTGCTGGAAAGGGCTCTGCCGTAAGCAGCCTCAGCCTTCAGCAGGACGGCTGCCATGTAAAGACAGGTATTCAGTATGACTGCAGAGTGAATGTGTCATCATATTATGAAATAAAAAAATAACACTAAAAAAAATGAGGCACAAGCTATGGAGCTATGTGGACCTATGTCATGAGATCCAGGTGGAAGCTACTGGGTATCATGAGGGCACCTGAGCTTGGTCCAGTCACTAAAACACATGTAGTGGCCTGAAGATGGACCCTTTCACTCCCAGCTCCTGCCACCAGTCCATCTCGCCATGGACCTGAACAGGGACACTTTGCATAGCGTGTTGTCTTTTGTCACCACCTTCCTTCTTCCTGACCTGTGTCCTGACCTCCCACACAGCCCACCTGCCCCTGGCCTCCTCCCCTCTGCCTTCCCTCTTCTTCTCCTCCTCACTCACAAGAGTTCTCTACCCTTAAATGTCCCTGCGCCTCTAAAATGATAACTTTCTCTCCCTCCTCAATCGCTCACCTACAGAGGGATGCATCAAAGCACCAGGAAGCTGGGTATCCAGCATTGATCTGGAAGCAGCTGGCACTCAAGAAAGGTCTGAGTTGCCATCTATTACAGCAACCTGCGAGAATTCCGTGTCAGGGCCCGGTCCCTGAGGCCAGCTCAAAACCACAAGGAAAGGTCATTCATAAGAACGTTCAGGTGTCTCGGACCAGTCCTTGTTACTTAATTCTCAAAAAGACTCAAGGCCCAGAAATGAGGCGCTGACAGGTCCCTAAGCTGTCCATTACACTGAGCCCTTGGGACGGAAACCCAGATCTTCCAGCTATTTGATCAGTTTATTTCCAAGCAAGTCTGCCACACCTGAAAAAAATGATTCGCCAGCCAGAATCTGTCTAAGCTCAGTTGTGCTAAGTCTAATAAACTATCATCCTTTCCCCAGAAAAGCAATCTGTGCAGCGGGACAGTCAAGATTCTCCAAGCGCGCGCCTCGTGCCCGGGTTAGCTCAGAAAGTAACCCAGAAAGACTCAGGCTCGGGCGGCGGAGGACAGAACCGGCCAGGACTCACCAGCGCTCCGGGAGGCTCCGGGAGCCGGGCCCGCCCCCGCCGCGGGCAGGAAGAGCAGAGGCTTGTGCTCCGCGCCGCGCGGGGCTCTGCGCCCCCGGGGTCGCGCGTGCGTCTCGGGCGGGGACAGAGCCAGCGCCAGCAGCAGGAGAGCGGGCAGCGGGGCGCCCGCCTTAGCCGGCCGCATGTCCTTCGCGGTGGCAGGAGCCGGGCCGGGTGCAGAGGGTCTGCAGCCCAGACGGGGGCGGCAGGACGAAGATCGCGGCTGCCGGGCGAGCCGGGTCCTCCGCGCGTCGCCGGGGCTCAGGCTGCGGTGGCTCCGGCTCCCAGCGCCCGCCGAGCGCTGAAGTCTACGCCGCGGGTCGCGGGGGGCGGGGGCGGGGGCGGGTCGTGGGCAGGAGGGCGCCGCCCCCGGGGCGCGACCCTCGGGCTGGCGGTCCCTGCGGGCGCAGGCGGGGCTCGGGGCTCACGTGGCAGGCCCGGTGGGGGAGCACGGGTCACCCCGCGGCGCACGGCAGGTCTTCTGGGCTCGGGCTCCAGCTGTGGTTTTCTGGATCGCAGCTTCCCCTGCCCATCTGGGCCCAAAGACCGCGCAACTTTTAAATCTGGGAGGAAAAAAGCCGTGCAGCTGTGGATTCCCACGCACTCAGCCCGAGGGTGCGCGCGGGTCTCGGGCTGCGCGGCGCCACCCCAGGCCTCGGAGCTCCGGGCCCCCAGATTCTGCTCCCGGTGCTCATGAGGATGAGCACTTTTAGGGGCAAACTCTCTGGATGAACCAGAAAAGCCCAAGAACACACACAGATAGTGAAGTTAGGGTTCTGTTGTTTTGTTTGTAAGTTATGAAACTCTGATCCAAAAATTTTGTCGGTGCCAGTAATAATGATGAAATTCGGTCCACTGTTGATTATAATAACGTGCACCTGTTGTTTTGTGTTAACTATATTGAGAGATGTTTAAAGTACCTGCCTTCAACCAATTATCTTCTCATATTCAAAGTGGCAAATAGGCAAGGAATAACCAAGGGAAACCGAGGATCCTTTGGTCATGAGGCGTTGCTCAATGTCAGATTTCTCCGCAAAGAAATCTTGTCTGTCACAAATAGAATTAGTCCCAACTCGGTCAAACAGTTTAGGTTTGGCGTTTTCAACATACCCAAGAAATTAGGGAAACAAAGCAAGCTCTATAGGAGCCCTTTAAAAGCATGCCTTTGCGTGACTCTTTTAAGAAAGTTACAATACTGGTGAAGGCATCTGCTCTGTCGCGTGGCTATTACAAGAAAGCCTAAGATTCTGGTGTTTGAAAGCCAAAGATTCTGGTGTTTACTCAATAAACACAAGAATGGCTACGAAATAGGAGCCATTGAAGAGTTTTAAACAAAAATAAATGAAAAGTGCTTCAGAAGGTCCCAGTTCAGTGGAATAAACATTTTCTTACAACTACGCTCATGTGAAAAACAGAAAACGCTCACAGAAATGGACAAGAATTTCAAAAATTAATTTTAATTAGAAGTACAATAAATTGGAGAGAACTCTGAAAAGCAAAGGGAACTGCAATGTGAAATAATGCTATAGAAGAAGGGAAACACAAACAAGAAGTGACCTCAGTTATTAGGGAAAAACAAAATTTGGAAGCTACATTGTTTTCCTGTTTTGTTTTAATACATGAAAGGTAGAAGAAGGAAACAAACCAATAAGCTTTCCTAGCTTGGCTTGGTTGTGTTTAACACAGATGTTAACCACAGCGGCCTCTGCCTTTTCTCTGGTGAAGACGATTTCACTGGTTTGCTGATTGTACAACCTGAGAAAAAGGGATTTAGGTCTGACGACAGTGGAGAATGAATACACATTGCCAAGCCTGGTGGGCAGGGTGGCACTTGTAGTTCCAGCTGCATTTTAAGGGACTCTGGGTGGTCTTAAAACAAGTAGTCCGTGAGACCCACTTCTGGGCTGGGGATATAGATTGGAGGTACAGCACCTGCCTTGAAAAGTGCAAGGCCTTCAGTTTGACTCCTGGTAGCCAAAACAGAAAAACAAAAACAAAGCTTTTATTCATTTAACAGAAATTATTTGGAAGTGAATTACAGACCAGGCACAGAAGAAATACTGAAGCTATGGCAAAGGATAAAACTGACAGAGTTCTGGTATTTGTGGAGCATTAACTTCAGGAATTTAATTGTCTGACTTAATGATTTGATCATAAGTAAATATGGTTATTCTTTGCTTGGATCTTTGCTTTGTTCTTCGTATGTCCTTATTGATCCATTGAATGCTATTTGTGTCACCTCTTATTAAATTGTTCAGTGGCAATTTGAAATATTCATTTAGATACTGTCTCAATAGCACTATGTAACTTAAAGCATAAAAAAGAGACGATCTGTATAGAAAAGAATACTTAAAAACTAATGTTTTAAGTCATTTTCAAATAAGTACACTTGTTAGAAATTATTTTCAAAGCTTTGAAACTTAAAGCACTTATTTTCTTTATCAGTTATCTAATAATTGGAATAAATGACATTTCATTACATAGTCAGTAACGGTGTTCTCTGGACTCGGACTTAGTTCAGGCAACATGGACAAAATACACCAGAAAGTTTGAAATCATCTCACTATGGTACCTCCCTCGGGAAAATGCTGAAGAAAACTGAGCTCAGCCAATATGCCAAGTACTCTTGATCCTTCAGTGGCAAAACCAAGACAAAGAGACAAGCCGAGAGGATGTAGCACAATGGCTCCTGTGTCAAAACATAGGCAGGTAATGCCTGGATCTTGGGTCCCACGTGGCCATCACAATAACCTCTACCAGAAGACTGAAAGAGCCCAAAAACCAGCCAAACAAACATACAAAACACAGTGGAAGCATTGCCATTTGAGACACTTTGCCTGTAGTAAATGGGATAATTTATGTAACAACCAAGAGTGTGTATGACACCAACTGTAATAAACACTTCAAATTATAATCACAAGTTTAATATACTTGATTCTCTCAAGTATTTCAAAAAGTAGATAGAATTTTAAAAGGCAGAAGTACTGAATATATCCTGTATATCCATTGCTACATCTTCCTCAATTTTCGTTTCTGCCCTGGACCTCTTGCATGCTATGCAAGCCATTTAGCACTGAATACACCTCTAGCACCATTTGAAATTATTAATACTAATTTAATTTTTAAAAAATCATCATCTGTCTATACATATTTTGTACCTTCTTGTGTAACAAAATGAATTTCCTCTACAAAGCTTATGTTATAAATTTGAATTTATCCACTAGAAATGCTGATCCTTGATTAACCTATGAGTTTGGAAAGCAGAGCACGAGCACAAAAACATGGAAGAACTTCCAAGTTTATTAAACTATTAATTTATGCTGTAGAACTAGGCCCCTACCTAAACCAATGAAACCTTGCATAACCCTCTCTGTCCTAAAAATTGGTGGGTTACATTGCACTGTGATCCTTTTTTTCATTTTAACTATAATCTGGTATGCAATTTTTAAAATAATTTCTTTCATAACTACTTTTTTTTTTGTCTTTTTTCAGACGGGGGTCTCACTATGCAGTTCAGATTGGCCTTGAGCTCACTTTATAGCCAAGGCTGGTGTCAAACTCGCAATGATCCTCCCACCTCAGCCTCCCGAGTGCCGGGACTACATGCGTGAGCCACTATGCCTGCCTTTCATAACTACTTTTCTGCTTGCACTAATAGAATTTTCTGTGTGTGTATAAACATATATGCATCAGGATACAAGATTATTACTTAATATTTTACTTCTGATTTGGCCTAAACTTCACTCAATAGACAAGTAGTGTGAATTAAACAATATATGACATTTTCTGTAAATATGATTTTGAAATTGCATTTGTTTTTTTTATTAGGATAAATTTCTCCTTTAGGTAACATTAAGAATTCATAATAATTTAATCCAGATGTGGTGTTACACATCTGTAATCCCAGCATTCAGGGGACAGAGCCAGGATTGAGAGTTTGAGGCTATCCTAAGGTACATAGAGAGATTCTGTCTCAACAAACCAAACAAGGGCCTGGGGATTTAGCTCAGTGGCATAAGCGCCTCCCTTGCAAGCAGGCAGTCATGAGTTTGATCCCTGGTACCAATAAAAAGGAAAAAAGACAAAAAAAGCAACACAAACAAACAAATAAATTCATCATTTCATAAAATCTTGGGGGTTTTTTGACATTCAAACAGAGTTTGGTCAACTGGAGCCCTCAAAGCTACCTACTTTCTCTTTGGTAGTCCACAGCCTCCATAAAAACAGCCTCCCTCTCCACAGCCACAAAGGTGACCAGGGGCACCTTGACTGAACTGGCCAGTCATGAATACTCAATTGCTCCACATGACACAACATGACAGAGTATCAAAGATGTATGCTTTTAATGTATGCTCATTAAAAATAATGAGTTAATTTGGTTGTTTCCAGTTCAACTTCAGTTAAGATGGTTTTTAAAAATATGTTTTTAATTTTCTTTTTTAGAAAGAAAATTCTAAGCTTCTTGGAGATGTCACATGTGCATACACTGTATGTGATTTATACATTTACATAGCAAAGAATAAAAAGGAAAAGAGAAATCAGACATTTATACCTTGAGTGAATAAGCGTATTTATGAATTCATTTACTTCTTGTAACGAAAGTTTTATTATAGCATGCAATTTTTACAGGTAATATAAGCTTTTTGTTTACTATATGAAGTGATAGTTATTCTGTTTTTTTACCAACTTAGGGAAAAAATTTTACAGTGCAGCATCAAAATGAGAAAAATATGTTTAGCAAATAGACTAGGAAATTGCTTTCTCTCTGTGCAACATGTCTTGCTCATATTTCCTTTTTGATCAGGCCATTGGCAGAGGCTGACTGACTTCAACTTGATTCTCCAGAACTGAGCCACAATAAATCTCTCTTTACCTGATATGCAGCCTGTGGAAGGAAAAGAGTAATACTTTTACTCTTAGTAAGTACATCATGGTGCATTCTATCCATATTTTTGAGCTGAAACACTCAGATAAAAAGATTTTTAAAAAAACACAAATAGATTCTTAGGCAAGTGTTTGAATCATCACAAACTTTAAAAAGTTTTTCCAAACAAAGTACACATAAACCCTCCAAGTGACTATGAGTAATTCAAAAAACTAAAAAGTTGGAATTTAAACTATTTAACCAAGTTATATAAAATGCTATTTAAAACAGAATTAAATTATAATACACCCCATTAATATTAAAGGAGAAACAAGATACCATATACTGAAGTACCAAAAGATAATTAATGACAATAAAAAAAGAAACATTAAAAAAGAGAGTCAGGGTTATAGCTTGATGATTCACATATTTAAATGAAAAAGATTGCATAAGGACATCTTTGAATAATAAAAGGTTAATATTTATGCTTTGAATATATGTAATTATCTTTTTTTTTTTTGACTTTTTTGTTTTTATCGGTACCAGGGATCAAACTCACGACTGCCTGCTTGCAAGGCAGGCGCTTATGCTGCTGAGCTAAATCTCCAGCCCCATATGTGATTATTTTAAAAGTTACTATTGACAATGATCTTAAATATTTTAACAATTGTTGGGCTTGCTTACAATTGAAAAATTATCCACAATAGATGCTGTCAGCAATTTACTAATGCTATGTCGTTCAACTGGTGCTAACTCAACTTAAAGTAGAATATAAGGAGTAGTTGACTGTGGTAATTCAGAAAACAGGTCTAAAATAAGTCTGTTTTCAAATCCCAGTCTACCACTTAGTAGCTGTGACCTAACAGCATCTTTGATTCTCCAGGCCTCCATCCTCACGGAAACAAGAATAGTATTCTACTCACTTTAAGTGATTGTCCTGTTCAGGTTAGACCTAATTTTAGGCTCCTCGAAGTCCCAAGACAGAAATTTTATGACAACCAGAGACTGGCTGCCGAGCGTTTACTTTTCTTTCTTCCTTCCTTCCTTCCTTCCTTCCTTCCTTCCTTCCTTCCTCTCTCTCTCTCTCTCTTTCTTTCTGTACTGGGGATGGAATGAGCATTTCCCCTCAGTACCTAGAAAAGATTTCAAAACATATGACACAAGATAGGTAAAAGAAATTCACATTATTCATTCTTGCCAATGTAAAGAACTTTTCCCTTAGCTGTGATTTTGCTTTCCCTGGTTTCAGTTGCCATTGTCAACTGCAGCCTGAAAATATTAAGTGGAAAGTTCTAGAAACAAAACATTCATGTTCTAAATTAAGTGCCATTCAGAGAAGCATGATGCAACATCAAGTCATCCTGCTCTGTCCTGCCCAGACGCAAATCATTTTGTCCACCATACCTACCTATTCCTTATATGTTAACTATTTGTCGCCATGTTGGTTATAGATCAATGTTTGCTGTATCACAATGCTTACGAGCACACAATTGGTGATCCTGGCAATTCAGATATGCAAAGAGTAATCAATAAGCGCTCCCTTTAAGTGAAAAGGTGAAAAATCATGACTTGATGAGGAAAGAAAAAAATATTATGCTGTTGGTAAGATCTACAGTCAGAAAAAATGTTCCTGTACTTGCAAAGAAAAAAAAGGAACTCGTGCCAGTTTTGCTATCTTATCTCAAACTGTAAGTTATGGATGGGCCCAGCGTGTGATAATCGGAGAATGCTGTAAGGTAAGGGTGGAAGACACGAGTGGAAAATGCGTTCTAATTGAAGACAACGTGCTATTCCAGGGATAAGAGAAGCTCACATTCTTCACATAACTTTTCTTTTCTTTTTTGGTCTTTTTCGTTTTTATCAGTACCAGGGATCGAACTCACGACCCCACACTTGCAAGGAAGGTGCTTATGTCGCTGAGCTAAATCCCCAGCCCCCGCTTCACGTGACTTTTATTACCATATGTTATATCCTGCACATCCAGGCTCTGCCTCACCCCCAGCTGCCTGCGCTCCCAGGTAGAGCTCCCAGGGCGACTTCAGGTGGGGCCCCATAGCAGTCCGGTGCTGGGAGCAGGGGCATGGCGGGAAGTGGCCGGTCTCTGGGGGCGGGGCCCTGGGGGCTTGACCTGGAAGTGTTTATCGCCCTCCCGGCCCCTCCCTTTAATCTGCTTCCGGGCCGCCATGTGCGCGGCTTTCCTCCGCTGACCCTCCGGTCATGGCGCGTGCAAAGCCCCGGAACTTCTAAACGTGAGCCAAGATGAGCCTCTTCTCGAAGTCATGAGTGTTGGGTGTGGTGTTGAGCAAGGAGAGAGTGACTAAGACACGGTATACTGTTATAATTCTTCTGTTATACTGTTCTTGTTATTCGCTTACCGTGCTTGTATTAGAAGTCAAGTTTTATTGTGGACGTGTGCAGGAGAACGCGTAACATACATATGGTTTGGCACTGTTTGGTACAGTTGTGCATTGGGAGCCTTGTTGGGCTCCTCCTCCACGGGAAGGGGCGACTTCTTTGCTTTGCAGGCTGTAAACTGCTCTTCAGGGCACACTGCATAAATTGGGAAACTTACTCACCGATAGGTGGCAGTAGTGATTTAATCGCTGAATAGATTATTTTAACAGTAAAGGAATACATTACAAAACCTTTTTTCATTTTGCATTCCTGCAGTACATTTTCTACCAACTTCCATGGCCCTTGCCATCCCTCGCAGCTTTTTCTGCAGGTCTCCGAAGGAATTACAGTAGCGGCCTTAACCTGACTCTTGTCTCTGCGTTGGCCTCTTCCAAAGCATCGGTCTTTCTAGCAGTTCATGTATACATGGAACTATACAGTTGTCCCTTCATATCCGTGAGCCATTGGTTCCACAACCCCTCAGAGACCAAAATCTGAAGATGCTCGTCTCATACATAAAATGGTCAGTGTTAGCCTAAAACTTACACATCTGCTCCTGTGTAGTTTAAATTATGCCCAGAAGACTTATAAAAGCTCGTATAATGTAAATGCTATGTAAATAGTTACTGTATTGTATTGTTTAGGGAATAATAACAAGAAAAAAGTTTGTACATGTTTAGTATAGACACTTCTTTTGTTGATTTTTGAGTCAACATTTCACTGTACAGCTCAGGCTGGCCTTTAACTCACTATGTAGCCCAGGCTGGCCATGAAATTTTGGCAATCCTCCTGCCTCAGCCTTCCAAGTGCTGAGATTACAGTTAATAGACACTGCTCTAATCATGGCAATCCTCTGCTCAGTCGGTGGGGATATCCTGTGGCTTACAATGCAAAGGCCAAACAACCCAAGTAGTTTTCAACAATGCTGTTATTTGGAGCTTCTGTAATTTTTACTCTTGCTTGAAATCTGGTTACACTGGTCTTTGTTTTTTCAAGCAAGGTTGTGCCATTGTTGTGAGCCTTATCCACCCTTAGGATACATATTAATCGTGTATATATGTATTTGTGCACATGTATGTACATTAGGCTCCCTGTATGTGCAGGTTCTGCACATGTAGATTAAACCAACCTTGGAATGGAAAATATTTTTTAAAAAATTATGGGGTCGGGGATTTGGCTCAGTGGCATGTGTGCCTACTTGGCAAGCATGAAGTTGTGATACCCAGTACCCAAAAAAAAAAAAAAAAAACCCCTACAAAAAATTATATCTGAGCCAGACATGGTGGTGTATGCCTGTAATCTCAGCACTTGGAAGGCTGAGGCAGGAGGATTGCCAAAATTTCATGGCCAGCCTGGGCTACATAGTGAGTGAAAGGCCAGCCTGAGCTGTACAGTGAAAGGCTGACTCAAAAACCAATAAAAAAAAAGCGTCTATACTAAACATGTACAAACTTTTTTCTTGTTATTATTCCCTAAACAATACAATACAGTAACTATTTACATAGCATTTACATTATATGAGCTTTTATAAGTCTTTTGGGCATAATTCAAACTATACAGGAGGAGATGTGTAAGTTTTAGGCTAACACTGACCATTTTATGTATGAGACGCGCATCTTCAGATTTTGGTCTCTGAGGGGTTGTGGAACCAATGGCTCACGGATATGAAGGGACAACTGTATAGTTCCAGCATGCATCATGTATACATGCATGCCTATGTATCGTACATTATATATAATGTAATAGATAGCTATCTCCATCCTTACATTCTTGCTCATTCCCTGCAGCCTACTCAACTGAAACTGCTCTCTGTTCTTTCCCAAAGCACTTTGCTCAACTGCACTTTTTTCATTTAGGATTTCAGTCTCACTTGGATTGTTCTCAAGATCACATGAGAGGAATACGTGCTGTTTCAAAATACCATGAGCTTCCAGGGAGAGGCATATGGTATTTTGAATAGATGTATTCATCAAGGGAAGAGAGAGAGAGAATGAGAATGTAAGTGATTTATTGAAAACTTCTGCAAATCGTCAGTGTGCTTTGACTACAAAACAGTTACCAAAATCATCACAAAGAAACAACGGCAAGTCAGCAGAGGAAAGTCATTCTTGTCAAAAACTGATGGAGAAATTGGACAAGCATTTGCAGAAAAAAATGGGCAAAGACACAGAGTATACACCATACTAACTTTATGTTCACAAATACTAATACTAACTGTACAAAAAACATAAAATAACAATTTCCAGAAGAGAATATAGGAGAAAATGTAGATAACTGGATTTAGTGATGAAATTTTCAATGTATTACCAAAGGTAAAAATCCATAAAAAATCGATAAGTTGGACTTTATTAACATTAAAAAAAGCTCAAGTGGAGATGTTCACTGGTACAACATAATCTCAAGGCTCAAGGTTTTGGACCCACATGTGGCAAGAATAAAATTTCTGCTCTGTGAAAGATACTAATAGTTCTTCAACAGAAAGAACTAGGGCTCCTTGTAGATACAGTTGGTTCCCGGGCTGGGGAAGGAAGTGTGTAAGATAAGCCTACTGTGTCTTCAAGGACTGATATGCAGCGATGGGAAGTGATCTGATAAAAATGGACTTCTGTCAGTGAGAATTTTTCACTGTTTATTTATCATTAGGAATTAGAATGTGGGAATTAATAATGTGGGAATCAGTGCATTGTATGTAAGAACTCTACACTGTCTTCATGGTTTTTGTGAAAATTAATTTTTCAGAAGTAAAATGCTTAAATCAAAGCCTGGAATGTCTGTAATTTTAATAATTTATATAGGGAGTATGTTTCCTAGGTAACAAACAAATGAGTCATTATCCTTGATTTTATAACTTTTTCCAAAAAATTAGTAAATGTACAGTTACCACAATAGTAATTGTCTATCATAGACTTTTCATAGACTTAGCAGTTCAGTTTTTGTTTAGATTTTCAGTAGTTTGGTTTTATTAGATTGTCTGTTCCCTTTCTTCCTTTTCTTCTTTCCTTCCCTCCCTCCCTCCTTTTCTCCCTCCCCCTCTCTCTTTCTTCCCTTCTTTATTTTGAGATAGGATCTTGTCAGATTGCCCAATCCCAGTTTACTACTCTTTTGTCTCAGCCGCTTTCGTAGCTGGATTACATGTGTGCACAACCAAGCCTGACTTTTAGTAACTCTAAAATGAAGGTCATACTGTTTCCTCAGAGAGCCATGTGAGAGAGAGCTAGCTTGACCTGTTCATGAGGGTTATAACTAACATTAAACAGATACACATAGGGACATTTAAAATCCTACCGGTCAGTGCCATGCCACAAGTGAATTTCCTATCCCTAATAGCAATAGGCATGACATTGAGAAATACTTTGAGTTGGAATTGAGCATTACAATTCACATTTTTCAGGTACATAATTTTATGGCAAAAAATTTTACTGTTGCATATTTCCACATTTTGGTTTGGTATTCCTTTTTATATGTTGAGGTTGCTGCTTATATTATTGTCATTTTCTGCAATGAAGTTTTTTAAATGTCCACAACAGTGACTTTGATGTTACAAATCAGTAACTTGAGAAGCACACAGGTTTGGTCGCAACCACATGGGTCAGAAGCCCACCTTATCCCAGTCTTAGGTTTGTATTTTTATGTGTGGATGAAAATGAATCTACGTCTAAATTTGGAGTAATATCTGAAGTGAGGAGCTTCATTTACGTTGACTCCTAATAAACTGTTAAGTCATTCACCTGTGTTACCTTATTCTGTCTCTTGCTCACTAAAAGAATCGTTCAGTTTTATTGTCACAAGACAGACTTGCACTGACTTAAGCTTAATTGAATTCTAAGGGGAGATGAAATTATGTTGTTCATCTCTTTCTGTAATTAATTCTTACATCCTGGGCTGGGGATTTAGCTCAGCGGCATAAGCGCCTGCCTTGCAAGCAGGCAATTGTGAGTTTGATCCCTGGTACCGGAAAAAAAAGAAAAAGACAAAAAAAAAATTCTTACATCCTGCAGTCCATTCTTTCTCTGAGTTGCAGTTCTTTGAAAAGATGAGGTGACAATTCAGCTATGTTTCTTTCCTTTTTAAAAAAGTTGCACAGTAAGTTTCATTTAGAAAGTTTATGTCACTTCACAAATTAATAACATCACAGTAAAGATGAAGACAGAGTTGACTTCACAATACATAGATTATATTTTTGTGAGTGCGTCAGAAAGGCAGTTCCTGGTTAATTTCATCATGTGATTGATGTAGGACTTACAGATCACATGGCTTTTCAAAACTTGTTTTAGAAACCAGTGTAAATAATGTAAATGTGTTCTGCAGGATAAAAGGGAGAGAACTTAAAATCCAAGGCCCTGCACTCGCCAATGACGTGTGAGGAGTCAGATTTTATTGGTATATTTTAGATATGCATGATGGTCACATTCATTGTGGAGACTTTGTACCTGTATGTGATACAACTTGTTTTTATTCCCATTCCTCTGTCTCTTCAATTCCTCCTCCCCTCCCCAGTTATAAAAACTTGGTTTCTATGTTTTCCTTCTTTTCTCATTTTTTTTTACTTTTCCTTTATTTTCTTTCCTCCTCCCCTTTCTCTTGGTGAGAGAGAATGGTCCTCCCATTTGAACATTTTCTTCCTACTTCACAATACCTATTATATTTTGGTCCTTATTTATACTTTTGGTTTCTCATACCAGAGAAACAATGCAGTATTTACACGTGTTTATTTCACTTAGGAGTATGGACTCAAGGTGCACTCATTGAGCATGCCCTTCTTTATGACAGAGTAGTGCTCCATGATATAAAAAAAACACGTCTTTATCCATTCATCAGTCGATGGGCATTTAGGTTGTTTCCAAGATTTGGCTATTATAAACTGTCACAATAAACATGTGTGTGTATGTATCACTGTGGTATGATGCTTTGGGGAAGGTACCCAGGAGGGAAATGGCTAGGTTGAATGGAACCTCTAGTCCTATTTTTTTGAGGAATCTCCACACTGATTTCCATATTGGTTGTACCAGTCTGTATTCCCACCAACAGTGCAGAAGGGTTCCTTTTTTCCCCACATCCCTACCAGCACTTGTTATTTGTTGATTTCTTGATAATAGCCATTCTTTCTGGAATGACATAGAATCTCAATGTTGTTTTAATTTGCATCTTTTGAATGACTGTGATATTGAATGCTTTTTCATAAACTTATTTGCCATTTCTACTTCTTCATCTGAGAATTATCTATTTATTTCAGATCCCCACTGGATCTTCAAATTAGGAGGGGCTTCTGACTTTTTTGTGTGTGTTCTTTGTATATTATAGATATTAGTCGTTTGCCCTAGATATATCTGGCAAAAATTTTTCTCACACTGAGGGTTGTCTCTTTACTCTGTTGGTGATTTCTCTTGCTGTGCAAGAGCATTTTAATAAAATGGGACACCATTTGTTGATTCTCTGTATCATACTTCCTGTGTGATCAGGGTTTTGTTCATAAAATCTTTGTATATATCAACATCTTCAAGAGTACCACCTATTCTATCTTCCAGCAGGTTTAATATTTCTATTTATTATTTGGATATTTGATTCATTTCAGTTTCCATTTAGTGCCTGGTGAAAGACATGGGTTAAGTTTTAATCTTTAAATGTGGAAAGCCAGTTTTTATTTATTTATTATTTATTTATCATTTATTAAAGAGGCTTTCTTAAAGGCTTTATTAGCCTCTTAGAGGCTTTATTAAAGAGGCATCATTTATTAAAGAGGCTTTCTTCCAGTGAAGGTGTTTGGATTCTTTGTGGAAGACAACGTGGTTGAGTTGTTTGGAGTTGTGTCTGCATCTTCTAATCTGTAATATTGATCCTCAAATCTGTTTTTTTTCTAAATCATTACTGTGCTGTTTTTATCACAGCAGCTTTGTAGTGTAATTTCAAGTCAGGACTTGTGATGTCTCCTGCCTTGCATTTGTTGCCCAGAGTTGTTTTCATTATTCTAAGTTTCTTCTGGTTCAAAGTGAATTTTGGGATTGTTACTTCTAATTCTGGGAGGTATGCTTTTGGAATTTTGATAGGAATTGCATTAAATCAGGGTAACAATTTTGGAAGTATCGCTATTTTCACTATATTGGTTCTTCCTATACAAGAACAAGGAATATGTTTCCATTTTCTTTTTTTTTTTTTTTTTTTTTTTGTCTTTTTCATTTTTATCGGTACCAGGGATCGAACTCACAACCGCCTGCTTGCAAGGCAGGTGCTTATGCCGCTGAGCTAAATCCCCAGCCCCTGTTTCCATTTTCTTATATCCTTTTCAATCTCCTTTTTCAGACTACTGTAGCATTCAATATAGAGGTCTTTTACTTCATTGATCAGACTTATTCCTAGGTATTTCATTTTATTGGATGCTATTGTGAGAGACATTGTTTGCCTAATTTCTCCCTCAGTGAGTTTGTTATTTGTATACTGGAATGCTATCAATTTTTGAGTGCCTACTTCATATCCAGCTATGCTACTAAATTTGATTATTAAATCTAGAAGTCTTTCGGTAGAATTTTTGGGATTTTCTCTGTAGAGTATCATGTCATCCACAAATAGTGATAATTTAACTTTTTATTTGCCTATCCTTATTCCCTTTATTTCTTTGTCTGTCTGATTGTTGTGGCTATCGTTCCAGAGCAATAAGAGTGGAGAAAGTGGACATCCTTGTCTTGTTTCTTATTTCAGAGTGAGAGTTTTCATTTGTTTGTCTATTTAGTATGATGTTGGCTCTTGGTTTGTCATAGACAACTTTTATCAGATTGAGATAAAGACCATCTATTCCAGTTTTCTGTAGGGATTTTTTTTTTTTTTTTTTTGAGGCAGGATTTCACTGTGCAGTGTAGGTTGTTCTTGAACTCGCTCTGTTGCCCAGGATGGCCTTGCATTCACAGTGATCCTCTTGCCACAGCTTCTTGAGTACTGAGATTACAGGCATGTGTCACCATGTCTGGCTTTTGTAGGGTTTTTATCATGAATATGTGTTGGACTTTGTTGAACTGTTGAGGTGACCATATGTTTTTTGTCCTTGTCTCTGTTAACATGATGTGTTACATTTATTGATTTGTATATGTTGAACTATTTCTGGGATGAATCCTGCTTGGCTATGGTACATAATCTTTTTTTTTTTTTTTTGTCTTTTTCCTTTTTCAAGGTACCGGGGATCGAACTCACGACTGCCTGCTTGCAAGGCAGGCGCTTATGCTGCTGAGCTAAATCCCCAGCCCCCATAATCTTCTTGGTGATTTGCTGTATTGGGTTTACCAGTATCATATTAAGGATTTGCACATCTATATTCATTAGGGAGATTTGTCTGCAGTATTTTTTGTTTTATTTTGTTTTTTGGTTGAGTTCATCTCTGTTCTTGCTATCAAGGTAATGCTTTCTTCGTGGAATGCATTTGGGAGTATTGCTCCTCTTTCAATTTTATTAAAGAATTTGAGAAGTAGTGCCATTAGCTCTCTAAATTTCTAGAATTCAGTAGTGAATCTGTCAGGGCCTGGGTTTTCCATATTTGTAGGCTTTTAATTATATCTCCAATTTCCTTGACTGATTTATTTACAATTTTATGTCTTTATTCAGCTCTGGTATTTCATATGAATCTAGGAATCTGTCCATTTCTTCTGTGTTTTCTGTCTTATTACAATATAGATTATTGAAGTAGTTATTGATGATCTGAATTTCTGCAGGATCTGTTGTGAGTTCACCCTTTTCATTGCTAACTGCGTGGATTTGAGTCTTTTGATAAGGTTGACTAAGGGTTTGTCAATTTTATTTAATCTTTCAAAGAACCATTCTTCTTTGTACTGTTTTCCTTAATCTGTTACAATAATTTCTGGTTTCTTTATAATTTTTCCCTCATATTAGATTTGGGCTTAACTTTCTCTTTTTCTGCAAGTTTGAGGTTAAACATTAGATTGTTTATTTGAGCTTACTATTTTTCTGATGTGGGGATTCACTGCTTTGAACTTCGCTCATAGGACAGTTTACATTGTGTTCCATGTATTCCAGTATGTTGTATAGTCATTATTTTCATTGTAGAATCTACTTTAAGTCCATCTGTAACCCACTGGTTGTTCAGGACAGTGTTACTTAATTCCCATGTGGTTTTGAAGATATTTTGCCATTGCTTTCCAATTTTTTGTACTGTGATCTGGTAATATGCATGTGATTATTTTGCTACTTTTACATTCAGTTAAGTATGTTCTATGAACTAGTATGTGGTCTATTTTGGACACCATCACATGTACAGGTGAAAAGAATGTGGATTCTGATGTTGTAAACTGGAACGCTCTGTAGACATCTACTAAGTCCCCATTGTTCAAAAGTTTGGTTTAGTTCTGATATTTCATTGTTGATTTTTTCTCTAGTTGATCTATTTGTGACTGTGAAGTATTAAGGTGCCCCATTACAACTGTATTAGTGTTTATTTGATTTTTCATGCCCATTAATATTTGTTTGATATAATTTGGTTCACTGGTATTTATATCATATATATTTAGGATTGCAACTCTTCCTCTTGGATTTTTTAGTGACTTTCTTTGTTTCTCTTCATCAGTCTTGGCTTGAAATCCACTTTGTCAGCAAATAGAATAACTACTCCTTTCTTACATGCTCCTATCACATGGAATATTGTTTTCCATCTTTCAACTTTGAATTTCTTTTTGAATTAAATGTGTTTCTTGTAGACAGCATATTATTGGATCTTGCTTCCTGATCCATTCTGGCAGTGTGTTTCTTTTGATTGGTGAATTGAGACTATTAACATTGATGCTTATAATTGATATGTCCTGATTATCCTTGTCATGTTATTTTATTGTTGTTGATTCTCTTCTTTTTCCCTTATTTAATTGTTTGTCTTGCCTGGTGGATTCATTTGTTTGAGGTTCATGAAGTTGTGGTCATTGTTAGGTTAATTTTCTGTATATCAGAGTCTTTCCCTGCTTGAAAATTTTTCTGCCATGGCATCTGTGAACAAGTCTTTTAATACCATTTGTACTATCTCCTGTTCTTTTGTTGACTCCCATCAGCCTTATGTTATTCTTCTTTGCACCACCTAGAAACTGATGGATTGATTTTTTTGTGTGTATGCTCTCTTGCTATTTTTAAGAAAAATTTCTTCTGAGGATCACCAACCACAATCCTGTCTTCTATATCTGATACTCTCTTTTCACATTGGCTCATTCTTTTGGGTATACTTACAATGGAATTTTTAATCTATTGGGTATACTTTCAATGGAATTTTTAATCTACTGGATAGCTGTTTGAATCTGTTTCATGTATTCCATTTTTTTCCTATTTAGGTGTTCATGGTTTCCATCATTTTCCTAATCTCTTCTTTTTGTTGTTTTTATCTGTATCTACTCTAGAGTTGCAAAGCTTATCTTTTGTTTGGTCACCATCTCTCTAGTTACCTGAGAAAGTATTTCTGATTTGATTTCTTTCCAGAGCCTCATTCATGGGCCTTGTAACTTCAGTTTTTACCACTTCAGAGAGACCAGGTGGGCAGCCTTAAAGATGTTCCTCTTCATTGCCCTCTGGGTTTGCCATTGATGGGGTCTGGGGCTGCATCAAACTTAAGTGTCTCCTCATTTTCTTTTTTTTTTTTTTTTACTTTAATTTCTGGGTTGATGTTTGTAATGTGACAGGTATATTTATTACCAGCATTTAAAACTCCTAGAAAATAACTACTTCTCAGAGATATCTTCCAAGGATAGCTAGCTTTTGGTTTTTTAGTCTGTTGCAAGATCCTACATCTTCAATTTAATAGGGATGAGAAGTTGCTGCCTATGTGGCCTAACCTCTGGTTCTTCGGCAGTGGTCTGTGTTTTTGTTTATGACCCTAGACAATCTCAGCCTTTGCATGTGTCATGGTATATGTCGTCCCCCTCCCTGGGCCTCATGCATTTGCATTATGCATTTGTGATTGGTTCATTGTCTAACGCTTGGATTGGGGATGTGAGTGCTATACCCACCTAGGGGTGGAGCCAGGATATAATGTAATGGCAGGAAGAAGGTGTGTGTCTCTCTCTTGCCAGTTTCCCCCTTGCCGTTTGCAACCGCCATGAACTGTGGCCCCATCATGCCACCCTGCTTTGGAGCCAACTGAGTATGGACTGAAACCTCCAAAAACTCTAAGAGATAAACCTTTCCTTTCCCAACTTTGGGCATCAGGTATTTTGTCTCAGCGACGAGTGAAAAATAACCAAGACAGCATGCCAGGTAGAACAACTGACAGTTATGTCATTTTGGCTAACGTAGTACAATGGGCAATAACAATAGCATCAAACATAGCCTAGAAAATGACAAACCCTGGTAACTATTAGTTTGCTATTACCTTATGAACCATGTTTGTGGTTATATAACAAAACCTAAAAGAAACTAGAATACTTTATACAGTAAATATACTCTCAGTATGATGATTTTTCCCTCAGAGGCAAATTTTAAAAGAGTTAGAATATAAAACAGAAATAGAAGAAGAGGAAGAAATTAGAAGCAAGATTGAAAAACAGAGAAAGATTACACAAAATTTGGGAAACTTGTAAAGAAGACAATAGAGAAAAAGATAAAAACAGTAACAGAGCAAGACATCAACAAAATTAAAAACAATGTGTATACTCATAAGAAAATAAGAACAATCACTAAGAAATTGAAGAAAAAGTGTCTGCCTCAGGGTGTGTCTCTGCTGTTACTGGTAGGTTGAGGGGGCAGACAGAGCCCATGTCCATGTTGATTGATCTCAGTGAACCAGGTGTGGGTCTGTGGAGGAATGGGGTGGGTAATGCCAGCAAGCCTGCCCCTTCACTTCCTCTGAAGTTTAGGCTGGTTCTGGCAGTGAAGCTGGAACCCGATTTGTTCCGCCTACAGTGCTGTCTGCCTGCTTGATCTTGGTTCCTTAACCTCAGGCCAACTTGAACTTGGTTCTGCCTCACTGTGACCCTGGGAGCCACTGAGTGCAGCCACCTGAAGGTGCTCTGAGTTCGGGGCTCAGCTGGCCCCTCTTTAAAATGCCTACGGGCCAGTTTCCCTCTAGTGTGTCTTCATCTGCCTATGGGTGTCAGTTCTCACTTCAAATCCTTGTTGGGTCCCGGGGACTCACTTCTCTCCTTCTGTTCCTCATACTGCTATATTACACCATCTGGACACCAAATCTTAGCCTGGATTTGAGTTTCCTGATTTCTCTTTGAGATCATAATTCATTCATAAATTTTGGCTAGAATATCATGACAGTGAAGATGTGTCCATCTCACAGCCTCCTACATGAAGCCATGGAATGTCCTTGTGTCTCCTTACTGCTATTTTTTTTTCTTGAGACAGGGTCTCACTCTGCAGTTCAGGCTAGCCTTGAGCTCACTTTGTAGCCCAGCCCTTGTACTTGTAGTGATCCTCCAGCCTCAGCCTCCCAATTGCTGGGATTACAGGCATGTGCCACCATGCCTGGCCTTCTATTATTATAGTTGATCATTTGATGAGAATGGTATCTCCCATGTATCTCTACAATTTTCTTATTTTTTCTTTATCATTCGTAGGTTTTCTACAGGGAGAGTTTTCTTCACCAAATACCTTATTTTTCATTGTACTTTAATCCACTAATTGCAGCAGCCATAGAAATTGATGATTGCAGTAATTACTGTGTGCTTACTAAATGGTGATTTTTGTATTGTTTACTTTCATATTTATTAATTGGTATTCTGCTATAAGGTAGAACCCTTCTTTCATCTGTCTGTCTGTCAGAGTATCTGTCTTTACATAATTGCTTTGTATATTTGAGAAGTTTTGGACTACTTTGTATACAACCAATAATTTTTTGAGTTTCTATTATCAATTGTCCTTTGATTTAAGTTCTGGGGAACATAAATGACTATAAGTAATTTTTGTCTTAGGAACATTCTACTTTATTAGCCAGACTCTAATTAATTTGATTAGCATGTAGTTTATTTCCTCCAAGGTTGCTCACTGAACTGAGATGATCCTGAAACTTCTACTGAGCAAGATCCCGCAACTTTCAGTGAACATATGAATCATTAGGAAAATGCACAAGTCCTCTGTGAACAGATTCACTAAAACATAGTGACCTGGGTTTCTGCATTTGTCACTGTGACTCCTGGTGGTTAAGATAGAGATGATGAAGGAGCCTCTAATATAGATGTCAGAGCCCCAGCCGACATTGGAACTCTTTGCAAGATCCCCTGAAGAAGCCAGTGAATCTCTTCTACTTTGACATGTTTTAATGACAAGATATATTCTTATTTTACAAAAACATTCTTGTGGGGAGTTAATTTTAAATCGGTACAAGATGGCGGAGGGGGATGAGGCAGCGCAAAGGCAGCAGCCACACCAGGGGTTGAGGCACCAGCGGTGGACCAGCGACTCCGCCGCCGAGGTTAACCACGTCTCCTCCACGACCTCCCTAGGTGAGGGTTATGAGGATGATGACCTGGTAAATTCTGATGAGGTATAAAGAAACCATGTCCAGTACAAATTGTTCTTGCTCATGAAGATGCTCATAACTTTGAGCTTGATGAAGAAGCCTTGGAGCAGATTTTGCTACAAGAGCACATACACGACCTTAACATAGTTGTGGTGTCCGTGGCAGGAGCTTTTCGTAAAGGAAAATCATTTCTACTGGACTTCATGCTTAGATATATGTATAACAAGGATTCTCAAAGTTGGATTGGCGGAAACAATGAACCATTGACTGGCTTTACGTGGAGAGGTGGTTGTGAAAGAGAAACAACGGGCATACAAGTTTGGAATGAAGTATTTGTGATTGACAGACCTAATGGAACAAAAGTGGCTGTGCTGCTAATGGATACCCAGGGTGCCTTTGATAGCCAGTCAACTATCAAAGACTGTGCCACAGTTTTTGCTCTGAGCACTATGACTAGTTCTGTCCAGGTATATAATTTGTCTCAGAATATTCAAGAAGATGATCTTCAACACTTACAATTATTTACAGAATATGGAAGACTTGCCATGGAAGAAATCTATCAGAAACCATTTCAGACATTAATGTTTTCGATAAGAGATTGGAGTTATTCTTATGAACATTCATATGGTTTGGAAAGTGGAAAACTTTCTTGAAAAGAGGTTGCAGGTAAAGCAGAATCAACATGAAGAGCTACAGAATGTAAGGAAGCACATTCATAATTGTTCTCAAATCTGGGTTGCTTCCTTTTGCCACATCCTGGTCTTAAAGTTGCAACTAATCCTAGCTTTGATGGACGATTGAAAGATATTGATGAAGAATTTAAACGAGAGCTTCGAAATCTAGTTCCATTGCTGCTTGCCCCTGAAAATTTGGTAAAAAAAGAGATAAGTGGATCTAAAGTCACTTGTAGAGATCTTGTAGAATATTTTAAGGCTTACATTTAAATTTATCAAGGAGAAGAACTTCCACATCCAAAGTCCATGCTTCAGGCAACAGCTGAAGCTAATAATCTTGCTGCAGTAGCAGGAGCATGAGATATCTATTGCAAAAGTATGGAACAGGTATGTGGTGGGGACAAGCCTTACATTGCACCTTCAGACCTGGAACGAAAACACCTGGATCTCAAGGAAGTGGCAATTAGTCAGTTTTGTTCTGTGAAAAAAATGGGTGGAGATGAGTTCTGCTGTCGTTATCAGGACCAGCTTGAAGCTGAAATTGAAGAAACCTATGCAAATTTTATAAAGCACAATGATGGCAAAAATATTTTTTATGCTGCTCGTACCCCTGCCATGCTGTTTGCGGTTATGTTTGCAATGTATATAATCTCAGGACTGACTGGCTTCATTGGCCTGAACTCTTGTGTAACCTTGTCATGGGGTTAGCACTGACTGCCCTTTGTACTTGGGCATATGTTAAGTACTCTGGGGAGTTCAGAGAAATTGGAACTATGATTGATCATATTGCTGAGACACTATGGGAACAGGTATTGAAGCCACTGGGTGATAATTTGATGGAGGAAAACAAGACAGTCTGTAACAAACTCTGTCAAAGCAGGCCTGACTGACCAAGTGTCTCATCATGCCAGATTAAAGAAAGACTGACAGTTCATCTCCTCATGGACTCCACTTTCCCTTTTTCATGCTTGCTGTAAAAGGAGAACTCAAAAATAAACCAAAGTTTACAATCAACTGTAGAAGTAGTTTAGTGTAACTGGCTTCACAGATGGCTGCCACAGAGTGTGAAATTGTTTGTTGATTTTTAAGCATTCTTTTAATGGCTCCTTGGTCCTGGAGATTAGCTGAGGAGCGTTAGTTTATCATGCACATTTGTGCCATGTTTAATTCTTTTATTCTTTTTACTTAATCTAATGTTAGTGAAATTTGTCTTATGTAAAACGATATTTCAGGGAAATATTTTAAGAAATCTATTTAGTCTCTTTAACAATGTCCCATTGAAATTTTAATTTTTAGAGAATTTATGAATCACTGTATCAAGAATCAGATCAGAATGACAATAAAGCCTTTATTGAGCCACTACATTAAAAGTATATATTGCTTTACTGCCTTCAATCCAGTATTACATAAATGCATGTGTCAGAAACTTCACAAAAATTACGTGACAACTCATATAGCTAAGAAAGTAATTCCGAGGTGTACATTTGTCTTGCCTTTTTAAATTTATAAACCTGCCCTAAAAGGAGATACATATCTGGGAAAATCTGAACTGTCTTTTTGCAGTTTAGCCTTCTGTACATAAAATATGCCATTAATTTTACTGGGGGAGAAGCTCCATCCAAAAATGTTGCCTACAGCTATGAGTTAAGAGTGTCTATACAGTGTGTAGCTTTTATTTTCTAAAATCACAGATAGGGCATGTATATGAATTATAAATATATAAATACAGTTTTGTATTAAAAGTTTTGTAGTTTATGGCAAAATCTGGTTCTGTGGTAGGCTAGTAAGTACAGTTCCTGTGAAAGGAATGTTTGCGGCTCATGTCAGTGTGTGAATGCATAGACAATTTGAAGTCTTTGATATATTTGTGATATTTATCTTCGTTGAGCACTGCAATCTCACCTCCCCAAGGGAATTCAATGGGAATGTTTATTGTGACTCGTTCTCTGTTGCATTTTTAAGTTATTTCCTGTAATTTATTTTCAGTACATAATTAAAAATTTGTTGTACATATTAAAAAAAAGATTCTTGTTTTCGAAAACATTTGAATGGTTCTTCCAGTTAGTGCCATCTTCTCTTCTCAGGACTCATTATTTTCTCTGACAAATGATGAAAAATATTTCTAGTGGATAAAAAATAATACTGGTTTCCTGGGTCATTTCTGTGGTCCCTGTGCAGCCACGGGACAATAGCAGTATTGGAAAGGGGTGATTTTGTTTACCCTTGATTTTTGGATGGCTCTGCATGACTTTGGCTTTTTGTATAAGGTTCTGAAGACTATCATAGAAAAACCAATACAACACATTATTGTAGTTCAAAATGTTATACAAATGTGAATATGTTTAATATACAAATAGTGTGTTTATGCATTAGCTATCTTTGTAACAAAATGCTTAAGATAATCAGCTTATAAGGAAGAAATGTGTGTTTGGCTTCACAGTTTTGAGGGTTTAGCCCACCATTGTCTGTCTCCATTTCTTTGGAATGGTGGCACCATGGTGTATTGTAATAGGAGCACATGGTAGGTGAGGCCTGCTCACCTCATGGGTGACAGGAAGGGCCCGGAGTCCGCAGATCCCCTTCGATGATGCGCCACTAGTGACCAGCTTCCTTCTACAGGCCCTGCCTTCTAAAAGTTCCACTACCCCTTGTCAGCACCAAACCAAGGACCAAGCCATTAACACAGGGGCCTCTGGTGACAGGGCTAGATCTGAACTACAGATGTTTGTGTAATTGTGGCTTCATTCATGCGGAGGACTGAAGTACATCTGAGTCAGGAAGAAAGTGTTTGAAGTTCGGTAATTGGCACCTCAGGTTTAGAAGCTACTCCTCCACCCACTAGCATTTGGATTTGGCAAATCATTACAGAGCAGTGATTTAGCTTCTTCATCAGCAAAACAGAGTGGTGCTAATACCTGGTGTGCCAGGGTCCCAGGAAATGGATGAGGTTCCAGCACATCATGAGTCCAAAAAGCATTTGTTGTTTCACCTAAAATACTTCATATATCCTTTGCTATTTGAGTCATAAATGAGCTAGGTTGGTGGTTGTTCTTAGAAATAAAGGGGAGAAAAGTCAGAGCCTCCCAAGAACTGGCCATTTGGGGACTGGGAGGACCCAACAAGAAGCCAACTAGCCATGCTTTCTGGTGCGTTCCAGGAAGAGAAGTCAGATAGTGCTTCCCAGGAGCCTACTAGCACACAGGCTGAAACACCCTCATCCCTGCCATCATAAGCAGCCGGCCAGTTCAGAGGACAGGTGGAGTTGATAGCAACTAAGGTACATAAAGCAACTAAATGCTTGCATTGTTTGGTTGGTTTTGCAGCCTGAGGCCAGCGGTCTGAGCATCTCTCCAGAGGATGACAGTATGCAGCATAGCAAATATTTGCTATATGGGGGATTTCATTCTGTCTTGTTCTTGAAATCAATATTGTTCTCACTGTTTTTGCTTTGTTCTGATAAATTGTTTGGCTTTATTCAGTATTCTGTTTTGATTGATTTATTCTGTTTTTAGTTTGATTTTTTGCTATGCCTGATGGAATAGACAACTGTTGTGAAGGTAACCAGGTATACTATTAGCTATTGTTGTTTCCCTAGTATCCTGCTTTGAAATGCTGTACCAGTTTTGCTACTTTGTTTTGATTGGCTTTGTTCCATTGTTTTGTTGGATTTTACTATCTTTAAAATTAAAAAAAAAAAAAAGAAATAAAAGGAATTAACCTTCATTGGGCAGGGTTCTTAGGAGTAAATACTACATTCTACTTAGATTGTAAGAGATGTTTAGATATGACTTGGATAATGGTGAAAACTTTTCCTGTGTCAGTGGGCTGTCAGTTACTACTGTCTTGTTTTGTTTTATTGATTTAGCAACAAAATGTTCATTTACAATAAACTTTGAGAAACAAAATTTAAACTGTAGGGATAAAGCTGTTATTTATTGCTTTAAATAAGCACTGCTGTGATGGTCTGTTTCTTATGAATGGACTCTGTGCCACACGTGAGGTTAGTGCATTTTTTCTTGGTGAGATCAATGGCCAGCTGAGGCAGCCGTTAGAGGGAAAGTTTCCAGCCCCTGCACCGGGGAGCATGTTAAGCTTACTGTGAAGTCTGTTTAAATTTCTCTCTTCTATCTTCTTAAACAGTCTTAAATATAAAACCAATTCACACCCTTTAAGGAAAAAAAGAGTTATCTTATGTATCTGCTAATCTCCTCGTAAATCTCCTGAGGGTGATTAATACGATTACTTAAACTCAGCTGTCCCAAGGGGATTTCTGGCAGTTTTATGAGGGAATTAGTTGTTTTCTATTTTACTGCGGATCTTTTTCCTTTGGCTGGGGAGCTGGTGGATCCGGTGCAGCTCAGAGCCAGCAGCCTTTGCTCCAGACCTGCACCC
Source organism: Cavia porcellus (assembly GCF_034190915.1). NCBI lineage: Eukaryota > Metazoa > Chordata > Mammalia > Rodentia > Caviidae > Cavia > Cavia porcellus. The sequence continues at coordinate 77,182,329 of NW_026947494.1, read as the reverse complement.
TTTCCCCAGCCTTGCCTCATCCTCAGTGAAATCCCAGGGCCTCAACCTGGGCACCTCACCCTCACCTGCAGAGGATTCTTCTGTGCTTTCCCTCTCTCAGCTGGGTGCTTTTTAGGGAGAATTAAAAATATACGGTGATTAAGAAATTTTTCTCTCCCTTGTTAGTAAATTATTGTCAAAAAGACTTCCTCTTTCATTACTGAACAGGTGTTTTTGTGCTGCCCCCTTACCTCTCAAAAGCTGCGTACCCCCCCCCCCACTTCATGCTTTCAAAACCAGGAAAATTGACATGGATCTAAGATGTATATATAATTTTGTGCATCTCACCACATTTTATAATCACCACATTTTATAACCACATAACCAAGAGGCAGACCACAAATGTCACCACTGTTGTCACACCCAACCCCACCTAACTCCATACTGACCTCAGGATGCCACTCATTCATTACCCACTTCTTTTAATTCAGAATGCTACACTTGTATAGGTGGAATCTGAACAGTGTGTAACCTTTGGAGATTTCCCCCCTCAACCAGGTATTACCTTTAGAATCCACCCAGGTTATGCATGTCGATAATTTTTTTTTGCTTGTTTGTATTTTGGGGACCAAGAATTGAACTCAGAGGTGCAGTCCGGCTGAGCTCTATCACCAATCCTTTTTATTTTGAAACAGGATTTTGCTACATTTTCAGCCTGGCCTCAAACTTCCAGTCCTCCTTCCTTAGCCTCCTGAACAGCTGGGGTTACAGACACACACCACTGCATATAGTAGGTTTTTAAAATTTGTTGTGTCCTAGTCCATGGTAGGGATGTCTTTTAACCAATTTTTGTTAAAGATATTACAAATGTTTCAAGTCTGTCACAGATACAGTTTCTGTAAACATTCATAGATTTTTGTTTGAATTTAAGTTTTCATTTTCCTGGCATAAATATCCAGGCCTGTGATAGCTAGGCATATGAATAAGTATGTTTCATTTTATAAGATACTGTCGAACTACTTCCAGAGTGCCGATTTAAATGTGTGTCAGAAATATCGTACAGTTTCTCTGTGCTCTTGCCAGCACTTGGTTTTGTCACTGTTTTTAAAAATTTACGCATTTTAGTAAATGTATAGTGATGTCTCGTCAGAATTTTAATTGCACTCCCCTAGTAGCTAATAATGCTGCACACTTTGCTTTTATTTGACATCTAAATACCCTGTGATAAATTATGACTTGCTGTCCTAGACCATTTCTAATTAGATTGCTTGTTGGTTTACCATTGGGTTTTGAGAGTCTTTTGTATGGCAGGTGTTACAGTTGATACATTGTGTCAAGGTAAGAAGTTCAGAAGTTTAAGAAACTCAGTGGAAAGCCAAGATTCTTTGTTAATATCCTCATTCTGTGCCAGATGGAGGCATAGAGATTTTGTGAGTGAAAGAGTGGCCTACATGGGTTATAAAGCAGGAACAGAGGCTTGCTCTTACCCCTTTGGCTCTGGCTGCTTTTGCTGGCTGCTGCCTAGAAGTATTGTCCTGGTGCCATACCACCTTGCCTTGGAGCCAGCTGATTATGGACTGAGACCTCCATAAATTGTAAGCGAAATAAACCTTTCCTGCCTCCATTTGGGGTGCTGAGTATTTTGACCCAGCAATGAGACAAAAGTAAACAAGACACCAGGTAGGTCCTTTATTGACTCTAGATGAATCTTTTGTCAGATATGTCACTTGAACATGTTTTCTTACTAGTTCATATTTTCATCCTCCCAAAAAAATTCTTTTTTGAGACAAGTCTCACTTTGTCGTTCAGGCTGGCCCTGAACCCCATATGTAGCCCAGGCTTACCTCAAATTCACGTGATCCTCCTGCCTCAGCCTTCTGTGTGCTGGGATTACAGGTGTGTGCCACCGTGCCTGGCTTGATGGGAGGAGTTTTTATATCAGAAATTAAGTTGTATTAATAGATGGGAGCATTGTTACAGTTTATACTCTTTGAAGGGATTGCTCCCTTTTACGGAGGTTACTAAGTTCATATGTATAGACTTAGTCACAGAATTCTCTTTTTCTTTTGATGTCTGCTGGGTCTGTAGTGATTATCTCTGACTTATGCTATTGATAATAGAATTTTTCCATTTTCTAAAGTAGGCATTTACTGCTATAAATTTTCTTCTCAACTGTGCTTTAGTTACATCAGATTCCAATGTGCATTGTTTTTACTTATGTTCAAATTAGTGTGTTTTAAAATTTTTTTCCTTAAAACTGTTTGATGCTCTTTTTTGTTTTTCTTGGTGTCAGAAATTGAACTCAGGACTTTGCACTTGCCAGGCAGACAGAGCTGTTGCACTCACAGGTCCTAGAAAAAGCAGGCTTGGTGCACCGTGCAGAGGCTGTATAGAAGTCCCAGGTAGAGGGTGAAACCAAACAGGTCAGGGGCTGAGAGGTTGAGGATCTGTGAGAGGATACATTTTCTGGGGGTGGGAGTGAAGGACCAAGTGCAGTGCATGATGGAATGTCATTGGTGTGTTTGAAAGCCACTAGCTTGCAGTCAAGGAGAACAAGAGGACTTTGGCAGAAACCAGCCTTTTCACATTGCTATACTTGCTGCCTGGCTGGGATGCTCACAGCCTGTTTGTGGGCATTTTAAGGAATCAGGAATACAGGAAGCTTAAAAAAATTTGCAATACATACTTTATAAATAATATATCCATTAGTTTTCTAATATTAGAAGAAATGTTTTGTTATGTTTGTTAAAAAAGAAACCCTCTGGTTTGATTCCATTATAGTCAGAAAACATTGCATGTAGAATTTTAACTCTCCTACATCTTTAAATTATTTCATTGCCAAGATATAGTCTCTTTAGCCATCTTTCATGTACATTTGAAAAGAATGCATATTTTTCTATTGTCAGACTGTTCTATAAGTATTAGTTGGATCATATTAGTTGGTGGGGTTATTAAATTATTCTCTGTTGTTACTAATTTGCTAGTTTTCCTATAATCTGTTGAGAAGGGGCATTGCAGTCTATGTCTCTAATCTGGCTATGTCTTTACTAATTAATGTCTTTCAGGTTCTGTTAGTTTTTCTTCACATATTTTACAACTTTGTTGTTTGGTGACATAATTTTGCAATGTCTTCTTGATGGGTTGGCTCTTCTGTGACTTCTCTCCATGATTATGTTCTTGGCTTTAAAGTGTACTTGATTTAATATTTACGTAGAGGTTTTATTTTTTTCTTTGGATGAATTTTTCATGAATATATTTTCTGTCCTTTTATTTTCAATCTACTTGCACAATTACATTTGAAGTAAATTTTTTTTTTCAGACAGCATATAGTTGAGTCAGGATTTCTCCTGTTTAATTTTTCTTACTATTTAAATTACTGCTGTTTGAGAGTTTAATTTAGCTACAATTTGGCACAGATTTTTTTTTGAGACAGAATCTCACTATGCATTTGAGGCTGGCCTTGAACTCACTGTGTATCCCTGGCTGCTGTGGAACTCTAAATGATCCTCCTCCCTCAGCCTTCCCAGTGCTGGGATTATAGGCGTGCACCACCATGCCTGGCTCCCTATAGAACTCTTGAGTGTATTGCTTTGTTTCAGTTTATTTCAATAGTGGTTAGAGGTATTGTATTATACAGACATAACTCACCAGTCTTCTGGGGCTGGCATTTTACCAGTTGATGTGAAGTATACAAGTACATGATGCAAAAGGCTTTGTCTTACAATTTCAGAATCTCATCTTTGTGTTTTCCTCATTGTTTTTAATGAATGATTTTCAGTGTTTGCTGGGGGTTTGGGGTATTCTATAAACTTCTGTTTTAGCACATCTCCTGTGATCCTGTGATACTGTATGAGTGAAGAAAGGTGGACATCATGTTACTGTCGTCTGAGGTGAAAATGCATATTTCCCTCAGATTCTGGTGGTTTCCAAAGGAATATAGTACCTCAGTACTTCTGGGCAGAAGTGGAGATTTAGGCTCCCCGCAAGTCCTCCACAGATACTACTGTAGCTGGCTGGCAGAGGGAAACGTGGTACTGTCCCCTCATGTTGCTGGGGCACCTCTGTCCTGCCTCCACATTTCATCTCATAGGACATTACACCAGCTCAGGGGAAGGAGCCTCAGGCTTTCAGGAAAAAGTGGAAATACATGCCAGCTGCTTCACTATTCCTGATGATGTGGTTTTTTTCTATTATATCTGACTTATGGGTGACTGTCTTTCCCAGCTTTCTCCTTTCCTCCTCTCCTAGTCCTCTTACCAGTGGAGTAAACTTTGTCCCCTTTTGGGCTTTCTGAGCTTGCAGCTTCTACAGCACCAGTCAGAAATGTGAGATAAAAAAAGAGAACACTCAGGAAACTCAAATCTGGGTTCTGCAGCTCCTAGCTGCTCTGCCTTCTCATTACCTTCCTGAAGATTGTTGTGCTTGTCTTATGATCTTCAGGATTAGTGTCTTTGCCTTCTGGTAGGGCTGAAATATGTCCGCTCGTTCTTGATCCCTGTCGTCTTATGTGGAGCAAGTTTAATCATCCTGTCTCCATTGTTTTTTTTTTTTTTTAACGTATGGTAATTCAGCAAAGTGAGATTTCATAATTCATCATAGAACATGGCAAAATAAAACAAAACTCTTATGCTCCAAATTGCTGCAAAACATTTCATCTTTCATTTTGCCCATCACCCATGGAATAAAGTGGTTCACTGTTTGATCTTCTGACATAATTCATACAAGGTTCATTCAGGGCCTGGCTATCTTATGAACTCATATTTTACCCAGGCACTTCTTCCATTTAATAAAGAAGTGCTCAAAAATTAGTTTTGAAATCATCTATTTCCAAAATGTACTTCATAAGTAAGTACTGACTTTGTTCAGTGTTTTCAGAACCCAGTAGGAAGTTAAATCTTAAAGAAGTTAAATCATTTATCCAAAGTAGTTGTGAAGCCCTGAAGCTTGGGGTAATTACTTTCCCTATTTGAAAGCTTTTCTAGGGAAGATGGATCAGAATTGTTCTGTGTACCTTAAGACCAATGAGCTGAAGTTGGAGGGATAATATTTTAAGAATCAAAAATTACACAGAGATAAGTTGTTCCAAGTGGTCAACTTTATCTATCTCTAGAATAAGTCACACATAAATTATATGTCCATAGGGAATTCAGATATATTGTAGATACTGTAGACAAGATTTAAACATTGCTTAGCTTATTGGTAATGACAGCCTTCATGTTCTGATGTTTTGTGATTTATATAACTCTATGGATGAGTATGCTAGATTTCAATTGCTGAATACTGGGTCCAAAGCAAATATTTGATTCATGCTTTGTATCAAAGTCACAGCTGAAAATACCATAAGCCATTCAGTTAAATCATCTATTAAATTTTGGTTTTCTTGATAAATTTTCTGCTAATAAAGATCTATTAGTTTCAACATGCCAATTGCAAAAGAATCTTACCAAATGTTTATTTATATGCTCATATTAGATTTTTGCTGTGTGTGTGTGGTGTTGCTAGGAATCACACCTAGGACCTCACATCTGCTGGCCAAGCACTTTACCACTGAGCTATATTCCTAGCACCTTAAAATTAGATACTAGATTTTTCATCCCCTGTTCCTTAGCTCAAAGAGAAATTTAATGTAGGTGTATGATAAGGAGGCTTACTGTGTTATGCATTATTAAGCAATTTCAAAGAAACAAGATTAATTTCATATACTCTTGGCACTCTATTCAGTATTCATAGATGTTAGATTGAAGAGAAAATCAAGTGTCATAAACTTGATTGCTGATAATTGAAATATTCTACACTTACTTTAGCAAGATAATTATTGTTGTCTTCAGTGGGACCATAGTCTGACATTTGTGAGATTTTGCCTAGGTTCACCTTCTGCTGCTAGGAAACACATCCAGCCATATTTGAGAGGAGCAGATGGGCAGTGAGAGTGCATGTTTCCTCAGTGTACTGGAAATCTAAAAGCCCTTTTCCTCACGTTTCCTTATTGTCCTGTTAGGGGAGTTCAGATGATTTAGACTTTGGTATTTATGTAGATGCCCTTTATTTGAGGCGTCTGCTATATATGGGGCAGTGTTTCAGATGCCGAAATCTCAACTGTTTTTTTCTGACAATGTCAGCAGTCGGTAGAGAGGACATTGTTACACTTCTCTGCTAACCTGCTTCGGGATGCACAGTTAAGGCCTTTTTTGTTAGTTGTGTCCTCAGACTTCCATAAGAAATTAGAATGGAAGCATTTTAGTAGAACTAAATGTTGCCTGTGTCAAAATAGCTTTCAGTCATGATTTATCCTTGCAAAGAAGTTATTTTGTCCTTATTGCTGATAAATAATTTTAAGTATCATCTGTAAATTTAAAAGACATTATAATAAAACCATTAGAACATGTCTGTGTATCCTAGTTTAATAATCTTATAGCTTATGTTATAGTATACTTAAAGGATCAAGTATGTAATTTTAATAAGTAAATATCTATTGTTTAGACCACTTTTTTTGTTTAGACCATTTTTAAACCAGATCTCTCATTACTAAGTTTGATGGGAAAAAACCTGAGAATGTCTAAGTTTATTTTCTACTAGTTTTGAGTCATAATTTCTAATAGATCATGCTTTTAAAATAACTGCTAACAGTAAATACTCTTTAATTAATCACTCAGGATTGTGTTTGTACCCATGCAGAGTAATTTTACTGAATTACCATAGGTGACTCCCCTGTTGTGAGTATGTGTGAACTTGTCAGAAGCACATTAACTGTAGGAAGGAGAAAGACCTGCTGACTCCTCTGCCCTGGACAGCTGTGAAGGAGGCATTTGCAGGGCCGGCCACGAACGCAGGGACCAGCTGACTTGGGCAGTGGCAGCTTCCTTCCAGGGCCTGTCCACACACTTAGCACTCTCGCCTCATAGCTGCCCTGTGAGTTCAGAACATTAATGTTACTGCCATTTTCATTCTACAGATGGAGAGACTGAGTCATGGAACTAGAGCTTCAAGGTCAGAGCTGGCAAGGTCAGTTGGGCTTTCCCTCTGAGGGGGTGCTTGGGTCCTGCTCTTAACTCTGTCCTGATACTTGTTAGTGTTCTTGCTTTGCATTCATTTACTCACTAACAGTCATCATCTAAACCAAATCAGGTTTCACCAGTGTAATATATCAGGTGGCTTTCTTTTATTCTGACATGTAGGACACTACTGATGAATTTGGCATTCTTTGTCTACAGGAAATACATTAGCATCTTGGCAAAACTGGCAATAAGTTCCTGGGTTTGGCCACAAGCATTTTCACAAAACTGCTAAGATAATAAGCAACTCCTGCTTTTCTGGGAGCAGAGCTACTTACTAGGAGGCAAAAGCTGTAAAGTACCAGCCTCCTAAATGGAGATAGCCACCTAGGAAGCCACACTCTGACATATCCATATGGACACTCGGTGGTCAGTCATTGTGCCTAGTCCTTTGGCCACTAAGAAACTCTGGAGCCCCTCCTGCTCTTGAGTCATACTCACAAGGCTTGTAGGAAATTTTTTATTGATTTAAAGAAAGAAAAAAAAATAAAATAGAAGAAAAGGTAGAGTAATACAGAATTCAAAAAAATATTGACACTAAGAAATGGTTGTTCAAGTTACAAAATCAAACCATAAAAAGTGGATAGACCCTCAAAACATTGACAGGGCAAACCATTCTGTTTAATGATCCAACAAAAATTTAGTAACATGGTCATCTATCTTTCTCACTTATACATAGCATTATATCCTTTAGAGTACTTTCCTTGCCTTGCATTTTTACAATATCTATTATGCATTTTGGATCTTATTACTCTTTCAGTTTTTATTATCTTTTACACTACAGAGACAATGTGATGTTTACTAATGTGAGTCTTGTTTATTTCAGTTATAGGGATAGTCTCAAGTTGCCTCAATTTAGCTATAAAGGCCTCAAGATCATCCTTTTTTATAGCTGAGTAGTATTCATTGTGTGAAAATACCACATCTTTTTCATCCACTCTGCATTTGATGGGCATTTTGGTTGTTTCCAAGATTTAGCTATTACAAATTGTGCTGCTATGTACATGGGTGCACATATATCACTGTGCCATGACCTTTTCAATTTTTCTGGGAAAATACCCAGGAGGGGAATAGCTGGGTGGAATGGAACTTCCAATCCTAATTTGTTGAGGAAACTCCATACTGATTTCCACAATGGTTGCACCAGTCTACACCCCCACCAACAGTGGAGAAATGTTCCTTTTCCCCCACAGCTCCAACATTAATTATCATTTGATTTCTTGATAGCAGCCATTCTTTGCAAGGTGAGATGATATCTCAATGCTGTTTTAATTTGCATTTCTCGAATGACCAGTGATGGTGAACATTTCTTCATGTATTTATTTGCCATTTGTATATCTTCATCTGAGAAATGTGTGTTCATCTCAGGTGTCCAGTTTTTGGAGAGGGCCTTTGAATTTGGGGGACTAGATAATTTTTAGTTCTTTATATGTTCTGGAGTAATACTCTAGTCTTTTAATGGAGGAAAGTCCTTTGTCTGAGGGATTGTTGGGAACATTCTTTCCCATTCTATGGGTTTTCTTTTCACTCTGTTGGTGATTTCTTTTGAAGTGCAAAACCTTTTTAGTAATGGGAGATCCCAGTTACTGATTCTTTGAAGTATTTCCCATGCAGCTTGTGTTTTGTTCATGAATTCTCTGCCTACCCCTGGGTCTTTAGAGTTGTACTTACCTTGTCTTCCAGTAGATTTAGTGTTTCTGCTTTAATAATTAGGTTCTTGATCCATTTTGACTTTAGTGCATGGTGATAGGAATGGGTCTAGTTTTAGTCTTTGGCATGTGGAAAGCCACTTTTTCCAATATTGTTTATTAAAGAGGCTATCCTTCTTCCAGTGAACATGTTTAGCCCCTTTGTCAAATATCAGGTGGCTGAGTGTCTCTGTAGTTGGGTTTGCATTTTCTAATCTGTTCCATTGATCCTCAGGTCTATTTCTTTGCCAGTACCATGCTGATTTTATCACTGTGGCTTTGTAGTACAGTTTCAAGTCAGGAATTGGGATGCTTCCTGTCTTGCTTTGTTGCCCAGGATTGCCTTTGCTATTCTAGTTTTCTTCTGTTTCCAAATGAATTTTAGGAATATTTTCTCTAGATCTGTAAAGTATGCTAATGGTATTTTAATTGGGATTGCATTAAATCTGTGTAACAGTTTTGGGAGTATGGCCATTTTCTTTTTTTAAAATTTTATTTAAAGAAAGACTAAAAACAGAAAATGGGTAGAAATAATACATACTTTCAAAGAAAAAATAAACCATAAGAAATCACTAGTTGATATTTACATATTGTCCTCTTACAAATAGTTATTCAAGATACAAAAGTGGAGCAAATGAAGTGAGGATTAAAACAGTGAGACTGCAACCAGTTCTGTTCAACAAAAACTTAGGAATATGGTTATCAATCCTATACACTTACACATGCAGTTATCCATATCTTCATTTATGTTGAGATTGAACAAATCCAAGCAAGCTAAAATCACCCTGATCAAAGCATAATACTATTGCTGGGTTTCACATTATGACACTTCCTAGATCACCATTGGGTACTATAGTGTCTCTTTTTCTTCAAAGTACTTATTCATTTCATCATGTGTCATAAGATCAATTCTCATAAACTGTTTATAGGTTCTGTGCATGCATGAGTCATAACATGTATTTCTATCCTTTTTACATTAGAGGGAGGAACAAAACAAAGCAAGACAAAACAAAACATTCCTATAAATACATGAAACAAAAAAGACATGTAAGACCACTATACAAGGGGTTCTACAATGGTTACTGTGTTGTTTCTTGTTATCTTCAATAGAATTGGCTATATTATCACACATAGTATAATTGAATATATCAGTACATAACAGTATTAATAAAAACACAATTTTGTATATAGTATAAAACTTCAAAAACAGGTAGTAATCAAGCCAGAATGGGTAAATAGTGAGTCTTGTCATCTTCAGTGTAACTGCCTAAACTCTCAGACTTGATACTATCAATCATACCAATTTTGAATAAAATCTGTCGATACCAAACAGCAATCAAACAAACCAGATATAACTAAGATAAGTGATGCTAAACCAGTATAAATCATACAGGGCTCCAAGTTAAGTTAATAGGAAATTAATGATGATTACTGTGCTATATCCTGGTGTTTTGGGGATAGCTGTGTGTGCCCTCAAATCTAATCCAATTAGACAAACTGGGACAGAATAAAATCTAAGCAGAGTGGTGCAAGTAATATGCGTTTTAATTCTTGATACACTATTAACAATACGTTCTGCCATCTTTACCATTTCTCCTCTTTCACTTCCCCAGGGTGCACTGTGTATTTTTGGGTCTCATCTAGACACTCGGTTTTAAACTGGGTGCAGGGGGCAACCTGCTATTTACCTAATTGGTTCCGAACTTTCTCCCTGCTGGACTTGATCTCTAATTATATTGCTTTACCTATTAAAGCCTGTCTTTCCAACCTATCAACAAATACTGGTCTAGTTGGCCCTATTACTCTATGGCTCCCTGTCCCATAGAGCATTGTTTTCCCATATTTGATTTTCAGTTAATATGCCCTTTTTCAGATTAAAGAGCATCTCAGTGGACCCTACCTCCCGATCTATTCTACCTGTGATTGTGTTTTTTTTAATTTAGTGTATCAAGGCCGTCTATACTAGAGATTATAACCAACCTTCTCTGCCTCATTTCTGTTACGCTCTTTGTTTGCCCTGAGTTGTCTGCATGTCTTCTTCATTCTACTTGCTGCTCCATTCATTGAGGCTTCTCTGCCACTGTTCCTGGAATCCTAGTACTTTTCTCTCTCGCTAGAATGCCCTACAGTATTCTCAGTAGAGTTGGATTGGTGGTCACGAATTTCCCCAGTTCCTTTTTGTCTTGGAAGCGTCTTGTTTCTCCATTAATTTCTAGAGACAGTTTTACAGGGTATATCAATCTGGGCTGGAGGTTATTTTCTTTTTTTTTGTTTGTTTTTTTTAAATTTTATTTAAGGAGAAAAGAAAAAAAAAGCAGAGAAAGGGTACAAGTTATACAGATTTGCAGAAAAAAAATGAACAGTAGGAAATCACTAGTTAATGGATTACATACTGTCATCTTAGAAATAATTGTTCAAGTCACAAAATTAAAGCTTGTAAAGTGGACATTCCATCAATGATACTGCAAACAGTTCTGTTCAATGATCCAATAAAACTCTGTGATATCATATTCTATCTTATACACTTAAATATACATGCAGTTATATAGTTTAGAGCACTTTTTTTTACTCTCTTTTGTACAATGACTATTACACATTTTGGGTTTCATTGCTCTCACGGTTCTTATTACTTTTTTGGAAGAGAGTAAAACCAAATGTGACATAACAGAACAGAATCGGTCAAGTCAAAAGGGTGGACATAATAGATAATGTGAAAACATAATACAAGGTGATCAACAATGGTTACCATAATGCCTCCCGCTATCTCTAATAGAATTGCCTATACCATTAGTTATAATACAATTGAACAAAACAGTAAAGAACAAAACCGACAAAGCCAAACCATTGGAGACATTGTAGGTCTTCAAAAGTAGATAAAAGTCAACGAGAATGGGCGTTATAATGAATCTCATTATCTTCACAGCTGATGCCTAAATTTTCGAACCTGATACTATCCAGCAAAACAGAATAGGGGAACATCAGTTAAAAACCAGATGGTGAGAGTAATACAGGGCTTTAAATCAAGGTAATGAAAAGTCAAAGTGGGTTACTATAATATATCCTGCTATTTTTTTTCCTTTAATTAAAAGGATAAAGATAAAAAAGTAAATAATGGAGTGGAGATTGAGATAAAAGAGGGCATAACAACGAAACAGCGCAGATCAAAACATAACCATTTAAGCAGAATAGTGTTTCACCACCAGATAATCCTAACCTAAAAGTAGTTACCATATTGTCTCTTTCTTTGAAATCCTTGAGTACAACTTCGTATACTGTAGCATTAAGTATATCAAAACAATGTAAAACCATTCAAGAGAATGACAGCATTACAGAGTATTTAGAATCGACTAACAGAAAATGAACAATGGTTTCTGTATAATCTCCTTGTCTTTAAAAGGTTTTTGCTTATACTATCGTACATAATAAAATCCAGTAAGATACAACCTATTTAGACCATTGGAGACAGAAGGACAAAAGCTAGATGAGACTTCAAAACAAGATGATACTAAATCAGTATTACCTATTAAGATGTCATTTTCTCCAAAATAGCTGTTCCTATCATCCAGTCTTCTCTGCCTCATTTCTGTTGAGCTCTTATTCTGTCAGTAGCTGTCAGTTTGTCTTCTTCACTTTGTTCTCTGCTCCATTAGTTGTGGCCTCCACTATTTCTGGATTCTTTGTATTTTTCTTTTTTTAGAATATCCTGCAATACTCTCTGTAGAGTTGAATTGGTGGTTGCAAATTCCCCCAGTTCCTCTTTATCCTGGAAGTACCTTGTTTTTCCATCAATTTCCAGGGACAGTTGTGCAGGATATCTCAATCTTGGCTGGAGATTATTATCTTTCAAAGCTTGAATTATTTCCCCCCACACTCTTCGTGATTTGATGGTTTGTGCAGAGAAATCTGCTGTAATTCTGATGGGTGCTCCCTTGTAAGTGGTCTGTTTCTTGTCTCTGACAGCTTTTAATATTCTGTTCTTGTATTGAATTTCTGGAATTTTTATTATTATATGCCTGGGTGTTGCTCTGTTTGGGTTGTAGGTAGCTGGGGTCCTGTATGCCTCATACATCTGAGTATCTTTACCTTTTGCTAAATTAGGAAAATTCTCCTGGATTATTTCTGTGAGTAGCTTTTGTAGTTCATTTGTTTGTGTCCCTACTTCTTCTTTTATGTTCTTAATCCTTAAGTTATGGATCCTCTTATCATCTTCTTGTCTTTGTATTATTGCTGTTTGTTTCTTTGTTATTTTTAAGAAGTTTTTTATTTCATTCTCCCATATTACAATTCTGCCCTCCAGTTCAAATAGTCTGTCCTTAGTTTCTTTCAAGCTGTTATGCCAGTCTTGGATAGACTTCTTAGTTTCTTGGTAGTCCCTTTGAACCTGCTTCACGTATTCTATGCTTTCCCTGTTTTCTCCATCAAACAATTCTCCCCTCTTTTTCTGTTCTTCCATTCCACCATCTGTTTTTTCTTGGGTGGGGCTTAGCATTTCTCTAACTATTTTGCATACTTCTAGCTTCAGGTCATTGATAACTTCATTCCTGAATTGGTCTATGAGGCTCTCTATATGGTGCTTTATGTGTATTGGTGCGGTGTCCGCTATTGCCTGTTTCTCAGAATTGGGGGCCGAGGAGCCTTTCTTGTTGCTGCCTCTTCCCATATTCTCTGTTCCTTATATATGCAAGCTTATATGAGAGGCCCAGCTTCCCTGCCTGTCAGCCACAGCCTGATCGAATTGCGCCGGTTAGGTGTTCCCACTCACCGCTGCACACCAGGCAGCCTAGGCGGGGCCCGCCCCTCCCGGCCACCATCAGGCTCTGGGATCTGGGTTGGGCCAGCCTACAGGGTCCGCCGGCAGCGTCACACAGGCCAGGCACTTTTCACCAATCCCGCCTGAGAGGGGAATGTGTGGCTGGAGTCGCCACTGCGCCCTGCTCCCGCAGGACTGCTCGGGCCCAGAAAGTGTGCTGGAGTCAAACTGTGGTGGAGTGTCAGTTTCTCTCACTCACCTCACCACAAGTCAGAACATGCCTCCCTGCCCGTCCTGTTTTTGACTCCGTTCGCAGACTCCCGTTCTCAGAGTTTCCGCGCGTCCCTCTCCTTGCCGAGCTGATGTAGAGGCAGCCAGCCGCCGCGCGGCGGGAAACCCAAATCGCGGCTTCCAATGGCGCAGGGTCCAGCCTCAGCAGCGAGACTTTTCTGTTCCCGTTTTAGCACCAGGACTGCATTCCAAGTTGGTTTCTCTCAGCTGAGTTCGTTCCTGAGTCAGCAGAGCATAACTCCACCTGCTTATGTCTCTTTAGTCCGCACCATACCTGGCTTCTCAGCCTAGTTTTTCAGGGAGCCTCCAGTAGTTGCTGTTATCTGTCCGCCATGTTCTCCCGGAAGTCCTCGGAGGTTATTTTCTTTCAGGACTTGAAATATTTCGCTCCAGACTCTTCTTGACTTGATAATTTGTGTCGAGAAGTCTGCCATAATTCTGATGGGCATTCCTTTATAGGTGATCTGTTTCTTATCTCTAACAGCTTTTAATATTCTGTTCTTATATTGAATTTCTGGGATCTTGATTATTATATACCTGGGTGTGGCTCTGTTTTGGTTGTAGGTGGCTGGAGTTCTGTATGCTTCATACATCTGAATATCACTTCCTTTTCCTATGTTTGGGAAGTTTTCCTTAATTATATCTGTAAATAGCCTTTGTAGTTCCTTTGTTTGTACCCCTGTTTCTACATTCACATTCTTTATTCTCAAGTTATAGATCCTCTTGTCATCTTCTAGCCTTTGTATTGTTACTGCTTGTTTCCTTGTTATTTTTTAAAAGTTTTTCCTTTCATAATCCCACATTGCAAACCTGTCCTCCAATTTGGATAATCTATCCTTAGTTTTTTTCAAGCAGTTTTGCCAGCTTTCAATGGAGTTTTTAATTTCCTGGTAACTCTTTGAATCTGCTTCATGTATTCTATATTTTCTTTATATTCTTCATCAGATGGTTCTTTCCTTTATTTGTGTTCCTCCATTCTTCCGTGTCTTCTTGAGAGGTGCCTAGCATTTCTTTTATTAATCTATCTGTATCTTGCTTTACTTGGTTAAATATTTCACTTTTGAACTTGTCTATGAGGTTCCGAAGATATTTCTTTATGTCCGCTAATGCCATGTCTGATATTGCATGTTTGCTGTCCTCAATCTCTTTTGTGTTTACCTTTCTTGGATCAGTGTTCTCAGAATTGGGGGCTGGGAACTTTTCCTTATTGTCTCCTCATATTTTTTGTTTCTTCCTTACAGACATATAAAGAAGCCCCAGTCCCTTTTTTTAAATTCTGTTTCTTCAGAAGTGTGCTGGCTAGGTGACCCTGCCTGCTCCAGTGTGCTGTTGAGGTGTTGACAGCATATGCTGGCCCAGGAATATGGCCATTTTCACAACATTGGTTCTTCCTAGCCAAGAGCAAGGAATATGCTTCCATTTTCTAATATCTTCTTCAATATCCTTTTTTAGAGTAATATAATTTTCAGCATATAGGTGTTTTACATTCTTAGTTGATTCCTAAGTACTTCATTTTTTTAGATGCTATTATGAAAGGTGATATTTCCATAATTTATTTCTCAGGGAGTGTTTTGTTTGTGTACAGGAATGCTATTGATTTTTAAGTGTTGACTTTGAATGTAGCTATATTGCTGAATTTTTTTTATTACCTCTAGTAGTCTTTTAATGGAGTGTTTTGGTCTTCTATGTAAAGTATCATGTTACCTGCAAATAGTGATAATTTAACTTCTTCTTTTCCTATCTTTATGCCTTTTCTTTTTCTTGTCTAATTGCTCTGGCTAATATTCCCAGAACTATATTGAATAGGAGTTTTGATAGTGGACATCCTTGTCTTGTTCCTGATTTTAGAGTGAAGTTTTAGAGTGTATTTTTTTGTCCATTTAGTATATTGTTGGCTGTTGGTTTGTCACAAATGGCTTTTATGAGATTGAGGTCGATACCATCCATTCTGAGTTTCTGTAGAGTTTTTATCATAAACGTGTGTTGGACTTTATCAAAAGCTTTTTTTGCATCTATTGAGATGATCATGTGATTTTTATTTTTGGCTCTGTTGATGTGGTATATTACATTTATTGATTTGCATATGTTAAACCATCCCTGCCTTCTTGAAATAAATCCCACTTGGTCATGATGTATAATCTTCTTCATGATTTGCTGCAATTCTATTTGCCAATATTTTATTGAGAATATTTCCATCAATGTTCATTAGTGAGACTTGATTGGGTCTTTCCCTGGTTTTGATATCAGTGTGATACTTGCCTCCAGGAATGAGTTAGGGAGGATTGCTTCTGTTACAGTTTCATTGAATAGTTTAAGGAGTATTGATGTCAGATCTTCTCTAAATTTCTTATAGAATTCAGCCGTGAATCCATCAGGACCTGGACTTTTTTTTGTTGCTAAGTTTTTAGTCATGTTTTCAATTTCAGTAACTGATACTGGGTTATTCAAAATTGTTATATCTTCTTGATTGAGCTTTGGTAGTCGTATGTGTCTAGAAATCTGTCCATTTTCTTTGTGTTTTTCACCCTTTGTGAGTATAGATTTTCAAAGTAGGTTCATGATTTTTTGAATTTCCATGGGATCTGTAGTAATTTCCGTCTTTTCAGTCCTTATTGTGTGACTTTAAGTTTTTTTTTCTTTTTCTTTATAAGGTTGGCTAGAGGTTTGTCAGTTTGGTTTATTCTCTCAAAAAGTCAGCTTTCTGACTCATTAATTCTTTGTATTGTTTTTTAGTTTCAACTGCATTGATTTCTGCTCTAATCTTTACAGTTTCCTCTCTTCTATGAACGTCAGGTTTAACTTACTCTTCTTTTTCTAGAAACTTGTGATGAAGCTTTAGGTTGTTTATTTGTGCTCATTCTGTTTTTTTGATATGACAGTTTATTGCTATATATTTCCCTCTTAAGTCCACTTTCGTTGCATCCCACAGATTGCAGTATGTTGCTTCTGCATTTTCGTTGAATTGTAGGTATTACTTTATTTCTTCTTTAATTCATCTGTAGCTTACTGCTTGTTCAGAAAGTTATTTAATTTCCATGTATTTATGCAGGTTTTGCAGTTTCTATTGCCATTAATTTCCAATTTCAGTGTGCTATGGGGACAATATACAGTCTCTTTTGGAGAATGTCCCATGTGCAGCTGAGAAGAATGTGGAGTCTGATGTGGTTGAGTGGAACACTCTGTAAACATCTTCTAAGTCCAGTTGCTCACGGGTATGATTCAATTGTATTATTTCTATGCCGACTTTTTGTCTAATTGATTTATGTGTTTGTGACAAAGGGGTATTAAGGTCCCCTGTTATAATTGTGTTCTTTTGCATTTGGTTTTTCATGTCCATTAGTGTTTGTCTTATATAGTTGAATGCTCCTGTTGCATATATATTTATAATTGTTAGTTCTTCTTCTTGAATTTTTCCACTAAAGAGTATGTAGTAATCTTTATCTCTTTTAGTCATTTTAGGTTTGAAGTTCACATTGTCTGCAAATAACATAGTTACTCCTGCTTTTTTCTGGGTTGCTGTTGCATGAAATACTATTTTCTATCCTTTGACTTTTAATCTATGAATTTCCTTCTGGGTCAGATACATTTCTTGTATGCAGCATATTATGGGATCATGTTTCTTGATCTATTCTGTTAACCTGTTTCTTTTTATAGGTGAATTGAGGCCATTTACATTTATGAATATCATTGATATGTACTCGCTTGACTTGGCTGTATTATGTTCCAGTTGTTTGCTTTCTGCTTTTCCCCTTTGTTTAATTGCTTGTCCTACCTGGGGGTTTCTTACTGTTGTTTTCTGGGAATTGTGGTCATTTTTATCTCTATCTAGTATATCTTTCAACACTCTTTCTAGGGTTGGTTTAGTGAACATGAATTTCTTCAGTAGTTCTTTGTCATGGAGGTATCTTGTTTCTCCATTAAATTTGAAAGACAGCTTTTCTGGGTACATCTGTTTGGGATAAAAGTTGTTTTCTTTTAGGGCTTGAAATACTTCAATCCAAGTTCATCTTAACTTGAAGGTTTGCTCTTAAAAGTCTACCATGATTCTAATGGGCTTTCCTTGATAGGTAAGTTGTATCTTTTCTCTAACAGCTTTTAATATTCTGTTTTTATGCTGTATGTCTGGGATCTTAATTATTATATATCTAGGTATAGGTTTATGTTGATTTTGGCTGTTTGGCATTCACTTATCTGCATATCAGATTTCTCCCCATGTTTGGGAAGTTTTCTACTATTACTTCTCTGAATATTGTAGGTATGTCGTTTGTATTGACTCCTACATCTTCACTGATGCCTGGTAGTCTTACATTGTTTCTCTTGGCATCGTCTTGAAGCTGCTGATTGTCATTTCTTGTTGCTTTGTTGCTTTTATAAATTCTACCCTTTCATGATCCACTATCTATGATCCTGTCTTCAAGATCTGAAATTCTATCTTCAGCTTCATTTAAAAGGTTTGCCAGCTTTGAATAGAATTTTTTGTTTCTTGGATGTCTTTTTGAGTTTGTTTCATGGATTCTGCTTGTTTTCTATATTGTTCATTCAGGTTTCAATCAGTTTCCCATGGTCCTGTATTTTTTTTTTCTATTTCTTCTCTAGTTATGCTGAGCAGCTTGTTTACTAAGTTGTTATTTCTGTCTTTACATGAGAAATTATTTGTAATTTGATTTCCACCATAGCTTCAGAGATTTGTTTCTTTGTTTCATTTGCTATCTTTCCAGAGATTCCTGGTGTATGACCTTTGAAGTCCTCTATTTCACTGTCACCTGTTCTTACTCCTGATGGACTAGATGTTTGATATTGCATTTTGCTTTTTTGTTTTGTCATTTTCATCCTTTTGGCCAATACTTGGTTTTTCAGTCCTAGTAGTCACAACTGTCAGTAGTGTGTATCTTAGGGTCCTAGCATGTGGTGGATGTTTGTCTGATTATTGAGTACCGCAGTGAAGAGGAGGGCCAGTCACCTGAATTTTTCCTGTGGGTCCTGTTGGCTGAGTCCTATATTCTTCCTGCTGACTAACGTAGGAGTAGCAATGTAAGTCAACCCTTAGTTCCTCCTGTTGCTACGTCTTCAGGTTATTACAGGTCACCCACTCTCCCTGTGTATAGTGTTTGTCTCAGCTGAGACTCTACTGTGTCACTTATGTCTCATAAGCCCTTTTAATTTTCTCCAAGTTGGGGGAGCGCTTATTGGCACACTCCTCAACCTGCCTGATATTCTCTGTGTGGAGGAAGGCATTACCTACACCCTTGACAAGCTCTCCAAGGTCTTGCAGCTGGAAGGAGCCTTACTACTTCTCCTATTTACCCTCGGAAAACCTCTCTTTTAGGGACAAACTCACCACAGTGATTGGAGCCTGCTGAGGTCTTCTGTTTGGGTGAAGGGTTACTGAGTCTCCCATCAACATGGTTAATCCACTGCAGTTCAAGGTTCTGGGAGGAAGAGTGGGAGCCAAAGTTCAACAGCAGTATTTGGTCTAGGAGAGGAAGAGGGTCATTGAGGGCAGCAGGCCAGCAGCATAGCAGTCCTCCAGGCAGATGGGGCATGCTGTAGGCACTTTTAATTACACTGGAGTCTTAGTAGCTTTCATTAGGTTTTTCCTACCTGTTCTGATATTCTTATGAGGTAACAATGATTTATGGAATGATTAAATCAATTTAAATAATGTTCGGTCTTAAATATATATTAATTTTATACTTTGCATAATCTATATAGGACATCTATAAAACAAATGTTCCGTTGAGTTTTTCAATATTAGCAGTTTCATATGCAGCTCTTTTTGGTGAAGCAGAAGGAATAAACTTTGGTTTTCATGCTTTAACTTGAGGGCTCCGTGGGATGCCTCTGTCGGTCTCCACTGATGGCCAGGGCAAGCTGGCATTGGCAGTGATGGACAGCAGGCCACTTTTTTTTTCTAGATGGTTTTTCCTGAGACGTGGCAGTGAGTTAGAATGTGGATTCAGTAAGATGCACCAGAAGGAGAGATCTAGGGTGAAATTTCCAAAGATAGAAAGCACAGGAGGCAGCTGGGTGAGACTGGCTTCGGTTTCTTACTGCGCACCCTGACATAGGAATGTAAATTACTGGAGATGGACACAAGTACTGTAAGTGCAGGTACTTGTAAGCTTTGAACAGCTGGGTGCTTATTAAGAGAGAGTTCCTGAGACTTCGCAACAGTGACCTAACAGTTTGTACAGCACAGACTAAACCAAGTTTGATGAAGTGGGCAGAATAGTGTTGAATTTATCTCAGTGTTTAATATATTTTTTGCTGTCTAAATTAAAGTATGGGGTAATGAGATTTGCCACACACAAACACATGACATGACTATAGTTTTTGTTTAGCGGGCAGCTCTAAAATATGTATAAATAGAAAGCAGAGATGCATACATGAGAAGAGGAAAATAGGAGAAATAAACATGACTGGTATGTAGTAAATAATTATATCAAAGCTTTTAATATCAGAAACAAAATAAAACTAAACATAGTGTTGTAATGATTTCAGTGCTTCTTAAAAGTTTAAATTCATCCAGTAAGAGAAATGGAACCCCCCTAAAATGTAGATGAGAGGAAAAGTACTAAAGTAATCTTTGATGCACATAGTCTGAGATTTAGACCATCAAGCAATAAACTTTTTCATTTCAATTTTTGATATAGTCTCTTCTTAAAGTTTTTAAGATGAAAGAGGTTCCAATCTGTTTGAAGCATTTCTTAGCATTTTAAAAATAATTTGAGTCAACATTTTTAAAATAATTTGAGTCACTCATTGATTGGCCTTAGTGATTTTCTTAATTTCTATTTAGTTTTAATTATGTAAAGAGGTAAGCCAGTCACATTTGCAGAAGTAATATCTCTTTGTATATTTCTCTTTGTAGATTTATTTCATTTTGGTTATTACATTCACTGAAGAGTATTTTTCATTTGCATGTGGACAAACCACCTGTTTTTAACAAAGTTAAAAAGTACTTAATTCTGTAATTTGTTTTTCAGTGTTGTCTTTAGTTCCTGTTTTCAGTTCATCTGGCTGTCACTTGGGCACATGGGTTAAGCCCTGGGGCAGAGAACTGCGGGTGCCTGGATGTCAGGGGCTGGGCGGGGCGAGTGCCATAAGCAATGCCTTTGTAGGTGCCTCCAAGAAGGTGGGGCAGGCAACTGGCTTCAAAAATTAAAAACAGACCATCTTTTAGCATCTTTTCACTAGGACTCTACTCTTCTTCATGCAAATACTTCCTCAGCCATAATGTTTATCATTTAATTTGAACCTTCAAAAATAGCAGATGATTTCTTCTGAGCACTGAGCCTTTTCTAGACATACTGCTGCCTACTGTAGCCGTGCACACCTTTCAGGGGTCTCCTCTTGCAGTGTCAGATTTCCCCCAACTTTCTTTCTTTGAATTTCTGTTTCCTACCATATGTATCCTGTGAGCTGACACGGACAAAAGGTTTTGCTCTCTACAGTTGTGTCCGGGTGGATTTAGGTTAGACACCAAGTACTGTAGAGAATAAAGTAAGTTTGGTTTGTCAGCAGTCATTCTTGCCTTTCTGGAACCCTACACCTCACATGACAACCAGAAAGGCAGTATGAGAAGCTCAGGATAAAGCAGGATAAACATGCAAATGCAGACAACAAATAGAAAAACCTAAGACAGTTTCAGGATTATTGACTACCTTACAATAGCATCAAAACCAGGCCTGGTGGTGTAGTCCTGTAATTTCAGTGCTCAGGGGCTTGCGGCAGTTTGAGGCAGCCTGGGAAGTTTAGTGACTCAAAGAGATTCTGTTTTATAATAATAATAAAAAAAAACCAAGAGGGCCGGGGATGCAGCTCCGTGAAAAGGCCCTGGGCTGAGGCCCTGGTACCACACACATGCACACACACACACACACACACACACACACACACACACACATACACACACACACACACACACACGTCAGGAAACAGTGAAAAAGCTATGCCAGGCAAAACAAATTGAAAGAGACAAAGGGTAACAATTTAAATATAAAAGAAAATAATATTTTTAAAGATAAATGATCATATACGATACAGTGGAATGTTATACAAAGGTTTAAGGGCAAATATATCAAGAAGATGTAACACATAGATCTATCTAATAATGTAGTCTAGAAATATGTAAAGCAACATGTGGTAGAAATTGTGAAATCGGGTAAATCAGTCTTTTACACTGATTGACTTTATTTCCTGCTCTGAGAATTGAACATAGGGCTTTCACACTGAGCTACCTCCCCAGCCCTATTTTTCTTTTCACTGTAAGACAGGGTCTCCTTAAGTCACTGAGTTGTCCAGGCTGGGCTTAAACGTTCAATCCTCCTGCCTCAGGCTCCCAGAATTCTGGGATTAAGCAGTATACCATCGTGCCCAGAATTTAATAGTTGATTTTTTTATTGTCCTGTTTAAGAATCTATCTTCTCCACGGGAAAAGAGATACATTGTATGTTTTTGTCCAAAAGGTATGTTTCACCTTTCACTTTGAGTTCTGTGGTCCGTCCCATACACATTTTTACGTGTTTCAAATACATTTTGTGTATGATAGGAAGTCAAGGCCAAGGACTATGTTTTTTCATCCAGTACTTTGATTAAAAAGACCATTCTTTTCCTACAGAATTGCTTTGCATTTGTAGTAAATCAAGTGACCATATATATGCGGGTCTATTTCTGGACTGTTTTCCATTTTGCCTTGTGAGCTTAAACTAGAATTGGATTTGAAAGACCAGAGATGGTAATTTCCCAAGGTGCTATTTTTAGGTGCCCACATGAATTGTTCTGTCTTGACGAGTGCTTTTGATTCTTCTCCCTTACTTTCCATCCCTTTATAAGGACAGAGCCAGCCATGAGCTCAAGATGGCAGTGGCAGCGACATGGGCAGTGACTACTAATAG
Organism: Cavia porcellus; assembly: GCF_034190915.1. Classification (NCBI taxonomy): domain Eukaryota; kingdom Metazoa; phylum Chordata; class Mammalia; order Rodentia; family Caviidae; genus Cavia; species Cavia porcellus. The sequence continues at coordinate 77,159,672 of NW_026947494.1, read as the reverse complement.
TTACAGGGTTTCTTTTTACGTGACAAGAAGATGCTAAAATTGACGGTGATGATGGTTGCAAAACCCTGTGAACATACAAAGAATCTTTGGATTTACACTTTAAATGGGTGGATTGTGTGATACGCAAATATCTTTATAAAGCTGTTTTTTAAAAATACATTGTTACTTAGTTGAGATAGTTCATTTTTAGCTCTTGCTTGGCACTGAAAGAAATATTTACATACACTTTGGCTGTGCTATTTTCGTGAGCTAATTCCATATATTCATCATAAACTGACAACTAAAAAAGCCCCCTTAATTATTGAATTATGGTTCCCTGATGTCCCAGTGGGATGAGTGTCTGAGTCAGTTCTCAGCAGGTGTGTAGACACTGAGCATTTAAGGACTTCTGAAAATTGCAAGTCCGTTTCAGAATGTACCAGGCTGTCAAAAACATACTAGTCTGTGTGTGCAGCTTTCATTGAGAACTTACAGTTTCTTTTGTCTTTTCCCTAGATTCACTGTTGTCTCCCCAAAATGTTAGGGAACTTCTTCTAAGGTCTTGCCTAACAAACACTGGTAAGTGACAGCTAGTGACAGCTATTTGAGCTGGATAAGGTGAAGCATGCCTGAAATTCCAGCACTCTGGGAGGCTGAGGCAGAAAGATCACAAGTTCCAGTTCTATGTGGACAACTAGTGAGATCCTATAACTTAAAAAATTTTAGGCCATGGGCTTACAATATTAAAAGAGTTTGGGGTCAGGTTGTCCCATTCCATATAGGTCATGAAAGTTCTGTTAAGAAAGTCAATTTAGGGCCAGGGGTCCTTGGGCCAGTGATGGTTGCTTAGCATTCACAAGGTCCTGGGTTCCATTCCCAGCACTGGAAAAGGAAAGGTGAGGAAAGGAGACCAGAGAGGAGAGCCTATTTGAGCTAATTATCATGGAAAATCTATGCAGCAATATCTCAGGTGTGAAATTCAGTTCATTCTAAACTCCTGTTCAAACACAGAAAAGTTTAAGAACTGAACATACTTTCCCATAAGAAATAATGGAAAACCAAATAATTGGTTCTGAGGCCTGTTTACTTTTTTTTTTTTGTCTTTTTCCTTTTTATCAGTACCAGGGATCAAACTCGCGACTGCCTGCTTGCAAGGCAGGCGCTTATGCCACTGAGTTAAATCCCCAGCCCCTGTTTACATGTAATAAGTTCATTTTTCCAAGACTTTTAACACATTGCACAATGATTTCTTTAACTCTATGGTGGTTCTCACAGTTTTCCTCTTAGTTTTACTGCTGACTTATCACTGACTTTTTTTGGAATCACGGTTACAATATTTTTATACAAATAAAGCAAAAAAATTAGAGCACAATGACAAATTATGGAGGACCACTGGATGACTCTCTTTGAAAGAAGAGAAATTATCTCCGCTTTGCTAACCTGACCCCATTGCCATGTGTTGATGTGTACAGAGGTGGCTAGGACTTTCCTTATCCTCAGGTGCTGATGCCTAGGATTTGAAGCAAGGCAACAGGGGAGTGTTGGCCCGCCCATAGCTCCCCAGAAGCCTGTGTGAGCCAGGAGGAGGGAGAGCTGCATGTTCAGAAGAGGCTGTGACTTCCCAGCACATGAAAGGTTACATGTCAGAGCTGAAGCACGGGCCCCAAAACATCATATACTACCTCAGATCGTGTTACGCAAGTCACTCTCTCTGCATGTCCTTCTCTCTGCATACTGCAAAGATGAGCTCAGGCTTCTGCCCAGCCCAGCTCACAGCACTCTCACAGTCACTCATTCTGGAGCCACTCCCCTCTTTACGAATTAATGAAACCTGGGTTTGGCCTCAGGTTCCAGCCTTTGTTCTGGTTAGCCATCATACTAGCTGGATTCCCAAAACTGCAGATGTGCTTTAGTGTCTTTATTCTCACTATGGCTGCACTGGAAGTGGTAGATTGGAATTAACTTGTTAGAATTCCAATAATTTTTCCCTGAGATTACAAATACAAACTTCCTGGATTGCAGGGAAGACCTGGAAGGGCTTTCTGTAACAAATATTTTCATTCATTAACACAAGCGCTATCTGTGGTTTGGGTGAAGGTGGTGCTTATACTGAAGTGTCACCCCTTTCTCATGACTCACGCTTGCCCCATACAGGTTTTTTTTTTTTTTTTTTTGAATTAGACTTTTCAGTTCAACTATTGAGCAAAGCTACAAACACCTAGCAGATTTTTTTTCCAAACTTTGCTTGTTCAAGTATTGGAAAGTTTGACCTTGGAGCTGTTGGAAAATTGAGATATCACAGCAGTTTATTTGCACAGTAATGCAAAGTAAAGAGTACAATACTTTGCAAAAATATGCAATGTAAACATACTTATCTGAGATCTTCTGTAAAGACCTTAGTTTGTGAAGATAAGCCAAATACAGTTAAAGGGTGCAGAAATGTGATATAACTGAACACTTTCCAAGTTCATTTGTTTTGATGCACGTTTCCAACTTAAGTATTTGGGAGGTGCCTAGCATAGTGGTGCACTCTCGTCATCCTGACACTCGAGAGGCTGAGGCAGGAGGATCACCTTGAGTTTGAGGCCAGCCTGGGCTACATAGTGAAACTCTGTTTATAAAAACCAAAGGGAAAACAAGAAGCATTTTCATAACAGTCCTGAAGGACTCAGTTAAATTTTAAAATATAGCAGACCTTGGCTTATAAACTTAATTTGTTCACGAGGGATGGTTGTAACGCAGGTTCATGTAAGTCAAGACTTTTTCCCATAAGAAATAATGGAAATATCAATAATGCATTCCAAGCCTCCCAGTGCACCCCTTAACTACCTTTTTCATAATAAAAGAGAGTTGTATAATGTGTGTAATTTAACAGAAATAGCAGTAACTTTCCTAGTGTATTCACCAAAGAGATATGAAATGGGCCTAGTTTACCAGAAACAACAATTTTATGCTGTAGTTAACACTCAAGTTGACTTGCAGGAAGGGAGGATGGCATGGAAGGTGGTTACTGTTTGGAAGGAGAGCCCCTGCCATATGAACATCAGGGATCTGGCCCTCTGGTGTGCTTGCTCTCCTAGGGAGAGTCTGTTGCCCACTAGAACCTGTTTCCGGCTTACTAGGTGTCAGTCTTTTCAGAACTAAAAACTGGTCTAAGGTTGTGGGTTCCTGTCTTTTCTTTAACACTGTTCTGTAGTGTGACACTGTCATTACACAAGGGAATGCAGTGATCGGCTTTTTCCTCTGGGTGAGTTTTCTCTACAAATGTTTGTGTCTGTCCACTTTTTCAGGATTTGCTTTATTTCAGAAGAAAGGCTTTGCTGCACTGATTGTTGATTCTCCCCATCCTCTTCAGAAAGCTCCTCAGATGCCACTCTCTTGCTCAGCCAGAAGCTGCTGGGTTCCTCCACCAGCAGTTCCTCTGAGTGCTCCTCCACCAGTTCTCAGCCTCACCACTGTCTCCCTGCAAGCCTGTGCACTGTGCTATAGTGACAGTTCACCAGCCACAGGATCAGTTGAAGGCACAAGCTCCTCTATAGCGCCTTCAAAGTCTTCTGTATAATTGTAGGCCACACTTTGTTTCAGGCAGATCTCTGTGTCCTTAGACACTGGCCTAGGATTTCTCAGCCTTACACGAGAAAGGATGTCATAGTGTTCCTTCTAGAATTATTCAAGGGTTAAATCTGAATGTGAGTTCATCTGGAAGCACTTCAGGAAGTTTCAGGGGTACAGCTTCTTAGTGAGCTATAAGCTGCTGGTCCATATGCTTCAGGAGAGGAGTTGTAGTAGGTAGGGGGCCGTGGACTGAGAGCTATGGGAATTCTTCAGCCAGTTCTTCCAAGTCTCCTGGGTGAGCAGGAGCCTTGTCCATGATGAGGAGGACCTTGGATAGTAAACCTTTGATCTCTAGATATTTCTTAACAGTAGGAAGGGCTCCCTGATCGACTCAAGATAAAGCACTCTTGTTGCCCAGGCTTTTGTGTTAGACCTCACATAACCCCCAGCCTATTCTTTGTGACTTTAGGTTTTCTGAACACTCACAGGGTCTCAGAGTGACAAACCAAGAGAAGCTGTATCTTCAGGTCACCACTTGCATTTGCAAATAGCATTGAGGTTAGCCTGGCCCTCATAGGCCTGTGGCCTTACATTTTCTTCTCTTCTGGAGTAACGTGTGTTGTCCTGGGTATTTTCTTCCAGAAGAGGCCAGTTTCATTGTAGTCGAAAATTTGATGAAAGCAAAAGCCATTTTTCTGTGTCACTGTTTCAAAGTGATGTATGTATTTTCCAGTAGCCCTTTTGCCAGTACTGGTGGCTTTGCCATGCCTAGTATGGTACCAACTTCAGGTCTTGCTGTAAAATTGTGAAACTACCCCTTACTGGCATGAAATGTTTCACTGTTATCACTCACTGATTGATCTGCATCCTTTATCCTTTATGAGATCTGTGTTTATAGCCCTAGCTGCTTCACAGACTTCAAACTCAGGCCGCAACCTGCCCTTTCTTTTATCCGTACCGATAATGGCCTTTCTGCCGCCTCTGGCACTGGTGACCGGGACTCCCTGATTTGAGTGACACCTTTAGCAACACTGGCTTCTTTATGCAAGTCTTTTCTTTGTAAGTCTGTTAAGAGTCACTTTTACCTGCTCTACGTTATCAAGATCAGTGAGAGCCACTCTCATATTTCTCCACAGTTCCCTCCTCCTTTTCAGTTGTGACTGCTTTCTTTCCCTTTCTTCCTTAGCTTTGTTTCTAGCTTTTTGGGGGCCAATTTGATAGCAGTTATTGTAGCAGTCATATAAAGCACCGACTGAAATCACATCCACAAACATGTCCATTTGGTGTCACACTGACGCTTAGATCCACTTTTCTGGCATCACAAGTCTTTATTTACAAATGCACAAGAGGCCAGCATTTGGGTCCTAACTCAAGATTTTGGTTGTGAGTTTAACCTAAAATTCTGGTTGTAACCAAGTTGTTTGTACATTAGGCTGGTCATAACTCAAGGGTCCAATGTAATTAATTTTTCTTTCTATAATTAATTTTTTCATTTGAAAAGAAATCTTATTGTGTATATCTATACTTCAATCCTTTATGTGTAATATGGTTGGTTCTCTAAAATTTTTAATTATTAGAAATCTTTCTATGCTATATTTTTACTTTGAAAATTAGATGAAAAGTTGAATTGTGAAAGTAAAAAGTTTATCTCTAATAATTTAAAGTAAAACAGACAAAGTATTTAAAATAATGTTTTTACTATAATAAGGTTAAAATATAGATACTAACTTTAAGTGCTTCAATAGCACCATTAATTTTGGAAGGGAAATTAAAATATTGTACTTGTAAGTGCTTTTTAAGGGAGCTTCCTAAGAAGTATTACTGTGTACTAGGTTCAGGTGTTCTGTGTTTTGTTTTGGTACCAGGAGTACATCTCAGGACCTTGTGCTTGCTAGGCAGGTGCTGTGCCACGGAGCTATATCCCAGGGCCCTCATGGATCAGTTTTTTTTAAATGCTATTTTTTTTCTGGCTCAGTTTTAAACAAATATCTTTTTAAGTCATTTATTCCTTACAGTTACCTTATGCTATTATAGTACTAACCCCATTTTACAGATACCTGAGGGACAGAAAGATCAAATAAATTGTGTATGGTCTTTCAGCTGATTAGTTGTGAAGCCGGGGCTGCTCAGATCAGCAGCACAGCCTGCTGCATGCACACGTGCTAAGTGCTCAGGGGGAGGAATGGCACAGTGAGTTTCTGAAGCAGTCATTTGGAGGAGCAGCACTCCTAAGATAAAAGTAATGTTTTAGATAAAATGTAATACTTCTTTTTTGAAAGACGATCAGAATCTTTATCCCAAGGAAACAGGAAAATAAGAGACTCATTTCAGTGACTCTGTGTACCCTCACCTGTACAGTGTTGTCTGTCAGCTGTATTTAAGGGTAAACTGTTCAGCTTTTGTGGAGTTGATGATGGGGTGAAGTAGAGTAGAGCGCTTATACATTTCGTGGAAAAAAATGGAGTTAACAGTATTGATGTGGAAGCCTGGGGAGACCGTCCTGCTACTTCCAGTTAATGCTTTGTAAGCCTGTTTTTGCAGTCTTTCTAGAGATGTGAAGTGTACAACACTTTTCAACATGCAAGCACTGTCACTTTCTCTCATTATGATCATTACAATAAAGTAAGATTTATTTTTTCAGAGGAAATCTAAGGCTAAAACCTAATAACTTTAACCAGTCATTTCCCTTGCAGTCTGTAGTTGAACAGTTCTATAAACCAAGTATCTGCCCTTTGTCAAAATACCACACTGCCGAGTTTCCAGGGTGTGAAGTGACCACTGTCAAAGTTTAGTGTGAGCTGTTCATTCATGAATTCTCTGATACTGCAGCGTCAGTTTGAGGAATACTAATGAAAATGTGTTTCTGTTTAGATCTAGGTGAGTGGATGATAGCGTGACAGAGGGGAAGGGATACGATGCGTTATAAAGTGGAGAGTCTGCTCTACAGGCAAGCAGCAGGACATGCCCAGAAGTTGTTGCTCAGTCTGGATTCAGAGGAAGTCTTGTATATATGATGCTAGGGATTGCTGAGAGAATGCAGGAATTGTGCTTAGGGTAGGCTTTATACTTCAGAACAGCTGAGAACTCACTTGCTGGAAAACTCAGCAAGCACTCCGACTAGAAGCCTGGTTGGTTAAGCAGAATACCCGTGGTACAACAGGAGGCAGCCACTGCTGGAATTCCAGCGAGATCACAAGTGACACCTCTCTTAAATATTCACTGAGCCATAATATTATTGTGGCTATTGGAGGAATTAATGTCATTTCTAAAGCAGTGTAAGAAAGGGGATTCATCATCGACTTGGAATTAAGACTGTCAGAAGCATCTTTGCTACTAAATTTCACAAAACTGGAGGGAGAATCCTGAAGTAAAATATAACATTCGTTAAAAACAAAACAAAACCAAAGCCAGTTGTTTAGACACTGAAAGTGGTGGAAGAATTGTCAGCATAAAACTTTAGTGGTAAGTCTAGGACTTGGGAGGGATTCCTGCCTCTAGCATGCCTAGCACCCTGCTGGGAAGGAAAATGGGGACATCCATTAAAATACTTCAGGGGTGCAGAATTTCAGTGGGGTGCGGATTCTACAGAGGCCACCCTGGGAGGTTTTCTTCAGGATACACATATTCTATTTCTGCTTTGATTACAAAAGTACATCAAGGACTAAGCTTGCATTTACCTCAAGTGCTGCTGCTTTGCCCTAATATCAGGCTTGGTGCTGCTCCCGTGCTTTATTTACTGTAAGGTGGCAGTGAAACAAACAGGTGGAGCCTACTCTGAATGGTCTCTAAGTCCGAGTCACTGGAAGAATGTAAACCGCATAGCTGGGAGCTGACTATTCAGTCTGTCTACCACTCTGTTAAGAATTGTTTGAAAGAATTTCCGTCTTACTCACAAAAGCTTGTAAGTTGTACAAAGTATTTTTAAAAATTGGCCACAGACTTAAGAGAATGACCAATTAGACATTAGTAACAGTTTTAACTGCTTGATAGTTATCACTATGATAGATAAATTTGTGGAAATCACATTTTAAGATAAATATTTCCAAGTTTAGTTGGCTCTAGGCATTATTAAACATGCTTATTTTTTTAATCCCCAAGAATATAAACCTGTATCTAAGTCATAAAAGGAAACAGCTATTTTAGATCTAACTTTAAAAAGAAATGTGGTTTCAAAAAGACTACATCTTCTTCCAGCTACAGTTACACTTTAAATCGGAGTTGTCTCTGGCCTACTTTGACCAAAGGAGTGTGGTAGAAGTGCCGTGTCTCCCAAGCCCTGACTCTGCTGTGACTTTTTGGGACTACTGGGCACTGTATAAGAATACTGCTTGCTGATAAGGGCAGGCTACACAGGGGATTGTATCCCTGACTAAGCTGAGGGCTTAGGAATTGAGTGAAGGTATTGGGACGGGCCTCCTGGCTCGAGCTGAGGTAACAGATGACTGCAGCCAGAGAAGAGTTAAAATGATCAGTTACACAACGACATACCTAATGTAAAAATTGGTAACAGTGACATTCTGCCGTAACACACATTTCACTACTTGGGAGGGTTGGAGTAGTGAACAAACTGTTACCAGAAATTAAAAGTAAAGAAAGCGCTATTCAAAGCTGGAAAGACAAAGACTAGTCTCATAGTAGTAAAAAAGTTGGCCAAATCAACAAACCTGTGTTGCTGGTTAAGTAGTTTTCCAGGAAAAATGTTCAAGGTATGTCAGCTGGCTTTGTTTAGCTGTGTATGTAGAATATGAAAAAGAGATGCTGTATAATCTTCAGGAATAATTGAGCAAACATACAGGAGGACACAGGAACTAGTGGAGATTCTCAGCTTTACAGCCAGGTATGGCGCATACCTGTAAATTCTAGCAGTATGAGAGGCTGAAACAGGAGGATCACAAATTCAAGCAGAATCTGGGCAACCTAGCAAGATGCTCTCTCAAAAAATTACAAGGGTCAGTGATGTACTGCAATGCAGAGAAGTCAGGTGCCATCCAGATGGTTAGTAACCATATAAATTTCAAGTTTATGATCAAATTGGGCTGTAACACCATTTTAAGACTTCATTGTTCACTGAATGCATAGTACATCCTTCTTAGCCAGAAGTAACTCCTTAGAGTCTGAAGAATGTTTTTGCGTAGCACTGTAGCACCCCAGAGAAGTCTGTGAGGTATGACTAATTAATACCATAATGGCGAAACTGAAAGCTTTTTTTTATGATCATAATACAGCAATGTCAAAATGGACATTGTCTGGAGTTCCAGCAAGAGTGATTAGGCAAGAAAGAAAAGGCATACAAATTGGAAAGGAAGTAGAACTGTATTTGCAGATGACTTGGGAATCTGACAGGACAGACACACAGTCATACAGCAACAGCAGAGCTATAAAGTCAGCAGTTTCAGGGTACAAAAGTGACACGCAACAGTCAGTTGTACTTCTATGTAATGGCAAAAAATAATTCATTAAGGAAATAAAGTACTCTAACAGCATCCAAAAGAACAGAGTAGCTAGAATTTCATGTAAGTGAAGATGCTGAAAACTATACAACATTCCTGAAGTTAAAACGTAAGTGGAAAATACCCTTTTATTCATGGGTTAGTAGACCACAGTTAAAATGCACATTTTGGTTTGATCCTTATCAAAATTCTAATAGCCTTTTTTCTAAAACAGAGCAGTCAGACAGCACGAAAATTCATAAGCAGTATACTGGGACTCATAATGGAAAAACAATCGAAAGAGTAACTATGGAAGATGACCTTACACTATATACAAAAATAAACTCAAGATGGGCCAACAACCTAAATATAAGATCTAACTCTGTAGAACTCCTTTTAAAAGACAACACATGGGTAAATCTTCACAGCTTTTTACTTGGCAATACATTAAGACTTGACATCAAAAATGGAAGCAAAAACAAAAAATCACTAGATAAATTGGACAAAATATAAAAATTGAATGCACTAAAGGAGATTGTCAGGACAGCAGCAAGAGAATGTGAAGAATGAAAGAAAATAAATCAGCTGAGTCTAATATTCAAAACTTACAATGCAGTGGTAAAAGCCCAACTTAAACAAAATGGTGAAGAATCTTAAATAGACATTCTCCAATAAAGACAGTGCTTACAAGTACGTAAAATACCCACTGGGAGTCAGGAGTGGTGGCACGCACTTGTAATTCCAGCTATTTGGAAAGCTGAGGCAGAAACACCACAAGCTGAGTGCCTATCTGGGCAACATAATGAGAATGTTCCCCAAACTTAAAAAAATCTGGGGACGTGGAGCAGTTGTCTAGCTTGTGCACACCTGTACTGTCAAATAACTGAGGTGTACAACCTGTGAGAGCATAAAATGGTTTAGCCACTATAGAAACCAATATGGCAGTTTCTCTGAAGGGTAAAGATACATATATACAGTTATGTTCCAGCACTTTCCCTCCCCAAACACATGTACATATTCAGCTGAAGCACTAGTAACCACAATCGAAATTTAAAAATCATCCAATGTTCAACAAATGGATGAATTTATGGCATATTTCATGTATATTATTTTACCGTAAACATGGATTCTTGAAGTGTGGACTTTACCTTAGAATCAAAAAATGAACAACCAGAAGGGACAAGGTGGGACGACTTCTAAATTGCACAAAGCTTTGAAACCATAATTCTGTAACCATTCCATCTGCACCTTCTGGGAACGCTATAAGAGGTTAAATGTACTCTTGCCCATCAGCTTTTCAATGCCCTACTCTTAAATATGAAAGAAAAAGGGATATCAGACATTAGTGGAGTAATGTAATGAAACAGAACAATAAAGAAAAAAGCCTAAGAGACATGGAGATACAAGATAACTTTAGAAGGAGAATCCTAATTTATATCTTCAAAGATTTGAAAAGTAGGTCTGTAGAATTCCTCAATAGGTGAATCAGCACTCTTGAAAAGTGGTTTAAATGGAGCACTTTGAAAACTAGAAAAAACTACAATTATCAGTTGGAGATGATAGCAAACAGACATCTGTAAGGCTTACTATCCAGTAAGTCTGAAAGAAAAATAATAAATTTTATAAAAATCTCCTTACTGTTGCTGCTGGACACAAATCTGTAGGATGAAAGGACTCATAAGCCATTTCCTTATACAAGGTTTAAAAGGAAGCTCCCCAAAATTTCTGAGGGAAGCCTAAGGGTGGGTAGAAAACACAATCTTAACAGAAGTAACTTAGATAACAGGAGACAAAGCAACAGTGTCTGCAAAAACTATTATCCATCACGAAGACTATTACATTTGCAGAGATTCAGTAAACTCCCCTCTTTGATACTTTACTGAGAAGTTAGATAGCTCCAGCAAGAGGAAGGCAAAGCCGGCACACCAGAGATGGTAGGAGCAGGAGTGCAGCAAGTTCAAGGCCAGTCTGGGCTGTGTGGCAAGTTCCAGGCTGGCCTGAATGACATGCTATGATGCTGTCTAAAAACATCAACACAAGTGGAAGTTCCAAGGAAGACTGGCTAACAGAAATACAAAGAGGGGTCCCACAATAACAGTTGAAAAGATAAAGCCACAATAATTACAAAATACCACAAGAAGGAAAAAGCAGGAAATCTTCACAAAACATTTGCAGGCTGTAGAAGGAAGGAAATATCTTAGTTCAAGACTTCGCCGAACAGAGTAAAAAGTTACATAATGTGAATCCTAATGAACAAATGAATATAACACTACATATAAAAGATGAAAGTGGGAAAGGTTATGAAAGAACTAGATCTTTGTATAATGTAAGAAAGTAAATCAACATACCAAGATACATTAGTATAGCCACGTAATATAGCATACCACATAAAAGCCATCAAAAATGTTAGGATTACGTTTAAGTGGCAAAACAAATACAAGAATCCTGTTGTGTGTGTCTGTGTGGGGGCACACATGTGTTTTAAAGAATATGTATGCTTTACAGATTGATAATTTTTTCAACTCAATAAAACGAACATTTATATTTTTGTACAGCCTTTTAGTATAACCAGTTACTTTTATCAAAATAAATACACTTAATTCATGCGTAGTTTACTTCCAATAAAGTATGACTTAAGTATCACTCATGTAATAAAAGGAAGCTGTGTGTTGAGCCTGATTAGTGTCTGAATTATATAAAGAAATTTTAATAGCAAACAGGTGTTCAGTGTTTAATATACACCTGAATTTGTTCAAAGCAGTTAACCATTTTTACATGTCGTTAAATGAGCAAAATAACTCTACAAGACAGGATTTATTACACCTCTTCTTAAACATGAGATAAATGAGTTCCAAGAATTCATACAACCCATCTGCAGTTAATCTGAAACTGGAAATCATGTATTCAGGTGCCAAGGATCATAGTGTATTGCTTTTCAATTACCTAAACCAATTGACAGCTTACATTTCCATGGTTATTCTTTTTTTTTTTTTAGAAAAGGTCTCACGATCTTCCTGCCACAACCTCTCATGTAGCTGGGATTACAGGCCTGTGCTACAACACCTGGCCTCTTGTCTGCTTTTCAGCTAATAAAATCATTTCAGGCTTCTTTTTAAAGTATATGTGAACACTGATATGGATCAATATAAAATAGGATATAACAAAAGCTATCAAGCAACAGCACTAAACAATAAAAATCAGTACTAATGAGATGGTAATTTGACACCACAAATCACAGCAATGACCACAAATTAAATTGGAAGGGTACCACTAATAGCAGATTCACTTATAAACCAACTAAGTCTGCTTAACAGAAACACTGTATATAAAGCCATTTATTGTGTTGATGTTCTTTGCACAAAGATGTCATGGAAGGACTGAGTAGAAACATATGAAATCATCATTCATTTATTCATTAATATGTTGTCAAATTCAGTTTTCTATACACTATGATGCTTATTCCATTTTGTACTATTAGATACATATTTAAAAAAATATTTAACTCATTTTTATGAGGAAATTAAATATTTTCTGAAAAAAATCAGTTACTGTTCTCTACCAACAAACTTGAAACAACTTTCATCCAAATCCACTTAAGTCATTTAAATATCTCTGCTCAATAGCAACATCTCTAAAGTCTAGTTTACACAATTCTATTCTACATAACACTGTTTTACACTGTTACATGGTATATAATTAAAGAACATTTTTGTAATAAACATTTTTTCTTTGATATAATAATAAATAACAGTTTTCTCATACTCCCCTCAATCACTCAAATATATTAAAAATGTATCCTCCTTTAAAAGGCACACACATTTACAGGTTCAAATCTTTATTGTTTTAAAATTGTACAGGTCTTTTACAATACAATATTTTGTTATTTAAATGACCTCTAAATGGTTAATATACAATGCATGTTTTTCTGAAACTCAACCATGAATTACGATCTCATCAGTATGATTATTCTAAACAGAGTCGTAAGGATGGTGGGAAGGCTTGAGTGCCGCGGTGGAAACACCACAGCAGACTCTTCCCTGTAGAACCCAGGTGACTAAGTCTGTTGAAAGTGCTTTTCACGATTGCTGTTTTCTTATGGCTGATCTTAAAGTCAGTCACTCAAATAACAGTTCCTTTTTTGAAATATCAAAGGGCATTTTTAAAAATCAAAGAATTTGCTTTAGTAATCTACTGAGGTAAACTCAAAGTTATGATTATCTGCATGCAGTAACACTCTTTAAATAGTTTTGAAGAATTTACACATTTTTATAAAGGATGTGTTAAAGAGTGCAAGTATTCTGATACTGATTTCACAAAAGGACAAATGCTGGTAATAGTAACTAACATTTAACATCAGAGTTCAGGCTAAGGTACAGTGAACAGGCAGGAGTTAATTAACACGGCTGACATAAGCCACAATGCACAGGGTGTGCCCTTTGAGAAGATGAGTTAGTTTGGTCCGCATTTCTAGAGTTATCTGGGTACAAAAGAAAGAAAACCCCAAACCATTTCAATTCAGCCGAGGGTTCTGACGAATTTATCGTTCCTAAAATGTAGCCAGTTAAAAAGGACACCTGTGAAGTCTATTGATGAGTTTTGTATAAAAAGATGCCTGCTGTTTTGGGGTGGTTAATGAGCAATGTCAAACAAGTTAGAACTGACACAGAATGCGGTCATCGCTTCCACAGCTATACTTTCTTATTCCATGACACAGCTTTGACTCTGTAGAACTTTGTCCCCAAAGGAACTTTAAATCTGTTTTGTGCCTACAGAAGAAATAAAAAAAGAATTACCTGAATGATCAAACCAAATTATACAGCTACTCTGTATTACACTACCCCTGCTGAAGTATCTGGGGGCACAGCGACAGTGTCTAACTACATATGACCCACTCTTCACCAAGTGAAATACATTGAGCTACTCACACACTGATGGAAGATAAAGCTGCTGTACCCATTGTTAGAGAATGTTACCAAGTGAGCCATGTCATTCAACTAAAAACAAAACCCTTAGTGCAGAGCTCCAGTTTACCGGCTGAGGTACAGAACACAGTGAGTCAGGAGGACGACTCCTGCAGCACTGGGAAAGCAGGTATTTCAGTCAGGTCAGTTTTTAACACCAAATATTTTACACTGTGTTTATGTTATGACAATAAGTAAACATCAACTCTAGATACAAACAGAACTCACTGTTACAACCAATTATGCAGGGGCATTATTTGCACATTAAATTACAATCAGTAATTTACTGTTATAGTAATAAAAAAGCCTTATGGTAGTTTTCCTTCATAGGCTGATGGACTGTTGGTAATCTACCTTTACTCTCCAAGGACAAATAATATAAGTTATAAAATTCTTTTAATTCAATCTAATTAAATTCAAGCTCTAACTCAGGTGACCTAATAGGCTAAAAGCATTTTCTATAAAAATACGATTTGTAGTTTATATTACAGGATGTAGTCTGTACCTTTTTAGCTTGACAATACTCCTTTTCCATTACTTTTCCAAGAACCCAGGGTCTTCTAGATGCACCTGAAGCTAACAAATCAAACTGTTAATTTCTGTTTCAAAATGTAGTTATAATTATTTATGAAAGAACTTCCAAAATCAAAACTAATGACATTCTCATGGCTGAAAAAAATGTGTAATATTCTAATTCATGAAATAGAACTGAATTGTTAACTTTAACCAGTAATATATGGTTTTAACACATTTACTATATATACATGGTACATCAAATCAGCAATAACAGTTCAGGAAATAATATGTATTAATACTATTAATATGTAATACTATCAATATGTATTAAGTACAAATCATGAACAAACAAATCTAGCCTTTCAAGGCTAACTCAACACTGCCATCTACTGAAAGAACTGACAAAGATGACCTCCTCCATATCTAAAAGCAAAAAAACCCACCACACTTTCCTAAAAGCAAAAAAGACTGCTTTCTGAAGAGCTGGGCTTTGCAATCACCCTCGTGGGAAGGGCAGGGTCTACACTGCTTCACACCTACAGCCAGATTGGGGATGGCAGTGTGGACACAGGTGGTGCTCAAGGAAGAGCTTAGTAAAGGCCACAAATCTGAATTGGCAAGGCAGTTCTTATATAGGAGACGGAGAACAAAAGAGGACGAGAAGGCTAGTCCTCAAGCAACGCTGTAGCTACTAAGAGGTAAAACACTCACTGTTCATTTCCTTTAAGAAATGTCACAATAAAGTCACTTATACACCCAGTAAATCATTCAATTTATCTAAAAGCCTTTGGGATTCTTAACAGAGGATATAACTGATTTTTGTACCATGAAAATAAACTAGAATGCACAAAAATAATACGGTTAATTCAGATTTTTTAAAAAAATGCAGAATTTGTCAGTGACTTTAGTTTTTGAGTAATTACAGCATGGGATTAAAAAAAACCTTTTAAAATATATTCCTTTCAGTCTAGGGAAGTATTTTAGTCATGGATGTGACACTTACCACCCTCACCTGGTTTGAGATCCAGGGCAGGCAGAGACTCTGAATGCAAAAAATATAAAGTAGGACTAACAGTAAATAATACATAATTGTCGTGGCGTTCATCTAAGATGATGAGTACCAGATCTCCCACCTGAAAACTAAAGAAAAGAAAGCTAAGTTTACTGTCCTACAGTTAACATCAGTCACACGGCTTTTTAACAGTGAGCCCTCTTCTGTCAGACTTATCCAGCCAAGGACCAAAATATCTAGGGCAGGTGAGCTGGGGGTGGGGGTCCTGCATCAGTACCAGACATGTATAGGCCTTTTTCTTAGCATTATTCCAAATATACTATGGTATAACACAATTTACAATGCACAAGCTTAGTTTAACCTAAAGATTTATCTAGGAACATACACACATAGGTTAGATATAAACAATTTGTATGCATCCAAGAATTCTGATGTCTTAAGGAGATACTGCAAGCAATACCGAGGCTACTGAGACACAACTGTATTCTGTGATGTTCAATACAAAAAGTGATGCAATACTGAATATGACATTTCTATATTCTTTTTGAACTCTACAGAGCTCCAAATAGTCTCTCTCCCCCCTCACTCACGAAAACACACACTCAAAAGCGTGATACTAGCAAGTGTCAAAGGCAAAACGTTTCTTTAATTAAAAAAAAAAAAAAAGGTGAAACACCAAAGAACCCCTGTTTACATGTGGGTATAAAAAGTACCCATTATAGTTGATTCAATCATAGGGAGTTTTCCTGACCTTTCATTTCATAGCTATAAGCTTATATTCAGACAGAGAGATCTAATTAACAGCTATAGTGTCAAAGAACTAGACAGTGCTGCTACAGTTTACAGGTGCAGAACTCTTCAATACGACACAAGAAGCAGCAGAGCTAGATCCGCATGCTTGATTAGGCCTGAGCAAGTCAAAAGGTTCTGCAGCTCGAGAGAGACACATATCAGCTCCAGGTACCAGCTGGAAGGGATGAACAAAAGTTTGTGTTGCATGCTCAATGGTGTGTCCCTAGAGCCTTTTTAGAACTGTTTAGGAAAGCAGATTTTGGACATTAGTCTCAGCTTTCTTAGCTGCTGCTCCAGATAATCATTAAAATTAGAGAGGCAGATTTGGAAAGTTGGCAGCTTTTTGTTCATTAACTGACTATGCCACAGACACAGCCACACCACCAAGCAAGTACTACTGCAGCTGAACACCAAAGGTTAAAGCATTAAAAGGGGCAAACCGGGGCCTGTCTGAGACAGTTAAAGTTCATCTCCATAATCTTAAAAACATCAAGGATCACTCCTTGATTTGACGGTAGAGCTGGTAAATACAACATTCTGTTCTTTCAAATCACCTAGAAGATAAAATTCTAAAGCAATGTGAAAGGTTGAAACCACAAGTATGACCAACCAGAACTTGTCAACAGGTCTACTATAAGTAAAATACTTTGTTTTACTTTTGTTTTTTGTACACGGCGCTTCACAATAGTCGATGCTGTCCTTCAACCTCAATATGCAGACCTGTCTGGTCTCAGATTCACAGTGATCTTCCAGTTTCAGCTTCCTTAGTGCTGGGATTACAAGCCTGCACCACCACACTCAGCAAAATAAAGTACCTTTAAAAATACACTAATTTTTGCGTTTGTGCTTTTAATGTTAAAATACAGTCTGTTGGCCTTCCTGTGAAGCAGGCTCTGCTAGTGCTGATCGGTAAGAGCCTCAGCTAGAAGAGAAACCACGCCTTTCTGTGATCAGGCTTAAGAATCAGAAGTGTCCAACACCCGCCCCACACGCCATGCCCGATTCAAAACACTCGGTGAGATGAGGGCAACGGAGGGGAAGGGAACAACCTGATGCTTGGCATTGCTTGGCTGACTCTGCAGGCTTGGGGCTGGTGGTCAGGGCATCTACCTGAACAGCAGTGTGTGCTGTGTCACCTGTGGGGGATTTCCTCCTATCTTGTTTTTGAAATCCAATGTTTTGTTCCATTTTACGGTTTTGTTTACACCTGTGTCTGGTAACCTGAGAAACTATTTGAAGATAACAATGTGCAGCACAGTTCTCACTGCTTTGTTTTGTTCCAATCTGTTTCATTTTATCCTGTTATGCTTTGACTGCTTTTATTTGGTTCTGTTTGATTTTGCTATGTCTGATGAAATAGACAACTACTGTGAAGGTAGCAAGATACATTATGGTAGCCACCGTTCATTTCCTATTACCCTCTTTGGAAGCTCTGAACCACTTTCATTGCTTTATTGATTGGCTTTATTCTGTTTTGTTTTCTTGGGTTTTATTGTCTTTAAAATATCATAGTGTGTTATTCATGACTGCTAACAATTTTCCTCTCTCCCGAAGAGTTTTTTACAAATAACTGAAATGAACAATTGTGACTGGGAAAATCTAGTTCGGGAGAAATGACTACCAAATTATTCAGCTGATACTGACTTGATAATAAGTCTTCAGTATGTTAATAAAATAAAAATGAAACACCAAATTAAAATGAAGACTCTTCAACTGAAAATGGAAAAAACTAATGAGATAAATGGGATTTAAGAGGTAGCCTCAGCTGAACTGTTAACTATAATCAAAAAGGCTTCAGAGATATATGTGTGAATGAAGATGACCTGCAGTATAATCCTGATGGTTTCAGAACAATTTAGAACTCACTTTATTACATTTTTTTTACTTAATATAAAAGAACTAAGTTGCATGAACATGAACCTGATTATTTTTGTTAACAATTCCATTCAGTGAATTTTTTCACAGAAAAAAAGAAAATGAAAATACTTACTCTCTGATTGCTATCTTTTCAGAATGCCTTGCAGACACAGAAGACATGCTCTGAGACATCTAAAAAACACGAACAGTGTGAAGCCACACATTTAGACCTCTGTATACAAAGCAGTTTTACACACTCGTCTGTGCTCCAACTGAAAGTTCAGACTAATTGCTAATTAATATAATTAACTTCTACAATTAGTTTCATTGGATAAATTTACCTATATTTTTATTCATTTATCACATCTGGTGAAGTAAAACCTGATTTTAAAAGCATTTTAAATTGTTTCATATTACAGAAAAAGACTGAAATTTTCTTGAGTCAGAGTTTGAAAGTTCTGGCACATTGGCTTTTAAGTATTTGTGGAAAAACAACAAATCAAACAAAAATACCTTTAAAATGCTCCTATCGGCACTCTAACTGAACTAGAGGACAGTAGAAAGTTCTCGGGGCTGGCAACTTCCCTCCTTTCTTACCTTCCAGACAATTCCCAAAATGTCTCTATTTAAGTAATTACTAAATAATAAAAGGTGGGGCAGCCAGTGTTTCCTAACGATAAGCACAAGGGATGAATACTTTGCATTTTCTTTTTATTGGTATGTTTGCAATACATAATGATTGTCTTCATCATGAAGAGTTGAACATCTGTATAACATTTCTGTAAGAGAAACCATGTGGAAATTGAACCCTGTGTATCTAGATGATTTATTTCACTTAAGATGCAGCAATTTTCCTGCAGGTGACTCAAATTTATCCTTTATGGCAGAGTAATATACTTCATGTGTATAAATACAATGTTTTCTTTATCCAGTCATCTGGTGATGGACAGTCTATATAGAACCTATAAGACTTAGCGATTGTTTTACTTAGCTATGCAACATGGGTAGGCATGTGTCACTGTAATATGATTTCAACTCTTAGGAGTAGCTGAGTTCAATGGGATTTTTCATTTTAGTTTTTTGAGGAAGCTCTGTACTGTTTTCCATAATGGTTATACTAGATTGCTTTTCCATCAGCAAAAAGAAGAGCTCCTTTGGGAATCATACTTTCTGATTTGGAGTTGCCGTAGCAGAGTAGGGACTGCTGCACCCATCAGACTTCAACACAAACATTACCTAGTCTCATCATTCCTGAGGCACGAGTTCCAGTGTTTAGGGACCTGTGTGGATAGCAAGAATGCCTGTCTTTCGTAAGCAAAATAAGTGGCCCAGTGAAACCAAGTCAGGTATGATGCATGTTAGTGAGTCTAATGTTTAGACTCTGAATTTGCTCATTTCCTTCCAAACACTATCTTACACCACACAGTGTCTCTTTAAGTATTGAAAACAAGAGAGAAGAAAAACAAATAATGACCAGCAAGAGCTAATAACTTACTAAAATTAACCAGAAAAATAAAGTTCCAGTAAACACCATTTATTTTTAACACTACATTCAGCTTTACTCAGATCATTGAAAAGCTTAACTTTTTTCATATATTTACTATAAATTAGAGTTTAGATTTGGAGAAAAATTATGTGAAATGAATAGAGTTGTAAATATGCATCCAGCTGTGATTCATATTTGAACACCCCTCTGCATGCAAGTGTGAGGATCTGCATATCTGAAAGGCAAAGTTCATTTGTCAGTTGTAGAAGTATCTGTGCGATACAAGTTACTCTTCAAGATGCCAAGAGCACAGCAATGAGGGGGAAAGACTCAAGTCTTTACAGAATGTAGCTTACATTCTCTTAACTCCACTGCATAAAATGTATTGAGTGCTATCTAGGGTAAGCCAACTAGAAGGCAGAGGAGGAGGAAAAGGAATGAAAGGATTCAGATGGGATAGGTAAGTGCCAACCTTCCTTTCATGAATATAATCATTAGGTACTAACATGCATTTATAACAATAAAAACTTAATGATTTGACAGTATAAGTACTTAGTAATTTTTGTTCAAGTGAAGGCATAAGAAAGTAGTTCACTATGAAGGTATTTCATTTAAAAATTCAACTCTGAAAAGTATTTCAAAACTTCAGAAGTATTGAACACTAGCTTAAATTACTATTTCCTCGTGTAAATGTTAATTGACTGTAAAACTGAGTGCCAGCGCACCTGATTAAATTCACAAGTTAAGAGTACATGCACAGTTAAGCAGGCGCTACGTCTTTGAGGTAATCTTCACTTAAAGGTAAAATTCTTGGGAAAAATATATGAAAATCACAGATAGTGTGAGAATAAGCATGTTAATCTTCAAAATGCTTATGAAACACAGCTCTAAGTTTTAAATACTTCTGAAAAACAGCTCTAAGTTTTAACTTGCTGAATTAAGATTTACTGCTAAAATTACAACCAAATAATGGAATTCTAAGAAATTAGTTTTCCTAAGAATCAAAAATTATGGGCTGGGGATTTAGCTCAGCGGCATAAGCGCCTGCCTGGCAAGCAAGAGGTCATGAGCTCGATCCCTGGTCCTGCCAAAAAAAAAAAGAATCAAAAATTGTATTTCTTCCCTTGTATCCTTCTCATAGTAAAAGTAGCCACTTTGCCAGTTTTAGTCTTATTTCTTACTAAAACAATTTTCAAGTCAAGAGGAAAGTGTGAGTCTAAAGTTACAGGTAACGACTCTGACCTGACTGAGAATTAATCAGTGAGCAACATAACAAACACTGCTAGACATAATGAAGCATACATCCTCCGCAGTGCATCTTCTTAATGAGGTATCATAAAAATAATTTTTAAATGGTAATATCGTGTTTCCAGAAAACATTCTTACCAGTCTTTGATTTAACCGCTTATTTTCTTCCTCTTTCAACTGCAGTGTCTGCAGGTGGTAAAAAGAGACTTGGTTACTCCTTGTCCTAAGTACACAATGATTGGAGAAAAGTTATTTTCAAACTAATGTTTGGTTCTGGTATGAAAAGTTAATGTGAATACTATTTTACATGAATTTTTCCAACTGTTTTATTTACTATTTTAATGAGGATAATTTTCATACATTTACGTAAACCAGCAGCAATTGTCAAGTTTTAATACCTATTAGCTGTGAAATTAAAAAAAAAAAGTAAATATTTGAGACCATGACTTTCCCAGTGGGACACATCTAAGATTTACAGGAGACATCTGAGGTGGTTGTCACATAGCCCTTAATAACAAAAGAATGGTATTATCTGGAAAATCTGTACAATTTTGACTTTGCATTTTTTTCCGTAAGTTGTTACAAAAGCAATTGTTGAAAACCTTAAAAGGCCTACCTAGTAATTGAATAAAGAAAAAAAGCCCCCATCCTGCCAGTTTTTTTCCTGCTCACTTCATCTTTATTAAAAAATAACTTATTTCTTCATTAACTTTCAAAGAAATGTTTAATATTTTATCTTTGAAATAAATGTGTAAAATTCAAATTTATTACCAAAGTGAATGTATTTCAAGAAGATAATTTACTTACTCTTTCTAAGAGCATTATTCTCTGCTTTTCTTCAGAAAGCATATGGACATTTTCCCTGAAAGTGAATAATCAGTAGTCAAGTTTTAGTATTTTGAAATGATGAGCTTTAGGTCTCCCTCAGTAAGATTTGGAAAGTTTTCAGTATTACTGCAGATCATATTAGCAACTCGAGGTCACACACTAAGTTTTCAATAGTACCCTACACAGTGGTATATCAATGCTGTCTGTGCATGAGACAGAGATCTTCAAACTTTTTTGAAATTATGAGCAAAACATTGTACGTGAACTTATCTGGGGATAATCTGTTTCCAGTCTTCTTCCTACATGTTCCTACATGAGTGGATAAAGTTTTAATAAATGGGGCCAGGGATTTAGTTCAGCAGTATAAGCGCCTGCCTGGCAGGTGCAAGGTTGGGAGTTTGAGCCCCGGTTTAAAAAAAAAAAAAAAAAGTGTTAATAAATGTACTTGGGCCAGAGATGTAGCTCAGAGGCACAGGACCTGCCTGGCAAGCGTGAGGCCCTGAGTTTGATTCCTAGTACAAAAAAAAAAAACAAAAAAAAAAAAAAAAACAAAAAAAAAAAAAAAAACCAAGCACTTGAGGAGGTATATGTATGCCTCCCAGCTCATCGTTTTTTGTTTTTTTTTTTTTTTTTTTTTAGTTTTATTATTTTTTTACTGGGAATCAAACTCAAGACTTTGCGCTTGCCAGGCAGGTGCTTGTGCCACTGAGCAAAATCCCTGGCCCACATCACTTGATTGTATCTGTTTTCAATACTGTTGCTTAGTTCTGAGTAAATCCATTTTTATCCATCAATAAATTCTATATATAGGCCTCAATATCTACATATCTGTATCCATATAAATACACATTTGGAATTTTGAAGCTTCCTTTGTGATTTAGCATATGTTGATTTTTCAAAATTGTGTAGACAAAATGGATTTTTTCATTGCTTCCTTTTTACTGGTTTCTTTTGAGAAGAGTCCTAACCTACTCTATGTTGGTTTTTGAAAGTTCCAATTCTATGTAATGAATTTTTGATTCAGAAAAGCAGATCAAAATTATTTTTTTCAAAATCACATTGTATACTATCTATGAGTTAACTATTTGGTGAAACATACCTTGTCTAAAAATGAGATTACCTCAATTTTTAAAATTTCCTTCTGTAATTTTGAGCTGCTATTCATTACTTGCTTTATTTACCTTTTCCATATTACAGCTGTCTTTCTGCATCACTTTATTTTAGCTGACTCTCCTATACACTGAATGTAGCCAGACATATTTTGTTCCTGAGACAGCTTATGTCTGTGTCCGGGGATTGAATCCAGGGGCACTGGGCTATGTCCCCGGCCCTTGTTATTCCATTATCTTGAGACAAGGTCTTGCTCAGTTGCTTAGGCTGGCCTGGAACTTACAAACCTGCTGGGATTAAAGGCATGTGCCTTGCTGGTATTTTGTTTTGACATTTTCCCCATGTTCAGGCTTACTTTTGTAATTTTATGTTTTTAGATTACTACATTTTCTTCACATAATACACCTTGCCTTTTGGAAGTACACTTTATATGAGTTACGGAAAGTCAGTAACGTCCCAAGTACTTTTCTCCAGAGTTTGCTAATGTACAGAACGCCACTGCTGGTTTACAGTCTTAAATGGCAGCCTTACTGGACAGACACCATGCTCGTCTCCATCGCTGAGTCCATCCTCCCTTCATCGGCTGCCTCTGAGGCCGCGCTGTCGGCTTCCCCTGGGAACTCGGGTGCACAGGCTCCGTAAAGTTCCGGGGCTGCAGCTGCATACGGTGAAGGAACCAAAGTGCTGCCCCGCAACTTACTGACTTCTTCTTCAAGCTTTTTCTTCTCCTCAAGCAAACGAGCTCTGTCTTCAGAAAGTGATTCTATCAAATCTGGGAGGCGGATGAAAGAAACAGTAATTAAACTTTCATGTGAATATTTTAATTTCAAAAAGAACCCAAAGGTCATACCAAGACAGTACTAACCTTTATCCCGTTCCTGTTGTTTCATCGTACTTTTCAACTTATCACTAAGATCATTTATTATGTTTTCTTTCTTCATTTTCTCTCTTGTTAAAACAGTGTTAAAATTGGTCTGAAAGAACAGAATAGTAACTATTTAAACTACCTGCACACAGTAGCTAAAGCTAAGAAAATAAAATTTCAAATATTCTTTTCAGTGGTCCATTTGCATGTTGAGAAGATTGTTATGATTCACAAATACGTTTTGAAATTTTAAGAAGTAAAATGACCTACAATTTAAAGATTGTTGCCATACATATCACTTTCTGAGTACTCTTTCTGAATTAGCTAAGTGCTGATTACATTAATATTTGAAGGCTAGCTCCATCTGTCTCTGATTTGAATATTAACAGTGGCCACTGAACTTCTTTGTTGTCTGTATCTAAAACTCCCCAACTTTGGTATACTTATCAAGAAGCTCATTTAGTTGCCTGCATAAATCTCACAAGGAAACTGGTAATGTTAACTACCAAGTTGTTTATAAGCAAACTGTTGGTTAAAAGTTTGGTTGTAGCACCTCATATAAGACTCTTACTGGGATATAAAATGACAGAATTATCTAATTTTTCCATTGGTCTAGCATTTCCAATTGCAAAATTTTTCATTTTTTAAAATTGTGAGGAAATTTCTTACTTTACTGTCCATGCTAGCCTCAAACCTGTGACCCTTCTGCCTGAGAGTCCCAAGTGCTGAGATCAAGACACTGTGCCTACCATGCCTGACTGCACTCCAAACTTTTAAGAGTTCTTTAGTTCTTGAATCAATGAATAATGGTAATAATGCTATCACAGGAATACAGAGATTTAACAGGAAAATAAGTTGACTTTTTTTTTTTTTTTAGATACAAATACTAACTTCTGAGGCTGAGGATCTAGCTCAATAGTGTAAACATCTACCTGGCAAGCACAAGGTTGTGAGTTCATTCCCCAGTATAAATACTAACGTCTGGGCAGTAAGCATACCAGAATAACCCTCAAAAAGGAACATTTAAAATACAGCCTTGTGTGAAAATACCTTTGTATTATTTATATACAGCCAATTAGAGATTTGTAATAACAGTAGACTTTTTATGCACTTTGTAATTTCTGTGATATGAAATGAATTCTTAGAATTCTCATTTATAATAGACATTTTTAAAATGTTTCTTAAGAAACAACTAAGCCACCAAACTCAAACAAACTCAAGCCACCAAAAGAAAACAAGGTTTTATTAACACTGAGTGTATACTACTGAAACCTGGAAGGTACCTTAACAGTCTTTCTCCAAATCCCGCTACATATATATATGTTTTAAAATACTAAGAACTCAAGGGCTGGCCTGGTGGCACACCCCTGTAATCCCAGCCCTTGGGAAGATGATATGGGCATTTTGCTGCCAAGACCCAGGCCAATTTGGGCTCCACAGTGAGACTGCTGGAATAAACCAAAAAAAAAAAAAAAAAAAAAAAAAAAAAAAAACAAAATAAAACCCCGAAGTCCTCTACTAGATATCTGTCATCTTATACTTGAAACCTTCAGCTACACAGAAAAAATCAGAAATAAATGCAATGAGAGGCACATGCCTGTTGTTCAGCAATCAAAGATGTTCGAACATTTTGCATTTCTTCATTCTTTCTCTTCTCTTGCTCTTCAAGTTGTTCCAGAAATTTAGCTTTTTCTTCCTGAAGCTTTTCTTGAAGTTCAGCAACTAAGCTTGAAGAATCTTCTCTGGTAGATTCAATGACAGCACTTAAAAATTGAATGCAGCATTAAAATTTTTTCTCAAAAATTACAGATTCAATCAAATACATCAAATAGCCTATTTATCTTGTATAAACTAATAGACTGAGAAACAGTGTATCTGTGTGAATTTGCTAACTTTGTAACTAAAAACCGTTGTATCAACTTGGCTGAAAATGTATCCTATACTACTAGTTTGTCCAGCAGGGTGTGGTGGCACAGGACTTGAGAGACTAAGGCAGGAGGACTGCTGTGAGTTTTAGTCAGCCTGGGCTACACGGACAGGTCAAGGCCAGTGAAAACCCAAATGACTGTCACGTACATAACTCTGTTTTACTTTACCTTACTCTAGGATCATACACCATACTGACATAACCCAACCAATGAAACAGTTTTAAAACAGGGTTTTGTTTTTTTCCTCTAGCACTACTATGTTTATCGTTCTCTAGGGAAGCAAGGAACTAAATTTTGGAGGTAGGAAGGGCAGGAAGCTTAAAAAGAGTTGATCTAACAAAACCACCACAGAAACCTAAAAAATTTATCAACAAAACTTGCCCATACCTCCCTCTACCAAGAATCCACATAATCTTGTCTTCCTATACATGAATGCCATAGAGATACTGAAATTACAATTCAGGGAAGCGGACATTGTTAGTAAGTTAGGTCTAGCAAAAATTTCTTTTATGCAAATATTTCTAATAAAGTAGAAAATCAACACTAGATTGTCTCTGTACTTAATGTATTACTATTATGTAACAAAAATACACTGAAAAGTTTTTAAAAGCCTTTATTATGGTAAAAGACATTTCCATTAATCTCTCATCATACTCTCACTTGTAAGACATTTATCTCTTCATCCCTACCGCTATGTGAAACAGTACTTGAAGTCCTCTTTTGAGTCTAGTCATTCGGCTGGAGCAGCCCAATATCCTGAATCACTCAAAGCATTTACCTTTCATGATTATTTTGACTTCAAAGAAGAGCTGGATTTGTGACGAAGAGGGTAAGTACATACTGAAGCCTGTCTTTCAGTCAGATGGCACTTGACAGGATTCACGTTATTTTTTCATCACCCCTTGTAAAGGTTCAAAAAAAGACCTCTTCAGTACTGCCTCGGATAATGGCAAGAATGCCAGGATAAGTGTTTGAAAAAAGGGGACCACATGGGGCAGAGGGTTGATGGCAATGTGTCTTCTATTGTAGGAAGTTCAAATACTCATCATACATTTTGATCAATCAACAATTGTGAAGTGCTTCAAATGACAAAATAAAATGCTCCCACCCATACTCACCTGGGTCTGTATCACCACAGGTGATGAGCTGAGTAGTACACACACACTGTATACTCATTTCTTTGTACATAGGTATGTGAGGGATACCTTTCCCCTAGTTTTTCAAAAACTATAGATTTAACAAATACTTAAGTTCACATTTCCTTAATTCCAAGTACACTGGACAGTCACTCGCATAACTGGTCACTTGCACTTTTCTGACTGTCCACATCTTCTGCCCATCTTTCTTATGGATTGTGAATCTTTGTGATTTGTGGGAGGTCTATGACATTACAGATAGTTACTACCCTCTTGGTGGTTGGCCCCTCTACAGCTCCCTCTGGCATACTACACAGCAGTGGGAAGGTGAGGAGAAATCCTGGACTGTGTGTGTGCTCTACCGTAACATTACTTTCTGCTCAGTCCGGATATTAATGCAAAGACTGAAAAAAATCAACTGAAAATTTCATGTTCCACTAGGAAATTAAAGTTCAAGAAATTAGCACTTAGCACTTTGGGAGAACATGGTGGATAGATAATAGCAGCTATGGAGGCTCTCTGAGACAACCAGCATAGAATCCAGGAATGGTGCGGTATGAGGAGTCCTAAGCAAGGGGAGATATACCCTGTCGACCCAGGAACAAACTAAGCTGAGAAAAACCAACTGGAAATGCAATCCCGATGCTATAAACTGAACAGATAAAATATCAGCATGGAAGCTGAAACTCGCACCTCTGGAAGCCGCGATTTGAATTTTTTGCTGCCACTGCTGCACCTGAATCGGCACAGCAGGGACAGAGAGGCAAAACAACTGAGAGCAGGAATCAGCAAATGGAGTTGAGAATAAGACCGGTGGGGAGCCCTGCATTGACCTGCAGTGAGTAAGAGGAATGGGGACCCTTTCATAGACTAGGAGGCTCCAACAGAGAACATTCTGGGACCAAGCAGACTAGCTGGAACAGGACGCTGCAGTGACTTTAGTCGCATATTCCCCTCTCAAGCGGGACTGGTGGGGGAGCACTTGGCCTGGGTAACACCGTGGACTAAGACCCAGGAGGCTAGCCCAAACCAGGTCCCTGCACGTGGTGGTGCACCCTAGCAATGAAGTCTTCAGAAGGTTGACCTGGAGGGCGGGCCAGCAGACACTGCCCAGGTCCATGTCTCCCAAGTACACTGCAGTGGGTGGGAACACCTAGCCAGCGAATTCAAACAAACTGTAACCGACAAAGAAAAAAACTGGGCCTACTATATACACTTGTATGGAAGGGACAAAAAGTATGGGAAGAGGGTGCAACAAGAAAGGGTCCTGTCTCCAATCCTGAGAACACTGATCCAGGAAAGGTAAATCCAAAGCAGAATGAGGACAGAAAACATGCAATGTCAGACATGGCACCAATAGACATAAAGCGATCTGTCCAGAGCCTCATAGACGAGTTCAAAAGTGAAGTATTTAATGAAGTAAGGCAAGATCTAAGTAGAATGGTTAGAGAAATGCTAAGCACTGCCCAAGAAAAAAAACAGATGGTAGAATAGGAAAACAGAAAACAAGGGCAGAATTGTTTGAAGGAGAAAATAGAGAAAACAGAATACATGAAACAGGTTCAAAGAGATTACCAGGAAACTAAAAACTCTATTGAAAGCTGGCATAACAGCTTGAAAGAAACTAAGGATAGATTCTCTGAAGGACAGATTTGTAATGTGGGAGCATGAAATGAAAAACTTCTTAAAAATAACAAGGAAACAAACAGCAATAATACAAAGGCTAGAAGATGATAAGAGGGATCTAACTTAAGAATTAAGAATGTAAAAGAAGAAGCAGGGATGCAAACAAATGAACTGCAAAGGCTATTCACAGAAATAATCAAGGAGAACTTCCCTAAATGGGAAAAGGTAAAGATACTCATCTATGAGGCATACAGGACCCCACCCACCTACAACCCAAACAGAGCTACACCCAGGCATGTAATAATCAAAATTCCAGAAACACAATATAATAACAGAATATTAAAAGGCGCCAGAGATAAGAAATAGATCACTTACAAGAGAACACTCATCAGAATTACAGCAGACTTCTCGGCACAAACCGTCAAATCATGAGCATGGGGGGAAATAATTCAAGCTTTGAAAGATAATAACCTCCAGCCAAGATTGATATATCCTGCACAATTGTGCCTAGAAATTGATGGAAAAACAAGGTGCTTCCAGGATAAAGAGGAACTAGAGAAATTTGCAACCACCAATTCAACTCTACAGAGAATACTGCAGGATACTCTAAAAAAGAAAAATACCAAGATTCCAGAAACAGTGGCAGAGAGGCTACAATGAATGGAGCAGAAAGCAAAATGAAGAGGACAAACTGACAACTAATGACAGCAAAAGAGCTCAACAGATATCAGGCAGAGAAGGTTAGATGGTAGGAACAGCTATTTTGGAGAAAACAAGACACCATAATAGCTAGTGCTTATTTAATATCATCTTGAAGTCCCATCAAGCTTTTGTTGTTCTATCTCCATTGGTCTTAACATGTTGTATATTATTGGGTTTTATATGTGATAATATAAACAAAAACTTTTATACTCAAGGAGATTATACAGATTGTTCATTTTTTGCTAGTTGATTCTAAATACCATGTAATTTTGTCATTCTCTTGAATGGTTTTACATTGTCTTGATATGTTTGATGCCACAGTATACGAAGTTACACTCAAAGATTTCAAAGAAAGAGACACTATGGTAACTACTTCTATGTCAGGATATCTTGCGATGAAACAATATTTTGCTTAAATGGTTATGTTTTGACCTGCACTGTTTTGTTATGCCCTCATTTATCTCAATCTCCTTTATTATTTTTTTATCTTTTTAATTAATGGAAAAATAAAAAATAGGATATATTATAGTAACCCACTTGATTTCCTATTAACTTGATTTGAAACCCTGTATTGTTCTCACCATCTTGTTTTGACTAATTTTCCTCTATTCTGTTTTGCTTGACAGTACCAACTTCGAGAGTATAGGCAACAACTGTGAAGACAAGATTCATTATGATGCCCATTCTGGTTTGATTATTAAATTCTTTTGAAGTCCTGTAATGTCTCCAATGTTTTGGTTTTATTCTTCACTGTTATGTTCAATTTTATTATAACTGATGATATAGGCAATTCTTTTTAAGATAGCAAGAGGCATTATGGTAACCATTTTTTTGTTTGTTTGTTTGTTTGGTCTTTTTCGTTTTTATCGGTACCAGGGATCGAACTCAAGACTGCCTGCTTGCAAGGCAGGCGCTTATGCTGCTGAGCTAAATCCCCAGCCCATGGTAACCATTGTTGATCACCTGGTATTTTGTTTTTACATTATGTATTATGTGCATCCTTTTGATTTGACTGACCCTGTTTTGTTATGTCACATTTGGTTTTACTCTCTTCAAAAAATAGTAGTAAGAACTGTGGGAATAATAAAAGCCAAAATGTGTAATTGTCATTATACAAAAGAGAGAAAAAGAAAGTGCTCTAAAGGATATATTTAAGTGTATAAGAAAGACAATGTTATTACTGAGTTTTATTGAATCACTGAACATAACTGTTTGCAGTCTCACTGTTTGAATGTCCACTTTATATGCTTTAATTTTGTAATTTGAACTATTTCTAAGATGACAATATGTAATCTATCAACTAGTGACTTCCAGTTTATTTTGTCTGAAATTCAGTATAACTTTTTTTTTCTTTTTCTCCTTAAATAAAAAAAAGAAAGAAATTAGCACTTACTGGTTTTTAATTTAGTAATAACCAGTATATAGAATCAAATATAGAGGCTATTTAAACATGCCCATTTTCTCAATATATTATTGTAAAAACTTGATTTTTTTTCATTACATAAAAATTGAAACAGACTGTAACAGAGAATGTGGAAGATTTGCAAATATATACAGTGCCAGTCTTACAAAGGTTACTTCATCAAAGCTTTTGAGAAATGGTGGTTCTCTGCAGGACCGAGAGTAGAAGTATCTGAAACTCGAAATCCACCAAATTTCGTGGGAATGACAGGATTCTGGTGGCAGAGATCAATTAGTGGCACACAAACACCAGATACATGATCGATATGGCTCCACTATAGGCAGCAGAGCCAGAGCAGCAATTATATTTGTCTCAGAAGACTCTTTCTCAGTGGTCATCCCTCAAGCTTTAAAAGAATGGGTTGATTAAAGTCTACTAGACCTGTAATACAGAATAACACAAATGAGCTCACTTAGAATACCATACTTGTGATGTGTACATGATGAGATGCAGTGGGGAAATCTGGTAGCTACGGTGTTACAGCATGACACTGCTATGGACCTTTTGATGAAACATCAGAAAAAGGATTGTTTAGTTACAATGATGCCGGCTGACTACAAGCAAGTGAAACTGGCTGAGGGAGCAATTATCTGCAAAGCAAGTGGTGGCTGGATTCTCACAGAACCCTGTTTGTCAATTTCGGGTATACATGACAAATAACCAGTTTGCTTCTACCTACATAGACAGCAGTATTCTTTCACTATGCAATCTTGGGATTATACTCCAATTCTGATAGAATCTATTTGGCAGGACTGTTTTTCCCCCTTGAATCTGGCCTCAAATATTGGGAGACTGACCTTGTAGGGCAGTTTTCTTAACAATTTAAGTGTTATCAAAAATGTCTGACTCTAATGAACACTTTCATTGCTTGGAAGTGGAAGACCACTAAAATTGTGGTAGTAAGCATTTTTTTCCTAAAATACAATATTCAGGGTGAAAAATCTAGTTGGAAGACTCCATAGAACATCATAATACCATTTAACACATTCAGTATATGTTGTGTGGTCCTAATAAATATGGGACAGTACCTACCTAAACTACCTGAATAAACATTGTGTCCCAAAGTGACAGTGAAGCTCATGAAAATTCAAGTGTGCAGTGACTCAATATGTGGAAATTGTATTTTTCTAACACATTAAGTCATGAAAATGCCCTACAATGATTCATGCAAACTAGCTTTAAAGTTTGGATAGTAGAGAAAAGAACTAGAGTGAAATCTAGTGACAAGAAATTTGTGGAAGAGGAGTATGTCAAAATGAGGTTAAGATGTGGGGACCTTTAAATCCTCTGAGGATATTATGTGCCACACTACAAGGAAACTTAGAATCACAACAACAATGTGAATATTTTGGGGGACACCACTAACCTTTCTCCAGTAATAGCTATCTGTTACAAAAACTAATGAAAAATCCCCAATGGAAGCATAAAGCCACAGGTTTCTACACATTAAGCAACGAACCCAGCCTCCTCCCCCATACTGCTACATTCCCTAGGAAGAACAGCAGGTCACTGGATGGAGAGGTAATTAATCTGGAATACAACCATTTTGGAAGGAAGAATAATTTGTCTTCACCAGGTCAGGTACTCTCTACCCAGATCATAGTATTTCTGCCAAAACCATCATTCCTTAATTTAAAAAATGTTGTAATCACTCTAATTGCTTCGAACAGAACAATTCTCAAAATATACAGAGATGACCACATACCCATAGAAGACACTACTGTCGTCACATATGTTAATTCCCAGTAAGCTGTGGACCAATCTACTCACAGTACCATTTGAGCGACATTTCACACAGCAGGGGTAAGTAACACATGTCTCTGAACCAGAAACCACTGTGATACCAATTCACCCATAATCTGGATAGATCAGAGAAACAGAAATGAAATTTGGAATCGCTATTGCCCCAATAAACTATAATTAAAGAATATATAATTTTAGGGCCACACTGACTTAGAATGATGATTTAGTTTACAAAAAGAACTCCTTAATCAGTAGACAAAAGCAGGGGCTCACTTGAATGGGAAGAAGCTTATACTTCTTCTTCCATTCGGTCACTTAGGGCTCTGATACTGATCCTGCAGTGTAACGCCGCCACATAGGTGACTGAACTTCATTATCAATGAGAACATTCTTCAATACAATGAGGGCAAGAAGGAATATAATAGAATCCCAAGGGATCTCCTTGACACTGGCCATGACATTTTTTTTAAAAAATCAATAAAAAACAACTACTAAATTAATGGTAGTCTGTCTAGAAAAGATTTGAGACGTGTATCAGGCAATAAACTAACCTCAGATGAGGCACTAAGCTAATAAATACAGTGAATAATAAAAGGAAGGTGCAAATACCTACTAGAGTTACAAGACTGGTTACAGAAACAAAGTCTTAATTAAGCCAATATATAATCCAATTTTTAGCCTTACTCCTGTTTTCCATTCCCCTATTTTGTAAGTTAAGGTGTGACAGTGGCAGTTAATCCTGTATTTTACTGTTTAGAGTGTCTAAGAGATTGTGACAAGAGAAAATGAACATCAGGTGTTTGCTCTGCCCTAGAAACGGTATCAGTCTGAGTTGAACCTTATGTAGAGCACTAAGGATACATTGTGATATGAGAGACATAACTTGTATCACATCAAACAGAAATTTCACCGAGGTTTCTTTATTTAGAAGTTGATAGGGGCAAAACAAACGTCTGACTGCTGACCTTCCAACAGGCTACCAGAGCCCCCAGCACTGCCCCCATTTCTCCCTGTGCTCCACACACACTGCCATGCAGGCTGCATTTCCCATGCTCCCCTGCATAGCTTCAGGACTGTCATGAAAAGAACACGTTTTGACGTCTGGAAAGCAGACGAGAAGCCCACGCTAGTCCACAGGGGCTGTAGTCAGATGCAGTCTCACAGCAGCTGCCTGCCTGGCACTGAGAGCCACTTGTTCTGTGCTGCAGAGTAAGCCAGACCATTAGTGCTTTGCAGACATTTTCTTGACTGCTGTAGCAGCTTCCCAAGGGAGAAGAACCATCCTCTCTGACGAGTGCTTCAATCTAAGTCCCTGTTTTCACTTAGAGCTTGACAGACTCACTCCAAGTAAACTTTAAATCAGCTCTTCTAGGCCCGTAGGCTTTGACCTTGGCGTTTGTTCTTGTTGGGCCTTCATTACCCAGTTGTAGTAAGAAGCTTAGAAGCTTAGGCACTCCAGAGAGAACTCCCCACCCTTGATCCCTGATGGTTTTCAAAGCATGATCAAATTCCTTATTTTATACTCTTGACATCTTGTCACCCTGGCTTGCCTTCAGGAAGAATTCTTTTAGGCCAGAATCCCCCTTACTCCAGATGTTTTCTGAGAGTTAAAAATGTCCATCTACTGTTCTCCACCCTGCTGCTGGGCTACAAACTGCATTTGTTCATCAGGTACTCAGAACTGATCTCATCTCTACACCGAGGTCTCTCCCTCCTGCCGCGCTAGTTCCTGAACACAAACCTGTTCTTACACTTTAACTGCTGTCCAGCTCTGGTCCTCTGGCAGCTTTCCTTGGCAGTGACTCCACTGACCTTTGTTCCCTCATCTATGTAAACATATGTGCAAATCCTAAATCTTCTATTAAATCCTCTAATTTCCTGAGATATGTATGAGAACTTCTATTTTCAGATCAGAAGGCAAAGTTTTGTCTGTATACCAAAATATGAGTATTACATAGCAATCAATGCCAGGAGATTGTTTAGAAATGATAAGGCAGGAAAGAGGATAAAAAGTTACACGTACACACACTTATAAATATATTCACTTTGAGAATTAATGATAGAATAGATGGTACCTTATGCTCCAGAAACTGTTTGTTGGGCTATAAAATCCTGTCACACATTTTTAAAGGAAGAAATACTAAAAAATTATCTTCCCTGATCAAAAGGGCAAAACAGAGGCTGGGGATTTAGCTCAGTGGCATAAGCGCCTGCCTTGCAAGTGCATGGTCATGAGTTTGATCCCCAGTACCGATTTAAAAAAAAAAAAAAAACCAGAAGCAATTTAAAACATATGTATTGAAGTAATAAAATCTTAAAATTAAAAAAAAAAGGGCAAAACATTAAGACAATAACAATAATAAAAATATAAAAACAAACAAACCAAGAAACCCAGTCCACAACCATAGTATCAAACCTGGAATTTAGAACATTATCTTCCTATCACAGAGACAGTAACTGAAATTGTTTGTAAAGAATATTACAATAAGAATTGCCATATATTCCGTGTGATTCTTTGTTAAACAATGCTCTGAAAAAAACTCTTACATGTTTTAATAATTATACACACATACTAAATATAAGGAGAACAAAAGCAAAGAATTTCAACTAATGAATTTAGTAGAAACTCCAAATCAAAGCAGTTTAAGAAAGGAAAAGTACTGTACATTAAAACATTTCAAATTTTCCAAAAAGTCATTCCTCTGAAAATCTAAAACATGAATTTTTAGAAGAAACTAATGAATTTATGTAGTCTAGTTATTTTTTTTTTTTTTTTTTACAAAAAGCACTATTTAAAAAGTAATGTGTTTACTTCATGAAAACATTCTGACTGCTACGTTCACCAAAAGTATATGAGTAAAACAGGTACTGTGATTACGTGTACATACTGGAATCACCAGTATTTTCACTTTATAATTAGACTAAATTTAATTCTTACCTTTGTGCTATTTGATTTTCAAGATGTTTAATTTTTTCTAATAACTCTTTCTCGACAACTTCTCTTTCCAACTTAAACTCTTTTAGAGCAGTCTGAACAGCTTCCTCTTTTTCACAGCTGAGCTTCTGAATTAACTGTTCTCTCTCTTGTTCATAGCTCATAATCAGTTTCTCTTTGTCTTCCTCAAGGTTCTGAATAATTGCTTCATATTTCTCTTCTTGTTGAGTGATTTTTTCATCTTTTTGTTTAGCAAGAGCATGCAATTCTGAATCCAATTTATTCTGCAGCTCAACTACTTGTTCTTTTAGGTTTTTTTCTATTTCAAATGCTTGATGATGCAAAGATGTTACTTTGTCTAGTTCAGTTTTAAGTATATTAGATTCTTCTTCATGTCTACTAATTAATTCTGAAATGCACAAATCTTTTTCAACTGTCATTAGAGTTCGTAGCTCTGCTAAACCCACCTGATAATTTTCATTATTATCTTGAATCTTTTGGTTTAGTTGACTTATCTCTATTCTTAAGTTTTCTGTTTCTTTTTCAAGAAGAGACTTAAGTGTCTCTTTCTGTTGCATTCTGCTTTCTTCCAGCAACATTTTTATTTCATCTGTTTCTGCTTCTTTCAATGCCAGTTCAACCTCTAACTTACACCTCGTGTCTGACAAATCAGAAACCTTCAGTTTTAGTTCCTGCAGCTGCTGTTCTTTTTCATGGATAGCTGTGGTGTGAGATTCTTGTAGCTGATCAATTCTTTGTTGATTTTCTTGTTTTAATTTTTCCAAAGAAATTTTGTGGTCTGTCATGACTTTCTCAAACTCTTGTGTGTGCCTGACATGCAGAGTGTCCTCTAATTCCTTTAGGTGGCTCTGCTCAAGGCACTGAAGCTCTGCCCTCAGTAACTCAATCTTTTCATCATTTTCAGCATGGAGCTTTTTTAAGTCTTCTAACACAACCTCTCGTGACTGCTTTAGTTCATTAATTTCGCAATTTTGAGTGTGCACTATATTTTCCATCTCCAACAACTTTCGATCCTTTTCATTTTGCAGGCAGATGACAGCTTCTTTTTCATGCTTAACCAAAGCAAATTCATTATCTTTATTTTGTAAAACTTCCTCAAGATAGACCAAGTCTCCTTTCAGCTTCTTAATCTTGTTTTCATTTTCTTCACTCTCCTTTACTAATGCACTGATTTTACCTTCATACTCACTTTTCAAAGAATGTAGTTCTTTTTGATGCTTTTCTTTTAGTGTTATTTCCAGGGAACATTTTACTTTTTCAATAATGTTTCTTATTTCTACTGCTGTACATTTTAAAGAATTCGAGAAGTCACACTGTTCTTTTTGTACAAATGTTTTGAAGTGACACAGATCTTCCTTAATGGTCTGTATACTACAATGAGAATTTTGGGCAAAAACTCTGTATTTTTCCAACTGGACATTCAGAGAAGCATTATCTCCAAAATCCTCTTTGCCACCTGTATTTGTATCTTGCAAACGTCTACTATCTATCGCATTGATAACTGATGAATAAAGTGATTCCACCATCATTTCTGGACTTTGGGGATCACTTATAGGATTAGGAGATGATAAATTTTCTTCTATCACAAACTCATTCACAGCAGACATAAAATCTGACTCTGGACTTTCAGCTAATGAATCTAAGTCTAAAGATACTTGGTGAATAGTTTGTTCAATGTTTGGATGGGGTATAGTTTCAAAATCAAATGTATGTGCATCAATGCTATCTGGAGATAATTCTTCTAAGGGACAAACTGCTGGACACAAGGTACCCTCAACAGTGAGTGGAGGGGGAGTTCTCGGTGAGGTAGTAGTTGTAATTCCCGCTGTACTTTCTGTCCGCGGGGAAGAAGCCCACTGAGGGGATGCTTGACTCATGGATACCTGGAAGACAGAGAAAAGGGCTTAAAAGAACTGTGGCAACATAAGCTGCCATCCTAGTGAAGAGAACTTTCCTTACCTTTTGTTCATTGAGAAGATCTGTAATGGTCTGTGACATTTCATCCAAACTTTGTGCTGCTTTTACCAAATTATGTAGGGCAAGTACATGCTGGTGTAGAGGTTCAAAGTCACAAAGCAAGGGTACCCTGAAACAGAATGCAAGCAAACTAGGTGTCTGGTTTCTTAGCTAAAAGATAAGTAACAGAAAATAAACTATTTCACTGCTACAAATAAGTACAGCATGATACCTCCTTTCTAATCAATGCGAGGAAATTTTGAAAGAACTCGAGTTCTAAGGCACAAATCTCCCAGTAATACAATCAAATCGGAATAACCACAAAATATTAAAAATCCTACATAGGCCAAGTGTGGTGGCACAAGCCTGTAACCTCAGAATTTGGGAGGTGAAGGCACCAGGACCACCATGAGTTGAGGCCACCTTGAGCTACATAGTAAGCTTAAGGCCATCCTGGACTACATAATCAGATCATGCCTCTAAAAGGTCGATCATAAAACACTTCTTTATCCTGGCATTTCCTACAAGAACTGATGTGCCTATCCATACCTCCAA
This sequence comes from Cavia porcellus, assembly GCF_034190915.1. NCBI lineage: Eukaryota > Metazoa > Chordata > Mammalia > Rodentia > Caviidae > Cavia > Cavia porcellus. The sequence goes on along the minus strand of NW_026947494.1, from coordinate 77,121,970 downwards.
ACAAAAATATTTTAAGGTTATAACTGAAGTTTAAAAATTCTGACATTTACCTGAGGAATGGCTGAACTTCAGAAGGACAAAATGATTGCAGAAACTGTAAATCTTTTAATGAAATATCTGGAAGTTCACAGTCAAACTTTCGAGGCTTCTGAGTCTGTATAAAAAAAAAATTTTTTTTTAACACAAAACTATAGGACTCATTTATATAAGGTTTCTTGCCATAATTAAATACAACATAAATTGGCAAAAATGTTTTAAATGATCTATTTAACCACCACAAGAGGAAAAACCATTTGAAGCAGACATGGTATGCTACTTTTCCGGCCCTTAACAGACTGAGACATAAACTGTTCAGGATCAGTTGGTACACCTGTCACCCCTTTCATGTTTTTAGTGTCACTTTATGGGAATTCTAGTATTCCTATCAATATTAAATAAAAACGTGTTGCACTACTGCATGTAATGCTCACAAATTTTTCCTTGACACACACACCACACCCATGAAAGACCTCACTAGCCCTCTTTCTCTTCATTACCAAGTCTTATTGCTGAACCATGGTTAAGATTTTTTGTTCAGATATTTCCTGCTTTACTCGTCTTTGACATTTCCACTACTTTTTCTAAAATACAAACTCTTGATCAATTTCAATTTAAAGAAAAAGTGGAAGCACTAGCATTTTCTTTACAATATCAGTAAGACTAGAATACTTTAAAATAACTATTGTAATCACTACTCACGCAGACATAGAAATGTCAGAATACTTTTCATAAAAAAGGTAGAGTGAGTGTGGAAATCCCCTCATATGTCACCCACTGAGTAGGTATTAAAGCATATGTATTTAAACCCTAAGCAATCAATCCTGCAGTATGGCAATGTATCTGAAGTCAAGGCATTGACATGAAGAGGGAGCAGTGGAAGCATACTAGCATCTCCTAACAGTATTGGATGATTCATGTATTCTTCACATTTAACAAGATTAGTAAGTACAGGCAACACCGAGTTAGGCTGAGGTTTAATTAGTCCTGCTGTGGTTTATATGTAGGTATCCCCATTCAGGTGGGGCTTTGGGAGGTGACTGGATCACGGGGCCTACGACCCCTCAGTGTATTTAGTCCACTAATCACTCAAAGCTGAGTTTGTGATCCTGGGAGATGAAGCCACGAGGAAGAGGAAGGCCCCTGGGGGCGTGTCTAGAGAGACACACCTCCCTTCTTCTTCCCTTCTTCTCCTCCCTCCTGTCTGCTAAGCAGTTCTCCTCGTCACGCTCCCCTGCTTGAAGCCAGCAACTACGGACTGAAAGCTCTACAAACTGTGAGCTAAAACAAACCTCTCCTTTAATTTGCTGGTATTGGATAGCGTGTCCTAGTTATATATAAAGTAATGAAGACACTCCTCTATTTTAATATATCAAAAGAACAAGAGCAGAAAGTGGTATGAAAACAGGAAACAAGGATGGGGTGGAGGAACAGGAGAGGAGAGAAAAAGAGAAAGGGGGAAAAAAACACCCTAGAAAAAGATGGGCAGGTGGTGCACACCTCTAAATCCCAGCCTCTTGGGGAAGGAGGGCTACCATTAGTTCAAGGCCAGCCTGGACTACCCAGTGAGACCCTGTCTTCAAAAAACTCCAACGAACAGAAAGGGTGGGAGAAGACACAACTTCCTACTAATCCCAACAGTATAACATGAGGTACCTTCCTGTGCGACCAAGTTCTGATCAAAAGCTTTGTGCCATGGGGCATATTAACCTGAACTACGTAGCAAGACCCTGTTTTTCGTTTTTCTGTTTTTTTAAAAAAAAAAAAAGCTTTATACCAACTAACTTTTAAAACCAAAAACATTTTGTTGTTGATTTCATGAAAATCATTTTTTTTTTCTTTCTGACAATCCCACTAGGGGATGGGCGTTTAGTCATGATTAGAAAGTAAATACTTACACAAAAGGAAGGTGGCCAGGAGTCCAATCCCCTAAACAGACGATTTCTTAAAAAAGACTTCCCTATATAAAGAAATTAATAATATGATTACTTTACATCTTTTATTAAGCCAAAAACCTCTGGTTTTTGAAAAAGTCTGACAAGGCTTAACATTTAAAACTTAACAATAGAATAAACTTTATAAGCATTAAAAATAATGCTTTTCTAGACTCCAATGTAATTAATATCAGGTAATGAATATAGTGATATAGAAATAATTATTTATGAAACAAAAATTTCCTTTTTCTTAAAAAAAAAAAAAAAAAAAAAAAAAGGTAAATGGAGCCATTACTCAAGAACACTTACTAAACACTTTCCCAAAGGATTCCCTTTTGGACTTCTCAGCTTCATAGAGTCGCTTCCCATCTTTGACTAAAGCACCAGCCCACTAGTAGAGAAAAATGTATGTAGGCAAAAATGTGTGTTAATAAAGGCACCAATTCATTACTGTTCATGTATAATTAAAAAAGAACTGAAACTCCATACCTCCCTGTAGTGTTTAATGAACATTTTTCTCCTGACAACCTCAACAACAGCTAAGCAATACATCTGAGGAACAGTACTAAGAGCTTCAACAATTTTGACTCTTTCTAAAAGTTCTATTACGAGGCGGAGTAAAGCTTGCAATTTTTCTCCATCTTGATCAGCGTGAAGCATCACAAAGCAACACCACCTATAGAATAAAATTCATTATTTTCAACAGTCACAAAGGTTTGCTAGGAATAATTTAATTAAGCTAAAGAAATCAAGATGTACATGTTCAGTAAAAATAATTTAATCCCCAAATTGTAGTTAAATAAAGTAGTGACAGAAAATTATTTTATCATGGGGAGAAACAAATAAATTATATTATAAAGATGCAAAATTAGATATAACAAAATCACTTACTTCAATCTGACGTGTAGATTATTTGCTAATTCTTGTTTGGCAGTGGTACACTTCTGTTTAATATCCAATAGCTTTCTATGATTTTGCAACATAATCATCAACTGATTCGCATGACTCAGGCACAAATCAGGTAATACAGATGCATCTTTCAAATTTTCAGCTCTCATTTGATTTGCTAAAAATCCCTTTGAGGAAAAGTATTTCAAAAAACATTTAATTTTATTCTACTAACAATACAAATATTCACTTAAGAGAAAAATCTCTATTAAACATGAATTGTTCTACTTTCAAACAAGAAATTGAAATCTAATTTTCTGAATGATGTATTTATAACGTAATTCCTAGAATCAAAGAAATATTTGCTTTATCAAACTAGAAAGACCATAAAGGACTATAAGTAAACTAAAAAGACATTAAAATATTGGCTGTGTAACAGGCAAAGGATTAACCAGATTACATATGACTGATTCTCGCTGGCAAGGGTGAGGGCATGAGTTTGATGCCTGGTATAACAACAAAACAAAAAGATTATAATCATGTGGCAAATGACAACTCAGAGGAAATTATGAAACAATGATAAAGGGGAAATTATTATTCTCATTTACTGGGGAATGTTGACAGATTTTAATTTTGCCTTTATAAAACGGATCATTACACATTATTACTTAATATTTAAAATGGATATACATCTTAGTCTAGCAATTCCATTACTGAGGATTGTGCTTAAGTAAATACTAATCACACATGTAAAGAAAGACATATTGGGATATTCAAATAGTACTTGTAATAAAAACAAAAAGTGTAACCCTAGCACTCGATACCTAAGCAAAAGATCACAAGATCGAGGCCAATGAGCACAAGGCCAGTTTGGACAATCCAGGAAAACCCTGGTAGAAACAAGAAACAACAAACAAAAACAAAGACAAAAAATACACAAAAAGATAAATTAGGCTTTTTCTCAGTTATATCTGAGTCATTCTGTGGAAAGCTAAAAAGAGTGACCCAGAGAATAATCAAAACATCAGGAACGCAGAGCTGGGTGTGGTGGCGCATGCCCGATATCTCTGCACATGGGAAGCTAAGGCAAGAGAATGCCATGAGTTCAAAGTCACCCTGAGCCGCACAGTGAGACCCTGTCTCCAACAAACAGAAACAAAAATCAAATAAAACAAAAAGATCAGGAAGGTAGGTCTGCAGAAAGAGTAATTTGTGGCTTTGGGTATGGGAGAGCTATGAAAGGAGGAGACAAAATAATCTAAAGCCTGGGGTCCAAAGGAAGCAGAACAGAAAGAAAACTAGGAATGCTTTATCTTGGAGATTTCCTCAGACGCCCACCAGAGGTGCTGGTCAAACTAATAACTGTACTTGTCAACATAGTCAACAGTTTTCCTTCCACATAGAACTAAGAAATTTAAAAAACTGGAGACCAGAGCTGGTCAAGGAAAAGAACAGAACACTTTGTACTTCTATCTCTTAAAGCTACGTCCTACAAATAAAGGTAACCCAAAAGTTGACAGGTCGTTCCAAGGAACAAATCAACTTCCAGTCATCTGAATCTCTGAAACCAGGTTAAAGGGATTAAAGATTATGACTGTCCCATCAAAAATTCTCTGAAATGCTAAGAGACATCTAACATGTAGGGTATCTTAGGCCTGAGACTATTCTTTTGTTTTGTTTTTTTCCTACTAAAAGTAACTGATGGCGCACACCCGTAATCCTAGCACTCTGGAGGCTGAGGCAGGAGATGGTTGCGAGTTCCAGGCCAGCCTAGGTTACAAAGTGAGCTCAAGGCCAGCCTGAACTGCATAAGTGAGACCCTGTCTCAAAAAAAGGACAAAAAAATAAAATAAAAATAAAAAATGGAAAGTAATTGAGAACATGAAAAGGTAGGATTTCCAGGAATAAAAAACTACAAGAAACAACAGAAAACATCAACAGACATAGAGTTAACAGGTAATGGAATTAACCATTCAGAAACTTTAAAAATTACTGTGTAGTTAATGTGATCAAGGAGATGATAGGTAAGACAATACTGTGATAAAAACTGAAAACCGGAGCTGGGGATTTAGCTCAGCGGCATAAGCGCCTGCCTTGCAAGCAAGCAGTCGTGAGTTCGATCCCTGGTACCGATTAAAAAAAACAAAAACAAAAACTGAAAACTATATTAAAAGAAGCAAAAAATTTCAAGGGTGAAAAATGAGCAACATAAATAAGAAATTAATAGTTACCTACATTTAGTCATCTCTGAAAAGAGAAGTAGTTACAACTGTTAAATCAGTCAAAACTAAGCACCTAAAAAAATACAGCGAAGGTCTGACACCAGAATGTCAATCTGGTAACACTGAATGACAAGTGACAGTGAGTGAGGCAAACGCCAAAAGAATCAGTAACTTTTCATTAAACCAAGATTCAACAGACGTCATCAGGATCAAAACAGGATCAACACAGCAAAAGCCACACTGTGCTACACCACAGCCAAACTGCTAAAACGTCCCAAACTGTATAGGAAGCAAACATACCCTCCAGAAAAGTTCTATAAAGAGATTTCCAAACGAAAAAATTAAATCTGTCACTGAAAAGAAACAAAGGACATTCTAATTTACAGCAGCCTACACCACAGCAAGGTTTTTTTTTTGAAAAACGTAGGAAAAAGGTTAATAATGGGGAATATGCTCTTCATACATCCTAGACAGAGTGTATTCAGAGGAAAGTTAGTGGCAGAGACAGTTAAACTAGCAAAGTAGGCATTAAAATCCAATTATGAAACACAACTGCTTGTTTGCCACAGTACTTTTCACGGTAGGTGGGGAAAAAGTGATTATCAATAAAGTATCAGTAAATCCTTCAAGAGTTAATCTTTTTTATCTCCTCAAACATTTTATTTCTCAGACTTTTCACCTTTTTCAAGGGGGAAGCAGGAATACTCAAACATACAATGACTGCTCTTATCGTACCAACAAATATTGATCTCCCCAAGCATTTTGGGGTTTGTATTTTAGCTTTAATCCACCATAAACTGTGCTCACCTCATTTTACCAAACTCAGCCATTCACAGCAGGATTGTTTTTTTTTTTTTTTTGTTTTGTTTTTTTGTTTTTTGTTTTTTTTTTTTTGTCTTTTTGAGACAGGGTCTCCCTGTGCAGATCAGGCTGGCCTTGAGCTCACTTTGTAGCCTAGGCTGGTCTTGAACTCACAACAATCTTCCTATCCTCCTGCCTCGGCCTCCTGAGTGCTGGGATTACAGGCGTAAGCTTTCACGCCCGGCCAACACAACAGGATTCTTTAGTGCATGGAAGGAGCAATCCCGCACCATTAACATTCAAAGAGGAAGCCGAAACACAATGTATGTATCAAACTGATTCAGCACATATAATACGTTCATAAGACAAATTACAAATCCCTTCTGATGAAGGCCAGAAGTACGTACCTGAGCAAGCTCCTTCTGTTCATTCACCAGCCGGCCACAGCTGGCAATCATCTGGTCCAACGCATAGAGCCGGTCTTCGAGGCCTTTGATGGCTTTCATATTCTGATTATCAAGTTTGGCAATAGTTTGATGGCATTCTACTATAAATGGTCTGATAATCTTTGGATCAAGCTAAGAGACAAGAAAATCAATATGAGCAGATAGTGTTTTTCCATGCAATTTTCACATACAGCATCAGAGAAACAGAGAAAATGTCATACAAGAGCAGAATATGGGACACACCTCTGCGAAGGTCAAGAACAAGACATATCTTTAAAAACTGTACTGAATATACCAGAATATGACATTAAGAATAAAGTTCCAAAAGTCATATAATTCAATGAAAGCCAAATTTAATCAATAATCAGTATTCCTCAGAAAACATTATTTTCAAGCTCTTATAAAGTACAGACAGTTAATAACTAAACTCACTCCCTAGTTAACAATAACTTTTCAATTTGGCTTCTCTCTAAAATACACAAAGTTCTTCAGTCAGTGCTACCGCCCCGTCTTGGAAACACACAATAAATCTTCTCTCTGTCTCCTTAAGAATGAATGAGGCTCAACATTATGCTTTCTTATTCTTTAATCCCCGACTTCTACTGGAATTTGTAGAACCTAAAAACTGTTCAACCTTGCTGCCTTTATTTACCCTGATAAAACATTTTATACTAGCCATTTCTGCGTCTGTATTTTTCCATTAAAACTGCTTGGTCAAAAAATCACCCAGTGGGCTGGGGCTGTAGCTCGGCGGCAGAAGCACCTGCCTTGCAAGCCTGCAGTCTGAGTTCCATCCCCGGTACCAAAAAAAAAAAAAGGAAAAAAATCACCAAGTGACCTCACTTCACTCAACATTATGGTACATTTAGCAAAGCAGATGACATTTCCCAAACTCTACAGGTTTGAGAACAGTTTCTGCTGGTTCCCTCACAGCATCTCTCACTGAGGTTTTCTCCACATGATGATGATCAACCTCCAGAAGGACCTGTCCTTCCCCATTTTTACCCTTCTCTATAATTTTAGCAACAAGCACAGCCTCTATGCAAGGTAAGCTTCACAGCCAGGACAGCCAAGTCTGACCCCCAGATTCTCAGTTATCTCTACGTGCCTGTAACTCCCACATGTGGCTGTCAATCACGTGACTTACTCCTGCTGACTTACCATAGTTGTCTCTCGGTGAAACCCTTAGCTGGTTTCTTTGTGCCCAAACACTCGAGTCATCGGACACCAGCCAATCTTTCTACACCAACTATTTCAAGTCCAACAACAAACAACTTCAAGGCAAACCTTGCACTTCTCCACTTGATCACTACCCCATAAGTTGTAATGGCTCCCTGTTTAAACCCATTTTTATTCCTTCTTTATGTCTTCTTCCTACAATACAGAGGACTGAGACTTCTTTATTATATGTAACACTAACTCTGCACAATACTAACTGATGTTGTGTGTAGGTGAATAATTTCTCTTTTATCAAGCTTGTGACAACTTGAGGGAATGTACACATTTATTTCCATTATGCAGTATGATACACACCATGCTACTTATAAATTATTAGGGTGATGAAAGAGGAATTTTGACAAAATTACAACTATATGTAAATTTAAAATAGCAATACCTTCAAGGAAGATGCACAGTATTAAGGCCATGGTTCAATCCCAGAACCATCAAAAGGAAAAGTAATTTTTCCATGTTAACAGAGAATGAAAATTAAAACGTCCACATAAAGTTTCTGAAGAACAGCTTTAGAAGGTGTACAGTCCACACCACAGACCATATTAATGCTTATGTTGCAAATTGTATTCGACACTGAGTGCTCTACCAATGTTTACTCGTGGGCTCACTCTCTGATTAGTTATACTCACAACATCTAACACTGCTGCCCTAGAGAAGAAATGGTAAAAACAACAATTTCTTATCCTCTCCATACTTAACTATCACACTCTTAAGCCCTCCCTCTTAGCAACTAACATTCCCTAATACCACAAGTTTGAAAGAAATTCTTGAGTCAACGAATTATGCCAACAGTAACTTTGGCAGACTATGAGCCAAGGGCACATGTTTCCAATTATTAATAGGCAGAAGCACAAATTTGGTGTTTTTGAAGTCAGGTTTCCCTACTACTGAGGTGTAATTTAAATAAAACATCTGCTGAGCCTGGTGGCACAAGCCTGTAATCCCAACCCTTGGGAGGCTGAGGTAGGAAGATTGCTGTGAGCCCGATGCCACTGTGGGACAGACAGTGAATTGAAGGCCAATCTGAACCACACAGTGAGACCCTGTCTCAAAACACACACACCAAAAAAGTTTAGAGTCTCCAGCAAGGACAGAAGAAAGCAGAGGGGCTGCCACGTCCCGGACTAAGTACTGAGTTAGAGCCACAACTATGCGAGTCCCCATCTCAAAAAGACTAAAATAAATGAATTTAAAAACCCAACAGAGCAACAACTATAAAACATTACACCAAAAAAAAAAAAAAAAAAAGTATTCCTGATCCTAGAGAATATCATGTTCAAGTTAGTCTTCAGAGAAATGCCACGAGGGACACCACAAAAAGTGGTTATAGGAGAAAAATATGTACATCTCACTTATAAAACTGCACATAGTTTACAAAAATATTAAATTTTTCCAAAATGAATTTCTGCTGCTTTAGAACAAAAACACTTTAACCTAATATGCCTATGCAACTGACGCATGCTACACTGTAGTAAAGTCGTGCTAATTTTACACAGAACATGCACACTTGAATCAAAGTTGGCATCTGCTTTCACAGCAGTCACATAAAATGCTGCAGACTTCAGAGCTTATTGCTATGACCCATAAAACAAGCATTGACCTCTGAGATTCAATGACGTAATTCCTTGACAACAATAGTAACAGCTAACTTCTGCTTCCTGTAGGGATAACAGTTTTTAATATTGTTAAACCAGTTGCGTACAACTATCTCCTTCCTCTTGTCACATAAAATGAATACAACCTACGGTTCTGCTAGATTTTGCACTTAAACATGAATTCAAAGCCAACCAAGGTTTTAATGGTCTATAAACAGTGTTCTAACATAGAATGTATGTAGTTTGTGTTAAAAAAAAAAAAAAAAAAGTGCCTTTTATCCCAATCCCAATCACATGGCTGATTCTAATTCTAAAAGCAATTTTTAGGTTACTAAAATGTCAACGGTGTGAGCAGAAATAATCAGCCCAGCTTTGTTTCATTCATTTTTGGCTCTGCAAAATGTATTATAAATTTTCCTGTTCCAGCAAACATCCTAGTTGAATGAGAAACCTATGCTGCTGGATATCTTCAAGGAAACAGACACTGAAAAAAATTATGAGATCCCACCTTTTAGTTTACCTTTTTACTGTGTGTCATAACTTAGACGAGCACAGTATGCGGTGTTTGCTGGGCACCTTAGGAAATGTGTGTGTTTTCTAGTGAACCAAGGATTGAAGAACCAAGGGTCTTTTTGAAACTGTCCCTCAAGAAAAGTTTGCGGTCGAGTTGTATTTAGACAATAGAAGTAGTCATAACACTGCTACTATTTTGTATCGCTAAAATGCGTGCCCCCAACTTCCTTACACATGCTATCAATTTATGGATGAGACAGACAAAATTTCTCAGGTTTATTTGTAAACTAAAATTAAAACCACAATGTAAGTTTTCTGATTTTAAGGAGATGTAGTATTTAAAAATGTTTCTTTAAAAAGTCCAAAAGAGGTTTCCTCTAGGGAAATGGTGATTGGAAAAAGGCATCAGGGACACTGCATGATGGAAATGTTTGGTGTCTTATTCTGGATGGTGGTGGTTTTGTTTTCTTACTTATCAGAGTTATAAAGAAAAGGTTTTTATTCTGGCTCATAATTCTGGAAATCTAAGGTTAAGGAGCCACATCTGGTGATGGCCTTCTTCCTGGAAGAATCCTGAGGTAGGACAGGACACTGGGCAGCACCTGGCAACACACAGTGGAGTGTGCTGTGTCTTCACCTTCCCTCTTCTCCTGAAGCCAGATTGTAGTTTACTTCTTAACAACGCAAAACCTATGTAGTCTGTTATATATAAATAATTCTCATTATATTAGACAGACCTATACATTTTCATACGATCTTTACAAATTTACAGTCAATTCATAAATAAGATTACAAGTTTGCATCAGTCTAGAAATTTTACTCCACAGCACACTGCTTCCACTACCTACTTTTCCCATTATATAATAAATAATGTAAACAACACAAAAAATATCAAATTAACAATACTTACCCTGCTCATAGAATCAAAGCACTTTCTGACCAAAGATTCCACATCATTAGGTCTATCCTGAACATTTATCCAGTCTAACAAAGAAACATTAAAAAAAGGCAGATCACTGTCTTTAGCATCTACTGAAGTTTCATCTTGCTGCACACTACTTTGACAAGATTCCCTAATTTCTTTGCCACTCTCAGCATCTGTGGTATCTGGGGCTACAGGTTCCATTGACTTGTGAAATGAGGTTAATAAGGATGTATTAGTTGTTCTAGGCATATCAGGAGAGAGCACCAGTTCAGTGGATCGTTTCATTTCAGCCTTTTCTGAGCCTTCATGGTCATTTAAAGAATCCAGTCTTCCCAAACATTCCCTGTAACTATGTCTGGTGAGGCACTCCAACAATGGGATCTTGGCCATTACTGAAACCGCAGTTCCTAAACTTAAAACACAAAAAGGTCTGTCAGTAAAGCTAGATTTCTCTAGTTAAGATCCCATCTTATTAACATACACACACACAAGACTTCATCACTTGCCTATGTGCTATTCATAGATACAGTAATTTATAAACTATCTGCTCACTTACAGAAGCCCAGGTTAGTAGAGACAGAACGTTTATGGTTAAGATAGCAAAATACCAAACTGGCACCGGGCATGGTGACACAGGCCTGTGATCCCAGCACTTGCGACACTGAAAGCAGAGAACCACTGTGAGTTCAAGGTCAGACTGAGGTGCAAACTGAGTTCAAGGCCGGCCTGAACTACACAGTGAAGCCCCCTCTCGGTGAGGGAGGGGGGGACCACACATAAACAAAAAACCAAACACAAAATCCTAAACTAAAGCTAGTTATCCACCTTTTACTAAACATTAAGGAAGCATTAAAAATTCAAATTTACACAAATTTCGTATTTTGTCAAGTCAATCAAACATACTTAATATTCTGAAAATATAGGATAAAATTTAAGTCTTATTCTTAGGAACATTTGATCTGAATAAGATAGATGTATACAGTTAAAAGGTATGAGGAAATACAACAACTCCTTATCTTCTGAAATGTATATAAAACAGCCAGGTCTCTACAAAAAATTGACAAGCACTCTCTCAAAATTCTATGGTACAGGTACCTACATTAAATTGACATAAAATCTCCCCTGAAAAAAGTTACTTGTAAAGGTTATAAAAGTCTTTAAAAGGCTTTTCTATTCTTATTACTTCTTTTTCCTCCCAAGATTTCTTTTATTGTCAACCTAAGACCAAAATATAAATTATTCATACCTCAAAATATAGCAATGGGGGGACAGGCAGAGGGAGGAAGGGAGCCAGGGAGAATGGAAGGATGGGTAAATGAAAAATACGGGGCAACCGTGCTACTCGCCTCTAATTCAAGATCAAGTTAATGACACAAGCAAAACACACAGAACCAAAAGTAACACAAAAACCTTGAAAATCTTGGACGTGCAGGCATGTGCACCTACACACCAGTTATATTCATTTTTAACTGTCCCTCTGTTAACTTAGGGTTAGGGTTAGGGTTCCCTAACCCTAATTATAGGTTCTTTCTTCCCGTGTAATTCAGCCTGTCCTTAAAACGACTCTACACAGCCCAGGCTGGCCTTGAAACCATGTAATCCTGTGGCCTCAATTTCCTGATTGCTAGGGTTACAGGATTGTACACTACGCCTGGCTAGGATGGCAATACTGGAAAACAAACTTAAATTTTTCCTTCCTGATTTCATCAGTTAACATTTACATTTCTATTAGATACACTATTTTTATATCATGTCTTTTCTCTGTAATGTAAAACACAGTATGAGAAAAAATTACTAGTTTTATAAATGACTTCAGTATTTCGAGCCCTTTTTATCACACAACAATAAAAAGTATACAGAAGAGTTATATATGACAAAAGAAACAGTAATTTTTAAATTATAAATTTATAAATTCATACACCTAGAAAAATTATAGCCTATGAAGCACTATCGTAAGACTCAAAAAACAAACATGCTACATGTTCAAGAAACAGTGACTAGGTTCAGCTTGGTGGTGCATCCTGTAATCCCAAGAATTGGAGGCAGAAGGATCACAGAATTCAGGGTCAGCCTGGGCCACAAAGAGTTCAAGGCCGGCCCTGTGTCACAAAGACGAAACAAAGAACAAACAAACCTGATAATCAAACACATTTTAAATAAATATCTTATTATCTACTTAACGGTAAACATACTGAGTAAGTTTTAACTTGATGTCTTCTATAGATTGCAGATAATTTGAATAAATACTTTCAAACTTGAAAAGCAGTTTTTGGTATGAATTTGAACAATCCTCCAGATTGGCCATGATTGCAGCCCAGCCTTGGTGTTGAAGATGTTCATCGTGGACAAGACCTTCACAGAAAGAACAAAGTTTCTTGGCAACTTCATACATTTCCTACATTGAAAAGGAAAAAGAACATAATAAAAATAAGGGTAATGACTTCTGTGCATCTGTGTATATCCATGTTTTCACGACTGCATTCTACACACACCACCCCCAGTTGCACAAAAAATTGTGCAAAATGAGCAAAACTCAGTAGCAGAGTTTATTTTAAAAAGTAAATGCAAAGAGTGAGGGAGAGACTGGCTCTGCAGAGCAAGCTTGGACAGTCAAAGGGGAAAAGGCAAGATCAAGTTCACCTGGAGGACATGAGGAGGAATCATGAGGAAGGGCACAAAAGCCCCAAGCCCAGGTGGAGACGCTCATCTGCACTGAGAGGTAGTTACCTAGCATGTCCCTGTTCCTGTGTTTGATCACCAGGAACACAAAAGCACCACCACCAACAACAACAAACAGAACTTTTTAAAATTGGTCATGCCAATATTATGGTCATGTAAGAACCTAAAAGTAACAAAAGATAGCAGTACTAAGCAGGGCATGATAGTGTACACCTGTAATCTCAGCACTTGGGAGACTGAGGCAGAAGGATTGCTGTAAACTCAGGGTCATCCTGGGCTACATAATAAGTTCAAGGCCAATCTGGACTACACAGTGAGCCCCAAACAAACAAAGGATATGAATGCTGATATTTTTCAGGACAGATATCCTGAGAGTCCAAAATATGTTACTAAAGGAAATGTTCAGAACAGTGAAAATAAAATCCCAATGATCTGACGAAAGTGTGTCATTGCAAATGTTACTATCCTCTAAAGCGTTATCTAAACATATTAAAAATATTATTTTAAGGGCCGGGAAAATTTAGCACAGCAGTGTAAGCACCTGCCTGGCAAGTGCAAGGTCATGAGTTTGATCCCCAGTACCAAAATAAATAAAATAAAATAAAAACAATTTTTTCCTAATGACAAAAACAAGAAGACTTATATATACATCAACTTCTAGATTACCAATATTTTGTACTTAGTGAGATTCTGGGAAATAGTTTGTAAAAATATTGAAAATGTCTTTGAAACACAACAGATGTTTGAATTCAGTTCCAAAGATTAAGACACAAAAGGACTTAAGTATATCTCAGGTCAGGCACAGTAGTGCATGCCCTTAACCCCAACACTGGGGAGGCTGAGGCAGGAGGGTCTCTGCAAGTTCAAGGTGAGCCAAAATTACACAGTGAAATCTTGTCTCAAAAAGAGAGGAAAAAAATATATTTCAAAATAAAAAATAAAAAGAGTGGAGGCTAGTGACAGAGCATCTTTGGAGCTTAACTGCTCCAAAGATACATACACACAACAAAGTATTTAATAAGTACAAACTTCTAGAAAGCAATTCAAGAGATGTACTGAGTGAAAGAAGTCCTTTGGCACGAAAGATTTCAGTCTTCTAGGAAATAAGAGATTGTTCTAACTTTGGTAACTGGTATAGGCAGATACAAACTTGAGAGAAACATGAAGAGCAAGAACTGAGGTATAAAGGGAGATGGACAAAAGTTTATAAAAAGGGTTTCAGAAGACTGAGGCGGAAAAATGGCAAAATCAAGACAATGTTAACTACAATTGGTGAAGAAAAAACAGCTGAGGGAAAAGATACAGAGAAGGCTGGATAATAAAAGACTCAGAAAACACAGCAAGGAGTTGGCCAAGTGTGCTCTGTTTTGTGTGATGGTGGCAGTGGCACTGAGAACCAAACTTGGGACACCGCACTTGCCCTCAAGGCGCCCACTGCTGAGCCCCAGCCCAGCCCAGCCCATCACACCAGATTTCTGCTGAGGCCAAGGGCTGTCTATGCTGAGCAACTCAACAAGGAAGAAAGGGCGGGCGGGCGGGCGGGCGGGCGGGCAGGCAGGCAGGCAGGCAGGCAGGCAGGCAGGAAGGAAGGAAGGAAGGAAGGAAGGAAGGAAGGAAGGAAGGAAGGAAGGAAGGAGGGAAGGAAGGAAGGAAGGAAGGAAGGAAGTTGGGCAGGCAGGCAAGAAGTAGAAAAACATAATAAAGAATGTGGTTCATCCAAAAAGCCCGAGTTCATTCCCAGGACACACACATGACTCAGAAAATACCAAGGACGGGGCTGGACTTTACTCAGGAAACAAAAACCACCTGAAAAGTTCTCTGACAAAGAAGACTAGGATCAAACACTGGCGTGGTGGCACACACCTGTCACCCAAGCACTCAGTGATGCTCAGGCAGGGAAGGGCACAAGTTCCAGACCAGTCTGGGCCACTCAGTGAAATTCTGCCTCAAAATAAAAATACTGTTGAAATACGTAAAATGGAGATGCAGTTCACTGTGAGACCCTGGGATCAATCCCCAGCAGTGAGGTAGAGGTGGGGAAGCACAGGCCTGATGGCCGGAGAAAAAGCTTTACACAGTAAAATGGGAAGTAGATGCCTGAAAGAATGGATGAGAAGTGGTCATTCTCAAGTTCTCAGGCAAGTGCTGTAAACGCAACAACAAAATTTACAGAAATCAATGAATAAGACGGTCTCTATGGGCTGGAACTGTCAGCAAAAATTCTGAGTGACCTGTCATTAAAACTAATGTACACCACTGGTCCAAAATAGGAGGAAAAGAGAAGTAACACGACAGGACAGTGACAGGTAGCAAAACTCAGCATCTCCAAGATCTGGCATCCAGCAACTGGAAAACAACTTGAAAAGAAAAGACCAGACCAGACCAGGAATAGGGAAAGAACTGACAGTAAAAATGAGAAGCTACTACAGAGAAACTGGACACAGCATCCACATTGCAGAGAAAATACAGAAACAATCTGGAATCTCCCATTGGCTCTTGCAGCTCATTAAGAAAGGGAACCAAATAAACGACCAGGGCAGGGAGATGCAGCAGGATCCAAGGCCTTAGTGTAAAAGACAAAACAGCTTGGGCACTGCTCTGGGACCTCCTTCTACACAGGACGCACAAGCCAGAGAGGGACCTAAGCCCAGGTATCAGCCACATCAACAGAACATGCTTGGCCGGGTGCCATTTCAGGAAAGAAAATTGATTATTTAAATCTGGGATTCAGAAAATAAAAAAAGAAAACCCTTCAACTTCAGGGCTCCAGTGTCACCCTGCCACAGTACCCGGGTGACACAGCAAGGAAAGACGTGGAGAGAGAGTGGCCTACAAAGACAGCCCCTGAGAAGTTTAAACTCCAACCGGGACGTGGGTACCACCCTTCCTGGAAAAGCCAGGACCAGCTGCAGTTACACCCAGAAATACCTGAGGCAGAAGTCCTCACCAGCACCAAGTACGGAACCCTTGCGCTGCTCCCTGTAGCAGCACAGATCTGATGTCTGCCTGCCTGCCCTGTGCACCAAGATGAGTGAGAGCCGCCGCTGCAATAAGCAGTGCGCCTCGCAAAGCCACAGCCCCAGGGCCGGAAAACAGATGTGCAGGGCTCCAAAACTGCAACCCCAAGAAGGAAATCACTCATTTGGGAGCAAGGGGCAGCCAAGGGAAAGAAGAAAACATGAACTGAGAAGCATTATACACACACACACACACACCAACTCCCCACAAGAAATGTTATGTCCTAACACATGTAATCAGAAAAATTGTTTTGAGACTTATTTTCCTTTTTCTTAAATCTTTTCCTTTCGATTTTTTTTACTTTTAGAGAAGTCAAATAGCCCTCCCGTGAACTGGCAGGCACCGCGCAGTCTGTGAGGAGCAGGTCAAAATGAGGAAAAAGCCTTCTGGTAAACCGTGCAAGCCACATGGGCTCAGGAAGACAGAAGCCAGAGAGCCCTTCTGTGAGCCAACCAACACCAAGACACCCCACTCCCAAGCAGCCTGTCGGTTTGGAGGACAGGCGTCATTGACAGCAACTGAGGTACAAAAATAACTGCATGTCTGAGCATCTGTTAGGATGACCAGTGTGTAATACAGCAAAAGGGGGGGGGGGTTCTGTCTTGTTTTTAAAATCCAATATTGTTCTCACTGTTTTGTTCTGGTTTACTATTTTGCTTTATTCATATTCTCTTTTGATTGGTTGTTTTGTTTTGTTTCACTTTACTATGTTTAATGGAAAGGACAGCTTCTGGGAAGGTAACAAGGCAAGATGTGCTATGGTAACCATTGCTGACTGCCTGTTATCCTGCTTCGAACCTCTGTACCACTTTCACTGCTTTGTTTTGATTGGCTTTACTCTGTTTTGTTTTGTTAAGATTTTATTATCTCTAAAAAAATTACAGGAGTGCATGCTGGCGCACTCCGGTAACCCTAACATTTGGGAGGCTGGCAGGCGGATTGTTACAAGTTCAAAAACAACCTGGGCTAAAAAGTGAGCCTAACACCAGCCTGAACTGTATAGTGAGACCCTGTCTCAACAAGACCAAAAAAAAAAAAAAAAAATTTTCTATTTTTTTATTCTCTTTAGTGTATCTTTTATCCCTTTCTAGACCTTCTATTTCTTGCGTGGTTTTGGTTAACTTTATCTAATTCTATAAATATCCTTCTACTCTAAAACAAGATTGATCCTTGTATCTTATTTCTCCTTGTTCCCATCTGTCATTGTGTAAATTTTCAAACTCATAGCTACTCATTCCCAATCTGTATATCTTTAATAGCATAACCATTAAGCTTATTCGTCTTTAGATAGTTAACTCAATGCCACTACTGTCAATTCTTTCCCATTGTAATTGGAGGGTACAGTTACTGCACTCAGAAGATGTTTGCAGGCCGCGGATTTAACTAAGCACATGCTTGGCAAGTGTGAAGCTGAGTTCAACGTCCCCTACCAAAAAGAGAAAGTAGGTGTTCTAGTCAGGAGTTGTACACACAGAACAACTAGGATTAGGACATGGAGTTTATAATATTTTTATAATAGTCACAGGAAGTTAACATTTGAAAATGCAGGAAATTTATCCACAACACCAAAGACATAGATTATTTAGTCAAGAGCCTAAACCCGACAGCAATGTTCCTCATAAGTTCAGATAAAAACCCAGAGCTCAAGACAATGCCTCCCACGAGTCCAACTGAAGGTCCAGAGCCCACAAGAAGGACTCACGCCAGTCTCTTTTACGGATCTGTGCCGGAAAGACCCAAAGGTCAGCAGTGGAAACCAGAAAGTCTATGCAGCACGATGAAGGAGGTGTGTTAGTGGGATGACGGAGCCGAGAAGTCACACTCACAACAAAGACCAGGGCTATCCTGAATGGCACCACAGCTGTCTTCTGCGACACGGAGGCTCCGAGCTCCTCCGACAAGCACAGTCGGGTACGTGCCAGGAAGCAGCATGACGAGTGTTCATCCTGGAGACCAAGCAGCACATATCGTCCCCTCTAGAGCCAGGAAGCAATGCTCGATATAAAGACCAAAGCTTCTCCAGGAGAACCAACAGCTCAGACAGCAACTCGTAGGAGAACCCACGATGCCTCTTTAACGCCTCAACCCCTCAACATCTCTCTTCTTCTCCATCTATTTAGCCTGGCTACCCTCCTCAGGTGGAGAATCTTTGCTCAATGCATGCTAATGTAATCCAGCTGGCGTTAAGTTGACGAACAGTTCTCAACCCATAACAGTAGGTATTTGCTGTATGTCAGGATCTAGCTTGTCCTTGGGTTTATACTGTAATTGCACATTTTTTTTCTGCCTTATGAGTGGTACATTATGTGCATCACAGAAAAATAAATTAACTAAAGAGATCTCCACTCTAGAAACAAAGTCAACTGTAAGGACAGAACACACAAACAGGAAAGATGGAAAGACAAGCCCCAAAATGCCCCCCAAAACTCCCAACTACAAAGCCAATTCATGGGGCACAAATAGGAAGAAAAGCAAAAGCCAGGGGCCAAACTGGACAGGACAGTGCCAGATTAAAAACCAGGCTAACGTGATGCATGGTGGCCTCCAGGAAGGTAATTTCTCAGGGGTAGTAAAACAATCAGGGAGCTCACAGAATAAACTAACAAAAAGCTAGCTGAGCTAAAAATGATACAAAACACAATGACTGGTTTAGCAAAGAACTAGTCCATGAAAGACTAAAAAGAAATTCCGGAGATTAAAAATTATACTGAAAGTCAAGTGACCAATTTGAGATCAGAGTATGACAATTAAAGGCAGGGATCTGGCTGGGGGTGGTGCATACCTCTAATCCCAGCACTTGGGAGACTGAGGCAGGAGAAGTGCTGAGTTCAGGGCCAGCTAGCACAGTTAAAAGACTACAAAACATGCTAGGCAAGGTAATCCCAGCACTCCAGGAGGCTGAGGCAAGTGCTGGCTTGAGTCACTCAGTGAGACTTTGTATCAGAAGAAATGGGCAGGAGTACAGCTCAGTGCAAAGACCCTTGGTTAAATCGCCAGTACTGATCCCTCCTCAAAAGAGGTCTCAGAACTCAAAACACACCACAAATCTTGTGAATACCCAAAGGAACACACACACATATATACGCACAACAAAAGACCAAAGGAAAAAGAAAAGAGGTAAAAAAATAAATAAATAAATAAAAAAGCACATTTGTTACGTAAAAGCTATAAACAGGAAAGATATTATTCAAAGAATGCAACAGAAAGAATTTTAATCAAAGGCCAGGAGTGGAAGTTTACACCTATAATCACAGAAACCTGGAAGGGTGAGGCAAGAGGATCAAAATTCAAGATTAGCTCAGGTAGCTTGGCGGTTTAGTGAAATGCTATCTCAACCTAAATAAATAAGTAAATCCATACAATGTACGAAGACCCTGAATTCAATATCTAATACCAAGGAGAAAAATCAATCTTAATCATATGTTTTCAAATTTTCGTCTAAAAGTCATAGTAAATAAAATAAGTCTTAATAAAAAATTACTTCCATCAGGAGGCTGAGACAGGAGGACTGCCACAAGTTCAAAGCCAACTTGGGCTACGGACAGAGACTCAGTCACAAAAAAATCAAAAATAAAACAAAAGACAACAAATTTGTCTAAATAAAAAAGATAAGACTACTCTGGCATGATAGGCTTGTGTAATCAAAAGAAATAAATAGATGAATAATGTGTCCAATTAAGAGATGAAATTAGAAATAAGAAAATCATTAACAAAAAAAGCAAGTACTTCAACACCTAGAAACTTAAAAATTCTTTCCTATACAATACTTGCGTCACTAAAGAAAAACTCTTAACTGCAGAAGATCTACTTAAAAAATAAATACATGACACATCAAACTACAAGGAAAATAATGCTCAATGGAAACTTTATGGCATTTTCATTTTTTTTTAAACCTGTATTTATGTATGTATGTATTTATTCATTTATTTTAGTATAGGGATCGAACTCACTACCTTGTGGTTGCCAGGCAAGCACTTATGCCACTGAGCTAAATCCCCAGCCTAGGCATTTTCTAGAGTAAAATAATAAATCTTAAACTGATAAAATAATAAACAGATAATTTTAACCATTTTAGAAAGAAAGGAATGCTGAGGGCCAGGATTTTAGCTCAGCTGCGTAAGCGCCTGCCAGGCAAGCCCAAGGTCATGAGTTCGATCCTGGGTATTAAAAAAAATGAGAATAGAAAGGAAAGCTTAAGCCCATGGGGGCAATTAGCATTCCTCATTAACTATTACAGTATTATACTTAGAATCCCATTAATATTAGGTTATACTTAGTATCCCAACATAGTTGCTCATTAATGTCAGTTGGATTCCCCAGTAATCTGAACATTCTCCAGTGTAGTACAGATTTCCAATATTGCTAGGGTGACGACGATACTCTTAGACTGAGTAGTCCAATAAAATACTAAAAATAAGTAAGTACAAATGCACAAAAAAACCAGCCATGGATATACAAGTTAGCATACTGAACTCAATTTTATAAACGTAAGAAAATGAGGACATAGGTGCAGTGCAGAGTGTTAAGCACCCACTACTCAGCATGCATGAGGCACTGAGCCTGAGTCCCAGCAAAGCCAGAGACAAACAAAACACAAAAAACATCCTTACACTGACTGAAAAAAATTCCTTAATACAGTCAGCAAAATTTCTCTGGAGTGTTGAAATTGACTCAAAAGACTTTCCAAATAAGATTTTTAAGGAATAATAACAGCAATTCCAAGACATGAAAACAAGAATGTTTTAAAACACAAATATGTAATGAACTACAAAGGAGGGGTTAAGTAAGCAATTCACAAGATTCTGAAAGGATTCATAACTAGAAACAATGGTTTATACGTTTTGTAAACTACATCCCCACACAAAAAAGTGAAATATTGCTGCTCACTTTTAAAAATACAGCTGAGGATTTAGCTCAGTGGCAAGGTGCCTGCCTGGCAAGTGCAAGGTCCTGAGTTCAATCCCCAGTACCAAAAAAGTTTAAAAAATAAAAATAAAAAAACCTGTCTAATAGTAGGATAAGATAGAAACCAAGATTCAGGACCAAGACATGAACATTTTTAATATAAAAAAGAAAGAGAAAAGTGGTGGTATAAATAAATACATAGCGGGGCTGGGGATTTAGCTCAGCGGCATAAGCGCCTGCCTTGCAAGCAGACAGTTGTGAGTTCGATCCCCGGTACTGATCAAAAAGGAAAAAGACAAAAAAATAAATAAATAAATAAATAAGTAAGTAAATAGCTTTCCAGCATATAAACAGAAATACAAAGATCTTTTACAAATAGTAACTTTAATAAAGCAATTTAATTTCCCCTATATGAATCCACACAATTACTGAGATCAAAATTTAAATGAAAACACATAGATACTGGAATTTACTATAGTACTGTATGTAGCATTTATTTTGAATGGATAAAAGTTCTACTACTTAATAAGTGGTTCAATATAACTGGGTGACAGTTGAAAAAAGTATTATTACACCGTAACATAAAACTGTAAGAGAAAAAGACTGCAAAATTAAGAAAATATATAAAGGAGTTGGTGGGAAAGTATACCCATGCTGAATTACGCATTCTTTTCTAACTTTGATAAGATATGGGGGGGGGGGGGCACCGTTGATAAAATAAGATGGCACTAAGGGCAGGAACACACATACTAACAACACGGGAAAATAAGCTGGATTATAAATCTATCAAAAGATACTCGATTCAAGAAAGGTAAAATTACAAAAACGATCAGCTATAGCTTGCTAGTAATACCTGTGCTGATGGGGGAAGGAAGAAAAATATGTATTCAATCCTGATGAAGTATACACTGGTAGAGCATCTGCAGAGGACAACTCAGCAGTAATTGTAAAAATTAAAACTAACCCATCATTTGGCACCAGGTTAGATGAGCAAATCTACGTGAAATGAGGAGTAGCTCAGAGCTTCAAGGCAGATCGCATGATTACGGTCAGCATTTAAACGCGGTATGGGAAGATGTGGAAGAAGCTGTGACCACTACACACAGAGACTGACGGAGAGATGCATGAAGAGATACACAAATCAATGAAACCGAGGGTCCCAATGCTCCCTGTCCAGGGAGACAGTGTTGTGCTAGTTGCCCGTCCACTAAGAGCTGGCTAAAATGGGAATCCAACCTGTGTGGCAGCATCTGGCTGTTCAGCTGCATCAGACATCCGGAGGACAAGGCTGCACACACAGTGAAGCTGAGAAATGGCCAGAGGATTTACCAATGAAGTGAGTTGATTTGCAAAAACCCTTACAACATTTTAGCTAAGTACCATTTTTGTTTTTCTCTTAGCTTTCCATTAGACATGTTCACCAAGGTACTAAATTGTTTTTCAGGAGGTTTGCTCTATTAGTCTTGCC
Source organism: Cavia porcellus (assembly GCF_034190915.1). NCBI lineage: Eukaryota > Metazoa > Chordata > Mammalia > Rodentia > Caviidae > Cavia > Cavia porcellus. Next base: position 77,099,307 of record NW_026947494.1, on the reverse strand, counting down.
AACAATGTCTAGCTGTTTTCTTTAAACTTGATGTTTCCTTTTGGATTAAAAAAAAGAGATATCCAAATGGCTCATAATTGGGAAAGCTCCCAAAATCACTAATGACCAAAGAAAACAAACAGATCCAAAATGGCCTCCAGCACACACTCACCACAACAGCTAACATTAAAAGCCCTGACAGAAGCAAGTGTCGGTGAGTTCGCTGAGTAAGTGCAACACTCACACTGTTGCAGGGGGTACAAGTGGACACACATGCTCAAAAAAATCAGCATATAAAGGTGAACTATAGACGTCGCTTAGCTATGACCTCCAGAGAAATGCAATGAAGAAAAAAATGCACCCAATGTTGTACAAATGTATTCACATAGCACCCTTAAGTCATCTGAGTCCAAAATGAAAACAATATAGGCCAGAACCTGGGATGACATTGGGCATACTGTGGAATGCCATGCGGCAATAAACACGACCATCATTACATGCAGTGGCACTGAAGACTTCTCAGGAACAATGTTTGACCCAAACCATGCTCAAAGGCATGTAAAAATTATACGATTCCATTTATATAAAGTCCAAAAAGAAGTACAAAACAGTAATCTCTGGTTTAGAAATCAAGATAGTTGGTTATTAACTGTATGAATCTCACCATTTAATGTTTAGTGTTTTGATTATTTTCCTTTTTTAGATTTTTTGCTAGACCAATGAAATTTATCAGTTCTTCTTTGCTACTTTTTAAGCCTCCCTTCAGAATATCAGGCCTTACAATATCTTTACCTCACATGCCAATCCCTTCCCTTATTTTTTCCTACTTCTCTCGATATTTGCCTGGATGAAATACATATTCAGAATGTTTCGCTTGTCACTATGTACTGCCAGAGGCTATCAACAGTTTACTTCTGGATTTACACTGCCACACCTCTTTAATCTCAATAATGCTTTTTACAGAGTACTCTTATTATTCTCATTATCGGGTTTCTTTTGGACAAACTTTCACTAGACACCTCATACTTATTATGGCACCATTAGACACTTGTACAAGACATCTCAGGCTCACAAACTATTTTGGATTTTCCCTGCTTTAGATATAAAATCAATTTCCTGAAGAAGTGATCTGTTCTGGTATTTGAATCTAGGGCCTTTGCATAAAGTATATTCACAGCTCTTTTTTTATTCTGAGATAGACTTGCTATCTTCTTAATTTGCCTAAGCTGAGCTTGAATTTGTGATTCCCTCCTGCCCCAGCCTCAAAGAACCACTAAAATTATAGGCTTACACCACCACACCTAGCTGAATACTGACCATTTTTATATTTTTCTGCTGCTTGAATCTCAAATTGCTAACTTGGGATCTCGACAGCAATGCTCCTCTTTCTTACATCATTTATTTAATCTTGTTACTACCTTGTATTAGTAGAGAAATCATGCCAGCTCATTTTTAAAGACTTCTGATGTACGGATCATTTTGTTGACTAAACTTTTATTTGCTCTGTATTCTCTAAGCATTTGAGAGTTGTATGTCCAACCATGTTCAATACTGTATTTTCTCTAATTAAATGCAGTATCTATCTTTAACTGCAGCTCTTGGAGGCTGCACTCTTGGAGGCTGTAGTAGGAGGATCACAAGTCTGAGCCAGGACTATGCATCTTAGTAAACCCTGATTCAAGATAAAGAATTTTAAAAAGGGTTGGAGCAAAACCCAGTGCACAGCCACTGGGTTCAATCACCAGACTGCCCCCCCCAATCATCAAAAGGACTCTAAATAAATTCACTTTATAGAATTATTTTCTTTAAAATAAATATTTTTATCTTCTCATGACCCAGAGAATGAAGATTCCAAGTTTGAGGCGTGCTTGGGCGACATACCAAGCTGACTGCAGGCCTAGGCTATGTAAGTGACACTTGATCTCAAAAAACCAAATTTATCCTCTCAAAAAATACTTTTGAACTCTTCAATGCTAATTAAATATATTTCAGAAAGATGTGGTTATTTCCTTTACATTGTATCCTATATGGAAAGGAGGTAAGTTCACAATTGGATAACACAGTTCGTAGTTCAGGGCCCTACTCCTCCAAGGTTTTCAACCTAATAATTGCTCCCGGAAACCACAAATATCCTCTGCAATAGTGTTTTGGTGGAAGGTTTACAAGTAGCCAATATCCAGGGGACTTATTCAGTTCTTGCTGCTGACGGGCTGCTGCCCCGTCAGCAATCTCCAGCCTCGCACAGCTGTCCATACTGCGTGCAACTATCCATTTTGTTCTTCTTAAAGCCCTAATCCTGCCATCAAAACAGCCTGTATTAGTAAATAATACAGTATTTTACTAAGCTAAGTTACATAGCTGCAGAAGACATAGCATATTTAGGGTTTAAACTACAGATATTTATAGGCATTTTTTGGACCATCTCTGAAATTTGCAGATTTTCATAATTCTCAGGTGCTCTAGGAATGTAACCCCCATGAATTCTGGGGCTCTACTGTCAACCACAATGAGTTTTACTAATGAAATGTTTAATATGACTAACCTACTTATTTTTATAAAAGGTAAATAAGGTAAATACTGTTATTTTATTAGTCCTCAGACATACTTTTCACACATGAAAGCAAATACCGCTTACTCCTGATGGCTTACAGGCAATAGTAATACAGTGAGATAAACAGCAAATTAAAAAGGAAAACCAAACGACTGCCAAATAATTTGTGAGGACTGAAAGTAGCAACCCAAAAGCATACACTGAAAAACTCTTAGCCTGAAATTTAAAAACTATATATATTAACTACAAAGTACTTTTTAAAAAAGTTTGGTACTTTTCATAAGTTTTGCACACTTCCACTGTACTTCAGAAGACTATTTACAGTTGTACACTTCAGGTATAATCTGTTACTAGTTAAAGTAACCATCTTATGACTTACCACAGCAAGTTGTGTCCTTGAAGCAACAGTGTGAAAAACTGCAGGCATCATAAGAGATTCTTCAACTTTTATTTCCATGTCATTTTCGGTCGAAAACGTAGTTTTAGGAATAGCAGGCGCACGATCACATAAGATCATTTCTTTGTTAAAAAGAAAAATTGGATTCGTGTCCTATATTTTTAAAAAAGCAGAAATAACTGAAATTAAAATGTTACAAATTCTGAACATATACATTTCCCCAAAAATCTGAAGCAGATTAGCTTTACTTCTGAACAGTCCCAGTGGAACGCCTCTACTGTCAAGGCCCTTAGTACGAAAGGACCTGGTCCTTCTACACCTACCGTCCCAGCGCTATAGGTGCACACTCTTCGATCTGCAGCCATGCATTCTCCTCCATTGACCACCAGCACCTGGTGCTGAATAGCAATCTTGTATTTGCTTTGAATGGCATGTTTAAGGTCTGCCACACTTCCAAGAAAAAAACCAAAAATCAGTTATTTACACTGACTTTATTATCAAAACAGCACTTCATAATAAATACCCAATGGACAAGCAAATCTCATTCTTAAACTTTCCCCAAAACATAGTAAGAAAACAAAGTTTCCTATTCCTTGAATTAGATTCCCCATTTGCTGTATCTAATCTGAGAGTAAACATCATGACAGTGCACTTGGAAGGGGACCCAGAAGAGTGAGCCACGTAGTGAAATCAAGGCCAGGCAGGAATACACGACGAGAGCCTAAGTAAACAAAGTCTATGAAATACACTGGCAATCTGTATCATGCATAAACCAAGGAATATGCTTATATTGGCATCAAGTCTATTAAATTCGTGCAAACTCAAAATTTGTTAAAGTCTTCACATCATGGTATAGAAACTCTATTAGATCTAATCCATGAGAAAATTCCTTGTTTTCCTACTTTCAAAAAAACTGTTCTCTAGAGGTAAAATGCATTGAATGAAAGTTAGTCTTTTTTAAAAATAAAATAACCCCTTATTACCATTTTTCAAACAAAGATTTCTGGTTAAACAAGCTGCAATGATTTGAGTATCAACTAGCTATGGTAATTCAGTTTGTGTCTCAATTACTTGGGAGGCTGGAACAAGAGGATTTGCTTGGGCCCTTCAGTTCCAATCCAAGACACAAGGTCTAAAAACTCAAAAAACAAATACTACTTCCCTATTTTCCTACTTGTTTAGCCTCAAAATATAATCTCCCGACCCAAGCACTCTCCCCAGTTTTTACAAGTATAGACAGAGGCACTCGACAGTCAGACATAGCACTTGAAATCCCAACAAGGTGAAGAATTAGACAAAGTCCTACTAATTTGGCTAAAATTTTAACATCACTTTCTTTTCCCATTAACAAACCTATTAACTTTATTCATATAAGGGAATAGAAAACAGCCAAAAAGAAAGAAGTGATACATATTGATTCACAAAGCTATCAGTGACTCCTTTAACAGTGTCCTGTGAAACAGAGGATGGTGGCACATGTTGTAATCCCAGCACTCTGGGAGGCTGAGCAGGAAGATTTCAAGTTGTCCAACCTAGGCACCTTAGAACCTGTCTAATAACATAACATAATATAACATTATTAAGTAAAAGGGCTGTGGCTACATCTGAGTAAATGTGTCCAATTCACAAGAAACAGGTAATTCTGAATAGCCTAGATTAAAACACATTTAAAGAATTTAGAGCTGCAAAGAATGGTGGTGATTATATATGTGATATATTACAGGACTCAAGTGCACTTTAACATTTCACATATGTAGAAAATGTAAAACTGAAGGGCCAGGCATGGAGCTCGGTGGCACAGCACCCGCCTGGCAAGCGCAAGGCCCTGAGTTTCACTTCTAGTATCAAAAATAAGTATCAAATAAAAAAGCAAAACTGAAGAGAATGAATGAAACACAACTCACGTCTGCACTGTAAGTTCAGTGTCAAATGTTAGAGTAGTTCCAGTGTTAACCAGAAATACATACAACTTCATGATGATCTCTCCAGATTCTGTGAGCTTAAACCTCACCTTCTGATACAGTTCCTAAAAGAAAGGAAGGGGAAAATGTGGTCAGCTGGTCATGGCGGTGCATGTTTGCTACCCTAGTGGCATTCCAGAGCCTGGGGTGAGAGGACTGGAAGACTGAGGGTTCTTGGCCAGCCTACGGTACTTAACAAGTCCCAGGCCAGCCTGAACTAACGAACAAGACCTGGTCTTAGGCCAGGTGCTTGTGCGCAAGTTTTACCAGTAAATCATCATTCAGTCTTGTCATATAAATGACAAAATCTAAATGAATTCTGATGCCCAGGATTACTGAATGGACAATTTGGTAAGCTCTATGCTTACAAATAAAAAATGAGATTAGTGAAAAATACAATTTTCCGTTAAAAACATTTGTTTTCAGACAAGTAAGACACCAGATTATTAGGGGAAAAGTTGGTGTGGAGTTTATAGCTTTCTACATTAAGTATAAAACGCTTGAGGCAGGTGTGGAGCTACACACTAGTTTGGAGGCTAAGGCAGGATGATCGCAAATTCTAGCTCAGCACAGGCAATTTAGCAACTTAAGTCTTTACCCACTTCTTTTTTCTAAGAACTAGAAATAGATCAGTCTTTATTTTAATAAAAACAATTATTATATTACTTTTTCAAGTTAGGGGGAAATAAGTACCAATTCCTTCTAGCAGCTGCCTCTACCTTCACAGTGAGCCATAAATGTTTCAAAAGAAACTCTCACACCCCGAAAATACAAAACCAAAAAACGTAAAGCATCTGGCTCTAACAGTTATGTCACTTTACAGGGCTAGAGATAAGAACACTGTCCAAGTTAAAAGCTCTTCTATCACAAAAGCTTCCTCATCTAAAACATGTAAGGGTAATACGTAGTGTGGTGGCACACGGGTGTAATCCCAGCACTTTGCAGGCTGAGGCAGGAAGATCACCAGGAGTTCACGGCCAGCCTAGACTACACAGCCTTACGGGTAGGGGAGGGGTGGTATAAAAGGAACAGATTTCATACCTAGTACAGTGGTGCTGGACTCTCGCCATTGTGCCCTCTGTATCATTAAAAGCTCCTAAAAGGTTCGTCATCATGATCTACTATTTTATTTTTAAAAAATGACTGGCTGAAATCTCACTGATTAATAAACGTGGTATAAAGCAACTATTAGTCTTCAAAAACTAGTAGGTACCTTTGAAATTAGGTTTCAAAAAATCATTCTGAATGTATGAGATCCAAACCTTAAGTTGTAATGGCAGTTAACTGCAACTCACCGTGAGGCACTGTGAAAAGCAGTACCACGTTTCTTACAAAGCAGATCAAAACTGGCTTACGTTTGCTTTGTTTGATATTGGCAACTGAATGGCATTACTGGTTAAACGCAGAGAACTGGAAAAGAAAAATTTCTGAATCACTACACAGAGAAACAATTCAATGAGTAACAACATATAGTTAACATTCGATTATTTCTCTTCTTCCCTTTAAAATAACCGTCTTTGAGCAGTCTCATCTCAGCCCCCTTTCCTTTGCATATTCATGGAGACCACAATCAAGACTCAACTACCACATCGCTCCACTAAATGACTCCCCAAAAAACGAGGACAAGGAAAACAGAAAAGAAAAACTGCCCCAAAATATTATTTCTATAGCCACTTCTCAGTCCTTAATAAATAATGACAAAGAAACCAACTGTGGTGAAGGATTTGGGCCTGACCCAAGATATAATTCAGGGCAAATCACTTAACTGCTTTCAGTTTCTTCTTCTGTCAACAGGAATAAAGGGTTACTTGTAGCAAACAGCCTCTAAGATAGCACCAATTATCTGTGCCACCTCTACTTCCTGATGTCTACTCTAGAAAAATCCATTCCCTTAGGCCAGGCCTATAATGTCTGTAATCAAAAACAAACACAAGAATGATGGAATATTATGGCCCCAGTTGTTACCAAGATTTAACTTCTATCTTGCTAGCAAACTTCTCCTTGGCAGCTCTGCCATGTAAGCAGCCATACAGAGTTGAATGTGGTAGGAAACTTGAGGTGGCCAGCAACAGCAAGAAGCTAGAAATCTCAGTCTGACACTCAAGGAACTAATCTTGACACATGACATGAGTCAGTGAATAGATCCTTTCCCAGCTGAGCCTCCTAAAAGATAGTAACCCTGAATAAGATCTTGATTGCAGAAAACCCATCCGAGCCAAGCCAAGAATCTGCAATAGCATTTAAGTAGCTTCAGGAATGTAGCAATTTCTGATTCAGCAATGGATAAGCAATGCATATATATAGCACAATGACATCATGCTACAAAAATGTGAAGGGAAAATCGTCGTTAGAACACAGTGATGGGCAGGTAGGAATTCTTCCATGTTTGGGGGGGGGGGGGTTCCTCAGGCTCTGTCACCCTCGTCCAGAACTTACTTGCTCCTATGGCTGCAGCTATCACCACCACTGCTGAGCACTTGGTTCCAAACCCAGTCTCAACTTTTCTTAAATTTATCCAACGCTTCTGAAATTCAACAAGTTCAAGTTGATTTCCTCAAGTCATTTTTTTAGTTCTATATCTAAATGTGAACTCCTTATCTTCTGTTCTCCAACTTGCCCTTTCATTTTTCATTTCTCTCTGGATCAATGGAATCCACATTCCTCCAAGCTCTATCACATGCTGTCCTTTAGCCTAACTTTCCTAACAGGCAAAGAAATATCACCAAGTCTGCCCTGTAAATTCTAACACTTAGATATTTTCTCTCTCTCTCTCTTTCTCTCTCTCTTGCTAAGAACCTTAAGTCAGACTTTCTGCTTATTCTCTAGCTTTTTACAACAGTTTCTCTACCTTCCCTACATTTCCTCAATCCCTGATCCGCCATCCTCTACAACGCAGAGGTCATTCTAAATGCTAGCAAGTCATCTTTATCTGCTGCTTAAATTTCCTGGTGATTATTTTTATGGAAGCAGCTACTATTGTGCGTATTTACTATATCCTAGGAAATCATTCTACATGCTTCCGTAAAGGCAATGTTTTCACCTTTTCCTCACGAAAATCCTTTAAAGTGGATGGTACAGTACTATAATTGTTTTAGAGTAAGGAAGAGAACGAAAAAGTTAATGTTACAGGTGACTGATGATTCAAACCTGACACTTCAACTACGTATTTCTTGCTTTTAACAGTTACAGTAACTCCCAAGACACAAACCTGAGATGGCCTCTTCTGTCCTCAACTTCCTACCCAGATCCTTCCACTGCACCCACCACCAACTTTCTAACCCCAACTACTACACTGCTGAAATTCCAGGAATAAAACAAACTGCAAGTTTCTCACGATTGTCCAGGTGTGGTGGCAGAAGCCTGTAGTCCCAAACATTCAAGAGACTAAGGCAAAAGGATCTAAACTTTGAGGCCATCTAGCTCACAACTGAGCTAGAAGGTATCTCAAAAATTTTTAAAAACCTGGGGAGGCAGCAAGGTGGTAAAGTACCCAAGTTCAATCCCAATACCCCCCCCCACACAATTTATATCTTGTGTTAAGATCTGTAAGTCACCCATCGGACATCTACAAACCAAGATCTCTTTGGCTCATTCTTTAGCAAAAATCTATGAATTTTCCAACATCTACATTTTCCAACATGGTCACCTCTATGGCAATGACAAGGCTCCAGCTTATGCACCATCAACACACCCTCCCCACCCTTATGTTTATGGATGATGCAGACACACAATGGGCAGGACGCCTCCCCCATGCTGTGGTGAGACACACACACACACACACACACACACACCAGCTCCACCAACTTAATCAAGACTAAAGACACTACAAAACCAAATGGAATTAGATTTCAATTATGCTGGAGATTAATATCAAGTCTTTTAATAAAGTAGTCACTATAAAGCCAGTAAAATTAATGTGACAATAAAGTAGGTGACAGAGCCTTCAAGTCACAAAGCTGGGCTATGCAGTTAAAAATGAACGGGGTCCTCTAGGCTGTCCGCATTAAGCCCGTCCCTGCATGAAAGAAACAAAACGTGCACTGAGTCTGTTCTGCATCACATTACTTTCCTTCTAGTAGGCATTTTTCATATTATTACAAAATGACTAATAATACTAACAGCTCAAAGAATAGTCTCACTTGTGAATTCGCCATAATTTATTATTACTACTTCACAGGTTTTAATCTCACAGCATATACTCATTTGTTGTGTTGAGGATTGCTTCCACAAAATAAGAGTTTTAAAACTAAAACTGCTAGATAAAAACATTCAAGTATTTTGTGGCTACTTGAGTATGCTACACAATTGCTTTCAGCAATTTATACTTCTCAGGCAATATACACTGTTACAAGGTCACTGTATCCTTGCCAGTGTCACACTTCTCAATGCTTGCTAGCAAAATTGGTTACTTTAGATTTACATGCTATCTACAATTGCTCAGTTTCTTACTCCTTTACAGACTATCTACTACATGTCAGGCACTGTGACCGACATGGAAGGAAGCAGTAAGGCAGTTCTTGAACAAGGACCCTCAATCATTAGGAAAAAATGATAACACTCACCCAATAGGAATTATTTAAAGATTAAGCAAGGCAAAGTATATATAAGATGAAAGCATTCAACACAACTGACCAAGACAATTAATGCACTCGGGTTTATACACAAGTGCCAGGCATTTGTCATTTACCTCATTTCCAACAGCTCCTAAGAGCTATTAGTAACAAATAGCATTTTGAGAAGTTACTCCTGACCATTCTGGTAAAGCACCCTAAGTTTTTATCCCCTGTTACAGCTGTAAAATTGGAAGGTTTAACTAGAAGCTCCCATCTGAATCTTCACTCTGCATACTCATTAACTGTTACCAACCAAAACTTCCCTACAAATAGACAAAGAAAAATGAACTACACAGCAAATCAGGTATCACTTTCCGATGGGTCTGCCTGGGTTGATAACCTGTAAATAAATGTCACATATGTGGCTTTTATGGTCACAAATGCTCTTTATTTATTCCACATATCCAAGTATGGCACATGAAATTAATCATCATAGCTAACACAAGGGTGATTCACTGCACAATCATTACACTGTTTTATATGCATTAATTTATTGCAACACATGAAACATTAATATCATTAATGTTTCCATATTGAATAGCTTGAATTTAGATCAACTTGCTACATTTATTCAATAAAAATACCATGTGACTGGCTGGGATATAGAGCTTGATAGCAGAGTGCTTGCCTACCATGGAGGCAGCCCTGTGCTGAATCTACATTACATATACACCCTCCCTCCAAAACACACAAAAAACGTTTAAGAATCTTGTTATTATGGCTTTGTCTGGGTGGCCCCCAAGCCTCATGCAGTCACAGAGGTGGGTGAATCTAACATCTGTGATTAACTCGTGGATTTGCAGTAGCATTGGTGGGGTGAGTGCTGTACCCACGCAGGGGTGGGAAACCAGCATACAATATAGAAGCGGGAAGGAGATGCGTGCCTCCCTCTTGTACCTTTCTTTTTGCCCTTTCGCTTCTGTCATTTATGGCCACCATGAACAGTTGCCCCACAACCACACCACCCTGCCTCCAAAAACTATAAGCTGAATAAACCTTTCCTTCCCTAATTTTGTCTTAGAGAAAAAGTAATGAGAAAAGTAACCAAGACACTTGTACAGACAATTTTTTTCTTTTGCTCTGGTTAAGGAAAATAGAAGTCACTAAGAAGCAAGTCCTCCCTGCAAATCAGCACCACATGCAAGCCACTGGGCGGGGGAAAGTCAGACCTGAGCCTTTTTCCATGACTTAGTGTCATTCCAACATTATGGGGGAAAAGAACAAGAAGTCACCAAGAAGCAAGCCCTCTCTGCGAATCCAGCTACAAGCGAGTTTCCAGGGGCAAGAGCCAGGTGCCAGCCCCTCCCAGAAAGGGGGCTGGGCAACAAGAAGTCACCCCGACCTCCCCCACCCTCACCCCTACCCAATGATGGCTGCTGTAGTAAAATACATTCAGAGGATGGCAATAGCAGTGTGGCATCTATGGGGATCTCCTTCTGAGGTGGTGGCCACTGTTGATTCTCTACTGTCTTGCTTTGGAGTTCAGTACATTTTCACTGTTTTGTTGGGTTGGGTTCTGTTGTTTTATTTTGTAGGACTTTATGGTATCCCATGGCATGGGCAGCTGTTTCAAAGATAACAAGACATATTATGGCAGCCATTTCAGATTTACTACTATCTTATTCTGAAGTCCTTTACTGCATTCATTGCTTTGTTTTTATTGGTTCTATTCTCTTCTGGTTTGTTCGATTTTTACTACTTCTGAAAGTATCTGCAGCTATTTTGAAGGCAGCAGGGGACACTGGTAACCATTGTTGATTTCCTATTGTTTTTGAAGATCTATGTCACTTAACTGCTTTGTTTTGATTGGCTTTGTACTGTTTTGTTTGGCTTGGTTTTATTCTCTTTAAAATAAAAAATAAAAATAAAAACAAAAGAAATACATATTTGTTGCCACAAAGTCCAACAGTGAGCAACCCGGAAATTTTATATTTATACACATAAATGATACTCACTTCTTTAAAAAGTTAATAAAAGCATTTTTAGGTAAAAAAAAAAAAAAAATTCCAAAATACGTACAGCAGTTACATGACTGCTTTAACTCTGCTTTTATGAGAAAGGCTTGTCTTATCCTTGTCATTCAAATGACAAAATGTATTCACGTGATTTTCCTATAGTCAGAGTTAAAACCCACAGCTAGGATTAAGCAGGGGGTGGGATTGGGGCAAACATGAATGTACCACTAAAACATCAAGACCCTTTCCATGTGATTACAATTACTAAGCATTTTCTATGACTCAGCGTTTTCTGACCCTCTGGAATACCAAGGCTTCTTTTCCCCACAATTTTATCCCTTGTATAACTTTTATTTCTTTTTTATTTTTTATTTTTTTGTACCAGGAATTGAATTCATGACTTTGTACTTGCCAGGCAGGCTCTTACTGTTACCATTTTAAAATATATATTTTTTTGTCAAACAGCCAAAAAAAATTAGAAGATAGCAGAATACATAAAAATATGACAGTTTTCAACTAAAATGTCAGGCTGATCAGCTGGGCTTGGTGGCACATGCCTGTAATGCCAGCATTCAGGAGGCAGAGGCAGGAGAATCCATGATTTCAAGGCTATCCTGGGCCACACAGTGAGACTTTTCTCGAAAGAAAGAATGAAAGAAAGAAAGAAAAAAGAAAGTAAAGTAAGTAAGTTAGTTGCTAATCAGAAGTACAATGGACTAATAAGTTCAGGAAGAACAAGATTTCCGTGGGTCCATAAATGTAAAAAAGAGGTCCTTGGCCTAAGACAGGAAATCCTTCTATATTTGGTCGTCGTGGCAATGTGGAATGTGTATACTGAAAATATCACAGCAGAAGTTAGGTAACATGGCTCTGGGGTAGAGTACTTGCCTAGCATGTATGTGTGAAGCTCTGGCTTCAATTTGCAATACCACCTCCCTCGCAAAAAAGCAGTGGTAAATGGTAAATATACAGAGAACCAACCTATAGTAGTGAAGAAGAAGTGGATGGCGGCTGTGAAGCTGAAAACCGCCTCCCGGTGTGCACCTCTATCCAACCAATTTCAGGGCTGCCTTCAGCTGCCCAGGATATACATAATGGGGCTAGCAATAAAGGTCATTCCACTCCTACTGCTAGAAAAGCAGCCACATTTGGGCCCTTCAAAAGTGGGATAACCACCAAGCTGCCTGGCCTCTGGGGAAGTCAAGGCTGACTAAGATCTAGGAGCTTTTAAGAAGAAATTTATGCAGTGTTGGCTTCTATGTCAGTCCACATTCTGTCACTACAGTGAAATGCCTGCTACTAGTTATTGTATAAAGCAAAAAAACATTTATATTTACCTGCATTTTAGGGGTTCAAAGCCCTGGCCCTCACCTTCGCTCAGTTCTGATGAAACCCTCACAGTGGATGCCATCACACTGGGAGGAACCACATGACAGCAAGGTTAGACAGGAATATTACACAGGGAGGAGGCATGTTTATTCCCTTTACAATGAAGCAGCAGTGCCTCTGAGCACTACTTCAACCCTCCCAAAGGCAGCACTGCCAGTGACTCTTTACTACCCAAAATGTGTAATAGTCATGGTACAAAAGAGAGGAAAAGAAAGTGCTCCAAACTATAGAACTGCATGTATATTTAAATGTATAAGATAGAAAATGATATCACAGAGTTTTATTGGATCAATGAACAGAACTGTTTGCAGTATCACTGATGGAATGTCCACTTTACAAGCTTTAATTTTGTGACTTGAACAATTATTTCTAAGATGACAATATGTAATCCATTAACTAGTGATTTCCTACTGTTCATTTTTTTTTCTGTAAATCTGTATAACTTGTACCCTTTCCCTGCTTTTTTTTTTTCTTTTCTCCTTAAATAAAATAAAAAAAAAAAAAAATAGACCTCACCTTGCCTTGACACTGCAGGCTGACGACCAAGTCTCTAACACGTGAACTCTGGGAGACATGGGAATCCCGCAATTGTATCACTGCCAGCTCCTGGCTGCCAGACCCACCCCTCAGGTAAGCATTTCCAAACCATAGCAACTGGACATAAAGGCTACCTACTACCCAAGATGGGCCATCCCAGAAAAATGCGGGCAGGCTGGAGGTTTTGCTATGAATATCTCACTCAGCATCTCAAACACAAAAACTAAAGGCTCGGGAAAGCCGTGCTGCCAGGAACAACAGCGCTGAATGACAGTGATGACAACAATAGCAAAAATGTCTCTTGGGTGTCCAGGGCCAATTTCCTGCTTTTCTTTTTAACAGAGATCTTAGCTACTTTCTGAGACACTACACCCACAATCTAAGGTGGAAAGGTTTGTCTCAGTGTATAAAGGTTTCAGTCAGCTGGCTCCAAGAGAGAATGACATGGCAGAGAAGAAACAGTTTACAGCATGGTGGTAGGAACAGAGACAGAGATCAAGGAAGAAGAGAAAGGGATGGAGCCTTCTGGGCCACCCCCTCCCTACCCCCACCTGTAACCCACCTCCTCCAACCAGGCTCACACTTCCCAGCACCACATTCAGCTATAAACTCACCTTTGAAACAATCCACTAAGTATCACATCCCACAGTCCAATCATCTCCCAAAGCCCCACCCTGAGCTCATGAGACATGGGGGGGGGGGTGGCTAATGTACATCATAACACCAGATGACAGGCTGAAGATGGATCACACAGATGACTTGTGGGAGAGGGCAAAAGACAAAGAACCAAACAAGTGATTTTCCATTACCAACTCCCTCTTGACTAAATCTGAACAGCCAAAATTGTGACTTCATTTTTTTCCTCAAAAATCAGTAACCGATGGGCTAGAGACTAAGCTCAGTGGTACAGTGCCTGCCTGGCAAGCATGAGGTTCTGAGTAAGGTACTCAGTACTCCCATTCCAAAAAAAACCCAGTAACTGAGATCCACAAGGTTAGTGGTGGATCAACCAATAGTCACCTCGTAACATCCAGTGAACTGACTCAACACGGTGCTGGGTGTTGATGGTCCACTTGAGGATTAAAAGAACAGAAGGGGAAGATGATGTGCTGTTGATTCTCCTGGAAAACCTGTCACTGGCTTTCCTGATATGAACTCAGCTGTTCTCCTGTTTGGGAAAGCCGGGGTCCTGGCTGCCACTGAGGATGGCTACAGTTCTCTTTAGGGGAGCTCTCATCCTTACCTTGAGCATCACTTCGTAACTCAGTACTTCCTGGCTCCAGTGCAGATCCCTCAGCCCACCAGCACAGATCCTTTATCCCACTGGTGCACTTTCTAGATTCTACCACTGACCTTTGGGTCTGCCCAGTGCAGATCCTTGATACAGACTTGCATGAGAGATTGCCATGGGCTCTAGGTCTTCAGCTGGACTTGTGCAGGACACTGCTGTAGGACCCAGGCCCTCGGCTGTATTTTTTGGGTCTCTAGTGTGTGGACAGATAGATCTCCCACACTCTTTTGCACTTGACTCTTTGAATGTCTACTATAAAATAATCCTATAAATTATATGTCCTGTATTAAGTCTTTTCTCTTGTAAATCCTGGCTACAAAAAAGATTGTAACAGTGCTAAGCAATATTGGCTTTTAAGAAAAGTTTTGAGTCAAGCATGGTACTGCATATCTGTTACCTTATCATTCTGTAAGGCTAAGGAAGGAGGATCACAAGATCAAACCGAACCGGGGCAACCCGGAGAACCCAGACTCAAAAAATAAAAAAGGGTCAGGGAAGCAGCACAGTGAAAAGGCTCGTTCAATTCCCAGTACTAAGAAAAATGCAATAATCAAAACCATGGTTAAAAAAAACAGCAAAACTCAGGTGACTGCTGCTGCTGAGGGCCATCTACCGCAAGCACAGAGTAACGTCACGTGTCCTCATCACCTTATCCTGACATCCTATGACCTCTGTCTCCTTCGCAAAGTCACATACTGAAAGAACACTTAGACAAGCACAACAGTGCAACTGAAGACTTCCAGGACTGTGTCAGAAAGTGCCAGGAGGCGTGGTGGCTCACACCTGTAGTATCAGCATTCATGAGGCTGAGGCAAGAGGACTGCCATGAGTTCAAGGCCCGCTAAAACTATATAGTCAGAGCCTATCTCACACACACACATAAAAAGGAGACAGAAAGAAACTTAAGAACAGTGGGGTGGGCCAGGGATTTAGCTCAGTGTGTAAGCGCCTGCCTGCAAGGTTGGGAGTTCCAGCCCAGGTACAAAAAAAAAAGTTTTAAAGAACAGTGAGGTGTGTTTGGAGGGAAGAAGAGTATGCTGGGGGGATAATGGCAATAATAAATTACTCTAATAAATTTAAAATACAAAGTAAACTATCACTGTATTTTTTTAATCACACCAGAGATTTTCTCTTAAGATTCTACTTTCTCATCTCAAAAGGAGAGCACACATTGCAGAACTATTGCAGGGATTAATGCTCTTCAAAACTTAAAGAGTATTGGGCAGGCACAGTGGTCTATCCCTCTAATCCTAGCTACTGAAGCAGAGGAGCACAAGACTCAAGGCCAGCCTATGTAGTGGCAAGACCTTATGTCAAAATAAAAAATCAGAAAGGGCTGGGGATGTAGTTCTGGTAGAGCACCTCTTGGTTTGATCCCCAGTACAGCAAGAACAAAACAAGACAACCTTGTAGAACTAAAGTAATAAGACAGAATAGCTAAAATCAGATTGGTCATAAAAAGATAACTATACCAGGGATTTAGCTCAGTGGCATAAGCTCCTGCCTTGCAAGCAAGCGGTTGTGAGTTTGATCCCCAGAACCCTCCCCGCAAAAAAGTAAGATAACTATAGAAACAAAGCAGTGGGTACATATGGCTCATTCTTGTTTTGTTCATTTTGTGTTTTTAATTTCCACAAGAAAAACAATTATGAAAATACAGAAACAAAATTTACAGAACACCTCCAGAGGTTCCCCAATCATACAACAGGATAAAAATGATATAGACACAAACTCAGATCACTAAGTTGACTTTGGTTGTTTTTTGTACAACACCAAAAGAGCTATCTCACTAAAGCAAGTCCATCTTATAGAAAGCTGCTGTAAAGAGCAGTAGTCATTGCTCTAATGACGACTACTATGACCCCAGCACATTGCCTATGCAAGAGTAACACACATACTGAAGTGTGCCTCCTCCCATGGCTCGTGCAGGAAAGTAATTATCCCCCATACGTTCTGGATCACGAGAAAGATCATGCTGCTCAAACGGTGAATCTACAGGTCATAGCCCGGTTTAGCATGCAAACTCTAAAAGCTAGCTTTCACTTTTCTAAGCCTATGAAAATTCTTTTTCCTCTATGGAAAAAAGAACCGTTATGTTGGGAGCTGGGGATTTAGCTCAACGGCATAAGCACCTGCTTTGTAAGCAGGCAATCATGAGTTCAATCCCTGGTACCAATAAAAAAAAAAAAAAAAAGTAAAAAAAGAACCCATTATGTCCTTGAATAACTATACATGGCAGATCAATTCCAACATACCTGCAGCCAAATCATGACAGAAAACACACATACAGGGAACCCTGCCTCCCGACACTTCTTTCAATAAACCTAAAATGACATGCACAGATGTTTTATTCAGTTACATGTAATAAGCTTTTATCTTGCTTAACAACAGTGAACGCCTACGGGCTGAGGGTGCTCAGTGCAATGAGTGCTGCCTGGCAAGCCCAAGGTTCTGAGTTTGATTCCTGTATCCCCTCAAAAGTATCCATATTGCCTTTTTGGGTCTAACCAGTGAAATACAAACAAACAGGAAATAAAATCTTTTCTGTACCAAACACACATACCTTGTTATGACATGATTACTAAAAATTAGTATCTAGGGCAGGGGACTTAGCTCAGCGGCATAAGCGCTTGCCTAGCAAGTGTGAGGTCATGAGTTTGATCCCTGGTACCAAAAAAAAAAAAGAAAAAAAAATTAGTATCTAGTAGAAAAACAGCCGTTGAGATAGAAATACGCTGTTTGGTGCTAGGGAGTTTTTTTCCCTTTTCATACTCAAGACTGAACCCAGAGCCTTGGAACTGAACTACATGCCCAGTCCTTTTTATTATTATTATTATAATTTTTTCAAATTGAGATAAAGTCTTATAGATTGCCGAGGCTGGGTTCAGACTTGCTGACCTGCTGTCTCAGCCTCCCTGCACGTTTGGATTACAGGTGTGGTGTGTGCCTCCACACCCAGTGTGGTGCTAGGGCTGAAGGTGCCACAGCAAGCACTTATCACGGAACTCATCAAGTCTGTTAAAGAAGACACTATGGGGTAAAGAGAGAACCTGAGATGAAGGAGGTTTACAAAGAGATTAGCTCATGGGAAAACAGTGTCTGCGTGAGAAAAGCCAGGCAGTGCCCCGCTTCTTTTGCCTAGGACACTACTCACGCAAGAAAGCATGGACTCCTTCCCCTTGACTGTTACTTTACAGATCTAGCTCTGCTTAACCCTTCTAAACATTTAATTAACATATAATTAAGACTGCACAGCATTTCCAGCAAGTTGTGTGTGCTTCTATAAAGAGCTGGATAAAGAACCCTACAGATTTTTTTTGCGACAGAATATCACTGTGTAGTTCAGGCTGACCTTAACTCACTCTCACTACGTAGCCCAGGCTGGCCTCAGATTTATGGGGATCCTCCTGCCTTCGCCCTGCACATGCATCGCCCACCCCACCCAGTTTAGAATCTAGGTGGACATTAAGAGTCATTTTGGTCAAATTTTCTGTCAGTGCAATGCCAAGTTCTGGGAAACTCAAGAAAAACATTTTTTTCAGGTCTAAAGTAGTTTTTGTTGAACAATAAGGCCAAGAGTTTAAGAATACAAAAATCTTTAACTTTATCCTTTCTTCTGGTTAGGTGCTGCTACACAATGGAAATTTACCTACGTTTATGTATGTCTGCTTACCTACAGGAAGCTGTAGATACTATTAGACACATACAAGTGACCTTGTATATGCTAGCTAAGTGGTTGAACACCATGTGAACAAGGCCTCCCTTGTCTGGAATCCATCTAACAGTCAGAAAATATTCTGTCCTCTTCCACTTATTACCTGACACTTACCTCCTCCATGCTTACTATGGGACAGCTGGGCTCTTGACAGTTACTTATTTGAACTTCTTCTACCTGCAGTCTCCATCTCAAATTCATCTTGGATGACATCAACAAAACCATCCTAGCCTTAACCCAAAGTTATTTCCCCTGCAACCCCCAAACTAAGAGCTCTTCATAATGTCTACCCAACAGACACTCAACACTCCTTAGAGGGACAGCCTACTGCTGCTCTTCTGAGTCATGCCACACCACGGGACTGATCTGAGATGAGATGGATGTGCCATAGGGTTTTTCATACCTTTATCGATGTCATTTCAATTTCTACAAATACTGTCACAGTCCTCCCGAATCTGCTAGCAGTCAATGGTCTGTTCATTAAGCACTTACAGCCACCACTCCAAATTCTAATAACTAAGTCTGTATACAGAAAGTAAGTAAATGTCTCCGTTACATATTTTTTTGGCCACTTGCCATGTATCTTACATTGCCAAGCTGTACTGTAAATGACTAGAGAACATTTGATGGTGCTTTTCACTGGCCTTTCTTTAACCACAACACCTAACACACTATTGAGAGACAGTGAACAGAAAATAAATGTTTGAGGCCAAATCTATACATGAAGACTAAAACAAAAACCAAAACTATGGGAATCAGAAAGTGGATTAAATCAGAACACTATTAAAATAAGATGATTCGACAAAGTTGAATTCTCTTCTTTGTAGAGAGCTGTTAAAGATAGAAAGGACATAAGGAGTCAACCACATATTTTGGTTATACTGAAATGAACGCTGTTTAAGCAGAAACAAAGATTTGGGTTTTAGGGCTGGCTTAACATATTTATTTCTATGACCTTGAAAGCAAATTTCTCAGTCTCATCCAAAAGACAAAAGGGAACATGAGATGATTCCTCCAATATTCCAAAACACCACAGTCATATTACACATTAAACCCAGTTCTAATGTACATTGAACAATATCAAAAAGAATCTTGTCTGCCAATGGCCACAATCAACTATATGCTGTTTGCCTTTCAAAAACCTTATCACGTTTCACTAACATGGCAGGGCTAGGGCCACAGGTCTGATCACAGGCTCAGAGGGTAGTGGTGCACAGTGTGACATCTAGGGGGCTCTCCCTCTGAGGGTTGTAGCCCCTGTGTATTCCTTATGGTCTTGCTTTGGAAGCCCTGTATCGTTTCTATTGTTTTGTTGGGTTGGGTTTTATTCTCTCTTTGTTTTGTTTGATCATGTCAAATCCAATGGCAGGAGCAGCTGTTTATTTCAAAGATAGCAAGATATATTATGGTGGCAATTGTGGATTTACCAGTGGCTTGTTCTTAAGTCCTTTATTGCATTTGTTGTTTTGTTTTTATTGTTTCTATTCTATTCTGTTCAGTTTGATTTTTACTATGTCCGAAGTTATTTGCAGCTATTTTGAAAACATCAAAAGACATTATGGTAACTATTGTCGATTCTGTAATATTTTCAAGTCCTGTTATCTTTTACACTGGTTTGTTTTGATTGTTTTATCCTTTGTAAGATAAAAAAAAACACATTAAGTGAATATTATGATATGGTAGATATTATGAAAGTAGGCATGCAAAAATTATATTGAAAAGAAATGGACAAAAATCCAAAGATGTCACTGGGAAAAATCAGAATAAATAAAATCAAGTTCCAACTGGAAATGTACAATTTACCCTCATTGATCACATCTAAATCTTAGAATAAGCGTGGTAACAGACTCACTAATTTTTTTAAAGAAAACCATAATTAAAGAGAACTTATCATATGTACTTTTTCCCTTAATATTAAATCTACCATATTCCATAAAGGGGATAAGTCTGTAGGATTTAGAACTAAATTTATTACATGAAATTGTCAGGTATCAGCATAAAAAGCAACTGCAACTAAAGGAATTAGAAATTAAGTTTATAAGCCTTATGCACAAGTCTAGTATTTGAGTATAGTCATCCTTTCACATCCATGGAAGACTGATCCCAAGACCCCCTCAAGTATATCCAAACCTGAGGATGCTCAAGTCCCTTGCATAAAACGGTATACTGTTTAACTAATTTTTCTTCTTTGAGACAGGGTGTGTCAGTATACTCAAGGTTGGTCCTGCATTCATTGTGTAGCTCGGGTTATCTCAAGTGCATAACAAACTTTTTGCCTCTGCCTCTGGAATGCTGGGATTACAGCCATGCACCAGCATGCCTGGCAATTTGTATACAAACTACACACAGCTTCCCAGAAGTTTTGAACAATCTATAGATTACTTATAATGCTGAATATAGCCGGGTGTAGTGGCACTCATCTGTAAATCCTGCACTCCAGAAGCTGAGGCAGGATGATCAGGATCGTTGTGAGTTCAAGATCAGCCAGAACCACGCAGTGAACCCCTGTCTCAATGAAAATAAGTAAGTACTGACCGTACTGTGAAGACTATGCAAGTAACTTTTATACTGACTTGCTTAGGAAACAGTGGATAGAGAAAGTCTGTAAATATTCAGTACAACTATTTCTCCCCAAATATTTTCAATCTGAGGTTGTCTGTGGATATAGGATACAGGGCCACAAAGGGCCAAGGGTATCTATGACTTTTTACCAAGATTTTCTAAAATTCGACACGATTATTTTATAGAAAAATCTTTCCTAAACGGAAAAGTTTTTTTTTTTTTTTTAAAGCGAGACAGAAAAGAAGGAAAACATGGGAAAGAAAACTTCTGTAAATTGGGAGAGGAAGGACTGAAGGGAGGGTAGGAAGGGGAATGGGGAAAGAAAAAACAAGTTATACCATACACAGGTAACAAATTCTCTATGATGAATGTGATCTTTATGTATATCTCAAATACATCAATAAAATCTGATTAAGGGCCAGGGATTTAGCTCAGCAGCATAAGCACCCGCCTGGCAGGTGCAAGGCCATGAGTTCGATCCCTGGTACTCTCCTCCCAAAAAAATCTGATTAAAAAAAGAAAAATTGTCCCCAGTTTTTATAAAACTAAGGCCATATTATTTGACCTTCTGCCTAAATACAGACATTAGTATATGTCTAGCAAGACAAAATTAAGTGCCTACTTACACCTGCATTACACATGTCAATCGTTCTCTTAAACCCAAAGTGTTAACTGAGACCATGCTATGTTAATAAAAAGGTAATTCATGGAACGGAAGAGATCCAAACATATCCTCATATACATACACAGACATATAATAATGACAGAACTTAAAATGATGGGAAAGGATGAAGTTTTCAAATAGTCTTGTGACAAATAGTTATTCATAGTGTGATCCAAAAAAATCTGGACATACACATTCACCAAGAAGTAAAAAAACACTTGAATTGTCTGTCATAGCACAGCTAATTCCAACCAAAAGAGCAAAACAAAGATTTGTGTCTGCTTTCCTCCTTTTACCCTCCAATGCGGCTGTAGTGGAGTTTCGCCCTAACCCAGCCTGCACACAGTACAGTGCTTCTCCACATGGTCATTCCTCCAAATGGTCATTTTGTAGACACAAGAGGGAAAACAGACTGAAAAGCACTGAGAGATAGAGTCAGAAGTCCTGTACTGACGTCCAGTCCTTACTCATTCATTAGATGACTAGACTGGCTTCATCTAACAAGTTTTTTTCCTTACATTACAAAAGGGAAAGAAACCACCCATGTCACAGAGTCGACTGCAGGGTCTACAGAGCAAGCTACTCGCAGAAGAGCTGTATAAACCACAAAGTACAACACAAGCATCAAATAATGCTGTAAAACCAATTTGGATCTATTCTGATCTCAGCACCAACAAGACCAATATCGAGTATCCTGAGCTCAAATCCCCCAGTTACTCAAAATAATGGGTCTACATTCTCGCTCCCAGACCCTTAGTGCCACGAACTGAATTCAGAGCTTCACACAAGTTATGTAAAAGAACTACCACTGAGCCATACCCCAGGCCAGCAGGTCAACACTTCAACTCAGTGTGTTTCTTTAACCCTATTCCCTAGTTTCACTGTGGACAGAACTTCCATTTTCCTGCTACCTCAAATTTACTGTTTCTGGGGCAACCCATGTGGGACCCGTCCTGTGTCTCAGAAGCCCCCTGTTTTCATGACCCCATGCCTATTCCCTACTCCTGCTCTCCAATAAATTTTTCTACTGTTAAAAAAGTTGGAGGGGCAGGGATACTGCTTAGCAATACAGTACCTGCCTGTTAGGCACATGGTTGTGAGTTCAATCCCTGGCACCAAGAGAAAAAAACAGTTTCTGTCCAAATCCTACCCATTTTTCCCTTTATAGTTTAATCCCTCACTTTCTCGTGGCATGAGTTATTTCGGTGCAGTGACAGCGACCTTTGAGCTTTTGGTGATGCCAGCAGCCTGCTGCAGCCCATGTCACAAGTCAGCACTGCTGTATTTTTTGTTTTGAGTTCAGGCCTCACTTCAGGTTTCCCGAGAGCTTGCAGCAACCTTCTACCTCAGTTTCCCAAGTGCTGGGATTACAGGCACGCCCCACCATGCCCCACTGCCACCATTGCTTTAGTCCCAGTGAAGACTCTGCCCCTCTCTCCTCTGATCCTCTCTGAACAGGCCTACCACTTCACACACTTGTCGGGCTGCTTTCCACAACTACAGTGTCCTTCTGGAGCTTCACAACTGCCTGTGGAGGCACCAGCCAGTGTCCCGAAGTGCTCTTTGCTCCCTTGCAGCATTTTTCCTAGGATTTCAGGGGTGCCCAAATAATTTCATTTCCATGTCAACCCCACTATATGAATTTTCCTCTCCAATACAGGCTCGATTAACATGAAAACGATAGTCTCTGAAACAAGGTTTACCTCTACACTTGAATTCCAACTATCCCACCAAACCTTCGAACCTCTATCCATCAACAGAACTGTCATTTTCCACAGAGGTGAGGACAGCAACGGCGTACTTCAGATTGTTTCCCAAGTCAGAAATATACTAACAAAGTAAAAACCGGCGGCAAGTCTAAGTTTACTCAAACTTCATGGCTTTGAACTACAATTCAATGGCTTCAGAATGAAGCTCTGCTTCTCTTCCTAGCAGTCTCACCAATGCACCTCATCACTGCTTAGTCCGGTCAGGTAAAACCACCCCACCTGCAACTCTGTCTGTCTGACTTTTCAAGTATGGTCTTCCTCCTGCCATTGCTGGGAGATCTTCCCTATGCCCTGGTGAACCACAGTATTATTTTCTCCTACGAATTTACAGCTACATAAGGAAGCTATAACTTCTTAACTAGCTACGTAACGCAGTATGAATGATCTCTTACGGATGGGGGAAATCTCACGACAGAAGGACAAGTTAGTCCTCCAGACCCTTCTTAGCACAGCTACAAACATGAACTGAAGCCAGGTGTGGCGGGACATGATCATTCCAGCACTCAGGAGGCTGAGGCAAGACTGCTCAGAGTTTGAGGTCAGACTGGATTACACAGCTAGTTCAAGGCCAGCTTGGACTAAATCATGAGATGATGTCTAAAAAACTTTAAAAACTCCAGAGTGAGACCCTGTCTCAAAACCATCCTGTTGGAAGATTAATTACCACTGTAACTAGATCACTCACTGCAACACAGTCAATCACTCTAACACATTAACAATTTATGTTTAGTTTCCTGATACAGAGAAATAAAAGGGAGAAACCGAAGATGACAACTCTGATTTCTAAAACTAAACACATTCATTCTTCACACAATATTTTGGGTGCATTTAATAAGCCAGACATTGTACTAGGTGCTAGGAATACAAATGCCTTCAAGTTGTTTTTCATGTTGAATAGAATTCATGGTATTTGGATGTTGCCATATAAAGTCGACTTAATGCTTCACAGAGAAAAGCCAATCTGAGACAATTCTGCCTGCTTTCTAATTCTATAAACTGCAAAATTTTTAGGAATTTTACCACAGTGAATACTCACTGGCTCAGGCACCAATAAAAATAATGTCTAACACAAGCCTGCTCAGGGACTGAAAACTGGGTGCAGCCCTTTCCAAATCAGATGTAGTCCCATTTGACAATACCCATTCTCTGCCAAAGGCTAAGGAAAAGGAAGGAAAGAAGAGTAGGTCAGGCATTTCCCTCACATTCTCTACAACAGAAAACTTTTTCATAAAGGCCCAGGATCTCCTAAATGTAAGCTTTGTCTGAAACTAGACGAGCAGTTTCATGTAAGGACAGCAAGAAGGGGATGGAGACAGTATTTGGAAAACTAGTGCCCAAAGACAGACAAGATGGTAAAACAAAACAGAATACTTTAAAACTCTGGAATATATATTGCCTATTTATTCCCAAAGTATACAGGTGGTGTTATGAACACACAAACACAATTTGGTTTTATAAAACATACAATGTCATACAGCTATCTTACTAGAACTATGTAACATGAAAATCTTTCCACATCAGCACATATAAACACATTGTCATTATGGAGTCTTGTCATTCGTAAAGACTGTGTAGATATAACCTGGTGACGGGGCACCTGCCTGTACATTTATAATCCCAGCACTCTGGTGTGCCAAGGCAGGAACACAAATTTGACCCCCAGCTGCACAATTTAGTGAGACTCCCCAATCCAAAATAAAAAATGACTAAAGGACTGCGTTATAGCTCG
Organism: Cavia porcellus; assembly: GCF_034190915.1. Taxonomy (NCBI): domain Eukaryota; kingdom Metazoa; phylum Chordata; class Mammalia; order Rodentia; family Caviidae; genus Cavia; species Cavia porcellus. The sequence continues at coordinate 77,074,195 of NW_026947494.1, read as the reverse complement.
CGTGAAGATGAAGATTCTGGGTACAATCCCCAATAAAAGACACACAGAGAAAGAGACTGACAGGCAGGCAGGCAAGTAGAGGCAGACAACAATCCAGCATGACTTCAATGAAAAAATTTTAGTTCTGCGTTTTTATTTTACAGTACATACCAAAAATAACATCAAAATTTTACAAATATTAAATTAGCCCCATTCTATGGAGCTAATTATTAGCTATGTATGTACAAACACACAGTTATCAGAAAATCATGCATTAACCTGACATGTGCAAATAAGATTTATTATCAAAGGCCATGAAAATATCATCAGCATGGTGCTGAAATGATGAATTTCAACAGATATCCTTGACAGTTACCAGTTATTACGTAGAATACTAAAGACAAAATCAGTAAACACTCTGGAGTTTGAGGTACAAGGATCAAGAGTTAAGTCTGAGCCCTGCCAGATCAACTAGCTGCTAAAGAGACCCCACCTCAATATAAAACAGTGAGGAGGCTGGGGTTATAACTCAGTACTACCGCCCTGGCTTAACTGCAGTACTGAAAAAACATTCAGTAACAAAAATGAAAATGAGTAATAGTTACTTGTACCTCTTAGCTTAATAACATGTCCATAAAGTACCAGAATTCAAAAGAACAGAAACATGGATAGAAAAAGTGCTATCTCCCAATCCTCAGGGCACTCAAACAGCTGTGAAAGCAGAAACAAACCAACCAAAGAATGAACGCTTGTGGGCACTCATATACTGCACACACTCGCAAAAACTGACTTATCAGAACCTTAACTTTATACAGGGGTGGAATAAAAGGTCAGGCTCCAGGACTGTGGACAGCATTGGTTCAGCGGATAGGTAAATCAGGTTTCCTGCGCCCATAATAACGAAAGTGAGAAATGGGGTAAATAAGCTCTGTACCTTTTTATCTAAGAGAATACTACAAACTCTTCCAACCTAGCACTTCACACTCTGACTCTTAGCCATCTTTGAGTTCTACCACATCAATCTACACTTTCGTTTTACCTTCTTATAAATCTCCAATGGTTCATCACTTCCTGGAACACCAACACACACACACACAACTTTAGTTCCTCTAGTTCAGTGGTATAGCGCTAAGGATAAGAGTATGATGGTCACCTCAAGTAGAGGCTCAAGTAAAATTTCAGGAGTGAATGAATGAATGGCTTCAAGTGCTTCCCAACCGTACTGCTTTTACTACAACTCATCTCCGTGCCTTTATACATTTCAGATAAGGGTGTTTTTCAGTTTCCTTACCATGACCTACAAATACTATCTCTGGAGCATCTCCCACTACTCACCCCACATGCCAGCGAGTTTTCAGTAACCTTTTTCCTTAGAAGCTTTGCATTAGTTCCTCTTGACCAAAAAAAAAAAAAAAAAAAAAAAAAAAAATGTATTTTGTCAGACCATCAAGTACCTAGCTCTCCTAGTTCTCCTGGATCTTCATTCAGTCTTCCAGTAAGGCTTTCCATGGTCATCTTCTGTAAAGTTTTAACTTTTCCCCTGCCCCTAGGCATTTCATGTCCTCTCTCTTTCCTGCCTTGTTTTTTTCTCCCTAGCAGTATGAAATTTTATGCTCAACTTTTCCTAGAATCCTTACCTTTTCGAGCAGTACTAGCAAGTACCCAGTAAGTAACTGTCAAAGCTTTGAAATGTCCTAGGTCAGCAGACAGCCTTTTAGAGCTCTCAATAAAACGAACAGCCCCTGCTGCAAACATGCCACAAGTCCACGACCATTAACCCAGGACATCTGAATTTTTTTTCATTGCTTTATTTTTGCAGGACTTGCGATTAAACCCAGGGCCTCACGCATGCTCAACAAATACTACACTGAATTACATCCCTAGCACTTTTTATTTTGAGACAGGGTCCCAAACGCATGTTATCCCATACTTATTTTTTTCTTCCCAAAATTCTCTATGTTCTATAAAAGCTCAAATTCCCTCATACCAATTTACTATAATATAGGTCTTATATAAGACTTTTTCTCCTTTGTAAAAGCAAGAACTTCTTTAAAATGTATTCTTCAATCAGTTCAACGATCTATGTTAATGTAGTAATAAAAAGACCATAAATGTGGGAAGGGATTGCTAGATTCTCACTGAAGTTATTTCTGCCACTACTGACTACAAAAGAAGAGTAAATGGGATTAGAGAATATCATTACTTGAATGAGAAGATTTTATTGTACTGGTTTCACTTTAAAAAAAAACCATAAAGGGATATACATCTGCTAAGTAAACCATACTGATCCTGAAATAATTGCTAAATATGAATAAAATTTAAAGATAATCTCAAAATGAAATGTCAAACAAAAGCTTTCAAACTTACATTTGGCTTTCAAAGACAAGAGGCAATGCAGTTTAGGGTGTAGCTCAGTGATAAAGCGCTTGCCTAGCATTTGCAAGACCCCGGATTCCACCACAAGCGCCTGAAATCAAACAAAACCAAGGTCTTGTGTCCTCTGCTCTTTTGTCAATCTGCTATATATTCTTTTTTTTGAGCGGTGAAAGGCACCTGAACTCTCTTGTGCACTGAACCCAGGTTTTGCAGGGCCACAACCCAAGCCCTGCTTTGCTTTATTTTGAGAGAGTCCTGCTCCAACTCAAGTTCTGCCTGACTCAGTCTCCCAGAGTGCTGAGATTACATCGCACTTGCTATGCCCTGGGTCCTGGAGTCTCTTAGCAAAGGCTAGACAAACTTTTCCATGGAACCAAGAGTACTGCTTTATTGTTTTCACCAACATCCAGAAACAGAAATAGGATTAGGCTCATAAATATCACAATTTGATTAACACAAAACATTCAAAAGCGATAATAAAATTACTCTTAAAATGTGGCCTAAATCCATATTCAATTTCTTTCAACAGAAACTTTTCATGGTTAACACTGTGTGCTAGAAGCATTCATCACATAACTCTACGACTTGAATAAAATTGTAAAAACAAACAAACAAAAAAAAACCCAAAATGGCACAGAGAAAATATGTTCATATATTCTGTTATAACACTAAATCCAAAAAAGAAAAAAAAAATTCTCACGCCCACAACAATGGTCCACTTATACATCAAGCTAAAAACCAAAATCACCCACTCCCTTCAGAAGATTGCACCTCACAGCAATATGCGACCCAAAGTGGAAGATACCACTTTGTGTCATTTATGAAAGTACAACATTCTTGATCAAACACACACATTCAAGAATCTTCTAATAGCTAGCTTTCCAAACCTTTAAATGATGAAATCTCTATCAACACAAAAACTTAAATAAACCACACACACACAAAGTCTGTCTGTCTGTCTCTCTCTCTCTCTCTCAGGTTAGTAAAATACGTATATAGTATTTTGCTCGCCGACTTGAAAGCATTCCCATGTAGTTGAATGTATCGCAGTGACTCTACCAGCGGTGAGCAACACATAAGTATTTCTTGACACCCAGGCCTATACCACTTAATGGTATGATCACACTTTAAGGAGTCATGACGTTTTGAAAAGCCTAGATTACAAAACCATAAACAGAACAGTCGTAGCCCATTCTCCAGGTGGTGTTATAAACTATAGACACTCAACTCTGAAGCTATCATTTCGCCTGGTGGTTAATGTATTTTTGTTCCCACCAAGGAAGTTGTGAAATCCACATGCACACCCTATCCCAAATCTATCAGTGGGGCAGGCAGAGGCTGAGTCATCCCTAGGAGTAACTTTACACCGATCCTCACACTCCGGGGTCGGGACAAAGACAACCTCGCTAGATTCCTCCCACTCTGCATTCGGATCAGCCTCAGCCCAACCCTACTCTCCAGGTTTCTGGAGCCGGCACACCACAGGGCAGCGCCCTGGCAAGTAACGACGCGTCCCTGTGGGTTCGGGCGATGCTCGCCTGGGGTCGCTCCCGCGATCCCACTAGGAGCAGACCTGCTCCAAGACGGACCAGGAAGCCCTGCCGAGGAAGCAGCAGGCAAACCCATTCCTCCAGCGGTCCAGTGGGGCATCAGAACGAGCTGCTTTTGTCTCCGCAGGGGCTGACATGCCGCGGAGCAACACCTGCCGGGGCCGGATGCGCGAGGCCGGCAGGCGAACGCCGCGCCCGGGTCGGGACTCGCGCTCCTGGGCCACCGCTCGGGGCGGCCGTGGTGCCCAGATGGGGGAAGGGGTCGCGGGCGGTGGCAACGCTTACCCAGCAGCGTCTCCTCCTCCGCCGGCGGCAGCAGCACAGCCGGCGGCCCCCGGCACCATCTTCTGCCGCCGCCTAGCCTTCGGCGGCGGCTACCAACCGCCCATTCGGCACGCAACCGACACAACTGCCGGCGCCTGGGAGCCTGAGCTCCGGCTGCGGCCCCAACACCAGGTGGAAGGGAGGGGTCGGGGCGGTGGACCCTGTCAGGCCCCTCGGCTCTTGATAAGGGGCCGGGAGTCAGGGGGCCGTGGCCGGTCAGAGCCGAGGGGCCGGGGCAACTGAGGGTCCCCTAGGCAGCACAGAGGGCTCGGCAGGGCCGCGGACACGATCGCGGCTGGGTTTGTTATTGTCGACTCCGTCCCTTCCTCCGAGGAGCATGTCGGGAAACGGCCGGCCGTGGGGGGAGGGGCACGCTGGGATCCCCGGCGGCGCGGAGAGGCGTCTGCGCAGGTCCGGAAGTCTGCGGCTCGCCGGAAAGGGGGCGTCCCCGCCTCCGGTTACGATGGGCCTGGGTGTCCTCCTCTGACCCCGGGAAGATTTTGCTGGGCTTGCCTCTTGCGTGCTAGTTGCTATCTGGACTTGTGCAAGGTGAGCTTGACCTTTCTCGGTGCAGCGAGTAAGCCCAGGCTGCGCAGACCCTGCAGAGTTGTAATCAGCCCCAGGGGGAATAAAAACTCAGTCCTTTCAGCATATCACGGAAGATTGGACCTGCCGGTGCCCTGATCGCTGGTCCCCAGGCGGCCCGCGGACCTGACCGGGTCCGGGAGAGCACACCGAGCACACAGTGCCTGGAGGGCGGGGCCAGTTTCCACACTCCTGCCATCAGGTCGGGCCAGAGATGGCAGGCAGCTGGGCAAGGGTCACTGCTATCTTTGCAAGGGTGGGACAGCACAGTTTGGGTCAGAGCGGGTAAGGCAAAGAAGGTATTCAAGAGGAGAGCGCTTCGGCTGGGCTGACAGGACCGAAACCGTAAATGCCACAAACATTAGCTCTCAGTGTACATAAAAGTCCGGAGTTTTGGTTTGGTTTGGTTTGGGGTTTTTTTGCGGATTAGTGGTTAAGATGACTGTCATTAGATGGAAGACAAATTTCAGAGGAATCCTGCATTTGTGAACATTATCAGTCTCGGGTGATTTCACTAATATCTGACGAGCAGGTGTTGAACGTAGAATAATTATATAGTTTTGTTTTTTGTTTTATCTTTTTGAGACATGGTCTTGCCATGCAGTTCAAGCTGGCCTTGCCCAAACTAGTCTCGAATTTGCAGGGAATCTTCCTGCCTTAGCCACCCCAGGGCTAGGATTACAGGTGTGTGCCCCCCATTCCCGGCTTATAGAGTACTTTTCAAATCTCAGTTATATCTAAGAATATCTGGTGTAAATAAAAAGTTGAAGGTTGCGACTTAAGTTCTCAGGACTTTTGAGTTGTTTGCAAAACTGAGCAGCAAAAGAGGGCACCAAACAGAACCAAGTTTGTAATCCTTGCTTTGTTATGGCAGAGACCGATAAACATTAGTAAGCACTCGTGATTTTCAGTTACTGTCACTTCCCTGTATCTGAAAGCTGAGAGACCAGCTTGCTGTTTTTTTTTTTTACCACTTTTTAAAATTTTGCGCTTACATTATCACAGAGAACCTTACCCTATCATCTCTTGACATGTCATTTAACTTTTTTATTAAGCTGAAATTTTATAACTAGCCCAGCAGAGTGGAGAAGGAAAATTAAAATTAAGCACTAATTTGTTATTATGCCTTAGGAGACAGTAGGAAATGGCACAGTGAAGAGCTTGATTTGGCACAGTAATCGCCACACAGAAAATAAGTGGAAAAAGGTGTTGATCCAGAAAATGTAGTGTAGAAAACAGTATGGAATATCTAAAGAACATGTTGGAGCCTGTGTTTCACTTAGTTATCAATGGCATTCCAATTTAGAATGCAAAAGCTCGTATGTCCATGACAATCTTCTAAATAATAAAATACTCTTCTTGTCTCTGACTTTAGAAAACTGACTCAGTTCTGATCATTAATCATAGGCTGAAGGAATTAGCAGAAATGACTTGATCCATACCTTATAGGTTACTTCTTTAATGTAGATCTTTATAGAGTTCGTATCCATCTCTAAAATGCCTATAGATAAGTGAAAATGTGTTAACATTAATTCTATTATATATGTACAAGAATCTAGGGGAAATACAATTTATTACTAATTTATATGTATATTAATGTCTCCTATCATAAGGGAAAGGAAGTGGATTTCTTTAGGAGTATGGAGGGATTACACTTACTTAAAAATACCCTAAGTATGGGGCTGGGGATTTAGCTCAGCGGCATAAGCGCCTGCCTTACAAGCAGGCAGTCGTGAGTTCGATCCCTGGTACCGATAAAAACAAAAAAGACAAAAAAAATACCCTAAGTACTTCGTATCAGTTCCAATTTCGGAAATCCTAATTTTTTCCCTAAGGTATCAAGTCTAGGGTCATCTTCTCAGTCTTTCCCTGACATCCTGTAATTCCCCAGGCCAGTACCGGGAAACCTTTTAGAGCTTTCCATAATAATAAACAGCTCACTGTGGCCTTCATGCCATAGGTTGGACACTGCTGTCCTATACTTTCACCTTTTATCTTTTGGTTTTTCATCTAACATGGTGACTGTAAATCCCTCTTTACATGATGAACTGTTTGCCCAGTACCTGGTGTACCCTAACATGTACTCGATAAACATTTATTAGAGTGCCTTAAACTGATACCTGGACTGACCCTTGTTAGTCTCCATTATATACTCCAAGACTAGCTTAGTATCATTTCTCTTCCCAACAACCTTTACTGGTTTTTTGTTTGTTTGTTTTTGTATTTTAGATACAATTTAAACATTTTAACAGCACCAAAAGCTCTGAAGGTTAGGTTTCAATCGGTCTCTTCTAATTGTGTATGCACTGGTGCATTTCTTCTGTGATACATCATGTAAGTTTGCCCATGTGAGAATCACCCTGCCACACTGGAGATTAAATTCAGGGATGCTCAGATGACTGAGCTAAATCCCAGCCCTGTTTTTGTTTTGGGACAGGGTCTGAAGCTCCTCAGGCTGGGTCAAACTTAAAATCCTCTTGCTTCAGCTTCCCTGGGAACTGGTGTCATAGCTGTATGCCACTATGCCTGGTACTTACTCAGCCTTTTGCATATCATTTAGCTGCTTCTAGCTTCTAGACAATCTAGCAGTCACCAGCCCTTCTACAGCTCCATGTCACACAACTGTAATTTTGTTTTATTTTGTTCTGAGGTACTGGGGATTGAATCCGGGAACTTCCTATTGAGCTACATCCCCAACTCTTTTTGCATTTTTAAGATGTGATCTTGCTCAGTTGCTCAGCTGGGTTTGAACTTGCCTATCTCCTACCTCAGCCTCCCAGAGTACTGGAATAGAACAGGCATGAGCCATCAGCCTGGCTACAATGTAGCCTTTTATCTCCCCTCTAAAAAGGTCTATGAAATTTTAGAGCTGCAACTCTAGGAATTGGGGCTGTGGCTTAGTGGTAGAGTATTTTCCTGGAATGTAATGAGTTAAATCCCCAGCACTATAAAAATGTTAAAAAGAAAATTATGCATTATTAATTTATAAATTCCTAGAACTTTACAGCTAAGTTGGCACAGTCAATGATTAATAAATTACTGTTGACTGCAGTAAATTCTGGAAATAACTTACACTGAAGCTTGATTGTTTCTATGGAAAATTCCTGCCCTGAGATATCTCAAAGACTAGTAGAGGACTGTTTAGCAAAATGGCAAAAGTCTACATGGCATTAATTGTCCACCAAAATATATTTAGGATGTGGGAAAAATGATGGTATACACCTTGTTCCAATTCTACCTGATTAGGGATTTCTTTCAGCACATGCAGTAGATATTTCTCAGATAAATTGGTGTCAGACCCTAATTTTTTTTTTTTAGGTTATTTCCAGACAACCAGCAGCCACCATTTATGTAATTTATCTATTCAAAAGTATGGATCACATTTTACTGTCTACCTTTAAAGGGATTAAAAAGATGTATTGGTTAGGACTTTATTTTTAAGATAGTAACTAATTTGGTATACACGATCTGTACTATTTGGAGTGCCGTGGACACCGTGATTAAGTTAATGTTTTCAGGACTGTTTACAGGTTTTACAGCTGCCCCTCCGCTGGTCTGTCTGTGCTCACATTTATTATTAAAGATAATGATAATGGTTAACTTATGAATGCCTATCTTCAAAGCTAGCGATGAATTTCAAGAGCTGCTGAGCAAGACTTTCTACATAACAGAACACATGAATGCTTAATTTTTAGAAAGATTTAACTCTAAAAATTGAAACTAAATATTTGTAGTTATTTTTTAACATTGAAAGAAGCTATATCTCTTTAGTATGATATTTTATTGTCTTGTTTTGATGTTTCTTAGCAGAATGTTCAAAAGTAAAGTTGTCACTGTTCCTGGAAAACTTGATCCAAACACCAATCTTAAAATTACAGCTGTCAGGGGCTGGGGATTTAGTTCAGCAGTGTAAACACTTGCCTGGCAAGCACAAGGTCATGAGTTCAATTCCTGGTACAAAAAAAATACAGCTGTCAGTTACCTTGTGCTCTGGGCGAATAATTGGGGGATGACAATATGCAACATATGTACCATTGTTGCACCCCGATTGATATGTTTTGAAATTGTTTTCTATTTTTCTTTTTTTCTCTTTAAAGTAAAATGGATTTGAAAAAATAATAATAAAATACAGCTGTCATAACACAGCAAAATATGCACACTCATTGTATAGTGGCAGTTTTTAATAGCTAAGTCTTGGAAACAGCCCAGATGCCCATCAACTGATGAATGGATAAAGATGTGGGATTTTTTTTATTCATTGGAGCACTACTCAGCCATGAAGGATAAACTTGAAACCTGTCTAGTTAAATGGATGTACCTTGAAGTCATACTCTTAAATGAAATAAATCAGACACACATACAATACTTCATTGTCTTTCTGGTGTGAGAAACCAAAAATGTAAATAAGGACCAAAATGTATAATTGATGTTGTAAAATAAGAAAATGTTCAAATGGAAAGGGGATCTGGTGGGGGGAGGAAAACAAAGGAAGGGAAGAGAAAAAAATGATGAGAAAAGGAAAAAATGGAAACAAAGCTTTATAAATAAGGAGGGGAAGAAGGTTTGAAGGGAAAGTAGGGGAATAGAAAAAAGTTGTATCGTACAGAAACAAATTCCCTCTAGTGAATATGATCATTTTGTATACCTAAAATATATCAGTAAACTTAAAAAAAAATACAGATGTCAAACAGACTTAAATATCGCATAGTTGGACCTCAATTTTTTATTTGTTTTTTATTTTGAGAAGGGTCTCCCTGTGTAGTCCTGGCTGGCCCTGAACTAGCTATATATAGCTCAGGCTGGCCTCAACCTAGGATCTTCCTGGCTCCCAAGTGCTAGAGTTATAGGTGTTCCCTGTCACACCCAGCTTCAAAGTTCTTTAACTGTGACTCACATTTAAGGCCTTCAGACTAGTGAAAATGTTTCATTTTTTTAAAAAAGTTGCTGTGGCACAGCGCTGTTTTCTGTCTCATCCCCAGGGCTCATCTTGACCCTGACTTTACAGCCATCTAATGGCTTGAATGACGTGAGAGTCAAGGATGTACACCCAAGCCTTGAGATTCTTTGTTCCTAGTTTTCCCATCAGCACCTTCCTCTGTTAACCTCAATACTGGAGCTTGTGATTATGTTTATTTTTTTAAGCTAAGCAAACTGAAGATGAGGAAACACTCGAAGTGTCATACATGTTGGTCACAGGTTTTACATTTTTGTAAAGCTATTTGTCATAGAAGCTCTATCTGGTCCTATAAATTTTCTCTATGTTTACATATAGGGAACTGAGATATGGATGGATTAAGTTATTAATTTGATGCATTTCCTCCTAATTAAGTGTTTTTTAACTGGTTGGGATTTGAATCAGTGAATCCAGTTCCTTAAACACTAGGATGTGCCGCCCCTCCATTCCGTGTCAGTCAATTTGAGGAAGAAAAAAGTGAACGCTGAGTCAAGCAGGCTGCAGAGTTTCTCCCTCAGCATTTAGCCAGGACAAGGGGCTGCACTGTGCATTTTAGAATGTTTAACAGTAACCCTGCCTTCTACCCACTAGGTGACAACATCACATCCAGGTGTGATAACCAAAAATCTCAACATTCCTAAAAGGGCAAAATCAGACTTTTCCCCAGAATCACAGTGGTAAAGTTTGGCACCTCTATATTATGTCAGTACTATTTATTTAGCCACTACAGTTTCATTTTAGAGAAACATCTAAAGACAGGAAAATATCCCAAATTAGAGAAATTACTGAATTTTACTATTTTTCATATTTTAATATCTCAGTTCTAGGTAAATTTAATAGTGGCTTAGGTGCCACCACGCGTAGGACACACCTGTAATTACAGCAGTTGGGAGGTTGAAGCAGGAGGATCACAGCAGGTTTTCAGGCCTGCCTGGTAATACTAAATTCAAAGCCAGCCTGAACTACACAGTGAGTGTATTTAGAGGCCTGTCTAAAAAAAGAAAGAAACAAAGCTGGGTGTGGTGGCGCACACCTGCAATCCCAGCACTCCGGAGGTTGAGGGAAGAGAACTGTTGCAAATTCAAAACCAGCCTGGGCAGCATAGGAGACCCTGTCTCAAAAAGACCAAAAAAAAAAAAAAAAAAAAAAAAGTAGCCACGTGTGATTGCAGACCCTGGTAATCCCAGCACATGTCTCATTTGAAATTCACTGTCAAATACCCAAAGAACAAAGAACTGACCACAAAGAACACTTCTTTGAAGTGTTAGGACCTCTGGGTGTTCAGAGTTGACTTCCTGCTGGGTGTGTACAGCATGCCAATAATCCCAGCGCTCTGGGAGGCTGAGGCTGGAGGATAGTGGAGGCCGTCCTAGGCTACAAAGGGAGCTCAAGGCCCAGCTTGAACTGCAGTGTGAGACCCTGTCTCAAAAAGACAAATCAATCTAGTGCACTGGGGCCCTAACAGTTTGTCAGTCAGATGCCATTCGTTTCCTGTGTGTTCAGAACATCAAAACTGCAGCTGAGCATAGTGGCGCATGTTACCCCATCGTTCGGGAGACACTGGAGACAGAAGGTTCACTGCAAGTTTGAGGTCAGCATGTGCTAAATAGTAAGTTCGAGGCCAGTCACCTCTGTAGTGAGTCCCCGTCAACAAAAATAATAGGGCCAAGGATTTAGCTCTTCAGTTGCATAAGCACCTGCCTTGCAAGCCCACAGTTGTGAGTTCAATCCCTGGTACCAAAAATACTAATAAAAAATGATGCTAGCTTGGTAAAACAGAATTCTAAAGACATTATTTAGGGCTGAGGATTTAGCTCAGCTGATGAGCACCTGCCTTGCAAGCACAAAGGCATGAATTTGATTCCTGATACCAAAAATAAATAAAGACAATAGTGAAACATATATTGAAACCTGATATACCAAAAATTTGTGGAACATACAGGTAATGAATCAGACTTGTATTTTCAAAAACAGCTTTTAGTGCCATGACTTTTATTCTTTTATGGATACTTTTTAAGAAAAGGGTTTTTTTTTTGTAAATGTTTTCAGTAGTACAAAAGATAAATTGTTCTGAGTCAAAAGTTAACTTAAAAAGTTAGATTTTAAAACTTAAAAATATTTTAAAATGCCTTTAACTAATGTATGTGGCTTATATTTACCTCTTCATATGTGTAAAAGGACAATATAATGTATCTAATGTCTACCAAAGCCTCATGTATGTAAAATAAAAATTTAGTGGTTTTTCCCCATCTGTGTACACTTCTCTTGAATTTTGAAAAATGTGTCATTAATCCTTTGGAACTTAAAATGACCTCTGTTCATCTGAAGAATTTTTAATTTGATGAAATCCATTTTGGCATCATTTGTTTTGTCTTAGTTCCTCAAACAATCCCTTTGTTTTAGTCAAACAACCTGCTGTCCATGCATGCGAAGTACTTTGCCTGGTGGTCATGGACCTAAGTAAATTTGTTACTCTGGTTCCATTTGTCTTCTGAACTTTTTCTTTCAAGCCATTCCCTCTCCAGTCACCTTTGATTCCTGGAGCGGCAGATCTGAATGACAGAAACTTTATGACAAGGGGCAGAAACTACCCTTAAGCAGATGGTCCCCAAGTGGGAGTAGTTGTTTTACGGCAGGAATCAGAGATGGCATCATGCCCCACTGCAAGCAGGAAAAGATTCCTCCATGAGTGGAGGTGAGGCTGCCTCAGTCATTCCTCCCCACCAGATCACGATGGCTTCTTACAGAACCCTCATCACAGCCAGGGTTTAGCTCTGCGGTGTACGGTGTACGTGCCTGCTTGGCAAACAAAGTTGTGAGTTCAATCCTGGTACCAAAACAACAACAACAAAAAACATCATCACAGGACCACACCTGTGATATCTGTCAATCAGGCCTCTGCGTGGTCAGGATTACCTATTGACCAGCTGTGCAAACTTGCAACCTTTGCCTTTGTTCTCCTTTTCTGTAAACTCCCAAAGCTTCCTTCAGCCCTTCAGAGACGGTAATCTCTTTACCTGTTCTTCCCAGTGATAGCAGTACTAATTACACTCCTTTCCTGTCCTGCACCACTGCTGTCTTTAACATGCCTTTTGGGATGGGAGGCTGAGTTTGGTGTTTTGGCATCCACAAAGCCAGGGCTTTTGGCCCAAAAAAGAACACTGAACTAAATGTCTGGAAACCTGGATTCCAGGCTACACCATAAATAGTGGATAGCTCCTGTATTTCTTTTGTGTCTTCCTTTGTTTGCTAGGGATCAAATCCAGGGCTTCTCATACTCTAGATAAGCTTTACCACTGGTTTACACCCTGCAGCCCCTAGGGAGAATTTGATGCGTATTCTTCAGTGTTTCTGGACGTAAGAGAGGACTAAATCTAAAGATCCTTACAATCCTAAATCTTTCTCAATACATGCCATACCTTTTATGAAATGAATTATTTGGAAAAATACAAAGTAGTCACAAGCTTTCTGTGTTTTTATATTGTTATTCTCTGATTCATTTGAGCTTATGTCATTCTTAAATGGGCCTAATCTTTTAAAAATATGTATAAACTTAGGCTATAGCTCAGTAGTAGAGTACCTGTCTAGCATGCACAAAGGTCCTGGGTTCAATTCCAGCTCCATCAAACATAATAAAACTTAAAGTGCATGGCTGAGCATGCTCATGCATGCATATAATCCCAATACTTTGTGAGGCCAAAGCAATAGGGTCATGAGTTTGAGCCCAGCCGGGGCAACTTGTCAAGACATTATTTCAAAATAAAAAAAGGGCAGGGATGTAACTCAATGCGAAGGCCCTAGGGTCAATCCCCAGTACCATAAAATTAGTAGCAATAATAACAGGTACTTCAGAAAAAAATTCCACTTACTATATCATCAAAACTCTTTCATTTTGGGTTCTCTAAACTTTTTACCTTATATACACTTAACCACAAAAACTGTTGAAAGAAATTAAGGATCTCATGTTCATAGCTTGAAACTCTTATTAGAAGGACATACGTCCCAAATTATTTACAGATTCAGTTGGCTTTTTTGCGGAAACTCAAGCTCATCCTAAAATTCATATGGAAAGACAAAAGGCACCAAACAGCCAAAACAATCTTGAAGCAGAATATAGAACATTCACACTTCCCTATTTTAAAACTTCCTACACAAAGCCACTGTAATCAATACAGTATGGTATTGACCTAAGATTGGAGGGTACAGAAATCACAGTTCAGAAATAAGCTCTGTAACACTAACTGATTTGCAACAAGACAACCAAGATAGTTCAGTAGAGGTAGAACAGCCTCCACAGTGGCGTTAGGGTGATGAGATATCCCTAAGAAAAAAGTGCAGTGGATGTGCTTACCCCAAAGCACATGCAAAATAAACCCTAGCTCACTTTACTTGATTAAAATGCTTAGAAGAAAACCTTTGTAGTTTTGGAGTAGGCAGTCATGCATTATGCCAAAGGAACACTCAAGAACCTATTGGAACTCATCAAGATTTAAATCTTTTATGCTTTCACAGGACTCTGTCAAGATATAGCCAACCATGGTGGTGCACACCTGTAATCCCAGCCACTTGGAAGGCTGAGGTAGGAGCATCAAAAGTTTGAGGCCAGCTCAGGCAATTTAACAAGACACTTTCAAGAAAAAAGATGGGCATGTTTGGGAGGCTAAGTAAGGTAGGAGAATGGCCACAGTTGAGGCTAGGCTGGATTACACTGAGTTTAAGGCCATCCTAAACTTCATGCAAGACCCTGTCTCCAAAAGACAGTTTGATCCCCTGCACTGCAGAGAAGCACACAGAATAGTCTTTAAAAGGATTTTTGAGACAAGGTCTTGCTATGTAGTTTAGGCTGGTCTTGAAATCGCTATGCCCAGAACTGAAACTCATGAGATCCTCCTGTCTCAGTTTCCCAAGGGCTAGAATTACACGCACTCACTGCCACACCCAGCAGAATTTATAAACAATTGTAAAGACAACCTAAAAAGCTAAAATTTGAATAGACACATCTACAATGGTATGCAGCTTGGGAAGCTGAGGCCTGCAGGTTGAGAGTTGAGGCCAGCTGGAGTTGCATGAGACCCTGTGGCAACAATGTTCAGATGGGGGTAGGGGATATGGGAGGTGAGGTAGGAAACAAAGGAAAAGAAAAAAAGTGGAAATAAAGCTTTTGCAAATGGGAAGGGGCAGAAGGATTGAAGGGAGGGTAGAGGAATGGGAAACAGTAATCAAGTTACAGACACAAATCCTCTATGGTGTGTAATGATTACGTATGTCTAATGTACCAATAAAATAGTATTTAAATAAATACAAGAAGTGCTCAGCCTCACTAGTCATTAGGAAATGCAAATCAGAATTCCAGTGAGGTGCCATTTCACATCCACTAGGCTTGCTAAGTTAGAGATGTGGGGAGATCCAACGGAGCGCTGAGCGCTGAGCTTAAGCCACATGGAACTGCGGTGGGAAGGGTTACCCTGTGGGTGAGGCCAATAAAGGGCACACATTTTCCATGTTATTGTTACACAAGAGTGCAAACAGCCAAAGTCAGTCTGCTCTGTCCTAAACAATGTCAGTAAAAAAAGACATACTCTTCCCCAAAAAAGGTCTTTTTTAGTCCAAGTCAGAGTTTCTCACTCTGCTGTCCTTTGGGGCCAAAACAGTCCTTTGTTATAAGATGCTGCCCTGTGTCTTAAAATATTCAACTGCACCCTTGACTTGAATACAAGTCACTTCCCCCACTGGTCACAAATGCCCTCCTCTGATTGTACAAAGACCAGAATGACTTCAACTCCGTCATTCTATTCTGAGCCTCTGTACAAAACTTTCTTTCTCACTGTTTTCTCATGCCCATCCAGCCTTACTTAAAAAAAAAAAAAAAAAAAAGCCAGGTGTGGTGGCACACACCTGCAATACCAGCGCTAGGGGACTGAGGCAGGAGTATTACGGCAAGTTCAAGACTAGCCTGGGTTACAAAGTGAGCTCAAGGCCAGCCTGAACTGCACAGTGAGACCCTGTCTCAAAAAAAAACCAAACCAAACAAAAAAAAATCCGCATGTAAAAGTATTTTTTCCTTGTCTTTCTACCATATTGTTTAAAATCCTTGTGAATATCAAGCTGAGCATGGTGGCACATGCCAGTAGTCCCCTCCCAAGGCTGAGGCAGGAGGATCATTGCAAGTTCAAGACCAGCCTGGGTTACAAAGTGAGCTCAAGACCAGCCTGAACTGCATAGCAAGACCCTAGCTCAAAGGACCAAAAAAAAAAAGTTTGAATATCATAATCATAATCATAGAAAGGAAAATTTAAAAATTTTAAATTTCTTAATTTCTTCTTGCTCCATGTTGTTGGTCACTTCATTTCATGAGTATGTAAAATAACTTTGTCCGGCTGGGAGTTGGTAGCTGGAATGCCTGCTTAGCTTGTTCAAGGGCATGAATTCCACATTCCATCCCAGCATGAAAATAGCGTTCCCCTTTAGAGGAAAGATCTACAAGTGGTCCACTCTAGGTCTCCCTATAATTGGGAAAAAAAGAAAGTCTGTGAAGAAGAAGAGGACGGATGAGGTGGGATGAGAGAAGCCTAGGAATTTATGATGAGAAAGAGAGAAACGAGAAAGAGGGAAACAGAAAGGAAAATAGGTAACTTCTGAAATGTGTGGATTAATGAGTTTTATTTATTACATTCTGTTATTTCCTTGCTGTTTGTTTGGGCAGCAAACCAAGATTATAAAGTATCAGCTGTTCTTCTACACATTAAGTTACAAATGAATCCCTCTTAACCCTTCAGCCCCTACTTGGCTTCTCTTCTCCCTTGCTCTGATCCCCAAAGTCACACAGTGATCTAGTGCATTCTCTAGTGGCCGCAGAGACGCTGAGGTGGTGGTCGGGTGGGGAGCTAACATAGGTAAGCAAGTGTGTGATGGGGTGTGCGCTCTTTTTGCTGTGCTAGGAATTGCACCCAGGGCCTCATACATGCTTAAGCAAGCCTTCCACACTGAGCTACAACCCCCACCCTGGTACTTTTATCACAAGTGCCATTTTATACAAGGAAACAGAAGCTCAGGCTTAATTGTTTTTAATGCAAATTCTATTTAAAATTCTTAATGGGCCAAGAATGGTGGTGCACACTTGTAATCCCAGCACTCAGTAGGCTGGGCAGGCGGATCACTGTGAGTTTGAGGCCAGCCTGGGCCAAGTAGTGAGTTCAAGCCTGCCCTAAACTGTGTATTCTGTCTCAGAACATCCTGTCTCAAAAAAAAATCAAATTAAATCTTAATGGCACTGTATCTTATTGGATTTTATTATACGTGATAATATAAACAAAAACTTTTATAGACAAGGAGATTATACAGAAACCATTGTTCATTTTCTGTTAGTTGATTCTAAATACCCTGTAATACTGTCATTCTCTTGAATGGTTTTACATTGTCTTGATATGTTTGATGCTACAGTATACGAAGTTATACCCAAAGATTTTAAGGGAAGAGACACTATGGTAACTACTATTATGTCGAGATTATCTTGTGGTGAAACACTATTTTGCTTAAATGGCTATGTTTTGACCTGCACTGTTTTGTTGTTATGCCCTCTTTTTTATCTCAATCTCCTTTTTATTATTTACTTTTTCATTTTTATCCTTTTAATTAAGGGAAAAATAAAAATAGCAGGATATATTATAGTAACCCACTTTGATTTCCTATTAACTTGATTTGAAACTCTGTATTGCTCTCACCATCTTGTTTTGACTGATTTTCCTCTATTCTGTTATGCTTGATAGTACCAAGTTTGAAAGTCTAGGCAACAACTATGAAGACAATAAGATCCATTGTGACGCCCCCCTTCTGGTTGACTATTATCTTCTTTTGAAATCCTCTAATGTCGCCAATGTTTTGGTTTTATTGGTCTTATTCTTTACTGTTTTGTTCAATTTTATTATAACTGATGATATAGGCAATTCTTTTTAAGATAATAAGAGGCATTATGGTAACCATTGTTGATCACCTTGTATTGTTTTTACATTTTGTATTATGTCCATCCTTTTGATTTGACTGACTCTGTCCTGGTATGTCACATTTGGTTTTACTTTCTTCAAAAAAAAAAAAAGTAATAAGAACTGTGGGAGTAATAAAACCCAAAATGTGTAATTGTCATTGTACAAAAGAAAGGAAAAGAAAGTTCTCTAAAAGATATAACTGCATATATATTTAAGTGTATAGGATAGATAACCATATTACTGAGTTTTGTTGGATCATTGAACAAAACTGTCTGCAGTCTCACAGCACTAGACTTTCAAACTTGGTACTATCAAGCATAACAGAATAGAGGAAAATCAGTCAAAACAAGATGGTGAGAGCAATACAGAGTTTCAAATCAAGTTAGTAGGAAATCAAAGTGGGTTACTATAATATATTTGAAAGTCCCCTCTATATGCTTTAATTTTGTAACTTCAACAACTATTTCTAAGATGACAATAAGTAATTAACTAGTAACCTCCTGTTTATTTTTTCTGAAATTCTGTATAACTTGTACCCTTTTTCTGTTTTTTTTTTTTTTTCTTTTTTCTCCTTAAATAAAATTTTTAAAAAAATCTTAATGGCACAAGAAAAATAAAGATTTTAAAAAATTCCCCCTACCCCATCCCACAAAAACAACTCAACACCATGGATAACTGGGCTTGGTAATGCAAGCCTGTAATCCCAGCTACTTTTAAGGCTGAGGCAGGAGGATGAGTCTGAGGCCAGCCTGTCCAAGTTAGCAAGAACTTGTCTCAAAATAAACAATGGTAAAAAGAACTGAGGATTTCTGGGTGTGGTGGCTCATGCCTATAATCCCAGCACTCAGGAAGGTGAGGCAGGAGGATAGTTGTGAGTTTAAGACCAGGCTGGGCTACAAAGTGAGCTCAAGGCCAGCCTGAACTGCATAGTGAGACACCGTCTCAAAAAAGTCAAAAAAAAAAAAAAAAAATTGTGCCCTTCTGGTAGTTCTTCCTTGCCAATGGGCATGGAGGCACATGACTATGAGCCCAGCAGTCAGACGGCTGAGGCAAGAGGATTTCCATAAAAATCAAGGCCAGTGGGGGGCCACATAGTGAGTTCAAGGGCAACCTGAACCATATAGCAAGCCCTTGTGTGTGTGTGTGTGGGGGGGGGAACCCAACCAATGTAACAAGACCCTAACTCTAAACAAATAAATCCACAAATGAAGTTTAAAAACCCCACATAAACCAAAATTAGATAACAATTGTAAACATTTCAAAGTGAATTCTATTCCCATGGTAGTCAGCTAATTAATTATAGAAGGAAACATAGAAATTCCAAGACAGAATGGCATCCAAGTACGGCCCTGGCAAAATTAACCACAGTGAGTGTTCTTTTGCCCAGTCACAAAAAAGCATCATTACACAAATATCAGACAGTGTCCTGTGCCAAAATTCCCCACCAGTGAACTGTCAGCACCCAAAGTTTTCAGACGGAACCTGCTACTTGGTCCCCATACACAAACTTGAATCTGAGTTCAGATAATTGGCGCTGTCTTCACAAAGTAACCAGACTAACTCTTCTTTCTTTCAGACTTACCCTTAATTCTGTGTAAATATAGACAGGGTGTGGTGACCTTTAGCTGGCTGGAAGTGTCACTGGGATTCAATATGACTAATGAGTACAGTCAACATTACAAGTGTAAAAATCAGCCTCCATTTGTAGTGTTTCTTTGACTAACTGGTTATTGAAGTTATGAAAACTGAGAAAAGAATAAGGGGTTTAATAGCAATAAAACTACAGTTTCCTGCTCTAACCTATCCCATTTGTCTTTCAGAACTTAAAGAGAACCTTGGACTAGGGCTGGATTTTCCCATGTACAGCTTCACCTAGCCATCCCTTAAACACTCCAGTTGATAGCAAGGATTTCCAACCAGCTCCTTATGCATTTGTGCCCAATCCAGCACTTTGGAGGCTGAGACAAGATCAGAAAAATTAAAATTAAAAAAAAAATAAGGGCTGGGGATTCACTTCAGCAGCATAAGCGCCTGCCTTGCAAGTGCATGGTCATGATTGGATCCTTGGTATCAAAAAAAAAATTAAAAATTAAAATTAAAGAGCATCCAGAGTCTGAGTTAGTGGACCGAAGATTTTAACTTGATGGTGCAGCACCTGTCTGTCAAGGCTGAAGTCTGCAGTTTGATTCCTGGTACCCCAAATAAATGAATGAATAAATAAATAAGTTTGAGTTAGTCTAGAATACTTAGGCTTTGTCTCTAGAAAAAAATCGAACAAAGGAAGTCCATATTTAGGTATTTTATCATAGCCGGCCTTTGTGCACTTGCTGGCTCACTGACTCAGCAAGCATCTATCGCAGACAGAGGCTCTGACTAGGTAGTTTGTCTGCTCTTCCCATTTGCTCATGATTACATTTGCGTGCAAGCAGCGCCTCTTTTTCCTCAGAGCACACCAGCCCTTTCTGCTTATCCCAAACATTGCGTAGCTTGAAAACAGAAAACATGCCTTATTCATCTCTCTATACCTGCGCCTGACAGCATTTTTAAAATCTCAGGACTCAGGAATCTGAGGCAGGAGGATCACTGTGACTTCAAGGCCAGCCTGAACTATATAACAAAATCCTGCCCCAAAAAAATTTTAAAAGAGGAAGGTTAAGTGAGTTATGCATCCAATGCTTCTGGGACAAAACAGAAATCTCCATGTGTCTCAGAGAGTTCTAGAGGAGCAGAGATAGAGGGGTACCAACTGCTTCCAAAAAGTAAACCTAGGTGTTTCAGGCCCACGTTGGGGAAATGAAACTTTCCCCTGTGGTTCTTGGGTCATTTAAGTTTTGAAGCTTATGGACTATCTATTCAGGAAAAGACAACTAGGATTGTTTGATAGACTGGGAGAGCACAGCACCTCACCTCATGCAGGAGCAGTCCCCTCCCCTGGGGAGAGGAGAGGTATGAGCTGACCAGTAAAGCTGACCAGTAACGCTAGCTGGTGGATGAGGGAACATGCATTCTCCTGACCGCTCGCAGGACCAAACTACTGTAGTATCTAGGTGCTAAGTGTGGACTGAATCCTCTACAAACTGTGAGTGGTTCTGAATTACCAAGGAGGGCAGCTCGTTTGGCTCTGACATTCATCACAGTGACCAGCTGTGTCTAAGAGACTAAAGCAACCAGAACTGCAGCAGGAACTATGAGCGGGCAATTTTAAAGAGAAAAAAAGATATAAATATCACTGAAGCAGTATTTCAAAACAGGGAATAGAAATAAGGACCCTTCCCCTCCCTAGTAAGCGGCTGTGGTGTGGCAGGCTGTGGACCGTCCACGGGGAGAACCACCATTGTCTCCTGAGATCCGTGCCATGTTGGAACTTAGGATGCTGGGAAACCAAGCAACCAGCCTGCCTCCCTGCTAAGCAATAGTGAACCTACTGGTGCACGGCTTAGAGTCAAACATCCCACTTCCCCTATCCCCCTTCGCCTGTTCCCCATTAGCAAATGTGAACCAGAGATCTGAGCATCTCTTGGGAGGCTGACCATAGTAAATAAGGGGATTTCCTTCTACCATCTCTTTGAAGGCAAATATTTTTATCACTATTTTGCTTTATTATGATTAATGGTACTGCCCCATTCAATATTCTGTTTTAAGTTCTATAATGTTCTATATTTCATTTTATTTTGATATACATGATTGAAAGAACAACTATTGTAAAAATAATGAAATATACTGTGATATCTATTACTGTTATCCCGGTAACCTGCTGTGAAGTTCTGTACCAATTTTACTACACTGTCTCAGTTGCCTTTATTCTGTCTTGTTCTGTTGTATTTTACTATCTTCAAAATAAATTTAAAAAAAAAAAGAAATCAATCAGGACCTTGTGCTTGCAGGCAGGCACCAGGCTGCTGAGCTATACCCTTGGCCCCTAAAAATGTTCAAATGTTGCTTTCTCTATTACAATTACTTTAACCTACTTTTAAAAATAAAAATAAAAACGGTGATCTCTACTAGGTAATAATCTTATTATACTGGAAATAACTTAGAAAACATAGAAATGATCATTAAAAATGAATTATGTAAAAGCTCAATACTTTCATTTGTCCCAAATTATTCACATAGTCAACTGTTATTCAAATTTATAAATATGTATGATGTCAATAGGCATATATACTGCAATTCTTTTAATGCCTGTATAGTATTTCAATATATAGAATAAAAGTTTATCCATATGGATATAACACATTTATTAAACTGCTCCATTATTGGTATTTAGAATTTTTTTCAAGTTTATTTCTACAAGTTATTTTCACAGCCTTCTGTATCTTTGGATTCTACTTCTGGAGATTCAACCATGAATGATGGACAATAGAAAAAAATACATCTTTAGTCAGACACAGGGGCACATGCCTACAATCCCAGCTACTATAGGAGGCTGAAGCAGGAGGATCGCAAGTCTGAGGTTAGCCTAGACAACCCAGCAAGACTCCATCTCAAAATGAAAAATAAAAAGGGCTCAGGATGAAGCTCAGTGGCAGAGGGCTCCTGAGTTCAATCATTAGTAACACAACAAAAAATGTATTTTTACTAAATACCTTTTTCCTTATCATCCCTAAATAATACAGCAACAAAAATATTACATAGCATGTTCACTGTTAGGTATCTGAAATAATCTTGGGGTGATTATATGCAAACATTACACCATTTTAAATGAGCATGGCGGCACATGCCTGTAATCCTAGCACTCGGGATTACAGGAAGCAGGAGGATTGCAATCCTCCTGCACATCGAGGCCAAGCCAGCCGCAACCACACAGTGAGTCCCTGTCTCAAATCAGCCCAAAAAAATGGACTTTAGTATTTTGTTGGGGGATTGGCACTGAACAAATCTGGGGGTACCAAGGATGAATATATACACCTGGCACGGGAAGTCTGTGTTTACTTCCCATCTCCTCCACAGTAAGTCATAAGCCAAGGCTCTGCACACTCCCGGTTTCAAGCTGCCGAAAGTTGTTTCTGGCTTCTGTCTCTGAGAGGCCAGTGCCTTGCAACAACTTAAAATGCCATAAACACCGACGTCTTCCTGTGGAGGCCCTCCAGGTTTTGGGCCGGCTTCATCTCCCTGTTTTGGCCTCTGTGGTCCCTCGGTCTCATCATCCTACATTTCCTTCCTTTGGTTGCTCCTGTACAGTACTTCCCGCAGGCCTACGCTGTAGCTGTCTAGGTAACAGGAAGCCCATTCCTCACGTCCTCAGCTTGGGTTTCACACTTTCCCTCCTTTTCCCTTTTCTCTCATTCTTTGATTGTAGGCATTTTGACTATAGGAAATGGCCTCAACTGGATTGTTAAGAAGAAAATTTTCATATTATATTATCATCTCTGTGTGTGTATTTGTTGTTTTGAGATGGGGTCTTATATGTAGTTCAGGCTGGGCTTGGGTTTAGAGCAATCCTCCTGCCTCAGCCTCCTGAGAGCTGGGATTACAGTTGTGTGCCACCACACCTGGCCTCATGTCTTACATTTAAGAGCTGTATTCTTTTAAAAAATTTCAGGACTCCCCACTCCCCCCAGTATTCCAGATTAGCGATATGAATAGCAGGCTGCACATTTTTCAGAGTAACACCAGAGGTCACTGTAGGCTAAACACTGCCGACCATGTCTTAAAATACTGAGTTTACTCTCAGGATTTATTTGAATACTTGATACTTGGTGAATTATTTTCTCTATCTCCTGCTTTTATAGTAGCTCATATTACCTTTAATCACCTTGAAATTGTCTAATTTCAATTCAACTTTTTTAAAAAGAGAAAAAAATCTTTGTTTAGGATTTGAAGAGATACTGCCACAGACAAAGCGGCATACTTACAGGGGTCTTAGGACCCCTGCAAAAATTGGGTATAGTATCATGGATAAAGTGTAAGACTTAAAATCAGAAAATATGAATTCTTGAATTTGTGGCACATAATAGAAGCATTCTAGCTGGCATTATGGTACATGCGTACAAGCCCCCTCACTCTGGGAGGCTGAGGCAGGAGGATCACTAGTGCTAGTCCTGTCTGGGGAACTCATTGAGACCATATCTATAAATAAAAATACAGAGGGCTGGGCACCTAGCCCAGTGTAAATGCTCTGGGTTCAAACTCCAGTACCACACACATGAAAGAAGGAAAGAAAAGAAGGAAGGAAGGAAAGACAAATAAAATAAAATATATTTATGTAATATTTCTGCCTACATTTTTCTTTTTTTTTTTAATCGGT
Organism: Cavia porcellus; assembly: GCF_034190915.1. Taxonomy (NCBI): domain Eukaryota; kingdom Metazoa; phylum Chordata; class Mammalia; order Rodentia; family Caviidae; genus Cavia; species Cavia porcellus. Next base: position 77,050,198 of record NW_026947494.1, on the reverse strand, counting down.
ACACAGGGATTGAACTCACAACCGCCTGCTTGCAAGGCAGGTGCTTATGCCACTGAGCTAAATCCCCAGCCCCCTGCCTACATTTGTCATCTACATTTGTCATCTAGAAAGAGATTACTACATGAGGATTTCTATAATCCTATCCAAGTACTTGAGCATTTTATAAAACCTCACTGTTTTCTTGCTTATAACAAAAAAGCGCTACAATTTATATGGAAACTTGTTTAACAATTGTATCCTATAATGGAAATCCACTGCAGTTTCTATAATCCTAAAATGACTACTTCACAAATCCTACTGGTGAGACCAAAAACACATTCTCCCAATTTGGTGTTTATCTTACGAGATGTGTAGGGAGGCTGAGCCTGGAGGTACAAGCCTGTGACCCCAGCACTCTGGGAAGCTGAGGCAAAGAGGAAAGTTTGAGTCCAGCCACTCTGCAAGACCTTGCCTCAAAGTAAAAAAAGCGATTCAGAATATGCCTCAGTGCAAAGGCCCTGAATGAATTCACAGCAATGCAAAAAGAAAAAAACAACAACAACAACAACAACAAAAAAACAGACAGACACGGAGGGAGAAAAAATGACAGAGAAAGAGACAGAAACTACTCTGAACCTGGTGTTACAATCTCAGGGCATCCTATACCCACATTCATTTCCCACTACCCCCACACTCACTCACAGATGGGCTAGTAAATAAGACGGGCTAAGAATAAGGCCCAAGCCCACGGACAAACAAGATGGGATATCCAGATACCACAAGATTCAGATACACACAGATTAAAGGTCTGTACTACAGCGTGAAGTTGAGGGGAGGGAACACAACCTGGGAACCTGGGAAGAATCACTCATCCAGGGGAACACAGATTAGTGCAATGAGAAAAATAAAGCAACAATATGAAAAATTCACATGGGAAACACCTTGATTGTAACATACGAAAACAGACATAACCTCTTTGGTCAGAGAAATTCAAGTAAAACATGAGAGAGACTTTAGAGAACCAAAACTGTGATGCTTATCTGTCCCCCGTGAAGGTATGCGCATGAGGAACAAGGTCTCTGACCCTTATTACTAATTTGCTTATTCCTGTGGCAAGTGTGTTTGCCCCCAGGTGAAAGCAATGCCGCTACCAGACAGAGGAGTAGACTTGAAAACCTCTTGTTCATGGATAGATGGGCGGTTGGCTTTAGGACTCCTGAGATTACCAAAAATCTAATTTTAAGTAGTTTTTTTCAAGGTTAGGCATCAAATCCTAGGCTTTACACCTGGGGAGGGAGGCGTTCTCCCCATATCCTCAACCTTTTTATTTTTTTATTTTTGAGCCAGGGTCTTGCTAATTTGGCTCAGGCTAAGGGTACTCCTGCCTAAGCCTCTTGCATAGCTAAGGTTACAAGTATTCATTGCTACTGCCAGCAATTATTTTTTATCTATATTGGTCATTTTGGTAGGTATGCATTGATTTTTTTTTTTAACTTTTTATCGGTACCAGGGATCGAACTCATGACCGCCTGCTTGCAAGGCAGGTGCTTATGCCACTGAGCTAAATCCCCAGCCCCGATATTTCATTTTAGTTTAATTTGCCTTTCCCTAATGTGTGACGAAAGTGGTCATTTTTTCAGGTGCTGGTCATGTCTATGCTTGCGTCCGTTGCTCATTTCCTAATTAGCTTTTTGTTTAGTATTCAATTTTTAGAATTATTTCTGTTCTTTTTTGCTTTAGTTTCTTTTGAGACAGGATCTCATGTGACCTTGGACTCACATAACCCAGGCTGGCTTCAACCTGGCTCTTACTACCTGAACCTCTCAAGTGCTGGGATGATAGGCTTGTGCCATGGTGCCTAGCTTTAGGGTTCTTTATTCTAGATAACAGTCTTTTCTTTTCTTTTCTTTTCTTTTGGCATTGGGGGTCGAACTCACGACCGTGTGGCGTGCTTGCCAGGAAAGCACTTATGCCACACCAAGTTAAATCCCCAGCCTAATGATCTTTTCTTAACTATGTAGTTTACAAATATTTTCTGAGATCTCTTGTTATGATATTTTAAATATCATATTTCTCCAGGGAGTGGTGGCACATCCATAGTCCTAGTACTTGGGAATTCAGAGAAAGTTCACTTGAGAAGAGTGAACCATTCTGGACAGTATGAAAAGATGTTGTCTGGAAAAAAGAAAACAAAAAGCACAGTCTGTGATCTCAGGACCCAGAGGCTGAGGTGGAAGGATTCCAAATTCTACCTAGGTTTTGGCAGTCTACAAGACACTGTTTCAAAATAAAAAATAGGGCAACCCATTTGGGACCCCTTCTGTCTCTCTCGGACAGCAGCTTTCTTTCTCTCAATAAATACATTCTAAAAAAAAAAACTTTTTAAGTCAGAAACTTACATACAAAAAATTAAAATGGGCTGGCGATAGAGTTCATCATGAGGGCCACAGGTCCAACTGCCAGAACCGAGACAGCACCAAAAGTACTTGGAATGGAACAGAGGGAAAAGATTTGGAAAGTTGGAAGAGCAACATCATGTGATCTAAAATACATATGGAATTACACATAGAATTAGAGTCTCAGAAAGGGGGGGAGCCGAGGGGTTCAGATGAAAGATATTTGAAGAAATAGCTGCATATTATTAGATGTGAAGAAAACTATAAACCAAAGAAACTCAACAAATTCCAAATAAAACAAATACAACAAAGCACACAGTTCACCTAGAAGTAGATGGCAAATTAGTACACAAAATGTTCACGATTATTAGTCATCAAAGGAAATGCAAATTAAAATAAAGAAACCACTTTATTCTCAAAATATTATAGACTTTGTACGTCAAATATTGGAAATGATTACAAAGCAACTTTTATGCTCATATAGTCCTAGTAAGAAATTCAAAATTGCACATTCACTTTGGAAAAAACATTTTGACCATTCTTCAGAAAGTTAAGCACTTCCCATGCACCCTGGCAATCCTACTCTTATATTCTTTTAAAGAAATAAATTCAGTGTCCACATCAAGACTGGTATGGTAGATCTTCCTAGGAGCCATCAGCACGACAACTGCACACTGACCACAACCCAAAGCCCATCAATAGCTGAGTGGGTAGATGCAGGAGAGAGAGTGGACAGTCAGTGGATTCAGCATACCAAACAAAGTACCAAATTACACATAGGGCAGATGGATCTCAGAAGCATTATGCTGAGTGAAAGAAGGCAGACATAAAAGTGCTCCCCTAGCTGGGTGTCTCAGTCACTTTGTCCTGGCTAAGACACAGTATGCCAACACTCAAGTTAAAGCAAGAAGGATTTATCTTGGCTTACAGTTTGCAGAACTTTCAGTCCACAGACTGCTGGCTCTCAGGCAGGTGGCACGGCAGAGGGGCTGCACGGCAGAGGGGCTGCATGGCAGAGGGGCTTCACGGCGGAGAAAGCATGAGGATGGCAGATGCGAAGCAGAAAGAGTTATAGGAGGGAGAAAAGATTTTTCCAGACCACACCCACAATGACTCTCCCCTCCAGGCAGGCCTCAAACTCCCAAATCACACTGAGCTACAAACTTATCAGTGAATTATCCCATTAATGATATCACACTCTCTCGCTGATCACTTCCCTATCAACACAGGAGGTGGGACATCTGGATATAGATCATAACAAGACGGGTGTGGTGGCCTTGGCCTGTAATCTCAGCATCCCAGAGGTTGAGACAAGAGGATCATCCTGAGTTCAAGGCCAGCCTGGGCTACATAGTGAGTTCAAAGTTAGCCTGGGCTACACAGTGAGAACTGTCTCAAAAAACCTAAAACAAAATAAAACATAAAACTATTAATAACACTGGGCCCGGTGACACATGGTTATAAGCCCAGTTAACTTAGGTGGGTTTTTTTGTTGTTGTTTGTTTTGATACAGGATTTCACTATGTAGTTTAGGCTGACCTTGAATTCATTTTGTAGCCCAGGCTAGCTTCAAACTGTCTGCTCCAAACCTCCCAGTGCTAGGACTATAGGTGTGCACCTCCATCCCTGGCTAATCCTGGTTATGCTGGAGGCATAAGGAGGATGAGGCAGAAGGATCTCAGGTTCAAAACCAACCTGAACTATATATGGAGACTATCTCCAAAAATGAAGGACAGAGGCAAAGAATGAAATGAAGTGAGGGAAAGAGAGGATGGAAACGGTATGGTTGTTATTTTTGCAATCTGAAGTAGATTGTATTAATCCCTGCCCAAGACTGCCACAAGCTGGCAATATAAGAAGGCACGGAGTAAAGGGAAAAAAAGAAAAGGGATCCCATGAGCTTCGAGGAAAACTTCAAGTAGATTGTAGCTTTTTAAACAGGGCCCCATAGCACATGCCTGTGATTTAGCCAGGCAGGAGAATTACAAGTTTGAGGCCAGCCTGGGGCACATAACAAGTTCAAGGCTGGCCTGGGCTACCTAGAAAAACCATGTCTTATACACAAAAAATTAAAACCAAGTTTTTGTTTATTTATGTTATTATTACTATTTTTTATCTTTTGGGTTCTTTTAAGGCAGGGTCTCACTCTACCATTCAGGTTGGACTTCAACTCACTTTCTAGTCCATGCTGACCTGGAACTCACAGGGATCCTCTTGCATTAGCCTCCCAAGTGCTGGGGAAAGGGAATTTTAAAGAAGAATCAAATACAAAAAAGGCAAAGCCAGGCATGGTGGTGCATCCTGTAATCCCAATACTCAGGAGGCTGAGGCAAGAGGATCACTGCAAGTTCAAGACCGCTTCAGTTATCAAGAGAACTCAAGGCAGCCCGAACTGCATAGCGAGACCCTGTCTTTAAAAAAAAAAAATAGGGCTGGGGATTTAGCTCAGCAGCATAAGCACCTGTCTTGCAAGCAGGTGGTTGTGAGTTCGATCCCCGGTTCTGGAAAAAAATAAAATAAAGGTGAAATGCTTGCTGGGAGTGTTGCCGCACACCTGTAATCACAGCAGCACTTGGGAGACTGAGGCAGGAAGGTTCCTGCAAATTAGAGTCTGGCCTGGGCTACAAGGTGAGCTCGAGGCTGGCCTGGACTACATAGTGAGACTCTCTCTCTCTCTCTCTCTCTCTCTCTCTCTCACACACACACACACACACACACACACAAGTTGAAATGGTATGTCATAAAGCACTAAGTACTTAGGCTTCTAGTGTATGGACTATTACCTCAAGATACACATTCTTGGGCCAGGGATAAAACTTAGTAGTAAAGCATCTGCCTGGCAAGTGCAAGGTCCTGAGTTTGATTCCAGTATCAAAAAAAAAAAAAAGATATATATATACACACACACATTCTTAGGCTTCTAACAATGATTTGAACTAAAACATTTGAATTAAACTTCAAAAATACACTGGGGGTGGTGGCACAATGGGAGGCTGAGCCAGGAGGATTGTCATGAGCTTACAGCCAGCCTGAGCTACACAGTGAGGTCAAAACTAGCCTGAACAGCATAGCAAGACCCTGTTTTAAAACCAAACCAAACCAAACCATAGTGTTTGAGGAACTGGAGACACAGTTCAGTGGTAGAGCGCTCAGCTAGCATATATGAAGCCCTGAGTTCATTCCTCGGCCCTGAATAAACAAATAAATAAATAACAGACACTAATGTTCCAGGAAAATACACCACCTTCCTTAAGATATTCTACTGACTCACTGACTTAAGGGTTAATTTAGCATCTCATAGGGGCTGGAAGGTTTAGCTCAATGGCATAAACACCTACCTGGCAAGGGCTCGGTCATGAGTTCAATCCCAGTAACAAGAAACCCCTCAAAACCCTAGTTTAATTTAGCATCTCATTTCTTGGATAAAACCAGATTAGAGACCTTTTGAGAGCAAAATCTAATTCTCAAGGATAGACAAATTGGAAGTATAACTCAGATCAGTTTGTCCTTCTGAAATCACTACCTTTCATAGAATCTTCCTAATGTGTTGATTTTGCAAAGAAATTTTCAAGTCAGACATTCCTAATTATATTTACCCATCTAGATATCCTGAAAGATAAAACAACTTGAGGACATTTCAGATATCAAAGTCGGAGTTCTAGTTGCTGAAATTTATTTCATCTTGTAAATTTCTTGGCATCTTGGCTAGGGACAAGACCACTTGCCTCGTACATAGGAGACCCTGGATTTGACTCTCAGCAAAACAAAAAAATAGCAAAAGCAAAAGCCTTCATTTCTCAGCACAGAAAAATTTCCCCAGCACCCCACAAAAAAGAATTTCACTCTGTTTCCAGGTATGCAGATCATACACATTAATTTCATATTTAAAACATTTTGGTTTGATAGAAGGCTTAATGAAAGTGTTGCAGGCAGCTGAGTTAGAAATATTACAGGCAGTCAGACAGGGCTGGGCCCTCGAGGAAGCTGGCACAGAGACCCAGATGTCTGGTGACCTTGGAAAGGACACACTCCTCTTGCTGTAGGCCAGATCTCAAAACAGAAGGCCAAACAAATGCAGCCACACCCTTAAGTATAATCCTTAGGAATTAAATCTGGATCACCTTTAAGTCAGGAGCCACCATTCCAGCCCCTATAGGAGGAGTCACTGATCTTTAAGAATGCCCCCTTCCTACGTGACTTGCTTTCCCATTTGTCCCCAATTTAATCAATTTTACCTAAACTATTGATCTTATTGGCTAACTATAGTTATGTCCCACCATGAACCATGGTTTTTATTCTTTTTTTTTTTAATCGGTACTGAGGATCAAACTCACAACCACACACTTGCAAGGCAGGTGCTTATGCCGCTGAGCTAAAACCCCAGCCCCTCATGTCTTTTAGTCTATAAAAGTCCCTGGAAAAGACAGAGTCTTAGGCAACCAGCTGGGGACCCCCTTCTGTCTCTCTTCAGGCAGAAGCTTTTTTTCCCTCAACAAATATATTCTACTCTTCACCTCCATTGTTCCTAAAATTCATTCTTCAATTTTAGAGAGTATGAACTTATGGACATAGTAAATTGGGCATTTCATTCCCCCATATCAAGAGGATAAGGCTTAGCTTTTGCATTTGAAAGTTTACTTGAAATTATTTTAATTCTCAAACAATAATTAAGGAAAATGTATTTAAAACATTTGTAATTCTATATACTCAGTACAGTAACAAACTTATGCTCAAAAATGACCAAATCATTGAGCATGGTAGTAAGTCTATAACTCCAGCCACTGGAGAGGTTTAAATACTGCCTGGGCTATTTAATTTTTAGATAAGGTCTTCCTATGTAGTCCAGGCTGACTTTGAACTCACCTTGTAGCCTAGGCTGGCCTCAGACTCACAGTGATTCTCCTGCTTCAGCCTCCCAAGTTCTGGGATTATGGGTAGACACTACCCAGTGTGCCTGGGAAATTTAGGGAGACTTTCATCTCAAAATAAAATCAAAAGGGTTAGGGGTGTAGCCCAGCACTCCCTGGCTCAATCTTTAGTACTGGCAATGACAAAAAAAAAAAAAAAAATGGCCAAATTATTTTGTTTTTCATTTTTCTATGCTGGCAAGAAATCAATTCACTATATTTAATGTTTAAAATATGGCACTAATTACACGGTAAAGTTGTAACTCACCCTTTCCCAGAACCCAGAGAAGATGCTAAGAGGCAGAGAAAAGTCACAGGCTGAACAAGGGTTAGTTTTGGATTCACTGGATTTCCTTAAATCCTAGTTAAGAGTATTGTTATATGTATCCCAATATTACAGGCAGTTGTGAAGGAGCCAGTGCAGAAGGCCAGACCTCAAGACAAAAGACAAAACCAACACAGCCCCACCCTAAGTATAAACCTAGGGATTAATATTCTGAATAGGTATGGGTCACCTGGAGGAAGCCAGGAGTCACCACCCCAACCTCCTACAGGGAGAGTCACTGCCCTGTAAGTGTGCCTGCTTACCACAGGGCTGTTTCCCCACTGGTCCTGATTAAATCAATTATACCTGAACAATCCATCTCATTGATTTACTCTAGTTCTGTCCTAGCTCATGCCCTCCTGTCTTTGAGTTCCCATGTTTTCCCCATCCTGGATCCATCTCACCTCATGGTTTTGCTCTGTAAAAGTCCCTAGAAAAGACAGAGTCCCTGGCAACCCCCTCTGTCTTTCAAGCAGAAGCTTTCTTTCTCTCAATAAACATATTCTGCTCTTAACCACCATTGTTCCTAAAATTCATTCACTTTTAGCAAACATGAGCTCCCACCAGAAACCTAGGTTGGAAACTTCATTGCCTTGTATCATCAGTTCTTGCCATTTTAATTTAAATTTTAAAAAACGACCCAAGAGCTGGACATGGTGGTACATGAAATAGTTTTGCCCTAGAATAAATCACAGGACATCATGGTGGTGGCCTCTCATGGTGGAAGGCCACATTGGGAACGCTTACCCTGAGGGCCACTTCCTCCTTCCTTTCCCAGTTTGCAAAGAAAATCCCAATCAGCTCCCAGGGAGTCATAAATGCCCACCCCAAGCGCCACATCCGGCGGAGGGTCATATATCCTCCCACCCGTATCTGGTGGAAGGAGACAGCCCAGCCTCAGGGGTCGTGTGTTCCTTTCTCAATAACCCTCAATAAACCCATTCTTTTCTTTTTTCTCATTTCACTTCTCTATTGCTCCAGAAAGCTCTAACACTACACACCTGTAATTCCAGCACTCTGAGGCAGGAAAATCCCCAAACCAGCCACACCTGGGCAATCCAGCAAGTTATTGTGATTATCTCAAAACAAAAATAAAATCGCTGGGAGCTGTGGTGCATACCTGTGATCCCAGCACAAGGGAGGTTGAAGCAGGAGGAGTGCCCTGGGTTCCAGGCAGCCTGGGCTGCATAGCAAGGCCCTGTCTCAAAGCCAAAACCTAAATGAAACAAAAGTGGATTAAAAGGACTGGGGACATAGCTCTGTGCAAAGGTTATCATTTCAGCCCCAGTATTTATAAATAAACTGGGCGTGGTGGTGCAGGCCTATGATCCCAGCAAGCAGGAGGCTGAAGTGGAAAGATAGGCAGGAGTTCTCGCCTAGCTTGAAGTGAGATCCTGTCTTTAAATAAATACATAAATGCAAGAAAGCGTTTCCAGACTTCCTTAAACTTCCAAGTAGGAGTTATTTCTGTCCCTGAGGAGATGGGGTATAGCTTTATCCCAGGGATTCACCCTAAAAGATGATTTTGCGTATGGGATTCATCAAAGTCTGTGTTATCATAGACTGAGATTGATCTGTTGGTTTACCAAGTAGTATTTATTTCATTTTTTTATTAGTACAGGAGGTTTGCAATATATACTGATTACATTCATTGTGGGGAGTTAATACAAATACATGACACATCTTTATTTTTGTTTATTTTTAGACAAAGTCTCACTATGTAAATTCAGGCAAGTGTAAGCCACCATGTCTGGCAGGTACATAACACACTTCATTCATTTTTCATTCTTTCCTCTTCTTCTCCCTACATTTTTGGTTTAGCAAATAGTTGTTGAGGTTCTTTTGTGCTCCAGGCAGCACTAGATACTAGCAATTATATAGAAAAATTCTGCAAGCATCTTCCAAATAAATTCTAGGATTTAGGATTCTGGGCTGAGGACATAGCTCAGCACTAGAGTACTTGGTTAGCAAGCTGGAGGCAAATCACAAATAAGCTGGAAGATAAGAGACTGAAGCTGGCCTAGGAAGTCCCCTTTTTCCCTTTTCCTCTCCAGGTTCCATTTCAAGGGCTGTAATTTACAAAAGCCCAAACAGTGACCTGGGGCACAGGCCTCCAATACCAGCACCTGGGAGGCTGAGGCAAGAGGACTGCCATGAGTTCAAGGGCAGCCTGGGCTGCATAGTGGGCTCCAAGCCAGCCTGAGACCCTGTCTCAAAAAAAAGGAACAGAACAGAATCAAACAAACAAACACAGAGCAATGACCTGGAAAGGAGCAGGAAACAAGGTACCATTGGGGTTAGTTTTGAGCCAGGAAGTATTGCTTACAGGAGAAGAGTTAACCAAAGGGAAGGAGCCTAAAGAAATGGAAGGAGGCCACAAGGAGAAGAGGGGAGGGGAGGGGTAAAAAAAAGCATTAGGATGTTTTCCAGTTTCCTACAGTGAACCTAATCATTACATACTATAAACATGCAATAACAAAAGAATTAAAGATTGTGGCCAAGTGTGGCGGTCAATGCCTGTAGAACTTCCTGGAGTTCAAGGTCAGCCTGAACTACATAGTAAGACCCTGTCTCAAAAAGCCAAACCCCCCAAAATAAAAAAATAGTTTAAGATTGTGGAACTTAAAAAAAAAAGACTGTGAACTTGGGCCAGGGATATAGTTCAGCAGCTTAAGCATGTGCCTGACAAGCACGGGGTTGTGAGTTCAATTCCCAATACCCCTCCTAAAGCCCAGTATCTGCCCTTCGGGCAAGACCTGGAGCGGGTTTTCAGCAGGATGGCCTGGGCCTGACCTGGGCCTGTGGGGTGGAACCCTGTGCAGAGGAGGCTGGACAGTGTAAAAGGACCCCGACAGAAGGGCTTGCTGTCCGGGTAACCCACACCGCTTGCTCCAGGGGGTGCTTTACCCTGCTGTTTCCTCTTTTACTCAGCTCAGGCTCACTCTGCAGACTCAGTTTCTTCCACTCCTCACTCTTATCTTTCAAAGAAACTTTGGTTGTCCCCTGATTGTTGTGCTTTGAAGTCTTCTATTTTCCTCTTTGAAATAAAATGGATTGGCGGGGAGAAAAAAGGAACTTTGCCCCTGTTTGTTGCTTGTTTTGTTCAGTTGTTTGCTGGAGAGGAAAAGAACCTGGAATCTAACTCCAGAGGGAAGGAAGAGTAACCCAGAGCTGCTAATGTGTAATTGGTGAACCACTTTTGGAAGGAGCTACCTGATAACATTTCGGGGTAATCAAGAGATTCCAGTAATACTACCGTACCCCAGCTGGCTCCTGCTTAGGGCGAGGCTAGAGGAGGCACTGACCTGGTGTCCAGGCCAAAGAGGGCTTCTCTGGCTCATCCAGAGGGGAGATACTGACTGGTGAGTGATTCAATTTGAGGATCTCAAAAAGTGTAATGAATGAATTGTCCAATGATACAGTGCAGTCACCCAGAATGAGGGCAGCAACTGGTGGAAAGACTCACAATCTTAGTAACAGTTGAAGGACTGAGTCTACACTCTGAATACACCCGAGCTCATTTGTTCTTGGACCCTTTCAGAGTTGGGCCGGGGGCCTGGTTAGTACTTAGATTCAAGTCCACCTGGGAACACCATGTGCTCTAGGCTTTACTCTGATGTAGTGCTAAGTGCCTGTAATCCCAGCACTTGGGAGGCTGAGGCAGGAGGATTGCTGTGAGTCTGGAGCCAGCTTGCACTGCATAGCGAGATCCTGGCTCAAAAACAAACCAAAAAAAAAAAAAAGGACTGAGCCTTTCCTATGTGCCTGGTGCTATATGGAGAATTCTGTGCAACTTATATTATTTAATGTTCTTTAATTCATGCGTGAGGAAGAGCAATCAGCTTTACTGCTGACTGTAATAAGTAGGGGTGATTGTGTGGCTGGAAGTTTCACCTGTGGCTAACAAGTGTCCTAGAAATCAAATTATAGAAGTTCAAATTAATTATAGAAATTCCAAGTTAGGCAACAGTGAGTTTTCAGACAAAATTTTTAATTAAAAAAAGAAAATTGAAAGGACGTATAGCCACATTAGATGAAAATCAAACATGACCTGATTTCAGATTAAAATAAAAGAGATGTTTATTGTAGAAAAGAAAACAAAACTGTCTAACCCATGGGCAGGCAGCCCTAAGAGATACAGGAACCGGCTACTCCACAGAGAGACAGGGCAGCTCCTAGCAAAGGAGTACATTTCACCTTTAGGGTGTCCTAAGATGATGTCATTAATCATTCATGTTTTTTCTTCAAGAGGAACAGGGATCTCTGGACAGGGTGGAGCTGAGTTACCTCACAGCTGTGAGTTTGCAGAGTTCCCAAATGCACCAGGAAACGTGTTATTTTTCCTCCGGGTGGAGATTTTATTAGGGAAACACAGTGTAACCGAGGTACCCTAAGACTGGGGTCAGCTCTCAATCACATCTGCCCCCCATTTACCAGCACTGAGCTAGCTCCTCACTGCCTCCCCCACCCTGCAGCCTTTTCTGACTTGGAGCTGCAGTTGTGGGGTTTAACTGGCAGCCTGGCTTACTGGCATTTTATCATCAAAGCATGTGGCTTCGGGCTTTCTCTCAGGCTGTCAAAGTCCGTCCAGTGCTCACCGCTTTCATTTTCAGAACAGTGTTTTTATTTGTTTGAATAGGGGAGAAACTACTGATCCAGAAAGAGTTAGAGTTCTGACCCTGTAAAGTCTGGGATGGGTGGCGTGATGACACGAATTTGAGGCAAGTGATGGTCTGAGAAGAGAGGCAAAGATGTGAGAGAAGTCTTCGGAAAACCCACTGTGCCTGAGTGGATTTGCCACAAGGTTGGTTGGGCACCAGTGCGGATAGGAGCAGACACAGCGCGAGAAGGTTAGAGGGGGTGGGACTCACAAGAGATCTCAGCCGTGGAAAAGAAATCACAGAGTCATCAGGAATAGAACTGAAAATATGGACAGGCAAAGAGGACATGCAGATTGGCGATAGAAACACACCGGCGCCCAACTGCCTTCCCAGTTTTGAGCAAGACTATGTCATCCATCCAGATAAGCCTTGGTGTTTAAAGGCCAATTCACAAAAGCCACGAGTGTTTTGTTGTAGCGCATTGCTCCTGTTTCTGTTATTGTCACCTTCGTTTGTTCCGTCATCACACTCATGGTCACCATCTGGATATTCATTCATTCTTTGATGTGTGTACTGCCTCCTCCTGTAGGTCTGTATTTCCTATGGACACCTAGTGGACGCCTCTGTTATGAGTGGTTGCATTTGCAGCAAGCCAGGCATGGGAGACTGAGGCAGGAAGATTGCTGCAAGTTTGAGACTGGCCTGGGCAACAAAGTGAGCTCAAGGCCAGTCTGAACTGTACAGCCAGACTCTGTCTCAAAAAAGACAAAAAAAAAAAAAAAAAAGGAAAAGGAAAACAAAGAATGTGGCAATGATACCAACCCTGTACTAGTAATGAAACTTTCCTCCTCTAACAGAGGGTTTGAAAAATATCTACCTCACGGCCAATCATGGCCATATATTGTTGTGATCCCATTAATTTGAGAAGTTGAGACAGGAAGACGGAAAGTTTAAGACCAGCCTAGGTAATTTAGCAAGACCCTGTCTCAAAATAAGAAAATGGGGAAAAAGAAAGGAAAAGGGAAGAGGTAAGAAAGGAAAAAAAAGAAAAGAAAAAAGGAAGGAAGGAATAAAAAGAAAAGAGATGTGGCTCTGTGGAAGAACATTTACCTACCACCTGCAAAGCACAGGTGATCCTGGATTCTTGGGCTTGGGCAAGCCTGCCTCAGCCTCCCAGGTAGCTGAAACTACAGGTGTGCACACCACACAGGACTAAAGCTTCACTTGTCACAGGTGATCCCTGAGAGACCCTCCTCCTCCAGCCTCCGGGAGGGAGGTCCCTTTGGGAGACCAAGAATATTTCCTCAGCATCTTGGTGCCCAGGGCAATGGCAGCCCAGGCTCCTGCTAAGACAGTGAGCCACAGGGCAAGCTCTGGTGGCAACTCTGGCTCACCAGAGCCTCCTTTGGGCATGGGAGGAGGGATTTATGCTCAGATGTGGGCTCTAGTCTGCTCTCAGCCACTTAGTTTGCTCCCTGAGGACTAAATCAAAGGAGGCCATGTATGAAAAAGGGGTTGTTCCAAGCGAGCTCTCAGGAGATGGAGAGGCTCACTTGCCTCAAATCCCCGTCTTGCCTGGTACAGGTGAGTGAGGTCTTTTAGCCCAAGCAATGGTGGGAGCACAAGGAGTTGATGGCTGCTTGCAGGCTTGAACCAGCCCTTCCTGGACCCAGCACTCTTTCTGCCTTGTCTATGGAAATGAAGTTGGGCTTGACTCCTGAGGCCAGCACCTGCATATTCTGTTCATCCATCTGGGCTGAGCAGAGGCAGAGGGCTGTTTACAGCCTAGACCCGATGATGTTTGGAGAAGCCACTTGCCTCTAAAGGTAAAAAAAAAAAAAAAAAAATCTAACTTTTAAAGTTCCATTTTACAGTGACAATTACAAGCCCAAGTTTTCCATTCAAAAACAATAAATGTACATAAAACTGGGTGCCTACATCAAATTATGTCTATGACAAGGTGATATGAAACTGACTTATTATACAATCATTTGTTTTTATTCTGTGCCTCTACACTGATGGGAAAGTGACAAAAGTGACTTATTCCTGTCAGGTGCATGGAAATTCAGGTGCAAATAAACACTAATACCCTTAGTATTGGATGCTTACTGAGTAACACTGATATTGGGAAACTGCTGGACGTCAATACAACCATTTTCCTGACGGTTCGACTTCATTTACACTGGCTACATATACCATTGTTCAAAAAATATCACTTGATCTTCCTCCTGAGAGTTGAAAGTTTGCCTTCCAAAGGACCAGTGCATCACTCTGTGACCAGCAGGGCAAAAAATTCAGCTTGCAGTCTATTCTTTGCTTGGTATCTGAGTCCTGGACAGACACAGAGCTAAAGCTGTTAGGAATGAGGAGCCCTGCACTTCCTCAGCTGTATAAGGAGGCCAGGCAAGGTTGCAGTTGTCCAAATAATTGTCCAATGGGAAACATCTTCCTCTGTTTTAACCTCATAAATTCATTATCTGTCTGTGCCAATTAAATGTGTGCACTGACTCAACTGAGAAACAAAAAAAGACTTTTTCAGGAACAGGAATCATGACCCGGGTCTTTTTTTTTTTTTTTTGTCTTTTTGAGACAAAAAAAAGTCTCACTATGCAGTTCAGGCTGACCTTGAGCTCACTTTGTAGCCCAGGCTGGTCTCGAACTTTTAACAATCCTCCTGCCTCAGCCTCTCGAGTGCTGGGACTACAGGCGTGAGCCACCACGCCCAGCTAATGACCAAGGTCTTGCACATGCTGTGCAAGGGATCTATCACTGGGCCGCATTCTCAGTCCTTTGTGTTTTGTTTTATTTTAGATTACAGACATCACCACCGTGCCCTACTCAAAAACTTTTACACAGGGGTTAGGTTTCTTAAATTGATAGGCATGGTCATGCACAGCTCTAATCCCAACATTCTGGAAGGTTAAGGCAGAAAGCCCACAAGTTCTAGCCCAGCCTGTGCAATTTATCAATTTAGTGAGACCCTGCCTCAAAAAAAGGATTGTTATGCTCAGTGAAATAAATCCCATGTTCAATCTTTAGTACCATAAGAAAAACATTTAAATGATTTTTATTAGTAAATATCACTTTCAGGCATAGTGGCACGTGTCTATAATCCCAGTACTCAGGAGGCTGATGCAGAAGGATCACTGTGAGTTTGAGGCCAGCCTGGGGTACATAGTGAGTTCAAGACCAGCCTGAAGTACATAACAAGATCCTGTTTTAAAACAAAAAGCAAAGAAATAAAAAAATAACCTCAGTAATAAGGGTTTTCCTTTAAGGATTTAAAAAAATTAGAATAGGTTTATAAGAACTTTCTAGAGAAAAACATAGATTATCCTATAAACATCTTACATTAATATGATAGATTTGTTATGCTTTCTTAACCAATATTAGCACAGTAGTCTATTTAGTCAGTTAGTTTTGCTTTTTGAGACCAGGTTTCACGATAATTCAGCCTGGCTTTCAACTGACCATGTAGCCCAGGGTGGTCCTCCTGTTCAGCCTCCCAAGCGTTGGGATTATAGGTGTCAGCTACCATGCCTGGTGCTTGACTCGTGAGTTTTAACCGGGTACCTAGGGACTCCTCTCTCTTCCCAGACAGCATCCAGGATGCCACACTATGTTCAGAAATCCTGATGATGTACACATCTTCACCAGGTCTGTTTCTCAGGTGTTCCTTGTTTTCCATGACCCCAACAGTTTGGAGGAGTCCTGGTCACGTTTTCTTTCTTTCCTCAGCCCCTCCTTTTTTTTCTTTCTGTTTTGAGACAAGGTCTTGCTAATCCTAAATTATCTCAGTGACCCTCCAGTTTCAGCTTCCCAGAGTGGTGAGGTTACAGACCTGTGCTCTCTTACCCGGTTGATGACTTTCTTTTAATGAGATAGGAATTAGTAGTTTTGGGCAGAAAGACCACAGAGGCAAAGTGCTATTTTTTATCATACATCATTATGTAGCTTGGATGCTTATTGAGTAACGCTGATATTGGGAAACTGCTAGATGTCAGATACACCGAATGTGTGTTCCCCGAAGTCACAGAATGAATTCTAAGGAACAACTGAGATTCAGAGTAGGAAAATTCACTGGGGAAAAGGAATGTGAAATAGGAAAAGCTCCTGAGGGCTGGGGTCGTAGCTCAGTGGCATAACGACCTCCCTGGTAAATGCAAGGTTCTGAGTTCAAGTCCCAGCTCAAAATAAAAGGCTACTCCTGAGAGACAAGAGGGGTCCTGATTGGTTGCTACTTAGCCAACTTCTCAAAGTAAGTTTTGTAGAGCAAAACAATGAGGCAGATACAACACAGGTCAAAATTATTAATTGGATGGGTGTAGGGGCCTGTAATCCCAGCACTCAGGAGGCTGAGGCAGGAGGATTGCTGTCATTTTGAGGCCAGCTTGGGTTACACAGTGAATTCAAGGCCAGCCTAGACTGCATGTTGAGACCCTTACTATGAGTAACATGATTGCAAGTATAGTCACTCAGGTAACATTGACACAGTGGTAGTGAGGACATGGGGATGACGGCATTAACCTTGGTTCATAATCTTTAATCTTAGTAGTTTTAGTCTCAGTGTGTGGAGAGGACAGCCCACCCCTCCCATAATGAGACAAAGGAAACCTCAAAAGGGCAGTGCCAAACTTCCCTTTATCCTTCATGGGAGTATATAAAACCTAGTCATTTAATCTTAATCTTCAGATGCCTTCCAGCCACAGGTTTGATCTGTCCTCATCTTCTACACTGACTTCCTAAAGGGCCCAGCCCTGTTTTACTTTAAAGCTCTTTTTTTTGGTACCAGGGAATTGAATTTACAACCTCAGGCTTGCCAGGGAGGCACTTAAGCCACTGAGCTAAATCCCCAGCCCCTGACTCTTTACTTTATTTCCACCTTATTTAGCTGTCTGCAGTATTGTGACTGCCAGGTGTGGTACATGCCTGCAATCCTAAAGCTGGGGAGGCTGAGACAGGAGGTTTACCAGGAGTTCAAGGCCAGTTTGGAATACATAGTGAGATTCTGCCTCAAACACAGTCAGGCTTGGTGGTGTAGTCTTGTAATCCCAGCACTCGGGAGGCTGATATTACCAGTCTGAGCTACAAAGTGAGCTAGCTGCAAAACTGCACCCTGTCTCAAAAAGACAAAAAACCCAAACAAACAAACAAACAGTGACTTATCACTGTTAGTGATAAATGTATTCCATTAACTGAAGTAGAGCTGTGTTTGTTAGATTTTACCATTGTGAGCACCTCTTTTCCCTCCCTTTCACCACTTTATTTTTAGACGTCACTGTACAGGGCCAACACTGAAAGAAAGTGGGTTCTACTTCACCTCCTTGAGGGCAGATACTGACATAAATTATTTGGAATTCTTCTGCATGAGAGATTTTCTATCATGCCTGACATGTCTCAGGCCTGCTTTATATTTTAGTTCGACACGAGAGTTGTAAAGTGGCTGAATTTCCCAGAGTAGACTTCAACTTGGGGTCTTCCTGCCTCAGCCTCCCAGACTGCGAGGATTATAGACATGAGCACTATTAGGGTTTAGAGGAGCAAAACGAAAAGAACATTGGGCACAGTACATCAGTTGTGGGGCTAGGTTTTTACAATAAATTCTGGGTTGTTTATGGTTTTTTGAGAGAGGGTCTATGTAGCACAGATTGGTCTTAAACTGACAGAAATCTTCCTTTCTCAGCCTCCCAAGTATTGTGATTTTTGTCATTTTAAAATAAATTTTGTCATCGGGCATGGTAGAGCATGCCTGTGATTCTAGCACTCAGGAGGCCGAGGCAGGAGGATTGCCATGATGTCAAGATCAGGCTGGCTACAAAGTGAGTTCAAGGTCAGCCTGAACTGCAAAGTGAGAACCTTCTCAAAAAAACCAAATAAATAAACTTAAAATTTTTTGTCTTTATTTATGTCAGTATGGATTCATGGATAAGATAATCCTGTATTAATTTTTTTTTGCAATATAGAAGATTAGACCCAGGACTTTCACACCGAGATATATCCCCAGTTCTTTATTATTTTTACTTATTTTTTTTTAATTTTTGAGATGTCTTACAACCTCGGAGGAGACACACACCTCTGCTATGGACCAGATCTCAAAACAGAAGACAAAGCAAATGCAGCCTCACCCTACGTATGTCTCACTGGTGGACCATAGTTCTGTCCTACCACATGCCCACCTGCCTTGTGAGTTCCCATTTTTCCCCAGCTTGGACCCACCTTACCTTAGGATTTGCTCTATAAAACTCCCTGGAAAAGACAGGATCCTTAGCAGTCTACTGGGGACTCCTCTGTCTCTCTCTCTGACAGAAGCTTTCTTTCTCTCAATAAATCCATTCTGCTCTTAACTTCTGTTGTTCCTAAAATTCATTCTTTGATTTTAGAGAACACAAACTCATACCGGATGTCACTAGGATGTGAGTTTCTTTCTCCAATATCACTATCGCCCACCATGCCTTCAATTATTATGTAATTTCAGTATGAATGTTTAGCAGTATCACAGATGTTAACCTGTACCTCAAAATCTCTCTCTTTGTTTGAAACAGGGTCTATAGTTCAGGCTGTCCTTAAACCTACTATCTCCTCAAATTTGAGGCAACCCCCCTGCCTCAGTCTCCTGGGTGCTGGGATTAGGGGTATACACCACCACGCCCAGTTTTCAGAGTTTTTCTTTGTAGTTTTTTGTTTGGGCCCTTCACACTGAAGTCTTATCACCAGTTTGGACTGGGAAGGGGTTCACCTGAGATTCAGGAAGCCAGAAGAATTGATGCTGTGGCCTGGGGTGAGCATCTTCAGCTGCTTAGCGGTGGTCCAGCTGCTGTACCCTCGCAGCACTCTGGTAGATTAGCACCCCCAACCCAGGCCTTGTGGCTACTTTATACCACAATACACAGCAGTGGCCACGCCCCCTGTGCTGCCCTTGGTTATACAAGTAAATTACACCAGCCAGCATCGGCCTTGCTGTATCAGCTATTTACACTGAGACTGAGATGTACTTGTGCTGAAATTGTGCTGATCTGGATTTAAGTCCGCTGGAAATCACCCCCTCCCACAGCCTGAACCCAAGTCCTTGCACTTGCATGTTTCCCTACAGAATGCTAAATTATTCAAATTGGGCTTGAATTTGAAAGCTTCCTGCTTCAGCCTCTTGGTGTGCTGGAATCATAGACCTGTGCCACCAAGCCTGGCTAAAATCTTAGGTTTTGAAAAGAAGAACATTGCCTGTCAGGTCCCACAGTTGCAGATTTTGCTGGGATCGGGTGGACAAAGCCTGCAGTGGGACAGAGCATAACAATGAGATAAGGCGTGAGCCTGGGCAGGCTGGGCCACAAGGGCTGCACCGATCGCCACAGACAGAGCATTGGGGGAAAGCTCAGCACGGTGACACTGACTCGGCAGGCTGCCACTGTGAGGCTGCCCAGGAGTCAGTCCGATGTCCAGGAGGCCTCTGTGCACTGTAGCAGACAGATGCCCAGTCATGGGCTGGTGCTCAAAGGCAAAGTGAAATCGCTCGGCAGCTATGCTCACTTGAGGCATTTGAAACAAATGGGCTCGTGCAAGGGGAGTGGAGGACCAGACAACGCAGGCAGAGAGGGTGCTGGGAGGGTGAAGGGGCACAGGCGCAGAGGCCAGGTGGTCACCGTCACGCTGCCCGCCTCCTCCGCATCCCCTGGGTGGCATGGCTGGGAGGCCATGGGACCGGCTCTGGGCCAGAGGAAGCTGAGTCCAGCGGTGCTTGCTTTGCTGAAGAGACCTAGAGCCAGGCTCCTGGACTCTGCTCTGACCCAGCAGCGAATCTGACGATGCCACAACTTCTCTGTGTGTTTCTGGGCAGGGAATGAACATGGGCTAGTAGCGTCACAGCTGGGTGGCTGAATGAAGACATCTATGTGAAAAATATGCACTAAACAACTGTAACAGGAGACCGCCACTCCCCCTGGTCACAGACAGACAGGTCAACTGGACAAAAATAAAAAATCAACAAAGAAATATCAGAGCTAAACCAAACCTGAGAACAAACGGACTGAGCAGATACCTACAGCCAGTGACACCAGACATCTGGAAAATGTTCACACCCAAATACACTCTATCTGCTTAACCGCTCAGTAGATCTCCTGGGTGACTCAGTCACTACTTCTGCTCAATCCATCTCCTGAGTTTCCTCTCTCCCATTTTTTGTGTTTTCATCGGCAGGACTGAATATTTTCAAAATATAGCCTTACACAGACGAGTTGCCTGTTACACGTTCATTATGCAGACAGAGAGACTAGACTAATAGCTACAGGAGCAAGAAAGTTTCTCTTTCAGGGAGTGGGAATAAGAGCCATGGAGAAGACTGATTGGGAAACTGAAGAGAAGGGCACGGAGCACACACCTGTAACCCCAGGAGCCTGAGGCAGGAGGATTGAACCCAGTCCAAGCAGTTGAAAATACTGAAAAAATCAGATGGGATTTCAAATGAGGTTTTGGAATTCAACCCAAAGGCTTTATATTAGCCAATCTACTCCACAGACCTAGAAGTTTACCCAAGATATCTATTTTTTCTTTTAAGGAATCTGTAAGACTTTGAAAGCTTTCTTCTTATAGGAGGGAATCCTGGAGAACCAAAGGACATGAAAGTGCTAATCCAGCTGCCTCCTGTGAGGTGGGCTCATGAACACCAGTATAGGAATCCAAGCAGCCAAACTGATAAATTTGAAATTTAAGTAGCTGAGCTCAGGACCAGTCGTATACAGAACCCCCCCGTTCAGGGTCCAAACAAGCAGCACAGACCTTGGAAGTTACAGAGCTTTTAAAATAACCACAAAAAGACATCCTGTTGGAAACAGTTCAGCTAGAATCTTACATTAATTTTTGGGTGACACCTGTATCCTGCTTCTTTTGTTGAGCAGGTTAATTTTTCTCCTGTAGGTTCAGCTCATTCTGCTTTTCTCATGGGACTTAAACCCTGAGTAATTTTCTATTTTCCTGGTCAAATACAGGGCACTAGTTAAATGCAGGGCTCAAGATGGCATCAGTTATGCCAAGCTACAATACCTGTAGTTAAGAAGTCTGGACTGATTTATCAATATTCTCCTCCTCCTTCAGTGCAAACTGAACCCAGGACCTTTGCACTGAGCTATATGGTCAGCTTGTTCTTCCTTCTTTCCTTCTGTCTCTTCTCTGTCTCTGTCTCTGTCTCTGTCTCTGTCCTTGTCTGTCTCTCTCTCTCTCAGTTGAGGCAAGTCCTGGGTAAGATGTGAGCCTCCAGCCTTAGGGTTTCAGAGTGCTGGGATTACAGGAGTGAGCCACCACATTTGGCTGTATTTACCATCTTCTTCACATCCGTAAAGTAAAAACTGACAAATTCTTGTGTGGTTAAATGTACAGAGAGGCTTACTAACACTGGTTACTGGGAGTGGTGGCACATGGCTGTAATCCCAGCACTTGGGAGGTTGAGGTAACAGAGTGGCACGTTTGAGTCTAGCCTGGGAAACCTAGTTATTTAGAGAGACCTTGTCTCAAAATAAAAAGAAAGAGGAAGTAGCTCAGTGAAATGTGCCAGGTTCAACCCCTAGAATCAGAATAAAAAATCATCCACACAGAGATTGTTTTTCCCTGTCTTTATTTTATAAACCATACACTGTGACAACCTTTTACTCAGCATTTACATTGTGTTCAGTATTGCATAGCATCTGGAGATGATTTAAAGCCCATAGGTCATAGGTGATGCTGTGCAGTTTATATACGAGACATGTGAGTTTCCCTCTCCACCTGTGAGAGAGCTGGTCCCCTGGGTGCTTGGGGTAGCTGGAGGTGGTCACCAGCAGCAGAGGCTGGGAGCCCAGATCTAGGGAGGTCAGCACTTGTTGATTGACAGACACAATTCTAGGGCTCTTCACATACTCTACTCTTTATATATATAATATTTCTACCTGTATATCTTTATATATATAATATTTTTCTTTCCATTTTGCAGATGAAACAGATCTGGAGAGACCACAGCTCACCAGGCCGAGGTCTGGGAACAACTAGGTGAAGGAGTTTGGATTGGATGCTCCCAACCTTGACTGATATGATGCTTTCAATCTTTTTTTTTTTTCTTCATAGTAATCTAGAAACATTCACATTGTGAAAATTGAGAGTACCCTAAGTTACAAGAGAGTAACTATAGCCTAGTGGCTGCAAAATAAGTGACAATCAAATAAACAAGAGGCTGAATAAATGGTTGAGTGGATGCAAGAGGCTCTTGTTGAAAGAGGTATTCACACACCTGTAATCCCAGTTACTCAGGAGGCTGAGGCAGGAGGATCACTAGGTTGAAGGCCAATGTGAGCAGCTTAGACTCTGTCAAAAATGAAATGAAATGATGAAGTGCCGGAGATGTAGCTTGGTGCTCTCTGGATTCAATCTCCTATACTCTAAATTTAAAAAAAGGGGGGTGGGGTGGAGATTTTGCTCAGCAGAATAAGCACAAGCGTGAGGTCATGAGTTTGATCCCTGGTACCAAAAAAGGGTGGGGGGGGGGAGGAGAAAAAGAAAAAGGAAAAAAGAGAAATCTCTTTACCCTGAAGGATGGGAGTGTGATGAAGAAGGATGACACTGTACTTTTTATTCTTGGGAGGCATCAGGAAAAGGAAAAACGTAACAATTTAAGGCATCTGTACAATACCGTGGAAGACAGTCCATGTAAACATGCAAATTTTTGTTTCTACTAGAAAAAAGGAACAGAAACCTGTATGACAGGACCTACGACCGTGTTCAAGGTCCCCTGACTGTGCTTTCTGGTTTTTGTTTTTAGAGGGGGTTTCCCTGCAACTGTATGTCTAGCAGTCTGCTGAGTTCAAAGCTGCCACAGCCTGTTCTGTTTTGCAGTTTCGTGCCCTTGGGAGCATGATAATGCGGAGGAGCTAGCTGTGAGCCTGTTCCTCAACCATGGAATCGAGTCATCATTGTTAGGACAGAATTACACCGAAAGCACAGAGCTTGTCTTAATTGCACGGGGAAGAGGACTCAAATTAGCAACTCAGAGGGTATGCAAACTCACACCTCAGAAACTGGGTAATTAATAGAAAGAGTATCTTTATAATTCTTCCCTTTCTCATAGTTTTTTTCAGTATTTAGTGTATATATATATTTTTGGGGGGGCGGGGGGAGTACCAGGAGTCTTAAGTCAGGACCTCACGCTTGCCAGGCAGGCACTGTGCTACTGAGCTATATCCCTGGCCCATTTGTATGTATTTTGATATTAATTATTTTTTCTTATAGATTTATTGTAGTGCAACTATAATCCTATTGAGTTTAACATAAAATTATATGAATGATTTTAAAAATATTCTGGTGTACACCTGTAATCTCAGCACTCAGGAGGTTCACCCAGGAGGATTGCTGAAAGTTTAAGGCCAGCTTGGGCTACACAGTGAGTTCAAGGCCAGCTGAACTGAATAGTGAGACCCTGTCTCAACCAGACAAATAATAAATAAATAGATAGATAGATAAATAAAATCTTCTGTATATTAGCTGAGAGAGTAGACCATACCTGTAATCCCAGCACTCTGGAGGCTGAGGCGGGAAGACTGAAAGTTTTTGCCTGGTCTAGGAAATTTAATAACTTAGCAAGACCCTGTTTCAAAATAAAAAATGCAGAAAGCCTGAGGACGTAGTTCAGTGTGAAGGCCCTGGGTTCAGTCCCCGGTACTGAAAACATTTTTTCCCATTTCTTACGATAGTCTTTTTTTTTTTTTTTCTTACGATAGTCTTAACAGTTTTAAAGTCTGACTTGCTAAGGTAGAGGCTGCAGGTTCCAGGGCTGGCCAGTTTTTGGTATCAGTTTGGTGCCTTTCACATGCATAGCAGCCAATCCAAGTCCATAGCCCAACTGCCCCTTATGGAGCTCTTACATCAGCACTTACCAAGCCCTGAATCTCCCCAGGGCCGAGTACCAGGCAGCCCTGTGGGCAGAGCTCTCGCCCACCCTGCCTCACTTTCCTGCAGAAGAACCCTCAATAAAGGCCCCAACCTTGACTTCCCTTTACATCTTTTTATTCTCCTTCCTTTTCTTTTTTTCCTTCTTTATTCTCTCTCTCTCTCTCTTCCTCTCTCTCTCCCAACTTGGCATGTGGGATTTTTTTTGAGATATGGTCTCATCATGTGCTTCAGTCTAGCCTTGAACTCACTAGAATGACCTCGAAGTTACAGTGATCCTCCTGCTTCAGCCTCCCAAGTGCTAGGATTACAGGCATGCACCACCCCACCCAGCCACGTGGGGAATTGAACCCAAGGCCTTCACACTGAGCTACATTCCCAGACCTTTTTGTTTTTTGAGGCAGGATTAAATCAGTAACCTGCCCAGGCTGGACTCAAATTTACAATCCTGCTTTACCCTCCCAGAATGCTGATTTCAGGGGTGCATGACCACATCCAGCTCCTTAGCCACCACTGCAACATCTTGACCAGTCTTAGTGCTTCCCCTGTGGCCCTGAATTGTGGGGTACGACAAACTATAAACTGAGGCCAGGATTCAGAGCCCAAACCCTTTAATGGAGGCCTGTGTGGGGTCACAGAAGCCCTCTGAATCACCCAAAACGACCCTCATCAACCTGAGACTGGTCTCAGCATAAGATGCCCTCTGTGTCCTCCCATGATCCTCTTGACCGCTATTCACACACAGTACACAGCGGCTAGCCTGGAGTGTCTTTGTCTCGTTGCCCATCCCGAGGAATCAGACACCTCTTCCCGTCATGCATTACTGAATTTGTCCTCTCTTGTTTCGCTCTCTGCCACACCCCTCTCACGCGCACACAGGCAGCCGGGGGTCTGGCTGGGTCCTCACGCTGAGTAGTGCCCCCTTATCCTGGGAACTCTAGGTAAACTCTTATTTCAATGGCATTGGCCTGCTCATGTCTTCAGCTCGTCATCTGCAGAAATTTACACTTGTGAAGACTAATGGGACATGGATGTGTCTGAGAAAAGTATGCTCACATATAGATAGACTGCAGTGGTCCTCTCTCTCATCTATCTATCTATCTATCTATCTATCTATCTATCTATCTATCTATCTATCCTCTACCACTTATCTATATCTATCACCTATCTATCATCTATGTATCTATCATCTATCTATCTATCAATCATCTATGTGTCTCTCATCTATCTATCTATCTATCTATCTATCTATCCATCTAAAACAGAGGTGGGAGAGTATATGAGCACAGCTGAGCTTTCCCATATTTGGAAATTTGGGAGCATTTGACTATCTTGTCCTAGCAGGAAAAAGTGTGAAACACTACATACAAATTTCATCTGTAAAATTAGTGTTTTTTTTTTTTTTTTAATCGGTACCAGCTATCGAACTCACAACCGCCTGCTTGCAAGGCAGGAGCTTACGCTGCTGAGCTAAATCCCCAGCCCCAAGGGCTTAAACTATAAAAATAGGCATTTTTCTGACCATATTTGAAATTTATGATCTTTCAGTTTTTGAGTGTGCTAGGAAAGTAAACCCTGAGAATTTTGGGGTTTACACCACTGTGTCCAACTGGTGTGAGCCATTTTAAATTAGACTTAAAACATCCTGAAGCCATGTCTATTCACAAGAAATATGTATATATTTACTTTTCAGTACTGGGAATTGAACCAGGGCCTTCAAACCGAGCTGTATTCTGAGGTCTTTTGTTTTGTTTTTGTTTGAGACAGTCTTGCTGGGTTGGTATTGGATTCAGGGCTTGGTCTGACCTTGTGCTAGAAAAAGACAGTAATATCTGGTGGTATCAGGTGTGGGGCTTGGAAGTTGTCCTGCCCTGAATCTGTACTGAATTTCGAGACTGACGGGTCTTTGTGATTGGTGATCACAACTGACCAGAAGCTCGGTTGTGCCTCATTTCCTCCTGAGAGACATAAATCCCCACAGTTCTTTATGGGCTGCAGACAGCGTGGCGGTCTCTGTCTGCATAGAGTTGCAAGGGGTCATAGGCCCTACCCACTGGGAATTAGTGCTCACCATCTTGGGATATTGTAGCTCACTGTCTGGGTTGAAAACAAATCCATCAGAAGGGAGTGAGAAGGGAATTAGTGAACCACTGAGTGGAGAAACTTGGTGAATTTGTCAGGAGGGTCAGGGCTATGGTCTGAATCTCCATCTGAAGGTTCCGGTGGATAAACTTGGGCCAAGGATGTAGCTCAGCAGAATAGTGCCTGCCTGGCAAGGGCGAAGTTGTGAGTTCAATTTCCAGTATTAAAAAAAAAAAGATAAACTTTACTATTAGGTTGGAGATGCAGAGCCCAAACATGAAAAGGAACAGGGAACAGGTCAGGATACTTCCCTGTCTGTTTAAAACATGGACTGTGACAGATTCCGCAATTAGAGACAGGAAGCTTTATTTTCACACTTCTTATGGAAGAAAAAGCACAGCAAAGAGGAATATTAGATAAATTATCAAGAGCCTGAGAACCATAGCCTTAGCAAGATTGCCTATATTATGAACACGAGGCCCAGTACAGGTGCCCGTGACAGATTGGGGGTTCCTAAAACAGAACTGCGAGTCTATCTGCTTGAAGAAAAGCCTCAGATCTTCCAAAGATTCACAGGAGTAGCTTTCTGTTGACCAAGAAGGTGGTCTGGCCTTGCAGGGACACTGTCCGGGCATAGTGGGAAAGCCTCGAGGAACTGTCGGGTGGTCACCACTGGTAAGAAGCCTCTTTCTTTCTAGATCGTTGCATGGGCATGAAGTCCTGGAAAGGCGTATTCGGTCTTCAAACTGACCTGTCAGAACAGGAGTAAAAAAGCTTTGATCAGGGTTTTCCTTAATCCCAGTTGTGACTATAGATCAGGAAGAGGGTTTTCTTTCTTTTTTCTTTTTTTTTTGTCTTTTTCCTTTTTATCGGTACCAAGGATCGAACTCACGACCGCCTGCTTTCGGATCGAACTCATGACCGCCTGCTTTCAAGGCAGGCGCTTATGCCGCTGAGCTAAATCCCCAGCCCCACGAAGAGGATTTTCTAGCTGCAGGCTCATGTAGACCCTGATTGCTGAATGCAGAAAAGGCTGTGTCCAGCAATTGGGTCCCGGGGATCTGGGGGCCATCTGCAAACCTACCAGGATCTTTTGAAAATTGTGATTCTTGCTCCACTTGGCTCAGCGATGTAGGATATTGACCTCATATCAGAATCAAATATGATAGCCAGGAAAGAGAGAAAAATGCCCTAGTGACTCACTCCTTTCAACCTGCTAAAGTTTCTACCTTCCAAATAATGCCATCACATCACAAATCTATCAAGATTCATCCATGGGTGAGGTGAGTGGAGTTCTCATGATCTGGTCACCATCCTTAAGGACCTGCCTCTGCGGCACTAGGAACCAAATCTTTAACACAAGAGCTTTTGGAAGACATTTTGGATCTAACCTACAACGGAGATCATGGTTTATTTTTTCCCAAATGGATTTTCAGTTCTTCCAGCACCATTTGGCACAAAGTTTGCCCTTTTCAATGTGATTGTTTTGGTTCCTGTGCTAAAAATCAAAGTTTTCTTTACACTGATTGATTCTTATGTCAGTGGTATACTCTTTTGATCAGTCTGAATTTATAGAACATCCTGAAGTCAGGCGGTAGAAGTTATCCAGTTTTAATCTTCTTTAAGATTCCTTTACAGAGCCAGGCATGGTGGCACATGGTTGTAATCTCCTCAGGGAGGCTGAGGCAGGAGGATCACAAAATTAAGCTTAGATTGGACAATTTAGTGGCTTAGTGGAACTCAGTTTCAGAATTAAACATATAAAAGAGCTGGGGGTGTAGCTCAATGCAAAGGTCCATGGTTTAGTCTCCAGTAGCAGATTAAAGAAAAGAAAAGAAACTCCCCTATCCAAAGAATAAATATTTTGTTTTGTATGAATTTACTGTATGTGAAGATATGGACAACTATTTGGAAGAAAACAAGAGACAATGTGATAGACAGTGAAGATCTCCTGTTGTCTTGTTTTGAAATCTGTGTTTCTTACATTGTTTTCTTATGTTTACTTTTTTGCTCTTTAAAGTAAAATTAAAATCTTGAAAAAAATGTGTTTACCTGGGGAGCAGCTGTGAGCGTGGCAGATGCGGTGGCCCAGGACAGGAGCCACCAGCATTTACTGGGGCCTGCGCCATGCTGGGACCTGGAGCACCAGGAAACCAAGCAACCCCTCCCCGCCTGCCTGTTTTGTTTTGTTGAACTTTGATATACATGAAATGTGGACAGCTATTTTGAAGAGAACGAGAGACTCTACAACAGCCATTAGTGCCTTCCCTATTGTCTGGTTTTGAAGACCTAAAATGCCTTCTCATTCTGTTCGGATCAGTTTTATATAATGTTGTTTTGTATGAATTCTCGGTATTCAAAGGCATGAACAACTATTTGGAAGAAAACAAGAGACAATATGATAGACAGTGAAGATCTCAGGTCGTCTAGCTTTGAAATTTATATCTCTTACATTGCTTTCTTATGTCCTATTTTGTTCTGTTTTATTGTGTTTAATTTTACCACCTTTAAAATAAAAATTTAAAAAATGCAGTGAAACAAAACAGTACGAACAATATTGGATTTCAAAAACAAGACAGAAGAAAACCGCCCCCCGTAGTTGCTATATTGCATATTGTTATCCTCTAAATAGATGCTCACACGGTTGGCATTAGACTTGCAAAATCAATCAGACTTTTTAAGTCAAGTATTAAATTGTTTTGCTGCTACAAAAACAAAACAAAACAAAAAAAACCCAAGCAGACAAGACTCTGAAAGAGAGATCAGCGTAAGTGTCATGGCTTGTAGCTAGATGTTCCCACAAAGCTCCTAGGTGGAAGTTGCTAGTGGCTGCATCATGGGTGTGGACATTGGATCATAGGTGTGTCACTGGGTTAGTCCACGGATTGGCTTAGCACAGTTCTAGGTGTGGAAAATGGACTCACTGAAGAGAGGAGACCCATGCTGGGTATGAGTGTCATCAGGCAATGGACTTGCAGCCTGGGTAAAATAAAAAAGAAAAGCAGCTGGATATAGTGGCACACATCTATAATCCTAGCACTTGGGAGGCTGAGGCAGGAGGATCATTGCAAGTTTGAGGTCCACTCGGGTTACAGAGTGAATTCAAGGCTAGGCTAAAGTACAGAGCCAGCCCTTGTCAGAGAAAAAAAAAAAAAAAAAGCACAGAAGGAAGGGTTTTGCTTCCTCCTGCCAGTCCATGAACTGTTTCTCTTCTGCCTGTCCTCTTGTTTTGGAGCCTGTCAACCATGGAATACAACCTCTGCAAACTGTAAACTAAAAATAAACTCGGCCTCCTTTAAACTGTGGGTGTCCAGTATTTTGTCTCAGCAGAGGAAAGTAACAAAATTAGTGAGCTTTACCCCCGCACCTCACCATGCCTCCACTTTCACACCGATGCAGTGCCTACCTCTGCCCACACTTACCCATTCCTGCAGCATAGTAACAGTGTTCAGCAAACCACCTCTGAATGTATCCTATTCACGAAGGGCGAGCAAACTCACAGAATATAGACTAATCCAAATGAAAGCCTGGGTTCCTTCTGGGCATTTGAGTCCTTCCTGTCCCTTTGTGATAGATAAGCGGGGAGGGGCTTTACAGGAAGGCAGCTTAGACATAATAGTTAAGTAAAGGGAACTCGGGCACATGCATGTGCAACAACATGAGGACACAGCCACGTGTGTGTGCCCTGCCCACAGGTGTGTCTTACATACTATACTAAATAAGAGCCCGTAGGTGGCCACCCCTCATCTCCTTTGGGTTTCTTCAGGTGGGTAGGGGGCCGTCTTCCTGGTCTTTTACGTTTCCAGTTTGCTCCTATGCCTGACAAATTTTTATGGTAATTGTGTCACCTGGCACCTCTCTGCTTACCTTTTCTCTCTGTCTTTTGTTTTCTAATTGCTCTAACTATAAAGTCTAACTCTAGAGGCAGAAACTGCTTTTATCAAGTTTCTCTAATTATTTTTAATAAAATCTATCCTTTCTCTGCCCAAATACCACTTGTCCCTACACTTTTCCATTCCTATTTAGAATTTAAGGTTTAGTCAATCAACTCCTACAAGAAAAAGAGTGCTGGCATTTTAGATTTGTGATGAATCTTATTATTTTAGTTGGTGGGCTGGGTGTGCACTGAGCGACCTCTGCAGGCCTGCTTTTTAATTACGTATTTTTTTTTTTTAATTTTATTTAAGAAGAAAAGAAAAAAAAAAGCAGGGAAAGGGTACAAGTTATACAGATTTACAGAAAAAAAATGAACAGTAGGAAATCACTAGTTAATGGATTACATTAATTACGTATTTTGACACAAGGGTCACTAAGTTGCCCGGGCTGGCCTCAAACTTGTTTTTTTTTTTTTGGTCTTTTTCCTTTTTATCGGTACCAGGGATCGAACTCACGACTGCCTGTTTGCAAGGCAGGCGCTTATGCCGCTAAGCTAAACCCCCAGCCCCCTGGCCTCAAACTTGTAATCCTCCTGCCTCACTCTCTGCAGTAGCTGGGAGTAGAGGCATGTGCATGGTTTTTTGTTTATTTCTGACTATAGATATTGGTGGACTGAGTGATTTTATGATGATCATGCTTTTAAGAGAAACAAAAAGGAATTGGATGTAGTGGTACACACCCCTAATCCCAGTACTCAGGAAGCTGAGTCAGGGGGATTGTTGCAAATTTTAGACCAGTCTGGGCTACAAAGTGAGCTCAAGGCCAGCCTGAGGTGCATAACAAGATCCTGTCTCAAAAAAAGACAAAGGAGAGAGAGAGAGAGAGAGAGAGAGAGAGAGAGAGAGAGAGAGAGAGACAGAGAGAGAGACAGAGACAGAGAGGGAGAGAGACAGAGACAGAGACAGAGACAGAGACAGAGAGAGAGAGAGAGAGAGAGAGAGAGAGAGAGAGAGAGAGACAAAGGGAAAACAATATAAGATAAAACAAGATCTGAATGAACTAAAGGGCCGCAAACTACGGGCAAGTGTAGGGTTGTAGGAATGGCAGGGTTGCACTACATAAAGCATATTTCTCCCTAGTTTTGCCCAGTGTTTTATTTATTGCTCAATGAATCATGTATGCTTATACATATGCCTATTATATAAAGATAAAGCAAACGACATAGCTCAGTTTGACTTCGTTTTCTAAATGATTTAGCAATTCCAGTACAGTTCCTATCCTAGGGCAAAAATAGAATGTAAACACCTGTCTCAAACACAAATGGAAATTCTGCCCTAGACTGATGTTAAACCCCGAGGCTCCTCGCTTCTCCCTGACTGTCCTGTGAGCCTGAGATTTCTTCTGTCAGTCTGTGTCTTCTCTTTGGATTCTCGATGCACTCGGCTCAGAGAGGCAGAACACTGACTGTGTGTCTCCACTTCAGAATGCAAAGGGAAAAAACGCAGAAAAAGAAACGAAAGTAGATGAAGAAACCAAAATAAAAAGGGAATGCATATGGAAAGATATAGTAATTCAAGAAGGGGAGTGGATTTATGCCAAGACAGCTTTGTTTT
The DNA here is from genome assembly GCF_034190915.1 of Cavia porcellus. NCBI lineage: Eukaryota > Metazoa > Chordata > Mammalia > Rodentia > Caviidae > Cavia > Cavia porcellus. The sequence goes on along the minus strand of NW_026947494.1, from coordinate 77,018,518 downwards.
ATTTTTCGAGGGAGTGCACAGTGTGTGTGCACACACATACGCACATACAATCACACACACACTCACACACACCACAGAGAGAGAGAGACAGAGAGAGAGAGAGAGAGAGAGAGAGAGAGAGAGAAGAGGAGAAAGAGGAAGAGCACCACAACTTCCTTTTCCTTTCTTTCTTTCCTTTCCTTTTTTTTTTTTTTTTTTTGGTCTTTTTGAGACAAGATCTCTCTATGCAGTTCAGGCTGGCCTGGAGCTCACTTTGTAATCCAGGAAGGTCTCAAACGCTCAGTGATCCTCCTGCCTCAGGCTTATGAGTGCTGGGGTTACAGGGCTTGCACTGTCATGTGTAGCTGCCTTGTTTTGTCCTTTCTTTTCTATGTCTTTTTTTTTTTTTTTTTGGTATGGGGGATGGAACTCACAACCTTGAGCTTGCCAGGCAGGTGCTTATGCCACTGAGCTAAATCCCTGGCCCTTTTTTTTCCTTTTCTTTTCTCCTCTCCTCTCCTCTCCTTTCCTCTCCTCTCCTCTCCTCTCCCCTCCCCTCCCCTCTTCTCTCCTCTCCTCTCCTCTCCTCTCCTCTCCTCTCCTCTCCTCTCCTCTCCTCTCCTCTCCCATCCCCTCCCCTCTCCTCTCCTCTCCTCTTTTTGTCTTGTGTTCAGGTGTGCCTAACACTATCACAAATTTAAATCTGTGCCTCAGAAGTCTGAATTTCAGCCATGCTTGATGGTGAACACTTGTAATCCTAGCACTCAGAAGGATGAGGCAAGAGGACTGCTGTAAATTCAAGACCTGAACTTACATAATGAAGCCCTGTATAAAAAAAAGAAACTTCTAAACTCATTATTTTGTTAACAAACAGTGATGTCAGAAAAAGAAAATAACATTCCTTAAAGACCTAATCGTATGTGGTAAATACAGCCTGAGATATAATTTGGCACAATTACCACCTTGGTGCTTACCACCCTCATGCTTGAAGGCGGATGCTCTTTATTGCTCTTAGAATCTGTCACTTTGCGACAAACTCTGTTTAAGACAGCCACTGACATGTCTTGTTTGAAATCTATTGTCATATACATAGCAAATACTGTGTGCCCCAGCACGTAGGAGGCAGACGAAATGGGACCCAGCACATGCAACACACGGCGGGGCGGGGGGTGCATAGGGAGCCGGCAGAGCCCACCAGGCTTGAGCGGAGGCAGCACGACGTTGAAATTATTGTGCTTAAGTGCAGGCAGGCAGAGTGATCAGACCCTCTGCCCCAATGAAGAGAAGGGTGTCTTGTTTATAGGGATGGAGAGAAGGCCGGGGACATTAGGCTGGAAGATTTTGTTTTGTTTTATTTAAAAAAATAAAAGAAATTTCAAAACATGTTAATCTTGGATACATGTATACATTGTGCATTGTCACCCCCAAATCATTCACCCAAAGCACAGGGCATCTGCATTCATCTGTCTGAACAGTTCCAGCACAAATCTTCCTTGTCAGCAAACTCAGAGAAATCAGTAGTATAACTAGTTTAACTATTTCTGTCTGTAGATATACATATATATAAATGTGTATAAATTATATATATGTGTGTGTATACATATTTATACCTGTGCTCTCTCAGCTTCTTGTGAGAGAAAATAGTGTTTACATATGAGAATCTGATTTACTTCACTGAGTATGGTCTCAAGTTGCATCCATTTACCTATAAAAGACTCCAGTTTATCCTTCTTTATGGCTGAGTGGTACTTTATTGTATGAAAATACCACATCTTTTTTATCCATTCCTCAGTTGATAGGCATTTAGGTTGTTCCAAGATCTGGCAATTACAAATTTTGCTGCTATAAACATTGGTGCACAGATATCACTGTGGTATGATGTTTTCAGTTCTTCTGGGAAGACACCCAGTAGGGGATTAGCTGGGTCCAATGGAACCTCCAACCCTAGCTTTTTTTTTTTCTTTCCTTTTTTTCTGGTACCAGGGATCGAACTCATGACTGCCTGCTTGCAAGGCAGGTGCTTATGCCACTGAGCTAAATCCCCAGCCCCAAACCAACCCTAGCTTTTTGAGGAATCTCCAGACTGACCTCCACAGTGGTTGTACCAGTCTACACTCCCACCAACAGTGGAGAAGGGTTCCTTTTTCCCCACAGCCTCTGCAGTATTTGTTATTGCTTGATCTCTTAGTAGTAGTCATTCTTTCCAATATTGAGGTGGAATCTCAGTATTGTCTTAATGTGCATCTCTCAAATGACCAGTGATGCTGAACATTTTTCACATATTTATTTGCTGTTTGTATTATTTCATTTGAGAAGTGTGTATTCATCTCAGATGCCTACTTTTGGATTGGGTTTATTTTTATTTTATTTGGAATGTAGTAAAAATACAATAGAACAAGGCAGAAGAAAGCCAATCGAGACACTGTAGTGACACTGGTACAGAACTTCACAGCAGGATACTGGGATAGCAGTAATAGGTACTGTAGTATATCTCATTATCTTCACAATAGTTGTCCAGGCAATTAGGTATAGAGAAATCAAACCAAAGACAGAACATTGTAAAACCAATTGATGGAGAATATTGAATAGAGTAAAACAATCATTACAAAACATAACAGTGAAAATAACCTTTGCCCTCAAACAGAACATAGAAGGAAATCCCCCTTATTTGCTATATTGCATGTGGTCATTCTCCCAAGAGATGCTCAGAACTCTGTCCCCAGTTGCTGATGGTGGGGGGATGTTTGATTCTCAGTGCATGTGCCCGTAGGCTCATGGGAACAGCTGGCTGCTTCTCCTCCTGGCTCATACCAGGGGTGCTTACCAAGAGGGCAGGCAAATTGCCTTCTTTTTTTTTTTTTTTTTTATTTAAGAGGAAAAAGAGAAAAACACAAAACAAAACAAAGCAGTGTAAGGTTACATATAATACAGAACTACAAAAAAAGCATAACAGTAAGAAATCACCTGTTAATAGATTACATATTATCATCTTGGAAATAGTTGCTCAAATCACAGTATCAAAGAATACAAAGTAGACATTCAAACAGAGAGACTACAAACAGCTGTGTTCAATGATCCAAAAACATTAATATAGTCAGCTATTCAACATCCCTATACACACTTGCTGTTATATCCGTTAGAGCTCTTTTTTCCCCTTCCTCTCTTTTTACAACAAAATTTACACATTTTAGATTTTATTACTCCTTAGTTCTTATTACTTTTTGGGGGGGGAGAATAAAGTCAAATGCAAATTGCCTTCTTGTGCAGCACCTACGGCCCAACATCTGGACTGGGTTTTTAAATCTGGGGAAAGTAATTTTTTGAGTTCTTCGTATGTTCTTGACAGTAATCCTTTGTCTGAGGTACAGCTGGCAAACATTTTCTCCAAACTGTGGGTTGTCTCTTCACTCTGTTGGTGGTTTCTTCAGTGAATGTGTTGGCACCTTTGTCAAAGACAAGATGGCTTAGTGTGACTGGAGTTGTTTCTGCATCTTCTAATTTGTTTTATTGATCTTTGGGTCTTCTTTTGCCAGTACCACACTGTTTTTATCATGGTAGCTTTATAGTATAATTTCAAGTCAGAAACTGTGATGTGCCCTGCCTTGTCTTTGTTGCCCAGGATGGCCTTTGCTATTCTATGTCTCTTCTTGTTCCAGATGAATTTTATGATTGTTTTATCTATTCTGTGAGATATCTATTAGAATTTTAATCAGGATTGCATTGAATCTGTACAATAGTTTTAGAAATGTGATCATTTGCACTATATTGGTTCTTCCTATCAAAGAGCATAGGAAATCTATTTTCTAATATTCTCTTCACTATCCTTTTTCAGAGTACTGTAGTTTTCAATATAAAGGTGTTTTACATCCTTCGGTAGATTGATTCCTAGGTATTTCATTTTGGGGGGATGCTATTATGAAAGGTGGTGTTTCCCTGATTTCTTTCTCAGTGAGTCTGCTATTCATGTACAAGAAGACTAATGATTTTTGAGTGTTGACTTTTTTATTAAATCTAGCGGTCTTCTATGTAGAGTGTCATGTCATCGGCAAATGATGATAGTTTAACTTCTTCCTTTCCTATCTTTATTCCTTTTATTTCTTTCTCTTGTCTAATTGCTCCAGCTAAAGTTTCCAGGACTATGTTGAATAAGAGTGGAGACAGTGGACATCCTTGTAATATTCCTGATTTTATAGAGAAAGCTTTCAGTTTTTGTCTGTATCCTATGATACCGGCTATTGGTTTGTTGTAGATAGCTTTCATCAGATTGAGATAAAGGCCATCTATTCCAATTCTCTGTAGGTTTTTTTTTTTTTATCATGAATGGGTGCTGGACTTTGTCAAAAGCTTTTTCTTCATCTATTGAGACGATCATATGATTTTGTCCTTAGCTGTTAATATGATATATTACATTTATGGATTTATATATATGCTAAACCATTCTTGCATCCCTGCGATGAATCCCATATGACTGTGGTGTATAATCTTCTGGATGATTTGCTGCATTCTGTTAGATAGGAAGATTTATTTTTTTAATTTTAAAGAAGAAAAAAATAAAATAAAACAAAAAATACAAGAAAAACTAGAAACAAAAGAGAAGTAAACAATAACAAAAAAAAACCCCAATAACAATATAGGGTTTCAAAACAAAGTGGTAGGAATTTAACAAATGTTGTTATTTTACATAGTTATCTTCAGAAGAGTTACTCAGATTTAGGGAGGAAGGTTTTAACAAACATCTGTGGTCAAAGTTCTCACCTCGATGAGCAGAGTCCTTGAAGTGTCCAGTGTGAATCCTTGGGGGTATCCAGATGTCCCCAGATCTGCAAAATTCAGTGTCTTATCGTATCTGCTTCACAATATCCTGTGTTGGCTGATGACAGTTTTGGTCCTGAGGTGAGTTCGCTGTAGAGAGTAGCACCTGTCCTGGTAGGCAGGTTAGGAGCAGGGTTACTCAGATGGGACTGGAACCTTACAGGGATCACAGATTCTAGTCTACTCGGGCTACATAACAAGATTGAAGCCGGTCTAAACTGCACGGATAGCGAGTCCCCTCCAAATTATTTCAAAACGAGGCAGTATGTATATTCAAGTTATGCAAATTATGAGAAGATAAGGAAAATAGCAGTCTGTTTCCCCTAGACTAGACCAGTTGACCATTGTTCAAAAGAGGGTTTAAGTTTTCTGAAAACATTCCTTTAACAGTTTCAAATGACCTACTATTTGATAGGTGATATGTATATTAAATATTTGGGAAAGAAGTTTGACATCATCTCTACTGTTTATTTTCTTTGCTTGCTAGGGGTAACCCTAGCATTCCTGGAAGGGAGGAATTGATCAAGTTTTCTCTGTTTCAGGGCCAATTTAGTTATGGATTATTAAGTGGAAAAATAGTTTGCTGCCAGACATTTTGAACCTTATTCCATTGTGGTATACTCATCTGGGTGGTCACAGTAATTACCTGGTATCTAAAATATGATGCATTTGTCAAGTTGTCACTATTGTTTTTAAAACATCTTCTTACGGGCTAAAAGATAAGAAAATTAGCTGGATGATGAGTCCATATTCTTGTCTAGCTGGTTAAACTCTGAATTTAACATTCATCTCAATTTGTTTTTATCTTATTTTAAAGGGTCATCTTAATTTCAGAGTCATGTATTGTTTTAAGAAGTGTAGAATGCATTCTTGAGCCTGAGTACCTGTGAGCCCTCCTGCCCTGTCAGCTCAGAGAACGTCTGTGCCACAGAGCTCTGTGTGCGTGGAACTGACTGCTGTGGATCAGGGCTGGGATGCAGTCATGGTGACAACAGCTGTGTGTGGCAGCGCTGCACAAGGAGCGCTGTGGGACGTCTCTGTTGACCGTAGCTTGGTCTCCTCCCCTCTCTTCCTCCCTCTGTTCCTCTCTCCCTCTCCTCCTGTTCTCTTTCCTTTCTCTCCCCTCTTCCTTCCTCCCTTCTTCAATCCCTTTCTCCCTTCTTTCCTTTCTTCATTCCTTCTTTCCTTTTGTGTTGGGGACAAACTCAGGGGCTCCCTCATGCTAAGTAAATGCTCCATCTCTGCACCCCATACTTCCCCTGGATCTCAGTGCAGGGATACCGGCCTGTAGGCAAGAAAGAATAGAATGAGGGTCTTGTTAGGGTTTATTTAAAGTTTAGGAGAAAATCTGACTAAGTTTTTTGCCTTTTGCCTTTTGCCTCTGCAGTCAGAGTCACTGGCTAATTTTGACTAAAGGAGTTAAAACTACTAGATGAATCCCTTTAAGAGGGATTAAAAGGAATAGAGATAGGAGGGAAAAAAAACAGATAAAGAAAGGGGCCAGAGAGCACAAATAGTGTGAGATTTCACAACAAAGGAAGAAAGCTCTCTAATAGAGAGATTGGCCAGAGTGGTGGCTGATAGGAAGACAAGCTCTCTAATAGAGAGATTGGCAGAGTACAGGAAAACTGCCCCACCAACTAGAGTAAAAGGCACAGGAGACAAAGCACAGCTACTTAATTTAAAAGAAAACTCTCATTTAATCTCCCGCTAACCAATTTATAAAGCGCAGTGGTAGGCTCTGGCAGGGACAAAAGGAAAAAGGAGATCAAACAAAATCTACCAAAAGTACAGTCAGTGCCCCTGGGACACGTCCTAAGCTAGTCCAGGAGACCAATCAGATTGGGACTTTTGAGTGTTTCTCTAGAAGGAAGGCTCCAATAATAAATAATAATAAAAGAAACCAAAGGCAAAACTCATGGTACCCATCTTTTTCTGGCCTCCCTGCTCTCTCTTAGGAGCAATTTTTTCTGCTTTTCCTCCATGGGAAAAAATTATCTTCTCTTCTTAAACTCCATCCTTGTGATCCAGCATTGGTGCTGAGTGTCTGATCCTGGTTAGCTTCTCCGCTCCATGTGACTGAGGGAGATCTGGCATAGTCTGAGCCTGCCACGAACCTCACTTGAGAGAAGGAGGGGAGGTCAAAGGTGGCAGGAGAAAGGAAGATGCCGGATCGCGCTGAGCATTTGCTAAACGCCCAGGCGTGGGGAGCAGCTGAAGCTGGAGATCAGTAAACATGGGGCTACAGCAAGGCGAGCCACATGAACAAGATGTTTGGTTCTGAGGCCAGGAGGCACCCTGGGAAATCAGGCGGACACATTGTTAGGCAGAGAGGCCCCAGCCTGACGCGTACGATGAAGGCTCAGAAGTCCCCGAGCAGTTCTTTCTCTCCCATCCGGAGAGGCTCCACCTGACTCAGCTTTCTGCATCTTGACTCTGTTCTTCTTCATCTGTACCATTCCCACTCCAGAGTTTCAAGAGCTGTGCCTGACTGGGCGCCCCGGATTTTCATATACTTGACATTTTATATGTTAAATATTTCTTTAATGTTCCAGGCGCCCTATGTTATATATTTGGCTCATGTGATCCCCAGACACCCTTGTAGGGTCTGTATGATCTTAGTGCCCACTTTTCATGCGAACTGGAAGCTGAAATGAAATGAAATTACTTTGAAACGAGCCTATTTGACTTCCAAGCCCAAGCAGTGGCTGGGCGTGTTGGAGTGTGTAAGATCTCAGCACTCTGGCAGGCTGAAGCAGGAGGGTTCCAAGTCCAACAAGGGTCATTTACCAATTTAAAAAGACACTATATCAAAATGGAAAAGGGCTGAGGGTATAGCTCAGTTGAAGCCTCTGGGCTCAACAATCAGTACAAAGAAAAAAAGAATTTCTTAAAAAAGAGAGAGAAAGAAAAAGTAAGAACCTGCTTGAGCATTTTCCATCCCATCACCTGGCCCAAAGGGGTTTTCCATTAATAGAAGGATCTTACCTCTCACTATTTTAAAACGGTTCTCAGTCCAAAGTTTTCCAGGTTTCCAGAATCCAGATATACGTCAGTACCCAATGCGTTGGGGGAATAGTTGACTTACTTCAGGGATTTTCAAAACAATGATAAATGATAATTTTTCCTGTTTCTCACTGTAGCACTCTCTTTCTCTCTTAGCTGTGTCCCTCCTGTGTTGGTTATAGGGGACTTGGGTTGGGACAATGGAAGAAAAAATGAAAGAGGCAGCCAGACAATGGCGACCTTCAGGAATGCCACTTTTAGTAGGAATTGTCTTTGCTTCTGCTCTGTGACTCCTGCTGGCCCAGATCACATGGCCAGGAGCCTGAATTGTGGTGTATTCCTGCCTCCTTCCCAGAGGCACCCATTGTCTTCAGGCCTCCCCCTGGGACCCTCATGCAGTCCCCTTCCTTGCATTGGGACGGTGGTGTCACAGTTGCTTTTCCTCTCCCTTCAACTTGTCATTTCTATTTCCAACTGGCAAGAGCTTGTTATGCATCTGAGATATTTTATTTAAAAAAAAAAAGAAAACCTCTTGTGTCAGTCTTTTGTATAAGAATGTCCAGTGTCCTCCACTGTAGTTGAAATAATCCCAAACTCCTTGTTATGGCCCCTGAGACCTTCGGTGAGTTGGCCCTGTCCTCTGTTCGGTCCCATTCGTCCCCTTTCTACTCATTTGGAGTCTCAAAAGAGCTGAGCCCTTTTGGAATCTCAGAGCGGTCTCTATTCACACTTTCACGCTCTGTCTCTAGACTCTATTTATTATTATCACGGTACTCTATTTTTTTTAAAGGAACTTTCATAGCCAGAAATTATGCTTTGGATTAATTTGTTAATTTAGTTTTCTGATTCTTTCCATTGAAATGTAAGCTTTCTTTGCCAGGGGCCAACTCTATCTGCTTTATACTGTATTTGATTTGCATAGAAAGTTGGTCAAATCAGGGCAAAATGTTATCACTACACTGCTAACTGACCATCAGTGAAATTCCAGATATCATGGCAAATAGGTAAAGGGAAAATTTGCATAGAAACTATGGATGGAAGAAAGGCTATGGGAAGAGTGATAGGTCCTACTGTTTCTCTAAGACTCCTCCAAATTATTAGCATATGTAAACCAAAATGGATATAGGCCGTCTTTGCTTGGTGTTGCTCCATATGCTTTAATTCTAGTCGCCACAGTTCACTTAATAACCCCACCCACCAATGACATAGTTAAAATTCCAGGAACCACGCTACATCAGCTGTAGTTCAGTACATGCAAACACTTCTCAGACCCCCAGCCACTCTATGAATAGCTCTATGAAATAAGAGGCACGCCCTGGTCAGTAATCAATGGCACCCCATTCACACTCTGTCGGTGGTGAGCCTGTGGCACTTGTTAGCAGTTTATACCCAGACAGTAACATGCACAGTTACACTGCATGCTCGCCACTCAGACATGAGCTCCTTGGACAGTTTGCAATTGTAGGTATTGAAAGAGGGATTCGGGCAACAGAGGTAAAGGTACAAGAAAGACAAGTGACAAGGCTGGGGTTGGGGATGTTGTTCTAGGTGAAGTGTGAGGTCCTAGGTTCAATTTCCCTCACGAAAAAAGGGGACAATGTTGGCAATGAAATGGAAAACAAACAAATGGAATTAGAGAAGAAATACTTTAACCTGCCATCAATTTAAGGAGAAATTTAAATAAAAGAGTTGGACTCCCACAAAATCACCATACTGTGCATGATTTATTAAGCTTTTTTTGGGGGAGGTCTCATTATGTAGTGTAGGCTTTTCTAGAACTTCTGGGCTCACATGTTCCTCCCATCTAAGCTGCTGAGATGGCAGGCAGGGGCCACTCCTCTGGGCACAAGCTCACCTTTTGTCCCCTTAAAGAATTTACAATCAGGAGCCGGTTCCTTTCCTTTTCTCCCTTAGCTTCCTCAGCATTGCCTGCTCATGGTCTCTCTGACTTTCCTCCAACCTTTTTGCTAAGATTTGTCCTTCAAGACGATGGATACTAGTAGGGAACTGGCTTGCCGAACGGCTTCAGATTTATATTTATTTGAAAGCTAGCAGCCCAAATTTCCTAAATGCTGCCCTTTCATAGGAGCTTTGTGTCAGAATAAATGCATATCTCTGACCCGACTACCACGCATATGTGCACACTCTAGCTTCAAGCCCTTTGCTGCCAAGAGTTCTGCTCAGGGATTCTCACGGGAACGAGTCCTTTGAGTGGCCTGTGCAAGGGATAGCTTTAATTTTCCTGCCAGTTTTTTTTCCTCCAGCCAGAGTTTTACTGTATAGATCCTCTGTATCACCCTACAGAGTGCTGGGATTATAGGCACACACCACTGAGTTGGGTAAGTGTATGCATTTTGGCCAAGTGTATGGATTTGCAGTTTAAGTCTGTGGCCGTGCTTGTAATGATGAAAGGAATAAGAGGCCCTTCCACTGTGAGAATGGGCACTAGGAAGTCACATCTGTGGGGTTCTGCTGCCCCGATCTCTACAGAACACCAGGCAGTAGGTCATCATGAGCCTAACACACTGGCAGCAATGCTCAAATTCTAATCCTGTGATTCTTGGTCACCACCCCAGATGTGAGCCCAGCCATGCAATTTCTTCTGTATTTAGCTTGATACTTCTTTGTGTGTGTGTGTGTGTGTGTGTGTGTGTGTGTGTGTGTGTTTTGGTACCAGTGATTGAATTCATGACCTTGCACTTGTCAGGCAGGTGCTTATACTGCTGGCCCTAGCTTGATACTCCTTCCTGCTGGGTTTCCTTCCTTGTAATCCCAAAATCTAATTCTGGGGGAGTGCCTGTCCCATTATAAATAAATGCCCATTACAAATAAATTATCCACAGAATATTCCCAGCTACTTGCTTCTCACTTTCTTGCCATAACTGAAACCTCCTTGTAGAATGCTGGCCTCTTGGCCTCTTGAGAACATGGCTTACCGTGATGGAGAGGGGTCACTTCTCCCAGAGTACAGACTCCAGCCCACCACTTCCTGCTTTGTTGACAGGTGGAGTCAGAAGCCCTAATAGAGCCTGGAGACTCGGGTATGGTGAATTGAACTCTAAACTGTTTTGTGATGTATAGGTAAGGTGGTACTTTGTTATTTTGTTAATAAATATTTTAGCTACTAATGAGAATTCCCAAGTCAACACTGTTTTTCTTCAGATGTTTATGGAGCTGGAGTGCTGATTTCCATTTTTGTTTTATGTTGTTTTTATGATTCTAGTTTATGCAGAGAGAGTAAATGTGTGAAGATCATGCATCTCCATTTTGTTATTTATTTCCAGGAGGCAAAATACCTTCATCTATCCTTGCTTTTTACCTGTAATGAGTTTTGTGTTTCATTTTGATTTGATTTTCTTTCATTTCTGCTGTATCAATAGACCGAGCTTGAAATATTACCTTTAGGGTCCTTTCGCTGGAAGAGCAAACTAAACATTTCATTTAGTGCTATGGCTCCTGGAGGCCCCCTAGGGACAATGTCACTGTTTCCATGCTCAAGACAGTTGGATACAATCATCCCTTGTTATTATTAAATCCCTTGAACTAACTGCTTCTGGTGAGGACATGAAAACTGTAAATATTTGAGTGTCCCTGCATGTAGCAATCCGGTAGTCACCTCAGGGCACTGTCTCTATAGTCTGTCCACTGACATAGCAAAGACTAAGAAATCTATCAGTAGTGTTGAATTTGGATAGCAGAATGACACACTAAATTCTAAAAATGTATATGAGTGGAGTTCACTCACGGATTTCAAAGATTGCTCTGAATGACAATGATGTTATTACGCTGGTATAGAGCTGCAGAGACTTAGAACTGGGATTTCTGTTTTTATTTCTTCATTTTTATGCCTGAAGAAATGGAGACCCAGAAGGGTCCAGAGCCTGTACTGTCCAGGCAGCTAGCTAGATGCAAAGCCCACACAGAAATATGGACATTGGGGTCTGCTGTGCAGCCTCCTCTGGGCTGGAGATTTTTAAAAAATGACTTCTTTATTCAGCTTGGGATTATTCAGAGCAGTTGCTTTTCCTCCTTAGACCTGCAAAGGAGGAAAAATAAAGGACTGGGGATATGGCTTAGGTGTAGAATGCTTGCCTGCCATGAGAAAAAGCCCTGGGTTGGGTCCCCAGAACTGCAAAACAAACACAAACAAAACAAACAACAAAATAAAAAGTTATTTTATATATGGATCTATGGTTTCAAGTTAAGTAAAAACTTTTTTGAGGCAAGATTTAACTATGTGGCCCAGCCTGTCTCAGATGTACGATCTGTGTGCCTGAGTGTCCTGATGCTGGGATATCTACCCATGCAGTGAGGTCCTGTTTTAAAATAAAAAGTAGAATGGGCTGGGGATGTAGCTCAGTGTGAATGCCCTGGGCTCAGTCCCAGTGGCATAAAACAAACAAACAAATGAACATATAGCAGTATGAAAGCATATAGAGTGACATTTACTTTTTGATCTCTTTCCTTTTTCTCTTTTCACTCCAAAACCCTAGTGGCGACCTCTATTTTCAGTTGAGTGTGCGGCTCCCTAAAACCCTTCCACATGTCTTAGTTCACTGAGGCTGTCTTTACCAGCATCACAGACTGAGTGACTTAGACGGAAATTCACTCTGTCATAGTACTGAAGCGTGAATATACCAGATCAAGATGTTGGTAGTTTGCCTTCTGCTGAGATCTCTCCTTGGCTGTTACACGGCTGCCCCCTCCCTGGGTCCTCCTTGGCAGGCAGATGGTCTTCTCTGTCTGAACACATCCTTGTCTTGTTGTGTGTTTAAATTTCTTCTTATAAGGGCACTAGCCATGTTGAATTAGGGTGCTGTTATGGCTTATATCTAGATGTCCATCCAAAGTCTCGTGTGGTCACAGGTGGGGCTTTTCGTGACCAGATCCAGATTTGTGATGCTCAGATTGAGGGTGTATAATTATTAAATTAGTCACTGATTGGTTTGGCATAGTTCTAAATAAGATTAAGAGTGCTCCACCCTTAAGGTGGAGTCACATGGATAAGATTACAAGTGGTAGAAAGAGGGTCCCTTGTCCCTTGTCTCTTTTCTCTTGTTTCTTTGTTACTTTACTGCTCTGATGACCCTCTGCAATGCCGTGAAGCCAGCTGAATTTGAACTGAAACCTTTACAAATGCTGAGCCAAAATAAAACTTTTCTCTAACTTTGGGTGCTGAATATTTTGTTTCAGCAATAAGAAAAGTAACTAAGACCCACACTAACAGCATCCTTTTGACTGATTACTTCTTTAAAGGTTCTATATTCAAATATATTTGTCTCCGTCTCTATCTCTGTCTTTCTCTCTCGGTATTGAACTCAGGGTCTTTGCACTGAGTTATATCTCCAGTCTTTATATATATATATATATTTGTTGTTGTTATTTGCTTCTTTGTTTTGAGATAAATCTCTGTTATCCAGACTTGGCTTGAATTTGAGGTCCTCCTGCTTTAGCCTCCCAGAGTGTGAGATTACAGCCATGTACCACCACAGGTGCATATTTTTTGAGGGGTACACAATTCAGCCTAACATTATGGATAGATGCCTTTTTGCAACACTGGCAGGAATATAGTACATAGTTTTTGCTGTGATTTGTTTTCTACTGAACAATGCCACAAAGATGTAACTGTGATACATGTTCCCTAATATGAGTAATCTGCAGTCACTTTAGCTACCACATTATTAGTGAACAGTTAGATTACTTCCACATACTTGCTATCAGACACACCACTGCATTGAATATCCTTAAAAACAGCTCTTTTTCATATGTGATTACTTCTCTAGGGATAGATTGCTTGGGACAGAATTTCTGGCTCAAAGCATAGGCTGTTTACATGTTTTGATGGGAGTACAAAGTTGTTTCTTGGTGGAGGATGCCTGTAATCCCAGCGGTGGGAGGCTGAGTTTGAGGCTGGGCTGTGCTACATGATGGGTTCAAGCCCAGCCAGAACTACACAGTGAGACTCCATCTCAAAAAACAAAACAACAGCAAAAGTAACAAAGAAAGAAACAAGTAGATAAATAAGAATAATTAGGAAGAAAACAGCATGATGTAATCTGTAAATAACTTTCAGGGTTCTAAAAGGTTCAGATTGTTAACAATGACCATGAGGCACTTAATGGATGAGGAGCTCTCTCTGGATCTGTAAGAAGAGCAGCTCTCCAACTAATCAATTTGAGTGAAAGCTGGCAAGACAGATAAGGTGGAACACGCTGTGTGCTTAAGAGGATCATTAGCCTTTCTTGCCAGATCAGAGGATAAAAGCTAAAAACCAGAGAAAACAGTAACACAGGCATGAGCAGCCATTGTTCAGCCCTGAAATGTCAAATGGAATCATTTGGAATTTATTCAGTAAGGGGAATCCTTCTGGGGTCAGAAAGGTGACATCAGACAGTAAGTTGAGGAACTACGTATGCCGTGCCAGATGCAGTGCAGTGCTATCTATACATACTACCAATTTGCTTCTATAATTAATACAAATAATTGACCATGAAACATTAAAAGTAATAGGAACATTTCAGTTTCACAAAATTAGTTCCTCATCTCCCATCTCATCCCATACTTTTCTGAAAATTTAGGGGAAAATCTTTGGAAAAAGAAATGTCCTAAATTTTTGGAATCACAGAGTATCACTTTCATATGACAAATCTTGTGATTAAAAGCCAGGTGGCAGCTTAGACACAATGTGCAGTAATATAGATACATAGTAGGTGTCCGCTGAAGCTTCTGATTCTTCCAAGCATTCTTTTCTTTGCCAGGAAACCAACAGCATTGAAGGATACAGAAATTGCCAGTTGGAACTCGTATTTATTTGATGGTGGTTTCTAATTACTAATTGATAAGCAGAGTTGAGAAAATATAGAAAAATCTGATTAAAAGTTAGTAACAAATTTTGACTTATTTTGATACATAAGTCTACAATTTTAATGTACATGTAAATTAGTGTAACTATCACCACAGTTAGGATACAAAATGGTTTATGTGGTCGACTTTACATTGCTATAACGAATACCTGACACAGGCTGTTAGGAAGTAAAGAGGGAGAGATTGAAGGCTAAGGCTGGGAAGCCCTGCTGGTCTGGGCTTCTGGGGATGGCTTCCTGGTGGAAGGTGTGTGTAACAGTATTTTATTTCATAGGTCTACACCGTTTGCTCATTCATTCACACATGTAGGACATTTGGATGGTTACCAATTCTTGGTGACCATAAGGTCCTGCTGTTACCACAATTATGATCAACCCTGTTGTTGGACTGCTTGTGGGTTGTGATATGTGGAAAGAATACAAAATAAATGTTTCTGGAAAATAGATAGTCTTTTCCCACTTGTCTGAGTATAGTTAGAATTTTTCTTCTTTATTCCTTGGGCCAAAACCTGAGGGTTTCTCCTGGAATTTTCTCTGTTCCCAGTGTCTGCTTTGGTTTCCTTGAGTCCGGGACAGGGTATTCTGGAGGAAAAGCAGGAAACCCATTATTGGTTTGCAGTGGGACAGGAAGTGTGGAGGGGCTTAGTCCCTCTTACCTGGAGCTAGACACTGCTGTGTTCAACATGACTATTTACTATGGCTTATGTAGAAAAATTCATGGTTCATAAATCTTCCAGGAGAATCTTCATACATTAAAACATTTAAGAACATTGTTATTATTATTAATTTCTAGGGTTTTTTTGTTTGTTTGTTTGGTGCCAGGGATCAACTCACAACCTTGAGTTTGCCAAGCAGGCACTTACACTGCTGAGCTAAACTCCCGGTCCCATGATTTTCAGTTTTTTGAGGCAGAATCTTGCTAACCATGCTGAGCTCCAAATTTCTGTGTCACCAAGGCTGGTGCTCAGCTCATGATTTTCTTGCTTCAGCCTCCCAAGTGCTGGGGCTACAAGCACATGGACTCTGCTCAGCTGAAGTAATGATCTTTAATCACAAGGGTGAGCTATTAAACTTTTTTGCAATAGTTAATATAGATAAGTTAAAAAGTTTTCTTAATAAAACTCTTCCATTTCAGTCTCCTTTGCTTGTGTCACGGGCTGAATATTCATGTCCTCTATGTCCTCCCATCTCTCCAGATTTGTGTGCTGGAACC
Organism: Cavia porcellus; assembly: GCF_034190915.1. Taxonomy (NCBI): domain Eukaryota; kingdom Metazoa; phylum Chordata; class Mammalia; order Rodentia; family Caviidae; genus Cavia; species Cavia porcellus. The sequence goes on along the minus strand of NW_026947494.1, from coordinate 77,002,645 downwards.
CTAACCCTTATTGTGGATAGTATCAGGAGAGGGGACTTTGGTGAGCTTATTAGATCTTAAGGTGGAGGCCTTATGAACGGTACCACAACAGCTGGGCATAGTGGTTCACACTTGTAACCCTGGAACCTGTGACGCTGAAGCAGGAGGATCATCATGGATTTGAGACCAGCCTAGACTACACAGTGAGTTAAAGGCCACCTGAACTACATTGTGAGACTATATCTCAAAAAACCAAACCAAACCAAACTAAACTAAATTAATGGGACTCTAAAGATCTCTCTTGCTTTTTTCCTGCCAAGTGAGGATCTAGTAAAAATTTTTCTGCAACCCAAAAGTGGAACCTCATCAGAATCTGCCCTGGCTGGAAGCCAGATGTAGGCTCTCCAGCCTCCATAACTGTGAGGAAATAAATTTCTATTGTTCATAAACTACCCAGTGAAAGGACATTGTTATCACAGGCCAAATGGACAAAGACAACTTCCCGGAAGTTAGTACTTCAAGCAGTGTGTTTTTCTCTCTCTGCTTCCTGTTTTAGCGTTCAGCCTTATGAATGCCGATGGACTTGGCTCTAACTTTGAGTCATTGCATTTTATAGTTTTGATTTGCTTCCACTTATTGGACCATTCTTGTGTTTAGATATCCAGATTTTTTTTAGATGAAAAGCATGCTTCCTTATAAGAATTTCAACATTTTTGTTAGTAATATTTGTCAAAATTCTTAATTTGATCACCACAACCTTACATGTTGTGTGTCTGAGGCCAAACCACAGTCAAAATACTGCTAAGTCAAGTGTCGATTCTCTGTGCTCAAAAACTATAATTTGGACAACTGTTTCTAGGAAGACAATATGTAACCTATTAACTAGTGATTCTTACTGTATTTTTTTTTCTTGAAATTCTGTATTACTTGTACCCTTTTACTGCTTTGTTTTTTTATTTCCTTTCTTTTTTCTCTTTAAATAAAAAAAAAGCAGTCTGCTAAATTGAATGCCCCTGAAAATCACTTTTAATTGAATTCCAGTTGCTTTCCCAGGGATATAATTACAGTAATTTGCTCAGTCCACAGCCACACAGGAAAAAATGTTTAGAATCACGTAGCTTCACTGATAGCATTGATTTTTATAGCAAATGGATTTTTTTCTTTTTGCCATACTATAAATCTTCTTGTAAGATTCTCCCCTCATATAATGGCTCTGCAGCTTGGATTATTGAGAATGCACTGTATTTTGACTACAATTTTGGTGTTTCCTAGAATCCTACACACAAAGTGCTTAACCTGTTTTGAAATCAATCAGAAATTTAATCTCACATGGTAGACTGAGCCATAAATTCACCATTGGCCCTTTACCAAAGTCCAGTGACGTGACAGGGGATGAATAAAAGAATATAACCTATGATGACAAAGAGAAAAAAAGAGATAAAGGGCAGGGCTGAAAAGTCAAAGCTACCTGGGAATGCAAGAGAAAGAACAGCAACTACTTGGTTCCTGAAAATCACAAAAGAAGGGATATACAGGTTTATTGCATAAAAATGCAATAAATTTGGGGCAATAAAAGCATAGTGGGAGGGCAGACAGGACTGAAAATCTTTTACATTAGTGTGTCTTCCATCTCCTCTTTCTTTAGATCTTCAACTCACATGGACTGAGCATCCTCCCTCCCTAACACCACCCTCCACCCCAGACTGTGGAGTCACTTCCGGAAAGCACTGAACAGGAGGCTCGGAAGTCAGATACCACAGATGCCACGGGGAGCTTGGGTTCCCATGCAGTGATGCCCTGAGAAGTGGGGAAGTAAAAAAAAGCTGGACTGGTGCAGCTAGGCACAATCCAAGAGTGGTGGGAAGTGGAGGCAGAAGATGGCACGATCAAATTCATCTTGGGCACTTCAGCAACTTATCAGGATTGTCACACACACACACACACACACACACACACACACACAGCTAGGGATGTGGTTTAACATGAATTTCAGACCTTCATTCCAACCCCAAGTACTATCCCTCCACACAAATAAAATAAAGTAATAGAATAAAACAAAGCTTGACTGTGCAGAAGGGCCTCTCAGTCATTCTCCTCCTCTTCCATAGAACACTGTCCCCTCACTCACACAGGAGATTGCCCCGCTGGTCCCTGAGGAAAGCGACTGTCTCCTGAAAGCCTACAGGTTCTGACAATGGGACTCTCCCAGCAGAATGGCAAAGCTTGCAATCAGTGTTCGTGCCCAAGTACTTAGAGATTTCAATGATCTTACAGTGCCTTGTTCTTAAGTATGAACCATCAGCAAGTAATTCTGACACAGCTGAAAAAGTCTCCAACATGAAAGCAGAGCACTCCCAAAACACGCTGGGAAAGAATAACACGAACAGTTCAGCAACAGAAGATAATATTGAAACCCTCACATACCATGATGACCTCCGGGAGATTAGATGTTACACGCAAGAAACAAGAACAAGGGTTATAAAGAGACAGAGTTCTTGGGATAATTCAATCTGATGTTACAGATGAAAAATATCAGTAGAAGCTGGGTGTGGGGTGCACACCTATAATCCCAGCACTTGGGGAACTGAGGCAGGAGGATGACCCTGAGTCTGAGGCCAGGCTGCACTACATAGTGAGCTCAAGGCCCGCCTGACTGTGATAGCAATTTCACATTTGACCAAATGTTACAGCAAAGTCAGATTCACCAGTGACACAGGAAGCTGCTGAGAGGCACTCTGGAGGAGTGGAGAGATCTCTTTATTTTTCCTAGCAGGACCAGAGAAGTATAGCACTCCAAAATCTGAGCCCTGAATCTGGATCAGGGTTGGGACATTGTTATACAGTGTTTGAAGTGGGAGAGGGGGAGTCACGCAAAGGCAGGTACTTAAAGGACACAGGCTTGCAACTTTGAACTTCTGGATGGTCCCTGATCTTTTGGCCTCTTTGGGCAGGGGAGTCAGGTAACACCGGCTATCTAGCAGCCCACAGGGGAGGAAGGGAGGAACACAGCAAGGTCTCACACTGGGGAAGTAGGGTGGAGAGGCACAGTGGGTTCAGAGACTGTTGTCATCTTGTGGTTGGGGTCAGAGTAAGAACCTGACATCATCTGACTAAGGGGCTCGGGTGAGCTCGAGGAGGGGTGGTCTGAGAGGGGTTTGTTTTTCTGTCTCAGAGCTACAAAGTCTCAAATAACAAACAAACACCGAAGAAGGGTTGGAACATAGTGAAGAATTATCATAGGAAATTAAAGAAACAGAAAGAAAATTAGAGAATCTACTCAGTAGGTTTAATGCACTTAAAAAGACTTTGGAGCAGGGCACAGAGATGCTTACTGCAATCACAGCACTAGGGAGGCTGAGGCAAACGGACTGAGAACTCAAGGGCAGCTTATACTCTGTCTCAAGAAACAAACGAAAAGACTTCCACGTATTGACTTTTGGCTCAGGGGAAACCAAATGCCACTTTCTCCATTTGTTCCAAATCTAGATTCACCAACACTGGTCACCTCTACCTTGTCACCCAGTGGACCCAGTGAGCTCATGGCCACACTCCCAACATGCACTTGTAGTGAAGCTGGTGTCACATCTGCCCTGGCCCTCAAGATGGCCCCTTGGATTTGTCTGGAAAAAGGCAGGTGATGGTACTACGAAGGTACCCTGAGACTGGATCGTCTTAGGGTCAGAGTGAAACTGCCACCCAGAACAGGCAGGCATAGGTTGAGATGGCACCTTGAGGCTTTGACCTGATCATCAAAGTCCTCAAGAACTGCCCAGAGACAGAGAAACAAATGAATATGCACATTAAACACAGTGGAAAAATCATTTTTGATAAGATGGTCACCATTGTCCCATAGATGTGGCACCGATCTTTAGTCAGCGGAGTCTCATTAAAGAGAACTTGGGGACTGCTTGGTCTGTGGTCTGCCATGCTGGTGGTAACCACCCCTGTGATATCTTGAGTGACATTAACAGTGATGTGGTGAGATGCCCAGCTAGTTAAGAAAAAAAGAGAGCTGGGGATGTGGCATAGTATAGAGTATGCACGAGGCTATGGGTTTAATTCCTAGCAGAGAGAGAGAGAAAGAGAGAAGAAGAGGGGAGGGGAAGGGAGAGGGGAAAGAGGGGAAGGGGAGGGGAGAGGAGAGGAGAGGAGAGGAGAGGAGAGGAGAGATTTTGATTTCCAGGAAGAAAAGACAACACACAAAGAATGGTTATTATTTTAAAAATAAAAAATCAATCAGATAAACAGATTGGGGACTGGATGTAGGTGTGTGGACCCAGAAGGGGAGTTTCTGTCTCCTTGAATCCTAGTCTCCCCGGGACAGGAGATTGGGCAGAGAGTCACCTCTCACTCCCATCCAGCACGAAGAGTGGTACAGGGAGGTGGTTTGCAGTCCTTTTAGAGGTATGGACCCCTGTGGAGTAAACTGGAAGCCAGGGAAAGCCTGGGCAAGAAGATACCTTAGAAGGTAGTCAGCAGAGAGGGAGGAGTGCTTGAAACTTGGATGGAAGGAATAATCAATTTTGATACTCAGATTTCAACTTAAAATAACTGCTGTTTCTTGATCTTTACATCATCTCTTGGCTGCTGGCTGCTTGCAAATATAAAGCTAAAACAGAAGGAAGTTCAACATTCGTTGCTTTTCCAAGTAGCAAGTGGTAAAAAGAGAAGTGTTTTAATCTGGAGGGAAAGTGCCTGAGGAGCGTGTGTGTGTGTGTGTGTGTGTGTGTGTGTGTGTGTGTAGAAATGACAGGCACTCATTTGGGTAGAAATAAACTGCAGAGAAGCACAGAAGGGTTTTGGTTCTAGATCTGGGATTTGGTAATTCAGAAGGTTCCCGGGAGGAAGCCATGAGGATGGGGAGGCCACTTCTCGGGAGAGGCTGAGTCTCCAGCGCTCTAGCCACTTTCTGTGCTGCTGCCTGAGATGGGCAAGTGCTGAGGAGGGTGCCACAGGGGTAGTGCTTGGTGCCCATGGGAGACTGGATTCCCTGGAGGAACCAAATTCTGCAGCTGCGCAAGGCCCTTGCATAAGGCAGCATGGTATTTGTATATGACCTCTACATCTCTTGTGTATGCTGAATCACTCTAGATGACTTATACTTAATAAAACATAACTTACGTGTCACTCATTGGTGATTTCTTAAGTCCATCATTTCATTCCATACCATGTCCTGTGCCTGGGCTTCACAGGCATCTCACACTCAGTACACCTGCAACTCAACTCACCTCCTCACTACCTGTTGTGATGAGCAGGACTCAAGCTGGACCCCTGGGGCAGGGACTTCCTGTCCTTGGAGACACACTGCCTGCATCTATCACTACTATCTCACTGAATCAGTTTCCTGTTTCAATCAACTCTGTCTTCTTATTTTTAAATTTGTATGAGGACATGCTTGCAGTGCATGGTGATCATACTCCTTGTGGAGTGTTGGTGAGTGCACAGAACACATCTTAATTCTCTTTTCATTTCCTTCCTCTTCCCCCTCCTCCTCCTTCCATCCCTTGGTCACCTTCCCATTTGCAAAAGATCTGTCTCCTTGTTCACTATTATCCATCTTTTACTTTGCTCTTGTGTTTATACTTTGGGTTTATCAGATAAAAGAAACCATGCAATATTTAAGCTCGTCTGTCTGATTTATTTCATTTACCATGGTCCCAAGGCGCATGTGTTTTCCTACTCCTGACTGAAGTTTATCTTTATGGCAGAGTGGTACTTTGTTGTGTATAAGTACCACATTACCTTACCACTTATATGTCTTATGATTTCTCTTCAGCTCTTCTTTCTCAAGCTGTCACATCTCAGTGACTCCCTGACCAAATCTTGTCTAGCTCAAATCTACTCTCCCACCCTGATACTAGAATAAGTTTTCTGAAAATTCCATTCTCTATACTCTCATACAAATCTTGGCTTTGATAGAATTCTCCAGACTGCTTATTTAAAATGCCAACACCCGGGCTCCAGATTCTGGCTCAGTAGGTGAGCTTCAGGTTAGGAATTTGATGACTGATGTAGGGATAACATATGACCCAGAGCTGGGTCAGCTGCTGATCAGGTTGGATGTGGTTCTTATCTAGGGCTTCATGGATTTCCATTTGCTGCAATACCACCTGGAATACCCTTCCCACTTCTCCCTGCCTTTACCTGCAGCTCTGCAGCGCTGAAGCCTTTTATCCCTCCTTTTAGGGGCTCCATTTATGACTGCTGCCCTCTGGGAGGTCCCCACAATCCTTTCAAAGCTGAGTGGGTAGTGGGTGAACTCCTTTGCACACACTGAGAAACTTATGCTACTTTGCTACTGCTTCTAATGTGGACTGAGGCGCTTCTTGTGGGCTTGCTTTGCAAAATCTCCCCATCTGGGCATTTTCAAAGTAATAGCAGTGCTGGGTCAGTACTGGCAAAGAAGAAGCCAATCTGGCTTCTGTCAGTACAGATACCACAGACACAGCATGGTGGACACATTGTCCTTCCTTTCAACATGATGACAATGCATTTCCTTGACCCTTCCGTATATCATGTTGGGTTCTCTTGGGAACAAGCACGGAAACATCCCAACAAATGTCTAGAACTAAACCCAGAATTAACCGGCTTGCTTGCTTGCTCTTTCTTTCTTTCTTTCTTTCTTTCTTTCTTTCTTTCTTTCTTTCTTTTTTTCTTTCGCAGTGTTTCACTATGTAGTGAAGGCTGGTTTTGAACTCACTTATGTAGCCTAGGCTGGCCTAGAACTCATGGTGATCCTCCTGCTTCAGTTTCCTAAATCCTGGGATTACAGGTGTGTGTCACATGCCCAGCTCTCAGAACTAACTTTGAACAAGAATATTTCAGGAGAAAAGTCTGATTTTAGTTACTGAGTAGATGATGAGTGTCATTAACTGTTTTCATTGCTGAGACAAAATACCCAATATGCAAAATTAAAGGAGGAAAAGTTTATTTCAGCTAATTGTTCACAGCTGGTTCCAAGGCAAGAGGGCGTGGCAGAGGAGCATCACAGAGAAGAAACAGTTCATGGCAGGCAGAAGGCAACAAGACAGCAAGCCGCAAGCAGCAACCTCTTTCTGTCCCTTGTATTCTATCCAGACTACCCACCGTTAGGGCAGAGAACCTCAATCCAGCATCACACCATCAATCAATCCCAGCATCACATCCTTGATTCCAGCATCACACACCCTAGATTCAGCCACTTCCAAAAAGCTCCACCTCTGACCACATGAGGCTTGGGAGAACAGTAGACACAAGCCACAACAATGAATTTCACTGTGAGCACATCACTGGTTAGCCCGGGACACAGGCCACATTAGACAGAAATCAAACATGGATTAGTTCTAAAGCAAGAGTAAAATGTAAGTTTATTATAGGAAAGAAGCACAGCTCAATAAGCCATACTATCTTTTACTAAAATGACAGTAAATTTGGACATTCCGCAGACAAAGCAGCATTGAACAAAGGGTACTTCACTTTTATGGAGTGCCAAAAGAATGCCCTTCCTTTCTTTCTTTCCTTCATTCTTTCTTCTTTCTTTCCTTTTTTTCTTTCTTCCTTCTTTCTTTTCTTCTTCCTTTCTTCTTTGGTACCAGGGATTGAATCCAAGGCCTTCTCACTGAGATACAGCCCCAGCCCTTTAAAATTCTTTTGTTTTGAGACACAACCTCACTAAATTGTTGGGTTATCTAAGCTGGATTTGAACTTGTGATCTTTTTGCCTCAGCCTCCCAGAGTTCCGGGATTATAGGAGTGCTGCCAGGTTGGGTTTATTTACATTTTATTTCATCATGATTTCTAGGAAGGGGCAGAGCTCTCTGGACAGAGTAGAGTTTAGTTACTGAATAGGGTTACTTTTGTGCATGGCCCAAAATGTACTCAGAAATATGTTAGATTCTCCCTTGAGCAGAGATCTTAGAGTGGAAATGTTCTACAAGGAGGTTAAATGAAATGTGGGGTCAGATTTCAGCCAGACACAGGGTCATCTTCATTTACACCAGTCGTCTCATTCGGTTTGCCTGCACCTCTCACCTCCTATCTCCAGGACCACAGAGGCTCTGCCTAATCGATGGCCTCATTCACTTTCTCCCTCTTATTACAGCTTGCACTTCCTTGCTTGCTTTCTCTCAGACTGCCTTACTGCTCCTTGTCTCAGATATATTTCAGAATTTCCTTATTTTGCCATAACATTTAATAAAGATGATAAAGAGATCCCAAATTTCTGTGTTTTCATCTGAGTTTTCCATTAGAAGAAGGGAGTAGACCTGACAACAGCTAAAGCTACTGGTGATCACATGAAAACCAAGATCCACTTTGAGTTTCAGTGGAGAACACGGCTGGATGGAGATCAGCAAGAGCAGGAATAACAGAATAGTTCCACAGAACAGGCTGAGTGATACCATACTTTGAATGTCCAGGATTGGAATAATTTTCCTTCAAGCCTAATTTTTGAATTGTTTTCTTCTCCCCGCTCACTCCCAATAAACCAGGGAGGTATTGTGTGTAGCTTAATTCCTACTCTCCAGTATTTATTATCAATATATTTTGTGCACTCCTGCCTGGCAGTGTATCTGGATTCAACAGTCAGCGACTCTTGAATCTTTTTTTTTTTTCATTTAAAGAGAAAACAAAACAAAACAAAGCAGTAAAAGGGTACAAGTAATACAGAATTTCAAGAAAAAATATACAGTATGTAATCACTAGTTAATAGATTACATATTGTCATCTTAGAAACAGTTGTCCAAATTACTAAATTAAAGCATACAAAGTGGACATTCATACAGTGAGATTGCAGACAGTTTTGTTCAATGATCCAACAAAAACTCATAATATGGTTTTCTATCCTACACACTTGAATGACTCTTGAATCTTGAAAGCTGAGCTGTTACATGGAGTTTGGAAGCCAGAGAGCCTTCAACTAATATTGTACTCCAGGCTACACACAGAATATTACTTTCCATCTGCTGCTGTTAGCTGGAGAGAACTTTAAGAGTGTCATAGATTGGATTTCAATGAGAAAAAAATCCCCAGAAAACAGAGGAAAGGCAACAACTGAATCTACCATCAAGATTTTATGAAAAAATTTTCTATTCTGATTTGATTTATTGTACCACATCTGAAACATATATTGTTCAAATAGATTCAGAAAGTATCTTTAATAGATGAGCCCATGTTAGTGATTTCTAGAGCATTCTTTTTTTTGGTGGTGAGTATTGAACCCAGGGTCTTCACCGTGAGCTACAGCCAAGCCCTTTTTATGTTTTATTTTAAAAGAGGGTCTCATTAAGTTATCTACTGCCCCGATTGGGCTTGAACCTGTGAACTTGCAGTCCTTCTACCTAAGCCTAGCAGAGTGCTCAGATTACAAATGTGCATCGCCATGTCAGACTTCCAGAACATTCCAGTTGATTTGTCCAATGGATCATTGGCACTTAACACTCATCTTGATGGATTATTTTAGAGCTACCATATTTTTGTGAACCATACTGTTATTATTTTATCCAAAAAATGCACAGGAAATATTTAGTATTAGATCAGAGAGTTGAGCTATGCAACAAAAAAATGTACCCAAGTTCATTCATTGGATGCTGAACACTGATTGGCAAGCATGTCTTTCCTGTGTGCTGGTGGTGCTGTGTTTTTACCTTCAGTACCTCATTCCTTGTGGAGTTTTAGGGCCCAGAATCTCCATGTTAAATTTAGCAATCCCAAATCTATCGTCACGTTACATCTCCTGGTGCTGCTCTCTTCCAGGGCACCCAGTCGCTCCAGCATAAGCTCTCTCTCTTTTACTTCCCATTTACACAAGAAGGCGCAAGAAAATAAACCATATTCTCTTTCATACCTCTGTGATTTTGCCTCAGAAAAGCAGGAAGAAAGAGCTATTGGTCTTTCAGCGGTGGTGGTGGTATACATTCTCTCATGCTTTGCAAAAGGTCATTAAAACCAGGCAAGCAAATATTCAGCTTCTCTTGCAAAATACTTGGCTTTGTTCATGCAGACATGGTCCTATCAATGAAAGATGATTAAAGTGCTCACGAGAACATAGCTACTCTCTCTAACCTTCAAATTAGCTTACTTTCTTTTTGGCACGAATATCTTGATCTAGGGATCAGAAAGAACCTTGTATGTAGTTACCTAGCAACATGCTTTAAATTGTAATGAGGTTAAGTAAGTTTGCCCAGCACCCAAAGTGTATCAGAAACAGACACCTGGCCAGGATTAACCAAAACCTATTAATTCAAAAGCCCCATGCATAGTTTGTTTTCTTAGGTATAAATAAACTATGATGCTCTAGAGAAGATAAATACTTCCAATTTTAGCATTGGCTGTATTTTACGTCCTTTCTATAATTTACTGTGTTTGTTTTTTTCTACTTGAATTTGATCTGGCTAGTGTTGCCTTGATCCTTGATTCGTCTTCACATATCCACCTAACCCCAGCGTCCAGTTCTAGACATCTCTGATGCTGGTTCCTTATTCCATGCTTGGCTTCACTTCCAATGGCTCACGCTGCTGTCACTTCTCACTTTTAACATGAATGGGATGTTTCCTTTAGAAAATCAGTCCATCGCCTGGAGATATATTTCAGTGGTGGATCAATATGAGGACTCTGAGTTTGATCTCTAGCCCTGCCAAAGCAAGAGTAAAAGCAAATACAAAACTCAGCCTACAAAGATAAAATGAGAAGTATTCTAATTTAGTTTAGACATTTCTGTCCCTGTTTCTACTTCTGTGTGTGTGATTTTCCTGTGAAGCGTATTTCTCTGATTTCTGTCTTTCTTTTTTTCTTTTGGGAGACAGGTTCTTCCTATTTAGTTGGGGCTGCCTTTGAACTCACTATGTAGCTCAGGTGGGCCTTGAACTTGTGGCAATCCTCCTGTATCAGCCTCGTGCTAGGATTATAGGCATGCACCCCAATCCCTGGCACTTGTCAGATTTCTAAAGCTCAAGACTTAAGATGTTTGTGCTACCAGGAGATCAAATGGAATAGAGTTGAAAAAGTCATTAAGAGATTCATAGTACTGGTGGTTTGATTGTGCATGTGTGTAATCACAGCTATTTAGGAGGAAAGTTAGGAGGATAAAAGTCAGAGGCCAGTCTGGGAAACTTAGTGAGAATTCGCCTTGAAATAAAATAGAAAAGGATTGTGTGGGGCATAACTTGGCACTTCCTGGGTTCAATTTCCAGTACCATCTCTATGAGAGAGACTGACAGATCAAGAGAGTGAGCAAGAGAAACAGAGAGAGAAAGAGAGATAGAGAAAGAAGAAAGAAGTCCCAACCTTGTTGATCTTCTCTGTGCCCTGGAACACATCCTGCGTTGATTCAGGCAGGGTCCTTCCCCTCGTCCAGCTGTTGGTCCATGCTGAGGGTCCATGTGGAACAGGAAGGAGTGATCTGTGGCTTGCTTTTCTGTTATTGTCAACATCAGTAGGGTAAGAATAGTTTATTGGAGGCAGGAGGATCATGAGTGAAAGAGCGATCTGTTCTTTATAGCAAGGCCCTGTCTCAGAAACAAACAAACAAGCATAGTTTATTCTGATAAGTGCAGTTATATATTGCATGCAAATATATAATAATTACATGTATTTTGCTCTTTTGCATAAAGCCATATATAACTTTTGACAAAGTATTAGAAAATAAGTTCTGAGTTTTTTGTTTTTACTTTCAAATAATTTCAAGTGTTTAAAAAATTGAAAAAAATAGTGCTTCTATACAAGCTTCATGGAGTCTGGCTCTCACTTCATCCCCAGCCACGGTACTGTTACTAACATTTTTTGGCTTATTTGAAGGCTAATTGCAGACATGCTGCCCCCCTCCCTTAGCACATATTTGTGTTAACTGAAAACGAGGACAGTTTTCCTCCATGACGGGGAATATCCGTCAACAGCTGGAAATCAGTACTGGCATGGTGCTACCTTTAACCCATGGGCCCCATTCAAAAATTTCATTTCCTTGAGGATTTTTTTTTTCTTTTTGGTACTAGAGATTGAACTGAGGCATCACAACGATAATCAGCAGGTATTCTACCACTGCCGCTGAGCAATATCCCAGCCCTTTCATACATTTCAAGACAGGGTCCCCCTAAGTTGCCCAGGCTGAGTTTGAGCTCATGATCTTCCTGTCTTACCTTCTAGAATCCCAGGATTATATGTATACTCCACCACAGTTTAAGAACCTGGTGGAGGAGTTTGCTTTGTTATTTTTATTTTTTTAGTCTGGGGTGGAATGTATGAGAAAATTGGATTTGTTTATATTTCTCTTTTAAACTATAAAACAAATCTTCAACCTGAAAGATTCTAATCAACAGATCTAGCATGGGTGCCAGCATCCGTATTTTCTACGGACTCTTCACAAGGTCCACATGTGTACCCACAATTGAGCCATTTTGATCACTTGAACCCCTATCTTATTAGGAAATCAAAAGCCTAATAAGGAACCCTGAAAGGCTGGGCTAGAACAACTTCTGGCATTCTCTCATTTTTTTTTTTGGTAGAGATCAGTGATTCCTAGAATCTAATTATATCAAGGCTGAGAGGCAATGGGCCAGAGACCATGGTGACTCTAAGAAAGAGGCCCGGTGGTATTTGAAAAACTTACTGAGACAGGGTTATCACTATGTAGTCCAGGCTGGCCTTGAACTTGCAGCAATTCTCCTGCTTCAGTCTCCCAAGGACTAGGATCATAGGTGTCAACACTGTACCTGTCTGCTGATTGGACTTTTATGGGACTCAGTATGATTTGACAGGCTACCCCCATTGCTTGAACCTTGCAGAATGGCAAATAGACTTCACTCGACATCCTGTAGAGGATAAAACCAACTATGAGTGTTAATAGAGAGTTTTATTGGGTAAGCAGAGGCCTTTCCTATTTGATCTTCAGTGTCACACAGACTAGGTCCAGGCAGGCTCTTGGCTACACACTAGCTGGTGCTGGCACTGCAATGATCATCCTCATTCCTTGGGTCCAGTTTGCTTATCACTAGGCTACTTTAAGAAATTTTACAATACATGTAAAGACCTGGCCATTAACATACATAAGCACAGGTTATCAACTACTCCAAGAATCTTTAGACTCACTGGCTAATGGTGGCAGTAACAATCTAGCCCTCCATTATCTGCTAGCCAGTCGAGGAGGAGTTTGCTTTTCTATAAGTCCTATTTCACCTATAAAAATAATTCTGGACAGACTGAGATTGACATCTAAAAGATTTCTGAGCAGGCTATATGGCTGTACCAATACAATGAGGACATTGATCCCAAATCTTCTGGTCAGCTACAAAAATCTCCCTCCTAAAGTCACTTGGTTGCTTCCTCCCTCGGGACCACTTATAATCACCCCAATTCTGCTCCTATTTAGCACTGGCTGCTCTAGATAATAATAAAGTGAAAGCTGTGCAATCATAGCCTCAAAAGGCCCACTTTCAGACGATGGCTCAGATTATAACTCATGGCTTTCCTGACATTTAATGAGTTTTTCCCATTGAACAGGCTGGCAAACAATTCCTCACATACAGGTAGCAGCTCTTTTCTCCCTGTCTCTGGCAGGTTCTTAGCAGCCCAGCTGGCACACTCTAATTACCCAACACAGTTAAGAAGCACATAATCTCTGGGAGGTAGGGCTGACAGTCCCTTTCAGCAGGAAGTAGGTACAGCAGAAAAGAGATCTTCCCTCCTTCCACATCCTCTAAGGCGTTATGAGGGTTATGACACTCAGAGTGTGAAAAAAGTATGGCAGGACATTAGGGCCGTGCAAACCAGAAAACCAACCAGGCAGAAGGTGACAGAAGTCCTAAAAGAACTAATGGCTGATCAGTTAAGCAAGATGTTTTCTGAAAAGAGAAGACAAGTGCAGAACCCAAGACCCAAACCACTCCAGTTTTATAGCTTTCGGCACTGTTCACAGGACCCTTCAGAAAGCACAATTCTTAGTTCTTCATTAAAATCCAGTGCTGTTGTGTTATTCCTAATCCTTTACTTACATCTAGATACAATCAGTCAAAAAACACTGCTCCCGACCTTTCATTTACATCTGGCATGAGGCCCAATGAGTTTTTTAATAGGGAAATTGTCCTGATATCATATTTATGTGAGGCAGAGCCATTCTAGGTGTCTTTATTACTTTTCTTGTTGCTGAGACAAAATACCCAACATCCAAAGTTAAAGGAGGAGAGGTTTATTTCAGCTCACAGTTTTCAGAGTTTTCAGTCCATAATCCACCATCTTCAAGGCAGGGTGGCATAGAAGAGGGGAATCACAGAGAAGAAATGGTTCCTGGGAAGCAGAGGCCAGCACAAGCAGCAAGGAGCAGGCCACAAGCAATGAGCAGTGATGCTCTTTCTGTCCCTTATAACTTATCCAGGCTACCTGCCCTTAAGCCGACAGTACGAACACCCGGGTGGGGGCAGCCTTAATGCTGGCATTACACCAGGATCAATCCCAGCATCATATTTTTTAATGGTTCCTTCCAGAGCTTCACTCTGATTTTTTATTAATTAAGCCAATTGCCGTATTTTAAGTACACATAATGATCACACTTATCCCAAGAAATTTGTGCTGTACATGATATAACGTGATTCTTTTTTCCCCATTATCCCTTCAACCCCTCTTCCCCTCTGGGTTTACAGAAGCTTTGTTTCCACTTTGCCTTCTGTTCTCATCATTTTTTCTTTTCCTTGCCTTTCTTTCTCCCTCTTGCTCCCTAATTCGTGACATCTGTTATACATTTGGTTCTTATTTACTCTCTTGGTTCCTCACACCAGAGAAACAATGTGGTGTTTACACATGTGTGTCCGATTTATTTCACTTAGAGAATGGCCTCAAGGTGCATCAGTTTAGCTAGAAATGTCTCAAGCTTAAGCTTCTTTATGGCAGAGTAGTATTGCATTGTATAAAAACCCCACATCTTTATCCATTCATCAGTTGATCGGCATTTGTGCTGTTTCCAAGATTCAGCTGTCACAAACTGTAAACATGTGCGTGCATCTATCACTGAGCATTGCATTCCTGTCACTGCGTTGTATACCCCGAGTCCGGTCACCTCTGAAATCCCCGCTCACGACTGTATGAGGCTTTTAGGGGGGCATCCGGATTGAAGGTATTAGTGATACCAAAGGTCCCTTCTCTTTTACTCTTGGGGCCACTGTGAATTTTCTTTACCTGTCCACTCAGACCCTATGGAGCATAATTTCTTCACCTTCAATAAATCTATACTTTCACTGCCCCTTCTGTGTGCTTGCCCTGTTCTTTGTTTAGGACATCAAGATTTAGAAAAACAAAAATCAAGCCCCGAGAGTCCTGTTAGGTAGCATCTATACTCCCTCTCTCTGCTCTGATTTCTCCTCCTAGGCTCTTTCTACATCCCATTCTCTTGTGTGGTGCATGTGGAAAGATGGATTCAAAGAGATTGGGCAGCTTCTATAAAACCTCAAATCTGTACACAGCCAAACTGGCACTGACTCACTTGTTTGCCATTGAAGATCTATTAATACATAACTTTCCCAATCACTGTTACATAGACTGAATTTAGATTCCTTGATAAGTCAGTTTCTAACCACTGGGGTGGTACAAACCCTTGGCTTGGCTGTTGCCTGCCACGTGCTGCTGAGGGGCCCTTAGGAGAGGAATCTTAGCAGGGCTGGGTCTGATAATAAACTGTTCAGCCACTGGCGGGGAAGAGGGATGGGGTGGTTGCAACATGATGTATACACATGAAGCTCATTATCTGCCCTATCATGCTGGACGTGACCAGGGAAGACAAGCTCTGCCACAGGACATGTGCCTTGGTGTCGACCAGAGCAGACCACTGTGAGTAAGGTTGTAGCAGCTAGAAAGGAAAGGGTTTCCTACATATAGAACATCAATGTAGCACAAGGTATGGCCTTTAAAGGTGAGGAGGGCTTGCTGGGGACAAATGGGAAAAAGATTTTGTTGTTCTTGCTGTTCAGTAATAGCCAAAGAACTTCTTTTAGTGCCATCCAAATTATTTATACATTGGAATCCTTCTCCCTTAACCTCCCCCTACTGGGCTTGTAGGCATATGACCTTGTATCTAGCAATGAAGGGGTTAAACCATTTTAGCTGATTGGAGAAAAAAAGAAGAATGAACATATGTCTCCATACAGGTGCCATGTGTGTAGAGGTATGCATGTGATCATTATATCCGTCTATCTATAATGTACCAATAAAATTAATTTTTTATTATTATTTTGAAGGTAGTAAAATACAACAGAACAAGACAGAACAAAGCCAACTGAGACAGTGCAGTGAAATTGGTACAGAACATCACAGCAGGTTACCAGGATAAAAGTAGTAGGTGCCATAGTATATCTCGTTATCTTCACAATGGTTGTCCTTTCAATCAAATATAGCAAAATAAAACCTAATATAGAACATCATAATATCTATCAGAACAGAATATTGAGTAGAGCAATACAATTAATCAGATCAAAGCAAAACAGTGATAACTATGTTTGCCTTCAAAAAGATGGTAGAAGGAAGCCCCCCGTATTTGCTATATTGCATACGGTCATCCTCCCAAGAGATGCTCAGACCTCTGGCTCCCATTTACTAATGGGGGTGGGGGGGAGGTAATGGGATGATTCTCAGCCCATGTGCCAGTAGGATCTGGGAAGCAAGAGGGTTCCTTTCTTGCCCAGCGCCCTAAGTTCCATGGCAGGGATCCCGGGAGAAGCTGGCTTGTTGGTTCCCTCCCTGGGTCACCCCTAATTTTTTTTTTGTATCGGGGATCGAATTTTTGATCTTGTGCTTGGCACTTGTGCCACTGAGCTAAACCCCTGGCCCAACAATAAAATTAATTTTTAAAAAATGAAGAAAAAAGAAAGTATTTTATCTGTAAATAATGATAATTTGTCTTCTTCCTTTCCTAATCTATATCCTTTTTATTTATTTCTCTTGCCTGATTCCTCTGGCTAATATTCTGAGTATTACATTTAACAGAAGTAGTGTTAATAGACATGTTTGCCTTGGTGTTGATTTTAGAAATTATCAGTTTTCCCCCATTTAATATAATTTTGGTAGTAGGTTTGTCATAAATGGCTTTCATATGATTGAAAAAAGGACCTTCTATGCCTATTTGGTTTTTTTTTTTTTATTATGAAAGGATGCTGGGGTTTTGTCAATGAAGTTTTCTACAGCTACTGAGATGATCATAGAAAAACTCCTTTTTTCTATTTATGTGTTATTTAACATTAACTTTTTTGGAGACAGGGTCTCACTAAGTCATGCAGCCTTGAACTTGTTTGTATAGTACAGGCTGGCCTCGAACTCACAATAATCCTCCTGCCTCAGCCTCCTGAGTGCTGGGGTCACAGGCATGTTACACCACGCCTGGCTATTGATTTATGTATGTCTGACAATTCCTGCATTTCATGGATGAAGCCTATTTGGTCATAATGTAAGATTTTTTTGATGATTTGTTGTATTCTGTTGGCTAGTATCTTGTTTGGCATCTATATTCATCACAGAGATTGGTCTGAAGTTCTTTTTCAGTTGAGTTCTTGTGTGGTTTTGGAACAGGGTAATGCTAGCGTCTAGGGATGAGTTTGGAAGTACTCTTTTCCTTTCAATTTTATTAGTTTGAGCAGTATATACATTAGATCTTCCCTGCAGTTTTTATAACATTTAGTGGTGAGTCCATTATGTCCTGGGCTTCCCTTAGTTGTTAAGTTTTTATTATTGCCTGCTATTGGATTATTCAAGATGTTTACATCTTCTTGGTTCACCCTTTGGAATTAATATGTATTCAGGAATCTACGCATTTCTTTTGAGCATCAGGAAAACAATTACATGCAGGATACATAATTTATAGTATTATTTGTAATGGTGACCTAAGGAGTCAAATACAAAGAAAGTACAGGAAAGCTGTCC
This sequence comes from Cavia porcellus, assembly GCF_034190915.1. NCBI lineage: Eukaryota > Metazoa > Chordata > Mammalia > Rodentia > Caviidae > Cavia > Cavia porcellus. Next base: position 76,984,799 of record NW_026947494.1, on the reverse strand, counting down.
ACACACTGAGGACTTAGAGAATTGAGCTAAGGGCCTGGATCCCATGGCAATATCCTGGGTGAGCTCAACTGAAGACTTAGAGCCCATGACAATGTCTCTGGAGTGCAACTGCGGGTCTAGAGCCCATGACAATGACTCATGCAAATTCGTTTCACAGGTCCTCACTGGGAAGACCCCACGGTCAGCAGTGGAAGCTAGAAAGTCTGTGCCAGCAATATGAAGGATCTGTGCCAGCAGGCAGACCGTTCTGCTCTAGAGCAAAGACTCAGAATAAGTACCACAGCCATCCTCAGTGACAGTGAGGTCCTGAGCTCCTCTGACAATGAGACGAGCAGAGTTCATACCAGGAAGCTAGTGTGACAAGCTTCTCCTGGAGATTAAACAGCACATATCTCTCCTTCCAGAGCCAGGAAGTGATACTCAAAGTAAGGACCAAAGTTCCCCCAAAGCACTGCAGTCGTTCTCACCGACAAGGTCCTGAGGTCCTGAGATGTGATTAATGGCCAAATTCCTATCAGGGAAGCCAGCATAACAAGCTCCTAGAATCAATAGCTCCAAACAACAACACTTAGGAGATCCCACAAGGCTATTCTTCCTCCCCAGATCTCCTTTAATGCTGGTAAAAGTCCTCAGGTGGGCCAACCACGCTCAGCACCATACTGGTTCAGCTCAGCTGCTGGTTAAGTTGACCGCCAGTTTTCAACCCACAATATCACTGTAATTGTGTTAATACTTGTTGGATCTTTTATGTGCAGTGTTGCTGTTTAATGAAGTTGGGTGTGCTGTGGTAATATATATTTATAATTCTTTTTGCTGCCTGTTAAATTTCCTTTCTCAGGGGCATCATGACAGGTAAAACACACTCTAGGCATATTTTTACTAATGAAAATATGTTCTTTAGCTGTGCATTTCAGTAGCTACACTGGAGGAATACAGGAAGCAATCTTTGTCTTCATCCACTTGATACAATCAATGGCAAAGTATATGCATGCACGTCCAAGTGTCAATAGGCAAGTTTTATCCGCCTTATTACATTTTTGTGTATTTATAATTTGTTTTATTAAATTAAAAAAATTTTCCTTGTAGCATTGGCCTAGTTCAGTACAATGTTACATGCAAATCCACCTTTACTACTTTAGAAGGAGGTTGAAAGTGAGTCACCAGGTAACTGAGATATCCTTGATGAGCTGGATCATGCAAGCAAACAAGTTAGCAAGGCAGGACAGGAGAGTGAAGATCTTGATTCAGATGAGGGAGAAAACAGTGATGCAAATAAATACTTCACTGGTCAAAATGTTACAAAATGGTCACGTATACTTGAACAACCCAAAGTTAGGGTTAGGTCAGAAAACATCACTAGGTTCTTGCCAGGGGCAAAATTGGTTGTACAGAATTCCAGCCCCACACAGTTCAGTGTTGGAAAGTATAATGGACCATATGCTGCAAGATGTTTTGAAATTCACTGATAACAAAATACTAATTGTACATTCTATATGCATTAACAGTAATACTAAAAAGTATGTTTAGCATGGCATCGCACTATCAGAACTAAAAGCATTCATAGCAGGACATTACTGTTTTACTTGTCAGAATCTAAGGGACTCATGGGAGCAACAGGTATGACACAGGGGTATTTGGAACAATATCGACCCCAGAGAGATTTGTTTTCTTTAAAAATTGCCTACATTTTGGTTACACAAAGGCCTGCTAAGAGAGAAATCGAGAAAACCTGACAATGTGGCTGCTTTTCACTCAGTTTTGAAAGATCTGTTTCAGACTGTCAAGCAATTTGTTCATTGTCTGAATACATGACAATTGACAGGTAACTTGAGTCATTTTGTGGTTGCTGAAAGATTGGTCAATATATGCCAAAAAAGGAATAAAAATATATAACCTGGTAGATTCAAAGACATTTGCTCCTTGAATTTAGAAATTTATCGTGGAACTCAGCCACCAGGTCTTTATTTGTGTAGTAAGAAACTATACAACATTATGAAAATACTCATTGCACGTAGTTCAAAAAGTAACCCACATACCGTATATGATAATTGGATCACAAGTTACCCACTGATGTCATATTTCTAAAACAAAAACAAAAACAAACAAATACCAGCACAGGAACTATTTGCAAGAACAAAGTAGAGATTCATGAAAACACATTGAAAACTCACAGTAGAGAAATGTATAATATAATCTTTGGATTTCAGAAAAATGTAACACTGGCCTCCTTTATGGTGAAAAAAATCAAAATAATATTGACACTGCCAACATTGCACTGTCTTGATAAGATCAATAATGAAGCTGATCATGACCTGCACATGTGCTCTTCTAGCACTTGGGAGGCTGAGGCAGGAGGATTCCATGAATTCGAGGTCAGCTGGTGCTGCGTAGTGAGTTCAAGGCTACCCTGGACTGTGTGGCAAGACTATGACAGCCGCTTTGGGTGTGACGGCTGAAGTCAGCATTATTTCTGTGGTAGACTTGTATTTGTATTCTCTTGATAGCTTACATAGGAATTTATTTCTGTTGTTGCTTTTTAGATTTAGTAAGCAAATAGATGGTTAGTGTGGGAAACATTGATGTTCATTCTAAACATTCAGCATGTAGCTGATACTTTATTTTATTGATATTTCATCTTCCTCCTAAGTGTGCATTTCCTGACACAAGAGGAAGACAAGGGAGGTAAGTGACAAGTGTGGTCTGCCAGACAGACAAGGAAAGCTGAGCACTGTGTCATCAGTGTAAGTGAGACGTGTGTGGCACACGCTGTTCTCACATGTGACGGTGCCCTGGGTGTGACAGTTGAAGAAAAGATTTTTTCTGATGGAATTTTGTTTGTCTTTTCAAGGTAGTTCACGTAGGAATTTATTCCTGCTGTCATCTTCCGATCTTGTAATTAGGTAAACTTGATGCTGAAAATTTTGAAGTTTATTCTACACATTCTTTACATATTAAAAATTTGATACTTTTTTATTGATATTTCATTTTCCCGTTAAGTACAGATTGTTTAATATAATCAAACTCATAAAATTGGATACAAATACTTCTATACTCAAAAATTCGATAGAAATACTTCTAAAAATACTGAGCCTTATATACCCCCATAATCCTCATTTAAGCAAAATTTGGCATTCTTCACGGGGACATATCTGGTGATATTCTTTACCTACTCTGATTATATTTGGCTTGAAGTCCACTTTGCCTGATAACAGCACGGCTTCCCCTGCTTGTTTTCAGGCTACTGGAGCATAGCATATTGCTGTTCATCTTTTTAATTTTAGTCAATGAATATTTTTGGATTAAAGATTTTTTTATATACAGAATATCGCTGGGTTTTTGTTTTGTTTTGCTTTTGGTACTGGGGATTGAACTCGAAACTGTGCACTTGGGCAAGCACTTATGCCGCTGAGCTAAATCCCCAGCCTATTACTGGGTTGTATTTTTGTTCCATTTTGCTAACCTGTGTCTTTTGATTGGTAAATTGACACTATTCATACTGGGAGTTATTGTTGAAAGGCATTGACTGTTACCTGTCATTACATTATTTTCTTTCCTGTTTTTTTCAGACAGGGTCTCACTATGTAATCCAGAATGGTCTTGAACTTGCAGCAATCCTCCTGCATCAGTCTCCTGAGTGCTCAGATTGTAGGCATGTGTCATTATGCCCTGCTCATTGGCACTGCATTACTTATTACTGCTGATTCTCTCATTTTCCCTTTTGCTTAAGTGCTCACCCTGCTTGCTATATTCATTTATCTGTAAGAATTTTTGTTATTGTTGGTTTCATGACCTCTTTCTAAGATATCCTTGAGATATTTTTGAGTGCTGGTTTGGTGGTCATGAATTTCTGAATATGCTATTTGTTCTGGAAAGACCTTATCTCATCATCAATTTTAGTTGTTTTATTTTATTTCATTTTTGAGACAGGGGCTGAATTTATAGTTCAGTGGCCCTGAACTCTCTAGGTAGTCCATACTGGCCTCAAACTCATGGTGATCCTCCTGCCTCAGCCTCTTGAGTTCCCGATTTACAAGCATATGCCACCACACCTGGTTTATCTCCATCAATTTTTAAAAATTTTATTTTAAAGGGGATAAAACCAAAGAAAATAAAACAGAACAAAACCAATTAAAAACAAACCAGTATAAGTGATAAAGGACTTCAAAACCTTACAAAACCAACAATAGTTACCATAATGCCTTTTGTAGTATTCAAAATCGCTGCAGATAACTTAGTAAAAATGGAACAGAACAGAATAGAACAGAAACAATAAAGCCAAAACAGTGAATGCAGTAAAGGACTTGAAAACAAGCCCATAGTAAATCCAAAAAACAACTACCATAACATGCCTTGTTCTCTTTCAAATGGCTGCTCCTGCCATCAGATTTAACATAAACTAAACAAACTAAACAAAAGAGAATAAAAACCAACCCAACAAAACAAAGAAAATGATTTGATTTCCCTGCGGGGGTCGCTTCCTGGTGAGATCTGGCTCTCTCTCTCCCCATGCAGTCTGGGAATGCTGCTGCCTCTCTTGAGAGAGGTTGGGTGTGGCTGTCCCCGCTCTGGCAGCAGCTGGCACATGACTCTGCCCTCCAGGCGGTGACCCTCCTGGTGGGGGCCCTGGTTCTCCCCTCCATCAATTCTTTTTCTTTTTTTTTTTTTTAATTTTATTTAAGGAGAAAAAGGAAAAAAAGCAGAAAAAGGGTACAAGTTATACAGAATTTCAGAAAAAAATAAACAGTAGGAAGTCACTAGTTAGTGGATTACATATTGTCATCTTAAAATATTTGTAAAGGTAAAAATTAAAGCATATAAAGTGGACATTCAAACAGTGAGACTGCCAATAGTTCTGTTCAATGATCCAACAAAACTCAGTAATATCATTGTCTATCTTATACACTTAAATATACATGCAGATATATCTTTTAGAGCACTTTCTTTTCCTCTCTTTTGTACAATAACTATTACACTTTTTGGGTTTTATTACTTCCACAGTTCTTATTACTTTTTTGGAAGAAAGTAAAACCAAATGTGACAGAACAGAGTCGGTCAAATCAAAAGGGTGGACATAATAGATAATGTAAAAACATAATACAAGGTGATCAACAATGGTTACCATAATGCCTCCCGCTATCTCCAATAGAATTGCCTATATCATCAGTTATAATAAAATTGAACAAAACAGTAAAGAACGAAACCAACAGAACCAAAACATTGGAGACATTACAGGTCTTCAAAAGTAGATAATAGTCAACCAGAATGGGTATCATAATGAATCCCACTATCTTCACAGCTGTTGCCTAAACTTTCGAACCTGGTACTATCAAGCAAAACAGAATAGAGGAACATCAGTCAAAACAAGATGGTGAGAGCAATACAGGGCTTCAAATCAAGTTAATAGAAAATCAAAGTGGGTTACTATAATATATCCTGCTTTTTAAAATTTATTTTTCCCTTAATTAAAAGGATAAAAATAAAAAAGAAAATAATAAAATGGAGATTGAGATAAAAGAGGGCATAACAACAAAACAGCACAGATCAAAACATAACCATTTAAGCAAAATAGTGTTTTACCACAAGATAATCCTGACATAAAAGTAGTTACCATATTGTCTCTTTCCTTGAAATCTTTGAGTATAACTTCGTATACTGTACCATCAAATATATCAAAACAATGTAGAACCATTGAAGAGAATGACAGTATTACAGGGCATTTAGAATCAACTAACAGAAAATGAACAATGGTTTCTGTATAATCTCCTTGTCTATAAAAGTTTTTGTTTATACTATCACATATAATAAAATCCAGTAAGATACAACATGTTAAGACCTATAGAGACAGAAGAACAAAAACTTGATGGGACTTCAAAACAAGATGATATTAAATCATCATTACCTATTATGATGTCATTTTCTCCAAAATAGCTGTTCCTATTTCAATCTTCTCTGCCTCATTTCTTTTTTTTTTTTTTTAATTTTATTTAAGGAGAAAAGAAAAAAAAAGCAAAGAAAGGGTACAAGTTATACAGATTTGCAGAAAAAAAAATGAACAGTAGGAAATCACTAGTTAATGGATTACATATTGTCATCTTAGAAATAATTGTTCAAGTCACAAAATTAAAGCTTGTAAAGTGGACATTCCATCAATGATACTGCAAACAGTTCTGTTCAATGATCCAATAAAACTCTGTGATATCATTTTCCATCCTATACATTTAAACATACATGCAGTTATATAGTATAGAGCACTTTCTTTTCCTCTCTTTTGTACAATAACAATTACACATTTTGGGTTTCATTGCTCCCATGGTTCTTATTACTTTTTTGGAAGAGAGTAAAACCAAATGTGACATAACAGAACAGAATCGGTCAAGTCAAAAGGGTGGACATAATAGATAATGTGAAAACATAATACAAGGTGATCAACAATCGTTACCATAATGCCTCCCACTATCTCTAATAGAATTGCCTATACCATTAGTTATAATACAATTGAACAAAACAGTAAAGAATAAAACCGACAAAACCAAAACACTGGAGACATTGTAGGTCTTCAAAAATAGATAAAAGTCAACGAGAATGGGCGTTATAATGAATCTCATTATCTTCACAGCTGACGACTAAATTTTCGAACCTGATACTATCCAGCAAAACAGAATAGGGGAACCTCAGTCAAAAACAAGATGGTGAGAGTAATACAGGGCTTCAAATCGAGATAATAGAAAGTCAAAGTGGGTTACTATAATATATCCTGCTATTTTTTTCCTTTAATTAAAAGGATAAAAATAAAAAAGTAAATAATGGAGTGGAGATTGAGATAAAAGAGGGCATAACAACGAAACAGCACAGATCAAAACATAACCATTTAAGCAGAATAGTGTTTCACCACCAGATAATCCTGACCTAAAAGTAGTTACCATATTATCTCTTTCCTTGAAATCCTTGAGTACAACTTCGTATACTGCAGGATTAAGTATATCAAAACAATGTAAAACCATTTAAGAGAACAACAGCATTACAGAGTATTTAGAATAGACTAACAGAAAATGAACAATGGTTTCTGTATAATCTCCTTGTCTTTAAAAGGTTTTTGCTTATACTATCGTACATAATAAAATCCAGTAAGATACAACCTATTTGGACCATTGGAGACAGAAGGACAAAAGCTAGATGAGACTTCAAAACAAGATGATACTAAATAAGTATTACCTATTAAGATGTCATTTTCTCCAAAATAGCTGTTCCTATCATCCAATCTTCTCTGCCTCATTTCTGTTGAGCTCTTATTCTGTCAGTAGCTGTCAGTTTGTCTTCTTCACTTTGTTCTCTGCTCCATTCGTTGTGGCCCCCATTATTTCAGGACTCTTTGTATTTTTCTTTTTTTAGAATATCCTGCAATACTCTCTGTAGAGTTGAATTGGTGGTTGCAAATTCCCCCAGTTCCTCTTTATCCTGGAAGCACCTTGTTTTTCCATCAATTTCCAGGGACAGTTGTGCAGGATATCTCAATCTTGGCTGGAGATTATTATCTTTCAAAGCTTGAATTATTTCCCCCCACGCTCTTCGTGATTTGATGGTTTGTGCAGAGAAATCTGCTGTAATTCTGATGGGTGCTCCCTTGTAAGTGGTCTGCTTCTTGTCTCTGACAGCTTTTAATATTCTGTTCTTGTATTGAATTTCTGGAATTTTTATTATTATATGCCTGGGTGTTGCTCTGTTTGGGTTGTAGGTAGCTGGGGTCCTGTATGCCTCATACATCTGAGTATCTTTACCTTTTGCTAAATTAGGAAAATTCTCCTGGATTATTTCTGTGAGTAGCTTTTGTAGTTCATTTGTTTGTGTCCCTACTTCTTCTTTTATGTTCTTAATCCTTAAGTTATGGATCCTCTTATCATCTTCTTGTCTTTGTATTATTGCTGTTTGTTTCTTTGTTATTTTTAAGAAGTTTTTCATTTCATTCTCCCATATTACAATTCTGCCCTCCAGTTCAGATAGTCTGTCCTTAGTTTCTTTCAAGCTGTTATGCCAGGCTTCGATAGACTTCTTAGTTTCTTGGTAGTCCCTTTGAACCTGCTTCACGTATTCTATGCTTTCTCTGTTTTCTCCATCAAACAATTCTCCCCTCTTTTTCTGTTCTTCCATTCCACCATCTGTTTTTTCTTGGGTGGTGCTTAGCATTTCTCTAACTATTTTCAATACTTCTAGCTTCAGGTCGTTGATAACTTCATTCCTGAATTGGTCTATGAGGCTCTCTATGTGGCGCCTTATGTGTAATGGTGCGGTGTCTGCTATTGCCTGTTTCTCAGAATTGGGGGCTGAGGAGCCTTTCTTGTTGCTGCCTCTTCCCATATTCTCTGTTCCTTATATATGCAAGCTTATATGAGAGGCCCAGCTTCTCTCCCTGTCAGCCACAGCCTGATCAAATTGCGCCGGTTAGGTGTTCCCACTCACCGCTGCGCACCAGGCAGCCTACGCGGGGCCCGCCCCTCCCAGCCTCCGTCGGGCTCTGGGATCTGGGTTAGGCCAGCCTACGGGGTCCGCCGGCAGCGTCACGCAGGCCAGGCACTTTTCACCAATCCCGCCCGAGAGGGGGATGTGTGGCTGGAGTCCCCACCGCGCCCTGCTCCCACAGGACTGCTCGGGCCCAGAAAGTCCGCTGGAGTCAAACTGTGGTGGAGTGTCAGTTTCTCTCACTCAGCTCGCCACAAGTCAGAACATGCCTCCCTGCCCGTCCTGTTTTTGACTCCGTTCGCAGACTCCCGTTCTCAGAGTTTCCGTGCGTCTCTCTCCTTGCCGAGCCGATGTAGAGGCAGCCAGCCACCGCGCGGCGGGAAACCCAAATGGCGTGGGGTCCAGCCTCAGCAGCGAGGCTTTTCTGTTCCTGTTTTAGCACCAGGACTGCATTCCAAGTTGGTTACTCTCAGCCGAGTTCGTTCCTGAGTCAGCAGAGCATAACTCCACCTGCTTATGTCTCTTTAGTCCGCACTATACCTGGCTTCTGAGCCTAGTTTTTAGAGAGCCTCCGGTAGTTGCTGTTATCTGTCCGCCATGTTCTCCCGGAAGTTTCTCTGCCTCATTTCTGTTGAGCTCTTTTTCTGTCATTAGTTGTCAGTTTGTCTTCTTCATTTTGTTTTCTGCTCCATTCATTGTGGCCTCTCTGCCACTATTTCTGGATTCTTGGTATTTTGTCTTTTAGAATGCCCTGCAGTATTCTCTGTAGAGTTGAATTGGTGGTTGCATATTCCCCTACTTCCTCTTTATCCTGGAAGCACCTTGTTTTTCCATCAATTTCCAGGAATAGTTGTGCAGGATATATCAATCTTGGCTGGAGGTTATTATCTTTCAAAGCTTGAACTATTCCCCTGCCACTCTTTGTGATTTGATGGTTTGTGCCGAGAAGTCTGCTGTAATTCTGATGGGTGTTCCCTTGTAAGTGATCTGTTTCTTGTCTCTGACAGCTTTTAATATTCTGTTCTTATGTTGGATTTCTGGTATTTTGATTATTAAATGCCTGGGTGTTGCTCTGTTTGGGTTGTAGGTGGCTGGGGTCCTGTATGCTTCATACATCTGAATATCTTTACCTTTTGCTAAATTAGGAAAATTCTCCTGGATTATTTCTGCAAGTAGCTTTTGTAGTTCATTTGTTTGTGTTCCTACCTCTTCTTTTATGTTCTTTATTCTTAAGTTATAGATCCTCTTATCATCTTCTAGTCTTTGTATTATGGCTGTTTGTTTCTGTTATTTTTAAGAAGTTTTTGATTTCATGCTCCCATATTACAAATCTGCCCTCCAGTTCAGATAGTCTGTCCTTAGTTTCTTTCAAGCTGTTATGCCAGTTTTCGATAGAGTTTTTAGTTTCCTGGTAATCTCTTTGAACCTGCTTCATGTATTCTATGTTTTCTCTATTTTCTCCATCAAACAATTCTGCACTTTTTTTCTGTTCATCCATTACACCATCTGTTTTTTCTTGGGTAGTGCTTAGCATTTCTCTAACTATTCTGCTTATGTCTTGCTTCAGGTAATTAATAACTTCATTCCTGAACTCATCTATGAGGCTCTGGAGATAAAGCTTTATGTCTATTGGTGCTGTGTCTGCTATTGCCTATTTCTTAGGATTGGGAGCCGAGGAGCCTTTCTTATGCTCCCTCTTCCCATATTCTTTGTTCCTTAAATACAAGCGTATACAGGAGGCCCAGTTTCCTTCCCTGTCGGCCACAGTCTGTTTGAATTGCACTGGCTAGGTGTTCCCACCCACCGCAGTGCACCTGGGAGTTATTGACCGGGCAGCCTATGCAGGGCCCGCCCATCCAGGTCAACCTACCAAAGGCTTCACCACTAGGGTGCACCTCCAGGCACTGGGACCTGGGTTGTGCTAGCCTACTGGGTCTCAGCCAGCAGTGTCACATAGGCTAGGCACTGCTCACCAATCCTGCTTGAGAGGGGGATATGTGACTGAGGTCACTACGGTACCCTGTTCCGGCAAGTTTACCTGGTCCCAGAATGTCCTCTGTTGGAGCCTCCTAGACAGCAAAAGAGTCCCAGTTTCCCTCACTCACTGCAGGTCGATGCACGGCTCCCCACCCGTCCCACTCTGAACTCTGTTCACCCATTCCTGTTCTCAGAGCTTTTGCGCATCTCTCTCCCTGCTGAACCGATTCAGACGCAGCAGCGGCAGCAGGAAACCCAAATCGCATCTTCCAATGGCGTGGGCTCCAGCTTCCATGCTGAGGCTTTATCTCTTCCTGTTATAGCACCAGGATTGCATTCCCAGTTGGTTTCTCTCAGCCCAGTTCGTTTTTGGGTCAGCAGGGTATATCTCCTCTTGCTTAGGATTCCTCACTCTGCACCATTCCTGGATTCTAAGCTGGGTCTCTCAGAGAGTCTCAGTAGCTGCTGCTATCTGTCTGCCATGTTCTCCTGGAAGTCAGTTGCTCGTATTTCTAACTAACTCAGCTGCAATTGATGCCACGACACCAGAAGAGAGCCCCTTGATCAATTTTTAAAGATGGTTTTGCAGGATATTTCCTTTAGGCCAAAAGTTATTTTATTTTAAGGATTGAAACACTTCATTCTAGGGTCTCCTGGCCTTTCAACATAGCTTGAGAAGGCTTCATCCTATCTTTCTCTCCCTGCAGGACCTCCTGTCTGTACATTAGCAGACAGGTAGTTGTTGTATTTAGTAGTTACTGTACATCAATACTTTGTTTTGCTTAGTGTTACACTCTAATTATAAATCCTTTTTCTATGTTTAAGGGCGGTATACTATCAGTTCTTTGTTTCATTATTGGTTCTTATGGCATGTCGACATTCAGTTTCCCTTTTACTCATTGTTATTGATTTTATTGCTATTTCCAGGGTGGTAGAATGGTTGCTATTGATTGGTTCTCTCATATAGCCATATATTTGGATTTCTGTGTGTCATTCATAATACTGTAGCCAGATACCTGCTTGCTACACTAGTTACCTTGTGTCCTCCCTTCCCAAAGTAATGGAGGTGATTGGATACCCGGGCAAAGGGCAAGGCCTGCAGATCTATGTCTGTGCTACATTGCTAGATCAGTAGATCCTAGCTACCCAGATTTCCATAGGGCAACAAAGTGTTTCCACTGTAATTGACCACAGACCTTAGCAGGTGCATGTGCACACACACACACACACACACACGCACACACACACAAATGCACACAACACCTGAGAATAAAAGGCAAGAAAATGCCTGCAAAAACTCTCAACCACCCTAAAGCTGATTTATGGGCATTAATGGGGAGTAAATCAAAAGCCACATAGCCAAATTATTCTAAATGATGGTGCTAGGCATGGTGATGCATGCCTGTAATCCCAGCATTCTGGAGGCTGAGTCAGGAGGATCACTGTGTGTTTGAGGCCAGCCTGGGCTACAAAGGGAGTTCAAGGTCAGCCTAGACTACACAGAAAGATAATGTCTTGGTTATTTTTACTTTACTCTTTCATTGCTGGAACAAAATACCTGACACCCAAAATGAAGGAAGGAAAGGTTTGTTTATCTTACAGTTTTTGGAGTTTTTAGTCCATAACTAGCTGTTTCCAAGGCAGGGTGGTGTGGCACTGGGGCAACACTTCAAGACAGCAGTGAGAGCAAAAACAAAAACAAAAATAAAACAAAACCACAAGCTTCTTCTCCTTTATAGTGTACGCCGGCCACCTCCCAACCCCCGGGGTGGGGTAGCACTCACAAAGTCTCCTTGCCCTGCTTTGCATAGGATGAGGATGTTTACAAAGTAAGAACCCTGGCTCCCCATGCGTCTCTCAGTCAAACTTCTAAACTTCTCAGATTGAAGTGTCTGTATCAACATAAAAGACCTTGTCTCAAGAAACCAACAAAACAAAACAAATGATGGAAATGAAGATTAACAAACAGATCATTAAGGTTCTTGAGAAGATCAAAGAAGATATAATTAAACAGATAATGGACTTAATAAACAAAATTATCAGTGAGCTTACGAAATACACTAATAAAAATCCAGCTGAGCTAAACAAAATAATACTAAGCATCTATTATCCCAGTACTTGAGAGGCTAAGGTAGGAGGATCCCTGTGAGTTCAAGGCCAGCCTAAACTACATAGCAAGACCCTGCCTCTATAAAACAAAAACAAAAATAATACTAACCATGAGCAACAAATTTAGTAAAAATTTATAGTCTATGAAAAGGTATGAAGCAAAAATCTAGGAGAATAAACATTCTGTTGAGAGTACAGGCAATGGGTCAGCATGGTGGTTCATGGCTGTAGTCATAGCAGTTGGGAGACTGAGGCAGAAGGATCATTGTGAGGTCAACTTGGGATACATAGTGAGTTCAAAGCCAGCCTGAACTACTTAATGAGACCCTGTCAGGGCAAAAAGAAAGTTCTGAGTGCGCATGGTTGTGCATACCTGTAAATCCAGTACTTGGGAGGCTGAGTCAGAAAGGTTGTCATGAATTTGAGGCCAGCCTGGGCTACATAGTGAGTTTAAGGACAATCTGAAGTACCAAGTGAGGCTCTGTCTCAAAAAAACAAAAAGAAAAAAGAAAAATGGGCAGCAGAAATAACCAAGATAAATACAAAGAGTCAGAACTAGAAGACAGGGCCAATGTCTACTAGAGATACCTTAAAACAGGAGAACATGAGAAATGGATCCAATAGCTGCTGGAAGGCACAAAGAGACTAACTAAATGTTAATCAAAATCAGTGAAAACTCAGAAGAGTAAACGACGTAAAGGAACATACAGAAATAACAGAAAACTTTCTAAATACTGGGAAAGAATTCAGATTCAGATAAACGAGGCATATAGAACCCCACATAGCCATGAGCAGGAAAGAACTTCCCCATGACCCATGACAGGCGAAATCCCAGAAGTCTGACAAAGTGTTATCAGGGGCCGAGTTAGAATATTATGGGCAGTCAGACAGGGCTGGGCCCTTGAAGGAGCCAGTGCAGAAGACCAGATACCTTGCGACTGTGCAGGAGACAGACACCTCCCAATGTGGGCCAGATCTCAAGACAAAAGACAAAGCAAATGCAAGCACATCATAAGGATAAACACCAGGAAATGGTATTCTAAATAGGTATCAATCACCTTGAGGAAGCCAGAAGAAGCCACTAACCCAACCCTTTACAGGCAAAGGCCCTGTTCTTTATTCATGCCTGCTTGCTAGATGACTCACTTCCCCACTGGACCCTGTTGTTATGGTTTGTGTCTAGGTGGCCCCCCCAAGCCTCATGCAGTCATGGAAGCTGCTGAATTTAGCATTTGTGATTGGTTCATTGTCTAGTGCTGGGATTAATGGTGTGAATGCTGAACCCACCCAGGGGTGGGACCCGCATACAACATAAGAAGAAGGTGGTATGTTTTTTCTTCTCTTTTGTCTTTTCCCTTTTGCTGTTTGCAGCTGCCATGAACACTGCCCCTCAGCCACACCACCCTGCCTAGGAGCCAGTTCACTCTGGACTGAAACCTCCAAAACTGTGAGAAAAAACTTTTGCTTCCTTCATGTGGAGCATCAGGTATTTTGTTTCAACAATGACAGAAAAGTGAGACAGATCTCAATTTAATCAATTTTACCTGAGCAATTATACTTTGGTAATCTTATTGCTTGACCATAGTTCTGTCCCACTTCACACTCCCTGCCTTGCAAGCTCCCATTCTTGTCTACCTTGGACCAACCTCACCTTGTGGTTTTGCTCTATAGAAATCCCTGGAAAAAGTGGGATCCTCAGCAACCCACTCGGGACTCCTTTTGTCTCTCTCTTGGACAGAGCTTTCTTTCTCTCTATAAAAATATCCTGCTCTTAGCCTTCATTGTTCCTAAAATTCATTCTTCAGTTTTAGACAACACAGACTCATTCTGGACATCTAGTAGGTTGGGGGTTTGTCTCCCCTGTATCATTAGGGTGTCTGTGTCTAGCTTGTACCAGTCCCTGAGGTCATTTATCACTGTGTCACTATGGTAGGGTAACTGCCCCCTTGGAGTAGAGCAGTTCTGTGTTTGTTGGGTGGCTCAGTTTAAACACCCTCCTCCCCAGATCGTTCCTAATTAAACACTCTCAAATACGGTGGTTGCTATGCAGGGGATTCCTTCTTCAGTGCTAGACTGCTGTGTGGGTGGAGTCACTTTCGTAGTGAAACCACACGCTGGTTTTTGCAGTTCACATTATCAATATCATATGAGATTTCCTTGGGACTCCTGCAGCTGGCCGGGTCTGCTCTTTCTCACTGCCAAGTCTCCCTGGGCTCCCCGCTTCATGCACCACTCTTTATTGTGCTCTCTGGATATTGTGTGGTTTCTAGGTTTCCTGTCATCTGCCTTCCAGTTCTCAAAGATCTACTTTTTTCGTTTTCTTCACCAAGTTTTCTTTCCCAGGGGTCTCAGTTCTGGGTTCCAGAGAGGCTGTATTCTGCCTCTGATCATTTTGCTTCTCTTTTTTGAGATAAACATGCAATTTGTGAGAAGATACATATATAACACACCCATCTCTAATTGTATATGCAGAAAACCAGACTGATATGATTCTGCTAGTTTTTTCCAATTCAGCACCCCAAGATTCATCCCGTTCTTTCTTGGCTCTATATTTGTAGTTCCAGCCATGTGAAAGAGAAACTAGTCAACAGGCAGAAGAGGAGAACTGAGAATACAGGGTGCACAGAGACTCCTTGCACTGACTAATCAGTTCGCTCTGTCTCTGCTTTTCCTGAGGTTTTTGAAAATTCCAGGAAGTCCTAATTTTTCCCTAACTAGCTTGGTTGGTCTTTTGCAACTAGAAGAATGACAGAAATGCTGATGAAGGAAAAGCACTCTTACAATTGTCTTTTTCAGCAGTCTCCTTCATGAAAATCTTCCGAATCATTGTTCATTAAATTTCATACTTAAGATATTTTGCCCTTTTTCTTGCAGAATTGAGGAGACTGACATTTGTTACAAATCTGTACTAAACCATCTGGGCTCGTAATACAGTTCGATCTTTATGATGAAGTGTATCGTCAGTAATGGAATCTTCATTTTACAAGTGAGATATTAGAGATTGAGATTTCCTTGATGCATACAAAATATGTCTTGGCCTCTCCTCAAAGTCCTGAATTTTCTACACAGTGTTGCCTATTAATTAACGTTTTACTTTGTTGAAATCATTAACTCAACAATGGTTTCATTATTTATTTTAAGTTTGGGTATTTAAAAAATTAACTAAAATGTAATACCTATGTGTTAATACAATAGGAACCTGATTACTTTATATACATACATTCTATTTACTGACCTATATATATCAGATCAGGATAACTAGCATATCCATTCCCTTTTTTATTGTTTATTTTTATGTTCAACCACAGTTTTATGAATTTTTATTTTATTTTATTTTTGCATAGAAATTGAACAGAAATTGTACTGAAATTGAACTCACAACCTCAGGCTTTCCAGGCAGGTGCTGTGCCACTGAGCTATATTCTTGGCACAGTTTTCTGAGCACTATTATGTCACTGTACTTTAGGCTGATTGGTTAGAGCTGTTGACACTAAGCAACCTTGGTCTTTTTCACTCTTAGAGAAATTTTAAATTATACTCACATTATAACTAAAGAGTCTTGAATTTAAAAAACAAAACACCCTAAGATAAAGCTTGGACACTCAAAGATTTAGAAATAAAGTATTTTATACTAGCTTTCCACAAGGAATATAAACACGTTATTGCAAACTTGGACAAATAAAATAAAATAAATAAAATTAACCAAAATCTGGTATGTGACCAAAGAAAAAATATGTGGCAATGCTTCTACTTGTTGGCTAATGCTTAATGTACACAAATTATTGCACAGAAAACTCATTGATATTGTGATGCTGGGTGTTGAACCAGGCCCTCATACATTCTAAGCAAGTACTCTTCCACTGAGCCACACGCTAGCTGTAAAACTCACTTACTTTTTAAGTCCAAATTTCTTACAGAGATGGCTACTCAGAAGGCTTCTTTGGGATGGGTCTGATTCCAGTTGTTTGGGATTGGGTTATATGCTTCAAATAAGTATGGTATTCTACAAATCATAGTAGTATTTAAAGTGTTTTTTTGGAAGAGGGGCTCACTATATTGTGGGCTGGCCTCATGGTGTCCTGCTGCCTCAGCTTCCCAAGTGCCAGGATTATGCACCACCATGCCTGGCCAGCAGAGTGCTGGATGGTGATCAGAACACCAAGAGGAAGCAGTAAGAGCGAGCAGCACATTCTATATCCTGAGAGACAGCAAGGACATAGTGAGCCGTGGCTGCACTCACTCCTTGGCTTGGCAAACCTGAGGGTGATATTCAGCGTCATTCTGAGCTCACCTGCCAATGAGCCAGCGTGCAGTGGACCCCCCAGCCTCAGTGGCTTCGGGAGGCCTGTGGCTGAGCGTTCACTCAGCGGACTTCATGCTGAGATCCGACAGCTGCTGCCCAGAGCATCCATGACTAAATTCACAGAAATACATTGTTTCAAGTTCAGAAACACGGGGAGGGATGACACGTTTCAGTCCTTATTAAGTCCTCACCAGGAATGAAAAGATTCTTTACTCTACCTCGTTCTTCAACCCACAGAGCCAAGGAGCAAAGATTTAATCAAAGTGATGGATGTTACACCAGCAGCACTTTGTCAGGTCCCATGCTATCAGCTTTCTAATAACCCACGGATTTGTTTTAATGGTCTTCGCTGTCTGTGTGAGAAGTGAGCTCAGAAATACCAGTGTGAGAGAGGTCACAGCCCAGACAGGGCAGAATCAATGGTCAGCATCCTCGGCTCAGCTCAATCCTTTGCACCTGGGCTCCTGTTCAGCTCCCTACTCCCCTGGACTTGGAAATATTGCTTTTGCATTTTCAGGGTAACTGTTTGGTCTATTATTCGCAATCGCATAGAATTCGTTGTTTCAGATCAAAGACATATAATAATAACTTAGAAATCTTACTGAATTTGATATTAATAATAAGCATTATGTGGGTACAAATTGCCACTAGGGTCATATATTTTAAATGTGTGAAGCAGTTTTTGTAGGAAATAAACTTAGGGCAAAACCGATTATACTCATATGAATAGATTTTTGCTTGTTAGGGCTGTACTATTCAATACAAATGTAATTGATATAAAACAACTCATATGAATAAAAATTACATTCCTTCCAGTTTTGATAATAAATATAACAGTAATGAAAAATGTTATTTTTTACTTCATCTAACAAAGACATGTGTGTTACAAAGGGCATTACTCAGCCTGCTGCGGGGCACAGACCTATAATCCCAGCACTGTGAGGGGCAGAGGACTGCAAGTTTAAGGAATACCAATGACCAATTTAGTGACTTAGTCTCAAAATAATATCTAACAAAAGACTGGGGATATAGTTCAGTGTGAAGGCTTTTGGTTCAATCCCTAAGCCAGCAAGCAAAGAAAAAAAATTGTTATGCCTATACTGAATAAGTTTGAATAAGAAGCATCACAAGGATTTTTTTGGTGTAGGAGACGATGGGGTGGGTGTACTGTCTCTGTGTACAAGTGGTTATGTACACCTGTATGTGGGTGCGACTGTGTGTGTGTGTGTGTGTGTGTACACACATACGTGTATGTGCCGGTGCCTCTTCTCATTGACCTCTCATTACAGTTCGCATTTGAGTGATTCTTAATACACCTGTGTGAGAATAGCACCGTGATATCATATGGACGTTACATGTTAATATTTTCATCCTTATAAAGCAAAAAATGTAAAGAAGGATAAAAGAAAAATGGTAACAACTATTCTTAACTTGGTTTTGGTTCAGTTTTCAAATCAGTCACTCAGACAGTACCATGTTGTTTCTGAAACCACTGAAATGATTTCCCACCATGTGCTACACATAGAGGTCTTTTGCTTGTAGTTTTCTTGTTTGTTTGTTTAGAATCCTGGTCTTGCTACATAGCCCAGGCTGGCCTTGAACTTCCCTAGACAGCCTAGGTTAGTCTCAGACTTTTGATCTTCCTACCATAAGTGCTGGGACTGCAGGCATGCGCCCCTGTGCCAAGTAGAGGTGGTTCTTCTGTGCTGCGTCTCAGTGTCATGGGGCACCATCTCTCTGTTACTCTGATGCTTTCTCTACATTCTTTATTTCCATTTCACCTCCAGCGCCAGCTCTGCGTCCTGGCCTATTGCTCATCTCGCTGATTATCATCTTAGTAGGAAACCGCTCTGGAACTGTGACTTTGGCAGGTTTTCTAGGTGAGCACTTATTTCCTTCTAGTAGGTGCTCTCCAGTGTTCAAATCACCAGCTTGAGTAGACCTGCCCACAGCAGTCCCCAAACACTGTGGGATGGGCAGTCACACTCACTGAAGGAGAGATGAAATTCAGAGTCGATTGGAGGCAATTAGAGTTTTCCGATTTAGTCTTAATTTAATTTTTTGTATTTTATTCATCATGAAATGTTGCATTCATTTTGAACTTTAAAGATATTATATTGAAACACTATTTACTTTGATTCCTGAATTTTCCCCTCCTAGCTTTTGAGCCTGAGTCAATGCCTCACCCTCACAGCCTGGTCCCAGCCCTTCTGGAATTCTCTGGATCTATGACACCATCTTCCTATTGATTCCAGCCTTTCTACCTCTGCAAGGCCTTTTGACCCTGGATGGAAGCTCTCGGCCTCTGCGTAGGCCTTGGGGACTTCGCTTTGATTAGGACTTCCTGCTTTTGTTTTCCTAAACTTTACCTTGGCACGTTTACAGAGCCTGGCTGTCTTTCTGTGGCCACAGGAAACGGTCCTCCTTGGTTTCCTCACGCTATGTTAGTACCTGCAGTACTAGTTAGGTGTCTACCAGAAAAACAAAACAGTGAGAGGTAGATGTATTACAAGATTTCTTGTGAAATTGCTTAGGCAATTATGGAGCAGACTAGGCAAGCTGAAATCCACAGCACAGGCAGTTAGGAAGGGTAGCAGGACCTCCAGGCATGGAGTGAAACTGCTGTCCACAGACAGAACTTCTCTTCTCAGAGAAGCTTCAGCTCTGGCCTTTTAGCAGGTTTAATCACGCTCACTGGAGGATTTAGCTTAATCTCCCTTACCTACAGTCAACTGGTTAGGGACTGCACTGCAGTAACATCTCCAGACACAGCAGCACAATGGTAACAGCTCAGAGCTGTGGATTAGCTGGGTTGACTTAAAAGTTGCCTGTGTTTGTTCTCATTGATTTCTGGTGAGGCTGGGCCTTGTGTGGAGCCCTTTCCAAGAGCAATCACTCACAATTCAATATAAATTACTAAAAGATGATGGGCATGGGGCACATGCCTGTAACCCCAGCACTTTAGGGAACTAATGAGAGGATCAAACGGTATCAAATTAGCGAGACCCTAACCCTAACCCTAACCCTAACCCTAACCGGAACACTACTTGAAAATCCATTGGTAGGTCAGAGAGCTGACCTCTCCCTAGGTCAGGTATCAAAGTGAAATAAGAAGGATGAAGGTAACAGTTGGCTCCTGCTCCCTGTGTCAATTTGTGCCACCCCAAATTTCCAAACATGTTACAAATAGCCTCTATCGCCTGTTCTCATCTCTCTGCACCGGCTGCTACTATTGTTACCTCTGTTCAGGAACTGAAATCTTTCATGATTCTGGTTGTAAACCAAACTGGACAAGAACCGAATGAAATTTGCTCATAAGGTCAACATTGAGCCTAACCTGTGAATTTGGTTCAGTTTTCAGGCTACCATCGACCCTGTGGAGCCCTGTCGAGCATCGCCACTAGGCGGCAGACTGCAGGGACACGCTCCTCTTGGTTTGCAGGCACTTTGAGGACTGCTGGGATTCCTCCCACTCCCCGCGCTAGGCCTTCATCCCACCCCCTGACATCCCCAGTGCACTACATATTCTGGAACCGTGGAGTCCTCTTTTCTCAGCTCCTCGCCATTCCCCAGCTCAGTTCTCATTTCTTTCCTGGTCTTGGACATCTTAGGGTTTTGAGTGAAGAATAAAAATAGCAGCCTAAATGACCTTTTGGGGAAGGTAATTCAATCCTGCTCCCCAGCCTTGTACCAGGACAGAAGGTAGGGCGTGCATGGTACTGAGTGGCCATTGAGAAATGGGGTCATCACGGTGAGACGGGTCATGTCAGAATAAAGCGGAATCAGGGCAGGGCCTTGCTGTGCAATTCAGATGACAAGATGCTCTGGAATTCTTGCTCTTCCCCCTTCCTGAAGTCTGGCTTCCCACTCCTGGCTTCAGCCACAGATTGATTGACAGGGTGTTGCTAAGCAGTCCATGCACCTCTTGAGCTAGCTACGAATCCCACACAGACCTGGGTCCTGAATCTCGGCTCTTCTGCTGACCCTGGAAGCCAGCTGACTGAGAGATTTTCTGACGGGGGTTGGTGATTTTTTTAATATGTAAGGCAGAGGGAACAATATTTATCTCATAAAATTGCTTTGAAGATTAAACAGAACACAAGTTAAGGTACCTCATATGTGACAACTGTCATAGCTATGAATCTTGCTAGGGCTCCCAGGTCCTCTGAGTATGCAAAGTGGTGAATTTTCAATCAGTGATGACTAATGCTTTTGTTGGTAGAAACAATACTGTTACCTGAGGGCTAAGGGAGAAATTCAAGGACACAATGTACAACTCTCTTGTGATGTGTCATGATGGAAGCGGGAGCAACTGACTTGTTTGTAAAGGCCAAGGTCAAAGACAAGGACCCTCTGGTGAGTCTGGCACTGAGTCAGGAAGGCTGGGGTGCCAGCAAGGACACTGGGGGTTTGAGTCATGAGCCTGTCTTCAAGGCCGAGTAAAGGTTCCTTTTTGAGTCTCTTCAGATTTGTATGGACTAATTTTGTTTTCCACATTAATTAACAAAACCAATTATGAAATTGGAGGCACGGACTTTTAAATACAGGACAGAGCTAAAGTAAAGGCAACGTGGCTTCAGTGTATCTCAAAAGGATCCATCAAAGGATGGGGCCATTTGTACCTGATTTGAGGCAGCAAAACCAAAGGCAGGAGTTTGACAAGCTCTAATTGAAGACTGCTGAAATTGATGGTGTACATAAATCAATCAGACCTGGCATGACCTCGGGCGGAACTTGTTCTTTGCAAGGATGCTGCTGCCTGTGTGCGTCTGTATTTGCAGGAGAGTGGTAGGGGAGACGGAAGAAAATCAAGTTCTACTTGCCAATGAACCCATCTGGGACACGACAGGGCCACATGAGGACTCCAGGAACTGTCACCTGGGGAACAGTGTGGCCGTCGTGATCTCCTGAGCCTGAAATGTTGTATGACTGCTGGGGGAAATCAGCTGTAGCCTGCTACTGATTCCATTTATATCACTGAAGCTTTACACTGGCCACACCTGATGTAGGCTGATTCCCCAAAGCAACTTTCTGTCACCTGCCACACGCTACCCACTTCCTGTAGCCCCTCGGTTCTTTATCCTTGGGGTGATGTCTACTGCTAAGGAATCCAGTGTGGCCTGGGGACGTCTAAGTAATAATCACTCTGGATTAAAAGAAGAAGAAGAAGAAGGAGGGGGCTTCTTTGGACTTAGTGAGAATCACTGGATGCCCACGAACCGCTACCCACCGGTAGCTCAGTCCCTTGGCTCTTTTCCAGGGATCACCTTCTCTGACTTTGCTGTGGCATTTGGATAATTCCTATGAGATACCAGCTTGCTTGGTTTTGCACTCAAATTCCCTGCTCGCTCTACAGTTCCTCCTAGCTGCCTTTTAGAGTGAGATGTAAGACAAACCTCAGAGCTTCCATCAACCCTCGTATGATGTCAGGAGCCAGCCGC
Organism: Cavia porcellus; assembly: GCF_034190915.1. Lineage (NCBI taxonomy): Eukaryota > Metazoa > Chordata > Mammalia > Rodentia > Caviidae > Cavia > Cavia porcellus. The sequence goes on along the minus strand of NW_026947494.1, from coordinate 76,962,515 downwards.
ACACATACAACTCACCAGTGCGCCCTGCAGCCTAACCCTCTCCCTGTTCACACGGAGCCTGCCAGCTCCCTTTGCCTTCAGTGACATTCTTGCACTGCTTCACACACTTGGGCCTGAAGCAGCACAGGAGACTTCCTGCCCTTAACACCTCCAGGGAACGTTCCCTTTCACAGTTCTCTATATGGGCAGCCACTAATGTATCATCAGCACTGAGAGCACTCTTTTCTTTGTTGTATTTTTTAAAAGTTATTTTAGTGTTTGTGACCAAATTTCACTATGCAGAACAGGCTAGTCTTGAACTCATTATGTAGCCCAGACTGAGGAACTTGGAATCTTCCTGCTTCAGCCTCCCAAGTGCTGGAACTACAGGAATGCATCATCCTGTACCCAGTCTTAAATTTTGAAAATCACCTGCTACCTCTTCCTCCTTATACCTGGACCTGATCAATTCAAAGCTTCTGAATCATCTTTTCCCAGCCACACTCTCGCTTACTCTTCCTGTGAATTTCCACCTTGGGAGCTCACCCTTGAAGGTTCTGCCAAGCACCCTGCCTCTAGGGCTGTGTCCTCCACACAAGCCTAGACCCTGCAGAGACCCTGGCTCCTGCATCTCTGTGGTTTCCTATGCACTCAGCATAATGCCTTTTGGAACACAGTAATGATGGTTACAATGAAGTGTGCTGGGCAACAGCTGCTTCTGAAGCCTGAGGGCAACCGAGATAGACAAAGCCTGGCAGCTCCTGCTTAAAAATGCTCTTCCACTGACAGTGAGCACAATGCTTAAGCCATGAGGTCTTCCTGGGTAATTAGACATAGGATAATAATTGCATAAAATGCAATGGCATTTTAATAGACCCTGAAAATTAAGCAGACTTTCTGACCACAAATCTTAAAACATTTCCATTACCCATATTAGAGACTCTTAATTTCTGGTGACCCAAAAAATAGCACAGTCCTTTGAATTACATTGATGTTATTACCATGGAGCGTGAAAATTGCATCTTTGGTATTAAAGATGCAAACAGAATCACTCTTAAATATCAGACATTATTGTATTTAGCATTTGAGTTACCCTACCTACTAAGCTTGTAAATTATCCTGTTTCTGTGTTATGAGTCTTGTCAGAAGTCACAGAACTCTGGGCAGAGGGGCCAAAGCCACAGCAGGTGACATGATTGACAGCAGTTTTCTTGTCCTCTAAGTCCCCAAGGGGATGGGCACCCCCTGTAGAGGGGTGACCTAGGTTACAGGAGAGGAACACTGAGCCAGGGGAGCCCTACAAAGAGTCTGCTCCATGACATAGAGGAGGCATCCTGCAGGTTCATGAGCATACAATCAGAGAAGAGACCCAGGTAAAGAGGCTGAGGGCTTTGCATTCTTGGCAGACTCACAGAGATACAGCAAGTTTGCAGAAGCAACAGTGTACTGACTTTTGCCACGATACATCAGGTGAGAATTCACACTGAAAGGAGGGAGGATGTCCCTCTTGGCTTTCTGAACTTAGAGTGTAGACTATTAGGACCATTTGGTTGGTGAATGATCTTTACTTCAAAAGAAATTCAGTTATCATAAAATTAATATTTATGAGAAAAAAACTATAACTTGACATTTGATTTCAAGAGAAATGTTTTTTCATCAATGCATCAAGAGAGCCAAGTGGAACTCTCTTTGGCAAGACTTGGAATCAGTCTTTTTCACGCTGTGTTAGTCAGCACTATGACAAAATACTTGAGATAATCAACTTGGATGGAGGAAAGATTTCTTTTGGTTCATGGTTTCTGGGATTCTGTCCATGACGCGCTCGACTCTGTTGCTTTGACACTGGCACTGCAGTGTCATGTGAGGTATGCCTTTGAGTGTGGTGGGAGTGGGAAAGTGTGGCAGAGGCTGGTTCGTCTCATGGTGGCTGGGACAGAAAACCCTCTTCAAAGACATGCCCTGAATGACCTGACTTCTAACAGGAGCTGCCTCTGAATGCTCTACTTCCTCCCAACAGTTCCCAGGGGTGGGGACCAAGACTTCAGCACATGGGCTTTTGGAGGACATTCAGGACCCGACTGTCACACATTCTGTTCTGATTATTCTTTAAAGCCCATGGCTATAATATTGTGGTAGAATCTACAAAATGGTGATTATTATTACTAATGGCCTGTATTTGTTGAGTTCTTTACTGTTTGTGTGTATCATGTTAGATTCTGCAATGTTCATTCTGAAACATTTAAGCACAAGGGGCTTAAGCACATTTGGAGATCACAATCTTGGAGAGGCACGGGAATGAGACACGTGTGCTGTGAGTCCAGAAATCATGCAGTAAGGAGCAGCCTGCTAGGAGAATCTCAGAGGCCACCCTGCAGCTGTGAACTGCAGCTGTCACTAAGAGTGGTCAGGCCCAGACCCAAGAGTCTCAGACACAACGGCCCCAGAGGAGTTGATGCTGGCACCAGCTTTTTGCCTGAGGTACCTTCCCACTGCAACTGCGTCCTTCGTCTTCCACGTCTGCCTCAGGCTGCACACTGCAGCGTGACTTTGAAAGCTGGACCCCACATAGCTCCTAGCACCAAGGGACTCGGGGGAATGTGAGTTTAGGGCTAGGTCTATGTAACTCAAGAAGACAGACCAGGAGGGTGGTTGCAATTGGTGAGCCAATCTTTTTTAACCTTCGCTATCAGCAGACAAAATATGCAAGCAGTAAATGGCAGGTGGCTATTATATTAAATGGTTATAAAGGAAGAATGGGTGTTTACTTACTGTGTGATGTGATCTACACTGATTGATGCTTAATGAGCCTGTAGTCTGCACCGTCCAATAGGAGCAGATGTGAGCCACATGTGATTTTACATTTTATAGGAACCATGTGGAGTGGTTAAGGTGCAGTGGCAGCTTGATTGGCCTTGTGATCCTCCAGAGAGAATCAATGGAGCACTCTTCCGGATGTTTCTAGGTAGCCATGGAGGCATGGCCTTGTGGTCTTTGGCCCCTTGTCCCTTTCTGTCTTGCACTAATTTTTTGCTCTGCTTACTGACTGCTGATGTGAACTGAGCCATGCACTTCTGCCAAGATGTTTATACTTCCTTTTTTCTGCCATAGCAATTTCGAAATCTGGTGTGGCCTTTCTCCTTATAGATCTCTCAGATTCCTAGCACATTTGAACTGTCCATGGCTTCATGGGGCTCCTGGCCACTGCCCAAGCCACCCAGCTATACATGAAGAGGGTAGGAAGGGTTTGGAGAGAGGGAATCAGTAAACCTTGCGATAGGAACATATGTAGGAAAAGTACTACTTGATCTATGCTTGAAATAATATTAGAATGTATAGAAATTTGAAGACAAAAAAAATATGGCCAGTAGATTTGGCTATTTCCAGGAGTCCCTAGAGGTGTCTCAGTCCAGGTGTCCCTGATAGATTTGCTTTGTTGGGATCTGGCTCCCAGAAACATATAGTGAACTCTTTTCACAAAAGCAAATTCCTGGTAGCCAACCTCAGGACAGGGATGTATGAAGTGGTTAGACTCAAACTTGCCATCCTCCTGCTCAGTCTCCCAGGGTTCTGAAACTACCAGTGCATGCCCCCACACCCAGGTGATTTTTAAAAACCTTTTTCATTCTTCTCCTCCTCACTCAGTTTTTTATTGGTTATACAGATGAATGCGTTTTATAACTGTTTCCATGGGCTTCAAGTGGCAGATTAGTACATGTACTTATCATACTGTGATCATTTGCACCCCCCCACTACCCCCAGTTTCATATTTTGGGGGCAAATTTCAGTGTGCACACTATATTTTTGCTCGTATCCACAACCTTTTAAAAAGATCAATTTTGAATGAAAACTTTTTTACTTTGCGATAACTGACATGAAGTTACAGAGGACTCCATGGACCTTTCTCCTTGTTTCACCCAGTGGTAACATCTTATAAAACTGGGAGAGAATATCACAGACAGGATAGAGACACATACGGGGTCAGGACACCGTACAGCCCCATCAGCACCTGGTCCTTCCTCTTGCTCCTCTGCGGGAGCCACCCAGACAGCTCTCCTTGACTCTCCTTGAAAAGCAGAGCAACCATCTCTGTTCTGGATAAACTTGGCCCTATCTCCATGTATGTACAGCTATGACTTCCCAGGGCAAAAAGGACTACACATCAGAACTGAAGCACCGACTCCAAATTATCAGCTACTACCTCTGCAGATAGCAGAGGTGATCCCAAACCACCCATCTAGCCCGGCTCATGGCAGTCACGGCAGTCACACATCTCCCGCCATTCTCACTGTTATTCATCCCTGAGCAACTGCTCTCTTGGAGAGTCAACAAAATCCAGGGTGGGCTCTGGATGTGGCCTTTGTTCAGATGAACCACCATCGTGGCTTGTCTCAGGACCCCTTGGCTCCCCATGTATTTATGTCTTAGTGTCTTTATTCTCCCCTTCTTTTATTCACAGGAAGTGGTAGATTCGAAGTGACTCACTAGAGTTCCAGTAACTTCTCAGGATTACAGATATAAACCTTCCTGGACTGCGCCGAGGATGGGAAAGGGTGCTCTACATGGCCACACCTCCTACCTTCCAGTGTCCACTGTCTGCCTTTTAAAGCTGTTTGGGTAAACCTACTTCCATTTCTATAATTTTGTCATTTCCAATACGTTATCTAAGGGAAATCACACATGATGTAAGCTTTTGTCAAATGGCTGTTTGCAGTGAGTGTAATTATGAGAATCCATCAAGTTCTTGATTGTACCCCTGAGTAGTTTGCTCTTGACTGCTGACTGGTACTTCCACTGTGGAGCTGTGTCACTCCTTCGCCCACCGAGGGACATCTGGGCTGTTTCTGGGGTGAGACTATTGCAAGTGAAGCTGCTACAAGCATTCATATACAAATCTTTGGATAAACAAGGTTTCTATTTCTCTGGGTTAAACTCCTAGGAGCACAAATCTGTTGAGTCTGTTGCTGTTTCATGCTTTAAGGCAGGATCTTAAATATGGTGATTCTCTTGCCTCAGCTTTTCAAGTGCTAGGATTACAGACCTGTGCCACCACACCTGGACTGTTTAGTTTTATAAAAAGCTGCCAGTTTTTCAGAGTGACTACACATTTGGTATTTCTACCAACAACGTGTGAGCAGCCTGGGTTCTCCATATCAGCATTTGGTATTGTCATTATTATGTATTTTAGTAATTCTCTATGATATGTAGCGATATCTCATTGTGCTCTTAATTTGTATTTTCCTAATGGCCAACACTGCTGAACACATTCCCTTGTGATTATTTGCCATCTGCAATTCTGTTCGGTGAAATGGCTCCTCATGTCTTTCAACTGCTTCTAACTGGGTTGTTAATTTTACTGTTGAAGATTAAGAGTTCTTTACATATTTCAGACTCTATTTCTTCTTTTGATATATAGTACGCAAATATACCAGTTTTTCTAAATCTGTAGAAACTTGTGTTTTTGTTAATTTTCACAGAAAAAATTTGCCATTTTTGTGGGTTTATTTTCTACTTATTTTTTGTGTTTCTGCTTATTGAGCCCACGACCTGTGCACTGAGCTATATCCCCTGTTCTATTTATCTTTTGAAACAAGTTCTTGCTAATTTGCTAAGCTGCCTGGATGGGGCCTCCATTTTCAATCCTACCCTCAGCTTCTCAAAGTGCTACGGTAAAAGGATTTTGCCACCCCACTTGGTTAAAATTGTATTTTTGATGACATCCAATCTGCTAATTATTCTTTTTATGATCAATCACACTTCTGGAATTCAAGACACATTTTTCTAATACCAGATCTCAACATATTTCTCCTTTTTCTTTTTTAATTTTAAAGAGATTAAGATAAAAGAGGACATAACAAAGCAGGTTAGAACAGAACAATTTAAGCAACACAGTATTTTACCACAAGACAACCCAATATAACAGTAGTTACCATAATATCTCTTTCCTTGAAATAGTTGAGCATACCTTCATACACAATAGTATCAAACATAACAAAATAATATAAAACCACTAAAGAGAATGAAAGCATTACAGGACATTCAGAACCAAATAACAGAAAATGAAAAATGGTTACTATATTATCTCATTGTCCATAAAAGATTTGTTTATACTACCACACATAATAAAATCCAATAAGATACAACATGATAGAACCAATGGAAACAGAAGAACAAAAGCATGGTAGGACTTCAAAACAAGATGATATTAAATCAGCACTGGCTATTATAATGTCTTGTGTTTTTCAAAATAGCTGTTCATACCATCACAGACAATAAAATCAAACAACCCAGGATAAAACCATTGCAACTAATGAATGGGAACATTATAAGGCTCCAAAGCAATGTAATGGTGAATCGTGATTACCATAAACTCTTATGTACTCTTACCATTTCTTTTTTTTTATTTAAAGGAGAAAAAAAAACCAAAACAGTATAAGGGTACAAGTAATACAGAATTTAAAAAAAACAGTAAGAAATCACTAGTTAATACATTACATATTATCATCTTAGAAATAGTTGTTCAAGTTATGAGATAAAAGTATACAAAGTGGACATTCAAACAGTGAGACTGAAAACAGTTGTGTTCAATGATACAACAAAAACTTAGTAATGTGGTCATCTATCTTAACACACCTAAACACACTTGCAGTTGTATCCTTTAGAGCACTTTTTTTTCCTTTTTTATAACAACATTTACACTTTTTGGGTTTTATTACTCCCATAGTTCTTATTACTTTTTTTGGAAGTGAATAAAACCAAATATGACAAAACAAAGCAATCAGTCAAAATGAAGGATGGACATAGTACATGATGTAAAAACAGAATACAAGGTAATCAATAATGGTTACCATAATGCCTCTTGCTACCTTATGATCAATCACACTTCTGGAACCTTAAAAACCTTCTTTCTACCTTAAAAAGAATTGCCTATATCATTAGGTATAATAAAATTGAACAAAACGGTACAGAACAAGACCAATAAAACCTAAACATTGGAGACATTACAGGACTTCAAAGAAGATAATAGTCAAACCAGAATCGGCGTCATAGTGAATCTTATTGCCTTCAAAGTAGTTGCCTATTCCCTCAAACTTGATACTATCAAACAGAACAGAACAGAGTAAAATCAGTCAAAACAAGAAGGTGGGAGCAATATAGGGCTTCAAGTCAAGTCAATAGGAAATCAAAAAAGTTACTATGATATATCCTGACAATTTTTTTGATTTTTCCCTTAATTAAAAAATAATAAACAAATAAATAAATAAATTTTTTTTAAAAAAGGCGGGAGACTAAGATAAAAGACTTAAAAGTAGTTACCATAGTGTCTCTTTCCTTGAAATATTTGAATGTAACTTCATATACTATGGCTTCAAACATATCAAGGCAGTGTGAAACCATTCAAGAGGATGAAAGTATTACAGGGTATTTAGAACCAGCTAATGGAAAATGAACAACGGTTTCTATATTATCTGTTTGCCTATAAAAATGTTTGTTTTTACTATCACATATAGTAAAATCCAGTAAGATACAACATTGATAAAACCAATGGAGACAGAAGAACAACAGTTTGGTGGGACTTCAAAACAAGATGATATTAAATCAGCACTAGCTATTATGATGTCTTGTTTTCTTCAAAATAGCTGTTCATATCATCCCAGGCAATAATATCAAACATCCCAGAATAAAGCCATTCGAATTAATGAGTGAAAACTTTATAAGGCTTTAAAGCCACATAATGGGGAATCATGATTATGACATACTTTTATATATTTGAATAATTTCTTACAATAGGGAAAATATTCAGCATTCATACATGTGAGTTTGATTTATTTCACTTATGAGTATGGTCTCAAGCTGCATCCATTTATTTATAAATATCTCAATATGATCCTTCTTTATAGCTGAGTAGTTCTCCATTGTATAAAAATACCACAACTTCTATATCCATTCCTCAGTTGATGGACACTTAGGTTGTCAAGTCCATTTGTTCACACGTGTTAACAGTTCTGTTATTTCTTTTGATTTTCTGTCTGTTTGATCTGTCCCTTGTTGTCAATGGTGTGTTAAGGTCTCCTGTTACAATTGTGTTACTGATAATTTGATTTTTCATTTCTGTTAATACTTGTTTTATATAACTGGGTGCTCTGGAATTTGGTGCATATATATTTAAGATAGTTATCTCTTTCTCTTGAAGTTTTCCCCTAACAAGTATGTAGCGACTTTCTTTGTCTCTTCTGATCATTGTTGGTTTAAATTTCACATTGTCTGCAAATAGAATGGATACTCCTGATTTTTTTGGGAGGGGGTTCCTGTTGCGTGAAGTACTGTTTTCCATCCTTTGCCTTTCAGTCTGTGAGTATCCTTTTGGGTTAGATGGGTTTCTTGTAGACAATATATGGTTGGATGTTGTTTCTTGATCCATTCAGCCAGTCTGTTTCTTTTAATTGGTGCATTGAGACCATTTACATTAATGGTTATAACTGTTATATGTTGGTTAATTGTTGACATGTTATCTTTCTGCTGTTGCATCTTTATCTTCCTGTTCTGTTTAATTATCTGCTTTGCTTAAGGTTTTTTCCTAAGTATATCTAAACTGTCTTTCAATATTTTTTGCAGGGTTGGCTTGGTGATCATGAAGTTCATCAGCTGTTCTTTGTCATGGAAGTATCTTATTTCACCATTGATTTTGAAGGACAGTTTTTCAGGGTACAGCAGTCTAGGTTGGAAATCATTTTCCTTTAGGATCTGGAATAGTTCACTCCATGCTCTTCTTGACTTTATTGTTTGTGCTGAGAAGTCTGCTGTGATTCTGATAGGTTTTCCTTTATAAGTGATCTGTCTTTTCTCTCTGACAGCTTTTAATATTCTATTCTTATGTTGGATTTCTGGGATGGTGATTATTATATGTCTGGGTGTAGTTTTATTTTGGTTATGACTATTTGGAGTTCTATATGCTTCATGGATCCTGATGTCAATTTCTGATCTCATGTTTTGTAAATTTTTGGCTATTACTTCTTTAAATATCCTCTTGTCATCCTTTATGTTGTCCCCTTCTTTTTCATTAATCCCTATCAATCTTATTTTTTTGCATCATCTTGCAGTTGTTCATTTGTTATTTCTTGATTCTTCATTATTTTTAAAAGATCTTTCCTTTCCTGTGCACTAGCTGCAATCTTGTCTTCAAGGTCTGAAATTCTACCTTCACTTTCATTGAGGTGGTTTTTACATCTTTCAGGGGAATTTCTGATTTCCTGTATATCTCTGTGCATCTGCTTTATGTATTCTGTTTGTTTCTTGTATTGTTCATCTAGGGATTCCATCTTTTTGTTTAGTTCATCCAATTTTTAAACTGTGTTTTCTTTAGATATATTCAGCATCTCTTTCATTTCTTTTATCATTTCTTCTTTTACCTGGGAGATTATTTTGAGTTTGGATTCCTTTAAAGCTTCCCAGAGTTGCTTGTTTATTTCAGTTGCTATTATGTCCCATATTTGAGGTGTATGGCATATATTTTCTTCTATATACATCGCTCCTAAGGTTTCTTTGGATGGGTTGGAGGTTTGAGATTGTAATTTGGTCTTTTGTTTTGTCATTTTTCTATACTTCCGTGTTTCAAGTGTTTCGAGTGTCATTCCAAGGCTTCCTCAGAGTCTGTTGGAAATCCTCTCGTACGCCCTCAGCTCCTGGGACTCTGGCACCCAGTTCCCTGGATTGATAGAGGGTCACTGGGGGTGGAGCAGGCTGACTCAAGCCCAGCCTCTGGAACTGATGGTGCCCACCTGCTTGCTTATCACTCCACAGTTCGCCAAGCACAGCCAAGAGATGGGAGGCTGATGCATGTTCTTGGGACCTGCTGCACTGCTCCAATGCACCTGGAAGTTGCGAGGTTTCCTGGCCAGGCCGAGAGAGGGTCCCAAACTAGCTGGACTCAGGGGAAAGTGCACAGGGCACTTACGCCAGGTCACCGGGCCTCTGGAACCAGTTTCATCTGCCTGCTTGCTTAGAACTCCACCATCAGCCAAGCACAGCTGGAACAGGGAGCTGGGTGCCAGTGTCCTGGATTCACTGAACTGCTTCAGTTCACCCGGAAGCCGCGAGGGTCCCAAACAAGCTGGACTCAGGGGAAAGTGTGCGGGGTACTTATGCCAGGCAACTGGGCCTCTGGAACCGGTGGCACCTGCCTGTTTGCTTAGAACTCCACAGTCCTCCAAGCACAGCTGGGCCTCTTACCATTTCTTAAACTGGGGAGACTATTCAGTATTTATACATGTGATTTTGATTTATTTTGCTTATGAGTATGGTCTTAAGTTGCATCTATTTATTTATAAATATCTCAATGTGATCATTCTTTACAGCTGAGTAGTACTCCATTGTATAAAAATACCACAACTACCTTTTTTTGGACACATTTTACAGTCTTACATTTTATATTTAAGTCATTGATCTATTTTGAATTAATTTTTGTACAAAGTGTGAGATTTAGGTAAATGCGTAAGTTCTTTTTCCTGTAGATGTCCATTGTTCCTGTGTGGAAAATTATATTTTACCCCACTGAATGCTTTTGACCCAAAGGTCTTGTTTCAAGATGCTGGTTATATTTGTGTGGAATTACTTTGGAGTTCTCTGTTCTGTGGGTTCATATATCTATTTCTTTGCCAGTTACACACACACTCTTGGTTTCTATAGATAAATATTTCTTGAAATTAAGTAGATTAATTCCTTCTACTTTATTTTTCCAAAGTGGTTTCAATCATTCTACTGAGTGTGTATTTTGATACATATTTTAGGATAACTTTGTCCATTTCTACAAAACCTCTTGCCATGATTTAGAGAAGAACTGCATTAAAATTTTGTATTAGTTTTGGGAGAACTGACTTTTATTATACATAACTGATAGCCCATGAACCTAGCTCATCTCTCCAGTTCTTTAGTCTTTCATCAGTCCAGTGCATTTTAGATGCACATGTGTCAGCCACGTATTTCCTGTTTCTGAGGAACTGTAAATAATACAGTATTTGGAATTGTGGTGTCTATATATTTGTTATGAGTACAAGTCTTTTTTGCATGTTTATTTCACATCCTGTGACTATAAAACTTGTTTAATTGTAGGACATTGGGGGGTTCTTTGAACTCTTCTGTAGACAGTTATGTCATCTGAAAATGGGTTATTTGCCATATTTTCCCTCCTCCTGATCTATGTTCCCTTCTGTTCACTTTTGTTGCTTTCACAGTTCCCAGCACTGAGTTGAATGAAATAAGAGCAGATATCCTTGTTTTGACCTCAATCTCAGACAAAAAGCTTTCAGTCTTTTTGAGTAATGCTAGATGTAGGAGTTTATAAGTACTTTTAACCAAGTTAAGGAAGTTACCTTATATTATTGTTTTTCTAAAATTTTTTTCCTCTTTCTTTCTTTTGTTTTTGAGACAAGAGTCTCATTGTACAATTCAGTTGGCTTTGAACTCACAGTGATCCTCCTGCCTCAGCTTCCCAAGTTCTGGAATTACAGGAGTGAGCCACTACAACCAACTTTGAGAGATTTTTTATGAATAGATATTGAATTCTGTCAGATATTATATGTTCTCTTTTTCTTTTCTTTCTCCCCCCCCCCCTTTTTTTTTTTTGGCCTTTTTTTTTTTTTTTTCCATTTTTTTTTATCGGTACCAGGGATCGAACTCACGACTGCCTGCTTTCAAGGCAGGTGCTTATGCCGCTGAGCTAAATCCCCAGCCCCTTTTTGGCCTTTTTGAGACAAGATTTCTCTATGCAGTTCAGGTTGGCCTTAAACTCACTTTGTAGCCCAGTCTGGTCTCAAACTTGCAATGATCCTCATGTTTCAGTCTCCTGGGTGCTGGGATTATAAGCATGGGCCAACATGCCTGGCTCTTTTCTTTTTTGCCAACTAATATTTTGCTTTTTTGGTACGTGTTTTAAGTACATAGTGATTACACTCCTCATGAGGAGTTGGTACATGTGTATAACGTATTTTGTCATTCTTTTCACCCTCCTCTGTTATCTCCTCCTTTTTTTCTTTCTTCCTTTTCACCTTCTCTTTTTCTTCTGTTGTGGAAAAATTCCAAAGCCAAGCCAAACTGGACTGAAAAGAAGACTCTTTTCACCAAGGAGATAAAAGGGCAACATTTAATCTTTATGCCAGTGGGCTGTTGTGGGGTAATTTCCTCAAAGGCAACAGCACTGAATTTAGAAAGAGTTTAGTTTACAGAGAATTTAGAGTTGGGAAGTACAAAGTTACATAATTAGTTACACACATTGAGTCGTATGTTGACAGGCAGGCTGGTCTTGAAACAAAGGATTGTTTATCATAAGATAGAAACACCCCAGGAACACGGGGAAGGGTCCCTCACGGGATGAGCATGGTCAGGGGCATCACCATAATACAGGAACGTTCTGAGGAGGGGCCCTGAATCAGCCCAGGGTACCTTAATGTATAGATCATTACTCTGACTCAGTGCTCCCCAGAGGTCTGCAGCTGGGCTGTAGACACCATCAAGGTCAGCTGAATTCAGCAGAAACAGCAGAACGTTAACGTGGTCAGAGACCTCTAATTGATCAGAAGTATCTATAAGTTTGCTGTCTTATAAATGTGTTCCTAATTATAATTGTGCCCCACATCTCCTTCTCCTCTTTTTTTCCTTCTCCTTCTCCTGCTCCTCCTCACCTTCCCCATCACTCCCCTCTTTCACCTCCTCCCCCTTCTTTCTCTGTGGTCCTGGCCCTAGAGCCTCAGCCACTTTAGGCAAGCTCTGTACCATGAGGCTGCACCCCTGGACTCCTGTATTATTATTTTGAGTTCTCCATTTTACAGTTATATGTCCTGTTTTATCCCTGATAGTAGTTAATATTCCATTTTCTCTCACTCCCTCTTGCTAATCCTGCTAGAGATTTGCCAATTTTATTGGTCTTCAAAGGAGTAGTTCTTTATTTTATTGCTTTTCCATGGTAAGCATCATAGGCTATGCTTTTCACACTTGTTTAGTTTTGTTCCACGCATGAAGATATATTTTATTTTCATTTCCATTTCCATTCAGTGTATTTTTCACTTCCCTTAAGAACTCAAACTTTGGATTGTTTAAAAAGTATGTAGTTTTGTTTCCAAATTGCATTAGCTTTCTATTATTGTAACAAATACCTGAGGTAATCAACTTACTGAAAGTCAGACTTTGTACTCACAGTTTGGGAGGTTTCAGTTAATGATGGTGTGTTGGCCCCATTGCTGTGGGTCTGTGGCAGCACATAAGAGTGTGAGAGTGTTTGGTGGAACAAAATATTCATCTATGACCTGGAAGTAAAAAAAAAAAAAAGAAAGAAAAGAAACAGACTGGGATTGTAAAATCCCTTTGAGGGCATGCCCGTAATGACCTAAAACCTCCCTCCAGGCCCTATCTTTCAAAGATCCACCACCTCCCAAAGCACCAAGATGGGAGCTAAGCAATGAACAGGCTGTTGGTAACATTTTCAGATCTTAAATACAGCATACATGATTGAAAATTTTACTTTTTTTGTCATTGATTTCTAGTATGTTTTCATTGTGATCAGAGAACACATTTTTAAAAATCCATTTTATTCATAAAAAGAAAGAAAAAGAGGAAAAAGAAGAGGAGCAGGAGAAGGAAGAAGAAGAAAAAACTACAATAAAAATACATCAATCAGGAGGTAACAATGGTACATACATTGCACATTGTCATCCCCAAATCATTCACCCAGAGCACAGGACATCTGCCTTCAATTGTCCAGACAACATCAGCACTCAGAAAACACAGGTTGTATGGTTTTTGTTAAGCACATTGAGGTTTACCTTATGGCCCAAGAAATGGTCTATATTGTATAGGTCATGGATTTTAAAGAAGAATGTGTATTCTGCTCTTGTTGGATGGGGCATTCTATAAATTTTAATTATTAATTAGATCCTATTGTTTGGTGACGTTGTTGAATTTATTCATATCTTTGGTTGATTTTCTACTAGTTAAGTAGTGTTGAACCCTCCAAGTTTAATAGTGAATTTGTCTATTTAATTCTTTCTGTTTTTTCAATTCTTTCTCACAGATTTTGTAGCCATGTTGCTTGCTGCATACATTCTTGGATTGCTATGTTTTCTGGATAGAGTCACTTTATTATTGCATAATATGCCTTTCTGTGTCTGGTAATTTGCCTTGAAGTCTACTTGATCTGCCATTAATATGGTCACTCCAGCCTTTCATTGATTAGTATTTGGATGCATATCTTTTTTTATGCTCTATTTTCAACTTGCCCTGCATTATCCTGAAGAGAGGTTGTTTCAGATTGTAGTATATAGTTGGCTTGCTCCTTTAAATCCATTTTGAAAATCTCTTCCTGAGATGTTTATACTATAGCCATTTAATATAACTGTTGATATGTTAGAATTTAAGATTTTCATTTAACTATTTTTTTCTTTTTTCTCTCTTTCTAAATTTTGGTTTTGTTTTGTTTTGAATTTTGTTAGTTCGTGTTTGCACAGTGATTATATTCACTGTAGGGGATTGGTACGTGTACATAACACATTTCCATGCTCTTCTTTTTTCCCTCTCCCTCCACTACCCTTTTGTTTTTCCAGCATCAGATTCATTTATTTAAGACCTTATAAAGTTAATTATTAGATATATTATTGAAAACTAGACTAATAGGACAAAGTATTTAAAATCATGTGAGACATTTGTCCTAATTTGGTATACTATACTTTTAGATATATTGTCTGTACTGGATTATATAATGCCTTTTCTCTTCTTTCTTTTTTCTGATTTTGAGACAGGGTTTTGCTAAATGGTCAGCTGGCTTCAAATCCACAGCTACCATCGTGCCTTAGGCTTCTGAGTGCTGGGATTGCAGGCGTGTGCCACGTTCACTTAAACTTTTTATTTCTATTTTTTTTCCTATTAACTGTCCTTTTAGTACTGTGTTGTCTATAAATATCTCATTTTCTTCATCCATTCATCCGTTGATAGAAAGAAGGCCATTTCCAAGATTCACTACTATGAACTGTGCTGCTGTAAAGATGGGTAATTATCATTGTAATATGATGCTTTTAATGCTTTCAGGAAGATACCTAGAAGGAGAATAGCTGGGTCAAAAGAAGGGCTAGTTTTGATTTTTTTTGAGGAATCTGCATACTGATTTTCATAAAGATTCCATTATTACATCCCCACCAACAATGTAGTACTTTTTTGATGTTCTATCATTGTTTTTCTTCTACTAAGCAAAAAATTTAAGACTTTTTTAAGGCTAAATCTGCTGGCAATGAATCTTCTTAAGTTTTCCTGAATCTGAAAACACATATATTCTCTTAATCCCCAAAGCATACTTTCACTGGGTATAGAACATCTTACACCTTTAGCATTTGAAAAATGTGCACCTTCTACCTGGGGTCTGCAGCTTCTGATGGGAAACACACTGCAAGTGGAACTGTCTCTTTGTGTAGGAAGCTGTTGTTTCTCTCTTCCTTTTTAAGAATTTTCCTTTTGCCTTTAGTTTCAAGAAATTTACTATGATTTGACACACTGGGTTGTTTTACTGTACCTTCTGAGTTTAGTCAGCTTCTAGACCTTGTAGTGTATGTCATTTGCTAAATTTTGGAAGTTTTACCTACTATATTTTGGGTACACTCTCAGCACTGCCTTTCTCCTCTCCTTGGGATGTTGATAACAGGGAATGTTAGTTTTATTTTCTCTCTGATCCAGCATATCTATAATTTTTTCTCTTTGTCATACACATTGGGTAATTGTGACTATCTCCCAGTACAACTGATTCTTTTCTCTTTTTTTTCCCTTCAATTCTTTGGCTGAGCCAGACTACTGGAATTTTAAATTTCAATTACTATGTTTTTCCACGGTAATTTTTTTGTTTTTATTTATTTCTTTGCCAAGACATTTGTGCTTTTTTTCCCCTTATATTTCAAGCTCCTTAGAGGAGAATTTTTATCAGAGCTACTTTAAGATGTTTGTCAATTGCTTGTAGACCCAGCCCCATCCTAGTGTTCACATCTACTAATGGAATCTCCAACATTCAGTTGAGAAAATTTGCAGTGATGTAATTTTCTTATTTTTTTTAAATGGAAGCCTAGACATTATGCTTATTATTCCATGAGACACAGGTTCTTACTGAAGCCTAATTTTTAAGCTGCTTTCCTTCCTTTGACACTACATTACTTTTTCAAGGGACAACACTTTTTACTGCCAGGTGGGAGAAAAGTCCAGGCTTTCACTCAGTCTTGGGCCTGAGATCTGAGGTGGGGGTCACTGCACCTGTTTAGCAGGGGTGAGAACTCTGGCTTCCCCTGAGGCCTTCAACAACATCCCCTTGACTGGCAGGAGCAGCAGAGCCTGCAGTAGAGGCACGAGTTTCTATTGATTCTCTACCTGGCCCGATAGGACACCAGCCTGAAGGAAAGACGCAGTTGTTTTAGAGTGTGAAAGCTCAGGCTCTCTACACCCCTTCTTTGACATCAGCCTTGCAGGGATGGTGGCCTGAGACATCTGGCTGCAGTCTGGTGATGAGAGGTTTAAGATTCAGGCGGGTGGGTGGACGGAGCAATGGAGCCCCCTTCAGCATCCCCCAGTGTTTGGCTATAGAAGAGTGATTGCTGTCTGAAAGTTTTCTGCTCTCCCTGAGACAGGAGAGTAGGTTTTTCTTGAGACTTTTTTTGAAAGAGGAATAGAACCCAGGGCCTTGCCATTCAGCTATACCCTCAGCCCTTTTTCTTTTATGTTTTGAAATGGGATGTCAGTAAATTGCTGAGTTAACCAGGCTGGGCTCAAGTTTGCAAAAATCTTTAAATATTTTAAAAATCTTTAAAATATTCAAATATTTATTAAAATAATTTATTCAGTTTTAAAATCATAGTTAAATACTTTAACATGACTTACATATGAAATTTTTAGAAATATCAAATTAGCTTTATGATTTTGAAAAAAAATATAAATGTATATACTTTTCCTATACGTACAGCTAAGAAACGATTATCTGTTGAAATTATAATCTTTCTGTCTCCACTTCCCTGAATGCTGGGATTATAGTCATGTACTACATGACAGTCTATGCCCATTGTCATTTTTGGGTTGGGGCTTTTTTAGCATTTAGCCTAATGTAGATGAGTAAAAAAGAAAATGCAGGAAACTCACTACTGTGTTGTTCCTCAGGTCCTGAGATATCTCATCAAACTGTTCTATTTTCAGGGCCTTTTCATATTCATTTATATAATGGACAAGGTTTTCAGTTATGATTAGTGGGAGGAATAGAGAAAAGTGTGTCTATTTTGTGTTCCAGAAAGGGCCAATTTTGTGACAAAAATATAATTGTCATGGAGACCAGAAATCCTAGCTTGCAATCTCATTGGTAATGTATTCTCTTCCTGTGGCTCATCTTACATGGGAGACAAATTATAATCAGGAGATTGTTGCATGCATTTGGAATCAGGACACAGGTTGCTGGATTAACTGCTAAAACTTAAAAGCATCAGACTAATAATATAGCTAGACACAGTCATCTCTCTAATAGAGGCTATATGTGGACATCACACCCTTCCTCTATACCTACTAAGAGACAGTAATGCACAACGTGGCATAGTGAATAAAAGTATAGTTTGGGGCCAGCTGGTCAACCACAAGTCCTGGATTTGTCACTTATACACTCTGTGGACTCAGACAGAATATTTAACTTCATTTCCTCATCTGTAGAATAAGCAATACAAACCAGGTACCAGCTTCATAAAGTTGCTTTAAAAATAAAATAAGCACCCAGGAAAGTCCTCAAATACTGGGAGCATTGTGTCATGGATGCCTTCCAAGTTTCCTGAAAGGCACAATTGTTTAGTAAATATGTTAACAGAGCCAAGAGATGGCCAAGCATTACTGAACTTCTGAATGTCTTTGCTCCCTTGCTGTCTGATTCATTTATATTGATTTTTCAGGTCGGAATGTCTATCTCCCTTCAGTGATAAGTCCTTACCTTACAGGGGCTTGTACACACTAGCAGTGATGCTTTGGGAATTCCAGGTGACATTTCAGGTGAGCAGATTGGAAGAGGGCTGTGCGGGCTGATGAGGTGGCTGTGCAGGCAGGGACAGACAGATGTGTGTGAGCTGCTCTGCTGTGAATGACAGAAAAGGGTGCTATGAGGTAGGAAGGGCTAGATGAGCAGTGTTTAAAAGTCGGAAGGAATTTGAGTGTCACTTTTGTAGCAATGGAAAATCCTGGGAGAATTAGTTCACGGCACTGGGAGAATTAGTTCACGGCACTGGGAGAATTAGTTCTTGTATGCCACTGTGTTCTTTCCTAATCTAACAAAGTTCATAGACTCCCTTTGTGAATACTGTTTTAAGTACAGAAATGAAGTGCATGGAATTATATAGGAAGTAAATGACAGTGAAATATGACTTCAGATATTGAGATAAATGTGATATAGTACTAGATAGCTTCCTTATTATAACATTAGATAAAAGATCTATTTTTAGACTTTTTTTTATTTTGAAAGTACTAAAATACAACAGAACAAGACAGAATAAAGCCAACTGAGACCGTGTAGTAAAATTGGTACAGAACTTCACAGCAGGTTACCGGGATAACAGTAATAGGGAGCATAGTATATTTTGTTATCTTTACAATAGTTGTTCTTTCAATCACGTATATCAAAATAAAATGAAATGCAGAACATTATAGAACTTATCAAAACAGAATATTGAATAAGCACTACCATTTATCAGAATAAAGCAAAACAGTAATAAAAATATTTGCCTTCAAAAAGATGGTAGAAGGAAATCCCCCTTGTTTGCTATGGTCAACCTCCCAAGAGATCCCAAGAGATTTGCTAATGGGGGGGGGGATGGGGAAAGGGGGGTAGGGGAAGTAGGATGTGTATCTCTAGGCAGTGCACCAGTAGGTTCACTATCGCTTAGCAGGGAGGCAGGCTGGTTGCTTGGTTTCTCAGCATCCTAAGTTCCAACATGGTGCGGATCTCAGGAGAAGCTGGTGGTTCTCTCCCTGGAAGGGCCACAGTCTGCCACACCACAACTGCTTACCAGGGAGGTGAGCTGCTTGCTTGGTCTCCTAGCGTCCTAAGTTCCAAATAAAAGATCCATTTACTATAATTTTATTTATTACATTCAAGCAACTAGAGTAATTTCAATTGAGATATATAAACAATATTTAGACAATTTCATGATGATTGATATGTTATGAAAATATCAGTGATTTCTAGAGATGGAAAATCCATAGGTACTGATAATATAACTCTGATTTGTTACCTACATTTGGAATTGAGCAACATCCTAAATCTTACAGGTAAGTGAAAATTTAAATTTTATTTTTTCCCCTTCCATCTGAAATAAACTTACAGCTGCATATCTCACCCATGGGGCTCTCCCAGCTCTGTGCACCTTAGGTTAAAAGCCCTTGTCTTTAGCACTTGTGTTTGACATGTCACGGCTCAATAAGCGCAAGAAACAGTGAAGATCTGACCTAGATCAATATCTGCCACCACACTCACTGCTGCAGCTGCCCTATTGCCTTGCAAATTAAAGAAGCGAGGTACACAGAAAGCAAAGAGAGCGTAAGGCCTTATCTCATCTGGATAGACACATGATACAAACTTTAGTAAATATGTGTGAAATTCTATAGGAGATAGGTTGATAAATTAATTTCTTTAATTTTTTAAACATAAAATTTTAAAGTAAAAGACAAAAGGATGAAACTATGTGACTCAAACAGGAGCACTAAAGCACACAGCCTATTTATACTGGAATGAAAATAAACGCGTCTCACCAATAAATGGGACCTCCAATTCTAGTTTTTTGAGAAAACTCCAGACTGATTTACACAGTGATTGTATCAGTCTACACTCCCAACAACAGAGGAAGAGTTCCTTTTTCTCCACAGCCCATCCAGCATTTGTTATTGGTTGATTTCTTGATAATAGCCATTCTTTCTGGGGTGAAATAGAATCTCAGCGTTGCTTTAATTTGCATGTTTTAAATGACTAGTGATGTTGAACATTTTTGCATATATTTATTTTCTGTTTGTATTTCTAAGAAATGTGTACTCATCTCAGATTCCCATTTTTGGATTGGGTTTTTAAATCTGAGAGGACTAGTTTTTTTGAGTTCTTTGTAATCCTTTGTCTGAGGAACAGGTGACAAGCATTTCTCCCACATTTTGGGCTGTCTCTTCACTCTATTTGTGGTTTCTCTTGCTGTGCAAAAGCTTTTTAGCAAGATGAGATCTCAGTTGTTGATTCTTTATGACAGTTCCTGTGTGATCAGGGTTTGTTCATAAAGTTTTTGCTTATACCAATGTCTTCAAAAGTTTTACATACTTTCTTATAGCATATTTAATGTTTATGTTTTAATATTTAGATCTTTGATCTATTCAAAATTTACTTTAGTGCAGGTGAAAGATTCAGCATGTACCGAGTCAGTTTTTCCCAGCATCATTATTAAAGAGCCTACCTTTCTTCCAGTGAATGTGTGTGGTACTTTTGTCAAAGACAAGGTATCTTAGTGAGTCTAGAGTTGTTTCTCCATCTTCTAATTTGTTCTATTGATCTTCAAGTTTGAGGATTTTTGGATATGTTTTCATTAGTGAAACTGGCTGTACTTCTCTTAGTTGGGTCTTTCTCTGGTTTTGGTATCAGAATAATTCTTGCTTTCACCAACAAATTTGGGAGTATTGCTTCCCTTTCAATTTCATTAAAGAATTTGAGAAGTAGTGGTGTTAGGTGTTCCCTAAGTTTCTTGTAGAATTCAGCAGTGAATCCATCAGGGCCCAAACTTTTCTTTGTTGATAGGTTTTTAAAATTTACATCTTTGGTTTCATTTATTGATATTGGGTTATTTAGGATTTTTATGTCCTATTGATTCAACATTGGTAATATGTATATATCTAGGAATCTGTCCATTTCGTCTGTATTTTCCATCCTATCAGAATACAAGTTTTAAAAGTAGGTATAGATGATCTTCTGAATCCCAGCAGGGTCTGTTGTGATTTCACTCTTTTAATTTCTAATTCCATGTATTTGAGATTTTTCTTCCTATTTTTTATAAGGTTGGCTAAGGGTTTATCAATTTTATGTAATCTTTCAAAGTATCAACTCGTGGGTTCATTGATTCTTCGTACTTTTTTAGTTTCCAATGTATTCATATCTGCTCTGATTTTTGTAATTTTCTCCCTCACATGAGCTTTTGACTTAACCTGTTCTTCTTTGTCTAGAAGTTGAGGTTCACCAGTAAGCTGTTTATATGCACTGGCTCTGTTTTCCTGATATGGGTATTTACTGCTGTAAATTTTTCTCTTGGACTGCTTTCATTGTGTCCCACAAGTTCCAGTATGTTGTACTGTTGCTAACATTCAACTGTAAAAATTATCTAATTTCTCCTATGACTCATTGGCTGTTCAGCAGGGTGCTGTTTAATTTCCATGTGTTTATGAAGTTCTTGTGTTTTATTTGCCATGGGTTTCCAGTTTCATTACACTATGCTCTGATAGTATGCCTGGGATAATTTGAATTCCTTTTCATTTTCTTAGACATGTTATAGGGGCCAGTATGTGGTCTTTTTGGAGAACGCCCCATGTGCAGCTGAGAAGAATGTATATTCTGATGTCCTGGGGGTGCAATGCTCTATAGACATCTACTAAATTCATTTGTTCAAAATTAATAATATTTTAGCATTAATTTTTTGGTATAGTTTATGTGCCTTTTTGTGACAGTGGGATATTCAAATCTTCCAATAGAATTGTATTATGATTTAGTTGATTTTTCATGTCCATTAGTATTTGTTTTATATAGTTGGGTACATTGATATTTGCTGCATATATATTTATGATTGTTATCTCTTCCTCTTGGATCATTCTCTTTACAAAGATGTAGTGACTTTCTTTATGTCTCTTAATCAGTCTTGATTCACAATTTGCTTTGTCTACAAATAGAATAGCTACTCCCACTTTTTTCTGGGTTCCTGAAAAGTATTGCTTTTTCTCCTTTGAATTTTATTTTTGAATTTCTCTTTGAATTAAATGTGTTTCTGGTAGGCAACATATTGTTGGATGTTGCTTCTTGATCCATTCTACCAGTCTGTGTCTTTTGATTGGTGAATTGAGACCATTAATGCTGATGGTTATAACTAATATGTATTGACTTATTCTTATCATGTAATTTTCCTATTGTCGACTCTCCCTCTTTTTATTTTCCCCTCCTCCTAACTGTTTGCTTTGTCTGGTGGATTCCTTCTGTTAGGGTTCATAAAGCTGTATTCTTTATAATCTCTTTCTAGAATGTCCAGAACATTTTGGAGTGCTGGTTTGGTTTGGTTTGGTGATTATAAATTTCCTGATTTTTTTTGTCATGACAGCACCTCTCCATTAGTTTTGAAAGACAGTTTTGTGGGGTACATCATTCTGAGTTGAAAGTTGTTTTACTTTTGATTTTGGATTACTTCACTCTAAGCTTTCTTTGATTTGAAAGTTTGTGCTGTGAAGTCAGCTGTAATTCTGATGGGTTTTCTTTTATAGGTGACTTGTTACTTTTCCCTGATAGTTTTTAAGATTCTATTCTTGTGTCGAATTTCTGGAATCTTGACTATGATATGCTTGAATGTAGAATTTTTTTTATCATGGCTAATTGTAGTTATATGCTTCGCTTCTACATATGTCAAATTTTTTCTCTACCAGGAAAGAATTTTTCTGCCATGACATCTGTGAACAATTCTTTAATAGCATTTATGGTAACTCCTGCTTTTCATTTACTCTAATCAGTCTTCAGTTATTCTTCATCTCATCTAGCAGCTGCTGGATTGATTTCTCATGGTCCCTTATTAGTTTTGAGAAATCTTTCTTTTCCTGGTCACTAACTGTAAGCCTGTCTTCAGTGTCTGAGATCCTGTCCTCACATTGGACTAATCTGCTTCAAATAATTTCAGCAGAGATTTCATTCTCCTGGATATCTGCTTGGATCTGCCTTATGCATTCTATTTCTTTTGTATAATTTTATTGTTTGTCTATTTTTTTGGCTATATCTGCTCTAGTGTCACTAAGCATGGTCTTTATCTGAGAGATTATTTCTGATTTCATTTTTCCAGAGCCTCATTCAATTGCTTTGTTGTTGCCACCTAAGGGAGGCCGGATGGGAGGCTTTTGGATTGTCCCACCTCATTACCCCCTGAATTTGCCTTTGATAAACTGAATGTCTGGGATTGCATGTTGTTTCAGTGTATTCTAATTTCTTGTTTCTTGTTTTAGTTTAATTCCTGGGGTGATGTTTGTACATTGCCTATGATGGGTGGTTTTATTGCTAGTTCTTAGGATCCATAGATGATGACTACTTCTCTGAGGTATCTTACAGCTGTAACTGGTTTTTGGGTTTGAGACCATTGGAAGCTCTTACCTCTTCAGTTTGTTGAAGATGAGAAATTGTTGCTTGTTTGGCCCAGTATCTAGCTGTTTGTCACTGTGCCACTGTATTTTCTGAGACCCTTAATCAATCTCAGTCATGGAGCACCAGGACCAACAACTGTTTAGAACAATTATGTCAGTATTGACTATAGTGGTACCAATAGTACCAAACACATCTTAGAAAATGATAAACTAAGGCCAGGGATATAGCTCAGTGGCTTAAGTGCTTTCCTGGTAAGCACAAGGTCATGAGTTCAATCCCTGGTACAAAAACAAAAAACAAAACAAAACAAAAGAAAATGACAAACTGAGCTAACCATGAATTTGTCACTTTTAACTGTATAAACTAGATTTATGGTTATATAACAAAATATAAAGCAAACCAGAAAATTATATGCAGTATACAAGTCAATTTTTCCCAAGGGGTTAAAGTGTAAAATGGATTAAAGAGAAAATAGAGAAGTGGAAGAAGAGGAAGAAATTAGAAGTAAGGTTGTAGGACAAAGGGGAATCACACTAACTTTGAGAAACTGGTACAGAAGACTGAAGGAAATCAGATGAAAGAGATGGAAGAACAGAACAGAAACACAACCACAAAGAGGCTGGGAACCATGTCCACACTCATACAAAAACAAAATCAAACAATGCAGGAGAAACAGAAGGAAAGAAAAGAAACGAAAAGAAAAGAAAAGAAAAGAAAAGAAAAAGAGTAAAAGTCCACTTTCAGTGTTTTCTCTGGTTTTGTTAATAGACAACTATGGAGTCCCAATTTGTGTAGACCTCTCCCAGCAAGGCAGTAGTAGCATTTTGGTGGGGTAGTGGATAACCTCAGCAGGTTGCCCTGAGACCAGACTCATTGGCCTCATTGCTGTCTAAGCAATTTCTGTGGGTCTGAGCCCAGCTGGGATCAGCTAGATGGGGCTGGAAGAAGTTCTAGGTTCTGAACTCAGTCAGCTATCTCTTGGATCCCGGCTAATCCCTCCCTGCTGTGGGAGGACTAAGTGCTCTGCACTCACCACCAGCTAGTGAAGTTCCGCACATCTGCTGCTCCTCTCCACTATTGTGTCTCTCTGCAGAGGTCTCTGGGGTCACCAGCTGTCACCATCACTCTGCACCACTGCTCCTCTGACTCCTCTTATGTAGCAATCCCATCTCAGGGAGAAGGTGCCATTGGCTGCCTCCTTTTTCATTTGAGTGTCTCTGTTCACTCTCTCTGTGGGCTTCAATTTACACTTCAGATTCTCCCTGAGTGCAGAGGACCTACTTCCCTCCTTCTTGTGTGACTCATGATGCTACATTCCAGCTTCTGAATGGCAAGTCTCAGAGAGGCTTTTGCCTTTGCTGCTTTGAGACATTTTTAAATACTATGTTTTATTTGAGGCCAAGCCAGATATTGCCTTTTCCCCCTTGGTACTGGAAACTAAATGCATGGTTTTCACATTGAGCTACATTGTTAGCTCTTAAATTTTGAGACATGGTGTCACTAAGTGACTAAATTTCCCACTGTGGGTTTAAATTTGTCTAACATGTTTTTTGACATGCAGTCCTTAAAAACTAATTTCATTTTTAAATCTACTAACATGACTATAGATAAACTATTCCTCTGATAGTTTTGCAGAAGGTGTTAGTTTTTAGATGATAAAAGTTTTGAAAATTTTAATTATGAATTACAAATGAATATCATAAGTAATATTTTTCATTTTTTTTATCGGTACCAGGAATTGAACTCACGACCGCACACTTGCAAGGCAGGCGCTTATGCTGCTGAGCTAAATTCCCAGCCCCATCATTAGTAATCTTTTCCATCACAATTTTCTTTCCAGGTTTATAGTATATAGTTAGTTTAAAAAGAAATATATAGTTTGAACTCATTTTAGAAATGAAGTATACATGCATATACTTAACCAAGGAAGATGTACTGGACTTTCTGCACAACAGCTTTCCTGAGATCAGACTTATAGGACACATTCCCCATACCTCTGATTCTAACTGGGAAAAATTTTAATTACCCAGCTATTTAATAGTACCAGGTGCACTGGAGCATGTATTGATCTCTTGAGATTTTTTTAACCAAGAACTTAAACAAATTGAAAAAGAATATTTGATGTGCAGAATTTTAAAATATTTTAGTGGTCAAATCTACTGAACATTCACTTTGTAGTTTCTGCCTTTGAAAGAAGTTCTCTGACCCCATCACAATAAAATATTCATTTTTACTTTCTTTTGTTATTTTTATGATTCAGATGTTTATATTTACTCTGTAATGCTTTAGTTTTTATTTTTTTTCTAATTTCTAAAAGAATCACTCACAAAATATATACTTAGGTTATAATGAGAGATAGCACCACTTAGACAAGTTCAAGTCTTCTTTGTTCTGCATATAAATACAACTTAATTCTGTATGTATTGCCGACCATAAATGTTTTTCTTAGTGTTCTGCAGATTATGATACATTTTTTTCCTAGAGTTTAGCTTTGATGAGAGGTGTGCCATCATCCCAATTATTTTGCATCTCTTTTATCTGCCTGGATGCAAGTTTTCTATTTTTAATCATTGAAATGACAATAAAAGACAGGAAGATACAGTTTCACATTATGATTTCTTTCATTGATTTTGCTTTGAGTATTATGAGACCTTTTATCTGAAAACTCAGATGTTTTGACTTCAGTGATTGCTTCTCTAATATATTTTGAATTGTGTTATAGAAGAGGTAAGGTAGGAGCCAGGTGTTTTAAGGAAATTAGTGGGTTTTTTTTTTTGCTTTGTTCTTGTTTTTTTGAGACAAGGTCTTGGTCTGTTGGGCTCAAGTGACACTTCTAGTTCAGCCTCATGAGTGGTGAGATTATAGGTATGTGCAACTGAACCTTGTTGTTTGAGGGAATTATTCAAGGAGGATGAAGAAAACATACTAACATGATGTAGGCACACTAATGGTAAAATGATCATAAAGCATATAAAAGTATGTATGTTTACTATTGGTAAGTGTAAGTAAATACACATGTATGAGGAGTGAAAGTACAACGTATGAGCATCAATTTATCTTGACTAATGATCTCAGATACGTCTATAGTCAAAGGCTTTGTCCTATTTTTCTTTGAAGCTTATTTATTTCACTTTAAATTAAGAGTTCTCTGACTTTTTTTGATATAGGGTCTCACTGTATAATTCAGGCTGGCCTTCAGCTCTCCATGTAGTCCAGGCTAGCCTTGGACTTAAACTTGTGGGAATCTTCCAGTTTCAGCCTTCTGAATGCTGAGATCACAGGTGTTGCCACCATGCCTGGGTTTGACTTTATTTTTTACTGCCAGCTTTGTATCTGTTACAGGTATTTTCTCTGCTAAACTGTTAATGATTATTCCTTCAATTACTGCTACTTCACTTATTAAATTATAGAACAAACATCTTGGATAATGACCTCACTCCCACCCCCACCCTCCATGGACCTAAGGGCTGGCAGATGATGGCCTCACTCCTAGTCACCCTCCATGGACCAGGAGTTGTCAGACACTGGCCTCTCCCCTCCTCCTCCCTGGGTCTTTGGCTGCCCTTCTACCTCCCAGAACCTTGGACTGCAGTGGATTAACCTTCCTGGATCGATGAGAGTCTCAGGAACCCCTCTTCTAAACAAAGGATCTCAGTAGACTTGCATCAGTGTGGTGAGTTTGCCCCTAAAATAGAGGACTTCAGTGGGTAAACAGGAGCAGTAATGAAGTCCCCTCCAGCTGTAGGATCTTGGTAAGAGTGTGCATGAGCCCTTCCTCCATACAGAGAATGTTAGGTGGCTTGATCAGAGTGCCAATAAGGCCTTCCCCAAACTGGAGGATCTCAAAGGTGTGAAGAATCACCCAGGATCTCAGCTAAGCAAGCACTGTAGTCAGGTAGGGCTGGTGGCCTAGAACACCCTGAAGACATAGTAACAACAGGAACTAAGGGTTGACTTACATCAGCACTCCTGGGGTAGTCAGCTTAGAAAGAATGTAGGATTCACCCTACATGCCTTGCAGGAGGAATTCAGGTGACTGGCTCTTTTCATTGTGGCACCAAGCAATTGGACAGACATCAACCATACAGTAGGACCCTAAAATACACACTATCGACAGCTGAGACTAGTGTTATTAAAAGACCAAATATTAGCCCAAAAGGTGAAAATGACAAAATAAAAAAAAGCAAAATGCAATCTCAAACATCTAGACCATCGGGAGTCAGAACAGGTGGCAGTGAAAAAGAGGACTTTACAGGTCATACACCAGAAATCTCTGAAAAGATAGCAAACAAAATAAAGAAACAAATTCATGAGGCTATAAAGGAAATCAGATTAGAAATAATCTTTCATGTAAGGATAGAAATGACAACCTTAATAAAGGAGTTGCTCAGCTAGATATAGATAAAAAGTACAGGAGTATGGGAAAATGATAGAAACCTTGAATGAATAACATAGAAAGGAAGTCGAATGCATTAAACAAATTCAAAGAGATATCAAAAAAATAAAAAAAAGTTATATTGAAACCTGAAAAAAACTGTTTAAATGAAGCTGAGAATAGACTTTCAGGCCTTGAGGACAGGATTGCAGCTGGCAATCATGAAAAGATAGGGCTTTTAAAAATAACAAAGCAGCATGAAATGACAATCCACCAGCTTCAAGGTGATGCAAAGAGGAACAATATAATATTAATAGACATCAGTGAAGATGCAGGAGCCAATGTGAATGACAAACTATTCAAAGAAGTAATAGCACAAAATTTCCCAAACATGAGGAAAGATTCTGATATGCAGATAAGTGAAACATATAGAATGCCAAACAGTCACAACCAACATAAATCTGCATTCAGACATATAATAATTAAGATCACAGATATACAGCATAAAAATGGAATACTAACAGTTGTTAGAGAAAAGACACATCTCGCCTATCAAGGAAAGCCCATTAGAATCACAGCAGACTTTTAAGTACAAACCCTCAAAATAAAATGAACTTGGAGTGAAGTATTTCAAGCCCTGAAAGAAGACAACTTTCAACCCAGATTGATATACCCTGAAAAACTTTCTTTGAAATTTAATGGACAATAAGATACTTTCAGGACAAAGAACAACTGAAGAAACTCAAGTCTATCAACCTGGCCTCAGAAAGATTACTTAAGGGCATACTAGATAGAGATAAAAAAATGACAATTTTCAGAACAACAACAGAAAGAAACCATCAGACAGGCAAGCAATTAAACAAGGGGGGAAAGCAGAAAACCAACAGCAGAAAATAACATGACAAAGTTGAGCCAGTACATATCAGTAGTATCTATCAATGTAAATGGTCTCAAGTCACCTACAAAAAGAAACAGGTTGACAGAATGGATCAAGAAATAGGACTGAGGGCGGGGGATTAAGCTCAGCGGCATAAGCGCCTGCCTTGCAAGCAGGCAGTCGTGAGTTCGATCCCCGGTACCGATAAAAAGGAAAAAGACAAAAAAAAAAAAAAAAAAATAGGACTGACAATATACTGCATACAAGAAACACATCTGACTCAACAGGAAACTCATAGGTTAAAGTCATAGGATGAAAAACAATATTCCATGCAATAGGAACCCATAAAAAAGCAGGAGTAGCTATTCCATTTGCAGACAATGTGAACTTTAAACCAAAAATTAATCAAAAGAGATAAAGAAGGTCACCACATACTAGTAGGGCAATAATTCAAGAAGAAGAGCTAACAATCATAAACATATATGCACCAAATACATGAGAAACCAACTATATAAGATAAATACTAATAGATATGGAAAGCAACAACACCATTGAAGTAGGGAACTCTAATATTCCATTGTCACAGAGACAGATCAACTAGAGAAAAAGTCAGCAAAGAAGTAACAGAACTGAATCAAACCTGTGAGCAAAAGGACTTAGTAGATGTTTACAGAGTGTTCTACTCAATCATATCAGAATACACACTCTTCTCAGCTGCACATAGGACATTCTGCAAAATAGACCATGTATTAGCCTATAAAACATTCGTAAGTAAATTCAAAGCTATTGAAATTATCCCATGCATATTGTCTAACCATAGTGCACTTAAATTGTAAATTAATGGCAAAATAAATGGCAAAACCTGCATAAATACATGGAAATTAAATAACAACCTCCTGAGCAATCAATGGGTTACAGGTGAAATTAAAAAAGAAATTAAGCAATACCTATAATTCAGTGAAAATGCAGATAAAATATACCAAAACCTGTGGAATGCATTGAAAATAGTCCTAAGATGGAAATATATAGCAATAAATTGTCATATCAAGAAAATAGAATAAGCTGGATATGGTGGTGCACTCCTGTAATCCCAGTACTTGGGAGGCTGAGGCAGGAGGATGGTTGCAATTTTGAGACCAGCCTGGGTTACAAAATGAACCCAAGGCAGGTTTGACCTTCATTGGGAGATCTTGTCTCAAAAAGACAAAGAGACAAAAAAAAAAAAAAGAAAATAGAATGAGCACAAATAATCTAATGATACATATCAAGCTTCAAGAAGAGCAAGTCAAACCCAAAGCTCAGAGAAGAGAAGGAATTGTAAAGATCAGATCAGAATTAATGCCACTGAAAATCAATACAAAATAAAAATACAAAAATTAATGAATCAAAGAGCTGTTTTCTTGAGAGAATAAACAAAATTGATAAACCTCTAGCCAACCTTATCAAGAAAAAGAAAGAAAAAACCTCAAGTTCATGCAATAAAGGACTGAAAAGAGAGAAATTACTACAGATCTCTTGCAAATCCAAAAGATCATGAATATCTACTTTGGAAATCTCTACTCACATAGGGTAGAAAACATAGAGGAAATGGACTGATTTCTAGAAACGTATGAACTACCAAAGCTCAGTCAAGAAGCTATAATAATTTTGAATAATCTAATATCAGCTACTGAAGTTGACAATGTGATTAAATACTTACCAACAAGCAGGGTGTGGTGGCTCCTGCCTGTAATCCCAGCACTCGGGAGGCTGAGGGAGGAAGATCGTTGCGAGTTTGAGACCAGCCTAGGCTACAAAGTGAGCTTAAGGCCAACCTGAACTGCATAGAGAGACCCTGTTTCAAAAAGACACACACATAAAAAGCCTTACCAACAAAAAAGCTGAGGTCCTGATGGATTCATGGCTGAATTCTACAAGAAATTTAGAGATTTAAGGCCATTACTCCTCAAACTCTTCAATGAAATTGAAAGGGAAGCCATCCTCCCTAACTCATTTCTGGAGGCAAGTATTACTCTGATGCCAAAACCAGAGAAAAACCCAACCAAAAATAACTATAGGTCAGTTTCACTAACGAACACTGATGCAAAGATTCTCAATAAAATACAGGCAAATAGAATGCAGCAAATCATCAAAAAAATTATACATCATGACCAAGTGGGATTCATTCCAGGAATGCAGGGATGGTTTAACATATGCAAATCAATAACTGTAATACACCACATCCACAAAGCTAAAGGCAAGAATCACATGATCATCTCAATCGATGCAGAAAAAGCTTTTGGTAAAGTCCAACACGTGTTCATGATAAAACCTCTATAGAAACTCAGAATAGATGGTGTCTACCTCAATCTCATAAAGGCCATCTATGACAAACCAAAAGCCAGCATTACACTAAGTGGAAAATAACTGAAAGCTTTCACTCTAAAATCAGGAACAAGACAATGATGTCCACTATCACCACTCCTATTCAATATATTTCTGGAAATATTAGCCAGGGAAATCAGTTAAGAGAGTGAAATAAAATGAATAAGGATAGGAAAGGAAGCAATTAAATCATCACTATTTGCAGATGACATGATATATGGAAGACCCCAAAAACTCCATCAAAAATTGCTACAGTTAATAAATTCAGCAATGTAGCTGAATACAAAGGAACACTCAAAAATCAATAGCATTCCTGTACACAAAAAACAAACTCACTGAGAGAATTATGGAGATATCACCTTTCACAGTAGCATCAGAAACAATGAAATACATAGGAATCAACCTAACAAAGAATGTAAAAGACCTATATGCTGAAAATTATACTCCTCTAAAAAAGGAGATTGGAGAGGATATTAGAAAATGGAAAGATATCCTTTGCTCTTGGTTAGGAAGAGCCAACATTGTGAAAATCGCCACACTCCCAAAACTGTTATACAGATTTAATACAATCCCAGTCAAAATACCATTGATGTACCTTATAGATCTAGAGAAAATATTCCTAAAATTCATTTGGAAACAGAAGAAACCTAGAATAGCAAAGGCAAATCTGGGCAACAAAGACAAGGCAGTAGGCATCTCAATCCCTGACTTGGAACTATACTACAAAGCTACAGTGATAAAATCATCATGGTACTGGCAAAGAAATAGACTTGAAGATCAATAGAACAGATTAGAAGATGCAAGCACAACTACAAAGACACTCAGCCACCTGATATTTGACAAAGCGACTGACCATGTTCACTGGAGGAAAGATAGCCTCTTTAATGAATGGTGTTGGAAAAATTGGCTTTCTACATGCTGAAGACTGAAACTACATCATGTGTATCACCATGCGCTAAACTAAAGTCAAAATGAGTCAAAGACATAAATATTAAAACAGAAACACTAAATCTACTAGAAGACAAGGTAGGTAGAAATCTTGGAGACATAGGGGTAGGCAGAGAATTCGTGAACAAAACTCAAACTGCACAGGAAATACTTCAAAGAATAAACAACCGGCATCTCATCTTATTAAAAAGTTTTTGCAGTTCAAGGGAAATCACAAAGAAAACCCACAGAATGGGAAAGAATTTTGACCAACAGTCCTTCAGACAAAAGACTCATATCCAGAACATAGAAGGAATTAAAAAACATCAACCCCCCCCATTCAAAGGCACTCCAAAAATGGGCATCTCAGATGAATATGCATTTCTCAGATGAAAATATACAAATGGCAAATAAATACATGAAGAAATGTTCACCATCACTGGTCATTTGAGAAATGCAAATTAAAACAGCATTGAGGTTTCATCTCACTCTTATAAGGATGACTGCCATCAAGAAATCAACTGATGGGGCTGGAGGTTTAGCTCAGCGGCATAAGCACCTGCCTTGCAAGCAGGCGGTCGTGAGTTCGATCCCCGGTACCGATAAAAATGAAAAAGACAAAAAAAAAAAAAAAAAAAAAAAAAAAAAAAAAAAAAGAAATCAACTGATAACAAATATTGGTGGGGCTGTAGAGAAAAAAGGACACTGCTCCACTGTTGGTGGGAGTGCAGACTGGTGCAGCCACTGTGGAAATCAGTATGGAGATTTCTCAACAACTAACGGTTGGAAGTTCCATTCAATCCAACTATTCTCCTCTTGAGTACTTTCCCAGAAAAATTGGATATTTTCCCAGAAAAAAGGTCATGTTACAGGGATATATGTGTACTCATGTTTATAGCAGTGCAATTTGTAATAGCCAAATCTTGGAAACAACCAAAATGCCCATCAACCGCAGAATGGATGAAAAAGATGTGATATTTTTGTACAATGGGATATTGCACAGCTATTAAAAAGGATGATCTTGAGGCTTTTATAGGTAAATGGAGGCAACTTGAGACTATCCTCATAAGTGAAATAAATCACACTCTCATTTGTCAATACTGTGTTGTCTCTCTAGTGTAAAAAATAAATAATAATAGTAAGAAACTAAAAAAGTAATTAGATCCAAAGTGTGTAATATATTTTATAATAATGAAAGGGAAAAAAGTGCTCAAAAGGAAAGAATAGCTTGTAGGTATACACATATAACTGCAGATATGTTTAAGTGTAAAAGATAGATAACCATAATACTAAGTGTTTGATAGTTCATCTAATACAATAGTTTGTTCTGTCATTGTTTGTTCCATTTTTTATGCTTTGATTTTGTAACTTGAACAACTACTTCTAAGATAACAATGTGTAACATATCAACTAGAGATGATTTCTTAATGTTATATTTTGAAATTCTTTATCATTTTTACCCTTTTTTCTGTTTTGCTTTTTTTAAATAAAAAGAGTATAAAGCAAATTTTAAATAAAAAATTTATAAAGCAAAATTCTCTTGTATTCTTTTATTAAGGTACAGTCTCTGGTCCTGGTTACTGGAGGAGATGGAGGAGAAACATTTGGCATTCGTTGTCAAAATGACCTCAAGATTGATTTTGCTATTCTGGGTCTCTTCTGGTTCCATATACATTTTAGGATTTTTTAAAAAGATCTGTTGGTATTTTATTGGGATTGAATTAAATCCATATATTTGTTCTACCTATTCAGGAGCAGAAGATCTCTTTCCATTTCCTGATGTCCTCCATGATTCCTTTACCAGAGTGACACGGGATAGAAAAAAATGATGAAAATAGAGGTTTTGCAAGAAGGAGACCAACAGTTGCAAGCTGCAGGGTGGAAGGGGAAAGACAAGGAACAAAAACCAAAACCACACCAAAAAACAAAAAAGAGAAAAGAATTGAGGTGTCTTAGGTACATGGGCCACTTCCCAAGATAATTATAATCGTTATTCACTGCAAACATGTACTAATAAAAATATTAAAACATCAACTCCAAATGTTAAATGAATTCTTTTTTTCAGTATCTATTGTAATATTTAATTTGAAAACTCCAAACATGAGATTCTGTTTCATGAATTGTCATCTTCCCAATTAAGATACAATCTAGGAAATCTAATCAACCCTAGACATTCATAATAATTTATTTGAGGCCAGGTGTGGTGGCACACACTTGTAATCCCAGCATTCTGGAGGCTGAGGCAGGAGGATTTTTGCAAGTTCGAGACCAGCTTGGGCTATACGGTGAGCTCAAGGCCAGCCTGAATTGCACAGCGAGACCCTGCCTCAAAAAGACAAAAGTAAGTTTATTTATACAGTATTGTTATTAATCTTTACAAGTAAATTTCACATTAATTTTTGTTTTGATGATCTCAAAACAATGTTCAATATTCCTCTGTTTGCTCTGCCACTGAACTGGTGTGATTTTGTGTTTACATTTCTCCTCTCTGTCTCTCTCTTCTTCTCCTCTCTCTTTTTCAAGACCAGATCTTGCCAAGCCTTGAACTTGAAATTTTCCTTCTTCAACCTCCTGAGTTCTGGCTTTAACTTTCTATTCATAGTAAGAATAATAGTGTTTAATAGTGCTAAGATTTCCACCACAAAATAACTCTGCTCATGCCTCTTTGTACCTTCGCATCCCGTAATAGCATGGAAGGATAGTTTCACGTTAGAGAGGTTCACTTTTAAGTGTTTACTGGCTTTGTCTCGGTCTCTTATTTTTGTCTTAGTAGCCACACAGAGAACTAACAGTGCACTGGAGCCTGCATGTGAATAGACATATCAAACTGTAAACAAGGAGAGAAAAAGAGTGACAGAGAAGAGGAAAGCTGAAAATTAATTTTAAACATCATGTCCAATTGGGCACAGTTATAAGAAACAGAAATAATCCTGAAAACATAAACTTAAGAAGTTGGACTGTCATCATCAGTCATGATGCTATGGAGCTGTGGAGGAAGAAAGAAATACTTAGGAAGAAAAATCTCCAGTTTGATTTAGGTTATTGCATTGTAAGTAGCATGGAACATTCTTATAGAAAACCTAAAAAATATGAAACTAGACAGATATCAACCAGCCTCACACAAAAATCTTACAAAATGGGTACCTGTATCTAGTGGGCAAGAGGAAAAAATTAAAAGTATTTTTCTTTGCAAAGTAGGTCTTGGGTGTGTATGCATGGAAATGACCATAGTATGTTATGTATGTGTATGAACCAGTCCAAATAAAACCCACTAATCTATATAAGAAGAAAGAGGAAAATTATTTTTCTAGTTTTGTGTTTGAAAAAGAAGCCAGTTAAAATATCATTTTAGTGAGGTGTTACATATAAGTAACTGTAACACACTGTAGTTCAAAAGTAGTGAGTTTAAACCTACCTCTGACGAGGTATACCTGTTCTCTAGATATTCAAGTTTTATAAAAAAATTTATAATCTAATGAATCAAAATATTTGATGAAGCTGTATAAAGAAAAAACAATGGCTTGCAATTCCTTTTAGTATTTTTCTTCCAAGTTCCAAAGCAAAATGGCTCAGAATTCCAAAGTTTGCATTATTATTAAATGATGCTGGCTTTCTCAGGGAGAACAGTGTTATTAACAAACTAACTTACTAATTTAGAAGGAACCAGGGTCTCTGCCAACAGCTGAGACACAGAGTTTCTGGGATGAGACCTTGTCTTTGCCCTATGGAGCCTCCCTTCCCCATAGGATGGGAAAGTATAAACAGGTATGAGCAGTATTATTTGGTGGTGGATCTCTAACATATTCTAAATATTTTTTATTGTTCATAAAAACGTTTTTGTTTTTAAATATATTTTTATGTTTCCAATATCAATTTGTTTCATTATAATGCAGCCCTCTGTATCCACGTGTCCACTACACCAACGTCAGATCAAATAAGTTCTGAAAAGTTGCAGCTGGGCTGAATGTGTCTAAGCTTTTGTTTTCCTGACATTTGTCTCCTCAAGCAATACAGCATAACAACAAATTACACAGCATTTACATTGTCCAGGGGCCACAAGTCATCTAGAGGTGATTTAAAGCATCGGAGAGGATGCATGTTGGTTACAGGCAAATGCTATACTTGCACTTGAGCAGACTTGAGTGCCAGTGGATTTAGGTGTCCACAGGGGAATCACTCCTCTTGGAATTCACTCCCTGAAGAAACTGAGGGACAACTGTCATTGATCTCATCACAAAAGCCTTTCCACATTTCACATGCACCTCTCCTAATTTCTCCTAAAATACAACTGAGATTATATGCTCAACAATTTAAAAGGATTTCTACTACCTTCTAATGCCTCTACCTTAAATCCATGTACCCCAGTCAAGCATCCAATGTTCACCTTTGTATCCTGGTTACGCTAGACTGCTGACTTGTTTCCCCAACTGTCTTTATTGTGCTTTCTCTTTCTTCATTGCGTTGTGAAAACTCTGAATCTCTAACACGTCCTTCCTGCAGTTATACAAATTTACCTACTCATCACCGACCCCACTCTCATCAGGGGCCTAGGGGATGTCTCTGAAAGCAATCTGTCTTTGTTGCCAAAGTCCTAACAGCTTGAGCATTGCTGAAAAGTCCAAGTCCCAGGTCTCATCTGGGACCTAAGGCAAACTCTTAGCTGAAGCCCCTGTATAAATGACAACAAGGTTAAACATTTCCAATATGTAATGGCACAAGATAAACATTACCATTCCAAAAGTTACAAACAGGTGAATACAAAGCACTGGAACCAAAGCAAGCCCAACATCCAGCCGAGTGGACATTAAGTCCTGGGGTTCTATTGTCAGCATCTGAAGCAATGTGTTTGTGAGCTCCAAAAGGCTGCAGTGACTTCACTCCTATAGCACTTCCAGGGGTTTCCACTCCCACATCTTCTCTCTTAAGCCCATTCTACTCAGTCTTTGCAGCTTTCCTTTAATGATCCACCTTCCTGGATTTTCCAAACTTCTGAGGTCACCACTGCACCTTTGGCTTCACATTCACATGTTCACATATTGCCCTCTCAGAGGCACACTGCTTGGCCTCCCAGGCCTTTTGAAATCAAGGTGGAAGCTGCCTTAACCTCAGAACTCATGCATTCTCCATATGCCTAAAACCTTTTTACATGGATGCTGCTGAGGTCCTTTGCTAGTTGGAGCAGTAGACAGGCTTTCCTCTCTTTTGACTGTAGGAGTTGAGTGCCTGGATCCCTGAGCTCTCTGAACCTGATTGTGAGGAGCAGCTTCTCTCTTTCACCACCATTCTGGAATCTGGTGTGGCTGCCACCATTTTGGAACCTCCTGTGGTCTCTGTTCCCACTCTGGAACAAGGGGCTCTGTGGTTTTCTCCTCTGAGCAAAGTCTTTTACTTTTGCAGTTTTGAGGCTGCAAAGGGTGGAGACCTGCTGCTTTCTGGGATGCCCCCAGGCTATCTTTTTATTTCTCTGTTCCTTCTGCCTTTGTAGTCCACAGATTTCTGGTCAAACTCACAATGTTTTAAGTCATCCTGCTGGGTTCTTTGCTCTTGTTTCACAACATAAATCTGGATAAAAGCCCCCAACAATAGCCATGCCTCTGCCTCAACATTGGACTGCTTTTAAATTTCTTTGGCCAGATTAAGCAGTCCACTGCCCTTAATCTCAGTCTCAGGTAAAGTCTTTGGACATGAGCAAAGTGAAAACAAACTTTCTGCCAAGCCACAGCACACATTGTGTGCAGCCCAACAACCAATGCAGTCCTTCTCCCCAGCAGAGACCTCCCAAGCCTGGTCTTTGCCAGCAGGCTTTCTATCAGCCTTCTGAGCTCTGACCAGAATCTCCAATACAGAATAGCCTATGCATCCAGACAATGTTTCTGAACCTTTCTAAACTCTTCCCACAAGCCATTTCCAAAAGCTCTTGAACCACATGGCCAGGTACAGTCACAGCAATGACCCCACTCCCCTGGTACCAAATTCTAAATTGGTTACTTTTCTCTCATTGCTGAGACAAAATACCTGATTGCCCAAAACTAGGGAAGGAAGATTTATTTATCTTACTGTTTTGGAGGTTTCAGTCCATACTTGGTTGGCTCCCAAGCCAAATGACATGGCTCAAGGGCAGTGGCTTATAGTGACTGTAAACAGCAAGCATGTGCAACAAAAGAAACAGAGACATGCCTTCTTCCTCACCATTACACTGTATGGGTATAATCCTCACACCACCAATTCCAGTGCCAGATAATGAACCAATCATGCACTAGATTCAGCTGCATCCACGATTGCATGAGACTTGGGGGGACCATCTGACATAAACCATAACACCAGCATTCAGGAGATTGAGGCAGGAAGATCATCATGATTTCAAGCCAGTCTGGACTATAGAGTGAGTTTAAGACTGGTCTGAGCCACATAGCAAGAGCCTGTCTCAAGAAAAAATAACATTAAATTTCATAACTATGAAGAATTATATCAACTAAAAATTAAAACTTTTTAAACTGATAGAAAAAACACATGACAATATTTTGCAAACTGTTTAATTTCCTCTAACCTTTATGAGGAAGTTAAACATGGTTAATTTCATGTAACTGGCTATTGTATAAACCAAGACTAGAAACTGGATCCTTTATCCCGTGTATTCACTAGTTTTTCCACAGTGGAGTTTGTTCCTGGTGTGACTTCTGAACTCATTAGAAGCACATGCCTAAGAATTCTTTAAATCTGTAAATGCCTTGATCTGACCTGATGACTCACCCCTGACTAATGGGTACAGCTACAGTGCACCTTGACCACACTTGCTTCAATTTGTCTGGCCTCATCACCTGCCTCTGTCTCACTGGAAATCTTACTTTCTGTTCAGGCCAAATTCTTCCTCACTGCCTGCATGTCCTGCTTTCTCTGGTTTTGCACATTTCACTCTCTATGCATGTAATATCTCCTCTGCTTATTCTAAAGAGGCGTAGTTCTTTCATGTTCCATTCCAACAGCTCTGACAGCCTTTTCCAGTCTCTCCTGTCACAATCTCTGAACTCCTCCAGGCTCTGGGGATGGTTAATGAATGAATGGACAAACAAATGCTCCAGTTGGGTAGAGTAGGGCCTTGTGTTAAAGACTTAATTCCAGACAGTGATGTGACTGGGGCATGGTGGAACCTTAGAGTTGGGACTGAGTGGGAGGTCTTCCAGTTGGGGGCAACATGCCCTTGAAGGAACACTGACACCATAGCCTCTTTCTTTATCTCTTTTACTTCTGACTGTGAGATGTGGCCTCTTCTGTGCTACACATTCCCACTGTCCACCATGATGTGCTGCCTGGTAGAAGGCAGTGAGCAAAAGGCCCACTGACCATGGACTGACACTTCCAAGATTATGAGCCCAAATAGCCTTTCCCATTTTAAAATTTATTATCTTGGATATTTCATTATAGTAACCAAAAGCTGACTAGTGCAATGAGCTCCAACTTTGAGTCTTCCTTTTTTATTTATTTAATCATGTATGACTGTATATATTTTTTGTGCACATACATCTATGTAAAAGGAAAAAATATTGTGCTCTATTCCTTGTATTGGATGTGACTGCATTTGACATGCATAACTCTAATAAGGGTGATACCTTATGCCCATTTTAAGGATGAGGGTACTGAGGCCTTTCTCCTACAAAGCATATAACTCTTTTTTTCCTACCATAGCTAAAGAATGTTACTAAAAAATGACTGAAGGGAGAAAACAGCTTTTTTTAAAGATCAGGAAGTAAATTATTGATAATAAAATTTAAAACATAAGAAAAAGGTAATGACTCATTGATTTTTTTGCATTTCAGTGTATTGATTCTTTGTACATATAGTTTGCTACATTGATTACTAGGAGTCGTTCCCATAAGTGACTTTTGAGATTTAGTACAGTGTGGTGAATAAATGTCAAATTGCGTGGGGAATGCCCAGCTGAATTGAGTCAGCAAGGTTCTGGGTGTGGAAGACCCAATTTACGGAGCATTATTGCTAGAACACTATAAAAGGAGAACAAAGAAGGGAAGATTTCAGATGTTATTCCTTGGAAGAGCTTTGCTTTAGCTGATTTTCCTCTGATGAGCTGCAGCTATTCTTGGAGGAGTTCTGGTCCTTACTATTAAGAGGAGGACTACTTCTCTTTGGAGGAACACAGGTCCTTGCCTTCACCTTCTCCTTGCCCTAGGGCATGACCTCCTGAATTTCTGCACAGATTATTTTGTTTTCAGGACCAGCGTTTTGGCCTGTGGGCGCAGACTCTTTAGGTTCTAGGGCTGACCCTTCAACATCCTGGCACAGATTCCTCAGTCTTTTTTGGTGTATACTTAGGTCTGATGTGGACATTGCAGTGGGCTCCTGCCATTCAACTGTATCCTTGCAGACCGATCTTTTGCAATCTTCTACATCTGATACTGTGGGTGGCCACGAGAGGCTGATCATGTAGATTTCTGTGTCTGGCAGGAAATCTGACTCAGGTGCTGTCTTTTAAGGAGCTTTGCCTCAGCCCTGCAATGTCTTGGGAGCACTGACTAGGAGAGTAAAGTGTTCTATCAAAATCTGTTACAATTTGTGGAATATGTGGGCATGTGCCAGACTTGAAAAAATACCCTGAGCTTTAAATGATCTTTGCTTGGCTTTAAGCAAAGAGTTGGAAAGAAAACTCACACAGTTATAACCAGAAAGGGGTTTTCTTCCTCTCCTTCTAGGCCGGTGTCAGGTTGCTGAATCCTGGCAGAGCTGGGTGCCTGCCAGCTGCTTGTCTCAAAGTTGCTAGGAGATGACAAAAGTAAAGAAAGAAGAGAGTAAGCATCAAATCTGAGTGCCTCACCTTTCCCTTTTAAACTTTATATTTGGATATATGATCTTTGGCCCTCTTTCCCACACTTGCTTTCATGTACTTATCACAATAAACATTGAAGAGATTTGGAGAGACTGAGGAATGCTTTCTCTTACTCATGTTGTGGGCAACTTGTGTTCTTCTACTCATATGCCATCACCCAGTACCTTAGAATGTGATGATAATTGTTTTGGAGATGAGGTACATAAGAAGTAATTAAGAATAAATGAGGCTGACTTCCAGGAGAACATGGCAGATAGATAACAGCAGCTATGGAGGCTCTCGGAGATAGCCAGTTGAGATTGCAGGAATGGTGCAGTATGGGGAGTCCTAAGCAGGGGGAGATATACCCTGCCAACTCAGGAATGAACTAAGATGAGAGAAATCAACTGGAAATGCAATCCAGGTTCTACAACTGGGACAACTAAAGTCTCAGTGCCAAAGCTGGAAATGTGCCTCTGGAAACCACGGCTTGAATTTCCTGCCACTGCTGCTGCATCTGAATCAGCACAGCAGAAGCAAAAGCTCTGAGAGCCGGAATCAGCAAACCAAATTGAGAGCAGAGCTGGCGGGGAGCCCTGCATCAACTTGCAGTAAGTGAGAGGAATGGGGACCTTTCAATAGACTAGGAGGCTCCTGGAACTAGGAGTTCCAGGCAGACTAGCCAGAACAGGATGCTGCAGTGACTTCAGTCACATATTCCCATCTCAAGTGGAATTGGTGGAAAGCACTTGGCTTGGGTGATGCCGCAGGCTAAGACCCATTAGGCTAGCCCAAACCAGGTCCCTGCGCCTGGCAGTGCACCCTAATGCAGTGAAGTCTTCAGCAGGTTGACTGACCTGGAGGAGCGGGCCCAGCAGAGGCTGCCCAGGTCTGTGTGTATCCCTAGTACACTGCAGTGGGCGGGAACACCTAGCCAGTGTGATTCAAACTGTAACCCACAAAGAAAGAAACTGGGCCTCCTATATACGCTTGTATGGAAGGAACAAAATTATGGGAAGAGGGAACAACAAGAAAGGGTCCTCAGTCCCCAATCCTGAGAACACTGATCCAGGAAAGGTAAATGCAAAGGAGAATGAGGACAGAAAACATGCAATATCAGGCACCGCACCAATAGACATAAAGCAATATCTCTGGGACCTCATAGACAAGTTCAAAAGTGAAGTATTTAACCAAGTTAAGCAAGATATAAGTAGAATAGTTAAAGAAATGCTAAGCACCTCCTAAGAAAAAAACAGATGGTGGAATAGAAGAACAGAAAAGAAGGGGAGAATTGTTTGATGGAGAAAATAGAGAAAACAGAATACATGAAGCAGGTTCAAAGAGATTACCAGGAAACTAAAAACTCTATCGAAAACTGGCATAACAGCTTGAAAGAAACTAAGGACAGAGTATCTGAACTGGAGGGCAGATTTGTAATATAGGAGCATAAAATGAAAAACTTCTTAAAAATAACAAGAAAACAAACAGCAACAATACAAAAATTAGAAGATGATAAGAAGATCTATAACTTAAGAATTAAGAACATAAAAGAAGAAGTGGGGACACAAACAAATGGACTACAAAAGCTATTCACAGAAATAATCCAAGAGAATTTTCCTAATTTGGCAAAAGGTAAAGATACTCAGATATATGAGACAAACACAGGACCCCAGCAACCTACAACCCAAACAGAGCTACACCCAGGAATATAATAATCAAAATTCCAGAAATCCAATATAATAATAGAATATTAAAAGCTGTCAGAGACAAGAAACAGATCACTTACAAGGGAACACCCATCAGAATTACAGCAGACTTCTCGGCACAAACCATCAAATCACGAAGAGCGTGGGGGGAAATATTGCAAGCTTTGAAAGATAACAACCTCCAGCCAAGATTGATATATTCTGAACAACTGTCCCTAGAAATTGATGGAAAAACAAGGTGCTTCCAGGATAAAGAGGAGCTAGGGCAATTTGCAATCACTAATTCAACTCTACAGAGAATACTGCAGGATAGTCTAAAAAAAGAAAATACCAAGATTCCAGAAACAGTGGCAGAGAGGCCACAATGAATGGAGCAGAAAACGAAATGAAGAATGACAAACTGACAACAAACGACAGAAAAAGA
This sequence comes from Cavia porcellus, assembly GCF_034190915.1. Classification (NCBI taxonomy): domain Eukaryota; kingdom Metazoa; phylum Chordata; class Mammalia; order Rodentia; family Caviidae; genus Cavia; species Cavia porcellus. Next base: position 76,919,656 of record NW_026947494.1, on the reverse strand, counting down.
GCTCAAGAGAAATGAGGCAGAGAAGATCGGAAGGTAGGAACAGCAACTGTGGAGAAAACAAGACATCATAATAGCAAGTGCTGATTTAGTATCATCTTGTTTTGAAGTTCCATCAAATGTGTATTCTTCAGTTTCCACTGGTCTTAAAAGGTTGTATCTTATTGGATTTTATTATATATGATAATATAAGCAAAAACTTTTATAGACAAGGAATTTATATAGAAACCATTGTTCATTTTCTGTCAATTGGTTCTAAATACCCTGTAATAATATCATTCTCTTGAATGGTTTTATAGTGTTGTGATATGTTTGGTGCTACAGTATATGAAGTTATACTCAAAGATTTCAAGGAAAGAGACACTATGGTAACTATTTTTATGTCAGGATATCTTGTGGTGAAACACTGGTTTGCTTAAATGGTTATGATTTAACCTGCACTGTTCGGTTGTTATGCCCTCTTTTATCTCAATCCCCCCCTTTTTAATTATTTGCTTTTTGCTTTTTATTTTTTTAATTAAGGGAAAAATAAATAAAAAATAGCAGGATACATTATAATAACCTACTTTGATATCCTATTAACTTGATTTGAAATCCTGTATTGCCCTCACCATCTTGTTTTGACTGATTTTCCTCTATTCTGCTTTGCTTGATAGTACCAAGATCGAAAGTATAGGCATAACTGTGAAGACAATAAGAATCATTATGACACTCATTCCAATTGACTATTATTTTCTTTCAAAATCCTGTAATGTCTCCAATGCTTTGGTTTTATTCTTTACTGTTTAGTTCAATTTTATTATAACTCCAATTCTTTTTAAAATAGCAGAGGCAGTATGGTAACCATTGTTGATCACCTTGTATTTTATTTTTACATTATCTATTATGTGCATCCTTTTGATTTGACTAACTCTGTTCTGATATGTCACATTTGGTTTTACTCTCTTCACAAAAAGTAATAATAATAACTGTGGGAGTAATAAAACCCAAAATGTGTAATTGTTACTCTACAAAAAAAAAAAAAAAAAAAAAAAAAAAAAAAAGAAAGTGCTCTAAAGGTTATAACTGCAAATATGTTTAAGTGTATAAGATGGATAACCATATTACTGAGTGTTTTTTTGGATCATTGAACAAAACTGTTTGCAGTCTCACTGTTTGAAAGTCCACTTTATGTGCTTCAATTTTGTAACTTGAACAACTATTTCTAAGATGAGAATATGTAATCTATTAACTAGTGATTTCTTACTGTTTATTTTTTAAATTTTATATTACTTGTACCCTTTTTCTGTTTTTTTCCTTTTTCTCTTTAAATAAAAAAATAACAAGGAAACAAGCGGTAACAATACAAAGGCTAGAAGATGATAGGAGGATTTATAACTTAAGAATTAAGAATGTAAAGGAAGAAACAGGGATACAAACAAATGAACTGCAAAGGCTATTCACAGAAATAATCAAGGAGAACTTCCCTAATATAGGAAAAGGTAAAGATACTCAGACATATGAGGCATACAGGACCCCAGCCACCTACAACCCAAACAGAACTACACCCAGGCATATAATAATCAAAATTCCAGAAATCCAATATAAGAACAGAATATTAAAAGCTGTCAGAGACAAGAAACAAATCATTTACAAGGGAACACCCATCAGAATTACAGCAGACTTCTCGGCACAAACCATCAAATCACAAAGAGCATTAGGGGGCAAACAATTCAAGCTTTGAAAGACAATAACCTTCAGCCAAGATTGATATATCCTGCACAACTGTCCCTAGAAATTAATAGAGAAACAAGGTGCTTCCAGGATAAAGAGGAATTAGGGGAATTTGCAACCACCAATTCAACTCTACAGAGAATACTGCAGGACATTCTAAAAGAGAAAAATACCAAGATTCCAGAAACAGTGGCAGAGAGGCCACAATGAATGGAGCAGAAAGCAAAATGAAGAAGACAAACTGACAACTAACAACAGAAAAAGAGCTCAACAGAAATGAGGCAGAGAAGATTGGACGGTATGAACAGCTATTTTGGAGAAAACAATACATCATAATAGGTAGTGCTGATTTAATATCATCTTGTTTTGAAGTCCCATCAAGCTTTTGTTCATCTGTCTCCATCGATCGTAACATGTTGTATCTTATTGGATTTTATTATATGTGATAATATAAAGAAAAACTTTTATAGACAATGAGATAATACAGAAACCATTGTTCATTTTCTGTTAGTTGGTTCTAAATACCCTGTAATACTGTCATTGTCTTGAATGGTTTTACATTTTCTTGATATGTTTGATGCTACAGTATATGAAGTTACACTCAAAGATTTCAAGGAAAGAGACACTATGGTAACTACTTTTGTGTCAGGATATCTTGTGGTGAAACACTATTTTGCTTAAATGGTTATGTTCTGACCTATGCTGTTTTGTTGTTATGTTCTCTTTTATCTCAGTTTCCTTTTTTATTATTTACTTTTTTATTTTTATCTTTTTAATTAAGGGAAAAATAAATAAATAATAGCAGGATATATTATAGTAACCCACTTTGAATTCCTATGAACTTGATTTGAAACCCTGTATTGCTCTCACCATTTTTGTTTTGAGTGATTTTACTCTATTTTGTTTTGCATGATAGTATCAAGTTTGAGAGTATAGGCAAAAGCTGTGAAGACAATAAGATTCACTATGATGCTCATTCTGGTTTGACTATTATCTTCTTTTGAAGTCCTGTGATATCTCCAAAATTTAGTTTTATTGGTTTTGTTCTTTACTGTTTTGTTCAATTTTATTATAACTGATGATATAAGCAATTCTTTTTAAGATAGCAAAAGGCATTATGGTAACCATTGCTGATCACCTTGTATTCTGTTTTTACATTATGTACTATGTCCATCCTTTTGATTTGACTGACTTTGTTTTGTTATATCACATTTGGTTTTATTCTCTTAAAAAAGTAATAAGAACTGTGGGAGTAATAAAACCCAAAATGTGTAATTGTCATTGTAAAAAAGAGAAGAAAAGAAAGTGCTCTAAAGGATATAACTGCATGTATATTTAAGAGTATAAGATAGATAACCATATTACTGAGTTTTTGTTGTATCATTGAACAGAACAGTTTGCCGTCTCACTGTTTGAAAGTATACTTTATATGCTTTAATCTTATAACTTGAACAACTATTTCTAAGATGACAATATGTAATCTATTAACTAGTGTTTTCCTACTGTTTATTTTTTTTGAAATTCTGTGTAACTTGTACCCTTTTTCTGTTTTTTTTTCTTTTTCTCCTTAAATAAAATTTAAAAAAAAGAAAAAAAATTTAGGATAAATGAGGCCATGAGGATGGGATCTGGTGCAACACAACCACTTCCCTTATATGGAAAGATTAGGACACAGACAAAATCATATCAGGGGATGATTATCTGACAAGACAAAGGGAGGTGGCCATCTGCAAGGAGAGAGGTCTCAGAATAAAATCACCCTCCTGACACTTTGATCTCAGACTTTCAGCCTCCAAACAAGGAGAAAATGCGTGAGTACCTAGGAATTCAAAAGCTGGGGAAAAAGGCTATCATTAGAGTAATACATTATTTTTTCAAAGATACAGAATTTGTTCTCCAATGTACATTTTGTTTAGGTTGTTGTTATGCATTCAATTTAAAACTATCAAATTGTATGCTAACATGAACACTAATCCAAAAGACTCAAAACACTAATTCAAAAGACCTGTTAGGTGTTAACTGCTTCTGAGTCACTGACAGCCAGGCTGGCCTTTCATGTCTAACTCAAGGATCCTCTTTCCATTTGTTCCATAGGATCTGTGGTTTCAGAATTTAAGGTAGAAACAGTAATAATCCTTTGTTACTATTGGAATCCAAAATGTCCTCCAAACATGATGAAGATTTGGTTGCCAGCTGGTGGCCTTTGAAGATATGGCTGAACCCTGAGAGTTCTAACTTCATTAAGTAGATTCACCCATCTTTACTCTCTTTGGATGAATGGGATTAGGAGGAGGTGGACCTGATTGGATGAACCAGGGCCTGAGCCATGGCTTTGAAGAATGTATTTTGTGCCTGGATCCTTCTATCACTGCTTCCTGGCTGCCTTGAGGTGAGCAGCTTTGCCTGCCATGTCTCCCACCATGGTACTTCTGTTTCGTTACAGACCTAAAAGCAATGGAGTCAGCTGACCAGGGCCTAAAACTTTTGGAACTTTCCTCCTTTAAGTTTTTTAAACAAGATTTTCTTCTCTTTTTTGGTCTTTTTTTGAGACAAGAAGGGACCTCTGGAATCACTTTTCTCCCTCCCTTTTCTTGATATTCCTATCTGGAATGCTGAGGTAGATAAAAAGGGAAGGAGAAAGGGTAAAATATCTCATATTTCTTAGCTGTGATTGATGGGATTTCCTGACTCTCTGGGATGTTCTACCTGGCCCTTGGGGCCTTCTCAGTAGTGGAAGGCCAAATGTTGACTTCTCATGGGTGGCACCTATAAATTCTGAGACACAGTGGGTTCCTCTGTTTGCCTGTTTCTCTAACCTGGATCTACTTTTTCCAGTTCTTCCAGAGTCCTCCCTTTCCACCTTCTGTCCCTTCAGTGAACTTAAGATTCTTCCTGCTGGGTCCCTGGATGACAGTCCCTTGAGATGGTGAAAGTAGCTGCATCTAGCTGTTTTTCATGCCATTCATGGAACTCTTGGCTATGCCAGTGAGTGACTCCACAGCTGACCCTGGAGCCCCTTCTCTTCCTCGTCATTCCTTCTGGTTCTCCGATCTTCCTGTTGACATGGAGACAAGGCTGATCAAAAAGTCACTTTTTTGAAGAGATTGAACCAAGGAATAAGAGTGTTTTATTCTAGTGACCACTCCCAAAATTACCAATTGATTCTCCTGGAGTCCTCCTCAGGCCCCTCTTTCCTCTTCCCTGGTCCAGACACTGAGCACACTGATATTCTTCTTTTCCCTCTAGAGAGTGGTGCTGGGATCATTATGGGATGAACAATTCTGCCTTTGGTTAGTACATCCCAGAGAGAGAATCTGACCATGACAGACTGTTCTATAGTTTAGAATATGAAGTTCTAACTTCTCTTAATTTTCTGTATTTGGGCTTTAGTTTAGTTTTTTCTTACATTTTCTGTCACTACCTTCTGTTTATATCTTGAACTGTGGATGATTTTTGCTCAGGTTTTTTGACTTGAACCTGATGAACAGAAATACATAACAATATAAATCTTTTGAGCTGTGTGTTGAGCCTATGACAGGGACCAGGAGTACACAAGTGGCCCACAGTGAGTGTCACATGGCAGTGAGAATGGGCAGAGAATTGTTGTAAGTGCCCTCAGATGAAATCCTCACCCTATCCTCTTTTCCAACCCAGAACTGTTCCATATGAATTTTCATACATATAGGAAGGAACTGGATGATTACCAAGACAGTCTTAAGTGATGGGAAGTATTCATAACTATTGAAGTTGGCTTCAAAACTGAAGAGTTGATAATTAGAAAGCATAGGTCATGAGAGAAAACTCAGCTATCTTGATTTAGTATTCCAGTTTTCAAGGTTGTGACAAATAGCATTTTTTTCCTGTCAAAGGCTTCTAGCTTGAGAGCATGAGGTTTAGAGAACATATATATTCCTGTGCACATTCATCTCATGTTTGTTTAAATGAAGTAAGTAATGCACTGTCATTTTAAGTCATCAGAGTTTTCATTTTAATAAAAGACTTTTGTGGCTTAGAAAAAGTCAGCCACACCCTAGCAGGTTGATGGTAGCATCCTCACATGGTGATCGACTGCTTTGGGGTAGGGTGAGAAGGGCAACTGGCTCTAATTTTGTCATTTCAAATGTTGTACAATGCAGTCATGCAGCACATAGTCTTGTGAGATGGTTCTCCTTTACTCAACATAATTCTTCAGAGATTAATCCAAATTGGTACATGCATCCGTTGTCTGTTCCTTTTTGCTGCTGGCCAGTATTCTTCATTGTGGACGGGCAGCTTGTTCATTCACCACCGGAGGACATTTGGATTTTTTCTGAGTTTTGTCTGATATTAAAAAAAAGCTTCTGTAGAGACTCATGTGCAGGTTCTGTGCGCCTATACGTTTGATTTCTCTGAGATAAATATTCAAGAATACAATTGCTGATTGTATGTTTACTGAAGGTTTTAAGAAATCACCAACTTGTCTTCCCCAGTGGTATATCATTTTATGTTCCCATCACAAAGGTATGAATGGTTCCGTTTCTCTGCATTCTTACCAGCATTTGGTGGTGTCATGACTTTTAAATTTTATCATTCTTACATATAATGTAGTAAGTAACATATTGATTTGTATTTTTCTAGTGGCTAACCTTCAACATATATGTCTATATGCCACTCTATGTGTTCTGTTACTTCTGAATTTGAGAGTTCCTTATCATGGCATCTTTTCAAAGATGTATTTGCAAATATTTTCTTGCACTGGCTTGTATTGTCATCATCATATTTTGGTGAAGTCTAACTTATCAATTTTTCCTTTTACAGATCACTTTAGGTGTCAGCTACAAGAAACTTTTCTTATATTTTTATCTGGAAGATGTTCTATTATGTTTTTTCAAAGCTCATAAATCAATGTAACAGAGGATGCAAAATTTTACAATTTCATTTCTCCATTACATTGATTTATGTGGCTATTGATCTGCCAATATGAAACATTTTTTATTTCAAAATACTGTGTAGTATCTTGAAATTGAGTTCTGCTGACTTCTCCAGTTTATTATAGTTCAAGACTGTTTTAGTTATATAAGCTCTTTTCATTTTCATGTAACTCTTATAATCTTGTATTGATATCTATAAAATTCTTATGATTTTTTAATTTTTTATTTTTTTAAGTTCTTATGATGTTGGCAGGAATTATATCAAACTTGAATATCAGTTTCGGGAGAAATGACATTTTTACCATGTTGAGTCTTTCAATTCATGTGGTGATACTGTAGAAATATGATCGCAAACCAAATGGAAAATGCTTTGCACCAAGGAGTTGGAAGCTTATATGTTAGCAGGCTGGCGGGAATCAATTCCAAATCACCAACTCTGACTGACAGTAAAACAGAGACATATTCATTTTATAAGCAGGAAGTACAAAAGCTGATAGCAAGTTATCATACAATTGGTTACATGAATCAATTCGTACGCTGTCAGATGGTTTGTTCCAGACAGATTAGTCAGAAGGACTGTTTATCATAAGGCAGGAGAAAACAGGGAAGGAGCTGGAGCTGGGCCGAGGGGGTGGTTGAAACTAAACATGTCCTTGACTGGTTTATTTCAGTTGGACAGTCCTTGAAAATAGAATATATTTCTATGTCACATAGTACAGGCAGTCCAGATGGACGTGGTCAGACTAAGTTAGGTGGGACGGTCTCTAAGTTGTAGCTGACATGGTCAGTCAAGGCTTCCTGAGTCTAGTGGTCTATGTAGTAGGCTGGGTGAGCAATCTAGTCTTAACAGAGCATCAGACTGTTGATTTTTAACTTTTCTGTTACGTTGATGTCTCTGTTTTTATGATAATTTATTTCTTTCATCACTATTGTATAGTTTTTAGCATACAAGTCCTGTACATATTTTATTGTTTACACATAAATATTTTTTCTGTTTTTTAAGCAGTTATAACTGGCATTACATCTAAATTTTGTGTCTATGTGTTTATTGTTACTACATAGGAAAACAATTGATATTTGATGTTTATTTTGTATAAAACTTACTTATTGTAAGAATGTTTTTGAGATTATTTTAGAATTTTCTGCCTAATCATATCCTTGTAGATGTAATACATGTACATGTAGTTCATGTAATACATATACTTCATGTACTACATGTTCTTGAAGACAAGGACAGTATTTTTTCTTTCTTTATTGTCTATATGCCTTTCATTTCCTTTTCTTATCTTATTACACCTGTAGAACTTCCAGCACCATGTTGAGCAAGATGTTGGGAGTGAACATTTCGTCTTGCTCTTGATCTTAGGGTCAAAGCCTTCAGCATCTCATGATTAAGTATGATGTAAACCATAAGATTTATAGATGTTTCTGATTAAGTTGAGAAAGTTGCTTTGTAGTCTTATTTTTCTGAGAGTTTTAAGACAGTTATGAGCAGGTGTTGAATTTTGTGGAATGTTATTTCTGTATCAATTGATAAGATCACAGCATTTTTTTAGTCTTCTATTATGATTACATTGATTGGCTTATTGAATATTGAGCCACCCCTAGAATAAATCTCATCTGGTCATGATATATAATTAATTTATACATGGTTAAATTCTATTTACTAGTGATCATTAATGATTTTTGTGATTATTAAAGATCTTGATGTATCATTTTCTTGTACTATTTTTGTCTTTTTTGGTAAGGACAATACCGGTTTCAAAAATTTAACTGGGGCAACATCCTTCCCTTTGTATGAGTTTATTTTTCAGTTTAAAGACTTCTTGTTCTTGGGATGTCAATTAATTTTTCATTGGAATCTGAAAATTATGAGTCTGAAGATCTTATGTAAATTTTCTGTTTCAGTATGTATTTATGTATTTATTTGATATTGCTTTGGCAAAAGGGAGGAGAAGGGCCTACTCATAACTTTGTAATTGCCACATGGACGTCGCAGTGCTGGGTCCTCACTTGATCTCATTGTCACAATGAGGTGGCCAGTTATTGCCGCCGTGTGATCAGGACAGCCCTGATGGCAGGCACAACACTCCAGCAAGAGGGAGAGACTTTGCTGCTTCTGGACAGGACATCTCCTGTCGGGTCTCTGTAAACTCTCCTGAGGATTCTTATTAACAGCGGTTAGGGGTGTGGGAGACAACCCTTGGTTTATTGTTTGGCCTGTGGCTGTTTCTGGGTTGCCTGTGTCTTTAGCTTCCAGTCTGGTGTAGGTAAGGTGAAATGCAGGCAACAAGGATATGGCTCAGTGGTAAAGTGTTTGCTTAGCATGTATAAGGTCCCATGTTTGATCCTCAAACCAACCTGGCTGATGCTCAGACTCCTCAAAAGGAGAAGTCGATGGGAAAAGAATACTCAGGGAATTTACCATGTTACTCCACAAGTGTTAATGTTTACACCTATTTTGTTTCTGTCTACATTATTAAATTTCTTTACATTTTATGTTCCATGTGTAATGCCCAGGATTTTTATCTCTATTCTGCTTAGTGAAGGCAGTAGGAAAACCTACATCTCCGTTTCCCCAAAGTTGGAATTTCCTTCATCTTAAGGAGTTTTTGAACTCCTTTAGTGTCCACGGTAAGTTGGGACTCATGCTCAGCCAGTTCGATGTTCTTTCCATTCAGACTCATGACTCCCTGGTGGTGTGGTCAGCGTGAGACTCTGCTCAGAACCTAGCTTAAAAGTGACGGCCTTAGTTTCCTAGTTGTTGGTGATGCCAACAGATCTCTTTCAGCCCTCCAGCTCTTAGGGAACAGAGGAACTGCAGATGCCTGTTTTGTTCAAGGTGATGATGCTCCCCTGGGGTGGCCCATGACCCTAACTGTCATCCAGGGCTGTAAAGCCCCTGTCCTTCCTTTGCTCCAGTTGATGACAGATGACTCTAGCTGCAGAGCCACGTAAGTCTGGCTTATGCCTCCACAGAGATTAAGTGAGAGCCCAATTTTTACTCTTTTGAGTCCTTTTTTTTTCTTTTTATTTGCAGTGAGATTCCTAGAACACTCTCGGAAGATTTCTTACTTCTTTCTGAGTCTTGCCAGGAACCCAGTCTCAAGTTCCATACAACCTCTTTGAACCCTACAGCCTTCTTGGAAACCAGCTGGACTTCAATCTGCTTGGTCCCATTAGACTTAGTCATGAGCGTCATATCCACAGGTCCTAGTGGGTTGATTCTCAGGCTCATTGCTCTCTGTCTCCACCATAGCTTTTACTTCCACCTGTAGGAGGCATCTTGAGCTCATCTGGCTTCATGGGGAGAGCTATGCCAGAGTCCTTTTTCCCCCCTAAGCCATTTCATACAATTGAAAGAATTTTATGGGTGCTGTACCCTTGCTTTGTTCTTTTCATGGAGGTTTCTTAATCTACTGTGAATTTTCTTTTTAATTTTCTTTTAAAGAGAAAAATTAAAAAACATAAAACCCTAGAGGCAAACAAACCTAAACAACAACAAAAATAAAAGCAAAATGACAACAATAACAAAAAACAATAGTTATACAGATTTTCAAACCAAGATGCTAGGAATTTAACAGTGGTTACTATATTGCATATTGTTTTCTTCAAAATAATTGCTCAGGTTACCAGATACAGGAATGAAACAAAACAGTAAAATGGAACAAAACACTGGATTTCAAACAACACAGAAGGAAATCCCCCACAGTTGCCACAATGCACACTGCCATCCTCCAAATAGATGCCCACGTCACCAGCCCCAGGCCTGCAATCAAACAATGCAAGCACCAAGCTATTCCTTTCACCTCAGTCACCATCATCTCACCGGAGTCCTCTGAATCAGCCAGTTGCCTGTGGAGGGGGGCAAATCAATGCTCTCTGGTCTCCCAGCCCGGCACAGGAAGGCGTGGTTCAGCTTCTTGCTGGTCTCTTCCCGTTCCCATTGTGAATTTTAACAACAGGTAGAAAGGCACAATTTTAGTTTGATCCCCTCTCCAAGCCTACATTTTAATGGGCTTTTGAAGCTTAAATTCTTTTTCAGTTTTGTCTTCTAATTTGGATAAAGAAGCTCTTTCAACACTGCAAGAATCCAAATTTCCAAAATCTCTATTTCTCTCCACTTCAGCTTGAAAATTGGCAGTTTCTTTTGAGTTTCTTTCTTGTAACCTTTTTGTCATTTATGGTCAAAAGAATTTGATATCCACTACTAAAATTCTACTTTCTAATTTTCTCTATTCACATCATTAGGCATCTAATCTGCCTTTGAAGTCACCTTGTTTTTGCCAAATAGTTGCCACTGCTAGACATGGTTTCCAGATTTTTTGACTGCTAAGCCACTGCTACTTATATTTTTTTTAAAATTTTATTTAAAGAAAGACTGAACAAAACACAAAATAGGTAGAAATAATACATACATTCAGAGAAAAAAATAAACAGTAAGAAATCACTAGCTGATGTTTACATATTGTCGTTTTACAAATAGTTGTTCAAGATACAAAAATGGAATTTGTAAAGTGGGAATTCAAACAGTGAGACTGCAAACAGTTCTGTTCAACTGTCCAACAAAAACTTAGTAACATGGTTGTTAATCCTATACACTTAAACATACATGCAGCTTGCTACTTACATATGAGACGTTTCTGGGTAACAGCACTCAGATTTTGCTACCAATATTTTTAACAATGAAGACAAAGTTGATTATACTTTGGTACAAGCAACCCCGACTTCTTTCTTACACGCCTACAATCTCTTCTGCTTTTCTGGTGTGTCTAAGACAATATCCATTTCACAATTTTTTGACACTGTGGCATCTTCACTTCACTGTGAAGATGCTTCCGTGACCAACACAGCAAGGGATTAGAGAGCCCAAAGAATGATCTGTCCACATACCTGCTCGCGAGTGCTACCACCGAGACTGGGCACACATAACTTTTTTGTTATTTTTAGTGGATCACTGGGCAAAACTTTCTTTCTATTATATATCCTTGCAATATATAACAGTTATGTCCATTTTATGGAATTGATACATGCATGTACTATATCTCATATCATTTTTGATCCTTTTACCCTCTTGCCTTTCACTTCCTCAGAACTTTCATTTGCCCACATGAGTGGGAAGTGAATAGAAAGTAATTTTTCCCCTTTGTGTCCAAAAAAGGAGATGGTGTGTAGTGAACACCCAGTAAAACTACAGTCATGCCAACCACTGTTACCACAGGAGAAATGTTCTGCTTAACCCCATGCTATACTCAAAAGTTAAAAAAAATTTCATTTTCAGAAAATGGAAAAGAGTCTCTTGAACCAAAATTTAAATATAGTTATATATAGCAAAAGAGGTCATTTAAAAATCCTTGAATCATAGACTACTTCAAACCATGCAAGGTTGATTGCATTACCACTTGAAAGTTTCAGTGTCTTTAGGAAAACTTGAGAGTTACATTAGAATTCTAATTTCTAAATCTTTGAGCATTCTTCAAAGCCTATCATGGGTACAAGTCTGTTATTACGATTATACTCAGAGTAGGAAAATTCAGAAGAATGTACATAGTTTGGTAATCTTTCCAAACTAAGACTTGGTGATGTGATGATTCAGAAATCATATTTTTAGAAATAAAGTGTTTTAATTGAGTATTTTAGGATGCATGGTTGTATCAGTTTCCCATTCTTGCTACCAATACCTGAGATAATCAAGTTGACCAAAAGAAAAGCTTATTTTTGCTCATAGTTTTGGAGGTTTCAGGCTTGGTTAGCTGAGCCTTGGCTTTCGGCCTGTGGTGAAGCAGCACAATGGAGGCATTGGAAAGATGCTGACATATTGGCCAGAAGGAAGGAGAGAATTAGGGACAGAGTCTCATGATAGCTTTTGAGAGAAGGCACCCAACGACCTAACTTTCTTCCCCCAGGTTCCACCTCCTAAATGTTCCATTGTCTCCCAGTAGCAGTGTAGGTTGGTAAGCAAGCCTATGGCACTTTGAGTTGACTTGAGATCCACACTATAGCAATGGCTATATTTTATTTAAGTTGGTATAACATATGTCACAGTATTATTGTCAGCAGAAGGGACACAAAGGTATTTAGTCTGACTTCACACACATACACACATGTTTGTATTCCCTAAGTACACACTCATCGAACTCACAAAAATGTGACTGGTATTGTCAAGAAACTTCTGCAAGTAAATTGGTCATCAACTAGGTGCACAACAGGTTACCTATGGACCCTTAATGACTCTGAAGGCCAATGAAAGAATATGGTGTAATTCTGAGCTACTTACGCAGTAATGGAGATCCATTGTCACTTCTTTCTCTGTGTTCTCTCATTTCATTAATTTCTTGTTTATATCCTACATATCTTCAGAATATCTTGAGCTAGAATACAAAGTGTAAGTATGGTAGACTCTTACTTCTGACTGTTGAGGGAGAATCTGACTTGTCATTGGCTATAAATATCTATAAAATTGGACACTTATTTTCAGGTTTTGGGCAAATGTGATACCAGAGTGGTCCCTGAGGGAAGAGAAACATATGAGGAGGCCCCTTTGCTCCAGCTGTCTTCAAGAGACAGTGTCCCACAGGCTGAGAAGGCAGGTGGAGGCTGAGCAGGCTGCTGCAGTTTGGGTGCTGGTAGGTAGGGGGTGACACCCACGGTAGGGAAGCAGGGAAGCAGGCTGAAAAGGTTCCACAGAAGGGGTCTGAACTTGTGTTAATTCCAACAGGTTCAAAAAGAATATCACCTGTGAAACTTGCTATGTCTTCTTTATAGGAGTTTAAATTCATGATGCCTTTAATCAACAAGACTGTATTTCAAAGTTTTAGATCTTTTCCCTTCCTCCACCTGCTGAGTAACACTTTAATTATGCGTATTAGTCACATCCCTGAACTCATCAGACAGACACTTAGGTGTTCACACAATTTCCAAATAAAAGGTCATCTTTTATCTTTTACAAAGCTCTTGTAATCATAAGTTTTAGAACGTCACTTTTAGTCAGTACTATTTTAATATGCTAAAACACTTAAAATTTGTGATAAAAGTCAGGGGTAAATGTTCTTTTTATTCATTTTCGCTCTCCTTCCTTCCTTTATTTTTGTGGGTTGGAGATCAAACCCAGAGTTCACATACACTAAACATGTGTTCTACCACTGGGCACTCTCCCAGGCTTTTTATTCTTTTCAGTTTTATTTTTTTATGGTACGGGGATTGAATTTGTGTAAAGTGATAAGCTACATTCTCAGCTTTTGTTATTTTATTTTTATACAAGTTATTACTAAATTGCCCAGACTGGCCCCAAACTTAAGATCCTCCTGCCTCAGTTTCCTGTGCAGCTGAGATTACAGGCATGTGCCATGCCCAGCTTAAGTTTTAAAATAACATTTAAAAAGTCACGATTTTCTCATAATATGTTGACAGTTATCATCACTTATTTTTCTGTGCTACCTAAAGTTTTTGTTTCTGCCATACTATTTCATTTTAATTTATTTTTCTCTTGCACTCATTAATTTATTTCCAAACAACATTGAAAATTGAGAGGTTTTGCCCTTTTAACTGATTGTATGAATCATTTGCTGAGCTAATTAAAACAAAGTTTCCTGCACATCCAGTGAAATAAATTCTTCATGGAGCCTGGGAATGTATTTAAAACAAAACAAAACAAAAACCCGATAGATGTCAGATGAATGTGGGAAGCTCATCTTATGTGTCTTTTTATTTTCTTTCTCTCCTTTGGCAGTGCTGGGGACTGAATCCAAGGCTTGCCACATGCCAGTAGTCCACCACCGAACTCTGCTCCCAGCCCTGGTTCTGTGTTTATTCTGATTAAATGGCTGAAAACGTCACCTTACCTTCCCCAACATGATCAGGCTGGGTGTATGGACCTGCGAGCCATGGAATAATTTTATTATAATACCAATTTATCCAAATAATTTGAGCTTAAAAGATATATTGCCATATTACATACTGAATATGAATATACTATTTATGTTAGATACCCATATATGTAAATATAGAAATGTGTATAAACATACTGTTAAAATATATGCATTTATAATTATTTATAAATATTATTATATAATATATAATTATATTATATTATAAATATAAATTATTTATAAATAAATGGGCACAGCTTAAGGCCATACTCATAACTGAAATAAATCAAACTCACATGTATGAATACCGAATAGTTTCCCTAGTGTAAGAAATGATAAGAATCCATAAAAGTATGTGGTAATCATGATTCCCCATTATATTGTTTTGAAGCCTTATAATGATTTCATTAATTAATTGGACTGGTTTTATTTTATTGTTTGTGATGGTATGAACAGTTACTTTGAGGAAAACAAGACATTATAATAGCTAGTGCTGATTTAATATCAGCTTGTTTTGGAGTCCCACCAAGCTTTTGTTCTTCTGTCTCCATCGGTTTTATCATGTTGTATCTTATTGGATTGTACTATATGTGATAGTATAAACAAAATTTGTTATAGACAAGGAGATAATATAGAAACCGTTGTTTGTTTTCTGTGAGTTGGTTCTAAATACCCTGTAATACTTTCACCCTCTTGGATGGTTTTACACTGTCTTGTTATGTTTGATACTATAGTATATGAAGGTATATTCAAATATTTCAAGGAAAGAGACACTATGGTAACTACTATTATGTCGGGTTATCCTGTGGTGAAACACTATGTTGTTTAAATTGTTCTGTTCTGACCTGTGTTATGTCCTCTTTCATCTTAAACTCGCCCCTTTTTAAAAATATATATATTTTTAAATAAAAATGTATATGCATTCAGATTTGTATGGCTTGTTACCTAACTACCCACTGGGGAACTCCTACAAAGCATGTTTTTACTAGATAGTCTGTGTTTTTTTCTTGTTTGTGAGTAACCTAAAAATGTTGAACTATAATCCCTGCTTTTAACATCTACTCAGGAAATATTTATTTTAATTGATAGATCCATTCAGAAAGCAATAATAGAACAGGTAGTAGCACTGATTTAACTTGTGTGAACAATGAACAATTATGCATGAATCGGTATCTTCAGAGAGCTTTCGACTTGGCCGTTTCACTTCTTGTCTGCTACCCTGGGATAGGAAAAGGCCCAGGCCATTTCGGAGTAGAAGCAAATCCAGTCGGTTCACTCAGGAAAAACATTGTATTCTCCTGGGTAACAAGAATAAATATAATCCGATAAATAATTTTGATGAAGATCAACCAAGAGAAACTCGGCTTGCCTGCTGTAAAGAAGCTAATTAACCACGCACAGTGGCTCACACCTGTAATCTAGTACTGCAGGAGGCTAAGGCTGGAGGACCCGAGGTTACCTAGTGACTTAATGAGACTGTCTCAGAAGGACACAGAAGGCTGAGGGTGCAGCTCAGCCTTGATCCAATGCCCAGTAAGGCTACAGACACAAAGCAAAAATGGGCAGTAAAAAAAGTATGATGAAATTTCTGATTGCGTATTTTTGGCATTCATTCTGAAGTGCTGCGGAGAAAACAAGATAGAAAGGCAGCAAGACAGGAGACGTTTACTGCGGGCATGAGGGAGTGACCACAACACAGGCGTGCTGGGCCTCTGCAGACCCAGGGTGTGGGTGGCTACGTGCACTCTGATGGGGGAGGGTCCTGGGCAGCTGGCCTAAGCTGCCTAATTTGGTGAGGTTGAAGGGGACTGGGTTATTTGGGGCATGCTAGGCTTTGGCAAAGACTGCTGGGGAGAAGAAACCACGGGGGTTTTCTGGAAGAAGGAGGAGTCACATGACAGCTCAGCACTGGACCGTGGCCAGGATGACTGGGCAAATCCTGGGCGGGGACCTATCTATCAGTATCCACTTGCAAATCAAACATTTTGATAAAGTTTCAGAGGTAGACTTGAAATTCTTCCTGTTATAATGAATATATAGGAACAAATATTTTTGTGAAAATTTTAATGCAAATCTCATCTTCATATAAATTAGTGGTTCTAGTCATATGAACCAACTTAATTCTTTTTTAAATTTCTGGTTTACTGTATATCTTACAAATATTAAAAATATTTGACTGACAATTAAAAATATTAGATGTTGAAGTTGGAGTGACTATTTTCCAAAGTGAGAGCCAGGTAAAAAGTTAAATTATTATCACGGTGACATTGTAAAGTAAAAAGGAAAATGATAGAAAGATGAAGATGCGATTGAATAGAACATAACAAATTAAAAACTCTTCCAGCCTGCAGGCTTACTTCTATAATATTGCATATTTTCTTTTCCTTCTTGATTCTTTTTAAAAGTTACATCAGGGGCTGGAGGTGGTGGCGCACGTCTGTAATCCCAGCACTCAGGAGACTGAGGCAGGGAGGATCCTTGCAAATTGGAGACCAGCCCAGGCTACAAAGTGAGTTCAAGGCCAGTTTGAACTGCATAGTGAGACAAAAAACAAAACAAAACAAAGCAATCCCCCAAAATTAAATCAGGGATCTACCTCAGCAGCACAGTGCCTGTCTGGAAAGCATGAGGTCATGAATTTGATTCTCGGTACAAAAATAAAAACATAAATATAAATAAAAATTAAATGATTAATTAATTTTGATGCTAAGGATGAACCCAGGCCCTCAAACTAGGAAAATAATCTATCACTGAGTTACAACCCCAGGCCACAATGTTACTTTCAAAGTTAGTATTCTACTTACTTCTTTTTTATCCTAATAGAAATACAAAGACTGGCTAAGAATCTACCTTTCCATCTGGAATGCTTCCTGCCTGAGTACGATCTGTTTTTCACCATGGATGAATATTAGTGATATTT
Source organism: Cavia porcellus (assembly GCF_034190915.1). NCBI lineage: Eukaryota > Metazoa > Chordata > Mammalia > Rodentia > Caviidae > Cavia > Cavia porcellus. Next base: position 76,902,248 of record NW_026947494.1, on the reverse strand, counting down.
AATACATTATTAGTGGTATATGTACTACTTAGACACTCATTTATACATATTGACATCTAATATAAATTGTATGTTCATATTCAATATGTAATATAACAATGTATCTTTTAATCTCAAATTATTTGGTTAAATTGATATTATAATAAAATTATTCTGTGGCTCCCAGATTCATACACCCAATTTTTTACTCCTCATGTATGAGGAAGATAAGGGAAAGTTTACAGCTAGACAATTTATTTGAGAATTGCATAAATTACAACTATTTTAGGTCACCAATAGTAATTTAGAGATTAAATAATTATAATGAGATTATGTTAAAATGTAACATTATTTATATATTTCAGGTTTAAATATCAATTAGGTTCATAGATAAAACTAACTTGAATACAGATTCTCAGATCATAAGTTTTGTAGCAGTCTTTAGACTACAATATATTTTCTTCTTGGATTTATAAGAAGTATGCAGTCAACTTGATTATTTTATGTTGTTTATTAGACTGGGTGCAAAATTTTTTTCCTATTTTTGAAATGATAGTAAGAGACCAAAAGGGTAAATCAGATTATGGTCTCTTTCATATATTTTGCTTTGTAGATGATGAGAACTTTTGATCTGAAAATTCAGATGTATTGTCTCTATAGTGTATCTTGAATTGTGTTGTAGGTAGGGTAAGACAAGGATCCAGACATTTTAAGGGTATCAGAGATGGATGTTAGGAGAGGGATCAGGACCATTTACAGTTGCAATAGAAACATTTCTGGCTGTATACAATTGTGTGTTTACTGCCCAACTCATTTATTCATTTATGCAGCATATGATATTTAGGAAATGTTATGGAAATCTTATACCAGAAGAAATAACAGGTATCTTTTACCTTTTATAGTTCTGTTTCCTTTTTTCTAAATTGTATTTCAAATACTGCTTTTGTTACTTTACGTTATTTTGGAAATTATGTGTCTTGAACTGGGAAAAACAAAGCATAAGCATAACAACTTAGGTAGATTAAACAAAATATTTTCTAATATTTCAATCTGAGGTTTGTAGGAGAATTATCTTATTTCAGAGCAAGAGCAAGCTAGAAAAGAACCACAGGATGGAAGAGCTAGGCACTATTATTCTATGAATTTTCTCAATTAAATTTTGAATGGCTGCACTGCATGAGCTTGTAAAATCCCTACAGTGCAAAAGCAACAGAGAAACTGTGCAGTCTCTTCTCTTCTGCCATTTAGGCCCCCCAGCTCTTCTGTGAGGCCAGCTCCCTTGGACATCTTTTTCTTATTTCTTACTTATTTTACCATCATCACCTCACTTTTCACAAGCCCTTTGCTAAGACTTCTCAGATCCAATTTTAGGCTGCTCTTACATTATTACTGGGACCAAGGATCCTATCTAAATTATACTTTGACAAAATCTCTGACTGTGAACTTTCTGAAGTATAATTTGAGCAAACTTAGTTAAAGAGCTCCATTTCTTGGTTTTAAAGAGCAAAGAGTAGACTAATCATAAGAAACAAATTCTATTTCCTTAAAATTTGATTTCATGACTTCCGGGAGAACATGGCGGACAGATAGCAGCAGCTACCGAGACTCTCTGAGAGATCCAGCTTAGAATTCAGGAATGGTGCAGAGTGAGGAATCCTAAGCAAGAAGATATATACCCTGCTGACCCAAGAATGAACTGGGCTGAGAGAAACCAACTGGGAATGCAATCCTGGTGCTATAACAGGAATAGATGAAACCTCAGCATGGAAGCTGGAGCCCGCGCCATTGGAAGCCACGATTTGGGTTTCCTGCCACCGCTGCTGCGTCTGAATCAGCTCAGCAGGGAGACAGACGCATGAAAGCTATGAGAACGGGAATCAGTGAACGGAGTTGAGAGCGGGACGGGTGGGGAGCCGTGCATCAACCTGCGGTGAGTGAGGGAAACAGGGACTCTTCCACGGCCTAGGAGTCTCCAACAGAGGACATTCTGAGACCGGGCAGACTTGCCAGAACAGGGTGCTGTAATGACTTCAGTCACATATCCCCTTCTCAAGCAGGATTGGTGAGCAGTGCCTAACCTACATGATGCTGCTGGCTGAGACCCAGTAGGCTATCACAACCCAGGTCCTAGCGCCTGGAGGTGCACCCTAGTGGTGAAGCCTTCGGTAGGTTGACCTGGATGGGTGGGTCCAGTGTAGGTTGCCCAGTCCGTATCTCCCTGGTGTGTTGCAGTGGGCGGGAACACCTAGCCAGCGCAATTCAAATAGATTGTGGCACACAGGGAAAGAAGCTGGGCCTCCAATAAACGCTTGCATATAAGGAACAAAGAATATGGGAAGAGGGAGCAACAAGAAAGGCTTCTCAGCCCCCAATCCTGAGAAACAGGCAATAGCAGACACAGCACCAATAGACATAAAGCGCTATCTCCAGAGCCTCATAGATGAGTTTAAGAATGAAGTTATTAATGACCTGTGTAGGGAGCCGCGCAACAGCCCCATTGCTGCCTCCCTGCCTCTCTCTCTCTCCTATGGGCACAATGCATCTGCCTACATTAACCATAATCCTCTGCTGCTTACATCACATACCCGGACGTGACAATGACCCTATTGTATTCATCCCTGTAGCGTCTTCCTGTCCCACCAGCCTGCCCTTGGCCTATAGAAGATGTAATCACTTCCGGAATAAATGGGGTTTGATTGGACTCTCTCAACTTGCCTCAGTCTCTCTCTGTCTTCCCCATGTTTTTATTTAATCCTGTTCCCCCTCCAGGTACACACCATGGATTGATCCATGGGCTGGGTCAAGTGGCGCCCAGCATGGGGTCCCCTGGCACGGGGAGTCAACGAGGGAGCCGTTTGAGAAAGCCAGCTGAAAGTGAAAGCAAATTGAACCAAAGACCGTGGTGAAAGGAAAAACAAACTAAATCGAAGACTAAGGCTAAAAGCAAAAGGACATTAAATCAAGGACCGAGGCCTGCACGGACAACTACCCGACGTACCACCCGAGTCATGGTAAGTGAACGGTGACCCCATTCCCTTTCCCGGACATGGGTCAAGCATTAAGTGAACACGAAGTGTTCGTGGGAGGCCTTATAAAGGCATGAAAGACAAGAAGGGTAAGGGTTAGAACAAAAGAATTATTGCAGTATTTTCAATTTATTCATAAGGTTTGCCCTTGGTTCCCCCTAGAGGGTTCTATAGATACCAAGAGGTAGAAAAGAATAAGAGATGCTTTAAAAGATTATTATAGGGTTTTCGGTCCGGAAAAGGTTCCTGTTGGGAGCCACCACATTGCCGAGCCGCCGCATATAGCGATCATGCGGCCTGTGGTAAAGAGTAAAGCCTGAGTTAGATTACCCCTCCCATCGAGCACGTTAGTTTCCTGCTTACCGCGTAAACAACCCGCTCAATAATATGTTAGCCAATCAGCTTGCCTTGCTTACTTTAACATGATTGGACACTGTATCCGTATATATACTGGTGCCACCCCTGGGGGGAAGTAGAAGCCTGGAAGGAGCCGCGGAGAGCGGACCGGTAGAGGCTTCGGAGCGAAGCACGGAAGGAGCCGCGGGGAGCGGACCAGAGGAGGCTTCGGCTGGGAGCGATCCCAGGGCAGGCTGTACGGAGAGAAAATAAAAGAAAAGGTTGTCCACTGCCAGACTTTGTCGTGTGTCCTTCCTGCCGGCCGGGAGCGACATCGACATTTGGTGGCCCGTACGGGGAACAACTGATCACCCCCGAGACGTGGTAGTGGACAACGTTCCTTGATACAGCACTGCGAGACAGGTGAGTAGGGGATAAACCTGGGCCCTGGGTGGCGCGCACCTACAGGGTTTTTAGACTCCCCTCAGGCTCACGCGTAAGTGGCGGATTTTTGGGCCTCACGCGGTGAGTAACATATTAAATATGGGTAACGTACCGAGTAACGACACCCAGCCCTTGGTATAGGTCCTCCAGAAGCTCTTAAAGTCCAGAGACCTCAAGGTGGGACGCAAAACGCTGGAGAGCTTTTTTGAGGAGATTGATAGTTTCGCTCCCTGGTTCTTGCCCACAGGGCACTTAAACCTGCCCTCGTGGGAGAAGTTGGGCAGGGATCTTTCTCTAGCGGAAAGGGAGGGCGGGGCTTCGGTCTTCGCTTGGCCACTGTGGGAAATGATATATGCATGCTTGAAGAGCGAGGGTGGTTGCAGGGAAGGTTCTCAAGAGCTCATTAAAGTGCGTAGGGCATTCGAACAGGCCCAGTCAGGGAGCTCCCGGGAGGGGTCCGTCAAAGGAGACAAAGATATAAAGGAGGAAGACGGGGCTCAGGCCTCGGAGTCGTCTGACTCCGAGAACGAGGAAGGCTTAGACAACGATGAGACCAAGGAGCCTAGATGCCAAGAGGATAGGCCGCTCGATAAGGAGTCGCAGGGTTCTTTCCCAGCGTTGCGCCTCGAATTGCGCTCCGCTCAACTTGGTCTGCGGAGGAGTAGAGAGCTCCTGAGCACCCCCTGGCGCGAGAGGGAGGCGAAGCCTTCCGCCCCACCTTGGGGGCTGTTCCCGGAAGCGATCCCTCGCCACGAGGCGGCCGCGTGGGAGCTCCCTCCCCTTTCGCCAGAACAGGAAGTGATGCACGGGCCCCCATTTTCCGCCCAATCACGGCCGCCGTCTTATGCTCCGCCGCCGGCGGGTCGGTATTTTTACAGGCGGCTTTGGCAGGGGGGACGTTTGTCTCATGAGGTACATCCACCACCTGGGATAGATAGTGGCCCCTACGGGATATTTCCTGTACAAGTAGCTATGGGCCAGGGATGTAATGCATGGGAGCCTTTTGAGATAAAGCAGATTAGAGAACTTAAAAATGCAGTTACAACCTTTGGGCCGACTGCGCCTTACACCATTGCCATGCTGGAGAACCTGTCTTCTGGGCCCCTCACCCCCGCGGACTGGATTCAGCTGGCAAAGGCGTGTCTGCCCTCGGGTAGTTACCTGGATTGGCGAGCCTGGTACGCAGAGTTCTCTGCAGAGCAGGCTGAGAGAAACGCCAGTCGGGGAAACCGGGGGTGGAACAAGGAAATGCTTATGGGAGAAGGTCGGCACGCTGATGATCAGACTCAGTTCCCCGGCGCTGTCTATGAACAAATCAATGCCATAGGGCTCCGCGCCTGGAAGCAGGTAAGTGGTGCCGGAACAGCCTCCTTGTGTCTTTCAAAAATAATTCAGGGTACCACAGAGCCATTTGTTGACTTTGTGGCCCGAATGCAAGATGCTGCCGATAAAATATTTTCTGATCCGGGAGTGGCTCGACCGCTGGTAAGGCAGCTGATTTTCGAGCAATGTACAAAGGAGTGCAAGGCAGCGATAGCCCCTCATAAGAACAAGGACCTCAACACCTGGATTAGGATATGCAGAGAGATAGGGGGGCCGCTCTCCAACTCGGGAGTGGCTGCTCTCCTGGCCGCAGCTGTACAGCAGAGGGGACCTCGCGGGTCAGGAGGGGAATGTAAGGCCAGAGGGTGTTTTGCCTGCGGGGAGCCAGGACACATTAAACGTCACTGCCCAAACAATGCAGATGCTAGGCCCCGTCCTAGGAATGAAGAACCATATGTTTGTGGGCGATGCAAGAAGGGACCACACAAAGCTGAGGAGTGTAGGTCGGTCTTTAATGCTCAGGGCAACCGTATTTGTGGACGAGATGCTAGAGAGCCAAAAAACGGCCAGAGGGGGCCCTCCTCACAGGCGGGCCCCTGCCCCAGAGACAGGACAGCTCAGGATGGCAGCCTTCAACAAGGGCCACCCCTGGGTCAGCAGGTGTGGACCTCAGTGTCGCCTCCAGACTTATATTAGTGCCTGACATGGGTGTTCAAGTGGTTGAAACCACCTTTAAGGGACCGTTACCCGAAAATTCCGTGGGTCTGGTGATCGGGAGATCCTCTACGGCCCTTCGGGGTCTCACAGTAGTCCCGGGGGTCATAGACTCAGACTACACAGGACATATTAAAATTATGGTTCAATCTCTTGTGGGTACTATGGTAATCAATAAAGGAGACAAGATAGCGCAGCTCTTGCTGCTCCCCAGTCTCCACAAGAGATTTCCCTCAAAGCAGAAAATTAGAGAAAGTCAAGGTTTCGGTTCCTCAGGGGAAGTCTTCGAGGGACTCCATATGACACTTGATAAAAGGCCCATGCTCTCACTTAAGGTCAATGGCAAGAATATAACAGGGCTCCTAGATACAGGAGCTGACCGTTCCATTATCTCCAAAAAGGATTGGCCTTCCAACTGGCCCACCAACACTGCAGATAACACGCTGCAGGGCCTGGGGATGGTGTCAGCTCCTCAGGTTAGTGCTTCAACCCTGCTCTGGTGCGATGAGGAGGGTCATCAGGGCCATTTCCAACCATTTGTGTTGCAGTTGCCAGTGTCTCTATGGGGAAGGGACATCCTCACTCAGATGGATGTCACGCTTACGTCAAACTGCTCCCCCCAGGCTAAGGATATACTCAGGAACCAGGGATATACCCCCGGCAAAGGCTTGGGCAATGCCCTACAGGGTCGGACATCCCCAATACCAGTAGAGAACAAAAAAGGTAGGCAAGGGCTGGGTTTTTCTTAGGGGCCGCTGAAGAAGCTCTCCTACCCACTTCGATCAAAATCACCTGGAAATCAAATGATCCGGTTTGGGTACCTCAGTGGCCCCTGCCTAAGGAGAAGCTATTAGCCTTGTCAGAAATAGTCAGTGCACAACTTAGATTAGGACACATTAAGCCGTCGACCTCCCCATGGAACACCCCCATTTTTATAATTAAGAAAAAGTCTGGCAAGTGGAGGCTGCTCCATGATCTAAGGGTGGTCAACGCGCAGATGCAGTCCCTGGGGGCGGTCCAGAGGGGGCTGCCAGCTCTCTCAGCCATCCCTCAGTCTTGGCCGATTTATGTTATAGATCTTAGAGACTGTTTCTTCTCAATCCCCCTGCATCCAGAGGACACCCATAGGTTCGCCTTTACTTTACCCACCATTAACCAAGAAAGCCCTGATCTCAGATACGAGTGGATAACGCTGCCCCAAGGTATGGCCAACAGTCCCACTATGTGTCAGATTTACCTTGATTCCCTACTGGCCTCCCTACGGAAATCCTTTCCCAAGATAAGATGTGTGCATTACATGGACGACCTTTTGCTCAGCGGCAGGGACCCAGACATGCTAAATAATATGCTCGGCCAGTTGGTCGAGGCCCTGAGACAAGCCAATCTGCATGTTGCCCCCGACAAGATTCAGGGAGGAGAAATGGTGACCTACTTAGGCGCGAGAATCTCCCCTATGCTAGTCTCTCCGCAGAAGGTCACCATTAGGACGGATGGCGTTAGGACCCTAAATGACATGCAAAAGCTATTGGGAGACATTAATTGGATTAGGCCATATTTACATATACCAAATTCAGATCTCAAACCCCTGTTCGACCTTCTGAAGGGAGACCCAGATATAGCCTCCCACAGGAGGCTCACTCCTGAGGCAAGAGCTGCCTTACAGAGAGTGGAGGAAGCCTTAGGTGGGGCTACCTTACACAGAATTGAACCAGGGCGACCCTTTGATGTCTGTTTGCTACAGACTAGTCTACAGCCCACAGCGGTGATTTGGCAGAAAGGACCACTACTGTGGATACACCCTAAGGTCTCACCTGCAAAAGTCATAGAGCATTACCCGGAGGCAGTCGCTTCATTGGCCCTTGAAGCGCATGATAGAGCTGTCCAACATTTTGGCTCAGGACCACAAGCCATCCGAGTACCCTATACCGCCAGCCAGATCAAGACCCTGGCTGCCTGCATAGATACTTGGGCCATTTTGAGATGTGTTTTCCATGGGGATATAAACAATCAATACCCTAAAGACCCTATCTTGTCATTTGTTACTCAGCACCCTGTAATTTTTCCAAAGGTTACTGCCTCTGAGCCATTAGTCCCAGCAACTACAATATATACAGATGGCTCCAAGACGGGGATAGGCGCCTATGTGATCCTGGGCAAGCCCCCGGTTACCATACAATTTGAACCTGATCAGCCTCAGGTGGTGGAACTGCAGATCGTTAAAATGATTCTTGAACGGTTCTCAGGAGCCATTAACATTGTCTCCGATTCTAGGTATGTGGTCAATGCTATGCAAGTGCTTGAGACTGCCGGTTTAATTAGATCCACTTCCACAGTGGCTGGGCTGTTCCTGTCTATCCAGACATTGCTCCAGAACAGACACCATAAGGTCTTCACCACCCACATAAGAGCACATACATCCCTGCCAGGGCCTATGGCACAGGGGAATGCGGCTGCTGACACTGCCACTCGCCCGTTATGGATTTTCACCTTACTAACACCAATCGAGCGAGCCCGTGCCTTCCATGATAAGTTTCATGTCAATGCCAGGACACTAGCAAACCATTTCCATGTTTCCAGAGCAGATGCACGAGATATCGTGCGACTATGTGGCTCCTGTGCCACATACAAACCTGCCATACCGATGGGAGTAAACCCTCGAGGTTTGATCCCTGGTGATGTTTGGCAGATGGACATCACACATATACAGGAGTTTGGGACTCTTAAATATGTTCATGTTTCCACAGACACCTGTTCTCACGTCATATTTGCAACAGCAGAAACAGGTGAAAAAGTGTCTAATGTGATCAATCATTGCCTGGCGGCTTGGGCCGCATGGGGCAAACCAAAAATATTAAAGACTGATAATGGACCAGCCTATATAGGCAAAGCCTTCAATGAGTTCTGCAAAATGATGGAGGTTCAATTAAAACATGGTATCCCATACAATCCCCAAGGTCAAGGAATCATCGAAAGAGCCCATAGAAGTCTCAAAGCAATTCTAGCTAAACAAAAAGGGGGAGTAGGCCAAGGCCTGGCCCCAAAGGCACGATTATCCATGGCACTATTCACACACAATTTTTTAAATTTAAATAATGATAATTGCTCCCCAGCTGTGGAGCACTGCAACCCTTCCCCCAACCATAAAGGGTGGGTGAAGTGGAAAGATGTCCTGACAGGACAATGGATGGGCCCGGATCCAGTGGTCAGCTGGAACCGAGGTGCGGTTTGTGTCTTCCCACAGGAACCGGGACGAGAACCACTGTGGGTACCGGAGAGACTGACACGGGCGACAAAGCTCTCGACTAAAGATCAGACCTGCCCTACCGGAGATCCATCACAGACCAACCAACAAGATGAATAGAAATAGCGGTAGCCCGAAATGGACAAGAAGATCCTCAGGCATATGCATGGCTCGCTCGCCTAGCCTACGACCGAGTCTAGGGACGGTGAGCTTCCCACACTCCTCCTCTAAAAAATTATGATATAGCAGGGTAGATGAGTCAATGACGGGTAAGAGCATGCCTCCCCAGCATGACTCAACCTAAGACAGGCCCTACCCCATACCGCACGAAAGCCACTGAATTACTAGGTTCCGCCCAAACCAAATGTCGCCCCAGGGGGATCATGCGGAGCGACATGAGTGTATGCCTGTGTGCATCCAGGTTCCGTCCGGTTCCTTCCTGGCCCTGGAAAAAGGACGAGGGCCTCGGGGCCTCGGCAGACTCGGGGACGGCCGACCCGGGCCGACGCCGAGAGCCCTTGGTGGGCCTCCTATCAGGGCATAGGCCTCTACACTCAATTCAGGACGGGCTGCGATGCGTAGACTTATTTAAAATAAAAAAGGGGGAGATGTTGGGAGCCACCACATTGCCGAGCCGCCGCATATAGCGATCATGCAGCCTGTGGTAAAGAGTAAAGCCTGAGTTAGATTACCCCTCCCATCGAGCACGTTAGTTTCCTGCTTACCGCGTAAACAACCCGCTCAATAATATGTTAGCCAATCAGCTTGCCTTGCTTACTTTAACATGATTGGACACTGTATCCGTATATATACTGGTGCCACCCCTGGGGGGAAGTAGAAGCCTGGAAGGAGCCGCGGAGAGCGGACCGGTAGAGGCTTCGGAGCGAAGCACGGAAGGAGCCGCGGGGAGCGGACCAGAGGAGGCTTCGGCTGGGAGCGATCCCAGGGCAGGCTGTACGGAGAGAAAATAAAAGAAAAGGTTGTCCACTGCCAGACTTTGTCGTGTGTCCTTCCTGCCGGCCGGGAGCGACATCGACAGGTTCCGGTGACCACCTTTGCATATTGGAATTTAATCTCTGAGCTGCTTGCCCAGCGGCATGCAGATCCTCAGTTTGAGGAGAAGGTTGCACAAGGCCCTCCAAGCTACACAGCCTTATAGTGCCCCTAAGATGGCGCCTGCCCCTGGCAAGCCTCGTGGTGCTCTTAAAATGGCATTTGCCTCACTTCGCCACATCAGTGTGGGTCCCTCCCTGAAATGGTGTTTCCGGTGATGGAAACAAACGTACCTTCCCAAGATGGTACTGCACAGCCGCAAGACGGCGCGGGTACCACACCGCTGCCCCTAGCTCCACAAGTCATTAGGACCCATACGCCATTCACAGTGACAGTGTGTGTTTACTCTCACCAAGATAGAGAGGCTAGATAGCTACCTGAGCACCTCGTAAAACAAGTAGACAGTTCTTCAAAGACCCCATGCAATGCCCAGGAATAATGTCATTTCCTGAGGCACAATCCCCTGTGCTCTGTTACAGGTGACACAACTCCCCGGAGCCCTATGCTGCCTACTCAGCCTTCTCCTTGAGCTGTACCACACCCAAGGTGGATTTAGACACCTGCCAAACAGACTACAACTGCTGACAGCCATGCACACAACCCCCTGTGACTGCGGAGGAGGCTCTTCTCCGTCTGGAGGAACATAAACCAGCCAAATAGACTGCGTCCGGTGTTATGCGAGGCAAGCTCCAAAAAATGGAAAAATGACTTCAACAATGACAACAACAAATGGCTGCCAACCCCTTCTCCTCGATGTGTGTGTGTGTGTGGAGCTTTTCCCTTACCTAGCACCCCTTTTGGGTCCCCTAGCTGCCCTATTGCTTCTCCTTTCTGTGAGTCCTTGTATTTTTCAGAGGATTATGATGCTCATTAATAACCAGATAGATGTGTTTATGGCAAAGCCCATTCAGGTACATTATTACCAGCTAGATATGGCAGATCAACCAACCTATTGGGAAGGAATTCCCATGAGTGGCCCATATGATGGTGCGGCCTAACTGCCCTGGGGCAATGGACAGGCAGTCAGAGATGGGCAACTAGGACATGCATGCTAACTCCATCGGCCACCTGAGATAGGCACAGGACCAACTGTTGTCCTGCAAGCCCATGACGGGTAAGGCCTGGTTGGGTTCATGTAATGAGGTCCTTGACCTAAGACAGACGCTGTCCTCACAGGGCCTGCCATACTCCTGATTAAATAATATAGAAAGGGAGGAGATGTAGGGAGCCATGCGACAGCCCCATTGCTGCCTCCCTGCCTCTCTCTCTCTTCTATGGGCACTGTGTCTGCCTACATTAACCATAATCCTCTCCTGCTTACATCACATACCAGGACCTGACGATGACCCTGTTGTATTCATCCCTGTAGCCTCTTCCTGTCCCACCAGCCCACCCTTGGCCTATAAAAGATGTAATCACTTCTGGAATAAATGGGGCTTGATTGGACTCTCTCAACTTGCTTCAGTCTCTCTGTCTCCCCCATGTTTTTATTTAATCCCCATTCCACCTCCAGGTACACCCCACCAATTGATCTGCGGGCAGGATCAGACCTGAAGCAAGACATAAGCAGAATAGTTAGAGAAATGCTAAGCACCGCCCAAGAAAAAACAGATGGTTGAATGGAAGAACAGAAAAAAAGGGAAGAATTGTTTGATGGAGAAAATAGAGAAAACATAGAATATGTGAAGCAGGTTCAAAGAGATTACCAGGAAACTAAAAACTCTATCGAAAACTGGCATAACAGCTTGAAATAAGCTAAGGATAGATTATCTGAATTGGAGTGCAGATTTTTAATATGGGAGCATGAAATGAAAAACTTCTTAAAAATAACAAAGAAACAAACAGCAATAATACAAAGACTAGAAGATGATAAGAGGATCTATAACGTAAGAATTAAGAACAAAAGAAGAGGTAGGGACACAAACAAATGAACTACAAAAGCTACTCGCAGAAATAATCCAGGAGAATTTTCCTAATTTAGCAAAAGGTAAAGATACTCAGATGTATAAAGCATACAGTACCCGAGCCACCTACAACTCAAACAGAGCTACACCCAGGCATATAATAATCAAAATACCAGAAATTCAATATAAGAACAGAATATTAAAAGCCATCAGAGACAAGAAACAGATCACTTACAAGGGAACACCCATCAGAATTACAGCAGACTTCTCGGCACAAACCATCAAATCACGAAGAGCGTGGGGGGAAATAATTCAAGCTTTGAAAGGTAATAACCTCCAGCCAAGATTGATATATCCTGCACAACTATCCCTGGAAATTGATGGAAAAACAAGGTGCTTCCAGGATAAAGAGGAACTAGGGGAATATGCAACCACCAATTCAACTCTACAAAGAATACTGCAGGATATTCTAAAAAAGAAAAATACCAAGAATCCAGAAATAGTGGCAGAGCGGCCACAATGAATGGAGCAGAAAACAAAATGAAGAAGACACACTGACAACTAATGACAGAAAAATATCTCAACAGAAATGAGGCAGAGAAGATTAGATGATAGGAACAGCTATTTTGGAGAAAATGACGTCATAATAGGTAATGCTGATTTAATATCATCTTGTTTTGAAGTGCCATCAAGCTTTTGTTTTTCTGTCTCCATAGATCTTAACATGTTGTATCTTACTGGATTTTATTATATGTGATAGTATAAACAAAAACTTTTATAGACAAGGAGATTATACAGAAACCATTGTTCATTTTCTGTTAGTTGATTCTAAACACCCTGTAATACTGTCATTCTCTTGAATGGTTTTACATTGTTTTGATATATTTGATGCTACAGTACATGAAGTTATACTCAAAGATTTCAAGGAAAGAGACAATGTGGTAACTACTTTTATGTCGGGATTATCTTGTGGTGAAACACTATTTTGCTTAAATGATTATGTTTTGATCTACGCTGTTTTGTTGTTATGCCCTCTTTTATCTCAATCTCCATTTTATTGTTTACTTTTTTATTTTATCCTTTTAATTAAGGGAAAAATAAATAAAAAAAATAGCAGGTTATATTATAGTAACCCACTTTGATTTTCTATTAACTTGATTTGAAGCCCTGTATTGCTCTCACCATCTTGTTTTGACTGATGTTCCTCTATTCTTGTTTACTTGATAGTACCAGGTTCGAAAGTTTAGACAACAGCTGTGAAGATAGTGGGATTCATTATGACACCCATTCTTTTTGACTATTATCTACTTGTAAAAACCTGTAATGTCTCCAATGTTTTGGTTTTGTTGGTTTCGTTCTTTACTGTTTTGTTCAATTTTATTATAACTAATGATATAGGCAGTTCTATTTGAGATAGTGGGAGGCATTATGGTAGCCAATGTTGATCACCTTGTATTTTGTTTTTACATTATCTATTATGTCCACCCTTTTGATTTGACTGACTCTGTTCTGTCACAGTTGGTTTTACTCTCTTCCAAAAAAGTAATAAGAACTGTGGGAGTAATAAAACCCAAAAAGTGTAATAGTCATTGTACAAAATAGAGGAAAAGAAAGTGCTCTAAATAATATAACTGCATGTAAATTTAAGTGTAAAAGATAGACAATGATATTACTGAGTTTTGTTGGATCATTGAACAGAACTGTTTGCAGGCTCACTGTTTGAATGTCCACTTTATATGCTTTAATTTTGTAACTTGAACAAATATTTCTAAGATGACAATATGTAATCCATTAACTAGTGATTTCCTACTGTTTATTTTTTTTCTGAAATTCTGTATAACTTTTACCCTTTTCTGCTTTTTTTTCTTTTTCTCCTTAAATAAAAGTAAAAAAAAATTTGATTTCATTATAAATTCATGTACCAGAGTTTATATTTTAACTTCACTTTAGTTGGAAGTAAGTATCAATTATTTAGAAATCATGCTAAAAAGACCATAAAATATAAATTAAAACTATTATATCACACTATGCTAACATTTATAGCTACAACTTACACATATCAGAATGCCTGACACCAAAAAGTATTTATTAAATGAATGAAGTGTACAGAAGTACATATCATAACTTAAATTAAGTGAGTGTGTTTACAAAATAAAAAATCCCCCCAAATTAAATTTCATGAGAGAATTGAAAGTGAGCACGATTTTAAAAGTAGACTACTTTCTACTTACAAATTATCACTGATCTGTGGCTTGAGAAGTGACATGAAAATAGCAGAGAAAGGACTGCTTACAGAATAATCCCATAATCTTTTCAATAGTTGTCATTTTGACTTATCACAAACTAACAATCTGGGAGAGAGGTAGTGCAGTACTGCCCTATATCAGGAACTGACATCAAAAGCAACATTTTAGCTGATAAGTAGAAGTGTCTGTAATCTTAAAAAGATGTTAGACAAACTGAGTGGTTTTGTTGACTCAAACTCAATGCTGTTTTACATTATTGATATTTTTTAATTTTAAGTTTTCTCTTGGGCCATTTATAAGACAGTCAGGGTATCATGCTATACATGTTCCCTGGTCTTTTATGGTGACAACTGCAGAGAAGTTGCCTTTGGGAGGACTAATCAGAGCCAGGGTGAATGGCCTGGCCCTCAACTTTTCTCTGCTGTTTACCCCTTCTGTTCTAGACAGGGACAAACGGGAAATGGAGATGAATCAGTAGAGGAATCACTCCTAGGAAAGAGTACGTGCGTACTGAATGTTTGTGAAGTACTAGGCACACTTCAAATGGTTTCCCAGATTTGATACATTAATTTCTCAGATCCTACATGGCACAGAGAAAGTGAGCCACATTAGTGTCATCAAGAAGTAATTTAAGATTTCTTGACTATTATTTTAAGGTCAGTTAATCTTGAAACAAATTGTGTTAGTTTTTTATCCTTGTGGAAAAATACATGAAGCTAATGATTTAAAGGAGGAAAGTTTATTGTGGCTGATGGGTTCAGAGGGTTCAGTCCATGGTTAGCATACTCCAGAGTTTTAGGCTTGGGGTAAGGAAGAAACATTGTGGTGGAGGAAAGCTGCTCACTTCACAGCACTCAGGAAGCAGACAGAATGAGGGATCCTGTGCCTTGGGCTCCCCCTTCTGCCTTTGTTCCACCGAGGACTTCACCCTATCAGATGGTACTGCCCACATTCAGGGCAGGTGTATCCCTCAGCACTGACCCCACGTGCCAGTCCACTCTGGAATACTCTTAGGCACACTTGGGTGCATCTAGCAACATGCTTTACTAATTTCATAGGTGTTTCTCAATCCTATCAAGTTGACAACCAAGAGGAACTGTCATGCAAGTCAATCTTTAGGGAAAAATGTCTTATGAATTACCTTGATTTGGTTTCCCCTGGACAACTACAATTTGTGGGGATGATGCCAGAACCCTAAATTCACTTGAAACTGTTTCTGGCTCACACCATCAAAGAGTGCTTTACTTTTTCAAAGTACTCTTGTGTGTCTAGGGCAGTGTTGTCTTAGGTCAACCTGTGATAGTAATTAAAGCTATGCAAGATTGAACTCAGGGCCTTCAGCATGCTAAGCCATGCTCTGCCAGCAAGCTACACCCCTGCTCCGTAACATGATCTTTTATTTTCAGGACGTGTGCAGTGTTCTGAAAAATGAGGTCATCTGAGAAAAGTCTGTTTGGAGCACAGCAGAAAAACTCTCAACTCATAGCAAAGAAGGCAAAAATGTTGCTTAGAAATATGCTGCTAGTTGATTGTTTTGAGGGGTAAATTAACATACAGACAGATGATAAATGATAATCACCTTTAATCTTTTATTAACATTCTATGACCTTTAAATTGCAGAAACTTGGACCACACAAGAAGCCAAGCTGACAGGTAACAAAACTAAGCTATACAAATGGCCAGTTTTAAGGGAACCTCTGAGTGATCCCGCTGGCCAGGAAAGGTGATGGAACCATGAGTTCTGATGTGTCACAAAGGGTTTGTACCTCTAAGGGTCACAGACACGGTTTGATTTAGGAGAGAGACATCAGAGGCATCTTTGCTTGTAAATATGTCTCTACTAGTCAGCTCAGTAACTGAAAATCTGACTTTCGCTGGGTGGAGACATTTATGAAATACTTTGAACAACAAACTACTTAAGCTGCTTTTATTAATTACAAACTACCTAAGATGGTTTGATAGCAGCCTCTGATATTGAGTTCATTTATCCATTCACTGAGTGTTTACTGAGCACCTACCATAAGACTGGCATTTAAAATAAGAGATAGAGCTAAAATGATCTCCTTCAGTCAGAACTCAGTCTACTTCAAAACAAGAAAGTACTTGTAAATATCAGTCTAGGGTGAGGAAGATTGTGGACTTAGGTATAGCTGATGGGTTAAGGGGTATAAATTCTACTTAAGTAATGTAATTCAGCTGAATGATTTTAATCAGTGAATATTCTGATCAGATTTGGATTTGGAAGCTATAATTCAGGCAGCAATAGAAAGTAATGAATGGAGCTAGAAGGCTGGGAAAGAAAATCAAGGAAGCTATTTCCCAGACAATATGTGGAGAGGGCGATCTTCACCAGATGAGTAGGAATTTAAAGAAAGATCTGGACTCAAGAGAAACCGGGTGTGGTGGCAAATTCCTGTAATCTGTTACTCTGGGAGGGGCAGGCAGACTGCAAATTTGAGGCCAGTTTGGGGAACACAGTAAGGCCCTATCTCAAAATTTAAAAAGTTCTAAAAGACGTGGGGACCAAACGTTCCATATCACTGTTGTCTGGCTCTGTGATCTTTACCATTACAGCGAGGGAGAAACAACACGGCAAAAGGGTGTGGCAGAAAAAACGCTGCTCACCTCTGGCAGCCAATAAGCAGATGGAAAGGGACAGAGAAGGGGTTCAGGACTACACGCAGTCTTCATGGTCGCCTCAAGACCCACTTCCTTCAGTGGGGCCCCACTTCCTATCTTCCTCACCTCCCCACAGTACTGTCAAATTGTGACCCCACCACTGGGTTAATCTGCTGATGAAGTTAGAGTTCTTATGATCCAATCCAAAGCCCCACCTCTGAACACATGGGACTTTTGGGGGGATATTTTGTCCCCCAAACTGACATTCATAGAACATTAACTGACATTTCGAAAACTCATCACGCGTTTGTATAATTTCCTTCTTTGTGAATTACTTATGCTATTTTGCTTGTAGGAAATAAAATATGGCAGAAGAAATGATATGCCATTTCTGAGCTTAGGTTATAAAAGACTGTGAGGTTTGTTTTGCTGAGATTCTTTTGCTAGATCCCCTCATGGAGAAGAACCACCTACCAAGGAATAAAAGGTGACCGTTGCCAAATAGCCAGCAAAAGACTGAGGTCTTCATATTCAAAAATGAGATCTTGCTGATGACGGAGTGAGTGAGGCTTATTTGAGGCTGTGGCCCTGGCTGATGTATTTCTTGTCATCTATGATACCGTGAAATAGAGGACCCCGCTAAATCACGACTGGATTATTGTATTAAGCCAAAAAGGTCTTGGGGATAAAATTATATAGAAATAGGAAACTCCTATAGACAGAAAATATCTTCATGGTTTGTGAACATTTGTTTAAAATTTTATTTTAGAGAGAATAAAATGAAGCAAAATAAAATGCAAAAAGCCAATCAAAACAAGACAGTGTGACACAGGATTTCAAAACAAGATGACAGGAAATCATTGATAGTTACCATAATGCCTCTTGTCTTCAGAATGGGTGCCTATACCTTCAGGCATAATAAAATCAAAACAGAAAGAGAATAGAACTAATAAAAACAAAATAGTAAATTCAGTACAGGACTTTAAAGCAAGATAATAATAAACCCAAAATGGCTATCATAATATGTCTTGTTATCTTTGAAATAGCTACACATGCCATCAGATGCAACAAAATCTGAGATCAGACAAGATCAGTGCATTCAGGGTGGTATGGCCGTAGACAGATACAACAAAATCAAACAAGATAAAACAGGATAAAACCCAACCCAACAAAACAACGAAAATGCTACAGGACTTCAAAACTAGATAATATGGACTTGACAATGGCCACCACCTTCAGAAAGGGGTTCTCTTGTAGATGCTAAATTACGTATTGTTATCCTCTGAATAGATGGTCAGACTACCAGCTTTAGGCCTGCAAGGTCAGTGAAACACTGGACAGTACAAGCATTAAGTTATATTTGACCTCATTAGCTATCATCACAGCCTGTGTTCCTCTGGGTCAGTCGCTTATGGTGCAGGGAGGAACACTGGTCTTCTTGTCTCCCTGCCATGCACCGGAAAGGCTGGCATCTGCTCTCCTCTAGACAGCCCGCACATGGCACCAGCTCACAGGAGGTCTTAGCTTCTTGTGCTCAGTCTGTGAACATTTTGAAAGCCTACTAAAATTTCTTGTCACTAGACTTCTAACCCTGATTTTTCTTCATCCTTTTCCATTCAACCAACCCATCTGTCATTGTCCAATTAGTTAATGTAGGTTAACACCACTGGGAGTCCAGACAATCAGACTTTTCTTTCAAATAACATGACAGATGTCTGAGATATCAGAGCTGGGGTTAAATTTTTCTATAACATTTGAATTTTTCTACTTATGTTGTTTATTATGTGATGTAAATAACATTAGCACCATAAATCTTATCTTTGCCATTGTAAATCCAGTCATGATTTTGTTTCCTTCACCACATAATTTGCTTTCTGAAGTATATGAGGAGTATCACCAAGTTTCTCTGTTTAATAGGCTACTGAATATGTGCCCATATATTTTGGATGTTGCCTATGAGAAGAATTGCCATATCTTTATTGTTTCACCATGGATTCCTTGTAATCTCTCCAAGATTCTGCCTAAACATTATCTTGCCTTTAGTACTTTACTCTGTGCTGTGTTTTCTATAGAATGTTTGAATAATACTAATTCTTTGGCAATCTCTAAGAATAGCTTTTGAAAGCTATTCTTACATGATGTTAGTTTAAGGAATCTGCCCACTGCTGTTTGTCTTAAGAATGTCCTGATTCATGTTAATATACTGAAGTTTCTGTAGTATAGCCTCCCTTGTTTCACCATTTTTGTTATTATCTTGCAGAACACTTTTTCCCTAGGCATCTGCATTTCCACTGTCATATTTCTTAGTTCCATATATGTTGTTTTATGCTTTATTGTTTCTTGATGATTTTTGGATGTGCTGTATATTCAGATACATTCAATCAACATGCTCACGGTGTTTCTATGTAACTCTCCCAGAACTTTGATGAACCCTCTGAAAATGGAAAGGCAAATTATTAAACTATTAGAAGAAGCAACTGACTGAGAATTGGAATTGCTGAAGGCCACTATTGGTGAAATCATGAATAAATTACATCATAGGATTTTAAAAGGAACAATTATAAACTTGGGAAATATCACTGGTTAATTGATAAAGACATAAAAGTGATAAACCAAAGTGTCAGATTATATGTTGCAGTATTAGTTCTATTAAATCAAGAATTAATGAGTCAGCCCAGTCAGAGAGGTACCAGCTGCCAAGTGCAGGTTTTCACAGTTTATAATAATGTGTGTCACCATGATTTGCTTGGCTTTTGTGCAGGTACATTATAAGAATTTAATCTGTTGTTACGTGAGTCAGTGTACTGCTTATTTACCTCCTAATATGGTGAAGAGGTATTGTTTTTTTCCTCCGAATTTTCTTAATAAACCAGGTTGCCACTTTGCTCTGGTCATTGTTCTTTAGTGCCTCCCTCAGGAGTGCCATGTGGAGAAACTGGAAAGCACTGTCAGCTGTGTGGTGTCATCAAAAGCACTTCATTTGGAAGCAGTAATAACCAAGCAGCTCTGTAGCCTTATCTCAGAAACCGAACTCATATGAATGCTAATAACTTATTTTATTGAGTGAAATATCTTCGAAAGAACATCAGTGCCCACGCTTTGGCTCCACTCCTTAGGGACGAACTGTACCGTCCTGGTCTCTAATGAAGTCACATTGTTTTCTATTTTGAGTGTTTGCATTTATCATCTTATTTTTCTAAACTGTAAACATAAGCTGACTTTGGTATGATTTATACCTTCATACCTGTTTTAGCCTCCAGTTTAAATCTATAAGTGAAAAATGACTTTTTAATGTTAGAAAAAAGTAACAGTTGACCATCTGAGACTAAAACCTCAGAACTTCCAAAAGCAAAAATGACACTGAGAAGGTCATTTCCTCAGATTGAGGAAGTCATTCACCCTGAAGCTATCGGCTAGAGGCGCTGCTTGGTGGAACCTTGCAGTGAGTATAGATCCACCACTGCTAAAATTTGGATCTAAAGTGTCCCTCGAAGGCTTGTGTATTTAAGACTTAGTCCCAGCCTGTGGTTCCATGGGAAGTGGCAGAGCTAGGAAGGAGGTGGAACCTGGTGGGAGGGAATTAGGTCACTGGGAAGCACACTGGAAGGAATCCCGGGCCCTTGGCCCCTCCTCTCTTTGCTTCCTTGCTGCTGTGAGATGAGCCATCCACTCCTGCCCTGATGTGCTGCATCGTGAGACGCTCAAAGAAAGCAATATGGACATGTGGCCATGGACTTGGCATTTGAAACCATAAGCCAAAATGAATCTTTGTTACCTTTAAGTTGATTAGTTCAGGTATTTTTCCACAATAATGGAAACCCAACTAACATAGCCATCAATTGTCTGCCTGATAAATTGCTTAAGGAAAACACTGATCCTTAGGTTAGCTGGTTACTTATCAAGCTTTTCTTTCGCTTGGCTATTATGAAATACATGGATTAAATCCTAACTAAAATCATAAAAACCACAGAGGTGTAGTTTGGATATAAATCTGAATGTTGACGGCACAAAAATGGCTATAATAAAGCAATTAAAAGAATTTAACTTCGACAATTCTTGGATCAACAAATTTAAAACACTTCCCTTGGCATTCATCCTTTGGCATGCAATTCCAGTGTTCTAAGTCAGAAAAGCAATGACAGTAACTTAAATGATCTGGGCTATCTTGTTATATTTGTAAAGATAAGTGTTTTGTTACAACTCATTAATTTAATCACATTTAAAGATTTCTGAAAAGGCTTTCCATTTTACTTACCTTTATTATTATTATTATTATTTGCCTTTTAAAGAGGCTTATTTTTAGACTATTTTCAGGTCTACAAAAAATTGAGAACAAAGTACAGAAAATCCTTTCATGCTTCCCCACCCCCAACACAGAGAATTCCCTTAAGTCCCTCCCCAACTGTAATTCCTAGAATTTCTCATCTTAGGAACATCTTGAAGCAGTGGTGCACTTGTTATAGTTGATGAGCCCGTATTGAAATGATGTTATTAACTGAAAGCCAGAGTTTCTATTAGAGTTGGATCTGCATGTTTAAGGTTTTGTGCAGAAGCCAGCCTATGCACTTGTACCTGACAGAAGGACACAGAACAGGTTAAAATGTGGAAGGCGGGGGCTCTCGTCTCCCTTCTGCATGGAGCCCTGAGTTACTGGGCCAGCTTGGCTTTATTCAGTCAGACACCAGCACAAGCAGTTGGAGATCCTCAGGATTCCCTTGCTTCCCATCCTTCGGGGTAACCGTCTAGGTAGATAACACATCTCAGCTGTTCTCTTCTCAAGCACGTCAGCCCACTTAGGCACCACCTTGCTCCTTAGCGCTCACAGACGAGGCCAATTAGGCCTTCATCTTTCTAGCTGGTCTCCCACAGTTTTAACAACCGCGCAATTACTTACGAATAGTCATAAAACAATACAGAAAATTTCCACTGCTCTAAAATTTCATGTGAATTACTGGCTCTTCTGCTCTCTGCCCTCTCAGCTCTCCTAATCCCTTGCAGTTACAAATCTTTTTGCTGTCTCTGTATTGTGTCTATCCCAGAATGCGATGTATTCGAATCATACCCTCCCACACACTTTCACTAAGCAACACCACTTAAACTTCCGGCACACATGTTGTGCCTTGATAGTACCTGCCTTCCTTTCAGTCTGCTTTCCTGCCTGGCTTCCTTCTTTCCCTTCCCCAGTCCTTCCTTCCTTCTCTCCCTCCTTCTTTTCTCTCTCTCTTTCACTCTCTTTCTTTTCCTTCCTTCTCCTCTTTTTCCCTCCTCTCTTCTTTTCCTCTTTAAGGAGACTGAACTTACGTCCTCTGCACCGAGGTAATACTCAGCCAATTTTAATATTTTTTAAAATTTTGATACACATCTTACTAAGTAGCTAAATTGCCCAGACTGGGCTCAAATTCATGATCCTCCTGCCTCATCCCCCGGAACTCTGGGCTTACATACATGAACCACCACACCTAATTGGTACCTTCTTTCTTTTTATCACTGAATAATATTCCATTGTATGCATACACCAGTTCATTCCTACAATCACCTATTGAAAAACATCTTGGTTACTGATAGCATTTAATAATCATCTGTAAGGGTACTATAAACCTTCTTGTGCAAGTTTTGGTGTGGAAATACAGTATTAATTCATTCAATTAAATACTGAAGATCACAATTACTGGCTTGTATGGTAAATCTATGTTTAGAGTCATAAGAAACTTCCAAGTTTCTTCCAAAATTTCTGTATACCTTTCTTCTACTTTCTCTTTTTTATTTCATTCAGCATACAAGCCTATGTGTTGGTGCCACTCACACTCATAGGAGATCATTTTAAGTGAATCTATTCGGTCCACCCAGAATGATGCTAAGGGAATCAGTTGGGTGCTTCTTATTCAAGTAGACACAACAGTTAACTATAACACTGCTATAAATCTTTCTCAAAGTATGATTTCCATTGTATTTTACAAATTTGATAGGTGGTATTTTTACTTCCTTTGGTTCAAAATATTTACACATTTCTCTTAATACTTTTTAAAAAGTTTTTTTTTTGTGTGTGTGCGCGCGCGTGCATAGTGGTGGGAGGAGCGAATCTTCACACCTCCTAAGCAAGTGTTGAATCACTGACCTCACCCCAGAACTCCTGTGCGTTATTTAAGAGTGTTCATGTAAATTCTGAAATTTAAGCAATCTTCCTGGCTTCTAGCTTAACTCTGTTGTATTCTGAGATAATTCTTTGCATTATTTCTATTATTTTAAATTTGTTAAATTACGACCTAGGGTCTAACGTGTGGCTGGTATTGCTGAATATTCTGGGTGAACTTCAGAAGAATGTAGATTCTCCTGTTGATTCTGCAAATGTCAGTTAGAGCTAAGTGATTATGGTGCTATTCAATTCAACTATATGTTTACCAATTTTTTGCCCGATAGTTCTGTCATTATAAAGAGGAATTTTGAAGTCTCCAACCTATAACAGTGGATTTTTAAATTCCTCTTTTTATTTTATTTCTTTTGACATTACATATTTTGACATGTTGTTAGATGCCTGTGTATATACAATCCATGATTGCTACATTTTGGAGAACTAATCATTTTATCATCAGACAACTGTTTTCTGTTTCTGATAATTTTAGAAACTAATCTGCTTTGTTTGAAATTAATGCAGATATTCCAAATAGCTGTCTGTATGTGTGTGTGTGTGGTGCTGAGAATCAAACTGTGGGCCTTGTACATGTACGGTACAAACTCTACCACTGAGCCCTATCCTCAGTGCCTAAGTTTTGATTAGTGCCAGCAAGGTATATCTTTCTCCATCCCTTCAATATTCCATTTACACTTGACACAGCTTAATTTACTCTTATGGTTAAATGAATTTATAATAGACTACATATCGGACAACTGAATGCAGATGTCCTGTGCTCTGGGTGAATGATTTGGGGATGACTGTGCACAATGTATGCACCATTGTTGTCCCCTGATTGCTGTGTTTTGAAATTTTGTTCTCTTTTTTTCTTTTTGAAGTAGAATAGATTTAAAAAAAATAGTAGGCAACATATATTTAGTTCTTTTTAAATCCACTCTGATGATGCTAATATTTTTATAGGTGAACTTAGGTCATTCATATTTAAATTGATTATTAGTATGATCTTTAAGTTATGTAAATGTCTACAATATTTACAGTTGTTTTCTATTTGTTGTTCTTTTTGTTTCCTTTTCTGATTCTTTTCCTTTTGGTTTACTTGGCTGTTTTTCACTGTACATTTTATGATTCCATTTTCTCTTCTCTTAGCATATGAAGTATAACTTAAAAACCAGTTGAATAAGTTGACCTGGAATCTAGAGTACACATTTACAGCCAGTCTAAATCTGCTTTCAAATTGCACCATACCTGTAAATGGGAAGTCTTAGTCACTTTTCTCATTACTGAGGCACCTGAAACTCTAAGAAAAAAAGATTTATTTTGGCTTCTGTTTTATAGAGATTTCATAGTTGGCTGGCTCCAAGGCAGCGAAGAGGATAAACAGCTCATGGCATAGAGGCAGAAAGCAGAGAAAGGGATCAAGGGAGGAGAGAGGGAGATAACCTACCTCCCAGTTTACCCGCCAACACCACATTCAGGTACATACTCATCAGCGGGCCAGTCCACGGATGAGTATCATGACTTCACAGGAGCCCCACTGATGAGTATGTGGGTTTAGGGGGCATAAGACATACACCATAACAGGAAGTATAAGTCCCTCATAACAAAGTATTTTTAATTCCCAACTTCATCCTTTATAACATTTGTCATTCATTTTATTAATAAACTATAACAACCCAATGAAATGTTGCCAATAGTGCTTGGAATAGTTACATGATAAGTCAATTTAAAAAGCAAAATATTTTATTTTACCTTGTTTTATACCTTCCTAACATGCTCCCTTTATGTATATCCAAGTTTCTAACCTACATAATGATCCGACCCACGGATCAATCTGTGGGGTGTATACCTGGAGGGGGAACGGAGATGAAATAAAACAGGGTGGGAGACAAAGAGAGATGGAGACAAGATGAAGAGTCCAATCAAGTCTCGTTTATTCAGGAAGTGGTCGGATCCTTTATAGGCCAAGGGCGGGCTGGTGGGACAGGAAGAGGCTATGGGGTGGTTTCTGATGGGTCATCGTCACCTCTGGGTATGTGACGTAAGCAGGAGAGGATTATGGTTAATGTAGGCAGACTCATTATGTGCCCATAGGAGAGAGAGGCGGGGAGGCAGCAATGGGGCTGTCACGCCACTCTCTACAACATAATTTGAGGAATTTATTTCAATGTGTCTTCCAGTATAGTTCTCCTGGCAACAAATTGCTTAGTGCTTCTTTTTTGTTTTGTTTTTTAGGTTTGTTTTTAGTGTTTGTTGTAGAGAAACTATTTCTTTTTTATTTTGAAGATTAAGTTTGCTAAATATAGAAATTTAGGCCAAAGGGTTTTAGCTGTCAACAGTTTAATTTTTCTGGCTACTATGCTTTCTGAAGACAAGTCCATTGTAATTTTTAACCTGTTTTTCTCCTCCTGCTCTTTCTGGCTTCAGGTAAGATTTTGCCTTTCTTTTTGATTTTATCATTTGAATATTATAATCTTAGTGGTAGGGTTTTTTCCTGTCCAGTGATTTCTAGCCTCTTGGATTATTCATCATTAATTTTGGCAAATCTTACCCAATCAAACTTCAAATATTTCTTCTGTTCCTTTCCCTCTTTTCCTTATGGCATTTAATTGTCTATAGTTGCATCTTTTATAGTTGTCTTATGGTTCTTAGGTATTTTGTTCCATTGGAAAGTTATTCTTTCTCATTGTATTTAAATTTGGAAACTTTTATTAACATATCTTAAAATATACTGATTCTTTCCTTGAAATTACCCTATCCACTGGTAGTCCATCAAAAGCATTCTTTATTTCTGTCATAGTACTTATTTCTTTTTTTATATAGTTTTTTAGTGTTTCCGCCTCTCTGTTGACATTACTCATCTGTTACTTGCTGTTGTCTACTTTGTAAATTAAGACCTTCTATAGACTGAATGTGTATATCCCTCACACATTAAATTCATGTGTTGGATCACTGATCCCCAATGTGATCGGATGAGGAGGTGGCCTTTGTCAGGTAATTAGGTCATAATTTCTCACAAATGGAATTAGTGTTCTTAAAGGGATAGGTATAAAAGAGATTCTTTCCTCCTCCCTCTCCCTTCCCTCCTCTCACCTTTATGAGAAAAAATTCATCCATAAATTAAGAGGAGAAATCTCAAGAGTAACCCAGGCATGGTAGCATCCTTTTTTATATTTCTGACCTTCAAAACTATAAGACATAAATTTCTTTTGTTTAGGCCACCTCACCTATGGTAGTCACATCAGCTAGAACTAAGAGGTAGGACTTAGCATATTCATAATAATTAATTTAAGTTTTCACTTTGGATCCCAGTTCTGAATAGCTGGGCCTGATTTTGATGCTTGCTCTATCTCCTCAGACTGAAGAGATTTCTGATGGTGAAACTCATGAAAATGTGGGAACCTTTAATCTAGCCCACACTCACATTCAACAATTAGTCAGTCATCTTTTAAAGTTTTCCGTTCCTACTGACTTTAAGGAGGCTCTTTTTGTGGTCAGCTATGATCCTACTGTCTCCCCAGTTTTCACAGTGATTTGCTTTTACCTTAGTTCTGAGCGTTGGGGATCTGATAAGAGGTATTGATTTTCAGTGGTCAGCTTTGTTGCGTTGTTTGAGAACATGCGTGGCATTTCCCAAGCTCTTTATATATTACTTAGAGACCAGAAGCCTCCCAGTAATGCTTTTGATTTGCATATTTCATGAAATATAATTTAAAGTCTTGAAAAATATTGCACTAGATTTTGAATTTACTATTTTTCCTGGATTCCCTATTTTAATTTATCATTGCCTTAACCACATCTTATGGAATATTTATAACATTTTAGAATGTCTTTCCATAATCACACATATTTATACCCAATTATGCACTATATTAAAATATCATTATTAATATATATATGCACATGTCATTTTTTAATTTTGAAGGTAGTAAAATACAAGAACAAGACAGAATAAAGCCAATTGACACAGTGTAGTGAATTGGTACAGAACTTCACAGCAGGTTACCAGGATAACAGCAATAGGTATCACAGTATGTCTCATTGTCATCACAATAGTTGTTCTTTTCATCACGTATAGCAAAATAAAATAAAGTAGAGAACATTATAGAACTTATCAAAACAGAATATTGAATACAACAGTACCATTATCAGAATAAAGCAAAACAGTAGTAAAAATAATTGCCTTCAAAAAGATGGTAGAGGGAAATCCCCTTATTTGCTATATTGCATATGGTTAGCCTCCCGAGAGATGCTCAGACCTCTGCTTCCCATTTGCTAAAGGGAGAGAAGGGAAGTGCGATGTTTGACTCTAAGCCCGTGCTCTGGTAGGCTTACTATTGCTTAACAGGGGAGCAAGCTGATTGCTTGGTTTCCCAGCGCCCTAAGTTCCAACATGGTGTGGATCTCAGGAGACGCTGGTGGTTCTCCCCCTGGGGCTGCTGTAGCCTGCCACACCACAGCCACTTACCAGGAAAGCACACATATTTCATTAAGTAACTTTTTTCCTGGAAAACCTCAAATGTTAACTTCTGCTTTTAGTTATGATGTAATAGATTATACTGTGCAATTTACTTTTATAAACTACCATAAAAATTTGGAGGAAAAAAGCAAAATTTTCTAGGAAAGCTAAGATTTAAGGTATTGGGATCATGGGCAGAAAGTAAAAAGGGCAGTAACAGAAAATAATACAAAGATCTACTAGGAACATAATTAGGTGCAGGAAGAAGGAAGACAGAATGAGACTAAGCTAATCTTTAAGAGAGAGTGCCTGGGGACTGTGCTAACTCAGGGTGAAACAAGTGATAGGGTTTAGCAGTTCTACAGGTACAATACAAAGCTAGATAAATGGAAAGAAAAATCTCTTCTAGCCCATTATCATTCAATTTCCAAGATTAAATCACAGATATTATTTAGTAACAGTGATATAAAACAGGCAAATTATTTTCAAAAGAGCTACAGTAAAATAATAAATCACTTTCTCAATAAATAAGGGAAGCAAAAGAAAATAGAATGTCCATTTTAAAGTGTTGAAAGAAAACAGTTGGAAATCTAGAATTTCTTATCCAGTGAAACATCCTTTAAAGATGAAGGGGAAATAAAGAAAATTTAAGTCAATATCAATAGCAGTTAAGAATTAAACATCAGGCGCTGGGTGTGGTGGTGCATGCCTCTAATCCTGTGTCTGTGAGGCTGAGGCAGGAGGATCTCTGCGAGTTGAAGGCCAGCATGGGCTCATAAGGGAGTGCAAGCCCAGCCTGCACTACCTGCCAAGACTTTGCCTGAAAAAAAATTTTAAACTCCTGGAGACTTGTACTTGAAATGTTAAGGGAGTTCTTGAATTAGAAGAAAAATTATACTAGATGCAGACATAGTAATGCAGGAAGGAATCAAAGACTCTCTGAAATAAAAATGTATGAATAAATAAAAAGGCATATTGTCTGTTTAAACCAATGCTGATAGGATGTTCTAATATTCAAAATATGTATACATTTACAGCATGTTAGCACTACTATAACAGGAAGCAATAAGTGGAATGTAAATGTTAAAAGTCCTCACACTGTCTGAGTTTGTAAAAGTAATAAAATAAATATTAATAGGATACTAATAAAATTTAAATATTTCAAGGATACATATCATAATTTCTGGTATACATCTAAAATACAACTAAAAGCACACAGAAACAATAAGCTAATGAATTGAGAGAAACTGAGTCACAGAAAATCCAAAGAAAAGTAAGAAAGGAAAAGAGGGTACCAGAGTAGGAAAATAGAGATTAAAGAATAATATTATAGGCTTATGTCCTTGTCTTCATGTTTTCAAGCTGCTATAGCAAAATATTATAATCTATGTATCCTACAAACAAAAGAAATTTATTTCTCATAGTTCAGGAGGCTGAGAAGTTCAAGATCATAGTTGCAGAATATCTGGGGTCTCACGAGGGTTTTTTTCCTAGAGTACCACATTAATGCTGTAACCTCAGAAGGCAGCTCTCTGGGGCCTCTTTTACAGGGCATTAATCTCATTTGGGGGGGGGGGCTATGAAAATGCAAGGAAGGGTCAAGCACAGGACAGACATTCCTATTCTAAAAGGCAGAACAAGGAAAGAAGAAAAGAGAGATAGACCCTAATCATGTCTAAACTCCAATGGGACACACTATAGTAAACTGTAAACCTTGAGGATTAGCAATCCTTTTTGATTTGGAGGCTACTCCTGTGGCATCTCTGTACCTTGGTTCTGACCTGGCTGTCCGCACCTGGAACTTCACATTGAAGGATGGTCCTGCGCCTTCAGCTTTGCTGGGCATTGCCCTAGCAGAGTCCCTCTCTGGTGGCCCTATGCTTGCTTGGACTTCTGTACTCTGGGCCTGTGATGTGAGGACAGCCTGATGATTTCTGAATTACCTTGCTCATGATCTTGAGCAGTAGATCTTGGCTCCTTTTAAATCTTAACATCAGATAATGTAGGTTGGCATTCTCTTGGTGTTCTCTCCTAAGCAAGGCTTCTCATTCCTTTCAACGTGGATATACTGAACATTTCACAAATCTTTAAATTCTGTTTCCTTTTTTATTAAAATTCCATCTTTGAATCATCTCTCCCTTCTCAGATTTTGTTACAGTCAACATGTTCTTTTGGCATTTTATTTAGATTTTCCTCAGCTATATGTCCAATTTCATGATTCATAAGTTCTACCATTTCAAAACATGATTTGGTTAAGTTCTTTGCATTTTATAGCATGGAATACATTTCATTCATTTTCTGATAGCATGCTCCAATAACAAAGGACCTTAGAAGAATGGTCTGTCCTAAGCTCTCATCACCTTCCCCTTTAAAGGGCCATTCAAGACACTGTAGGGATTTTATAGAAGCCACTTCAAAATTCTTCAGTCCTCTACCCATTACCCATTTCAAAACCTGCTTCCACATTTAGGTATTTGTTTCAGTAACACCTCACATCTTGGTACCAATGTGCTCTTTTAATCTGTGTGGGCTACTATAATAAGACAGTACCAACTAGCTGGGTAAGTAGCAGCACAAGTTGATATCTCAGTTCTGGAGGCTGAGAAGTCAAGACCAAGGTGGCAGAAATTTGGAGTTTTTTAAAATCCTGTTTTCTAGATGATCATCACTGTCACCTCATAAGATGGCAGGATAAGGGTGCTTTCTAGGGCCTTTTTTTTTTGGTACCAGAGATTGAACTCAGGGCCTTGCACTTACCAGGCAAGTGCTTAAGCTGCTGAGCTATATCCCTAGCTAACTTTTTTTTGTACTGGGGATCGAACTTGGGACCACTGTGTGCTTGCAAGGCAGGTGCTTATGCCACCAAGCTAAATCCACGACCCCTGAGGGCATTTTGAATAATGGGACAAATCCTAGTAGGAGCAAGCCACCCTCAAGGTCTAATCATGTCCTAAAGTTCCTATCACCCAATGTCATCCCACTGGAGATTAAATTTTAATAATGTATAATGGGATCATATCCTTATCAATGCTTTATAAATTGAAAATTTCATAAGCCAAAAGTGCATATAACACACCTCACTTAGCAAACATCATAGGTAGCTACAGTATAGGGCAGTGGTTGCGAACCTACGACAGGCATACTCAGTTGGCTGTTATCACTGCAAGCTCTAAAAGGTTCAGCATCTCTTGTACTGAAAATCGGTTGTTAGCTGCAGGACTGACCAGGAGCTACAACTTGCTGCTGCTGTCCACTGTCACAAGAGAGCATCACGTCACGTGGCCTCTCAAAATTCGAGGTTTAAATTACAGTTTCTATTTCATGTGTATCACAAGACTGAAAAATCATTTGTTAGCCATTGCCAGCCAGGGATGATCTGTACATGAATTTGTGGAGAACACAAGAGTTTAGACCTCATGGTAACACTGTTATCTACTAGTTTATTAAATGCACAATGAATTAAACTTTCCAATTCAGAGAAAAGTGTCATTAGACTGGATTAATAAAGCTTTATAATGCCTACATAAGACATACTACACAAATAAGAACACAGAAAGGTTTAAAGTTAAACAAGTAAAAATGGCATGCTATGGTAATACTACGGAAACAATTCAGGCATACTGATGTCAAAAGAGGAGACCACATGCAACAAAAAGCAGTCACCAATTTAAGGAGCTTATAGTCACAGAAGAACCCATTGGAAAATATAACAATCTGAAATTGTGGGCACCTGATAACATGGAACCAAATTAGTCAGAACTGAAGGAACTAAAAGTATAAATAGATAAATCCACAGTTGTTGACTGAGATTAGTACAGCACTTCTGGTAACTGATAAAGCAGACAAACGTATCACTAGTGAGAACTGAACAACACAATTAACACATGTGTGCGGTTAGCTACCATATATAGTGTTTTTCACTCAACAAAATGCAAAACAAACCTTACTTTCCAGTACACTTGAAATAACTGGAAAAATATCTACTAGGAAGTAAGTTTCAACCAATTCCCGTGAATCAAAATTGTACGTGTTCTCTGTTTACCGTGTAACTAAGCCGAAAATGAGTAACAGAAAATAGAAAATCTCCACATTTGAAACTGTCAACTATAAGCATGTACATATTTACATTCAATGTATACATACACACATATGTGTGAATGTTTATATGTACGCTAAATATAATTTGCTTTTTATTTTTCTTAACATTGCTGGTGTTTCTTTACTTAATGTTCTTTATGGACGTAGTCTATGAATTTCCTGTCATTTTAGTTTTTGACTCAAAACATGAAACCGCAGAAGAATCAAAATGTGTGTAATCCTGGTTAAAAAGAAAAATAAAAAAGAATGGGTTAAGGAAAGGGTTTGTATTTCTGGTCCCATAGGTGTCCTCCTCTGGCCACTTGTGGTTTTTTTTTCTCAGTATTTCAGATTCTACCTTCTCAAAGGCATTAATTATAAAGGAACAGACATACACTGTATTTAGGCTTTGCCTGCTTTTGGGGCAGGAATTTATTAGAGGGCAGAATCCAGTGTTTTATTTTACTGGCTCTGCCAAAAGGAAACAAAGAGGGGCAAATAAAACTTGGAACCAGTGTTTAGTTTATTTCATTCAATCCTAGGAGGAACTGCAATGTGCTTTAGGTGCTGTCCCCTTTCTGGAGAAAGCACCTGAGGTCCAGGGGCCACAGTAATAACTGAGCCCCAGCTTCTGCCTGCCCTCCCTCAGCAACCCTAAGCCTTGACTACAGGAAATTCTCATTACTGGGAGAAGCAGGAAGGTACATTTGATGAGCAGGAGAGCGCCTTGAAAGATATGTGACATTCTATGAAATATGCATAACAATACCCTGAAAATCCTTCAAAAGTGTTTGTCTACATTAGTCTTTACATGTACTTTTGGAAACAAGAAAGTAGCCAAAATTGTCAGCCATTATTTAACACGCACAATCTTTTTAATCTTTAAAGACTAGACTATTAGAAAACGAGTTATTTGTGTTTAAAAAATTGCATTCACTTTCCCTTTCGGTGCAGCACCATGGGATGCAAATAGTTTCAAATTCCAGATTAATTCTCCCGTTTGGGGCATGGCGGCCTTTAAGATGTGGAATGGAAGTCTCGACCGCATTATTTTCCTTTAAACACAGATAGCCAGCACTTTAAACTTATTTTTCCTGAATTTAATTCCTAATAGGAAAGGTTTTTATTATTTCACATGGAGTGAGGTTCCACTCCTGGAAGGAAGAAAAGAATCCCTTGTATTCTAAGGGATGCTGCTTTCTGTTGTCCAAGTTGCTTTACTAGGAGCGGGGCCAGCAGGGTCGGCGGAGAGCAATCGCGGCTGCGCGGTTCCAGCACTCCCAGGCGCGCAGGAGGGACACGCGGATGCGCGGGCAGCTGCCTCTGGGAGGAGGACACCAGGCCAGCGGGCGCTGCGGTCCCTTCCCGCAGCCAGCCCTCTGTGGTGCTGACCTCTCCAGGGAAAGCAGACCCCTTCCTGAAGCCAGCCAGGTAAGGTAAAGATTGTGGTTTGGATTGCTGCACCAAAGGCGCAGGAGCCTGGGGAGGGGGACTGAGTTTGGCTCTGTGGGTTTTGGTGGGGTGAGCAGTGTGCCCAGAGTGTTGTAAGAGGGGAATTTGCTTGCATGTTTGCTATCAGGAGCAAAGACGGCTCCATCTAGCACTTTGATGTTTTGAACTGGTTGCAAAGAAATTTCAACAGGTGGGAGATGTTTGCGGCGCAGAGCCGCCCCCACCTGGAATCTGCCTGCATCTAAAGCTTTTCGTCGAGGAGCCTAACTTCGCATTTCAACCCTGCTTTCCAGGCTCGTAAGCTGCGGCCACAGTGGGCTGAGGGTGGCAGGGACGCCCCTCCCCTCGGAAAGCCGGAAAGGGGCTCAGAGCGCAGCAGCCGGTGCCCGAACCCAGGTCCGTGTAGACGCGGGTTCCAGACCGCGGAAACCCTGCAGGCAGCCTTGCGGGACTCGCACTCGGCTCGCCGCCGGTCCCCTGCCCTGGCCGAGATGCACAACGCATCCTCTGCGGAGCCGGACCAGGTCAACGCGTCCTGCCGGGCTCCGGCGCTGGGCTGCTCCAACGCTTCGAACCCGGAGCCGCTGCCGCTGCCGCAGCCGCTGGCCGTGGCCGTGCCGGTCGTCTACGCGGTGATCTGCGCGGTGGGGCTGGCGGGCAACTCGGCAGTGCTGTACGTGCTGCTGCGGGCGCCGCGAATGAGGTCCGTCACCAACCTGTTCATCCTCAACCTGGCCATAGCCGACGAGCTCTTCACGCTCGTGCTGCCCATCAACATTGCCGACTTCCTGCTGAGGCGGTGGCCCTTCGGGGAGCTCATGTGCAAGCTCATCGTGGCCATCGACCAGTACAACACCTTCTCCAGCCTCTACTTCCTCACCGTCATGAGCGCAGACCGCTACCTGGTGGTGCTGGCCACCGCGGAGTCGCGCCGTGTAGCCGGCCGCACTTATGGCGCCGCGCGCGCCGTGAGCCTGGCCGTGTGGGGGCTGGTCACGCTGGTGGTGCTGCCCTTCCCGGTCTTCGCCAGGCTCGACGACGAGCACGGCCGGCGCCAGTGCGTGCTGGTCTTCCCGCAGCCCGAGGCCTTCTGGTGGCGGGCCAGCCGCCTCTATACGCTGGTGCTGGGCTTCGCCATCCCGGTGTCCACCATCTGCGTCCTCTACATCACCCTGTTGTGCCGCCTGCGCGCCATTCGGCTGGACAGCCAGGCCAAGGTGCTGGACCGCGCCAAAAAGCGGGTGACCTTCTTGGTGGTGGCGATCCTGGCCGTGTGCCTCCTCTGCTGGACGCCCTACCACCTGAGCACCGTGGTGGCGCTCACCACCGACCTTCCGCAGACGCCGCTGGTCATCGCCATCTCCTACCTCATCACCAGCCTGAGCTACGCCAACAGCTGCCTCAACCCCTTTCTCTACGCCTTCCTGGACGACAGCTTCCGGAGGAGCCTCCGCCAGCTGATGGCCTGTCCCACGGACTCCTGACTACCCCGCGCGCCCGGCTTCTCCACCAGTCCTGCCCTCCACAGCCCGAGAGTGGTACCCCACAGGCAGGAGCCGCCTGAGAGTTGTACCCATTGATAGAAAGCCTCGGTGTCAGGGGAACACTTGCTAGGGATGCAGATTCTCAGGCCCCAATCCAGACCTACAGACCTGGGAGATTTGCAATAGCGCCCGCAGTTTTTATGTCCAGCCCCTCCGGTGCCTCCCTGCCATGAGGAGCGCTGTAGCCGAGATCATCGTGCTGAGCTCTCCCTAAAGGAGGGCAGGGGTCGAACCCTGATCTTGGCACAGGATCCAGTTAAGTAGAAAAGGGCATTTCGCTGACCCGAAGCTCTCCAGGCCAGGGCACTTGGCTACCGAGGCTGTAGGAGGCGCCCTCAGGCGCCCAGGCGCAGGCTCTGTGCTCGCTTCTGCGCTTCCCTTCTTTGCCTTTGGCGGTGATTGTGTGCTTTTGCGCCAGCTGGGGAAGGTCCTGGCCTGGTACTTGTGCGCCTCGGTGTTCGCTAAGTGCTGGGGAAGAGGGACAAACCCACACAGTCCGTGCTCATCTCTCCAAGGTCCCCTTTTAACCCCAGGTTTCACCCCAAAGTGCTCCATGATTGTTGCTCTGCGGGAACCTCGCTTGCCCTGATCGGAAACAGCCAGGAGCCGGAGCCAGGAGTAGTTGCAGGGCACAGCAGGGGTTTTTCTGGTGGGGCAAACCGAACAGCTCCGGGTGCACGGCAGAGGGTGTGTCGGGCTGTGTTGTGGATCTAAATAATTCCCCTCTCTTTCCCAACGTCGTTTTTGCCTTTTGCCCTTCCAACCCCAGTTCTTAGCTGCGGAAACTGCTTCTGGACTGAGGCCTCTGCAACCGATCCCCAAAGTCAGGAAGAGCCTGGGTCTGGGGTCCTTTCGGTGGCGCGAGATTCCGCGTCCCCTTCCGGAGCTGGGTGTTTAGCTCAGGGCCTGGAGCTGACCTTTGCCTGGAACTCACCAACCGGTGGCTCTTTACTCTCTCTCTGGTCCTTTCTGCTTGCGGTAGAGGAAACCAGGCCCTACATTCCCCATGGCCCCAGTCAATCCTAACAGGACGCGGACAGTGCCTTGTAGACTTGTGTGAGGACTGTTTTTCAGGACTGGAAACTGCAAAAAACAACACGTTTGTCCTAATCTCACAAATATTTTTGAAGATGGAAAACATAAGAATTGCTTTCTATTCTCCTCTTCGTTTCCCTTGTCTTCTATGCTTGTCAGGCACTGACTTAGGGAGAGCCAGGAAGCTGAGATGACCGAGGACCTCCGATTTTCCTCGGCTGACAAGTTTCTACCTTTGTTCCTGAGGCCCCAAGAGGGAACCTGTTAGTAGTCTGTGCAATCTGGTAAAAATCTGATTCTGAACTCCTCACAAAGACCAACCAGTACCTACTTTTATTTTTTTCTCTACTTGTGGGGGACAAATTTGGATTAAGAAAGGATTGAAAATTGAGTTTGACTGATCATCTGGGATTTACACCTCAGACCTGGGGCCAGAATTAGCTAGACTTGGTCATTGACTACAGGGCTTCAAAAGGTATTGTTTTTCAGTATGAATTCTAAAAAGGAATGAAAATTTCTAAACATGTTTCC
Source organism: Cavia porcellus (assembly GCF_034190915.1). Taxonomy (NCBI): domain Eukaryota; kingdom Metazoa; phylum Chordata; class Mammalia; order Rodentia; family Caviidae; genus Cavia; species Cavia porcellus. The sequence continues at coordinate 76,866,138 of NW_026947494.1, read as the reverse complement.
TATGGTAAGAGTCATGTGTTATGTGTGTGTAAGAACGTAATTCTGTTTATCTAGTTTGGCATTTGAAATCAATTTCTCAATTATTTAGCTTCAAAATGACTTTAAAAATATATGGAGGAAAAATATTCTCCATTATACCAATGGAAACTTTCTGCTGTGGGTACAAATGGTAGTAAATTGTGTAAAATAAAGTTCTACAGATTTTCCTTAAAACACACAAACTTTGTTTATGAGCCCTCTGTAAGTTTTCAGAATTAAAGTTTTAAATTTTACAGTAACTTTTAAATTGTCCAAGATGGTAGACAAAGACCAAAGTAAATACAAATACAGCCAGGTGTGAGCATCTGGATTCAGAGTTTCATCCGTCCTCATGAACACAGTGATTGGTCACAGACTGGAGGAAGACTGAAGTGACCTATCTGTCCATTGCATCATCCTGAGGGACCTGAAGCTGTCTTGGAATCTGTGGAGATGACTGTTGGGAAAACAACAACAACAACAACAACAAAAACACAAGGACTGGCATCACTGTGTCACCAGAGTAAGGAACAGACTGGCAAACTAGATGCATGAGGAATTAAACAGCATGATTTCACTCCAGCTTCCTAAGTCACTGGATAAGATATTGCATCCTCCTTTCTACATTGTTATCCTTCATATGTGCATGTAAGAGGCCAGACTATATAATCTTGAACTCTTTATGTCTTCACTAATAGGTAGAATAAATAGGGAAATAAACCATGCAAAAGTAATTTACATCATTATATTGAAGACTTTAATTCTTTATTGAAGTTTTGCAGTCTTTGTGTAAAGTATATTGTTTGGTTTTACCACTCCTGATATGTGAAAGTGTTCATTTGACTTTACTTAATTCAGTGCAGTCCTAGTATGTTCATGCTTGGTCTTGTGAGATGTAGAAACTCTGTCAGTCCACTCCAGAGGAACTCAGTTTAAAATAAAACCTAAAACATTGTGCGTGATAAGTACATTTTCTGTTTCCTAAAATCTCAGACTATAATTCAGACATCGTAGCATTTATACGTTAATAAGTTTTAAAGACACTGCCTTCTTGGAAAAGTTATATAGTAAGTAACAATGAATAAAAGAAGTATTTGGCAGAACAAGATTTAAGAATAAGCCCTTCCCTCTGTTAATTTGGCTGATTATGAAAATGATGCTAAAGTACTGGCTGACACATAGATCCTAGAATTTATTTTGGGCAGTGGAAGCACAATAAGCTTTCACCATACAGTCACAAACCTCTTTTCTTGAATATGTGAGCAGCTGTGTGGAAGGTAGAGGAAAGGGAAGTTGCTTAAATGATTAGAGACCACATAACGTTTAGTTGGTAGTATGCATAGGTATAACTCAGATATGTGCAGGGTAGAGAATCTCACCTGAAAAACGCAGTAGACTCACTGTGAACCCTTGTATCCACAGTAACATGTTGGGAAAAGATCAATAATGTTGAACATGACCCACTGTAGATGGTAATCATCTGTGCTTATGGATGTTAAGAAAATGAGACAAAAATTTCACATTAGGGCCCTTTATTAGGACAGCCCAGAATTTTACACTTAGGTCCCCATTTTTATACACAAAGTAAGATATACAAATAAGATGAGATATGCACTTTAAAGAAGTGGACCAATTTAGCTAGATAAACAAAGACCAATCAAGCCCAATCAGAGCTCCTTTTCTAGGAATGTTCCCTACAGTTTCAGCAGGAAGGGACTTGTTTGCAGTGTAATTTCCAGATGTTAAACTATAGGAACTATTGATGTCTTTGAAATATTTAGTGGATCAAACAAGTTATACATAATCTTATTTGATGAGACATAAAAGGAGTAGATTTAGTAACAAAATTTGAGGGCTGGAGAACATAGTTCAATGGTAGAGTGCTTGTCTAGCGTATGTAAGACTCTGGGTTTGATCTCCAGCCCTGGAGGAGAGAGACAGAGGAGGAACTAAAGGAACGAGGAAGAAGTAGGGAGGGAGAAAAGGAGAAAGGGAGAATGGGTGAGGAAGAGAAAAGAAATACACTGCAGTCTTAAACCTTCGCAAAGCATATGGGGTTGTTAAAGGTTATATAAAAATAATTTCTTGACCAGAGCTGCCCAAATTACTCAGCTGCAAAGGCACCACGTGTACCTCAGGCTCCAGGATTCTGCATGTGGAGGTGTGTTCCAAATTCAGTTTTATATAAAAGAGTGTTAATGGGACCCCTGTTTTATACACAGCAGAGTTTTGCAATGAGTGACACTCACTTGGAATTTAGGGAAAGTACACAGATTGTTTTACCATACCTGATAAGGTTATGTGACATTATTCTTCTACAAACTCTCCTTCAGTCTCCCTTCAGTGATCCTGCAGTTCCCTTTATCAGTCTCCATGGGCTCAGTGACCTTTCTAGGGTGCTCTGAAGGCAAATCGAATTGGATAAAGGGGTCTGTCCTTCTGAAACATTTCTCCATTCTGGTGCTTGCTATCTCTCTGCTTACTAGGCTTTCAAACCTATTGATATCTTCTACATTTATTACCACTTATCCAGTTCTCTTTGTCTATTTAAAATTTTGTGTCCTTTTATTACAGTAGTTTTTAGAGAAAAAATAAATACCATTTTATGCAAAGGTACATATATGAAAATATAGATACCCTTGTGTGTGTAACAGGTTTGACAAAATTTTAGTCCTGTAATCCCCACTCTAGGTAGGCTGAGGCAGGAGGATTGTTGCAAGTTTGAGATCAGCCTGGGCTACAAAGTAAGCTGAAGGTCAGTCTGAACTAGATAGTGAGACCTAGTCTCAAAAAAACTAAAAAACAAAACAAAAACAAAACTCAATAAGAGATCAGTTACTTAGAAGAAGTTTACTGCATAAAGGCAAATATATCACCAAAAATATAAAATTTTTTAGAATGAAACTCAAAAAGTCTGTTATGGTTTACATATAAATGTCCCCAAAGCCTCATATGCTCACAGGTGGGGCTTATGAGAGGTGATTGGATCATGAGAGTGTGATAACCAGCTGGGCATTAGCCCGCTGATGACTTTATAGCTAAGTATGTTGGGAGATGTCACTGGGGTCATGACATGGAAGGCACTGTGTCCCAGTGATGAAAATAATAATGACATAATCTAAAATAGGAGATTTTTTTGACAACAAGCATTTTGATAGCTGGAGATTCTTCATATATCTGCGAAACAGAACAGAGTCCATACAGTTCAGCATCACCCCATCCCCGGGCCCAGCACACGGGGCACATTCTTATTCTCATGTACCCAGGGTACCTTTGAGACGCACTACACTGGCTTCTCCAGACTGTGTCCAATATCAGCATTTCTAGAGCTGCCCTGAGACTCCAGAAAGAAACATGGGGAACATAGCCACACAAACGTCTGACATCTCTGTAGCTGGTGCTATAGTTTGAATGTGTCTGTGAAAAGTTCACGTGTTAGAAACTTTGTATTCAGTGCAGCAGAACCCAGGGGTGAGACCTCTGGCAGTTGACTGACTTGTGAAGGCTTAACTCTCATGAAGAGATCAGTGAATTAGTGGGTTAAAGAATTATCTTGTCCTGTGTGCCATCTGTCATGTCAGGATCCAGCAGGGAGGTCTCACCAGACACCGAACAGGTGATGGTGCCACACTCTTGGACTTTGGTGCAAGCCCTAGAATCATGAGCAAAATAAATCTCTTTCCTTTATCAGTCACCTAGTCTCAAGTGTTCCATTGCAGCAACAGAAAGCAGACTATGACAGCAGTCTTTACATTCCACTGAGATATAGGCATTATTATGGGAAAACTTGAGAAACTTGATTTAGTTGTACTTCTTTGTCCAATCATTGATTCAAATGTCTGCTTTTCACTGATCTGATTCAGGGGATTGTATTTTTTTCCTGCTTTATTGTTTAAGCTTTCTTTTATAATAATAAACTAGTAGCGTGCGGGTAACAAATACCAATGTCTAACATATCAAAATAATTTTTAGGTTCCCATGGAGTGAGTTTTTATTGGTTGTAAGAGTTATCTTTAATCATAAAGAATTATTTCTTTGCCTCCTTGCTATGCTTCAAAGCTCTTTAGCCCTGTCAATATAGTATATTTTTTATAACTTTCTCAAAATAGACACTGTCCTTGTGAATAACACTTTATGCCTAGTGAGTAAAAAATAAAACTAATTTAATGAATTCTATTTGTTTTTCTTAGTAGTAAGAGCCATACTGATAAAATAAATCTACAGGAATTACACATTTACTTTCATATTTAAGGCATTTGTAAAAAGTGGACTTGCCTGCCACCTGATGGATGAATTGTGCAGAAAAAGCAGGACTTGTCATTGTAGCAAAACTACCTTAAACAAAAGAAAAACAACCACAGGACGTACTTACCAGAAAATGCCAAGAAAAGAATCTTGACTTTGTTTTCACTTCTCAGGCTATGATTTAGTGCATAGCATTTTATAGTGACTGATAATGTGATAATGGCTTTTGCCATTTCTGTAGAGACCGCTACTCTTTTACTGTTGCTATTTTGAGTGCTTTTTTCTTGTTAGTACAATGGGTGTCTCTATGCATAATTTTATCTTTTCTAAAAAAAAATCATTCATTCGAGCATGCCTAGACGTGAACCTGCTCCTTCACCTTGCTGCATCTGAACTCCCAGGTCCTGCATCTTCCCTTCCTTCTCCTGTTGAATGGAGGAGGTTTTCCCCACCTAACGCTGGCTGCACTGCAAGGCTCACCATCCTTTTCATGTCACCTTCTCAAAGGCCTTTTGTTTTGCTTTGCTTTTACTGTTCCTATTCTTGTTGAAATTACACATATTCACTTCCACTTCAAAATGATCCAGGCCATTCATGCAATCTAATTATAGCTCTAAATAACTAAAACAAGAAGAGCTTCTTTAAACTCTTCTTTGTAAATGAATGACAGCTAATAAATGTAGCAGGAATGGCAGAAGCAGAAAAATCGTTTTTCAGTAAAAATAGCGGCCACTTTGCAAATTCAAACAAAACCCTTCAAAGGCTGCCAAAATTATTCATTGAAAAATTAACTGAAAACAGATTTTCACCTGGTGCCAAAATATCACCCAAAGATTGCTTGCTAACTAATCTGATAAAGTAGAAATCTGACTGCATTATCAAGTAACCTAATATAGTGTGATTGATGACAAGGCCACTAGGGATTATGTACTGTTGTTCCCAATATATTATAATGAATCCAGCACTACTGTGGTGTATTCCTGCCCTAAATGGTTTTTGTTTTGTTTTGTTTTGTCTTTTTGAGACAGAGTCTCATTGTGCAGTTCAGGCTGGCCTTGGGCTCACTTTTTGCCCAGGCTGGTTTTGAATTTGCAACGATCCTCTTGCCTCAGCTTCCCAAGTGCTAGGATTACAGGCACGCACCATCATGCCCACCTTTTGCCCTGAATATTTAACCATTACTTAATCTAATATTTGACCAACGTTCTATGGATATAGGGGAAATAAAATAACTTCCAACCTACTAGAGGTCTGGTATGCCAAGTGTATATTCCTTCAAACCAAAGAATGAATTCTAAGGAGCAATGGAGGTAAAGAGTAAGAAAACTTTGCTGACGTTGATAGGTCCTGAGAGACAGGTCAGGACTCCAAGGTGAGCTGCCACCAAACCTCCCTTCAAAAAGAGGAAGTTTTATGAAACAAAATAATGAGGTGGATACAAAATCATGAGGTGGGTACAATGTGGTCAAAACTATGATCAACCAAAAAAATTACAAGTAGAGCTGATAGGTAATATTGATTCAGTAGGGAAGCAGATCACATAGCAAGTGTATATGGAAAGAATAAAGATCTCTTCAGGAAGGGATGGATCAGGAGGTCCCGGACACCCACTCAGGTGACTGACGTCTATCCAAACTGCATTGGATCGGATGATATCAATTATTTTTTCTCTTGGGTACGTATACAGGGCTGGTCATTCTGTTTTTATCTTGAGACCTGGCCTTTAGCAATGAACCTCCACCCACAGTTTTAATGTGTTCTCATCCTCTAAATGGACTCTCTTGAAAGCCTAGCCCTGTCTGACTGTGTATATTTCTACCTAACTTAGTGGTGTATAATGCTGTTAAAAGAGACAACTAGGGACAGGGCAATATCCACGGGAAAAGAACCACACAAATCTGGAGTGTGCCCAATTGTATATGAAAACCATTTTGCTATACTCTCTAAAAGGTCAGTGTGACACACACACCCAAAAGAGATGAAGGAAAGAACCCAGGTGAAAATAAAGAAAAATAACCATGAGAGACTGTGCTAGCTCTGGAGTTGAAATACAAGCTCCAAAAGAACTTGTAGAAACAATCAAGGAAATTTGAATATGGATTGGATTTTAGAAAGTATTGGAAAATTTTTCTTTTTGTTGTTCATGGCGATGGTTTAGCAATTCCATTTACAAATACAACATTCCCTTTCAGTTTTAAAAAACTCTTTACAAAGTATTATTCTACTACTACTTTTAAATACACCAAAGAGTTGTAAATATCTGAAAAGATGGCATATTTCACATGGGAAGTTGTGCACCATGCACCCAGCTCTGCCAAATGAATTGCACATGTGTGACAGTGGTCATCTGAAGTCTCTTCTAATGGGCTCGCCAGGGCCTTGGACAATTTCCTCCTCACCTTTTTTCCATTCTTAAACCAAGGAACAAGTACGGGCATATGTAATACTTTAAGATGTTTGAGCAAGTTTGCATTCAAAAACTTGCAGAGGACAAGCTTTTCTATGAATTTCAATACAAAATTTATAAAATGTGTTGATTTTACTATTTATTGTTGTACGTGGGTGACAGTTAATCTTGATTATCAGCTTAATCAAATTAAGAGACAGGTAATGAAGTAATTGGGTCTTTAGAATGTTAACATCATCAAATGGGTTAATCAATGGTTTAATCTGTTGATGAGCTCATGGTTGAATGGGTTATCAGGAAGTGGGGCCCAGCTGGAAGAAACAGTTCACAGGGGTATAACTTGTTTTTTTTTTTTTTTTTTTTTTTTTACACATTTAGGGTTTTATTACTCCCACAGTTCTTATTACTTTTTTTGAAGAGAAGAAAACCAAATGTGACATAACAAAACACAGTCAGTCAAATCAAAAGGATGAACATAGTACATAATGTAAAAACAGAATACAAGGTGATCAACAATGGTTACCATAATGACTCTTGCTATCTTAAAAATTGCCTATGTCATCAGTTATAATAAAATTGAACAAAACAATAAAGAACAAAACCAATAAAAGCAAAACATTGGAGACATTGCAGGACTTCAAAAGAAGATAATAGTCTAACCAGAATGGGCATCATAGTGAATCCTACTGTCTTCACAGTTGTTGCCTATACTCTCAAACTTGGTACTGTCAAGCAAAACAGAATAGAGTAAATCAGCCAAAACAAGATGGTGAGAGCAATACAGGGTTTCAAATCAAGTTAATAGGGAATCAAAATGGGTTACTATAATATATATTGCTATTATTTATTTTTTCCCTTAATTAAAAAGATAAAAAAATAAATAATAAAAAAGGAAATTGAGATAAAAGAGGACATAACAACAAAACAGCATAGGTCAGAACATAACCAATTAAACAAAGTAGTGTTTCACCACAAGATATCCTGACATAAAAGTAGTTACCATAGTGTAGTGTCTCTTACCTTGAAACCTTTGAGTATAACTTCCTATGCTGTAGCATCAAACATATCAAGACAATGTAAACCATTCAAGAGAATGACAGTATTACAGGGTATTTAGAATCAACTAACAGAAAATGAACAATGGTTTCTGTATTATCTCTTTGTCTATAAAACTTTTTGTTTATATTATCACATATAATAAAATCCAATATGATACAACCTGTTAAGACCGATGGAGACAGAAGAATAAAAGCTTGATGGCACTTCAAAACAAGATGATATTAAATCAGCACTAGCTATTATGATGTCTTGTTTTCTCCAAAATAGCTGTTCATACCATCCAACCTTCTTTGCTTCATTTCTGTTGAGCTCTTTTTCTGTCATTAGTTGTCAGTTTTTCTTCTTCATTTCCCTTTCTGCCCCATTCATTGTGGTCTCTCTGCCACTGTTTCTGGAATCTTTGTATTTTTCTCTTTTAGAATGTCCTGCAGTATTCTCTGTAGAGTTGAATTGGTGGTTGAAAATTCCCCTAGTTCCTCTTTATCCTGGAAGTACCTTGTTTCTCCATTAATTTCCAGGGACAGTTGTGCAGGATATATCAATCTTGGTTGGAGGTTATTGTCTTTCAAAGCTTAAATTATATCACCCCACGCTCTTCATGATTTGATGGTTTGTGCAGAGAAGTCTGCTGTAATTCTGATGGGTGTTCCCTTGTAACTGATCTGTTTCTTGTCTCTGACAGCTTTTAATATTCTGTTCTTATATTGGATTTCTGGAATTTTGATTATTATATGCCTGGGTGTAGCTCTGTTTGGGTTGTAGGTGACTGGGGTCCTGTATGCCTCATAAATCTGAATATCTTTACCTTTTCCTATTTAAAGAAGTTCTCCTTGATTATTTCTGTGAATAGCCTTTGCAGTTCATTTGTTTGTATACCTGCTTCTTCCTTTACATTCTTAATTCTTAAGTTATAGATCCTCCTATCATCTTCTAGCCTTTGTATTGTTACCGCTTGTTTCTTTGTTGTTTTTAAGAAGTTTTTCCTTTCATGCTCCCACTTTACAAATCTGTCCTCCAGTTCAGATAATCTATCCTTAGTTTCTTTCAAGCTGTTATACCAGCTTTTGTTAGAGTTTTTAGTTTCCTGGTGATCTCTTTGAACCTGCATCATGTATTCTACCTTTTCTCTATTTTCTCCATCAAACAATTCTCCCCTTTTTTTCTGTTCTTCCATTCTACCATCTGTTTTTTCTTGGGAGGTGCTTAGCATTTCTTTAACTATTCTACTTATATCTTGCTTAACTTGGTTAAATACTTCACTTTTGAACTCATCTATGAGGTCCCAAAGATATCGCTTTATGTCTATTGGTGCCGTGTCTGATATTGCATGTTTTCTGTCCTCATTCTTTTTTGCATTTACCTTTCCTGGATCAGTGTTCTCAGGATTGCAGACTGAGGACCCTTTCTTATTGCTCCTTCTTCCCACAGTTTTTGTCCCTTCCATATAAACATATATAGAAGGCCCAGTTTCTTTCTTTGTCAGTTACAGTTTGTTTGAATCACACTGGCTAGGTGTTCCTGCCCACTGCAGTGTACTAGGGAGACATGGACCTGGGAAGCCTATGCTAGGCCCGCCCTTCTAGGTCAGTCAATCTGCTGAAGGCTTCACTGCTAGGGTGCATCGCTAGGCACAGGGACCTGGTTTGGGCTAGTGTACTGGGTCTTAATCTGCGGCGTCACCCAGGTCAAGTGCTCCCCACCAAGCCTGCTTGAGAGGGGAATATGTGACTGAAGTCACTGCAGTGTCCTGTTCCAGCTAGTCTGCCTGGTCCCAGAATATCCTCTGTTGGAGCCTCCTTGACTAGGGAAGGCTCCCTGTCCTCTCACTCACCACAGATCGATGCAGGGCTCTACCACCAGCTCTGCTCTCAATTTGGTTCACTGACTCCCACTCTCAGAGCTTTCTCGTCTCTATCCCTGGTGTGCCAATTCAGCTGCAGCAGTGGCAGCAGGAAATTGAAGCCATGGTTTCCAGAGGCACGGGTTCCAGCTTCGGCACTGAGACTTTAGCTGTTCCAGTCATAGCACCAGGATTGCATTTTTAGTTGGTTTCTCTCAGCTTAGTTCATTCCTGGGTTGGCAGAATATCTCCCCCTGCTTAGGACTCCCTGCACCGCACCATTCCTGAAATCTAAGCTGGCTGTCTCAGAGAGCATCCGTAGCTGCTGTTATCTATCTGCAATCTTGTCCCGGAAGTCTCGGGTCTAACTTTGAAGAGTGAATCTTATCTCTGGTTCCCTCCTCTCTGGCTCCACCACCCATTCTGCCTCCTGGCTGCCATGAGGTGAGCAGCTGTCCTCGGCAATCCCCTTGTCACAGGCCAGGCAGGCATGGACTGAAACTGAAACCATGGGCCAAATATCCCCTTCAGGATGTTTTGTCCTGTATTTGAATATTGTAACACTTTTATAGTCTAGAGAATAAATATCACAAAGTTTAGGATTCATCCATCCAATATTGACTATATACACAGTAAAACAAACTACATAAAACATACAGAAGAATGATGCCTGAAAATTTTCAAGTGTGAACACACCTTTTGCAAACTCTTCCATCCCACTTTCTCCCAGCCACTGCATTAGAAGGACTATGTTGCTCATGAAGGTTGTTTAACATTTCCATTTCTAAAGAGAAAATATTTTTTATGATTTTTAACAAAAATATATTTACAAAATGATATCTCACTTGTTCTATATTTAATATGTGTTAGACATTCCTAAATTAAATGCATTCTAGATGGACTAAGTGATTCAAGTAAAGACTTAATTCGTCCACTATATCCACAGTCCGCCCGAACACACTTCAGGTATATAAATTGCTATATACCTGTCATATACCTAAATTGTCATAATTTAAAAGTGGCATTCAAAATATGAACTCTTCCTTTCATCACCAACCCAGTGGACATAACGCTCAGATTTTCAAAAGAAAAATCTTTCTTAGAAATTTTGACACAACACAAATTAAATTTATTAGTTTACTAGCTCTATTTTGGTCCTAGATGGGCAGCCTTTTTAACATCTGCGAAGACAATATTGTTAAATAGAATTCACTCATCCTTTATGTACATAGCAAAGAAAACAAAATGTAAAGCACTAGGGCCAGTGTTTGCCGTTGGTCCACTCTAAGCGCTCTGACATGGAGCTCCTCCCATGTCCATCTTCTCCTTCCTCTTCTAAACCAGTACAGAAGCATGATGTCTCCTACACAAGGTCAGGGCTGGCAATTCTCCACAAAATGACGTTTCCCCTGAATTTTTGTAACATAAGCTTACAACTTATACTTTTAACATACATGGATGCCTCAGAACATCTAGAAAAACAGATGTTTCAAAAATGGACTTTGTATTACCAACTACCAATGAATATGAAGTAATAAAATACGCATACAAAACAGTGATTACCAAGATGGTTAAGTTTTTCTAAACGTGACCTGGTATTGAGCCTTCTCTTCCTTGTCATTGTTTTCTGCTCCATGACCTTTATCCACTCACCAGGCATGGATGCTCTTGTATCTAACAATTCCACTTCAAAAAGTCATTTCCAGAGATGCTCCTATGATTTAAAAATGAAAACAAATGGATGCTTATAAGATGTATGATTTTCTAAGTATACCTTATGCCAGCAATCTCTTATACATCTAGAATGCATGAACATAGGAGTAGTTTCCTTTCAACAGCTGAGGGGTAGTGTTAGGAACAGTTTTTAAGAATATTAAGAATACAGGCCTCCTATAAATGCCCAGTGAGTACTCCTAGAAGGCAGTAGATATTTCCCATTGGCCAAATATGGTGCTACTTTACCACTTCTCTCTTTTAATATCTAGCTCAGGTATAACCAAGACACTAACCTGATGACCTATTAATGATTTTACCCACTATTAATTAGGGCTGTGCTCTCTTTTCAGGGCTGTTTATGTCTGGCAAATGATCAATGAAACAGACTAAAAGATGCAGACACCACTCCAGACATACATAGTCACCTTATTTTTGGGGGCAAACACATTCATTGGGAGAAAGTCAGCCTCTTTAATAAATGGTGCTGGAAAAGCTAGTTTTGAACATGCTGAAGATTAAAGTTAGACCTATGTCTTTCACAATGAACTAAATTCAAAATAGATAAAAGATCTAAATATTAAAACTGAAATATCAAATCTGTTGGAAAATAGAATAGGTAAAACTCTTAAAAACGTATGTAGGTAAAGACTTTAACAACAAAACTCTGACCACAGAGAAACTATTGCAAAGAATCAATAATGGGCTCTCATGTTATTAAAAGGCTTTTGCACAGCAAGACAAATCATCAGCAGAATGGAATGACAACACACAGTATGGTAAAAAAAATTTTGCCAGCTATTCCTCACACAAAAGACTATTATCTAGAATCCATAAAGAACTACACTCAATAAAAAGAACAAATAGAAATGGCAAATAAATACATGAAAAAATGTTCAAATCATTGATTATGCACAAAATGTGAACTAAAGCAACTCTGGGATTTCATCTCATTCTAGAAAGAATGGCTATTATTAAGAAATTAACCAATAAGAAATGGTGGCAGGGCTGTGGAAAAAAGGAACCCTTGTCCACTGTTGTGGGATATAGACTGCACCACTTTCACACAATCTGTATAGCTAAAGTTTAGAAACACACCAAATGCCCATCAACTGGTGAATGAATAAAGATGTGTCTTTTTTTAAATATAATGGAGTATTATTCTGCCATAAAGAAGGACAAAATTGAGACATTTCTAGGTAAATGAATGGGACCATACTCTTTTTTCTTTTTTTTTTTTAATGAAGAATTTTATTTTATTTTTTATTTTTTAAAGAATTTTATTTAAAGAGAAAAAAAGCAAAACAGACAAAAGGGTGGAAGTAATACAGAATTTCCAAAAAACAGATAGTAAGAAATCGCTAGTTAATAGATTACATATTGTTATCTTAGAAGTCGTTGTTCAAGTTACAAAATTAAAGCATACAAAGTCGACATTTAAACAGTGAGACTGCAAACAGTTCTGTTCAATGATCCAATAAAAACTTACTAATATGGTTATCAATCCTACACACTTAAACATACATGCAGTTATATCCTTTAGAGCACTTTCTTTTCCTCTCTTTTTTATAATAACAATTATACATTTTAAGTTTTATTACCCTTACAGTTCTTATTACTTTGTTTGAAGAGAATAAAACCAAATGTGAGAAAGCAAAATGGAGTCAAGTTAAAACAAGAATAGACATAGTATATGATATAAAAACAAAATACAAAGTGGTCAACAATGGCTACTATAATGCCTCTTTCTATCGTCAAAAGAATTGCTCATATCTTAAAGAGGGTAAGTTTAAACATGCCAAAATAGAACAAAACAGATCATAAGGAAACAATTTTAAGAAACACTGATTTCAAAGCAAGTCCACTGGAGATCTTCACTGTCTGTCTTATTGTCTCTAATTTTCTTCCAAACAGTTGTCCCTATCTTCACACACAGTGAATACATACTGAACATTATAGAACTATCTGATCATAACAGGGTAATGAAGGCTTTTTAGGTATTCAAGATCTAACATTGGGGAAGCCAATAGTGACTGCCATAATGTACCTCATTCTCTTCATAGTAGCTGTCGTTATCTTTATGTATGCTGAAATTGAACATAAGAGACTAGACTAATATCACTCTGAACAGTGAATAATAGTTTTGCTAGAATTTATATCATAATGTTACAGAATTAGCACTGGGTTTTTTAGTGTCTCTTCTTCAGAGGATCTATTCATTACATCACGCATTATAAAATCTGTTCCTGTAAACTGTTTAGAAATTCTACCCATGTGTGAATCTCTACATGTATATCTATCCTTTATGTATTACAGGGAAAATAGATCATAACAAGACAAAAAACCAAATTCTTAGAAAAACATGAAATGAAAAAGACATATAAAATCACATTATTAGGTGATCTACAGTAGTTACTACTATGCTTTCTCTTGTTATTTTCAATAGAGTTGTCCACATCATCAGACGTATAATAATTGAACATAGAATTACATAGCTATTTTAATAAAAACACAACTTTGGAGACAGTGTAGGACTTCAAAAATAGTTAATAATCAAACCAGAGTGGGTATGTTATTACATCTTGTTATCTTCAGAGTGGTTGCCTCTACTCTTAGACTCAATATTATCAAGCATACCAAATTTCAGTAAAATCAATCAAGGCAAAACAGCAGTTTAACAAACCAGCTTCAAATAAGATCAGTTATAGTAAGACAATGTAAGTAATACAGGGCTTCAGTTTAAGTTAGTAGAAAATTAAGGACAGTTACTGTGGTATAGCTTGCTATTTGGGGGCTAGCTATCTGTGCCCTCAAATCTAGTATGAGTAGCCTGACCTGAACAAAATAAAATCAAGCTAAGCAGAGCAATAAGTTTACTGTGGCTTTTAAATCCTGATACACTATTAACAATGTCCTCTGCCTTCCTTTTTTAGGCAATTCCTCACCTTTCCCTTTCTCAGGATGCTTGGTGTATTTTGGGTCCCACTAACTTCTTTAGTTTTTAGATTAAGGGGTCAACCTGTTATCTATCTGAGTGATGCTGAACCTTTTTACCCCTGAGCTTGATCTTGAGCTGTACTCTTTTACTTACTAAAGCCACAAGGTTTTACTTACTTCTAGGTTTGTGGTTCTATGCTGCCCAAAAGTGTCATAACTTTCCAACTATCTGCAGCTGCTGGGTGAGTTGTCCCTATTTCTCTCTGGTTCCCTGTCACTTACAGCTTCATTTTCTCATCTTTAACTTTCAGTTTATTAACCTTCTTTCAGGTTGCGTATATTTCCTATTTAGAGCATGTTGATGGATCCTGCCTCCTAATCTACTCTCCCTGTGTTTCTTTTTGTTAGTGTATCAAGGCTATCTATATTAAAAATTATAGCCCATCTTCTCTGCTTCAACTCTGCCATTCTACTTTTCTCTTATTATTTGTCCATTTTTCTCCTTCATTCCACTGTCCTCCTTGTTCACTGAGGCCTCTCTGCCACTGTTGCTGGAATCCTGGTTATTTTTTTCCTCTCTTTCTAGAATATCCTTCAGTATTTTCTGTAGGTTTGGGTTGGTGGCCATGAACTCCCATTGTTCCTTTGTCTTGGAAACATCTTGTTTCTCCATTACTTTTGAGAGAGAGATTTTCAGGGTACATTAATCTTGGTTGGAGGTTATTTTCTTTCAGGGCTTGGACTATTTCTCCCCAGGCTCTTCTTAATTTAATAGTTTGTGTTGATAACTCTGTCATTATTTTGATAATTTGTCCTCTGTAGGTGATCTGCTTCTTTTCTCTGGCCTCTTTTAATATTCTGTTCTTGTAGTGGATTTCTGGAATCTTGATTATTGTATGTCTGGGTGTAGATCTGTTTTGCTTGTAGTTGGCCGGGGTTCTATATACCTCATTTATCTGGATATCATTTCTTTTTCCTATGCTTAGGAAGTTTTCCTTAATTATTTCTGTTAATACTCTGTAATTCATTTGTGGTTACTCCTGCTTCTTTGCTTATGTTTTTTATTCTTAAGTTATAGAGCCTCTTGTCATCTTCTAGCCTTCGAATTGTTATTTCTTGGTTCCTTGCTATTTTTTTTTAATTTTATTTAAGGAGAAAAAGAAAAAAAAAGCAGAAAAAGGGTACAAGTTATACAGAATTTCAGAAAAAAAATTAAACAGTAGGAAATCACTAGTTAATGGATTACATAGTCATCTTATAAATATTTGTTCAAGTTACAAAATTAAAGTGTATAAAGTGAACATGCAAACAGTTCTGTTCAATGATTCAACAAAACTCAGTAATATCATTGTCTATCTTATACACTTAAATATACATGCAGTTATATCTTTTAGAGCACTTTCTTTTCTTCTCTTTTGTACAATGACTATTACACATTTTGGGTTTTATTGCTCCAACAGTTCTTATTACTTTTTTTGCAAGAGAGTAAAACCAAATGTGACATAACAGAACAGAGTCAGTCAAATCAAAAAGGTGGACATAATAGATAATGTAAAAACATAATACAAGGTGATCAACAATAGTTACCATAATGCCTCCCGCTATCTCCAATAGAATTGCCTATATCATCAGTTATAATAAAATTGAACAAAACAGTAAAGAATAAAACCAACAAAACCAAAACATTGGAGACATTACAGGTCTTCAAAAGTAGATAATAGTCAACCAGAATGGGCGTCATAATGAATCCCACTATCTTCACAGCTGTTGCCTAAACTTTCGAACCTGGTACTATCAAGCAAAACAGAACAGAGAAACATCAGTCAAAACAAGATGATGAGAGCAATACAGGGCTTCAAATCAAGTCAATAGAAAATCAAAGTGGGTTAGTATAACATATCCTGCTATTTTTAAAATTTATTTTTCCCTTAATTAAAAGGATAAAAATAAAAAAGTAAATAATAAAATGGAAATTGAGATAAAAGAGGGCATAACAACAAAACAGTGTAGATCAAAACATAACCATTTAAGCAAAATAGTGTTTCATCACAAGATAATCCCGACATAAAAGTAGTTACCATATTGTCTCTTTCCTTGAAATCTTTGAGTATAACTTCGTATACTGTAGCACCAAATATATCAAAACAATGTAAAACCATTCAAGAGAATGACAGTATTACAGGGTATTTAGAATCAACTAACAGAAAATGAACAATGTTTTCTGTATAATCTCCTTGTCTATAAAGGTTTTTGTTTATACTATCACATACAATAAAATCCAATAAGATACAACATGTTAAGACCTATGGAGACAAAGGAACAAAGGCTTGATGGGACTTCAAAACAAGATGATACTAAATCAGCATTACCTATTATGATGTCGTTTTCTCCAAAATAGCTGTTCCTGTCATCCAATCTTCTCTGCCTCATTTCTCTTGAGCTCTTTTTCTGTCACTAGTTGTCAGTTTGTCTTCTTCATTTTGTTTTCTGCTCCATTCATTGTGGCCTCTCTGCCACTATTTCTGGATTCTTCATATTTTTCTTTTTTAGGATATCCTGCAGTATTCTCTGTAGAGTTGAATTGGTGGTTGCATATTCCCCTAGTTCCTCTTTATCCTGAAATCATCTTGTTTTTCCATCAATTTCCAGGGATAGTTGTCCAGGATATATCAATCTTGTCTGGAGGTTATTATCTTTCAAAGCTTGAATTATTTCCCCCCATGCTCTTCGTGATTTGATGGTTTGTGCCGAGAAGTCTGCTGTAATTCTGATTGGTGTTCCCTTGTAAGTGATCTGTTTCTTGTCTCTGATGGCTTTTAATATTCTGTTCTTATATTGGATTTCTGGTATTTTGATTATTATATGCCTGGGTGTACTCTGTTTGGGTTGTAGGTTTCTGGGGTCCTGTATGCTTCATACATCTGAGTATCTTTACCTTTTGCTAAGTTAGGAAAATTCTCCTGGATTATTTCTGCAAGTAGCTTTTGTAGTTCATTTGTTTGTGTCCCTACCTCTTCTTTTATGTTCTTAATTCTTAAATTATAGATCCTCTAATCATCTTGTAGTCTTTGTATTATTGCTGTTTGCTTCTTTGTTATTTTTAAGAAGTTTTTCATTTCATGCTCCCATATTACAAATCTGCCCTCCAATTCAGATAATCTATCCTTAGTTTCTTTCAAGCTGTTATGCCAATTTTTGGTAGAGTTTTTAGTTTCCTAGTAATCTCTTTGAACCTGCTTCACGTATTCTATGCTTTCTCTATTTTCTCCATCAAACAATTTCCCCCTCTTTTTCTGTTCTTCCATTCCATCATCTTTTTTTTTTTCATGGGTGGTGCTTAGCATTTCTCTAACTATTCTGCTTATGTCTTGCTTCAGGTCATTAATAACTTCATTCCTGAACTCATCTATGAGGCTCTGGAGATAGCGCTTTATGTTTATTGGTGCCGTGTGTGCTATTGCCTGTTTCTCAGGATTAGGGGCCGAGGAGCCTTTCTTGTTGCTCCCTCTTCCCATATTCTTTGTTTCTTATATATGCAAGTGTATATAGGAGGCCCAGCTTCCTTCCCTGTTGGCCACAGTCTGATTGAATTGCACCAGCTAGGTGTTCCTGCCCACTGCAGTGCACCAGGGAGTTATAGACCAGGCAGCCTAGGGTGCACCTCTAGGTGCCAGGACCTGGGTTGTGCTAGCCTACTGGGTCTCAGCCAGCAGCGTCACAAGGCTAGGTACTGCTCACCAATCCCGCTTGAGAGGGGAATATGTGACTGAAGTCACTACAGCGCCCTGTTCCGCAAGTCTGCCCAGTCCCAAAATGTCCTCTCTTGGAGCCTCCTAGGCCATGGAAGAGTCCCAGTTTCCCTCACTCACTGCAGATCGATGCATGACTCCCTGACCATCTCACTCTGAACTCTGTTCACCAATTCCCGTTCTCAGAGCTTTCGGTGTCTCTCTCCCTGCCGAGCTGATTCAGATGCCACAGCGGCGGCAGGAAACCCAATTTGCAGCTTTCAGTGGCGCAGGCTCCAGCTTCCATGCTGAGGCTTTATCTGTTCCTGTTATAGCACCAGGATTGCATTCCCAATTGGTTTCTCTCAGCCCAGTTCATTCTTGGGTCAGCAGGGTATATCTCCTCTTGCTTAGGATTCCTCACTCTGCACCATTCCTGGGTTCTAAGCTGGGTCTCGCAGAGAGCCTCTGTAGCTGCTGCTATCTGTCCACCGTGTTCTCCCGGAAGAGCCTCCTTGCTATTTTTAATAGGTCTTTTCTTTCATGATCACACATTGTAAATTTCTCTTCAAGTTTCAAAAGGCTAACTTTTGTTTCTGTCAAGGCATTTTGCCAGCTTTCAGTGGAGTTTTTAGTTTCCTGGAAGTCTCTTTGGATCTGTTTCATGTATTCTAGGTTTTGTTTATGTTCTTCACCAAAGGTTTCTCTTCCTTTTCTGGGTTCCACCCTTCTTCCCTCTGTGTTTTCTTGAGAGGGGCTTAGCATTTCTTTTATTAACCTTTTTATTTCTTGTTTCATTTGGGTTAGAATTTCAGTTTCAAGTTCATCTATGAAGTCATGAATGTATTTCTTTATGTCTGCTGATATTGTGGCTAACATTGAATTATTGTTGGGCTGGTTGTCTTCTGTATTTACTTCTCCTGGGCTTATATTCCTAGGGTCAGTGGCTAGAGGTTTTGTCTTATCTTTTGCTCTTGTCATGTTTCTGGTTCCTTTCAGACAGGTGTGTGGAGGAGGTCTCAGGCTGTCTCTGTGTTACTTACAGTTTTTCTAAAGCATGCTAGCTGGGGGCTTGCTGCTCCCTGTAGTTTGCTGATATCTGAGGTGAGCACAGTGACGCTTTGGGTTGGCCCCTCCCTTCTGAGGCAGTCAATCTGCAAGTGCCTTCAGCATGTTACACTGTGCTGGGGCAGACATCACGGGTCAGAACAATTTTGTCCCTGGCTATTGGTTCCTGACCAGCGGCATGGTTTGGCCCAAGCTGCTCCCACCAGACCTCTCTGGGCCAGGGGCAGTTGACTGACACCACCGAGGCACCAGGCTCTGTCTCACTCCAAGACTTCTTCAGTCAGCCTCCCACACCATGGAACCCAATTTCCAGCACTCACTGAGAGCCAATAAAGCTTTCCACCTTGGCTCCACTCCACACTGCGCTGCGTCTTCCTGCCAAGAGCCCAGGACTCACCAATTCTTGTTATTGGCAGCTGTGGCTCTGGTGCAACTTGAATCGTCTGACTCCTCAGAGCGCCCAGCACAGCGCAGAATGGGTCTCAGTGAGCATGTTGGGTTTCAGCCCTCCACCGGTGCTTTTCCTCCTCTTCCTAATTTTATTTTTCTTTCAGTTTCCTCCTGGGTTAGTGAGAATCATTCTCCAATTGTCTGGCCCTCTCCATGTTGTCAGATTCTAACACCTGGGCTGTTTTCCCCAGAGAGGTTCTCTATCCAGCTTCCTAGTAAGCTGCCATTTTTTCCCAGTCCAAACCATATTCTTAAGTCAAATAAATTGAATAAATATGTAAATGCTACATTGTCTCTCTGGTTCAAGAAACCAAAAGTGTAAATAGGGACAAAATTATTAATAGATATTGTGAAATAGGAAGAAAATGTTCAAATGGCAAGGAAAACTAGAGAAGGGGAGGTGTAAATGAAAGAACAAACAAGTAAGAAACAAGAAAGGAAGGAAGAAATGGAAACAAAGCTTTAGGGGTTTCAGGGAAGGTAGTAGGATGGGAGAAAAAGAATCAAGTTGTGTCATGTTCAGGTACAAATTCCTCATGATGTGTTTGACCATTGTATGTACCTAACATGTACCAATAAAAAGCATTTTCTTTTTTAAAAATTTTAAAAAAATTTTAAAGATAATAAAACAAAAGGGAACAAAACAAAGCAAATCAGAAGAGAACAATGCAAGCAACATAGCACTGCACAACAAGACAACCATCTGGATATCAATAGTAGCTACCATAATGTCTCTTTTCTTTGACATAGTTAGGCATACCTTCACACACAATAGTATCAAACATAACAAAATAATATAGAAACATTCAAGAGAATGAAAGCCTTACAGGACTTCAAAATCAAATAACAGGAAATGAACAATGGCTATTACAATGTCTCATTTTCCCCCAAAAAATTGTCTATAACATCACACATAATAAAATCAAATAAAACACAACAGGATAGAACCAATTCATAATTTGAAAACCAATCCTTAATCTGAGGTTATCGAGACTTCCCTTTTGGGAGGTGATTAGGTCATGAAGGTCGAGTGCTCATAAATTTAATTAGTACCCTCATTAAAAAGCCTTTTTTGGGTCACTTCTGCCATGTGAGGATGTAGTAAAACACCACCACCATTGATTAATGAGATCTTACTAGACATCAAGTCTGCAGATGTCTTCTTGGACTTTCTAGTTTTCAGAATTCTAAGCAATAATATTCTGTTGGTTATAAATTGCCCTGTATTTCTTCTTTGGCAATAAGACTGAAATATTCATAATATTAGAAATGTAGATGCAACTCTTGCTTCTGACATTCTCTACTGAAGCAGACAAAATAGAATACGGTAAGCTGCACCATGCAAACCAGTAAAGAACACATACAACCTAGGATAAGAGTTTGACATATTTCATTGTTTCCTTACCAAACCCCTTTAGAGAGTTTTAGTAGCAGTGCTTCAGAAAGGACAAAAGTTAAACATGTAGAAAGACCTGAGTACAGTCTGACTTTGCATTGGCACAACTGAGTATTCAAGGTCTCCCAAGATGAGACTTCAGTCTTTGTTGTTGTCATCTGTTAATGGAGTGTAGTCACTGCTTTCCAACTGACTCCTGAGAATTCTCTTTACTTTCATTTTATTCAACAAATAATCAGTGAGCTCCTGGACTGCACCAGTTCTGGTTGACAAGTTGGGATGTAGCCTTTACAGGATGATATCATCCCTGCTGCCAGTGATCTTTCTCAGAGACCAGCAGCTAAATCAATTCTTTAAATAAATAATTATAACCAAAGATGGTTAAAGAGGGGAAAGGAACAGCTCTACTCCCAACAATCAAACAGTCCATTCTTGACCCAACACATGGTCCCTTTCTATTTGCAAAAATTTCCCCCCCTAATTTTTATTAAATTATGGTGCTTAAGTGAGGATTCTCTCAATTCTTCTCTTCCAAATTCAGACAGTAGGCTGGAAGTGTATCTCAGTGGAAGAGTGCTTGCTTAGGTTTGATTTACAATCCCTCTTAAAATAATAAAATAAAATAATATGACAGGACCCAAGTTATGAGTTTGCTTTATGATTTTTCAACTTTAGCAAGGTGTGAAGGCAATAAATATTCACTAGTTCAGTTTGTAACATACTTAAAAGATTCAATTTTTATCTTTTCCAGGGCTAAGTCCATGTCTCTTGATGCTGGGTGAATGCCATGAGTGATACCTTTTAGCCGTGGCACGAAGGTCAACAACAGACACTATACTTCCAGCATATTTTGGATGTTATACTTTGTGTTTTTATATTCCATCATGTCTCCGAAGTGTCCGGTTCTGGGTTACAAAGTGAGCACAAGACCAGCCTGAAATGCATAGTAAGACCCTGTCTCAAAAAGACAAAAAACAAAAAACAAAAAACAACAACAAAACACCACCAACCCCCCAACCCAAAAAACCCAAAACAAAGACAAAAATTCGGTTCTATACCATTCTGTTTCTGCTATATTAAATACATTTTCAACTTTGATGAATTATTGGGATATAATTCATTACAAGTTGTAGAGCTTCTTTGTTCTATCAGTTTTGGTACAATGGTCTCATCTGAAGCTTACTATCTTGGTTACTTTTCTCTCATTGCTGAGACAAAATATTCAGCACCCAATGTTAAAGGAGGAAAAGTTTATTTAGTTCACAGCTTGTGGAGGTTTCAGTCCATAGCCAGTTGAAACCAAGGCAGAGTGGCATGTCATGGGGCAACAGTTCATGGTGAGGAAGATACCAAAACAACAAAAGTAGAAAAGAGGAGCAAATCTGTTTTCTTCCCTCATTTTGTATGCAGGCTACCTGCCCTAAGGTCACACTCCCAATCCCAGGACTACACAGTGAGCCAGTCACAAACTCCACATTCAGCCAGCTCTGAAAAGCCATCCCCCATGACCACATGAGATTTTGGGGGGACATTCCAACACAAGCCATAACACTTACACTTGTGTTGTGCTGTGGGCCCTCTCTCCCTCAACAATTACTTTACGTTGATGATTCTAGATCTTGTATCACTTACTTCTGTTTATCATAGCTTAGGCCAGTGATGGTAAACCTTTTAGAGACTGAAAGCCCAAACTGCAACCCAAAACCCACTTATTTATTGCAAAGTGCCAAAACTATCCCTATGTGGTGTTACTGATTCTTGACTGTTGGAGCAGTGCTGGGGTGAGTTGGCTCATCTATAGACAGAGACAGCTCTTCATGCCTGCTGAGCTGTAGCTCATGTGCCACAGGTTCCCCATCATTGGCTTAGGCACATTCAAGTTTTCAATTTCCAGGACCTGTAGCCCAGTGGGAAATAAATACACATGCTCTTCACTAATTCAACCAACAGTTATAGAACTCACACTGTTGTCTCAGCTTCTGTTCTGGTCATTGGGATTATAGTGGTGGGTCACACAAAGATGGATCCAGTTTCTAAGAAATTTACACCATAGCTGAGAGTGAACCTGCAACTTTTCTTCCCTGTAAGAAATTTTATATCTTTCTGATCCATAACATCCTATTCTATCTGAGCAGGGCCACCAATTTCCAAAATTGTCACAGCTTGACAAACTACCTTTGTTCTTCTTCTTCCAGCCCATGTTACCTCCAAAGATCAACCCCCTTGACCAAGTGCATAAAAAAGTGCATAAAATCTTCCTGTTTTTGTCCTTTGCTCAGCCATTTTAGATTAATTAGCTGAGCTGATGTACATCTAAAAATAAATTTCTCCTATCTCAGAGAGAGAGAGAGATAGAAACAAGTAAATAATCAGTAATAAGATGATTTAAAATTTGCCATACTAGTGCAGTTCTTGAAAACTTCCAAGACTGTGGACTGTGGAGAAATGAAAGCAAGAATGAAAATGCAGAAAGCTGAGGTCAGATGGAGTCCGCCCTCTTGGAGAAAAGAGCTGCCCAGTGATTGCAGTGGCAGGTCGATGTCAGGTGAAACCCCGCTGCCTAAAAACTTGTTTGCCTAGCTCAGCTCGGGTGCATCGTGTTCTCGGGGTTGGAACAACTTGTACTCTGGTTCGCCTGATGCTCCATGTTCTCAGGGATGTCGTTTCTGTACCCCACACATGTGATTGATCAGCTTCAGCAATTCTCCACCTAAGTTGATAGTTTCCTCTTATCTGTGGGGAATACATTCTAAGAGCCCCTGAATGCCTGCATTTGTACATAGTACTAAACCCTTGGAGGCTATGTTTTCTCTTATTTCATACATTCTTGCAATATTGTTCAGCTTATAAATTAGGCATAGTAATAGATTAACAATAATAAGTACTAATAAAATAGAAAAAATAATAGCAGTATACCTTAATGAGAGTGGTATGGATGATGCTTCTCTCCAAATGCCTTACTGTGCTATGATCACTCTTCTTATGATGATGTGGGATGATCCAATGCCTAGATGGTGGGATGAAGTCAGATGAAAGACACTGGTATTGGGACACAGTGTTAGGTAATTGTGACAATATCAAAACAAGCACTGCAATAGTGTAACAGTCAATCTGATAACCAAGACAGCTTAAGTGACTAACAGGCAGGTAGTGTAATATTTCTAATCCAGTTGTCAGGCTTGCCTAACAGGGCTGTCTAGATCCAATACACTTGATCACAACTGGCTCACTCAGGAATGGGCAGCCTTCAGCGTCTGGAGCCCCTCTCTGGGTCCTTGCCTTCTGTTCAGGGCAACCCTACAACGGTCATCCCGTTGGCTCTGTGCTATCTTATTACCCACTCCTCACACTACTGTCATTGCAACCTGAGGGCTCAGAACCACTGGTCTTCATCTCTGCTGAGGGCATCACCGCACCCATGCATGTTTGGATGGCAGCTTCTGTTCCCTCCTTAGTTTTAGAAAGAATGGTGCTCATCCCACTTTACAGGTTTGGAAAGGAATGAAGCTCACCAATGGAAGGGAGATGGCTTTTGGGATGGGTTTGTTAGCAGGAGGTTTCTTTGACCCCCTGCTTAGATGAGGACCAACTGAGCTAGCAGTGAGTGGCCGCTTTGCCAGTAGATGGGAAGAACACCCTGGTCCCTGGCAGGAATGCTGTGCTCTGTATGTCTGTGACTTATGTTTACTTTGTATGTCTATTTAATGTTTATTATTTATACTTTATGGTCTTCACATATCTGTATATTTTCATGTTTATCTATATTTAATTATTTGTGTTAACAAGTTTTCTCTCATTGTAACAAATACCTGAGATTATTATGGACAGCTAAAAATATCATAGGGAGGCAGACAGGGCTAAGCCTTTGTAGGAGTCAATACAGAGGATGAAAACATATTGCAGCTGTGGCTGGAGACACATCTCTAAAAGGCCAGGCCTCAAGAAAAAAAACAAATGGCCAGGTCTACATACCTCCCAGGGAGATGAACAATGGATTGGAAATTGTGCTCACCTGGCCACTCCCGTGGTGGCTGGAACCCCTTGGTTCATCTCTTCCTAAGAAAGGTCCTTGTTCTTTCCATGCACAGTTGTGTGATTTGCTTCCCCATTGGACCAATGCTAGCTAAGTGGCTAAACTTGTAATTTTATTGGTCAATTACAGTTTTATCCCATGTTGTACCCACCTTGTGATTTTCCTCCCACCTTGTGATTTTGCTCTATAAATCTTACTTTGTAAAATGAGGTCCAAAACAACACATTTTCCAGGCACTTTCCTGTTTTTCAAGAGCTCTTTCTCTCAAAAATATTTCCTACTCGTGAACCTCCATAGCTCCTTAGAATTTGTTCTTCGGTTTTGGGGAAATGAACTCAGTGTATTTGATTTCTAGCAGATGGGGAGTTGTGTCTATTTTCCCCATATCAGGATAAACCAACTTGTAGAGAGACAGTTTATTTTGGCTCAGTTTTGGAGGCTCCATTGCTTTTGTGGTGAAGTAGCACATCACTGGTAGGAGAGGATAGAGGAAAACTGTCAACCTTGTGTCCAGTGAGTAGGGAAATCACGGGGTCCTAGCATTCCCTTCAGGCTCCTACCTCAAGGATTCATGGATTTCACGCTAGCCCTCATCTCTTAAAGTATACACAAGTTCCCAATAACATCCACCAGAGAACCAAACACATGGGCCTTTGGGGGGCACTCAAGATCTAAACTATAACAAGATTCAAACTGCAGAAATAAATATGTGTTTGTATTTGTGCTTCTGTCTATCCATCTATTTATCCTCTATCTGCTTCTCTATCCACTATGTATCTATGTATCTATATCTATGTATCTATGTATCTATGTATCTATGTATCTATCTATCTATCTATCTATCTATCTATCTGTCTGTCTCTATCATCTATTGTAGTCAGGGCTTACAAGGAAATAGATTTAAGGACACATAATTTATAGGATTATTTTATAATATTTACCCAAATGCAGAGTCAAATGCAGAAGACTGCGGGAGATCTGCTCACACACTAGAGACCTGAAGAATCCAGCTAAGGACGTGGACCCTACAGCGATGTCCTGTACGAGTCCAGCTGAAGGCTTAGAGCCCACAATAACATCTTTTCCAAGTCTGTGCATGGATCTGAATTGGAAAGGCTCAAAGGTCAGGGGTGGAAGCTAAAAAGTCTGTACCAGTGGGATGAAGAATCTGTGCCAGCAGGCTGGCACAGGAGCCAGGAAGTGTCAGTCCAAGTAAGGACCAGAGTTTTCCAGAAGAGAACCACAGCGATGCTCAGCAGCACTGAGGACCCAAACTCCTCCAATGATGAGAAGAGCTGAGTTCATATGAATCAGGAGAACCAGTGTGACAAGCTTCTCCAGGACAATCAACAGCACACCATCTCTCCCGCCCTACCAGTTCTCTTAGGCTTTGGCAACAATCCTCAGGTGGGCCTTCCACACCCAGCACCATAGTAATTTAGTTCATCCGGGTGTTGCAAGTTAATACAGCATACTATTTATCTACTTATATCTGTGTCTGCGTCTGCCTCTGGGTCTGTGTCTGTGTCTGTAATTGTGATTATGTCTATGTCTATATCTATAGTTATGTCTATATCTATATCTTGTACAACAGTGAAGCCCCAGTCTGGTAGATATACTACATAGTTATAAGTATGAATTTTTATAATATATATACACATTATTATCTTTATGTATAAATTTAAGTAAGCTTCAAGTTTCTCTTTTCATTTATAAGTATATTTTCGTATGTGTATTAATATTTATCAAATGTGGCTTTTTATTAACTAAGGCAGTTTTGCATAACTCATCCTGTCATTGATGACCCAAGAGATATCTGGAAATCTTGCCACTAGCCAAGGAGCCCGGCTGTGCCTGTGGCTTTGTGCCTCTCTAGTTCTTACCCTGAACATGACCAATGTATCTCCTAGACACCACCTTTGCCAAGACCCCCTCATCACACAAGCTGGGATAAATTTAACCTCCATTCACTTTGCAAGGCAGCCTCAATACTGCCGTGCCCTGGTTCCATTATCTGTTACCTGCCTGAAGGGTTTGTCAGGCCACTCTCTGCTTTGGGTGCTCTTCCAACAAGTGGGCTTGACCTCAGGTACTTGACCTCTTCCAGGGGTTTCCAGTCTGGGTATAAATCACTTCCATCAGGCTTACACTCTCTAACTTCAGCTAGAACGGGCCACAACTGAGTTCTGCAGGAATGCTTGAGCCTCAGAATCTGCGGCCATTTCCCTGGCTATCAGGAACCCTCAAAGTGAAGCAGGACTTCGAAGCTGTCACCTGATAGGAAACAAGCAGGCAGCTGAACTTTTGGGTGACCGGAAGGGGATGAAAACAAACAGCTGATTAAAGGAGAAAGCCACTGCCTTCCCTGCAACACAGAAGCGGAGTGCATGAGCAAACTGGGAAAAGTTGACTCAAGGAACTAAACCTCATCCCATCGTGGGACCACTGCCATACTGTGAAAGGCCTTCCGAATGGTTAATGGCATTCCTTTAAGATTTCACAAAAGTGAAATTGCTCTTTGTTTGGTATTGCTCTGTATGTGGACCAGCCAGCTGAAATTTTTTTTCCCTAAATAAAAGTCCATATCTGTTTCCGTCTTACATAGGCAAGGATTTGCACTAGTCAGTGACAAGCTATCGTAAGAATGTAACCCTGGTAAGGCCACCCCCACAGCATGGTGCCAGTTAAAGCCAGGTACACAGGTCCTGCCACCAGCGCAACCTGGGGGCTCTTACCTGCCCAACTTTCAGCTCTGGGCACAACTTACTTCTATCTTTTCACAGCAAGATCAGTGTGTGTACCCCTCTGGGATGTTAAAAAAGGTGTTTTACTCGAGTTGACAGTTTTGTGAACAGAAACCAGCTTCCCATAGAGGCACCGGGGTTGTCTGTTTAAAGGGCACTACTTTGGTACTTCCTGCCGACCAATGGCCCTGTGGAACTGACCGCGAAGGACCCCCTTGGTGATTTGGTCTCCCTTCTCTGTCAGTAGATGCGGAGAGGGCTCACTGGCCTTGGGCCTAAATGCAATTTCATGTGTATTTCTTATTTTATACATGGGCATTTACGTATTTGTATATTTATATAACCGTATGCTTTTATGTATTATCTCTTTATTACTATTTATGAGATTATATTTTATATTATATTGTTTTTATAATATCTATGCTTATATTTGTGTATGTGTGTGCATTTATTTATGTCTTTTCTTCTATACTATATGGTGAAGTATTGTATTATGGCAGATAAAGCTGCATATTTATATAAATATATTTTTATGCTTTTTAATAAAAATGTGTCTATATACAGGTGTATGCTACATGTCTCTCTCTCTATTTATATAGTTACAAATAACTATATAAATATGTAAGTTAAGCATAAACATAAAATAAAAATTTAAATATTAAATTTAAATATATTTATAGAACACATTTATATTTAAATATAACATTAAACATTAAGTCTTTATAAAAATAGAAATATACTTAAAAATTCATTCAAGTATTTAATATAAATATATACATTTATATAACTCAATGTAAATATATACATGTCACTTTTTAAAAACAAATTTTTGTATATATATAAGCACACATATATACATTGATTGTGAAAGCCATAACCACTTAGTTTAGCACAGACAAACTAAGAGACATCTTTATCTCTCTCAGAGACACTGGGGCAAGGCCCCTCCTATCCCAAGCCCTTGGGGCTCTGTAGGCCCAGTGAAAAAATGGAACACATAAGAAAATAAATACTGGGTTTCTTACAGTCCCCAACAACACAAAGCTAAAAACCAAATCAAATTCATCAATCTTTAGAAACCAGTAAGACAGAGCCAGTGAATTGAACTGAGTCACATAAAAACTTTTAAGTGAAAAACTTCAAAAGTCAAGCACAGATATGGAATTTGTTTTAATTGAATTGCTACATGTTCATGTAAAGGGCAGGGCACAACAACTCCAATGTAATATTATGCAAATTCCTTAAGAAAATTTGTAAATGCAGCGGAAATGTTATTTTATAAAGGTAAAATCCCTGTGTAATACTTTGACAATCATCTCCCATATTCGAGAATATGAATTTTGTGGAAAGGGTATTAATATTTATTTAGTGAAGAGCCAAGGCAAATGAATTATTTTTGAAGACCTACCTGCCCCAAGTGTTGTTAAATCTTCCTGGATTTCGTTTTCCTGTGAGCACTGTGCGTGCTCACTTTTCCACTAGATGGCGCTACGAGGCCAGGTATATGGAGACTCAGGTGGAAATCATGTTTTAAAGGATGCTTGGAAGATTTAAGTATTAGTATGAAGGTGCCACAAAGGATTTAGCTCAGCAGCATAAGTGCCTGCCTTACAAGCAGGCAGTCGTGAGTTTGATCCCTGGCACTGATAAAAAGGAAAAAGACAAAAAGAAAAAAAAATCTCAGAGTTGAAGTGTTCTGAAGTGTTCTGAAGTGTTCTGTCTGCAAATATTAAAAGAAGTTTATTTTGGATGTACATGGGCATTTGTACTGAATGTGATTTCTTAATTGATGTCTCTCTCTTTTTAGTACCTAAATAAGATATCTAGGTTCAGCGCATGACATGTAAGGTGATAATACTGTTTAGAAACATAAAACAATAAATTCATAACATATCACTGGGGATTAAAATGACAAATATTAAACTGACCAATTTTTACTTTATTTGTTTTTTGAGACAGGGTCTAGCTTTAGGTTGGGCTTAAACTTCCTTATGTAGTCCAGGCTGGGCTAGAAATCACAGTAATCCTCCTACCTCAGCCTCCTGAGTGCTGGGATTACAGGCATAGGCAATGACACCCAGCTCATCCACGTTTTAATTTAGCATTTATTATCCCCCCCTTTTAAAGATAGTAGATAAATAAGGAAGATAGTTCAGGAAAGGGTTGTAATTTTAGATTAGTTTTGGTGGGTTTAAAGAATGCAGACAAAGAATTAAATTATATCACTAACCTGCATTTATTTAGATATTTTGTTAAAACGTTCTCATGATCTTCCAAACTGGATCAGTGCTCATCCCATATCCCTCACAGCCCCCATCTGCACTCACCTCGCCACAACTCTGCAATCTTGCAATTACCTTTCTCACTTGAAATCTTTGAAGGCAGAAGCCATGTCTCATCAACTAACTCATCAAGCATCAAGCATGGTGGGCTGCTTGTTAGTTGATTTTTCTCTGAGTTAAGAGTTAAATTCTGCCATCAGACAAACATTGGTTTATTTCTCAGCTCCATCACTTATTTAGATAAAATTCTGGGTAAATTATGGAAGTTCTAGATCCAGGAGTTAATAATAATGAATGGAGATAGTAACAGTAAGTATTTCACAGAGTTTTGGTATTAAATAACATATGTAAAAGACAGTCACTTTTTAAAAAAATTTTATTTAAGGAGAAAAAGAAAAAAAGCAGAAAAAGAGTATAAGTTATACAGAATTTCAGAAAAAAAATAAACAGTAGGAAATCACTAGTTAATGGATTACATATTGTCACCTTAGAAATATTTGTTCAAGTTACAAAATTAAAGCATATAAAGTGGACATTCCAACAGTGAGACTGCAAACAGTTCTGTTCAATGATCCAACGAAACTCAGTAATATCATTGTCTATCTTATACACTTAAATATACATGCAGTTATATCTTTTAGAGTACTCTTTTCCTCTCTTTTGTACAATGACAATTACACATTTTGGGTTTTATTACTCCCACAGTTCTTATTACTTTTTTGGAAGAGAGTAAAACCAAATGTGACATAACAGAACAGAGTCGGTCAAATCAAAAGGGTGGACATAATAGATAACATAAAAACATAATACAAGGTGATCAACAATGGTTACCATAATGCCTCCCGCTATTTCTAATAGAATTGCCTATATCATCAGTTATAATAAAATTGAACAAAACAGTAAAGAACGAAACCAACAAAACCAAAACATTGGAGACATTACAGGTCTTCAAAAGTAGATAATAGTCAACCAGAATGGGCGTCATAATGAATCCCACTAAGACAGTCACTTTTACATTGTTTTATTAGTACATACTTGCCACACATAATGATAACATTCATTACAGCAAATTTGTACCTGTACACAATATATATTAATTCTGCTTTTCACCGTTTTCTTCCCCTCCCTTCAACTTTTTCCTTTCCCCGTTTATGAAAGATTTGTTTTGATTTTTTCTTCCATTTTCTTTTTAAGTCGTTTTTCTCTTCCTCCCCTTCCGCTTTCCCCTTCTCTTCTCCCTTGTTCTCTTTCCTATTTGAACATATCTGTTCTATTCCCTAATATGTACCCTCCATTTTAGTTATTTACATGTTGGATTTCTCACATTGGAGAAATAATGCAATATTTAAACTTGTGTCTCTTAATTTCATCTAAAATTGTGGTTTCAGGATGCCTCCGTTTACCTAGAAATGACTCAAATTTATCCTTCTTCATGGCAGAGTAGTACCTCATTGTATATAAACAACACATTTTCTTCAATGTGTTGATAGGCACTTGGGTTGTTTTCAAGATTTAAGTATTATAAATTTTGCTGCTATGAATATGTACTATGATGATTTTAATACTTTCAGGAAGATACTTCAAAGGGGAAAACCTAGGAACCTCTATATCAAATTCTGCAGTGGGTTTTTACTGCATGCCCCACGTGCCAGCCCAGAGTGCTGTGCTGCCCGCCTGCTGCCCTTGGAGACCTTCCCCACCTCCTGGACCAAGGAATGCTGTTGATGTTCAGCTCCTACTCCCCCTCCCAGAACCTTGAAAGGTAGTGGATTCTGTGCTAAGTTGATGGGAGACCCAGTAGCTCTTCACCCAAACAGAAGACCTCAGCAGGCTCCAGTCAGTATGGTGAATTTCCTGCTAAAACTGAGGTCCTCAGAGGGTAAAAAGGAGCAGTACCAAAGCTCCCCACAGCTGTAAGACCTTGGAGAGCTTGTCAAGGGTGTAGGTGAGGCCTTCCTCCACACAGAGAACATTAGGCAGGTAGGGGAGTGTGCCAGTAAGGGCTTCCCCAACTTGGAGAAAATTAAAAGGCTTATGAGAGATTCAGTGACACAGTAGGGTCTCAGTGAAGACAAACACTATAGACAGGTAGATTTGCTGAACTGAAGACATAGCAACAGCAGGAATTAAAGGTTGACTTACATCAATACTCCTAAGCTAGTCAGCCCAAGAAGAATATAGGACTCAGCCAACAGGACCTCATAAAAACAACAAAGCAGCATGAAGTGCCAATCCAGCAGCTTCAAGATGATGCCAAGAGAAACAATATAAACAAGAGAAACAGTCCTGATGGATTCATGGCTGAATTTTATAGAAATTTAGAGATTTGACACCAATACTCTTCAATGAAATGGAAAGAGAAGCAATCCGCCCTAAATCATACCTAGAGGCAAATAGCATGCTGATATCAAAACCAGAGAAAGACACAAACAGAAAGGAGAACTATAGACCAATCTCCCTAATGAACATTGATGCAAATATTCTCAATAAAATATTGGCAAATAGAATGTAGCAAAGCATCAAGAAGATTATACATCATGACCAAGTGGGGTTTATTCCAGGCATGCAGGGATGGTTTAACATATGCAAATCAATAAATGTAATTCACCAATAGAGCCAAAAACAAAAAACACATGATAATCTCAACAGATGCAGAAAAGCTTTTGATAAAGTTCAACACCTGTTCATGATCAAAACCCTTCAGAAACTCAGAATAGATGGTGTCTACCTCAATCTCATAAAGGCCATTATGACAAATCAACATCCAACATTATACTAAATGGACAAAAACTGAAAGCTTTCAGTCTAAAATCAGGAACAAGACAAAGATGTCCACTTTCACTACTCCTATTCATTATAGTTCTGGAAATATTAGCCAGAGCAGTCAGACAAGAGAAAAAAATAAAAGGAATAAAAGTAGGAAAAGAAGAAGTTAAATGATCATTATTTGCAGATGACATGACACTTTACACAGAAGACCCAAACACTCCATTAAAAGATTAATAGAGTTAATAAGCAAACTCAGCAGTGTAGTTGGATACAAAGGCAACACTCAAAAATCAATAGCTTTCCTGTACACACACACACACACACACACACACACTCACTGAGAGAGAAATTATGGAAATATCACCTTTCACAATAACATCTAAAAAATGAAATACTTAGGAATCAACCTAACCAAGAATGTAAAAGACCTATATGCTGAAAATTATACTACTCTAAAAAAGGAGAGTGAAGAGGATATTAGAAAATGGAAGGATATTCCTTGCTCTTGGTTAGGAAGAAACTACATTGTGAAAATGGCCACACTCTCCAAACTGTCATACAGATTTAATGCAATCCCAATCAAAGTACTGTTAATGTATCTTACAGATATAGAGAAAATATTCCTAAAATTCATTTGGAAACAGAAGAAACCTAGAATAGCAAAGGCAATTCTGGGCAGCAAAGGCAAGGCAGGAGGCATCTCAATTCCTGACTTGAAACTACACTACAAAGCCACAATGACAAAATCAGAATGGTCCTGGCAAAGAAATAGAGAATCAATTGAAAAGATTAGAAGATGAAACACAACTACAAAGATACTCAAATATCAGCCACCTGATATTTGATAAAGGGGTTAAACATGTTCACTTGAAGAAGGATAGCCTCTTTAATAAATGGTGTTTTGTAAATTGGCTTTCCACATGCCAAAAACTAGACTCATGCTTATCATCATTCACTAAGATAAAGTCAAAATGAATCAAGGACCTAAATATTAAAACAGAAACACTAAATCTACTAGAAGACAAGGTAAGTAGAAATCTTGGAGACACAGGTTAGTCAGAGAATTCATGAACAAAATGCAAACTGCACAGGAAATACTTCAAAGAATCAACAACTGGCATCTCATATTACTAAAAAGGTTTTGCACTTCCAAAGAAGTTATCAACAAAGTGAAAAGAAAACCCATAGAATGGGAAAGAGTTTTAGCTGACAATCCCTCAGACAAAGGACTTATATCCAGAACATATAAAGAATTGGAAAACATCAACCCCCAAATTCAAAGACCCTCTCCAAAAATGGGCATCTGAGATGAACTCACAGTTCTCAGATGAAGAAATACAAATGGAAAATAAATACATGAAGAAATGTTCACCATCACTGGTCATTCGAGAAATACAAATTAAAAGAGCACTGAGATTTCATCTCACTCTGGAAAGAATGACTGCCATCAAGAAATTGACTGATAACAAATGCTGGCAAGGCTGAGGGGAAAAAGGAACCTTTCTCCACTGTTGGTGGGAGTGTAGACTGGTGCAGCCACTGTGGAAATCAGTGTGGAGAATTCTCAGAAGACTAGGATTGGAAGTTCCATTCAGTCCAGCTATTCCCCTCCTGGGTATTTTCCCAGAAAAACTGAAAACATCATATCACAGTGATATATGTGCACCCATGTTCATAGCAGCACAATTTGTGATAGCTAAAACTTGGAAACAACCAAGATGCTCATCAACCACAGAGTGGATCAAAATGGTGTGGTATTTTTATATAGTGGAATATTACTCAGATATAAAATGGATGATCTTGAGGTCTTTATAGGTAAATGGAGGCAACTTGAAACTATCCTAATAAGTGAAATAAACAAGACTCACATTAGGAAATATCACATTGTGTCTGGTGTAAAAAATAATAAAAACTGAAAAGGCAATAATATCCAAAATGTATAATAGATATTGTAAAAATAAAAGACAAGGAAAGTGCTCCAAACAATATAACTGTATGTATTAATTTGTAGGATAGATGACCGTGTTATTTAATTTTTGTTGGATCATTGAACAGAATGGTTTGTACTGTCAAAATTTGCGTGTCAAGTCACTTTTTTGCTTTGATTTTGTAACCTGAAGTATTATTTCTAAGATGACAACATGTAATGTATCATCTATAATTTCTTAGTGTTCATTTTTCTTTTTTGTTTTCTTATGAATTTGTTTTATTCTACCTTTTTTCTATTTTGCTTTTTTTCTTTCTCTCTTTTTTTAAAAAATTTATTTAAGGAGAAAAAGAAAAAAAGCAGAGAAAGGGTACAAGTTATACAGATTTACAGAAAAAAATAAACAGTAGGAAATCACTAGTTAATGGATTACATTTTGTCATCTCAGAAACAATTGTTCAAGTTACAAAATTAAAGCTTATAAAGTGGACATTCCAACAGTGAGACTGCAAACAGTTCTGTTCAATGATCCAACAAAACTCAATAATATCATTATCTATCTTATACACTTAAATATACATGCAGTTATATAATTTAGAGCACTTTCTTTTCCTGTCTTTTGTACAATGACAATTACACATTTTGGCTTTTGTTGCTCCCACAGTTCTTATTACTTTTGTGGAAGAGAGTAGAACCAAATGTGACATAACAGAACAGTCAGTCAAATCAAAAGGGTGGACGTAGTAGATAATGTAAAAGCATAATACTAGGTGATCAACAATGGTTACCATAATGCCTCCCACTATCTCTAATACAATTGCCTATATCATTAGTTACAATAAAATTGAACAAAACAGTAAAGAACAAAACCAACAAAACCAAAAGATTGGAGACATAGGTCTTCAAAAGTAGATAAAAGTCAACAAGAATGGGTTTCATAATAAATTCCACTATCTTCACAGCTGTTGCCTAAACTTTCGAACCTGGTACTATCAAGCAAAACAGAATAGAGGAACATCAGTCAAAACAAGATGGTGAGAGCAATACAGGGCTTTAAATCAAGATAATGGAAAGTTAAAGTGGGTTACTATAATATAGCCTGCTATTTTAAATTTATTTTTCCCTTAATTAAAAGGATAAAAAGTAAGTAATAAAATGGAGATTGAGATAAAAGAGGGCATAACAGCAAATCAGCGCAGATCAAAACATAACCATTTAAACAAAATAGTATTTCACCACAAGATTATCCCGACATAAAAGTAGTTACCATATTGTCTCTTTCCTTGAAATCTTTGAGCATAACTTCATATACTGTAGCATCAAATATATCAAAACAATGTAAAACCATTCAACAGAATGACAGTATTACAGGGTATTTAGAATCAACTAAGAGAAAATAAGCAATGGTTTCTGTATAATCTCCTTGTCTATAAAAGGTTTTGCTTATACTATCATATATAATAAAATCCAATAAGATACCACCTGTTTAGACCAATGGAGACAGAAGAACAAAAGCTTGATGAGACTTCAAAACAAGATGATACTAAATCAGTATTACCTCTTAAGACGTCATTTTCTCCAAAATAGCTGTTCCTATCATTCAATCTTCTCTGCCTCATTTCTGTTGAGCTCTTTTTCTGTCATTAGTTGTCAGTTTGTCTTCTTCATTTTGTTTTCTGCTCCATTCATTGTGGCCTCTCTGCCGCTACTTCTGGATTCTTTGTATTTTTCTTTTTTAGAATATCCTGCAGTATTCTCTGTAGAGTTGAATTGGTGGTTGCGTATTCCCCTAGTTCCTCTTTATCCTGGAAGCACCTTGTTTTTCCATCAATTTCCAGGGATAGTTGTGCAGGATATCTCAATCTTGACTGGAGATTATTATGTTTCAAAGCTTGAATTATTTCTCCCCCCCCCACTCTTCGTGATTTGATGGTTTGTGCCGAGAAGTCTGCTGTAATTCTGATGGATGTTCCCTTGTAAGTGATCTGTTTCTTGTCT
This sequence comes from Cavia porcellus, assembly GCF_034190915.1. Lineage (NCBI taxonomy): Eukaryota > Metazoa > Chordata > Mammalia > Rodentia > Caviidae > Cavia > Cavia porcellus. The sequence continues at coordinate 76,829,524 of NW_026947494.1, read as the reverse complement.
CTGATGGCTTTTAGTATTCTGTTCTTGTATTGGATTTCTGTAATTTTAATTATTATATGCCTGGGTGTTGCTCTGTTTGGGTTGTAGGTGGCTGGGGTCCTGTATGCTTCATACAACTGAGTAACTTTACCTTTTGCTAAATTAGGAAAATTCTCCTGGATTATTTCTGTAAGTAGCTTTTGTAGCTCATTTGTTTGTGTCCCTACTTCTTCTTTTATGTTCTTAATTCTTAAGTTGTAGACCCTCTTATCATCTTATAGTCTTTGTATTATTGCTGTTTGTTTCTTTATTTTTAATAAGTTTTTCACTTCATGCTCCCATATTACAAATCTGCCCTCCAGTTCAGATAGTCTGTCCTTAGTTTCTTTCAAGCTGTTATGCCAGTTTTCAATTGAGATTTTAGTTTCCTGGTAGTCTCTTTGAACCTGCTTCACGTATTCTATGCTTTCTCTATTTTCTCCATTAAACAATTCTCTCCTATTTTTCTGTTCTTCCATTCCACCATCTGTTTTTGCTTGGGTGGTGCTTAGCATTTCTCTAACTATTCTGCTTATGTCTAGCTTCAGGTCATTATTAAGTTCATTCCTGAACTTGTCTATGAGGCTCTGGAGATAGCGCTTTATGTCTATTGGTGCTGTGTCTGCTGTTGCCTCTTTCTCAGGATTGGGGGCCGAGGACCCTTTTTTGTTGCTGCCTCTTCCCATATTCTTTGTTCCTTATATATGCAAGTGTATATAGGAGGCCCAGCTTCCTTCCCTGTCAGTCACAGTCTTATTGAATTGCGCCGGCTAGGTGTTCCCGCCCACCACAGCACACCAGGAAGTTGCAGACCAGGCAGCCTATGCGGGGCCCACCCCTCCAGGTCACCTTCAGGAGCTGGGACCTGGCTATGCTAGCCTATTGGGTCTCAGCCAGCAGTGTCATATGGGCTAGGCACTGGTCACCAATCCCGCTTGAGAGGGGTATTGGTGACTGAAGTCACTGCAGCGCCCTGTTCCTGCAAGTCTGCCTGGTCCCAGAATGTCCTCTGTTGGAGTCTCCTAGACCATAGAAGAGACCCAGTTTTCCCTCACTCACCGGAGGTGGATCCACGGCTCCCCGCCTGTCCCACTCTCAATTCCATTCACCGATTCCCATTCTCAGAGCTTCTGGCGCATCTCTCTCCCTGCCGAGCTGATGCAGAGGCAGCCACGGTGGCGGGAAACCCAAATTGTGGCTTCCAATGGCGCGGGCTTCAGCTTCCACGCTGAGGCTTTATCTGTTCCTGTTATAGCACCAGGATTGCATTCCCAGTTGGTTTCTCTCAGCCCAGTTCATTCTTGGGTCACCAGGGCATATCTCCTCTTGCTTATGATTCCTTACTCAGCACCATTCCTGAATTCTAAGCTGGGTGTTTCAGAGAGCTTCCGTAGCTGCTGCTATCTGTCTGCCATGTTCTCCCAGAAGTTCCTTCTTTCTCTCTTTAAATAAGAAAAATCCTACCACTGTAGGATTGGGCCAATTCACCAAGAATGGAGGAGGTTCCTTTTATTTCACAGCCGTGTTGGTACTTGGTGTTGACTGATTCCTTGATGGCAGCCATTCTTTCTGTGGTGAGATGTATTTCTTGAATGACCAGTGATGTTGAACATTTTCCCACATATTTATTTTCTGTAAAACACAGGCTGTTTTACATGGCAGAAATTCAATAAATGTTACATGCTGCTTATTAGTATTTAAAACATGTATTTGTTGGATCTTAGTAGATTCTTTGAAAACTGTATTTACCTATTTTGGATTATTGTTATATTCTGAATGTTTATGTGCTCCTAAAATTCACAGGTTAAGTAGGTTTGTAAACAGTATAGGAATCCAAGCAGACAAATTGATAAATTTGGGAATTTATTAGCTGATCTCAGTGACTACTCATGTAGACCCTTGTTTTAGAGTCCAAATGAGTGGCCTGAACTGAAGGGTCACAGCACATTAAATGCAAAGCAAGTCATCCTGTTGGAAACAAGTTAGCTAGAATCTTACATTAATTTTGGTTGACACCTGTATCCTGCTTCTTTGTTGAGCAGGTTAATTTTTCTCTCTTGTTGGTACAGCTCATTTTGCTTTTCTCATTGGACTTGAACCCTAAGTAGTTTTTCACTCTTCTGGGTCAAATACAGGGCACAAGATGGCGTCAGTTATGCCAAGCTACCACAATAGGTAATTCCCAAGAAGTGTATGCCTGTGCGATTGTTATTTGTGCTCTTGTCAGAGGGCCGCAGAAGCTTGTTGGTCTCTCCACCATGCTAGAAACAGGTTCTCACAAGATACAAAACCTGCTGCATTATGATCTTAGATTTTTCTAGACTCCAAAACTGTGAAAAATAAATCTCTATTGCTTGTGAATTACAGCCTAAGACATCTAGTTGTAATAGCTCAAATGGACTAAGACAACTGATACTTTTGTGATGTGAAGACCTTTCTTACTTTGCTGTATGTAGACATCAGTATGGATATATATACATATATATATTCAATTTGCAGAAAGCTCAGATACACTATTTCTATAGAGAAATCAGAAAAGTTATCTGCACCTTGGAAATAGACAAAAGACATTGATTGTTCTTTCTGTGCAGTGCTGGGCATTAGTTTATGGTCAGAGTAATTAATCCATCACACTATTACACTATTGGTGGGTATATAAAGTGTGGAAGTTCCTCAAAAGACTAAAAACAGATCTACTGTATGATCCAGATATCCCATTTCAGAGTAATGTCCAAAGGAAATATGTAGGGGTACCTACATGTCCAAGTTTATTACAGCATGATTTATAATAGTTAAGATGTGGGACTTGCCTAGGTGCCCATCAATAGACGAATGGACAAAGACTATATATATATATATATATCACAGAAAACAATAAAATATTCAGCAAAACAAAGTCAACTAAAGGTCATTATATTAAATAAAATAAGCTAGATTTAAAAGGGCAAACAAATAGCAAACATATAATATCAGGCATGGCACCAGTGGACATAAAGAGATACCTTTGGGATCTCATAGATGAGTTCAAAAGTGAAATATTTAACCAAGTAAAGCACGATATAAATATATTAATAAAAGAAATGCTAAGCACCTCTCAAGAAGACACAGATGGAAGAATGGAGGAACACAAAAAAGGGGAGAGTTGTTTGATGAAGAATGTAAAGAAAACATAGAATACATGAAGCAGATTCAAGGAGATTATCAGGAAATTAAAAACTCCATTGAAAGCTGGCGAAACTGCTTGAAAGAAACTAAGGATAGATGATCCAAACTGGAGGACAGGTTTGCAATGTGGGATCATGAAAGGAAAAAATTCTTAAAAATAACAAGGAAATAAATAGTAACAATACAAAGGCTAGAAGATGACAAGAGGATCCATAACTTAAGAATAAAGAATGTGAATGAAGAAGCGGAGGTACAAACAAAGGAACTACAAAGGCTATTCACAGAAATAATTAAGGAAAATTTCCCAAACACAGGAAAAGGGATTGATATTCAGATGTATGAGGCATATAGAACTCCAGCCACCTACAACCAAAACAGAGCTATACCCAGACATATAATAATCAAGATCCCAGAAATTTAATATAAGAACAGAATATTAAAAGCTGTCAGAGACAAGAAACAGATTACTTACAAGAGAAAGCCCATCAAAATCATGGCAGACTTCTTGACACAAACCATCAAATTGAGAAGACCCTGGAGTGAAGTATTCCAAACCCTGAAAGAAAATAACCTCCAGCCCAGATTGATGTACCCTGAAAAACTATCTCTAGAAATTAATGGAGAAACAAGATGCTTCCAAGACAAAGAAGAACTGGGGGAATTCACGACCACCAATCTAACTCTACGGAGAATACCGCAGGGCATTCTAAAGAGAGAGAAAAGTACCAGGATTCCCAGAACAGTGGCAGAGAGGACTCAGTGAATGGATCAGAAAACAGAATGAACAAGATAAGCAGACAACTAATGTCAGAAAGAGAGCACAACAGAAATGAGGCAGAGAAGATTGGCTGTAATCTCTAATATAGATGGCCTTGATACACTAAATTAAAAAAAAAGAGGGACTCACAGGCAGAGTAGATCAGGAGATAGGGTCCACCGATGCTCTTTATAGGAAATAAAATTAACCTGAAAAAGGGTACATGGACTGAAAATCAAATATGAGAAAACAATACTCTATGTGACAGGGAACCAGAGAGTAATAGGGGCAACTCAACCAGTATTTGTGGATAGATTGGAAACACAGGCTTTAATAGGTAAAGGAATACAACTAGAGATCAAGTCCAGGAGGGAGAAGATTTGGAACCACTTAGGTAAATAGCAGGTTGCCCCCTTTCCCAATTTAAAACCGAGGGTGTTGGGGAGACCCAAAAATACACAGTATTCCCTGAGCAAATGAAAGGGGAGGAATAGTCTTAAAAAAGACAGTAGAAGATATTGTTAATAGTGTATCAGGAATCAAAAACCATATTACTCACACTACTCTGCTTAGATAGAACTTAATTTGTCCCAGTTTGTCTACATGCACTAGATCTGAGGGCACAGACAGCTATCCCAAAAATATCAGGATATAGCATAGTAATCATCTTTAATTTCCTATTAACTTAATCTGGAGCCCTGTATAACTTTTACTGTTATATAATGACTGATCTTAGTTAAATCTGGTTTGTTTGATTGCTGTTTGTTATTGATAGATTTTATTTAAAACTTATAATTGATAGTATCAAGTCTGAGAATATAGACAACTATACTGAAAATGACAAGAGTCACTATGATACCCATTCTGGTTTGATTACCACCTGTTTTTGCAGTTTTACACTATCTACAAAGTCGTGTTTCTATCAATACTGTTATGTACTGATATATTCAATTATACTATATCTGATGATATAGCCAATTCTATTTAAGATAACAAGAGACAACACAATAACCTTATACAGTGGTTTCATATGTCTTTTTCGTTTTATGTATCTACAGGAATATGTTTTGTTTTGTCCTACTTTGTTTTGTTTCTCCCTCTAATATAGAAAGGATAGAAATATATGTTAAGACTCATGCATGCGTAGAACCTATAAACAGTTTACAATAACTGATATTACAACACATGATGAAAAGAACAAATATTTAAAGGAAAAAGACACTACAGTGCCCAGTGCTGATCCCCAAGTGTCATGACGTGAAATCCAGCAATACTGTTATTCTTTGTCCAGAGTGATTTTAGTCAACTTTGGTTTATTTAATCTCAACATAAATGAAGATATGGATAACTGCATGTATGTTTAAGTGTATAGGATTGATAACCATATTACTAATTTTGGTTGGATAGTTGAATAGAACTATTTGCAATCTTGTTGTTTGAATTCCCACTAATATGTTCCACTTTTGTATCTATAACAATTATTTGTAAGAGGACAATATGTAAACATCAACTATTGATTTATTACTGTTTATTTTTTCTTTGAAAGTATATATTATATCTACCCATTTACTGTTTTGTTTAGTCTTTCTTTAAACAAATAAAAAAAAGAAAAGGGCAAACAAGTATCAGGTTTCTTTCACATACAAAAGCTAAAAAGTAAACTCAAAAGTAGAATAATGATTTCCAGAGATTGGGAAGAGTGAGGGAGATGGGGTGGGGAGTAGAAAGGGCAGCTGGATTTGGTCAGTGCATGCTGCATGCACATACATGGCACCAAATCCCATTATGTACATTAATATGTATGAATAAAAAGTTTAAAACTCACGCAAGAATGCACTTTTTAAAAAGCTAATAAAATTAATAGATAATACTGACAAGTAGATAGATATTTATGCAAACCTGATGACATAGGTCTTTTCAAATTAATTCCCACAGAGGAAGCTTTTTGAGGAAAAATAGATTTATTAAAACTGCTTTGTTCTTTAATAGAACAACATCTTTCTGTGTTCTCTTAACTACCTTGTTCTTTCTCAGTTTAGCTCATGGTTTCAATCATGATTCTTTTTGGAAGCAGTATCTGCAGGTGCCTTTGCTTTTGACCTCAATGTAAAATATGCCATTTAAATATGTGATATAGGAACCAAACAAAACCTAATTGGCTTAATGTTGGTAATGGAAAATTTTCTTTTCAAAGAAAGCAGCTTTGGAAACCTTGTACACAGCAAGTTGAGAATCAAGAACCTCTTGTCAAAGAAAACTTCAGTTACTAAGTGCAATAGATTAGAAAGCATGAGCTGCATTTTCCTGATAAGCAAGGACATTCTTGGCAACGAGAAAGGGAGATTTTTTCCAGAACCTCAACATTTTACCTTTTAGCATTTGTAATAGGTAGAAAGTAATTTTATTTGTGTATGGTAAAATTATCCACAGTACTAGAACATTCAAGAAAGTCAGAAAAGAGGTCTCTTAAAAAATGTGGCAAGAGACAAAAGCAGGTTCAGCTGGCATTATTGATAATGAATCTTTGCAAACAAAATAGATACATCATATTTAACTCTCATTCTTCCCTACTTTGTAACTTGGTCATTGGTTTGATGATTATCATAATAATAACTGTCTGATTTCAAAGTTACAAAAAATAATGTGCATAAATATTTTAAATAGGAATGAATATATCAGAAATGTCTGTAATATGTTATTTTACCCTGATAATTGAAAAATGGATATTTTGACTCTATATGTCCATTATATACATATGTATGCATAACAGTTTATACTATATTGTTAAAAATTTGAGGTTTTGATTATACTTCTATACCATTATCTACCTATTTGTAGCTATTCGTATGTACATAATAGTATGTATTATATGATTTGAAAAAAAGACATTTGTTAAAGTAGCTCATGCTTAATCCTTAAACAACTCAATCAGTAATATCTTTTCTATAATTCTAACTAGACATCAAATTTGTCTCAAGTCAATGTTATATGTTTGATACAATAATGTATCATTATTGTACTATATTGGCATCCCAGTTAGTAAAATTGCTAAAGTATTTAATATATCATAGGTAAATATAAAAAGATATGGTTTAAATAATTTAGCAAACTCTACTGTGTCTCTACTCAATGTTTGTTATTGCTTTCACAGGTGAAAGAACATTGCCTTTGTAATGGCTGAGCATTGGCATATGAATTTCTGACCAAAGGAAAATTACTTTAGGGGCATAAATCAGGCCAGAGTCATCTTCATGACATAAAGTTCTGGGAGGTGGCTCACCAGCAGCAATTTCAGGTAGTTTTACTAGAGCAAGAGGGCATTTCAGCTAAGAAAGGAGAACAGAGAAATCATGTGTACTCAGCAAGCTGATTTAGTCTGCACAAAATAACTCTTACTTAGAAGGAAATGAGCTTAGAAATCCTATTTCATTAGCTTTATATAAAAGATGAATAACAAATAGTGCTCAAAAAGAAAATTACTGTAGCTATCCACATAAAAACATCTAATGAAGTCTAATATGCAGTCATTTAGATTCATAATATCAAACATCTAAATATATCTACCACACAGATGTTTAGGGGTGAGTGGACTAAACATTCAAATGATGATTTTTTAAGCTTTTATTTTTTATAATTTTATAACAGTAATTTGGTTAATTCAAATAGGTCAAAGGGCTTAAAATAATGAAAAGGACTGAATATATGCATCTTTTAATTAACACATTCATTTATTCATTCACTCATTCAACAAAGACAGAGTGGTTTTGTTATTGCTGCATCTGACCTACATAGCACAGAGGCAGGAGTCAGGCAGGTCCACAGTCTCAGTTTCCAGGAGCCACAGATGGAGTTCGTGAGAGTTAACTGAACATTCCTCTCTATCACTGCACACTGTGCTGACCCCTGGAGTTGCAGAAATCTAGGGAAGGTTGCCCACTTTTAGAAGATGGCGATCTAAGGGCTGAAACAAACGTATTTCATACAGGAGACATTATGAGTTACTATGGGATTCATTAAGAAATAAACACACAACAATGTTTAAATATTTTATTATTTTAAAGAGAACAAAACCAACGAAAATGAAAGAGAATAGAACCAATCCAAAACAAACCAATCTGTGATATAGGACTTTAAAATCTTACAAAACCAACAATAGTTACCATAATGCCTTTTGCTGTCTTCAAAATAGCTGCAGATACTTTTGAGTATAGTAAAAATTGCACAGAACAGAACAGAACAGACTAGAATAGAAACAATAAAGCCAAAACAGTGACTGCAGTAAAGGACTTCAAAACAAGCCCCTAGTAAATCCCAAATGGCTACCATAGTATGTCTTGTTTTTCAGATAAATCTGAAGGCTCCTGCAGATTTATCATATTATCATAATCAAACAAAACAGAATAAAACTCAACCCAAACAAAGCAATGACAATGATATGGTTTCCTGGCCAGGACCGCTTCCTGGTGAGGCCTTATTCTCTCTCCCACGCAGTCCAGCAATGGTGCTGACTGGCTGAGAGAGGCTGGGTGTGGCTGTCCCCATACAAGGTTTTATAAGAATGTTTTACTTGGTTAGAAGGAAGTCATTTTGTAGTTTTAAACTGGGTATTTTTTACTGATCCACTGGTCTCTAGAGCATCTCCAACTGCTCGTCTTGGAGAAGACAGTTTGTTACTGAGAGCCTGTGAACATTTATGTTGAGAAGTCAGAGAAAATGAGAATAAAAGAAAGAAGATGTAGAAGTAAATGACAGCCAGGGACATAGCTCAGCAGCTCAGTGCCTGCCTGGCAAGCACAAGGTCTTGAGTTTAATTCCTGGTACAAAAAAAAAAAAAGTAAATGATGAAGTGTCATAACATCAGTTGCGGCTTTTGACGTATAAACAAGAATCTGGAAGTTAAAAACCCCACAAATTCCCCACTGTAGAGCCCGGATGCATGGCTTGAAGTTAGTCTCACGCAGTACCTCTGGTCACCTCAGGACCCTTGCCGCTGGGCTCTTTCCTGCTTCTCCTCAGCAGCAGCTTTGTCAGTTTGAGGGAAATAGTGTGAATAATTTGAAACACAAACTGAACACAAGTGGGTCAATAACAAATTCAGTAGACATCTTTCTCTACTCTGAGCATCCAGAAATCTGCTTTCATCTTTAGTTTCACTTGAATATTGCCTAAGATTGCATGAATGCTAAGGAAATGGGGTCCTCCCACTTCATATAAGAATTCTGGTCCGAGCTTGTCTCAGGTCAGGCAGGGATCTGCACCACCAGGCGGTGTCCTGCGTGCCTGGGACTCGCTTCCTCGTCTCTTTCCCTTTTCTCCTCTTTCTTCCCACAGTTCTCTGCTGATCCATTTGGCTGAGATTTCACATTTCATTTGTTGTACATATTTCTCCATGCTATCTTTAGGTTATCACAAATTAGCATTTTCAATCCTGCTATTATCTCAGGTGCCCATGAAATAGTTCTATTTGTTCAAAGACTGAAAGGAGCTCTGTGACCAATAGGACAGAATGCAGGATCAGTCTCTAAATTTTCCATTTTCACTCAGTGAGGAAAAAACATACCAAAAACTGTCTCTACGATTGGGAAGCCTCATTTAGACAAGTAAACTGAATGCTTTACTTAAATGAATATTTTGGTCTTGTATAGATAAATGCATATAAATAAATCATCCAAAAATATGAGGGTTTTAAAGACAATATTTTAAGAAATATTCCCTATATTAATAGGATGTAATATATAACCTTTGATTTGTAGTAAAAGAAAAATTCTTCTGTGTCCTAAATTTAATTACAAGAGGAGGTGATATGGGGGAGGTTCGTTGGTTAACGGACCTTAACCTGAAACCATGGAACACAGTTTCACATTGCAGGACCTGTGTAAAATGAGAGCTCACAATCCCATTGTGATCTTCTAAGTATCGTTGCCTTCTTCTTGGAATGCTAAGAAATGCAGTACCAGAAACTCCTATTCAGAACTGTCCAACCTGGAATCTTTCTCCACGTGATGTTATCTTACTCCTCTTATTGTTACAGGTTCTGGGCTTCTGGGGTTTCCTAGAGGTGTTCTCTAGATTCTTCCTGAACAATGAATTGGTCAAGGCAGCGCAAAAGGTAGCAAAGTTTTACATTTATTAAAGATATGAAAAGAAACATGCTTTACAGAGTGAGTGCAGGCCAACAAAAGGAAGGAAAAGAAATGTACCCTGTAAAGCACAGCGTGGCCACTGGGGTTTAGCAGTGGCCTCTGCTTGATGGCAGCCATCTTTTGTATCTCTCATTGTTCAGGTTGATGTCAAGTCTAGGCTGTTCTGTCAAAAACCTGCTTGAATTCTTGAGAGAAGAATTCAAGATGACATTTTTTGGTTGACTCTAGGTGTAGGGCTTTGGGAACCATTTTTCAGTGCCTGTCTTGAATCTCCCTAATTGACAGATCACACCTGCCTGCCCAGCTGCTTCACCACACCCTAATCTCTTGACTTGTTGTTTCTGGTTTAGGTTCAATTCAAAAAATTTAATTTTAGGGGAGTCAAATTTTAATTATAAAAAATTTTTATATCTAGGTACAGTGGACATTTTTCCAATTGCTAGCTAGCCTCACTTCTAGAAGTTGAAGGAATTTGTGGCAGGAGTTGGTCCTTTCCTGGAAATTGTCTGCAGTGATTCAACAAACCTGCTAGTATCAGAGAGATTTTAGTTTTAAGAATTTTGACACTCATCATCCAGAGTTCATTGTAATTGAGGTACAGCTACATTCTTAAACTTTTTTTATTGAGGTATAATTCACTAATTTTAAAACAAGCAAATTCATAACATTTAGTGCTTTCACAAAGTTGCATAACCAAGACCTCTAATTTTGAAACATTTTTTCACTTTGAATAAACTTTATATCCACTCTTCCTCCTTTCCCCAGACCCTGGAAACCACCAATCTACTTTATGTCTTTGCCTTTTTGCTTATGAATATTTCACATAAGTGGAATCATGTAATATGTGACTTGTTGGTTATTTAACATAAATGAAATCATACGATATGTGATCTGTTGGTCTGGCTTCCTTGGTTTAGCATGTTTTCAAAGTTCATCTGTGTTATGGTGTCAGGAGGAAAGCCTTTCCATTTATTAGTCTAGGTTCTGTAGTTGAGTCCTATAAATTTAACCAACAAGAGGTGGATTAACAGAAGAAATTACAATGTATATTAATATGCATATGCAGGCATACAAAACGAGTAGCTCTCTCAACAGGCTTTGTATTCCTCTTTTAACAAGGAGAAGAAGCAGGAGAAATGGCTTCTATATTAGGAAAGACAAAGGGATTTGGGGGAGTAAGAAAGGCAAGATAATATTTGTGATGATGTTTTTAAATGTAAGTCCAATTGATATTATTTAACTTTTTCTTGGATGCAAAATTTCCTGGAGAAGAGGGGTGGGATGATGGCTGTATTAGTAAGTACTTGAAAGTAGGAAATGTTTTGGTTCGTGGCTTTAGATGTTTTGGTCTGTGGTTGCTTGGTACCATTGTCCTAGAGCCTATGGTGCCATAGTACATTGTGGTGAAAGCACACGGAGGAAACTATGCACTTCATGGCATCAGGGAGCACAGAGAGAGGGACTGTTGGAGAAGTGGCTAAGGTCTCAACATCCCCTTGAAAGATCTCCCCACAGACCTCACTTTCTTTCACTGGGTCCCACCTCCTGAAGGCCCCACAACTTCACAACAGTACCACAGGCTGAAAACCAAGCCTTTAACACCTGAGCCTTAGGGGGATACTCAAGGACCATATAATAACACTGCCAGCCTCATTCCCAGATGCTTGTAGTGGGTAAGGAAAGTCTGAAAAAGTTTATTTCAGCATCAAATGAATCTCAAATGTCTTCAGTTTAAAATACTCTTCATATCAACTGTAGGATCCAGGGGTACCCACAGTGGCATGCATTAGTAGTTCCTTGGTTTGTAGGGCCAAAACTATTTCATTATATTCCATTGTGTTTACCCTTTTATCAGCGATGGGCACTTGCCAGGGTTTGAATGTGCACTGAAAGTTTCATTTGATGAAAACGTAATCTTCAAAGTCGTATATTGGTGGAAGTTGTGAGGTTGGGGGAGTACCATTCTGTAGGTTGTCTTTTCATTTTCTTGATAATATCTGTATGCACATAAAATTTCAGTTTGATGAAGTTCAATTCTCTTTCTTGCTTCTCTTTTGTGTTAAAATTTTAACTTGAAATTCAAATCAGAGATGAAGAAATAGAAAAAATCATCACTGTGCTCAGTATTATTTTAAAGGCTGCAAAATCCTTATAGAAAAGTGGAATGATGAGTTCTGGTGGACTTCACCATCCTTTCATTATATTTACAAATTTAAAGAACAAATAAAAAGAAGCTTCTTTATGATTTTTAAGGGACACCATTTTCTGAGAACTTGCCATTCATCTGAAATGGCATTTTTATTTCAAGAGGCAAAAAATGTTTCTTAAAGGATAAAGTCCAGATTGTTATGTTTATGATCAAAGGACTATTTTCTGGAATTCTGTCATTTATATATTTTCTTAGAAGACACTATAAATATTTTCTCATTCCAAATAATTTTAATTGTAACAGATACATACTAGGAAAGTGTCTTGTGAAAGACACTAGTATGTATTATTAGCATTTGGGGGGCAACTCTAAGTGTTACATACATGAGATCTTTGGCATGGATTACCCACTTCATTCTTTATTGCAGGGGACCATGAATTATAAATTGATATGCTGTCTGTCTGGGGCCCTCCTTGCCCTGCCTTGTGCGCTGGTTTTCAAATGTAGAAAACCCACTTATTGATCACAGCTGAGATTCTGATGGCCAGTGAGGCTGTGATGCTCACAGAGTGTAATGACGTCTGCTGAGGCCAACACTGGGAAAACTAATATCTGGGCATCAGAATGAATTTTAACTTCTTTCTTATATGATATATTTCTTATATTTTCCCATTCAACCACTACTTCTATGCTTGTCTTAGTTACTTTTCTAACTGACTCTGAGACAAAATATCCAACACCCACAAGTCAAAGGAGGAATTAGCTCATAGTAGCACTTACACCATCAGGTGCCAGGGTTCCTAGGCCTTCAGACTCAGCCTGGAAGGCCCTTAGCTTTCAGGCCTTCTGCATCAAACTGAATTATATCATCAGCTTTTCTCATTTTTCAGGTTACAGACAGAATTTTTTTTAAATTTTGAAGGTAATAAAATACAGTGATACAAGACAGAACAAAGCCAATCAAAACAATGCAGTGTAATTGGTATAGAACTTCAGGGCATGACACCAGTAACTTCACCATAGTTGTCCATTCCATCAGGTATAGCAAAATCAAACCAAAAACAGAACACTATAAAATCAATCAAAATAGACTATTGAATAGATCAAGACAATTGATCAGAACAAAGCAAAACGGTGAAAACAAATACTGGCCTTCAAAGAGAAGACAGAAGGAAATCCCTCATATTTGCTATATTGCATATGGTCATCTTCCTAAGAGATGCTCAGACCTCTGGCCCCAGGTCAGCACAATCAACACAATAATACAAGCATTTATTGCTTTATGTATCTTAGTTGCTATCAACTCTGGCTGTCCTTCCAGTTGCTAAACAGGGGATGGGGATGGGACACATTTGATTATCAGCACGCGCACTGGTAGGCTCATGGGAGACACTGACTTGTTCTCTTCCTGGCTCGCCTGCTGTTCACTTGCACTGCTGCTTACCAGGAGGGAGGACTTGTTGGTTTTTTACAGACAGAATTTTTAGCCTTTGTAATTGCATAAGCTAAGTCCTATTACAAGCCAGCTATCTATCTATCCATCTATGTATGTATGCTTACATGTATGCATGTATCTATCTATCTTTCTATCTGCAGTGGACCTTTGACTTACAAACTCAATTCACTTATGAAAGTTGGTTGAAAATCATGTTGGTGATAAGTCATGACTGTTTTTCCCATTGGAAATAATAAAAATACCCATAATTTATTCAAAACCTCCCAAAGCACCCATTAACTTTTTTCATAATAAAAATGATTGTATAATTAATGTGTGTAATTTCCCTGAAACACCAATAATTTTCCTAGTGTATTCACCAAAAGGTTATAAAATTTGCCTAGTTTGTCAGAAACAACAATTTTATACTGCATTCACCATTCAAGCTGACATCTTCTTGCAGGAAGAGAGGATAAAATGGAACATAGTTACTGGTTGGAAGGAGAGTCCCCTTCCATAAGAACATCAGGAATTTGGCCCTCTGGTGTCCTTTCTCTCCTTAGGAAAGTCCATTGCCCACTGGGATCTGCTTCTGGCTCACTAGGTGTCAATGTTTCCAGAACTAAAAACTGGTCTAAGGTTGTGTGTGTCTGTCTTTTCTTTAACACTGTTCTATAGTGTGACATGACGTTGTCATTAAGCAAGTGAATGCAATGATCAGCTTTTTCTCATCTGGGTGAGTTTTCTCTACAAATATCTGTGTCTCTGTGCCTTTTTAGGATTTCCTTTATTTCAGAACAAGGGCTTTGCTGCACTGATTGTTGATTCTCCCCCTCCTCTCCAGAAAGTTCCTCAGATGCCACTCTCTGTTGCTCAGCCAGAAGTTGCTGAAGTTTCTATGTAGACAGCTCCTCTGAGTCTCCCTACACCATCTATCACTATCTACCTGAAAGCCTGTGGACTCTGCTATAGTGGCAGTGTCATCAACCACAGGGTCAGCTGAAGGCTCAAGATTCTCTGAAAGCCTTCAAAGTCTGTTTTCTATACAATTTTAGGCCACGCCTTTTTCCAGGCAGATTTCAGTGTCCTTAGAGACACATTGGCCCAGGATTTCTCAATTAATCCTGAACAAGAAAGGATGTTGTAATGTTCCTTCCAGAACTTTTTACGGTTTAAATCTGTATCTGGAAGGACTTAAGGAATGGTTCTTTGGTGTACAGCTTCCTAAAGGTAGCTGGTCCATATGCCTCAGTAGAGAGTTGTGTTAGGTGGGAGGAACTAGACTGAGAGCCATGGAAATTCTTCAGTCAACTTCTTCCAAATCTCATGGATGAACAGGAGCATGGTCCATGATGTGGAGAGCCCTGAGTGGTAACCTTTGTCCTTTCTAAGTAGGACAGAAAGCCTCCCTGATCCACTCAAGAAAAAGTACTCTTGTTAGATCTCCACATGACATCTAGCCTATTCTTCATGATTTTATATGTTCTGAACGTTCTGAGGGTCTCAGAGTACAAACCAAGGAAGGGTGGATCTTGAGGTCACCACTCACGTTGACACATGGCAGTAAGCTTAGCCTATCATTCACATGCTTGTGGTCTGTCATTTTCTTCTCTTTGTGGGTAATGTATATCTTCCTGAGCATTCTCTTCCAGAAAAAGTCAGCTTCATCACAATTGAAAACTTCATGAGAACAAAAGTCATTCCTCTGCTCATTGTTTTGAAATGGTGTATGTAATTTTCAGCAGTTCTTTTATCAGCCCTGTTAACCATTCCTGGTTATGCAGTAAACCCCATTCTTGCTTTAAAACTGTGAAACAACTCTTTACTGGCATGAAATGTTTTACCATTATCACTCATTGATGGATTAGCCTTCATAAGGTCTGTATTTATAGCTCTAGATTTATCACAAGTTATAGATAAGCTATAACCTGACATCTGCCTTTCATTTAACCACATTTAATCTGCATTTCATTTAAGTAGTAGTCTTCTTTCCTATTCTAGCATTGTTGATCACGACCTACTAATTTGAGTAACACTTTTAGCAACACTGGCTTCCTTATGCAAATCTCTTCTCTTTAAGATTGTCAAGATGGTGGATGTCTACCATGTTATACATATTAGTGGGATCTGTCACACAAATCCTTCTTTCATATTTCTCCACAATTTCCTTCTTCTTTTCAATTTTGATTGCTTTCTTTATCTTTCCTTCCTTAACTTCTTTTTCTAACTTACTGGGGGCCATAGCAGTAATTGTAATGATTATATAAAACACTGACCAAAATCATGTCCACAAATATATGCATATGGGATCAGACTGATGTGTACACTTGCATACACTTTTCTAGCATTGTGAGTCTTTGTTTACAATCACACAAGCATTTGGGTAATAACTCAAGACTTTCTTTGTAAGTTAAACCTAAAATTCCAGTCACAGTCCAAGTTGTTCATGTATGAGGCTCATTGTAACTCAAAGGTTCTTTTTTTCTTTCCACCCAGCCACTTAGAGAATGCTAACACATTCTCTAGCAACTTACAAGCAGAAATTGTACATCAGTGCTGTTATGATGCTACAGATTAGATTTCAAGGAAATTATATAAAATATGGCTTATTCACTCAATTTTTTCTCAGTAAAATTAACACAAATTATATTATCTTAAGGCCTTATGACCACAGATGCCATATTCCAATGGCATGCCATTTTTTGGAAAATTGAATATGATTCTATCTATCTCCTTATAACTTTCAGTGATTCCCATTATTGTTAGGCTGAAGTATGTCCTGCAAAACTTTCTGATTCTTTTATCTATCTTTATATCTCCTTTTTTAAAACCTCTCTTTCTTTTTGTGATCTCTTTGCCTACAGCGTGTTGGTCATGTTAGGGTACGTCTAACATTTAACCTATCAATACAATGGCCAAGAGTTGATGACTGTTATGGTTCATACATTTGGTCAACTTGAGAAGTTTAGAAGTTTAACTAGGAGACTCAACAGGGATCCAGGATCCTTACTTTGTAAATATTCTGATCCTGTGCAAGAGGAGGGCATGGAGATTGTATGAGTGCTATATCTCCCTGGGGAGGGACAGGGGATAGCCTGCATACAATATGAGGGGGGGGGAAGAGTCTTGCTCTTCCCCCATTTTGCTCTTGTTGCTATGTTGTCTTCTGTCAACTTGAAGCATTGTCCCTGTACCATACTACCCTGTCTTGGAGCCAGCTGATTACAGACTGAAACCTCTACAAAATATGAGCTAAATAAACCTTTCTTCCTTAATTTTGGGTGTTTGATACTTTGTATCAGCAACTAAAGTAAAGTAACCCAGACAATGATCTTTTCTTAATTTTAAAAAGATTGAAAACAAACAAAACAGATTAAAGTCAATCAAAGCAAAACAATGAAAGTGATATGGGACTTCAAAATGAAATAATAGGAAATCAACAATGGCGACCATAATGCCTCTTGTTATCTTCAAAATAGCTGTCCATACCATCAAACATAATAAAATCAAACAAAACAGAACAGAATTAAACCAATCAAAACAAAACAAGGAAACTGATACAGGACTTCAAAACAAGATAATAGGAAATCAATGACTAACACAATATGTCTTGCTATCTTTGAAATAGCTGCCAATGCCATCAAATTTAATAAAACTAA
Organism: Cavia porcellus; assembly: GCF_034190915.1. Classification (NCBI taxonomy): domain Eukaryota; kingdom Metazoa; phylum Chordata; class Mammalia; order Rodentia; family Caviidae; genus Cavia; species Cavia porcellus. Next base: position 76,812,198 of record NW_026947494.1, on the reverse strand, counting down.
GCCAAATAAAACAATACAGATGATACAGGACTTTAAAACAAGACAATGGGGGAATTCACAATGGCTTCTACCTTCAGAAAGAAATCCCCCATAGTTGCTATATTGCATACTGATATCTTTTAAATATATGCTCAGACTACTGGCTTTAGGCCTACAAATTCAATCAAATACTAAATACCACAAGCATTAAGGTTTTTTAAAATTTAAGTATCTATTATTTCAGCCCGGGTTTCTGCAGATCAGTCAGTTGCTTCTGGGGGTGGAAGGCTTGGCTCTTTTTGTCTCCCACCCTGTGCACTGGCTGGCTCACAGGAAAAGCTTGGCTTCTTGTTTCTCCTCCCAGCAGCCTATGACTGCCATAGGCTCACAGGAAGGGGTTGGCTTCTTGTTTTTCCTTCTTGAAGCCTGTTACTGCTGCTGACCCACGGGAAGAGCTGATTTCTGATTTCTCGTTGATCTTTTCTTTAAAAAACATACTCTGTAATACTGAAGAGAAGGAAGAAACTTAGAAAACAGGATTTTGTGAGAATCCTAAAACTCCCGTTACTCATCTTCATGTGTGAACAGTTGATTTATTCAGATGCATGGGAATATATTACTCTTCAGCCTCCTCATTGACATTAACAAAACTGAAAAATGGTTTTTTCTCAATCCTGTCAATGTCCTTGATCTTTGATCACCACAGGGCTCTGGGCAGGTATAAGAGGAAGGGCAGATGGGCAGGAATGAGGAACCCATCTTTCTGTTCTTTCTCCATCCATCTTCCTAACACTCACAACCTCGGTACTTCAAAATGCCTAAGAGGACACCAGGAATATCACTTTTAAACATTTGCTTCTGTTTCTGTCATTCTCCAATCAAATCTGCAGGCTTTCAGCTCATCATTGAGACCCAAACACTCAGCCCTCTCTGCTATTCCTCTTTAACCCATGAAACCCTCTCTGAAGTCTCTAGAGTTCTTGCTGATTCACCAGCACATTCCCCTGGACCACTTTCATCCTATTCTCTGACCTGAGAATTCTGCTTCACTCGGCCCTGTTCACTGGCATCTATGTGTATTTCACTCTTCTGCTGGACCTGGAAATACAGTACTGTTCTTGCTCCCCACAGTCACAGTCACAGTCACACTATGGACCCTTCCTTCTTTCTAAAGAGCTGTGGCTTTGTAGCCTGTGCACTTAATCTGTGTGACTCATCAGCCTCTAGGGAAGTCATTTCACATGCTGGCCTTCTCATCACAGCCCTGGAAAACATTGTCACCGACACTGCTTCCCTTTCTGATACCCCTGACTTCATCCAGTTCTTCAGGATCCATGCAGATGATCTTTTCAATGTCATGGCTCCTTTATGTCCTTGTCCTGTCTTCTTTATTGACCTTTTCCCACTCCATGAACTCTACAGGACACAATTAAGGTTCACTTGTCTCTGGAAACCATTTGTTTCCTTTCTATAATGACACTTCTGCGAATGTCACTCTTTGACCAAAATTGCTTCTATTTATCCACACCACCACTCTATCTTTGGAACTTTCAACACTCCTTCAATCTTGGCCAGGTTTACAATCTATTTTTTTCCTTGTCATCCCTCATATCTTCACTTTTCTTTGAGAACCAGTTTAGATGCCAAGTTGCATGATTATAATTATTACTTTGCCTACAACTTCAAGTCCCTCAATACTTTTTTATATTTTGTATCAGTTTGCAAAAAAAATTCCTATGTTGGAAATGCCAAGCACTTAATTTATCATTGTACCAGGTAAGTGATTAAGTAGATGAGGAATGAGGATCAACTTTACTTTAAATTGATAATCACAAATGAATTTTTGGTGCTGCCTGACATTCCCACACCATCTCTCAGAATCTGTCACTTCTGAATTCTCCTGTATGTTTATTTTTTCCTTTCTTTTTTTCCTAGAATCACCAACACCACCCTTCATTATTGTTCTCAGCTAATGACCTTCATACCTATCCACTGAGGAAATGGAATCAATTAAAGGGTCTCTACCCATTGAGTCTCAGTATTCTAATGTTGACTACCATGTGACTAGCATGATTCAGCTGGTTTCTAGCTGCACCCAACCTCTACCAGGACCTATCCCATCTTCCCAACTCAGTTATAATCATTTCTTTATTTATCCTTTCTTTCACCTGCCCACTTACTCTTTTTTTACAGGTTATATACAAGGACATACAAAACCATTGACTATCTTTCAATGTTTATAAGAAGCTTCTCTTGATTTATTTCACATTTCTTTTACCCGTAACTATGGTATAGTCAGATGTAGATGCATTTTATTGAGTTGGAAAATCCACTATGTTACCAGTTTCTGAAGAATTTTTATCAGGAATAACTAACTGAGATTTTTTTCCAACACCTTTTCTATATCAATTGATATAACCAATTGATAGGACACTCTCCTTTTTCAAATGTCTCCATCTTGAGTAGTGATAGTGTCACTTCTGTAGCTGCTCAAGTCAAAATCCGTGGTTTCATCCTTGCCTGCTGTTTTACTCTTATATTCCATATTAGGTTTATGGGGCAAATCCATTCCTTCTAACTCACTGTACACTCAGGATCTTTCCTGTTCTCACACCTTCTGATGCTCCCGTTCTGGTCAAAACCACATCACCATTCACAATATGTTGCCTCTGCTTATTTCTCTTCCTCATCAGAATTTCACACTGTCAACTTCTCGATCTGAAAATGAAGTCTGTCATTCTCAGTAAAAACACTCTTCTATTACATCCTCCATCAATGAACACAAATAAATATAGCATTAAAATTTTTAATGTGCCATTTATTTTCCTGCTTTAACGATTTCATAAGGTAATCTGAATCTTTCATAGAAAACATTCTCAAAGTTCATTCTAAATCTTTAAAAGGAATCTTTCAACCACTCAAATTAGTTCTTCATGTTTACCAATATTGCTTTTCTGTGATGAAGTTACCTGACAAAAAAATTAAGTGACAGTGGCAGAGGTTGGCTGTAGTTTTTGATGAATCATTCAGTTTGCAAGGGAGTGGGCTGCAGTTGTGAATTCTGTGGGAAGGGGGGGATGGAAATGTCCCATAATATCAGTCTGTTCACTCTCTCTGTGAAGGCAAAATATTTATCTTTCAAATGAGCCCATCCATCCTCTGTCATGCATCTCTCTTGAATTTCAGCATGACAGGGACCACTTAGGCTGTGGGAGTTGTCAGTCCTCACGATCTAAAGCCTGTTTGAAACCATGGACAGCAGCCCTTCCATGAGGACCATCTGTCTCCCTGACATTCAGATAACATGTAACGAAGCTGCAGTTTCTTATCTTCCGAAACGACCTCTTTCTTTTCCAGCTTATCATTCATTCTCTCCAGATATCTTGCTGATATATTGATGGTTCATCTAGGCATTTTCTATCTTTTATTTCTTTGTCCTAACGTCCTAATTTTCCTAATGTTCTTTTTCCCAAGATGCTTCAAGAAGGAAAGCTGATTTATCCTGGTTTTCAGGCTAGTGAGGCTGTGAAAAATGCACTTGGTACCTGTTTCACCACTGTGACTATGGCTCTTTTTATTGTTGGAAAATATTTTTTTTTTTTTGTCTTTTTTTTTTTTTTTTCTTTTTTTTTTTGGTCTTTTTCATTTTTATTGGTACCGGGGATCGAACTCACGACCGCCTGCTTGCAAGGCAGGTGCTTATGCCGCTGAGCTAAATCCCCAGCCCCTATAAGGTCATGGAGCTGGGGATATTCCTCAGTAGCAGACTGCTTGCCTAACATTCTTTTTTTTTTTTTTTTTTTTTTTTTTTTTTTTTTTTTGTGTTGGAAAATATTTTTAAAGCATACTATTAAAAACATCAATTTACTCAACACAGATAATTAGTAAATAACAACATTTTTGTAGTTTTTAACTTTTTGTGTGTGAAAATGAACTCTTGGTAAACACAAAATTATCTTTAATTCCTATAGTCATTTTCCTGCTTTCTTGCTGGAACATTTGCAAAACATTGACATTTCAAGAATCCTTTCATTTCATCTTTTTCTCTGTCTAGCTATCTGTGATGTATCATCATGAAATTTTCATTTTATTTTCCTGATCATTTTCTATATCTCTGCCTTTATATTACTGTGCTGTTTTTACTCACCCTCCTCAGTTCTTGATGTCAAATGGGACGATATTTAAGAAATTTTGTTCTTTTCCGTTATATTTCCATTCTTGGAACTTTATTTTTCTATAAAATTTTAGAATATGTTTGCCCAACTATGTAGAATTTTGATGGAAATTTCATTGAGTTAGTAGTTTGAACTGTGCTTCTAGTCAGAAGTAATATGTCATTCATTGATCAGGACTTTATAATAATTATCATTCCTATTTCTCTCTTAATGTCTCGATTATTTAAAAAAGATTAATGTTTAGGTGGAAGAATTTTTAAAATTACTGCTATGAATTACCATTGTGGGTTAAGCAAGAAAATGAATATCCATCTGCCTCAGTGAGATATTTGGGGTATCAACACATTTTAAAAATCTCTACTGAGGAATAGTGTGTTAGTGTTTTCTGTTGTTATAACAAAGTACCTAAGACTGGGTTCTTTTCAAAGTTAAAAGGTTTGGTTAGCTAACAGTGTTAGAGGCTATAAATCCAAGATTAGGGAGCCTCATCTGTTTAGCTGCTAATTAGGCTCCCCTTGCCTATGTCACCATATGCCAGAGAAACTGGAACTAAAAGAGTTACAAGCAGAAGGAATCAAGCATGTGGAATAACTTTGCTTTATAACAACATACTCTTTTGGTGCTAACTCCAGGAGACCAGTACCAATCCCATCAAGGGTGGTGCCACTGGTGATCATCATTTACACTTGATCCCATCTCTTTTTTTTTTAATTTATTTAAAGAGAAAGAAACAAAAAAATACATGGAGAAAAAAGGGTAGAAATAATACAGAATTACAGAAAATGGTAAGAAATCACCAGTTGATAAGTTACATATTTTCACCTTAGAAATAGTTGTTCAGGTTACAAAGTTAAAGTGTGTAAAGTGGCATTCAAATAGTGACACTGCCAACAGTTCTGCTCAATGATCTAACAAAAACTTAGTAATAGGGTTATCAGTCCTACACACTTGTTTTTTATCTTAAAAAGAGTAAGATTAAACATATCAAAACAGAACAAAACAGTTCAAAAAGAAACAATTTAAAGAAATACAGATTTCAAAGCAAGTCCACTGGATATCTTCACCATTTATCTAATTGTCTCTAGTTTCTTCCAAATAGTTGTCCCCATTTTCACACACATTAAATATATACTGCATATTATAGAACTAATCAAATCATTACAGGATGATGAAGGCTTTTTAGGTCTTCAAGATCTGACATTGGGGAAGACAATAATAACTACCACAGTGTTTCTCATTCTCTTTGTAGTAGCTGTCCTTATCTTTACATATGCTGAAATTGAACTTAGGAGACTAGACTAATATCACTCTGAACAGTGAATAATAGTATTGTGAGATTTTATATCATAATGCTACAGAATTAGCACTGGGTTTCTTAGTGTCTCTTCTTCTTCAGTGTATCTGTTCATTACATCTTGTGTTATATAATCTGTTCCCATAAATAGTTTTAAAAAAAATCTTCCCATGTGTGAATTTCTACATGTATATCTATCCTCTCTGTATTATAGGGAAAAACAAATCATAACGAGACAGCAAAACAAATTCCTAGTAAATCATGCAATGAAAAAGACACATAAGACCACAATATTAGGGATCTACCGTAGTTACTATAGTTTCTCTTGTTATTTTCAATAGACTTGTCCACATCATCAGGCTTAATATAGTTAAGCATAGTATTACACAGCTATTTTTATAAAACACAACTTTGAAAACATTGTAGGACTTGAAAGCTGTTAATAATCAAAACTGGTATGGATATCTTTTACATCTTGTCATCTTCAGAGTAGTTGCCTCTACTTTTAGGGTTGATACTATCAAGCATACCAAATTCAAATAAAATCAGCCAAGGCAAAACTGCAGTCTACGAATCAGATTCAAACAAGATCATTCATAGTAAGACAATGTAAGTAATACAGGGTTTCAGTTTAAGTTAATAGGAAATTAAGGATAGTTACCATGGTATAAACTGCTATTTTTGTGTTGGATGTCTGTGCCCTCAAATCTGATATGAATGGACAGACTGGAACAAAATAAAATCAAACTACACTGAGCAATAAGACTACTGTGACTTTTAAATCCTGATACACTATTAACAATGACCTCTGCCTTTTTTATAATGTATCAAAGCTATCTATACTAAAGATTATAGATTACTGTCTCTGCTTCATGTCTGCTGCTCCACTTTACTGCTATAATTTGTCCACCTTACTCCCTCATTCCACTGTCTGCCCCATTCATTGAGGCCTCTCTGCCACTGTTGCTGGAATCCTGCTATCCCTTCCTCTCTCTCTCTCTCTGGAATGTCCTTCAGCACTCTCTGTAGGGTTGGGTTGGTGGCCATGAACTCTCACTGTTCCTCCTTGTCTTGGAAACATCTTATTTCTCCATTAGTTTTTAGAGAGAGTTTTTCTAGGTATATCAGGCTTCATTGCAAATTATTTTCTTTCAGGGCTTGGAATATTTCCCCTAAGGCCCTTCTCGATTTGGGAGTTTGTGTTGATAAGTCTGTTGCTATTTTGCTAATTTTCCCATTATAGGTAATCTGCTTCTTTTCTCTGGCTGCTTTTAGTATTCTGTTCTTTTGGTGGATTTCTGGAATCTTGATTATTATATGTCTGGGTGTAGATCTGTTTTGGTTGTAGGTGGCTGGAGTTCTGTATGCCTCATTTATCTGGTTATCATTTCTTTTTCCTATGCTTGAGAAGTTTTCCTTTAATATATCTGTGAATATTCTTTGTATTTCATTTTTGGTTGCTCCTGCTTCCTCACTCACATGCTTTATTCTTAAGTTATGTATCCTTTCGTCATCTTCTAGCCTTTGGATTGTTTCTTTCTGGTTCCTCATTATTTTTAAGAGGTCTTTTCTTTCACAATCATATATCGTAAATCTGTCTTCAAGTTTCAAAAAGCTAACTTTAGTTTCTGTCAAGGCATTTTTCCAGTGTTCAATGGAGTTTTTAGTTTCCTGGTAATTTCTTTGGATCTGTTTCATGTATTCTAAATTCTTCATCAGAGGTTTCTCTTCCTTTTCTGATTTCCTCCGTTCTTCCATCTGTGTTCTTTTGGGCGGGGCTTATCATTTCTTTAATTAATTTCTTTATATCTTGCCTCACTTGGACCAGAAGTACAGTTTTAAATTCATCTATGAGGTCATGAAGGTATTTATTTTGGCTGCTGTGTGTCTAGTATTGGATGATTACTGTGCTGGTTCTCTTCTGTGTTTACTTCTCCTGGGCTTATTTTCTCATGTTTGGCAGCTGGAGTTTTTTTTTTTTTGTTTTTTTTTTTTCCTTCTCTTGTCATGTTGCTGGTTTCTTTCAGAATGGTGTATCCTGGGGGTCTCTGGCCCTCTATGTATTGCTGAGGGCCTTTCCAAAGCAATCTGACTTGAGTTTTTGCTGCCCTCCCCAATTTGCTATTATCTGAGGTAGGCAGGGACTCAGGGACAGTGCAGGCTAGCCTACAGCCTCTGTGTCAGTCAATCTGCAAGTTAGGTTGTACCTTGTGGATGTCATAGAGTTGCGACTGTTTTGTATCTGCTTATTGGGTCCCAACCAGGGGCGTGGTTCAGCCCCAGAAGACCCTGCCAGTTCTCTATGTGCCAGAAGTAGTTGAATGATGTCACTGCAGTTCAGGGCTCTGCCTAAATCCCAGCTGGCCTCTACCAGACCTCTCTGCACTGGGGACAACTATCTGATGTCACCATGGTGCTGGATTTGCCCAATTCCAAGATGTCCTCCACCAGTCCTCTCTGTGTCACTGATGCCGCTGTGGCACTGGGCTCTGCCCAATTCCAAGATGTCCTCCAGCCAGTGACAGCAGCCACAGGACCCAGTCCCAAGTACTCACTGGGACTCAGTGCAGATTTTCTTCTTGAGTCCACTGCACACTGTGCTGTTTGTCTTCACTGCATTCCCAGCACAGCGCAATTGGTCAGAAAACTGCACGGTGTCCAGCTTCAGAGCTCTGGAGCTTCTCGCAGTCTCCTCTGGTGCAGCCAGGTGGCTTTGGCTGCTTCGTGGGGTCCCAGGTCTCAATTTCCAGCAGTCACCAAGAGCCAATTCAGCTTTTCCCCTTGGATCCTCTGCTCAGTGTGCTGCGTTAAGGGTGTGGGATTTGCAGACTCCTGTTATTGGCAGTCACAGTCTCAGCATGACCTTAGATTCTCCGGGTGCACATAGTACAGCAAGAATGGGGCTCAGTGAGCACAGTGGGCTTCAGCTCTCCTTCTGCACTTTTCCTTCCTCTTCCTAGTTTTATTTTTCCCTTTGGTTACTGCCTTGGTTAATAAGAATCATTGTCCATTCATCTGGCCCTCTCCATGTTGTCATATTCTAGCATCTAATCGATTTCTCCACAGAGACTCTCCACTCAGCCCCCTAGCAAGCCGCCATTTTTCCTCTTAAGCCTTGTCCCACCTCTTAAAGCTTCACCATTTTTTAACATCCCCACTTTGACCATCAAGCTTCCAGCACATGAACCTCTAAGGGACATACTTGAACCATATCCAAGCACAGTAAATAGCATCCATAAATGTGTATATTAAAGTATCCAGTGATACTTACTTACTTGATGTGATACAAAGCTCTCTGATACAAAGCTGCAAGCATCACCACAATGTAGATAAATATATCCAGCAGCAGCAAAAGTTTTCTAATGAATTTTTCAGTGCCTACTTCCTGCCCTTCAGCACCACCTTGCTTAGAGTGCATAGGGCTAGTTTAGGTGACAGACAGGAAATCAAGAAATGATGAGAGCTTGAGTTCTGGACCGCGCTTCTCACCTGCATCCATGGCTGAAGAGCATGCGAGTGATTTTACAGTGGTTTTAATTCTCACTACCTTCTCTTCTCTTCCTCACATGTGAGAACCAGGCTACTTCTGATGTATCAACACTACGTTTTCAGGGTCCTTCAAGGCCAGGTAAATTGCCTGATTTTTCAGGTTGAAGGTGGAGGTGCTTTTTGTTACCTATTCAGAAAGGAAGCAAATGGGGTTTTCCAGACAGAAGCTCACCAATGTGACATTGAAAACCAAAATATTCTTGTTCTTAAGAATGGCCACACTTTCCAGACTGCCTTACAGAACCAAGTCTTGTTTGTAAGAGTGTTTCCATGGGAGAAAATTTTATTTCAAGTTCCAGACAATCCAGGCAAAAAGGGTCTTTGTGAATATGAGTTGTATGTAGGTAGGAGAGGACCTTCCCCACAGTGTGGCTCTTTCTTGTAGATGTCATAGTTTATTCTGTTTGAAGGAACTGCTCGGTTGGTCTGCTTTATAGAGACAGCTACTTGCTTTTTTGGTTATCAGGAAAAAATGAAAGTATGATTCATTGTGAATTCTTTCCTTCCTTTCTTCCTTCCTTCTTTCCTTTTTTCCCTCTCTTCTTGCTTCTTTTCCTCCCTCATTTTCTTCTCAGTCTTCCACTATGAGACAGGCAGTAAGGTGACAGTCACCTGCTTTCCGAGGCCTCACCCTGTCATGCTCTGACTGCTCAGATTCTCAGTGTTGAAAGAAACCCAGCTTCAACCCCTCTCTTGAAGCATGGACTTTCAAAATGAGGTCTATCTCGTAACCAAACTTGCTCTTTAGTTGCCAGTGTCTTCAAATTATTTCAAGTCCAAAGACCTTACAGCTGACTGGTGTACTTTGATTATAAGAACCTATATCTGACGCACTTGAAAGTAAGAGTTTCTGGTCCCACTGCAACAGAAAACAGACTAGGATAGTCTTTAATTACACCTTATGAATTTATGTTTCAATGCAAATTCCCACTTACTCAGAGAAAAAATAACTTGTGAATAATTCCATTTCTGGACCTATAAAATTTGTCCTTAATCAGACTAACAGGGCATAGCCCATGGTTGAATGACAATATTGGGAATAGCATGATTCTTCTATTTTGTAAATAATTAGTCTCCCAGGGCTTGTTGTAAAAAACTAAAGTCAGCTTGAAAGACAAACATGTCATAATTTGTCAAAACTTGGATCTGGTTGGCATGGAAATGAATCATTAAAATAACCAAAGGGTAGATAAGTAATTGTTTTAGTTTTCTTTCCTGTATGGATGTGAGTTTGTTGCTATTTATAATTAGCACAGTAAGACCTTAGCTTTTCTAAGTGTGGAAAACAAAGTCAATGTTTCTTCTTTAATATACATATGGTTAATTGTGTTGGTATCTATCTTTAGAAGCAAGAAGAACAAGATTTTCAAAAAACAAAAGCTAAGAAATGTGGGAAGTAGGAAGAATGACTAAGAAAAGAGAGGCAGTTGCTGTAACTGAAGGCACTGACTGGGCACTTTGCAAGACATTGCCCTTGGGGAGGAGCAGGAAGGAGAGCTGAGCCACGTCGGGAGCACCAGGGTTACCTTCGTGCTGCACTTGTCTCTTCCCGCCAAGGATTTTAAGTGACCTGATAACCTGTGGTCTTTATAAACCAACCACAGGCAAGCTGAGAGTGGGTTTCAATTGTTCACATTTTAAAAAGAGAGTGAGGAACATAGAGTATATGATTAGAAGAGAATTGCAGACTGATTGCGGGTCTTTCTTTCCTGTAATCTTCATGACTGTTGATAAGAAAACGAATGTATTAACCTTTCTTATTATGCAATATTATTCACTTTAACTAAGTGAATATTTACCGCATTTTTGTGCAGTGTGGTATGGCAGGTAAGACAGAGGCACGAGAGACGGCTCCATGGACAAGGATAAACAGAGTGACCACCCTGTAGAGCAAAGGCGAGCTGTGTCACAAAGAATAAGAGAAAATTCTGATGCAAAACTTTCAGAAAGCTTCCAGGAAGGCCTTGATGGATGAGTGGAAGACGAGCAAGGTGACTTCAGGCAGAAGAGGAAAAGAAAGCTGGGGAGGCGCCGAAGTGGAGGGCTCACTCATACCTTGCAGCAGTGAGGTTCAGCAGGCTGGACCCCCTGGGGGTGTACACTCACGCTGGAAAGCTGATTTGCACGTGGATAGGGTAGGCGTTGATTTTCAGGGACAGCAGAAGGGGCGTCTAGTAAGGTGTTTTGATCCTGGTATGTTATTCTGTGGTTTAGTAGCTTATTAGTGTTTAAAGATAGAGGGGGAGCTGGAGGTGTATGGAGAAATCATTGCTGTCAATTGCTTTGAAATTTCATGGGAAAGAAGCAGAAGACTAACCACAAAGGCAAGCACAGTTGTTAGAAAGGAGTATTAAGAACAGATTAAGAGCTGGGGACTTAGCTCAATAAGCACCTGCCTGGCAAGTGTGTGGTCCTTGGTCCTGAGTTTGATCCCCTGTACTGATAAAAAGGAAAAAGACAAAAAAAGAGAGAACTGATTAAGAAATAAGCTTGGGGCATGGGCATTAGGAAACCTAGAGTCTGTCACTTCCAAGTGATTAAGGAAAATCTTTTATTGCTGAGATCAAGTTGCCTCATCTGTAAAAGAGAAATGATTATCTACCTTTTAGGAGACGCTTTATTAAAATGCTCTCTATACTGAATATTCTTAGGCTTTGTTCATTTTGAGACTGTCTGACTATGTATTCAGCAGATACTATGTAACAGGCCAGGCATAGTTTCCAGTTCTGGGGCCTCAGTAGTGAATAAAAAATCTATACAATCTGCCCTCAGACGGCAAATAGCAGATGGAGGAATAAAAAGAAACAAAGTAAGTAAAGTATATTGGTTGCTGATAGTAATACATAGTAAGGAAAAATATAAAGAGGAAGGGGGAAATATAAAATGATGAGAGATTTTAAAATTTTAGGTGAAGTGTGCAGTGCAGGTGCTCACTTTTTGGCCACCTGGAAGAAGGAGAAGATGACATGCAGACATTTGAGAAAAGAGCTTCAGGCAGAGGAAGTGGGTAAGGTCTTGAGGTGAAAATGTGCTTGGCCTTGAGGAATGACATGAAGACCAGCATCTTGGAGCGGAGACCCAGGAAGCCGAGTCACACGGAGCCTGTGGGTTACAGCAACAACTTTGACCTTTACCAATAGTGAAAGGGGAAATTATTGGAAGATACTAAGCAGAGGAATAACATAGTATTTTGTTGTTGTTGTTGTTAATGACAGTGTTTAGTTTTTGTGGCGCTTGGGATTGAACCCAGGGGTGCCCCATGACTGAGCTATATTCCCCTCCTTTTTTATACTTTGATTGAGCCTTCAACTTGTTAACTCCTACTTAGTCTCACTGAGTGCTGGGAGCAACTTTGGTTTTAATTGGGCACCTCTGACAATAAATTGAGAAGAGATCAGGTGATAAAGACAGAACAAGGGAAATGAGTTTGGAAGCTTTTTGAAAGACTCGCGGTATGGACTACACACCAGTGTCGTGGCAAAGGGACTGCAATGTGAGAAGAATTCATATGTCTGATATGTTTTAAAGGTCAAACTGACAAAGTTGCTAACAAACCCCAATAGAGTATAAGAGAAAGAAATTCAAGAATTATTCTAGGTTAATGGGATGATTCTCTGATTTAAAACTATGCAGAGGAAACTGAATTGGGTGGGAATATTAGTAATTTCAGTGTGTTTTGTTTTGTTTTTTCCAGGCCAAGAAGCCTCTCTCTGGTGCTTTAAGAAGAGTCCCCAGCTTCCTGAGTTAGGAGAGAGAGAGTGCAGGGAAGAGGGAGAAAGAAGGAAGAAAATATCCTCATGGAGAGAAACCAATTTTTTTTTTTTTTTTGCATGGCTTCTTTGGGCCTCATCTTTGTCTGTACCTGAGCGCTTTTCTTGCGCCTGCCCACACTAAAATGTACTCTCCTGGCTGCAACTGCCAAAAGGCTATCAAGTAGTTTGTTTCTAAAAAGTGGTTCACCAAGTGAACATTAACAGGTCCTGAAGGCTGGTCTTCCTTTTGAAGTTGGATTCCAGCTTCTTCTCACCTCCAACAAAAAATTGAATGAAATGTGCAAAAAGCAGTGGTAAAATTGATTCAAGAAAGCAAAAATGCAGAATGGCAGAGGAATGGGTCCTGCAGATCAAGCTTGGACAGAGTAAATAGAGAGGGAGAGAGCAAAGATGGAGTTAGATGCTGCACCTGGAAAACAGTGTGGGCTCTCACAGGAAGTTATGATAGTAATTCCATTGCGAGCATGTTATAATTAACCTGAGGCAGCTGTGAATAAATAATAGTCTTTGCTTTTCTCGCATTTGCTATTGATTCATTGCTATGTTCCTATCATATTTACAGTGCAGGAAAATAACCACTCCTATAAGGGGATTCTATAGCATAAATATGCATGCAGAACTCCTCCAATATCAGACTCTCTCCCTAGGAAATGCTATACTTTAATATCTTTGGAACCAACCACTTTCCTCCCCCACTATAAACTTCTCTAAATCATCATAGTTTAAAAATAATTAAACTCATTCCTTCGATAGGGTCTCCCTCCCTCTACAGTTCAGGATGACCTTCAACTCACTTTGTAATCCAGGCTAGCCTTAACTTGCAGTGATCTTCCTGCCTCAGTCTCCCAAAGGCCGTGATTACTGGCATGTGCCATCAAGGCTGGCTCTGAAACTCATTCTGGGTGCACTTTTGTGCATCAAAGAATGATTATGATATTAAATTGACTCTTCTCTACTCTGAAACAGCTGAGTCCAAACAATTAATTATATGGTAAAGTAGTTGCCCTAATTTGATTATTTGTGGAAATAACCAGAACAGTGATGGTCTATTTACTTTGTGCTAATAAAGTGTTGAACTTGGCTTGGGCTAATTTGTTAAATGTATAATTATCATGATAGAGGATTTTTTTTAAACTGAAATCATTTTTAAAAACTGAACCATTCTAATATTAAAACCTATAAGTGATACAGAAGAAATCTTAAATAAAATAGAAGGTTCATATATTAAAACTTTTCCCCTAAATACTTATCAAAATTATTTGATTTTCTTTCATTACTTTTTCATAGCAGACTTTGAGACTGAACAGAAACTGAGATTTTATTGCCACTGAAAAAAGATCATAGTTTTAAATCAGATTGGAACCCAAAAAAGTCATTGCTTATTTGGTTTCAGGAGAACTGGGTCAGAGCCTTTGTTCGTATGGAGACAAATTCCCTCTGGGCTTATGTCATAATCACTGTCCCCTTCTCCCCTCATTCCTAAGGCAGAAATCATGGCCCATGCCTTGTGGAACTCACAGAAGTGAACTACAGATCCAGTCAGGTCACATATATGAAATAATTTTGCAAACTAAGTCCTAACAGCAATGGCATATGTTATCACACTCAAAAGACAAAACCACAGTAAATTTAAAGATCTGACTTTTATTTGCATTTCTAGAATTGGAGAATATCTTATTTCATAAGGCAAAATGTTTGTGGTAATGAGCTGAGCAGAGGAGCTTGGCTTTATAGGCAGAACTGGGTTGATTTTCCTTTGTGAACCTTTTTCATTCTTTAAGAATCAAAAGAAGACAGTCAATTCCTTGTAGGGTGGGCGGGGAACTTTCTTATGATCATTCCAGCTCAGGTAAACTAGGCTCCTTCTACTCAGTGGCTGTGAATTTCATGTTTTTTTTTTTTTTTTTAAAAAAACTAGCTCATTTCAAGGTTAAGTTCTGCTACAAGGCAATGAACATGAGTGACCCTGCCTTGGTCTGTCGGTGCTGTTATAACAAAATACCACAGACGGGAGCAACTTAGGGAGAGCAGAAGTGTATTTCCTCATGGTCTGGGAACTGGGAAAGCTGGTATGGAATCATTGTCACTGGTATGTTCTCTGATCCCAAGAGGACATATTGCTGCATCCTCACGTGACAAAGAAGAAAAGGTAAGAACTCAGATGCCAGGTGAAGCTTCTTTTCCATGGTTCAGATGTAGAATGTCCACTCTGAGTCTCATGCATTCAAAGATGAGCTTTTAGAAGGTGACTACTCAGTCGTCACATTCTAATGGAGTCGTCATACTCAGTTGTCAATGAACCCTGCAATGCTTTCATGCTTGGTCAGTGGGGTGTGACCTGGAAGAGCGAGTGATTGTCCCAACTCTTCCCTTCTCTCTCCACTTCCTGATTGCCATGGTTTGAACAGTTTTCCTCCACTGTGCATTTCCACCTTCTCCTTTCTGAGGGCCAGCACCATGGTCTGAACACACTGGAAGCTGTGAGCCAAAGAAGCATGACGAAGTAAAGTCCCTTTGTCCTCTGTTAACCTCCTTGTGTTCTGATATGGAGTAAGAACAGCCTGAGGAGCTTTCTTGGCAGGAGCCTCACATTTGTCTTTGTTTTGGTTTCTGGCTAGGAGTAGCTCCATGTAAACTTGCAAAGATTTCCCAGGGTGCTGGGAACCAGGCAAAGCTGTGCTGAACTACACTTAGGAGATCAGAAAACTCATATTGTGGTCAGACAGCAAGAGACTGTTACAAGAGATGTTGTGTTGCAACGTTCAAAAATACAATCCAAGGAGTGAAGCAACTGCATTTATTAACAGACCTGCACATTGTTTCTGGGCCTTCCCCTGGCGTTACCAGGTACGTGGAATGTGCACAGGGGGAAAACAGCCTCTCTCCCAGCTGAAGGAATGCACATAATGGGTGACATTTCAGGATTTCTTTATGTGTAAAGCAACTGAGACTCACCCAAACAAAGACTGTTCCCTCTCTAATGAGGGCTTGCTCTACTAAAATCTCTGCAAAGCTAGAGACCATGTTTTCTCTCCAGTTACTGACCTTTGAACGTGTTTTTCAGTTGAAGCTTCTAGCATTGTGCCATAGTTTTGGCTGCTACGCTGCTCTGTGTCTCTCTGGAAGCTCTCCAGGAGTCAAGGGTATTCTGGCATCTCTGCATGGCCTCCACTCCTGCACATCAAGCAAATCAAAGGAGATTCTTCAGTTTAAGGAATTTCTACATGATACCTTCTAACTGGTCCTGTTTGTGACTCTCCAAATGACTTAGCAACACAAACTGGTTATTTTCTGCTGTAAGGTGATGTAAAACTCGAACACATCTCACGTGGAACACTTAAGAAGTCATTTTGTTTCATGCATACTTAATCATTTCTGACTCAACACACATGTGAATGCCTCACCTAGAATGCAATATGACCTCAAACTAGCTTTTTAAAATGTTAAGCTTTTAAGATGCATAATCACATACATCTTAACACAGATTTTCAGTTCAACATCGTGATACCCTAAATATATTTTGCTGCAGGAAGATCCTGTGTGTGACGACTCCATTGTTCTTAGAGATGATGTATTTACTTAAAAAAAGCAATGGGCAAATGTTAAGCCAAAATCATAACAAGTCTTTGTTTTGGAGTGCTTAGTATTTTTCTTAACTCAAAGTAATTGCTAGATGTTATTTAATTATTTCTTGTTAAAATATTAATAGGGTGGCCAGTAGGTGGCTGCCGGGCCTTAGAGTCCCACATAAGCAAACTGAAATCCAGCTCAGGGTGAAAAGTTTTTTTCTAGGCTAATCAGAAGCAACCAACTGACCTCTAAGTTTCCCTAGAATCAACCCAAAAATGCTGTTGCTTAACTATAACAGATCAAATATTTTCTTTGCCTTGCTTCTATTTTTACATTAAAATGTTGTCTCCCCTCTCCACTGCCAGAAATACTAGTGATATGATGCTGCTTGATTTTTGATATTTGTAAGATGTGCAAATAAACTCTTTAACATTTTAATATGCTTATGTTTATTTTTTGACACTCTCATGACAACACACAACTATAATGTACTCATTAAGGAAGGGAATACATAACATTTTATGATATAGATTTAGTCACTTTTCTTGTTGGTAGGACAAAATACCCAATATCCAGAGTCAGAGGAAGAAAGGTTTATTTTAGTTTACAGTTTATTGAGGTTTCAGTCCATTGCTGGGGGCTCTAAGGCAGGGGTGCCACGGCAGAGGAAAAACAGTTCATGGTGTAGCAGGAAGGAAGAAATAGCAGCAGTAGCAAGCCTCTCTTTCCCTTTTCAATCCATTCATCTAACAGCCTATTGGTTGGTGCCACTCCCATTCACGGTGAGTCTTCTGTGTTTAATAAATCCATCCAGCCACATCAGATCCACGCTAATCCAATCAGTAGACTAATCTAGTTATCAAATACCCATTACTGAATATCACACATCCATGATGTAGCCGCCTCCCCCAAGCCCCAGCTATGAGTGCTGAGGCTTTGGGGGGCACTTAGATATAAGCCAGACACTGGCAAAACTAGAAAGCTGAACACTAACTTCTATAACGTTTGGGATAAAATGAACAGAATTTGATTAATAACTCAAAGTTTCCCTATGTCATATCTCTTCTCTTAGTTTAGGATCAAACAGAAAAATCCAAATCTGTATCTCTATTCATCACATAGGACATTCTGATCCAGGTAGCTCTTCCAACTTTCCCAGGGGAGCTGTCTCATGCTTCCTCGCTTCTCTGTCTGTCTGTGAGCCTTGCCATGGCACAGGTGATGGCAGCTGACTCGCTGGGTACATCAAGGTTAGAATATAGTCTTTGATTTTCTCATTCAATTAGTCTTTTTTTTTTTTTTTTTTTTTGGTCTTTTTCCTTTTTATCGGGTACTGGGGACTGAACTCACGACTGCCTGCTTTACAAGGCAGGCACTTATGCTGCTGAGCTAAATCCCCAGCCCCATTCAATTAGTCTTTCTTATGCAAGGGTTTTGAGAATACCACAGTGACTCATTGGCTTGAATTTTTAAATATAGTTTCCCAATATTACAGAACAAAAGTGTTACTTGTTGTAAATCTTTCACCTACAATGAGAAACTACACGTACTAGTGTACATTTTAACAGGACAACTAACTAGTTTGATTAAAGCCTTTATTCTAGTGAATATTTAGCTTTTAAAATATTCTACAAATATAGAGTATTAAATCTTAAGATGTTTAATTTTTCCAGCTTTATTGAGCTATAATTGACAATTGTATGTATTTAGTGTTCAACATGATGCTTTGATATAGGCATATGAAACAATTATTACAATTATGCTAATTATCCTATCACATCACACAATTATTTTTGTATGTGGTGAGAGCATTTAAGATATATTGTCTTAGCAATTTTCAACTGTGTCATGCATTAGCCGTAATGACTAGGCTGTAAAAAATCTCAAGAATTAGTTTATTCTGTGTAATTGAGAACATTTAATTTTTAATTCACAGCCAAAATATTCAAATAAAACACCTTGCAACTGTATCAAAGTTCCTAAGATCAGGGTAGATCTGGAATATAATTGTCTTTGTTTGAACTGGGAGAAGCTTGACTGATGAAGAAGCTGTTGAGAGGACAGATTGGTTACCTGAGTATTATGATCACCTTTAAGAATTCTGCAGAGGTCCAGTGAGTTTTGAGCTTGGATAGAGCATAAATCTTATAAAATGGCAGATGCTCTTTCTTCTCAAGAGAAAATGAAGTACTACTGTACCATTATGGTAGTTTCGGGGATGATACTGAGCATCAGGTTATGTTTTTCTAGCCATTCATTCATCATGTACTCATTCAATTCCTCACTCACTCATCCAGCAGACATCCATGGGACATCTGACATATACTGAGCCTACATTTGTGAGTTAAAAAAAGCAAGCTAGAATCAACCTCAAACATTATACTTCAGCCGGGAAGAGAACATGCATGTCGATAATGTATAGATAAGACTGGTTAAAAGTACTTAAAACTATGAAGGTAAATGGGAGCTTTGTTCCTTTATTACCTACACCAATCTATTCTAGAATCATGGGTAGAGGACTGTGGATGTCAGGTCTCCCACATTCTGATTTTATTTATTTTTATTTTTTGTTATGGAGGATCGAACTCATGACCTTGCGCTTGCCTGCTTGTGCCACTGAGCTCCATACCAGACCCCTCTGCTTTTCCTAATACACAGATATAAATGTTTTATAGTCTCTCAGCCCAGAACTGCATAGAGGTGACTGAGCTCAGAGGTTTCTACAACACTTTTTCAATTACTCATATAGCTAAGACTCTATTTCACTCAAATAGCCAATTAAATTGTTCTGCTTCTGTGCTCTTTATCATATTGTCATAACTGTTTGCTTTCAAACACAAACTTGTTCAACAAGCATCCTTTGAGGCACTTCTTTTTGCAGGGGTTATGGCATCACCAAGAGTAGAATCCATGTTCTCAGTTGGAATTAAGAAAATAATAAATTATGCTAAGTTTTTCATGTTAAAGTATAACTTTTAACCTAGAGTTACAGAATTTTAGAGATGGGAAAAACATAAAGGCATCTTCTCATCTCTCTCAATATATTTGAAAATACTGAAAAAGTGGCTTGCTCAAGGCCGCCAGTAAAAGGCACAGCTGGGCTTCCAAGTCAGCCTCTGAATCCTGCCACAGTTGTTTTTTATTCTTGGGCCTTTGGCATGCCAGACAAGTGCTCTGCCACTGAGCTACATCCTCAGGCTCCCAGTTCTTTTGACCACAAGGAAATACTGGTTTTGTGACACTGTATTAAGAAATTCACAAAGTTGTCCCATGTTTAGATTTTTCTTAATTGCATATCTGAATGCTTCTGTGTAACTATCACCAAAGTAATTATTTTGCATTTTGTTTTTGCATCTAATGGCTATTTATTTAGATAAATTACTCACTCATCTTTATTTTTTTATTGTTCCTTAGCAGCTCTTAATTTTGTACCTTTCTTAACAGATTAAATTATGTCTAATGAAGTTTTACTGGGATAAAATTTCATACCATCTCACTAGTACAGAACACATGTACTCTGGTTAAACACTTTCTAGTGGGAGGGTATGAGGAGATGTTGGACAGTTCAGAGTGTTTTGTTGTGGGATAAAATGGGAATGAGAGAAAATTATCTATCATCTCTACTTGTCATTAATCCTTCTATCTTAGTGGTTCTCCCAGGCTCTATCCTCTCCATTCTGTGCTGGAGACTAGTTTTTGTAATGTCCAAAAACATTTTTTGTTGTCACGACTGTGGTGCTCCTGGTATCTACTGGATAGAGGTCAAGGATGATTCTAAGCACTCTACGAAGCACAAGACAGCTCCCCTGATAAGGAATTTCTGGCCCCAAACAGCAATACTTAGCAATAGAGATAAGACTTAAAATCAATCAATCAATCAACCTATTTTCTACTATCTATCTATTATCTATCATCTTTATACAAAATTTGTCATATATAAAATTAAACATAGGAAAACAAACAATGATAAATTAATTAGATAATAGCTGGAAAATGTATCATTTTGTCAGGAGACACAAATTGAATGCCTTAATTTTTCTTTGGAAAACTACTCTGTTTTAACAAACTAGTCCATTATATGAAGCTGCAAACACAGGACTTGGGAGCATTTTCAATATGTCTTGGCACATTTATCTCAAAAACTGATTAAGACTGTATACTGCTAAGAAGTACATTTTGTTATTCTGTATAGTCACACATAAAATTGATTTATATTTACTTTTATGAACAATAAAATATTCTCCTAGAATTTACCTTGTAACCCAACTTGCTTATTTTTCTATTGCTACATTATTTTTTGATAGCAAAATTCAAAGCCCTTGAATAAATAAATGAGAAGTACAGCATTTTGTCACCAAATAATTTCAATTAAGTGTCAAGAGACTGAGATAAATAGAGACTATTAATTAGAACAGCACCTCTGTCACTGTTGCAGGGCTGATCCAGTGACAGATATTAAAAGTAGTGAACAAAAGTTTGTAGAGGAAAAGGATATTTGAATAGTATCAAATTATGTCTCAATAAACATTCTTTAATTATAAAGGAGGAAAAAAGGCACAAGCTTTTCCTCAAAGTGTATAACAAATGACCACAAATTTGTGGCTCAACATAATGTGTAATTATCGTTAGTTTCTGTGGGCTGGGAGCCCAAGCAGGATCATCATTCAGTTTCACAAATTGACAGCTAGGAGCTGCATTTTTATTGCTGTCACTTCAGGAACCCTCAGTTTCTGAATGCCACCCTCTGCTACTTGGTGTGGGGACCTCCACAAGATGCATTTTTCTCTTTCCAGGCCACAAGGAGAAAGTCCCTCCCACTCACAGTTATCCCTAACTTTTTCGCTGCCTCTTTGTGTTAGTTCAGGGCCACCCAGTGTAATCTCTGTTTTGATTAACCCCAAATCAATTGGTCAGGGACCTTAATTAAATCTGTACAATCCCTTCTGCTATATAACATATTAACAGGAACTCTGTAACATATCACAGGAACCCACTGTACCATTTTTTTCTTTTGCAAGTTTTAAGTCTAAAATTATTTCACAATAAGAAGTTGAAAAGCAATTAGTGATCTCCCATGACAATTGGTTAAATTCAGAAAGCTAATGATTTGGAGCTAAATATTCCCACTGTAAAGTTTTAAGTGCTTGGAGAAGAATGTAATTATCATTTGTTCTTTACGGCAAATGCCAAGAAACCTGGTGAGGTAGGCAAAGACAGGTATAGAAAAGACCTGGCACAGTGATTGGGAATTAGAAAGTAATACATACCCAGGAAGGAGTTAAGGCAATCAATAATATGAAGCATTAACATACACCAACTACCATGCTAGGGTTTCTATTAGTTTGCAGTTATTGATTAAAATGATCAAAGATGCTCAGGATTGTTACAGACACATGAGTGGACTCAAAATTCAAACAGATAATTCTAGATGGTCTCAAAGCCCAACACCTTAACTTTATGTGATGCCCATCACTAATAAAGGATACCAGAGGCATCTTGACAGATGGAAAAAATAAGTAAATATTGGAACAATGAAGAGGAAGTAAGAATCACAGAATTTTCTCCTCATTACAATGTAGAACTAAACTGAAGTTTACATCATGGCTGGTCTGGAGGGTTTGCAAATTCAGGAATTAGTGAAGAAGTTATCATGTTCAAAAGGAATACATCAACAGGTACAGCAGAGCAGAGATAATTTCGTATCTTCCTTCAGTTCTGAGTTTAGGTGAAAGGTTCCTGACAGCAGATCTGTTCATTATTGGCAATGGAATTGGGGTCCACTGGTGGAGGGGGGATCTGGGAGGAGCTGGTCAGGACATGCAGTTAAACTAGTTATGGTGAATAGGAAGCAGAACAGAGGCAGAAGCTCATCGCTGGAGCGAGCCAGCACTGGAGATGGGCAAGCAACACCCAGGGTGATTCATGGCTGATTCTATCTTCAAGGCTTGGAGACCGCTAGCTTTGGGAATCTGATTGACAGCAAAGAATATCTGAGCTGTGATTGTGGGAGGGCGGAGGTAAGGTTTCCTTTGTGCCAGTTTGTTCAAAACTGGGCGTGTAGGAGACAAGTACAGTTGGCCCTGCATATCTAGGGAAGATTTCAAGTAGACCTGAGGATGATCAGAGGTTATATGGTGCCACATCATTTATGTAAGACATGGGCATCTGCAGAGTCTGTTATCCGTGAGTAGGCACTGAAAGCAATTTCCCACAGCCACAAGAAACAACTGTGTTAGAAAAACAAATTCTGAAGATCAGAAGAATTGAATCCTGAGGAAAACTTGAACTATTCACTAAGTTATTTAAAACTGATCTGATCTACTTTTTTGGACCTATATATTGAGTTGGGATATTAATTGAAATGGCATGTTTAGCATCACGAAGGCCTTGACTAATTCTCCCTTGATATTCTTGTGTATAATTGTTACATTAGTTTGACATTTATTGAACACTGTGGGTGAATATTAGTACAATTATACAACTTAACTAAATAGTGTTAATCCATTGGTTCTGATCAATGTCCAGAAATGTATCAATAACTTCTATTCTTTGCTCTGTTCTATTTAGTTTTCTCTATAATCATACGGCAAAGAGATGGCTTCTAGTGTGGCACATCTTTGCAAAGAGCCAGGATTCGACTCAGCTTTCAACAGAAGATCTTCATTAGCTATTTGCACAGTTGGAGACGTGACAAAATGAGATTTGAGGATATAACCCAGAGAAAGAAGGGAAGAAATTGGCATGCATTTTTCTTCCTGGGGATGGGACTGCTGTCTAGATTTTTAATAAAGTTCTGCTTTTTCTTAACCTCATTTCAGAAATTTATTTTAGGAACTTATTGTACTTATAAAAATTTTAGTAATATCCTTCTTAATATACTGATATAATTTGCTTATAAGCTGCATCTTTTGATTAGAGAATATTGGCATTGTGAAAAGGTTAATAATAATAAAAAATTATGAGTAGATTTTTCTTTTCATGCAGAGAATATTCTTTTCTGTTTAA
Organism: Cavia porcellus; assembly: GCF_034190915.1. Classification (NCBI taxonomy): domain Eukaryota; kingdom Metazoa; phylum Chordata; class Mammalia; order Rodentia; family Caviidae; genus Cavia; species Cavia porcellus. The sequence continues at coordinate 76,788,853 of NW_026947494.1, read as the reverse complement.
TGTTTCATTTCTTGTTCGAAGAAAAGAAAGGCCTACTTTATATTTTTAATTCTCTTTTCTTATTTTTAGTACCTTTAAATTTACTTGTTTTCCCCCCTCCACAAGTGGGGAATGTGTCTCCATCATTCCCATGGACACCAGAAACCCTAGCTGGTGTCGATTGTTATAACGTGGGCCCCGGTATAAAGTCCACGGAAACAAGAGTCCAAAACTTAAGTGGCAAAGGCTTTATTGAGCCAGTCCTGGCGGCACAGTCTCTCCTAGATCAATCCAAAGACTGCCCGCCCAAGACTGGGGAAAGGGGTTTTTAAAAGTAAGGGAAAGTGGGGAGGAAACCTGTAAGGCCATTAAACCTGTTGACCCGCATCTGGAAACTGTATTGCTGTCCACTTAGCTCTGACAGTCCCGGGAGTTCCTGGTGTTGTTCAAATTACTCCCATCCTGCAGACTGACATTATCTCAGAGTGGCACATCTGCAGCAATATTTGGGGAAGAAAGTGGAGAGTTAATTATCCTAGGACAGCTTGTCTTCGCCAGTGAGTGCGAAGGGGTCACGAGTTATGAGATGCTGGAACTTAAGTTTTACAAAGATCTGATATCTAACCCATTGGTACATACAGAACAAAAGGAAAGCACCGATCGGGGTTTGGGCCACAGTATTTCCCGGTAATTTCTTTGAAGCTAAACAGTTCTTAAAATTGGGGCAGGCTCATTTTATGACAGATCATCACCAGGTCGGGGAGAGGTCACCAGAAACCCAAATTCTTTATGGCCCAGATAGGTGGGTGGGGGGAGGCAATAAGGCGCGCTACAGAACAGGAAAACGGCGAGTATCTATCTTGTGGGAAGAGTAACTAAGGTTAGGTAAAAAGGTTAAACTCATGGGCAAATCTCCCTGCATATAAACACACTACTTCAAACAATGTGTAAATTAGTGGGCCTTCTTGTCTTCTTTAGTTCTTTAGCGAAGACTAGAGGCGCCTACCCGTGATTAACAGCCCTTGTTAGCTTGTTTTAGCACCACTCTTCTTGTTTGTAGAGGGCCGCTCCGTGATTAACATTTCAATTAAGTGAAATTCTTGCAATTCTTTACAGGGGAGAGTATTGCTCAACATATCAATTGGGTCACTTAACATATCAGTTAAGAAAAGAAAACATTTAGTAAGCCGCGGTACAGGTTTGCTATAATACACAAAATGATGAAGCTACTTTCTTAGAGTACAACATTCCCCTCTGATGTTGTGACTTCTGGGCCAAATCCTTGGCCGTACTTAAGGTCTGCTGGGGACAAGCTCATACGCTTGTTGCCTGACCATCATTAATTTTATACTTTGTACCTGACGCTTGACATATGCAGTCAGCCTATTTACTATGCAGGGGCCCAAAGTGGCTAGCACTAGAATCACAATGATAGGACCGGCTACGGTCGCTATTATGTTGGTTATCCACGGTGGGAAGGAGAACATTTGCTCCGCCCACCCTAGAGCTCCTTGTCTTAGTCTCTCTCTTTTTTGTATGCCTCTTTGGAGTTCCGCTAAGTTTTGTCTAACTACCCCAGACTTATTGGCGTACAAGCAGCATTGCTCTCCCAGGGCCAAGCACAGTCCTCCTTTTTCAGCAAGCAAGAGGTCTAGTCCTCTGCGATTTTGGAGAGCTACTTCAGCTAATGAGTCCATTGAACTCTCTAAGGCCTCAATAGCATTTTGGACTCTTTTTATTTTTTTATCTACCTGTTGAGATAGCATATTGTATTGGTGTATGCTAACTCCCATGGACGCAGCACTCATCCCGAGGGCTGAGAATACACTGATCCCAGCCATAATAGGGAGGGCTGGACTTCTCTTATTGATCTGGTGACTGGCTGAGATGAGAGCCTGGTTCCCTTCTTTCTCGGAGTGCCAGTAGATTCTAGGCAGAACCTGGGTTAGTACACACACCTCATCCTGGTCAACAACGAACTTTTTTGAAATCATACAAGGGAACCATCCTGAAGTACAAGCCCACCAATGGCTGGCCGGGGCTATTAGGGGAGTAGCGTCACCAGCTCCTGTGATGCGATAAGAGTGAGAAAGGTCGCAATACTCAGGGGCTGTGTGGCTAAAATGATATATGCAGGTACCAGTTATCCCCTCTAAACTGGTGCCTTTCCATAGCGATTGGGGAAGGAGCATTTTGCATCTAGAGGGATCGGAGGCTAGTTTATCAGTGACCGTGATGTAGCCCTCATAGAAGGGGGGCTCTGGGGACATGCACAGCCAGCATGGGATTTTTAAATCGCTATCAAGGGAACTGTTAAGTAGCTCAGCTGCTACTTCCAAAGGTTGGAATATTTCCGCTATTATTGAAGGTGGGGCGGAGGCTTTGGGCTCAGTCTGTGCCCGTCTAGACCTTCTCAAACCAGTTTTTGTAGCCCTCGTTGAAGGTTGCATCGAGGTTGGATCGAGGCTAGGCACTCTAATCTCTATCCAGTATGGGATGCCCCCTTCCCCCCTCCATTTACACAGCTTTATCTGGGGCTGGTCTGTGTGGTAAATGCTCCCATTGTATGTGGCCTCAGTCACTTTAGTCGTCGGAGTGTGCCTCCGGGGTCGACTGAGTGGGAAATTAATGGGTGCCTTCTGAGTGGGGGCTGTCACTGGGCGGCGTCCTCTCCTGTAAATGACTATAGGAGGCTTTCTAGGTGGCTTGTATAAGATATTGATACTAATTCCAGGATCATGTCCAGATTTATAAATTTTAACAGCGTAAGTAAGTCCCTGCCCCAGCCACCTAAAATCCGTTGGATTTAGAAAGGTCAGCTGGACTGGGTTACAAGTATAAACACCATAACAGTTTTTGTTTCCTATGTACTTGACAGTGAGATATTTTTCAGAGTTATAGTATCCATCTAGGCCTCCTGTGACACATGACCACGAATAACAATATTGATGTTTTGGATCGGAGGCACAGTACACATTATAATTGGGGTCAGGCTGGTTTTTAGGACATACATACAGGGATGCCTGCTTGAGTTGGAACATAACTTGCAGAGCTTTAGGCCCACGGCCCGAGCAGAGGTTACGGTGGACCGACCCACCTACCCTGCCAGTTGGGCTGTCATCATTAATTATTATCCCATTGAAAAGTATACATAGGTCAATGGTGACTTGATTTATCGTGTCTTTAGCTCTCCCTAGTTCCCTTTTAGTTTTCTCGTCTGAAACAATCCAGTCCCCATTCCCGGGGTTTACAATTATAATCGAGCACCAAGCCAAATACCATAGTACAGACATAATTTTATGGCTGAGAGTCCTTTACAAACTTTAACTTTAATGGGTTACCAGTCCGTTGTACTGTCCATCGGGGACCCTTTTCGTCGTCTGTAGCTTCCAGTGGTTTGACTTGTGTGTGGTGGATCCACGCAGTCTTTTCTGCTACCTTGACGGAGGTGGGAGTGCTGAGCACCACGGTGAACGGTCCCTCCCAGCGCGGCTCAAGCGAATCCCGGTGGTGTCGTCGCACCAGGACCGACGTTCCTGGCTCAATTGACGCTTGGGGCAGCGTTCCCAAGGGGGGGTTCGGATGTTTTTGTCTGAACAGCCGGTGAATTGAGGTCAGTACAGGCTGGAGACTCTGTAAGGACTTAATGAGATCTTGGTTAGTTACTTCGGCTAATTTGTCTTCTGACAACTTAGGAACTATAGGTGGGGGTCTCCCGAACATAGCCTCAAAGGGGGAGATCCCAGAAATATATGGGGTGCATCTGGCCCTCAGCAATGCAAAGGGAAGAAGGCTCACCCAATTGTCACCAGTTTCTAAAGACAGCTTAGTCAAAGCGTCCTTAATGGTCCGGTTCATGCGCTCTACTTGTCCCGAGCTTTGTGGCCGATAGGCACAATGGAGTTTCCAACTGATTTTCAATACTTGGGCTAACTTTTGAGTAACTTGGGCTATAAAAGCCGGGCCATTGTCGGACCCCATTGATAATGGGAGGCCAAATCGGGGTATAATCTCATGTAGTAGCTTTTTAACTATAACCAGGGCTGACTCAGACTTAGTGGGGAAGGCCTCTACCCAGCCAGTGAATGTGTCTACCATCACCAGGAGATAGCGGTGTCCCTGCAAGCCAGGTTTTACCATATCCGTGAAGTCCACTTCCCAGTGTTCTCCTGGGGAGGTTCCTCGATACCGGGTGGTTTCCAGTGGAGGTTTCCTGGTTGGGTTGACCAACAAACACTGTGGACATCTAGAGCTCAGAGAGGCAGTTAGTTTGGAGAGCTTTGGAATGAAAAATCGATCTCTGAACAATTCTGCTAGTTTAGTTCCTCCTAAATGAGTAGCCTGATGAGCTTGCTGCAAAAGCTCTCGTCCTAGTGCTTCGGGTAACAGCACTCGCTTGTCGGGCAGCTGATACCAGCCCCCTGGAGTGCGGGGTTTGGCTCCAAGTTGAGATGCTAGCTGTAAATCTGTCTTCGAATAAACAGGCTCTGACAAGGCTTGAGGGACTAGCATCAGGGCAGTCATTTCCTCTGCAGGCCCCTCTGATGTGGTTGCTATTTTTCGGGCAGCCTGATCGGCCAAATTGTTTCCTATGATGATGGGGTCATCTCCCACTTGGTGTGCCTTGCAATGAATAATAGCGACTTGCTGAGGTAGCCAGACAGCTGCTAGCAAGTCTAGGATCTGTGGGGCATTTTTAATCTTAGTCCCGGCCGAGGTCAAGAGACCGCGTTCATGGTAAATAGCTCCATGTACATGTACAGTAGCAAAAGCATATCTGCTGTCTGTGTAGATGTTTACCCTCTTTCCTGAGGCTAGCTTTAATGCCTCTGTCAGAGCAATGAGCTCTGCCTTTTGGGCAGAAGTGCCAGGCTCTAACTGCTTAGCCCAGAGTACCTCTTTCTCGGTGGTCACTGCTGCGCCGGCCACTCGCCTCCCGTCCTGAATGAAACTGCTTCCGTCGGTGAAATAATTGTAAGCGTCCTTAAAAGGCTGGTCGGTTAGATCAGCTCGCAAGTTCTGCTGTAACTCGAGAATGTCAACACACTCATGGAGAGGCATCTGTTGGTTTTCTGGGTTATCGTCGGGCATGAGAGTGGCTGGGTTTAGAGCTGAGGAGGTCTTGAAAACTACTGATTCTGGGTCTAGAAGCAAGGCCTGATAGTGTAGAATTCTGGCATTTGAAAGCCATTTTTCTGGGGGGGTTTTAATAAGAGTCTCTAGGCTGTGGGAGGTTACCACAGAAATCTTTTGTCCAAAAGTGAGCTTCTTAGCCTCTTTGAGTAGCATTGCCACAGCGGCCAAAATTCTCAGGCACGGAGGCCACCCTCCTGCCACTGGGTCGAGTCTTTTAGAAAGATAGGCTATAGGTCTCTTCCAAGGGCCAATATCTTGAGTCAGAACCCCTTTTGCTATGCCTCTGAGTTCATCTACGAACAAGGTGAAGGGTTTAGTAACATCAGGGAGCCCCAGGGCTGGAGCCTCAGTCAGAGCTCGCTTGAGCTGTTGGAAAGCCTGCTCGCACTCATCTGTCCAGTCGAGCGACTTTTGAGTCTCTCCCTTTAAAGAGTCATACAATGGGCGAGCGATTTCAGTAAAGTTTAGAATCCATAGTCTGCAGTATCCGACAGCTCCCAGAAACTCCCGCACCTGTTTCTTAGTTTCTGGGGATGGGATTTGTAATATGGCCTGGATTCTTTCTTTTGATAAAGTCCTCTTTCCTTCTTGTAATTTATAGCCCAGGTAAGTCACGGCCTGGCGACACAGTTGAGCCTTTTTAGCCGAGACTTTATAGCCTAATCGTCCCAAAGTCTTTAACAACTCCTCAGTTGCCTCTTGACATGTTTCTAGGGACGTTGAGGCTATCAACAAATCATCTACATATTGAAGGAGCACTATCTCGGGGTGTTCCTCTCTAAATCTTAAGAGATCTCTTGCTAACGCCTCGTCAAAAAGGGTGGGAGAGTTCTTGTAGCCCTGAGGTAAACGTGTCCAGGTCAGCTGTTCCTTTACCCCTGTATCTGGGTCAGTCCACTCGAAGGCAAATAGGGGTTGACTCACCGGAGCAAGAGGCAGGGTGAAGAAGGCATCCTTCAAGTCCAGGACAGAGTACCAGGTGTTCTCCGGATTAAGGAGGCTGAGCAGGGTGTAAGGATTTGGCACTGTTGGGTGTAGAGTCAGCACTCGTCTATTAACCTCTCGGAGATCCTGTACAGGGCGATAGTCATTCGTCCCCGGTTTCTGAACTGGGAGCAAGGGCGAGTTCCAGGGAGAGACACAAGGAATGAGAATATTATTGTCTCTTAGTCTCTGTATGTGGACTTTAATTCCTTTCCGGGCTTGCAGGCTTATTGGGTATTGCCTTAAGCAGATGGGGCGTGCCTGAGGCAAGAGTTCTACCACATGGGGGACTTGGTTGACTGCTAGCCCTGGAGGGTTGTTTTCTGCCCAGACTTCTGGAATCTCCTGTTTCCATTTGTTCAGCAGTTCTAATTCTAAGTCAGTCCGTGACAACTCGGGTGCACCAGACAAACTTCCCAGCAGGCGGTAACTTTCTCCTTCTGGGACAAGAGCCAACACTCTAATACCCTCTGATTTTGAGGGGGTATCAGTCCCTAGCTTCAGTCTAGGTTTATTCGTAACAAAGTCAATTTGCACCTGTAATTTATGTAGAAGGTCCCGCCCTAAAAGGGGATCCGGGCACTCAGGGACCCAGAGAAAATCATGTTGGACCAGTCTATGTCCAGGTCGAGCCAGACTAGCTGTCACCTTTGGGTACGATTTTTGGTCCCCTGTAGCTCCTATCACATTGACAGATTGCTTGGTCAGTTTTCCTAATGGTTGAGTCAGCACAGAATAGGTAGCTCCTGTATCGACTAGGAAGTCCACCGGTTGCCCCCCCACTTGGAGAGTTATCCGGGGCTCGGGGGGTGGCGGCGAGCCCTGACCTCCTCATTTCTGAGACAACAGGGCCTTAGTCTCTCGTTCTGTCTTAGGCTTTAACTTTGGACAATCCTTACGCCAATGTCCCATCTCCTTACAGTACGCACATTGCTCTTTGTCTAGAGGAGGTCGCTTACCTCGAGCTTCCTTTTTCCTAGGGTTAGCTGACCTCTTGGCTTCTTTTTCGCAAAGTAATTCCAGTACTTTAGTCATCTTTTTGGTTGTTGTTTCTTGCAAGGTTTCCCTATTGTTGAAAACCTTTTGTGCGACCTCGACCAACTGGCTGAGAGGCATTCCCTCGAATCCCTCAAGCTTTTGTAACTTTCTCCTAATATCAGGGGCCGACTGGGACACGAAAGCAATATTAATTGCTCGTGCGTTCTCGGGTGCCATCGGATTGATTGGAGTATATAATCTATAGGTCTCTAAAAGGCGCTCTAAGAACACCGCTGGAGACTCATCGGCTAACTGCTGCACTGCACTCACTCGGGAAAGGTTGGTGGGCTTCTTAGCAGCCGCACGAAGTGCATCTAAGAGCCTCAGGCGATACTCATCGAGAGCCTTCTTACCTGCATCCGTGTTAGGGTCCCACTCGGGTCGGGAGGAGGGGAACAAGTGCTCAATTCGTTGCCGATCAGTGGATGGAGATCCATCCGGTTCTCGGACTCCCTTTTGCCCCAAAGCGCAGATTCGCATCCTTTCCTCAGCCGTGAAAAGGATGCGTAAGATCTGCTGGCAGTCATCCCAAGTGGGAAGGTGGGTGGAGAAAACAGACTCTATAAGGCTAATCAGAGATTCTGGGTCCTTCGAGAAAGGGGGGTTCTGACTTTTCCAGTTATAGAGGTCAGAGAAAGAAAAGGGGGTGTACACAAACATGGAGCCCCCACTCGGGGCTGGGACCTCCCGCAGAGGACACAGTGGCGCTGCCTCGTGGCCCTGTTCCAGAGGTCCCTCTGGTCGAGCGTGGCGGCGGGTTCGAATGGGCCGAGGCGGGGAGGGCGAGGTGGAGTCAGGTTGTGGCTCAGGGGCAGGATACGGGGGAGGGGGTAAGGGAAGGATGTCTAGCGGGTCGGAGAAGTCTTCGCTCGGAGGTAAGACTGGAGGTGCGTTGGGCTTGGAGGTCTCCTCTTCAGCCTTGGATTTCGGTTTGAGGGCTGCTAGGACTCCATTCGGAAGTGGCTCAATCCAAGGGGGAGCATCATAGATTGTATCTATCCAAGCCTGGATATAGACAATCTGATCGGGGTGAGCGGGGGGCCCAAATACATACTGGCGGACCGCTCGAGCTGTCTCCATATCAAAGGACCCAAAAGGGGGCCAGACTCCTTGGGTCCCCAGGGGCCACTCCTGTGTGACAAAGGTTGTTAGTCTGGCTTTGCGAACCCTTTCCCCATATCTCCCACCTCGCCTCTGGAATTCTTTAAAGTGGTCAATGACAAGGCTAAGGGGAGTGCTGGGAACAGATTCGTTCCGACCCATAATGGACTCGTTCTGACCCATAGCTGGTGGTGTCGCTGGTTTTGCTGGAAAAAAAACTTAAAAGGCAAAGTTAGGGTTAAACAGAAAAACTACAGAGACTAGGCAAACGGTCGGAATCACCTTTGCCCACTCCGAATTCCAGGAAGGAGCTCCTAAGAAAGAAGGCTCTGTTAGAGTTAGGTGACCAAAAAGGGGAACAATTAGAACAAATGAACACACAGACCGACACACAAGACGAGACAGGACAAGACAAGCTGCAGCAGAATGGCCTTTGCTCAAAAATTAGTCAAATTTTGGGATCTGGAGGAATTAACAAATTTAACTAATGAAGTGGTTCCCCACCCAGGCGGAGTCACAAATGGCAAAAACCAATTGACTTCATCCTCGGGGGCTTCACTTCCCAAATTAAGGGCGTCCCCTTCCGAACGGAGTGGTTCCTCACCCGGGGCAGATTCACAGATGGACAGAATTTGTCCGACAAACCAACTGACTCTGTCCTCGGGTGGTTCCCACTCCCAAATTGAGGGCGTCCCCTCAAAATTACAAATTGACCGCGGCCCAAACAAAACCTCCAGAGCACTTACTTTCAGATGTTCGGAAATGAGTCTGGAGTCTTGCTTCCATCCAGGGCGAGCCCCCAAATGTTATAACGTGGGCCCCGGTATAAAGTCCACGGAAACAAGAGTCCAAAACTTAAGTGGCAAAGGCTTTATTGAGCCAGTCCTGGCGGCACAGTCTCTCCTAGATCAATCCAAAGACTGCCCGCCCAAGACTGGGGAAAGGGGTTTTTAAAAGTAAGGGAAAGTGGGGAGGAAACCTGTAAGGCCATTAAACCTGTTGACCCGCATCTGGAAACTGTATTGCTGTCCACTTAGCTCTGACAGTCCCGGGAGTTCCTGGTGTTGTTCAAATTACTCCCATCCTGCAGACTGACATTATCTCAGAGTGGCACATCTGCAGCAATATTTGGGGAAGAAAGTGGAGAGTTAATTATCCTAGGACAGCTTGTCTTCGCCAGTGAGTGCGAAGGGGTCACGAGTTATGAGATGCTGGAACTTAAGTTTTACAAAGATCTGATATCTAACCCATTGGTACATACAGAACAAAAGGAAAGCACCGATCGGGGTTTGGGCCACAGTATTTCCCGGTAATTTCTTTGAAGCTAAACAGTTCTTAAAATTGGGGCAGGCTCATTTTATGACAGATCATCACCAGGTCGGGGAGAGGTCACCAGAAACCCAAATTCTTTATGGCCCAGATAGGTGGGTGGGGGGAGGCAATAAGGCGCGCTACAGAACAGGAAAACGGCGAGTATCTATCTTGTGGGAAGAGTAACTAAGGTTAGGTAAAAAGGTTAAACTCATGGGCAAATCTCCCTGCATATAAACACACTACTTCAAACAATGTGTAAATTAGTGGGCCTTCTTGTCTTCTTTAGTTCTTTAGCGAAGACTAGAGGCGCCTACCCGTGATTAACAGCCCTTGTTAGCTTGTTTTAGCACCACTCTTCTTGTTTGTAGAGGGCCGCTCCGTGATTAACATTTCAATTAAGTAAAATTCTTGCAATTCTTTACAGGGGAGAGTATTGCTCAACATATCAATTGGGTCACTTAACATATCAGTTAAGAAAAAAAAACATTTAGTAAGCCGCGGTACAGGTTTGCTATAATACACAAAATGATGAAGCTACTTTCTTAGAGTACAACATCGATCTTCACATAGAAGCATTGGATCCCACGGTGACTGTCACAAAATGGCAACCATAGATAAGGGAGGAATCCTGTGCATTCAACACTCTCTCTAATTCATGAGGACATGTGGGAAATCTACCTGAACCTGTTACTGGGATTAGAAGTTCAATTTTTTTTTTTTTTGAGTTTTTTTTTTTTTTTTTAATTTAAGAGGAAAAAGAGAAAAACACAAAACAAAACAAAGCAGTGTAAGGTTACATATAATACAGAACTACAAAAAAAAGCATAACAGTAAGAAATCACCTGTTAATAGATTACATATTATCATCTTGGAAATAGTTGCTCAAATCACAGTATCAAAGAATACAAAGTAGACATTCAAACAGAGAGACTACAAACAGCTGTGTTCAATGATCCAAAAACATTAATATAGTCAGCTATTCAACATCCCTATACACACTTGCTGTTATATCCGTTAGAGCTCTTTTTTCCACTTCCTCTCTTTTTACAACAAAATTTACACATTTTAGATTTTATTACTCCTTAGTTCTTATTACTTTTTTGGGGGGGGAGAATAAAGTCAAATATGGCAGAACAAAGCTGTCAGTGAAAACCAAGGATAGACTTAGCACATGATGTAGAACAGAGTATACGGTTATTAACAATAGTTATCAACGTTGTCTCTTGTTTCCTTAAAAAGATTTGTCTATCTCATTAGATATTATAAAGTTGGACAAAACAGTAGAGAAGAAGTTCAATTTTTTTAATGTAACCATTAACCACCCTTCTAGATTCTATAACATTAACTTTTATAAATAATTTTATTGAGTTATAAATCATGTCATACAATTAATCTGTATACAGTAAATGCATACAATTCAATGGCTTCTACCTAGGCACAGAATTGTACATTTGATATCACAATCAATTTTAGAACCTTTTTATCATCCTCTAAAGAAACTCCAGTCTTCAGTCATCACATCCTTTTATATCCTGTAGCCTTAGGCAACAATTAACCTACATTTTGTCTTAATAGTTTTTTTCATTTTCATTAGTATATATTTTCACTAAATAATGATTATATTTAGCCTGGGAAATTGGTGCTTGCATGTAACACGTCTTAATTCTTTTTTGCCTCCTATCCCTCCCACCCTCTCTGCTCCTTCCATTTGTAAAAGCTCTATTTCCATTTCTTTCCCTGGGTCCTTTGTTTCCATCCTCTTCCCTGCCCCTCCCTGCATCCTTCCTCTATCTCTGATTCTTCTCCACATTTGAAGAACATCTCCCTGCTTCCGACTATCTGTCTTTGGTTTGGCTCTTTATTTAAAGTTTGGATTTTCATGTGACAGACCATGCAATACTTAAGCTTGTGTGTCTGATTTATTTCACTTAGTACTTTGATTGCATATATTTACCTATGAATGCCTCAAGTTTATCATTAACAGAGCCATTCTCCATTGTATGTAAATATCATCACGTTTATTCATTCATCTGATGCTGGGCAGAAAGATGGTTCCCATGGCTCTGCTATGAGCATGGTTACACATGGATCATTGTAATATGATGACTTTAACTCTTTCAGCAGGATTCCTAAAAGGAGAGTAGCTGAGTCAAATGGAATTCTAGTTTTAGTGTTCTGGGAGATCTTGCAGATTTCCATAATGGTGGTATTAGCTTGCACAGTGTAGAAACATTCTTTTTCCCCCACAGCTTTTCCAGTTCTTATTACTTGATTTCTTTTTCTTTCTTGTTTTTTGTTTTTGAGTCAGAGTTTCACTATACAATTCAGGTTGGCCTTGAACTTACTTTGTAGCCTAGGCTGACCTCAACCTCATGACATTCTCCTGCCTCAGCCTCCTGAGTGGTGGGATTACAAGTGTGCAGCATCACACATGGCTTAATTTCTTTTTCTTTTTCTTTTTTTTTTTTTCCATTTTTATCGGTACCGGGGATCGAACTCACGACCGCCTGCTTGCAAGGCAGGTACTTATGCCGCTGAGCTAAATCTCCAGCCCGTGGTTTAATTTCTTGATAATAGCCATTTTTTCTGGAGCAAGATGCCATCTCAGTGTTGTTTTAACATGCATTTATCTAATGCCCATAGATGTTGAACATCTGTCCCATGTTAATTGGTCATTTGCACTTTTTCTGAGAAATATCTCTTCAATTCAATTGCCTATCTTTTGTTTAGATCTTTTGCTTGGGGGAATCTGATTTTTGAGTTTTAGAAAAAATACATTCTAGATGTTAGTCCAGCACTAAGGAACAGCTGGCAGTTGTTTTTCCATTCTGTATGTTGTCTCTTCACTGTTTCCTCTGTTGTGCCAAAGGTTTTCACTTTATAGGAGCCCATTTGTTGATTGTCACTGGGCTTCTGTTCAGAAAGTACTTGCCTATGTCTACATCTTCAAGAATTTTATCTATTTATCTTCTTACAAAGTAGGTGTTACTGTTTCAGCATTTAGATCCTTGATCCCTTTTGACTTGCGGTCATTTCTGCTCCCTCTTGTCTGTCCCATCGTTTTTGTACCAGTATTATCATTATTGTTATTATTATTATTTTTAAAGTCCTGTAGCTTTGTAATAAGATCTCAGACATATGTTTTTGTGCCAGTATTATCATTATTATTATCATTATTACTATTTTTAAACTATTGTATCTGTGTAATAAGACCTCAGCTCTGGAATTGGAATGACTTCTCCTTCGTTTTGTTACCCTGGATTATATTTGCCTTGTCTTTGATTAGGTCGGTTACTCTGCAGTCACTCGGCTGAGGGAACCAAGGTGTGGGCGGGCTAGGGGTCAGCAGCTCAGGGCCTGGGGTGAGCGGGCTGACCCTTGGGGGTGTGGTGTGGCAGCAGCTGGGCCTAGGCCTTATAATCATATGATATTCGGTGTTTCATGAATGAATTTGTTCATTTAATGCTGTATTTTAAGATTTGCCCATGGTTTATTGCAGACCATTACTTTGTTTCTTTTTATTTTTGATGATAGTTTACTATGTGTTTATAATATACTTTATTCACTCATTTACCTGTCCATGGACAATTATACCATTTCTACTTTCTGAATATTATACATACTGGTGCTGGCATAATACTTGGGAACAAGTTTTTGTATGGAGATACAATCACATTTTTTTCATATATACCTAGTAGTTAAATTTCTGGGCCATGTGGCCTGTATTGTACCACCACGTTCATAGTTTAAGGAACTGCCAGGCTGCGTCAGTAAATGGGTGCACCCTTTTTATTCCTATCTGGTGTCTGAAGGCCCCAGGTCCTCCACTCTTCACCAATACTTGTTTTTTGATTATCACTGTCTTCTTGTGGGGTTTTCAATTTCCTGACGACTAATGAGGTTAAACATCTTTGGTGACTTCATTAGAAATTTATATATTTTCATTGAAAAATGTTTATTTAGGTCATTAGATTATTTAAAATTTCCTTTCTGTTATTGAGAAACTAGAGTCTAGTCACAAGGCTCTATTCTAAATACAACTTTTAGAATTTTCCTCCCGTTCAGCTCCCTTCCTTCCTCTTCTCCTCTCTCTCCTCTCCCTACTCCTTCCTTCCCTCCCTTCCTGGCGTGGGGACTGAGATTCATTTTTGTTGTTGTCTGTGCCTTTTGGTGTCCTACCCAAAACATCATTGCCTACATCTAACTTTGTCTATATTACTACGTTTTTGCTCCTTTTGAGTTAATTTTTTGTGTGAGGTACAGATACAACTCAGTTGTCTTATGTGTGAATACTCAGTTATGTGACGATCATTAGCTGAAAGACTATTTTTTCCCTGACTGTATTATTACCTTTCTTAGAAAATCAATAAATGTGATATTTATTTCTTGACTCTCAATTCTATGTTATTGATCTATATGCTTATATTTATTCCAGTCTCATGGTATCTTGATTTTTGAGCTTTATGTAAGTTTTGATATTGGATGTATAAGTCATGAAACATTGTTGGTTTTTTTCTCTGCATCACTTTAACTCTTTGTAGCCCCTTGAGTTTCCATGTGTATTCATGATCAGCTAGTTTTGATCTCTTTAAGGAAGATAGTTTGTGTTTTGATTGGGATTGTGTTAAATGCACAGATCAATTTGACATTTTAATAACATGAGGGTGCTCAACTGATGAACATGAATTTTAAAAATTTATTTATATGTTTTTATTTATTTAATGGTATTTTTCAGACAATACTTTTCATTTCATTGAGCTATACATATTCTTACATAGTTTATTCTTAATGCTATCTTAAATTAGTTTTAAATTTAATTTTGGTCTATTTCTTGCTGCTGTATAAAAATCTATTCCTCTCTTTTTTACAATAGCAATCATACATTTTGGGTTTTATTATTCTTATATTTCTTATTTCTTTCTACACTAGAGACACAATGTGATATTTATAAATACAATTCTTATTTCACTAATGAGGATAACCTCAAGTTGTCTCCATTTGCCTATGAAGACCTCAAGATCATCCTTTTTATAGCTGAGTAATATTCCATTGCATAAAAATATCACATCTTTTTCATCCATTCTACGGCTGATGGACATCTTCTTGGTTGTTTCCAAGATTTAGCTATTACAAATTGTGCTGCTATGAAGATGGGTGTACATATATCACTGTAATATGACCTTTTCAGTTTTCTGGGAAAATACCCAGGAAGGGAATAGCTGGGTTGAATAGAACTTCCAATCCTAGACTTCTGAGAATTTTCCACAGTGATTTCCATAGTGTTGCACCAGTCTACACTCCCACCAACAGTGGAGCAGTGTTCCTTTTCCCCCGGCAGCCTCACCAGCATTTGTTATCAATTGATTTCTTGATGGCAGTCATTCTTTCTGGAGTGAGATGAAATCTCAGTGCTTTTTAAATTTGCATTTCTCAAATGACCAGTGATGGTGAACATTTATTCATGTATTTATTTGTCATTTATATAGTATATCTTCATTTGAGAACTGTGTGTTCATCTCAGATGCACATTTCTGGAGAGGGTCTTTGAATGGCGGGGGGGCTTGATGTTTTTCAATTCTTTATATGCTCTGGATATAAAGAGCTTTGGGTTGCTGGCTATAATTCTTTCCCATTCTGTGTGCTTTATTTTCACTCTGTTGGTGATTTCTTTTGAAGTGCAGAAACTTTTCAATAATATGAGATCCTAGTTACTGATTCTTTGAAGGGTTGCCCATGAGGTTGTGTTTTGTTCGTGAATTCTCTGGCTACCCTAGGTCTCCAGGCTTTCTACCTACCTTCTCTTCCAGTAGATTTTGGTTTTAATATTTAGGTCTTTGATCCATCTAGACTTTAGTTTTGTGCATAGTGATAGGTATGGGTCTAGTTTCAGTCTTTGGCATGTGGAATGCCAATTTTTCCAACACCATTTATTAAAGAGGCTACCCTTCTTCCAGTGAACATGTTTAGCCCCTTTGTCAAATATAAGGTGGCTGAGTGTCTTTGTAGTTGTGCTTGCATCTTCTAATCTGTTCCATTGATCCTCAGATCCATTTGTTTGTAAGTACTGTGTTGATTTTATCACTGTGGCTTTCTGGTATAGTTTCACGTCAGGAATTGAGATGCCTCCTGCCTTGTCTTTGTTGCCAGAACTGCCTTTGCTATTCTAGGTTTCTTCTGTTTCCAAATGAATTTTAGGAGTATTTTCTCTAGATCTGTGAGATATGGTAATGGTTTTTTGATTGGGATTGCGTGAAATCTGTATAACAGTTTTTGGAGTATGGTCATTTTCCCAATTTTGGTTCTTCCTGGCCAAGAGAAAGGAATATTCTTTTTCTAATACCCTCTTCAATCTCCTTTTATTTAATGTAGCATAGTTTTATCATATTGATCTTTTACTTTCTTAGGTTCATTCCTAAGTATTTCATTTTTTTAGATGCTATTGTTAAGGGTGATATTTTCATAATTTTCTCTCAGTGAGTTTTTTGTTTGTGTAGAGGAATGCTATTGATTTTTGCATTGAGTCTGTATCCAGCTACACTGCTGAATTTGTTTATTACCTCTAGTAGTCTTTTAACGGAGTTTTTTGCATCTTCTATATAGAGTATCATGTGATCTGCAAATAGTGTTAATTTAAATTCTTCTATTTTTATCTTTATTCTTTTTATTTTTCTCTCTTGTCTGATTGCTCTGGCTAGTGTTTCTGGAACTACATTAAATAGGAGTGGTGATAGTGGGCATCTTTGTCTTGTTTCTGATTTTAAAGTGAAAATTTTCAATTTTTGTCTGTTTAGTATAATGTTGGCTGTTGGTTTGTCATAGATGGCCTTTATGAGATTGAGATAAACACCGATTATTCTGAGTTTCTGAATGGTTTTTATCATGAACATGTGAATATCAAAAGCTTTTTCTGCATATATTGAGATGATCATGTGGTTTTTGTTTTTGGCTCTGTTGATGTGGTGTATTACACTTGCTGATTTGTGGATGTTAAATCATCCCTGCATTCTTGGGATGAATCCCATCTGGTCATGATGTATAATCTTATTGATAATTTGCAGCATTCAATTTGCCATTTCTCAATTTTATTGAGAATCTTTGCATCAGTGTTCATTAGTGAGATGGGCCTATAGTTCTCCTTTTTGTTTGGATCTTTCTCTGGTTTTGATATCAGTGTAATATTTGCCTCCAGGAACGATTTAGTGAAGGTTGCTTCTTTTTCAATTTTATTGAAGAGTTTAAGTAGTATCAGCATCAAATCTTCTCTAAATTTCATTCAGCTATGAATCCATCAGGACCTAAACTTTTCTAAGTTTTTAGTTACATTTTCAATTTCAATAGCTGATATTGGGTTATTCAAAATTGTTATATCTTCTTGGTTGCGCTTTGGTAGTTCATATGTTTCTAGAAATCTGTCCATTTCCTCTGTGTTTTCCACTCTATGTAAGTAGAGATTCTCAAAATAGGTATTTATGATCTTTTGAATTTTCATGAGAACTGTAGTAATTTCCCCTTTTTTAGTCCTTATTGAGTGCATTTGGGTTTTTTATTTCTTTTTCTTTACAAGGTTAGACAGAAGTTTGCCAATTTTGTTTATTTTCTCAAAAGACCAGCTTTTGATTCAATAATTCTTTGTGTTGTTTTTTAGTTTTAATTACATTGATTTCTACTCTAATTTTTACAATTTCCTCTCTTCTATGAGCTTTGAATTTAATTTGCTCTTCTTTTTCTAGAAGCTTGAGATGAAGCATTAGGTTTTTTATTTGTGCTTGTTCTGTTTTCTTCATACGACAATTTATTTCTATATATTTCCCTCTTAAGACTGTTTTCATTGCATTCCACAGATTGCAGTAAGTTGTATCTGCATTTTTATTGAATTGTACGTATTGATTTATTTCTTCTTTAATTTCATCTGTAGTCTACCTGTTGTTCAAATGGTTGCTATTCAATTTCCGTGTACTTATGCAGGTTTTGCAATTTTTTTGTCATTAATTTCCAATTTTAGTGTGCTATGGTCAGATATTACACATGGGATAATTTCAATATGTTTGCAGTTACTTAAGAATGTTTTATGGGATAAAAAATGGTCTGTTTTGGAGAATATTTCATGCACAGCTGAGAAGAATGTGTATTCTGATGTGGTGGGGTGGAACACTTTGTAAACATCTAGCAAGTCCAATTGCTCACAAATGTGATTCAGTTCTGTTATTTCTTTGCTGACTTTTTGTCTAGTTGATCTATCTCTTTGTAATAATGGGGGTTAAGGTCCCCTGTTATAATTGTGTTCCTATGTGTTTGGTTTTACATGTCCATCTGTCTTCTATAGTTGGATGCTCCTATATTTGGTGCGTACATATTTATAATTGTTATTTCTTCCTCTTGAATTTTTCCACTAACGAGCATATAGTGACCTTCTTTATCTCTTTTAATCATTTTAGTTTTGAAGTTCACATTGTCTGCAAATAGAGTACTTACCCCTGCTTTTTTCTGGGTTCCTGTTGCATGGACTAACGTTTTCCATCCTTTGTCTTTGAATCTATGACTTTCCTTTTGGGTCAGATGTGTTTCTTATATATACCATATTGTGGGATCTTGTTTCTTGATCCATTCTGTCAACCTATTTCTTTTGATACATGAATTGAGGCCATTTACATTTATGGATATCACTGATATATACTGGTTTGACTTTGCAATGTTATGTTTCAGTTTTTTGCTTTCTGCTTTTCCCCATTGTTTAATTACTTGTCCTACCTGGTAGTTTTTTTTCTGTTGTTGTTCTGATGATTGTGGTCATTTTTATCTCTATCTAACATGTCTTTCAATACTCTTTCTAGAGTTGGTTTGCTGGACATGAATTTCTTCAGTTGTTCTTTGTCATGGAAGTATCTTGTTTCTCCATTAAATTTGAAAGAAAGTTTTTCTGAGTACATCAGTCTGGGTTGAAAGTTGTTTTCTTTCAGGGCTGGAAAGTCCTCACTCCAAGCTCATCTTGACATGAGGGTTTGTGCTGAAAAGTCTGCTGTGATTCTAATGGGCTTTCCTTGATAGGTGAGTTGTGTCTTTTCTCCAACAGCATTTAGTATTCTGTTTTTATGCTGTATGTCTGAGATTTTAATATTAGATGTCTGGGTGTAGATTTATGTTGGTTGTGATTGCTTGGTGTTCTACATGCCTCACTTATCTGCATATCAGATTTTTCCCCATTTCTGGGAAATTTTCTGCTATTACATCTGTGAATGTTTTAGGTATGTCATTTGCATTGACTCCTGCAACTTCACTGATGCCTATTAATCTTCTATTGCTACACTTGGCATCATCTTGAAGCTACTGGATTGTCATTTCATGCTGCTTTGTTATTTTTAAAAGTTTTATCCTTTCATGATTGCTAACTGAGATCCTATCCTCAAGGTCCGAAATCCTATCCTCAGCTTCATTTAAATGGTTTTGCCAGCTCTGAATAGATTTTTTTGTTTCTTGGATGTTTCTTTGAGTTTATTTCATGAATTCTGTTGTTTTCTATATTGTTCATTCAAGGTTTCAATCAGTTTCCCATGCTCCCGTACTTTTTTCTCTATTTCTTCTTTACCTACGCTCAGCAACTGCTTTACTAAGGTTGTTATTTCTATCTTTACATGGGAGAGTACTTCTAATTTAATTTCCTCTATAGTCTTACGGAGTTGTTTTTTATTTCACTTGCTATCTTTTCAGAGATTTTCAGTGTGTTACTTTTGAAGTCCTCTATTTCAGTGTCTCCTGTACTTGCTCCTGGTGAACTAGATGTTTGAGATCGCATTTTGCTTTTTCATTTTCCCATTTTCCCCTTTTGAGTTAATATTTGGTCCTTCATTCCCACTAGTGTCAACTGTCGGTAATGTGTATCTTAGGGTCCTAATGTAAGGTTGATGTTTGTCTAATTGCTGGGTCCCACAGTGAAGAGTTGGGCCAGTCACCTGATTTCCCCCTGCAGTGCCTGTTGGGTGAGTCCTATATTCTTCCTGGGCTGACAAGCCTGGTAGTACTGATGTAGGTTAACTTTTAGTCCCTGGTATTACTTTATCTTCTGGTTATTCCAGGTCACCAAATCTCCCCGTCTATAGTGTTTGTGTCAGCTGAGGCCCTACTGTATTCCTATTGTGTGCCTGTGTGTCTCCTAAGTCCTTTTGATTTTCTCCAAGTTGTGGGAGTCCTTAATGGCACACTCCTCACCTTGCCTGATGTTTTCTGTGTGCACAAAGGGGTCACCCACACTCTTGCCAGACTCACCAAGGCCTTACAGTTAGTTGGAGGGGGCTTTACTACTGGCCCTATTTACCCACTGTAAACCTGTATTTTAGGGGCATACTCACCACACTGACTGGGGCCTGCTGAGATCTTCTGTTTGGATGAGGCAGTTACTGAATCTCCCTTCAAGCTAGCACAGTTAATCCAGTGTAATCCAACATTCTGGGAAAAAGGGTAGAAACTGAAGATCAATAGCAGTATTAAGTCTAGGAGGTAGGGAGTGTCCCCGAGGGGCCAGCAGATGTCCTGGATCTGGGCGTCCCCTGGGCACAGGCCAAGGTCCCAGGCAGGGTGGCATTCCTCAGTGCCGGCTGGAGTCATGCCTATTTTCAGGTTTTGAGCGATGTTTCAAAGCTTCCTCAGTGCACTGTGGATCACCTGGCCCACTTTTGGATCCTGAGGCAGACTGCGGGCAACTGCTTGCCACTTGGAACTTGCTCGTGTGGACCAGTAGGGTGCGCGGGGCTTTGTGTGTCTTCTGGTGATATCAGACACAGGGTGTGGTCTTACTGTCTGAGAGTGAAGTTCTAAGGCTTCCTCGTGCACTGGAATTCAACCCACTGGTGTGGTCAGGGCCCAGCACTGGATTCCAGGCCCTGCTTGCTGTTTGGAGTTGGCTGGGCATTTGTATAGAAATCTAATGATTTGGATATGCTGAACATGTTTCATGTAATGTTAATGAATTTATTTTTCTGATAGTATTTCAATAGTATGTTGGAATTTTCTTCCTAAAAGAAAAGGTTAACTGCAGATAGAATATTTTACTTTTTTATCTAGGTGCTTCTTATTATATTTTCTTACCTAATTGCCCTGGATACAGCTTCCAGTCCAATGTTTCATGGAAGTGGTTACAGAGAACATCTCTTGATATAGCTATATTAGAATAAATTTTGTCTCAGTTATTTTTCTCATTGTTGAGACAAAATATCAACACCCAAAGTCCAAGGAGGAAAGTTTTATTTCAGCTCATTCTTTGTAGAGCTTTTAGTTCATAATCCACTGGCTTAAAGACAGAGTGGCATGGCAAAGGGACATTGCCAGAGTAAAGCAGTCTATGGCAAAAAGGTCAGGCAGAAGACAACAAGAAACAAGTGACCAGCAATGCCTGGTAAGTCAGCATCTTTCTGTCCCTTGTGTCTTTCTCAGACTGCCCATCCTTGGGGCAGGTAGCACTCACACCCTTAATCCTAGAATCATGCATCCTAGATCCAGCTACCTCCGAAAGCTCCACCTGAGACTGCATGAGGCCTTGGAGGGACATCTAGACATAAGCCATAATGCAGTCTTTCATCATTAACTACAATGTTAGTTGTGAGTTCTTCACAGATAACCTTTGTCAGGTTGGGAAAGTTGCCTTCTTTTCCTGGTTTGTTGAGTGTACTCTTAACTCTTTTTGCATTTGTAAATTAGTACACATTTATAGTATATAATGTTTACATACCTTGTAAGGAATTAGTACCTGTATATAATACAATTTAATTTTTTCCCCATTTCCTTTTACTTTACCTCCCTTTCCCTTCTATCCATCTTTTTTTTTTTTTTGGTATGGGGAACCAAACTCATGACCTCTCACTTGCCAGGCAGGTGCTGTGCTGCTGAACTATATCCCCCAGCTGTCCACCCATCTTTTAAGAGAATGAAAAACAGAATTAAAATGTGTTATGTATATATACCAACCCCACATCTGGAATGTAAATATTGTGTATTGCAAACATACACAGAAAAGTATAAGTTTAACTCTTAATGGAAGATGAACAATAAATCACTGATTATTTAAATCTCAATGTCTCTAATTTATATTACTAGCTAGAGAAAGATTCCAAACCCTTGCCTTTACTGTTGCAACAGGTTACTTTCCCCTTCCCCAAATCTCCAAGACTATGTTTACAGAGTGACCCAGCTTGGAGGTCAAAGAGCTGTTAAGTCTGTGCAAGTCGAAGTTAGAGAGAGGGGGATGGGCAACGCAGAGTCTAAGAACTCCTAAGTCCTGACCCGAAGGGAGTCAGGGGAGCCAGGGGTGGGCCATATAAATTAGAATCTGGAAAGCTGTGGTCAGGAAGTCACACTCAGGTCCTGGACAAACATGGGAAGATGGAAAATTCATTCTACAGTTTGGAGAAGCAGGCTTTCATTTTAATAGTGGTTCAGTTCTGAACGTGGAAACAAGCATTGTAATGTTTACTGGGTAAACTTTTCATTAAGCACGACTTGGTTAACTTTTTCGTTTTGACTTTTTTTCCTTTTTGAATACAATAAAATGTTGCTTTTGAAAACTTGTTGTAAGTTTCTTTTTAGGAAAACCTCTAGGTCAGTTGCTTCTAAAGTCAAGCAGCTGAGAAAAGAAGTGAATGAACACAAGTCAGTGGACTAACTCAGTCTATCATAGCTCAAGCTACTTTAAGAAACACAAACAGAGCTTTGGTAGCGACAAGACAGATATGGCTAGGCTTATCCCAGAAGAAGGCTCTAAATCTGAGTAAGGAACCAGGGACAGGTCAAGAGAAAGGCAAGCATCAGTGCTGGTGGGAATGACTAAAGTTACAAATCACCAGCTATGAGGCAGAGCAGAAGCAGGTCTAGACAGTCCCAGCTTTGGGGACAGCAGAGCTTCTGTGGCAGCCTCAGGCCTTCCTCCATGGACACACATTTGTCCGGGCATGGTTACCAGCTGAGTTTCTGACAGGTAGAACTCTGAGCGTATCATGTGTCTCATCAATACGGGGTAATACAATGTCTAGCAGGCAAATTTCAGTGGTTCAGTGGCAATCTTTTACCAACAAGGTAAATTACAAATGGGAAAGAAATAAAAATCATAATGAGCTATTTTGATGGATAGACCTGTTTGTTCATTATAATAATTATGTGCCTCATTTTGGGTGTATGTAATTATAAGCAAAATTGACACCAAAATTATAAATGTTTTAAATAAAATTTCCAAAAGGTCATATTCAACGTAATAGGGTGATTATGTGTATGTTTCAGAATATTTTATAGCTTGCTATTGCAGGACTGTTCAATTTAAATGTGTAACTATTTTGAGAATTATTTCCTTTTCAGAAGATAATTGGTTTAGTTTATGTGGTGATGGTTTTGAACAGGAAGTCATCTCACCTAATTCCTACAATATAAATGAAATACTGTATTTGTTAGACAAATGTTTCTAAGGCTTAAGATTCCTCCATTTTCTTGACAGATTTTCTCTGGAGACTGTCAGGTAACTGTGAAATCACAGTGACAGCAATAGAAGAAACTGCTAACAGTGGCCATGTCCCAGGAAGAGACCCCAGAAGAAGCCAAGCCCTTCCTATGAGCCAGCTGGTGCACAGGCTGGGAGAAAAGAAGTGCCAGGCTCCCCTTTACCCCGCTGCTGCAAGCAACCAGCTGATTTGGAGAAACACAGGCTGAGATGGTAGTCGCTGAAGTGAAAAATAACTTAATGCCTGTATTGTTTGACCTTGCAGGCTTAAAGCTAATAATCTGATCATCTATTCAGAGTATAGCGATATGCAATATAGCAACTACGGGTGATTTTCTTCTGAAGGTGGCAGCCAGTGTTAATTCCATATTATCTTTTTTTAAAGTCTTACATCATTTTCATTGTTTTGTCTTGTTTGATTTTACTCTGTTTTGTTTTGTTTGATTTTATTATATCTGATGACATGGGCTATTTCAAAGACAACAAGATATATTATGGTAGCTGTTGTTGATTTCCTGTTATCTTGTTTTGAAGTCCTATATCACTTTTATTTGTTTTGATTGGTTTTACTCTGTTTTATTTGATTTTATTATGTCTACTACTGTTCTTGTTTTGTTATTGTGCAAGTTTGGAAAAAAAATGCTGTAACTCTGATACCTTACCATTGTAATAGACACAAAATGTAGCAAAAATTTC
Organism: Cavia porcellus; assembly: GCF_034190915.1. NCBI lineage: Eukaryota > Metazoa > Chordata > Mammalia > Rodentia > Caviidae > Cavia > Cavia porcellus. Next base: position 76,765,131 of record NW_026947494.1, on the reverse strand, counting down.
CCATGCTTCCAAATTCACTAAGAAATTATTAGTTGTCTTTCACAGAATATGAAAATATTCAGATCTCAGAAAATGTATCTATCTTTCATAGATATCAAAGTTCATTTGAATACCTTGAAATGATTTTTCCACAAGACTTCATCAATATTTTGTGACTCTGATGTATGTAAAATGAGAAGTTAAAAATTTCTGTTTCTTACCCTGAGTTGTGTTGATATATGGGGTGAATGGGAGTGGAAATGTCAAAGAAAAACTCATCCAGGAATGTTTCATTAAACATTGTTTCTATATCTAATATGCATGTGGATGTGATGCATTGCATGTCAAATTTCCAGAGGTTGGAGAACAATAGGATGTAAATTGAAGGAGTACATCAGAGTCACCCAGAGTATTTGTTAAAAATGACTTTTTTAGTCCCACCTTCTCTTCCAGCCATCACCATGAGACCTATCATGTTGGAATCCTACAGATGCTCAAGGCATTTATTCCATTAAGTAGTGTCTCTGGATGATTCTGAAGTCTAAACCAGTGTTAAAACTATTAATATTTTCCGATTTTTTGTATTGTATAGAAAAGGAGATGACAAGGACTAAGCCAACCATGGCATCGTAGTCACAGATGGTCAGAAAGTACGTGTATGTCAGAGGCTGGCTGAGACCATGCAGCTGTGGGTGACAGTTCCACTCTGTGGTTCATGTGAAAAGCATCGCCTTGCCCAATGCCCAGTGGGGCTGAGGTCTCAGTTACAGCTGCACCTTCTCCCTCTGCCTTCTCTTTCTTCTCTCATGCCTCACAGGTGCTGATCATGAGGCAAACTCACAATGAGCTCCTGCACACAACTCTCCTTAGCATCTGTTTCCTGGGGCACCCAGCCTGAGACAGAGATCAGGTAGATGAAAGATGTGCAAAGCCTTTCTGGTCCAGCCTCCCATGTGTGTTTCTGTGGCATGCCACCAGTGATGTTACTCTTACTTTTTCTTAAATTTTGTGATAAAACTCATAGAGCAGACATCCTTGAGGAAGCAATACTGAAGGCAAACTAGCTTTCACAGTTTTCCTTCTAGGATAAGTGACTTTATTCAGTTTACTATACTGTTAGGTGAGACATAATTGCTTCAGTCAGGATTGGGACACATATACCCTGGTGGTCCTATAGGAGTAAATTGCTTATTTTAGCATGATGTTCACACAATGAGATCACTTAAAGATTCACTTCTTAGATTGTATCCTTGTTGCTAAGTGACATGTGACCAATCTTCTCTGCATAAGTTAAAAGTAATGGTAAAAATGACTCAGGAAGGAATTCTATGTATTGTATTAAGACTGCAAATTTTTGTATTAACCTTACACATTCTTTGGTAGAGTATTTTTTATTTCTCAATTATTGTTGCTGTGCAGAATTCTAGAAAATTGCCTCTGAAATATCAGCACAGAAATTTAATTCTTTCACAAATGTTTAATATATATTTGAAAAATGATCAAGTGATTTAGTTAGGTGAAGTTCTCAGGGAAAATTTCTGTAAATATTTGAATTTTAGTAAGTATTAAAACAGAACTAGGATTTTAGATATCTAATATAAATAGGCACTTTTAAGATTGAAAAGCAAGGTTACTAAATTATTTTAGAAAGAAACTTATATTATCCTGATAGAAAAACTTCGTTAGAAAGTTTGGTGGGTTTTTTTTTAAAGCAGAATATATTTATTAAGAGAAAGAAAGCTTCTGTCCAAGAGAGACACAGAAGGGTTTCCCAGTGGGTTGCCAATGATCCTGCCTATTTTAGGGACTTACAGAGCAAAACCACAAGGTGAGGCAGGTCCAAGATGGGAGTAAATGGAAAATAGGCAGGTAAATGGGCATGAAGTAGGACAGAACTATGGTCAACCAGTAAGATTACGAGTGTGATTGCTCAGGTAAAACTGATTAAATCGAGATCCAATGGGAAGCCAGTCACTAGCAAACAGGCATAAACGCAGAACAGGGCCTTTGCATGTTAGGGGGCTGAGTTAATGGCTCCTTCTGGCTCCATCAGCATGATTGATACTTATTTAGAATATCAATCCCCGAAGTTTATATTTAGGGTGCATTTGTTTTATCTTTTGTCTGACCCACAGCAGGAAATGTCTGTCTCCCCCATCCCCCCACCAGTTGCAAGGTAACTGGTCTTCTGCCCTGGCTCCTTTGAGATTCCAGTCCTATCTGATTGCCTGTAGTACTCTAACTTGGCTGCCTATAACAGCAACAAAAAAACAAAACAAAACAAAAAATCAACCCACTCATTCATGCAGGAAGCCCTTATATGTGCCATAATCAGAACTCACAGTTATACACAGGTTTTCTATTTTCATTTGTGTGTGTGTGTGTGTGTGTGTGTGTGTGTGTGTGTGGTTTTGTTGTTTTTGTTTGTTGAAGACAGGGTCTCACTATGCAGTTTCGGTTGTTCTTAAACTCACTCACTACTTAGCCCAGACTGGCCTCGAACTTGTGGTGATCCTCCTATCTCATCCTCTCGAGTCCTGGGATTATAGGCATGCACCACCAAGCCTGGCTTAGCTTTCTAGTTTCAAAACACTTGTGCACATCAATACACGTTGCATGGTTGTGGTTCACAGAATACTTCCTTACTTTAATGCTGATCAGATCAGGATGTGCCAGGTGCCGCGGCCAGCGCGGGGAAGGAGTCAGGCGAGAGACTGAAGACACAGGGAGACCAGTTGCTCAGGAGGCAAAAGGCGATTTATTGAAAGACTACAGAGTTTTTATAATGTTTCAAAACAAAGAGCAGTACAAGTCACTTCAGGACACTTTCTTGTGCACACAGCAAAGGTAAACATGCTCCTGGGCCCGTGAGAAACTTCCATGTTGTTCAGCCCAGGAGGTAAACATGTTCTTGGGCTCATGAGAAACTTCTATTATTTATGTTATGAAGCTTTTCCCAGGTTAATATCAGTGCGATGCTTTGTCTAGAAGGCTGAGGTCACTGTAGGATGAGGAACTGATTGAGGTCCAGCTTCAGTGTGTGGTTTCCCACACCCGTTCACTGCCGGACCCCTGGCTCCTGCTCCCAACATATCCCCCTTATTTCTTAGACAAAGCGTCGCATGGAAATTTCATTAGCAGTTGATTCTAACTTAAAACGTTTCAAGTCCAAACGCACATTTTTCATTTGCCCAACAACAGTTCTCACAAAATATGGAAAAATTGTTATCATGACAATAAATGTTAGAGCTCTAATACCAGCTAGAATGATAAAATGCGAAATGCCCGTGAGGCTTGGGAAATGGCTGGTTAATGCGTTGAATATTTGCTCAGTTTCTTTTGCTATGTCAACCTTTATTGCTGGTGCATTGGTTATATCTTGGATAGTCTTATGTAGCTTAAGCAAATCTAGAGAAGTATTGGAATTATGCCATATTCCTAGCAAATGATTTTTTACCCTATCCCAAGGTACATCACTTTTATTATATCTATGTGAAGTAACACAAATATGTTCATATAAGGCAAGACATTTTAAAGATGATTGTACTTGCAGAGCATATAATTGATCTCCTAAGGTTATTATTGTATCTTGTAGAGCATTTAATTTTTGTTCAATCAGACTATCCCAACTTTCCTGTATTTTTAAAACCAAAGAAACATTATGGGATAACTCATTAACATAGGATGCAGTTTGCACACTTTTTATAAGAGATATTGTGGACATTGCAGTGGAAGCTATCAAAGTAATAAGTGCAGCAATTCCAGTCACTAACATCCCAACAAATCGTTTGGCTCGATTTAAAAGCTTAGTTAATTTTTGCAAAATAATCACAGAAGGATCTTGATACCACTCTGTGGTGATATTAACAGGTAAAAATACAAATGGAGGTTGTTTGACCAGTAATATGGATGAGTGGTTTCGTGAAGCATTAACACAATTGGATAAGATGCAATCTTTACAAGTAATTTCATAAGATTCATTGTTTTTATTTACAGTAAGTTCTCCACTTATAACACCATATGGTTCAGAAACACAAGCTATGATAGTTATATTTTTTACTGTGCCATTAACAGAAATAGCATCCTGTGTCCCTATATGTTGCCATACAACTTTTTCCTTTGCAACAGCAATATAATCAAGTGCTGCAACCAACTTCCACAGCATGGTAAAAAAGGTGATGTTATTCCTTGTCCATATTTCATATAATAAATTTCGGGGCCTGTAGGTTGTTTCTCTGTAATCACTCCAATCACATAGATCTTTGTAACATATAGTGTAATTATGATGGCACAAACGCCATGAGGGTCCATATACACTTTTGCTTGGGTATTTTTGTCTACATTCTGGAATATGCTCAGGGGGATTACCTTTTTCTACTCTAGTTTCACTACTGTTGCGAAATACATACATCATATCTACTCCCCAGTGCATTCCATTAGTAAAGTTTCCATCCCAATCAGAATATCTTTCTATTAATGTACAATTCTTATTTGTTTTAGAAAAACATAGGGGTAATGAAGCAGACATTCCAGTATAATTATATACAATAGAGATAGGTTGTATATGAGTGGAAGAAGGAAAACTTAAGACACGAGTATTATTTACATAAACAGTAACATCATGGTCGTCGCCCCATGACATAGGGTGCAACAAAGGAGGATTAGGTACAAATGCCCAATAATTATCTGCCCACACAGGCATACAAAATGTATGCAAAACCCAAATAATGCTTAACAGTTGAGCCAAAAACAGAAGAGTCTCATCTCTTGTCGCAGGAGGCCTTCTGGTCGTTGTTCTCATCCTCGAGATCATGGTTAGTCGAAGCATCATCCTGCGCAATTTTTCTATCTTGCTCTTGGGCATGTCGTACACAGCGTTCTGGGATCCACCTGGGTGTATCAGCATCTGTGGGAAAAACACAAACATACCCTCTTCCCCATATCAATACTGGGTCAGGGCCATGTAATAGATTAGTTAACGGGTCTTTCCAATAAACCATTGGCTTGGAGGGCAAATCAGGAGACCAATGTCTCTCAGCTGCAGATCTATTGGAAGCATCAAAAGTTAAAAAATTAAGAACATAAAGAGCATGGTTAAGAAGGGTTTTGGGAGAATACGTATACCATCTCCCCCTTTTTAATTTTTTTAATGTGTTTTTTAGTGAGAGATTAGCACGTTTAACAATTTTTTGTCCTTGAGGATTATAAGGCAGTCCAGTAACATGTTTAATATGGAAAGTCTGACAGAATTTGGCAAAGGGTTTACTAACATATGCTGGGCCATTATCAGTTTTAATGGATTGAGGAATGCCCAGGATAGAGAAACAATATAGTAGGTGTTGTATTACATGGGTGGCAGTTTCTCCAGTCATAGGTGAAACAAGCGTGTAATGAGAAAAGGTGTCTATGGTAACGTGCAGGTATTTTAATGACCCAAAAAAAGGATAATGAGCAAAATGCGGTACTGTTATCAAACCTGTTGTTTTCAGTACTATAACCAAGACAAATAAAATTTACATCATCTCGAGCTTTTTATAACTTACAATATACCTCCAAGTTTTATCTTCTTTTATATTTTGGCACAGCCAGACATTTTACTTGAAGACGAATCACTTTCTTTGTCCCTCCTTTTTACTATCACCAGTCAATTACCTTTTTTCTCGCTTTTCAGACAACATTAAACTCACAACAAAACCCTTGAAGTCACCTTCTAGTAGTCTAAATCATATTTAATTATTTTATGTCTTTTTACCATATTAAAATGCTGTTTTGTTTTGTTTTGTTTTTAAAAAAAAAAACTATAACCTTTTTACTGGCTCAATTACAGCATGACCTGGTTTTCACTTAGTAAAGTTGATATGATTTTTAAAAACCATACATATACACATATATGTGCACATGTTTACATTTTAACTAGAAAGAAAAATACTCCTTTTAAAAGGTATGCCAAGGTTGCAAGCAATCAGTTGAAGACTTACATATTAAACAAGGCGCCACAACATTAAAGACACAAACAAGGTTGTTTCTTGCACAGTTTGGTGAGCTAAAGGAAATAATTTTTTTTATTATGAACCTTGGATCTAATAAGCCATATGGATCCTGCAACAGAAATGGGCAACAAGCCCCTAAGTTAGTAACAAGTTTAAACAGGCAACCAAGCAGAGGGCATTTTTTTTTTCAGCTGTACCATCATTAATCATGTCCTTTTTAACCTGGAGAGAAAGATTGTGAGCTCACTCTCAAACCTCGGGCCAATGGTCTAAGGTAAGGGAGAGAGGAGATGAAGTTGTCTGTCCCATCTTATCCTGGAGAAAAAGAGAATAATAACAACAAACAGGGAAGACACAGACAAACACAAAAAGTTTACATTTTAGAACACAACTCACAAGCCGGCATCACGCACACACATACCAAAACCACCAGGTGGAAACGAACCGGCGGAGTATTCCACCGCGAACGTAGCCATGCCTGAGATTAAGAGTCCCATGTTTTACAGACTGAGCTAACCGGGCTGCTTGTAACAGGGTGGCTCAGAGAGCCTTGGCAGAGCAGAGGGCGGGGGTGGGGGGTTATAAGGAGGATGTCACATTCTCTAAAGATTTGGTTTTTTTTATAAAACTTTCTCGAGTTCTTTTTTTCTATTTACTAGACTCAGAGTCCCCTTTTAAACAGTCCTTAATTAGAGTCCAAATCGGAAACACATCCACAGGAACCTTTTCAGGACCCCAAGCACAATAATAATCTTTAATCTTTTCTCCTACTGTTTTTCAAGTCTTAACATTAACCGTTCCCTGTTCGGGAAACCAGGGGCAAACCTGATGCACAAAATCAACAAACTGATGAATTTGAAGCTTAGCTACAGGAATGCTCCTACTCTTTAACAAAGAGGAAATAACTTGTTCAAAAAGTTCCCGTTCTGATGATGGGGAGTTACCCATTCTCAATCCCTGCGTATATGCCACTCCCTGCTATTTTCACTTTTCACTTACCCGGGTCGTCTGTAGCAGCGGTCTTTTCGGAACTCTTGATTCTCCTTTTACTGGAAAAAACGCTCCGAATGCTTATATTCCAAGCCCCACGTTGGGCGCCAAGTGCCAGGTGCCGCGGCCAGCGCGGGGAAGGAGTCAGGCGAGAGACTGAAGACACAGGGAGACCAGTTGCTCAGGAGGCAAAAGGCGATTTATTGAAAGACTACAGAGTTTTTATAATGTTTCAAAACAAAGAGCAGTACAAGTCACTTCAGGACACTTTCTTGTGCACACAGCAAAGGTAAACATGCTCCTGGGCCCGTGAGAAACTTCCATGTTGTTCAGCCCAGGAGGTAAACATGTTCTTGGGCTCATGAGAAACTTCTATTGTTTATGTTATGAAGCTATTCCCAGGTTAATATCAGTGCGATGCTTTGTCTAGAAGGCTGAGGTCACTGTAGGATGAGGAACTGATTGAGGTCCAGCTTCAGTGTGTGGTTTCCCACACCCGTTCACTGCCGGACCCCTGGCTCCTGCTCCCAACAAGGATGCATTTTATAAAGGGACATGCCTTTAACACCGTGCTTCTAACTCCCTTTTAATACAAATGCTAAATCTGCTACTAAATTGCTGGTGCATCCAACCATGAATGACTTCTGACAAGTGAGGGAATGAGAGTCTGGTACATCTGCAGTCCCTGGTGCTCCTTAGGTTGGAAAGTGTAATTGCTACTGGGCACGGTTGCACAAACCTGCAATCCCAATTGGTGTGGCTTTTCTTTAACCCTAAACTTCTGTTGTTCCTTTGAGAAAAGCAGTTGCATTTTGTACTCTGAAATTGTATAAACAAACCTTTTGGTTGCATTCCATTGGGGTTTTTAGTTTTCTTTTATGATTTTTTAAAAAATGCTGTCTTTTACCAGTAAAGAACACTGAAAATTGTATCTTTTACTGTATTAAGTCCTTTAAATGATAGTTTGAAGATTTTGGCTTTCTTTTTAATCACGATGTTGAAATGCACTTTTTCTCTACTGCAAATTTCAACTTTAAGTAAAAGATTTATTAAATTATTTCAGTTAATCTGAATCAATACTCTTATTGAAGCAAATGAGATGACATGGTAAAATGAGCCAAGTATATTGAAGTAACTTTTCACTGGAAATTCAGAAACCTTTCAAGATAAGCAATAAAAATACTTGATCTAGAATAACACTGTACTTAACTAGGATTCATTTACATTTAGAATTTTATTCTATTTTAAATCTATTCAAGACACAAGTAGTTTAAAATTTCCTCTCACATAGAATTTTTGATTGTAGGTGCTTTAGGGACAATTATTTATTCATTCAACAAACTGACTGATGCTTGGAATATGCCAGTTTATGTTTGTGGAAGCACAATAAATGTGCTTTAGTTTCTTCTACTAAAAATTCATGGCCTACTAGAGAAGATAGATATTGAAGCAAATACACTGTTGTCACTATCAATGTAATTGTAGTTATTTACAATAAACTTTAACACAAAGAAGGACCAGTCTGTATCTTTGCTTAGAATTATAGTGGATACTGTGCCTCTAAATTTCCTTTGTGTTCATGAAAAGCTCTGAGTGACAAAGCCATTGACATGAATGGTTTGAAAATTATAAAATAGTAGGTGATACAATATTTTTTATAAACTTAAAGTAAACTCACACAAATAAAATCAATACCTTTAAATGAACAATTTAGTGGCATTCAGTGTACAACTCATGTTATGCAACCACTAATGTAATTCTAAAATATTTTCATCCCCCTGAGAGAAAAGCCCATTCCTCTGAGTCAATTGGTCCTCATTCCCGCCACCATTCCCAGGCTCTGGAAACCATCATTTGCTTTCTGTCCCTGTTCCTGTACTCACCTATTCCATATGAATAAATCATATGGGATATAACCTGTGTGTCTAGTTTCTTTCAATTAGCATAATTTTTGAATTTCATCCACGTTGTGGCATATTATTTATTTTTATAAATGAATAGCATATGAGTGTAAAGATACACAGTTTATTTATCCCTGAACTGATGAACATTTCAACTTTTTAGCTACTCTGAATAATCTTGCACCATTTTATACCCCCCCCCCCCCCGTGGTGGATGAGGTTCCTGATTACTTCTGGTCTCACCACATTCAGTTTACTTTCTAAAGTAGTATCTTTTACTATAGCATTTTTAGAAAGGAGTACCCTATTGTTATTTTGTTGCACTTCTCTAATGACTAAATAACCTCATGTGCTTCTTAGGTACTTGTATATCTTCTTTGGCAAGTATTTAAGCCCTTTTCATATTTTAATTCGGTTGTTTTTCTTTTCCTTGTTGAATTATAAAATTTCTTTATATATCCTGCATCCCACATACTCATTAATGACATGATTGGCAAATATCTTCTCCGATTTGGGTGCAGCTTTTTTCTTTTGTGATCCCTATGAGATGAATTCCCTTTACAGGTCTTCAAGGATCCTTATTTAAATCTTTCCAGGGTCTTGTCTTCTTTCTTTCTTTCTTTTTTTTTTTTTTTGTCTTTTTCTTTTTTATCGGTACCAGGGATCAAACTCACGACTGCCTGCTTGCAAGGCAGGCGCTTATGCCGCTGAGCTAAATCCCCAGCCCCATTGTCTTCTTTCTTATGCATTTCTAGGTTTATCAGCTTGGTCTGGTGGCTCAGTGGAGAGAAGTAACAACCTAAATAGTTAAAAATTCTGATGAGTTGTATATCAACCCCCAAATTGGGTGGCAACTTAATATTCTCCCTGAGAACAAGGAATGGAAGAGCAGAGCTATATGTACACCCACATGTCACTATAATGTCAATACTCCATAGGAAGACATCTCAGTTATCTTCTCTAAACTTCAATTAAATAATTGTCTGCTGGCCAGCCAAACCCAGCTCAATACAGGCTAGTTGATACAGTTACAGATATCAGCACTACTAGAAAGATGTTTTATTTTAGAGGAAATAAAAATACTCATTTTTAGATCATACGGGGAACTGCACTGGGCCTGCGCCATGCAGGTGAACCCACTCTTCATCAAGGGGACCATGCCAAGTCTGGAACCCCAAGGTGAGCCTGCCCCACATTCAGGGGATGAAAACAGGCCTGTAAGACTACAAGTGTCACAGTAGGGTCCTGGGTAGGGCTTATGTGATGGACAGGTGGATCTCATAGTCTGAAAAAAAAAGCCTGAAATGGGAATAACAATATGAGCCAATGGTTGGTTCACATGACTACCCCTACACTAGTCAGCCCAGGAAAATATGGGGCTTTCTGACTAGCCCTTCAGGAGGAGTTCAGGTGACTGGCCTCTGCCCTACAATGCATGGTGAGAGACTGGGGCAATGCCAGCCACACAGTAGGACACTGACCAAGGTGCATACATTACATGGGTGAGGCTAGCAAGATTGAAACAACCGAAATATGAACCAACAACTGGTAAGTTAGGTGAACCAACATTTTGCTTACGGGCAAAGACACTCTGAACAGAACCAGAAAATGACAAGACAAAAAAGCAAAATGCAATCTCAGATCCCCAGCCCACCAAGAACAAGTAAAAAAGACATGAACATAGACTAAATTCGAAGACACATACCTGAAATTTCTGAAGACACAGAAAGTAAAATAAAGAAAAAAGTTCACGGAGACTATAGAGGAAATCAGGTCAGAAATAATCTCTCAGGTAAAAGATGAACTGACATCCATAATGAGGAAATTGCTCAGCATAGCTAAACAACAGATAGAAAAATAGTGGAGGAGCATAGGAAAATGATGGAAACTTTGAATGAACAATATAGTAAAGAATTAGAATGCATGAAACAAATTCAAAGAAATAAGCATGAAATTAAAAATTCCCCTGAACACTGGAAAAACTGCTTGAATGAAACTGAAGATAGACTCTCAGATCTTAAAGACAGGGTCTCAGCTAGTGATCATAAAAGGAAAGACATTTTAAGAATAACAATGGGTCATGAAATAACAATTCAACAAATGCAGGAGTGCACAAGATTTGTCCATGCTCTGGAGACTCAAAGAATTCAGCTGAGGGCCTGAATTCTGGACTGTGTCCTGTACTTGTCCAACTGAAGACCTAAAGTCCATGGCACTGTCTTCCAAGAGTACAGCTTGAGGTCTAGAGCTCATGACAATGGCTTGTGCAAGTTTGTATCAAGGACCTGCACTGAGAATCCCTAAAGGCAAGTGGTGGAAGTGAGAAAATTTGTGCCAGTAGAATGAAGGATATGGGCCACTAGAGTGAGGGACCTGCACTGGAGCCAGAAAGTGATGCCCAGGATAAGAACCAGAGCTCCCCCAAAGAGAATCACAGCCATCATGAGCTTCAGAGGGCACACAAGCTCTTCCAATGATGAGAAAATCTGAGTTTATACCATGAGAACAAACATGATAATCTTCTCTAGGAGAATGAACAGCACACCATCTTCCCCTCCAGTTCTCCTTTTATGCAGTTGGCAACAATCCTCAGGTGGGACATTCATACCCAGAACCACACTGACTCAGTTCAGCTGGGTGTTACAGCTGGGTTCACCATGGTGTATTATTACCAAATTAGTCCACTGATTGTTCTGGCATTGTTCTTGGAATGGACAACAGGTGGAAGACCCTCTCTGGGCGTGAGTGATACCTGCCCTAAGGACAGGTGTCCTGGATAAAGCATAAGGGACAGAAAGAGGTTGCTGTGCTCGCTTGTCACTTGTCCCTTGCTGCTTTGCTTCTTCACTACTTTTCTGCCTTCCATCCACCGTGAGCTTTTCTCTTCTTTGATGCCCCTCTGCCATGCTGCCCTGTCTTGGAGCAGGCAACTGTGGACTGACATCTCTACAAAATGAGCCAAATAAGTCTTTCCTCTTTTAATGCTGGGTGTCAGATATTTCATCTCAGTGAGATAAAAAGTAACTCAGACATCCCTCAAACCCAGTTCCCTACTTCTCATTCACATATCCATTCACGTGTCTGCTTTTCAATGTATCATAAGTCCCGCTTGAGTTTATCAAGTCAAGCTTATTTATATTTACATTATCCCTTGCAAAAGATCTTGTTTTTGTGTACTTTTAGCAGGTAAAATTAAAATTAGGTGTTAAATACTTCCTAAAGTTCATGCTTGACAATATAGACTAATTTCCCCTTCTCTTTCAGCAAGTATGTAAAAATGAGTGTATCACAACTAATACATTTAACTACTGATCAGTTGCTAAATTTCAGTTTCAAAAATCCAAATAGAATGAGTAGCTATCTGGCTTTTAGCTGTAGATATATCACCCCATCTGATACACAAAATTATTTTACTAACACATAATATTTTACCAATTCATAATTTATAATGTTCCTTCTTTGGGTGGCAATTTTAGGGTTTTTAAAAAAATTTTATTTAAGGAGAAAAAGGAAAAAAAGCAGAAAAAGGGTACAAGTAATACAGAATTTCAGAAAAAAAATAAACAGTAGGAAATCACTAATTAATGGATTACATATTGTCATCTTAGAAATATTTGTTCAAGTTACAAGATTAAAGCATATAAAGTGGACATTCAAACAGTGAGACTGCAAACAGTTCTGTTCAATGATCCAACAAAATTCAGTAATATCATTGTCTATCTTACACACTTAAATATACATGCAGTTATACCATTTAGAGCACTTTCTTTTCCTCTCTTTCGTACAATGACTATTACACATTTTGGGTTTTATTGCTCCCACAGTTCTTATTACTTTTTTTGGAAGAGAGTAAAACCATACAGAGCAGAGTCGGTCAAATCAAAATGGTGGACATAATAGATAATGTAAAAACATAATACAAGGTGATCAACAATAGTTACCATAATGCCTCCGACTATCTCAAAGAGAATTGCCTATATTATCAGTTATAATAAAATTGAACAAAACAGTAAAGAATGAAACCAACAAAACGAAAACATTGGAGACATTACAGGTCTTCAAAAGTAGATAATAGTCAACCAGAATGGGCGTCATAATGAATCCCACTATCTTTACAGCTGTTGCCTAAACTTTCAAACCTGGTACTATCAAGCAAAACAGAATAGAGGAACATCAGTCAAAACAAGATGGTGAGAGCAATACAGGGCTTCAAATCAAGTTAATAGAAAATCAAAGTGGGTTACTATAATATATCCTGCTATTTTTTAAATTTATTTTTCCCTTAATTAAAAGGATAAAAATAAAAAAGTAAATAATAAAATGGAGATTGAGATCAAAGAGGGCATAAAAACAGAACAGTGCAGATCAAAACAAACTATTTAAGCAAAATAGTGTTTCACCACAAGATAATCCCGACATAAAAGTAGTTACCATATTGTCTCTTTCCTTGAAATCTTTGAGTATAACTTCGTGTACTGTAGCATCAAATATATCAAAACAATGTAAAACCATTTAAGAGAATGACAGTATTACAGGGTATTTAGAATCAACTAACAGATAATGAACTATGGTTTCTGTATAATCTCCTTGTCTATAAAAGTTTTTGTTTATACTATCACATATAATAAAATCCAATAAGATACAACATGTTAAGACCAATGGAGACAGAAGAACAAAAGCTTGATGGGACTTCAAAACAAGATGATACCAAATCAGCACTACTTATTATGACATCATTTTCTCCAAAATAGCTGTTCCTATCACTCAATCTTCTCTGCCTCATTTCTCTTGAGCTCTTTTTCTGTCATTAGTTGTCAGTTTGTCTTCTTCATTTTGTTTTCTGCTCCATTCATTGTGGCCTCTCTGCCACTATTTCTGGATTCTTCATATTTTTCTTTTTTAGAATATCCTGCAGTTCTGTAGAGTTGAATTGGTGGTTGCAAATTCCCCTAGTTCCTCTTTATCCTGAAAGCACCTTGTTTTTCCATCAATTTCCAGGGATAGTTGTGCAGGATATCTCAATCTTGGCTGGAGGTTATTATCTTTCAAAGCTTGAATTATTCCCCCCCCCCCCCACGCTCTTCGTGATTTGATGGTTTGTGCTGAGAAGTATGCTGTAATTCTGATGGGTGTTCCCTTGTAAGTGATCTGTTTCTTGTCTCTGACGGCTTTTAATATTCTGTTCTTATATTGGATTTCTGGTATTTTGATTATTATATGCCTGGGTGTAGCTCTGTTTGGGTTGTAGGTTGCTGGGGTCCTGTGTGCTTCATACGTCTGAGTATCTTTACCTTTTGCTAAATTAGGAAAATTCTCCTGGATTATTTCTGTGAGTAGCTTTTGTAGTTCATTTGTTTGTGTCCCTACCTCTTCTTTTATGTTCTTAATTCTTAAGTTATAGATCCTCTTATCATCTTCTAGTCTTTGTATTATTGCTGTTTGTTTCTTTGTTATTTTTAAGAAGTTTTTCATTTCATGCTCCCATATTACAAATCTGTCCTCCAGTTCAGATAATCTATCCTTAGTTTCTTTCAAGCTGTTATGCCAGTTTTCGATTGAGGTTTTAGTTTCCTGATATTGTCTTTGAATCTGCTTCATGTATTCTATGTTTTCTCTATTTTCTCCATCAAACAATTCTCCCCTCTTTTTCTGTTCTTCCATTCCACCATCTGCTTTTTCTTGGGTGGTGCTTAGCATTTCTCTAACTATTCTGCTTATGCCTTGCTTCAGGTCATTAATAACTTCATTCCTGAACTTGTCTATGAGGCTCTGGAGATAGCGCTTTGTGTTTATTGGTATTGTGTCTGCTATTGCCTGTTTCTCAGGACTGGGGGCCGAGGAACCTCCCTTGTTGCTCCCTCTTCCCATATTCTTTGTTCCTTATATATAAGCATATAAAGGAGGCCCAGCTTCCTTCCCTGTCAGCCACAGTCTGAATTGCACCGGCTAGGTGTTCCCGCCCACCGCAGGGCACCAGCGAGTTACGGACCGGCAGCTTATGCAGGGCCCGCCCCTCCAGGCTTCACCACTAGGGTGCACCTCCAGGGCTGGGACCTGGGTTGTGCTAGCCTACTGGGTCTCAGCCAGCAGCGTCACATAGGCTAGGCACTGCTCACCAATCCCGCTTGAGAGGGGGATATGTGACTGAAGTCACTACAGCGCCCTGTTCCAGCAAGTCTGCCCAGCAATTTTAGGGTTTTTAGAACAACTATGTGGAAAAAGAAAATCCTTACAGAGTAATAAAGAAGATCTGGTGTAGCAACACATTTGCAGAGAACAGCAAGTGGCCATGTTTGGAGTTTTTACTTATACAGCAGGAAATGTTATTTTAAGTCAAAATTATAGGAGGTAATAGGATATAAGAGGCTGAGGCTTGGTCAAAGCTGAGTGATAAAAGCATTTCCGTTATCTTTTTCTACCACCCCTCTCTTTTGGATCTGAGAACCAGAAATTATTGTCTTTGATCAAGGGAATCAAATGTAGACACTTCTCTCAATTCCTTAATCAATGTTATCATTCTCCAATTTTGTTGGAATGTGTGCCTGTTCTTTTAGTGTGTCCTTGTCCAAGATTTCTCAGCCTTGAGAATCGTTCACCTAAAAGACTGATTTTACAAGTGCTGAGACTCTTTGCTTGTGCAATATTATAGTAGAAGTACTTTATTATGTCCCTGCTGGATATGAGTCATGATAAGTAAGTAGATTTAGCAGCCTTGAGCTATGGATCCAATGGAAACTTTAGCTTACTCTGAATTTGCTCCTGAAGACTAGAAAAATTAATTTGAATCTCAACAGCAGGCACAACTGATACAGCTAGAATTTCATAGTTCTCATTAAGTGTATAAGTGGTCATACACATATACTATCATATTCCTATATTTTTAGTTATCCATTAAGTACATAGGTATACACACATACTGAAGTAGTCATGAGGTTATCAAATTTATTTATTATTTATGTTAAGTTTATTGGTACAATTTAGATATACATAATGATTACATTCATCATAGAGAATTTGTACTTGTACATGATGTATCTGAATTCCTCTTTCTTCTCCCATTCCCCTTCATTCCCTTCAATTCTTCTTCCCTTCCTTATTTACAAAAGCTTTGTTTCTGTTTTATTCTTTTTTTGCCCTCTCCAGTTCCCTTTTTCATTTGAATGATTTTTTCCTATTTCACAGTATCTATTATAGAGTTTAGATCTTATTTACAGTTTCAGTTTTTTACACCAGAGAGACAATACAATATTTATACATATGTTCAATGTATTTCATGTAAGAGTCTGGTCTCAAAGTCCATCCAATTAGCTATAAATGATGTCATGTTTATCTTTCTTTATAGTTGAGTAGCACTTCAAAGTTCTTGAGGAATCTCCACACTGATTTCCACCATGGTAGTTTCAGTCAACAGTGAAGACCTGTTCCTTTTTCTCCATAGCAAATATTAACATAGGAAGGGCCCTAGAAATTTCTGGCCCAATCACCTCTTTGCTACCCAAATTATTACTCTTCAGATGATGCAGCAGCTGGTGGAGGAGGCTTAGGGTTTTCATTTTATTACCCATAACATTACTTTTCAATGATTGGGAGAAATTAAGAGCCAGAAATTTTATAAATTTAAATAAGGGAGACTTTGCTTAATATTTTTAAAAATAATTATTTCAACTATGCATAATAAATAACACGTATTTCTATTTTGTAATAAATTATTGTCTTTAGTTGGTATTTCCATTTGAACTTTTAAATGTCATATAATAATTATGGTTACCTGTCAACAATAGGTAGATTTTGCTCATATTATAAAATAACAGGCAATCTACAGAAAGTGAGCCTTGAGAGAAACAAAGGTTGACTTTTAGCAGCAATTTGCGATGTAGAATGGGACTGGATCATGCTTTTCTTTTTTCAACACGTGAGTTGAGAGAGAAATGTGACAATAGAATCAGACTTGAGGACTGTTTAATATGTGTTTCTGAGCACATCCAGAGGTTCTGGAAAGAGTGATTGATAGGTACTGAAAGTAACAGAGGAAACAACGGAGTCAAAATTAAAAACTGAACTATAATTTTTTATTAATACACAATTGGGCTTCTATTTTATTAAGTTTGTCTTCTAACAGAGAATAGGAAAATATGATTTGTTGAAGTTTTTTTGCCCATTTGAATAATGCCAACATTTAATTTTTAGAGAATATAAAAGAATATTCTTTCATTACTGGGCTTTGCTACATCTGGAAACCTGGCATTTTAAGGAAAAACTTGTTTCAAAAACATTGTAATTGATGTGTGACAGAAAGTACATTCAATTTATGTAGAAGAAGGTACTATGCTCCATTTAAACACTAAGTCTAGCATTCATCAATCCTGTGAGTTTCAGTGTCACTTTCCTACTCTGCAAAATTGGGATGAATGTAATACTAAGATTGGGATGTCAGGAAGATTAGTTACTTTGGTGCAAAACCTTCACCACACCACAGATACTTCATTCATTCTACACTGGAGAGCTTAGAGCCTAAGGAAGATTTCCTAGGGATCCCGATGGGAGGGAAGGGTCGAAGCACAATTCTGGACCTATCAACCCTCTGGGTCTGGCCCTTTTGGGCTGAAAACCCAAAGGGCAGGAAGAAAAGCTGAGTCTACCCACAAACATTCTCTGAACCTCTACAGCCTGTTCTAGAGCCTAGAAGACATGGTATTACCCTGCTAGCAACAACTCAGCTGAGGCAAAGAAGGGGAACACTGGTCTGGGGTTCCAGAGACAAAGGGAGACACTGCTTCCACTACCAAATAGGGTGTTATTATCAAGGATTCAAAGAGAAAGCCTGAGGCCCAAGGTGAGGATCTGTCCAGGGTTTCGGCCCATCCATAAACGAGGGCTTCACATACTAGTGATGAATTCTTTATGTCTTGTCTTTAAGAACAGATGTCACAGTGGGAACTATGGATCAAACGCATCATTTTACTTCTTGTTTACATTCACAATTGACACAATTCAGTCACTTTAAATAGCTAATATTCCCATTAGTGGGAAGTTTCACCAGCAAGCTTAGCACTGATAGCTTTTGTATCATATCCCATAGACTTGTTATTATTTCATGTTTAATTCTTGTTAGTACACAATTTATTAACACTTCAAAGTACATCTTTTGGCAACCTATTTAGGAACCTTCCTGGAAATCTGGGAGCTATTTCTCTTTTGTGCTTTCCTAACTTGAATAAAAATACACCTGTTGACTATTTACAGGTTTGTTTAATATCTGTCTCTTCTCAGTGACAAACTCATTCCCCTAAAGGGTCCTATGAAACAGTAATCCTAAAACTATCTAGATTTCTTGTAGTGTGAAATAAATTTAGTAAAAGTATCACTGAAAAGAGTGCACACACACACGGCTCAAAAACTTCTCTCTGTGTTCTTTCTCTCTTTCCTTTAATATTTATGAAGTACTCACTGGGCTGAGATGAAGCAGCAAGTCTCAGGAGCTCCAGTGTGAAATCTTTATGGTATTATCAGCTTTTCTCTAGGGATGCAGAATTGTGGAAAATTGACAGGCAACCTCTGGTCTCTGCAAGAGATGAGAATTGGTCAGGCTCTTTCGTTGCACATGGAAAGGTAAACTGATGGAGATTCTAAGAGATGAGATGGAGACAGCTTTCTCACACAGCTTGCTAGAATTGACAGCCGTTGGAAATTCTAAACATTTGTAACAGTGAAAACCAAAACTAAGAGAGATCTGAAAAATGAGCTGAATACATGTCTTAGTGTAGAACACAATTCATTAGAGCCAACTGGGTTTAAACAAGAAGTGAAATGACTCTTTGGCCACAGAAAAGGTATTTTTGGTTAGGGTCATCTGATGACTGTACTCTAGGCTGGCTATTTCGCTTTTCTTATATAAATGCATTCAACCCAGGAATTTAAGAACATTTTTATAAAACTAGAATTCAAAGTTATTAGATCAGTAGGCTGATGGAAAGCAGCAATGATAAAAGGTGGAGAAAGACGGTGAAGCTGCAGTTTATACCCATTTGACTTGTTACAGTCACCCAACTAAGGCTGGAATTAGAAGTAAATTCAAAGGTCAATTTATTGGAAACTAGGACATTTTCCACTCCTGAGTCTTTTAGAGACCTAAAGAATATTGATGGAACCTTTCACATTTTAGTTTTGATTTTCATCTTGTTATAAGACATAATGATTATTTGGGAGATTAAATGTTCAGAGTAGTTACAGGCAATTAAAAGGGACTGGAAAAACATCAGCAAATATTAACACAATCTATCACCTCTTTTTTATATACATCGCAGATTCGTCAGAATCTTCTTTAATCATTACTCAATCATTTATATTTAATGACCAGCATCAGACTTAGCCCATGAAGGACAATAAAAGAAAATAGAATCTATGAATTTTGGCAACAGTGTGACTACAGATGAAGCCACACTACAAACATTTGCTGCATCTGCAGGGCAAATTCACGGGGCTGCCTCTGTGAAGACACAGTGATAGGATTAAAGGAACATCAGTGAGGCTCTCTGGGATGTTCTAAGCGGGGAGGCACAAGGTGTGGAAAAGAAAAGCGTAGCGAGAGCGGACTGGAGTATTTTTATAGGATGAGAAATTTATAAAGACTACTTTTAATAATACATTTAAAATAAAAATAACACAGAGGGCCTCCATCCTTGAAAGCCTTCTTCAAAATTATCTTCTTCAGAACTACAAGGCTCAGACTACACCAACTTACAACTACATGTTGTTTAGTTTTGAATTTTTTTATTTTAAAGAGAAACCTAAAAATAATAATATAGAATTTCAAAACAAAATAATAGGGGATTATCAATGGTTAACATATTGTGCATTGTTATCTTCAAAGTAGTTGCTCAGATTGTAAGATACAGGCATAAAATACTGATCAAACTGTATAAGTGTAGATCATTCTTTTCAACAAATTAGTAGAAATTAGTAGTGTAATTATCTAAGCTATTTTGTGTATATATATATATATTTTTTTTTCTTTTCTCCTTTCTCACATCCTAGTTGTTCTTCCTTTTTGAGCAGTTTCTTCCCCTTTCACAATGGATATTGTGCATTTTGGATCTTATTTACTCTTTTAACTTCTCACATTAGAGATACAATATGATGTTTACACACACAAGTCTGATTTATTTCATTTATGAGTATGATCTCTAATAGCATCCATTTACCTATAAAAGCCTTGAGTTTATTCTCCTTTATAGCTGAGTAGTACTCCCTTGTATAAAAATACCACATCTTTTTTATCCATTCCTCAGTTGATAGGTACTTGGATTGTTTTTAAGGTTTAGCTATCACAACGTTATAAACATGGGTGTGCATATATTGTTGTGGTACAATGTTTTTAATTCTTTTGGGAAAAAACTCAGAAGGGGAATAGCTGGGTCAAATGAAAACCTCAACTCCTAGTTTTGTTGAGGAATCTCCACACTGATTTCCATAGGTTGTACTAGTCTACATGCCCACCAATGGTGGAGAAGAGTTCCTTTTTCCCTACAGCCCCACCAGAATTTTTTATTGGTTGATTTCTGAATGATAGCCATTTTTCCTGGAGTCAGATGGAATCTCAGTGTTGTTTTAATTTACCTCTCTCAAATGACCAATCATGTTGAACTTTTTTTTCATAAATTATTTACCATTTGTATTTCTTCATCTGAAAGGTGAGTACTCATCTCAGATGCCCCTTTTTGGATTGGGTCTTTGAATTTGAGTGGCCTGATTTTTGAAATTCTTTATATATACTTGATAAAAGTCCTTCATCTGAAGGACAGTTAGCTAAAATTTTTCCCCTCTCTTCAGATTGTCTTTTCACAATGTTGGTGATTTCTTTTGAAGCTCAAAAACTTTTTAATAAGATGAGATCCCTGTTGTTGACTCTTTGAAGTACTTCTTGTGCAGTTCGTGTTTTGTTCATGAACTCTCTGCTACTCCATGTCCTCAAGATTTCTACCAACTTTGTCTTCTAGTAGATTTAATATTTCTGTTTTATTATTTAGATCTTTGATCTATTTTGACTTTAGTTGCTAGACATGGGTCAGTTTTAGTCTTTGGTATGTAGAAAGCAGGTATTTCCACCACCATTTACTGAAAACACTATCTTTCTTCCAATGCACATGTTTGGCCCCTTTGTCCAAGACAAGGTGGCTAAGTGTGTTTGTAGGTGTGTCTGCATCTTCTGTTCTGTTCTAGTGATCATCTTTTTTGGGGGGGCCAGTACCATGTTGATTTTATCACTGTAGTTTTGTAGTATAACTTCAATTCATGGATTATGATGTTCCCTGATTTGCCTTTGTTGCTCAGAATTGATTTTGCTATTGTAGGTCTCTTCTATTTAAAATAATATACCAAAAGAAAAGAAAACCAAACCAATACATGCATACGCACACACACACACACACACACACACACACACACACACACACATGCACACACACACACATTCATACACACAAAACTAAATGCTGTTTCCATAAATAAAATAAGAGAAAAAATTGCTTATCTGAGTATGTATTAGTAGATAATATGAGGCAGATGAATCTTGTGTTACTTTATTTTTAAATTTTATTTTGAAGCTAGTAAAATTACAATAGAACAAGACAGAACAAAGCCAATTGAGACAATGAAGTAAAATTGGTACAGAACTTCACAGTAGGTTAGGAGATAACAGTAATAGGTACCATAGTATATCTCATTATCTTCATAATAGTTGTCCATTCAATCAAGTATAGCAAGATCAAACCAAATACAGAACAACTGAACCAACTGAAAGAGAATATTGAACAAAGCAAAACAGTTAATCATAATAAAGCAAAACAGAGAAAGCAACATTTGCCTTCGAACAGAAGAGAGAAGGAAATCTCCATATTTGCTATATTGCATACAGTCATCCCCTCAAGAGATGCTCAGCCCTCTGCCCCCAGTTGCTAATGGCGGCAGGGGGTGGGAGGAGAAGGGATGTTTGATTTTCAGCCCTTGCACCAGTAGGCTCTCCAGGAGATGCTGACTGGTTCTTTTCCTGACTTGTGCCTGAGGCGCTTACAAGGAGGTGAGTTGTTTTCATGCTCAGCCGCCTAAGTTCCACCATGGCTGGATCTCGGGAGACACTGACTGGTTCTCCTCCTGGCTTGTGTTATTTTAATCGCTTGTGCTCACGACTGAGTGAATAAACAGAAAGATGAGCCAGAGGCTTTGATATCTTCTGCTGTCACTGCAAGAACTCCTGGCTGTCCACATGTGTCTCTTTGTCATTCATCCTTGTTTACTCTTGGGACAGGGGAACAAAGTAGAAGGACTAGGTTCCTACAAGTAGCACCTGGATGGTGAAAGCTCAGAGAAGTTGCTAGATAGCCATGGGTGGCACCTGGGAAAGGGACCTGGGAACTGGCAGCATAGGTTGGTCTCCAATAAAGTACTATCTGTATGTATGACTGCATGATAAATTCCATATATACTATACAAAGGACCTATCAGCAAACTGTGCCACATTTAAAGATAAAATGAAAATCTTTCATGTTTCTAAAATAGTGATAAATTAGCACAATATAAATGGACTGATTTGGAAACAAGCTATCTTGCCTCTTAATATCTGAGAAAAAAATCTATTTTATTAGAACCATAACTCTAGGCAACTAAGCTTTTCTTCACAGTGTGGTGGAACATTGATTGGTGAGGAGGTAGCAGCATGCAGAGGAATATGTGAGCTCAAACTCCTCTTGTTATTTTTTCATTCATGCAGAAGAACCTTGAGTATTTCCTCATCATTAACTTGTTGAATCTCACATTTCTCCAAAGCAGAAATAAAACAAGCCTTAGAGGCAGAAATTGATAAATCCTAAGCAGTCTTTGGTGTCAAGGAATGTGCAATGTCTCTCCAAATTTAATCATATTTATTGTCCCTGTTTACATTCACTCTTGAGTTCCAAAAAGTTCTATGCAATCAAAAATGTCCAGAAATTCAAATGCATTTTTTTTATCAATTTTCCACTTTTTTTAGGTGCAGAGTAGGGCTCTTCAAAGTAGAATGTAACAAATGAGTGAAACTAATGTGATAATATAATAGTTGATACAGGCTTTTTTCACTTCAAGCATTGCTTCTGGCATACACTATTAAAGAGACACTCGTAATGTTTTCATAGGAAAGGAATCTCTATCATATTAGTCAATGGAATTTTTTCAGATCACAGTCAAGCTGCATGATTCTCAGGAAACTTGTTGGCAGTAACTTAACTTGTTCATCTTGATACCTCTAGATCTTAAGCAATGTCTAATACATAAGAATTGAAAAAATATTCTTAGAAACAATATGGGAGGTAACATTCATTGAAGGTTAAATTATTTTTATGGACTTTAAGAGAATTATGGAAATCTCTAAAGCAGCAGCTGTGCCTTTCAGGAATAATGTATCCACCTGGGTCTTCTAGACCTGGCACAATCCTAAAGATACAGCGATGTGTTGTGGAAGGGTAGCTCTCCCTCTCCAGTTTGTCTCTTCTGCCTCTGCTTCCTGGTTGTCATGATAGATCAGCTTCCCTCCATCCAGGCTGCTCTACCATGTCATTTCTGCCTTGGAACCAGGGAGTTTTGGACTGAAAACATGAGTCAAGATAAAACCCCTCTTCAAGTTGTAAGAATTGGGTCCCAATGAGAAAGTGATGACAATACAAATTCCTTTGCAAGCAGTGGGAAAGGGTAGACATGAACTCACTATTTTTCTCTGGCATCACGCATGGCTTTTCTGATAGGGCGGGTTGATTTGCTGGGGAACTGCCTCAAGCCTTCAGCATGCTTAGCATTTTTGGTCTTCATTCATTGAAGATTAGTGACACTTCCTTAGTGATTTTGTCCATTCAAATTATTTACTAACATTTTCAGTGCCTGTGGGAGGGGGTCAGGGTATCATTCCACACTCTTGCACTCAGTCACCTTGAAGGACAAGGTTTCCACAGAGCAGGCTCTGGCCAGGGAGCACAGCCACTGTGTCCTGCCCATGGAGAGATCTTAACTCCACAGCCTTAAGGAGCACCAACCCAGAGGCAGAGGCCAAAGCTGAAGCCAGATTTTCTCTCTAGATTTGGATAACTCTAAATTTATACTCCACACTAAGACATTGTGGAAATAAAAGACCATTCCAAGAAGAAAATCAAAGACTACTTGTTTTTACTTGCTGTATCTAGAGTATGGGCTGCCTTCCCTTGTATTTAGACAGAGATTCACAGGCAGGCAGAGAAATGGACCAGTTTGGTGGAACAAAGGAAGGCTTCAGGAGGGCTGTAAGTGGAGTCTGCTTGCCCGGGGAAGCTGAGGGCTGCTAAGCAGAAGCAGGGTATCCTAGGTGACTGGTTAGGAGAGTACAATTGACTTTGGTTGATCCTAAGTCGGAGTTGAAAGAAAGATTAGGGCACTACTAATGAAATCCTGACCATTGGGGGAAATTGTCATAGAAGTTATAGTTTAGTCTCTTAGATTGCTACTAGAGAAAGCAATCTACCCCCTTCAAGCTTGATTTACAGTAGACTGGCTCCCTGGGTTGCTTGTGGTGGATAAGGGGCTGGTTTCTTGGGCAGGTTGCTGTAGCCTCTGGATCAGAGACCTAATCCTTATATTGGACTGGCCATGGTCCATTTGTGTAACCAGAGAGACAGCAATTACCAAAAGGATAAAATACTGGTCAAAGTGACAGATGAAAGTAAGGTAGTGATTACAATGGAAGAGTCTTATATGTTAGGATACTTACACAATCCTTGAGATTCACTCATTTTTATTTTTATTCTAGTGTTCATCTTTTCAATTTCATTGGTTAATAAAGTCACATTTAAATGTAGCAATCTTGCCCCTATAATTTTAAGGTAAATTATCTCTGTAATGTGATGTAGCCTTTTACAAGTTCATCTTGTAGGCTACTACAGGGGTTACATTATTCTTTTCCATAGCTTTCCTAGAAACAGCAGAAATATTATGCATATGCTGGGTAATGACTTTATCATTTAATTAATGAATTACTCTAAAAGGATATTCTTACAGTGCTTAATTTAAAAATCTTCAAACTCCTTTTCTACCATTTCTGTTTTAATCTGATGAATAACTAGTTATTAATATTACTGCTACATCATGATAATTTTATTTTCCACCTGAAAACACTTTAAGGCCAAATTTTAAGATCTCATTATCTGCATTTGGTGCAGAGTGCCCTGACTGGACACACGTGTTGGATGCAAAAAGCAAGTCTGTATTTTCCTAATCTTCTAAACTTTAGCACTTGGAACACAGGAAATGCTCAACAAAAGTTTGATGTTGAGTGAAGAATTAAATGTTTGTTGAGAGGCCAAACTTTATGTATAAATAGGTGGTAGGTGGTGACTCTATGTCCCAGCCATGTTTCTGGTCATTTACTATATATCTTCCAAATTATAGGAAGTTAGAATTGTGTAGATTTGACCATGCTGTTTAAAAGTAGGGTGGAAAGACAGAAGGCATTGATGTTAAAGAGGAAACACAAACTAAAATGATAGAAAAAACAGGAATATGTTTTTCTGTGTGATAACATAGAAGATAGAATTTACTGATTTTTTTGAAGACTGGTCTGGCCATCCCTTTATATTTTTCCATACAGCAGGCATGATTTGAATGCTGGATTCTGACTGTATAGTCCTGCTAAGGCAAAGCTCCTTTAATTTCATTTTCAAGCAGCAGCTATGAGGGTACCAAAATGTCTGCTTAGAGAACATACATCTAGTTACATCTTCTTCCATTACATTGGAAAGAATGCAGTGACATGCTTTTTATAAGAAAATCACATGAAACAATTCCACAGAAAGGATGAAAGTAAAAGAATGACAAACATTATATGCTCATTGTAGCACCATCTGTAATGGTCCATGATTAGAAACCAATGTCTATTCATTGAGAAGCAGATAAATAAATAGTATGGCATTTGATAAGACTAAACTACATACAATTATATTAGTATGTGTGTCTTTAAAACATATGTGAATAAAAATAAAAGAATGTATGCAGTATTGTTGGGGACCACAAACTCATAATGGCTAATTTTGCATACTTCCCTGTGAGACAAAGAGGGGGATTATTGGTACCACCTATCTGAGGTTTCCCATTGACTGTTGATGTGATCATCTACACCCTCTTGAGTCATCCCAGGATTATGCATCAGGACAAGACCCTTCTTAGCATAAGATCATCTATACCCTCTTTCTTATATGACATTTGACTCCAAAAATGCCCTTTTGTGTTTATCTTTTCTTGTTTTAAAATTTTTATTTAAAGAAAGACTAAACAAAACAGAAAATGGGCAAAAATAATACATATGTTCAGAGAAAAAATAAACAGTAAGAAATCACTAGTTGATGTTTACATATTGTCCTTTTACAAATAATTGTTCAAGATACAAAAGTGGAGCATATAAAGTGGGAATTTGAACAGTGAGACTGCAAACAGTTCTGTTCAACTATCCAACAAAAACTTAGTAATATGGTTGTCAATCCAATACATTTAAACATACATGCAGTTATCCATATCTTCATTTATGTTGAGATTAAACAAACTAAAGCCGGCTAAAATAATTCTGAAAAAAGAATAATAGTATTGCTGGATTTCACATCATGACACTCTGGGATCAGCACTGGGGTATTGTAGTGTCTTTTTAAAATTTTTTATTTAAAGAAAGAATAAGCAAAACAGAAAATGGGTAGAAATAATACATACCTTCAAAGAAAAAAATAAACAGTAAGAAATCACTAGTTGATGATTACAGATTGCCTTACAAATAGTTATTCAAGATACTAAAGTGGGGCATATAAAGTGGGGATTCACACAGTGAGACTGCAACCAGTTCTGTTCAACTATCCAACAAAAACTTAGAAATATGGTTATCAATCCTATACACTTAAACATACACGCAGTTATCCATATCTTCAATTATGTTGAGATTGAACAAACCCAAAGAGGCTAAAATCACTCTGAACAAAGAATAATACTATTGCTGGGTTTCACATTATGACCCTCCAGGATCAGCACAGGATACTTTAGTGACCCTTTTTCTTCAAAGTGTCTGTTCATTTCATCGTGTGTCATAAGATCAGTTCTCATAAACTGTTTATAGGTTCTAAACATGCATGAGTCTTAACATGTATTTCTATCCTTTCTATATTAGAGGGAGAAACAAAACAAAGCAAGACAAAACAAAACATATTCCTATAAACACATGAAATGAAAAACATATAAGACTGTTGTACAAAGAGTTCTGTCACAGTTCCTGTGTTGTGTCTTGTTATCTTCAATAGAACTGGCTATATCATCAGACATAGTATAATTAAACATATTAGTATACAACAGTATTAATAAAAACATAACTTTGTATATACTATAAAACTTGAAAAACAGGCAGTTATTAAACCAGAATGGGTATCATAGTGTCTTGTATATTCAGTGTAGTTGCCTATACTCTCAAACTTGATACTATCAATCATATCAATTTTCAATAAAATCTGTCGATACCAAACAGCAATCAAACAAACCAGATTTAACTAAGATCAGTCTTGATAAAACAGTATAAGTCATACAGGGCTCCAGATTAAGTTAATAGGAAATTAAAGATGATTACTGTACTATATCCTAATGTTTTTGGGATAGCTATCTGTACCCTCAAATCTAATGCAAGTAGACAAACTGGGACAGAATAAAATCTATCTAAGCAGAGTGGTGCGAGTAATGCGGGTTTTAAATCCTGATACACTATTAACAGTATCTTCTGCCATCTTTTTAAAGACTCTCCCTCCCCTTTCACTTCCCCAGGGTACACTCATTTTTGGGTCTGACAAAGACCTTTGGTTTTAAATTGGGGGAGGGGGGCAACCTGCTATTTACCTAAATGGTTCCGAACCTTCTCTCTCCTGGACTTGATCTCTAATTGTATTCCTTTACCTATTAAAGCCTGTCTTTCCAACCTATCCACAAATACTGGTCTAGTTGCCCCTATTACTCTCTGGTTCTCTGTCACATAGAGCATTGTTTTCTCATATTTGATTTTCAGTCCATGTACTCTTTTCCATGTTAATTATATTTCCTATAAATAGCATCTCGGTGGACCCTACCTCCTGTTCTACTCCACATGTGGTTATTTTTTTAAAAAATTTAGTGTATCAAGGCCACCTATATTACAGATTATAACCAGCCTTCTCTGCCTCATTTCTGTTATGCTCTTTTTTTGCCTCAGTTGTCTGCTTATCTTCTTCTTTCTGTTTTCTGCTCCATTCATTGAGGACTCTCTGCCACTCTTTCTGGGTTCCTGGTACTTTTCTCTCTCTCTAGAATGCCCTACAGTATTCTCTGTAGAGCTGGATTGGTGGTTGTGAATCTCTCAAGTTCCTCTTTGTCTTGGAAGCATCTTGTTTCTCCATTAATTTCTAGAGACAGTTTAGCAGAGTATATCAATCTGGGCTGGAGGTTATTTTCTTTCAGGGCTTGGAATATTTCACTCCAGGCTCTTCTGGACTTGACGGTTTGTGTCGAGAAGTCTGCAATTATTCTGATGGGCCTTCCTTTATAGGTGATCTGTTTCTTGTCTCAGCTTTTAATATTCTGTTCTTATATTGGATTTCTGGGATCTTGATTGTTATAGGCCTGGGTGTTGTAGGTGGTTGGAGATCTGTATGCCTCATACATCTGAATATCATTTCCTTTTCCTATGTTTGGGAAGTTTTCCTTAATTATTTCTGTGAATAGCCTTTGTAGTTCCTTTGTTTGTACCCCAGCTTCTTCATTCACATTCTTTATTCTCAAGTTATAGATCCTCTTGTTATCTTCTAGCCTTTGTATTGCTACTGCTTGTTTCCTTGTTATTTTAAAAAAAGTTTTTCCTTTCATAATCCCACATTGCAAACCTGTCCTCCAGTTTGGATAATCTATCCTTAGTTTCTTTCAGGCAGATTTTCCATCTTTCCATAGAGTTTTTAATTTCCTGATAATCTCTTTGAATCTTTTCTATATTTTTTATATAGAAAAGATTCTATATTTTCTTTACATTCCTCATCAAATGGTTCTCTCCTTTGTTTGAGTTCCTCCCTTCTTTTGTCTACGTGTTCTTGAAGGGTACATAGCATCTCTTTTATTAATCTTCTTATATCTTGCTTTTCTTGACTAAGTATTTCACTTTTGAACTCATCTATGAGGACCCAAAGATATCTCTTTATGTCCACTGGTGCTCTGTGTGATATTGCATGTTTGTTGTTCTCATTCTCCTTTGTATTTACCTGTCCTGGGTCAATGTTCTCAGGAGACTTTTTGTTGTTCTTGCTTCTTCCCATCTTTTTTGCTTCTTCCAGGAGCCCCCAGTTTCTTTCTTTGTTGGTTACAATTCTTCTGAAGCACACTGGCAAGGTGATCCTTCCCACTGCAATGTAAACAGGGGCAGTGTATGCTGGTCTCCTCCCCTCTGGATCAGTCAAGCTGCTGAAGCTTCACTGCATTAGTGTGTACCACTGCCATAGGGAATTGATTTTGGATAACATATTGGGTCTCAGCCAGGTCATGTGATACAGGCCTAGCTCACTCAACCAATTCTGTTCGGGAAGGGAACAACTGACTGAAGTCACTGCTGCCCCTTGTACTTGCGGGTCAGGCTCAGTCCCAGAATGTCATCTGCTGGAGCCGCTCTTTCTGTGGAATGTCTCCACTCTCATCACCAACCACAGATCGATGCAGGCTTCCCACTAGCTCAGCTCTCTAGGCTGGCCACCTTCCCACTAGCTCACCTTTAGGCTGGCCAACGCCCGACCTCAGCGTGACTGCACCTTCAGTGAGTCGAAGTGGTAGGACCTTGGACAGCTCAGCAAGTCACCAGTTCCTGAAGCAGGAGCACTGAACCTTTAGCTGTTCCAATAATAGCACCAGGACTATATGCTTGATTGGTTCTTCTCACCTTAGTTTCTTCTTGGAATGAGAGAATTCATCTCCCTCGTTCTGAACCCCCCATGCTGTATTATGTTGAATTCTAAGTTGACTATTTTAGGGTGCCTCTGTAGCCAGCTGTTATCTATCTGCCATCTTTGCTTGAATCCAATTTTACCCTAGTTTGTGGAGGTTTCAGTCCATATTCAGTTGGCTCCAAGGCAGACTGGCATGGCTGGGCAGCAGTTCATGGCGGCTGTAAACGGCAAGGCAGAAACCGGCAAAAGAGAGCCTATGTTCCTATTTTCTACCCCAAAAGAGGTGATGAGGATGGAGAATCTAGGTTAGAGTTTAATACATTTGAACCCTTTTGCTCACTAGGATACAGAAGCCCTATGAAAAATTTGAAGACTAAATTTATTTGCTGGAGGCACAGAGAATCGATTTACAAGGGAAAGATGATACCAGGTGAGGAGACAAGGAAACATACAATGAGACAGAAATGCTCAAAAAGGAGGTCATTTATTACTATTCTTGCTGAGCAAAATTATTGAGGGGATGAACTGTTGATTCACACGGATGTAACACATCAGAGCAAAAAAAGCCAGAAATATCCAAGGCTTCTGGTGTTTGAGACTTGACCATTAGACAGTAATTCTTAAAGCGTGTCAGACATTTTATGTCCTTTGTAGAGTCTAAGGGTTGGAACTCAGTGAGGTCATTGTCTAAAACAGCTTTTCTCTAAAAGTAGAAATTGACAACTTACTATAAGATTTTTATTGCAGAATTCTTCTTGACTCTATTAGAGAAGAATTTATCTTGTCTTCTTTAATGTAGGCAGCATTTGATGAATTAGTATTAAACATTTTAGTGAAAGATAAATAACATGTTCATATGCATTATTCAGATCTTTTTTGCATTTTATTTCAGTTTATAAAGCTGATGTTTATACAAGCACTGAAAAACATTCTAGCTTGAAAGACACATGTTTCCAGAACTGGCTGCTAGCCCAACCCAGAATGTTGGGGAGGCTTCTCCCAGACATGTCATTAACTCCATGTGGAGGAGAGGAGCTCAAGACAGAGTAATGGCAGTGTCAGGGACTTGCTGGCTGACATAGATTGAACACTACAATAAACGTGAAAGCAATAATAGAGATCAAGATGGCAAGATTTCAGTCAGCAAACATTTTCAGAATAACATGAGAAAAGTTTTTATGACACACAAATCTACTTGATAAATTCACTCACGTGTTCAATTTAAAAATCCAAAGACAAATAATATATTTTAAAAAATCGATAAGCCAAAAAATTCAAACTTAAAACTTTGGAAAAAATAAATCCTTTAATGATTCTAAATTAGTCAAACACTAATATTGAAACTAATCCCTACCATTAGCTCAACTTTATCTTAACTATATAAAATAATATTAGTCTTTTTCTTGTGGTACTGTGGTTTGCATGCTGGGCACATGCTCTACTACTGAGTTATGTCCCTGGCCATGTTTGCATATTCTTATATTACTTTATGTGTTTGTTTATCCTCCTGTTTCTGCTCAGAAGTGAAGAATTGGATCTATTTAAGAAGACTCCTAAATTTTTTATTATATATATTTACTCAATCAAAAGAACTCCAAAACAGCACTACTAATTATAATATGAGATACTTATAAAATTTTAGGTATTATTAAAAATGTTGCAATGAAACTTGTGGTGAAGTATATATTTGTTGAAAGGAGTTCTGACATTTGTGTGTAAATGGAAGAGAAAGTTTTGAGGAAACTTGAGATTAGCAAAAATTTTCCAGAAGGTTCCTTTTAATTGGGTCCTTTGCTTATCCCTCTATTTCTGTTCATGCACTTTGTTTTTAATACATAGCCAGCACCCCTAGTTTTCGTGGACTTTCACAGGCATACTGGACATTCCAGAGGAGAATAGTCTACGGCAGGCAGGCAGAATACGGAGGGCTGCTAAAATTAGGCAACAGGGAGCAGCTTCCTATTATCTTTACAAATGGGGTTTGGGAGAATGAGCCCAATCTCTTTGGATCATGCCCTTTACCTGTTAAGGAGTGATTTGACAAGACAGCAGTGACAGTTTTCCTTCTTGGCTTTTTGAGGATTGTCGTTTCGAAGCCCCAATCCTTAGTTTCTGGAATATTTCAAAATAAAGTTTTGCATGAAATCCATAGAACTGCCTTTTCCTTGGAACCCAGTCTTCAATACTCTTGATGGTCTGTGATTACCAATCACCTGGTAATGGCTGTTGGCTTGGGTCAGACATTCTGTCCCTCCAATAAGTGCCCTTCACTTGTGCAGGAGCTTGCAGCTAAGCAAAGTCAAGTAGTGTTCCAAATAATTGGTCTGAAACATACTGGCTTTTCACTGGGCATTGCATGTAATAGGAATTAATCATCCCTGTCTCTGTATCACAGAAATGACCTTTATTTTCATCTCAATTAGTGCATTTCTATTCCTCTGTGTGAAATCATATCAAGTGGTTGGCACATTGACCTCCCTGTTTGACTCTTAATAATTTAAGGGTATTGATGCTCATCATTTATGCCTGATACTTGAAAAATTGCCCAGTAAATATAAAATTAATTATCAAGTGTTACATATTGTGAGCAAAGTAACTTTCATTTTAGGAAATGATAGTATAATTTGAGATGTTTGTCTGAATAGGGTGCTATATGGAGGTGTTTAAAGTTTTGTATATTGTGAAATTACAAGCTGCTGCTACTGTATATAAATTTGGAGAAGGATTTGAGTGAGATGGGCTATGAGGGGGAAGCCAGGGAATCACTGATATGGTTATTCTGAACTCTGGAAATGAACAGTACCAGGAACAAGCTGCAGCCAGAGCAAGTCAGTGGCTAATTCCACCCAGAGCTGCTGCAGAGGCTGCAAAGTTTCTCTGCCTGAGACTTTCTGGATGAGCTTCAGGTTCTCATCAACACCCCTTGTTCCTCAGAAAGTAATGGTAAGATGCTGGCATCCAAGAGGGACTTTACCAGGCACTCCAACAGCTATGCTGTACCGTGCACAATCTGCTAATTCAACAGCACAGGGAGGAACTTAGAAACCACAGTTCCTCAAGACGATTAGTGAGACTGCCCAGGGAGGGTTTGAAAATTCAGGAGAGGAGCTTCCAACCAAGAATTTCAAGCAGGTTGGGATTATGTAGTAAGTTGAGTACATGGACATCATTTTCTGGCAGCTCTAAGGGGAACTTCTCTCTATTACTTAGTTGACACAAGTTAATTGCCATTTTCATTAAGAAAATGAAAGTAGCCACTGGCACAAAATGGGAACTAAAGAGTGGATGTATTTACTTTCATGTTACTATTACTAGATGGGAATGCCATGAGGCAGACTGAAGAAAACCAGAACATTCTGGGGAGGCACATACAAGGTCTTGGAGTCCAGTGCAACAGCTACCTTAACTATAGTAAGAAAAACATGTTCTGGAGGGACCAAAGATTCTAGTTGGTTTTCCACTGCCCTTAACACAGACTCACAGCCCAAATCAATTTCAGATGACAGATAGTGGCTCAGGTCAGATAACACTGAAGAAAGCAAGCTAAGGAAGGCTTAACAGAAAGAGTCAGATTCAAGCAGGATGGAAGTCTTTTTTCCACTTATGCTTGCTCTTTAAATCAGAAAAAAAGAATTGCCCAGAGCAAGTGGATGTCAGCTCTGGTCACATCTTTTGTGTTTCAAGCCATTAGAGGAAGTTAACTCCTAAGAAACTGTTTTGTGTTAAAATTAAACAAACCAAAGCAGGCTAAAATCACTCTGAACAAAGAATAATATTGCTGGATTTTACATCATGACACTCGGAGATCAGCATTGAATACTGTAGTGTCTCTTTTTCTTCAAAGTAGTTGTTCATTTCATCACTTTGGTTACTTAAACAACTATTGGTAAGAGGACAATATGTAATTATCAACTAGTGATTTCTTACTGTTTATTTTTTCTTTGAAAGTATGTATTATTTCTATCCTTTTTCTGTTTTGTTTAGTCTTTCTTTAAATTAAATTTTAAAAAAAGAAACTTTTAACACTTATACCTCTATAATGTCTGCAGTTTATGGCAATACTTCTCCAAATATTTTT
The DNA here is from genome assembly GCF_034190915.1 of Cavia porcellus. NCBI lineage: Eukaryota > Metazoa > Chordata > Mammalia > Rodentia > Caviidae > Cavia > Cavia porcellus. Next base: position 76,731,224 of record NW_026947494.1, on the reverse strand, counting down.
TCTGTCCTCATTTCTTTTAAATCCTTGCAGAACCTCTAAAAAATGATGAATATAAATAAAAATTTAAATTAGTCCTAAATATCTCTAAAGACAATTTTTCTTTGTTTCATATTTTTTCCCAATAATATTATCCCTCTTCAGTAAAGAAATTTCTGCCTTTTCTCCAGTGTTCCTTGGTCTCACTTTTCTGTGACAAAGAGCCCAGGATGAGTTGAGGAGGACATAACTTTATTTATTTATGAGTGTACTTGTTATTTTTGATTTTGGTTCATTTTATTGTTGAATATCCTTATGAAATACACATTGCTTATAGTACATTTTTTATAGTTAGGAAAACATGACATTCTATGTTCATGCAGACTCTTACAGCAGTCCTGTTTCTTTACATGTCTTTAAAAATCTGAGCTTTTAAGAAAATAATCTCTTTTTTAACATGTGAGTCCTGTAAATGCCTTTTCTTTGTCAGAGTGAATACTTCATGGTACTTTTATTCAGATGGTATGTGCTTCAATATTTTTGTCAGCTTCTTTCTGTTTTGAGGCTAATTGTAGGAGCTCACATTCTTTATCACCTTGGAACATCACAAACTACAAGATGGTGATACAGACTGTTGGAAAATTAACTTCATTGGTACATTTTAAAATGCATAACGATCACATTCATCATAGGGAATTTGTACCTGTACATAATATATCTGATTCTCCTCCACCCCCATTCACTTCCCTTCCCTTTTGGTGATACATATTGTGTAGTGCTAAAGCTTTTTTCACACCTGATAATCTCATTTTTATTTTTACGACAGTTATCTGGCAGGACAGGTATAAATGGCTTGTTTTGTGGGCTGACTGAAAATTGTTCTCTAAAGGTTTTTGTTCACCATCACACAATGAATACCTGTTAGGATAGGAATATTCAGGCTTCTTTGCCATCCAGGGCTCTTCCTGTTTTCACTGAGACTGCTCTGTGTGCTCTGGTATAATGTAAAACAGGCATCAATTTTTCTCGAGGCAAACTTTCCTATTGCCAGCCCCTTACTCAGAATTAAATTCCAAGTAGCAATGTCTCTTGTTCTTTTATTGAAAGATTTCCTATAAAAAGAAATTGTCAGCTGAGTGAGATGGTGCATGCTTGTAATCCCAGTACTTGGGAGGGTGAGGCAGGAGGATTATTGCAAGTTTGATACCAGCCTAGGCTACAAAGTGAACTCAAGGCTATCCTGAACCACATAATGAGACCCTGTCTCAAAAATACAAAAAAAAAAAAAAAAAAAAAAAAAAAAGTCAGCAAAGCACTTCAGTAATTTGCTACATCTTTTGTACTTAGAAGAACAAGTCTTGGAGCAGTTTTCTGTACTTATGGCTGTTTTCTCATTTAAATTTTTTTTTAGTATAAAGAGAACAAAATCCAACAAAACAGAGTAAAGCCAATCCAAACACAGCAGTGAAAGTGGCACAGAATTTCAAAACAGGACAGTAGGAAATCAACAACAGATATCATAATACACCTTGTTATCTTCATATTAGCTGTCCATACCATTAGACATAGCAAAATCAAACAAAACAAAACAGAATAGAACTGATCAAAACATAATACTGAATAAAATAAAACAATAAATCACAACAAAACAAAACAGTGAGAACAAATACTGCACATTGTTATCTTCAAAATAGTAGCTCAGGTTATCAGGTGCAGAAATAAAGCAAAACAATAAAATGGAACAAAACATTGGATTTCAAAACAAGACAGGAGGAAATCCCCACAGGTGACACAGCACATGCTGTAATTCTCCAGGTAGATGCCCCGACCACCAGCCCCAGGTCTGCAGAGTCAACCAATCAATACAAGCACAGAGCTATTCCCCTCCCCTCAGTTACTATCATCTCACCTTGAGACCTTCGAACCACAGGGGTGGCAGTGTAGGGATGGGGGCATGGGAGTGTGCTCTACTGGGTTTTCAGCCCCCACACTGGCTGGCTCATGGGAAGACTTAGCTTCTCTTCTGGCTGAGGCTATTTCCCACCAGCCTGGTGATTCTTACTGTATGGGAAGGCATAGTTTCTCTTCTGGCTGAGGCTCTTTTCAATCAGCATGGAGTGAGTAAATTACAAGTAAGCATTTGCCTGCATAATCTCTGACTCTTACCCTGGAAGGTAGAAGATACATGTTGGAATCTTCTAAAGCATTAATTATAAGTGATTGGAGACTATAATGTTCCATGGAGTATGGCAAACCGTATCATTCACTCAATATGTATTTCTTTTCATTTATATGGATCCTCAGATTTTTTCTAGATAGCAGTGAAATTGTCCACGCATCCTACTCTCCCTATATAGTGATGCTCCTAGGGGAATCTTTCTAGAAAACTCTCAAAAATAGATCTATGTTGGCTGTCTTGGGTCCTTTTTGACTTTTTTATCCTATCTCCCTTCTTCATGTCTGCATTGTGGATGGTTAGACTAAAACAACTGTCTTTCTTTCTTTGTTTATTTGTTTCATTCTTTCTTATAGGAGAATAAAACCAAGCAAAATAAATCAAAATAAATCAAAACAAGACAATGAAAATGATACAGGGCTTCAAAACAAGATAACAAGGCATCAACAATGAGTATCATAATATATCTTGTTATCTTCAAAACAGCTGCCCATACCATCAGACATCATAAAATCAAACAAAACCAAATGGAAAAAACCAAACCAAACCAAACCAGACAATGAAAATGACACAGAACTTCAAAACAAGGTAAAAGGAAATTAACAACGGCTACCATAATGCCTCTTGTTATCTTCAAGATCACTCTCCAGCCCATCAGACACAAGCATGTAAAATTAACCAATCAAAAACTAAGTTGCTTCTTTACTTCAGTTATTATCTTTTTAAAATTTCAGGCGTGTGACTTCTAATTTCTGCTACGTCTGTGTCTCCTGAACTTGCTCTGTGTGGTAGAGGCCTGAGACTGATTTTGCTCCTTCCTCTTGACATTTTCCTGCATGCCTCCAAATCAGCTCATTGTTGCATCCCTGGTGCGTCCTGCATTAGCTGCCGGTCCCTTGGTGTAGCAAATTGAACTAAGAACCCAGGCTCCTCTGATCTGGGGTTCCTGGAGGTGGAGATGCTCCCCCTGTGGCAACATGGCCGCAGAGTGAGGTTTTTTCCTATTAACTTCATTTGTTCACAGGTTTGGTCCAGCTCTGATTTGTGTGTGTGTGTGTGTGTGTGTGTGCGCGTGTGTGTATTTTCTGTCTAGCTGATCTGTCTTTCTGTGACAATGTGGTATTGAGACCTCCCATTACAACGGTGTTATTTCTCATCTGATTTTCCATGTCTACCAATAGAGTTGGGTGCTCCTGTAGTAGGTACATATATCTTTAGGGTTGGTGTGGCATTTGTGCTGTCTCCACACACCGTCTTTGTGTCTTGCCATCTCCACCTTCTCTTTTTTCTTTTATTTTCTCTTCTACGTTGATGTCTGCCAACATCCTGTGATACATAGCTCTAACACTAGCACTGAGGCCTCTCTCAAGGAGGAGAGGAGATGTACATTCTCAGGGATGTCCTCCAGATGCAGCTGATTCTTTATGGCTATCCTGAGAACCTACCTTCTGGTGTTTACAGTTCTGTGATAATGTTCGTGTTACATCCCAGAGATGCGCTGGGTATGGAGCTGATCTTGGCCTCTGGATGTGGGGGCTGGAACTGGTCTCTGTCAGTGGAATTCCCCGGGGTCCAAGTGCTGTCCCCTTGCTGCTGCTTCATATGCATCCACTTTACTGGCTTCGTCAATTGCTTTGCCCTCCAAAGGTGTGTGCGCATTTGCGCCCTGGGCTGTTATCCTGGGTCTTGGGGTTTCTGTCAGTCTTACATTCTTCCAGCCAGCCTCACCATCCAGGGGAGTACTGAAGAGATCCAAAGAACAAACACACTGTCTTTCAGCTGGCCCCTCCATCCGGGATGTAACAGGGGGGCTCACAGGTGAACTCACTTTCTTCCAGCTGCCGGCCTGTTGGGATGCAATGGAGAGGCACAGAGCTCAAATTAAGTCTTCTAACTCGCCAAGCCTCCAGAATATCAGGACAGCTGGCTTTACACTTCAGGTTAACTTTGAAAATGGAAGCCATATGCATGAAAGATGAAAGAACAGAATCATGGTAGGAACCTAGCTTCACATTCTAAAATATGACACCAAGTTAAATCTGAATTTCAGACAGTGAGTCAGTTTTAAAAATATAAATATGTCTCAGAAACTTACTATTGTGTTTTTCTTTAGGTTTAATGTTTATAATTGATCTGTATTCTTTTACATTCCAAAGTTGTCTTTTGTGTATTGTTTTTAAAGTGACCTAAAATTTTTATTTTTAAAAATTAATGGTATTGTATTTATAATATACATTGTATTTTTTGGATATATGTATATGCTGTGGAATGTCTAAATTGTTACCTCATATACACATCAATTTATGTCATCAGAACCCTTAAAATTCTAGGATTTTCAAGAATTGAATACACTGATACTAATCTTATAGGTATTATGTTGTAAGGCAAATCTCTTAAGCATGATCTTCCTGTTTAACTGAGAAGTTTAATCCTATTACCAACATCTTCTCAGTCCACTGCTCCTCTCCAGCCATTTTTCTCTCTATTTTCATCAACTCAGCTTTTTTAGATTTCATTTGTGAGATCGTATGGATTTGCCTTTCTGTGTCTGATTTACATCACTTAACATAATGTTCCCCAGACTCATCTATGCTGTTGCAAATGAGAGATGTCTTTCTCCCGGAGGGGATCACATGTCTTGTATGTGCCACATTCATGCATTGATGGATGCTTAAGTTGACTTCATCTGGGCTTTTATGACTAAAGCTTTGATGAAGATGAACATGCAAGGTCTCTTTAACATATTGATTTTAATTTCTCTTGAATATATATATATATATATATATATATATATGGAGTTACTAGATTTCTTATTTTTATTTTATATGTAATGTCAAGAAGTTTTAATTGCACTATGAAGGAAAGATTCAATAAAGTGTATGTATGCTCTATTATCTTCAAGGTCCTGTAATTTGTTCAATCTTGGCAGTACTACTAATTTTACATCATGAATCTGCCTTTTCAGCTCTGTTTATATCTTATATCTAGAATTCTTAATATGTGAAAAATAAAAGTTATTATACATTTGTCATTAGATAATGTCTGTAATTCCTCATTGAATATATGCAGTATATTCTACAAAACTTTCTACAATAATTTTTAGATGTTCAAGGCAAATGTGGTACTTCAAAGAAATTTCTCTTTCTGAAGGTCAGTTGACTCTCTTAGAACACTGATTAGTTTATTTTGGGAGTAAGATTTGAAATGTACTGCATTAAGAGTGTCTTAAAGTATTTACTGTAATTTTTAAAGCCTAGCATGTATTGATAGGATCTATGTTATCATTAGGTTTTATTTTCATAGTCTATTGAATTGTTTCTAGAGAGAGCTAGGTTTGTAGTGATGTACTTTTATATTTTAGCTCATTGAATCCTTATTACAAACCAGTGAATTAGTTATCCACACTGTACAGGTAAAGTTCATTAGGTGCTAGATGTTAAGTGACTCTCTAGAGCATCACAATGAGTATTTGAACACAGATCTCTGATACAAACCACATCCTTGACCACATTCGACTCCCTCTCCAGGGCACAGACAATCTTGCCTTTTCTTCCTGTCCTGATCTTGGTACCATGCAAGCTTTTTCTGAGATTTCCCTTATTTGATCTTTTTTCACTGAATTTTCATTTTCTGTCAGTTCTGGGACAGCTTCACTCAGTAAGAAGATTTCTTCCTGAGTAGGAAGTTCTTCTCATTAGTAAATCCTTGTGATGGTGGTAATAAAACAGGCTTTAAGTTATAAATTATTTTGTGTCTGGGATTTCATATTGAAAAATGAAATAAAGTCACTTGATGTCCTTCATAAGAAATTTCCAACTCCTGAGTGGCAGGCTTCAGAAATTCATGAACTTAATATCTTCTTTTTAGTGGTTTTATATTTTTAAAAGGTAAAGAAATCAATATCTAGTGAATTAATAATTATTCACAATCTAATGAAAGTTAAATAGGAGTTTTGATGAGATCGTCTGGGATATATCCAACCTAGCTTAGTTATGAATTTGCTTCCATGACTATTGAAATGACTGTAAAATGCAGGCTATTTCTTTCTCTTCAATATCTGAGAGTGAAGAATAATGAAATTAACAAAGTGGATTGTTACAGGATGAAAAATTTCTAATTTTGAAGTAACTGTGCATCTCAACTCAAACTGGTACAGGCCCACGCAGGAAAAGACTTGTCAGGCAGCAGGTTGAACTGAGTCGGGCTCTGAAGTCTTCTACCAGAAGGAAGGTGCGCAGCGGGAAAAGGAAGGCGGCTGTGCTCTGCTCTGCAGCAGTGAGAGCAAGGCTGAATCCCTGCCAACTCACTTAGCAGCCGAGTATCAATTCCCTTGTCTGAAACATGGCTAGCTGTACTCAAATCTCTCTTGTGCAAATTAAGCGAGGTAAAATATGCAGAGTATTTGCTACATTGCTGTTGACTAATAAAAGCCATGATTATTACTATTTTGAGATCCAATTTGTACCTGGATTATTTCCAGATTTCTACTCAAGGAGATCTCTGAGCTACGACCCAAAATATAAATAATTTCAAAAGCAAAAGAAAAGATAGATGACAGGAAGAAGAGAGAAAGATTCTGTGGAAATGGGAAGGGGCACTGGGGCAAAGGGTATGGGAAAAGGGAAGGGGAAATAAACAAGGTCAAGATGTGCTGTGTACATGCACCAATGCCTCACAACGAATCTATTTATTGTATATGGTCGATGTATACTAACATAGAGATATATTTTTAAAAGAATGCATTCAATGGCTTTGAATATTTCCTGGTTGCCCACTACTCTGCATGCCTTGTATCCCATCTTTACTTTTTCTCTAGTATCCTTAAATTGATCATCATGATTACTTTTATGTTGACTGAATTAAAGTTTGGTGAAAATATTAGGTGCAGAATATTATGCTAAGAAACCTTTGCAAAAAATATCTGGGTTATATCATACCCAAAAATTTTTAACTGGTTCCAAAGAAGGCACAGTAGTTAACCAAGCATGCATTGGCTAACATCTGAGAGTCTGGAAGGAGTAAAGGATACATTATGATTATTTCACTTTTATGTAGTTATTTGTGAACTTGGCTTCCTCATTTATCATCTGCATGCTCTTTTCTTAAAAAAATAGAGCTCACATCTGTATTTTTCTATGCTCTCAGATATACAGGAATCTTGATGCACTGAAAGAGGACAAGTAAATATAGTTCTCAAGCATTCAGTATTTCCACGGTCTTGCTCATTAAATCTTCAAAAGCCCACAAAGTATTAAATATAACTTAAGATATTGCCCTGTGTTTTCGCACTGTATATTCAGGAAAACTTTGTCCACATAGTTTTGGTAATGTTTTAAAGTTCTCCAATTTTAGAGACCTCATAGACAAAAGGAAATCCATAGTAGCTCAAACCCAGCAGAATTACAGTAAACAAATCATGCATGAACAATAGAACTCAGTGCTTTAAATATAATGGCCACTTAATAAATGTTAACTTATTTTTCTCATGGTAACAGAAATAGTTTTAGCTCTCTGGAATAAAGCAAGCTTTACTTAGGAGGCACAATCCGCAGAAGTTCCCAAATTTGAAACAGCGTTCAGGAGTAGTGAAGCTAGCTGTTTTCCCTGGTTGGGCTTTCACTGAATCCGTATCCCATGGTCGGACACCCCACTCTGAAGGTCGCAGGACACAGGAGCTGAGGGACTCGGGAGGACTGACCACCTAGCCCATCACGTGGTGGTGGTTCAGTCTCATTTTAATCTGTTTAATGAAGTGGATGAGCTGAGTGTTTTAGGAAGATTCTTTAGTTCTTCCCTTGCTAATTAACACTTTTTTTTGTACCTCTTTGTGACGTTGGAATTAGAAAAGACAATTGTGCCTTTTATCATTATCCCTTTATTAATTGCCTAGCTCTGATTACTGTTATATTTTCCCCCTCTCAATCTTCTATGGCTACCTCTCCACCTTATTGTAAGTTTAATTCTATTCTGTTTGGCATCTTAACTGACTTAATGCAATTCTAATATAGAATTCTTACTGTAACAGAATTCTAAATAAAATTTTTCCTGTGAAAATATAAGTCTGCAGGTGACAATCTTCTCTAAACATTTTTCTCATGCTGTCTCCGTACAAATTGCTCTGTGTATTGTGTTTCATATTCAGGTATGATTTCTCTATGATCGTATCATATATATTCAAACTTATTGTTTAGTATTTCCTCCTTTCCTAATAAATATCTATTGAATGCTTTTCATATACGTGAGTCTGGTGAACATAATTATGAGAAATTGAGGCGTATATGCTTCCCTCAGGAAACTCAATTTACAAGAATAAGAGATAATTAAATACATACACTGAAACAAGATTGCAGTTGAGAGTAGCTCACAAAAGAATCCTCAGGCAGGAAACCTAGCTGGGTTCATGCAAGAGCATAAGTTAAAATGAGCTTTCAATTGATGCTATACGGAAAATATTTGTTGCTGCTTGAAGTGTGGGGCCAAACTGTTCCACATAAAGGAACAGCCTGTGGAAATCCCCAGTGTGAAAGGGCTTTCTGTGAACTGAACACCATCTACCGTCTGGAGGTGAGTGAGCTAAAGGTATGGGGTCAGATGCGGTCAGGAGTATACAGAGTACTAGGCTGTGGAGGGTAGGATTTTCACAGTCCCAAGATAGCGTTCTGCAATGCCATGGTATTTTCTTACTCCTGTATCATCAATCTCTTACACATTTAGCAGATGGAAAGTGGAGACATTTCAAATGTTTGGTTGTACTTGACAAAGCTATTTAGAAACTGTATATGGTAATATAAATACAAGTTTTTATCAACCATTTCCCATTTTCACAATACCTCTGTTATGGTTCGATAACTAGTGGTCAACTTAACGCCAGCTGGATTACATCAGCATGCATTGAGAGAAGATGCTCCACCTGAGGAGGGTTGCCAGGATAAATAGGTGGAGATGAGAGGTGTTGGAGAGGGATTGAGGCGTTAAGGAGACATTGTGGGTTCTCCTACTAGTTGCTGTCTGAGCTGTTGGTTCTCCTGGAGAAGCTTTAGTCTTCACATCGAGCATTGCTTCCTGGCTCCGTAGGGGAAGACATGTGCTGCCTGGTCTCCAGGATGAACTCGTCACACTGCTTCCTGGCACGAACCAGACTGTGCTTGTCGTCGGAGGAGCTCAGGGCCTCCGTGTTGCTAAGGACAGCTGTGGTGCCTTTCAGGACAGCCCCACTCTTTGTTGTGAGTGTGACTTCTGGGCTCCAGTGTAGAACCCTCATCCCACTAGCACAGCTCCTTCATCCTTCTGGCATAGACTTTCTGGCTTCCACCGCTGACCCTTGGGTCTTCCCGGCACGAATCCGTAAAAGAGACTGGCGTGAGTCCTTCTTGTGGGCTCTGGACTTCCAGTTGGACTCATGGAGGCATTGTCCTGAGCTCTGGGTTTTTATGTGAACTCATGTGGGACATTGCCGTGGGGTTTAGACTCTTGACTAAATAATCTATGTCATTGGTGTTGCGGATAGATTTCCTGCATTATCCTGTGTTAACTTCCGGTGACCATCATAAAAATATTATAAACTCCATGTCGTGATCTGAATTGTTCTCTGTGTACAACCCCTGACTACGACAACCTCATTTCATTCCTTATAAATGAGATTATTTTCTACATTTTCCTGAGACTTAAAACTGCTTAAAATCTCAGGGGAACACTATTTCATCCAAGTGCCAAGTTCAGGGAGATGGTAAAAGCATTCTCTCTCAGGCTTTTCCTCTCTAATTAACTTGTTTTTGTCTGTGCAAAAAATAGTCCCAAAGAACCCTACTCAAGTTCTCCTGCTCCTCCAAACAAATAGGAAGATTGTTTGCAAATAGCATGCACTTTACAAACTGGATGCAGAATTTTATGTTTTCATTTTTTATGTATTGCTTCTGAAGTTTGATAAATTTAAAGTGACTAGCATGAGAAGACAAAATTGCTTAGCAAACATTTTGATAGAGGAGATTTTATGACTTCTGGTTACAGAGGGTCCTCTCAAGAACCCTGGGGATCTTTTGTCAAAGATAAACAAAGGTGGATGTTAATTAAAGCTCTGAAAGAGGTTTTATTGCACAATACTGACAGTATGCCAAGAAACTGAGTTCCACTCCAGTTTGTAATATGCATAGAGGCGACTGGATGCTCAGAAATAGAGTGAGGCCACGGGAGGAGTAAGTGGGTCTCAGCAGGGGTTGGCCAGGAAATGTGTGATAGGCTGCTGAGTTGAGAGCTGCCCATATAGAAGTTAGGGTTCTGTCTTCTCTCACAGAGGGTGGTACCCCAGAATGTTTTCGAGGTCTTTGAGGCACCCCCGAGGTGGAGAAGGTGTGTACTCACAGATGTAAGGTACTTCGTAGTAAATGCTCTGGGAAGAGGAGGTCAAGAACCTATATCAGATATTAGTAGAAACAAATAACAAATTCTTTTACAGTCTGGAACTTTTCCAGATAATAACTTAAAAGGGGCCTGAGCCATGCTGGAGATACAGCTTTCTACTGCTTGAAGATGTGCATGCATTGGTCAAGCCTTCAAAAACAATGATAACACATTTATTTTAGCTTATACCTAAAACTATAAAAGTTGTACATATTTATGTGACACTATGTGATGTCTTAATAGTTATTTACAATGTGTGACTTCTTTTCTGTGCCTTGTGGGGAATTGAACCCAGGACCTCACATGTGCTGGGCAAGTGCTTCACTCTGAACTTCCTTTCCAGAAATTAGGGTATAAACATGAGTATGTAATAATTATTTAGTGCTAACATGTACTAATAAAAAATAAAAACTGACAAAAATTAAGGATAAATGTATCTATCTTCTTATTCACTGATAGTAAAAAATTCAATATCCTTTCTTCTAACTTTTAGAAACTAATAGCACATTATTAGCTCTAGACATACTCTGGTGCACACCAGAATGCTTTATTCTTATGAGCCTTTTATTTGAATGAGTAGTTATATGCTCAATGTTCTGTCAGTCGTAGTTCCACCTGGGTGAATTCAACACTTGGATTAAATTAATGTAAAACAAGCTTTCTACCATATTATAAGTCCAAGCTCCTTATTTGTTTTTTACTTCACAGACATTCTTTAGGTGCCTTATAATGTAAACAATATTAAAGTAGGCACAATTTATTGTTTCCAGGCTCTGTTTGTTTAAATATTGTTTATAAATTGCTTCTAAGAACACTATTTGACTAGTTCCTATGAATCTTGAGAAAAAATAAAAGAATGTGTTTTGGTCAATAAATTTATACTCAATTACAGTTGTTTTTTATGGGTAGTAATCCAAGTACGGATTTAGAATGTACAGGCTTATTTTTTCAGCACTTCATTAAGATTTAAGCTTATTTGCTATTGCTCGTTTTGCTCCTTTAAACTGTCATTTGAAATCATTCACTTGTTGTATAATTTATGTTAACCCAGAACAGATTTTTTAACACACTTCGATTATGCTTGTTGAAAGTCAATCGCCTTTGGAGTCACACCAGCCCTTAGTCTGATACCATAACATTATTTATTATTCAATTAAAAGATTCTAGACTAATGCAAATAGCTGTAGAATTTTAAAATATGTTGATGATAATGGCTTCCCATGAGACAAGCTGTCATGAGAATGACTTTCACCTAAAATAAATGCTTCCCCACAGGCACTTCAAGTCACCAGACAGACACTGCATTTCAGACTCTGACTATTCCAAAGTGCAATATATTATAAAAGCAAGCCTCCTTCTTAGACATCCAGGAGCACCACATCTTTCAGAAGAGCCAAATTTTAGGGCAATGCTAATGATCTTTAAAAGCTGATTTGCAGTCCTAGGAGGCAACAAATGTGTTTTATCCTGTAATTTAATAAGATGCTTTTATGGTTTGTACGTGCATAACTGTCTGTGTGTGTGACAGAGAAAGGGAGAGAGAGAGAGAGAGAGAGAAAAAGAGAGAGAGAGAGAGAGGGAGGAGAAAGGAAGTAGAGGGTGGGGAGGGACAAACGGAAGAAGAAAAGGAGATGGGGAAATATGTACTCGTATAAATTCCTCCCTCTCTCTGCTCTCCTCTCCCCATCATTTGCACACTATCCTGAAATTCTGACATTGACCTAACTCCTTTTCCTTTGGCTTCAGTAGAGTCAGCCAATGCATGTGGACAGACTGGAGGGGCCAGAGGACATGACAGTCTTTGTGCCCTGCTGCCCTTTCTGCACAAATCTAGATTAGCTGAGTTTGTTGCTAATGCTACAGCATCTACTAGGTGAATCTCTTCCATTAGTCATAATTTTTCCTTCAACTTATGCCTGTGATACCCTGGAAATTTTCCTGTGGGCAGGCAGAAAAGAATATAATCTACTGTTTGTGAATTTATGACCCAGGCTGCCTCAGCCAGAGGTAGGTGTCCACTTTTACAGCATCACTGAAAAGTGGCTTTGAAAGAAAGCAATGAGAGGAAACTTCCCCAGTTAGCAGACCCAGGACGCTGGACATTCTCCGCAGAGGAGGTGGGCTGCAGTACGAATCTGCCATTGGCATGGAGAGTAGCTAGGGAGCTGTGTGGGTAAGCAAGGTGCCTGAGGAGGTTGTAATAAGGACGTCTGGTGGGGTGGGAGGTTTGTTGTTAGCTCTCTTGGAATGGGCACAGACTGTGAGGACCTGTGCATTGGCATGCAGCTGGCACATGCTGAGCCTTCAGTACATGTGTCATGGAATCACACTGAAAGTCAATTGTTGTGTCAAACCCTCATTTTAATAAGTGTAGAAAATACAAAAATAATGCTGTTTTACCTAGAGGAGTGTTCTCCAACTCTGAGTTCCATAGGGATCCTCAAGGTTAATTATGGGAGGTTGCCAATCAAAAAATATTTTAAATGTGTCATAAGTTATCATTTGTTATGTTAAGCAACCTTGGTAACATATGGATTAAAACACAAAAATTTTCTGAATTTTTTTGTAGTTTGATAGTTTTCTTCATCACTTTTTATTTTAAAGAGAATGAAGCCAAACAAAAGCAAACCAGAATAAAACTAATCAGAACAGAACAATGAAAGTGATATAGGACTTCAAAACTAGAGAACAGGAAATCACCAATTGCAACCATAATGCCTCTTGTTTTCTTCAAATTAGCTGCCCATACCATCACACATAATAAAGTCAAACAAAACAGAATAAAGCCTATCAAAACAAAAGAATAAAATCATATTTTAAAAAGAATAAAACTAAAAAAATGAAACAATAAAATCAAGCAAAAACAATGAAAGTGATAGAGGGCTTCAAAACAGCATAGTAGGAAATCACCCATGGCTACCATAAGGCCTCTTCTTGTCTTCAAGATTGCTGCCCATACCATTGGACGTATTAGAATCAAACAAAACAGAACAGAATAAAACCAACCAAAACAGAACATAGAACAAAACAAAGCAATACAATGGAACAAAGCAAAATAGAATAATATGCACTTCAAAAACAAAACAGAAGGAACACTCTCATATTTTCTATATTGCATATTGTTACCCTCTTCATAGATGCCCAGACTATCGGCAAAGTCAGTCAAACAGTCTAAGTCTTATGTTGTTTTGGTACCTCAGTTACTATCAACTCAGCCTGCATTCTTCCAAATCAGTCAGTTGCTTATGAGAGATAGAGGTGTGTGGGATGTTTTTGTCTCCCAGCATGCACACCAGTTGGCTTACAGGAAGGGTAAATTGGATTCTTGTTACTCCTCCCACGCCCCACATGGCTTCTACTGACTCCAGGAAGGGTGAATTGGGCACTGATGGCTACTACCAGGTCAAAGGAAGGGCAAATTCGCTTTTTCAATATCTGAATTTTTTAAGATGTGATTTTGTATAAGAATATAAAATTAAGAAAGCATGCCAATGCATATTATGTGATAAATAACTTTTTTTCTGCTATATGTTCTCTCTGAAAGAAGTGATGTTGGTAACATTCAGTTTTAGATAGATAATTCTTAATTATGAAGAAAAAGAGGTTTATTAATCCTTGTTAAGTTAATGTCACTATCTTCACAAAACAAAATTAATTCAATTAAATTACCCAGGAAATTAAAGCTAGTTGACAAAAATACTCAAATTACTAAGGATTCCAAAATTCTGTGTTGAAATCTAGATTAAATTCTCTTGTCAAACTGGTCTACTAAAAACAAAAACAAAAACAAAACTAGTCTGCTTATTTTCTCCATCAAATATACTGTCTTTCTAACTTCCAAAAAAGTTCTCCCTTACCCTGGGAATCCTACCCAGACCCCAGCATCTCTCAGCAGCCCCCGCTCTGTGCACCCTTGATAATAAATCAGAAACCATTTACCCCAACACCACAAGGTCTTCTATATACACAGATTCTCTCCTTTAGCACTTCACATCTGGCACTTAGCATGAGTCATGGTATTTGGTTGGTGATGTTTTAATCAAGTTCAGGGCAAATTTTCTAGAAGCTGAAAGCTTCCAATGTACCTGTAAATTTCAATTTATACTCACAGAAATGCTCAGTAAAAGTTTTCCATAACTTTTTGGCAACTAAACAGTTTCATTTTCAGTCTTTCTCCGCTTTTTGTGTTGTGAATCCATATAAGAACATGCCACACTGAGCCATAATGTCACCACACTGAGTGTGACAGCTCAAAATCCCCAAGCTAAGACTAAAGGGACGTGAAACCCAGTCCTGATATAGTTCCCAAGCTAATGTAAAATCTGGCTATTTTGGTGCATCAGTTGCCTTATCATGGAAATTGAGATAATTTTGCATCACCAAGAAACATGTTGACACTCAAATTACATAATAGGTAGGTAATTGCCAAAACAGAAGAAAAAGAAGTTACAGCTGGATTTAGATCTTTCCTCAGGGGAACTACACCAAGCTATTGTACCACTGCATCCACACCAGAAAGGATGAACTTTATACCCTGAAACCTGTTCAAAATAGCTGCTGCTGTCTTTCATCCAAACACTTGTCTGTAACTTTCTTCCAAAGGCTGATGAGACAGGATGAATATAGTACTCTAAACTCAACCTGGGCTTAGTCTATAATGTAAGGATTGGCAGGTTATCAAGAGGCTAGATGTCCTAGAGACTATATTTCCTCTGTCTGAGGTTAATAAAAACATTGGAGACAGCAGCAATTGTGTATTTAAGCACTTCTGATTACAGACACAATTCATATCTTGTCATTAGAAAAATTACTATAGTTATTTTTTAATCACAAAGTGAGGGTATCAACTAAAACCAACAGAATAAGAAAGTATCTTTAGTTTTGTTTTGTTTTACAGTTCTGTGAAGGCCTGGATGCAGCTCATTCCTGGGTAAACCTCCTATTAGACCTCCAATACAAAACCACCTATTAGAATGAAAGAAAAACTAAGTACTCCCCAGCTACACCACCCCAACTGCCTGAGCCATACAAACATGCTCGCATCTTCGCATCTGTAGGATTGTATTCACTTTCTTTTGCTTACCTTTTAAAGACTCCTTCTGGAAAATGTTAGTTTCATGGGAACAGTGGGGAAAGTTTCAGAATCTAGGGACATAAAACAGCTCGACAAAGGGAGTGAGCTCTGGAGGCAACAAAGTCCTTCACTCTAGCTCTCTGGACTATATAATAGGAATTTGGGGGTAACCCCTGTGTGATTTTATGCTCCAGTCTCACCAAAGCCAGCTCAGCAACACTAACTATCCATTTTAACATTTACAGCATCAAAGATATTTCAAATTACAGTGGCAATTGTTTTGCTATACCAAGTTTTCAAGAAACCTACAGTTTTAATTCTCATGCTGATACTGGAAAAAGGAAGAGACCCAAGGATCAAGGGAACAGAATAGAAATGAAGAAACAACCCTAAGCACATACATCTATCTGATGTTTGATAAAGGGCCACCCACTTTTACTGGAGGAGAGATACCCTCTTTAACAAAAGGTACTGAGAAAACTGGTTTTGCACATGTCAAAAATTGAAGCTAAATCCATACTACTCTTCATGCACTAAGTTAAAATTGAAATGCATCAAAGGCCTTAATATTAGAAACACTAAATCTGCTAGAAAACAGATACAGGTAAAGGCAAAGAGTTCACAAACAAAACTCCAGTTGAGCAAGACATAATACCAACGGCCAACACCTGGGATGACATCAAATTAAAATACTTTTACTCATCAAAATAAACTACCAACAGAGTGAAGAGACAGCTGATAAAATGGGAAAAAATTTAATCAGCTATTCCTTAAACAAAGGATTAACATATAGAATACATAAAGAACTAACAAAAAAAAATCAGACCCCTCAAATTTAAAGACCCATTCCAAAAACAGGCATTTGAAATGAGTTGACTGTTCTCAGATGGAAGAGTACAAACAGCAAATAAAAATATGAGAAGTGTTCAACTTCACTTATCATTAGAGAAATGCAAATGATACAACACTGAAATTCCATTTCACTTCAGAAAGAATGGCTGTCATCAAGAAATCAATGGGGTAAATAAGGAAAGAAATGGAGGAGAAATTCTGGGAAGCTGGAAGAACATGTTCAAATGAGAAGGAGAACGAGCCAAAAGGACTAAAAACACAAAGAATGGAAGGAGAAAATGGAAACAAAGCTTTTGTAAGTGAGGAGAGGAAGAATGGCTGGTGAGATAAGGGGAATGGGGGAAAAAAGAGAAGAATCCAGATATATTATGTACAGGTACAAATTCCCTTTTGTGACTATGATAATGTATATGACAAATATGTACAAAAAGCAAAAAAAAAAAAAAACAAAAACAAAAACAACTTGGCACGTGATCATTCCAAAATGCACTGGATCATTCCAAAGTTAGTGTTGCTGCCTAATTAATTGAACATTTATTAACACGGAGCTCCACTCAGTGTAATCTATTTCATGACTTAAAGCTTAAAAAATTCTTATGCTATTTTATTTTCCAAAATAGCTTCATGATTAGGATGTAAAGGTGAGCTGGCTGCGACGTCATCACCCCAGTGATCATCAGGGTTGATTCAGCTGATCTGGCTGGCTAAGTGGGTGTCCCCTTCCTCCTTCAGTGCCCCATGTGTGTCTCTCTTATAGTTGCAAGCTTAGTGCATGAGGATGGCCACCCTGACAGAGGAGGACTCTTACTCCACCAAGGGTATACTAGTAGCTCCCTGCTCCACTAGAACCTCCCAGTGAGCTCTCAGACTAGCTACATGATCAAAACAGAGCAAATTACATATCTATTATGTGCCAAACATTTTTCTAAGAATAATTTTTGCTTTTGTGGTTCTTATATTTTAATAAAGAAAAAATACAAGGATATATAGATGAAGTTATCTAGTATGTTAGAAAGTGATAAATGTTAAGTAAAAGTGAAGAAAATGCCAAAGGGCTTGTCCATGTAGGGAGAGGGAGTATTCAGAAGGGATTTACTCAGGAGGTGACATGGAAGTTAGACACCAATCAGGTAACTATTACTGTGCTATATAAACTGTATGCCAAATATTCTAAATGCTTTGTACAATTTTCCATAATGTCAAGATGAGTTCCTTTCCATCTTAAAGACAAAGAAGACTGAGATTTTAAAGAAGTTTTTAGGATTCTTTGACGTTCTAACCTTCTATATATTTAAAGGAATTCATTTCCTAAAAAAGGATATTAAAAGAACTGGCAGAACTTGTGGTACTTAAGCTAGCGCTTTGATGTGAAGGGAACTTTCTTTCAGTGTATCATCTTGTTTAAATCACGCAGTGATTTTAATGGTCTTTTCTTCTCATTTCAACAATGCTACAGATGAATAATGAAACTTAGAAAGTTAGAGCAAATTTTCCAGAGGCTTACAGCAGTTTGGATTGCAATTCAGATCCAAATTCAAAGGCTGCTATTTCTTTGATTTGGTCCCTTGCTTACTAAGTAGTTAGGAATACATAGCATAGCAGGCATACACTGGGGATGTCCCAGATTTCAGGAACGCAGGGCTTCGTGGGAGAGACAGATAGTAAAGAAACAATAATAACATAAATAGTAATTGTAGTAATTCAGGTGTAACTGTCTTAGGTTTTTAGTGACTTTATTAAGATTTTCAATGCACAATATTTTCTTAGCCACAAGTAGAAATAGCTTTATTTCTTTCTTTCCAATCTAGATTTTTTATTTCCTTTTCTTGCCACCTGCTAGGGCCTGAACATCAACTACAAATGGCAAGAGATTATGTTTTATTTTGGTTACGTCTTCCTGTGTTTTAGGGAGAAAGATTATGGTATTTTACCTTTAAGCATAATCGTATCTGTGAATCTTTGTAGATATCTTTCATATTCTAAGAAAATCCTCTTCTGTTCTAATTCGTTAGAGGTATTATCATGAAAGGAAGTGACTTAATTTTTTTATTTTAAAGAGATTAAGACAAAAGAGGACAGAACAAGGAAGATCAGCAGAGAACAATGTAAGCAACACAGCACTTCACCATAAGACAATCGGATATTAACAGTAGCTACCACAATATCTCTTTCTTTGAAATAGTGGAGCATACCTTCACATGCAATAGTATCAAACATAACAGTATAAAACCATTCAAGAGAATGAAAGTATTACAAGAGCATTCAAAACCAAATAATAGAAAATAAACAATAGCTACTATATTATCTCATTTTCCATAAAAATTGTTTATACTATCACATATATTAAAATCCAGTAAGACACCTGATAGAACCAATGGAAATAGAAGAACAAAAGCATGGTAGGATTTCAAAGCAACATGATATTAAATCAGCAATGGCTGCCATAATGTCTTGTTTTCTTCAAAATAGCTATTCAGACCATCATAGATAATAAAATCAAACAAAATAGAATATAACCATTCCAACTAATTAATGAAAACATTATAAGTCTTCAAAGCAGTGTAATGGGGAATCATGATGACCATAAAATCTTATGTACTCTTACCATTTCTTACACTAGGGAGACTATATGGTATTTATATATGTGAGCTTGATTTATTTTGCTTATGAATATGATCTCAAGTTGCATCCATTTATTTATAAATATCTTAATGTGATCATTCTTTATAGCTGAGTAGTACTCCATTGTATAAAAATACTACAACTTTTTTATCCATTCCTCAGTTGGTGGACACTTAGACTGTTTTCAAGATCTGGCTACTACAAATTTTGGTGCTATAAACATGGGTGCACATATATCACTGTGGTATGATGCTTTCAGTTCTTCTGGGAATATGCCTAGAAGTGGAATAGCTGGGTCAAACGGGACTTCCAGTCCCAGTTTTTTAAGGAATCTCTAGATTGACCTCCACAATGTTTGCACCAGTCTATACTCCCACCAACAGTGCAGGAGAGTTCCTTTTTCCCTCTGCAACATTTGTTGTTGGTAGTTTTCTTGATCCTGGCCATTCTTTCAGGAGTGAGATGGAATCTCAGTGTGGTTTTAATTTGCATTTCTCTAATGAGTAATGAAGATAAACATTTTTTCATGTATTTATTTGCCATTTGTATTCCTTCATCTGAGAACTGTGTATTCATCTCAGATGCCCATTTTTGTATTGGGTCCTTGAATTTTGGGGGTCTGGTTTTTTAAATTCTTTTTATATTTTAGACAGAAGTCCTTTGTCTGAGGGACAATTCACTACAATTTTTTTGTGGGTTTTCTTTCCACTATGCTGGAGATTTCTTTTGACATGCAGAAACTTTTTAATAAGAGGTGATCCCAGTTATTGATTCAGGGAAGTAGTTCCTGTGTGGTTTGATTCCTGTTCATGAATTCTCTACCTACCTTATGGCTTCAAGATTTTTACCTACTTTGTGTTCCAACAGATTTAGTATTTCTGATTTAATATTCAGATCTTTGATCCTTTTAGATATTTATGGTGACAGGCATGGGTCTAGTTTTAGTTTTCGGCATATGGAGAGCCAGTTTTTCCAGCACCATTTATTAAAGAGACTGTTGTTCTTCCAGTGAGCATGTTTGGCCCCTTTATCAAAGATAAGGTGGTCGAGTGTGTTTGTAGTTGTGGCTGTATCTTCTAATCTATTCCACTGATCTTCAGCTCTGTTTTGATTCCAGTACCATGTTGATTTTACTACAATTGCTTTGTAGTATAACTTCAAGTCAGGGATTGTGATGCCTCCTGCCTTGCCTTTGCTGCTTAGAATTGTCTTTGCTATTCTAGGTCTCTTCTGGTTCCAGATGAATTTTAGGATTGATTTCTCTAGATCTATGAGCTATGTTGATAGTATTTTCATTGGCATTGAATTGAATCCGTATAACTAACAGTTTTGGGAGAATGGCCATTTTCACAATATTTATTCTTCCTATCCATGAACAAGAGATGTCTTTCCATTTTCTGAGGTCCTCTGTGATTTCTTTTTCAGGGCATTACAACTTTCCCTGTATAGATCTTTTATTTCTTTCATGAGATTAATTCCTAAGTATTTTATTTTTTTGGATGCTAGTGCGAAGGTTGTGGCTTCTCTTATTTCTCTCTCAGTGATTTTTTTGTTAGCATATAGGATGTTATTGATTTTTGAGTATTGACTATGTATCCAGCTACATTGCTGAATTTATTTATTATATCTAAGAGTCTTTCAATGACGTTTTGGGGGTCTTCTATGTACAGTATAATGTCATCTGCAAATAATGATAATTTAATTTCCTCTTTTCTTATCTTTACTCTTTTTATTTCTCTCCATTTTCTAACTGCTCTGGCTGCTATTTCCAGTACTATGTTGAATAGGAGTGGTGATAAGGGACTTCCTTGTCTTGTGCCTGATTTTACGGTAAAGACTTTCACTTTTTGGCCATTTAATAGAATGCTGGCTGTTGGTTTGTCATAGATGGCCTTTATCATATTGAGGTAAAGACCATCTATTCCAGTTTTCTGTAAGGTTCTTATCATGAATGAGTGTTGGACCTTATCAAAAGCTTTTTCTGCATTTATAGAAATGATCATGTGATCCTTACTTTTGGCTATATTGATATACTGGATTACATTTATTGATTTATGTATGTTGAACCATCTCTGTATTCCTGGGATGAATCCCACTTGGTTGTGGTGTACAATCTTCTTGATGATTGCTGCATCCTGTTTGCCAATATTTTATTGAGAAGTTTTGCATCTGTGTTCATCAGGGAGATTGGCCTGTAGTTCTCTTTTTCTGCTGGGTCTTTCTCCTGTTTTGGTACTAGAGTAATATTTGCTTCCAGGAATGAGTTAGGAAGGATTGCTTCCCTTTTGATTTCATTGAAGAGTTTGAGGAGTGTTGCCATTAAGTCTTTTTTGTATTTCTTGTAGAATTCCACAGTGAATCCACCTGGGCCTGGGCTCTTCTTTGTAGGTAAGGACTTAATTACGTTTTCGATTTCATTAATAGAAATTAGGTTATTCAGCAGTTTTATATCTTATTGACGCAGTTTTGGTAGTGCATATGTTTATAGGAATTTGTCCATTTCTTCTGTGTTATCAAACCTATGAGAGTAGAGGTTTTTGAAATAGGTGTTGATGATCTTCTGTATTTCCACAGAGTCTGTAGTGATTTCACCTTTTTTCATTCCTTATTTCATGAATTTGAGCTTTTTCTTTCCTTTTTAAAATTAGGTTGGCTAGGGGCTTATCAATTTTATTCATTCTTTCAAAGAACCAACTCTTGGATTTATTGATTCTTTGGATTGTTTTCTTAGTCTCTATTGCACTAATTTCTGCTCTGATATTGTTCTGTTTTCATGATGTGGGAACTCAGTGCAATAAATTTTCCTCTGAAGACTGCTTTCATTGCATCCCACAGATTACGGTAAGTTGTATTTGTATTTTTATTTGCTTGTAAGTATTGTTTAATTTCTTCTTTAATTTCCTCTGTAACCCACTGATTGCTCAAGAGGGTATTATTCAATTTCCATGTTTGTGGGATTTTGGTAATATATTTTATCATTAATTTCTAGTTTCAAGGCACTATGATCTGATACCATGCATGGGATAATTTAAATTCTTTTGCATTTACTTAAATTTGTTCTGTGGGCTAGTATATGGTCTATTTTAGAGAATGTCCCATGTACTGCTGAGATGAATATATATTCTGATGTTGTTGGATGGAGCAATGTATATGTCTACCAAGTCCATTTGTTCGCAGGTGTGATTCAGTTCTGTTATTTCTTTGCTGATTTTCCATCTGGTTGATCTGTCTCTTGGTGTCAATGGTGTGTTAAGTTTTCCTGTTATAATTGTGTTATTGCTAATTTGATTTTTCATTTCTGTTAGTACTTGCTTTGTATAGGTGGGTGCTCTGGAATTTGGTACATATATATTTAAGATAAGTATCTCTTCCTCTTGAAGTTTTCTCCTAACTGGTATGTGGTGACCTTCTTCATCTCTTTGGATCATTCTTGGTTTGAAGTTCACATCATCTGAAAACAAAATAGCTTTCCTCTCTTTTTTTGGGTTCCTGTTGCATGAAGTATTTTTTTGTATCCTTTGACTTTCAGTCTATGAGCTTCCTTTTGGGTTAGATGGGTTTCCTGTTTGCAGCATATGGTTGCATGTTGTTTCTTGATCCATTCTGTCAGTCTGTTTCTTTTAATTGGTGAATCGAGACCACTTACATTAATGGTTATAACTGTTATATAGTGGTTTATTGTTGACATGTTATCTTTCTGCTGTTGTATCTTTACCTTTCCATTTTGTTTAATTGTCTGCCTTGCTTAGTGATTTTTCCCTATGTGTATCTAGAATGTCTTTCAGTATTTTTTTCAGGGTTGGTTTGGTGATCATGAAGTTCTTCAGCTGTTCTTTGCCATGGAAGTATCATTTCTCCATCTATTTTGAAGGACAGTTTTTCAGGGTACATCAGTCTAGGTTGGAAATCATTTTGCTTTAGGATCTGAAATACTTCACTTCATGCTCTTCTTGACTTCATTGTTTGTGTTGAGAAGTTTGCTGTGATTCTGATAGGTTTTCCTTTGCAGGTGATCTGTCTTTTCTTTCTAACAACTTCTAATATTCTATTCTTATGTTGGATTTCTGGGATGGTGATTATTATGTCTGGATGTAGTTTTATTTTGGTAATGGCTATTTGGAGTTCTGTATGCTTCACTAATCCATATGTCTGTTTCCATTCTCATGTTTGGGAAATTTTCAGCTATTCTGTAAATAGTCTCTTGATATTATTTGTGTTGTCCCCTTCTTTTTAATTTATCCCCATCAATCTTATGTTATTTTTCTTTGCAGCTGTTGAATTGTTAGTTGATGATTCCTTGTTATTTTAAAAAGATCTTTTCTTTCCTGTTCACTAGCTGTAATCTTGTCTTCGAGGTCTGAAATTGTATCTTCAGTTTCATTGAGCTGGTTTTGAAAACTTTCAATGGAATTTTTGATTTCCTGTATATCTCTTTGAGTTTGCTTCATGTATTCTGTTTGTTTCTTATATTGTTCATCCAGGGATTCTATTTTTTGCATTGTTCCTAAAAAACATTATTTTTTTAGCTGTGTCTTCTTTATATGTGTTCAGCATTTCTTTCATTACTTTTATCATCTCTTCTTTTACCTGGGAGATTATTTACAATTTGAATTCCTTTATAACTTCATGGAGTTGTTTCTCTATTACAGTTGCTATTATTTCAGGTATTTCAGGTATATGACTTATATTTTCCTCTATGTACATGGCTCCTAGGCTTTCTTGGGATGGGCTGGAGGTTTGAGATTGCATTTTGATCTTTCGTCTTGTCATTTTCCTATATTTCCATGTTTCAAGTGATGTTCCAAAGCTTCCCCTGCACGTGTTGAAAATCGCCTCCTATCCCTCAGCTATTGGCACTAAAAGGAGGTTGCTGAGTGTGGTCCAGTCAGGCCCACAGGACCTCCCACGCCACCTCTGGTGTTCCAGGAAGCTGGGCAGCTCCTGACCACTGTGGGTGATGGTCCAAAGCTCTGCCTGGGCTAGTTCCAATGTGCTTGCTGTAAGTCACCTCACGTGGCCTCAGCTCCCCAGGTTGAAAGCAGGTCAGTGGAGGTGGTCCAGTTAGGCCAGTGAGAGCTGCGGAGCCTACTCCAGTGTGTCTGGAATCTGGGTGGGCACTTAACTGCTGGGAGCAATGTTCTGAAACTCTCCATGGTCCCGAGCCAGTTCCCCAGATTGAAAGAAGATCATTGGGTGTGGCTGAGTTGGGATCAGAAAACCTGTGGAGCCCAGTCTAGTGTGGCTGGAAGCTAGGGGGGCACTTAACCACTGGGAGCAATGATCTTACACTCTCCCTGGTCCAGTGTCAGTGTGCTGGAACTTACCTTGTGCAGTCTCAGCTCCCCACCCTGAGGAGAAGGTCGCTGGGGATGATCTAGTTAGGCCCATGAAACCTGCCGAGCCTAGTCTCAGGAAGTTGGTTTTTTTTTTTTTAATCCTTTCCATCTGTTTATTGAGATTTTTACTTTTTAAAACTTACGTTCTTTTAATATGATGCATTGTACTGATTGATTTTCATAATTTGCATTCTTAGAATTTGTACATAGTTATGTTGCTAAATTTGACTTGCTATTTTTCTAGTGTGAATATCTTATCCATTCTCTCAGGGAATATTGTTGTATAGCTTTCTGTTTCTGTGATGTCTGTCTAATTTCAATATCAGGGTAACATTAGTCTTATAGAATGAATGGGCAAGTTTTTTATTCTCTTCTTCTTTTGAAATAGTTTGTGAAAGTTGTCATTAATTTTGTTTGAGCCAGTTTCAGTGGATTTTATTCTTCTAGTAATTTACCTATTTTCTCTCTTGTCTCATTTGTTGGTCACAAAAGTTTTTATAGCATTCCTCTATAATTATATTTATTCTGATAAGATCAGTATGATGTCTCTTATTATTCATTTTGGTCACTGTATTGTATTGATAGGAAAAACACAGATGAGAGTTGAGAAACTCAAAAGTCACAAATTATATTGTTGAAATATATGTCAGATGAAAGCAAGAAATAAAGTAGTTCTTCTTTTGAATATTAGAGTAACTCTTCAAGTTCGAGATTTGTGTACAGGCAAGAAAGTGATTGTATTTTAACCTTACAAATCTATGAATATGCAAAAATAATGTGGCTTGGCTCATTACTGTACTGTTGCTTACATTTGTTGGGTATAAACTAATCAAAGATACTCTGTGTAAATTCTTGACATTAAACACATGTCCTGAAATTGCCAAAACGTGGAATGACTTTTTAACCTTACAGTGCATCCTAAACAATTATATGCTGATGTTTGTACTGATGGTGAAAAGGCAATACTGGGTAAAATTTCAGGCACATTAAAGAAGTTAAAGAAGCATCAAACTATTCATTTTTCAGTGCCACACATTTATAGTGTAAACTGCAAGAAAAGTCCAGTTTCATGTAAGAATGGCCTTGTGAAAACATTGAAATTTGTTTGTTAAATGTGGACCCCTGAGTACTTGCTTTTTAATGTGAATGATGAAATGAAAAGTTTGCATGTAGTGGTTAGGATGATGACTGAGATAACAAAGCAAGAGTTGCAAACTGAATGAAATTTTCTCAGAGCACCATTTTTGCTTGAAACAAGAATGATCAATTTTCCAGGTTTGCACACACCTGCATTTGGGAGGCTGCAGCAGGGGGATGGTCATGGAATGGAGGTCAGCATGAGCTCCATAGTGAAACCACCTCAGTCAAACCAAAGTTGCTCTAGAATAACACACACACATGGTAGAGAGTCAGATGCCTGGATCTCCAGGATTATGAGCATGCCAGGACCCAGAAGATTTTTGTGGAGAAAAATCACTTTTTTTTTTACCAGTACCGGGGATCAAACTCATGACCGCCTGCTTGCAAGGCAGGTGCTTATGCCGCTGAGCTAAATCCCCAGACCTGAAAAATTGCATATTTTAGGGACAATAGAACTGAAGACTTGAGACAAACTAAAATACCATTCTGTAATTTTTCTGGTAAAAATTTTCTAATAAAATCCTTCTAGCATACATCTATCATGGAGAAGCTTAAAACTTAGCTGGTTAGCAAACATGTTAACCTGGTAAAAAGAATGAGACATTTTTTCCAACTCTGCACACCATGCAGACTCATGTTTCTCCTGAATTAAAGAAATAAATGCTGAGGCCCAGTAACCACATTGGCTACAGTTTTCAAACTTTGACCGTGGTGCCACTGGAGCTTCACATATGACACCTTAAGCTTCTTGGAAAAGGCAACCTTGAGAACAGATATTTCCATTTTCTATGTCTATTAAGCACTCATAGGTTTTCCTGTACTTTAGGTATTGCAAACACTTTTCACAGTATTTTTAAGGTCTTCAAATTGTGTTTTGGCCTTTGCAGTGGACACCTGAGCCATTAACAGGCCATGGCCTACAGTTCTAGCAGTTTTCTGAAAGCCTGTTACCATTTTAAAAGAAATGTAACCAATCCTTCCTTTTCTAACTAGCCTAGTGTAGTGTTATCCAGAGATAAATCCTCATTAGATTTGCAAAATTTTTCCTAGTTTTCAACAGTTTTGCCCTCTGAAATATAGACTCATTCCCAACAACAGATACTCTTTCCTATCTTAGCATTCCTGTGATCCAGAAGGCCCACTTCTGTGGTTAAAAATCTGTAACTCAGCTGCAGGTCTTCTGAACCTGCTCATATCCATTTCCTGTTCTACTCACTGTATCTGGGTAAGATACTGGGAAGGAGATCCCCATTACCTCTGTGTACCATCTTAAACCAGGCTGAGATGCTTTTATTGCAATATTTAACAGAATTAAAGCTATGATGACCAAAGCACAACACTGATATATTTCTGTACAAAAAACCATGTTAATATGTAGAAACATTAAGTCACTGGTCCAGCAAATACTGAGTGCCTCCTGTGTGGTAGGTGTAATGTCAGAGCCTTGGCAGATATGGTCCCTGCACTTTATTCTGTGGACTACTCACCAGCCTCTATTTAGTTTGAGGTTTAAGTGGTTTTATGTGTCATAGGTGAAAGGTTGTTTTATATAACTCATAAATAATGCAGCTGTGCATTCTGATAATAGTAAAAACACCAACTTTAAAAATTAAGAAACATAAAAACACCAGTCTCGTATATAACACTTTATAAATGTCTTATATTCCGTTCATTCTCAAGTGTGAGGTAAATCTGAATGAAACCAGATTAGGATTCCTGACTACAGTGCCAGTGTGAACTCTTAAGACATACAGAGTCCTTTGATTCTTGTGCAGATGACCAAAAATAGTATGAAACTTCCATGACTCCCAAATAAAGAAAATTTTTGTCTGTGCGAGACCATTTCATGATCAACTTCAGGCTGCCTTGAACTCACTTTGTAACCCAGGCTGCCCTCAAGCTCATTCATGGTGACCGTCTTTCCTCAGCCTCCCAAGTGCTGGGGTTATAGGTGTATGCCACCACTCACAGCCTAGATGGATTTTTCATTCACAGATACATCAGTTTTTGTGTCTCATCTTTGACCAACAACAACAACAAAAAAGAATTTCTGACAGGTTCATGTTGGTATTTTAAAACAAACACATGCGTTTCTATATTGTAAACAAAATCTACTTATTTATTGGTCCCTTACTTCATCTACCCATGTTTCTGTTATTTATTTATTTATTGGTACCTGGAATTGAACTCACGACCTTACACTTGCTAAGCAGGCGCTTGCACCACTGAGCTAAATCCCCCAGAATCCTGGTGTCTGCTATTCTTCACAAATAAAAATACCTTGTATTGGTAGTAACAATATTCATAACTCCTTTCATAAATTTTAGTCCTGTTGTAGATCTGTGTATTAAGCTGAATAAGCTATGCATATTTTAAAAGCAGGTGTTAAATTTTTCTATAGGCTCTGTGAAATTTCATCTTGCTATAGGACAAACATTATCACAAAGTATAAGAATACCTTTTCTTTGAAAGTGAGATAAAGAGAATGTGAGTTATAAAGAGCAAAATTGCATGGGCCGTGTGAAGTGGCCTCAGATCTCATGACTCTGTTCTCAGCTTTGCATATAGGTCAAGGTGGTTTTCCACTTCACACAGCAGAAAACACACTATAAAGCCTGGAAATAGTGTCCTAAAATTAGACCTCAGAGTATTTTAGTAAGCTTTTCAGTAATCATCTGTACAGCATTTTAAAGAAGTTATTAATGTGGAGGTTTGGGCAGGAGGACCACAAGTTGAAGTTCAGCCTCACCAACCTATCAAGACACAGACCTAAAAATAAAAATAGAACAGAAAGGCCTTGGGTTTAACCCCAGTACTGCAGAAATAGAGCTGGGGGTGATAGTTCAGTGCCAGGATCCTTCACTGAATCCCTAGTGGGGGTGCAATTGCCACAACACCCTCAAAACAGAAGGAAAAGCCCTGAAAGACTCTGCTTTCTCTTTAAATTAAGTCACATATAGTCACATTTTTGCTATGTAAGGTAAAGAACTTTGGGCTGCTTCCAATACTGCAGACCACACTTCTGTTAATTTTCTTCTCTCGAAACAAGTTCTTCATGCTGATATTTCCAGTGTTGGGAAAAACAAAAACTACTAACCATTAGTCTTTGTTTACTACCAATGTGTCTCTCTTTGTTCATCTTGCTCTGAACAGTGAACAAAAGTTTGAGGTGTTCATTTCAGAAGACAAATTGCATGCAGCATGAACACCTCTGATATTCTCCCAGAGAGTAAGCCGTACATTCCAGATCATGCTGTGGCAAAGCACTTCTTGTCCTGGATAAGGAGTATGGCTCAGCCTGTCCAGGTCTACAGACAAAGCTCATCTCCCCCAACAAGCTGGATGAAGAATCCAGTTTCTCTTTTTTGGAGCCCATTCTTTTTCCAAATGGCATATCTAGCACAGTGGTATCCACAGAGCCAGTTTTCAGTGGAAGATTTTGGCTATCTCACCACACAGAATCAATGGGCAAACCCCAGGAAGGTTTGCTTTCTTTAATCTGGCTCTTGGTCAATAAAGATGAGATGTTATTGGCTGCTCTTTTTACAGTCAGTGGACTATTATTACCAGCAACCTGCTACTAATTAAAACATCCAGTAGCCCCTTCTATTGGTATTGTTCCTGTTCCACACATCATAAAAACTAGTGTATCAGTAGCTTGAGGTGCACAGAGCATGAGCATCTCATGAGCAAGAGTTGGTAGACTTTCCTCAAGTAATGCAGTGCCCACAGCCATTTCTAAAGAACCTTCACAACCAAGTTGGTCATGTCACTTAAAAAGATCTTGAACAGCACCCTCAAAATCTCTTGCAGCCCCATTTGAGGTAAAGCAATGTTTCTCTCCTGCCCTGTTGCATGCGACTCTAACATTTAACACCTGAGGCTCAATTTTTCTTTGCAATGTTCATCATTTTTGTTTTTGGAAGATTCCAGGTCATCACCTCCTAATGTTGATATCCCCTCTTTGGTAGTCTAGAATACATGAATCTAAAGCATTATTGATAAATCCTCTAGCATCTCTCTCACCTAATTTATCTCCTTGTCTGTTTACAATTTTGTGTTTATTTGAATTCAGATTCATCTTTCTTTTCTTTTTTCCCCCTTGAAACAAATGTTAATTTCTCATACTTTTAAAGGATCTGACCATGGGAGTTTCCCAGCCTAATCTTCAAAATTGTTCAGAGTTTCTTCCGTTGTTGTTTTGAGCTGGAAATCTTTAAATTTCAACAACTACAAATAAGGTATCAACTGATCTTAGACAATGAGCCTGCAGCAGACTTTCTTCTGAAATGTCAAAATATATTTTGCCCCCATCTTTGCTGATTTTGCCTCATGACCCCAGTTTCTCTTTGATTTCACCCACAGCTGTTTGCTCAAAGCCAGTGGGCATAGTGGCACCAATAGAGACTTGGAGATGCTCAGACTCGTCTTTGGTGCCACGTTCTTTTGTCACTGATACAGATCTCTGGTTTTCATGAAGGTTAACACCCAGGAGGTACTTAGCAGCTTCTTGAATGTCAGACATATTGGCAATATTTCTAAGATCTCCAATAAAGTCCATCTCTTTGCTCTCATGCAGTGGAGCCTAGGGTCATGAGAATCTCGGAAATCAGAAAGAGGCAGGGAGGTGGCTCCGCGGTGGAGCTAGACTGAAGTTCTATGCAGTGCAGGTGAAGCAGGCCCTTTCTGCCTCCCGACCACATTCAGCCACTCCTGCTAGCTGCTGGGTTACCGCCACCACTGCAGACTCTTAGGGTTCTAGCACTACCAGAGTTTCTTTATGTTTTTCTATTTTACAACCAAAGTTAAGTACCACACAAGAATGAAATCAAACCATGATTCAAGCTCACTGAGAACAGAAACACACTAGGTTCAGCTTACAGGAGGAAAGAAGAGGGAATACACAAAATCCTGTTCCTTGGAACATGTTGGTCCTTCAGCAGATCTAAGGAACCAGCGGATCTACCCAGTAGCTGATGTGGATGACTGGCACCAACCTGCAGCAGAAGGATCCTTGTCCCTCCTTAAGGGTTCTGAAATCCTGAAAGATTGGGAGGCTGATCCCAGGGTCTTTGACACATGTGAGTAAGCAGAACAAAGAAGCAATACTGATTTCAAAACAGGGAAAGTTATTCCTTCACAACACTATGAACCTAGCATAGGTTGTCAAGACCCTTTGTTTTGTAGTCAGGAGGTGGAAGTTCTTGATTAATTTACAGAATGCTAAAAATATTGATTCCAACAATTTTTGCCAGTTTTGTGTAATTGCTTTTAGAATGGAAAGCATTTTCAAAGATTCCTAGGCACTGTGTCACTGATGCCACTCAAACTAATTAAATCTTAAAATTTCTTCAAGAATTGTTTTTAAGCATCAGTAGATATTTTGGAATTTTATTTAGTGTTACAAGTAGTGAGAAAAAACAAAGGAAATGGAATGTAGAAAATTTTGACTTGGGAACATAGATGAAATTTTTAGTGAACCATGCCAATATTGTCCCTGAATCAATTAGATTTATAATATACTAGGATATGCAAAAGTGGCACAAAATAAAAACAATTATTTTATGTGACCACAAAATAAGCAACTACTGATTATCATCAAGTTTTTTTTGGTATTTCTAGGAGATACAGACTGAGGAATGAAGCAAGCATAAAAAGATAAAAATAATAAATCAGTGGACTATGTACATAAGTTATTTAAATAATATATTATAAATACTACACAGATGAGATACATTTAACAATCCCAAAGCTTTCAAACTAATGAATTAAGAATCATTCATCTTACAGAATTTACATTATGAATATTTCAATGCATGAAGAAATTATTTAAATGCTTCTCTTTTTGTGCTTTTATTTCTTTTCTTCTTTAATCTGTAGATAATTACAAATTACTCAATGTGATTGTGCCAGCTGCTGGGTTACTTTGGTAAGCCTTACTGGTGAAAATATTGGAGTAGAGGTGCCGTAGCAAGGAGCTAGAAACCTTGCTAAAATGTTGTATAAGGATTATTGGGAATGAGAGCTTGTGCCTCTGTAGAATCCAAATTGCATTCTGTAAATTAATCAAGAACTTCCACCTCCTGACTACAATACTTGAATTCATTACGTAGCCCAGGCTGGCTTCAAAACTTGCATTGACTCTCCTTCCTCAGCCTCCTGAGTACTAAGATTACAGGCATGTATCATGAGATGTAGCAGCAACTTGTTCAGGTGGTATTTTTTTGTGTGAAGTACTAGCATGCTCTTATAGTCACTCATATGAAGTTAGAGGATAAGAAAAATATAGAGATAATATTAAGATTTTTTATCCATATAATAAGCAAAGCATGTACTCAATAACAACTGACTCACTCATCTTTTTTTAATTTTAATTTTTTTTTGAGATAGTAAAATACAACAAAACAAGACAGAACAAAGCCAATCAAGACAATGCAGTAAAACTGGTACAGAACTTTAGAGCAGGATTCCAGGATAACAGCAGTAGGTACCATAGTGTATTTTGTTATCTTCACAATAGTTGTCCATTCAATCAGGCATAGTAAAATCAAACCAAATACTGAACACTATACAATCAAAATAGAATATTGAATAGAGCAAAAACAATCAGAACAAAGCAAAACAGTGAAAACAATATTGGCCTTTAAAGAGAAGATAAAAGAAAATCCCCCATATTTGCTGTATTGCATACGATCATCTTCCCAAAAGATGCTCAGACCTCTGGCCTCAGGTCAGCATAATCAACCAAACAACACAAGCATTTAGTTGCTTTGTGTACCTTAGTTGCTATCAACTCTAGTTGTCCTCAACACCATCCAGTTGCTAACTGGGGGACGGGGGGACCTTTGATTCTCAGCCCACGCGCCAGGAGGCTCATTGGAGACACTGACTTGTCCTCTCTCTGGTGCACCTGCTGCTCGCTCTTGCCACCACTTACCAGGAAGGGGGCTCATTGCTTTCCTGTCTGGGCCCCCAAGTTCCAACATGGCTGGATCCTGGGAGATGCAGACCTGTTCTTTCTCTGGTGTACCCATTGCTTGCTGCCAATACTCTCATCTAGTCTTTTAATCAATAAATACTTATTAAGTGTCATGCCATCAGGTAATTTGCAAGACAATGGATGAGACAGATGGTAAATAAACTTAGTGTTTAATAAAAGTAGTGAAAAGTAATTATAAGGATTATATGAGAATGAAGATGGGTTATTAGATTAGTGAGAGGTTATCAGATTAGTGAGAACAGGTTATCAGATTAGTGAGAGTCTCATGATAAAATGATATTTAGCTGAAATTATTAACAGGAGGTAAATGATACTCACCAACCACTTTATGTATCTTTGAACTTGTGTTACTCTGCACGACCTAATGAATCTCACCTTTTAGATAAGGCATTTAACTTACTCCTAGATAGGGGCCTTTATTTTTTCTTCTCCAAATGTTCTTGAGTAAATTTTGAGGTTTTGTAGGCTTTTTAGGACTTCCCAGAGAATGTTCTCTACAGAGTTGCTCTATGCCAATGTAACACATTATCTTAGACAGTGTTCTGAAAGCTAGCTGGCTGCTTTCTTGTCTTCACACAACTCTATAGTTTAGCTATGTGGTGACTAAAGCCTGTCCTTTCAGAAACCTACCCAATAATTTACTTACTAGAAACGGTGTCTAAAAAGCCATTCTTTTTTTACATTGATAACCACATTTGGTACAGAGAACTAGAACACTTTACAATGCTCTTGTTTCTGATGCCTTTGTTGTACAATAAAAATCTTTATTGAGGTTTTCATGGCGTGCCAGTTTTCAAAAATATTAATGTTGTTGTTTGTACTACTCACTGTAATTTCATCAAATGCTTCATTATTGTGCAGTGTGGAGGGCCCAAGTCACATGAAGAAGCTCAGCTGTAGGAACAGGCCTTTCCTGCCCTTTGGTCAGGCACACTGGAATCTGTGAGTTCTGTACTGCTCATTCTGCTCAAGATTAACCCAGGACTGGAAGGAAGCATAAAGGAGACTGCATTAATGAGAGAGGCCAACTTTCTCCTTGAAACTAGAGACAGATCATTGAAGTCTCTATCTGAGTGACACAGGGAGAAAAACACAAATCCAATGTACCATTCTAGATGAAAACAGGCAATCCAAGGCAGCCAGCAGGATTCCAGATAACTGGGAAAAGACAAATGTCTAAACCAATCACTGACTATAAGATGGGCTGAAGAATGAGTGTCTTAGTTACTTTTTACTGGTCACTGAGACCAAATATCTGATGTCAAAAGTTGAGAAAGGAAAGGTTTATTTCTTACAGTTTTTGGAGGTTTCAGTCCATACTCAGTTGGCTCCAAGGCAAGGTGGCATGGCGGGTCTGTAGTTTGTGGCAGCTGCAAATAGTAAGGTGGAAACTGGCAAGAGAGAGAGAGAGAGAGACACACCTTCTTTCCACCCTTACATCATATCCTGGCTCCACCCCCAGATGGGTGTAGCACTCACACCACCATTCCAAGTGCTAGACAATGAGCCAGTCACAAATGCATAATTGCATGAGGCTTAGGGGCCACTGACATAAACCGTGACAATGAGTGTTCACTGTGTTCTTTTTTTTTTTATTTTAAAAAGGGTAAGATTAAACATAACAAAACAGAACAAAACAGATCATAAGGAAACAATTTGAAGAAACACAGATTTCAAAGCAAGTCCACTGGAGATCTTTACTGTTTATCTTATTGTTTCTAGTTTTCTTCCAAATAGTTGTCCCCACCTTCATACACATTGAATACATATTGAACATTATAGAACTAATCAAATCATTACAGGATGATGGAGGCTTTTTAGGTCTTCAAGGCCTGACATTGGGGAAATCAATAATGACTGCCATTATGTCTCTCATTTTCTTTGTAGTAGCTGTCCTTATCTTTACAGATGCTGAAATTGAACACAAGAGCCTAGACTAATATCACTCTGAACAGTGAATATTAGTATTGCTAGATTTTATATCATAATGCTACAGAATTAGCACCGAGTATTTTAGTGTCTCTTCTTCTTCAGAGTATCTGTTCATTACACCATGCATTATATAATCTGTTCCCATAAACAGTTTAGAAATTCTCCCCATGTGTGAATCTCTACATGTATATCTATCCTTTCTGTATTATAGGGAAAAATAGATCATAACAAGACAACAAAACAAACTCCTACAAAAACATGAAACAAAAAAGACATATAAAACCACAATATTAGGTGATCTACAGTAGTTACTATGCTTTCCCTTGTTATTTTCAATATAATTATCCATATCATCAGGCATAATATAATTGAACATAACATTACATAGCTATTTTAATAAAAACACAATGTTGGAGACATTGTAGGATTGTGAAAGCAGTTAATAATAAACCGGAATGTGTATCTCATTACATCTTGTCATCTTCAGAGTAGTTGCCTCTACTCTTGATACTATCAAGCATACCAAATTCAAATAAAGTCAGTCAAGGCAAAACAGCTGTCTAACAAACCAGCTTCAAATAAGATCAGTCACAGTAAGACAATGTAAGTAATACAGGACCTCAGTTTAAGTTAGTAAGGAAATTAAGGATAGTTACTGTGGTATAGCCTGCTATTTTTGGGATAGCTGTCTGTGCCCTCAAATCTAGTATGAGTAGACAGACCGGAACAAAATAAAAATCAAACTAAACAGAGCGATAAGACTACTGTGGCTTTTAGATCCTGATACACTATTAACAATGTCCTCTGCCTTCTTTTTTTAGACAATTCCTCACCTTTCCCCTTCTCAGGGGATGCTTTGTATATTTTGGGTCCCACTAGCTCCTTTAGTTTTTAGACTAGGGGATCAACCCATTATCTATCTGAGTGTTGCTGAACCTTTTTACCCCTGAGCTTGATCTTGAGTTGTACTCCTTTACTTATTTAAAGCCACAAAGTTTTACTTCCTCCCAGCTGTGTAGTTCTACACTGCCCAAAATTGTAATAACTTTCCAGCCTATCTGTGGCTGCTGGACGAGTTGTCCCAATTTCTCTCTGGTTCCCTGTCACATAGAGCATCGTTTTCTCATGTTTGACTTTCAGTTTATTAACCCTCTTTCAGGTTGAGTATATTTCCTATTTAGAGCATCTCAATGGATCCTGCCTCCTAGTCTACTCTGCCTGTGTTTCTTTTTGTTAGTGTATCAAGGCTATCTCTATTAAACATTATAGCCTACTTTCTCTGCCTCATCTATTCTATCCTATTTTTCTGCTATTATTTGTTCACTTTTCTCCTTCATTCCCCTGTCTGTCCCATTTATTGAGACCTCCCTGCTACTGTTGCTAGAATTCTGGTATTTTTTTTTCCTCTCTCTCTAAAATGTCCTTCAGTATTTTTTGTAGGGTTGGATTGGTGGCCATTGAACTCCCACAGTTCCTCCTTGTCTTGGAAACATCTTATTTCACCATTAATTTTGAGGGAGAGTTTTGGAGGGCACATCAATCTGGGTTGGAGTTTTTTTCTTTCAGGGCTTGGACTATTTCCCCTCAGGCTCTTCTCAAGTTGAGAGTTTGTGTTGATAAGTCTGTCATTATTTTGATGACTTTTCCTTTGTAGGTGATCTGCTTCTTTTCCCTGGCTGCTTTTAATATTCTATTCTTGTGGTGGATTTCTGGTATCTTGATTATTATTTGTCTGGGTGTAGATATGTTTTGGTTGTAGTTGGTTGGAGTTCTGTATGTCTCATTTATCTGGATATCATTTCTTTTTCCTATGCTTGGGAAGTTTTCCTTAATTATATCTGTGAATAGTGTTTGTAATTCATTTGTGGTTACTCCTGCTTCTTCGCTCATGTTTTTTATTCTTAAGTTATAGATCCTCTTGTTGTCTTTTTTCCTTTGAATTGTTTCTTCCTGGTTCCTTGTTATTTTTAAGAGATCTTTTCTTTCATGATTACACATTATAAATCTCTCTTCAAGTTTCAAAAGGCTAACTTTAGTTTCTGTCAAGTCATTTTGCCAGATTTCAATGGAGTTTTTAGTTTCCTGGTAACCTCTTTGGATCTGTTTCATATATTCTAGTTTTTGTTTATATTCTTCACCAAAGGTTTCTCTTCTTTTTCTGGGTTCCTCCATTCTTCCATCTGTGTTTCTTGGGAGCGGTTAGAATTTCTTTAATTAATCTTTTTATATCTTTTTTATTTAAAGAGAAAAACAAAACAAAACAGTAAAAGGCTACAAGTAATACAGAATTTCAAGAGAAAAAATATGCAGTAAGAATTCACTAGTTAATAGATTACATATTGTCATCTCAGAAACAGTTGTCCAGATTACAAAATTAAAGCATACAAAGTGGACATTAATACAGTGAGATTACAGACAGTTCTGTTCAATGATCCAACAAAAACTCAGTAATATGTTTTTTTATCCTACACACTTAAATATACTTGCAGTTGTATCCTTTAGATCACTTTCTTTCCTCTCTTTTTTAAGCTAACAATCACACATTTTGGGTTCCATTACTCCCACAGTTCTTATAACTTTCTTTGAAGAGGAAAAGAAAAAAACAGAACAAAGAACAAACCAATGTGACAAAGCAAAACAGAGACAGTTAGCAGGATGGACACAGTATATAATGCAAAAAGAGATTGCTAGGTGATCAACAATGGTTACCATTATGCCTCTTCTTATTCTAAAAAGAGTTGCCTATATCAGCTGCTATAAAAGAATTGAACAAAAAGTACAGAACAAGACCAATAAAACCCACATTGGAAACCTTGCAGTACTTCCAAAGAAGATAATAGTCAAACCATAATGGGCATCATAGAATATCTGGTTGCCTTCAAAGTGGTTGCCCTCAAATTTGATACTATTAAACAAAACAGAATATAATAAAACCAGTCAGAACAAGATGTGGAGAACAATACAGGCGTTCAAATTAGGTTAATAGGAAAACAAAAAAGTTACTATAATATATCCCACTATTTTTAATTTAGTTTTCCCTTAATTAAAAGATACTAAGAAATAAATTAATTAAAAAAGGGAGGAGGGAGATTGAGATAAAAAAGAACATATCAATAGAACAACACTGGTCAGAATTGAACAATATCTTTTTATATCTTGCCTCACTTGGATTAGAATTTCAGTTTTAAATTCATCTATGAGGTCACAAAGGTATTTCTTTATGTCTGCTGATGTTGTGGCTAATATTGCATGATTGCTTCACTGGTTCTCTTTTGTATTTACCTCTCCTGGGCTTATTTTCCCAGGGTCAGTGGTTGGAGTTTTTTTCTTATTTCTATCTCTTGTCATGTTTCTGGTTTCTTTCAGACCAGTGTGTAGTGGAGGTCTCTGGCCCTCTACATATTGCTTACAGTGTTTCCGAGTATACTGACTGGGGCTTTGATGCCCTCTCCAATTTGCTGTTATCTGAGGTGGATGCAGGGACGATGCATGCTGGCCCCGCTTCTCTGAGCCAGTCAACTGCCGAGTGCCTTCAGCAAATTAGGCTGTGCATCGGTGGATGTCACAGGGTCGGGATAGTTTCATCCCAGGCTATTAGGTCCCAACCAGGGGTGTGCCTCAGCCCCAGCAGGTCCCACCAGTCCTCTCCGGGCCAGGGCAGCTGACTGATGCCACCATGGCGCCGGGCTCTGCCCCACTCCAAGATGTCTTCCAGCCAGCAACACCTGCAGCAGGACCCAATTTCCAGCACTCACCATGAACTATTATTATAGTTCTCCACCTTGGCTCTACTCCACGATGAGCCACATCCTCCTACCGAGGGCCTAGGACTCACCAATTCCCGTTATCGGCAGCCGTGGCTTCAGCGTGACCTTGAATTTCCTGACTCGTTGGCACTCCCAGCACAGTGTGGAGCAGTCTCAGTGAGTGAGTCAGGCTCCAGCCATCCACTCACATTTTTTCCTTCCTCTTCCTATTTTTCTTTTTCCTTCAGTTTCCTTTTGGATTCATGAGAGTACCTCTTCACTCGTCCAGCCTTCTCCATATTGTGAAATTCCAGCATCTGAGCTGTTTATCCCACATAGGCTCTCCACCCAGCTACCTATCAATTCGCCATCTTCTCCTCAATCTCACTATTTTCATCTTGTGTGCTTTGTAGTTTTTCTGACTCTGAGAAATGAGTAAAAATTATGATAGGCTCATTACTTGTTTGAAACTTTCCATTACTTCCACCACTCTTCTCTGATGAGCATAAATAACCAGGATGGAACGTCTAAGCAACACTACTTATAATTACGTTGGTTTCTTCAAGTTGACTTCTGTGCCACCCAGGGATTCATAGCATGTATTTTCTACTTCACTTTGCACTTATCTTTCCAATTACACATTGATCACAAAAATAGTGGGTCTCATTGATATCAAAAATAGTGGCATCATTTATCTTCACAGGAAAATAAAAAGAGAAATTCAAGTTTTCCTGTGTGAAACTAGTTGAAATGAAAATGGTTTTGTTTTATTTTAGAATTTTACTTTAATATATAGTTTTGATTATTTTTCAAAGAGTGATTGTGTGAATGCATTTACATTTTCTGTTTGCAAATCACACACACAAGGAACCTTGGAAAATATGGCTGATATTTTTTCTGGCAAGGTGTCCTGAAAAGAATTCAGGTGGAGATGGAGCTAATGGGGTTGATGATAGGTACCTCTCCAATATCAGGGCCCGTGTACTTCCCTGGAGATGAAACAAGCTCCAGAATTATTGATCTGACATCAAATTGGTTTACTCTATTATTTAAAGGAAAATACCTCTTATATAAGGCCTTTTTCATCTCAATGTTTTGAACTCTCATTTGTGGAGAAAATGCAAAATTGAATCAGAAGATTGTGCTTTGTATCATATGATTATTATTATTTGAGTTACCCTGCATATTTATCTTATTTCCTTAAAGCACATGATGATAGAGGAAGAGACTAGATGATAAATATTTCTTTAGAGATCCTGTGGGGATCACGGGATAGGATTGACCATGCATGACCATTTGGGAACATCTCAAAAGGAAGATGCTGCAGCCTTAGGAGTTATGGAGAAACATGAAGTGTAAAGTAGCTTTATTTTAAGTAGAGATGAGATTGACTTGAATTAGCTACATATTCCTTCATTTAGCATTTTGTTCACAGAAGTACTCTCAATACATTTCCATTGTTTGGCACTGTGTTAGGAGTTGGAACTATAGAGCTGAATGGCACAGTCCCTGTGGTTGTCTACTTTGTAGTCTAACGGCACCTGGTAGAGCAATGATAAGCAAACAACAGTTTCACAAGAGAGTGATAAGTGTTATAATAGAGTTGGGTAAAAAATGTAAGGCATGTAAGAACTGGGGTGTTAAAAAAGAAGAAGAAATAGAGGGAGCTTGTGGAATCATTTATGGGGGGCAGTCTCAGGGAACAATTGTGAAAGGCTAAATTTGTCACAGGATATTTAGTTTTTTCAAGGCAGTTTCTCTTCCATGTTTTTGTCTCCTAGAGATGCTCAGACTCTGGTACATGGATTCATCTTAGAGAAAGCAATATTAAAAACTAATAAGATTGGGATGCTTCAGTGTTCTACGTTCCCATAAGCATTTGCTTCATGTACTTCAACCAGCATGACATATGGCACAAGATTGAATGCAGAACCAAATGTGAGATTCCAACCATATTCTACTAAACAAGATGTTTAAAATATTTGCACAAATACAAGATAGTGCCTCACTTCTCACTATTTTTTATTTTGGAAAAGTTATCTCTATTAAAAATATACTATTTGGTTAATATAAATTGATTTTAAAACATACACATGTTTTTGCATTTCCTTTCCAATATGGTAAACATGAGTAAATATGACTTTCATAGACAGAAATTCTCCATATTTTTTAAAGTATAAAGGTGTTGAGAAACACTATTATCAAAAGAACAGGGTTTGAGTCCTACCATCACCTACTAACAATGTGTCCCTTGGTAGTATTTAACATCACAGATTTTAGCTTTGCTCATGTGCAACATAAGCTTTTGAATGTAACTGCCTCCTAAGATCCCTGTAATGATTAAAGATAACACCTGTGTGAATAATGCAGATACAGTCTTCAGGAAGATCCAGATCAGAAAAGCATGAATATTCTAGTCACAGGTTTATTCTGTGGTGAGAGAAACATAATTCATCATAGATTTTCCTAGTCTTAAACAGAAAAATCCTCAAGACATTCCTGTTAGTTTTGTTAGGTATGCATGCCCATTTAGTGACTTGTAGATAATAATTGTAGTTTTCAAGCTGTTCTAGTAAAGGAGATGTCTTGTGTAGTAGAGCATGCATATATATATTCTAATATTCTAATTACATATATAATTCTTATTTCTACATCAATCTTTTAAGAATTCAAGTATTTTACAATAGTAATAAAACTTTCAACTGAGCGTTTAGTCTCTGTAGGACTTGTGCTACTTCTATGGAAATAAGATCTTAAGGCATTTTCAAATGTACTAAGTTGTGTTTAGTAGTTGAAAGTTAAGGTAAACATGTAGTGATAAAAAAGGCAATGGCTCTTTTCCTACAACTCTCAAGATACTGATAACATGCGAAGAAGGCCGTTTGTTTGTAGGATCTCTCTCTCTCTCTCTCTCTCTCTCTCTCTCTCTCTCTCTCTTTCTCTCTCTCTCAGATAACACTGAATATATTGGGCTGTCTGGCAACAACTTACTCTACAGGCATGATACTATGAATTTCAAATATTATTTTTATCAGGTAACAGTTTTTTTTCACTAAAAGCAAGCTTATAATTTATAAAAGTTTTCTTAAGATATCTTACAATATTTCCAAGCGATACTACACACATGAATTTTATAAGACGATATTACTCTCAGTTTAGAAATACTGCTTCTTTATAACAATAAATTAGAAATTGTGGACTATCAAACTATGTACCTAATATCACAATTTTTATGCTAGCTTAAAATGGGGTTTTATGAGACATCAGATCTTGAACCTTGTGCTGAGGTGTTAGTGTCCCTTTGAGAATAAGTTTATATGAAAAATTCTGCCTTGAGAGTTTTAATATAATCACCAAGACTGTTCTATTTTCCTGGACACATATTGATGCAGCAACACAGTGATTTAGCATGAAAAAAGTGGAGACAATTAGTACAATACAGCTTTAGAACTATTACTTTACTGAGTAGACATATTCAGGAAGTGAATAAGTTACTTTAAAAGCAGTGAAAGGTATAAGCTTATTTTATATAAGCCATTGATATTGGTGTAACTCACTTGGGATGTACTCCCAGCATTCCTATCTCAAATGTAAATGCTAGAAATTATATCAGTTATACTGACCTTTCTGCAGCATGTACTTTATTATTCATTATTTTGGGGGATTTATCTACATTACTATTTGTAGTTTGGCTCTGTTCACTTGAATTTCTGATTAGTGTTTAAGTAAGTGAATATACCGTAGGTTATTTATTCTGTTCATGGAAATTTCCCAAACCCTAGAAAAGTCTTTCATGATGTCCTGTTACTGAACCAACTCACAGTGCTTTTTAAAAAAATACTACAAATATTAGAGCAAAACTTTTTTGTGTATATCACCTTAGAAACCGAATTTCTCTGAAATATGTGTCTGG
Organism: Cavia porcellus; assembly: GCF_034190915.1. Taxonomy (NCBI): domain Eukaryota; kingdom Metazoa; phylum Chordata; class Mammalia; order Rodentia; family Caviidae; genus Cavia; species Cavia porcellus. Next base: position 76,689,060 of record NW_026947494.1, on the reverse strand, counting down.
AATTAGAATGCTGCATCTTAGAATATATGTACACCTAAAACATATTGAATATATCTCCTGAGTATCAAGAATTTTCATTTCATTACATACACTTCAAAATTTGATTTTGTTAAGCTTTTAAAATTTTTGTGAATATACCATAAATTGTTATTCTGTTGATATTTAAATTTGTATTTTCTTCCAACTAGTTTAATTAAACATTTTTTACATTTATTGGTGTCTGAATTTGTTTTTTATTTTCTTTATTTTTATATTGACATGCAAACATTCTTCAGATATATGTAATAACCATATATGTGTTGAAAATGTTTTCTCAATGGGGCTTGTCTTTTTACTATAAAAATCTTTCATTTTATAGAGTTTAAAATTTTTAATAACCTAATTATCTACATTTCCTCTTTATTTTCCAGCCTTCTTGCATCTTAGTTAAGAAATTCTTTCCTATTTTGTTTTCATAGGGATAGCTTTCTGTATTTTCCTCTGGAAGTGCCAAAAGTTTGTCACATATAAAGTTTTATACACTTATAATTAATGTCTTAGTTATTTTTCTCATTGCTGAGAAAAAAATACCCAAAGTTAAAGAGGGAAAGGTTAATTTAGCTCACAGTTTGTGGAGGTTTTAGTCCATACTCCTCTGACTCCAAGGCAAAGGGGCAGGTGGCACAGGCGCAACCATTCTTGGCAGCTGGGGTGGCAGAAGACAGCAAAAGCAGTAAGAGAAAAAGGAAAGAGTAAGCCTCTTTTCCTCATGTATAATGTATGCAGGCCACTCACTTTAGGGTGGATATAGCACTCACATCCCCAATCTCAACACTAGACAATGAACCAATCACAAACTGTAGATTCAGCCACCTCCAAAAAACTCCCTTCTCCATGACTACATGAAGCTTTGGGGAGACACTGAGACACAAACCATAACATTCTGTCCTTGGCTCCCATCAAAGACTTATGCATATCCCTTTATGCAACAGGCATTTAGTCCATCTTCAAGAGTTGACAAAGGGCTAAAATTTTCAGAATTGCTAAAATATCCAAGTCTTAAGTCTCTTCTGAGAGGTAAGGCAAACTGTTAGCTGTGATCCACTGTACAAATGAAAAGAAAGTGACACATTTCCAACTTTCAGTGGCACAAGATAAGCATTTCTATTCCAAAAGTTATGAACAGGGAAATACAAAGGAATAGGATCAAAGTGTTGCAACAGAAATGGGAGAGACACTCATAGAGGCTGAGAACAGATACAAGCGAGATTTATTCGCTGGTTGATGGGGATTAGCAGCAGTCAAGACACTAACTGTGACACCTTCATTCCCAGGGTATTTATACATTTTAAAAGTTCCTTGGTAATTGTAGAAAATGTCGTACTTCTCTTGGAATTTTACAGTACTATAAGTTCTTTCTCAAGCATCTGGATCATTAATCAAACAGAATACAGGCAGGGGTCAGCATGTCTGTTGTTTGATGTCACAATTTGTTCTTCCCTTGTGGGTTTCATGTTAACTGGGAGAGGGTTTTGAGGAGTGAGTTCATCCAAAGGTTAACTACAAACTAAAATGAAGTCCTAAAACAAAAGTGGAGTCACTTTTGCCATGTCAAGAGCAAGCCTAAAATTCATCAGGGCAAACATTAAGTCCTGTATTTCCATGTGCAGCAAGTGACTTCACTCCTATAGCACTTCTGATGGTTGTTGCCCTCATGGTTTCTCTTCCAGGCCTGCTTTGCTGCCCCCTTGCAGGTTTACTCAGACAACCCATGTTCCTGGATTCTCTAAACTTCTGGGGCATCTACTGCACCTTGGTTTCACACTGACAGCTCACACACTACCTCTCAGGGGCGCAATGCAGTCGTCCAAGCTTTCTTCTGAAATCTAGCAGAAGCCTTCCTAACCCCACAACTCTTGCATTCTGTGTGCACCTAAACTAGCACCACATTGATGACATCAAAGTCTGCCACCAGCTGGGGCAGCAGTCAGCCTTCCTTCTCTCTTGACTGTAGGGTTTGAGTGCCTGGATTGCTGAGCACTTTGAACCCAGTCTCTAGGCTGCTGCCATTCTGGAACATGGTACTCTGGGGCTGTCTTCTCAAATGAAGTCTTGAATCTTTGCAACCCTGGTATTTCAAAGGGTAGAAACTTGCTGCTTATATTGCCCTCAGGCCATCTTTTGTATTCCCCTGTACTTAACAGCAATCAACATATCCTCTGCTCTAACCTTGCAGTCCTGAACCTTACTGGAGTTTCCTTTCTGGCCAAACTCACAGTGTGTTAAATCATTATGATGAGGTTTTTGCTCTTGATTCTCACCATAAATCCAGCTAAAAGTCCCCAAAAGTAGCTATGCCAACACCTCACCATTGATCTGCCTTGAAATTTCTTCTGATAGATTAGTCTGTTGCCTTTAATCTCAGTCTAAGGCAGAGTCATTGGACATGAGTGAAATTCAGGCAACCTTTCTACCAAGCCATATAGTAACATCTAGAGACCAAAAGCCAATACATTCCTTCTTCTCAGCAGAAACTTCTTATGCCTGTTTTTTTTTTTTTTTTTTTTTTTTTTTTTTTGTCTTTTCGAGACAGGGTCTCGCTATGCAGTTCAGGCTGGCCTTGAGCTCACTTTGCAGCCCAGGCTGGTCTCGAACTCACAGTAATCCTCCTGCTACAGCCTCGCAAGTGCTGGGATTACAGGCATGAGCCACCATGCTCTGCTTATGCCTGGGCTTTACTAGTAGGATTTCTATCAGTCTTCAGGCCCTTTGCGCTCTAAAAAGAATCTCCCATACAAAACAATGTAAGTCACTGAAGTTCTATTTTTCTCAGCCAGTATCTCCAAATCTTTCCAATCTCTTCCCTCAAGCCATTCCCAGAGGCTCTTGAACCATGTAGTTAAGTGCAGTCACAGCAATGTTCTTACTTCTGGTAGTAAATTCTGTCTTAGTTACTTTTCTCTCACTGTTGAGATGAAATACCCAACATCCAAAGTTAAAAAGGGAAGGTTTATTTAGCTCTCAGTTCATGGAGAGTTTAATCCTTTTTAGTGACTGGGATGGGTCCTAGTCCCAAGATAGCACACACATACACACACACACACACACACACACACACACACACACAGAGCCACACATATATGTGCTATTAGTACATGTACACATATGCTTCCATATGTTTTGGATAAGGCATATGTAACCTACAAGCTTTTTTATATATCCTTGTTAAATTCATTCTTGGGTATTTTGTGATTTAGGTTGCTTTTATGATTGTTATGTTTTTACTGTCATATAGTCTGACAGATAAATATTTTATTTTTGCATTTGTTATCAGACTAAAATAAATTATTATTTATCAGAGGTTTAGAAGTTTTATGTAAGATTCATAGTAACCATGAAAAAAAGATATGAGCATCAATAAAAAAGAGGGAAACACAGAAGAGTGCTGCAAGATAGGAAAAGAGTGGAATAATTATTAGACAGAAAAGAATAAAATGGTGATAGCGAGTCTCTTCCTTTAATTATTTTAAATGTAAATGGGTAAATGCTATAATAAAAAGGTATACAATGACTAAAAGCATTTTAAAAACAAGATTCAATTGTGTACTTTTTATGACAAAGTTGACTTACCGATGAAAACGAAGGCTGCAAAAAGAAAGATGGAAAATGATATTCCTTGAAATAGTAATGAAAAGAAAAGAGAAAGCACTCACTCTTATAAAGACAAAGATAGACTTTATTCAAAAGTTGTCACAAGACATAAAGAAAGACATTAAATACTGATAAAAGCATCAGGTCACCAAATAGATATAACATTGTAAATATGTATGCACCTAAATGAGAATAATCAAATCTATGAGCCAGCATTGACAGAATTGAAAGGAGAAATAAGTAGTAGTTAAAATTAATAGGCAAATTCAACATCCCACTGTCAAAAAAGGATAGAATAAGATAGAGTATCAAAAAAGAAAACAGACAACATCACCTAACAGCAGAGGAATATATACTTTGATCAGATTCCTTCTCCAATCCTTCAAATACTCAAGACCACAAGAGAACTAGGGATGGAGGAATGGGAGAAAATATCTTCATATCATTGAAACCAGCTCACACCTTCCTCTTAGGGCCTTCTTCCCTACACGTAGACAAAGAATCTTGTTGCCTTTAGCCTGTCCTATGATTAATTCTTGAGATTCTTGAATGTTTTCTCCTCCTTTATGAAAGGGAGACAGAAAACAAAATGTTTTCTTGTCTGATATCTCAAATCTGCCCCAACATCCAACCAATATCTTACACTAGAGTTTTTATATATTGTTGTGAGTGGGAAGCAGAGAAAGAAAAAGAAAAAAACTGGGGTCCTTTTAATGACAAATATCAAAATAAAGCAGTTTAATTCCATGGATGTTCATTAACACCCAGAATGTACTCTGTTGTCCGTTGTTTTCTTCCTTAATGGAAGTGGATGGATGTCTGACACTGATAAGTGTGATTGGAGGCTGGGATAATTCACAGGGTTTATGTCTTCTCTTGGTGTAAGATGGCCTATGAAGGCTTGGATTCTGTTTCTGCAATGGTGTCACAAATTCTTCACAGGAAGAGTGTCCACAAAGAGAAGGGTAATAGGAAAAGGATGAAAATAACAGTACGTATGGCATATTCTCCAAAGGTGGAAACTTTATTTGAAGATTTAAAAGGGAAAATGTTGATGTCATTAGGAAATAATCTAACATTTTTGATCCATTATTTTAGATGATGCTTGATGAAACGTGCATGCATTTGTCAGACAAGACATGAATCATCTAAAGAATTTTGTTTGAAGGCAACTTGACCTTTTGCTTTGTGGTATTTGGATAATTTTAGACATCATTAGGAGTAAATTAGAAAATTTGAGGATCTCTACTCTTAAATGGCTTATTTAGTTATTCAACACATATTTACTGAGCACAAAATATGAGCCAAATCTGATTTCCAGGAAACGTAATGTGAGATTTCTACTTACAAGGTGTATTTATAACTAATACCACCTCTTAACAGTGGACATCAGGTTCACCTTGGCTAGACTGATTACTCATAGATTGAGTTTACCAAAACTCAACAAAACTTGTTTCCTTATGCATAAGCAATGTCAAACATTTCTGCTCATTCTGTAGGCAACACCGTACAATCTACTACATATACTCTTTTATCAAACCAAAATTTTTCCCTCCCTGTGTTCTGGTTAATCTTCTGTGAGCCACAACTTGAGCATTAATTATCCTTATATTCATCTAAGAGGTCCTCTGTCTCTTCTTCAACAAACTGCCTACAAGATTTAGATGAAATTCTACTTATTTCATGTTTATTTCAGTCCACAGGGGGACAATCCTAGTCTTGTTAGACTATTTGTCATTTTATGACTTTCTATTTCTCTCATTAAATATCAGTGACATAATTTCTAGTTCAAAATTGAAACTACTGGTGTGATAAAAGGCATATGTGCCACTTTGGGACTAAAAGGTATGCTAGTTATAAAATAGCAGAAATTCTAGTACACTTTTGTTTTATGGAGAGAATATAGCGACACACTTGAAATGGACTATTTTCAGTAGGGATCTTGTAGTTGGAAACTGTTGAATAATATTTACAAATGTCATTAAATGAAACAAAAGTAACAAAGAAAATCTGAGTTATAGTCTATGGTTTTATATGGTCACTGCAACACTGATGTATCTAGTACCAGTGGCTGGAATACAGTGATGCTTCCAGCGTTGGTAGGAAAGAGAACAAAGTTAACATCCAAGCCTAAATTTTCCCAGAGCATTGTGGCATTTACAGCATTCTTTGATCATTTGGCTATGACACTCATCTCAGTGCATTTCCCAGGGACTACAGTCCTAATGTCCTGGGGTATAGACTTCTGAGGCCTTCACAAGAAGAATAATCCCGTAAAGGCCACATCTTTCTTTTTTTTTAAAAAAAAATTTTATTTAAAGGAAAAAAAGAAAAAAAAAACAGTTTAAGGGAACAAGTAATACAGAATTACAAAAAAAGGTAAGAAATTACTAGTTAATAGATTACATATTGTCATCTTAGAAATAGTTGTTCAAGTTACAGGATTAAAGCATACAAAATGGACATTCAAACAGTGAGACTGCAAACAGTTGTGTTCAATGATCCAATAAAAACTCAGTAATATGGTCATCTATCTTAACACACCTAACCACACTTAGCCACATCTTTCAATGCACGTTGATTTCTGGGAGAAGACAAAGAGTTAAAAAATATTTTTAAAAGAGCCACTTGGGAGCATCTTCCAGCTTCTGAGCAAGGGGGTAATTATGGGTGATGGCCAGGTCTAACTGCCTCACAGCAATGACTGAAGTGCCTTGAATGGGAGTTCTGGTGAACCACACTGTCGAAACACTGTGATTCTGCCACAGGTAATGAATGCACTTAATCTCAGTGAAGAGAAAGCTTGTGATTGTGAGCAATTTTCCCTGACATTTAGCCACAAATGATGTCCAAATACTTAAGAAGATTGTGCCACTCATTACAGAGTCCTTACTGTAAAAGTGTTCTGAAAAAACAACATAAGGATCATCTATAAATACTCAGAAAGGACCTGACAATATTGTCTGTACATATAGCACTCTGAAAATAGGTAAAGATTAACAACCTGACTTCACCTCGTCAAAAGACTTTATATAAAACTTTAAAATTCTCTCTTCTGTTCATTATTTTTCTGTTTACATAAAGAGACAGTTACAGCATGAATATGATGACTTAATTTTATACTTTTGTAATTTTTTTGGTACCAGTGATTGAACTCATGACCACATGCTTGCAAAGCAGGCACTTATGCTGCTGAGCTAAACCCCCAGCTCAATTTTATACTTTTTGAATCCTATTCATTCAAGATAAACTCTAAATTCATCCTTTAGAGTCTTCTATGAATTTTCTTTTAAGTGTTTTGGCATATGAGCATTCAAGCCAACAGTTAACATATGCCAGGAATCACTCAACACACAAAAGTCTTCAGATAATAATGAACTAAGCCAATTTTAAATGTTTTTTTTTTTCGAAGATTTTTACCATGTGCTCATTCAGCAGCACATATACAAAAATATCAAAGATTTTTATCAATTTGGCAGACAGGAGACCTGAGAGAACAGCTCTGAGTCTGATACAGCAAATCAAACGAGCAAATCAAAAGAGGCCAATTATTTTGGGTAGCAACTCTCTCCCTGGGGTGTACAGTTCAGCCCCCACTCATAACGGAGTGATAAGACCTGGAGAGATGGCCATCAGAGGGCATCTTTTTTGGAGTTTTAAAAATGAATTGGATTTTGTAAAACATTTTAGAAGGCTGACTGTATAAATGTGGAGTTTGCCTAACTTGCATATTTCATGTTTGCACCAATACAAAACATTCAACTCTGTGGCTTATACTGTCACAATATTCTTAACCATACCAATGGGTTTGTAATGACAGTGCAAAATCTCAGTTAGAATAATATATTGGTGGAAGAGGATAAGCAAAACATGGCCCACTGAACTCAGTTTATATAAAGCTATAATTATTTGATACTCTTAGACACAGAAAAACTTAAATAATAAACAGAAATAATGATCTTACTGCCAGGGAAGGATAAAAATGTCAAATATTTAAAACAAAAACTACTACACAGTTAATTACTTAATTTCAGTATTTTCCATCAGTCTTATTTAGGTCTTATTAAGTAGGTAGTATAATGGATGAATTTTAATGACTTTAAAAAGAAAGAGAGGATGGAGATGAAATTACAGTTCTCTAGTTATTGTTCAGTTAGTTATATTTCCTTCTATTCAACAAATCCTCTCTTGCGAGTATTTCCTACTCCTTCTCAAGCACTCTGCTCAACATCCACCTTTCTGTCTTTGCATAGAAAATTGAGTTAGAGCCTTCAGATGTTAGGCAGACATTATACCATTGAGCTACACTCCCAGCCTTTTAAAGTTTTTTTTTATTTGGAGACAAGCTCTTGCTTAGTTTTGTGGGCTGGCCTTGAATTGCGATGCTTCTGTCTCAGCCTACAAAATAGCTATGATTACAAGCACGTAATTAAAAGAGAGTAGTGTAATAAAAAGGGAGAATTTTTTCCCTTTTGAGCAACTTCCTGTTTTCTCCCAGTTACCAAATATTCCCTTCTAATTTTGATGCCAGAGACTTCACTAAGTCTTCCTTGATGGAATATTTGATATATTTTTCCTGCAAAAACATTTCCTTTAAATATACAGATCTATGTCTTTTTGTATTGCAAGTTTTGTGAAACTATGTCTGTCATTAATTTTTGCTTCATTACACCTATTTTATTTCTAGAGATGGGAGAGAAGGGAGGAATAAATTGAGTATACTCTGAGTTTTGTCTGTTTCTCTTCCTCTTTTGTTGTTGTAATTCTGTAATTATGTATTCCAGGCCTTTTTGGTTCACTTTAATACTTTGCATCTTCGCTTTCAATGCTTTTTATACTCTGTCGTTCACCTCCCGACTTTGCGCTCACTCTCACCATCACCTTTTACTTCACATTTTCCCCAGCTTCTGACAAGTCTTATTTCACATTCTTGTGTGGTTTTATTATTTTTGCTCTGACTTTTTAAAAAAGTTGTCTTTTAAAATCACTCATTTGTTAAATTTATTGGTATAATTTATATACACATAATGATCATACTCACTATAGAGAGTGTAGATTTGTGCATCCACTGTGGAAACTCCTCAGAAAACTAGGATTAGAGGTCCCATTTGACCCAGCTATTCCTGTTCTGAGTATCTTCCCAGAAGGATTTATATGATTACTATTATTAATATTTTTAAATTTTATTTTAAAGAAAAAACAGATAAATAATGAAAAGAGTTTCAAAACAGGATAGTAACACAGTTACAATACATTACATATTATTCAGCATACAGGACACAGGCATGATATCTTGTCTAAACAATATTGGCACAAGATAATCTTTCCAAGGAACAAACAGAGGCTAGCTATATGATGACCTTAACTATCTAGTTTATGCATGTGTTTTTTTCTTTTACCTCTTCTTTCTTTGCTCTGTCATAGTTTGTCTTTTCTTTTGAACAGTTTCTTCCCAATTCACCATATCTATTGTACTTTTTTATTTTAAAGAAAAAACAGAAAAGACGCACACAAACTTAAAAAACAGCAACAAAAGCAAAGAACAAAGAACATCAGCTACACAGGTTTTCAAGATAAGATGATAGGAGTTTAACGGTTGTTATACTGTACATTGTTATCTTCAAAAGAGTTGCTCAGCTTACTAGATACAGGAATAAAACAAAACAGTAAAACGGAACAAAACATTGGATTTCAAAAACAAGACAGAAGGAAACTCTCCACAGTTGCCACAGTGCACACTGTCATCCTCCAAATAGACACTCAGAACACCAGCCCTCGGCCCGCAGAGTCAGTCAAACAACACAAACGGCGAGCTGCTCCTCTCACCTCAGTTGCTGTCTTCTCACCCTGAGTCCTCTGAGTCAGCCAGCTGCTTACTGGACATGGTGGGGTGTCCTCCTCTGGGTTCCTGGTCTGCGCACCAGCTGGCTCTTGGGAAGATGTATTTTGTCTTCTTGCTGAGTCTCCTCCCAAGCCCATGGCAGAACCTGGCTGATTATTTTATTTTAAAAAAGATAAAGAAAACCCACAAACTGGGAAAAAATCTTAGTGAACTGTCCCTCAGACAAAGGACTTCTGTCTAAAACATATAAAGAATTAAAAAAAATCAGACCCCCCCAAATTCAAAGATCCAATCCAAACATGGGCATCTGAGATGAATACACAGTTCTCAGGTGAAGAAATACAAATGGCAAATAAATACATGAAAAAATGTTCAATCATCACTAGTCTTAGAGAAATGCAAATTAAAACCACACTGAGATTCCATCTCACTCCTGAAAGAATGGCCAGGATCAAGAAAACCACCAACAAATGCTGGAGAGGCTGTGGGGAAAAAGGAACTCTCCTACACAGTTGGTAGGAGTGTAGACTGGTACAACCTTTGTGGAGGTCAGTTTGAAGATTTCTCAAAAAGCTGGGATTGGAAGTCCTGGATGATTTTTTAAAAGGCACAATTTTGTGCTCTTAATCACAGCAAAGAACTTATTAAACTACAATTATCTACTATATGTTTTCTACTTTAGTCACAACGGTCAACTGCCTTTCCTTTTGCAGGTTTTTTGACATTATTCTGTTTCAGTTCTTTTTCTATATTTTATTCTTATAATTTCTGTAGACTTTGTGGTGTTTCACTAATTTATTTCTGAGTGAGGTGAAATTTTCATGGGGAGGCTGTGTGCATAGCACTTTTAAAGGGTGGGACCAAAATCTTACTCCAAGCTTAAACAATGTATTTTGACCTGTCTCTGCAGAGAGTTATGTGCTGTTCAGAGTGAATTTCTCTCACACTGGAGTAAACAGATAGGCGACTTCTACAAATATGATTTGGCTGTGTGATTTTTTTTCATACAACCTAATTTTCCTTCTGCTTCTTAAAGCTACAATATGTCCATAGAAATAGTATGTTTCCATTTTTCAAAAAGAGATTTTGAGTTTTCATCTTAACATATGAACTTGGGTATAAATTTTGCCAGCTCACTCTAAGGTTCATAACAGAATTGTGGCATAGTTGTACCTTCTCATATTTCTGAAAAATCTTCACCACTTTCTAATTATTACTCAAGGTTCCAAAAGTTTCCTAAGAATTCTAAGATTTCTGGTTTTGTTATTGGTTTTGTAGTTGTTCTTAGGAGAGAAAGGTACTTTGTGAACATGTCTTTACACATCACTGGAATATATAATTAGTTGCTTGGTAATGCTAGAGTTTTAAAAATATGTGTGGAAAATAAGGATATATTTCACTCCTACCAGAGATAGAAAAATACATAATTAAGTCAAACAGGGAACAAGTGATTAAAATGCTACTTTGACGTTAGTTTAGATTTTGCTTTTCTTAGCAAAAAAGGTAAGTTCACTCTTCACAAAGCCCTCCTTAAGTGAGGTGACTTCTGGACACACAGATAAACCTCACGTGTTTGGTTGTGATATTCTGTGCTTGACTAATAATATTAGCGTTCTGAGGACACCAGTGATTTAACCTGAATTTCCAGACACGTTGCCAAGGCAATTTTCCATTACTGCATTTATGAAAGTAGCAATTGGTTCCCAGGAAAAATAGATCATGTACAAATATTGATCTTTGTGTGGATTTACTGAAGCTTTCCTATTGGGAAACTCACATTTAAAGGCATGATAAAATGCTTATAAGAAGGAAAAGGACATGGCATAAAGGTGGATAACTAATGTACTAAATGTAAGAATAACAACTTCTGTGCCACAAAATAAAATACATCCCTGGTTTGGAGACAATAACAATTACTTGCCACATTTTTCTTTATGAGCTAAGCATCACTTTAAATTGGGGTGGAAATAACTCTTGTGCCTTATGGTCATTATTATTTTAGACTTAAACCTTATGTAATATGTAAAATTTAATACAAAATTTATTAGTTGTTCAAATTATTCTCAAGCAATAGGGCATATTGCCATAAGAAGGGTGCTTTAGTTGACAAATTATGTAGATGAAAACTAAATGGACAGTAAATAGTATATCAGTGGATTTACTATTAAGTGTCTGACACCTGAAAAATAAATTTCTGGAAAATGGAGAAATGTACAATTAAAAGCATGAAGGACAAACTGGAACACTGTTTGTCCTGACTCTGTCTATGTGCTTCTTTACTGACTGTATCCCCACTGGAGCTGTTTGCTGAGGTCAACAGAAATTTGTTTTCCAGTTAAGAAGGGGCTCTATTGCATGTTTTATGTTGTTCATTTTTTGCTTTCTTTGTTTTGCTTAAATATATGTAACAAGTGAAAGTATGGCTAATTAATAAAAATCTTTGGTTCAAATAGTTAAAAATCTCAGATTCACCTATCTCCAAAATGATTAGCAAATATGTCATTTTTGGGCCAAAAATAATATCAATATAAATCTATCTCCATATATATATATGAATATACACACACAAATATATGTGTTCAGAATCTTGGAAGACTAATTTAACTGCATTTATAAAATGGGAGAATGCACAAAAATTCTTACCATTCATGTCTTTAAGTCCATATTTAAATTAACATAATTTGATTTGCGGTTTTGTTTTATTTTTGGAGACAGGATCTTGTTATGCAGTTTAGGCTGGCCCTGAACTCATTATGTAGCCGAGGCTGGACTCAAACTCATGGAGATCCTCCTGCCTCAGGCTCCTGTTTGCTGGAATTATAGGAGCCACTGTGTTTGGTTTTGATTTGTTCTCAAAGAAGTTTTGGTTGTGTTATGTCGTTCTACTCCATTGCTATGTGTTGATCTTTGTATGTATCTTGGGCACCAGTTTCTCACTGTGATGTTAGATAACAAATCTTAAGAATAAGGTCAATGACAAATAAATTTGTTAATTTGTTCAACAAATACTCACTGAGAGTCATTCTCTGTGGTAGGGTCTGGTGGTCTTAGAGACAGGATGGAAAAGGCTGTGTTTTCATTATTCTACTATGATGTATTTAGTATCTGGTTTCAATAATTTTTTCCTTAAACAAATGAAGGCAATGTGGCAAATACATTCAGTAGGTACTCCTATTCTTTTTTTTACTATTTTTCTTTTTTGTTTTATCAGTATGTGTTTCCATTATATAATGATTACTGTCATCAGTGGGAATTGGGAAATGTACTCCTTCCCTTCTTCTCCCCCACCCCTCTGGCTCCTGGACCCCTTCTCTTTTGCAAAAGATCTATCTTTATTTCTCCTTCATGTTTTACTTTGCTTTAATAATTATATGTATTTGTATTTCTTATATAAGAGAAATTATGTGCTATTTAAGCTTGTGTGACTCATTTATTTCACTTTGCATTTTGGTTTCAAGGTGCATACATTTTCCTACAAATGACTGAAATTTATCCTACTTTATGGAAGAGTAGTACCTGTGATATATGCATTCCATGTGAAGAGATATATAGATATATAGACTGAGAAGAAATATATAGACTGCTTCTAATATTTAGCCTTATGCATTGTGTTGGTATAAACATGGGTATGCATGTATTACTGTAATATTAATACCAATAACAAATTCATTAAAAAGAGAAATTTGGAAAACAATGTCATTTAAAATAACATAAAAATAAATTTTAAAAACTTAGCAATTAACCTAACCAAGCAAGTAAGAGCCCTCCATAACAAAAAGTATAGTACTCTGGAAAAGGAGATAGAAGAGGACATCAGAAAATAGAAGGATATTCTGGATAGGTACAACTAATATCAAAATAGTCATACCTTCAAAATATAAATATGACATATAAATTTAATGCAATCGCAGTCAAAACACCAACAGCATTCCTCACAGAACTAGAGAAAACAGTCTTAAAATTCACATGGAAAATGAACTATTCACAATAGCACCAAAGAAAAATTAAATGCACAGGAATCAGTCTAATTAAGAAAGCAAAAGACCTCTGCAATGTGAACCACAGTACTCTGAAAAGGAAGTCAAAGAGGGTATCTGAAGGTGAGAAGGTGTCCACGTTCCTGGATAAGCAAAAGCAATAGAGTCAAAATGTGTATACTTCAAAGATTGATATACGGATTTTTAAATTTTATTTAAAAGAGAATATCCCCCCCCAAAAAACAGAGTAAAGCCAACCAAAACAAGGCAGTGAAAGTAGTACAGAACATCAAAGCAGGATAGCAGGAAATTAACAATGGCTACCATAATATATCTTATTATCTTCCAATAGTCCATTCCACCAGACATAGTGAAATCAAACAAAACAAAACAGAGCAAAATCAATCAAAATAGGACATTGAATAAAACAAAGCAATAATTTGGAACAAAACAAAACAGTGTGGTTGATGTGGGATTTGAAAAACAAGACAGAAGGAAATCCCTCATATTTGCTATATTACAGACTGTTACCCTTCTGGTAGATGCTTAGAGTACTGGCTTTAGGCCTGCAAAGTCAATCAAATACTACAAACCTTTAATTGTTTTTGTACCTCAGTTGCTATCAGTTTAGCCTGTCCTTTGAAACAGACAATTGCTTATGGGAGGTAGGGTGGGAATGGTTCTTGATTCTCAGCCCACGTGCCGGTCAGTTCACTGGGAGGACAATCTGGCTTCTCTCTTGCGTGGTTTGTGCAGCTTACTGGAAGAGCGAGCTGGCTTCTTGGTGGGGTCTTCCCAGACCCAGCATGACTTCTGCCAACCTACCCTCACCTTTTTAATGCTGCTTCATGGAATCTGATATACAGATTTAAGGCATTCCCACTCAAAATACCAATAGCTTTCTGCACATAACTGGAGAAAATGATCCAAAAATTTACATGGAACCAGAAGAGACCTAGAATGACAAAAGCAATCCTGAGCCAACAAGATCAAAGGAGAAGGCACCACTATACTGAATTTCAAGTTATAGTACAAAGTTATAGTTTTTAAAAGAGACATGTGGACCAGTGGAACAATACAGAGAATGAAGAAACCATTTCCAGTGTATTCAGCAATTTTAACTTTGACACAGGAGCCAGAAACATAGAAGAAAAATAACCTTATTTAAAATGGTATTGTGGTGACTGGCTATCCACAAGCAGAGGATGGAATCTAGACCCATATCTCTCACATGTACTAAACTGAAATAAAAATGTATCAAAAATCTAAATATTAAAACAGAAACACTTAATTTGCTGGAAGATAAAATAGTAAAATTCTTGAAAATATAGGCATAAGCAAGGGCTTTTCTGAAAAGAACCTCAAATGCACAGGAAATAACATCAAGAATCAACAAATGGGATCATATCAAATTTAAATGCTTCTGCACAGCAAAAGAAATAACCAACAAAGTAGAAAGACAACCTACAGAATGAGAAAAGATTTTACTAGCTATTCCTTGGACAAAGGACTGTTATCTAGAACATTGTTCTCTGTGTTGTTGGTGGGACTGCGAACTAGTACAACCACTACGGAAATCAGTAAAACCCTAAATCTAGAATTACATTTGACTCAGATATTTAATTTCTAGGTCTTTTCCTGTAAGATTTTGATTACTATCTGAAGATATTTTGGTTTACAAAGCTGCTACTGTGAAGCGAACGCCTTTGAAGAGAATACTTTAACCTTGACTGTACCCATTTCTGTTCCATAAACACTCAAGTAGGACTCTAGCAAGATGACTAAGGTTTCCCTTTGAACTAGTCCCTCCTCTTGTAAACTTATACCTCTCTTGGTTCCAGTAACTTGCAGTTATGCATGGTCTGAAAATACTAAAGAAATAATTCTATAAATGATTTCTAAGATTTAATCTGCATGTTGTTCTGATTCGTGTGATGGAGTTCAGTTCTGTCCTTTCCTGTCTAACAAGACCAGATGTTAAAAGGAGGCCAAATTCAGTCCTAACACCACTTTTCTTCATTAACACTTCATGAAGGCTCAGGAAAGAAAGGATTTTAAGTATATATATCTATAGCTTTAGCAGAAGTAGCCTTCAAAGAGTGTTACAAAACAACTTTAATGCAAATATTACTAGTTCAAATTAAAATAACTACGTAAGGTAATGTATTATGATGACATATTTTATTCAAAATCTGTTTTAATCTCTAAGTCAAAGTTTTGAACTACACAAGTCAAAAACAGTGCTTGCTCGAGTTAAGTTTTTAATGTCCTTTGTTACAACCACCTTTGTTAAATTGCAGTATTTGAAAGACTGAGGAGGGAACTTTGGAAGAATAAGAAAATAGGATAAGTAAAGAGTTTTTTTGTGTGAAGCTTGTGTCTAATCGTTGAGAAGGCATAGGAATTTAAGGGTTAAAGACATGATTAATATTTTAATCACAGAAGGGAAAAAACTTGCAAAGAGAGTCACAGAAATGTTACAGTTAGAAAGGAATTGATCAGACCTGAATCTCACTGGTAATAAAACGCAACAGAAAATTTGTGCAACCTTATTTGAATGAGCCCTTCATAACTCCTGTTTTGCTTTACTACTGCAAAATACCTAAGGGTGGGTAACTTTATAAAGAAAAGATTTTTTGAGCTCACAGTTCTGTAGATGGCTTCCTTGAGGTCTGATCCTGAGCAGTGCAAGGCATCATGTGTGAGATACTGGGGGCACACGCGTGTATCCTGTGGTCCCTTGTTCCATGCATACAAAGATATTAGCGTTCAACCATGGGGGCTCCATGCTGATGACCTTCTCCAAACCTAATCCCTCCCAAAGATCCATTTCTAAACACCATAGTTACGTAAATTTTCTGTCTTCATAAATAGCAAAGTGCATTAAATTTTTAATATATGAATCCTTGGAGGAACTTACCATCCAGACCACAGTATCCTTCTGCTGCTGGTGCCAAGTGATTGAAAAGATTTCATCACACAAAAAGACTTGTACACTCCCAAAGTCCAGTGAAACTTCATCTCTTTCTGCTAATGACTAATGATGGAAACCACAACTGCTGACCTGGCAATGTGGAATGGTCACCTTCCTTCTTCCCACTGCAATAGTGTATTTAAACATCTCCAGATCTTTCTGCATGAAAAACGGCTTTTATTTATTCATAGAGAAAAGTTGGGTCAAATATCTCATCATAATCTGTTGATAATGGTGGCGGTCAGTATTCAAAATAGGGCACTATGTGATTTTTTCAAAAGCCTGTTTTTGAAAAATGCAACCAAAGTATCCATTCGTTTCTCTGTAAATTTGTCAATATGCAAAAGTGTGGAAATATGACTTCTAGTCTAAAATATTTCCACAATGTTCATTTATAAATAAAGGATCTGGGACACTTGGCACCTCCACTCAAAACTGAACTCACTATTTACAACTTATTAAATTAAAATTATATATAATTTCCTTACACTAGAATTCAGAAAAAGTGGAATAGACAATGATTATAATATCTCAAATATCAAAAAAATACAGCTTAAAAATGGAAAGCTATATGACAAAACCAAATGTCATTTTGCAATTTCATCACCACGCAGCCTGTGATTTGATGGGAAGAATTCCTGAAAATATAAGCTAACAGTTGGCTACTTGATGTATCTCCTGATATGCCTGTTTAATTCACATATATATTTATAATTTCATATATATCAGTGTATATAACATATGCACATATAGTTTTAATTTACTGAATGAATAGTGGTGAGTATTGTCATTTGAGTTTACATTAGTACTTGCATCAGTTAGTATTCTCCAGAGATACAGATCTCTGCATGGTGACAGAGCTCATTAATCAGAAGCCATGAGCAAGTCTCTGATTAGATGCAGGCACTTCGTGAGGCAACTCTGAGCACACTAAGGACTTGGCTATTGTGTTCTGAACAGTGTGCAACCTTTAAAATATTTAAGATATCTTAAACATAAGTAAGTTCTTCCTAGTGTTGAGGATGCTGCTGAAAAATGTACTTTTTTCTGGCTCATCATTTGTGACACATGTATGCAGCTGAGTTCTATTCTGATTCCCCTAAAAAGGAAAAATATTATTTTCGAGAAAAGGAGAAAATTACTTCCAGAAAACTATAAGTTCAGGTCTCTGGGCTATGTCCAGTTCCTTTCTTCCCTGGACCCTGACTAATATGTGTGAGTTCACAGAGCAATTGACCCTTCTGCATTTTGTTATTGCTCTGCTTCTGGCTGACCACACCCAAAGGCACTGGGCCTTCTTTACAATGTGTACATCCTGCTCCCGGTACCCAAGACTTGTACCTCTCCCTAGACAGCCCACACTGCATGTGAAGCCATCTGTGGAAGATATCGCTACCTCCAAATTCTTCAAAGTCAGTGGATCTTCCTTTATTTCCAATTAATGTAATCAATCACATTGCACCCACTTGTGTCAGTTTCAAGCTATGATGTTTGAAGCACACATATTTCTTACACAAAAGGGACTCTTCACTCTACCCAAAGGCTTCTTCACGTATGTCAACTTTGATAGTACATGGAAAGCAGTTATGCAGTCAACATTTAAAAAGTAACTATATCTTAAAGAGAAGATACATTTACAATATGTGCTCTATTTTTAGTGATACAATTCCACGTGGTAAATATAATGTGGAGATAGTGAGTTTTCCTGCATACTCCAGGTATACCGATCATGAGTTTAAGATATTGTACAATCTTTTGAGAAAGGTTTCAGATACCAGTATTCATGTGGCACCTGGTTGTTGCTTCAGTGTCACAAGTAGTGATGTTACCAGCCATCATTAGAAAGACAATAGTAGTAAATCCGCAGAAGAAAGAAGATCTATGTTGTTTTAATATCAATAAAGTCAAAAGATCTCTGGCTTGTAATAACCATATTGCTACCTGCTATTTTTAATAGTAGGAGAAATAAAATTAAACAGAGATTGTGCAATTAAAGTGTATCAAAAAGAGATGGGTTGTGGTACTAAACAGAGTTAACTCCTGGGCATCATGAAGCATCTTCCTATGCACGATTGAAGAACAAGCAAATACTTCTCTACTATTGTTCTTCATAGATATATCATTATATTTCTGGGTGTGACCCATGACTTTTAGCATACAATTTTGAAGTAAATTTTTTTGTGGAAGTACAAAAATTATTTGCTGAGAGACTTGCAACCCTAGGGGCAGTGTTGTACTATCCCCAAGTTATTAACTAAATGTTCCTCGGTTTTCTCATTCACAAATGGACTAAAAATAATAACATGATAGGTTGATTACAAAAAGTTGCTGAAATTCTCCATTCATTTAGGTGTTGTATTAGTTACTTTTCTTTCATTGCTAGGTCAAAATTTCCAAAAAAATTTAAGGAGAGAAAGTTTTATTTACCTCACAGATTACGGAGGTTTCAGTTCATAATCAACTGACTCCAAGGTAGAGTGCATTGGTAGAGGAAAATCAGTTCATTGTGGTGGAAGATCACAAAAGCAAGTGGAGAAAAAGGGAGAGAGAGAGAGAGAGAGAGAGAGAGAGAGAGAGAGAGAGAGAGAGAAATTCTTTCTGTCCCTTATATTGTATGTAGGTAACCTATCCTGGGGTGAGTGTAGCACTCACACCCATAATCTTAGCACTAGATAATTAATCACTAACTCTTGATTCAGTTGCCTCTAAAAAGCACTCCTCTATGACTACATGAGGCTTTGGGGAGACATCCAGACACAAATCATGACAGGTATCTCTACATTTTGTAATGTGAATTTTCAGCTTCTCTTGTCAAGAGATACAGTTTTTTTGTTAACATCCCCAGTGTTTCTTGAACTCCTTGTATCTGCACTGGCTTTAAAACTTGTTTTTGGCCATTGTCACGGTTTATGTCTGTGGCCTCCAGGCCTCATGAGTTTGCATTGTGTACTTGTGATTGGTTTATTGTCTAGTGCTTGGATTGATGGTGTTAGTGCTACACCCACCTAGGGGTGGAGCCAGGATGTGATGTAATGGCAGGAAGAAGGCGTGTCTTGCTCTTTGCTGGTTCCAGCTTGCTGTTTGCAGCCGCCATGAACTGTGGCCTAGCCATGCCCGTCTGCCTTGGAGTCAACTGAGTGTGGACTGAAACCTCCAAAAACTGTAAGAAATAAACCTTTCCTTTCTCAACTTTGGGCTTCAGGTATTTTGTCTCAGCGATGAGTAAAAAATAACTAAGACAGCCACGGAAGGTGTCAGGATTGAGGCTAAGGCTCAAGAAATATTACACACTTTAGTTTCTTGTTTGAATTCCTACCTATGCTATAGAACAAGTCCAGACTAGCCTGTTGAAACAAAGAAGACCAATGAAGGCCTTTTAAAAATACTCATTTCCTAATGAGGCTAAGCTAAATTCACATGCATGAACCAAGACTTATGATAAATGATACATTGTTTCTTCTTAAGCTATTGAAGTTTGCAGTAGTTTTTTACATAGAAGTAGCTGAATGATTCAATATATTATAAATATTAAAATAGAAGGTACTCCATATGATGCCTGTTACAAGATAAATGTCTTATTATTGTCATTATTATCAATGACTATTTTGCAAGCTATGTAACTATCAAGTTTTCCCTGTGAGATAGTGATGTCAGTAGAGTTTATACATGAATAGGTAAGATGGTTTGAGCTAGGATAATAGATGTTCACCATAAAGTTTTATTTGACAAGTAACCTGAATTTCTTGGAGTTTTACTATGCCAACCACGTCCCTAATATGAGATTGTGATAAATTCTCTGCCTGTGGTATACAGATTAAATATCAAGGAAGAAAAATTTTAGTAGTTTGTAAAACAAGATCTGTCATTACTTTATGCTTAAACTGAGCTATCAGGGAAATCACAAAATTTTAAATTGTGATACATTTTTTTGTGTTACATAACACAAGGATTTTAGGTGTTAATAACTCAGCATTTGATAATTTACCAAAATTGAACTACTAAAATTCAGGAACTTACCAAATTGACTCAAATTTAGGCCATGCAAAAAAATCTTGATTCTCCTCCGTAGGCATGAGCTGTATATCTACAAGTGTGTATAAGACTAGAAACTAGAAGCAAAGGTAGAAGAAGAGAGAAGTTTTGTTACAAACTAGTTTTTTTTTTTTGATGTTGGAAACTGTGAGGTCAGGTGAAATGGTGTGGCACTATATATTAAAGCCCTAAAATATTTATGAAATTTCTGTGTTTTCAACCCATGTGATATTAACATTGCAAAATGTACAGATACCTGTCATGATATATATAAATCGATAAATTTATATATAAATTGATATATATATGTATATCAATTTTTGATGCATGAGAAAGCAGCTGTGTTTTGATGAGTATGTTGAAAATATCATTCTATGGAAAGCTTACTTTTACATAATGTACATGGTCAGAAAATTTGTTCTTACTTCTATGCTAAATTTTTACAGCCTTGATTTCTTTGGTAATATTAAGTATCTCTAAAATATAACAAACCAGGCAAGACTTAGTTCTTTAAAACAATGTTTATCCTAGTTTGCAAATATTACAATAGGACCTGGTACAGTCATTTCATGACACAGTTTTGGTTAGGTACACATAGAGGAAAAAGAAGCTAAAGTCTTAATGGTCTTAGAAATGATTAGAACGAGTGGCTTTTAATCAAGTGTTCTGAAAAACTTTGCAATAAAGTTGGGAGAAAAAGATAAGGAGAAGAAATTTCATTTTTCCAGAGTTTTAATAGAATGTAGATTGAGGAGATGCATGAATGTCACCAAGATTTCAACTGAGTTGTTATAGGAAAGCTATCTTTAGATGAGTGATGGGGACAATGAAATGGATTAAGAGGACGGAGGAGCCAAGAGCTGTGAGACAGGCAACTGCAGAAGTGTCAGCTGCGATGCTGCCACCTAAAATAGCCCTGATTTGAAACATAATGAGTTTTTGAAATATGAGGGGCCATATTTTAAGAGCAAAATATCAACTATTACCTTGCTTCTCAGGACTGCTTCAAATTATATCATATTTTTACAGAAGTCACACAAGTAGAAACTTTTTAGACTTCTCTGAGAATATTTTATTAAAGAAAAGATCCCGAAGTAGTCAATGTCCATTAGCAGAACTCTATCAAATGAGTTGACACAGAGAAATAAAGGCAAACGTGATGTCATTTACTGAGAATACGTTGAGTGCAGGGTGGCGGAGTTCAGACGTTAGCACTGCTGGGGGTAGGAAGAGATCATGTCTTCAAAACAGCTCCTGGTCTGTTTCTTAGTTGTGAGTCTTACTACTACACCCTTCATGAAGCTGGGTACAGTGGCACAATTCTGTAATCCCAGAACTGAGGAGGTTGAGGTAGGAGGATCACCATGCGGTCAAAGTAAGCATGGACTACATAGTGAGTTCAAGGTCAGCTTGAACTGCATGGTGAAACCCTGTCTCAAAAATTTTTTTAAAAAGAAGAGAAATAACCCTTTACATCCTTGTATTATTTCTGAACCACCTCTGTAGCCCTTTACTTCTGTAAGTCACTCAACATTTTCCCAGTAATTTTTGAAGCTGTCCAGAATTTATTGCTCAGTTTTCCAAGCAAGAATATTTACTCATCAGAATACATAATCAACGTTAAAAAGTAAATTACTTTTCTATACACAAATGATGAATTAACTTGAGAAAAAATTAGGAAAATAATTTCATTTACAATAGTTTAAAATATACACATGAATCAAGCTAAGCAAGGAGGTGAAAGTCTTCTACAGTGAAAAAGAAATTGGAGACACAAGAAAATAGAAAGAATTCCCATATTCATGGGTTAGCAGAATTAATACTCTGAAAATTGCCATATAATCAGAAATAATCTATAGATATAAGGAAATTCCAATCAAACTTCCAATGATATTCATCATAAAACTAGATAAAATGATTCTAAAGTTCATATAGAAACAAAAAAGACACAGAATAGCCAGAACAGTCCTGGCTTTTGAACAAGGCAGGAGGAATCACAGTATTTTATTTCAAACAATATTACAAAGCCAGAGTAAAAAAGCAGCATGATACAGTCAGAAAAACAGAACATTAACCAATGTAATGGAACAGAGAACTTAGAAACAAACTCACGCAGCTACAAATCATTTGATTCTGGATAAAGCAACCATAATATACATCAGAAAAAAAAGCTAGTCTCTTTTTTATTTTTAACTTTCTCCTCTTATCATTTATAGTATGTGTTTGTGATATATAATAAGAACGCTCATTGTGGGGAATTTGTACATCCACATATCACATCTTGATTTTTTAAAATTTCACCTTCCCTTCTTCCTCTGAGGAAAAGATAGTCTCTTCAACAATATAGCCACTATGGAAGTCAATATAGAAATGCCTCAAAAAGCTAAAATTAGAGCTATCATTTCATCAAAATATACCATTACTTGGCATGCATTTAAAAAATTTAAAGTAAGCATACTATTAAGATACTTGCACAACTATGTTTATTGTGTCACAATTTAAAATAATCAAGAAACAATGTGAATATTATTCAGAAGACAAAACTTTATCATTTGCAGGAAAATGTATGGACCTGGAGATCATCATGTTGAGCGAAATCAGCCAGACTCAGAAATTGCATGTTTTCCTTGAAATGTGGAATCTAAAAAATGATATCAAAGTAGAAGGCAAACAATTACTAGATAAGATGAAGGGAATAGGGGGAGGCGGTATAGAGGGAAGTAAGAAGGTGGATATAATAAAATATATTACACAAATTGAATTCCAATGTTTTGGAAAATTAATAGGTATATTAGTCATTTTTCTATTTATGAAAAAAAACTCCAAAATGCACAGTTTAAAGGAAGAAAGGTTTATTTTGACATTTGGGCTCTGATTGTCACTGTAGATATTGTTAAAAGAAACAAGCAGTATCCATTTCATAGCCCAAACATTGGGCTACTTTGAAACTTCCACTACCAAATAAATTAATCAACCATAATGTCAGCCTCCCACACAGTCTCAGAACATGGACAAAATTAAGACACATTTTTGACAGTGTAACACATATGGCATTCAGTCCAACTACCAGTGGAGTTCCAGTTCTCATAGGAAACCTCCTGACCTTGGTCTTTATTGTTCATATTTTTACCAATATTTTCAGTCTTTTGATGTCTTACAAGAATCATCGATTAGGCTCCTCTTATAGTATTTAGGGATTCTCTAGCCCATATCTCCAAACCTTTCCAATTTCTCTTTCTTGTCTCTGAGTCCTCTCCAAATCTTATGTCTCAAAGTATTACAAATCACATGATCAGAATTAGTTACAGTAATAACTCATTTTTTAGTACCAATAGTCTGTATATATCAGCTTTCTTATGGCTAGAACACAATATCCAACCTTCACAGTTTAAAGGAAGAGAAATTTATTTTGTTATGGTTTCAATCCATGGTTGCCTGGCTTCAAGGCAGAAAAGGCATGAGACAAGGGGCTGGTAGAGAAAAACTGTTTAACTATCAGCCAGAAATCAGAGAGAGAAGAGAGGACCCAGAGACAAAAATACTTTCAGGTCATAACTCCAGTGACTCATCCTCTGTACGCAGGATTCACCTTTGCACGTAAGATTTGGGGGTGGAATTTTGGGTCTAAACCTTAACAATAGGCACTAATTTTTAAAAACCCTCAAAAATATTGATTGAGCAACATCCAGTTTTTATTCATCTGCTTTGTTTTAATTATCAAATTTCTACAAGGATTTTTAAATAAAAGATTAGTTAACAATAGTCATATAGGTTTTGTGGGTTTTATAGCTACATAATCATTACTGTCATTTATGAGAAAATACATTCACAACACAAATTGACTTTTCAAAGAACTCTGAGAAAATCAGTTGTTTATCAGTGATAAGTTTCTGGCTCCTATTAGCTAATTGGATGACTTTAGTACAAAACTTTAACTGTACTTCAATGAAACTTTTTAGCAAAGTTTCCAGCTAATCTTCCTTCCCCAAATGCCTATTATTATCACAGTTAAAGAACTATATATAGAAACTCATATTTTCATCAGATTGATGAAATGTCAGTTCCTTCAGAGAATGAATCCATTCTCAGTAACCTATCTGGTAATGGTTTTGAGTTTTTGTTAAGTATGACATTTTGAAATGAAAGGCAGGAAGAAAATATTTAAGTTCTTTTGCCATATTATTTTGACATAATGGCATATTTACCCAACAGAAGGTCTTCACAAATAATTATATCTTTCATCCAGGCCACTTCTTATTCTTATTTATAATTGGTTCATATTTGTTATAGTTCACATTTCATTCTTTAGCTTACTTATAAAGGAAAGTATGTAACTTTCAAAATTGTCCTTGAAACTTTTTGCCTCTTCACAAGAGAAGAAAATTTCTTTAAAACGGATGACTTGATAAGAAACCTAACATGAACTTGGTGAAAGAGTAAGCAAGGTCACATATTTAATGAGTAACAAAATCCATATATTAATGTAGGTATTCTGCTTCTAAGTGATGTTCCATTTATAGCACAATAACTACCTTTTTAGGTATACTATTTTAAGTATTTTTTTCTGAAAACTAACTCTAGAAACACACCATGGGAGAAAACTGCCCTAATTGCACTATTTTTCTTACTTTAAAATAAATGCACTTGATGATTTTGAGTTCCTTCCATGTTCACATATTAGAGGATTTGTGCAAGTGAATTCTAAGATTGAATTTTTAAAATATTAATGTTAGAACCATTGAAATGTAGTAATTCAACTTGTTTTTCATGCTTTTAAAATATAGTCTGGGGTCCTTAAGATCATTTTTCACACTAATAATTGTGCCTCAATGTCACTTATTATTGCCCAAATTCTATTTAAAAATTAGTATGAGCTGTGCACTGTCGTAGACATGGAGGAAACAAAATCTCCACTTTCACTGAGGTAATGTTTCAGTAATTCCAGACAATCAGCAAATAAAGTAGAAATCCTCTAGAAAGTTTTAAATGGAACATCATGTGATCTGGCTTTTGTTTTCAAAGAATATCTTGAGTGTCATACAGAAAGCATACTGCCAAGGGTTAGGTGGCGATGAAGGTGAGAGCTGGATTATCAGTTAGAAACAGATAGCAATTGTCCTAGTAAGAGATGGTGGTAAGACAGAGAAGATAGCTGTAAACAAAGAAGCAGCCTAGGTTAGGAAACCACCTTAACAACAGGATTTTCAATGATGTGTAATATGCGATGGAGAGAGAATTCACAGATGAATTCAATAATTCCAAATAAGCAGCAGGAAGAATGATGCTGTTTACTTCTTTTTTCCTTCCTTCCTTTCTTCCTTTTTCTTTCTTTCTTTCTTTCTTTCTTTCTTTCTTTCTTTTCCTCCCTCCCTCCCTTCCTTTCTTTCTTCCTTCCCTCCTTCCTTCCTTCCTTCCTTCCTTCCTCCTCTCTCTCTTTTTGCGCTGGGAATCAAACTTAGGAATCTGCTCTTTCCAGGCAGGTGCTGTGCCACTAAGCTGTATCACTGGCTCTGTTGTTTTCAATTGAGATGGGAAAATAGAAAATAAAGCTGGCGTGGTGCAGTGGGACATCTATATATAACAGACTTAAAAGTAGAGCAAGAGTGCAGGACTAATAATGTGGCTCACAAGGGACTTACAGTGTATGTCACCACATCTTTCTTTGAAGTCATTTCCTTCATATCTCTTTGCAATGAACTGCAAGACAAGAAAATTCTGTGGAGATGCAGGCCTAGGATCCAGTAAGGGAAGCTAGAACAAGATTCTTGGTTTTTAAATGCATTCATTCAGTACCACGGAAAGCGTCAAGCCAAAGGCTGGGATTGCGGCCAAAAGAAAGAGGTTCAATAATTTTCTCTAAGAGGGTCATTCATTCACCCACTCCATTGCTCATTCATGAAGGCAATAAGGAGAAATAAAGCACATTATTTTTTCTAAAGAAGAAATATAAGGAAGCAAACAAACAAAAATAAATTCCTTCATCCAAATTTATGGGACTTTATGATGTAAATAGATCTTTTTTCAAATATCATTTATACTATATACTTTTGGGTGTCACAAATTACCTACACATTTTGAATGCCCATAATTATATTATTATTGCAATGTTTAAAAAGCATTCTTAAACATATCATTATATTTAATTTCTTTGCCTATTTTTGCCTTTGAATTCTGTATTAATTTGTTGTGTTGCCATACCAAAATGTCACAATCAATGTGGTTGAAAACAAAAGAACTTTATTCTTACAGTTATGAGCCAGAAGTGCTCTGAAGACACTAGGAAATGATCTGTTGCAGATCTCTATACTACATTTTCATAATTCCTGACCTGGTGGAATCACTACTCCAGTGTGAACATGGCACGTTCCTGTGTGTAACTCTATCCCCAAACTTCCTATTCATAAGGATGCCCCTCATATGGTTTTTAGAAGCCCATATTAGCATTCTAACATGATTTTAATTAAGTGTACCTTCAATATCTTAGTTTCAAACAGGATCACATTTCGAGTTACTGAGGATTGGGACTCTAACATATATATTTTGGTGACAATAAAATTCAACTGTTCGCAATTTTGTCAATGGCAAGTGGTCACCTAAGTTTGTAGACAATGATTTTTTAAAATCTGAGATTCACAAACTCCTGTGCCAACAAATGCCTCCTCTATTTATGAGGTTCTAAATTGTACATATCAGTCAGTGTTTTACTAGAGAAGCACACGCGATGCAAGATATATAAATGCATAAGAAATTACAAGATTGGCTTACAGTGGTGACCCACAGAGTCAGATAGGGAAGAGTGCTGAGGGTGTCTGCACATTGTAAACCAAAGGATTCAGTCCAACTTCTGGAGCTCATTGCAGTGGCTTACACAATTCCACATCAAGAAGCTGATGAGTCTGTGATGGAAAACTGAAGAGTGTACCATGAAAAGCAAAGAGTCAGCTCTGGAAGTCAGTCAGTGAAGTCCATGCTGAAGGCAAAGGCTGGAGATCCTCTTAAAAATAGAAGCAGAGCCATCCTTCCTCATTTCTGCTCTATGCCATCCAGGTCAAGCTGTCCTAGCATGGGTCTTTTATATCATGGGGTATGGAACTTGTGAGCCAATTTAATTAATCTTCTCTTAATTAAATGTCTCAAGCCAATATAATCAACCAATCATTACAATGTGAAAATATGAATACACAGGGCATTTTATTTTTTAATTTTATTTAAACAAAACAAAACAGTAAAAGGGTACACATAATACAGAATTTCAAAAGAAAATAAACAGTAAGAAATCACTACTTAATAGATTACATATTGTCATCTTAGAAACACTTGTTCAAGTTACAAAATTAAAGCATACAAAGTGGACATTCAAACAGTGACTGCAGACAGTTGTGTTCAATGATCCTACAAAAACTTAGTAATATGGTCATCTATCTTAACACACCTAAACACACTTGGAGTTGTGTCATTTAGAGCACTTTCTTTTCCTCTCTCATTTTCTTTTCCCCTCTGGAATTTTACTTTAAAAGAAAATCTACATTGATGATACTGGAAGAAACAGAGCTCTTTCAGTCAATCTGTTTTAATGATATTAATTGTGGCTCATGTTAATGTTCAAGGACATGGAAATCAAATCTCATAATAATCAAGCTTTCCCCCTAGATTAAATAGAGCAGTAAAGAATGAGATCAGGCAATAAATAGCATTATGTTTCTGAGTCCATTTCAAAACCCAGAAAACAAGTGTCAGAATGAGGTAAAGCCAAATCACAAGTGGGAGAGTAGAAGAGAAATGCTGGAGAGGAGAGATTTGAGTGTTATTTAAACTCAGGAACTCCTGAATACAATGTTCTATACTTAATGTTACCTCACAGACCATATTCTGTGTTCTTAGCTTCTCAAATTTCTGTAGTAATTGAATCCATGTGGAATTATCTGAGGAATTTGTGTAAAAGTCTTAAAGATCTCATGTGCATTACTCTGTAACTTCAGTCGTCTCCCAGTATAGCAGTACTTTATAGTCTCTTTGAGAACATTATCTTCCTTTTGGGAAGGAGGTGAGGTTATCGGTTCTGTCATTGGTTATGAGTTAGCATTTTAAAAACTTTGAACTTGAGCATAAGAAAAGGACAACAGTTTGGCTCACTTCATCTGCTTGAAAAAGGAATCCTTTCAGTAGATTAAAAGTCAAGTGGAAAGCAAACATATAACAGCTATAGCACTAAAAATGTGATGCAATTTCCAATTAGTAAGCAAAGATAAGACAAGGTAAAGAGCAAAGAGGAAAATCCACCTCTATATTGTTTACAAAAGACCCACTAAAAATAATGTATCACAGAAAATTTAGAAGGAATGGCTGGGTAATGATATTGTTATTTATTATGCAACAACCTTATTTCTTCTATAATAAAGAAATATTGATGATTAAACAATTTTTTACCTATCAATAATGGTTACATTAATTTTAAATATAGAGTTAAACAATCTGTGTGTGCTGACCAGTATTAACTCATGTTTACATGTTCATTGATATAAAAATAAAATTATGAGCTGGAAAACACTTTATATTATTTTTAAGTTGAAAATAAAAAGATTACCATTCATGGTCTGTGGGGAACATTTTGTTTCTAAAACTTCATTTGGCATTGCTGTTGCAAGCTATGAAAATGTTAACGAGGTCATCAGATCATGCTAGTGGTGTGTTGTCTCTTGAAAGAAATGTGATGTCACTGATCTGAGGTGCAAGCTTTGAGTGGCTCAAACAATGACATGTTTCTGACAACAGCATTTATGACATGGGTGTTTTTTGTTTTGCTTTCCTTTCTTTTCTTTTCAGAGGGTAATGCTCAGCAGAATTTGAGTACTAACCTGGTGAATTCACAGAGACAGCTATCTACAGGACTAAGTAAGGAAAATGAGGCAACCTATTATTATTGTTTAGATAGAAATGTCTCCCCAAAGTCTCAGGTGTCCAGAGGTGGAGGTTTTTGCAGGTAATCAGGTCATGGAAGTGCTGTACCCACTGGTGGACTAATGCATTGATGAGCGTTAATGCTTTATTAGGAGGAGATACCTGGCTGGAAGTGGGTCTCTGGGGCCAAGACCTGAACTGGGCTTCTTGTTCCTTTTTTCTCCCTCTTTCTCTGCTTCCTGCTGCCATGGGGTAGCCATCTGTCCCCTGTCATGCTTTTGAGCTGTGCTGTTTCTACCTTAGAGGCGAATGACCATTGACTGAATATTCTATGACATAAATCTATCCTCCTTTAATTTGTGGATGTTGAATGTTTTGTTCCAGATATGAGGAGGTGACTAATATACATATGATAATGAAATATATGTCTTTTTAAGTATTTTCACAAATTGTCATTGGGCTGATAACTTGCATCAGTGCTTTTCATGTCTCAAAAGCACAAGAAGGAGACCTACACAAACAAAGACCATTGAGGCCAAGAAAATGTGGCTATTTTACTCTCATCTCTCCTTCCATCTCTATTGTTATTCCTGCTTTTACCCTTCAAGTCAAGAAGACATTTGAGTAAACTCAGATCTTCAACATCAGTGTGTGTTGGATCCTCACATTTCCCCTGAACTCTTTCTTTTTTTCTTTTAATTTTATTTAAGGAGAAAAAGAAAAAAAAACAGAAAAAGGGTACAAGTTATACAGAATTTCAGAAAAATTAAACAGTAGGAAATCACTAGTTAATTACATATTGTCATCTTAGAAATAGTTGTTCAAGTTACAAAATTAAAGCATATAAAGTGGACTTTCAAACAGTGAGACTGCAAACAGCTTTGCTCAGTGATCCAACAAAACTCAGCAATATGGTTATCTATTTTATACACTTAAATATACATGCAGTTATATCCTCTAGAACCCTTTCTTTTCCTCTCTTTTGTACAATGACAATTACACATTTTGGGCTTTATTACTCCCACAGTTCTTATTACTTTTTTTTGAAGAGAGTAAAACCAAATGTGACATAACAGAGCAGAGTCAGTCAAATCAAAAGGATGGACATAATAGATAATGTAAAAACAAAATGCTAGGTGATCAACAATGGTTACCATACTGCCTCTTGCTATCTTAAAAAGAATTGTCTATATCATCAGTTATAATACAATTGAACAAAACAGTAAAGAGTAAAACCAAAACATTGGCGACATTACAGGACTTTAAAAGAAGATAATAGTCAACCAGAATGGGCGTCATAATAAATCTTGTTGTCTTCACCTTTGTTGCCTATACTTTCGAACTTGGCACTATCAAGCAAAGCAGAATAGAGGAAAATCAGTCAAAACAAGATGATGAGGGCAATACAGGGTTTCAAATAAAGTTAATAGGAAATCAAAGTGGGTTTCTATAATGTATCCTGCTATTTATTATTTTTCCCTTAAAAAGATAAAAATAAAAAAGTAAATAATTAAAAGGAGATTGAGATAAAAGAGGGCATAACAACAAAACAGTGCAGGTCAAAGTATAACCATTTAAGCAAAATAGTGTTTCACCATAAGGTATCCTGACATAAAAGTAGTTACCATAGTATTTCTTTCCTTGAAATCTTTGAGTATAACTTCGTATACTGTAGCACCAAACATATCAAGACAATGTAAAACCACTCAAGAGAATGACATTATTACAGGGTATTTAGAACCAACTATCAGAAAATGAACAATGGTTTCTTATAATCTCCTTGCCTATAAAAGTTTTTGCTTATATTATCACATATAATAAAATCCAATAAGGTACAACCTGTTAAGACCAATGGAGACAGAAGAATAAAAGCTTGACAGGACTTCAAAGCAAGATGATACTAAATCAGCACTAGCTATTATGATGTCTTGTTTGCTCCAAAATAGCTGTTCCTACCATCCAATCTTCTCTGCTTCATTTCTGTTGAGCTCTTTTTCTGTCGTTTGTTGTCAGTTTGTCTTCTTCATTTTGCTTTCTGCTCCATTCGTGGCCACTCTGCCACTGTTTCTGGAATCTTGGTATTTTTCATTTTTAGAATATCCTGCAGTATTCTCTGCAGAGTTGAATTGGTGGTTGCAAATTCCCCTAGTTCCTCTTTATCCTGAAAGCATCTTGTTTTCCATCAATTTCTAGGGATAGTTGTGCAGAATATATCAATCTTGGCTGGAGATTATTATCTTTAAAAGCTTGAATTATTTCCCCCCATGCTCTTCGTGATTTGATGGTTTGTGGTGAGAAGTCTGCTGTAATTCTGATGGGTGTTCCCTTGTAAGTGATCTGTTTCTTGTCTCTGATGGCTTTTAACATTCTGTTCTTATACTGGATTTCTGGAATTTTGATTATTATATGCCTGGGTGTAGCTCTGTTTGGGTTGTAGGTGGCTGGGGTCCTGTATGCCTCATACATCTGAGTAACTTTACCTTTTGCTAAATTAGGGAAATTCTCTTGGATTATTTCTATGAATAGCTTTTGTAGTCCATTTGTTTGTGTCCCTACTTCTTCTTTTATGTTCTTAATTCTTAAGTTATAGATCCTCTTGACATCTTCTAGTCTTTTTATTATTGCTGTTTGTTTTCTTGTTATTTTAAGAAGTTTTTCATTTCATGCTGCCACATTACAAATGTGCCTTCCAGTTCAGATAATCTATACTTAGTTTCTTTCAAGTTGTTATGCCAGCTTTCAATAGAGTTTTTAGTTTCTTGGTAATCTCTTTGAACCTGCTTCACATATTCTATGCTTTCTCTATTTTCTCCATCAAACAATTCTCCCCTTTTTTTTCTTCCATTCCACCATCTGTTTTTTCTTGGGTGGTGCTTAGCATTTCTCTAACTATTCTACTTATATCTTGCTTTATTTCATTAAATACTTCATTTTTAAACTTGTGTATGAGGCTCTGGAGATATCGCTTTATGTCTATTGGTGCCGTGTCTGATATTGCATGTTTTTTGTCCTCCTTTGCATTTCCCTTTCCTGGATCAGTGTTCTCAGGACTGGGGACTGAGGACCCTTTCCTGTTGCTTCCTCTTCCCATAATTTTTGTTCCTTCCATACATGCAAACATAAAAGGCCCAGTTTTTTTCTCTTTGTCTGTTACAGTCCATTTGAATTGCACTTGGTAGTGTTCCCACCCACTGCAGTGTACTAGGGAGACACAGACCTGGGCAGCCTCTGCTGGGCCCACCCCTTCAGGTCAACCTACTGAAAGCTTCACCACTAGGGTGCACCTCCAGGTGCTGGGACCTGATTTGGGCCAGCCTACTGGGTCTTAATCAGCGGCATCACCTAGGCCAGGCACTCCCCACCAATCCTGCTTGAGAGGGGAATATGTGACCAAAATCACTGCACCGTCCTGTTCCAGCAAGTCTGCCTGGTCCCAATATGTCCTCTGCTGGAGCCTCCTACTCTATGGATGGGTCCCCATTCTGCTCACTCACTGCAGGTCAATGCAGGGCTCCCTGCCATTCCTGCTCTCAACTTCATTCATCGATTCCCAATCAGAACTTTCCCACATCTCTCTTCCTGCCGTGTTGATTTGGATGCAGCAGCAGCAGCAGCAGGAAATTCAAATCACGGCTTCCAGTGGCGTGGGTTCCAGCTTCTGTGCTGAGATTTCATCTGTTCCTGTTATAGCACCAGGATTGCATTTCCAGTTGGTTTCTCTTAGCTTAGTTCGCTCCTGGGTTGGCAGGTATATCTCCCCTTGTTAGGACTCCTCGCACTGCACCATTCCTGGATTCTAAGCAGGGTATCTCAGAAGGCCTCCATAGCTGCTGCTATCTATCTGCCATGTTCTCCCAGAAGTCCTCTCCCCTGCACTCTTTTAAGCCAGACCAGGATTACAAAGGCCAAGTTGCTCACCAAACCCCGGATGTGTACCCTTGACCTTATCTGAAGAGTTCTCATCAGTCAGTGAAGTCTAGAACATTCAGGGAAGGCTAAGATCAGAAAAATAATCTGTACCAAGAACAATCTGTACTATTGGTTCTCAAAAATGTGAAATGCAGAGCCTCCAAGGATCCCATAGTGTCAAAACTATCTTTGTAATAACACTTATATTTTATTTGTAGTTTTCACTGTGTTGACAGTGACACTTCTGGTGCAAGGAAAATAGTGGGTCTTAGCATGAATTAGGACATGGTAATAAATTCTGTAAGTTTGCATGAGTTTCTCACGACCACACACACTAATTAAAATGTGATGTAAGTTTCATTTAACATTTCCTTGACAAAGTAGAAAAAATAACCTTATTTAATACTGGCACTGGGACGGGGACTTTGCTCAGCAGTAGGGTGCTTGTCTAGCATTCACAAAGCTCTAGATGTGTTCCCAACACAGAAAAAATAAATCCTTTATGCAAATATTTGATTTCCACTATGACGAAATGAGAAATAAACATAAAGGCATTTTCACCAAATATGAAACTCAGTAGCAAATTTTAAGGACATTTTGTACATTGTGTGAGTTACAAGTTGAACAAGTCATTTATTTTCATAAACATTTGTTTTTTGCTTGAAGCATGACTACCAAACAACAGGTATTCACTTAGTATTCAGCAGTCATGTTCCCCAAAATAGATCTTCAAAGCCTATTCAAAATCATCACTTCAAAGGAAGCAACAGACCAGTGTTTATTGCTAAAGACAAAGCATGAGTTTCTAGATGAACAACAGAATCTTGCAAAGCTTATAAAAACCAGAACAAACATAACAGCTTCCTAATAGTTAAAGACTTGTTGGTATAATTTGTAGTGATATTAAATGGAGTTATTTTTCATACTATAAAATAAAAAGTATTATTATCTGTGTTGTGGATTAAAAACTGGTAGTCAACTTAACATCAGCTGAATTAAGTCAGTATGGTGTGGAGTGTAGATAGCTCACCAGAGGAAAGTTGCCAGCATAAATGGAGATGTGGAGAAGAAGAGCTAGGCATTATGGGTTCTCCTAAGTGCTGCTGTTTTAAGCTGTAGGTTCTCAAGGAGGAGCTTGTCCTGCTGGCTTCCCCAATAAGAATTCAGCCATTATCATCAGTGGAGCTTGGGACCTTGTCAGTGAAAGTGGCTGTGGTTCACTCTGGGGGAGCTTTAGTCCTTACATTGAGCATCACTTCCTAGCTCCAGAGGGAAGATGTGTGCTATTTAATCTCCAGGAGAAGTTGTCATGCTGGCTTGCTGACATGTACTCAACTGTTCTCATCAGTGGAGGAATTTGGGACCTCATTGTAGCTGAGGATGGCTGAAGTACTTTTCGGGGGAGCCCTGGTCCTTATTTTGAGTGTCACTTTTTGGCTCCACTGCAGAACCCTCAACCTACTGACACAGATTCTTCACCCCACTGGTATAGACTTTCTAGCTTTCACTGATGACTTTTGGGTCTTTCCAGTGCAGATCCACAAAACAGACTTGTGTGAGTCATTGTTGTGGGTTCTAAATCTCTTGATGTACTCATGGGAGGCATTGTCATAGGCTTTAGGTCTTCAGCTGGACTCATGCAGGACATTGCTGTCAGATCCAGGCCCTCGGCTAGATTTTCTAAGTCTTTAGTGTTGTGGACAGATTTCCTGCACTTTCTTGTATTTAACTCTGGGTGACCATCATAAAATAATATTTTAAATTCTATGTCTTGATTGTAATTGTTCTCCCTGAGACCCCTGACTACAACAATCTAGAAGGTCAGTATGCCTCAGGAGAGCATTATCGTGCCAATGTCTAATGAATGATATTACTATGTGATCCTAAATCTATTTTTATTGCTATAATAGATTACCTGAAACTAGTAACTTACAGAGGACAAGTATTTATTTTTTCTCAATATTCTAAAGGCTGGGAAATCACAGAGCATGCCATTGGCACCTGCTTGGCTTCTGCTAAGGAGCTCTGTGCTGCTTCGACATGTGGTGGAAAGATGGGAGGCAAGTGACAAATTCAGAAGAGGAGAGTGTGACCAGCAGCCTCATCTTACCAAAGATCACCCTGATGTTACCCAATTCAAAATAGCAAGAAATGAGAAAGGCATTGATACATTTATGAGGCTCCATCCTCATAATTGAAACATCCCCCACTAAGCCCCATTTCCCAGCACTGGCACATTTGAGGAATTATTCTTCCAACACACAAATATTTAAAGGGTATATTTAATCATAGTACACTTGCTATTTGGTAAAACATCCACTCAAAGTGTAATAGGCTCTAAAGTTGGATTGTAAAAGAGTCATCAAAATGATTGCAAATTCCACAATTGTAAGTGATATTTAAGAATGTAAGCAGGTGTGGTGGTATATATTTGTAATATTTGCAATCAGAAGATTGATTAAAGAAGATGTCTTAGCATTAGGCCAGCCTGGGTTGCACAGTGAGTTCAAGGATAGCCTGAATTATATACCAAGATCCTGTCTCAATCAAACTAAACCAAACAAATAAACCCCCCAAATATCAAAAAACAAAAAACCCAACCAAATCTGCAATATACTGAAGGTTCACTTTTGGCGTAAGATCAAAGAAAATTCACAATTATCTGAAATGGTTAATAAAATACTCGTGGGGTTGGGATATCTTCACATATTTCAGCCAAAAAGTAGAAACTTTAATAATTTAAATGGAAAATAAATTATGAGAATTTTTCCTCTCTGCTGGTCAGACATTAAAGAGACATAAAACTGTGAAATCATGCCATTCTTTTCTTTTTTTCTTATCTTGTTTGGTTTGGAAAATCTAATTGTATTTCATAAAAATAGATAATAAATATTTGCTGCATAATGGGTTAATAGATTTGTTATAATCACTCAAAATGAATTGATAAGTAAAAGTTTTAAATGCACCAGGTCTATTTGGTAAACATTAGTAGAAATAATGCATAAAATTAAGCCTTTTAGAGATCCTTAGTAATTTTAAAAGAATAGAAGTACATAAAACAAGAGAAAAGAAATAATAAGAATTTATTGACTTACATAATATAGAGAAATTTTACCTTCCATTATAAAAATAAGGACAAGAATTATGGATTAATGAAATAAATGAGATGTATAGAATCAATAAATGATAAATATTTTACATAAAAAGAAATTTTCTCTTGTTTCTGCTAACATATATGCTTATAAATTGAGTCATCCAAAAATAAGTAACTTTATTTAATATTTATTTCTTTCCTAGATATAAAAGTACTCAGGTATAAAATTTTATCCATTAAGACATACTAAATACCTGACATTCCAGAAAGACAAGTATTGGTTACAGCCTACAACAATGTATAATGAAAATCTCACTAGCTGTAGACTCCATTATCAATTTTGTAGTTGGAATGAATTTTAGAAAACACTTGTCTAACTTTCGTCCCATCCTCTCCCTCATGGGCATATTTGAAATCTTTGGTGAATTATACAGGGATTTAAGACAAACTCCAGACTTGATGTGACTTTAAAAAACTAAGATTTGGAATTGGCTCACTTTTAAATTTCATCTCTTATTTTTTCCTTTATATTCTACTCCTGTAATTTCCTCAATGATCAGATTTTTTAAAATCTTCTGATGCCTACACAATATTTTAGCATATGGACTTTATTTCTCTTATTTTATTATATAAAAATGCTTTCCTACAAGGCCAATATATGTGATATAATCTACTATAATTTACTTCAAAAGACTGAGATTTAATGTGACATCTGCAAGATCGGTCAGTAGGCCAAAGGCCTGGCACTTAAACTCCAGCCTAATGACCTCACCTCCCTGATAGACTGTTAACTGTATTAATATGTCCAGAGAGACAGAAACCCTCATGTATCTAATATCTACAGCCCTGTAAAGCTTCTGCTTCAGAATTTTGAGTTTTTTTAGCCAGTTCCAAGTGATTCATAACTTGAATTGTTCTATATTACTCATCACCATGAAGAAGTTTCTAGAACACATTGCAGGTTACCAGCTATAGTATAAGTGAAGTGAGATGTCAGTTAACTCAGCATGAATTATAACTTCTGGAAAGTAAGTGTCCTACTAATATCTACATGTGACTCAGTTACTTTCTTGTCCCTAAAACAAAATATCTGACACTCATGAGTCAAAGGGGAGAAAGGTTTATTTTCACCTACAGTTTGTAAAGTTTTCAGTTCACAGTTTCTGCTGGATCAAAGGCAGGGCAACATGGCAGAGGGGAAACAGATCATGACATGGCAGAGAGAGAGATCAAGGGAAGAGGGAAGGAGATAGACCAACTAAGCCATGGCCCCTGTAACCCTCCTCCTCCAGCTAGGCTTCACTTCCTAAATCTCAGTTTATTATAAACTCTTCAGTGGATTAACCCACTGGCCACCTCAATTCAATCACCTCTCTAAAGCCCTATGAGCACATGAGGTTTTGGAGGGATGTCCAGATATAAACCATAGCATGATAAATTACCTAATTTAATTTAAATTCTTCATTCCAGACTATGAGAAGAATTCGTGCTTCATAGCTAGCTTTATTACATCTCTGGTGGTAAATAGGTAGTATTTTAAGGAACAGAGTGGTGATAAACCCTCAGGGGTAGTTTACATTTAAAGTCAGAAGCCCACAGTCTGCTGTGCTGACACAAGGCGTCCATCTACCTCCATCACCTTCGGCATCAGAGGACTGCCAACTGGTCTAGTGGATCCCTGGACTGACTTCATCAGCAAAATGAACAGTAAAAATGAAGAGAATGTTAAGATTTTATATAAATTTCAAAGAAAGGTGCATTCTTCAGTTTAAGATTCTTAACTGGCTTAGACAGGTTCTCAAAAGCACCTGTGTTCAAGTATCATTAGATCTTGCTCCTGAGCTCTGGGTAGAAAGTTAGCCAAACTGGTTGAAAGGATATCATCTTATTTGTGACTGAAGGGCCTCTCTTGTGTGAGACTGCCACCTAAATGAATACTCTGTGTGGCAGAATTTGGTATGAAATGCCTTAATTGTAACAGATTTCTGAGCTTCGTATAGAGGAAATATATAGCAGTGACACACTTTGAAGTATTAGAAGATACAAATATTTGGTTCTAAAAATCTGTTAACTGAAGGCAAAATTACCTTAGGATGGTTTTTAAAAGCTCTCATCTAAACTGACTATTAGGCATTACAACAAAATTTGAAATATCACCAGTGGATAAATAATAATGAATTAAATAATATAGCAAAAAGGTCCTCGCTACTTTTCTGATATTTAAAGTCAAATGGGGAATACAATCGAATTTAAGTTTTACTTTTTGTACTTTTATTCAAACTATGAAGTCATTAT
Organism: Cavia porcellus; assembly: GCF_034190915.1. Lineage (NCBI taxonomy): Eukaryota > Metazoa > Chordata > Mammalia > Rodentia > Caviidae > Cavia > Cavia porcellus. The sequence continues at coordinate 76,650,409 of NW_026947494.1, read as the reverse complement.
TATTCTTCTAATTGTATAATAGACTTATATTAATTTCTAGCACAAAAGAATTTTAAAAACACAAAATGTAATTATTTTAATACTAACATGATAGCTACAGCTTTTTCCTGTAACTGTCTAATTTCAAATTTGGGCTCATCAAGACGGCATCATTATCTCTTAAAAATTTACTATCATAAATATTATATGCTAGACATAAAAAAAATACTTCCACCTATACTATGAATTTTTGAAAAAGGTTGAGTCACTTAGTTCCTTCATAAAACTGCAAAGCTCAATTAGAATCTCTTATCTTCATATCCCATAAAACTGAGGTATAAACCTTTATTACAAAAACATTGTGATTCACATGCGTAAATATAACTATCATAACTATAACAAAAGATGAAGGATTATAAACCTATTGTATGGTTTATTAATCCATTTCCCATTGCTGGACACAATATCTGGCGCATATAACTGAAAGGAGGAAAGGTTTAATTTAGCACAGGATTTAGGAAAATTCAGTTAGTTGGCTCCAAGGCAAGAACACTGCGGTAGAAATGTGAAACTTACAATCTTCTTCGTTCATAGTTGCTGGGAAATAAATCAAAGGAACTGGACTGGACAGGAACGAGATAGGGACCAAGTAATATACCCAAGGCTGCCACCATGACCCACCAGACTGACTCAGGAGCACATCTTACTAATCTACCCATACTGTTTTAAAAATATGATGAAGTTAACAAATCAGAATTAATGCACATAGTAAAATGATTTGTGTGTGAAATTCATGGTGATGATGCAATATATAAACACACATTCATTAATTCAATGTAAATGTATGTTTCTCATCAGTCAGTGTATGTGGTTTGGAAACTATTTTCTTTAAAGATCAACTTACTGTATTAATATGAATTTTTAAAAGAATTCTAACCACTCCTGCTAGCTTTGGAGTTTTATGTGGGAATTAAATCTGAAAGACAATGGTATATGAAATGCAGTAGCAAAGATTTTTCAGTTCCCAGATTTATCATAATTGGCATTGGCAGAAGGGGACTAAAATAATTTCAGAATCATTCAAAATATATGATAAATATCACAGCTGGGAGAAAAGGATGAAATAGGAAGCGAGTCTCTGGGGCAGGCATATTGACATGATGAAGTCTGTAGGTCCTCTATCCTTCCCAGCTCTGGGAAAAGAAGAAAAGTCAGAGAGGATAAATTTCAGAAACAAATGAAAATGTAAATACACAACTTTATTCTTATGACTTTCATCATTGGAAAAAGAAAAGTGCCATTTCCAATATCAAAATGCTCTTCTTGTGCTCGTTTTCAATTCCATCTATTTTATGAAAGTTTAGTAGCTCAAAAATTCTGTCTTCCTGAAAAATTCACTTTCCTCTATGTACTTATCATTCTTCATGTAGACTTGTAGGATTATTTTTTCTAGAAGAACCAGAGTTAAGAAAGGTGGCATTTCAGTGTCAATATTCTAACATCTGAAATGACAGAATTGTCTTCTGGAGTCCAAGTGAACGGAAAAATCATAGCCTTAAAAAAATCGTCATAGGTTCTACCACTGGCTGCTATGTTCATAAGACAAATTCCTTCAAAACAAAGGTTGAAATGTGTACCTTTAAAATCCAAAACAGCTCCTGGACTACTGCTTCCCAATATGAATGCACATTTTTTGAGATGTAATTTAAATTTGAAAATGCACATTTATAAATTATAAAACTTTTTCAAGCTAATGGTTTTATATTTTGCTAGATTTATTGACTAAGCAGCATGTACAGTCATAGAGAACTATAAAAATCATTTGCCTAAGGAACTGTCTGCTTAAAATTCTATCTTTTCTCTTTCCAAGTCTGCATGAGTCAGAATGAGCCCAACAGCTTCTAGTTATTGTTTGTAAGGCATTAGTAAGGGCTCCTGTACTCTGAATCTGTTTCCTATTCGTTTTATCTGCACAGGATATAATTGGGGAGCCCTGACAGAGAAAGCGAGGCAGACAGCCACTTGGCTTTGTCATGGGTAGAATATTTGCGATAGCTAATCATGGAATCTAGGGATTCTTTGACTGCAAACATTCTGAGTGAATGCTTCATGTTCAGAAATTCTACCATGCTAGACATTGTTCTCCTCTTCCTCCTCCTTTCTCCTCCTCTTCCTCTACCTCCTCCTCCTTCTCTTCCTCCTCTTGCTCTGTCTTCTCCTTCTCCTCCTCCTCCTTTTTAAGACAGGGTCTCACTATGAAGTTCGTGTTGACCTTGAACTTATTATGTAGCCCAGGCTGGCCACAAACTCACTGTGATTCTCCGACCTCAGCTTCTTGAGGGCTGGTATTACAGGCATGCACCACTGTGCCAGCTCATTCTTCCTTGATTAAAATGTTAACACACTTGGGAGATGGTAGTACAACAATCATTGCAAATTGCAACTGGGAGCCAGGTTCTCAAACTCAGGAATTCCATATTTCTTGTTTTTTTCTTGGAGACAAGACCTTGTTTTTTTTCAATAGCTGGTATAGCCTGGTGTGGTGTAATCCCAATATCCAGGCCAGTTAAGACAAGTACCACTAAAAAGCCCAGCCTGAGCAAGCTAATGACTTAAAAAAAAAAAAAAACTATGCCAAAAAATAAAAAATAAACAGAGGTTTGGGATCTAGTTATGGAGCACAGTGTGAAGACTCTGGATTCAATTTTGATTACTTAAAAAAAACTGGTGAAGCTTTTTTTCTTCTAAACGAATCCTGTTTACTGATTTTCAGTTTTATCTTTGGCGGGGAGAAAAGAAATTCTTAGCCAATCCTTTCTCGGTTCTTTCATTGATAAAGTAGGTGTGAGAGCACCTACCTTCACGTGGTGGTAACCATTGGATGGTAAACTACACGCGAATACGAATCTCTTAAAGCATACCTACCCATCCACTGAACATTTCAGATACATAGCTCCAGGTTCTTGTTTGTTACTTTTATACATTCCATCTGTTACTTTTATATTCCTCTATGTAACCCTATAGAATTACTTATCAAATATTGTATCTTAGAAACAGTTTCAGAATAGCATAGCAAGGACCTCCAAACATTTTGTTTTTCATAAAAGGGATGAAAAAATGACAAAAATTGTCAAAATCTACTTTTTCAGAAGTGTAGAAATTATTGAAAAGCTTAGGGTAATTTAATGATAATTTGTTTAAGAAGAGAGGCCAACTTTGTGTAACAACAGGGTTTGTAACATTCTCCAGGAAAGTCAGTATACAAACAGCAGCTCTAGTGAGCAGTAAGTAACACGTGCTCAGGAAAGGGGTTCAGTTTCTAAAGCAGCCATGAATTACTCAGTTTGAAGTGTCCAGGTTTCTACAAAGATTATGAGGCTTAAAACAAAGTCACGGGATGATAAGATGGTAGGCTCTGTGAAGTGATGGTTTTGATTTAAATTTAGGCTTTTGCATATTTCTTGATAAACCTAGGCAAATGACTTAACCACTCGATAGCCGTTGCTTTATGTATTAGGGGGAGATGGAAATTTCACCTACTTTAGAGGATCATGGGAAGTTTTTGATACATTAAAAATGTTTAGAATGGTTTCTAATGCATGCTAACACCTGAAAAAATAAATGTGAATTATAGCCTATTTTATAGCTGGTTTTCCATATATGGAAGCTTATGGAATGTATGTTTTTCCAGGATTTGCCTTTATTATCCAAAAAAGCATCATTTGACTTTAATATTTGTAAATCAATGTTATTATTTCTAGTCTATATAACATTCTTTAATATGTTAGTGACATACTTTAGCCACTTTGAAAGACAATTACTCCTGGTTTTTTAAATTATAAACAGATCTGTAATAATTCAATTTTCTAATTTGAATTTCTATTTACAATATATTTCTAGAAGAATAATTTCTGAATCAAAGAACATTTTCATTTAAAAAAGTTGTAGTGCCAAATTGCCTTCCAAAATGCTCAGTCCAGTTTTTATTCACTATAAAATATGTAAGAGTATGCAGTATTATTTACTATAATAAGATAGTGGTACCTAGGAAATTGTTATAGTCACATTTTACATACAGGAGACTGAGGTTTTGACTCATTTTTTTGAGCAATTAACCGACTTTTCTGAACAATTAATAAGCGGCATTATGAAATTAAATTCAAATCTTTTCTTATGTGTAAAGAGGGGTTTGTAAAAAGGATCTTAATTAGAATGTGAATGGTCTTTAGGTGTTACGTGGTATCCACTGAACGTAGTATGCAGCATAGTCGTGTCTGATGAACCAGGTAAGGCTGCAAGCTGGGCAGCTACAGCTGAAGGAGCTCTTATTGCACTCAGCGTGGGGAAATCTCTGGTTTGCTGCTTGCTCACCAGGTCATTCAGCACCAACAGGAAGGCTACAAATAGAAAGATTTCTCTGTGAAATTTCACTTTTGACACAGGGTTATAGATTCCTTTGAGGCAGGGAATAGGCTTCCATTCTTTCTATCACCAGAATTACACCTGACCAATAGCCTATACATTCAGAACACAGCATCTGTTTCCTTACATTTATACTTGTATTATTATAGTAATATTTGAGGTTCCTGAAACATAAAGTCAAAGCTGGGGTATAGTATTACAGACTATAGAGTTTTCACTAACAAATACAACAAAGAATATATAAACACAAAATAAAAATTTTTATGTAAGGGAATATCTTTTGAGATGATATTCATATGAAAGAATCTCTATTGTAAGTACGTAAATTTTATTTACAATGAAGAACATTGCATAATAATATATTAATGATTAAATGTACATGAATACATGTGTACTGGTGTGTTTGATATATGTTAGTTTACATGTGTTTTCTGTCTTCTATATTATGTGTTAATATAGAAAGATCTATTTATATTGCAATAGTAAATATATTAACATTGATATCCATAAATATTAATATAGTATAATTTTAAGTACATAAAACATTAAGATAATAAATAATATGTAAGTGTTTATATATAATCAATTTTATTATATAATAGTTAAACAATACATTCAAATTATAAACAGTTCTTTCCTGGGTAGTGAGCAGTATCAGGGACAGAGGAATTTTATCTATTGCAGCTTTTAAATTATGTGTTCTGCCAATTATTATCTATTTTAGAAAATAATTAAATTTACCAGTTCATAATTGTTACATGTGTATGTATACACATGCACATTAACTTTATAACTGAAGAATACAACTATATGTAGATCTATCTCTCCATGTACCCATATACATACAATATAATAACGCCATGATGAATAAAACTGCTGTGTCAATTTCTTGGATTTTATTATTCTGTAAGGATGGGCGCAGACACATGCAGATTGTGACTTGGAATGAGACTTGCGGCTACTGTGTATTTAGGATATCTGTTAGTGATGAAGGAAGTCCTTCCAAGCTCTCAGGATTTCTGGTGGCAGCTCGAGGCCCAGGAGAATCAGAATCTGGTCCACATTACAGGCAGGTCCTTGTAGGTCAGCTGAGAGGTCTGGGGGAATCCAGTGCAGGTCTTGTGCCAAACTTGTGGCAGACATGTGGCTTCAGTTGGTCCTGGTGTAGTTATAGCACTAATGTAGAGGTTTGTTACAGAGACCAGGTCATGGAATCGTAACAAGTTGAACTAATTCTATGTCACATATGTTATCAAAGTAAATGCTTATAAAGCCCTTGATGAGCACCAAGAATGATGCAATCCCAGAGGAACAATATACCTACAGTTGGGATAAAGGGCAGAAAATGACAAATATCATTACAAAATAGTTGTATCTTATGCAACTCAATGTACTTATTGTAGCAGTTTAATTACATGAAAGAGTCAAAGCTACTTATATCACATGCTTGACATAAAATCAATATGTTGATAATGTGACAATGTAATAATATTTTTCATTTGTTTAGTAATAGTAGCTATTCGTATCATTTTGTTTAATTTTAGTACTCAAAAGAGCTTTGTCAAAATAATTTCTGTAAGTTAGTATTTCTTTTCTAGTTTTTCACACAGTGATTTCTTTTTCTTTCATTACATTTTTCCAAAGGCTGGATAATATTGTATTGACAATATTATAGGCTAAATAATATTTATATCATGAACTCTTTGCAGGGACATTTATAACTTTGATTTAAAGAGCGAGCAACTGTGCTATAAATCTGAGCTAATGCATTATTTGTTCCCCTCACATTGCCTCTGGTTATTTAAATGTACAGTGTTTTATTAGCTAAACTAAGTGCATTTTAATGCCAAAGTGTCATTAACACCCTCATCTTTAGACCTTCATAATACTTTATATGTAGACTTCAATTATAACATTTCATTTTTATAAGAAAGGTAACAATAATAGGTTTCAAAAAACAAGCTTAGATTGGTACAAAAGGCATAAAAAGCAAACTGACTTTATTGTCCTGTGGCAGAAACCAAACACTTAGAACCAAAGTATCACGTGGTACGATGTGAGATTGTTGAAGCTTCACTACCAAGTTTGCTTCAATCTTTGAAGCTCTTAATCCTCTAATAATGGTATCTTTCGTGGCAGGGGAGGATGTAGGTGGTCTCCAGTTCTTTCTTCTTTCTCACGCAAAAGAACCTAAGGGCACTCAAATTCAGAGCAATGATCTGTTAAGGCAATAAGGTCATTCTGTCTTCTTGCTAACTTTCCAGTGAACATAAACAGTTTCCATTCTACTGCATATTCTATATTTGTATCTCAACAGATCAGTTACTATGAAATAGAGGATAACTTTGACTAGAATCCCTGGAATGGACTCTTCTCTCTCCTCTATGCAGTCAGTTTTTACCTGGGAACCCAGGCCGGTTTCCCAACGGACCTGGGGACCAGGCCCATTCAAAGACTGTAGCAGCTGTGTCTGGGAGCTCCGCCCAGCCTGCGGGAACTTTCGCCCTGACCTGGGGACCCAGGCCGGTTCCCCACCAGACCCTGGGACCAGTCCAGATCAGAGTCTGTGGCAGCGGCGGCTGGGAGCTCCGCCAAGCCTGAGGAGACACTCTTCCTGGCCTGAGGAGCAGGCCATAGTTCCCTGCTGGGTCCAGTGAGTGGGGCCATCACAGGGTACCCCATCCCAGGCTGGTGGATCTCACTCCCACACCTGGAACAACACTTGAAGCTTCCAAATACAGGAAAATGACAAAATGAAAGTCTAAAATGCAATCTCAAACATCCAGCCCATCCCAAGAAAATCCGGGAGCCATGTGCATAGAAGAAAATACATGCCACATGACTGAAATACCTGAAATAATGGTAACTGAAATAAAGAAGCAAGTATGGGAAGCCTTAAAGGAATTCAAACTAGAAATATTCTCTCAGATGAAAGAAGAATTGATAAAGGAATGAAGCAGATGCTAAACATAGCTAAAGAAGAGGCAGTTAAAAAACTTAGAGGAACTAAACAAAAAGAATCTCTAGATGAACAATATAAGAAACAAACAATACATAAAACAGATGCAAAGAGATATACAGGAAATCAAAAACTCCATTGAAAGTTGTAAAAAGTGCCTCAATGAATGTGAAGATAGAATCTCAGACCTCAAAGACAAGATTGCAACAAGTGAACAAGAAAGAAAAGATCTTTAAAAAATAACAAGAAATCAGGAAATAACAATTCAACACCTACAGGATGATGCAAAGAGAAACATCATAAGATTGATAGGGATAAATGAAAAAGAAAGGGGCAACATAAAGTATGTCAAGAGGATGTTTAGAGAAGTAATAGCTGAAAATTTCCCAAACATGAGATTGGAAACTGATATCAAGATCAATGAAGCATATAGATCTCCAAATAGTCACAACCAAAATAAATCTACACCCAGACATATAATAAGGACCATCTCAGAAATTGAACAAAAGAATAGAATATTAAAGGCTGTCAGAGAGAAAAGACAGATCATCTATAAAGGAAAACCTATCAGAATTACAGTAGACTTCTCAGCACAAACAATAAAGTCAAGAAGAGCATGGAGTGATGTATTTCAGATCCTAAAGGAAAATGATTTTCGACCTACGCTGATGTACCCTGCAAAACTGTCTTTCAAATTTGATGGAGAAATAAGATACTTCCATGACAAAGATCAGCTGAAAAACTTCATGATCACCAAGCCTTCATGATCACCACCCTGCAAAGAATACTGAAAGACAGCCTAGATACATTTAGAAAAAAACCACTAAACAAAGCAGACAGTTGAACAGAGCAGAAAGATAAACATACAACACCAGAAAGATAATATGTCAACAATAAACCAATTTATAACAGTTCTTACTATTAATGTAAATGGTCTCAATACACCAATTAAAAGAAACAGACTGGCAGAATGGATCACGAAACAAAATCCAACCATATGCTGTCTACAAGAAACCCACCTAACTCAAAAGGATACTCACAGACTCAAAGTCAAAGGATGGAAAACAACATTCCAAGTAACAGGAACCAAAAAAAAGCAGGGGTAGCTATTCTGTTTGCAGACAAAGTCAACTTCAAGCCAATAATGATTAGAAAGGATAAAGATGGTCACTACATACTGGTTAGGGGAAAACCAACAACAACAAGTGCTGGAGAGGCTGTAGGGAAAAAGGAACTCTCCTACACTGTTGGTGGGAGTGTAGACTGGTACAACTTTTGTGGAAGTCAGTCTGGAGATTTCTCAAAAAACTGGGATTGGAAGTCCCATTTGTTCCAGCTATTCCACTTCTAGGCATATTCCCAGAAGAACTGAAAGCATCATCCCACAGTGATATATGCACACCTATGTTTATAGCAGCACAATTTGTAATCGCCAGATCTTGGAAACAACCCAAATGTCCATCAACTGAGGAATGGATAAAAAAGCTGTGGTATTCCTATATAATGGAGTCCTACTCAGCTATAAAGAAGGATCACATTGAGGTATTTATCAATAAATGGGCGCAGCTTGAAACCATACTCATAAGTGAACTAAATCAAACTCGCATCTGTGAACACTGAATAGTTTTCCTACTGTAGGAAATGATTCAAATATATAAAAGTACGTGATAATCATGATTCCCCATTACATGGCCTTGAAGCCTTATAAAATTTTCACTCATTAATTGGAATGGCTTTATTCTGGGCTGTTTGATATTATGGCCTGTGATGCAATGAACAGCTACTTTGAAGAAAATAAGACATAATAATAGCTAGTGCTGATTTAATACCATCTTGTCATAAAGCCACACCAAACTATGGCTCTTCTGTCTCCATTGATTTTATCATGCTGTAACTTGCTGGATTTTATCGTATGTGGTAGTATAAACAAAAATTGTTATAGGCAAAGAGATAATATAGAAACCATTGATCATTTTTTCTGTTAGCCGGTTCTAAATACTCTACAGTGCTTTCATCCACTTGAATGGTGTTACACAGTCTTGATGCTATAGCATATGAAGTTATATTCAAATATTTCAAAGAAAAAGACACTATGGTAACTACTATTAAGTCAGGTTATTTGGTGGTGAAGCATTAGGTTGCTGAAAGTGTCATGCTTTAACCTGTATTGTTATGTTGTTATGCCCCCTTTTATCTCATCCTCTCCCTTATTCATTAAAAAATTATTTAATTTTTTAAAAAAATATCAACCAATAAAAATGGTGCTGGGTCTGTAGGGGAAAAGGAACCCTTTTCAACTGTTGGTTAGAGAGTAGACTAGTACAAACACTGTGGAAATCAGTGTGGAGATTCCTCAAAAGATTAGGATTAGAGGTCCCATTCAACCAGGTATTCCCCTTCTGTGTATCTTCCCAGAAGGATTGAAAAACATCACACCAAAGTGACATATGTGCAATGTTCCAAAATATACAATAGTCACTGTGAAATGGGAGGAAACTGTTCAATAAAAAGAAGAAACTAAGATAGGGGAAAAGAGAAAGGATAGAAGGGAAAAGAAAAAAATGCAAGTTAGTTATACCATTAGTGTACTTAGTTCACTGAATAGGAAAGGTTGTGTTAATATTGATTGAAAAAAATTTTATGCCCATATTTTGTACTTGAGTGACTAAAGATAATGATGTGTAATTTATCAACAATTGTTACTTTATTATTTTCTTGTGAAAATTTGTTTTACCTTTTCTTCTTAATATTAACAAATAAAGTAAAAAAAATAAATTCAACTACCTTCTCTATATATTCGAGTGTCTTTGGAGATCTGTGTCTGAGTCTCCTCATTTTCCAAACAGGCAACAATGATGTTATGTACATCACTTGGGATTTGAGTTGAAAATGTTTTACACAAAGCACATAAATCTAAACAAAAAACTCACTCTATTCCTACTATCTTTTCCTGACATGACTTTCTCATTATCTAATATTCAAAAGACATGACTCTACAATAACTTCATAAAACATGTAACATTTTGAGATGACAATTACCAATGGATAATGTTAGCTTTCTGCCACTATGATAAAACACCTGAGGAAATGAACCTACAGAAAGAAAAATGTTATTTGGCTTACAGATTTGGAAATTCCATTCCATGCTTGGGTGAACTCATTGCTTTTAGGACCTGCAATGAGAAAACATCACTGTGAGAAAGTGTGACAGAACAAAACCACTCACTCATGGCCAACACAAAATGAAAGATAAAGGGTAGACCAGCAGACACACTCACAGTGACATGAATACCTTTCCTTACCTTCTTGAAGTCCACCACCCCTAGTAGTGTTATCATGAGGACCAAACTTAACTCATGGGCCATGGGGGATTTTCAAGATACGAATGATATTTGGAGTTTCCTGAGGTTTACCTAAGTAATCAAATATTACTAGAATACTAGTCCACCATATTTTGTCTGTTGTTCTATGCTTCATGCTGAAGTAGCATTCCTCTGGGTGGGAGAGTATTTTCTTACCTAAATAAGAATGAAAAATCACTAGGAAGGAAGTAGGTGGATCATGGAACACAGAGATTGCTATGCCAATGTGTGCGAGCTTTTGATGAAATGTAAAAACAGTGACTGGAGGCAAAGAAGATGCCGGGTATTTGGTGTTTTGTCACTGCTTTTAGATCATCACAAATCATCCTTTTAGAATAAAAATGTATTACATCAGGGTATTTTTCATCACTCCAAATTTTTCTTCCCCATAAACTTAGCCTCATAAATTAATAGCAAAATTTGTTGGTATCACTTTTTAGTGTTTTAATTTTTTACTAGTATTATTTACAGTGCATAATGATTCCATTCTTTGTGGGGAGATGATACATGTCCATAACACATTTTCATTCTTTTTTATCCCCTTCCTTCCTCTCCCTGCATTTCTTGATCCCCTATGCCTTTTCCAAAAGATCTTTATATTTCCTATTATCTACCATTTTATTTTGCTCTGGCATTGCCTTAAATTAAGCAAGCAGAAATTCTAAATATTCTATGTTTCTTTTTATAGATTTCATTTCCATGAATTTTAAGTGAATGCCATCATGCTCTTGTCATCTGGGTTGCTTCAGAATAGATTATACTATTAAACAGTAATTTCCTCTTTTCTCTTCCTCCTGTGGTTACATGGCATTTCCCATGTGGACCAGCTGAGGGACAGATATGTCCTGCAATGAAAGCTTTGCAGACTTCCTAAGGTGTAATGCATTTTAATCTCTCTTCTCCTACATAGCAAAGTGATTGTGGAGAACAATTTTCTAACATCCATATTGGGTGGATATTTTTGTCCAGAAATGTTGAAGGCTAAATGCACCATTAGTTTGTTCATCTAACCATCAGATTTGTGATCACAGGGAAGATGTAAGACTAAAAAAATTTTTTAAATCCCTGTAACAGGATATGTAGGTTTTTTCTAATGCTTGGTTCAAGATCCGTGGTCTTATTGTTCAATTGTGGTAAACAAAACCACTTGCTTGTCACTACTGTCATCCCTAAAAAAGAACTTGTGATAAATGCAGCATATGCCACAGTCCAGAATTTAAAACGGAGACTTAGTATCACTTAAGATCATCCATGGGAACCCTACAGACCTCAGATATTCTCCTTTCAGAAAAAATAAACATTCTAATCTACAAAAATTTTGTGTTATAATTTAGGGATATATAGACCCTCTTGTAGTCAGGGGTTGCAAGGAGAACAATTACAATACAGGACACAGAATTTATAATATTGTTTTATGATGGTCACCAGAGTTAAATTCAAGAAAGAGCAAGAAATCTGTCCACAACACTAAAGACTTAGAAAATCCAATCAAGGGCCTGAATTCCACAGTAATGTCCTACAGTGAGTCCAGCTGAAGATCTAGAGCCCATGGCAGTGCTTCCATGAGTCCAATCAGAGGTCTAGAGCCCACAACAATGACTTATATAAGTCTGTTTTACAGCTCTGCACTGGGAAGGCCCAAGGTCAGCAGTAGAAGCTAGAAAGTCTATGCCAGTGGGGTGAAGGATCTGTGCCAGTAAGTTGAGGGTTCTGCAGTGGAACCAAAAAGTGATACCCAAAATAAGGACCAAGCTCCCCTGATGAGTACTGCAGCCATCCTAAGCAACAGTGAGGTCCCAAACTCCTCCACTGATGAGAACAGTCGAGTACATGTCAGGAAACCAGTATGACAACTTTTCTTGGAGATTAAACAGCACACATCTTTCCCCTCTGGAGCCAGGAAGCAATGCTCAGTGTAAGGACCAGAGCTCCTCCTAAGTGAGCCACTACCATTCTCAGCGACAAGGTCCTAAGCTCCTCCAATGAGAATGGCTGAATTCATATTGAGAAAGCTAGCCATGACAAACCCCTCCAGGAGGGTCAGCAGATCCACACACCATTACCACCATGCTTCCCTCTTCCTCTCCATGTCTCCTTTTATGCTGGCAACTTTCCTCAGGTGGACCATCTACACTCAGCATGATGCTGATTTAATTCAGCTGGTGTTAAATTGACTGCCAGTTTGTAATCCATAACAGATCCCAAATTTATTGCTTAACATAGAAAGATTAATCCGTGCTATACTTTGTACTAAGCAACTGTTTCTTTCATGGTGATAAAATGAGAAGAAAAACAGTTAAATTCTAGGGTCTCCAGTAGGGATTGTGTTAAGGTTGGAATTCAGAATGTCCCCCAAAGGCTCATCTGATCAGAGGTGGGACCTTCAGAAGGTTACAATAAGAAGAAGAAGATGTCTCTACATAGTCAGTAAAGATGTAATTTTTATTTTAAGAAATTTTTATTAGCATGTACTTGCAGGATCTAATGCTTGCATTCCTCAAGAGGGGTTAGTATACGTACATAACACATTTTATTATTTCCCCTCTCCTCTGTATCCCTCATCTCTTGGTATTTTTCTAATTTAAGAACAAACAATTAATCTCCCTATCCCCTACTGTCTTCTGTGTTAACTCTAATTTGAGTTTTTAATGCAAGAAAAACCACATGATTTTAGCTTGTGTGTCTAATTTATTTCACATAATATTATGGTATTAACAGGTATTAAGTTTCTCTTTATTTATAGCACAATAATATTCCATTGTATGTAAATACCATATTTTCTTTCTCCATTCATCCATACAGTCTGATTCCAAGATTTAATTATTATGAATTGTGCTGCTATACATATGGGTACATATGTATTACAGTGATGATGTCTTTAACTCTTGGGGGAAATTACCAAAAGGGGAAAACTGAGCCAAATGGAATTTCTAGTTTCAAGTTTTTTGAGGAATCCTCGTAATGACTTCCATACTGATTGTACTAGTTTATGTTACCAACGTCAAACAGCTCATTTTCCCCCCTGCAGCCTCACCAGCATTTGTTATTATTTAATTTGTAATGGCCATTCTTTCTGGAGCACAATGGAGTCTCACTGTTTTAATTTGCATTTCTCTAATAATCAGCAATAATGACGATTTCTTCATGCATTTATTGGTCCAGGTCCTGATGGATTTAGTGCTGAATTTTATTAAATTGGGGTTGTTTCAGAAGGTCTGATTTTTTAATGTATTCTAGCTCTTACTGGTCTACCTGAAAAGTAGCTGGCAAAATTTTTTCTATTCTGTAGATGGGCTTTTCAGTCTGTTGTTTCAGTTTCAGTGAAGAAACTTTTTAACAGAGGAAATATGATTTCATTTGTTGCTTCTTGGTACCGTTTCCTATGCTCCTGGGGTTCTGTTGAGAAAGTCCTTGGCTACACCTACTTTGCTTATTTTATCAGTGGTTAAGTGCTTCTGTTTCAACTTTTAGTTCTTTGATCAATTTTGATTTGTTTAGTACATAATGAGAGACATAGCTTTAGATTCAATCTCCTGCATATGGAATACTAGTTTTCTTGGAACCATTTACTAAATAGGCTTTCTTTCCACTATGTTTTTCAGCCTCTTTGTCTAAGATCAAATAGCTGAATGTGGTTGGGGTTGTTTCTACATTCTCTATTCTGTTCTTTTGAACTTCACATCTGATTTTGTGTGAATGTTATCAAAATTAGACCATTGGAAATAAAAAACCCAATCAAAAAATGAAGAAGTTGCTTGTCATGGTGGTACACACCTGTAATCCCAGCACTTGGGAGGCTGAGGTTGAGGGTGTGAGTTTAAGTCCAGTCTGGGTTGAAGAGAGAACAGATCTAATCTGAAGTATAAAGTGAGACTCTGTCTCTAAAAACCAAAATAAATAAATAAAAAACAAAAAAGGCAAATGACGTTTTTCAGAAGAGCAAGTACAAATGGCCAGTAAATGCATGACTAGATGTTCAGTGTCTCTGGTCATTAGGGAAATGTAAATTAAAACATCACTGAGATTTCATCTTACTCCAGGAATAATGACCATTATCAAGAAATCAAATAATAATAAATGCTACATGTATAATGCACTTTTTGGCATTGTTCATGGGAATATAAATTGGAATGATCACTATGGAAATCGTCATTGCAATTCCCTCAGAAAACTAAACCTAGAAAATTAATTCTGACAACAAGTTTCTTTCCAAATGAGTTAAAAATGTCATATCGCAGTGATACATACATGCCCATCTTTATAGGAACACAATTCATGATGAATAGACTTTGGAAGCAACCTGTATTTCCATAAACAGATGAATAGGTAAAAAACCATGATAGTGATACACAATGGAATATTACTCCACTATAAACAAAGCTAAATTTCAGTCATTTGTAGGAAAATGGATGGGTCTTGAGAATATAATGTTTAGTGAAATAAATCAGACACACACTAGCTTAAAATAATGTGATTTATCTCATACAAAATACCGAAATTATAAATACTGAACAAAATAAAAGGCACATAACAGGAAATAGGGAGATAGACCTTTCCTAATGGGAGAGGATCAAGAGATAGAGTGGGAGGGAAAGGGGTTGATAAAGAAATTAAATGTGTAACTACATGCACCAACTCCCCACAAGGAATCCAACATTATATACTGCAAACATATAATAAAAACTTTAAATTTAGAAGCAGTACACATTTCAAGAAATTACATAAAAGCTATCATTTATTCAATTCATCCAACTATTCTTTCAGCTGCCACAGATTTAATCACAAGTCTAGCATTAGTGTTTGTTGCCTGTTCCTGCTTGATCCAGAGTCAGAGGACAGACAGCTGAACCTCAGTGATGGGGGAACTTGCAGAGCGAAGATGCATGAAGCAGAGAAAGCAACATTGCTTTTTGTCAGGTAGACCCAGGAGTGAACTCTAACGTTGGCTTGAATTTACCTGTTGCTTCCTTGTTCCCTCTGCATTTTGTTCAAATGATCGATAATGTGTTTGGCAGACCCTAGTAAAATTTATGAGCTTTCCAGTTGCAAAATCCTGGCACACTACCCAGCTTTTAAGGAGAACATAATATACACAGAGAGACTGAAAAGCTATTTCAACAAAACAACCTAAGCTCAATCTTTCATTCTGTTCAGATGGTTTTAAGCATAGCTTTTTTTATTTAAAAGGAAAAAGAGACAAAAACCAGAACAAAACACAACAGTATATGGGTACAAGTAATACAGAACTACAAAAAAAAAAAACAGTAAGATATCACCAGTTAATAGATTACACACTATCATCTTAGAGACAGTGGTTCAGGTCACAGGATCAAAGCATACAAAGTGAACACTCAGTGAGACTGCAAACAGTTGTGTTCAATGATCCATTCAAAAACATTAACATGGTCATCTATTTAACACACCCAAACACACTTGCTGTTGTATCCTTTAGGGCACTTTTTCCCCCTCTCTTTATTACAACAAAATTTGCACATTTTGGGTTTTATTTCTTTCATAGATCTTATTACTTTTGTTTTGGAAGAGAATAAAATAAAACGTGATAAAACAAAGCTGTCAGTCAAAACCAAGGACAGACAGAGCACACGATGTAAAAACAGAATACAAGGTTATCAACAATGGTTACCATAATGCCTCTTGCTTCCTTAAGAAGAATTGTCTATCTCCTTAGGTATTATAAAGTTGAACAAAACAGTAGAGAATAAGACCAATAAAACCTAAACATTGTAAACATTACAGAACTTCAAAAGAGGATAATAGTCAAACCAGAATGGGCATCATAGTGAATCTTATTGCCTTCAAACTAGTTGCCTATACTCTGATACTTGATACTGTCATACAGAATGAAACAGAGTCTAATCAGTCAAAACAAGATAGTGGGAGTATTATAGGACTTCAAATCAAGTTAATAGGAAATCAAAAAAGTTACTATATTATATCCTGCTAGTTTTTTTATTTTTCCTTAGTTTAAAAAAGTAATAAAAATAATTAAATAATTTTTTAATGAATAAGGGAGAGATTTGAGATAAAAGAGGGCATAACAACATAATAATACAGGTTAAAGCATGACAGTTTCAGCAACCTAGTGCTTCAACACCAAATAACCCAACTTAATAGTAGTTACCATAGTGTCTTTTTCCTTGAAATATTTGAATATAACTTCGTATACTATATAACATCAAACACATCAAGACAGTGTAAAACCATTCAAGTGAATGAACGCATTGTAGAGTATTTAGAACCAGCTAACAGAAAAACGAAGAACGGTTTTTATATTATTTCTTTGCCTATAAAAATTTTTGTTTATACTATCACATATAATAAAATCCAGCAAGATACAACATGATAAAACCAATGGAGACAGAAGAGCCATAGTTTGGAGGGCTTTAAAACAAGATGGTATTAAATCAGCACTAGCTATTATGATGTCTTGTTTTCTTCAAAATAGCTGTTCATTGCATCACAGGCAATAGTATCAAACAGCCCAGAATAAAGCCACTCCAATTAATAAGTGAAAACTTTACAAGGCTTCAAGGCCACATAATGGGGAATCATGGTTACCACATACTTTTATATATTTGAATCATTTCCTACACTAGGGAAACTATTAGATATTCACAGATGCGAGTTTGATTTATTTCACTTATGAGTATGGTTTCAAGCTGCGCCCCTTTATTGATAAATATCTCAATTTGATCCTTCTTTATAGCTGAGTAGTACTCTATTGTATAGAAATACCATGACTTTTTTATCCATTCCTCAGTTAATGGACACTTGGGTTGTTTCCAAGATCTGGAGGTTACAAATTGTGCTGCTATAAACATAGGTGCACATATATCACTGTGGTATGATGCTTTCAGTTCTTCTGGGAAGATGCCTAGAAGTGGAATAGCTGGAACAAATGGGACTTGCAATCCCAACTTTTTGAGAAATCTCCAGACTGACCTCCACAAAGGTTGTACCAGTCTACACTCCCACCAACAGTGTAGGAGAGTTCCTTTTTCCCCACAGCCTCTCTAGCATTTGTTATTATTGGTTTTCTTGATCCTGGCCATTCTTTCAGGAGTGAGATGAAATCTCAATGTGGTTTTAATTTGCATTTCCCTAATGACCAATGATGACGAACATTTTTTCATGTATTTATTTGCCATTTGCATTTCTTCCTCTGAGAAGTGTGTATTCATCTCAGATGCCCATTTTTGGATTGGGTCTTTGAATTTTGGGGGTCTGATTTTTTAAATTCTTTCTATGTTTTAGACAAAAGTCCTTTGTCTGAGGGGGAGTTCACTAAGATCTTTTCCCAGTTTGTGGGTTTTCTTTTCACTATGCTGGAGATTTTTTTTTGACGTGCAGAAACTTTTTAAAAAGAGGTGGTCCCAGTTATTGATTCTGGGAAGTATTTCCCATGCAGTTTGAGTTCTGTTCATGAATTCTCTACCTACCTCTATGTCTTCAAGGTTTCTACCTAATTTGTCTTCCAATAGATTTAGTGTTTCTGTTTTAATATTCAGATCTTTGATCCATTTAGATTTTAATTTAGTACATGGTGATAGGCTTGGGTCTAGTTTTAGTTTTCAGCAGAGAGCAGGTTTTTCCAACACCATTTATTAAACAGACTGTCGTTCTTCCAGTGCACCTGCTTGGCTCCTTTATCAAAGATAAGGTGGTTGAGTGTGTTTGTAGTTGTGGTTGTATCTTCTAATCTATTCCATTGATCTTCGGCTCTGTTTTGATTCCAGTACCATGTTGATTTTCCTACTGTTGCTTTGTAGTATAACTTCAAGTCAGGGATTGTGATGCCTCCTGTCTTGCCTTTGTTGCTTAGAATTGCCTTTGCTATTCGAGGTCTCTTCTGGTTCCAGATGAATTTTAGGAGTGATTTTTCTATATCTATAAGGTATGTTGATGGTATTTTTATTGGGATTGCATTGAATCTGTATAACAGTTTTGGGAGAATGGCCATTTTCACAATGTTTGTTCTTCCTATCTATGAGCAAGGGATGTCTTTCCATTTCCTGAGATGATCTTCAATTTCTTCTTTCAGTGTGTTGTAATTTTCCCTGTATAGGTCTTTCACTTCTTTCGTAAGCGTAATTCCTAAATATTTCATTTGTTTTCTTGCTAGTGTGAAGAGTGTAGCTTCTCTTATTTCTCTGCTCTGGATTTTGGTGCATATATATTTAAGATAGTTTCCTCTTGAAGTTTTCTCCTAACCAGTATGTAGTGACCTTCTTTATCCCTTCTGATCATTATTGGCTTGAAGTTCACTTTGTCTGCAAACAGAATAGCCACCCCCACTTTTTTTTGTGTTCCTGTTGCATGAAGTATTGTTTTCCATCCTTTGACTTTCAGGATGTGAGTATCGTTTTGGGTTAGATGGGTTTCTTGTAGAAAACATGGTTGGATTTTGTTTCTTGATCCATTCTGCCAGTCTGTTTCTTTTAATTGGTGTATTGAGACCATTTACATTAATGGTTAGAACTGTTATATATTGGTTTATTGTTGACATGTTATCTTTCTGCTGTTGCATCTTTGTCTTTCAGTTCTGTTTAATTGTCTGCTTTGTTTAGTGTTTTTTTCCTCGATGCATCTAGCCTGTCTTTTAGTATTCTTTGCAGGGTTGGCTTGGTGATCATGTAGTTTTTCAGCTGTTCTTTATCATGGAAGTGTCTTATTTCTCCATCCATTTTGAAGGACAGTTTTGCAGGATACATCAGCCTAGGTTGGAAATCATTTTTCTTTAGGATTTGAAATACTTCGCTCCATGCTCTTCTTGACTTTATTTTTTGTGCTGAGAAGTCTGCTGTGATTCTGATAGGTTTTCTTTTATAGGTGATCTGTATTTTCTCTCTTACAGCTTTTAATATTCTATTCTTTTGTTCGATTTCTGGGAAATTTTCAGCTATTACTTCTCTAAATATCCTCTGGTCATCCTTTATGTTTTCCCCTTCTTTTTCATTTATCCCTATCAACCTTATGTTGTTCCTCTTTGTGTCATCTTGCAGGTGTTGAATTGTTATTTCCTGATATCTTGTTATTTTTAAAAGATTTTTCCTTTCCTGTTCACTTGCTGCAATCTTGTCTTCAAGGTCTGAGATTCTATCTTCACATTCATTGAGCAGTTTTTACAACTTTCAATGGAGTTTTTGATTTCTTGTATATGTCTTTGCATCTGTTTTATGTATTCTGTTTGTTTCTTATATTGTTCATCCAGAGATTCTGTCCTTTTGTTTAGTTTGTCCAATTTTTTAACTGCATCTTCTTTAGCTATGTTCAGCATCTCCTTCATTTCTTTTATCATTTCTTCTTTTACCTGAGAGATTATTCCTAGTTTGAATTCCTTTAAGGCTTCCCAGAGTTGCTTCTTTATTTCAGTCACTGTTATTTCAGGTATTTCAGTTATGTGGCACATGTTTTCTTCTATGCACATGGCTCCTAGGCTTTCTAGGGATGGGCTTGATGTTTAAGATTGCATTTTCGTCTTTCGTTTTGTCATTTTCCTATATTTTTTTGGCTTCAAGTTTTGTTCCAAGTGTGGGAGAGAGTTCCACCACCCTGGGATGGGATTCCCTGTGGTGGCCCCACTCACTAGACCTGGCAGGGAACCTTGGCCTGGCCCCCAGGCCAGGAAGAGAGTTCCCCGGGCTGGGGCGGTAATCCATGCTGCTGTTGCTCCTAGCATAGCTTTTTTTTGTGATTTGTAGCTCATGTTAGAGTCTGTGTAAAGCTCTGTTTCTGGAAAAGCAAAAAAATGCTCAGGTTAGTATCAGTCTCTTTGGGAGTCCTGAGATCACAACTTGAAAGACATGTGTCTATATTTTGATGACTTGCTAGTTAGTGCTCTGGGTGATCATTTGTACTCAACTTCTCAGGCCAGAGAAGGTGCCCACTTTCATCATGCAGGAGGCTGAGGTAGGAGGATTGCTGTGAATTCTAGGGCAGCCTGGGTTACATAGTGAGATTATGCCTCAAAAAAAATCCTCTCCGTACTTTAGTGTACTCATCTAACTATAGTGCTGATTTCATAACTGAGTGGCCTATGGTGAAGAAGGTGCAGTAGATTTTAGAGGTAATGGAGTGACAGGCTAAGTTCCTTGGACAGGAAAGCCTAGAAAATGTTTCTAAAAAATCCATCCCAGTGCTGCATCCTCTGGGTGAACAAACAGTCACCCCCGTGCACACACGTTCCCACTCTGGGCAAGGGAGGAATTGCAACCAGGAACTCAAGCAAGGCTGTGGCAGGCAGCTTCGGATTTTCTTCCTGGTGACTCTCACCCCAGCACATGAACTGTGTAGCCCTTCTGTTTAGTAGAGGATGACAAAGACTACAGATATCACTTCAGGAGGTTTGTTACTATTGTTGCAAAAGTTTATGATGCCAGTTCTGCTAGAAGGCTCCACGGCTTTGTCATTTTACCTCAGTGAAGCAAGCTTCCATGTCATACTGGCCCACGTGGCAAGGAGCTGACAGCAAGGCCTGGCCAATGTCCAGTGAGCATGGACACCCTGCAGGAACAAGTGTATCAGCTCAGAAGTAAACGTTTTCTTGGCTGAGACTACAGTTGAGACCACAGACCTAAACCAGTGATTTGAGTACACTTAGATCTAGTTAAACCCACTTTCTTGACCCACAGCAATTGTGGAGGTAGTGAACAAATGCTTTAAACTATTAGGTTTTTGTGGGCAATTGACATACAGCAACAGGTAATGAATGTAGGGCTGAAGAGTTTCATTAATATATGCTTTGCCCTTGATCTCAGGAATGTCTCAGAACTCTGACTGTGGTGTTGTACACCTATAATCCCAGAACTTGGGGGAGGCAGGAGGATTGCAGCAAATACCAGGCCAGCCTGGACTGCGTAATGAGTTCAAGGTCAGCCTGAACTACATAGCAAGACCTAAAAAAATCAACCAACCCCCAAAACTCTGAATGCAAGTAGAAGCAGAGCATGCCATTGTTAAGACAAAATCAGTGGTTGGGAGATTTTTTTATAAGTTTAGTGTGAATTGTACGATACTTTCAAATAATTGCTGTAGAAAAGGAAAACTGGAGGATTAAGGTTGGAAAACATGCCTTTTGATGATGTAAACTCCTTGTAAGAAGTTATTAGAGGTGAGGCAAAAAGTGATAGAAGTTTAACAATTGGAACATAAAGCTTCAAGACACAGTTAATTGGTGACGAACTGAAACATTTCTTTCCCACTTCTAGCAAGTCTGCCTAAGCTGCAAATAAGAAATGAAAGAAAGCTTAGCAAAATAGTCAGTTGCCTTTAGGGTGCTTTGAAGGTTACTTACTTTACTTAATAACTCTGCAGGCCCTTTCATAACTTCTTAATCTAATTTTTTTTATAAAGTGGATTTGGTAATGAAAATACTTATTTTCCTACTGGGCAATCTTCCAAAATGTATTTAATAATTTATTTTTGTACCTTTCAATAATTATTAAATGATTATATGATTTATTTATGCTCTATTTACTGGAGATACTTGATCATTTTACATATATCAAATATATAACAGAAAGGATACACTGTGATCAAAAAAGAAAATTAGTAGATAAACATTTGTCTTAGATCACTTAGAATTAAATTCACACGTAAGTTTCCTGGCAGGTAGGTAAGATGGTGAACCCTGAATTACCTTCACCACCTACTAGGAATTCTTGAAGGACAGAGGACATGGTTTACTCATGCCTTTAACACGGTATCTAGTTCAGCCTGGCATCTAGCTGGTATTCACTGGGTAAGGAAGCAAATGAATGAAGAAAATGCATGTCTGATTGCTCTTCTTGAGACTGTGCCATTGTTTCAATATTTTATTTTCTCCTAAACTTTTAAAATTTTAACAGATTAGAAAATAAAGCTCAAGTTTCTTAGACATGAAATAAATCAAGAGTGAATTACAAGCCACATGAAATTTAAAGGAAGAAATTTCTCCCACAGCATGGTGCTAGATTTAGTTCATGTTGAGGTGGCTTTGGGAAGTAACATTTGTCTTCACGATCTTCCAATTTAGTGACGAATGTTTTAGACTCAGCAAAATAAGAAACTGAGGCTCTGCCCAATGGGGGAGGGCATTAAACACGTCACAAGTCCATAGCTTTAAGATGGGGCTATTTAAAGTCACAAGAACATTGTTAATTAAGCTTCATGTGTGTATAAATACAGATTCATGAAGTTTATGCTAAAGTGTTTATTTAATCCTCACAGAAAACTTGAAATATAAATATTAGAACACGTGTTTCTAAAATGAAGTAATAAAAGCCAAAGAACTAGGAAAATTTGAACTAAGGTCTGTTTAAACACAATTCTCTTTCAAACAAAGCCAAAGCTAATTACACAGTTTCCTTGACTGAAAAAAATGCCATTGATCAAAGAAAAACTTGATGCACAAATTTATAACAAATAAATAATACATGACTTTGGATTGGTTCTTTGTTGGTGGCCAAGATTATCAAGGGTTACTCTCGTTGCTGTTTCAGGGACTTCTTGCTGTTTAGTTATGTATGTATATCCTATGTATATTCCTGTTACTTATTATTTAACTGTTAAATACTATATTAAATAAAATTATGAATACTACAGAAAAAGAAAATGTTATGAGATTAATTATAGCATTCAAGAAGAATCAAAACACTAGTAACTTTATACACTAATAATGCTATTAACTGATAACTTGAATTTAGTCTTATAATTAAATAAATTTCTCTTACAATATTATGTAAAAAAATCAATGTCTGAATTTTTTTTCACATTCAAAATATAATACTCCTTTTGAATCAATTTTGACCACTGGCAGTTAAACATAGCATCACTATGCCATCTGCTTTTTATAACTTGTATTTCTCTCATAACCTGTGACATTATTTACACTGTCAGTATAATTTCTGGTGCATCTTGCAAATCACCAATGTTTTACTATGATGCTTAAGTATCCAATTCATAATTTCTTTCATAAAATTAAGAGCATTAAGTCCTGGCTTCATGAAGTTTTTTATTTTACTCCAAGATCAATTGTTAGTGAACTCAAGCCGCGTTCTTACTGGTTAAGATAGTTTAAGGCATGTTTTAGTATTCAATGACACGAAGATTCAGTGAGTTACATTAGCAAGGGTTTCGGGATTGCTTTGTTAACGTGTCTTCTCTATTTTCCAGAATAGCTTTGCTGAGTTTGTGGAAATGGAAAAATTCCTCAGCAAGAAATATTTGAATCAGTCTGAAAGTGAAGTGAAACGTGATGGCTGGAAAGTTTTTCAGGCAGGAAAAAAAGATGGTTAAAGTCAGGAGGTTAGAAAACTTTGTTTTCAAGACCATGGAGTTCTAGAGGCTGCAAAGAGAGTTCTCAATTTGCCAAACATTTCTGTGGTCTCAAAAAATTTACCTAAAAGCACCGATATTCATCTTTCTCATGAAATAGGGAGAACAGTAGTAGTACTTTATTACCAGATGTCATTGGGGTTTAGATGTTAAACTTTTCCCCATGGCCTGTGCATTGAGGGCTCAGTCCTGAGAAATGGTAGAGCCTTCAGGTTGGTCATAATGGCAAGAAGTCAGGTCACTGGAACTTGCTGGAATGCTGGGGTGGGATGTATTAATTGCAAAATAGTTGCTCAGTTTACCAGATATAGGAATAAAACAGAACTGTAAAACAGAACAAGGTTGCAACAGAACAACTGAGCAACTATTTTGCAATTAACTATTTGTAGTATAACAACCATTGTTAAATTAGTATCATCTTATTTTGAAAAACTATATAGCTATTTTGTTGTTGCTGTTGTTTTGCTTTGGTTGCTGTTGATTTTTGGATTTTTTTGCCTCTTGATTTTTCTTGTTTCTCTTTAAAATTACAAATAAAAGCAAAAATAAAAGAAATATATATGCATTATTACTTGAATTGTCACTGTAGCTGAATTATATTGACCTGTTAAATTTGATTGATTGATATAATTAAGTTATTATATTAAAAATCCCATAATTCAATCAAATGGCTCAATTAATGCCATTATATTCTTGAGTTCTCACAACTTTTCTTTAAAATGAAAGTATATAAAGGAGATAGAATGAAAGAATTTAAATGATGGGCATTTATACCAAAAAAAAGTTCTTTTAGTTTCATGAAAGTATTAGCTATAGTTGGCAGCTGCAACAAATAACAATATCTCATAAGGACACTGAAGAGCTTTCTTCTCTTCTATGTTCAGCTTTGTAGAATTAGAAATAAAATGCTTTTCATTAAAGTGATTTTTTTCTATGTAATATCTTTTTATCACAATGCTGTAAGGATTTTAATTGAAAAGTAAGTGGGAAAGCATGTGTTTTTAAATATATGTTTTTGGAACTTTTGTATCATACTAGACTTGGGGTATCAATCAGTGAAGTAAAGGAATTCTTTACAGTTCTTATTTTATTTTTTTTCATATCAACTACAGAGGGATGTTTTAGTAAATATCAATTAGCACTTAGCAATTTAAGTCAGGACTCAAAGTAGTATCTTCAAATGTTCAGGGAATGTGACTCACAAGAGTGTCAACTCTTTTGTCTCCTTTAATCATAAATCTGAACAGTTATATCTTATTTCTCCTCTCTTTTACTTGATCAGATGTATAAAACCAAAAGTCTCTAAGTTTGGAGAATCAAAATATAGTAGCTATGTGAGTCCCTGAATCATTGTTTGATTAAGTGTAGCAGAACAACTAATATCAAACCAGATGGAAGACTTTGCACCAAGGACTCTAGAAGGCAGCTTTATTGATCTAGATGCCGGTGGGCTGGGGGATGCTCAACAGTGTAAAGACCACCAGCGAAGAGTCAGTCTTGAGTTCAGTTTAAATACAGTTTGCAAGCAGCAAACACAAGGCAGATGGCTGGTGATTACATGATTGGTTACATGAATTGCTTTAATCATTGCTTTAATGCCAGGCAGCATAACTCTAAATACATTTACTTAAAAGGAATTGTTTACCATATGCACTAACATCCTAAAGACAAGGGGAGAGGGTTTGAGTGGAGCAAGCAAAGTTAAAAGTGTCCTTGACTGGGTCATTTTGTTCCCACAAAAGTCCTTGAAGCAAGTTGGAAATAATATACATTCTTTTAACCAAGGGAAATACAATTTAGGAATAGTCAAATTGTCCCAATGCATTATCAGAAAAAAGGCACCTAGATTCAGACAGTCAAGGCTGACTGAATTTAGCAGGATGCCTACATGATGGGAAGCAGGAGCATTATTTGATTTTAACTTGTTATAATATGTCTACAAGTCTGCTATTCTATAACTGTGTCTTTACTAAGATTATAATTGTGTCCTTGCAGAAGAGCCGTGCCTGAGATTTACCTAAGCTGCAGCTGACCTTAAGGCAGGAAAGTATAATTGCAGCAAGTTGCTGAGAGGTGGAGTTGGCCTCAAATCATCTAATCCTCCAGATAGTCCCAAGTTTCACTGTCTTGGTGTCCTCTCAGGGCCTTGGACGGATCCTGGCAGGCCAATAGGAGGCCTTACTAAAACATACAGTCAGTAGTGATGGAAGATATATAATAAGACAAGTTATGACCTACACTTATTGAGAGTTCTTTGTTCATGGAGGATGATCATAATTCCCAATCCCCATCACAAATGGTGTTCAACATGTTTCTAGCATCTTCCAGGAAGGGTAGGCATGCTGAGCCTATCAGTTCAACACACTTGTAGCTCAGGGTGTCTAAGGGCAGCACAGACCTTATATTGCTCAGTCTCAGGTGGCTGAGACATTGGGGAAGGAGGTGCTGATTACTCAGGGGTTGTGCAACTAGTTTAGCACCCAGAGTTTCATTCATTATCAGAGTTAACCATCAAATTACTCTTCCAACTAAAAGTGGCCCTCTAACACCCCCAACAGATCCAAGAAAAAGCTATCAGTCAAGGCACCATGGTGCAGGTTTGTAATTCCAGTATATGGGAGGATCACTGCAAGTTCCAGGCCAGCCTGGGCTGCTACATGATGAGTTCAAGGCCAATCTGGACTACAGAGTTAGATCCTGTCTTAAAAAAAAAGAGCAAAACTTGATACCTGTCAAACCTGCCTCCTGTCAGAGCAGGTCCTCCTTCACCCTCCCAGTTCTGTTGGATCAGTGGTTGGTTCTCTCCTGGTGGATGTGGTGACCACCTGATACAAGGCTGTTTCTGCTGCAGCATGTGAATTTCTGAGAAGCTCTATAATGACCTTAGTGCCACAGTTATGTGCTAACTCTTCCCTCCCTACTGCGTAACTCTGCAATTATGAGTGCACATTAGAGGAGAGGGTGTCTTATGAATATGGATGGGTCCTATTGGTGAAATGCCTGACTGCAAACCAATAGCATTTAAACAATATGACTTTATGTGATGATTAATTTTATGTATCAACTTGACTAGACAAGGGATGCCTGGGTATATGGTCAAATATTATTTCTAGATGTTTCTGTAAAATGTTGTTGGAAAAGATTAGCAATAAATTTGATGGACCCAATAAAGTAGATGTTTCTTTCAATTAATTGAAGGCTATAATAGAACAAAAATGTTGAAGGAGATTGAGCCAAGACTTTAACTGTGTTATACCACTGGAGCTGGCCTTATGTCATCAGCACTTCTCATTCTCAGGTCTTTGGACTCCGTCTTTAAGTACAGTACCAATTGTAAACACCAGATAGTGGGATAATAATGTGAGCTAACTCTTTGTTTATGCTATTGTCTCCATTTCTTTGGAAAACTCTGGCTAATCCATGCGGTCACAGCAATTTCTGACTAAGGAAACCAAGCTGCTTCTTGACATTAGATGTAGCATGTCTACCTTTAAGTCCCCTCGCCCATCCACGCTGTTTGTACAAGTTTTGTTTATGTGTTTCAGTTTGTTCAGTGCTCTCTGTTTTAATGGAAACATAGATCTACAGGTTTAATTGCTGGTCAGATAGAATTCTAGATGAAAAAAACATCTTTAGAATATTCTGTAAAGGTCAACTAGATAATGGATATGTTTTGTGTAATTAAGAAAGAAGTCACAGTAATGGCTTTCACTTAATACAGCTGTCTGGGAGAAGCAGGGTTCCTCAGCCCTGTACAATGTAATTTAAGCTTACAGCATTTTTACTGTGCATAATATAGTGTCCTCTGTGCCAGTTTTGTAATTATAATAGAGGCAGATTGCCTTCAATCACTATGGCTTTTATTAGAAAAAATTAAGTTTACTTGTATAGGAAAAACTGCAAGAAATTTGATTCTGTAAAGAATCCTCTATGGTATGGCCTGGCAGTGCTTTATTTAACAGAATACCTGTGGATGCAATAAAGCACATTTGATGTAAAAAATATATCATATAAAAGGAATCAACTGTGTGTACAAAAGGGTTGAAATTCTGCAACCACAGAGACATGCTTTCTATCCTATAATTCTCTAAGAAATATTGTATGACAATATATAATAATATTTGATTGATGTTTTAGCCATTTAATCCAAATATGCCTTGCAATTCTGCTATATGGGACTAGAATACAAGTGAAAGTAAATATTATAGAGGTTCATAAAACTTTTGATAGTACTGATGGTGATAATCAAATACATCCGTAAATCAATCATAGTTCCCTGAAGGTGTTGTCTCTCTGGAGGGAAATTCTTCTGAATTTAGACTTTATTAATGATAGACGATGCATGACTCTGAATCACACCTTATATATATATTCTAGATATAGAAAGCTATCAGTTGATGAGGGAAAAGAATTAGAAAGTGAGCATAAGAATTTGAGAAAGGATCTATTACTGTTATTAGATAGTACAGTTGTCTGCTTGAATCTGTACCAACCCCTTGCTGCTTACATTTGGAATTTGAACATTTTGATTGTTTATCTGATTTTACAGTAGTTTATGGCCAAAACTGGTCATGAGCTGAGTGACTGCTTTGAATAAGAAGGCCTAGGCCAAGAGTCAAGGAAGCAAGCTATGTAGGGTGATTAATTCCAGCATGTCTGGGCATAGCCTGCACTGTGTTGTAGCAATGAGAACTTTTTTCTTTATTTCACTGACCCCTGGTGAAGAAATTAAAACTATTGGTTATTGGTGTTGTTCTGAGGTCATGGGCCCAAGGCAAGTTTCAGGCGGCATATTCCAGAACATCAGCCTTGTTTCTCAACTAAAGTGTGTTCCAGTAGTGCTGTCATTGGGGCTGATCACATAGCAAGAATACAACCATGCGACCAGAAGGGAAAACGAATCTCCACCTGAGCTTATGTTTTGCCAGTTCCTGATCTAACGGAAAGGAAGCATGTCCTGGTATGTCCTTGATGGCCCAATAGATGGCAGCTGACACTCACCCCTGTGCTCTCCAGACCCCTCACTGTGAGGCAGCCTCTGGCTGGGATACAGTTCTCACTTTGATATTCTGATATTGGAATCCTCTGCCTGCAACAATCTTCTTAGTGTCTTAGTGTCAATTTAGTAGCCGGTAATGTTTCACATGCTGGGAAACATCTGAGACTTTCAGGTAACAACAAAACCGAGCTTTACTGAAGTTATATTAAATAGGGTTGGTATCAGAGAATAACTGTGTGAATCTTGTCCTCACTCTGATTCTTGTTAGCTCCTCAGAACTATGCTTTGTCTCCTGAAAAATGGGCATGATGCATTCTCCCTGCCGACCTCAAAGGGAGATGGCCAAGGGTCAAATGATATAAGGTAGACCAAAATGCTTTGCCAGGTGTGATGTTCTTATACAGGTCATGAAGACATTATTATCACATGCTGATGGAGTACTTGTACAATAAAATATAATTAATGTATTTCTGAGTTTCTTTTTTGCTTCTTTTTTTTCTTTAAGAATCAGAAGTAGTAAATTTGAAAGACATAGTGTAAAGCTGCCTCTTCTATGAAGAGTAAGTTCAAGCTGAACAGACAAAATCTTTAGCACTTCCTGGCAGATGAGCATGGCCACAGGGCCATGTCAGGGCAGCTCACCCCCAACACAGATATCTTGCATCATTCTTCGTTCATTACCCCTGCAGCTTGATTTTGCATTTTGACCTTAAAACTCCTGAGTCATGATGATAGGTTTTTACCACTATGACTCTACAAAAGACAGGAAAAGCAGATTTATGACCTACTAAACCCCACCTCCCAGATTTAGAACTATGATATCTGAAAATGCTGTCTGAACTAATCACAATAGAACATCTACTAGGATTAAAAATGAATTTCAAAAATGTAAAATGGCTATGCCTACACAGATGATAAAATGTTTTCACATTTAAGTCTTTCTCTAATATGTTGAGATGGATTTAGGAAAAATGGTAAACAATTTTTTAATGTAAAAGAAGATTTCTAATTTACAGCCCATACAGCACAATTACTTTGTAATTAAGTCAGATGGTCTGCAGTCATAGCTGTCATGAAGAAGACTGCCTTTCTGATGCACTGCTCTGAGGAGCCGTCATTAAGCACTGGAAATGAGTAAACAGCCTTGAGTTATAGAAGTTTCTTTTAACTGGAAACCACTTAACTAAAGAGGTAGAGTGTATTGTTTCCAAAATATTCCAGGCCTTTGCATAAAGTTTTAGAGATCTAATTGGAGAATAAAGAGACAAAATGTTTCAAAGGAAGCTAGTCCCCCATAAGAAAGTATTTCTTGAGTCTCACTTTCAGTTTTACTTTCCAAATTCTTGCTACCAGTGAGCAAATTTGAGGGAAGGAACACTCTCTGTGCATCTGACAGGAATTCGGGTACAGTATCTGGTATTGCCAGCTGTTAAGATTATTGGGTTTATTGTTCATTTTCTGTTAGTCGATTCTAAATACTCTGTAATGCTGCCATTCTCTTAAATGGTTTTACATTGTTTTGATATACTTAATGCTACAGTATACGAAGTTGTACTCAAGGATTTAAAGGAAAGAGACAATATGGTAACTACTTATAGGTCAGGATTATCTGGTGGTGAAACACCTTTCTGCTTAAATGGTTATGTTTTGATCTGTGCTGTTTCGCTGTTATGCCCCCTTTTATCTCAATCTCCACTCCATTATTTACTTTTTTATTTTTATCCTTTTAATTAAAGGAAAAAAAATAGCAGGATATATTATAGTAACCCACTTTGACTTTCCATTATCTCGATTTAAAGCCCTGTATTACTCTCACCATCTTGTTTTTGACTGATGTCCCCCTATTCTGTTTTGCTGGATAGTATCAGGTTCGAAAGTTTAGGCATCAGCTGTGAAGATAATGAGATTCCTTATAACGCCCATTCTCGTTGACTTTTATCTACTTTTGAAGACCTACAATGTCTCCAATGTTTTGGTTTTGTCGGTTTTATTCTTTACTGTTTTGTTCAATCGTACTATAACTAATGATATAGGCAATTCTATTAGAGATAGCGGGAGGCATTATGGTAACCATTGTTGATCACCTTGTATTATGTTTTTACATTATCTATTATGTCCACCCTTTTGACTTGACTGATTCTGTTCTGTTATGTCACATTTGGTTTTACTCTCTTCCAAAAAAGTAATAAGAACCGTGGGAGCAATGAAATCCAAAATGTGTAATAGTCATTGTACAAAAGAGAGGAAAAAAAGTGCTCTAAACTATATAACTGCATGTATATTTAAGTGTATGAGATAGAAAATGATATCACAGAGTTTTATTGGATCATTGAACAGAACTGTTTGCAGTATCATTGTTGGAATGTCCACTTTACAAGCTTTAATTTTGTGACTTGAACAATTATTTCTAAGATGACAATATGTAATCCATTAACTAGTGATTTCCTATTGTTCATTTTTCTTTTCTGTAAATCTGTATAACTTGTACCCTTTCTCTGGTTTTTTTTTTCTTTTCTCCTTAAATAAATTAAAAAAAAATTAAAAAAAAAAAGATTATTGGGTTTGAACTGTGACCTCCCCAAAGGTAGTCTGAAACTCTAATCCTACTTCCTCAGAATGTGATCCTATTTGAAAATGGGATTAAAGGATCCTAATTCAACATGACTGAGTCTACATAAAAAGTGGCAGTTTAGACAGAGACAAATAAGCGTAGATAGAGAAGATCATGTGAAACGCTGAGAGGCAGAGTGTTTCTTGAAGACTGGAGTGTTACTGCCAGCGTCAGTGGGCACCTGACACCTACAGGTTTTGGATGGAGCACAGCCTGGTCGACACATTAATCTAGAAGCATGAAACAGCAAATGTGGTTGTCTGAAGACACCACATCTATGTACATCTTAGATGGCAGCTCTAACAAACTTGTTTTGGGTTTGTTATTGTATGTTTCTTTTGCCTTTTGTTTTTCCTTTCTATGTTTTTATCTCTTTTAAAATAATAATAAAAAGTTAATAAATGCTTAAATAAATATTCCAGATTGTTAAAAGAAAAAGAATCACTTCAGTGCGGTCATTAATGATGGGTTCCAAAGTCATTCATTCATTCATTCATTCATTCATTCAGTATTTTCTGATGTTTTGCCATATGAAGACAGGCCAAGAATATCTTTCACAGAGCTCATACCCAAGCAAAAGAATAAAGAAACAAAAAGGAGACCATGAGAAATTAAGTTTACAATTGGAAAATTCTGCAAAGAAGAAAAAGTAAGACCACAGCTAAAGAGCTATATGGTTGGGTATTTTAACAGGTGTGATGAAATACCTCTCTGAAAAAGGTGACATTTGAAAAGAGATATAAATGGCTGAAGTGGATATTTTGCAAAAGAGAACTCAAAGAAAAGAGATCAGAACCATAAAAACAAGGAAGAAAAACAAACCTGCTATCCTTCAGAAATAGAAAGAAACTGAGCAAGAGAATCCTGAATTCTGAGGGCAATGAGAGGAGACTGTGTTTGAATCTCATAGGACCATGTGGGGAAGAATTTGAATTTTAGTCTAAGAGTAAAAGGAAATTATCAGAGTGTTTTTTAGTAGAGGATAAATCTGACCTGTTCCCATTAAAATCCTTTTGGCTGCAATGTAAAAATAAGAGGGAGTAGGGAGTATCAGCAGGGAAAAACAGCATTTTAGGTGAGAGGGAAAATTGGCTGGGCTAGTGCTGTAGTTGAGACAGAGGGTGGTGTTTGGATGCAGGACAGACGGATAAATTCAATCTAGCAGTAGGAGTGAAGAAAAGAAAGTAGGAGTGATGACTCTCTACTTTCTGACATGAACTGAGTGCTGATACCATTAAATGGGACGGCGAGAAGCAGGAGCAAGTGGTAGAGAGCATATCGGACATGTTTAACTCACAACATTTGTTAGACATTTACATGAAACTGTGGAGTAAGCATTTTTTGGAAACTTACAACTTTGATAACGGATAAAAATATGTGACATTTAAATTCATAAACCCAGATGGAATTATGTAAGGAAAAAGAAAGAAAAGAAGTAGTGAAGGATGTTCCAGAGTGAGATAAAGATGACCACAGTTCCAGGAACAGCAGCAGAAGGGGATCACTGAGCAGGGCAGGCAGTTGAATGGAGGGGAACAGGGAGGGGCCAACAGCAGGAGGATAGCAGGGCAGAAACCAGCCAGCGCATGTTGGTTATAACCATTAATGTAGATGGCTTCAATTCACCAATAAAAAGAAATGGGCAGAGAGGATCAGGAGACAGGACCTATCAATATTCTATGTACAAGAAACACATCTGACTCAAAAAGATATTCATGGACTGATGCTTGGAGGAGAGAGGACAACACTCCAAGCAATAGGGGCCCAGAAAAAAGCAGGGGTAGCTTACCCATCAAGTGCTGAGCAGGTAAGAAAGATATGGTACTTTTATGCAGTGGAAACCCATTCCGCTA
This sequence comes from Cavia porcellus, assembly GCF_034190915.1. Lineage (NCBI taxonomy): Eukaryota > Metazoa > Chordata > Mammalia > Rodentia > Caviidae > Cavia > Cavia porcellus. The sequence continues at coordinate 76,616,889 of NW_026947494.1, read as the reverse complement.
TAAAGGAGGATAATCTCAAGAGTCTTTGAAGGTAAATGGGTGCAACGTGAGATCACGCTCAAGAATGAAATGGTTCAGACCCACGTAGGTGAACATTGTGTTGTCTCCTTAGTATAAAAACTCAAAGAAGTTTGTGGCATCCAACATGTACAATAGATACTGTGAAAGTGAAAGAGGAGGAAATGTCTAAAACAGGAAGGTGGTAGCCATTGTTAATTTTCTATTATTTTTATTCTGTTTTGTTTGATTTTATTATATCTGATGGTATGGGCAGCTATTTTGAAGGTAACAAGAGGCATTATGGTAGCCTGTATTACTTGCATTGTTTTGTTTTGATTGATTTTATTCTGTTTCATTCAGTTTGGTTTTATTCTCTTTAAAATAAAATTTTTTTTAAAAAGGAAGAGGGTTTAACAGCATATTCTGGGCCAAGCCATTGAGTAGAGGTTAAGCACAAGAGAAATAATCAGTAAAAGGGAATGTAATGAGTTTGGAAACCTAGCTGATGATCAAGAAGAGAGAGGATCATGGCATAATAATAAAGAACAATAAGTTTTATTGCTGGGACAGAGTTACATGCCAGGAAATGTCCCTGCCAGTGGGGGTCCTTCAAGAGGAATTCATGCCAGGGATCACTTTGAAGAAGGAGAGGGCATCAAGGAGGAGATATTACTCAACAATATAATATGGAGCGTGTGTCAGAGAGCTCACAAGAGCAGAAGTGTCCAGTCTTTTAAGGCCTTGCAGTTTGTCTTATGTAGGCATAGCAGAAACTTTGTGAAGTTTCTCAGGACTGGATAAGTAGGCAGGCTCTATATGGTTAAAAAGAGAATCTGGGCAATTGGGCACACAAGAATTTGAGTTTGGCACCTACAGGCTTTGAGTAGAAGCTTCTGAAGACACAAGCAGTACAGAAACAACATACAAGAGATATCATTTATATGGCTCAGGAGAAGACAGAAGGATTCCAAAGGAGGGAATATGAAAGAGAGAGAGAGAGAGAGAGAGAGAGAGAGAGAGAGAGAGACAGAGACAGAGAGACAGAGAGAGGAGAGAGAGGCTGCTGATGGTTAAATAAGATATGCACAGAGACTTAACAGATTTGACTAAACAAAATAACTGATAATCCCAGTGACAGTAGGAGTAGAACCTTGATTGGAGAACGTTAAAGTTATGGAAGTAGAAATGTGAGTATGTACAATTTTCCAAGGATAACTTTCTAATGTTTTAAAGACATATTACTTGAATGAAAGCAGAGAAGTTGGTTTTTTTTTTTTTTTTTTTTTTTTTTTTGGTCTTTTTCATTTTTATCGGTACTGGGGATCGAACTCAAGACTGCCTGCTTGCAAGGCAGGCGCTTATGTCACTGAGCTAAACCCCCAGCCCCGAGAAGTTGGTTTTTACAGTACCAGGGAACATGCGAACATTCTAAATGAGAATGTTCCAGCATTTTATGTAGGTAGTCAGGAAAAGACAATACCCTTTTCCTGGTTTCAAGTTTCTATGTACAGCGACCTCTACCAGCCTGACACTTTGGCCACCGGTCCCACAACTGACCCTGAGTTGACTGAGTTGACTGTCTGGGAAATTCATTGGTGTTTCTCAATCTGGTGGGGTTTGTGTACTGAGAGTCTCCAAACACTAGAAATTGTCTCATTCCTTCTTTCCTATGTATGGCAGATCAAAACGAGGCAGCAATCCTGGAAAAATATTTCTTCTTTACATTTAAACTTCCCTTTAAGAAAGTTTCCTTAATTTCTAAACTGGAATAAGAAGCAGAGTGTGAGAAAGCCCTTGGCTAGCGGTGTAAGTACTTGTCTACAGTGAATTTTTAGTAATTATAATGAGAATCTTATTTCAGTAAAATATGTCTGAGCTGATTCTACAGTTGGTGGGAGAGTAAAAATATATTGTGTATTGACCAGCTACATATACACTTTAAATTTTGTCAAGAATTACTCAGTTAAAATGGGAAATAAATTTGGGATGGCTGAATTTTAATGGGAAAAGCCAAGAAATTGAATAGTCTGAACTTTAAATATTGTATATCTTTTGTAAAAGCAAGGAAAGAAAAATACCACAGATACAGGTAAGGAGAGAAGATAGACTTGCGATAAAATCTTAGTTCTATCATTTATCTGAACTAGATAGCCTTAGGAATATTATTTAGTCTAAATTGATTTTTTCTTATTTGTAAAAGGAGAATAGTAATACTTATAATCATAAATTTGTTGTCAATCATATATGAATATGCATGAAAATATTTAGCAAATGGTTTGTTACCTAGTATTCAAGTAACAAATGATAATAATATCTGTAATAATGCATCTGTAATAAATCTATCCACCAAGGCAAGTATAGAAAAGTATGAAGGTGAGTATTACATCCTTTTGCTGGGTAGCAAAGTTGTTAAATTTGTAATTTGCATGTAAATGAAGCTAAAGTGCTCTTTATAGAGCTTCAAAATAAACAAGTTTTCAGGGCATCCTGTAGTGTAAATTTTCTTAGTTTCTGATGTTCAGAAATTTCATTTCTGTTAGAATAAACACTATCTCGTTACTCTTAGAAAACACGGGTGACTGGTGTGTTTCATGCTTTCAATTCCAAGAACTTTTAACCTGTGTGAAGACAGAAAAGTTTGCAAAGAATCTGAAAACTTGCATTTTTGTTTTTGTTTTTACTGCAGATGCATTTTTAGAGAGCCTGAGTACAGATACATTTTACTTCTCTAGATTCTCTTAAGTGATCATGTGTTTAGCCAGGAGCTTTTATCAAAATTTCTATCGAGTTGAAATGGTTTTCCTCCAAAAATATGCAATGAAGAGCTGAAAGGGTGTTTCCCGGGAGCACACTATTAGTTCACAACACTTACTGATAAAAATTCCTGTTGTCAAAGATGGTCTGCCTATTCTGTTTAAGGAAGGAAGCTACAAAATTGCTGCAGGGGCAGTTTCATTTGATTCTGCACCCTCATTTTCCAATGCAGGGTGCAAATTTTTGCTTTTCAAAACAGATGTATAATATAGATAAAATAAAATACATAGATGCAAGCATTTAGTTCTATATACACACTATATATACATATACATGTATTCTATCACTCAATAATCACTAGAAAAACAGGTTTAATGCAAGATATATATAAATATATAAAGATTTAAGAGCGGAGTTACAATGGCTGCCCAGAGAGTCAGATGTGGAAGAGTCGAAAGCGCTCTCTGCATACTGGAGATATGAAAGATCTAAGTAGAATACTGAAGACTTAAAGTTTACTGTGGAGTCCAGTAAAACCTGTATCAGGGGCCACAGGGTCTGTAATGCAAAGCTGAAGTCTCTGTGCCATAAACCACAAGACAACATCCCAGGTGAAGGTGAAGTGTGGAGCTCCTCCAAGGAAACAGAAGGAGCCCTCCTTCCTTCTTCATTGGTCTGTGTGGTCTTCTGTCTTTAGCAAATCCCTTCACTCACACCCAGAGCTATGCTGATCCAATTTAGTTGAACATTCTTATTCAAGTTGATGCAATCCATCCATCCATCTCTCTCTCTCTCTCTCTCTCTCTCTCTCTCTCTCTCTCTCTGTCTCTCTCTGTCTCTCTACATATAGTATAGCTAATTTTTTATTCTATAATAATGTATATATGGAGAGAGGGAAAGGAGGAAAAGAGAGAGGGAGAAAGAATTTCCTTACAAGCAAATCCCCTTTATTCCTTCCCCCTCACTCTTAGCAAACACACTCTGATTTCTATCCCTCTAGGCTTGGTTTATTTATGTTTAGATTCAATAATACCTCATAATCATGTGGTTTTTTGTACAGGACTTATGTTTTTTTACTGAACAGGATTTTTAAAAAAATTTATGAATCAATTCTGTCACTGATATTTAAATATTCTATTCTTTTTTCTTATTAGGTTCTTGTAATATTATTCTTTTGTGAAATGTGTGCACTAATCTTTTATGAATTATTTGCTTGGTTCATTTATCATGTTAGTTTGTAGACATTATTTATATATACTGGTCATAATTCTTCATCATATATAAATATGAATATAGTATCAACAGTCTGTGGCTTATGTATTCATTATCTTGATGTTTTAATCATAAATTTGAAGTCTTATTAAGTCCAACATATCCATTTTTTAATTTTAGTATTAGTCCACTTTGGTCTAGTGCAAGTAATCCATCTACCTCCAAGGTTTAAGAAAATTTTTTTTATGATTTCTTCAAAACCCTTCATGACTCTTTTTCTGTTAAGCCTGTGAAGCATATATTCAGTATTAATTTTTATAAGTCAAACAAGGCACAAGGAACAAATTTTACCAGGTTTCTTAAGGTAAGATTTACAAAAAATAAAAGTCTCCTATGACAAATGTACTTGACGCCTTTTAGTGGAAGTGAACAATTGTATTACCTCCCTATAACTGCAGTGTGGGACACTCTTGGCAACACAAAGAGCTCTAGGGTCCCTCTTCAGTCAGTTCCTTCTGACTCATCTGATCTTGGTCTCTGATGACAACTAATGTTTTTTCAGTGTTACTCTTTCTAAAATGCCATATAAACCAAATTTTGCAATCTCTTGCTTTTTCTGTTTGATTTCTTTCACATAGTATATTGATTTTGACATTTCTCCACAGTTTCTTACATCAATAGTTCATTCTTTTTATTGCTGACTAGAAAATTTGAATGTACAGATTTATCATAATCTGTTTATTCATTTGACAATAGATGAATATTTAGATTGTTCCAATTTTTGGCTGTTGTGAACTGATCTTTCTGTGGGTGTGTTTTTCCATTTCCCTGGTGTGGTGGATTGAAAACTGGTGGTTAATTTGCAGTACCAGATAAACTGAATCAGCTGGTGCCGGATGTGGACGGTCCACCTGAGGGTTGTTGTCAACATAAAAAGGAGACTTGGAGAAAGAAATAGTGTTGTTGGTTGTCCTAGAGGAGCTTGCCGAGCTTCTTTCCTGATATGAATTTGGCTGTTCATTGTCAGAGGAGCTCAGGACCCTGGGGTCATTGCAAATGATTGCAGTTCACTTTGGGGGACCTCTTGTCTTTACTGCTCACTTCCCTGGGTCTGAAGGGGAAGATGTGTGCTGTTCAGTCTCCAGGAGAGTTTTCCATGCTGGCTTCCTGACATGAACTCGATTGTTCTCCTCATTGGAGGAGCATAGGACCTTGTCGCTGAGGACGACTGTGATACATTTTGGGGGAGCCCCGGTCCTAACTTTGAGCGATGTTTCGTGGCTCTAGTGCAAAGCTCTCAACCTACTGGCACAGCTCCTTCATTCTACTAGCACTGACTTTCTAGCTTCCACCGCTGACCTGTGGGTCTTCCCAGCACAGATCCATCAAACAGACTTGCGTGGGACATTTTCATGGGTTCTAGATCTTCGTGCAGTGCATTGCTGTGGGATCTGGGTTCTTAGCTGGATTTTTGGGGTCTTTATTATATGGACAGATTCCTTGCAGTTTTTGTTTTTGACTCTTTGGGTGACTATTTTAAAATAATTCTATAGATTATATGTCCCATATTAAATTGTTTTATTGGAATCCTTGACTAGAACACCTGGATATAAAATTGATGAATTATGGGGGAAATATATATTTAGATACTTAAATTAATAAGATATTGCCTAAGTGTCTTTCAAAGTTGACTATTTGTCTTTTTATCAGTAGTATGTGAGAGTATTGATTCTTACATCATTCTCCATACTTGGCATTTTTGGTTCTTTTAACTTAGCCGTTCCATTTGGTATGCAGTGGTATCTCACCGTGCTTGCAATTTATATTTCCTACAACACCCTATGAGATCTGCATGGCCTAACATATTTACTATCTGGTCATTTATTTTAAAAGTTTACTATTTCCACTGGGCATGGTGGGCATATCTGTAACCCCAGCATTTGGGAGGCTGAGACAGAAGGCTCCCCAATAGTTTGAGGCAAGGCTGGGCTACATAGTAAGTTCAAGACCAGTCTGAACTATGTAGTGAGGACTTGTCTCAAAAAAAAAATTGTTTACCATTCTCTTGTGTACTTACTGATGTGAAGACTTTTAAAAGCATAAGTAAATGAAACTACAAATTTCTTTCTTTCTTTTTTTATTTAAAGAGAAAAAAAGAAAGGAAATAAAATAAAAAAAACAAACCAGTAAAAGGGTACAAATAATACAGAATTTCAAGGAAAAAATACAGTAAGATATCACTAGTTAATAGGTTACATATTGTCATCTTTGAAATAGTTGTCCAAATTATAAAATTAAAGCATGTAAAGTGAACATTCATACAATGAGATTGCAGACAGTGCCGATCAATGATCCAACAAAAGTTCAGAATATGGATTTCCATCCTGCACACTCAAACATACATGCAGTTATATCCCTTAGACCACCTTCCTTTTCTCTCTTTTTAATAACAATTACACTTTTTGAGGTTTTTTACTCCCACAATTCTTATTATTTTTTTGGAGAGAATAAACCCTAATGTGGCTAAATAAAACAGAGTCGGTTAGAACAAAAGGATGGGCATAGTACATGATGTAAAAATAGATTATCAGGTGATCTAAAATGGTTACCATTGTGCGTCTTGCTATTTTTTTTTAAAAGTTGCCTATCTTGTCAGTATAATAGAATTGATCAAAACAGTACAGAACAAGACGAATAAAACCTACACTGGAGACCTTACAGGATTTCAAAAGAAGATAATAGTCAAACCACAATGGGCATCTTAGTGAATCTTATTGCCTTCAAAGTGGTTGCCTATACCCTCAAACTTGATACTATCAAACAAAATAGAATATAGTAAAATCTGACAAAACAAGATGGGGAGAGCAATACTGGGGTTCAAATCAGGTTAATAGAAAAACAAAAAAGGTACTATAATATATCCCGCTATTTTTTTAGTTTTCCCTTAATTGAAAAAAGTAAGAAAAAAAGATTAATTTTTAAAAAGGGTGGGATTGAGGTAAAAGAGGACATTGTATTAGAACAACACAGGTCAGAACCGAACAATTTAAGGATCGTTGTGTTTCACCCCCAGATAATCTAACATAATAGTAGTCACCATAGTCCCTCCTTCCTTGAATTATTTGAGTATAACTTCATATACTATAGCATCAAGTATATCAAGTCAGTCTGAAGCTATTCAGGAGAATGAAGAAATTACAGGGTATTTAGAACCAGTTAACAGAAAATGAACAATGGTTTCTATATTATCTCTTTGCCTATAAAAAATTTCATTTATACTACCACATATAGTAAAATATAGTAAGATACTGCATGTTAAAACCAGTGGAAACAGATGTATAACAGCTTGATGGGACTTCAAAACAAGATGATATTAAATCAGCACTAGCTTTTATGAATGCTATTGATTTTTGGGTATTGATTCTGTATCCAGCTAGCTGATGATCTTCAGAATAGCTATTTGTACTATCACCGATATTAAAATCCAACAAGCCAGGTTAAAACCATTGCAATTAATGAGTGATAACATTATATGGATTCAAACAAATATGATTGGGAATCATGATTACCACATACTTTTATGTATTCTTATCATTTATTACACTAGGGAAACTATTTGGTATTTATACATGTGAGTTTGATTTATTTCACTTATGAGTATGGTCTCAAGCTGCATCCATTTATTTATTAATATCTCAATGTGCTCATTCTTTATAGCTGAGTAGTACTCCATTGTATAAAAATACCACAACTTTTTTTATCCATTCCTCATTTGATTAACACTTAGGTTGTTTCCAAGATCTGGCTATTACAAATTGTGCTGCTATAAACATGGGTGTACATATATCACTGTGATATGATGCTTTCAGTTCTTCTGGGAGTATGCCTAGAAGTGGAATAGCTGGGTTAACTGGGGCTTCCAGTGCCAGCTTTTTGAGAAATCTCCAGACTGACCTCCACAATGGTTGTACTAGTCTATACTCCCACCAAAAGTGCAGGAGAGTCCCTTTTTCCCCATAGCTTCTCCAGCATTTGTTGTTGGTGGTTTTCTTGATCTTGGCCATTCTTTCAGGAGTGAGATGGAATCTCAGTGTGGTTTTAATTTGCATTTCTCTAATGACCAATGATAGTGAACATTTTTTCATGTATTCATTTGCCATTTGAATTTCTTTAGCTGAGAATTGTTTATTCATCTCAGATGCCCATTTTTGGATTGGGTCTTTGAATTTTGGGGGTCTGATTTTTTTAATTCTTTATATGTTTTAGACAGAAGTCCTTTGTCTGAGGGGCAGTTCACTAAGATTGTTTTCCCAGTTTGTGGGTTTTCTTTTCACTATGCTGGAGATTTCTTTTGACGTGCAGAAACTTTTTAATAAGAGGCGATCCCAGTTATTGACTCTGGGAAGTATTTCCCGTGCGGTTTGAGTCCTGTTCATGAATTCTTTACCTACTCCTATGTCTTCAAGGTTTTTACCCAATTTGTCTTCCAATAGATTTAGTGTTTCGGTTTTAATATTCAGATCTTTGATCTTTGATTAGATTTGATTTTAGTATATGGTGACAGGTATGGGTCTAGTATTAGTTTTCTGCGTATGGAGAGCCAGTTTTTCCAACACCATTTATTAAAGAGATTGTCATTCTTCCAGTGAACATGTTTGGCCCCTTTATCAAAGATAAGGTGGTTGAGTGTGTTTGTAGTTGTGGCTGTATCTTCTAATCTATTCCATTGATCTTCAGCTCTGTTTTGGTTCCAGTACCATGTTGATTTTACTACTGTTGCTTTGTAGTATAAGTTCAAGTCAGGGATTGTGATGCCTCCTGCCTTGCCTTTGCTGCTTAGAACTGTCCTTGCTATTCTAAGTCTCTTCTCACTCCAGATGAATTTTAGGAGTGGTTTCTCGAGTTCTATGAGGTATGTTGATGGTATTTTTATCACGATTGCATTGAATCTGTATAAAAGTTTTGGGAGAATGGCCATTTTCACAATATTTATTCTTCCTATCCATGAGCAAGGGATGTTTTTCCATTTTCTGAGATCATATTCAATTTCATTTTTCAGTGTATTATAATTTTCCCTGTATAGGTCTTTCACTTCTTTCATAAGAGTAATTCCTAAATATTTCATTTTTTTGGTTGCTAGTGTGAAGGGTGTTGCTTCTCTTATTTCTGTCTCTGTGACTTTGTTGTTAGTGTATAAGAATGCTATTGATTTTTGGGTATTGATTCTGTATCCAGCTACATTACTAAATTTATTTATTATATCTAGGAATCTTTCAATGGAGTTTTGGGGTTCTTCTATATGAAACTACATATTTCTTGTTAACTATTGCTTTCATAGAATATGAATATTATGTTTACTTTTCTTCATTCGAATAAAAGCACTTACACTTTTCCTTGCCATTTTTCTTTGACCCATGAATCATTATTCATTGCTTGCTTTCCAAATATTCATAGACGTACACTCCAATGCTGCTATTGTAATAAGAAACATTTTGCAACATTTGAATCATTTTAAGTTTATTTAGAGTTAACTTAAGATCTGGAATAAAGGTTCTCTTGACAAATATACCATTAACACTTGAAATTAATTTGTGTTTGTCTATTTCTGTTTCACTCATGTCAGTTATGGAGACCCATTTTTTCCCCATACATATTTTTTGAACTCTTTTTCTTAAACATTACTTTGGGGAAAACTCCTTCCCTTTCTCATTTATCTGAGAGATGTCTTGACCAAAATTCCGTTGACTGAGTAGCTGTGGGTTAAATTCTGAATGCTCTGTTTTGTTTGTGAAGTGTGCTGCTCTTACAACACTGTCACACTGCTTTTACTGCTGTACCAAGCAATGAGATCAGGTAATGTATGTCCTTTAATTTTGTAATAATAACATTTTTTCTCTTAAAGACCTTAATATTTCCATATTAATTTAGAAAACTTTCTTCAGAAGTATCCATTTGGAATTTGTTTAGAATTAAATTGAATCTGTTGTTCAATTTTGGAAGTGTAAGTGTTTTAATGTTACTGAGTTTTCTAATTTATGAATATGATATAGAGTTTCTGCAATTATTCCAAAATATTTTAAGTTTTTAGTGTAGAGATTTTGCATAAATTTTTAAACACTTATTTCTAGGCATTTCATAGTTTTTAATACTTTTGTAAATTATTCTAAAAGTCATTTTCTAACTGTTTATTGCTAGTATTCAGAAGTACTGTTCATTTTTATGTGTTGATCTTGATTATAAATGTCTTATCAAATGCTTGTTTGCATTTATTACAATAATCATGTTTTTCCTGCTATTCTGTTTATGTAGTAGTTGACTTAAATGTTACATCAGCCTTGCATTTTGGTGATAAACCATGCTTGCTTATGTACAGTCCACTTTTTGAATATCACTCCTCTTCAATCTATTGAAAGCATGTGCATGTGTGTGTTTTACTAGCATGAGGAAATGAGGTTTTTATTCATTCTTTAGTCAGATTTGTCATGTGTTTCAAATAATGTGAAGAGAGCTGGGGATTTAGCTCAGTGGCATTAAGTGCCTACCTGCAAGTGTGAGGTCATGAGTTCGATCCCTGCCACACACACAATAATAATAATAATAGGAAGAATATAAAACTTCTTAAATGTACTTAGGCTAAGTTGCTCCTACCATGATTTATTACCTTTCTGATATCTTTAGGATCTATTTGCTTACCTTTCCCCTTTTCACTAATAAATTATTGCTTCCCTCTTCAAAATATTTGCAAAGCATCACTCTGTTCTGCCTAATAATCAGTAGTATAAATTTGAATCATCAGAGTCTTGAAAATACCTTAATATTTGAAAATTATTCACAACTACTTCTATGAGTAAGTCATGTTTATGGATTATGGCAAATTTATCATGAGGAAAGCAAATATGCAATTCATGTTTTAAAATGTCTGAACCACTAATTCTCAGCGTAGGAAGACTAAAATCACATATGCTTTATCATACGGCAAATCCCATTTCACCTCCTGAAATTCTCCTCATTTCATTCAGTAGAAGGTGAGTTGTTAAATGGAGGATTTAAAGAGCTTTCTTAAAAACACTCAGTCTCGTAAATGTTTCGTACACTCTTCTTTCAGTAAGCTAGACACAATTTCAGGGTTTGTGGAACTGGGAGGAAAATAACCTTTTCAAAACTTCTAGGGAAAGTCTTTTGGGAGAATAGCAAATATTCAAGTTAAAAATAATCTTTCGCTTGTGGTCTGTTGAAATTGTTTTCTGTCCTATTCCGTGTGAACCTCAGTTACCACTCCTGAGTGGAGATGGGCAGGGGTTGGGCCTTGCTCCTTAGGCTTCTTCTAAAGCACTTTATTAGGTTTGCAGTCATACTGGATGAAGTATATGTCAACAAGGACCTCCCCAAAATGGCCTTTACAGGTAATGCTATGGCATACTTCCTATCTTTCCCAGTATATAACATTTTAAAAGAAAAAGAAAAAAGCTGATATTCTGCTAAAGAAGTCACCTGTGCATCTGAGCTGACACCTGGCTGGTTATTGTAACAAGCAGACCCAGCTGCAGAGACACTTGAAGTGGTGCTGTGAGCATCAAAACTGTGACCTTTAAAATTCCTTCTGCAGCTTATTGAGCTGATTGCTTTTCGTGTTTCCATGTAGGGTTTTCATTTGCTTCAGTTTCAATGCAGTCTTTGGACTAGGTCCTGCCTAGTCACTGGCACTGGCCAGAGGCTTCTTGTTTGTTTTTTGTTGTTGTTGACAAATTCTTCTATCTTTTCAGAAGCAGAGCACAGGCACTGTAGATGTCTCCTGCAATTCAAAAAGCTCTGAAAGTCCTTTGTATAAACTTCACTGTGAGTTGAGAGCTGGAGAACCTAGCTCAGCAAATATAGCCCTCTATTACTTCCGCACAACATCTTTGGCTTGTGAAAACCAATATATCCTTTCTTCTGAGTAACAGTTTTCCCACTGCAGCCAATTCTCATGCAACAGTGTAGCAGGTGTTGTGAGCCTAGCAGGCAGCACCCTTCTCTCCCAGTATTTGTTCAGTTTCTACTTCCTTGGCTAGAAAGATTGACAAAGGGTTATGTATTGAAAGCATGGTCCCCCATGCAGAGTGGGGCTTTGGAAAAGTGATTGTATCATGAGGCTTCCAGATTGAGTCACTGATGGGTTTAAAGCCCAGTGGACTATTGGGAGGTGGTAGAAATGAAGGTGGGACCTAGTTGAAGAGAATGCCCCTCCCCTTTCTGTGTCTGTGTCTGTCTGTCTGTCTCTTTGCTTCAGGCCAACATGAAGGCAAGAAACTGTTCTGCCACTTGCTCCCACCACCCTGCTCTGCCTTTCAACAGGCTCAGTCATAGGGCTAAGTGACCGCAGATTGGAACTCCTGAAATTGTAAGTAAAAATAAACCTTTCCTCCTCCTTGGATATTTTGTCATAGTAATACAATCTTAAGTAATTCTTCTAATTATTTCTTCTTTTTTTTAAAAATTTTATTTTGAAAGTGGTAAAATACACAGAACAAGACAGAATAAAGCCAACTAAGATCATACAGTGAAATTGGTACAGAACTTCACAGCAGGTTACTGGGATAACAGTAATAGGTATCACAATATATTTCGTTATCTTTATAATAGTTGTTATTTCAATCAGGTATATAAAAATGAGATAAAATATAGAACATTATAGAACTTATAAAAACAGAATATTGAATAGAGCAGTATCATCAGAATAGAGCAAAACAGTAATAAAAATATTTGCCTTCAAAGAGATGGTAGAAGGAAATCCCCCTTATTTGCTATGGTCAACCTCCCAGGAGACACTCAGATTTCTGGTTCCCATTTACTAATGGTGGGGGGGGGGAGAAAAAGCGGGGTTGGGGAAATGGGATGTTTGACTCTAGGCTGTACATCAGTAGGTTCACTACTGCTTAGCAGGGAGGCAGGCTGGTTGTTTGGTCTCGCAGCATCCTAAGTTCAAACATGGTGCAGATCTCAGGAGCTGCTGCTGGTTCTCCCCCTGGAAGGGCCACAGTCTGCCACACTGTCACTGCTACCAGGGAGGGGAGGTGCTTGCTTGGCTTCCCAGTGTCCTAAGTTCCAACATGGCACAGATCTCAGGAGCTGCTGCTAATTATTTCTTCTTTGATGCATGAGCTGCTTTGTTGATTTTTTTTTTTTTAGAAATGATTTAAAATGCTGGGGCATTTTCTGTATATTAACTATTACTGATTTGTGATTTAATTCCAGTATAATCAGAGAACACACTTTGGATGAATTCATTCTTTTTAGAGTTACTGAGATTAGTGATGCTTTAGTTGTCAAACAGTTCTGAGATTGAACTTTTCACTACTGTGACACTTAAGTTCAAAAAAATCTGCTTGGTGTTTGTAACTTTGTTCATAGTTGAACCAAAAACCAGACTCGAAAAATCCTGGACTTGCAGAGTGAGCCACACATTGAGTCTCGCTGTGGACACAAAAAGGTGAAGGAATCTTCAGTGTAAACACTGCTCTCACCCAGATAATGTACAGTGCTTGTATTGGTACTTTAAAACTGTCTTCATTGTGGGGTTTTTTCCTTTTGTGCTTCATTTGCATAAAATATCATCACCATAGCTCCAAAGAAAGTTAGTCACCCTAGAGTAACGCTAAGAGTAAAACTGAAAACCACAGTGGGGTTCAAGAGAGGAATCATTGCAAAATTTGTTAAAGTTCTGTAAAAATGAATTTTTAAGTGTAGCTGGTGGGCCTCAGAACCAATTATTTGGTTTTCATTTTTTTATGGGAAAAATATTCAGTTCTTGAACTTCTAAGTGCCCAAACACAAATTTGGAACAAACAGAGTTTGACAACTGAGGTATCACTGTACATGGCCTGGTATGTGGTCTATCTTGGTAAATATCTTGGGCATTTTTGAAAATAACACAAAGAGTTCATGAGTGGAGTTTTCTACAAGTCAGATTGGTTGTTTATATTATTTAAATTGTTTAAGTCCTTATTGATTTTTATCTGTTTGTTCTAATAATCAGTGAGACATGCTTGTTTAAATCTCCAGTCATTATTGAAATTTCTTCTTTCATTTCTGTATTTTTTGTTTCATGTAAAGCTGTGATGTTAGATGACTATAAATAGAATAATTTATCCTTTTACCTTTATGAATATATAAATAGAATAATTTATCCTTTCACCTTTATGAAATATCATTTTCTTGAAATTTAATTTACTGCGATTGATATGGTCATGTTAGCTTTCTTACGTTTAGTACTTTTTGTATTTTTTTCTTTTGACTTATTTTTGTCTTTATTTCTACCTGTGCCTTATGAAAATGGCATATTCTTGGGTTTTGTTTAAAGTTGACTTGATAATTTTTTGTCTTTTCATTGAACTGTTTAATTCATTTACACCTAACATCAATTGGTTGTGTTCTCACATATACTTGCTATTTCTCTTTCTCTGTTCTTATCTTTTTCTGAAAAATATTTTTCTTTTTTTATGTTTAGTATTCTGTCTTATCTTCTGTACTGACTCTGAGCTATGTATCTTAGTATTATTTAAATGGATATTCTAAGCATTAAAATATGAATATATAAATATCTTTGTTCACAATATTATTGTACTTAATGAACCACGTTAGAATTCCTATCAGATGAATTCTGCTGAGCCTATGTGCACTGCTCTTGTCATATATTTTATTTTGACATATGCTATGAACAAATTAATACATTGTTATTACTTTTGCTTGAAATATTTAAGTTATCAACCACTTATTTAATCTTTATTATCAAGATTCCTAGTTCTTCAATGAGTCAATGTTTTTTCATTTCTCCCCAATTTGATAGAAACTATTATATTTCCTTACCTGAATTTTTTAATTGTATCATTTTCAGATTTTAAAGAATAATTATATGTATGTAGACAGATTTTTCCTTGCATGATTTAAAATATATGAATTGTAATCTCTAATTATTTCAGATGAGAGATGAACCATTAATATTGTTTCTTAAATTTAAAAATGTATACCTTTGTCTGTTTAAGATTTCTCTTTATTTGTTGTTTACAAGGATTAAGTTATTCTGCATCTGTGTGTGAGTGGTTTTGTTTTCATTTCTTTGTTTGTTTTGTTATCCAGCTCAGAGGTTATTTAGTGAGTTGATGTCATTTTCAGTTTCAAAAACCTTATTATTTTTTTCTTCAAAAGCTTGCCCTTGCTGCTTGTCTACCTTGTCTGTATCTGGGATGCCAGTTTTATGTGCAGCAGAACATTTAACATTGTTTTATGGGGCTTGGGGCTTTGTTCCTCTCTCATTTTTAAAAATAGGAACAAGTGTTTTCTTTAGCAAAGTCTGGGATTTGAGGTTTGAATCCAGGCCAGCTTTCAGGCAGTTGTTAAGGCTGACCTCTAACTTTCTGAACCAGAAGAGAACTCATTCCACTTCAGATACTTTGGGCAGCTGGGGAATTCTCCCTGACCTTCAGTTCCTGCTCTGGTCTCTTTACAACAGCCATGTGCTGTGAAGCCCAGAGTGGCTACAAGAGTTCTCTGTATGCTTTCTTTTTCTGTCGTGTTGTCTGGTCCACTGTCTTCTTAGAGACAGAGTACGGAATGACTGTGCTCACCTTCTGTCTATGAACTTTTGGGATTGCAGTCCGTCATGCTAATCCACCTCTTGCTATTTTGAAATGTGTTAAAACTCGTCTCTTTATGCCTTGTCTCCTTCTATAGTTTGCATTATCTTGCTGATCTAATAGAATTAAGGGTAGTCATGGATCTCTTCACTCTATAAAGGGGCTCTTTATCTTTGGCTATTTAAGCCATACTTAGCACTCTAATGTGTTAGAAAGAAAGACTGATTTTATTCAGAGTTTATCTTACTTTTTCTGGTTGTTAGTGTGGGAACAATAGTCTCTCCTTACGTTCTATATTTTAACTGAAAATATAACCTGCTATTTTGTGATGATTAAAAGATTGTAGAGTTTGTTCGAGGCTTTGTATGATTTTATCATATTCCAGACAGGAATTACTTTTCTATTGGCAGCAAATGGGCTTTGAGTTGCATAAAATCAATGTAATTCAATTAGAGATTAGATTAAGTTAAGGCTCAATTTGAGTCTTCGCGAAGGGATCCCTGTTTCTGGGTCACTTTTAAATTTAGTATGTTACCCCTGAGTCCCTATTAAATGCTGACAATTGTTACTTTGTGTTTCTTCTAAAAATTTGGCTTCACAAATCCTCATGATCTAATTAGTTTTCTAATGAATTTAAACTGACTCCAATTTTTAAGTTTTTTTCCAGCAAAAGAAGCTGGATAATTAACCAGTTCTCAAACCTTCTGTTTGTGTCTTTTCTCTTTGACTTGGGTATTAATTTTGCTACCATATGACTTAAGGTTGGTAAACATTCCTTAACCTGTGAATTGGTGTCTCTTTTTCAATTTGGAAAATGCTCTTCTATTATCTCTTTAAATATCTTCTTTGTGCATTTCTTTTTTCTTATTCTGGAAAGGTAATAACATATCCTTTAGACATTTTCCTTGTGTTCTCCATAAATCCCACTTTCTTTTCCTGAATCCTCCAGCAGTTTGTCTCTCTAAACTATAATTTTAATAATAATTTAATAATTTTTTCTACTTAGCTTCCAGTTCAGTAATTAATTATTCATGTGTGTGTATTACCTATTCTATCTAGATACCTAGATTTCATTTGGTTACTATATTTTTCACACCAGAAGTTTATTTATTGATTAATTTTTAAAATGTAGTTTGTTATTTCCTGAAGTTTGATAAGTTTCTTGTTTGTGTCTTTAAATACAGCAAGCATAGACTCACTGTCCTCTGTATGACAATGTCTGAAGTCATGGAGGCCTATTTTCTCCTGACTCTCTGGGAGGTCTGCCTACTTACTCTGACTGGGTCCTGAATGTAGCATTAGTAGGAAGAGAGGAATGGAAGAATAATTGGAAGTCTAGAAAAATACCACAAATCTGCAAAAAATTACCTTTATTTCTGCTGGGGAGTATTCTTTCTTATTCAAAATCCAGGGTTTGAGCTTTCTTTAATCATGGAGGCAACATGAATCTAGGTTACAAATTCAATAGAAGGCTAGATTATTTCACATTCAGCTGTACTTTGGTCATGTCACCTCTTGGGGTCCAGATTTTTTTGAATGCTTAACAAAGTCGTTAGGGTGAAAGCCACATTGCCATAGTTGGCTCCAAAAAAATCCCCTTCACTTTAAACACAATTGTACATTGGGTCTTATCACTTTCTTCTTTGTTTGAAGTTTTATTAGCATATATTTGAAATATGTAATAATTATATTTATGTTGGGCAACATATGTATTTGTTTTCCCCGTTTCCAGATCCTCTTTCCCATCTCCAAGGAGTCTACATCTTTGTTTTCTAACATCTCTCCTTTATTTTTTTCATGTGATACTTAAGCTTCTGTGTCAGATTTACTTCACTTAATACATAAAGATTCAGGAATTATCCCACAAATGATTCAAATTTATCCGTAAGGATTACTAATAATCTGTTTTCTTTATCCACTCATTTGTTGCTGCTAGGCAGGTAGACTGTTCCATAATTTAACTATTGTGAGTTGTGCTGTTAGAAGCATGGGCATGCATGTATTATTGTTAATATGATGATTTTTAATTCAATTGAGAAGACAATCAGGAAAGGAATTCTGGGTAAAATAGAATTTCTACTTTTAGTGTTCTCAGCAATCTCCATGCTTATTTTCACAGTTTACCTCCCCACAATAAGGTAAAAGGATTTCTTTATCTTCACACTCTCACCAACACTGATTGCTTTTTGGGTCCATGATGAAACCCATTTTTCCTGGAATAAGGTGAAATCTCTGTATTCTGATTTGCAGTTTCCTATTGGCCAAGGATGCTGAACATTTTTAATGTACTTATTGGTCTTTTATCTTTATTATTAGAGAAATATCTATTTATTTTAACTGCCCATTTTTTTGATTGTGTTTTTTGTTTTTTGGGGGGGGTCTAATTTTTTTGTGTTCTTTGTGTTTTCTAGATAGTAGTTCTCCATCAGTGGAGTAGCAGGCAAAGCCTCTTTCCATTTTGTAGGTTATCCTTTTATTCCATTAGTGGTTTCTTTTGCTGTTCAGAAATTTTAAAATTTGGTATATTCCCATGTGTTGATTCCTGAAATTATTTGTTGTTAAGTTAGGATTCTGGTCAAGAAGTCCTTGCTTTAGCCTTTGCTTTCAAGTGTTTCACCTACTTCATTTCCAAGTAGATTTAGTAATTGTGTTTTTATACTAAGGTTTTTGATTGATACTGATTTGATTTGATTACAGGGTAAGAGATATGTTCTTTAAGGAGACTGGCTTGTAGTTTCCTCCTCCTCCTCCTCCTCCTGCTCTTCCTCCTCCTCCTCCTCCTCCTCCTCTTCCTTCTCTCTCTCTCTCTCTCTCTCTCTCTCTCTCTCTCTCTCTCTCCTTCTCTGTGTCTCTTTCTTTGTCTTTCTGTCTCTTGTCTCTCTGTCTCTGTCTCTATCTCTGTCTTTTTGTCTCTGTCTCCCTCATTGCTTTGTTAATTTTATGTCTAATCTTAGAATTAGGGCAGGGCTGGCTTCAAGGAATGAATTTGACAGTTCTCCTTTCCAACCTTAAGAATTTGAGTAGTATTGGCACCAAATTTTCTCTGAAGTTTTGCTTGAATCCTGCAGTGAATTCATTCAGTCCTGGGATTTTCTTGGTAGAGTTTTTATTATTGTCCCAATTTCATTGCCTGTTATTGGTTTGTTCAGGAGTTTTATATCTTCTTGCTCCATTTTGGTAATTCATACATGCCTAGAAATTTCCATGTCTCTGAAGTTCTCAGAATATATCTTTTTGAAATAGTTTCTTACAATCTCCTGGATTTTGGCTATGTTCTTTATGATTTTGCCTTTTTCATTTCTAATTTCATTGACAGAGTTTTTTCCTCTCTGTTTTGATAAGTGTAGGTAGGCATTTGTAAATATTGACTATTCTTTGAAGAACCAATTCTGATTCTTTGTTCCTTTGTGTTAGGTTGTAATCTCAATTTTATTAATTTTTGCTTTGATGTTTTAAAATTTTCTTTAAATTTTGATATTTGGTTTTCTTTTTTATGACCTTGAGATGTATCACAAGGTTACTGATTTAGGATTACTCTGTTCTTTTAGTGTGCACCTTCACTGCTATACACTTTGTTTTTGAACTTCTTTCACTGTGTCGTACAGGTTTTGATATATTGTTATTCCATTGTTATTTGATTCTAGGAAGTTTTAAATTTATTTCTTGATTTTTATGTGACCCATTGATTATTCAACAATGATTATTTAAGTTTTATATGTTCGCATAATTTCTGTAGTTTTATTTCCTGCTGTTGATTTCTAGCTCCATTCTGCTATATTCTAATTTCTGTAGTTTTATTTCCTGCTGTTGATTTCTAGCTCCATTCTGCTATATGATCTGCAACAGATCATTTCAACCTTTGTTATTATTTGAGCATGCTTGATAGTTTCTTATATGGTCCATTTTGGAAAAAGTTCCATGGGTTATTGAGAAAAATGTATACTTGGTGGTTGTTCAATGAACAACATTATAGATAAATGTGGAAATTAAGTTAATGTCAATGTTGTGACTTAACTGTGATTTTTTTGTGTTGATTTCTTTGTCTGGTTGACCTGTTTGTGAGGACAGCATGCTGAAGTTCTCTGTTAAAACTACATTATGTCTCTTTGTCTTTTGTTATTCAGTATTATTTGTCTTATACAGTCACATGTTCCAATATATGATTTAGAGGTTGTTTAGCACATTTTTTACTTTTTTAATACCTTAGGAAAACAAAGGATGTGTAATAGAAGAGAAATGGCTGGGAAATAACAGAAGATAAAAGAAAAAAGAATCTAAAAGTAAACAGAAGAAAAATTGAGAAAATAGAGAAAAGTAGATGAAAAAGAAGAACTAATTTGATGATGTTATTTATATAGTCAAAAAGAAATGGTGAGGAAAAGGTACTTGAAGGGAGATGAGGAGTAAGTATAGGGATGGATTTGTAGGTAAAAAGTAGGGTAATCTTATCAGGATTGTACCCAATTTATAAAGCAGCTGAACCCATATGTTAGGAGACTCAATCTTCAGTGATGGAGAAACTGACAGGTCAATAGTTAATACTGAAACAACAAAAACAATGGTTTATATATACTGTGTGTGTGTGTGTGTGTGTGTGTGTGTGTGTTGATCACAAATATATTACCCTCTTGCACACTCCAAAATAGAAAAGAAAGAAAAATTAAGTTTTCATAGTAGCTGATATATATATATATATATATATATATATATATAGATAGATAGATTAAAGGAGACTGTGAGGAGACTCCAGAGTGTGTGATAAGGAAGATAAGAAAGAATAGTGGACCAGCAAGATGGGTTTCAAAAATGGCAGCTTGCTAGGGGATTGGGTGGAGAGTCTCTCTGGAGAAATCATATTAGATGCTAGAATATAACAATATGGAGAGGGCCAGATGAATGGATAGTGATTCTTATTAAGCAAGACAGTGCAGCTGGAGGATTTAAGGTCATGCTGCGACTGTGATGGCTGATAATGGGAGTCTGCAATTCTCACACCTTTAACGCGGCACACTGACCAGTGGATCCAAGAGGAAGAGCTGTATTGGCTTTTGGTGACTGATGGAAATTGAAACCAGGGACCCTGTGAAGCAGCCAGGGCTGCCCGGCTGTGCCAGAGGAGATTGTGAGAAGCTCTGGGGCTCAGAAGCCAAACACCATGCAGTTTTGTGACCGTTCCGCACTGTGTCGGAACAGTGAAGGCAAGTGGCATAGTGAGCAGTAGACTCAAGAGAAAGATTTGCACTGAGTCCTGGTGAGTACCTGGGACTGGATCCCGCAGCTGCTGTGGCTGGCTGGAGGACATCTTGGAATTGGGCAGAGCCCGCCACCATGGTGACATCAGTAACACGGAGAGTTTGGTGGAGGACATCTTGGAGTTGGGCAGAGCCTATGGCTCAGTAACATCAGACAGTCGCCCCTGGTGTAGAGAGGTCTGGTGGAGGACACCTTGAAATTGGGCAGAGCCTGGTGCCATGATGGTGTCAGGGACATAGAGAGAACTAGTGGAGGACATTTTGGAATTGGGCAGACCCGCTGCCATGGTGACATTAGATAGTCACTCCTGGCGCAGAGAAGTCTGGAAGAGGACAGCTGAGATTTGGGCAGAGCCCTGTGCCATGGTGACTTTAGTCAGCTGCTTCTGGCACAGAACTGGTAGGATCTGCTGGGGCTGAACCAAGCCTCTGGTTGGGACCCAATAAGCAGATGCAAAATAGTCGTGACTCTGTGAAATCCACAAAGTACAGCCTAGTTTGCGGATTGACTGGCACAGAGACTGGAGGCTAGCCTGCACGTCCCTGCATCCCTGCCTACCCCAGCAAATTGTTGAGGA
This sequence comes from Cavia porcellus, assembly GCF_034190915.1. NCBI lineage: Eukaryota > Metazoa > Chordata > Mammalia > Rodentia > Caviidae > Cavia > Cavia porcellus. The sequence continues at coordinate 76,595,481 of NW_026947494.1, read as the reverse complement.
CAGCAAAAACTCAAGTCAGCACACTTCTGAAAGGCTCTAAGCAATACAGAGAGGGCCAGAGATCCCCAGGGCACTCCAGTCTGAAAGAAACCAGAAACATGACAAGAGATAGAAATAAAAAAAAAAATCTCCAGCTGCCCAACATGAGAAAATATGCCCAGGAGAAGTTAACACTGAAAAGAACCAGCACAGTAACCATCCAATACTGAACACAGCATCAGCCGAAATAAAAAAATACCTCCATGATCTCATAGATGAATTTAAAGCTGTACTCCTGACCCAAGTGAGGCAAGATATAAAGAGATTAATTAAATAAATGACAAGCCCCAACCAAGAGAACACAGATGGAAGAACTGAGGAAATCGGAAAAGAAAGAGAAACGTCTGAAGAAGAATTTAAACATAACTTAGAATACATGAAACAGATCCAAAGAGATTACCAGGAAACTAAAAACTCCACTGAACACTGGTAAAATGCCTTGACAGAAACTAAAGTTAGCCTTTTGAAACTTGAAGAGAGATTTATGATATATGATCGTGAAAGAAAAGACCTCTTAAAAATAACAAGGAACCAAAAAGAAACAATTAAAAGGCTAGAAGATGACAAAAGGATACATAAGTTAAGAATAAAAAATGTGAGTGAGGAAGCAGGAGCAACCAAAAATGAAATACAAAGAATATTCACAGATATATTAAAGCAAAATTTCCCATGTATAGCAAAAAGAAATGATATCCAGATAAAAGAGGCATACAGAATACCAGCTACCTACAACCAAAATAGATCTACACCCAGACAAATAATAATCAAAGTTTCCAGAAATCCACCAAAAGAACAGAATATTAAAAGCAGCCAGAAAAAAGAAGCAGATTACCTACACGGAAAATTATCAAAATAGCAACTGACTTATCAACCCCAACTCTTAAATCAAGAAGGGAATGGGGAGAAATATTCCAAGTCCTGAAAGAAAATAATATGCAACCAAGACTCATATACCCATGAAAGCTCTCTCTCAAAATTAATGGAGAAATAAGATGCTTCCAAGATAAGGAGGAACTGTGGGAGTTCGTGGCCACCAACCCAACCCTACAGAGAGTGCTGAAGGACAGTCCAGAGAAAGAGAGGTAGGGATACCAAGATTCCAGCAACAGTGGCAGAGAGGCCTCAATGAGTGGGGCAGATAGTGGAATGAGGGAGTAAAGTGGACAAATTATAGCAGTAAAGTGGAGTAGCAGACATGAGGCAAAGACAGTAAACTATAGGCTTTAGTATAGATAGCTTTGATACACTATAAAAAAGGCAGAGGTCATTGTTAATAGTGTATCATGATTTAAAAGACACAGTAGTCTTATCGCCCTGTTTAGTTTGAATTTAATTTGTTCTGGTCTGTTTACTCATTATCAGATTTGAGGGCACAGACATCTGACACAAAAATAGCAGATTATACCTTGATAACTATCCTTAATTTCCTATTAACTTAAAATGGAATCCTGTATTACTTACATTGTCTTACTATGACTGATCTTATTGAATCCGATTCATAAGACCGCGGTTTTGCCTTGGCTAATTTTTTTTGAATTTGGTATGCTTGATAGTATCAACCCTAAAAGTAGAGGCAACTACTCTAAAGATGACAAGATGTAAAAGATATCCATACTGGTGTTAATTATTAACAGCTCTCAAGTCCTACAATGTTTCTCAAAGTGGTGTTTTTATAAAAATATGTAATACTATGCTTAACTATATTAAGCCTGATGATGTGGACAAATCTATTAAAATAACAAGAGAAAGTAACTATGGTAGATCACCTAATATTGTGGTCTTATGTGTCTTATTCATTGCATGTTTTTCTAGGAATTTGTTTTGCTGCCTTGTTATGATTTGTTTTTCCCTATAATACAGAAAGGATAGATATACTAGTAGAAATTCATACATGAGAAGAGTTTTTTTAAAAACTATTTACGAGAACAGATTATATAATGAATGATGTAATGAACAAATACTCTGAAGAAGAGACACTAAGAAATACAATGCTAATTTTGTAGCATTATGATATAAAATCTAGCAATACTATTATTCACTGTTCAGAGTGTATCAGTCTAGTCTCTTAAGTTCAATTTCAGCATATGTTAAGATAAGGACAGCTACTATGAAGAGAATGAGAGACACTATGGTAGTTATTATTATCTTCCCCAATGTCAGATCTTGAAGACCTAAAAAGCCTTCATCATCCTGTAATGATTTGCTTAGTTCTATGATATGCAGTATGTATTTAATGTGTGTGAAGGTGGGGACAACTATTTGGAAGAAACTAGAGACAATTAGATAAACAGTGAAGATCTTCAGTGGACTTACTTTGAAATCTGTATTTCTTTAAATTGTTTTTTTTATCTGTTTTGTTTTGTTTTGATATGTTTAATCTTACCCTCTTTAAGATATAAAACAAGTGTGTAGGACTGATAACCATATTACTAAGTTTTTGTTAGATCTTTGAGCAGAACTCTTGGCAGTGTCACTATTTGAATGTCATTTTACATACTTTAATTTTGTAACCTGAACAGCTATTTCTAAGATGACAATATGTAACTTAGCAACTGGCGATTTCTTACCATTTATTTTTATGTAATTCTGTATTATTTCTATCCTTTTTTATCTCCATGTATTTTTTGTTTCTTTCTCTTTAAATAAAAAAAAAGAATAAGTGATTTTAAGTGAATAGTGAAAGGGGACATAGGAAGACTGAGTTCAGTTAATAGCCCAAGATAGACACTAATATTAGAGCCCTGTGAAACACCCTTCATGAGGGGAACCTCTTGCTAGATTTTAAAATGGTACTGTCATATGTAGGTTTTTCTTAATAGTATATGAATTAAAGAAAGGAATACATGGAAAAAGAAAGGAAAAAAGAAAATAAAACTACAAGGAGTAAAGAGTGAAGCGAAAAATAATGAAGGTAAGGAAAGGGTGAGATCACAGAAGGGAGGTGAGAAAAGAGGTAGGGAGATTATATCTAACTGTTAAGAAGTAACTGTCAAAGAAGGTTAGACAATACCAGAAAAAAAATTTTAAGTTGTCTTATATGATTTGACTAGATGGACTGTTTTATAAGCAACAGAAAATTTATGCACATATCTAAAACCATGCACACACCTAAACAAGGGCCTGCCACTCAAAGATTAAACAATAAAAACAAAAGAATCATATGCATACATGCACGAACAAACAAAAAAATACGAAGATTGCCGTGACCAGGAGCCTCTGGTGTTCTCGGAATGCTGGCTGCCTGTCAGCACCTCTGCATTGTCAAGCAGCAACCTTGGCTTCTGGCTGAGTTTCTGCCACAGGTTCCTTATTTTGCTCTGTCCAGTTCATGTTTCTCAGTCTTCTTTCCTGCCCATTTGCAGTTATGCCCTAGTTATGCCAAGCACTTTTCTGGTCAAGAAGTTCAATAGTGCCCTTTGGTCACGCAGGAGACAGCATTCCTGCTCTTGTGTGCTGTTCTCATGACTTTTCCCTGCACTCTTTACTCCCAAATCAAAGCAATGCTACTGCTTGCCTAGATTTAGTTGCCCTAGGATTTTAGCGATTTCTGGGGATTAGCGTGAACTAGCCCTCAAATGCTCTTCTGGGTTGTTTTCTCTACCTTCAGTGATCTGCATCACAGGTGGTGATCTTTCCAGCCTGTAAACTCAATGGCCTTTGTGGTTCACCAGCAGGGAGCTCTTCTGCATGGGATTAGGTGGGGTTTGGGGGAAGCAGTGACAGGGACCCCACAGGTGCAGAGCTCTACAGTATTCTGGGAAGCTGGAGGGTGCCCACTCTGGCACTCTCCTGTGTCTTTCTACCTCTGTGACTTACTGTCCCACAGATGCCTCAGCATCTGGCTCCAGGTCCCTACCATCACCAGGCCCTTTGCTTCTTTCTCTCTGTTCCAAAAGTTCACTGGTCCTAGCTCACTCACTGTCCTCTGAGTGATTTTCTGGTTTACTTTGTCCTCTGATCTAAGGAGGCCCTTTTGTGAATATCTCACACTCTGATCCCTTCCCACAGTTAACTTAGAGGAGCGGGGCACTGGGCTACGGCCGCTAGGCTGGTCACTGCTCAGGGGATATGAATTCTGCCCAAGAAGATATGTTGACCAGACCTGAGTTGTAAGCAGTGCCAGGATGGAGACTTGGCCTTGTTTCTTACTGAGTCACCCTGGTTACTGTATTTCACCTGATGGGCTTCTCCCTCAAATTGCTTTCCTGTGGTTTTTGTTCAGCCCCCATGTCTGAGTACCTGCAAATCTTGGCAAAGTGTCTTTCACTGGTACGTTTAAAGTACCATCGATGGGAGGTATCAATTTGGGACAAGTGGTACTATAACACAGAGTGCTCAGAAACCTGAACTTTTCAACTCTGGGAGTAGAAATTTATGGCTGGCCACCACCTGGTCCATTTGGTATTTCAAAAGAAACAAACTGAATAAATTCACTCAGTTTGTGATTGATTTTTTTCTTTTTAAAAGACTACATATGAGCAGATGTCAAAACAACTGTACAGCTCTTAAATGTCACAATTGCATAAGCTAGTTCTCTCCCTCTCTAAAGCAATATAAAACTAACAGGCAGTGTAAACTTGTATAATCCCTCTTTGTCTATGTGTCTTAGCTGCTTCATGCACAAAATGAAATTGGTGACCTCTTCATAAAGTCTCTTACAGCTTTGAAATTCTCTTTCACCCTTTCCACTTATGTAGGCTGTTCTAACAAGACAGGAGACAAATTTCAAGAAATTCCGAGGTCTTCCTATAATGCTCAACAAAGGTAATTTAAATAAATTAAAATATTATAAAACACATCAAGTCAATGGCTCTGATATTTCAAGGTCTACTTCACTGCATTCTGGAAGAAAATTAAAGCAGAAAAATAAAGAAGCAAGGATGAAAGCTAAAAGTAGAAAAATGAGTAGGTGGCAGAAAATGTAATTGTATAGAAGTTTGAGAAATATGCAGACTAACTCATGAATTTAATATCAAAACGTTAAAGTGTCTTAAAGGCAATAATTGAAGGTCAGGAGTGAGGGTGAAACTCTTTAACTGGAGAAGTAATTAAATATGCAGAAATGAAAACAAGAGATATTAATCTGTTAAAATATTCATTTGAATAAACAAAGGCTGTACAACTTGTAACACCTGAAATAAAGAGCAGGAAGAATAATTAGCATTTTCTGAATATTGACTATGTCTCAGATGTTGGGCCAGACCTTTTCAATACTGTATAATTTATGAGTTCATTGAAGAATTAAAGAAACTAAGGCCATCATGAATAATTATTTGTTTACACAAGCATTGATCATTCAAAGTCTTAGTTGTTGGCTGGAATTCAACAGAGTTTGAGCATGGACTTGCATCTATATTTTGAATGCATAGTTAGGCTTGAAACTCACTGATCCAACGCACAGCCTTTACCATGTGAATTTGCATTCACTTGGTGGAAACAGTGCATTACTGTACTGTGCACAAGACAACGGAAGACTGGAGTGGTGTGGGAAGACCTTGGCAGTGCTGGGGCTCGAACCAGCCTTTGAGCAGAGACAAATGGAAAAGAGGGGAGGTGAAAGCAGTCATAGAGTGGCTACTCAGATAGTCAGGTTGGTTCATGTTGCTGAAAAAGGAGTATAGATAGTATGGATTTTCTTTAGGAAAAGACAAGAGAAAGAATGTTTCATAATTAACCAGTCTTAAGTACTGGCAAGAGGAGTATCTGCACTGTCAGAGTGGACCTGGAGAGTAAAGGGTCCTTAGGTGAATTGTTCTACGTACGAATGGCATTGCAAGTGTATTATAAAGGCTTCATTCAGGTTTATATCCCAGATTCCTTGAGTGTACATCAGTGGTTCTGATAGTAGTGGGCAGTGTTTTGACAACACATATACAAGGGTACATGATAGGGGGATAAGAGTGAAGCAGGTAACAGGGTCCCATATAAAGAAGACAGAGAGTCACAGTGCCCAGTAGCTTGTACATACCTGAGATGGCAAGTGGGAGGCCTCTCCCACTAATCAGGCACACCAAGGTACAAGAGAAAAGCTGGAATCCAACAGGTCCTAGTCTAGTAAACCACACCATGGCTGCAGACTCAAGACCACTCACATGTTGGTGATAAATTCACGGCCTGAAGAGGCAAGTGCTCTGCTCTGAATCTGAGCACCACTACTTATGCTTGCATAAAATTGACCAAGTTGCTTAACCTTAATTTTCTTTCTGTAAGGTAAGAATCATAGTGGTGTCTACCTTGTAGAATTCTTTTGGGACAAGTTTAAGACTTATGTAAGTCATAATGAAGAAATCAAGTCTTAGAAAAGCTTCAGATTAGTTAACGATTTGGCTATAGATTTTTTCAGAAGGTGGACAGGTGAGAAGACACACGAGAATTGAGAGCTTAAACTCAGCAAGTGGAAAAGAAGGGATGATTTTAAGTCCTGTTTACTTTGTGACTGGCCACGCAGCAAAGGTTCCACAAAGAACTGAAGCCTTGCTGACCAGAGTAATTACGGTAACCATGAAAAGTTTATGAAGTTTTCAAGGGGAGAGGACTTAGAATAAGAGGAGACTGAGAGATAATAGATGTGAAACAAAAATGCAAAAATGGGGTCAAATATCCAGGTGGAGTTTGGAGAGCCATCAGCACAGCTGGGAGAGGTGTTAAGGTCCTCAGAGTTGTTGAAGTAAGTAGAAATGGAGGGTGGTGAAAGGAAGCAGCCCTGAGAGGAAGCTCATGGACAAGCAATGATGTGGGAGGGGAAAATTCAAGAGCTAACAGGGAGTCAGAAAGGGAGATTACGCAGCCTAGGGTGCAAAGAAACAGAGACAGGGAGGCACCACTCCACTCTGATAAGCTCTGAGAAGCTGCTGAATAAGTGACTCTGGTCATTCACATCAACCTCAAGCATAAGGAACAGCTTCACTGTGGGCTTAAATCTCCTCTTTAATGAAAAGTGAATTAGCAGGTGCTGTCTTACGTGCTTTCCTTCTATGAAATGCTGTGCAGAACCAGAGTGCTGGGGTAGGCTGTGTGCAATTATAGACAGAGAGCTTTAAAAAGGAGTCAGCAAGCAAATACTATGTTTTAGAATTTTTAAAATAGGAAGCACTTGTATAACAGCCTCAAGGACTTGCAAGGTCAAGGGAAGGTGATTCCATAGCCACATGTGCAGAGCACAGCATTGTGTTCCAGTGGAAAAATAAGGCAGGCTAAATTCATGGATGAAATAGAACACAGTCAACATAAGAGTCCTATGAAAGGTTTCCTTTTAGAGAGTCTGCTGCTTACAAATTGAATCTACAAAAACTTTCAGAGGTAGGAAAGTCAAGACCATGGAGTACCAGGGAAACTGACGAAGTCTTTTTTGGTGAAATATAAATATATACTTCAATATCTTGGCATTTTGAGAAATTACCTATGATTCCTATAGAGTCATCTCAAGATGATGTCATTATGCCACTATGTTCTATTAATATTATACTTTATAGAATATTAAGTATGTTCCTCACCACTAGTGAGTTCTGTCTGCAGCTATTTCTATATGTGAAACATGCTTAAGACTTCATATCCATCGTGGTTCAGGTGAAAGGGGAAGATGTAGATCAAAAGGTATAAAACTATCATTACATAAGATGAATAAATTTAGAGAGCTAATATACAGCATGAGGATTAAAGCTGGTAATGTGTATATACTTGTAAGATTGCATATACTTCTTCTAAACATAGGAAAAGAAAAGGAAACCAAATGTGATAATGGGTGTGTTAATTTGCTTGAATATAGCAATAATGTCACTATGAATGCATACACAAGATAATTATTAAAATATCATGCATATATCTTATATTTGTATAATAAAAAGATGAAATTAAATTTAATTAGGCAGTAAAATCCCAGGCCTATTATGGTATGCTGGTAATGACAAAACAGTTTCTTTATTACAGTGATCTACACTACTATAAAATTGCTCTGGGCAAAACAAAATTTTGTCTAGGGGCTCTATAATATATAAAGGCAAATTTAAAAGAAAATGTGTGCATTAATATCATTCAGTAGACTTGAGCCTCTACCAACAAAAATAATATTTCTTCAAAGAAAGATTTTCATTGCTTTTTCATGGATGATTGTGTTATTAAGAAAATGTTTTGTGTTCAAGAGTGAATATCTTAGACTGAACAAAAACACTTTAAGTTACAGCCCAGAAAAATCTGTCTGATTTTTTATTTATTTACAAAAATATCTGACATAGAGACCTAGCCAGGTGTTGCCAGACATTGTGAGATCAGTTTCTGAGCTGACTTCTCACCTCACCCCATGCAGACATTAGGCTAAGCACAAATTCTTCCTGAAAAGCAGTCATCGGCCTAAGACAGGCCCTTTAAAACACTATCAAACAAATACAGTGGAGAATCCTGGCTTGGGATCCAGGAACACTTCTTGGTTGCTAACCTGTGGATCATTATTTATCAGGTTAATAATAACTAATGTTTGTGTGGAGCTTTGCTGCTCACAAATCATTTCGATATAAATTGTCCCATCATTTCTTTAGAACCATCCTGGGAGGCAATGATTGTTTTCATTCTCTAAGTGAGGAAACAAGGCTTATTTAAGGTTGTTCAATTAGCAAGGATAGAGTATTCTGGCAGAATAGAGAAGTAAAAGTACAAAACAAACAGCTTTGTTGAGGTGAGGATGCGGAAAGGAGCACACACAATTTGGCCTTCCACCGCCATAATGTCCTGTGGTTTATGCTAGAGCAAAACTCTTTCAGAAAATGGTTCAGAATGTACGTCTGCTGTTGCTATAAAGCATGTATTTTCTACTTGACCCGATTCATTAATTTATCTATTCAACAGTTGAGTGCAAAAGGAAGTATACTGTGAATTCTGCTTGGATCTCAACTCTGTGAGATCATTCTATATAAACAGCTTCAATTTTCTCTTTTTAAGAGAACTTTTTTTAAAAAGACAAAATAATAACAGCAAAAATGATACGGAATTTCAAAGCAAGATGGTAGGAAATGAACAATGGTTGTCATATTGCATGTTGTTATTTTCAAAATAGTTGTGCAGATTGCCAGCTATAGGCATGCAAAATTGAACAAACAATATAAGCACTAACTGTTCCTTTTCATGAACTATTAGGATTAGTAGTAGAGTTATCTTAGATACACACACACACACATATGTATGTATCTTTATATATATATATATATATATATATATATATATATATATATTTCCTTTGAGCAGCTTCTTCCCGTTTCACAATATCTATTTGGACCTTATTTACTCTTTCAGTTTCTTTTAGGGATACAATACAATGTTTATACATGCAAGTCTGATTTATCTTGCTTATAACTATGGTCTCTATGCGTCCATTTATATATAAGAGTCTTGAGTTTCTGATGTGAATCCTGGAAGTTCCAAACTCCACTCAGCCAGGAGTGAAGCCCCAGTGCCATATGCCAGAGGAGTGCCCAGGCTAGTTGCATGATCCAGAGACTCTGAATCCTTCCTAGCCAGTTTCAAGGCCCTGATGTCACCATACTCCGGGGGTGTGTTCCAGCTAGCAACCTGGGTCCCAGAGGTTCTGAACTCTATCAAGCCAGGTGAAAGGTCCCAGTGCCACACTCTGGGGTGAGTCCCTGATAGTCACCTAGGTCCCAGAGGTTCTGAACTCCATGCAGCCAGGTACTCAGCCCTGGCAACACACTCCAAGGGTGTGTCCTTGCTAGCTGCATGGAGGATCTGAACTCTGCTCAGCCTCGTAACCCAGTGCAACCCAGCACAATCAATCAGGGGAATGCTAGGTCAGCCTCACAGGTCACAGAAAACAAGGCTTCAGCACCATAGTTTTGGGGTGAGCCCTGGATACCACAGGAATATCAGAAGGTTGAAACTCTTCCCAGTGCAGAATTTCAGTGCAATCTGTCAGATGGGTGCCTGGCCAGCTGCCGGGGTCCTAGAGAAAATAACAAATGAAAGAGAAAGGTGCAGTCTCAGTCCTCCAACCCACCAAGAAATAACTCAGGAGACATAGAAATGGAAGACACTGGAAATAGCACAACTGAACTTTCTCAAATGATAGCAATTGAAGTAAAGAAACAAATCCATGAAGCTATAGAGGAAATTAGATTGTAAATAATCTCTCAAGTAAAAAAGAAATGACAAACATTATGAAAGAAACGTTGAGTGCATCTAAAGATCTAGGTAAAAAAACATAATTGGAACATAAGAAAATGATGGAAACCTTGAATGAACAATATAATTCAGAATTAGGATGCATGAAACAGATTCAAAGGGGTATTCAGGAAATTAAAAATTCTATTTGAAACTGCCAAAACCTCTTTAATGAAGCTAAAGATAGACTCTCAGACCCTGAAGACAGGATGGAAGCTTATGTTCATAAAAAAAAGACCTCTCAAAAATAACAATGAACCAGGAAACAATTCAACAGCTACAAGATAATGCAAAGAGAAACAGTTGAAGATTGACAGGTAGGTGTCAATGAAAAAAACCAGGGGTCAACACAAATGACATACAAAGACAATTTATAGAATTAATTGCAGAAAATTATCCAAACATGGAAAAAGAATCTGATATACAAATAAGTGAGGCATATAGAAGTCCAATTAGCCATAACCAAAATAAATCTTCACCCAGACATATAATAATTAGTATATCAGAAATTCACCACAAGAGCAGAATACTAAAAGCTATCAGAGAAAAGAAATAGATCACCTATAAGGAAAGCTTATCAGAATCATGGCAAACTTCTCAACACAAACCTTTGAGTCAAGGAGAGCTTGGAGCTGTTTCAGGTCTTGAAAGAAAACAACTTTTAACACAGATTGATGTACCCCACAAAATTAACTTTGAAAATTGATGGAGAAATAAGATACTTCCTTAACAAAGAACAAATGAAGAAATTCATGACCACCAAGCCAACATAACAAAGAGTACTGAAAGATACTCTAGGAAGAGACAAAAAATAACTGCAATCCCATGAACAATAGCAGGAAGAAACCACTAAGCAGGGAAATAATTAAACATAAAAAGTAGAAAACCAACAACAGAAAGATAACATGACAGAGATAAGTCAGTACATATCAGTTATATCCATCAACGTGGATGATCTTAACTCACTAAGAGGTAACAGACTAGCAGAGTGGATTAAGAAACAAAATTCAACAATATGCTGTGTACAAGAAACACATGTAACTCAAAAGGAGATTTATAGACTAAAAGTCAAGGGATGAAAAACAATACCCCATGCAACAGGAACCCAGAAAAAAGCAAGGGTAGTTATTCTGTTTGCAGACAATGTGAACTTCAAACCAAGAATGATGAAAAGAGATAAAGAAGGTCACTACATACTGCTTAGGGGAAAACTTGAAGAGCAAGAGCTAACAGTCATAAATATATATGCACCATATACGGGAGCATCCAACTATGTAAGACAAATCTTAATAGACATGAACAATCAAATAAAGAATAACACAGTTGTAACAGGGGACTTTAATACCCCATTGTCACAAAGAGACAGATCAACCAAACAAAAAATCACCAAAGAAATAACAGAATTGAAACAAACTTGTGAACAAATGGACCTAGTAGATATGTACCGAGTGTTCTACCCAACCACATCAGATTGATTATTTAAATCCTATGCATGCTATCTGGCCATAGTGCAACAAAATTGGAAATTAATGATAGAAACCCCTACAAGAACCCCCATAAACACATGGAAATTGAATAACACTCTCCTAAGTAACCAATGGGTCACAGAAGATATTACAGAAGGAATTCAACAATATATACAATTGAGCAAAAATGCAAATAAAACTTACTGGAGCCTGTGGAACAAAATGAAAGTGGCCCTCATAGGCAAATTTATAGCAGTAAACTCCCACATCAGGAAAATGGAACATACAGAAATAAACAACCCAATGCTGCACCTCAAACTTCTAAAAAAAAGAGCAAGTGCCCCAAAGCCAAAAGAAGGAAAGAAATTATAAAGATTAGAGTGGAAAGTAATGCAATTGAAACTAAAAATAAGAAGCCATGTGAATTCTAGGAAGAGAAAAGTCAGATAGCACCTCCCGTGAGCACCTTCCCTGCAAGCAGGCTAAGAATCAAGCCCTTCCCCCCATCCTGACCCTGTAAGAGACCCTGTAAGACCCTGTTCAGAGGACGGGCTCAGCTGACAGCAAGTAAGATATATAAAGCAACTAAATGTTTGTATTGTTTGGTTGATTTTGCAGTCTTGGAGCCAACGGTCTGAGCATCTCTTGGGAGGATGACAGTATGCAGTATAGCAAATATGGTGTATTTCCTTCTATCTTGTCTTTGAAACCCAATACTATCCTCACTGCTTGGCTTTGTTCTGATTGTTTTGCTTTATTCAATATTATGTTTTGATTGGTTTTATTCTGTTTTGTTTTTGGTTTCATTTTGCAATACCTGATATGTTGTAATTTGGCATAACTGTTGCCATCTTGGGCCCTGTATTTGACTCATGCCCTGTATTTGACCCAGAAGAGTGGAAAATTACAAAGGTAAAAGTCCCATGAGCAAAGCAGAATGAGCTGCACCCACAGGAGGAAAAAATTAACCTGCTCAACAAAGAAGCAGGATACATGTGTCAACCAAAGTCAATGTAAGATTCTAGATAAATTGTTTCTAACAGGATGACTTGCTTTTCAGTTTTCTGCTTTAAATGCCCTGTAACCCTCCAGTTCACGACCACTTGGTTTTGACTGTGAAATGGGTCTACATGAGTGGTTGCTGAGCTTAGCTAATAAAATCCCAAAATTTATCAATTTGGCTGCTTGGATTCCTATATTGATTACAAATCCACTTCTGATGGAATGGATAACTATTCTGAAGATAACAAGATATACTATGTTAGCTGTTATTATTTTCCTAGTATCCTGCTTTGAAATTCTGTACCAGTTTTGCTGTTTTTTTATTGAATTTGCTCTACTTTATTTTGTTGGCTTTTACTATCTTTAAAATAAAAAAAGAAACTAAGAAAAAAATACAAAGAATGAATGAGCCAAACAGTTGGTTCTTTGAAAGAAAAATAAAATTGATAAATCCATAGCCAACCTTATCAAAAAGAAGAAAGAAAAACTCAAATCCACACAACAAGAAATGAAAATGATAAAATAAGTGCAGGCCCTGTGGAAATACAGATGATCAATACCTACTCTGAAAACCTTTATTTTCATATGTTCAATAACAGAGAAGAAATGGACAGATTCCTAGAAACATATAAATTACCAAAGATGAATCAAAAAGATATAAAACTGCTGAATAACACAATTTCAGTTAATGAAATTGAACATGTAATTAGCACCTTACCAACAAAGAAATCCCAGGTCCTTTATTCACTTTTTGAATTCTACAAGAAATTTAGGGAAGATCTTAATGACAACATTCCTTAAATTCTTCAAGGAAATTCAATGGGAAGCAAGTCTCTCAAACTTATCCCTGAAAGCAAGAATTACCCTAATACCAAAACCAGAGAAAGACCCAATCAAAAAGCGAAAATTACAGGCCAATCTCCCTAATGAATATGGGTGCAAAAATCCTCAATAAAGTACTGGCAAATAGATTGTAAAAATCATCCAGAAGATTATATGCCATGATCAAGTGGATTCATCCCAGGAATGCAGGAATGGTTCAACATGTGCAAATCAATAAACAAAATACACTATATCAATGGAGCCAAAAACAGGATTCACATGATCACATCAATAGATACAGAAAAGCTTTTGACAAAATCCAACACTCATTCATGATTTAAAAAACCCTACAGAAAATTGTAATAGATGGTCTCTACCTCAATCTGATAAAAGCCATATATAATAAACCAACAGCCACCATGTTACTAAATGGAAAAAACTGAAAACTTTTCATGTGAAATCAGGAAGAAGATAAGGATGTCCATCATCATCAATCCAATTCAATATACTTCTGTAAACATTAACCAGAGCAATAAGACATGAGAGAGCAATAAAAGGAATAAGGATAAGAGAGGAAGAAGTTAAATTATCATTATTTGCAGATGATATTACATTCTATCTACAAAACCACCCAAAAACCCATTGAAAGACTTCTAGGTGTAATAATGAAATTCAGTAATGTAGCTGGATTCAAGGTCAGCACTCAAAAATCAGTATCATTGCTGTACACAAACAACAAACTCATTGAGAGAGAAATAAGGGAAACCTCCCTTCACTATAGCAACTAAAAAGAAAATGAAATACTTAGGACCAATCTAACAAAGGAAGTTAAAGGTCTATACATTGAAAATTACATTATTCTGTAAAAAAGAAATTGAAGAGGAATTTAGAAAATGGAAAGATATTCCCTGTACATGGATAGGAAGAACAAACATTGTGAAAAGGGCCATTCTCCCACAATTTGTATACAGGTTTAATGCAATTCCTATCAAAATACATTTGCATACCTCACATATCTAGAAATTGTCTCTAAAATTCATCTGGAACCACAAGAAAACTAGAATAGCAAAGGCAAAGCAGGAGGTATCACAATGCCCAACCTGAAATTATACTACAAAGCTATTGTGATAAAATCAGCACAGTATTGAAGTAAAACAGACCTGAAGATCAATGGAATATATTAGAAGATATAACCACAACTACAAATGTACTTAGCCATCTCATCTTTGACAAAGAGGTCAAACAGGTTCACTAGAAGAAAGATGGCCTCTTTAGTAAGTGGTGCTGGAAAAAGTGGATTTCCATATGCTAAAAACTAAAACTAGACTCATGTCTATCACCATGTACTAGACTAAAGTCAAAATAGATCAAAGATATAAATATTAAAACAGAAACACTGAATCTGCTGGAAGCCAAAGTAGGTCAAAATCTTGATGATATAGGAGTAAGCAGAGAGTTCATGAACAAAAATCCAACTGCATGGGAAATACTTCCCAGAATCAACAACTGGGATCTCATCTTATTAAAAAGATTTTGCAAAACAGTAAAGAACAAAACCAATAAAACCAAAACATTGGAGACATTGCAGGACTTCAATAGAAGATAATAGTCAAACCAGAATGGGCTTCATAGTGAATCTTAACGTCTTCACAGTTGTTGCCTATACTCTCAAATTTGGTACTATCAAGCAAAACAGAATAGAGTAAAATCAGTCAAAACAAGATGGTGAGAGCAATACTTATCTCTTGCTTTACTTGGTTAAATACTTCACTTTTGAACTCGTCTATGAGGTCCCGGAGATATTGCTTTATGTCTATTGGTGCCGTGTCTGACATTGCATGTTTTCTGTCCTCATTCTCTTTGCATTTAACTTTCCTGGATCAGTGTTCTCAGGATTGGGGACCGAGGACCCTTTCTTGTTGCTCCCTCTTTCCACATATTTTGTTCCTTCCATTCAAGCGTATATAGGAGACCCAGTTTCTTTCTTTGTCGGTTACAGTTTGTTTGAATCGTGCCAGCTAGGTGTTCCTGCCCACTGCAATGTACAAGGGAGACACAGACCTGGGCAGCCTCTGCTGGGCCCACCCATCCAGGTCAGTCAACCTGCTGAAGGTTTCACTGCATTAGGGTGCACTGCTGGGTGTAGGGACCTGGTTTGGGCTAGCCTACTGGGTCTTAGTCCACGATGTCACCCAGGTCAAGCGCTCCCCACCAATCCCACTTGAGAGGGGAATATGTGACTGAAGTCAATGCAGCGTCCTGTTCTGGCTAGTCTGCCCGGTCCCAGAAAGTCCTCTGTTGGAGCCTCCTAGTCCATGGAAGGATACGCGTTCCTCTCACTCACCACAGGTCAACGCAGGGCTCCCCACCAGCTCTGCTCTCAATTTGGTTCACCCATTCCCACTCTCAGAGCTTTCACGTCACTATCCCTGTTGTGCTGATTCAGATGCAGCAGCAGCTGCAGGAAATTCAAGCTGCGGTTTCCGGAGGCGCGGGTTCCAGCTTCAGCACTGAGACTTTAGCTGTTCCAGTCATAGCACCAGGACTGCATTTCCAGTTGGTTTCGCTCAGTTTAGTTCATTCCTGGGTTGGCAGGGTATATCTTCCCCTGCTTAGGACTCCCCACACCGCATCATTCCTGGAATCTAAGCTGGGTATCTCAGAGAGCCTCCATAGGTGCTATTATCTATCTGCCATGTTCTCCCGAAAGTCTGTAAGAATGACTTTAACACCATCACCTGATCTACTGTGTAGGAAGTGGGGAAGCCACACAGGGTGAGTCCCTGATCCATTGAAGAGGCAATGCTTTTTAGTCAGAATATGTGCTATGGACTTCTTATGAGCTAGAAATATAGTTCTTCTAGAGAAACTACAAAGTTCTATACATTTGTCTATCATAGTAGCTGGTTTCACTAACTTGTACATGTGACTTCATACTGGTACTATCTCATGGTCTGGGACAATCTGAAAGTCAGATCATTCAAAGGTAGCCTTGATTCCAACCCAAGCTCCAGAATCTGAGGTCCCAAGGATTACACTAATCTGCCTCTTTCTTTCTTGCAGGTATTTATACAAGATTAATAATTGTTTTTTTTTCCTCTAATAAAATGACAGTGTTTCATTCTTTAAAAATATAGTGTGTCATTCTTTAAACATACAAATTTATTATCTCAGATGTAGACTTTCTTTGTGACAATTTTTCTGGTCAGCCAACTCTGTCTCAGGTAAGCCAGGCCATTTCTGCCAACTATCATGATTCCACATCCATGGTATCTGGGGAATGCAAGGGGAGGTCAGAAGGAAGGAGTGGATATAAAGATCAGTATCACTGACCTTTGCAGATATTCTGTTCTCCATTGTTAGTAAATATTAAAGAATAGATGCCCCTATCTATTGCATGGAGCTGACTGGCATCTTCCTGGCTGGTGCTTACTCTGACACCAAGAATTCGTATCAAAATAGAGAAGGTTGAGCGCTATTCTCCCTCTGGCTATTCTTCATCATGGTGATAATAGCAGAAAAGCGATCGTAAAGATCAATTTTGGAAATGAACTGTGTGTTAATCTACTATCAGCAGGACCTAAAGTATAAAAAGGCGAGGTGAGAAGAGAACCTCTGTTATTTTGCTGAACTTGGTGTGGATGATTTTATTGCACACTGAAGACACACATCTAAAATACAGCATCTGATCCTCCAGTATACAGATGCAGGAAGTGGAAACATTTATAAATAGACAACTATTACCATGGCATCTTTGGAACTTGTTTTAACCATCGTACTTCTAATTGCCAAGTGTCATGCAGCTTTGAATTACATTTAGGAAATTATCCAGGATACTAAATTCATAGTTAAAGAGAATAACAAGGGATGCAGCAGTACCAAATAGGTCTTTGAATAAAACACAGAATTAAATGAAATTCAGCAATCAACATTCTGTTTTCTTAGTGGTGATACTGTATCAGGTTACTCAGTATGAACAGAAATCCTCCCTGCCCCTTCACTTTTCTATGGGGAACTATGTTTCAAGTCAGGCAATTTATTGGCAACAGAATGATGTAATTGTTTATATATTTTTCATTTTATTTTTTGAATTGACACATAATAGTTCCACATATTTATGAAATACAGCATGATGATTTTACTAATAAATATAATAAGCAATGATAATTCAGGGTAATCAGTATATCCTTCACCTTAATCTTTTATTATTCCAATACAGTGACAATTGTGAAAAATTCCTCAATGCTTAAACTAAAATATCTTAAATTTCAACACTCAATCTCTTACAAAATGATTGGCATCAAAATAAAAATTAGCCAATTTTATTCTTTAAATTTAAACTGAAAAACTCTTACAACCCTAGCCTCCATGAACAGTGACATTTTGTGGTAATGCTGATAAAGAGTGCTCTTAATTTTTTCATTTGTACAGTGTTAGGATTTGGTTTGCAAATATTTATTCCCAGAGAACTCCAGCTGTGCTCATATTTGGCCCTCAGGGCTGTCCTACTGTTCATGGTGACAAGAAAAAAAAATGAATATCAGGCTCTTAGGTCTATTGTACTCCAGAATTTCTGAGGCCCTTGAATGTCTAAATTCCCAATTTTGAAATAATATCCCTCCCTAAAACTCTAGCTCCTCAGAACATTATCTATTTAAAAGATCATGTTTTTAATGATTCATTACTAAAAATCTGAAACTAAATCAAAATAAAACGCAAGGTAAGTTTTTTCTCCTGTGTTGATCTATTTTTGTCACTGTAGCAGGACACCTGAGACTGTTTATTAAAAATTACAGCAAACGTAAGAGTATTGGTTCGTAGTTCTGGAGGCTAAGAAGTCAAAACCTGAGTAGCTACATCTGCAAAGAAGGCTTCTTGCTGAATTGTCCTGTGTTAGTAGGGAAAGAGGGAGCACGATCTTGAACTCAGTCTGAACTCTTTTATAGCAACTTTAATCCATTTGTGAGAGTGGAGTCCTCAGAACCTAAACATTTCTCATTAGGTCCCACTTCCCAATACTGTTTAGAGATTAAATTTCCAGCACTTTTTTTAAGGAATGTTCATTTGAGTCATAGCTGTAACCATCTCTTGTTTTCTCAGATGGTAACTGTCAGGCTATAGAACTAAATTATTTTCCTCAGTTAAATCTCAAAGAAGAGTTACATTTCTATACCAAAGCTTTTAGCCTAAGGCTGTAGAATTTGAGATCAATATGCTACCTACCACATTCATAAATTTGTGTGAGTGGCCTAATCATCTGAAGCCTTAATTTCATCTTCTATAAAGTGAGAACTATAGCCATGATTATCACACAGGAGTAGAGAATTAAACAAGTTTATATAAGAAAATATTCCATAAATTTAGAATAATATCCAGCACACAAAGGTACTTAGTCAGTGGCAGTTGGTGCCTGTGACAATCCCCAGTGTCCCAGAAGGAAACTCAGTGCCGAACAGCAGTCCTCCCCGTGGTTATTACAATGAGGATGTCAATATTAACATGTTGTTCATGTATTTTAAGCCCACTGATATAAAACCATGGCTTAAGGGAGAAATCTCTCTGATAAGTAATTTTATGACCTGTGCTCTAAGCAGAGTTCTTAGGTTTCTGATAACAGTGACAAAGAGATGAGCTTCCCATTATAAGAAAGAGTTTTCCTTTCACTTTGTTGAGCCACGTAGATGTGGTACATTTGTCCTTTAGTCAAAGCTGAGAACCAGTCTTAAATGACCAAGTCAGTACAGACTCTATCAAGTGTTTCCCCAGTGACACAAAAGGTTCCAATTGCACTGACATCTGGACTAGCATCTTATAAGGCCAGCAAGGCAGCTCCATTGCTCTGAAAACACAAGTATTTTACTATTTCATCTGTCGTGAATATTGTGCTTCCTGAATGTTTCTTACCTTCTCACAGCATGTTTATTCATAGAGGGAAAGTGAATCAGTTTTCCATTTTTATTCATGGAGTTGCCTCTCCAGCCTGCTTAGTTCCTTTGAACTCTGTTGACTCATTTGTTGAAAGTGCAGAGCAACCAGTGAAATATCAGACAATAGATGGTGTCATGTTTCTTCAGGTTCCTCTTGATCATAGCCAAGTCAAAGTCATAGTTCTCAGACTTTCCTTGTTTTTGGTGACTTGATGGTTTAAAAGAGCACTACTAAGTATTTTTTTTATGATGTTTTCAAATTGGTGGGGTATATTTTTAAAATCATGATGCAAACCTGAGTGACAGTTTTCTGGCAACGAGCCATTCTCAATACATAGTTGCAATCAGCAGGATTTGTCACTCTCCTTGAGCTTGCTTGTCACCTAGCTGAAGTAGTGTTTGCCACATTTCACTACTGCAAAGTTACTCCTCCCTCCTTTCCACACAGTACTCTTAGGAAAGCAGTCACTAAGTACAGTCCATACTTAAGGAGTATGAAATTATGCACTACTTCAATGAGGAGAAGAATATATACATAATATATACACAAAACATTGAGAATTCATTTCTTCCTTCCATGCATTTATACTCAATTGTTCATGCCAGTATGGGTTGATGAACATTTAGTTTGTATTTTAGGCTCTAATCCAGTACTACTGTATAACTTTGTTTTTCATTATACTAGCTTTGGCCATTGAGACATCTTTTAGTTGGCTCCTGTGTACCTTTAATATCTTTCTAGAATTTTGGGATTATTTATTCATTTACTTTGAACATATCTTAATTTCCAGAAATGTAAGATGCTCCAGATTAGTCTTTTTAAAATTTATTTAAAGAAAGACAAAACAAAATAGAAAATGGGCAGAAATAGTACATATTTTCAAAGAAAAGAAATAGTAATAAATTACTAGCTGATGTATACATATTGTTCCTCTACAAATAGTTGTTCAAGGTACACAAGTGGAACATGTAAATGGGATTTCAACCAGGGAGACTGCAAACAGTTTTGTTCAACTATCCAACAAAAACTAAGTATTATGGCTATCAATTCTATATACTTAGACATGTACACATTTATCCATATCTTCATTTATGTTGAGACCTAACACAGCTTATTAGATTAAAATCCTTCTGAACAAAGATTAATAATATTGCTGGATTTCATATCATAACACTCTGGCATCAGGATTGGGTACTGCAGTGCCCCTTTCTTTCCTTTAAAGTTTTTGTTCATTTCATCATGTGTCATCAGATCAGTTCTCATAAACTGTTTATAGGTTTTACGTAAGCATGAGTCTTAACATGTATTTCTATCCTTTCTATATTAGAAGGAGAAACATAACAAAGCAGGACAGAACTAAACTTTTTCCTATGCACATATAAAACTAAAAAGACATGTAAATCTGCTGTATAAGGAGTTCTACCCTGGTCACTGTGCTGTTTCTTGTTATCATCAACAGAACTGGCTATATCATCTGATAAAGTATAATTGAGCATATCAGTATGTAATAGAATTAACAGAAACACAACTTTGTAGATAGTGTAGAGCTACAAAACAGGTAGTAATAAAATCAGAATGGATATCATAGTGAATCATTGTCATTTACTGTTTGGTTGTCTATACTCCACAATTTGTTACCATCAACCTTACAGTTTTGAATAAAATCTGTCATAATAAGTATCAATCAAATAAGTCAGATTTAACTAAGATCAGTCATGATATAACACTGTAAGTCATACATGGATCCTGATTGAGTTAATAGGGAATTAAATATGTCCCCTATGCTATGGACAGCTGTCTGTGCCCCTCAGATCCAGTGCTTGTATACAAACTAGGATGGAACAAGTTCCAACCAAGCAGAGTGGTGCGAGTAATAAGGGTTCTAATTCCTGATACACTATCTTCTGCTGTTTTTTTTTTTTTTTTTTTTTGAGGACTATTCCTCCTCTTTACTCCCCCAGAATGTGGGGGAGTGTATTTTTGGGTCTCCCCAACACTCACGGTTTTGTATTGGGGGGGGGGGGAATCTGCTATTTACCTAAGTGTTTCTGAACTTTCTCACTCCTGGGCTGGATTCTAGTTATATTTCTTCATTTATTAAAGCCTGTCTGTTTAACCTATCCATAAACACTGATCTAGTTACCCATATTCCTCTCTGGTTCCCTATCACATTGTGTTCCATTTTCTCATGTTTGATTTTGGTTCATATAACCTTCTTCAGGCTAAATATATTTCCTATAAAGAGCCTCTCAGTGGACCCTACCTCTTGATCCACTCTGCCTGCAATTCTTTCTTTTTTCCCTTAAGTTAATGTATCTAGGCCATCTATATTAAAAATTATATCCAACTTTATCTGCCTCATTTTTGTTGAACTCTTTTTCTGCCATTAGTTGTCAGTTTGTCTTCTTCATTTCATTTTCTGCTTCATTCATTGTGGCCTCTCTTCAACTGTTTCTGGAATCTTGGTATTTTTTCTCTTTTAGAATGTCCTCCAGTATTCTCTGTAGAGTTGAATTGGTTGCAAATTCCCCTAGTTCCTTTTTATCCTGGAAGCACCTTGTTTCTCCATTAATTTCTAGGGACAGTTGTGCAGGATATATCAATCTTGGCTGGAGGTTATTGTATTTCAAAGCTTGAATTATTTCACCCCACGCGCTTCGTGATTTGATGGTTTGTGCCAAGAGGTCTGCTGTAATTCTGATGGGTGTTCCCTTGTAAATGATCTGTTTCTTGTCTCTTTTAATATTCTGTTCTTATATTGGATTTCTGGAATTTTGATTATTATATGTCTGGGTGTAGTTCTATTTGGGTTGTAGGTGGCTGGGGTCCTGTATGCCTCGTAGATCTGAGTATCTTTATCTTTTCCTATATTAGGGAAGTTCTCCTTGATTATTTCTGTGAGTAGCCTTTGCAGTTAATTTGTTTGTATCCCTGCTTCTTCCTTTACATTCTTAATTCTTAAGTTATAGATCCTCTTATCATCTTCCAGCCTTTGTATTGTTACTGCTTGTTGCCTTGTTATTTTTAAGTTTTTCCTTTCATGCTCCCATATTACAAATCTGTCCTCCAGTTCAGATAATCTATCCTTAGTTTCTTTCAAGCTGTTATGCCAGCTTTCAATAGAGTTTTTAGTTTTCTGGTCATCTCTTTGAACCTGCTTCATGTATTCTACGTTTTCTCTGTTTTCTCCATCAATCAATTCTCCCCTTTTTTCTGTTCTTCCATTCCACCATCTGTTTTTTCTTGGGAGGTGCTTAGCATTTCTCTAACTATTCTACTTATATCTTGATTAACTTGGTTAAATACTTCACTTTTGAACTCGTCTATGAGGTTCCAGAGATATCACTTTATGTCTATTGATGCCGTGCCTGATATTGCATGTTTTCTGTCCTCATTCTCCTTTGCATTTACCTTTCCTAGATCATTGTTTTCAGGATTGGGGACTGAGGACCCTTTCTTGTTGCCTCCTCTTCTCACATTTTTTGTTCCTGCCATACAGGCATATATAGGAGGCCTAGTTTCTTTCTTTTATCGGTTACAGTTGTTTGAATCGTGCCAGCTAAGTGTTCCCACCCACTGCAGTGTACTAGGGAGACACAGACCTGGGCAACCTATGTGGGCCTGCCCCTCCAGGTCAGGCAACCTGCTGAAGGCTTCACTGCATTAGGCTGCACTGCCAGGTGCAGGGACCTGGTTTGGGCTAGCCTACTGGATTTTAGTCCACGGTGTCACCCAGGTCAAGTGCTCCCCACCAGTACCACTTGAGAGGGGAATATGTGATTGAAGTCACTGTAGCATCCTGTTCTGGCTAATCTGCCCAGTCCCAGAATGTCCTCTGTTGGAGCCTCCTAGTATATAGAAGGGTCCCTGTTTCTTTCACTCGTCACATTTCGATGCATGGCTCCCCACCAGGTGTTCTCAATTTGGTTTGCCAATTCCCTCTCTCAGAGCTTTCTCATCTCTGTGCAGATTCAGATGCAACAGTGGCAGGGAATTCAAGCTGTGGTTTCCGGAGGCATGGGGTCCAGGTTTGGCACTTTAGCTGTTCCAGTCATAGCACTGGGATTGCTTTTCCAGTTGGCTTCTCTCAGCTTAGTTCGTTCCTTGGTCAGCAGGGTGTATCTCCCCCTGCTTATCTCCCCCACACCACACCATTCCTGGAATCTTAGCTGGCTATCTCAGAGGGTCACTGTAGCTGCTGTTATCTATCTGCCATGTTCTCCGCTCACCCTACAATGGGTTCTTCAAGACATAACTCTCCAGATTAGTCTTGACTTTCACTTGCTTAACTCCTAAGATTATCACTGGTTGTTTTCGAGAAAGGTTTTAGAAATATAATCTGGGCACTGGGTGTGCTTTCTGCCACCAGGATGTTGTTTCTTCTAGAATCTTTCAGTTGAGAGACCAAGTAAATAAATGTCCATACAGTAACCAGTTTATTCACACATATCTGTAAGTTTTCACATGTGTAACAATTTCATGTTCATACTACATTTGTGCATACTGTTTTGTGTCTATACTAAAATAAACATGAAATACTACTGTAATAATAATAAACCTAACTCTATTAGTACATGGATTATTCTGTCTCTACTTGTCTCATTTCCAGGGTGGTTGTGTCACAATTTATGTATCCATCATTATAGTGTCAAATTATTTCACTGCCCTAAAAATCCCTTGCACTTCACTTTTACATCCTTTTTTTCCCTTTACTTTCATCCTCTGGCTATCACTGACTTTTTATTCCCCCTATAGTTTGACTTTTCCAAAATGTCATAAAGTTGAAATAATATAGTAAACAGTCTTTTCATAGTGGTTTCTTTCACTTAGAAGTATATAAGTTTAGTCTATGTCATTTTACAACTTGGTAATATTTTGGTTAATACTACGTGGTATTTAATTAATATAGATATTTCAATTTCTCCATTCATCATTGAAGGTTACCTTATTTGCTTGTAGTTTTCAATAAATATGAATACTCTATGTATAAAAATTTGTTATGAATATTTGTAGGTTTTTGTATAGTTTTGTTGCATGATAACACTATTAACCTTATAAGAAAATAAATAGACTATTATAAAAACTGCTTCCTTGCCAATGTTTTATGTTTCTACCATAAAAAATAGCAAGTGTTTCACTGTACAGCAATGGTTAATAATGGTAAAAAGCAACAATATATACAAGATGTACCATATCAGTACCATTTAGCAGAGTACTCTTTGCAATGAATTAAAAATTTATTTTAACCAGCTCAATTGGGATTAGCAACAAATTCTCATAGGGAAAGTGACTGTCATCTGTGTAATAGCACTTTAGAGGTTTCAAATATCTATATCATTTTACTTCTTGTTAACCATCATCAAGGAATATTTTATTTTTCAGTGTTTCAGGGCATAGTTTTTGGCATTCAGTGTTCATGGCAGAAATTATAATGTTATTAATTATATGATGTCAACCTACTGATTTACAAACTCTGGAAAAATGCAATCTGAGTGTGTGTGTGTGTGTGTGTGTGTGTGTGTGTGTGTGTGTGATCATGAAGACTGATTTCAAGGGTGTTTGTACTTCACTACATTCCCAACCTCCTTTTTTAATGTTTTTGAAACAAGATACCCTTGAATTTCTAAGCTGCCTAGGCTGGGTTTAAACAATATTCTCTTGTGTCAGCCTCCCAGACCTCTGGGATTCCAAGCAACTGTGGTCATGCCCAGCTATAATATGACTTTAAATTGAGACATTTTGTTGGAAAGAAACCTGATGAAATTTTGTGTTTTCTAAATATTCCATGTTTAACTTCCACATTCTTGCTTAAATTCTAAATAAAAAAATGTTACCTATTAAATATTTTGAGATTTTAGCATATATTATATTAGTCCAGGCTATAAAGAAAACTACAAATTGGATGATGTTAACAAAAGTATATTTTCTTACAATTCTCCAAACTACAAGTTTGAGATCACTATGCCAGCAAGATCAGTTTCTCCCAAGGTCTCTCTTACCTTATGGATGACCATCTTCACCTCACTATGCATGTATCTGTGGGCAAATGTCCTTGTTTATAAACAAGTCTTTATAAAAACTCCAGCTACATGACATTGGGGTTCATTCTAACCAGTTCAATTTAACTTATCTTTGCCTTATATTTTTACCTCATTTCCAAATAAATTCACATTCTCAGATGTTTAGGAGTAACAACTTCAACATTTGAATTTGAGGGAGCACAATTGAATCTGGTGTATGTACTTTAATATTTTGTATAAATTCTCAAATTAATTCTGGTCGCTGAGTATAGAAAATGCATAGAAAAAATTTTTAAAATGTAGTATGAAGCTGTATAGAAAATGAGACTCTTGGTATATTACTTTTCACTGGAAGAAAGCACTCAGATGTGCCTAACATGACACAGCTAGCTCTCCCAATCAGGGTTATGGTTATGATTATTTCTTACAACACTGTTTTCAACTCAGCCTTGCAGTGACAAAAATACCTGCTATTACTAAGTCTGCCTGGTACTTCCAGGAATAAAATCCTGTGACAGGCCCCCATTCCTCATGTAATTACAGTAAATATGAGAGGAATAAAGATGCAGGTGAAAAATTAGCATTCCTCTGAAATGAAATAAGCATACTTGTTGTTTATATCCTCCAGTCTTACAGGGAAAACTTAAAATCAATGAAAATTAAAACTACAATCCTCACTAGCTAATAGCAGAGCCCAGTGTCAAGGTTCCAGTCCACTGCTTGTTATTCTTTGGAGGAAAAGTCACTTCATTTTATTAAGGGTCCCTTAGCTTGTGAATACCAAATTGGAACATTTATATGCTTATTCCAAATATCATCTATTTTAAAGTAAATAAGGCACTGTCCTGAGCCCTAAGGATATAAAAATTATTTGTAAGATTCTCAGAGAGTCTATAATTATATGAAATTGGCTAATAGTAATGGAAGTGGAGTACATTCTCAAAAAAATTATCTTTTTCTAGAAAAAGATAAACACAGTAATTATGTATATATATAAGTACATATGTACGTATGAGGGGTTTATCAAGAGTTTCAATTACTTTTCTCTTGTTGCTGAGACAAAATATCTGATGGCCAAAATTAGGGAAGTAAAGGTTTATTGCCTACAGTTCTTGGAGGTTTCAGTCCAAACTCAGCTGGCTGCAAGCAGGGTGGCATGGCTCAGAAGCAGCTGTTCAAGGCAGTTGCAAACAGCAAGCACAAACAGCAAAAAAGAGAAAGTCACGCCTTCTTTCCACTCTCACATTGTATGCTGGCTTCATCCCTGGGTGAGTGTATCACTCACACCACCAATCCAAGGGCTAGACAAAGAACCAATCACAGATGCTAGATTTGGTCACATCCATGATTGCATGAGACTTGGGGTGGCCACTGACATAAACCATGACATTTTACCCCTGGCCCCCACCAAAACTCATGCACATTCTTTATACAAAAGACATTTAGTCCATCTCCAAGAATTATCAAAGTCCTTACAGTTTCAGCATTGCTGTAAAGTCCAAATCCCAAGTCTCCTCTGAGACCTAAGGCAAACTTACCAATAGCACCCTGTACAAATTAAAACAAAGTTAAAAACTTCCAACACACAATGGTACAAAATAAACATTACCATCCCAAAAGTTATAGAGGAATACAAAGCATTGGAATCCAAACAAGTCCAAAATCCAGCAGGGCAAACATTAAAACCTGGAGTTCCACATTCAGAATCTGAAGCCATTCTGGTTGTGAGCTCTAAAAGGCTGGAGTGACTCCACCACCATGGTGTTTCCCATGGTTTTAACTCCCATGGATTCTCTCTTAGGCTGGTTTGGCTCTCTCCTTGCAGCTTTCCTTAGACAATCAAAGCTCTTGCCTTTTCCAAATGCCTAGGTTCTCCACTGCATCTCTGGCTTCACATAAAGAGCTTCACATATTGGCCTCCCAAATGGCACATTGCCTGGCCTCCCAGGCCTTTTGAAATCAGGGTGGAAGCTGCCTTAACCTCAGAACTCATGCATTCTCCATGTACCTAAGACCAGTGCCACATGGATGCTGCCAAGGTCTTCTGCCAGCTGGAGCAGAAGCCAGGGTTCCCTCTCCCTTAGCTGTAGGGATCAAGTGCCTAGATCATGAACTCTCTAAACTTGATTGTGAGTAATAGATTCTCTGTCATCACCACTCTGGAATCTGGTGTGGTTGCCACCATTTTGGAACCTCCTATGGCCTCTGTCACTACTCTGGAATGTGGCACTCTGCGGTTTTCTCCTCCAAGCAAACTCACTTTTGCCGCTTTGAGGCTGCAAAAGGTGGAGATCCACTGCTTCCTGGGAGGCCCACAGGCTATCTTTTCTATTTCTCTGTTCCTTCTCAGCAATCTAGTCTCAACTTAATCTTTATAGTCCACAGCTTCCTGGGCAAACTCAGGATGCTTTAAACCATCCTGATGGGCTCTTAGCTCTTGATTCACAACATAAATCTGGCTAAAAACCCCCCAAAACCCCAACAATAGCCATGCTACAGCCTCAACATTTGACTGCCTTGAAATTTCTTTTGTCAGATTAATCAGTCCATTGCCCTTAATTTCACTGTCAGATAGTGTCTCTGGACAAGACCAAAATCAAGACAAACATTCTGCCAAGCCATACATTGTGTGGAGTCCAACAATCAATTCAGTCCTTCTTTCTGGCAGAAACCTTCCAAGCCTCATTTTTACTGGCAGGCTTTTTATTAACCTTCGGGTCTCCTGAGCTCTGACCAGAATCTCCTCTACAGAACAGCCTAAGCTGTTCCAACTCTGTGCATTCAAACAACATCTCTGAACCTTTCCAAACTCTGCCCACAAGCCATTTCCAAAGGCTCTTGAACCACATGGTCAGGTACAGTCACAGCAATGACCCTACTCCTCTGGTACCAATTTCTATCTTAGTTACTTTTCTTTCTCATTGTCAAGACAAAGTACCTGATGCCCAAGTTTACGGAAGGGAAGGTTTATTTCTTCAGGATGGAGGTTTCAGTCTATACTCAGTTGGCTCCAAGCAGCAGGATAGCATGGTGGGACCACCATAAATAGCAAAGGGCAATAGCAAAAGAGAAAAAGACACACCTTCTTCCTGTCCTTACACTGTATACTGGCTCCACTCATGGGTAGGTGTAGCACTCACACCACCAATCCAAACACTAGACAATGAACCAATCCCAAATTCTAGATTTGGTCTCATCCATGATTGCATGGGGCTTTGGAGGATCACTGACATAACCATGACATCAAGAAACATTTAACAAAAATAAAGTAATAAAATTAGTATGTGAACTAAATGTCCAAAATAAAAATTTAAAACTCTATGGATGTGTGCATATTGTAAAATTGTTATCTAAGTGATTTAGGTCATTTTAATATGTTCAAGCCATTTATTGATGTTTTAGGATTTATTTTCCACATAATTCATTGCATTGCCTGGCTTTTCTTTGGGTGCCTGATAACATTTAGCTACACCAAAAGCTGTAAGGATCTGTTTCTGAGTGCCAGGGTCTCCCAAAGTCCCTACAGGGCCTCCTCCAAGACGGTGGCCTCTGGCATCTCCCGCTGCCTCTGCTCCCAGGAGTTTAGAGCCCAGGAGTTGCAACTCCACTGCCTCTGTGCCCAGGTCTGCCTGCATTCATGCAACTCAACCTCTGTTGGAGATGCTGTGATCTCATGTTCCCTGCCAGATGTGATGGAAGGATTTGTAGTTTGTGTCTGCACACTAGCGCTACAGGTTGAGTGTGAGTGTGTATGTGTTCATGGTGATAATGGCTTTATATGTATGTTAGATACCAAAATAAATAATTCTATGTATGTAAGTCAGATACAGCCTTTCTTTTGGGGGCTCGATGAAACTGAAATTTTCTCCCTTTTTATATTCTGCCTTGTCTTATATTTCTACCAGAATATCTATCGTCATTCTTCAAAGAAAGTCAGCCTAAACTACAGTCTAAACATTTTAAATTTTATAAAACTGATTTTAACTCACCAGGCCTTCCTCTTCTAGGAAACATTAATGAATTTGCTTCTTTATTTGGTTATGTGACATAAGTTTTCCATCTCCCATTAACTTAAATTGTTATTACTCTGAGAATAAGGAATTATAGGATCCTTATTAGAATTTATATAATTTGTCTTGGGAAATATATTTTAATATGGCTCCAAATATTACAAATATTTATTTGTATTTTTTTATTTCTAACTCAAAATTTCACTTAATCTATTTGATAACAGAATATCAAAGTAAGTATTTTTGTCTTTTTTTTATTAGTTCACAAATAAACTAGGGCTTAAGTAATACTTTAAAAGTCAAAAAGCCTGTAAGGGATATATTTCTCTAACTTCCCAAATCATAAGCATCCTACTTTTCCACAGTGCTGTCAGTGATACTATTTATATAAATTTGAAATGTTTAGAAATCTGAGATAATAGTGATAAATTTACTTTTCACTTTGAACTTTTTATTGGTAGAAATTTATTCATATCTGAGAGAACCATGTTTTCTGTATCCTTAGAGTGTCTACAATCATTGATTATTTTCATAGTTAGTAAATTTGTTGCCTCATTATCTGCCACCTCTCAGCCATCTTTTTAGTTAGCTTCATTGTATGTGTGTAGTTTATTGTTCAGCAACCGCTGAAAAGATGAGTTTCAGATGAGACTTTTTTTAAAGCCTTAAAATCTACATTTTTTTGTTATTCTTTAAAGGGGATGTAAATTGGCGAGCTTATAAGGCTTGGAAGAAAGGCTAATGCTTCTTAGAGTAATTCATTATCACAAATAAGTGTAATTTTTCACCTATGCAGTACGTAGAGGTGAGCAGGGACATTTTAAAATGCAGAATGTGGTGAAATCTGTCTGCCTCTTTTTCTGTATATGTCCTGGTTACTCTTGCTGCATAACAAGACTATCATAACAGACTATGGTAGTATAATACAGCCATTTTGTTCTGCTCGTTGATTTTTTGGGCAAGGAATTTGAAGACGACAAGGATGGCTTGCTCAATTTCATAATTTTGGAGTTGTTAGCTGGGTTCTTGGCTCAAAAGCTGGGGATGATTGGGTTGGGCTGAAATCATAGGGAGGTGCCTACAGTCATTTGCCTGGCAGTCGATGCACTCTGTTGCCTGGGGCCGGGGAGTGACATGGCTTCTCGGTAAAGACTTCTTCATGCTTTCTAACAAGATGGCAGCTGCTTCCAAGAGCGAGCTTCCCAAGGGAGTGTAAGAAGTGCATGTTAAATTTGGTTTAGGCTTAGAAATCACATACTTTGTGGATTAAGGCTACAATCTGCTCTATCTAGGTTCAAGGAAGGGGCCTACACCGACACTCAATGGGCACCAAGGTCATGTTGCTTGAAGGTCATCAGAAGGAAACACAAGCTGCCATTTTGGAGCATGCAGTAAGCCCTGACTGAGTCAGATCTTTTAAATAAAGTTTTATTATTTTATGAGCTATGTGATTTTCCAGTGGCAGAAGAAACTATGAAAAGAATCAATGACCAAGAACTACTTGCCAGTTAAACTATTCATAACATGGGCTTCTCCCTGGAGGCCAATCAAAGTTGGTTGTACTATTTCTTGTGACTGAATCTTGGTTCTTTTCTATGTTGTTACAATCTAGACAGTGTGGGTAACACAGGTGATATTTTTCCCATTGACTACCAATCATTAGGATCTCTTATATGATAATGTTGAAAAAGATACTAGCAAAATCTGCTCAAAAATATATGGCTGAGAAAACTCAGTTTAATCTTCAATGAATCACAAGTCATAAAAGCATAGAAACACTGTACCTGAAAACCTGATGCAAATGATTCATCAGAGATCAGCAGAGATGATATTGGCCAACATTTACTTCAATCCATGTCAAGATGTGTGGTACATGGTGTGCATGCATATGTGTGTGTGTGTGTGTGTGTGTGTGTGTGTGTGTGTGTGTGTGTGTCTGTGTGTCTGTGTTTGTGTTGAAGGGGAGGTTGGAAATGTTTAAATACTTTACTAAACTTGAGCTAATATTTGAATCACACAATATGATATTTTTGTTAAATCAAATTTGTGTAAATATAGTTCTAAATGAAAATACCCTCCATTGTTAAAAAGCAGTCCTTAGAATCAAATGCTTATGTAGGGAACAACTATGTTAGTGTCCCATACACTTAAGATCATACTTAAGATCAAAATTTAAAGGAAGGAAAACATTTAAGTTGGCTTATAGTTGCAGAGGGGTGGAGTCCACAGTTGCCTGGCCTCCTTGCTTTATACCTGTAGCAAGGCTGAACACCATGGCAGGAGCAAAGGGAGAGAGAGAGGAGCCAGGACTATAAGAGACCTTCAGGGGCACACGCCAATGCCCCAGCTTCCTCCACTAAGCCCTACCTTCCAATCTCCCATCACTTCCCAGTAATGCCACGGCTGGCAACTAAACCTGTAGCATATGAGCTTTGGGGGACATTTAAAATCCAAATTAGAAAGATTTCAAACTATGGCTTAAACAAAGGCTGTGATCTATTTTTACATTTGAAAATAAGTTTTGGAAACAGTATCATAGACGAAGAAACCACAGCTGCCAGACCGCCTTGAGAGGGTCATCCTGTACTTGTCGGAAGAGACTCCAAAATGAAAACAGGCTGTGGAAAAATACCTTGCATTTTACAGAAAAGGAAAATGTCATCATCAAAACAAATCTAGCCAGTATTTATTGGTGCTTTTATTTTATCTCATAGAGAGCATTCAATTTTCACTGCAGTTTGACTGAGCTGCTGCTGAAATAGGACATAGGTTTACGTGTGGTTATGAGCAGGGTGGTAAACCCAGAAAAGCCCTGTCCTCTATAAAAGCAAAGATGTTATTTGGGTCTTTTCTGCAGACTATCCCTATACCTTGATGTTCTCTTCACAGTGACAATACTTGGGTATGTACTCTGCAAAGTGTCATATGATTTAGACTTGATCACTCTAGGGTAAACTTGGTGGATGTAGCATTATTAAAGTCATTGAAGAATAAATTATTTACCAAGTAATTGACTTTTGCAATTTTTAGGTACAATTTTAGTTTTATTGCAAGGCACACAATGATATACACAATGTATAATTATCATCTTCTAAATGTACAAGATGTAAATAATATACATTATAATAAAGAATATGAGTATGCTATTATATTTCTCTTTCAGAGAAAATTACCTTAGGGCAAGCAGATTTAGGCTTTGTGTGGATGAGATTTTCATATTCATGCTGAATCACCCAGAGAAGTCTTGCTTAGAAAATAAATCCCACTAAATGGACATAAAATCTTGCCACAATATTTCCCTTAAAAATTCTGATCTAAAGCCAGCCAATGAATTCTTCTATTTCACTTATTTGTCTTATGCCCCTCCATTAAATGAAATGCCTATAAATTCTGATATAAGTTGAAGAATATTTTTCAGTAATATACCACAAGAAGAAATCATTTTCCTAAAATATATGTGGATTTTAAAAATTTCGTTCCAAACAATGTTTTCAAACTTTGCTTCTTTTCAGTAACAAGCCTGGAGCTTTGCCTTAATTATTTAGGTAAAGTAAGCTTCATAAGTAGCTAAATGATATTAAGAGTGTTTCCTCGCTCCTCCTTCCCACTGGAGTTCTGGGTTTCATCCTCACCACTGTCTCCTGCACAGCCAGTTTGTTTTCACTTCCTCTGACCCTTTAGGAAGTCCTGTCTTCCTAAATTTGTTGCCAGTGAGGAGATAGAATTCATAGTGAGTCAGTCTAAAGGTCAAATGTGTACAGTGCTGGTATCTAAGAGACGCAGCAGGCGGTGCCCTCCTTTACATAGAAGAGCAGAAATATCAGGAGATGGGCAACATCTGGGAGGTAGTGAGGCTTGGGGTGGAGAGAGATTGGCAATGGTGTCACTGCTTCACAGCACCGGACAGACACTCATCGACATTAGCTCTCGCTCTCTCTGTGCCTTTGTGTCTGTCTCTGTGTCTGTCTGTCTCTTTCTCTCTCTCTCTCTGTCTCTTCCTGTCTCTGTTTCACTTTCTTCTCCTTCCCTCTCTCTTTTGAGGGAAGAAAAATATTTTTGACAAAGAAATATATACTTTTGACAAAGAAATATATAGATGGTTTTTTCCTACCATAAGTGACTGAGTTTATTATTCCTTTAAAAAGTGCCCTTAAAAAGACACTCTTTCATATTATCTCTCTTCCTTCACTTGGGGGAAAGTCAGCATTAACAGTAATTCTGAAGCCTGGAACACATCACATGAGCAAAATAGCTACCATTTCTCTCTTTGGGCTGCAACTTCCTATACGCAGATTCAGATTCCAATGATGACACTTACTGTTGGAACAGCGTATGGAAGAATACTGATTTCAAGTGAGTGGACTACTACATATAATTTCATTCCATGATGCTATCTCTATTCCATTTTGGTTTTGCTGATCTTTAAAGAGGTTTGCAGTTTCTCATTTCAATCGGATTTTTCCCTGGAACTAGTTCCTATGTAGACATCCTTCTTGCATGATAGGCAAGATTACACACCAGTGTCAACCAAAATTTAAACTGTTCCTATCTACACTCAGTGACAAGAATTCAAGCACACCTAGGAATTTCATTGAAATTTAAGAAATACTCAAAAGAGCACTATATTTTTCATTAAGAAAAATTCCTACTATGTATCGTAGGTGCCATATAAACCTTCAAGACACAGTAAAATTCTGAAGCCACATGTAAAACCTTCCAAGCAAGGTTTCATTTTCAGAATGAGAGGTAACAGACACTACAGAGAAAGCACAGACTGAGAAGAATTTGTGGATATAGTGATGCCTGTAATTATGTAGGTCTACACATTCGATGCTCCTATCAGATTCCAAAGGGGGATGCTTTCATAAGATATAGGCTTGAAGATGGGTATTATTTCTACATTGTCCCTTTCTTCATCCCAGGAAAATTATAGAAAAGCCATTACTTTGAGTTTTAGGGGAATGAATAAGGAATTTAAATGTCATCTGGCTGGGGTAGCAAAATTCTCCTAAATGTACTATTTCATGGCATTATCCTTAGCAGTTACACCCTTCACAGAATACAATGCAAGTTATCTCCAGGCACCCCAACTGACATAATGTCCTTATTCCGTACACATTTAGGAACAATTCTACTTCCTACAGAAGCCTCAAAATAATACCTTGAGATGTATGTAATCAAAACCTTTTCTCTCTATGAACAGGAGAGAATCTGGTAACAGCCATATATTCATGAAGAGATGCCACAAATGAATTAACTTCTGCTAAGGCTCCAATCTGAGAGTAGATGAAGGTTTGGGTGTTGTTAGCACTGAGTTTTAAGTACTGTTAAAAGACTAAGTTATGTTTGGGAGTCTGAAAGAAATCAGATAGTGACTGATTGTTGACATTACAGCAAAATACCTTGGTATCAATTCTGCCAATTCCTAATAACTCAGGATATCGTTAGTATACCCTTGGAAATTTCCAGGCTAGAAAGGAAACCCATTTCTCATTTGCACATAGACTGCTAGGAACAAATGAAATTATATACACTTCCAGTGGTATTTATATACACTTCTTGATATTGGCACATGCTTACTCAGAAGATTTAGCTGAAGAACATGCTAAAAAATAGTTGCAGTTTTCAAAATATTAGACTATGTTTCTATCCACCTTTTGTGTGTTTAAATAAGTTTAGAAATGTCAAGATAATGTTCCATCATAAATCAGGTGCCTCAAGAGTGTGTACAAATCCTAGGGAGGCAGGAATTCTCACCATACAGCCACATTAAATGTATCTCCATCTAGCAGAGTGAGATAGGTATGAATCCTTGAAATGGTTCTCACTCTTTTTGAGGTTGTTGCTCTTAGTGTTGAACATCTGGATTGGATATCCATGAAGCCCTGAAGCCAAACATTTCTTTTCTTTTTTGTTTTGCTTAAATAGATCTTTGAAGCCAGTTGCATAGAAAGACCACAACAGATGAAGGGTAAATCTAGGGAACCAGAAGAAAAAGTTCTAGGACTTCATTCATCAAGAGTGTGCAACCGCTTTGCAACCCCTTTGCTGGTGGAACCTTTGGTCCTCCATCCCTCCAGCCTCGATGTTTGCACTGGCCTGGATTATGGATGCAGCCTGCATCTGATGACTGTAGACAATCAGATTTCTAAATTTCATATAAAAGTCTTTCTATTTCATACTGCGGTAGTAATCTGAGTTAAACCTGGATCATGGAACTCGTCTCTCCCTGTAGAACTGTAAGAAGACATCTCCACGACTAGTCATACTGGCTTATTCACCCCATCCACATTCCTCATGTAAGCAGGATCCTGGACTGTGTTTCTGACTCTGCTAGTGCTCTGCCTCTCCATCCTCATCTTAATGGGAAAGCAAAAGTCCCGAAAACACCGCTTGAAGTTTTCATCAAGGAAGGCATAGAGGATGGGGTTCAAGCTGCTGTTGGTGTAGCCCAAGGCGATACAGAAGTAGTAGCTAGAGAGAGCGGCGGTGCTGTGGGAAGTGCTCCCCAGCGCCTCCACAAGGATGAAAATGTGAATCGGGGTCCAGCAGATAATGAACACTGCCACCACCACCAGGACCAGCCTGGTGATCCTGCGCAGGTTCCGATCTTTCTCTCGGGAGCCAGAAAGGAGCCGGACACTCTTCAGACGCAGGATCATCAGAGTATAGCAGACAATAATGATGAGGACGGGGATCACAAAGGCAAAGACAAAGACGCAGATCTTCATGAAGAGGTCCCACCAGGAGTAGTCGTCATCCGGGAACTGCAAGGAGCACTCAATGATATCCACATCTGAGGAAAGAACCAAAATCACAAAAGGAAGCCCGTTAGCATTACTGCTGTGATGGCAAGATGTTGAGACAATCTTCCTAAACTGCCCAACTCATAATAACCTTTCTGTCTTGGCCTCCAGAGTAGCTGAGATTACAGGTGTGTACCTGCCTTGAAAGCTGATTTGATCTTGATGGTTTTTGAAAGAGCTCAATTGTTAAGTTGCAGTATGGGTACTTATTTGCACTTCTGTGTATTAACTGTTCTCCCAGCCCTAGGGCTCAGGCAATTAAAGATGATGTATATTTGTAATGAATGACTAAATATTTTAAATTTAGCTATTAAATTGAACTACTACCAACTTGTCTGAAAAACATTAACAGGCTCTTGTGAGACAATTAAAACTGATAACAAAATTTGTCTGAATA
Organism: Cavia porcellus; assembly: GCF_034190915.1. Taxonomy (NCBI): domain Eukaryota; kingdom Metazoa; phylum Chordata; class Mammalia; order Rodentia; family Caviidae; genus Cavia; species Cavia porcellus. The sequence continues at coordinate 76,558,827 of NW_026947494.1, read as the reverse complement.
TGAGCAGGTGTTGTGATTTAATGAACACAATCATACCCACTATGATTAAGAACAGTATGGAACTATGAATAAAACTTTTAGAGGAGGAGAAGACCAAAAAGCAATGCTATTCTCCGACACTTCATCCTCCTTCCTTTGAACACTCAATTATTTATGGCTCAATAGCACTCTGTTGCATAAAAAAAAAGCCTTCATCTTTTTTATCCATCATGGGGTAAGGGATGGAAGGGAAAAGAATAAAAATGACAAAATAGGGTAAAATGAAAATAAAGCTGTGTGAATAAGTAGGGAATGAAAGGTTGAAGAGAGGGGAGGGAACTGGGAACCAAAAGAGGAACTGAGATATATCAAGTACAGGTACAAATTTTCCGTGATGAATGTGATCATTATGCAAATCTAAATTCAACAATAAATTTAATGATTAAAAATACATTTCTTTTCAGACCGTGAAATGACTATATTAATGCTTACTAAAATATTTTATAATCTTAAATATTCTTTAGTAAAACAAATTGTATCTTATTACAACTTCAATTAGATATACTTTAAAATACAAAAATCTAATCATTTTGGACACAGTAAAAGATATTATGGAAAGATTCTTTTTACCACACACCAAGTCAAATCTTTGAGTAGTAAATGAAAACTCCTACAGTAACTTATAATTTTGATTCTCTAAAATGTCATTTTCCAAAGTACTATTACTGTGAAGACTATTAGAAATTAACAAGTTTCAGTTTCTCCTTTAGTGTTTGTGGGAAGTTAATTCCTTTTTAAAAAGTCACCACCATTATCAAGAGAGGAGCATATTTATTAAATAATTTTGATGGTGCTTTACTAGAAAAATCTGAGTTAACATAAGTATCTCATTCTAGATATTTATTTATTTATTGGTACCGGAAATTGAACTGAGGACCTTGTGTTTGCCAGGCAGGCACTGTGCCACTGAGCCTCCTCAGCCCTAGATTTTTGTCTATTATGTCTGATGAACATGGTTTTCTTAAAGGTGAGAAACATGCATGTGTTGCTTCTTTTTTCTGCCTAACTTTTGTCTTCCTGCTTTGTCTCTCTTTTTGGTTGTCTTTAGCCTGAACATCACCTCAGAGACATTTAAATACGATCCTCTCTTGTTCATCCTCTCCCTTCCAATTTGCACTCCACTACGTACTGTACTCACCCTGTTTATGTCCTAGACAGAATGTGCTCCAGACTGTAATAGTGTGTTGCCTTTCCTAACATTTCTCTCTCCATTCAGAATGTAAACACCCTTAAAATAGGGACCTTGTCTACTGATTCAACATTCAACCCCTGGAACTAGGGTGGTGTCTGGAATATACAGTGCATAAAGAAAATAAGTTGTTAAATAAATGAACAAGATATTATGTAGACATTAAGACATTCCTGAGAACATGTACAATTTACATGAGCTTTTACAGAGCTAAACTGCCAAAAAACAGAACAGTGGCCAATGTGGAATTTAGATGCATCTTTTAACTTTAGATCAGCTTCTCTTAACTAAACTGTGTTGCATGTAATAGGAGCTCAATAAATATTTGATGAATAGATTAAATAATCAATGATAGCTAGTTTTATAGGACAGTAGAAAATAAATATTCAATAATGAAGTTACAAATATTCTCCAGAAAATTCAATGAACCTGAAATTGTACCAATAACGAAATCCTATCCTAATAAATCTTAGTCCAAAATCACCATTCTTATTAAACATTCTACTTCTGGAAAAAGTGAGCATCTTTGAGTTGAACTATTTTTCCAATTGTGACAATTCAAAAAGTGGTCTTTCTTCAATTACCACATAATTTCCCTCATATCCGGCATCTAGAAAAGGTGATCTCATAGATGTTGCGAGTAGAACAGTGGTTACCAGCAGCTGGAGAAGAGCCCTGGGGAGGGTGTTTGGAAAAAGATTGGTCAACAGATAACAAAGCTAATTAGATGGGAGGAATGATTTCTGGTGCTCTGTGGCACAATAGGCAACTATAGCTGACGATAATGCATCGCATATTTCAAAATAGCTAGAGAAGAGGATTTTGGATGTTCTTACCATTAACAAATGATAAATCTCTGGTGGACATGCAAATTATCCTGTCTGATTACTCCATAATGTATAGATGTGGTAAAACATCACACTGAATGCTACAAATGCATACCATTATGTATGGATCAAAAAATTCTAAAAAGCAGTCTTTTTTCCTTTTATATTAATGCAAAAGGATCATGGCTTCCACTGGCACATCCACCACTGCATGAATTCCGTGCTTATAGAATTAGATCTAATAACCAAACTCAATATTTCCTTGTGTGTAATCTTTTTCATTAAGAATAAGTTGAAGGGCTGGGGTTTAGCTCAGTGGCACAAGCAGCTGCTGGACAATCGCAAGGTCGTGAGTTCAATCCCCAGTACAAAAAAAAAAAAAACATGAAAAAAGAATAAGCTGATTTCTTATTGTAGATGTTATAATCCTTCTTAGCTACTGTCATAATTGTAGAGGCAGACTATGTTCCCCAAAGAAATAATACATAGCTATATTATGTGTAAAATATCAGATTCAGCATTCATATTCCTAAAATAAAATGCTGCTGTATACCACGCCACAGACTTTGCTATTGAATGAGTATTTGATAAATTTCGAAAACCTAAGCCACAGGCCAAGACCTGTGAGGAGCCCTGTGCCAGCAGATGGTCCTAGTGTTTCTCTAGTGCTTGCAAACACAGGACATTGCTTTACCAACATCAATTCAGTACATGTGGAAACACCTGAGGAGACAGGCATCACTATTACTCTCATTTTGCAGGTAAGAAGCCAAAGTTCTATATGATGTCTGCAAATGACACTGTCTGTAAGTGGTGAATTCAGGATCTGACCCTAACCAGTTTGCTTCTAGAATCTGTGTCCTTAATGTATATGTATTCTGATTCTATTGATGCCTGATCCATTTCAGTGAGAATTCTTCATAAACACAAGACTGTGAACTACCAATGTCAGATACCCTGGCTCCAGTGTGGGCAGAGTATCACAGTACTCCTCCTGCTCAGCCAAGACTCCTAACACACAGTGTGGGACAGCGTTCCAAAATGAATGCATGGACCAATTAAGATGACCTTTCATCACATAAATAGAATCTACTTCAGAAAATTAAGAAGAGAGAAGAACAGAGCCCTCCTATAATTTTATTCCATTTTTCCTTTTGTGCTGCACAAATTAATCTTTGGCTGACATTGGTAGATCTTTTCCATCGCATCTGCACGTATTCATCTCTAGCCACTGTCCCAAAGAAACCACATCTGTCTTCATTTCCTTTTTCAGAAGGCTAATTGAAACCTATTTCTTTTAAGATGTCGTTTTCTGACAAAGATAATAAGGAACACAGTGGTTAAGTCTATGTGAGTAACGTGAACCATAAAAGTCAGTTCTTCATTTGCCCTGGAGAAGCCATTTATCTTTTTTTATTTTTAGCTTACTCCTCTCATGCTGGTAATGTATAGGTAACATCTGCTCCCGAATTACAATTGTGTTGCACAAACACCTAAGCCTCAGAGGAGTTTCTCATGATTTATTTCCATTTGTTGTCGCCAAGAAGAAACAAATTATTTTGTGTATTTAATTCACATTTTAAAACAGTTATCTGATAGAGGTAATCAGGCATTTCTTAAAATTTGCCAACCATTACAGTTTATTACTCACTGCCTCTGTGCTAGAAATTCATGTTACAACTTTGGAGGAAAAATTCATGTTTCATTTAGAAACAGTAGACAAAAGTCATTAAGTATTTTGTCCAAGTTTACAGACTATGCAACAGCAAGGATGAACTAACTCTAAGACAAGTTATGAACCTTGGCTTATAATGATGTGTTAATGTCTCAGTATATGCTAATCAATTGTAGGGTGATGTACACTACCAATCTGGTAAGCGATGTTGGTAATGGAAGAGGCTGTATATGTGTGGAGTCTAGGATAATATAACTTTACTTTCCATTCAATTTTTCTGCAAACTTAAAACTGCCTAAAGACAAGGAAAGATAAGCTATGTAATCATTGTGCAAAATGTAGTATGATTTTAGCACCTGTCCTTTTGCTTTGACCTGGAAAGTCCTTGCTACATATATTCAATTATCTGTGCTCACAGGTATCACAAGCTTCCTTAGAAACCTGGAGCCTTTAACACCTGCTACAGCATTAAATAACATTTACAAAGATCAAAGTGATTGTTCAGCTGCCCACCCCTAGCAGAATTTCTAGCATAAAACTATTTTTCAGAGCCTTGTCTTTTACTAGTAAAGCAAAAACTCTTGAAGCAGTAGTTCCTATTTTGATTGCAGGTCAGAGTCATCTGAAGAGATCTTAAAAATCTTGAACCTAGGTCACACATCAAATCAATTAAATCATCAGTGTATTCCACCACGCATCCCAGAGTAAGAAACACAGAAAATGTCAGGTATCCTGTTTTCATGGTGTAAGAATGAGTATATTCAGAATCTAATGATTCTGCTTACTGTAACACCATCCATCTGTGACCCTGATTCTGAATGGTCTAGAGCCAAATAAAGCTGTTACAACAGTGATCTGGGGATTTACCTTGAGGGAAAAAAGAGAAAACAGTCAGTATGTTTAGCTAATCTGTTAGGTTCTTGTTAGAAAGAAGAGAAAAGGAAATAGAAGGCATCAACTAGAATTGCCAAGTTGCATTTCCAAAATCCACATGTCTGTTGTTCCGTATTTGATTCTCCCTGTATTCTGATAAGCAGAATATGAGACAGTCTGGGGATCTGTATTCTGATAATGTCATTTTCCCATTCTGTGTTTACAGGTGGAAAAGGAGGCAAAATTGTTTTATTTCTCATCTACCATGGATTACATTTTCATTGAGTTTTTTGTTGTTGCTGTTTATTTCCATTTAAATTATATGTCCTACTCCTAAATTAAAAGTCTACATAACTGAAAGTTATGTTTTTATAAATGGGAGGACAATTATTGCTCTTACCTTCCCTGACTTTGGTGCCTCCAAGGACGATGGCAGAAATGCCAACAGATGATGACAAGAGCCAAATACAGATATTGATGATCTTTGCCTTCAAGGGTGTCCGGAAGTCCAGTGCCTTCACAGGGTGGCACACAGCAATGTAGCGGTCCACACTCATCATGGTCAAGGTGAATATGCTGGTGAACATGTTGTAGTAATCAATGGAAATGACTATCTTGCACAGCACATCCCCAAAGGGCCAGGAATTCATCAGGTAGACGGTGCTCTGGAAAGGCATGGTGGTAGTGACCAAAGCATCCGCCAAAGCCAGGTTAAATATATAGATGTTGGTTGCTGTTTTCATCTTTGTATATCTAAAAGACAGGAAACAGTAGCATTTATTTTCATTTTCTGTTTGTGACAGCTGTGGGATTATTAATTTTGCTTTTCATTCACTTATTTTTGCAAATAAAATAAATGTAACATGTAAAAGGAATATTCTAGACATGAGAGGTATTAGGAAAAATGGACACAGATCTATGATTTTATTGAATTTTTATTTTAAAGATAGTAAAATTCAAAAGCAAGACAGAACAAAGTCAATCAAGACAAAGCAGTGAAACTGGTACAGAACTTCAGAGCAGGACACCGGGCTAACAGTAATAGGTACCTATCTTGTTATGTTCACATTAGTTGTCGATTCAGTCAGGTCTAGCAAAATCAAACCAAAAACAGAACACTATAAAACCAATCCAAATAGAATATTGAACAGAACGAAACAATGAATCAGAACAAAGCAAAACAGTGAAAACAATATTGACCTTCAAAGAGAAGACAGAAGGAAATCCCCCCTATTTGCTATATGTATACTGTCATCCTCCCAAGTGATGCTCAGACCTCTGGCCCCAGGTCAGCATAATCAACCCAATAATACAAGCACTTAGTTGCTTTATCTGCCTTAGTTTCTGTCAACTCTGGCTCACCTCCAAACCATCCAGTTGCTGACTGGGGATTGGGGTGATGGGGTGGGGGTGGTGGGACATTAGATTCTCAGCCTGTGAACAGGAAGGCTCACGGGAAGGCTGGCTTGTTCTCTCCCTGGTGGGCCCACTGCTGGCTCGGGCCACTGCTTACCAGGAAGGATTGATGGCTCCTTGCTTTCTTGGTCTGTCCCCCAAGTTCCAGCATGGCTGATTCTCAGGAGAAGCCAACTTGTTCTCTCCCTGACTCCTGAATTTTTACTTTAATGATTTGCTCAAGAAAGTAAATTAAAAAGATAATGAAAATAGCACAGTTAGATGAAAAGATAAACATGGCTCCAGGTTTTTTCCCTACAGATTGTATGTAGCAAAGATCTTTATTTTGTGCCTGCTGATTCATTTCAGCCCTACCCAGAGTTACTTGTTTTAAGCATTTAAAAGTATTTTTCTTTTACATATCATAAAGCAAAGTTGAAACATTTTCTCTTAAGTGGTTATTTTGAAAAATCTTTGTAATTATACTAATCCTTGTAATCATGCTATCTTTTGAGAATACAAAATGTGTTCACTTTTTAAACATGAAATGGCTAAGACACAGTAGGTTTGTTGATTTTTGTTTGCCAGCATACCACTAATCTGTCATTTCAAGTGTATTATATGAATAAAACAGGTGGAGTTCATTTATACAAGTAATCACAGTACTGCAGTAGATGCAGAATAATTCTCTTATTCACCTGTCCAGTCTTGAGGGTTTTATTTATTTATTTATTTATTTATTTATTTATTTTGCTACCAGGGATTGAATTCATGATCTCACCCTTGCCAGGCAGATCATTTATGCCACTGAACTATATCCCTGGTCCCTTTTGAAAGAACTTTAAAACACAAAATTTATCTCACCTTTCAATAGAGGGAACAATAAGTTTCATAATATGCCAAAAAGATTGCTTTTAGGTCCAAATGATTATTTTTATTATAGCATAAGGTTTAGATCAATTTCATTTAAACCTAAAACTGAAAGAAAGAGTTATTGTGCATAGAGAATACTTCCTCAGAACTTCCTAGAGAAGAACAATTCCATTAGGTTTTCAGAGGCCAAGAGGGGACCTCCATGTTGATCAACGCCTACATGTTTCAGATCTATACGTCTTATCACAACTGATTCATTCATGCCTCTCTCTTCTCTCTCTCTCTCTCTCTCTATATATATATATATATATATATATAGCCACATGCGAAACATCATTTAACATCATAGAACAGCCCTGGGCCCCCTGGAGACACTACAGTCTAATGTAAAGTCAAACAGCCCTGAGTGTGAACTTTTTAAGCTTAGTTCCTGCTAAATGAAGACAATAAAACCTGACTGGTCACCCATGAGACAGAGCAATGGATGCCCTGACTCAGCCCATCTGACACACAAGGTCACACGTCACCTTCAGGGTCCTCAGCCTGTCTTCCCCGTGGACTCTCCCCTCCCCTTCCTCTCTTCTGGTTAGTAATGTGTTCATAGTTGGATGGAAAAGCACTGTAAAGGCTGGTACTAGAGCCAAACTCTAGGTTTCCATTTTAATGCTCAGTTACTGCAATAGTTATTTAATGTGAGGAGTGAGAAATTTATTTAAAAACATGTTTTTTTCCTTACTCTTTTTATTCAAGTGCTGCTAAATGATCCATAAGTTTTAGAAAATGATTAAAAATGTATGGCCAAGAATTTATAACAAAGACTTTCTAAAGGTATAGGTAACTAAGACAAAGTCAGGTATTTCCAATGAAAAGGATGGAAACGTGATATATTGAGAGACTGTTTTATTTTAAAGTTTATTTTAGAGAAAATAAAATCAAGCAAAATAAAACAGAATAAATCCAATCAAAACAAGATAGTGTAAGTGACACAGGATTTCAAAACAAGATAATAGGAAATCAACCGTGGTTACCATAATACCTCTTGTCTTCAAATAGCTGCCTATACCTTCAGATACAGTAAAATCAGACAAAACAGGAACAGAACAGAACCAATAAAAACAAAACAATGAACTCAACAAAAGACTTCAAAACAAGACAATAGTAAATCCAAAATGGCTACCATAATGTAACTTGTTATCTTTGAAACAGCAGCCCATGCTTTCAGATACAATAAAACCAAACAAGATAAAACAGAATAAAACCCTCCCAAGCAGAACAACAATGATACAGGATTTCAAAACAAGATAATAGGGAATTAACAATGGCCACCACCTTCAGAAAGACATCTTATATAGATGTTACACTGAATGTTGCTATCTCTTAATAGATGATCAGACTACCAGTTTAGACCTGCAAAGTCAGTGAAACACTAAACACTATAAGCCTTAAATTATATTTTATCTCATTAGCTATCATTACAGCTTGTGTCTCTCTGGATCAGCCAGTGGCTTGGGTTGGGAAGGGTTCTTCTTGTCTCCCTACCCATTGGCTGGAAGGGGCTGGCATCTGGCTCTCCCCCAGTCAGCCCGTGAATGGTGCCAACTTACAGAAGGTCCTTCTTAAAAGTGTGTTTGTATGTTTCAAAAAGTACATCTTACACACCTACATTCTATTCTTTCACCTCGGTACTCCAGAATCCCTGATACTGGCAAAGATTTCAGCAAGGAGCATCTCTGGCACCTACTCCTGAATACTGTGACTCTCATACTTCCTTCTTTCTTTATGAAGTTGAGTGGCATTCTTTGCTTTATAAAGTTAAGTGGACCTACGTTCTAGAGTTTATTTTTCCTTCCAAGAAACAGACTTTAGAGAGGTCTCTAAATACTCCAAGCATGTTTCCCCAAGTAGAAAATAAAAAAAATAGTGATTATCTCATAAAGTTCCAGAGATAGTTAGTGAAATGCATCTGACCCAGAGAACAGGTCTAATTCATTTCTGATTTATTTCAAATTCCCTGACTGCTACTACTCTTGTTATACGGATGGAAGCCACCAGTTAGTGAGTGCACACACTCTCTCTCTCTTTCCCTCTCTCTCTCTCTCTCTCTCTCTCTCTCTCTCTCACACACACACACACACACACACACACACACACACACACACACACACACCTCGGATGATGCAGTTTCTAGGTAATGCTTAAGGTCATATTTACCTAACTCAGCATCAGTACAAAATATCAGAGTAAAGATAAAGCTTGGAACCTCACATTAGAGGAACATGAATGGAATGACACATAAAATACCATAAATATTTTTAATCAGAAAATGTCAAATGATAACATGCTTTAGCTTTTCAGAATATTTACAAACAGTAAAGGTATAAGACTTGAACTTGCAGGAAATTCAAATCCTGTCATCAGAGCTCAACATCAGAGACTGGAACATGGAGAGTAATTATAACAACCACTTATTTCAAAACATACCCCGTCCGTCCATCTGTGTGCATTCTATAGACTTTATCTCATTTACTCATCACAGTAACTCTACATGGTACTATCAGCATACTTACTTTATAGCTGAAATAGTTAAGAATCATAAGCTTTTATTAAAAATTCTCAGTGATATAAAGGACATATCCCAGGAATTTGAACTCAATTTCTTCATTGGTATCTTTCTCTCTTCAGCACTTTATAATTTATGAAGCCTAGTTTTTACCTGCATATATATTTGGTTCTCGCAACAACTACCCTTCTTGTTGACTCTAGAAATTTATATCTTTCCCTTCATATAGCTATATAAATCCCAGCTAAATTATACGATTTGTTTTGCTTCAGCAAAGGGAACCTCAGTGGGAAGGTCTCGAAAGAGACTCCTGGTTATGGCATCCTTTTAGGACTCTGAGAAAGTGCTTATATACCTACAGCCCTGGAAGAGGAAATCTTCAAGGTATAATTGCAGGTAAGAACTAAACTATGAGTTTGGTGAATATTTTTACTGGTCTTTTTTGTACAATACTGGACTAGATCCCAGGATAATGTGAGTCTAAAGTAGGACTCCTAACCTCAGACATGGTCTGTTTTATATCTAATCCCAGAAAAATGTCATGCAATGCTTTCAATCATTTTATGTCCACTGGTAAAAAAAAAAACAAGTAAGTTTTCTTGCTATGATAGAAATAAAATTATTTTCTATTCTATCCATACTGTTTTACAAAAATCCTCAAGCATTTCAAGTAAAACTGCACCATCTGGGCAAGAAGCTTTGGCTTGTGTGGCAAAACTGGAGGTGGGCTGGCAGTGAGCAGCTGCACTTTTTAGCACACACACCGCAGGAGCATATGGCATTAAAAGAGCAGTCTGGGGGTTGTCCTTGCTAACTCGATGATGTGACAAACCTGGAATCGACACAACAGAGCCCTGGATGAGATGTGAAGGGCAGGTCAGGCAGAGAGCAGCTAGAGAGCGTTTTCAGAGTTAGAAATATTCCCACAGACCCTTAATTCAAGGTCATCCTGGTGGACTTCTCTTTAGAATTTTGAAGGGTGGCTTCCAAACTTGTATCCACAAGGGCGTGTGTGAAGGTGAGGGGGGCACAGTTAACTACTCAGACATAAGAAGCAAGCGTCAACAGGCAGGATTTCTGGGAAAAAATGGTATTTGCCACTTGAGAAATGAGGTCCCCATTTCTGGAAGCACCTGTAGTCTCAGGATTTCTTGTACTTTGCCTTCATGCTCAGCAGACACTCAGGTGGCAAAGATAATTATTGCATGCTGCCATCCTTTGCTATGGAGGCGTGTTACCCAAATTTGATTCTTTTTTATTTCAGCAATGCATCTTTAATCAGAAACTGCTTTTCACCTTCATGGCAATGGTATATAATAAATGATCACAAGGCCGATCACTGGCAGTTTTCCAGCTTTATGATTTCTTTCATTTTAGCTTTCACTTCTAGTTGTGCTCCATGTTGAGTTTCATGTTCCTGCTCCTGGGTCTCCAGCAATGTTCACATTGCCTCCTGTTTCTTCATCCCTCCATTTTCCAGCATGTTTTAACAGCCTACCTTATAGACAGCATTTGATTGGACTTTGAGGAGACTAAAAAACAAATTCAATACACAGGTCCAAGACAGGACTGAGTTAAGATTACAGGGTGAACTAAAGGGACGAACAGAAAGGAAGCATTGAAGTTTGAGAAGACAAACATATTTCAAATGAGATCGAACTTGGTAGGACCTTTAAATTTTAAAAATTTTGGGCAGATAGAGAGGCTTGACAGTTAGTGTCACATGCAGGGATCCACAAGAAAGGTTATCCTGAGTCAGGGATCGCTGGGAAGGGCTGGGAGACTGCATGGATGCATACTGGTTGGCCACAGAGGACCATGAACTCCAGAAAGAGAAAATCACTTTAAGTATTTATTGAGGATTTATCATATGACAGATCGTGTAGGAACTTCACATTATCTGACAAAGCTGTTATTATGATTAAATGATACATGCATAAAACCAATTAGCACGGGGCCTGGTTCTTCATAATTGCTCAGTGGATGCCAACCTCTATTATCATCATCACTGTTACTGCTATTATTGCTGTTATTATTAGTTACTTGTCAAACTCTAGCAAGCCATAGTACAATCCCGTAAGACATCACTGCTTCTCAGAATCCATATGTAGTAAGCAGAAGAGTTTAGGGGCCCCCTCAATGCAAAAATTCTTAAAATGTTAGGTATTTTATCAGAACAATGTGATTCTGTAAATCCTGCCACTTCTTGTAACTAAAGATAGAAAAGCATTCTAGTATTCTGGCGACTCTGCATTATAAGGCTAGAAAACATTAATACAAGGAAATAGCAGATCTAAAAGGGAATGTTGTTTTAAAACATGAATGTCCTGTCTCTTAATGAGCAAAGTTCTGTCATAGGTATCATGGCATTTAAACTTTTCTATAAGTAGAATAGCTGTCCTTTAGAATCTGCAGCACACTGGTTCTCAGTCCCCCACAGATATCAAAATCCAGGAATGCTCAAATCCCTGATGTAGAAATGGTATATATTTGCATATAATGTAGGCACTTTCTATGTACTTTAATAAAACATCTCTAATTGTTTAAAATACCCAATACATTGTAAGTGTTACATAGTTGTTTTTTATATTGTATAGGAGATAATTAATCTTTAAAAATCTGATAATAGAGATAGAACAATGACATAACTAACTACACTTGACTGAATCCACAGGTGTAGAACTCAACATGTTGAGGGTCAGTTGTACCCATTTTTTTAGTTCAGAGGAAGAAGATAACTTACCTGAAACACAAACTGATAATATAAATGAAAAGCCAAACTTTGGCATCAACACAATAAAAAAATTGTAAATCTTAATTGGCATTTTTTGGGAGTTAATTCTAATATAGACAATATCAAAAGGTAACATAGGCAATACCAAAGGCCCGTGGAATGTAATGAACCAATGTTTGGTGAAGAAAAGAGTGTGATCAAATGCTGTTGGCCCATGTTCCTGGCAGCTGTCTTACTGGCGCTTCCCAAGACCAAATTTAGTGGAAAGAAAACTTTGTGGCACGAGGGGAACGCAATCCTTTTATCAGACAGTGCTAGACTAGCGTGACGAGGGGACAACATTGAGTATTCTTTTTTCTGTATTGTCAGACAGCAGGATTTACTCATTTTTGGGGGGCATGTTTTCCAGATTTTGGATTTTATGTTTGAAACTATTAGAAAAGTTGAGGAAATGGGGCTGGGGATTTAGCTCAGTGGCATAAGCGCTTGCCTTGCAAGCAGGCAGTTGTGAGTTCGATCCCTGGTACCGATAAAAAGGAAAAAGACAAAAAAAAAAAAAAAAAAAGAAAAGAAAAGTTGAGGAAAGGGCAGAAGTTCGTCAAAGTGTACAAATCTTTAGTCAGGCGATTCCTAAGGATGTAATGCAACATGATGGCTATAGTTTATAGTACTGTATTACATATCTTTAATGTAGTAAAAGAACTTCCTCACCATGTATGTGAATATATGCAACATATATGCAAACACACACAAATAACTACATGTGGCGATAGATGTGTTAACTAAATTTGTGGCAAACATTTCATTGATTATATTATGAACCTGGGTAACCAGCTTTCTGTCAATATAACAAAATACCTGCCACAATAAACTTAGGAAGCAGAAAGACTTATTTTGACTTAAAGTTCTGAAGGTTTTCATTCTATGATTGGCTGGCTTGTTGGGAGGTCAGCTGTGGCCAGTAAGTAGATCAAGGTGGCAACATGTGACAGAGGAGACCTGTTTATCTCATCCAAGAAGCAGAGAGAAAGCGGGGAGGGGTTGGGTCCCAACACCCCCTTCAAAGTGCACCCCAGTGACGATGCAATTTCCTTATACTACACCTCAGCTCCAAAACATTCCATCACCTCCAAATAGCACAAAGCTGAGGACCAAAACTCTAACACATGGGCCTTTGGGGATGTCCTAGATCCAAAGTGTGACACAAGGCATCATTGTACACTTTGAACATGTATAATTTTATTTGTCCATTAAACCTCAAAAGAGCTTGGGATGAAAGAGAGTTAACCCCAATGTAAACTGGACTCTGTGATTCTGCTGGGTCAGTATAGGTCCATCCACTGTAACAAATGTCCTCAGGTTGGGGATATTGATACTGGGGAGACTTCATGCAAAGGGACAGGAGCATGCTGGAAAATCTGTACTTTCTACTCAATTTTTCTGTGAACTAAAACTGTTTTTTTTTTTTAAAGAAAAGTCTCTTTAAGAAATAAAACTAAGCAGAAATAATGATAACGTCCTGCTGTGACTCCTTACAGAACTATTTGAAAACATAATGTTTTTTTCACTAAATTGTTCAGATAGCTTCAATTTGTCTCAATGAAATTAGCTAAACGTCTGGATTACTTGCTTTTACAACTAGGATTCATTACTCAAGGATAGTAATATATTCTTTTTTTAAAAGAAAAGAATTCATCCATTGTTTCTCAAATAATCTGGCTTAAATGTGCCCTTGGTCTACAGTATTACAAAGGAGTTATCTTCACATGGAGATGGGACCTGGATGTGGCCCAGCATTACTCTTGCACATGCACAGAGCAAAAGCTATAAGAAATAGCAAGAGCAAGTTCCTGGGATTCACTGCAGCTACCCTGCACCAGCATGAGCGATCAGCTCTATCATCCCCAGGTGGGCTGTCCTCTCAGGGAGGTGGCCAGGAAAGAAGTATATGATTTCACTGGACCAGGAGGCACTCCAGGAGTCCAGAGGAGGTGATATCTGCTCCCAACTCGCAGGAGGAATGTTCTAATGCATCCAGTCACACACGCCAGGTGAGAGCTTATCATGTCCACCAGCACCTAGAAGAAAACTGAAAATCACCAACAACTGGTACGTTGTTTCCTACTACACAACTCCCTGATGCTGAGTGGTATATAAATACTTAACTTAGTATTTCTTTTTTAATGAAGAAATCTGACCACACTGAGCTAGCCACAGACTGACCTAGTTCTGAGAAAGCTACAGACCAGACAAGTAGGGGGACATCTAACGATCACTCTGTATTCTATCCTCTGTCAGATGCAGCCGCCTCTTATGGCTTAAGTCTTGGTTCCCCCCCAAAGCCTCATGCCATCATAGGCAGAGTTTTTACAGAAATGGCTGAATCTAGAGTGCGTGATGCTAGGAGAAGAGTATGTGATTACTAAATCAGTCAGTAGTAGGCTTGATATAGCTCTGGGTCGGATTAGGGCAGATATCTGGGTAGATAAAATGTAAGAGAGAGAAAGAGGGCTTGTGTGGATGCTGGTTACTGCTTGCTGATACTTTGCTTACTTGATACCTCTTTGCTTTGCCATGGACTGTTTATTCTCTGTGATGCCCCACGGCCGTGCCAGCCTGCTGTACAAACTGTGAGCCAAAGAATCCTTTCCTCCATTAACTTGTGGGTATTGGGTATTTTGCCTCAGCAATGAGAAAATTAACTAAGACATCACCCCTTTCCTGGGTGGGAATAAATGCTGTAGGGCAAGGAGTAATGAGGACATTCTTGTTGGACCAATTAGAGCTCCTGTACTAGATTAGTTATTCAGCAGTTGTGGGCCCTTGAACGGTACTTGAACCTGTGTAGTTTTATTTTCTCATCTGAAAATGATTCCAACAATCCCCAGTTCATGGTCTTGCTGTCACATCTAAAGAGCTAACACTCAGCAAGCACTCGGAAAACCATTCCCATTGTCATAGCTGAGCTCTACAGGCTTCTAATTTCAGCCGTACCTAATACCAAGGCCTCCATGTCCAGCTCCTGATCAGTTCCTTTCTTAACCTATTCCATGTTTTCTTTATCTTTAATTTAAATTCCAATGTCCTTGGCCAATTGAGAAAGTAGCTGTTAAACATATAAATAAACAATAATCCACCAGCCTTTTACAATATTATGCCCTTTCCTAAAACCTATCTTCCTTCTATCAGTCTTTCTTACCTAAGACATAAACCATCAATCCTCTTAAATATGGAGTGAGGGATTACTGACTGATTTTTTTACTTAAATAAATAGTGTAATTCAGAAATTCTCTTGTTCGGATAGTTCTAAACCTGTATTACTTGTACCACTGAAACCACATGAGCCAAACTTTAGAAAGGCACCATCCTTTAATCATACAATTTTAGATTTTTAGCTAAGAGCCTCTCTGGGCAACAGCAATTGAGTACATTCAAAAGTTAATCTTGAGTGAAGAAGGTGCCAAGTGCACAGTTTACACAAAGATATTGCTGTTCAAGAGATACAGTGGAATGCTTCATAGAATGAAATGCTTCTTTACCAGTAAGAAATAAATCCCTCCCGAAATGATCAATGAGACAAACACTAGGAAAAACTGTAGTCAACAGAATCAAGAAATAGTTTTGATTTTGTATTGTATTTTGAAAAAATAGGTTGTATTTTGAAGAATTCCATCCCCCCGCCCCCATAGTCTACTAAAGTTTAGGAGCTCTATACTGAATCCTTTAATGTAAATTCCTTCCTTCCTTCCTCCTTCCCTTTCATTTCTTTTTTCTTCTTCTAGATGTTGATTCTCTGGCTCTTGAAATGGATGTCACAACCTTTGTCTGTGATAATATATCCCACCAAGAAGGGGATAAATTTAGCTAATCCATTAAAGCGGTTGCAACAAAACTAATTCTCTCTTTTAAGGGATTGTCAAACATGAACGAATTATTTTGAGAAATTAAAAATGGGCTCTTAATTTTTTAACTTAGTTTTGATATGTTTGCACTAAAGGAAATAGTTAATGTGGTTTCAAGACAATATTCAGGAAAACCTGGAAAGTGTTATTTTAAACAAAGCTCAAAATAGGGCTGATATTAAGTAGGGAGCAGTCAATGGTGAACTATGCAGATACAATGTGGTACCTCAGCTGTTTTGTACTGCTTTCCACATGTGGTTTGGTGATATTATCCCAAGTAGACCAGGTGGAGACTATGAATCTAGGGAAGAAATAGGTACATATAACCACAGTGATTACGGGGTACCTGGCCGAGGTGGCATAAGGGATGGAAGAGAGGCAGGCACTATGGCGGATACTCAGGATGTCACCTGTTCCTTCACATATTTCTTCTATCTCAGGACAGCTACACAGTGTTGATTCAATTCAACTATGGGGCCCAGGTTGGCACAGAGCTGATCCACATCAGTGAGTTCAGGCCACAGAGTCCGAGACAGTAAAAGCAGAATAAAACATAGAGTTTCACTTAATGGTTTATAGAAAAAAATTTTTCTCTCCTCCTATTTATGAGCAAGAAGATAGGCTCATGCAGGAGAATGGAGCTCCAAGCCTAGCAAACTTGGATAGGATAGCTACATTTGGAGAAGAAAACTGAGTTTAGCAAATGTAACCACTTGTATAGTATCTTTATGGTATACATTTCTTCTAAACTCTTATAAAATTACTCCTGTGGGACAACTTTAGTCCTGGGGCTAACCTATAGGGAAGCAGAAATCCTCTATTTCACTGGGACAGTGCTGAATGGAAATGCATCCTAAAATCAAGAATAAAAGGATTTTCTGATTCTTACTATTTTTTCTTAGTAAAATTTTTCCTTATAATTAATTTATGAAGCAATATAACTTTTTTCTAAGATAAACAAAGGAGAACATAAATATACTTATTATGGAATTTGAAGCTATAGAACAGTTTCCTCTTACAGAGAAAAGAGAGAGGGTGAGTAGTACTGTGGTTGAGCTGTGTCCCCCCAAATTCTTCACTGCAATCTCCATCCTCAACACTTAAGAATATGCCTATATTTGGAGACAGGGCATTGAAAGAGGTTAAAAGGTCATTGACCCCCATGGCCACAAGGAAGTAGAGAGAGAGAGACAAGGGACTGGGCACAAGAATTTACCCTTCAAGGTCACGCCCACACCTCCTCCAACAGACCTCACCTTCCAAAAAGCACAGTCAGCTATGAACTCAAGAATTAATCCTCTGATGAGTCTAGCACTCTCTTGATCTAATCACTTTTCAAAAGCTTCACTTATCACACATGAGACTTTGGGGAGACATTTTAAGTCTAAACCATAACATATATTTAGAATTTGTCTGACCTTTCTTGACAGTTAGGACCACAAGAATGAATGAAGCCACTGAAAGGGAATGTGCTAGTCACTTTGCTGTGTTAACTTGGCCAGACTACAGGTCTGCACACCTGCTGTGTACAGGTGTTTTTTAGATGTGATTAAATGGTCATAATCAGCTGATTTTCGGCAGAGATCACTCTACCTCTTCTAGGTGACCTGCTTGCATCAGTGTAGTGGTGCTAAGACCTGAGTTGAGGTTCATTGAGGAAGAACAAATTCAACCCAGGAAGGGCACTTTGCCCTTCTTGACTCACTGAACTATGGATTTCAGGCTTATCCAGTTATCCCCTAAATCATGGAAGCCAATTTCTTGCCAGAAATCTCTTACCATTACATCCTGCACTAGTTCTGCTTCTCCGATAGAACCTTGATTAACTGAACAGTTAGGCCAAGTGAAAACAGAAGGGAGCTGAGAAGACCCTGGAGGAGATAATCATTTACAGACAGTAGAGGGTGACAAATCCATGAAGGAGCCTACAGAAAAGCATAGAGGAGAAAAGTGTATCAGACAAAGGGAGGCATCTAAGACTGATCAAAGCACAGCACACCTACAAAACTCAGGTGACAGCTAGCTTCAAATGAGCCTCTGAAACATGAGCGCCATGGCTTGGTCAAGAAACTTCAAGAAGAATGTCCAAGTATAAGGGCCAGAGGAATGGAGGAGACGGGAAAACGAAGGAGAGTGACTATTCCGTCATGAAGTTTATCTACTTGAGATGAATGGATACTAGCTAAGGGAACTAAGAAAAATGAAGGTTCAGTGACATTGGATTGTTGATTAAAATAACATACAGAAGTCTGATTTTTGTGGTACAAGGTACAAGAGGCAGTAGAGAGGGAAATATTTCAGAGGGGACAGAAAGAAGATAACTGATGTAGGAGAGCTCAAGAAATGATGAGATTCAAGACACAAAAACAGGGACACAAGAGACTCTTCCTCAAAGACGGAGAGATTGAGAGGAAGGCACTGCCAGCATTCATAGGACAAGGGACCTTCTCAGTAGCTGGACTTCGTGTCTCAGTTTACTTCCTGGAAAAATTATCTACCAGCTGATAGAGGAATATGGGCTTGAGAACCAGTGCAGATCTGAATTCAGTTTTTATGAGAAATGGGAGAAGAAAAGGGGTCCTGCAAGAAAATAAGAGAGGAATACAAAAATTCCTAGACAGAATTAGGGTCAGATATACTTAACGGTAGTAGCTTTACTGTGACAAAAATAAAATTAATTTTACCTAACAACAATTAGTAGGTTATAAGTGCAAGGAATACAGATTACTGGCTTGGTGACTGTGGCTTTGATGGAAGGCAGCAGCAGAGGGACAAAACAGCAGGACAGATTTTTGGGTGTATTTTCAAGGTTGAGGCTGGAGTTAGAACTCATGGAATCAAGGCTGGGACAGAGTAAAAGAAGCACTTAGAGAAAATGGAGAGCTACCCAGGGAAGAAAGTACCCATATATTGGAAGAAGCAGTCTAGTGGACAATGAGTAGCAGCATGGATAAAAACACAAGCCCTAGGTTTGGCTGTAGAGATCACTGTGGTCTCCCGAGCCAGTTACAAGAGAACTTGACCTTTATTTAACTTTTCTCTGCATTAGTTTCCTCATCTGTTGAAAGGGTATGGCAATAATGCACCTATGTATGTTAAGCTTAAATAAAAGAATTTACGTGAAGTAGATAGCTGTTCCTGCTTAGCACAAAATAAGAGCTCATTAAATTTTAATCATTCTTATTCATCAAAAAGACAGCTGTGAGTGTGGAAAATCATAGCAAGAGAAGAAAAATAGATATCCAAATAAATGTCAGAGGTAGGGATATCCAGCAAGGAGAAGGACACAGGTATGATAGATGTCATGGTGTTTAAGAAGATGACTTGAAAAGGAGGGAGCCAAGAGATCATGAGGTTAGGATTCTAAACAGCACGTCTGTATGGATCCCCAAGGGTCACAAACCCACTATAGGGAAGCATGGACCACATAAATTTTAAGATCTTTTCGGTGAAAAGATAAAAGTGTCCCAATAGCAGACGATTGTGACAGTTAGTACACTAAATGGCAGGAACACCTGAAACTTTAAATATCTTCAGGAGATACTGGGCGACATTCCACATGCCCAAGGAGGGAAAATCTATTTGTAAGGCAATACTCTAACTTTCTCCTCACATGGGAACTGGTCATCCTAGACCTTCACTGTCTACCATCTGAGCACTCAATTTTCTATCTCTAGAATAATATTCTAAAAGATTGAACTACACTAGAATCCATTTCCATATATAATGTTTTAAAACAGTGTCCTTCTCCAAAATCCTGAAGATCCTCTGTCTGTCCAAACGCATTTGCCTGGCCCTCAAGTTCTGTTAGAAAATCTGCATGCAGATTCCACACTCAATTCTACTCTGTTCTGACCAGCAGATTCTACACTCAATTTTACTCTGTGCTGGCCAGAGCACCACAATCCTGTCATCACTCTGTCTTCAATCTTCAGTCTGTTCCTCTTTTGAGCTAAATAAACATAAGTCCATCAATTTTTCTTCAAAGGTTTTATTTTCCAGTTCAACTATTTACCAATATGAACAAATTCCAAAGACTCTTCTATTCTCTTAGCTGTAGATTTAAATGATCTATCAGTTTGGCTTTTCAGGGTGGTACAATAACTCTTCATTTTAAACTTATGGACAAGCTTCATCTCAAAGTAATTGAAAGGGAATAGAGGGATCGACCATGTTGCTATATGAACTATCTAACTTTTGAAGTATTTTTAGCTGGGGATTTATTTCCATTTAACAAATTGTAGTGCAGGATATCTTTGGGAAATATGTCCATTAGAAAACCTAGTTAATCTATAAGAAATCTTTTTCCTTTCTAAAATGTATATTATTCTAGAATTCTTCATTTTCTAAAAAGCCCTGTCTGCAGGCTCATTTAAAAAGTCACAGAGAGCAACTTGGAAGCTCTTTGCAAACTCAAGATTGCATGTGTGCATTTGCATAACAGTAGGGCTATCTGTTTTACTTGAACATTTAGAAATACAAGTGAAACAATTATGCCTTCTTTTTGTGTAACAATGTTATATTACAAAATAGTCTCTATGTCAAGATCTCTTTAACATTTAATTACACTTTAGAATATATTTGCCTTTTCTTTTTGTCTAACATTGTCTCCAATGAAGTCCAGCTTTGTGATTACTAATAACTTGGAAAAATTGCCTTTTTACATATTATCTTCTATAGTTTTGTTTAAGCTGATAGAATTCCTATAAAGTGTAACAGGCAATTATGGAAGCCAAGAGTACTGAGATTTTACACTATTTAAGGGTAAAATGAGATTTATACTATGTATTTGAAACCTTAAATGATAATGGTTTTTAATTTCAGAGAATAGATGAGGATAAAAGACCTGATATTCCAATGCCCATAAAAGGAAGCATTTTAGCGTTTTATGATGGTGATTCCTCAAGGGAAAGACTCGTGCTATTGTAGGTATTAATTTTAAAGCTCATAATAATAAAAGACTTATTTGAAAACAAATGTCAAGATAAGACAGAAGAAGTCAGTTCTCTTGACTTTAGGGAATTCCTTAAGGAACATAAGCTTCATATTCAAAAGTATATTTCCAAAGCATTAAGTCTCCCAGAAAGTGAAACACTTATTTCAAACACATATTTCAAAGGGCACATAGATTTGAAGTTTGATTTCTTTTTTTTTAACTCTCTTTTTAAAATTAAGAATCACATCATTTACCCAAAAGTTAGCATATAGGTAGGTATTTGGAACTTTATTATTGACAGTCGACTTGAAGAAAATTTCACAAAAGAACAATAAAACTTTTAATTTTTTCATGATGGAAAAAGTAGCAAAATAATTTTTAAAAATTTCTACAGTTCACATTTAGAGAGCAATTGGATGGTTAATTTGTAAAAGTCACTGACACTCTAAAGAACTAACACAGCCGATCAGTCTTATCTGGATAGAACATCCTTAAATAGCATATGATTTTTGTTTCATAAGCCCTACAATAGTCAGAGAAGTCACAGGGGAAACACGGATTATCCTCAGTGCCTTCAGTGGACTTATCTTAAGAAATGCTTACAAAAGGAAAATCAAAGTGCTTCAAACAGGAGCAGAAAACTAGGGGAGGAAAAATTAAAACTGCCACGCACAGGGACTAGCTCCTTTGCCTGGAGGCACTGACCTTGTGGAACGACCTGGTACTTTGCCACACTGAGTTTTCGCAGGGGTTTGGGTCTTGGGTAGAGTGAGGCGGGTCGCAGTGAAATGCCCTGACCGCTCAGATTCACCCAGTGTGAACCCCGCAGCCCCCAGCCCCCACCTCCTAGAAACTGTCCCAGGAAATCCCCCCCCCCCTCCTTCAAGGAGACCCCAGAGTGGCTGGACCCCTGCAGGACCGAGCGCCCCCACCCTGCAGGCCCTCTCCCTGCCCCGGCCGCGCCTGGCCCGCGCTCACCTGATGATCACGAACATGACCAGCGAGTTGCCCACCAAGCCCACCACGAACACCACGGAGTAGACGGCCGTGATGATGACCGGGATGGCCGGGGAGATGTGCGCGGGCTCCAGCTGCTCGTCCTGCGGGCCCGCGCTGCCGTTGCCGTCCGGCTCGGCCCAGCCCGGGAGCCAAGCGCTGCCGTTGGGGAGCAGGCAGGCATTCGGGGCGCAGGTGGGCCCCGGCTCCCCGCGGAAGATCTGCACCGGGGCGTCCATGGCAGGGCGGCTGCGGCTGGGGGCGAGGAGCGGCGGCACCTGCGGGCTGGGGAGCGAGAGGACCGGAGCTGGGCTGAGCAGCAAACTTTGCCTGCGCTCCTGCCCGCGCGCGGAGGAGGCTGGCGGCTCGGAGGCCCGCTGGACACCGCGACCCTGGGGAGGATGGGGGGGACCGACCCCTCCTGCCATCATCCTGCGGGTTTGGGGGCCGGCCAGGGTGCGGGTACCTCGTGCCTCCCTCGCCCTGAGATGCCCCCTCTTCTATTCATGGGCGCCGTGGGCTGGAGAATTATCCCCAGACTGACTCCCAGGACAGGTAACTTGCGACCCCCCACCCCCACCCCCCGGACCCCTAGCTGGGACCTCTCCTCCAAAGCCCACAGCCCACCTCTGCTTCCTGGAGGCAGGCGAAGGGGCCGCTGCGGACCTGCGGTCTCCAGGTCTCCCTCAGTCCCCACGCATCTGCCACCTCGCCTCTCTGGCTCCGGGACCGGACCCAGGCAGTGCGGCCCCGGGCTCCTTCTCTGCCCGAAGCTGTGGGCTTGTCAGCTGCTCTCAGTGCGTGGCTCCCACTGCTGGCGGCGGCTCAGCTGGGCAGGACGCACCAAGGATGCAGCAGGGCGCGGGGACCGCCGGAGAGAGCTGGGCTAGCGCGCCCGCCAGAGGCCCGCCCACCGCCGCTCCGCCCATCCAGAGCCCCGGCCCAGGCCCAGCGTCGTCCCCATCCGCCCCGCCCGCTCACCCGAGATGCACTGTCTACCCCGGCTCCACATTGCCTTATTTCTATGCCCCTCAGCCTTCCCAGAGGTCAGGGACTGAACTCCGGCCCGTGTTACATTTAGTAATAAGAAGGGTCACGCCTGCTTAGTGACAGGTCGCACCTGGATTATTCACAGTGTGTGAAGAACTTACTGAACGCATGCATAGGTCACAAGAGGTGTCTATTCGAAGAAAGAGAAAAGCCGTCGTAATTTTGAGAGATTTTACTTATTTATTCATTTATTTAAATCCAAGCAACACAGATGACTGGTTCAGCCAGAACACCACCCAAAGATATACTACTAATGCTTTAAAGTGTACTGATAAAATACTCCTGTACATTTTGTTATTTTCAGCTTGCTGCAACTAGAATGGCAGCCTGGATGCAAACAAAACCCTATAGATATTACCTGTATGGCAGGATGTTACAAAACGGTCACTCTCCTAGCCCAACCCTCAGTGCTGACCTAGAAGGGCGACGATGTTTTATATTAATGCTGGCAGCCATCGCATTCTGCTTATGTGTCCTTCACCACAATACCTCCCCTACCATATATCGCCGAATCTGAACATCTGCAGGGAACTCAGCCGCCGATGTTTCTTTGCATAACTGTCAGTCCAAGGTATCTACAGAATCTAGTTAGATTCTGCTGGGTGAAAGTGCCTCTTAGGCAAAGGGACCAGAAAGGCCAGGGAACCAAAGCAGGGATCCAGAGCTCTGCCCCTGAAGCAAAGTTCCTGAAGCACAGTAGTGAGGTCCCCCATTCCCATTGCTTACTGGAGCCAAGATTGGGGATACCACGGGTTAACCACTGGAATTTTCCTTGTGAATTCTTTGCCTCAGACTGACAAACTCAGGTCCCCACTGCTTCTCATAGCTCTCACTTAATGCCCACATCTAGGTATATCCTAATGATTGAGTCAGCCCTTCCACTCACCAGCAGTGGCAGAAAGTGTGCCTATGTCTTTCCAGACACCCTGGCCCCAAAAGAGATTGTTCACCAGTCTTTTCATATCATACAAGTGCAATACGAAAAGCAAATAAAAAAATCCTTTCAGCCACCATCTTTTCCACCATGTCTTTTAAGAATGATTATCATACCACATCTTGTGACTTTTAAATCTGATCTGGAGCTCTCATTGAAAGGTGACATCTCCTTTGGCAATCTTCAGTCCTGCTGGGGCTTCCATGAATCAAACTGTGCTTTCTGCATAAACAGGATGGCAGAAAGAATATTCCCCATGTGTCTGTGGGCTTACTTTCTGTCTCAGCAATCCAAACAAAGTAGCAAAGATATTTTGCTTGAAATTAACTAAAGCTGAGCAGCATTGGAGTTGTAAAGAAAGTTAAAACACTGTGAAGCTCACAATTATTCTTTTACCCTTTTATCTACTTCTAAATACTACTTATATATTTATCTATGATTTCGTGCATTAAAAACCCATCAGCCTTTGTGTTGCACTTTGTTTTTTTCAGACAAAAACGTGCTAGATAATTCCAGCCTTGAACTTTCTAAGTATCCCAGGCTGGACTCAACTGAAGTAATCCTCCTGCTTCAGGCTTCCAAATGCTGGAATTATAGGTATGTGCCATCACACCTGACCCTGTGACACACGTTTAAAAGTGTATTATGTAGCTTATCTGTATTATGTAGTTTCCTTCCTGTATTATGTAGCTTGCATTTCCAAATTGGCTGTTCATTGGTCTTTCCTTAGTATGAAAGTTGCTCTCCCAGCTGGTAATGTGAGATCTGCGTTCAAACACAAGTGCTCCTGACTCCTTGTCATGTGTCTGTTAAAACAAAAGAACATTTCATGTAAGGAGACCCTCCTCTCTACGCCATCACAAAACACATTTAAGAGAAAGTATTTAGCAAGGGCAAAAAGGAAAAAATAAAAGTGCATTATTTTTAAAAGATTTAGGTAAAGTTTTAAAGATGTAAAACATTATAAAGGAGTCTCTAAATTAATACAATTCAAACCCTTGATTGCCTTTTCTCACAAATACAGCTGTATCTCAGAACCCTCTAGGAAATGGGTCCAAAATCCCCACAAATACCAAAATCCACAGTTGCTCAAGCCCCTTATATAAAATGCCATAATCTTTGCCGATAATCTACACTATTCTCTCATATGTTTTTAATCATCTCTAGTTATGGTACTAAGTGTAATGCGACTTGGAGTAATAAGAAAAAAAGTCTGTGTACTACAAATGCAACATTTTAAAAACAATGTGTTTCAAGCTGCTGTTTCTTGAAACTTCTGTTTCAGAAGCTGCACTACAGAGGGCAGATCAGGTACAGGGAGCGTAAATAAAGAGGCTTCTCCAGGACCTACTTCCATCACTAAGCAGGAGGCAGGACTCAGTCCAGGACTTCCAAACTATAAGGCGATCTGAGCCTGATGATTACTGATAAATCTCTACCAGCCGAGTTAGTCTCTTAAAGATAAAATAATAATAATTATTATTACAATAATAATTATGATTAAAATGGTCTTGTTTCATTCATGTCTCCATAATTTTTCCTCACTTTTACTGCGTTAGTGGCTAAGATAAAGCAAAGTTAAAATGGGAAACGCAATGGGACAGTTTCAGGCAGCCCAGGTGCCAGGGGAACCCTTCCGAGTCTCTGAATGCTGTGAACACAGCTGCTTCTGTGCTCTCAGGCTCTCAGGAGTACAGCATTGCATCGTAATACTGGGTAAAAGCTCATAAAATAGAAAAATAAACTTCAAAGATGCTATACACTATTACACACTGATTTAAAGCATGTGTCATTTCACCTACTAGAACTTTTATCTACTTGCCATTCTACTCAATAGAAAAATAATGCTTAAAACTACAAGGAAGACACTTTCTTGTGAGTTTTTCTAAAAATGGATCTTACTATGCAGATCAGGCTGATCAAGAACTCACTTTGTAACCCAGGCTGATCTCAAACTGCAACAATCCTCCTGCCTCAGCCTCCCCAGTGCCAGGAGTACAGGTGTGTGCCACCAAGCCTGGCTGGCCAGTTGGCTGCACTGGGTCCAAGCTGCTGAGTGTCCCAAGTGGCAGCAGAGGCAGGCCTTGCACATGCAACAGTAAGCAAGATAGAGGCAGCCTACCTAGGGGAATGTGTGTTCTGCTGTGACAGAGAGGCTCTAAACTGAAAAATGTTTATGAATAATTGATAGCAATTTAGTGGGGGTGTAGACTTGTATAACCACTGTGAAATCAGCATGGAAACTTCAGAAAACTAGGGTTAGAGGTCCCCTTCAACCCAGATATTCCCCTTCTGGACATCTTCCCAGAAGAATTAAAAACATCAGACCACAGCAATATATGTATGCCCATGTTTATAGCAGCACAATTTGTAATAGCTAAATCTTGGAAACAACCCAAATGTCCATCAATCAAGGAATGGATAAAGAAAGAATGCGGTGTTTTTATACAATAGAGTACTATTTCCCCACAAAGAAAGATAAACTTGAGGCTTTTGTAGGTAAATAGGTGCAACTTGAGACCATACTCATAAGTGAAATAAATCAAAGTCACATGTGCAAACATCATATTGGTTCTTTGGTGTGAGAAATAGAAAGAATAAATAAATTCTAAAGTGTGCAATAAATACTATGAAATGGGAAGGAATTATTCAAAAGGTAAAGGAAACTAGGATGGGAGGAAGAACAGAAGGGGAAAGGAGAAAAATGCAAGTCAGTGATACTATTAGTGTGTCTTAGCTCACTAAAAAGGAAGGCTTGTGCTAATATCAATTAAATAAAATTGTATGCCCATATCTTGTGCCCTGAGCAACTACTTTAAAGGTAATAACATGTAGTGCAATACTTATTGTTACTCCTCTATTATTTTGCCATGAAATTTTGTTTTACATTTGTTCCATAAAATTTAAAAAATTTAAAAGACAATTTAATACAGTCAACTCTGGTGACTAATGCATAGAGAAAATGTTAGACAGGAAATGAAGCAGGAGAACTGATAAGCCCATACATTAAGTTTGCACAAAATTTTAGAAATAGCTCCTCTGCTTGTAGGCATTTTACTTTGCAGTTTAATAAGTTATCATAACAAAAGTTCAAGCCAGACCTGCCTTGCACAGTCATTCTGTGAGATACTGCAGACTCAGGTTCTATACAACAGGCACATGTGTACACAGGCCCTGAAGAGGACTTGAGGCCCAGGACTCACGTCCTGTAAGAGATCACCAGGAATGCCCTTCCTGAACAAGTGGTGGAGAAGCTAATGGTTAAGGATGGTAGAGTCTTACCCAAGTGAAGAGGAAAAAAGGGAGCATCCAGGCAGGGAACTGCGCAAATGAATGAGATAGGTTGGCAGAACTGGACACATTTGTGGCAGTCTATGGAAATCAAGGGGCCTGAGCCTAGTGGTCAAGGCATGAGCATGAGACACAATGGAGCAGCCTCGCAGGGTATTCTGGACTTCAGCCTAAGAGGAACAGAGGCTTGGGGCTTTGTGGTGCACATCTATGATCCCAGGACTAAGGGATGCTGACACAGAAGAAATATAAGTGTGAACCCAGCCTGGGCAGCTTAGTGATTCAAGACCCTGTCTCTTGATTAAAATAAAATTAAACAACAAATAAGCAAACAAAAAGGGTTGGAAATGTAGCTCAGTAAAAATGGCCTGGCTCAGTCTTCAGTACAATCAATAAATCAACCAACCAATTATTTGCCAGACAAAGGGAGAATGCTTGGGTCTGAATTTTTGAAAAAATCATTTGTCTTCATTTTAGGGAAAGCATAGGAGAGCAGGAAGAGTGTGAGTCCCACACTGAATCAGCTCCCTGGGCTGTCATCACTAGAAGTCATCTTCGTGTGCTGTGTGTTGTATAAATGAGGGGTAAAATCAGGACTTTACCGTAGCCCACGGCCTCAAATCTGTAACTCCTTGTACTGAAACTCTGCAGTGAACTAAAGCTGCCTATCTGAAAACTCATTGCTGCACTGGGGATTTAGCTCAGCAACATAAGCACCTGCCTTGCAAGCAGGTTGTGAGTTCGATCCCTGGTACTGATAAACAAAAAAAAAAAAAAAAAAGGAAAAGAAAAGAAAACTCATTGCCACTAGCATGGCACGTAAAGGGTAGAGAGAAAAAGACATTCTGGTGGCAGAGTTAACAAAAGGTGTATCAGAGCATAGGCAAAGTCAGTCCAAAAGAAGCCAAGAGTATCCGTGGTGGTGGGGGAAAGTCTACTCCAAAATAGAAATTGAAATGTAAGCAAAAGTTTATCAGGAATAAAAGACAGGGAGGCATACAGACAAACACAGAGCCTGGCTCGGGATGGTGAGCTGACTGTCGCCAGCACAAATGGCGTGAAGGTGAGGGCAAGAGTGGATTCAGAGACACGGAAAGGGAGTGCCAGAGGACGGAGGGCAGACCTTGTGCAGAGCAGGGAAGGAAGGCTGACGGATGGCAGGACTGTGGATTTGGACAGAGAATAGACATAAAGCTCTCCCGGTTGTCTACGTGAGAGATGACTCAACATGAAACAGTGTGGCTGCGGAGAAGATGATGGTTTACTAAGCATTTAGGAAATTAAATTGGCAAGACGACATTTGAATGAATTTGGAAGTTAGCAAAGAAGAAAAGCCTAGAATTACTTTAGGAATATGCTTGGGTGACCAAGTGAATGAGTAAGCCATTAACTGAAATAGAAAATGCAGAGAAATTACAGCAGCTTTTGGTAGAACATAATGAGGTCTGGTTTGGGAAGGCTATGCTTGAGGAACCAGGGAGGTGTTAGTTTGTATGATGATACAGGATACGTGTTGGGGAGACTCATGTGGGAGAGATGAAAGAGCCTGGAAGTGCAGGAGAGCATCCGGTGAGTGTGTCAGGAAAGTGAAGTTGACAGAGAAAAGTCTGGAGAAGCATAGGCTTTAATGAGGAGCTAGCAGAGGAGACTGATGCAGAACAAGTCCGAATGAGGGAAAAAGAAAAGCAGAGTCAGAGAAACACGAGAAGAGAGACTCTTAGGAAGGACAGGACGGTCGGTAGTATCCACATGACAGAACAAAAGGTATTTGGTAAAGAGGAAGTCCCTGGGGCCCCAGAACTATCCATAATTGGAAGTAGCTTTTATATTTGGAATTAGACTAGAAATGAACATATGATTAAATATAATGAAAGGCTGAAGACTCACATGACTTTCAAGTTCTCTGTTGAAAGAACTGTTTTCCTAGGATAGAAGCTGTACCACATGTCCAGTGGGAAAGCCACTGTCCTGAGGCCCACCCAGCCTGGTCAGACATAGGGTATGAAAGCACATACTTCTGGGATGGGAGGGCTCTCCTTCCTCCATGAGACAAGTTCTCAGGATCTCAGTCTACGTAACAGTCGGGCATTCAGGATTCAGCTCTGGGGTGTCAGGGCACCAACCATACAATGCTCCGGAATCATGGGTGCTGTACATTGTGTGTTTGCTTCCACTCTATCTTCTCACTCTTCTCTGTGTCTAGGAAGGTTCTAAGTAACTCCAGGCACTGGGTGGCACCTGGTGTAGACCAATGAGAAGATGGACAATGGAATTTGTTTTCCTCCTACTGCCTTTTGGCCAAGGTTCTGTGGTCATCTCACCTCCCCCTTCTGCTCATTCCACAAATGGCAAATCACCTGCAAGCCTTTCCCTGTGTACAGCTCCCCTCTCAGAGTCTAAGGATTCCTTCTTCTTCTTCTTCTTTGCTTCAGGTAATGGGTGATAAGAATTCTCTCTTGCTTCTCTCTCTAGGGTGTTCAATTCATCCTTTGCCCTAGCTCTTTCTCTACCTTGTAAATACCTTCTCATACCTTTTGCAACTATCTTCAATAACCAAGTGTGAGAGCATAATCCGTCCTGCCTGAGGACGAGTGTTTCCTGGTACACATGGAGTCTGCATTCCCTGTCCTCACTCTGCTGTGAGGGGAGAGTAGGACAGTGCTGGAGTGCATCCAGGATCCTGCGTATCATTAACCTCCATTTGTAGAGTGGGAGATTAACTGCGCTTTTCTCTAAGCTCACTTCAAAAGAGTAAAATGTTGTGTTTATTCATCTGTCTCCCAGATACCTTAATTGAACTTGAAAATATGCTATCATGCTCTGCCTTGATTCTTTTTTTGAGGAAAGAGCTGGCTTCTGAGTGATCTTGTTAGGCATGAAACAATTCATGAGTGTCACAAAATAACATCATACAAAGGGCTTCATGCAAAGGCTCACTGCCACCTTTCATCACCAAAATTCATTCTGTGAGGCTAAAGCCTACCATAGGTCATCACTAAACTGAATATTGGCCAAACAGCGCCCTCATTTGTGGAGAGAGGGCTGCCACGCTGAGGGTCAACTGATCACTCCCGCCAGCCCAGGGGCTCACACGTGTCAAAGCCACTTCATCTCAACTGATTGAATTGTATAGATATGGACATTGTAGGAAGTCGAAGATTGTTATAAGGTTCTCAGAAATGCATATCTCAAACCATCTTATTCATCCACATCCTTTCACAGAAACATATTAGACTTCCAAGTGGTTTTCTTTCCTTTGGCTTCTTTTGTAATGGTCAGTAGGATTACCTATCTGTACTTCAATGTCTTATGTTAATTGTTCCTAAGCCTGTTTCTGAGAGCTGTGTTCTCCTCTCTGGTGTGTATGTGCTCCTGCTTGGAGGAGGTATCGCAGGAAGAATGGGGCTCCTGGGGCCCCTTTTCACAAACAGTGTCTGAACGTATCTTCCACCTCTGATGTAATTCACCCCAAGAGGATCTGTAGCACAGGGTGTGACTCTGCTGTCATCGTCCCTGAACCTGCTGTACTTAAAACCGTTGTTTTGAAGTGCAGGAGCTATAAATACTTCAGTTCCTCAATTTCTGAGAATTGAGTGAGAAATGCCTTTTTACATTATTTTGTATTAGTAATACATGGTTGTAGTGCATAATAAACACACTCCTTGTGGTGTTTGACACACATACCTGTTTTTACTTTCCTCTTCCCTCTTCTCTTGTCCATCCCCAGAGATCTTCCCATCTCCATAAAGCCTGTCCTGTTTCCTATCATCTCCCTTTTATTTAACTTATTTGTATTCTGGATTTGTCTTACAGGAGAAACCATACAACATGTAACCTTCTGACTTATTTCACTTAGCATGATGGACACGGGTTCCATCCATTTTCCAGAAATGATTGAGAATATTCTTCAAGTGAAAGTGTTGCTCAAAGATCATGAAAATGATTTAGGATTCCTCTTTACGTATCAAGACATGAGTAAAGAGGGAGAACAAGAAGGCCAGGAGCTTTTCATCTTCAGGAATTGCTATAATTATTGAGGCAGAGTCCAATAAGTCAGGGGATTTAGTGCAGATGGACAAATCTAATGCGATATCGATGGACTGCTAGTTGGAAAGATGTCTGGTTTTCAGGAGCGAAGGAACTCCTTCGGCCCTGAGTGACCATTTTTACCCTTGCCTTTCAGTGGCCCAGGAAAGACTCTCTAAGAGTGTGTCCTGGAAAGTTCACACCGACATTTTTCCATACTCACCGGCTCCTTGGTGTGAAAATGCTCAGAAGGAAGACACACTTCATTCCAGATGGCCATCCCTCATTCCAAACTGAAAAGAATCTCAAGTTCAAGCCCAGCCAAAGTAACTTAAGAATATAGTAAGACCCTGTCTCAAAATTTAAAAAATTAAAAACGATTAGGGATGTAGCTCACTTTTAAGATTCCATATCCAATTCCCAGTACAACACACACACACACACACACACACACACACACACACACACACACCACAAAAAGAACAGTAGGAGGTTCTATGTTTAATTTCATGGTAAAGAAATGAAAGAGAATACATGGGGTTAGGACCGAAAAAGTTTCTGGTAGACTATTACAATGTGTTTGTAAGGTATATTACCCTGAGATAATGATCATATCCAATTACCAACTATGACAACATTCTTGTTCCTTTTTCTAAAATATACATCTAAAAGCAAAATTATGACCCAAGTGATTAAACTCTAAGGATATTAAGTCCAGATAAAACAATTCCTGAGTCTTACATAGCACTTATACATTTATTAAGATCAATAAATTTACTGAGCCTAACAAAACATCTCAGAACACCAGAGATGTCAGACTCAGAAAAAGAACAGCCCAAGCTGTTAATTTATCTTATAGTAAACTTCATAATCAGTCATTTAGCACTCAGTAACAAAAAATCCTAGAGAGTAAAGGAGCCACAATTGCTCACGACCTACGGTTTACCATCGCTGATTGACTTTTTTGTCTTATAAGATAAAAGCTCTCCACTTTCTAGCACTTTATAGTATATGCTATTAAAATTAAAAGCTTTAAAGTGTACCCAGAAGGGTGATATTTTAAAATATCAAAGCACAGTTCTACAAACTATCAAAAAAAGAAAAAAGAGGATCAAAAATATCTGAATAATCTTACCTGGAGGAAGGAAGAGAAAATTACAAGCGTCTTTTAGGTGACACCGACATCAATTCTGTGTGAGTTTATTCCTGTTTCTTCCTCCTAATTTAACAGAATGTGAATCCAGGAGCATATGAACAGCAGAGGGTGGAAATGCTGTAAAATAATGCTCTGGGTAAAGATTTAAAAATAAAAATAGCACCAATATAAGTACTTTCAATAATGCAGAAAGAGCTGCTCTAGCTTAATTTCAAAGGCAAGTTTCTGTTGAAAATCTATGCAACTAATTAAACTATTTCTTTGTGATCACTGTAATAAGAGCATCATATACTGTTACAGCCTTTGATTTTATCAAAGCACTTCTTATAATAATATGTCGTTTGGTCACGATAGCTTCATTCTACTTTATGTAGAAAATTCTGCCTATTTTGTTCTCTAATTTGAAAAGCAGCCTCCAAGAAGTTAAGCCACATACTTATGATCATTTAATAAGTGGAGGAAGCAGGAATACAATGATTCTTTTGAATTCCAATCCAGTAATCTTTTCACCTTCCCAGGTTGCACAAAAATTTTAGTACAAATGAAAGCCGAGATGAGTCACAGGGGTAAAATTAAAATGTGAGGAGAATGTCAAGTATTCACTTCAGCACTGGAGCAGCAACTGTGGCTTCATTGTCTTCGCTGTGCAAGAGCTGGATAATAACACTGTGTGAAACAGAGGCCAGCGGTCACAGTGGAATTCATTCTGAAAAATTTCATTAATAATTGTACAGTACATTAAGCTCCCCTACAAAAGGAATTTATAAATACAACTAAATAGGTATAAAGCATTACTCACCAATTCCACATTTAAGTAAAACACATATGTGAAAAAGAGACTACTACAAATATATCTATTTGGGGAAACATAATTTACATGAACAGGATTAAATAGCATATGTGATAGCCACACTTCAAATTATAAACACATTATAATTTATCAAATTTAGTTCATAAATATTGATAAAATGTTCATAGTTCAAAATAAGCCAATTTTTCTCCTTGTTGATTCTAAAACTTTGTAAATTGTTTTGGTTGTATACAGAGTCAGTCAAGATGTATACACATTTCAGGAAAAGAAAAAAATCTTTGTAACTATTTTAATCATAAATTTATTAAGACATCATGATATTAACAAAGTTACTTTTGACCTCTATGGTTGCAAGAAGGGCTCGGAGTGGTGGCCATTAGCTTCCAGGCATTTGCTGGGATGGTGCACTGCTGCTTGGGTAGCTTGGTCACTGAGTCTGCTGCACACGCGTTTTCAATTTCTTCTAAAAGGACTGGGTATGTAACCCCATGTGCTAAAAAACAGACAATTTTTCTTTTCCTGAGGTGTGTACACATTTTTGGGTGGGCTCTGAATTTATAGGAATGATACGTTAAAACTATTTGCAAAAGAATTATGACATCTTGGTGTCTTCCATTCCATTCTTCCCTTCCCATTCTACATCTGTTCCACAGAAGTCAATTCCCCGTATTCACTTTCAAACATAAAAGCTTCTTTTTATGCAAATGCATTTAAATTGTCCTCTACATTCCATACACAAAAATATGCATTGTTTCGCATCATGTATTTTCATATAGCTATACATAATGGAATTTTCTATAGCAAGATAATAGATTTTCTATCCATTCTATTCAGTTTTTAAGTTTTTAACTTTCTGGAGACCTCTTTCTCAGCTACACTAGCTTATGTAACCAGTCCTTCACAAATAGAAACCTGGATGATTTTTCTTTACTTCTATCACAGTGTCACAATAGTTTTTAAATGTCACTGTGTCTGAATGTGAGCATATTATTAAGTTTAATTCACAGAGGTAGATTTATTTGACCTTGTAGTGTGCTAGAATCAGCTGTTAAGAATTTGAGGAATCTTTTGATCATACCTTACCAAAAGTTAAAGTTATACCAACTTTAGATAAATCATAAATAAAAATTATATATACTCAGACAATTAATGAATCACTTCTTTCATTTCACTGTAATGTGTGCTTGGGGATATTGTATGGGTGTGAGAAAACTAGAAAGTTTTCATTATCTGGCTTTCAGAAAATTCTCAGTTTCAGAAATATGATTTTGACTTATTTTCTCTGTGATCCAGGAATGGTTTAAACAAATCATAGTTAGTGAAT
Source organism: Cavia porcellus (assembly GCF_034190915.1). Lineage (NCBI taxonomy): Eukaryota > Metazoa > Chordata > Mammalia > Rodentia > Caviidae > Cavia > Cavia porcellus. The sequence goes on along the minus strand of NW_026947494.1, from coordinate 76,524,236 downwards.
GTTTATAAAAGAACCCCTCTATTCTCTGATTTTTAAAATTTACTTCTATTTTTATAGGACTGGGATAAAACGTTGATTTTTTTTTTCATTTTTATCGGTACCAGGGATCAAACTCACAACTGCCTGCTTGCAAGGCAGGTGCTTATGCCGCTGAGCTAAATCCCCAGCCCCCAAACGTTGATCTTTTAAAAATTTTCTATTGTTCTTTTCATTCTTGCCTCTAAGAGGTAAATCTGAATGTGAGCTTTTCAAAAGGAAAATGTTTTTTTCCAATTTAAAGCTTTATAAATGTCCAACAGATATGTTTTAGTACTTATGTTACTTTGACTCTTACAATCTCACTTATTTACTATCTGCCTGATGCACCATAGAAGAAAGAGATGAATTAAATCCCCCTACCACAGTGGACTCCTATCCTGTTTTCCTTGTCTTTTGTAACTACTGTTTCACGAGTATCACTCCCATATGTTTGGTGCACTGCTGCTCATAATCATTTTCCTCTTTGTCTACTGAATGTTGTTAGCACAATGCTCTTACTCTAGTGTTATTTGTGATAAGCAACTTGAGGATCTTTGGATGATCTACATAGCCCTGGAAAATATCACATAATTACACAAATCTGAGATAAAACGAATTGTTTCATAACCTAGATTGTCCTTGTCATGCAAGCAAGGTGATCAGGTGGCCACTAGGAGACGCGCTACTATCAGTTAGGCCAGAGAGCATGCCCAGTGCTAGAGGGACTGGGGAGCACACTGATGGTCTTACATTCCTCATGGTCGTGACTGGGATTTGGAAATTATTTCTGAAGTTTGATACCGAGTAAGTTGTCTCATTCAAGGAACCCTGATTTAACAATTTTTTCTTCTGTGTTCGAACATCCCTAACCTTACTCTCATTTTCTTTGCATTTTTCTAATGTAATCATTTTATTTGCAAATTTTCTTAATTATTTCATTTAAGAATGTCTTTTACAGACTTGAGAGTTGCCCTTTAACACTATTTAAATATCATTTTGCATTTATAGGTGAATTAAGGCTACTGAAAATTGTTAACTTCACAAATATGCTTGAATTCATTTGTTTTACATTAAGTTTACTAGAATTTTTATTTTCATGTTGTCTTATAACTTTTAATAATATTGGCTGTAATATGGTTTTGTTTTTTTGTATGCAGTTCCTCTGACTTGGATTCTGTTTGTCTTGTGTTCTGATTGCCCCCAAAAAGGTTCCAGAGATTTGGTGGCATAAATAACACAAGCTTATTTTCTCACATTCTGGAGTCTGGAACCAGTGCAGGTTTCCTTTCCTCTTAGATGACCTGCTATGTCCCAGATTTGAAACTTATCCCAAATCTCACATGTTTGCAAGGTGACTGAATCACAGGGATGTCATGGTCATCGATGGATTTGTCCACACTGAGAGGAGGTTGGACCCTGTTGAAGGAGGCAGGTCATGGAAGGTGTGACCTGGAAGGGCATGTCTCTCTGTCTACCTCATCCTTTCACTCTTCCTGTCTGATCAGCATAATGTGAGCACCTTTGTGCTGCCAGGCTCCTCCACCACACCCTGGAACCACACACAAACTGAAACCTCTGAAACTGCAAAACAAAATAAGCCTCTTTTCCTTTAAGTGCAGGTACAGGATAAGAAAGTGACTAAGAGAACCACTCTCTTGCCGTGTCCCCACTTGGCCTTCGCTTCTGTGTGAAAAGAGCAGGAGTTCTGGTATCTCTTCTCCTTTTTATAAGAACGACAGCTTTATTATGGTCTCAACTTTATGACCTCAATTACTTTTAATTATCACCCTAAAGACCTGATCTCCAAATCTAGTCATACTGAAGAACAGTACTTTAGCATAAGAATTTGTGCAGACATAATTCTGTCCATGATAGTAATCACAAAGATAAAGTAGGCACATATACTCATAATTACAGTTATATAAAATCACCTTAATCATCTGCTTTTGTCTTAGCTACTTTTTACTGGTCACTGAGACAAAATACCTGATGCCCAAAGTTGGGAAGGGAAAGGTTTATTTCTTATAGTTTTTGGAGGTTTTAGTCCACACTCAGTTGACTCCAAGGCAGGGTGGCATGATGGGCCGCAGATCACGGTGGCTACAAACAGCAAGGTGGAAACGGCAAGAGAGAGAGACACACACATTCTTCCGGTCATTACATTGTATGCGGGCTCCACCCCTATGTGGGTGTAGCACTGACACCATGAATCCAAGCACTAGACAATGAACCAATCACAAATGCAAAATGCAAATGTATGAGGCCTGGGGGCCACTGAAATAAACCATGACAACTTCTTAAGAGGCGTCTTAGTTCCTATCACCTACATACCCATGTCCTAATCTCCAGAGCCTGTCAGCATCCACTTTATGGTACAGACATAATTATGTTAAGGATTGTGAGATAGCAAGATTTTCCCAGGCATCCACCTAGGTCCAATGTAATCACTAAGTGTTCTAAGAGGGGCATGAGCAAGAGTTGCACTCACAGCAAAAGGTGCCATGTGACAGAAGCAAAGATCGGTGATACACTGAAGAGTGCAGGGGAGAGCCATAGACCAAGGAATGCAAGTGGCTCCTAAAAGCTGAAAATGGCAAGGAAATAAATTCCCCCCTTAGAACTATTTCATTAGGTGGGTGTTCCGTGAAGAGATCCTCTGCTCCTCCTCTGCTTCCTCTGATGAAGATGCACGGGCTGAAATGAGGCTAACGCAAAACTGAAAATCCTTCTAGCACAGAATGAGGAGCTCAGCAAACAAAAGTAGTGGGAGACAGAAGCTTTACTTATACTGTTGCCTAGGCAGGGGACAGTCAAACAGCAAACTGTGTGAAAGGGAGCCGCTCGAGATGAGCTTCTTCCCCCGGGGTCCTTGCCTTGACCATAGTACAGAGATAAGCTGATTTTCTAAAAATAATTGTTTCACTAGCTGGTACACTTGGGATCTTAGCCTTGGATTCTGGGAGTGATCCAAGGTTCACAGGAGCTATGGTTACATAAAAAAAGCATGCGGCAGTTGCATGAAGGGCAGTGTCTTCCAGTACAGCATGTCATGAGTAAGCACGTGGTTGTCACCATTATACCAGCCACCCAGGTGGTGCCCTTTGCTGCTTACTCTTGTCTAACTGTCCCTACAGAACTCCCAAGGGAAGCAGGCCTGCTGACACATTAACCCGAGTCCAGGGGAACTGATTTTAGATGTCTGTCCCCCAGAACTGAAAGAAGGTAAATTTTATGTTGTTTTGACCTACTAAAGCTAGTTTAGTGGAATTTGTTATAGTAGCAATAGGAAGCTAGCATTGTTCCATAGGGGATAAAATTAGTACCTTTTGTTATGGCCTAACTCTAACCAGTGTACCTCCGTCTTGCTCTGTATGCACTGTCTTGATAGGGTTAAGTTTCTAATTCTTCTAAAAGCTCAAGTTTCAGCTTCTTGTAACTTCCCTACCCTCTTTCCGCATGTTATTGCAGGTGTGCTGTTCCGAGATAATGTTTTAACCACAGGGTGGGAGTGATGGAATGCACCAAGAGCTCCAGATGTTATTAGAACTAAGTCAACAGCTTTATAGCTTTGTGGTTTTTTAGCTTTAAATATCCCTCCCTTAGTCTGTTAGGCACGCAGTTTCTGGGTTGATCCTGAGGGAGCTGTGTCGCCAAGCCTGGAATAAAGCCTTTGCTCCAAATTTCTTAACTTTTTGCTTCCTTGGATTTTATCCCGGGGTCTGAGCTATCTCACCTTTCTATCCTCCCCCCATTGTCCAGTTTTAGTCAATATTATATTTCTTAGAGTTCACCTTTGGACTGTGAAATATTTCATAATTCAATTCATTACCTTTTATTATCAGACATTAGAGAAGGCCATTAATAAAGTTACCATCTTGCATATATTTTAATCATCTCTTTTGTTTATTACTATTACTATAGTTTGAGTCTTGCATGGCTCCCAAAGGCTCATGTGCTTAAGGCTTTGGCCTCAGTCAGTGGTGCTACTAGCAAATGGTGACAGCTTTGGAAAACCTGGCCTGGTGGGAAGAAATCAGGTTGTGGGGATGTGTCCTTCAGGGGTGTGGCATCTCTGGGCCCTTACTCTTTGTCTTACTGTTTCTTCCTGGCCGCTTCAGGTAAGAAACTGTGTTTCTCTACATCTTCCTTGCTGGGATGCTCTAGCTTACCACAGACCTGAAACTGCTGGTATTAACTGATCAGGGCCACAGCACCTGAGTCCTTGAGTTGTTTCTGTATCTTCTATTCTGTTCCACTGATCCACAAGTCCACTCTTTGGACAGTACCATACTGTTTTTATCACTGTAGCTTTGTAGCATAACTTGAAGTATATGGTTCTGATGTTGCCTATCTTGATCTTGTTGCCAGAATTGCTGTTGCTATTCTAGGCCTCTTCTAGTTCCTTATAAATTTTAGGATTGTTTTCTTTTGCTTTATACAGAATTCTATTAGAGTTTTGATTTTGGATTGCATTAAATCTGTGTAACAGTTTTCAAAGTATGGCCATTTGGAATATGTTGGTTATGTTTATCCATGAAGAGGAGAATCATGTAGCCCACAAATAATGATCATTTAACTTCTTTTCATAGCCTTAATCCATTTTTTTTCTAATTTCTGTAGCTAATGTTTTGAGAAATTTATTGGACAGGAGCAAGGACAGCAGACATTTTTGCTTTGTTCCTGGTTTTATTTTTATTTATTTTCTCATTTCTTAAAATTTTCTAGGTGCATTTTAGATATACATTGTGATCACATTCATCGTAGGGAATTTGCACCTGTCCATAATATGTCTTGATTCTTCTTTCACAAAGTATCACCAGTTAGTGCTGAAGACAGTGATTACATTTTAATCTGTTTATGTGCACTAGAGGGTGCACAAGTAAGAAAACATGCCAACAACTTTTTTGTTTTACATTGTTGTAGAGATTACAAGTACTACTATATCAAATTTTTATTTGATGAATAAATTGATTTTTTGTGAATGGGAGGATTCAAATTCAGTTCTGGGAGGTAAATTAATTTTTCCAACACTATTTCACTGTCTTCAGTCCCCCAGAAATCTCTGGTGATGGAATATGCACCTTCTTAAAGATTGTTATATGAAAACATTGACCTTAACCCCTTCATGAAACTCATTCAGCTCATATTTTGGGATTTAAATGACTGACCCTTATTTGAACCATATTTTCTTATTAGCCCACATTTTTTTTTCTAGAAGACACACTAATATAAAGTTAGTTATGGAAAATTTTAGTTTCTCCTTTAAATACACAAAAGTCCTCAAATTGCTTTTGTTTTTAAGAAGGGATAAAATGTCTTGTACAGAGCCAGTTCCAAAAGACAGCTCTCAGAAAGCGGTAGGAGATATGAAGTCGGTAAAGAGATATTAGGGTGATACTGAAATTTCCCATCTCCTCATTATTCTGTCGAGAACTTGTGCCAAATCAACACCTTTTTATCATACATATTCTAACAGCTAATTGCAGAACCAGTTTTTTTTTTAATCCATCAGGGAAAAATTAAGTTTTTATAAAGTACTGTCATTGAGAAAGAGAAGAAAAAGGAAGGCAGGAGAGAAGAAAGGAAATTAGATAGTGCTTATACTAATAATATTTTCATTTCTCAAAGAAATAAATATGTAAAACATCTCTTTTAAATTTCATTCACAAGCCTCTAGTAGAGCAAGTCCCTGATTTATGAATGAGTTCTGTTCCAGAACATTCATAAATCAGGTTTGTCCATAAATTCAACAAAGTGACCCTTATATATCTTTGACAAAAATATACAGCGTAAGGCATCAAAAACCAAATGTGCAGAAAAAATTCACTGTGTAGTATCTCACTGAACAAAAAGCACACAGCAGCACAACTCCCAGCAGACAGGGAAGCTGCTTCCACAGTTTGGTTGCATCTAAGAGTGTTTGTAATGTGAGGTCCGTTCCCATCTGTTAAAATGTGCAATTTAAATGCTTCTAAGCTGGGCACTCACTGTACATAGACTAATATATGTGCCCCTTGACTGTCTTTTTGGTACTTAGAGGTAATCAAAAGTCACTTCAAGGTTTATATAGTTAAGCTAATTATTGTGATTATGATTTGGGATATACTGTGGTTTCAGTGGACCCCTCCAAATTTCACATTGAGACTTAATATTATCATGATGGATTAACCTCTAAGAAGTAGATCCATTGAGGAAAAGATTTCATTACGTGACACTTGCCCTCACGAATAAATGTCTTATAAATGCATAGAATACTAGATGGTGCCCTTTTTCTTTAGTTCTTATGCTTTCTACCATGTAAGTGTACAGCAAGTAACCACCATCTTGGAAGGAGAGGGACCAGAGTTTTACCAGTCTGTAATACTTTATTACACAGCACAAAGACGAGATGATTCATATGCATGTTGTGATAGTGCTTTGAAAGAGGATTCCTAATATGTTTTCATAATATTTTGGAAATATGCATTTATATCATTCAGAGTCTAGTCATAAAAGCAGCTACCACCCTAGATATTTCAAACAAAGAACATTTAATCCAGGGAATTGATTACAGAGCTGATAGAAGAGCTGAAGGGAAAACTTGGTGAAAAGGAGACCAAAGAACAGCAGGAAGTTATGGCAGTCCTGGGACTGGAAAGTTGTGGAGAAAACAGTTACGCCAGCCAGAATCTGGGAGCATAGGAGATAAAGCCACAGGAAAGGTTGCTTAGTAAGGTCTCAGGCTACAGAGGAGCCAGAGTCATAGTGAGGAAATGCCATTCAAAGCAGAGACTGGAGAAGGAACATTCTGACCTTTTCTGCTGTCTCTCTCCCAAACTTCTTCAGTGCCTCTGTTTGCTGAACCCAGAAGAAGTCAGAAATGGTGAAATATGGAGATGTGTTCCTTACATACAAAGCAGGCAGATGGTATATAACACAGTTGTGAGTAAACTAGCAAACGTTTGCTCAGTCTCCTAAATTACTGTTTTGAAACACAACTTACATGGAGGATGGTATTTATGTGTCTCTCATTTATTTCAAAAACAATGGTGCACGTTCTGCATATGGACACAGTTTCAGGGACTGGGAGATTAAAGAACTTCTGCCTTGTAAACCTTACCTACTAATGAGGAAGAGGCAATAAACAAGGGAATGCAAAGATAAATACACAACCACAAGAAAAAGTGAAGTGTGCAGTGCAGAGTGACTGCTAGACAGACACTTTCTGAGGTCTTCATATTTGAGTAGAGATCTAAAAGAAAGCAGGACCCAGCTTTGGGGAAACCCTGGAAGCCTGGTCCTTTCAAGTATGTAAAACAGCAATAACAGAACTGTTCAGGAGGAAAAATGACCAAGCTGGAAAGAAACTAGGGCCAGGGGGCTGGGAATTTAGCTCAGCGGCATAAGCACCTGACTTGCAAGCAGGCGGTTGTGAGTTCAGTCCCCGGTACCGATAAAAAAAAAAAAAAAAGAAAGAAAGAAAGAAAGAAAATAGGGCCAGGTGACACAGTATCTCAGAGGTTAAAGTTTCCTAAGAGTAGAGAAAAGTCCCTAGAAATTTTAAACTCAGATGTGGCATGATCTGATTTATCCACAAATAGTATTCATATTTCTGAATTTTTATAATAAAGTTGGGGTGGGGAACAAGAGTAAATCCAAGGTGCTAATTAGACATTTTAGTGGTCAGAGAAAAGCTGATAGCGATGTTGACTATGTGATAGTGATAGAAATGGAGAAATGAGTAAAGTTGGATATTATTTAGAAGATAATGAAAATGCTGATGGAATGAATTTGGAGACTGAGGAAAGGAAGACATCGAGAATAGTTTTGCATTTTTCTTAATAAATGGGAAGATGAGGGTGCCATGGACTAAATGGGAAAGACGTCTTCAGGGTTGAAGTGTCCCTAATGTTGCTTTGGATTATTCTCCAACATCCAAATGAAAGTGCTTTATTCTGTTGCAAATAGAATGTATTTGTCATCAGAAGGTGATAGAACCAGACAAATCTACCCAGGAGTCACTGAGATTTTAGTGGTACTGTAAGACCACTGGCTTAGTTTAAGATCATCGAAAAGGAAGAAAAGACAGAGTTTGTGTCACTCTTGTTGACACATATGAAAAATTCAGCATAAAAACTCTCATTCAAGGCATTCATGGCGCTCTTTTGGAACAGATATTCCCACAACCTAGCTCCTTTCTCTGGGTACATTGGACAGCCTTGACTGAAGAGATATCGGGCACCTGTCACACAGAAGACTATAGTAGTAACTTGCTGTTTCAATCCTTCTTCCTGTCATTTTCTGTTATTTCTGTCTTCACAGAATTCCCATCAGATTTGGAAATTTTACAGCCATTTCATCTTTAAAGCTGCTCGTGTCTTTTTTCTTCTTCTCTTCTGAGCTACACAGCTGTTACACCTTTAACACGTCCTGTGGGAAGCCGCCTATGAATGGCACCCATTTCCTGCTTCCGGGTTCTTCCGGCCTGAACAAGCCCGCCAAATTGTCATATCTGCCCAGTTACCCGTGACGCTAGCCTATCAGCTTGTTAGGCGCGCTTCTCTGTGATTGGATACTGCTTCCCCTTATAAGAGGTTGTTCCTGCCCCCAACGGGCGGAAGAGGAACCAACGTTGAGGGTGGCGGACCTTGTTAGGTCCGGTTCGCTGTACGCAATAAAGTTTGAGAGCTGATCCTGCTCGAGTTTGGTCTCCTGTCTCCTGCGGCTCCGGTCAACTGGTGGCCCGGACGGGAAAAAAGGTAAAAGACTCAGCGACGTGCCTCTTCGGCCGGGAGGTGCGATTGCTGTCGCCTGCGGTACGACGGAGGACCTGGCCCAATAACAACGGAAGGCCGCGAGCGCCTCTTCTCTTCACCCTGATCAGCTACGTGAGATACAGCGGTTCCCGGGACAGGTGAGTACTGGGTCACCTGGGTTGGGTGGACGCACCTAACAGATTTTGAGCACCACACGAGTGGACGCCGGTTTTTTTTTTTTCTTTTCTTTTCCCTTTGCATCTGTTTTGCTTTCGCTTCTCTAATACAGCCCGACAGGCTTTTGATAGAGCTCGATCGGAGTGCTCAGAGGAGCCCGGAGCCACTGCTGATTGTGGGTCTCTGGAGGACCCTCAGGGCTCTAATTCTGATTCGGATTCGGAAGGTTCAGAAGAGGAGGTCGTCTTTGCTAAGCATGACCCTCCTACACCGTTAAAAGAGGAATTTAGGGCTCGGGAAGATAAAAAGGGGAACCAAACACCACCCTGCTCGAGCTACTCCGCCTTACGGGAGGAGCTTAAGCCCTTCCGCCCTTTGGCAAGTTCACGGTCCTTCCACCAGAGGGTATGGTCGCGGCTTCCCTTTGAGTGTTCCGGTCTCCATGCATTCCCGGTACAAGTAGGAGGCAGGGGAGGAGGAGGATATTATGAGCCCTTAGAAATTAAACAACTTAAAGCTATCAAGGACGCAGTTTCAGCTTATAGGCCCAATGCGCCATTTACCATGGCGCTTTTAGAGGCATTGGCAGGTCTGTGTGATCTCTTCACCTCAACAATCTATTGGTGTTAACCCGAGAGGACTGCGCCCCAATCATATTTGGCAAATGGATGTTACACACATCCCAGAATTCGGAAAACTCAAATATGTACATGTTTCGGTTGACACCGCTTCTCAGGTTATGTTTGCTTCGGCAGAACCTGGAGAAAGGGCCACCCATGCTATTAATCATTGTCTTGCAGCCTGGGCTGCTTGGGGAAAGCCCAATATATTAAAAACAGACAATGGTCCTGCTTACACCAGCAAAACTTTTGTAACATTCTGTCAACAAATGGATGTTGTCCTTAAGCATGGCATTCCATATAACCCTCAAGGACAAGGCATCATTGAACGGGCACATCGGACACTCAAGGGTGTCTTACAAAAACAAAAGGAGGGAATAGGCCATGGCCTAACGCCCAAAGGAAGAATATCATTGGCACTCTTTACCATAATCATTCCCCTGCCATGGAACATAGCAATCTGTCCCCAACCGACAAAGGGCTGGTTAGATGGAAAGATGTCCTTACAGGACAATGGATGGGCCCGGATCCAGTGATTAGCTGGACCCGAGGTGCGGTTTGTGTCTTCCCACAGGAACCAGGTCGCGAACCGCTGTGGGTCCCGGAAAGATTGACGCGAGCAGTAAACTCCCCACCAGTTCCTGATAAAGCACAGGAGGATAAGCCCGCGGACACAAGTCAACTCGACCCTTCTGGGACCGACGCTCAGCGCCCGAGACCATCTACAAACTAAAATGTCTGGTTTGGAGTTTTTTCTATTCTGTGGGTTCCTATTGATCACCCTTCGGAATTGTTCAGTGGGGGCCGCTTGGGGGGCCACGGGATATTGTAATGAACCTCAACCTGATCCCCTTAAACATACTTCCTCCCTCTTCACGCAGCATCAACTTTGCAATGCGCTGGGTGCTTGCTTAGACCTCCGCCCCTTTATGACACTTAATCAGACACTGAAAAATACATCCTCCGCAGCCAATATGACCCACCCGCTTAACTCCGATGCAAACCCAGCAACAGGTCAAGGTCACGGCTATGACAGCCATGCAAATGGCAGCAGGTGGCCCATCAGGCCAGCAGGCCGCCGCATATCTCCTTCACATTGCAGAACATCAGCTATAAATGCTGAGTGGGCAAGCCAATGACGGGTAAGACGGGAGACGTCCTCCCGGTCAACCTAAGACAGGCTCCACTCAGATATACATGGCCTATAAGGCCAGGGGTCCCTCCCGGAGTCAAATTATTGGCATTGAGATGCGAGACCAAGGGTACTGCAGTGCCGTCCGCCCCAAAGGTTGGGGGGAAGGCAGGAATGAATGTCTATATGCATCCAGGTTCGGTTCACAAAAGCCTGGCCCTGTGAAAAAATGAACCACTCACCTTGAGCATGGTCCTGGCGCAAGGATATGCACAAAACAGGGTGATGCACAGCAGGGTATAGACCTCTACATTCTCTCATGCCTCGGCCTACAAGGTAGGCCCACTCCTAGGTGTCTAACAGCAACAAGGTCATAGACACCTTGGAGGGACCCACAGACCATCCTATTTTAATAAATAAAAAAGGGGGAGATGTGGGAAGCCGCCTATGAATGGCGCCCATTTCCTGCTTCCGGGTTCTTCCCGGCCTGAACAAGCCCGCCAAATTGTCATATCTGCCCAGTTACCCGTGACGCTAGCCTATCAGCTTGTTAGGCGCGCTTCTCTGTGATTGGATACTGCTTCCCCTTATAAGAGGTTGTTCCTGCCCCCAACGGGCGGAAGAGGAACCAACGTTGAGGGTGGGGACCTTGTTAGGTCCGGTTCGCTGTACGCAATAAAGTTTGAGAGCTGATCCTGCTCGAGTTTGGTCTCCTGTCTCCCGCGGCTCCGGTCAACGTCCCACATCTTTTTTACATGTTCTGTCTTATTCTCTCCCTTCTGCTTTCTCCTTCTGCTTCCTTTTAGATATTTTCAAGATGCCCCACTTCCTGTTTGCCAGTGTTGTCCTCTGTGTCTTGCTTATTGAAGATAATTTCTCGATTCTAGAAATTTCACTGAATTTCTTTTATGGAATCTAATTCTTGTTGAAGTCTATTTTCATTCTTTTTTAGAAATCCATTTGCTCCCTAGTTTTTTCTAAGAGTAGGCCATCATATAAATGATGGTGTTCCCATAAGATTGCATGCTGTACTTTGCCACAGCTATCTTAGCTCATGTTAATTAACTCTGAGGTATTTGCAGTATGATCAAATTGCCAAACAACGAAGTTCTTAGGGTACATCTTAGGGTGTGCTTGCTCACTATAATTGGATGCTGAATATTGTGGCTCACACACTATGGAAGCTGTGAATTATGTCACTGTAGAAGTTTGTTCTCACAGCTGAGTGAATCACGGGCAGATCACCTATAAGATTAACATGCTATATAAACTGGAGTACTGGTAGGAAATGAATGATTTACATGAGTATATTTTAATATAGACATTTTTTACTGAAGAATAGTCAGAGTTTACCAGGGTTTTGTAAGAACAATAAATGGCCATAATTATACTTAGATTTGAAAGAGCTAAGTGAGGAAAGTGGCTTCTTAATCCACAAAGAGTAGCAGTAGCTGTAACCATAGCTGTAAAGCATTAAAAGCTTCCAACCAAAGCTGTCTTAGGAAAAGGAACCAACCTGAGCCGAGCCAGCTGGGAAGCAGCCAGAAGAACATCCTGTCTCCTTTCGCCTCCTGGGCCTGTGGTGAACGTCCACCTGAAATCCAAGCGGCACGGGCCATGAAGCAGGCTCAGGGCCAGAATCCCTGGTGCACAGGAAAAGGTGGGCAGGAATGACAGAGAATGTCACTGGTGATAACCAAAATACAAACACAGACTCCGAAATGGACCCATCATCTACTCTTCCCTCGGATGAGGCCCCTAGGACACTTGGCATCAAACACTCTGCCATAGTCTATGTAACATTATTCCCAGCTTTTAAGTTGTATTTAATCCACTCCCCTAAATAAGCATTGGTACTGTCTTTTTAACTCATTTGTTAGTTTTTAAAACATATATTTTTGTACCCTAGGCCTTGTGTTGTATGTAGAACTTTGGTTATTTTTCTCAAGTTCCTTTAGAGCCTCTCCCAGGGAGGGCCTGGGTGGTTTGAGTGCCCTCAGTTTTTGTTCCTTTGGAAATTTCTTTATTTTGTCTTTATTTTTAATGAATGTTAATCCAGATAAATAATTTTAGAATTGTACTTATTTTCTCTCTTTTCTATGAGGCCTGTGTAGATGGTGTTACACTTGTTTCTGGGTTCCGTTATCTTTTTAAGAAGTGAGCTTTGGTCTAATTATCATTTCTTTGTATCCTGTTTATATTTTCCCTTCATCTGTGTTTAAGACCTTTGTCTTTGCTTTTTCAAAGGTGTAGCTGTAACTATTTAGATTTTTAAAACTATATCTTCTTTGGAATTGTCTCTGCTCTTAGAAATGAGTTTGCGTATCATCCGTTCGTGTTTTAAACTTCTCAGTCCTGCTTTCCTTAGTTATTCTGTCCTCTTCATTTTCCTGGTTTGTTTCCTTTCTCTTTCCTTTCTGAAATATTGGTGGTTGTCTAGCAGACTGTGTTTCCTTGTTCTTCATATCTCTTAACTTCTTTGACATATTTTCCACTTTCTCATCTCTCAATGCTATATTTTCAGCACTTTAAAATTACTTTTCTGGTTTATTAATTTTCTTTCATCTAATTCTCTGTCTGACTACTAACTTTGTAATTTTACTGATTATTTTTAAAGCTCTAATTCTACTATTTTTAAATATGCTCTTTCTGGCTTGACATTTTATTTCTTGCTAATATTTTGCTTCCTCTGTTTCACTAAAGATTTTTCAGAACTGTTTTATTTTCTTGTTCTCTAGCTTGTAATTCCAATCCCAGTGCATAATCTCACTTGGTCCTGGTTTTACTGACAATGTCTGGTAATTTTGATCAGTAAGGCATGCTCAGCAGAACTGAATTTGGGGAGATCCTAAAGGAGGCTGAATTGAAGATACTTTCACCTTCTATTTTTCCTTCTCAGGCATCCCAGGAACAATTGTTCTGGGGATATTTACACTTAATCCTTGACATATAACTTTCTACACCACAAAGGTAATATACAAGATATGACAGGAAATATGTGAATGTTTAAGTTTCTTTTTAAAATAGTGAAAGACATTCCCATGACCATCCCTCAAAATACCCTTGTCACTTCGAGTACATTTATACCACTGTTCTCATCCCTTTCTAAAGCAGTTCCACAAGCCTTTTTCATAAGTATCTTTAGTTACACTGTTGTGCCTGCCTCAGTCTCCTAAATAGATTCAAAATGCTTACTTTTCATGGTCACTTTGACTTTGGGAAAGAGCCAAAGTCAGACTGTATCAGATTCAGGGAAAAGTGTGGATGAAAGCACCCTAGATTTTTTTATGAGCCTGCTTTTTATTGGAAAGTGCTCAGCAGCAGCCTTCACTGTATTTCTGACCACACCTTGTAAACACAATTGTGAAAATGGCTTCCAAAACTGCTTGAGAAAGGGACAGAAATGTTGAGATATGTTCAGCACAAGGGGAGCTGTTTTGAGGGAGGTTAATGATACGGTGTAATAATTTTACTTTTAGTGCAATAATTTTTTTATTTAAACCTTCACCATATATTTTAATCAGGTCTCAGTATAAATTCCAAGCATAAGAAGAACAGTTTTCAGGGTTACACATTCTTCAGAGAAAGTAAAAACTGTTTCTCAATTCACAGGTATAGGCAGATCAGAAAGCTGCTCTCTCTCTCCTTTCACCAGATGACAATTTCTTCTGCCCAAGAGCCTGCCCTGCCCTCTGCCCTGAGAACTGTTGTTTCCCAGAGGTGGCACTCCTGCACAGCCCACTGGGCGAGGGTGGGACCCTAACCAATCACTTCCCTAGAGGGCATTCCTAGCTTCCCCTTCTCTCTGCCCTGAAACTCCAGGCTGGCCTGTGCCCTGAGAGCATCCCCTCACCTGTGATTGTCCTTTATACATTCTTTGCTGTTGACATCCACTCTGATCCTACTCATTCCTCATCCCTCAGAGTTTGCGCATAGGTCAGAAACCCCTAAAGACTTCATGCTTGTGCTTTTGAGTGAAGTTTTGTGTTTGCTTTGTTTCTATTACTTATTTTAGATAAAGAAAACTGATGCATGCTCAGTTCATTCTCTTGCAAATAAAATAATATCTCACCTGGCTGACTTACTATGTTCGGTATATTCTGCTGGGAGAGTCTGAGAAATAGGGAATGTGCTTAATCATGATTTGGCTTTAAAATGGGGGAAATGTAGTAAAGGAGGAAACGAGTGTTCAGTGGAAAGAATGGTGAACTGCACTCATAAGCTCTTTGTTCCCTCCCTGTACGCATTCCAATGACAAGGAGACTTATACTCTTGACATCGATTTATTCAACTGTCATTAAAGTAATTTCATTGGATGCTCTATAATGTGCCATCCATTTTTAAAAGCCTATAAAACTTGTTGGCTTGAAAAATTTACATATTTGCTGGGTACTTCCCTAAAGATGCTGAATAAATGAGGGAGACCTACTACCACACCCTTTATTATGAAGAGCAACATAAAAACTTTAATACTCAGTACCATAAATCTTTTGATTTAAAGGAAAAAGTAGTTTGGGGTGTTAGATTACAGGTTCAAAGATTTTTATCCTTCTTGCTCAAATTTGACAGATTACTGCTAGTGGTAAAATGTGTTGTAAAATGCAATATGTAAATGTAAAATGTGTTGTAAAAACTAATAGATATTGATTCCAAGTTATGAGTTTGCCAAATAAGCAAGAAAGACTAACAGTCTTTGGTAGTCTGCAGCACGAAGTGACAAAGCTACCAGGTTTTACTCTGCCCTGCACCATCTCAGCTCCCTGCTTTCCTCAGATTCCTGCCCGACAGCCAGCAGCCATGGGCACAGCCAGTGGCACCTCCATTCTGTCACACAAGGAAGCTCCCTGCTGGTCACAGCCATTCCACAGCATAGCCCTGCAAGAGTCTGCTTGGCTGTTCTAGAAGAAGCACAAATTCAAAGTACGGAGTTAACAGCCCCAAGAGTCCTTTTCTCCAGGAAATGAGACAGTCAGTGTAATCTCACTTCACTACCTGATAGGGACGTTTCTGTACATTCTAGGGTGTGCAGACTGTCCTGGAGTCTCCTTAGACCGGCTCCCTACTCCCATGTGTTTCATTGTTCATAATCACCAACCATCTCTGAGGTTATTTCCCAAAATAGCCCCTTTGTGCCAGCTGCTGTGAGTGCTGTGGCGCCTGCCCTCACAGCCTCCTCCCAGAGGAAAGCATCATTGTCCCCCACACTGGACACACTGCTTGTTACAGGCTTTTTCTGAGAATTGTTTTGGCTGAAGGGGCGACATCATTCAAGTTTACAGCGCTTTTCTAGGGCCAGTTATGATCCAGTGACTGGTCAGTATTAGAGCCCAAGGGCCTGCACCCTTCGATTCTGTTTGGAGCAATTTTGCAAAGCCCTCTTAGAATAGCTCACCTAGGATGGCACTGTGACAGGGATGTCACAGTTCATGTCACAGTTCATCTTCTCCATTTGCCCGGAAGAGCTGCTCCAGGAAGTTACACCCAAGACCTGTTTCCAGGTTATGCAGGACAGCAGCTCATAAGCTCTTGTCCTAGGTTTTGCTGCTTTGTTTTGTTTGGAAGAGCCGACATGGAACAGCAGACATGCCTTTTCTCTTTCTTTTCCTCTATTTTCTTTCTCTTTCTCTCTTTCTCTTTCTCTTTCTCTTTCTCTTTCTCTTTCTCTTTCTCTTTCTCTTCTCTTCTCTTCTCTTCTCTTCTCTTCTCTCTCTCTCTCTCTCTCTCTCTCTCTCTCTCTCTCTCTCTCTCCCCCTCTCTTCCATTTCACTAAAAAATTTTATCTGTCATTATATTTAGGGATGTTACAACCAGTAAAGTTGTACATTTGTATTTTTCTTTACTTTTTCTGAGCAGTGAAAACTGTACAGTTTTTTGCCCTTTGGCCTTCTGGATTACCTAGAAAGCATTTTAGCTGCAACTTTGCTAATTAAGTCACTTTCATAAATTCAAATTAGCATGGAACACATCATTTTTTCCAAAGTACTAATAATCAATGGACATGTTATATTCAAATCTAGAGCTGATCCCTGCAAAGCTATTAATTTTTTAAATTAACCCCTACATGTGCAGGAAATTAAGTACTGTTCTTTCTTTGGCTATGTGTTGTTTTCTTTTAATGATTATATAAACAGAGGAGAAATAAATCACAGTCAAAGTGGAAGTGTATGTATTGTTTCTAAAAAGCCTGGCTTTTAGACCAGACGTGGTGAAATCGAGAATCAAATAATAATGTAATAATTTTTTTATGAGTGTGGTTAATTTAGGGCATGCTGGCTTCCCAGGTAATGCTTTCCACTTTAATAGAAATAAATGTAAACTGCTTAATTCATTACCTCTGATATTCACTTCATTTTGCTTATATTAAGCCAGTTAATGTCAAAACAAAATAAGATTTCTTTATTCCCTGGGCCTTTTATATTTTAGGCAGAGGAGAATCAATACTATATTTAATAGTTATAAAAATTGGGTCATTTAAATAATGCTTCTGAGATTGAGGTGCCATTGGTGACTGCTTGGGGTTTTGGAAACACAAATACATATGGAACTTGGTGACAAGCACTTTGTTTGCAACTTTATTTCTCTCCCATATGAAAGTGATCATTTGGTTGAATGTGAATAAACACAGTTTAATCAAGTGACATTTCATAGTGAACTATATACTCCATCTTCCCAGACCTAGTACCCAGATGCCCTGTGTGGTTGTCTTGCCCAAGATGACCCATAACACCCTAGAGCTCCATGCAGTCTTTAATGATTCCACCTGTTCCCCTTCTCTCTTTCCTAGTTCATTTTGCTTTCCAAACTGTCAGTCAGGACCTACCTCAAAAGTAACATAAACATTCACGTCTATATGACATACTTCGATGGGCATGTGCTTTCAAACATGTCAAAATAAAGCTATGAGGGCTCCATTATTTTCAGTAGCATTGGTATTTTAGATCTGAAGAGCTCCCCCCCATGAAAAGTGGTAGATATCTAGGTAGCAGCAACAGCCAAAATCATTGCCATTACTGGAACAGCACCCCTAACCCAACAAGGGGAATAGCTGTGGGAATTAGGCAGAGACGTGTACAAAGAGAAGAGAGGCACTGAAGCCATTGTCTGTGATAACCCACTCGACCTGGCTATGAACGAGTGTCCAGTCCATGTGGTCAGTACCCACGAGAAGGTGAGTGAACTGCAGATCCATAATACAGCAGGGCAGGTGCTGAAATCATCTGCCACCAGGTTCACAGTTTGCTGTTAGTCTTCGTTCTCAGGGCACTGTTGGAAGACCAGCAAATCAAGTTCATAAATAAATAAATAAGATGTTAATAAAAAGATTCCCAGAAATACTCCAACACATACTATTTCCTCCTACTTTCATACAAATCCACCTACTGTAACCATTTCCAAGCACTTCAGTTACTGACGTGGTTACATTTTTGTCAACATGGCTGCATATCTCAAGCTCAAGTACTTGGTCCTAGCAAATGAAATGAATACCAGAGCCAGACGGAGGCAGGTGAAGCCTGGACCCCTAAAGGGATGCACTGTCCAGATGACAGCTGACATTTGTAATGTGAGCTCAGTGTCACTGCAAACTGGAGCTTTTAAAATAAGTAATTATTTCTAGTAGAAAAAAGAATGCTTGTTTATTGTAAAATAAATTGGTAACTAACAGTAAATTTTGAAACCCAGCACTGTATGGGTTAAATGTAATGTTTTCTTTGGACCAAAACAGAAGACAAGTTGCAAACATTATAGCTTCTGAACTGGAATATGAAAATGTATCCAATCTTGTTCCTCTGTCTTTAGAGGTTTGCCCAGTGTCCCCCACATAGTCCAAGCTGTGTCCACCAAATAGGCAAGGACACACAAGGACCTAAACTTTCCCATGTGAGTACAATACTGAGACCACTGTGGCCTCAAGCATAATTATCTATAGATTTCCATTCCTATTCTAAAAACAAAACTTCTAATTTTATAGTCTCTCTCCTTTACCACAACATATCAAAATGTGAAAAAGACATAAAAATCAATCATAAAAATCAAGGGCAATATTTCCAATAATCAGAAAGTAAAATATTTTATTTAAAGATCAGAACTTTGATGTTGTATTACATCAGTCTTGACCATAAAAACAAAAGCGACTAAATTCTATTTGGACAGTTCCAGGTCTTCACTGGATCTGTTCTTCTAGCCATAAAGAATACTTCAGGCAATTTTATATATAAGCTTTCACTCACGTGAATATTTGCAATAATCTCAGTGTTCGTAAAATTGCTGCCCAGGAAATCATCAGGAGGAAATATTGGAGTGTCCTGAAGAGAGCAAAGAATCACTTGATTTTCAGGACGTGCTTTTTTACTAAGGGAATTAAAATGAGCCTTAAAACAACACTTGAAGTGCAGTACAGGTAGAAGGGAATTATATTTAATTCAGACATAAAGAAGAGTCTAGCTCAAGCAGTTCAAAAATCAGTAGTCTATTTATTGGGTTCAAATTCAGGCTCTCCTATAAGATTTTTCTTGTTCAAACAGACTAAGTTTAATCTCACTTTCTTATTACATTGACTCCACATATTAAATATTAACAATAATGACATGGATAGCTCTACCATCAAAGAGTCTGAATTTGTGGCACACATGTGGACTTTGGGGATTTCCTGAACCCCCTGATATTGTGTACTTGCTGTCCATTTTCATTCTGGAAAAAGAATCCAGACCTTATCTTAAACTGTCAAAGAGAATAAGAAAACATGAACGTTCACAAACAGGAGATCTCCCACTTTGTCTTTCAACACTGAAATTTCTATGATTATTTCAGAGATTTATGCAAAGTGATCAGAAGAATAACTAAAAATTTTATTAATTTTGTTACAACAATAAGTTAACCTAAAAATAAATGGCAAACGACTGGTATGTATGAGTTCCCTTTCTTTGTGATTGTTTTCAAAGTACAAAGGCAACTCTGAATATAGAAAGAACTCCAACAAATCGATAAGAAATGAATAAAATGCTCAGTAGCAAAAATGATGAAAGGCAATCCCTTTCCAAGCACCACGGTGTATTATGTAAGTATGAATAAGTATATTCGAATGGGCTATACCCAGTAATTATTGCTGTCTAACAAAATTCCCCCAAATTAAGTAGTTTATTATAATAAGCAATTATTATATAATTCTTATATAAACCATGCACCTGTAGGTTAACCAGAAGTTCAGCCTAATTCTGTATCTCGTAAACTGAACTACATCTCTTACCCCTTTTTTAAAATTTTAAGACACAGTGTATTAAATTGCTGACTTGGCTGGGTTGGCCTCCAGCTTGTGACCCCCCTGCATCGGCCCCTCAGGGTTCTGGGATCATGAGCATAAGCCACCATGGCTGATGCACCTCGTGTTTGAAAATACCAACATTGTTCGATTTTATTATTCCACATGGTATGGGCAGTTATTCTGAAAATAACAAGAGCCATTGTGGTAGCCATTATTGGTTTCCTTTTATCTTATTTTAAAGTCGTGTACCATTCATTGTTGTTTTGTTTTGATTAACTCTATTCTGTTTTATTTCATTTGATTTTATTCTCTTCAAAAGAAAAAGAAAAACATTAAGGTTTTAAAACACAAAAAATACTGAGGAATTATCCCATTTTATAGGACATGAATGATATAAGACATCTAAATGCAATGTGTGATCTTTTTTTTTTCCCTTGTAACAAAAAACTCTAACAGTTGAAAAACTTACCTAAAATCGATAGGCTATAGTACTATATCAAATTAATTTCACTATGGCATTTATTGTGTAGCAAGGTAAGCAAATACCATTTTTAAAAAAATAATATGTATTTCCTTACTTAAGGACAAAGGCACGTTATTCCTCTTTATCTCCTGCTTCTTCTCCCTCTTTCTTACACACACACACACACACACACACACACACACTTATACATTGAAATAAATTTTTATAGTTTTAGTATCAAGGATCAAACTCATAACTGTCTGTTTGCCAGACAGGTGCTTATACTGCTGAGCTAAATTCTTGGCCCCAAATTTTAATCATAATGTTCTTGTATATTCAAAAGCTCTCCTCTAAGTTGTTTTGATATGTTTATGTGTCACTTCAAATTTTTGTTATCAAATTATTTATTTATTTATTTACTTATTTATTTAGTCTTTTTGAGATAATTTCACTACATAGTTCAGGCTGGCCTTGAACTCACTTGGGAGCCCAGGCTGGCCTCAAACTCACAGCAATCATCTTGCCTCAGCCTCCCGAGGGCTGAGACTATAAGTATGTGCCGCAACACCTTGGCTTATGGTTATCAATTTAATTTTACATATTTTTTAAATTTTATTTAAGGAGAAAAAAAGCAGAGAAAGGGTACAAGTTATACAGATTTACAGAAAAAAATTAACAGTAGGAAATCACTAGTCACTGGATTACATATTGTCATCTTAGAAATAATTGTTCAAGTCACAAAATTAAGGCTTGTAAAGTGGACATTCCAACAGCGAGACCGCAAACAGTTCTGT
Source organism: Cavia porcellus (assembly GCF_034190915.1). NCBI lineage: Eukaryota > Metazoa > Chordata > Mammalia > Rodentia > Caviidae > Cavia > Cavia porcellus. Next base: position 76,503,038 of record NW_026947494.1, on the reverse strand, counting down.
TCAATGATCCAACAAAACTCAGTGATATCATTTTCTATCTTATACACTTAAATATACATGCAGTTATATCATTTAGAGCACTTTCTTTTCCTTTCTTTTGTACAATGACAATTACACATTTTGGGTCTTGTTGCTCCTACAGTTCTCATTACTTTTTTGGAAGGGAGTAGAACCAAATGTGACCTAACAGAACAGAGTAAATCAAATCAAAAGGGTGGACATAATAGATAATGTAAAAGCATAATACAAGCTGATCAATAATGGTTACCATAATGCCTCATGCTATAAAGAATTGCCTATATCATCAGTTATAATAAAATTGAACAAAACTGACAAAACCAAAACATTGGAGACATTATAGGTCTTCAAAAGTAGATAAAAGTCAACGAGAATGGGCGTCATAATGAATCTCACTATCTTCACAGCTGTTGCCTAAACTTTCAAACCTGGTACTATCAAGCAAAACACAATAGGGGGACACCAGTCAAAAACAAGATGTTGAGAGTAATACAGGGCTTTAAATCAAGATAATGGAAAGTCAAAGTGGGTTACTATAATATATCCTGCTATTTTTTAATTTATTTTTCCCTTAATTAAAAGGATAAAAATAAAAAAGTAAATAATGAAGTGGAGATTGAGATAAAAGAGGGCATAACAGCAAAACAGTGCAGATCAAAACAACCATTTAAGCAGAATAGTGTTTCACCACAAAATAATCCCCACATAAAAGTAGTTACCATATTGTCTCTTTCCTTGAAATCTTTGAATATAACTTCGTATACTGTCGCATCAAATATATCAAAACAATGCAAAACCATTTAAGAGAATGACAGCATTACAGGGTATTTAGAATCAACTAACAGAAAATGAACAATGGTTTCTGTATAATCTCCTTGTCTTTAAAAGTTTTTGCTTATACTATCATACATAATAAAATCCAATAAGATACAACCTGTTTAGACCAATGGAGACAGAAGAACAAAAGCTTGATGAGACTTCAAAACAAGATGATACTAAATCAGTATTACCTCTTAAGACGTCATTTTCTCCAAAATAGCTGTTCCTATCATCCAATCTTCTCTGCCTCATTTCTGTTGAGCTCTTTTTCTGTGAATAGTTGTCAGTTTGTCTTCTTTATTTTGTTTTCTGCTCCATTCATTGTGGCCTCTCTGCCACTAATTCTGGATTCTTTGTATTGTTCTTTTTTAGAATATCCGGCAGTATTCTCTGTAGAGTTGAATTGGTGGTTGCAAATTCCCCTAGTTCCTCTTTATCCTGGAAGCACCTTGTTTTTTTTATCAATTTCCAGGGATAGTTGTGCAGGATATATCAATCTTGGCTGGAGATTATTATCTTTCAAAGCTTGAATTATTTCCCCCCACACTCTTCGTGATTTGATGGTTTGTGCAGAGAAATCTGCTGTAATTCTGATGGGTGTTCTCTTGTAAGTGGTCTGTTTCTTGTCTCTGACAGCTTTTAATATTCTGTTCTTGTATTGAATTTCTGGAATTTTAATTATTATATGCCTGGGTGTTGCTCTGTTTGGGTTGTAGGTGGCTGGGGTCCTGTATGCCTCATACATATGAGTATCTTTACCTTTTGCTAAATTAGGAAAATTCTCCTGGATTATTTCTGTGAGTAGCTTTTGTAGCTCATTTGTTTATGTCCCTACTTCTTCTTTTATGTTCTTAATTCTTAATTTATGGATCCTCTTATCATCTTCTAGTCTTTGTATTATTGCTGTTTGTTTCTTTAAATTTTTTACAACAGGGAGGTTTACACAAGTCAGCCTGATTTATTTCACTTTTGATTGTGGCCTCAAGTTGCATTAATTTAGCTATAAATATCTCAAGTTTACTCTTCTGTATGGCTGAGTAGTACTTCATTGTATAAAAATACCACATCTCTTTTATTCATTCCTCCATTGATGGGCATTTGGGTTGTTTCCAAGTTTTAGCTATTACAAATTGTCCTGCTATAAACATATATCACTGCACATATATCACTGTGGTGTGCTGTTTTTCATTCTTCCAGGAAGATATCCAGAAGGGGAATAGCTGGGGAGAATGGGACTGCTAATCCTGTTTTTGAGAATCTCCACACTGATTTCCACAGTGTTTGTACAAGTCCAAACTACCACTAACAGTGGGGAAGGGTTCCTTTTCCCCACACTCTCTCCAGCATTTTTTATTGGTTGATTTCTTGATGATAACTATTCTTTCTGGGATGAGATGAAATCTCAAAGCTGTTTTAGTTTGTTTCTCTAGAAACACCAATGATATTGAATATTTTCCCATATATCTATTTGCCATTTGTGTTTCTTCATTTAAGAAGTGTATATTCATCTCAATTGCCCATTTTTGGATAAGGTCTTTGAATTTGGATGATTCCCCTTATAAATATTTTAAGGATATTTTATATGAATATTTCTCTAAGGAAAGCATCCTACCAAGAACAGCACAGGATAAGATGGATCACTCTGAAAGGAAGAATTGCTTTGAAACGAAGGCAAATTAGACAAGTTGACATTTTATTCTCCAACAAAGTATACTAATAACAATTTATCCAGTTCTGGAGTAAAACATGCCTGAGTGTACACACACACACACACACACACACACACACACACACATTTTTTCTTATGACGTATTCAACACTGGAATATTTTATGTAAACTTTTTTCTCCCACTTGAGTTTTTTTCATTTTTAATTAATTTTTAATAACTTGGAAGTTCAAGTATGTGATTCTTAATTGGTTTCTAGCATGTTTTGTTTTATCATATATTTTTAAGATTTCTCTCTCTCTCTCTCTCTCTCTCTCTCTCTCTCTCTCTCTCTCTCTCTCTCTCTCGGTACCAGGAATCGAACTCAAGACTTCACACTTGCCAGGCAGGTGCTTACACCACTGAACTACAGCCCAGCTTAAATTGTCTCCTAATTATATTTAAATTGAATAAAATATCTTAATCCTTTCTTGAGCCAATGGTTTACTTAAGTATTATCCAGCAAAGATAAAGTTGATATGAATTTACAAAGGGTCTTTATTACTTACTTTTAAAGAGCCTCAATTCTATATACTTTTTTTTCAAATCTGTCTGCATTTTACAGATTCTGCACAACATAGACATCATTTGTGGCTCAACTTCTCTTCATATGGACCTTGACTTTTATAATCCCCACAAAGGAAGTTATGTTAAACTTGAAATTCTCAGAGTAAGGAAGACCAAATATCTAGTGCTGAAGTATTTAATGTCCTAAAAACATGAATCCTGAGAACTGCGTCAGCTGTTCTCTACTGCTTGCATGCAAAGTCAATGCTCTGCAGTTTATTTTTCCTCTTTCAGGAAATTAATGATGGAAATGAATCAGCAGTAATATTTCATCACATGATGTTAATGATAAATTAACAGCCGTGTCAGAGCAACTTGTTTTAAATGACTAAAAGTATGTCCACCTGGTCCAAAACCTCCATTAAATCATTTTGAGTAAGATCAGATCAACCAGAATCAACTAATGCATCTGTGCTACTCAGAAGAAACCTGGTGGTCACCAGGGATCAAAACAATGCCCCTAAAATGGTCCTGCCTAGCGGTCAACATGGACAGGGCAAAAAGAGGCAGCATCTGATATGGGTCTGTTCAACAGTCATGAAAGACAGGCCAAGGTTAGGTAGGCCCTGCATGATGCCAGCCCAGTGGTCACCATGAAGGAGCTGATGGAAAAAGAATCTTAATTGGTGGCTAACTAGTGTCCCTCAGAGGAGAGTTATAGGAGGAGAAAGAAAGATGACCATAAGATGGTCATGAGGGAGCATCTGACATGGAAGCTGCCCGGGGGTCATCCCAAAGACCAACACAAGAGAACACCTGGGAGGACACTGTCCAGTTGTCACACAGGGCAGCAGGAAGTAGCATGTATGAGCACATCTTCCCAGGGCAGGTCTCATGGAGGCATTCCCTGAGACAGCACCTGCCCAGTGCTCATAAGAGACAGGACAAAGAAGAAGCCCTGTGATGGTCCTGCTCACCAGCACTCACAGACAAGGTGGGAGAAGTGAGGCCCTCAAAATTCACTGCCAAGTGCCACCAGAGACAGGATCAGAGGCATGAGCCTCCGGGATGATGCTTGCCCAGTTGCTATAAACACTGGAACGAGTGAGCACCTGAGAGATACCTACTCAATTGTCACAGAAGGTGGCAGAAGGGAGCACCTGGAAGGGCACCTGTCCACCACTCCCTGCCAATAGACTCTCTCACACTTGGGTCATGATAAAAAGGTTCCATTTGCTATAATTGACCAATGAATATAAAATGAACTAAATAACTTACTCTAATGTTTAAGTTGGAGCGCTAACATAAAAGCTTATATATGTGGAACTTTTCTAAAATGCTTGACAACAAACTACTCAGAAATTAAACCTTTATGATGCTAGCAAAATTCGTCTCAGTTAGCTAAAGTGCCATTTGTGTGTCTGCATGTCTGCACATATGTATGCATGTGTATATGAATGGGGTAAAAGGTCTAGGAACAGGAAGAAGGTGGGACTTCTCAAAAGTCCCCCAAGTTTTACACTCCAACTTCAAAGACAAGATAACAACTTTGCTACCATAGGAATTACTAGGGAAGTATAGATCATAATTTTGATTAAGAGCATTCTGTGATTTGCTTTGATTTGCACATCCTCACTTCTTCATAAAGCAATGCTCATCTATGAAAATAGATGGCATTTTAAGTAATTATTCTCATTCATTGAATTCCAAGTGTGATGTTCTACGAAGTAAATTATCTGATAAAACTGCTTCATTCTCTGAAGTTTGGCTCTCTCTGTTTTAACTACAGACCAAAGCTTCACTGTGGACCTCAATTTGATTCTTCAAAACTTCATTCTACATATTAATCAAGTTAAATGACTGATAGGTACACCTGTTCTCCTGCTGTTTTAGGTACTCACAACCTAAAGGTCACACAAACAGTTTGTGTGTTGGAAAAACCAAAATAATATTCTTTTGAAAATCAAATGCCAGAGAGTTCTGGAATAACAAGGTCTTAGTTTATAAGAATCATCTTATATAGTGCCTTCCTGGCAAGCACAAGGTCCTGAGTTTGATTCCCAGTACCAAAAACAAAAATATAAATGGATAAAAAGCAAAGCAACAAAAAGTATCATCTTCAAAGTCCATGAAACCAAACAAAGAGAAGACAGAACCAGGGTTGCACACTGTACAATTTTTTGGAAGACTTACTGATAGATCATGGTTTTTGGTAGCAGAAAGGCTAACTATGACTTGCATTTTGGATTAGAAGTTAGTGTACATACACTGGTTAGAATAAAACACTTAATTCTAGCTAGAATTCTAGTTAAAATCGAAGATCCAGGTATGTTCCGGGCACCAGGATCTCATTGTAAAACCCCATGGCCCCCTTATGGTTTTGTCTAGTTACAGTTTTCTGGAGAACTATAAAGGAAAAATAAACTAGAGTCCTTTGGGGCGGGCATGGGAGCTACCATTTAATATGGCTGAAGTCATGTGGGAGCGAAGTGGTGCACAGAAAACCTCACCAGTTTCCTTCATTCTTAGACTCAGAGCAAGAAAATTACTTCTAGTCTACTTTATGAAATGTGAGACTAAGAATAGGAAAAATATGACTTGTAACACAATACAGTCTTCCAAGTGATATAATCTGAGGGGTTTTATTTATTTAAAGAAAAAACCAGAAAAGGGTAGAAATAATACATAATTTCAAAAAAATAAACAGTAAGAAACCACTAGTTGATAATTACATACTGTCCTTTTAGAAATAGTTGTTCAAGTTACAAAAGTGAAGCATACAAAGCGGACATTCAAGCAGTGAGACTGCAAACAGTTCTGTTCAATGATCCAACAAAAACAGTAATATGGTCATCAATCCTATAAATTTAAACATACATGCAGTTATATCTTTTAGAGCACTTTCTTTTCCTCTCTTTTTTACAATAGCAATTACATCCTTGGGTTTTATTACTTGTACATTTCTTATTACTTTTTACACTAGAGACACAATGTGATATTTATAAATATGATTCTTATTTATTTCACTAATGAGGTTAGCCTCAAATTGTCTCCATTTGCCGATGAAGGCCTCAAGATTATCCTTTTTATAGTTGAATAATACCCCATTGTCCAAAAATACCATATCTTTGTCATCCACTCTGCAGTTGATGGGCATCCTGGTTGTTTCCAAGATTTAGCTATTACGAATTGTGCTGCTATAAACATAGGTGCACATATGTCACTGTGATATGACCTTTTCAGTTTTTCTGGGAAAATACCCAGGAGGGGAATAGCTGGGTTGAATGGAACTTCCAATCCTAGTCTTCTGAGAATTCTCCACACTGATTTCCATAGTGGCTGCACCAGTCTACACTCCCATCAACAGTGGAGGAGTGTTCCTTTCTCCCCACAGCTTCGCCAACATTTGTTATCAGTTGATTTCTAGATGGCAGCATTCTTTCTGGAGTGAGATAGAATTTCAATGCTGTTTTAATTTGCATTTCTCAAATGACTAGTGATGGTGAACATTTCTTCATGTATTTATTTGCCATTTGTATATCTGCATCTGAGAACTGTGTGTTCATCTCAGATGCCCATTTTTGGAGAGGGTCTTTGAGTTTGGGGGCCATCATGTTTTTCAATTCTTTATATGTTCTAGATATAAGTCCTTTGTCTGAAGGGTTTCTGGCTATAATTCTTTCCCGTTCTGTGGTTTTCTTTTCACTCTGTTGATGATTTCTTTTGAAGTGCAGAAACTTTTCAATAATATGAGATCCCAGTTGTTGATTCTTTGAAGTGTTTCCTCTGCAGTTTGTGTTTTCTCATGAATTCTCTCCCTACCCCATGTCTCCAAGACTTCTGTGTACCTTGTCTTCCAATAGATTGAGGGTTTCTGTTTTAATATTTAGGTCTCTGATCTATTTAGACTTTAGTTTTACGCATAGTGATAGGTATGGATCTAGTTTCAGTCTTTAGCATGTGGAATGCCAATTTTTCCAACACCATTTTTTAAGAGGCTATCCTTCTTCCAGTGAACATGTTTAGCCCCTTTGTCAAACATAAGGTGTGTCTTTGTATTTGTGCTTGCATCTTCTAATCGGTTCCATTGATCCTCATGTCTATATCTTTGCCAGTAGCATGATGATTTTATCACTGTGGCTTTGTAGTATAGTTTCAAATCAGGAATTGAGATGCCTCCTGCCTTGCTTTTGTTGCCCAGAATTGCCTTTGCTATTCTCGGTTTCTTCTGTTTCCAAATGAATTTCAGGAGTGTTTTCTCTAGATCTGTGAGTATGTTAATGGTATTTTTATTGGGATTATGTTAAACCTGTATAACAGTTTTGGAAGTATGGCCATTTTCACAAAGTTGGTTCTTCCTAGCCAAAAGCAAGGAGTATCCTTCCATTTTCTAATATCCTCCTCAACTTGCTTTTTTAGCATAGCATAATTTTCAGCATATAGGTCTTTTACATTCTTAGGTTGATTCCTAAGTATTTCATTTTTTTAGATGCTTTCATGAAGGGCAATATTTCCATAATTTCTCTCTTGGTGAGCTTTTTGTTTGTGTATAGGAATGCTATTGATTTTTGAGAACTGACTTTGTATCCAGCTACACTGCTGAATTTGTTTATTACTTCTAGTAGTCTTTTAATGAATTTTTTTGGATCTTCTCTATTGAGTATCATGTCATCTGCAAATAGTGATAATTTAACTTCTTCCTTTCCTATCTTCATTCATTTTATTTCTCTCACTTGTCTGATTGCTCTGGCTAGTGTTTCCAGAACTATATTGAATAGCAGTGGTGATAGTAGACATCCTTGTCTTTTTCCTGATTTTAAAGTGAAAGATTTCAGTTTTTGTCCATTTAGTATAATGTTGGCTATTGGTTTGTGATAGATGGCCTTTATAAGATTGAGGTAAACACCGTGTATTCCAAGTTCTGAAGGTTTTTTTTTTTTTTATCAAGAACACGTGTTGGACTTTATCGAAAGCTTTTTCTGTATCTATTGAGATGACCATGTGGTTTTCATTTTTGGCTCTGTTGATGTGGTGTGTTATGTTCATTTATTTGCATATGTTAAACTATCCCTGCATTTCTGGGATGAATCTCACTTGGTCATGATGTATAATATTGATGATTTGCTGCATTCTATTTGCCAGTATTTATTGAGAATCTTTGCATCAATGTTTATTAGTAAGATTGGCCTATAGTTCTCCTTTTTGGTTGGGTCTTTCTCTGGTTTTGGTATCAGAGTAATACTTGTCTCCAGGAATGATTTAGGGAGGATTGCTTCCTTTTCTTTTTTTTTTTTTTATTTAAGAGGAAAAAGAGAAAAACGCAAAACAAAACAAAGCAGTGTAAGGTTACATATAATACAGAACTACAAAAAAAAGCATAACAGTAAGAAATCACCTGTTAATAGATTACATATTATCATCTTGGAAATAGTTGCTCAAATCACAGTATCAAAGAATACAAAGTAGACATTCAAACAGAGAGACTACAAACAGCTGTGTTCAATGATCCAAAAACATTAATATAGTCAGCTATTCAACATCCCTATACACACTTGCTGTTATATCCGTTAGAGCTCTTTTTTTTCCCTTCCTCTCTTTTTACAACAAAATTTACACATTTTAGATTTTATTACTCCTTAGTTCTTATTACTTTTTTGGGGGGGGAGAATAAAGTCAAATATGGCAGAACAAAGCTGTCAGTGAAAACCAAGGATAGACTTAGCACATGATGTAGAACAGAGTATACGGTTATTAACAATAGTTATCAACGTTGTCTCCTGTTTCCTTAAAAAGATTTGTCTATCTCATTAGATATTATAAAGTTGGACAAAACAGTAGAGAACAAGACCAATAAAACTTAGACATTGTAAACATTACAGGACTTCCAAAGGAGACAATAGTCAAACCAGAATGGGCATCTCAGTGAATCTTACTGCCTTCAAAGTAGTTGCCTATACCCTCAGACTTGATACTATCCCACAGAATGGAACAGAGTCTAATCAGTCAAAACAAGATCGTGGGAGCATTACAGGACTTCAAAACAAGTTAATAGGAAATCGCAAAGAGTTCCTATATATATATCCTAATTTTTTAAATTTTTCCCTTAATTAAAATAAACATAAGAAATAACTAAATAATTTTTTTAAAGAATAATAGTTACCATAGTGTTTGTCTTTTTCCTTGAGATATTTGGATAAAACTTCATATACTATAGCTTCAAATATTTCCATATCAAGAAGCCCGGAATAAAGCCTTTCTAATTAATAAGTGAAAATTTTATAAGGCTTCAAGGCCACATAATGGGGAATCATGATTGCCACATATTTTCATATATTTGAATCACTACTAACATTAGGGAAACTATTCGGTATTCATACATGCGAGATTGATTTATTTCACTTATGAGTATGGTCTCAAGCTGCGCCCATTTATTGATAAATATCTCAATGTGATCCTTCTTTATAGCTGAATAATATTCCATTGTATAGAAATACCACAACTTTTTTATCCATTCCTCAGTTGATGGACACTTGGGTTGTTTCCAAGATCTGGCGATTACAAATTGTGCTGCTATAAACATAGGTGCACATAAATCACTGTGGTATGATGCTTTCAGTTCTTCTGGGAATATGCCTAGAAGTGGAATAGCTGGAATAAATGGGATTTCCAATCCCAACTTTTTGAGAAACCTCCAGACAGACCTCCACAAAGGCTGTACCAGTCTACACTCCCACCAACAGTGCAGGAGAGTTCCTTTTTCCCCACATCCTCTCCAGCATTTGTTGTTGTTGGTTTTCTTGATCCTGGCCATTCTTTCAGGAGTGAGATGGAATCTCAGTGTGGTTTTAATTTGCATTTCTCTGATGACCAATGATGATGAGCATGTTTTCATATATTTATTTGCCATTTGCATTTCTTCATCTGAGAATTGCGTATTCATCTCAGATGCCCATTTTTGGATTGGATCTTTGAATTTTGGAGGTCTGAGTTTTTTTAATTCTTTATATGTTTTAGACAAGAGTCCCTTGTCTGAGAGAGAGTTCACTAAAATCTTTTCCCAGTTTGTGGGTTTTCTTTTCACTATGCTGGAGAATTCTTTTGACATGCAGAAACTTTTTAATAAGATGTGGTCCCAGTTATTGATTCTGGGAAGTGTTTCCCGTGCAGTTTGAGTCCTGTTCATGAATTCTCTACCTACTCCTATGTCTCCAAGGTTTCTACCCACTTTGTCTTCCAATAGATTTAGTGTTTCTGTTTTAATATTCAGATCTTTGACCCATTTAGATTTTAATTTAGTACATGGTGATAGACATGGGTCTAGCTTTAGTTTTCGGCAAATGGAGAGCCAGTTTTTCCAGCACCATTTATTAAAGAGACTGTCGTTCTTCCAGTGAACCTGCTTGGCTCCTTTATCAAAGATAAGGTGGTTGAGTGTGTTTGTAGTTGTGGTTGTATCTTCTAATCTATTCCATTGATCTTCGTCTCTGTTTTGATTCCAATACCATGTTGATTTTACTACTGTTGCTTTGTAGTATAATTTCAAGTCAGGGATTGTGATGCCTCCTGCTTTGCCTTTGCTGCTTAGAATTGCCTTTGCGATTCTAGGTCTCTTCTGGTTCCAGATGAAATTTAGGAGTGATTTCTCTAGATCTATAAGGTATGTTGATGGTATTTCTATTGGGATTGCATTGAATCTGTATAAGAGTTTTGGGAGAATGGCCATCTTCACAATGTTTGTTCTTCCTATCCATGAGCAAGGGATGTCTTTCCATTTTCTGAGATCATCTTCAATTTCCTTTTTCAGTGTATTATAGTTTTCACTGTATAAGTCTTTCACTTCTTTCGTAAGAGTAATTCCTAAATATTTCATTTTTTTGCTTGCTAATGTGAATAGTCCAGTTTCTCTTATTTCCCTCTCTGTGATTTTGTTGTTTGAGTATAGGAATGCTATTGATTTCTGAGTATTGATTTTGTATCCAGCCACATTACTGAATTTATTTATTGTATCTAAGAGTCTTTCAATGGAGCTTAGGGGGTCTTCTATGTAGAGTATCATGTCGTCTGCAAACAACGACATCTTAACTTCTTCTTTTCCTATCTTTACCCCTTTTATTTCTCTTTCTTGCCTAATTGCTCTGGCTAGTACTTCCAGTACTATATTAAATAGGAGTGGTGATAAAGGACATCCTTGTCTTGTGCCTGATTTTAAAGTAAAGGCTTTCAATTTTTGGCCATTTAGAATGATGCTGGCTGTTGGTTTGTCATAAATGGCCTTTATTATATTGAGGTAAAGACCATCTATTCCAATTTTCTGTAGAGTTTTTATCATGAATAAATGTTGGACCTTATCGAAGGCTTTTTCTGCATCTATAGAAATGATCATGTGATTCTTATTTTTGGCTTTATTGATATGGTGGATTACATTTATTGATTTGCGTATGTTGAACCATCCTTGCATTCCTGGGATGAATCCCACTTGGTCATGGTGTATAATCTTCTTGATGATTTGCTGGATCCTATTTGCCAATATTTTATTGAGGATTTTTGCATCTGTGTTCATTAGGGAGATCGGTCTATAGTTCTCTTTTTTAGTTGGGTCTTTCTCAGGTTTTGGTACTAGAGTAATATTTGCTTCCAGGAACGACTTAGGAAGGATTGCTTCCCTTTCAATTTCATTGAACAGTTTGAGGAGTGTCGGCATTAGGTCTTCTTTGTATTTCTTGTAGAATTCTGCAGTGAATCCATCTGGGCCTGGGCTCTTCTTGGTGGGTAAGGACTTAATTACATTTTCAATTTCAGTAACAGAGATTGGGTTATTCAACAGTTTTACATCCTCTTGATCTAGCTTTGGCACTTCATATGCTTCTAAGAATCTGTCTATTTCTTCTGTGTTATCAAACTTTTGAGAGTAGAGGTTTTCGAAGTAGGTGTTGATGATCTTCTGTATTTCTATTGGGTCTGTAGTGATTTCTCCTTTTTCATTTCTTATTGCATGAATTTGAGCTTTTTCTTCCCTTTTTTTAATAAGGTTGGCTAGGGGCTTATCGATTTTATTTATTCTTTCAAAGAACCAACTCTTTGATTTGTTGATTCTTTGGATTGTTTTCTTAGTCTCTATTGCATTGATTTCTGCTCTGATTTTTATAATTTCCTCTCTTCTTTTGGCTTTGGGCTTGACTTGCTCTTCTTTTTCTAGCTGTTTGAGGTGTAGCATCAAGTTATTTATTTGTATTCGTTCTGTTTTCCTGATGTGGGAACTCAGTGCAATAAATTTTCCTCTCAGGACGGCTTTCATTGCATCCCACAGGTTCCGGTAAGTTGTATCTGTATTTTCATTTTCTTTTAGGTATTGTTTGATTTCTTCTTTAATTTCCTCTGTGACCCACTGATTACTCAAGAGTGTGTTATTCAGTTTCCATGTGTTTGTGGGATTTTTGCAGTATCTTTTATCATTAATTTCTAATTTCAGAGCGCTATGATCCGATAACATGCAAGGGATGATTTCAGCTCTTTTGCACTTGTTTAAATATGTTCTGTGAGCTAATATATGGTCTATTTTAGAAAATGATCCATGTACTGCTGAGAAGAATGTGTATTCTGATGTTGTTGGGTGGAACATCCTGTATATGTCTATCAAACCCATTTGTTCACAGGTATGATTCAGTTTTGTTATTTCTTTGCTCATTTTCTGTCTGGTTGATCTGTCCCTTGGTGTCAATGGCGTATTAAGGTCTCCTGTTACAATTGTGTTACTGATAATTTGAGTTTTCATTTCTGTTAATAATTGTTTTATATAACTTGGTGCTCTGGAGTTTGGTGCGTATATATTTAAGATAGTTATCTCTTCCTCTTGGAGTTTTCCCCTTACAAGTATGTAGTGACCTTCTTTGTCCTTTATGGTCATTGTTGGTTTAAAGTTCACGTTGTCTGCAAACAGAATGGCTACTCCTGCCTTTTTCTGGATTCCTGCTGCATGAAGAATTGTTTTCCATCCTTTGACTTTCAGTCTGTGAGTATCCTTCTGGGTTAGATGGGTTTCCTGTAAACAGCATATGGTTGGATTTTGTTTCTTGATCCATTCTGCTAGTCTGTTTCTTTTGATTGGTGCATTGAGACCATTTACATTAATGGTTATTACTGTTAAATGCTGGTTAATTGTAGGAATGTTATCTCTCTGCTGTTGCATCTTTATCTTTCTGTTCTGTTTAATTATTTGCTTTGCTTAGTGGTTTTTTCCTTTGTGTATCTAAACTGTCTTTCAATATTTTTTGCAGGGTCGGTTTGGTGTTCATGAAGTTCTTCAGCTGTTCTTTGTCATGGAAGTATCATATTGCACCATCTATTTTGAATGATAGTTTTGCAGGATATATCAGTCTTGGTTGGAAATCATTTTGCTTTAGGATCTGGAATATTTCACTCCATGCTCTTCTTGACTTTATCGTTTGTGCTGAGAAGTCTGCTGTGATTCTGATAGGTTTTCCTTTATAAGTGATCTGTCTTTTCTCTCTGACAGCTTTTAGTAATCTATTCTTGTGTTGGATTTCTGGGATGGTGATTATTATATGTCTGGGTGTAGTTTTATTTTGGTTATGAGTGTTTGGAGTTCTATATGCTTCACTGATCTTGATGTCAGTTTCTGATCTCATGCTTGGGAAATTTTCAGCTATTACTTCTCTAAATATCCTCTTGACATCCTTTATGTTGTCTCCCTCTCTTTCATTAATCCCTATCATTCTTATGTTATTCTTCTTTGCATCGTCTTGCAGTTGTTGAATTGTTGTTTCCTGATTCCTTGTTATTTTCAAGAGATCTTTCCTTTCCTGTTCACTAGCTGCAATCATGTCTTCAAGGTCTGAAATTCTATCTTCACTTTCATTAAGGCGGTTTTTACAACTTTCAGTGGAGTTTTTTATTTCCTGTATATCTCTGTGCATCTGCATTATGTATTCTGTTTGTTTCTTATATTGCTCGTCTAGGGATTCTATCTTTTTGTTTAGTTCCTCGGAGTATTGCCATCAAATCTTCTTTAAATTTCTTATAGAATTCAGCCATGAATCAATCAGGACCTGGGCTTTTCCTTGTTGTTAAGTTTTTAATTACATTTTGAATTTCAATAGCTGATATTGTGTTATTGAAAATTGTTATAGCTTCTTGGTTGAGCTTTGGTTGTTCATATGTTTCTAGAAATATGTCCATTTCCTCTGTTTTCCACTCTATGTGAGTAGAGATTTTCAAAGTAGGTATTCATGATCTTTTGGATTTCCATGGGATCTGTAATAATTTCCCCCTTTTTAGTCCTTATTGCATGAATTTGGGTTTTTTATTTCTTTTTCTTTACAAGGTTAGATAGAAGTTTGTCAATTTTATTTTCTCAAAAAACCAGCTTTTTGATTCAATAATTCTTTGTGTTGTTTTTTAGTTTTAATTGCATTGATTTTTGCTCTAATCTTTACAATTTCCTCTCTTCTATGAGATTTAGGTTTAACTTGCTCTTTTTTTTTTTCTAGAAACTTGAGCGCATTAGGTTTTTTTATTTTTGCTCATTCTGGTTTCTTGATATGACAATTTATTGCTATGTATTTCCCTTTTAAGACTGTTTTCATTGCATACCACAGATTGCAGTATGTTGTATCTGCATTTTTATTGAATTGTACACATTGCTTTATTTCTTCTTTAACTTCATCTGTAGCCCACTGGTTGTTCAAATGGTTGCTATTCAATTTCCGTGTACTTATGCAGGTTTTGCAACTTCTTTTGCTGTTAATTTCCAATTTCAGCATGCTATGGTCAGACGTTACACATGGGATAATTTCAATACCTTTGCAGTTACTTAAGAATGTTTTATGGGATAATATATGGTCTATTTTGGAGAATGTTCCATGCGCAGCTGTATATTCTGATGTGGTTGGGTGGAACACACTGTAAACATCTAGCAAGTACAATTGCTCACAAATGTGATTCAGTCCTGTTATTTCTTTGCTGACTTTTTGTCTAGTTTATCTATCTCTTTGTGACAATGGGATATTAAGGTCCCCTGTTATAATTGTGTTCTTGTGTATTTAGTTTTACATGTCCATTAGTATTTTTTATATAGTTGGGTGCTGTTGTATTTGGTGCATACATATTTATAATTGTTAGTTCTTTCTGTTGAATTTTTCTACTAATGAGTATGTAGTGACCTTCTTTATCTCTTTTAATCATTTTAGGCTTGAAGTTCACATTGTCTGCAAATAGAATACTTACCCCTGCTTTTTTTCTGGGTTTCTGTTGCATGTAATACTGTTTTCTATCCTTTGGCTTTTAATCTATGAGTTTCCTTTTGGGTCAGATGTGTTTCTTGTATACAGCATATTGTGGAATCTTGTTTCTTGATCCATTCTGTCAACCTATTTCTTTTGATAGGTGAATTGAGGCCATTTATATTTATAGATATCACTGATATGTACAGGCTCGACCTGGCCATGTTATGATTCAGTTGTTTGCTTTCTGCTTTTCCCTATTGTTTAATTGCTTGTCCTACCTGGTGGTTTCTTTCTGTTGTTGTTCTGGGGTTTGTGGTCATTTTTATCTCTATCTAGTATGTCTTTCAATACTCTTTCTAGAACTGGTTTGGTGGACATGAATTTCTTCAGTTGTTCTTTGTCATGGAAGTATTTTGTTTCTTCATTAAATGTAAATGAAAGTTTTTCTGGGTACATCAGTCTGGGTTGAAAGTTGTTTTCTTTTAGGGCTTGAAATACCTCACTCCAATCTCATGTTGACTTGAGGGTTTGTGGTGAAAAGTCTGCCATGATTCTAATGGGCTTTCCTTGATAGGTGAGTTGTGTCTTTTCTCTAACAGCTTTTAGTATTCTGTTTTTATGCTGTATGTTTGAGATCTTAATTATTATATGTCTGGGTGTAGATTTATGTTGGTTGTGACTGTTCGGCATTCTATATGCCTCACTCATTACATATCAGATTTTCCCCCCATGTTTGGGAAATTTTCTGCTATTACTTCTATGAATATTTTAGTTATGTCATTTACATTGACTCCTGCATCTTCACTGATGACTATTAATCTTACATTGTTGCTCTTGGCATCATCTTGAAGCTGCTGTATTTTCATTTCATGCTGCTTTGTTATTTTTAAATGTTATATCCTTTCATGATTGCTGATTGTAATCTTGTCCTCAAGGTCCCAAATCCTATCCTCAGCTTCATTTAAAGGGTTCTGCCAGCTCTGAATGAATTTTTTGTCTCTTGGATGTCTCTTTGAGTTTGTTTCATGACTTCTGCTTGTTTTACATATTGTTCATCCAAGGTTTCAGTCAGTTTCCATGTTCCTGTACTTTTTTCTCTATTTCTTCTTTAGCTGTGCTCAGCAATCTCTTTAAGAAGGTTGTTATTTCTGTCTCTACATGGGAGAGTACTTCTAATTCGATTTCCTCTACAGCCTCATGGAGTTGTTTTTTTTATTTCACTCGCTATCTTTTCAGAGATTTCCAGTGTGTGAAGCCCTCTATTTCACTGTCTCCTGGTGGACACACTGACTGGGGCCTGTTGAGATCCTCTGTTTGGGTGAGGCAGTTACTGAATCTCCCTTCAAGCTAGCACAGTTAATCCACTGTAGTCCAAGGTTCTGGGAGAAAGGTGGGAGCTGAAGGTCAACAGCAGTATTAAGTCCAGGAGGTAGGGAGTGTCCCTAAGGCACCAGCAGATGTCTTTGGTCTGGGCATCTTCTGGGCACTGGCCAAGGACCCAAGGCAGCATGGCATTTTTTGGTGCTGACTGGAGTCACTCAGGAAGCAGGCAGCTGCACAGGCCAAAGTCCCAGGGCAGCATGGCGTTCTTCAGTGCCGGCTGAAGTCGCACCTATTTCTGGATTTTTGAAGCAATGTTTTAAAGCTTCCTCAGTGCACTGGGAATTACCTGGCCCACTTTTGGTTCCCAGGGCAGACTGCTGGCCACTGCTTGCCACTTAGAGCTCACTAGGTGTGGGCCATTTGGGCCTGCAGGGACTCCGTGTGTCCTTTAGTGATTTCAGACACAGGGCATGGTCTTACTTCCTGGGAGCAGGATTCCAAGTTTTCCCAGTGCACTGAAACTGGATTGGTGTGCAGGGTCAGGTCCCTGTTTGCTGGTTGGAGATGGCTGGGCGTGGCGTGGTTAGGCCCACTGGTACCTCCTGTGTGTCTTAGGGTGATTTCAGATGCGGAGGGTGGTCTTATCACGTGGGAACAGAGGTCCAAGTTTTCTCAGCGCAGCTGAAATTCAACCAGTGGGCCATCAGGGCCTGTGACAGGATTCTCGGCCCTGCCTACTGCTTGGAGGTGGCTGGACATGGCCTGTTTGTAATCTGAGGTTTTATTTGGACATTTTTTCAAGCCATTCTTAACTGTAAGAAGTATTTAAAAAGTGAAAGAGTGTACAAAAGATCTAAAGTGTACAATCGATATTGTGAAAGTGAAAGGGAAGATAAGTGCTTAAAACTTAAGAATAGCTAGGATAGGAAAAAGGAGTAAAGAAAGGAGAAAGGAAAAGATTACACATATTTATGTATAGATATATGTGTATATATAAAATATAGATAAGTATACCACTAATGTATATATAATGATAATGTATATAATAAACATATATACTACTAATTTCTGTTAGTTCATCAAAAAGAACAGTTTGCATTTTCATTGTTTAATCATTTTTATGCCTAAATCTTGTAATCTGAGCAACTACTTTTAAGATAACAATATGTAACTTATTAACCAGTATTAATGTTCTATTTTTTATAACTTCTGTATCTTTTTTGTGTTTTTGTTTTGTCTTTAAAATTTAAAAAAATGCCAAAAAAGAAATGTAATACCCTTTGAGTAACATAAATAGAATTTGATAATAGTAACAAAGTGAGTAATAGAATCCTCAATTTTCCTCAGGGCAAATTTTGATTGCCTCATGCCTGTTCATGCAATAGTGACTCAGTCACCCAGGTCAGGATGACAGTCTCATCCTGGTTGTCACAGCAAACTGTATGTCAAAAATGTATATCATTCTAGTTACTGACTAATTCTTAAACATCTCTGGGCACTGGGCTGAAGGTTAAGATATCAAACACAAATAAATCATCTTTATTTTTAATTTCATGCCTACATTAGTGAGAGTATTAAAGTAATGAATTTATGAACTGTTTTTAAAGGGGAGTAAGTAAAGGGTCTGTCCTTTTGTGAAAGGACAGAGGAAGGGTATGGAGTATATCAGGATAGTCTAGGATCCCTAGACTAAATGATATTTGAATTGGAAATTGAAAGAGGTTTTCTGGGTGAAAAGAGGGAGCTCCCTTCAACAAGTTTAAAGACATAGGCTCATGAACTTGGATAAACTCAGGGAAAGATATGTGCTGCTCAGAACATCTGTCATCCTCGTTACCCATTTGTCAGCCACCGTGAGTTGGACCCTGATCCTTTGCTGTATTATTCAAAAGCTGTTGCTGTTAGAGGCTGATTAACGCTTACTGATAGATGCAACTCCTTATTGGATGGTTGCTGAGTCATGCTGGGGAACAGAGAAATGATGTTTTAAAATTAAACTGTTCTTTTACTTTTATAAACTACCTTTAATCTGCACTCTGTTTCTAACATCAACCCAATGACAGAATACTAATCTAGTGACATAAATGGAGAAATGGTAAACTATCACTTAAGCAAAATAATTTCCCCTTATGCCTTTTCAGAGAAGTTCAGACAAGAGATTGTTTATTTAAATTATTCTACTATGAACATGATTTAATATGCAAAGATCATGCAGAATTATGAGTCTGTCTTTACTCTTCGTCTTCCTTCTCAATTTTCCTATGTGCTGTTCTACACACACATGCAGACACACATACACACACACACACACACACACACACACACACACACACACAGGTGTCTACCAGTGTTCCCATGGTACTCATTGACTCTCGCTTTGTTCCTAAATAATTACAACTAGAGGGACACAGGTTGTGAATTTTATTAGGAAGTTAGTATATCCTCTCATCTGTCACATAGAAACCTAACTCTCTCTAGGTTCCTCTAAATTCATTTCTTCTGTTTTGCAGTTTGGTTTTTAAGCTCATTTTGTTTTTAGTACACTTATCAACTGCCACCATGTTACAAGCTCTGCAAGTTCTGGGAGTCTCTCAATCCTTGCTAATGTCTGGCCCTGACTTGCCTCTCTGGCATATTTTCCCCAGTGACAAGATCTCAATTTTTTACTGTAATACAAGAGACTAAGCAAGGCTTGGCTCCTGAAAAGCATTTGGCTAGCATAATGACAGGATGCTAAAATGACAACTTGAAACAAATTGAAAACCAAATTCATTTTAGACTAACGACACTACATGTTTTATAAAGCAAAAGAACAGAAGCCATTTCCATAACTCTCCTGGTAACCAGGTCTGAGAGTATATTCTATCTCTGATTACCAGAAGAGAGGAAAAGCAATCTAAGGACACAAAACAAAAGCATACTTACAGCCACTGTTCTGTGAGCACATGTCTAGATAAACAAGAATAACGACTTTAGTAAGAAGCACTTCATAAATGGAGCTGTGCCTCCCAGCTAACTTCTCTGCCTAGGAGAACTTGGGTTATAAAGGAGGATGCAGCCTCAGGAGAGACCCAGCCTGACCTCTTCAACACAGTAGTGTATTGAATCATTCAAGGTACTAGATGTGACTAGGGACAGGGACCTGGGGCCAGCAAACATGACCCAGAAGCAGCTCACCACTGAAGAAAAGGGAAATGAACCCGCACAGCAAGAGGACAAGAAGGACTATAGGACATTACACAGTTGACGAAGCTTTGGGAAGGGTGGCAAACTGTGATAAGTAATAATTTGTTGCTTATAATCTTTAATTTGTCACTTATAAGATTTATACTTTATAACAAAATCTGACACAAATAAGGAAATCATATACAGTGTACCCATTCAGTAGAGCAATTTTATTCTGAGGATAAAATTAAAGGAAGAAGAGGAAAAATAGAGAAATAAAAGAAGAAAAAGAAATTACAAGCAAGGCTGAAGAACAGAGCAAGATTACCCAGACTTCAGGAAGTTAGTGAAGAAAACAGGAGGCAAAGAAAGCATGAAAAACCAAAAACAGGGACAAAATAAAACAAAAATTACAATGTTCACTCTCACAAAGAAACAAAAACAAACAATCAGACTGAAAAAGTCAAATGAACA
Source organism: Cavia porcellus (assembly GCF_034190915.1). Lineage (NCBI taxonomy): Eukaryota > Metazoa > Chordata > Mammalia > Rodentia > Caviidae > Cavia > Cavia porcellus. The sequence continues at coordinate 76,482,784 of NW_026947494.1, read as the reverse complement.
AAAACAAAAAACCAATAACAAAATGAAAAGAAGAATTTTCTTGTGATTGCAAGTCATGATTATTTTCTGGGGTCTATAGTTTTGTGACAGCGTCCATTTCAAGGCGTGACTCTGCTCTTCCTAGTAGATCAAGGAGGTGGTAGAGCCCAGACACACTCTGGATAACCCTAGCAAGCCTGCAGCTGGATTGGGACATGGGGCTGGTTCTGGGACTCTCAAATCCATGTAAGTCCAAGATGAGCCTGATGTCTTGTCTTGGTGTTAGAGCCTGAGTCATTTAGCTTATAATACTGACTGTCAATTTTTAGCCTGTGCTTGTCTCCCTGATCATGGGTGTCAACCAAGATTGTCCCTCACTGTGGTAGTTTAACACTGGCAGCCCTGAAATGAAGACAATCTGCTGCTGATTTGAGTTCCAGACTCAGTCAATCCCCTGTCTTACAAGGCTCCTGACCAAGCATGCTTTCCAGGGCTGGAGTAACTCACCAGCTGCTGTGGTGCACAGTGCCCACTGCTGTGCTCCAGTGGTGCACCTCTCTCTCTGAAGTTACCTGCTATCATTGTGGTGCTATAGATTTGCTCTTCCTTTTTCAAGCCACGATCTAGGAGCTGGGGAGAAAATGCAGGTTGCTCCTTCATTTTCTGCATTCTGGGTCTGTCTCTTTAATTTCTACAACTTTACCTTTATGTTCTTCCTGGTTCCCAGGGACCCACTCCCCTCCTTCTTTGCTTCCCGTGTTGTTATTTTCTAGTGTTTGTATTCCAAACCTTGGAGAGACTGATTTGTTGTTGTTGTTGTTTACCACTCTGCCATCTTCCTGGATGTCTCTCCCATATTCTTATATAAAAGATACATGTACAATGTGGCAATAAAGAGGATATGAAAATAATTAAAATGTGAGATGTGAACATACCAGCTTTTCACAATGAAAACAATTATTATGTACTGTAAACATGTGCTAATAAAACAAATCTAAAAGCATGAAAGGATATAAGAATGATTAAAGTTTGCAATATCATGAGATAATAAAGTTCTGAAAAGAATATTAGAGTGACATGCATTTTGCAGAGCAATAGAACATTAAATCCAATAAAGTTCTGTCATCTATGAAAAAGTAATTTATGATCTAATTGAGAAGGTTTTGAGGATGTAAGAAAACACAAAAATTATTAAAATCATATTTTATAAGTAATACATATGTGCCAACAAATAAATTTCAGTTTACTACTAGACACTATAAATGGTGTTTGTCTTTTCAAATCAATTTTTAAAAATCTTAAATGCAGTATCTGTATGTAATGAAGGAAATTTTTAAATGTCTTTGCTTCCTTAAACATCAAAGAGTAGTACAAACAGAACAGTTATTCGACTTTAACCATGTCACTGTTTCCTTCAGTATTCTTCAGTATTTCAGTATCTTGATTTGTTTATTTTTCCAGAAAATTAACTGCATTCACTGACAACATCAAGTGTCTCTTCTCTCTATCCAGACTATCTTAATTTTAAACAATAAAGTGTTCACTGTCAGGGAGTAGAGATTATTAGGATAGATGAGTATATAAAGAATGCCTGAGCAGACAAAGCCAATCAAGTTTCATAAGTGACCTCACCCTTGCTTGTTTTGCAAATATAAATCAGTTGAGCTGGGAACTTTCTTTTTTCTTCTTTCTTTCTTTTTTTCTTTTCTTTCTTTTTAGTAATGCATGATGCGGGGCTGGGAGGTCAGTGCTTCAAGATGAGCAAAGACTCAGATACTCCAAGCCAGCCACTATTTATTGGGTGTGTACAATGCAATGGCTGGATACAGTGACAGGAGGGCCTAACAGAAGATTCAGAGATTGGTAACTCAGCAGGTAGTGGAGAATCCTGGGATTTCTCAAGAGGGTGGGCATGATCTTATGATAAGAGGGATCTTGCTCTGGAGTGTTCCTAGCAGTCTTCGTTTAGATTAAGGAGAGGGTGGCCCATCCCAAGAGTTAATGGGAAGTCTGAAAAGGGTGATTCCATAATCCCAAGCCTCCATTTATGCGTTAGGGAAGTATGCAAGACTGGCCATTGTGAAACTGTGGTCCCCAATATATCTCCCTTTTTGTTTTTGTAATAATAGCAGTTAGAATTTCTTACAGATATCATTAAGATTTATTCTTAATTGTCCATAGCACTGATCAGTTACTGGGCTAGTTGGAAAATTCCAGAAGAGGTTAATGATTGGAATCCCTTCCTATATCTAACTTATTTTGACATTTTTATATATCTTTGATTATACTTTTTGACTGGATGTTCAAGACCAAGTGAAATTGAGACTTGTACTCATTAAAATTAACCTCTTGCTATCTATCAAGTTCAGTTAAGTCTTCTCAGGAATTTTCTTGGGAACATTTATAAAGCCTCTCAATATTTTTTTTTTTTTTTTTTTTGGTTCTAAGTATTGAACTCACAACCTCACTCTTGCCAAGCAGGCACTTATGCACTGAGCTAAATCCCCATCCCTAGCTTCTCAATTCTGGACAATGTCAGCCATCAGGATGAGTCACAGCCATTACTTTGACCAAGTTGCTTTCTCTGAAAGCTTGGGAGATTTTTCTTCTCCTGGTGACTCTTATAGGCACATTACATATCATAGGTCACTTTCTTCTGTGGTTGCACAGGCTCCTTGATCAGAAGACCAGAGACAAACAGAATTACGGGATATCTCTTTAGAGGTTCCCTTATGTCCTGGAGTCTAGTTGACCTCAAGGGTTGGGATCAAAATATTGGCTGTCCTCCTAAGCCATCTATCTTTCTATTTTTTGGTCTGAAAGCTCAGATGTTCAACTGAAGACAGTTGCTCCAGAAGAAAAAATTGATGACAGTGCAGTGTAATAAGGCATTAAACTTAACATTACTGCCTTATCTGAATATCCAGCATCATACACCATAAAATAGAACTATTTTTTTATCAATCATGGGTGTCTTAGGATTTAAATCCTTGTAGAACGTTTTTATTTTATTTTAAAAATAGTAAAATCCAACAAAACAAAGGCAGAACAAAGCCAATCAAAACAAAGCGGCAAAATTGGTACAGCACTTCAAAATGGAATACTCGGAAAACAACAATAGCTACCATAGTATATCTTGTTATCTTTACAATAGTTACCCATTCCATCAGGTATATCAATATCAAACCAAAAACAAAACAGAATAAAACCAATCAAAACACAGTATTGAATAAAGCAAAAACAAAGCAAAACAATGAGAACAATATTGGATTTCAAAGACAAGATAGAAGGAAATCTCCCATATTTGCTATATTGCATACTGTCATCCTCCTAAGAGATACCCAGACTGCTGGCCCCAGGCCTGCAAAATCAATCAAAACACACAAGCACTTAGTTGCTTTACGTGCCTTAGTTGCTATCAACTCAGCCTGTGCTCTGAACCAGTGGGTTGCTTACTGGAGGAGGGTCAGGTGTTGATTCTCAGCCGAGCACCGGTAGGCTCACAGGAGTCCCTATCTCTTTTCTCTTCCCGGAACCCACATAGCTTGCATGGCTTACCAGACAGGCTGGCTGGTTGGCTTCTTGTTGGGTACTCCCAGTCCCAGCATTAATCCATGTAGAATGCTAACAGTTACATATTTCACACAGAAAATTAGCAGTCAAAATCATACATAATGTTGTGGGGTGACAATTATGATGTAATCCTACAGCTCTCAAAAATAAATGTGTAAGTTTTAGTCCAAGTTTACCCACCTTTTAGTCCTTGCATGCAGCTATCAAAACTGCAATTTGGATATTCAGTCAGATAAACATCAGCCTAATTGTTGTCTTTGCTTTAATAAGTTTCTCTGCTTTCACAATGTAAAACATTTTATTCCTTCTGATTCTTATTGTAAGATATCTCTGTTAATTGACCTAGTCTATTTATATTTACAAATGTAAAAATTATAAAAGTCATCATATTTTAAACTGGCCAAAAATATCTGAGTGCGCTCTGAAGTAAGGTATTTATCTGTTAAGCTATGTATTTTTTTTTTTTTGGTTTCTCATATCCATAGACAGCTGTTTTTTATTTGAGCTCAACAATTTTTTCTTTTTCTTTTTGCAATTTTGAACCATTTGTTCAAAATTTAAAATGGGCTGTAGCTATACCTAATATGGGCTATATCTAAAACCATGCTTGAACCTGAGCTGCCAACTGGCCAAAGTTGTGCTATAATAAGTTGTGTAAATTTAATGTACATCGTTGTTTATGTATCATGATTTGAGAGTCTCTAATTGTTCCAAAATACTATCTTAAATGTTGTGATTGGGTTTTCATATGCCATCAAAAAATTTATTAAGATAATTAAACAATTTGGAGAAATAAGATGATGTTCTTCAAGCTATGTGACTATATCTGAACAAATAAATGGACATAAAAAAAGAAAAAAAGGATAATTAAACAAAAACCTTTTGGGGTATAGAGAGTCTATTGAACAGGACTCCCTTTTGGTGAATAAAGAAGCAACTACGTGGAAAAAATCATTATCCAATCTTTGTTAGTTCATGAGAGGCCTGCATAATCTTGATAGCCCTAAAGGAGGCACCTTAATAACTGTTTTGAGAAACGCTATTATGATATGTGTACCCTGGTCATCACCAAAAAGTTGTTTTCTAAAAGTAATGCAGTAAGGCTTTTTCATAGCAGATGTTTCTGGTACAAAACCAAATTAAGAAATCAAGGTGTTCCCATGACCATGACAATTCGCTGTTATTGTAGTAATCCATTAAATGTACTTGTGCCTCTAGATTTACAGGTCTTCCAAAAGGTACAACAGGGATTGTTTATGGTGTTAGACTTTCTTTCAGATTCAGACCTCTGTCTTTCACAAGAACATATGTGAGGTCAGCTCAGGTAAAAGATTTTTAGGTATCAGATAGGGATGATTGACTAAAAGGGGCATTTTATGTCAAAATGGAAATTCAGATTGAATTGAGCTATTCTTTGTCAACACTTACATTAAAGAAAAGCAGATCGTAAGCATCCAACAAACCTATGTAACTAGAGACTTTCAAATGCAGCAGAACAACTAAGACAGTTGTATCACTGTAACCAATCAAACATTTTGTCTTATTTTCCCATTTATCCTATGACAGTCTCTCCTTTGAATTTTCCTACTTGTTTTCCTGAACCATTTCTGGTTTGGAATTTGTTGCTCAGTTTATAAACTTTTGTTTGCTTACATTTTATTGTGACTCAGTTTGCTTTTTAACAAGGTACGTGGTAATCTCAGAGCAAATTATTCTAAATAATGTTCTTAATTTCATTTCTGTTTTTGTTGAAATGTCAAGCATATTATTTTCATAGATGCTACTTTTTTCCTCCCTTCAGAGTATCTTTCACGAAATTTATGTAAAACAAAATATTTTAAGTAATGGTATGGCTTGTCCCCCAAGGGTTCCTAAGATTGAAGCTTGGTCCTCAGCTTGGGTGTTTCAGGGACTCTAAATCACAGGGCTAAGTGGGAGGTAGCAAAGTATGGTAACATCACACTTGAAAAAGATTAGTGTGGTTCCCGTGGGATCACAGTTGGTTTTTGCAGGAGTGGGAAGCTACAAACAAGGGGGGCTCACCCTGAAGTTCTCTGGCTTCCTGTTTCACAATATGATCTCCCCGCTTTCATTCAGCCCCATCGTGATGCCTTTTACTATATTGTAATACAGCTGCCTCATCTGAGGCAAAACCGATACAGCCACCTTTTCTTAAATTGCTAGACTCCAAACTATGATCTGCGTAAGCCTCTTCACTCTGTGCATTTCCTAGCCTTCCATATCTGGTTATAGCAGCAGAAAAACTATTTAACATAAATGGTTTTCTCTACTTTTGATTCTTTGGATGCTGCAAAAGTGTAAGTCTTCTCAATTCTGATAGAGGGTATAATTTTCTCCAGTTAGATATAAAAGGTCAATCAAAATTAGTTTCTTGCTCCCAAATTAAGGTAATAAGCACATTATATAAATTCAAGTTAATTTTGGACAGATTAAAACAATCATTTAATTTTTCTCTTGCCTTTTTTCTTGTTATTATTCCTAAGGACCACAGGACCTTGAGCTCATACTCAGCCACTTTTTTATTTATCATTGTGAGAAAAGGCTAAGTCACTAAAAACCCTAGGCTGGTCTCAAACCTGCAATCTTCTGAATGTCTTCCAGAGTGTGGGGTTGACAGGTGTGCACTACCACATCCAGCTTTCCCTTTACTTTTTTAAATGCAAAAAAATTGCAGATTTCAAGTTTTGTTTTAATAATTGCAATTTGATAAAAATCCCAAGAGCTAAGATTTTGTTTCCTATGAATTGAACATTTTGGTTAAAGTTTTCTAACTAAAAGATAAAGAGCTTTGGCGAGGGCCTAGAGATAAGATAATCCTATAGAATGTTGGTGGTTAATGTAAGTGAGTGTAGCCATTATGGAAAACAGTATAAACCTCCTTAAAACACTACAAATAGAGTTACCATGTTATAAGACAATCTAACTTTTGGGCACAAAATAACTGAAGTCAGTAAGCCAAATGCATATCTGTTCTTCATAGCAGTCCTCTGCTCTTTGCAGCATTGTTCACAATCATTGAGAAACGGAAACAACGTGTTTATCATCAGAAGAATGGGTAAGGAGAAAGTGGTATATACACACGATGGAACAATGTTTGGTCTTTTAACATTAAGAAATCCTGTCACAACCTGAATGAACCTGGAGGACATTATACCAAGTGAAATAAGCCAGATACAGAGAGACACATATCACAAGTTCTCACTTGAATGTGTGTGTCATGGTTTATGTCAGTGCCCCCCCCCCCCGAAAGCCTCGTGCAATCATGGATGGGGCCAAATCTAGCATTTGTGATTGGTTCATTGTCCAGCACTTGGATTGTTTGCAGGAGTTGGTTGCATTGGTTGCATGAGTGCTGCATGCACCCGGGGATGGAGCCAGTATACAGTGTAAAGGTGGGAAGAAGGTGTCTCTCTGTCTTGCCAGTTCGAGTCTTGCTGTGTGGGGCAGCGATGATCAGCAGTCCCGCCATGCCACCTTGCTGCTTGGAGCCAACTGAGTATGGACTGAAACCAACCTGCAAGAAATAAACCTTCCTTCTCTAACTTTGGGCATCAGGTATTTTGTCTCAACAACAAGAGAAAAGAAAAGACAATGTGGAACCTAAAAAATTTGAACCCTTAGGAATAGACTGGTAGTTACAGGGGCTAAGGAAGGGGAAAATGGGAGAAAGATGTTCACGAGTTCATGAGATGTTCATGAGTTAAGGGAAATAAATTTCAGCTACCTACTGTATACAACCTATTGCATATAACTATAATGAACAGTAATTCACTGTATATTTCAAAATTACTGAAAGTATATATTTTAAATGTTTTATCATACAAATATTAAGAATATGGGGTAAACTACTTGATTTAATCATTTCACAAAGTAAACATATCAAAACATCACAAATATCCCATAAATATATACAATTATTGCTCACTAACTACAAATAAAATTTAAAATAATTTCAACCAAAATATCATGACCACAATTTAGAGTAGTGATTCAGGAATTTACTTTGATTGTAGGATACACAGAAAGTTACAAAGTAGATTTTGGTGTTCCAAACATCCCTAAAATATGACTGGTTTGAGGCCACAGAAGGAATTTCCACAGCATCAAACTGAAGCATTGTGTGCTCTATTCAGTGTTAGCTATGCTTTATAGTTTGATCTTGCTCATACAAAATACTTATATACGAAGACAGTGACACTGTCTTATGTAGTAGGTAGAATATCTTACCTTCTGTGAGCAGAATTGCACTCTATGTGTCCATCACTCTATAAAACCAATGTTAAGTATATTTTTTGTTCCACACATTTCCTAATCGAGCAAGAATATTTTTTACCATATTATCATGCTTCACTAAAACTTGTGTGCTAATTATCACGACAAAAATGATTTTATCTTTCAGGTTGAACTTTTCAACTGAATGTATAAAAGACATCAACAAAAAGTCATCTTTTTATCTTTCATCAGAATAATGTTGCAAGTGCTCTCCTAAGACTTCAAGAAGCAAATGAAATAAATAAAATCTTGCCAGAAATAATTGAGTTTCGTGAAGAATCTCATAAGAGACAAATGAGCCTCATTTAATTCTCGCAAAGTTCTTCCCCTGATGGAATCAACACATCAACAGATTTTGTTTCACATTTCTATATTTATATTTTTAAAGGCTTGAAATTGGTACCACATGAGGCACACTCAGAGCACTCATTTGAGCTGAATGCTGAGCCTTGCTGTGCAGGCTCCTATGCAAACACATCCCTTGCAGCTGCACGTTTACCTTCTTCATCAACTGGCAAGCCTGGCAGGCCTGCTCAGTAAGACAGTTCTTCGGGCTCTGTAGGCTTTTTGGGGAGACTGCAACCATCGTGAACTTGGAAAAAGCAGTGACACAACTTGAATGTTACACATTCCCATCAGCTTCTACATTCACTTTTCCTTAAGCATGAATTTTCATTTTATACCTCATTACCACCAAAATCTTTTTTACTGGGAAATAAGAAGCATAGCTATTATAATTGTACATTTACACCGCATGATAGCTATGAGGCAAAGTCACTCAGGCTGCTTTGTGATGCTCAGCTTCCGTCCTTACTGTATTTCATACTGAGTGGCTGTCATTTATTGTGGCTCCTGCCGACCCCACCAAATGATGATCTCATGACTTCAGTAGGACTTAGGCTTCAGCACCACCACCGCATACAGCAGGTGTTCTCCAAGAGAGTAACACTCGTGGCCCTCTGTTGCTCCAAGTGTGATACATGAAACTAGCCACAAAGATCTCTTGGTAAAAATGCAGGTCATGTCTTAGAGCTACTATGCCTACATCTCCATCTAAGCAAGACTCCGGGTGGACTGAATACACCTGGAAGCTGGAAGAAACGGAATAGTTTTGGTTTCACCACAAATGGAAAGAACTAAGAAGAGAAAAGATTATAGTCACTGGAGTCTAAGAATACTCTATGCCAGTGATGGAAAATATTTTAGAGTTTTCAGTATACAAGCATTCTGCTGTGGCATGTGTGCCATAGGTTCGCCACCTCTGCTATACTCAGGGAACACCTGGAATACAGTATTTGAAAGGGAGGAGTTGGCCACATTGCAGTAAGGTTGGCCAGGGGAGGTCAGTTCCTCTTTCTGTATGAGACATACAGACAACTTCACAGTGTGGACCAAGCTAAGTTATTTCACCTTATGTTACTGAAACTATTAATGATAACACTCCTTTGAATAATGAAGAAATCAAGCCAATATAAAACCAGAGAGTACCTGGCAAACAGGAAGGCATGAAAATCAGATCTCCGCTAATATATATCTTCTTTTTCTTTTTCTTTTTTTTTTCTTTAATTTTTTTATTTTAAAGGGAACAAAAGAAAACAATGAAACAAAGCAAATTAGAATAGGAAAATGCAAGTAACACAGCACTTCACAACAAAACAACTGGACATCAACAGTAGCTAACATAATGTCTCTTTTCTTTGAAATAGTTGAGCATATGTTCACACACAATAATATTAAACATAACAATAGAGTAATATAATTAACATGAAAAAGGGCATATGGACTAAAAATCAAACATGGGAAAACAATGCTCTATGGGACAGGGAGCCAGAGAGTAATAAGGGCAACTAGACCAGTATTTGTCTAGGTTGGAAAGACAGGCTTTAATAGGTAAAGGAATATAATTAGAGATCAAGTCCAGGAGGGAGAAGGTTTGGAACCACTTAGGTAAATAACAGGTTGCCCCCCCCCATTTAAAACCGAGAGTCTAGATGAGACCCAAAAATACATAGTGCACACTAGGGAAGTAAAAGGGGAAAAATGGTCTTTAAAAAGACAGCAGAAGATATTGTTAATAGTGCATCAAGATTAAAACACATATTACTCGCATCACTCTGCTTAGATAGATTTTATTCTGTCCAGTTTGTCTACTTGCATTAGATTTGAGGGCACAGACAGCTATCCCCAAAACACCAGGATATATCACAGTAATCATCTTTAATTTCCTATTAACTTAATTTGGAGCCCTGTATGATTTATACTGATTTATCATGACTGATCTTAGTTAAATCTGGTTTGTTTGATTGCTGTTTGGTATTGACAGATTTTATTCAAAATTAATATGATTGATAGTATCAAGTCTGAGAGTATAGGTAACTACACTGAGGATGACAAGATTCACTACAATATATACTCTGGCTTGATTACTACCTGTTTTTGAAGTTTTATACTACATACAAAATTATGTTTTTATTAATACTGTTATGTACTGATATATTCAATTATACTATTTCTGACGATATAGCCAATTCTATTGAAGATAACAAGAAACAACATAATAACCTTCCTGATCTACTCTACCTGTGATTCTTTTTTTAAATTTAGTGTACCAAGGCCATATATATTAGTTTATAACCAACTTTCTCTGCCTCAGTTATGATATTTGTTTGCCATTAGTATTCTGCTTGTCTTCTTCATTCTACTTTCTGCTCCATTCATTGAGGCCTCTCTGCCACTATTCCTGGAATCCTAGAACTTTTCTTTCTTTCTAGAATGCCCTGCAGTATTCTCTGTAGAGTTGGATTGGTGATTGCAAATTTCCCAAGTTCCTCTTTGTCTTGGAAGCATCTTGTTTCTCCATTAATTCCTAGAGACAATTTTGCAGGGTATATCAATCTGGGCTGGAGGTTACTTTCTTTCAGGGCTTGGAATATTTCACTCCAGGCTCTTCTTGACTTGATGGTTTGTGTCAAGAAGTCTGCTGTGATTCTGATGGGCCTTCCTTTATAGGTGATCTGTTTCTTATCTCTAACAGCTTTTAATATTCTGTTCTTATGTTGGATTTCTGTGATCTTAATTATTATATGCCTGTGTAGTTCTGTTTTGGTAGTAGGTGGCAGGAGTTCTGTATGCCTCATATATTAGAATATCATTTCCTTTTCCTATGTTTGGGAAGTTTTCCTTAATTATTTCAGTGAATAGCCTTTGTAGTTCTTTTATTTGTACCCCTGCTTCTTCATTCACATTCTTTATTCTCAAATTATAGATCCTCTTATCATTTTCTAGCCTTTGTATTGTTACTGCTTGTTTCCTTGTTATTTAAAAAATTTTTTTTTCCTTTCATAATCCCACATTGCAAACCTTCTCTCCAATTTGGATAATCTATCCTTAGTTTCTTTCAAGCAGTTTTGCCGGCTTTTATGGCATTTTTAATTTCCTTCTTTGAATCTGCTTCATGTATTCTATATTTGCTTTATATTCATCAAATGGTTCTCTCCTTTGTTTGTGTTCCTCCATTCTTCCATCTGTGTCTTGAGAGGTGGTTAGCATTTCTTTTATTAATCTATTTATATCTTGCTTTATTTGGTTAAATATTTCACTTTTTAACTCATCTATGAGATCTCAAGTATATTTCTTATGTCCACTAATGCCGTGTCTGATATTGCATGTTTGCTATCCTTAATTGCTTTTGTATTTATCTTTTCTGAAACAATGTTCTCAGGGCTGGGGACTGGGGGCTTTTCCTTATTGCTTCCTCTTCTCATATTTTTTTGTTTCCTCCAAACAGGCGTGTGGAGAAGGCCCCAGTCTCCTTCTTTGTTGGCTATGATTCTTCTGAAGCACACTGTCTAGGTGACCCTGTCCACTCCAGTGTGTTATTGAGGTGCAAATAGGGATGGCATATGTTGGCCCCTCCCCTCCAGGTCAGCCAGCCCTCCGAGGCCTTCACTGCACCTTAGTGTGCGCAGCGCCTAGGGAATTGGTCTGGGACACCCTACTGGTTCCCAGCCAGGGGCGTGACCCAGGCCAAGCACATCTGACCAGTCCTGTCTGGGAAGGGAGCGACTGACTGAAGTCTCTGCAGTACCTTATTTCTGGCAGCCCTGCCTGGTTCCAACATGTCGTCTCCTTTCCAGTGGAAAGGTTTTATTTCCACACTCACTGCAGGTCCGTGCAGTTCCCCTACCAGCTCCGCTCTCTGCTGATCTCGCTGATCCCTGATCTCAGTGCACCCGCACCACAGCGTGACTGTGGCTCCGGCCAGTCGAAGCAGCGGGAACCCAGGCTGTTTCCTGAGTCGCAGCCACGCGAGTGTGGACACACCAGTCAGTGCAGCTCTCTGGTTTGCTGCTCCCTTCTGCCCTTACATCTCCTCACCAAGGCCTTCAGGCTTGCCCAGCACCAGCTTTGCTGTGCTCCTGCACTTCTGGCTCAGTGAAACTGGCTCTGGTGAGAGCACCGCCAGCTACTACCTTCTTTTGTTCAAGTTTTTCTTTTTTAAAATTCTTTCTGTGAGCTTCAGTTCTTACTTTAGTTTCTTCGTTGGTCAAGAGGAGCTACATCTTTCCTGCTTTTCTTCTCCAGAATGCTGTATTCCAGCATCTGGGCTGTTTCTATCAGAGAGGCTTTGTAGTTTGCTGCTTACTGTTCCACCATCTTTCCAGCTTGTATCTTCTTTTCCAATATATGCATATTCTTTTTCAATACAGCCACTACCCTGTTTTCTTAACTGCTATTTGAAAGATGAATTTCACATTCATTTATCTTTTTACTTAGAAATTTATTCATTCTTTTATTTCCACACTGAACTTAAGTTTAAAAAAATCTTTAGAGAGCAGCTAAACTCAGTCTCATCTTAAACTTAAACTGTATCTATGTGTGTCTTTAAGCATCCTACTTCAACAATAAGTCAGATTTGTGATTTTTAAACCAGTCTTCTAGAAGCAGAAGGTGAGTGTTGTACTCAGGGCTTATAAGGGAAAAAAATTAATACAAGACACATAGTTTACAGAATTATTTTATAATATCATCCAGAGAGTCAAATGTAAAAGAGTGCAGGAGATCTGTCCACACACTGGAGATCTGAAGAATCCAGCCAAGGACCTGTAGCCCATGGAACAGTCCTGCATGAGTCCAGCTGAAGACCTAGAGCCCATGACAATGTCTCATGCAAGTCTGTTTTAAGAATCCAGCAGCTGAGAGATCTGCACTGGAGCCAGAAACTAATGCTCACGGTAAAGCCCAGAGCTCCCCTAAAAAGAATCACTACCATTCTCAGCAACAAGGAGGACCCAAGCTCCTGTGCCAATAGCTGAATTCATCTCAGAAAACTAGCCTGACAGGCTTCTCCAGACAGATTAACAGCATACCGTTTTCCCCTCCAGTTCTTTTTTATGCTGTTGGCAGGAATTCTAAGGTGGCCCATCCCCACCACCCAGATTCAGTTCAGCTGGCTGCTACAAGTTGACCATTAGTTAATCCACCACAGTGAGTTAATTTGCAAACAGTAAAATCTCCCTATGAATACACTAGCTGAAATATTCAGGCTATGATATCATTAAGAGAAAATTACTGCACCTCTTCATTGCTTAAAATGTAGAATAGTTCTTGAATATGTAAAGATTTTCAACAATTTTCCATAATAAACATGCACTATTAACAGAAATTGCAAAGTTCTGCTAACATTTGACATAGATTAGAATTTTCCTCTCCTATTTCCCTCTTTTACAAGAATATGTGCTAAATCAAGCAAGAAGCAGAACAAAATTAAATAATGCCATGATCAAAATTTTGTGGTTGAAACAGCTTAATATTTTTAATTCTATTTGTTACATTGTTTTTAATTTTTAAAAAAATTATTGGTACCAGGAATTAAAGTCTTGACCTCGTGCTTGCCAGGCAGGCATTATGCCTCTGACTATATCCTAGCAGTATGCACTCTAATACTACACAGCTATGGGGCTTGGATGATGAAATGGTGAGACATTTTCACTACTTGTCTGGAAAAGGAATTTTGCTACTTCAGAAGAGATTGTGATAATTTATAAGGATATCAAATGCAGAATGTTGCATTATTTTAAACTCATTATTTTAAATCCAAAGTCTTAAATATTTTAATGTAAATTTTATGAAAATGCTAATTCTTTCTCCCAACAAGGCGTTCAAAGTGCTGCGGTCACTTTCTTAGGTCTTCTAGATGGTTTGAGTTATAAAAGTTAAACTCAGTAGACACCAACTCTGGTGCAGGCACTAATCCTCATTATCTCTGCTATTTACAGTTCTTCAAAACCAATAATTTACCCTGATTTACATAAAAGTGACTTAAATTTAGAGTGGTTATCTCACTTTCCCCAACCATATTCCTAACAACGTGTATCTGTTCATGTACCTGTCTGTTTGGGAGCATTTCCTCTTGTTCCACTTTGTCTATATCATTTTGTTGAATTTTTTTCTGTGAAGAATCAATTGCACCAAAAGTAATGCAAAACTATTATTGCTAAGAAGCATAAAATATCTCCAAAAATAATTCTAGGAAAATTAGAAATTTAAATAAATCAAAAGAGAAAATAACAAATTATAGAGAGAACTAATAGAATGTACTCAAACAACAGTTTCTATATACAAACATAAGTATTCATCTACACTCAAATATACACAGATGTAGACTTGTGGAACAGTTTACACATTCACATACCAATGTAAATTCATTCACTCAATAATCCACACATTCATTTATACAACACACACTTATGGAGCAGCCTCTGCTACTGGGCCTATGCTAGCAGCCTGTGTACAGTGAAACTTGACACAACTGTCAAAGTCTTTTTGTGGACAAGATAAGATTAAACAAATAATGGCAAAATAATTGGCCATCAGCACCATGCTACAAGAAATATTTGATGAGAAATCAGTTCCTTTGGGAAATATTTAGTGACCTGATGTTGATTTTTCCCGGAATTTAAAAAAAGATAAGAAATAAGAACAATGAAGCTAAAGAATTCTCCTAGGGCATGTGTGACCGGACTGGCCAGGTGTAGAGTCTCAGTCACTACCTAAAACCTGAAATGTCTAACCAAGAAAGTGATAGTGATGTCCTGTTTTGCTTTTCTCTTGTTTTTTAAGATCTGGTTATGTTACTCAAGCTGGTCTCAAACTAGTGAACTGAAGAAATTCTCTGCCTCAGTTTTCAGAAGATATGGCACCACAGGCATTTACTATGGGCACAGACCACAACACATGGCTCACATATACATTTTAAAAATATCTTGGATTACGGACAATAAATGATGAAATCTGAATTGGGGTGCTTCCCTTAAGATAGAGAGACTCCTTCCATACTAAAGACCATCGTTTTATGGCCTTATTCTGAATGAGCATGGCGTGATTTATCTAACCAATCAAATGCCTTTAGACATGGCTATAGTTTGGATCTGAAAATCCTCCAAGGCCCCTGAGTTGGAAACTGGGTCATCCAAGAAGTACCACCAGGAGGTTGTCTGTAAGAGGTGGAGCCTAGTGTGAGACCTTTAGGGCAACAGGGATGTGTGTGGAAAGGGAGTTCGGAGCTTTGCTCCTTCCTGGCCCCCTTTTGCTTTCTGGCCAGAGGGGAGTGATTTTACTCTGCCACTGCACACCCTTCCCTGCCCGAGGCCCAAAGCATTGGGCCAAAAAGTCATGGCCTGAAACCTTCAAAACGTGAACCAACAGATACTATATTTCTTTTTCAAAGAGACTATCCCAGCTATTTGCTGTAGAAATAGAAATTTGACAAACACAGTTATTTTAAAGTTTTCTGTATCACAGAAAAAAGCTACAGTGAACACATGTGCACATATTAGGTGTGGCTGAAAATATGGCGAACTATTCAAATGTTTAAAATTTATTGCAGGAAAAGATACATTGCCTTTAATTCCACACAGAAGACTCAGTTTCACCTTGAACATACTTATCCCATTGTCCTTGGCACTTTCTGAAACAGTTCCAGAAATTCTGCTTTATAAATGTATTCAGTTGTCCTGCTGTAGCTGCCGCAGAGTCTGTTTTATTGTGCACATTTGCCATGAATAATGATCACAATTATTAGTAAGTTTGTAGCTAAACAACTATCCTCATTTACAAAATCCTTACACTGAAAACTGCAATACCATCAAAAAAGATCGAAGGGGACATCAGAAAATGGAAAGATATCCCCTGTTCTTGCAAAAGCAAGACTAATATAGTATAAATGGCCTACTTCCAAAATAGTTATATAGACTTAATGCAATTCCAATAAAAATACAGTAGTGTAGTTCACAGACTAGAAAAACCAGTCCCAAAATTCATATGGAACCCTTCAGTTGTAGAATAGCAAACTCAATTCTGGGCAACAAGGGCAAGGCGGGGGATGTAACTGTTTCAAATTTGAAGTCACACTACCAAAATCACTGCAACAATTTTGAAAAACAGCATGTACTGGCAAAAAAAAGACCATGATAAATAGAACACAATATAAGATGCAGAAACACCTCCCAGCACATTCAGTTCTGTCATCTTTGACAAAGTGGTCACACACCCTCACTGGTGCTGAAAAACTGGCTTTCCACACTCCAGAGATTGAACCAAATGCGTATCTTTCATCACACACTAAAATAAATTGAAATGGATAGAAGATCTAAATATAAAAACAGAAGCATTCAATCTGCTCAAGGATGGGATAGCTAAAACTTTTAAAGACATAGGTGTATGCAAAGACTATGTGAATAAAATCTGGACTGCATAGGAAATATTACAAAGAATGAACTGGGATCGTCAAATTAAAAAGCTTTCACATAGTTAAAGAAAACATCAACTGAGTGAAGAGACAACCCAGAGAATGGGAAAAATTTTGCAAGCTATTCCTCAGACAAAGAATTAATATTTAGAAATATAAAGCACTTTAAAATACCAGACCACCACCCAAAAACAGACATTTGAAATAAATAAGTGAAGTACTACAAACAGATGAAGTACAAACAACAAATAAATATATGACAAATGTTCAACATCATTAGTCATTCAAGCATTGCAAATCAAAATAACACTGAGATTCTCTCTCACTCCAGAAAAATATCAGTAAGAAAACCAATAACAAATGCTGGCTATATGGAAAAAGAAACACTTCTACATTGTTGGTAGGAATGTAAATTAATAAACCACTGTGGAAATTAGTATACAGACTCCCTAGAAAACTAAAAATAGAGGTTCCATTTGATCAGTTGTTCTCCTTCTGGGCATCTTTCTGAAAGAGTTAAAAGCATCATACTACAGTGAATTTGTACTACTACACTTATAAACATGAATACACATGTTTATAGTAGTACAAATTTATAATAGCTAAATCTTGCAAAAAGCACTTATGGCCATCATCAACAGACTAATGGATAAAGAAGATGTGATATTTACACACAAGGGAGTACTACTCTGCCAAAAAGAAGAAAAACAAGTTATTTGTAGGTAAATGGATGCACCTGGAAACTATAATTTTATATGAAATAAATAAGTCATGCAAGTTTAAGTAGCTTGTCTTTCCTGTTGTCCAAGAAACCCTAAGGAAAAATAGGAAACTAGATATTTGGAAGTAGAAAGAACACACACAAAAGTGAAGGAGAAGAGGAAAGGGGAGAAGGCAGGAAGGGAAAAGGGAATGAAATCATGATTCTGTTTAAAAGGTTTGCCTGTCATGGTCCTTTTGACAGAAATCACAGGATGCCTGATCCAGTGAGTAAGATGGGTAAGATTTGATAAGCCAAGCCTGCCTTTCCGTTGGATGGTGCAGTAGCATCCTTTTTAATCGCACCACTTAAAGACACTGGCTAAGAGGAAGTTTCACAGCTGCTCCAGAAAGTGGCAGGAACTAAAAGTTCAAGCGTGTTTGAAACACGAGAGCATTTTGAGAGGGATCACAGCCCTATGTATATCCTCCACTGCAATAACTGTTTAAATGCCTACCACATTTTATCAGACCCTATGTACCCTGTCAAGTCCCGTTATAATAAATTTTAAAACTGGAATTGATACTTTAAGGAATTTTAGAGATTTTGATTAGTGTTGAAATCCAGATAGTTGGAAAAATTCACATTTCTGCCAGAGATTGGGGGAAATGACCATTATTTTTCATGTCCTTAACTCACATTTTCTAATGTATTAGAAAGTGGCCAATTTTTCTTTCTCAGAAGACTGAATCATTTGTGGTTCTGTGACTGGCATTTTTTATTCATGGTTTATTTTTCTATTAGAAGTTGAATTTCATTAGATTAATTTACAAAAGGCCTTTAAGTTGTAAAGAGAAACTGTTTTTGTAAACAATGCACAAGATATATGCTTTATTCTTCCTGGTTTCATATTTATTAATCTTTTGAATTTGCTCCAAGTTTAGAATTTGTAATCAGTTTTGAAATGGAAAATTGTGAGCTCAACTTTGTTCTTTAGGATTGTTTCTATCATTTTGGGACTTTTACAATTCTGTGTGAATTTAAGGCCTGCTTTTTAATTTCTAGAGGGGAAAGGGCTTCTGATTCTATAAAGATAGTGCTGAATTGTAGATCACCTTGGGCAGTATCAGCACTTTAAGAGTATTAAGTTTTCTAATCTAAAAAGAAAAGATGTCACTCTACCCATTTATGTTTTCTTTAATTTTGTCATATCTTTTGTTGTTTCCAATGTACACATATTTACTTTGCTCGGTTAAATTTGTTTCTGTGTATTTTATTCTATAGTTGCTTTTATTCTTGTAAATGGAATTATTTTTGTGATTTCCTTTCAGACCATTCTAGAAACACAACTGATTTTATAGTGTCAGTTTGTAACCTGCAACTGCTAAACTCATTTACTACCTTAGCTTCCTTGTTGGACAAGGGGACTTTGATACTTGGGAGCCATCTCATTTACAAATAGTTTTACTTCCTTTGCTATTTCAGTTTAGATGCCTTTTATATATTTTCCTTGTTGTTCTAAATACAACTTTCACTACAGTGTCGTATCAGGGTGATTACCAGAGGCTTCTGCGTCTTGGTCCTGATCTTAGGGAGGTAGGTTTCAGGCTCTCACCACTGAGTGTACATCAGCTATGGTTTATCACAGACACAGTTAATCATATCGAGGCAGTTTCTGCCCTACTCCTAGTTTGTTGAATAGTTTTTAGGTTGAAAGAATCTTGAATCTTATTAAATAACATTGCTTCATTCATTGAAAATTAATGCTCTCGCTCACACTCTCTCCCTCCCTCCATTCCTCCCTCTCTCCATTTCCCCACTCCCTTCTCTCTCATTTTTTACTACCATGAATCAAACCCAGGACTTTGACACTGAGCTGCATTCTTAGCTCTCTATTAGTTTTTTAAATTTTATTTTGAGACGAGAGCCCTCAAACTTGCTGTTACCAGGTGGACCTGAGACCTGTGACTCTTTTGTGTCGGCTTGGCAGGGTGCTGGTATTACGGACCTGCGCCACCATCACACTGAGCTGTTCCTGTCATTCTATCAATGTAGTTTACCACATATACTGACGTCATGGTGTGGTTTTAGATCATTTTTACTGGTATTTTATTGGGGAATTTTTTGAATCAATATTCAAAAAGGATTTTGATCTGTAGTTTTCTTTTTCTATAATGCCTTCATGTGGCCTTGGTATTCAGGTGATACTAACCTTACAGAAATGTAAGGACATATTTCATCTTCAGTTCTCTGGAAGCCTTTGGAGCAGATTGGTACAAATGTTTGGTAGAATTTTCCAGGAAATATGTCTGTTCGTGGAGTTTTCTTTGTTGGGAGATGTTTGATTACTGATTACCTCTACTTATTATAGGTCTTTTTGATTTTCTATTTATTTTTGTATCAGTTTTGGTAATTAGTATGTTGCTGTAAATCTACTCATCATGTGAAGATCATCCCAGTTCAAAGTCAAGGCTCCATCAGGCCTTTCTGGAACTCATTTCTGTCAATTTTTTTCAATTATCTAAAATTGTTAAATTTTTTCCTCTCAAGATGAACTCAGTCTTTCTCTCAAACCGTAGTCTATCCCATTCCAATTGAAAACACCCCTGGGTCAAAACTCTTGGGCCTCATGTTTTCTTCCGCTGTCTACATTTTATACATCAGCAAATATTTTTAGTTCTACTCTCAAAATATATCCAATCTGGTGTCTCTCATACTTGCAAAAGTGGCTTTCCCTGATTCAGGCCACCATCAATTCAAGCCTTAATAACTGAAGTGATTTCTATCTTTACTCTGAAAAATATCCAGGATAATTCTTTTACAGTACAACTCCATCAAATTCTTCTTCTTCCAGTGTCTACAAACCCCCTCGATGCCAGGTCTACTGCCATCATTCCCACTTTGTCTATTGCTTACACTCAGACTCCTCAGTCACGTGTCCTGCCTTCTCGCTGTTCCTAAAACAAGTCAGACATGTTCTACTCTAGGGCCTTTGTACTTACTCTCCGCTCTCCCTGAGCACTCTTCTCCCACATAGCTAAATACATACCTCCTTTATGCCCTTTGAGTATTTGTTCATTGTCTTTCACTCGATGAAGCCTGCTCTGATGTTTTCTGAATGTCAGACTGGTCTCCCACTATTCACGGTGTTTCCAATGTCCTTTCTCTTCCACTTTTCCTTGTGTTTCACAGTCCCTACTGCATGCTAACACAACACATGTCACATAATTTACACCTATTGTTGATGGCCTTTTGCTGCCACTGCAGTGTTATTTCCATGACAGGAAAGAATTTTGATGGGGTTATGGCAATTACTCAAGCATGTAAAAGACAATTTGGGTACATATTAGGCATCCAATAACAGTTTGATAGGAATGAAAAAATTATTTTATAACTGTGATGGAATAGTTTTGAAAAAAGGTGCTGCTATGTTTTCAAATTTACAGGTTGTAAATTGGAAAATGTAAAATCAGTAATATTTTCTTTTTTTCTTTAAAAGTGCATGTTTGTAGTACAATATGTTTATGCTCTTGTAGAGAATCAGTACATGTACACAATTTGTCTTAATTCCCTTTTCATCCCCTTTTCTTCCCCTTCTTACTCATCAATTTCTTGCTCATCCTTTTTTTGTACCTTTTTACAGTATGTAATACACTGCTTGTGTGCATAACACATTTAAATCCCTTTTTAATCCCCGATCCTTCCCCTGTCCCCCTCCCAGAGGAAGGATAGGGGATGAAAATAAACATTGTCTTAAACTTTATTTGTATAGACAGAAATTTAGTACTCTTTAGGCTTGCTCAAAGTGATTTCAAGTCAGAGTATAAAATATGTCAACTGCAAAACAATTCACACATGTAGACATTAATAACTTCCAGTGATTTATGAAGACAGGGTAATTGAACAGATTGAGCATAACAATAAAATGACTTTGTGACAATGTTAAAAGTTATGGAACAGATTGTAATAAATGGGCAGAGTTATAGGAATTTATGAGTGAAAGAGATGTAAGATTTCAAAGTAAGAAGAGTTGCTTTTAACAGTTTCTTCAACATGTTAGAATACATTTTGTCTTAGCCACTTTTTTGTTGTTGAGATACAATGTCCAATACCGTTACACTTCAAGAAGGACAGGTTTATTCAAGCTCATGTTTATAGTCCAGTTGAGCTGGCTCCAAGGAAGGTGGCATGGCAGCGGGGCACAGAGAGGAGAAGCTGCCAGCCACATGGTAGCAAAGAAGCAGAGTAAAGAGAAAAACTCAGAAGGGAGACACCACCCCTGTAGTGACCGGCTTCTACTGACCATGTCCAGCCTCCAAAAACCACACCAGCTGTGGGGCCCTCAGATCGAATCATCTTCCACAGGTCCCACTCTCCAGGACATAAGAGACTCAAGAGACAGCCAGATATAAACTACAGCAAGATGCTATTCTTACCTTCAGATTAGACCCTTTGGAAAAGAATCAATCAGAAATAAAATTAATCACATTAATTACAGTATTAAATATACATTGTCGTTGAATTACTTACAGCTTATTAGAATTAAGACTTCAGTAGTATCAGGGTGTGCAAGACTTTGGAAACCCAAAAAGGGTTTAAGGTTATGAAGCTAAAATAAAAGGAAAAAAAATGGGCAGTTGGAAATTCTACCAGGATCAGATCATTTTTGATGGTGAACCAACCAAAATCTATGTTTGTGTTTCGAATAGAGTCTCCTGGCCTGGAGAAACCATTGTTTTCCACTGGAAAAGGCAGAAGTTAATCACAGGAGTGCCAGTTGAGAGGGCTCAACAGAGATTAAAGGTCTACAAGATTGCAAACAGCGTATGGTCCAAATGGTTTTATGGGATACCAAAAAAGTCTTTAAAAACTAGACAATTCTGCTGTTGCATAAATGCAGTCATAGAATACAAAGTCATAAAAAAACTTCAGAGTTAATTTTTTTCTAAAAACATAAAATTTTGATACTTAACATGTTATGCGACACAAAACGAAATTACAATCTGACCTTGGTGAAGAATACAAATATAAGAATTCCAAACAAAATATTAGGCAACAATAATCAACTACATATTTTTAAAATATACATCATGATCTGTATTAGTTTTCTAGTACTATTCTAAATAAACACTTAGAGGCTTAAAGTAGCATAAATTTATTACCTTATGCTTTTGGGTGTCATGCTCTAGGATGAGTCTGATTGAGCTGTATTCATTCTGCTTTGTCCAGTTTCTAGAGGCCATCTGAATTACTGAGCTCAGGGACTTTTTTTTTCTGGCTTTCAAACCAGCAATGCATCACCATTTTTATTCTATTTTTCTGTTTTTAAATGTTTTTAAAAATGGCAATGTTGCATGTGTTTCGGTATTCATGTCACTTTTCTTTCATTTTGACCTTCCAACCTTCTTCTTACAAACATATTGCAATTACACTGGTGTCCCCAGATAGTCCAAGATAACTTCCTTGTCTTAAAATCTTTAACTTAATCGTATATGTGAAGTCTGTCACATAGGGTAGCATACTCAAAACTTCATGGTATAAGGACATGGGAATCTTAGGAAATTATTATTTATTCTATCATATGAGTGAATTGAGATTTATTTTAGGCTCCAAAAGATAATTCAATATTAGAAAAACTATTACTATTTACCATACTAACAGATACAGAAAAAAATGTCATATAATTATTTCCATAAATGCAAGAACATGTATTAGAAGATGATAAACCAACAAAACTCTATTAACTACATAGGTGATATTCTCCCCAAAGTGTTTTAACTGAATCTAATAATATGAAAAGCACCCAAGTGGACCAAAATATGATTCTGTACAAATAACTGGAAACACTAAGAAATATCAGAGTCATAAAAGACATGAAAGTAATAAAACAGGTAGAGACCTTTTCAAAATCAAAGGAGACCAAACAGCCATGTTAATAACATGCAATGCTTTTACTTTACCTGAATAACTTTATTAAATAACAATCATAACAAAAAGTCCTATGAAGAGCACCTTGAAAAATGGAAAATTTTCATATTAATGGTACACAGTTGTATTATTGAATTGACAGTAAATTGTCTGGATATGAAACTGGTTTTGCGAGCATGTCCTTGTTCTCACAAAACATTTGCTAAAGACTCTTTGGTTTATGATATCTGTAGTTTGTTTCACATAGCTCCAGAAAAAAACTATGCATTATAGACATACTGAAAAAGGTAAAATAAATGTGGCAAGAGTTAATATATAAGGCTAAGTGAAAAGTATATAGGTGTTTATTGTGAATTTTCAACTTTTTCTATTTTTGAAATTTTCTTCAACATTTAGTTTGGGGGAAAAATCAACTGAACAAAAAAGGAAGAGATAGAATTGAGGAAGAAAGTAGTTATCAAATCTAATAAGAAGCAAATACTTTATCAATAATTTTCACAATTGTTATTTCATAAAAATTCCCACAGCAAACTTTTAAGTAAATATTATTCTCATTTCTATTTTTGTCTATGTATTTGTGTGTGTGTTTGTATGTTTGTGTGTGTGTGTGTGTGTGTGTGTGTGTGTGTGTGTGTGTTTTACAAATGCCTCATGGTAGTTACGGAAGTCACACAAGTTTCCTATAATCATAGATATTGTGCAGATGGAGTCTGGATTTACATTCACTTCTTTCAAGAGTGTACATCTTTCCTACTTCACCACACTGGGGCCAAGGACCTTAACCAAAAAATATTTCTGCAATTTCGCTATAACCAGCGACCCAGAACTTCCTGAGATTCTAAACTTCTGAGAACCACAGCCCTCTCCATCGGGAATTCTGCCTTGGTCCAATCATCTCAATACTGTTGTAGGAAAAGCTGAAACACTGTCAAATTCATGGAGTGAAGTTAACCATGTTTCTGCCAAATCATTGAAGATATTACATTTTTCTATCCGAGCCTAATGGTACTCTAAATGCTTCCAATGTTTCTCATAACATAGTTCAAGGATGACTAACAGTTTATTTAAAATGACTTTCTTGAGATATGGTTCACATACTTTCACAATTATCCCTTTCAGTATAGAAGTCAACAGCTTTTTAATTCTGCCACCGTCATCACAATAAATTTAAAGACATTTTTGTCACTCCAAAATGTCGCTCCCTATTTCAAATCTTCCCCACCACCCCACCAGCAACCACTAATCTACTTTCTGTCTCTGAGAACAATTTCCTGTTCTGGAAATTTTGTGAAAATGGAATAATATAATACATAGTTCTTTGAGACTGATGTCTTTTAGCTTAAACTTAATTTTAATCTTTTCAAGGTCCACCTGTGTTGTAACACCTCAATATTGTATTTTTTAAATTGTCCAATAGTGTTCTAATTTTTGCATAGGCAATGTCTTGTCCATTCATTCATCAGTTGATGAATGTTTGGATTGTTTCCACCTGGAAATTATTACTAGTAATGCTAATATATTTTCAATTTTCTTGGATGAACATATATATAGAAATAGACTTGCTGGGTCATATGAGAAAGCTATATTTAACTTTCTGAGGAACTTCCAAGCTCCTTTCCATAGTGACTGCACCGTTCTGTGCTCCCACCAGCTGTGTGTGTGTTCTACAGTTTCTCTGTTTCCCACCAACGTGAGTTCATCACCGGCATCTTAGTGGCTATTTTGCTTCTAGCCATTTCTGTGGGCATAGACTGTTATCTTACAGTTTTGATTAGAATCTTCCCACTGAGGATGCTGTACATCTTTACAGGCACTCATCATGTATCTATTTGGAGAAATGTCTACTCAAGCATTTTCCCATATCTAGTTGGGTTGGTTGACTTTATGTTATTTTTATACTGTAAGTATACTATAATTCATCTCATTCCTGATGCTTACTATAGATATATTACAAAGTAAATTGTATAAATTCTTAGTAGTTTAGTTTTCCCATCAATCAAAATGTGATCTTACTAAATCACAGAATCTTTCTGAGGATTAAGTGCACATAAAACATGTATTACAGTGATTGAAACATAGCAGGTGTTCAGGAAATGAGACTCAAGTCTAAAAGAATTCATTAATGGTAGAAAAGAACTGTGGTGCAATTAGTATTCTACAGCTGTAAATTTGAAATCTCAATTACAGAAATAAAAGGTAATACTAATCATACTTAAAATCCTTCCAAAAGGAGTTATAAAGTAGTTTATGTCAGGATAGTAGTAAATATCCCACGAAGACTCATTAAGTTATGCTATGATTATACAAATAAAAAGTAATTTTCTATAACTAAACAGAAAGATTTACAAGAAGAAAGAGATGAAAAAATAAGTTGAAATAGTACTGAAAATAATTATTTGGCATGCATCACTTTTGATACATATTTTATGTGATTGGTGAGCAAAGCAAAAAATTGACAATTGCTTCAGCAGAATAAAACCATTCTTTCCACTAATAAACTATTTTAAGAGATATTATTCGCTTCTTGATGAAGCAAGAAGCAAATTTAAGATCAAGGCCTTTTTCTTTTGTTGAATGATTAAACCAGTCTTCCAAATGAATAGCAGCTGTGAGTTTAACACTGAACAAGGGAGTACCTAGCGGATAGCATTGCCTTTCTTGTTCTCAGAACATTGGTAAGTTGATTGATTCCCTATATTCTCTGTTCTAATGTTATGCTCAATGGCAAAAGGATTCAGTTTTGCTAAGCAAGATTGATTAAAGCTGCTTTATTGATTGGGATGTCAAGAAACATCCCACAAAAGAGAGATGGCTACCTATTTCTTTTCAAAGATCTATTGGAACAACAAACACTACTTAGTGAGAGAAATCAGATCTCACATATCAAAAGTATGAAAAGAAAAAGAGGAATGTCGAGACTTATGGGACTACAGTAAGAATTACAAGACCATTTCATTATCAGATCATTGCATTTTAACCTTCTTAGTTTTACATATAAAATAAAAAATAATTTTATAAGAAATTATACTGTCTCAAGGTAAGGGAGGAAATGAGACTGACTTAATTTGAGTGCATGCCCATACCGTAATTTTTCTTTATTCTCACCTTCCCCACTCTTCCAGTCTCAAAAAAACATATATTAAGGCATATTTTATAACACAGATACTGACATGCTTCCTTCTGGTGAATCTCAGTGTAACTCAGAGGGAAGAACCCTGGAGGACAAAATTATGATCCTACACAGATCAAAGCAGATCTGTCTATCATTAGCTGCAAGCAGTGAAAATGAGATGTGGCTTAATCAGTCCCCAGCCTGGATGCAAATTATAGTCTTCCTCTTGGCTATCATTTCATAAAGAGATAATACTGTTACTCATTTAACTTCATGCTAGCTTTGTCATTGAAAGGAAGAGAAACATAATTATGTTCATTTGCCAGATTAAAAAATGAGGTACAAGAAAATTGAATGCCTTACCTACTGTCACGATGTGAATCAGTGTGGTAAATCTGTCAGTTGTTCCGCATTTCCAGCTAGAATCTTTTCAATATGTTATGCTGTTTTTTTAAAAATGTACTATCTACAAGGAGCTAAATTATTTTAAACACTTAGTTAGGAAAAAGAATTCAAAACTAAGTGTATGTTGTGTGTTCTTGCCACGCTGATATCCCTTGATATCTGTATGTTAGAAGTATCAATGAATTAAAAGTACTTCTAGTTCTGGCTCTAGCTGTGGAGGCCTAGAGCATCTCCTGAATATTAACTCAGGCATCACTTTTCTGCTCTAACATCAAGACAGCTGTGACTGCCTTAGCCTATCAGTACGTGGTCTGATACTGTATTTCAACATGCTTTGAAAACTGTGTTAGTCAGATTTTCATACTGTGACTATATACCTGAAAAAGTCATATTAGAAGAGAAAATTTATTTTGGCCCACAGTTTCAGAGGTGTCAGGCCTTGTTCATCTGGGTCCAAGGCAGAAACATCATGGTTGAAGGGTCTAGTAGAGAAAAGCTTCTCATTTAATGGCATCAAGGAAGCAAAGAAATTGGAAAGCCAGCAAGGAAGGGTTCAGAGAGCAGTTATAGTCCTCAGGGCATGTCCCTATACCCAATCCAGACACATGCAGAAGTATGCTTTACTAATCTTTTAGGTCTTTCTCCAAGTTTGCCATCAACATTAACCATCACGACTATATAAAGCCACAAAACTACCACTGACATTAATGCAACTCTTAACAATATTTCCCTTCTCTAAATTCCCACAGCACTCTGTCTGTACCTCTAAGTCACTTGTGATTTTTCATGTCATGGCCTAAAACAATTTGTGTCTGTTATACCAATATACTCTTTGATGAAAAGGACTGTGAAACTTAATACCTCGCCAATGCAGCTATGAGATGAATGGAAATTTTGTCAGAGAACTGAGATAGTCTTCACCATTGATGAGGATGTGGCCTCGTCAGCATGGCCATGCCACCAACAAATGGAGATCACACACCAGCAGGAACCTAGATGGACAGTGAGGGCCTCATGCAGGTCACTCTTTCATGACCTAATGCAGACTATAAGTCTTCTGTTATCACCTGCATACCAAAGACTCCTCTGTCCACTTTATCCCTTAATAATCATAGAGCAAGGTAAACTTTATGGCATGGAAAAATGTTAAGAATTAACTGTGGGTGAAAATCTCCATTTCGAACAGTTCTGAGACAGATTGCTTTGATACAGTCCTTAAGGACTGTGTATAAGTAAGGTTGTGTTCAAGGAATATTCACAAAAGTGCTTCAGTAATGAAAGTATTTTCCTTCGGACACCTCTGTGTAAATCCATATTTGTGGATCATGTTTGTTGTTGTATTCTCAAGCTTCTTAATCTCAGCCACGGGAAAGTAAACAGAGCTGTTACTGGTTTGCTAACTGTTTCTTTGTGATACATGCATTAATTTGTGTGTGCATGCGTGGCTGTACCTATAAGTGTGAGCTTCAAGTTCTTTTGTTTAGGCACAGAGACAGTTCATACAAACTGGGAGGTGATTTGAATGAGGCTTCCAGGGATGATGAAGAATTTATGCTAATACACGCACTATACTAAATCTTTTTTATCACAAAGGGCATGAGTTTTACAGACAGTTGACCTCGGTCAATTTGCAACCTGTAACCACTGAAAAATTAAAACTAACTGACGTTAAGGTTAATGTCCTTGGCCTCAGTGAAGAAAACCAAACCTCTTACAGTTCTGCAAACAGCAGTTAAACAAGCAAGTTAGTCCTGATTTATCTTACTTGCAATCTTTTGTTTGATTCAGTTGTATGAACTTTTGAAAGTTTAATCATCTTCCTATTGAAGAGGGCTCTGTTAACACCTGAAATCATTCCATTCAATTATCATGTTTGGTCTTCAAAAACAGGGCATTCCAATTTCATGGTCAAATACAGGATGCAATTTTACACTTGAAAATAATGTCAAGAGCTACCCAAGGACACAGAGGCAGACAACATTTTACCTACCAACCACACCATCTTACTGGTTAAATTTGAGATGTCCTCCAGAGTTTCTAGGAAATTTTGGAACTGGATCTTTCACAGTAATATATTCAAACGATTATTGTCTTTGGTCTGTCAGATGCAGTAATTAGCACAGGGACTTATTCATAGTAATTGCTGTGGGCAACAGTTATTAAAATAATAATCAGAACTGTTGATCTGGCCACACGTCTTTTCCTTCCTAAAATTTTGATGAAATACATTCCCTTTTGGTTTCCACAGGACTGACATTAGTGATAGAACAAGAATCAAACTGAAATCTATATGTCTACGATTACTGTATGCTTTCTATAGCAGGATAAGAATGAAAGTTTAGCAAAATCACAGATTTGAGGTGCATTGAAATTAAAGTTTGTGACTTTATAAATATATCTTAATATTTTTGAGAGCTTCACCCTTTTAAAAATAATAGGATGTAGTTGTTTATTTCTAAAAATACCTCTTTAAGAGTGACTCCCTTATTAGAGGGTAAAATGACTTCTCACAGCCACCCAGAAGCCACTGCCTTCAGGCTGGGCCCTAGCACAGGTGCAGTGCCCGGGAATGTGGTCTCTCTCAGGTCTATTAGTGGAACATTTTGTTTTCATGACTTATTACACACCTCTCTTCCCAGGCCACACTGAATCCTCAGTACCTAGTATTCTACTCACAATAGCAACTCTTCAATGCACATTTTTTCATCTGATTAAGTAGAAAAAATGATTGAGTTCATTTCCTGTTTAGTGACATAGTGCAACATGTCCAGGTTTTAAAAGACTACAGACTCAATGATGTTTGTTCATTTCCAAGCTCGCATAAACAACAGACACCAACAAATCTAGGTCAAAAGCACACACAAGCACTATGTGAAGCATCCATGTGTGCACAGTGCCATCAGGGAGCAGCACAAAGCTGGAGGAGAGCCAGGACTGAAGCATAGGGACCTGACCATGTGGCATCCAGCCCTGTAAAGTTACCTGAGGAAAACTGGCTGGAAGCAAGGACAGCTAAACCCCTAGCCAACAATGGCCTTCAGTGCTTGCCAACTG
The DNA here is from genome assembly GCF_034190915.1 of Cavia porcellus. Classification (NCBI taxonomy): domain Eukaryota; kingdom Metazoa; phylum Chordata; class Mammalia; order Rodentia; family Caviidae; genus Cavia; species Cavia porcellus. The sequence goes on along the minus strand of NW_026947494.1, from coordinate 76,452,991 downwards.
AGTCAGTGCTGCAGGTAGCAAACTGTGCACCAGAAAAGTTAACTCAAGGCAGCAGCATTTGTAGGTGAAATGATTCAAAATCTGGAGGAAAGGCATCCCAATAATATAAAGTGTTTTCATAAAGAGACTGCAGCAGTAATTCACAACAAAGTTCATCGATTACCTACAGATAAAGCGAAAGCCTAAATTAGTAAGATTACTGGCTGAGTCATAAAGTGAGTCACACCCTAAGAGGGATCACAACTCACAGTTCCAGTATTTCTGCCTAGGCAAAAGCAGGCCAAATGTCAAATTCAACTACGAAATGTATTCTGGGATGTGAGAGGAAATTGACTTCTTTCTCAAGATAATCAGTAATTGGTTTCTAAGGGTAACATTGGAAGGAGAATTCTCATTTATCTGTGGGTAGATAGCTGTTTCTCTCATATGTACACATATACTTACAAGCATATCTCTTCATTAACTCTGGGTATTCTTTGTGTCAGACACTATTTTAGCATATATATATATATATATATATATATATATATATGATAAATACGTAAGTTTACCACCAGTCAGATGGCAGGTAACAAGTTCAGTGCAAACACAAAGCAAGGCGGGAGTGCTGGATGTGGAGAGTTTGCAAATTTACACAGAGTAGACAAGAAAGGACTCCATGATTAGCATGGGGGCAGAGATGTGAAAGAAGCACAGGTAGGACCTGCAGCCTTGTAGGGAAAATGGGTTTCTGGTAGCAAAACAGAGCTGCAAAGTCTCCAGGGCAGGAGCACATTTGATATAGTAGAAAATGGCAAAAGTCCACAGCTGGAATGAAGATACAATAAGGCGAGATGAAAGGAATCCTCAAGATGCCTTAGTGGGGTTTTAGCACTTTTATTAAGTCCCCATTTTCTTTTCCTTTTATTTTTCTTATGTATTTCATCACCACCAATCCCCAACAGTTCCCGTTATTAACTAAGAATGTATCTTTTGTTTGCTTAGATAATTATACTGAAATATACATATTCAAACTCATAAAGATGGTGTTTTTTGATTCATAAAAATAAAATATTTTATACTTTTACATGCCTCTTTTTTCAATGTCAACTATATTTTCCACACATGCATCTCAGAATATAGTTTTCTTATTTTTTAAGAACTGTATAAAATCCCATTAATTTTAAATATTCTATTTTATGCACCTTTCTCCTATTAGTACACATTTTATTTCTAGATTTTTTGTTCATTCATTTCAGCAAACAATATCTTAAAAACGTATCTTAGAATGTAATGTAAAAAATTTAAAAGATCAGAATTTTCTAATGCATAACAAGTTTTAATGTGTGAAGTATATGCACTAGAGTTGGTACAGAAGTAGGGATAAGTTTATTAATAGACATTGGAGCCTGTCAAGCAAAATTATTAAAACAGTTCACATTTTTCTCAGCCACTGACGAGGGTAATCCTCCCCTTACATCCTTGCCATCAATAAATAGCATTTTTGCCAAAGTGAAGTGTAGTTTTCTAGACCTTTTCTAGTGATATTGTTGATATTATCATTTAACTTCCCTGAAGACTAAGACACTTAAATTTTCTTATTGGCCATTTAGATTCATTGTTCCGTGAAATTGTCTTTTCGTATTCTTTGTTCTCTTTTTCACTGAATTGTTCATAGTTCTCCAATTTTTCAGATGACTTTATTTAAACATAATAATCTTTTTCACTTACCTGCTCTGCAGTTTTCCTCAAAATACTCCTATTGATAGCAATTCTCTGGAATTTTGTCAACAAAGGATTTTTACTCAACTATGTTTATTGCATTTATAATTCTTGAATTTCTTGTCTTCAATATGAAGCTTTCCCCCAACCCCTATATTTTATCTGTTTTCTTATAGTCTTTTACAGAAGTTATCCCACTTGTTTTTATGGAGACAGGACCTGGGACTCAAACTCAACCTTGCACTGGCCAGGCAAGTGCTGTGCCACTGAGTTATATCCCCCGCCTCCTGTAGCATTTCTTTTCACTTAAGTATTCAATACACCTGGAATTTATTTTCCCCTAGGATGAAATACAAATTTAATTTCACTGTATTACAGATGAGAAGATTTCTGTGTCAGTACCATTTATTAATAATTCTCTTTTTCCCGCCAATAGTATCAAATGTGATGTTTTATCTTCTCGTGTACCCCACGATCTCTACCCCATTCCATTGTGCTACTTTTAACATTAACTTCACAGTGTTCCACTGCTGAGTGAAATCAGGCCTCTCTCATTATTCTTTCTCTCCTACTTCGTTGTCATTGCTATTCTTAAAGATGTGTCTTTCTTACAAATGTTAAGTTTATCAGCTCAGTTAAGATGTCTTCCATTGGATGACTCATAAGTTACATTTACATATTAGTTTTTGGATGTTTTTTTTTCCTGGGTGCTGGGGATGGCACACAGGGCCTAGTACATAGTAGGCATACATGTTACCAATGAGCCACAGCACTAACTGCACCACTGATCTTTAACTGACTTAATTCTTCCTCTCCTACAGTGTGACATGTTTCGCTTGGCTCAGTTCTTTCTTGCTGGTTGGCAATTTAATAGAATCTTTCCTGATGATCATATCTTTCTTAATAGAGATTTCTATTCAGTACTGTGAATTAAAATGTTGTTTTACATTTTTATTCCCAAATTCTGATCCTTATTGATGCGAAAGCTCCTGATTCTATATAAGTATTGCATACCTATTCCCTTTAAACATTTTTCTTGTTTATTTCAATAGTTCTACACTTCTACAGTTTTCTCACTATACAAATAGGTCTCAGAAAAAATAGAAATAGTTCTGGATCCAATTTTCCAATGTTTATTCTGATTATTTCATATTCCCATTTCATTGATTTTGCTAGTACTTAAGGGTGACTTAGAGAATTAATCGGTATCCTTCTGTGGTTCCTGACCTGAAAAGGATTTTTGCATTGAAATTTAGGATACTTACGGTTAGATTTTGTTTGAAAAAATGTTACTTAATTTGTTTAAGCAATTTCCTACCATTGAATTTTTTGTTCTTTGTATAGAAATGTTTACTATTTTAATAAAGGTTTACCATCTATTTATATAATCATAGTGTTTTCAAACTTTATGTTAAACAATATATTGATACATGTCCCAATGTAAAAAATTTTTCTTATAATAAACAATATTATACAGTTCATTGTTTGGGGATTCTGTTTCTATGTATTTTATATATACAAATATATAAACTTTCAAATCTATATGCATGTATAATGAGTTTATTGTTATTACTTTTCATTGTTCATCAGATTTGGATATTAGAGTTAGACTGGGAGATTTTCAATTTCCTTAATCTTTAATTTTTTTTTAATCTCAATGCCTATGAAAGCAAGGACTGCTTTCTAGAGGCAACCTAGGAAGGTAGTTTATCTTAGAGGAATAACCAGACTGATTATGTTATTATAATAACCACAGTTGTTTGATAATCACAGCTGATAGTCAAAATTGCTATTTTGATAGCCATGTTGTTCCCTTTAAAGGTACTGTAACTTCAACTATTTTATTTTTAGGGGTTATTAGGCCAAGTTTCAGCATAATTGACACTTTTTTGGAGATAAGCATCTATGTTAAAAGGAAGAGGAAAAAGGCCTGGCACAGCTTCATTCTTTCCTGATGCAGATGTCTGCTTATGATGGTTCTTTCTAACTTTAAAAAGAAACAAAGAGAAAGAAGGCATCTTTGTCTACCCTTCTTGTTCTGCACTGATTTATTTAAGAAATCCCTTAGGTTTAACCCTATCCAGTGCCAGCAGCAGTAAGCTAGAAGTGCTCAAGTAAGTGACCAGAACTGGATTTATACACACTTAAGGTGTACCCCTTTCCTCCTGATCATATGACCCCTTTGGTTCATAGTTAGCTACAGGCTCTTATTTCAAGCCTCACTTAGAATTTCTCTGGATATAGAATAATGGGAAAGAAGAGCGACTCCATGCAAGGCACAAGAACCAAAACCTTAGCATCTTTCACATTCAAGACTGAAGCTCTTCTCAAGATAAGTCTTCAGTTTGTAGCAAAACATGCCTCAAAGGACAAAATCTGTAGTTGTCTCCAGCAGTATTACCAAGCAGAAAATTAAACAAATAATCAAAGAACCTGAACAACTATTTTTAACTTTTTAAAAGAGAGGGCAAAAGAGAGAAAGAAAGAAAGAAGATCAAAGAATAGTTTGGAAATGCTCTTTTAAGCTGTTTCGTTTTGGGACCATAAATTTGCCTGCTTGAGAAGTATCTCTCTCCAATATCACCAAAAAGATCAGTTCCCTCCACTCGGCTATCAGGATGAACATTTTCTCTTACTGATCATATGAAAACTTCTGTCCAAAACTAGGTCAGTCAAAATTCTCATGTGTGCCTTCCTGGATGAGCATGAGTTTTGATTCACCCTTAATACAAAAATGGGGATTACATAGCCTACAAAAAATGCCTAACTTTAGTGCCCGTATAGATGAGCACTCGTATTCTAAGGGTTCAGGAGCATTAAATGGAAATGGAAAAGGACCAAATAACACCTACCCTACAGAGGTGAGCTTCCAAAACCTATCCCATGGCCTCCAACTTAATTCTTAGACACATCTGAGAGCTAGAGCTGCCAGCCAAAAAAGTATTTCAAAAAGCTATAACTACCAAACAACCCAAAGAAGGACTACTAAGCCCTATTTGAAAATAAAAGACACTGAATCAAAGAAACTCAAATAAGAACACCTCAAAATTTTCCATGTTCTCAATTTTTAACACAGTGCAAGCAACCAAGAAACAATTTTTTCATTACCCAAACAAGTCAGTCTAGAATCTAGTCAAAATATTAAGTGTCAAGAAGGAGCAAGAGCAAACTCTTGTCTCTTTCCAGTTATGTCAGTGGGACCTCCAAAATGATGTAAGAGAAGTAACTCAATCTGTTAGTGTTAAATGAGTGGAGTCTGTGGTCTTACAACAGCAAGGAATGAAGTTGCAAATGAAAGGAAGAAGTTAGGAGAGTTTTGTTGGAAACAATGAGTTGAATCATGGCTCCTAGATTTTTAGGAGGAGTTGTAAATGGGGTGTCCACTGATGCCCTTCGTCAAGGGTAATTTATGTACCACAGTCACAACATGGATACAGTGTGGCTCAAACTATAATGAACCTATAGGATTATAAGTGTGGCCACTTAGCTAATGCTGCTGTGATTAGGAAAAACGCCACAGAGCAAAAGCACAAGGAAAGAACAACAGGAATTTTTGGAAGCAATAGATCTTGATCCTCTGGTCACCCACCTGGGCAACTGATGCCTAGCTGAATTTCCTAGACCAGTTGGTGCTAATTACAGTACAATTTCAAGTTACTGTTTATCCTGTAAGGATGCATGAGGCCTGTCCTTCTTCAGATGCCCCTCAACTGCAGTTCTGTTGTCTTTAATTTTTTGTGCTGACCTCCTTGATATCCCAGACCCTCCTTGACTACGTATTTTCTATGTAACTTGGGTCCCTTTGATACTAGCCCTGCATATGAAAGCTTAGACAATTGTTTACAAACATTTCTTATTTTCTAACATAAACAATTAAAGCTGCTTATTTCCTTTAAACCCTATTTGAAGGAGTATCCCACAGACCTTTACCTGTTATGTCATTATGACACACCCCACTTTATTTCCAGGGATAGTTATTATATTAAAATCTACTTTGTATGACATTAATGTAGCCAAACCAGAACCACTGTGCTTCATACTTGTGTGGTTAGTATGACAAAGAACTGGATTTTATCTGTTGTTTCATTTAAGCTAATTAAAACATAATCACAAACAGTTACATATGATAAATGGCCAGTATATTAGATTTTAGAGATTATAATATTGAGTTATGCTTTAATTTTTATATATTACTTCATGAGGAAGGTAAGGAGTTTATAGCAACTAATTTCATTTATCCCTGTGATACTCTGACTGTCCTATATTTTACTTCAGTGTGTGCTAAAATATACATAATATGTGTAACTATCCAAACAGGACATTATACTACAGTATTCATTATTAGTGGTTGAAACATGGGTGTGTATCTCAGCACTGAAGTACTTAACACACAAAGCCCTAAATTCCATTACCAACACTATAATAATAGTGATAATAATAACCAAAAGAACTCTGGAATGACAACTGTCTAATAATGCTTGTTTGAATGATAGAACACAGATCTGAAACTAACAAATGAATAGAGCATCTGAAAGAAAAGCAATCTGAGAGCTCTAAGATGGAGCAGAAAAATCTGAGTATCACAGAAAATCTAGTGGAATTCATGAGTGTCACTGCGGCTGGGTATACAAGCATTCAGAGGAATCCAGTGAGAGGGAGAACCTCACATTGCCATTTTTATACACTGAAAATGCAGCAAACACAAAACTTAAGTTAACGGCTTCTTTGCAATGAAATCAGTCAAATTATCTATTCCTGTTGCCGAGGGAAGATAGGGGAAAAAACTAAGCACATTTACCCTAGCCAGATGAGGTGGTCTGTAATGGTTGATTGACTGTGTCCAACTGAGAAGTTTAGAAGCATAACACGTGACACAACAATTCAACATCATAAGGGGCAGAGGACCTGCTCTAGGGCAGATGTCTATACCCTAGAATGTAGAGGACTCATCCTAGAACAGGTATCCTGCATGCAATATAAGGGAGAAAAAGAGGTTTACTCTCTTACTCTTGATGCTTTTTGTGTCTTCTACCACTATGAATGGTTGGCCCTCTGCAATACCACCCTGCCTTGGAGCCAACTGATTATGTACTGGAACCCCTCTACAAGCAGAGTTAAAAAAAAAAAAAAAACCTTTCACTCTTTAATGTAGGAATCAGTTATTTTGTCTCAGCAACAAGAAAAGAGTAACTAACACATAATTTGGTATCAGAGAAGTGGGGTAACTGTTTTGACTATATCTAATTATGTGGTTCAATAGCCTTTGGAAATGACTTGTGGGAAGAATTTGGAAAGGTTCAGGGATGTCATCTGAAAAGAGTAGAGCTGGAGTCCTTAGGCTGTTTTGTATGGGAAATTCTTGTTAGAACACAGAAGACCAGAAACCTGTAAAGATCAAGCTCAGGAGGTTTCTGCTGGGAAAAAGGACTGAATTGGCTGCTGGACTCTGGCTGATATATGTTATGGGTTGGCAGAAAGTTTTTCTACATTTTGCTTATGTCCAGAGACTTTGCTAGAGCCTGAGATTAAGGACAATGGACTAATTAGTCAGGCAGAAAAAGTTTCAATGTTGAGGCAATGGCATGGCTTCTATTTGGAGCATTTAATTAGATCTAGATTCAGAATTGAGAGCAAATATCCCACCAGGATGGTTTAAGATGTTGCAAGTTTGGCCAGAAAGGAAGACTGAGTAAAGCTGTGGACTGAAAAGATAGAGCAGAGGTGTCTTGTTTGCTTTTTTCTCATTTCTGGGACAAGATACCAACACCCAAAATGAAAGAAGAAAAGGTTTATTTAGCTCACTGTTGTGGAGGTTTCAGTCCATTATCAGCTGGCTGCAAGGCAGGGTGGCATGCATGGGGGCAACACTTAATGGCAGAAGCCAGAGAAAAAGAAGCCAGAACAAAAGGGAGGAAAAAGAAGCCTCTTTTCCTTCCTTACACAGGCCACTCCTCACCCCCATCAGGGCAGATACAGCACTCACAAGATCTCTTTGCCCTCCTTTGCACAGGATAAAGATATTTATAAAGTAAGAATCTGGGCTGTCTTTTTCTGAGTCTCTCAGTTAAAACTACTAAACTTCTCAAATTAACACAGTGAATCAACCATAACAAGAGGAGACCTGGACTACTGAAAAGGAACAGAATACAAAATAGGGCCCAAGGGCATGACCAGAAGCAGCAAGTCTCCACCATTTGTAGCTTCCAAATTTCAAAAGTGAAAAACTTTGCTCTGAGAAGAAAGCTACAAAGCACCATGTTCCAGAATGCCAATGGCTGTACCTTGATCCAGAAGAGTGGAAGCCACATCAGGGTCATAAAGGGCAGAAGTATAGAAAATGTGCTTCTCGGAATTGGGTTCAGAGTGCTCATCAACCGGGGCAGTCAAATCCTACAGCCAAGAGAGATGCAAGCCTGGCTACTTTTTTAGTTGACTGCAGAGCTTGGCAGCATCCATGCGGTGCTGGATTTAGGTGTATGAAAAATGCAACAGTTGTGGTTAAGGTTTCCACCCTGATTGCAAAAGGCCTTGGAGGCCAGGCAGTGTGATGCTGAGAGGGCAGTGTGTGAAGCTGTAAGTGTGAAGCCAAAGGTGCAATAGAGACCAGGAACATGGATCATCTGAAGAAACATGCAAGGAGGGAGGAAAGCCAGCCAAAGAGAAAAGCCATGGAAGCTACAACCACCAAAAGTGCCAAAGGGGCAGAGCCACCCAAGCCCTTTGTGGCTCAAAATTTACCACAGACTGCTTTGGAAGCTATACATGGAACTACAGGATTTAATGTTTGTCCTGCTGGATTTTGAACTTGCTTTGGTTCCATAACTTTGTAGCCTCCAGTTTATAACCTTTGGAATGGAAATGTTAATCCTGTGCCATTGCATGTGGGAAGTGTTTAACTTTTTATTTATACGGAGACACACAGCTAGGAGTTTGTCTTACATCTTAGAGAAGATTTGGGACTTGGACTTTTCAACAATGCTGAAACTGTTATGATTTTGACAATTCTTAAAGGTGGACTAACTACCTTTTGCATAAAGAGTTTTGCCCCAGTCTTTGGAACGCCAAGGCAGAATATTATGGTTCTAATGTAATATAATGTTGATAGACTTAACACTGGTTCTTTTGGATGTTAAACCTGTGTAGAAATGTTCAAGGTGTGAAATGATAAAAATTCGAATCACTCAGAGAAGACTTACCCTCTATTCTACTGAAGGAATTACTGCATTTCTACACTAATTTGTACACAGGGTAATTTCAACATGTTAGGTGTAACTTGAAGCATATCTTTGTATCTGGACACTAATTTAAAGAATTGTATCTGGTTTCAAGTTGACAAGGGGTGGATTAAAATGGTCGATTCACTGCATCAACTTAGGAAGTTTAGAAACCTAACTACATGACTCAGCAATTCTACATCCTAGGGTCTACAGGATCTGTACTAAGGTGGCTGTTTAAGCTCTGGGATGTAAGGAAGGAAAAGAGGCTTGCTATTCTTTTTGCTCTTGCTGCTTTTTCTGTCTTTTGCTGTCATGAATGGTTGCCCCTCTACCAATTTACCCTGCTTTGGAGTCAAATGATTATGGACTAAAACCTCCACAAACTGTAAGCTAAATAAACCTTTCTCTCAGGTATTTTGTCTCAGTAATAAGAGAAAAGTAACTAAGATATTGTATATGCATACCTACACTTCTAACTACTCAGGATGCTAAAGCAGAGGACCACATGTTTAAGCACAGCCTGGGGAAATTAGTAATTTAGCAAGATCCTGAGTCTAAATAAAATATAAAAAGGATTGTATGCTCAGTACTCCCTGGGTACAATATCCAACACACAAAAAAAGTTTACCTCAAAACTACCTCTTCTGTATTCTAACAATCATACCCACAAGAGGAAGGGAACTTTCACCTTTTTGTTGAAAATGTAAAGCCAGAGGGTAAAATATTTATCTCTAAATACAGGCTCTGTGCCCAATACCAACATGTGAAGTACAGAAGTATGTCAACCACTCACCCAGTTAATGTCTTCTGCATTCTCTTTCAGGCCAGGATCTACCAACATGATAACCAGCACCTGCTATAATCCTTTCACATAAGCCATGTGAGAACTGAATCCCACTGTAAAACCAACAGTAGTTAAATAATTCCCTCAGCATAATCTATAAAATGATGCAAGAAGAGCCTTTATCCTTGTGGGAAATCAATAAAAGACTCAAAGAGTCTTGCGAATTGGACAGTTTTGTTGAGGTCCAACCAAAATTATTTCTGATCTCCTAAAGAACAAAGGGGATGGGCCAGTCCTATGGCAATTTGCTGAGCAATTTGGAATCTGAGTGTTATGGCAGAAAAGAACAGGACAGAAATGCTAAGGTGTTGGTTTGGGTTGGCTTCCTCTTGTTACTTGTGCAAGCTCATCCCTTATTTTCCTGAATATTTCCTTTTGTATTTCATAGACTTGTATTTGTATTCAAATTAAATGAGGGAACTAGTTAACAAGCAGAGCCTGAATCTTGTTATGCCAATGTTTCTGAACTGTTCAGTCAAGCTTATCAGCCTCTCAATCAACAGCTAGTTAATGAGCCCACCTCTGGCTGCCCCTGCATTAAGTACCTAAGACATTTGTTAGCTGCTAAAGAGAAAAGGAAGTTATCTCTAAAACACACTGGTCCTTTTGCTAGAAAAATTGGAGTTTGCATCCTGGGAAACAACCTTACTTAGAAGTTGAAATGGGCTTGCATATACTCACTGATTTTAAAAACACTTAATTTTTAAGATCTCGAAGCTTAGGACTGGAGTTGTATGTTGAAACATCATGCCAGGACAAAAGTTTAAATACATCCATAGGTCTCCTGGAGAAAATCCAGTCATTCATTTCTCATAGTTACTTTATGTTTTCACTGTGGCTGCTTCACCCATGGCCAGCCACTAGAGACACAGTCCATACCAAGTGCATACTACCTGGCAGTGTCTGATACTCAGTAAATGAGGGATCCTGTGAGCTACTAAGATTATTTTGTCACCTATTGTGTGCCTAGTAAGCATTTCCTTGGTCCATATATTAAAATATCTTCATTTCCACCAGCAGGTAAAGTAACTGAACTCTCTCCCAGGAGATATTCCAAGATGGGCCACCAGTCAGATAAAACAACTCACTCTTGTGGAACTCAGGGAAACTTTATACTGATTTTCTCTCCCCTCTGTGCAACTGTAAAATTTGATCAAAATACATTATAATTTTTTACACTTAATTCTCTCATGTTGTAAGAACTGAAATGGTCTCAACTGAAAACAGATATCCATAAATGTTTTGTGAAAGAATAAGTGAGATTCTCTAGTCCTGAATAGATTCCTTACAGTTCTAACCTTAGTGAAATAAAAGATGATGGACTCTCTTCAGTACAAGGGGCATTTGTTGCTTCTTCACCTTCCACATCCATTTTCCCTTTTTCTTGGTCCCAGGAGGTTGACTGGGCCTTTTTTCCAGGTCCCAAGATTTCCTGGAAGCAGATCTCTTCAGTCCCAAGACAACACAGCCCAAGGCAGGCTACTCCCAGATAGTTCTGTTTCCCTCTGCAAGTGAGCAGGTTTGACTCTGTTCCTATCCACTTGTTTCAACTATCTATCAAGTACTTCAAGTCTCTCTTATCATACTGGCTCACCCCAAAAATGGTGCACAGCCCATAGCTGCTATGATCAGCATTCTAGAAAACTTGAAAATGAAGCCAAGCAAGAAGCATTCAAAAAGTGGAGTAAAAAAAAAAGCCTCTAGTGATATCATTCGGTCAGTCTTATCAATCTATCCTTCTAACAAGATAACTTTACAGCTATATTGCTCAGCACATTTATTCCAATATAAACCATGCGTTTAAAAGGAAATTTCTAGATTTTCCCATTTAGTGTCTGATAACTGTAAAAAAAAACTGCTAAATACACTCTCACTCCTCAAAAAGATTTTATTTGAGTCATAAGACAAAAAGAAAAGCAATAACTGGAATTCTAGGATGACATAGATGAGAGGTAAAATCAATGCTTCTGAGTTCTGAGAAATCAATTGCTCTGAAAGAATAAGGAACGTTACTGAGCTTATAACCATAAAGGTGGCCTTCCCAACTTATCCACAGGTGGAAACAGAAAAAAATACCTCCAAATGAAAAGACGAGTGTGAGTCACTTCTGATTTGGTCCAGCAGGATATAGCTGCCAATCACATTTCCCTGTTGGAACAAATTCCAGAGTGCAAATACCTGGTAGAGTGCCTGTGACATCACAAGCCCCAGAAACAGAAATGAGACAAGAGCCAGGTATCTGCACGATGCTAAGAACACAAAGTAGAAAAGGGAGCCTGAGAGGAAGCTGGATAGGGAAAGTTCAGCAGTCACCTTGTCTGTAAATTTCTGTTCCATCACCACCTCTCACTTCCTTAATAGCTATTGATAATCTTCCATAGTTATTATTATTCTTCTGTTTATTAAATTACAATTCTCCTCAGTAAATTTCATAGTAACCTCTTGCCTATCCTAAGGTCAAACGATCGTGTGCACTTTGCAGAGAGGTGGCAAGGTAATATGGCAGATTCTGGACCTGGACTGCCTCAGTGAGCAACCTGGTTATGCCTCCCTATGTGCCATGGGACAGATGATTCACCTTTTGTGCCTCAGTTCTCTTCTCTAGTAAATGAGGGATAAGGGAACCTTTCTCATAGATTGCCATACCACTATCTCAAATAGGTTGTTTAACACACTGCCGGCACATAAAAACACCAACACTATCAGTTATAGTTATTATTAGTGATCATCCCTGTGTCTCTTCTACATTGGAAAAACCTAGTACATCACAGATGCTGGATCAATGTTCTTTAAATGAGTGTTGAATGACTAAAAAGCATAACTGAAGCCAAGATAAATGAGTTTCTTAAATCTAAAACAAAGAACGATAAGGGAAAAAAGTCACCATATCAATCTGTGATTTTTTAACAAGACGTATTTCAATAAAGATTTCATGTGCATACACCCTGCTCCAGGGATAAAATGAAGGAGATTATTTCTTCATGTGACTTACTAAAGTTTTCAGGTGGTAATGATAAATAGCACACTATTCTTACCTTAAACATCACAACAGTGGATGTAACTGGGTGATAATCAGGGGAACATAGTGAAAACAGGGTCCTAAAACATTAATCTAGCATTAACATATAATAAACAATGACAGAAAGTAAATTTGAAAACAAGGAGCAAAATTATATTGGTTTAGATACACCGGCAAGGATGTTCCTTCCATTCACCAAGTCATTCCTGCATAGAATGAACGCTTGTTACACCGCTATGTTTACAGAAAGTTAAAAGAAAACACACACATACATACATGCCAGAAGATTAAGCACATTTTTTTAGTTTTGGTTCAAAAAATGGATGTTCTACATTTGGACAACTCTTTCCGTTCAACAAAAAAATGGACCTTGTTTGCAAAGCAGTTTTCTTAACCTGCTTCCTTGCTGTAAGAAACTGGGAACCCAGAAGTTTCTGTTTGTTTTAAGCTCTTTTATCTTTTTAGTCCAGTTAGTTCAGTTTTTCACTCCTATACCTCTATGACCACTTAAGAGATTCACTCTATGCCCTCAATTTTAAAACTGTAATTTTTTCAGCAGACATCTTTCATTTTGTACAGTCACATTGCTGTAGAAGGACTTTTTAAAGATATTTAGAAGCAAAGTGTTTTTAGAGTGTTTGGAATGGCATCAAATCTTTCTGAGATATCTAAGAGTTCTGGATTTGATTTTTTACACTAGCTATTCCTTTCCTCATTTTGTTTTATTATTGTTTGTGTTTTTATTTGTAGGTATTGAAACCAAGACCTTCACTCTGAGCTACATCACCAAACCTTTGTTAATCAATTACTTTGAGATCAGGTTTTGTAAAGTCACTAAAGTGCCCAGGCTGGGCTTAAATTTATGTTCCTTTTGCCTTGACTTCTCAGAGTGCTGCCATTCCAGGGATGGGCCTGCCTTACTACTTTTAAGAACCTTCTCTCACTTGGAGATACTAGACAAATGAGAGATAGTTTCATTTTTTTCGGTCCAACAAGTATTGTCTTGTTTTTATTGTCTCAAAATTTTTATCGTAAATTGAACACCCCCCCTATAGCTTCTTTCTAGTGTTTTTGTGTGCTTTAATTCAGACCTATATAGATAAAATGCCCACTGGCACTTTCAGTATTTTATCTACAGCACTCTTTAACCCAAGACACAAGTTCATAGGGATACGTCCCCTTCCCACAGCCCTAATAGTCTCCTCGTTACTTTTTGTCATAGTTTATGTCTGTGGCCCCCAGGCCTCATGCATTTGCATTGTGCATTTGTGATTGGTTCATTGTCTAGAGCTTGGATTGATGGTGTCAGTGCTACACCCACATAGGGGTGGAGCCAGGATGTGATGTAATGGCAGGAAGAATGTGTGTCTCTCTCTCGTGCTGGTTTCTGCTTGCTGTTTGCAGCTGCCATGAACTGGGGCCCAGCCATGCCATCCTGTCTTAGACCCAACTGAGTATGGACTGAAACCTCCAAAAACTGTAAGAAATAAACCTTTCCTTTCCCAACTTTAGCCATCAGGTATTTTGTCTCAGTGACCAGTAAAAAGTAACTAAGACACTTCACTAGCATCACCCACTGCCCACTCCTAAGACCAATGACACTTGTTTTAGATTTTTGCTAAAAGAACCTACCTATGTGGTCAGTTTCTATGCTATTAACAATAGCCATGCAACAAAAACTCCAAAGTTTAACAGCTATCATGTGCCCTCTCGTGGATTTGTGGACAGACTTGGATTGAGAAGTTAATGATAATAGTGGATTTCAAGAGCCTGTTGTGACCTTATTTACTGCCAGAGTTCTCATCACACTTGACCATTACTGCCAAGATGGTTGTATTTGTCTTGGCACAGATGATTCTTTTCAACATAGATTTGTTTTTGCACAGTCCTCTCAGAACACTGTCCTAGAAAAGTGAAAGTCATCTGTAGATCAATAACCACTGCACACTGTGGTCATTTCATCAGCATAAATCAGAAACTTGTATGCAATGAGCTCCCCCTAGTAGAATGATTTTATCTTGTGGTGGGGAAATTTAGGAGGCGTATGGGACAAAACAGAAAAATGAACAGAAATACAGTCAAAGCAAGAGTGGAGAACAAAAGATGATCATGCAAGCTTTGGGAAACTGAAAAAGAGGACAGGGAAAAAAGAGTGAAAGAGAATGCCTCACTACTGTGGAAATCAGTGGAGATTCCTCAAAAAACCAGGATTAGTGGACCCATTTTACCCAGCTGTTCCCTTTCTCAGTATCTTCCCAGGAGAATTAAAAGTATCATATCACAGTGATAGATATGCACTCATGTTTATAGTAGCACAGTTTGTAACAGCTAAGTCCTGGAGACCACCCAAATGTCCATGTACCAATGAATGATAAACATATGTGGTTTTCTTATGCAATGAAGTATTATTCATGCATCAAGAAAAATAAAAGTGAGACATTAATAGCTAAATGAATGGACTTTGAGACCATAACCATAAGTGAAACAAATCAGACACATGTGTGTAACTATTACATTGTCTCTGGAGTGAGAATCTGAAAATAGCAATAAGAACATAAACATACAATAGATACTGTGAAATGGGAAAACACTGCTCAAAAGGAAAAAGGAACAAAGTGAGGGAAAAATGAAGGAAGGGAAAGAAAACATGAGAAAAGGAGGATAAAATGAAAACAATGTTTTGTGAATGGGAAGGGAAAGTGGGTTTGAAAGGTGGGAATGAGAATGAGGAAAACAAGAGGAATCAAGATGTATTGTGTATAGATACAAACTCTAAAATCAGTGTGGTCATTACATATACCTAAGTAGTACTAATAAACTTATTGTTTTAATTTTATTTTAAAAGTAGTAAAAATGCAACAGCACAAGACAGAACAAAGCCAATTTAGACAATGCAGTGAAATTGGTACAGGATTTCACAGTAGGATACTGGGATAGTAGTAAATGGTATATCTCCTTAACTTCACAATAGTTGTCCAGTCAAATAGGTATAGCAAAATCAAACTAAAAATAGAAGGTTACAAAGCTAGTTGAGGACTTCCAGGAGAACATGGTGGATAGATAACAGCACCTATGGAGGCTCTCTGAGATAGCCAGCTTAGATTCCAGGAATGGTGTGGTGTGGGGAGTCCTAAGTAGGGGGAGATATACCCTGACGATCCAGGATGAACTAAGCTGAGAGAAGCCAACTGGAAATGCAATCCCAGTGCTATGACTGGAAGAGCTAAAGTCTCAGTGCTGAAGGTGGAAACAGTGCCTCTGGAAACTGCTGCTTGAATTTCCTGCCACCGCTGCTACATCTGAATCAGCACAGCAGGGATAGAGATGCAAAAGCTCTGAGAGTGGGAATCAGCAAATTGAATTGAGAGCGGAGCTGGCAGGGAGCTCTGCATCAACCTGTAGTGAGTGAGAGGAACGGAGACCCTTCCATGGACCAGGAGGCTCCAACAGAGGACTTTCTGGGACCAGGCAGACTAGCCGGAACAGGACACTGCATTGACTTCAGTCAAATATTTCCCTCTCAAGCGGGATTGGTGGAGAGTGCTTGACCTGGGTGATGCCATGGACTAAGACCAAGTAGGCCAGCCCAAACCAGGTCCCTGCACCTGGCAGTGCACCCTAATGCAGTGAAGCCTTCAGCAGTTTCACTGACCTGGAGGGGTGGGCCCAGGATAGGCTGCCCAGGTCTGTGTCACCCTAGTACACTGCAGTGGGTGGGAACATATAGCTGGCATGGGCCAAATAACTGTAACTGAAAAGAAAGAAACTGGGCCTCCTATGTATGCCTGCATGGAAGGAACAAAAAATATGAGAAGAGGAGGCAACAAGAAAGGGTCCTTGGCCCCCAATCTTGAGAACACTGATCCAGGAAAGGTAAATGCAAAGGAGAATGAGGAGAGAAAACATGCAGTATCAGGCATGGCACCAATAGACATAAAGTGATATCTCCAGGACTTCATAGACAAGTTCAAAAGTGAAGTATTTAACCAAGCAAAGCAAGATATATGTAGAATAGTTAGAGAAATGCTAAGCACCTCCCAAGAAAAAACAGATGGTGGAATGGAAGAACAGAAAAAAGGGGAGAATTGATTGATGGAGAAAACGTAGAATACATGAAGCAGGTTCAAAGAGATTACCAGGAAACTAAAAACTCTATTGAAATCTGGCACAACAGCTTGAAAGAAACTAACGATAGATTATCTGAACTGGAGGACGGTTTTGTAATGTGGGAGCATGAAAGGAATAACAAAGAAACAAGCAGTAAGAATACAAAGGCTAGAAGATGATAAGAGGATCTATAACTTACGAATTAAGAATGTAAAGGAAGAAGCAGGGATACAAACAAATGAACTGCAAAGGCTATTCACAGAAATAATCAAAGAGAACTTTCTTAATATGGGAAAAGGTAAAGAAACTCAGATTTATTGAGGCATACAGGATGCCAGCCACCTACAACCCAAATATAACTACACCCAGGCATATAATAATCAAAATTCCAGAAATCCAATACAAGAACAGAATATTAAAGGCATCAGAGACAAGAAACAGATCACTTACAAGGGAACACCCATCAGAATTACAGCGGACTTCTCAGCACAAACCATCAAATCATGAAGAGCGTGAAGTGAAATAATTCAAGCTTTGAAAGACAATAACCTCCAGCCAAGATTGATATATCCTGCACAACTGTCCCTAGAAATTAATGGAGAAACAAGGTGCTTTCAGGATAAAGAGGAACTAGGGGAATTTTCATCCACCAATTCAACTCTACAGAGAATACTGCAGGACATTCTAAAAGAGAAAAATACCAAGATTCCAGAAACAGTGGCAGAGAGGAGCAGAAAGCGAAATGAAGGAGACAAACTGACAACTAATGACAGAAAAAGAGCTCAACAGAAATGAGGAAGAGAATGTTGGATGGTATGAACAGCTATTTTGGAGAAAACAAGACATAATAATAGCCAGTGCTGATTTAATATCATCTTGTTTTGAAGTCTCATCAAGCTTTTGTTCCTCTGTCTCCATTGATCTTAACATGTTGTATCATATTGGATTTTATTATATGTGATAATATAAACAAAAACTTTCATAGACAAGGAGATAATACAGAAACCACTGTTCTTTTTCTGTTAGTTGGTTCTAAATACCCTGTAATACTGTCATTCTTTTGAATGGTTTTACATTGTCATGATATGTTTGATGATACAGTATATGAAGTTATACTCAAAGATTTCAAGGAAAGAGACACTATGGTAACTACTTTTATGTCAGGATATCTTGTGGTGAAACACTATTTTGGTTAAATAGTTATGTTCTGACCTGTGCTGTTTTGTTGTGTGTCCTCTTTTATCTCAATCTCCTTTTTTTATTATTTATCTTTTAAATTAAGGGAAAAAATAAATAAAAAATAGCAGGATATATTATAGTAACCCACTTTGATTTCCTATTAACTTGATTTCAAACCCTGTGTTGCTCTCACCATCTTGTTTTGACTGATTTTACTCTATTCTTTTTTGCTTGATAGTACCAAGTTTGAGAGTATAGTCAACAACTGTGAAGACAATAAGATTCACTATGATGCCCATTCTTGTTTGACTATTATCTTCTTTTGAAGTCGTGTAATATCTCCAAAGTTTTGGTTTTATTGCTTTTGTTCTTTACTGTTTTGTTCAATTTTATTATAACTGATGATATAGGCAATTCTTTTCCAGATAGCAAGAGGCATTATGGTAACCATTGTTGATCACCTTGTATTTGTTTTTGCATTATGTAT
The DNA here is from genome assembly GCF_034190915.1 of Cavia porcellus. NCBI lineage: Eukaryota > Metazoa > Chordata > Mammalia > Rodentia > Caviidae > Cavia > Cavia porcellus. Next base: position 76,434,437 of record NW_026947494.1, on the reverse strand, counting down.
TATGTCCATCCTTTTGATTTGACTGACTCTGTTTTGTTATGTCATATTTGGTTTTATTCTCTTCAAAAATAAGTAATAAGAACTGTGGGAGTAATAAAACCCAAAATGTGTAATTGTCATTATAAAAAAGAGAGGAAAAGGAAGTGCTCTAAGGGATATAACTGTATGTATATTTAAGTATATAAGATAGATAACCATATTACTGAGTTTTTGTTGGATCATTGAACAGAACTGTTTGCAGTCTCACTATTTGAATGTCCACTTTATATGCTTTAATTTTGTAACTTGAACAAGTATTTCTAAGATGACAATATGTAATCTATTAACTAGTGATTTCCTACTGTTTATTTCTTAATTTTGTGTAACTTGCACCCTTTTCCTGTTTTCTTTTTTTGTATTTTCTCCTTAAATAAAATTTTTAAAAAACCAATTGAGAGTACTGAATAGAGCAAAAGAAACATAACAAAACAAAACAGTGAAAACAGCCTTTGCCTTCAAACTGAAGATAGAAGGAAATCCCCCATATTTGCTATACTGCATATGGTCATCCTCCCAAGAGATGCTGAGATCTCTATCCCCAGTAGCTGTGGGGGGGGGGGCAAGAGAGGGAAGGGTGCTTGATTTTCAGCCCATGTGGCAGTAGGCTCACAGGTAATGATTCTCTTCCTGGCCTATGCCACAGGCACTTACCAAGAGGGCAGTTGAATAAGCTGCCTGAGTCCCACCATGGCCAGATCTTGGGAGTTCTGGTTCTCCTCCTGGCCCATGCAGCAAGTGCAAGAGGGCGGGTGAATAAGCTGCCTGAGTCCCACCATGGCCGGTTCTCCCTACCATGGCCAGAGCTCCCCAATAAACTTTTAAAGAAAAGAAAAATGCTCAAAATGACTAATATTTGCATTATATATGTTCTATCACAACGAAAATTGCCAGAACCTAGTGCCATGCATGGCCGCAGGGAGGACACCCAGCTGTCAGCCCCTTCCTGTTAGTTAGTGCCATTCAAGGGTTACAGGAAAGAGAACAAGAAGCCAGGCATTTCCTATGAGTCAGCACCATGCATGGGATGCAGAGAGGACCACCAGATGCCGGACCCTTCCGGTAAGTCAGCACCATTTGTCGAGAGGGGAACAAGAAGCCAGACCTTTCCTGTGAGTCAGCACCATGTGTGGGCTTCAGGGAGGAGAACCAGACACCAGCCCCTCCTGGTGCATGGGCTGAGCAATAAGAAAAGCCAAGATTCCCCCCATGCACACCCCTGTGAGTGATGTGCTTATCTGGAGAAACACAGACTGAGATGATAGCTATTGAAGTAAAATACAATTTAATTCTAGTAGTGTTTAATGTTTCACGGGCTTTGCAGGCCTAAAGCCAATAGTCTGACCATCAATTTAAAGGATAACAATAGGCAGTATAGCATCTATGGGGGATCTCTTTCTGAAGGTGGTCATCTTTTAAAGTCTTGTGTTATTTTCATTGTTTGGTTTGGTTTGATTTCATTCTGTTTTGTCTTATTTGATTTTATTATATCTGATGGCCTGGGCAGCTATTTCAAAGATAATAAGATATATTTCAGCTATTCTGGATTTAATATTATTTTGTTTTGAAGTCTGGTATTGCACTCATTGTTTTGTTTTTATTGGTTCTATTCTCTTCTGTTGTTTGATTTTCCTATGTCTGATGGTATGGTTAGCTATTTTGAAGACAAGAGGCATTATTGTAGCCATTGCTGACTTCTTAGTATCTTGCTTTGAAATCACGTATCACTTATCCTATTTTTTATTAGCTTTATTCTGTTGTATTTTGCTTGGTTTCATTCTGTTTAAAATAACATTTTTAAAAAATTTGCTAGGAACCTAAATGTTTAGCAGTAAACGGATATGTAAACTTTGGAACATTATGGATTGAATGATGCCTGTATTTATTAAAATGATATCATTACCATTTAATTAAACATTAGGAAGCCATTAAAATCTTGTAGAAAAATACTGAAGTGAGAAAATATTAATCATGATACTGTATCAATCAAGGTTTTCTAGAACATTAGAACCAAATGTTTACGTTTTGTTTCTTTAAGAAAGTGACTCCTACATTTGTAATGGCTTTCAAGTACAAAATCTGCAGAGCAAGTCTGGAAGCTAGAAACAGGCAAAGACTAATTATGTAATTGTGAGTTTGAAATTCTTTAAAATCAACTGCTAGCCCAATAAAATATTTAAGCAGTAAACCTTTTTATTCTTAAGGCCTTCAACTAATTGGATGAGACCTACTCACTTTATTAAGAATAATTTCATTTAACTAAAGTTGACTGGTTTCAAACCTCGATCCATGCTACAAAGTACCTTCATAGAAACATTTAGTGTTTGACCAAACAAGTGGACATGATAGCCTAGCCAAGTGAAACATGAAATTAACCATCATGGTTATATTAAAGAATTTTTAAAAACAGGGTACCAAACAACATGTAGCATATGTCCTTACTTTTTAAAAACATGTAAATGCATATACTCATTCTCACAAAAAAAATTGCAATTTTTTTTAACTGATAGTGTGATAAAATATTTTATCTTGTCTCTGTGTCTTTTTGGATTGTCCAGTTATGTGCATAGAATTTATATGTGCTGTGCAATTACCAACAAATGTTAGTATTTAAAAAGCAGATGAAAACTAAGTATATTGGTGCACACCTATAATTCCAGTACTTGGGAGGCTGAGGCAGGAGGATCCTTGTGAGTTTCAGACCAGCCTGAGTGACAAAGTGAGCTCAAAGCCAGCCTGAACTTCATAGTGAGACTCTGTCACAAAAAAGCAGGTAAAACAGTAGAAGAATTCTTATGAGGTGATACTGAGTGTAATAGTCATGTTTAAGTGATGAATGCACAAGATAATTCCTCTACTTTTTTGTCCAGTTTTATTTCATCAACATATATCATTTTTCATACTGAAAACTTCATTATAACAAGGAAAATAATTATATAATTAGGTGAAAAAGCATGATTCAAAATTGTATATACCACAAAATTAGAGTCATTTAAAAATATGTAGAGAATACTGAGAAAAGAAACTATCAAAATAGGAACTATGACAATACTAAAGTATATAATGGGATTAACAGGCTTTTAAAATTTGTTAAAACATTTTCTATAGTGTGAATATCAAACAATTTAAATTTTTGAACATCTTAAGATCAAAGCAGCACTAGGATCCCTTCTGCTTGGCTTCCCTAATTTTCAATTTTACTTTTATGTCCACAGCAGCTGTTCTGTGAGGGAAAAAACTGAGACCCATCTTCTTCTCTTCCTTCATCTATAAAGTCTCAGAAATCTGAGCCTGAGATAGGGACCGGAGACTGTGTGTGCTATACAGGAAGATGTTCAGTAGATGTCTGTTAATTAGACTGCATTATGGTCATCTTGGAAGTTGTGACAACATACCTGTGTCACCCCAGTCAGAACTCAGTTACAAAATGAAGATATGTCATTAAATTAGCACAACATGGACATTTCCACTTCTTCCATGAGATACGAGCTCAACGGAAGTCACTGTTCATTTCATTTTAGTTCTCCTGGCATTATAGGAACTATGCACATATCATATGGCAAATAGCGTGCTTTTCACCTGACTGTTCAATCCTAGTTGCTGGTACACTGAAAGAAAATTACATAGATTAAAGACACACACACAACTAATAAGCAACTTCCAAAATGTTCTTGCAAAATTGTTAGTACAGAAGCTTATAACCAAAACTACCTATTTTTGTGTTGGAGACCACTATGAAGTGACTCCGAGCAGGATTTAAATCTTACTAATTGGCTTTCTATGTTTATCTGTGAGTGTGTCCTAGGCCTAGGCCCTTTGCCTGGCGACAGGAGCTGATTCATAGTAAGTGAACCTCTATGAATCACTGGTCCTGGCTGAGCCCAGATATACCTCAAAGGGCAAGGTAAGGCCCCAGCTGCGGACACTCTGGCTCCAACCCCAATTAACAAGGTAGAAACTGCAGCTGCAAAGATTACTCCTACAGTCTCACTTCTACTGTGTCTTCATGATAAGACAGTGCTACTAAATTGACTTGATTCATTACTTGGAGATGTCCTTAAAGTGATTCCCAAGGTCCTGATCATTGCCTGTGCTTTTCTGAGTTTCTGTGCCCTTTGTCCTTGGTCCTGATATAAGTGGACTGATCCAGAGAATCTTTTGTCTTAACCCTCGAAGTTTCAAGCTTAATTAAAGGGTTTTGACCCTCCTGGAGCCCCTAAAAATCATGCAACTTGTCTCTTTTTATTTAACCTCCACTGTACACTCATTTGGGAGACTGGGGATTTAGGTCGGAACCCAATACTTTTGTAACACCAGTCTAAAAGTATAAACATCATTAAATGCAGTGATGCCTCAGTTCATGAACTTGACTGTTTCCATGATTCTAGTCCCAAACTGAGTTTGACCAGAACCAATGCAAATTCAAATTCAGTGATTAGGTTCAGTGTTGACCTGACAGGGAAATTTGATTTCATTGTCTCCAGCATCCGGGACAGAATTGAGTTTGTAAACCAAGGTGCCACTAAGGTTTTTTCAAACAATAACATAATTATGCAATATCCTCCATTTCTCCTGTTTGACCACAAAGTTTAGATAGTCTTTATCTGGCCCTTTATAGAAAAATGTGCATCCCTCTGGATTAGCTTATCTTCAATACTTTCATCTTTATAAAAAGTTTACTGGAAAGTATATAGTAGTATGCTTCAAAAGATCCTAAAAATTTTGAAAACATGGACCTACTTGTAATTTGCCCTTAAATGACTGTGTGTAGTCTTAGCTCCCTAAGGTTTCTGCAGTCAGTTTCCAGTTTAGCAAATATATAGTTTCACCTGGTTGCATATTCAACAAATTATTAAAGATTTCTCTTCTCTGAGCTTCACATCCAGTTTGCCCTAATATGTAGGAACAAGCATTGGTTCTTCCCTATGGATGATTCAAGAGCCAAAGTTTTCAGTGTAGTCCTCTCAAAGCACTGTGATATATAAATAAATTTTAACTCTATGCTTCATTTTACTCTATTTTAATAGAGCATTTTAATGTGACCACTAATAGTATAATGATAAAAGTATTTAAATGGGTCCTGTGTAAATGTGTGGTATTCCTACCATCTGCTCATGCCCTTTCTTGAGCTCTGTTGATTACAGTATTTTAACTGTGCTAATGATATGATCCTGTAGCTTCAAAGGCTTCTAGAGCAGTAAGGACGGTTGTTAGCAGGGAGACTCTCCTACAGCTGACACCTCACAGAGGCAGGCTGCTTTCCCTGTGTGAGGATCTGTCAATTATTGTGGCACCTTGAGCAAGCAGGAAGGGAGAGAAAGCTTGCGGGGCACTCATAGGAGGTTTTCATACATCCACAGAAACAGAACACATTCTCCTGAGGGAAATATGATCCAGCTGTGGGCTGCAGAAAGCTTTCTGTCACATCTCCTTCACACTGGGCACTTTTCCCATCTGAAGATGTATTTGTCCCCTCAATCTGGAAAGAGACAGAGTTGCATCACTTGCAGAACCTTCTTCAGTGCATGTGTGATGCCAAGTGGACACTTATCCATGTGTTACAGGGCATTATGTCCCTATCCTGGAGCACTACTAGAAGGGTTAATGTTCACACTAAAGACCCATTTTTCAGGCAAATGCGATGATGAATGCCTATAATCCCAACCCCTGGGGAGACCCAAGAAGAAAGACTGCAATTTGAAGGGCAGCCTTAAAAAAATTAGTCAGATCTTGAGTCATAAAATCAAAAGGACTAGGAATTAGCTCCAGTGTTGAATGCTTGTTGAATGCATCATATAGGCCTTGGGTTCAATTTTCAATAACAACAAAAAAAGGGGGGGTTGTGTGTTTTGTTTTTTACTTTTTTGATACTATTGTTATGTCTACAGTCATCCAGCTATACAATACACCAACCCTAAACAAGAAACAAAATGTAAATCTAGTTAAAAGTACATCATTCATATCCCCAGGAGAAAATATCTGGCAGCAATGGTTTAGAACTGGAAAATTAAAACACAAAATAGAAAATGGCAAATGCTTTCATCCTTGTGAATTAGTATCTTTGAAGCCATTTTAAAAGCTAAACAAGGTGAAGTAACTAACTCTTTTCATTTTATTAGAAATTATCTAACCCTGACAAAATATAGAGAACTTCTGTATATGAGCGTGCAAAAAAAGACTATCAAAACAGTTTCCACTTAAATAGCTGTCTAAATTAAATTCTCACTTATTCAACTCTACTTTTTTCATTTCACATTTTGTATTCTTAAGTTAAATATTTTATGTGCATCAGGAAAGATAGCAAACTCAAGAGTCACTGAGGTCATTGATCATTTACTCCAATTTTGTGGGGCAGGAGAAAGGTCATGCTCTCTTTGGTCTGTGATATTCTGGATGGCAGATGCAAGGATTGTGGGAAAAGCAAGAAACAAATGTGAACAGTATCATGAATGATGATAAAACTTACCAAAGAGTATATCCTCAGTGTGAACCAAAGAATAAATACTAAGGTTCTCTCCAGTAGTAGGAACCTACCTCAGTATTATAGTAGCTGGATGCTGTTGTCTCCAAACTCGTGATTTACAAAATCCTTCAGAACAAATACTGATCTTTCATGTAGATTCACAATAATGCAGGAAAGTACAGCCTAATCCCTCCTGTCACCCAGCTGAAAGCAGCAACCTGAGTGCTTCCACTGGGTCTAAAACCTCCACGGTTTTGATACCCATGCCCTGTCCTCAGTGAGTATCCATGCCTCAGGACTATAATCAGAATTTAGTGCCTCACTGGAACAGTCCAACTGGAGGTGATTATTTAGGCTCAGAGAAGTGGACACACAAGACAGCAGGGCAGTATATATATATATATATATATATATATATATATATATATATGGCTTCTTTTTATTTTCTTTTATGACACTGGGGATTGAACCAAGGGGCTCACACATTCAGGTAAGTGCTCTACCACTGAGCTACAATTCCATCCCAAACTACTAAACTGTTAAGTTTCTCTCATTAAATAATGTTATTCCTTCTTAGGAAGATATATTAATAACCTAATTCAAAAAAAAGACTATGCATTCCCATTGTCATGAAAAACTATTGTTCTAATGACTTTTCTCATTGCTGAAAACTATCTGGATTAATTAAACTGCCCACAATGACAAAAATACCCATCCAGAGACAAAAATACCTGATGCTCAAGGTTAAAGGATGAAATGTTTATTTAACTCACAGTTTGTAGAGGTTTTAATCCATAACGACTCGCACTAAGCAGGGTGGTACATGGCAGAGGGACAACAGTTAATGGTGGTGGAAGACAAGAAGCAAAAGCAACAAGAGTAAAAACAGATGTTTTCATGCTGGCCAGAAGGTTGCAAAGCAACAAGGAAGGGAGAAGAGACAATCTCTTTCAGCCCCTTATATTTTACGCTTCCCACGTTAGGGTGAGTGTAGCACCACACCCCTAATCTCAGCATTGGACCATGAATTAATCACAACTTCTAGATTCAGCCACCTCTGAAAAATCTCTATGAGTGCATGAAGCTTCGAGGGGATGTCTAGACACAAACCAGAGGAACTATTAATTAGCTGGCTCCTTTGGCTCAGGATTTGATATACAGATTATTCAAAAGCTACTCCTCTCGCTTCTTCACGCTGAGAATAGAAAATACCGCTTTCACCCCTGGGGCCAAGATTTCAACAGATGCAGACTTCAATATTTTCTGCCTGGTTAAGTCCACATACGCCTATCTCCTGGCTTTTCCTCTGCTCCTTCTATAAAGGGGAGTAATTCTGTGTGCTGTAAGGGGACAGACTAGTTATCCTCCCAGTTTGGTCAAATTGTGAACAATGTAATTTTTCAATTTATGGGCTAGTTGCATACTCTTTGTTGCAGGCAGCCTAATTAATCCAGATAGTTGAGGCCCAGACTGAGGGCTCTGATCAGGCCTTCTAGTACCTTCTAAATTTTCCTTTTAGAAGACAGGATTCAATCATCATTTATTTTTCAGTTACATTTTTGATTCTTAATTCAAAATAAAACAAAGTCTAACATATTTATAAATAATTAGGTATATGGCTATGAAATAAGTATCTGTTCCTAGTACATGAAAACTAAATTTATACCTCATGAGAATTTTTCCTTCCATTAGTGAGATAAAATTGACATGTATAATAATAGGAATTTAGCACTGTGACCATTTAATACAGATATCTATTGTGAAAAGATTACCACTGTTGACTTAGTTAACACATCCTTACCTTATGTTGTCACCATGTTTTGTTATTGTTTTATTGTGAACCTTTAAAGTCTACTCTCAGCAAATTTCAAGTATAAATATAACATTTTAGTTATATTTCCCATGTTGTACATTAACTGTTCAGAAGCTATTCATCTTATAATGGAAAATTTGCACCCTCTGACAAAACGTTTTCATTTTCCCGTCCTCTGTCTCTGTCAGCTACCCTTCTTCTATCTTATCCTGTGAGTTTGACTTTGTACATTTTATAATAATAAAAGAAAAGCTTTGACATGTCCTAAATTTAACTATAAGGGCTGAGGAAGGAAAGAAAGAGAGACAAGTGAGGTTAATTAGTTAATACCCTAAACAAAAACCAATTTATTTACATTCTTGAATGTGTGTTAAGATTTTAACTCAAATTCCCTAAGTGTCCCCACCACATCGTGCTTACAATCCCTGAGCAAGGCAGGAGCAGTCCCCTCTGATTGCCCTTCTACTCCAAAATGTTCCTGTTATTCTGCTTGTATTAGCTATAGGTGATGTAGTTCCCTTCTCTTTCCAAAAGTTCATATAAATATGCTCTTTGCTCTGTGTTCTGTGAAGATTTTTCCAACTTGTGTCTAGCTTTCCTGGTGGAAGTTGAAGGAAATTGTTCCAGTAGCTAATCTTTTTCTGGCAAACAGCTATAAATGATCGATCAACTCTTTTATTTTAGGTATTCTTTGGTGTCAAGAGTTTTGGTTTAACTATTGTAAGTGAGACTACAAAATCTTACCCGTTCTCTAATTTTTTTGACTTAGCATGATGCCTTCAGTGCTCATTCATATTATCACCTATGGCAGGATTTCCTTTTACTGAGATTAATAGTATTCTGTAGTGTATATTATGGTTAAGATCTAAACTTTTCCCCAAAAGTATTAGGGGCTTTTAGAAGGTGACTGGGTCGCAGGGATCAATCCAGTGATGAGTTCATAGCTGAATGTGCTGTTAGGAGACGGGGCCTGGTCAAAAGAGGTGAGTCATTGTGGTTATAAAAAGGAATGATGTCCTCTTATCTTGGGGAACTTTTCTCTTTCTCTTTGCTTCCTGGCTGCTATGAGGTGGGCAACTATCCTCTGCCATGCTCAATCACCCTGCCATTTCTGCCTTGGAGGCAAGTAATCATCCACTTGAAAACCCAAAACAGCATAAGCCAAATTAAACATAGCTTCTCCTTTAAGTTGTGGATGTCAGGTAATGAGAAATCCCATCAATACAGTGAGCGTCTATGTATATGTATACACACACACACACACACACACACACACACACACACACACCCATGCATCCACTCATCCATGAATTTTTACTGCTGCAAATCGTGCTTTCCCTCTTGTATATCAAGTTTTTGATGATCTCTATTCTTAGAAGATGGACAGGGTGCTTGGCACAGCGCTAGATCGTGAGTTTGATTCCCAGAACTCCCCTCCCCTCAAAAACAGATAGACAATCTATTGGAAGATATGGTTGGATAGTTTCCCATCTCATGGGCCCAAATCCAAAAACATGAGTTTCTACAGAGAGGCTTGAGATTCCAACTTATCCAGGCATTCCTTTGGTTATGAGCTCCACATAGAAAATAATTATTTAAAATATTAGAGAACTTCAAGATTCTAAAGCATTACAGCTGGAAAGAACCTGCTGCGAGGATTGTTTTATAAGGATTGCTTTGTAAGAATAATAAGCATGCAGTGACTGGACCAAGTCTTGCCACTCACGGTAGACAACATTGGAATCCTGCTCCCCTCTTGTTTGTTCCAGTGTTTTATCCTTCAAAACTTGGAATTATAACAAATATGATTTTCCGAAAAATTATCCTTTCATGCAGAAAAGATACTATGGAACCAAACTCATCACAATTTAGAATTCATGTTTTGTGGGTTTTTTTTGATGGAATTAAAGGTAGGCGAATAGGGTGAGCAGAAGGCAGGTAAAGTGGACCTAGCACAATAAGAATGAAGAAAATATGGCAAACCTGGAGTCTTCTAAAACTTGGAAGAACTACATATAAAGAACAGATGGGGGTATCATCCATATACGATGTTTTTGCCAAAATTTCTAAAACACCGCATCTGTTTTCCCTAACTATTGCTTCTTTTCATTGGTTTAGATGTAGTGTTACATTTATGCTTTGTAGTCCGAACTGATTATCTGTCCCTGGCTTATACCCAATACTTGCTTGACTTTGGAGGGTTTCCATTATTTGTTTATTCAGTTACTGTGCTTTGGCAAAGATCATGATTCCTGTAGGACAGGGTTTTGTTATCTATTACTCAGATTGATCAACACATTGCCTTTTAAACACAATTTGCAAGAAATGTATAGTAAATACATTAGCAGTTTTCAACATTGAGGAGATTTTAGAGATTTAATTTCTGTTTATAACCGAGTCCTACCATAAACCAGTCACATGATTTTGAATAAACAGTTTTACCTCTTAGAGATAGTATTGTTATTCTGTCTAATGCATTAAAAATAAATATATTATAAAGACTGCAGGCTAGTTTCTGTGTTAAGACTAAGAATTAAACATATGCACATAAATTTACCTCCTTTTGAAATTTCTTTAAAACCACATCCATACATAAAGTAAGATACACATATCTGAAGGGACCAGAAATATGCTAAGAGCCAACAGCAACAGATGGACAATGGAACTAAATCTAAAGACTCCAAAGGGAAAACTGGTCCAACACAACTTATAAGTCAAGATCTTTAGAAGGTACAATAAGCATGGCACGAACTACCTCTGGAACCAGGAATACAGGGAGGGAAGTAAAATACAGAGCAAAGAGTATTGTTGACAAGTTTTTGGATATTCAATATCCAGACTACCCCCTACACCATGCCTTTTGGGCATCTCCCTTAATCCACCTCAAAAGAAGTTTAGAGCTTTCTTCCCTAGAGGAGGTTAAACCAAGAAGACCTGGGGTATAGCTCAGGGGTAGACTGAGTGCATTGCATGCCCAAAACCCTACAGTTGACCCAACAGAGGAAAGAAGAAAGGGAGGGAAGAAGAGAAGGAGAGAGGGAAGAAGGAATGGATGGGCATGGTGGTACACACCTGCCCTCTCAGCACACTGGGAAGCAGAGGCAGGAAGATTGCAAGTCCAAGCCCAGCCTGCTCAACCTAGAGACTTAGCAAGACCCTGTGTCTAAACACTTTTTAAAAAATACAAAAAGAACTAGGGATATAGGTCAGTGTTAAGGTCCTGAGTTTAGCCACTTTACTACTGAAAAAAGGAAGAGGGAAAAGAAAGAAGGCAAAAGAAAAAACACCCTGAAAATAAAAGGAGTCATATCTTATCAAAATAATAAGGAGAATAAATGAGCCCATGAGTATTAAAGGCTGAACATTCAGTCTTTTTCCTCTGGCAGCGCCTAGGAGCTTAACTTTTAGACATGAGACTTGAAGGGCATTTTATATGGACTTTTAACAGTAAAAACTCAGTAGTGTTCATTCAAGTTACCTGAAAATAAATTCAAAAATCAATAAGTCACTGCTGTATAGCTAAAGCTTACAGTGAGCTTTTCAGTTTCCTCTTAATAAACAGCAGCCAGCCAAAAATTACCAGATTGACGAGAAAAACTAATTCAAGAGCGGGGTGAAAATAACAAAAGAAAAAGCAGCTATATAAAAGACTATGCAATGAAAAAATTCACTTGATACGTGATTAATACCAGACATAAAAGACACTGCATACATGAGACAAAAACAGGAGCATATAAAGGGAAATGAACAGAGAACAATAAAAAGGACTTTAAAATAAACATGTAAATATACACGTGAATGTGCACACACATGCACTCATGCACACGTTAAAGGGTAAAGCTGAAGTTGAATTAGAAGAAAAATCAAGAAGTAGGGAAGATATGATGAATTAAGTCCTAAGAGCGAATTTTAGGATAATTGTGATCTCTTTATACTTCTTCTTGCATCCTGCTCGCCTTCCCAAGAGGCTGGTATTAAGGGAGTGGGTTGCTCAGGAAGCAGCCTCACCTTCAAGAATTTTAGCCTTTAGTTCTTATAAGGAAGGGAGAGATTCCTAATACCTCCGTTAGTCCTTCAGTGGATTCTTTGACTGGATCTAGGAACATGATTAATACACTAGCTGTAATACTGTAAGTTAAGTAAAATTTAATATGCAGTCAAACAGGGATAGCTCTCACAAGAGTCAGTGCAAAAGGTAAGAACACCCCAACACTGTAACTGGAGGCTCGTCCACGGAAGGTAGGCCTCAAGATACACAATGACTGGCCCTACTTGCCTCCCTAAGAGGTAAATGATAACTTAAAATTATAATTGACATAACCTGGCCCAGAAGGTCTAGCTAGGCATCAGGTGGGTGATAAGAGCATCAGACCCATGCCTTCCCCAAATGCCTTTGTTTTTGCATGAAATGTCCAGCATAATAAAATAAAATTAGGAAAAGTAATGAATCTATGGTTTATTGCCTTTGTTAATAAACAGAAACTTCAGTGCTCACTGAAAGTCCCTAGAGTGAACAATAAAAGGAAAAGGAGAGAAGAAAAAAAGAAGACAGGAATATCCTGGTGAGGTGAGCATCCTCATTGCATGTGCAGGAAGGAGAACTCCCTCCCTAAAAACAAAAATCACAACCAGTCTAGAAGGAGAGCTTTTAGGGCTGTGATGGACTCTGGGTTTCCTCAGGTGAAACAAAGAAACAACTGTGATTGGTTAACCTCAGGTTATCTCAAACCACTTCTTTTTCAGGATTAAAGCAAAGAGAGCTTCCTCCTTAAGCTGAGTTAGACTGGGGTTTCCTGCTTTCATTAAAAACAAAAAAAGCTGGTCTTGTTTGGGATCTCTGTGTGTTTCCAAAGTTTCAGTTTGGTGATTTCATGCTTAGCATTTAGTGTGGTGTATGCCAAAGCAGGAACTCAGTCTAAAATAACAGTCTCCCACAACTGTATTTAGCCACTCAGAGCACACAGTGAAGGAAGAGGAGGAAGGCTGTGCTCTCCAGAGGAGGGTGAGAAACATTACCTGCACCGTGAATCTCTTGTGTGAATTAGAGTGGTCACATAGCTTTTACATACAGAAGGTATAAATAAGGAGAATAGCATTTTTTTAAAGCTAGTGATCCCAGTACTATAGGAGACTGAAACAGAAGGATCAACAAGACTGAGCTAAGCCAGGCCAACACACTGACTTAGTGAGAACCAGTCCTAAACTAAAACATTTAAAACATTTTTGATGTTGGTCTGTGTGGAGAGCTTGGGATAAATTCCCAGCAGCCATGCATGTACACACACACACACACACATACACACACACACACAAACACACACTCTTAGTTACTTTTTCTCATTGGTGAGACAAAATGCCCAACACCTAAGGTTAGTGGAGGAAAGGTTTATTTTGACTGATAGTCTGTAGAGGTGTTAATTCATAAAAGGCTGATTCCCAAGTAGGGTGGCCAGGTTAGGAGGCCTGAGAAAGAAAAAACAGTTCATGAGAAGCAGAAGGCAGCAGAACAGTGAAGCAACAAGAAGTGACAGCAGCCCCCTTACTGCTCCTTTCGTTTTATCAGGCTATGTGCTTTTTTAAAAAAATTTTATTTTGAAAGTAATAAAATACAACAGAACAAGACAGAATAAAGCCAACTAAGATCATACAATGAAATTGGTACAGAAAACTTCACAGCAGGTTACCAGGATAACAGTAATAGGTATCACAGTATGTTTCATTATCTTTACAATAGTTGTTCTTTCAATCACGTATATCAAAATAAAATGAAATACAGAACATTACAGAACTTATCAAAACAGAATATTGAATAGAGCAGTACCATTAACCAGAATAGAGCAAAACAGTAATAGAAATATTTGTCTTCAAAGAAATGGTAGAAGGAAATCCCCTTATTTGCTATGGTCAATCTCCCAGGAGACGCTCAGATTTCTGATTCCCATTTGCTAATGGGGGGAAAGAAAAGGGAGGTAGGGGAAGTGGGATGTTTGACTCTAGGCCGTGCACCAGTAGGTTCACTATTGCTTAGGAGGGAGGCAGGTTGGCTGCTTGGTTTCCCAGCTTCATAAGTTCCAACATGGTGAGGATCTCAGAAGACACTGGTGGTTCTCCCCGTGGAGGGGCCGTAGTCTGCCACACCGCAGCCACTTACCAGGGATGGGAGGTGTTTGCTTGGCTTCCCAGCATCCTAAGTTCCAACATGGTGTGGATCTCACGAGACACTGGTGGTTCTCCCCCTGGAAGGCCAGGCTACGTGCTTTTAGAGCAGGTGTTACTCACACCCAGTATGGGCCTTCCCATTATCCACCCCAGAACCAAGTCATTCAGTGGACTAGTTTGGTAATCACATACCCTTAATCCACCCTAGATCCAGCCATGTCTGGAAAGCCTGGCCTATGACAGTGTGAGGCTTTGGGGACAGAGGCTATAGACACAAACCACCACACACACACACACACACACACACACACACACACACACACACACAGATTTAGATCCATTTGTCACCCACTACTCAGTAATGACCCTATACTCCATACAGTCTCATTTTTTTGTTGGTTTATTTGGTTTTTGTTTTTTCTGGTAAAAGGGATTGAACTCATGGCTTTGCACTTGCCAAGCAGGGGCTTACACCACTGAGCTAAATCCCTGGCCCTGTACAATATCATGTGGTGGGCAGGCATAGGCATTCCGGCCCACACCCCTCCATCTGCAATCTTGCCCAACCCTGTAGAAAACGCCTTCACGGTCTCAACACTGTTACTTTCCACCAAAGGCTGTGGGCCTTGGAAGATGAACAAAAATGTGTTTTACATTTTAATCAGTCACTTCAGTGAAATGTCTGCCCTGTGGTGTCACAGATGAATGAAACAAATTTTCAAAGATAAAAGAAAACAAGTAGTAAGATCCAAAATGTACAATAGATATTGTGAAAATAAAAGGGAAATAAAGTGCTCAAAAGAAAAGAGCAACTGGGATATACAGAAAGGAGAAAAGAGAGAAGGGAAAAGATAAGATGTAGGTGTGTGTGTATATGTGTGTGTGTGTGTGTGTAGATAGATAGATAGATAGATAGATAGATAGATAGATAGACAGATAGATAGATATGATGCATGGCTATACCACTAATCCCTGTAGGTTCATCAAAAAGAAGTTTGTGTTTTCATTGTTTGACTGTTTGATCATTTTTATGCCTAGATTTTATAATCTGCACAGCTACTTTAAAGATACTAATATACAATGAATTAATTACTGTTAATTTCCAAATATTTTTAAAATTCTGTATCATTTTTGTCCTTTCTCTGTTTTTTTAAATACCTGCTTTGAGGAAACCACAGGAGAGGTGGGGACCTCAGCCCTGTAGACACCAGAGGTATTTCCTGTGAGAAGCAGAAGATGTACAGTTGGCAGAGAAGCAAAAAGCACAAAGCCAGAGGAAGGGGTCTCCTGTAAGGTAAAGGAAACACCAGGCTATTTTCTCCCAAATGTCATGAGATGCTTCAGATAAATTTGTTTTCTCCAGCTTTGTCAATCTTTCTGTGCCTTGTTCACAGGTCAGGGCTCTTGCAGAATAGCTCCAAAGCACAAACCAGACAAGAAGAACATGACTTCTCAAGAAGGCTTCCTTATATTCCTTGAGCAGTTCACACATGTTGTTTGAAAATTGCTCTAATCAGATTAAACAAAAGGAATGTACCTGCAAATTTCCCTCTATATTAGTTTTTTTCCCCTTTGTCTGCACAGAGCAGGTTACAAATATGAGAAGGAGTCACTGGAGGATCAGATGGAGTTTAGGGACTAATGCTGATGTGCTGATTCATAGGGATTTTAGTAGGTGATAGAAGTGAGTAAGAACAACACTAAGACTAGTGTAAGTCAGGTCCCGGCAGAGGGAAGGGCAAGGTAAGCGCACTGACATGGATCATACACAAGAAGCCATAAGGAAGGTAGAAAGGCGAGAACTTTAGGTCAAGAGTGAGGCTTCATGGTTGAAAAGCAAATGATGAAACCCTTACACATTTCCAGCATCCAGAGTGAAGTTCTTGGCTCCAAAAGGAATTTGAAAATACAGAAAGAATTTGGATTAGAGACATGAGAATTATTGACATTCTAACTGATCAGTTACGTTCAGCATCAGAATCTGCCCCTGGATTCATTTAGTCATTTATTCCACCATTGCTAATGTTGTCTGCTGGAGTTCTGCATTCTCTCCAATAGCATTGAAGTCGTTATTATTGTATAGGGGACTGAACCCAGGGCCTTCCCACTGACCTGCATCCCCAGCTCTTTTATTTAGGAAATGAGTCCTGGTCTTAAAACTTTATGCCTGTGGGTCATGTGCCCCTGATGGACATATTGGCCCCTCATCCTCTTTCTTCTCACTTTCCAGGTGCACTACCATAACATTCTTTCTCACCACAGGCAACAGAGCCAAATTTGGGCTGAAACCTCACAAACTCTGAGCCAGAATAACCCTTTTACTTCTTGTAAGCTTTTCTCTCAGGTATTTGACACTGTCATTTAGCTGATTAACACACTCAGCCTCTTCTTTGCTAGCATCATTCTCCTTCCGTACAGCGATGGTCTCATTTTTCTCTTCAACACATGACCATGTTGACTTTTCCACAAAAGGCTGTATCTTCTTTCCCTGTAAACACAAACTACTCACTCTTTTGTCTTTTTTATTTTTTTATTTTAAATAGATTAAGACAAAACAGAACATAACAAAGCAGATCAGAACAGAACAATGTAAGCGACACAGTATTTTACCAGAAGACAACCCATATTTAACAGACTACCATAATGTCTCTTTCTTTGAAATAGTTGAGCATAATTTCATATATAATAGTATCAAATATAACAAGATACTATAAAACCATTAAAGAGAATGAAAGTATCACAGGACATTCAGAACCAAATAACAGAAAACAGACAATGGCTAGAATATTATCTCATTTTCCATAGAAAATTTGTTTGTACTATCACACATAATACAATCGAATAAGATACAACGATAGAACCAAAGGAAACAGAAGAGCAGAAGCATGGTAGGACTTCAGAGTAAGATGATATTAAATTAGCACTGGTTATTATAATGACTTGTTTTCCTCAAAATAGCTGTTCATACAATCACAGGTAATAAAATCAAACAACACAGATGAAAACCATTACAACTAATGAAGGAAAACATTATAAGGCTTCAAAGCAATGTAATGGGGAATCATGATTACCATAAACTCTTAGGTACTCTTACCATTTATTACACTAGGGAGACTATACGGTATTTATACATGTGAGTTCGCTGTATTTCGCTTATGAGTATGGTCTCAAGTTGTGTCCACTTATTTATAAAAATCTCAATGTGATCATTCCTTATAGCTGAGTAGTACTCCATTGTATAAAAATACCACAACGTTTTTATCCATTCATCAGTTGATGGACACTTAGGTTGTTTCCAAGATCTGGCTATTACAAAGTGTGCTGCTATAAACATGAGTGCACATATATCACTGTGGTATGTGTTTTCAGTTCTTCTGGGAATATGCCTAGAAGTGGAATAGCTGGGTCAAATGGGACTTCCAGTCCCAGCTTTTTAAGGAATCTCTAGATTGACCTCCACAATGGTTGCACCAGTCTATACTCCCACCCACAGTGCAGGAGAGTTCCTTTTTCCCTCTGCAACATTTGTTGTTGGTAGTTTTCTTGATCCTGGCCATTCTTTCAGGAGTGAGATGGAATCTCAGTGTGGTTTTAATTTACATTTCTCTAATGAGTAATGAAGATGAACATTTTTTCATGTATTTATTTGTCATTTGTATTCCTTCATCTGAGAACTGTGTATTCATCTCAGATGCTCATTTTTGGATTGGGTCCTTGAATTTTGGGGGTCTGATTTTTTTTAATTCTTTATATATTTTAGACAGAAGTCCTTTGTCTGAGGGACAATTCACTACAATTTTTTCCAAGTTTGTGGGTTTTCTTTTCACTATGCTGGAGATGTCTTTTGACATGCAGAAACTTTTTAATAAGAGATGATCCCAGTTATTGATTCAGGAAAGTAGTTCCCGTGTGGTTTGATTCCTGTTCAGGGATTCTCTACCTACCCCTAAGTCTTCAAGATTTTTACCTACTTTGTCTTCCAACAGATTTAGTGTTTCTGATTTAATATTCAGATCTCTGATCCGTTTAGATTTTTATGGTGACAGGCATGGGTCTAGTTTTAGTTTTCAACATATGGAGAGCCAGTTTTTCCAGCACCATTTATTAAAGAGGCTGTTGTTCTTCCAGTGAACATGTTTGGCCCCTTTATCAAAGATAATGTGGTTGATTGTATTGGTATTTGTGGTTGTATCTTCTAATCTATTCCATTGATCTTCAGAACTTCTTTTATTCCAGTACCATGTTGATTTTATTACAGGAGCTTTGTAGTATAACTTCAAGTCAGGGATTGTGATGCCTCCTGCTTTGCCTTTGCTGCTTAGAATTGCCTTTGGTATTCTAGGTCTCTTCTGGTTCCACATGAATTTTAGGAGTGATTTCTCTAGATCTATGAGGTATGTTGATGGTATTTTCATTGGGATTGCATTGAATCTGTATAACAGTTTGGGGAGAATGGCCATTTTTACAATATTTATTCTTCCTATCCATGAGCAAGGGATGTCTTTCCATTTTCTGAGATCGTCATCAATTTCTTTTTCAGGGTATTATAATTTCCCTGCATAGATCTTTTACATCTTTCTTGAGATTAAGTCCTAAGTATTTCATTTTCTGGATGCTAATGTGAAGGGTGTGCTTCTCTTATTTAACTCTCAGTGATTTTGTAGTTAGTGTATAGAAATGCTATTGATTTTTGAGTATTGATTTTGTATCCAGCTACATTACCGAATTTATTTATTGTATGTAAGAGTCATTCATTGGAGCTTTGGGGGTCTTCTATGAAGAGTATCATGTTATATGCAAATAATGATAATTTAACTTCCTCTTTTTCTCTCTTTACCCGTTTTATTTCTCTCTCTTGTCTAATTACTCTGGCTAGTATTTCCAGTACTATATTAAATAGGAGTGGTGACAAGGGACATCCTTGTCTTGTGCCTGATTTTAAGATAAAGGTCTTCAGTTTTTGGCCATTTAATAGAATGCTGGCTATTAGTTTGTCATAGATGGCCTTTATTATATTCCAATTTTCTGTAAGGTTCTTATCATGAAAGAATGTTGGACCTTATCAAAAACTTTTTTTGCATCTATAGAAATGATCATGTGATTCTTACTTTTGGCTTTATTGATGTGGTGGATGAAATTTATTGATTTACATAAGTTGAACAGCCCCTGCATGCCTGGGATGAATCCCACTTGGTCGTGGTGTACAATCTTCTTGATGATTTGCTGCATCCTGTTTGCCACTATTTTATTGAGGATTTTTGCATCGGTGTTCATTAGGGAGATTGGCATGTAGTTCTCTTTTATAGTTGGGTCTTTCTCAGGTTTTGGTACTAGAGTAATATTTGCTTCCAGGAATGACTTAGGAAGAATTGCTTCCCTTTTGATTTCATTAAAGAGTTTGAGGAGTGTCAGCATTGTCTTCTTCGTATTTCTTGTAGAATTCCACAGTGAGTCCGTCTAGGATAGGCTCTTCTTTGTAGGTAAGGACTTAATTACATTTTTAATTTCATTAATAGAAATAGGTTACTCAGTAGTTTTACATCTTCGTGACCCAGCCTTGGTACTTCATATGTTTCTAGGAATCTGTCCACTTGTTCTGTGTTATCGAACCGATGAGAGTAGACGTTTTTGAAATAGGTGTTGATGATCTTCTGTATTTCCACAGAGTCTGTAGTGATTTCACCATTTTCATTCCTTATTTCATAAATTTGAGCTTTTTCTTTCCTTTTTAAAATTAGGTTGGCTAGGGGCTTATCAATTTTATCTATTCTTGCAAAGAACCAACTCTTTGATTCATTGATTTTTGGATTATTTTCTTGGTCTCTCTATTGTATTAATTTCTGCTCTGATTTTTTTATAATTTCCTCCTTTCTTTTAGCTTTGGGCTTGACTTGCTCTTCTTTTTCTAGATGTTTGAGGTATAGCATCAGGTTGTTTATTTGTATTCGTTCTGTTTTCCTGATGTGGGAACTCAGTGTGATGAATTTTCCTCTGAGGCCTGCTTTCATTGCATCCTATAGATTTCAGTAAGTTGTATTTGTATTTTCATTTGCTTATAGGTATTATTTAATTTGTTCTTTAATTTCCCCTGTGGCCCACTGATTGCTCAAAAATGTATTATTCAAATTCCATGTGTTTGCGGGGTTTTGTAGTTTCTTTTATCATTAATTTCTAGTTTCATGGCACTGTGATCTTATAATATGCATGGAATTATTTCAACTCTTTTACATTTATTTAAATATGTTCTATGGGCTAGTATGTGGTCTATTTGAGAGAATGATCCATGTACTGCTGAGATGAATGTATATTCTGATGTTTTTGGGTGGAACACTCTGTATATGTTTATTAATTCCATTTGTTCACAGATGTGATTCAGTTCTGTTATTTCTTTGCTGATTTTCTGTCTGGTTAATCGGTCTGTTGGTGTCAGTGTTGTGTGAAGTCTCCTGTTAGAATTGTGTTATTGCTAATTTGAGTTTTCATTTCTATTAGTACTTGTTTTACATAACTGGGTGCTCTGGAATTTGGTGCATATATATTTAAGATTGTTATCTCTTCCTCTTGAAGTTTCCCCTAACCAGTATGTAGTGACCTTCTTTATCTCTTAGGATCATTCTTGGTTTGAAGTTCACATTGTCTGCAAACAAAATAGCTACCCCCCACATTTTGGGGGGATTCCTGTCCATGTAGTATTGTTTTCCATTCTTTGACCTTCAGTCTGTGAGTCTCCTTTTGCATTAGATAGGTTTCTTGTAGACTGCATATGGTTGGATATTATTTCTTGATCCATTCTGCCAGTCTGTTTCTTTTAATTGGTGATTGAGACCGTTTACATTAAAGGTTATGACTGTTATATGTTGGTTTATTGTT
The DNA here is from genome assembly GCF_034190915.1 of Cavia porcellus. Taxonomy (NCBI): domain Eukaryota; kingdom Metazoa; phylum Chordata; class Mammalia; order Rodentia; family Caviidae; genus Cavia; species Cavia porcellus. Next base: position 76,413,096 of record NW_026947494.1, on the reverse strand, counting down.
GACATGTTATCTTTCTGCTGTTGCATCTTTATTTTTCCATCCTGTTTAATTGTCTGCCTTGCTTAGTGGTTTTTTTCCTCTGTGTATCTAAACTTGTCTTTCAGTATTCTTTGTAGGGTTGGCTTGGTGATCATGAACTTCTTCAACTGTTTTTATCATGGAAATATCCTATTTCTCCATCTATTTTGAAGGACAGTTTTTCAGGGTACATCAGTCTAGACTGGAAATCATTTTCCTTTAGGATCTGAAATACTTCACTCCATGCTCTTCTTGACTTCATTGTTTGTGTTGAGAAGTCTGCTGTGATTATGATAGGCTTTCCTTTATAGGTGATCTGTCTTTTCTCTCTGACAGCTTTTAATATTCTATTTTTATGTTTGATTTTTGTGATGGTGATTATTATATATCTGAGTGTAGTTTCATTTTGGTTATGTCTATTTGGAGTTATATATGCTTCACTGATCCTAATGTCAGTTTCCATTCTCATGTTTGGAAAATTTTTGGCTATTACTTCTGCAAGTAGTCTCCTGATATCATTTGTGTTGTCCCCTTCTTTTTTATTTATCCCTATCAAACTTATGTTGTTTTTCTTTGTATCATCTTATAGCTGTTGAATTGTTATTTCCTGATCCCTTGTTATTTTTAAGAGATCTTTCCTTTCCTGTTCACTAGCTGCAATCTTGTCTTCGAGGTCTGATATTCTATCTTCACTTTCATGTAAGTGGTTTTGACAACTTTCAATGGAATTTTTTATTTCCTGTATATCTCTTTGAATCTGCTTTATGTATTCTGTTTGTTTCTTATATCATTCATCCATGGGTTCCATCTTTTTGTTCTGTTCCTCTAATTTTTTAACTGTGTCTTCTTTAGATGTGTTCAGCATCTCTTTCATTGCTTTTATCATTTCTTCTTTTACCTGGCAGGTTATTTCTAGTTTGAATTCCTTTAAAATTTCCCAGAGTTGCTTCTTTATTTCAGTTACTATTATTTCAGGTGTTTCAGGTGTATGGCATATATTTTGTTCTATGTATATGGCTCCTAGGCTTTCTTGGGTTGGGCTGTATGTTTGAGATTGCATTTTGGTCTTTCATTTTGTCATTTTCCTATTTTTCCATGTTCAAGTATTGTTTCAGAGCTTCCCCTGGGCATGTGGGAAATGGTCTCTGATGTCCTGGGCTCCTGGGATTCCTCTGGCAATGCAGCTCCCTCTTTGGTCAGCGAAGCCTCCAAATTAAAAGAATATTACTGGGCACAGCCCAGATCGGCCCAAACCCTCCTCCAGCAGCACAGCTCCCTGGACTGAAAGAAGGCCACCAGGCATGGTCCAGGTAGAACCAAAACCCACTGGGCAGCAAGCCGGGCAGGTCCCCAACCACCCAGAGCAAGGATCTCAAACTTTCCTGGGGCTCAGATGGTGCACAGGAACCCACCTCCTTGTGTAGTGAAGCTCCCCGGATTGAAAGAAGGTCACTGGACATGGCCCAGACAGGCCCCAAACCTCCTCCGCAGAGCAGATCCCTCCTGCTCACTCTTTTCAATAACAGTTGAAGGTGATTGTGAAAACAATGCAGTATAAATATTCATAGTCAGTAAGTCTGTGTGTCATAAGCTCTTCACAAAGAGAATGATTTATATCATCAATACGGAAACATGCATGGTTAAAGGTTATGACCAGAAAAATATGAAATACTTTGAAACAAGATTATCCAGTGCTTTGTTGGACAATGCAATATTTATCACCAGGAAAAGTAAGTTATGATTTAGAAGTAAATTATGATTTAGTATTTATGCTAAAATTTAAGATTATTTGTTGCTATTTTTAAATCAATATTTTAAAATTATTTACAGATAATTGATAATTATTTACAGATAAGTTTTATTACATGAATACTTAGCTATATCTTAAACATAAATGAAGAAAGTAAGAGAGTTAAATGTGAGCATTAGTTTCAGAAATCAACACAAATAAGAATAAAAGATATAGCACTAAGATGTATGTGTGTTTTCAAACAGTAAAAGCGAAAATCGTTTTCATGAAATAATGAATTCAATAGAATATATTTAATTAGTTCAATGTTTGAGTCATTCCAATTTTCGAATTCTTTCAGAAACTCAGCCTTGAGAATTTGATTTCAAAAGTGGAAATCTAAATAATTATAAAAACTACTCCCATGGAGCAATAACTAAAAACAATTCATGACATGTTAAGAATGTGCTTGCAAATTAACTGGGTACTGAGGAACTAACACTATACTAAGAAATTTTTCTGCCCAACTGGATGAATCCACAACAAAAGCATACATAATACATCTCTCAGTATTAAAATAATCAAATGCACATTAACAAGGGTAAGGAAGTTCTTAATTACATAATATGTAACCTATATCACATGTAAAACTTTATATAAAGCATTTAGCTTACAACTTACAAAGAACACTCTTCTGTAAAATGATTGGCTATCCAGATCATAACACAATTCTCATTTCAATTAATTATAATTTACTTTGATGAGATAATGTTTACAATCTAGAGAATTTTTAAGGCATTTCTACTTATCTTTAAAGACTAACCTTCTGATTATGGGCTGAATCCTCTAAAAATCTTCAGCCAAAATGAAACTGTCTTTCTTTAAGTTGTGGTTCCTGGGTATTTTGTACCAAAATTGGGAAAGTAACTATGTCACATGATAATCATCTCTCCATCACTTACGGGTGTTTAACTTTCTTTTTTGCTAGAACACCCTTGCAGTACCAAAGACCTTCACCTCTTAGACAAGTTCCTGTAATTCTTCAGATAAACACATTGTTTTCCTGAAAGTTAAACATTACTAATTAAAGAACAAAATTCACAAGTCTTTGGCTCACATTTTGATGTTAACTAAGAACCAAATTCTGAAAAACTAAACAAAAATCACTGCTTAGAACATCATGGGAGCCACATTTTTCTTATTTCTTTCCTTGAAGTGACTGACCCCAAAAGTTACTAACACAGGCATTTAAAGATAATTTTATTCAGAATTTGAAATGCTTAGCAAAGAGTAACAACAAAGAGTAACTACAATGGTAAATTTGCAAAGTAGAGTTAATCTAGACTAGATGGTGTAAGAAACTGGAATGGCTATCACTGTCATTACAATAATAGGTCCTTACTAGCTTTAATATAGATACCTTCTCTGATGTTTGAACACTATGTAAATGATTGTATAAATTGTTATTTGTGGATTCAGAGACAATTGTGCATAGCTCTAACTGTTTGAAGCCATAGACCCTTCACGTGAGCATCTACAACTGTCTGACAGTGACCTTTTGATATCAGAGGTCTGATACAATGACTCATTCTTGTGCTACAATTTTCTGAACATGTGTGCACTGAGGAGCCATAAAGTTTGATTATGCATTCACAGTCCAATGTTTCCAACACTTTCCTTGCCTCCAACACTGCAAGATGGAACTTTAAAAGTTAAGATTCTTTTTTCGGTATTATCTCTCCGCTCCTCCCGAGTGAGATGAAAGTGGCTGGCAGTGATAAAGAAAGCATGAAGATCTACATTGTCTCTCTGGGCTCCTCTTGCCCTCTGTTACTTACTACAAAGGATCTTTACTTACCTGTACAAGGGAAGATGGTAGTTTGAGGCAAAAGGCCTCCCCATCTCCTCAGAACTAGCTGTAAATAAATACTTTTTCCTTTTTACCACACAGTGACCTCCTACGATTTGCTCAGTGACAGGCAAATGAACCTGAGCCTATAAACTAGTGGTGCAAACTTTTAACATGTGTACCATAGTGGGCAGTTTGCATCATCAAAAGCTCTAAAATGCTCACCCACACAGGTATAAACCTAAGTGGCCAGTAACACAATCACCTTGCCTACTGCTCTGGCAACCTTTTTGCTTTAGTTCACAAATACTTCCATGAGGCAGGGTATTAGGCTGACAAACTGACTAGCAGGCATGACCTGTGACTTGCTGAGTCCTAGGACAATGCACAGAATGTTTCCTAAAGCCCTCCATGTGTGTAACCAATCAGGAGAACTCGAGCAGGTTTTCAGTCAGAAGGCCTAGACCTGACACCAGCTTGCATAGGAAGAGACACAGAAGACAGTCACTTTTGAGCTCTGAAAATGTGCTCTCTCTTGAACAGTGCCCTGCTCTCACCCTTTAGAATGTTCTTATTTTACTCCTTTGGGTTGGCCAGAGCTCTCTCTGCAGAGTATATTTCCTTTCCTACCTTTAACATATATAAAACATCACTACCTCCTGTGTTTGTGTTGGCCAATTCTTTGTTCAGTACACAAAGAACCTATAACTATCTCTAGAAGGAGGCTTCAGCACTTCAGAATCTAGTAACATTACTCTCAATGAAGCAAATTTGAGACTGAGAGTTTCTACTTCCTCATGTTTGTAAACTATTTATTTTTGCTTTATTTATTTATTTTTTGCAAAACTCACCACTTTAGTGATTGCCAAACTGGGAAATTAGCAAAACAGGCCTGATTCAGTAACATAGTCATAAAACACCAGTACTTCTACTCTAGAAAAAGCAGCTTAATAGTTTCCCAGAAGAAAAAGTCTAAGGAGAGATGGCTGATAAGATAAGAAGGGACCTTTTAGTACCACCTTGAATGTTTTATATCCTAACTCAGGGCATACTGTCTCAAAATGTAGACAACCAGAAGATGCCACCCTAACACAGTTCTCTTCTACATAAAGATCATTTGAAACTGGTAATTTTGAGAAAGAACAAATATAGAAGTAACTCGGGAAAGTTGGCCTTCGCTAAGACAGATTTGGATCCATAAAAGAAAATCGCCATTTGTAAGAGATTCTCTTTCTGTGCACCAGGAACAAAAGAGTGACTCTAAATCCAGAGAAACTCCTAAAGAATTGAGAGAGAACCAACTCAAATATGGTCAACAAACCTTTTGCCTTTGTTTAAGGTGTTTCCCAGTCATTTCTTTGCTGTTCTCCACGCCCTCCTTGTTGTTTCAGGAAAGGAAGGTGGTGATCCCAGAATAGAGACAGCTCCAGAGTAGTTCTTATCATTTAAGGATCAATTTATTTTCCATGAGATGACTGTTTCTGCTTGGGGAAGTCTCAGTATCACAGAGGCTCTGCTGGAAGCAAAGGTGGCCATAGAGTTAGGGAATGACTGGAGACTTCCAGAGCCTCATCGGTAATAGTGGTTTCGTCCCTTGTCTGTGTCCTCAGTCTTGAAGGGTGACATGGTAAGTTATATAAAGTTAAGGCAAATCAACTTTGTATCACCAGCTTTTAGAGAAGTTCTTGATTAGCATGCCTATATGCTGAGCAAGGATCTGACCCAAAGTTTCATGATAATTAAAGGAGATAGATACAAAAAGGGAGACAAGTTTTGTTTGATTTTTAATTACCAGTTGGGTTTCTGTAGGGCTGAGAGTTGTCTTTTTTCTTCTTCTTCCTCCTTCTTTTTTTCTTCCTCCTCCTTTTCCTTCTTTTCATTTCTTCTCTTCCTCCTCCTCCTCTTCCTCCTCCTCCTCCTTTTTCTACACAAAAGCAGCTTTTAAGTCCATCTGTCCCAGAAATCACATCACATTTTTAATGAGTAACAGTTTAAGAGCCCAGGAGTTTTGTCTTCTGTCCTTATGGTGATCTCTGATTGCCTTATCTTTTCCTATTACAACAAAGCTCTTTGCAGAATTTAGCTTTCAGAGAGTATTCTTTGAATTCTGGGAATTTAAGGTAAAGTCCAAATCGTGGTGGTTTTGGTTTTTTGCTTCTTTTCTTTCTCTTTCTTGCTTTATGTTTTTACCATTTGTGCACTGCCATTGACAAATCTCAAGAAAATAATTCTACTAAGAAAGCAATACACTCTTCCTACAACTTCTCCAAATAATTAGAACTTTAAATTAGAATTTTAAAATAGCATGAGAAAAGCAAGAAAAGGATTATCCAGAGAAAATGACACAATTGGCATCTCACCAAGTGCCAAATAATTTCTTTATATTGAAAAGCAAACTCAGTCATATATAGAGCACAAGAAAATATTTCAGGCTGACTGTATATTCCAGTAATACCTGAAGGCCACACAAAAGTCAGCTGTTTGTAAGTAACTTTAGAGTTGGAAGAAGACAAGTATTATGTCGCCAGCTTACTAGGTGAATACAGTATGAACAGAAAAGTTCTATATTAAATTCCTTATGGCATGTTAGGAGACAGAAGATGAGATCTTGAGTCCAAGTATTTAAGGGAAGAAAATGGATAAACTATAATTTCTACCCTAAAGAAAGTACAAATTGATCTCTAACCTGAGCAACTGCACATGCAGTCTCTCAGTCTCACCTACTGCCACCTCCAGATCTCTACCCAGGGAGATGTTTGAACTTCTTCTAATGAGTCAAGTGTCTTGGGGAAAGTTACTTAAGTTCTCACGGCCTCTGTATTAAATGAGGAATTTGGGTTAAATGACCTTTCAGAGGCTGCAGTGTCTTGTCACATAGAATGGAGGGGGAAAGGCCTCTGCTCTCTCATTAAACTTAGATTCTATGGGAGCTGAATTAGTCATTTTCCCATCTCTGCCACAAATATCAACCTCAATCTTAAAGGAGGACAAGTTTTCCTGGCTCACAATTTCCAATGCTTTGAGTCTGTGATTGGCTGACTCCAAGGCATAAACAGCCCAGTAGAAAGGCACAGCAGAGGACAGCCATTCAATGGGAGGCAGTCAGGAAGTAAAGAAGGCCTTCATTCTGCAGTATGACATGACAGGACATCACATGGACAGATGGAACAGTCAAGCTAGGGAGAGTGTACTCTCAAAACAATAAAGCCATTTCTGAGACAATCTGAGGTAGGATAGAAAAAACTTAAACATAAGAGACAAGGAAATCATAAGCAAAAAGTGGTCTTTGAAGAAGGCTACAACCCCCAGGACTCAACAGAAGGTACCCAAGGTAATCTATATCACCATTCCTTTGGTTAAATTTGGGTTCCTTCTGTAGCAGACCCATTACACCAAAAATTTGTCAGAAATACTGAAAGTCCATAAATTGTTTTAAATTCAGAAAGTAAAGAGCAGGAGTCTGATTGGAAGACAAGGGAACAGGTTGAGGGGATCCAAAGATGTTTAAATTATCTATTTAAAATAAACTGGGCCATACCTGTAAAATGAGCCCTTATCCTTCAGAGGGTGTCACCTACCCAAGGATTTCTATACCTTCAAGAGAAGCATAAATGTTCCCTGTTCTTGGAAACAATGTGCCTCATTTCTCCAAGCACATACACTTCACTCTTGAGTGAATCCTAAAATCTCTGCCCAGTAAACCCTATCAGGCCTCCTATTGATGTGTCTTGCAAGTTCTTTTTCCATGATGGGAGTGAGTGAACCTATAAACTTGCTCTATAAAAACGTGTGTTAGATTCCTTATTTCAGCCTTGGGGACCTCCTCAAACCCAGCCTTGTGACAAGCCCGTTATATATTGATCTTTAACTTATTAAATCATGGGAGGACCAACCCACTGGTGACCAGACACCAGCTATCACAATAAATTTGGGAGATACATGCAAAACAAAGTACTTACTTTTGTTCTTTTATCCTACCCATGCTTTGAATCCAGTGTCACATGGGGTTAAAGATGCAACTTTATGTCATATGGGACCATATGGAGGTCATTATGCCTTAATGACTACTAAGAACACCAGGATACCCTAAGAAGGATCTTCTTTATTTGATCAAGATGATGGCAAAATATGTCCTCAATTGCTCACACAAATATCAGAATACATATTTGAATCCTGATGGTAAATTGTAATATAAAGAGTGACTGTTTTGATTTCCTAAGGAAAACATAATAAAATAATGCAGAAATATAAATACAGAGGTTGATTCCAAGATTATGTTCTATATTTTTTGAATAGATAATTTAATGAGATTCAGAAGGATTATTTTCTTCTTGGTTGACATCCATTCAAATCTGCTTGGAAAGATCTCAAGAATACAAAACCCAGTATGGCCTACTCCATGTAGCAGGAACCAACACAGCTCCCAGGTCACAGCTCACCGATTACTTCCTTCTTCCACTATAGTCTGTAAGTGACAGCAGATTTGGAATTGTGAAATTCCCAGTCAGTGAAGCACATGGCTTTTTCATCACCACAGACTTTTAAATAGAGTTGGTATTTTTGTTTTGTGGGCACTTTGGGAGACTTTGGGGGAAGTGTGTGTGTGTGTGTGTGTGTGTGTGTGTGTGTGTGTGTTTCTTTGTCTTGACGACCACATAGTTTATCAATCAGGGATGATTACTTATCTATTCAGGAATACCTTACAGTGCGCAATGGTTATACTAGTGGTTTTTCAAAAAGTAAATTAGATACTGTTACTGTTTTCAGATAGTCAGTGAAAACATTGAAAGTGTTTAAAAGTTCAGGTTATAAAGCCTAACTAATAGAGTCCAAATCTTAACCTACATTTCCTGACAATTGATGGACCTCTGTATGTCTTACTTTTCTCATCATGAAGTGGTGACATTGATACTATAGCTGACACACCAACCAGTTTCTGACAGACCAACCAGTTTCAAACTATAAAGTGCTTAAAACAGTTCATGGTAAATAAAAAGTTTTATTCATAGCTTACTAGTAAGAGCATCATAAATCTTTGCCACCACCATTCCTCAGCTAGACATTACTTCCTACTTCCTCAGTAGTTTTTCCTACCTATTTGTATCTCTTCCCTACATAGAAGAGATAGATCTATGAGGTGAGGTCTTTATTAGAATCCATAGTGTTATGTAAGCAGGGTTCCCAAGGGGCATTCTAATAGAGGGGTCTAGAGTGAGCAGGGTGAGCTCGGTGTGGTAACTGTGTCGTGTCTAAATAGTCCATGTGGGGTGTGTGGGAATAAATCATGTAGGAAGGATCTAGATGTCCTGGAGGCAGGTAGTCATCCCTGGGTCAGTGGTATCAGGCAAATATCAGATTGATCACACTAAACAACTGAGACAGAGTAGGTAACAAGAAGTTTTGGGGTGACTGAGCCCTGCTTTCAATGTGAGAATGTTCAATCTACATTCAAAATGCATGCTGAGGCACATAAAGTTACAGAAATTTATTATATGGGATATGTCAAAAGGACACAAGAATGAACTGAAAGAACTCCCATGGCCACAACAAAATTAATAAGGCAGTATTTGATTATCACACAAAGTAAAAAATTAATAACACAAATCCATTTAGATAAAAATCAGTGATTGATAAATAAATGATCGATATAAGACATGCAGGGGGATTCCAAATAATACATGTAAATACTCTGCCTTCAAGAGGTACAGAAAAACTCCCTTACTCCTTCAGTGTACCTTGTGAATTGTGACTCTCCTAAAGAACATAAGATAGAAAGGAGATAAAAGTAATTTCACAGTGAGAAACCTGATGGACTGCCTCAGCCAGATAATCAAGGTTAACATCAACAGTGGTAAGTTGTGTTGAGAGTATATTGTGTGAATAAAAGGACACTACCTCCGTGGTCTTTCTCCGACAAACCTATCCTTAACCCAAGTCTAATCACGAGGAAAATGGAAAAGTCCCATCAGAGAGAAATTCCACTAAATACCTGCTCAGTCTTAGATCACATTATCAAAATGATCAAAAACAAGGAAGGGCTGAGAAATCATGGAGCCAAGAGGAGCCTAAGATCCAGCAATTAAATGCAGTGTAGTACCACGGAGCAAAATAAGACACTGAGTAAAAACTAAGGAAGTCTGAATAATACACGAATTTTGACTAGCAATAACATGTCAAATTTAGGTCATTAATATGCTGCAGAAGTACCACACTAATGGCATTAATAATAGAGAAAACTATATGCAGGGCATATGAGAACTTGTACTATCTGCATAATTTTTTGCAAACCAAAAGGTTCTCTAAAAACTCATTCATAAATAAAATATGTATTAGCTCCTCAATTAGAACTATCTAGTGATTTTTGTATAAAATTCCCGTTGCTCAGAATGTTCCTTGCTCTTTACAAACTGGGTCACACCTGCTTCCAAACATCCATCTCCAGCCTGTCCCCACGGCTGGCCTTGTCCTGAATACTATTTCCTCCAATTGATCCATGAATGTGTAAAACCTCTGCCATACCCTCACCTCGGCTAGTGTTAAAGGGGCTAAATCATTTCATGTTGTCACATTTCTATCAACACACTCAAGATGGACATGGGTTAAATGATGAGTCCAGAGCTACAGAGCTCCTGCAGGTCCTGCGTTTCCTTTAGCAGTCCACATTACTCTTGTAACCTCTGGTTGCCAAGTTTATAGATGTTCTAAATAATGTTTTCCTCTCACTTCAATGTGGCCTTTACGAAACCACACATGTGGTAAACATTGTTAAAAAATAGTTAAAGAGAGCATGCCTTTTTCAAACAAGCATATGCTCCAAGAGTACCATTCTCCTTGTCCTCGCACGAGCTGGCCAGATGATCTCATCTGCACCCAGGCAGCAGAAGAGGCTTCCATGAATTCATTTTCCAAGACCAGCTGCCACTGCAGCCTTCTCTGCCCTGCCAGAGCTCATTTCCCCAGCCCTCTGTCTGCTCAACAGTGCCACTGATTTTGCACATGTTGTTTATATTACAGATGCTCAGCCATTCTTTCCATCTGTGTGATTTCCAATTACTCTCTAAAGAAAACTCCAGAGTCAAAAATGAATCAGCTTCCTTAAGGTAATAGTTCAAGTCAGAATGCTTCAGATTTCATTTTTAGTTTTCACAAATATACAAGTCATATATTCTTCTCCCCTGCCCCAAAAAGGTTTCAAAGCAGAAAAGTGTTCCTACTGGATTTTGGCAGTATTCTTAATGGAAGCCTAAAACTTTCCTTTTTTTCTTCAAGAAACCTATTGAACCTTGGAACTCTTAAAACCTTTAATTGGCAGCAAATCTTAATTATTTCAACACTAGAATGCATTCCATAGTATTTTTCTTGTTGTTGTTTTAAATGGTCATTGTTTGTTCCCAAAGGCTGTCAGTTTCTATAGGCTAGCTCAATAAAACTAGTGAAATTACTATCTTAGCACTAATTATGGAAGTAAGATATTTTTAAAATGTTAAATTATTTTTATATTAACAATGTTTATAATCAAGTAGCTTGAAATCTGTTTTCAGAATGAATCATTGCTTTAAATAGTTTCTAAATTAACAAAAGTTTCACCCTTTCCTCAGCTCCCAGGTTTTCCACAATTACTAGCATTCTGGAAAAAGCCATATGTAGTTTATTTATAAAGAAAACCAAGTACATGTGCAAATATCACCCTAGAATTACAGCAAATGGTTTGAAAAGGTTAAACTATTCACCACCAGTATCAGCAAATACAGCTGCTAGATGAGAGAAGAGTATCAAGACAAAATAACAGGTATTGAATTACGTGGTTTCACAAGACTCTCAACAATGAATGATTTGAAATTGCTATTTAAAACTATACTTAGTTAACCAAAATCTGAAAGCCTTTGAATAACTGCAGATTTATACCAGCTCTACCTTCCTTAGGAGAAAGTATTTTTCCATAGTCACTATGCAAATACAAACATTTTTAACTGCTCCTAAGAAAGCAATAAATTTCAAATAGCAAGAATTACTTTTCCAGCTAGTAGCTTTCCCACTAATAGCAATAATGAATTCCTTTTAAATAAGTAATGGCATGATGGTTAATTTTATGTGTCAACTTGGCTGAGCTAAAATATGTCCATATATCTGATAAACTTAGTTCTTGGTATATCTGTGGCGTGTTTCCTGAAAAGATAGGCATTTGAGTTGGTAGACTGAATAGAGAAAATCTGCCCTCATCAATTTGGGAGGAATCACTGATTCCTTAAGAGTCCAAATAGAACAGCAAGGTGGCAAAATGGCAAACTGATTCTCCCTCTTTGAGTTGTAACATCCTTCTTCTCCTTGCCTTACTCTATTGGCTTGTTTGGTTCTCAGAACTGCAGACTTGAACAGGAACCATACTGTATGTTTTCCCAGATTTCACTTTGCAAGTGGCAGAAAATGGGACTTTTCAGTCTTCCTGATCTCTCATAAAAAGAGCTGTCCTTATATGTTCCTAAATCCATATATTTATCTATATCTACATCTGTCTGTCTGTCTGTCTGTCTACTTATATCCTATTCATTCTCTCTGGAGAAACTTAACAAATGCAACTGCAGTAACAAAAGTATCTTTGATAGTCATTGTGTTTCTTGAGAAATCTAGAAGATAGTCTCCCCAGTTAGATGCAAGTAAAAAAGGCTCCAATTCAATTCATGCTGATTAAACAATAAAGAGAATTTATTGGGTCACATATTTTAAAGGTCTGGAAGCAAATATGATCTAGCAGCTGAAATGATGGAGCCAGTATTTCTTCGATTTCCTGTTATGCTCTTCTATGTTAGATTTATTCTCCATTTGTGTGCAGTGTTTTCTGGCAGGCCTAAGTACTTTTTTGTTTACAGATGGATGTGACAACTTTGAGCCTCACATCTTCACCCAGTACCATCCAGCACAATACAAAAGCCTCTTCCAATGGCTGCCCCCCAAAGAGGCATAAGTTCCTCTCTTCCTGAGGTCACTGCCACAGTACATGTCTCTGAGTGTAATATGGTCACATGCCCACTCTGAGTCAATCCCTGTAGGCAGAGAAACTGAACACCTGGTAGACTTAAACCAATGTCAAACAACCCTCAGAACTGGAGGTGGACTAGGACAGCAAGTAAAATGAGAGTTAATGTTAGGAACATGACAAACAGATTCCTACTATGGTAACAGAAAAGAAAATTTCAAACTTCCAGAAATAAAAATCTCAATAAGGTCAAAGGGTAAGAATAAGAACAGAGCTAATGAAGGTTATTGGCTGCCTTATTTTTCACAACTGACTAAGGCAGGCAGAAGCTTTCTGACATGTTTTAACACAGGTACTAAGTGAGTTAATAACTGCATGTTCAAGATTCACTAGTAGTAAGGCCCAACCAAATTTCGAAGCCCCAGGAGAATAATCCCATTCACTGAGATCCTAAAGTGACTGAGATACCACCCCTTGGTATAGGTTTTACTTCTTGATTTAGGTAATACAGATAATGAAACTCTTACTACTATAATTATCAGTTACTTAACAGAGTTGCAATATGAGAAACACATCATGAGATGATATTTTCATTGTGCAAACACCATAGAGTACGCTTACCCAAACCCAGACTGTCTAATTCACTCACTCTCTATGGCCTTTTGAGGCAATGAAGAGACACAGTAAATGAGATGGATGAGGCTGGTCTAGCAGAACACGATGTAAAGTACTTTTAATAAGGAGAAGTACAGTCTAAAAAGATGACAAAATGTGTCATATAGTAAATGCCTAATTCAGTAGCACAATTGTTATCAAGTATTACATACTCACCACAGGTATCATAGTCTATATTTTTACTTGACTGGCAGTGTGGTAGGTGTACCTATACCAGCATCACCACAGATGTGATTAATGTCTCTTGTTATGTCATTACTAAGGATACAATGTCACTAGGCAATATGAAAGGTTTCAATTCTTATGATATCACCATCATGTATGTGGTTCATTGTTGAAATGTTTTTACTCAAGACATAACTTACTTAGCTCATCTAGTAGTCTGAGAACTGAAATGAGATCTTGTAGGCAAAGCATCTGGTAAAGCACAGCACAGACCAGAGTCTTAGAACATGCCATGGTTTGGGAGTAGCATCCTGTAATTGAAGCATTCCAATGAGTGAGAGGAGCATTTATCTTCTTCCCACACTACATGGGTTTGTTGAACAAAATGAGACTGTTGCCCAAGTGTCCTTGTTTGTTTGCTTGCTTCTTTTCATTAGTTAGAAATCTTTTTAATTGTTACTTCCTTTATATATTTTGGAATGAAATTTTTCTCCTGTTCAGAGTGTGTCTAGAATCATTTCTGTGCGTAAAACATCCTGTCATGATAAAGAAATAAAGGAAAAAGAGGTAAGAATGTGTAAAAAAAATAAAAAGGTGAAAGAAGTAGCCAAGCTGCCTGCTTCCATAAAACAATCGCAGCACTTTTGAGGAACTAGTCATTTTGCTGGTTCATCCATTACAAGGCAAATGTATTCTTTCTTTCCAGGTCTTTATTTAACTAACATTACATAGCAATTAAAAAGATTAATAGCAACTTGCAAAGCACCTCAAAATCTCAGTAGAAAAAATTGCACATAGACTAGTAAATAGGAACAAAGAGAGGAAAGAAAAAACAATCAAGACTAAATATGACAGTGGCCTTCCCACACTGATAATATTCATAATAAGTGAGTGGAGAATGTGTTGAACACAGTTCTGCCCTGGCTCTCTCCCACTTCCAAGGCTTGTTCTAAGTGAGCATGCTGAAGGGCTGAGAACAAAACATATTTGTCTCTTTGTTACTTACATCTGCTCTCCAATGCCCCACAAAGTGTCATATGTTAAACAGTGAGTGGTGAAGAGCCTACTGTTACATTCTCATCGCCAGTCAAGAATGTCCTGCCCCTCTCTGGTTGCAAGTGCTTAATTTTTCTGTGTCCATTTGAACCTTAATTCTAATTCTAATTGAAATAAGAAAAAGATCACTATTCAGCAGTTCTAAATATACCCAACTGTATTACAGTAAAGTCAACTTCCTGTTCTCCTGTAGGTTCAGTAGCACCTAGTTGTAGCTCTAAAGTATTTCTAGCATAGGCACTCAGTGCTCTGGACCCAGATCACTTTTGACTATATTCATTTTGTGCACCTCTTACATTAAACACAGTTGCTAACGGAAAAGTCCATTCATATTTTGTATACTATCCATTTTTTCTTCTGTAACTCAGAAGATTTTATTTTGAAGACATAAACTCAATTGAACAACATTTAATGATACAATTACTAAAATGGATTCATTATTACCTTCCTGGGCCACAAGCTAAATATTATACCTATGAATAAGTGTACTAGCCTGTAGTTTGGCAACACTGCCTCCAAAGAGAGAAATTCCTGCATTGTGATTACATATACTTCCATTTTTGTTTTATGTGAATGAAAAGCAGACATCATTCAAAAGGCAGTTAAGTTAGAGTTGGTTTTTTTCATCTTATCTGATCTATCTATTTACCTGAAAGGTTGACCCACCGTACTATGGTTTGAATGTATGCTCCAAAGTTATTGTGGTGGAAATTTAATACCTTGGGTAACAGTGCCTGGGAGGAGGACCCAGGGAACACTGATTTGGTCATGCTTGCTGTGCCTCCATGAATGGCCTAATGCTGTCATCATGAGAGAAGACTTCTTGTTTCAAGTGTTAGCTTGCTTTACAGGTGAGCTCAGCCTCTCTTGCTTTCTCTCCTGCACATCTCCCTTTCCTTTCACTTTATACCGTGGGTCATTGTGCTAACATAGTGAGAAAGCCAGGGAAAAGCACACATCTGGGGAGAGCTGTGAGTTTTGCCTATTGTGAAATGGTCTTTTGGGAGCTGTGACTGAGTCTTAATTATGTGTCTGGACTCAGAGCACCTAGTGTCCACTGGAGATTTGAAAAGACATTTTATCTGTGAACCAGGGATTCGCAGCCTATGGGGTAGGGTTTTTGTGAATACTGGGATAGTGTTTGAGATCATGACCCCATTCTGGTTTTGGGATGGAGACAGTTCATCTTTGAAGGAAGATGATAATGATACTGCAGAATCACATAGCAGTGGGAGATGTCTTAAGGGAGTTTAGAGTCCCTAGAGACCCTCCTCTTTTCTCCAGGTACCCACCCTCACTCCTGCAAGAATAAGGGATTGGGGCAAGACTGACTTTTAGCCAATGCCTCTGACAGAAAATGGGGAAGTTAGACTCCTTTGGAAAATAAGGAAGCCAGAACAGTAAAACTTTATTCATAGTGCAGCAGATACAGGAGAAAATCTACCTTCTAGCAGAGTACAAGATAGAAGGAATCAAAAGAGTTACTCAAGCAGAGTGTCTTGGGACTCACAGAGTAAGCTGGTTTCTAAAAATAACTGTTTGAATAACTGGTGCAATTTGGTCCATCGGGGTCTTGGTCTTTGTTTCTGGGGTAAGAAAAGATCAGTGGGCTAGGCATAACTTCCTCAAACACAAAGTGCACATCAGGTGTGTGGTAATTTTACAGCCATCAACCACTCAGGCCTTGCCCTATAACCCTGTTTATATTTTCCTCTAGTCTCTTCCTACAATATCCAGGACCAGGGAAGGAATGGAGGTATAGGTAACTCTTTGGAGGCAAAGAGGTCTAACTGTAAGGTCAAAGTTGGGAACCAAAAGGAAGAGAAAGCCAGGTAGGGTGACAAATGAGAGCTCTCTGTGTGACAATCTTGGGAAGAAGGACTGCTGATAAAATATCATCAACATATTGTAGTACTTTGCTATTGAGATGTGAAGCCTGATCTAGATCACAGCTGAGAGCATGGCAGACAAGTGGGGATTGTCCTTAAATCCTGGAGGGAAGACTGTCCAAGTGAGCTGAATGGCATATCCCAAGGCTGTGTCAGTCTAAGGGAAGGCAAAAGGTCTTAGGAATCAGGGTGAAGAGAGGAAGTGAAAAAGGCATCTTTTAGATCTATGACGGAAACTCAGGTGGTGATAGAAGGGATGGCAGAGGGCAGGGTGTAAGCATTAGGAACTATGGATGGGATTGATGCTTCCTATGTTAATAGCCTAGAGGCCTTGCACCAAGCAAAAATAATAATTGGGATTTTTTACAGCTAGAATATATGTATTTTAAGGGGAAGAAGCAGGACAAAGTAGTCCTTTTTGTAGGAAAGAAAGACTAAGGGGCTGGAGACACTGAAGAGACAGCAAGAGAATATTATGGTATCTGGAAATAAGTGAAGGAATCCTTCAGCTTGCTTTATAAAAGAGAGTGGAAAGCCACCACAATGGAAGAGGAATCTCTGTCCCAAAACTCAGGGAGAGGGAGAACATGGCGGACAGATAGCAGCAGCTATGGAGGCTCTCTGAAAGACCCAGCTTAGAATTCAGGAATGGTGCAGACTAAGGAATCATAAGCAAGAGGAGATATGCCCTGCTGACCCACGAACAAACTAGGATGAGAGAAACCAACTGGGAATGCAATCCTGGTGCCATAACAGGCACAGAAAAGCCTCAGTGTGGAAGCTGGAGCCTGTGCCATTGGAAGCCGCAATTTGGGTTTCCCACCACCGCTGTTGCATCTACATCGGCTCAGCAGGGAGAGAGACACGCGAAAGCTCTAAGAATGGGAATCAGTGAACAGAGTTGAAAGCAGAATGGGCGGGAAGCTGTGGATCGACCTGTGGTGAGTGAGAGAAACTGGGACTCTTCCACGGTCTAGGAGACTCCAACAGAGGACATTCTGGGACCGGGCAGACTTGTGGTAACAGGGCGCTGTAGTGACTTCAGTCACATATCCCCCTCTCAAGTGGGATTGGTGAGCAGTCCCTAGCCTACGTGACGCTGCTAGCTGAGGTCCAGTAGGCTAGCACAACCCAGGTCCCAGCGCCTGAAGGTAGGTTGACCTGGAGGGGTGGGCCCCACATAGGCTGCCCAGTCTGCAACTTCCTGGTGCACTGTGGTGGGTGGGAACACCTAGCCAGCGCAATTCAATCAGACTGTGGCCGACAGGGAAGGAAGCTGGGCCTCTTATATACAGTTGCATATATAAGGAACAAAGAATATGGGAAGAGGGCTCAACAAGAAAGGCTCCTTGGCCCCCAATCCTGAGAAAGAGACAATAGCAGACACAGCACCAATAGATATAAAGCACTACCTCCAGAGCCTCATAGACGAGTTCAGGAATGAAGTTATTAATGACCTGAAGCAAGACATAAGCAGAATAGTTAGAGAAATGTTAAGCACCACTCAAGAAAAAACAGATGATGGAATGGAAGAACAGAAAAAGAGGGGAGAATTGTTTGATGGAGAAAATAGAGAAATCATAGAATACATGAAGCAGGTTCAAAGAGATTACCAGGAAACTAAAAACTCTGTCGAAAACTGGCATAACAGCTTGAAAGAAACTAAGGACAGATTATCTGAACTGGGTGACAGATTTGTAATATGGGAGAATGAAATGAAAAACTTCTTAAAAGTAACAAAGAAATAAACAGCAATAATACAAAGACTAGAAGATGATAAGAAGATCCATAACTTAAGAATTAAGAACATAAAAGAAGAAGTAGGGGCACAAACAAATGAACTACAAAAGCTACTCACAGAAATAATCCAGGAACATTTTCCTAATTTAGCAAAAGGTAAAGATACTCAGTTGTATGAAGCATACAGGACCCCAGCCACCTACAACCCAAACAGAGCTACACCCAGGCATATAATAATCAAAATTCCAGAAATCTATTACAAGAACAGAATATTAAAAGCTGCCAGAGATAAGAAACAGATCACTTACAAGGGAACACCCATCAGAATTACAGCAGACTTCTCGGCACAAACCATCAAATCACAAGGAGCATGGGGGGAAATAATTCAAGCTTTGCAAGATAATAATCTCCAGCCAAGATTGATATATCCTGCACAACTATCCCTGGAAATTGATGGAAAAACAAGGTGCTTCCAGGATAAAGAGGAACTAGGGGAATATGCAACTACCAATTCAACTCAACAGAGAATACTGCAGGACATTCTAAAAAAGAAAAATATGAAGAATCCAGAAATAGTGGCAGAGAGGCCACAATGAATGGAGCAGAAAGCAAAATGAAGAAGACAAACTGACAACTAATCACAGAAAAAGAGCTCAAGAGAAATGAGGCAGAGAAGTTTGGATGATAGGAACATCTATTTTGGAGAAAATGACATCATAATAGGTAATACTGATTTAGTATCATCTTGTTTTGAAGTCTCATCAAGCTTTTGTTCTTCTGTCTCCATTGGTCTAAACAGGTTGTATCTTATTGGATTTTATTATATGTGTTAGTATAAACAAAAACTTTTATAGACAAGGAGATTATACAGAAACCATTGTTCATTTTCTGTTAGTTGATTCTAAATACCCTGTAATACTGTCATTCTCTTGAATGGTTTTACATTGTTTTGATATATTTGATGCTACAGTATACGAAGTTATACTCAAAGATTTCAAGGAAAGAGACAATATGGTAACTACTTTTATGTCAGGATTATCTTGTGGTGAAACACTGTTTTGCTTAAATGGTTATGTTTTGATCTGCACTGTTTTGCTGTTATGTCCTCTTTTATCTCAATCTCCATT
Organism: Cavia porcellus; assembly: GCF_034190915.1. NCBI lineage: Eukaryota > Metazoa > Chordata > Mammalia > Rodentia > Caviidae > Cavia > Cavia porcellus. The sequence continues at coordinate 76,393,874 of NW_026947494.1, read as the reverse complement.
TTATTATTTACTTTTTTATTTTTATCCTTTTAATTAAGGGAAAAATAAATTTAAAAATATCAGGATATGTTATAGTAACCCACTTTGACTTTCCATTATCTTGATTTAAAGCCCTGTATTGCTCTCACCATCTTGTTTTGACTGATGTTCCTCTATTCTGTTTTGCTTGATAGTACCAGGTTTGAAAATTTAGGCAACAGCTGTGAAGATAGTGGGATTCATTATGATGCCCATTCTGGTTGACTATTATCTACTCTTGAAGACCTATAATGTCTCCAATGTTTTGGTTTTGTTGGTTTCATTCTTTACTGTTTTGTTCAATTTTATTATAACTGATGATACAGGCAATTCTATTAGAGATAGCGGGAGGCATTATGGGAACCATTGTTGATCACCTTGTATTATGCTTTTACATTATCTATTATGTCCGTCCTTTTGATTTGACTGACTCTGTTCTGTTATGTCACATTTGGTTCTACTCTGTTCCAAAAAAGTCATAAGAACTGTGGGAGCAACAAAACCCAAAATGTGTAATTGTCATTGTACATAAGAAAGGAAAAGAAAGTGCTCTAAACAATATAACTGCATGTATATTTAAGTATATAAGATAGATAATGATATTACTGAGTTTTGTTGGATCATTGAACAGAACTGTTCGCAGTCTCACTGTTGGAATGTCCACTTTATAAGCTTTAATTTTGTTACTTGAACAACTATTTCTAAGATGACAATATGTAATCCATTAACTAGTGATTTCTTACTGTTTATTTTTTTTCTGTAAATCTGTATAACTTGTACCCTTTCTCTGCTTTTTTTTTTCTTTTTCTCCTTAAATAAAATTTTTAAAAAACTCAGGGAGAATTGGGAGAGTGGGTACAGGGATGAAGGTGAGAGGTCAGAGGTCATGTGAGGAAGTAAAGAGCAGAATGGTACAGTGGGTGGAGAGGGAGGATTTTGAAAAATAATGATTCATTGAAGGTTGAGGAGGAAGGAAGTCTCATTCCAGAAGGAAAACCGGGCATTGGGGGAATCCCCAGGAATAAATGAGAGTATGTAGGATGTTCCGGGGGCCAATTTAAGAGTGCTGTCATGTAGGGAAGAAAAAACTGACCATCAACTCCCACTACAATATTGAAGATTTAGCTCTTCGCCTTGAGAATGTTGACAAAGACAAAAGAGGAATAACTGGCTCCCTTTAGGGAGAAATAAAATTGACTTACCCCCAACTAGAAGAGCTACCCTGGGCACTAGTGTTGTAATGCATTGAAGGCACAAGAGCACAAGCCCCATCAGTCTTTGGACAGAAAAGTGGTGGGAACAGTGGCATGTGAGCAGCAGCAGGCAGGAGGAACCCTCTCTGCTGGCACACAAGCCAAAGTGCCCCAGCAGCTGAGCACTGGAAAGAAGTCTTTTTTTCCACATGAAAAGCCCAGTATTCAAGATTAAATTCAGTGGTTGAAACTTTGCAATAAATAAGTGGGCTTTGGGTTGCAGTTTGAGCACTAGATCTCTAAAAAAGGGTTCACTATAACTGGGCTCGTAGAACAGATCTTAGTAGGTTAACAGGGCAGGACATGGGAGTGGATGGCCCCACTCCCACTTTGAAGTGGAGACAGTCTATCTTTCATCATACGCATCAACTACATAAGGGGCAGGGTTTTGTTAGGGGTGGGGGCTGCAGATTTGAGCATAGGATTACCCAGTGTCCCTTTGGCACATCAAAAACAAGTCTCTGGAGATTCAGAATTCTGCCTTGGTAATTGGAATGTCTGGAGTACTGCTGGGAGAAATTGGAGGCCAAATTTATTGGAGATGTATCTGGAAGACTCTTGGTCAAGTTCTTGGTTTTTGTAGATCATAAAGGCAGTGGTTATGAAGTCAGCAATGAGTTCTGAAGGTCATCCTCAAAATATTTTGAGCTTTGCCCTGTTGTCAGGGAGTGCCTTTAAAATGAAGTAAGTCTTGAGAAAAAGTTGCCTTTCAGCTGAGGAGGGATGTAAATGAGTGTGAGTTTATCAAGCTTCTGTGCAATGGGCCATAAATTGAGGCAAGTTCTCTTGAGGATCTTGGCATATGTCTCAGCTTATGAAAGTTAATGGGCTTAATGGAGACACTGTCTAGACCAGTAAGAATGTATGACTAAAGTCCTGGTGGCTTCCACAATCCCTGTGTTTGGGGTCATGACACCAATTGAGGTCCTGCCTGGGGACAGCATTCACTGTCAGGTCTTTGCAGTGATATTAGGCATGGATTTTATCTGATGCATAGGTAGCCATTGTCCAAACTTGTCCTTGACCAAGGAGGAGAGTGGTGGTGAGGATGACATGAATATCATGCCAGGTGGGGTCAAAGGAATGAGTGAGATGAATGTACTGTGAGGATTTTGATGAGAAGGAACCAAGTTGACCTTCCATTTCAGGAGACAGGAGAGGGAGAATGGAACGTAGACTCCAGTAGGATCATTACTGCCAGCAACCTCTCACAAAAGGCAAAGGGGCTTTGGATCAGGGCACTTGGCACACTCAGCAGTGTGGTCTAACAGAAGGAAGGCTGGGGCATAAGCATCAAGGGAGGAGACGGTGCCCATGGAGATATGTTTGTTCGTGGAATCAAGGTTTCTATGTGATGGAGGGTCTGGAGCTAATCCTCAAAATGACCCTACACCATTACAAAGTAGACTTCATCCCAGAGATGCAAAGATGGTTCAACGTACACAAATAAATAAATGTAATATGCCACATAAACAGAAGAGAGGACAAAAATCACATGATTATCTCAACAGATCAGGAGAAGACTTTGACATAAACCAACATCCATTCATCAAAAATCCCTAAAGAAAATAAGCATACAAGAGCTTTGTCTCTATATGATAAAAGGTATTTATGGCAAACCTACTGCCAATATTATATTAAATGGGAAAAAGTAGAAGTTTACTCCTGGAATCAGGAACAAGTTAAGAATGTCCCACCATCATCAATCATATTCAATATAATATTTGAAACAATATCCAAAGCAATCAGGAAAAACAAAGACATAAAAGGAATATGTATAGGGAAAAATGTCAAATTATCAATAATTGAAGATGACCAGATCCTCTACATAGATGTTCAGAAAACTGAAAAAAAAATCCACCAAGACATTTCTAAAATTAATGATCTGATTTAGATATATTTGAGGTTACAAAATTAGTACATGAAGATCAATAGTGTTTCCTCACACTAATAATGAACTCGCTGAGAAAGAAATTAGGGAAATAAAATCATTCACAATACCTTAAAGAGAAATTACTTAGGAATTAATGTAATCAAGGAAGTGAAAAACTTACACAATAAAAACTACAGTATGGTGTAGAAGGAAATTGAAGAGATTATCAGAAAATGGAAAGATATTCTCTGTTCTTCAATAGGCAGAACGATAGACCCAGAAGAGCAAAAGTAATCCTAAACTACAGGAGCAAAGTAGGAAGCATTACCATCCCAGATGTCAATTTATATTACAAGGCTACCATGATTTAAAAAAATAAAACATGTTACTGACACAAAAACAGACACACACATCAGTGGAATGGAATAGATGATTATGTTAGTTACTTTTTTCTTATTGCTGAGACAAAATACCTGATGCCCAAAATTAAGGGAGGAAAAGTTTAATTACCTCATGGTTCATGAAGGTTTCAGTCCACAATCAGCTGGCTCCAAGGAAGGATGGCAATGGAAGGGGGCCACTGTTCATGGCAACAAAAGATACAGCAGCAACTAGAACAAAAGGGAGGGAGTGAGCCCCTTTTTCCTCCTTACATTGTAAGCAGGATAGCTGCCCTAGGGTGCGTGTGTAGCACTCACAGCATCTCTGTGCCCTCTTCTTGCACAGGATCAGGATGTTTACAAAGTGATTGAGTCTGGCCCCTACTGAATCACTTCATTAAACTTCTAAACTTCTCAAATTGGCACAATGTATCAACCATTACAAGGATACAGAAATTTTAGCCGTATGATCCTTGTTAAAGTGTCCAAAAGCATATCCTTGAGGAAAGATGGCCGGCCACTTTAACAAACGGTGTTGGGAAAACTGGCTACACACATGCAGAATATTGAATGTAGATTATCACATACAGAATTTATTGAAATAAAATCAAAATAGATCAAGGATATTAAGTTTTTAAAATTTTATTTTGAAAGTAGTAAAAGTTCAACAGCACAAGGCAGAACAAAGCCAATCGAGACAATGCAGTGAAATTGGTACAGGATTTCACAGTAGGATACTGGGATAGTAGTAATAGGTACTATGGTATATCGCCTTAACTTCACAATAGTTGTCCAGTCAATTACATATAGCAAAATCAAACCAAAAATAGAACATTATAAAACCAATTGAGAATACTGAATTGAGCAAAAGAAATATAACAAAACAAAATAGTGAAAACAACCTTTGCCTTCAAACAGAAGAAAGAAGGAAATCCCCCATATTTGCTATACTGCATATATCATCCTCCCAAGAGATGCTGAGACATCTATCCCCAGTAGCTATGGGGGCGGGGTGCTTGATTTTTAGCCTGCACAGCAGTAGGCTCACAGGTAATGGTTCTCCTGCAGGCCCACACTGCAGGTGCTTATCAAGAGGGCCGGTGAATAAGCTTCATCCTTTAAAACAAATGACTAGGATTTCCTTGCATATGAAAATCCAATTTTTCCCCTGGATGTGTTTGGGTGAGTGCCTTCATATGGAAGGGCATACGGTATCCCCCTCCTCAGTTACTCCTTTCTGTCTTTGTATCCTGAATGCTTGTGTAGATTTCCTCCATTGGACCCTTCCACCATGCCATTTCTGCTGCAGCTGAATACAGGGGCTGAAATTCTACATCGTAAGCCAAAATAAACCTGTCCTGCTTTAAATTATGAGTGTTCCAGTGATTAACAAGGGAAGTGACCCAAAAATCATCTCTGGAAGGAAAACTGAGGTCTGAAATGAATACTAAGAATAGCAAAAGAGAGAGGAAGTGGAGAAACAGAACAAAGAAGAGGACAAAAGGGAGGAAAAATAGGAAGAAAAAGAGGAGAGAAAAAGACAGGAGGAAGAGGAGAAGAGGAAAGAGAAGGGGGAAAGGATGTGGAAAAAAAGAAGGGAGTGGAGGAGGAGGAAGAAGAAGAAAACCCAGGTTAAAAAAAAAAAGAGAAAATGGTAAGCCAACATACCACAAAAGCATGCACTTAAAGGGGATCATTGATGTTGATGTCAGAGAATCAGGAATCAATATCTGACACAAGAAGTAGTAGAAACTCAGGGGAAACTCATTTTTTAAAAAAATTTATTATTGTAGTCACTAGTGATAAAGAAAGTTTAAGGTTTTACAAACAGTTCATCAAGAAGATTTGGATGATTTTGGTTCTTTCAATTCTTGTACAAGAACGTGGTTGATCTGTTAGTCCCAAGAGAGAAAACTGGCCCAAACATTGCTAGTAAAAACTGTCATGGTATGGACGATGATCCAGTTTACTTTTTAAATGCATTTACTTACATTTAATAAACTCACAGAAGTGTTTGGAATGATACACAGCAGCCTAGTAAGCTTAGAGAGAAACTGTTAAGGCAGAAAGACTTGATGAAGGGAAATTTACTCCTCACAAGTCATGTGAGAAGTTAATGTATTTATAAGCAGATTTTTTTATTGTTACTTTAAAAAATAGTATGAAAAATGTTTCTAAATATCATATATACTCATAAGAAAAAGAATTAACAGGTTCAAACCCAAAATCTTAACATGGTAATAGGTTATAGGAAAAAATAAACAGGAAACAAGAAAAAAGAAAAGCTGAAATTTCTAATTCTGCTTTTCTCATTATTTTAAAACATGGATTTTAGGTAAATATATAAAAGGAATATTTAGATTTTTAATATAAAATAATTTCAGATGCTTCAAGAAATATAATTAAGAGAAAATCATTTAGTATGTCAGCATACTAGTATAATCACTATGAGCAATTTTGAGGCTATTTTCTGTAGTACTATGGTTTCTCAGTAATAGTTCATGTAGATTTAACACCGCTGTAATAAAATTTTATAGCTTTTCTGTCCCTTTACATGCATCTCACTATAAGTGTGACATTTTATAAGATTACACTTCAGAATGCCATGCATGGGCCGCTGCTGGAGTGGGGACAGCCAGACTGGAGCCTCATTCTGTAAGTCAGCGCCATTCACAGGCTGCAGGAGGAGAGAACCAGACCTCACCAGGAAGCGATCTCCACCTGGAAACCATATAATTTTCATTGTTTTCTTGGGTTGGGTTTTATTCTCTTTTGTTTTGTTTGATTATGTTAAATCTGATTGCATGAGCAGCTATTTAAAAGATAGCAAGATACATTATGGTAGCAATTTTGGATTTACTATTGGCTTGTTTTGAAGTCTTTTACTGCATTCACTATTTTGTTTATGTTTTTATTTTATTCTGTTCCATTTGATATTTATTATGTCCAAAGATATCTGCAGCTGTTTTGAAGGTAACAAAAAGCATTATAGTAACTATTGTTGATTTCATAAAGTTTTGAGGTCCTGTATCTCTTATACTGGTTTATTTTGATTGGTTTTATTCTATTTTCCTTGCTTTTAAACTCTTTAAAATAAAAACCATTACACTTCATCATAAGGGTGTACCCAGTTGGCTTACTTATTACACTACTGTTGGATATTTTGATAGTTTCCTATTTCACCTTTGGGGATTAAAAATATTTCTGCATATAATTTTTCCACTTTTAGAGTTAAACTTCATGATACATATCTGAAAGTAAATTTAGTGCACCAGTTCTTAATGACACTGAATATAACTTGCACAACCACTTTCCAGAAGCACTGTATGGCTTTGCAGCAACTCTGTCTTGTCCTGCTCCCTACAGGAAATCTGGAATAGTCATCCTACCTGAAGCAGCACCCAGGGGCTTTGGGATTATGCTAAGGCATTTTGCATATTATGGCTGTAATGAACTGTTTCTGTCTTGTTTCCTACCCTGCTTTCTAATTAGTCATGCCAATTCTTTGTTAAAAATGAATCACTTTGTTCATTGCTATTTTTAATGAACTGTTTTAATCATAAAATATTTTCAATTGTAAGGTGAATAGCCTTCTTCTTTTCCAAAATTTATATATTCATTCCTATTCCATGGTCCCATTATAAATATAAACTTTCCCAGACTAATAACAGTAATGATAGCAATCACTGTATTTGTTTCAGATTTTAATTGCATTATATCTATGAGCTCAGCTTTCGATTTAATCTTGACTTGCTTAAGTAGTGCTACTTCTCTTTGTCAAGAAAAGATATTGAATTTTAAATGTTGTCATCTTGATATTTATCAATATAATTATATGTTTTGCTTCTATGTAGAATCATGTGTAGTTTTTTGTTCATCATATTTATAAATGAAAGTTTTGTTTTGAGATTTTAGATTTTAATAACTGATGTGGGTTTTGCCAACATTTATTTGTGCTTCAATGTGCTGTTTTTTTGTAAAAGAAAAAAATTATTTCTTTTGTGACTGTTTCTGTAGAATAGGAATTGTTTCTTCTCTAAAAGCTTGCCTGTAATTCACAGCGACTCTCCTACCTCAGCCTCTGGAATTACAGGTGCACACCACTATGCCTGGCCTGGAATGGAAATTTAGAACAAACTTATAGCATAAAACTGAATCATGAGTCAAAGATCTCATAACAAATTCCAGGGATATATGCCTTTACTTGGGAACTCTACCAAGCAAATTAAGAATTCATTCCAATCCTTCTCAGACTTTTATGAAAACAAAAAAGGAACACTTTTCAACTCATTCTATAAGACCAGTACTATCCTACTAACAAAGCTAGACAAAAACTTCATAAGCAAGCCAAATAAAATTGCACATTTAAAAGATCGTGCAGCATGATCAAGGAAGATTTACTGCTGGATTGTTGGAGTTACAACAGTGTAAAAAACTCAATCAGTGTAATATACCAAACAGATAAAACCAAGGGAAAAAAACAACTGAATTGAGACAGAAAACAACATTTTACAAAATCATTTACTACTTCATGATTTTTAAAAATGCGTTAAACAAGACACAGGAAGAAAATTTCTCCGACTTTTAAATATTGCTGAACACTAAATTGTCATTTTATTATTTGGATTATTTTTCCATTTTTCACAGACTTGTCAAGGTTTATAGCAGAACAATTCAGAATAACTAAATTTTAGAAGCATAAATGCCACCAATAGATGAGTGAATAAAGAAAATACTGTGTTTACAAACACTGGAGTATACTCTGTCATAAAGAATAAAGGACTAATTTGTAAGAAAATGTATGCACCTTGAGAGCATGACATTAAGTGAAACACATCAGACACACAAGATTAAATTATTACATGGTTTCTCTTATATGAGAAACCCAACTTAGAAATAAAAAACAAAATAAAATATAGAAAATAGGAAGTCATGATACATTGTTCTTAAAGGTAAAGAAGATGAAGAGATGAAGGGAGGGAAGGGGTAAGAACAAATAAAAGAAGCTGGCATGTGTTGTATGCGTGTACCAACTCCACAAGAGGAATATAAACATTCTGTACTGCTAACATCTACCAAAACAAAAAAGAAAAAGAAAGTGGTCAAGAGATGGGTGAAGAAGAGAGAGAGGGAAGGAAAAGAAAATTACAAAAAGGAATTAAAATGTGTTATACACCAACTTCCCACAAGGGATGTAAACATAATGCACTACGAACATTAACTAATAAAGTAAATTTTTAAAAAAATTTTCAGGCATTTATGAAAAACCCACAGCTAACGTACAATCAAGAAAGACTGGAATAGTTTCCCCACAAGGTTAACATCCTATTTTTGCCTCAGTTATATTGTGCTTTACTGGAAGTTGTGGCCATGTTAATTAGGCAAGAGAAAGAAATAAAAAGCTTCAAGTTGTGAAGGCAGAACTAAAATTATCTCTATTAATAGATGGCACATTCCTACACATAGAAAACTTCAGAAAATTCACTAAAAAACAAGAGAGCTAACAAGTAATCCAGCAAATTCACAGAGTACAGAATTAACACAGAAGGATCAGTTCTTTCCTTACACTAACAATGAACAAACCTAAAGAAAATTACATAAACAACTTCCCTTACAATATCATCCAAAAGGATGGCATATCCAAGACAAAATTAAACAGGGACACAAATGACTTGAACACTGAAAATAAAAATAAATCATTGTGAAAAAAATTTAAATATTCAAAAATTGAAAATACTATAGTTAAAACAATTGATATTGCTAATATGACAATACTTCTCAAAAGTATTGTCGTATCTACAAAATCAATGCAGTCCATATCAATATTCAAACTATTTTTGTACAAGGGAAAAACTTAATTTTATATGCATATCGAATTGTAAGAAGCTCTGAATAGTCAAAATAATATTGAAAAAAAGAGCATAATTGGAAGACACACAATTCATGAATTTGAACCTTCTAAACTATAAGCAATCATAACCAAATATGACAACATACGAATAAAATAGATCAATTAAATATAATTAAAAGTACAAAAATAAACACATATCTATGGCCATTTAGTTTTTTACAAAAATGCCCAGACCATCTAATGAAGAAAGAATAGCTTATTCACCAAATGGTGCAGAGTCAACTCTAATTCTTATGTAAAAGATTGAATTTGGATGCATAACTCATAGCTCATACAAAATTTTACTTAAAATGGACCAATAACCTAAGTATAAGCCCTGTCGATAAAATTCTTAGAAGCAAACATATTGGTAAATCTTTAGGACCAACAAAAGAAGAAAATAAATAAATTAGACTTTTTCAAAATTAAAACTTTTTGTAAAAGTAGCAAGAAACAAGACAAATTTCTAATAATGTAAAAAAACTATAGAATACAAGAACATATTACCAAGTTACTCATCAAGTAAAGATTTATTATCAAGAGCATGTAAAGAATTCCTTGAACTGAATAAGGAAAAAAGATAAATGATCCTGTTTTAAGGTAGCTGACACACTTGAAGATGTTTTGCTGAAGAAGAAATACAAATGCCCAATAAGCACAAGAGAAATGTTCAACATCTTTAGTCACTAGTGAAAGTAAATCAAAGTCACAATGAAATACTTCCTGGTCACTTACTTGGAAGCTTATAATTTCAAAAACATAAAACAACAAGAAGTGGTACGAATGTGAAAAAATTGGAACTTTGCTGTATCTCTAATGGAGAGACTATCAACTGATGCAGCCACTTTGGAAATAATTTTGTAAGTTTGTCAAGCTTGGAGCTTTCTTTTGGAGTGATTAAAATTACTTTCTGCTAGTGGTTAGACTGGATAGCAATATGATTATAGACAGTCATCATATTGTTCACTTTAAAATGATTAATTTTATATCATGTGAATTTCAACAAGTATTTTATTTTTTAGAAAAGATTTTTCTCAATACAGAAAATTTGTGGGGAACCTTGTAAGGCAAAACTATTTATTTTTCTATTGTAGAAATAGTATTGCATTTTTAATAGGACTATTTCCCTACTTTTTCTGGTACATTTTTAAAACATTTATGAAAACTTATACAATTCCACCCAGATAAATAGGTTTTATTTTATTCTTACCTAATCATGGATTTCTATAAAGTATGTTCTCTTTCCTTTCTACTACTGACATTCCTTTCTGCCAAATGATTATCATCACCATTACAACTTCCTGCCTTATCTCCCATATACAAACAAAAATACTCTGATAGTGCCCATCTTAAAAATAAATAAAACTCAAATAATGTTCCTATTAAATTCAGCTGTGAAGGAAATTTTCATAACTATGAGGCAAAATTCAAATGTGTGCCTTTAAAAATGTGTTAATCATAAAACTAATTATTTTTATAATGAGTTGTGGGCATAATACTGGGGATTAAACCTGGGCTTTGCACATGCAAAACATGAATTCTGCTACTGACTCATAACCCACAGGTATAATTTTATGAAGACATTTTAAAATTTATCATAAAAGGATCATAAAGTGAAAACAGGGAAAATTATTTATATGTCATATCACAGATCAAAGATTAACATATTTGCTATATAAGGTACTTTTTAAAATAAATTTTAAATTAAGTTTTAAAAATAAGAGTCTTGTAAACAAAAAGGAACATCTGGAGTTGATTTTAGATATAAAACCAGTGTTAAAACTCACATACATTTTTAAAAAAATTTTTATTAAAAAACAATTTAAAAAGAAGGAGATTAAGATAAAAGAGCACATAACAGCACAACAACACAGGTCAGAACAGAACAATTTAAACAACATAGTGTTTCACCACAAGATAAACTGACATAACAGTAGTTACCATAGTGTCTCTTTCCTTGAAATATTTGAGTGAAACTTTGTATATTATAACATCAAACATAACATGACAGTGCAAAACCATTCAAGAGAACGAAAGTATTACAGAGTATTTAGAACCAACTAACAGAAAACCAACACTGGTTTCTATATTATCTCCTTACCTATAAAAATACTTGTTTATACTATCACATATAAAATCCAATAAGATACAACATGATAAAACCGATGGAAACAGAAGAACAAAAGCTTGATGGGACTTCAAAACAAGATGATGTTAAATCAGCACTAGTTACTATATTGCCTTGTTTTCTTTCAGAATAACTGTTCATACCATCAAGACAATAAAATCAAACTGATAATAAAACCATTCAAGTTAATTAATGGAAACATTATAAGGCTTCAAAGCAACATAATGGGGAATCATGATTACCTCATACTTTTATGTACACTTACCATTCCTTACACTGGGGAAACTATTCAGTATTTATATGTGTGAGTTAGATTTATTTCATGTATGAGTATAGCCTCAAGCTGCACCCATTTATTTATAAGTATCTCAATGTGATCATTCTTTATAGCTAAGTAATACTCCATTGTATAAAAATACCACAACTTTTTTATCCATTCCTCAGTTGATGGACACTTAGGTTGTTTCCAAGATCTGGCTATTACAAATTGTGCTGCTATAAACATGGGTGTACATATATCACTGTGGTATGATGTTTTCAGTTTTTCTGGGAATATGCCTAGAAGTGGAATAGCTGGAAAAAATGGGACTTCCAATCCCAGATTTTTGAGAAATCTCCAGACTGACCTCCACAATGGTTGCAACAATCTACACTCCCACCAACAGTGCAGGAGAGTTCCTTTTCCCCTCAGCCTCTCCAGCATTTGTTGTTGATAGTTTTCTTGATCCTGGACATTCTTTCAGGAGTGAGATGGTATCTCAGTATGGTTTTAATTTGCATTTCTCTAATGACTAATGATGATGAACATTTTTCCTCTATTTATTTGCCTTTTGTATTCCTTCATCTGTGAAGTGTGTATTCATCTCAGATGCCCATTTTTGGATTGGATCTTTGAATTTTGGAGGTCTGATTTTTTTTTAATTCTTTGTATATTTTAAACAGAAGTCCTTCATCTGAGGGATAGTTCACTAAGATTTTTTCCCAGTTTGTGTGCTTTCTTTTCTCTATGCTGGAGATTTCTTTTGACATGCAGAAACTTTTTAATAAGAGGTGATCCCAGTTATTGATTCTTGGAAGTATTTCCTGTGCAGTTTGATTCCTGTTCATGAATTCTTCAAGGTTTCTACCTAATTTGTCTTCCAATAGATTTAGTGTTTCTGTTTTACTATTCACATCTTTGATCCATTTAGATTTTAATTTAGTACATGGTGATAGGCATGGGTCTAGTTTTAGTTTTCGGCATATAGAGAGCCAGTTTTTCCAACACCACTTATTAAAAAGACTGTCGTTCTTTCAATGAGCATGTTTGGCCCCTTCATGAAAGATGAGGTGGCTGAGTATGTTTGTTGTTGTGTTTGTATCTTCTATTCTATTCCATTGATCTTCATCTCTGTTATGATTCCAGTACTGTGTTGATTTTACTACAATTGCTTTGTAGTATAACTTCAGGTCAGGGATTGTGATGCCTCCTGCCTTGCCTTTGGTGCTAGAACTGTCTTTGCTAGTCTAGGTCTCTTCTAGTTCCAGATGTATTTGAGAAATGATTTGTCTAGATCTATAAGGTATGTTGATGGTATTTTTATTGTGATTGCATTGAATCTGTATAACAGTTTTGGGAGAATGACCATTTTCACAATATTTATTCTGCCTATCCATGAGCAAGGATATCTTTACATTTTATGAGACCCTCTTCAACTACTTTTTTCAGTGTATTATAATTCTTCCTATATAGATCTTTACACTCCTTTCATGAGATTAATTCCTAAGTATTTCATGTTTTTTGGATGCTACTGTGAAGAGTATGGCTTCTCTTATTTCTGTCTCTATGATTTTGTGGTTAGTGTATAGGAATACTATTGATTTTTGAGTACTGATTTTGTATCCAGCTGCATTGCTGAATTTGTTTATTATATCTAGTCTTTCACTGAAGTTTTGGGGGTCTTCTATGTAAAGTATCATGTTATATACAAAAAATGGTAATTTGACTTCTTCTTTTCCTATCTTTACCCCTTTTATTTCTCTCTCTTGTCTAATTGCTCTGGCTAGTAAATCCAGTACTATATTAAATAGGAGTGTTGATAAGGGACATCCTTGTCTTGTGCCTGATTTTAAAATAAAGCCCTTCAGTTTTGGGCCATTTAGTATGATACTGACTGTTGGTTTGTCATAGATGGCCTATATTATATTGAGGTAAAGACCATCTATTCCAGCTTTCTGTAAGGTCCTTATCACAAATGCATGTTGGGCATTATCAAAAGCTTTTTCTGCATCTATAGAAATCATCATGGGATTCTTTTGGCTTTATTAATACAGTAGATTACATTTATTTGGCTTTATTAATACAGTGGATTACATTTATTGATTTACATATGTTGAACCATCCCTACATACCTGGGATTAATCCCACTTGGTCATGATGTATATCTTCTTGATGATTTGCTGCATCCTGTTTGCCAATATTTTGTTGAGAATTTTTGCATTTGTATTCATTAGAGAGATTGGCTTGAAGTTGTTTTTTAGTTGGGTCTTTCTCAGGTTTTGGTACTAGAGTAATATTTGCTTCCAGGAATGACTTAGAAAGGATTGCTTCCCTTTCAATTTCATTAAAGTTTGAGAGTGATGCCATTAAGTCTTCTTTGTATTTCTTGTAGAATTCTGCAGTGAATACATCTGGGCCTGGGCTCTTCTTAATGGTAAGGACTTAATTACATTTTCAATCTCATTAATAGAAATTGCGTTATTCAGCAGTTTTTCATCTTCTTGACCCAGCTTTGGTAATTCATATGTTTCTAGGAATCTGCCTCTTTCTTCTGTATTATCAAACCTATGAGAGTAGAGATTTTTGAAATAGGTGTTGATGATTTTCTGTATTTCTACAAAGCATATAGTGATTTCACCTTTTTCATTTCTTATTGCATAAATTTGACCTTTTTATTCTCTTTTTTAATAATGTTGGATAGAGCTTATCAAATTTATTTACTCTTTCAAAGAACCAACTCTCTGATTCATTGATTCTTTGAATTGTTTTCTTAGTCTCTATCGCATTAATTTCTGCTCTGATTTTTACAATTTCCTCCCTTCTTTTGTCTTTGAGCCTAACTTGCTCTTCTTTTTCTCGATGTTTGAGGTGTAGCATCCGGTTATTTATTTGTACTCGTTCTGTTTTCCTGATGTGGAAACTCAGTGCAATAAATTTTCCTCTGAGGACGGCTTTCATTACATCCCACAGATTCCAGTAAGTTTATTTGTATTTTCATTTGCTTACAGGTATTCTTTAATTTCTTCTTTAATTTCTCCCTGTGACCCACTGATTTCTCAACAGTGTGTTATTCAGATTCCATGTATTTGTAAGATTTTTCCTGTATCTTTTATCATTGATTTCTAATTTCATTGCACTATGATCTGATAACATGCATGGGATAATTTCAACTTTTGCATTTATTTAAATATGTTCTGTGGGATAACACATGGTGTATTTCAGAGAATGTTCCATGTACTGCTGAGAAGAATTTGTATTCTGATGTTTTAGGATGGAACACTCTGTATATATCTATCAAGTCCATTTGTTCACATGTGTGATTCAGTTCTGTTATTTCTTTGCTGATTTTCGTCTGGCTGATCTGTCCCTTGGTGTCAATGGTGTGTTGAAGCCTCTTGTTAAAACTGAGTTATTTCTAATTCGATTGTTCATTTCTCTTAATACTTGCTACATATAACTGGGTGTCCTGGAATTTGGTGCATATATTTAAGATTGTTATCTCTTCTTCTTGAAGTTTTCCCCTAACCAGTGTATAATAACCTTCTTTATTTCTTCTGATCATTCTTGGTTTGAAGTTCACATTGTCTGCAAACAGAATAGCTACACCGCTTTAATGAAGTATTGTTTTCCATCCTTTGACTTTCAGTCTGTGAGTATCCTTTTGGGTTAGATGGGTTTCTTGTAGACAGCATATGATTGGATGTTGTTTCTTGATCCATTCTGTCAGTCTGTTTCTTTTAATTGGTGCATTGAGACCATTTAGATTAATGGGCATAACTGTTATATGTTGGTTTATTATTGACATGTTATCTTTCTGCTGTTGCATCTTTGCCTTTCTGTTCTGTTTAATTGTCGGCTGTGCTTAGTGGTTTTTTCCTAAGTGTATCTAAACTGTCTTTCAGTATTCTTTGCAGGGTTGGCTTGGTGATCATGAACTTCTTCAGCTGTTCTTTGTCATGGAAGCATCTTATTTCTCCATCCATGTTGAAAGACAGTTTTTCAGGGTACATCAGTCTAGGTTGGAAATCATTTTCCTTTAGGATCTAAAATACTTCACTCCATGCTCTTGTTTAATGTTTGTGCTGAGAAATCCTCTGTGATTCTGGTGGGTTTTGCTTTATAGGTGATCTGTCTTTTCTCTATGACAGCTTTTAATATTCTATTCTTAGGTTGGACTTCTGGGATGGTGATTATTATACATCTAATTGTAGCTTTATTTTGGTTATGGCTATTTGGAGTTGTATATGCTTCACTGACCCTGATGTCAGTTTCCATTCTCATGTTTGGGAAATTTTCAGCTATTGCTTCTCTAAATATCCTCTTGATGTCCTTTATGTTGTCCCTCTTCTTTTTCATTTATCCTTATAAACCTTATGTTGTTTTTCTTTGCATCATCTTGCAGCTGTTGAATTGTTATTTCCTGATTCCTTGTTATTTTTAAAAGATCTTTCCTTTCCTGTTCACTAGCTGCAATTTTGTCTTTGAGGTCTGATATTCTATTTTCACTCTTATTTAGGCAGTTTTTACAATTTTCAATGGAATTTTTGATTTCCTGTATATCTCTTTGCATCTGCATTATGTATTCTGTTTGTTTCTTATATTGATCACCCAGGGATTCTACCTTTCTGTTTAGTTCCTCCAGTTTTTTTTACTGTGTCTTCTTTAGATATGTTCAGCATCTCTTTCATTTTTTTAATCATTTCTTCTCTTCCTTGGGAGATTATTTCTAGTTTGAATTCCTTTAAAGCTTCCCAGAGTTGCTTCTTTATTTCAGGTGCTATTATTTCAGATATTCAGGTTTATGGCATATGTTTTCTTCTACATACATAACTCCTGAGGTTTCCTGGGATGGGCTGGAGGTTTGAGATTGCATATTGGTCTTTCATTTTGTCATTTTCCTATATTTCTGTGTTTCAAGTGTTGTTCCAAGGCTTCCCCTGGATGTATTAGAAATTGTCTCCTGTGCCCTAGGCTCCTGGGACTGAAAGGAGTTTGCTGAGCTTGGACCTGTTTGGCACTCAGGTCCTCCTGTGCCAACTTCAGAGTTCCAGGTAGCTGGAGCAGCTGCCTAGCCCTGTGGATGATGGGCTAAAGCTCTCCTCTGGAGATGACCAATGCCCTGGAACTCACTTCACTTGCTCTCAATCCTGTAATTGGAAGAAGGTCACTGGGCATAATATAGTTGTTCCACAAAACCTCCCAAGGCTAGTCTAGTGTGGCTGGGCTCTGGGCATGTTCTTGAGCTCTGAAAGAGATGATCTTAAAGTCTCCAGGGGCTCAGGGTGGTGCACGTACTCACTCCAGCCGCCAGCTGAGTTTCTCGGTTTGGGAGAAGGTCACTGGGCGTGTCCTGAGCAGGCAAGAAACCCGCCAAACGTAGCCTATTGTGGCTGGGCTCTGGGCAGGTCCTTTAGTTCTGGAAGGGATGATTTTAAAGTCTCCCGGGGCTCAGAGTGGCAT
Organism: Cavia porcellus; assembly: GCF_034190915.1. Lineage (NCBI taxonomy): Eukaryota > Metazoa > Chordata > Mammalia > Rodentia > Caviidae > Cavia > Cavia porcellus. Next base: position 76,376,613 of record NW_026947494.1, on the reverse strand, counting down.
GCGAACTTATCTCAGCTGCTAGCTGAGTTTCCCGGTTTCCACATACATTTTTTAAACCAAATAAAAAATACAGCAAGTTTTTAAAATCTCCTTGTTTGTTATGGTTTGTGTCTAGATGTCCCTCCAAAACCTCATGCAGTCATAGTATAAGGACACAATTATATGGTTAGTATATATAATATATAATAACAAACTTACAGACATATTGTATAATAATAGTTACAGACATGTTGTAGCAAGAAAAGTCAAATAGTAGCTTCTGCCTATACTCCTCTGCCCATCACATAAACACTGCTGAATTCAGTCAGTTTTCACTGTCTGGGTCCTGCTCCTTTCTTCTGAAAATGTGCTAGGCCAATTTGATTATTCTCAGCTTATGTTTTTCTTAATTAAGAAAACATATTGCTTTGAACTGGTATCAAGGTCTTGGGTTGGGGTGAAGTAACCTGGCCAAAGATAACTTTTAACTCTGCTTGCTTTACTTAACTCCTTCCCCTCACCCCCAGGGTGTTATGATAAACAATCCTTTTAAGCTAATGTATGTAGAGTTAGTTTTCCTGACAATATGTGAATTAATTCAATCCATGTAACCAGTCATGCAATTCATCATACATCCTGCTTGTGAACTATATTTAAACTGGACTCAAGTTGGGTTTTTGCTAGTGATTTGGACTTCATCCCACTAGTCCTCTAGAGTAATAAACAGTTGCCTTGTAGATTCTTCAGTGCAGAGTCTTTTGTTTGATTTCATATCAGTTTTCCTGCAACAATAGAAGGGTTTTTTTCAGAGAGTGCTGGACATAGAATATGTGATGCTAAGATTGAGATCCATGATTAGTAATTCATCCACTGATTAGTCTGGCACCTGCCTTAAGCTAGATAGCCTACAAAGGCTGTAAAAGATAAATAAATCTGCTATTTTTACTTTTTGATAGCCACTTGATTTTCCTGTCTTCTGTTATCCATGAACTGATTATCCTATGTGATGTCCTTCTGCCTTACCAACATGTTTTGAAGCCAGTCATCTATGAACTAAAAACTCTACAACCTGTAATCTAAATAAACCATTTCTCCTTTAACTTTGGGTGTTGAGTATTTTGTCTAAGCAATGAGAAAAGTGTAAGACAGAATTTGGTACCAGAGAAGTGGGGTCATTGCTATGACTATACCTGACCATGTGGTTTAGGAGTCTTTGGGATTGGCTCTTTGGAAAGATTTGGAGATGCTAGTTGTTAAAACATCACTGGAAAGCTTTAGTTTGTACTGGATAGAAGACTCTGTCAGAGCACAGAAGACTGGAATGCTGATAGAAATTCTACTGGTAAAGATTAGGCTCAGGAGGTTTCTGCAGGGAAGTACTGTATTGGTTGTTGGAATCCACATGATGTATGTTATGTTTTGACAGAGAGTTGCATTATTCTTGTGATCAAAGACTTTGTCTAGGACTGAGATTAAGGGTGACAGACTAATAATCTTTCAGAAGAAATTTCAAGGCATTGCATTACTGAGACCTTGGCATGGCTACTGTTGGATATTTTCAGCCAGATTTATGTTAAGAATCAAGAACACAGAGCCCAGAAGAATGATTTAAAACATTTTGACTTTGGCCAGAAAGGTAACACCAGAAAATTTGTAACATGCAAAAAAGAAACAGAGGATAAATTGTTTGCTAAAAATCCCAAATGTTTCAGAACAGAAAATATGGCCTGAGGACATCATAAGAACCAGTAGGACTCCAGTATTTGTAGCCTCAGAGCTGCAAAGGTGAAAACCTTCACTCTGAGAGGAGTGCTCCAGAGTACCATGTTCCAAAATGGTGGCAGCCTATAGAACCGGGTTCAGAGCATTCAACAGTACAGGCCCTTGACCCATACAGTCAAAAGAGAAGGAATGCTGGCCACTGCTCCAGCTAGTGGCAGACCTTGGTGTCATCCACATGGTACTGCTTTAGAGGCACACAGAATGCAACAGTTGTGAGATCAGGAAGGATTCCACCTAGATCTCAGAAGCACTTGGAGGCCAAGCAGTGTGTCCCCCAAAAAGCAGAGTGCAAAGAGGCTGAAAGCAGCTCTTCTTGTTGTTTGTTGTTGGTCACTTGCTTGTGCTGCCTTCTACTCCTATGAACTGTTTAGCTTCTGTGATGCCCTTCTGCCATACCAACCTGCCTCGGAGATAGTCAACTATGAACTGAAACTTCTATAAACTGAGTTGAAGATAAATCTTTCTTTCTTTAGCTTTGGATCCATTAGACTGACAAACAGTTTTGTAGAATGCAGTATTGTCAAGGTTTGAATAATGACTTCTGGTTTTAGTACCAAGAAGGCAAAATAATAGAATACAAATGAAGTACCATTAGGCAGTATCTAGCAAAAACATAAAAATTCATCCCTTAGGCCAGTAATCACATTTCTGTAGTTCTACACCAATTCATCACTGGAAAAATAAGAAAAAAACATATACTCATATAAATATATATTACAGTATGACTCAACTTTTAAAACTGAATTTATGAATATGTAATCAATAAAATGCACCTATTTTAATGCACAATTCAATTAATTTTTACAAATATAATGCTTACATAGCCACTATGTAGAAGAAAATATAAAATAATTTCATCACTCCAAAAATTTTCTCATTTGTTATACCCAGTCTCTCTCTCCTGACCATAGGCAACCACTGATCTTCCTGTTGCTGCACATTTCTTTGTATTTTCTAAAATTTCATGTAAGTGAAGTCAAACAACTATATGTGTCTGACTTTTATCCACTCAATATAATATTTTAGGTATTTTCTTATACTGTTGCATATATTAATAATTTATTTTTTTATTCTAAAGTAGTTTTCTATGAATATAGTACAGTCTGGTTATTCATTACTATTGATCCCCATGTTAATTATACCAATTTGGAGATACCATAGAGAAGGGTACTATGAATATTTATGTATGGATTGTTCTTTGGAGATATGTTTTTCTCCTCTCTGGAAAAATACCTCATAGTAGAATTTATGAACTAAACAATAACTGCATATATAAATCTAAAAAGAAAGGCTCATTTTTCAAAGTCCTTGCCAAAATTTAACATTAAAAGTCTTTCCAAAATTTAGTCTTTCTTTTACAGTTGCATAAGCATTTCATTTTATTGCCCTAATTAGTAGGAGAGTACGCATCTTTTATGTGACTATTTGTGATTTTATGTCTTCTCTGTACATTACTGTCCAAATGTGCATCACTTTTTAAATTGAGTTGTCTTCATATTTACTGAATTACCTGAGGCCTTTATTGACTCTAGGTAAGGGTTTTATATGAGGCATATGATTTATGGATTTTTTTCACCTTATTTTTGATGTATTTATCATTTACCTCTTGATATATTTTTAAAGAACAATTTACTTTTGATAAATCCCAACTTATTATTTTGGTTTTGGTCATATATAAGAAATCTATGTGAAACCTAAAGTCAATTTTTAGCCCATGCTTTTCTGGAAAATTTAGGTATTAGTTTTAATATTTAGATCTATGATTTATTTTAGTTTTGGAATGAAGTAGAGGTCTAAAATAATGAAATGGAGTAAAGAACATAGAACTAAGAGTCTAGAATTTCTTTTTGCATATAAGTGCCCATAGAGAGGCATATAAGTACCCTCTAATGGTAATATTTATTTTTAAAAATCACCTTCCCAATTTTGTTCAGTAGCAGCTGAGTATAAACTTGTGATTCTATATTTTTAATCTCTATTATAATTTATTTATCAATGTATTTCCCTTACATTTATGCCTGCACATTCTTTTTCCTTAGCTTTGTAATAAGTTTTGAAATCAGCTCATAGAGCTCAGCAGGTCTTGAGCCTGCCTACCCAAACCTCCCAGCTTCCTGCCCTGGTTGGCAGAATCTGGAGATTTGGGCTTGCCAGCACCCTCAATTCTGGACACTGGACAGCCTGGGGTGAGTGTCCCTACACCTTCACCTGAGCCCCAGGCATTTCAGATCCTAGCTTCCACCCTGGCCAAGGAACTTCATGGCTTCATGCTGCACTAGACCAGCACAGCAGGTCTTGAGCCTGCCTGCACCAACTTCCCAGCATCCTGCCCTGATCAGTGGACTCTGGGAATATGGGCCTGCCAGCACCCTCAATTCTGGAAACTGGTCAGCCTGAGGTGAGTGTCCCTGCACCATCTTGAACCCCAGAGCTCCCACCAGCCAAGGAACTTCACAGCTCCTTGCCACACTCAACCTGCCCTGCAGGGCTTGGGCCTGCCTGCCCCACCCCCAGTGACCCTCTCTCAATTGGGGAACGGGCCCCCAGAATCCCAGGAACTGAAGGCATGGAAGAAGATTTCCAAAGGCCCAGGGGAAGCCTTGGAATAACACTTCAAACACAGAAATATAGGAAAATTACAAAGCGAAAGACCAAATTACAATCTCAAATTCCCAGCCCATGCCAAGAAACCTTAAGAGCTATGTACATAGAAGAAAATATATGCCATACACCTGAAATATATGAAATAATAGCAACTGAAATAATGAAACTACTCTGGGAAGCTGTAAAGGAATTCAAACTAGAAATAATCCCCCAAGTAAAGAAGACATGATAAAAGAAATGAAAAAGATGCTGAACATATGAAAGGAAGACACAGTTTAAAAATTGGAGGAACTAAACAAAAAGGTAGAATCCCTGGATGAATGATATAAGAAACAAACAGAATACATAAAGCAGATTCAAATAGATATACAGGAAATAAAAAATTCCATTGAAAGTTGTCAAAACCACTTACACAAAAGTGAAGATAGAATATCAGACCTCGAAGACAAGATTGCAGCTAGTGAATATGAAAGGAAAGATGTCTTTAAAATAACAAGGGATCAGGAAATAACAATTCAATAGCTGCAAGACGATGCAAAGAAAAGCAACATAAGATTGATAGGGATAAATGAAAAAGAAGGGGAAACATAAAGGATGTCAAGAGGATATTTAGAGAAGTAAATAGCTGAAAATTTCCCAAACATGAGAATGGAAACTGACATCAGGTTATGGCTAATTGGTCAACTCCAAATAGCCATAACCAAAATGAAACTACACCCAGACATATAATAATCACCATCCCAGAAATCCAACCTAAGAATAGAATATTAAAAGCTGTCAGAGAGAAAAGACAGATCACCTATAAAGGAAAACTCACCAGAATCACAGCAGACTTCTCAGCACAAACAATAAAGTCAAGAAGAGCGTGGAGTGAAGTATTTCAGATCCTAAAGGAAAATGGTTTCCAACCTAGACTGAAGTCCCCTGAAAAAACTGTCCTTCAAAATGGATGGAGAAATAAGATGCTTCCATGACAAAGAACAGCTGAAGAAGTTCATGATCACCAAGCCAACCCTGCAAAGAATACTGAAAGACAGTTTAGATACACTTAGGAAAAAACTACTAAGCACAGCAGACAATTAAACAGAACAGAAAGATAAAGATGCAACAGCAGAAAGATAACTTGTCAATTATAAACCAACATATAACAGTTATAACCATTAATGTAAATGGTCACAATGCACTAATTAAAAGAAACAGACTGACAGAATAGATCAAGAAATAACATCCAACCATATGCTGTCTACAAGAAACCCATCTAACCCAAAAGGATACTCACAGACTGAAAGTCAAAGGATGGAAAACAATACTTCATGCAACAGGAACACAAGAAAAAGCAGGGGTGGCTATTCTGTTTGCAGACAATGTGAACTTCAAACCAAGAATGATCAGAAGAGATAAAGAAGGTTGTTACACATTGGTAAGGGAAAACTTACCAGTTCTTACCAAAAGAGGAAGAGATAACAATCTTAAATATATGCACCAAATTCCAGAACACCCAGTTATATATAGCAAGTATTAATAGAAATGAACAACCAAATTAGAAATAACACAATTTTAACAGGAGACTTTGACACACCATTGACACCAAGGGACAGATCAATCAGACAGAAAATCTGCAAATAAATAACAGAACTGGATCATACATGTGAACAAATGGACTTGATAGACATATATAGAGTGTTCCATCCAGCAACATCAGAATACACATTCTTCTCAGAAGTACATGGGGCATTCCCCAAAATATACCATATTCTATCTCATAGAACATATTTAAATAAATGCAAAAGTGTTGAAATAAGCCCATGCATGTTTTCGGATCATAGCGTCATAAAATCAGAAATTAATGATGAAAGATACTGCAAAAATCCCAAAAATACATGGAAACTGAATAACACACTGTTGAGTAATCAGTGGGTCACAGGGGAAATTAAAGAAGAAGTTAAACAACACCTACAAGCAAATGAAAATACAAATACAACTTACTTGTAACTGTGGGATGCATGGAAAGTTGTACTCAGAGGAAAATTTATTGCACTGAATTCTCACATTAGGAAACCAGAAAGAATATAAATAAATAACCTATTGCTACACCTCAAATATCTAAAAAAAAGAAGAGCAAGTCAAGCCCAAAGTCAAAAGAAAGGAGGAAATTATAAAAATCAGAGTAGAAATTAATGCAATAGAGACTAAGAAAACAATCCAAAGAATGAATGAATCAAAGAGTTGGTTCTTTGAAAGAATGAATAAAATTTATAAGCCCCTAGCCAACCTTATTAAGAAAGGGAAGAAAAAGCTCAAATTCATGCAATAAGGAATGAAAAAGACAAAATCACTACAGACTCTATGGAAATACAGAAGGTCATCAACACCTATTTCGAAAACCTCTACTCTTATAAGTTTGTTCACACAGAAGAAAGAGACAGATTCCTAGAAACATATGAAGTACCAAAGCTGGGTCAAGAAGATGTAAAACTGCTGAATAACCCAATTTCTATTAATGAAATGGAAAATGTAATTAAGTCCTTACCTACAAAGAAGAGCCCAGGCCCAGATGGATTCACTGCAGAATTCTACAACAAGTATGAAAAAGATTTAATCCTGACACTCCTTAAACTCTTCAATGAAATTGAAAGTGAAGCAATTCTTCCTAAATCATTCTTGGAAGCAAATATTATTCTAGTACCAAAACCTGAGAAAGACCCAACTAAAAAAGAGAACTACAGGCCAATCTCCCTAATGAACACAAATGCAAAAATCGTCAATAAAATATTGGCAAGTATGATGCAGCAAATCATCAAGAATATTATACACCATGATCAAGTGGGATTCATACCAGGCATGCAGGGATGGTTCAACTTACGTAAATCAATAAATGTCATCCACCACATCAATAAAGTCAAAAGTAAGAATCACATGATCATTTCTATAGATGCAAAAAAAGCTTTTGATAAAGTCCAACATTCTTTCATGATAAGAACGTTACAGAAAATTGGAATAGATGGTCTTTACCTCAATATAATAAAGGCTATCTATGACAAACCAACAGCCAGTATCATAGTAAATGGCCAAAAGCTGAAGGCCTTTACCTTAAAATCAGGCACAAGACAAGGATGTCCCTCATCACCACTCCTGTTTAATATAGTACTGGAAATACTAGCCAGAGCAGTTAGACAAGAGAGAGAAATAAAAGGGGTAAAGATAGGAAAAGAAGAAGTTAAATTATCATTATTTGTGGATGACATGAAATTCTACATAGAAGACCCCCAAAATTCCATTCAAAGACTCCTAGATATAATAAATAAATTCAGCAATGTAGCTGGATACAAAATCAATACTCAAAAATCAATAGTATTCCTGTACACTAACAACAAAATAACTGACAGAGAAATAAGAGGAGCCATACCCTTCACACTTGCAACCAAAAAAATGAAATACGTAGGAATTATTCTCATGAAAGATATGAGAGATCTATATAGAGAAAATTATAATGCAATGAAAAAAGAAATTTGAGAGGGTCTCAGAAAATGGAAAGACATTCCTTTTTCATGGATAGGAAGAATAAATATTGTGAAAGTGGCCATTCTCCCAAAACTGTTATACAGATTCAATGCAATCCCAATGAAACTACCATCAACATACCTCATAGATTTACAGAAATCACTCCTGAAATGCATCAAAAAACAGAAGAAACCTAGAATAGCAAAGACAGTTCTAAGCAGCAAAGGCAAGGCAAGAGGCATCACAATCCCTGATTTGAAGTTTCACTACAAAGCTACTGTAATAAAATTAACATGGTACTGGAATAAAAACAGAGCCAAAGATCAATGGAATAAATTAGAAGATACAACCACAACTAAAAACACACTCAACCACCTTATTTTTGATAAAGGGACAAAACATGTTCACTGGAAGAATGACAGTCTCTTTAATAAATGGTGTTGGGAAAACTGGCTCTCCATATGCCGAAAACTTAAGACTAGACCCATGCATATCACCATGTACTAAATTAAAATCTAAATGGATCAAAGATATGAATATTAAAACATAAACACTAAATCTGTTGGAAGATAAGTTGGGTAAAAACCTTGAAGACATAAGGGTAGATAGAGAACTCATGAACAGGAATCAAATTGCATGGGAAATACTTCCAAGAATCAACAACTGGGAGCACATCTTATTAAAAAGTTTTTGCATTTCAAAAGAAATCTCCACCATAGTTTTAAAAAAACCCACAATTGGGAAAAAATCTTAGTGAAATGTCCCTCAGACAAAGAACTTTTGTCTAAAACATATAAAGATTTAAAAATATCAGACCCCCCAAATTCAAAGATCCAATCCAAAAATGGGCATCTGCAATGAATACACAATTCTCAGATGAAGAAATACAAATGGCAAATAAATACAGGAAAAAATGTTCATCTTCATTACTCATTAGAGAGATACAAATTAAAACCACACTGAGATTCCATCTCACTCCTGAAAGAACGGCCAGGATCAAGAAAACTACCAGCAACAAATGCTGGAGACGCTGTGGGTGAAAAGGAAACTCCTGCACTGTTGGTGGGAGTGTAGATTGGGGCAGCCATTGTGGCGGTCAGTCTGGAGATTTCTCAAAAATCTGGGATCAGAAGTTTCATTTGTTCCAGCTATCCCACTTCTAGGCATATTCCCAGAAAAACTGAAAACATCATTCCACAGTGATACATGTGTGCCCATGTTTATAGCAGCACAATTTGTAATAGCCAGATTTTAGAGACAACCTATGTGTCCATCAACTGAGGAATGGATAAAAAAGTTGTGGTATTTTTATACAATGGAGTACTACTCAGCTATAAAGAATAATCACATTGAGATATTTATAAATAAATGGATGCAGTTTGAGAACATACTTGTAAGTGAAATAAATCAAACTCACATGTCTAAATACTAAATAGTTTCCCTAGTGTAAGGAATGGTAAGTGTACATAAAAGTATGTGGTAATATGATTCCCCATTATATCTCTTTGAAGCCTTATAATGTTTTCATTCATTAGCTGGAATGGTTTTAATCTGGGTTGTTTGATTTTATTGTCTGTGATGGTATCAACAGCTATTCTGAAGAAAACAAGACCTATAATAGCTGGTGATGATTTAATATCATCTCTGTTTTGAAGTCCCTCCAAGCTTTTGTTCTTCTGTCTCCATCATTTTTAACATGTTGTATCTTATTGGATTTTATTGTATGTGATAGTGTAAACAAAAATTTTTATAGACAAGGAGATAATCTAGAAACCATTGTTCAGGACGGGGGATTTAGCTCAGTGGCATAAGCACCTGCCTTGCAAGCAGGCGGTCATGAGTTTGATTCCTGGTACTGATAAAAACGAAAAAGACAAAAAAAAATAAAGAAAGAAAAGAAACATTGTTCATTTTCAGTTAGTTGGTTCCAAATAGCCTGTAATACTTTCATTCTCTTGAATCATTTTACACTGTCTTGTTATGTTTGATGCAATAGTATATGAAGGTATACTCAATTATTTCAAGGAAAGAGACCCTATGGTAACTACTATTATGTTGGGTATCTTGTGGTGAAACACTATGTTGCTTAAATTGTTCTGTTCTGACCTGTGTTATGTCCTCTTTTATCTTAATCTTTTTTTAAAAACAAAAATTTTTAAAAAAGAAATAAGCTCATATAAGAATTCTTTTTTAGTTCTTTTGATTAAAAATTTTAAATATAACAAGTATTTTATTTTAATTTCATTTAAAGAGAAACAAAGCAAAACAGAAAAAAGGGTAGAAGTAATACAGAATTTCAAAAAATAAACAGTAAGAATCACTATTTGATAGATTACATATTGTCATCTTAGAAATAGTTGTTCAAGTTACAAAATTAAAGCATACAAAGTGGACATTCAAACAGTGAGACTGCATCTGTCAATGATCCAACAAAAACTTAGTAATATCATTCTTCTCTGTCTTACACACTTAAACACACACGCAGTTATATCCTTTAGAACACTTTCTTTTCCTCTCTTTCTTACAATAACAATTACACATTTTGGATTGTATTACTCCTATAGTTATTTTTACTTTTTTTAAGAGATTAAAACCAAATGTCACCAAACAAAACAGAGTCAATCAAAACAAAAGCATGGACATATTACATGATGTAAAAACAAAATACAAGATAATCAACAATGGTTACCATAATGCCTCTTGCTATCTTCAAAAGAATTGCCCATATCATCACCAGGTATAATAAAATTGAACAAAACAGTACAGAACAAAACAAATAAAATGAAATATTGAAGACATTACAGTACTTCAAAAGAAGATAATAGTCAAACCAAAATGGGTACCATAGTGAATCTTATTGTCTTCAAAGTAGTTTCCTATACTCTCAGACTTGATACTACCAAACAAAATAGAATAGAGTAAGACAAGTCAAAAAAAAGACAGTTAAAGCAATGCAGAGATTCAAATCAAGTTGATAGGAAGTCAAAAATGATTACCACAATATATCCTGCTTTCTTTGGAATAGCTGTCCATGCCATCAAATCTAATGCAAGAAGAAAACTGGAACAGAATAAAACCAAACAGAACAATGCGAACAATATGGGTTTCAAATCTTGATAAAAGATTAACAATGGCCACTGCCTTCCCTTTTTAGACAATTGCTCCCCTGTCATTTTCACAGGGTGCATTGTACAATTTGCATCCCAATAACTTCTTCATTTTTTAGATTAGGAAGGCAGCCTGCTATTCACCTTAATGATTCTGAACCTTTTTATCCCTGAGCATGATCTCAAGCTGTATCCATTTACCTACAAAAACCTCATAGTTTTCTTTCTTTATAGCTGAGTATTTTCCATTGTATAAAAGTGTTATGGCTTTATAGCCAATTTGCAGCTGATGGGAAAGCTACCCCTACTTTTATATGGTTCCCTGTCACACAGAGCATTGTTTTCTCATCTTTAAGTCTATAAGCCCTCTTTTGAATTAATTGTGTTTCTTATATAGAGCATATTGACAGACCCTATCTCCTGATCCTTTTTGCCTGTATTTCTTTTTATTAGTGAATCGAGGCCATCCATATTAGTGATTATAGCTAATCTTCTCTGCCTCATCTCTTCCATGCTATTTTTCTGCTGTTGGTTGTCTACTTTACCCCTTCATTCCATTATCTGCCCCAAACAGTGAGGCCCCTCTGCCACTATTCTTGAAACCATGGTCTTTTTTTTCTCTCTCTCTAGAATGTCCTTCAGTATTTTTTGTAGGGTTGATTTGATGGTCATGAACTCCCCCAGTTCCTCTTTGTCATGGAAGTATATTGTTTCCCCATTAATTTTGAGAGATAGTTTTTCAGGATACATCAATCTGGATTGGAGGTTATTTTCTTTCAGAACTTGAAATACTTCACTCCAAGCTCTTCTTGATTTGATGGCTTGTATCGAGAAGTCTCCCATGATTCTGATGGGTTTTCCTTTATAGGTGATCTGTTTCTTTTCTCTGACAGCTTTTATATTCTGTTCTTGTGTTGAATTTCTGGCATCTTGATTACTATTGTCTGTTTGTAGATCTATTTTGGTTATAGCTGGCTGGAGTTCAGTATGCGTCATATATCTGAATATCATTTCCTTTTCCTATGCTTGGAAAGTTCTCTTTAATTGTTTCTGTAAATTGCCTTTGTATTTCATTTGTGTCTACCCCTGCTTCTTCACTCACATTTTTTATTCTTAAGTTATCGATCCTCCTGTCATCTTCTAACCTTTGTATTGTCACTTTCTGGTTCCTTGTTATTTTTAAGAGATCTTTCTTTTCTCAATCATAAGCTGCAAACCTATCTTCAAGGTTTGATAGTCTATCTTTAGTTTCTTTCAAGCAGTTTTTCTGCTTTTAGTTTCTTTTAATCTCTTTCAATGGAATTTTTAATTTCCTGGTGATTTCTTTGAATCTGTTTCATGTGTTCTAAATTTTTTTGTATTCTTTGTTGAAGGTTTGCTTCCTTTTTCTATGCTCCTCTATTCTTTCATCTGTGCCTTCTTTAGAGGTACTTAGCAATTCTTTTATTATGTTTCTCATATCTTCTTTTACTTGTAATAGTATTTCTGTTTTAAGTTCTTTTATAGTTTCATGGAGCTGTTTCTTTATTTCAGTTGCTGTTGCTTCAAAAACTGCAAGTGTGCAACTCCCGATCTCTTCTGTGTTTACATCTCCTGGACCAGTACTGCTTGGGCTGGAGACCAGAGATTGTCTTTTGCTCTTCTTCCTCTTGTCATGTTCCTGGTTTCTTCTGGACAAGTGGGTAGCAGGGTTGTCAGCACTTCCTGTATTGGTTATAATTACTCTGAAGTGTGTTGGCTAGATATTTCTGCTGCTTGCTGCTTTACACAGTCTGCCGGTGGCTACTGGAGTGTAAGCAGGGGCAGGGCAGACTGGCCCCTCCCTTCTGAGCTGGTTAACCACAGGGAGTTTTCACCATATTCGTGTATGCGGGGGTTGGTTAGTTTTAGGGAAATCTAGCTAAATCTTCCCTAAATCTAGCTTTAGGGAAACTTTAACAGTGGCTATTGGACTGTGCAGAGGGGCAGGACTCAGTCCAAACAGTTTCCACCAGTCTGCTCTGAGCTAGGAGTGGCTGGATGAAGCCAGCTGCAGTTCTGTCTCCAGGCTTATCCTGCCCAACTCCAAAATGGCGCCCAGCCAATCTTCCACTCCTGCAGGAGGACTGAGTCCCACACACTCACCACCAGTCAGTGCAGTTCTCTGGTCTGCTGCTCTCCTCTACCACCACGTCTCCCTGCCAAGGCCTTTGGCTTCATAGCCACCAGCTTCACTGTGCCCATGTGTCTCCAGGTTCCAACAGCACTTCTGGTGCTGTGGTTCTGGCTCTGGTGAAAGCACTGCCAGCTACCACCTTCTTCTGTTTAAGTTTTTCTTTTCTTTTCTTTTTTTTTTTTTATTCTCTCAGTGGGCTTCAGTTCTCACTCTAGTTTCTTCCTGGGTTGAGGAGATCCATTTCTTTCCTTCTTGTCTTCTCCAGAGTGCTATATTCCAGCATCTGGACTGTTGATCTCAGAGAGGCTGTTTACTCTGCTGCTTACTGTTCTGCCATCTTCCCAGATCTCCCAAGTCTTTTATATTTACAAATATGTCTTGCTGTTAGGCTTCACATTTCATTTTTATCGGTACCAGAGATCGAACTTATGACTGCCTGCTTGCAAGGCAGGCGCTTATGCCGCTGAGCTAAATCCCCAGCCCCATAGGCTTCACATTTCATCATATCTTGCTGAGATTTTGATATAGGTTGCATTAACTCTTTACATCAATTTTGAAAGAATGTTCATCTTTAGATATTAAGTTTTACAAACCATGGCATGGAATAGCTCATTTAAGTCTTTAATTTTTTCAAATACGTTTCACAGTTTTAGTGTACAAATTTCATACTTTTTTGTTTAAATTTATTCCTGATCATTTTATTATTTTTCTGCTATTGTGAAAGCATTATTATTCTTAATTTCATTTTTGGGTTATTTATTGCTGGTATATGCAAATGCAATGGATTTGACATATTGGTCTTGGATGCCACATCTTAGATAAATATAATTATTAGATCAAGTAGAGTTTGTAATAGTTTTAATTTTTCTACATCTAATATAATGTTCCACATACATGCATGAAACAAAACAAAATAAACAAGAGAAGAAATTTTCTTTGCTCTGATACTCTCATTTATTTATGAATATGTCAATCAATTCTTTTATCTCCAAACAATAATCTGATGTATGGATTCTCTCATCTCTTTCTTCTTAAATTGTGCTAAAAAAAAAAACAATGATACTAAAATCGTCTGCAATACAACAAGTCAAATTAAGACTACAATACACACAACACACACACACACATACACACACAGTCTTTTTTGGGCATATTTCCAAGATCCATAAGTTGTACTTATCATGACTTAACTGAAATATTACCAGACTCTATACAATACAGAAAAAAACTGTCATGCTTTGGACAAATGCTTTCTAAAGTTTTTTCCAAATTCAAAATTTATTTTTCTTACTTCTTACACTGTCTAAAATCCCTACAATGCTGTCCCTCTGTATCCAAAAATTCTACATCCATGAATTCAATCAACCTCAGGTCACAAATAATTTTTATCTTTACTGAATATAAATGTAATTTTTTTCTTATCATCATTCTTTAAATATATAGTCAGAAACTGTTTATATAATATTTACATTGTACTGGATACTAAACATATTATGTAGATAATTTAAAATATATAGGTTTTTTGCAAATACTAATTTTTAACATTTAATTTAATTCTTTAATTTTAATTATTACTTTTTAATTGATTGTTTTGGATGTAAAGTCAAGTTTGAATTCTTAAAATTAACTACTTTTCACAAAATATGGTTTTTATGTTGCTGAATTGGGTTGTTAATAAGGCATTCCATAGGTTCTTCAACATATCATATAAAATAAAATGTACATATTTTAGCCAAAATTATGAGACATGAAAAGAAATTAGAAATGTGATTATACTCATGATAATTACCAGTCAATAAAAAATCAGTTTGAATTGATCCAGATATTTGATCTGGCAGACAAATTTCTCAAAGAAGCTATTTTAAAAATACTGTATAGCTTTGTTCAGAGATCCATACCTGCAATCTCAGCTACTTTGGAGGCTTGGGCAAGAAGATTGAAATTTCAGGTCTAGCCAGGGTAATTTAATGAGACTCTGTCTCAACATTAAAAGATCAAAATGGGGTAGAGCCCTTGCCAAGCATGCACAAGGCTCTGAATTCAATTCCCAGAACTGGAAAAAAAAAGTTTAAATAATTGAAGAGAACTAGAACTAAATAAACAAATAACAATTCTCAATACAAAACTAGAAAATATTTTTTAGAAACTAGATGAAAATTCTAGAGTTAAAAAGTACACCAATAAAAATTTGCTAAGTAGATCCCAAGGCAACTTTGAGATATCAGAAGACAACATCAGCTTAGAGCAATAGAAAATATTTAAGTAAACGATGGTAAGTGAAAAGAATAAAGAATAATTAACAGAAAATAGGAAACCTATAGACAACTCTAAACATATCAATATATGCATGATTCATATTTCAGAAGGAGAAGAGGCATAGAAAAAATTATTTGAATAAAGCTAAAATCTTTCCAAAGTTAATGAAAAACATTAATATACAAATATGAGAATCTCAAAAAATTACAAATAAGATAACATAGAAAGAATCACACATTATCACATCAAATAAGCTGGTGAAAGTCAAAATGAAATTTTAAGTCATAAAATATATACAGTACAAGCACAATGTAGTTAACTATTAACATCTCACCAAGACAATGGGATTAAAAGGCAATGGAATGACATATTCAAAGTGTGAAAAAAAACAGTAAAGATTCCACATCCAGTACAAATATTCCTCAAAATGCAGAAATAATATAATGCTAGACAGTAATTTGAATCTGCAGGTAACCACTGCAAAATTTAAGTACTTCTTAAGTAGAAAATTGTTTATATGTTTATAGCTTAGTTACTTTTTACTTATTGTTGAGACAAAATACCTGACGTACAAAGTTAGGGGAAGAAAAGTTTATTTCTTACAGATTGGAGGTTTCAATTCATACTTAGCTGGCTCTAAGAGGCAGGGTGGCATGGCGGGCCACCATTCATGAATGGATGCCAAACAGCAAGTCAGGAATGAGCAAGAGAGAGAGAGACACACCTTCTTCCACATAGTATCCTGGCTCCACCCCAGGGCAGGTAAAACACTCACACCACCAATCCAAGCACTAGACAATGAACAAATCACAAATGCTAGATTTGGTCATGTCCATAATTGCATGAGGCTAGAGGGCCACTGACATAAACCATAACATTCTACCCATGGCCACCCAAAGCTTCATGCACATCCTTTATGCAAAAGACATTTAGCCCATCTCCAAAAGTTGCCAATGTCCTAACAGTTTCAGCATCACTGAAAAGTCCAAGTCCCAAATCTCCTGAAGATCTATGGCAAACTGTTAACTATAACCCCCTGTACAAATGAAACAAGGTTAAACATTTGCAAAATTCAAAGGCACAAGATAAACATCACCATTCCAAAATTTACAAGTGGGAATACAAAGCATTGAAAACAAAGCAAGTCTGACATCCAGCAGGGTGAACAGTAAGTCCCAGAGTTTCATGCTCAGCATTTGAAGCAATCTGGTTGCAAGCTCCAAAAGGCTTGGGTGACTCCACCCCAATAGTGTTTCCAGGGAGTTCAGCTCCTGAAGCTTCTCTCTTAAGTCCTCTTTGCTCTGTTTTTGCAGCTTTCCTTGGATGATCCACATTCCTGACTTTTTCAAACTTCTGGGTTCACCACTGCACCCTTGGCTTCACCCTTACATCTTTACATATTACTCTCTTGGGGGCACACTACTCAGCCTCCCAGGCCTTTTACAATTGAGGTAGGATGCTGTCTTACCCTTAGAACTTGTGCATTTTCCTAGTACCTAAAATCAGTGCCACATGGATGCCACCAAGGTTTGCTGTCAGCTGGAGCAGTAACCAGGCTTTTCTCTCTATGCCTCTGCCATTCTGGAATCTAGTGTGGCAGCAGCCATTTGGGGACCTCCTATGGCCTCCGTCACTACTCTGAAGTCTGTAGTTTTCTCCTCCAAACAAATTCTTTCATATTTGCTGGTTCAAGGTTGCAAAAGGTAGAGACTGGCTACTTCCAGGGATGGCCCCACACCATCTTTTTTATTCCTTTGTTCCTTCTCAGCAACTGAAGTCTCATCTATCTTTATAGTCCACAATTTTACTGGAGCTCCCTTTCTGACCAAACTCACAATGTTGTAAATTGTCCTGTTGTGCTCTCTGCTCTTGATTTGCAACATAAATCTGGCTCAAAGCCCCCAGCAATACCCATGCCAGGGCTTCAACATCTAGCTGCCTTGAAATTTCTTTCACCAGATTTACCAGTCCACTGGCCTTAATCTCAGTCTCCAGCAAACTCTGGATACAAGCAAAATGCAGACAAAGTTTCTGCTAAGCCATAACACAACCATCTGGACTCCAACAACCAATGTGATTCTTTTTCCTAGCTGAAACGTCCCAAGCCTGGTATTTACCTCAAGGCTTTTTATTAGCTTTCTGGCCTCCTGAGCTCTGACCAGAATCTCCCTTACAGAACAGCCAAAGCTGTTCCAGTGCCACTCTTTCAGAAGACATCTCCAAACCTTTCCAAACTCTTCCTACAACCCATTTTCAAAGACTCTTGAACCACATGGTCAGGTATAGTGCACTAGAGGACTCCCACTCTTCTGGTACCAAATTCTATCTTAGTTTCTTTTTACTCGTTGTTGAGACAAAATACATGATGCCAAAAGTTAGGGAAGGAAATGTTTATTTCTTGGAGGTTGGAAGTGTCAGTTCATACTCAACTGGCTCCAACTGGCAGGGTGGCATGGTGGGCTGTCATTCATTCATGGCCAGCTGCAAAACATCAAGGCATGAACCATCAAGAAAGAGAGACATATCTTCTTCCTGCAGATACATCATATCCTGGCTCCAGCCCTGGGCAGGTGAAACACTCACACCACCAATCCATGTGCTAGATGTGACAAACCAGTCACAAATGCTAGATTTGGTCATGTCCATTATTGCATGAAGCTTGAGAGCCAATGGCATAAACTATGACATTATGTATGTATCTACCTTTGATCTATGTCCAAAACCTTGACGTAATTATTTTTTTCACAGTATTATCCAGTATTGTGTGTTGATGCAGAGAGGAATCATCAACCCTAACCACAAATCCCTTTTCCAAGGCTACATTCTTTCCTGAACCTACTCGACATAGGCTTTCAATTCCAATGCTTCAACAAAACTAATCTGGAAATGAAAGTCATAATATCCATGTTTCCAGATTCATTGGTCAATTATCAGTCTATCTGAATTGACTTATCAATAGAATTTCATATATTCGTCACTCCCTTCTTGAATTACTTTTTTTGCTTGACATTCAGTACCTATTTCTTAGTTCTCAGCCTATCTTGTGGCTTCCCTATACCATTTTCTTCTGCCTGATTCCTCTCATCTTTCTGCTGAAAGGCATACTGCCTCAAGAATCTGACCTTTCTGGTGGCTAAAATCATTTTTGAAACTATATAACTATTTTGTGGCATCTCCTTATTTTGCATTTTCAGTATGTAGTGTTTATTTTCATATAATCAACCAAGAACTCTCAGTGATGTCTATAAGGTCAAACTCTTTATTTTCCTTTCCAAATTTGATGGTCCTATGTCTTGACCTTGTCATTAAGTTGATCTCTGTTCCTACAGTTACTCAAAGCCAAAAGCTAGACATCAACCTCAACTTTTCATCTTAAAAATACATCCCTGGCCAGGGATTTAGCTCAGAATGTAATTTGAACAACTACTTCTAAGATAAAAATATGTAATATATTAACTAGTGTTAATCTCCTACTTTTTTTGAAATTCTGTATCATTTCCATCTTTTTTTCTGTTTTGCTTTTTAAAATAAAAATAAAAAAGAAACATTCCAGAAAAAAAAATCATATCAATCTACTCTCTAAAGTTGTCATTAAAATTAAAATGTTAAATCTTTCAAAAGATCCGTGGCCTTGTACATAACCTGCAGCAATTCCATCTGCTTCTTCTTCCTACACTTCCTTCCCTTCCATGAGAAAATGCCCACTGATCTCCTTTCTTTGCTTCAACGAGCAAATTTAAACTGTAGATAATGTTCCTTTCATTCAGATCTCTAAGAAAATCTGTCTTTATCAAAGACTCTTCTGCACTTTTAAAAGCACACCTTACTGCCACAACCATGTACTCCTCCTGGATGTTTTCACACAGTACAAGTCACTGTCTATTCACTTATTTACTTGTTTCTTTTGTACAGCACACAGGCTTACAAATATGTACAAAAATAGATCCAACTGCAGAGTTTTGTTGGTTTATTCACTGACATTCCAATTTACTAGATAAGATCCTGGCTCAAGATAAACCTTAAATAAATACGAAATTTACTAAATTTCTATTAGGAACGTAAGATTGTCTAAGTATAATAATATTTCCTATAAATATTCAGACAACTTCAACAATTCTTTAAACAAAAATATCTTTACTGATTAGATTAAAAGGGATTAAGGAGTTGGTTTTAGTTAGTAAGTCATTACAGTTAGTAAGATGCTAGTGATAAAACTGGATTCCATGACATTTTAATTTCAAACTTTTGTCATCATTATTCCACAACTACACCATATGCATCTGAAAAACCACTAAAATGATCCACAGAAATAGTATTAAAAGGAAAATGCCAATGACAAGCATTTCAAGTAGTTAACAGCTAGTTTTTATAAAATGCTGTCAAATTTTAATGACTGTTACACAGACTAGGGTATCACCTTTCTATTGTAATGGTCTATTCTGATGTAGGGCTCTGAAACAGCAACTTTTCCATCAAAAATCAAGCTGACACTGGGATTTTCTTATCGTTTTGCACAGTTACTGGAATAATGTATTTGAATAAATGTCTAAAGCAAAATTATTGGTGTAAATAATACATATATGTCTACAGATACACCCATATTGTGTATAGTTATAATTCACATACTCCTAATGGTGCAAAATTTTGAAATTAAGAAAAAGTGCTGTGTATAAATTCTGGCTGTGATTTATGAATTCCCCTTTGGTCCTCAATTTGGAACTACATTTTCAGAGTAAATAAAGTGAATATACTTTTTCAGGCAAGCTATTTCTTTTCTGCAAAAAATTCTTACATAATTCAATTCTAAAGGCTTTGTTTTATGCAAGACTCCTCCTTCTGTGACCTAAACTTACTCAAGAAAAAAACAGTGAGTACAGAACAGAATATAGGGTTGATCAGTGCGGGAAATGCTCAATGTTCCTCCATTGAGGGTCAGGTAGAACACCAAGGCCATATTTAGCCAGGCATTGGGATGTTTTGCACAGCGTATCTTTAAATCTATACACTTGGCAAAGGTGCTTCATTTTATGTTTCAGAAATCATAAGCTACATGTTTTGTTTTTGTCATTTGAAGCATTATTTATTTCTAAAAACTTTTTGGTATATAAGATCATAACACTGTTTACAAAGCAGGCAATTTATTAAAAGTAGGAAATGAATAATCACCAACCAACACACAGACTTGCAAAACATTCTTACTTCTATTTCCATGTGCAATTATGAAGAGTGCAGAGGAAAATCAATGCCATAAAAGAAAAGACAAAATGATAACATTTGCTTACCCAGGAGTAGCTTGAATTGGAAAGATTAAAGTTTAAAGAAGATTTTATTTCATTTCCTTATAATGAAATATAGATAAGAAAGACAAAGGATAATATTTAATCTCTGATTATGAAGGATATAGTGTTGCAATTATTTTGATATATGGTGAAAGTAAATTTGCACTAAATTAGTGTTGCCTATCAATTGATTATAACTGGTTTGAATTTCCCAGATTTTATTTCCAAGACTTCATTTTTCTTTTGCTGAATAAATTTATGTTCCATTTCCAGAAATTTATCCCAAGAGATTATTTATAAATATATCAAATGACTACTAAGGAACTCTCTGCTTTGTTTTAAATGACAAAAGATTGAAGTTACCCAAACAGCAATCTTTCGACACTTGGCAAAAATTATAATGAATTACCAATATTAGAAGCACTTATGATGCCATTTGTAAGTGTCAAGAAAGACTGGCAGAAAATCATCAGTTGCATTTTATTGAGCACAAAAATAGATTGCCAAACAGTGTAGTAAATAATTCCTTATTGAATACGATATCTAAAATATGAGTGTTATCTAAAATTCCTATAATTAATTTTATATATATGAAATTATGATTAAAATAAGAACAATTTAGATACAATATGTACAGCAGAAAGTCATTATATCCTCACTTTACCTCCCAGTATAGATAATAAAAACTTCTCCTGTTCTTTGCATAAAATCTTATTTATGTATTTTGTCTCTATTATTCTCTCTTCTCATTAAGGTTCTCTGCAAATATTGATAGAACATAAAATGCAAATAAACTGTAGGAGAAGAGGAATCAGTTATTTTAATGTATTTTACCATTCACAATAGCTTCTCACTTCACTAAATTCATTGCTATCAAAATGAGTTAGATCATTAAATAAGAACAGTTAATCCCTTCACAGCAATGTTCAGGGCTGGGATAGCTCAGCAGTAGAGCAATAGCCCCTGCCTACCACGCTTGAGGGCCTGGGTTCAATCCAAAGCACCAAAATAGACAAGTCGATGACAGACAGACAGAATTACCCCAAACTTTTTTCTCCAGCTAACTGCTCTCATGCTGACAGTACCATCTATCTTCCATCCAAAACACTCGAATCCAGTTACCTTTCAGTCATTTATATAACAGAATTCTTTTTCTGTATATTTAAGTACCACATCCCACCCATGTCATTCACAGTGTCCCTCTGTCCTTTTCCACTGCCTCTGCCTTATTGCAAGCCCTCACATTCTTGATTCTGGGTCACCTGCATTGTCTAATAGCTGATCTTCCTAATTCTATGCTCTGCCCTTTCCAACCTAACCTTCCTGCTTCTGTCACTCTACTCTCACAAATAACACTTTTACAGGGTCATTTCTTTGCTTTATACTCTGAAAGAGCTTTCTATGTGCTTCCAAAAAAGCAAAGGCCATGCCAAACCAACATTTGTTTCATTAGCTTTTTGGGGGGTCACTATCGCTCACTCTAATGCCTAAATTTCTCGATAAATCTCCTTCCTTCCAGTCCAACTAACATTCTATCCACACAAACGCACAGTGTCACACTCTGGGCTTTCTTCCAGGATGCTTTTCTTTGCCTGTGAAATCCTTCTTCCTCCTCAGCTGCTTTCAGCTATTTACCCAGCCTGAGCTTGTTACAATTTCTGCAAGTCTTTAGCTCTCCTCACTGACCTCTTCCTTCCTCAGACACTTTTTTTATTTAAGGAGAAAAAGGAAAAAAACAGAAAAAGGGTACAAGTAATACAAAATTTAAAAAATAAACAGCAAGAAATCACTAGTAAATAGATTACATATTCTCATCTTAGAAATAGTTGTTCAAGTTACAAAATTGAAGCATATAAAGTGGACTTTCAAACAGTGAGAGTGCAAACAGTTTTGTTCAATGATCCAAAAAACACCCAGTAATATGGTTATCTATCTTATACACTTAAACATATATGCAGTTATAACCTTTAGAGTACTTTCTTTTCTTTTCTTTTCTTTTGTACAATGACAATTACACATTTTGGGTTTTATTACTCCCACAGTTCTTATTATATTTTTTGAAGAGAGTAAAACCAAATGCAACATATCTGAACAGAGTCAATCAAATCAAAAGGATGGACATAATAGATAATGTAAAAACAAAATATAAGGTGATCAACAATGGTTACCATACTGCCTCTTGCTATTTTAAGAAGAATTGGCAGTTATAATAAAATTGAACTAAACAGTAAAGAATAAAACCAAAGCATTGGAGACATTACAGGATTTTAAAAAAAAATAATAGTCAACCAGAATGGGCATCATAAGGATTCTTACCCTATACTTTTGAACTTGGTACTATCAAGCAAAGCAGAATAGAGGAAAATCAGTCAAAACAAGATGGTGAGGGCAACACAGGATTTCAAATCAAGTTAATAGGAAATCAAAGTAGATTACTATAATGTATCATGCTATTTTTTATTTATTTTTCCCTTAATTAAAAAAATAAAAAGTAAATAATTTAAAAAGGGGGGGATTGACATAAAAGAGGGCATAACAACAGAACAGCACAGGTCAAATAATAACCATTTAAGCAAAATAGCGTTTCACCACAAGATAGCCTGACATAAAAATAGTTACCATAGTGTCTCTTTCCTTGAAATCTTTGAGTATAACTTCTTATACTGTAGCACCAAACATATCAAGACATTATAAAACCATTCAAGAGAATGACATTATTACAGGGATTTTAGAAACAATTGATAGAAAATGAACAATGGTTTCTATATAAACTCCTTGTCTATAAAAGTTTTGCTTATATTATCCTATATAATAAAATCCAATAAGATACAACCTTTTAAGACCAATGGAGACAAAAGAACACACGTTTGATGGGACTTCAAAACAAGATGATACTAAATCAGCACTAGCTATTATGATGTCTTGTTTTCTCCAAAATTGTTGTTCCTACCTTCCTATCTTCTCTGCCTCATTTTTGTTGAGCTGTTTTTCTGTCGTTTGTTGTCAGTTTGTCTTCTTCATTTTGTTTTCTGCTCCATTCATTGTGGCCTCTCTGCCACTATTTCTGGAATCTCGGTATTTTCCTTTTTTAGACTAATCTGCAGTATTCTCTGTAGAGTTGAATTATTGGTTGCAAATTCCCCTAGTTCCTCTTTATCCTGGAAGCACCTTGTTTTTCCATCAATTTCCAGGGATAGTTGTGCAGGATATATCAATATCTTGGCTGGAGATTATTATCTTTCAAAGCTTGAATTATTTCCCCCCATGCTCTTTGTGATTTGATGGTTTGTGCCGAGAAGTCTGCTGTAATTCTGATGGGTGTTCCCTTGTAAGTGGTCTGTTTCTTGTCTCTGATGCCTTTAATATTCTGTTCTTGTATTGGATTTCTGGAATTTTGATTATTATATGCCTGGGTGTAGCTGTGTTTGGGTTGTAGGTGGCTGGAGTCCTGTATGCCTCATATATCTGAGTATCTTTATCATTTGCCAAATTAGGGAAATTCTCTTGGATTATTTCTGTGAATAGCTTTTGTAGTCCATTTGTTTGTGTCCCCACTTCTTCTCTTATGTTCTTAATTCTTTAGTTACAGATCCTCTTATCATCTTCTAGTTTTTGTATTGTTGCTGTTTGGATTTTTGTTGTTGTTGTTGTTGTTATTTTTAAGAAGTTTTTCATTTCATGCTCCCATATTACAAGTCTGCTCTCCAGTTCAGATAATCTGTCCTTAGTTTCTTTCAAGCTGTTATGCCAGTTTTCGATAGAGTTTTTAGTTTCCTGGTAATCTCTTTGAACCTGCTTCACATATTCTATGCTTTCTCTATTTTCTCCATCAAACAATTCTCCCCTTTTTTTCTGTTCTTCCATTCCACCATCTGTTTTTTCTTGGGTGGTGCTTAGCATTTCTCTAACTATTCTGCTTATGTCTTGCTTCAGGTCATTAATAACTTCATCCCTGAACTCGTCTATGAGGCTCTGGAGATAGTGCTTTATGTCTATTGGTGCCGTGTCTGCTATTGCATGTTTTTCTGGATTGGGGACCGAGGACCCTTTCTTGTTGCTCCCTCTTCCCATATTCTTTGTTCCTTATATTTAAGCGTGTATAGGAGACCCAGCTTCCTTCCCTACACAGTCTGTTTGAATTGTGCCTGCTAGATGTTCCCGCCCACCGTAGCAGCACCAGGGAGACACAGACCTGGGCAGCCTATGCTGGACCCGCCCCTCCAGGTCAACCTACCGAAGGCTTCACCTCTAGGGTGCACCTGCAGGCACTGGGACATGAGTTGGGCTAGCCTATTGGGTCTCAGCCAGCAGTGTCTCACAGGCCAGGCACTCCCCACCAATCCTGCCTGAGAGGGGGATATGTGACTGAAGTCACTGCAGCTTCTCCTTCCGGGAAGTCTGCCCGTCCGAGTATGTCCTCCGCTGAAGCCTCCTTCTCTATGGAAGGGTCCTGATTCACTCACTCACCGCAGGTTGACGCAGGGCACCCAGCCAGTTCTGCTCCCAACTCTTTTCAATGCTTCCCACTCTCCGAGCTTTTGCACCTTTCTCCCCGCTGTGCCGACTGGGACACAATAGTGGTTGCAGGTAATTCAAATCGCAGTTTCCAGTGGTGCAGGTCCGGCTTCCATGCTGAGACCTTATCTGTGCCTGCTGTATCACCAGGATTGTGTTTCCAGATGGTTTCTCTTAATTTAGT
This sequence comes from Cavia porcellus, assembly GCF_034190915.1. Taxonomy (NCBI): domain Eukaryota; kingdom Metazoa; phylum Chordata; class Mammalia; order Rodentia; family Caviidae; genus Cavia; species Cavia porcellus. The sequence goes on along the minus strand of NW_026947494.1, from coordinate 76,351,251 downwards.
TCGTTCCTGGGTCAGCAAAGAATATCCCCCCTTGCCTGGGACTTCCTGCCCGGCACCATTCCTAGATTTCAAGTGCTGTTTCTCAGAGAGCCTCCGAGGCTGCTGCTATATATCCGCCATGTTCTTCCAGATTCCTTCCTCCTCAGACACTTTTAATGCCAGGATCTGGCTTGCAAAATTTAGTTCCCTAAATCTCTTATGTTATTTGGATATTTATGCACATTGTAAATGTATGCTTGTGTATGTGTATCACATGTGTAAGCTGCTCATGTTAAACTTAGATATAAATTTTTGATCAGAAACACTACTATATATTGTATTTGTATTCCACCTAACACCTGACTCAATGGTAACCACAATGCAGATATACAAAAGAATACTTTCAATTGGCAGCGAAATGCAATAAATATGTATTATTATTGTCATTATTTTTGTCATTTTACAATAGCAGGGATTTAACCCAGGGCCTTTATACTGAGCTACATCCTCAACTATTTCTATTTTTTATTTTAAGACAGGATCTCACAAAGTCATTAAATTGCCCAGATGGCTCAAAATTATAATTCCTTTGCCTCTGCTGCCCAGAGTTGACATTATTTTAGTTCTGTGTTAATGTTATTGTGCTAACTGTCCCCAAAGTAAAATTTTTCTTATTTTTAATTTTGATTTCCATATACATGGTCTGATTTCCATATACATAGTGAAATGGCTGCTATCCATCACTTTAAATTTTCAATTTTTGTGTGTGGGAAGAGTATCAAAAATCTACTATTATAGAAAAATAAATAAATATAACAATACTATTAGCCATTGTACTCATTCTGTGCAGTAGATCTCGAGACTTGTTCATCCAGCAAAGTGACTTTTGCATCTTTCTACCTGTACATCTCCCATTTCTCCCTGCTACTGCCTCTGCCCATAACCACTTTTTTGTTCTTTAAGTATTGTTTTTTAAGTTTTCATACACAAATGATATCATGCCTCATTTTTCTTTCTGCATTATGATTATCATGATGCTCTATTGCTTCAACCGTGTTGTGGCAAATGAAAGGATCTCCTTTAAGACAATAATATTCTGAGATTTATAGATATAGGTAGATTTTATATATAAATATATAGATATAATACACATATAATCATGGCTTTTCAGTGCATTGTCCATCAGTATATACATAATGTTGCTTCCACAAATAAAGCTGTGACAAACGTGTAAATGCCAGTGTCTTCATGAAGGGATTTTATTTCCTTTGGATGTAAGCCAAGAAGAGAGATTCTGGTGTCATGTGATAGACATATTTAAGTTTTTGCTGAAGAACTTCCACACTGTTTTTCATAACAGCAGTTCTAATTTACATTTCTGCTAACAGCATACTAGAGTTCTCCTTCTCCACATCCTCACCAACATGTTCTTTTTCTCTTGTCTTTTTGGTAGTGGCCATCCTAAGAGGTGTGAAGCAATTCCTCACTGTGGCATTAATCTGCATTTCCCTGATGAGTAATGATTTTGAGCATCTTTTGTGTCCTTATTGGCCACTTGTATGTCTTCTTTGGACAAATGTCTGTTCAAGTCCTTTATTTGTTTGGTAAGCTGTATTATTTGCTTTTGTGCTATCAAGTTGTTGCAGTGAATGTAGCATCAAATGAATGCTGACAGTATCTCAAACACTGCTTCTTAATGATGGCTTTTTTAAAATAACAAATCAAAACCAGCTGATTTTCAGAATCCTAGGAGCCATGGCTCTGTGTTATCTTTCACTGAGGCAAGAGCTCAAACACAAGCAAAAAAGTACACTGTAGCATTGGGATCTTCCTTTCTATCCCACCTGTTATCCGTCTCAATTATATCTGTATTCATCTTGGTCATTGGCACTCACCTTCGTCTCTTCAAAAGTCCCCTTCCTCACCCTTACCATTCACTTCCCTACTTCATTGTTTATTCAGAATTTTCCATCTCCAAAACAATATTTCAGGTGTCCCTCACTATAGCATTCTACATTTATAGCTTCCTTGTTTAACCAAGCTCTCTGCACTCACTCTTGGTTCTCCTCCGGCTTCCTGTCACTACTCCTTAATCTTTCCATATCTGAATCACTTTCCTATATTCATTTTTCTCCTTATCCATCTTAGACCTGTGAACTATCATTTTACCTTAGCTTTTGCCGATGTGCTCTACATTGTTAGGCCTTTGTAATTTTAGGGCTCAGCTAAATTCTACAAATGTCACATCGGGCAAGCTAGAACAGGTCTAATGAGAGACAGGCTGACCCTGGGACTCTCAGTCCTACCCGGAGAGGTCTGCATGCTCCAGGCACAGCTGGGCCCACCCAAGTACTACTCCAGGAAGATACTCCCAGTCCCTGCGACTTGCCCTTGCTATAGGGACTTCACAATCACTCAATTAATGAGTAACACAGGGAGGTTTTGTGGATTTGAAAGCACCGCTTGATAGTAAATCTGAATACAGCTGAGCAAAAGTGGAGTATTCAGTTGCCCAGGGAACTGCTTACTATTTTGGGTAATAACACCCGAAAGACACTGCAGTTAGTTGGAATTCTGCAAAGTTGCTCTCAAAACGCCCCAAGGAGGAACTGGTCTCAGTAAATGGATTGCCAGGCAACCAAGGGATTAAAAAGACAATTGAGTTTATTTCTCCTCACTTTTACTGAAAAGTCCATGAAACCCCAGACGTGGATAAATAAATACATTATCTCAGTCTATTTTCTGGTGCTATAACAGAATACCTAACACTGGGTCACTTATGAGAGAAAGAAGCTTATTTTATGGTTAGTTAATGGTTTTAAATCCTGGAAAGTCCAAGAATGCAGGTGGCACTGGAAAAGACTGCTTCAACTCATACAAGGAAACTAAACAGCAAGTGGGCATACACGGAAGAGATAGATGTGAGGGGAAGCTCGCTTTGTGACAACCTGCTGTAGTGAAAATAAATGTACTCACTGATCTGTCTTGATGACCTAGTCAGTCTTAAAAGCCCCACCACCTCTTAACACTGTTACATTTGGAATCACATTTCAACATGAGTTTCAGAGAAGAAAAATCATTATTATAGCATGTATCTTCTCCAGACATATGTATTTTGTTGGGTACTGTTTGGTACCAGAGATCAAACTCATGACCTTGTGCTTGCCAAGCAGGCACTTATGCTGCTGAGCTAAATCTCTGGCCCAGACATTTGTATTTTGTTGTAGAAAGAAAAGGAGAGAGAAATCATACAAGTGCCCTATTAATACTTACCACGAATTCTTAGATATTGAACTTCATGAGGACTTTGGCAGTGACTACAAAGACCATTACGATTCTTTTGTACTCACCAGCAGCATAGACCTAGCTTCCTACCTAATGGGAAGAAAAGGCTTATCATGAAGAAGGCTTGGAATGAGCTGACACTACTCTGCCCCAACAGACTGCACATCACCTATCTCCCCTCCCTTCCCACTGTGATTAGATAACCTACGTTGTATGATTTCAGTATGTTTGAACTTACTGAAGCTTATTTTATTGCTTTAAATATGGTCTATCCTGAAGAATGTTCAATGTGTGCTTGAGAATATGTATTTATTATTGCTATGGTTCTGTGGATGTTTGGTCAACCCAGTTGTTATGTAGAATTGCTCAGGTCTTCCTTGCTTTATTTATTCATTTATTTACTTATTTATATCTTCTGTGGTACTGGGAATTGAACCCAGGAACTTCACACTGAACCACCTTCTCAACCTTTTTTTATTTATTTGTCTTTTTAAATTTTGAGACAGGGTCTGTCACTAAACTATTAGACATGGAGATCCACTTGGATTGGATTGGTTGGATTATGGACTTCCTTCATTTTGGCTCTGTCCATTTCAACATCTGTCTCTCTTCTGACTGTAATCTATATATATTTATTACAATTATCAATAAGGACTTATTTTTACCATTTTATTTTTTCTCTGTGTGTGTTATGTGTTTGTTCTTCAATTTCTACTTTATTGGTCATTTTTTGTTAAAATGATATTTTTAGTCCATGGTTTTAATTCCCTCTTAATTTCTTTTACTACATGTGCTTTGGTCATTTTCTTCATGATCACCCTGGGGGTTACAATCAATGACCTTAATTATAACTACCTAGCTTAAATTAAAATGAACTTAATTATAATAGTATACAAAAACATCTAAGCTATTTAGCTCTATTACACTCTGCTGCTGTTATTGTCACAGCTTTTATCTATATATTGTGTATACCTATCAACACAAATTAATAATTATTACTTTATGTACTTGTTTAAATATGTCAAAGATGCATTGCAAATACAGTTTAGATTTGTGCTGTCTTTCATATTTACCTACACATATTACCTACATATTACCTTTACCAATATCCTTTACTTGTTCATGTGGACTTGAGTTGCTATTTAGTAGGCTTTCATTTTAAGTTTAGGGAATGTCTTTAACATTCACTGCATTTTAGGATAGATATCCTCAGTTTTTGCTTATCTGAGAAAGTCTTAATTTTTCTTCTCTTTTTAAAGGGTAGTTTGCCACATAAACATAGTGAGTTTGAGAGGTGGGAGAGCTGATCAAGGAAAAGGATGGGACTCCAGAGGCAGAAGCACACAGCGAGCTTTATTTGAGGTTCGTGTTGACAAGTTTGCACTTAGGTGAATATATCTGCTGCCTGAGCCTTCCCAGATGCTACACAGTTCAAGGGTCATCAACCAGAAAGGGAGGAGGCAAAGAAAGTTCCAGGGGAGATGATGGAGAAGAGATCATGTGTCACTGAGTAATGTGGCAGTGAATTTCTCCTCTGTCGGTGTTCCCCTAAGGGCAGCAGTAGTTTGAGGTCTTTTACAGGTACAAGGTTTACCTACTCTATGACTAGGTTTAACAAAACAAGAAAGCTCTAAATGACTAAAATCCCTCTTTCTTTGGATACGCTTAAAACAGTGAGACATGTAAAATTTTGAATCTAGTGCAAGTGGGATTTTTAGTCAATCACGCATTCCAGCTCCTATTTAAAAAAAAAAGTCAACCACATAGGGCCAATATACAAAACCATATTTGGTTCATTAATGCAATAACTTAGAAATTTTGGTTAAAGTTTTTTTGCTTTCATCACTTTGCATGTGAAGTTGCCCAGATGCCTCCGACTCCTACACCTGCTATATTTTCTTCTGTTTCCCAGGAATTTTTGTTCTCCATGGATTATGATAAAAACCAATGGTTAATCTTGCTGAACATCCCTTAAGTGTGATGCACTAACTTTGTTGATGCTTTGAAGATCCTACTTTTGTCCTTGGTCTTTTCACAGTCTGACTATGATATGCCCCATCTTCTATCAACCATCACATGTAAATCATTTTCCCATGACAAAGGTCAAAATACTTCTCTTTTTTCACATTAATGAGGCTATGCTGACTGGCCAAGTGAGTAGGAGGCAGAAATCACTCCAGAATTGTTAATAAAGCATTTGAGAGCTAGAGGATGAGAAATAAACCTAATGAAAATTCAAGGTCCTTCTACTTCAGTGAAATCTGTAGGAGTGTAGTAGTGTGGGGTAAATGATAAATCATTGGATCTGGCTCCCATACAGCCAAAGAAGTGGCACAATCCCCAGTAGGCTTATCTGGATTTTGGAGCCAACACGTTCTTCTCTTAACGGTCTTACTGTGGCTCATTTATGAGTGACCCAGAAAGCTGTTGGTTTTGAGCATGGTTGCTACGCAGGCTGCTCTGCCACAGGTGCTGCATGAGCCAACAGATCCAGTGGCACTTGAAATGTCAGTGGCATGTGTAGATTCTGTTTGGAGTCTCTGTCAGGCCTCCATAGGCGAATTGTGGTGGAGGTCTTTAGGATTTTGGAGCAAGGTCTACCGTCATTTGCGGACAACTCTTGGAGCAGCTCTTGACTTGCTACTGTGTGTTAGTGAAAACTGAACAGTTGATCTTGGGACAGCAGGTCACCATTGTGACCTGAGTTGACTATCATGACATGGGTATCATGTGGCCCACCAAGTCATAAGGTTGGACATGCACAGGAATAGTCTATCAATAAATGGAAATGATATGTTCCTGATTGAGCCAGGGCGGGTCCAGAGGGTACAAGTAAATTATATGAGGAAGTTGCCAAGATATCCCTGCCTCCTATATCTGCTGTATTCCCTTCTATTTCCCAGAACACACTTGTGGCCTCCATATGATCAATTGTCAGAAGAAGAGAAAGCTAGGACCTAGTTTATGGATGTTTCTGCACATTATGCAGGCACCATCTGCAAGTGGACAATTGCAGTATTACTGCCCATTTCCAGGACATCTGTGAAGGCAGATGAAGGGAAATTGTTACAGTGGGAAGAACTTTGGGCAGTGCATCTGGTAGTAGATTTCTTAAGGAAGGAGAAATGGGCAGATATGTGACTGAATACTGATTTACGGGCCATAGCCAATGACCTGGTCAGATGATCAAAAAGTTGGATGGAACCTAACAGGAAAATTGGCAGCAAATATATTTAAGGAAGAGGTGTGTGAGTAAACCTCTGAATATGGGCAAAGAATGTAAAAATATTTTTTTCTCCATGTAAATACTCAGTAAAAGGTGACAGCAGCAGAAGAGGGTTTTAACAATTCAGTGCATGAGATTCCCTGTTCTGTACGTAGAGGTCAACTTCCTTCTTCATCCACCCTTGTCATTGCCCAGTGCATTAACAGAGTGGCCATGGTGGCAGAGAGGCAGGTTAGGCATGGGCTCAGTAACACAGACTCCCACTCACCAAAGTCAATCTGCCTACAGCTCCTGCTGAACACTCAGTGTGCCAGCATAAGAGATCAATACTGAGTGCCTTCTATGGTACTGTCTTAATTATTTTTTCTGATTTTGAGATAAAATACCCAACACCCAAAGTTAAAGGGGGAAAGATTTATTTAGCTCACAGTTCATAGAGGTTCCAGTCCCTTGTTGGCTGGCACATGGCAGAAGGGCACACGGCAGAGGGGCATCACAGAGGAGAAAAACAGCTCATTGCAGGGAAAGGCAGCAAAAGCAACAAAGAGGGAGGTACAAGCCTCTTTCTGACCCTTACGTTGCATGCAGACTGCTTGACCCACGTGAGTACAGCACTCATATCCTTAATCCTAGCCAGAACTATGCTGAACCAATTAGTGAACTGATTTACTAATCAAACACACTTAATCCTAACACCACACACTCTAGATACAACCCAAAAAACCCACCCCCATAACTGCATGAGGCTTTGGGGGACACATAGACACAAACCATAACAGGCACCATTCTTCAGGGTGATCAACCTGCAGCCCTGTGGCAGATTAATTATATTAGACCACTTCCATCTTGGAATGGTCTACACTTTGGCCTCAATGGCATAGACACTTATTCTGGATGTGAGTTTGCCTTCCCTGCATGTAATGTTTCTCCCAAAACTACCACCTGTTGACTCAAAAAATGCTGTATCCACCACTGATGAATTCCACATAGCACTGTTTCTGACCAAGTAACACATTTTACACCCAAAGAAGTGAGGCAATGGATCCATGCTCATGGAACTCACTCTTCTAACTATCTTCCTCACCTTAAAGAAGCAACCAAATTAATAGAAAGATGGAATTGTCTTTTGGCCTTCTTTTCTTATCAGTACCAGGGATTGAACTCACGACCATGCGCTTGCAAAAGCAAGTGTGTATGCCGCTGAGCTAAATCCCCAGTCCACTGGAATTGTCTTTTGAAGACACAGTACAGCACCAGCTAGGTAGCAATAGCTTTCAGACTGAGGCAAAGTTCTTCAAAACTATATGCTTTGAATCAGCGTCCACTGTATGGTACTATGTCTCCCATAGCCAGGACTCACGGTTCTAGGAATCAAGGGCTGGAAATGGAAATAGAACCACTCACCATTACTGCCAGTGATCTACTAGCAAATTTTTGCTCCCTGTTCCAATAACATTCTTCTGGCTTAGAAGTCTTAATTCCAGATGGGCTTACACTAGCACCATTGATCTGAAAGCTACGACTTTCCCTGGCCATTTTTGTCACCTGAGGCCACTGAGTAAACAAGCTAAAAAAGGAATTAAAGTTTTGTCAGGAGTGATTGACCCAGACTATCAAGGGGAATTGGACTATAATTTCACAATGGAGGAAAGGAAGAATATACTTGGAGTACAGGAGGTCCTTAGGGTGCCTTTAATTACAGGGCTACCAAGTCCCTGTAATTAAAGCCAGGGGAGAACTACAACAACCTAATCCAAGAAGAATGACAAATGGCCCAAAGCCTTCAGGAATGAAGGAATGGGTCACTCCACCAGGGGAAGAACCAGGACCTGCTTGAGGGGCTTGCTGAAGGGCAAGAGAATACAGAATGTATATAGAAGTGAGTTCTAAATACCAGCTGTGACCCCATGATCAGCTACAGATATGAGAATTATAATTGTAATATTTCCTAACATTATTCTAATGTAATATAATATTGAGAGACTTAATATAAGTTCTTGAAGATTATTAAACCTATGTTATATGTTCAAGTTATGATATGTTAAAAGTAAGTATCATCCAAAGAAAACTTGCCTTCTATTCTGGGAAGAGAATTAGTGGACTTCCATTTGTATGCAGGATAGTTATAAAACGTTAGGCATAATTATGAGCTTGTCTTCTTATCTGCAAACTGGTTTAAAGAAGTGTGTCTGGTTGTCAAGTTCACCAAGGTGGCTTGTGGTGGTTGACTGGTTAAAGCAACTCGAGTACAAGAAGCTTAACTAAGTCAACTCAGCAATTCCACACCATGGGGTGTGGAAGACCCACCTTGTCACCTTTATACAGGGTAGACGAAGAAGGATGAATCTGGTTGTGTTTCTTCAGAGAAACTACAGCCTTCTGGCTTCCAGTACAAGACTCTTTAGCTTCCTGATACAGACTTTCATGGGAAGCTGCAGTGAGCTCCCGAACTTTAACTGAATCCTTCAATACCCAGTGTGCAAACAGACCCTTTGAGCTCTTTCTCATACAGCTCTGTGGGTGGCTCTTGTAAGCCAATCTTGTAAACTCTCACATATTTGTATACCTTGTGTTGTATCTATTTCTCTAGGAAATACTGGCTAATACAGTGTGCAAGAAGCAGGTGGATCTGGATATTGAATACAGAGTGAAGACTACAATGAGACCAAACAGTAGTCGCAGTTCTCTGGTCAAGGAAATGTTCTGGAAGTCAGAGCAACATAAAATTTTATATGAAGGAAAGAAATGTTATGTCAGTAACTTTCACTAAATGTGACATACTGACTTGATATCTCTTGAAGCTGTACTTCTATGCCAAGTTTTATATTCTATATAATCTAGCACCAAGTCATGCTGCTTAAAATGGACTAAGAGGAGATATGCTGTGCCTTCTTGACTGTCAGCTTGTTGTATAAAGAATTGATTTGTCAAAAAATGATTGTTACATAGAAGGCAAGAAAATACAGGACATGATTTATTTGGAAGCCAAACTCCAAGAATTCTAACACTTCATGCCCAAATAATTTGAGTAATATATATTGCTACTTTTTAGTGTTTGTTTCACAATAAGGAGAAAGTTTTTAATTAATATTTTAGAAGTTTTGCCTTCCTTAAGTGACTAAACAGCATCTAAAAACAAGATAAGGGGTTTCCTACATTAATTTGTTGTCTTTTTGAGGCAGAGTCTTACTATGCAGTTCAGGCTGACCTTGAGCTCACTTTGTAGCTCAAGCTGGTCTTGAACTCACAATGATCCTCCTGCCTCAACCTATAAAGTTCTGGAATTACGGTAGTGCATTACCATGCTTGGCTATTAATTGATCAAAGGCAACAAGTAAATACCACACAAAATAGTGTGCCTTCACAGGGATTAGAGATGATACCATTAGAAATTCACTTTGCACATTCTTTGCCTTCAAAGATCATCCCACTGAAGTCAACAAGTTCTCTGGAAATATTCGTTCTGGTATTGATTCAGTAAAAAAAAGAAGCATAATCCCTGTGTAATGATGAAATATGAACCTCAAAGACTTTCTTCTCTTTTATCTAAATGGCATAGATTGGTTGGTTTGTAATTGGACTCACAATGAGAGAAATGAAAGTATAGTAATCCTTTGAGAGTTCTGGGTCCATTTATACTTGCTCCTTCCTTTCATCTTACCTCACCTGAGTCTTGTACAATGAGAGAGAAAAATGAAGCCAAGAAATCATTCCTCTCTCAGAATCAATGAAAAACTCTCTCAGAAAAGAAAAAATACTACAGATGAAAAAATCTAGTCACTCTCATTAGGCTATTCTAAGAAATCTCTCTTCTTTGAATTCTCCAGAGAGAAATACTCAGTAATTTCCCTCAGAAACTGTCTCAGGTTTGTGAGGCTTCTGTAACAAATTATGACAAATTTAGGAGTTTAAAACATCAAAAATATTTTCCCTATAGTTAGTGCTCAGGGCCAGAAACTCCAAATCCATGGGTGGCACAGGGCTGTGGCTCTGGAGGGCTTGAGGGAAAATCTTCTTTTACCTCGTTCAGTTTTTTTAGTGTTTCCTGGTGGTGGCTGCATTACTCCAGGCTCTGCCTCCAGAATGATAATTCTGTGCCTATCATTCTCTCTCTCTCTCTCTCTCTCTCTCTCTCTCTCTCTCTCTCTCTCTCTCTCTCACACACACACACACACACACACACACACACACAAAGACTAGATTAAGGTTTCCCAAATAATGTAGGATATTCCCTCCACCTCAAGATTCTTCACTTGTATCTGCAACGATACTTTTTATTTTTACCCTGTCAGACCACATTCACAGGTTCTAAGAAAGTGAACGTGGATATGTTTGAAGGGAGTCATTACTCATTCTACCAAAGAAATTCAAGAAGTTCTTTGCATTCAATTCATACAAGTTTCTGGAGAGGTTTGTGGCAACCTAATTTGTATTTAAATGATTTATTTATTCAACCAATATCTAGCCAGTGCCAAGTCTGTGAAAGATGTATTCAGTCTGGGAATACAAGTGTGAAACAGACAAATGTGGTCCTACTTAGTGGGAAGTGAATTTGAAGTTAAACACTTTCATTTTTGTGGCAGTAATAAAATCAGTGGTGAGTGGTCTATTTATAATTGGGAGATGAAGTAATGTGATGTAGTCTCTGAAATACAAGGCTTTCAACTGCTGTTATAAAGTATGTCCAGGTGAAAGCTTTGCAGTGCCCAAACTAGTCAGTCAACAGCTTCCCAACAGAGTTCAAGACACAGCCACATACTGTGGTTAGAGCTCTTTCATTCCATCTCAAACCTTGCTAGAACACCATGAAGGCACAGAGCCCAGAGATAGGAGACAGAAAAACCTGTCAGAGTGTAAGAGTCTCTCCTCGATTATGTCAGATCTTCTCTTGTTCTATGTTTAATATGTTTCACCATTTTGGGAGCACAGTGAGGTCAGTAGATCAGAAACAACTGCTCTTGAAAAGAGAGTTCATTATAGTTACAGATTCCAAGGGAAGGAACCGCAATCTGCCACAGAAGTTGTGGAGCCATCCCTAAGCAGAAAGCAGGAAGTCAGAAGGAATCATGGGTGAGAGACTCCAGTGTGATTTCCAAGGGAAGTGACAGGTAAGGCAGGACAAGCAGGCTTGGGATTGGCATGTTTAAATACTGACACCAGGCTCTAAGGACCACATAGCATCTGGCCCCGGTGATTAAGGTAGCGAGCATAGTGACCTAGAATTTAAGAGCCTGATAACACTGGTATTTGGGGTGTGGACTCTTGGTGTATGTTGGAAAAGCACAACTCAGAAGGAGGTCAAATCCCAATAAGGGTGATGAGCGAGGCAGGAGGCCAAGCCAGGGTGTCTAAGGCACACAAGTGGACTGTCCAGAGCAAAGCACCTCCAGCACACATCCACGTGGAAGATGTCAAAGGGTCAAGTTCACAGAAGCTATAAACATGGTTAGACACTCTGCTAATTGATTCAGGGAACCATGAGATATTTTCCTACAAGCACTCTGAAAATTTAAATTCTATACAAATTTAAAATGTGTTGTTATAAAAATGACAAGTGACCAGCCAGCCTGAGCAAACTGTTTACGCAACCACATTGGCTTCTGAAGTGTGCAGTGCTGAAATTCCCAGGGAAGCAGCCTGTGACCTCTCTGGCATATTATCTGCTTCTATTCATTGAGTTTTCACTTTTCAGAAACTTTCTTAGGAACAATTTTACTATCTGTTGTGCTAACATATAACTTACTTTTTAAGCAAGTCCTGCAAGGAGTGACAACTTTTTTGATTGATTACTTGGCTACTGTTTTAAATTTCTGTTTGGTTTGGGGTGGACTGTGAACAGTAGCTAAGTTCCTCTGGATTCTATAGTCCTTTAGATCTTGCTTGCTGTGTTTTAATCAAGTTGACACACAGGACACAGACAGCTCATCCTTCTTCTTGAATTTGTCCTCTGGGTAACATTAAGATGTTGACAGAATTTGAAATAGGAACCTCTCCCTGGAATGAGGAGATAAAATAAAGAAACCTTCAGCTTTGAATAAGGAGAGGATTTTCTAATGTGTAAGTTTTTAGTGATCTGAAATGTCTCATAAATGGCACGATGTAAAAATTGACATCCATTACTCCTAAAAAAGCTGACCCTGAGTACCCCATTTTTACAACTCCACATGGCAGGAGGTGTTGGAAAGACTGAATAGCAAATGTGAAGAGCCCCCTTTTTGACAGATGTGAAAATTTGTTTTTCACTCCAACCAAGCATCAACCCTGCTTTGTAAATGAAACAGTCACAGTAAGATGCTAAGCAATGAAAGAACTTACCCACTTACTCTGACAACCTGCCAGCCCCACACAATTTTTACCCATTTATCCATACCTCTACATGGAGACCCAAATAAAATTAGTACTACAGAGGGCTTCAGTATCACTCCCTGTGGACTTATCTCTTCATTTGAGATGGAATCAGTAAAATCTAGAAGAGCTGATGGAACTTGCTGTGTAGCCCAACTGTGTAGCTAGTTAAATCTGAAGATGGAAAAACAAAACCTCACAAATGGCGGTCACTCTTTATATGCACATTCAAATCCCTGAATTCTAGACTGAGTTACTGAAACTAATCATCCCCACAAGCACAAGACCTTGGGTTTTTACTACTCATTATTTTTTGCCCGAGGTGTAGAGGCACATATTAGTGCCTCCGCTACATCTGCATGAAAAACTAGCCAGAGTATGCAAACCCTCCTGAGGCCTCCACTGTGGTGGACCTCTGTTGATGTGCCTGCTTGATCCAACACACCGCCCACTAGACTGTAATTACTTCCCATTCATGTCTCCATCTGGAATGTTACATGTGTACTTCCATTCTGTGCAGATTTTCTCAAGATTCCTTGCCCATTGAAGAGCAAGTGCATCATCCAGCTGCCCTGGATCATCTGTCTGACACTACAGTTCTGAGAACAACACATGGCACGTCCTTCTCCAGCTCCCGGACAGTCTCTGCCTCCACCCAGGAAGAGACACCACTCAACACGGGATGATAAAGTTATGTGTATTTCATGTGTATTAAATAACATATTCATAAGGTGTTACAAAGATATTTCAAATTTTCAGGCAATGTTACCCTGAACTAATTTGGGGAGAGGAGAAGAGGAGAGGGAAGGGAAGGGGAGGAAAAATGACAACAATGCATGAACAGTTTCAAGGAGAAAATAAAGTATGCCAAAAAATTCAGCTGAATAGATCATGTATATTTCCTTGCCTTGGCTTGTGGAAACATACAATTTAGTAGCTGGAAGAAACTAAAAGCAAATTCCCATTAAAAAGACACCAAAGGGTAATTCCTTTCTTCAATTGCCAGCAATGTTTCGTATTCTCATTGTGAGAACTGTCAAGGCCAGGCCTCAGCAGTCTTTCCCATTTGAAAGAAAAAAATCGCCCAATATACCATGTTTTTGCAAAGCCAGCATCTGTTTCCTTGGAAACCTGAAAAGCTCTGCAGTTAGTAACAGAAAGCCTTGAGTCTGGTTCCACTTTTCCTTTGGTGTTGGCCAAAGGCAAACATCACAGGGTCTTCATGCGTCTGGCCTGCCAAGCCCTGCTTTGGGGCTTTTTAGAGATTCTCTTAATGACTTCACATTTGGACATGGAGAAATCCTCAGCACACTGCTTAGCCTAAACATCATCTTCCATCCCTCCAGGGTACTGCACACTGACATGACAGGTGTGTGCATGGTAAGTGGGGCAGGGAGTGAGGACAGCCCAGAGTGGACAGAGGAGCCCCGGTTCTCACATCCACACAGACGGTCAGGTTACAGGCTTTTGTACTTTACCAGCCACCACCCATTGCACATTTGAGAAACTATAATACAGAGGCTGAGAGGAGCCTCTGAATCCATGAATCCATGCATTCTGCAGATATCTGTGTAATCCCTGTGTATCTATGATAAGTGGTGAAGGTCACAGTGGCAGACAAATGACACACAAAACTCTGCCAGTTCATGGAAGAGATGATACAGAAGGCAGACACACAGGATATACAGAGCCACAGAGAGATACAAAATCACAAAGATGTATAGAATCACAGCAACACACAGTAGTTGTTCTTTGATTTATGTTTGGGTTGCATCCTGATAAACCTACCATGAGCTGAAAATGCCTGTAATATGTGAAATCCACAAACATCCTAGTTTAGCACCATAGTACCTTGTAGACAGTAGGTGTATCATTCTCATGACTGTGTACTGACCAAGCAATAGGACTCTCAGGGCTGCCCAGGATTAAGACACAGATACATAGTTACATGTTGTTAGATTAGGAAAAAAATCCAAATTCAGAGCTTCACATGTAGATTTGATTGAATACATATTGCTTTCACACCATGAAAAAGCCATCCTACCTGGGAACTTCCTGTACTTCTCTATAATGAGTTGAAAGTTGATGACAGGAAGGACACGGTGAGGGAACGTAGTCATTCTATGACTACAAGAGACTAGGATGGATGTGACTGATTTCAAAGTGAAAGCTGGTAAGGGCAGTGAGCTGATGCAGGAGAGGAGAAAGAAATGGAGGAAGTAAGTGGACCAGGGGATGAGGGCAACTGCAAATGGGATTGCATGACCTGGAGCAAGTTATAAGCCTCTCTTGGAAGCCTCCTCTCCTAGACAAACGGGGTAAGGAAACAGACCTTCCTGGCAGACATAGCTCAGGCATTGCTGGCTGCAACTCCTCGAACTGCAGAAAAGAGAAAGGAAAGGGTAGAAAAATGCCACAAATGTCAGGTTCTTATTTTGTCAGAAATTCAAATTCGAACCCAGATTCTATCTAAGACATGAAGTACAGAATGCTCAAGTACACATTACGCTCTTCCCTAAACTCTCCCCAGGTTTTTGGCTGCTGGCTTTAGCAAAATAATTTCTTAATTTTGAAATGTCCTTCACCAAATCAATCCCTTTCCCTCCACCTCCTCTTGACCCTTCCCCCATGATTTCACCAAGCAAAGGGCTTTGATCTTTTCTCTGCTAGAACACTGCTCCTGTCTTGTTTACAATAATCATATTTGTTGTAATTACGTTGATATTTCTGGCTCCCTCAGTAATTTGATCTTTATAGGTACCAGGACCAATTTTTCCTTAACTACAGTTTTGTCCACAATGCTCTGTATAATGTTCAGGGTAAGACTTTCCACAGAACACACACAATAAACACTGTAATAGAAATTGAACTGTGTCCCCTAAAATTCGTGGGTTGAAATCGTAAGCACACTGTGGCCTCATTTGAAAGTCAAATCATTGTAGATGAAGTTCGTTAAAAGAAAATTACTGGGATGGACCCCTGTCTAGTATAATTGTGTATAAAAAGGAAATTTGGACACAAATACGCTCAAGAAGAATATGTGGATATCAAAACAGAGACTGGCACGATACTCATAAAAGTCAAGGAAAACCATATCTTGCCCACAAACCATCTAAATCAGGACACAGGCCCTAAAAAGATTCTCCCACACAGGCTTCAGGTGGAACCAGACCTGCTAATACCTTAACTGCAGACCTCTACCTTAAAAACCATGAGGCAATCCATTTCTGCTGTCTGTGACACCAAGTCTGTGATACTCTGTCACAGGAGCCCCAGCAAATTAATGCATTATTAAATAGCAACCTGGAACACTAGAGAGGTCTTAAAGGCTCTTTCATTTCTTAGTTTAATGTTGAGAGAAAAGGAAAGGGTGTTTTAAAACTTAGATTTTTTTCTGTGCAGTTTTTATTCAGAATATTTGAGGAAACATTATTGCATGGCAGATGTGCTGCTTACATAAGCACTTTTTAAAATAAGAACATGAGTACCAGTTGCATAGATGCACAGGAATGGGCAAAGTGCCTAAAACAGGAAGTACCTGGACTCAGGATGCAAATGACTTTGCTCCTGGACGGCAGCAATATTAGCTGTCACTGAGAGCTTGCTGGGCTGTCACTGGGGCACCTGCACATCGTCTTCATGTGGTTTCCCCATGCAATGTGGATGACTTCAGCACAGGTTTCTTTTCTGAGGGGGAGACACAGCATGGCCTCCTATGACCTTCCACAAATCAGTCCCACCACACTCTAACGTTGAGCTGGGAGGAAGTGCCAACTCCAGATTGAGTGGGTGAGGAATCAGCCTCTGCCTTGCTGGTAAAAACAGTATCAGCTTCCAGAAACTGGAGTAACTGATCTATCATGGCCATCTCCTATAAGGTGTAAAATATGAAAATGGTGAAATATGAAAATATTCACCATGCCCTGTGCTGTACATTAGTTGCTGAGTGTCCACCACAGAGCCATGTTGGAAGGCTCGGTCACCAAGGCAGCTATTGGAAAGTAGTAGGACCTTTAGGGATTTCCATTTCTTTCCTTCTTGACTGGAGACATCCCTACTTCACAGGGAAATTTTGAGAATTCAGTAAGATCACCTAGAGGAATCTCATTACAAACTGCTCCTTCAGAGGACACACTGTTTTTGCTTCCTGTTTCTCCATATTATCTGTCACTTTGTATTGCTCTGGTTCTCTTCTTTCTCCTAAACCGTCTTCTAGGGAGCACCTCTCCACCTCCAGAGATTGTGTCAGCTCTGCATGGCTGCCTCCTCAGACTCTATCTCCGTCTCAGCTCCTACGGAAGTCCCCACTCATCTCTCCAGTGACTTGATTCTCTGTGGCACTCCACACACATCGCTAACCATCCGATGGCACCTCTGCCTGCAGGTGTCTGCCTGCTCCCCCTGGTTCTAACCCTCGTGCAATCTCTCCTCATTTCTCCCACCACTGCCTTTCTCCATTTCTCTTGTGGGTGTGTTCAGCACCTGTCCTTTCACCCTCCACTCCATTCCCAGAGTGATTTTTCAAATGCAAACTTTGATAATTATTACTCCTTACTTAAAGTCTTTTAATGGCTTAGCGTTTGTATAGAAAATCAAATCCCACATCCAAACTTGACATATGAAGAGTTTCTCAACTCATCTCAGTGTATCTCTATCTCTGGCCTCTTGCTTGGTCATGTTGTCCTCAGGTACCAGCTTTAAGGAACTGACACTCCCCCAAGGTCTCCAGGCCTGGTCTCTGCAAAAGACACCTCTAACATAATTACATGGCACTAATTACACATCGGTCACTGCCATCAGATTCTTAGTTTCTTGTCAACAAAGGGCAGGATGTTACTCACATTTGTAATATCTTGCCCTTTCTCTGTTAAAAGATAGAAAGGGAAATAATAGTGATCACTGCAAAGCAATCTCTCAGCATATGGTAATTAAATAAGGTAGAAGTGGTAACTGTTTTTGGTTTCTGAAAGAAAAGGCAATAGCTTAGAAAGGAACATGAATAGAAGAGAATATCTACGTCTTGATGTCTCAGAAAACCTTCACTTAGATTTCCAGTAAAGAACCAGCAAGCAGCAGTAACACATTAGCTCCCTGCCAAGCAGCTAGTAATCTTACCATGTGGGCTAGAAATAGTCAAGGTCCCACTGCCGGTTCCAGATTTAATACATCCTCTGTTTAACATGAAATCAACAGGCCTCTTCCAACGTGTCATGTACTTCCAGAGCACAATTATAGAAGCACATTAGAAACAGTGTCAAGGCTTCAGTCAGCTAAGATAACAGTTCTTTTATTATTTCTTATAGTCAGCTATTTATTATTTCTTATTGCTTGAGAAATAGAATGCTGCTTTCTAAGATACTGGCATTCTTTCTTTGTCTTTAAAATTTGAATTTTTTCTGTTTGACTTCAGGTCAAGGATTGGTTTAGACTGTGAAGAAAACATGTATTTATTGCCCAACTCAGTGTTCCATTAGGCCCACTTGTCATCATTTAAATTGGGAATTATCACTACTTAAGGTGAATTTAATAAATAGGAAGAAGTAGAATGTAAAAGCAAATCAAAGGTGCCTTTAGAGAAGACAAAAGCACGCATACTTCTGATGACTATTTTGACACAAAGTGTATAGACATTTAAGTCTAAGACTTAAATGGTTTGCCAGAGCAAGTCAGCAAGGAAAATGTACAGTTGGTCCCTCTGAGCATAGCTTCATTACAGTTAAACTGATCCTAAAGACAATAAGCATAATCACACAAAAGTACTTAAAAGACTTGCAAATGGTACCAACTGGGGGGTGGGGGGGGCAGGAAATGGGAAAAGAAAATCAAGTTGAGGGAGTTCATTTTTAAGTGAAAAAGTCCCATCCTACTGCACATCCTGGTGACTTTAATTGTTTTAGAAAAACATCCAAGCAGTAACGAGGTGGTTTTTCAGTCTGTGTAATACAAGTAAACAAGGCACTGTGATACTAACGGGGAGGTACATGCAGACCAAACCCAGGGAGTCTGGCTCAGCAGGACAGCCGCACACTCTCCACATGCAAGGCTGACCTGGCCAAATGTCCAGACTTAATAAGTTGAGACCCCACTCAGACAAGTGTTGAATGGGAAGAGTCAAGTGATGTGGTTAGGGAAACCAGCGGGAGCTACTAGCGTTGCGTAGCAGCAGCAGTGGATGAGAAGCTCCCTGGTTCCGGAGGATCTCTCCTTCCTGGAAGAACCCACTGAGGGAAAGTGGAGTAGACCAGCCCAGCTTCAGGAGGAAACAGCCAGGACCCTACAGGTGCAGTGGAATAGAAATCAAGGAATGCTCAGGGATGATCAGTATCCTTCAGCTATCCCAGCCAGTTTGGTGACCTCAACCAAACAGCACCTTTTGGTTGATGACTCCCAAAATTCTATCCACAGCCCTGATTGCATCCCCAAATCTCACATAACCAAATGCTGACTTGACATTCCTACTGGATGTCTCATGCTTGCTAGTCGTGACACAGCAGAAGAAGGACACTTGGCTTTCCACCACCCTTCAACCTTCTCTTAGCCCAGCCCTCCCATTTCAGAAGACAGAGCACCCTGTAACCACCTGCAAAGTGAGGAGACACTTTCGGTTCCTCCCCCATCCTCACCTGCCCATCTGCAAGTGTCATCAGCTCCACCTCTATTGTGTATCCCAGTTCTCCACCCCTCTCACCCCATCCCTGCCACCATCCTCTCTGAAGCAGACCAAACACTACTGAAAACCCCTTAACCATCCCACTGTTTCTATGGCTGTCCCCAAATCCAGTCTCCTATGGAAAACCAAATTGATCTCTTATGAATGCAGATCATACCATGTCCCTCCCCTCTTACATCCCATCAAAGGTTTTTCTGCACCTAGAGAACAGGACCCCACAGCCCCTGAGGCAGCCAGAGGCAATCTGCAAGCCTCCAGCCTCCTGACTTCCTGCCACCCCATCCTCACCAGGCTCCACTACGTGGCCTGTTTCACTTCTCTCACACCCCAAAGCCTGAGGACTTGGCACACACCAAGCCTTTCTCAGAATGTTCTCCTTGGATCCTGGAGTTCTCAAGCCAACCTGAGAGCCTGCTAACAAGGCTCCACCAAGACCTACCGCATGAAAAGCCATGCAGGGACCCAGTGACCTCACAGCACCAGCAGGTGCACAGCTGAGCCTGTGCCTTCACATCAGCTCTCCCTCTCTTTTCATCACACTTTCTTTCACTCACCTGTACTCTGAAACTGTATGAACTGCTTTTACTCCCCTCCCCCGTTCTTTAATGTCAGTTCCCCATGCTGCCTGAAGATCTGGAAAACAGGCTCTGTAAAAACAGGGACTCTATATACACTGTTCACTGTTCTGTACCTCGACACAAGAACTCAGTGCACAGAAAGAAAAGATATGTAAGCAAGAAAGCTTGTTCTAAACTAAGGTTTCTGTTGAGATGGACACTGCTTCTGTAAGTCAGTCATACGTGGAAGAGATGCATAGCAGTGGCTCTCTAAATTCAGAGGTTCAAATGCAAGAGCCTGACCCATGTCAGAGTTCTAAATTCGCTGAATGTGTCATTTTGTTACAGAGTTGATATTGCTGCCCATTGGCGCACAGCTTGGCTATCAAGGCTCCAGCTTAAGGGGTAATGAAAGATTTCATGGATACTGTACCGTCTTCCAGCACTTACTCCTGGCATCATAGCTTGATGTCTGGTTGCAGAAAGCAGCCACTGCAACCCCACCCAGAATAGGACTAACACCCTCTACTGTTTGCACATCTAGCGCCGACTCACCCTAGGAAGGACAGTACCAGCAACAGGACCCTCAGGAACTTGGAGACTGTGAGCTGGTGTGGCCAGTGTGATGCAAAGTGGCAAGCAAGTGAGAGCCGAGCATGTCTGCACACAAGTGGTCTGATGAGCATGGCCGGTATCACAGAAGAAATCCAAGCTGTGGCCGAGGTTGCTATTATGATGCAATGTTGGTTACTAAATAAAGAGCAGGCGTGGAAGAATAAGCACCAGAGACACTAGGATTAGGTTCTAGTTTTAAAAGACACTGTAAGGAACAGTACAGACCAGAAACCATTCAATAGGAAAAAGCAAAACATAAACTTTCAATGAATTTTTACTCAACTTCATGTGTCTGTTTGGGAAGTTTTCATTAGAGATTAGATTTTTATTCAAGATTGTCTAAAACTAAATGCAAACAGCATTATATTTGAATCTGAGATAGCAAAAAAGAAAGTCAATATTTGTTTCATCTCTTCTAGAAAATGGCACTATGAAAACAGCAGCATCTGTTGAATCCACAGGCAGATTGCAGATCTGCAAGCACATCTTCCAAACTGGTTTTATCTCAAAATATTGATTTTATTTATCTAAGACTTTAGCCTATCATAATGCTTACTACACCAGGCAGAAGAGAATAGAAGATCAAAATTCCCAGGGCTTAGTGTTTTAGGTTCAGGTTTTTTATTTTAATTCTTTGTAGAATGTAGAAAATTCATCCTAGGGTGAAATTAAAATCAAACACAAATGCCATCCAAACTCCATGGAGACCTAAACTATGAAAAGCTACAGAATAAAAAATTAAAAGGAAAGCCACAGAACAAGCCATAGTGGATGCTCTTAAAACCACAGACACTTATGATATTGTAATTGAATCCATAAATGCCTTATGTAATTTTTAAATTATTGCTAGGAGTCACGCAAATCCATTCTGTTTTTAGCATCATGGTTAGCAGTGCATTGGATCACTTTATTTCTTAAGTAAACACAGGCCCTGGAAGAAGAGGACAGCTGTGGTCTGCTTTGCTGCCAGGGCTGCCCCTGTTGACAAAGCAGTGACACTCGGGAACCAAACATGCAGAGCCATGTTCACCCAGAACAATGTTTCACATTTCCTTGGAATCATCTATCTGCACATCATTTTGGGAAGTGTGTAAAAATATAATTCCAGGTTATTTTTTTTTGGTAGCATAACTTAAATTATATGCTATTTACTGACCTTGAGCTGGAAGCTCACCCAGGGCAGGGTTGGAAAGTTTTATTTCGAGATCCCCAGTTTCTAGTGTATTGCCTGACACATATTAGGGGCCCATTAAATACTTGATGAATAGATAAAAAACTATTTTTGCAATGACTCAAATCAATCATTGCAAAACAACTTAGAAATTGTTGTTTGAACCTATTGGTGGCTACACAGGGATTTTGCAGGAATTATCTTTCAGTATACTATACTGTATACAGTATACAGTATAGTATACTTTCAGTATACTATAATTAATACAGTTTAATGTTTATAAATGTGCTATTCCAGTGTTTAGGTTTATGCACGGCCAATATATATATATATATATATATATATATATATATATATATACAGAAATTAATATACAATCCTTTTGAAAGTATTATTCTGTTCCAGTTTGTCTTACTTTTTACTCGTCACTGAGACAAAATACCTGATGACTAAAGTTGGGAAAGGAAAGGTTTATTTCTTATAGTTTTTGGAGGTTTCAGTCCACATTCAGTTTTCTCCAAGGCAAGGTGGCATGGCAGGGCCACAGTTCATGGCAGCTGCAAACAACAAAGCAGAAACTGGCAAGAGAGCAAGACAAGCCTTCTTCCTACCATTACATCACATCCTGGCTCCACCCCTATGTGGGTGTAGCACTGACACCAACAATCCAAGCACTGTACAATGAACCAATCACAGACCTAATGTAAATGCATGAGGCCTGGGGGCCACAGACATAAACTATGACGCAGTTTGACTTAATCACTAAAATGAGTGTTCTTATTAGCCCAAAGTTTCTTCTGAATGGTTTATAGTGACTGCCTCATTTGTGTGTCAAACCTTTCAACTACTTTCTGACATTTCATTAAAAGCAATTCAGTTTCTCTTTTTCTATCTCTACAGAAAAAAAGTATATACTTAAAATTTAAATAGCTATCATTAAGCTAAATTAATTTTGAATCCAAAAGATCTAACTCACACACTATTTGTCCAACATCAGCACAGTAATGTAGATTAAAGTGAAAAACATTTTCTAACGTTATACTAAAAATAGGGAAAAACACACACACACATCAGATCTGCCTTTAAAAATTCACTCTCATTCATTGTTATTCATTAGAAATTTAGGTTTTCATGCAAATTAAAACAAAAATTCCTAGTATAGCATTCCTGTCTCCATTCAGATAAACAGTAAAAATGATTTTCAGGGATAGAGGCAAACATTAAAGGCCTTTGAAATAAGGCAGACACTGAGATAACACAGCACCTAAATCTCAGAGGCTCCATTCAATAAAAGAGAGAGAAAGAGAAAGAGAGAGAGAGAGAGAGAGAGAGAGAGAGAGAGGTGCTATATAAATGTGAATTGCAGAACAGAATGTAATTATCCTGGGCTGTTCCCACAAATGCTTTTTCTTGCTGGTTTACTTGCCTGCCTATTCATCATTTCAACATTAAATTAATTGTTACTCCCAGAGAGTTCTACCCTACCCTAACCTGAGGCATTCTCTCATTTAATTCTCTTTTTTTTTCTTTTTTTTTTTATTTAAAGAAAAGGAAACAAAAAAATACATGGAGATAAAAAAGGGTAGAAATAATACAAAATTACAGAAAAATAAACAGTAAGAAATAGCTGGTTGATAAGTTACATATTGTCATCTTAGAAATAGCTGTTCAGGTTACAAAATTAAAGTATTTAAAATGACATTCAAAAAGTGACACTGCAAACAGTTCTGCTCAATGATCGAACAAAAACTCAGTAATATGGTTATCAGTCCTACACACTTGTTTTACATCTCAAAGAGGTTAAGATTAAACATATCAAAACAGAACAAAGCAGTTAAAAAAGCAATTTAAAGAAATACAGATTTCAAAGCAAGTCCACTGGAGATCTTCACTATCTATCTAACTGTCTCTAGTTTCTTACAAATAGTTGTCCCCATCTTCACCCACATTATATACATACTGCATATTATAGAACTAATCAAATCATTACAGGATGATGAAGGCTTTTTAGGTCTTCAAGATCTAACATTGGGGAAGACAATAATAACTACTATCACATCTCTCATTCTCTTCGTGGTAGCCGTCCCCATCTTTACATATGCTGAAATTGAACTTGAGACTAGACTAATATCATTCTGATCACTGAATAATAATATTGCTAGAATTTATATCATGATGCTACAAAATTAGCATTGGGTTTCTTAGTGTCTCTTCTTCAGAGTATCTGTTCATCACATCTTGCATTACATAATCTGTTCCTGTAAATAATTTTTTTTAAAAATCTCATGTGCGAATTTCTACATATATATTTATCCTTTCTGTATTATAGGTAAAAACAAATCATAACAAGAGAGCAAAACAAATTCCTAGAAAAACATGCAATGGATAAGACATATAAGATCACAATATAGGTGATCTTCCATAGTTATTATGTTTTCTCTTGTTATTTTCAATAGATTTGTCCACATCATCGGCTTAATATAGTTAAACATAGTATTACCTATTTTTATAAAAACACAACTTTGAAAGCATTGTAGGATTTGAGAGCTGTTAATAATTAATACCAGTATGGATATGCTTTACATCTTGTCATCTTCAGAGTAGTTGCCTCTACTTTTAGGGTGGATACTAACAAGCATACCAAATTCAAATAAAATCAGCCAAGGCAAACCTGTGGTCTTATGAATCAGTTTCAATTAAGATCATTCATAGTAAGACAATGTAAGTAATACAAGATTTCAGTTTAAGTTAATAGGAAATTAAGGATAGTTACCATGGCATAACCTGCTATTTTTGGCTCAGATGTCTGTGCCCTCAAATCTGACATGAGTAGACAGACCAGAACAAATTAAATTCAAACTAAATATGATGATAAGACTACTGTGTCTTTTAAATCCTGATACACTATTAACAATGACCTCTGCCTTTTTTATAGTGTTTCAGAGCTGTCTATACTAAAGACTATAGCTTACCATCTCTGCCTCATGTCTGCTACTCCACTTTTCTGCTATAATTTGTCCACCTTATTCCCTCATTCCACTGTCTGCCCCGTTCATTGAGGCCTCTCTGCCACTGTTGCTGGAATCCTGGTATCCTTTCCTCTCTTTCTCTGGAATGTCCTTCAGCACTCTCTGTAGGGTTGGATTGGTGGCCACGAACTCCCACAACTCCTCCTTGTCTTGGAAGCATCTTATTTCTCCATTAATTTTGAGAGAGAGTTTTGATGGGTATATGAGTCTTGGTTGCATATTATTTTCTTTCAGGACTTGGAATATTTCTCCCCATTCCTTTCTTGACTTAAGAGTTTGTGTTGATAAGTCTGTTGTTATTTTGATAATTTTCCCATTGTAGGTAATCTGCTTCTTTTCTCTGGCTGCTTTGAATATTCTGTTCTTTTGGTGGATTTCTGGAATCTTGATTATTATATGTCTAGGCGTAGATCTGTTTTGGTTGTAGGTAGCTGGTGTTCTGTATGTCTCTTTTATCTGGATATCATTTCTTTTTGCTATACATGGAAAATTTTGCCTTAATATATCTGTGAATATTCTTTGTATTTCATTTTTAGTTGCTCCTGCTTCCTCATTCACATTCTTTATTCTTGAGTTATGTATCCATTTGTCATCTTCTAGCCTTTGAATTGTTTCTTTCTGGTTCCTTGTTATTTTTAAAGAGTTTTTTTCTTTCACGATCATATGTCATAAATCTCTCTTCAAGTTTCAGAAGCCTGGATTTAGTTTCTGTCAGGGCATTTTGCCAGTGTTCAATGGAGTTTTTAGTTTCCTGGTAATCTCTTTGGATCTGTTTCATGTATTCTAAGTTGTGCTTAAATTCTTCTTCAGAAGTTTCTCTTCTTTTCTGATTTCCTCAGTTCTTCCATCTATGTTCTCTTGGGCAGGGCTTGTCATTTCTTTAATTAATCTCTTTATATCTTGCCTCACTTGGATCAGGAGTACAGCTTTAAATTCATCTATGAGGTCATGGAGGTATTTTTTTAATTTTGGCTGATGCTGTGTCCAGTATTGGATGGTTCCTGTGCTTGTTCTCATCAGTGTTTACTTCTCCTGGGCTTATTTTCTCATGTTGGGAAGCTGGAGATTTTTTTTTATTTTTATCTCTCATGTTTCTGGTTTCTTTCAGTCTGTAGTGTCCTGGGGGTCTCTGGCCCTCTCGATATTGCTTAGGGCCTTTCAGAAGTGTGCTGACTTGAGTTTTTGTTGTCTTCCCCAATTTGCTGTTATCTGGGGTAGGCAGGGATGCAGGGATGGTGCAGGCTAGCCTCCAGCCTCTGTGCCAGTCAATCATAAATTAGGCTGTACTTTCTGGATGTCACATGTCACACAGTTGTGACTATTTCGTATCTGCTTATTGGGCCCCAAGCAGAGGCTTGGTTCAGCCCCAGAAGATCCTGCCAGTTCTCTCTGTGCCAGAAGCAGCTGACTAATGTCACCATGGCACAGGGTTCTGCCCCAATCCCAGCTTTTCTCTTCCAGTCCTCTCTGTGCCAGGAGCACCAGGACAGTGGGTCTGCCAATTCCAAGATGTCTTCCACTAGTTCTCTGTATGACGCTGAAGCCAACATGGTGCCAGGCTCCGCCCAATTTCAAGATGTCCTCCACCAGACCCCTCTACGCCAGGGGCAACTTGGTGATGTTACCAAGGCACAGGTTCTGCCCAACTCTCTAAGATGTCTTCCGCCAGACTCTCTGTGTTATTGATGTCGCTGTGGTGGTGGGCTCTGCCCTATTCCAAAATGTTCTCTGACCAACCACAGCAGCCCCAGGACCCAGTCCCTAGTACTCACCAGGGCTCGGCGCAGGTCTTCCTCTTGAGTCTACTGCACACTACACCACTTGCCTTCACTGCGTTCCTGGCACAGCGTGGAATGGTCAGAAAACTGCACAGCATTTGGCTTCTGAGCTCCAGAGCTTTTCACAATCTCCTCTGGTGCAGCGGGGCAGTCCTGGCTGCTTCGCAGGGTCCCAGGTCTCAATTTCCTCACTTTTTTTTCCAATACTGAGAATTGAACCCAGGTCCTTTGCCCTGCCATACATGGCCAGGCTTTTTGGTTTGGTTTGGTTTGGTTTGGCACGGTTTTGTTTTGCTTTGTTTCTGAAACAGGGCCTTGCTTGGGTGGTACTCAATCTTGCCATGCTCCTTCCTCAGCTTCCCAGAATGCCACATTTCATTTTGTAGCACTAAGCTTCCAAGTCGATCTTCTTTGTCCAGTTAAGCCTTCCAGACACACTTCCGAAGGTTCAGCTTCTGTGTCTCCATTTCAGCTCTCTGAGGTTTCAGTCCATACTCAGTTGGCTCCGAGGCGCATCACAAGGCTGGGTCATCATTCATGGCTGGCTAAAAAATAGCAAGGCGCAAACAGCAAGAGAGAGAGAGAGACCCTCATTTAATTCTCCACCTTGTTTGACTCACTGTCTGCTCTTTCAGTTGTTCATCGGTGGTCAGTTCTACCTGGGGCATCAACCAGATGTAGGCTGCATCACTCACCACTCCACCCAGATCTAGAAGGAAGCCTGGGCTCCAGCTCCTATAGACACTGCCTGGATGACTGACTGACTTTATCTCCTGAAGTGCTGATATTTAAGAAGTTCCGTCTCTAGACCCCTGACTCCTGGGCTTTCTGATCATTCAACAAATACTGACCACTTAATCCTCAAGAACTATCTCAGCCACTAATGATAAATAGGTAACAAAGCAGAAAACCAGGATCTATTTTACCACAGAGTTTGTATTTTAGTGCAGAAAGATAATAAATCAGTCCAATAATTACACACAAGTTGTCAGAAAATTAGAACAAGGTTGGGATTGCAGAGAAGAATGGATGGACATTTATTTTTGATGTCACAAGCTTATTTTGTGTCTTGCTTATTTACTTTCCATCCTATTCACTTATTTAATCTTATTTTGTTTTCCAAAGAATCATCTCATGATAATTCTGTATGTAATCCCTGAATTTCAGAATGGTAGCATTAATATGTGGAGATTTCATTTTTCTTTGCCTTTAACCTATTGCTCTGTAAATTTGGTGGTGGGGAAGAAATCTGTGTGAGACTCAGTTTTTTCATTTGTAAAATGAGGAGATTAAACTTGACTCTAAAATCCTGTTCAGGCCTAAAAAATGTGGTAATAACAATAGAGAACTTTACTTGAGCCCTGTGATCCTGGAAAACAGAAAGGCAAGAGATCCCCCAACTGCTATCTTTTGGGTGGGGAAGAGATGGCTTATTGTAAGGGACACTCTTCCCTGAGTGACTTCCATAGGCTCACACACACACCTAGTGGATCCAGGATAAGGCAGACATAGACTCCCCAAATGCCTATCTTCACCTCACAAATGTTTGCCCACTCTTTTTGTTTCCACCAACTAATGGGGACCAAATTCATTTTAACTAGATTTTGGTAAAGTACTCTTTTCCTCATCTGCAATTTGGCTCAGCCTAGGCATCAGTCAGCAGACCCTGCTGGAGAGGAAAAGCAAGCCTCAGAGGAAAGAAGACCTCAGATAAACTCTCTGATCCCAGCACCCCTTGCTCTAAATGGGCACACTCGACTCTATGACCTGGTTTATGCTTCCCTAAAAGCTCTTTTGCCTAACAGGATCACTGGGAAGAGCTTTCCCTTTTTATTAGTATATATTTGCAATATATAATAGTGAGGTTCATTTCAGGAAATTGGTGCACACACATAACCTATTCTGACCATTTTTCATCACTTTTCTCCCCTCTCCTTTTCTTCTCCCTCCCCTTGATTCCCTTTCCCTCCTACAAAAGCCCTGCCTGCTTATTTCTTAGTATCTCTACTTTATTTTAGCCATTTATTTATTCATATATCACTTCTCATATGACAGAATGCTTAACATTTTGTGCCTGATTTATTTTATTTTGCATTATATAATTATTTTTATATTCCCTGTAGTACCTTCCAACCACAAAGACTGATGCAGATAGCAGATACTTATTCCAGGCAATTTATCCAGTACCGCTCTCGCAATGAGTGCTACCCATTTCACTTTCGTTTCTGGCATAGAGCTGAGTTTACTTTCTCAACTCTTTTGAAATGAGGCATGACTACATAGTTAGTTTCTAGGTAGTGTGCAAACAGGAAAGATATTCAGCCTCTCCGGGAGGCCCTTAAACTTCTCTTTAACCATCTGTGTACTCTTTCTCTTGTCTTCTTCAGCTTGATTAAGAGCATTCAAGGATAAACTTCAAGGCTTTCGAGTATGGCAAAGACAAAAGGAAGATGGTTCTATTATAGACACAAGCCTGATCCTCCCTGGATTTTGAGATGAACAGCAAATAAATATTTCATTGTTAATTCAGTGAGTTCTGGGTTGTTGTTACAGCTGTTAGTCTTTCCTGATGCATACAGCAATCAAACTAGTATATACTACAGCTTGGTGTTTATACTGTGATTTCAGAAAGTTTCCTTTCCTACCAATTATCATGAGAGCTTTAAATGTAAATGAATACATTTATTTATATTGCATATATGATTGGAGGACAAGAGCTTGAAGTTAGGAATTGAATAAATTCTTTAGTCTGACATTCACTTCTCATTGTAGGCTGCTTAATTCCATTAGATGGTGAACTTCTCAACATAGGACTCATTCATTCCTTCTTCTAGCATAAAATAATCAGTAGACATGAGCTGGGTTACTTAATATGTGAACATCGTCCTTGTTTCTCAATTTGGAATAATTGTAAATTTAAGCATTTGGGGGAAAGCACAACTCTTACACACACAGAAGCTTCACCTACACAGTGGAAATTAGCCTTTTAGTTTTCCAGTGTAGAGCCTTTTGTTTATGTTGGCAGTAGAGGACACAGTCTTTTTTCATTTGTGAGCTAGTATTCTGTGTTTAGCATGAAGGCTCTCCAACCATGGTCGGAGAGTAGCCTGTTGAATCTGAAACATACACCTGAGAATTCTGGTCTCCACTAAAAGCAGAAGATGAAGCTCAGAAAAATGAGCAGCTAAAACTGAAAGAACAACTTGGATGGGGAAAAGAAAGAAAGGGAATATATATATGTACATATATATATACACACACACACACACACACACACACACACACACACACACACACAAAATGCCTAAAACAATTGGACTGATCATTCTATTAGTTCACTGAAAAGAACAATTAGTGCTTATATTGTGTGATCAATTTTTCATGCCTATATCTAGTAATCCAAGAAACTATTTTGAAGACAGCAATATACAATATAATAACCACTATTAACTTCCTATCATCTTGTTGTGAAATTCTGCATTGTTTTTATTGTTTTTTATTATCTTTAAAATAAGAAGTAAATGAGCAGCTAGAGTCTACATCCATGGGTATCACGATCAATCAAATCCAGGAAAGAGACTGCTACAACACGGCTGAATAGAGTAAAAGTCACATCTGAGGGACTCCAAAAAGGTCAACTAAAAACACAAATGATTAGAAGAAGAGGAGAGACCAAAAAGATCCAGAAAAATCAATTTGAAAGAAGAGACTCATAAATAACACATATGCATAGGAGTTTAAAAGAAGGAGATGAGCCTGGCAGAAGGGGACTGTAGGGTGTCCATCTCACCCATCACGTGGACAGCCACTCTGGGAAGCTGCCAAATACCTGGAAGGCCCCTGGCAATGCAGCAGAGGTTAGACTCGCAGGACAGACTTGGGGTACATGGGCCCTTTTCACAGCCCCATCTCCAAACACAGAGGATGCTACAGCCTGCCAGCATATTTGGTGGCACACACCAAGTGAGGAGTGATGGGGAAAGGAACTGCTCCCTCCCCACCCACCTGTTCCTAGATCTGTGGTTGCCTGTGTTGACAATCTTCAGTACTGGACCCTGGGAATA
This sequence comes from Cavia porcellus, assembly GCF_034190915.1. Lineage (NCBI taxonomy): Eukaryota > Metazoa > Chordata > Mammalia > Rodentia > Caviidae > Cavia > Cavia porcellus. Next base: position 76,320,532 of record NW_026947494.1, on the reverse strand, counting down.
TTCAAGCCACCACCAAGAGCTTACGGTTTATCCCATGCCAGCTGGGACATTCATCTGGCACACAGAACTAACACTGGTCTGCTTTGAGACCATACTTGGAAGTCTGGGCTTGGTTGAGCCTGCACCCAGTTCTCACTGTCTTGCTCCAATCCTAGACGCAGCAGAGACTCTGTCTGATATATTGCACCAGTTCCCAGGCAACCAGGATATACATGCGGTACTCCATCCCTATGTGAATCTTCCCCCTGGTACACCTAGAACACAGTAGCATCCATTCAGCATCAAGGACAATGCTTCCAATCTGGACACATAAGAATCTCCACACTGCATTCTGCCAGAGTCCTAGGCCCACTGCTACCTAACACAATGAACCAGTCCTCTGTCTAGTTAAACACAAAGGATTAAGTGTTCATCTATTTTGCCTGGCACTTCAGAAACCTATGAGACACTATCCAGAGGTCTACAACACCCCTGGGCTTGCAGCACTTTCCCTATGTTAGACTTGGGCAGACATGGTTCTCCTTTAAGTGTCCAGAGTCAATGAGAGGCTCCACTTGGTGGCAGGATCCTGTCCCCTGGACAACAGAGTATATATATCAGGTAACCAGAGTTGGTCCCCAACCAGCAGTAATCCATGACAGGAGCTCTAGAACCAAGGCCCCACACCTTTCCTGATCTCATGCCATAGCTGGAACATACAAACAGAAGATTAAGGAGAGAGGTCCCCTTGAACTGAGTAACCTCCGTACAAATTCACAGAAACAATCTGCTAGAAGACAGAATAAATAAAACTCTCATAGACATGGGTATAGGCAAAGACTTTATGAACAAAACCCTGATCACACAGGAAATATCACAAAGAGTCAACAACTGGAACCACATCAAATTAAAAACCTTTTGTACAGCAACCAAAGCCACCAGCAAAGTGAAGAGACAACCCACAGAATGGAAAAAAAGTTTCTCATCTCTTCTTCACACCAAGGACTAACATCCAAAATATATAAAGAGCTCAAAAAGTATCATCCCTGCCCAAATTTAAACACCAATCCCCAAAACTGGCATCTAAAATGAATAGATACTTCTCACATGAAAAAGTACAAACATCAAATAAATACATGGGAAGATACTCAACATCATAAGTCATTCAAGAAACACAAGTTAAAGTAATTCAGATTCCATCTCACTCCAGAAAGAAAGGCTATCATCAAAAAATCAGCCAATAACAAATGCTGGCAAGGCTGTGGAGAAAAGGGAACCCTTCTCCACTGTTGGAAGGAGTGGAAGTTGGTATAACTATGCAAATCAGTATGGAGATTCTTCAAAAAATTACAACTAGAGGATCCATTTTCCCAGATATTCTTCTTAGATCTGCCCAAAAGGGATAAAAGGATCATGCCACAGTGATAGATGCAAATCTATGTTTATAGCAGTACAATTTATAACAGCTGAATCTTGGAAAAACTCAAAATGCCCATCAATAGATGAATAAAAAAAGATGTGGCATTTGTATACAATAGAGACTGCCATAAAGAAGAAAAAACTTGAGACTTTTTTGGTAAATATATACGAGTTGCTACCATAACACATGAAATTAATCAGGCACAGAATTTTAAATAACAAGGGGCAGCATTACCGAGAATGGGAAGAGAATCACGAAGCCAAACCACACTTTCCTGTGAGCCAGCCAGTGTGTGGGCTGGGAGACAGGAAGAACAACTCCCACCCTGCCATAAGCAATAAGCTGATTCACAGGAAGTCAGGCTGAGATCATAGCAACTAAAGTAAAAAAATAACAATAACTTAATGCTTCTATTGATTGGCTTTGCAAGTCTACATCTGGTAGTCTGAGCAACTATTTGAAGGATTACAATATGCATTATAGCAACTGTGGGGGATTTCATTCTGTCTTGTTTTTGAAATCCAATGTTTTGTTCAATGTTAGTGTTTTGTTTTGTTCCTGTATCTGGTAACTTGAGGAACTATTCTAAAGATAACAATATGCAATATAACAACCATTGTTAAGTTCCTACCACCTTGTTCTGAAAACCTATATAGTTATTGGTGTTTTGTTGCTGTTGTTGTTGTCATTTTGCTTTTGTTGTTGTTTTTTGGTTTGTTTGTTTCTTGATTTTTATTTTTATTTTATTTTTTCTCATTAAAATAAAAATGAATAAATATCACATGGTTTCTCTTGTGTGGATAATCCTAAAGAAATGATAAATAAGGAGTAAAACAGAGACTAGATATTGGGAAGTAGGAAGAATTTGTCCAAATGGGAAAGAGAACAAAGAGGGGAGAGGAAAGGAAGGGAAAGGGAGTTTAAAAAGAGAATGGAAGGAAACAAATGAAAACAAACTTTTTTAAATGGGGAGGGGTGGAAGGTTGAAGGGAGGGGAGGGAATTGGAAAAAAAGAATTAGGAAATATATACAGGTTCAAACTCCCTATAATTAACATAATTATCATGTATGGCAAATGTACTAGTAAAAAAGGAGATACTTGAAAAAGAAACTTTTCAATAGCTGAAACCCGAAAACAATTTTCATTTTCATTTAATGGCTCCATCAGAACATTAGAGAGACAGAAGTAACAAAGAAGGCCAATATCATTTCAATATATGGCTTCAGCAATCTCAGATATGGGGGGGGGGGGTTCCCATGACAGTGAGGCTCCAGGAATAGCACCTCCTGTCTTCCCAGATGTTTTAACACTGACACAAGCCAAAAGAAGACTGGTTGAATCATAAAAGTTTCAAGACCCGTTAGAAGACAAGGAAACAGCCAAAGTCACCAAAACTGTGCTCCATCATCTCCACAGTTCCAGTATCAGTTCCCTCTTCACAGCTGGAAGCACTTCCTTCCAGAGATGGTCACCAGCTCAGAATATCTGCAAAGGAGTGCTTCCCTTCCTTGAAAACTTCTCTACCTAATTCTAACACTATCCCCTGGAACATAAGCTGTTTTTAACTATTTCTCCACTCTTGATGTTACTCCGTGATGCTGTTATTCCACAAAACAATTTTCTCTCAGTATCAGTGAATTTATTTGATGACTGGAGTCTCCTGCTTCCTTTCAACACACTGGCAAGCTTTGAAATTGTCATCAGTGGAACAGTGACAGTTACAGATAGGAGGAAAACAGAAATCAACAGGTCACATTATCCAGAGTATGTGAGGTTGTTTGTGAAACTATACACTCTCTAAATTGATTCCCAAGGAGACCAACTTATCTTGATGATGGAATCACAGAGTGATTATTACCCTACCCTCAGTACTAATGCTTAGTGAGAGCAGGAACACTCTTTGTGGGGTAGGTTGTGTCTCTGTGGGTATGAGACTACCCATACTTGGTATGATGCTTAGGATTTAGTTGCCCAGGGTCCATGTGTTGGAAGCCTGGTCCTAGTGTGGTGGTAATAAGATATGGTGGAACATTGGAGAGATGAGGCTTAAAGGAAAGATACAAGGCCACAGATGACATTGCCCTTAGAAAGAATTAATTTTATTCTATAGTGTGGGTTGTTTCCACAAGAGTGGATTGTTACAATAAGAAAGAGCCTGGCACCTACCACCATGATATCACCCACTATGTTGTGACCCAGCCAATGGAACCTTCACCATAGACTAAATATAAAGATCACCAGATGTTGGGCTTTCAACATTCAAAACTGAACTACAGGCTGGGGATTTTAGCTCAGTGGCCTAAGCACTTGCCTGGCAAATGTGAGGTCATGAGTTTGATCTCCAGTACCAAAAAAAAAAAGAAAAAGAAAAAGAAAAAAACTGAACTACATAACCTTATTTCTTTATGGACCCAGATATTTTATGATAGGAAGGGAAAATGGATTAATATGCCTGAGAAAGACTTCCAATAAATTACAAAGGATTCTCTATCATGAGATTTTAAAAAGTGGAGTTCTGAGACATATATCAAAAACTAAACTACCACCAATTTAGGAGAAGATGCACCTGTTCCTTTGTTTCTGTATTAGCAGCACATTGGGTCTGTTTGTCTCACGCTGAGTTACTCACACCGTCTGGATCCCCGTGTCCTTACAAGAACAAGTGTACCATTCAGAGAGCCTCGCTGTACCAAAGAAACCCGCTGGCAAGGGATGAATATCCAGTTCGTGTTCCCAGCTCAGTGGAAACCTCAGCCTGGAGCCAGTATGAACCTGGTGTTCTTACTTAAAGCCTGTTCACGCGGAAGAGAAAGGCAATGAGATGATTGAGAGAAACAAATGTTCTCACCTAGCATTGTGCAGTACTACAAAGTCCTTCATCCGTTCTAATGATGCTTGTTAGCATTAGCAAGGACCATTGAAATACCTATACCATTGGTTCCACAATTCCATACCTACTATGCTCAACTTAATAACATGAAAGATTCAAAATGTGATGAAGTCAGGCCTTTTGTTTGTGTGTGTGTGTGTGAGTGTGTGTGTGTGTTGTGTGTGTGTGTGTGTGTGTGTGTGTGTGTGTGTGTGTGTGTGGTGTGTATCTTTGAGACAAGTTAAACTATACAGTTCAGGCAGGTCTTGAACTCATTTTGTAGCCCAGGCTGATTTCAAACTTGGAACATTCCTCCTGCCTCAGCCTCCCACGTACTGGCATTACATATAGAAACAATGAAGGAGGAAGAGAAAAAGAAAAGAAAGAAAGAAAAAAACAAAACAGTCAACTTCCAGGATTCTCTCTGGTTTATTAGTAGACAATCTGTGGAGACAGAGTCCCAAATTGTGCCATCGATCACAGCAAGCCATCAGCACTATTTAGGCAGAGCAGAGGATTTTCTCAGTGACCTGCCCTGAAACCAGACTCATGGGGTCACCACCATCCAAGCCGTTTCCATGAGTCTGAGCCTAGCTGGGACTTGCCAGATAGAGCCAGCAGCAGTCTGGGTCTGAGCTCAGCCAGCCCTTCTCCAAGAAGGCCCCCAGCCTATCAGTCTCTCCCATGGGAGGGCTAAGCCCTCTGCACTCACTTCAGTCATTGCCTTCGTCTTCATCTGTGCTCCCCTCCACTGCTGTGTCTCTGCAGAGGCCTCCAGGGTCACCAGCTGTCATGATTACCATTAATCCACAGGTTTGAACTGCACCTCTCACACAGTGAGTCCCCCTCAGAGAGAAGCACCAGCAGCCACCACCCTCTTCACTGAAATTTTTCTCTTCCCTCTGTGGGCTTCAATTCATACTTCAAGTTCTTCCAGGTCCAGTGGACCTGGTTCCCTACTTCTTGTCTACATCATGATACTATATTCCAGTGTCTGGATGGTGAGTCTCACAGAGGCTGTTTTCAGCATTTAATATTTGTTTAATATTTATGCCAGGGGACTGTTTCAGGATCATTTCCAAAGGCAAAAACCCACACCATCATTCTAACAGTAACTGTATATGTTTATGTAGTTTAATTATAAACTGTTTAATCAATCATCTTGATTTACATTAGGATATTTCCTCTCTATATCCTGGCTCTACTGTACTATAGGAAACATCCTGGTACATTTTTTATGTTTTCTGAGCATTTTATTTCAGTCATAGTCATAGAATAATTGCAAGGTGCACACCAAACTGCCCTTCAGAAACAGTATGCGTGTTTATAGTTCTACCATTTTATTTACTTACGTTCATTTAGCTACTCTATCCTGTGACTTTGGCTATATAATAGTGGGTTCCAATAGTTAAAACAGTGAACACATTTTGTGGTCTTGTAGACACTGACTAGAAAACCTCCGTATTTTCCATTCACTATCATCATAGTCTCTGTATATTTTCTCAACCTTTTTTTCAGTCTGGCCTTCTTAACTTTCTTCCATATCTCTGTATATGCCTCCCATTAAATATTATTGAACTCTTTAATGACAATCAAGACATATCTCTAATAAATTCATTCATCATTAAAGTGAAATATAATAAAGATTCTATAAACTATCAACTATCCAACAGAAAGGAAAAATATTGAGAGAATGACAGGTGGAAGAAATGGCCAGACCCACACCTGTGCAGCCACTGCCATCAGAAGGCTTGCCCCCTGGGGGAAGCCAGTTCAGGCAGGGAGAAACAGCCAGACCTACCCCTGAACCACTGGGAAGCTTGCTCCATCAGCTAACCAGCACAGGCAGGGAGAAACCACCAGTATGATACATGTGCCCACAGGCCACGACTGGAGATGCTCAACATCCTGTGCGTGGCCAGCACAGGCCATAAAATCAGAGAAACATGCCCCTGTGCACATGCTGACATTGAGGGAATTCCAGTATAGCCACCCAGGCTGAGAGAGGAATCAGCCCCATCACCATGCACCATGGTCATTAGGGAAGCATAGGCCAGGAGAAGCCCACCCCATGCCCCACTGCCATCCCAGGAACCTGGGTTTGGAGAAAAAAAGGTGGAGGCCATTATCCTACACCACAGAGGGGCAGCCAACATGCGAAGCACCTGGGACCCCAACACCAGCTTGTTTTGGGCTCTCAGGTCACTGAACCCAGGAAAATGTCAAGACAAAGGAGCAAAAGGCAATCTCAGACCGCCAGTCCACACAGAAAACGTCTGGAAGATATAGTCATGAAATAAAATAGAAGTCACATGCCTGAAATCTCTGAAAGGATAGCAAGTGATGTAAAGAAAAAACTTCATGAGACAGTAAAAGTAATCAGATAAGATAATATCTCCGGTTAAACAAGAAATCACAAACATAATGAAAGAATTGCTCTGCATATCTAAAGAAGATTAAAAAAAGAGGAGCATAGGAAAATGATGGAAACTTTGAATAATATAGAGAGGAATTAAAATGCCTGAAACAGATTCAAAGAGATCAAATTAAAAACTCCATTGAAATCTGGCAAAACTGCTTGAGAAACCTAAAGATAGACTTTCAGACCTTGAAGATAGAATTGCAGCTAGCAATTGTGAAACAAAAGATCTCTTAAAAATAAGAAGGAACTAGAAAGTAGCAATTCAATAGCTGAAAGACAATGCAAAGAAAAATAATTTAAGAATGTTAAGTATCAGTGAAAAAAGGAGCCAGGGCCAGAGATTTAGCTCAGTGGCATAAGCACTTGCCTGGCCAACTGCAAGGTCATGAGTTCTATCCCCAGGACCAAAAAGAAACAAGAAAAAGAGGGGGGGCAGCACAAATGACACAAAAAGACTATGAAAGAAATAGCAGAAAACTTCCCAAATATGGGAAGAGGACCTGACATACAGATAAGCAAGGTATATAAACTCCAACTACCTATAAACAACATAAATCTACATCCAGTCGTGTAATAATCAAGATTCCAGAAACTCTGCACAAGAACAGAATATTAAAAGCTGTTAGAGAAAAGAAACAGATCACCTGTAAAGGAAAATCCATCAGAATCATGGCATACTTCTCAACACTTCAAGTCAAAAAGAGCTTGGAGTGAAATATTTCAAATCCTGAAAACAGCTTCCAACCAAGATTGTCATACTCTGTAAAACTATCATTCAAAACTGACAGAAAAATAAGATACGCCCAAAACAAAACAAACCAACCCTTCATAGAGTGCTAAAGGATATTCTAGAGAGAGATAAAGATGACCATGGTTCCAGGAACAGCAGCAGAGGAAGATCTCCAAGTAAAAGACAGGCAGCTGAATGAAGGGGAAAAGTGGAGGGCCTACAACAGGAGGATAGCATGGCAGAGACAAACAATGTATTCCGGTTATAACCATTAATGTAGGTGGCCTCAATCCACCAATAAAGAAACACAGGGAGAGTGTATCAAGAAACAAGATCCATCCAGAAACACATTTAACTGGAAAGGAAATTCATAGACTGAAAATCAAAGGAGAGAAAACAATTGTTCCATGAGATAGGAGACTAGAAAAAAGCAAGGATAAATTGTCCATCAACTGAAGAATTAACAAGAAAGATATGATATTTTCATACAATGGAAAGCTACTCAACGATAAAGAAAGACAATCTCCAGGCTCTTGTAGGTATATAAATGCACCTTGCTCACAGATGAAATGGTTCGGACACACATGGGTGAACATCTCTGGGTGTAAAAAGACTGAAGGAATTATTGGGATCCAGAATGTATAATAGATATTATGAAAGTGGTACAGGAGGAAACATCTACAAAGGGAAGGTGGTAACCATTGTTAATTTCCAGACAAGTACTTACGCCGCTGAGCTAAATCTCTGGTCCATCATTACTAATTTCCTACTATCTTGTTTTGAGTTCCAGTATTGTTTTCATAGTTTTGCTAGGATTGCTTTTAGTCTGTCTTGTTCTCTTTGGTTTTACTGTTTGATGATATGGGCAGTTATTTTGAAAAAATGGAATTTATTTTGGTAGCCACTGTTGATTTCCTATTGTCTAGATTTGAAGCCCTATAATGCTTTCATTCTTTTGTTTTGATTGATTTTATTATGTTTTGCTTGATTTTATTATGTCTGATAGTATAGACAGCTATTTTGAAGAAAATAAGAGACATTATGGTAGCCAGTGTTGATTTCATATTATCTTGTTTTGAAGTCCTGTATTGCTTTAATTGTTCTCTTCTGATTAGCTTTATTCTGTTTTGTCTTATTCTCTTTAAAATAAATTTTAAAAAAATTAAAAAGAGAGTGACGGTTGAATTTTGCCAGTATAAAATTATTTAAATGACAGTTTACAGCTTGTTGACAAAAAAGAAAAGTTTTCGTTTGTGTTGCAAGTAAAATAAACTGACAAATGTTTGAATATTTTGAAATTTAGTATGCAGAGAGTTTCCAGATACAGGAGTCAGAAAGAAAAGTGGAATTTGTAATGCTATTTCTGATTTGTATTATGAGAAAGATAAAACAGGTTGAACATCTCTAATTTGGGGACAAACAGTATTTTAGATTTTTTTCAAATTTTGAAACATGGATGTATACAAAATGAGACATCCTGAGTAAAAAACCCAAATCTAAACACAAAAAATTATTTATGTTTCATACACACCACATATACACAGAGCCTGAAAAATTTGGAAAGTGAAGTCCAGTGTCATATGCAGAAATGGCTTCAGACAAACTGTGAAAGCAGACCTGCCTTAAGTAGCTATGTGACCACTGCCTACTCCTCTGGGTTGAACTGGCTCCCTAAAAATCTGTGTTCACTTTCTAATTCTAATTCTGTACCTATGCATGTGACATTTAATAATAAGGGCCTTTACATGTCAAGATGGAAGTTATCTGGACTACAATTAGAGACTAAGTCTTGGTGGGGAGATACGAAGCTGTGTCCAAACTCTTAGTAGTAACTGTGACCAATTCCAATGTCACATAAAAATACAGGGCACAACAGAGCCATGGGAAATGGTGAGATCTACACCCCCTTCCAAATCTTGCCTACTTTTCCAAGTTCAAGGTCTAATTTTTGCTTTATGGTTCTATCTAGCATTTATGTTTCATGAGGAGTCTGTGCTTCCTGTATATGAACGTACAATGTTTCCTCCATCTAAATGTTCTTTTCCCATAGCTTTGGCCTTTAAGCTTCTGTTTATCCCTAAATGAACACTCCATTTATGTGTGGCTTCATGAGATTTCCTTGGTCTGTGGATAAAGTTTCTTCCTCTCAGCTCCCCTAGACCTGTGATTCTCGCACTCAAGCCTGAGTCAGCATCACTAAAAGTTTGAGAAAGCAAAGAATGCTGGGCTCCAAAGCTAGAGAATCCCATTATGGTGGAGCTTTCATGCTTTAATACTGATGGCGTTACATGGTAAGGGAGATCAGACCCAGGAACATAGCACACAAGTTCCCCATCTCAACATGTGATACCCTGCACCACCTTGGCACCACCTTGGCACTAGGACTCTGAGGTGCATCATTAGGCTATTTATTTGATCTTGTACTGTTCTTGTGACAAGCTATAAATATTCATAGCTATAAATTTCCCTGTTAGGACTGCTCTCAGTACATCTCATAGGTTCTGATATATGGTACTTTGTTATTGTTTAATGTAGGGAACTAGTTTCTCCTTTTATTTCTTCTATTCAAGAGGATGTTGTTTGATTTCTGTGTATTTACCTAATTTCTGTAAATTCTCTTGCCACTGATTTATTTCATTATACTGTAATCTGATAATATCCATGGAACAATTTTAATTATTTTGCCTTTACTTAAGCATGATTTATAAGCTACCATGTGTTCTATTTTGGAGGAACTCTCATGTGCTGCTAAAATGAACACTATAGATATTGATTAGCTACATTTGTTTGAGGGTATGGTTCAACCTTGATACAGGCCAATCTTGATAATGAACATACATGCAAAAATGATCAATAAGATACTATCACACAATGCAACAAATCACCAAAATGATCTCATATAATGATCAAGTAGGCTTTATCTTAGGGATACCAGAATGGATCGACACGTGAAATCAGTAATGTAATACACCACATTTAAACAGAAAGAAGAATTTTAAAATCACATGGTCACTTGAATAGATGCAGAAAAATCCCCCAACAAAATCCAACATTCATTTGTTATTTTAAAAGACCTTCAAGAAAGTAAGTGTAAAAAGACTTTACCATATCTCTTACCATGTACTAACATAAACTCAAAATGGTTACAAGGTCTAAACTTTAAAACAAACACTTAACCTCTGGAAAATAAGAGATAAAATTCTTTAAGACATGAGAGGACTTTCTGAACAGAACTCCAATTGCACAAGAATTAACATCAAGAATCAACAAATGGAATCATATCAAATTGAACAGCTTCTGCACAGTAAATAAAACTACCAACAGATGAAGACAACCTATAGAGTGGAAAAAATTTTCCAGCTTCACTTCAGACAGATGAGTAATATCTAAACTGTATAAGGAATTCAAAAAATTAAAACCCTCAAAATAAAAGGTCGAATAAAAAATGGGTAATTGAAATGAATACTGCTTAGAAAAGAAATACAAATGGTCAAGAAACACATGAAAAAAATGTTCAACATCTCTGACCATTAGAAAGGCATAAATTAAAACAATACTGTGATAATAATTTACCCCAAAAAGAATGGCCACAATTAAGGTACCAAATAATAACAAATGCTAGCAAGGCTGCGGGAGGAAAAGGAATCCTTCTATATTGTTACTAAGAATATAAACTAGTGACAGCACTATGGAAATCAGTATAGATATTCCTCAAAAATCTAAAACCCGAAATTTCATTTGATCGTTCCTCCCTTCTACATGTTTTCCTGAAAGAGTTAAAACATCGTATTGGTCATCATAAAGTCATACAGAAATATTTGCATATTCATGTTTAAGTCACAATAAATCATAATAGCTAAATCTTGAAAGCAACTTTTATGTTCATCAACAGATGAATGGATAAAGAAAATGTAGCTATATACAATAAAGTTCTACTGCTCCATAAAGGATAAATTTGAAAATTTTGCAAGAAAATTGATGTGCCTTGAAGCCATAATAAAAATGTTAAAGAAATATATTAGACATAAAGCTTAAATATTGCATGGTTTTCCTTATATGAGAAACACAAAGTATAAATAAAAATTTTTTTAAAGATAATAGAAAGCAGAAAGATAGATCTTTTGCAAATAGGAAGGAGACTAAGAGCTAGAGGGGATAAAGAGGGGAAGAGGAAAAAAAAGAATCAAGATGTGTTGTATATATTTGCCAACTCCTCAGAATAAGTGTAATCATTATGTACAAAAATGTAGTAATACAAATAAAAATTTAAAAATAAAAAATAAAATCAATTATAAAAATTGTGCAAGTTATAGCTCTTTCTAATTTAATTGTTGGATGATTTGAAATATTGAAAAGATAAATGGTATGGACCAGAGTTTTAGCTCAGCCAAAAAACACCTTCCTGACAAGCACAAGATCTGAACCTAGGTACAAAAAAGAAAAAAAAAGGAAAATATAAATGGTGTGATAATTCAGTGTTATTTGGTTTTCTAGTAAATAATATATCTGTCAGATACACAACCTAAACATGGTTTCTCTTATGTGAAAAACTTAAACAGATGTAAAATATTAGATAAAAGACAGATAATAAGAAAAGAGAGAGGGGAAAAAAAAAAACACGTACCATAATCCAGTCCAGACAATTTATCTAAAAGTGTATCTTGAATTCATACAACTGTGTCATATGTTTTACATGTTATTTGGCCTATATATTTTGAATCTATATGTATGATAACTAACTTTATAAGGTGTTAAGACAAATAAATGAATCCGTGGCTGAAAAAATAAAATGTGCATGAAGGGAAAAGAAAAAAGAGAATCAAAAGTTTGTATGTACATGTACCGATGCCTCACAGTGAATATAATCATTAGGTACTGCCAACATACACTAATAAAAGCCAAAAACTCATAATTCATTCATTTTGGAATAAGAATATGATTCTGATGGTATTAACTGCAGGCCCCCATTCCACCTGCCTGTGCCTGGTCAGTGTCTCCTTCTCTGCTCCCTCCTTATCGTCTTCCCTAGATTCCACCTACAAGTGAGATTATGTGGCATTTGTCAATCTGCCTAAACATCACCTTCTGCTCCATAATTTGTGTAGTTATTCTGTCACTTGAAGATAAAATAAACTTAGAATAATTCTTCTTCTGAAAGAAAAAAGAATATACCTGTCACTTGAAAAGTCAACTTATCAACAGCTTTCTTCTTAAGATCATATTGTGTAAATTGGTTTATTACCTTGATTTAACTTGCTTTACCTATTTTTTTCTTGCAAGCTTTTTGACAATAGAATGTCAGTTTCTAAAAAGTTTTGAATTCAACAAAACATAATCATCATCTGAAGGGTGACAGATTAGAATAAGAACATCATCACCTCATCTGCATCTTCTGGACAACAGCACATTTGCTAAAGGGAGAACTGAAATAGGACGGAGTTGTTGGGATTTTAGAACTTTTAGCTTATCAGAAAGCCTTAAATGAAGAAATTCAAAAATTATCCAAATAAAACTCAACTTTGAGTGCAAGAAATGTTTGTATATACTGGCCAGAACACTATCACTAACACACCATAGTTCAATTTATAAGTAAGAGCAAATACAGTCCACATTTCAAATACTGGGACATAGTCATCTGTCTCATTTTCCTTCTTTGTCAAAAGCAGTGACTCAGTTCCTTACCTATCTAAAAGTGTTGCTATTTTTTGAAGAGTAAGTGAGATTGTCTCATTACTCCTTGTCATTCTTAAAGCAAATATTTCAGATAGATCTGCAAGTGCTATCGATCTTTACATTTGTGGTGTGAAAGAAGTGAATGTGTTTTATGCTGCTAATTATCACCTAATACCTATTCAATTAACACCACATGAGCAAGTTAGCAGAATTATTTTAATATTTCCTTTTATCTTAAAATTCCCTTCGAGATTGGATGTTACATTGTTTGTTAAGGTGAGCATAGCAAAGTAATACAAATTAGACAGCTTTAACAATGACAATTTACTTTCTCATACTTCTGGAGGTTTGAAAGTCCAAGATCAAGGTATCAACAAGGTTGGTTTCTTCTGGCACCTCTCTCCTTGCTTTACACACAGTAATCTTTCCCTTGCGTCTTTACATAACATTTCTCTGGATCTGTGTCCTAAGCTCCTCTTTTTATAACAGTGTCAGTCATATGCAACTAGAATCTACCATAAGGATCTAATTTTATATATTATACAAAGCTATATTCCTAGCCTTTTAGGGGAACAAAGTCTTACTAAGTTGGCCAGGCTAGGCTTGAAATTGCAGTCCTCTTGCCTCAGCCTCCTAGAATCCTGGAATTACAGCGTGTGCCACCAGCCTGATTTATTTCTGTCAGAAAAGGTTCTTTGTTCAAATAAAGTCAAATCTGAAACACTGGAGATTAGGATTTCAACAAATAAATTGGGCAGGGCAAAATTCAGCCCATAAGGGATACAGTGTAGTGAATGAGCAATGGAATTAAAGCGCATTAGATGAAAGTTTTGGTCCCAGCTCAGACACTTAATAACGATGTTCCAAGTGCCATAGCCTCCAAGGTTTTCACTTCCTTGTATGCATCTTCTGCTCTTACATGATGAAGCTTCCACACCATCAAAAGTCTCCACTTTGCGCTCCAGAGAAACTACTGAGAATAAGCTGCCTTAAAAGGCTTGTTTTGTGACTGCGTGGCTCTGAAAATCTGGCGAGTCAGCACTCTAGAAGCACACTGTGTTAACTGGACCCAGAGAGGCTGTGTTAGTTTTCTGTTATCTGAGATAATGAATTGACAAGAGAAAAATGTCATCTCGGTTTCATGAGTTCCAGTCCATAATCAGCTGGCCCTCTTTGCTTTAGGACTGCAGCAAGGCAGGACATCACAGGGGGAACATATGGGGGGAAAACTGGTCACATCATGACTGGAATGAAAAGAATAGGAGGAGACGGGACTGGAGCTCCAAAAGAATCTAAAATGTCATGTCCTAAAGGAGGCAACCTAGGACTGAACCTTTAACACATGGTCATTGGGAGTCACTTCAGATTCTACCTAGAGCAGAGAGTAACGTGCAAAGCGTAAGAGCCCTGGGCACATAAAGGGACAGCACCTGCTGGCATTGTTGCCCTGTGGCTGAACCTCCATGAGAAAACAAACTGACCATCAGAAGCACACCTACTATGTTCAGAACAAAGGAATGTTCCAGAAACCTGATAGAATGCTCCTTAGCTCTGATTGCCTCATTTATTTACTATACGGGTTCTTCTGTTAAAAAATAGAAAACTGAAAATATTCCTAAAATTCATTTGGAAGCAGAAGAAACCTAGAATAGCAAGGACAATTCTGAGTAACAAGGGCAAGGCAAGAGGCATCTCAGTCCCTGACTTGAAACTATATTACAAAGCCACAGTGATAAAATCAGCATGGTGCTGGCAAAGAAATAGACCTGAGGATCAATGGAACAGATTAGAAGATGCAAGCATAAATGCAAAGACACTCAGCCACCTATTTGACAAAGGGCTAAACATGTTCACTGGAAGCAGGATAGCCTCTTTAATAAGTGGTGTTGGAAAAATTGGTTCTCCACATGTTGAAGACTGAAAATATACCCATGCTATCACCATGCACAAAACTAAAGTTTAAATGGATCAAAGACCTAATATTAAAACAGAAACACTAAATCTACTGGAAGACAAGACGGGTGGAAGTCTTGGAGACATAGGGGTAGACAGAGAATTCATCAACAAAATGCAAACTGCACGGGAAACACTTCAAAGAATCAACGACTTGGGATCTCATATTATTGAAAAGTTTCTGCACTTCAAAGAAATCACCAACAGAGTGAAAAGAAAATCCACTGAGTGCGAAAGAATTTTAGCCAGCAACCCCTCAGAACATACAAAGAATTGAAAAACAACAAGGCCCCCAAATTCAAAGACCCTCTCCAAAAATGGCATCAGAGATGAACACACAGTTCTCAGATGAAGATATACAAATGGCAAATAAATACATGAAGAAATGTTCACCATTACTGGTTCAAACTTTCGAAACAACCAAAGTGCCCATCAACTGCAGAGTGGATGAAAAAATGTTGTATTTTTATACAATGGAATATTACTCAACTATAAAAAGGATGATCTTAAGGCCTTCATAGGTAAATGGAGACAACTTGAGACTATCCTCATTAATGAAACAAATAAGTATCATATTTATAAATATCACATTGTGTCCCTAGTATAAAAAATAATACAAAATGTAGGAGTAATAAAACCCAAAATGTGTAATTGCTATTGTAAAAAAGAGGGGAAAAAAGTGCTCTAAAGGATATAACTGCATGTATGTTTACATGTATAGGACTGACAACCATGTTACTAAGTTTTTGTTGGAGCGTTGAACAGAACTGTTTGCAGTCTTGCTCTTTGAATGTCCACTTCGTGTGCTTTACTTTTGTAACTTGAACAGCTATTTCTAAAAGGACAATATGTAATTTATCAACTAGTTATTTCTTACCTTATTTTTTTAATTATGTATAATTTCTACCCTTTTTCTGTTTTTTTCTCTTTAAATAAAATTTTAAAATATAGAAAATTAAGTTTTCTAATTCCAGTGATCAATACCAAGACACATTGTATCTGCCCCTTTTTCTTTTTATGGTAATTTGAATTTACTAAAAATAAATAGAGCTATGTGAGCCAGGAGGAGGAACAAGGAGAGAATTCACTCTTCCCATGAGCCAGCAGCAGGCATGCAGGGCTGGGAAGAGAAACAAGAAGCCAATTCACCCTTCCCATGAGCCAACTGGCATGTGAACTGGAAGACAAGGAGCACCTCGCCCCCACCCCTGGGAGGCAACCAGCTGATTTATTTGGAGGATCACAGGCTGAGTTGGTAGCAACTGAAGTACAAAAACAATTTAATTCTTGCTTTGTTTGATTGACTTTTCAGGACTAAAGCTGGTAGTCTGAGTATCTAGTTAGAGAATAACAATATGCAATATAGCACCTATGCCTTGTTTTGAAATCCAATATTATTCTGTTTCATTTTATTGTTTTGTTTTCTTCAATGTGCTCTTTTGATTGACTTTATTCTGTTCTGTTGTTTTTTTTGTTTGTTTTGTTTTGTTTTGGTTTTTTTGCTCTTGTTATGTCTGATGGTATGGGCAACAATTTTGAAGATAACAAAAGGCATTACAGTAATGCTAGTTTATTTCTTATTATCTTGTTTGGAAATCCTGTATCACTTTTAGTATTTTGTTTTGATTGGCTTTATTCTGTTTTATTTTGTTTGTTTTTATTTTATTTAAAATAAATAAGTAAAATTTAAAAGTTAGTCATGATAGCTATATTTCAAGTGCTCAGTAGACAACTCAGCCAGCAACCACTCTACTGAAGGTATAGATATAGCACCGTCCTATCATCCCAACAGCAATACAAAACTCTATAGCTACTTTCTACTTTTTGATATGCTGTGCATTACCTGTGCCATGACTTTAAACACATTAATGTTGCCTAATGTTGAATGCATATTAAATTTCATGAATTTCGTTGCCAATAATATATTTAATTATTGCACAAATAATCCTAAGACTAGCCTGTGCTTACATAGTATTTCACATATGTAATTCATTTTATTATTACAATGACCCTATGACTTTAGTATTACTTTTCCAGTTCCACAGATAAATAGATAAACGTACAGAAAGACTGAGTATCCCAGTCCCCAAAATCACACAATTATTAAGAGCTGGCCAAGAATCCAAGATATCTGGCCCCGTAGACTGTGTTCTTAGCATTATGCAAGGTGACATGAATGGATGCTCAGATGGTCAACCCGACTATGCTTTGGTTTGCTTGGCTCCATTCACCTCCGCAGCCATCACTATCTCCTATTCACTCGTGCTTCACCTTTCTAAGGAGGGTGTTGTTGTCTGGACAACTGGTCTACCCAGACTCTAGTCGCACACTGTGTTACTAGCTAAGGAATTCAGGTGATCTGATTGTTTTAAAAACCTTGGCTTCTACTACTGACTTCATAAAGTATTCCAGGTCCAGGCTTTTGCTTTGATCTTGTACCAGTTTGGGCTGGGACCTTTCCCTTACAACTGCTCTCCCCTAAAACCTGGAGACAGTCTCTTTCTCCCTCTATCAATTCAAAGTTGAATGACTGCCAACCACATTTCAGCCAGGAGAATCAAGTAAGATATTTTCAGGAAAGTGGTATAAAAAAAAGTTTGTAAAGCACAAATCAGTTATATGTTATTACAAATTTTTGTGTTGTTATAAGGCTCTAGAATGGTAGAAAGCACGTAAATGCTCACAACAAATGTTTATTAAATAATGAATCAAATATATATTCACCCTGAAAAATGCTTCAAAGCTTCTTAAAAATCTGGATTATGATCAGGAGTTTACAATAGCAGTGACATAGTCCTAATCTGAGTTTGATAATTTTGATGCTAGACAGATAGATGACAGACAGACAGATAGATACACAGACAAACAGATAGACACACAGACAGGTAGATAACAGATATCTTCATAGCATTTTATCATGAGCTAACGTCTCAAGAAATTAGAAAATACAATTGATCCAATTTTTTCATTGATTCAAGATTTGAGAATCCATCTACTTGTTAAAATTTCTCCAACATCAGTAATCACAGTGCTTATATAGAACTTGTAGATGCACATGTGAAATAAATGAAAACTTTAGACACCAACACATATTCCCAGGTGAAGCTGAACAAAGCAATGCTCTGTCTTCTTGTCTCGACTTTAATTCTATGAATGAATCATTTCCACATGCAAGTTAGTGCCACATTCTTATAGTTTTGTTTTTCATTTTGTGTTCTTTTGATTGGTGATTCTGCCATTTAAAATAGCTCCTCAGGGATAGTGTGAGGCACTGCGAAGGAAGGCTGTGATGTTCTTTAAAGGGCATGAGACATAGGGTTGCTGCTTAGGAGGCCAATGTTAGCAAATCAATAATACGTATAAAATAAAGGTGTATTAAAACAGATATATATATACGAAGTACACTTCTGTACTGCTCTGTTGACAGTAATGTTATGACCAGAGGCTTGCTTGGACCTAATCCTGTAGTTTCCCTAAAAACAACTTCTTTATATTTACTGATTCCCAGTTTGTAGCACCTTCATATTTAATGCTGCAAATAATAAGAATTAACTGTGTATTCTTAAGAGGTTAAGTGCCTGACAGAAAACAGGTATTTTAAAAATGCATATTAGCTAGCAGCAAGCCTTTTTGGAGTGAATCTATAACTCAAGCATTACAATCCTCAAGTCATAATTTGGCTCAAGATTGACTGCATCATGCCCCAAACCATTCAGAAAACAAGCTGCTGTGCAGAGGTCTGTAACTAAATCTATCAGAAGAGTCTCTGAAAAGCTCCTAGTACTTCTATAGTAAAAACATGTGAAGACTTGTCGGTAAATTTATAATCTCAAAGGTAGTAGGGTCAAAAGATATCATTTAATTCACAGCCTAAAGAATGTCTGATGATTGAGGAGGTGTCTTCCTGACGGGACTAGGATTTGGTTTTCAGATGTGTTCTCCCTTTCTTTATCTGATTAACACACTTTGACCTAATACCATTCAGCTCAAACTCAAAGCATTCCATCCACCAATGAAAGCTGAGCTCAAGATTCCTTTTAAAAGATTCAGTTATCTTTCCTCCCTTTTTTCTTCCCTCCTTCTTTTCCTCCTCCTCTTCCTTAGCTAATAATCACCCAGCTTTCCCTCCTCCTCTTCTTTAATTAACAATTACTCCACAACTAATATGGGCAAGACACTGCTCTACACAGTAAGGTCTCTAACTTCACTGGTCTTCCCTTTGTAGGAGACAGACAGGAAAAGGCAAGTGAGAATGGAAATAACAGGATGCTGCAACAAGCTGACAGGCCACAGAGGGGGAAATAAGGAGTGGGACTCAGAGATTAATGAAACTAAACAAGCCTTGTGGTGGAAGAAAGAGCTGAGTGTCCCAGGCACAGGAGAGAGGTGAGGCTGGTCAGGCCAAAGATGGGATGGGAATGAGACAAGAATAGAGGATCACACAAGGAGATGGCTTTCTGTCAAGCCTAATTCTAAATGCTCACTTCTCCTCTGTTTTTGGGTCCCTTAGTTGGTTGTGGACACCCTTGTGAAATGGCAGCTTTGATTAACAAAATTTTGGCCACAGTTTCATTACCACAGAAACATGTGGAAATTGTTATTTTGTGTTCTGGCCTCGAATACGGCTGTGAAGAGGTCAATGCCAGCTCCCCTGCAGATTCTGTGGCATCTTCCTGAACACCTCAGAAAGAGCCTCATTGTCAGTGGGGTTAATGACAATGAGGACAGGTCTCTGACATGGTAACCCTTTCTCTAGTCTTCCTTGAGCATGGTGTGTTCTTTCAATCCACGTAAGTGGCTCATCATTTAAGAAATTTTTATTTCATTTTATATTTCTATATTTTCATCTGTTCCATGGGTCTTACTTATTTTTATTACTTTTTGTCTTCCATATCAAGTATTTTACCTCTAAATGAGTTGATCTTCTAGGCATTTTTCTCTGAATTAGCTTGAATAAATTTTTTATTGTTTTGTATTCAGCCATGATTCTGCTCCCCTATGCTCTTCTCATTATAGATGTTATCTCTGTAATGATCTTGCTTGCAAAAAAAAAAAAACCAACAACAACAAAGACAAGTGACCTAATGAGTATGAAACAGTCAGAAATGCTGGCCTCTGCCTAGAAGAAATCTCTTTCTCTCAATAACATCCTATGTACATATTTTTCCAGGGTTTCTCAATAACTTTCTTATACCTACAGTATATGTACATCTAACTTTTGTTGCTAAATTGAAAACTTGATAATAAGAGACATATTGCATAATTTATAAATGCATAATTTATAATTTATAAACTCTGTGATGCCCATCTAGCACAAAGCCTTTATGTGGTTGATACTCAAGTCATGCGATGAGTTAAAGGCTGAATAGATGGATGAATGCATGGGTAAATCAGTGGTGGTGAATGTACAGCATGCATATTATTATGTTTTTCTTTTAAGACAAAAGATGCTCCTGTATAAGTTGGTTTTTCTAAATTAAAACCTCAATATTCAGATTTAATTTCAGTGTTGGCAGTTTGCAATAAATAAGTGAGTTTTGGGTCCAGCATCACTGGGGTGGAGGTATGGACAAATGAGCAGATGCCTTCAAGCAATTTCCAGTGAAATATACAAACATGAAAAATAGGACCCAAGTGATAAAATTTCCATCTGATATTTGCTACCAGGAAACATGAGTTCTCTTTTGTTTTATATCTGTTTAAATTTACAAAGTGAATGTCTCCCACAGAATTTACTTTGTCAAACAAACATAAAAAACTCACCTTAAATTATAAAGTAACACAGATTTATGTAACTGTTAGGAAATGCTAAAACTTAAATACACATTAACAGGAATAGCAGTTAATAATTAGCAATGTTAATATCACTGAAAGTAATTTCTATGGTAACTCAGTAAATTAATTCTGTGCACATTAATTCAACAGTAATTTTTCAACTACAATCACCTAGCTTGTAAAAATTAAAATATCCATTAAACAAGTCAGTCACCTATACTGTTTAATTGGTGGCTTAGTTACCATGGAGGATTCATCTTCAGCTCATTCTTGTGAATTTCTCTTTAATTTCATCCTCCTGGAAGCTTCAGATCACATTCCTGACAAGCTCCTCTCCAATATGAAAGTTCACCTCACAATAATTTTTCTCACAGATATTAAGTTTGATCTAACAGGTCTGTAGGAGATGAACTGCTTACCTTTTAGATTCAAAAGTCATTTAATATATCAAAAAAAGCAATTACCTAAATGGCATGCTAGTGTCCTGGGACTACTCATCCAGCTCTAAAAGGTAATGTATTCCCTACTGACTGCTAAAATGAATCTTAAAGTCATTACTAAGTATTATTTACAGAGAGAAATCTTTCAATTTCCCATCAATTCAATACAACCGTTTCCCTTCAGAGTCAAAGGTAAACTTTCAAATTAATCAAATTTCCTCAGCACCTTCCCAACACAACTTCTTTAGAACAATTTGAGCTTGAATATTTTACACTTTTTCACCCTAAAAACTGTCTTAGTTACTTTTCTGGTTGCTGAGACAAAATACCCAACCCCCAAAGTAAAAGGGGGAAAAGTTCGTTTTGGTTACAGTTTGTAGAGATTTCAGACCACAATCGCAGTACACGTTAGGCAGCAGAAGAGAAGCAGCAGTAAGCAACAAGAGAAGAGCGATGATACTAGCCCTCTTTCTGTCCTTTATATTTTATCCAAGCTACCTGGCCTCAGGGTAGGTAGCACTCACACCCAGGGTGAGGCACCCTTAATTCTACCCAGAACTATGCCAAGCCAATCAGTAGACTAATTTAGTAATCACACACCCTTGATCTCAGTATCATATACTCTAGATTTCACCACCTCTGAGAAGCCCCAACTATAAGCACATGAGCCTTTTGGGGGAACATCTAGATACAATCCATAACAAGCACAGCCTGTAACTTCTCTGGCTTCTGGTCTAACCAATCAAATATTCTTGCAAAATTATTGTGTGCTAATGAGATAATATGTGCAAAAGCCAACACAGGGAACTTACCATTGAATATTGTCTTGACCAACATATTGTAAGGATAAATTTATGATGATAGACGTTTTCCTTCAAGGAATCTTTATCATTTTGTTGCCCAGTGCAGCTGATGTGATTTTCTGGTTTACAATTCTCACATGAAGCACCAACATCAAATCTGTTAGCATCACTTGGTCCTGTAAGCATGGAACATGGGATATAACAATCTGCTCTAACCTCACACAGGCTTCCCTTTCCCCAAAGAGCGCTCATAAAAAGATGAAAGTTAGCTAAATGGTGAGAACAACTAATGGTAAAAACAATGAAATGCATTCAAGATAGGAGAAAAGGTCTACTTGTCTCTGCTCTGCTTGCAGATTTTAACACAGTTTTTCTTTCTCCTTTGACTGCCCTTCCCTCGTACCTGGTTGCTGTCTCCCCACCTTTTCACCTGAATCTGTTCTAGTACAGCAACATTTAATATCCAGCCCTGATACTTTGACCTTTGCATGTTTTGCAATAAACAGTATTGCATATATCCTCATCCAGGGTGAAAATACTTAGCAGGCAGCTACTTTGGGTCAGCCTATGAGTTGAGACAAGGTTTACCCTCCAAAATGTTCCCCCTACAAAGGGAAGAGATTATGTAAAACCACAAACAATGTAATTCTGTTCTGGTCTTATTTCTGTTGCTATAACAAAATACCAGAGACTATTTCTCACAGCCCTGGAGGCTGAGAAGTCTAATATTAAGGTGATAATATCTGGCAAGGATCTTCTTGTTGTTTAATATGTCAGAGGGCATCACACAGCAAGAGGACACAAACATACCTGCTCAGGTCTCTTATTTTTGTAAAATCACTAATTTGTGGTCCCACTCTCATAACATCAGCTACTCCTAATTGCTTTCCAAAGTGCTCAGCTTCAAATATCATCACTATATGAGTTTGGGGATTATATATCCAACTCATGAGTTTTGGAGACACGTTTATAGAAAACAGAGAATGTGCTATTAAGCAGATATGTACAGTAATCTTTGTACCTTTCTGCTGACAGTACCACATATACCCACATTCACAAAATAAATAAACCTCAGTAAATGGGGTGACTTGCCAGCTTCCAATCAGTCCTGCCTGTTCTCAGTGCGTTCTTTCCTACTGAGCTTACTAAGCCTTCTCAGTACCCTAATCTTTTTGACTGCAGCTTTTATTTTTTTTCCTTTTTATCGGTACCGGGGATCAAACTCGACTGCCTGCTTGCAAGGCAGGCGCTTGTGCCGCTGAGCTAAATCCCCAGCCTAATCTTTTTACTCAGAGCTGTCTTGTCCATTTTGCAGGGAGTTAGGAAAGTAAAATCAAGACCAAGAAGACATATCGTTTGTCTGATTGCTTTATTCATGGAACAGTAGATGTCAGGATTCAAATGTGATTTCCCAAGAAGCTCTGGAACATGGCCTGTTTAAGGCAGATCCTGGGGACAGTCCTTCAGTATCTGTTCTCCAATCTGGGCTTAGCAAGGTGTAGCCAGAAGCCATAGATTTCAAACTTCCTGGGAGGTAACTGTGATTGGGACCTCACCACTTACGTAATGAAGGTAAGCAACAATGCTGTGTACAGTTTCTACACCACTGCAGGAAGTTGCTTACTTCCATTCCTCAGTCTCACTTTTCATTGGCCAGAAACTGGCAACCCGCTGGAGAAGTCCACTTGGTCCTCATACAATATCTACCCATTGAAAACAGCAGAGCCACCTAAGGAACGAAGGAGGTCCCAAGACAAGCCCATGGAGAGTCACCATTTAATTTGCACTAGGCTATCTGGGTAGTCTGGACTGTTATGTGTAGAGAAAAAAACTTCTAGACTATTGAAATGATATGTTTTATGCATCTCTTTGTTACAGTTTTGTTTTCATTAAAACTAATGCACAAGTGAAGACAACTTCACATTGGCTTGGCTAAATAGCAAAGATATTGCTTCTTCTATATTCACAAGGTTGGTTCCCAGAATTTCAAAGGCTAACTCATCACCAGGATGCAAGATCAGTGACCACTCCAGCTCTATCTCAAAGCATGAAGAAGCTACGATTTCTCTGAAAGTTTGGGAATATCAAGGGGCAAAGCCAACTGATTCCACACACATATAAACCTTGAAAATACTGCTACACTTCTCCATGGCATCTTTTTGTTTGCAAGGTTGTACAGTCAACACTTCAAGAGATGTGAAATGTGCACAGGAAATTATTGGTAAACACTTACAGAGCATTATGAGGAGTACGACCATTCCTGAAATTCCAAATCTGAGATTTAAAGAATTACTTGGTTTGAAAATGGAAAAAGGTTATACAGAAGTCCATTCATTCTTTTAATATTTTTAATAAGGAAAAATACAAACATATGAATCTCCAGAAACTGAGTAATAGCTAAGTAAATTACAGTAAAGCTTCTCTGGAATTTTATTAATATGTCAATGATTACGGTCTTAAAGAGTATAGAAATGTGGAATTACATGTCTAATGAAAAAGCAAATCAAAAAAGCATAAAATATTATTTCTATTATTATTTTAATTATGAAACTTTTGCTATATCCATCAGGACAAGAACAAGGGAAGATCTAAAAAATTTAGAGGTTGTAGGTCACAGGGGTGATACTGTTGGTGTGATAGTGCTTTCTCTTTTAAATTATCCATCATTGTTTTGACACTATTTGAGAAATAAATTTTTTTTTTTTTTACATTTCTCTTCTCAGTGGATGGGAGGAGCATATGTTTACTGATCAGGACATCCCTTTCACACAGTCACACACACCTCTGAACTGGCTGGTGACCAGTGCAGCCAGTTAAAGTTCCTTTCTCCATGCTCAAATACATACTGTGCATGTGTCACATTTTAGAGCTGCAGTGGTGTATTTGCTTTACCCCAAAGAGGGTGGGGCACTGGTGCCACTAAATGGGTTATATTGTTATATTTTTCTTTCTTAAGGGTACATCCTTAGTCACTCCTAAAAACAATAATGTTTTTACTATTTTAAAATAAAATCCAAGGTATTGCCCCTATTATTCTTTTTGTGCCTTCCTCCCTTCCCTCCTGGCACCCCTCACTTCTGACATCTTCATGGAAAAGTGGAGAAGTGTTCCCACAGCCCACTTGACCTGCTTGTGAACTTGGCAGCAATCACGTCCAAAGCTCTGGTATAGCTGGGGATTTGGGTAATCAAGGGAGGATGCCCAGCCTAGGCATTTTTCCAAATCAGATCAAGAAGAGATGTCCACACGAATGTATTCATGCAAAAAGGAACCACTTGCCCTGTGCTTGTGAAAATCTCACCCCGATGCAGCACCTTTGCTATTTTTTCAGATCTATAATCTAATCTCTTTTCATAGATTTGGGCAGTTTTCAGCACATCATTAATTATTATGCTTTTGATATAAAATGTGTCCTAGAAGTCTCATGTTTCCATAAGTGGGCTGTTTAAAAGTAACGAGATCACGGTGTTGCTATACTCACTAATGGATTAACCCATTGATGGTACATACGTACAGCTGACTGCTGTGAAGATGAGAAGATTGGTCAGAAAAGGTGAGCCACTGGAGACGTGACCCGGAAGGAACAACGTACTGCTGTCCCCAGGTTTCTTTTCTCTCCCCACTTCCTGGTTGCCAGGAATTCAGCAGGTTTCCTGGGCCAATCAATCACTTCTGCCTTGAAGCTAGCTAACCATGCATGGTCTGAACCATTCGAAACCATTAGCTAAAATAAACCCCCTTCCTTTCAATTGCGAGACCCAGGTATTGTGTTCCAGGAACACACAAAAATAGTTTTTTATGTTTTTCCCTTCTTCCCACTTAAGATAGAGGTTTTGATGATCCTAAACTGCCAGACCTTCAATCAAAGCCAAGGAAAACTGCAAGACTCAGTTGATACTTTTAACAACTCAATTGCTAGTTCAGAAATTTTGCATTTGTTTATGAGAGAATTATGAGAGCTTCTATGAAGTATTTTCATTTACTAAATAGTTTTCTTCTCACATCACCTCATCTATGACAAGTTATCAAGTCTTCAAATACACCTTGCCTGAATTTATGAAATATTCTTCTTAATGTTTCCTTTGCTGGAAAACTATCTCATTAAACTATAAATCGTGTCCCTTTCTTCCAATGGCATTTCTTCCTCTGAAGGAACAGAATCTAAATTAATTGATTAGGGAAATGTGAAGTCGAAGAGAAAAAACAGAATAACTATTTTTCTCATAATCATTTAGCACATAAACTCAAAGATTTTGGATAATGTATCATATGAGATCACTTTCCTGAGACCAGCATAAATAAAAAGGCAAGAGAAGAAGACAGTGGCATACAAACAACAAATTGCTAAAGCTCCAAGAAATAGAAACTGTTTTGGCTAGAGGTTCTGAACCATATGGCCAGGAAATACAGTATTTGGTGTCACTAAACTAGGACATGATTGACACAATATACAAAGACTACATATCTTTGGAGTACCAGACAGTACTGTTTAAAGTTACACAGAGAACTACCTGATTCATTCGATACACAGAGACATCCACAGAAGGAAGACTCAGGTTTTCCTCAACCCACTTAGAAATCTAATCATGGACTATTTTGGTATTGGAGTGAAGCATTGTTGTAAATCTCTGGTACTCAATTAATGATTTCTTGATCCTTAAAGAGTAGCTTTTGTACTCCACTTACACAGCTGGCAATGGAGAGGAACTGCAATCATTACTAAAGTGTTAAACTCCACTCAGGTTTCAGTTGCATTTGTTATTGAATGAGAACACAGGACATTTGGGGACATGGGTGATCACCACTACACATGCAAACCATCCCCTGTGCCCTGCCAGGGCTGGATTCCCAACTGAGGCATGTTTCTCTATCCACATTTTATTGCACAACCCACCTCTTCTATAACAGAATTTGCTTCCTTTGGGTAAGTCAAGCAAACTTAGAGGACAGTGAAAACTATCCTAAATACACCTTACTTGCACATGTACACTCTTTTCTCACACTATTTTAAGAGATTAACATACCATCTGAGACTCAATCACCAACAGACATACTCATACATAGAATTACTTTGGTGAAGAAGTCCCCAAGGAACACAAACGAGGCAAAATAGATACACAAGGAGGAAGACATGTTGGGTCACACATTGGCACAAATCATTCCAGAGAAAGGCATCCATTCAACAAAGGAGGAAGCAGTGGCTGCCTGGGATCACACAGTCAGAGCTAGACCCAGGCTCTGAACTTCCTACCCAGAGCATTTTGCATCCTACCACATGCAGAGACAGGCATGTGATGCTGCTGGGAACAGGGACTAGAAGGAAACATTTCCTTCTTCTCTACCACAGTTCATAGCCAACTGAGAAAGGAAACATCTAGGCATCCACTAGACAAAGATCATGCTATCTTTATCCCTAAATTGTTCAGAGGTTGTGATTTGACTTATGTGTCCAAGAGGCCTGCTCACACTCTGCTCTGCTCAGATGACCCCCCTAAAGACAATTTGGAGGCTAAAAAGCAGTTCAGCCAGGAAAGAGAGAAGGGACTGAGTCTCTAGTGCTTTCCCATCTTTATTAATTTTGCCCAGCCCAGATAAATGGTTAGCTGTCAACCTGATGACTCACTCCTGTCTGATAAAGACAAGAAAGGGATGAACAGAAGGCTTGGAATGCTTCTTGGTCAGAGGCTTCTTTCCCTGGAAACCAAAGCTGAGGTACAGTGCATGTGCACATGAGCTATGACCCAATTTTCCAGGGTCGGTCATAGTTATTTATCATCCCAGCTACAGCATGAGTCAGCCCAGTAAGAACTGTTCCATTTTCCCTTTTTATGCACAGCAGGCTTGTCTAGCTCACATATATGTTAAAGCTATATCGTGCATGCCGCATCAGGGATAGCCAATAGACTAATCACATCCAGCGTCAGCCAATAGACTAATCACATCCGGGATCAGTAGAGTGAGGTCAGCTAGCATGGAAACATTAGGCTTCCACAATTCGATGGCCACTGGTCTTTGTAGATCCCTGGGATTCCCTCCCATTGGAGGTCAAATCTTTGCAGTCATTCAGATCTGGTTGGCCTCAGCAGTCAGGCACTCTTTCACTTGGACACTGCTTGGATAAGTTACCAGGAGAGGTAACAGGATCATCAAGGCAGACTGTTAACTAGTGGTTAGGGCTCTGACTTACCATGCCTCTCCCACATAAATATGTGTGAATGTGTGAGTGTAATTGAGTACACATGAAATATTTGCATCAATAAGAAGGCCTAGATGAGATACAGTAGATACTACTATATTAGATACAAGTAATTGTATGATAAATATAGCTCATTTGAACAGGCTGTCTCTGGTTGGTTTCTATCCTCATACCTAAGCAGTAAGGTCAGTGTACTAAGAGGTTCAGTACTGAATTGTATAGTTATTGCATTTTCTCACCTTCTGTGTTCCTAATGCTCTAACATCTGGGGCTCTAACATCTGGGGCTTCCCAGGGCAAGCCGCTTCCTAGAAATAGAGAGCAGCTTGTTTCCTCCAGCACATTAATATGCATACCATACTTCCCATAGGCCTACATTTGTTCACCTCTCTGAGCCACCCTGTCTTCTCCCTTCATCACCCCAGAGCCAGGAACTATACACAGACACCTAGAGACAACCCTTAGTGCAGAGTCTGAAATTATTCAAACTAGCCAACCCAAATCTGCCGACCACTCCCTCTCACTCACCTCTTGGCTGGTTCCACCCGTTCCTTCATAGAAAAATCTTTTTTTTTCCTGGCACTGCAGACAGAACCCAGGGCCTCATACATGCGACTCCAGCACTGTACCACTGAGCAATATTCACATCCCTTTTGGTTATTTTATTCTGAGACAGTATCTCTTAAATTCCCCACACTGGTCTCAGACTTAACTGATGATCTTCTTGCCTTAACCTCGCACAGTTTTGGAATTGCAGGCCTGCACACCCCCTCCTGCTGAAGACCACCTACAAAGGCTCCCGTCCATTTCCTGTCTCTGCTTCTTGCCTGTCTTGGTGCTTCCACATGCAGCCACACACAGTATGCCCGGCTTGCTGCTTCCAGCAGGCTGCGAGAAAATACAGATGCATGATGGTCATCTCCAAGTCTGTGATGGCACCCTGTTCTATCAAACAGGCTCGGACTCCCATCTCCTCCCACCCTACACACACCACCACGGTAGCTTCAGCACAAGAGACAGGATCCCGCTTTCTCCAAACAAGCTAGGCCGAGGAAACTGGCAGAAAGTCAGTGAAGAGATAAAACCCAACCTCAGCCATCTCACTGCCTCACGACACAGGATGGGCCCAAAATGGCAGAGTGTCCTGTGGAGAATTAGGAGAGGCACTGTGTTTTCTGTGAACTGAGACAGTTGGTTGTGTGGTTTAAACATATGAGTTTTAAAAAACTAGGTAGATAAATAGATGTTAGATAGATAGATAGATAGATAGATAGATAGATAGATAGATAGAGATAGATAGATATGACTCAATGTCAAAATGATGCATTCCAAACATATCCTCCAAAATCAAACCCTATAGCAATAAATACCATTGTCAGCAGTAATAAGCAACATGCAATGTGTGTGACAGAGAAAGAAAGAGACAGAAACAGAGAGAGACAGAGATTGAAAGAGATCCCACCAAAGATCAGGTAATGCTAAATTCATCATTAAATGATGTTTCAACATAAATCTAAAGCATCTCTTCTCTTAACTTCTGATGACAGATAAAGGAACTATCCCTTTGCAGTGATCTAAAGTAACTAAAGTAATGGAAATATTTACAAGACCATCAATGAACAGCACATTAGAAGAAACATTTTATTCTGAAGTATTATTCTTAAGTATTAATTGTTATGAAAATTTATTTACTTTTAGATCAATTTTCCAGCAATTTTTATGCGAGGATGTCCATTTAAAGACCTTGGTCACTAAAGAGCAATTAGCACGTTTACCTAATTTGCATATGAAAAAGTTAACTTGTGGATTGCGCATATTCTGACTTCACCAGAAAATAGGTCAGGTTAGGAGTAGCTCTTTTAAACACATTTATTACTTTTCATGATAAATACAACAAATGCTCATTAAAGATAACTTGAAGAATATCTTTAAAATAAAATAATGCTTTACCCATATTCCCATTGTTTAGCTATAACTGAATTTGAAAATATTAGAATATTAGAAAATATTCTAGTGTTGAGTACAAATTTGCCTTTCTCATGTAGCTCTTGTCCAGAGATAGCCTGGTCTCTCTACCTCTTGTAGAGTGCAGGCATTGTCAGAAAGTCACATCTCCTAGAAATGTCAGCATGCAGGTGCCAAGGGATTGAATTAAGGCCTGTGATACAGGTTCAGAGTAAAGATTCTGTCTTCCAGTCTACTCATATCTCTCTCTCTCTCTCTCTCTCTCTCTCTCTCTCTCTCTCTCTCTCTCTCCCCTACCCTCCCTCCCTTCTTCCCTCCCCCCCCAGTTGAAGAACAGCCCCTAGCCAAGCACAACACACCACATGCTGAAGATGACAGCTCCTTCTCCTCCATCAGTCTGAGAGCTTCCATCCTGCCTGCACAGAGCCGGTGGCGAGGGCTGGCATTTCATTGTTATGAAGGTTAATGTCAACTAGTAGAACAGCTTCTGCGGATACTTCAAGATTAATATGTGACTCAAGAGCACTTGAGTTACTCTTTTAGAGACAAGGCTTATTTGTGTAAGAATAAACTGAAAAATAAATGCTTCCTTCACTGCGAAGATTGACGTGTTCATATGTTCAAGTGAAATAATCACAATTACTCTGCTTGACCTGTAACTTCAGGGATCGCAGACAGAAAGGGATAACAAGACCAATTCTTCCATGTTTGGATTACTAGAGGAAATTTGTCAAATCAATTTAAACACATTTCTTATTAGACATCTGTTTTTATAAGCAAAACTGGGATATGAAAGAAAAACTGATATAATAGACCTTTTTCTAAGTCAGTCATTTACTTCCCTAAATCACTTTCTCTCTTTCTGTCTCTCTTTCTCTCTCTTATCTCTGTCTGTTTGTCTCTCTCTCTCACCCACCCTATGCAGCTGTCTTGTGAATCATTCATCACCAGCAATAACTGCAGACAGATGGAGCCCCAGCCAGATGCACTCACAGTCAGAGCTGCTTTAACTTTGCATTCATAGTTCATTCATAACGATGACATTTGTGGCATTCCTAAAAATAATCCAGACCAAAGCACTTTGCAGTCTTTGCAGTTGTCACACCACTCATAGGTGACACTATTTGAATTCCTTACCCCAGATGTTCCTATAGCCCAGGGGCCCCGTATTACATCTGTGAGGGGGATTTCTGTCACCTGCCTTCACTCCATCTCAAAGACCTTACAGATTCATTTGCAGAGGCAATTTTAAGATTTTCTAAAAATTTAATAACATATGGTGAGATCTGGAACCCACATCCAGTGAGCTAGAGATTGGTCTCTACTCTTCAGACAACCAGACACACTGAGATAGTGCCTGCCCCGCCCTGAACTGTGTTATGCAGGAGAAACATTTATCTGAAATGGCCATGACTTGACATTCCAAAGCCAGATTTCTGGCACTAAGGTCTCTTGATACTAAAAGAACACAATGATTATCATTTCCATTTTTTAAAAAATATGTAAACTCCAGGGAAATCATTTTACTCTCTGCTTTTCCAGAGAGAACAGGTTATAATTACCTGTCATGATCTGTACCAGCTTAAATAGATGACTAAATATTTACCTGAAAAATAATTCCAACAAAAAAAGCCTTGAACAAAGATAAAAAATCATTTTTAATCATTATGATATCACTATTTTTTAAAATTTATCCATAAAATTATGCTATTTGGAAATAATCTACTAATATTTATGCTTCAAAACATGCCTGCCATCAAAGTTCTCAAAAGTGGGTCCAAATTAAATGTCAATTTTTTATTTATGTATATATATATATATATATATATATATATATATAGCCAGAGCCTTGATACATCAGCACTTAGATGCATAATTGTCACTTTCAACTCCTAAGTCCTAAGTGATTGCTTCATCCTTTCCTCAAAACCTTTAAGTTCCTCTCCTTGATGGTGAATACAGCTATTATCCACCACTGAAGCCAGAAGCCCAAGAATGGAGCTCACCACATTAACCTCATCCCAGATGTCAAAGATATTTTGTGGGTGGTTTTTTCTCTTTTTTAATACTCTTCATTCAATGTCCTCTGCGTTGGCACTAATATTCAGTCATAAAATGCTAAACATTTTACTAAAGGAATCAACCCCCAGGTCACTGACTGGGACAAGTCCATGTCCATGAAAGGGATGCATGTTGTGTACTGCTTATGAGAATCTAATGCCTCATCTAAGGTCAAGCTGAGGCAGTGATGCTAACACTGGAAAATGCAGTTATTATTTATCATGAATATATACTAATGAAAAATAAAGCCATCCACAGTGGAAAAATTTATCTTTCATGAAACTTGTCCCTGGTGCCAAAAAGTTGGGGAATCATTGTTTTATTAAATACCTACTAGCTCAGTGGGTAGGTACTATCCAAAATGGGTTAGATACAGTACCTACCTTCAAGGAGACCATGATATATTAACAATGAAGACATAGGAAAAATAAACTCAAAGTTCATCCTCATCATTATCATAGTTAACATACAGTAAATAATCATTAATAACTAAATATTAAGAGAGTTCTAGGGCTGAGGCAAGTAAGTTTAGCTACTTTATACAACACAAATGAAATATACTGTGTTTTATCTACTGGCAGCCATCAATTAGAAATTAATTTTTTAAGCCATTTGCAATAATATCAAAAAATGGACAGTTTTGGGGTACAAATGATGTGAAAGAACTGTTTCAGCAGACAGAAATTTACAGTGACCTCCAGTGACATTTGTCCTGCCATACTTTCCTCCCCTGAAGCAGAGTACAATGTTTTTTGTTCATTTGCTTGTTTGTTTGGGTTTTTTTGTTTGTTTGTTTGTTTGAGAAGGGGTTTCTTATGTTACCCAACCTGGTCTCGAATTCTTAGGAATTTCACCCTGCCTTGGGGCCAGCCAATTACAGACCAAAACCTCCATCTACAAACTGTGAGCTAAATAAACCTTTCCTCCTCTAACTTTGAATGTCGGGTATTTTGTCTCAGCAATGAGAAAATGTAGCTAAGAAAATCATCAGCTATCCATAAAAATTAACTAAGATGAAGCACAGAACTAAATGTAAAGCTTAAAACTATGAAACAGGAAATTTATGGCTTTGGATTAAGCAGACTTAATGGAAACTATTTTTCCATTTCACACCAGTAGCACACTCCTTAAAAGAACACATTGATGATTTAGACTTCATGAAAATAAAGCACACCTGCTTTTATAAAAACATTGTTATGCATATAAAAACAGCCCACCAACAGGGAAAATACTTTTAAATGTCTTCCAATGTGGTACATACCTGTAATCCCAGGTGCTCTAAATTCACTATGAAGTCAAGCCTAGCCTGGGCTACATAGTGAATTCAAGGTCAGCCAGAACCACATAGCAAGACCTTGTCTCAAAAAAAAAAAAAAACTTTCTAATAAACTAGTATTTCTAATATATATTCAATAATAAAAATTTTTAATGAGCAGTGACAGGACAATGAGTCTTACAAAATATGACACATACCTGCCCAACAAATGCATAGCTATTATAGAAATGAAAACAAAATTCACAATGAAATACCTCTACACACCACTCAGAATAACTAAAATTGAAAATACTAATCACAGGAAAATCTTGGGAGTCTGCAGAAGTTGAAATCCTATGATTGTCAAAAATATAAAGTAAAACAGCCACTTTGACACACCTTTATTAGTTTCTAAAGGTGAACATGCACGTATCATATGACCCAGCAATTCCACTCATAGGTACTCACCCAGGAGAAATGCAAACATGTATCCCCAGAAATAATACACATGAACATTGGTAGCAGCTTGATTTGCAAAAACCAAATACTAGAATGAACCCAGAAGTCCATCAGCAGGTGGAAGTGCACGCTGTTGTACCTCCATAACATAAACCTCTACTTAACAATCCAAAGGCCAGGCATGGTAACACAGGCATGTAATCCCAGCACTCCGGAAGACTGAGGCAGGAAGATGGCAAGTTTGAGCTCAATCTAGGAAACTTAGTAACTTCTTAGTAAGACTGTGTCTCGAAACAAAATATCAAAAGGACTGGAGATGTAGCTTAATACAGAGGCCTTGGGTTCAATGCCTGGAGTGCCAAAAAGAGGGGATAAGTTAGCTATTAATTAATGAACTATAATGAATGTGAGTGTCAAAATAGTTCTGCTTAGTGGAAGGACTCACACCAAAATAAATTCTGCATGCTTCCATTTATTCCAAATTCTAGATATTAATTCATACTCAACATGAATTCATACTTGTCAGTTACTTGTTAGTCATAAAGTAGGTGAATGGTTACCAGTGAACAAGGGATGAGTGAGGAAAGAATGGCAGGAAGGGTGTGTAAGAAATTACAAAGGGGTTATAAATGTATTCATTTTATGAATTGTAGATGGTGTAATAGTTATGTAAAATTTTTGTTTTGAGAATGATTCATTCCTCTTACAACCGAAAGCACTTGTATATCAAAGCATCAAGAGAGAGAATGAAAGAAGAACCGGCTGCGATAATGTGATGCTCACGATGACAGTACTGCTCATATTATTAAACATTGTTTATCATGTAAAACGTCTTAGAAATGTTTGCTCATCTGGTGGAGCGTGTGTGGATCAAGTTATTTGTAATTCAATCTTTGTACATGATAAAATATATCAAATTGCATACTTCAAACCTACATAGCTTCTTGTATGCAATTATACTTCAGTAGAATTTTTTTAAGTCTAGAGAAATACTGCACCCCATTTAGAATAAACTCCATTTCCCTGGTTTCCTGTTAAGATAGGATCCCACACACCTGCACAGGCTGGCAAGACCTGGCACTCTCCACTCCACCAAGAGGTCCCAAGAGGTCCCAAGAGGTCCCAAGAGGTCCAATGCACCTTCAGAAAGTGGCTTTCCCAGGAGTGCCTGCAGAAGCCCCTTCCTTTGTCTGAAGGACTGAATATTTCTGCAAGCAGGGAGGGATCGCAGGTTCCTGAGGCACCTCAGCCTGTGGTGAGTGCCCAGCACAGTCTGCCCAAATCTCAGACTGTTCCGGACCCCCCAGGGTTCTGGGTGCAGTGAAGTGGAGCAGTGGGTTAGAGGCCACTACAGCCGCCTCCCCATCCCTCCCGGCTACACTTGGAAGTCTGCTGAGCTCCTGACGGATGGGCGGGCCTACACTAACCCCCGAGCCCAGCCTCGCCTAGCCATCTGCCTGCAGAGGAGGAGCTGGGCGGATCTGGAGTGCCTGCAGAAGTCCCTTCCTTTGTCTGGAGGACTGTGGATATCTCTGCAAGCAGGGAGGGATCACAGGCTCCTGAGGCACTGCAGCCTGTGGTGGGCACCCTAACCCGGCTGTGATTGAAGAGCTGTGGATCTTCCAAGGGGCAGGTGGGCGCACAGTGTCCCTGAGGCCCAGCTTGTCTGGAACTGCGGAGTTCTGAGCAGGCAGAGGAGGGCCACTGGTTCTGTAGGCCCAATGGCTTGGGGTAGCACGGTGTCAGAGTCTCAGTAGCTCCAAACATAGAAGGGGATATTCAACAGATCCGGAGGAAGCTTTCAAATAACACTTGAAACACAGAAATATAGAAAATGACAAAACGAAAGACCAAATTACAACCTCAAACCTCCAGCCCATCTCAGGAAACCCTAGGAGTGATGTATATAGAGGAAAATATATCCCATCCACCTCATATATCAGACATAATAGCTACTGAAGTTGACAAGCAACTCCAGGAAGCTTTAAAGAAATTCAAACTCGAAATAATCTCCCAGATAAAAGAAGAAATGATAAAAGAAATGAAAGAGATTCTAAATATATCTAAAGAAAACACAGATAAAAAATTGGAGGAACTAAACAAAAAGATAGAATCCCTAGACGAGCAATATAAGAAACAAACAGAATACATAATGCAGATGCACAGAGATATACAGGAAATAAAAAACTCCACTGAAAGTTATAAAAACCGCCTTAATGAAAGTGAAGATAGAATTTCAGACTTTGAAGACATGATTGCAGCTAGTGAACAGGAAAGGAAAGATCTTTTGAAAATAACAAGGAATCAGGAAACAACAATTCAACAACTGCAAGACGATGCAAAGAAGAACAACATAAGAATGATAGGGATTAATGAAAGAGAGGGAGACAACATAAAGGATGTCAAGGGGATATTTAGAGAAGTAATAGCTGAAAATTTCCCAAGCATGAGATCAGAAACTGACATCAGGATCAGTGAAGCATATAGAACTCCAAACAGTCATAAACAAAATAAAACTACACCCAGACATATAATAATCACCATCCCAGAAATCCAACATAAGAATAGATTATTAAAAGCTGTCAGAGAGAAAAGACAGATCACTTATAAAGGAAAACCTATCAGAATCACAGCAGACTTCTCAGCACAAACGATAAAGTCAAGAAGAGCATGGAGTGAAATATTCCAGATCCTAAAGCAAAATGATTTCCAACCAAGACTGATATATCCTGTAAAACTATCATTCAAAATAGATGGTGCAATACGATACTTCCATGACAAAGAACAGCTGAAGAACTTCATGAACACCAAACCGACCCTGCAAAAAATATTGAAAGACAGTTTAGATACACAAAGGAAAAAACCACTAAGCAAAGCAAATAATTAAACAGAACCGAAAGATAAAGATGCAACAGCAGAGAGATAACATTCCTACAATTAACCAGCATTTAACAGTAATAACCATTAATGTAAATGGTCTCAATGCACCAATCAAAAGAAACAGACTAGCAGAATGGATCAAGAAACAAAATCCAACCATATGCTGTTTACAGGAAACCCATCTAACCCAGAAGGATACTCACAGACTGAAAGTCAAAGGATGGAAAACAATTCTTCATGCAGCAGGAATCCAGAAAAAGGCAGGAGTAGCCATTCTGTTTGCAGACAACGTGAACTTTAAACCAACAATGACCATAAAGGACAAAGAAGGTCACTACATACTCGTAAGGGGAAAACTCCAAGAGGAAGAGATAACTATCTTAAATATATACGCACCAAACTCCAGAGCACCCAGTTATATAAAACATTTATTAACAGAAATGAAAACTCAAATTATCAGTAACACAATTGTAACAGGAGACTTTAATACGCCACTGACATCAAGGGACAGATCAACCAGACAGAAAATGAGTAAAGAAATAACAGAACTGAATCACACCTGTGAACAAATGGGTTTGATAGACATATACAGAATGTTCCACCCAACAACATCAGAATACACATTCTTCTCAGCAGTACATGGATCATTTTCTAAAATAGACCATATATTAGCTCACAGAACATATTTAAACAAGTGCAAAAGAGCTGAAATCATCCCTTGCATGTTATCAGATCATAGCGCTCTGAAATTAGAAATTAATGATAAAAGATACTGCAAAAATCCCACAAACACATGGAAACTGAATAACACACTCTTGAGTAATCAGTGGGTCACAGAAGAAATTAAAGAAGAAATCAAACAATACCTAAAAGAAAATGAAAATACAGATACAACTTACCAGAATATGTGGGATGCAATGAAAGCCGTCCTGAGAGGAAAATTTATTGCACTGAGTTCCCACATCAGGAAAACAGAACGAATACAAATAAATAACTTGATGCTACACCTCCAACAGCTAGAAAAAGAAGAGCAAGTCAAGCCCAAAGCCAAAAAAAGAGAGGAAATTATAAAAATCAAAGCAGAAATCAATGCAATAGAGACTAAGAAAACAATCCAAAGAATCAACAAATCAGAGAGTTGGTTCTTTGAAAGAATAAATAAAATCGATAAACCCCTTCCCAACCTTATTTAAAAAAGGGAAGAAAAAGCTCAAATTCATGCAATAAGAAAAGAAAAAGGAGAAATCACTACAGACCCAATAGAAATACAGAAGATCATCAACACCTATTTCGAAAACCTCTACTCTCAAAAGTTTGATAACACAGAAGAAATAGACAGATTCTTAGAAGCATATGAAGTACCAAAGCTAGATCAAGAGGATATAAAACTGTTGAATAACCCAATCTCTGCTAATGAAATTGAGAATGTAATTGGGTCCTTGCCCACCAAGAAGAGCCCAGGCCCAGATGGATTCACTGCAGAATTCTACAAGAAATATAAAGAAGACCTAATGCCGACACTCCTCAAACTATTCAATGAAATTGAAAGGGAAGCAATCCTTCCTAAGTCATTCCTGGAAGCAAATATTACTCTAGTACCAAAACCTGAGAAAGACCCAACTAAAAAAGAGAATTATAGACCGATCTCCCTAATGAACACAGATGCAAAAATCCTCAATAAAATATTGGCAAATAGGATCCAGCAAATCATCAAGAAGATTATACACCATGACCAAGTGGGATTCATCCCAGGAATGCAAGGATGGTTCAACATATGCAAATCAATAAATGTAATCCACCATATCAATAAAGCCAAAAATAAGAATCACATGATCATTTCTATAGATGCAGAAAAAGCCTTCGATAAGGTCCAACATTTATTCATGATAAAAACTCTACAGAAAATTGGAATAGATGGTCTTTACCTCAATATAATAAAGGCCATTTATGACAAACCAACAGCCAGCATCATACTAAATGGCCAAAAATTGAAAGCCTTTACTTTAAAATCAGGCACAAGGCAAGGATGTCCTTTATCACCACTCCTATTTAATATAGTACTGGAAGTACTAGCCAGAGCAATTAGGCAAGAAAGAGAAATAAAAGGGGTAAAGATAGGAAAAGAAGAAGTTAAGTTGTCATTGTTTGCAGATGACATGATACTCTACATAGAAGACCCCCTAAACTCCATTGAAAGACTCTTAGATACAATAAATAAATTCAGTAATGTGGCTGGATACAAAATCAATACTCAGAAATCAATAGCATTCCTATACTCCAACAACAAAATCACAGAGAGGGAAATAAGAGAAACTGGACTATTCACATTAGCAAGCAAAAAAATGAAATATTTAGGAATTACTCTTACGAAAGAAGTGAAAGACTTATACAGTGAAAACTATAATACACTGAAAAAGGAAATTGAAGATGATCTCAGAAAATGGAAAGACATCCCTTGCTCATGGATAGGAAGAACAAACATTGTGAAGATGGCCATTCTCCCAAAACTCTTACACAGATTCAATGCAATCCCAATAGAAATACCATCAACATACCTTATAGATCTAGAGAAATCACTCCTAAATTTCATCTGGAACCAGAAGAGACCTAGAATCGCAAAGGCAATTCTAAGCAGCAAAGGCAAAGCAGGAGGCATCACAATCCCTGACTTGAAATTATACTACAAAGCAACAGTAGTAAAATCAACATGGTATTGGAATCAAAACAGAGGCGAAGATCAATGGAATAGATTAGAAGATACAACCACAACTACAAACACACTCAACCACCTTATCTTTGATAAAGGAGCCAAGCAGGTTCACTGGAAGAACGACAGTCTCTTTAATAAATGGTGCTGGAAAAACTGGCTCTCCATTTGCCGAAAACTAAAGCTAGACCCATGTCTATCACCATGTACTAAATTAAAATCTAAATGGGTCAAAGATCTGAATATTAAAACAGAAACACTAAATCTATTGGAAGACAAATTGGGTAGAAACCTTGGAGACATAGGAGTAGGTAGAGAATTCATGAACAGGACTCAAACCGCACGGGAAATACTTCCCAGAATCAATAACTGGGACCACTTCTTATTAAAAAGTTTCTGCATGTCAAAAGAAATCTCCAGCATAGTGAAAAGAAAACCCACAAACTCTCTCTCAGACAAGGGACTCTTGTCTAAAACATATAAAGAATTAAAAAAACTCAGACCTCCAAAATTCAAAAATCCAATCCAAAAATGGGCATCTGAGATGAATACGCAATTCTCAGATGAAGAAATGCAAATGGCAAATAAATACATGAAAAAATGCTCATCATCATTGGTCATTAGAGAAATGCAAATTAAAACCACACTGAGATACCATCTCACTCCTGAAAGAATGGCCAGGATCAAGAAAACCAACAACAACAAATGCTGGAGAGGCTGTGGGGAAAAAGGAACTCTCCTGCACTGTTGGTGGGAGTGTAGACTGGTACAGCCTTTGTGGAAGTCTGTCTGGAGGTTTCTCAAAAAGTTGGGATTGGAAATCCCATTTATTCCAGCTATTCCACTTCTAGGCATATT
Organism: Cavia porcellus; assembly: GCF_034190915.1. Taxonomy (NCBI): domain Eukaryota; kingdom Metazoa; phylum Chordata; class Mammalia; order Rodentia; family Caviidae; genus Cavia; species Cavia porcellus. The sequence continues at coordinate 76,280,087 of NW_026947494.1, read as the reverse complement.
CCCAGAAAAACTGAAAGCATCATACCACAGTGATTTATGTGCACCTATGTTTATAGCAGCACAATTTGTAATCGCCAGATCTTGGAAACAACCCAAGTGTCCATCAACTGAGGAGTGGATAAAAAAGTTGTGGTATTTCTATACAATGGAGTATTATTCAGCTATAAAGAAGGATCACATTGAGATATTTATCAATAAATGGGCGCAGCTTGAGACCATACTCATAAGTGAAATAAATCAATCTCGCATGTGTGAATACCGAATAGTTTCCCTAATGTAAGTAATGATTCAAATATATAAAAATATGTGGCAATCATGATTCCCCATTATGTGGCCTTGAAGCCTTATAAAATTTTCACTTATTAATTAGAAAGGCTTTATTCTGGGCTTCTTGATATGGAAATATTTGAAGCTATAGTATATGAAGTTTTATCCAAATATTTCAAGGAAAAAGACAGACACTATGGTAATTACTATTCTTTAAAAAAATTATTTAGTTATTTCTTATGTTTATTTTAATTAAGGGAAAAATTTAAAAATTAGGATATATAATAGTAACTCTTTTCGATTTCCTATTAACTTGTTTTGAAGTCCTGTAATACTCCCATGATCTTGTTTTGACTGATTAGACTCTGTTCCATTCTGTGTGATAGTATCAAGTCTGAGGGTATAGGCAACTACTTTGAAGGCAATAAGACTCACTAAGATGCCCATTCTGGTTTGACTATTGTTTCCTTTGGAGGTCCTGTAATGTTTACAATGCCTAAGTTTTATTGGTCTTGTTCTCTACTGTTTTGTCCAACTTTATAATATCTAATGAGATAGACAAATCTTTTTAAGGAAACAAGAGACAACGTTGATAACCATTGTTAATAACCTTGTACTCTGTTCTACATCATGTGCTATGTCTATCCTTGGTTTTGACTGACAGCTTTGTTCTGCCATATTTGACTTTATTCTCCCCCCCCCAAAAAAAGTAATAAGAACTAAGGAGTAATAAAATCCAAAATGTGTATATTTTGTTGTAAAAAAGAGAGGAAGGGGAAAAAAAAGAGCTCTAACGGATATAACAGCAAGTGTGTATAGGGGTGTTAAATAGCTGACTATATTAATGCTTTTGGATCATTGAACACAGCTGTTTGCAGTCTCTCTGTTTGAATGTCTCCTTTGTATTCTTTGATACTGTGATTTGAGCAACTATTTCCAAGATGATAATATGTAATCTATTAACAGGTGATTTCTTACTGTTATGTTTTTTTTTTGTAGTTCTGTATTATATGTAACCTTACACTGCTTTGTTTTGTTCTGTGTTTTTCTCTTTTTCCTCTTAAATAAAAAAAAAAAAAAAAAGAAAAAGAAAGTGGCTTTCCCGGCAGGGATAACAGAGCAAGAAACTGCTGTCTGACAATGGAGTGAGAGTTCAAAGATTCTTTGTAGCAAGCACTGCAAATGAAACTCTGGAGGCTGCTAAGAGTCTAAGTGCAAAAGAGATTGTTTCAAAAGCCCAAATCTCAGCTGGAGGAAAAGATGTCTAAAATGAGGTGTTCATTTAACAAAATTCCCCAAAGTTGTGGGACCACTGGCTAAAATGATGATTGAATACAATCTAGCAACAAAATGATTTCCAAAAGAAGGTTGAAAGTTAACATGGTGCTGGTTGCTAAAGCCCTGGACATTTCCAGAGAACTCTATTTGGTGGCTCTGATTGATGAGAATGCAATGGTCCCATAGAGGTGGGCAGCACTGACTTTGAAGAGGTGGCTGCTTCAAATCCCAAGCTCATTTTTAAAAGTCAGTTGACAATTTTGAAGGGATAAAGGACAGCCAAGCTCAGTGGATGGTAGAAAAGCTGCATTTCTTTAGGCCTTTGAAAAACAAGGCTGCAGATCTAATTAAGAAGCTACATAATCTCTTCCTTAAAATTGATGCTACTCAAGTGAAAGTGAATCCGTTTGGTGAGACTCCAGAAGGACAAGTTGTCTGTTTTGATGCCAAGATAAACTTGGATGATGTGACAGAATGTTTGAAATTTTAAAACTAACTAGCAACTTGATATCATATTGGGACAAGATATATTCATTCTGCTGACCACACAGCTGTGACTGCTAAACCCAGTCAGCCTTGACTGACTGCTTTCCCATCAGTAGCCTTGCCCAGGTCAACCTGACCATGTTGAGCTGCACTGCTGTGTTTTCCCACCTAAAAGTATATTGCTTTTCTAACTTATTTCAAAACTTTCTACCCAGGAACAGATGATGATGAACCCAACCCAATGAAAGTTAACCACACTCTCAAGCTTCTGTACTTCCTGCTTGCAAACCTATATAAACTAAGCCAAAAAGCCAGCTCAGGACTTCTGATTTGGCACTGATTCCCACCAGCCCGCCAGTGTAATACACAGTTGCTTTCTAACCCTCTGGTGTGGAGCATTGTCCTTTCAGTGCAGTATCAGGTTCAGCAACAATGACAATGTTGGATTCTAAAAAAGAGAGAGATTTGCTATGGATGACAAATCAGAGAATTCAAGGAGCCCACTGAAAATAAAGCTTCCATATAGGATCTAAAGTAAAGCAGACTGGATGGGAGCATTGCCTGCTTTGTGAATGGTGTGGAACGGGCTGTGGCTATTTGGGACATCATTTTCTTAATGGTGGAATGCCAGCCAACTTCTTGGATCTGGGAGGTGATGTTAAGGAATCTCAAGTGTAAAAGCATTCAAACTGCTCACATTTGATCCTAAGGTTGAGGTCAGTATTTTGGTGGTATTGTCCACTGTGCTATTGCACCGATGGAATCCCCAAAGCCCTCAGGAAACTAGAACTGAAAGTGCCTCTGGAAGTCTGCCTTGAAAGAGCCAATGTCTGAGAGTCTTAGAAAATACTCAGAAATAGTGGGCTCCCCATTGCTGGCCACTTCAGGGCCACCTGAAGGATGTGGGCAAGAAGGCTGTGGCCAGTGTGGGAAAGAGGTGACTTGCCCCACTGCCTTGCCCTGGGGTTGTTATCTCAATGGCTCCCTCATTGTGAAGAAGGCGGGAAAAAAGATTCACTGGGAGAAAATGGGGGAGGACATGAATAAGAATCACTGTTTGAAAAATCTTAGACCTGTGTCTTCTCAGCTATCTAGACAGCCTAACCTGATTTTCCTTATGTAGTCTCTATAAAAATAATGTACTCGGTTTGCAAGCTTTTGTCACCTTTGGGAAGCAGTCTCTGGCCCAATAATATGCATATTTACAGAAATTTAATTAAGGCAAGCCTTGGTTCATTAAGAAGAATATTGGTGAATATTTGCCCTAGAATTTAAAAAGCCACAAGCTATATAAACGTCAAATAGGACTCTGTTTAACAGACTGAGTATCAAAAGGGCAAGCTAAGACAGATGAACAAATAGTTATTACACATTGTAGCAGTTTTTATAAGTTTCTAATTCCAACAGATCTTTAGAAAAATTTATGAATATTCTGAAATACATTTTGCAGTGGAAATTCTACATTAATATATCATACACATATTTTACCATTTGTCTTGATACTGAATATTGTTCACTTCATACTAACAGTACAGCCAGAGCCCTATTTACAATTTTGTAGTAGAAGATTTCATTGTAATTTCAGTACTGATGGATGCTGGTTCTTATGGACATCTCTCTGTAATTAAGTCCTTTCAAAGTGAGACAACTCCGAAGATGGAATTGTGTTGAGAATATCATCTCTCTTTATTGATCTTCATCTCCAGGACCTACCACCTTGCAGTAGGAAAAAATGAGAAAATGTAGTTTTGAAGGGAATATGGCTTTTGTTCTATAATGTCCATTTTTGTGGAAAAATTTTAAATTAGTTTCCTTAATTTTTATCTTTACGAAAATTTAAATAAAATCCTATGTTTTGCAAGCAAGAATATTCTGTTTGGCTAATAAATACCTAAAAGGCTTGTACTTAGAGTTATTTCCTACTACTCTCCTCTTTGCCTACTTTTTTCAGAAATATTGTCTTTCTATTCTTCAGGACTTTTTTTTCTTTTTTTTTCTTCTACCCAGGATTTATTCTCTGATTCTGCTTCTTTTCAGATCTCAACTGAAATGAGATGTCTATTCCTCTGAGAAGCTTTCCCTTGTGACTCAGTCTAACATGCACCCATCCATTATTTTTTATTTCCTTTGTAACACTCAGGCTTGCCAGTATCTATATGTTCACTGAGGATGTCTGGGAAAGGCTTTCATGGAGCTGGAATAGGAAATATTAAATTTAAGAGTTAGAAGTAGACATAATTGAGATTCAGAACCTGTTTAGAGAGGAAAAGGATAAAAAGACACATAATGAAGAAAGCCAACATGATACATTTCTGGGACCACATGTCATAAATGTCCAACATGGCATGACAGGTATGCAATAGCTACCAAGTCATACAGAGCTTTGTATGTAAAATCTGAGAGATATTACTTCGTACTAAAAAACTTTTAGCAAGACATCAATAAGCAAACATTTTTTGTTTAGTCCTGAACCTGAATGTGGGGACACAGAAGTACTGGAAATTAGGATACAGAAAAGGAAAATCATTCATAATGTATTTAAGAGATGAAACATAGAGCACTCAACTGTTGATTAGTGTTCAGAGGAAAAAGTCAAATATGCTTCTTAATTCTGTTAAGTTACCTGAATAGATAGAGGATAAAACTACACAACCAAAAGGAAGAATTCAGAGAAGCTGATTTAGATTAGTTATGGACATGTTGAGTTCTCTATTTCAGAAGTGACCAGGGTACAAATGAGTGTAAGCACTGGAGAAGTACAGTGACTTGAGAGGAATTCTAAGCTTCTTGCCACCTGCTACATGACAGACACTGTGCAATGTGTTTTAAATAATTTGGCTCCCTTGACCTAAATTTCATTATGAGTCTGCCTTCCCATTGTTCTTTTCTCAACCACCTGTAGCAAGTTACTAATTAGAAAAATTGAGGACTTTAAAAATAAATCAGAAATACAGAGATTGCTACTTCCTCCTCAGTGACATGCGTGTTCACTGTTATTCACTGAAGATTTTCATAGGAAAGGAAGTAGACATATATTTTGTAAATAAAATTCAAAGTAGGAATAAAAAACAAGAGAATGGAGGTATCCAGGGCAAGATGCAGGAAATGGATGGGAATATGTGTCCATAGGAAATCATTTGGGGAGGACTGGGCTGTGTGGTGGCACTGTCCATGGTGCTGATAAAACATAGTCTGTAGCAAGGAACCTAATGTTTAAGAGACTCACAGTGAGAGAAAAAAAAGTGTTTTCAATTAAAAGGGCAATCTGTGGATTTCAGTGCCAATAAAATCAAGAACATTCAATTACAAAGAGATCTCACAAAACAAGAACTGAAACAAATTGTTCATTGGAACTGGCAGGTGACCTTAGCAAAGTTGGTAGGTAGAATGGCAGGGACAGTTACGTGTCTATAGTTATACAGAAAAGCATAAACATTCACACAAAGAGTACATACCAGTTAGATGACTGTGGTAACTTTGAGAGGGAGAGAGAGAGGAAGAAAAGAATGTTTTAACTGTTGCAAAATTTTCACTTCATAATTGTTTAATTAAATATAGCTAAATGTGACCTTTATTAAGCCTGTGTCAGGGTACATGGAGGTCTATATTATTATTTTCTGCATATTTCTAAACTTAAACTGGTGCATAATTTTCAATAGTGAATAGAAGGTAGGAACACTAGGTTAAAAATACTCTTCTGAGAAGACCAAAGGAATAATCTCCCCAAAGAAAACAAAGAAAAGATTAATCCTTGAATAGAATGAGTAATGTCTCAAAATCTGATTCTAGGGAAATTTAAGTGATTTGATGTGACTGCCATTTGATACACAAGGGAATAATATATTCAGACTCTAAAATCGGGCTCTAATCATCACTTAGTCTACCACCTCTCATGGCTACCACTGATCATGTCATTCTCGTTACGTAGATTCATGGTTGCATTTGTCCTAGAAGTAAAACTCAGATTCTTTTCATACACATGTGTTCCCTCCCAACTTGCTAGCCACATCTATCACTCTCCTTTGTTTCTAGCTCTTTCTTCCCAGAAAAATCTGCAGATGCACCAAGCTTCATTAAGTCAGAAAAAAAATTGTTTTCAATTTGGTGGTTTCACAATGTAAAGTACACACTTAAATCTGTTGAGCCTGTCCTTTTCTCCCCTGCCCCTGGGACTCGTCCCCAGACTATGGTGCTATGAGATGTGAGGAGACATTTAAAAGGTGGGCTCTAGACAAAGGAACTTACATCACTGGGGTGTGTTCTTAAATGAGATATTGAGACCCTGGCCCCTCTTTTTCTTTGCTCTTTGCTTCCTGGATACCATGAGGTGAGGAGTTATTTCTGGTATGTGGTCCATAATCTCATTATCTCACCACAGACTTAAAAGCAAAAATCCAATTGTATATGAACTGAAACCACCAAAATAAACCTTTTCTTTTTTAGATTGACTTATGTCAGGCATCTTGTTATAGTAATGGAGAGCTAACAAAAGCCATGATGTCAAGCTCAAGGACATTGGTAAAACCTGCCCTAACCCTAACTGTCTGAGCTTGTCACACCCTTACTGTCAACACTGGACCTTTTAAGAGAATTTATCATAATGCTTTACAATTAGTGGCTCATGAAGCTGACTCACCTACCTCACTGAGCAAAGTAAGAAGAACTATGTGCTATATTTTGGTTTCTCTGAGCCTGAAAACACATCCGGTACATTGCAGCCTCAACAGAGTGTTTCAGGAATGAATAAGCAAGCAAGTGAAGACAGACTTACATGGATATCGAGATATTAAAATCAGACTGTCTTAAAATATTAAAGCTCTTTGATATTAAACCTACCTTCTAAAATAAAATGCATTAACAGAGAAAGCTACTTTTCTGCAAATATATACATATCACTAATCAAAACTTGCCTTTGAATACAAGTGTACTAATACTTTTTCTCTAAAAATTCAGTTATTCTTTCATCCAGTAAACTAATTTTTAAATCAGCTGCTCTTGTGATGTAAATTCATAAGCTCTCCTGATACTACAAAATTCCTGGCATCCATTCTATCTGGCCTGCTTACTCTGGAAGAGTTAATTTTCTCTGAATGAATAAGAAATTTGTGTATGTAAAATGATAACTTTACCATAACATTAAAACTCTAGAATAGGAAGGATCCTATTTTAATCTCACTGTATCTGTATGTGTTTCTAGAGTTCATTGTACATTTAACGAAGAACTGTTAATCATGTGCGTAAGGACTATATTTTTCCTCTCAAATATATCATGTAATAAACTTAATTAAGAGTATTGTAGAGGTCTGCTTCTTAGGAGGTTACTTCCAAATTACCCTGAGCTTTAACAAATTAAGAATCTGTTCCAAGAAGTCAGAGTATTACAGAATCACCAAATTAAATTTTCAGTGAGTTTGAAACTTAATAATTCAGGACAAGATTCATTATGCTTAATTTCTCCTGGGCTTGTTTAATTATGGACTTCTAGTTCGTTTTTAATTATCATAAATCTTACCTTGGCAGTGGTACACATACTTATTTTTAAAATTTATCACCACAGGATTGTGGCAGACACTTTCACACATATTTATGCTTTCCAAATATGTTTTATAATTGTATATATGTCTAATTGTATATCTGTTCTCTAAAAACCTATATTCATATTACTTAACAATCATACATACATAAGGTTAAGCGTTATTGTCTACATTCTATAGATGGAAAAAATTTTAAAGGGCAGGCAAGGTACAGAATTTGCTCAACTTCAAATTCAGTATGAGTGGAGCCAGAATTTGAACTCGTGTCTTTCTGATTTCAAAGCACATGCCTGCTAGTCTTTGCTATGCTAAAAGTGTCTGTACATGGGACATCTGTCTCTGATTCATCACTGTGTCCTGCACAACTCGCAGGCATACCTGGTGAGCAGTAAATGTTGAATATAGCTGACTGAATAATGAATAAATAAAAAGTTTCAAAATAAAGATATATGAAACTACATAATACAAATTCTCAAAACAAACTTGGGATACATGATTATCATCAGCCCAGTTTTGGAAGTAAAAAAGCAAATTTCATTCACCAACATAGTTGAATATGAAAAATATTTGATAGGTTCATGCATCACAACTGGTCTTTGGTCTCTGCCACCAGTGCTGTCTGTGTCACAGCTCACCATTCTTCCCAGGAGAGAAGATTCAGAGGAGTTGTGCAGCACAGCACTGGCAGAGATGGACTTTAGTGTCAGCACAGATTCTGGTCCAGCCCAAGGTCCCACTTATGGGTGGAGGGACCTAGAACAGTGAGCCTTCCTTTCCTACTTTGTTAAACATGAACAAAAGTCCCTACCTTGTTGATTGTGGGGAGCATCAGAAAAGATAGCACACTACCACCCCAAGCATGGAGTCAGAACCTGGAACCATCACCAGTGATTTGTACCCTCTTTCGACTGGGGAGCAGACCCTCCCAAGGTGGAAAGCTTGCATCTTGGAGCCAACCTCCTTTCAATGATCATTCATTGTTACAATCACATTGGAAAGAAAATCTCTGTTCATTTTTAACAAAATCACCTGTTAATGTCACTATTCTAACAAAAAATATCAACAAGTATCTGAGTATATTAACAGGCAATAGTGACAAGTGAAAATAAAAAAATTTTTTGTACCAGGGATCTAACTCTCAATCTTGTACTTGCCAGGCAGGTACTTACAGCTCTGAGCTAAATCCCTGGCCCCCTGAAAAGTAAATTTAAGTGTGCTGTTTTTATTTTGTGAACTTTCACACCTAATTCATAAACTTTGTAAAGAATATCCATTTTCCACTTTATGATAGTAATACTTTTAAAATAAATATGTTGAGGTTCAATAAAGCAAGACTATCAAAGGACAGAAACAACCCCAAAACCTGAGTCTCAGTAAGAGACTGAATGGATAAATCATACACAGCCATACAAACAAAGGAGTACTATACAGATATAAAAGGAATGAGGAATATCTCTGTAAATATCATAAGGGTATCTTACTTAGAAAAAAGCAAAGTGAAGAAAAGTGCATATAAATGGGCTTTCTATATCTGGGAGAATAGATACAGATATATAATATATAGAGATGTACAAACCAGAAATTGGAAAAAACCATCTGAAGAGATAGAGGCATGGTGGAGGTAACAAGGGTGTAGGAATATCTCATCAAAATGAATTTATTTGAAGATTTGACTTCAAAAATGCATTGCTGTCATTGAATCTAGAAATCTCCTCAAAGGCCATGGGTGGAAAGCTTGGGCCCTCAGAGGTGGTCCCGCTGGAAGGTTGTGAAACTGTAGGAGGTGGAGGTTTGGTGAAGGAAACAGGTCACTGGGGATGCATGCTCCCCCTCACCTTGTTTCCCTCTTCAGCAGCCATCATGAGACGAGAAGCTCTCCCCTGCCATGATGCTCTGCCTCACACAGACTCAAAGTGACAGGAGCAAGAGACCATAGACTGACATCTCTGAAATCATGAGTTGAGATAAATCCTTTAAGTTTGCTTATTGTTGGTTATTTTGTCACAATGACAGAATGACACAATGACAGAAATCTGAGTGACACACTGAGTGTAAATGTTTAATATAACTGCAAAACAAAATGAACAAATACTTCTGAGAAATGCAATACATGTACTTGTGTGCTACTCTTCCTTTTAACTACAAAAAAATTCCCTAATCATTATAAATGGATACTAGAATACTGAAGGACAGAAGAAAGCAGACTGACCAGAGACCACAAGACTTGAGAAATGATGCAGTAATGAATTTTACTTTTGCCTCAGATCCTCAGACTGTGCACTGGAGAACCTGGCAACCTAGAAACGCTAAGGTCACAGATAAAAATATTCATGAGAAAAACCTTCTCTCTCAACTACAAGGACCAAGAAAGTCACAGCTTTTCAATAGAAAAAAATCATTTAAATAATAGATTTTACTATATAACTGCAGACAAACAATACTGAAAACAGTGACAGAAAAGCCAAGTAAAAATCCCAAGCTGGAATGAAGTACTCCATCATGCCCCTCTTTCAGTGACTCTAGAGGCAGACAAGTGGAAATCTGGGATTTTCATGCCTGTGCCTCTCCCTGTCCCCTGTTGACAGGGGAGACCACATGGAGAGCATGGACTCCATCCCACATCAAGATAGTGAGGTATCCCAAACTTTCCAGGTAGGCTGGTATCCAAAGAGGTCCAGTGAGAATCACTACTTTAATCATTGCTCAACAGTGACAAAACACATTCCCTGACATCCGTGGCAACCAGATGGAGAGAAGTGATGAGGTACCCTCAACCCTCTCAAACAGGGTGTTACCAAGAGGGATTTTGTGGAGAGCATAAACTTGCAATTGTAACCAGGAGTCCACTCTTCTCAGAGGTTCACAGATTCTGAAGTGGGGAACCTGAACTTCCATTTTCATTTGGTGGTAACCAGACCCTAACAATAAAGCAAGGTCAGAGGAAAACTTCTAAAACACAAGATTTTCCAGAAGTATATGATGAAACCCAACACTCCCAAGGTTCGACTGAAAATCCTTTGTCAAGCTAAAAACAAACAATTTCTTAAACTGGGTAAGAAAATGCAATCAAATGTAAATTAAACAAGACACACAAGCTTGTATCATACAGTTTCCTTTATATGAAAAATTTGATACGAAAGAGAGAGAATAGATAATTATATCCTATGTATGTTTCTGTTGTTACCCTTCTGTTTCAGTCTAATGTGGTATGAGACCTTCTTTGCAGGATTTACGATTTTTTGGATGCATTTTGGATGCATTAATGCATGATTTTATTGTTGTTATGAACATGATCTATTTCAAAAAGTAATAAATTCTCAGAATAAGAAAAGTGTGAAGATAGAGAGAGTCTCGGTGTTCTAGATGTGTGAGGGAAGGAATGGGAGATGATAGCTAGCAAGCAGAGGGTTGTGATTTGGGATAATAAAACTGACCTAAGTTTGACTCTGTCAGTATGCTAAAATCTTTTCAATTCTGCACTTTAGTTAGTAAATAGTGTGTGCAAATTTTTAGTTTGATAAAATTGTTTTACTTTATAAAAAGAACAATCAAAAGAGGAAATCTTACTAGATGGCATAAAATATCACAATTTAAGGCAAGAATTTGTAAATAGGTCAGAAGCAGTGGTCACCTCTAAAATGCAAAGTTCTTTGTAAATACCTTTTCCCACATGAAAGAACCAAAGAAACCAAGGCTCTTTATAGGAGCAGAGTGTGGTATTATACGATAGATAGATAGATAGATAGATAGATAGATAGATAGATAGATAGATAGATGATAGATGACTGATAGAATAAATATAAATTTAAAGCTAAGACTAAAAAGCTAGATGTGAAAGCATCAAAAAACTACTGGAATCACATCAGAAGAACTCAGAAGTGTCTCCAAATGTTCAACACTAGGACACCTTGCACCTTCGTCATGATGATAACATATTGAAATACACTGGAGACCTTTAAAGCTATGAATTCATAATGGTCTTTAAAAATTCATTGACATCTTGGATAGATGCTAAGAAGTAACTTGTTTTTTAAAATCTTCCAAATAAGAAACCTTTATCTGCCCAGAGTTGTGAAGATGGTGGCTTGTTAGGTAGCCAGGTAGAGAGCCTCTCTGAGAAAAACAACTCAGACACTGGAATTTGACAACATAGAGAGGGCCAGCTGAAAGGAGAGGGACTCTCAATGACCCAGGAAGAAACTGAGAAAAAAGAAAAAGAAATAAAGGAAGGAAAAACGTGGATGAAAGGCTGGAACCAGATGGGCTTACTGGGACTGGTCCTGTGCTGTGCGGGGCATGCTCCAGAGTCAGAGGATTCATGGTCGCACTGAAGCCGTGGCCACCAATAACGGGAGTTGGTGAGTTCCAGGCCCTTGGTGGGAGGATGCAGCACAGCATAGAGTGGAGCCAAGATGGAGAGCTGCATTAATGCACAGTGAGTGTTGGAAATTGGGTCCCGTGGCAGGTGTGGCCGGCTGGAAGACATCTTGTAGTGGAGCGGAGTCCACTACTGTGGTGGCATCAGTCAGATGCCCCTGGCCCAGAGCAGACCGGTGGGATCATCTTGGGCTGAGTCATGCCCCTAGTCAGGACCCAACAGCCAGGGACAAAACCGTCCTGAAACTTTGAAGTCTGTACAGCACGGACTAATGTGCTGAAGGCACTTCCCAGTTGACTGGATAAGAGGAGAGGGGCCAGCCCACGGTCCCTGCATGCACCTCAGATAACAGTAAACTGGAGAAGGCAGCAGCCCCATCCAGAACACTTTAGAAAAACTGTAAGCAGTATGGAGAGGGCCTCAGACCTCCACCATACACCTGTCTGAAAGAAACCAGAAACATGACAAGAGAAAGAAATAAGAAAAAGCTTCCAGCCACTGACCCTGGGAAAATAAGTTCAGGAGAGGTAAACACAGAAGAGATCCAGAGCAGCAATCATGCAATATCAGCCACAGCATCAGTGGATATAAAGATATACCTTTGTGACCTCATAGACAAACTTAAAACTGAAATTCTAATCCAAGTGAGGCAAGATATAAAAAGATTAATAAAAGAAATGCTAAGCCCCTCTCAAGAGACACAGATGGAAGAATGGAGGAACCTAGAAAAGGAAGAGAAACCTTTGGTGAAGAATATAACCAAAATCTAGAATACATGAAACAGATCCAAAGAGATTACCAGGAAATTAAAAACTCCAGTGAAAGCTGGCAAAATGCCTTGACAGAAACTAAAGTTAGCCTTTCAAAATTTGAAGATAGATTTGCAATGTGTGATCATGAAAGAAAAGACTTCTGAAAAAAACAAGGAACCAATGTATTTATTTGCCATTTGTATTTCTTCATCAGACAACTGTGTATTCATCTCAGAAGCCCATTTTTGGATTGGGTCTTTGAATTTCGGGTGTTTTTTTTAATTCTTTATATGTTTTAGACAGAAGTCCTTTGCCTGAGGGACTGTTCACTAAGATTTTTTCCCAATTTGTGGGTTTTCTTTTGGCTATGCTGGAAATTTCTTTCAACATGCAAAAACTAATAGGATGAAATCCCAGTTATTGATCTGTGAAGTATTTCATGGAAAATACACTCAATTTTTATAGGCAAAATAATATGATATCTAGAATCTACTTCAAAGGAATAGAAGAAGGCTTGAGCTTATTCTTCACATCTGAGTAGTATTATATTATATAAAAATGCCACATCTTTTTTATCCATTTCTCAGTTAATGGGCATTTGGTTTTTTCCAAGATTTAACTATTACAAATTGTCCTGCTTTAATCATGGGCACATATATATCATTGTGGTATGATGTTTTCAGTTCTTCTGGGGAAATTCCCAGAAAGGGAATGGCTGGATTGAATGTATCCTCTAGTCCTAGTTTTTTGAGGCATCTCCATTACTGATTTCCACAGTGATTGTACCAGTCTACTCTCCCACCAACAATGGAGAAAGGTTCCTTCTTCCCCACAGCCCTGCCAGCATTTGTTATTGGTTAACTTCTTGATGTTAGCCATCCTTTCTAGAGTGAGATGATATCTCAGTGTTGTTTTAATTTGAATGTCTCAAATGACCAATGATGTTGGGCATACGTAAATGGATACAACTATAAACATATTCATAACTGAAATAAGCCAGACTTGTGTATGTAAACACCATATTGTCTCATTAGTGTAAAAAACTGAAACAGTAAATAAGATCCAAAAGTTACAGTAGATGTAGTAAAAGGGAAAGAAACTGCTCAAAGGGAAATTATGTTGCTTGATCAATCTTGCATATCTGTATCTGGTAGCCTGAGCAATTACTTTGAGAATAACAGCATGCAATATAACAACTGTTAAAGTCCTGTGATCTTGTTTTGAAATCCTACATCGCCATTGTTTTTTGTTCTTGTTGCTGTTGTTGATGTTGTCGTAGTCATTTTGCTTTTGTTGCTTCATGATTTTTCTGAGGTTTTTTTCTCTTTATAATAAAAAGAGGAATGGGAGGAAAGAGATGTGGGTAGGAGGGATATAAAAGAAACAAGGTTGAACACACATTATTGATGGCTCAGTTCTGGATACATAAAAGCTTATGATATTATTTTTCTCATTTTATATGCATATGTTAATTTTCTATGACACAGACATTAAAATAATGCTTCTGTTATTGATATATAATATTGTGGATTATGTCAATACTAGACACTCTTTAATTCTTAAGAATATAAACTGGGAATTTTTTACTTCTTCTGTCACATTAAAAAGTCTAAGCCACCATGTACATAATAATTCATTTATCACAACATCGTTAGGCATGTATTCCATGTGAGAGGAAAGAGCAATGCATAGACCTGCAGAGCCCCTGATGTCCTATATCACGTATTCTAGTAATAAGGATGGAGACAGTGTTGAATTTGTATCTGCCTAACATAATTTGACATATGATATTTGTCTTTCTGTGATTTCTTTGTTTTACTTAAATCAAGTCCGTCCTATGATAGTATACACAGTATCCAGTTATACCAAAAACTGTGTTCAACTGAAGGTTTGATAACTGTTATAGCCACGTGCGGGGCATGCTCCAGAGTCAGAGGATTCATGGTCGCACTGAAGCCGTGGCCACCAATAACGGGAATTGGTGAGTTCCAGGCCCTTGGTGGGAGGATGCAGCGCAGCTTAGAGTGGAGCCAAGGTGGAGAGCTGCATTAATGCACAGTGAGTATTGGAAATTGGGTCCTGTGGCAGTTGTGGCCGGTACCTTTGTTCACTACAGTTTGTGGACTGTGTCTTATACTCATTAGATTGTCAAATTGCATTGATAATGATTCTATATATACTTTTTAAAGCAATGATTCAGTGGAACCTGAATCTTACATACCATTGTGGATGGAGAGGAGGAGGAGGTTGTTCATCTGCCTTGTGATAATGTATAGCCCCTTTAGGTCAATGGTACCTTTGCTGCACTGTGGTCAAAGTATAGTGTGGTCAAAAAGTCCTAGTACATTAACTAGTTACTGTTTAGCCAGCAATGCAATTTGGAGATAGAATGACTGTCTTATCTGCAAGTTGTATTCATATGATGACTTTTCTTCCAATTAGCTCTCCACATTATCACAAGGCAGATGAACAGCCTCTTCCTCCTCTCCATCCACAATGGTATGTAAGATTCAGGTTCCACTGAATCACTGCTTTAAAATGCAGCCAGTGAGTGGGTATTGCAAACTCCTCACAAATCTGTGAACCATGGAATATGATGAGCAATGAGGCTTCTATGATTTTCACCTCCACTTGAACCCTGTAAAATAATGACAATGACCTAACAAGAGAGAAAAGAAAACAGCAAATGAGAGAAGCACGCTTTATTTTTGCATCCCCTGACAGCTTCCAGCACTCGGTTCATGTACCAGGGTGCTGACCTTGGATAGCACTAATAAAATCTTCCCAGTCCCCTTCAGTACTCACCAGCCTGGCTTACTCTTTCCCCTCACCTATTTGTCACCTATTTTTAGACACATTGAAATTATCCCACCTTAGTACGATTCTTAGTACAATTATCCCTTTCTACAATTCACCTTAATACAATTTTTATAAGGTTTGCAAAGATTTATCCATTTCCAGGTCTAGTTTCTCCATTGTAGACAAATTTCCTTCAGGAAACTACACAGAGGCTCATCTGAGAATATATGTTGGTAATATTAATATGCTATAGGATTTAACTCATGTAAAGCATTTGGTAATTTGCAGAGTACCAGAGTCTCTGAAAAAAGTATATATAGAATCATTATCAATGCAATTTGACAATCTAATAAGTATAAGACACAGTTCACAAACTATAGTGTACAAAAACTTTCAATAAATGCATTTAGTTATTATTTTGAGCCCCCATTTCCATCAAACATGTAAAAAATTCACCTTATCCATATAGAATTTCCCCATCATTTTTCAGGCTCACCTAAGAATTTCCAGAGTCTGAGGAGGTGTCAGTCTAGTGCGGGGTCCTTTGTTCATTCAATGTAATTCATGATTGAAACACCCATTGGCCTGCCTCTAAGCCCCTTTAGGTCAATGGTACCTTTGCTGCACTGCCGTGTTGCATTAGAATCTCTGTCAATCTGTCTGTGTGTGATTCTGCCTGACAGGCTACACTGCTGGATCATTCTGAGTACCTGTGAATTCTAAGACACACAGACCAGGGTTTTCAGTTTGTCTTCCCAGCTCACCTCAGCCAATAAGTATCTCAGATTCAGAAAAACCGTGTCCTCCATGTTTTTATCCAAGCCACTTTGTCTATCCAGGGTATGCTATCCAACTTCTTTTATGTCCTCTGGAAACCATCTGCATTCATATTAAGAATTAAGATTTTGGAAAATAAGACAGGAGCTTCCAGATTACTTTAGATTTATACCATATCAAGTAATTTCCCTTAGACAATGGAAATTGGAGTCAGCTGCCTGCTTAACTCCAGAGAAAAGAAATAATAAATTTGTTGGAGAAAAAATAATACAAAATTCAGAATCTTTGCAGATTCACCCACTAATAGACTTTTGCCATTTGACTAAGGACAAATTCTTCTACAACAATCTCCTTTCTAAATAAAGAACCCTGTATCTAGTGATTAGAATAAGACTTACCTTGTCTTTATTTATAGACATATAGCATATAAGACAGTCATTACCCTGTTCATCATGGATTTCTTTGCTTTGATTTTTTAAATACTTCGCTAAAACAGAAATTTTCTCAATGATTTAGCTTTGAGAAGAGTTCTTTAGAACTGACCTAGTTCTGACAATTTGAGATACTTTAAAAATTTTATAGAAAGAAAGAGAGAAAATTTTAAAAAATAGAAAAAAACAAGAAAAAAGTAGAATACAGAATTCAAAAAATTAACATTATAAAATCGATAGTTAATAGATTACATATTGTCATCTTAACAATAGTTATTAAAGTTACAAAATCAAAGCATAAAAAGTGGCTAGGCACTCAAACATAGACAGTGCAATCTCCTCTGTTTAATGATCTAATACAAATTTAATAATATGGTCATCTATCTTACACACTATTCATACCATTATATCCTATAGAGCACTTTCACTTTTGCAATATCGATTATACTTTTTGGATCCCATTATTCTATCTGTTATTTTTTTATACTAGAGAGACAATGTAACATTTACTAATTGAGTCCTATTTATTTCACTAATGAGGATATTCTCAAGTTTATCTATAAAGGCCTCAAGATCACCATTTTTATAGCTAAATAGTATTCCATTGCATAAAAATACATTTTTTAAATCCACTCTGTGGTTGATAGGCATTTTGGATATTTCCAAGATTTAGCTATCACAAATTGTGTTGCTATGAACATGAGTGCACATTTATCACTGTGACATGACCTTTTCAATTTTTCTGGGAAAATACCCAGGAGGGGACTAGCTGGATTGAGTGGAACTTTCAATCCTAGTTTTTTGAGGAATCTCCATACTGATTAGCACAGTGATTGCACCAGTCTGCACTCCCACCAACAGTGGAGAAGTGTTCCTTTTTCCTCCACATCCTCACCTACATTTGTTGTCAGTTGTTTTCTTGATGGCAGCCATTCCTTCCAGGTTGAGATGAAACCTCAATGCTGTTTTAATTTGCATTTCTCAAATGACCAGTGATGGTGAACATTTCTTCATGTATTTATTTGCCATTTTTATATTTTCATCTGAGAAATGTGTGTTCATCTCTGATGCCCATTTTTGGAGGGGTCTTTTGGGGGGGGGCTTGATGATTTTCAGTTCTTTTTATATTCTGGAGATAAGTCCTTTGAGTGAGGAATTCTTGACTAAAATTCTTTCCCATTCTGTGGGTTTTCTTTTCACTTTGTTGGTAATTTCTTTTGAAGTGCAAAAACTTCCCAGTAATATGAGATCCCAGTTGTCAATTCTTTAAAGTATTTCCTGTATGGTTTGCATTTTATTCATGAATTCTTTCCCTACCCTTATGTCTCCAAGATTTCTACCTACCTTGTCTTCCAGTAGATTTAGTGTTTCTGTTTTAATATTTAGATCCTTGATCCATTTGGACTTTAGTTTAGTGTATGATGGTATGCATGGGTCTAATTTTAGCCTTCAGCATGTAGAAAGCCAACGTATCCAACACCTTTTTTAAAGAGGCTATCTTTCTTCCAGTGAATTGGTTAGCCCCTTTGTCAAATATAAGGTGGTTGAGTGTTTTTGTAGTTGTTTGCATCTTCTTATCTGTTCCATTGACCCTCAGGTCTATTTCTTTGCCAGTGCCATGCTGATTTTATCACTGTGGCTTTGTAGTATACTTTCAAGTCAGGAATTGAGATGCCTCCTTCCTACCTTGCCTTTGTTGCCCAGAATCACCTGTGCTATTCTAGGTTTCTTCTGTTTCCAGGTGAATTTTAGGAATATTTTCTCTGGGTCTTTAAGGTGTGTTAATTGTATTTTGATTGGGATTACATTGAATCTGTAAAACCGTTTTGGAAGTATGGCCATTTTCACAATGTTGGTTCTTCCTAACGAAGAGCAAAGAATATCCTTCCATTTTCTAGTATCCTCTTCATCTTCTTTTTAAGAGTAGTATAATTTTCATATATAGGTTTTTTTACATTCTTGGTTAGGTTGATTCCTAGGTATTTCATTTTTTAGATGCTTTTATGAAAGCCAATATTTCCATAATTTCTCTCTCATGGAGTTTTTTGCTTGCATAGAGGAATGCTATTGATTTTTGAGTGTTAGCTTTCTATCCAGCTGTGCTGCTCAATTTGTTGATTATCTCTAGCAGACTTTTAATGGAGTTTTGGGGGTCTTCTATGTAGAGTATCATGTCATTTGTAAATAATAATAATTTTATTCCTTCATTTCCTATTTGTATTCCTTTTAATTCTCCCTCTTGTGTGATTGCTCTGGCTAATATTTCCAGAGCTATATTGAATAGGAATGGTGATAGTGGACATCCTTGTCTTGTTCCTGATTTTAGAGTGAAGGTTTTCAGTTTTTGTCCATTTAGTATAATGTTTGCTGTTGGTTTATCATAGATGGCTTTTATGAGATTGAGGTCCATACCATCTATTCTGAGTTTCTAAGGGTTTTTATCATGAAAAGGTGTTGGACTTTGTCAAAAGCTTTTTCTGCGTCTATTGAGATGATCATGTGATTTTTATTTTTGGCTCTGTGGATGTGGTGTATTACATTTATCGATTTGCATATGTTGAATCATCCATGCATTCCTGGAATAAATCCCACTTGGTCATGGTGTACAATCTTGATGATTTACTGCATTCTATTTGCCAATATTTTATTGAAAATCCTTGCAACAATGTTCATTAGTGAAACTGGTCTATAGTTCTCCTTTTTGGTTGAATCTTTCTCTGGTTTTGGTAACAGAGTGATACTTGCCTCCAAGAATAAGTTAGGGAGGGCTGCTTCTCTTTCAATTTCATTGAAGAGTTTAAGGAGTATTGGTATTAAGTCATCTCTAAATTCTTACAGAATTCAGCTGTGAATCCATCAGGACCTGGGCTTTTCTTTGTTGGTAAGTTTTTAATCACATTTTTTATTTCAGTAGCTGATATTAGGTTATTCAAAATTGCTATATCTTCTGATTGAGCTTTGGTCATTCATATGTTCCTAGAAATCTGTCCATTTCCTCTGTGTTTTCCACCCTATGTGAGTAGAGATTTTCAAAGCAGGTGTTCATGATCTTTAGAATTTCCATGGGATCTGTAGTAATTTCCTTTTTCTCAGTCCTTATTGCATGGATGTGAGTTTTTTATTTCTTTTTCTTGATAAATTTGGCCAGGGGTTATCAATTTTATTTATTCTCCCAAAAAAATCAGTTATTTGATTCGTTAATTCATTCTATTGTTTTTTTAGTTTCAATTGCATTAATTTCTGCTCTAATCTTTATGATTTCCTCTCTTCTGTGAGCGTTGGGTTTGGCTTGCTCTTCCTTTTCTAGAAGCTTGAGATGTAGCATTAGGTTATTTATTTGTGTTCATTCCATTTTCTTTATGTGACTATTTATTGCCATGTATTTCCCTCTTAGACTGCTTTCATTGCATCCCATAGGTTACGATATGTTGTATCTACATTTTCATTGTATTGTAGGTATTGTTTTATTTCTTCTTTAATTTCATTTGTAATCCATTGGTTATTCAGAAGGTTGTTATTTTATTTCCATGCATTTATGCAGGTTTTTTAGGGTTTTTTGCCATTGATTTCCAATTTTAGTGCACTATGATCAGATATTATGCATGGGATAATTTTGCTCCCTTCGTACTTAGTTAAGAATGCTTTATGGGTTAGTATATGGTCGATTTTGGAGAATGTCCCATGTGCAGCTGGGAAGAATGTGTATTCTGAGGTGCTTGGGTGGAACACTCTGTAAACATCCACTGAGTCCATTCACTCACAGGTATGATTCAGTTGTATTATTTCTTTGCTGACTTTTTGTCTAGTTGATCTATCTCTTTGTGACAATGGGTGTTAAGGTCCCCTATTACAATTGTGTTCTTGTATATTTGGTTTTTCATGTCCATTAGTATTTGTCTTATATAGTTGGGTGCTCCTGTATTTGGTGCATATATATTTCTAATTGTTAGTTCTTTCTCTTGCAGTTTTCCACTTACAAGTTTGGCCTTCTTTACAAATAGTGGCCTTCTTTATCTCTTTTAATCATTTTAAGTTTGAATAGCTACCCCTGCTTTTTTTGGGTTCCTGTTGCATGGAAGTGTTTTCAATCCTTTGACTTTTAATCTATGAGTTTCTTTTTGAGTCAATGTGTTTCTTTTAAACAGCATATTGTGAGGCCCTGTTTATTGATTAATTCTGTCAACCTGTTTCTTTTGATAGGTGAATTGAGCCCATTTACATTTATAGATATCACTGATATGTACTGGCTTGACTTGTGTTCCTCTTGTTGGTTTCCTGCTTTTCTCCCTTGTTTAATTTCTTGCCCAGCCTTGTGGTTTCTTTCTGTTGTTGTTCTAGGGATTTTGGTCATTTTTATCTCTATCTAGCATGTCTTTCAGTATTCTTTCTAAGGTTGGTTTGGTGGACATGAATTTCCTTAGTTGTTCTTTGTCATAGAAGTATCTTGTTTCTCCATTAAACCTGAAAAGACAGTTTTGCTGGATACATCAGTCTGGGTTGAAAGTTGTTTTCTTTTAGGGCTTGAAATACTTCACTCCAAGCTCATCTTAACTTGAAGGTTTGTGCTTAAAAGTCTGTCATGATTCTAATAGGCTTTCCTTGATTGGCAAGCTGCGTCTTTTCTCTAACAGCTTTTAGTATTATATTTTTATGCTGTTTGGCTGGGATCTTCATTATTATTTGTATATCAGTTTTTTTCCCTGTGTATGGGAAATTTTCTGCTATTACTTCTGTGAATAGTTTAGTTATGTCATTTGTATTGACTCCTGCATCTTCACTGCTGCCTATGAGTCTTATATTGTTTCTCTTGGCATCATTTTGAAGCTACTGGATTGTCATTTCATGCTGCTTTGTTATTTTTAAAGGTTTTATCCTTTCATGATTGCTATCTGCAATCCTGTCTTCAAGGTCTGAAATTCTCTCCACTTCATTTAAACAGTCTTGCCAGCTTTCAATAGAATTTTTTTGTTTCTTGGGCAGCTCTTTGAATTTATTTCATGAATTCTGCTTGTTTTCTGCATTTTTCATTCAGAATTTTGATTCACTTCCCATGCTCCTGTACTTTTTTTATCTATTTCTTCTCCAGCTATGTTGAGCAGCTTATTTACTAAGGTTGTTATTTCTGTCTTTATGTAAGACATTACTTCTAATTTGATTTCCTCTACAGCCTCATGGATTTGTTTCCTTACTTCAGTTGCTATCTTTCAGAGATTCCTGGTGTATGACTTTTAAAGTCCTCTATTTCAATGTCACCTGTACTTGCTCCTGATTGACTCGATGTTTGAGATTGCATTTTGCCTTTAAGTTTTGTCATTTTCACCTTTGGGTAAATAGTTGCTCTTTCAATCCCAACAGTCTCAACTGTCAGTAGTGTGAATTTTAGAATCCTACTATGTGGTTGATGTTTGACCAATTGCTGGGTACCACAATGAAGAGGAGAGGCAGTCACCTGAATTCCTCCTCCAGGGCCTGTTGGGTAGTCCTATATTCTTTCTGGGCTAACTATCCCAGAAGTATTGATGCAGGTCAACTTTAGTTCCTGCTGTTGCTATGTCTTCGGGTTGTTGCAGTCACCAGATCTCTCTGTGTATAGTGTTTGTGTCAGCTGAGGCCCTACTGTGTCACTGGAGGTCTCATAAGCTCTTTTAATTTTCTCTAGGTTGGTGGAGGCCTTATTGGTGCACTCTTCAACCTGTCTGATGTTCTCTGGGTAGAGGAGTGGATTACCCACTCTCTTACCAGGTTCATCAAGGTCTTACAGTTGGAGGAAGTTTCACTTCAGCTCCTATTTACCCACTTCAGACCTCTATTTTAGGGGCAAACTCACCACACTGACTGGAGCCTGCTGAGGTCTTCTGTTTGGGTGAGGGGTTCCTGAGTCTCCCATCCAGCCAGCACAGTAATTCACTGTAGTCCAAGGTTCTGGGAGAAGGGGTTGGATTCAAAGATCAACTGCAGTACCAGGTCCAGGAGGCTGGTGAATTCCCCAAGGGATGGGCCCAGTGGCAGCAGTCCCAGGAGGCTAGGTCATGCCAAGTTGTCCCAGGTGTCCCCACGAGGGGCAGGCCCAGAAGCAGCAGTCCCAGGCCTGACAATTTGAGATTTTTATATCCTATGCAAACAGAGCCCAAGAAGTAGTCCAGAGCTATGGAGGATACTTCTCTCCCAATAAGCAGACAGCTGTTCAACTTCTTTATTCAAAAAATGCTTTTTCTTCTACTAAACTAACAGGACTTCCTCCAAGCAACAAAAAGGTAAACATTCATCATCAGTTACCCCACTGAGGGTAGCTGTTACTTGTGGTTTGTATTTTAAAAGGCTCAAAGGGAGAAAATCACTCAAAAAACATCTGACCCATCAGATATACCGAAAGCCAAGAGTCCACTGCATGGTAATTATTCAGGCAACTGCTTTGCCTGTGCTTTGCCTGCTTTTAAAAAGTAAAAACTTTTAAAACTTAGAAAATAACCAAAGAAAAGGAATAGTTAATTGTCCCCACACACACAAAACCAAAAAATTCTTTTTTATACAATGCACTGTCAAAAAAGGAAAAAACCATTTTAGTGGTTTGTTCTCTAGGATACTTTGGGATGAACATTTATAAAAATTTAAATTCCCCTTTCGGGGATGTAAGTACCTACAGAAGCAATAATATGTAGCTACACAAATAAAATCCAATTCAGGATTTAAGAAATAAAACTGTGTTTAAATACCAAGGGATTAGGTGATACATCAAGACATTGTGATCCCATATATTTTAAGTTATATTTCTTGCATTGTCCCAGAAGGGACTCAAAATTACATACAAGGATTCAATCCAATATAGAAATCAAGACAAATGACAAAAAGAGAAAGAAAAACAACCTTCCTGACATAAAATGGGGCCAGGAGACCAGCAATAATATATATCCAGAACAACTGATCATAAACAAAATCACATCTCATATGTTCTAGCCTCATCATTGGAAGAAGCATTAAAATTAATGTTGAAAGTGTGGACTGAGGAGAACCCGGAAGGAAGATAAGCCTCCCACCTGTGAGCCAGCCTAAAGCTGGTAACCTGAGCAACTACTTAGAGGATGACAATATGCAATATAGTAACTATTGTAGATTTCCTACTGTATTATCATGTTTCATTTCATTTTGTTGTTATTTTATCCCCTTTAAAATAAAAATAAATACATAAATAATAAAGTGAAGTAAAATTAATATTTAAAGAGAAATTTAGCCCCTCAGGAGACATCTATTAATAACCTTCATGGTATAGATATAGAAACCCAAAGAAAAGCACACCATTGCCCATGTGGGTACAAAGTTGATTTTCTTTTTTTTTTTTTTTTTGTCTTTTTCCTTTTTATCAGTA
Organism: Cavia porcellus; assembly: GCF_034190915.1. NCBI lineage: Eukaryota > Metazoa > Chordata > Mammalia > Rodentia > Caviidae > Cavia > Cavia porcellus. The sequence goes on along the minus strand of NW_026947494.1, from coordinate 76,256,022 downwards.
CCAGGGATCAAACTCATGACTGCCTGCTTACAAGGCAGGCACTTATGCCGCTGAGCTAAATCCCCAGCCCCACAAAGTAGATTTTCTTTCCAAATGGTCTCACATCCTTTCTAACTGGTTACTTCAACTGCAGATCTCCCCTTTTCCTTGTGAGTGAATGTCCAGTGGATAGCCACCAAGAAAGAACAGGAAGATAGACACTGTGAAGCAATATTCAGATAGGTATTGATGGAATCCAGTTAACAACCAATTAAACAACCAATTTATTAACAACTGATTGTGCACCATTCCCTGTACTGATAACCGAGATGCTGAACAAAATGATTCAAAGGAGCATCACCAAGACGTAAACATGAATGTAGGCTAAATGTCACTTTGCTGTTATTTACTACATCATCAGACAAAGATGTCTACATCTTTAAAGGATCTTTTGATGATTATTTAAGTGGCTAAATTTTTTTCTATAGTCCTAGACAAAAAACAAAATGATTACTGTAACATCAAAACTTCATGAAAGCCGTACATGATGGCACATACCTGTAATCCTGGAACTCTGGGAGGATGAGGATCACAAGTTCAAGCCCAACCTGGACAATTTAGGTATTTAACAAGACCTTGTCTCAAAATAAAAAACATTGAGGATGTAACTCAGTGGGGGCTCAAGCCCCAGTGCCCAAAAAAAAAAAAAAAACTTTGTAAGTGCAGCTCATATAGTCTTAGAACACATGGTAAAAGATTTATGCTAAAGAGGGAAAAGGATTCAAGAATTCAAATGTAATAATAATTTAATATTCAATCAAGATACTTAGCAATATCGCAAGATCCCCCCTGAAAGAGAAGTGATGAAAACACATTTTTAAAAGTTACTTGATTTTTCCTAGTAATTCATATCCCTTAAAAAGGTGGGAGGTTACTACTTTGATCTTGATTATTTATGGAAGCAGCAACAAGATTAAAAAAATAGCCCTACTGTTACCATAGCGATCATAAATTACAGTGTCATTCCACCAGAAATGTCACTGCACCAAAAATGTCATCCACTTGAAAGTCAAAGTAGTCTCCAAATGACAATAACCTGAGAAAATTATAATACTGGTTGGATGATAAAAAGTTGCAGAGTCTAAGACACAGCAAGATAGACAGACAAGAAGTAAAGGGTGTCAGTGTACTTCACAGAGTGGACACTTGCTCAAGAAATTAGTATTAGAGATTAGATAACTGCCATACCTGAAAGCTCTATCTCGGAGAGAGAGAGAGAGAGAGAGAGAGAGAGAGAGAGAGAGAGAGAGAGACTTAATCCAGAAGGTAAAGCCCTATAATCTACATACCTCATGTCTCATGTTAGGGCCCTACCCTCACCATTGCCATATTGGGGACTAAGCTTCCTGCTCAGGTTATTAGGGGAAGACATTCACATCATAGCATCTATGGCCTTCCTCTTTCACAAGTAAATTCAAGCTAATATCTTGGGAGAGACTCATTGAATTCTGGTGCTTGGAAGCATCTGATATGATCAAATTCAAGATTTATGCTCTGTATATGGAAAACTGAAGTACAGATTCATGAAATCACTTTCTAATGCACATGCATTTTAAACATTAGGCTCAAAATAAACATTCACATTTCTTGACTCAGTCCAAATTCTTTCCACATTATTGTTTTCTTGCTTCTGAAATAATTAATGGCTATCAATTATGAGCAACAGAATTGAGGATATTAGCAACTCTGTATTCAAGGCCAAAAAGATAAGACGATTTGTGAGTTGTAAATATTTTGTTCTTACTTTGCAGATTGTACAAGACGTGAAAATTAGTATAACTGGTTTAACAAAAAATACAAGACACTTTGCTTACATCATCACTCCCAATTTACCTCTACAATGGTAGACTTTTGTTAGATGGAAGTTGTTTCCAACAGTTGTAAGGAGAAATATTTTACTTCTCTGAAGACCTGAGTGTCCCTCCTACACACTTTACATTTCTTGCTGCAAAGTATTTTTGTATGGACCTGCAATTGCTACAGATCCAATATATCTGAAACTGACTATGTTTATCTGTAAATTGTACACTGCTTTCTAATTTTTTTTTTTTTTTTTTTTTTTTTTTTTTTTTTTTTTTTTGGTACTGGTGTTCAAATCCAGGACTCATGCAATCTAGGCAAGTGCTATCCCACTGAACTACACTCCAAGCCCAATATACTGTTTTTGGGAGTGCATTACAATATGTGAACATGAGTAGTTACTGGAGGCTGCCTCCACCTCCTGTGGTCACAGAGGTTGAACACTGGCAACACAATCTGGAATCAGAGACTTTTCTGGGGTAGAATTTGACCTCAACTAACAACAATAGCAAAAACCAAACAAAACCCCATTAAAGTTCTATCAACCCTTTAAGTCTAATCTGTTTCTCTCATGTAAGTCTTCTCTTATGTTATGAAAGAGTAAGAAGCCCCTCCTAAGACAGCATCCTTATCTTGGATTTTTCTGGCTCTAGAGCTGTGAGATAATAAATTTCCTTACCCTATCTCTGGCATTCTATTGTAGTATTGTTTATTGGAATTTCAGTCTTTTGCCTAACAATCCTAACCCTCCTGCTGATCCTCTTTGTTACTTTGAGCTCCAAGGCTTAGTATCTTGCTCCACAAATTGGGATAATGATGTACACAATATATCAATCATTAGGAAAAGAAGTATAGAGAATGGCAAGTATTTATCACAATGCCAGACCAGTGTTATTACCCAGAAAAAATTAAAGAAAATAGCATGGTGGGTAGTGAGTATTTGAAAACAGAAAAGAGGAGAGCAAGATAGAATTCAGCCCACAAGGCCCAGGAAATAAGATGAGCACAAGAAAGGAAAAGGTTCAGAGCACTTGTGAGTAGAAAATCAGGCACTTGAACTTTAACTTGATCAAGCTCCCTTCAGAATTGTGCCCATATTTCTTATTACCTCACAATCATGGGGAACAGAAAATTTGACCAACTCACTCAGCATAACCCAAAGATCTGATTAAAATGAATAAATGAAACATAGGTATAAAAAGATGCTCCAGCAAATCTGGAATCCCTAAAACATGAGCTGCTGCTGTACATTAAGATCCCTGGCACAATTCTCTCTAAATCTGGAGATTTCCCAAAAGGTGATCTTCAAAATGCCTGCTGTGGAATCATCTAGAGTGTTTGTTTAGAATGCAGAATCTAGGTTGGGAATATAGCACAGTGGTAAACTATATGCTTGTCATGCATGAGGGCTTGCTTTCAATTCTCAGCAAAAAAAATAAAAATAAACAGAATTCTAGGTCTCACAGAGGCACCATAATTCAGAATATTTATGGTAAGCAAAGAATTGTGCACTTTAAAATATTTCTAAGTGGTTCTTACGTACACTCCACCTTACCTACTACTGGAGGACAGGATTAATGAGCCCTAATGATCATGCAAAAGTTTTAAACACAGCTTGCCTCTCCCCTGCCAGTACCTTTCTATGCAGGAGAAATCAAGGACATCTTCCAGAGTCGCCTGACTTTGCAGGGTTTTTCTAAGCATAAACACCCTGAAATCTTTCTGTCCATAGAAGTTTTACCTGTAAGTTTCTCCAAAAGATTTTAAACAATTTTACAGATCCTTAAAAGCCAAGTTTGCCCTCTTTCTCCCAAATTAACAAATATAGGCATTTAAGACTGAGTCGTTAACAAAAAATCTAGATATGCCATATCACAAGGAGAAATTTTTCTTTGAGGACTTTGAAAGTATGATAGTACAGATTTCTATTTCAAACTATGCTGGCTTACCCAGATTGTGTGAATTTTATAAATAACTGCACATGGAATTTTCATGGAAAACCCAAAGAGATATCCACAGGTCATAGTCCACATTTCTCTACCATCCAGCAAGTCACTTTCACGCAGCAGGTGGGAAGAGAAAGCTCTAAAACCTCCAAAGGCTGATGAGTAATTGCCTTCTGGAAACAGCCTGACAGCAACCAGTTAATAAGCCTGATCTAAATGAATGAGGCATCATCCTTTGCCTGCTCTCTGAATGCTGATTGCATAAGATGTACAACTGAGAAGATATGCAGTTGTGTTTCCCAGATAGGTGTAGAAAGGTCAAAGTATTTATGGCAGAAAAATAGCTCTTGGGCTGACACTGACTTCAGAATTATAAGTCATTCTCTGATGCTCTCTCCTTTCAACCAGGCGAGGACTCCTAGAATGGGGATCAGGGTACAGCTTTACTTGGTTTCTTTTTCTAAGCCCCAGGTAATATTTTTTAACTTTCAAGGGGCTTTGAGGCAGTAACTTGAGTTATTTATCCAACAATTTACCCTGAGTCAATGGGAAGATCATTCTAGAAGAGCCACAAAAAATATCTTACAAAAATGTAGTGATATAGAAGATAAGATACTGAAAAGCAGACCTGGTGATTTTCTAATCACTCATAGAAGTCAAATCACCAGGCATCAATGATTATGTAGAGCTCTCCCGGTGAGAATTTGGTATACCCCAAGTCCACTCATAGGTAGGAAGGCTATGAAGCCACCTACCCACTACATATTTCATCGCATCAATGTAAGTCTCCCTTGAAGTGTTAAGGTAAAAGCTTTGCTGAGTCACCAAATCATTTCAAGTTCATAAATCCTGAGCTCCAAATAAATGCTTCTTAGAGAATAGAATTCTGGAACATCTTTAAGAGAAATATGTTATGAGATCATCATTGTGTTGTTTTCTTAAAGACTTGAAGATTCTCATTCATAACACGTACTTTATACTAATTCATATTAGAAGAAACAAAGCAATCACTTTCAGGTTTGGAGAAGTGACTTCAACCAGCAACTTTCTTAATGGGAGATAGTGATTGGAAAATACAAACTAAGATAATTTTTAAATCTATTTACCTTTGTATTTAGCATTATTTTAAATCAGACTATGTAATTCACAAAATAAAATAAATCTATTTCAAATTACATTATGAGTCCTTGTCAACTAGCTATTAAGAGAACACGAATAAACAGCAAAGGAAAAAGATTTTTCTCAACTAGAAACTACATTGAAACTTCATTACGTTATGAAAAATGAGTGTGGACAGCTGATATTACAGACTGAAAAGACTGCCTATTATGCAGCAACCCAGTAGATATTAGGCAATATTCTGGGACTATGTCCAGAATGTTAGCAATGATAGATATCTGGGAATTATACCTAATATTAAATTATATTTATTATATACACTAGTATATGTTATATGTATTTCATGAGGATATATAAAAGTAAAAAATTTTATGATTTTGTTTGGCTTGGTTACCAATGGAAGAAGACATAACAGCCTACATAGTAATGCTCAGGAAGATACAGAGCAATTGTCCGCCTCCTCAGAAGTTTGAAATTAGTGCTGCTTGGCTGAGAGCACACAGAAATACCCAGGGCTAAAATTCCACAAGAGTGCTCAGACTCCAGTGCTCTCAGTCACTGTTCCCCCTCAACTGTTTAGATTCACACTTTTCCGAGAACTTTACCACTCCCAATCAAAACATCCACATGGAACATCAAAGACTGGAAAAGTCAAGGCAATTCTAGTGCTTGCTGTTCCACATCTTTGTCCTGACTCTGTTTCATTCATCAAGCTCTATGTTCTTGATAACAAAAATAAATTAAGCAAATAGCTTTCACCAAAACACAGTGAGCAATAGCACATCGACAAACGATAAATTGCAGCTTTAAGGATGGGTTCATAAAGTTTTTAGAAAACTGAAAGGAGGATTGACAAGCTCTTATTCCAGTTCCCCAAATCAAGATGATCAAGGAACACCACTGTTTCCCTTAATAGGCTTTGTGCATGGTGAAAATGTGTCCCCAGCCCATTTTACTTTGTTGGAACCATCAGCTTCAGAGTTCTCTTTTGGACATAGTTTCATCCTTGATAGAAGAGATAAGATAAAAGATTCACAAAGCAAGTGGCCTAAATTCCCAAGAATTTAGGATATGGCCCCTGCTCTCTCTCCCTCCACCCCTATGACAGGTTTGCGAGGTTTGTGGGCATTAAGTAAAACTCTCTCTCTCTCTCTCTCTCTCTCTCTCTCTCTCTCTCTCTCTCGCTTTCTCTCTCTCTCTCTCTCTCTCTGTCTCTCTCTCTCTGTCTCTGTCTCTGTCTCTGTCTCTGTCTCTGTCTCTCTCTTTCATTGGCCAACACTGCATAGACATGAAGCCAATACCATCCCATGGTGCAAGACAGGGGGATGAGCAGAAAATCACTCACACACTCCCAAAAAAACTGTAACATCACTGTATTCTGGGGAGACATGCTGAAGTTTTATTGAAGGTCAAGTTAGTGAGATAAGATTTCGCTGATGTAGGCTGTATTTGGCCAGATTTTAGTCCATTCTCAAATACTACTCTGCCTCCAAATTGAGAACTCCATACAGTACCACACTGAACTCCAGCGTATGACTCACCCATGACCTTGTCTCTTAAGAGGAAGAGACTAGAAGAGACTGTGTATTATCCCAGATGGAATAATAAAGGGAGCAGGACTGGTCAGTCCCAACTCCATTGACACCCCAGTCTCAACACCACAGTAGTTGGCACAGGGAGCTTAGTATTTATGACTGGTACATGAAAGAGCATGCTTGTCTTATACTTGCCTAGTCCCTAGCCTCAACCTTTGACAATCTATTGTTTCAGAACTCCCTTTCTCAGCTGTCTAGACCAAGTATGACTTTAGGTTCTGCCTCCAGATACCTCTGTTCCCTCAAGGCTTCTGGTTCCTGGCCCAAACTTGTGCTCGGCCATCCTGGCTTTTACTCTGAGCCACTCCCACGAACTGGGAAGCCCTCTGACTCCAGAAATCAGGAGGGATGAGATTAGAAGACATTAGAAAATGACCCCCAAAAAAGGGTCAAATATGATTGGAAGGAAATGGGCAGCTGAGCATAGTTCACCAAAATAGGCGTGCTCCGAACCTTGTTAACTATTGGGGCCAGAGGAGAGCCAGTGAGCCTCTGGAAATGTTTGATTTTGCTGATAGGCAGCTATTCCTCACTCCTTGAGGAAAGAGAGAGAGATGTGAGAAGAATAGGAACTGAAAGGAGATGAGAAGGACTAAATAAAGCCTTGTGCCTCTGTCTGTGGCTGTGAGACCGTCACCGGTTCTGAAACTATTGCCTTGTGTTAAACATTGAAACTCTAAGTGTCTGTGATGAAGTGTCTCAGAGGTAAAGGAAGCTGAGCTCTGGAACAGACTGATTCCTGCCTAGACCACTGATCCTGCCCCAGCTCTGAGACCCAGCACTGGCCTTCTAGAATCTATGTCATTTAACATGCGAATTAACATGTAAATTATTTGTCATACTCAGCACTATGAATTTAGTCTCTCTATCTCTCTGTCTTTCTGTCTCTCTGTCTCTCTCTCTCTCTCTCTCTCTCACACACACACACACACACCATTTCTTGGGGGGAAACTATTGCATAATAATAAATTCTATATTTTTAAATGCTCTAGGGACGATAAAAACATTTGGCCACTTTTATATCTAACAAGTGATTTTTTTAAGTCAAAATTAAAATTAAATAATTTCCAAGAGGAGAAAAGATCTGATTAAAGGAACAAATTAGAAGCAAATTGCCAAGGAAATCCCAGTTAGGAAGAAGCTACCCCCAAATTCCAGGAGCCAAGATAATTAGTATGGGCAACTCTGTCAGAAGATTCAGTTCACTCTGCCACAAGAAAGCACACAGAGGGTTAACCCCTAACTCTCACCGTCCGAGTGAGAATATTCTTGGAGAAAGGTAAAAAGTAGTGCGGATGAAAGAACTAACAAATCTCGGAATTAGAGATGGCTTGTTGAGGAGGCAGCTGGCATTTCACTTTGATGAGTCACTTGAACCAATTGTCATGAGCAGGGTGGGCTGACAATACAGGGGCTTTACTAATTTTGTCTTCTATTGTTACATCACTGGTTTATCAGAAAATAGTATTTGATTAAAACATGTCTCTTCAATGTAGATGCATTTTTTAAAGAAAATACTAAGTGATTAGGCTGTTACCCACAATGTGTTGACCCATCTCCTAAGAGAGACACTTTACAAATAATTTATATTCCCATTTGATGTGGTGTAGCCAAAAAGGAAATGGAGCCAAGCGCCAACACTGAAATCTCATCCAGTGGCCATGCAGAAGCAAGAGTCAGACTTGCTAATCAGCTTCTCAGTTCTTACAGACTGGGAAAGTGGGTGCCATACGTAAAAAAATAAGAGAAATGAGGGACAGGGGTGGACTAATAAAGGGAAAAATTGTCATGTCTTTTCTGAGAATGATCAGAGATTTCCCAAGAATTTGGGAGCCACCACTTCCACTCCTTTTCAGTTCTGTCTGATCGTCATCATGACAGATACCTATGCAGACCTCAACACATGCCACATACACACACACGTACAACCAGATGCACCACACCACGTGCCACATCACAACACACACATACAATACACACATGCAGACAGATACACTACGTACCATACCACACACATATGCACATGGTGTACTACCCACAAACACTGCATATAAACCCACACAACATATAGCACACATATATACAACACATATGCTGTGCACACATGTACCACACACACAGCTACCCACACACTCATGTGCATAAACACACACACAGAGCAATGCTGAATCCTTCAGTGGCTGTGTGGTGTACTGAAGAGTGAAGTGACCAGTCCCACTATGGTAGCACAGAACACACAGCTTCTCCTGTTTTTGAGCTTCAGGCCCTGTGCAAGGCACTGACTGTGCCTCTGTAGGCTTAAAGCCAGTGCTGAGCCCTGGCCCTAGGATGAGGGCCCAGATGCCCCCCAACCACACACACTACCCAGGCTCAGCACCAGGCAGAGTACTCAGGTCAGGCCTCTGCTTATGAGAGTCTGGCCCTTAAGGCTCTCCTGGCCCTGCCCTTAGCCCTCTGCTGCTCTGGGCAACCACGCCCTGCAGGACAGGTGCCCTACCATCCTGCTCAGAGCCTGGGGGATCTGATTCCTTCTATACTGTGGCAACCAGCTCTCATGTCTCCCCGCGGTTCAATTCACAAGGGATTGCAAAGCTCTGAGGTCCTAGTATGGTGGACTGGATTCATCTTAGGGGGATTTCCCAACCAGATACACCCAGAAAGACCAAGAATCAGGCTTCAGGGGACCACAAGGCATGAGGCATGAATGACAAGTGCCCCAGTGGTAGGGGCTTCACTGCGACAAATATAGCAGCTTGCTCTGTGCTCGTTCAACACAGCCTCCCAGACTGGGATCTTTGTGCCTGTCCCTGCTACCTTCAGCCTGCTGAGAGCTTTCTGGCCAGTGCTGGCCAGTTTAGAACGTGTTCTGAGTTTCATGGAAAATGTGGGAGCCGAAGCCCAGGAAGAGTCCCCATGCGGCCTAAGCTATTCCTCCTGTGACCACTGCGGGGCAGGGCAGGTGCTACAGAACTCTTTCTGCATGAGATTGTTTGCCTTCATGTCTGATGCCTCAGAACTCTTAGGAGTTCTGCAATAGTTCCTGGCTCTGGGACAGGTTTCCCAAGTGGTCATGACCTGGCGAATCTAAAGTGTTAGAGGTCTTCATAGTACATCAGAATAACATAGAATCCCTAAAACTCACAGAAGGAGAATTGAATTGTAGACCCCAGTCTTTTGGAACGTGTAGAAAACTGACCTTTTTCAAAGCAGCATCTGTGCACTACTAGACCTTGGTAAAAAAAAAAAAAAAGGTTTATTCTTGCAGCCTGACTCCTACCATGGGGTGCTGGTTATTGATATGCTACACCTCAGCTGTCTATTGCTATGTAACAAACTTCTGCAAAAGCAAGCAGCTTAAAATTACAATTTTATTCATTAAGAGCTCTGAAAGTCAAGATTAGTTTTCTTACTCAGAGATATGGGACTCTCAAAAACACAAAAGAGGCAACACTGAGTCCTGAAGATCCATGGCATGAACACACTCTGGAATACACATAACAATCTCATTCTATCATGAAACCAGGTCAGTCTTGGGACCCAGAATCTCCTTGTCTCCCTTGGCTCCAGGCACAAAGGAAGGTCTTGACAGTGGCTCCTCTCCACTGGAAGAACCAGTGGATTCAAGAGTCAAGATGTCCATCCCCATGCTCCAAATCCAGTGGCAAGGTCAAGAGAAGAAAACTACCACCACTGTTTCCAAACCAGAAGAAAGCAGAGGACACACAAGGATCATAGTTCTGTACGTGTTGCAAACCCAACTGGGTGAATGGTTCACCCAGCACTGGTGAATGCAGCGATCCCAGCCCTGAAGGAGGATGGCTAATCAGTGAGGACATCAGGGCAGGGATGGAGAGCTCTTCTTACAGCAGAGAACATGTGTCATGAAGTGACAGGGTAGACAGAAGATGCCAGCTCTTGTCCTCAGCCACCCAGTGTTAATAAATTATGACAGCTTTCCATTACTGAAACAAGAATCTGAGCTAATTCACTTATGAAGTTTTATTTTGATTGGGCAGTATTGGAGGTTCCAGTTGGTGATCAATGGGCTCTGTTGCTTTTGGCCCATCATGAGGCAGTACACTGTGGTAGGAGCACGTGGCAGAGCAAAGCTACTTACCCACTGGCTGGATACAGAAAGAAAAGGAAGACAAGACCACAGTCCCACAGTCCTCTTCAGGGACATGCCGCCTGTGACCTAAAGACTCCCCTAGTCTCCCCTTGGTGAGGTTCTACCACATCCCTACAATACCAAACTGGGGAGTTTTAACACATGGGCTTCTGGGCAACTTTTTGAAATCTAAATTTCAGCAGGTGCTCCTTAATTGAGGCAATCATGGTGGCAGGATGTGTTCACTGGCCCAACTTCATGGCCTCTTCTGCTCCAGCTGATCCAGATTCTAATCTGCCAGCAGCAGGGCCTCGGAACAGACCAATTAGCTAGTGGTAATTAAACTGCTACTGATTTGGTAACGTTGTATGTCTTCTTCCCTGGAGGAAGCAGCAATTCATCCTTACAAAACTGACCCCAGATATTAGTTTGCTTTCCTGTGTGCTCCACTGCTACCAGCATTATTTGAAAATTTACAGTGTCCTTTTGTCAACACTGAATCCTACATCATAAGATGAGGTAATCTCTTGTCATCTAAGACCAGAAGATCCAATTTATGGTGAAGGATGTGCATTGGGGATCACACAGTACATTACTCTGGAAGTAGTCTTCTGGGCCCATCTCCCCACTTTATCACTGACAGTTCTTTTCCCCAAGTCAAATTCTGATACAGTAGTTCCCAGGTGAAACTCTGCTGATGATTCCTTAAAGACTCTGGGCTATAACTTCATGCTTCAGAACATTGTATAAGGCCTTTCACAATCTGGCACCAAATTTCTCCCCAGAGCATCTCCCAATGCTCCCACTTGCCTAGTTTATTAAAGCAGGTTCCCTTTCAGACCATGTCATTTGTATTGGTTACTCCCTCTGGAATACTTTGTCTTGATTCTTCTCTAACAGTGATGCTGAACCTTTCAGAGCTTTCAATGATAACAAACAGCATGCATGCTATAAGTTCACCATCACTGTGCTTACAATATCCCTCAGCTCATTTAAAGCCTATATTAGCAATCTATAATGATGACACTAACTTAGCAGTTTTAAAGGACGCATATATTTATAACCTCCCACTGTCTGTGCAGCAGGACTCAGGCCTGGCTTAGCTGCATTCTTTATCTCACAGACTGTGATCAAGTTGTTGCCTGGGGCTCCAATCTCATCTCAAGACTCAACCAAGAAGGATATGCTTTTGAGATCATGTGGTTGTTGGCAGAACTGAGGTCCTTGAAATTTCCCGGTGAAAGCCTCAATTTCTTGCAGCTGACAACTAGAAGTCACCCTTAGCTCCCTATCACACTGTCTTCTCCTTCAGGGAATCCACAACATGACAGCTTACTTCATAAAAGTTAACAAGGAGGTGAGTTTGATAGAAAGTATCTAGTCACAACCTAAGACAACACAGTCACAGCAACGACATCCTAGGACCTTTGTCATAGTCTCTTGGTTAGATGCATATCACAGACCCCATCCTACCTCCATTATAAAGAGGCAAAAACACAGGAAGTGGCCCTCTTAGATCCTCTCATTTACAGGGCCCAACTCTATCACCATTGGGGTCTCCGTAAGCCTGCTCTGTGCTGTGTTTCACAGTACAGAGCCTCAGGTCTCAGATGTGGTCTCATTGTTTGCTCGGTAAACATCCCACCACAGGATGCTCATGGGATCTTCTTGTCACTGTCTCCAGGGCTTGGCTCAGTGCTCCATGAACAGAATGAGGCAAGGAATAAAACCTTACAAAGACATTCCATCCAGTTGGCTTCATTTGTCATAGAGAAAGAGATGCAGAGGCTTACAAAGGTGGATTTTCTATAAATTTACTCCCCTTCCAGCTTTCTGATTATCATGAGGAAATGTTGTAGATTTGACAATCTAATAAAACTCTTACCCTGTCTGAAACTGAAATAAAAGCTTAGATTTTACTTGTACCTGATGCCAACCTAAGATAATTTACATAGTAGAACAATTTCAGCCATTGTTTCCATTGAAATGTTTAGCCAAAGGAAAAGAAATCTATTGAATTTTACACACAACACTTCGAATCCTCATGAGCTGCTTCTAGAATAAGCATTATTGCCTCCATTTCATAAGCAAGAAAATGGAGCATGGTTTAAGATAGAATCAGAGCTCACATTTTAGTCTGAATGTTTCCTTTCTTCAATCCACTCACTCAGTAGCACCTGGGCAGGGAGGTAAGCTCGCCAGTGACTCTGATTTCACATCCAGGTATCACAACATACAGTTCCAGAATCATCTCTGCAGGAGCTTAGGCCACCTTAAATTAATCATTTTGCTGTTGCTGGAACAAACCACCTGATACCTATAAATCTTGCATTTTGCCTGAAGAGCCAGCACCAAGTGAACAATGCCAACATCTGCCACTATCTTGAGCCATATCCTTGCCCCTTTGGACAACAGTTTCAGAGTCCTCCGAGTACCTGGATATCTGAAACAATCCCATGGAGTCCATTCCTCAGGTGACCCTCCTCAAACAGAGGAGCAGGGACTCTCTTCTCAAATGAGGGCTTTACAAGTTGTGCACCTTTATGCCTATGATGGCTAGCATGTTGCTAATACTTGAGATACTTTCAAATCATCTTTCCTGTAATTCTGATTTTAAAAAGTATTTGTCTTCTTTTCTGTACTAAACTTTTTAGCAATCAAGCTCTCTATGGTCCCCAGTTTGTAGGTGCTGCCTTTATGATGGAACTGCAAACTCTTCAAATCCTTTAGCTCTGCTCCTTTCTCTTGATTTTTTCACTGTATATCTTAAAGAAACCAGCAGTACTCATGCAACAGCCTGAACATTAGGTTGCTTTGAAATTTCCTCCACCAGATTAATTAGTCCACCACCTTTAACTTTGGTCTCCTACAAATTTCAAAACATGGGCAAAACAAATACAAATTGTCTGCCAGGGTGTAACACTTAGGAGCTCCTGTCTAACTGCCATTGGAATCCTCATTCCCAACTTAAACCTCCTGAGGCTGGCCTTTACAGTCTGCACTTCCATCTACATTCTGATCTTCTGAGCTTTGACCAGATTCTCCTGTCTGTGCATACTCTGATTACAGTGTTCTAAGGTTTCCAAAACTGGCATCTATAAACCTTTTCAAATTTCATGCACAGTCCACTTCCAAAGATTTATGAACTGCTAGGTTAAGTTTAGTCCCAGCAATAACCCCACTTGCCTAGTACCAAAATCTCTTATGGTTCTCTAGAGTACCCAAATCAATAGAAAATATATGTATTATTACACAAGGATATTTGTTATGTAGACTTACAGAATCAGAGGGAGAAGAGTCCACAATGGCCATCTGCAGGATAAGTTCAAGAGAATCTAGTAGCCTGTTCACTGTAAAGATGTAAGTCACAGAATAAGAAGTCTCAAGGATATAGCACCAACCCAAGGTCAAAGACCTGCAAGTGCTATAGAGTGTCACCAGTACTGAGTCTGTGCTGGAAAGATGAAGAAACTGGAAACCTGGAGACTGATCTTCAAAGGCAACAGTGATAAATTTCAGACCCACTCAGAAGACAGGAACTCTTCAAAACCAGGCATACTTCGCTCTTCTTTCTCTCTTTATTCCATCCAGTCTATGGGCCTATTGGTCGGTGCCACTCACAATTGGGATGGATGTCTCCCTACTCAACCTGCTGGCCTGCTTGTCAATAATTCACAGACTCACCCCCTCTTGTGGGTGGGATAACCTCAGCCACATAGCTTAGGGCAGTGAAGACACTGAGCAGAAGGCAGAGCCAAACTGATGGCTGGAAAACTTCCTGGAACAGAGCCTTTGAGAATTTTAGACTACAGTTCAAGCTTTGGTGTCCTCAAAAATTATCTCTAAGCCTATTCCCATACCCACATATCCAACCACATCATGGCTACCAAAATCTTGGATGTTCAAGTCCTTTATATCAAATGGCATAGCATTTGCCTATAATCCACAAATAACCTCCCATATAGTTGAACCTCCCATATCATTTCAAGATTGCTTATAATAACTAATACAATGTCCACATGACATTTCATTCACAAAGATTTTATGTAGTCCTCAGCACAGAGAAAGTTCTGACTTTTGAATCTTTCTGAAATTTTTTCTCAAATACAGTGTTTTTCATCTAGAGCTGGCTGGATCAGTGGATGTGACACCCACAGGCTCAAACAGCCTACTGCACTTGCAATATCCTCTAATATCCTAATAATAAATCAGCTTTAAAACTCTCACCCAAAGAAAATTCATTTAAAAAGGCAATTTAGCAAATTTCATTCATCCCACCAATGTGATTCCCTTATTCTGCCTCAAAGAAAGTGTCTTTTCAACACTAATTCATCTGAACCCACTCGAGAAGGCTGTGCTCATGGAGCCTCGTCTCCTCCAGCAGAGATTTTACAGCTGACACTTGGTGAAGCAGGCTGGGCAGGAGTCATTCAGGGAGACAGGAGGAGGAAAGAGAGCCAACGATAGCATGATTCACCTCGCCTCTGTCTGCAGGCATCACCTAGTAGAGCTGAGTGGTTCACCACTATCAGAGGAAAACTGTGCTTTGTTTAAGATGCCCTAGATGCACTGGTTCATTTGTTAAAGACTCTTATTTTTGCCTCAGAAATACTGTATGCAATCTTTGTCCCAGAGGTATCTTCTGATCACAGGTTTTGTTCTTCTTCAGGTTCCCTCTCTCCTTAATGAATGTACTAGGAAGTGCCACACACCTCTCTGTAAAGTCTCCACTAATAATGTGCCTGACTCTAGATTGTTTATTTTATTCCTCTTGACCTCAGCAAACTGAGACGATGGAGAAAGAATAGATGATCCTGAGATTTGTTTAAGCCTCTGAGCAAAATGAATTAAATAATCTGATTGATCAGCTAACCGTACCATTTTTAAAATATGACTGTTACTGCCTTGAAATAGATTAACTCCTAGCAGGCTGCAGGCAGGTACTTGAAAAAACAAACATAGGAAATAACCAAGCATAACCTTTCTTTAGAAATGTCATGTCACTGGAAATCACTGAAATTTCTCTCCCCCTCCCTCTCTCTCTCTCTTTCACCCTCTCCTTGTCCTTCTCCCTCTCTCTCCTCCCCTCTGTCTCCCTCTCTTTTCCTCATTAATAAAATGGATCTGAAGAAATTCAAAGAAAGTTTTAAGTTTGGCAAGAATATTGGTACAGTCTCCAAGTCTCCAGCACAGCCTCAGTGTTCATAAACATTCATGCTTTTAAGAGACTTTGGCAGCGGTGATAGGGATGTCTTCAGAGAGTCATTCTGCTCTCTGAGGAGAATCTTGGGGATACAAAAAGAACCCTTAGCTCCTCTGAGTCAGAGGGAAACTCTAAATTGCATCTTCATGCCCTAAGAAATAGCTCTGGAAATGCTTGGCGAAAAAGATGAGCGTCATGAGTGCAAAGCCTAGCAAGGTTCGGGGACCTGGCCAGTGTCTTTGGTACGTGGAGCAGGAAGACTCTCTGATCATCTCTTATGCCAAAAATAATGAAATCTGCCCACCACCAAGCCCACCACACACAACAGCAGGAGAATTAGGGGACCCACAGGTTAGGAGGTGTGTCCCTACAGATGATCCCGGTGTCACAGAAAGAAGTCCCTCAGGAGGGAGGGAAGTTGCCACAGACCAGCTCTGGAGGAGTTAGGCTTCCCAGCGTGGGCACTTACTAGGTAGTGATGCTTTAACTGCACCCCAACTTCCACATCCATGAGATGATGACCTTGATTTTGATTATTTAAGTGTAAAGACAGTGAGTGAAACTGAGGCTGGAACCACGTCTGCTCACTGATACTTGCTAAACCCATCTAGGAGCACTTCCAGGAAGGAGAGTTCACCTCCGAGAAAGGGCAGAAATACAGTGCCACTGGGACACCATGACTTCCTCTTGTTCTATTCCCATAGTGAAGAAAAATATACCCCAAAGCCCCCATAGAGTCAAAACTGTCATTAATTAACAAACTATTCATCAACATGCCATTAATTCCAGAGCTCCAGGTAAAGAAACAGAGCCACCATCCATCCACGCGGGCTCAGTACTGAGGCCGACCTCTGTTTCCATGGAATTGCAATCCGGAGCTGTTACCAGAGGAGAGCGCCCTGGGTGTATAAATTTATTTACTCGGCATCTTGGTCTGCTCTTCCTTGCTATAACAAAATACCTGAGACCAGATTATTTATAAACAGTTGAAATTTATTTCACTTCTGGATAATGGCGGCTAGAAGCCCGAGAGCATGTGGCAGTACCTGCTTGGCATGGGAGAGGATGAGCTTTATCCTACATCATAACGTAGGAGAGAATATCACTTGGTGAGACAAAGCAGGTGTGCTAGCTGAGGTGTCTTGTGCTTGGCCTATAAAACCCCTGATGCCATAATGGGGGCTCCAACTTCACGACCTCATCTGATCCTAATTATCTTCCAAAAGCTCCCCCAAATCCAAACACCATTAACACATAAATTGGAGGGAGGCACATTCAAACCGAAGCACTTGGCAAAAGAATTTATCTATTTTATTTTCTTAAAAAGTGTAATGAACAGTAAACCAATAGTTCTCAATCAAATCAACAAAACAATAGCTATTTCATATTTTGGGTAGATACTTGGAAATAACAGAATTTGGGACACTAGAAATAACTTATAACCTATTTGGAAGATAAACTGCAGTACATAACAGGAAATTATATATGAAGACCTTTGGACTCATGATTTAATTTCTAATACTCCTTGCAAATTAATTTTTAAATTACTTTAATGATATAACCATGTCAAAGACACTATAATTCCTTTTGTCTCATGCAAGATTGCAAGTTGGTAGGCAGTAACACACAGCAGGGAGAGAAAGCACAGGTACTAAGCATAGAAACTACAGGTTTGCTAAATGGCAGAACTGGAATCAGGCGGAGGCAGTCAGATGTTACATCTGCAGGGTCAGATAAAAGAGTTCACCATATGACAGGGGAACAGATAGGTTTCCCTATCTGTCCCTATCTGAAACAAGAATTCGCCTCTAAGGAAAAACATCAAAATGTCTGCAGCAGCTGCTCAGAGTTACGGCTGAATAGAGTAGCTTTCTGCAGTGGCACAGAACAAGGCAACCAGAAAACAGGACGAACCAGTCGTTTCCCAAGCCACGGTCTCTCACATCATCTTCCACCCTGCAAGGACCCCAAAACGCCAATAAAGTAGCTCATGCAACACCAGGATCCTCGGGAGGAAGAGGAAGCGTCCACATAATGCTTCTTACAGAGCACAGTGAAAGAACAAAATTCCCCATGGAGAATAAATCTGCAAATCAAAACTCCGGAGCAAATAAGAAAAGTCAGATAAGAAAGAAGCCAAGAAATGTAACAATCAAGATATAATTTTACTGCCAACAAAGTGTAAATAAAGCAATCTCAATATGGTTTAAAAAAAAAGTATATTTAACATTCTCAAGTAAATAACATTAAGAATTAAAATTTAAAATAAAATTAAAATAGAAATTCTTAATAACAGATGAATATAAAAATTAGAAAATGTGGAAATAAAATCAGAACAATTGCTGAAAAAACTGGCTTTCCACATGCCAGAGACTAAAACTACACTTGTATCTCTCACCACGCACTAAACTTAAATCTAAATGGATCAAAGGACTAAATATTAAAAAAAAAAAAAAAAAAGGAACACTAAATCTACTGGGAGAGAGAACAGGTAGAACTCTTGAAGACATAGTTGCAGGCAAATATTTCATCAACAAAGCCCTGATCACACAGAAAATACTACAAAGGATCAACAACTGGGATCCTATTAAAAAGCTTTTGCACAGCAAAAGAAATTACCAACAGAGTGAAAAGACCATCCACAGAGTGGGAAAAAAATTTTATCCAGTTGCCTCTCAGACAAAGGACTATTGTCTAGAACATATAAAGAATTTTTTAAAAATTAGACCTCCCCCAATTTAAAGGCCTAATCTAAAAATAGGCATCTGAGATGAATGTGCACTTTTCACATGAAGAAACAAAAACAGCAAATAAACAGAAAAAATGTTCATTTGAGAGATACAATCAAACAACACAGAGATTCTATCTCTCTCTAGAAAGATGGCTGTTAACAAGTTATCAGCCAATGACAAATGCTGATTGGGCTGTGGAGAGAAAAAGAACCCTTCTCCACTGTTGGCAGGGGTGTATATTGGAGCAACTACTATGGAAATCAGTGTGGAGAGTCCTCACAAAACTAAGCCTAGAAGTTCCACTGAACCCAACTATTCTTCTACTTATCTTCCCAGAAAAATTAAAAATATCATACCACAATGGAGATGGAAACCTGTCTTTATTGCACCACAGTTTGTAATAGTTAAATCTTGAAAACCCCAAATATCTGTCAACAGAAGAATATATATATATAAAAAAAAAGATGTGGAGTATTTTTATACAATGGAGTACTACTCAACCACAAATAAGAATAAACATGAGACATTTCTGGGTACTAGTGCACAGAGTTTCAGGTTGAGAAGGGAAAAATGTTCTGGAGCTGATTGGTGATGATGGTTATGTCACCAAGCTAAATATACTTTATGACACTGAGCCACGCATTTAAAGCTGATTGGATGGCAAACTTATGCTATATATATTTCGCCACAATTTTTGAGAAAAAAAGCAGAAAGATACACTAATGTTCATCAGATCACACATAATTGGAAGCAGCCCCCTCTCCTATCTCAGTGGTCTTGCATTTGTGTATGTGTCACCCTGAGCCAGCACCAGTACAATCCTTGCTGTTGTGATAAATGTCCAAAGAGCTGAGAGACTGGAATCGTAACAGCTGTTAGGCAGCAACAGAATCTTAAATCCAATAGGATGATAAGCACTTGTAAAGATTCTGTATTTCATTTACTCTGTACATATTTATACGCCATCTCTTGACAAGTATACACTAAAGTATAAATCAAAGTATCTTAGTAGGTAAAAAAAAAAAAAAGTAAAAATAGATGATATGTGTAAAAGACACACCATTCTTAAAACTTCCAGCCACAGTGACCAAGTGCACCTAGCAGGACTGTCCAAACCAACTCTGAAGCCGGGCACAGTGGTGAACCCCTGTACTTTCAGCACTCGGGAGGCTGAGGCAAGAGGATCACCATGAGTTTGAGGTTAGCCTGGACCACAAAGTGAATTCAAGGCCAGCCTGTACTGCACAGTGAGACTCACTCTGTGCATCAGTCACCAGGCCCTGAGGCTCACCTTCCAGACAGAGGGCGCTGCAGGTAAGCTCAGCTTCATCCCTCACGTTCCTGTCTCCTCAATATTCATTAATACCCAACAATGGCATCAGGAGGTGGGACCTTTGAGAGATGACTAGTTTGGGAGAGAGCTGCTCTCATCAATGGCATTAGCGTCTTTATAAGGGGCTGCTGGCTCCCTACCTACCATATGAGAGTACGGGAGAAAGTAGCTGTGTGCAAACCAGAAACAGGGCTCATCAGAACCCAGGCCTGCTGGCTCCCTCACCTCTGACTCCAGACTCCAGAACTGTGAGAGATAAATGTTTCCATACCACCCAGTCTGCAGTATCCCGATGTAGCAGTCAGAACTAAGACACCTCAGAGCCAGTGGCTTCCTCCCAGGAGCACAAGGGTCCGCTTATCCCCAGAGACCCCAAGGACCCCAGACTCTGCACAGCTAGTGACGCAGACGTTCCTGCCTAGCTGGTATCCAGCCTGGCTGGAGAAGCAAGCTTGCCCACACAAAGGCAGAATAAAGAGGTAAATTCTCTACACTGGAGCATGAATCCAGTGGGGAAGGTCCACTGGAATTCTGCCTCACTGTGATATGAGGGGATGAGGGGCAATAATGGCCTCTTTATTTCTTGCTGACGCTTGGTCTTACATTTCTCCTTTCTCCTAATCTGCATCTGTGCCTGGAATTAATCCATCTGGCCTCTGGTGCATAACATCATAGTGTTTGACCCTCGCTCTGTCCTTACCAGTGCTAACACCTGGGCTCAGAGACAGGAGCAGCACTGACTGTGACAAGCAGGCCCCTGAGACGGGCACGTCCCTGCCTGATGATCTGAATTCCATGCACACTCAGCATCGTAATCACCCCCAAGCCTGATGACAGTGTGGGTAATCTCGAGTTCTGGCATAATAACTGAGGCCCTCGCATACTTTCCTGTTATTTGCCATCAGGTTTTCAGTTAAGAAAATATTGAAATGTGGCATGTCACTACTACTGTCCAGAAAGGAGAAAGATGCTTCCAGGGTGGAAGAATATTATTAATTATAAGCCCCAAAATAGGACGCTTTCCTTTTATTTTTCTTTTCTTTTCTTTATTATTTTGAAGGTAGTAAAATACAACAAAACAAGACAGGACAAAGCCAATGGAAACAATGCAGTGAAATTGGTACA
Organism: Cavia porcellus; assembly: GCF_034190915.1. Lineage (NCBI taxonomy): Eukaryota > Metazoa > Chordata > Mammalia > Rodentia > Caviidae > Cavia > Cavia porcellus. The sequence continues at coordinate 76,235,022 of NW_026947494.1, read as the reverse complement.
GAACTTCAGGGCAGGATACCAGGATACCAGGATAACAGTAATAGGTACCATAGTACATCAATAGTTATCCATTCAGTCAGGTGTAGCAAAATCAAACCAAAAACAGAACACTATACAACCAATCAAAATAGAATATTGAATAGAGCAAAAACAATCAGAACAAAGCAAAACAGTGAGAACAATATTGGCCTTCAAAAAAGAAGACAGAAGAAAATCCCCCATGGTTGCTGTATTGCATACTGTAGTCCTCCCAAGAGATGCTCAGGCCTCTGGCCCCAGTTCAGCGAATTCAACCCAACAATACAGCATTTGGTTACTCTGTGTGCCTTAGTTGCTGTCAACTCCGGCTGTGCTCGGCACCACCCAGCTGCTAAACCGGGGTGGGGGTGGGGTGTTGGTTCTCAGCCAGTGTGCCCTCAGGCTCACGGGAGACACTGACTTCTTGTCTCCCTGGCACCCATGCTGCCACTTACCAGGAGGAAGGACTTGTTGCTTTCTTGTTCAGCCCCCCAAGTTCCAACATGGCCCTATTTATTTTTCCTTATGCTACTAAACATCTAACAGAAAATCACATGACAGAATGACAGCTTAAATATACAATGTTTCTTTAAACTGTAACATTATATATTATTCTGTATACAAATTATAATCTATAAATAGGCCAAAACGTAATAAATTGGGGCCAGGGATTTAGCTTAGTGGCATAAGCACCTGCCTGTCAAGCACAAGGTCATGAGTTCAATTCCTGGCACCAAAAAAAAAAAAAGTAGGTAAAAAATAATAAGTCAATCAAAAATGTCAGGTTACACAATCATGTCACATATCACATAATTTAATTTCTATCCAATATAATAACCATCGTCAATTTTTATCCTGTTCTTGGGAAATTCTGTATCAAATTGTGCATCACTTTTATTCTCTTTAAAGTAAATAAGTAAATCTCCTCCTACCACCACGTTGCTTAATTCACCCAGCTGGGTTTCTACCTCACCCTAATGTTACTTATCTTGGAGGATGGGATATCCAAAGGCCAGCAGTCCTCTTTAGGTGAGCTACCCAAAAGCAGCTGGACCTAAGATACCTGCCAGAGTAACAAGTAGGTGATGCCTAATGTCATTGTAATCCCATTGGCATGCAGCATGGTACACCCCAGTGGCATCACAGTTGACAATTGCCATGATGGTGACCAAAAAGAACCATAAAAGTGGGGATAAAGGTGGCACTCAAATTCCTGGGAAATCTCTGCCCATTCTCACAAGAAGCATAAATATTCCTCCCTTTAATTGGCCATGTTTCCCCCTTGTTTCTTTTATCCTCTATCTATAAATTCTCTTTCCTAAACAGATCAAGAAACTCATTTGCAAGTATCTCCTGCTTCTCCAATTCTTGGCCAAGAACAATGTTTTTCATTGCTCAATTGCTTGGTTTTATCGATTTCACAATTCCAAAGAGGGAAAATAAACAATCCAGTTTGGAGTCAAAATTGGCAGTGCCAACAGTTCTCCAAGGCAGAGCCCAGGCCACCAGCTCCATCACCCTAAGCTCTGCACACACTGCCACAAGGCTTTGCCTTTAAAATAAGGGCCTTTGGGACATGATAGCTTTGAATCCCACTTCAGTGTCCTGACGTGTGTGTGTGTGTGTGTGTGTGTGTGTGTGTATGATGTTTGGCCTTATTTTAAATGTAGGTTTTATTATTAAAGTATGGTGAGACTAATACAAACAACTGCCATTGAAAAAGTTTATGTCCCACAAATCCCAACAGGATAGGAGGCCACCATGGGCCACATGAGGAAGTTTGGGAGTTAGTCAGTAAGCAAATGGAGGAGGGTCTAGGCAAGAGCATTGACTGTGATTTCTATAGAAAGGAATGACCAAGCAGGGTAAGCAGGCTTAGGACTGGCTGATCGGAATCCCTTCCATGGGCTCTGGGACATAAGAGCTACCACCAGATGTCTACAGTGGGTTCCTGGAGTAATTATGACAGAAGAGTAGCTAGAGTATAAGAGCCCAGTACATGAACTGATTGCAGTGTGAGCTCTCTCTAGAGTGGCTGGTTTGCATGAAAGGAGAGTTTGCAGGTAAAATCTTAATTTTCCTGTGGAATTGGCTGGCTCTGAAGGGGAAGCTCTTGAAGGGTCAGCAAGACCCAAGATGCAAAAGCATCAGAAATACACTGTCAACACAGCCTGCATGCAGAAGAGTTGATGTACAAGGTCTCACTACTCTCCTTTGAAAGGTCTGCTTATGAAATTGGTGCTTAGCTGGTTTCTGGGAACGGATTTAGGAAGAGTTTCAACCACTCTGTGCAGGAACAGTGGATCACTTACCACAGTAGAGAATTTACAAATTGTGGCTAATGCTGAAAGCAACCTTTTCTCAGGGGACTCTGGGATTTGGGCACATGCCAGGCAGCCAGGAGTATAAGCCCCTAAGCCATGAGTTGCTAAAGAGCTTCTCTAGCATTTGCTGTCTTAGTTTACTGATGAAGGAATTAAGAGTGTCCTATGTGTCTCCTCTGAAAAATATCTCTGGAGGCTTGTGCTTGGTTTTTCCTGGACTTTTCCTGTGTATCTTTTTCTTTGCTGGTCTTGCTTTGTTCTTTTCACTCTAAGAAATCATTTCCATGTGTCTAACTGTATATTCGAAGTCATGCTAATGAATCATGAACTCTAGAGATGCTCTCGGAGAACCCTAAAATGGTTATCTCTTTATCCAGTGAATATTAATCCCCAATTAACTTTGATTCTAAAAAATAAGTTTTTAAAATTAGTCATCATTAAATATTTGGCATACTGAATAAAAATCACACTCTGGTATGAATCATCTGTGAAGGGTATTTTGTGATCAAGCTATTTCCCAGCTCTCTGAAGTTTTATCTTTGATCCTTAATTTAGTAATGCCAGGAGTACCTCTCACGGCCCTCCTCATAGGAACTCTTGGCTTCTTCTACATTCTGTTCACTTCTATGGAAGTGAACATTCTTTGTGGAATGTTATTGATTTTTGTGAACTCTTTTTGTCCCTTGTCTACTTTTTCCAGATAATCATATAGAAGTAATTTCACATAGTTGAATGATAAAATAAACCCAGAAAGAACACTCATACCGTTTATGCAGCTTCTTCCAGCAGTAATATTTGCAAAACTATACTACAACATCATAGATGATATACTGTGTATTGATATTGACAGAATCCATTAATCTTATTCAGGTTTCCTATGTCACTTGCACTCTGTAGTATTCAACCATGTACAATTTATCCCCAATGCAGTTTCTTTATCCACAACCACACTGGACGGTGGAACTTCAGTTCACAAACTTGATTCTTTCTACAATTTTTGTTGCCACCAAATTGCACACTTGCAACCAGAATCATGGAACAAATTCTATGACCATAGTCATGGGCTGCACTAAACAGCTCCAACTCCACAAGGACCCTTTTTATTGCTCTTTTATAACTACACCCAGTTCCTCTTCCCTGGTAACCACTAATCTCATCTCCATTTCTAGCATGTTACATAAGGGACTCATGCAACATTTAACATTTTAGAATTGGCTTTATTCTCTCAACATGATTTCCTGGGGCTTTATCTAGTCTGCTTCAATAATCAGTGTGGTAGTTTCCCCTTGTCCATAATCTTGCTTTCCATAGTTTTGATACCATAGTATTAAAATACAAGATGTGGAAATTTCCAGAAAGAAGCAATTTATACATTTTATGTAACTTTTACTGCAGTCTATTATAAGAAATTTTCAAGTTCATTAATCATTATATGATTAATCTCTTACTGAGCCTACTTTATAAATTAAGCATTATCATAGGTATGTATGCATTCATGCATGAGGAAAAACATAATATATAGGGTTCATACCATCTGAGGCTTCAGCATCCACTAGGCATCTTGGAACATATCCCCAAGAAATAAGGGAGAGGTATTACAGTTTCTCCATTTTTGTACCTAAGTAGTATTCCATTGTATGCCTGGATCACAGCTTGTTCATCAACTGATTTGTTGAAAGAATTCTGGATTTATTCTATTTTGGCACTTGAAAATGGAGCTGCTACAAACACTCATATAAAGACATTTGTGTGAACACACCTTTTCACTTGTCTGGATGGAGAACCACAAGTGCAGTGGCTGGATCATTGCTATGGCTGTGTCTAGACGTCCCCTCAAAGCCTAATGTGGTCATGAAGTATTTTTAGAGGCAGCTGAATCTAGAGTATATGACTGATTTGTAGCGCAATACTGGGATTAAAAGTACTGGTATTAAGCGTGGGTGATGGATGGATCAGGCACCAGTCGGATTGGCTCAGCCCTAATCCCAGGAGACAAGATACAATATAAATGACAGAAAGAGGCTTGTACCCTGCCTTGTTGCTTTTTCTGTCTTCTGCCATCATGAACTGTTGCCCATGTGCCACCCTTCCTTGGAGCCAGCTATGGGCTGGAACCTCTACAAACTGTGAACTAAATAAACCTTTCCTCCTTCAACCTGGGTTTTGGGTGTTTTGTCTCAGCGATGAGAGAAAAGTAACTAAGGCAGTCATACAACTGTCTATGCCTTTTGTTAAGAACCTGTCAAACTATATCCTGAAGGTGAGTAATCCTGTTTCTCCGACTATTAAATTTTCACTGTCCCAGATTCCCCTTTTTCCTACTGAGTGATAACAATCCTTGCCTAGTATGCATGAGGTCCTGGATTCAATTCTCAGGACAGAAAATCATTAAAAGACACCACAAAATCATATTCCTCCTCTTGAAAATATGTCTAAGTGCTTAGAGGCCTATCTCTAATGGGAATAAAATACAATATACCTGTCCCTCTCATGCTAGGGCAAACATCACCTGCCTATTTCCTTCCCGCCCTCACAAAACTCAGTCTTTGTTTCCTAAAGGAAACTGTCCGAGATCCCCCAGGCCAAGTGGAATGGTTCCTCTGCACCCTACCTGTCCTCACATAGTAGCATTGCCACCTCTATTTCAATTACTCAAGTAGTTGTGTTCCTTGCTTCTCAATTCTCTGAGAGGAGGAATGAGGAAGATCTCATTTGTCACCCTATCCTCAATATCTAACCCACTGTCCCTGAACATGTAGGTGCACAAGTGTTTCTCTCTCTGTGTGTCTCTCTCTGTCTCTCTCTGTCTCTCTCTGTCTCTGTCTCTCTGTCTCTGTCTCTCTGTCTGTCTCTGTCTCTCTCTCTCTCTCTCTCTCTCTCTCTCTGTGTGTGTGTGTGTGTGTGTGTGTGTGTGTGTGTGTGTGTGTGTGTGTGTCTGTCTCTCTCTGTCTCTCTCTCCAAATGAGCAGTCCTAACTTCAAAGGCACAGTTCACACTATACTCCAGGCAGCTCTTACCTGCCAATTAAAATTGACATAAGAGGCCTGGGTTTGAATGTGAGGCGGAGCAGTGGTAGGAGAGGGTACTGCTTGCTACAGTGTGCGGCCAGGATTCCCTCTTCCGTTCCTGTATCCCCACAAGGAGTTTATAGCAATGGAGCTTAGTGATGCAAATTTGCAAACACTAACAGAATATTTGGAAAAAACCTTGATCCTGATCCTGCCATCAGACGTCCAGCTGAAAAATTTCTTGAATCTGTAGAAGGAAATCAGAATTATCCACTGTTACTTTTAACATTACTAGAGAAGTCCCAGGATAATGTCATCAAAGTGTGTGCTTCAGTAACATTCACGAACTATATTAAAAGAAACTGGAGAATTATTAAAGATGAACCCAACAAAATTTGTGAAGCTGATCGAGTAGCCATTAAAGCCAACATAGTGCATTTGATGCTTAGTAGCCCAGAGCAAATTCAGAAGCAGTTAAATGATGCTATTAGCATTATTGGCAGAGAAGATTTCCCTCAGAAATGGCCTGACTCACTGACAGAAATGGTGAATCGCTTTCAGAGTGGAGATTTCCATGTTATTAATGGAGTCCTTCATACAGCACATTCATTATTTAAAAGACATCGTCATGAATTTAAGTCAAATGAGTTATGGACCGAAATTAAACTTTTCCTGGATGCCTTTGCTTTGCCTTTGACGAATCTATTTAAGGCCACTATCGAACTGTGTAGTACCCATGCAAATGATGCTTCCGCCCTGAGGATTCTTTTTTTCTTCCTTGATTCTGATCTCAAAATTGTTCTACAGTTTAAACTTTCAGGATCTCCCTGAGTCTTTTGAAGATAATATGGAAACTTGGATGAACAATTTTCATACCCTCTTGACACTGGATAATAAGCTTCTACAAACTGATGATGAAGAGGAAGCTGGGCTATTGGAGCTCTTAAAATCTCAGATTTGTGATAATGCTGCACTCTATGCTCAAAAGTATGATGAAGAGTTTCAGCAGTACCTGCCTCGCTTTGTCACAGCCATCTGGAATCTGTTAGTTACAACAGGTCAAGAGGTTAGATATGATTTGTTGGTAAGTAATGCAATTCAGTTTCTGGCTTCAGTTTGTGAGAGGCCTCACTATAAGAATCTGTTTGAGGACCAGAGCACGCTGACAAGTATCTGTGAAAAGGTTCTTGTGCCTAACACGGAATTCAGAACTGCTGATGAAGAGGTATTTGAAGATAATTCTGAGGAGTACATAAGAAGAGATTTGGAAGGATCAGATATTGATACAAGACGCAGGGCTGCTTGTGATATGGTACGAGGATTGTGCAAGTTTTTTGAGGGACCCGTGACAGGAATCTTCTCTGGTTATGTTAACTCTATGCCTCAAGAATATGCAAAAAATCCATCTGTCAACTGGAAACATAAAGATGCAGCCATTTACCTAGTGACATCTTTGGCATCAAAGGCCCAAACACAGAAGCATGGAATTACACAAGCTAATGAACTTGTAAACCTGACGGAGTTCTTTATGAATCACGTCCTTCCTGATTTAAAATCACCTAATGTGAATGAATTTCCTGTCCTTAAAGCTGATGGCATCAAATATATTATGATTTTTAGGAATCAAGTACCAAAAGAGCATCTTTTGGTCTCTGTTCCTCTCTTGATTAATCGTCTTCAAGCTGAAAGTATCGTCGTTCGTACTTAGGCGGCACATGCTGTTGAATGGTTGTTTACTATGAGGGAGCCTAACAACGCCACTCCTTTTACAGCTGCAGAAATCACACCGTTTGTTGAGATTCTGCTAACAAACCTTTTCAAAGCTCTCACACTTCCTGGCTCTTCAGAAAATGAATATATTATGAAAGCTATCATGAGAAGTTTCTCCCTCCTACAAGAAGCTATCGTCCCCTACATCCCTCCTCTCATCACGCATCTTACACGGAAGCTATTGGCTGTTAGTAAGAACCCAAGAAAACCTCACTTCAATCACTACATGTTTGAAGCAATATGCTTATCCATCAGAATAACTTGCAAAGCTAACTCTGCTGCTGTGGTAAACTTTGAGGAGGCTTTGTTTCTGGTGTTTACTGAAATCTTACAAAATGATGTACAAGAGTTTATTCTATACGTCTTTCAAGTGATGTCTTTGCTTCTGGAAACACACAAAAATGATATCCCGTCATCTTACATGGCCTTATTTCTTCATCTCCTCCAGCCAGTGCTTTGGGAAAGGACAGGAAATATCCCTGCTTTAGTGAGGCTGCTTCAAGCATTCTTAGAACGCAGTTCTAACACAACAGCAAGCGCTGCAGTTGACAGAATTCCTGGTTTACTGGGTGTCTTCAGAAGCTAATTGCATCCAAAGCAAATGACCACCAAAGCTTTTATCTTCTGAACAGTATAATAGAACACATGCCTCCTGAATCAGTTGACCAGTACAGAAAGCAAATTTTCCTTCTACTATTCCAAAGACTTCAGAATTCTAAAACTACAAAGTTTATCAAGAGTTTCTTAGTCTTTATTAATTTGTATTGCATAAACTATGGAGCCCTAGCATTACAAGAAATATTTGATGGTATACAACCCAAAATGTTTGAAATGGTTTTGGAAAAAATCATTATTCCTGAAATTCAGAAAGTATCTGGAAATGTGGAGAAAAAGATCTGTGCAGTTGGCATAACAAAGTTACTCACAGAATGTCCGCCAATGATGGACATCGAATACACCAAGCTGTGGACTCCTTTATTACAGTCTCTGATTGGCCTTTTTGAGTTACCTGAAGATGACACCATTCCAGATGAAGAGCATTTTATTGACATAGAAGATACACCGGAGTATCAGACAGCATTCTCACTGCTGGCATTTGCTGGCAAAAAAGAGCATGACCCCGTAAGTCAAATGGTGAACAACCCCAAAATTCATCTGGCACAGTCACTTCACAAATTGTCTACTGCCTGTCCAGGAAGGGTTCCCTCCATGGTGAGCACAGGTCTCCATGCAGAAGCGCTGCAGTATCTCCAGGGAAACCTTCAGGCAGCCAGAGTGACGCTGCTCTGACTGGCTAAACCCACTGTGGGAGAACAGTTTCTGTAGACTTGTGAGCACAGCTGCATTCAAAAAAGCAAGTTTTCCTCTTGAACTTGTCCTTATAATATCTTATAAAGGATATTAAATGTTGCTTTAAGCTGAAAAAAATTGACATAAGAGTTAAAAATGTAAATCAACAAGATTTGCTTTCTATTTCCAAATAATATATGTTAATGAATTAATAATCTCTTCTAAAAGAGCAACTGGACTTCTTTTGCTTGATGTGTGGAAATCAGCCCTTTATTATGGCTATAGACACACATTTCAACCTGTCATGTTTAGATGTGTGCACATAGTATAATAATCTGCTTTAACTGCTTATTAACTGTCCCTAGAATCAGTAATTTCTAACAGAATCTTTACCTGGACTTTCAATTTTCATTTTAGGTCATTAAGTTCCTTCTAATGCTAGGAGACATTCTCCTATTTCCAGAGGCAAGAATCCAATATTGTCATAAAAATGATTATTACCCTAGAGATGTATGTAATAGAGTGCAGTATCTAATTCCACCCAAGGGATTTGGACACTTCTAATTAGTCTGTGTTCCTTAAGCCCTGATGAGGAACGCATCTGAGCTATTGTTAGTTTCTTCCAAAAAGGCCCATGATCTCACCATCAATCCCTGAAGTTCCCAAACCTATGAAGGGAAGATGAGATAGTCATACAAAGCACTTGTAAAAAAATGACTAAAAATTAGTAAGCATGTACATTCATTAGGCTGCTCCAAAGAATCAGAACCAACACAATGCACAGACTGAGAAAGAGATTTCAAGAAAACAGCTCATGTAATTTGAGATCTGCAGTCCTAAATCTTCTGGGCAGGTCAGCAGGTTGGAGAGTCAATGGGCAGTTCCAGTCTGAAAGCCATCTAACGGTAGAATTACCTCCTTTTTAGATCTCTGCCTTCTCTTAAGGTCTTTGAATGAATGAAGCCTGCTCACATTATGGAGGGTTACCTGTATTCCTCAAATGCTATTGATTTAAATCTTAGTTGTATTGAAATGAATACATTGGCCCAAAACTGTATATTATGGGCTAGTCAATTTAACATAAAATTAACCAATTTTTATGATTTTTGCCAGATTTCCTGAGCATACATTCTTTCATTTTCAGAAGTCCTGAATTCCCTATTCCTAATTCGATATTCCTTTGCTCCTGTCTTTCCAAGATCTTTCCACTGAGTCCCTGTTCCACAACAAATGTATCCAGTGGAATCCATTGTCCATTTTTCTCCCATCCACTGCTTTTCCACTGAAACTCATGCTTCCAGGATTGTTCCTGCTTGTACTCCAAAGCCCATAGAGCTCAGGGCTGAGATGTGCCTGGCTGTTCCCTGTCATTCTTCTCCCAGACTGGGACTCCCCCACTCTGAGTGAAAAGCCTTGTATCTTTTAGAATCCTTCAACTCAGCTAAACCACCTCCTGTTTCTACTCCAAAGAACTTTCTCTTTACCTTGTCCACTCTTCATCCTGGTGTTGGAAGCATACCATGGCAGCTGTCCCACCCACTGGCTTCTCAGCGCTGTCTTCCTGCTCCCCACTCCCTGCTCATTTTCATATCCACTCAGAATTGCCACCCCTGGTAGTTTCTCCCTATGAAAATGCACAATGAAACATCCTTCCCTCTATCCCTGTGGACTTCACCTCCAGGTATTCATGCCATTGCTTCCACCACACTATTTTTGTTTAACGCGTTCCAACCCCAAGTTGCTAGCCCCTTTAACATAATCCAGCTGAAGAATCCTACCAGCTACATTTCCTTCTTTATCTAGTTCATTTCACCCATGCTTCTGGGGCTCTCTACCCTCTTTCTCCTGCCCCCTACTTTCTTCACCATCTCTGTTCAATGGAAGCACAACTCGCTGCCTTTTCCCATCAGCTGAGATGGAGCCACCACAGTGATAGTCACTGAGCTCACCTGAACCCTCATCATGGCCAGAAAGGGCTGTTACACTTCTTCCTCCCCCTGCAATAGTAACAGGTTCAAATTCCTTCCTCTGGCCCAGTCATCTGTGGTCAAGAATTCCCTGTTGGTATACTACCTTTAAATTCTACTTTTTTGCTGATTTAAAGAAGCTTCATGTAATTGTCTCTCACTATATTTGTTTCTTGAGATTAGTTTCAACTGCATTCTTCCTAAGTCAGTTTTCAATTCTATACAAGGAATGAAATTCATCCACCAAGCTCAGGCAGTAATGTGACATGCTAACGCATAACTATAGACTCCCATAGGCCTGTGGATCTGGCCCTTTCTATGGTTGACTCCTTAAGTGGAAAATAAATTTGGCTGTAGCAATCAGGAAGGAAGAACAAATACAATATATTTTATAATTACATGCAAATATAAAGTTGCCAAGCCACCTGGAGTGTGACAAATATTCTATTACTGTTGCCTCCCAAGGCACTCCTATTAGCATCTGAAGGACTTACATTGAAAATTCTAGTAAACTCACAAAAAATAAAATGTCTTATAGTATACTGGGGCCACACAAATGTTTGAATATAAGGAGCTAAAGCACTATTAACTAAAAAAATATATGTCTGAAAAGAGAACAAATTATCTAGTGTACTTCAAGGGCATTGGAAATACCCAACTGAGCTATTTTAAAAGACACTCCTCTCTCTCCTCTCTCTCTGTCTCTGTCTCTGTCTCTCTCTGTCTCTCTCTGTCTCTCTCTCTCTCTCTGTCTCTCTCTCTCTCTGTCTCTCTCTCTCTCTCTCTCAATGTTTTAGCCAGAAATAACCTCTGCTTTGTGCAGAAGCCAGCATTGCACAGAGATCCTACATGTTGGAGTCACCTTTCTACTCTTGATGAAATGTGTACAATATTTACTGTCAGCATAGGAGGTAGTCTTTCCTGAATCAAGAAGAAGCCAAGAGGATGTGTAGTACTAGCATGGATTGGAAATCAGGCACTGGATTCTTGCCATTATATTTTAATCATAAAGTGCTTCTTGGTACCGGGTCTATCTGTCTGTTGACCTTTCTACTCTAGTATGGTTTGCCCAGGTTTCCTTTCCATTTTGTTCCTCCATTGCTGAAGTGCCTCTCTTGCCAATAAGTAAGTTAAATGTCTCACAAGCAGTTTCTAGACCCACTTTCTTATGATCTCCTAAATTAGTTTAAAATTATGGAAATAAACTTTGGCTAAATCTGATGGAATTTAGGAGAGGATTTGGGGATATCCAAAAGTATCTCTTAGGGCCTGGAAAGCAGGGGTCAAGAAAAAGTTCAAAATTATCCTGTTGCAGCTGGGTTCCTAGTTACATCCTCCGTACCCGGCTCTGGACCTGTTACCAGAAGTCATAACTGCATGAAGTCCCTGCAGCCCCCGGTTCTTGGGACAGTAGCTAGAGCCAAAGCCTGGCTCAGGGACTTGTGACAGAGGGAATGCAGGGCATTGTGGCAGCTAATTTCATGCAATAAATGGTTAGACTACAGACCCCAACTGTTTGGTCAAACACCAGTTAAGATGTGGCTCTGAAAGTAACTTTTAGATGTGACAGACATTTGAATCAGGAAAGCAGAGTAACCTCCACAGTGTGGGTGAACCTCACCCAACCTGTGGAAGGTTTTATTTGCAAAGAGTAAGCCAAGTGCAGTGGACTACACCTATAATCCAGCATCTGAGAAGCTGAGCCTAAAGGATCACAAGTTTGGGTGCAATCTAAGCAACTAAGTGACTTGGTATGAATTTATCAATAAATAAAGGGCTGAGGCTGTAGCTGAATGCAAAGGCCCTGGATTCAAAGTCTGGTACTACAAAAAAATAAAAACCTAAAGTCCCCAAAATAAAAAATAAGTCTGCCTTCAACTCTTACCTGAATCTCTAGCCCACCTGCATATTTTATTTTCATATTTACCAGGCTGCACAATCACATAAAATTGTTCCTTCAAATATACAGTATATGTACACGTATAGTTTGTATAGACTTTATCCAAAATGCTTGGGACCAGAACTATTTTGGATTTTTTTGCAGGGGGAGATCTGGAAAAGTTTGTACATACATAATAAAATATCTTGGGGATGGGACTCAAGGCTCAATATGAAATTTATTTGTATTTCATGTATACCTTATACACATAGCCTAAAAGTCATTTTATATAATATTTTAAATAATTTGGTACATGAAACAAAATTTCATGATGTGGAATTTTTCTGCTTATAATATTGTGTCATTTTTCAAAAATTTGTTATTTTGGAGCACTTCAGATTTGAGGTTTTTGAGATTAAAGATGCCTCCCTGTTCTGTTTTCTGGAGACCTTATCACTAGTTGCTTTCTGCACTCAGCTGCCAGACGGGCTGGCTTCTGTAATGCAGGAAAGGAGCCCTCTCACCAGGATCTGATGAAAGGAATAGTCGGAGTACAGCAAAATTATACTACTTTTATTCTTACATAAAATGAATATGCAAATAAGCAAATAAAAGTATAGATAAACTGACTATATTTTACTTTGAAACTCTTGCAGCTGCAGCTTGAACAAAGTTTCTGGAGTGGCCAAAGCTTAAAAAGTTTCATCTTTCTTGGGTTTGACTCACCGTGAATCTGCAAGGCTTAGCTGTGAAGCAACTGGGACTGGCCAGGGAGCCACCCAAGGCTGGTCCGCTGTTCTTCCTGAATTTCTGGAACCAGTCACATGTGCAGGGAGACTTAGTTTCTTTCACTGTTATTCTAGTTTATTAGTACATGTGGGTAGTACGTGTTTTCACTGTGTGTGGAGCTGGTACATGAACATAATACATCTTAATTCCTTTCACTTCCATTCCGTTCCTTTCCTTACAAAATGACCTCCAAAACAAAGTTAGCTCTCAAACTGTTCATGGAAAAAATGAAGTTTGTAAATGAATTGACTCACAGTCTGGAGCCGAAAAATCGTTGACTTGCTGTAAACTAATGAATGGAATTCTGATACTGACCAAGACACATTTTTCCCCTAAGCAAAGTCACAACATATTTTAGAAAGACAAGAACACAAAATTACTGAAACTGGCTCACAAAGTCTTCAGGCTAAAGAAAAAACCTGCTTAACAAATGAAAGGAAAAAGAACTCTGTGAAATTTGAAAAGGTCATCGAATGGCAATGGAAGAAAGCATGTGATTCTCAGCTGAAGTACAATTCTAAAGGAAGTCAAGGAACAGGTGTCCAAAAGAGGGGCTTTAAGTTAGCATTCAGAGGTTCTAATCCATGGTCAAGAAAATCCATTGCCTTTAAGGCTTCTGGTAGGGGTGCCAGAGGGCAAAAGCAGGGAGTATGGGGTAGAGCAAAGCTGCTCCTTCCACCACCAGGAAGCAAAACAGAAAAGAGCACAGTCCCAGGCTCCCTTCCAGGGAACTCCTGCCCCCAGTGGCCTGACAGCCTCCACCAGGTCCCACTCTCAAAGTTCTTCACATCTCTCTTGAAGGACCAACACGGTGGCCAAGCTCTCACATGGGCCTCTGGGGATATGCAAGACCCGAACTACAGCACATGGAACTGGCAAAATTATCTAGGTGTCCATCATAAGGTCTACATACCAAGCACAGTGCTGGGAGCTTTACTGGGAGAATCTCACATGAGTCTCCAAACAAACATAAGCCAAGTATTACGACAATCATCAACATTCATTTCTGATGAGGGATATGAAATGCAAAGGGATTAAATCACTTGCACAAGGTGGAGGAGTTGATCAGGGTTAATGCCTCAGTGTAAGCATTTTTACCACCACACCATATGACCTTATTTTTAGAAACACATTCTGAAGGATCTCCAGACTCTAGCCAGTTTTCTGAATTATTTCTGGTCTTCTTTACCTTTCTGTCTTTCTTTCACTAAGTACTTTTTCATCACTATTATCTATACAAATTAACTTTGACGCCAACAATTTAAGTTTTGACCCCAAGTCATCTAGTTTGTGCCACACTCCTAAGCACCCACAAAGAATATACTTCACAACTATTAATGTGTATTGAAAATCTGCAACCAAAAATGTCTACCATTATAGTAATGTGTTTACAGCATCCATAGAAATATATGTGTGTGCTTCTACTCCATAGATAGGTAGGTAAATAGGTTCTGCGGTTCGGATCTAAAATATCCCCCTAGAGCAAAGATGGCAGATAGATAACAGCTGGCCACAGAGGCTCCCTGAGATAGTCAACTTAGAATTCAACATAATATAGCGTGGGTAGCCCTGAACAGAGGGAGATAAATTCTCTTACCCCAAAAAGAAACTAAGGTGAGAAGAACCAATCAAACATACAGTCCCAGTGCTATTATTGGAACAGCTAAAAGTTCAGTGCTCCCGCCACAGCGGATGACTTGCCGAGCCATCTGAAGCCATCTGCTTCAACTCACTGGAGGTGCAGTCACACTGAGGTGGTCAGGGGTCACCCAGTTGAATGGAGAGCTGAGCTGGTGGGGAGCCAACATTGACCTGTGGTGAGAGACGGGACTGGAGCCATTCCACAGAAAGAGGGGCTCCAGTAAATGACATTCTGAGATCAGGCAGGCCTGGCAAGTGCAAGGGGCAGCAGTGACTTTAGTCAGTTGTTCCCTTCCCTAACAGGATTGGTGGAGTGAGCTAGGCCTGGGTCATGTGACCTGGTTAAGACCCAATAGGTTATCCGAAATCAACTCCCTAGAGCACCGGTGCACACTAACACAATGAAGCCTCAAAAGTTTGACTGACCCAGAGGGGCGGGCAGGCACACTGGAAAGGGTCACATAGCTAGTGCTTCAGAAGAATTGTAGCCAACAAAGAAAGAAACTGGGGCCTCCTGGAGGAAATGGAAAAGATGGGAAGAGGAAGCAACACAAAAAGTCCCCAGGCCCCAACCCTGAGAACATTGACCCAGGACAGGTAAATACAAAGGAGAATGAGAACAGCAAGCATGCATTATCAGACACGGCACCAGTGGACATAAAGAGATATCTTCAAGACCTCATAGATGAGTTCAAAAGTGAAATATTTATCCAAGTAAAGCAAGATATAAGAATATTAATAAAAGAGATGCTAAGCACCCCTCAAGAAAACACAAATGGAAGAAGGGAGGAACTCAAACAAAGGAGAGAACCATTTGATGAAGAATATAAAGAAAATATAGACTACATGAAACAGATTCAAAGAGATTACCAGGAAATTAAAACTCTATGGTAAGATGGCAAATCTGCTTGAAAGAAACTAAGGATAGATTATCCAAACTGGAGGACAGTTTTGCAATGTGGGGTTATGAAAGGAAAAACTTTTTAAAAATAACAAGAAAACAAGCAGTAACAATACAAAGGCTAGAAGATGACAAGAGGATCTATAACTTGAGAATAAAGAATGTGAATGAAGAAGCAGGGGTACAAACAAAGGAACTACAAAGGCTATTCACAGAAGTAATTAAGGAAAACTTCCCAAACATAGGAAAAGTAAGTGATATTCTGATGTATGAAGCACACAGCACTCCAGCCACCTACAACCAAAACAAAGCTATGCCCAGGCATATAATAATCAAAATCCCAGAAATTCAATATAAGAATAGAATCTTAAAAGTTGTTAGAGACATGAAACAGATAACCTATAAAGGAAGGCCCATCAGAATAACAGCAGACACAAACCATCAAGTCAAGAAGAGCCTGGAGCGAAATATTACAAGCCCTGAAAGAAAATAATCTCCAGCCCAGATTGATATACCCTGCTAAACTTTCTCTAGAAATCAATGGAGAAACAAGATGCTTCCAAGATAAAGAGGAACTTGGGAAATTCACAACCACCAATCCAACTCGACAGAGAATACTGCAGGGCATTCAAGAGAGAGAGAAAAGTACTAGGATTCCAGGAACAGTGGCAGAGAGGTCTTAATGAATGGAGCAGAAAACAGAATGAAGAAGATAAGCAGACAACTGATGGCAAAAAAAAAAGAGCATAACAGAAATGAGGCAGAGAAGATTGGTTACAATCTCTAATATAGATGGCCTTGATACCCTAAATTAAAAAAAAAAAAAAAGAACCACACATAGAGCAGATCAGAAGGTAGGGTCCACCGAGATGCTCTTTATAGGAAATATAATTAACATGAAAAAAGAGTTCATGTACTGAAAATCAAATACGAGAAAACAATGCTCTATGTGACAGAGAACCAGAGAGTAATAGGGGCAACTAGACTAGTATTTGTGGATAGGTTAGAAAGACAGGCTTTAATAGGTAAAGGAATACAATTAGAGATCAAGTCCAGGAGAGAGAAGGTTCAGAACCATTTAGGTAAATAGCAGGCTGCCCCGCCCCCCAATTTAAAACCAAGAGTTTTGGTTAGACCCAAAAATACACAGTGTACCCTGGGGAAGTGACAGGGGAGGGAGAGTCTTTAAAAAGATGGCAGAAGATATTATTAATAGTGTATCAGGATTTAAAACCCACATTACTCTGCATAGATAGATTTTATTCTGTGCAGTTTGTCTACTTGCATTAGATTTGAGGGCACAGACAGCTATCCCCAAAATACCAGGATATAGCACAGTAATCATCTTTAATTTTCTATTATTTTAATACTGTTTTATCATGACTGATCTTAGTTAAATCTGGTTTGTTTGATTGCTGTTTGGTATCGACAGATTTTATTCAAAACTGATATGATTGACAGTATTACGTCTGAGAGTACAGGCAATTACACTGAAGATGATAAGACTCTACGATACACATTCTGGTTTGATAACTGCCTGTTTTTGAAGTTTTATACTACATACAAAGTTGTGTTTTTATTGATACTGTTATGTACTGATATATTCAATTATACTATGTCTGATGATATGGCCAATTCTATTGGAGATAACAAGAGACAACACAGGAACCACGGTAGAACTCTTTGTACAATGGTCTTATATGTCTTTTTCATTTCATGTGTTTATAGGAATATGTTTTGCTTTGTCTTGCTTTGTTTTGTTTCTCCCTATAATATACAAAGGATAAAAATACATGTTAAGACTCATAGATGTGTAGAATCTATAAACAGTTTATGAGAACTGATTTTATGACACATGATGAAATGAACAGATACTTTGAAAAAAAAAAAGAGACACTAAAATACCCAGTGCTGATCCTGGAGGGTCATAATGTGAAACCCAGCAATAGAATTATTCTTTATTCAGAGTGATATTAGACTGCTTGGTTTTGTTCAATCTCAGCATAATTGAAGATATGGATAACTGCATGTATGTTTAAGTGTATAGGATTGATAACCATATTTCTAAGTTTTAGATGGATAGTTGTACAGAACTGGTTGCAGTCTCACTGTTTGAATCCCTACTTTATATGTTCCACTTTAGTATTCCAAATAACTGTTTATAAGAGGACAATCTGTAATCATCAACTAGTGATTTCTGTTTGTTTTTTTCTTTGAAAGTATGTATTATTTCTACCCATTTTCTGTTTTGTTTAGTCTTTATTTAAAAAAATTATAAATAAATAAATAAATAAATAAAATATCAGCCAGTTCATAGGCTTTTGGGAAATGATCAGAAAGTGATTGGGTCAATCAGTCAGTTAATCCACAGATGCGATTATAAATTGATTACATTACTGGGAGGTGACAGGAACAGGAAGGGCGGCTTAGCTGGCAGTTGGTCACGAGAGGCTGAGCTGGGGACCGTATCTGATCTGCAGACCCTTCCTCAGAGATTCTCTTACCTTCTGCTTCCCTGCCTCCCATGCAGTGAGAGCAGCTCTTCTCCACCACATGCTGCCTGTCACAATGCTTCTGCCTCACCACAAGCCCAGAAGCAGGAAACCAAGTTGCTGTGGACGGAAACCTCTGAAACAGTGAGCCAAAATAAACCTTTCCTCCTCCAAGCTGTTTATACAAGGTGTTTTGTCATGGCAACAAAATGCTAACAAAGATATAGGAAAACTTCCAACATTTATTTTTTTAAACTCTACTCATTTATGCACCCAATCTAGAAGCTAAAATTTATCCATAATCTTTACTTTGCCCTAAGTGGCATCATTTTTATGATCAGCTTTGTATGTATGGGTAGAACCATCTAGAACCTTGATGAAATTATACAAAAGCAGATGCTTTGGACTATATTCTATTATGGCTAAATACAGAAAAAGGTATCTCAATTGTGGGCAGAATAATTCTTGATAGAGATGATTATGATGTGAAGGATTTAAGGCTCTTGGCGACATCATGGAATGTGGGGGCTTGGTGTGGTGTAGAATGGGGAGACCTGAGTCACGAGGCGCACTGCCCATCCTCACTCCCCTACCCTCCCTCCAGCCTTAGCTCTGAAGAGGAAAGTCAGCGGAGCAGCAGGAGGCTGCCATGGGCAAGCCGAAGGGAAGGTTCTTTCGATGTGGGCCGAGGCAATGAGAAGACTGTGCTGCTGTTTCTTGTCCTGGGTGACAGTTCTGCTCTGTCACCTCCCAGCTTGCATAGTGCCATGTGCTTCTTCACCACTGTTTGGCGGGCTAAGAGGACAGATTAAAGAAAGTCTCAGTAGCAAGCAGACACAGTGACACTGCACATGGGCAGAGGTGATGGCGGCAAACAAATGAAACCAACTGAAGCAAGACAGAGCAAAAAGGAAAAAGCAAGAACTAGGAGAGGAAGAAACCTAGCACACCAGGACCTCTGGGAAGGAGACCGACTTGTGTTCTTTAGATGTTAAAAAGGAAAGTGACTTCAAGGGGCTAGACAGTTCAAGGACAGGTATACCGAAGCAGGAACAAAACTTTAGAAGGAAAGCTAGTAATGGTAATAATCAAAGGTAGATAACTAATTCTTAAAGAAAAAAAGCAGTGAGTATCCACATATTTTCAGATGTGTGAAAGGGAAATGAGATATTTTTAGAATTGAATTTCCTCTAAAGCAATGATACTAGGCCAAAATTCACTGCAATAATAAAATTCTTCTAAATTATTGCTTTATTAATGTATAATGAATATCCCTAAGGAGCTCTATCCTGAGTTATAGCTAAAATTCCTATCTAGCTCTCATTTCTATTTAGCATTAAAGACTAAAACTATGAGATGTATACTCTATAATTTGAAAAAGATTAAGTTAATAATTCTCCATTGTTTAATAAGGTGTCAAGACACTTTGTGCAAATAGAAATGTATTTTTGTCTTACTTTTTCAACTCAGAATCACCCAAGACACAAGGCCTTTGACTCAGAAAGCAAAATTTAAATAATATCCTTTTAAAGCAAGAGGCATAGAGGTTTCTAAAGCACAAAAGAAAAAAGGAGAGAAAACAAAAGATGATTCAAAGAAACTGTTCATTCGCAAGGGGCAACATGAACACCTGAGCAAACAGAAAATGAGTGTCACATTGTTACCGTGCAGTCATCTGGAAAGCCCCAAGTGGCTTTTAGAACTAGAATAGATCTCCGTTTAAAAAGGTCTTTGAAATGAAGCCATGAAAAGGCATTAGAGGAAGAGTGATCACAGATTTCAAATGTTAAAAGATGCCACACAGTTTTTCCCTCTTGCTACTGAAGCCACTGTCCTACTATCTCTGAAACTCCCCCACAACTTGTTTCTCCAATTCTTGCCCTGTTTAAGTCAAATGTGGCCTGTAGCTTTTCTTCCAAGCCCTTGCTTAAAATACTCCTCCAATCTGAGCTCCTCCCAGTCACCAAGTGCCCTTCCTCCACGTCAAATCCCTAATATTCTACTTCCTCAGCGTAACTGCTGAGATTAGAGACAGAAGCGAGGGGGACCACCAGAGCATTTTGTGCCTTAAAGTGTCTAGAAGCTTCCACTGGCCACCCCTGACCTGCCTAGGACACAGGCATTGATCGTGTACAAGGTGCAAGCATAGATAATGGTTGGCTTCCCACTGTGCTGCCTTTGGCAGCACAAATACTAAAACCGGTTCAGTTGCTGAGAGCTGTTGGCAGGACTGTAAAAGCTATAAGCTACCAGAAGCTCTGGCTCCGTGGGACATTTTGCACTTAGAGTTTTTATAACTTTGGCATGATTCCCTTCATTCTTTATCAGCAAAAACCACAAAGTTGGATATCTTTTGTGGTTTTTAAATCTATGATTCTTTCAATGAGCACAAATATTTTACATGAATTTCCTCCCATGATTAGGAATTTCTGCATATACTGGAGTCCTGTCCTCCTGATAACTAAAAAGCAAGCTAGAAGCATCCAAACAGGTGCTCTCCTATCATCTATGCTGTGGCTCCTTGTATCCTCGGGAGTGCCATCTCTCACCCTCTCTTTAGTTAGCCTCCTGCAGCAAAAAGGGAATGAATAACTACTTGCAAAGCAAGGTAACAGGATAGAGAGTTTTCCATTTTAAATGTCCATCTTATTCATAATTGTCTTTCTTATCAAGTCTGGAAGAGTATTGTAGTCAGGATTTGCAAAGGAATAGATTTAATACAGGACACACAATTTATAAGATTATTTTACAATAGTCACACAAAAAGTCAAATGCAGAGGCGTGCAAGAGATCTATTCACATATTAGAGAACCGAAGAATTCAGCTAAGGGCCTCGCTACCATGGCAATGTGCTCCATGAGTCCAGCTGAAGACCTAGAGCCCAAGGCATGTCCTCCATGAGTCCAGCTGGAAGCCTAGAGCTCGCAGCAATGTCTCTGGAAACGTTTCTTGAGGATCTGCACTGGGAAGGCCCAAAGGTCAGTGAGGAAGCAAGAAACTCTGTGCCAGAGGGTGAAGGATCTGTGCCACAGGCTGAGGAATCTGCACTGGAGCCAGGAAGTGACACTCCAAAGTTAGGACCAGGGAGACCCACAGCCATCCTCAGTGACAGTGAGGGGCCAAGCTCCTCCAAAGGTGAAAACAACTGAGTTCAAGGAAAACCAGCACAACAAGCTTCTCCAGGAAAATCAATGAACCATCTTCCTCTCCAGTTCTCCTTTTTATGCTGTTGGCAGCAACCGTCAGGTGGGCCTTCCATACCCAGAGCTGTGCTGACTCAGTTCTGCTGCATGTTCCAATTTGATTTATTAATCCACCACAAACAGCAATGATTGCAGATTTAACTGGCAATGTTCATTGTACCTTCTAAGTTTCCAATAAAACCAAAACTCTGGTACCAAGTTATACTGGCATAAATTTTAGGAGCATCTCCACTACTCTGATTTACATAGCTCCCAAATTTATTCATCACTTGGTAGATTGTAATTTCTTTTGCCCTTCCCAAAGGAAAAAAAAAGATATTCAGATAAAGTTGAAAAGAAGCCGGAAATAGCCTTATTGGATGCTCACAAACAGATCCAAGCAAAGCATAATTGACTATTATTTATAGCTAGAGTTAAAACTACAACTCCTCTCATTCTCCCCAAAAGCATGAGGAAGGTGGAACAGAGGTTTAGTCAAATCATATGTATGACTAAATGCCACTAAAGAAAGCCTTTACGCTTTATCTATATAGTAAGCAGGTTCACCTTGACAAAGTAAAAATACAAAAAAAAAGAATAACAAAAAAACCAGGTGGATTTGAAATAAGCATGAGCACAGAGTCTTAAAGATCAGCCTCACTAGCTTATTAGAATCTGAAAATGTACAACTGATATCGCATGCAAGAGGACCATCCCTGAGCGAACAACTGAATTTAAACGGCCTGATAAGCTAACAAAGGCTGTCAATGCAAACTGGGAGGATTTTTATCCATTTTAATGAAGCATTTCAAAACCTAATATACAATTAAATGGCACTATTTTCTAGGTGATTGTTTTTCAATAGAAATATAATGCAAACCACACATGTAATTTAAAATTTCCTAGCAGTCACATAATAAAAAGCAAAGAGAAACAGATGGAATTACTTTATTTATATTTTAGATAATCTTATACAATCAAAATATTATTTCAGCATGTAATCAACATATAAATGATTAAGAGGATATTTTATGTTCTTTTGTGTATTAACTTTTTGAAATTCCTATTATTTTACATTTATAATACATCTCAAATTAGGCCATCCATAGTTTCAGTATTTGGCAATTATATGTGACAAGAAACCTCCTTCTTGTCAATACAATCAAAATTTTCAGTGTCCTAGTATAGATTCTATAAGTGGTAAATTCTTATCTACAACTGACAACTACCTTAATTACACAGCTAAGTTGCTTTTGATTTAAAAAGAAATAATAATTCCTGAAATTGCCATTTGCCAAACTATAGCATACATTTGCTTGGAAGCTATTGAGTTCTATCAAATGACTGAATTTGTAGTTTGTCAGACATAGGCAAACATTTTAAGACATTTTAAATGGAAAGAAATGAATAAAAAAAGTTTGTTGAGCATAAACAGAATTCACAGAATACAATAAGCATCAGTAGTCTGTGAGTATACCAGTTAGCATAGATAGAAAAACAAAACATACCTAGTATTCATGAGTCACTTAAGTACTAAATATTCATAATATAATATGTAAGAAGTGCTAGATATATAGAATTTACCAAATAGACACAAGTACTTACTATCCATGAGGCTTTCATTTGGCCACACCCATTGTTGACAGTCACTCTGATGAGATCACTGAGTACCCCAAGATTCGGGGATGCTCCTTCCATCTCACCCCACCTATGGTAACTCACTTTTTTCTTTTTCTTTGCTTCTCATTGAGCAAGCACATAGTTCTGGCATTTTAATTGGATCTGTGAGCCCATCTGTCCTGTGGCCTGAGTGATTCCCCACATGCTACAAAGAATGCTACAAAGAGATTTACAACAATTTAGAAACACTTATACAAATAAATTCAGCTAACATTCAATTAAATGACAGCATTATGTGTTTTAAAAAATTGAGACTTCTGGTCCTTTTATGTCCTCTTCTTCCTAAACTCCCACCTGATGAGGCATGCACAGGAGAGCATGGGGTGGTACACTATGTCGGCTTCCAATCCCCATGGGCCCCATGACCTTGAAGTAGCCTTAGTCTTCCTGAGCCTAAGTTTTTAGGTATGAAATGAAGGCCAAGATGCTGATTACCCCATAGAAGTGTTACAGAGATTGAATCTTCTTTCATTTATTTCAATGAAGTTTTAAAATTTCTATCAATAAAAAGTGAGTACCAAATTTATTCTTCATTATACTCAATAGAATGGCACAAATATAAGAGACATATATTTCTGATCCAAGTTGAGGATTTCAAGAAATCAGAATTCATACCTTGCTGGTATGCATAAATTGACACATCTATTTTGAAAACAAATTGGCAGTATTTTAGAAGTTGAACATGAACATACTCTACAGCACCACAGTTCCATTCCCAGATTTGTACCTTAGAGAGGTGATTCCCAAAGTATACTCTTCGGGATCGTAGGGGTCCTGAAAGACATTTTTTTTTAGTGGTTTCCCATGTCAAAACTATTCCAAAATAATACTAATGTTACAGGCAGGTGATTTGGTTAAAAAGATTATAGGCAGTGAGACAGAGCTAGGTCCTCGAAGGAGACTGTGGGAAAGACAGACACCTCCTACTGTGGACCAGGCCACAAGACAAAGGGTCAGACAAATGCACCCACATCCTAGGGACTGATATTCTAAATAGTTCCCTATCCCCTTGAGGAAATCCGGAGTCACCATCCCAACCCGCTATGGGAAGAGTCACTGTTCCATAAGAATGCCAGCTTTCTACATGATTCACTTCTCCATTTGCCCCTGACTTAGTCAATTTTGCCAGAGCAATTAACCATAGTTCTGTCCCATCTTATGCCTGTCTGCCTCGTGAGTTCCCAGTTTTCCCCACCTTGAACCCATCTTGCCCCATGATTTTACTCATAAAATTCCTAGAAAAGACAGTCTTTGGCAACCCGCTCAGGACCCCTTCTGTCACCTACACTAATAAGACCTATGTATGTTTTCTTGTCCTTTATTGTAGGGCACAGTTGACATCGCTTTGGTTTTCCTGTTGTCATAGCAGATCTTGTGATGCTGCACCTGCCCGTTCACCTGTCAGCTTACCCGTGTGCACCACACCTCTTTGCACAGCTCCTTGGGCAGAAACATTTTGTTTTTCCTCTGCTGTAAATGATCTCTTTCAGTCCCAATCTTCTAGAAAATTACTCTGTGATATTTTGCACTTATTTTCTTTGTAAACTATCAAACTACTTATGCAACACATCTTTAGCATTCAGTAAAACACAAACATTGAGCATTGCTTGTGTTTCAAGTGACATCATAATTGTTCCATAATTCATCAAAAACATCCACTCCATCTTTGTTTTGTTGTAGAAAGTTTCCATCTCAGGCTTTAATTTTGTCAGTTTCTCTGTCAATGTTTCCATCATGGTACAATGCTGATATCAACAGTACCAGTTTGTTTTTCTTTGCCATGTATCTGAAATTCAAAGATCTTTCTGAAATTCAAAGATCATACTATATAATTCTGTTCTGAAATTGCAATATTTCATTTGTAATTTATGCTTTGTTCCTGCATACAGTTCTTACACTGATCAACTTGCACTTAGTTGGCAAATGTAAAATCAGTCAGAAGCCGGTAAAGCAATGATCAAATGTCACCCTCTGTTTAGTTTGTAGCTGGAAGCTAAAAGTCTACTCACAACATCACACAGTTCATTACTTTGTAAATTAGGACCTGGAGGTTGTGTTTCAGGATAAATTTCTAAACTGAAAGTACAATGTCTTGCAGCTACCAGAGCATATATTTTTATGAGTGCTTTCAGTTCAGCCAGTGAGGTGTCATAATAAACGGATTTTTTGGTATGGCTATCAGTGCATGCAGAACCTTTTACTTATAGTTCAACTGTTATGTATTTCACAATATCCTGTACCATTTTACCTGTTACAAACAATTTCCAACACTGAACAGCAGTGCTGGCATTTGATCCAAAACGTTTCACTCCTATTGAGATCATCGATATATTTTTGAACCTAGTTCTAACATTGGATCATTTTTGGTTGTGTAGCCATTTTATATCATTTGGTTAGTCAAATATGTACTCACATTGCTATTTCCTTTGCCATCTGAATCAAAGAGGTCTGAATTACGCATGTTTGAATCAGTTGATTCTTGCTCCATTTCATGGTCACAAGAACTTTAGCTCACATGGCCAAATCAGCCATCATCACCATCATCACTGCCATCTTGCATGAGCTATCTGATGATTCACTTTTGACCTCCTTCAAAACTTGTAAATCTGGTTTCTGGTGTATCCT
This sequence comes from Cavia porcellus, assembly GCF_034190915.1. NCBI lineage: Eukaryota > Metazoa > Chordata > Mammalia > Rodentia > Caviidae > Cavia > Cavia porcellus. Next base: position 76,209,456 of record NW_026947494.1, on the reverse strand, counting down.
TGTACCGAACTAGGGTACTTCTACCAGAAAAATCAAAAGAAAAAGTTCTTAAAAACAAATTCTAAATACACAGAAATTTAACTGTGAGCCTTTACGTGGGTAAAACTCCCCTCTCACTGCTTTGAAGCACTTGTACACACCTTGCCATTCGTCTGCCCAATGGGTGAATGCACAGATGGGTTCCTTCTTTCCCCAGGCCCAGCTACTGTGAGTCATACCCACATCCTATTATGGTACAGTACATGCTTACATAACAGATGAATAATGTTGGTTGTATTTTCTGTGCTATGATATGCAGGGGAAATAGACCCAGAAAAATGTTACATGTAGCATTATGTGGGTAAAAATCCTAGTTTGACACTTTGGCACATATCCACACACCTTGCCATTTATTATACGATGTAGGTAAAAGCAAAGGTCGGTTCCTGTATCCCTCAAATTCAGTTATGAGATTTTTACTAAAGTACAAATTTTCATTAGGAAAGAAAGATACGTGTTTGTGTAACCCAGTATGACGCCCCAAGAATAGAATGAATACAACAGGCAGGGTGAGCAGTTAAGCAGAAAGGGAAAAATAGAACCAATAACAGAAAAGTAATGCAATGACAAGAATAAATCAATAGCTTTAGTAATAGTTTTCAATGTGAATAGTCTTAATTCTCCATCAAAAGACACAAATTGGCCAGTTGGGTCAAACAACAAAACCCAGTAATATGTTGTACACAAGAAACACATTTAATCCAAAAAAAATTCCTAGACTAACTGGCAAAGGATGAAAAATAATATTCCATGCAACAAGAATCTGAAGAAAAGCAGGAGTAACTATCATATTTTCAGACAAAGTGAACTTCAAGCTAACATTGATCAGATCACAACATATTGAGTAAGGGATTCAATAGGAAGAAATAATAATTGTAACTATATATGCACCAAATGCCAGTGTGCCCAACTTCATAAAACAAACACTATTGGACCTAAAAGATCAGAAAAACAAAAATATAATTACAGTAAGAAATCTTAATATCCCATTCTCTGAATAGATTAATTAAACAAAAAAATCAACAAAGAAATATCAAAGTTGAATTAAACCTTCACACAAATGGATTTAATAGATATTTAGCATGTTCCACCAACCAGCAATACACATTCATCTCACCAGTGGAAGAAACTTCCCACAAAGTAGATTGCATTACAAAGTCATAAAGCACATTTAAGTAAATGCAAGGAGGGAAATTACAAAGATTAGAGCAGACATCAATGAAACAGGAAAAGAATCAATGAGTTGAAGAGCTGGTCCATTAAAAGACTAAGCAATATAAACAAACTCAGTCAATGTTATCCAAAGAAGAAAAGACCCAAGTCAATGAAATTAGAAGTGAAATAAAGCAAAACCACAATGGACAATGCAACAACTTAAAGATTATTAGTGGACTATTTCAAAGAAAACAAGAGACATTATGGTAGCGACTGTTCATTTCCTGTTGTCTTGTTTTTGAAATTCTGTGTTGTTTGCATTGTTTTGTTCTGATTGTCTTGTTCTGTCTGTTTTGTTTTGTTTTGTTTTGTTTTGTTTAAAAAAATAAAAAAATTATTGGTAACAATTTCAAAAACCTAGAGGTTTTTGAAAATTTTCCAATAAATTGGAGAATCCAGAAGAAATGGATAAATTTATAGATACATATAATTGCCAAAACTGAACCAAAAAATATAAAAACTTTGAAAAACTCAATTATTATGCAATGCAATTGAAATAGTAATTTAAAAAAAAACAACCTATCAAGTAAGAAAAACTCAGGATCTTATTGATTCAGTGCTGAATTCTATAATAGCTTTGGAAAAGATCTAATATCAATCCCTCAAACTCTGATAAAACTTAAAGGGAAAGAATACTTCAAAAGTCATCTCTAAAATGCTAGCTTTACCCTGACCCCAAACCAGGAAATGATACAACTGAAAAAAAGGAGTTATAGGGAAACCTTTTTAATGAATATAGACACAAAAATCTTCAGTAAGATACTGGCAAACAGAAGACAATGAGCAATAAAAATAACATGCAGTATAACTTACTAGGCTTCATCCCAGGGATGCAAAAATAGGTCAACATATGTAAATCAATAAACATAATACATCACAGAAAGAGAAGCAAGGACAAAAATCACAAGATCATCCCAATAAATGTAGAAAAAGTTTATGACAAAATCCAGCATCCATTCATGATTTTAAAATAACCTAAAGAAAAGAGGCACAGAAGGACTTCACCTCAATCTAGTAAAAGTAATTTATGACCAACCTACTGCCAACACCATATTAAATGAGAAAAAGCTGAAAGCTCTCTCCCTAAAATCAGGAACAATACAAGGACGGCCAGTATCAACCACTCTTGCTCAGTATAGTATTCAAAGCATTAGCCAAACCAGTTAGGAAGAGAAATAAAAAGGACACACACAGAAAAGAAGCAGTCGTACTGCATTATTTGCAGATAGCATGATACTCTACTTAGATGACAAAAAAAATTCAACAAATGACTCCTAGAATTAATTACCAAATTTGGCAATCTAGCAAAATATAAAATCAACAATCAAATATCAATAATATTCCTATAAACAAATAATGAAGTCAGTAAGAAAGTAATTTTAAAAGACAATACCATTCACAGTAGTTTCCAGAAAAGATACTTCAGAATTAATCTAACCAAAAAATACCTGTACAACAAAATCTATAGTACACTTAAAAAGAGAACTAAAGAAGTCTTAGAAAATGGAAGGACATTCCTTGTCCCTGGGTCAGCAGATCCAAAATTATCCAAATATTTTCAAAATAATATATAGATTTGATGTAATCCCAGACAAAATTGCAACAGCATTCATCACAGAATCTAAGAAAACAATCCTAAAATTCATAGAACAACCAAAAGCAATCCTAGGTAGCAACAGCAAAACAAAAAAAAAAAAAAAAACGCATTCTGGATTTCAAGGATTTTTTCACGAAGCTACAATGGAAAACATGTGGATCAATGGAACAGAACAGAGGGTGGAGAAAAACCCCAGACACATTGAGCTATCTGATCTTTGGCAAAGGGTCAAAAACGCATTGGAAGAAAGAGCCTCTTTAACACACAGTGCTGGCTACGCACATGCAGAATGTAGATACAGATCTCTCGCCATGTATCGACTAAAATCAAAAGGAATCAAAGAACTAAATGCTAAACCATTGCTGGAAGATAAAATAGGTAAAACTCTTGAGTGAGTTTTGAGCAAGGACTTTCTGAACAGAACCCCAATGACACAAAACATAACATAAAAAATAAATGGTATTACATCAAATTTAAAAGTTTCTGCACAGCAATGGAAACAACCAACATAGTAAACATGCCTAGAGAAATGGGGCAGAGGACTAATATCTAGAATGTACTTTTAAAACTCAGAAAAATTAAAGCTCCTCCCCAAATAAAAGAGCTACTTGAAAAATGGGCATCTGAAGTTAATAAACACTTCTCTGCAAAAGAGATATGAATGGTCAATAAATACATGAAAAAATGTTTAATATCCCTGGCCACGATAGAAATGTAAATTAAAACACTGAGATTCTCATTCCAGAAAGAATAGCTATTATTAGGAAGTCAGGTAATTATAAGCACTGACCAGGCTCCAGGAATAAAGGAACCCTTCTTCACTGTTGGTTGCAATGTAAACCAGTATAATCTTATGGATATCAATATGAAGATTCCTCAAAATCTAAAAACAGAAATTCCATTTGACTCATTATCTCCCCCAAACAGTTAACAACATCACGTAAGTGATACATGCACACAAATGTCTGTAGCGGCACAACTCATAACAGCTAAACCTTGGGAGCAACCTATATGCCCATCTACAGATGAACAGATACAGAAAATGTGATATTTATACATAGTGGAGCACTAGTGTGCCATCAGTATGGCTAGCCTTTATTTATCTGAAGAAAAATGGTTGCACTTTGAGGCCATAATGTTAAAGGAAATGAATCCAACACAAAGCCTAAGTATCTCATGGTTTCTCTTATATGAGAAACCAAAATATAAATAAAGAGCAAAATAAGAGACAGATAACCAGAAGAAGTAGGTCTTTTGCAAATGGTAAGGGGACCAAGTGATGTCGGGAGAAGAAAGGAGAAGAAGGGAAGGAGTTGAAAACAGAATTAAGATGTGTTGTGTACATATACCCACTCCCGTGAGTAGTGCCAATTAATAAAACACAAATATAAATAAAGAACAAAATAAAAGATAGTAGAAAATAGGGAGATCGGTCTTTTGCAAAAGGGAAGGGGACCTAGAGATAAAGGGAGAGAAGAAAGGGGAGAAAAAGAGGATAAAAAAGAATTAAGATGTATGGTGTGGTGTACGCGTGCCGACCTCCGTTCATGAATATAATCATTTTGTACTGCGAACATGTACTAATAAAAATAAAAGATAAAAGAGAGACTTCCTCATTATGTCAGCTCAGGTAGAAATAAAAAACAAAAGCAGACTTAAAGACTTTCTAATAAGACTTAAGTTGAGGGACTGGGGATTTAGCTCAGTGGCATAAGTGCCTGCCTTGCAAGTGCGGTACCGATAAAAAAAGACAAAAAAAAAATTTTTTTAAAAAGACTCAAGTTGATGTTAGTTATTGTGATCTTTGTGGTGTTAGTGATGAAATGCATCCACATTTAGAAGATCGGCATATCCTGGTATACTATTATTTTCCAAATGCTCCATGCATGAAAAATGAGGTTGTGTGAAAGATAAACTCAAAATGCACTGGATTTCAATGGAATAGTGCAGCAATTGCACCGAACTTTCAGATTCCCCATTCTAACCAACCTTTAAGAAACAAGCTTATATCTCATTTTAGTATACTAAAGATCATCCACAATTCTCCAAGAAGATTGAAACAGTTCTCCTTTTCCATCTAGATATCCTACATAAAGTTGGATTTTCTTTATATACTTCAACCAAATAAACCACAGCCATCCTAATGAAGAATTAGGTGCCATGGGAATTCACCTGCCTTAAGAGAGCCATTCAAAAGATTTACTAAACTATAAAGCAATGTTATTGTTCTATGTTTTTGTTTTTTTAAAGTACTGTCATTAAAATGTTATTTATGTTAACATGCAAACAGTTTAATATTTTTACTTTAAAATAATAAATATTTAGAATTATTCACTGTTAATTTTTGCTATGGTATATAGCAGTGGATGTAAGAAACAAAATTTCTTTTGTTAATAATTTTAAGAATGTAAAAGCATCCTGAGACCAAAATATTTGGGAACTATTTCCCCAGAGAAACTCATCAAATGACCTTTCAGTTGACATTCTGCTAGTCACATTCTAGGGACTTCTAGACCCAGGACCATACCAGTAAAGCCATCTATCATCCCTCTCCCAGTCACAGCAAGACATTAAAAAGGAGAGGAGATGTGCAGAGAAAATGTGATGAGAAACCAGGAATCAATAAAGTAAGAGTGCAAATCCCTCACCTCCTCCTCCCCACAACCCTGAACTACTCTGGTCTTCACCCTGGACAGCTCAGCTTGAGGACACCCCCTTTGGCTGGTTTCACCTTCTCCTTTGTCATTTGCCTTTGACAGTTGTCATGTCTCGTTTGGCAGGGGTGAGGGAGCAGGCTACAGCAAAGGGAAAAGAACAAAAAAGGGGGAAAGAGTTCAGTGTTGCTTAGCAGCACAGATTCAAAGCAAGCCAGAACAATTAGAATAAATTATTGTGGGAGGAAGTAAGGATCCCTGCCTCAAGATCATCCAGACAAATTAGTGATTTGAAATGAATTAGAAGCACATGGGCTTAAAAACAGAGGTCAGGATCAAACGACAGATGGAAACACAGCCCAGAATTGTGGCACTGTATGAAAAGAAAACCCACCTGTCTGAACTCAGATTCGAGGCCCAGGACCCTTACATTTCCCCAGGGGAAGTGACAGCTGGTATCAACAATGTTTTGTACGTGGTTTATACTTCAAGCAATTCAAACCCTGGCAGGGCCATCACACCTTATTGGCTGTCATTTATTTAACTCTTGTGCAGCTTATTATCTGTCAAGCTGTATGCTAAGGTCACATAAATGTTATCTCTTGCATTCCTAATAACGGCACAATGAGTTCTGTGCATGTATTCTTGTTATCACCATTTTACAGATGCCCAAGCAAGAGCACAGACCTTAAATCATTTGCTTAAGGTCACAGAGCCAGTGAGTGAGACAGGTCTAGGACTCAGGCCCAAGCAGTCAAACTCCATGGACCAGACTCTTATCAGGTTGCTTTAGCAAAAGACCCAAAGTGGGGTGATGTGCAGTGGTGACTGAGAAGGAAATGGGAGGACAGTCCTCCCTGGCTACACGAGGCGAGCATGTGCGGGTAAAAAGCCCACCACTGGGTGATAGGACGCCTTCCAGATGCTCTTGCTCTCCTGCATGAGGACCCTGGGGCATGCTTCTGCGTGGTTACAGTGAGGAAACCCTCCACAGAGCAAGTCAAGGGTGTGGCAGCCAGGTGAGCATCAGTGTGTGGAACCATCTGCTTTGTGGCTGCCGTGACCTCGAAAAACCATGACTCCCACTTGAAACACAATGATTGCATTCAGCCAGCTCCCCACTGTGAGACGTCACAGTCTCCACAGCCAGAGCTCAGCCACAGGGACCCTGCCACTCCTTCCTGATTCTGAGGTTTCTGTGCACATTTTTATAGCCATTTATTCAGGAGACCCACTTAAGCTCCATTCCCTGGTTATTGTGATCTCTGCTGTCATATCCCTACCTTCCTTCCCCACACAACAACTTTGCTAATGATCTAGGAGAAACATATCCCGTCCCCACCTTCAGTCCTACCCATAGCTGGCCTGGGCCACCTGTGTCTGCTGAGGGAGCAGATGCGACAATCACAAAGATGGCAGCAATACAGCATAGACTCTCCACAGCTCCAAAGATGAATGCAACATGCTGAACTGTGTTTTGATATTAGAAACGATTATCAAAACACATTGTGTGCTTATAGACAATCTTCATTTATAAGTCGGTTGTTTATTTGTGGAAGCAGTGATTCAGGAGAAAAAAATATTCGTCCAGAAGCTCAAGCCAGAACAAGTGATTCAGCCAGAAGATTCTGCCTTCCTTCCCTTGTTGTCCTCATGCTTTCACGGGTGAATCTGAAGGGCGCAAAGAGGTGATGCAGCCACAGTGTTCTTTCATCTGTTTGCCCCACTTTTCTCTCTGTGCTGCTCGCAATTTTTCTTCTTCGACTGCGAGGACAGACTTGACAATTCAAATGATTCCTATCGTCAGTGTACCTTGGCAAATTCCAACTTCTGCTCTTCGCATGGCTTTTGATTTGTCCAAATGTGCACACAAAAGCAAGCAAGCAAGAGCACAAAGTGTCATTTTCATTGTCTCCCTACTGAAAGGAGAAGCAGAGGGTTTGCTTGTGGGTCAAGGCTCTAGGAAAAACAAATCTGCTATTGGAAATGACATTTCACGAAGTCCACCCACAAATCAATGCCCAAAACAAGGCCATGATATTCATTTCCAGAAACCTATTTGTATTAATGAAAATTTTAAAGGAATTCATCCATTTTATTCATCCAAATTAGAGCACTAATGATAATTTATGAGTGGCATTCAAAAACCAGATGTTGGCAGGTAATGAAAAAACAATCACTCAGTTTTGAAATTGAGGTCATGAGAAAGTATAGACAATTACAGACCAGTGAGTGCTTCAGGATAATGGTTCTCAAATTTGATTCTAACCCGAATTAGATAGCATGCTTATGCAGTGCCATCCACACATAGGAAGCTCTCTTTTCCAAGATGATGCTTCCGAGCTTGTCTCTGGTTATTGGTATAATTGAGTAATTAACCAGTGAAATCCCAGTGGAAGGCAGCACTTTCTTGCAATGTTTGAAGTGCATTGAAGATAAGCATCTTTTTAACTCAGTAATTAAGTCTCAATATTATAGATTGTTCAGTGAAATAGAAATTAATATATAGTCAGAACTTTCATCCTCAAGGAAGTCAGCACAAAACTAAAGACATCAGAATTGCAACTGGAGGTACATCTTGAGGTCAGACCTCAAGGTGAAGACACAATGGCCAAATGTACACGTCTACCTGCAGGAGAAGCAATGATTTGAAATTATACTGTAATTAGCACCACCTGATCCAGGAAGTCTAGCTTGGCATCAGACTCCCAGGAGAATGACCAGATCATCTGGACCTGTACCTTTCCCAAAATGTCCCAATGGTGCCATACCCATTGACACCTGGCTTGTTTCCCTTTTGGATCAATGTTAGCCAGGCAGTTACTTGTGATCCTGTAACTTGATTGCGCTCTGACTCATGTACATAATTGTGACTTTTCTGTATAAATTACCTCCTGAAAATTACCCCTGAACAAATTACTCCTGACCTTCACTGGTCATACCATTCAGGACCCTTCATGGAAATCTAGGAACTATTCTTCCCATTATTCCCAATAAAGCTCTCCTAACTTCTGCCATGTGTTCAAGACTTCATTCCTCAGTGCTGTGGGACCACCAACTTGGCACATTTGACATCTAACGGGTTGGGAGTTATATTTTTCCTGTATCACCAATGATGAAATTGGACCTGTAAAAAGCCCCTAACTAAAATGCATAATGTCATTTCACCTTCATAACAAGTACTTCAAATGAGCATTATTGATGTCATTTATTGATGGAAAAAGCTGAATCTCCAAAACTTATTCTGCCCTCTGAAGCATAATTATGATGTAATTACCACCTTTTCAGAGGACATCCCACCAGCCACTTCATAGTCTCCCAGACCCCGCTGCCACGTACACTGCTGAAGACATCAAGCAGCACATTTCCTATCTCCAGACTCCTTAAAAAAAGAGGCTGATTTAGACCCAAAATCCCCTGTTCTGTTTTTTAATCTCCCTGCCATTCCATTGCTGGACACTGCTCAGTCTTCTCAAGAATCCAAAGGCCTCCAACCCAGAAAATTAGCTCCAGCACCTGTCTCTGCTCTCACATAGGACTCAGGTTCCCCAGCACAGACCAATCTCACTTTCTGCAAGGAGTGGGACCCTGGAATTCCTCCACTCTACTGAAACCTCAGGTGGTTGGCTTTCCTTTTTTAAGGCTTTTGTCTGATCACAAAATTAATTCATTCTCATTAAAGAAAAATGGGATAATACATAAATATACAAATAAGAAATTTAAATCATTCCTGGCTAACCCATCAGACATAAATGCTATTAAACATTATTACATATTCCCCACTGGGATTTCTTTACTCTATGTTATTGCATTCCTTGTGTAGGTCGTTCACACACACACTGAATGTCTACTGCTTCCCACGGATTGTGAGAGGGCCTGAGTATAGACAACTTCTGCTTTCAAGGAGCTCACTGCCTATTCAGGTAATGTGGCAAGAAAAATTCCATAGTGAAAACATTATAAACCATCACTAAGTTACTGAAGAAAAAAAAAGAGAAATTGCTATGAACAAAAGAGCAAGAAAATATTAGTTAGTGTGGGGAGTTAGGGCTTCCTTTTCTACAGTCAATCAAGGAAACGGATCTGAGCTTGCCTCCTGGTCACTTGCCAATAAAGCTCTTTCTTTCTGCAAAAACATCTTACCAAGAAGTTGCCTTCCATGTGTTTCAGGCAGTGAGCCCTTGCTTAATATCATAACCAGGCACCCGAAGTCTAGCATTCCAGATGTTTTCTCTGATCACTGTGAGTTTGTCAATCAGCAAAAGGACCTTAGGGCAGCCTCCTCCTCTACCTATCTATTGTAACTGTGTGGGACCAAACAATTAGTGACAATAGCAGCCCAAAGAAACAGTGATAAATTGGCTTAGTCCACTAACTGGCATCTTCTCAGGCCTTCCTGAGCAATAAAGAAAGTTCCCAGGATCCTGGGGTGAGCAGTGCAGGTCCTCTTTGGGTTCAGTATGCATCTCAGCTATGAAGGTAGGGCTAGAAGACTACCTCCAGCCCTCCTTTCCTCAGTGGCAGTTGTGAGCTGCATCACCCTGTAGGAGAAAAATCCCCCCACCAGTCAGTATACTTCATTTTCTGTTAGTTGCCTGGGTAACAGTTCCTGTTACAGTTCCTGTTACTTCTCTTCCTTAGAAATGGCTGGTCACTGTGATATATAATTTCTCACTGTGATGCATATTGTAACAACCAATCAATAACCACCAAATACTCTGTTCTGTACCTACTGTTTGCTCATCATATATAAATGCCAAGCTACCAAGGATGAGGACCTGACCTTTTTATAAGGATTAATTTATTACCAGTACCCATCGAATAAATCTGCCTCCAAATCCTGGGTGATGCTTCAGTGTTTCTGTTTGCCATAGCAGTCCTTCCCAAGACAAAATGGACCAGGCAGAGGGATCCTAGGCTTTTAAGATACATTTACTCTGGTCATCTGGTGATCAAGCAGGCTCTGTGGGCCTCCTCCTTCTTTCTCTCCTGGCTGCAGATCATAGTACACCTTGTACCCCAAACACTGTCTCAGTGACTACTTGCAGATAGTTCAATTTTCAGTCAGAGTTTATGCAGAGCGATAGATTACACTAAGACTATGAGCAGCTGAAAAGAAGGAGGGTGGAGGAGGAAGGTAAGAGAAAGAGGAAAGTAGAAAGGAAGCAAAAAAGGGATGGAAGAAAGGGGAAAAAAATGAGACTGAGAGTTGCATTAACTTTTTCATGAAAAGAAACTACAACTTTGGGCTGGGGATTTAGCTCAATGGCTTAAGTGCCTGCCTGGTAAGTGCAAGGTCATGAGTTCGTTCCCCGGTACCAAAAAAAAAAAAAAATTACAATTTCACATAGCAAGTAGCTGGTCCAGGTAACCTAAATTGTTACATCAGCCTTCACATGCCTGACCAAAGATAAGGTTCTTCCAGCCTGGAGAGTATTGTGCAGACCAAATCACACACATGAGCATGTGTGACAGGAAACAGCTACTCAAACACAGTGTAGTTTACACAGCAGCACAATAAAGGACTTGGGAAAATCCTCTCCTCTTTGGGCCTCAGTTGCTTTGAAATACAGATATCCAGAAATACTTTCTATTTCTTTGCCCTAATATATGTGATTCTAAATATATATATTCATAAAGAGTTTTTTGTTGTTGTTCTGGGAATGTTGGTAGTATAACTTGTTTAATGCATTAGAAGATGGTAGCATCAGGAACATCAATCCTCAGATTCAAAAATGTCACAAACTCTCATAAATAAAACATTTCTCTGGGAAAGGGATCCGTGAAATATATCCTTTCCTTGAAGGGGTCCATGACTCCACAAAACTTTGAAAAGCCCTGATTTTGATCCCATAAATTCTATGCCTTTATTAAATGGGGCAGTTTGCCCAAAATAGATGTGGCAGGTAAACAACAGATTAAAGTAACAGAGATGAAGAGACAGATTTAATAATAAAGAGTATACAGGTATAAAAGAAGAATTCAGGGAGGAAACAAGAGCTGAGTTGCTGTTGAAGCCAGATGGATTCCTTGCTTTATGCCCTCTGCCCCAAGGGAGAAGGGCTCCAATTCCCACACGTGAACACACAGAAAGACCCTGAAAAAGAAAACAGAAGCTCTTCATCTTTGAAAGATCTCACAGCCAGGACATCTGAGTCTCTTGCTGCAGCTGAGCTGGGGAAGCAGAGAGGCTCATGGAGACCCAGCAGTGACAAAGAAGATGCCTGGGTGGTGTTCCAAGGTCCTCACACCGTAGAGCAATGGATAAAGACCAAGGCTTCCCACAAATCCTTTTCTGAACTGTGGCCCCGAAGAGGGAGCATTTATTTATTCAACAAATAATTTTTGAGACATTATGTACAAAGCAGTGAAGAAAAAAAATCAGCACCAAAATTAGGAATCTCTCTCTCACAAGGGACAAGTTCTGTAGCCTTATGTGAGGACAAAGAGTGGCTGTGAGAAACGGAACAGAAACAGAAACAATGGTAGGTGTCTTTCTGCAGACACCAGCAAGGACAGAAAGATGACCAGGGGCCAATGCCAACAGTATAGCACTGCCCAAATGGGAAAAATTCCAAGAAGAAAGAGGGAGTCCTGAACTGACCCCAGAAAGGCAGAAATTACTGACTTTACATAAATTGAATGTTCTGCCATCAGTAGATAGAGGTCTCAGAACAGAACTCCATCGAGTTCTTTTACTACACAGTTTGCAGTCTGAGTTTCTAGCCTGCAACTGTCTAGCTTGGAGCAGACTTTCCCATCCCATCCTCAAGGGTAAAATGATGAGCAATGCATGCAGGAATAGAGCCTCACTACCCCACAGGAAGATGAGTGCGGGAAATATCAAATGATTTTCCCAAGGTGCACTTAATGACACAGTTAAAATCTTTCATTCAGGAAACAACTGCTGGAGGCATGCTAACTGCGATATATACCGGTCACCCAGCACACTCGTGGAACCTTGGCCTCTATCACAGTTCTCCTTATCCTATGCTTCTCTAAATGCCATTAAAATAACCAAAGCCTCACAATTCAGTCCAGTCTTCAGACTGTGATATAATTGCCCATCAAAAGTGGCAGACATTCAGTAAATGTTTTTAGGAATAAGGCACTGAAATTCATGTAGTATTTTTTCAACTATGATTTTCCTCTTGTCAGACCATTATTCTATATTTAAAATTGTTCCCGTGTATCAAACTGCACAGAAAAGTAGTTTATTTCCAATTGTGTAGCTAAAAACAACAACAACAACAAAAAAAAAAAAACAGGGCTACGATTGTTGAGATGACAGTAACAACTCAATTGCCTTGGTTAAGTACTCCCTGGAATCTCAAAGTCATCCCCTAAGGGAAGGAGTAGCATTGTTCCCCAAAGTATCCCATAAAGTGAGGTAATTTTCCCTAGGGTCACAAAGACTGTGAGTTACCAGGCTCAGATTTGGCCTTGAGCCATTCCACTTTGGAGTCTCCTCTCCAGGCTGCCAGCCTTATCGAGATTTTGAAATTAAATTATGGCCAAATTCATCCTGATTTCTTGCTCAATTCTGATGCTATTGATAATCCAAATTATGCTTGCAGGGTACAGTGCAGCTGCTGATCTTCATCCTCATAGCGGTGGCCCTATTCTTAGTGGGGAGAATCTGTAACCTCATGAACAGACCAAGGAATCCAGCTTTGCTGAGTGTCTCCAGCTTTCCATTATCTCTGTTGAGATTCTGTATCCTTGATACAGTCAACTATCATTGGAACTTGGCATGTCCCATGGGCAAAGATCCATATGATAAAAGCTTGATCCCAGGGTATCACCAATGTAAGGCAGTAGAACCTTTAAAATGGGACCTGGTGGGAGGTCTTTAGGTCATCGGGGGTGAGTTTTGAAGGGGATGGTAGAGCCCAGTCCCTTTTTACTCTCTATTCTCTGACCATGAAGTGACGAGTTTTGCTCTCCTTCGTGCTCCTACTATGATGTGTGTGGTGGATTCACTAACGATTAACACATAGCACTGCTGAAATGAATCAACGTAGTTCTGGGTGCAGATGGCCCACCTGAAGACTACTGCCAACAGCACAAAGAAAAGGCTAGAGAGAAAGGTGGCATGCTGTTCATTCACCTGGAGAAACTTACTGTACTGTTTTTCCTGACATGAACTCAGCTGTTCTTATCAGAGGAGCTCAGATCCTCACTGCTGCTGTGGTTGGTTGCAATTCTTTTCAGGTGAGCCCTGGTCCTTCCATTGAGCATTGCTTCCTGGCTCCAGTACAGATCCCTCAGCCTGCTGGCATAGATCTTTCATCCTGCTGGCACAGACTTTCTTCACCAGAACGCTTGCAGGACATTGCCATAGGCTGTAGGCCCTCAGTTGGATTCTTTGGGTCTTTGGTGTGTGGACAGATCTGCACTTTTCCATATTGACTATTTGGGTGAATGTTATAAAATAATCCTGTAAATTATGTGTCATATATTAAATCTATTCTTTTGTAATTTCTGACTAAAACACACTCTAATATTAAAGGAAATATAATGCAGTGGTTCACACTTATGATCACATAGTTCCGTCTTAGTCTATTTATGCTTCAACCAAATACCTGAGACTGGTTAATTAGTGAAGAACACAAACTCATTTCTCACTATTCTTGAGGTGAGAAAATTCTAGATCAAGGTGCTGACAGGTTCAGCTGCCCAGGAAGGGCTGCTTTTTACTTCCAAGATGGTACTTTGTGGCTGTGCCCCCTGTGGGGGAAGAATGGTGAGTACAACATGACGGAGTGCAGGAGGGCAGAAGACACAAACCCACTCTGTGGAGTTCTTTTATAACCTGTCACACTCAGGAGGAGGCTTGGTGGAATCACCTCTTGAAGGTCTCTACCACATCAAAACAACTGAATTTTGGAGGGAAACCCAAACCTCATAGTGTTCCCTAAAGTAACTTTTTAAAAGCATCATTTTCTAGGAAAACAACATCATTTTTGCCTCTGAAATTCATATCGAGTCTTTTTCTCCATAGATTTCACCCTGTTTAAATATCTTCCCATGCTTATAACTTTTAATGATCAGTCTTTACAAGAAGTGTGATTATTTTTCAAATTTTCTAATATTTGCTTATTTGTTTTGACAGAGGGTCTCACTAAATCACTATTTCCCAGGCTGAGCTCCAGTTTTCGATGGTCCTGACATAGCCTCCCCGGGGGCAGAGTTAACAGGATGTGTGTCCATGCCTAGATAAAATTTCACAACACTCTTGTTTCCTGACTGTGAAAAAAAACTTCTGGATGAACAGCAATATTTCACAAATTTCCATAATTATTGAACAGAAGTAAGCATAGTTTTCATTAGGACAGGGTTCTAGCTCATTGACAGAGTGCTTGTCTAGCATGAACAAAGTCCTGGGTTGCAACCCTGCACTCTACAAAGCAATTAAATTTTTCATTAAATGAATAGTATTGAGTTGGATTTTTTCCATGAATGCAAGTTTGCAGTACATAACGTTTACAATCCTTGTGGGGCATTGGTACATGTACACAATACATTTAATTCCCTTTTTATCCCATTTTGCTCCCCTCACCACTCTCTCCATATCTTGTTCCCCTTCCCATTTGAGAAAGTTCTATCTCCCTACTCTCTATTATCGATCTTTTATTTTGCTCTTTATTTTACTCTGAGTTTCTCATATAAGAAAACCCATGGAATATTTAAGCTTTATGCCTGGTTTATTTCAGTTAACATTATGTTTTCAAGGTGCATTGATTTTCCTACAAATAACACATTTATCTTTTTTTTATTACAAGCACTACTGAATTGTGTGTAAATACTTGTATTCTTTATTCATTTGTCCACTGACTGATTCATAGGTGCCTTTCAAGATTTTGTTCTTATGAATTGTGCTGCTATAAACATGAGAATACATGTTCAACTGTAATGGTCTAACTCTTCTGAGGAGATACCTAGAAAGGGGATAGCTGACTTAAATGGAAATTTTAGTTTTAGTTTTTTGAGAAATTTCCATACTAACGTGGGGAGCAGGTGAACTGGAGACTGGCCACAGTCAGGCCAGCCCCAAGAACACAGAGAACCAGAGGCGAACCATATAAACAAGTCAGGACTAGAGCAAAGCCAGTCCAGCCAGTGTCTGGCCTTGAGGTTCCTCCCTACCACCTGCAGCACCGCAGCTCTGAGAATGTTTCATTTCAGTGTTCTCAGCAAAACATGGACACCGTGCTCTTTCAGCCCCATCACCATGTCCCGTCTTTTACTGTGTATGAGTAAAGATGCAGACAGTGCTGAGTTGTCACTGCCTTTCAAATTCCTTCTGGTCTCAAGTTTCCTCTTATTATGTGCTAGTTTTTTCTTAATCTTCTATCAGCCTCTCTCAGGATCCTGCTGGCTGCCTGGGTTGCAGATTTCCATCATGGTTGTACTAGTTTACATTCCCACCAACAATGTAGAAAGGTTTCTTTTTCCCATAGCCTCAACAGCACTTCTTAGTATTTGATTTCTTGACTCTGGCCATTCTTTCTGGAATGAGATGAAATCTGTGTTGTTTCAATTTGCACTTCTCTAATGGGCATGAAGCCAAGCCTTTTTTCATGTGTTTATTTCCCAATTGCACTTCTTTTGTGAAATGTGTATTGATTTCACGTCCCAGTTTTTTGATTGTGTCACTTATTTTGGAGGAGTCTACTTTTTTTGAGTTTTTATTTTCTAGATATCAATCACCTGTCTGAAGAAGCTAACAAAATTTTTTCCTGTTATGTAGGTTTTCTTTTCACTCTCAGATGTTCCCTTTGTTGTGCAGAAAATTTTTAATTTGATATGATCCCATTTGTTGATTCTGGTTACTATTTCCTGCATAACCAAGATTCTGTGCAGAAAGTCTTTGCCTATACCTATGGCTTCAAAAGTTTTGCCCAATTTATCTTCCAGGAGAGTATTTCTGTTTTAACATTTAGTTCTTTTTTCTTAATTTTATTTAAGGATAAAAAAGAAAAAAAACATAAAAAGGATACAAGTTATACAGAATTTCAAAAAATAAATAAACAGTAGGAAATCACTAGTTGATAGATTACATATTGTCATCTTAGAAATAGTTGTTCAAGTTACAAAATTAAAGCATATAAAGTGGACATTCAAACAGTGACACTGCAAATAGTTCTGTTCAATGATCCAACAAAACTCAGTAATATGGTTACCTACCTTATATACTTAAATATACATGCAGTTATATCCTTTAGAGCACTTCTTTTCCTCTCTTTTTTACAATAACATTTATATATTTTGGGTTTTATTTCTCCCACAGTTCTTATTACTTTTTTTGAAGAGAATAAAACCAAATGTGACATAACAAAACAGAGTCAGTCAAATCAAAAGGAGACATAGTACATAATTGTAAAAACAGAATACAAGGTGATCAAAATCGTTACCAAAGTGCCTCTTGCTATCTTAAAAAGAATTGCCTATGTCATCAGTTATAATAAAATTGAACAAAACAGTAAAGAACAAAACCAATAAAACCAAAACATTGGAGACATTACAGGACTTCAAAAGAAGATAATAGTCAAACCAGAATGAGCGCCATAGTGAATCTTATTGTCTTCACAGTTGTTGCCTATACTCTCAAACTTGGCACTATCAAGCAAAACAGAATAGAGTAAAACCAGTCAAAACAAGATGGTGAGAGCAATACAGGGTTTCAAATCAAGTTAATAGGAAATCAAAGAGGGTTACTATAATATATCCTGCTATTTTTTATTTTGCCCTTAATTAAAAATATAAAAATAAAAAAATAAATAATAGAAAAGGAGATTGAGATAAAAGAGGACATAACAACAAAACAGCACAGGTCAAAACATAACCATTTAAGCAAAATAGTGTTTCACCACAAGATATCCCATCATAAAAGTAGTTACCATAGTGTCTCTTTCCTTGAAATCTTTGAGTATAACTTCGTATACTGTAGCATCAAACATATCAAGACAATGTAAAACCATTCAAGAGAATGATAGTATTACAGGGTATTTAGAAACAACTAACAGAAAATGAACAATGGTTTCTGTATTATCTCCTTGTCTATAAAAGTCTTTGTTTATATTATCACATATAAAATCCAATAAGATACAACATGTAAAGACTGATGGAGACTGAAGAACAAAAGCTTGATGGGACTCCAAAACAAGATGATATTAAATCAGCACTAGCAATTATGATGTCTTGTTTTCTCCAAAATAGCTGTTCATACCATCCAATCTTCTCTGCCTCATTTCTGTTGAGCTCGTTTTCTGCCATTAGTTGTCAGTTTGTCTTCTTCATTTTTTTTTCTGCTCCATTCATTGTGGCCTCTCTGCTACTGTTTCTGGAATCGTGGTTTTAGAATGTCCTGCAGTAATCTCTGTAGAGTTGAATTGGTGGTTGAAAATTCCCCTAGTTCCTCTTTACTCTGAAAGCAACTTGTTTCTCCATTAATTTCTAGGGACAGTTGTGCAGGATATATCAATCTTGGCTGGACGTTATTGTCTTTCAAAGCTTGAATTATTTCACCCCATGCTCTTCGTGATTTGATGGTTTGTGTCGAGAAGTCTGCTGTAATTCTGATGGGTGTTCCCTTGTAAGTGATCTGTTTCTTATCTCTGACAGCTTTTAATAGTCTGTTCTTATGTTGGATTTCTGGAATTTTGATTATTATATGCCTAGGTGTAGTTCTATTTGGGTTGTAAGTAGTTGAGGTCCTGTGTACTACAGAGATCTGAGTATCTTTACCTTTTCCCATATTAGGGAAGTTCTCCTTGATTATTTCTGTGACTAGCCTTCACAGTTCATTTGTTTGTACCCCTGCTTCTTCCTTTATATTCTTAATTCTTAAGTTATAGATCCTCTTATCATCTTCTAGCCTTTGTATTGTTACTGCTTGTTGCCTTATTTTTAAAAAGTTTTTCCTTTCATGCTCCCACATTACAAATCTGTCCTCCAATTCAGATAATCTATCCTTAGTTTCTTTCAAGCTGTTATGCCAGCTTTCAATAGAGTTTTTAGTTTCCTGGTAATCTCTTTGAACCTGCTTCATGTATTCTACATTTTCTCTATTTTCTCCATTAAATGATTCTCCCCTTTTTTTCTGTTCTTCCATTCCACCATCTGTTTTTTTCTTGGGAGGTGCTTAGCATTTCTTTAACTATTCTACTTATATCTTGCTTTACTTGGTAAATTACTTCATTTTTGAACTCGTCTATGAGGCTCCAGAGATATTGCTTTATGTCTATTGGTGCTGTGCCTGATATTGCATGTTTTCTGTCCTCATTCTCTTTGCATTTACCTTTCCTGGATCAGGGTTCTCAGATTGGGGACTGAGGACCCTTTCTTGTTGCTCACTCTTCCCATACTTTTTGTTCCTTCCATACAAACGTATATAGGAGGCCCGGTCTTTTTCTTTGTCAGTTACAGTTTGTTTGAATCATGCTGGCTAGGTGTTCCCGCCCACTGCAGTGTACTAGGGAGACACAGACCTGGGCAGCCTATGCTGGGCCCACCCCTCCAGGTGAGTCAACCTGCTGAAGGCTTCACAGCATTAGGATGCACTGCCAAGTGCAGGGACCTGGTTTGGGCTAGCCTACTGGGTCTTAGTCTGTGGCGTCACCCAGGTCAAGTGCTTCCCATGAATCCCATTTGAGAGGGGATGTGACTGAAGTCATTGCAGCATCCTCTTCCGGCTAGTCTGCCTGGTCCCAGAATGTCCCTCTGTTGGAGCCTCCTAGTCTATGGAAGGGTCCCCATTCCTCTCACTCACCGCAAGTCAATGCAGGGCTCCCCGCCAGCTCTGCTCTCAATTCAATTCTCTGATTCCTGCTTTCATGTCTCTATCCCTGCTATACCGATTCAGATGCAGCAGCAGTGGCAGGAAATTCAAGTCACAGTTTCCTGAGGCGCAGGTTCCAGCTTTGGCACTGAGACTTTAGCTGTTCCAGTTGTAGCACCAGGATTGCATTTCCATTTGGTTTCTCTCAGCGTAGTACATTCCTGGGTCGGCAGGGTATATCTCCCCTTCTTAGGACTCCACACGTCGCACCATTCCTGGAATCTAAGCTGGCTGTCTCAGAGAGCCTCTGTAGCTGCTGTTATCTATCCACCATGTTCTCCCAGAAGTCTGCATTTAATTCTTTAATCCATTTTGATTTTAGTTGATTTTGTGGTAAAAGATATGGATCTAGATTCAATTTTCTGCATACAGATACCCAGTTTACCCAACATTTATTAAAGAGACAACATTTATTAAAGAGAATATGCTTGAAGTTATTTCTGCATCCTCTATGTGACTACTTTTGTGCAAGTATCATTATGTTCTTATCACTGTGGATTTGAAATATACCTTGAAATCCAAGACTGTGATGCCTCCTCCTTTACTCTTGCTACGCAGCATTCCCTTTTGCTATTCTGAGTCTCCTCTGGTAAGTAAGAAGTATGAATTTGTTTTGTACAGTAAACGGTATGGTTGGTACTTTGGATTAGGATTGCATTAAACCTGTATGTCAATTTTGTAAGTGTGGCCATTTTGACTCTGGGTTCTGCTTACTCAGGACAGGGGATAGCAGTCCATTCTCTGAAGTTCTCTTTGATTTCCTTTTTCATAGTACTGTAGTTTTCATTGTAGAGTTTTCATTCCAGTAGTTTGGTTAATTCTTAAGTATTTAATTTTGAGACTATTTTTCCTGATTTCTTTCTCAGTGTGGATCCATAATCAACATACAGGAATGTTGATGATTTTTGTGTGTTGATTTTGTGACCTGTGACATCACTGAATTTAGTTTTAATTCAAAAAGCCTTTTTTTTTTGGATTTCCTGGGGTTGTCTATGTAGAGAGGATCATGTCATCTGCAAATAATGATCATTTGATGTCTTCCTTTCCTGTGCACATTTCCTTTATTTCTTTTCTTGCCTAATTGCTGTTGCTAATGTTTCAGGTTCTATGCTGAATGGGAATGGTGATAGCAGACATCCGTGTCTTCTTCTGGGTTGAACTTACTCAGGTACCCATGGATGAAGATTATTATTCCTAGCCAGTGTGGTGGAACACCCCATAATTCCAGCACCCTGGGAGCTGAGGCAGGAGGATCACAAGTGCAAATCTGCCTTGGGCAGCTTAGTGACATAGTCAGACCTGTCTTAAAACAAATTCAAAAAAGGTTGACGTTATAACTCAGTGTGAAGACGCTGGGATTAGTCCACAGTACCAAAAAACTCTAGTTTTAGTTGGGGTAAACATTAATTATGTTCAATTTTTTGTTCCTATATTTAAGTGCTAAGAAATATTGTCCACATAAATGAGTATAGAGAAAAGAAGCTAATATTTATACATTGCCACTAGAGTGTTTCAACTTGCTTCAGATTTGTATGCCCTTAGAAAAAGAATAGCACATACTTCACTTGGTGATTTTGTTGTTGTTTTGGGTTTTTTAGATAGGCCTCACTATGTTTCCCATCCTGGGCTCAAACGATTCTTGTTGGGAGCCGCAGCCCCGAGCCCGGTCGCCTCACTTGGCAGACGTGAGGCCTGTAGTAAAGAGTAAAGCCTGAGGTAGATTACCCCTCCCATCGAGCACGTTAGTTTCCTGCTTACCGCGTAAGCAACCCGCTCAACAATATAGTCTGCCTGGCAACTGATGATGTTAGCCAATCAGCTTGCCTTGCTCACTTTAACATGATTGGACACTGTATCCGTATATATACTGGTGCCACCCCTGGGGGGGAAAAAGAAGCCCGGAAATAGAAGCCCAGAAGGAGCCGCGGGGAGCGGACCAGAGGAGGCTTCGGCTGGGAGCGATCCCAGGGCAGGCTGTACGGAGAAGAAAAATAAAAGAAAAGGTTGTCCACTGCCAAACTTTGTCGTGTGTCCTTCCTGCCGGCCGGGAGCGGACATCGACAGATTCTCATATGTCAGCCTCCTGAATAGCTGGGAATGCAGGTGTACCACTGTACTAGGTTTTACAAAATTATTTTAAATGATCTAACAAATTATTACCTACATAAGTCCTAATGAAAATGCATTAAAAGCTAATATTTGACACTCTTGACTTTGGAAATGAGTTATTATGAAGTCACTTTCTTTTTAAATCTGGGGAAAGAATTTTTTAAAATACTTTAATCAGTCTTTTCAAATGACTCTCCATTATACTTGATTCTCTTAACCTAGAAACACCTAGTATAAATTAGAACTAAAGAGGAAACAAAAGCTATAAAATTGAATATTGGATATTTTAAGATTTTTTTGTACTGACTAAGACATGAACATTAATACTGTCAATATTCGTGGTTGTCATGAAGATTAATACTAACTGTCAATATTCTTGATTGTATCCATATGTCTTTAAAAAAAAATAGGACTGATCCCAAACAGAATTTCTTTTCCTGGCATGCAGCGAAGCCAACACTATGCCACTGGTTTTTGCAAAAAGAAGTAGTGTGATTGAAGACTGCCTAACAAAGAGACAGGAGACTTGACCAATGAACCAAGGAGAGAGGTGGCCAAGGCCTTTTGGTTGTCGATGGGTTTAATAATATCTTGGCTTTTGACTGAACACAGCTGTGCCTATAAGGTTTTGCTATCTCATTCCTTGGGATGCATGGTCAGTCCTTTCTCCTTCATTGTAGTCTGCGCAGCTCCTGATGGTTATGCTCCATTTTGCCTGAGACATTTAGTTCCGTTTTCCCCAGGGTGATGCTTAGGCTAGACTTGAAACTGTATTCCAGGACCGCATACTGTGCTAAGCATTTCACACAACATTCAGAAACAAGGAATTTCTTTTTTAAATGCCTAACAGTATGGGGGTAAACTCCAATTTTGCTTGGATGCTTTAAAAATAATTTTAAATGATTACTTTCAGAATAATGAATGTGGTAGAAAAACAATACCATGTCAATACTTTGTGCCAAAAATTAGCTGTGGTTAAATATTTTCTAATTAATTAATAGTTTAAAATTAATGGCATTGTATCCTAGACTGAAAATGGGGCATGTTTTGCTTCTACTCTTAAAAAAGAAAAGGTTAGGATCATAATATCTTCTGTGAAAGCAAAAAGCAAAAAGAAGTGGTGCTACTGTGTTACTAGTAGGTATAGAGCTTACAAAAAAGTTATCTGCAATTATTAAGTGCAATATCCTGACTGCCTCCAATAACGTGGCAAACATGAGTGATTTTTTCCTTGAGTTAGAATAAAAGTTTGTACAAATATCAAACAATAATGTTCTCTGCTATCTATGGCTGTTTTGCAAGTTTACAACCTTTTCCTCCTAGAAGTAAACATGAATCATATCCCCTCATCCTGAAATCAAGCAAAATTAAGAAGAGAGACACAGCCCAAGAAATGGGCTAATGCACCAGCTCCCAGCTGGTTTTCTAGATTGCCTGGATGCACAGAGTAAAGAATTATCTTGAGGTGCATATAAAATGTACAATATGATTGATATATGTAAATGAAAAATTCCTTTTTATATTTTAACTTATTCTACAAAACAGGTTACTCCAGGCTTAGTAATTAAGAAAATGTATGTGTTTGCTTAAAACAATAAATGCCTTTCTTCACTGGCACACACACGTGTAGGTAAGTCGAAATGCTATCATCAGTCATCACAGGTATTTACTCACCAAGTCGCATGAGTGCATGCAATGTTTGATACACACAGGTTTCAGTTAGACTAACCGTGCACGGTGGCCACAAGAGGCAGACTGAACCTGCTCTGTGCCCTTCTTTACATGGTGTTCAGTTGTCTTCTATGCAGTCTGCACTCAAGCAAATGAAAAGCATCACTAAAAATCACATAATAACATTAATTAAAAGTTGAAGATTCCTGGGGCCACATTACTAGTTGTGCAAGGCTGCAAGTGGTCCTCATATTGGACGTGGCTGGGCTGAGAGAGGTCTGTCTCCTTCTTGAGGGTAACAAAAGGCAAGGGGCTCATTTGGAAGCTGAGTGAGGCTTCCCAGAATGCTTCCTACCAGGCTTTACGTTTGGCTCCAGAGATACTCAGAAAAAGCATGAAGCTTGCCCTCAGTGTGTATCTGGATGGATCAGTACCTCACTTTCAATATTTGTTCTCCTTCTCTCCAAGACTGGGTCTCAGGGAACTTTCGCCAAACAGAGGTATGCTGCTTCACAATGGTCAGCCATAATAGATGAGACTATAAAACAAAAAGTAGAATTCTCACACTGGCTCTCTCTGCAATGTGTCTGATTTCAGAATATCCTAGTAATAACCAGAGTACTGTTTCTGTTTTCTCCACTCTGAAAGAAATATGGGTAGGACAAGGAGTGCTGTCCAGGGTTTACAAAGATCCTGGATACACAGAGCTCTGCTGGTTTGCCTCTTTGTTTGATGAAGTGGAAAATGAGAAAGAACAACCATGGCTTCCAAAGCATGGGTCGTGTTAAAGGTGTCCTCATAAGGGACATGGCTGGATGCTGAGATTGCTTCCATGAACTCCTCACCCCAACCTGAATGCCCGTGTAATCTTCCATGGCACCTCAACCCAGATGGACTTTTATGGGTTTTTACGCCTATTTGCAGCTGATGCTCTTCTTTTCCAGGGCCTTCATTAAACCCAGGGCCTTCATTGTGAGCTACATCCCAAGCCCTTCCTTGTTTTTCATTTTGAGACAGATTCTAGGTCACTAACTTGCCAAGGCTGAGCTCAAACTTTTTAAAAGCTGCATCTTTGCTGAAAGATGCCAAGAGCAGCTGTGCACATCTCCAACACTGGATCTCTCACCTGAGCACAGAGACTTTGCTTCTGCATGGGTTAGAAAAAGTTTCATCATGGCAAGTTTGGAAACAAAACTGAACATGAGCCATCCTCCAAGAAAGCAAATTTAATTTAGGATAACAGAGATTGATAAGGACCAAAAGTAACTGTTTAGATTAGCAATAAAAATATCAGGGTACAGTGCTGGAGAAGAGCTGAATGGGAGGAGAGCTACAGGAGATGCTGGTGTGGGCTGAGGTTACAGAAAGAAAAAAAGCATGGAAAAACTACAAATATCTTCCGTTCCATCACGTCCTCTGTGAAGTGTTTCCCAGTGCTTCTCCAAACTGAAGCAATCCATCATTCCTAGAACCCACCTAAAGTATTTTCAATTTCTCTTAACATGTTCATCACATTGAGCTTTTTATTCAAGACATGATTTATCCTCTCTTCCTATACTATAAACTTTACAGAGACAGTCACATCCCTCTTGATGCTTTATTCCCCCACTACACACCCATCACCTATGAAATACGTTATGGTTGGATCAAAATTATCCCACAAAAGATTCAAAAATGGGACTTTTGGAAGATGAGTGGGACATGGGTGCATTAATTTCATCAGCTGATTAATCTGCTGATGAGTTCATAGCTAAATGAGCTGTTAGCAGACGGGTCTGGTTGCAGGAGTCAGATCACCGGCGTCATAACCTGAAAAAGTGCATTCCTGTGGCCTGCTGCTTGCTTTGTGGCTCCGTCTGCTCTGTTTCTTGCTGCCCTCAGGCAAGCAGCTCTCTGCTACCTCTCTGCCAGCTGGCCACAGACTGAACCACTGAAGCCATGAGCCACAGCCTTTTAGCCCTCAGGTTTGTTCCTATCAGATGTCTTGGTCACGGAGACACAAAGCTCAATAATACAACACACAGTACACTCAGACCCTACTCACTGCATACACACACACATTCTGTACACACACGTGCACACTGCACACACTTACGCATAATACATATCCTCATCTATACAAAATACACCATACACACATGCCCAGCATACACACTTCACACACACCACATCACACGTGCACAGGTATGACACACTCTACAAGCAGACACCACACACACATGCATACACTTCACAAATACACTAATATGCATTCTTCCTACATGCCACACAGATATGCACACCCCACACACAATACACACGCACAAAGTACAACAGACTTACTATACCACCATAAACATACACACACACACAAACCAGGCATATACTTCTGCACTCTATACATACCACACACACACAAACATGATGCACATAGTCACAAACTTCCTCTCACATATCCACCGCACACCACACATCCCACATACTCATGAAACATCACACTCATTGTGCACGTATACCACTTGTGCATGCATATCACACAATACTACATGCACTGCATACATGATACACATATGTAACATACACATAGCACACAAACATACCCTGGGCAGAAGTGTTTAGATTAGTTCCTGTACACAGTAGTTGTGTTTAATATAATAATGTTCATTTGAGTTGAATTAATATATTCTCTGTCAAAAAGAACTAACTTTTTTATATCAAATATTCTGTCCTCTGACATATTGGTGCATTACATGGTGGTAGAACAGAAGATCTATTCTTAATCATTTGATTTATTTCTATCTCAGTGTCATGTTTTCACCTCAAGATAAAACTTAATTTGAGCAAATCTGCGCCAGACATTAATCACATGCTTATTAAATATTTTTTGAAGCTTGACTATATGTGACTTTCTGAGATCAATGCTTTGGTTAGTTTTCCCTGGAGATGCCAGCTGAATTTTGATACACTTGGCACACAGTGTATAAGAGGAAGATGAGTCACACATGGCTCCATCTAACGTGGTGCTTCTTAAGGTACAAGAGACTCTCTGGGGCAGCCCCTCTCTTGGGACCCATGTCCCAAGACTTGGTCTCAAATTTGCCATCATACTTGGATATCCACATGGCAGAGTTACCCAGACAATAGCTAGGACTATACCTTGAGTTGGACTTGTATACCTTGAGCTCTTGATTTCTATCGTACATTATTGCCTAAAATTTGAATCTATTTGTTGTATTTACATAATATCTGTTTCTTTTAAGTGCTGGGATGGAACCCAAGGCCTTTCTAGGCAAGTGCCCTACCACTGAATTACATCCCCAGACCAGCATATTTCTGATATGCAGTTGGCTACTTATTACCAAAACTAGTATCTATGTAAAGGCTTCTCTGTGAATTATGATTTCTCTTATTATCATACTCAAATCAACAAAACTTTATTGAGTTTTGCGAAAATCGGGATTAAATTACAAGAAATGGATTTAATAGAGGGAATTGGTTGCTTTTGACATCATTGAATTGGACATTTAAAACAAGCTCTCAGAAAAGCTTTGGAAAATGACTTACTCTGCACAGATGCCAAAATGGTGGGCCAGATTGTCACCACCTGTCCCATCTTCACAAAGGGGGAAAGGAGTGTCAGAGGGCATCCACAGGTCTGCCGGGTCCAGGGATCCGGTAGCCAAAGCTGTTACTGTAGTCACCAGTTCTCAGCTCCCTGACCCTAGAACTGGACACAGGCTGCTACTGCAGAAAAATCCAGCACCCCCAGCAATGAGGAGCCCAGAGTCTGGTGAGACAGGGCTGCTGTTACCTGCACCTACATATCTCATCTAATATCATAGCTTCCTTCTCAACCGAACAGTAGTTTTAAAATACTACAGTACATTAAAGGAAAAACACAGTATTTTCATACAAAATTTGAGGCTTAGTAAGGCCAGCAGATCAGGAAATGATTGCTATTAAAAGTAAGTTTGTTAATATAAGTATAATTAATAGGAGGGGCATGTCATGCCAGGGGTGGAGATGAAGTGGTCCCAGGAAACACCAGCGATGGTCAAAGGCCAAGGTCAGGACTGTGGACAGCAACCTTCATTGGCATAGTGAGAAGATCTTAGATTGACTAATTTGGATAATTTCAGTAAGCTCTTGACATAGAGACTGGACCTAGTTGCCTAGAGTGTGTAAAGCAGTGGATAGTGACCCCGAGTGTAAGATCCTAATAAAGGAGGCAGCAGGTGGAGGCTCTAGATTGACTGGTATATATTGGGAAAGTATGCTCATGGGTAAGTCGTTTACCTCCCTGGAACTTGCTAGCATTGAGAGCCACAGTCTCTCCAGCACCAACAGGAATCAGATATAAAAGCAATAGAATACAGAAAATAAGACCAAGCAAGGAAGTTTTGAGTTTCCAGCCCCTGCAAATGAGAAAGGCACGTTAACCACAGTGTTGCTGAGCTGTTTCCCTGAGTGATGCAAAGCCTTCTTCAGGACTCAAGAAAGACTCTGCACCCTGTGCTCAGGCACACACAGCCAAGAAAGAGACCAGAGAGAATGCAGCACACAGCAATATTACAAGGCAAAGTGAAATAAGGGACCCCAGACACAGCAAGACACTTACTTGTGTTAAAAGGAGATTAAAAGCTGGGGTTGTGGCAAATTTCTTTAATTCTAGCACCCAAGATTACGGGCTTGAGGCAAGAGGACCACAGACTCAAGGCCAACTTTGGCTATATAGTGAGATCAAGTCTGTCATGCTCTACTTAGTGAGACCCTATCGAGAGAGAGACAGACAGAGACAGAGACACAGAGAGAGAGAGAGAGAGAGAGAGAGAGAGAGAGAGAGAGAGAAGGAAAGGAGGGGCAAGAGAACCCCCAGATGCATGCCTAGAGAGGCCAAGAGAACCCCCAGATGCATGCCTAAAGAGGCCAGTTGGAGGTTATGGAAAGTGCATTCAGCTAGGCTTTGAAAAACTGGTAAGATTTGAGAGAGTCAGGTCAGAGGACATTCCAAGTAAAAAGAGGAGTTGGAGAAGAGGCACTGAGGGGTTAAAATAAGGTCTGTGTTGAGGGAAGAGGACTCAGTGTCATTTGTCCCCTATGCAGACATTCAATGACGTAGATTGGGGGAGATATCATCAAATCACAACACCTGGAGTAAAGACAATTAGAGTACCTCTGTTCTTAGACAGTTGAGAGCCCATGAGACCCAAGCTGTAAAAGCAGCAATTGAAATAGAATACAAAAGATAGGTTTTTGTGGTAAAGCAATAGATTTTGATGGCCAAACTAGGAATTTCTCAGGCATACGTTTATCTTGGGAAGATCCATCCTGTCCACAGTACCTGAGAGACATGTAAGGTTTTGTAAAATAGCATCTATATGACTTGGTAAGTTGAAGAAAGTTTGGCAGTGTATTAGTCCATTTTCTATTACTATAATGACAGTACCTTTATTTTTTTTAAAAAAAGAAATTTATTTAGTTTAAAATTTTGGATGAAGTAAATCCAAAATTGAGTAGATCCCATAAGTTTGACCTCTGGTGAAAGCAACCTGGGCTGAGTCACATAACAAGAGGAGTGCTTATGACAAAGAGGGGGTCGCATAGGAATCAGTCAGCAAACCAGAGAGAGCCTGGGGTGCCCTGAGAACTCTATTATTGCCTACAAGATCATTGCTCCCAAAGCCCTAACAACCTCCTATTAGGCCCCCCTTTTTAAAGGTCCTGTCTCCTCTCGCACTGCCACATTAGACACCAAGCTTCCAACATGTGTACCTTTGAGCAAACATCAAGTCAAAATGTTGTGAGTCTCAATGACTGAACAAACACTGTGCTGTCTACTGCCAGAGAAGCCAAAGGCGTGTTTGGATAAGTGGCTCAATCTGTATCGAGCCTAACCTGCTGAGATCAGGAGAGTGAAAACCAGTGGTAGCAAATATTTTTAATTTTTTTCCTCACTATTGGAGATTAAAACCAGAGGGTGCTGTGTTGCATGCCCAGTTTTTGTTTTTGAGACAGGTATTCCCTAGGTTGCCCAAGCTGACTTCAAACTTACAATGCTGCCTCAGCTTTCAGAGTAATGGGATTATAGGTATGCACTACCATGCCCAGAACAGGTGAAAATCTTGAGAGACATCACAGTCAAAGATTTGGGTACCACAGAGAAGCATTAGGATGCAGCCTTGAAGTAAAGAAGGAAGAAGAACCAGGAACAGAGAAATTCGGAGAAAGTTCTGGATCAAGTAGTACTCCAGAAGCAAGAAGCTGAAGGCCAGCAAAGACAATCCATGCCATGTTGCAAAGGGCAGAAGACAGCTAAGGAAAATTAACTGGTTTTGTAGTAGGGAGTCATTGGTGATGTCTGAGTGAGCACTTGTAAAATTCATTGAAATCTCTGCAGAGTTAAAAAATGTTCAGTGCCTTAGGCCCACTCCCGGAGGTTCTGCCCTAGTTACCTGATCTAAGTCCTGCACCAGGATTTCTGAAAGCTTACTAGGAGATACAGATGACCTGACCAAGATTAAGAGTCACAGCAGGACAGTGTTGAGACAAGAAGTTAGATGATAAGAATTAGGAAGAATATATTGGGAAGGTGGAGATCATATATAAACAAATGACGCTCACATGTGATTACCTCTACAGGAACTTAGCAAACATCTAAAACTAATAAGTGGGCTCAGAAAAGTTGTAGGATTCAAGATCAACATAAAAATTAATTTCATTTCTGTATAATGTACTATCAATTAACACATAGAAGCAAAAACTTAAAATACAATATGATCTACATTCTCACATAAAGTAAAATACATAGATATAAATCAAACAAAATGCAGATATACTCTTATAATAACATCTATAAGATACTAATGAAAAAAATAAGATCTACATGTTCATAGATTAGAAGACTCAGTTATAAACGTAACAGTTTGCCTCAAATTCATCCACAGGTTTAAAACAGTTCCTGTCAAAATCCCAACAAAACTATTTGTAGATACTGAAAAAATTTTTCTCCAATGTATGTGGATCAAGAGGCTGAGGCAGAAGGATGGACATGAGTTCAAGGTCAGCCTGGGCTGTACATAGCAAGACCTTGTCTCAAAAAAAATTATATGGAAAGAACAAAATCAGAATGCCTACGGTAA
This sequence comes from Cavia porcellus, assembly GCF_034190915.1. Classification (NCBI taxonomy): domain Eukaryota; kingdom Metazoa; phylum Chordata; class Mammalia; order Rodentia; family Caviidae; genus Cavia; species Cavia porcellus. The sequence goes on along the minus strand of NW_026947494.1, from coordinate 76,179,210 downwards.
TTTGAAAAAGAATAAAGTGAGAAAAATTAATGTATTCAATTTCAAGAATTACTATTGAGCACTATTAATCAAAACTACATATTACTGGTTGAAAGATAGACATATAAATTAGTAGAATATAATATAAAACTCAGAAACAGACCTAAACAAATGTTTCCAACTTATTTTTGGCAAAGATGAAAAAAATAAATCAATGAGAAAAAGATGGACTTTAAACAATCAGTGCTGGAGAAGATAGATATACATACAGAAAATTCATAGCGAAAATATGAACTTCAATTTAAATCTCACATCTTATCTAAAAATTAACCCAAATTGGACCATAAACTAAAACTTAAAGGTGCTATTTTTATCCAGGAATAAAAAGCATTTTCACAAAAAATAGTGAAATAGCAAACACCAAAACTTACTTTCTTCATTAAGGTAACCATTAAGTTGACAATAAAAGACAGAGCCAACCTTTTTTAGATTTTAGAAGAGCTAATGTCAAAACTGATAGCAACTTAGGAAACTCTGATTAAGTAGAAAGGTTACCAAGTTTTGGCATTTGAAGGAAACTGCATTGGACTGCTCCATGACAGCTAAAATGATTGCACACAGCTTCCTGTGACCACTGAAGACAAGAAATAGAGTCTTCATCTAAAACAGTTTGGAAGAGTCGCTAAGCAAATAGATAATGGCAGCCCTCCAAAATGATTGATAGATAGATAGATAGATAGATAGATAGATAGATAGATAGATAGATAAAAACAAAGCAAAACAAAACAAAAACCAGCAACACTGAGCCATGGGGGATGAAAGGATCTGATTTCCAAACTTATCACATGACAAGATTCAGAACTCCCAGTGTTAATTACATTAACATTAATTACAAAACATAAAAATAAACCAGAAAATACAGGCTGCATAGAAAAAGGGGAAAAGGAACTTGGCAGAAGCCATCTTCAGGAAAGCCCAGAAATCTTAATTACTAGGCAGACTTTGAATTGACTGTCTTCAGTATGCTTTGAAGCTAAAGGGAATTATAGGCAAATATCCAAAGGAAGTCAGGAGATAACTTGGGCACAAACAAACAATATCAATAAAGAGATAAGATTTAGGGAGGTTCCAGAAGATGGCAGATCAGTAAGTAGCAAAATAGGGAGCCTCTCTGAGAGAAACAGCTCAGGTGCTGGAATAAAACATCCTGGAGAAGACCAGATGGAGGGAGATGGATCCTCTTGATCCAAGAAGAAACTAAAGGGAAAGGAACCACTCAGACTCACAGTTGTGGTGCTCTCACCACCGGAGCCACAGTCACACTGAAGTCAGGGATTGGCAAGCCCAACAGAGAGCAGAGCCAGCATGGAGACCTGCACCAACCCATGGTGAATGCTTGGAATTTGGCCTTCCCGTGAGAAGGGTGACCAACTGGACGACATATTGGTATTGGGCAGGATGGGCCTAAACAAGGAACAGCAGTGACTTCAGCTGGTTGCTCCCAGCCCAGAGAAGATTGGTGGGATCTGCTTGGGCTGGGTCATGCCCCTGGCCAGGACCCAATAGCTAGGGATGGAATTGTCCCTAAAGTTGTTCCAAACTGGTTCCGTCCACTAGGCACATACTAACCTGGTGAAGGCCTCCAATGGTTGAATGGACTGGAGGGGAGGGGTCAGCCTACACCATTCTTACTTGCACCTCAGTGACCAACAGCAAACTGGAGAGGGCAGAAATCCCTATCCAGCATGCTTCAGAAGAACCATAACCAATAAGAAAAGGGGCTGAGACCTCCACCATACAACTATATGGAAGAAACCAGAAACAGGATATAGGTCTGCAGAGGAGGAGCTGGGCAGATCTGGGGTGCCCTCACCAGCCTCTCTGCATGTCTGGAGGACTCTGGATATCTCCGCCCAGATTGCTGGAGTTCCCCCAGGCTTCCAGGTGCAGTGAAGGGGAGAGGTGGGTTTGAGGCTTCCACATCAGCCACCCCATTCCGATTACACTTGGAGAATTGCTGAGCTACCCACGGGTGGGCGGGCCCACACTATCAGCCTAGCCCAGCCTGTTTAGCTGCTGCGCCTGGCCATTGGTCTGCAGAGGAGGAGCTGAGCAGATTTGGGGTGCCTGCATCGGCCTCTCCATGTGTCTGGAGGACTGTGGATATCTCTGCAACCAGGGAGGGTCCACAGGTTCCTGAAGCACTGCGGCCTGTGGTGAGTAACCTAACCCAGCTGCGATTGAAGAACTGTGGAGCTTCCAAGGGGCAGATGGGCGCACAGTGTCCCTGAGGCCCAGCTTGTCTGGAACTGCGGAGTTCTGAGCAGGCAGAGGAGGGCCACTGGTTCTGTAGGCCCAATGGCTTGGGGTAGTGCGGTGCCAGAGTCTCAGTAGCTCCAAACATAGAAGGGGATTTTCAACAGATCCTGAGGAAGCTTTCAAATAACACTTGAAACACAGAAATATAGGAAAATGATAAAACGAAAGACCAAATTACAACCTCAAACCTCCAGCCCATCTCAAGAAACCCTAGAAGCGATGTATATAGAAGAAAATATATCCCATCCACCTCATATATCGGACACAATAGCCACTGAAATTGACAAGCAACTCCAGGAAGCTTTAAAGAAATTCAAACTCGAAATAATCTCCCAGATAAAAGAAGAAATGATAAAAGAAATGAAAGAGATTCTAAATATATCTAAAGAAAACACAGATAAAAAATTGGAGGAACTAAACAAAAAGATAGAATCCCTAGACGAGCAATATAAGAAACAAACAGAATACATAATGCAGATGCACAGAGATATACAGGAAATAAAAAACTCCACTGAAAGTTGTAAAAACCGCCTTAATGAAAGTGAAGATAGAATTTCAGACCTTGAAGACAGGATTGCAGCTAGTGAACAGGAAAGGAAAGATCTTTTGAAAATAACAAGGAACCAGGAAACAACAATTCAACAACTGCAAGACGATGCAAAGAAGAATAACATAAGAATGATAGGGATTAATGAAAGAGAGGGAGACAACATGAAGGATGTCAGGAGGATATTTAGAGAAGTAATAGCTGAAAATTTCCCAAGCATGAGATCAGAAACTGACATCAGGATCAGTGAAGCATATAGAACTCCAAACAGTCATAACCAAAATAAAACTACACCCAGACATATAATAATCACCATCCCAGAAATCCAACACAAGAATAGATTATTAAAAGCTGTCAGAGAAAAAAGACAGATCACTTATAAAGGAAAACCTATCAGAATCACAGCAGACTTCTCAGCACAAACGATAAAGTCAAGAAGAGCATGGAGTGAAGTATTACAGATCCTAAAGCAAAATGATTTCCAACCAAGACTGATATATCCTGCAAAACTATCATTCAAAATAGATGGTGCAATACGATACTTCCATGACAAAGAACAGCTGAAGAACTTCATGAACACCAAACCAACCCTGCAAAAAATATTGAAAGACAGTTTAGATACACAAAGGAAAAAAGCACTAAGCAAAGCAAATAATTAAACAGAACAGAAAGATAAATATGCAACAGCAGAGAGATAACATTCCTACAATTAACAAGCATTTAACAGTAATAACCATTAATGTAAAAGGTCTCAATGCACCAATCAAAAGAAACAGACTAGCAGAATGGATCAAATCAAAGAGTTGGTTCTTTGAAAGAATAAATAAAATCGATAAGCCCCTAGCCAACCTTATTTAAAAAAGGGAAGAAAAAGCTCAAATTCATGCAATAAGAAATGAAAAAAGAGAAATCACTACAGACCCAATAGAAATACAGAGGATCATCAACACCTATTTCGAAAACCTCTACTCTCAAAAGTTTGATAACACAGAAGAAATAGACAGATTCTTAGAAGCATATGAAGTACCAAAGCTAGATCAAGAGGATATAAAACTGTTGAATAACCCAATCTCTGCTAATGAAATTGAAAATGTAATTAAGTCCTTACCCACCAAGAAGAGCCCAGGCCCAGATGGATTCACTGCAGAATTCTACAGGAAATATAAAGAAGACCTAATGCCGACACCCCTCAAACTATACAATGAAATTGAAAGGGAAGCAATCCTTCCTAAGTCATTCCTGGAAGCAAATATTACTCTAGTACCAAAACCTGAGAAAGACCCAACTATAAAAGAGAACTATAGACCGATCTCCCTAATGAACACAGATGCAAAAATCCTCAATAAAATATTGGCAAATAGGATCCAGCAAATCATCAAGAAGATTATACACCATGACCAAGTGGGATTCATCCCAGGAATGCAAGGATGGTTCAACATATGCAAATCAATAAATGTAATCCACCATATCAATAAAGCCAAAAATAAGAATCACATGATCATTTCTATAGATGCAGAAAAAGCCTTCGATAAGGTCCAACACTTATTCATGATAAGAACTTTACAGAAAATTGGAATAAATGGTCTTTACCTCAATATAATAAAGGCCATTTATGACAAACCAACAGCCAGCATCATACTAAATGGCCAAAAATTGAAAGCCTTTACTTTAAAATCGGGCACAAGACAAGGATGTCTTTATCACCACTCCTATTTAATATAGTACTGGAAGTATTAGCCAGAGCAATTAGGCAAGAAAGAGAAATAAAAGGGGTAAAGATAGGAAAAGAAGAAGTTAAATTATCATTGTTTGCAGATGACATGATACTCTACATAGAAGACCCCCTAAACTCCATTGAAAGACTCTTAGATACAATAAATAAATTCAGTAATGTGGCTGGATACAAAATCAATACTCAGAAATCAATAGCATTCCTATACACGAACAACAAAATTACAGAGAGGGAAATAAGAGAAACTGGACTATTCACATTAGCAAGCAAAAAAATGAAATATTTAGGAATTACTCTTACGAAATAAGTGAAAGACTTATACAGTGAAAATTATAATACACTGAAAAAGGAAATTGAAGATGATCTCAGAAAATGGAAAGACATCCCTTGCTCATGGATAAGAAGAACAAACATTGTGAAAATGGCCATTCTCCTAAAACTGTTATACAGATTCAATGCAATCCCAATAGAAATACCATCAACATACCTTATAGATCTAGAGAAATCACTCCTAAATTTCATCTGGAACCAGAAGAGACCTACAATCGCAAAGGCAATTCTAAGCAGCAAAGACAAAGCAGGAGGCATCACAATCCCTGACTTGAAGTTATACTACAAAGCAACAGTAGTAAAATCAACATGGTATTGGAATCAAAACAGAGCCGAAGATCAGTGGAATAGATTAGAAGATACAACCACAACTACGAACACACTCAACCACCTTATCTTTGATAAAGGAGCCAAGCAGGTTCACTGGAAGAACCACAGTCTCTTTAATAAATGGTGCTGGAAAAACTGGCTCTCCATTTGCCGAAAACTAAAGCTAGACCCATGTCTATCACCATGTACTAAATTAAAATCTAAATGGGTCAAAGATCTGAATATTAAAACAGAAACACTAAATCTATTGGAAGACAAATTAGGTAGAAACCTTGGAGACATAGGGGTAGGTAGAGAATTCATGAACAGGACTCAAACCGCACGGGAAATACTTCCCAGAATCAATAACTGGGACCACTTCTTATTAAAAAGTTTCTGCATGTCAAAAGAAATCTCCAGCATAGTGAAAAGAAAACCCACAAACTGGGAAAAGATTTTAGTGAACTCTCTCTCAGACAAGGGCCTCTTGTCTAAAACATATAAAGAATTAAAGAAACTCAGACTTCCAAAATTCAAAGATCCAATCCAAAAATGGGCATCTGAGATGAATACGCAATTCTCAGATGAAGAAATGCAAATGGCAAATAAATACATGAAAAAATGTTCATCATCATTGGTCATTAGAGAAATGCAAATTAAAACCACACTGAGATACCATCTCACACCTGAAAGAATGGCCAGGATCAAGAAAACCGACAACAAATGCTGGAGAGGCTGTGGGGAAAAAGGAACTCTCCTGCACTGCTGGTGGGAGTGTAGACTGGTACAGCCTTTGTGGAGATCTGTCTGGAGATTTCTCAAAAAGTTGGGACTGGAAATCCCATTTATTCCAGCTATTCCACTTCTAGGCATATTCCCAGAAGAACTGAAAGCATCATACCACAGTGATATATGTGCACCTATGTTTATAGCAGCACAATTTGTAATCACCAGATCTTGGAAACAACCCAAGTGTCCATCAACTGAGGAATGGATAAAAAAGTTGTGGTATTTCTATACAATGGAGTATTATTCAGCTATAAAGAAGGATCACATTGAGATATTTATCAATAAATGGGCGCAGCTTGAGACCATACTCATAAGTGAAATAAATCAATCTCGCATGTGTGAATACCGAATAGTTTCCCTAATGTAAGTATTGATTCAAATATATAAAAATATGTGGTAATCATGATTCCCCATTAGGTGGCCTTGAAGCCTTATAAAGTTTTCACTCATTAATTAGAAAGACTTTATTCTGGGCTTCTTGATATGAAAATATTTGAAGCTAGAGTATATGAAGTTTTATCCAAATATTTCAAGGAAAAAGACACTATGGTAACTACTATTAAGTCGGGTTATATGGTGGTGAAGTACTAGGTTGTTAAAACAGTCATGCTGTGACCTCTATTGTTATATTGTTATGTCCTGTTTTATCTCAATCTCCCCCTTATTGTTTTAAAAAAATTATTTAATCATTTCTTATGTTTGTCTTAATTAAAGAAAAAATTCAAAAAATTAGGATATATAAATAGTAACTCTTTTTGATTTCCTATTAACTTGTTTTGAAGTCCTGTAGTACTCCCACGATCTTGTTTTGACTGATTAGACTCTGTTCCATTCTATATGATAGTATCAAGTTTGAAGACATAGGCAACTACTTTGAAGACAATAAGATTCACTAAGATACCCATTCTGGTTTGACTATTGTCTTCTTTGGAAGTCCTGTAATGTTTACAATGCCTAAGTTTTATTGGTCTTGTTCTCTACTGTTTTGTCCAACTTTATAATATCTAATGAGATAGACAATTCTTTTTAAGGAAACAAGGGACAACGTTGATAACCATCGTTGATAAACTTGTACTCTGTTCTACACCATGTGCTATGTCTATCCTTGGTATTGACTGACAGCTTTGTTTTGCCATATTTGACTGTATTCTTCCCCCCCCCAAAAAAAGTAATAAGCACTAAGGAGTAATAAAATCCAAAATGTGTAAATTTTGTTGTAAAAAAGAGAGGGAAAAAAAAAAGAAAAAGAGCTCTAACGGATATAACAGCAAGTGTGTTTAGGGGTGTTAAATAGCTGACTATATCAATGTTTTTGGATCATTGAACACAGCTGTTTGCAGTCTCCCTGTTTGAATGTCCACCTTGTATTCTTTGATACTGTGATTTGAGGAACTATTTTCAAGATGATAATATGTAATCTACTAACAGGTGATTTCTTACTGTTATGTTTTTTTTTGTTTTGTTTTGTTTTGTTTTGTTTGTAGTTCTGTATTATGTGTACCTTTACACCACTTTGGTTTGTTTTGTGTTTTTCTCTTTTTCCTCTTTAAAAAAAAAAAAAGAAACCAGAAACAGGACAAGAGGGAATATCGGTCCAGGAGAGGTAAATACAGAAGAGATTAAGGGCAGCAAACATGTAATATCAGACATGGCATCAGCTGACATAAAGAAATATCTTCATAACATTATAGATGAACTCAAAACTGAAATATTAATACAAGTAAAGCAAGATATAAGATTAGTAAGAGAAACGCTAAGCATCTCTCAAGAAGACATAGATGGAAGAATGGAGGAACACAAAAAAAGGAGAGAAACTTTCAATGAATAATATTTTTTAAAAAACCTAGAATACATGAAACAGATTCAAAGAGATTACCAGGAAATTAAAAATTTCATTGAAAGCTTAAAAAATTGCCTGAAGGAGACCTGAATTTAGATTTTAAAAACTTGAAGATAGGTTTCCAATATGTGATTGTGAAAGGAAAGTTCTCTTAAAAATAACAAGGAAACAGGCAGTAACAATACAAAGGCTAGAAGATGACAAGAGGATCTATAACTTAAGAGTAAAAAATGTGAGTGAAGAAGCAGGGGTAAAAACAAAGGAAATACAAATACAATTCACCAAAATAATTAAGGAAAACTTCCTAAGCATACAAAAAGGAAAGGATATTCAAATGTATGAGCCATACAGAACTCCAGCCACCTACAACCAAAACAGAGCTTCACCCAGACATATAATAATCAAGATCCCACAAATTCATCACAAGAACAGAATATTAAAAGCCATCAGAGAAAAGAAACAGATCACCTATAAAGGAAAACCCAACAAAATCACAACAGACTTCTCAACACAAACCATCAAATCAAGAAGAGCTTGGAGCAAAGTATTCCAAGCTCTAAAAGAAAATAACCTCCAACCCAAATTGATGTACCCTGAAAAACTCTCTCTCAAAATTAATGAAGAAACAAAATGCTTCCATGGTAAAGAGGAACTGGGGGAGTTTGTGACCACCAATCCAGCCCTACAAAAAATACTGAAGGACATTCTAGAAAGAGAGAAAAAAATAAACACCAGGATTTCAGGAACAGTGGCAGAGAGGCCTCTATGAACAGGGAAGACAGTAGAATGAGGGAGAAAAGCAGAAAACCAATGGCAGAAAAATAGCATAACGGAAATTAGATGAGAAGGTTGGGCTATAATCTCTAACATAGATGGCCATGATACACTAACAAAAAGAAACACAGAAAGAGTAACTCAGGAGATAGGGTCAACTGAGATGCAATGTATAGGAAATATAATTAACCTGAAAGAGGGTTTATGGAACAAAAGTCAAAGATGAGAAAACAATGCTCTATGTGACAGAGAACCAAAGAGAAATAGTAGCAACCTGTCCAGCAGCTGCAGATAGGTTGGAAAGTCATGACACACTTATGCAGTGGAGAACTACTCATCAATAATGAAAGAAAACCTTTAGGCTTTTGTAAGTAAAGGAATACAACTTAAGATCAAGCCCAGGGGTAAAAAGGTTCAGAACCACTTAGGTAGATAGTGGGTTGCCTCCCTAATCTAAAAACTAAAGGAGTTAGTGGGACCCAAAATATACAAAGCACCCTGAGAAAGTGAAAGGGGAGGAATTGTCTAAAAAAGTAAGGCAGAGGACATTGTTAATAGTGTACCAGAATTTAAAAGACATAGTAGTCTTATCCCTATGTTTAGTTTGATTATATTTTGTTGCAGTCTGTCTACTCATATTAGATTTGAGGGCACAGACAGCTAACCCAAAAATAGCAGGTTATACTACAGTAACTATCCTTAATTTCCTATTAACTTAAACTGAAACCCTGTATTACTTACATGTCTTACTGTGACTGATCTTATTTGAAGCTGGTTTGTTAGACCGCTGTTTAGAATTGACTGATTTTATTGAAATTTGGTATGCTTGATAGTATCAAGTCTAAGAGTAGAGGCAACTCCTCTGAAGATGACAAGATGTAAAACAGATATCCATTCTGGTTCTGATTATTAACCACTTTCAAGTCCTACAATGTCTTCAAAGTTGTGTTTTTATTAAAGTAGCTATGTAATGTTATATTCAATTATATTATGCCTGATGATGTGAACACTTCTATTGAAAATAACAAGAGAAAGCATAGTAACTACTGTAGATCACGTAATATTGTGATCCTATATGTCTTTTTCATTTCATGTTTTTCTAGGAATTTGTTTTGTTGTCTTGTTTTGATCTATTTTTCTCTATAGTACAGAAAGGATAGATACACATGTAGAGATTCACACATGGGAAGAATTTCTAAACTATTTATGGGAACAGATTATATAATACACGATGTAATGAACAGATACTCTGAAGAAGAAGAGACACTAAGAAACCCAATACTAATTCTATAGCATTATGATATAAAATCTAGCAATACTATCATTCACTGTTCACAATGATATTAGTCTAGTCTCTTATGTTCAGTTTCAGCATATGTAAAGATAAGACAGCTACTTACGAAGAGACTGAGAAACATTATGATAGTCATTATTGATTTCCCCAAAATCAGGTCTTGAAGACTTAAAAAGCCTTCATCATCCTGTAATGATTTGATTAGTTCTATAATGTTCAGTATATATTTAATGTATGTGAAGATGGGGACAACTATTTGGAAGAAAACTAGAGAAAATAAGATAGTGAAGATCTCCAGTGGACTTGATTTGAAATCTGTGATTCTTTAAATTGTTTCCTTATAAACTGTTTTGTTCTTTTTGTTATGTTTAATCTCACCCTCTTTAAGATAAAAAACAAATGTGTAGGACTGATAACCGTATTACTAAGTCCTTGTTGGATCATAAAGCAGAACTGTTTGCAGTGTCATTATTTGAATATCACTTTGTATATTTTAATTTTGTAACACAAGCAACTATTTCTAAGATCACCGTATGTAACTTATCGACTGGTGATTTCTTACTGTTTATTTTTCTGAAATTCTGTATTGCTTCTACCCTTTTTCTTTCTCTTTAAATAAAAAAAGAACTTCTAAATAGTTTAAGAAAACTAATTATATAATGCATGATGAAATGAACAACCTCTTTGAAGAAAAAGAGACACAATGGTACCTAGTGCTAATTCTGTAGTGTCATGATGTGAAATTCAGCAATACTATTATTCTTTGTTCATAGCGATTTTAATGTTTTGTTTTGTTTTGTTTTGTTTAATTTCAACCAATGTGAAGATATGGAGTTACCTTATTGTCTGGTCTTGAAGCTCTAAAATGCCTTCAACATCCTGTTCAGATCAGTTTTATACTATGCTTTTTTTGTATGAATTTATTGCATGTGAAGATATGGACAACTATGTGGAAGAAAAAAAGAGACAATATGATAGATAGTGAAGATCTCCAGCTGTCTTGCTTTGAAATCTGTGTCTCTTTCATTGCTTTCTTATGTTGTGTTTTGTTGTGTTTAATTTTATCCTCTTTAAAATGATATTTAAAAAAGAGATAAGATTTATAAAAAGAAAACAAATAAATAAAAAGTGTGAGGTAAAAATGAACAATACATGAAATGAAATTTATAGAGGACTTTAGGAACAGATTTGAGCAGGCAGATTTACTGAACTTGAAGATACAGCAGCTAAAATGATCTAGCCCCATTATCTTGTTTTAACTGATTAGACTATTCTGCTCTGTATGAAAGTAACAAGTATCAGAGTATAGGCAACTACTTTGAAGGCAATAAGATTCACTATGATCCCCATTCTGGTTTGATTATTATCCTCTTTTGAGTTTCTGTAAGACTTGCAATGTTTAGGTTTTATTGGTCTTGTTCTCTACTGTTTTGTTCAACTTTATAATACCTAATGAGATAGACAATTCTTCTTAAGGAAACAAGAGCCATTATGGTAACCATTGTTGATAACCTTGTACTCTGTTTTTACATCATGTGCTATGTCTATCCTTGGTTTTGACTGACAGCTTTTTCTATCATGCTTGATTTTATTCTCTTACAAAAAAAGTAATAAGATCTCAGGGAGCAATAAAACCCAAAATGTGTAAATTTTGTTGTAATAAAGAGGGGGGGAAAGTGCCCTAAAGGATACAACAGCAAGGGTGTTTAAGTGTGTTCAATAGAAGACCATATTAATATTTTTGATTGGATTACTGAACACAACTATTTGCAGTCTCACTGTTTGAATGTTCAATTTGTGTGCTTTGATCCTGTGACCTGAAACACCATTTCTAAGATGATAGCATGTAATCTATTAACTGGTGATAGCTTACTGGTTTTTTGTTTGTTTGTTTGTTTGTTTGTTTTGTAGTTCTGAATTATTTGTACCCTTACACTGTTTTGTTTTGTCCTGCTTTTTTTTCTCTTTTTCCTTTTAAATAAAAAAAAGAATTTAAAAGAAAGATCAACAAAGCCTAAAGCATCTGTGATAAACCATAAAGCAGGCCAATATTAACATTTTCAAAATCCAAGAAAGACACAGAAGGAATATTTGAAGAAATAATGGCCCAAAACTTTCCAAATTTGATAAAAGATGTGAATTTATACAAGCAAGAGCTCAGTAAGTTTCAATTAGGATAAAATCAAAGATCTATATCTCAGTCTATCAAACTATATACAAGCCATCAAAATGTTATATGTTAATGCATTATAGAATAATATACATAATGATATAATCAAACTATGAAAAGACAGAGAATAGTTTTCTTTTCTCCCTCTTTTTTTTGAGACAGGGTCTCTCTAAGTTGCTAAGAGAGCTAGAACTTGTGATCCTCTTGCCTTAGCTTCCCACGTGTTGGCATTACAAGCAGCAACACCATACCCAGCTAAGAGAGAATCTTAAAAGCAAGATAGCAGTGATTCAACATACATAAGGAATGGTCAATAAAATTAACAATGAATTTCTCATCAGGATCCATGAAAGCCAGAACTCTGTGGTATGACATTTGTGGTAAGTTAAATTGATTTTTTTATTTAAAAGCAAAAACAAAACAAAACAGTGTAAGGGTACAAGTAATACAGAACTACAAAAAAAAAACAGTAAGAAATCACCAGTTAGTAGATTACACATTATCATCTTAGAGATAGTTGCTCAAGTCACAGGATCAAAGCATACAAAGTGGACATTCAAACAGTGAGACTGCAAAGAGTTGTGTTCAATGATCCAACCAAAAATATTAATATGGTCATCTATTTAACACCCCTCAACACACTTGCAGTTGTATCCTTTAGAGCACTTTTTTCCCTCTCTTTTTTACAACAAAATTTACACATTTTGGGTTTTATTACTCCGTAGTTCTCAATACTTTTTTGGAAGAGAATAAAGCCAAATATGGCAAAACAAAGCTGTCAGTCAAAACCAAGGATAGACATACCACATGATGTAAAAACAGAGTACAAGGTTATCAACAATGGTTACCATAATGCCTCTTGCTTCCTTAAAAAGAACTGTCTATCTCATTAGGTATTATAAAGTTGAACAAAACAGTAGAGAACAAAACCAATAAAACCTAAACCTTGTAAACATTACAGGACTTCAAAAGAAGATAATAGTCAAACCAGAATGGGCATCATAGTGAATCTTATTGCCCTCAAAGTAGTTGCCTATACTCTGATACTTGATACTATCATACAGAATGGAACAGAGTCTAATCAGTCAAAACAAGATAGTGGGAGTATTACAGGACTTCAAATCAAGTTAATAGGAAATCAAAAAGTTACTACAATATGTCCTGCTAATTTTTTTATTTTTCCCCTTAATTAAAAAAATCATAAAATATAACTAAATAATTTTTTTAAAGAATAAGGGAGAGATTGAGATAAAAGATGACATAACAACAATAACAATGCAGGTCAAAGCATGACAGTTTCAGCAACCTAGTGCTTCACCACCAAATAAACCGACTTAATAGTAGTTACCATAGTGTCTTTTTCCTTGAAATATTTGAATATAACTTCATATACTACAGCATCAAACATATCAAGTCAGTGTAAAACCATTCAAGTGGATGAAAGCATTGTAAGGTATTTAGAACCAGCTAACAGAAAACAAACAATGGTTTCTATATTATCTCTTTGCCTATAACAATTTTTGATTATACTATCACATATAATAAATTCCAGCAAGATACATCATGATAAAACCAATGGAGACAGAAGAGCCATAGTTTGGTGGGGCTTCAAAACAAGATGATAGTAAATCAGCACTATCTATTATGATGACTTGTTTTCTTCAAAATAGCTGTTCATTTCATCACAGGCCACAATATCAAGCAGCCCAGAATAAAGCCATTCCAATTTTATAAGTGAAAACTTTATAAGATTTCAAGGCCACATAATGGGGAATCATGATTACCACATACTTTTATATATTTGAATCATTTCTTACATAAGGGAAACTATTCAGTATTCACACATGCAAGATTGATTTATTTCACTTATGAGTATGTCTCAAGCTGTGCCCATTTATTGATAAATATCTCAATGTATCCTTCTTTATAGCTGAGTAGTACTCCACTGTATAGAAATATCACAATTTTTTATCCATTCCTCAGTTGATGGACACTTGGGTTGTTTCCAAGATCTGGTGATTAAAAATTGTGCTGCTATAAACATAGGTGCACATATATCACTGTGATATGATGCTTTCAGTTCTTCTGGGAATATGCCTAGAAGTGGAATAGCTGGAACAAATGGGACTTCCAATCCCAGCTTTTTGAGAAATCTCCAGACTGACCTCCACAAAGGCTGTACCAGTCTACACTCCCACCAACAGTGTAGGACAGTTCCTTGTTCCCCACAGCCTCTCCAGCATTTGTTGTTGTTGGTTTTCTTGATCCTGGCCATTCTTTCAGGTGTGAGATGGAATCTCAGTGTGGTTTTAATTTGCATTTCTCTAATGACCAATGATGATGAACATTTTTTCATGTATTTATTTGCCATTTGTACTTCTTCATCTGAGAAGTGCATATTCATCTCAGACGCCCATTTTTGGATTGCATCTTTGAATTTTGGGGGTATGAGTTTTTTTTAATTCTTTATATGTTTTTGACAAAAGTCCCTTGTCTGAGGGGGAGTTCACTAAGATCTTTTCCCAGTTTGTGGGTTTTCTTTTCACTATGCTGGAGATTTCTTTTGACATGCAGAAACTTTTTAATAAGAGGTGGTCCCAGTTATTGATTCTGGGAAGTATTTCCTGTGCGGTTTGAGTCCTGTTCATGAATTCTCTACCTACCCCTATGTCTTCAAGGTTTCTACCCAATTTGTCTTCCAATAGATTTAGTGTTTCTGTTTTAATATTCAGATCTTTGACCCATTTAGATTTTAATTTAGTACATGGTGATAGGCACGGGTCTAGTTTTAGTTTTCGGCAAACGGAGAGCCAGTTTTTCCAACACCACTTATTAAAGAGACTGTCGTTCTTCCAGTGAACCTGCTTGGCTCCTTCATCAAAGATAAGGTGGTTGAGTGTGTTTGTAGTTGTGGTTGTATCTTCTAATCTATTCCACTGATCTTCGGCTCTGTTTTGATTCCAATACCATGTTGATTTTACTACTGTTGCTTTGTAGTATAACTTCAACTCAGGGATTGTGATGCCTCCTGCTTTGCCTTTGCTGCTTAGAATTGTCTTTGCTATTCTAGGTTTCTTCTGGTTCCAGATGAATTTTAGGAGTGATTTCTCTAGATCTATAAGGTATGTTGATGGTATTTTTATTGGGATTGCAGTGAAGCTTGTATAACAGTTTTAGGAGAATGGCCATTTTCACAATGTTTGTTCTTCCTATCCGTGAGCAAGAAACGTCTTTCCATTTTCTGAGACCCTCTCAAATTTCTTTTTAAATTGTATTATAGTTTTCCCTGTATAGGTCTTTTACTTCTTTCATAAGAGTAATTCCTAAATATTTCATTTTTTTGCTTGCTAGTGTGAAGAGGGTGGCTTCTCTTATTTCTCTCTGTGATTTTGTTGTTCGTGTATAGGAATGCTATTGATTTCTGAGTATTGATTTTGTATCCAGCTACATTACTGAATTTACTTATTATGTCTAAGAGTCTTTCAATGGAGTTTAGGGGGTCTTCTAGGTAAAGTATCATGTCATCTGCAAACAATGATAATTTAACTTCTTCTTTTCCTATCTTTACCGCTTTTATTTCTCTCTCTTGTCTAATTGCTCTGACTAGTATTTCCAGTGCTATATTAAATAGGAGTGGTGATAAGGGACATCCTTGTCTTGTGCCTGATTTTAAAGTAAAGGCTTTCAATTTTTGGCCATTTAGTATGATACTGGCTGTTGGTTTGTCATAGATGGCCTTTATTACATTGAGGTAACGACCACCTATTCCTATTTTCTGTAAAGTTCTTATCATGAATGAATGTTGGACCTTATCAAAGGCTTTTGCTGCATCTATAGAAATGATCATGTGATTCTTTTGGCTTTATTGATATGGTGGATTACATTTATTGATTTACATATGTTGAACCATCCCTGCATGCCTGGGATGAATCCCACTTGGTCATGATGTATAATCTTCGTGATGATTTGTTGCATCCTATTTGCCAATATTTTATTGACGATTTTTGCATCTGTGTTCATTAGGGAGATTGGTCTATAGTTCTCTTTTTTACTTGGATCTTTCTCAGGTTTTGGTACTAGAGTAATATTTGCTTCCAGGAATGACTTAGGAAGGATTACTTCCCTTTCATTGAATAGTTTGAGGAGTGTCGTCATTAGGTCTTCTTTGTATTTCTTGTAGAATTCTGCAATGAATCCATCTGGGCCTGGGCTCTTCTTTGTAGGTAAGGACTTAATTACATTTTCAATCTCATTAATAGAGATTGGGTTATTCAGCAGTTTAACATCCTCTTGATCTAGCCTTGGTACTTCATATGTTTCTAGGAATCTGTCTATTTCTTCTGTGTTATCAAACCTTTGAGAGTAGAGGTTTTCGAAATAGGTGTTGATGATCTTCTGTATTTCTGTAGAGTCTGTAGTGATTTCACCTTTTTCATTTCTTATTACATGAATTTGAGCTTTTTCTTCCCTTTTGTAATAAGGTTGGCTAGGGGCTTATTGATTTTATTTATTCTTTAAAGACCAACTCTTTGATTCGTTGATTCTTTGGATTTTTTTTCTTAGTCTCTATTGCGTTGATTTCTGCTCTGATTTTTATAATTTCCTCTCTTCTTTTGGCTTTGGGCTTGACTTGCTCTTCTTTTTCTAGCTCTTTGAGGTGTAGCATCAGGTTATTTATTTGTATTCATTCTGTTTTCCTGATGTGGGAACTCAGTGCAATAAATTTTCCTCGGAGGATGGCTTTCATTGCGTTCCACATACTCTGGTAAGTTGTATTTGTGTTTTCATTTTCTTGCAGGTAGTGTTTAATTTCTTCTTTAATTTCCTCTGTGACCCACTGATTACTCAAGAGTGTATTATTCAGTTTCCATGTGTTTGTGGGATTTTTGCAGTATCTTTTATCATTAATTTCTAATTTCAAAGCGCTATGATCCAATAACATGCAAGGGATGATTTCAACTCTTTTGCATTTGTTTAAATATGTTCTGTGAGCTAATATATGGTCTATTTTAGAGAATGACCCATGTACTGCTGAGAAGAATGTGTATTCTGATGTTGTTGGTGGAACATTCTGTATATGTCTATCAAGCCCACTTGTTCACAGGTGTGATTCATTTCTGGGTTTTTTTGCTCATTTTCTGTCTGGTTGATCTGTTCCTTGGTGTCAATGGTGTGTTAAGGTCTCCTGTTACAATTGTGTTACTGATAATTTGAGTTTTCATTTCTGTTAATAGTTTTCTTATATAACTGGGTGCTCTGGAGTTTGGTGCATATATATTTAAGAAAGCTGTCTCTTCCTCTTGGAGTTTTCCCCTAACGAGTATGTAGTGACCTTCTTTGTCCTTTATGATCATTGTTGGTTTAAAGTTCATGTTGTCTGCAAAGAGAATGGCTACTCCTGCTTTTTTCTAGATTCATGTTGCATGAAGTATTGTTTTCCATCCTTTGACTTTCAGTCTGTGAATATCCTTCTGGGTTAGATGGGTTTCCTGTAAATAGCATATGGTTGGATTTTGTTTCTTGATCCATTCTGCTAGTCTGTTTCTTTTGATTGGTGCATTGAGACCATTTACATTAATGGTTTTAACTGTTATATGCTGGTTTATTGTTGACATGTTATCTTTCTGCTGTTGCATCTTTATCTTTCTATTTAATTATC
This sequence comes from Cavia porcellus, assembly GCF_034190915.1. Lineage (NCBI taxonomy): Eukaryota > Metazoa > Chordata > Mammalia > Rodentia > Caviidae > Cavia > Cavia porcellus. The sequence goes on along the minus strand of NW_026947494.1, from coordinate 76,161,468 downwards.
TGCTTTGCTTAGTGGCTTTTTCCTTTGTGTATCTAAACTGTCTCTCAATATTTTTTGCAGGGTTGGTTTGGTGTCATGAAGTTCTTCAGCTGTTCTTTGTCACAGAAGTATCGTATTTCACCATCGATTTTGAATGACAGTTTTTCAGGGTACATCAGTCTAGGTTGGAAATCATTTTACTTTAAGATCTGGAATACTTCACTCCATGCTCTTCTTGACTTTATTGTTTATGCTGAGAAGTCTGCTGTGATTTTGATAGGTTTTCCTTTATAAGTGATCTGTCTTTTCTCTCTGACAGCTTTTAATAATCTATTCTTGTGTTAGATTTCTGGGATGGTGATTATTATATGTCTGAGTGTAGTTTTATTTTGGTTATGACTATTTGGAGTTCTATATGCTTCACTGAACCTGATGTCAGTTTCTGATCTCATGCTTGGGAAATTTTCAGCTATTACTTTTCTAAATATCCTCTTGACATCCCTTATGTTGTCCCCTTCTTTTTCATTAATCCCTATCATTCTTATGTTATTTTTCTTTGCATCGTCTTGCAGTTGTTGAATTGTTGTTTCTTGATTCCTTGTTATTTTTAAAAGATCCTTCCTTTCCTGTTCACTAGCTGCAATCCTGTCTTCAAGGTCTGAAATTCTATCTTCACTTTCATTGAGGCAGTTTTTACAGCTTCCCACTGAAAGTGGAGTTTTTGATTTCCTGCATATCTCTGTGCATCTGCTTTATGTATTCTGTTTGTTTCTTATATTGCTCATCTAGGGATTCTATCTTTTTGTTTAGTTCCTCCAATTTTTTTAACTGTGTTTTCTTTAGATATATTTAGAATCTCTTTCATTTCTTTTATCATTTCTTCTTTTACCTGGGAGATTATTTTGAGTTTGAATTCCTTTAAGCTTCCCGGAGTTGCTTGTTTATTTCAGTAGCTATTATGTCCAATATTTGAGGTGTATGGCATATATTTTCTTCTATATACATCGCTCCTAGGGTTTCTTGAGATGGGCTGGAGGTTTGAGGTTGTAATTTAGTTTTTCGTTTTGTCATTTTCCTATATTTCTGTGTTTCAAGTATTATTCCAAAGCTTCCTCAGGGTCTGTTGGAAATCCACTTCTATGTTCGCAGCTCCTGGGACTCTGGCACCCAGTTCCCCTAGGCCGCTGGGCCTCTGGAACCAGAGGTGGTCTTCTACCTGCTTAGAATTCCACAGTTCCAGATAGGCTGGGTTCCAAGGACAGTGTGCGCCTGCCTGCTTGCTTGAAACTTCACAGTTCTCTGAGCACAGCCAAAATGGGGAGGCGGATGTAGGCACCTCGGACCCACTTAGCCACTCCTCTGCACCTGGAAGGCTCGAGGGTCCCGAACAGGCTGGGCTTGGGGCAGAGTGCACTGGGCCCTTACTACAGGCCGCGCATCCTCTGGAACTGGTGATGCTCGCCTGCTTGCTTAGAAATCCACAGTCCGTAAGTTAAATTTAAAAAAAAAACAGTGGTGATGGGGAATCTGTCAATTAAGAATTCTCAATCAGGCAAAATTATCTTTCAAACATGCATAACAAATTTAAATCCTCAGATAAACAAACCTTGGGAGAGTTCATTACTATGAAACTAGGACTCCAGTGGGAAAAAAATGAAACGATAAATGGTACTAGACAGTCACTTGAATCAGTATGAAAAATTAAAGAACCAATAAATGCATTTACTCTGTAAGTAAATACAATGACAGTAGTGTTGTATCTCTTGCTTTTAGCTTCTATGAGTTTTCATATAATTTATATGGATATGCATATACAGTAAATATAAAGTTTAGCTGACACACAGTGTATATACATAGAATCTGTGACAACAGAAACATAAAGAGGACATGTGTAGAGTATCACATGAGTAGAAATTTTTATATTACTGAAAATAAGTGCCAGTTCAAGCTAGACTGCTATAAACTTATGATAGTAACTGTTATTCTTAAGGTAATTACTAACAGCAAAAAAGTTTTTTATAAAACAGAACTGGGCCTCATCTTTAGATATACTAAAATGGAATTTCTGAAAATGAAGCCTAGGACTCTATTTTTAAAAGTCCAATACATCCTGTCATAAAAACAAAGCCATGGGGATTCACTCTCATTTTTCTTCCACCACCTATAAACTTGTTTTCCCCTATACTAAACCCTTTTTATTCTAAGATAGCAAAATTTAGACAAAATCTCCTGCTTTGAACCTCTAATTATCATTAATCCAATTTTTTAACTGAATAAAACACTCATTTGGTTACCTCCATAATTTTTTTTATTTACACAGTGACACAAAAACTATGTGAAACACCTGACTTTAATCTAGAACCTGAGCCAGAGGGAAAATTAAGGCTATTGCTATAAGGGACATTATTAAATCAACCAAAATAATTGGTTATGGGCAATAAATCAGGAAAAAAAATATACACTTGTTTAGCTAATGATTATTCTATAATTATATATGCAAATGTCCCTATTCTTAAGACATGCATGTTGTAATAGTTACACCTAAAGAATCATAATGTTATGTGGGCATGATGATGCATGCCTGTAATCTCAGTACTCAGAGAAGCTGAGGCAGGAGGATCATAAGCCCTGTCTGAGCAACTTAGTGACTTAGATTCTATTTCAAAATTTTAAAAACTTTAAGGTCTGGGGATGTAACTCAGTGCAAAAACCTTGTGTTCAATTCCCAGAACCACCAAAACACAAAATATGTAACCCACTATCAAATAGTTCAGGAAAGAAAAGTAGAGTTTGTGAAGATGAGACTGGATCTGAGGATAGGGTATGGGACGTAGAGAGGGGCAAGGGAAATAAAAAGATGTGATATGGTTGTGTACCAGTTTCCCAAGATAAATGGAAAGATTATATATCAGAAACAAACTAATAAAAACACAGCATTGCAATGCAAACACTCACACTGTAGTAAACTGGGCACACACTCAAGGAAACTGAGGCAAGGAAAAGTTTTTTGAGATAAAATGGGAGATATGCAAATAAGCTGCATGGCTACAGAGTTCAATGGTTTTGGAGACCAAACGGCTTCAGCTCACAGAGGGTAGTGCAGTTATTAGGCAACTGTTCTGTCCAGAAATCCCCCACTGTGCAAGCAACCAGCTGACGGGAGGAACACAAGCTGGGATGATAGCAACTGAGGTACAAAAACAACTTAATGCTTGTATTTATTGATTGACTTTGCAGGTCTTTGACCAGTAGTAGTCTCAGCATCTGTTTAAAGGATAATAATATGCAAAATAGCAGCTGTGGGGGATTTCTTTGTCTTCTCTTTGAAATTTGATATTGTTATTGCTGTTTTGCTTTACTCTGGTTTATTGTTTTATTCCTTTCAAAACAAAGATAAAACATTATAGAGAATGTATATGTATGATAAAATATATGTGCACCTCACAAAGAAAAAGAACTCTCATTTAGTTAGATGTTTAGGAAAAGCTTCACATAGAAGACAGTGTCAATTAAGTACATTCTAGGAAGAAGTAATCTGTTAGCAAAGGAGTAATAACTAGAGAGAGTGGGGAAAAAGTAATCCAACCTTGTTAACCATGGACTGTTACAGTTTGTGTCTAGATATTCCCCCAAAGTCTCATGCAAAATCCAAAGATAGGACTTTTTCAGAGGTGGCTGAACCTAGAGTGCAGGGTGCTGGGATTATGAAATCAGCCCCTTGGTTGGTTTGGCACTGCCATAATCCCAGTATCTTAGATAAAGTATAAAAAGGACAGAAAGATGTTGCTAAGCCCCTGTCTTTGCAGTCTTCCACTGCTGTGAGTGGCTTCCTGTCTGCCACATGTCACCATACTTGGAGCCAAAAGATTATGGACTGAAACCTCTGTAAATGCTTAATTAAATAATTCTTTCCTCTCTTTAACTTTGGACATCGAGAATTTTGTCTTAGCCATGAGGAAAGTAGTTAAGCCATGGACGAGTGAGAGATAGAGCTAGATGGAAGCACTACTAAAAGTTTACCAAAAGAAATTCTCTGAGGCATAGAAAGAGCTTCAAATATAGAATTTTTCTTCCTAAATGACTTTGCTTTGTTCATAATTTATTTCTTGGTGACTTCTATGATTTGGATATAGTTTAAGCATCCCACAAAACTTCATGAGCTAAAATTTAATCACCATTTTGAGGTACAAAGAGGGTGAAAACTTAATCCAACTATGATATTTAGAAATATGGTGGGAGGTGATTTGGATTAGATAAAGTTTTCAGTGTGGAGCTCCCATAACTGAACCCTGGTGGCTTTATAAGAAAAAAGAAAAAAAGAGCAGAAGACACACACACAGTGTGTCTCCTGCCACCTGCTGCATCAACAAGAAGGCCATCACCGATTCAACCTCTCAACATTGTTCCTCTATGGCTGGGAACCAAAATAAACCCTTTTTCTTTCTAAATTTAAAAAAGAACAATTTTGGAGCTGCTCAGTGCTGAACCATGGAACTGTACAACATAACTAAGGTCAAGTGGGATTCCTATTAAGACACTGCCATGCATTTCGGTGAAAATGAAGAGGGTGTAGCCTCGGTGACACAGATACAAGATTAGACACTGTTTCTTCTTTTTATATAATCAATATGAACTCCTGCACTGCTACAAAACTGATCATGCATAGTGGCAATAAAGTAACAAAATTTTATTTTCTAAAAGAAAATAAAGATCAATAGCTCCTCTATAATGGACAAGCTGAGAAAAATCAGGAAAACAATTCCATTCACAATAGCTTCATAAAATATGTAGAAATCAATGTAACTATGGAGGTGAAAAATGAAAATTTCAGAACACCAAGGAAAGAAATCAAAGAAGACAGTAGAAAGTAGAAAGACTACCCATGTCTTTTGGCAGAATTGGTATTTTCAAAATGTCCATATTGCCAAAAGTGACCTCGGGATTCCCATCAAAATACCAATGACTTTCTTCATGAAATACCAACTACAAAAGAAATGCTAAATTTCATATGAAAGCACAAAAGACCCAGAATATCCAAAGAAATCCTAAGGGGCTGGGGATATAGTTCAGTGGCATAGTGCCTGCCTGGCAAGCCTAAGGTCATGAATTTGATTTCTGGCACACACAAACACACACACACACACACACACACACACACACGCACACACACACACACCTGCAAAGCTAGAGGCATCACAAAACCAGATCTCAAATTATGCTGCAAACTCACAGTAACAAAAATAGCATGACATGGGCACAAAAATAGACACGTAGAGCAACGCAACAGAATAGAAGAGACAGAAATAAACCCTCGCAACTGAAACCATTTGATTCTGAACAAAGGATCCAAAAATATACCTTGGAGAAAAGACTATCTCTTTAACAAATAGTGCTGGGAAAATTGAATACCTACTTGTAGAAACTGAAGTTAGATCCATATCTTACACTGTTATAGATTAATAACTGGTGGTCAACTTAATGCCAGCTGGATTACATGGCACTGAGCATACCGTGCTGATGGAAAGTTGCCAGCATAAACAGACAGGTGGAGAAGGAGAAGGAAGGCATTGTTGTGTTGTGGCGTTGTGAGTTCTCCTACGAGTTGCTGTCTGAGCTGTTGGTTCTCCTGGAGAAGCTCTGGTCCTCACATTGAGCATTGCTTCCTGGCTCCAGAGGGGAAGACCTGTGCCGCTTGGTCTCCAGAATGAACTCATTACTCTGGCTTTCTGGCATGTATTTAAAATGACTGTGCTTGTCATCGAGGAGCTTGGGGTCTCTGTCACTGAGGATGGCTGTGGTGCTTTTCAGGACACCACACTCATAACAAAGCTTTTCAGGTGCTTTGTTATGAGTATGACTTCTTGGCTCCAGTGTAGAACCCTCAACCTACCAGCACAGCTCCTTCACCCGCTGGCATGGATTTTCTGGCTTCCACCGCTGACCTTTGGGCCTTGCCAGCATGGATCCATGAAAGAGACTGGCATGAGTCCCTTCTTGTGGGCTCTGGATCTCCAGTTGGACTCGTGGGAGGCATTGTCATGAGTTCTAGGTCTTCATCTGAACCCATGTGGGACATTGTTGTGGGATTCAGGCCCATGGCTAAAGATTCTATGTCTTTGGTGTTGCAGGTAGATTTACTGCATTTTATTGTGTTAACTCTCGGTGACCATTATAAAAGTAATAAACTCCATGTCCTAATTATAGTTGCTCCTGCACCACCCCTGACTACAACATACACCTTGTACAGAAATCAATTCAAAATGGATCAAAGACCTAGGTATAAAACCTGAAATTTCTTTGGAATGAAAAACTGAAAGTATAAATAAGAACCAAAATGTATAAATGGGGAAAAAATGCTCAAATGAGAAGGGGAAAACGGGAGGAGGGAGAGAGGGAAAGGAAAGAAAGGCTAAGAAAAAAGAGAATAGAAGGAAAAATGGAAATAAAACTTGTAAATAAGGAGGGGAAGTGGGTTAAAGGGAGGAGAGGGGCTTGGGAAAAAAGAAAAATCAAGATATATTATATACAGGCGCAAATTCCTATGATGAATGTCATCACGTACCAATAAAATGTATCAATAAAAATTTTTAAAGCAAAAAAAAACTGAAATTTCAAAACTGCTATAAGAACATATAAGGGAAACACCATATATATAAGCAAAGACTCCCTGACTTCCTGAATAGGACCCCAATAATATGGGAAAAAATAGCAAGAATCAATAAATTGGGCTATATTAAATTAAAATTCCCGCACAGCAAGGAAAACACATAACAGAAGAAAGAGATAACCTACAGAATGGGAGAAAATCTTTGCCAGCTACTCTTCTGACAAAGGATTCATATCTAGAATATATAAAGAGCTCAAAAAACTTCACACCAAGTTGATATATTGATAGTCCAATCAATAAATTTGCAAAGGAACTGAACAAATATTTCTCAAAGCAAAAGTAAAAATGGCCAGTAATTATATGAAACCATTTAAGGAAACACAAATCAAAATGACATCAACACTCCATCTCACCCCAAACAGAATGGCTATCAGGAATACAAAAAACAATAAATGCTGGGAGAATGCAGAAGTACTTTAGAATATGGCTGCTGAGATTATAAAGTAGTACAGCCATTACGGAAATCAGGATGGAAGACTAAAAACAGAGGCTCCATTTAACCCGCTTCTGCTATTCCTTGGTAAATACCCAAAGGAGTTAAAGTCAGCATGCTACAGGGCTATCTGTAGTGCTGGGTATTGCACCAGCCTAGGTGCCCATCAACAAATGAATGGGCAAAGAGAATGTGGTATATATGCACAATGATCATTATTCAGTCAAAAAGAAAAACAAAATTTTGTTGTTTGCATAAAAATAAATGGATCCAAAGATCATCCTGCTGAGTGAAATCAAACTTAGAAAGACAAACACCCTACGTTCTCTCTAATGTGTAGACAAGAACGTGGAAAAGAGACTACTAACGGAAGAGAATAAGAGAGAGCTGTACGGGAAGGTAGTAGGTGGGACAGATATGATCAAAACATAAGTATTAAACAGCATCTGTGACACCGGGGGAGGGGAAGGGAAGGGAAGTGGCAAACGGGGTGAAGTGATCAAAGCATGCTATATGCATGCACAAATCTGCCAAAAGGAAACTTGCTGATGTGTAGACCGCTATATATATACGTACAAAATGTGAAGAGGAATATTAAAAATAAACTTTGACACAGAAATGTGTGTGTGTATGTGGGAAGCATGTAAACCAGGCAGTGTGCAAATAGAACAAGAAATCTCTTTTGAAGTCCTGTGGACATCCTTGAGAAAGTCCTTACCTCAGACAGGCAGACATGACTGCCCTCCATCTCCACCCGGTCACCCTTCCCCAGCTCTAATTCTGCCTGTTTCTAACAAGAACAATCTTCCTTTACCATCATCAACTGTCACAGTTACCAAGTTGGGGGCAAGGGCAGGAATCTCACCATCTTTCTATCTCAGCTCGGCAGTCATGGCTTAGTTTTGTTTCATTTTTATTTTGAATCACCTGAATGTTTCCACAACAAATATTTAACTACAAAACTCTACAGGTAAGCAAATCTTTTTCTCCTCCCAAGCAAAGTGAGGACCTTAGAGCACAAAGTTAGCATATGAGCTCAAAGATCATATTTTATTACTGTGCAAATTATTTTTCTCTATTGTTTTTATTTTACCCTCTTAAATGAGGCCTTATTCATTCATCTTATGCTTTCAGGTTATATTTCTGAATTCCACTCTGTCCACTGGTTTCTGTGTCGATTCTAATGCCAGTAAGACAAAGATTTAAGTACTTTAAACCAGGTATTTTAAGTCCTCCAATTTGGTTCTTTCGATTGTTTTGGATCTTGGATCCTTTGTATTTTCACATAAATTTTTAAATTGACTTGTCATTTTCTTCCAAACAGCTATGTGACATTTTCCTTGGGATTGTATTGAACCTACAGACCAAGTGAGAAGTACAAACACTGCAACTGTTCATGCTGGTGTCTTCATTAATTCAGTCCTTTTGAATTTGTCCCAAGAATGTTTCAAGGTTTCCAATTGTATAGCTTTGGCGCTGCTTTTTTACTTCCTTTTTTTTGTTTGCTTGTACTAAGGGTTAAACTTAGGGCTTTCACATTTCCAGCTCTTTTGTTGTTTGATTGTTTGTTTGTAGTACCTAATGGTTACACTCTTTGTGGTAACTGACACATTTTAATTATTTATGTCTCTTTCTGTCCCCATCCAGAAGCTCTCCCTCTCTTTCACTTTTGTAAAACATCTGTCTCCCTGTTTCCTATTCTATATCTTTTATTTTATACTTGTATTTTGGATCTTTCATGTAAGAGAAATCAGGTGATATTTAAGCTTGCCCATCTGATTTATTTCACTTAATCTTATTTTCCAAGAAATATCTCAATTTTATCCTTCATTATAACAGAGTAGTACTCCACTGTGTACAATTACCTCATTTTCTTTATTCATTCAATTGCTGATGGATGCATAGGCCACCTCCAAGATTCAGCTATTATGGACTGTGTTACTAAGAACATAGGTACTCGTGTATTACTACAGAATGACATCTTTTGCGAGTAACAAATACCAATTTTATACCAGTGTCTTCAAAGAAAGGAAGATGAGGCAAGATTTCTGGACCCATTATTTTCCGGAAGCAGCCAAAATTACTTTAACAACACGGCCCACCCCACCAAAAGAAAAAAGACAAGAAAACCACAGGTCAATATTTTTAAAGATTTTTATACTTATGTACATGAAATAAATAATAATTGGAAAATAACTTTTTAAATAGCATAAAAATGTAAAAAACTCAGCAAACTGTGGAAGCTAGGATACTCTTTCGAAAGGACCTAGTATGGCACAGCTGAGTGGATTGTAATTTCCAATTTTAGTTTTTTGAGGAATCTCCATACTGATTTCCATGGTAGTTTTATGAGTTTACATCCCCACCAACAATATAGAAAGGTTTTCTTCACGACAGTTGTGGGAGCAGTAGTTATTGATTCCTTGATGATATATATGTTAGTGTGTGTTATATGTTATTCCTTGATGATGGCCATTCTTTTTGAAGTAAATGGAATCTCAGTGTTGTTTTAATTTGCATTTCTCTAATGGCCAAAGATGTTCAACAGCTTTCATGTATTTATTGGCCATTTGTACTTCTTCAGAGATGTTTCTGTTCATTTCAATTGCCTGTTTTTTTATTGAGTCTTTTATCTTGGGAACTCTAACCTTTTTTTAAAATTCTTTAAATGTTCTAGATATTTGTCTCCTGTCTAAAAATAGCTGGCAAAGAAAACATCCCCATTCTCTAGGTTGTCTCTTTGGTGTGCTGTTTCCTTTGCTATGCAGAAGCTTGTCAATTTGATTTTAAAAATTTGTTCACTCTTGATTCTCTTTCTTGTGCAACTGGGGTTCTGTTCAAACTGTCCTACGACATCAAGGCTTTTACTATTTTGTCACTCAGAGGTTGAAGTGTTTCTGTTTTAATATTTTGATCTTTGAACCATTTAGATTTTAGTTTATAAAGGATGAGGGACATGGATCTAGCTGCACTCTTTGGCATGTGTTTAGCTAGTTTTCCCAGTGGTGTTTATTAAAGAGGCTGTCTTTCCTCCAGAGTAGCATTTCTCAGCCTTTAAATATTTCTTTTGAGAAAGAGCTCAGTAAGTTGCCAAAATTGTGCTTGAACATTTGAGAGTCTTGCTCAACTTTCCCAGGTATTGAGTTGTGTTTTTATGTTTTTTTAAAATTGTAATTTCTAATTAAGGGTTTTTTCATGTACACAAATGTAAAAATGTCTTAAAAACATCAGTCTGTAGTTTTATTGTCTTTTGGGAGATACTGTGTTGTTACAATAATTTTGGTTGCAGACAATAATGAATCCAGAAGCATCCCCTCATCTTCCTTTGTTAGAAAAGTTGGTGAACAATTGATATTGGTTACTAGCAAAGAGAGATGCATTTAATTTTTATAGATTGACTTTGTATTTAATTTATTAATTCTAGGGGGGGTTATATTTTTTTAGTTTCTACATTGATAATGAGGTCATCAATTTCACCAATAAATGAAGCTGTATCTTTTAATTTCCATTGTATATGCTTTTATCTTGCCACCTTCCACCCAGTACAGATTAACATTTACTTTGCACTGTTGAACAGAAGAGACATCACTAACTTATTCCTAACTTTAGGGGAAACACATTTAATCTTTTACCATTTAATATAATGTCAGCTGTAGGCTTTTAGTAGATGCCCTTTATCTAACTGAGAAAGTTTCCTTTTATACTTGTTGGCAGTGTTCATGGTGAGTAGATACTGAGTTCTGTCAAATTCTTTAAATATATTGAAGTGATCATATGGTTTTTTAGTCTAAATTTGATGTTACATTGATTGATTTTTTAAATGTTAAATCTATTTTGAATTCCTATAATAAACCTACTTGGAAAATATGTATTATCCTTTTTATAAATTGTTAGATTCACTTTGCTCAAATTTTGTCAAATTTTCACATCGATGTGCATGAAAAATATTGGTCCATACTTTTATTTTTTCTTCTTTTGAAAGTGATGTCATGTAATTTTGACATTAAGAAAAATGAATTAAGAATTATTCTCTTTGGGGTTGGGGATTTAGCTCAGCAGTGTAAGCACCTGTCTGCTGAGCGCAAGGTCGTGAGTTTGATCCCTGGTACCAAAAAAAAAAAAAAAGAATTATTCTCTTCCTTTGGAGAAATTAATATTTCCTTTTTAATTCTGATATACTTCATTAATGAAGTCACCTGGAAATGGAATTTTTCTGTTCTCTGTTAGAACATTTTTACCTACAAATTAAATTTCTTTAGTAGGATTATGACCACTAACCCTTAAGGGAAACTGAGGCACAAATTGAAACAAAGTTTATTTGGGCCAATCGGAGTTCTACCTCAGGTCAACAGACTAGTCAAACAGACTAGATTATGTGCTCCAGGGTCTTAAAGATTTCAAGCTAGTTTCAAGGGCAAAAGCCAGAAGTAGGAGAGGATGACGTTAGTTTTCTGTCAAGAATTTAGATTCATGCAGGTAATTAGCAAGAAAGGGACTTGTTAACTTAACTAATACAAGTAAAATAGCTCTCAGAGGAAGCAGAAAGAAAGGACAAGAACAAAGAAATTCTTGGAAGGAAGAGGCAAGATAACTGTGATAGCTGATGTTCTACTGTAATGAAAATGACACCTCTCAGCAGTGAGTTCAGGTTGTTTAACTGTGTGCAGGGAAAGAGATGTATTCCACATGGTCAGAAGCTCCTCAGTTAGATGTGGATAAAGCCTGGTTCCTTCTGTCCTCTTGATGTCAGGTTGCATTGGGTGGAGGGGGGAGGCTTTATCTGCTTTGTCCTTTGATTTTAATTTCTTCCACAGTAGTATGAAGTTTTCTTTGTAATTTTTCTTCTTTTGGGTGCATTGGGTTTCTTGGATCTATAGTTTTGTGATTTTCATCAAATATAAAAAATCCAAAGACATTATTTCTCCATATTTTTGGTCCCTTCCCCTCTCTGCTCCTTCTCATACTTTGCTACACATATACAGACATTGTTTGATATTATCCCACCATTTCTCAAGACTTAGTTTTTCAGTCTTTTTTGTCTCTTTACTTCATTTTCTATACCATGCTATGCTTTCAAACTTACTAGTCTTTTCTTTCTCAGTGCTTAACCTGCTGTTAATTCAACGAAGCATGTATTTTATTTCATTACCACTTTTATCTCTAGAAATGGCATTTGAACCTTAATATCTTGGATTTATTTCTTTATCCTCCTCATATTTTCCTCTATAACAATATACTCTTGTTTTGCCGTTTCTGGGTTTATTTCTCAGTGATAATTTTTCTCTTGTTCGTGAACCTTATTTCTTCTTTGCATGGTTTGTGATTTTTTAAATTGGATGCTAGACACTGTGGCTTTTATGTGATGAACTGAATTTAATTATATTCTTTTAAAGTGACTTGACACATAGGTTATTTAGAACAATGATCCTTTAATGGTTTGCTTTAAAATTTGTTAGGATCAGACTAGCTCCTCAAAAATAAGACATGACATTCCTGAGAACCCCATCCTGCTTTCCATACATGACCAGGTCTCTGCTCTGCACAAGAGAACACAGACTTTCCCCAGCTCCATGTGGAACAAAGACAGCATGGGTAATGGGCATCTTCTCACCCTTCAGGATAAATTCCATCCAGAATGTGGCTTCCGGGGAGATGAGCCCAATGGTGCAAATATGAACCTCTAAAGAAGGTGCCATCAGGAGAGGAGCTATCTGTTTAAAAGTCCTTTTGCTTTCTTTAATCCATGATTTTCCATATCCTTCATTCTCCTGGAAATTCACCGCCTGGGGATAAATGCCCTATATGTCTTCCAGCCAGGTGAACAGTTTCCAGAGACAGTTGGGCAGAGGTTCTAGACATTCTGACACAGTTTTACTTGTTACAGATGCCACCAACTGTTGATCTGGTAAGGACCAAATGAAGGGATTCTTAAGAATTGCTTGGTATTTCTTACATTTTAGTAAAAATATTAAACTCTATTGTTTGGGAGATAAAATGAGGTTGACTGAGGTCTACTGAGACCAAAATAAGGAACGATGGAAAAGAGTAACAGAAAATGGCAAACCGAAGTGGAATCTGAAATTTCTGAGCTGATGGGAACACTGACACCCCTCATTATCAATAAGAGCGTGAGAAGCCAGGGCTCTAGCAGAGCCTTCCACAGCAATTTATGAGTCACCCCATTCCCATTTAAGACAGAGCCACAGCTCTGTGTGATTACATGCTACATTGTCTAAGCAGCACACTCTTGACAAACGTGAAATATATATTGAAATATATATTGAAATGTTTCATGCTAGTCCCTTGTACATTACCACCAGACACCTGAGTTAATCAGAATTCAAGAAGGAAAGGTTTGTTTTAGTTCATAATTTTGAAGGTTTCAGCCCAGGCTCTGTTGACCCATTGCTTTGGAGGCAGTGGCAAGGCAAGATGTGACACAGAGTGTACAACAAAGCACAACCAATCACCTGTGGTCAGGATTCATAGAGAAAGTGAAAGGAGGAGAGAGGAGTCCTACAGTCCCTCTCAAACACACACCCCAGTAACTTCAAAGCTACTCCAGGCCCCATCTCTTACACTTTCCACCTCCTCCCAGAATCTGGAGACAAAAACATTTACCACATGGGGCTTTGGGGGACACTGCAGATCCAAACCAGAGCAAGTGTTCTAATATTTAATACAAAAACACGCATCTGGAGAAGGACTTGTTTACCATGACAGGATGCTGCCCATAGGACACATCATCTTAACATGGTCATTCAGCTCAGAAACTAAGCACCAGTGAGCTAGGTGTTCTGATCTAATTATCAGTCAGTACCCTAAAAAGTAGCTTTCGTTGAACTCCTTTCCACAATAAGTACACATGAATAATATGCCCAGTTATATGTCCCATTACAAACCAACAAACCACTTAATATGTTATGGGAAGTGGTTACAGTTGTTACTGTCTGACTGAGGTTTAGTTGCTTTGGCCAAGGTCACTGTGATGGTGGCTGTTGCCAGACCATTCTCTGAGAGTGACAGTGAGACCCATAAAACAGCCACTGTGATTAAAATCTCAGAGTCATACAGATGTTAGGAGTGTCTGGAGAGGAAGAAAGAGCCACAAGGAAAAGAATGGGGCAGCCCACAGAGCTATCCCAAGGGTAAGTGCCAGTTCCTCTACCGTCTTAATCAAGGTTGCAGCACAGTCATGGACACTGAACGCACCAGAGCTACTTTCTTTTTTATTATAATTTTTTTACTTTCAAGAGAATAAAACTCCACAAGCAAAATAAAACAGAATAAAGCCAAATGAAACAACAGTGTGATATAAGATTTCTAATCAAGATAACACGAAATCAACAACAGTTACCATAATGCCCCTTGTTGTCTTCAAAATAGCTGCCCATACCACCAGACCTGGTAAAATCAAACAACACAGAACCGATCAGAACAAAACAATGGACTCAATACAGGACTTCAAAACAAGATAACAGGAAATCAACAATGGCCACCATAATATATCTTGTTGTCTTCAAAATAGCTGTCTGTCCATGCCATCAGATATAATAAAATCAAATAACAGAACAGAATAAAACCAAACAAAACAAAACAATGAAAATGATATAGGACTTTAAAACAAGATACCAGGAAATTAACAATGGCTGCTACCTTCCGAAAGAGCTCCTCCATAGATGCTACATTGCATTTTGTTATCCTCTAAATAGATGATCAGAGGGCTGGGGGTTAACTCAGTGGCATAAGCACCTGCCTGGCAAGCACAGTGTTGTGAGTTTGATCCCTGATACCACAAAAAAAGACACAAAATCAGTCTATCAACTTTTGGCCTACAAAAGTAAATGAAACACTAAATATTATAAGCATTAAGTTTTATTTTACTTCAATAGCTAACACTTCAGCCTGTATTTCTCCAGCCAGTTGGTTACAGGGGGTGGGATAGGGAGGGCAACCCTAGCTCTTCTTTTTTCCCACGCACTGGAAGGGGCTGGCATCTCATTCTCCTCCCCATGGCCCACACAAGGCACCAACTCTCAGGAAGGGGCTGGGATCTTGTTCTCCTCATGGTGGCCTGAGGCTGGCGTGGACTCAAAGGAAGGGGCTGGCATCTGGGTCTCCTCCTCATGATCCGCAAATGGCACCTACTCATAGGAAGGGGCTGGCATCTTGTTCTCCTCCCCATGGTCTGCACATGGCATCAGAGCTACTTTCACAGACCCAGAAACAGTTCCCTTTTGTTGGAAATTCTTAATATTCAGTTAATCCAGGAAACAGTCTAATATTAAATGCAACCTCACATATTTATCTGGAAGACCCTTGGTCAGATACTTGGATCAGATATATATACTTGCCTTCAGTAGTCTGAGTCAAAGAGGCAGGAATAATTAGACTATCTTAAAATAAACATTTAGATTTGTTTTATGCCATTTATACTATTGAAGGAAAAGAAAAAGGGATCAAATCCTGTTCTGTGTCACAGAACAAGCTGTCCAGCCAACTTCAGAATAAATCCCTCTTGAACACGTAACTGCCAGCTTCCCTAGGGAAGCCCCTCACTCTGAAATTACCTGTGATTTAGACTTGGTAAGGTATTGTACATGCATCCAACACACATACTCAGGTACTGGAATTGTTTTCCTCCCATACTTGTGATAAAAGCTAAAAATACCAGATCAGAACTTTGGAATCTGAACCAAATGGTAACCACTTCCCAAATGTCTTCAGGTGTAGAAAGCTCTGGATTAACCAAGGCCCATCCCACAGCTGTGTTCTCTCAGTCCTGCACTAAGCATAGTCCTGCTGGATGAAAGGTGAGTCCACATGCAGCAGCTGAGGGGACAGCAAGGACTACCTCACTCCTCCAGGGGGGCAGAAAGCACTGTCCCTGCAGGTCTGAGGCATATGGTGCCGATTCAGCTTGTTCTCAGGGGTGTGCACCTTAATGTCAGCCTGGAGCCTGGGGGCTGGAGAGGCCTCCTGTACACAGGAGACACATCTTCCAACACTTCAAGGGGCTTGGCCAGTTACCTTCCTCCTCTGCAGAGGCAACCGCGCCTTCATGATGGGCTGGGAAGAGCAACTACTGGCTACCAACAGGAGTCTCTGGAAGTGCGGATCTTAAGTTTACTAATCAGTCTATCTGCTCTGGTTTCTTGTCTCCTTCCTTTCTGTCTGTAGTCTAAAAGCCAAAAGAACTTGATTCTCATCTCTTAACCTTTTTTTGTCCCTATAAGAATATATTTTCTACTGCAGTATTGAATTGGCAAGGACGGTCAGTCCTGGTTGCTCCTCCTCTGGATTTGCACTTTCATGTGATCTCTCCAGCTTCACTGGGAAGGGCACAACATAAGTTTCTTAGAAAGGCACAAAATCATGAGTGTATAACAACCACATTTATTATTTAGAATATTTCTATTGATGAATGATTTAATTTTAGTTCAATGAGTTTTATTACATTGAACAATGGTACCCAACAGAGGAAAATACTTTAAGTGTTGCATTTTTAATATTATTAATATTCACAAAAAAGCATCAAAAGTTTCAACATAATTGTTTTGTGGTGTACAAAGTCTAAAAAATAACAACAGAATTCATACATTCCTATATGAACTACAAAGAAAATACCAGTAGAACTCTACAAAAAATAATCTTTACTTCCATTATCACACATAAGGCAGTCTTCACACATAACAATGGCATACTCCATACACATGTATTGCTTACACTGACAGCACCTGTGTTTTGTTTTCCTGGCCTTTTGTAGGATGTATTTGACATCTTGCTGGTCTTGCTGTTTTGTCAGGAGGTTCTTAATGTATTATATAATGCATAATTTATGGTTGAATAAAATACCAGTAAAATAAAGTATTAACTTCTCAATATGTATTTCACGTAAGGCCAGGGATTTAGCTCCGTGGCATAAGCACCTGCCTGGCAAGTGAGAGGTCATGAGTTCAATCCCCCATACCAAATAAAGAAATAAAATTATTTATTTCCTGTTTACAATAAACATCAATATATCAATATACCAACTACATACTTGCTTACAAAACCTAAAAGATAACATCATAAATAAATTCCTATGTGAACTACAATGTGAACACAGACAAAAGTCTACAACACAAATAGTCTTTGCTTCAGTCTTTACACGTGATAATTGCATGTTCCGTGCTCATGTCTCACTTACGCTGACAGCACACATGCTTAGCTTTCCTTTCCTATATGGCAGGCCATTCCTGTCACTTCTCTTTCTGTTTTATCAGGAGCTTCCTTCTCTACTGTACAATGTGCAGCTAGCAGGAAAAAAAGATATCAATACCATAAAATATCAAATATATAGTGAGTTCTTAAAATAGACATCAAAATTTTCACATGGCTGTTCATTTTCCTACAAAAACTAAAATATAATATCAGAAAGAAATTTCTATGTGAACCACAATGAAAACAAACAAAAGTTTACCACAGAAATAAGCTTTGCTTCTACTCTCACATCCAAGACAGTCTTCAAACATGAAAACTGCATGTTCCATACACAGTATCACCTACATGGATAACACATGCTTTGGTCTTCTCTCCTTCTTGGCAGGGCACAGCTGACATCTTTTTAGTTTTCCTGTTTTCCTACTAGGTCCTTGTGATGCTGCACCCACCTGTTCACCTGTCAGCTCACCGGTGTGCTCCACAATGTTTTTGCATAGTTCCCTGTACAGAAACACTTTATTTTTCCTCTGCTGTGTATGACCTCCAGTCCCAGGCCTCTAAGAAAACTTCTCTGTAATATTTTACAATTGCTATTTTCTTTGTAAATTATCAAACTGTTTGCACCACACATGTTCAGGCTTGAGGAAACACAACCACGGGCCAACACTTTGTGTTTGAGTTTTGGGTGACATCATAATTGCTCTGTAACTCATCAGCAACATCTACTGTCCTTTAAAGTTACCTACTCAGGCTTCAGTTTTGTTGCAGTTTCCTTATCAAAGCTTCCATAATGGTGCAGTGTCAACATCAGCAGTATCAGTCTGTTTTTCTTTCCAGTTATATCTTTCCAAAATCCAAAGATTGTACTATAGGGCATGCATTTTATGCCGTATTTCAAAAGGATTTGGGGGAATACACTGCCAAAGCTACAGCCACCATGAAATCTGCAAGATGTTCATCAACAGATCAAGTCATGTATTCAGACAATTGCTGGACGATTACCCGCAAATCTCTCAAACAGTAAGCAGACAGTAGCCAGGTTATCAGTTCTTTTTCTTTGTCAGTAGGCAGTTTTGTCATCAAACCTTGGGTGTTTTGAAGGAAACCAAATCTCCTCAGTGTTATCATCGTTATTCCACAACCTCAAGCCTACATCCACCACTGTTCCATCAAACTTTTACATTCTGGCAAGACCATGAGAAAGCCTTACTAAGTACATGGTGTTCAGCTAGTACATCAGTTTAGCTAGTGAGGTGTTACTTGTATTTCAGCATTTGTGTATTTCACAACGTCTTGTAGCACTGTATATTGCCTATTACAATTTCCAACATCGAATGGCAGTGCAGGCATTCTGTCCAATAGGCTTCACCCCTACCAAGACCCTCACTATATTTTCAGACCTGGTTCTAGAATTGCATCATTCCGTTTCATGGCATGACCATTTTGTTCCACTCCAACTAGTCAAGGATGTACTCCCATTGCTACTTTCTCAGTCATCTGAATCAAGGAGGTCTGTGCTCCCCATGTGTGAGTTGGTTGATTCTTACTCTGCATCAGTGTCACAGGAACTTTAGCTCATGTGGCCAACATCAAAGTCATTGTCATCTTCACTGTCCATGCATGAGTAATCTGATGATTCTTTTTTCATCTCCTCCAAAACTTGGCCATCTACTTTATCATGTGCCCTTGTACTGAACCAAGCTACTTCTATAAGAAAAATCAAAACTTTTTAAAAAAATCCTAAATGCACAGGAATTGAACTATGAGCATTTCATGAGTAAAACACCTGCTGCTGCTTTGCTCCTCCTGCACACCTTGGCATTCATCTGCCAAGTGGGTAAATGGACAGACAGGTTTTTTCTTCCCCTAGGCACAGGAATTGTGAGTTATACCCACTTTCCCTCACGATAAAATACATGTTTACACAACAGAAGAGTAGTGTGGGTGAGTGTATTTTACCCGCTGTGATCTCTCAGATAAATGAACTGAAAACCTGTTCGATGGAGCATAATGTGGGTTAAAATCCAGGTTTGACTCTTTTTTCACAAGTGCATACTTTGCCATTCATCATACCAAATGGGTAAACACAAAGACTGCTCAGGTGCTTCTGGTGAGACACACACCTGGCTAATATTATGCTAAAGTACAAATTTACAGTATAAAAGTGTAGGATGGGTTGTTGTAACCTGTTATGCTTTACTACCAACCCCACCTCCTTCCTCTTCCAATTCTAATATTCAGATGAAGTATTCTTGGGAAATGGGGCTCAAAAACCTTGACATTTCCTTCCCCAAAGCAGCCAATCAGTTCTCAAACCTATTGGGTTTTAAGTAACTAGGTAGATTCATGGGGTCTAAACTAAGCTGTTTACTAAAAGAGTGACCTTGAATCTAGGTTCAGACCTGCATACCTTGAAAGAGAGATGAGAATCATAAGCAAGTGGAGATATGCCCTGCTGACCCAAGAATGAACTGGGCTGAGAGAAACCAACTTGGAATGCAATCCTGGTGCTATAACAGGAACAGAAAAGCCTCAGTGTGGAAGCTGGAGCCCGCGGCATTGGAAGCCACGATTTGGGTTTCCCGCCGCATGGCGGCTGCGTCTACATCGGCTTGGCAGGGAGAGAGATGCGCGGAAGCTCTGAGAACGGGAATTGGCGAACGGAGTTCAAAACAGGACGGGCGGGGAGCTGTGCATTGACTTGCGGTGAGGTGAGTGAGAGAAACTGACACTCTTCCACAGTTTAGGAGACTCCAGCGGAGGACATTCTGGGACTGGGCAGACTTGCGGGAACAGGGCACTTCAGCGACTTCAGCCACGTCTTCCCCTCTCAAGCAGGATTGGTGAGAAGTGCCTAGCCTATGTGACTCTGCTGGCTGAGACCCAGTAGGCTAGCACAACCCAGATCCCAGAGGCTGAGGGTGGCCTGGAGGGGCGGGCCCCGCGTAGGCTGCCTGGTCTGCAACTTCCTGGTGTGCTGCGGTGGGCGGGAACACCTAGCCGGTGCAATTCGATCAGGCTGTGGCTGACAGGGAGGGAAGCTGGGCCTCCTATATAAGCTTGCATATATAAGGAACAAAGAATATGGGAAGAGAGAGCAACAAGAAAGGCTCCTCGGCCCCCAATCCTGAGAAACAGGCAATAGCGGACACCGCACCAATAGACATAAAGAGCCATCTAGAGAGACTCATAGATGAGTTCAGGAATGAAATTATTAATGACGTGAAGCTAGAAATAAGCAGAATAGTTAGAGAAATGCTAAGCACCACCCAAGAAAAAACAGATGGTGGAATGGAAGAACAGAAAAAGAGGGGAGAATTGTTTGATGGAGAAAATAGAGAAAGCATAGAATACATGAAGCAGGTTCAAAGACACTACCAGGAAACTAAAAACTCTATCGAAAACTGGCATAACAGCTTGAAAGAAACTAAGGACAGACTATCTGAACTGGAGGGCAGATTTGTAATATGGGAGAATGAAATGAAAAACTTCTTAAAAGTAACAAAGAAACAAACAGCAATAATACAAAGACTAGAAGATGATAAGAGGATCCATAACTTAAGAATTAAGAACATAAAAGAAGAAGTAGGGACACAAACAAATGAACTACAAAAGCTACTCACAGAAATAATCCAGGAGAATTTTCCTAATTTAGCAAAAGGTAAAGATACTCAGTTGTATGAAGCATACAGGACCCCAGCCACCTACAATCCAAACAGAGCAACACCCAGGCATATAATAATCAAAATTCCAGAAATTCAATACAAGAACAGAATATTAAAAGCTGTCAGAGACAAGAAACAGACCACTTACAAGGGAACACCCATCAGAATTACAGCAGATTTCTCTGCACAAACCATCAAATCATGAAGAGTGTGGGGGGAAATAATTCAAGCTTTGAAAGATAATAATCTCCAGCCAAGATTGATATATCCTGCACAACTATCCCTGGAAATTGATGGAAAAACAAGGTGCTTCCAGGATAAAGAGGAACTAGGGGAATATGCAACCACCAATTCAACT
Organism: Cavia porcellus; assembly: GCF_034190915.1. Classification (NCBI taxonomy): domain Eukaryota; kingdom Metazoa; phylum Chordata; class Mammalia; order Rodentia; family Caviidae; genus Cavia; species Cavia porcellus. The sequence continues at coordinate 76,140,163 of NW_026947494.1, read as the reverse complement.
CTATAGAGAATACTGCGGGATATTCTAAAAAAGAAAAATACAAAGAATCCAGAAATAGTGGCAGAGAGGCCACAATGAGTGGAGCAGAAAACAAAAGAAGAAGACAAACTGACAACTAATCACAGAAAAAGAGCTCAACAGAAATGAGGCAGAGAAGATTGGATGATAGGAACAGCTATTTTGGAAAAAATGATGTCTTAATAGGTAATACTGATTTAGTATCATCTTGTTTTGAAGTCTCATCAAGCTTTTGTTCTTCTGTCTCCATTGGTCTAAACAGGTTGTATCTTATTGGATTTTATTATGTATGATAGTATAAGCAAAAACTTTTAAAGACAAGGAGATTATACAGAAACCATTGTTCATTTTCTGTTAGTTGATTCTAAATACCCTGTAATGCTGTCATTCTCTTAAATGGTTTTACATTGTTTTGATATATTTGATGCTACAGTATACAAAGTTATACTCAAAGATTTCAAGGAAAGAGACAATATGGTAACTACTTTTATGTCAGGATTATCTTGTGGTGAAACACTATTCTGCTTAAATGGTTATGTTTTGATCTGCGCTATTTTGCTGTTATGCCCTCTTTTATCTCAATCTCCACTTCATTATTTACTTTTTTATTTTTATCCTTTTAATTAAGGGAAAAATAAATAAAAAATAGGATATATTATTGTAAAAAAAAAAAAGAAAGAGAGATGAATGAAAAACATGAGAGAGAATAACTTGTGGAGGGGCAGGGGACTTCACCAAAATGAAGCCCCACACAGACTCAAACTCCCAGATATATCAAGGAACAACTGTGGCACAACAGTGGCATATAGTACAAATGTTTGTTTCAAGCTAACAAGGCACAGTGACAGTTTGACTGAATCATTAACTTTTATTTGATTGACTTCTCAGAAGTTTCCTTGTTTTCTCTGTCAAGCCCATTTCTGTTCTAGTTGGCAAAACATCCTGTCTTCAAGATGTTCTGGCTCCTTGGAGATAAGTCTTCAAGCTTTGAAGGCAACCTAAGCAGACATTGATCCTTTGGGTGTTGCAAGGAACTCCACACTTGAACAAGCTATTTAATCTGTTACTCATCTTTCAAATGGGATGGTTTTTATGTTCCTTTATGTTATTGTGAAGAAGTGAGGAAACAAATGTAAAGCATTTGACATGTTAATTGGCATATGGTGTTGTGCTTGATACATTGTGTCAACTTGAGAAGTTTAGAAGTTTAACTGAGAGACTCAGCAGGGATCCAGGATCCTTATTTTGTAAATTTCCTCATCCTGTAGAAGAGGGGGGCAGAGATTTTGTGATTGCTACATCCACCCTGGGGTGGGGGTAGGGTAAGGCAAGAAAAGAGGCTTGCTCTGCCCGGTTTTGCTCTGGCTGCTGGCTTGAAGTGTTGCCCCAGTGCCATGCCACCCTGCCTTGGAGCCAGCTGATTATGCACTGAAACCTCCACAAACTGTAAGCTAAATAAACCTTTCCTTCCTTCATTTTGGGTATCAGGTATTTTGTCCAGCAATGAGAGAAAAGTAAAAGTAACCAAGACATATGGCAAACAATTTCCTACCCTGGTTTAGCTACCCTGGATTAGCATGGTCTATCTGAGCTACCTGTAACACCTTTTCACCTGTCTGTCTGCACCCATCACCCTGACCACTTCCACCACCTCCTCACCTATCTGTGTTCACACGCATGTTTACAATTACCATCGCTTTAGCAATAAGATACTTTTTGTGAAAAACTATGATTCTAGGCAGCTTCTCCAACTTCCTCTTGCTGACAGCATTAACAGCCACGGCCTCCTCTCCTCAGCTCAGTAACTGGATAAAAAGTAAAGCCTCAGCAGCATTGTCTGAAAGAAATTTGCAGGTGCTTTGAATAAAATGTTTTCTCTTTTTACCCAAACAAATGGGCTCCTGTGTTTCCTGGGAAGTAGCAGCCTGTGGACCTGAGCACCTGGTAACAATTCTACAGACTCTGTGTTTAGCAGCACCTTCAGCTCAGGCCAAGAGGTCTGCTCTACTGTTCCCTGTCATTTTAACACTCTTATAAATCCTCTTATAAATCAATTGTTGTGCCCTTAAAAATCATTAAAACTTCATATTCTCCTCTAAACATGTCCCTGGCTCTTCTGTAGGGAGGAAAGCAGATCTGCAAAGGAAGGTGTGGTTTTCTCTCCACACCCCTGCAGGAGCATCTATCTCAAATGTCCTTGGACCCACAGCCAGCTCTGTCTCCATGTTTCCAAGGTTGGTTGTCCACATCAGAGGGGATGCTTGAAAGGAGAAACATGGATGACATCAGTGGCAGAGGACACAGTTGACAGAATTAAAATAAGTGCCTGGTCCATGGCTTGGCAAGCAACAAAACAGGTTGGTAGGCAGCCAGGGAGAACAGGCAAAATGCAGAGAAGGAGAGATAGCAGTATTAGAAAGGGTTACTCACCGTGAAATGCATGCTCACCACCATTTTGATCTTACCATCAGCAGAGATGTCTCTCGAAAACCCTGAGATAATCATCCACTATTCACTCTTTCTGCATGACAAAGCTCATCCCTGGAGGAACATCTGAAGCCTTAACAACAGGGTCCCCCTGGCGGCCTCCACCCCAGCTTCTGGTGTGACTCCCGCACCTCCACTCCTTTAAACCGCTGCACCCTCAAATCTACTGCAGGCAACAGCTGTGCTCCCTGTGCTACGTTCCAGCTGCACTGCCACTCCCAGCTCCTGGGAAGACACCTTGTTTTACACATGCGTAGGTTCTGGTTTTTCTTACTCCAAGCCAGGCACGGGAGGCCAAATGCTACGTGATCTCACTTATTTGTACAGTCTGAAGAAAACTGTTTTAATAGAAGTAGAGAATATGACAGTGGTTACCAGAGACTGGGGAAGGCTAGGGATAGAGGGAAATGTGGAAAGAAAGGTCAGCAGGTTCAAAGTTGCAGTTAGGAGGAGTAAATTCTAGGGTTCTGTAGCACAGCAGGGTACGATGACGTGTCTTATATTTCAGAATAGTTAGAAGATTTTTTGTGTGTTTTCACTGCAAAGAATGTGTTTGAAGTGACAGAAATAATTACTCTGCTTTGATCATTACACAATGTACCTCGTACCCCAAAAATTACTACAGTTATTATGTGTCAAAAAATATCAACTAATTAGAACTGTTGATTGAGTCAACATAGGTCAAACTGCCTTCCCAGTTACCAGGAAGAGGTTGTGTCTTAAAATGAGTGGACGAAATTATTGTTGAAAGAGCTTAGGTATAGTCAGCATACACACACACACACACACACACACACACACACACACACACTCACTCACATCAAAAACTCCTGCTAACTTCTGAGTTCAAGTTTCCTAAAAGACTGGCTGGCAAAGCCTCAGCTTATTTAAAGAAAGACATAAATATAGTTACAAGGATAGACAGATAGATAAAAATGACAGTGTACATTTCTGTTAGTCCATGAATATTTGAACCCCTGTCTGTTGAACACGTGCTGACAAATTGACAAACACAGAAGGAAGCAGTTCTATCAGCTACTATCCATTCCTGCAAGAAACCCTTTCCATCCTCCATCAAAGTTATCCAAGTCCAGAAAATTGCACACAGAGTTAAGTCCACCATTTCTCGACAATACAGACTTCTTTTGCAAATTTCTGAACCAAATCTTCTTGGTTTGAAATTTAATTTCTCTTGAACAGTTGTTTTCCCTGGTTTCTCAAGCCTTTCTCCAAAGGCTGTGTTATAACATCAGCCTGCATCACACAGTCCCAGGAGGGATGTTCTGAGCTGTGGGCATCGTGGACAGATAGCCTCTTTTTGTGCAACCAGTTAACCCAGGATGTGCAGAACAGCGATGGACCTTGAGAGCAGTAACAGTAACCTGCATGAACAACAATCTCAGAAGCTCAAAATTTGTCCTGTAAATGCTTCAAAGCTGCAAAAGACAAGGAAGGACATACCCTTGGGATCTCAGAGCGATCCAGCTGAGGTCATCACTGAGAACCACCATGTTCAAAGTGCAGTATGAAGTTTAACGGAGTTCGAGCAATCACTCAAGTGATGACACAAACAAAACCAACCTTGAGACAGATGTATATAATATTTAATGTAAAAGAACAGTAATTATATTGCATGAATAGAAAAAGGTCTGATTTCAACTTTGAACTCACGCTGACATCTCCAGGCTCTCCTTGATTCTGAGTACCTTCACTCTACACTCACCTCTGGGAGGGTTCTTAGCCATGCACATAACAGTCTCCTTCCTCCCAAGAGGGTCGTTGCTGTCTTATGAGAGAAGATTGTGTTCTGGTTTTCTTTATGCATCACTTGGGTTTTATTTTTTAACACAGTAAGCAAAATTTCTGATCCTGGAGCCCCATTTCTGGGAACCACTTCTGACGCTGGACTCAGCTTCAAGTATCAAAAGTACAAGAAGACATAGAAATGGCCCAGCTGTCTTCAGCTCTCTGGTAACCCATTCATGGGTCATAATGCAAGGCAGCCTCAGGCTGAACAGCTCCTATCGTTGGTCCAGAAGCCAGGCCATGCGCCTCCTTGAATGTCTGCTGAGTAAGCAAGACAGTTCTTGTAGGAAGCTATACAAATGCTAAGTGGTCCTTATGATGGTATTTGTGCACCCTTCTTCCCACATACTGTGCTACTGTGAAGGAATGAGGACATTTTAGAGGGGAAATTATGGATGTGTGTGATGATAAAGGTCATAGTTTAGGTTCAGGGATTTTGGAAAGTGAGTTGGCTTTTTACTAACTTGGCTGACATTGTTCTTAATCTGTTCTTTAATAACCTTATTTTTGGTAGCAACCTGATAATAAAAAAACCAAGATAAGAAAAAAAAGTTTAGGAGACTTCTCAGTTTCAAAATGTAAGTACAATAAAAATTGCAGAGGAAGGGAGGAAAAGTGCTCTAAAGGATGTAACTCTACTACTAAGTTTTCATTAGATCAGTGAACAGAATGGTTTGCACTGTGAATGTATGCTAACTTGAACAACTGTTTCTAAGAGAACAATATAATTTATCAACTAGTAATTTTAGTGTTAATATTTTTCTTTGAAATTATGTATTACTTGTACCCTTTATTCTTTAAATAAATTTTAAAAATTGCATAGTAACTGCATAATTTTAATATGTAGTCATTGTGACATCTTCCTCTCAGAAAAACAATTAATACAATGTGATTTTATATATATACAAAATGTTATGTTTATATTCTGAGTTACTTTAAAAAACTGCTATTCAGTCACACAGTGCGATGTGAGAAGCCACCACCCCCTAGGAAAGGACACAGAAGTCCCCCTTGCTCCCTTCTATGCCTCCCTTTCCCCACCTCATAGTGGCTCAAGACATGTCAGAATGAACCTAGCACAGTGCAGAGAGGAATTGTTCTGGAGGACACTCATCAGAATTGTACCTGCCAAAGACATTATGTGTTCTTCTTGTATCCAAAGATGTTAAGAGTCCACGGGAACCTGTTAACATTTATGGATTATATTCTCTAGCTTGAAATGTAGGACTGAGCTCTTTCCCAGAAAGCCAGAAATAGATTTTCCTCAGTACAACTGCACTGTCCAGAAGACTTTGGAAGTTCAGAATAGTGTTTAAAACTGGGCTAGGGATGTAGCTCAGTGCTACAGTGCTTGCCTAGATGCATGAGGCCTTGGGTTCCATCCCTAGCGTCCCTTCCCCTTCCTACAATAAGTAATTTATAAAAGGCTTCATAAATAAAAACACAAAGCCTCTGGACTCAGTAGTACACAGCTGCCCTGGTCTGTAGCAATATTATCCAGAAAGTGGCCTTCTCTGGCTCCACCTATTGTGGGAATACCAGCACACTAGCACAGGGTTCTGATCGTGTTTATGACAGGATCAGTATCCAAAGGCCAAGCATAGGATGCTGAAATCATCTCAAGCAGGTGTTTGCATGACTAGGTCCATGTTCTTGTGAGGGCTGCCTTCCTACAGCCTGTAATTATAATCCCACCACTTTGCTTTCTTACATTCTGGTTCTCCTCTCAGAGAAACTGATGACAAGAAACATCCTAGGAAAGTCCGCAGGAGAAAATGTGTCTTTAACTTTCAGCAGTGGCCATTTTTGTAACTCATTCCATGGGCAACAGTGTAATCTGAAATGCAGTTGTTATTGTTGTTGTTTTTTTTAGCTATCTTTTAGAGAGAATAAAACCAAGTAAAATAAAATAGAATAAAGCCAATCAAAACAAGACAGTGTGACACAGGATTTCAAAACAAGATTAGTATTACTGCATTAGGTCTTACTGCTAATGAACTTTGTAATAGAAAGGTGTAATGCACTGCAGACCTGGGGTTCTCTTGCTCTATTGTGATCATATTTATCCGGTCAATATTTTCATCAACTATATGGATAAGGACATAAATTTATTAAATACACAGGTGGTCAAAGCAGAGAAATAATACTAATGAACTAAAAGATTCAGGTTTTAAAAATCTGAAAGGCATTTATGCATTAAAAGGACAATTGCTATGACCAGATGTGACTGTTCCAGAACTGCAAAGGTTTCTTAGCACTAGGAACTGCCTAGATTTGAGGGTCACCACAGGAGAGCGTATCTCTAGGGTCATCTATGAACTTCCAAGGAGTTATTCCACTAGATTTCTCAAGGGAATGGACAAACTCAGTCTCTGTCATTGGCTGAGGGAAACCTGTAGTAAGTCCCAGGCCAACATCTCTAGTTTCCACAACAGCAAAACACTAGGAAAAGTGCCTTTAAAATTAAGACCAACAAAGATGCCCTATTAAGTAGCAGCATCTGATGACATCTCAACAATAACTAATATGAGTCGTTTTGGTCTGGGGTGTACCTCAGAGTTAGAGCACTTGCCAAGCATGCAAGAAGCCCTGGGTTCAATGGCCAGTAAAGAAGGAGTATGTTGAGTGCCTATTACTTATCAGCATTTGCTTCAACGTTCACCACTCTATATAGTAGGTACTATCATTTTCTTATTTTATAAACAATGAAGGCAAAGCCTAAGGCAACTCAATAATATCTACTTGATAGTATGAGGCAGTGCTTTTATGTAACCTTTCTCTGTTAACGATATAAAGCAGAAAAGACAAACATACTCATTGAAAAGAAGAAAGCTGTCAGCACTCCTTTTAACAACTGGGGAGCAGAGGTAGGACAACTGCTAAATTCAAGCACAATGTGGGCAGGTTAGGGAGACCCTGTCTCAAAAGCAGGAAGCAGAGTTGGGGGGAATCTGGAGATGTAGCTCAGGACGAAGGCCCTGGATTCGATCCCCAGTAAGGCAAAGAAAAAGAAAAACGGACTAAAGGAAATTGTGAATTTAGTGTTTGATTTGCATACAGCATTGAGAGATTTTAAAATTATTCACAGCTCTTTTTTTCCACTGATTTTCCCACTGGAAAACTGTTCAGAAACTTAAGGGAGCCACAATGCTTAACCAGAACAGAACATCTTGTACAGCTAAACAAGACAGAAAATTCAAACTAAAAAGAGATTTCATCACAAGATTTAGATTTGGAAGGTAACTTTGCCACCTACTACCTTTTGAGTGATTTTAAAGTGTTCTCTATATCAAAGGCAAAGTATGGGAACAGAGAACCTTTTAAGTCATTTTCAAATACATCAAAAACACTAAAACTTGGCTCTCTGCTTTCTAAGATTAGACAGCTAAAAGTTACAAGAATATTTAAATTTTAATTATATGAAAGTTAATACCAATTTTGCTGATGTGTCTAAATAGAAAGGAATGATTTTAAGTGTAGAGATTCTGTACTCTGATATTTGTAGCTGGCCGAGCACACAAGTGGGAGTTAGTTTCATCTGCCTACACAAGGGCACGCACCTTTTAGAATTTAAGACTCAGAGTAGTTTTCTAAGAAAGCATGATGGGATTTTATTTTCCTTTCTATGCAAATGTGTGCCACTCAAAATGCTCAGTGCTGAACAATCCTTGTCAGGTTAATTTTATTATAAAAGACTAACATTTAGAGACTGGTTTATTTGGGTAAACTTCCTGTTAAACTTTTAAAAACCTATTATGCCCTCAGTAAGAAACTTTTTAAAACCTATTATGGCCTTAATAAAGAACTTAATAAAATAAACTTTACACATATTTTCCTTATTTTGACGATCCAGAGATGTAGCTCAGCAGCACAAAAGCCTGCCTGGCAAGCTCAAGGTCCTAAATTATTTATTTTTTGAGACAGAGTCCCCCTGTGTAGTTCAGGCTGGCTTTGGACTACATAGGCAGCCCAGGCTGGCCTCAAATTCACGGTGATGCTCCTGCCTCAGCCTGGTGAATCCTAGTATTACAGGTGTGGGTCCTCCTCATACACTGGATTGCCAAAAAAGGGAAACCTCTGGTTTGGGAAGAGAAATGTAACTGACTAGAACCCAACTGAAAACCTTGTATTTCCAAAATGCAATACACACACACACACACACACACACACACACACACACACACACACACAGTGAGTCTTACCACTCCAGAGCCAGAGCGCAGACCAGGGAGAACTAAGAAGGAGACTAAGCTCCTGCCTGTGAGCCAGCCAGAGCAAAGAATGCAAAGAACCGGGAAGGAAGCTAAGCCTTTGCCTGCAAGCCAGCCAGAGTACGGACCAGGGAGAACCAGAAAGGAAGCTAAGCCCCTCTGGAGGCCAGCCAGAGCAAGGAATGGGTAGAACCATGAAGGAAGCAAAGCCCCTACCCCTAAAGCCCATAGTCTTCAGTAACTAGAGAACAACAAAATGCAATATAGTAAATATTGTAAACTTCCTATTGTCCTATTACTGTTTCAGTTCATTTTAAATTGTTTTATTACCTTTAAATTTAAAAAAAATAGACCTAGAAAAAAACTGGGGGGAAAAGGAAAAGAAATGCACACCATTACTGGCTGGACGGTCACTCGGCCCCCGTGACTCCCAGCCCTCAGAAAAGTCTCACACATTCAGTCACAAAGCATTATAACATTGCTGAGACAGCACTCACAGCCTTCATCTATTATCCATAGCTGGCTAGAAATGCTAGGGCCTGTCCCTCCCAGTTGGGTAAGTATATTCATAAAACTCAGGAGGACAGAAATTGCAAACTGCTGGATAGGAACTCAGAGGATCACAGCAGTTTCTTCTAAAGGAGGAAGCTGCTGCAGCCTTTGAAGTAGTTTAGTTGAGATAAGGTCTTCCAGAAAGACAAGATGTCACCAGTATAAACCAGTCAAAGCCAACCAGCCTTTCTTCTAGGGTCCACAACCAAACTTTGCTGATTATAATCGAATGATAATGCCAAGTTTGCTGCACAAGGGCTGTTTCTGTCTCCCACCTTTAAACCTGCAATGTATGAAGCATCAGGATTTAGGACTGCACGTGCTCTGAAGACGCCCTGCTCTGTCTCTCCAGTGTGAAAATGCTTAAGTCTTCCCAGTAAAATCCCCTTGCATCCTTAGTTCATAAAGAAATGCTGTGCGAGTCATCCCAGTGCTCTCTTTTCTTGCAGCAATAAACCTTCCTTCTCTCTTACATCCTCCTGGTTATGCTTAAGTCTTTGCATTCACCAAGAAAATGAAAGCAAATATTCAATCGTGTAACACTGCTGATTTGGTGTCAATTGTGCTTATAAAGGTATAATACATATTTTGTAATTATTGGGACCTTTGATTAGGCTTGTTTTTTCAAAAATACTTGATAGAATCAGCTCTACTACTTATCTGCTGGTTAGGTTTACAGGCATTTATCCAGTACTTTGATTTGATTTGTCAAACTTACAAGTCTCCTCAGCTAAAATGTTCATAGTCTAATTGAACATAAAATTAGTATTAAATTTTGAGCATTTAAGCATTATCAATCAAAAGTGATGAAAAACAAAACTATAAGGGCTTAAGGGAAGAAAAGAGTCTAGAGATGGTTAATACAGCATGACAATTAGGGCATGATGACATGTGAGTGTTAATTTTCACATACAAAATACAAAAGCACTTGCTGGAAATTAAACCACCAGTATTCGATCAGAATGGTGCCTCTTATTTCTGCTTTACAACTATAGGGCTGTACATAATGAAACTAAAAACAGAACCTAGGACACCAAAGAATCAGTGTGTTCTTATGAATCACAGAAGACTACAGTGTGTCTGATTCCAGACACTGTCTGAAAAACCTAATAACTTACAGACTGCCGATATATTAACATGAAAACTGAAATTTCTGCTTATGCAGAGAATCTGTAATTAACACCATAAAAAGCTCTGTCCAGTATTATTGCACATTTCTGAAAAAAATATTCAGGTCTACAATAATTTAAAAAATTCTAACTTTCAGTAAATAAAATATGGTGGTTTGATGAGACCACTAATATCCTGGCTAAAATGAAGTACAACTTATCATAGTAAACTGTTTTTTAGCTGTGGCATATCTAACAAATCAACATTCAGAAAGCTGTTAAGCATGAGAAAGAAGGTAGAGAGAGAGAAAAGGAGAGAAGAGAAGGAAACGGGGAACAGAGAGAGAAAGGAAGAGGGAGAGCAACAAAGAGGAAATTCAGAGACCCACCGATGAGGTTAAAACCCAAATGGCTCAAAAATAAAGGGGAGAGCCAGAGACACAGCTCAGAGGCACAGCACCTGCCTGGCAAGTACAAGGTCCTGAGTTTGATTCCTGGTCTCTAAAATGAAACAAATACATAAATAAAAGGGAGGGGGGACAAATGAAACAACATGACATTGGAAGATAAGGTATTTTTCACATGCAGAATGATATTGCTATATAAAAGACTACCATTCTGCACACAGTCGGACAAAACTACAGCACATACGACTACACAATGCACAACACTTAAGCAACTGCGTTACCAGTTTGTGTATTTGCCATGTTCTTTATCATTATTTTAGGGCACATTCCTTTTGTTATTAAAATAAAGCACACTGTCCGCCACATTCGCCAGTAACAGCCTCCTCCATCTCTTCATTCGCATCCAGCCAGGACAGGTGACTGACTGGACAACCCAGGCTTGGGAAGGTGCACTCTGTGACGTCTGCACAGTGACAGTGTCACCTGAGGACACATTTCTCATAACATATTAAAATACCTGTCATCTACTGCTTTGCAACAATTCTTTCAATTTTGTGCAAAAAGGAACAACAGATGACTCTTGTTCAAATCCAAGTAAGGAGTAAGTAAAGAGAAATGGACACGTTTGGAGTGAGAATTCTTTAATAATTATATTCATTTCCTGAGAACAATAAATACAGAAATTGCAAGCAGTACATGTAACAGTAATATTTTCCTTAGAAAGGAAACTTAACAAGCAAACACACTATTTTTGGAAATTAGCACTGAGAAAAGTTACACAAGAGAAGAAAATTATTAGTGACATTTATTTATTCTTGGCTCTAAGTACTGAGGTTCCCACTCCAGGCTCCGGCACAGGGACAGGGGAAGGGTGCACAGGTCAGTTCAGCTTCGGGCAGCGGCAGTCTGAGGCTGCTCAGATTGGAGCTGTTTACCAAGATATTCCCTAGAAAACAGGAATATAACAATGCAAATTAGAACTTCAATAACCAAGAAGCACTTTAAAGATGTAAAACGTACAAACGAAATAGCCCTAGAAGACAAAGCTTTTCCAAATTTCTAAAGTATCTGTGGACCATTTCTACTCCTGTTCTGTACACAAACTAGACGTGACACACACCTGCCAGTCACTGCACACACAAAGGAGGAACTGCAAGACATGGGGACACACTTCTCGGGGAAAGTCTACCATCTTGTTCACATAAAGGTCTTGTTTGTTACTGCTCAAAACTCAATTATGATTCCAGTGGCTTCATACATGAAAAACACATTTCCCAGTGTTACCAAATACACATACCACAGACTGGGATGAGCACAGGAGCACACGAAAAGAAGTCATGGCAGTCTCATCAAGAATCAGCACTGCCCAGGGTTTCTGGTTACAGACTTTCTATGGACTGGCCCAGCCTGGTGGCTGTGCAGCAGCCCCGGAGCCAAGAAGCAATATTCTTATCCCAAAGGGGCAACCAGGGTAGCATTTATGGAACTCTTCACATTGCACTGTACTTCAGAAAACAACGAACATGCACAATGTAAGCACGCAGCATGTGGACCTGCAGTTCTAGACTGCACCCAGGTACTGCTGTTAATTTCAGGACAGCAAGCCATCTTTTCCCTCTTTTCAGATGAAACAGCAGAGAAGCAGCAGGCACTAGGTTGGTGCTGTCCCTTCTTACATCTTCTACTGGCCCCACAGCCTCTGCTATGTAAGTGCTACCAGTGACCAACCTTTGGATACCCTGGAGTCTACTGGTAAATATGGGTCCGCCTTCCCACAGACCTGCCAGAAAGGCAGACAGAAGCAACCCACATGTTTTCTCACCTACTCTACCTTCTGCTCTGAGAGCCAGCTCAGAAGAATGGCAAAGATGGGAGATGGTACGGCTGGCACTAGGCAAGGGAAGATGCCACACAGATAAGGCAGGGGATGGGAACTGGAGTCGAATGAATATTCCTAGAACCCAAGGCTGCCTTGGAACCCTCTGTGACCCCAGGCATATCAGGTGTCTACGGCTGAGAACAGAGAATGGATACTGCATTCATTTTTTTTTTTTTTTTGTACTAGGGATTGAACCCTGACCTTCACACTGAACTATATCCACAAGCTTTTTTTTAAATTCTCTATGTTGAGGCAGGGTCTCACTAAATCATTAAGTTGCCCAGGCAAGACTCAAACTTGCAATCTCCAACCTTGATCTACCAGAGCACTACGATACCAGCTGTGTGCCCCAGTGCCTGGTTCTGTTCTGCTCTTTATGACAAGACATCATGAAAACTTAAAGATATGTTCATACCTTACCCTATTCCGTATTTATAGATGGGTGAGTGTTACCTTCTCATTAAGTAACGAAGTGACCAGAGTCTCAGAAAATGTCAATTATTCACATACGGGCAAAGTAAGTTCCCAGGTGGCCAGGGCTCTCATCCCACGCTCCCCAATACTGTGGTGTGGGGCTGCCCAGCCTCCAAGAAGAGCTGGGAAGGTGCTGGAGACAGCACTGCTCTTGTTTTTGTAGATCAGAAAATAGTTAGAGACCATGACTAGTTTCTTTAAGTTAAAGTTATATTACTGTCTGGCAAAGGAAAAGTTGATAGATCTTACTTTGGCAATTATAGTGTATCTACAATAAAGGACTCAAGAAGAGATTTATTAAAGTGAACTAATCTTTTTGCTAGACAACAATAAAAATACAACTTATAATTCATTCAAAAGGTACCTGATTTATATCAACAATTTACAGGAGTTTAACGTTCAATCTTCATTTGCACTATTTAAGAAGCCTAATTTGAGAATTGTAACATTTTTCTTCTCTTTTAACTTTATCAGTAACTGAAATCGTTTTAGAACCCCAACATCTCTGAAGAGGATGTCTGAAGACATGTTCCTTTCCTCTGGAAAAATCCAAGTACAAAACAGCACATAAAGGGACCCACAGGTATACTGCAAGAAAGTGCGCCTCGATGGAGAATGGAAACCGGTCTCCAGTTCCTACGAGGCACCTCGAGCCAGCTCGGCCTGGAAGACAGGATCTGACTGAGGGCTCCGTGATCTGTTCCATGAGGCGCTAGGGCAGCCAGCTTCACCTGCTTCCTCATTTTTCCCATGTAGTCACAACATGCAACATGACGAGCCACTAACAGCACTAGGTCGGCAGCAAGTGCCCCTGTTCTTTTAAAGCTGCCAGTTCCTGATTAGCAAAGTTGATTATCTGCATAGTGGCCAGATTAAACAGCCATCTTTGCTGCGCTAAGAAGTTTCAATTTTTTCCTGGGGAAATTTTTTCGGGGGAAACTGAGGCTCAGTGAACTGGAGAGGAAACACTGGAGGAAAAACACAAACAGGGCTGTAGTTCCAACCAAGAGCAATGGGCACAATACAGAACATGCCCCTAAGTGACCACCGTGACATACAGAGCCAGTTACAATGCCTTTGGTGGTGGTGGTGGGGGGGGGGGTATCTGTTCTGTTAAAGAAATGTGTAACAAGGAAAGCTGTGCTTACTACAAAGATACTGTGTAAACACGGGCCACATTTAAGATTTACCAGAGACTCCTTGTTCTTGAATTACATTTAGACCATGAGACAATAACTGCCTGACGGTTGTCATAGGATCCGATTTACCTTCTTCCAATATTCAGAACAGTGTCCAGAATAAAAGATCAGTAATTATTCAGTGAAAAGTAGCTGAAAGGGGTAGGGTACCTCGCTCACCTGCATGTGAGATACCCAGTGTCTGAACGCCCAACACTGCTCCCCAAAAACAAAAAAAAAGAACAAAAAGAAAAAGGCCAAGCATGGTGGGGCATGCCTACAGGCTAGGAAGCCAAGGCAGGGGGATCACAAATTCATGCCCAGTCTGGGCAACTGAGCCAGACCTTGTCTTTAAAAATAAAGAGGGCTTGGGGAGTAGCACAGACCAAAGAGGCCAGGTTCAATTTCAATTTCTGAAACACAACAAAAGGACTGGGAGATCCTATAGGGAGTTAGACCCTAGAGGACTCATTATCCTCCTGAGGAGAATGTGCTGAAATCACTAGCAAAGATATCAGTAGTTTAAACCTACCAACTACTTCATAATCTAAACTAATATATTGCATGGATTGCTCAAAATGTAAAATCACCTTTAGTTACAGTCTGCTTCTAACATAACTCAGTTAAATCTATAGTAAAAAATCAGTAGACGGGTAGTTCATTATTTTAATGATACACAGTAGAACATGTATTACATCAGCTTTTAAATCAACCTTGTAGCCTACTAATGTGTTGTTTAGAGGATCATTTCTCCATAAGATATGCTAAAACCATAACAAACCAAAGCATTCAGGTGAGTTGTTTCTTCAGTATGAATCACAACCACCTGCAATGAGCTACATCCAGGAAAAGAAAGCCTATGCAATTCTGGCAAAGCCGTAATGCCCGCCTTCCCCCTCTCACATCCAGCTGTTCTCAGGGGCCCACAGATTCTGCGTCCTCACTACACAGAAGCCACCCCTTGAGCTGCCTTGCTTCGCTGACACACACCTCAGGCATGGCTCGGGTGGAACTACAGCCTCATTACTGGTGTTTTCCTCACTAACCCTCACTCTCTACAGTGGTCTTGCTGAGATGGCACTGTTACTGCTTTTGCTGCCCCTCAGCTTTCCCTGCCTTCAGGAAAACATTCAGACTTCTTAGCCCAGCAAAGGTGGCTTGTTGCACCTGGTCACTATGCAGATCTCCAGCTTTATTTTGGGCCTCGTGATCAGATGCCAACTCCACAGAACCACTGCCAACTGCCCAGAGGGTCAGGCTCTCTGGAATCTCAGTGTCTCTGCATACACAGCTCTCCTTGCCTGGGCACTCCCCATGCTCCGGGCTCCGTCCTCCCCTTCACCAGCGCCCTTCTCCGAATCTACCACAGGGCCATCTCCTCTTTGCCCAGCGTATTCCTGTGCCTGGAAGAGGCCCACTCTCCACACAGCCACCAGCCTAGCCACATAGCACTGCAGTGAAGCCTCTGCCTGACGCCCTTGTCACAGGACGATCAATCAGCATCCCCCAAAAACAGGTAAGAGGAAAAATTAGCTTTGCTTACATTTATAAACCAGATACACATTTCAACAGATTGTGATTAATGGACTTACCAACTGTACCAATCTTCTCTGTGAAAAAATTTCAAATTAAAATGAATTTTATTTAAATAGAACCTACAATTAGCTATTTTTCACTTAGTATACTAAAAGAAGTACACCTACTGCGATGAATATTTCATACAATAAAACAAAAATTCTTGGCAATGCCTAGGTCATAAGAGCTGAAAAATACTTACTTTCAAGAGACTGTAAATAGTTTTCCTGAAACTCCTAAAGGAAGAAGGGGCTTTAAGCTACATTATTTGAGGTTTCTGCTATATTGTCAGCTAGCCCTATCCTTTCAATTCCTTCTTCTCTTAAATATAAATACTAGTTAGTATCCATGCTAGATACACACTGGTAAATTCATGTGCCTAGACTAGTTAATCTGGGGTTAAAATTATGTCGGGATAATAGCTTACCTACAAACAAACAAATCCAGTCAGATGGCAACAGAACTCAGATTTTTTTTTCAAATACTAAAAATTGGAAACTTCCCTCAAAGGCCTGTTTACAGAATTCTGACCCAATTTCTACCTGATATTTCATCTAACACTTGTGCCCCTTCTAGTTCTCATCCATGCAGGTGAGCAGAAAGGCTGTGATTTTTACCAGGCCAGAACTACAAAAGCATTAACAATATAGAAAATCTTGAGTACCCCCAGAAGTGGTAACGAAACTTCCCCTCTTGTGAAGGGAAGTTTAGCTATTTAGCCAGTAAACAGACAGCTGGCAAGGGACAGGTCCTGAGCTGGAGCTGAGCTGGCAGGCATCACAAAGGAAACAGCAGGGACAACAAGCCAAGACAGCTCCTAACTCAAGCCATGCAGAATTAAGCTTGAACATGTACAGCAAGCTCAGGAAATCTGGTGAAGATGCAGGACAAGAACAGGCAGTTAAGAACTCTGGCTCCCAAAAAAGAACTTCCTAGGCACCAAGGTGGCAGCCCTCCCTGTATCAGGGCTGTGGGCTGATGAGAAGAATTCAGGAACACTAAGTAACTAGTTTTACTTTTGAACCCTACACTAAAAACCCAAATCTCAATTGGTTGTTTTGGGCTTGCAAGGCCACCTGTGATGAGTGACCCTGAGCAGTGGACAGAGTCTTGCACTCTACTCATTCATAAAAAATTCTGGGCAAAGAATCACATGGCAAACCCACTTTTACGACTGCTCCTGACTACCCACAGGAAGCTTTCTTTCTTATACCTCCAATGAACACTTCTCCCTTACCACCTCCTTTTCATCTATAATTTCACTATTTGGATTCATTAGACAATAGGCTCAGTTTATACGAAGTTAATTTCATTATGACTATACAATACCACTCCACTGGGAGACTTTAATTTACACAATGAGCATTATACATAGCTACAGCCTTTATGCATACAAGTCAGAGGTATGGAAGGAACAAAAGCAGAAAAGAGGCCAAAAGAAATCATCTAGTAAACTGCAATTGATATAAAAATGGGGAGGAATTCAGGGCACAGAAGAAGAAGAACATGGAGAGTGAAGAACAGACACTCATGAAATGTGCTTCTAAACGGAAAGCGAAGCCCTGAGAAGCTGGTTAGGCAGCACTTTTCCTGCACTGCGAGGCCAGGCCCAAGCAGCCTTACTGAAGAGCATCAGAGTGATACCAAATGTGGACTCTGAGGTTACAGACACAAGCTCAAATATGAGTCCCATAAATGGGGGTCATTTAACCATTTCTGCCTGGGCCTTCCTATCTATGACCACTAGAACAGCAAAACCTAACGGTAAGAGAAAAATAAAGACAAGCTGTCCGTCTCGGATTAGTGCTTCTTTGGTGTCTAATTAATGTTGACCTGTTCCTTCCCATATTCTGGAATAGGATTGTCTTTCTCCATCCTCACCTGTTACTTATAACACTCAGTGTGCAACTGGTAAGAGTCGGGGGACACCAAACATTCCTAAGGAAATGCACCACTTCCCGGTCCTATGGAGTCTCAGCCCCAACCCCCAAATTACAAGTTCAGAGCACAAAAAGTTAAATATTTGTCCATGAGGAAAACAGGCATTCAGCATCAGTTGTCTACTCCACCCTATCGACCTCGGTTACCAATTCACTTCAGTAAGCATGCATGTGCTGAACTAGTCCAGATTAAGCACCTGCTCAATCTACTAAAAGTCCTGAGCAAGAAAGTTTGTCTCCTCTTTCCCTGGCAGACAGGCCCCATCTTCCTTCCACTGACAGCAGCCCTTAGCTCTTCTCCTTGCCCTCTCTAACTCCTGTGGGTAGCATGGAAACCAAAACATTTCCTATTTGAAAATTAATTACAACACAAATCCAGTCCCCACCTCAGGGCCACACAATATACAGGCCTCCTTCCTCCTTTTCCAATGAAGCTTCTGGAAGGAAAGACCTCTGGAAGGGAAAGACTTCCCTCCCTTTACCGTCCTCCTCATATTGTAATCTGGCTCCCGTATTGCAATCAAGGGCTCAGGCACCTCTGACATTCTTGCTGTCCACATCCAATGTACATTTTTCTCACTCCTCCTCCTCTAGGCTCTATTTTATACTGCTCACTGCTTACTCAATCCTTGCAATACCCCTTTTGCTTTTGTTTTCCGCTTAGAAGCACATGTCCCTGGTTTTCCTCTAATGTGCCAGTCTTCTCTCTAGAGTTCCCTAGTTTTTCTTCTACTCCATCTTGTTTTATAAAAACTCTCCTATCAGCCCCTTACATGTTTTGGTCTGGTCTCTAACAGTGATTTTCACCTTCTGAGGATCAAACATCCTTCTGAGGAGGTGATGGAAAGCAAGGCCCCTCCTCCACTGCAGAGACCTTCAGGAGCCTCACTCCAAAACCTCCCGGGATGAGTGGCGAGGCCCTCACAGACGCTTTCCAGACTAATCTCACACACTTCTACGACTTTCCACTCCACTGATTATGTTAAAGCTATCACTCTTGCTCACATCTTGCTCCTAGACTCCAAGTCTATAATTTCATCTTCTGGATTTCTCCTCGGATATTAATACAGAGACATCAAATTAAGTGTGTCCAAAAAATGTCCTTATTTTCATTCAGACCCTGTTTCATCATCTAAATTCATTCATTAGTAAATGAAGCAGCCATTTGCAGTCAGAAGCCTAATTGTCATTCTGACAGACTCATTCACCACCAGCTCTTTTCAATAATCAAATCATTTCTGTCAGTTCTATACTTTTAGCATCCCAAAACACCGGTTCTCATCCCTGCCTTCATAGCTATCATTATTATGAAGCATTCAACTGATGTCTAAATTGGTTCTCTAGTCTCCTACTTGGTTTCTTTGCCTCTAATCTTGCTACAAGTCAGGAGAGTGACGCTGAGAAGCACAAACCTTCTCACAAAACTCTCCTGTTCAGGGTCCTCCATTTGCTGCCCACCTTTCCCAGGTTAATATCTGCACTCCTTAAAGGGACGAGAAAGGCTCCTGACATCACCAAGCTCATCTGTCTCCACTCGCCTCTTCATGACTCCATCCTAAGCCTCAAGAGACAGCTGGCCTGGGGCCAGGCCAGGCTGAGCTGCACTAAATATGGAGTTCACTCAGGACTTTTATGAATTGATGTGAAAAAAATAGCTTGTTAAGACTTTTTACATTGGTTATTTGTTGAAAGAACAATGTAGATATATTAGGTTAAACAAACATTAAAATTCGCCATTGTTTTTATTTTTTAAGCTACTTGAAAGTTTTGAACTTCTCAATTGGTTTGCATTTGTGGCTCCCCTTGTATTTCCTCTGGGCAGTACTGCTGTATACAGTATAACTCTGTGCAGTTCTTCCTGCTATTTGTCCATTCCGGAAACACTACTAATTCAACCATACTTATTAGGTGCTGCATATGAGCTAACAAGAGAGCATACAAAGAACATGGAAGCCTCAAGATGCTTTCTGTATGCTCCTCCACCTCTTCATTTGAGTTAGCTTCAATTGAGTGAGTTAATTCCAGAACATTTTCCTGATTTCACCAAGTCGAATGCCTCACTCATCTTTCCCCCAAGGGCTGCAGTGCACAGTTCCATCTTAGTGTGCAACATTGTGCTATCACTGTCCGTGCCAGTTCTTACACTAGTTTATTAAGGTCTGTGAGGACAGAAACATACAGCACCACAGTTTAACAAGGTCTGGCACAAAACACCTGCTGAATAACTACATGAATAAATTAATAACTCACACAATCCATACTTGTGATTCCAGGTCTGCTGACGGCATAAAAATAGAGACTGGATCACAGGGACAGAAAATCTTTGGACACAGCATCTCTTTTCTTCAAACCCTAGTCCCAGTACACCAGAGACCAATATACATGTTTTGGTTGGTGGGTTCAGTACTGAAGGATGTCCTGTTGGAGTGGAGGTTCAGGGGACAGGAAACAGAGCCCTGGCTGTTCGGGCCAGCTCTCTTTTTCTCAGGATGCTGCACTACCAGTATATTCTATAGTCATGACTAAGAACCAGAAGTGGAAAGAAAAGGCGCGGGAATTCAGTAGGAGGAAGGTCACACAGAGAACTATCCTACAGGGTGTGGCTAGTCTAAATACAATTCTTTGTTCATCTTTCAAAACCCTTCAGAGGAGTGGACCTCAGCCGCTACACCAGTCCATATCAACCTACCACCCTGGCTTAGCTCAGCAGGTAAAGGAGAGAAACTTGCCAATCTACAGGCCAGACTGGAGCTTCCACAACAACTGGGAAGAACACACTCAAACTGAGCTAGCTAAACACAGAAAGATAACCTGGAAAATCATTAAGACACAAAAGTTTATTAGCCAGCTGCTTTGATGCAACCAATGATGAGGGCTTGAGCAGAAAGGCCAGTTTACAGACAAGAGCAATGGAGATTGTTATAATTATGAGAAATAGGGCCCAGAGGGCAGGGAAGTTGGAAAGTTGCTGCTTTGCTTTTGCCCGCTTTCTGATTCCACGTTTTGCTGAATTAACATTCAGCGACAACTTCACCTAAGAGATACTCAACAGCCTTATAATGTATCTTCTTATATTTAAGCTAACTTGAGAAGGTGGTGTTTCTTACAAAGAAATAATTACTAGTGAAGATAAAGAACAAGAATAAAAACATAGATCTTGGTTTACTAAGGTACTCTCACTAGTAGAATCAATTACACTACATTCCTGTTTTATTCCTACACATAAATACATGTAAGCATACACACAAAATTTTCTTTTGTACACAGAATAAACTTAGACAAATAAAGTAGAATTTAAAAATTACACTAAATGTTTTAGTATTTAGCAATACTAAAATATTAGTCATGAGCATATGAATCTTATCAAACAATATGGTTCATTCATGTATACCTGAAAACTAAAGAAAACAAATGTGTACAGTAATTTAAATATCTTATGGTTTACTCTTAAAATTGTATTTTTCAGTATATGTTTGCATAATGATTCCATTAAAATCATATTCTTGTGGGAAAACACTCACCCTTATTATCCCAAGTATAAGCTCCAGTACTAACTTCTATTGCAAAGCTTAGTTCAGAGAATTTTTTCTAATAGCTTTATTATGTCCATCATAAGAACATCCTAAAGAAATCAAAGCTGTATCGCTTTCAGAAAGTCACAACTGAGATAGGAAGCAAGCTGAAAATGAGTCACATTTTCCCCAAGATAGCTACCTAAAATGAATAAAATAAGAATTTCATTCTGTTTCCATCTCTCCTTTCCTGCTAGCACCTAAGTACCAATTACTAGCACTCGAAGGAAAGGAAAAGTGGAAATAAGAGAAAATTTTCACTAGCTCCCAAAACTAGGCTCTTAGATGCCAAGTACCCTGCCGTTCTTGCCTCCTTAGCTCCACGAAGAAGCCCTGACCAGACTCTTCGTTGAGCCATTATATTATCTCTGCTTAAGATTCCCTTTCCTATCTGCTGATGAATACAGACTAACTAAAGAGGTGTTAGATTTCTAACAAAAAAAAAATTCCAATGGCATTTTGTGACCTTTATAGTAATAATTCACTCAAGTAAGAAACACCAATGGAGGGCTGGGGATTTAGCTCAGCGGCATAAGTGTCTGCCAGTGTCGGCAAGCACAGGGTCACAAGTGCAAAACCTGGTGCCAAAAAGTGAAAGAAACACCACTGGATATTAAAATAATTGGGTGAGGAATTATTGGGACGTATAAGTACTTACAATCTTGAAATATACCCCCAGATTATTTACTCATTACAAAGGGAAAATAGGTTTCTTTACAATGGTAAGATACCACTGTAACCAAATGATCAAAGTTAACCTAATCAGTAACCGAACAAACTGACTCAGGAGCTTACTAATGGGAACTGAGGAGGACACCATATCCCTTCTGCAGGGAACCTACCAAAAACATCACATCATGAGGAAACGTGAGAGGAAGCCAAACTGAGAGGCCTCTATAAAGCACCTGCCGTGTAGTCTAAGAATATTAACATTAAGAAAACCAAAGCACCATTCTGTTGAAAGAAACCTAACACAACAGTAAAATGCAATATGTGATCCTGGGTTAGACAAAACGTTTGTTAGTGCACAACGGTAAAAATAACAGACAAATGTGAATATGAGCCATATGCTACACCATACCACAGCATGTGTGAGAACATTCCTCTAGAAATTCATGCTGCAGTATCCAGAGCTCAAGAGTCAGACTGCACCATCTCAGGCTCAGGAGAAAGAGCGTGCACACACACTAATGCTGTAAAACAACATTTTATTACCTCATCATACAGACTAGTCTTAAACCTTTTCAGCAACTGAAATCTTTCCAGTTAGAAAGTAAAACAAGCAAACAAGAAAAGAAGGCTTTGCAAGAAAGCTTTTTCATTTGTACTTCCCCTTTCCATCACGACCAGGACGATGAAAACTCCAGCTCACAGCTGGGTACCAGAAGGATGGAGGAGCCTGGTTCTTTCACAGTCAGCTGTGGATTTGTCAGTGTGTAGCATTCAGATCACATAAAAGATAAATAGATCTCGTACTAATTAAAAAATACTATAAAAATAAACTTGGATTCAAGTTAATATGATTATATTAAGTCCTCCTCAAATACTAAGACAACGTGCGTGACTTCAAAGGTGGCCTTTGTGTGTCAGTTCAGCCACTAGAGGAAATCTCCTGATTTCGCCTGTGGGGACACAGCTGTGACTTCCCAGACGCATCATGCCCGGACTGTCTTTGCCCAGAAGTCTGCCCCACACACCAGCCACATCTTCTCCAGCTCTTTCCCCCATCCTGAGTTGGCCTATGCACCGCCTCCTCAGACACAGCTTCCAAGCTCCTGGGACACTGGTAAAGGTTCTGTCACTGCCCTCATGCCCTCTGCAGTATGTCTCATCTTCTACTTCGTATTTCCCAGCTTTACACTTAGGAATTATCTAACAAGTATTCCTTTCCATACTTAAACTTAAACTGGAGGCTATATACAATGTTCCCTTAATTTCCTTATCTGAGAAAGGAACTAGATACAACAGAACAACAGTGTACATACACTGAAATGTTTTCTCATAAAACATTTCTGGGATAGTTAGCAAGGCAAGAAAAACTGCCCTCCAAGGAGCTGCTGCAGGCGACCACAGCACTCACCCTCTTCTTAAGCCCTTGAGGTAAGAGACGCACAGCTCCTAGCAGCACAGGGCATGGAACCCAGGAGCCATCTCCCTGTAGGTGTGGAGCCCTGTTAACAGAGCAGGACTCAGAAGCCTGATCCTTCAGGAGACCTCTGGCCCTCATGCTAGCATGTGGGCATCTTTCTACTGAATTCATTACTTAAAGAAAAGACAAATGTTAAGCTTTAATGGAGTGGGGGTGGTGAAAGTAACTACTTCATCACTGCATGATTCTTTTAAAGTTTAATAAAAATTCAGTTGAATATTTACATCAAAATTTATATCTACAAGTATCTTTTTAAGATGACAGGCTTGTCACAATTTTTTCTTGACCAACTCCTCCGATGTTAAATAGCAGCAAAACCATGTCAACCCATTTCTGTTATCACGAGGTTTTCTGTCCCCCATCAAAATGCAGTTTCTGGTTAATATTCCATAACAGGAAACCAAGCAAGTAATTAAAAAACCTAATTAAATCCCTGAATAAACATAAAGTTTATTTAATGTTTATCTAGTTTTTGGCCTACTCATTAATCTCTATTTAGATTGACTATTAAGACATACATACACATACCTGCCCACAGCCTACACCAAATGACCGCAAATGTAACTGCTCCGCTCATAGAGAAAAGAGAGGCGGCCATGAAAGCAAAGCAAGTTAGTTCATTTTTCTCTACCACTTTTTATTAGACAAGCCTTTTTTCCACCTATGCTTTACTGATTGTTCAAAACCAAGTTTAAGAATCTGTACGACTAAGAAGCTGATCCTAATCAAGCAAAATCAAAACATGAACTGCATTCACAGAGCATCATACCACAGTCCCGGGCACCCAAGTGTGAAATTGGTATTTGATTTTGTATTTAATTTAAAAATGGACAGATTCCATTACCCTTTGGGGTTTTCTTTACTGTCAAACTACTCAAGATCCACTTCTTCCAAACATTTATTTAGGCTGACACTTTGCAACAATCTCAGGTTTTGTTATGCTGACGTTTCCAAATCAGTTATAATGAAATAGCACATAGTGTCCAGAAAAATAAATAGTACAGCCTCAAGACACATGCCTAACAGGCAGGCAGAACCTGCACCTGGGAGACTGTAACCTCCTTAACTGATGGTGAGCACACAGCTCTATTACCAAAAAAAAAAAAAAAAAATTCCATCCTTACTTGGAACTGCTTTTAAGGTGGCATGGTCAGTCATTCCTAGGGCCTCCAGAACACTAGGCCAGCAGTCCAACACTGAGCTATGTCCCTGTTCCTGAGATAAATAGACGGATGGATATAAAAACTCCAGCTACATTTGCTTTTTTAGTAAGATACATGAAACATATGATATACTTTCAAAACTCCCTTCACTAAAGATGTCATAAGAATAACGTGGAAAATCCCAGGCACTCAAAAGAAATAATTTTCTAACCTAATTCTGGAGAATGTTAAATCTGGTAATGTTATGTTTATTAAAACCATGGAATCTTTTATATGCAGTATTAGTGCTAAAAGTTTAAAACACATAAAAGGGTTTTCTCTTCTGTTCATAAGTAACAGTTTAAATCACTGTATTTACAGCCACACACAAAATAACTAAAATATTAGACATAAACACTGGAAAGCAAACCAGAATTATAGCCATATTCTTGGCCTGGTGAATTTCTCTGTTATACTGATTTTCCCATTTGTAGAATATCTAATGAGGGTTATATTCATAATTTATTTTGCGTAAGGTTCAAAAAGAATGTAGAAACATAAATAGAAAAGATTCCAAGAGATCCTATATCTACAGCATTCAGTGTTGGTTTACAGAAGTCCTGAGCTTACACACACACACTATGTTGCTGCCGACTTAGAGGCTGATTATCTTTAAAATCATTCTATAAGAGAAAAATGATGACATTTTATGATGTTAAATTATAAAGTATGAAATGGGCATACACAGATAAGCTCTCTAGAATAAATGGTCATCATTTATTTATTACTGTCAAGTTTATGAAAATATAAATCCAGCACTGCTGATAAAGAACAAGGAAAGCAACAAAGAAAGGAAAAATCCGAGAGCTGCATGTCGTCATCTTGAGGGAGACTGAGAAATGCCTTGCTCCTGGCTCCTGAGCTGAGGGTGCTTGTCCTTCCCCAGTGCTGTGGCAACTCTATTCTTCCCCAGCTCCCTGCACTCAGAGACAGTTAGAATCCGTTAGCCCATGCAGTGCAGATGTCAAGTGGAACGGGAGACACGACAGCCATTTTAAGAGCCAGGGCTATGAGGAAAGGGCCACTGCCTGGTAGACAGACTTCATCTTCATTCACCATTATATGTTAATTATTTATGAACAACTTTTCCTATGGAATACTAAAATATATCATCTATAAAAGCTCATTTTGATTTAAATCAAAAATCAATTGTGTTTTCAAGTCTTCATTTGGTGTGAAAGTAAACAACTTTAAAGAGAATTTTATACATTTTAATCAGTAAATATACAGAACATCAGCAGCATAGAAACAACAGTGAAATGCTATTTTAGGTAAGTAAAAACAGTATGGTTTAATAAAGTGACTAGGCTGCAACAGATATTCCACAGATACAGATCCTTTATATTTGGGAATGTACTTTACAGAAGGTTTACTTTCCATCTGATGATCTATTTAGCCTCATGTTAATTTGATGTTGAAATTGTTATTACTTGAAAAATTTTCATTCTGTGGCCCCAAGAGCTATGGAAATGTACAAGTCATAATATAGAGGTCACATGTGAATGATAATAATCTTCCCTTGAATGGGACAAGCAGAATGAAAACAGGAAGACTGTTTCCATAGATTTTCACAGTAGTAAAGATGGCTAGTGGACTGGAGCTAGACACTAAAAGTGAGATCAAAGCAGATGGACCTGGAGTAGCTCCCAGAGCTGGTACTAACAGCCTTGTACTGTCTCTTGAAATAGTTTCTCAACCTCAGCACCAACATATAGGGCTAGACAGTTCCTTAATGTGGGAGCTGTCTGCAGTTTCAGATGTTTACCAGCACTGCAGGTCTCTAACCAATAAGTACTGTCAGCACCAGCATTAAGCCCAGGGTTAAAAGTAAATTTGCATCCATGCATTACTTTACATGAGCTAAGCTCATTGCTATTTCTGGTTTTTTCATTTCTTTTCCCTCTCATTCTGTCTACTTGAAAGGCTGATCAGGCCAAATAATTAAGCTATCTGGCAGGTTCCTCATCCATAAAGTCTCAGCATAACAGTTTCGACCCACTCAAAGAGGCCACCCCTAATCATCTTATGAAAGGTTATACCCACAACCATCCTATCTTTAGCCCACACTTACAAAGTACAATGTACTTACGAAGTTCAAAGGAAATATGAGAATACATAAATATCAGTATTTATAAGAAAAGGTACTTAAGCGGCAGGACCATAAAATTCAATATATGAGACCACAGCAATCCTCCAGGATGTTCCCATGTGCTGCATTTGCCTGTATCTTCAAATGTGCCCATTCTAAAGCACCATCCATCTTTTCTTATGGAAGGCAGATAGCACTACCATCAGCTTGTGGGCACTGTTCAGCATGTCTTTCCAAAAACTATACAAAATCAGAACATCTTTCAGTAGGGTGGGGAAAAGGAGGCTTTAAACTTCTCAGGAAAACATTACACAGTCACCGTACACCTAAAAACAGCCAAGGCAAAGGAAAACCTCATCTCTTCTACCTTGTACACAAGGGTCTACGTCGATTATATTTTAAGTGGACACAAAAAGGTTAATAATATTATTTTTAAATAAGAACAGCAAAACTTCAAAAGCAAAAGGCTATAATAAATGAAATCTGTGCTCTAATCAATCAGCTTCTAAGTTGTTACTTGAACTTCTAATGTTGTTACTTGAAAAATTCATTCAGGTTAACCATACATTGAATAGTTAAATCTTGGAAAACTATACAATAATCAGTCATCCACATGTATTCTACTCAATTCAAAAAAAGATTAATTCATTTATGTCACAATGGTCTTTTTAGCTACCTTCTGGAATTGTCTGCGATACTGGTACTTTGAATTTACCTTTCTTAACACCATTAGTACAGTTCATCTTTCCAAAATTATGTCACTGCTCTAAATCGGTAAAATACATTTCTAGATTTTTAATCAAAATCACTGATTTTAAAACTAATCCTTCATCAGAGTAATCACATACGGACTTCCGGGATGGGCAAATGAGAGCCCCAGTCGGAGTAAAAAGCTGAGCGTACCAGTTGTGTACCATGAGCTTCTGCACAGCCAGCAGAGCGTTGTAGCGGACCTGCTGATCTTCGTGATGCATGTGGTTCATTACCAGCTGCTTCCCCCCGAGCTGCTCAATAACCCTGCAAAATGGAAGAGGCACAGTAAGAACACCCACCGCAATCACTCTGAACTCATGCTGTGCATAAGCAGGAAGTTCCAATACCTAAATACCAAAGTATTTTCAAAAGAAAAGTTACAAGACACAGAAGTAAACCAACATGTGCACCTTTGTTACATTATTCTCTCTGAATCATAGATTTCAAATATTCGAGTATGTTCTCTTTTGAATTCCTAATAATATATCCAACTGTTGTTCTCATTTCTGAGTTGGAGAGAGGGGTAGGGGATCATTGACCTTGAAACCTCACAGACTGGTACTCTAGGTTATCATGTTCTGGGTGTTCAGCATCAACTTATAACCAGTACTTTGCAAGGCTGGAGTGTAGCTCACTGGTAGAGTGCTCAGTATGTAAAAGACACTTATTTATAGTGTGGAACACAAGGTAAAACACAGCCTGGTCTTTCACCTCAGCCAAGGAAGTCCCCATCAATAGCTCAACTGTTTCACTGCATTGTGCATGAATGACCCAAAGAGTGCCATGAGTATTGTCATGGGCTTCTGAATTAATTTTGGCAGATAATAGGTTTTATTACTCTGTAATCTACCAATAACAAGGACAAACATGTAATTTCAGAAAGCTGCCATGTTATGCATAACGTGATTGACTGAAAAACATAAAGGGATCATATTTCATTTACAATAATAACAGCAGCACATTTTCTACATGCTGGGCCCTGTGCATGTATCATAATTCTTATTATAATCTTCGCAATAAATGTATTGCCAAAGGTCTTAAAAAGCAGGATTTTTGACATTATAAAACACTGCCTTTTACACTATCTTCTCAAACTACTACCAGCAAAGAAAATTGTGAAGTCCTGCTTTTAATAATCAACATATTTGTTAGGGCCTGGGATGTACACAGTGACTGACCACTTGCTTAGTATGCATGCAGCCCTGTGCTCTACCTCTAGCACTGCAAGAAAAAAGTGTATTATTCGCCTTCAACCTACATGTTCATGTTTCAGTCTCCTGCAAGTCCCAGAGTGTGGATAATCTCACCCACTGAAACTCACTGCTATAGGATAAAGATACATTTCTTGTCTTCCCACCTCCAGACACAAGTGAAGCACCAATTACTTCCAGAGTATACACATGTCTGATATCAGAGATGTTTGGAAAACAGAGATGTGTGAAAAGAATTTTCCACTTGTCAGACTGTAAGACAACATCATTTCATAAAGGATATTCTGATCATTTAATTGAGAGTGAGATTCAAGGACCTAATAGGGACAACCTTTCAAAACACATTGAGCCAATACCAATTCACCTTTAAAGACCTGGAACATCATAATCTATAACTAACAAGCTCTGCTCTGGTAAAAACATTTAAGGAACCAGCACCAGCTGGTGAAAGAGAAAAATGTAATTTTAGTGTAAACTTTAAATATCCCTAAAAGCACAGAACTATTTTTGTTTGTTCTAAAGATCTTTTTTTCATCTTAATTCTGATATTTACATAAAATACCCTGTGAAGGATTCTACTGTTTAGCATTCTATTTATGGATGTTTAGAGGTTAATGAAATCATATACTTAAATCAATACAACAATGTGTTCTCTAGACTCCATAAATTCAATAAGCCATAGAAACCATAGCTGTTTTGTTTTCCTTGGGAACAGGTCATTAATATTTTAAAAAAGAGGAAGTATTTAGGAGAGTGTTCTGTGGATTTCCTTTGGAAAGGAAGAAGCTGAGTGTGGCGGCACATAACTGCAGCCCACAGCATTCTGGGAGGCTGATGCAAGAGAATCAAAAGTTCAAGCCCAGCCCAGGCAAATTAATGACTTGCTGAGTTCCAGTCTCAAAACAGAACTGTGCTTACAGCTCAGTGACTAAAACCAGCACCAGCGGGGAAAGCAGTGGAAAAATCACCAGGTCTCACTTGAAAGTAAGCCTCATGGGCAATACTAAGAACGATGCCCACAAGAGATGCATGATAAAACATATGAAAATCTATGATTTTCACTAAATAACAACTGAAACTTACACATATTTTAAAAGTTATGGACAGAAAAATTTAACATAGTAATGTAATAATATTAATGTTTAACATAAATAGATATTCTAAAAATGTATCCGTCAAGTGTTAGTCCCAGTAAATCATGCAAGTAGTTAAAATAAAAATTACAAGTATGGATGCCATTTTCTTGTAAGAGGTTAACGTGAAAGGATAGCATTAGTGACAGCATGGTGAAAATGTTCTCTTATTGTAGTTGAGAATTCAAATTGGTCTACATTCAATAATGTTTTAGAAATCTCAGAAATATTCATATACTTCATCTTATTAAGTCTACTTCAGAAAGCCAACAAAAGAAAGTAATCAAAATACAAAATGTTTATTCCATCTTCATAATAATAAAAAAACTGCAAACAAATCAAATATCCAGTAGTAAGAAGAGTAAACTGAAATACACATACCTATAGATAATATCAAGTTATATTTGATGGACTTCAAATGTTTCATTTACAGATTTTAACATAAAAAACAAGGTACACAAATACATATTATATCATGATGACCAAGGCAGTATTGTACATCATGAAACTTAAAACAAAACAAATTTATATAGTAAATGTACAGGCAATGAATAAACATAATACCTGATAATTAATCCAGGCTTTTATGCACAAAATGATCTAACTGCGTACTTATACAAAATAAATCATTTGATAGACATCAAAATGACAACCACTCTGACTGCCTACTGCCTTATTCTTCCAGTGAGCATTCTGAGAGAACATTTATATAATACAAAAGGAACTGACATGGCACTTAAAGACTGCAAAAAAAGAACATAATTAAAAGCATGTTTATAATGCAATTCTGCATAAAATATACAGAGTAAATCTTACTAGTTCAAAAAATTAAAAACCAAAAGCCCACCCTCATAAAACAAACACAAACTCATCATAGAAAATCGCTCCTCATTTGTATATGATTGGTAAAAACTGGTAAGATTTTGTTAGAGGGACCAGGGAAGACATCTAAGAAAGTCATTCATTAAAATTTGTTCAAAAACATTGACAAGGTTGTAACTTGCTCCTTATGCCATCTTAAAATATTTGGCATGAATACACTTTCTACTACTAAACTGCACAACAAAAGAAAAACTTGAAGAAACCGTTTATCAAAATGAGCCCAAAGGTCCAGAAGAACTATGTGGGCCCTATAATACACACTTTAAACAAACTTCCTGTTGATTATATCATATTTTGAAATGCCACATAGGGAAAACAGCTCCACTTAAAAGCAAGATCATAAATACATTCCTGACAAGTCAAACTTTCTATAAGTTTATGATGTGAATATTGATTTTTATTTTAAAACAAGTTCTAAGCATTAAGAGAAAAATATACTTTTCAAATAAACCTGTCAATGTATATAAACATTTTCCTTTGGGTTTTTCATTATTTTTAAACTTAATTATTTGAAAAAAAAGATGATGCATGACTACAAGCTTTTGGAATAGTTCATTAGAAGTAAAGCAGCCAAAAAAAAAAAAAAAAAAGATAATTCATTAAATGCCTACGTTTTAAATCATTCTAAATTTAAAAACTCTTTAAAACTAGATAGCTCCCATAAAATTAAAGTTTACTCAGATTGTACAACTGTAAGTTATTAAGATGACCATGGTTACTTCCCAAGTTCTCTGCATAAAAATGGCATTAAAATAAAGAGACCTGGCACCTCTTTCAGTAAATTGCTAATCACCTATTTGAATAAAAATGGGCTGAAAGAAGTCTGTCCCTGAAATGAATTCTACAGTGTACTACATGTGTTACTCTTCTAAATAAAAACTCAATGAAGGAGACAAAATTGACATGTATATGTTTACTATGCATTTATTCACAACTGTTGCTATTTTTTGGATGTCACTGAAGATTCTATAAACCAGGGCCCAAAAGTAAAGATAATCTGGTTTGGAGAGAAACAAGCATACTTAAAGGCATTCTACTTAAAAAACATTTACCTATATAATAAATAATAAGTGGGCTGGGGATTTAGCTTAGTGGCACAAGCATCTGCCTGGCAAGCGCAAGATTGGGAGTTCAATCCCTGGTACCAAAAATAATCATAATAAATAATAAGAAAAATAATTACACATTCTATCCTCAATAAATGGCATGTGTTTTGCAAGTCTGCAAAACCTGCAATGAGGGAGTGCCTCCTAAGACAAATTACAAAAGGCAACTAGGGGATAAAATCTTTAATAAGGAATAAATATTGCCATCGCATTTTTCTGTAGCTACTTTAAATTTCTGTCTTGTTTTCTTTCTATATAAAGAGCGATTTCCCATTCAGCTACATCTTGGGTCTTCTGAACTACGTATATTAAAATTCCAGTTAAATTTCTACTAAAAAGGCAAGCTCGGAGGCAGCCCTTTTATTCTGAAAAAAAAAATCACTTTTGTCAATTTTTCAAAAATACCTAACAATTTGGAATCTGATTCTAAATCAAAATACATCTACATTTTAACTAAGCAGAATCCAAGCCAGCACCTGAAAGGCTGAGGTGGAAGGGTTATGAGTGAGGACCTGCCGGGCTCCATAGTGAGTTCAAGGCCAGTATGGGCTACACGGTAAGACCTTGTCTCCAAAGAGAGGGAGAAAGAGAGGAAAAAGCATCCAAGAAACACCTTCTAATTTAGCAACTACTGCTTGAAAAATCAAGAATTTAATTGTCCAAGGAGATAAGAAAAATAATAGCTGGATTTTCAAACATACATTCCAAAACTAATAGGTAAAAAGTTGTTCTGTTTTATTCCCAAATTAAACCCTCAAGTAACTTAACACAGAATGATAAAATCTATGGAAGGCTTATGATGTAATCCCACTGTGTGCCTTAATGCAATAGATACTTTCTTTAAAAAGCTTCACTACTCATCTGTAGGCCTCTGAAGAAACAGGATAAATTTCACCGTGATTGTCTAGAAGCTAATTTTAATTTCCTTTTTGTAGTTACATTTAGATGTAATACTTGATTCTTACAATCCACAACAGAAGACATTAAATTTTTTTGTAGGCACCCAATATGAAATGGTTAACTGTATCCAGGCTGGTGACAAGTTTATCCAACAAAGGCAGAATGTACATTTGAAAAGTGAAGACCAGACACATTCTACAGACTTCAAGACAGGACTGATATAAGTTGTAGCTTGGCATAACTGTACCATCTTGTACCCTGTATTTGACCTAAAAGAGTGAAAAATTACTCAGGGTACAAGTTCCATGAGAAAAGCAGAATGAGCTGTACCCAAAAAGAAAATACTTAATCTGCTCAGCAAAGAAGCAGGATATAAGTGTCAACCAAAGTGAATGCAAGAT
The DNA here is from genome assembly GCF_034190915.1 of Cavia porcellus. Taxonomy (NCBI): domain Eukaryota; kingdom Metazoa; phylum Chordata; class Mammalia; order Rodentia; family Caviidae; genus Cavia; species Cavia porcellus. The sequence continues at coordinate 76,107,129 of NW_026947494.1, read as the reverse complement.
TCTAGCTAAACTGTTTCCAACAGGATGTCTTGCTTTGTGGTTTTCTGCTTTAAACGTCCTGTAACCCTCCAGTTCAGGGCCACTCAATTTTGATTCTGAAACAGTCATCTACATGAGTGGTCACTGAGCTTAGCTAATAAAATCCCAAAATTTATCAATTTTGCTGTTTGGATTCCAATACTGACTATGAACCCACTTCGACATACCCAAAATGTTCAAATTCAGATTGACTCCATCTGAACAGGTTCACTAGTAAACTGACAAAGTTTCCAAATCAAATTCTCCAGAAATATTTGGTTTAAAGGGAGGTACTGCCTGTTTTTGCTCCAGGACACTTCCAGTTTTTATAGACAGAAAATGCAGTATATGATTTTTAATTTTCCAATATAACTTGGAAGAGATAATCCTCAATTTTGATTAGGATTATCAGAATTCTGATAATATGAAATGGTGACCTTCTGATCATCTCAAACATTAGCATTCCCAGAATCCACCAGTTGACACTGAAATCATAACCTCCTCTTAAAATTTACAGAGCAGTGTAATTAGGAGTACCACAAAAAGTGCTGGTAGTATCTCCTGACCATAATCCTTTCTTACACCTGACATAGTCAGTGAGTTTAATGTGCCTGAGTCGCAGTAATACACTGTGCAATTTCAAATCTCCATAAATTTGCCTTACTCATGAAGACAAGGAAATGTTAAATTGATTTTAGAGGAGTAAAACCTAGCATGTTCTTCAGCAAGTTTTAATTACTGCAAGTGAAATTTCCCATTTACATACTCTAAGAATAATCTTCTTCCTATGTGAAAACAAGAATGTAGTCCAACAGGAAAAGGGTAATAGGATGCTTGCCAAAAAACATGCCTCTGCATGAAATCAATATCCTGATCATCACTGACCAGTTCTTTTTTACAACCTTCTTTGCACAGATAATTTTTTTAATTGAACCAACAGCATTTTCATATAACCTCTTCTCCCTATTACCCAGAGTAAATCAAAGTCCTGAAGATCAAAACTGGATGAAGCTTTGCCACTTTCCCTACTGTTCACTGTCTCATTTTCTTACCAACTTGGTCCAAGCTCTCACGACTTGAGGAGGAATTAATGGAATTACTGAGCGTACAGGGTCTGAATGCATGGATGACTGCTCCACTGGCTGTCCAAGGAATGCTACTCACATTCAACTGTGACAAGTTTGTGGCACATCATACAAACTATGAGTTTAGAACTGATGTATCCGGCATCCAAGTCCTATTTGGTCTATGCAGGCAGCACATTTAGCACGCCTGTCAAAATGTTTGGCTCAAAGAGTATGGCTATTTGCACAATAAAGCTTTCTCTAGTTGCAGGTACCTCTGTGATACATGGGTTATCTTCTCTTGGGCAAGGCATTCCAGGTCATTCTAGTATACAAGAGAATACATAGATTAAGATTTCAGAATCTTTGTTTAGCTCATAAAGCCTAAGAGCTTCTAACTTCAACAGAGATGATACAGTACTATACCCAGATCTCCTTTGTCATCTATCCATTTTATGCTGAAAAGCTGTTCATTGTCAAAAGAATACACCTCAAACTTAATTGCCAAGGCCCCTAAAACAGATGGAGGATTCAAAATGTGTTATCATGACCTCTTCTCATCATGAGTGCCTGTCAGGTAGAGGTGGAGACCATGGAGGTGGTATGGAAGAAGGGATCACAGAAGGGTTGGCTGCCTAGGAAAGCTGGCAACAGGAATCCAGAAAAAATTGTGGCTTGACTCCATGCACCAACCACAATGGCCAGACTTTGGCAAGACTCCCAGTCAAGCTATTTCCATTGTGGTGACTGGACTAGAGTCGATGTATGGTGGGCTTCTTGGTGTCTATGGGTTTCTGATGGCCAGAGACTGGCCACTGAGGAGAACCTGTCAAGAGCTACTTAGTATCTCTGGGTATGTGGTGGCCAGACCCAGTGAGATTTACCTTGCGCTCTTCCACATCTTTGTCTCTCGTGGTTAGCTTAGGGAGACTCCCCATGGGTTCCTCGGTTTTTCTGGATGACTGGTAGTCAGGCCTGAGGAAAACTATCCTAGATGCCTTGCTGCTCTGGGGACCTAGGCCTTGGGAGATCTTCCCTGGGCTCTTTGATGCCATTAGGTAGCTGGTGCCTAGATCAGAGGGAGACCTTTCCTGGGCTTTTGATGGCTGTATGGCTCCTGCAATGTGGCTTAAAATGTTTGGATGAATCAGCCATCTTCTCAGTCCTTCAAAGACACTCTCCCTGCCTGGGGTCCTGCAGATGGGGCCTCTCATGATCGGGAATCAGCTCAGTATGTTTGTGGTTAAGAACATCTCCAGCCACGTAAGCTCAGTAGGTGTCACCAGACTGTGATGCCTGTTAACATGGTCCAAGTTCTCTTTAACATGTTGCCCAGGAGGTGATGTCACGTCTTGGGGTCTACAACATTAGTGCTCTCTCTGATAAAAAGATCTGATGGTAGGGGCTGGGGGTTTAGCTCAGCGGCATAAGAGCCTGCCTTGTAAGCAGGTAGTCGTGAGTTCAATCTCTGGTACCGATAGAAAGGAAAAAGACAAAAAAAAAAAAAAAAAAAAATTAAAAAAAAAAAAAGATCTGATGGCCCATCCTTGTCTTCATACTAAATAAATCAGTGGCTACACACTTTGTCATTTTTATCTAAGTATCTAAATGCCTTTTAATCTATTTAGCTAGCTAGCTATCAATCTGTTGAAGTACTAAGGCTTGAACCCTACATCTTCCCACTGAACTACACGCTCAGACTTTTATTTCCATAAACCCGCTAAGGATCTCAGTAAGTCATCACATTAGTCAGGCTGAGTTCCACCTTCTTGCCTCCGCTGCCCAAATGCTCAGAGTACAGCCACACACTGCTGTGGTTGGTTCAATGTGCTATTCAGAACAGTAGACGAAAAACTAGCGATGCTTCCTGTGATATTAGGCATCGGTGACATTTAACTCTTAAAGCAACAATGTGTACTGACACTCTGCACAGAGCTGAGGGGGTCTTTTCCTTACCAAGGGACCATTTTCCCTGAAGATGCATAGCTAGGCATTTACAATTAGCTGTGAAGTTTTATTTAGGATGCTTTTCTTTCCTGGACTGAGTATATTTTATTTTATTTTATTTTATTTATTTATTTATTTATTTATTTGTGTCTTTTTCATTTTTATCGGTACTAGGGATCAAACTCACGACCGCCTGCTTGCAAGGCAGGTGCTTATGCTGCTGAGCTAATTCCCCCACCCCTAGACTGAGTATATTACAGTGTGCATTTAAATAGGAAATACTGAAACATTCCATAAATTTTCACAATAGTTTTCTTTGAAAGCTAGAGATGTTGGTTCCAAACTGTAACATCTGGGATGGTGGTGGTGGATTCTCAGCAAGTTGTAGCTTTTAGATGCACACAAATGGTAACTTTATTCTTAGCTAAAGAACTTAGTAGTCAGTATTGTGAGCTAGCATAAGGTAGAACAGCGTGTGGTAACTTCACGGCAATAGTCTGTGTAGACCCTAGAAACCACCACCCCACTGTAATGATGAGCATCTAATATGTCACTTGGAAGCTTTCCTTGTGGCCACTTGTGATCACTTTAAAATGTTAGCAGGATGTGTTTGTACAAACCTTTAATCACAGCACTTGGAGGTGGAGGTAGAAGTATCACAAATACAAACCAACCTGGGCAACTTAGCGACCAAAGAGACCCATCTCAACATAAAAACTAAAAAGGGCTGGGGGTGGATTTCAATGTGAAGGCCCTGAGTTCAACCCCCAGTACAAAAAGAACACAAGTAATATCCATAAAAAATAACTAAAAGCAAGAAATAGAGTAAATACCACATGATCACTGATTCAGAGCGAAAAAAGATACATGGCATAGATGTATTATTATGTTTAATCTCACAGTTTTCAGTATTAGAGCGCTATTTCTCCTTCATTATTCTTTTCTGCAATTCTCAAATTTTCCATAATGAAGACTTATTGTTTTTCATGATAGCTACAGTTTATGAGGGAAATTAATTGGTTTTGATGGATAAAAGCTTTGTGCCACTATCAAAAAAAAATTATGTGTATGTGCTATTCTCATCTTTGTACAATGGAAGAGAGATATCTATCTGATGTTAAAGTCTGCATTTTAAGAGAATAGCATGAATTTTGGTGACTCAGGATTTAATTTTCCCTACTGTGTTGTGAATACTATGCCTACTCAAACAGTTACTCTTTTCGAGAAGTTCAGTTTAGAAAGAAGACATATAATCAGGTTATCACTGAACTAAATGAAAAGTGTTACATAATAAAGATGCATACAGAATAATATGCTTCCATAATAAAATAGAATACTAGTGTTTTGTTCTAAGGGCAGGTACAGGGCTTTCTCCAATATTTAAAAAAAAAAAAAAAAAAAAAAAAAAGCAAGAATCTTTTGCAACACTCAGTATTTTTAGTTACAATAGAAATCTGATTCTTCCTAAGCAGCAAAAGAAGGCAGTGACAGCTGGGAAGGCCAGAGAAGCACACTTGAAGGCTGCCCAAGCTGGACCACTGCTAAATTCAAGTAACCCAATGAGGTGCTGCTATGACACGTGGCCATGCAGCTTACTCTGTTCCTATCTTCCCAAGACTTCTCTCTATGCTCCGCTCACCACTGTTCCTGACAAAGTCCAGGGCAGGTACATCTGTTCACTGAGCTCGGTAAACTGCAGTACAGGAAGATTCAGAAAAGTAAATTGCTGACATTTTGATCTACAGTGGGAGAGATTATGCACCTTCTAAGATGGGCATTCCTGCAATATAGAAAAGTGATTTATATGCTGAATTTAAGGCAATAAAATGTGCACCATGGCATTCAAGGCAATTGCGCACATCCACCTATAAGAGAATTAACCTCGCTTGGGTTCTGTCACAATGTTTAAATGGTTAGAACAATGTTCAGAAAGCCAGACTTCTGGAGAAGACAAGTCAGTGTCCGATGGCACACTGAAATACACTTTAATGAGAAGTTTCTGTGGAGCCACACACGATCTGAATACCCAAACCTCTGCCAGAGCCTGAACTCTCATAGCCATGACAGCCCACTAACAGTGACTTAGCACAGCACTTTCTAACTAGGTAGCACTAAGAAATATGAAAAGAAACTGAGTACAGAACCTGACTTAGGATTTGAGAAATCCATTCTAGAGACCTTTGTTTAAAAAAAGTTACAAACGAAAAAGTTCCTGTAACTGATGCAAGAATTATCGGTAATTTAAGTATTATAGTTAGCCTTTAAAACACTTACTTAAAATTGCTGGGCTATAAATATAAAGATATATATATTGTTAAGTTTGGAGAAAAAATCGAGCAGCACAGAGAAAAAAGAATAACTTCATTTTTTTTGAGAAGGCTCAAAAAGGAAAGTCTTCAAGGCAGTACATGATAAGAAAATAATTTACTAATAATTTAAAAATACAGAGTCAGCAAAAAAAATATATATGCACTTGAGGAAAAGAAAAATATGGTGTTACCCTTGTATGGAGATCCTAAAGGATATAACATAGCACAGAAAATCCACTACACTGCCAGCCTTTAGAGCAGAAATTGAAAATGAATGTGCAGCAATTTCAACCACCAAGGTTACCCAAGCCGCAGTTAACAGTACTAACAAATCTCTGGAAGTGAATGATCACCACTGTGAGCACCTCTTATAATTCTAGAGGCCAAAGGTAACTTGTATTAATATCATGATGTCTCAATAAATTTAGTATTAAAATAGTTATACAAGTTTTCCTTTCCTGAAGTATGCACATTTTTTGGCAGACTCTGTATATCTCAAAGGATAAGGAGAATGCACAGAGAATAAATTGCTCCTGGTGAGGGGCTCCAGAGTTAAGATGAGTATCTTGATCTATGACATAAACATGCCACTGGAAGGACTCAGAAAAGCAGCAACATGGCCAGAGTTTAAGTCAAAAGAGATTGTTTCAGGAAGAACAATGAAGATTCCAAGGGTGTTATGCCTGTGTCTAGATGTCCCCCCAAAGCCTCATGCAAGCAAGCGGGGCTTTTTCAGAGGTGGCTCAATCTACAGTGTGAGACTGATTCATGGTGCCAATGCTAAGATTAAGGTGTTAGGAACAAGGTGATTAGTAAATCAGTCCACTGATTGGTTTGGCTCTGTCCTAAGCCCACTAGCCTGGATACAAGATAATGGACAGAAAGAGGCTTGTCTTCTCCTTTCCCTTCCTTGCTTGCTTTTGCTGTCTTCTACCACCATAATTGTCTCTCCTCTGGGATGCGCCACTGTCTTAGGGCCAGCAGATTCTGGACTGAAACCTCAATAAACTGAGCTAAATAAAGTTTTCTCTTTTTAAAAGTTTGGGTGTTGGTATTTTGTCTCAGCAATAAGAAAAGTAACCAAGAAAGAGTAAAACCGGGAGACAAAAAGGTCCAGGCCAGTGAACCAGATTACATGAATGTTGCAACAGGCTTCTGATTAGGTAGCAGATCAAAGGACAAAAAAGTTGAAACACCAGCTGGTTGGCAATGTCAGTACTGAGCCACCTGGAAAAAGATAGGTTCTCCAAAAAGCTTTTAGGTTTTCAAACTATTATGCTTTTTTAATCTTAGTTCATTTTTAGCAGTTACAGACCTAAGAAGGCTCTATCTACCATGTACTATTTGTAGTTCCTCATGTCAAATGCTATTTGGATGGTTTAGGGGTGTTAGCTACTAGCTTTAAACTCCTGTGCCACATAATGGCCTTTTGTTCAACAGATGATACACATGACAGTGGTCCCCTAAGATTATGTCACCTACTGATGTCTTAGCCATCTTTGTTTGTATAAGTACAGGTTATGATGGCCATAATGACAAAAGAAAGCATCTAACAATTCATTTCAGAGAATGTATCCTCTTATTAAGCAGTATAAATACATGGCTGTATTTACATTTGCCTTATCTAAAGATGTTTAGCTTTCCATAGTAAAAGAGTATTTTTGGGTAGTGTTAATTTTGGACAGCTCTTCATATTATAGTGTCAAGAACAATAAAGATCTTACTTCTTACTCTACTAGCAGCTGTCACATGAGCCTGCCTTAATGTTATGGATGCTGGTAGAAGTCACTAAGACTTGCAGATCTGAGACAAAGGACAGTTTATTGTGAAGGCAGTAGAAGAAGGAAGACGCTAGTTTTCTGAGGCTCAATTTCCCTGGGACAGTATAAAGAGAGCCAAGTGATCCCTGCAAACTGTGCAGAAGAAGCCCAAATTTAGGAAAATGAATCTTTCACAGTAAGCACAGCTGCCCTTTACTCAACAAACTTTTTGAAAAGAACATTCACTGCCTCGTTTTCAAGAACTTCAGAGAGGGGATAGAAATATCTTCATATTATATCAGTCTCTCACTTCTACACTATTTTGCCTTTTGACAAATTTAACCATGAACACAGCAGTTGCTAGTAACTCTGATTAATATGGCTGGCATACATGGGAAGAAACAGTGCAAGATTTGAATGCTTTCACTATAGAGTAAAATATGAACCTAATATCATCCCCCAAAAAGTCTTTTTAGTATTTCTACTTCTTTTTAAGGCTTCTTGTGCTATACACACATACTCCTATCTATGGCCATCTGTTTTCAGACGTGTGCCTAGAATGAAGTTTTATGCCTATCCAGTAGGAAGGGTTTCCACTGCCAAATAAAAATGAAGTCCACTGTCTTAATTAGCTTACTCCAATAACCTTCCACTTTCCCTAAAGCATACACCAATATTGTAAGTAGTTTCCCAATTTCTTCTCTCACTTAACTCTTCTCTCACTTATCTCCAAAAATAGCTCCAACTGCAGGGCAGAACTACCCAGCAAACCTATGTACTGTATTACATTTGGCACATTCACCCATTATGCAAAGTTCTGAGATGTCTTTGGTCAGTATTTCAACCCAGAAAAAATGCAAGGGAAACAGTCCAGTTTATGCCACAGTGACCTGTTTATGCCATAGGGATATGCTTCACATACCCAAACCCGAAAGTGGATTTCATCTTACCGGCTCCAAGTCATCCAAGTGTGCCAATGAAAACATACCTGACCCATGTGGTACCCACCACAGTACCAACAAATTGCTCCAGATGAAACTGTCACAATTCTGGAACTAGGGTTACAAACATCAAGCAACATAAAGTAGCCTGAGCTACCATACAGGTACAGAAAAACACGATAAAAATGAAAAACAATATTCTTCACTTGTGTACTTAGGAAAAAGGGTACTTTCTTCATTTCAAAGGATATGTCTTTGTCTAGTCATTGATATGACTTTTGTTATGATTAAATATTTTATACAAAATAAGGACAAAGACAAAGGTATGGAAATCATGAAATTTCTAATGTTATCTCTGTTGGCTCCTCCACAATAATATTAATTCAAGTGTACTTCTATCTTTATACTGTTCAGTTTTAAGTTTATCTATTATGGTATTCTTGATTTCATTTATTCCATTATTAGCTCCTCTACTAAATTACTCTACTTTAGGTAAGTACAACATTTAGAATTCCACCTGGAAGCTTAACCCAAATGAATCAATGGTCTCCTTACCGTTTGCCCCGTGGATAATGGCGCACATATTCTCCAACATCGTGAGCAGCAACAGCCAATACCTGTGGATCATCTGACACCTCCAGAAGCTTTGTTAAGATTCTGAAATAAATTTAATCCAAAAAGATCAACCTCTGCTTTTTTCTACAGAGCACAGCAGAGCATAGGTATTAGAATGACATCCACCTCAGTTAAGATGTTTACTGTCATACTCTGCTGAGGATTTCACTATTACACCTCACTTAGCAGTTTTTAAATCTTTACACTTATGTGGCAAGTTACTTGCAGATTCATGATGTCTAGCATGCACAATTCCCAAATATCAGGGACTCCCTGTCCCTTTGTTTCAAGAAAGACTAGAATAAAAGTTATTTTAAAATAAGACCACCAGTAGATTTTTGCAAATTATCCTTATTAAAAAAAAAATACCTGTAAACCACAGGGTTTATGTACTGTTAGTACCAGAACAAATTCCTTGAAATCCACTGTGGTGAGTGAATGCTTCTTAGAAGATGGCAACCCAAATACACCACTCGGACTCCCTGGCTCTCCTAACACGGTTCCCAGTGCAAACACAGTAAAGTTTCCATTGAAGACCTACGGGAATTTCTGAGACAACAGAGGTGATCCCCCTCTGGCAAGATTTCTGTCTCGTCCTTCAAGGACCACAATGGAGAGAGTACATCTACCAGGGGGTGTGCATGTCCTTGGGAGTGAAGAGGAAAGGAGAGGACACTGCTTAGAAGCCATGGAACTAATAAAAGATGACCTTCCTGTCCAAGGAACAGATAATTCCTATGTTATTTAAACTGCTCCAGGGCCCTCCAAAAAGATGGAAAATTTGTAAACTCATTCTCCAAGTAGATGGTAACTGATAATCAATCAGAATGAGTAGTTTTATTAGTGTCTCAGTCTAGTCACTGACATAGCAACTGCTTTCTGTTATGCTAGCAATCATTATTCGTTTAGAAATAGTTAAATAAAAACCTTAATGAATTAGCAAAGTGAACCCAGTAGTATACTGAGAGTACACATAATTCAGTTCTCATTCTTGGTCAAGAGACCTACCACCCTAAGACAGCATTCTCTGCCATTGTCTTTTCCTATTTCTCTTCATCGTACTAGTTACTGTCCACCATTACATCCTCTATTTCCTGGACTGCAACGTTAGTCTTTCCCCAACACAATTGTAAGCTTAATAAGAATGACTTTTATTTGCCATGCATCTATAACATCTAGAATAGCACTGATGACTCAAATAGTACAGATGCATCAAAAAACACATCAAAATAAATGAATAAAAATTTAAAATGAGCCAACTGGGAAAACCATTTCTGATAGCTTTTGATGGAAATTAAACTACAGAGAAGCTTTGACCCAGCAGTTCTATTTCTAGGAATCTTTCCTACAGAAATATTTTCACATTTCCACAAAGATGTACATGTAAGTTGTTTATAAAATGACTAAAACACTTATTTAAGTGAGTCACAGTAGGTAAAAAAGTCTCAGTGGGTAAAAAAAGACAGCAGATTAACACACTTACTGTAATGAAAGTATAAACATTTTTTTATAAAATGTAGATGAGATACATCTACATATCAAAAAAACTCCAGAGACTCTACTGCCTGTTGATTCCAGATCCCACTGAAGAGGAACAGCACTATAAAAAATTTTTTCTTAAAAAACTTTTTCTTTTAGTTCTGTATGCCTTTAAGAGTGCTCAGAAGACTCTGACCAGACTGTTTGCAATAACTTGGAATTCAAGTAAGCAATCACTTATTTTTACTAAAATGGTCAAGATGCTACTACCCATTTGAATTGCTAATTATGCAAAACTAGCATTAGCATGAAAAAAATGAAATAGTTCAGCTGTCTGCATATAATCCACTCACTTATAAAACGTCATACTTCTTAAAATCTTTACTAGGAAACAAATCCCAACTGTCTTTGCTTATATCAGTTATCAAAGCAAATATCAGTAATAAAACTCATTTGGTTCAAAATTTATCTGAATCCACAAAATTGTTTACTGTAGTTTCTGGATCACACATATTTGACAGCCTCCTGAAGCTTGAAGTCTTCCTGCTTACCTTCTCCTGTCACCACCTCAACCTGCCAACTAGCTAACATTTTACAGACAATAAGAAGCACTACACAAGGACTTTGATACTAGTCAAGGAACCATTTCATTATGAAGGAGTTATACATCTTCTTCCTTCGGATTAGGTGGAAAATCTGAATTTCCAAATTAAAGAGGAGAAAGGAATAACCACTAACATAGATATAGATAGGGATATAGATATATTAGGCAGAGAGATAAACGTATGCCTCAAACTGTTTATATACATCTTTACAAACCACAAATGCAAAATGAGGCTCAAAGAAGTCAGTTAATACATCTTAAAACAAGCAAATGTTGCAACTAAAATCTGATTATCTGCTGATTCTATAGCCACATAACTGCAGTGCAAGAAACTTTAACTCATGTACATGAAAAACCATGACATATATTCAATTTTCCATGTTTATATTTAAATTTTATTTTATTAGTATGTATGTATAGTACATAGTGCTTATATTTCTTAGGAGGAGTTGGTACATGTATATAACACATCTTAATTCCTTGTTTATCCCCTTTCCTTTTCTTCCCTCCCCCATTTACGCTTTTCTTGATCTCTGAAAGAAACAGAAATTTAAAGTTGTCTATTTGCAGGCTAAAGTGTTTAACTCTGCCCGGAAAACTGTTATGTCATAACCTTGTGGACTTGATAAGGACATTCATCTGAATGAGTCTCTAATGGGGAAGGGTAGATAGTCAATACCGTAAGCATCACTACGGTGACTGGAAAAGTACTGGCAGTTAAGAAGTTACCCCCTGCAGCTTAAAAATTTGCTTATAAAACCACAAAACATTTGCAAAGAACAGGGGACAAGGGTATTCAGGTGCCTAGGGAAAAGACTGTATCTGCCAAGTACTGGGCCAATGAGGAAAGTGGGGAGGAAACCACACTAGTAGGAGATTGAAGAGTAACAGGAGGCTCCCCTCCTTCTGTGCCTCATAGCATAATGGATATCCACTCTTGCAAAACTGAACCAAAGCTTCCCTTTCACTGTTTTTCTTGCCTCTTACCATATTCTCTGAACTAAAATTCACTGTCTGAGTCTAGACAAGATACCATGTCTCACACAATCTCATTGCCTTTTGTTGTTGTTCTTTTCTGTACATACTTAAATGTTCTTTTCAAAAAACCAGCTTGCAAATTATTCTAAACTCTGGTTCAGCTCAATTGAAAAATTTAATTATTTCAGAAGATTAGCATTATGATATTTTAATACTAAGAAATTATAAGCAAATTACATTAATATAAAATTATTTACAAAATTAACATACACTTGCGCTGAATATCTCAAACCAGGTCTGCAGATTATAACCCAAGTCTAAGGCTGGTTGCCATCTGTTTTTCCAAGTAAAGTTTTGTTGGAATGATTCCAGGCTCTTTAGTTTACTTACTGTCCATTGCTATTTTGGCACCATAATGACAGAGCGGCCACAGCCCTGTCAGCATTCATTACTGGCCAATGTCTGGATTAATAGCTATTCTCCCTGGAGTGACATGGAATCTCACAGATGTCTTAAATTTGCATCTCTTGAATGCTGAATCTCAGTGATGTTAAGCATTTTTTTTCAAATATTTATTTGCCATTTCTACTTCTTCATTTGCTAAGTGTCTGCTCATTTCAGATACCCATTTTGGGGCTGGTCCTTAAATATGAGGGTGTAGACTTTTTAGTTCTTTATATATTTTAGATAGTGCTAGGAAGAGCTGACAAAATTTTCCCACACTGTGTAACCACCAGTCTGTTGGTGGTTTCTTTTGTTGGGTAAAAACTTTTTAGTAAGATGAGATCCCAGTTGTTGATTCTTTGTGATAGTTCCTATGGGAATAAGGTCTTGTTCCTAAAGTTTTTGCACACATCTATATCGTCAACAGTTCTACCTATTCTATCTTGTAGAAAATTTAGCTTCTGTTTTAATATTTAGATCCCTGATCATTTGCTTTTAGTTCAGAGAATAAGGTAAGAGACATGGGTCTAGCTTTAGTCTTTGGCATATGGAAAGCCAGATTTCCAGCACCATTTACTAAAGAGGCTGCCTTTCAGTAAAGGTATTTGGCTCCTTCATCAAAGATAAGGTGGCTGAGTGTGTATGGAGTTGTTTCTGTACCTTCTAATCTATTCTACTGATCCTTGGATCTGTTTTTCTGCCAGTATCATGCTGTTTTCATCACTGTAGCTTTGTAGTATAATCTCAAGTCAGAAATTGTGATGCCTGCCCCCTGCCTTGTCCTTGTCGGTCAGAATCGCTTTTGCTATTGTAGGTCTTCTCTGGTTCCAAATGAATTTTAGGATTGTCTTCTTGATCTTTGTGATATATGCTATTGATATTTTGATCAGGAGTGCATTAAATCTGTGTAACAACTTTGGAAGTATGGCCATTTTCATCATATTTATTTCTCCTACCCAAGAAAAAGAGATGTCTGTCCATTTTGTGATATCCTCTTCAATCTCTTTCTTAGAGTACTGTAGTTTTCAATTAAAATCTTTTATTCCTTTGTTAAACTGATTCTTATATTTTTCTTTTTTTCTTTTCTTGGATGTCATTTCTCTCAGTGAATTTGTTAATTCAGTAAAGGAATGCTATTGAGTTTTGAGTGTTCACTTTGTATCCAGCTATTCTGCCAAATTTAATAAGTTTTAAAAGTGTTTTTGTGGAGCTTTTAGAGTCTTCTAACATTTTCCTTTCCTATATGTATTTCAATTATTTATTTAGTTGGTTTAATTGCTCTGGCTAATGTTTCCAGAACTATATTGAGAGGAGCTGTGATAGTGGACATCCTTGTTTTGTTCCTGATTTTAGAGTGAAAGTTTCACTATAATGTTGGCTGTTGATTTGTAACAGAAAGCTTTCATCAGATTGAGATAAAGAACTTCAATTACAATTTTAAAAATTTTTTTTAATCACAAATGGAGTGGATTTTGTCAAATGCTTTTTTGTGCACCCATCTAGATTATCATGTGAATTTTTTATCCATGGTTCTGTTACTGTGATATATTATTCTTATTGATTTGCACATATTCAACACCCTGGATCCTGGGATGAATTCTACTTATTCATTATCTATAATTTTCTTGGTGATTTGCTGCATTCTGTTTGCCAGTGTCTTACTGAGGATTTTTGCATCAATGTTCACGAAGGAGATTGACCTATAGCTCCCTTTTTTGGTTGGATCCTTCTCTGGTTTTGTATCATAATAATGCTTACTTCTAGGAATGAATTTGGGAGTATTACTTCTCTTTTAATTTTATTAAAAAGTTGAAGAACTAATGGCACTGGGTCTTCTCTAAACTTCTTGTAGAATTCAGTAGCATAATGGTAATCATTTTTGATCACCTGGTATTCTATTTTTGCATCATATACTATGTCCATCCTTCTGTTCTAACTGACTCTATTTTGTTTTGTCACATTTGGTCTTATTCTCTTCAAAAAAAAGTAATAAGAACTGTGGGAATAATAAAACCTAAAAAGTGTAACTGCTATTGTAAAAAAGAGAGGAAAAGAAAGTGGTCTAAAGGATATAACTGCATGTATATTTAAATGTGTAGAATAGAAAACCATATTACTGAGTTTTTGTTGGATCGTTGAACAGAACTGTCTGCAATCTCACTGTATGAATGTCCACTTTGTATGCTTTAATTTTATAATTTGGACAACTGCTTCTGGGATGACAATGTGTGATCTGTTAACTAGTGATTTCTTACTGTCTATTTTTTTTCTTGAAATTCTGTACTACTTGAACCCTTTTACTGCTTTTTTTTTTCTTCTTTTTTCTCTTTAAATTAAAAAAAATAATTCAGTAGCGTAGCCTGGTCTTCAGTAATCTTTTCCCTACTGAAACCTTGTTAAAGGCCATGGCCTCCATCTCTTGTATATAATTTAATCAGCATGCACTCTGGGACACACATGCATGTTAATCCCTGGGATGACTCAGCATTCTGTCAATCTTGGCCAGCGACCCAGGGACAGGTACCTGGGCTGAGGCCATATCTGGAAGCCTGATTTATCTGCACATGCTTTTTATTTCCCTATTTCCCCTATTCCACTTTTCTGTTTACACTACCCTTTGTGTTTCTGTTGGCACAGACCTACTCTAAGCACATCTTTCCATTAGCTTCAATAAAGGTAGCTGCTTTTTCTTTTACCAGCAGATGTACATTTGCAGTTCTCTGCTCGTCACACATCACAGCCTGGAGTCTGTCAGTGGAACCCACTACACATATCACTACTTGTCAGTCAAGCCATGCAAGTAAGGTAAAGGAAGAAAACAATGATTTCAAATTTTTCATCATTAAACACAAAATAAAACTGTATTATAGTGCACAGTTCCTGGTTATTCAGAAAAATCACAAAGGTTCATACAGAGGTAAAAAGTAGTAACCTGAAGGAGCCATGAAAATTAAAATCTAATGCCACAAAACAGAATGTACTTTCAAAAAGTTATCATTATGTTAGTTATAATAAAGACATGTAATGCTTCAGCAATAACTTGTAAAAGGCTCCCCTCTGTTACATTCCCAACTTTCCCAAAGACTAGATTTTAAAAATACTCAACAGCTTTTTAATACTATTAAAAACTCAAAGCGACAAGGCAATGCTGAAAGATAATCCATTATTTTCACTTCCTTTTATCCAGCAGTACTGTCTCATCTATCAACCACTCAGTTTGACTTATCACCCTCTGTTTAAATAAGAATAAGAAATTTTCTATGGATCAATAATCCATAGAAAATAAAGTCTGAACCACAGAAGTATATCTGCCTAAAAATGTTCCATCAGACACAAATACTTACCTCTGCTTATGTAGATTCCTCACTTAAAAGAAAGTAAAAGTAATTTTTGAAAGCAGAAACCCATGGAAAAACAAAATGATAAAATAAAATACAAATAACAAAATATTAAATTAGGAAGTCAGAGGAACAATTGTTAAGTAACTTGATAAAACAAAAATACCAAGCTGGCCATGAGGAAAGCTGAGCAGCAAATCCATTTAGTACACATAATAATTTATAGCAGTACTTCTAGACATCAGCTGAGACTGTTATACAATTTGACAGGCATTAGACACACATGGGGGTACAGTTACATGGATTAAAATTAAATTTAAAATTCAATTTGCTGGCCCTCAAAAATCTCATGCTTTCAGAGGCTAGGCTTTTGGAAGGAGACTGCACCAGGGAGATGCTAACCTACACAATGGATTCACCTACTGAGTTCACAGTTGTACGTGCATTAGAACAGGTTAAACTGGGCCTGGTAGGGAAGAGGCAAGTCCCTGGAGAGTGACCTAGGACACACAGCACGCCCTCCCCGTTGCCCACCAGAGGTAATCAGGCTTGCCTTCACCACGTCCTTCTACTCCAGTGTTTCTACCTCAGAGTCAGCCAACCGAATTCCCTCAAGTAGGAGACAAATTTAACACACTCCTACCTGCCAGTGTGAGCCAACAGTGGTACCGCGTGACTGCCCCACAGGAAACTGGTACCGCTGGTGCACAAACAATGCAACCACTTTCACTGTCCTCTCACTAATATGGGTATATTATTCCTGTACCACAGTCTGCTGCAAGGCAGCAAGACCTATGAATTATGCTCCATGGTGAATGTGTTAAATGTCTCCTCCTTAAAACCATAGGTGTCGGGTATCTTGTTCCAGCAACACAAAAACTCACAAACACAGCCATCATGAAATACAAATAGAAACCTCAATGAGATGGCACTGCACATCTACTACGATGATGAGAATCAAAAACCAGATAAAAAGTCTTGATAAGGAGGCCCAGAAACTAGAATATCACCCATGCCTAATGGTAACACAAAACTGTGCAGCTGCTCTGGAATACAATCTGACAGTTCCCCAAAGGGCTACACAGAGCAATTCTTCTCTGAGGTATCTACTCAAGAAAGGAAAGCAAAAATATTTTATGCCCCTTATCAGCTTGCACAGTAAATACTGTTGGTAGTAACAAGGTAACCAAATGGTAGAAACAACACATACATCCATGGACTGAAGAGTTAATAAATCAAATGCAGTCTTACCTATAAAATGCAATAGCATTTAATCATAAACAGGAATGAAGTACTAATAAATGGAACAACACGGTTGAGCTTTGAACATATGGTAAGTGGAGAGGGAGTTAAAAAAAGGACAAATATAAGATTTGACTCACATAATGGTAACCATTTTTGATCACCTGGTACTCTATTTTTGCATCATGTACTATGTCCATCCTTCTGTTCTAACTGACTCTGTTTTGCTTTGTCACATTTGTTTTTTTTTTTTTTTCTCTTCAGAAAAAAAAAAGTTATAAGAACTGTGGGAGTAACAAAACCCAAAAAGTGTAATTGTTACTGTAAAAAAGGGAGGAAAAGAAAGTGGTCTAAATGATACAACTGCATATATTTAAGTGTGTAGGATAGAAAATCATATTACTGAGTTTTTGTTGGATCACTGAACAGAACTGTCTGCAATCTCACTGTATGAATGTCCACTTTTTATGCTTTAATTTTGTAATCTGGACAACTGTTTATAAGATGACAATATGTAATCTATTAACTAGTGATTTCTTACTGTATATTTTTTTTCTTGAAATTCTGTATGACTTGTACCCTTTCACTGCTTTGGGTTTTTTTTTTTCTCTCTTTAAATAAATAAAAAAAAGATTTGACTCACATAGAGACTTCAATAGCAGAAACGTTTTCAGAGGTATGAAGCAGATTTTAGTTACTTAAGGCTGGGAAGACAGAAAGGTCAGAGCTAAAGGATGTGGCGTTTTTGTGAAGTGAAGAAAATGCTCTAAAATTGTGCTGATGGTTGTGAACATACTACAAGCCATAAATTGTACAAATCATGTCTCACAAAAAGAAAGTTATCTGTATGCATTTGGTCACTTTATCAAACAAAGGTAAGCCTGAAGAACACTGCGGGAAATGCTATTTCCAATAAAGGAGCCGCTTCCATCAGACATATATGTGAGGGAAAAAGTGAAGCTTGACTCCTACTTGACACCTTCCCCCAAAATAAATTCCAGATGAATTGGAAGTATAAACGGAAGAGATAAAGCAATAAAGCTCCTACATGATAACACAGAAGTTCTTCATGACCTTGGATAAGCAACAACATCTTAACTACAACACAAGACACCAGCCTAGCCATACTGTGATAGATTAATAAATTCAGCCACAGTATGGGCTGGGGACATAGCTCAGTGGCACAGCACCTGCCTGGCAAGCACAAGGTCCTGAGTTCAATTCCAACCATCCACAATAAACTTGGCCACTTTAAAATTGAGGGCTTCCGTTTATCAAGGCACTGTTAAAGAGTGAAATGGAATGAGACAGCAAGACAAAACAGTTCCCATGAATGTATGACAAAAACTCATGTTTAAAATGCAGAACTCCTATAAAAATATATGGAAAAGCTACACAGACTTGAACAGATATCTCCCTAAGAAAAAAGATGTTTGAACAGCCAGAAGCACTGAAAAGATATTTAGCCACATTATAGAAAGAAAAATATGAAATAAAATCAAAGAATATCTAAAATATAAAGAGTAGCAAAAACAATTATTGGTGAGGATTTGGAATAACAGGTTATTAAGGATGTAAAGTAGAGTTAAAACTTACTTCAAGAGTTCATAATTCTTCTCATTTAACCTCACAGCATTTTCTCTCCAAAATTTCTCAGATTTGTGCACAGGGCTCCATTCCAGCCTTCCAGATTTAAGTTCTGAGCTATATTCATCGAAAGAGCTATAAAAATTTTTAAAGAATTCCAAGTTTATGTAAGAATCCAACTTAATCCAAAATTAAACAAAATAAAATATCTTCATTGATGACTTGATTACAAATCTCTGCTAACTGCCCTTAAAGACTGAACAGTTTAAATAATCTTTAATAGACAATGTCAGAGTACTAAGGCCAACACACCTACAAATCTGAATGCTTGGCTGGGCAGAGTGGCACACACTTATCGTCCCAGCCCTCAGGAGGCTGAGGCAGGAGGATCATGAGTACATCATAAAACAAATCACAGCTATCAGTACAATATTTTACAATGTAATAACCAATAATATAAAAGTCACTAATTGAATTAACAGATTAACCAAAACCTACAACACCTGTACACATAACAAACTGTAATGCATTCTAATTCAAAAACATTTGTATGTACATAGTAACTTGATTATTTAAAGCTTTATAATACACATTTTAAATCTGCCAACAGAGAGTGTAAGGGCATGCTTCAATCTTCTTTCAAGTAAAAATGTAAAAAGAAATGTGGATTAAAGGTTGACTTGGTAAATTAGAATAACCAGGATATACTGGGTAAGTTAATCATGGTATCTTGTTCAAATGAAGTATTTACTTTAATGCAGGGTCAAAGAGTATAAGAATTGACCTATTGTTAATGTTCACATCCTAATTCTGGTAACAACAAAAAGAAAATAAAAATAAATAAACCAGCTATACCCATCCCATCATCCTATTAAACAGAATGGTGTGAATCACCCCAAATGAGAAAATACATACTTCTAATCAACTGTTACCATGTAAAAAATTCTCAGTAGAAAACATAGCGTATTTTAGGGAAATCTCTTGTTCATATTTGGCACCCTATTCAGATTTTCTTTAAAAACCATGCAAATCAGCATATATAACTATAATCCTAGCTACTTGGGAGACTGAAACAGAAAGATCCCTGGAGCCCAGGATTTCAAGACCTGCCTGGGCAAAACAGCAAGAACCCATCTACTCATCCTCCCAAAAACTACACAAGTCGAACACCCCATGAATTCAGTACATAAAAACTTTAAAATAATAAATAATAACACACCTAAGGTCCTGGACACTCTCACCAAGCCTTTCCAAAAGAAATTTGATATCTTCGCTGATATCTTCATCGTCGTATTTCTGCTGTTCCAAGTTCTCCAACTGCTTCAGAACTTTGCACTGAATCATAGCTAGAGCATATTCTTGACGAGTTTCTCTTTCAGTTGATTTTTCTAAAAAGTTCTGGGTTAGACAAAGAAGTAATGAGAAACCACGTAATCTGTTATGTGATGATCTCAAACTTCTATACTTCCTTCTATACACTCTCACCTTACCGTATTCACAGATTTTAACTCTCATTTTTGGTGATAGTTAAGGTTCATTTTGAATCTTTACGTCTTTCCTGAATATCTATATCTGTCCCCTTGTCAGAAACCTAGTTTTTTTTTTTGTTTTTTTTTTTTAATTTTTATTTAAGGAGAAAAGAAAAGAAAGGAAAAAAAAAAACAGTGAAGGGGTACAAGTTATACAGATTTACAGAATAAAAAAATGCGCAGTAGGAAATCACTAGTTAATGGATTACATATTGCCATCTTAGAAATAATTGTTTAAGTCACAAAATTAAAGCTTGTAGAGTGGACATTCCAACAATGATACTGCAAACAGTTCTGTTCAATGATCCAATAAAACTCTGTGATATCATTTTCTATCTTATACATTTAAATATACATGCAGTTATATAGTTTAGAGCACTTTCTTTTCCTCTCTTTTGTACAGTGACTATTACACATTTTGGGTTTCACTGCTCCCACGGTTCTTGTTGCTTTTTTGGAAGAGAGTAAAACCAAATGTGACATAACAGAACAGAATCGGTCAAGTCAAAAGGGTGGACATAATAGATAATATAAGAACATAATACAAGGTGATCAACAATGGTTACCATAATGCCTCCCGCTATTTCTAATAGAATTGCCTATATCATTAGTTGTAATACAATTGAACAAAACCGTAAAGAATAAAACCGACAAAACCAAAACATTGGAGATATTGTAGGTCTTCAAAAGTAGATAAAAGTCAACGAGAATGGGCGTTATAATGAATCTCATTATCTTCTCAGCTGACGTCTAAACTTTCGAACCTGATACTATCCAGCAAAACAGAATATAGGAACCTCAGTCAAAAACAAGATGGTGAGAGTAATACTGGGCTTCAAATCGAGACAATAGAAAGTCAAAGTGGGTTACTATATTATATACTGCTATATTTTTCCCTTTAATTAAATGGATAAAAATAAAAAAGTAAATAATGGAGTGGAGATTGAGAAAAAGGAGGGCATAACAGCGAAACAGGGCAGATCAAAACATAACCATTTAAGCAGAATAGTGTTTCACCACCAGCTAATCCTGACCCAAAGATAGTTACCATATTGACTCCCTCCCTGAAGTCCTTGAGTACAACTTCATATACTGTAGCATTAAGTATATCAAAACAATGTAAATCCATTTAAGAGAATGACAGCATTATAGAGTATTTAGAATCGACTAACAGAAAATGAACAATGGTCTCTGTATAATCTCCTTGTCTTTAAAAGGTTTTTTCTTATACTATCGTACATAACAAAATCCAATAAGATACAACCTGTTTAGACCATTGGAGACAGAAGAACAAAAGCTAGATGAGACTTCAAAACAAGATGGTACTAAATCAGTATTACCTATTAAGATGTCATTTTCTCCAAAAAAAAGCTGTTCCTATCATCCAATCTTCTGTCTCAGTTCTGTTGAGCTCTTTTTCTGTCAGTAGCTGTCAGTTTGTCTTCTTCATTTTGTTCTCTGCTCCATTCGTTGTGGCCTCCCCGCCCCTATTTCTGGGTTCTTTGTATTTTTCTTTTTTTAGAATATCCTGCAATACTTTCTGTAGGGTTGAATTGGTGGTTGCAAATTCCCCCAGTTCCTCTTTATCCTGGAAGCACCTCGTGTTTCCATCAATTTCCAGGGACAGTTGTGCAGGATATCTCAATCTTGGCTGTAGATTATTATCTTTCAAAGCTTGAATTATTTCTCCCCATGCTCTTCGTGATTTGATGGTTTGTGAAGAGAAATCTGCTGTAATTCTGATGGGTCTTCCCTTGTAAGTGATCTGTTTCTTGTCTCTTACAGCCTTTAATATTCTGTTCTTGTATTGAATTTCTGGAATTTTTATTATTATATGCCTGGGTGTTTCTCTGTTAGGGTTGTAGGTAGCTGGGGTCCTGTATGCCTCATACATTTGAGTATCTTTACCTTTTGCTAAATTAGGAAAATTCTCCTGGATTATTTCTGTGAGTAGCTTTTGTAGTTCACTTGTTTGTGTCCCTACTTCTTCTTTTATGTTCTTAATCCTTAAGTTATGGCTCCTCTTATCATCTTCTTGTCTTTGTATTATTGCTGTGTGTTTCTTTGTTATTTTTAAGAAGGTTTTCATTTCATTCTCCCATGTTTCAAGTCTGCCCTCCAATTCAGATAGTCTGTCCTTAGTTTCTTTCAAGCTGTTATGCCAGTCTTGGGTAGACTTCTTAATTTCTTGATAGTCCCTTTGCACCTGCTTCACATACTCAATGCTTTCTCTGTTTTCTCCATCAAGCAATTCTCCCCTCTTTTTCTGTTCTTCCATTCCACCATCCGCTTTTTCCTGAGTGGTGCTTAGCATTTCTCTAACTATTCTGCATACTTCTAGCTTCAGGTCATTGATAACTTCATTCCTGAATTGGTCTATGAGGCTCTCTAAATGGCGCTTAATGTATAATGGTGCAGTGTCCACAATTGCCTGATTCTCGGGATTGGGGGTCGAGGAGCCTTTTTTGTTGCTTCCCTTCCCCATATTTTCTGTTCCTTATAAAATGTAATCTTACACAGGAGGCCCGGCTTCCCTGCCTGCCAGCCACAGCTTGATCAAATTGCGCTGGCTAGTTGTTCCCGCTCACCGCTGCGCCCCAGGGAGTTGCGGAGGAGGCAGCCTACGCAGGAGTCAGTCGCTCCTCCGGGCCACCGTCAGGCTCTGGGATCTGGGTTAGGCCAGCCTAGGAAGTCCGCGAGCAGCGTCCCTCCGGCCAGGCACCTTTCACCAATCCCGTCCGAGAGGGAAATGTGCGGCTGCAGTTGCCACCGCGCCCTGCTCTTACAGGACTGCCCGCGCCCAGAAAAACCTCCGCTGGAGTCAAACTGCGGTAGGGAGTCAGTTCCTCGCTCACCTCGCCACCAGTCAGCCTTCCTCCCTGGCCGTCGCGTTTCCGACTCCGTTCGCAGATTCCCGTTCCCAAGCCTCTGCGTGTCTCTCCTTGCCGAGCCCCTATGGAGGTAGCCGGGCGCCTGGCGGCGGGAAATCTAAACCGCGGTTTCCGATGGCGTGGGGACTGCGTTCGGAGACTCCCGTTCCCAGAGCTCGGCGGTCGCGTCTCTCCTTGCTGAGCCGCTGTGGAGGTAGCCGCCCGCCGGGTGGCGGCGGGAAATCCAAACCGCGGTTTCTAATGGCGCAGAGTCGAGCCTCCACACCGAGATTTTTCTGTTCCT
The DNA here is from genome assembly GCF_034190915.1 of Cavia porcellus. Taxonomy (NCBI): domain Eukaryota; kingdom Metazoa; phylum Chordata; class Mammalia; order Rodentia; family Caviidae; genus Cavia; species Cavia porcellus. The sequence goes on along the minus strand of NW_026947494.1, from coordinate 76,084,100 downwards.
ATTTTAGCGCCAGGACTGTATTCCAAGTTGGATTCTCTCAGCCCAGTTTGTTCCTGAGTCAGCAGAGCATATCTCTACTGGTTCGTATCTCCTTAGTCCGCATCATTCCTGGCCTCTGAGCCAAGCCTTTAGAGAGCGTTCAGAAGTTGCTGTTGTCTGTCCGCCATGTTCTCCCGATCCCCAGAAACCTAGTTTTATTTACACATTGCTACAGTTTGGGTCCGAATGTTTCTAAAAGCATAAGTGTTAACGTGGTTCCCAGCCTACGGCACTATTGGAAGATGGCAGACCCCGCGCAAAACGGCTCCTAGCTGGAAGCACCCTGGTGACCGAGTACATTCCCTGAAGGAGACACTGAGACCACAGCATGATTTCTCCCTGCTACACGCACACTCTCTCTCTCTCTCTCTCTTCTCCCTCCCTCCTGGCCGCCATTAGATGAGCAACTTCCCACCACAATGTGCTGCCTCACCAGGAGCCCAAAGGTGCTGAAGCCAAGCAACCACAGACTGAAACCTCTAAAATCATCAACCAAAATAAACCTTTCTTCTGTACGGGCTAATTATCTGAGGTGTTCTGCCAGTGACAGAAAGTTGACTGACACACATCCTTAATGGCTTACTAAACATCTTTAATCATTGACCCCACTGAGGCTTACAACACTGAACACATTTAAAGCTAAATCCATCACAGTGGTTTCCCGTGGCCCTGCTTCTGAGCACACCATAATGCTTTTTCCCTTTATTTCCCACTTAGAGCATTCTGGATTTAGGGAAGAATATTCCTTTAAGTATCTTTCTAATTTCCAGTCATATATTCCCAACTCTCTAACCAACCTACAAGTACACAAAGAACAATATTTCAAAAATCTTGCTCAATTATTTAAAGTTTTATGATAATCAGGCAAATGCCCTCCAGCTTTCCTCTGTGCTTTTCTATTCTTAAGAGAACTTTTGAATGTAGCAAAGGAACACACGAATTTAAAAACCATAAACTGTTCACTGAATGAACCCATATTTCTGAGCAAGTAACAAACTAGCACCAGGAACAAGAATAAATAAGATAGGGTTCTTGCTCTCAAGAAAATTCGTTTCACCAAATTCTTTGAAATCACTCCCTGGGGAAAAAAAAAAAAGAGAGAGAGAGAGAAATCCAAATAATTTGTGCCCAAATACAGAAAAAGAGACGTCAGAGAGATTAGTACTCACTCTGATGGGCTCACTCATATGGGACTCTGCCAGGCTTAACATAGCGCCTGCCCAACATGGCACTGGGCCCTAAAACGACAGCGTGCCCCTCCAATACTAACTTCCGTGTACTTCTTCAATCCCACGATAAACTTTCTGCTCTTTTTTCCCATGTGCCAAAGACCCTCCAATGCTCTCCCAACGTGACAATCCAGTTTCCACCCCAGTCCAATTCCATATAAGCCATTCCCCAGTGTCCCCTATTTGAAGGTTCTCACAATCTCCTACAGCCTTCCCATGCTGGCAATAAAGGCTTCGCATTTTTTTCCCCCTGCTTTACTTCTCTCTGTATCTCTCAACCTCACCAAAAAAACCTAACAATTTGGTGCTGTGATTCAGCTAGGCTGGAGCACGCAGCACCTCAGTTTGAGTTCCCCTGCCAATGAGCAGCCCTGCTCTTTCTCTCATCTCTGCCTTTGCCACTGCCAGTCTCCATCTAACACTGGTCCACTTCATCTCCCACAGGTGAGCCACCTCTCATTCCAGGAGCTCCTGCCTCTTTCCCCCTCTCTCTCTTTCCCTCTCTCTTCTCTGAAAAGGTTAACTCCCTAACTCCCCAGAGCGGGGAATGAAAGGGTTAACTCCCTAACTCCCCAGAGCAGAGAATGAAAGGGTTAATTCCCTAACTCCCCAGAGCTATCAGAGCAGAGCAGAAAGAAATGCCTAACTCCCCAGAGCTATCAGAGCAGAGAAAAAAAAAAAAAAGAAAGAATGCACCTGCAAGGTTGTTCTGTCTCAACGAGATAAGTAAGACAAGTAACTGTTCTGTTCTGGGCACATAGTGACTGGGCTAGGACCCCCAGTCTCCATGGTTACTCAACCCCAAACCCCTCCAATCAATTTCTGCCAAATCCTATGCTGCTCAAAATTAACCAATGCAATCTGCTTCTGTAAACTTGCTTGCCTCCCGCTTGCGCCCTTAAAAACCCTACACAATTCCCCCTCGGGGCCCTCCGCACTTGTTTGCCTGGGGGACGCCATGCGCATGGAAATAAACTTTTTACTCCTCACTACGAGCTGAGTCCTTGGGGTCTTCTTCCCTGCGACGCCGGTTCTTACATATGGAGGCCCCAGCGAGATAGTACGTCTCACGGGAGACGACCTCAACGGCTCCGCTTTACACCGCGGGTGAGTACGACCGGTCACTTTTGTTTACTTTCATTTTGAGATCGATCTACCAGTACTTTACGCCCCAAGCCGAGCGGCTCCAATCTAGGGGCAATTTCTGTTATCTGTTCTCTGGTGACCGGGGGACGCCCCACACGGTTTTCCGTGGCTCACCGTCCGCGATAGGGTTTTCCTATCGATCTGGGGAATTTCATTCCCAATCTGTGGTCCGTCCGGGCCAATCTGGAGGCACCCACCGGGGTGGCTCGTCTGGGGAATTTCATTCCCAATCTGTGGTCCGTCCGGACCAATCTGGAGGCACCTCCTAAGGTGACTCGTTTGGTGTGAGACTAATGCGTGAGAGTGAGGTGGCCGGCCTGTTCGCCTTGTGTGTTGCAGGTGTTGTGTTCGGATATTTGTTGTATCGCACTTGCGTTAACCGCCCTGTGACTTTAGAACGCCATGGGACAATCGACCTCATCCCCATTGTCCCTCACCCTCGACCATTGGTCGGAGGTTCAGAAGAGGGCTCACAATCTCTCCTTACAGGTCAAGAAAAGTAAATGGCAGACTTTCTGCTCGTCTGAGTGGCCCACATTCTCCGTGGGTTGGCCACCGGAGGAGACCTTCCACCTTCCCCTCATCCTAGCAGTTAAGAACATCATCTTCCGCCTCGGACAAGAGGGCCACCCTGACCAGGTTGCCTACATCTTGGTATGGCAGGACCTCAGGGAGGAACCCCCACTATGGGTGAAACCCTTTCTTCCTCCTCCCGACTCCTCTATACCTAAACTCCTAGCTCTAAAAAGGGCTCCCACCCCGGTCCTGCCCGATTCTCAGCCCGATCTCCCTCTGCTCGACTATGACCGACCTCCTCCTTCTCAGGCTCAACCTCCCCCATACCCGCTTTCTCCCCTAGCCTCTTCGTCCGGATCAAGCGCTACTCCCCCTTCAGCACCCTCTTCTCCTGAATCAAACTCTTCCTCTCCCCCGGCACCCACGCCTTCTCTATACCCCACGCTCCCGCCGGTGGCTGGTCCTGGGTCCACTCCCCTGGGACTCGCAGGCCCAGCCCAAAACACTCGTAGCAAACAACAACCGGAGGACCCAGTGGTCACTCTCCCCCTCCGTCCCTACGGGCCCACTATCGGCGACGGGACGGACGAGGGAGTAATGCCGGCCCTCCAGTATTGGCCATTTTCAACCTCAGATTTGTATAACTGGAAAAATAATAACCCTCCTTTCTCTGATGACCCCTCCAAGTTAACAGGATTAATGGATTCGATCATGTTCTCCCACCAACCCACATGGGATGACTGCCAGCAACTTCTGGGAGTCCTGTTCACCACCGAGGAGAGAGACCGCATCCTTCTTGAAGCCCGAAAAGCCGTTCCCGGAGATAACGGCAGACCCACCCAGAGACCTGACCTGATCGACGATTTCTTCCCCTTAAAGCGCCCCGACTGGGACCCCAACTCTCCTAACGGTAGGCAGCATCTTTCTATCTATCGCCAGACTCTAATGGCAGGTCTCCGGGCGGCCGGAAGGCGCCCCACTAATTTGGCCAAGGTAAGAGAAGTAATTCAAGGGCCCAGTGAGACTCCCTCCGTTTTTCTAGAACGCCTGATGGAGGCTTACCGACGGTACACGCCTTTTAACCCTGAAGAGGAAGGCCGACAGGGCTCAATAGCCATGGCCTTCATAGGGCAATTGGCTCCTGATATAAGGCGTAAGCTCCAAAGGCTAGATGGTCTGCAAGACCTAACTCTGAGGGATCTTGTTAAAGAAGCTGAAAAGGTCTACTATAAACGGGAGACAGAGGAGGAAAAGGAGTTAGCTAGGGACAAAAGACGAAACAAGGAATTGGCTAAAGTGTTGGCTACAGTTATTCAGGGTAAGCCTGAGACAGGAAAGGGAAAGCCCAATCGCCCCCCATTAGACCCTGACCAATGTGCATATTGCAAAGAAAAAGGACACCTAATGAAAGACTGTGAAAAACTAAAAAGGAGGCGAGCCAAAGAGGAACGAGAAAAGCAGTCCTCACAGCGACAGCAAGCCCCCATGCTCGCCTTAGATGACGAGAACTAGGGATTTCGGGGCTCGGTCCCCCTCCCCGAGCTCAGGGTAATGTTTAAGGTGGAGGGGACTCCCGTGGAATTCGAGGTCGACACAGGAGCTGTTTACTCGGCCCTTCAGGCCCCCTTAGGGGCCCTTTCAACCAAGAAATCACTAGTTCAAGGGGCTAACGAGAGCAAATATCGCTCATGGACCACCGAGCGCACAGTTGACCTAGGCAAGGGAAAAGTAAAACACTCCTTCCTGGTTATTCCTGAATGCCCTGCTCCCCTTCTGGGACGAGACTTATTAACCAAACTAGGGGCGAAAATCTCCTTTGAGCCCCAAGGACCTCAGGTGACATTCCGCAACCCAAAGGTTGGGCAACCCATGGTTACAGTGTTATCTCTAAAATTAGAGGATGAATACAGGCTCTATGACCACCAAGACCCTCAGCCCATCTCCCCTGCCTGGTTAACTGATTTTAAAGACTCCTGGGCCGAGACAGCTGGACTCGGGCTGGCAAGCCAGCAACCGCCTGTAGTGGTCACTCTAAAAGCCACCGCCTCTCCTATTCGAGTTAAACAATATCCCATTAATAGAGAGGCCCACCTGGGGATCAAGGTACACATACAGAGACTTTTAGACCAAGGGGTATTGACCCCTTGCCGGTCTGCATGAAATACCCCGTTGCTCCCTGTCAAAAAGCCTGGGACAAATGACTACAGACCAGTACAGGACTTGAGGGAGGTCAACAGCAGGGTGGAAGACATTCACCCCACCGTACCCAATCCTTATAATCTCCTCAGTGGCTTAAATCCATCAAAGACTTGGTATACGGTCCTGGATTTAAAAGATGCCTTTTTCTGTTTGCCTTTGCATAAAGATAGCCAACCCCTGTTTGCATTTGAATGGACGGACCCCGAAACTGGGTCCACCGGACAATTGACCTGGACACGCCTCCCACAGGGCTTCAAAAATAGCCCAACCATTTTTGATGAGGCTCTACACAAGGACTTAGCCCCCTTCCGTGCTCAACACCCGAACCTCACCCTCCTCCAATATGTAGATGACTTGCTGCTGGCCGCGGACTCTGAGGGCGATTGCACCAACGGAACCCAAGACCTTTTACGTGAGTTGGCTATCTTGGGATATAGGGCATCAGCAAAAAAGGCCCAAATCTGCAGACAAGAGGTAATCTTCCTGGGATACTCCTTGAAAGGGGGAAAAAGATGGCTTACTGAAGCTAGAAAACAGACTGTGGTCCAGATTCCCCCTCCAAAGAACCAAAAACAGCTACGGGAGTTTCTGGGTACTGCGGGGTTTTGCCGGCTGTGGATCCCGGGGTTCGCAACCCTGGCGGCTCCCCTGTACCCACTACTCAAGGGGGGATCTCCCTTTGCTTAGAAAAAAGACCACCAACATGCCTTTGATGCCATCAAGCGGGCCCTCCTATCCGCTCCGGCCTTGGCCCTCCCCAACATAGACAAACCTTTTACTCTCTTCATTGAAGAGAGAAAAGGAATAGCGAGGGGAGTATTGACCCAGGCCTTCGGACCATGGAGGCGACCGGTGGCTTACCTCTCAAAGAGACTAGACCCTGTGGCGAATGGATGGCCGCCCTGTTTAAAGGCGATCGCAGCGGTGGCCTTGCTCATTAAAGATGCTGATAAATTAACTTTGGGACAAAGAATAACAATCATTGTCCCGCATACACTAGAAAGTATCATCCGCCAACCTCCAGATAGATGGCTCTCAAATGCCAGAATTACTCATTATCAGAGTCTCTTACTCAATAAAGACAAAATAACTTTCGGACCTCCAGTGACTCTCAACCCGGCGACCCTGCTGCCGGAGGAAACCTCGGAACCCATCCTCCATACCTGCCAGGACATCTTGGCAGGAGAGGCCGGAGTACGGCCGGACTTACTGGACTGCCCCCTGTCCGATGCGGAGGTGACTTACTTCACCGACGGGAGTAGCTTCTTGATTCAAGGTAAGCGGTATGCAGGGGCGGCTGTGACTGATCATTCCAATATTATCTGGGTAGCCAAGCTAGAGGATGGAACCTCGGCTCAAAAGGCCAAACTGATCGCTCTGACTAAGGCTCTAGAGCTCGCCGCAGGAAAGCGAGCAAACATTTACACAGATAGCCGATATGCTTTTGCAACGGCCCACATCCACGGGGCCATATACCGCCAGCGGGGACTTCTAACTTCCGCAGGCAAAGAAATAAAACACAAACAAGAAATTCTTCAACTGCTAGCCGCAGTCATGTTACCCCAGAAGGTGGCGATAGTACACTGTAACAGCCACCAAAAAGGGACTGATCCTGTTACAAAGGGAAATAACCTGGCCGATCAGGCAGCAAGATCTGCGGCCATGGAAAACTCACAGATGTTGGTGACTGATGTCAAAAATCCTCCTCCTAAGGAGGAAGCCCAAAATAACCCAGCCTTTGAGGCATCAGACCTGACTGCTTACATTCAACAGGCCCACCGGCTCACCCATCTAGGGGTTAAGAAACTATGTCTACTGGCTCAACGCCAAGATTTCCCGGGGGTATCTCCCACTGCCATACGTCAGGTTGCCACACGGGTTGTGACTAATTGCAAGGCTTGTCAGTTAACCAATGCCTATCCCACCAAGCTGGCTCCAGGCAAAAGGCTACGTGGTGCCAGGCCTGGACAACACTGGGAGGTGGACTTTACAGAAGTTAAACCTGCCCGATATGGACTAAAATATCTGTTAGTTTTTGTGGACACCTTTTCTGGATGGACTGAGGCCTTTCCTACCAAAAAGGAAACTGCTGCCATGGTCACAAAGAAGTTGATGGAAGAAATTTTTCCCCGGTTCGGATTGCCAAAGGTAATAGGGTCTGATAATGGGCCGGTGTTTGTGGCTAAGGTAAGTCAGGGACTGGCCAACATATTGGGGATTGATTGGAAGTTACATTGTGCTTATAGACCCCAAAGTTCAGGACAGGTAGAAAGGATGAATAAAACTATTAAGGAGACCCTCACTAAATTAGCTCATGAGACTGGCTTAAAAGATTGGACGATGCTCCTGCCTTATGCCCTTTTTCGCGCACGAAACACCCCGTCTGCCAAACCCCCTAACCTCACCCCCTTCGAGATCCTCTTTGGCACTCCACCCCCCATTCGAGATCTCACTCCCTTAACTGAACATACTACCTTGTTACCAACCTCTTTGTCTGACAGGCTCATTGCCCTCGACAGCCTGCAGAGGGACTTGTGGATGCAACTAGCCTCAGCCTACGCCCCCAGCGAGTCTCCTATACCACATCCGTACCAGGTGGGAGACTTTGTGCTCGTCCGGCGCCACCAACAAGAGACTCTACAGCCTCGCTGGAAAGGACCATACCAGGTCCTACTGACTACTCCTATGGCAGTAAAGGTTGACGGGATCGCCTCTTGGATCCACGCGTCGCATCTAAAGCCTGCCTCAGCGCCAGAGGACGACTCCTGGGAACTCAAACGGTCTGATAACCCCCTAAAGCTTAAACTGAGCCGAAAGACTCCCTAACACTGTTTCTGTACACTTCTGTTGTGCGTCCTTACAAGATGACCCAACCAAAACCCCAGGCTGTAACCCCCTGGGCCCTAATGGGATTACTCATGTTAATTACCCCCGCGATGGCAAACCCCCACCGTCCTTGGGTCTGGTCATTGATTAGGTGGGATAACCAAAAAGAGGTCGACAGATAGATAGGGTCAGGCCATCCAACCTTCAGTTTTTATTCATGTGATCTTGTTCCTCTTGATCCCAATGTAGATCTCCCCCCGGGAATATATCTGTGTCCCGCGTCTGTGGAAGGGAGAAGTTACTGTAATTCCCCAGGCGAATACTACTGTGCCTACTGGGGATGTGAGACAGTGGCCACAGCATGGACTCCCTCAATAAAAGATCGACACCTTAGCTTGTCAGGAACAGGGAGTGGCCCACACAAGGACCCTTTGCCACTGTCAAAAAGGAGCCTTCACTCTTTTGACGGGGGACCAGGCAATTGCCAACATTTACAACTCAAAGTCCTCACCCCTAAGGACCAATCTTGGACAACAGGAAAAACTTGGGGATTTAGATACTATATGAGTGGACCTGACATAGGGGGGTTTTTCCTTATTAAAAAGGAGTTAAAGACAAAACCATTACCGCCAACACCAGCCCCAACAATTGCTAAAGGGCTCTCATCCCCTATGCCCGTGACTAGCCAAAGCCAAGGGCCCACGACCTCACCTCTCACCCTCTCCGGGTATTCAACTAACCCTCCTGATTTGGGGCTCATCCCTCCAACTGTGAGCTCCCTCCTTAGTCTCATACACGGGGCTTATAGAGCCCTCAATCTTACCCATCCGGACCTCGCCCGATCCTGTTGGCTATGTCTAAGTCCTAACCCTCCATACTATGAAGGGACTGCTCTAAATGACTCTTATACATTAACCCCCAACCCCGACCAATGCGAGTGGAATCAAGTATACCACACTCTCCCCCTTCCGGGCCTCGCCAGTCAAGGGACCTGTATAGGAACAGTTGATAACTGACCGACAGACCTACGCCATCACTGCCTCATACACGTCAACTCCTTTCCCAAAAATCAGTATCTCCTTCCCCCCCCTGGGGCATTCTGGTTATGTACCACTGGACTCACCCCTTGTGTCTCCACAAATGTTCTCCTTGCAGACAATAGCTCCTGTATCCTCATAGACCTCATGCCTCGGATTAAGTACCTCCCACCCAACATGCTCCCCCTCATGAGGGGCCGAAGTAAACGAGAACCGGTTTCCCTGACCCTGGCGGTATTATTGGGGATAGGAGTAGCGGGAGGCATAGGGACTGGTACAGCAGCCCTCATTACTGGACACCAGTCCCGCCAACAGCTCCTCACAGTTGTTAACCAAGATTTAAAGGCCCTCGAGGGATCTATAACTGCACTAGAACAATCCCTTACGTCACTATCTGAAGTAGTGTTACAAAACTGGAGGGGCCTAGATTTACTGTTTTTAAAAGAGGGGGGTCTCTGCGCCGCACTTAGAGAGAAATGTTGTTTTTACACCGACCATACTGGAATTGTGAGGGATGCAATGGAAAAGCTGAGAGACAGAATCAAATCCCGAGAGCCCTCTCTAAGTGAGACCAAAGCGTTCTCCTTCTGGGAGTCAATTCTGCCCTATATTCTCCCTTTACTGGGACCACTGGCCGGGTTCATTATAGTTATGGCTATAGCCCCTTGCCTCATTAATCGAGTAACTCAATTTGTGAGGACCCAGATTTCTCAAGTAAAAGTTATGGTGCTCCATTGTATAGAAATACCACAGTGATTTGAGCAACTATTTCCAAGATGATAATATGTAATCTATTAACAGGTGATTTCTTACTGTTATGTTTTTTTTTGTAGTTCTGTATTATGTGTAACCTTACATTGCTTTGTTTTGTTTTGTGTTTTTCTCTTTTTCCTCTTAAATAAAAAAAAAAAAGTTATGGTGCTACGTCAACAGTATGACCCCCTGCCCATGCAGGGCCTTTAGGATTAAAGGCCATTTACAAGAAGAAGAGGGGAATGAAAGAGTTAACTCCCTAACTCCCCAGAGCGGGGAATGAAAGGGTTAACTCCCTAACTCCCCAGAGCGGGGAATGAAAGGGTTAATTCCCTAACTCCCCAGAGCTATCAGAGCAGAGCAGAAAGAAATGCCTAACTCCCCAGAACTATCAGAGCAGAGAAAAAAAAAAAAGAAAGAATGCACCTGCAAGGTTGTTCTGTCTCAACAAGATAAGTAAGACAAGTAACTGTTCTGTTCTGGGCACATAGTGACTGGGCTAGGACCCCCAGTCTCCATGGTTACTCAACCCCAAACCCCTCCAATCAATTTCTGCCAAATCCTATGCTGCTCAAAATTAACCAATGCAATCTGCTTCTGTAAACTTGCTTGCCTCCCGCTTGCGCCCTTAAAAACCCTACACAATTCCCCCTCGGGGCCCTCCGCACTTGTTTGCCTGGGGGACCCCATGCACATGGAAATAAACTTTTTACTCCTCACTACGAGCTGAGTCCTTGGGGTCTTCTTCCCTGCGACGCCGGTTCTTACATCTCTTTTCTTCTCTTCTCTTCTCTCTTCTCTTCTCTCCTCTCCTCCTCTCTTCTTCTTCCTCTTCCTCTCCTTCTCCTTCTCTCTCTGTCTCCCTCTCTCCTTCTCTCCATCTCACACACACACTCTCTTTCTCACTCTTGCTCTCTTTAAACTGTGGGTCGACGTCAGGACTCCCTCGCATCCACCAGGATGCCCCTCTGTCTCCTAGGTGTTGAACAATGGGGACTGGCAGGCACCTCTATCTATCACATCCCATTGAGGGTGATGATTCTACTAGGGATTGTGACTGGCTTCTGCCTCTGGTTCATCCTTAATCTGATCACTATAGGAAATATCGCTTCCCAAACCCAAAAAACACACTCTACTCAGGTGTCTCTTTAAAAATTTGAACACCCTAGGTCTCTGGGAGATCATTAAACCAAAATGGCTAGTCTTTTACTGCCAGATGGCTTGGACTGAAAACAAACTTGATAATGACAGCCTCTGGCCAAAGAGGGCACTTTCAATTTCCCTGTCCTCCGCAATTTAGACAGTTTTGCTACTGCAATGCAAATGGCCAGAAATCCCTTACATACAGGCTATTTTGGCTCTTAGCACATGCCCCTCCCTCATTCACGTGAGCAGAGTGGAACAAATATTCCTGGCCCATTCCATGTCACCAAACCCCTTACCTGATAATCCCACTGATCTTCCTGCTTTAACTCCCCCTCCGTCATATCCAAGGAACCTCCTCAGTCCTCTCAACTGGCCTCACCCACTGTCTTCTTCTCACCAGCCCACTGCTTCTTCCTCCTCCAACCTTCCATCACCATTTTCTCCTCCCACCTGCCAACATCTTCTCACCAACTATTGCCATCTCCCAGCCAGCTGGCACCTCATTCCTCCCACACACTACCATATTCTCACCCACCACTGCCATCTCCCAGCCAGCCACCACTGCAACTCCAACCCCTCCTTTCACTCTGTGACATGGCTGGCCTGAGGGGCAGGTTACTGTTCATGTCCCATTTCTCTTTCTGACCTATCCCAAGTCCCTCATAAATTAGACTTCTTCTCCACAATTCTTACAACTATATACAAGAGTTCTAATTTGTAATTAATTCCTGTCTTCTACATTACAAAGATCTCTGTATCATTCTTACAGTCACCCTTTTCCCTCAAAAAAAAAAAACTCAATTGTGGGAGGCAACCCAAGACAGGGCTGACTACAGACACCAAATTAACCCTGACCATCTGTTATGGATTAAAAACTGATGGTCAACTCAACACCAGCTGAATTAAATCAGGATGGTGCTGAGAGTAGATGTTCTACCTGCGGACAGTTGCCAGCATAAATAGAGACATGGAGAAGGAGAAGCTAGGTGTTGTGGGTTCTCCTATGTGTTGCTGTTTGAGCCATTGGTTCTTCTGGAGGAGCTCATCATGACTAGCTTCCCCAGTGTGAGTTTGACCATTTTCATCAGAGGAGCTTGGGAGCTTGTTGGTGAGAGTGGCTGTGGTTCTCTTGGAGAAGCTCTGGTCCTTGCATCACACATCACTTCCTGGCTCCAGAAAGGAAGATGTGTGCCACTTAATCTCCAGGATGAATTCATGACGTTGGCTTTCTGGCATGTACTCAACTGTGCTTATCATCAGAGAACCTCGGGACCTCTCTGTCACTGAGGATGGCTGTGGTGCTTTTCAGGACAGCCTTGGTCTTTATTATGAGCATGACTTCTTGGCTCCAGCATAGAACCCTCAACCTATCAGCACAGCTCCTTCACCCCACTGGCATAGACTTCGTAGATTCCACCACTCACTTTTGGGCCTTCCCAGCACAGATCCATAAAAGAGACTGACATGAGTCCTTCTTGTGGACTCTAGGCCTCCAATTGGACTTGTGGGAGGCACTGTCATGGGCTCTAGGTCTTCCTCTGGACTCACACGGTACATTGCTGTGGGATCCAGGCCCATGGCTGAATATTCTGTCTTAGTGCTGTGGATAGATTTCCTGAACTTTCTTCTGTTAACTTTGGGTGACGATCATAAAATAATAGTATAAATTCTGTGTCCTGATTCTAATTGTCTCCTGACAACCCCTGACTACAACACCATCCCACTAGGGCCACTGCAGTATCAAATGCAGGCCCCCAGTGGGATTATCAGGGAAATGATGGCTCACAACACATAAATATAATGATCAGTTGCATTAATGTGAACCTAAATAAGATTTCCCATAAACAAACTACCAAAAACTTCATGAACAAACCCAACCCACTGATGAAAACCCTGATGAACTTCTTTCCCATTTTGCTGACACCCTAACCAAATACACTATCGTTAACTCCCAACCTCCTGAAGGAATAATCCTCATCAACTCCCATTTCATTTCTCAATCTTCCCCTGATATCCATGAAAAATTTAAAAAGACAGATCTTGGCTCTCAGACCCCATAGGAGACCTCCTTAATCTGGCTTTCCATGTCTTCAACAATAGAGAGCAAGAACAAAAGCAAGATAAACAACAGTGTATTAAATTTAAATGCCAACTTCTGGCAGCGGCACTCACGTCCTATGGTAAAACTAAAAACAAAACGGAGCCACCCGAGCCCTCCCCCACCTCAGATCATGATTTAAGTGTGGCAAGTATGCATAATCCTGCTCCAAACCACAGCCACCACCAAGACCTTGTCCCACCTGCAACCCTGAGGGCCACTGGAAGGGCAACTGCCCTGTCCACCAGTGAGTAGGTAGGTCATCAAACTCCCTACTCTCTTAGGAGATCTCACTGCCATCCTCAGACTTACTGCTAGCCAACCTGCTCAGTCTTGCTACTGAAGAGGATTGATGGGGCTCAGGGTCCATGACCCCCATCAATATATCTTTCTCAGAACCCGGACTCTCACTAGATATCACAGGCAAACACACTCCTTCCTTGTTGACACAGGGGCCACCTATAGTCTTATTCCTGAGTTTTCAGACAACTGCACCTGATCCCTGGTCTTTGTTGTGGGAGTTGACAGCCAATGTACATAACCCCTCCAGACAGGACTCATTCCCTGCCGATTTCAAACCTCATTCTTCACCCATAATTTCCTTGTTATTCCAACCTGCCCCACACCCTTCTTGGGCAGAGATCTCTTCTAAAAACTCAACTTGTATTTCACTTTCTCCCTCCCCCTGGCCCTTGTCCTTTGAACTCACCCACCACACATTGCTGGTTCCATTCCTCCTCTCCCTTCTTCCCTTCTCAGTTCTGTAGTCTGGAACACCTCAGCCCTACTCATGCCACCCACGCCAGCCCTGTAAAGATCCTTCAGCCTTCCCCTGCATATCCCAGTATTCAGTGACCCCCAAACACCAACAAGGACTTAAACCTGTAATTCAAGGCCTATTAACCAATGACTTCCTTAGGACAGGTCATTCGCCCTACAATATCCCTGTTCTTCCTGTACTCAAACATAATGGCTCCTACCACTCAGTTCAAGATCTCAGGGCTATGAACAATATGGTGACACCAATTCACCCAGTGGTACCAGAACCTTGCACTATGCACTCCCATATTCCCCCATCAACCTCCCACTCTACTGTGTTGTATCTTTTTTGTAAAAGGGAAAATAAAAACACTTTATTTGGAAGTCAGAAAACAAAGAAGCAATAGTGAGCTACATTATGAGAAGGTGTGGCTCCTGAATCACATACCTGAGTATCTTTCTTATTTTTTAAAGAAAATAGAACCCAACAAAACAAAACAAAATAAAGCCAATCAAAACAAACAAGTGAAAGTGTACAGAACTTCAAAACAGGATAATAATAAATCAACAATGGCTACCATAATATTTCTTGCTATCTTTACAATAGTTGTCCACAGCATGAGAAGTAGCAAAATCAAACAAAACAGAATAAAAACAATCAAAACACAACACTGAGTCAAACAAAACAATTAAGTCAAAACAAAACAAAACAATGAGAACTATACTGCAGATTGTTATATTCAAAATAACTGCTCAGGAAACCAGATGCTGGGATAAAGCAAAACAGTAAAATGGAGCAAAACATTGGATTTTAAAAACAAGACAGGAGGATATTCCCCACAGTTGACACAATGCACACATCTTCCAAGCAGATGACCAGACCTCCAGCTCCAGGCCTGGGCAATCAACCAAACAACACTAACATTAAGCTATTCCCTCTCCCTCAGTTGCTATCATATCTGAGTCTTCTGAATTAGAGTTTGGGGAATGCTCTTTTCAGTCTGCAAACCAGCTGGAAGGCATGGTTTCTCTTCTGGCTGAAGCTTTTACCCATCAGCATGGTGGACCCTGCCTCACAGGAAGGCATGATTTCTCTTCTAGCTGAGGCTTTTACCCATCAGCATGGTGGACCCTGCCTCACAGGAAGGCATGGTTTCTCTTATGGCTGAGACTTTTACCCATCAGCATGGTGGACCCTGCCTCACAGGAAGACATGGTTTCTCTTATGGCTGAGACTTTTACCCATCAGCATGGCAGAGGGAAGGTATGGTTTCTCTTCTGGTTGGGCTCTTACTGATAAGCATGGTGGGGCTTGCTCCACAGGAAGGCGTGGTTTGTCTTCTGGCTGAGGCTTTTACCCATCAGCATGCCCTGTCTTAGGTCTTAAAGATACAATTTTCACTATCTCTTTATACTGTGATTGTCAGGATCTCTTCACTTTATGTAGACAGACCCAGTCTTTACAGCTTTACAGCTCCAGTCTTTACAGCTTACACAGACAGTTCTACCTCAGGGGATCAGAGATAGTCTTCACTTCTTTAGCCAAGCTTTTGCCACACCTTGCAACTCTCCACTCCAACCTGGCAGTCTCCTTCAAAGTGGATGACCTCCTTCTCTGTTCTCCATTCCATTCTCTAGCCATACAATATACAGCTACTCTCCTCAATTTTCTCAGATTGCAGACATAAGGTATAACCTACTAAAGTCCAAATAGCCCCACCAAATCACTCTCACCCCCACCACTCATTGGATTC
This sequence comes from Cavia porcellus, assembly GCF_034190915.1. Classification (NCBI taxonomy): domain Eukaryota; kingdom Metazoa; phylum Chordata; class Mammalia; order Rodentia; family Caviidae; genus Cavia; species Cavia porcellus. The sequence continues at coordinate 76,068,598 of NW_026947494.1, read as the reverse complement.
CACCAACCACAAGGTTCTTCTCTGTGACCTCCTGGAGCCGACTATAAAATAAGTTCTGGCCTTTCATGGTCTAGCTAACTTCTTTTACCCTTGAATTCCTAACTTTGCAACTCTAGTCCAACCTCTCTATAAAGTGTCCAATGGTCCCCGTGAAAGCCTCTTGACCCCACCAATTCTATATGCTCTTCATTCTATAAACTAAAAGAGGCTCTCTTCAAGGTACTGTTCCTCACTCTCTCAAATCTGACCCAACCCTTCGTTCTACATACTACCTCTCAGGATCATAATACTGTGAGAGGTCCTGGACACCGAAAGAGACCTTCCTTCCAAGCAGTAGCATCTCTCTCAAAGCAATTAAGACTGCACAGTACATGGCTGAGTCCGTCTTGGGGCGCTTGCTGCAGCAGCCACATTAACACAAGAAGCAAAAATGTTCACTTTAGGGTAATCCAGCACACTCACCTCACTACTTCAATGAGCTTATTTTGCACAAAACACTCCCTGCCTTAGTGACTCCTTCCCCTTACAACAAGTTATTTAACATTCATTAAAGACTCTTCAATCTCTATCTCTACCAGCAGTCTCCTCAACCCAGCCACCTTACTCTCCACCTTTGATGAGATCCCTCACCACAACTGCACTGAAGTATTGTAGATGACCCCAATCCCATTCCCCTACGTTAACAGCATTCCTCTTCGTACAGCCTCTGACACATGGTGCATAGACAGCAGCTCAACCAACACAGACATTCAAAAAAGGGCAGGATATGCTACAGCTGATGGCTCTTGGGTAATAGGGGCAAGTCCCCTACCACCTGAGACATCTTCACAAAAAAGGAAAACTCATCACCGTTGCACAGCCGCTCACACTTGCCAAACAGAAAATCATAAATATCTACGCTGACTCAAAATACACATTCAACATCCTTCAGGAAAGAGTCCTAATCAGTACTCAAGAGACCCCCAATACCAGCGCTCCCCTCATCCTCAAGCTCCCAAAACAGGTAGCAGTCATTTGTGGCAGAGGACACTAAACACCATCAGATCCCATTGGTCAAGGCCACACTTGTGATAACACACAGGCCTAATTAACTGCATAAAAGCCACATCCTTCTCATCTTCTCCCCCTTATCCCAGACACCCTGCCCTCACCCCAATACTCACCCCAACAACTACAATTACTCCACAAACCTACCTAGAACCAAAATACTCAGAGATGGATTTTTCCAAGACTAAAACTTCTCCCAGATCAAAAGGCCGTAAAGCAGCATCACTAACCTACATAGCTGCTTTCATGCAGGCACCCAGGCTCTATATGAACTCTTGACTCCAGTTGCTGTCCCTCCCTCCCTGAAAATCATTATTCACCATTCCACTCAAAATTGTCAGCTTTGTGCCAAGACCTCTCCTCTCAGACACTTACCTTCCTCTTCTTTCCCAAACTAGCAACTTTGGGACACTCTCTAGGCAAAGACTAGCAGACAGATTTTACACACATACCTCACCATAAGACCTACAAATATCTTACCTTTTTCTGCACTTCTCAGGATGGATAGCAGCCTTTCCCGCTGCCCAAGAGACTGCAGACATAGTCTAAAATTCTTATACAAGAGATTATCCCCCAATTTGACTTACCCCAAACTATCCAGACAACAGACCAGCTTTTATCTCCCAGATTACTCAACAGGTATCCCCAAGACTAAACATCACTTGGTACTTGCACATACCACACCACCCACAATCCTCAGGAAAAGTAAAAAAGGCAAATGGTCTTCTAAAAACATATCTCACAAAACTCATCTTAGAGCTACACCTACCCCGGTGTCTCTATTTCCCTTAGCCCTGACTTGACTCAGGGCAGTTTATCAAGTATCCACTTCCCTAAGTCCCTTCCCTCTATCACCGCCTATATCCTAACCCTCTCCTTTCTTAGACACCTTTTGTGAAAACATGCCAATCTTTGTCTCCCACAGCCAACAGATAACCCAAAACCAGACCCTCCTATGACACCTGGAGATTTAATATATCTCAAACTCTTTAAGCCCACAAGACTATATAGCCCAAGTGGATGGGACCAAATTTGGTCATCCTCATGACACCAACAATAGTCAAGGTCACCAGCCTTTCATCTTGATTCATATAACCTGGGCTTAAATGTTGCCCTGACAGTCCTGACCCCAGACGCCCATCCCCAAAGTGGTCATTATACCTTCTGTTTCCCACTTGTCTTCACCTCACGCATCCCTAAATCTCAGTGTTCTGTTATTCAACACCCTTCCATGCTGTGTTTCTATCGCTGGTCCTCATATCAGCTGTTGCACTTTAGACAGCTTCACCTGAAGATACCAAGCTAACTATGTCCTTCTGTTCCTCACATGATTTTAAAGTTGAGGACTCTAGACTGTCTAAGATAACAATCATCATGATTTTAAAGGTCCTAACCCTTCTACTCCTCCCCTCCCTAATTTCCTATCACACCCCCTCACAACCCCTCCCCCTTGCCTTTCAAATCTGCAGAGACAATGTCAGATTCAAGATCTGGAATGGCTCCCATTCCACTGAGCTTCAAATTACAATTCATCAGCGTCAAATCTGCCCCTCAAGAAATGGTAATTGGAGAACTTGGTCTTATTATGGATACCTTCAGGAAGAAAAAGATCCAAAATTCCACCAGGCCAGAGTTTACCTCTGCCCTCCCCAACAAAAAAACCTCTTGTTTTGCCCTCCACCACTACTATTGCCCTTCTCTGGGGCTGTAAGACTACTGACTGCCAAGGGCCTAGGGGATCAGACTCTACAGGGCGGGGATAGACCCAGGACTTAACCTAAATATAAAGAAGGTTCCAAAACCAAAACAGATATGTATCCTCAACAGTCCCACTTCTTCTTCACCTCCATCTCTGCCCTCCTCCACTATCCCTGAGCCTCTTAATCACACATTTGCCCTTATACAGCTTCTAACCACATAAACTGGACCCAAAGCTGGTTTTACCTCCTGTTCAGCCAAAACCTATACATGGCTTTCTCTCAATCTAACTTCAAACAACTCCAAACCTATACATTCATTGAAAATTTCCCAAATTCAAAGTGAGAGAAATTTTCAAATCCACACTGTCCTATGCACTGCATGTTTAAGCAAAGGGATATCTAATTAATCTGACAGAAAGTTTGTTTGAGGGATATTTTTGTTGACATAAAATTGAGCATAGAATTCTGGGTTTACAGTTCAGAGACAGAAGACAAAACTGAAGCATGCGCACCACAGTGACATCAGTAAATTCTTGGAAACTACAAGATCACTAAGGCTTCCATCTAATAAAACAGAAGGGATTCATTCTTTTAGTCAATGAATTTGGAAGCTTTAGCCAAGTCAGAAAATGGGTCCCTCATCTACATAAAGCAAAATCTGAGCTGGAGACAAAAAAAAGTGTAATTTTTCATGCTGAAATGTTAAACTGTCACCACCATGAAATAATTATTTTTAAAAAACAAAATTATATTTGGCAATGTAATATTTTCATCAGATTACTTTTGAATTTCTAGTATTATTTTATTCTTTCATGTAAAATATTGCAAACAAGGTATTTAATGGTTGATTTTTAAATTTTAAATATATCCCAGAAACTCCAAATGGTAAAGTAGCTCCTGTTGGATCAAGCCTCTCACTGAAAACAATTCTAATATCTAGATGTACTAAAAAAGAAACTCCCTGAAGATACAAAGGACATCAGAAATTGGAAGGAGTATATACTTCAAAACAAAACAAGGCACTAGAAATTCTAGTTTTATAAGACTCTCTCCTAAGGAAAAGGCCCAGTCTGAAAAATTCACATTAATATCAGTAGAAAACCAAACTCTTACCAGCCTGGGGAAACACTGAACAGTTCAGAGTGACCACAATCTCCAGAGAGTGAGGGAGAGCTGGGAATGGTGAAGCACACCTGTAATCCCAGCACTCAGGAGCCTGAGGCAAGAGGATGGCCATGAGTGCAAGGCCAGCCTGGGCTGCACAGCAAGATCCTGACTCAAAAAAAAAAAGAAAAGAAAAGAAAAGAATAGGGAAATTGAAGGGAAAATAAGAAGCAAAGAAAGGAGCCCCAAATTCTGCTCACGAACTGTACGTGAATCTCCAGCTAACTACTAAAATATGCGCGCGAGGAAACAGTGCAAGCAGCCAAGCTGAACCAAAGAGAACTGAAGAGGTCAGATGCTGCCCACCAAGGAAGACAGAGCTCGGAGTTGAAGACCAGGCACATTAAGAACCTGCTGAACCAAAAAGCTCAGCACCCTATGGGGGAACATAACAAAAACCAGTATATTTAACATGATTCATCTACAACATTCAAGACCTATTTATCAGGGAAACAGGACATTTATAAATGTTGTAATAACAGAACTTCAAAATCCATGAAGTAAAAACTGATCAAATTAAAGAAAGAACAAATCTACTTTAGCTAGAGATTTTTACCATTCTCTCTGCAATTGGTAGAACCACTAAACAAAAAAATCCTAAAAATGCTATCAACCACCCTGGCCTGACATTCATCAGACACTGTTTCCACCTGTGAAGTAGCTATTCTTGTAAAGTATACACAGAACATTCACCAAGATACAGTATAAACACATTGTAAATTCAAAGGATTACAATCTTATACATAGGCTCTTTAGACCATAACACAATCCAATTAAAGACCAGTAACTTTCTAATTTCTATTTGGAAACCAAACAATGTTCTTCCATGTAATCTACAGGTCAAAGGAGACATCTTTAAGCCTTATCTATTTTTCCTTTTAAGAGTTTCTACCTTTCAGGAGGCTGAGGCAGGAGGATCATTGTGAGTTTGAGACCAGCGTGCACTACAAAGTGAATTCAAGACCAGCCTGAACTGCATAGTGAGATCCTGTCTCAAAAAGACAAAAAATAAAATTAAACTTTAAAAGAGGTTTCCCCTTTCCAAACTGATAAAGCATGAAAAGGAGGAATGAATAAGTAATGAAAAATACTAACGGAAACTGAACTGCCAGAAACAACCTAGATAATATGTCAGCAACAAGGTTCTGTTAGACCCTAATACTAAATGATATCTTTGCCCAACAAAGTAACCGGCTAATACAATATAGATTATTTGGGGCCTCAGAAAATTCATGTGTAAAAGAATTTACACTGACTTTACTAAGAAGATAAAAAGAAGTGTAATTCAGATCTTCACCAAAATCATGTAAAAATATATGGTAAAACAAATTAACTGGAGAAGACCAGTTTTGTTTCTTAATTTTCAATTAGTCATGAATAAATATTTTTACAAAAACAGAAGGAATTAATTTTTTGAGACAAGGTCTCACTATGTAGTTCAGGCTGACCTTGAACTCATTATATAGATAGCCAAAGCTGGCCTCAAACGTATGGCAATCCTCCTGCTTCAACCTCCTGAATGCCAGGATTACTACCAGCCCGACAGGAATGCATTTTTAACTATATGAAAAATCGAAGCTTGAAATTTATATTATAAAATTCAATAGAGATACAATTATCTTGTCAAACTCCTGTAAGTTTCTAAATGTTCATTCCTCACTTTCAGACTTATTCATTGCATGCAGCTCACAGTTGACTGTACTCCACTGATAATGCAAATCACACTTTCAGGAACACTGTATTAAAGGTCTCTCGCCAAGATTAGAAGTGTCTCAGTCTTGCTAGGCCTCATCTACACCTGATATCTAATAAAAAAGAAAGATAGTCACATGGTGCAGTGCACACACCTGTAATTCCTGCTACACAGGAAATAATGCAGAAGGATGGTAAGTTAGAGACCAGCATGGGCAACTTACACCCTGTCTCAAAATTAAAGGACTGGCAATACAGCTTAGTAGCAGAGCCCTGTTTAGCATGTAGAAGGCCCTGAGTCCAATCCCCAATACTGAAAAAAAGAAGGATTTGCTCAGCCCAAAGATCTGGGCAGAATTCTTGAAATAGGTAATAAAGAACAAACCTGTGGATACGATTTTTATGGCAATGTATTTTTATGGCAAAGCAGTGAGCAAACATTTCCAAAGACTCAAACTAGAGCTAGGTTCTTTGAAAGCGTTCTGTGAAATCCTTACATAAACAGATGTGCATATCCATGTCCATGAGTATATGAGTATGCATGCATAATGTGAGTTAAAAGTCACAATTAATATATCTATTGAAAAGGAGTGCTCTCCTTGGTGGTAATTTGCAAGTCCTCCTGGGGAAAATCATAGTTTTAAAAATAATAATTTACCTTATTATCTGACATTTAATGTAGGCCCCTGAATAACCAGAGCCAAAATGGCAATAAAACTTATAGCAGACATAAAACTCTAGACAACAACAACAATCTCCAATGTCAGCCTCAGTCATGGCACCAAAACATTCTAGTTTATTTAAGGAACTAAACATTAACAAATCAAATTAATCAACAGCAAAAACATTTGCAGAGACCAGGAGTTCAGCAACTGCTATGAATAGTGAGACTGACATTTTCAAAAATAAAATCCATCCCATCAAAAAAAAATTAGAAACTGCTAGATTTGTTCAGCTCATAGCAGTTCAATACTAAAATCTCCAGCACAAAAATTTCCTTCTGATTTCAAGATAAGAGATAAGATAACATGCCCTGACTACGCTCAATCACATCAGTGAAAACTTTTTTTAAAGAATATATGAATTTGTAAATGATTCTTGAAAGATCATTTTTTTCGACCAGTTTAATGCTCTAAATCAAATGACTTTCTTACATTCTTACAAATAGCTAATTTCAGCCCAGCTGAACAGGCTATAAACATTCTCATGTCTAAAGACATCCATTTGAATTTCATCCCTCAGCATATTCACATAATAACTGCATTAACCCAAGTTTAGCAGAGAGGTCTCAAACAACTTGTATTTCTGACTATGGACCAGGTCTAGAAAAATAACCTGAAATCTAAAATTAGAGACAATGAGAGCCCAGAAATCATCAAACTAAATTCCACACATTATTGGTAAAAAAAGAAATTGATTGAGACTAGAATCTCCATTTCAATGTACACTTCATGTGGTTTTTTGAGCTTTGCACTGTGATGAATGTAAGGACTTCATCAACTCACCCCCATCAAGGAAGCTGAAAGAGTAAATAACTTCTAAAATGTACAATAGATATTGTGAAATGGGAAGAAATAGTTCAAAAGGAACAAGGAAGGGTGAAAGGGAAAAGACAGGGCTGGGGGTTTAGCTCAGCGGCATAAGCACCTGCCTTACAAGCAGGCAGTCTTGAGTTCGATCCCTGGTACCGATTAAATAAAAAAAAAAATTTAAAAAAGAAAGGGGAAAGGACAGTAGGGAAAAGGAAAAATGCAAGTCATTGGTGTCTATTACTATTAGTGTCTCTTAGTTCACTGAAAAAGACCGTTTGTGCTAATATCCATTAGAGAAATTTTTATGCCCGTATTTTCTACCGTACACTAAGCAACTACTTTAAAGATAACATGTAAAGTAGTAACTCATTATTCTCTGACTGTTGTTATGAAATTTTGTCTTATCCTTTTTCCATAAAATAAAAAAGTATGGTCTCAAGATGCATTCATGTTCTAGAAATATCTCAAGCTTATTCTTCTTAATGGCAGAGTAGTATTCCACTGTCTTAAAAAACAAATCATCTTTATCCATTCACTAGTTGATTGGCATTAGGGCTGTTTCCAAGATTTAGCTGTTACAAACTGGGCAGCTATAAGTAACAGTGTCCAAATATCACTGTGGTGTGATGTTTAATACCGGAAGATACAAGAAAGGGAACACCTGGGTCAAATGGAAACTCTAGTACTAGTTTTTGAGGAATCCCATCACACTGATTTCCACAGTGGCTGCACCAGTCTACACTCCCACCAACAGTGGAGAAGGGTAGAACAGAAGGGAGCTGGGAAGAAAACTTTTCCCACACTGTGGCTTCTCTCTTCATTCTCCTGATGGTTAGTGCTGATATGCAAAATCTTTTTAATAAGATGAGATCCCGGTTGTTAATTCTTTGTGATAGCTCCTGTGTGATCCAGGTTTTGTTTATAAAGATTTTGTGTATACCAATGGCTTCAAGAGTTCTACCTATTCTATCTTCAAGATTTAATGCATTTGTTTTAATATTGAGGTTTTATTTTAGTGCACAGTGAAAGACATGAATCCAATTTTAATCTCTGGCATGTGGAAACTCAGTTTTTCCAGCACCATTTATTAAAGAGATCATCTTTCTCCCAATGAATGTGTTTGGCCCCTTAGTCAAAGATAAGATGACTAAGTATGTAAGGAGCTATCTCTACATATTCCAGTCTGTTCCATAAACCTTTTACCAGACCTCAACAATGAGCACAGCTCCAGTCAATATGGGTAAAGTTGTTAGTAGGTCATCAGGTTATCAGCTTAGTGTCTTGGCTATCTTTCTTCCAGAGAATATGCTTGACACTTTTGTCCAAGATAAAGTGCCTAAGTGTGTCTGCAGTGGCTTCAGCATCTTCTAACCTGTTCCACTGATCCTCAGGTCTGATTTTTGCCTGTATCATGCTGTTTTGATCACTGCAACTTTGCGGTATAATTTCAAGTCAGGAATTATGATGTCCTCTGACTAGCATCTGTTGCCCAGAATAGCCTTTGCTATTCTAGGTCTCTTCTGGTTCCAAATGAATTTTAGGATTCTTTTCTCTCGTTCTGTGAGATATGCTGTTGGAATTTTTATCAAAATTGCATTAAATCTATATAACAGCTTGGGAATTATGGCCATTTTCATTATCTTGGTTCTTCCTACCCAATAGCAAGCATTTTCTAATACCTTCTTCAATCTCTTTTTTCTGAGCACTGTAGTTTTCAATATAGAGGTCTTTTACTTCTTTCATTAGATCTTTAGGTATCTCATTTTTTGGATGCTATTGTAAAAGGTGTTGTTTCTCTAATTTCCCTCTCATTGAGTTTGTTATTTGTATACAAGAAGGTTATTGATTTCTGAGTGCTGACTTTGTATCCAGCTAGGTTACTAAATTTGGTTATTCAGTTTAGATGTCTTTTGGTAGAATATTTGAGGTCATCTATGTAGATTATCATATCATCCATGAATAATAATTTAACTCCTTTTCCATTCATTGTTCCTTTTATGTCTTTCTCTGTCTAAAGTTTCCAGAACCATATTGAGTAAGAGGGGTGACAGTGGAAATCCTTGTCTTATCCTTGATTTTAGATTGAAAACTTTCAAATTTTTGTCCATTAAATATGATGTTGACAGTTGGTTTAAAGACCAACTACTCCAATTTTCTATAGGATGTTTACTATGAATGGGTGTTCAACTTTGTCAAAAGCTTTTTTTGCATCTACTGAGATGAATGTGTTTTGCTTCAGCTCTGTTAAAAGGGTGCATTACGTTTATTGATTCATGTATGTTGAACTATAACTGCATCCCTAGGATGAATCCTACTTGATCATGGTATATAATCTTCTTGATAATTTGCTGCATTCTATTTGCCATATATTACTGAGAATTTTTGTTGTCTTTGTTCACAGAGAGATTAATCTATAGTTTACGTTCTTAGGTCCTTCTCTGGTATTTGTGTCAGGATAATGCTTTGCTTCTAGGAATGAATTTGGGAATACTGCTTCCCTTTCAATTTCATGAAAGAGTTGGCAATATAATGGTTATTAGGTCTTCTCTAAAATGTTTTGTAAAATTCAGCAGTGAGTCTGTCAGGACCTGGGCTCTTCTTTGTTCATAGGTTTTTAATTACATCTTCAATTGCATAGATTGATAGTAGTTTAGAATTTTTAAATTTTCTTAATTCAGTTTTGCTAATTCATATGCATCAAGAAATCTGTCCATTTGTTCTGCATTTTCCATCTTCTTTGAAAACAAGTTTTTGAAATAGGTACAGATGATCTTCTGGACTTCTGCATGGTTCATTATGATTTCACACTTTTCATTCCTAAATGCATGGATTAGTCTTTTTCATTTTTTTTTTCTTATAAGGTAGGCTAAGGGGCTTTGTGGATTTTATTTAATCTTTCAAAGAAACAACTCTTTGATTCACTGATTCTTTGTATTGTTTTATTAGTCTCCACTGCATTAAAATCTGCTCCAATTGTTATAATTTCCTCACTCAGATGAGCGTTGGGTTTGGCCTGCTCTTCTTTTTCCAAAAGCCCAAGCTTAACATTAAGTTGTGAAGCTTCAGCATTAAGTGGTTTAGTTGAGCTTGCTGTTTTCCTCATATAGCTATTCACTGCTACAAACTCCCCTTGTAGGACTGCTTTCACTGTGTATCATAAATTTGGATATATGGTATTAGCATTACTATTTAATTGTAGGAACTATATAATTCCTCCTTTAATTTCATCTGTGACCCATTGGTTTTTCAGGAGGGTGTTAATTTTCATATCTTTATGAAGTTCTTATGTTTTCTTTTGCCACTGATTTCCAATTTTATTGCACTGTGGTCTGAAAATATGCATGGGACAATTTCAATTCCTCTGCATTTACTAAAGGATATTTTATAAACTAGTATGTGATCTATTTTGAAGAACATTGCATGTGCAGCTGGAAAGAATATGTATTCTGATGTGGGCTGGAACACTCTGTAGATATCTACTAAGTCCATTTGTTCCAAAGTTTGGTTCAATTCTAATGTTTCATTGTTGATTTTTTTATCTAGTAGATCTGTCTACCTGTGATAGTGAGTATTGAGATTCCCCCAAGCAATACTATTAGTGTTTGATTTTTCACGTCCCTAATACTGATTTTAGATAACTGGAAAGCACTGGAATTTGGTGCATATATATTTATGATTGTTATGTCTTCCTCTTGGATTGTTCCCTTTGCCAGAATACGGTGACCTTCATCTCTCTTAAATCTCTCTTAAGCAGTCTTGGTTTGGAATCCACTCTGTCTGCAAACAGAACACCTAACCCTGCTCTTTTCCAGGTTCCTGTCACATAAGTGTTGCTTTCCATCCTTTGACTTTTAGTCTATGGATTCCTTCTTGAATTAAATGTGTTTCTTGTGTGCAACATATTATTGAATCTTGATTTTTAAATTATTTTTATTCCAAAGAGAATAAACAAAACAAAATGGAACAAAGCAAATCAGAACAAAACAATGCAAGCAACACAGCACTTTACAACAAGACATCAACGGTGGCTACTATGTCTCTTGTTTTCTTCAAAATAGTTGACCATGCTTCACATACAATAACAGCAAACATATCAGGACAGTATAAACCATTCAAAAGAATGAAAGCATTACAGGACTTCAAAACTGAATAACAGGAAATGAACAATGGCTACTATATCTCATTTTCCTCCAAAAAGTTGTCCATATCATCACACATAATAAAATCAAATAAAACACAACAGGATAGAACCAAAACAAAAGAACAAAAGCATGACAGAACTTCAAAACAAGATGATAGAAAACCAGCAACGGCTACCATAATGTCTCATTTTCTTCAAAATAGCCGTTCATATCATCACATGTAATAAAATCAAACAAAAACAGAAAAAAACAAATGACTGTAAGCATTATATGACTTCAAAACAATCAGGAAACCATGATTACCACAGCATATCCCATTATATTCAAAATAGCTGCCCCTACCATCAGACAGAGTAAAACCTAACAGAACAAGACAAAACAAAGCCAAACCTAACAAAATTGTGAAAACAATACAAGAGTTCAAGACAAGACAGTAAGAAATTAACAGAGGTTACCACTTTCTCCTCCCAGGTGTCTCCTCCCCTATCATTTTTATAATAATGATTTTGCTTTTGATCCCATTTTGAAAATGAGACATTATGGTAGCCATTGCTGATTTGATCCCATTCATACTTCTGTTTCTTATGCTAGGGTTCATGCATATGAGTTCAAACTGTCTCACCCTTGAACATGATTTCCAGTTGCATCCATTTACCTACAAGAGCCTCAAGATTATTCTATTTTATAGCTGGGTAGCTTTCCATTGCATGGAAATACTATCTTTCTTATCCATTGTTTGGTTGATGGGCAAGTTATTCTTGCTTTTGTTCTGGTCTCCTGTCACATGGAGCAACTGTTTTCTCTCCTTTGAGTTTCAGTCTATGAATTTCCTTTCCAGTTAAATGTGTTTCCTGCCTACAGTATATCAATGGATCTTGTTTCTTAATCCATTTTTCCTGTGTTTCTTTTTATTGCTGAACTGAGGCCATCTACAATAATGGTTACAACCAGCATATACTGGTTTGTCTCTGTCATACTATCCTCCTGTTACTGGCCTTCCACTTTTCTCCATTTAGTTGCCTGTCTTGTTTGGTGATCCTCCTCTGCCACTGTTCCTGAAACCATGGTCAACTTTATCTCTCTCTAGAATATCCGTTAGAACTCTCTGTAGGGTTGGTTTGGTAGTCCTGACTTCCTTCAGTTGTTTTATCATGGCAATATCTTGCTTTTCCATCTATTTTGAAAGATAGTTTTGCAGGGTGTATCAATCTGAGTTGGAAGTTGTTTTCTTTCAGGACTTGAAACACTTCACCACAGTCTTCTTGACATGATGGTTTGTGTTGATAAGTCTGCTATGATTCTGACTGGTTTTCCTTTATAGGTGATCTGTTTATTTTCTCTAACAGAAATATTCTGTCCTTGTGTTGAATTTCTGGGATCTTGATTATTATATGTCTGGGTATAGGTTTACTTTGTTATGGCTAGCTGGAGCTCTACATACCTCATTTATCTGCATGCCAGATCCATTTCCCATGTTTGGGAAATTTTTCTGCTATTACTTCTGTAAACAACCTTTTAATTTCATTTGTGTTGTCCCCTACTTCTTCACTGACACCTATCACTGTTCAAGTATGCTTCTTTGTGCCATCTTGCAGTGGTTGGATTGTTATTTCCTGATTCCTTGTTAGTTTTAAGGGATCTTTCCTTTCACAATCACTAGCTGCAATCTTGTCTTCAAAGTCTGAAAGTCTATCCTGAGTCTCTTTTAAGTGGTTTTGCCAGCTTTCGATTGACATTTTAATTTCCTGGATCTCTCATTGAATCTGTTTCATGCATTTTGATTCCTTTCTATATTCCTTCAACATTTCTATCATTTTCCTTGTTCCGCTTTCTTGTCTATGTCTTCTTTAGACATGATGAGCAATTCTTTTAGTGTTTCTGATCTGTTCTTTTACTGGAGACCTTATTTCCGAATTTGACTGCTTTTACAATCTTATGAAGTTGTTTCCTTACTTCAGTTGCTATCCTCTCAGAGATTTCAGGAGTGTGACTTCCGTTTTCTTTCATGACTGTACCTCCCAGACTTGTTCTGTGTGGGCTGGAGATTACCTTTTCCTCCTTTGTCTTCACATTCTCCTGGGTTCCGCCCACCAGGCTGGTTGTGAGGCACTAGGCATTTCCCACATCGGCTGCCCTTCCATGGTGCAGATGAATGGGACAGGCACCTGAGTTTCTCTAACCCTGGATTTACAGGGAGGTAACAGAGTGTGGGGCAGGCTTCTCCAGACCTGTGCAGCTCCACTGGGCCTTCCCTGATGATCAGGAATGCGTGGAGGTGGGGCTGCTTCTCTCAGCCTGTGTGTCTACACTGGGACTCCTGTGATGGTGGCAGGCACACAGGGGTGTGTTTGTCTAAGTCTGCTGGTGGGTGATGGCTGCCTGAAGGAACCAAGGTCCTCCAACGGTAGCCTACAAGTACACAGAGCTTACCTGGCTGTGTGTCCCTGCTTCTGTTGGCCCTCCACAGGAAAGGGCCTTCTGGATTACAATAGAGATTAGGATCAGAGGCTGGACAGGCCATGGTGGCCATCGGCATGCTGGAGACCCTCATAACCCTCAGGGTGCAGTGTCATCTCCACTCCATAGGGACACCCCTCTGCCTTCTGCTGGCCACCAGCACCCAGCCACCTGAATCCTGCTTCTTGATACATTCTGCCAGACTGTTTCTTTTGATTGGTGAACTGAGATCATTAATATTGATGGTTATAATTTATACGTATTGACTTATCTTTATCATTTTGTTTTCCTGTTGTTGGCTCTTTTTCACCCTCTGTTTAACTGTTTGCTCTTCCTCATGGATTATTTCTCCATCAATTTTGAAAGACAGTTTTGCAAGGTACATCAGGCCTGGTTGGAAGTTGTTACAGCTTGAAACACTTCAGTTCTGGTGGCATATGCTTGTAACCCAAGTTCTTGGGAGGATGAGGCAGGAGGACTGCTATGAATTTGAGGAAAGGCAGGGCTACATAGTGAGTTGAAGGCCAGCCTAGACTATAAAGCAAGACCCTGTCTTAAGAAAGAAAAAAGGAAAGAAACAAAGAAAGAAAGACTCTATTCCAAGCTCTTGACATGAGGGTTTGTGTTAAGAAGTCAGCTGTGATTCTGATGGCCTTTTCTTTATAGGTGATTTGTTTCGTTTCACTAACACTTTGTAATATTACCTACTTATGTTGAACTTCTGGAATCTTGATTATTATATGCCTTGCTGTAGACTTTTTTTTGATCATGGCTAATTGGAATTCTATATGCCTCACTGATCTATAGGTCAAATTCTTGTTCCCTGCCAGAGAAGTTTGCCATGACATCTGTGAACAAGTTGTTTATATAATTTGTGCTATTTCTTGCTTTTTCATTGACTATACTGAATCATATGTTATTGTTCTTTTCATCATCTGTCAGCTGCTAGATTGATTTCTTGTGGCCTCCCTGCTATTTTTAAGAAATCCTTCTTTTCAAGATCACTAACCACAAGCCTTTGTTCTGTATCTGAGATTCTGTCCTCATATCAGTTTATTCCACTGCAGATTTCTTCAGTGGAATTTTACTCTGCTGGATATCTACTTGAATCTGTCCTATGGATTCCACTTCTGTCTTATGTTGGGCAGTCAAGCTTTCCATCATTTTCCTAAGCTCCTCTGTTTTTTACCTATAGATATAGAATCATAATGCATGTTTTTCATTGTGATCATCATTTCTGTAGCTACCTGAGAAATCTTTTTTAAATTTTCAACAGCCTCTTTCATTTGCTTTGTTGTTACCACCTCAGAGAGGCCAGTCAGGTGATTTTTGGATTACCTTGTTTCACTGCTCCCTGGGTTTGCCTCTGGTGAACGGGATGTCTAGGGTTGCATCATATTTAAGTGTCCTCTCAGTGTCTTTTTTTTTTTTCTGTACCGGGGATTTAACTCATTACCTCACACTTGCCAGGCAGGTGCTTATGCCACTGAGATAAATCCCTGGCTTCTCATTTTTTATCTTTTTTTTTTTAATTCCTGGGTTGGTGCTTGTAAACTGCCTATGGTCAGTAGCTTCATTAGTATTCAGAACCCTTAGGAAAATGACTACTTTTCAGAGGTGTCTTCTAGGTATAGCTGGCTTCTGGGCTTTGAGTCTGTTGCAAGATACTACTTGTTGTGGTTTGAGTCTGGATGTCCCCTCAAAGCCTCATGCAGTTATGGAGGCGGGCTTCTAGAGTTTGTGAATGACTCATGGTGTGGCTGGGATTTGAGTGCTACACCCACATAGGTGTGACCTACATAAAATATAAGGAACAGAGAGTCTTCTCCATGCTCTTCCCTTCTTTGCTTTTGTTGTTTTTGCTGTTTTCCACCACCATGAACTGTTTCCCCCGTGCCATGTGCTACTCTACCTTGGAGCTAGCCAAGTATGGACTGAAACCTCCACAAACTATGAGCTAAATAAACCTTTGCCTCTTTGATTTTGGGTGCTGGGTATTTTGTCTCAACAATAAGAGAAAAGTATCCAAGACCATCACCTCTCTGATTTACTAGGGATGAGAAGTTGCTGTCTACTTGGCCCAGCCCTGGTTCTTTGATACTGGCTCACAGTATTTTCCATGACCCTAAGGTAATCTTGGTCTTGTTATATACCAGGAAGAACAGCTAGTTAGAACAATTATGTCACTTTAGCTAAAGGGGACAATCACAATAACAAGAGCATCAAACAGCCTAAAATATGACAAACTGAGGTAGCTATCAATTTGCCACCTTTAGCCATAGGAACTATATTTATGGTTATACAACAAAATTGAAAACAAATCACAAAATTAAATGAAGTAAAGAAGCCCTCGCTACACCGGTTTTACCCTCAGGAGAGAAAATTTTAAATGGATTATAGGAAAAAATAAAGAAATAAAAGAAAAGGAAGAAATTATAAGCAAGAAAAGGAAGAAGTTATAAGCAAGAAAGGACAATCATACAAACTTTGGGAAATTGGTGCAGAAGACAAGAGAAATAGACAAGGAAGAAATAAAAAGAACAGAATAACAACCACAAAAAAACTAGAAACCACATTCACAGAAAAACAAGATCAAATGATGAAGTAAGCAAAAAACAAAAACCAAGGAAAGAGAGAGAAAAAAATGTTCACTTTAAGGTTTGTCTCTGCCATGGGTAGAGAATACCAGAACCATGATGATTTACCCCAGTAACCCAGCAGCAGCTTCACAGGAGGGTAGTGGATAATCTCAGCCTGCACCTTTGTTGACCCTGAAGTTCAAGCTGTTTCTGGCCGTGAGGCTGGAACCAGACCTGTTCAGCCTGCAGCAATCAGCATACATTCTGCAGCTTTGAACTTAGCTGGGAGCCACGAGATGGAGCCAGCAGTTGTTCTGTGGTCTGAGCTCAGTTTGCCCCTCTCCAAGATGGCTCCCAGCCAATCTCTTTTCTTTCAGGATGGCCAAATCCTTGCCACTCACCAGCCAGTGAAATCCACCGTATCCACTGCTCCACTGCACTGCTGCATCTCTGACGCTGCTGACAGTCATCATGTGTCCACAGGTTTAAACTATTCCTCCCTCACAGCGAGCAGCAACTAGGGAAAAAGCAACACCCACACATCCTTCTTCTTTGTTGAAGTTTCTTTCCTCTTCCCACTGGCTTCAATTATCACTTCAGATCCTTCCTGGGCCCAGGGGACCCACTTCCCTCCTTCTTCTCTTCCTCGAGCTGTTATATTCTAGTGTCTGGAAGCTGAATCTCAGAGAGGCTCTTTCTTTGCTGCTAACCACTCCACCATTTTTCCAGAGGTCCAAATGACTAACACTTTAAAAGTTTCTGTCTGCCACTCAAGCATTAGTATAGGAGAATGTCCAGTAAAGGGATTTTTCCAGGCTTAGGTCAATGAGGGCCTCCTAGAACAAATGCACCTTAAGTCTGGGGCATTTTGTAATGCTATGGGGAATTAATTGTTCTAAAGAATAGGGAAGAGCCTCTTATACTCATCAACATCTTGAAAAATAGGTGTTTTAATTTCAAAAAATAGCTAACATACTAAAAAGGACAAGTAAACATAAAATGAAAAACAATACTATTCACTTTCATGTTTATTACCTAGGAACCTGTTGATTTTATTATCCAAAAGTGAGTCACACACACACACACACAAAAAAAAAAATAATTCAAGGTATCTTTGTAGGATAATCTAATGACAAAGCCTTTGATTGAGTCAAGGATGACTTTACTTCCTAATGGCTTAGTATAAAGTATTTATTATAAAGTATTTATTTTCTGAAAGGAGCTTTTTCAAAACCATATTTTAACAGCTTTCAATTAAGAAGTAAAAAAACATTGAGGAAAAAAGTCTGTCTCACGCTAGTCCTGCTCTCTATGAGATGTTTTTAAGTGGGTTATTATAATAAACTTCTTATATGTTAGTAACCTTTATATAATTATGAAAACTAGCTATTGGAGTCTTATAGTAGATACATCAATTCTCAGTGTAGCAGTACCTTCAACCAATAGATGATGTGTCACAGAATTTTATCATCTTAGTTTTAAAAGAATAAAGTACTGTAGCCATATGTTAAAAAGAATTTAAAGTCAATAAAGAAATCAATAAAAATTTTAGTAGTCTCATATCCCACCCTATTCCTTACAGAAAATTTTTCTACATCTTCTTACAGTGGTTTTGTCCAGTCTCTTACAGTCACAAATATATTTACTGGGGATGTACTATATGCCACGGATTCATTCAGTGCATGTGTATTTTTCAGTAGGCATTAACAGATAGCCATCAACAAAGTACAATGACAAACTTAGAAAAGATGATATTGCTCCCACTGGACACAGGACAAAAGATAAAATGTAGAGCACCTAAGTAAACGCAAAGGCCTGGAGGTCAGCCCATACTCCCAGGGAGCCTGGCCCCCAACCATACAAGGTGCACTCACCACCAGCTTGAGTGCAGAAACCCTCTATAGTCAGTAACACCAACCAGGAATCATAAAATCACGAAGAAAGCAAATTCAGCGACTCCCTCTAGCTTTAGAGAGTCTGTCAGTGTTTCAGTGTCTACTGTCTTTCACCCAGAGTTGATGCCTTGCACAGTAAGAGAACAGATTATAAATTACAAGCTCTGTTTAACAGGGCTCTACACCGGGGAGTGGGATTGTGGATAACTTACACTTTTTTCTTATTTCTCTATCATTTTATTTTCAACCATAAGACCATATCATTTTTATAATCAAATGAAAGATGAAACTAGGTCCAATTTTTCAAATGGTAAGTGAGTAGGAGATTTTAGAAAAATCCTAGCTCCTGTACAGTGTTGTTAAAAATTAGAAACACAAAGAAGACACTCAAATATATCAGAAAACTTCCCAAGCATGGGAAAAGGAAGTGACATTCAGTTAAGTCAGGCATGTAGAACTCCAACTAGCCACAACCAAAATAAATCTACACCCAGATATATAATAATCAAGATCCAAGAAATTCAACACAGAACAGAATATTAAAAGCTGTCAGAGAAAAGAAACAGATTACCTATAAAGGAAAACCCATCAGAATCACAACAGACTTCTCAACACAAACCATTAGGTCAAGAAGAGCTTGGAATGAAGTAGTTCAAGTCCTAAAAGAAAACAATTTCCAACCCAGATTGACATACCCTGTAAAACTGTCTCTCAAAATTAATGGAGAAACAACATATTTCCATGACAAAGAACAACTGAAGCAATTCATGACTACCAAACCAACCCTACAGAAAATATTGAAGGACATTCTAGACAGAGATTTAAAAAATAAACAAAAAAAACACCATGGTTCCAGGAACAGCATCAGAAGGAAACCACCAAGCAAGGCAGACAACGGAATGGAGGGGAAAAGTAGGCAGCCAATGGCAGGAAAAAGTATGGCAGAGATGAGGCAGAGCATGTTGGCCCTTAACACTAATGTAGATGGCCTCAATTCACCAATAAAATGAAACACAGTAGAATGGATCAGGAGACCGGGTCCATCAATATGCCTTATACAAGAAACATACTTACCCCGAAAGTGGGTTTATAGACTGAAAGTCAAAGGAGAGAAAACAGTGCTCTATGTGACGGGGAACCCAAAAGAAGTGGGGGTAGCTCATCCATCAGCTGCAAACCAGATAAGAAAGTCATGGCACTTTTACACAATGGAAAACTACTCAGCTATAAAGAAAGAAAACCTTGAGGCTCTTGTTGGTAAATAGATACAACTTGAGATCATGTTTATGGAAGAAATGGTTCAGAGTCATGTGGGTGAATATCGTGCTGTCTCCCTAGCATAAAAACTGAAGGAGTTAGCAGCATCCAAAAGGCACAATACATCCTGTGAAACTGAAAGGGAAGGAAGTGTCTAAAAAGCAAAGGCAGTAGCCATTGTTAATCTATCATCATGATTTGAAACCCATGTTGTTTTCACTACTCTGTTTAGTTTGGTTTCATTCTGTTTCAGTTTGTCTAATTTTATTGTATTTGATGGCAAGGACAGTTATTTCAAACATAACTTTTTATATATTATGATAGCCATTACTGATTTCCTACTAGCTTGTTTTGAAGCCCTGTACTGCTTTCATTGTTTTGTTTTTATTGGTTTTATTCTGTACTATTTTGTTTGATTTTATTATGCCTGATGGAATGGGCAATTGTTTTGAAGATAACAAGAGGCATTATGTAGCCTTTGTTGATTTCCTTGTATTTTGTTTTAAAGTCATGTACCATGTTCATTGTTTTTTGATTGACTTTATTCTGTTTTGTTTGGTTTTGTTTTAATCTCTTCAAAATAAAAATCTTAAAAAATAAAAATAAATAAATAAAACCTAGACGGATGAGTTCCATTTACTCTCTTAGAATTTACTGTTAGGGAAGGGGAAATCCTACAAGAACAAATGACTGAGGGTTCCTCAAGACTTTCTTTACTTCTTAACAAGATTTATCAACCTCTTTCCACCTTTGGACTTGTAAAAAACTAGTCAACTTCAAGAGCTCTTAAAGTCATCTCCTCCTAAAATATTTGCTAAAATCCTACTTTATTCTCTTCCTATTGTCTACTGTTTTCACTCTTGTACATTACTTATCACTGCATTGCACTGGCATATATTTACACAGACTGCTTTGCTAGTTTAAAAGATTTTCAATGTCAAGATCACCTCAGTCACTTGCATTTCCTACTGATTGGCATAGTACTTAACAAGAGACTGAAAACTGTTTTTGTAAATTAAAGGAAACAGAGGATAGCATTCCTGGAATTTTTCATCTTCACTAAACAAAAATATGAATGACAAAACACTTAAAATATACTGCTTAGCTCTTGCGGCACTTCAAAGTCAAATCTCATTTATACAGCTTACTCTGATTTAAGAACAGGACCTCCCCTTCCACCTGTCTGCAGGACCGCATGCAGATCCCGACTCCACACCTTCACTCACTCAACCCTTGTTACGTAGATGGGAAGACAGTGCCATTGCGTCCCTTGCGTATTTTAAGTAAAGGTATTTGCCTTCTCCTTTCATTAGTTTTGATTTTCTTTTTCAAGGTTTTTTTGTTTTTGTTTGTTTTGGTACCAGGAATCAAACTCAGGACTTTGTGCTTGCCAGGTAGGCACTTGTGCCACTGAACTATATCCCTAGCCCTAAAAAGTATTTTCAAAAAAAAATATTCTTTTGACTCAGCAATTGCATCCCTAGAACTATTTTCAGAAGAATTATTTTCCGAAATGGGCAAGCATGTATGAAAGAAACCAGAAACATCCCACAAACCCATCAATAGGAAACTGATTAACATTCTCACCAGTACAATGAAAGATAGCCATTGAATGCTGAAGCACTACAATTACAGAAGTGAACATATTCATTATATCTTGTTAAAAAACAGAAGCATGACAATATTAACATGACATTTTTGTATTTAAATATGAAACAAAACCATACACCTACTTATATATTTATCTATACATGCTTAGAAATATCTAAAAGACGTTAGGGACTGTATCTGACAATCAGGGTGTACATATGCTACATAAATTTCTGCAATGTATCTGTACTTTTTGACTTGTGTATTTTTTAAAAAGAAAAAAAATGAGTAACAGTTAAAAGCACAGATTCTGAAGTACACAACCTTTATTTTCATGTCTACCATCTACCCATAATGGTACCTGTCTGCCTCAGCACCTCTATTTGCAAAGGAAAGACCAACATAAATAACAACGATATTCACATACACAATAACTTTATGCTATAGAAGTTTAAATCAATTAACAAATGGGAAACCCTGAGAAGAATGCACGGCACAAAGTATTACATGAGATATGTCCACTATTATTATTCTTCAGGTAATATTCTCACAAGACATTCCATCAATCAAGCCACCTCCCAGAACCCCATATAAATCCTACTACAACCAACACGATTATCAGTAAACAACTGCTACAATGAAGACACTGGCTCTGCGAACTAATCAGCAACGTTTCAGTGTTACAGCTGACCAGCAATCTAGAATACAGACTCTGAGCTCTTTATCACTGATTAACTCATGTGTTCAAGGGAAGAAGCTGACTTACATAATTTGATACATTTTAGTATCCTAATAAGATAACTTTACTGCTTAAAATTATAAATCTTTACATTTGCCTCAGAAATACGCTTCAAATCAGAATCTGAATCAGATCAGATCAGAATCTGAAAGGCAGGCCCCATAAGAGAAAATAGCCTCCTTCAGTAGTAGTCTCTTAAAAAAAAAATAGTAGTCTCTTAACTATAGGAAAACAAAAATGTCTTAGTTACTGTTCTCACTGATGAGACAAAATACCTAACACTCAAAGTTAAGGGAGAAATGGCTCATCGTAGGTCACAGTTTGCGGAAGTTTCAGTTCAGAGTTGGTTCGCTCCAAGGCAGCAGGTATGGCGAGGAGAAAGCAGCGAAGCAGCAAAGCAGTAGAGAAGAGACAGCAGCCACCGCCTCCTATCCATTACATCCCATCCGGGCTACCAAGCCTCAGGGTAGACAGCACTCACACTCAGGGTGGGCCACCCTGAACCCTAACACAGCACCATGCATTAATCCAAGCCTCACATCCTGGATCCCAGCATCACACATCCGAGATCCAGCTACCTGCACAAAGCCCCACCTATGGCCCCATGAGGCATTGTGTGGTCAACTAGATATGAGCCATTCCAAAGAATCTCCTCCATCTGAACATTACCCACCACCTTTCCTTCAAGCATTCAATGAATCACTCAATCTGTTCCTTTAGAGTTACCTCTCATCTATCCCACTAATCCATGCCATAAAGCCAACAGTGGTATTTTACTCTACATTCACCAAGACTCTACAGTTTCATAACTACACAGAGGACAAATAACTTTTTCCCACTTGCTAAAAATTTAAATATACTTCACAGTACAAAATAACACACACACACACACATATACATGTACCACCGCCACCACCAATAACAGCAGCAGCAACAAAAAATACTAAGAACTTACACGGAATGCTGCAAGGATGATTCTTGTTACTTTCTCTTTGACAGATTCTTGAAGGATGTCAGAGAGAACAGGAATGATATTGTAGCGCCGCAAGTGTTCACACATTTGAGGATTGAATGCCAGAAGCCATATTGAAAAAATCATTTGATATTGGAGTTGAAAGCCACATTTGTTACTCAAAACTCCCATTATGCTGAAAAGGAACACACAATTAGAAAACATTTAATATAATGGCCAAACAAAAAATAAATGATACATAATAACAGAACAAGTCTCTCTGAATTATACCCTTAGTTTCAACTATACCAGCAGTAACTCAGAGGGCCATTTCCAGTACACCGCCACTTACCCCTCTCTCCAAAAGCCACAGACCCTCAAAGCAGAAGCAGGAAAGCAGTAAGAAAGGAAACTGAGATTTGCAAGAACGTAGAACATGAAAGAAAACTGACACACAACAGAGAATGGAAATCAACAGAAGATGATGACAAAAGAAATAACTACCTTCAAGTCATATTTGATAGCCAGATTTTCAGTATGGGCAGCCAAAAGGAAGGCATTAAAATACAAAGGAAGGGATTGACAGGTAGCAGGGTAGAAAGCCTCTCTGAGAAAAACAACTCAGATGCTAGAATTTACCACCACGGAGAAGACCAGCCGAAAGGAGATGGATTCTCATGACCCAGGAAGAAACTGAGGAAAAAGACAAAGGGAAAAAAAAACAAAGAAATAAAGAACAAACAAACAAATGGAAGGCTGGAGCTAGCCACACTCTCACAGGAACCGGTCCCATGCTGTGCTGGGCGCCTTGGAGTAAGATGACCCACGGTCGTACTGAAGTCATGGACACACCAAAATCGGGGGTTGTTGAGCCCAAGGCCCTTGGTGGGAGATGCGCTGCAACGGGGCACGGAACTGGTATGGATACTTGCACTAAGCCATGGGGAGTGCTCAGAATTTGGTCCTACGTGAGGGGGTGACTGGCTGGACGACATATTGGAGTTGGGCAGGACGGACCTGAATCCAGAACCACAGTGGCGTCAGTCAGCCACTCCTGGCCCAAAGTGGACTGGTGGTATCTGCCTGGGCTAGTTCACACCCCTGGTCAGAGCCAATAGCCAGGGACAAAACTGGCCTGAACCGGTGACATCCAATTGGCACAGAATAAAGTGCTGAAGGCACTCACCAGTTGACTGGCTCAGAGGAGAGGGGTCAGCACACATTGTCCATGCGTACACCTCACAGATCAACAATTAACTGGAGAGTACAGTAATCCCTTAACCAGCACACTTCAGAAGAACCATAACCAATAGGGAAAGGAGCTGGGACCTACACACCAGACAGCTGTCTGAAAGAAACCAGAAAAACAACAAGAGAAAGAAACAAGAAAAAGTCGCCAGTCACTGACCCAGGGAAAGTAAGTCCAGGAGAGGTAAATACAGAAGAGATTGAGGGCAGCAAACTTACAGTA
The DNA here is from genome assembly GCF_034190915.1 of Cavia porcellus. Classification (NCBI taxonomy): domain Eukaryota; kingdom Metazoa; phylum Chordata; class Mammalia; order Rodentia; family Caviidae; genus Cavia; species Cavia porcellus. The sequence goes on along the minus strand of NW_026947494.1, from coordinate 76,044,381 downwards.
TCGGACACAGCATCAGCAAACATAAAGAAATAACTTCATGACCTCACAGACAAAATTAAAACTAAAATTCTAAATCAAGTGAAGCAAGATTAATAAAAGAAATTCTAAGCACCTCTCAAGAAGACACAGATGGAAGAATCGAGGAACCCAGAAAAAGATGAGAAACCTTTGATGAAGAATATAAACAAAATCTAGAAAACACGAAAGAGATCCTAAGAGATTACTAGGAAATTAAAAACTCCATTGAAAGCTGGCAAAATTGCTTGACAGAAATTAAAGTTAGACTTTCAAAACTTAGAAGATAGATTTGCAGTGTGTGACCACAAATGGAAAGATCTCTTAAAAATAATAAGGAACCAGAAAGTAACAATACAAAGGCTAAAAGACAACAAGAAATTAAAAAATGTGAATGAAGAAGCAGGGGTAAACACAAATGAAATACAAAGGCTATTTACAGAAATAACTAAGGAAAACTTTCCAAGCATAAGAAAAGAAAAAGATATTCAGATGCATGAGGCATATAGAACTCCAGCCACCTACAACCAAAACAGAGCTACACCCAGACATAAAATAATCAAGATCCCAGAAATTCATCACAAGAACAGAATATTAAAAGCCATTAGAGAAAAGAAACAATCACCTATAAAGGAAAATCCATCAAAATCACAACAGACTTCTTGACACAAATCATCAAATCAAGGAAACCCTGGAGTGAAGTATTCCAAGTCCTGAAAGAAAATAACCTCTAACCCAGATTGACATGCCCTGAAAAACTGTCTCGCAAAATTAGTGAAGAAACAAGATGATTCCATGACAAAGAGGAAATGGGGGAGTTCGTGCCAATCCAACCCTACAAAAAATACTAAAGGACATTCTAGAAAGAGAGAAAAAAATCACCAGGATTCCAGGAACAGTGGCAGAGAGGCTTCACTGAAAAGGGCAGACAGTGGAATGAAGGAGAAAAGCAGACAAGTAATGGTAGAAAAATAGCATAGCAGAGATAAGGCAGAGAAGATTGGCTATAATCTCTAAAACAGATGGCCTTGACACACTAACAAAAAGAAACACAGGCGGAGTAGATCAGGAGATATAGGGCCAATGTAACACTCTGAATAGGAAATATAATCCACTTGAAAGAGGGTTAATGGGACTTCCGGGAGAACATGGCGGATAGTTAACAGCAACTACCGGAGGCTCTCTGAAAGGCCCGGCTCAGAAATCAGGAATGATGCGGACTAAGGAGACATGAGCCAGTAGAGATATGCTCTGCTGACTCAGGAACGAACTGGGCTGAGAGAAACCAACTTGGAATGCAGTCCTGGCGCTAAAATAGGAACAGAAAAGTCTCGGTGTGGAGGCTGGACCCTGCGCCATTGGAAACCGCGGTTTGGATTTCCCGCCGCTCGGCGGCTGACTGCCTCCACAGCGGCTCGGCAAGGAGAGACGCGCAGAAGCTCTGGGAACGGGAGTCTGCGAACAGAGTCGAAAACGGGACGGACAAGGAGGCATACACTGACTGGTGGCGAGGTGAGTAAGAGAAACTGACACTCCACCACAGTTTGACTCCAGCGGAGGACTTTCTGGGCTCGGGCAGTCCTGAAAGAGCAGGGCGCGGTGGTGACTCCAGCCACACATTCCCCTCTCGGACGGGATTGGTGAAAAGTGCCTGGCCTGCGTGACGCTGCGGGCGGACTTGGTAGGCTGGCCTAACCCAGATCCCAGAGCCTGACGGTGGCCCGGAGGGGTGACTCCCACGTAGGCTGCCTAGTCCGTAACTCCCTGGTGCGCAGCGGTGGGCGGGAACACCTAGCCAGCGCAATTTGATCAGGCTGTGGCTGACAGGCAGGGAAGCAGGGCCTCCTATGTAAGCTTGCATTTTATAAGGAACGGAGAAAATGGGGAAGGGAAGCAACAAGAAAGGCTCCTCGGCCCCCAATTCTGAGAAACAGGCAATAGCGGACACCGCACCAATAGACATTAAGCGCCATATAGAGAGCCTCATAGACCAATTCAGGAATGAAGTTATCAACGACCTGAAGCTAGAAGTATGCAGAATAGTTAGAGAAATGCTAAGGACCACCCAGGAAAAAACAGATGGTGGAATGGAAGAACAGAAAAAGAGGGGAGAATTGTTTGATGGAGAAAACAGAGAAAGCATAGAGTACATGAAGCAGGTTCAAAGGGACTATCAAGAAATTAAGAAGTCTATCCAAGACTGGCATAACAGCTTGAAAGAAACTAAGGACAGACTATCTGAGCTGGAGGGCAGACTTGTAATATGGGAGAATGAAATGAAAAACTTCTTAAAAATAACAAAGAAACAAACAGCAATAATACAAAGACAAGAAGATGATAAGAGGAGCCATAATTTAAGGATTAAGAACATAAAAGAAGAAGTAGGGACACAAACAAGTGAACTACAAAAGCTACTCACAGAAATAATCCAGGAGAATTTTCCTAATTTAGCAAAAGGTAAAGATACTCAGATGTACGAGGCATACAGGACCCCAGCTACCTACAACCCTAACAGAGAAACACCCAGGCATATAATAATAAAAATTCCAGAAATTCAATACAAGAACAGAATATTAAAAGCTGTAAGAGACAAGAAACAGACCACTTACAAGGGAACACCCATCAGAATTACAGCAGATTTCTCTGCACAAACCATCAAATCACGAAGAGCATAGGGGGAAATAATTCAAGCTTTGAAGGATAATAATCTCCAGCCAAGATTGAGATATCCTGCACAACTGTCCCTGGAAATTGATGGAAAAACAAGGTGCTTTCAGGATAAAGAGGAACTGGGGAAATTTGCAACCACCAATTCAACCCTACAGAAAGTATTGCAGGATATTCTAAAAAAAGAAAAATACAAAGAACCCAGAAATGGTGGCGGGGAGGCCACAACGAATGGAGCAGAGAACAAAATGAAGAAGACAAACTGACAGCTACTGACAGAAAAAGAGCTCAACAGAAATGAGACAGAGAAGATTGGATGATAGGAACAGCTATTTTAGAGAAAATGACATCTTAATAGGTAATACTGATTTAGTATCATCTTGTTTTGAAGTCTCATCTAGCTTTTGTTCTTCTGTCTCCAATGGTCTAAACAGGTTGTATCTTATTGGATTTTATTATGTACAATAGTATAAGCAAAAACCTTTTAAAGACAAGGAGATTATACAGAAACCATTGTTCATTTTCTGTTAGTCGATTCTAAATACTCTGTAATGCTGTCATTCTCTTAAATGGTTTTACATTGTTTTGATATACTTAATGCTACAGTATATGAAGTTGTACTCAAGGACTTCAAGGAAAGAGTCAATATGGTAACTACTTTTAGGTCGGAATTATCTGGTGGTGAAACACTATTCTGCTTAAATGGTTATGTTTTGATCTGCGCTGTTTTGCTGTTATGCCCTCTTTTTTCTCAATCTCCACTCCATTATTTACTTTTTTATTTTTATCCGTTTAATTAAAGGGAAAAAATAGCAGGATATAATATAGTAACCCACTTTGACTTTCTATTATCTCGATTTGAAGCCCTGTATTACTCTCACCATCTTGTTTTTGACTGATGTTCCCCTATTCTGTTTTGATGGATAGTATCAGGTTCAAAAGTTTAGGCATCAGCTGAGAAAATAATGAGATTCATTATAATGCCCATTCTCGTTGACTTTTATCTACTTTTGAAGACCTACAATGTCTCCAATGTTTTGGTTTTGTCGGTTTTGTTCTTTACTATTTTGTTCAATTGTATTATAACTAATGATATAGGCAATTCTATTAGAGATAGCGGGAGGCATTATGGTAACCATTGATGATCACCTTGTATTATGTTTTTATATTATCTATTATGTCCACCCTTTTGACTTGACCGATTCTGTCCTGTTATGTCTCATTTGGTTTTACTCTCTTCCAAAAAAGCAATAAGAACCGTGGGAGCAATGAAACCCAAAATGTGTAATAGTCATTGTACAAAAGAGAGGAAAAGAAAGTGCTCTAAACTATATAACTGCATGTATATTTAAGTGTATAAGATAGAAAATGATATCACAGAGTTTTATTGGATCATTGAACAGAACTGTTTGCAGTATCATTGTTGGAATGTCCACTCTACAAGCTTTAATTTTGTGACTTGAACAATTATTTTTAAGATGGCAATATGTAATCCATTAACTAGTGATTTCCTACTGTTCATTTTTTTCTTCTGTAAATCAGTATAACTTGTACCCTTTCACTTTTTTTTTCTTTTCTCCTTAAATAAAAAAAAAAAAAGAAAGAGGGTTAATGAATCGAAAGTCAAAGATGAGAAAACGATGCTCTATGTGACAGGGAACCAGAGAAAAATAGGGACAGCTCACCCAGCAGCTGCAGATAGGTTGGAAAGTTATGACACTAGTGTGCAGTGGAGTACTACTCAGCTATAAGGAACGAAAACCTTGAGGCTTTAATAGGTAAAGGAATACAGCTCAAGATCAAGCTCAGGAGTAAAAAGATTTGGAACTACTTAGATAGATAGCAGGCTGACCCCCTAATCTAAAAACTAAAGGAGTTAGCGGGACCCAAAATATACAAAGCACCCTGAGAAAGTGAAAGGGGAGGAACTGCCTAAAAAAGGAAGGCAGAGGACCTTGTTAATAGTGTACCAGGATTTAAAAGCCACACTGGTCTTATCACTATGTTCAGTTTGATTTTATTCTGTTCTAGACTGTCTACTCATACTAGATTTGAGGGCACAGACAGCTATCCTAAAAATAGCAGGATATACTATGGTAACCATCCTTAATTTCCTATTAACTTAAACTGAAGCCCTGTATTATTTACACAGTCTTACTATGACTGATCTTATTTGAATCTGGTTTTGCCTTGACTGATTTTATTCGAATCTGGTATGCTTGATAGCATTAAGTCTGAGAGTAGAGGCAACTACTCTGAAGATGACAAAATTCACTAGGATACCCAATCCAGTTTGATTATTAACTGCTTCTGAAGTCCTATATAATATCTCCAATGTTTTTTATTAACACTGCTATGTACTGCTACGTTCAATTATACTATGCCTGATGATATAGACAATTTTATTGAAAATAACAAGAAACATAGTAACTACTATAGATCACCTAGTATTGTGGTTGTATCTTTTTCGTTTTGTGTTTTTCTAGGAATTTGTTTTGTTTTGTCTTGTTTTGATTTGTTTTTCCCTCTAATATAGAAAGATATGTATACATGTAGACTCATGCATGTGTAGAACTTCTGAACAGTTTATGAGAACTGATTATATAATGCACGATGTAATGAACAGATACTCAGAAGAAAAAGAGACACTAAGATATGCAGTGCTAATTCTGTAGTGTCATGGTATAAAATCTAGCAATACTATTAGTCTCTGTTCAGAGTGATACTAGTCTGTTTTCTTTTGTTTAATTTCAACATACGTAAAGATATGGATAGCTATTTTGAAGAGAATGAGAGACATTATGACAGCCATTGTTGACCTCCCTATTGTCTGGTCTTGAAGACCTCAAATGCCTTCATCATCCTGTTCTGATCAGTTTAATACTATTTTGTTTAGTATGAATTCACTGTGTGTGAAAATATGGACAACTGTTTGGAAGAAAACAAGAGACAGTATGACAGCGAAGATCTCCAGTGGTCTTGCTTTGAAATCCGTGTTTCTTAAATTGTTTTCTTATGATCTGTTTTGTTCTGTTTAATTTTACCCTCTTTAAAAAAAAACAAAACAAAACAAAACAAAACAAAACCACCAAGGAAATTCAAAGAAAAGTGACCATGGCTTTAGAAACCCATAAGTCCAAATTTGACACAGCCAATCAAAGAGCTAGGGATCAGAAAAAAAGTCTCAGAAGCTTCCAGCTTTATCTCTTATTTCATCAATAAGAAAATGCAGATGCTTCATGGAAATGAAAGACGTTATCGCAAGCAGATAATAACATATATAACAAGAGACAGCTTAGGAGATCTCCCAAGGGAATATCTGCATTTAGACAATGAAAGTCAGAATTGCTGAAATAAGACCAGGTAAAGTGACCGACAGGGATACAGTGCTCAACACAGTGACCCCTAATATATAAACTATAGATTTTTCTTAATAATACAGTACCAGCACTGATTCTATTCAAACAAATATATTATGCAAAATGTTAATGATAAGGAATACTTTGGAGGGGAGGACATGTGGCCACTCCCCATACTTTCAATTTTTCTGCAAACCTAAGGTTGCTCTATTAATAAAAAGCAAAAATTTTTGAAGTCTAATTTTATAATGTAAGCTTACTATTAACTTGGTAGAAGGCCAATTCTCAAAGTTTGTGATTTATACACAGTTCTGAATTTACTGAATTGTCCCTAATTCTCTCATGCAGGCTTCTCCCTTGAATCTCCTCCAGACTGGGTTATTATGTAAAACTTACTTTTTAAAATACTGATACTAGGTAGTACATCAAACACTATAAACATGTCATTTTATGCTATCACTGTAATGGCACCTGGTTCCCTGACTATTCCAGTTGTTAAGTTGTTACACTTGGCTTTGTGACACTGTGCCTGAGACCCTGAGAACCACATCTCTGCTATACCTCCTGGCTCGGATGAGGCTCTGCCAAGAGCCAGTCAGGAGCTGACTGCAAAGATGGAGACGAAAGGACCTCTCTTCTCTTAGCTTCCTATTCCTGTGACCCTTTCCTTGGCGACACTTTATAACCCCAGAGCATTAGTTCCTTCTCATGGAAGCAGGGAAATTCAGCTAGGGTTTCCAGTTTTATAAGAAAACACATTTTCACGTAACTTCGGATAACAGCTCTCGCCAGTTGAGCCCCTCACCAAAGGCCTGATTCCTTGCATAAGACTTCCTCAGAATTTAGAGACACCAGTTATCAGAGGAGGAGAACTTCCTCTTTACAGTTCTCAACTTCAGATTGCCTTCCCCCTGGTTATTAGAAGGGGTTGAAATTTACGGACAGCATGACAGCACTGCAATTTAATGTTAGAAACTGTAATACATGATATGCTATGTTGTGAAACACACAAATGCAAGTAAAACACATAGCTAGTTCAAGTGCAGTCCAGACTACATAGAGAATGGCCCTGAATCAAGGCTGGCAGTTTTCTTAAGCTGTTGGTTTCAAGCAGGAGCCTAAAGTGGTCTGTTGGCAATTTTAGAACTTTACAAATGTAATGGTCAATTCACTAGAAAGAAACAATTCAACCCCTGGTGAGCCTGTCCCCACAGGCCCAGAGGAAAAGAAGCCACACCCCGGGGTTCCGCTGCTATGGTGGGGGACAGACAGCGATAAGCAGCCCCCCACTACCTCTCTGCCATCCTGGAAACTTCCACTGGAGAAACCTAGGTGCCTAGCCCAATCCCCTGCACCACAGGACTGGCAGCCAGTACAGGAAATACCCAGGATTCAGCAGCCAGCTGATTCAGAGTAACACAGGAAAATGTAAAGACGAAGGAGGAAGGAGCAATATCAGACCTCCAGTCCACCCTGATCAAGTCCAGAAGACATAGACACAAAAGAAATTAGAAGTCATGCACCTGAAATTTTTGAAATGATAGCAACGGAAGCAAAGAGACAACTTAGTGCTTAGACTGTTTAATTTTGCATGTCTATATCTCACCCAGAACAAGTCCAGGAGAAATAAACATAGAGGAAATTAGAAGTCACACACGTGAGGTATCTGAGATGATGGCAACCGAAGTAAAGAAACATCTCAGTGCTTGTGCTGTTTGGCTGAACTCACATGCCTGTGTCTGGTACTCTGAGCACCTATTTAGAGAAAAACAATGGGCATTACAGTAATTATGGTTGATTTCCTACTGTCTTGCTTTTAAATTCCAATATTGTTCCCATTGTTATGTTTTGCTTCATTTTATTGTTATTTTATTCTCTTTAAAATAAAATAAATTTTAAAAACATAGCAAGGGCCAGGGGTTTAGCTCAGCGGCGTAAGAGCCTGCTTGGCAAACGCAAGGTCATGAGTTCAATCCCCGGCACCAAAATAAATAAATAATAAAAAATAAAAACATAACAAGATCCTGTCTCAAAAAAACAAACTCTTATGGTTGATACATTGTGTCAACTTGAGAAAGTCAGAAGTTTAACAGACTCAGCAGGGAGCCAGGATCCTTATTTTGTAAACATCCTGAGCCTGTGCAAGAGAAGGGCATGAAGGTGTTACAAGTGCATTAAAATTGTGCTTCTACTTTAAAAATACTTAAAATTGAAGGATACAAATGTTCACAAATGCTAGCTTAATTTGTAGACATAATTACTCCCAGGAAGCACCCATCTTAGGGGCTCCAATACTTTTTAACGATCATGGTATAACCTAAAAACATTGTGAGTGCTTAAGGTTTTTAAAATGTACTACCATGAAAGATTAGCACTAATCCCCCTACTCTTTCTCATATCATGCTCATTTATCCCATTGCTCTTGCTACTTTCTGAAGCAGTTCTGGAAGTCCTCCTTCATGAATGTCTTTAGGTGCACTGTTACAACTGCCTTAATGTCCTGAATTAATTCAAAACATTTACCTTTCAGGATCATTTTTATTTTGCAGAATATCCAGAAGCTGCAAGTTGCCAGATCTGGTGATTCAGGTGGATGAGCACATGTAAGGTTTTTATGACCCTGCCTTTCCACTGGATGGCACTCAGCAGCAACATTTGCTGTATTTTTAGGGTACACCTCACAACGACACAAAAGAGGACTTCCAGACCTACTTTAGAAAGTGGCAAAAATGACAGGATAAGAACAATTAAGTGAGGGAGGATAGTCAGAAGGGAATTCATGGCAAAATGCCTTTTACTAATAAGAAATTCTGTTTTGATCTAGGCTGGGAAGCTGGCAGATCAATTAGCAGCAAAATAAAAAGCTTCTCGGAGAGAAACAGCTCAGATGCTAGAATATAGCACCCTGGAGAAGACCAGATGGAAGGAGATGTATCCTCTTGATCCAGGAAGAAACTAAAGTGAAAAAGAAAGAAAAAAAGAAAAACATGGGCAGAAGGCTGTAACCAGACACATTCTTACCAGAGCCAGTCCCACTGTGTGTGAAACACCACCGGAATCCAAAGACACACCGTCATGGTGAAGTTGGGCGTTGGCAAGCCCAAGGGCCTCAGTGGGAGGACACAGTCGCGGACAAGAGTGACAGACCAGAGAACGGAACCAGCTCGTGATGAGTGTGGGGAATTTAGTCCTCTCTCAGGAGTGGACAAATGGCCAGGCGACATTTTGGAGTCTGGCAGGATAAGCCTGGAACCAGAACTGCAGCTGACTTCATTCAGCTACTCCTAGCACAGAGAAGAATTGCTTGGACTGAGTCCCACCCCTATGCACAATCCAATAAACAAGAGAGAGGTTTCCCTGAAGCTCTCCCTAACCAGCCCTGACTGCAAGGCACACACTAACATGGTAAAGACTCCCAGTGGTTGAGCAGCTCAGAAGGGAAGGACCAGCCTGCCCCACCCCTGCTTGTACTCCAGTGGTCACCAGCAGATTGGGGAGGGCAGCAATCCCTAGCCAGCATGCTTCAGAGTAATTGTAACTAATATAGGAAGTGCCAGGGACCCCACTATCTACTTGTCTGGAAGAAGCCAGAAACATGACAATAGGAAGAAACAAAAGGCAGTCTCCAGCCTCCAACCCAAGCAGTCCTGGCCCAGGAGAGATAAACACAGAAGAGATCAGGGTTGCACACCTTCAGTTTCTGAACAAATAGCATCTGATATAAAGAAATATCTTCATGAAATTATAAAAGAACTTAAAACAGAAATACTAATACAAGTAAAGGAAGATATAGGAAAGTAATAAAAGAAATGCTAAGCATCTTTCAAGAAGACACAAATGGAAGAATGGAGGAGCACAGAAAAAGAAGGGAAACCTTTGATTTTAAACAAAATCTAGAATACATGAAACAGATTCAAAGAGATTACCAGGAAATTAAAAACTCCATTGAAAGCTGGCAAAACTGCTTGAAAGAAACTAAAGACAGACTACCAAACCTTGAAGACAGGTTTACAAGTTGTAATCATGAAAGGAAAGATCTCTTTAAAATAACAAGGAACCAGGAAATAGCAATACGAAAGCTAGAAGATGATAAGAGGATCTATAACTTAAGAATAAAAAATGTGAGTGAAGAAGCACGGGTAAACACAAAGGAAATACAAAGACTATTTACAGAAATAATTAAAGAAAACTTCTCAAGCATAGGAAAATAAAATGATATTCAGATATATGAGGCATACAGAACTTCAGCCAGCTATAACCAAAATAGATCTACACTCAGACATATAATAATCAAGATCCCATAAATTCAACACAAGAACAGAATATTAAAAGCTATCAGAGAAAAGAAACAGATCACCTCTAAAGGAAAACACATCAGAATCAAGATAGACTTCTCGACACAAACCATCCAATCAAGACACAATGTGACTAGAGCTGCAAACTCAGAACTTTTTGTTTGCTAACAATACAGAGGACAGTTTAATTAGAATATAGAGGAGGAGAACCAAAATAATACAGCGGTAAGCAGCAGAGAAAGAGCCACTCTGAAAGCTGCCATTCAGACAGATAAATATAGAAATGTGAGGAAGATGAGGAGGGAAGTGGGGCCCCTGGGCCCATGAAGGATCTGAAGAGAGTGAAGGGAGAAACTTCAAAAAGAAGGAGATATCTAGCAGCACCTTCTCCCTGAGATGGGGCTCACTGCTAGAGGAGAAGTTCAAACCCACACACAGTGACTGCTGGCAACTCCATAGGCCTCCACAGAGACACAGCAGTGGACAGGAGCAGTGGACGTGAAGCACTGCACTAGTAGTGGTGAGTGCTGAGGGCTCAGTCGTTGTGCACAAGAAAGCAAATGGCCAAGAGCCATTGTGGAGCAGGACTGACTGATGTCAAAACTCAGAGTAGCTGCTGGCTCCATCCAGCAGCTCTCCACTGCTCAGGCCCAGGGAGGCTGCACTGACAGCCACAGGCCGACTGAGTCTGGTCTCAGCTGAAAGCTGCATGCTTGCTGAGAGTATCCACTATCCTGCCAAAAAAGCCATTGCTGGCTTGCCAGGGTAAATCAACACTGATGGGGACTCTGTCTCCACACCTTGTGTCTGTCTGTCTGTCTGTCTCTCTCTCTCTCTCTCTCTCTCTATCTCTTGCTCGCTCTCTCGCTCTCTGCTTTTTTGTGGTTGTGGCTGTGGTTTAGTTTTTGTTTTTTTCTCCTTTATCATTTGATCTTGTTTTTATATGAGTATGAATATGGTTTTTAGGCTCTTTGTGGTTGTGGTTCTGTTCTGTTCTACTTTTTATCTCTTCCTTTTCTTTCCCTCCAGTCTTCTACACCCGTTTCCCAAAATTAGCCTATTACCTCTTTATCCTCCAGTCTTCTAATCTCTTCCTCTTCTTTCACTTCTCTCAAAACTGACATGTTAAAGACTTGTATAATGTATAGAACTTTTTGGTTTTAGAATTTGTTAATACAACCACAAATCTAGTTCAATATAGTTAAAGGCATCTAATTAATGATTAGCTCAGTTTGTCATTTTCTAGGCTGTATTTGATACTACTGTCATTGCTCCTGGTACTACTATAGCCAAAAGTAACATAATTCTTCTAAACAGCTGTTTTTCCTAGTATACTGAGACTGCAACCAGGCATATCATAGCAAAGAGCCCAGAAATTCAACACAAGAATTGAATCTCAAATTCTATTAAGAAGAAATAAATCACCTAGAAAGGTAAGCCCATCTCATCAGAATCACAGCTAACTTCTCATCACAAACTCTCAAGTCAAGGAAAGCTAGGAGTGAAGTATCTCACATTCAAAATACAACCTTCAATTCAGATTGATGAACCTTGCAAAAGTATCTTGCAAAACTGATGGATAAATAAGATACTTCCAAGACAAAGAACATCTGACGAAATTTATAACCATCAAACAAACACTTCAAAATTGTTTTGAAGGACATTCTAGAAGGATATAGATAATAAGGACTACAGCTCCATGAATCCCAAATAAGGAATCCACCTGTTATTGATAAGTCCATACATATCAGTTATAACCATCAATATTATAACTCAATCCCCCAATCAAAAGATACAGATGGGCAGAATGGACCAAGAAGCAAGATTCAACAATATGCTGCATACAGAAAGAACATTTAATTCAAAAAGGAATTCAAAGTCAAAGGATGGAAAACAATATTCCAATACTCAGGCAACAAGAACCCAGGGAAAAGGAGGAGTAGCAATTCTATTTGCATACAAAGTAAATTTCAAGCCAAGATGGATTCTGAGAGATGAAGATCACTACATCCTTGTAAAGGGAACAATCCAAGAGGAAGACATACCAATCATAAATATACATACATCAAATTCCAGCACATCTAACTACATAAAACAAATATTAGCAATCATGAAAAAATAAGCACTAGTACAATTGTATTAGGATATTTCAACACCCCACTTTCACAAGTAATATGAACAGCAAATAAATATATGAAAAAATGTTCAGCATCACTGGTCATTCAAGAAATGCAAACTAGATCCGGAGTCCCTGCAGAAGCCCGTTCCTTTGTCTGAAGGACTGAATACTTCTGCAAGCAGAGAGGCATCGCAGCTTCCTGAGGCACCTCAGCCTGTGGTGAGTGCCCAGCACAGTCTGCCCAAATCTCAGACTGTTCCGGACCCCCCAGGCTTCTGGGTGCAGAGAAGTGGAACAGTGGGTTAGAGGCCACTACAGCTGCCTCCCCATCCCCCCCCTCCCCCCCCGCTACACTTGGAAGTCTGCTGAGCTCCTGACGGATGGGCGGGCCTACACTAACCCCCGAGCCCAGCCGCGCCTAGCCATCTGCCTGCAGAGGAGGAGCTGGGCGGATCTGGAGTGCCTGCAGAAGTCCCTTCCTTTGCCTAGAGGACTGTGGATATCTCTGCAAGCAGGGAGGGATCACAGGCTCCTGAGGCACTGTGGCCTGTGGAGAGCACCCTAACCCGGCTGCAATTGAAGAGCTGTGGATCTTCCAAGGGGCAGGTGGGCGCACAGTGTCCCTGAGGCCCAGCTTGTCTGGAACTGCGGAGTTCTGAGCAGGCAGAGGAGGGACACTGGTTCTGCAGGCCCAATGGCTTGCGGTAGTGCGGTGTCAGAGGCTCAGTAGCTCCAAGCATAGAAGGGGATTTTCAACAGATCCTGAGGAAGCTTTCAAATAACACTTGAAACACAGAAATATACAAAATGACAAAACGAAAGACCAAATTACAACCTCAAACCTCCAGCCCATCTCAGGAAACCCTAGGAGCAATGTATATAGAAGAAAATATATCCCATCCACCTCATATATCGGACATAATAGCTACTGAAGTTGACAAACAACTCCAGGAAGCTTTAAAGAAATTCAAACTCGAAATAATCTCCCAGATAAAAGAAGAAATGATAAAAGAAATGAAAGAGATTCTAAATATATCTAAAGAAAACACAGATAAAAAATTGGAGGAACTAAACAAAAAGATAGAATCCCTAGACGAGCAATATAAGAAACAAACAGAATACATAATGCAGATGCACAGAGATATACAGGAAATAAAAAACTCCACTGAAAGTTGTAAAAACCGCCTTAATGAAAGTGAAGATAGAATTTCAGACCTTGAAGACATGATTGCAGCTAGTGAACAGGAAAGGAAAGATCTTTTGAAAATAACAAGGAATCAGGAAACAACAATTCAACAACTGCAAGACGATGCAAAGAAGAATAACATAAGAATGATAGGGATTAATGAAAGAGAGGGAGACAACATAAAGGATGTCAAGCGGATATTTAGAGAAGTAATAGCTGAAAATTTCCCAAGCATGAGATCAGAAACTGACATCAAGATCAGTGAAGCATATAGAACTCCAAACACTCATAACCAAAATAAAACTACACCCAGACATATAATAATCACCATCCCAGAAATCCAACACAAGAATAGATTACTAAAAGCTGTCAGAGAGAAAAGACAGATCACTTATAAAGGAAAACCTATCAGAATCACAGCAGACTTCTCAGCACAAACGATAAAGTCAAGAAGAGCATGGAGTGAAATATTCCAGATCCTAAAGCAAAATGATTTCCAACCAAGACTGATATATCCTGCAAAACTATCATTCAAAATAGATGGTGCAATACGATACTTCCATGACAAAGAACAGCTGAAGAACTTCATGAACACCAAACCGACCCTGCAAAAAATATTGAAAGACAGTTTAGATACACAAAGGAAAAAACCACTAAGCAAAGCAAATAATTAAACAGAACAGAAAGATAAAGATGCAACAGCAGAGAGATAACATTCCTACAATTAACCAGCATTTAACAGTAATAACCATTAATGTAAATGGTCTCAATGCACCAATCAAAAGAAACAGACTAGCAGAATGGATCAAGAAACAAAATCCAACCATATGCTGTTTACAGGAAACCCATCTAACCCAGAAGGATACTCACAGACTGAAAGTCAAAGGATGGAAAACAATTCTTCATGCAGCAGGAATCCAGAAAAAGGCAGGAGTAGCCATTCTGTTTGCAGACAACGTGAACTTTAAACCAACAATGACCATAAAGGACAAAGAAGGTCACTACATACTTGTAAGGGGAAAACTCCAAGAGGAAGAGATAACTATCTTAAATATATACGCACCAAACTCCAGAGCACCAAGTTATATAAAACAATTATTAACAGAAATGAAAACTCAAATTATCAGTAACACAATTGTAACAGGAGACCTTAATACGCCATTGACACCAAGGGACAGATCAACCAGACAGAAAATGAGCAAAGAAATAACAGAACTGAATCATACCTGTGAACAAATGGGTTTGATAGACATATACAGGATGTTCCACCCAACAACATCAGAATACACATTCTTCTCAGCAGTACATGGATCATTTTCTAAAATAGACCATATATTAGCTCACAGAACATATTTAAACAAGTGCAAAAGAGCTGAAATCATCCCTTGCATGTTATCGGATCATAGCGCTCTGAAATTAGAAATTAATGATAAAAGATACTGCAAAAATCCCACAAACACATGGAAACTGAATAACACACTCTTGAGTAATCAGTGGGTCACAGAGGAAATTAAAGAAGAAATCAAACAATACCTAAAAGAAAATGAAAATACAGATACAACTTACCGGAACCTGTGGGATGCAATGAAAGCCGTCCTGAGAGGAAAATTTATTGCACTGAGTTCCCACATCAGGAAAACAGAACGAATACAAATAAATAACTTGATGCTACACCTCAAACAGCTAGAAAAAGAAGAGCAAGTCAAGCCCAAAGCCAAAAGAAGAGAGGAAATTATAAAAATCAGAGCAGAAATCAATGCAATAGAGACTAAGAAAACAATCCAAAGAATCAACAAATCAAAGAGTTGGTTCTTTGAAAGAATAAATAAAATCGATAAGCCCCTAGCCAACCTTATTAAAAAAAGGGAAGAAAAAGCTCAAATTCATGCAATAAGAAATGAAAAAGGAGAAATCACTACAGACCCAATAGAAATACAGAAGATCATCAACACCTACTTCGAAAACCTCTACTCTCAAAAGTTTGATAACACAGAAGAAATAGACAGATTCTTAGAAGCATATGAAGTGCCAAAGCTAGATCAAGAGGATGTAAAACTGTTGAATAACCCAATCTCTGTTACTGAAATTGAAAATGTAATTAAGTCCTTACCCACCAAGAAGAGCCCAGGCCCAGATGGATTCACTGCAGAATTCTACAAGAAATACAAAGAAGACCTAATGCCGACACTCTTCAAACTGTTCAATGAAATTGAAAGGGAAGCAATCCTTCCTAAGTCGTTCCTGGAAGCAAATATTACTCTAGTACCAAAACCTGAGAAAGACCCAACTAAAAAAGAGAACTATAGACCGATCTCCCTAATGAACACAGATGCAAAAATCCTCAATAAAATATTGGCAAATAGGATCCAGCAAATCATCAAGAATATTATACACCATGACCAAGTGGGATTCATCCCAGGAATGCAAGGATGGTTCAACATACGCAAATCAATAAATGTAATCCACCATATCAATAAAGCCAAAAATAAGAATCACATGATCATTTCTATAGATGCAGAAAAAGCCTTCGATAAGGTCCAACATTTATTCATGATAAAAACTCTACAGAAAATTGGAATAGATGGTCTTTACCTCAATATAATAAAGGCCATTTATGACAAACCAACAGCCAGCATCATTCTAAATGGCCAAAAATTGAAAGCCTTTACTTTAAAATCAGGCACAAGACAAGGATGTCCTTTATCACCACTCCTATTTAATATAGTACTGGAAGTACTAGCCAGAGCAATTAGGCAAGAAAGAGAAATAAAAGGGGTAAAGATAGGAAAAGAAGAAGTTAAGTTATCATTGTTTGCAGACGACATGATACTCTACATAGAAGACCCCCTAAACTCCATTGAAATACTCTTAGATACAATAAATAAATTCAGTAATGTGGCTGGATACAAAATCAATACTCAGAAATCAATAGCATTCCTATACACGAACAACAAAATTACAGAGAGGGAAATAAGAGAAACTGGACTATTCACATTAGCAAGCAAAAAAATGAAATATTTAGGAATTACTCTTACGAAAGAAGTGAAAGACTTATACAGTGAAAACTATAATACACTGAAAAAGGAAATTGAAGATGATCTCAGAAAATGGAAAGACATCCCTTGCTCATGGATAGGAAGAACAAACATTGTGAAGATGGCCATTCTCCCAAAACTCTTATACAGATTCAATGCAATCCCAATAGAAATACCATCAACATACCTTATAGATCTAGAGAAATCACTCCTAAATTTCATCTGGAACCAGAAGAGACCTAGAATCGCAAAGGCAATTCTAAGCAGCAAAGGCAAAGCAGGAGGCATCACAATCCCTGACTTGAAATTATACTACAAAGCAACAGTAGTAAAATCAACATGGTACTGGAATCAAAATAGAGGCGAAGATCAATGGAATAGATTAGAAGATACAACCACAACTACAAACACACTCAACCACCTTATCTTTGATAAAGGAGCCAAGCAGGTTCACTGGAAGAACGATAGTCTCTTTAATAAATGGTGCTGGAAAAACTGGCTCTCCATTTGCCGAAAACTAAAGCTAGACCCATGTCTATCACCATGTACTAAATTAAAATCTAAATGGGTCAAAGATCTGAATATTAAAACAGAAACACTAAATCTATTGGAAGACAAAGTGGGTAGAAACCTTGGAGACATAGGAGTAGGTAGAGAATTCATGAACAGGACTCAAACCGCACGGGAAACACTTCCCAGAATCAATAACTGGGACCACATCTTATTAAAAAGTTTCTGCATGTCAAAAGAAATCTCCAGCATAGTGAAAAGAAAACCCACAAACTGGGAAAAGATTTTAGTGAACTCTCTCTCAGACAAGGGACTCTTGTCTAAAACATATAAAGAATTAAAAAAACTCAGACCTCCAAAATTCAAAGATCCAATCCAAAAATGGGCATCTGAGATGAATACGCAATTCTCAGATGAAGAAATGCAAATGGCAAATAAATATATGAAAACATGCTCATCATCATTGGTCATCAGAGAAATGCAAATTAAAACCACACTGAGATTCCATCTCACTCCTGAAAGAATGGCCAGGATCAAGAAAACCAACAACAACAAATGCTGGAGAGGATGTGGGGAAAAAGGAACTCTCCTGCACTGTTGGTGGGAGTGTAGACTGGTACAGCCTTTGTGGAGGTCTGTCTGGAGGTTTCTCAAAAAGTTGGGATTGGAAATCCCATTTATTCCAGCTATTCCACTTCTAGGCATATTCCCAGAAGAACTGAAAGCATCATACCACAGTGATTTATGTGCACCTATGTTTATAGCAGCACAATTTGTAATCGCCAGATCTTGGAAACAACCCAAGTGTCCATCAACTGAGGAATGGATAAAAAAGTTGTGGTATTTCTATACAATGGAATATTATTCAGCTATAAAGAAGGATCACATTGAGATATTTATCAATAAATGGGCGCAGCTTGAGACCATACTCATAAGTGAAATAAATCAATCTCGCATGTATGAATACCGAATAGTTTCCCTAATGTAAGTAATGATTCAAATATATGAAAATATGTGGCAATCATGATTCCCCATTATGTGGCCTTGAAGCCTTATAAAATTTTCACTTATTAATTAGAAAGGCTTTATTCCGGGCTTCTTGATATGGAAATATTTGAAGCTATAGTATATGAAGTTTTATCCAAATATCTCAAGGAAAAAGACAGACACTATGGTAACTATTATTCTTTAAAAAAATTATTTAGTTATTTCTTATGTTTATTTTAATTAAGGGAAAAATTTAAAAAATTAGGATATATAATAGTAACTCTTTTCGATTTCCTATTAACTTGTTTTGAAGTCCTGTAATGCTCCCACGATCTTGTTTTGACTGATTAGACTCTGTTCCATTCTGTGGGATAGTATCAGGTCCGAGGGTATAGGCAACTACTTTGAAGGCAGTAAGATTCACTAAGATGCCCATTCTGGTTTGACTATTGTCTCCTTTGGAAGTCCTGTAATGTTTACAATGTCTAAGTTTTATTGGTCTTGTTCTCTACTGTTTTGTCCAACTTTATAATATCTAATGAGATAGACAAATCTTTTTAAGGAAACAAGAGACAACGTTGATAACTATTGTTAATAACCGTATACTCTGTTCTACATCATGTGCTAAGTCTATCCTTGGTTTTCACTGACAGCTTTGTTCTGCCATATTTGACTTTATTCTCCCCCCCCAAAAAAGTAATAAGAACTAAGGAGTAATAAAATCTAAAATGTGTAAATTTTGTTGTAAAAAGAGAGGAAGGGGAAAAAAGAGCTCTAACGGATATAACAGCAAGTGTGTATAGGGATGTTGAATAGCTGACTATATTAATGTTTTTGGATCATTGAACACAGCTGTTTGTAGTCTCTCTGTTTGAATGTCTACTTTGTATTCTTTGATACTGTGATTTGAGCAACTATTTCCAAGATGATAATATGTAATCTATTAACAGGTGATTTCTTACTGTTATGCTTTTTTTTGTAGTTCTGTATTATATGTAACCTTACACTGCTTTGTTTTGTTTTGTGTTTTTCTCTTTTTCCTCTTAAATAAAAAAAAAAAAAAAAAAAAAAGAAATGCAAACTAAAACAACATCAAGATTCCATCTCACCCTGAAAATATGGCTATCATGAAGAAAGCCACAAGTAACCAAAGCTGGAAGACCTGTGGGGAAAAAGTAATCCTCCTCCACTGCTGGTGGACCAGTCTGGTGCAATCACTGTGGAAATCACTGTGCAGATTCCTCAGAAAACTAGGATAGGGGGTCCCGATTTGACTGAGCTGTTCTCCTTTTCAGTATCTTCCCAAAAGAAAAACATAGTACCTGGGGCACCAATGGAGAACCTACCAGTCACCTAGCAGAAGCAATAAGTAATACACACAGCCCTCACCCCAGTACACTAGTGGAGGCCCTGTTGGCTGCTGGGGAGACGCAGTAGGGAAAGAATGAAGCCTCCACTCAGCATACCTTGGCAGAGGTGGTTCTGGCTACCAGGAAGCAGTAAGGAAGAAATGCTGCCCCCAAGCCCCATGGTTGCCAGGCAGAAGCAGTAAGGAAGAAATGTGGCCCCCAATCCCTGTGCAATGGCTGCCAGGGAGCAGCAGTAAGGAAGAAATGCCGCCCCCACGCCCCGTGTGCCAGCGAAGGCCTTGCCAGCCACCAGAGAAGGCAGTAAGAGAGCCCCACAGCCCCATTCCCCATGCTCCAGCAGAGGCACTGCAGGCTGCCCAGGAGAAACAACAAGGGAAGCAATGCAGCCTCCAGTCCCAGGGTATCAGCAGAGGACCTACTGGCCAGGAAGAAGCAGCAAGGAGGCCATGCAGCCTCTCTGTGTGCCGGCAGAGGCCTTGTCAGCTGAGGAGAAGTAGCAGGGGAGCCATGCAACTCCTGTGTGCCAGCAGAGGCCCCACCGCCTAGGGAGAAGTGGCAGGGAAGCCATGCGGCCTCCCTGTGTGCCGGAAGAGGCCTTTTCAGCTGAGAAGTTGTAGGGAAGCCATGCGGCTGCCCTGTGTGCCGGCAGAGGCCCTGTCAGTCATGGAGAAGCTGCAAGGAAGCTGCAGCCAGCCTCTCTGGGAGCCGTCGGAGGCCGACCAGCAGGGAAAAGCAGTGAGGAAGCAGCGCAGCCTCTCTGGATGCCGGTGCAGGCCTTGAAGGCCAGGGAGAAGCACCAGGGAAGCTAAGCAGCCTCCCTGTGTGGTGGCAGAGGCTCTGCTGGCTGGGGAGAAGCGGCAAGGAGGCTGCCATCACCTCTGCCTCCTACCCCACCGTCCTGTGAGCAACCAGACGTGACACAGGCTGAGATAATAATAACTGGAGCAGGGAAGCAGCCTGACATTCATGTTATCTGAGCAACTCTGCAGGCCCAGGCAGTGGTCTGAGCAACTAGAGGATAACAACATGTAACAAAAACCTAGACTACTCTGTTCAATGACAGCGTGGCTTTTTTCATCTTCTATGATAATTACACATCAAAGCTTATTAGAATAAGACTTGCTATGTTTAAATACTAAAATTTACAATAGCTTTCACTTTCTCTTTATTAATAATTCTATTAATTTTTCATAAAAAGACTAAAAATATTCATTTCTAAGGGTCTATTGAATGAAACGAAAACTATGAGTATTTTTATATGAGACTGAGGATTAAATAATTATGACTAGATTGAAATTTTGAAGATCAGAACAAGAATAATTATTAACCTAATTAGTCAATGAAAAAAATTATACGTGGCAATTTAAATCTAATTCCTAACTAAGAATAGCCACTTGCAAAAGTAACACACTTTAAGAAACTGCACATACATGCAATAGGAGATCTGGAATGTTTATGTCCTTTCCCAGGTATCACCCTACATTGGAGATATGACAGTTTGAAAGAATCTGACAATGCATACATCATTCAATCACTTCTCTTTCTAAACTCTTGCTCACCAGGCAATTTGCTATCAATAATGTAACATGTGTGTTACATGCTATGCAGACTTTCTTTTTTTTTTTTAATTTTATTTAAAAGGAAAAAGAAAAAACAAAACAAAACAAAGCGGTGTAAGGGTACAAGTAATACAGAACTACAAAAAAAAAAAAAAAACAGTAAGAAATCACCAGTTAATAGATTACATATTATCATCTTAGAGATAATTGCTCAAATCACAGTATCAAAGCACACGAAGTGGACATTCAAACAGTGAGACTGCAGTTTTGTTCAATGATCCAACCAAAAACATTAATATGGTCATCTATTTAACACCCCTAAACACACTTGCTGTTGTATCCTTTAGAGCACTTTTTTCCCCCTCTCTTTTTTACAACAAAATTTACACATTTTGGGTTTTATTACTCCTTAGTTCTTATTACTTTGGGGGGGGGGAATAAAGTCAAATATGGCAAAACAAAGCTGTCAGTCAAAACCAAGGATAGACATAGCACATGATGTAAAACAGAGTACAAGGTTATCAACAATGGTTATCAACAATGTCTCTTGTTTCCTTAAAAAGAATTGTCTATCTCATTAGATATTATAAAGTTGAACAAAACAGTAGAGAACAAGACCAATAAAACTTAAGCATTGTAAACATTACAGGACTTCCAAAGGAGACAATAGTCAAACCAGAATGGGCATCTTAGTGAATCTTATACTATGCAGACTTTCTAAAAGAAAAAAAAATGCCCTCGCTAACAAAAGAGCATTTGGTTTAAAAACAGTGAAGTTTCTCATTATGAAATAAATTGGCTTTCCAGTGATGAAACAGAATCCAGTGTTAATTGTATGGTTTTCAGGTTCTTTAGCTAGTTGTATAAGTTGGTAGGCATCTCTTCAAAGTTTCTGTACCTACCAAGGAGTCCACAAAAAATGGGCTAAATTCTATGGCTTTCCAAGAACAGTTTATACTCACTCTTTTCTGAGTAAGACTTTTCCTTACTGATACTACTGACATTCACTGCAAAATCATTTTATAACTCTTTTGAATTCTGAGTACAAGGAATTTGTTCTTTCCAGTATTAGTTTCTTGGAGGCCTTATACAGTTAGAAAACTCCAGCCAAAGCAAGGGGAAACATTCCGTTTGATTTTTAACTTCTATGGTTAGTATAATCCACTGTTCAGCAGATATTTAAAAAAATACCTCTTTTATATGATTAGATGTATTAATTTCTTTGAAAATGTCAAGGAGAAACGTTTTTTAAATGTTATTCTACACTAAAAGTGAAAGGCACTCACCAGTTTACACCATCTGCTTCCACCCAGGCAAAGCGGTACTCATTGACCCGGAGCATCAGCTGCAGACACCCAGCCACACACTGCACATACTGCGAACTCTATGCAAGAACAAGTGCACAAAGTTATAAACCTTTTCAAGTCATGGACCATATGCATGCATTTCTAAGTGAAAAGTTTAACTTTTCACCAAAATTTGCTAACCATCAGAGCATCCAAAATTCCCTTTTCCAAAGTTGGTCCTCATGTATGCTTCTATCTCCACCTCACAGAAATGAAGATGATTTTGTCTCCCAAACTAAACCTACATGATTCAAGACTACTTACACAATGTTTAAGAAAATCAAGAAACAATCATCATATCTTGGTGTACTTTGATAAATAAAACACTGCATCATTTCACATTCCCTGAATTGTAGTACTATAGAGGAAAAACCCAACTTCCAAACAATTGCACAAAATTAAAAGAACAATAAAAATGACAAAGAGAAAAGTGAATGCTTTGAAACAGGCCTATAACTGAGTAATTTTAGCTAAATTAGTTACCTTTCTAATACAGTGCTCAGTTTCTTCACTCTTAATGAGGACAGCACCACCAGTATCCTTAAAGGGTACTGCTAGGTTCAAGGGAACTAATTCAATTTGCATACAGCTGGATATATTGTGAGAACTTTATGGAAACTTCAAAAAAGAAGTCTTGAAATAATTAGGAATCCTATCTCCCCAAAATTATAATTCCCTTACTAAATCATTTAAACACCTGGCATGGGCCTATGTCTAAATATTGACAATAAGCCTTGTATCTTTAAGAAGTAGAGAGACAAAAGAAAATTTTAGACTCTAGTCTTCATAAAGAATATTGTAATAAAAATTTTTACAATAAAGAATCATAAACACAAAAATTTGCAAAGCCTAACATACATGACACTGCTAAACTCTTCCAATTTAAACATTTAAAAAAAATAACACTTCCAAGAAATTTTGAACATTCAAATGCAAAAACATGATAATGGAAACATATTTGCTAAAAAAAGACAAGTGTTATCACGGGAAATTTATCTTATACTCTACCTAAAAGTAATGAACGTTGTATATACAATAGATCCAGAAAATTGAAAACATTAACAGAACTTAAAACATCAGAAGCAGTTAATGACAAAAAATAGTTCATTTTCAACTGTAAAATAACCTTTCCATTATGGAAAAATATGCACTTTTCCAATTAAGTCAGAAGAAAGAAACTTAGTGAAGAAAAGGACTTCCATCTTTCTTGTTTAGAAACAACTTGAGCAAAATTTCTAGACATAAATGAATAAAGAACCAACTAAGGGCACTCTCTCTTCTCCTATGTATTATCAGTTTCCTAAATGAAAACTGCCTTGATCCAGTGTACATCTTTTCTAAGCCCAATCACCATGGTATGTTGAGGTATGTGTTACAAGTATGGATGCTTGATTGTCAATTATAGCATGAGTGTTCACATTGTAAAAGAGCAGTGTTCACATTGTTCACATTGTAAGGTACTGACTGGTTCCTGTAGCTGGCAGTACTCTCTCCTATTAGACAGAATAAGGTGTTCTCATACCACTCCAGAGATTATTCTCAAGTATAAAGTGACACAAACTTGGGTAAATGACTGAATTCCAGTAGAGTGCGTTATTTTTTGCCTTTCACCTAAATCTTATTAGTTTCTTGTATAAATTATTCAATGATTTTCTAAAAACAATTAGTCTCAGAACAAACAACCAGTCATGATTTCTAATATACAGAAGTGCAATTTAATACCACTAAAGAAAATCACACAACCATGCAAAACCATTAAGTACCCTCTGCCATTCCCAAGTCACACCCATCACTCTTCTCTGCTACTCTCCTCCCTCGTCTCAGCAGGTAACAGAAATAGAGGTTACTTGTTAAAGATTCATTCAGCTACAAACTTCTCACTTCACCCCAAGGTGACTTACTTTTTCAGCTGTTTTTACTGATCCCTTACATAAACAGCCTCAGGTAGGTCTGGGTCTCCCTCCTCCCATATCATGCTCCACCAATCAGATTTTCCTATAAGTTCAGCGCCTCCTTCCTCACACTTCCCCAGGACAACAGGAGCAGACTTCAGCAGCAATATGAGACCCTTTGTTGTACAGCATCAAGGAACTCTCTGCTTCTCTGTTATAGGGGTGTTGCAACTTTACTAATCAACTGTGTAATTACTTATTTAATGTCATCTTCCCAGACATAATGTAGTCCTCTGAAAGCAAGAATTACAAATATCTTGTTCAATATTATACATGCACTACAATTAGGAAGCACTCAATAAATACTTCTTGAATGAATGAACAAAAGAAAGTAAAAATAAACTCTCTACCTTACATTAATTCCAAATGAATGGTACATAGATACAATGCAATGGTCTAAAGGTCTAAACATTTGCTCAAAATTTGCATACTAACAATAAGCAATACTGCACACAATATGGCATTATTACCATATCCCATTTTGGAGCCAAGATTTAACCCAGTTGACTGTTAAAAGTATTTCCCTAAAGCAATTATAGACCTTAGATAGATGCCTGTATCTTTTTAAATTTAAGTCAACTCGATTTGAAAATGAATATAAATTATAAAATCAACTCTGAGTCTACTCTATGTTATCATATCTTACTAGGAAATATTGATGATGATAAAGGCTCATTTAGCTAGTTTCTATTCAAATCACTAAAGTAATTCATTTCTTCAGTAAGAAACTATGACCTGTATTTGAACTGAATTATTCAGAACATATCCAAATAGCAGATGTAACAGTGTTATCAAAACAAGAAAGGAACAAAAGAAAAAAAAAAACTAGATCTGTATCTCTGATAAACAGATGCAAAATCTTCAGTAAGATTCTTGGAAAGAGAAGCCAACAACACATTAAAAAGAGCAAACACCATTATCAAACTGATTTAACTCTATGGATGTAAGGGTGGTTCAGCATAAGCAAATTAGTAAACATAATACATCACACATATACAATCAAGGATAAAAATGACTATTGGCTTAATTGATGCAGAAAGATTAACAAAATTCAACAGTCCCTCATGATAAAGCCCTTTAAAAACTGAATACTAAAAGATCATTGCTCAATACAGTAAAAGTCACAGATGACAAAGCCATAGGCACATCGTTCTGAATGGGGATGAACTGAAAGCATTTCCTCTAAAATCCAGAACAAGGCAAGGATGCTCATTCTCAGAACAATGTGATTCTTCAGCTTTTAGCCAGAGCAATTACACAAGAGAAAGAAAAGCAATACAAAGAAGAAAGAAAAACATCAAACTGTCATTGTTCGCAATTACAAGGTCCTATATTTAGAAGACTCTAAGACTCCAGCAGAAGGTTTTTACAGCTGATAAATGGATTCAGCACAGATGAAGGGTATAAAACCAACACAGAAAGATCAATAGCTTTACTATACACCAATAATGGGCCAGCTAAGAAATCAGGAAAACAATTCCATTCAGAATAGCTTTGAAAATAATATCCATAGATCAATCTAATCAAGTCTTTTTATTATAAAACTTCTACAATAAAAATTTCAGAATACTGCAGAAAGAAACTGAAGACATTAAAAGATAGAAAGACCACCTACACATGGATTGGCAGAGTTCATTGTTGTACTCTAAGCAAATAGCTTTGTTATATGTGTATTATAGCAAACCTGCAAACGTAGCTTACTAAATATGTTTTTTTATCCTTTTTCCCTAACTGATATGTTAAGTGACCTAATTGATATGTTGAGCAATACTCTCCTCTGTAAAGAATTGCAAGAATCTCACCTAATTGATATGTTAACCATTGTTGCCCTCTACAAACTACAGAAGTTGTGCTAAAACAAGCTAACAAGGGTTGTTAATCACTGTTAGGCACCTCTATTCTCTGCTAAAGAGCTAAAGAAAACTAGAATGGCCCATTAATTTACACTTGTTTAAAGTAACCTGCTTGTGTACAGAGAGATTTGCGTATGAGTTTAACTCTTTACCCTGACACATAACCGCAGTTTTCTGTTCTGTATGGCGCCTTATTGCCTCCCTCTCCCCTCACCTATCTATCTAGGCCATAAAGAATTTGGGTTTCTGGTGACCTCTTCCCGACCCGGTGATCATCTGTCATAAAATGAGCCTACCCCAATTTTAAGAACTGTTTAGCTTCAAAGAAATTACCGGAAAATACTATGGCCCAAACCCCAATCGGTGCTTTCCTTTTGTTCTGTATGCATCAAATGAGTTAGATATCAGAACTTGGTAAAACTTAAGTTTCAGCTTCTTGTAACTCTTGACCCCTTCGCACCCACTAGCGAAAACGAGCTGTCCTTGGATAATTAACTGTCCACTTTCTTCTCCAAATATTGCTGCAGATGTGCCACTCCGAGATAATGTCAGTCTGTAGGATGGGAGTAATTTGAAAAACATCAGGAACTCCCGAGATTGTCAGAGCTAAGTGGACAGCAATAGTTTCCAGACTCAACAAGTTTGATGGCTCTGCAGGTTTCTTTGTTTCTCCCCGCCACCCTTTTCCTCCAGCCTCTTTTTAAAGTCCTCCCTTCAGTCTCTGGGGCACAGTCTCCAAATTGGCTCCCGGAGACTTGTCACCAGGCCTGGAAATAAAGCCTTTGCGACCTAAATTTTCGGTCTCTTGTTTCCTTGGATTTTATACCAGGGCACGAGTTATAACATTCATATTGTCAAAATGAATATATTACCAAAAGCAATTCATAGATTCAACACAGTCCCCAACAAAATACTATGATATTCTTCACAGAACTAGAAAAACCAATCCTAAAGTCCATATAGAAACACAAAAGACCCAGAACAGCCAGAGCAACCCTAAGCAGAAACAGCAAGGCTGGAGACAAAACCATATAGACTTCAACTTATACAACAAAAGCACAGCAACAACAACAACAACAACAAAAAAAAAACAGCCTAGTACTGGCATTTAAAAAGAAAACACATAGAACAATAGAACAGATAAAGGACACAGAAACAAATCCAACAATCTACAGCTAATTCTAGATAAAGGATCCAAAAATGCATGTTGGAGCCTCTTTAACAAATGGTGCTAGAAAATTGCATATCCACATGCAAAAGATTGGAACTGTATACTTCTCTTTCACCTTGTAAAAAATCAGTTCAAAATAGATCAAAGACCTATGTACAAAACCTGACACTGCTAAGAGAAAACAGGTGATGTAGACATGGCGGTAATCTCAGCTCTCCAGAAGGCTGTGGCAGAAGGACCACAAGTTCAAGCCTAACCTGGACAACTTAGTAAGACTATCTCAAAATTTTAAACAACTTTTAAATAGATTAAGTTTACAATTTTTTAAACTGAAGCTCAATGCAAAGGCCCTCGTTTCAATCTCCAATATGGGGGGAAGATAATAAACAGAAATTTAAAAAAACACAGGGGAAACATTTGAAACCACTGGCACAAAGACTTTCTAAATAGGACTCCAAAAGTACAGAAAATAATAGTGACAATCAGTAAATAAGATTACCTCCAACTAAAAAGTTTCTGGACTGCAAAAGAAAACACCCACTCAGAGAAAAAAAGGCTACAAACTGGCAGAAAATCTTTGCCAACTACTTTTCCAACAGAGGATAATATCTAGAGTATCTCAAAAAATTTAATCCAAAAATCAAATAGTCCAATCAATAAATGGGCAAGTCATCTAAATAAACACTCTTCCAAATCAAGGAGGGCAAACAGTCAATAAGTAGATAAAAAGTATTTAACATTTTTAGCCATTCAAGAAATACAAATCAAAACTGCGTTTAGATTCCACCTCACCCCAGTCAGAATGACTAACTAGCATTAAGAATACAACAAGTCCATATGGCTGGAAAGCATGCAGAGAAAAAGGAGCAAACCCTTCTAAACTGCTAGTGGAAATGTAAATTGGTACACTCACTGTGGAAATCAGTGTAGATCTTTCTCTAAAAACCAAAAGTAGAGTTCCATTTGATCCAGCTACAGCACTCCTTGGTAAATATCTGAAGCAATGAAAGTCAGCATAAGGTACAAGTACCTGCATACTCATGATCATTGTCGCACAGTTCACAAGAGCTAAGATATGGAACCAGCCCAAGTGCTCACCAAGAGACAAATAAAGAAAACATGGTACATATACACAGTGGAGTACTGTTCACCCATAAAGAACAAAATTCTGTCATTTGCAAAAAAATAGGCAGATCTGGAGACCATTCTGTTGAACAAAATAAGCCAGACTCAGAGAAACAAATACTCTCTCATACGTGGATCTAAAAACGATGATAAGAAAGTAAAAAGGAGACTAATACAGATAACAGGGAGCAAGATGGGGTGTGAGGGCAGGTAATAGGGTGAACGGATATGATCAAAATGGACACATTGAACTCTGCCAAGGGAAAGGTGGGGTAAAGGTATGGAGAGAAACCATGAAGTATATGTAAGAATCTGCCAAATTCATTAATCTGCAAAACCAATTTTAAAAAGTGAAAAAATAATCTATAAAAAAGATGCGTTGTCTCTTGAATACTGTTCCTCTTCATTTTAATGTCACTCAACAGTATTCACTACAGAACTTTGTTTTTCCATCATCAAAACAGAATTTTTAACCTTCATGACAACCAAAATTACATTTAAAAAAACCTACTTTTACAATGATAGTTCATTATTATGTACATATTTTTCTAAGTATTTTCAAATAAATGTCATGGTTTATGTTGGCGGCCCCCAGGCCTCATGTGCTTGCACTGTGCATTTGTGATTGGTTCATTGTCTAGTGCTTGGATTGGGGGTGTGAGTGCTACACCCACATAGGGGTAGAGCCAGGATGTGGTGTAATGGCAGGAAAAAGGTCTGTCTCTCTCTCCTGCTGGTTTCTGCCTTGCTGTTTGTAGCTACCATGAACTGCGAACCCACCATGCCAACCTGCCTTAAAGCCAACTGAGTGTGGACTGAAACCTCCAAAAACTGTAAGAAATAAACCTTTCCTTTCCCAACTTTGGGCATCAGGTATTTTGTCTCAGTGACGAGTAAAAAGTAACTAAGACAAAGGAAAAATAAGAATTTACTACGCTAATGATACCAACAACTCATTAATTAGTATGATACCCATTTCTTCAGATGGGGAATTCAAGTTTTAGAAGTTCACACAATTTGTTTAAATTAAAACAGTGAATTAAAAACAAAAACAGAAAGTAAAAAGCATCCCTTGAGCAAGCCAAGGGGCTTCATTGAGGAACTTTTGTTTTTGAATCATTCAAAGTAGAAAACAATAGAACAAGAAATGAAATGCCACATGTGTAGAGGAAGATGATTCTTGAAGACAATAGTATGTCAACATTAGGGATTAAAAAAACTAACAAAATGTCATTTCAACTCAACATGATTATAAAAGACTTTTATGGCAGGGAAGAAATGCTGGGTTAAAGGGAAGGAAGATAAAAACTAAACTTAATTGAGTACATACTTTGTGTAAAACTTAATATAAAGGAAGCAATCTGTATTTTTTAAATCTTCTAACAATCCTTTTAAGTAGGTATTATCTTTGCTTTCTTTGTAGTTGAGGAATCAGAATTTCAATGAGGTGATAGAAATTTTAGACCATACAACTCAACTGCAAAAGAATCCTAACCTCACAGTTTTTTTCCTTTACACTGAAAAGTTAAAAAATTAACTGTCATTATTGACTAATTCTGATTCACTTCCTGAATGGAGCTACACACATCATCTCATTGCATTGTGACTTGCATAGGGTGAAATTCTCCACATCTCTTACCCATAGAAAAAGTGATGAAAAAAGTAATAACAGTAAATTTTCTATAGCCTTTCTCTACTGATGTCTTCAGAATTAAGATGCCTTTGTTAATTTTTGAATCAATGGTACAAAGTACCAGTCAATTACTCTGTTTTTAATGTGAACTTTCAAAGTTGACAATTACAATGTTCACTATTCTTATTTCTTAAAAATAGTAAGTCTTAGGTAGGCAGTGGAAGACAATTTCCTGACCCTTGCGCTAGTGTTCTTCACACTGGGCCCTGTCCCAGCTGCGAACTTCCCACAATCTATATTCCCTGTGCAATAAACATCAGTGATAAAGAAAACAAAGCTATTTTTATTTCAACACTTAAGAAAATATCATTTATACAAATTTCCAATGGTGCTGAAAATGCAAACTCACTATATTACAGTGAAAACAATCACATCATAGGAAAACTAGCAACTGACAGAATTCATTTAACTAGTGAATATGATCTCAGAGACCTACAGTCTCCAAAACTACTAAGTAATTTAACTGAAGAATCAAAAAATAAAGAGCAGTTACACATAAACAAAAAATAGTCATACTGCAGTAAACTATTTTTTTATTTTAAAGAGACAAAAAAATAAATATAATGATATAGAATTTCAAAACAGGGTATTCCGAAATTGACAATGGCTAATATATTCCTTACTGTTATCTTCAAAGTAGTTGCTCAGCTTACAAAATAAAAGCATGCAAAATTGACCAAACAATATAAGTACACACCAATCTTGTCAATGAACTCAAAGTAATTAGTAGTATGATTATGTTAGCTACCACATATATATATATATATGTACATAATTTATTTTCCTTTTCTATTCTTCTTTTTTCCTTTCCCCCAACCCAGTTCAGTGGTTCTTTCCTTCTGAACAGTTTCTTTCCTTTTCTCAATATTTATTGCAGATTTTGTATTTTATTTGCTCAGATTCTTACACTAGGGAGACAAGACAATGTTTATATATGCAAGTTTGATTTCACTTATGATATGGTCTCTAGTTGCCTCCATTTACCTAAAAAAGCCTCGGGTACCATTTTGTTTACAATGTTCAGTATTCACCTTGACAATGCTACAATTTAAGTGCAAACTGAATTTTAAAAAAGGATCAAGAGATGGAAGGGAAGGGAGGGGAGAGAGAAGGAAGAAAAAGGGAATGAAAAAGAAATGAAGATGCATTATGTCCATGTACCAACTCCACACAAAGGATGTAAACATTATGTACAACAAACATATATTAATCAAAAAAAGGCCATAATGACCTAAAATTTGGAATTATGAGCTCTTGAAAAAACAAATACACACCAGAGTACACAGCACCTGTCCTACAGATACACAGTGAAAGTGCTCAGTCCAAAGGTATCAAAGATGAATTTTAGAAACACAAAACCAAAACAAATTCCAAAATTCAGTTTTTCGTAAAATAAAAGCATCCCTGTATGTTTCATGACTATTAAATGACTTTCCTCTTAGAACAAAAAAGCAACTGTCTACGCATGACTATAGTATGATTTTTTTTTGTTGTTTCCATCACTAGGATATTCATTTAATTCCTGGAAAAAGACAAGTGCAGAATGTTCACAGCAAAATTATTCAGAAAGACAAAAGGAAAGGGAAAAAGGAGAAAATGAGGGATTAAGGGCTGGGAAAGGAACCCTAAGTTCTCCCACATTATCTTAGACAATCACTTAACCTTTCCAACATTGTTGGAAACAAGGAACTATCAACAAAGAAAAATAATGCAAGCCATACCACAACCAAACTAATATAAAACAAAAACACAATGCTAGATAATTATAAGGCATTAATCACCTGATATTCATCAGCTAAAATATATATAGCCAAAAATTCTCAGTAAGTCAGCTTTGAAAGCAGGTCTCAAAAGCCAATATTCATAAAATATCTACAGTAAATTAAAATATAGTCTTATAAAAAGTTATTTCTGCATTAACTATATAAAAATGTATAAATCTTTAAAAAAATCTTCATTAGCTGTATAAAAATGTATAAATCTTCAATGTAATTTTCTTAAATATGACTCAATTATAAGATTATTGAGAAAGTTTATGACAAGAAATAACTTGCTGAAACAACTAAAGAAACATGATTTATTTTATTTTACAAATTATTGCTTTATAAACAATTTCCAAAACTATACCTAAAACCTGGTATTAGGTTGCCTTACTAATACTATCTTACTACTTTCAAAATGACATGCAAAAGAAAGTGTAGTACTCAATATCATTTAATTTTCTTTTGCATTGCTAAAACCTGTCTCCAGGAACAATCCTTCAAAGGATCTATCAGAAAAACAAAAGTCAGAGGTTCTCTGTTTCCTTTCCTTAATACTGACTCCATATATATATATATATATATAAACTTTAAAGATTATCAATGTATAAAAGTACCATACTTGTGATTACAAGATTAAATGTAATGAAAATCTGTAATGAGTAGTGTTGTTAACTTGGTTTGGACTGCCAAATGTCTAGGAAATTAATAAAGAACACTTCTGATGTCTCTGAGGATTTTTCCAGAGAAAAGGTGGGGCTAAGTTAGAACTAAAGCAGAAAAAGGGCAGGCATGGTGGTTCATGCCTATAATCCCAGTACTTGAAAAACTGAGGCCGGCAGATTGTCTTGAGGCCAGTCTAGGCTCCACAGTGAGTTCAAGACCATCCTGAACTATGTAGCAAGACCTCATCTCAAAAAAACAGAAATAAATAGATAAATAGATTAATTAATGTCATTAAGTTAAAGCAGAAGGAGGAAGTCCACTAGCACAGCTCTCTGGCACCAAGAGGTAAGCCCTTTAGCTTCCACATATCCTTCTGCTATGCTGTTCTGCTTTGCCTTAGGCCCAAAGTAAGGTAGCTAGCAAAACAAGAACTGAAACAAAGATTCAAACTAAACCTTTTATCCTGGCATTTAGAACTCCAGACGGGACAGAAAAAAATCTTCCTATGTGTATTGGATACTTTTATTATTGCTGAGACAAAATACCCAACGCCCAAAGTTAAAAGAGGAAAGATTTATTGTAGCTCACAGTTTGTAAAGGTTTCAGTTCATAGTTGGCTGGCTGTAAGACATAGTTGCATTGCAGACAGGCATCACAGGAGAAACTTCATGGTGGACAGAAGGCAGGAAAGAAGAAAAGCAGCAGCAGCATAAGCCTGCCAGGCTACCCACCCTTTGGGTGGTACCACCCACACAAGGATGGTCTTCCCATCATCCACACCCAGAATTATGACAAGGCAATCAGTGGACTAATCACACCCCCTTCACCGCAGCATCACACAACCTAGATTCAGTCACCTCTGAAAAACCTCACCCATGACCACATGAGGCTTTTGGGGAGGACATCTAGACACAAGACCTAATGCCATGTGATACCACAGATCAAACATAAAGAGTACAAAACAAAGAAATGATAATAAAACTCCAAGAGGAGAACACTGGATTATTTATAAAGGCAAATTAGAATAACAGATTTCTCAAGCAGAAACTCTAAGGAAGACATGACATAAAGTATTTGAAGGTATAAAAGAAAATAATCACAAACCTAGACTACTATATCCAATAAAGCTATCTGTCAGAATTAGAAGAAAAATAAAGACCTTCCAAAATAAGCAGAGACTAAAGGAATTCACGACCACTAAGCCAGCATTGTATATGATCATCAAAGAAAAACTACACATGAAGAGGAAATGAAAGCTAACAAATAATTATTTGTAGAGCTGGGAGTGGTGGCTCACGCCTGTAATCCCAGCTGAGGCTGGAGGTAGGAGGATCGTTGCGATTTCAACCAGCCAGGGCTACAAAGTGAGCTCAAGGCCAGCCTGAACTGCATAGCGAGACCCCATCTCAAAAAAGACCAAAAAAAAAAGATCATTTGTACAGAATCAAACTGCAAAAATTAAAAAGGCAGAAACTAGTAATGCCTTTCAATAACAGCCCTATAATTAGCAGTAGCCCTTGGAGTCCTTGGAGTAGTAGCCCAGCAGCCTTTGGGGCGTAAGACTAATTTTGTCATCAAGGTACATACATGCTGACTTATCATACCCGTGTTTACTCTTCAAAATATTTTAATTAACTAATTTTATGAATTTTACTACATTAAACAGTGAGTACTTAACAAGAAAAAATCACAAAATGGAGAAGTGAGTTTTTAATATTTATTGTTTTTAAAAAAAGCATCAAAATTTTCAACACTGACTGCTTTTTGGTACAAAGCCTAACAAAGAAAATCAGAAACAAATTCCTATATGGACTACAATGAAAATACTAACAGCACTCTACCAAATAAAAAAACAATTTTGAGCACACTACAGCTGCAGCAGCCAGCACTTGGCAGCCACAGCAGCAGGACACTGTGTCCCCGGGGCCCCAACAAAGCCAGCAGGGAGTGAAGTGAACCAGTGCGGTGCTCCACAGAGACACACAGTAGGAAGTGGGTAGGAAGGGCAGCATTTTACTTCAAGGGATCAGGGTGAACCCTGACATCAGACAGCCCCAGGTCTTTCACTGCCTAAGCCCCGAAGAGTAACGAGGGAAATCATGCAGTCACAGTGGACTGCAGGTAGTCGGGAAGCAAGATAGAGAAAATTCTGCTGAGAGATACGAGCTTCTCAGCCCTAAATACAAAGGACCAGAGACACTCCTGTCTGTGACCAGCAGGGCAGCACGGACACAGTGGCAGAAGCAGGCTTCTTGCTGTTTTAGGGGGATTTTTTAAAATTTGTTTTTGTTTTCTTTTGACTAAATAGATTACCTACACTTCTATCTGTTCTATTCTAGCCATCTTTCACTCTTCCCTCAACTATCGCTCCTGAATTTAAGCTACTTTCATGTGAATGAATACTGTCTCTTCTTTTTCCCGTCTGCTTCAATGCTCTATTGCTTTCTCTTTCATTCTTTCTCTACTACACTCTTCTCGGCCTCCCAAAACTTAGGTGCTCACCCTTCGCTTTACAGCCTCACCTCCACTATGTTCATCCCTCTCTCTGTCTCCCTACCCCTCTTAAATACCACTCAAACAGGTAAAAGCAATCTACCTAGAACCTAGCCTTACGTTCTAAGGGGAAAAACACAAACTGGCAGACTGGACAAGTAAGATTCAACTATATGTCACCTTCAAGAAACATACCTCACACTCAAAGACTTACACAGACAGAAGGTAAAAGAATAGAAAATGATATTCTATGCTAATGGAATCTGAAAGTAAGTAGGAACAGCTAACACATTTCATAAAGCAGACTTCAAATTATTCAGAAGAGATAAAGAAACTCACTATATAAAGGGAACACATCCCTAAGAGGAGAAAACCATACTAAACAAATAGCACTGAATATTAATACACCCCATTTCATAAAACAAACATAAAAGGAACAAAAAATTCTAATAAGATTATAGTGGGTGACTTCAATACTCAACTTTCACAAATAGGATATCCAGACCCCCCCAAAAATATCAACAAAGAAATACTGGTTAAAGCATACGCCAGAGTAAATGGACTTAATAAACATCTACAAAATGTTCATCAAGTAACAGCAGAATTCACATTCTTTTCAGGATCTCAAACAACTTCCTCCAAAACAAAATAGACCATTTTTAGGGAGGCAAATTTTAACAAATACAAAAATACTAAAATAATTTCATACATCCTATCAGAACACAATGAAATAAAACTAGACATCAAGTAAGAGAAATCACAGAAACTATACAAACATGTGGAGAGTGTCTAATATACTCCTAAACATTTAGTGAAAAAAATCAGAGGATCACTGAAGAAATGAGAGGGATTAAAAACTCCTAGAATCAAATGTTAATGGGGAGACTTCCAGGAAGATGGTGGAGTGGTAAGCAGCGGAGAAAACCGTCTCTCTGAGAGTCACCACCAAGATGCTGGAATATAGCAATGTGGGGAAGACAAGAAGGAAGGCAGTGGGTCCCCTGGACCCAGAAAAAATCTGGAGTGCAAACTGAAGCCCACAGAGAGAGTAAAAAGAAAAACTTCAATGAAGACAGTGGTAGCTGATGGCACCTTCTCCCTGAGACAGACTCACTGTGCAAGAGGAGCTGCTGGAACGTGGGGATGCACAGTCACAGTGACAGTGACAGCTGGTGACCCTGGGGCCTCTACAGGTAAGACGCGGTAATGGAAAAGAGTAGCAGATGTGGCTACAGGCTGGCAGAGAGTGCAGAGGACTCAGTTTTCCCACAGGAGAGAGCAACTAGCCACGAGCCATTTTGGAGTTGGACCGGAGAGCCCCAGAACCCAGAAACGCTGCTGGCCTTCCTCTAACCGCTCCTAGTTGGGTGAGACCCATGGACACCCCTGGCCTGCGGCAAACCCAGGGAGTCTGGTCTCAGGGCAGCCTGCTGAGGTTATCTACTATTCCACCATAGAGCAACTGCCAGTTTGCTGGGATACATCATCAAGATTCAGGACTCTGTCTCCACTAATGAAACCAAAGAGAATCCTGGAAGTGGACTGTTTCTTTTACTTTTTCACTTTTTAAAATTTGTTTTTGTTTTTTTCCTCTTTCACCTTTCTTGGTTTTTTTATGAGTGTAAAATGGTTTCTAACCTCTTTGTGGGTGTAGTCCTATCTTGTTCTTTCTTTTATCTGTATGGTCTCAAACCTCTATTCTTCCTTCTATACACTCTCACCTTACCGTATTCACAGATTTTAACTCTCATTTTTGGTGATAGTTAAGCTTCATTTTGAATCTTTACGTCTTTCCTGAATGTCTATATCTATCCCCTTGTCAGAAACCTAGTTTTATTTACACATTGCTACAGTTTGGGTCCGAATGTTTCTAAAAGCATAAGTGTTAACGTGGTCCCCAGCCTACGGCACTATTGGAAGATAGCAGACCCCGCGCAAAACGGCTCCTAGCTGGAAGCACCCTGGTGAGCGAGTACATTCCCTGAAGGAGACACTGAGACCACAGCATGATTTCTCCCTGCTACACGCACGCTCTCTCTCTCTCTTCTCCCTCCCTCCTGGCCGCCATTAGATGAGCAACTTCCCACCACAATGTGCTGCCTCACCAGGAGCCCAAAGGTGCTGAAGCCAAGCAACCACAGACTGAAACCTCTAAAATCATCAACCAAAATAAACCTTTCTTCTGTACGGGCTAATTATCTGAGGTGTTCTGCCAGTGACAGAAAGTTGACTGACACACATCCTTAATGGCTTACTAAACATCTTTAATCATTGACCCCACTGAGGCTTACAACACTGAACATATTTAAAGCTAAATCTATCAATCTTCTGCACCAGTTTCCCCAAGTTGCCATGATCATCTTTTGACCTCCAACCTTATTTCTCATCACTTTCTCTTCTTCCAATTCTCAATTTTCTCACTAATCCATTTTAAATTTTAACCCCAAGGGCAAAACTATGGACATATATAGTACACATTATGGACATATATAGTACACAGAACTATCTGGTTTTATATTTTATTATAAAATCACAAATTAGTTTATATAGTTAAAAGTTGCAAATAAAGGGTTAGTTCAGTTTGTCATTTTCTAGGCTGTGTTTGATGCTATGGCCAAAATTGCCTAACTGTTCTAAACAGCTACTGGTCCTAATAATCCTTAACTGAGATTATCTAAGGGTCAAAGAAAATATGGTGGCACAGTGCCAAACAAGCAACTTCTCATCTCCAACAACTGAAGATGTGAGCTCTTCCAACAAACTCAAAACCCAAAAACTAGCTACACCTGGAAGATACCTCAAAGAAGAAATCATCACCTAAGAATCCTAAATACTACCAATAAAGCAACCCGACACAGGCAACTTACAAGCATCTAAACTAAAAAAAGGAATTAAACTAAAAAAAGAAAAGAAAACAGGATGCAACCGCAGACATCGAGTTTACCAAATCCAGGGGACAATGAGGTAGGACAATCAAAAGGCCCCAACCAAGCCTCCCTGAAGTGGAAACAACAAGCAACTGAATGAGACTCTGGAAAAAATGAAATCATAAATAATCTCTCAGATAACTATAGAGATTACCAAAACACACACCATGCTTAGCGACATTCGAGCAGACACTGACATAAAAGTAAATGAGGTTAAGCAAATTATGGAAGCACAACATAGGAAATAAATGGAATCCATAGAGCAGATTCAAGCAGATATCCAGGTAAATAAAAATTCCATTGAATCAAAGCATATTAGACCAATGTGAGAACAGGATCTTAGATATTGAAGACAGGCTTGCAATTAGTAATCAGGAAAAGAAAGATTTCTCAAAAATAGCAAGAAACCATCAGAAATCAATCCAGTAGCTGCTAGATGAGACAAACAAGAATAACTTAAGATTGGCTGGAGTCAATGAACAAGCAGGAGATATCACAAATGACATTAAAAACTTGTTCAGAGACATCATGACAGAAAACTTCCCTGGTAGAGAAAAAGAATTTGACATACAAATAAATGAGGCATATAGAATTCCAATTAGGAATAATCAAAACAAATCTACAGCCATGCATTTCATAGTCAAGAGTCCAGAAATTCAACACAAGAATAGAACCCTGAAAGCTGTTAGAGGAAAGAAACAACTCATCTATAGAGGAAAGCGCATCAGCTGACTTCTAAGAACAAACTCTCAAGTCAAGGAGAGCTAGGAGTGAAGTGCTCCCAGCTCCAAAGAAAACAGCTTTCAACCCAGACTGATGCACCTCGCAAAACTATCTTTCACAATTGATGGAAAAATAAGATGCTTCCATGACAAAGACCATCTGAGGAAATTTATGACCACCACACCAACACTCCAAAATGTTCTGAAGGACATTCTAGAAAGAGATAATAAGGACTACAGCTCCAGGAACCCCAAAAGAAGGAATCTACCAGGGAAGGCAATCAGTGCCGGGCGGGGGAGAGACACGTAGCCAACAACAGGAAAATAACACGACAAAGATAAGTCAATATATATCAGTTATAACCATCATTGTGAATGGTTTCAATTCACCAATCAAAAGAAACAGATAGGCAGAATGGATCAAGAAGCAAGATCCAACCATGTGCTGCATGTAACAAACACATTTAATTCAAAAAGAAATTCATAGACTGAAAGTCA
This sequence comes from Cavia porcellus, assembly GCF_034190915.1. Classification (NCBI taxonomy): domain Eukaryota; kingdom Metazoa; phylum Chordata; class Mammalia; order Rodentia; family Caviidae; genus Cavia; species Cavia porcellus. The sequence goes on along the minus strand of NW_026947494.1, from coordinate 76,005,073 downwards.
AAGAGTGGAAAACAATACTCCGTGTGACAGGAACCCAGAAAAAAGCAGTGGAAGCTATTCTATTTGCAGACAAAGCGAATTTCTAACCAAGAGTGATTAAGAAAGATAAAGAAGGTCACCACAGCATCATAAAGGGAAAAAGCCAAGAGGAAGACAGAGAAATGATAAATATATATGCAACAAATACCAGTGCACCCAACCATATATAACAATTACTAACAGACATGAAAAATCAAGTAAGGCCTAATACAACTGTACTGGGAGACCTCAATACCCCACTGTCACAAAAGGACAGATCAACTAGACAAAACACCAATAATAAAATACTAGAATTAAACAAATGGACTTAATTGTAGCTTTTCACCCCACAACATCAGACTACACCTTCTTCACAGCTGTACATGGGACATCCTCCAAAACAGACCATATACTGACTCATAGAACATGCTTAAATAAATACAAAGGAATTCAAATTATCCAATGCATAACTGTTATGGATTAAGAACTGGTAGTCAACTTAACGCCAGCTGGATTACATCAGCATGGCATTGAATGAAGATGCTCCACCTGAGGAAAGTTGCCAGAATAAATAGGTGGAGAAGAAGAGAGGTGTTGAGAGGGGTTGAGGCGTTACGGAGGCATTGTGGGTTCTCCTACAAGTTGGTGTCTGAGCTGTTGGTTCTCCTGGAGAAGCCTTGGTCCTCACATCGAGCATTGCTTCCTGGCTCCAGAGGGGAAAACATGTGCTGCTTGGTCTCCAGGATGAACTCATCACACTGCTTCCTGGCATGTACCTGACTGTGCTTGTCGTTGGAGGAGCTCGGGGCCTCCATGTTGCTGAGGACAGCTGTGGTGCCTTTCAGGACAGCCCTGGTGTTTGTTGTGAGTGTGACTTCTCGGCTCCAGCGTAGAACCCTCTTCCCACTAGCACAGCTCCTTCATCCTGCTGGCATAGACTTTCTGGCTTCCACTGCTGACCCTTGGGTCTTCCCGGCACGGATCCGTAAAAGATACTGGCATGAGTCCTTCTTGTGGGCTCTGGGCCTCCAGTTGGACTCATGGGAGGCATTGTCCTGAGCTCTGGGTTTTTATCTGGACTCATGTAGAAAATGTACTGTGGGGTTTAGGCTCTTGACTAAATAATCTATGTCTTTGGTGTTCTGGATAGATTTCCTGCATTTTCCTGTGTTAACTCCCGGTGACCATTATAAAAATATTATAAACTCCATGTTTGAACCTAATTGTTCTCTGTGTACAGCCCCTGACTACAACAATAACTATCAGACTACAGTGCAATGAAATTGGAAATCCATGTCAAAGGAAATCACAAAAATTTCGTTAACACATAGAAATTAAATAGCACCCACTCAACAACCAATGATTCACAGATGAAATTAAAAAAGAAATTCGACAGTTTTTACAGTTTAATCATAACAACAATAGAACATAACAGAATTGTGGGACACAATGAAAGCAGACTTAAGAAAACAGGACAAGCACATATAAACAAGGTAATGTTGAACCTCAAACTTCTAAAAAAGAACAGACTAAACCAAAATCTCAAACAAGGGAGGAAATTCTAAAGATCAGAGCAGAAATTAACACAATGGAGACTAAAAAAACACAAGGAATCAATGAATCAGAGTTGGTTCTTAGAAAGATTAAATAAAACTGACAAACCCTTAAATAAAATTGACAAACCCTTAATCTTAGCAAAAAAAGCAAAGACTCAAATCCATGCAATTAGGAATGAAAAGGGTGAAATCACAACAGACCCTGTAGAAATCCAGAAAACCATATACATCTACTTTGAAAACTTGTATTTTAATAAGACGGAAAAGACAGAAGAGATGGGTAGGTTCCTAGATACATATGAATTACCAAGCTGAATCAAGAAGATACAAAAATCCTAAATAACCCAATATCAATAAATGAAATTGAAGATGCAATTAAAAATCTATCAACAAAGAAAAGCCCAGCCCTGTCGTATTCACTGCTGAATTCCACAAGAAATTTAGAGAAGACCTAATATCACTATTTCTTGAACTCTTTAATGAGACTGAAAGGGAAGCAATACTTACAAATTCATTTCTGAAAGCAAGCATTACTCTGATACTAAAACCAGAAAAGGACCCAACTAAGAAAAAGAATTACAGTCCAATCTTCCTAATGAACACTGATACAAATATGCTCAGTAAGATACTGGCAAACAGACTACATCAAATCGTGAAGATTGTATACCATGATCAAGTGGGATTCATTCCAGGGATGGAGGGTTGGTTCAACACACATAAATCCATGAAAGTAATATATCATATTAACAAATCCAAAAACAAAAATCGTATGATCATCTCAATAGATGCAGAAAAAGCTTTTGACAAAGTCCAGCACCCATTCATGAAAAAACCCTACAGAAAATTGGAATAAACAGTGTTGTAGTCGTAAGTTCCAAGGAGAACAATTATAGACAGGACACAGAATTTATAATATTTTATGATGGTCACCCAGAGTTAAATATAAGAAAGTACAGGAAATCTGTCCACACTAACGACCTACAAAATCTAGCCAAGAACATGGATCCCACAGTAACATTCTGTATGAGTCCAAGTGAACACCTGAAGCCCATGACAATGCCTCCCATGACCCCAGCTAGAGATTTAGAGGCCATGACAATTACACATCCACATCTGTTTTATGGATCTGCACTGGGAAGGTCCAAAGATCAGTGGTAAAAGCTAGAAAGTCTATGCTAGTGGGCAAAATGATCTGTGCCAGTAGGTTGAGGGTTCTGCAGTGGAGCCAAGAAGTGATGCTCAAAATAAGGACTAGGGCTCCATTGAAAAGTACCACAGCCATTCTCAACAACAGTGAGGTCCCAAAAGCCTCCAACAATGAGAACAATCAAGTACATGTCAGGAAGCCAGCATGACAAGCTTCTCCTGGAGATTAAACAGCACACATCTTCTCCTCCAGAGCCAGGAAGCAATGCTCAATGTAAGGACCAGAGCTCCCCCAAAGTGAACCACAGCCACTTTCAGTAACAAGGTCCCGAGCTACTTGGAGGATAATGGCAGAGTTCATATCAGGGAAGTTAGCCATGACAAGCTCTTCAAAGAGAACCAGTGACTCCAAACAGTAACACTCTGGAGAACCACAATTCCCCACTCTTCCAAGCCATGTCTCCTTTTATGCTGTCAAATTTCCTCTGGTGGGACATCTACACTCAGCACCATGCTGATTTAATTCAGCTGGTGTTAAGTTGACCCCCGGTTTTTAATCTGTAACAGATGGTTTTTGTATCAGTCTAATAAAAGCCATCTATGACAAACCAACAGCCAACATCATACTAAATGGACAAAAACTAAAAGTTTCACTCTTAAATCAAGAACAAGACAAGGATTTCCACTGTCTCCACTGTTATTCAAATAGTCTGGAAATTTAGCTTGAGAAATTAAACAAGAGAAAGCAATAAAAGGAATAAAGATAGGAAAGGAAGAAGTGAAACTATCATTATTTGCTAATGCAATGATACTCTACTTAGAAGAGCCCAAAAAACTCCACCAAAAGATTTAATAAGAAAATTCAGTAAGGTAGCTGGTTACAAAGTTAACAATCAAAAATCCGTAAGTTTCCTGTACATGAATAACAAACTCACTGAGAGAAAAATCAGAGAAACAATAATTTTTACAATAGCATCCCCAAAAATGAAATACCTAGGACTCAATCTAACAATGGGGGTAAAAGACCTCTACATTGAAAACTACAGTATTCTGAAAAAGGAAATTAAAGAGGATATTCAAAAATAGAGAGATATGCTATACTCTTGAATAGGAAGAACCAATATACTGAAAATGGCCATATTTCCAAAACTGTTACACAGATTCAATGCAATACCAATCAAAATTCCAAGAGCATATCTCACAAAATTAGAAAAAACAATCCTAAAATTCATCTGGAACCAGGAGAGATCTAGAATAGCGAAGGCAATTCTGGGCAACAAAGACAAGAGAGGGGACATCACAATCTCTGCTTGAAATTATACTACAAAGCTACTGTGATAAAAAGTGTGGTACTGGCAAAAAAAAAAAAAAACTCGAAGGTCAATGGAACATATTAGAAGATGCAGAAACACTCTAGAGACATTAAGGACCTTATCTTTGACAAAGATGCCAAACACAATTAATGGAAGAAAGACAGCCTCTTCAATGGTGCTGGAAAAACTGGCTCTACACATGTGGAAGATTAAAATTGGACCCATATCTTTCACCATGTACCAGGCTAAAATCAGAATGCATCAAAGATCTTAATATTAAAACAGAAATATTAAGTCTGCTGGAAGATAGAGTAGTGAAACTCTTGAAGATACTGGTGTAGGCAAACACTATATGAACAAAACCCCAATTGCACAGGAACTGTCGCAAAGAATCACCCTACTGAAAAGCTTTTGAACAGTAAAAGAAACCACCAACAGAGTGAAGAGACAACCCATAATGTAGGAGAAATACAAATGGCAAATAAATATGTGAAAAATGTTCAACATCACTGAGATTCCACCTTTCACCAGAAAGAATGGCTACCATCAAGAAATCAACCAATAACAAATGCTGGAGGGGCTGTGGGCAAAAAGAATCCTTCTACACTGTTGGTAGGAATGCAGACTGGTGCAACCACTAAGGAAATCAGTGTAGAGATTCCTCAAAAAACTAGGATTGGAGGTCCCATTCAACACAGCTATTCCCCTTCTAGGTATCTTCCCAAAAGAATTTAAAACATCAAACCACAGTGATATATGTGTACCCATGTTTATAGCACAGTTTGTAATAACCAGATCTTGGAAACAACCACTGGTTGAGAGATAAATAAAAAAGATGTGGTGTTTTTATACAATGGAGAACTACTCAGCCATAAAGGATAAACTGGATACTTTTATAGGTAAACGGATGCAACCTGAGAACATACTCATTAGTTAAATAAATAAGACACACATTTGTAAACATCATATTGCTTCATTAGTGTGAAAAGCTGAAAGAAAAAACATATGTATATGTGTATGTATATAGAGATATATAAAATATTTAAGACAGTTATATTACTGATTTCTCTGAGTTCACTGAAGAGTAAGATTTGTGCTGGTATTGTTCAGACAACTGAATGCAAATGTCTGTGCTCTGGGTCAATGATTTAAGGATGACAATGTGCAGTGTATATATCATTGTTGCCCCAATTGATGTGTTTTGAAATTTGCTGTAATTTTTTTTTGTCCTTCTTGTTCTTTTTTCATTTCTTTCTTTTTATTCTTGAAATAAAATGGATTTGGAAAAAAAAGTTAACCGACTACCAAATGTGAGGTCCTGAGTTTGATTCCCAGTGCAAAAACAAAACAGAAAAAAAACTGTTAATGGAAACATATCAGAGACACAGGAAAGGTAATTCTAAAAGATAAGTTATGGCTATGTATGCTTACACAAAAAATTAGCGACTGCAGATAAATAATGTAATGATGCAACTCGCAACATATCCAAAGAACAAGAACAAACTCAATCTAATGGAAAGAAAGAAAGATAGAGGTGAAATTAATGAAATGCTGACTAAAAGCGCAATATCAACGAAACAAGAGAAAGAGACCTAAATGAATAGACTCCAAACATAAGCTTTCCTAACCTCAGGAGGAAGTTTACATTTCAGAGATGTGGTCCCACTGTGCTGAGAATTACTCCTCACATTTCCAGCAGTCTCTGCCACACAATGACCCCCAAATACAGGACGCTCCCAGGATCAAACAACGCTTCTACCCTTCTCGACCTCCCCACACCCCTTCCCAAACCCTGCAATTGTATCTTTCCAACCCTGTTTCCAAGGCCTTGTTATTATAGAGTTACATAATAATCATGGTTGTACAACTCCATAAATACATTAAAAAGCAGTGAACTGTAGATGGATGAATTTTTATCTCATGAGCAATATATTTCAATAAAACTATAAAACTAATAAAGCTACACTAAATAAAAATTTTTAATTTACTTCCTCACTCACACTAGCCACGTTCCCAAGTGCTCCAAAATCACACATTGTTAATGGCTGCCATAATGCGCAGCGTGGACACACAGAACCTTTCCCATTATCATAGAAAGTTCTAGTGAACAAAACTGCTCCAAAACACACAGACCAAGAAATGAGAAAAAAGAGAATCTGGCAACTTAAGTTACTACGAGTGAAGCAGTACCTATCTGATAACTAACGGCAGACTGCACATACAACAGAAATAGCCAAAGAACAGGATAAAGTCAAGTGCAGAAGACAGCAGGCTCCAAGTGAAAGTGGGCAGAAGAAAAAGGGAACCAGAAAGAGAAACAAAAACATCCATATTGTAAGTTTTTCGAAGTCTGTGTATTCTCTGTCAAAGCACTGGCCGAACAATCCACTGCTCAGGCTGTGCTACTTCCTCCAAAGAAGATGAATTTATAATTCACATTTGAAATCCACAAAGGAACTGAATAGGCAATTTAAAGTAAACATATATAAACTGAAGTTGTCTACTGATTTTCATAACTAAGTAAAGGAACATAATACATCTAAAAGGAACTCCACCTATATAATGCTAATTACAGTGTTCTAAAGATTTACTCAGAATTTACAGTGTTTCTATGGACATTTGAAAAGACAGTGAGTCCTGTTTCTCATTTCGCAGCACTTTCTGTTTGCTTGTCATATACTGCCACCAAGTGGCAAAAGTGTGTAATGCCATTTACAACAAACTCTCCACCACTGAAAAAGGAAAGGGATTTTGAAACAAAATACTGATACATTAAAAAGTCTGAGCCAGCAGTGTGATGGGAGGAACACCTAAAAACCCAGTCTGTTCAGATGCCGCAACAGTAACTCTCCCATAAGCAGCTCATTTTGTTAGGGTGTCTGCCATTCAAGGGGTGTGACTTCCAACACACTTTTCTGCTCAGGTTCACTGCTTACCCACAAAGTGTACAAAACACACCCACACTGATGGAAGAGTGTAACTACCCAAGGTGACATAAACGTAAGATGAGGAACACAGCGCTTGGCACGTAGTGCTCAATCAATACTGACTTCAGCATAAGACCTGCCCATGAAAGTACAAGTATCCAGAGAAAGGACGGCACTGTTCTCAATTTGAGCTCTGCTTTTCAAGCTAACAACCACCTAAAAAATAAGCCTCTGGAAAAGCCAGAAAACACATCCAGGTTTGAGTGCACTAAAGGGAACCAAGGAGAAAAATCAAAATCCTCACCTTTCTTACATTAGCCCTGACACTCATCCCATTTAGAATACACTCTAGGTAAACCATTGTGACACTGCCAACCCCATCAGTTTTATTTCTCCAATACACTCGACAGAAAAAAGCAAAGTTAAGAATGCCAAGTCAGCAGACCTTGGATCTCCTTAGTTAAGCTTTGATAACTAGCAAGTCCTTGAATAAATAGATAAGTAACTTTATTAGGCAAACGATTCTGAAAAAAATTTTTTTAATCTACTAGGATACCTCACACAATTTTTTAAAATTTCAAACTAGCAAAAATTCAAGTCATTTAAGATTAATATTTCTAATTCTGTGGCTCAGAAATAAAACTTCCTGTCTATTTCCTCTCCTCACCTGGCCTCAAGGCTGCTCACCTGGTTCTGCACCTTGTCCTGACTCTATTTCAGATTCTTTTGTTGGCCCAAAACTCTCATTGTCAGTCTTCACCCCATGTTTAAAGGGAAGACAGCTCCTGTCTCTGAAGTGGACACTGGCTATAGCTTTAGAACACACATACAGGGAGGCTCTATTCAGATTATGGAGGCTCCAGTAATGAGTACAGATATTAAATGGGCTCAACAAGTTTCATTCACATCTACAATAGGCGGCTTCTCCAAAGAGGCGTTCCAAAGTCTCCAAAGTATTTCCCGCAAATGAAGCTAGGTGTACCTCACCTTCACTTGTGCCTCCTTTATCCATCTTTCTCTCAATTTGCCCTAGTCATGCCCATCTTTACTTGTTGCTGGTTCCTAACTATTAGAGCACAGAAATGTTAACCATTCCCAGATGGGAAAAGGTGGCATTAGCCAAACGCTTGGGGAGCCATAATTAATCCTAACCTTCAACCTCTCCATGCTGCAAATATGTGAGAAGAGGCTAGCTGAAAAATGGGGCAGAGTGGGCCAACACGTGGCCACACTGTAGTAATCATGAAGTGCTGAGCAGCACAGAACACAATACATTTGAGTGTCACTTGTTAACTGGACTGGTCAATCACTTGATGTACTATTAGACATCAAACCTCTGGGTTGGACAGACACTAGTTTATTAGCCAACCGAAGTATCACAAGAGTACTTTTATTATTATTTGCCCCAGTTATATACCTGAATTCAAACTCCTGCTTTGAGGTCTAAATGAAGTGGACAAAAAAATAACAGGCAAGGACAACTCTCATGTCTACCACAGAAAGGTGATCACCACAGACTATAAATACTTACATACACTTAATGCAATTAACCTAACTAGAGGTGGGGGATACTTCATGTCCATGGACTTACACTTTCATAACTAGTACACATGCTAAAAATGTTCTGTATCTGTGACTCAAAGTAATTGTTTCCAGGGAGGTAAAAAGCCAGTGAGTTAAGGGGAATGTACTTACATCACTTGAAGAGACTGTTCCTGTTTCAACAGCAACACCGCTACCACGCAGTTTCTATTATGAAATAAATGACTTATTACTTAGTTTTGTTTTAAACTGCATCCTAATCTATTATCTTACAAAGGGAGCTAAGTGAATGTTATAATTATTTTCCCTAATCCTACTGTATAAAAAGCATGAGGATGATGTAAAATATTCTAAATAATATACTCTTCCAGATAACATAATCATTGTAACACTAAAAATGGTATAATAAACAATTTGAATGCTAACCTCCAGGTAAATTTCAAAAGTGAAAATAGCAAAAATCTCCATCTCAAGAGATACATACTGAATTGCTTTTCTAAAGTGACTTACACTGAACGAGCTACACTGTATTCTGTGGCAAAGCTTTTCAAAACAGGTGCCTGATGACAAGAAGATACTACATGAGATTCAAAATAAGGTTTTCCACAGCAATGTTAATAATGCTAATAACAATCAGCATCTCAGATATTATACAGAGTGATCAAAGAAAACATAAGCTAGAAAGTCAAAGGCTGAAAGTATAAGAAAAAAGAGGTAATCAACTTCTGAAAGGAAATGTTTATTTTCTTTTATTCAATAACTACCAAGTATATATCTACCAAAAATTTCATTATAAAGTCAAAGAACAAAATATCCCAACAATGGACTTGGACTTTTTCAAAGTTTATTTCTCATAGAATCACAAAAATATGGTCATTTTTATGACAGACAAAACACTTATGGCTGAGAATGACACAAATGGCACTAATATACGACATTAGAGAGAGAGAGCAAATAATCCTGTCACTTTCTTCACACAGGAAGCCTTCGCTCTAATCCTAATAAAAGGCCAGGAAACAAGTGTCTCCCTAAATCAAGACAGTCCGATGAGAGCCACATCACAGTTCCCAGATGGAGAAGCAAGGCTAGATGATGCCCGGTGCCCTGAAAAGTCTCCCCACAGTTGGATTTGCAAAGCAGAAATGCCAAACTCAACTGAAAGCCAAACATTAAAAGTGTGTGACAAAGACACAGTCAAGGTTGAAGAACATGTGTCTAAAACCAAAGAGCCAAGTCTAATGAAAACTGTTAGACACTGAGATATCTTCTTCCACTAGTGATGAGAGGGGTAAGTTCCACCAGTTGATGGACACAGCTGTAGCCATGCAACCATTAAATGGACATCAGTCATTCCTGGAGTGACAAGCCATCTGTTAGACACTATAAAGTGATAAATCAACCAAAAAGTTTCATTATAAAGCCAAAGAACAGCCTAAAAAAACTAGTGGCGTGCTGCAGTAATACACGCTTCCCTATCTATGTTCACTGTACAAACTGCAATATAGCCTTACCAGGCACCACCACACCCAGTATGATAGCTAACATTAAAGCAGAATGAGCTTTATCTAGAAGGAGAGATCATTTCAAAACCAAAAACAAAGGGGAAGGTGTATTTCTTATGTAAGCACTGATATACATTCATAAATTTCAATCTCATTTTCATATACCTATTTTTCTGTTTTTAAATACTTTTGTTTTTAAAATATTCTCACAAATTCCATAAAATCTTCAAATTGGTAGCCTTTACTAAAAAAAAACTTTATAAAGCTAAGCCCAGAGAGGGTTTTAAATTGATACTATGGGCATTACAGTTAATTTTCTTCAAGACATTTTAGAATCTCTGTCCAAATATAAAAAGCAAATATCCCAAAAAAGGTAAGCAATAATAAAACAAAAATAAATGTAAGTGAAGTATCATGGTATTTGTCTTATGCCTCAAATTAAAATTTATTAAAATAATAGGATCACCGGAAGTGTAAATTACAGCTTCCCAAAACTTTAAATAGACATGTGTTAGTCTAAAGATCACAGCATGAGAGCTCTGCATATTACCCACCCATTCTCATTCCTATCCAGCCACCCTCAAGCCCAAGTCTCATTCTCTTCCAGCTTTCCTTCCCCAGAATCCCCTCTCCCACTCACGTTCACTACTCTCCTTTTCTGAGCATCATGCTCACCAAACTTTATCCATAGTCACTGGAAGCCCAAAAGAAACACTCTGAAGAACCACTATAGGTGTCCTGTCTTTTGCCCTATCCTGAGGACTCACAGAGATAAACACAGAAAACTTGTCACTTTCTAAGCCATTACATAAAATTTCCTCTGCAGAGTTAGACAGACCTGGAAGCAACCAATGTGACCAGTAAAAGCAGGCCTCATATCTGACACAGGACCTAGCTGTGCAATCCTACAGCCACACTGATACCACGAGAATCAGTCATTGTATGAAACAGAACTATCTCACAGCTGGACTGGGCAGCTTTAGACTTACCCAGAGACACCTGCAAGCCTGGTACAAACTCCTGGCAAGACAAGCACAAGCAGACAGACCAACCATCTACATAATGTGCTATTTCAGCTTGAAGCTCTCCAATCGCATTCAGAGACAGTTTGTTTATTAATGTATCCAGTTAGGTAATTTGGCCTGGTTATGTAAACAAAAGAGCATAAAAGGCCTCACTAGAAATATTCAAAAAGCTGTCCCAAAACCAACATTTCTTGCACAAATCATGGTGGTCTGAAATCCTGAGGCAGAAGAGGGAGCTGCGCCTGAAGTCTTTGGGCCTGTAGCTCCCCGCAGCCTCTCCTGCTGCATCATTCCTTCCTGAGGAAGAGCCTCACTGGAGCACGCTCCTCGGAGCGGCACAATGCTCCGTTCTCCAAGCAGGGTAATCACACAGCTGCCTAGAAGACACTCCCTGACCGCTGAAAGTCAAGGACGGAAAACAACAATGGTGGAAAAGGCAGAAGGGTATGAGCTGAAGACTGGTAAATAAAGGAAAAGTGAAGCATGCTACCATGCCAAGAGCACTCTTGTTTATTCAGCAAGCACAACATGGCATTATTTTAATAGAATGTATTTTATAGTTTAATACATTTATGGTAAATAACTTAAGAGAACATGTATATTTCTTTTGAAGATACTAAGAGAAATTTGTTACCTGTGAACTCAGCTGAGTTTTTATCCAGTTGAAATAGTAATTTAAGTCACTGCCTTCCATCAGTTCTTTTCCCCAAGCCGCTAATTTGGCAATTATTCTTGCTGCCTGAAAATTAGTAAGAAATATATTTGAATACCATACTGATTCTAAAAAATCATATATCTTAAAAGCCAGAACTTAAAATCACTTTGATGCATGATTTTTATTAACAATTCCCACAAAAATGTCTACAATTCATCTTTTATAATTTATTAAGCATGAATGTTCAAAATATATTTTTAAATATTTCCATTAAAGTGAAATGAAATTAACTATGTTTTGAGAATTTTAGGACATTCTCCAGATTTCTTTTGCATTTCAAACGTAAGATTCAGGATTCATTTTAAAACCAGCAAAAAACTTCCAGAAAATAAACTATTTCCTTAAAGGGATTACTATAAGGAACTCAAGAGATTAAAAATACTACCAGCAGTGCAAGAAGAAGTAAAAAGAAAAAGACAAAAGAACAAGAGATCTGACATTCACACTCCTAGCTCCATCAACACATGATGCCCCACAACCAACTGATCCTCAAAATTTTAAAAACACTGTCCAAAAGAAATTTAAATCGTCAAGAAGGATCTACCTGTACACTAAATAATAACAATGAACACTGCCCTGAATGCACGTTCTGTTTGTCTGTGGTTCTGGGAATCAAACCCAGGGGCTTGTGCATGCAAGGCAAGAACTCTATCACAGAGCCACACCATCAGCCTTGTATGCCCATAGTTGTCAGTTTTGCTGTAACACTAGAAAGCTATTTAAACCAGGAATCCAAACAGTGAAAACCCTTTTCACTTTTAAAGGAGAAAATCTATTAGATACCTGTGAAGGAAGAAAGAGAAAAAGCGAGAACACAAAAGACATACTGAGACGGGGGTCTGAGAGCTCCTGCCTCCTTTCCACGCTGGAAATAAAGAAGGCTGTGTGTGCAAGGGGCTATTCTCACAATTCTCCTCTCACCCTTAAGAATCCATGAAAGTCTTCAGTGTTCACACTGCCAAACCCAGCTCTTGAAACTCAGTTTAAAACAAGAGTGCTTAAGATACAAGAAAGCAATTAACTAATTAAAATTAAATGGAACAGTAGCTGCTTCAAAGCAAAATTTAATTTCTACCAGAAAAATGTGGTTAAGCCTGCTAGAGACGATTTTAGCTGTTTGCATATGTGAATCCACCACAACATTTAATGTTAATTAACTCATCCAGCAATCTACAAAACTTTCAACTGCCTCAGAATGCCCATATCTTCTATAAATCCCTAGTACCCCCTTACATTAAAGAAAACTAATGTCACAGCAGCTGTTCCTCTGAGAGCAAGAAGGTTACCAAGTCATAAACAGCCTAGATTTGTATCTGTCAATCTAAAAATAACAAAGATAATTTTTAATTCCCTTCATACTTACACACATGTTGCCTATGTATGTATACGTACATATGCTCATATACACATATATATGTGTATATAAGTTATATTTTCAAACAACATAATCATCATAACATTTACCATATGAACAGTGAAGGGATCCTGGCGGTTCAGCATTGGCAGAAAGTAGGGCCAGGCAGTATTCTTGCTTCGTTTTGCATAGTCAAAGAAAATGCTGACACGCTGGTGATTTTCCTAAAACAGAAAAGAAATTATATATCACTAATTCAAATGAACTGTGCTAAAGAATGTAACAACTGGGAACCGCTTCTCAATCTTTCACCTTATATTTCATCTGTGTATCTTTTTTCTATTGTGTAGATAATTTGCGTTTCTGCCATTATTATGTAAGATGATGGTAAGGATATGTATTTTACAAATAAAATCACCATTAATAAAAATTACCACTATTTTAAATCATAAGGTGTGGAAACATAAGTTAACTTCTTCCAAGCCTGTATGTCTGACCTCACACTGTCTCCACAATTCTACCCACAACCAAGTATGCATACCTATAGTTTCAAAATAGAAATTAAATACCTATGAATTGACCTAACCAAGCATGTAAAATACCTCTAAAGTAGCCAGGCATGGCTACACACCTAGAATCTGAGCACTCCAGAGGCCGAGGTAGGAGGATCATTATGAGTTCTAGAGCAGCCTGAACTACATAGTGAGACCCTATCTCAAAAAGACAAAAAAAAAAAAAAAAAAAAAAAAAAAACCACCTCTACAGCGAAAACTATAGAACTCTGAAGAAAGACACTAAAGAGGACATTAGAAAGTAGCCATACTGGGGCTGGGGATTTAGCTCAGCGGCATAAGCGCCTGCCTTGCAAGCAGGCAGTCGTGAATTCGATCCCTGGTACCGATAAAAATGAAAGTAGCCATACTACCCAAAGCAGTATACAGGAGTAATGTAATCCCCATTTAAAAAAAAAAAAAAAAGCAACATTCTTTATAAAACTAAAAAAAAAAAAAAAACAATCCTGAAAGTTATATGGAACCAGAAGAGACAGAATAGAACCAGAAGAGACAGAATAGACAAAGAAAACTTTAACAATAAGAGAAAGGAGAAGGCATCACAATTCTCAGTTTTAAAATTATACTACAAAGCTACAATAACAAAAAGAGCATGATACCAACATAAAAGCAGACACATACCAATAAAACGGAACAGAATACAGTACCCTGGTGAAGCAACAACCCCATGCACCTTCAGCCATCTGATGTGTGACAAAGGTGCCAAAAGCATACACTGAAGAAAAAATCAGTTCTTTAACAAATCGTGATGGGGAAACTAGTCACCCATGTGCAGAAAAATGAAACTAGACCAATACCTCTCACCCTATACTAAAATCAAATCAAATACATCAAACAAAAACTTTGAAACTTCTGGAAGGTAACACAAGAGTAACTCCTGAAGCAACAGGCAAGGGCTTCCTGATCAGAACTCCAGTAGTACGTGAAATAATACTAAGAATCAACTAATGGAACCAATACAAATTAGAAAGCTTCTGTGTAGCAAATGAAATAACGAGGTAAAGAGACAACCTTCAAAATGGGGAAGAAAAATTTTGCTGCCTACTCTTCTGAGACAGCACTAATACCTAGAATATACGAAGAACTAAAAAAAAAAAATTGACCCCCCAAAAATCCAAAAACCTAATCAAAAATGGACAAATGAAATGAACAGACACATCTCAAAAGAAATACAGTCAATAAATACAAGAAAAAAATTTCATCATCTTTAGCCATTAGGGAAATGCTTATCAAAACAATTCTGAGATTCCATCTTACTCCACTTTGAATGGCTATCATCAGAGACACGCAGAAAAACAACAAATGGGCTCAAAATTTAAACCTGGAGCTTGGCACAGGCACAAATCTATAGTTCCAGCTATGCCAGAGGCTGAAGAAGGCTTTTTACTCTTGTGCTAAGAGTAAAAAGCCAGCCAGGGCAATAGAGTGAGACCCCATCCGAAAAAGATACATATATAGCTATAGATATATAGAGACAGAGATAGAGATAGATACGTAGATTGATAGATATGGCACTGGGGGACATATAGCTTAGTGGATGAACACTTGATTAGTAAATATAAGACCCTAGGTTCAATTCCCAGCACAGTATAATAAATAAATCTACATTACCATATAAGGTACTCAAGAGACAACAAAGTTGAATGTCAAAGAAGTGTGAACACCTGTAATTCTACACCAGTGAAACTAGTCTACAAATTTATAGACAAAAGGAAAAGAACACAAATTTAGAGAGTATTGCACTTTTCCTTAGAAACCTACTGGCTTCATTCAATCAAGAGACCCCGGGGAAAATCTCAGCAAAAGTCCAGTGATGAAAATTCAATATATCAAAATAAAATTCATAAATAAAGGTTCTGACAAAGTAAAAAACTATAACTTTAGAGTAAAAGAAAAGAGGAAATAGAACAAGCTCGTTGACTATTGCAAATCAAAAACTATTAAAAATGACAGGGGCTGGGCGTTCAGGAGTAGGACACACACTTACATGCATAAAACGTGCTCAATCTTAGCACCAAAAAATTCTTTAAACCAAGTTATTAATGAAACAAGAATAAGCATTCCTGATGATATAAACACATACTTAAGCAAATGGAGTGACATCGCTTGTTCTTGGATACCAAAATCAGTATTATAACAATGTCGTTTTTCCCTAATTTATAAATTTTAAAATGCCAACATATTTACTTTATAGGTCCAGATAAACTCATGCTCAATCTCATAGCAAAAACAAAAACAAAAGGAAAATACTGACGGTTAAGGAAAAAAAGCTACAAAGAGAGCTGGACAAAGGATCCTCTGTAACTAGACCTGGCGGCCCTGAGGCATGATCATAGGGGACTTCCCACAGCATTCCCACAGAACAGTGTAGAATGGAGACGGCCACTTTTCAGGGACTTCAGTGGTAACGAACAGCAGTCTGTGTGCCTTAAATTTACCACCACTGGTACAGAAGGCTCAAAATTAAACGCAGATACAGAGGAGGCTTAATGTCAAAAGCAGCATCGCACCATCATGAGAACGACAAGCACTTCAACAAAACAGCGCTAGGACAACTGAATGGTCTTTGGAAAACAATGAAAAACTACCCTACACCACACACAAGAACCAACTCTAAATGAGTCACACATCCAAAGGCAAAAAAATGCAACAATGTGAGTACTAAAGAAAGCACAGATGGGCGTGGGGCACTGTCCTGTAATCCCAGCATTCAGGAGAATCACTGTGAGTTGGAGGCCAGCACAAGTGAAAAAGTAAGTTCAAGGCCAGCCTAAATAGCACAGTGAAACTCTATCTCAAAAAAGACAAAAATAAATAAAAACAAGGATGAATTCCATAATAACTTAGGTATAAAGAAAAACTCTTAGGCAGCTGAGGCAGGAGAATCACCAAAGATTCGAGGCCAGCCTGGGCTACAAAGTAAGGTTCAAGACAAGGAAGGAAGAAAGAAAGAAAATGAAAAACTGTCTATGACTCAAATATCCAGATAAAGTTTCTGAAGCAAATTGAAAAAAATGAATAAACCTGGAAAAATATTTGTTTCTATACACTACAGAAGTATCCCTCCATTTAAAGAATTCTTAAAAATTGAGGGGAGGGCTGGGAGTGTGGGTCAGTACAGCACAAAGCCCACGGCTCACTCCGCAGGGTCACAAAAACTAAACACAAACTACTATAAGGAAATAAAACAATCTAAATCTTGACAGAAGAGGAAAAAAACAAAATGGCAAAGACATAAATAATTCTAGTGGCTGGAGGGAGATATAAAAATATCCAAAGCTGCTAAACCAAAAGGGTTCAACTTCAGACACCACTGTGCTCGGCACAAATACAGTGGCCCAGCAATGCCCTCTGCAAGGCTGCAGGGAAACATGCTCTGATGCACTGCGGTGGGAAGGCAGGGTGGGCAGCGTGCTAACAAAACTACGCATATGGATCCCTGGTCCCCACTAATCCAAATGCTGAGAAGCTACTATGATGCAGGGCCCCAACAATATAAAAATACGCTTGGTACAAGGCTATTCTTTACTTCATTTCTGATTATAAAATACCAGAAAAAACTCAATGCCACAGCAGCCAGGGTTGACTAAGGAAACTGTCATCTCTCCACTACTGGGATATTGTGTGGCTGTCAAAAACAGAACGTAAGAAATCTCTGTGAACTAATATGTAATTAGTTCTGGCATATTCTGTTTCGTGAAAAAAGCAAAAAATAAGAGACTATTCAGTAAGCATTTTGTACAATAAAAAAGGTAAATAAAATATACAAGTATTTGCTTTATTTTTCCAAAAAAAGAAAACCAAGGATGTTAAATCAAAACTCACTGATAGTGGTCAAATACAAGCACAAACCTAAGAACAGTACAATGACTGGAGAAAGGCTGGTGAGATTCCTCTAGTATAACCTCTGTACAGTTCTGACTTTCTTGAAGCATGTTAACATTTATACACTCAAAATCAGTGACAAAATACACAAAGGTGAAGAGCAAAGTCCAATTACAAAGCCAACAGAATAAATGACTGCAACAGCTTTTTTAAGAAACGAATACTTATCATTGTAACAGGTGCCTTAACTCCTTCAGGAAGACGCCCAGAAGATGCACAGCTGGGACAAGCGGAATTTCTATTTTTAGACTTTTGAGGAATCTCCACACTGATTTCCACAGTGGCTGTACTAGTGTACATTCACACAACAAAAGAGGGCTCCTTTTTCCCTACAACCTTGCCAGCGTTTGTTGTTTTGAGTTCCTGACTGCCATTCTTTCTGGACTAAGATGAAATTTAAGTGTTGTTTTAATTTGCTAGAAATCAGAAAAATTAAAAATGTGGTAGTACTTGTGTTAAGAGTTTATGAAATAATGTTAATCATATTTCCTTCTTTGCATGGTGCAGTACAACAATTGTGCCAAATTCAAGTGTTAAAAAAGAAAATTACACAAGTATAATTACAGTTTTTAGAAATGAAAAATGTGCAAATGCAAAACCAAGTAATATAAGTCTTTTTGCACATGTACTCTTTTTTTTTGCACATGTACTCTTGAAAAGCTATGAGTAAACTGTCCTTTTATATTTGAAATAATATTTTCACTGTATTATGAGAACATTTTAAAAGAATATTATAGAATAACATTTTGAAATGCTAAGAAATATAAATTTTTTAGGTGTTTTAATCCAAAATCTCAGTCTCTGAAAATAAATCACCTTTCACTTAAAATGTAATAGTCTTGCAATATTAGGTCTCTAGAGAGGTAGAGGATAACGATAAATCAAGTAAGCTTGAGAGCATAAATTTTGTTTTAAAATAGTGGTCAACATGCTAGGAAATAACTGTGAATATAGGTATTATAACATCAATAAAAGAAAAAGAAGATAACTACAAGAAACTTGAACATAATACTCTGACTACATTATCAGTTTAAATACAGAGATATGCAAATGCAAAACTTTAGAAAAGAGGCTTGTTTCACAATCAACTCAAACTACTTTCTATGAATTATATACATAAGAAATGAGGGAACTTACTGAGGAAAAAGGGAGTTTTCAATGGCCTGGTCACAAAGCATTACAGAGACAGAAAGGGGAACAAGAATGAACCCTATTGTGCTGATCTGGCATCAGTATAAACTCGTAGTCTTTAATGCATAGGTAAACGTGTAATAACTGAGATCTGTAGATAACCAAGATAATTAAGGCAGATCATGCATTTCTGTTTCTCTTAACTTTACTATTTCAAGGGGGAAAGTTATTATCAGATTTACACCTGCTTAGATCCTTATCAGAGAATTCTCCATCAGCCTAGGAGGGATATTAACCCCTCCTCACATTATAAAATCACGGTCTTCTTGACATGATGGCTTCCCAGTACCATTTTTCCTACCTTCTGTGTCCCCAGGAATGGCCACAGTGCACGTCAGACAGTAGGCCATCAATTATGTGTGTGTGTGCGCACACGCAAACTGACAGATCCAGGCTCCCAAAGCACCCCGCTGGCACTTTCATTCAAGTCTTCTGACACATGCAGACCCAGCAGCTTTCCCGTCTCCTAAGACTTGTTCTATACACTAACAATCTAAGCTTAGAGTATCCTCTGGTATAAAACACAAATTATGAATAGGCCCCTCTATGTTTAGGGGCAATTAACTGGTAAGCAGAAACTTTATGCACATACTATAGAAGTTTCAGATAACAAGCAAATCTATTAGCAAAGGAACAAAAGTACTGAATCCCGTGTCTGGTACTGGCCCCAGAACACAAAGGCCTTGAAAATCTGTGGACTGCCTGGAAGACAGGAGCTGCATCATCTGAAAGTACACAGGGTGTCCAAAAGCCTCAAGTGACTGACTGTTGCTGGTACAGTAGTGCACAAAAAAACTTAGGCACCTCAAGGAAAAATACATATTGATGATATTTAGAAAAACAAAAAAGACTGTGTAAGCATATTTGCAACTAATTATAATTAATTTTCATAAAATTAAGAAAACTATATCACTGTGTCCTACGAAAGAGTAAATGCTGTATATAAAACCTTACAGAACTGTTGTTACTGTAAAGTACCCAAACAAATGAACTCATCAAAGGTACTAAGGAAAAATTATACCAACCTGCAACATGTCATCAACCATAGTTAGTATGTACTGCACTGTCTGCTCTTTGGAGATATGAGTCATCAGGTTTATAAACGTTTTAGCACACTAGAAAAAAAATGAAATTGCTGTTAATTATTGTTTTCATTTGCAAACAGCATTTTAATGAAACTTCAGTAAAACATCATTTCCCTTTCATCAAATAGGGTACAAAGCAGTTAGCTAACACAATTATATAAAGTATGGGAGCACCTTACTGTGACCTGCGTAAGTTTCTAGTGATAAACTTCAAAATGTTTACACTTTTTTCTTTTGAGACAAGGTCTTGCTGTAGTTCATGCTGGCCTTGATCTTCTGGTGATACTCTTTATCTCAGTCTCTTGAGCACTGGGATTGCAGGTGTACAATACCATGCCCAGCAAAACATTTACTACTTTAAACAGACATGACTAGCCATGAGCCGTTCTTGATCACACATGGCAATATAAAGTTAATATAAACAATTTAAATTAATATTGGATTTGAGTATTTTGTCTGATGTTTTTGTGTGAGCTTACTGTGAAGCAGAAGCAGAACATTAAAACAAGAGTACTAGAGGCGAGGCACAGTAAGTACCACATACCTATAATCCCAACTACTCAGGAGGCTGAGGCAGAGGCTCACAAGTTCATGACTAGTCTAGCAACAAAGTGAGAACTTATCTGGAAGGAAGGAAGGAAGGAAGGAAGGAAGGAAGGAAGGAAGGAAGGAAGGAAAAAAGGAAGGAAGGAGAAAGAAAAGGAAAGAAGGAAGAAAAAGGAAGAGGGTAAAGAGAGAAACAGAAGAAGGGAAGCGAAGGAGGGAGGGAGGCAAGGAGAAAGAGAGAAAGCAAGCAAGCAAGTGGAAAGACAGACAGATGGACAGACTAGAGAGACTGCAAACAGTAGGCCTTGCTCTGTGTCCATTCCACATGACAGTGACTGTGGAATTCAATAAAAACTGCAGCCAACAACAGGTTACCTACCAAGTTTCCCAAGAATGTTTGAGAAGCAGACCAAATTGTATACAGGCTCCTTCAACCAACTGGGGCCCTATATCAGAACAGCCAATGGGCAGCAGAACTGCATCTTATTTGGGGGGCAGGTTTAAACACAGCATATAAATCAAATATGCACTATCAAAATTATTCTACAAAATCCTTTAAATCACAAAAGAAAATTAAAACTTTATGCATACAGTCACATTCAGTAATAGGTTTGGAGTCATACTTTGAAAAACTTTCCCTAACAAGATATAAATTAAAGTATATTTTGTTCTGTATTCATTCATTCAATAAATCCTTAGGGTAGTAAATGCTATAGGAAAATGCATACCTTATCAAATCATTCTCTTTGCAGAACTTACAATGTACCAAGAGTCATGTCCTCCATGCACAGATAGTTCACTTACCTTACTGAACAACGGCATTTTAAAGATTACAAAATATATCAATAACCTTCACATCATTTAGAAAGTTATTTGACCTCTTTTAGCAAAAAAAAAAAAAATATATATATATATATATACATATTAATTTTGTTTCAGATATACATACATACATATTTTAATTTGGATAAAACCTAGCAACAACCCACAAAAATCCCATCACACCAGATAACACAATTGAGAAACACTCCATTTACTTGAAGAGAAGAATCTTACTACCACCACCTCCCCAGGAGTACTATGCACATGACCGGACTCAATACCGGATGAGATACACCACCCCTTCTCCCCCCACCCCTGTGCACATGCCCTTAGAGTAAGAAACTTTTTCACAGGGCGATGCCAATAGCTGTGATCACAAAGGAAAGAAAACAACAGCTCTGATGCACAAATCTGACTGCACAATATCAAAATAGAAAAGGAAATAATTAACCAAGTTTAAAACTGAACAAGCAAGCTGGGAAAATATGTCATACCCAGAGTGACCCTGAGAATATTGGTATGTGGCCAGCAGGCATTACAAATTGGAACAAGTCCTCCAGAGTGGTGCATGCCTGTAATCCCAGCTACTGAAGAGAATGAGGCAGGAAGGCTGCGAGTTCAGGGCCAACCTGGGCAATATTCCAAGACATATCTCAAAAAAATAAAAAAACCGGGCCAGGGATTTATTTAGCTCAGTGATACAAGCGCCTGCCTGGCAAGCATGAGGGTGTGAATTCGATCTCCAGTACCAAAAATAAACAAATAAATAAAAATTTAAAAACTACAAATTGGTACAACCTATCAAAAAGCATCTTTATAAAGTATATTAAAACCCTTATAAACATTATATTGATTACTACATTTCTAGAGTTTATGAGAAAATAAATAAGAATGTTTGCCTCAAGACTGCTTATAACAGAAAAATTGGAAAGAAAATATTTACAGTACTGGCTTAGAATATTATGAGCTGGTTTAGAACATCCATTAAATGGAAAATCATACGATTATTTTAAAAACTTTATAGTACTACACTGTTTAGGGGAGGGATTTAAATGAAAGGACAAAAATCACTTATAAATATATCACCCTATTTTTACAAAAACTTCATATTTGCATTAATAAATGGGTTATATATACATAGAAAAATATCTCAGTGATACTAACCTAAGTCCACCTTAAACAGAGAAATACCTCATAGAATACTTATTTTCTTCTTTTTGGTTAATAGAATCTTACTTTTCTGCAATAGATGTATCACCAAAGAAGATAAAACTTCAATATATATAAGCATATATATACATTTAAGACAATTAAATATGAAAAACTCCAGGATAATTCAAAGATAAATAATAGGTGGGGTGTAGATCAATGGTAAGCGCATGGTTAGCATGTTCAAAGTCCTGAGTTCAAACCGTAGCACCAAAAGAAAAAAAAAGGTATGTGAATTAAAAAGTAGCAAAACCTTCCAAATTAAAATAAGGATGCAAAAAAGTTCAAGAGATATAGAAACAATTAATCAAAAAACGATTTTCACAGTAAATTTTTCATTAATTATACATTTAAAAACAATAAATCAATTAGGGAAAAATGCAACCTTCTATAATCAACATAATAATATGTCCCTTTTAAGCTATAAATTCAAATATTTTTAATTCTATCAGTCATTTCTAACATTACCAATGATATTTAAAGGTAAAAAATAATCACTTAAAAAAGTTCAGCAAGTTTTAAAACTTCTGTACTTTGAAACAATAATTTCCTTCTGAAGGAAATTTAGGAAAGTTTCAAAAATATGGCAAAGGATGGAAGTATCAACACATTCAAAATGACTCTTCTTTTCCAAAGTTAAGTGAAAACTGGAGATGACCTGAATGTTTTCCAATGGAATAATTTTCAAATAAACTGGTGCAGGCTGCGGTGTAGCTCAGTGGTAGAAGAGCTGTCTACCATTTATTCACAAGGTCCTGGGTTTGATGCCCAGCACAAGGGGGAAAAATCACAGTACATATCTACAATGCAATATCATATGGTCATTAAGATCTGTACAGCACTGGGGGGACAGGCTTGCTTGTGATTAAACTCAGAGCTTTGTGCACAAGCCAGCACTCACCACTGAGCTATACCCGCCACCCTCCTCTAAACTCTAAAGGCAAGGGAAGCAATCGGGATGAAATGTATGTATGCATTACCTGGCTGCCTTCCGCTTGAAGCATCTCTTGCTTCTCCTCAGGAGTTCTTTTCATTTCAAACCTTTGAATAAATTCACAATCTTCCGCAGAAATCATCTGGCCTCTAGAAAGTAAGAATAAGTTGTTTTGTTCAGTAAGAGTTGAACAGCCACTGTGAGAAAATAACAGAGGAGTTCCTGGTAAGCGGTGGTGGTGTGGCAGACTGTGGCCCCTCCAGGGGGAGAACCACCAGCAGCTCCTGAGATCTGCGCCATGTTGGAACTTTAGGACACTGGGAAACCAAACCAGTCTGCCTCCCTGCTAAGTAATAGTGAACCTACTGATGCACGGCCTAGAGTCAAACATCTCACTTCCCCTACCCCCTTCTCCTGTCCCCATCTCGCACCTGCCTTGCCTGGTGGTTTAGCTCTACTTTTGTCCCTAGAAAAGATGAAGTCTTTGACAACCCACCCTGGACCCCTTCTGTCTCCTCAGACAGAAGGTTTCCTTCTCTCAATAAACCTGTTCTGCTCTGTTGTTCCTAAAATTCATTCTTCCAGCTTTAGAGAACATGAACTTGTACCAGACATCCAGTAGGTTGGGAGTTTCTTACCCTAATGGTTAGATCTCTGGGGAACTGAAGCCCGGTTGCTGAGTTTACGGTTTCTGTGATGTAGACTCACACTACAGCTGATTTCAAGTGAGGTGGTGTGAAAAGATGCGCAGAGTTGTTCTCTTGAGCTGGCATGAGCAATCTCTAGCACACGTTCATTCAAGAGACTTTAGGGACCCTTTAAGAAAACTGTAGTATCGCTACCACACACGTTGAATAGCTGCTGTGGGCATCAAACTTCTGACAATTGTACACCTAACATTCTCCCACCTTTAAAAAACACACCTACAGAAACATTGCTTTCTGCACGATTTCGTTTTAATGGAACAGAACATGGGAAAGAAATAAATCAGATTTTTCCTTTTCTTCACTGGACTGAAAAACTGGTTTCATTAACTCCACTGTTTTCTTTATAAGTGAATATTTACTTTTCGATTGATGAGCCCTGCACACCTTGTAGTAGTTAATATCATCTTTTAAATGATATTTCTTTGTTATTTACAAGGCATTAGCCTGGGTTTAGGTTTCAAAAAAAAAGGCAATTTTTGTTTCAGATAGCTTTTGAAAGAGCATCTGTTAATATATCAAAGCAGTAAAGAAACCCACTCTTTAAGGTTTGAGATACTGAGTCAGCTACTTTCGTCACTGCTGAGAACAGATGCACGCCCCCTCCATCAGTAGGGTCTTGCCTTCTTGGATCATGTGGTGATGACTACCGTCTTCACATGTTTCCAATTTCCTGAATTTCTACCCTATGTACTCCTGCAGCCCATTTTCTGCACTCTGCTATACTAATGGTAGCTTAGTACTTTATGTGTTCTATGGACTTCCACGTCTCTCTACTCAGACCTGCACCCTGGAAGATGGAACTCTACCAGGACCTACCCCTTCCTGCCAGTGAAAACTAATTTCACTTGTATCTCATGGCATGGAAAAAAGAACAAGTCCAGATTAGGAATCTAAGATAGGTATTATACCTCCAAGGCAACTGCACTATTAATCCAGAACTTTAGCTGGGCAGGGAGGCACGCAGCTGTAATTCTGCCTCTCTACAAGGCCGCAGGTAGAGGATGGCAAGCTTGGGTCCAACACAAGTAATGTACTGTCTTGGTGAGACCTTTACTCAAATTTTAAAAATTAAGAAATAGTCCAGGCATGATGGTTTATGTCTATAATCCCAGCACGCTGGAAAGCTGAGACAGGAAGACTGCAAATTCCAGTCCAACGCGGGTGAATTAGATGGAATTTAAATAAAACATGCAACTATATAAACACACGGGCAGTGACAATTTCACTGACAATTATAAAAACACTTTTCATCATTTTGTTTGGTGTAAAATGCGTTGTAGTTTTCCTGTCAGACTTTTTTATTTAGTTCTTTTAGAAATTAACTCGCTAAACATTCTAAAAAGTTTTTAAGTAAGAAAAGAAAAAAGAAAGAGCATTTTGATCTTAGTGAATGTTAGAAGGGCTGGATCTGAGAAAACTGGTAGCACTGTCTTTCAGCCTGGATTTTCACAGCAGCTGTTGACTTCTGTTATTCCCAAGGCTGACCAGAAATTTTATGCCAGTCAGGTGAAGAGACGCAATGCTCCCTGTCACCTTCATTATAAACTGTCCATTCTATGAGCCAAGACAGAGCACAGTCCTAGGAATGAGGAGGTTGCATTTCATCCCATGGCCTGTCATTAACCCAGGAGTCTACCGAACTTTTCACAGTAGCTTTTCATCTTGTGAGATGGGACACAATTCCATTTGTGGGAGAGGATTTGAAAGCCCTTTACCGTAGCCTTTTGTTTGCAGCCTGGCACTGGGTTAAGGAATTATCTGCAGGGTCAGTACAGGGAGTACAATGGATGTAGCAGAACAAGACCAGGACCCCCAAGTAGGTGATCATCTTTGAGATGTTGAATTCCTACCCCATCCTGAGGTACACTCCCCCTTGGTGCTCCATCACTGATGTTCATAATTTGAGAGTTCTTCCTTCTCCTTAAAGCTATGTTGCTTGTGGAATGCAATCTTCCCAGAAGGACATACCATTGTTTTTCAGGATGATCAGTGATTGAGTTCTAAATAACATTTTAGTTCATTACATTCTTTCCTGGAGACTAAGGCCAAAAGGGAGGAGGGCCCAACAGAGAGGGAGGGATGCATGAGTTGGATGGCAACACAGACCTGTTTTATAATAGACAAAGATCATTCATGTTGTTGCTTCTGGTCAATCCTTAGTGGAGCAAAAACACATTAACTATTTCAGTAAGAGCTGTATCAAAGGGATAATGAATGTGAGCATTCACAGGGAGAAGTTGGTAACATATCTACCTAGATGACCCTTAGTTTCAAAGAATGTGAATTTTACTCTGACTTTGGATAACCACAACCTTCTTTGCTAGCATTTACCATACTAAAATGTCAAATACCAGAAAGGTAGAATGGAATTTGACTGGAAAAAGAGAAATTTGCTTTTTAAGAGATGTCCAATCATGAGTATCTCTATTATAGTTTTCTTCACATAAGTGTATACAGTGATTTCTTTTTCAGAACATTGTTTCTGAGCCATTGCAGGATTCTGACCTCTCAAAGGAAAGTTGAAGCATGTTTATAGGACTGTGCACGAAGAAGCTAACATTTATCAGTACGTGCTTAAAGTGGGAGTTTTGCCTGAGTTCTCATTTAATCCTACCTATGGTTTTGGCTGCCACAACAGAACACCAGGACCGGGTTCTTTAAACAACAGAAACTTATTTCTCGGAGTTCTATAGGGTGAGAAAGCCCACCAAGATCAGGAAGGATGCCAGCAGCCTTGTTGTCTTCTTGGCTTAAAGATGGAAGCGTCTAGCTGTATCTTCATTTGGTAGAGAAAGTGGGAAATTTGGGGTCTCTTCTAATGCCACCATCCCAGTTACTTTTCTCATTGCTGAGACAAAATACCTGATTCCCAAATTATAGGAGGAAAAGTTTATTTCAGCTCACAGTTTGTAGAGGTGTAAGTTCGTGGTTGACTGGTTTCAAGGCATACAGACATGGAAGAGAAGCATTGGAGAAGAAAAATAACTCCTGGAAAATCAGGCAGGAGGTATCAAAGGAGCCAGCAGCAGCAGCAGCAGCAGCAGCAAGTCTCCTTCTTTTTATCCCATCCAAGCTACAAGATTTTTGGGTGATGCCACCCACACCTAGGTTGGCCCTTTCCATTATCTACACCTAGATCTATGCTAAACCAATTTAGTTGCCACATACCCTAATCCAGCATCACACACCCATGATGCAATCACCTCCCCAAAACCCCACTATGAGTTCATGAGGCTTTGGGGGGACATCTAGATACAAACTATAACATTCTACTCCTGACTGCTGATAAGAGGCTCATATGTATCTCTTTGTGCAGAAGGCATGTGGTCTATCTCTAAGAGTTGCTGAAGTTCTAATAGTTTCAGTATTGCTGAACAGTTCAAGTCCAAAGTCTCCTCTAAGATTTAAGGCAAACTCTTAACTCTAAGTCCCTCTACAAATGAAAAGAAAGTTAAACACTTTCAACATACAATGGTACAGCATTACCTTTCCAAAAGTTATAAACAAAGAGACAGAAACTAAAGCAAGTCCAATATTTATCAGGGTAAACATTAAATCCCCTAGTTCCATATCTTGCATCTGATGCGATCTGTAAACTCTGAAGTGCTTAGGTGGCTCTGCCCCTACGGCACTCCTGATTGTTGTAGCTTTAATGGATTTTCCCTTGGTCTGGCTTTGATCAGTCCTTGTCAGTTTCCTTAGATGGCCCATGTTCCTGGTTTCTCCACCCTTCTGGGGTCTTCACTACACCTCTGGCTTCATATTCACAGCTTCTCACATTGCCTTCGCAGAGGCATACTGCTTGGCCTCCCAGGTTTTCTTTTGCAACCTGGGCAGAAGTCTTCCTGAGTCCACAGTCTTGCATTCTGTGTGCACCTAACACCAGTGCCAATGGATGATGACAAGGTCTGACACCAGCTGGAGCAGTAGCAATGCTTTTTTCTCTCTTGGCTGTAAGGATCAAGTGTCTGGATTAATGAGCACTATGAAGAGCAGGAGAGGTAAACTTTTTCTTCTTGGAGCCTCCTTTATCGGGGCATTCATTCAAGTATAAGGACAAAAGTCTTGTATTCTAATCACTTCCCCAAAGGCCTTACCTCTTAATACCACCAGCATGGGGATTAAGTTGCAACATTAATTTTACAAGGACATGTGCTCAAACCTAACCAACTATGGTTACCCCCAAATTCATGTCCTTTTCATATGTAAGCTATACTCATTCCATTCTGATAACATCATACAACTTTAACTTGTGCTATGGCTTGTACCTATTTGTTCTCCCAAAGGCTCATGCAGTCATAGGTGGGGCTTTTTCAGGGGTGGCTGGACCTAGAATGTGTGATGCTGGGACTGACTCATGATACAATGCTAGGCTCAAGGGCACTAGGATTAAGTATGGGAGTGCTACCTGCTCTAAATAACCTTCATAAAATTTAAGGAGGAGAAAGAACTGTGGTTGTCTTTCGTTGCTTTTTCTACTTGTTGTCCACCATGAACTGTTTCTCCTTTCCATTGCCACCCTGCCTCGTGTCCAGCTGACTTAGAATTGAAACCTCTACAAATTGTGAGCTAAATAAACCTTTCTTCCCTTAACCATGGGTGTTGTGTATTTTGTCTCAGCAACAAGAGAAAAATAACTATGACAATTTGTTTTAGCATCAACATCAGTCTTGTCTAAATGCCATCTAAGACAGAAACAGTGAGACATAAGTTCCACTTCATTTGAATACAAATTCCCCTCCAGGTATGAGCTCATGAAGTCAAACAAGATATGTGCTTCCTCTGTACTATGGTGGGACAGGCATAGAATAGGTGCTACTATTTCCAAAGGGAGAAATAGGAAGAGAGGAGCAACAGGTCTCAAGCAAATCCAAACAAAACTAGGAAAATGACTTTTTAAGGTTTTAGAATAACCTGTGACTTGATTTCTTGTGTTCTGCACACTGAGGAAGCCCACCCAGCAGCTCTCACAGAAAGAAGTCTGCAATCCTTCCCCTGACCATGACTGTACTCTGATGCCTCTATAGTTCTGAGGCTTCAGAGCCACTGCCACTCTTGTGGCGTTGCCATCTCAGGGGCTTTGTGTGCTGGGCCCTGAGGCTCTCTGTGGCTGAGATCCAAAGTCTGATGGGGATAGCTGTGCCTCTGCAGACCAGGTACTCTGTGTGCTACAGAGCTGGCAGCACATGAATGCTGCCAAGGTTCACAGTCTGTACTTTCCAGAGTACAGCCAGAACCACACCTAAGACAGCTGAAGAGCAGTGAGCCAGAATTCATGTGATTAGTAAGCTTCATTGTCAACTTGATTGACTTGGGAGCTGCTTAGGGCATTAGTAAAGCCCTGGATGTGTCTGGGTGCGTTCTGGAGGCATCACTTTGGGTACTACATATGGCTCTGGTCCCTTCCTATCTGGCATTGTTCCCTTTGTGTCCTGGATGCCACCAACTAAGCAACTTTGTTCACTATACCTTTTGCCATAACACTCCTGCCTTGGAATCAGATAACCAGAGTCTCCTGAAGCCATGAGCTGAAATTAAATCTCTCTTCCTGTAAGTTATGGGTATGACTCAGTCACAGGAAAGCTAGCTAACACAATGTGACAGAAGAGACCTGAGGTGGCCTTGGAAATAAAGCTCTGAGGCCCCTGGACCCTTCCCTCAAAACCTTTCTGTCCCCAGTATTCCAGCAAGTGCTGGGACTTTGATGGAGGTATAGTCTGGAAGATCTCAGACATGCCTTGGAGGATTATCTCCATCTTTTTTTTTTTTTTTTTTTTTTTTTGTCTTTTTCCTTTTAGTGCCTGGCTTTCCTCCATCCATGCCATCTTCTTCACCAAAGGGTCCTTGGCTACACCCTTGGTTTTCTTTCTAACACACATTTAAATCACAGTAACTGCTGTTGTGGGCTGGGGATGTAGCTCAGTGGTAGGAAGCTTGCCTGACATGTATATAGGCTCTCAATTCTGATCCTCGGCACCACAAAAGTAAGAAAAACAAAGAAAAAATGCTACTGATGTGGAATTTCCTAAGAAGAAAGCATATGATTTCTTTAGCATTGATCTTCGCATGGTTGTTTTGAAAAACTTTCTGAATCCTCCCATGAATTCTGTAAGATGATTACAAATCTCCATTTTACTGACAGATAATAAGAAACTGCCACAGGTGAATTCTTTGGGCAAAATTATAAGAACTATGATGGAGCTAGGGTTCCACTCAGGACACCACCTAACGCACCCTAACCTGTGCTGAGGTGTCAGAGCAGGATGATTAGAAGGATTCGACTTTCACTTTCAGTCATTCCTTTCCCACTCCCTCCTTGAGTAGAGTAGTTTTCAAGCACATAAAGTGTGTGGCATTCTGGTATTGGAGATGAGTGCTGTGTAGGGGGTTGTGCAGAGAACAATTAGAATCGGGATATGGAGTTTATAATATTGTTTTATGATTGTCACCCAGAGTTAACACAAGAAAATGCAGGAAATCTATCCACAACACCACAGACATAGAGTATTTAACCAAGGGCCTGAATCCTACAGCAATGTCCCACATGAGTCCAGATAAAGACCCAGGGCTCAACACAATGCCTCCCACGAGTTCAACTGGAGGCCTAGAGCCCACAAGAAGACTCACGCCAGTCTCCTTTATGGATCTGTGCTGAGAAGGCCCAAAGGTCAGTGGTGGAAGCCAGAAAGTCTATGCCACCAGGATGAAGGAGCTGTGCTGGTGGGATGAGGGTTCTATGCTGGAGCCAAAAAGTCACACTCACAACAAAGACCAGGGCTGTCCTGAAAAACACCACAACCATCCTCAGTGACACGGAAGCCCTGAGCTCCTCCAACGACAATCACAGTCGAGTACTTGCCAGGAAGCTAGTGTGAGGAGTTCATCCTGGAGACCAAGCAGCACACGTCTTCCCCTCTGGAGCCAGGAAGCAATGCTCGATGTGAGGACCAGAGCTTCTCCAGGAGAACCAACTGCTCAAACAGAAACACGTAGGAAAACCCACAACATCTCAACACCTTAATGCCTCCCTTCTCCTTCTCCACATCTCTGTTTATGCTGGAAACTTTCCTCAGATGAAGCTTCTATGCTCAGCAGCATGGTGATTTAATTCTGCTGGTGTTAAGCTGACCACCAGTTTTTAAACTATAACAGCCATTCAACCAACACGTTCACAGCTTAGCTCTACCCTTAATGATGGGCTAACCCTTGTGGAACCTGAATTAATTTACCTGGAAAATGAGAACAATGACCGTTTGCTTTCCAGAGGCTGTACTGAGGATGAAATTAAATAATTCATATTAGACAGTTAACATGGCACCTGCCCCACAACAAGCACTGAATGAAACGTCACCTCTTAACTTTCCCCAAGTCTCACCCTTATGGTCCTACCCAGGCTGTTATAGATTAAGAACTGGTAGTCCACTTAACGCCAGCTGGATTAAATCAGCACAGCATTGAGTAAAAATGCTCCACCTGAGGAAAGTTGCCAGGATAAACAGGTGGAGAAAAAGGGAGGTGTGAGAGGGTTGAGGCATTAAGGAGGCATTGTGGGTTCTCCTACAAGTTGCTGTCTGAGCTGTTGGTTCCCCTGAAGAGGCTTTGGTCCTCACATCGAGCATTGCTTCCTGGCTCCAGAGGGGAAGACATGTGCTGATTGGTCTCCAGGATAAACTCATCACGCTGCTTCCTGGAACATACCCAACTGTGTTTTGTCGTCAGAGGAGCTCAGGGCCTCCGTGTCGCTGAGGACAGCCGTGATGCCTTTCAGGATAGCCCTGTTCTTTGTTGTGTGACTTCTTGGCTCCAGCGTAGAACCCTCTTCCCACTAGCACAGCTCCTTCATCCTGCTGGCATAGACTCTCTGGCTTCCACTGCTCTCCTTTGGGTCTTCCCGGCATGGATCCGTAAAAGAGGCTGGCGTGAGTCCTTCTTGTGGGCTCTAGACCTCCAGCTGGACTCATGGGAAGCACTGTCCTGAGCTCTGGGTTTTTATCTGCACTCATGTGGGACACTGCCGTGGGATTTAGGCTCTTGACTAAATAATCTGTCTTTGGTGTTGCGGATAGATTTCCTGCATTTTCCTGTGTTAACTTCTAGTGACTATTATAAAAATACTATAAACTCCATGCCCTAATCCTAGTTGTTCTCTGTATACAACCCCTGACTACAACACAGGCCAAACAATGTACCTGACCTTCTGTGTCTTCACAAATCAAAAACACTTTACATCAAATTTCTGCACTCACTTCCTCCAGTGTATTTTGTCATTCCAGACTCAGAACAAGGTCATCCTCCCTTCTCTGAAAACCTCTCTCCTCTACGGCAATACAACACCAATGCACCCAGTCTTGTCTGAAAACCTCTGTCCTTCCAGTGGTTACCCCTTGATATCCTGTTTCCCTCCCCACTCCTCAGGGGCCCCTGCATCACTGGGTTTTGGGTGTTGGTTCTTCAAGACTTCTCTCCATGGCTCAACTCTTGGAAATTTGCTTTTCTTTCCCAAACTCTTCACTCCAGGGAGAATTCAGATCAATGTAGTTCCATTCTATCTCTCTGTCTCTCTCTCGTATCATCACTTCTTCTACCACTATGTAAAAACAAATCTTCACAAATGCAGCATCATTTCTACTGCATCTGTCTCCTTCAGCTCCAAACCTGACTCGATCTTCCAACTTCACTTAACAAGCAGCACAGACCTCCCCCTAATATTTTTATTTATTTATTTTTGGTACCAAGGATCAAACTCATGATTTTGCATTTGCCAGGCAGGTGCTGCATGGCTGAATTATACCCCCAACCCCCACACTAATTTTTAAATGCAGACTCTTCTTATTAAAATACATGTCCATCCAGACGTGGTAGCACACACCTGTAATCCCAGCACTCAGGAGGCTGAGGCAGGAAGACTGCCATAAGTTTGAAGCCAGCTGGGCTATGTAGCAAGTTCAATGCCTGAACTACATAACATGATCCTGTCTCAAAAATTAAAAAAAAAAAAAAAAATGGGGCGGGGGCTGTCCACAAAACTGCCCTGTTGCCCTCAGTATCACTCTGGCCATGTCATCCTGACCTGACGGAGACTGAAGGGAACCACAAGCCGCCTGAAACTCCCCAAACACTGCACACTCTTCCGAGCTTCAGCTCCTGCAGGGGCTCCTTTTACTACACCACCCCAGGCCTCTGCTTGGATGACCCTACAGTATCCTCTTGTGTTCTGTGAAAACTTCCCAATACTCCCAGGCAATTATTTGTTCCTTCCTTGTTAATAGTTTTCTTTCTGTTGTATACATCTTATATTGCAAATCTGTAATTACACATTTTATAATCTAATTTGTTTAAAATTCTGTTACCTCTTTAGACTTTAAACTCAACAGCAAGGGTGGTACATTATGATACTTGTATCCTCAAAACACAGTTTTACTGTATTCCTGCTTGACTCAAACAGCCATGTTTATTCATTTCTGTTCTAATTAAAAGCTTAATCAAATATAAACACTGTATTTTCACAATATGTTAACATACGTGAGCTAAAAGCAAACAGTCACAGCCTGGTACTCAACTACTCCAAAACTCACTGAATTTGGAACTCAACACACCTTTTTATTAGTACGTGTTTGCAGTACATTATGATTACACTTATCATGGAGAACCAGTACATGGATATCACACATCTTGGGTTTTTTCCCATCTGCTATCCCTCCTACCCTCCCTGCTCCATCCAATTTTGGTGCCCTTCCCATCTGCAAAGGCTCTGTTTCCATTTATTTTGCTTCTTTTACCCATCTCCTTTCCCTCCCCTCCTTTTACCACATTATCCTTCCCATTTGAAAAAGACCCCCCTACTTCCTACTATCTTCATTTTGCTCCTTATTTGTATTTTGGATTTCTTAAATAAGAGGAACCATATGATGCTTAATTTGTATTCCTGATTTATTTCACTGAACATTGTGGTCTCAAGGTGCATCCATTCACCTACAAATTCGTTTTGTTTAGTACTTGACATTAAGCTATAACTTGTTGGTGTGAATTACTTTGTGACATGCTACCTTTCCAATCAAACAATCTGTTTAGCTTTCATTTTTGGTACTCCTCACATCTCCCAGAACCAATTAATCTAAGTACTGAGGCACCATAGCACTGGCTTTTGACCCTGGAAAACTCTCCCAAAGGTTTTATCCTATCAGCATATGATACAAGATTTACTCATTTTGCATATGTCATGACCAACCCAAATAATCTGTGAACTCCTTCAGGAACACCCACCAGCGTCCACACATCAACCGGCTTGACAGCAGGCCCATGGTTAACACTTGGTGAACATGTGCACATAAACACATAGATTAGCAGGGGCTCTGTAAAAGAGACTTGTAAAACAGACAGCAGAAACAATGAGGGAAAAGGGACAATACAATGTGCAGCACAGAGGCCATAAAACCAAAGAAACAGAGGAGAAAAACTGAAAACTACAATGTCATTAAAAACGTCCTAAATATTAACACTAGAGGAAGTTTTGCTAGACTGTCTAGTGTTTTATGATCAACAATATTTTTCTATTTAGGTTATAAACAAACCCAGGGTTTATAAACATAAACTTTCTTGTTGTTTAGTCTAAACACTGGAATAAGTAAGAAATTCAGAAACAGAGCTTGGAATCCTAATTTCATAATGAATTTAAACAGTTACACTGATACCAATCAGCAAGGTAAACATCAATAAGCCCCCACCTTGCTCTGTCTCCCCTTCAGTCACCGTCTCACAATGATCTACACCTTTCAAGAGAGGATCTGAAAGTCATTCCTAGACTTTTTCACTCTCACATATGAAATCAATCACTGTCTTTCTCAAACCTCTCCAGCTCGGTCCATTCTAACACCCATTTGCTACTACTACTGACTTTCCCTACCTCTGTCTGTTGCTGACAAATTCACTCTTTACACTGTCAGCAAAACAGTCCAACCGAAATAAATCTGATCATGCAATAAAAACTTCAACAGCTACAGCAGTGGTTTTGTTCCCTTCTCCATTTTTCCCACTATTAGAAAAAATGAAGCTGGGGGCAAATGCATGCTAGGCCAGCGCTCTACCACTTAGTTATACCCCCCGGTCTTTTATAAATTTTATTTTGAGACACAATCTCACTAAATCATCCAAGCTAACCTAAAAATCAAACTCCTCCTCCTCCTCCTCAGCATCCCAAATAGCTGGCATTACAGCCATAAAGCACCGCATCTGGGGGTGGCAGTGCTTTTTAAACTCCACTCCATGGCACCCTAATGAGGATGGTGAATGATCTGAAGTAGGAGACTGAGACACATTCCTACCACTACTGTACTACTATTTTCATCTATTTTACAGACTAAGCTATTTTATTAGACTTCATATCAATCATGGGCTTCACAGCTTAAGCCTCACCTCAAAAAATACTACTGACAGGAAAGCACAAACTCCTTTCTAATTTAACTGAGCACATAAGGACCTTCACAATCAGCCCCGGGCTCCCTCAGCCTCAATTGTCCCCACTCCCAGCCTCCAACAATGAATGACTCTCTCTCCGCATGCCACTCTACCACCCTGCCTTTGCTCACAATTTCTTACACGTGAAAGTTGTTCTTTGTTGCCACATGACTGATTATCATGCATCCTTGAAAACTCACTTCAGGGACCACCCTCTTCCAAACAACTTCCTGAGGCCATGAAACTCTGCCCTTTTTCTTGGTTTCATCTCACACCCTGGGTGTCTCTCTATTATCACAGTTAACACACTAAATTAAGTGAATGTTTATACAGTATGGGTTTCTTTATGAACGGTATTCTACATACTTTCTGAAGCCATAAAGTCAAAAAAAATGCCTTAAATTGGTGATGAATGACTACGCTGAGACCTTAAAAAATCACTTTTGTACCCTATTGATCCCTCCTACAACAAAACAAACTGCTAAATATAACAGATTCCTCAACTTGTTCTTTCATATATATGCAGATTGAACTGATTTCCTTAATGATTCACTAATTAATATGATATGAAATCAACTCAACTTATAAAACATGGTCAAGCAAGGCCAGGGATTTAGCTCAGTGGTGTAAGTGCCTGCTTGGCAAGCACAAGGTCGTGAATTCGACTCCTGGACAAAATTAAATTAAATTAAATGTATTAATGAGTAACAATTCAACTCCAAAAAACACGGTCAAGAATAAATGAATGCTAAATTCATAAACATAAGTTACTATAAGTAACAACTGAACATTAAATCTTAATATACATAAGGAAAAAAACTACAATTTATTGAATATATTCAACATTTTAATGCTTATGTTCAACTGTGCTAATTACTTGAAATACACCATTTCAGCAGCAAGCCTGAAGAATATATATAGATATCATTTTACATCTGCTTTAACTCAGAGCAGTTAAATGATTTGCCTAAGATCACTAAACTAGTAGTAGACAGAATGAGAATTCAAATCCAACTCTTAAACCTCAAATCTCTAAAATTTCTAAGAGCTATTTTTCAACCACACGTCCCCACTCTGACCACCAAGGCACACAGGGCCTACGAAGCGTATTTGCCCATGAACTTCTTCCTGCCTCGGTAGCCCTTAACATCCCTCCTATGCTTCCAACTCACTCAAAAAGTACTTTTTCTAGACATGTGGTCAAAGCACTTTGTATAAGCAGCTCTACTTCCCCATTAGAATCACAAGTTGTTTCCACCACACTTCACTGTCTAACAACTAACTGTGCTGAAGAGGAAATGTCTCTTCCACACTCATTAGCAATTTTCCAGTATTTCTCTCATAGGTGCATGATCGTGAACGAGTCTGACAGAAAAGCACATGATTCTGCATGACTCACAGCTAATCGGTACTTACTGAAGGTAGGACTGCCAGTTCACTTTATTAGCTCGAACCTCTGCAGCTTTGGCTGCAATAATGTTGGTCGGAACAGCAGCGTCAACGGCCCCTCGAATATCCATTTTTGTCATCTAAAGTGGATGATCTTTAATGTTTTTCAGATCTGCAATTTTGATGCAAGGAAAAAAATAGAACACCAAAGTGTTACTCTTTAACAACTACTACTATTACTAATATCACTATTATCACTTTATGTCCTCAGGCATTCAGCTCAAATATTAAATATCGTAAGTCTGCAAACACTACCATTGTATTTCAAATCTTGCCCAATGCTCCATAAACAGGTTCCATATAGTTTTACCATTCCCAAGAATCATTTTTAATTAGCTGGCCTATTATTACAGTGAGATTTTTAAAGTGACCATTTAAGATACTGACGTCAGAAAGCATAACTAAATAAAACAGGCATAAAATAAAAAAAAATCAGTGCTGAGGACTAAATAGAGGGTCTTGTGTTACGTGTACTGGGAAAGCATATTAAGTATATTTATTAGGTTCAATTTTCCTTCTCTGATAGAAACAATACAAACCAGTATAATACTGGTAGAGGCAATTACTGTACCTAATAATGTTTACTAAATATTTTGAAATGATGCATTAAAAATTATAAGTCCCTTCTAAACACACATTTAAATTAAAATACATAAAAGAAGAAAAGTTTTGGAACAAATACCTATCCCAATTTAGACACAGCCAACAATGGGAGTCTGGTCTGGTGATAAGAACTCAATAATGAGCTTTGCAGTAATTTTCATTTCTAGAAACAAACGTTAATTTTTATCAAACCACAAAGTATAGATCACTGTTCACAAAATGTAAGTTAGTGGCCACCACTACAAAAGAAGCAAAAATTATTCCCAAAATTCCATTCAGAGTTCGCAACAACCTTAATCTCTGTATCTGAGGATCTGCAGCCTAAACAGGTAGTTTAATGAGGGCTCCTAGGACCTGATGAAACAGGTTCTGTCTGGTACAGACTGGAATTCCAGAAACAGGCTCGGCCCCAGCGGCAACCCAAGACTGTTAGCTAGTCCCCGAGCAAGTCGCACCTCTGGGAATCCGGCCTTGGCCTAACCCTGGAGGGTATACTTTCCTCCATTCCCCTCCACTCCTCTGCCCACCTCTTCTCGCTCTTTCCCCTTGCTCTGAACGCTGGCTCTTTTCAAAACCCTGGTTGAGGCCTGGAAGGCAGAAAAATGTAACAATCCGAGGCCGGAAGAGGACCCGAGGGGCCACCGGGAAGTAACCAGCAGGTCCCAGGGAAGCTGGAGAAACTGCAGGGATCCGCTCCTCTAGGCAGGCAGGCGGCAGACAGAAACTACCCCAGGGACCCTGCAACGAACCCAGAGGAGGCAGGACGGGCGCGGCGGTCCGCGGAGTCCAGGCCACCGCCAGGCTGGAGCACCGAGTCACGGCCAAGCTGGCGTT
This sequence comes from Cavia porcellus, assembly GCF_034190915.1. NCBI lineage: Eukaryota > Metazoa > Chordata > Mammalia > Rodentia > Caviidae > Cavia > Cavia porcellus. The sequence goes on along the minus strand of NW_026947494.1, from coordinate 75,966,684 downwards.
TCCTGCGCGGTCCGGGCTTGAGCGGCTGCGGGAGGCTCGGGGGGCAGACGGTGAAGGAACCCCGCACCCAGGAGACGTTGAAGGGCGACACCGGCAGGAGGAAGCCGCGGCTGCCCCAGAATGACAGGAGCGCCGGTCACGTGAGAAGGGGCACGTGACAACCGCAGCGGGCGGAATGCGGAAGCCGGGAAGGCCCAAAACAGCCGAGGGAGGGGCGTTGCCCTGAGTGGGCTCCTGCTCGGTGCCGGGAGCTGGAGACGCGGGGACCACGACGTCAGCCCGGAAGGACCCGGAGCTCGCGACCCAGAGAGCCTGAAGCAAAACAGAGCTGCGCCCTCAAACCCAGATCTCCGCCTGGGACGATTGAGGACGTCGGCTTGGAAACCAATTCACGTTTTTGGAAAGGTTAATTCAGTGCCTTCAAATAGTTTTTAATTTTATTTCTCCAGTGCTAAAGCGAACCCTCCTGAGTGCTGAACATAGCATTTTGTAAATGAGTGTTTCCTCTCTGCACTTTAAGAGCAGGTATATTCCCAGCCCTGTGTGAGCTCTAAGAGGTTTTTGTTTTCCCTCTCCACTCTACCCTGGGCAGATCTTTTCCTGGCTTTAATTCCTCCCGTCAGTGCCCTGCTGTGCTCATAGGATTCTCTTGGGATCCTCTGAAGCTCCTCAGATTCTCTTGCTGTGCCCCTGTATTGTAGCCACCTTGACCTCTCGGGACTCCCCTGCACAGTCTCCTCACCTGCGGGGTACGTTAGCCTCCACCTGGACCCCCTGCCCTAAATCACAGACTGAACACTTTATCTGAGAAGGAAGAGGGCATCCGCGGGGCTCACTTCGTTTTTTAATTTTCTTTGTTCTTTGTGGCTGCCCTTTGTTGCCGATACCCAATGTCTTCTGTACCATTTTTTCGTATGCTTACTTAAATTTATTAGCTATTTCAACTGAAAAGGTAAAATAGATTACTGTCATGATACATTGGCAAGAAGTGGAAATTTGAGCATTCTTTTGAAAGCAAATATAAGGAAAACTTTAGGCAGAGGATGAAGCAGAAACTATGTATCAATAAATCCCCCAATATAAAACAGGAAATGTTATTTTAAAACCAGTAAAATAATCCTATGGTGGCACGTAGTCTTAGTCATTTGGGAGATTGAGGCAGGAGAGTTGGCAGTTCAAAGCCAGCCTGGGCAGCACAGGCAACATACCAAGACCCTGCCTCATGTTTTAAAAATGAAGAAAAAGGAACAGTAAAATATTGCCTGCCTTACTTCCAAACCAAGAAGCAAATGACAAGCTTTCCTCAAAATGTATTCAGTTTCTTTATTCTCAAAAGAGCCTTCCTTTGGTCTTCCTTCAGAATTCTGCATTTTCCCATATTGTCATTATTTTTAATTCATATATAAGGAAACTGGTTTCCAATATTGATATAAAATGCATATCACAGTGTCTCTGATGTTGGAAGAAGTCTTCTTGCTCTTTGCTGTAGCTTAGATGTTGAACATCTCTCAAAGGACCAAGTGATGAAGGCTTGGTGGGGTGGTAATACTGGAAATTGCTCTGGACTTTTAGAAAAGAGCATTATAGGAGGTCCTTCAGTGCTTAGGGGTGTACGCTGGGAGAGCACTGTGGGACACCAACCTCTTCCTTTTTCTGTTTTACTTTCTGGCCATGAGGTGAAAAGTTTTCTGTACCACCCTCCCGGAATCCAGTATACTTAACAGAGAAGCCCAAAGCAATGAATCTGCCCACTCTTGAACTGGAACCTACAAAATTATGAGCCAAAATAAACTTTTCTCTTAATTATCTCGAGCAATTACAGTGAAGACACGTAATTCATGTCATTGTGGATAGAATGAAGAACACAGTGACTGTTAAATTCTGAAATTTATACAACATAATAGAAACCGTGAGATGTCAGGGACATCTGAAAATAAGATAAGGATTTAAATTAAGCATTTGTAAGCCAAATAGCAAAACCCTTCTTGCCACTTTTATTAATAATTTACCATTGAATGTGAAACTGAAATAGGATCCTATAGGGATGTATGTGGTGATATGGTCAAAGTTTGTCAAAATTTTATATGTATTTCAAGGGTATGACAAGATAACCTGTTACTGCTTACCTATGATGAACAGATGGAAGCAAGGACCTGGCTTCCAATAGGCTAATATGTAAATGTTGTTTATTTCCATTGTCATTACTGTTAAACAGTACATAAAATAATAATTTAATATAAAATAATAATTTAAATAGCATTTACTTTCTAGTAAGTATATAAGTGATCTAGAGGTTAAATATGCCAAAAGATGTGCATAGGTTATATATAAGTACTGTACCTTTTTATTTTTATTTTTTAATTTTATTTAAACAAAGACAAAACAAAATGGAAAATGGGTAGAAATAGTACATACTTTCAAAGAAAAACAGTAATTAATCACTTGTTGATGTTTATATATTGACCTCTTAAAAAATAATTGTTCAAGGTACAAAAGTGGAACATATAAATAGGAATTCAAACAGAGAGACTGCAAATAGCTCTGTTCAACTATCTAATAAAAACTTGGTAATATGGCTATCAATTCTATACACTTAAACATGTACGCATTTATCCATATCTTCATTTATGTTGAGATTAAATAAACTAAAGCAGACTAAAATCGCTTTGAACAAAGATTAATAGTATTGCTGGATTTCACATCATGACTCTCCAGAATCAGCACTGAGTACTGTAGTGTCTTTTTTCCTTCAAAGCATTTGTTCATTTAATCATATGTCATAAGTGATAGGATTGTTTCCAAAAAATGAGAAGTATAAAACAAAAGAGGCCTTTATTTTGAGAACACGGAAAGAGAGAACCAGCACCCCCGACCACTGGAGTCTGGCTTTCTCTCTGGCAGACACATGGCATCGGGGGTATGTAAGTAGCCTCGGTTTGGGGTGGAACCTAAGGGGGCATCAGGGATGCACGGGTAGCCCATTGGTCCTAGGTTTGGTGCCATAGGTAAGTTCCTGTCTGGGCCATAACCCATTCATATCCCGTCTTATGATTATTATTATGAAAAGGGGCAAAGATTTCTCTCTTTAATTCCTGCTGACAGGGGGCACTGTACTGGAGTCTAGGGGAGTCAACAGGGTGATGGTTGATGCCCAGATACACGCTGGTGCCACGTGTTTTAGCCAGGACAACTTTACTGGTGAATGCATGTATGTTACACTGGAAAAACAAAGAGACATGATGTTATGAGGAGACATGGCACTGTCATATTTAAGGGCCCAGGTGAGGTAGATGGAAAGGAGCCTTTGATTTTAGACATGTCATTATATCAGGATGATGTTGAGGTAGGATCATTGTCATGGTGAGGTAGACTTCTGAAAATTAAGTGTGAGGTTAGGAGGAGTGATGTTATGAGAGGTGATTACTCCCCCATCTGAAAGCATAAAAGTTAAAAGGGTAGGTGTGTAAAACTTGTCTCTGGTCTAGGAGTTGAACTGGAAAAAATAGGGGGAGTAGGGAAGGCAGTGGCTGTACCGGTACAGGGAAGGTAAGGGCCTAGGCTTTCAGGGATGTTACGTTTACCCAAACAGCTGAGGGTAGAAAGAACTAAGACAGTTGTCACATAGAACATTATGAAGATGATCTTACACACGATGTGGGAGTCTTTGGGAAAGACTATGAGAGTCCTGCTGTAAAAATGATCATTAATAGAACGTAAGAAATTAGGAACCAAAGTGGATAACGAAACATGACTTAGCCTGTTAACTGTGGCTGCGAGGCCTTCATGAAACGGAGATGGGTGGGTGACAGAAGATGAGATGGCCACTCAGAATGATCAGATTCAGGGCTGGGAGGGCATCTCTTAGCCCGAGTGATGTGAAACCAGGATGGGAGTCCAGCAACTTTGACCACTGTAGGGGTAGCCAAGTAGACCAGATAGGGGCCACTCCACCTCGGTTGTAGTCCTGTGGATTTAGAACATTTGAGATAAGTTAGATCTCCTGGGGATATGGGAGGATCTGGTTTGGCTTCTCCAGAGGGTTGTGGAAGGCAGAGATCAGCATGTTGTCACAGCAGGTGTCGGAGGAAGGAGAGGACTGGGACATAGCCAGGGGAGGGAGATTTTGGGGAGTAGGAAGATTGTGGAGTAAGAATGGCCTGCCATACATAAGTTCAAAAGGACTTAGGAAAGAAGGAGCCCGGGGAAGTGCCCTGAGTTTGGCTAAGACTAAGGGCAAAAGTTGCAGCCAAAGTTGGTGTAGTTCTAAAGTGAGTTTTGTAAGGTGTGTCTTTATGAGGCCATTTGCCTTTTCTACTTTTCCTGAGGATTGCAGATGGTATGGGATGTGTAGGTGCCAGCTGATGTGTAAGCTCGAGGATACCTGTTGAGTGATCTGAGAAATAAAGGCGGAACCATTATCTGACTGAATACTCTGAGGTAGACCAAACCTTGGAATCATTTCTTGTAATATAACTTTGGTAACTATATCAGCAGTTTCCCTGGTTGTGGGAAAGGCTTCTATCCATCCTGAAAAGATACAAACAAAGGTGAGAAGATATTTGAGAGTCTTGTGGCGGGGCATGTGTGTAAAATCTATCTGCCAGTCCTGACCAGGAATGTGTCCTTGAAACTGATGGGTAGGAAAGAAAGGGGGTGCCATACGTCCCTGAGGAGAGGTCCTGGCACAGAGGTCACAGGTGTGAGTAATCTTAAGAATGATAGCTCTTAGAGAAGGGTGTGTGACTGTTGGGGCTAAGAGTTTGTATAGGGCCTGTGATCCTATATGAAAACAGTTGTATAAGTCAGTGATGATGTCTAAGGCCTGTTGATGTGGGAGAACAAGTTTAGATCCCTGAAAAATCCATCCCTGAGTGTTTTGTGTGTAACCTGGTTTATGAAGTAGCTGTAACTGCTCTGGTGAATAATGAGGCTGAGGTAGACTGTTTGGGACTAATGGGAGAAGATGAGAATGGCAGGGCCCTTGTGCAGCTAACTTGGCTTGTAAATCTGCAAAGGCATTGATTGCCTTGAGCAATAGGATCTGTAGAGTTCTCTACAATGGTGTCCTCTACAATGAATAACTGCTGCCTGCTTTGGAAGTTGGGCTGCCTCTAGAAGTTTAAGGATAAGGGGAGCATTAATGATGGGGGTCCCCTGAGTGGTAATAAAAACCCGTTCTTTCCAGATAGAGGCATGAGAGTGTAAAATGCTAAATGTATACTTTGAGTCAGTATATATATTTATAATCTTGTCTTTTGCTAGTGTAAGAGCCCTTGTAAGGGCAATAAGTTCTGCCCTCTGCGACAAGGTGCCAGGTGGCAGTGGATTTGCTGCTGTAACTTTTGACTGGTTAACTATTGCGTATCCTGCCTTCTTTTGGTTGTCTGTGTTTGTTGAACTGCCATCTATGAACCATGTGTCAAAGGCTAAAGAGAGAGGTGTGCTACTGATGTGAGAGAAAGGGGTGGGAGTCATCTGTAAAAACTCAATACAGTCATGGTGAGGGTGGCCCTCTGAGGTGGGAAGTAAGGTTGCCACATTAAGAGGACCACTAGTTGCAATAGAGATGCAAGGGTCTTGAGAGAGAGCTAAGTGTACCTGTTGAAGGCGAGAAGGGGTCATTAGGGCAGGGAGCACCTTATGTGAGATAAGCTCACGTAGGTGATGAGGTGAGTGTACTGTAATAGATTGCCCTAATGTAAACTTTTTAGCTTCCTGTATCAGGAGGGCTGCAGGTGCAAGAGCTCAGAGACAAAGAGCCCATCCTTTTACTGTGTGATCTGTTTTGACAAGTAAATTACTGCTTGAAAAGAAGGTCCCTTTTTGTGTTGTAGTACACCTATAGTGTTGTGGCCCTGACAAGTAATGTATAGGATGAAAGGTTGAGTGGGATCAGGAAGGGTAAGAGCTGGAGCTTTTAGGAGAGCCTCTTTTAATTTTTGAAAGGAGGCATGTATAGGCCTAGTAGGGTCCAGGGGTCCTGATAAGGGACTCTTAGCGGCCTTGTAGAGGGGTTGAGCTAGGGCTGCAAAGTTAGGAATCCAGAGACGAAAGACATTAGGTAAACCTAGGAAAGGTGTAACCTGCTGTTTAGTTGTGGGCACCTAGAAGTCACAAAGAATTGCCTTATGATCTGAACATGGAGCGAGTGGTGGAGCGAGTGGTGGGGGTGAGAGCAAGACCTAGGTATTTGACTTTTGAGGAGGCTATCTGGGATTTAGTAGTGGAGACCCTGTATCCACGACTAGCAACGAAATTAAGAAGACTGGCTGAATGGTGTATGGCTAACATATGGGATGAAGAACATAATAGAAGATCATCTATGTATTGAAGAAGACCACTAGGTTTGAGATCAAGTTCTGTGAGGTCAGTAGTGAGAGCCTGACTAAAAAAGTGAGGACTATCTCTGAACCCTTGGGGGAGCACTGTCCAAATAAGTTGTTGAGACCTGAGAGTGTCTGGGTCAGTCCATGTGAACACAAAGAGGTCCTGGCAATCAGGGTGTAGGCGGATAGTGAAGAAGGCATCTTTAAGATCTATAACTGTAAAGTGAGTGGTGGAGGGAGGGATATGAGAGAGCATGGTATAGGGATTTGGCACGACTGGGTGAGTTGGAGTAACAGCACTATTAAGGTCCTGTACCAGGTGATAGGACCCATCAAGTTTGAGTACCAGGAGAATGGGAGTATTGTGGGGTGAATGGGTAGGTTTAAGAAAACCGTTGTCTAAAAGCCACTTAATTATGGGTTTAAGTCCCCTTAAATGTTGGGGAGTTATGGGGTATTAGGGAGCACAGGGAAAAATTGAGGAATCCCTGAGACAGATTAAAACAGGCATGGCATGTGTAGCCAGAGTGGGATTGGATGTGTCCTAAACCATGGGGTCAACCAGAGAAGGAGGAAGGGGAGAGAATGGCTTTGCGACACATTGTGAGGCTGTATGGAGGATTAGGGCTGTGGGGAGAGAGAAAGTGAAGGAAAAATTAAGCTTTTGAAGAAGGTCTCTACCTAAAAGGGGTGTGGGACATGTTGGGATTACTAGGAAGCTATGGGTAAAGAAAAGAGTCTGGAATCTACATGGGACAGGCCCAGTTTGCAAAGGCAGATTAGGCTGGCCATCAACGCCCACAACAGAAATCAAGGACTTACTACAAGGTCCTGAAAATTCAGGAAGTACACTATAAGTCGCTCCCGTATCCACAAACAGAGATATTATCTTACCTGAGACCTCCAGTGAGACTTGGGGCTCTGACAAGGTTACCGGAGTGGGGGCTGTGAGCCCCGAGCCCCATCAGTCTTCCACAGCAAGTCCAAGCAGGTCAGTCATCGAGGAATCTGGCATTGACGGAGTCTCCTGTGAGGGCAAGGGATTAGAGGATGGCTTACCCGCTCGCTGGCAGCTAGGACAGTCGCTCTTCCAATGCCCTTTAAGACTGCAGTATGGACATGGTCCTAGAGGTATGCCAGGGTTAGGGCAATCTTTTGCCCAGAGTCCTTGTTTGCTGCATTTGAAGCACGGTCCGGGCGGGACTCGGGTAGCCACACCTTGTTGTAGATTTCTTGTCTTGGGAGCTTCCAGTGCCACTGCTAAAAGGTCAGACTGATATTTGGCAAAGTTTAATTTTTGAGTTTACTTCTCCTCTTTTTGAATCTTATTTCTGTTGTTGAAGATACAGAAAGCTAATTTAAGTAGATCCCCTTGTGGAGTCTGTGTTCAACCTTTTGTAATTTTGCACGAATATCAGGAGCAGACTGGGAAGTAAAATACGAGTTAACAACAATCATCCCTTCATGAGAGTCTGGGTTTACATTAGTATACTTAAGTAAGGTTTCCCAAAGCCAATTTAGGAACACAGCCAGGTTTTCATTAGCCCCCTGGACCTGTTCTGAAAGCTTGTTATAGTTAGTATGTTTGTGAGCAATATTATTAAAGCCCACAATCAGACACTCAGTCATTTTATGTAATTTTGTTGAACCTTGTCTGTCTTAGTTATTTTTTACTCATCGCTGAGACAAAATACCTGAAGCCCAAAGTTGGGAAAGCAAAGGTTTATTTCTTACAGTTTTTGGAGGTTTCAGTCCACACTCAGTTGACTCCAAGGCAGGCAGGCATGGCTGGGCTGCCTTTCATGGTGGCTGCAAACAGCAAACTCGAACCAGCCATTACATCACATCCTGGCTCCACCCATAAGTGGGTGTAGCACTAACAGCATCAATCCAAGTACTATACAATTAATGAATAACAAGTGCACAATTCAAACTCATGAGGCCTGGGGAACACAGACATAAACCATGACATTCCATCCCTGGCCCCCAGGACTCATATACATACTTTATACAAAAGACATTTAGTCCACCTCCAAGAGTTGCCAAAGTCCTAACAGCTTCAGCATTACTGAAAAGTCCAAGTCCCAAGTCTCCTCTAAGATCTATGGCAAACTCTTAACTGTAAACCCCTGTACAAATGAAACAAGGTTAAACATTTCTGAAAAGGAAAGGCACAAGATAAACATTACCATTCCAAAAGTTACAAACAGAAGAATATAAAGTATTGGAAACAAAGCAAGTCCACATCCAGCAGGGCAAACATTAAGTCCTAGAGTTTTACACTCAGCATCTGAAGCAATCTGGTTGCAAGCTCCAAAAGGCTTGGATGATTTTACCCTCAGGGCACCTCTGGTGATTTTAACTCTCACAGCTTTTTTCTTAAATCTTCTCTGCTCGCTTTTTGCAGCTTCCCTCGGATCATCCACATTCCTGGCTTTTTTAAACTTCTGGGGTCTCCACTGCACCTCTGGCTTTACACTTACATCTTCACAAATTGCCCTCTCAGGGGCCATTGCTTGGCCAGCCAGGCCCTTTGCAATCGAGGTGGAAGCCTCTTATCCTCAGAATTTGTGCATTTTCCTTGCACCTAAAATCAGCACCTTGTGGATGCTGCCAAGGTTTGCTGCTAGCTGGAGCAGTAGCCAGGCTTTTTTCTCTGTTGGCTATAGGGGTCAATTGCCTGGATCACAGGGCTCTGTTTACCTGATTGTGAGAAAAAGCTTCTCTATGTTGCCACCATTCTGGAACCTCATGTGGCCACTGTCACCATTCTGGAACATGGCACTCTGCAGCTTTTCTCCCTGAGCAAATTTTTTTACCTTTGCTGTGAGGCTGCACAGGGTGGGGACCCGATTCTTGGGATGCCCTAGGGCCATCTTTCTTATCTCTCTGTTTCTCTTCAGGAATCAAAATCTCAGCTCTGTCTTTACAATCCACAGCCTTCCTGGAATTTTCCTTCTGGCCAAACTCACAGCATTGTGAATTATCCTGCTGGGCTCTTTGCTCCTGATTTGAAACATAAAGCTGGCTGAAAGCCCCCAACAATAGCCATGCCACAGCCTCAAGATTTGATTGCTTTTTAATTTCTTTTTCAAGATTAATCAGTCCATTGCCCTTTGTCTCAGTCTCAGGCAAAGTCTCTGGGCAGGAGCAAAATGCAAAAAAACTTTCTGCCAATCCATAACACACATCATGTGGAGTCCAACGACCAATCCAGTCCTTCTTCCCAGCAGAAACCTCCCAAGCCTGGTCTTTACCATCCAGCTTTCTATCAGCCTTCTGATCCTAAGCTGCTCTAGCTCTATGCATCCAGGCGACATGTCCAAACCTTTCCAAACTCCGCCAACAAGCCATTTCCAAAGCCTTTCAAAAAACATGGTCAGGTATAGTCACAGCAAACGACCCCACTCTCAGTACCAAATTCTGTCTTAGTTACTTTTTACTTGTCCCTGAGACAAAATACCTGAAGCCCAAAGTTGTGAAAGCAAAGGTTTATTTCTTACAGTTTTTGGAGGTTTCAGTCCACACTCAGTTGACTCCAAGGCAGGCAGGCATGGCTGGGCTGCCTTTCATGGTGGCTGCAAACAGCAAACTCGAACCAGCAAAGAGAAAAAGACACCTTCTTCCTGCCATTACATCACATCCTGGCTCCACCCCTAAGTGGGTGTAGCACTAACAGCATCAACCCAAGCACTATACAATTAACAAGTAACAAATGCACAATTCAAACTCATGAGGCCTGGGGGACACAGACATAAACCATGACACTTGTCCATTCTGATAGTTCCAGTTAGGATCTTGTTCTGGCACAACTACAGGCCCAGGGTCGTTATCAGTGGTATTTGCCTTATGCCTGGAGTCCCCTTCTTCTCGAGCTGCTTGCCAGAGCTGATTCTGTTCTTGTGAGCTGAGAATGGTATTTAGAATCACATAAACATCCTTAAAATGTAAATCATAACAATTAGTAATAAATTCAAATTGCCTGATACAATTCTGTGGGTCAACAGAGAAGCTACCTAATTTATAGGTAATCTGGGATAGATCAGAAAGAGAGAAAGGCACATGTATATTAACCAGTCCCTCAGGGCCAGCTTGCTCCCGAAGTGGTAGCAGAGCTTGAGGAGAAGATTTCGGAGTAGAGGGCCATTGGGCAGCTATCTGTCTGGTAGACGTGTGCGAGCAATTATCAATAGAGTGGCTACAGAGCGGCTGCCGGTCACCCTGGGACAAGGAAACACAGGCAGATGGCGTCTCACTGTGTGCTTTGCAGTTAGAAAATTTCTGTCAGCAGCACAATGAAGCATCATGTGCACCCCAACAGGGAAGCTGTTGCTGTTCACAAGAGGAGCCACCAGGGGGTGCCCATTGACCGTGAGATCTGTCCCAAGATGGCGGCGCCCTGTCACGTGGCAGAGGGTTGTAACATGGTAACTGTTCCCTGCGCAAGCCGGAACAATCACGAAGTTGTGGTAAGGGCATAATGACCAAGATTGGGTTTGGAGGGTGGGCGGCGAGAATGCAGTAGAGGTCAGAGAATTATCAGGAGAATGAGTCGGAGACTTTGAGGAAGCACTAACAGAGTGATTAGAGTTGCTGGGAGAGTTATGTGTCCTGGGAGACGAAGAGGAAAACGGTCGCACAGTGGGAGGTAATTGACGTGCAGAGGGACCAGGACTGCTGAGAGAATCCGAGATTGGGGGAGCAGAGGGTGGAACATGGCGGGAGGTAACGGTGAGGAACGAGTTTGGGGTTAGGCAGGCAGTGGCCGAGGAAAGACCGGAGGAAACAGTTTGCATCGAGGCAGAGCTAGCCAAAAGTATCTGGGTCGGAGTACAGGACTTAATGAGAGATGAGTGTGTTCTCAGAACCAAGAAGGTCTCAATGTATGGGAGTTCTATCAACCTGTCACTGGCCCGACAAAAATCATAGAGGTTTTTGAGAATGCAGGGGTTTGGGGGCTGGGGATTTAGCTCAACAGCATAAGCACCTGCCTTGCAAGCAGGCAGTCGTGGGTTCGATCCTGGGTGCCAATAAAAAGGAAAAAGACAAAAAAAAAAAAAAAAAAGAGAGAACGCAGGGGTCAAATGTTCCTTCCCTGGCCTTAGGATTGCTGCTAAGTGGATAGGTTGGCCAGACCTCCTGGCAGTAAAAAGTTAATTGCTTAGTTTTTATGATACTTTTAATCTTAAGAGTACGTAAATTGGAAATTAGACATTATAGAGGCATCTTTTGGAAGTTAGAGAACACGTTTCCCATAATTAATTCAGGCAAGAAAGAAGCTGTGGTCTGGAAGGCAAGCCATCACTTGTTCCATGGCACCACATGGCAGGTAAGGTTCCAAAACTCATATATTCCAGTCGTCACTGAGAGATGTACAAGTGGAGTCCACATGGGGTCAGTAACAGTTCTTCCCGTGAGAGTGTGAAGCTCTAAAGGGAAGCGAGGGCCCCCCAGTGTGGGCGGTCCAAAAGCTCTGCCTCGGGCTCCCCGAACCCAAAGGATGAGAGATTTGTGGACACAGGCTTGCCCAGAAAGACCCTGCCCTGGGCTGTCCTAAGGAAATGGAAGCGTCACAGACCCACGCGAATGAGGGAGAAAACTCGCCTAGCGCCAAGGATTCTCCAGAGAGTGCTCACCTAAAATTAATTGGCCAGTGTTGAGTTTGGGTGGGTGGTGACAGGTTAAGATCCCAGGAGAGAAAAGCGGCAGGATTTAATCTGGTTTGCGAATTGGCTGGTGACTCAACCCAGATGTGTCCCAGGAGTCAATCGCCTGCGATCGAGTCACGGCACCAAATGATAGGATTATTTCCAAAAGATGAGAAGTATAAAACAAAAGAGGTCTTTATTCTGAGAAAACGGAGAGAAAGAAACAGCACTCCCGACCGCTGGAGTCTGGCTTTCTCTCTGGTGGACACGTGGCATCAGGGGTATGTAAGTAGCCTTGGTTTGGGGTGGAACCTAAGGGGGCATCAGGGATGCACAGGCAGCCCATTGGTCCTAGGTTTGGTGCCATAGGTAGTTCCCAGGAGCAGGGAAGATGACATCACAGGTAAATTCCTAGGGGTGGGGGAGGTAGGAGCTTCCTGGTTCCGGTTGAGGCTTTTCTGGCTACAGAGTCCTGTCTGGGCCAAAACCCTTTTAATAAGATCAGTTCTTGTAAACTGTTTATAGGTTTTACGCAAGCATGAGTCTTAACATGTATTTCTATCTTTTCTATATTAGAAGGGGAAACAGAACAAAGCAGGACAGAAAACAAAAAAATATTCCTATAGACACCTAAAACTAAAAAGATATATAAAACTGCTGTACAAGGAGTTCTACCATGGTTACTGTGTTGTCTCTTGTTATCATCAATAGAATTGGCTATATCATCAGATAAAGTATAATTGAATATATCAGTACATAACAGTATTAATATAAATACAACTTTGTAGATAGTGTAGAATTACAAAAACAGGTAGCAATCAAATCAGAATGGGTGTCATAGTGAATCATTGTCATTTTCAGTATAGTTGTTTATACTCTGACTTGATACTATCAACCTCAACAGTTTTGAATAAAATCTGTCAATAACAAGCAGCAATCAAACCAGATTTAACTAAGATCAGCCATGATACAACAGTATAAGTTATACAGGGATCCAAATTAAGTTAATAGGAAATTGAAGATGATTACTGAGATATATCCTAATATTTTTGGAATAGCTGTCTGTGCCCTCAGATCTAGTGCTTGTATTCAAACTGGGATGAGAATAAGTTCTGTCTAACCAGAGTGGTGTGAGTAATATGGGTTTTAATTCCTGATACACTATTAGCAATATCTTCCGCTCTCTTTTTTAAGACCATTCCTCCCCTTTCACTCCCCCAGGGTGTACTGAGTATTTTTAGGTTTCCCCAACACCTTTGGTTTTATATTGGCAGAGTGTCTTAGTTACTTTTTACTCGTCGCTGAGACAAAATACCTGAAGCCCAAAGTTAGAAAAGGAAAGGTTTATTTCTTAGTTTTTGGAGGTTTCAGTCCACACTCAGTTGGCTCCAAGGCAGGCGGGCATGGCTGGGCCACAGTTCATGGTGGCCGGCAACAGCAAGCTGGAACCAGCAAAGAGCAAGACACACCTTCTTCCTGCCATTACATCACATCCTGGCTCCACCCCATGTGGGTGGAGCACTGACACCATCAGTCCAAGCACTAGATAATGCAAATGCACAAATGCACAATGCAAACTCATGAGGCCTGGGGGACAGACATAAACCATGACACAGGGCAACCTGCTATTTACCAAAGTGCCTCTGAACTTTCTTTCTCCTGGGCTTGATCTCTTATTTGTATTTCTTTACCTATTAAAGCCTGTGTTTCCAACCTATCCATAAATACTGGTCCAGTTGCCCCTATTACTCTCTGGTTCCCTATCACATAGAGTTCTGTTTTCTCATATTTGATTTTGGTCCATATAACCTTCAGGTTAATTTTATTGCCTTTATATAAAGAGCATCACGGTAGATCCTCTCTGCCTGTGATTCTCTCTTTTTTTCCTCAATTTAGTGTATCTAGGCCATTTATATTATATCCAACCTTCTCTGCCTCATTTCTGTTGTGTTTTTTTTTCTGTCGTTAGTTGTCTGTTTGTCTTCTTCATTTTGCTTTTTACTCCACTCATTGGGGCCTCTCTGCCATTGTTCCTGAAATCCTGGTGCTTTTCTCTCTCTTTAGAATGTCCAGTAGTATTCTCTGTAGGGTTGGATTGATGGTTGCGAATTTCCCCAGTTCCTCTTTATCTTGGAAGCATTTTGTTTCTCCATTAATTTCCAGGCACATTTTTTTCAGGGTACATCAAACTTGGCTGGAGGTTATTTTCTTTCAGGACTTGGAATACTTCACTCCACTCTCTTCTCGATTTGGTGGTTTGTGCCGAGAAGTCTGCCATAATTCTGATGGGCTTCCCCTTGTAAGTGATCTGTTTCTTGTCTCTGACAGCTTTTAATATTCTGTTCTTATATTGGATTTCTGGGATCTTGATTATTATATGCCTGGGTGTAGCTCTGTTTTGGTTGTAGGTGGCTGGAGTTCTGTATGCCTCATACATCTGAATATCTTTCCCTTTTCCTATGTTTGGGAAGTTTTTCTTAATTATTTATGTGAATAGCCTTTGTAGTTTCTTTGTTTGTACCCTTGCTTCTTCATTCACAGTCTTTATTCTTAAGTTATAGATCCTCTTGTCATCTTGTAGCCTTTGTATTGTTACTGCTTGTTTTACTTGTTATTTTTAAGAAATTTTTCCTTTCGTGATCCCACATTGCAAACCTGTCCTCTAGTTCAGATAGTCTATCTTCAGTTTCTTTCAAGCAGTTTTACCAGCTTTAAATGGAGTTTTAACTTCCTGGTAATCTCTTTGAACCTGCTTCATGTATTCTATGTTTTCTCTATTTTCTTCATTAAACAATTCTCCCCTTTTTTTGTGCTCTTCCATTCCACCATCTGTTTTTTTTTCTTGAGATGTGCTTAGCATTTCTGTGACTATTCTATTTATATATTACTTTACTTGGTTAAATACTTCACTTTTGAACTTGTCTTTGAGGTCCCAAAGATAGCTCTTTATGTCCACTGGTGCCGTGTCTGATATTGCATGTTTGCTGTCCTCATTCTCCTTTGCATTTACCTTTCCTGGATCAATGTTCTCAGGATTGGGGACTGGGAACCCTTTCTTGTTGCTTCCTCTTCTCATATTTTTTCTTCCTTCCATACAGATAGGAGGCCCAGCTTCTTTCTTTGTTGGTTACAGTTTGTCTGAAGTGCTGACTAGGTGCTCCCACCCACTGTAATGTACTACAGAGATATAGACCGGAGCAACCTATGCTGGGCCCGCCCCACTGGGTTAGTCAACCTGCTGAAAGCTTCACTGCATTAGGGTGCACTGCTAGGAGTAGGGACTTTGTTTGGGGTAACTTATTGAGTCTCAGTCCAGGGCATGATCCAGGTCAAGTGCTTCCCACCAATCCTGCTTGAGAAGGGAGTGGCTGACTAAAGTCACTGCAGCCCCTTGTTCTGGCCAGTCTTCCCATTCCCCAAATGTCATCTGTTGAAGCATCTTTGTCTATGGAAGAGTTTTTATTTCCGTCACTCACCGCAGGTCAATGCAGGGTTCCCCGCCAGCTTGGCTCTCAGTTCGGTTCGTCAGTTCGGTTCATCGATTCCCGTCCTTACTGTGAATGCATCTCCATGAGTTGAAACTGGTGAGCTTTCAGGTAGCTCGGTAAATTTCAGCTGCATGAGTTTAAGCACAGCAGCGGCAGCGAGTTCAAGACTGTAGCTGTTCCAATAGTACACCAGGACTGTATTTTTAATTGGTTTCTCTCAGTTTAGTTTGTTCCTGGGTCAGGAGGGTCTATCTCTCTCTGTTTGGGACTTCCCACACTGTATTATTTTTGGAATCTAAGTTGACTGCCTCTAGGAGCCTCTGTAACCTGCTGTTATCTATCCGCCATCTTTTTCAAGTCCTGTACCATTTTATACAAGGAATTTGAGCATCTTCAGATTTTGGATTTGAGGGTCTTGGAATCAATTCTTTGTATGAATACGTAGGGCAACTGTATAGATACTACAACAGATGTATTCAAATATTGGGCTGCAGGTAACAGATAAGCCAACTCAAATTGGCTTAAATAATGAGGAAATTTATCAGTTCACAGAATAGATTTGGTAGAACTAAGGCAAGATTCCTGCTTTATCTCAATCTCTCCCTTATTCTTTAAAAAAATTATTTAGTTATTTCTTATGTTTGTTTTAATTAAGGGGAAAATTTTTAAAAATTAGCAGGATATATAATAGTAACTTTTTTTGATTTCCTATTAACTTGTTTTGAAGTCCTGTAATACTCCCATGATCTTGTTTTGACTGATTAGACTCCATTCCATTCTGTATGATAGTATCAAGTTTGAGGGTATAGGCAACTACTTTGAAGGCAATAAGATTCACTAAGATGCCCATTCTGGTTTGATTATTGTCTCTTTTGGAAGTCCTGTAATGTTTACAATGCTTAAGTTTTATTGGTCTTGTTCTCTACTGTTTTGTTCAACTTTATAATATCCAATGAGATAGACATTCTTTTTAAGGAAACAAGAGACATCGTTGATAACCATTGTTGATAACCTTGTACTCTGTTTTACATCATGTGCTATGTCTATCCTTGGTTTTGACTGACAGCTTTGTTTTGCCATATTTGACTTTATTCTCTCCCCCCAAAAAAGTACTAAGAACTAAGGAGTAATAAAACCCAAAATGTGTAAATTTTGTTGTAAAAAAGAGAGGGAAAAAAGAGCTCTAAAGGATACAACAGCAAGTGTGTTTAGGGGTGTTAAATAGCTGACCATATTAATGTTTTTGGTTGGATCATTGAACACAACTGCTCAGCATCCTGAGCTGGTTAATTATACAACATAAACAAAACTTCTTAATCACACCTTCAGAATAAAATATGAGTGAATAATGTCATTTATGGAACAGAATAAACTCCCTAGGAACATATGTAGCCTGCAAAAGCAAGCATGTGTAATCTTTTCCATCATTCAGTTAGAAATACATTTATTGAATGTCCCAAATTTGCCAGATACTCCAATTCTCTTTGGGATTTCTTTAGAGGAACACAGAAATAGTCAGATAATTTCCGTACATGCAGTAAGAAAGGTTTACCTAGTGCTAGTCTGTGAGACTGGAAGACGAAGCCAGTTCTGTTGCTCACAGAAAGGAATAGTTGTCAAAGTCTCTATTTAAGGGCTGACTGTCCCGCTAATCCTCAACAGTTGGGCAAATCAAGGAACAGGTGAAGAACATTACAGAGAAAAGGATTCTCAACCACTGCATGAGCCTCTTTCCTCCTTTCTACTCCTAAACACTTACAAATGTGGTCAGTTTTAAAATGAAATAGTTGACTTCATGGCAGGTAAAATTCAGACCATGTTTCTGAAAACAGGCCTGATCTGCATATCCTCCTGAAAGGCCACCTTGCAGCCAAAAATGCACCTCCTTCCTCCCAGCCAGTAGACTTCAGTGTGTTAGTTGCCCAGGTAACAGTTCCTGTTCCAGTTCTATTGCTCTGTCTCTTAGAAATGGCTGGTCACTGTGATATATAGCTGGTCATTATGGTGCACATTGAATAAACCAATCCCCAATTGACAAGCTATTCTGCCTCTGTACTTCCTGCTTGCTTATCCAATATAAGCCCTAGACCACCAGATATCAGGGCCTGATATTCTGGGAATGATCCCAATCGGTGCCTATCTACACAAATATATCTGCCTTCAAATCCTGGGTGTTGTTGCAGTATTCTGCTTGCCATTGCCTCTGGAGCATTGGTCAAAAAGACTGACAAGCTGACTTCTTTGGTCACTGATTGTGGCCCTCACAGATGGAGCAAAGAACTCTCCTAGTCCCAAAGGGAAGGTGCACCCTCAAGATTTCTCAGGTCCCCTTGGAGGTCTGGAGGAAGATTCCTGGCTCCCCACTTAAAGGGCTCACATCAGACCCCAAAGGGAGGAGGACACTATCTGTCTATCTGTCTGCCTGCCTGCTTCTAGTAAGATCCCTGGAGGCACCCCACTTAGTCTGTCAGTCCTGATCAGTTTGAGCAGAAGAGTTCGATTGACTCTTATTAGTAAAGGCCACCCACAAGGAAAGGAAAGTTGCAGTGTTTAACCTCTGAGTGTCTGATGAATGAATGTGTGAGAGGAACAGACAGTGGATGCAAAAGCATGCAAAAGGATTCTCCATCTGTGCACCAAGACTGGGAATCATTGATCATGGTGGCTGATAGGGCCCTCATATGCAGTTCTATAGCAATCAGCATATGGCATAAGAAGGAAGACCTTGTACCCTCCTTAGCTAAGTCACACCTAAGTCCCCACAAGGCTTATTGCCAGGTGGGCATCTGAATGATCTCTCTCTGAGGGGTATCTACTCTTTTTCTGTTGTACCATCATTCAATGGCATGCAGCATGCACAATAAGACGATAAAATGGGAACTAATTAGATTAAAACCCACAGTCCTTGGCTGCAGAAAAAGGAACTTTTATGGAGTTAAAAATTAAGTCGAACTGTACCCTGCATCTCAAAGAAAAAAAAGGAAAAAGAGGCCAATTCTTCCTGAGAATTCCACCTCAGCAGTCTTATCAGCTGCTGCAGTTGCTACAAACACCTGTAGCTTCATTGCCTATTCCCAAATGATCTACTTCCAGCCACTTGAAATAGTTCCAGTTCATTACCTGCATTTGGCTATGGAGGCCCCTCCAGAGATGTGCCTGTCCTAATCACACTAATGCCCACTTGTAATGACAGTCAGCAATTCCTTCTGAGTTACACACTTTGAATGAGAAAAAAATTGGACTGTAGCCCTGACAAATAAGTTGTGCCTTGTCAGGCCTGAAAAGATAGGACAGCCCAAGCTCTATCAAATTGGGCTCCTGAGAGCCCACAGTCATTGCAAAAGTCAGGAGCAAACCTACGAATTTCTGATAGCAATCCCAATCTAATTTAACCCTGAACATTCAAGTTTGACTATTCCTCAAGAGAAAAATGATGCCTGCATTAGCCTGAGACAGATAACCAGAATCCTAAAATTCCAAAAACTCTCCTCCTAGAGATATAAAGACTTGCGTCAGCTGTTACTTTTGAGGGACTTTCATACAACAGTCTACTGCTGTGAAACTTCAACAATCAACAAGTATATAGATTGAATGCTTGCCTTTTTATCTTCTCACATGATCCCACCTTTACACTGATGGATTCAAGTTCCCAGAATCAGATTATAAAACACATCATTCTTGAAAAATTGAGTAAAGTATTGTCTGGACACTTGGATCCTCTTCAGATTATCTTAGGAGATATTTGCACTCAACTTAAAAATCTTGTCTAAACTTTCAGAATTCATTCCATGATTCTGGTTTGCAACTGAATTAAAGTATACATTAGAATTAAGTTCACTGAAATACCACTGTATATCAGAAGGCCACCACTTTGCTAGGCAATATAGGCAATAGAAAAGAAGCATAATTCCAATTCTCAAGGAAGAACTGTCCTGTAATAACATTAACAAATAGAAATATTATACACAATCCTGTGGAGTGGGCTTTAATTGCAATGATGTTGCGGTCATTACCAACCTCATGTTTTGGCATTCAGAAGTACTTTCCAAAAAAATGTATTACTTATACAGTTTACAGCTACCATGCTTGAAGAATTACACTAAAAAAATGAGGTCCTTGAAAGTTTAACCATCATGTTCAGAACTAGCAGTAAACCAGAGTATAATTCAGGAAAAGAGAAAGATGAATTTCTATTTACCATATCTGAAATTCTAGCCATAGTCATGGTTTGGTGGTGACATAATTAGCTTCATTCCAAGAAAGATCTTTACCTTCTCAGATTTCATTCTCCATCTCCCAGTACCTAAATCCAAAGGATAACTGACCCAGACAGAGGAGAACCATTACCCCAACAAAAATAACACAAGTCCTTGCATCATGGGCTACAAGACATAGTATTTTTATTTGAAAAAAAAATGAAGTGTTAAACTGAAACTGGAATCCAAATTTAAGAAAATTTAATGACTCCTAATTTTTCTGACTACCTGTTATTGAAGTATAGACAAACAAGAAATAATAAAATTACCATTTCAGCCTTCCAATATAAACTGTAGACGCTAGAGAGCAGTAAATACTTAGATCAGTAAACCCAATCTAATATGAATCCTTTAGAAAAATAAAATAATAAAATAAAGACTCACCTGTGGACATCAACCACAATACCTCACTATGACCCTCACTGCTATCAGATGTCACAGAAGACACATACAGGCATCCAATCACACATCAGCCTGACAGACTGTTAATCACTGTGGGCATAATCTCCATGCAGTCAACAACAATGAAAAGATGCCTTTCTCTACTTGTAGTACTTCTCTACTCTTACTTCCATAAGCTCCTTCAACTGAGAAAGTCCTGAGATAAAAATCCAGCTCACTCGGACTCAACTGCCATAAGGGTTAAAAACTCACCCACCTTGGCTCCACACCTGTGTCCTGCACAAGAAGGCCATCTTAGTCATCAAAAAGAAAAAAAAAACCCTACACAGCATCTGAGATGCTCTCAGATTCACTTCAAGCTAAGAAATCTTTATTCTGTTCTGCCTGAGGACACAAAGTTCAAACTGCCTCCTTCTTTATTTTCGTCAACCCCAAGCTGCTCAGACAGCTGTGACACAGGATCACGAAGACTTAGATCAGTACCACACTGCTCACCTGAAAGACCTCAAAGAGGGAGAGAAAAAGCCAATAAGCATGTCTAAAGTTACTGAAGTTACCCACTGGAGCCTCCACTGAGAAGAATTTCTGCTAAAGCAGATCCTGTGAGACTGATGGACACTTTGTCAACTGTGAATTCCTGTACCTGCTTGAGTGCCCTATATCACTACTGAGATTTAACCAGCCTCCCCTCACACTTGGGCCCACTGTCCTTGACATGATATTGACTGTGCTTGTACATCAAGAGGAACAATAGTGCCTATATCTGCCTGAAATGCCTGATAATCATAGCCCTGAAATTTTGAGAGATTCATTTCCATAAGTATGGACAAAGAACTCACCCCAGGACTTGGTATCAATCACCTTTTGGTGATTAAGCTCTGTCCCAAGGCAACCCCTACCTGCATCAAACAGTTCACCTCTCCTACCTGTAAATCCAGTTCAAGATCTCCAAACTTCCAATGACACCATGGTTGCCCTCCAGATATATTGCCTCAGCTTTCTGCCACTCATAGCCTGCTGATGCATCTGCCTAGACCTTAAAAAATTCCTTCTTCTGCCTTTGATTGGTTCCTGTCAGCCAGGCCTTCTTTGCAACTGACCTGAACTCAACCTGCCAGAAGTTCAAAAACTTGTTCATTTCTGATTAATGATATTTCCAAAGTGCCTACTGGAAATACACAAAAGATCTGCTTATCCAGGAGAAATTAGTTACAAAAAAAACTCCACAAACTTCATGGAGCTACTGGCTTCTATATGTTTATTCAGATTGTCAGTCCCTGGGAGAACCCAATGGCCTCTAAGGGCTGCCTCACCCCTTTGTCTCAGTGCTCTAACAGCCACTGTCCCTCTGATCAAGAAAGCTGAGAAGCACATCTTAGACTGAGACCTAAATGTCCAGATGCCACATGCTGAGCTGGGGTCAACTGCTCTAATGAATGAACCCCTGACAGATGCTGAGTACACCCCATCTATGACTGGAGGTAGCTCTGTTAGGAATAAAGTCTGACAGATTAGATATGCTGTGGTCACCTTGGACCAAACTATTTTGGCCTAACTCTCCTGCAGGGATGATCTGCCTTACAAACAGCTCTTTGGAAACCTACCACCAATGACACAAAATAATCCAATCCAGAAGCCTAAGCCCTCTCTGGGATCCAACTGACTGAAACATCAACCCCAGCCAGAAAAACTTTTACTTGGTATTCCCTGAAGATCAGAGCCATACCTGCCTCCTCCATTTGTTCTGCAAGTTCAAGTCACAGCACTGGCACCCATACCCCTCCACCCAGCTCAGACTGTGTCTGTGTCACTGAACCTTGACCTCATGTATTAGAGTGGACTAGATAGATTACAACCAAATAAAACATAAAACCACAGATAGCTTATAATCAGTTAGAAGACCAGCTATATCTATAGACATTCCTGCACACACTTATAACCCAGGTACGTATTAAATACCTCTACAGGTTTCAGAAATCCAGCCTTAGGTCCACTGAAAACTTTACCTGGACACTCCCCCAGGGAGCTGTCCACTCTAAAAAGACAATGTACTCAAAGCCTTGCTCCTGTCACTCTGGATGCTGACAGGTCAATGCATGGCTGAAGCTCGGAGGATAATGCTCCTGGGATTCCAAGTGTGACTATTCCAGCCCTTGATTCCCTTACCCCTGCTAGCTGTGGTTTTTGTTAGTTGACCTAGATTTTGCCTACCCCGGTTCTTGCTTCCCCATCCCCTGCTACCTTTGTTTTTTCACCTTAAACTGTATGGACCATTGCCATAAGAAAATAGAACAATCAATCAAATATTTGACCAAGATGTGATGAATATCCAAGGCACACTGGACACTCTGCTAGGTCAGATTAACTCCCTCACTACTTTGCCAAAGAAATGTTACAGAACAAACTAGGACTAAGTTCTAGTTGGGCCTTTCTCAGAAGATCACACATAATATGCCCAGCAAAGATTTGTGAGGAAACTAAAAGAGGGGGGAAATGTAGCAGAAAATGTACCCTCCAGCCCAACTGAAGTATATGTCAATTTTTCAGTTGCCCAGGTACCGTGACCCATGTGTCTCTTGAGGTTCTTGGGGTGAAGGATTGTGAGACGGATGAGAAAATAAAGAACAGACAAAATCTAGGGTCAGGAGGAGCCCTGACTCTCCTGATGGGAGAGAAAGAACTGCTCAACCACTGTAGCACATTTTTTCATACTCAAGAGGAGGATGTCCATTTCAACCCTGCTGCCTAGCAACTTGTTTGCCTGGCTGGCCTGGGCCCCTTGCCCAGTTAACTGTTCCTGGTCCAGTTCTATTGCTTCTGTCTCTTAGAAAGGGCTGGTCACTGTGATATATAGCTTGTCACTATATGCACATTGCATAAACCAATCCCCAATTGAAAGGCCATTCTGCCTCTGTACTTCCTGCTTGCTTATCCAGTATAAGCCCTAGACCACAGAGACCAGGGCCTGATATTCTGGGAATGATCCCCAATCAATGCCTGTCTACATAAATAAATCTGTCTCCAAATCCTGGGTGTTGTTTCAGTGTTTCTGCTTTTTTTTTTTTTAAAGTATACAACAGAACAAGTCAGAATAAAGCCAACTAAGGTTGTACAGTGAAATTGGTACAGAACTTCACAGCAGGTTACCAGGATAACAGTAATAGGTATCACAGTATATTTTGTTATCTTAAAACAGTTGTTCTTTCAATCCCGTATATCAAAATGAGATGAAATATAGGACACTATAAAACTTATCAAAACAGAATATTGAATAGAGCAGTACCATTAATCAGAAAAGAGCAAAACAGTAATAAAAATATTTGTCTTCAAAGAAATGGTAGAAGGAAGTCCCCCTTATTTGCTATGGTCAACCTCCCAGGAGGTGCTCAGATTTCTGGTTCCCATTTGCTAATGGGTGGCGGGGAGGAGGAGGAGAAGAAGAAGGATAGGGGAAGTGGGATATTTGACTCTAGGCCATGTAGCAGTAGGTTCACTATTGCTAAGCAGGGAGGCAGAATGGTCATTTGTTTTCACAGCGCCCTCAGTTCCAACATGGCATGGATCTCAGGAGACACTGCTGGTTCTCCCCCTGGAAGGGCTGCAGTCTGCCACCCTGCCTCCACTTACCAGGAGGGGAAGTGCTTGCTTGGCTTCCCAGAGTCCTAAGTTCCAACATGGCATGGATCTCAGGAGACACTGCTGGTTCTCCCCCTGGAAGGGCTGCAGTGGGCCACACTGGTTGGCAGTGTTCAGGTTCCATGATGAAGCAATCCTCTTTTCAGAGAGGGACTAAGGCATAAACAACTATACAGTGAGCAACTAGGGGACAATGTCATGGGTCTCTTGGGACTTTCTTAGTCCATTCACACTTAAAACAAAGCACCACAGACTGAGTGCTTATAAACAACAAAAAGTCATTTTTTAGCACTCTGGAGGCTAGATGTCCAGTGTTAGGGGGCCTGCATATCCCTCCAATTATTTCTTTCAGTTTTAAGAGAACATTTGCATTAGGTATACATTCCCACCTACAGAGGGCAATCGAACACAGTCAGATACTCAGTAAGAGGCTCTGCCTGGAATAGAACGCTAAGATCTATGGATAAGCTACTTGTCCACAAAACAGATAATCCTTCTGCTTGGATGATTGTAACTTTTGAGGGCCCCAGTAGACTCAGAGACTGCTCAGCGTTAGTCAGGTGAGGGGAAAGAGAGTGAATCGTGCATTTATGTTGATAAAGCAAAGTTACAAGAGTCACCTGGGGCCTTTGTTGTGCAAACTTGCTCAGCTTCTCATAAAACAGCCAGGAGTATCTCCAGGAGCATTTCTCCAGGGTATCCATGCAGAAATTTCTGCCCCTGTTCAGAGCAGAGGGATATTATGCAAACATTCACCAAGCCACGAACAAGGAGGACCCCCAAGCCATGCCTGATGTCAAGGTAAGATCATTCCCACAATATTTGCATTTCTTTCTTGGCAAAGGAAAAGGTCTATCCAGAAAGAATATGAAACCACAAGCCAACATTCCCATCCTTGCTCCCTGAACCTTATTGAAGACTTATTGAGAGTATTTTTTGGACCAACCCCAAGGAAAAAGGAGTAATTGTTGACAATTACTTGATTTGTCCAATTTTTCCAACCCAAACAGCTCCCTTTTACTATTGCTTTGCTGTTTGCTCTTTTGTTTGGTTTTGGCTTTTGGTAGAGGGTTGATCCCGGGGTCTTGCACATACCAGCGTGAGTTGTGCCACTTTTTGTTTGTGCCTTTTAAGAGATGATATTTATAAAATCTAGATGTAGATTTCATGGCTATTGATATGAATGTTTTTATCTAACACACATAACACACATATATTTCATATTATGATGAAAGAAAATTACAGATTCCTGTCTACAAAAGTAGCTACTGGAAAAATTAGATTAATTGATATAGGAACATATGAAATTAAGGAGTGAAGGGATGCTTTTTCTGAAGGCTGAGATGCCTAAGGTGAATTTCCTGAATGCTAGTGTCTACCCTAGGTAATTTTATTTCCCCAAAGAGTAATAATTTTCTTGTTCAATGTTATGCATATCTTTGCAGAAGTACAGCACAGTCTTAAATCCTCTTAACTATTAATAGAAGCAGCTCTTGAAAGGTTATGGGGGGATGGGTGTATGTTAGTATCTACCAAATAATGTACAGAGCTCAGAATTAAATGCTGCAAAATCATACCATACCAGTTCTGACTCCTGTTAACACTCGAAAACTCATCCCTATCTCATGGTGCGTATCCTGATGATAACCATTACTGAGCTGCCGGCTCTATACTTATCTAGAGCTTTCCTTTAATGGTATTTTAACCAATTGACACAGCAAATGAAAAAGTTTTTTTTAAGACATTCGGAAGCCTTTTCTGAAGAAATGTTCTGACTTTCGCTTTTGAGCTTTCAGACATATGGAAACATAAACCATGAACCTGTACCCCTGTAATTACCCAAGCACTAGTTCTTTGGAAAAACTAGGATGAAATGAATGTTATATCCAGGAGTCCTTAACTAAGTAGCACATAAAAGTAGGTATCTGAAAGATATTTTTTAAAGGCAGAATTTGGAGGCTACTGATAGACATATGGGGGCTCCTTCCAAGATTTAGCTTTTACAAATTGTGTTGCTGGAAACAGGATAATGTATCAATGCATGTATCACTGTAGTACAATGTATTTAGCTCCTTCAGGAATATATCCAGAAGAATTCAAATGTAACTTTTAGTCTTAGTTTTTGAGGAATCTCACATTGAGGTCCATAGTGGTTGTACTAGTTTACGTTTCTACCAGTCGTGTAACAGGGTTCCCTTTCCCCTGCAGCTGCTGCCATGCTTGTTATTATTTGATTTCTTTATGATGGCCATTCTTGCTAGGGTAATCTCAGGTCTGTTTTAATTTGGATTCTCTAATGGCCTGCAGTGTTGAGCATTTCTCCATTTCTTTATTGGCCATTTGTACTGTGAACTATCTATTTGTGTTCGCTTGCCCTTTTTTGATTGGGTCTTCTAATCTTTTTGAGTTCTTTATATTTTCTAGATGCAGTACTTACTTACACATAATGGAATCTCTTCTGCTGTAAAGAAAGATAAACTTAGGTCATTGTGGATGTACCTTGAGACCATAACGATAAGTGAAATAAATTAGGTGCACAAGCTAAAACATCACATAGTTTCTCTTGTACAAGAAACCCAGAGTACAGGAAATAGGGAGATAGATCATTCTTAAAGGGGAAGGGAATCAAGAGATGCAGGGAGGGAAGGGAAAGGGGATGGAAAAATGAATTAAGATATATTACGCATATGTAACAATTTCCCAAAAGGAATGTAAACATTATGTACTACACATATGTACTAGTAAACTAAAATAAGAAGAAGAATTTGGAAGCTCCTCTGAGGAAACAACAGTAATTACAAATATACACCTGTATACTTACATATGTCATAGTGTATAGTGGGTTTATATAATTTCAACCTTTGCACACTTTGGGGGATGTGTGTTAAGTGGAATCCCTGCCCACAACACCTGCCATCCACTGCACACCCAGACATTGTGCAGACCAAGCTGCCACCCTGACTGGGTTAACCCAAGGGAACAGCTTCTGGCCTGTAGGGAAGCGGGTGAGGGTACCAGGGCAGCAGAGAATGATCCAGGTGGGTTTCCATTGGCCCCTTCTCTAAATTTTGCCTTTTTATGTTGCATCTGAATATGGAAGGAAGAGACATGTCCTCTTCTAGCAAATACAAGCAGTCAACTTATTTCAGATTCAAAGAATATCATTCAGCCCTTCCTGGGTGCAAAACCGTAGGCTAGGTGCAGTGGAGAGTAAAGAGAAAGAAGGCTCTGAGCTGCCCTCCTCGCTAGACTTCCAATAATCGGGAAAGGCAAATATATTACATTACCAGCATGACTCAGGTTGGTTAGATAGGATATGATGTGATTACATTCTTCCAATCAGGGAGCCAGGAAAAAGTTTAGAAATGAAATGTGATCAACATGGGCTAAAATGACTACAGAAGGCTTAATGAAAGAAGGGACGGAATGAAACTGTGAGCAGACATGAAACAATGTCTGAAGACATGAGAGGCAGAGAAAGGGAACATGGACTAAAGTGTATTTCAATATCCAGGTGCCAGCAGCAAAACCCTCCAAAATCCTTGCACTCAGCCTCACACCTCATACAAAAATTGACCCAAAGTGGATCATGGGCTTAAATGTCCAACTATGTGTAAAGCTATAAAACTCTTAAGGAAAAGTCTTCATAACTTACAGCTGGATGAAGTATACTCAGACATCAAAAATATAGCCCATGAAAGAAAAAATTCAACAAACTGGAACCCATCATATTTTTTTAATTTTTAGAAATAAATATGTTTAAAATCTAAAACTTCTGCTCTGCCAAAGACTCTATTAAGAGGATGAAAGATAAGCTATAGATTGCAAGAATATATTTGCCAGTCCCTATCTGGTACCAAAGCCCTTGAATCCAAGATAAAAAATACTCGAGTATTCAAAAGTAGAAACAATCCAACCAGAATATGGGCAAAGTATATGAAGGACCATTTCACTGAAGATGTGTAGATATGTAGATGGCAAATAAATACACAGAAGGATATCAAAATTCATTAGCCATCACACTGACAACCACACTGAAAAATCACTATACACCTAGCAGAATGGTCAAAATGGGCGGAGGGGAATGTGTTATTAACTACCAGAAGGGTTAAAATTGTAACAAAACCAAATACTAGAAACAATGACTAGAAACCAAATCGATAATACATTACTGGTAGGATGTATGATACCATAGCCAGCCTGCTAAATAATTTACCGTTTCTTAAAACATTAAGCATGAAATTTCCATAATTGCCATTTTACAATTAGATATTTATGCCAGAGAAATGAAAACATGTTCACACAACAATGTCCACAGTGGCTTTCTGCTAAAAACTAGACACTGTTCAAAGACCACTCAAGGGATGAAAGATTAAGCAAACTATGTTACAGCCACACTGTGAAATACTAAGAAGCCACTAGAAGAAATGAACAATTGAAACAAAACAACTTGCATAGATCTCAAGGAAATGATAATAAGTTTAAAAAAAATTAGTTCATACATACCTATTATTTTTTATGTATCCTTTTTAAGAAGCATAGGAAACATTTAGGAAAGAAATGTATACATTCAAGGGTAGACTGCAGGCATTCGAAGAATGAGGCATATTATTATCTAGATCTGGAGCATTTATGTTTTTATGGAGGGAATGGAAACCCATGGATTCCATTTATTCTTAAACAATATTACAGAGGTGGAGAACAGATTAGTGGTTGCCAGGAATAGGGATGCTGATGGGAGGTGATGGGTGTAACCATCAGGTGCTGTGCTTAGAGGGAGCCTTGTGAGGCTGGAGCCGCTCAAGGACTAGGTTGTAGTAGAGGTTACACATATCCACACATGTGATAAAACATATATATATATATATATATATATATATATATATATATATAGCCATATGCGCTCACACACATAAGTGCCTGTAATACTTGTGGAATTTCAGTGAGCTCTGTAAATGTCCAATGTCAATGTCCTGGTGTTGATATTATGCTACAGTTACGCAGCCTTTGTTGGGGAAACTGAGAGAAGACTGCATAAAACAACCCTGTACATGTTTGCAACTTCCTGTAAATCTGTAATTACCTTAAAATGAAAAGTTAAAGAAACAACTCCAGAGCAGGTGAGGCTCATGTTGCTGACACACTGCTGTGGTTCTTCTGGTTTTTTCTCTTTTGAATCCCTGACCAACCTGGTTGGAGCACAGATACCATCAGACCTATTTTAGAGGTGAGCTAATGAATTTGGAAACAGTGACGGTAACACAGGTGAAGTCAGCCAAGTGGTGATGTGAATCTGGGTTTCCTGGCTGGTTGCAGTTCTATTTTGACAGCTTTGATGCGATGTGGAAAGTAAACAGTATTCTCCAGCTTACCCTAGCCTTCTTGCGATCTCTGTGCACTCTGCCCAAACTATTCCAGCGCGGGCTGCTGGTTCGCCACAAAATGAGCTGATACCCTGCACAGGTGTGCATACACTCACACTCTGTGTTCATCGGATTTTTTTCTCTCCATCAGGAGTTTTGTTTCTTTTGAAGTCAGGAAGAGGAACTGAGAGGCAGGGTATTCGGGGGGCCCACAGAGTAGTAGGCGTGGGAAAGATAAGGCGTTTCGGCCACATTGACACCAACTCAAGTCTCCATCAGACGTGTATGGATACTATGTGTTTGCATTCTTCCTCGATAATACACACACACACACACACACACACACACACACACACACACACATACATATCCAGAGCTCAGACAAGAGAGCTGATCTACGGAACCATTTTTCAGGTCACTCCAACACCAGTGTCCCTCTAAACCGAGGGTCTGAAGTGCTGTCCTGCTCTCGATGAGTGATGCCTGCAGCAGCTGATGAAAGCACTTACTCTGAGATCGTGAGAGGAGTAAAATAAATTTCAAGGTCCCAAAAGACAACTACAAAATAGAAAAGGACTAGAGAGAGAAGTAAGGCAAAATATCCTAGTGAGGAAATGATGGCCCTTCTGTACCCAACACCTTAATTTAAATGTGTGTGGAACACAGAATCATTTCATCCTGTTTTACTTGTCAAAGGCTGTGTTCACTGAGCAGAATAAAGTTTCTGAAAGGCACTCGGAAAGAATTCTCCAATCATTAGTTTAAAACTCAAGGTATTCATGCACATTTCCTCTTTAGGACAAGGGTCATTTGGAGGCTCCAAGGGTTCCCAGGGCAGCACGTAGCTCGCACAGGCCCAGGTCTGGTGGCAGCTCCCAGGGCCACTGCAGGGACTTCCCCCGGGGGCCAAGGTGGGACGGCTCTGCAGGCTCCAGACTCGGGGCCCTGGGTTCTCAGTGACCCGCACCTGTATTTTCCTTGGAGGGGACCACAAAGATGAGCTTGGGAAACGTAAAAAATGTTCTTCAAGTATTCAGCCACTAACTCAAGGAAACAGGACAATCTGCCTGCCAGGAAAAACAACAAATAAAGCTAGGAGAGGCGCTGGTCAAAGGTACAGTTTTTGTTAGGAGAAACAATTTTTAGTGATCTGCTGCTCAGCATGGAGGCCATAAATAACATGAGTTGCTTAATTCAAAATTGCTAAAGGAGTTTCAGATACAACAAATGACAGGTGACGTGAAGGGCAGACTAGCTTAATGTAATCTTTTTGCAATGTGCTCATATATCCAAACATTACTCACGCCTTATGAATATATACAGTTAGTATTCGTCAATCAAAAATAGAACACAAGTTTTAAAAGAACAAAACCAATGAAAGTGAAGTGAAATAGTGCTCTGGCTTGTCATGAAAAGCACCTGCTATCGTCCCAGAAATTTTGGTTATATAAGTAATCTGGACACTATTTCCTTAACTTGCTGAAGCATCTAAGATACTAGCTTATGCCTTTCAAAATAATAAATGAAATGGCAATCAATTTAAAAAGTAAATGACCCATGGCTATAATTTGAGCATTCAGGAGGCTGAGGCAGGACAATTGATGCAAGTCTGGGGCCAGCCTGGTTACAAAGTGAGTTCCAGGACATCCTAAACTGCATAGTAAAACTCTGGCTCAAAAAAACAAAAGAAACAAATAAACAAAAATAAAATAAATGGCAAAAGGCAACCTTCACAATCCCTCACATAATCTTCATAAAATTAAGAACTGAATAACATTAACATGAATAACAAATACACTTCACCTTGACTGACAGAAACGGTAGATACCAAATATTCAAGTTTCAATGTACGTAGCTTCAATGTACGTGGTTTAGTATGTCCCCAAATTCATGCTTGAAGACGCTTTATCCTCAGTGAGCAGTGTTAAGGGGCAGACCTGAAAGGGAAGTGGCTCGCAGATGAATGTCCTGGTCTCAGAAGTGAATTGTTATTGGAAGGGAGGGTTGTTATAAAAGCACACTGCTTTTGCCCCGACACCCTCTCGCTGGCCCACTCTCACCCTTGCACCTTCCACACGATACAGTTCAGCTCAGTAAACACCAGTGCCACGCCCCTGGCCACCCTGGCCTCTGAAATCGTGAGCCTAATAAACTTCCTTTATCAATCAGCCAGTCTGTGGCATTCTGTGTAGGAGCAGGAAAGGAACCAGGACACACTTCAACACAGACCACTGTGTGCACCGCTCAGGCAGGCTGTGTTGCGCTACAGTAAGAAAGGAACCTCTAGGACAGCACAGGGTGGTGACCCTTCAGCTCACAGCGCACAGTCACACTCGGCCAGGACCAGGCCCTCAGCCAGTCTAATTCAGGGAGCGCTGGGCTTTGTAGAGAAACTCAGGGTAGCAGTAGGCATTTACAGACTCCATCCACTCACTCTAACCTGTGCCCCTATAAACTCAGTGTAAAATTCTGGCTGGGACTCTGACCAGGGAACATGGAAAGCCATGAAATCAATAAAACATTAGCATCATAGAGTGAAAAGTGTATTAGTGGCAGGAAAGGTCACGAACAGAAAACACAAACGCTACCCAAAAAGTACAGGCGTGCCCCTATCTGCAGAGGACTTATTCTGAGACCCACTATGCTTATCCAAAAGCCCAGACAGTACAGGACATTTTATGCACTGTTCTTTCCCATAGATACATACCGAGGATATAAGTTAAATCCTAAATTAGGTACAGGAAGGGATTAAGAACAATAGCTAATAATGAATTCAAACAATTATAACAGCGTATGTTAATGACAGTTACATGACTGTCTCTTAGAGTCAAGACAAATAAGATTTTTCAGACTATGGTGGGAAACGGGTAACTGAGACCTCCACAATACTGCAGATAAGGGGGACCACTATAAAGTATCCTTTATAGGTCAGGAAGTACAGCATGTGTATACGTTTATAGGTGCACATCTTTTTTGTTTTGTTTCGTTTGTACTGGGGATCAAACTCAGAGTACTAACCTCTGCTCCATGCCCAAGGGCAGTGAAATTTCGGAGCAGCCCAAGAGCCAGCAGGGCTCTTCTTTTCCAGGACTGTAAATCCCTGAGTTAGGAGCATTTGAGTTGCAAACTTTAACAGAAAAGAGCGGACCTTGTGTGACAAAGATGCGAAAAGTCGCAGAGGAAGCTCACAGGTCTGCAAGACCTGGTCCATCTGTGTGGTCCTGAATAGCGGACAGGGCACAACGCTCGGCCAGAGCCCGCGAGGTCCAGAGCAAGAGGAAAAGCAGGGATGATGTGGAGGTTTGACTTCTTCACGTTTTATACTGTATATTTGTGTCAGAGGCGCGCGAGGCTCACTTGGATTTGAGGAATCTGCTCCCATAACAGAACTGGTTCCTCAATCCGGGAGGGACTGGAGTGGTGAATCATGCCCTCTGGTGGCAGCAGGAGGATTTTCACCCAGAAAGTCCTGGAGCAGAGCTCTAACTCAGTGAAGCTTGATTACTTCAGAGTCTGCTTTTGACGTGCTAAAAGAAAAAAATGTTCAGGAATCTTTCTGGTACAAACTCCCACAGAACAGTATGATGAAATAAATAATAATATCTTGGTTTTGAGTTTATGTGTAAGTTGGAGTTCATTGAGTCTTGGTTTTATTTTTTAAATTTATTTATTTTGGGTTTTTTTTTTTTTTGAGACAGGGACTCTCTGTGTAGCTCAGATTGGCCTTAAACTCACTATATAGCCCAGACTAGCCTTGAACTCACAGGGATCTTCCGGCCTCAGCCTCCAGAGTGCTCTAGGTACAGGCATGAACCAACATGTTGGTTTTAGCATCTACCAAAGACAGCCCTGACATATAGGCTATATTTGTGAAGTTTTCTGTTGAAGAAAGAGATCTGTTGCCTCCAGTGCCATCCAAGGAAAACATCTTGCTAACTGTTTAGATACTTTTCTTGAAGAACAAGTTTGCAAGATAGAAAGATAATCATAAACTCCACAAATAAAACCCAGGTATTAACACTTCCTTTTGTCTGTTTTTATCTTTTCCTTTATTCTTTCTTTCTTTTTTGTATTACTGGGGATTTCACTCAGAGTCTTCACACCAAGCTACATCCCCAGCTCTTACCCTATTTTTTATTTTGAAAGAAGGTCTCACTAAGAAACTTTTGGGAAAAAATAGGATAACATTGTACATGCAAGAATTCTAAGGCTGGGGACACAGCTAAGTGGCAGAGCACTTGCCTGGCAGGTGTGGAATCTTGGGCTCACTTCCCAGCAAATAAAATAAAACAACTCGGATACACACTAAAAATGTGGGCTCTATTTTAAAATCATGTATTTTAATTTTTTTTAAACCTGCATCTATGGTTCCAGGTTCCCATTGATCTTGTGCTGCCATCCTGGGAGCCCCCGGAGCCTGTGTTGGGTCCGTAGCCAGCTTCTCTCTAGGTAACTTAGACATCACCTTCATTTGCAAGCAGGCCTTGTATTTATGGGCACAGATTATCAGGCCAGTCAATACCCATCAGCTGACTGATTAGTACCAATGCCTTTCTCCTACTTCATTCCCACTACACAGATGAAACCTTAATCAGCAATATTATTTTTGACTAAAATTATTAAAATTGCCCTTCAGATTAATGTCTTATTTACCCTAAAAGAATTAATATTAGCTATGAATCCTGAATGACCCCAAATTGTGTCATTTTAAGGCAGCACAACTTCCTCAAGAAAAACATCCTTTTTAAAATCCTCATCAAAGAAGTCCAGCTCAGTTGGATCCAAATCAAAGCCATCAGTGACCGCCTGCAAGTTGCCCAGGCAGCCAGGCCAGAAGACTGAGAAAGCCAGAGTGAGCCAGGGCCCTGCACGGCCTGAGTGAGAACTGCACAAAGCCCAGTGTATTAGGAACTGCTGGACAAGCTACCAAGCCCGGACAGCCTTTCCGAGCCCTGTCACAAACTGTCCACTTCGGATGGAACAGTATCGTCCTTGTTCCTGCCGTCTTGCTTGTTGATTTTCAGACTCCACCAACGTGAAATCAGACCGGCCCGGGACCACAGGGACCAGTGGGATGCTGCCCCTTGCACCAAGCCTTCCTCAGTCAGCTATTTTAACAAACTTCTTACCTTCAAGGCTGCCCATGCAGCTGTGGCAGCTTATATACAAATCTTTTCTACGGCAATGGAACAAAACATGAGCTATAGTATTTAGAAATTTTAAAACACATCTACTAGAATCCTTCTACTACCAGAACTGTCCATGTATATATATAACAATAGAGGAAATTAGCATAATAAAACCCATTGCCTGTTATCCTGATTCAACAATTATCAATTACAAATCACATACTTCTAAATTCATTTATTTAGCAAATATTCACTAAATACACAGTACGTCCCAGCACTGCTTCGGTTTTTGAGAACTAGTTGAGAGTAAAGCAAAGTATTGAAGCACCTGGAGCTTAGAGCCTAAAGGGGGAAACAGACAGACACCACACAGTACCATGCAGGCTGCCCTAACAAAAGGCCCCGCAGGCAGCTCGCTGACCTTGAAGAGCTTCCCCACAGAAACGGCACCTATAAGAGATGGCCAGGGAGGGAGGAAGAGGAGGCAGATCAGAAGAGGTGGGAGTGAGGCAACTATTGAGGGTGATCCCCAGGAATGAGAATGAACAGAGCAACTAAGGAAGTAACATGGTCACCTTTGCCTGTTAGAACGATCACCTCTCTGGGCAGGGAATGGTCAGGGTGGACAGAAATGCTGGTAGGCAAAAGGCCGGAGGTGTTTAGGAGGCCAGTGTGCTGTCATTTGGAGAAGGGAGGGCGTCCCTACTGTGTGCCTGGGGAGGAGGGCTGGCTCCGGAGCGCTCCCTGGGAATTCTGCTGTTTCCACGTTAATCCAAGGCTGCTGTTTGGGACTGGTCTGTACACACGTGTCCCAAGAGAGGGCACTGGAGCTCAGTGATGTATCAGGGACTGAAAGCAAGGCTGCACCCAGGAAATGCTGGTTAAAAGCCCGGCAGCATTTTCCTTAGGTCTCTGTTACGGAAGGCGACGCCAGGGTGTTCAAGATCACAGGGCAAATTTGTGGCAGGAGGTCAATGCCTTCCAGCTCCATTTGTGGCCGTTGGGCTGTTCGGCTCTTGCCAAGATTTCTCAGCATCTCAGTACAACAGCAGAGACTGAGGGAACATGAGGATTCAAATGACAGCAGTTGGAAACTTTATTGTATACACACAGCTGGAGAAACAGAGATTGTTTCCCTCTGAGGCATTGCACTGTTCATGCTTCCATGGGCTGCCACCAACTCCTATGATTTAATAAGAGGATTTTTCATTTCTCGTAGTCACCATAACGATCTTTGAAAACACGGTGAAAAATTATATCATGAGCCCTTGCTGACCTCTTTACATTTTCCTAAATGAAACTATATGGGGTAAAAAATAAATGAATAGTTTACAGTCATATTAAACTAGGACTGTCGATCATTTTGTAAAGCCTTACTACACTAAGATTAGAAGATTTCTTGCAAAAATAAATAACTAAATGGAAACAGGAAATTACATAGTTTTAGCTCATTTGATTTCAGAATAACAATGATCTAGATTCCATGGATTTAATTTAGTAAAGAGATTTAATGTTACATGCAGCATATTCACTAGCTGTCTGCGCCTTGGTGCGTTTCTCTGAAATGTCAGGGCTTCTCTGATCGCTGAAGTTACTGATAGCCAAAATCTCTTCCCTCGTCTCAGGTAAATCAGGGCATGATAGAAGCTGCATTACTTCATTTGCCCACTAAGTACTGAGCACCTTATTAAGAGCTAAGTACTCTTTTAGGCTCTATCAAGAGAACAATGTGAAAGAGAAAAATTCATTGCTCTCTTCTTACAAAGAAACAAGTGATTCAGCATCTCTGGCCATTCAAGAGATGCAAATTAAAACAACACTGAGACTCCACCTCACCCCCAAAAGGATGGCTACCAATAACAGCTGGCGGAGCTGTGGGCAAAAAGGAATCTTTCTCTACTGTTGGCAGGAATGCAGACTGGTGCAACCACTGTGGAAATCAGTGTGGAGATTCCTCAAAAAGGATTGGAGGTCCTATTGGACCCAGCTATTCTCTCTCTGGATATCTTCCCAAAAGAATTAAAAACATTGTATCACAGCAAAATGTGTGCACCCATGTTTATAGCAGCTCAGTTTATAATAGCCAGATCCTGGAAACAACCTAAATGCCCATCAACTGATGGATAAAAAGATGTGGTATTTTTGTACAATGGAGTACTGCTCAGCTATACAGAATGATAAACTAGACCCTTTTATAAGTAAATAGATGTCCCTTTAGGACATACTCCTTAGTGAAATAAATAAGACACATATGTAAACATCTTATTGTTTCATTAGTGTGGCAAGCTAAAAGGAAAAAACGTATGTATATGTGTGTATATATGTATATAAAAATAGTTAAGATAGTTATGGTACTGATTTCTGTGAGTTCACTGAAGAGAAAGATTTGCACGGTATTATTTGGACAATTGCATGCAGATGTCTTGTGCACTGGGTAAATGATTTGGGGATGACCGTGTGCAGGGTATGTACCATTGTTACCCCCTGATTGACGCACTTTTAAATTTTATCGTATACTTTTTCTTCTTTTCTTTCTTTTTATGTTTGAATAAAATGGATTTGAGGAAAAATAAGTTAAATATTAAAAAAACAAATAAGTGAATATATAGAATGCCTGATGGCAACAAGCGATTTGAAAAAAGCAGTATTGCAAAAACAACTGTACATGTAGAAATCTTGGAAGCAGGGGAACTGTTCATCTAATGCTTTGAGGGCAAAGGTGAGAATCCGGGGATTGACTCTCAGATGAAAACGCAAGGGAAGCCAGGGATGTAGCTCATGGCACAATGTCTGCCTGGCAAGTGCAAGGCCCTGAGTTCAATTCCCAATGCCAAAAGGAAAATCCAGGGGAAACCTGCAGCTGCAGTATGATATAATCTGACCCACACTTTAAGGTAATTCTGGCTTCAGCACTGAAACTAAACTATAAGGAAAAACGCCCCAAAGAAAAAGTATAAATATCACTGAAGTTCCTTCAGAGGGACAGAACCCTTAGAGTGTGGGTCTGAATCTGCGAGTGTTGTGGAGTGGTGTATTTTAAAAGATTAGCTCATGCAGTTATGGAGGCCGGCAAGTCTGAAATCTGCGGGACAAAGGAGCAGCTTGAAAGTTGGAGTAAGAACTGATACAGCTTGAAGTCTGAAATCTGCAGCACAAGCCAAGCAGGCTGGAAACTCAGGCAGGGTTTCTCTGTTGTAATCGGGAGAACAAACTCCTTCTGAAGGAGGCTCTGTTCCCTGCTTGTCCCTGCCTCCTGGTAGCTTTCCAATGGTCTCTCACATTCCTTGGCTCGTGGATGCAGCACCCTGATTTCCGCCTTCATGTTCACATGACATTGGTGCTGTGTGCAGGGACGTGTCCGTGTTTCCCCTTTTTATTGGGACACTGGTCACATTGGAATGAAGCCGCCCTACTCCAGCACAGCCTCATTTTAACTAATGACACCTGCAACAACTCTGTTTGCACAAAGGTTATATCACAAGGCACTGTAGGCTATGATTTCATCACAGAAGCCAGAGGAAGGTGCAAGTCAGGTTATAACACAGGATGATCGCTGTGAACAGAGGAGCCATTGTGCTTGGCTAGTGAGCATTAAAAAGAGAGTTGGTGATCAATAGCCTTGACCTGAAGAAAAATGGTCAAGTTGCCATTTATTGATGTGGTAAAGTCTGCGGAAGGAGACGGTTTGGATGGTGAAATCAAGAGTCTAGTTTTGAACACTGTCTCAGTTCATATTCTGTTTCTAGAACAAAATATTAATACCAGGTAATGTATCAAGAATAGTGGTTTATTTGGCCAACAAGAGTGAGTTCTGGCTTCCGTTTAGCCAGTGATAAAGCTTCCTATCACATCACAGCACAGCACAGGGCACCCATGGCAAGGCAGCATGTAAGATCACTTTTATAACAAAGCAAGTCCATAAATGGGCTTCATGACCCAAATACTCAAAAAAAAGGTAAGGCGGGGGCATCACAATCCCTGACTTGAAATTATACTACAAAGTTACGGTGATAAAATCAGAATGGTACTGGAATTAAAACAAACCTGCAAATTACTGGAATAGGTTAGAAGATATGACCTACAAACACACTCAGCCACCTCACCTTTAACAAAGGGAACAAACATGTTCACTGAAAGAAAGATAGTCTGTTTAATAAGTGGTGCTGGGAAAACTGGCTCTCCATATGCCAAACACTAAAACTAGATCCATGTCTATCACTGTGTACTAAACTAAAGTCAAAATGGATCCAAGATCAGAAACACTAAATCTGCTGGAAGACAAAGTAGGTAGGAATCTTGACAACAAAGGATTAAGCAGAGTTCATGAACAAAAATCAAACTTCACAGAAAATACTTCCCAGAAACAACTGGGTTCATGTCTTATTAAAAAATTTTGCAAGTCAAAAGAAATCTCCAACAGAGTGAAAAGAAAACCCACAAGTTGGGAAAATATCTTAGCCAACTGTCCCTTCTATCTAGAACACATAAATAATTTTTTAAAAAATCAGGTCTCCAAAATTCAAGGAGCCAATCTAAAATGGGCATCAGAGATGAATACACAGTCCTTAGATAAAGAAATACAAATGTTAAATAAATATATGAAAAAATATTCAGCATCAATGGTCATTCAGGAAACGCAGCACTGAGATTCCATCTTACCCCAGAAAGGATGCTATTACTAAGAAATCAGCCAATAACAAATGCTGGAGGGACTGTGGGGAAAAAGGAACTCTTCTCTACCGCTGGAAATGTAGACTAGTGCAACCACTGTGGAAATCAGTGTGGAGATTCCTCAGAAAGCTAGGATTAGAGAGTCTAACTGACCCAGCTCTCCCACTTCTGAGCATTTTCCCAGAAGAATTGAAAACATCATACCACAATGATATATGTGCACCCATGTTTATAGCAACACAATTTGTAATAACCTAATCATGGGAACAATCCAAGTGTCCATCAATCAAGGAGTGGATAAAAAAGATGTGGTATTTTATACAATGGAGTACTACTCAGCTATAAAGAAAGATTGCGTGGACACTTTTATAGGAAATGGACATGACTTGAGACCATACTCGTAAGTGAAGTAAATCAAACTCACATGTGTAATGTGTAAACACCATATAGTCTCCCTAGTGTAAGAAACTGAAAAAGTATATATGATCCAAAATCCACAACAAATACTGTGTAAGAGTAAGAAACTGTTCAAAGAGGAAAAGTAATTGGGATATGGAAAAGGAGCCAAGAAGGGAAGGAAAAGACATAAGTGTGTGTGTGTGTGTGTGTGTGTGTGTGTGATAGCTAAAGTGCCTATACTAATTGTATTAGCTATTTAAAAATAACAGTTAACATTCATATGATTAGATCAATTTTGCATGTCTATATCTGTTATTCTAAGCAACCCTTTTGAAGGTAACAATATGCAATATTACAACCATTGTCAAACTCCTATCATCTTGTTTTATAAATCTATACTGTTATTGCATGGGCTTGTTGTTGTTGTTTGCCTCTTTTGCTTTTCTTTTTTGTGTCTTTTTTTCTCAAATAAATTTTAAAAAATACTCACGGAAGGGCTCACCTCTGAACACAGGGGTACTGGAGACCAGGTTCTCAGCAAGTGAGCTTCTGAGCGAGGCTTTCAATTCACAGCAGGTCTCTGCATTCAGATAGAGCTTCACTCCTCCCCTGAGCCCTTCCCTTTGTTAGTGGTGCAGTGAGAGAGAAGGCAGGCCCCAGGTATGCGGCTAGAATGGGCAGGCAGGGGCTTCCAGCGTCGCCCCCATTCCCACCCCAGACTTAGTGGCCTCAAATGGCCCTCATTTCTGGTCTGCTCCCTTCTGTTCCCAGGCCCTCGTTCCTTCCTCCTTCCCATTCCCTTCATTATAAAAACATCCCTAAGACCTCTCAATAGAAACTTTAGGCATAGTTACATTTTTTTATTTTATGGAAAAAAAAATAAAACAATATTTCATAACAAAATAATAGGAGAATAACAATAGTTAATACATCACATGTTGGTATCTTTAAAGTAGTTGCTCAGGGCATAGTTACATTTTAAAAGTTATTAAAATAATGGATGAAGCCAAAACTAATTATGAGCTGCAAAGATATCCTTTCTAACCGCGATATTTTGCAAGGAACACTGAGATTCTAAGTGAACTTAATGGGGACATGTTATTAATAGTTTGGTTATCCTCAAATTAATAATAGCCTGTGGCTTGAAAAACTATGTCCTGTTTAGTGTATTTATTGCTATCTTCTAAACTGCATGATTTATAGTAAGGGTAAGCAAAGAGCTGCCTCTTTTGATCAACGTTAGCTAGATTCTTAGGCCTTAGAGAAAGAATTATGTCTCCAAATAACAAAATAAAAAATATAATATGGCTAAATTCCTTTAAAATGAGTTTAAAAACTAAAGTTCAGGAGAAAATAGATCAATTCTTAAAATTATATCTAATTTCAAATTCTGTCCTGCAATTTAAACCCTAAAGGTGCTTAGAATGTGATAAAATAGTTTAATTCTTCTATGGGTGTTCACTTTATGGAATGGTTCTGTTTATGAATGAAAAATCTTTGCTATGGCTTTGAAGAAGGTGAGACATTATTCATATTGATCTGGGATGTGGTGTGTATAAAGACATGCTGGTCACTATTCAATAGCCAGCCTGATTAGTTAGGGAATAACTATTCCACCAGAATAAATATCCCTGAAGGACCCTGGGTTCCGAAGACCAGTGTTGCCCAGGATGTTCCATCTCATGTCTGTCACTCCTGAAACTCCCAGGCCACCATCTAGAATCTGGCCTGCGGTCCTTTGGAGGTCACTCTTCTCAGATCAGACTGTGTGGCCACACTGATACTGTGGCCTTTGCTGCGAGGCCTGTGGATTCCGGCATCCTGTACCCACCAGGCGTCACACTGAGTCACACCAGGGCCAGGCTCGCAGAGGAAGCAGGCCAGAACCAGAACCCGCAGAAGCGCAGGTCTGAGAGAGGCGAACCTTGCAATCTTCGAGGAGAAAAGGGGCCGAGCGCTTTGCTTTTTGGGGATCGCTGGGCCTTTTATTTCTTCCGAACAGTGCTACCAGGTCCTTCACAAGAGGCTCTGTCTTGACCAGAAATGCCTAACGAAGCGTGCTGGAGGAAGGGGCTTACAAAGGACCTGGGAAGGAGAGCGGGGGAGAAAACAGAAGGGCCAGGTGACCACTGTCACAGACTTGTGCAAACCGGGGCTGGAGACACCAAATTCGGGAACCCACGGAAAACCCCTCTACACTGCGTGTGTGTGCAGACAAGCGCAGGGCGCCCACTTCCCGTGTTCTCCTCTTTCAAGCTCTTAGGCGAGCTGGGAAGGTCTTGCATGCACATAGCGAGGCTCCACGTCGCCAAGGACCTCGGGAGTCCTCTCTTGGCTAACTTAGGCTTCCTCCAGCCCGAATGCCCGGGTCTGCCGAGCTTCCTGCACACTCGTGGGCGGCCGGCACCGGAGCTGGGGAGCTGGGAGCAGACCCTGTGGCTGGGCCGCAGCTCCCCACAGGCAGGCGCGGCTGAGGCTGCGACCCACGAACTTCCAGCCGCCCTAGGTGGCCGTGCCTGGCAGTTTGCCTTTTATGCCCCCCTCCCGAGCAGGCTCTCAGTGCTGGCTCTGAGGGTTTCCCAGCTCACTCATTGCACCCCCTCTTCCACCACAACCTCCAGTGAGCTACTGGCGCCGCTCCAAAAGCCTCCCCGGCACCCAGCTCCAGCCCGAAAATAAACGCACCTTGCCAGAAAACGGGGGGAGAGGGATCATGTGAACCAAAAGAAGGAAAATTCTAGAAGAACGACCCCATTCTCCAGGAAAAGGTAATGAGGGGAAGCGAAACAGTGTGAACTTACTCGGAAATGCAAACAGAGCTCAACTCTCCCGGGCTTAAACAAAAGCCCGAAAGACAAGTCAGCCAACGCGCTCGGTGGCTTCCCAGAAAGGGCCTCATGAATGAGAATGGGTTGCTAGGTTTCCTCCCTTCCTCCCCACAATCGCTTCCCACAAGATTTCCACTGCCAAAAGACAGCGGGCGGGGCCTGCCCACAGCTGAGCCGGGCGCCTCGCCAGCACCGCCCACGAGGGCGCCCCGGGCCGCTCCCGCCTTCAGGACCCTGGAGAGCGCTCGCCGCACCCCTGGGACCCGCGCCCAGCAGAGGCGCACTCCCCTCCCGTGCTTGGTCGCACTGTCTCTTTAATTCTGCGTCCCGCCTCCACCTTCATTTTTCTTGGCAACCACCACTCATTTTTTTCACGGACGGATTCAATTGGGTTTTCTGTTTTATTTTGTTTTGCCTGAGGGGAGGGATTTGGGCTGGCCGAATTAGTGAACCACACTACCCAGGTGCACCAAGAAGCAGGGAAACCAAGCCTGCACAAGCCCAAGTGCCTTTCAGAAGCCACCAGGTTCAGCTTCTTTATCAATGAAGATGAACTCAAAGACTAAAACGTCACTCACCGGGTTACCCGCGAAGTTAGTAGCAATGCTCGGTCCAGAAGGTTGCGTTCCTGACTTTGACTCATGGTTCCCAAAAATAATATTTTCATCACTTTCCAAAACAAAAAACTTTGACCTTTGCCCTCATCACTTAAGTGTCGTGGGCAACAAGTGGGAGGATAAAAAGGCTGTGCTCCTGAAAACGAGACATCACGCGAAGTTCAGAGAGGATTCCTAGTAGTCGCCGCAACCTCGAGTCCTGGTCTCTTCTGCTGCCCTCAGTCAAGCTGAATTAATTAGTCCCTTCCTGCAGCCACCCTGAGAAGATCTGGGGTCCCTTTATCCAAGCCTCCCCTAAACAAGTGCTCCAGCGGAAGCCAGTAGCCAAGTCTAGCTCTGTGCAAACGGACAGCTAGGTTGGGTGTGGATGGGAGGCGGGAGGAGAGGACGAACAGGGAGATTTTCGTCCAAAGTCTCAAAGAATCAAGAGTTGCAAACACTCTTTCACACACGTCGCACCCAGTGTACAAATTCCCTAAGAAAGTTAGCACGCACACTCTGATACCAGGTGGGCTGGAGTGGGGTCAGTGATTTTGCGTTGCTAAGGGGCTTCTAGATACGGGCAGCGCAGCGGCTCCACTGACTATATTCGGGTGGCACCGAGGTAGAAAAGGAGGGGAGCAAAGCGGGAGATCTAACCTTTGGCCTTTCCTCTCCCGCTTTGGCCGACCTCTCCCTGCAGTCCCAAAGTTACTTCCCACAGTGCTGTAGCAATGGCCTCACTTCGGCGCTGGACGCCACAGTAACGCTGTGCCGGTTTTGTTTCTCTCCTTCCCGCACCCTGCCCTCCCGCCGCCGGCCCGGCACAGCTCCCAGGCTCGCCCGCCGCCCCGAAGCTGCGCAGCCTCCTCTCTAGCCCGCTCTGCAGCCTCGCGCAGCTCTTCGCTCACCTTCTCCGGCGACCGCCCCCCGAAGCTCCCCGGCGGCGCCCGGACTTCTCCCCTCTGCTTCCCGCCCTGTCGGCCGCGCGGCTGCGGCGGGCGCACGAGGAGCTCCCCGGCCGCCGCCTGCTCCTGCTCGGCGCAGCCCTGGCGCTGCCTGGCCGCCCCCCGGGGGGCCGCCCGCTGAGGCCGGCCGATGGGGTGGTCAAGCCCACAGAAGAGGAGGCCAGCGCCGGGCAGAGTTCGCCCATGCCCGTGAGTAC
This sequence comes from Cavia porcellus, assembly GCF_034190915.1. Taxonomy (NCBI): domain Eukaryota; kingdom Metazoa; phylum Chordata; class Mammalia; order Rodentia; family Caviidae; genus Cavia; species Cavia porcellus. The sequence continues at coordinate 75,922,777 of NW_026947494.1, read as the reverse complement.
TGTGCGCCCCTCCCCAGCCTGGCGCGCACGCCAGCCTCTCCCACTTGTTCCTGGCCGCGACAGACCCCGGGGCCAGCCGTGGGAGGACGCAAGGCCGGGGAGCAAGGGACGGAAGGGCGCCAGAGGATCCTGACCCACGCACGCACACACACACACACACACACACACACACACACACACGCATGCATACACACGCGGAGCCACTCTAGGCTACTTTCTCCCGGGCCACTCCTTCCCGGCCCAGGGTCCCCGGAGCGGAAGGGAGTCCTCTCCCACCCTCCAGGCTACTGTTCAAACTCGGCGCGAAGCTGCCCCCTCGGGCTGGCCTCCCCCAGACCCGCCTCCGTCCTGGCGCTCGCTCGCCCTCCCACTCCCCTGCCCTCTCCGGCGGCCAGGGAGGAAATGACGTGATGTTATTTTTGTGTCAGGTCAGTTATTTTGGTCCTCGGGCTCCGCGGCTCACTGCCCCGCCGCGACCGCTTGCCCTGCTCTTGGCGTCCGCAGAACTGGGCGCCAGGGTTTCCCCGCCGCCGCGTGGTCTCCCCGCTTCACGCATTCCGTACTCCGTAGTCCCCGGAGAAGGGGGAGTCAGGGGGCCCCACAAGCGAGTCCGCCACATCCCGAGTCGGGGGTCAGTTCTCCCTCCGCCCCGCCCCTGCCGGGTCGCCAGGTGCCGCCTCCGGGCGCTGGCTGCGTGGGACCGGATGGGGACCCCTCTCCAGTGCGGGAGAACGGGAGGCGGAGGCGGCCCAGAGCCCGGGCGGGGGCCGAGCGCAGAAGCACCGGGCGCGCAGTACAGAGCCGCGATTCCCGGGCGGCGAGCACCACCCACGCGCAGCGCCGCGCCCCGCTCCATTCACAAGGTCCGGGCGCGGGCCCGCTCTCCCCGGTGCGCTCGGCCCCCGCACGCTCGGCGCGGGCGTGGAGAGCCGGTGCTTTGCAGACGCCCTCAGCGCCAGCGGGCTTGCACCCGCACCTTGGGCGTCTCCCTGGGGTGGGGGCCGAGGAGGGGAAGTGTCTAGGCGCGGGGCTCGCCGCGGGGGGCTTGGAGAGGCGCCCCCAGCCGCGGCCGCCAGAGGGAGGCGAGCCCGGGATTGCCCAGCCCGCGGGGGAGGAGGGAGGGGGCGGGGAGCAGGCAGAGCGGAGAAGGAAGAGGAAGCGAGAAGTGGGCGAAGCGCAGACGGAGCTCCGGGAAGGGGAGAGCCGAGGAGAGCCACCGCGGGCGTAGTGAGGACCGCGCTCGCCATTGTAATCAATTCAGGCACACACCGGACGCATGCGCACGGCCAACGGAGGCGAGCCTGCCGGAGCGTCCCCTCCGGCTAGCCCGGGGGACAGTGGGACCGTGAGTACCCGGCTTCCTCAGTACCCCCGTTCTTCCCCTCCGCTTCTCCCTGAGGCTCCGGCTGGGAAGAGGCAGGGGCTGGACGGGCGCGCACCGGGGCCCTGCGCGCCGCCAAGGAGAGTGCGGATCCGTCCCCCCTCCTGCAGCCCACCCGGCCCGGCCGTCCGGCCGTCCGTGCGCGCTGGGAGGAGGTGCGGGCTGCGGGTGTGGCTGGATCTGCGGAGGGGCGTCGAGCCACGACCAGGCTCTACCTGGTCCGCCGGGGTGTCCTCGCAGTTCCAGCTCCGCAGTCCCGGGTCTGTGACAGGGCAGGGGACGCAGCAGCCCAGCCGTTAAGTCCGGAAAGCTAGCAGATCACCCCGCGCACATTTAGGAAACCGGACTCGTGAAAAGGGGGGCGTTCTCCCGGGACGAGAAAAGGACTTGGAGGGGCCCGGGTGTCCGAGGCGGCCGTGTGCGCGCAGATGGGAAGGGGAAAGACGCCCCGAGTCGCAGCACCTCCTCTTCGGAGACCTGCAGCCCAGGCGGGGCCAGGAACAGGGCCAGGCAGCGTGGCCCCGCGCCCGCGCCCTGGAGGGACAGCCTGGTGTCTGCCTTTACCTGGAGACGCTCTCCACGCCCTGGCAGCCGCACCGACAGATTTGTCCGTTCAGGTTCTGGCGTCGTGGAAATTTTCCGTGAACAAACCCTGGCGCTTGGTCTTCCGCACTCGGTTGCTCTGAGGAAGTTGGGAAGAGTCTGGGCGCCCGGACTGCGCTCATCGGAGCCTGGCGGTGGGAGGATGGCGAGGTGGGCTCCTACGCGGGACAGAAGTGGGCGACCCAGAGGAGGTTCTGAGTCCTTAGCAGCCCTCCAGCGTGGCAGAGTAGGTGGCCTGGGTGCCTTAGAAGACGCAGGAAGCAGAGACAGCGGTGGGCTCTTGGGGACCTGTGTGCGCAAAGATCCCTCCTGCCCATTCCTGGGGGTTACAGAGGGGACGACGGCTTGAATGGCGCAGTGGTATGGAAGCGGGCGTTTGGAGGAGAGGTGTGTGTACTCTGCGGCATTCCCACATCTCCAGAAGGTGGTGGACGTTGTGGGAAGTTGTCAGAGGGCGCTATGACCTGCCCACTCCGCCCCCACCTGTGGAAGAGGCTTTGAGGAAGAAGGGCACCAAGACTGAATTGGGTCGTGAGCTTCCCAGATTCTCGGTTTGGGTCAGAAAAGGATACCCGCAGCGGAAGGGCGGCGGACTTAAGTGTTCAGGGCCGAGCTGGGGAACGCGAGCAGGTGCTGCCCAGCCACCCGCGGCGGACAGGATGGAGAGGGCTGCATGGTGGTCAGGATTTCTGTCCTGCAGGAGGAGAGCGCTGGAAGGGAAATCACTCCTGTCCCCTCTCCTCAGCAGGGCTAGAGGCCAGTTCTTTGACGTGAGCCCCCTAGTCCACCACCCAGTAGGTATCCCGCTGAGGTTCTCCAGTGGTTGCCTTCGGACCCTCTAGCCGGCCAGGCAGTCACCTGTCCAGTGGGGCTCCCAGTTGTCCCAAGTAAGGGGAGCAATGGACTCCAGCCTCAGTCATCCGCCCCTGCAGGGCTTGGCTTCAGTTGACTTCCAGTGGCTTCAAACCGAGAAAGGGACCAGAAAAAGATCCACGTTTAGGAAGTGTTTGACTCCTTCCAGACTTGATGAGAACACTTGTATTGAAATAACTGTCTTTAAATTCCTTGGCACAATCATGATTTGCAACTCACTGTTTTTCTTTATTTTCTCTTTTTGCTGAAACCTAATTTTCTGTTGGGTCTCATCCTGTTTTTTGTTTGTTTGTTTGTTTTTTCTTTTTATCGGATCGAACCAGGGATCGAACTCACGACTGCCTGCTTGCAAGGCAGGCGCTTTATGCCGCTGAGCTAAATCCCCAGCCCTAGGGTCTCATCCTGTTTATGGTCTGTTCATTAAGTAGCATCTTTTGCTTTGCATGCCGCTAATGCATGTGATAGGCAATGTGGTCTAGTGGTGAAGAGTCCTGGGATCTTTAGCTGTCAGTTCAAATCCCAAACTGACTGTGTGACTCAGACAAGTGACCTAACTTCTCTGTGCCTTAGGATAAATAGAGGTGCCCATTTCGTGATGTAGTTACTGGCATTCAATAAGTCATACGTTGTGCTCTTAATAACTTCCTGATGCATACCAAGTAAAAACTATCATGAGAATGATAAATTAGTTCAGCGGACTGCAAAAAAAAAAAAAAGCAAGAACATGTGTATTTTGTCTATTTTAAAGTGTATGTACAAAGAAATAGATGTCAATCGTCAAAATCAGGAAACTAATGTTTTCTGTCAGTATTTAAATACAGTGCATTTTTATCTCTAGGCCTTTTATGAGACTCATGCAAGCTTAAACAGCCTTTGAAGGAATTTGTCTCCTAGCTTCAAAAGGGTTCACTTTACAAAACGGATATTTTTTCAAATGCAAGTTGAAAAGGGCTGGGGAGGTGGCTTAGTGCTTGCTTGACAAGCCCAAGACTCCACAGGCCCTGGGATGGAGGTGAGGGGAAAGAAAATTCATGCTGGGGCTGTTCTGTGGAAGGGAGAAGCGAAGTCATGATGTTTATAGAAATTCAGTGTCTGCACTGAAATACTGCATTGAGTCCATTTTATTTCAAAGAATCTGCTAAATTTTTCTTGGGGATTAGAGGGGCATTTCTCTGAGATCACTGTAGACACTTGTTTGTAATAACCTTTATCATGTCAGAAATGCACAGTAATGACAATCTGGTGATTTAATCTACCTCCTACATTTGCAGATAAGGAAACATTCAGGGAGATTAAGGATCCAGCTAATTAGGGGCTAAAATAGGATTAGAATTCTTTCTGCCTCTCTCCCCAGGGCTCTTACACACCACTCTGATGATTTCCTATTTACAGCAGACTTGTGAACTTTTCACGAGCAGGAGACCAGAAGGTCTCTATACGGAACAAATATACAAGCGTGCGTTACAGACAGTAGTGGTGAGGCCACTGTTGTCCAAAGGTTTGTCCTGGCCTTTCACAAAATTAAACATGACCACATGATTTGCCTCAGGTAAAGTAAGGTCACAGATCAAGCTAGAGGCCTGTTTTGAAACTGTAAAGCTCACTAACGTATGCATTCAGTTCCATATCCTGTTAGTCCCTGGAAGAAGCTTTGCATTGCAAATCATTTTTAAACTTTCTTAAAATCTCCCTTCTGTAGCTTTGCTATGAAAAATGCTTGTAGGAAAGGCTTTCAAAATTACACAGATTTTATGGACTAAGAAGAATGAAGAAGAAAACAAACAGCTTCCTTATTTTAATGCAAAAGCCCAGTTAATGCTTTGATTCCAGGTAATTCAATATCACTTCCTAAAGTAATTCCTAAAATCCTTCTTCATGTGGCAATCCTGACATTCATCTTCCAAGAGCTATGTAGATTGCAGATTATAGATCCAGCCCTCACAGGAACAGTTTAGGAATTCCATGGCAGAGACTTTTGGGTGAGCATATGGACTTGCAAAGTTATTTGTAGGAATAGTGTGTTTTCCAGGGAAGGTACTACCAGGAATTGTGCCTGATCCGGGCAGAAGGAAACTGATTCTCTCTAGTGTTGAACTGTGTATCTTACTCTTGCCTGCATCCTGCGATGGCTACCGTGGGTCCTTGAACAGAGACAGAGCAGGGAATGACTTCTGAGCTTGCTTCGAAGCCAGTTTAAGAGAATGAGTTTTGAAATCACACTTGTCAAGTCCAATCCCAATATGATTAGAATGTGAATCACTGTCCAAAAGTGAATCTTTCAGCTTGGCTCTTGGGTGCACCACCAGGTGACTCACCATTTGAGTTGCTATTCAACAAGTACAGTGTCAGTCAGCAACAAACAGAGTTCACTGTGAGTCAGAACTCAGCATTTAGTGCAAGAAGTGTGAGTCATGGTCTAGGGCACCATCGGAGATGGTCCCTGAATGTAACCTTGAGCTGCACCCTCCAGAGTGCAGACTCGAACCTGGGGGTGAGTCAGTTCATAGTACAACTCAGTGAGCTCTGGTGGATGCCATTCACAATAAAATTAGGCGCCATTGTGTGCTCCGTGTGCTATAACGTAATTAGGAAATAGATTAGATTACTTTGATTCTGTTCCAGCTGATGTGAAATATAAGTAATATGCTCAATTGCTCACCAGTGATACTTCACATGAATTACTTCCAAAGTTATTACAGCCAGTTAATTTTTCTGGTTTCTAGTTATTAAGTAATTATTCCACATTGTAAAATCCTTTTTAATGTTTGTTAGTATTTGGATTTTAGGCAAAGGCATTTCACGCACTTACCCAGTAGTTTGACCCAAAGATGGGATGTCCAGCTTACACCTTAGTCCAATAATGAGGAAGCAGAGACCCCGTTAGCTAATTGGTCTTCATGTGTGCCTGTCATCTCTGAAGCTCACTACACAGTCATTCTCAAGAATAATGTCATGTGGTAGCCAGCACAGACTGGAAGAAGCAGCCAGCCCAGCCCCTACATGTATGCTAACTACCATTGTGACTGTCCCCTGGGTGGCCAGTGCCAGCCAGAAGAACCAGTCAGTCATATCTTGGAGAAGCCGCAAGTGTCTGGAGAAGCTTGCCTCACACCCCACAGCCTCCTGGGGAAACAGAGTTAGGAGAAAGCCAGGTGCCCGACCCATGACCCTACACTGGGACAGGTGGTCAACATGGGAAGTGCCTGGGACCCCCCCACTTGGCATGGGAAGTGCCTGGGACAAGCTGCTTGTCCAGAGGAGCTCAGGAAAATGTCAAGACAAAGGAGCAAAAGGAAATCTCTGGCCTCCAGCCCAAACACAGCAAGTCTAGGAGACGTGGACAAGGGAGAAAGCAGAATCTCACACCTGAAATTTCTTGGATGATGGCACCTAAAGTAAAGAAACTGCTTCATTAGGCTGCAAAAGAAATCAGATCAGAAATAATCTCTCAGGCAAAAGAAGAAATCACAGACATATAAAAGGGTTGCTGAGCATAACTAAAGAAGACCTAGGTTTTAAAAAAAAATAGAGGAAAATGGAGAATGAGGGAAACCTTGAATGAACAGTACAGAGAACAGAAATGCAGGAAACAGACTGAAAGAGACATCCCAGAAATTAAAAACTCCACTGAAAGCTGGCAAAACCATTTGAAAGAAACTGACAGACTTTCAGACCTTGAAGACAGGATGGCATCTGGCAATCGTGAAAAGAAAGATCTCTTGAAAATAACAAGAAACCATGCAGTAACAATTCAATAGCTGCAAAACGACATGAAGAAAAATAACTTAAGAGTGATAGGTGTCCGTAAAAAAGTAAGAATCAACAACAGATGATACAAAGAGATTATTTACAGAAGTACTAGCAGAGAACTTCTCAAGCACAGAAAGAGGACCTGACATACAGATAAGTGAGGCATGTGGAACTCCAGCTAGCCATAACCAAAATAAATCTACACCCAGACATACCATAATCAAGATCCCAGAAATTCAAAACAAGAACAGAATGTTAAAGGCTGTTAGAGAAAAGATACAGATCACCTGTAAAGGAAACCCCATCAGAATCACAACAGACTTCTCAACACAAACCATCAAATCAAAGAGTTTGAAGTGAAGTATTTCAAGTCCTGAAAGAAAATAACCTCCTACCGAGGTTGATGTACTCTGCAAAACTATCTTTCAAAATTAATGGAGAAATAAGATACTTCCATGACAAAGAGGAAGTGAAGGAATTCATGACCACCAAACCAACCCTACAAAAAACCGAAGGACAGTCTAGAGAGATTTTTTATAAAAAAGACCACAGTTCCAGGAACAGCAATAGAGGGGGATCACCGAGCAGGACAGACAGCTGAATGGAGGGGAAAAATAGAGAGCCAACAGCAGGAAAAAGACATGGCAGAGATGAACCAGTGCATGCTGGCCAGAATCATTAATGTAGAAGGCCTCAATTCACCAATAAAAAGAAACACAGGCAGAGTAGATCTAGAAATAAGATCATCAAAATGCAGTATACAAAAAACACATTAACTCAAAAGGCAATTCATAGATTGAAAGTCAAAGGAGAGAAAACAATGCTCCATGTGACACAAATCAGAAAAAGTCAGGAGTAGCTTGCCCATCAATCGCAGAATGGATAAGAAAGACATGGCATTTTTATACAGTGAAAAACTACTCAGCTATAAAAAAGGATAATCCCAAGGTTCTTATAGGTAAATGGATGCAACTTGTGATCATGCTCTTGGGCGAAATGATTCAGACTCACATAGCTGAACATCATGTCTCCCTAGTATAAAAAAACTGAAGGAGTTAATGGTATCCAAATGCATAACAGATGTTGTGAAAGTGAAAAGGGAGGAAACATAAAAAAGAGAAGATGGTAGCAATTGTTAATTCCTATTTTTTTAAAGTCCTGTATAATTTTCATTGTTTATTTTGCTTGGATTTATTCTGTTCTGTTTGATTTTATTAAATCTGGTGGCATGGGCAGCTCTTTCAAAGATAAGATATATTATGGTAGCCACTGTTGATTTCTTATTATCTTGTTTTGCAATCCTGTGTCACTTTCATTGTTTTATTTTATTTTGCCTGTTTGTTTGATGGTATGAGCAGCTATTTTGAAGTAACAAGAGGCATTATGGTACCCATTGTTGATTTCCTATTATCTTGTTTGAAATGCTGTACCGCTTTCACTGTTTTGTTTTGCTTGGCTTTATTCTGTTTGGTTTTATTCTCTTAAAAGTAAAAAATTACAAAGAAAAAAATACTGTAGAACACAAGTTTGCACCTCTGCTTTAAGATGCCACCATCTGTCCCACCCCCACTGTTTGTTTGTTTGTTTTTAGGCTGGGGATTAAACCCAGGGACTTACACATGGTGAGCAGTATTCCACCACTGAGCTACATCCCAGTCCTATACACAGGGCACTTCTAAGCCTTCTAGGGCTGCTTGTCTAGAATCAACACAAAACAGTAGAGAGAATTATGCAACCTATTCCTTACCCTATCCTTGAAAGTACTTTTATGTCTCAGGGTGGGATAGAACGAGATTTAAGGGACCAGTAGATTTCTTAGTTTGTGTAAAACTGCCATTGATTGGGGCTGGGGATTTAGCTCAGCAGCACAAGCGCCTGCCTTGCAAGCAGGCAGTTGTGAGTTCGATCCCTGGTACCGATAAAAAGGAAAAAGACAAAAAACAAAACAAAAACAAAACCTGCCATTGATAATAAGAGGCAAATTACTATACTTGGAAACAAAACACTGTACAGGGGCTCTGCCATATATCTTTGTTGCATTGTTATAAATATGTGTTTCTAGTGATAACCTGGATACTAATTCATATACCTCCTGCTCCATCAAAAGTATAAATGAGTTGTATTTAACAGAGACTTTACAAAAATGGTTTTTTCTCATTTATTGCAATTCATGGCAAATTCAGATTGTTCAAATTCTATAACAAATTTGAATATTTTTACAACTGAAGTAGAGATCCTCCATAAACGTGCTAGGTTTCAATGAGGAAGGATTAGATACTGTTGTGAGGTCTACAATTGCTGTTACTTTGTCTACTTGCGATTATATACATCTTAAGTGTATAACCCTATTTCACAAAACAATAAGACAATTACAAAGTAACCACCAAGCAAGAGGATGGTGAGAGGTAACCTTTGAGTGACAGTAGTCATCACATGATCACAACTACTGCTTCTTTTTTGGTCAGGCCTTATTTTCAGGGTAGCACAGAATTTAATAAACTTTGCATAAGTACACTGTCATGTAACTACCATCGTGGGTCTTAGTTTTTTAACCTCAGCATTACCAATGTTTTAGGTGAATAATTCATGACAGGAAGGGGGACTGTCCGGTGTGCTGTAGGCTGTTTAGCACATCCCTGACTTCTACCCACTGCATACCAGTGGCACCCCACGCCGATGTGATTAAAATATCTCTGGCTGTCAGTATTGTCAGGTATTCCATGGGGGAAGAGGCAAAAAAATCACTCATTCTTTTTTTTTAAATTTTATTTAAAGAAAGACTAAACAAAACAGAAAATGGGCAGAAATAATACATACATTGAGAGAAAAACAGTAAGAAATCACTAGTTAATGTTTACATACTGTCCTTTTACAAATAGTTGTTCAAAATACAAAAATGGAGCATATAAAGTGGGAATTCAAACAGTGACACTGCAAACAGTTCTGTTCAACTATCCAACAAAAACTTAGTGACATGGTTGTCAGTCCTATACACTTAAACATACATGCAGTTATCCATATCTTCAATTATGTTGAGATTAAACAAACTAAAGCAGGCTAAAGTCATTCTGAACAAAGAATAATAGTATTGTTGGATTTCACATCATGACACTCCGGGATCAGCACTGGGTACTGTAGTGTTTTGTTTTGTTTTGTTTTTATTTAAACAAAGACTAAACAGAACAGAGAATGGGCAGAAATAATACATACTTCAAAGAAAAAATAAACAATAAGAAATCACTAGTTGATGATTACAGATTGTCCTCTTACAAATAGTTATTCAAGATACTAAAGTGGAACATATAAAGTGGGGATTCAAACAGTGAGACTGCACCAGTTCAGTTCAACTATCCAACAAAAACTTAGAAATATGGTTATCAATCCTATACACTTAAACATACATACAGTTAATCCTTATCTTCAATTATGTTGAGATTGAACAATCCCAAACAGCCTAATATCACTGTGAACAAAGAATACTACTATTGCTGGGTTTCACAGTGTGACGCTCCAGGATCAGAACTGGGTACTTTCGTGTCTCTTTTTCTTCAAAGTATCTGTTCATCATGTGTCATAAGATCAGTTCTCATAAGCTGTTTACTCATTCTTATTTGGATCAAAATACAAAATATTGCCAGGCAAGATGGTGCACACCTGTAATGTCAGGTGTACAGGAAGATTGCAAATTCAAAAGCAACCTTGTGAGAGCTCATTAAAAAAAAATAAAAAAACAGAGCTGTAGCTTGGACCTCCAATATGGCAAGACGATAGGCAGGCAGACAGACAGACTGACCGACCAACAGACTGATACACACATTGCAGTTGTCCACCAGGACAGCACTGCAATCGATAAGCACTTTCCTAGCCTCTTTAACTGTAAGTCACCAGTGCCTGTTTTTGGACCTCACAGCACCCCAAACATGCCTTTTGCCTCTGATTTATACCTCTGCATTGTTTTTGAGATTCATCCATCGTTGCTGCCTGAACTGATTTTTCAGTGTCATGCCGTGTTCCTTTGAGTGAGTGCACCTCAGTGCGTGGAAGACTTTGGAATTGTTACTGGTGTGGATCACTAGAATGGACAATCTCGTCTGTGTCCTCTGGTCAGTTTGTCCTTTTGTTCCATTGGGTAAAAGCACAGAAGCTGTACTTCTGGGTAATGAAGTCAGTGTATGCCTAGCCCAATAGACGCTGCCAAGTGATGCTTCCACTTGCAAAGCATGTGTTGCTTCATAGCCAATGAAAAATGGCCCATCAATCTTTATTGTTGTTAATATTATTACTTATTGATAGGAGCTCTTTGGTGGGGGGGATTGAACCCAGAGCTTTCTCACTGAGCTAGATCTCTGGCTTTTTTAAAAACATGTATTTACTTATTTGTTTTGAGACAGGTCTTGCTAAGTCTCTAAACTGTCCAGCCTGGTTGATTTATGATCTCTTACCTCAGCCCCCCAGACGCTGGTGTTACAGGTGTGCACAGCACACCTGGCTGACAGGAGTTTTCTCTGTATTCCGAATACATGTTGTCAGGCAGAAATGTGTATATGCTGCTGACTGTGTATGCTGTAATGTCCTCTCTGAGTCTGTGGTTTGTGGTTAAGGTCTCATCCCATCATCCATAACCCAGTTTCTGTTGAAAACCATGCTTCTGTGATGGTAATGTCTTTTTTCTTCGGTGGTGTAAAGTTTTCTCTTTCTTTTTGGCTTACTGCAGTGAACATAATTAAGCACAGGTGTGATTTTGTCTGGTTCACGGAGTTTCTTGTATCTGTAGGCTTATGTATTTTTTCCTTCTTTTAATTTTAATTTTTATTAGTATATGTTTACAGTATGTAGTGAGCCTATTCCTTGTGGGGGATCTGTACCCCCCCCTTTTCCTCCAGGCTTATCTTTCATCAGCTTTGAACATTTTTCACTCTATCGTCCCCTTTTCTAGTGATTTTTCTTTTCTTTCCCTTTTCTTTCCTGGAACTCAAATCATACCTATTTTAGATTTTTTTCCTTTTTCTCTTATTTTCTGCTTTGGCCCATTTTCTTCCTTTCTTCTTCAATCTAAATACTTTCTTTGAATTGTGTTTTAATTACTAAACTTTCTTTCTTTCTTTTTTTTTTTTTTTCTGTCTTTTTTCTTTTTTATTGGTACCTGGGATCGAGCTCACGACTGCCTGCTGCAAGGCAGGTGCTTATGCTGCTGAGCTAAATCCCCAGCCCCTCTAAACTTGCTTTCTATTGTGCTAATTCTTCCATCAAACCAAATCGTGAATTGTTAACTTAAGAACTTTATTTTTTCTAAAGATATGTGTTCATTTGATTCTTTTAATAAATTTGAATTGTAAAATGAAATCCCTGTCTTTCATTCAGTGTTAACCACTCCATTTTTTCCTACTGCATCCAATGTTGAGCGTGTGTGTATTCTTACATCTGTTGTTTGTTTTTAATCGTTGGTCACCTTCTTCCATCTCTTTACACACCTAGCACTTTTATTGGGCGTGGGCATGGTATATGGATAAACTGTGTGTTTTTACATGGTATCTTCTGCCAGCCAGGAATGCCCTGCACAAGAATTCACCCTGAGGATGAGGGCTGACCGTTTCATGCATAGCGGGTAGGAAACGGCTGGGGGTTTGGTGCAGGTTTCATAACGTGCAGCCTAACTATGTTCATTCTTGTTCCTCAGGAATTTTCTCCCAGGCTTTTCCCCCCCTAACTCCTCAGTCTTAGACTGGGAGACTCGGCATCAGCTTCACAAATTGTCAGCTTGCTCTTTGCCTCATCCCCCCCCCCCCATGGCCTTCCTTTGGTGAACACCTGGAGCGGACCCCGCGGTGGGCTGTTACCGAGGCGTCTCCCCTGTGATCATAAGTTCTCAGCCAGTGCTGAGAGTCACCAAAGGACCCTGGGGAGGGGAACTGCTGGCGACAGACCGCTCACACTGAAAGGGCTCTTCTCCTAGGAACCCAAGTTAAATCTGTCTTCTGTGCTTTCGTGGCATTCTGATGTCATTAGAAGTATAATTTTAGCTGTTTATGTGACTCTTTAAGTTGTTTTATAGGAACAGTAATCAGCCTTGACTTGTAGCATTTTTTTTTTTAGTTAGCTTTCTTCTATCTTTATCTTTTCGTCTTTATCTTTTTTTTTTTTTTTTTTTTTTTTTTTTTTTTTTTTTTTTTGAGACAGGGTGTCACTATGTAGTCCAGGCTGGTTTTGAACTCACTGTGTATCCCAGGCCAGCCTCAGACTCACAGGGATCCTCCTGCCCCAGCCTCCCGAGTGCTGGGATTACAGTAGGGTGACACCATGCCCCACCTTATCACTTATATCTAATGGAACTCAAAATGAATATTAATTTTTTCAACTTAAAAAATGTAATATAATGTCTGTTTGAGTTTTGAATTGTTAGAAGGAAATAAGTATTATAATTCTTGAGTCTTTATATTTTACAAGGCAGCTGTGCATTTGAAAAACGTGAGTGAAAGTGTTCTCAAATTTTGGCTTTGCTCAGCCTCTGCGTCTGAATGTGTACGTTCGTGATAATACCATTTTATGGTTAAGTTAACCATCAGTAGAAGGTTCAAAGGAATATATCGTGACTGGTACCTATTATCATTATTCCACCAATATTTATCCATCATTATTTTAAGCTCTTAACAATGGATCATTTACTTTAAGAATTAAATTTTTAAAAAAGAATTAAATTTGTGAATAATTCTATTTGGTATGGATTCCAAAATTTTTACCATTTGGAAAATATTTTGAGAAAAAAAATAGATATATATGCCTGTACCTAATGTCTAGGAAAGTTCTACTGAATAGTTTATACTTGACCAAATTTTTGTTGTTTATAAGTTTTTAAAGTTACTCTCAAAACTGGAGAATACATATAGATAAAACTTAGTTGCACAAAGCATAGCATTTAGAAGTCATTCTCAGTAAGTAGGATTTTTCTAACTCCTTTGTGTTATCTCCAATAAAGTTTTATAAGATTTTAGCAACAAGAAAATAGTATTAATAAATACTAGGGAAAGGCTAAGAGTGTTTTCTGAAACACAGCTGGTTGACCTTTGCAGAGGAGCATCTGTGTGGGAATTACAGTAATTTTAACATCTCCGTGGATTATTTAAATATTATTAACTTTAACATTACATTTCCTCTACCAGTTTCTCTTTGACTTTGACTTTGCCATTCGTTTTTGAAAAAAATGTACTGGACCAATCCATGGGAACAGCTACATTCAGCTGTAAGTCAGAGGTGAAAGCAGTGGTCTGGGGTCAGTGCACTCCACAGAGCTCTCGGACCTGGGTGAGGAGGGTGCTTCTAGTTAGAGTCCCTGAGGCCGCTGACCTGTCCCAGCCTTCAGTCCTTTAAGGCAGTGACTGCTGACTTTACCTGCCAACCTTCATCTTCTGAGAAGCACTCCGCTCCTCACAATTTGCAGCCAAATTTAACTCAAGGCATAAGATTCATGGGGCCCTGTTATGTAACAACCTGGAACTTACTGAATTCTCACTAGCGCTAAAACTGTTTTGCTTTGTTTCATTGTGTTTTATTTTATTTTTTTAATTTTTATTTTAAAGAGATGAAGACAAAAGAGGACGTAACAAAGCAGATCAGATCAGAATAATGCAAGTAATTCAGCATTTTACCACAAGACAATCCATAATTAACAGTAACTACCATAATGTCTCTTTCTTTGAAATACTTGAGCATAGCTTCATATATGATAGTGTCAAGCATAACAAAACAATATAAAACCATTCAAGAGAATGAAAGCATTACAGGGCTTTCAGAACCAAATAGTAGAGGACAAACAATGGCTACTATATTATCTCATTTTCCATAGAAAAAATTTTTATACTATCACACATAGTAATATCCAATAAGATATAACAGGATAGAACCAAAGGCAACAGAAAAACAAAAGCACAGTAGGACTTCAGAGGAACACCATCCTAAATCAGCTCTGACTATTCTAGTGTCTTCTTTTCTGTAAAATAGCTGTTTATACTATCACAGATAATAAAATTAAACAAACTAGGATAAAACCATTCAAATTAATGAATACAAACATAAGGCCTCAGAGCAATGTAATTGGGAATCATGATTACTATAAACTCTTATGTACTCTTACCATTTCTTATACTAGGAAGACTATACGGTGTTTATATATGTGAGTTTGATTTATTTCGCTTATGAGTATGGTCTCAAGTTGTGTCCATTTATTTAAAATATCTCAATGTGGGGGCTGGGGATTTAGCTCAGTGGCATAAGCGCCTGCCTTGAAGGCAGGCAGTCGTGAGTTCGATCCCCGGTACCGATAAAAAGGAAAAAGACAAAAAATAAATAAATAAATAAAATATCTCAATGTGATCATTCTTTATAGCTGAGTAGTACTCCATTGTATAAAAATAACACAGCTTTTTTATCCATTCCTCAGTTGATGGACACTTAGGTTGTTTCCAAGATCTGGATATTACAAATTGTGCTGCTATAAACATGGGTACACATATATCACTGTGGTATGATGTTTTCAGTTCTGGGAATGTGCCTCAAAGTGGAATAGCTGAAACAAATGGGACTTCCAATCCCAGCTTTTTGAGAAATCTCTAGACTGACCTCCACAGTGGTTGCACCAGTCTACACCCCCACCAACAGTGTAGGAGAGTTCCTTTTTCTCCACAGCCTCTCCAGCATTTGTTGTTGGTAGTTTTCTTGATCCTGGTCATTCTTTCAGGAGTGAAATGGAATCTCAGTGTGGTTTCAATTTGCATTTCTCTAATGAGTAATGATGACGAACATTTTTTCATGTATTTATTTGCCATTTGTATTTCTTCATCTGAGAACTGTGTATCATCTTAGATGCCCATTTTGGACTGAGTCTTTGAATTTTGGGGGTCTGATTTTTTTTAATTCTTTGTATGTTTTAGACAGAAGTCCTTTGTCTGGAAGACAGTTCACTAAGATTTTTTTCCCAGTTTGTGGGTTTTCTTTTCACTATATTGGAGATTTAACATGTAGAAACTTTTTAATAAGATGTGATCCCAGCTATTAATTCTGGGAAATATTTCCCATGTGGTTTGATTCCTGTTCATGAATTCTCTACCTACCCCTATGTCTTCAAGATTTTTACCTAATTTATCTTCCAACAGATTTAGTGTTTCTGTTTTAATATTCAGATCTTTGATCCATTTAGATTTTAGTTTAGTATATGGTAATAGGCATGGGTCTAGTTTTAGTTTTTGGCATATGGAGAGCCAGTTTTTCCAGCACCGTTTATTTTGTTTATTTATTTTATTTTATTTTGAAAGTAGTAAAAATGCAGCAGCACAAGACAGAACAAAGCCAATCGAGACAATGCAGTGAAATTGGTACAGGATTTCACAGTAGGATACTGGGATAGTAGTAATAGATACTATGGTATATCTCCTTAACTTCACAATAGTTGTCCAGTCAATTAGGTATAGCAAAATCAAACCAAAAATAGAACATTATAAAACCAATTGAGAATACTGAATAGAGCAAAAGAAACATAACAAAACAATGAAAACAACTTTTGCCTTCAAACAGAAGATAGAAGGAAGTCTCCCATATTTGCTATACTGCATATGGTCATCCTCCAAGAGATGCTGAGACATCTATCCCCAGTAGCTATGGGGGGAGGAAGGGTGCTTGATTTTCAGTCTGTGTGGTAATGGTTCTCTTCCTGGCCCATACCGCAGGCACTTACCAAGAGGGTGAATAAGCTGCCTGAGTCCCACCATGGCCGGGTCTCAGGAGTTCTCTATTGTGTTTTATTTTGAGACAGGCTTTTGCTGGGTGCCCAGGATACCCTCAAACTTGTAGCCCTCCTGCCTCAGCCTTCCAAGTAGCTGAGCTCACAGGCGTATGCCACCATTTCTGGCTTTGTGACTAAGTTTTTGCTAGAGTAATTCACTTCTGGCCCTTTGAATAACACGTTAAACTATGGCATTCTTTTGGAAAAACCAAGTATTAATACAAACACCAGAACACTATAATTCAACCATGCAAGTACATTTGGGTTAAAAAATGAAGGAACACTAAGTATGATAAAGGCAAAACTGCAAAATCAAATAAAGTAAAAAACTTACCTTGGGAATGTTAAAAAATTAAAGAATTATTTTTATTTCTGTTTTCATCTAGTTTTCAAAATCACGAAGGCATGAGAACTGTGTATTCTGAGGTAGACAGAAAATATACTTGTTTAAAACTATGAAATCTAGGAGGCTGGGGATTTAGCTCAGTGGCATAAGCACCTGCCTTGCAAGCAGGCAACTGTGAGTTCGATCCCTGGTACCAATAAAAAGGAAAAAGACAAAAAAACAAAAACAAAAACAAAACAATTCTTACAAAACTATGAAATCTGTCCTGAAAAGGCTATGCATAGATTTATTTTTTTAATTGAAAGAGATTCTCTGAGCCTTTTAAACCTATACCTTAGTAGCAGAACTTGCTTCCTGGGTCTCTATATTTAATTCATTTATATTATTTAAAAAGTTACAAGTTGTTATGTTTCCCTACAACAAATCCAAAATGCATAACCACGACACAGGTCAGTTATTAAAAATTTCTTTAATTTTATTTTTTTATTTTATTTTAAAGAGACAAAAGAACAGAAAAATCAAGAAGCAAACAAATAAAAAGAACAACAAAATCAAAACGGCAACAACAATGAACAACAATTGCTGTATAGGTTTCTAAAGATGATAGGAATTTAACAATGGTGTTACATTGCATATTGTTGTCTTCCAAACAGTTGCTCAGGTTACCAGATACAAGAATAAAACAAAAGACCAAAACAGAAAAACATTGGATTTCAAAAATAAGATAGAAGGAAATCCCTCTCAGTTGCTATAATTTCTTCAATTTTAGATCTTTTTTTGTTTATATTTATCTACCTAGTCAACACCTCAGTCAGGGGGGGTGGAGACCTAAGTTCAGTAGATACTTTGGTGCAAATTGTTGAAGAACAGAAATTCTTCACACATTCCCTAGGCACATGAGAATCAAACATCCCATCAACTCAGCCTGCAGAGAACACCTTGGCAGCGGGAGAGGTACATGACAAGGTAATGCACAGGAGTTTCTATTAGCTTATTCTAATCCACAGAGGCAGCAAACAGACTCCAGAGGCACTTGATGATGGGCATCTAGAAATAGTTCAGTTTATCTAATTGTGGCTTGTGGACGGCTGGGGAGTGAAGAGCAAAGTTCTGGGGGCAAGATAATCCAAACCCTCAAGCCAAAAGACCTCAGTTCAAGACTGTTTGGAGGGTGCACCTGTCAGCCTCATTTCCTCCATTGATTAAAAAAAAAAATACTGTCTTGAGATTTCCACAGAAATAGTTCAAAGATTAAAGATAAGGTGTGATACACTTGCTCCTGCAGACATGGGGGGAGCTGTGCACTTGTTGGAAGTTAGGAGTGGAGAAGGCAGGTCGTAAGACAGAATTTAGGTTTATACCGGTGTCATGGCCTGCTGCTGAAGATCACAGGAGAGACCCTGCTTTAAAACATAATCGAGGCTCTATTTTAAAACAGTAAACACAGGAGGCTTTGCGGGCCATGTGTTCTGGCATTAGCCCCATTTTATATTAAAGAAATGAAATACCCAAAGCAGAATAACTTTATAAATAAAAGAGATTTGTTTTGCTCAGTCTTGGAGGCTCAAGGTCATGGCGCTAAAATCAGCTCAGTTGAGTACAACATTTCATGGTGGTAATCCCTGTTTGTAGAAGAGATTGCATCTTGAAACAAGCCAGACAGAGAGAATGGGGTCCCACAGTGTCTTCCAGGGACATACCCCAATTAACCTAAGCACCTCTCACTAATTCTCACCTCTTAAAGGTCCTATCACTGTCCAATACTGACAGCCAGGAGGAAAGCTAGAGACACTTGAATGCGGGAAGCAAACCATATCCATACCATTGCAGCTGTTGGTAATTATGTTTAACCTTGCCGAGTAGCAAGAAAGTGTGGGGAGCAGAGAGAAGGGAGAGTTAGGGTCATACCGGACTAGTTCAGGCAAGAGGCAGTGCCCACCTGGACGAAGGAGGGAGCAGCGCAAATGCACTGTGTAGATCTGACACGAATTCTGCAGATGCAGCCGGCCAGGTGAGGAGCATTAGACAGGAGGGAAGGTAACTCTGGATGTGGGTGGATGGTGACTGTGGATGACAACAGAGAAGACAGGAGGAAACTCAGAGGGTCTGAACAGGGAGACTGAAGTCTTGGATACCACCAGAACCCCAGTGTGGCCTCAAGCAGGTGGCTGGATCTGTCTGCTTAGAAGGCGCAGAAATGAGCCTGGGCTCAAGCACAAGTGTGAACTTCTCACCCATTCATGGCATGCAGCTTGCTGTGCAGTGGTTTGCTAAGGCACCCTGAGACTATGGTAGGAAATTCCTGAGCGTCTCAGTAGGCTATTGCTACTTGGAGTCTGCGTTTCTGTTTCTCAGTAAGAGTATATGTTTAATCAGATACAAAGGTAAAGTACAACCCATTGGTTTTGTATGGTCTGAATGCTAAGGATGGTTTTTAAATTTTTAAATTGAGTGAAAAAATCAAAGGAAGAATAGTATTTTTGTGATACATGGAATTTTACAAACTCAGATCTCACTGTCCATGATTCTTATTGAAATATAGCCGCACTTGTTTGTATTACATCTGTGGCTCTTTTGCATAATAAAGGCAGAGTTCCAAGCTGCAGCAGAGAACACAAGGCCCTCACAGTCTACAACATTTACTCTCCTCCCCTCAGTAAAAATTGCCTACCTCTGATCTGTACATAAATACACTTATAGAATATTGCTAGGTTCCTTCAGGAAATAGAAATACAAAAGTTGCTTTTCTTGTTGCTGAGACAAAATACCTGACACCCAAAGTTTAAGTAGGAAAGGTTTGTTTGGCTCGCAGTTTGTAGAGGTTTCACTCCATAGTCAGCTGGCTCCAAGGCAGGGTGGCACAGCAGAGGGGCATTGCAAAGGGGAAAGTGTTTGCATGGGCAGGAGACAGCAAAAGTAAGCAAGCAACAGCCTTTTTTTGTCCCTTACATTATCACCAGGCTCCTGCCTTAGGGCAAGTAGCACTCACACTCTTAAACCCTAGCACTGCACCATGAATCAATCCCAGGACCTCGTACTCCAGATCCAGCACTGCTGAAAAGCCCTGCCTCTGACAACGTGAACCTTTGAGGGGACATCTAGACACAGGCCATAACAAATGGCCAATAAATACCTGAGAAAATGTTCGACATCACTGGCTATCAGAGAAATGCAAATTAAACAGCATGACATACACTCATTCCAGAAAGAATGGCCGTCATCAAAAAGAGAAAAAGAAAAAAAGAAAGGAAGGAAGAGGCATCATCAAGAAATTAAATAATAACAAATGCTGGTAAGGATATGGAGGAAAAGGGGCTCCTTTACCTTGGTGGCAATGTAAACTAGTACAGCCACTAAATCAGTGTGGAGATTCCTCAGTAACTAAAAATGGAAATCCCATTTGACCCACCTATTCCCCTTCCAGATAGCTTCCCCAAAGAGTTAAGCTCATCATATTACAGGGATACATGCAAACCCTGTTAATAGCAGCACTATTTATAATAGATAAATCTTGGAAATGCCCTCCCTATACTCCCATCAACAAGTAAATGGATACAGAAAATGTGGTATTCACACACAGCGGAACACTGCTGTGCCAAAAGATAAACTTGAGTAATTTGTAAGTAAATGGAGGGCTGGGGATTTAGCTCAGTGGCTTAAGCACCAGCCTGGCAAGCATGAGGTTGTGAGTTCAATCCCCAGTACTGGAAAAAAATGAGAAATCACTGTAAGTAAGTGGATGCAGCCTGAGACCATAATATTAAGTGAAGTAAGTCAGATGCACAAGTTTCAATATCGCATGATTTTTCTTATATGAGAGACTAAAGCAGATATCAAAAAAGGTAGGAAGAGAAGTAGAAGATATATAAATAGAAAGTAGGGAGATCTTTTCCAAGGGAGGGGAGGAAAGAAGATTAGGAAGAAAAAAAAAGAATTGAAGAGAAAAATGGAGCTTTTGCAAATGGGAAGGAGACCAAGAGTTGGTAGAAGCAGGAAGGGAGGGAAGGGAAGGGGTTAAAGGGGGAAAGGAACTAAGATGCAAGTGTGCCGCTCCCTACAATCAATGTGACCTGGTGCCTGCAAACACGTGCTATTTAACATCAAAAAGGAACACAAGCTAGTAAACATGAAACTTAACCAGTAACAGAGCTTTTTCTTATAGAAAGGGTCCATTCTCCAAAACAAAACAAAATCCGGAAAGATGACAAATTCAGTTAAAGCCCATCTCCTATAAGAACATAAATCAAAGAGCCTAACTCAAGATTCCTTTGAGAACCCATTACTCAAACCTTCTGTTCTTTCTTATTACCTGGAAAATGTAATGGCAGTTAACAAACTCCAAAAGTGCTAATGAAGAGGGTTGTATACAAAGGGTTTGTGTAAAGGACAGCTCAGACAACTTTCAGAGAATCAAATGACTTGAAGCTGAAAGTTTGAAACAGGACGGGAGCTGTGTATTTCATTTAGAATGGGATGATCCTCTCAGCATGACACATTCTAATAATGGATGCAAGGCAGAGTTTGAGAGACAACACTACTAGCCACGGGGATCACTGGAACTTTCTATGGGGAAAGGTAGATTTTGTGAGAAAAGAAACACAGAGGGACCATTTGCCCCCCTAAGGAGTGTGGGAGTGAGTGAGTTACTTGTGAACACACTTTTCATAAGTTTTATTAGCCTTAATTTGCATGTAGGTTAACACATTCCACAGCCCATCTTCTGAGGCTGATAGAGAGGTTCTTCAGTCAGAAGATGTTCATCCACTTCTAAGTCTGTAATGTTTGCATCCAGCACAAACAGATTAGGTTAAGGAAGCCACAACGGAGAAATCTAGCTTGGAGGGAGACTTCCTACGGTCCCAGGTGGGGTGCTACCCCCACTTTCTGTGTTAGCTGTTTGTTGCTGTGGCTAAATGCCTCAAAATAACTGCTTCAAGAAGGAAAGGTTTACTTTGGCTCACAGTTTCAGAAGCTGCGGTGCAGGATCACATGCCTGTGTTGCTTCTGGGTCTGTGGAAGACACAGCAGCATGGTGAGGGGCAGGTTGCAGAGCAGACTGCTAGCTCCATTGCAGCGGGGAGGCAGAGGGAGCAGGGACAGTGCCAGGGGGCTGCTGCCATCTTCCCCGTGTTCATCCAGGCCCCACGCTGCTGGCTGGTACTGCCCGCACTCTGGTCACCTTGGGTCCCCCCATTCAGTTTACCGTTTCACATGCCTAACATCTGGAGACACGCTCAGAGGCCCAGACACCCCGAGAGGTGTGCTTCACTAGTCTCCTAGGATCCTTAATCCAATCAAATTGACAGCCAAGATTAATTGTTGCCCTTGTGATCAGGGGACGCTTTGCCGGTTAAGTATCCTTTGTTGCAGCTATAGTTTAGGTCAATATGAAAGACAGCTAAGATACAAATAAATGTTAGTTTTATGAATCAGAACTTCACAAACGCATCTTAAAATATAATACCCATATAAGAACACAAGACCCTGTCATAACCCCCGAATTTAAGTTCTTAAGTAGCATAATCTAATACCTAGCCATATCATTCTTTCTCGTTAGCCTCTTTATTAATAATCCCCCTGTCCCCCATCTTCTCTTTCACATCATCAGCCTGTAAAGAAACTGGATTGCCTTCCTCCAGCCCCCAGGAATTTTCCCACATCCTGAATTTACTTGCTGCTTCTTTGTAGTGCTAATCTGTTTCTTCCCCAAATTCTTGCAAACTGAACCTAGACCTAAGGGTGTGAATGGATTTGAGTTCAGCAGTTTGGTGAGATTTGCTGGCTGTCTCTTGGCCTTTCTTCTTTAACATAGATGAACAGTGTCTTAGCCCACTTTTACTTGTGCATCTAACTTTACTTCTAAGAGCTGGACAGGGTAGGTCAGTTCAATATTTAGAGAGGCTCATTTAGAGAGGCCCACTGTGTGTCAAGACACACTGGGCAAGATCTTGACAGTGTCCACTCCAGACTGCCCTCAGGAGCTCTGACCCTCAGCAGGGCTGAAAAAGTTGCTTGCTGCCTGTGATTGGATCCCACACACCTCCGCCTCCATCAGGAGATTCTACCCTGCTCCTTCCTTGATATCACTTTCATGCTGCCCTGGAGAATGGGGATGATGATGATAATTAATTTGGAGAATGTTCTAGGTGAGGAAACCGCTCACCCTCAGAAATGTGTCTGAGAATATCAGATGTTGCCTCGCTCCTTATCCTTGTATGGGGGTCCTCAGAGTGCACTTAGAAATGTGTGCATGTGTGGCAATTCGAGAACACGGAAGGGCCTTTGTGAGTTTTCTCTTAGCCTTGAGAGGCTGTGTTCCTTGCAACACACCAACACCAAAGAGGGAGCTGGCTGCTTCTCACTGCTCAGTACTTTCACTTTACTCCAGGCACTTTCACGGAAGCCTGGATTTATGAGGATTTAAATTCACATTAAATTTCAATTCACATTCCTAAGGTTATATTGAAGCATGCATAATGCAGGATACCCTGTGGGCTCTAGATTTACTTAGATGTCAAAACTAAAGATAGAAATGAAATAGGCAGGAGACTGAGCACAGTAAGGTCTTATGTGGCATGAGTCGTACCTATTTGTGGTCGTCTCTATTAAGTAATTAATTAAGCTTCTTGCATTGCTATCTCTCCTGTGCACTCTGAGAACTCATTTCTCCACCAGTGAACACAGGGAAGGTTACAAGTATATTCTCTAAATTTATGAGCACCTCAAGGGTTTTGCACCAAGGAAAGAGCTTGTGTTGCTGATCTTTGCACTGATTTATGCCCTATAAAGAAAAATGATGAAATGCTACATAATGCTACATGAGTCATTCTTATGTGAATTTTCCATAGTAACAGGGTATTCAGGAAAAGTATTTTCATGGTGCTTTTTCTTTTTCTTTTTTTTTTTTCTTTTTCACATAAATAACCATAACATTTTATTACCATTAAGACTAAACTCATATTGAAAAGATTTTATATAACAAGACAAGAAAAGCAATAGCAAATTTAACTATCAACTAGATTATGCAAAGCAAGTAACTGTTTCTGTTACCCGGGGAAGAGCATGACCTCTTGTATTTTTTGTTTAATTTTTGTTTTAACTATAAAACCATACAAAGCAGAACATACTAAAATGATCAGTGCACTGGACGTGAGAGAGTGCTCCCGCAGTCACTTAGTTCCTTTAGCTGTGTTTTGTTTTTCCCAATCTGAATTATGTTAAAATAAAGACCCAGTTGCTTTTATTTTTCTACTGTGCAGTAAGAAAAGATACAACAAGCATAACAATGTATCAAAGAGTAGTTCTACACAGGTTACCTCAATACTTAACTGTCACTTAACTATCAAAAGAAAACACTTTAAGAGGTACAAATAAAACTAGACAAGTGTTACAACTTATAATAAATTAACTCAAAGAAAAAATAACTTTATGTATGTATTTTATATTCTAGATACATATACACACACAACAGAATGACACAATAATCTTCCGGTAGTTTAAAGTAAACAATAAGTAGTCTAGCCAATCTAGCTATATTTGATCTTGGCCATAGGTATCATCACATCTGCCATTAAATAAGTAAGTGTTTCAAGCAACATCAACATTGTTTCAAATGTACCAACACAGCCCAATTCAATCAGCAGGGGCTACAAAGTGAATCTAAAAATTGCTTAATGAATTTAAAGCAAATGTATCTTTTGTTTTCCTTTCCTAAACATCTAACCATGATCCTGAGATATGTAAATAATTTTGTAGCACCTACTGCTCAAACTAAGGAAGTTTTACATTAAAAAGAAAATTAATCTTCTCTCTTTTTTTTTTTTTTTTTTTTGTCTTTTTCATTTTTATCGGTACCAGGGATTGAACTCACGACCGCCTGCTTGCAAGGCAGGTGCTTATGCCGCTGAGCTAAATCCCTAGCCCCGAAAATTACTCTTCTTAATTTTTGTTAGGTTGACATCCCATAATGATGACAAAGGAAAACTATTTTCAACTCATCTCCTTGCTTTTGGGTTTTGAGGGTGGGGAACTATGGTACCCTGGGTAGAACAAACAATCCTTTCCCCTAGTAATTAATATTTTTATTATTATTACATGCTATGAAAAGATACGAAGATCATCTGTTTATAGCCCATCCTTCAAAAAACAGTCTACGAATCCAGTTTAAAACACACATCTTGATCTCTAAAAAAGTTACCAGTGCAGTATGAACATGACAAAGTTGTCAATTTCCCCTAAATTACCAATCAAAATATTTTTTTCTCAAATCTGGATTCTCTTGGAAAATTCTTTATATTTTATATTTTTCTTGAAACTCGTTTTCAGCAAAGAGACCACCTCAGTTAATGTTAGGAAATTGTTAATGCCATCAGGTATGCATCCCACATGTCCTGTCTCCTAACAGAAGACTGTTTTAGGTCACATGATATAAAAGAAAAAAGGAAAAATTAAAAAGTTTGCACAAGTTTTTTTCATTTTTATTATTCTTCTTTAGTTTGTATAAGGATTTTTACCAATCTGATTGGATCAACATTTAAAAAAATCTTCTTTTCTTTGAATCCCATTACTTTGTAAAAATTGTTTTCATTATTGTTATTTTTGTTGTTGTTGTTGTTGTTGTTCTTCAAGTGAATAAATGGTCATCTTTTAAAAACCCACCTTCAAGGAGAGTAGTAAAGTCAGCTGGCTGGGTAAAAATCCCTGCATGTCGCTATCTCTGTGTATTATTTTCAACGACAGCTATGAAAGAACATTCAATGCATCAAAGATATTTTTTTCTAAGCATAATAAAATTCTTTCATGGTACACCTCAGGATAATCCAGTATTTTAATACTTTGGCAACATTGGCTTATAAGGTACATGATTGAATATAAGCCTTGATAAGTTTGTTTCTCTTTCTTTGTCTATGTGTGTGTGTGTGTGCCCGCATGTGTGTTTTGTGTGTGTGTGTGTGTGTGTGTGTATATATATATATATATTTTTTTTTTTTTTTGTAAGGATGGGAGATTCAGGACTTGCGGGCTTTATTGGTTTTATAGGAAACTTGCAGCACTCTGTCTCCCAGGCGATACCTGCTGAGGCTGGCAATGGCCATGGCTGCTTCGTCGTAGCTGGTCATGGTGACAAAGCCAAATCCCTTGCACTTGTTGGCGTTGGAGTCAGATAACCTTGACATTGTTCACTACGCCAAAGGGGCCAAAAAGCTGCCAGAGGACACTCGCCAGAATCAGCAGACAGGCTGTAGACGTAGATACACCAGCCTGTTCCTGTGTGGCCGGGGATGTTCATTCCCCAAGGCTCTCACCCTGTCAGTGGTGACTGGGCAGAACCTCTCTGCGCCACAGGCCAGCTAAGCAGTGTCCAGCCTGAAGCTCTGAGCCTGGTGGAGGAGGGGGCAGGGCAGCGTAGACTGGTACAGCTGTGAGAGCAGGGCCTGGCTGGACTTCGGGCTGGGGTTGTCGGCAAACTTCACAGTAGCCGGTTCTGTAGCACCACTGGGCTTCTGGCCATTCAGACCTTTGCTGGCTTCTTCTGCCTCAATCCTCTTGGCAAAGTGGATGAATTCTCCCCGCTTTGACTCCCCTGTGAATGGATCAACCAGCATTCGTGAGGTGATGATCCGACCATACTGTGAGAAAAGCTGCTCGAGTTCCTCGTGGGTTGTGGTTTTGGGAAGGCTGCT
Organism: Cavia porcellus; assembly: GCF_034190915.1. NCBI lineage: Eukaryota > Metazoa > Chordata > Mammalia > Rodentia > Caviidae > Cavia > Cavia porcellus. The sequence goes on along the minus strand of NW_026947494.1, from coordinate 75,896,369 downwards.
AACATAGAGGTTCGCATCCCCGAGTGAGGCTGAGCTTGGCCGCGCACGTGAGACCTCTATGGTTTGGGTCTGGAGTCTGAGTCCATTTAAAGTGTTGATGGCTTTCTCAGCATCCTTTGAACCAGTGTAGTTAACAAGTCCGTACCCTAAACTCTGCCTGTAATTTTGTCTCTCACAAGTTTGCAGGATTCTATTTCACTAGTGCTACCAAAGAGACTCCTGAATTCCTCTTGGGTCATATTTTGGGGTACATAGTTGATGATGAGGTTGGTTTTGCTGTCATCTGTGGCTGCCGCTGTCTGCATCGGAGGATAGTTTCTGTTGTTGCTGGAGGGTCCGTTGCTTGTGTTGGATGTTGGGCCATTTGACACCTGAGGCTCCAGGATGCTAATTACCTGGCGCTGGGGTGCATCTACCCAGCAGCCTTGGGCTCAAGCAGGCAGTGGAGCCCAGCCCAGTGTTGCAGGACAGAGGGCGTAGGCCAAGTCGCCCACTCTGGTACCTGGGACTGCTGCTCCTCATGATGACTTCTTTCAAATACAGCCATTAGAATGTGTATTAGTCAGCTTTCTGTTGCTGGAACAAAACACCTGACATACACAATTTAAAGGAAGAAGAGTTTATTTTGGTCAGCTGGGTTCAAAGCAGAAACATCGTGGTGGAGGGGAATGGAGGGGATGGTTCAACTATTCAACTGATCACAGGAGGCAGAGAGCAGAAGAGAGAGAGGAAGGAGGCAGGGAGGTCAGGATACACCTTCCAAAGCCCTGCGCCTCAGGACTTGACTCCTCCAGCCAGGCCTGCACCGGCTCTCAGCACATTCAGCTGTGTGCTGATTGAGGAGCTGAGTGGCCCCTGATTTTATCTCCAGAAGCTCCACCTCTGTATGCCCTCCGGGGGCATCATGTATCCATGACAAAATGTCTGCTAACTGTCAGGAGCTGCACATCACCCTGAGCTTGGCGTAGCGTTTTCTCCAGGAGCCAGGCTGCTCCTCCCCACACTGCCACATGGTGCTGGTACTGTGTGAGACTCTGTGTCCCTTTCCCATCACCTTGTGCCTCTCTGCCCACTGTGTCTGCCACGTCCTCAATCCTCACCCCGCCAGCAATGCCCTCTGCTGTCTCCACTGTCTTTTTGCCTTCTTCTTTGAATATGTTCCCTTCTTTGCTGATGTGCCTAAGTTTACTTCACAGAAGAGAAAGAATGACTGACCCAACCAACAGCACTCAAGGAGGCGGGTGATTTGTGTGAGGTCGCTGAGTCGATACAAAACTGAAGTCACATCCTCTACTCCCGTTGGTATTCATTTCAAACCACTTGGCTGCCTCAAGAAGGAATTAAAATTCCAGAAATTAGGCTGGGGGTATAGCTCAGTGTTAGAGTATTTGCCTAGCATGCACGAAGCTCTAGGTTTGATCTCCAGTGCCGCAGACACACACACACATATCATTTAGTAACCATTTTATTGACTATTTCTACAGGCTTGCCTGTCCTGGATATTTACATAGATAGAGTCTTATGTGTATTCTAGCAATAACTGGCTTTTTTTTAAATTTTAAAGACAAAAGGTATGGGGCTGGGGATTTAGCTCAGCGGCATAAGCGCCTGCCTTGCAAGCAGGCAGTCGTGAGTTTGATCCCTGGTACCGATAAAAAGGAAAAAGACAAAAAAAAAAAAAAAAAAAAAAGACAAAAGGTATAAAATAAAATTGCAAAACAAGATCATTAGAGAGTAACAATGATTAATATATTGTGTATTGTTATCCTTAAATTAGTTACTCAGAGTTCAAGATATCTGCATTTAATTGTCCAAACAATATTAGCACAAACCTTTTTCAGTGAACTAAGAAAAATTAGTAGTATCTATCTTTTATGTATATAAAATATATACATATATGCATATATTATTTCTGTCAGCTTCTCACACTAGAGAGACAATCTGATGTTCATACATGTGAGTCTGATTTATTTCACTTATGAGTATGGTCTCTAGGTGAATTCATTTACCTATAAATGTCTCAAGTTTATCCTTTATGGCTGAGTAGTACTCCATTGCATAAAAATACATCTTTTTATTCATTCCTCAGTTGATGGGAATTTTTAGGTTGTTTCTAAATTCTACCTATTACAAAGTGTGCTGCTATAAACATAGGTGCACATATATCACTGTGATCTGATGGGTTGGTTTTTTTGTTGTTGTTTGTTTGTTTGTTTGTTTTGTCTTTTTCCTTTTTATCGGTACCAGGGATTGAACTCATGACTGCCTACTTGCAAGGCAGGCGCTTATGCCGCTGAACTAAATCCCCAGCTCCTGGTCTGATGTTTTTAATACTTCTGGAAAAATACCCAGGAGAACATCTGGGTCAAATGGAACTTCCAATCCTAGTTTTTTGAGGAATCACCACATTGATTTCCAGTAGTTGCACCAGTCTACACTTGCTAGCAGTCTACACGAGCTACACTTGCTAACACCCATTCTTTCTAAGGTGAGGTATAATGTCCCTGTTTTAATTTGTATCTGTCGAATGACTAGTGATGTTGAACATTTCTTCATGTGTTTGTTTGCCATTTGTATTTCTTCATCTGAGAAGTGTGTATTCATCTCAGATGCCCATTTTTGGATTGGGTCTTTGAATTTTGGAGGTCTGATTTCTTTGAGTTCTTTATATATTCTCCATAGAAATCTTTTGCCTGAGGAACATTTTTCCCACACTCTGGGTGTTGTTTGTTTCTGTTGCTGTGCAAAAGCTTTTTAGTAAGATGAGATTCCAGTTGTTGATATTTATGATAGTTCCTAGTTTTATTCATAAAGTCTATGCTTACACAATGTCTTCAAGAGTTTTACCTATTTATTGTTGTATCAACTTGAGAAATTTAGAAGTTTAATTAAGAGACTCAACAGGGAGCCAGGATTCTTACTTTTTAAATATCCTCATCCTGTGCAAGAGGAGGGCACAGAGATTTTGTGAGTGCTACATCTGCCCTAGGGGCCGGGGGTGCCTGCATACAATGTAAGGGAGAAAAAGAGGCTTTCTCTTCCGCCCTTCTCAAGGCTGCTGCCTTGAAGTGTTGCTCCAGTGCCATGCTACCCTGCCTGGGAGCCAGCTGATTATGGACAGAAACCTCCATCAACAGTAAGCTAAATAAATCTTTCTTGCCTTCACTTTGGGTGTTGGGTATTTTGTCTCAGCAACGAGAGAAAAGTAACGAAGACACCTATTCTTTCCGCAGATTTAATGTTTCTGTTTTAATATTTTGATCTTTGATCCATTCTGAAGTTGGTTTAGTGAGTGCATGGTGAAATATATGGGTCCAATTTTCATTAGCATATTTTTCAAGCACATTTATTAAAGAGGCTGTTTTTCTTCCAGTGAATGTGTTTGGCACCTTTGTCAAAGATAAAGTGGTTTAGTATGTCTGGGATTTCTGCATCTTTTAATTTGTTCCATTGACCTTCATTTCTGGTTTTCTTGCCAGTACCACATTGTTCTTATCACAGTAGCTTTTCTGTATAATTTCAGTTTTGATGCCCTCTGCCTTGCCTTTGTTGCCCAGGACTGCCTTTGCTTTTCTAGGTCTCTTCTGGTTCCAGATGAATTTCAGGATTGTTTTCTCTAATTCTGTGAGATATGCTATTTGGAATTTTGATCAGAATTGCATTAAATCTGTGTAACAATAACTGGCTTATTTCACTTAGTGTCTTTCCACTGTTCACCATGTTGTAGCATGTAAGGTCAACATTTAGAAGAAGGAAACCTTGATGATAAACTTGCCTGCCCCAGTTTGCTGACAAGAGACCCCAGACTGAGTGCCTCCTGACGGGGGAAGAGACAGTGAACACACTCCAGGCTATTCACTGTTTATCCCACCTGATGGGTTTCCTAGAGCTTCCCAGTCTGCAAAAAGCACTGTGGCTTGGCGCACTGCATTGCTCAGATTGACATCCCTTTTCCCTAGTGTCTCCCTCTTCAGCCTCTCAGGGCTATTTTTGTCACTGCCTGAAAGCTCTCAAAGGCATATCTGGGTTACTTCCAGGTTTGTGAATTGTCACTGTGTCAGATATTGGAGCATGTATAAATGCGAGGTCCCCTGCTGTTTACTCTACTGCAAATAGATGTAAATGTACAAGATCAGTTTTTTTGTTTTTTATCTTAAAAGAACACAAATTAAGTATCCCTTACTGGAAATGCTCGGGGCCCAAAGTGTTTCAGACTTGTAACTTTGAAATGTGTGCGTGTATATAGTGAGATATTTTGGGGAGGGGACCCAAGCTAAGCAGGAAGCTTGTTTCTCTCTCATGCACACATTTTACACATAGACCAAAAGCAACTTTCTGTAATATTTTTAGTGCATCTGCATTTTTTACTATCAGGTGCAGGACTTTCCATTTATATGTTATTGCTCAAAATGTTTCAGAGTTTGGAGCTTGGATGTGGGAATGAGGGATGTTTGACCTGCATAAGCAAGGTTTTCCCATATCATTCGGCTTCTCATTTACATTAAATATCAGTAAGCACTAAGTTAAAATAATAGTAATGGCAACTAGGATAACAATTTTCATTGACTTGGTTTTCACATACCTTCTCTCATTTAACACAGTACTTTAAACAAACCTCAAGGCAATGAATATTACCTAGATGAGGAGCTTAGCAAGGTGGAGTAATCAGGTCCAGACCTCACGGTAGCAGCGGGGCACTTCTAGCTTGACGCTGTGTTCTTCTCTGTGCAGCACAGGTCTCCCACCCAGACCTCTTGATATTGTTCATTAGTTGCTCGTTGTTTTCCAACAGTTCTTCTGTAGGAACCAGCTATGAGGTGCAAGGTCCACCCTATATTTGTAGGATTCCTCAAAATAAACTCCAGATTCCATTCAGGCCCCCCTGGCCCCTGTCACATGCAGACCGATGTCTGCATCCTGATCTGATTTCCAGGGATGCCCCGCCACCCCATCACAGCTGCTTCCTGGTGTTTTGTTTGCCTCAGCAGTGCCATAGCCTTTCACAGTCTCTTTGTAACCCTCTCCCAACCTCTCCCACCAAGAACCTCCTGCCCCATGGTCCTGGTCATCAAAAGTCCTCTACTGACTTCTTTTTTATGTTTTGTTTTGTTTTTGTTTTTTGAGACCTGGTCTTGAATTCACTGTGTAGCTCCTGGCTTAGAACTTATGGTGATCCTCCTGCCTCTGCCTGCCCGAGTGCTAAGATTGCAGGTGTGCGCCACCATGTCTGGCCTTGATTGATATCTGAAACTTAGAAGTGAGGCAGCTGTATCTTTGCTGTTACCAGTTCTAAAACATTTCTTCCCCCAAATCTCAACCTCCTAAAAATACTGACACATACTACAAGATGAGCAAATTTTGAGGATGTTATGCTGAGTGCTATAAGGGGGTAAAAAAGACAAAAAGTAGATTTCACTTACATGAAGTAGCTAGAATGATTATAAATTTATAGACAGAAAGTGGAGTGGTAAAAAGTAGAAGTAGGGAAGTAAAGAGTTACCATTTAATGGGTTCAGTGTTTCCACTCTGCATGATTAAGAGTCCCAGAGACCAGTGGTTTCTGTCTGCATCACAGTTACAGAGCAGTGTCGATGTACTTAATGCCACTAAGCTACAGACTTGGTAAATTTCATATTAGACATATTTTTACCACATTAAAAAGAATCTCCAGTTGAGTGCACATCTTTGGATTAGACCTGGGTACTGTTCCTTTCCGTCATCAGCTTGCCCTCGGGTCCTGGTCCCACAGAGAGAGTTCCCAGCACACGGGGAGTCATTTCCTTTCCCGCCCGGTTCCTGACTCCTCACATGCTCATCCCTGACCACGGCAGCACCTTGGCCTCCCAGCTGCAGCTGGGTTTGCTTCTACCACACTGGACCCTGACCTTCCGGTCACCCTCTGGAGTTAGCCATTACTTCCCGCACCTTCCTGCAAACCTAATGCTCAAGCCCCACTTGTGACCTGTCCCTCCCTTCCCTCTCACCCACGCACCGTTGTCCCGGAACCTCTGGTTCTGGAGGCCTTCGGCCCATTGGCTCTCTTCCTCTAACGTGACCTCAGAGCCCTCCATGTCTTCTTCCTCTACTCCAGAGTGTTCCAGAGTGTCCTCAGATGCTGCAGTCTCCTATGTGTGTTTCCTGACTCTGTAAGCCTGCCTCCACTTCCTGGGTGCCGCTTCCACTGCTCACCATAACAGTGGCCTCCCCTCATCACCTGCATCTTCAGGGCACTTCTCAGACCCCAAGTTCTCTGACCTGTTTCCCTAGTGATTTGGTCTGTCTCTCACAGAGACATTTGTCCTTGGCAGAGACTGTCTAGCTCATCATCATGGTCCTGGTGTCCCAGCGGTGTTTAGGAAGGACCAGTGGCCTGGGCTGTGGGAAGTCCCTCGGAAGACAAAGGACAGTCCTGGCTTTAACCTTTCTCCCCTGAGTTTATCATCAGGTAAACAGATCCTCCTGATAGTCATCAGTGCTGTCACACGCTCAGTATTTGAAGAACTGTGAAACAAGACATCAGGAATTGTGCATTAGGGACAGATCACTGCTGTCACTTTTCACAGTGTGCTGGTGACTGTATCACAAGACTCTGAAACATAGAAAAGTGTTTTGAGTGTTCTTCCTCCATCATGTTTTGTAGCTCTTTGACCCGGGAGTTAAAAACATTATAAGGACAAGGAAAACAACTTGTGGAAGGGTAAAATCACAAAGGGAAAAACATTTTTAAATGCAATCAATCAAGAATCTGGAGTCCTCAGTGTAGGTGCTCAGAGCTGGAAGCACCTCGCAGGCCCCCTCCTGTTCGCTGGCCTTCTTGGCCCTGTGAGCCTCCTGGCAGTAGACATCCAGGCGTGCGGCAGACATGCTGGTAGTTGTTAAATCCTTCTTCCACCCCTCTGTTATGTTGCCTTCCAGCCTCACCTATACTTGTTTGAGTTTTTAAGGAAACATACACATAGATTTGTGCACATGTGGCTTAATACATTTTTACATACTGAACACATAACCAGCACACACAGCAAGCCGTCCACAGCCTCCTCAGCAGGCAGGCACTATTCTGATTCCTAATAGCACAGAAGCATTTTTGCTGGGTTTTCTTTAAATAGAATCATACAGTATACACCTTTGGACTTTTTTTAGTGCTGGGGCAAAACTCATGGCACCATACCTGTGGAGCATGGTCTCTTACACCTAAGCTACAACCCTAACTCTCCCCCCTTTTTTTCAATCTTCTTTCATCATTGGGGAGATTCAGCCACGTATCGGTCACTGTGGATCTTCCATTCTTGTTGCTGAACAGCAGCCCATTGTAGGATGTACCATCATCTGTCCGTTCTGTAAAGATGAGCGTGTGAGTAGCTATAATCTATTATGTGTAGCACATCTGGGAGTGTTTTAATGTAAGTTCCGGGTGAAGCTTTTCTGGAAATTACATACCAAAGACCGGAATGTTTGAGAGGGTTATGCTTACTTACATTCCTGTCAACAGCAATGTAAAAAAATCTGGTTGCACCACATCCTTGCCAAAATTTGGCGTCATCTGAGATGTGTGACCAGGGGACGGTACGGATGGATGCATTTCACTGCAGATTCATAATGGCAGTATTTGTACTGCACCATTATCCTGACTGTTAAATCATGCCTGTCTTTAGGAAAATGAAGAAAAAAGCTTTTAAAATATAAAAATAGGCTGGGGAGACTAGTACACACCTGTTACCCTAGCTACTCCTCTGAGGCAGGAGGATTGCGAATTTGAAGCTAGTCTGGACAACCTAGGAAAACTTATCTCATTGTTTTAAAAATAAAATTAAAAGGCCTAAAGATGTAGCTCAGTATCTCTTCCCTTAAAATCTTTGGGTATAACTTTGTATACTGTAGCATCAAACGTATCAAGACAATGTAAAACTGTTCAAGAGAATGACAGTATTACAGGGTATTTAGAATCAACTAACAGAAAATGAACAGTGGTTTCTGTATAATCTCCTTGTCTATAAAAGTTTTTGTTTATATTGTCACATATAATAAAATCCAATAAGATACTATGGTAACTACTATTATGTCGAGATTATCTTGTGGTGAAACACTATTTTGCTTAATGGCTATGTTTTGACCTGCACTGTTTTATTGTTATACCCTCTTTTTTTATCTCAATCTCCTTTTTATTATCTACTTTTTAATTTTTATCCTTTTAATTAAGGGAAAAATAAATTTAAAAATAGCAGGATATATTATAGTAACCCACTTTGATTTCCTATTAACTTGATTTGAAACTCTGTATTGCTCTCACCATCTTGTTTTGACTGATTTTCCTCTATTCTGTTATGCTTGATGGTACCAAGTTTGAAAGTATAGGCAACAACTATGAAGACAATAAGATTCATTGTGATGCCCATTCTGGTTGACTATTATCTTCTTTTGAAGTCCTCTAATATCTCCAATGTTTTGGTTTTATTGGTCTTATTCTTTACTGTTTTGTTCAATTTTATTATAACTGATGATTTAGGCAATTCTTCTTAAGATAGCAAAAGGCAGTATGGTAACTATTGTTGATCACTTTGTATTTTGTTTTTACATTATTATGTCCATCCTTTTGATTTGACTGACTCTGTCCTGGTATGTCACATTTGGTTTCACTTTCTTCAAAAAAAAAAAAAAAAGTAATAAGAACTGTGGGAGTAATAAACCCAAAATGTGTAATTGTCATTGTACAAAAGAAAGGAAAAGAAAGTTCTCTAAAAGATATAACTGCATATATATTTAAGTGTATAAGATAGATAACCATATTACTGAGTTTTGTTGGATCACTGAACTAAACTGTTTGCAGTCTCACTGTTTGAAAGTCCCCTCTATATGTTTTATTTTGTAACTTCAACAACTAAGATGACAATATGTAATTAACTAGTGATTTCCTACTGTTTATTTTTTCTGAAAGTCTGTATAACTTGTACCCTTTTTCTGTTTTTTTTTTCTTTTTTCTCCTTAAGAAAAAAAAAAAAAAAAGATGTAGCTCAGTAGTAGAATATCAACAAGGCCCAGAGTCTAATCCAAATGATTTTTATATTTTGTCCCAGGGATTAAATGGATTAGTTCATACATGGACAGTTAAATTTATTTCCTCTAAATCAAAATGGGCAGGTCAATTTATTAAGCAGACATAATCTTGTACATGTGTGGGGGCATGTATGTTTATATAGAGATGTATTATGGGCACATATAAATATATGTTTTGGTTAACATAATATTTCACAAAGTTACTATATGCTAGGCAGTTTTCTACTATCATGAAAGAAAGCACATCACCAATATTTAATGTAGGGTGCTTTTTAAACTATTCTGAATCTGGGTGTGATGGTGCATGCCTGTAATCCCAGGACTCAGGAGGCTGAGAGAGAAGGATTGCTGTCAGTTTAGGCCAGCCTGAGCTACATCCTGCACACAGGGCCAACCTGAGCTGCATAAGGAAACTCTGTCACAAAGAAAAAAAAAGTATTGTGAATATAGTGAATGAACACAGAGATGCATAACAATTGTCACAGGACATGAAACGCAGTTTTGAGAAATGCATCAGATTTGGCTAATCTTGAATGTTAAAATTAGTTGTAATTTTATGGGGGCTAAATCGGCATCCCACCTGGCTATCTTCCTCAACAGCTAGGTCTCTTAGAGACCTCAAGGACCTGCAAAAAGCAACTGTATTCCTGACTGGTTTCAGCCCCCAGCCTTTGCCAGCTCTCTAACCTGGCGACCTAAGTCAGACCCCCACAGCAATCCTGAGGCTTCCTCTCCCACTGCAGAGACCAAGCAGAGCAGCATCAAGCAGCCTGGTCCCAGCGTTTGGCCTCACCTTCTCGCTCTCCATGATCAAGATATTTCCTAAACAATATGCACTCCCGAAAGCCATCTTCCTCCCCACCACATGCTGCTTGACTGAAGATGGAGACAGACGTAGGCATAGCTCTTTCCAGAATTTTACTCTTTTTGCTCAATAGTCAAAGCAAGCATTGAGGTAGAATGATTGATTTGGAGACTTCTGTCAAAATCCAGACCCAGGAAAGACCTTCTAGAAGATGTAGGCTTCATTTGGTTTTGCTGTGAGTTAAAAATGGGAGAAGTTGAAGATAGCCTGTTTCTAGAACAGCGGACAGATAGTAGCAAAAACTGCCTCCACACTAAAAATGCAAGGTTTATCCAGAAAAAATACATGTTCAATTTTAAACATTAATTTTTTTCTATTGCAAGTATTTTGCTATTTTTTTTTCCACAATTTTCAATGACTGTTCTGAAATCTTGTCAGGGAGTCTTGCTTGCTGAGGAATCCTAAAAATATGACAGAAATTCTTATGCAGACTGTAAAGGACTGCCTGACACAATCTGCAGCAATTGAAAAGTCCAAAAGCAGCTTTACAAAAATTTTAATAAATGCTTAATAGAGATGCCCCAAGTGCAGACCCCAAGAGAATTTCTGTTGTTTCCTGGGACAGGGAAAACATGTAATAAAGGTTTCCATTGGTGCTTACAAAGTGTTTTTTTATTATTATTGGTTGCTATTTTTAAAAGAAAGAGTTAAAAACATGCATAATATACTGACTTCCTACAGACATACTATATCTGAATATTTCCAAAAAAGTTGAGTTATTCCATATATTTATTTAGTAACAGCAGAAAAGAAGCAAAGACTCAACTACTTTACTCTTAAAACTTTCATTAGCTAAAACCTCCAGTAGCTTACAAATTTGGCAACAGCTATATAAACAAAGGTGTTAAGATTTCCATTGTAAGCCACCACACAGTAACACAGTAGCACAGTAACGTGGTTAAATGGTTTTTCTGAAAGATGAGGATATGGATAAACATCCACCTGGAGGTAACTGTAACTCAAAACAATCTTTTGTTACTGTTAAACTCGTATCGACTACCACTAGAAAAGCAGTGAGAGCCAGGGATACAGCTCAGTGGCACAGTGTAACTGTTGAAAAGTCACACTTGTGCACAAAGGCAGCCAGCGCTGCCACTAAATCCATTAGCTCCTAAATGTTGCCTGGAATTCTGGATCATGTACAGGAAAACATCGTTGTGATTTGATTTTTGTTGGGTATCTCTATATAAACATCATTGTACATAAGTCTGTAGTTGCAGGTCTTCACTAATATTTCATGAGCTGGATCGAGAATGAATTCCTTTTCTGATGATGGTTATTCCACAAGGTAACCTGCCAGGATTCTCCCAAACTTAAAGCCAGCTCATTTCAGCATGATACAAAACATAGAAACACTGCTGTTGACCTGAAGGCAGCTCATTTCCCAGCACCTAATAATAGCAGCTGGCAGCCTTGGACAGTCAGCAGGCCTGTTTATTACTTAATTAGCACCAGGTGATCCTGCCAGGAGGCCTCCAGAAAAGCTGCATCCACCTGTTGCTCCTTCAGAGGCAGCAGCTAAACCCAGCCAGAGTGGCGTGCAGCTTCCGACCCTGGTTTCACTCGGTTCCTTTTTAAATCTCATTGCGCAGATTCTTGAGTGAGAGAGAATGAACTACCACAAAAGACCTCGTGGCATAACCAGCCTCAGAGTCAGACATCTGTAACCAGCCGCTCCCTGCTGGCTCTAGAACCCTAAAGCTCTTCCCTCGGGCTTGGAGCTTTTTCCAACACGCTTCAGTCTCCTGCGCCCAGGCAATTGGTGTTTTCTTCCTTCTCTTCTTCCTGTTCATTTGTTTCTTCCATTTCTGTCACAAATGAAAGGTACGGGGTGAGAAAGACCTGGACAGTAGGTGCCTCCTCCTCCACCGTGTTTGAGCTCCCAATTTGACCCCGCTACAAGAGGCGAGTTTGTTACTACTGCACTGCGCCGTGTATGTGCCAACAAATTCGATGTCAGAGAAGAATATTAGAAAAGGCTTTCTCAAGGGGCAGGAAAAATCTAGAAGACAGAAAGACCAAATGGAGGGTAAAGAGATTAGGAGCAAATTGGAACATGCTGTGCTAAATTCAGAAATGTTACTGCAAGAAAAGGAAACACACTGGTGCCTCAGTTGACAAACTTAATTCTTTCTGTGATTCTGATTGCAAACCAAATTGAAGAAGAACAGAATCAAATTCCCCTGTAAAGTCAACGGTGAAGCTAACCACTGAACGTCATGTGGGTCTCTGCCAAGCGCGCCCGGGGAGTATAGTTCTCCCCCCTCCCCATCGCCTGCCACACACATGAGGATTTGGGGGACATTTTAGATGTAAACCACACCACTAAGGTTTTACCTGAAGTTAGCCCTTCATATACAAGGATACACAGATTCAACCAACTGCAGACCAAAAAGAACTGAGAAACAGAGCACTGCATCTGTATTAAACATGTGCAGACTTTTTTCTTGTCATTCTTCCCTAAGTAACTAGAGCTCTTCGTATCTACAGTGTCTGAGGCTGGGTAAATGACAGTGACCTATGAATAGCTGAATAAGATGCAGAGAAATTCCTTCCTAGTGAGGATTGATGTATCTCAGTGCTTCCCAGTTAGGTTGTCCAGCAGGAAGGATAAGAATGCACCGAGCCTTGAGACGCCACGGGTTCCTCAGTTATTCATCAGATATTTCTCAGACACTGCCATGTAAAGCGAATTGAGCAAACTATTGTAAGGAAAATGAAGAGAACTGCTTTTAGTGCGTATTAGTCAGATTTGCTGTTGCTGTAACAAAATGCCTGAAGATATAACTTAAAGGAAAAAAATGGTTTATTCAACTCGATTTCAGAGGCTTGAGTTCCTTGATAACTGGTTCCAAAACAGGCATTAAGATAGAAGAGTGGTGTAGAGCAAATCTGCTATTTCTCAGCATCCTGGAAGCAGAACACAGGAACAAAGTACCAGGGAGAAATATGCCCTCCACAGGCACAATCCAAAGACCCCCTCTTTCAAAGTGGCCCTCCTTACTCACATGTGCAGCTGTGGACTTAAATGGATTAATCAGCATGTGAGTACGCCACCCATGGCCCCGTCACCTCTCCATGTGTCTTCAGTCAAGTTGACACCAAGATTAATTTGCACACAATGGAAGTACAGATGCACCAGCACCAGCAAGAACAGCAACTTGATATGGGAAGAGTCTTTCCTTCAGTTTATAGACCAAAAAATTTTTATCAAGACTGTACCAAGGAGATTACATATATATCATTAATGTTGACATTTCCATATATGTATCTATATATCAGATCAACATATGAAAAGATGTTCAGCATCATTAGTCAAAAGGAAAATGCAGACTAAACCCAGGAGCCACCATGTAAAACATATTAGAGTGGCTAGAAGATAGCATACCCGATAGCATCAACTGCTGACAAAAGTGTGGAGCAGCTGAAATCCTCACCCCTTGCATGTGGGAATGGAAACAAGATACAGTCGCTCTGAAAGACAGCTCAACACTTTTTTTAGCTAATAAATTTGCACTTACTATAGGAACCAGCAAGAGAAATGATAGCGTGTACCTACACAAATGTCTCTGCATAAATGTTTATAGAAAACTTATTCATAATGGTAATAAACAGTAACCCAAATACCACCCCAATAAGTACCCAGATAAATTTATAGCCATATAATTGAGTACTACTGCTACAAAAGGAAAAAAGTACAGATCTATACAACATGGAGGAATTTCAGAAATGTTCTGCTAAGTGAAAGAAGCCAGATTCAAAGGCTAGATTCTTTGTGATTTCATTTACATAATATTTCAGAAAAATCAAAACTATCAAGTAAGGCTACAGAGAAATTACAGTAAGTTCAGAAATGTTAAAATACAGTCTACATTTTCCAGTCACAGTGTAAAATCAAAAATCACCTGTTGGATTACTTAAGAAATTAAAAATAAACTTCTAAAAAGTTTCAGATAAAAAAGAAATCCTAGTTGAAATGAGATCTGAGATTTGGAGTGGAGCAATAGATCTGAGCTATTTGGAAATAAAAATAGTGCTACTTAACACTGGATACGATCAGAGCAATGATTTGATAGCAATGGATAGTCCTAAACGCTTGTATTACAAACAGTGATGACTAAAATTAAATGGGCTGAGAATTCAGTGCAAAGCAGCTTTACAGAAAGTAGATAAGCAAGACTCAAGGGAAATAAAATTAATGAAATTTACAAAACCCAGAATGATCCGTAACACCTGACGCCAGTCCTTTGAAAACTACAGACTACGACTAATCTTTGGCAAGTCTGCTGCAGGGAGTAGAACATCCCAACCCACTGAGAACGGTTTGTGATACTGTGAGATGGGACTTTTTAGTGAAAAGCAAATACGGTGGTAAGTTTATGCGAGGAGATTTGCAAAATCTTAGAGACTTTTCCGAGAAAACATACATTTAAATCATTAGGTTACGTGGAAGTAGAAATCCCTAAGTCACTCAAAAAATACATAAAAGAAACTGAAAAGCTGTTAAGAGATTTGTCCTTAAGAAAGGGATCAGGCCCAGATTTCAAGGATTCTACGATGTCTTTAAAGAACAGGTGGCTCGGATATTATGGTGCATCGGACAGGTGGGAATCTTTCCAGCTTAAACGAGCAGAGTATGAGTTAAAATGGACAAGATGACCCCCCAAAAAATGCATGGAGGAGACCCTGTTCCTAACAGCCACGTAAATCACGAATGACAAGTCCTGGCAGAGAAGCAACCACGCGGCAAGCAGCGCTCCCTTGTACGCTAGAAACACCTGGAAATGCGTCGCTGGGGTTTCCACGTTTAACCTTCACCTCTGTTCTGTGGATGAGAGACCACAGCTCAGAGAGGTGGAATCACTTCTCTGAGGGTACACAGCTAATCAGCAACGGAGTTGAGATTTAAACTAATTTGTCCACCTTTTCTCTAACAGGGGATATAATTAACCTTGACATTTCCCCCAATCTGATAGTGAATCTGAAAAGGGATGCCTGCTTTTAATTTGTATTTGTCTCCTTGTATGATTTTCTGTTATGTAAATTTTATTCCTTGCATGATTTTCTGTTACATAAATTTATTCCTTGCTCTTGAATCACATTTAAGTTTGACTTTGCACCAGCGGTATTTAGGAAGCCCGTTAGCTCACGCCCTTCCATTCTCCTCTCAGATTCATTGTACTGGCTTTCAGTTACTGATGATGTGTGTATTCTGATACTCTATCAAGAGTAAGCATATCCTCTAATTTTGCTTTTGCTAAAACAATATGGATATCTTTCATAGATGATTTAGTGAGTGAGATTTCTTTATTCTTTCTCTTGTTAGCTTTTGGTTTGGTTACATCCCCAGCCCACCCTTCCTTCTTTCCCTCTTTCCCTCCTCCCCACTTCCTTCCTTTTTCCCTTCCTCCGCTCTCTCCTTTCCCCGTCTCTTTCTTTCTGTCTGTCTGTCCGTCTGTCTTTCCCCAGCCTTCCTGAGACTTCAGTCTCCTAACCAACGCCACCATTTCCCTCTACCATTGCCTCCCGCCCTCCCAGACACGCCCCACTCCATCAAGCCAGCTCCCTCCTCCTCCTCCTCCTCCTCCGTCTTCCACCACCCCTGATATTTTCTTCTGACAGTGGGGCTTGCTAAGTCACTAAATTGCTCAGGCTAGGTTTGAATTTGAGATCCTCCTGCCTCAGCCTCTCAGAGTTCTGGGATTATAGGCATGCACAGCTAGCTAGTGAATGGTTTAAAGAAGAAATTTATCAAATATTTAGTTACCATAAAATGCTCTCTGAATAAGGAAGGATAAAAAAACAATTGTCTTTCTTTCTTTATCAGCTATCAAAATTATCTTAGAGGTGATGCGTGAATCTTTAACATCATTATGAATCATCGATTTATACATATTTGATATATTCCAGTGCACTGCAATTAGTATTCCTATTTATACTTAAGTCTGCCCATTTTTGGCCAGGGTAACCTTGTATATATTATCTCTTTATAGCTCAGAAATTATAGTAATTATATATAATCAAATTTGCCAGTCTGGCCAATGGTAAATATATTTACTGTCGCTGTTACTATTTGCATCAAGATATCTGAACTACAAGATACTATCCAGTGATTAAAATGAATTAGAGCAACATGGGCCATCAAAGATTATGAAATCATTCTTAAAGCAAAAAATACAACCCTGTACATAGTGAAGTACTGTTTACGTATACATATTAAAACTGTTTTAAACAAAAGTTACTTACATGCTTTTGAATTCCTGGAGGCAGTTCTGAAAAGGTGATCATTAAAAACTTGTGTTGGTTATTTCTGTGAACAGAGGAAGCACTGGAAAGCACTGGGGAGCTGGACATCCTCTGCCTCTCAGCTCTGGGCGGAAGCTCCCATTCTCTTAGACATGGCTGTTTATATATGTAGGAAGACAGAGAAATTCCCCTGCGCTACCTGGATCTTCTTCTCATGTGCATTGTCATCCTCGTCTCTTATAACCGCTTTTAGCAGAGTATCAGCACAGTGTCAGATTATCCTCCTAAAGCTAACAGGGAAGATAGTTATCAACAGAAGCATTAAAGCACCTCCTCAGAGCCCCTCACCCCACATTTGACAGTGCTGTGGGTACGATCACATCCCTCCATCCCAGACAAAACGTATGTTGGTCTCCCTTTATCTCCAGCTCGCTTTTCGGAGCGTCAGGTACCCCTGGTCAGTCACAGTGCCAAACTATTTCAATGGAAATTTCCAGAAATAAACAATCCATAAGTTTTAAATTATACACCATTCTGAGCGGTGTGATGGATCCTCCGGCATCTCTCTCTCTCTCTCTCTCTCTCTGTTACTGCAGACGTGAGTCATCCACTTGACCATGGTACCCAGGGTGCTTCACCAGCCTTCCTCAGGCATGACTTAGGAGTAACTACCTCTGTTATCAGATTGCTTGCCACAGGAAGGGAAGAGAGAAATCAGCTTCAGCCACCTTTACGACAGTACACTGTGACAGTTGTTCTTTTATTAGTTTTCATTGTTAGTTTCTTGCTAGCCCTAATTTAATAAACTTTATCCCAAGAATGTATGTATAGAAAAAACATATTTATGGCTTAGTACTATCTATGTTTGCAAGCATCCATTAGGGACTTTGGAATGCACCCTCCACTACAGATCCAAGTCCTAACCAGGACCTGTGTGTGTGTGTGTGTGTCAGTTTATCTGGAGATAGAGTCCTATAGGCATAATCAAGGGCAATGTGTAAAACGAGGCCATACTGGAAAAAAGGGAGCCCAAAATTCAACAATTTCTGTCCTTGTGAAGAGAAAGAGATTTGAAGACACAGACACAGAGGGAAGAGGAAAAAAAAAGTTCTGCTGCTCCAAACACTGCATGCCAGTGATAGCTGGAGGCCACCAGAGCCAGGAGAGTCAGGGAAGAATGCTTCCTAGACCTCCTGAGGGAGCTGACCTTGGACTTCCGGAGCTATTGGAGACAATAACAGACAAAGCCTCCTGGGCTGTGCTAATTTGTTAAAGCAGGAGGAGGAAATTAATCCAGGTGTGAAAATAGATTCTTAGAGAATTGAGGCCATCCTCCAGGTTTCTAAGGAAAGCTAAAAGGACTCCTCTCTAATGAAGCCCTGGCCTTATGACTTCCGTGCTGCAACTGTATCTTAAGTCTTTGATAAAATTCTTTGATAACAACTAATTTTATGTTACTCGCCTTAACACTCTGGATCCACCTTCCGTTTCTTTTTCACTGTGACTGCTACTTCTTGTTTTTTGGTCTTCCTCTTGCGGTTTCTATTAACGTCCTGCCCCTAGAATATAATGTGTAATATTTGCTGTCGCCTCTCACTCCCCGCCTTTTTTTTCCCTTCAGTACCAGACATTGAGCCCGCAGCCTTCACACGGCTACACCGTCAGTCCTTCTTTAAAAATGTGGAGGCACAGCCTCACCAAAATGCTAAGTTGCCCGGAGGCTCAGAATGAGGACCCACCTGCCTCTGCCTCAGAGCCTGGGATTCTAGAAGTGCACGCCCACACTTGCTTCCCGCCTGCTTTTGCGTGCTAGATACTCTCACATTTCTTTAGATACCTCAGGAACTAAACAAGCCGGACTTACCTGCATGTTCACAGGCAATGAATTTATCCTCCTAACAAAGTTTTGGGTCTTCCTTCGTCTGCCTTGTCCCTTTCTCCAGCAAACCTCACGGCTTTGCAGTTTGGCGCCAGTGTCTTGAACAGTCTCCTTTGCAGAGACTGACAAAAATCACACACACACACACACACACACACACACACACACACACACACTGCACCCCTGCCTCTCTAAGTCAAACTTAGCTACATTCATTCCAGTTCCTTCTCGCTAGTTTAGGCATCTGCAGAGATGGATCCATCCGAGTCACCTCGAGATGAGCAGAGCCATCTCTGGGAGAGAGAGAGAGAACTCCTTCTGCCTCTCTTCCTTTCTGTCCTTTAGGAGCAGCTCCAGCTGCAGCGAGCTCAAATGAAATTGTATGCAGCCTTTTTAGTCTGACTTCTTCCACTTAACGTGATACTTTTGAGATTCACCAATGCTGTTGGGTGAATCAACATTTCGCTTCTTTTTATGCCCAGCAGTAACACTCAAAGCTATATTTGCAACTATACAGACTTAAAATATATACAGTTATAAACAGTTACAGTTGATGATTCAGGTACCTGTTGGTGGACATTTATTTTCTGTATTGGGTGCCTACGAACAAAGCTTCTCTCAACACTTGTGCATATATTTGTACGTACATGTTTTCATTTCTCTTGGCTAAATGTTGGCCCACGCATGCGTGTTAGTTTTATTTAAAAAATGCCAAGCTGTCTTTTAAAGTGGATACAACCTGTTCTGATTCCCACAAGGAATCAGCTTCCCTCCTAAGGGACTCCGCATCCCTCCTAAGGATGCTTCTTTCATCTGACCTCTAACTCTGCCTGAAGACTGCTGTTCCCATAGTAACCCTCTCTAGGACTTTTTATTGTAACCCAAATAATGAATATTGAAACCCAGGTGTTGTAATCCCTTTTGGAGTCCTCCTCACAATCCAGAAAATTATATTTTTAATCCCACTGAGATGTTATTGGAATCCCGGCAAGTTAATTTTAATCTGTCATCTCCAGCGCAACCCACAGTGAGAGTAAAGACACCAAGACATATTCAAAGATAAGAGCAGCGAAGGGGTCCTAAGCCCAGTACAGTGAGGATGTGCCATCAAAGGCCCTGATCCAAGGCCCTTCCAAAATTTATTATCCTGTGAAGAGGGGAGTGCTTTAAGGATGAATGACAGTGAGAACAGAGGGAACTAGGTGTGTAACCTGAGCTGGCTGGCCAGGTAGGGAGGAACACATCTTTGCAAAATGCAGGGAGAATGACACTGTAGAAGGATCAGTCTGCATAATTTAACTCAGGTAGCGTTTAAATTGTATTAGGAGTCTGTTGCTTTAGTTTTGGGGGTTTTTTGTTGTTGTTGTTGTTGCTGTTGTTTTCATTGCTTTTTCTTTTGTTATACTGGGGATTGAACTCGTGACCCCATGCTTGCCAGGCAGGAGCTAACCCCCCCAGCCCTAGTTTTTGATATGTGAACTTTTGTGTCCTGGGGAGTTATAACCTCTCACTTTGAGGCTTGTACCCAGGTGACACTCCTGGAGCTGACTGGCTCTGCCATCCTGCCATGCTTTAATCTTTTACAGAGAACACTGCAAGGAAACAAAACTGTCAATTGGCCTGAAAGATTACATACTAATACCTTAGCTGGCCTTATTTTCATCACGTAGAGCCAATTAAAGGGAGAAGGGAATAGCATAGCCCACTCTGTACATAACAGTGTATGGAAATAAGACTTGATTTAAACAATGTTGCAGTGATTGTTCTGCAGTCAAGGTGAGCTGCTTCTACACTTCTGAATTGGGTCCTTTCAAGAACATTCAAATTTGGCCACCTTATATTTGTCTCATGAAAAATATCACCCTGCCATGAAGTTTGACTGTTCCTTTTTCTCTCAGAGCTGAGTATTCCAAACAACATCTCTCACTGTGTTTTCCAGATGAGAGTCGAGCTCTAGTTTCTCTACCCCTCAGGCGCAGCCAGGCTCTTCCCTAAACTCTTCCACTGCATGTAAGGACCAGGCTAGGGCTGGCACTCAAATGTCCATGTAGGGACTGCAATATGAATCTCCTCTCCTGGCACAATACCTTAGTATCTCTGCTACTCCCACCAGGTGACTGTGGAGAAGGGAACAGAAAAGCCACTGGGCTCTCTACCTCTGAAAACCTCCTTCAGTGATATCTTTTTCTCTAAAACGTTCTCAAGACTAATGTTATATCTTAGCTACTTTTCTAGTTGCTGAGAAAAAAATTTCCAACCTCCATGAGTTAAGCCATGAAAGGTTTGTTTAGCTCACAGTCCATGATCAACTGGTTCCAAGGCAGGGTGGAATGACAGAGAGGCATCGCAGAGCAGAAAAAGTCCATGGTGGACAGGAGACGGCAGAGCAGCAAGGAAGCAAAAGCTCTTCTTGGCCCTTTTATGTCACCCAACCTGCTGAGGGCAGGTGGCACTCACACCCTCAGTCCTAGTGCCCTTGAGCCTAGTACTGCACGGTGAATCAATCCCAGCACCACACACTGCAGACCCAGCCACCTCTGAAAAACCTTGCCTGTGACCACATGACCACATTTGGGGGACATCTAAACACAAGCTATAACATGTCATGTGACTTTCTCTTAGCAAATTTCATATAGATTTATCAGAAGTTTTCTTTAGCTATATGAGCGAACATCACTCATTGTCCTGCCTTTGGCAATTCAGGAGATTTTGGAAACCCTTCCAGAACAGAAAGCTTCCCATTTATTGTTCAGATAACACAATCTATTTCTTGGCTGTATAAAGTTCATATAACTTTTCTAGCCACTTGTAAAAGATTTTTGCTTTGGAAACTTATACTCAAGCCTCATTTTTACAGGCAGACCTTAACTAAGTTTACTGACACACTGTATCACTTCTAGTATCAGTGTTCTACGCTTCTCCTTGGGCTACAGGTTTCTCCATGAAACATACTTCTTAACAGTGTTCTTTGCAAGGTCTAGAAGAAATAAACTGAGTGTTTGTGTTTCAGAAAGTAGCCTCTTTTATTTTAGACATTCTCTTTGGTTGCTAGTATGAGACTTTAGGCTGACAACTTCTTTTGCATAAGGAAAACACGATCTCTTCTGGTCTCTTGATGAAGAGCAGTCTGGTCATTGGTCTGATGATCATTCCTTTTGTAGGAATCTCTGCTGTAGTAGTTTCTTCACTTCTCTTTTAATCTTTGATGTTCTGAAGTTTTACTGTGATATTTCTAGTTGTGATCTACCCTTTTTTGTCCCACTTGATATAGAAACAGCACTTTCTATGCAACTGTTTGTTACTTTCAGCTATGGTATAAAATATGATAGCCTGGTGGTCTTCAACAAGGAATGTATTGCTTACACTTCTGGAGACCAGGACATCTAAGTGATTGCAGATTGACTGTTGGTGCTGGAAGATTGGGTGATTCCTGGCTTCCAGACTGCTGTCTGCTACTGTACCCTTACATGACTGAAAAAAAGAGGATCAAAGCCCTTTTACAAGAGCACTAGCGCCTTCCGTGACCAACACTTCAAGAGGCGTCACCTCCAAATACATTAGGGCTTAGTGTGGAGAATATGACATCATTATAATTATTGCTTTATACAATTCTGCCTTTTAAATATCTAATAAAAATAAGAGAAATGTATAGAATTTTCTTGTTTTTAAAAAAATTAACTTTATTTACCATCTTTTTCTCCTCTTCCTCCTCCTCCCTCTCTCTCTCTCTCTCCCTCCCTCCATCCTCCCTTCCCTCTCTCTGTCTGTCTGTCTCTCTCTGGGTTTGAGTTCTCTTCCATTGTCATTTTCTTACTGCAATGTAGCTATTTTCCTTTGTACCTTCTCTCTGTTATTGTCAAATATATCACCTTTTTATGTTATTAGTCCAACAGTATAATTTTATAGATACTGTTTTATGCAATTCCTTTTAAAATCAAGTAAGAAAAGATGCACATGTAATCATGCTGTCTTTTATCTTTACCTGATCTTATTTGTAACAAGAAATCAGCAGTTAATCTTCTTGGGATTTACTTGCTCCGATGAATCGTTTCTCTTTTACTGCTTTAAGATTTTTCTCTGTATCTTTGCCTTTCACGTTTTGACTATGGTGTGTCTGGATGTGAATCTCTTATTTTTATACTACTTCAAGTTGATTGCACCCGTTGGTTATATAGATTAATAATTTTCATCAAATTTGGGAAGTCTATAGCCATTATTTCTTCAAATATTTTTCCTCCCCAGTGTCAAAATTAATGAATGTAGCAAGCTTAGATTGCTATCCTTGTAATCTTTCCAGTCCTGCAATATTAACTGTTGGCTGGTAAACTGGGACCTGGTAAAGTGTTTTAAATGAGAACTGTGGTTCTCTGTACCTAGAGTGCTGTACAATCAATAGGACATCTATCTGCTGGATACATACTTGTTTTGAAGTTCTGGGATTTTGGTATGTGCTGGCCAGAATGCTAGCTGACCACCTTGCCATCAAAACACTGGGTGCTGCCTGCCTTAGCGGGCTGCATGAGAAGAGAGAGCACACACTCTGCTGAATAATTGTTGCTAGGGAACATGTTTTGTGTGTGACTCCTCATGAGAGAGAGGGAGCCTGGGAAACCCTGCACCTGGATTCCTCCAGACTCTGCCTGTCTCTTTTCCCCTTGCTAGTTCTGTTGTCTGTGACCTGACTGGCCATTTTGCTTGTTGCTGCTAGCTTATGGAGCTACTGATTCCTTACCTGCTGGCCACTAGAGTCTCCAGTGCTCCTGACAATGCCCTTACCTGTGAAATGTTCCATTCATACACAGTGGGCCCTCAGGCAAAGCTTCATGGGTCTTTGTCCTGCAGGCTGAATGAATCTCAACTCCTCAGCCCCATACAGCTTGCTGACCTGCAGCTACACCCTCCTCTGGAGTAGATTCAGCAGTGAGGTCAAGGGCAGCCCAAGGTCTTTCTTAGCTGGCTCCTCCTGCTCTGGAGTCTCTGCCCTGCCAGCAAGGTACAGATTCTATCCTGGATGCGGAGAGTAGGAGCCACAGGGGAGCCCCACTCCTGCCGGCCACATCTCCCAGAGCCTCTGCAGCCCTGTGTAGTGAGGGCTCTGACTCTAATCTTTGGTTACGCCCACCTGCAGTAAAGATTTTAGCCACAGAGCTGAGTGTGGAAAAATGGGAGTGGCCCTTGGTTTAAATGCCGTAGACTTTCTATTTATTGCATGTAAGTTTATCTGCACTGTATCTATGTCAATTTTCAGGGACTTCAAATAATTGATTTTGAGCCCAGGGAGGCTGAGACAGGAGGATTGCCATTAGTTTGAGGCCAGTCTAGGCTACATAGTAAGTTCAAGGTCTGCCTGAACTGCATAGTGAGACTCTGCCTCAAAAAAAACAAATAAATAAATAAAAATAAAGCCCAAATAATTAATTTTGGCTGTGTGTGGTAGTCAATGCCAAGAATGCCAAGTGTATATCTTGGGGAACTGGAAACAGGATAATTACAAGTTCAAGTCCTGCTGAGGGAGCTTAGCAAGTTACCAAGATTTCATTTCAAAAGCACAAGTAAAAAGAACAGCAGGTAGGCAGTGCCTTGGAAACATGCATGAAGCAAAGAGACAAATGGGATTATTTATAGCCGCTCTGACTGTCAAACTAGAAAATCCAAGTGGATCGACTACTAGAACTCTAGGGTAATTCAGCACAGCACCCTTAACCTTCCCATACTCCTAAATTCCTGCCTGCATTTTAAAAACCGAGGGAGGGGGCCTGGGGATTTAGCTCAGTGGCATAAGCACCTGCCTTGTAAGCAGTAGGTCGTGAGTTCGATCCCCAGTACCAAAAAAGAAAGAAACAAAGAAAGAAAGAAAATGGGAGTTCCAAACCAGGCATAGTGGTGTACATCTGTAATCCAGCACTCAGGGGGCTTAGGCAGAAAGATTTCTGCAAGTTCAAGGCCAACCTGGACGACATAGTGAGTTCAGGGGCAGCCTGAACCATACATCAAGACCCTGTCTCAAAAAACCAAGTAAATAAATAATACAGTAACATAGGAGTCCCTTGAAACCACTGAACGGTATGTATCACAATCTTCAGGAAGCAGTCGGGTGTTGCCTTTGTTTTAATGAGGCAGGTTGCATCAGCATCTCTTGGCAAATAGCTACCTGGAGCAAACTTTGTTCAAAACATCTTCACTTGGAGACTGTGCTGCCCTGTCCTTGGACTTCAATGTCCTTGAATGAAGTGAACCATTGTCCGTCTAAGCCTCCTGGAACCCCAGGTTTGCGCTCCGCTAGTGCCAGCGTGAAAGGGGCTCAGAACTCCCGCTCTCAGGGCTGCCCCCCAGTGCTGCCAGAAAGCGCGGCTGGGACTTTGGCAGACATCTGTGCTGCCACCTTTGGGCTGAGGAGCCAGCCTGCCCCCAGAGCCTCACCTGCTCAAGCCAGGCTAGGCGCTGTGCCTGCTTTCTGAGTCCTGTGACCACTGCGTCCCTGGAAGGGAGTGACAGTAAAACCTTTAAGGGTCTCTGTTGCTGTCCTGGAACTCAGGTGCCATGCTAATGAAAAGAAACTCAGAGGTCATTCTTCAGTGAGAAATCTGTAAATTCATGCAACTCTAATCAAAATGCCACTATGATTTCTTTGGGATCTTGGCAAAGCTGATTCCAAAATTGAAAAGCAGGTTAAGACAATAACAAACAGGTAAAAATAGCTCCCTATGTCTAAAAACCAAAAACTGAAAACTTTTAAATAAACAAAGAGAGTATTACCTACCCAATTTTTAAAAATATATAATAAAGTCAAAAGATTTCTGGTGGGTGGTGCACACATGTAGCAGCAGGTCCTGGGAGGCTGAGGCAGGAAGACAGATTGAGCCAGCTGGGGAGGACGCAAGACCTCATCTCTTAAAATAAAAATAAAGGAGCTGATGGCATCTGTAATCCCAGCAGTCTCAGAGGCGCAGGCAGGAGGAGTACCAGGTGGAGCTATTGTAAAACAATGCTTGTGTCTAGCAATTCAGTGACTTAGAGACCCTGTCTCAAAACATTGTAACAAGGGCTGGGGATTTAGCTCAGCGGCATAAGTGCCTGCCTGGCAAGCATGAGGTCTAACAAGGGCTAGATGCAGCTCATTGTGAAGGCCCTAGGTTCAATTCCTGGCTCGGTAAAATAGTAATAATAGATTAGAGTAGCTAAGACTCCAATAGCATCTAGGGTTAGGTCACAGCTGGTAGAATATACAGATCTAAATTCAGAGTAGAATAATACATCTGGAATTTAATTTCAAAGTCCTACCTAAGTTTCTTTAATGTGCATTTGACACCTGCTTACAGTTAGCTCCGCCAAGAACTCAGTAATAGTGTCAAGGGTCAGCAGCTTCTTTTTAGTGGTCCTTGTGTGCCTGGCTTCTTCAGGCCACCTCGTCATCCTCAACAAAAAGGACAGGTGCTGTGGGCCATGGTTCTTGTGAGCCCCGTGCTCACCACCACAGAGATGGGCAGGAGAGACCACCCGTGAGATAGTAGGGCAGATCCGGCTCAGGGCCTTGCTCCTGGGAATAAACCACTGAGCACTCACTGAGGCCCGGGCTGTGCACTCAGCTTCACGGGCACAGCACTCAGTTCCCCTCCCCAGTGGTGCCAGGCTCTGGCCTCAGACCCTCAACCTCCCAGAGCTGCCCACCCCCTGACCTTTCAGAGGGCCTTGCCAGCAGGGCCATCTCTAGGCGTGGCCGCCTCAGCCATTCCTGTATCCCTGCGCCCTGGCCTCCCGGGCAGCTGTAATTAAACTGTGGCTCCAACTGCTCCCCTGTGGCTGCATCCAGAGGGACCAAAAAGGGAAACGCCCTGGCCCTGCTGTGGCACCCTGCAGCGTCCTCAGTGACTGGATTTGTCTGTCTCCACCAGCTGACTGCCCCAGGGCAGGAGTTTGTTAGGCATTTTATGGCTGGAATGTGTCACCCAGCCTGACAGATGCTAGTACTGTGATAAATTACTGGATTGTAAATCTAAGCACCATCTTCACCAGAAATAGCAAAAACGACCTAGACACAGTTACAGTGCCTCTACACAGCCAGATCCCTAGGGCCTCTGCATAACTCCACAGCCCATCCTATCCCTCTCTTTCCTTTCCGGTGGCAGCCGATGGGATCCGAATGCATGGAGATGCGCAGAAGGCAGGCATCGGCCTCACTGGACGCTCCAGGGGACACCGCCACGGCCCAACCAGGAGCGGGCAGTCGGGGCTCCAATGCGTGCTGTTTCTGCTGGTGCTGCTGTTGTAGCTGCTCGTGGTAAGGCCCAGACTCTTTTATAACAGATTAGTCTGCTGCTCACTGGGGCATGCACCCTTGAATAGCATCCGCTTAGTCAGTGTTTTTTAAGGCAACTGCTATACACACAATACTAAAAAAAAAAATTTTTTTTAACCAACAGTAATAAGTTACCTTTGTTAAAGTCTCAAGGAATTTATATTCAAATACTAAAACTCAGGCTACCATAGGTTAGACAACTAAGGAACATGTATAAGGCTATTATGATCACGTTCTTATTTGGGCTGACAAACTGCACAGAAACTCTGTATAACTGGTTAGAAAAGCATGCTTCTGATTTAAAAGTTTTGTAGGGGAGTTGGGATTTAAAATGGGTTTTAAACTGGATGTGGGGGTGCACGCTGGTAATCCCAGCACCAGGGAGGCCAAGGCAGGAAGATTGCCATGAATTTGAAGCCAGCCTGCGATACAAGACCCTGTTTTAAAAATAAATGAGTAACATAAATCTTGTATGGCTGCCCCCAGCCCTAAGATGGATCTGACAGGTTAGGGTTTATGAGGCCAGGATTTTACCTCCTGCTGCTTCCATCTTAATTTTGTTTCTTAATAGAGAAATGTCAAAATGTGTGCTTAAAATAGAGACAAAAAAATCTAAAAGCACAGTCTAACTTACTGGTTGGTGGAGGCAGACACACAAGCATTGTTTTAACTAACATACATGACTGAGCCCCTGCTAAAGCTTAGAGAAACGGGCAGACTCTGCTCCTGGAAATCACAATCTCTAAAACCGTGGCTATGAAAAGCCCACAGAGCAGACAAACTTGTGTGCCGTGGCAGGCAGCTAAGTCCTTGCAGATGTACAAGGCTTGGCTCTAGGTTAGACCAGGATCTCAGGACCCTTTGGAGAAGAAAACCTGACCTTGAGACCGATGGAGAACAGAGATACTGAAGTACTGGAACTGGTCCCTGGGGAGGATGCTGGAGCTCAGAAATAAACACCCGAGAAGGTTTGGTCTGCTCCTCCTGCCTGATTTAAGGGCTTTTCTTACTTCCCAGGAAATCCCAGTCTGGTGGACAGGGCCAAGCAGTGAAACATTCCGGGGACTGATGGGCTCATAACACTGGTGCAGGATGGATCTCAGACAGGAGGCAGAAGTGGGCTGGGTGGGACTGTCTCGGGCTAAGCACTCTGGCCCTGAGAATCCTGCTGTCTCCAGCAGAAGCTCCAAGGGAGGCGCAGGAGTCCACCGAGACAGCACGCATGTCTAGGGGCTGCCCTGCATGGGGAAGGCACCCAGCCAACCATCAGGCCCTTCTCCATCCTTCACTCTGCCTGTAGATCAGTGCTGATTAGTCATCTTCTGAGAGATAAACAAGGAGGCGAGGCAGTCTCAGTGTCTTTGGCTGCAGCTGACATTTCTGCTGACTCGGGCAGGGCCCGTCGTCCTGATGACGCAAGGCTGGCAGGTGGGGACAGGCCCCAGAGCAATGTCTGCTGCTAGTTCTGATGTCACTGGGTAGAGGAGATGAGAGCCGCACCTGCTTCCCGTCACCACCACCAACACAGCACCTTCCATTTGTTTATGAGAAGCAAAAGTACTAGGGCTGGGGATTTAGCTCAGCATCATAAGCACCTGCCTTGCAAGCAGGCAGTCCTGAGTTCCATCCCCGGTACCAATAAAAAAAAAAAAGCAAAAGTACTGTCTTCAAAGTTGCACCTGAAAACTCAAACTGTAATTTAGGAGCGTGGGTAAAAGAGGACGTTCCCAAGCATGCTGGAATTACTAGTCACAGACCTCCCTAAAAGAAGTAAGAAAGGCTCTTAGGGCTTCAGGGAAAAAAAGTGAACCCGAAGGGGAATCACAGACAGTAAGTATCAGCATAGACACAAAAGGGGTCAAATGTGCTATCTGGCATTGAATTCTGTGTTCAGCATGTAAGCAGATAATCTCATGTGGATAATGGACAAATTTAAACACTAAGGTCTTAGAAAAAATATAAGCCAATTTTCTTTCAGAATTGATAACATTTATAATTAGTGCAAAAATACAAAGCCGGGTGTGGCAGTGCACACCCATCGCTCAGCCCTCAAAGGGAGGGTACAGCAGGGATTCCCAGGAGTTTGATGCCATCTTTACCACATAGTAAACTCAAGGCTAGCCTGAACTACCTAGCAAGAATAAAATGAGAAATAAAAATACCATTTTGAACAAAAAGTTAAAAAAAAATAGTGTGGTTGTTTTCCTATCAGTGGAAGGCAGTTCACTTTCCCTGATTTTTTAACTCAGCATTCTTTTGAGATTTATCTATGTAGGTTTACACAGTGCAGTCAACTAACTTTCTTTCTTTCTTTCTCTTTTCTTTTTAGACAGTGTTTCCCTGTGCGGTTTAGGGTGGCTTAGACTCACTTTGTAGCTCAGGCTGGCCTTGAACTTGCAGCAGTGTTCCTGCCTCAGCCTCCTGTGTGCTGGGGCTACAAGCATGCACCTTCGCGTCTAGTGAAGCCAATTTTCATGAAAGATAAACAGCAAAATGTTTCCTGAGCCCTTTGACATCTTTCTCAGTCTGTCTCCACAGCCTTCTGGTATTGATCTATAAGCTAGAGAACATACAGACTGTTACTGTTTTGAAAACAGCTTTTTTTATTTGTAGAAGGTTGGAGAAGTTTTTCCTGCCTTATAATTAAAAATGTATCTAAGCATGATCTTTCCTGAACATTTCCAAACCATGGCAAGCAACCACGTTGGCTTCTCTGGACATTTTCTCTTTCTTTTTAGCAATCACTGTAGACCTCGATAAACAAACCTTTTACCAAAAATATATTCTTCAGTCTCCTTAGATTTATTGTCACCTTAAAAAATACTTCTTTTTTCAAAAATATTTCTACTTTATCAGCCTGATGAGGTAGGAAAAATGTCAAGTCTTTAAGCAAATTTTGCATTATTTAGCTCCCGTGCAGCTCCTGGTCTCTTGGCATCTTGTGTCAGATCCCTAATCCCTTTTCTCTTTGCTTTTCCACACCTTAGTACCTCTGTGCAGCGGTACTTGGCATTGAAAAGAAGCCTCAGAAGTCAGGCGGTGTTGATGCCGGTACAGGGAGGGTGACACCCAGTGTTCCTCAAGTGTTTTGTTTTGTTTTGTTGCATTTTAAAGAATGCAACTATTATTTATTTAAACTTTTTAGTCTTGACATCATGAAAGAAACTAAAAAGGGTTCTTGCATTTTTAATGGTTTTTACCTTTAAAGAAAAATAAAGCTATACATATACAGTGAAAATTCATAAAGTAGATATAGGCTTTCAGGAATTTATAAAATGGAATGGAAATGTTAAAGACATAATAAAATAAATAGAAGCATTAATATAGTAGCAATAACAAGATAAAGAAAACTCCAGTCATCAATGAAAAAAATACATTTTTTAGGGACCAGAAATATAGTTCAGTGGAAAAATACATGGTCATATGAGGTCCAATCTTTAGCACCCATTTTTGGCCCCCAAAATTGCCACTTTTAAAATGATAAAAACACTGAAAACATTGTTTGACATTGTATTTTATGTATCAGCCAATGCAATTACACAGCAAAACAATTAGTGACCTAAGAATGTGGAGAAAAAAAAAAGAAATAAAATTTTCCCTATTTGTAGAAGATGAAAGTCTACCTGGAACGCTCAAGAGAATTGTTTTTGGGTGTTTTTGTTTTTGTTTTTTTTGTGGCACCAGGGATCAAACTCACAACCTCGCGCTTGCCAGGCAGGTGCTTATGCTGCTGAGCTAAATCCCCTGGCCCAAGAGAACTGTTTTTGTTTTTGAGTTGTTGCTAGAGCTGAAGCAAATGGAAGAATCTGGTACAGTAGAACAGAAACTGACATTACAATTGTCTTTGGGACCTGTATCTAAAATATATATATATATATATATATATATATATATATATATATGTTTTGTTTCTGTTTTTGTTTTTGTTTCTTTGGTCTTTTTGACATAGGGTCTTGCTACACAGTTCAGGCTGGCTTTGGGCTCACTTTGTAGCCATGGCTGGTTTTGAATTTGCAACAATCCTCTTGCCTCAGCCTCCTGAGTGCTGAGAGTATAGGAGTGCACCACTATGCCCAGCTTCTAAAGTATATTTTAAAAACCCTACATTTAGCTGGGCATGGTGGCACACACCTGTAATCCCAGCACTCAGGAGACTGAAGCAGTAGAATGATTGTGAGTTCGAGACCAGCCTGGGCTACAAAGTGAGCTCAAGTCCAGCCTGAACTGCATAGTGAGACTGTGTCTCAAAAAAGCAAAAAATTAATCAATCAATCAATCAATCTTGACATTTCAAAAATTAAAAAAACAGGGCTGGGAACTTAGCTGGGCATTGTAAGCGCCTACCTGGTGAGAGCAAGGTCATGTGTTTGATCCTCAGTACCAAACAAACAAACAAACACAAATAGCTTTAAAAATCATCAAAGAATAGCAGGACACACCGTCAAGATGTGCAACAGGTAAATACTTGAAAAGATACTCAATATTATTAGTCATTAGCAAAATAAATGCAAAGCCAGCCACAATGAAGTGACATTTCATGTTCACTTGGGAGGGCAGAATCAAAAAGACAGTAACCCTGTCTATTACCAAGGATGTAGGGGAATTGGGTCTTGCAGATACTGCTGAAGGGAGTGTAAAATGATACCGCTGCTTTGAGGAAAAATGTGAGAGTTCCTCAGAATGCTACAAATACTTACCATATGCTGCAGATTCTACCCTTAGGCTCCTACCCTAAGAGAAACAAAACAGTAAGTCCATGCAAACTACACATGAGTGTCCACAGCAGCATCACTCATGCAGCCAAATTGTGCAAACAACAAAAACTATCCACCATTGGTGAATGGATAAACAACATGTGGTACAATGTGCAGTGATATAACGTAAATCATACAATGTGAGATTATTCAACCAGAAAAGCAAGTACTGTGTATGCTACATACAGTACAAGTAAACTGGAAACATGACCCTTGCTGGAAGGTGCAAATCACAAGAGACCACATAATTTATGATTCAGAACTGGAAAATCTGTGGGGACTGGAGGCAGATCATCAGTGTTTGTGTAGGCCTGGTGCAGTGGGGAGACATGGGTGTTACCATGGCAGTGATTCTAACAAGTATGGAGTTTCTTTAGGTGGCCATGGAAATATTCTAGAGAGTGGTGATGATAGTTCAAGCTTTTAAGTATAACCCTGAAATCCACTGAACTGTGTATGTCAAACAAAGTAGGCTTTATGGTATATACAGCATAGCTTGTAAACCCATTAAGAAACCTGTAGCCTTCTTATGTACAAATAATAACCACTTTGAAAAAGGTAAATGTAAAATTCCATTTACAATAACAAAAATGCTTGAAATAAGTTTACAGAAACATATACAAAAAAATCTAAGAAATGGGGCTGACGGTTTAGCTCAGCGGCATAAGCGCGTGCCTTGAGCATGAGGTCCTGAATTCAATCCCTGGTACCAAAAAAACCCAAAAAACAAAAAACAATACAGAGGAAATCTCTGGGTTGGGGGTTTAGCTTAGCAGTTTAAGCACCTGCCCAGGGAAGTGCAAGGTCATGAGTTCGATCCCTGGTACCAAAAAAACAAAATCTAAGAAACAAATTTTGTTCAGCGATACAGTAGTAGGTTTTGACTGATTTTTCTCTAATACTTTTCTACATGCATCAATGTGAAAAGCTCCATTTTGACTAGAAACAAAACATAGTATGTAATGTTTTTAAGACACAGAAAATGAAATAAAAACTCAAAACATTCCTGACGGTCTTTTTTTCTCAGTATTTTCTGCACCCAAGTTAAGCTTTTTTTTTTTTTTTTTAAATTTCCCTATGTAGTTCAAGCTGGCCTCAATATTATGGTAATTCTAGTGTCTCACTCTTCCAAGCTCTGCGATGTCAGGTGTGCGCCACCATATCGGGCAACCATAATAATCTATAATCTTTTTTCAATTGCTATAGGCCACAGTGTTATAAATAAATTCATTTTTCTAATACATCTATAGTTTGGATCTTGGGTGTTGCCAAGAAACCTGTGTTTAATTCGTGGCCACAGGGTGGCGCTATTGGGAGGTGGTAGAAACATGGGAGAGCTAGGCCTTCCTTGTGAATGGTCCTTAGCCGCTGGGAGCCTTCAAAGGGGGGGCCACCAGCTCCTTTCTCTTTTTACTTGCTTGTGATAGGAGCACTCTTCCTAGGCCAGTCACCCCTCCTGTGATTGGTTCCTTGCTACAGAGTCTAAACAATAGAGCCAGCCAATCACAGACCAGAAATCCAAAATGAGACAAAATAACCCTTCTTCCTTTATGCTAATTCGATTGATACCCTATTGTCGAATTTTGATTTTCTTAAGAAAACCAATCAGAAAAAAAAGAAAACCAATCAGAATCATGTTTTAAAAAAAGAAAAAGACATTTTACTTGCTCTAAAATTCTCGTTAAAATATTAAAAATACTTTCCTTGATACAGACTGATCTTATCTTCTTCTTACAGCCTCACCGTTAGAAACCAAGAACAGCGACCCACAAGAGCTACCCACGAACTCAGAATAAACTTCCCACCCTGTGAAGAAAGGTGAAATGTGGCACTTTAATTCATTCACTAACAAAAATACCAACCTTTTTCTTTGCATTTTATATTTCAATTGAACTTGCATATTTTTTCTACAATTCAATAGCATTGAAGCTAAGTGTGGTGTAATTTTCCCTGAGCAGAGAAAATTCATTGTGTTAAATGGGATTAAGGGAAGCTAATTTCAAATTGGGCAAAGTGACACACACCTCTAATCCCAGTACTCTGAGAGGCTGAGGCAGAAAGACTGTAAGTTTGAGCTCAGCCTGGGCAACTCAGTGTCTTAGGGAGAACCCGTCTCTAAAAAATAAAAACAGGCCAAGAAAGGGGTTTAATACAAAGGCCATTGGCTCAAGCTCCAGGACTGGGAAAGAAGGAAGGAAGGGAGAGAGAGAGAGAAAAGTTCCATTATTCTAATCCCATTGTTAATCACAAATATAAATCGATCCTTTTGTCACTGTGAGTTCGAGGACTGCCTGGATTACATAGTGAGACCCTGTCTCAGAAAAGAAAAAACTTCTCCAATAGAATTAACCTTTGTAAAACTAACCCAGGGTTAGATGGGCAAGGCAGTCAATGCCTGTAATCCCAGCTACTCAGGAGGCTGAGGCAGGAGGGCTGCAAATGTAAGCAGAGCAGGCCAGTTTAGCAGAACTGTGTCTCAGAAACTGAGAAGAGACGGGGTATAGTTCAGTAGCAAAATGCTTGCCTAGCCTGCATGAGGCCGTGGGTTCAGTCCCCAACACTGCAGAAATAAATAAAATAAATGGGAAGAAAAAAACCTCTGGAGAGTAAAGAGCTGGCTTGTGGATCTGAAGGTTTCCAAAAGACAACCCCGAGACAAGAGGGTTGAAATATAAAAGATAAAGAAATGAAGGCTGAGGTGATGAGCTCGCTATAAAGAGAAGACAAGTACCCTAAACATAGATAATAAGACTGAGCCGACTTCCTAGCTGAAATTCTGGAATCATTAAATGCTGTACAAACACAGTGTCCACCTAGGATTCTGTATCCAGCCAAACTCTATCTCAGGAGGAAGGGAGAAACAAAGACACCTGCAGGTAAACAGAAACCGAGAGTTTACCACCATTACCTGTGCCAAGAAGTCTGAAGGAGAATTTCCAGGAAGAAAGAAAATGGTCCGTCGCTGGGGATTTAGCTCAGCAGCATAAGCGCCTGCCTTGCAAGTGCGTGGTCGTGAGTTTGATCAAAAAAAAAGAAGATCCCAAAATGGAAAATGTGAATTGTAAGAAGAAATGCTGAGCAAAGAAATTAACATAAGTATAAGTAGATCTAAATAATTACTGCTGGTATAAAATAGAGTGTGATACTGAGAAGCTAAAATAAACACAGAACTGAATTACCATACAGTCACAGGCAGAAAGGTAGCAGAGATGAGCCCAAAACAAACATGGAAAATAGGGTAAAAATAAAAATGTATCAGACAAATAGCTTGACTAGCCAGAATAATGATAATTAACACATACTATTTACCGTGTACCCAAAACTAAGACCTTTATAAATGTTAATGTAATCTTCACCTTAACTCCTTAAAGTAGGTACTGTGAGGATCTCAAAGGATCAGGTAATTTGTCCCTGATCTCAAAGACTGTTGCCTGCATCTGTGCATGATTCTCTTCCCCTTAGCACCTGGCCAGGGGGCAAATGTAGTTTCTGTGCATCCTGCTGATGTATATAAAAGCTGATTCCTACCAGCAAAAACCAGGAAAAGAGACACCTTTTCCTGGTTTGCAAGAAAGTGTCACATCAGCTGGTGGGAATCCTCCAGAAACGGTAGTAGCAAAGTCTAAATTCAGTCCACCTCTACAGTCTGCTTCTGTCCACTGTTCTCTACTACTTCCCAATATTAATATCAAACAAAAGTTTTATAAAACCTTAAAAGCACCAGGTGCAATAGACATCCCTGTAATCCCAGCACCTGGGAGGCTGAGGCAGGAGGATCAAGAATTCAAGGCCAGCCTGGCCTACACAGTGAGACCCTGGCTCAAAAAGTAAAGATGTATTTTTTTTTTCAAAAAAACAAACAATTTTTTAAAAACCACTTCACAGATAGACTCACTACTAAAATATTTAAGGGTGTAGTTCACTAGTCAGTTATAACAACTTACATATAATTAATTAAAATCGTCCCAAAATGTAAAAAAACAAAAACCACTAAAGCAAAGAATTTTCAAATCTGCTATCATAACGTAAGATTTTCACATTCTTCTCTCAGCTGTAGATGTTTCCAAGAGATGGAAAAGGTAAAGCAGCCTGGTGCTGCATGCCTGTAATCCCAGCACTGGGGAGGCTGAGGCAAGGAAATCACTGAGATCTCGTTCAGGACCATCCTGGGCTACAGAGCAAGACCCGTCCCAGAAAAACAAATTAGGCAAGTTGTATAGAAACCTGCATCCAGCCATTGGAAAAGACCTATCCTTCTCAAGCATACATAAACTATTTATAATAACCAAAAAAGCATCACTGCATGAAGCATCTTCATATATTTTTAAGATCATTATTAAACAGACTGTTCTTTCTGATCCAATGCAATTAAAAATCAAAGTCAGAACTTTTTAAGATTCCTAACCTAAAAATCTTCATGTTTAATATTTTAAAATCACTTCCATGTAGCTCCTCAAAGAGCAAATCATAAAGTTAAAAAAATAAAAACTTTACGTGGGAATGACAGTGCACACCTGTAATCCCGGCACATGGGGAGGCTGAGGCAGAAGGATGCAGTAAGTAGAGAAAGAATACATAACCCTAAATGTTTGTAAGAACACCTCATCATTACTGAGTTGTGTTCCCCATAAGAAGCCTAAAGAAAAAAATAAAAATTATGTGTAGGCACAGAAACTAATAAACAGATATAATGAAAACAAAGCAAAAGCTGATTCTCTAAAAAGACTTCGAAATATATTATTTTTTGCTAAGTCCAAAAACTATGAGGAAAGCTAATGAAATAAAATTAGGAATGAAAGTGGAAATTAAAATTTCATTAGAAATCAAAATGGGAATATATACTTAGGGAGGGTCAACAATATGATGAGACTGGGAACAGGTTACACCCATGAAGGTGATCATCAGACACTTGGAGCAAATTCCTAACTAGGAGGCTGCTAAGATAGTCAGGAAAAAAATAAAGGCTTGGAACAGTCCTGGAGCTAAACTAAACCAGCAATTATTAGTTACTTTGCTACAACTGCCAAAACAAAGCAT
The DNA here is from genome assembly GCF_034190915.1 of Cavia porcellus. NCBI lineage: Eukaryota > Metazoa > Chordata > Mammalia > Rodentia > Caviidae > Cavia > Cavia porcellus. The sequence continues at coordinate 75,860,241 of NW_026947494.1, read as the reverse complement.
CCCAACCTGGGTAGTTTAAATCAATGGAAATCTATTTTCAGTTCTGAGGCTCAGGGTCCTGAATCAAAGGACAAATACATTCTTCATGAGTATGAACATACATGTATGAAAACTAGAGGGGAAAGAAGAAATATATTTAAGGATCACTATTAGGCAGAACGTTCTTTCTGATCTCAGTATAGTTTAAAAAGAAGTAAAATATAACCCCAAATAGCCATAAGCCAAGTGTACCCGTCCTCACAGGACGGGCTGTGGGGAGACAAGCCCAGCTTTGTGAAGGGTAAACCCGTCAGTGCTGCATTCCCAAGAGCTCATTTCGTTGTGACCTTTCATATAAAAACCTGCTCCCATGCGTAAATTGTGTTTATTTTACACATGTTCTTCTGTTCCTCGAATGTTATGATTTTTTTAAAAAAAATATTAAATAAGCTTTGCTCTTGCTGTGGAGGCTTAGTATTAAGAATTGGCTCTGACATAAATAACCAAGGGATCTAGGTCAGGTTGTTGTAAGGTTTTTTTTATTTTTCAAATTTAAAAACACTGCCAGAACTGTCTAGATGCAACCAAGTATACTTCTAGTAGTATTCTCGCAACTTGGTTTACAGGTGTTTTAACCACAAAATCTGCCAGGGAGGGAAAGATAACGTCTCTAGTGATGCGAGTCTGCTGAACTACCATTAACGACCCCCCTTGCCCCCCTCTTTTGGCCCCCTTCAGCCCAGCCCCTACTCTGGAGGAGGTCAGCGCCTGGGCCCGATCATTCGACAACTTAATGGTCACTCCTGCCGGGAGAAACGCTTTCCGACAATTCCTCCGCACGGAATTCAGTGAAGAAAATATGCTTTTCTGGATGGCCTGTGAGGAACTGAAAAAGGAAGCTAATAAAAACATTATTGAAGAGAAAGCGAGGATAATATATGAAGACTACATTTCTATTCTTTCTCCGAAAGAGGTTTGTGCTCATAGAAGGTCTTCTCCTGGAACTGTTAGGAAAGCTAGCCCCTCTGTGTTTGTTCATTTTTACCTGCATGGTTTCAGCTACCCCAAGATACAGAACACTGCTCTGCTCCCATCATAGCATTCAGGTCACTTTGAATGCAGTCCCCCGAGGGGTTCACAGTGCCCCACAGCAAAATCTGTGAGAAACTGTATGGTGAGTGCTGCCGCAAGATAAACTCGGGGACAGGGGATCCTTTACCTCCCTCTGGGGAGCTGGCAAAGGACTCCAGGCTGCAGGGTGTGAGGAGGGAGTGAGCTCTAAGCCAAGACCTCCAGGTAAGCAGAGTTAGGCAGGACACAGGAACAGGGTTCCCACACAGAAGGATCAAAACAAGGTATTTGCAGGACAGCTTTGGGGAGGAACAGTGAGAAAGCTGGGAATGAGTGGAAGAAGAGCACCAGAGGCCTCACAGGCTTACCCTTGGAACTGGTGAGCCTTGAACTTGATCTTGAGAGCACCAACAGTCCAGTGTGAGGCAGAGCTGCAACTGGAATGTCAGAATGGGGTCTGCACTTTAGAAGGAGCAGCTGGCTGGACCCTGGAGAGTGACAGGAGAGGCCTGGGCTGGCTCTGGGAGAGGGGCTTGGAGACAGTGAGCAAGAGTCCTAGACAGCAGGAAGAAGTGACAGATTTGAGTAATAAAGACGTACTGGGAGAATGCTGCACCTGATGCAGAGTTAGTGGGACAGTAAAGAATAAGCAGGACGCTGAGCTGGGCGGGGACGGATGGTGACATTCCTTCACAAGCTACACAGGGGATCTGTTTTAAACATACTGGGCTTGAAGAGACCATCTGCAGGAAAGCAACAGGGGCCTTCAAGGGGATGAAGGATTCATGCAGCTGAAAAGGTGGCTTGCTGATGACAAAACTTAAGTAAATGTCTCAACTAATTGTCTTTCCAGTTGGTGGTTAGTACCATATGCAATGCCAGCTAATCAGATGCCCACTTTATATTAATTTATATAACATAAGCAACGCACGGCGCTGGAGCTATCATGGCCAGCTAATGTGCTGTCAGAAGACATGGAGTTTACTGTGACAGCTTTGGTTTGGATTCTTGCTGCTGTCCTACAGGTGGAGTCTGAGCCCAGTAGTTCGCATTGGTTGATGAGACAGTCTAATAAGGGAGAAGCAAAACATCAGCAAAAACACTGACATCCAGAGCACAAAGTGAATCACAAGCAGTTTATTTCTATTAAACTCTCAGCAAAAATCATCATCTCACTTTATGAGATGCGCTCATGAGTAGGAGTTCGTATGGACTTGATATGGATACGACAGCTGGGATTCAAACACAAGCATCACTGGTCCTGTGGTGCTCAGGTCCTGTGACTTTAGCACTTCTACTCCACACACGTGCCCCACCCTTCAGCTGGCAGGTGCTCGTTCCCAGAACTCTGCAGCCTTTTTCTAGCTGGGGAAATCGTAGTAATGTGAGGTTTTAGCCCTTACATTACTGCGAAATTAGCTAGGATGTGTGTGCGCACTCACTTTAAAGACCCAAAACAACGCTGTGGTTTTCTAAGGCGGTGTGCTCCCTGCCACCATTCCTAGAACCTGTGAAACTTGTAAGAAATGCAGGGTCTGCCCCTTCTCCAAACTCACTGTCTGAATCCTCAGGCTTGAGGCTTAGAAATTGCTTCTCCAGGGAGTGCATGTGGCTCTGAAGCTTGAGATCTCTCTGTTATGCTTTTCAGTTCTTTTTGGCAGTTTGGATTTTTGGATAACTTGTTAGGTTTGGGGGTTTTCAAAAACCAAAATCAGCTGTGGGAAGTGGGGGCAGGTTTATAAAGAGAAGTGTCTGATGCGCTCGTCTTGCTTCTGTGGACAGGTCAGCTTGGACTCGCGAGTGAGGGAAATCATCAACAGAAACATGGGCGAGCCATCCCCGCACATATTTGACGATGCTCAGCTTCAGATTTACACACTCATGCACAGAGACTCGTACCCCCGGTTCATGAACTCGGCTGTCTATAAGGACCTGCTTCAGTCCTTATCTGAAAAATCAGCTGAAGCCTAGGAGTTTTCAACTATATTTATTTTAAGAAAACAATAGAAGAACTCCATGGACTGCACCTAGCACAGGGAATTTAGGGTAGTAACACCTTCTGGAGCGCTACTGGGCTATTTTAATAACAAGTGCTTCCTTTGTCCAGCAGAAGGCTAGATATTCACAATGTGAACTGCAGCCATCCTTAGTGACACTTGTGAGGAAAGCTGGATACGGCTGCTGAAGAAGCAGAGTATATTTACCTGTACAGGAAGAACAGCATGTTCCCAACAGCAGAGGCAGCAGTGCAAGGCTCCGAACTGCCCAGAGCATGTATGTCCATCCAGCGGAGCAAGGGAGACCACTTTGTTTTGCATGAGTTCGGCAGCTGATCATCTCCTAAAGAAGACGTTTGAGTGGTTCTCAGCTGTCTTCTCATCCCATCAAGTAGGGTCTGAACACTTCGCTTACCATTGCCATGACAAGACCCAGCCATAGGCAGATGTGACCACTACTTGTACAAACAGTAACCCACCTTCTCTCTTAGAGTATTGTACGTAGCTCCGGTGTGCATGTGCCCCTATACCTGCTTAATGTAAAGCACTGTGCTCTTAAGTGGATCCGTCTCAAATGTTTGATAAGAGAAGCAAGATTCAGAAAATTCTTTTGTTGAAAAGAGGTAACTGTTATTTTATCATCAAAACTTGGCAGCCTAAAGAATTTTTACGGTTCACAACTTGGTCATGTTTACAACAAACTTTCAAATAAGCATATTTCCATTTTATTATTGAAAGAAATATGGGCATTTCACTCTAAAATAAAGCACAAGATTTTTATCTCAATTTTTATTTTTTTCATGTGTAAGTGTTTGAGAAACATGACATTAAGCCGGAAAACATACAGCATATCTCAGCTGCCAGACCAGGGTTTTGTTCTGACCACAGACAAACGGAATAACTTAATGGCTTAGGGGTGAAAATAGGGTGTAGCTCTAAACCATCTTGCAGAAACCTGCACATATGGTTAGTGGTAAAGACACAAAATCCGGGTGACATCAGGAGTAGGATAGACATCAGTCTGTGAGACGCCCATCCCATGTTTCAGCCCTCACAACAGGACAGCTCCTCTTTCCCCTCTCTACCCAGTACACGGATGAACCCAGGGGCTCTGCACTGAACTACATCTCTAACCCTTTCATTTTTTATTTTGAGCTGAGTTACTACCCAGAGTTGAACTTTGTGATTCCCGTGCCTCAGGCTCCTGAGCAGCTGGGATTACAGCTGTGGGCCATCCTGCCCAGCTCTCTCCCCATTAACTGCTACTCAAACCCTAGCATCAAACAAATGTCCTGTTCCCCCAGTCCTGGTAAACCGTCTGCCTTACTAATTGTGAGCCTAGCTCCCTGCACTTCCTGAATGCCCTCACCTGTGCACAGGTCAGCATCTACTCTCGCTTCCTTCAGTCCATTCCCAACAATGTGTTCTAGTTTTCAAGATTTCAACTTCTTACATGACTTTTGATTTGATTATCTTTTTTATAATTAAGACACACACGCTGCCCTCTGGTGATTTACACCCGTAAGGAAACAGTCAGTGACAATTCCTTGTAGTGGGTAAAAATAAAGTGATGAAGAGTGCCATGGGGGACGCAGGGTTACGGAATGATTCTTGTGGAGGGGTGGGCACAAAAGCAAAAACTCACGAACAAAGAGAACTGCATATGTGCCGATGGGGGTGTGGTTGCAGATGAAAGGGGAGCTGAGGGAACCTCAAATGAGTCCAGTGGTGGGCATGCTGAGGCTAAGGTCATCGTAAGCCATAAGAGGAGATGACAAGACATTGGGAGGCGGGACAACTGATCTGAAAATTTTCAGACAGAGACAAATGAGCATGCCTCAGAGGTACAGTAACATGAAGAGATCTGAGGACAGACCTTGCGAGGGTGAACGGAGAAAGCCAAGGCCTGCAGGAGTTTAGGAGGATTTGCCTCGGTACAGGTGAGGTCAGGGCCGAATGGGAACACAGCACATAAATGGGAGTGTGGCGAGGGGGAGTGAACTGTGGTCCCCACTCTCTCCTAGGCTTTGCCCCGCTGCTTTCCAGGGCTCTTGCATCCCCTCCTCCCTGGCTTCCCCAACCTGCCCTGTAAGTGGGCTCCTTTTCCCAGGTAAGAACAAGCGTGCTTGCACTGCAGCCACTGGTTCTTTTCCTTCCTCACCAGCCCTTCACCCAGGTCCACACCCCCTTACTTCTTCACCTCCCCACTTCCACTAAACCCAGTGTGGGGCCCTAACCTGCTCTTCAGAGGCCTCTATGCACCTGCAAGTCTAAACACACTTTTCCCCAGCCTCAGTTCAGTGCAGTGCTAAGCTTCTTGGTATCAGACAGCTCTTCACTTCCCTGCTTTTGAGGCACCCCACTAGCTCCCCACAGACTCTGTCATCTTTATCTACTTGCTTCCCAGGCAATGGAGTGTAATAACTTAGGCCTTGGGCTCTGGAGCCAGGCTTTCAGATCCTCCACTGACATGTGGCCTGTTTCCTTATTTGTAAAAACAGGGATAATAAATGGTACCTTGCCCTTAGCACTGCTATGAAGCTTAAAAGTAATCCACGCAGCCAGGAACAGTAGTGTACAACTGTAATGCTAGCACTCAGGAGCCTGAGGCAGAAGAATGGCAGCAGGTTCAAGGCCAGCGTGGGCTACAAAGCGAGTTCAAGGTCAGCCTGAACTGCACATGGCAAGACTGTCTCAAAAAACAAAACCCTACTCCATGTAAAAAGAGTAAGTACCACATTATTAGTTCTTGCTATTATTATTTGTTCATTAAATGTGATGGCCCCTAAGATTTGCACTTTGGCTTATTTTTCTTTCTAATCTATATGCTTTCTGTTGGTTTTCATATCCCCTCCTGTCTATAATACCTACCAAATATACCAGACCAACAAATCAAGACCTGGTCTTCACGGCCTCCTGAGCTTGGGATCAGCTGCCAGCTGGCATCTCCATTGGCACCTGCCTCAGATGAGTGAAATTCTGCCTTCTGTCTTGGACTTCTCACTCCACTGCTCCCCACATCCTCCAAACTTGCCCCTCGCCTGTAATCTGGTGACCAAGCCACTCATCCAAACTCAGGTCTGGGTGTTAATTACTGCCTTTCTCCTCGCACAGGTACTCAGCAAGGCTTGCCATTGTTACATATTTTTCACGTGTCTCTCTGCTTCCTTCTAACCCCTATCAAACTTTTCCTACATCACTGCCGAAGAACCACGTCACTCCTGCATCAGTTCAGCCCCGTCTAACCCACCCTTCATGTCATCTTTATCTACTTGTGTGATCTTTCTCACCCACAAATCTACTTATCATTAACCCTCCACTCACAATCTTTCAGTATTTGCTGATTGCCTGGAGTACAAACACCAAATTGTTAGCCTGGCACAGAAGCAAGGATCTCTTATCAGGATACTGAGTCCCTACCCAGGTTCACTTACATTTCAGACTAAATGTCTGTTGAAAAGACATCTGTAACTGAGACCTTTCTAACTGCACCTGAGAACCTGGTTCAAACTTTCTACTCCCTCTTACATGTTCACTCTAAAATGCCACCCTTTATCCAGCTAACACCTACCAGTCCTTAAGGAACTGGCTCACTACTATCTACCCTGAGTAAAGCATCCCTAACCTGACAGCCTAAGACTTAGACCTAGGTCTTATTTAACCTGTGTGTATGGGTGCCATTCTTTAGTTTTTCAGGAATATTCTGAGCAAATATTTATCATCTCAGTTATCACACATTATGTTTACATATACAATATACTCTTTTCACTAGACTCTAAATATGCTACTTATTTTATACTGATAGCTTAGAGCCCTAATCAATAAATGCTAGAATTGTAGACTTGCTACAAAATATAAAAATTCTGTTCCAAATTTTTCCAGTGTGTCACTACTCATAAGGACACCATTATCACCTATGTGACTGACAGGTGTTTCCTCCTTGCGGGCTAACACGGCGCTGGACGGCGCCTTTCCGCGGTCTACTCTAGAACCCAGAAGTTAAACCTCTGGCTTTTCCCGCGTGCCAATGCTCCTCCAATCAGCTGTCAACAGACCACTCCACCGCCCCTTTAACTCCGCCCCTGTCAACTCCAAATAAAGCCCGTGGGATTTTTCCTGACTCTTCCAGAGGGTACTTGGTCTCCTTTGCAGCTCTCAGGTGCCCGCAATAAAGGCCTTTTTCCTTTCTGCTTTTTCTCGAGCGTTTGTAAAACCAAACAACTATGGAGTTCACAACTATGGATCGGTTCAGGAAGTAAACCCCACATGAATCTCAAATTATCTTATAAATGCAATTCCAAGATTTTTGCTCTTAAGTAAAATTTGACAAGGTGATTTTGTTGGGATGGTTGTCTCTACATTTGGACAAATGCATACATATAAAATTCTAATGGTTTAACAATCAGAAAGTTTTAAAAGAATACATAAGACTACTAAAAGAAAATATAGGAAATAATTTTATAACTTTTTTTTTTTTTTGGTCTTTTTCCTTTTCATCGGTACCGGGGGTCGAACTCACGACTGCCTGCTTGCAAGGCAGGCACTTATGCCACTGAGCTAAATCCCCAGCCCCAATTTTATAGCTTCTGATGAAAAAAATTTTCCTAAGACAAAATTCAGAAACCATAAAATACTAATGGATTTGATTATAAAATATTTTCAAATTTCATACCATCGAACTTTTTAAAAAGTCAAGCTCTAAAACAGACTACAAATATGTAGAACATTTATAGGCATAGACATGTATAGAACTTTTCACAAAACAGCAGAATACATATTCCCAAATACACACAGAATATTCTCCAAGGCAGATCTCATGTGATGTCATAAATTGTCTTAACAAATTTAACACTCAAATCATACCAAAAATCTTTTCCAACCACAACAGATTCAAACTACAATAAAAAAGAAAAATTGAAAAACTCACAAATATGTGGAAACTAACATACTCTTGAACAGCCAATGAGTAAAAGTAGAAATCAAAAGGGAAACCAGAAAGTGTTATGACAAATGAAAACACAGCATCAAAAACTTAGGGAATGCAGCAAAAAGTTAGGCAGCAGGAAATAATAAGATTAAAGTAGAAATAAAAAACTGAAAAACAGGAATAAAACAGTGAAACTGAAGTTGGATTTTTTTAGATAAAACTGATACACTGTAAGGGAAAATGCAAATATAATCAGAAATGAGACAACACTGTAGAAGTAAAAAAGGTTTTGAGAATGTTATGAACAATTGTATGTTAACTAGGTAAGACAGGAGAAACGGATAAATTTCTAGAAACATAATATACCAAGATAGAATCGTAAAAAAAAAAAAATAGAAAATCAGGACAGATCAATAACAAGTAAGGAGGCAATCAGTAATAAACAGTTTCTATCAAAGAAAAACCCCAGGTGCTGATGGCTTCACTGGTGAATTCTACCGAACATTTAGTATTTATTTCTTTTTGGAGTAAGTCTCACTATGTATTCCAGGCTACCCTTAAATTCACCATGTAGCTCAGGCTGCCCTCAAACTCAAAAAATCCTCCCGCTTCAGCCTCTTGAATGCTACCACAGCTGTGTGCCACCACAGTTTTATCAAACATTTAAAGGTAAGCTAGTGTCATTCTTCCAAATTTTCTAGATAACTGAAGAGGGAGCATTTTAAAACATATTTCATGAAAATAGAATTACTCTGATAACAGAGTCAGAAAAGATATAACAAAACTATAGGCCAATACCCCAATGAAGGTAGATATAAAAACATCAGCAAATACTAGCAAGCTAGTATTAAGACATGATAGCTGGCAGGCAGAGTGTCTTGACTTGGGATAACAAAAATGACCTAAGCTTGATTGTGGTTATAGCTGTACAATTTCATTAATGTGTAAAATTCATTCAGTCTTACATTTAACTTTGTAAACTGTGTGTTATGTAAATCTTAGTTCAATAAAGTTGTTTGACACTTTACAACAAGTGAGGTTTATCTCTGAGATGGCTGTGCAATATTTTAATAGTAGAAAATAAATCTTTGATACACATTAATAAACACAAATCATAATCTCAGGTGCAAAAAAAGAACACTTTACAAATGTCAATACAATTTCATGACAGAAACTCTCAGCCAATCAGAAACACAAGGAAATTACTTCAAAATAATGTTATGTATGAAAAGTCCACAATGAATATCATACTCAACAATTAAAAAACCCCAAATCCCTGTGTATTTCCTTGAAGACCAGAATAAAGGGAAGAATGCCCGCTCCTGCCATGGCATGGAAGCCACTTTCTATTCTACACAGCACTTGGAAATTGCAACCAGAGCACTGAAGCAAGAAAAGAAATTAAAGGTATTCCAATCATAATGTGCAAATGAGATCTTTAAGTAGAAAGTCCTAGTCTTAACAAACACACAAATGTGTTAGGACTAACAAAGAAATTTGAATTAATAAAGTTGCAAGATACAAATTCAACACACAGAATTTCTATACATAACAACTGTTTATCTGAAAAATAAATTAAGAAAATAACTGTTGCTGTAGCATAAGGCAATCTTAGGAATAAACAATAAGGAAGTAAAAGACATTGTCTCACAGCTACTTTTCTGTCCTGGCTGAGACAAAATATTACATGTCCAAAATGAAGGAAGGAAAGGTTTACTTAGCTTACAGTTTGTGGAGGTTTCAGTCCATAACCTGCTGGCTCCACGGCAGGGTGGTGTGGCTGAGGGGCAATACTTGAGCAAAAGTAGCCAGAGCAAAAATGGGGTGGGGGGGAGCCTGAGGCTTTTCTCCTCCTTATAAACAGGCGAGCCCCCACCTCCAGGGCAGAAGCAGCATTCACATCACCTCTATGCCCTCCTCTTACACAGGATGAGGATATTTACAGAGCAAGGATCCTGGCTCCCTGCTGATTCTGGTAGTTAAATTTCTAAGCTTCTCAAGTTGACACAATATATCAACCATAACAGATAAAGTGAAAACTACAAAACATTGATGAAAGAATAGCTTTTTCACTCATCTACCTTTGAAGGGTCACTCACCGTCATCTTTATGTCAACTATTTTTATTACAAGATTTACTGACAACTCAGATTTTCTATAAGTGCTTCATTAATTTCAATTACTTCTGATAGAGAACAGAGTTCATTGGCGGCTTTCACTTTGCCTTTTCAATTTTGTCCCAACTTTAGGCAAACAGTAAACATCATCCAAAGCTTCCTGTGCAAAATTGCTGATTCCCACTGTTGCAATTCCTTTTTCTGTGATTATCCACTCATATTTCTCTGTAAATTTATGCATTGTGAGCAGAGCCATTCAGCAACACAGCATCCCATGATGCCAGCCTGCAGCCACCAAGTGAGTCTGGCCACTCACAGCAACACTTTACCAGGGGTCACACTGTACAGAATGGAGTGGGGCACATGGGCATTAATCCTGATTCTGAGGGCTTAGTCCCAAGAATTGAAGTCATGATTCAGAATACAAACAGAAGCCATTTACAATATTAGCACAATAGGCAAGAAACAAAAATGAGCTATATGTGCACTGACAGACCAATGAATTACAAAAATTTATGTATACACAAAGGAATATTATTTACTCATAGAAAAGGATATCCTGCTATACATGACAGGACTGACAAAATGAGGAATGAAACATACTAGTTGGAGATCCACGCCATGCTGGAGCTTAGGACTCCTGGAAGACAAGCCAGCATCTCCCCTCCCTGTAAGCGGAGGCAGGGTGGCAGCCTGCAGCCCTTCCAGGGGGAGAACTAGCAGTGTCTCCTGAGATCCACGCCATGTTGGAACTTAGGACTCTGGGAATCCAAGCCAGCACCTCCCCTCCCTGGTAAGCGGCGGTAGTTTAGCCCACTGCAGCCCTTCCAGAGGGAGAACTAGCAGTGTCTCCTGAGATCCACGCCATGTTGGAGCTTAGGACTCTCGGAAGCCAAGCCAGCATCTCCCCTCCCTGGTAAGCGGCGGTAGTGTGGCCCACTGCAGCCCTTCTAGGGGGAGAACTGGCAGTGTCTCCTGAGATCCATGCCATTCTAGAGCTTAGGACTCCTGGAAGCCAAGCCAGCATCTCCCCTCCCTGGTAAGCGGCGGTAGTGTGGCCCACTGCAGCCTTTCCAGGGGGAGAACTAGCAGTGTCTCCTGAGATCCACGCCATGTTGGAGCTTAGGACTCTCGGAAGCCAAGCCAATACCTCCGGAAAAAAAAAAAAAATTCCATGTAAATTATAAGTAAGTTGCAGTACACCAAAATGTAATCCACTATTCTGTGCAATTTATATGAACTTATAAAATCATTTTCAGATTCTATAAAATAAAAAAAACTAATATGATTGATAGTATCAATTTTGGATTATAGGCAACTACACTGAAGAAGACAAGACCCTACGACATACATTCTGGTTCGATAACTGCCAGTTGTTGAAGTTCTATGCTATATACAGTTGTGTTTTTATTAATACTGTTATATAATGATATATTCAGTTATACTATGTCTGATGATATAGCCAGTTCTATTGAAGATAACAAGAGACAACACAGGAACTATGGTAGAAGTCCTTGCACAATGGTCTTATATGTCTTGTTTCATGTGTTTATAGGAATATGTTTTGTTCTGTCTTGCTTTGTTTCGCTTCTACCTCTAACATAGAAAGAACAGAAATACATGCTATAAGACTCATGCATGTGTAGAATCTATAAACAGTTTATGAGAGCTGATCTTATGACACATGATGAAATGAACAGATACTTTGAGGAAAAAGAGTCACTAAAGAACCCAGTGCTGACTATGGTGTGTCATAATGTGAAACCCAGCAATAGTATTATTCTCTGTTCAGAGTGATATTAGCCTGCTTGGGTTTTTTCTTTCTCAACACAATTGAAGATATGGATAACTGCATGTATGTTTAAGTGTATAGGATTGATAACCATATTTCTAAGTTTTTATTGAACAGTTGAACAGAACTGTTTGCAGTCTCGCTATTTGAATTCTCACTTTACATGTTCCATTTTTGTATCTTGAATAACTATTTGTAAAATGACAATATGTAAACATCAACCAGTGATTTCTTACTGTTTATTTTTTCTCTGAATGCAGGTATTATTTCTACCTAAAAAAAAAAAAAAAGAAACATACTAGTCATAGAAAAATAAGTACTGTTATAGGAATCTATGCCAAAAAATAAAAACAGCTATAGCTATGCTATTCTGATTCCAGCGCAGGCACGGTGTTTGCTTTTTGTGTATCAGGTAGACTGGCATTATTACTCAAATATTTTCATTCCGGAAGGGTTCAGTCATCCATTTATAGAAATGTGTGCTAACTGAATCAGGCTATATGGCAAATTTAATCACATGAAATGTTTCCATCTTTGCAGCCATGGCCATTAAGAAAAAGTAATAAAAATTAGCTGTCCTGATACAGCATCCAGAGAGAATCACAAGGTGATTCAGGTAGTTATCTATGCCTTTATTTCCCATCCTATACATGAACAAACAAGTACAAGAATACACAGACATGAAAACTTTTTCAGTTATTCTAGTATTGCTTCACTGTGTAGAACTAAATAAAGTGACTATCTCCCAAGGTTCTAGTTCCTTATATTTCTTCCTTTAAAGCTGATGTCTAAAAATATTACCATTCCATCTTTGCAGGTCCCCAATCTGTGGAATTTTTTTTTGGTTTGTTTGTTTGGGAGGGGGTGTATCAGGGATTGAACTCACAACCTCAGGCTTGTCAGGCAGGTGTTTATACCACTGAGCCAAATTCCCAGCCCTCATGGAATGTTTTTTATACCCTAAATTCTACACAGCCAAGAAGAAATGCAATGCATTGACACAAACCAAGAGAAACTCTTTCATAAGCAACTTGCTGTGTGGTAGGTGCTACAGATGTAGCAGTTTCTTAGTCAATTTTCTGGTTACTAAGACAAATGCCCAACACCCAAAGTCAAAGATGCAAAGGTTTGTTTGGCTCACTTTGTAGAGGTTTCACTCCAAGATTGGCTGGCTCCAAAGTAGGGTGGCTTGGTAGAGAAAAAACAATTCATGGCAGGTGGAAGATAACAGAAGTAAGTGACTCCAACAATGCTTTTTTGTCCCTTGTGTCTTCTCCAGCCTACCCCACACCCTAACCCTAACAATAGACCACAGATCAATCTCAAGTGTGATACATACTAGATCCAGCCACCTCTGAAAAGCCTCACCTATTGACTGCATGAGGTTTTGGGGAGACATCTAGACACAGCCATAAAGCAGTGAACAAATTTCCCATAGGAGTTTACTGGGTTCATTTTTACCAAACTACAGTTCTTGGTTACTAACATAGAGTCATGAGACTTTTCCAGTGCACTTCCCCCTGCTTTGAGCTAACTTCGTCATTTGCCTACTTTACGGTTCTTCAACACAATTCTTCCATTACCATCCTAGGATGCTGCCGGCATCTCTGTTCTGTTTCCTGCACAGTAATGTTTTAAATATCTGTATTCTATTTCTTCATATGAGATTTTCACAGGTGATCGGCTATCAGTAATTATCCAAATCACATTTCACAGTGAGATATTCAATTCCCCCTGAATGGCTAGTTTTCTACAACTAAAAAGAAAGTGGAGGATGACTGTTGTTCAAACCCCACAAATCACAGCTCTTTAATGTCAGCTTTATTTTTAAAAAAATCAATTCAATTCCCCAAATTATACTTTGACCTTTAAGAACAATCACTGAATAACTATAAAAGTGCAAAAGCACAGCCTATTACTTTGTTGTTGTCTTAATACTTTAAACATTTGTAAGGTGTACGTTTGGGTATACGTAAGTATTTCAGAACTGCTGCTATGGTTTAGCAAAATTTGTAATTTAATGTTTATCCGCATTCAAGTGGAAAACAAAACCAAGATTGTTATTTTCTGCTTTTCACGATGATTCTTCGTTAATGCTACAATACCTGTCTAACTTAATTCCTTGTTACGTTCATTTAACACTTACTTTGTCCTGAAAGTAAATGTCATAACACTTCACTTCTAGTTCCTTTTTAATGGGTTAGTATTTTCAGTAGTGAGACTTTCATATTATGGTAAGAGCACCTACAGCAGCACTCACATATCTGTGTGCTCAGAACTGCACTCCATCACTGGGGGTCCAGGAAAGGAAAACAGGCTGAACATTAGATTTTACTTTAAGACCAAGCTTCACTTAAGTAAAACTGTAATTTTAAAATATCTTAGTAGTTAGAGAAAAATGGGAAGTCCTTAAATGGGGAAAAAACAAAATTCAACATATAGATAAAATGACAAAATGTGATAATGTGATACACATTTAACAACAACAAAACTTTATTGAATTACAAATTTCAAAATGAATCACTTAATTTAAAAATGGGACTATTTTAACTTTATTATTCTTAAACCCATTCTCTCAAAATGTACTTTATTTTTGAAATGATAAAGCAAACGGTTCAACTGTGAACAAAGCAGAAGGGGGTTGGCACTCATGGGCCAATCCTTAACATGGACATTTAAATGTTATTTCCTGTGTTACCACAAAATGATTTTCAGTTAAGAAACAGGAAGAGGGGGAGCAAAGGAGAGTGCAAAGCATGTACACAGAGGTCTTTCTGCGGGCCCAGCATGATAAATTGGAGACTTCCTACTGGTAGTCTTTAAGATGCACTACAACAAATGTATCCAGGAAACTGTGAAAATTATTTTTACTTATTCCTAACAGAGCAAATGGTATATAATTAAACAAAAAGTAAAACTTAATTTTAAGATCTGTACTATAAGACTGCTTCACTACAGCCCATTTCTAGTTTCTAGTTGGTTCACAATCTTATCATGTAACAGAAAAGCCAACCAATAAGACTCAAAACAAAAATACCTTCTACCAATCTCCATATGAAAAGACCACAGCTTTAATGATCTATACAATTTTTATGCATAATCCTTGGTCAGATTTCATATTAAAATCAAGTCATAAACTATTTATAATAATGACACTATCAATATGCTAACAACCTCTTCCTAGGATATCTTCCTGTGAAGGAAAAAAATCATCAGAAGCTTTTATTCTTTTATTGTGAGAAGGTTTATAAAAGTCTACTACACTATTTTAATTTCTGCAAAACTAAAACATACTACACAAAGCCAAACAGGCAAATAAACAATAAAACCAAACTGAATTCAACATAGCCATATTTCCAAAAGAAAACTCCATTAAGAACAAGTAATGTACATGTACAAGAAATGATGAGCAAGGGCTACAGATGCAAAATAGTACCTTATTATTGCAGGTCTGTGAACATAACAATAAAATAAAAACCAGATACTACTTCAAATATGTACAATTTAGATAAGCTGGACAAGAATTATTTGAATACAAACCATATTTGTTAAACGTAAAATTATATTACCTTTTTTCTTCCTCTAATATTTGTAGGTACATGCCAATAAGAAAAAAGTAATTTCTATTTATGTATTAACAAAGAACAATTTCTACCGTGTATGTTTTGTAAAAAGTTAAGAACACTTCAAGAAAAAAATAAAAATAAATTGTCAAGTTTAATTAATAAAAGATTAATATCAACTTACTTATAAAAATGAAAAAAGAAGTACTGAAACATATCATACAATTATTGAATGGTTTTCTTACTAATCTGAATCTACAGAAGGCATTTGAGGAAGGGATGTTAGATCAAAACCCAAAAACTAATTTGTGGGATGTATGTCATTTTAAAAATCTGACTTGCAGGAAAACTAATTGCTTGGCCTAGTTTTAAAGCTAATTACAAAATCCATTTTCTTAATGGTCCAGATCCAATTCTTCCAACTCAACAGAACTGTCAAAAAAGAAGAAATATTCTTATGAGAACTTTAAACAAACAATGATATATATCTCTCACGTAGCATATACCTTACACTGCTTTTTAAAAAGCATGTTTAAGAAGATATGGTATTTTTTTCATACCATCATCACCTACCTTAAATGGCTGATTTTCCAACTTAGCAGGAGCAGTCATGGTGGCATACTCCTGTAACCCCAATCCCAGCTGTTGGGGAAGCTCAGGCAAAAAGACCACAAATTCAAACCCTGCCTGGTCAGGCTAAGTGAGACTTTCTCAAAATAAAATCAAACAGGGTTGGTTTAGGGATACAGCTCAATGACAATGTATTTCCCTAGCAGGCAACAGCCTCTGGATTCAGATTCAAACCCCAATAATGAAAGAGATAAAAACAGAAAGATGGACAGACACAGAGACAATGACAACAGGCAGGCAGTTACACATGGTGGCATGCACCTGTAATTTAAGCCCTCTGGGAGACTGTGGCAAGTTGGAGCCCTGACTGAGTAACTTAGTGAGATTCTGTCTCAAAAATAAAAATAAAAACAGGACCAAGGAGATAGCTCTGTGTGAGTACTATGGGTCCAATCCTCAGTATCATCAAAAAATATAAAAATAAAAAATTAGAAAGCAAAACTACAGAACAGTAATGAAAACATTTAGTAGTTTTTATTAAGTACCTCTTTTCTTAATGATTTTAGTGTTTAAAATTAATTTCAGTTAGCTTCCTGCATTAAAGTAAATGTTTTGAAATTCATCAGATACTATGCCAAACAGAACTTATAGCACAAATTGCTTATTTTCAAAATATACTAAATACACATGCAAAACAAATACAAGAGTGTTAGCTAGATAAGCCAAATGTGCTTTAAAAAATCAGGTGACTGAACTTTTGTATATAATAAACAAATAGTGGCTTAATCCTCACAGTACCTAGGGCCAAAGTCCCCAGCTGTATTTGTGGAAGATTTGTCTGGTTTAAACAACCCTCCACCCCCATTCCTACCAGGTGCTAAAGATAGAGCACAATGTTTCCACAGTGCTCTTTTTTACTTTTTAATGGAAAAAAGGTAATAAAATTATAGGAAAATAACAGTATTTAATACACTGCATTTTTAAAAGTAGTTACAAGGGGTAAAAGACATGGGCATACAAAATTCTCCAACTGGTATCAGTATAAACCTTTCTTTTCTATGAGCTAAAAGCCACCAATAGGATAGCTAACTTGCATTTTTTCCCCTTATTTCCTCCCCTCCACCAGTTCCTTTTTCCTTTTAAACAATTTCTTCCCATTTCACAATGTACATTTTAGACATTATTTACTCTTTCAATTTCTCACATCAGGGAAACAACACAATGTTTACACATTTGAGTCTCATTTATTTCACTTATAAGTATGGTTTCAAGTGGCATCCATTTACCTATAACAGACACAAGTTTATCCTTCTTTATTGACTGAGTAGTACTTCATTACATAAAAACACCACATACTTTTTATCCATTCCTTGGTGGGTGGCATTTGGGTTGTTTCCAAGATTGAGCTATTTATTACAAACTGTGCTGCTATAATATGGGTGCACATGTATGTGGTATGTTTTTAATTGTACCCAGAAGGAGAACAGCTGAATCAAACAGGACCTCTAATCCTAGCTTTGTGAAGAATCTCCACGCTGATTTCCACAGTGGTTGCTCCAGTCTACGCTCCCTCCAACAGAGGAGAATAGTTCCTTTTCCCCCACTGCTACACCAGCATTTATTTTTGGTTGATTTCTTGATGATACCCATGCTTTCTGGTGTGAGATGGAAGCATGGTGTTGTTTTAATCTACAGCTCTCCAATGACCAATGGTGCTGAACATTTTTATGTATTCATTTGTCCTTCTTCATCTGAGAAGTGTGTATTCAACTCAGATGCCCATTTTTAGACTGAGTCTTTGAATTGAGGGAGTCTGAGTTTTTTCAGATCCTTTTATGTTCTAGATAGGAGTCCTTTGTCTAAGGGACAATTGGCTAAAATTTTTTCCCATTCTGTGGGTCATCCTTCCACTCTGTTGGTGACTTTTTTTGTTGTCTTTTTATTTTTAAGACAAAGTCTGCTAAACTGTTAAACTGCTCAGACTGGGCTTGAACATACAATCTTCCTGCTTCAGTCTCCCAAAGTACTAGGACTGCAGGCATATGCCACTATACTCAGCTTCAACTCACTTTAGTTCTCAGAAAATTTTTTAAGCTGTATGAATAATTCAAAATGTGCAATAAACTAAAAACTCCGTGAGTGTATCTGAAAAAAAATCTTATACAAATTTCGCAAAAACTGACAGAAATAACAAGCATTTTTGGAACACTGACAGGTATATTACACTCTGTCTTCTTATTATAACCTGTGATGTACTATTTACACTTAATGTATGAGAAGATTATAGTCCAGTGATGGTAAGTGGCTGGTAAGTGATGGGAAGGGAGGTGAAAATCAGTTTATACCTCCAAAGACTTATTCCTGCCATGGGAGTCTCCCAACCCCATACTCCTCACATCTCCAACCTACATATTACTAATAAAAATATCCTTGGGATATGTAATCCTTTCCAAACGTTAAATTTTTTTTGTAGCTCACCATCCACTCCAGGACAAATTATGTATTTATTTACTTTGGTACTGGGAGCTGAACTCACAACCTCAAGTTTGCCAGGCTGGCGCTGTGCCACTGTCCCGGCCCCGAGGATGAATTGTTTAAATAACATTAATTTCTCACAACGAAATCAAATAGTACAAGAAATAAACATGTACAGACATTCTAGAAGACAAGAGAGGAAAGGAATCAGGTGTTGTGGTACGCGCCTATAATCCAGGACTCCAAGACACAGGCTAAAAGACTACAGGGAAGTCTTGCCTGAGCAGCTCAGCAACCTAATGAGACCCAGTCTCAAAAAGTAAAGAGGGCTGGGAACATGGCTCAGTATGAAGGCCTGGGGTCAATTCTGTGGGCAGAGAGGAAACACTTTAGTGAATTATAGTGTATGTAGCACTGTGTTATAGAAACTAAGCATTAAAAATTCTCTTCTCACCAAAGCATGTATGTTTGTTGGTAATATCAAATTAACTATTTCTAGTACTAGTTTAGTTAACTGGGGGCTTCTAGAGTACTGGACAGTATAAGCAAATGTGCACAACTTCAACACCCAGGGCCAGCACAAGCTGGGAGAAGCAGGGAGCCACATCCCCCTGTGCCCACCGGCCACCATCTGATGAGTCACAGTGTGGCCATGTAGGTCCAGAAAAGCCCATCCCATGCCCCACCGTGCCCCCACCCTGAACCTAGATTTGGAGAAATCTCTAAGTGCCTGACCCATTCCTCTGGCACCATGTATGGGCAGCCAATGTGGGAAGCACCTAGGATCCCAAAACCTACTCATCCAGAGGAACACAGGAAACATTAGGACAAAGGAGCAAAACGGAATCTCAGACCTCCAGCCCACACGGAACAAGACCAGGAGATAGACATGAAAGAAATTGGAAGTTGCACTCCTGAAATTTCTGAAAGTAAAGAAACTACTTCATGAGGGTTTTTTTTTTTTTTTTTTTGGTCTCTTGTTTTTATCGGTACCAGGGATCGAACTCACGACTACCTGCTTGCAAGGCAGGCGCTTATGCCACTGAGCTAAATCTCCAGCCCCTTCATGAGGTTGTTAAAGAAATCAAGTCAGAAAGAATATCTCAGATAAAGGAAGAAATGACAACCATAAAAAAAAATTACTAAGCATATTTAAAGAAGACAAATAGATTTTTTTAAAAAAGAGGAGCATAAGAGAATGAGGGAAATGTTGAACGAACAGTATTGAGAATTGGAATGTATGAAACAGACTCAAAAAGATATCCAGGAAATTAAGAACTCCATTGAAAGCTGGAAAAACTGCTTGGAAAAAACTGAAGATAGACTTTCAGACCTTGAAAACAGGATTGCAGTTAGCAATCATGAACAGGAAGATTTCTTAAAAATAAGAAGGAACCATGATACAAAGAAAATTAATTTAAGAGTGATAGGTGTCAGGGGCTGGGGGTTTAGCTCAGTGGCTTAAGTGCCTGCTTGGCAAACGTAAAGTTGTGAGTTCAATTCCCAGTACCCCCCCTCCAAAAAAAGACAAAGAGTGATAGGTATCAACAAAAAAGCAGGAATCAACAAAAAATGACATAAAGAGAATATTTACAGAATCGTAGAAAACTTCCCAAGCATGGAAAAATGACCGGATATACAGGTGTGTAAGACGTACAGAACCCCAACTAGCTATAACCAAAAATCTACACCCAGACACATAACAATCAAGATTTTAAAAATTCAGCACAACAACAGAATATTAAAAGCTGCTAGAGAAAAGAAACAGATCACCTATACAAGAAAACCAATCGAATCACAACAAACTTCTCAACACAAACTATCAAGTCAAGAAGAGCTTGGAGTGAAGTATTTCAAATCCTGAAAGAAAACAACTTCTATCTGATGGATGTGCCCTAAAAAACAATCTTTCAAACTTAATGGAGAAGTAAGAGCCAGGCATGGTGGCGCATGCCTATGGAGGCTGGGGCAGGAAGATAGTTGCAAACAGCACTGCATAGTGAGACCGTGTGTGTGTGTGTGTGTGTGTGTGTGTGTGTGTGTGTGTGTGAGAGAGAGAGAGAGAGAGACAGAGAGACAGAGAGAGAGACAGAGAGAGAGAAGAAATTCACAACCACCAATCCAATCCTACAAAAAGTACTGAAAAATATTCTATGATCACAGTTCCAAAAAGAAGAATGAAAAAAATCACCAAGCAGGGAAAGCGATTAAACTGAGGGGAAAAATAGGAAGCCAACAGCAGGAAAACAACATGACAAAGACAAGCCAATACATTTCAGTCATAATCATTAATGTAAATGGCTTCAATTCTCTGACAAAAAGAAATAGGCAGAGTGGCTCAAGAAACAAAACCCATCATTTCTGCTGTGTACAATAAACACATTTAACTTGAAAGGAAATTCACAGACTAAAAGTCAAAAGAGAAAAAACAATACTCCATGCAATAGGAACCCAGAAAAAAACAAGAATAGCTTGCTCACCAACTGTAGAAAAGACGAAATATGGTATTTTTATAGAATGGAGTATTACTGTAATCCAAATATTATAATCTCTTTTTTGTCCCACCTCACAATCTGGAAAGTTGTATTTGTTATCCCACAGAAATGTTACTGGAATTCCACCAAGGTAATGCCAATCTACCACCTCCAATGCAACCCACAACATACAGTAAGACACCAAGACATAGTCAAAGTTCTGAGCAGCCAAGGGATCCGAAGTTCCATCTAAGTGAGGATATATGAACAAAGGCCCTAATCAAAGCCTCATCTAGAATTTATTATCACACAAAGGGAATGGCTCGAAGGTATGGCAGGAATTACATGAGAAATGTGAACTGGGCTAGCCAGGTGGTGAGAAAGGTGCCTCTGCAAAACGCAGGGAGAACGGTGTGCAGAAAGACCAATGAGTAGTAACCTATGAATGAATTTAGGATACTGTTGCTCTAGTTTCTGATATGTAAACTGTTTTGGGGGTGGTTTTTTTGGTACCAGGGATTGAACTCACAACCTTGCACTTGCCAGGCAGGAGCTTATGCCACTGAGCTAAATCCTTGGCCCTTGATATGTAAACTTTTGTGCCCTGGAAGTCACAGTCTCTTATTTTAAGTTTGAGTGCCCAGTTGACATTCCTGGAGATATATGGTTCTGCCATCTCGCTGTGTTCTATCATTTATGGGGAACACAACGTGAGGAAACAGGAACCTGTCAGTTGGCCTTAAAGATTACATATCAGCCCTCAGCAGCCTTACTTGCATTGCAAGAAAGAAACAGCATAGTCAGCTCTGTACTTGTCAATACACGGAAACAGGAATCAGTTTAAATAATGCACAGGTAAGTTTTGCATTCAAGGAGAGCCGTCTACTTGGTTTTCTACAGAGTGCTACTCAGCTCTGAAGAAGGACACTCTCTCTAGGGTCTTGCAGGTAAATGGATGCAACTTGAGATCATGCTCAAGAATGAAATGGTTTGGACTCACATGGGTGAACATCATGTTGTCTCCCTAGTACAAAAAAACTGAAGTATGTATAAGGGATATTGTGAAAGTGAAAGGGGAGGAAATGGCTAAAAAGGAACAACTGGGGTGGGGGAAAAGAGGAAAGAAAGAAGGGACAAGACTATATATATATACATGAAAGATAATTACACTACTAGTCCCTGTTAGCCCAGTAAAAAGAACAGTTTGTGCTTTCACTGATCATTTTCATGAATATATCTGGTAATTGGAACAACTACTTTGAAGAGATCAATATACAACATATTTAACCATTGTTAATATGTTATTATTCCCTATGATTCTGTTTTGAAAATCTGTATTATGGTCTTTTTCCTTTTTCATTAAAAAAAACAAAAAAACAAAAAAAAAAAAACCCAGGCAGACACATGAAAAGCCCAGAAGCAATTATTATACTATAAACGAGTACACTATGAATCCAGAAGGGGCCATACCTTCCATCGATTTCCACATTCATTACAGACAACAAATGTTGTCATTGGTTCATCGGCGCTGCGGGTTTGTACCTATAGCAAAATTAAGTACAATATATTACCTTTTGTAGTATCATTAAAACATCCAACCTAAATAAGAATATTCTACATAGAGATATAAAATCATCACAATAGAACCACAATAAAACATGTAAGATTCTGCAACAAGTTTTTTGAGCTAGATGTCAAAAAAGCATGTAAGTACAAACTTCATTTTTCCAAATCCTTGTCTTTCATGTTTAATTTATGCCAGTAAGTAGAAAACTAATGCTCAAAAGCCACCGATTAAATTATGCTTTTGCAAATGGCTAACAAATATGAAAAATATTCATCAGTAAGAAACACAGATGTACAAGTTTAAACATGTTAATATTCTCTTAAAAATCTGCAAAGATGCTTTAAAAAAGAACATTTTATTCTGACATATGTAGTTGCCATCATCTTTCTAAAATTAAACAATAAGATAAGAGCTTTAAATACCCTTTTTCCACAACCAACAAATAATATCTGATCTCTAGGATGGTAATAAATATTTATATACAACGATATTTGAAGAAAATAATTTGGTAATAGTACAAATACTGGAAAGAACTTAAATATGCAATAAGGAAATAAGTTGATTAACTAAATTGAGTACATCCACTTGACTGATTATGAAGTAGCTATTCATATATTTACAAAGAGGAGGTTAATACATTTCAACTACTTAAGGGAAAAGAAGTATATATAGTAAATAGCAAAAGAAATATAAAGTAATAGTTTTTTGACTTTAGTTACTCCCAACTGTATTTAGAAAAAAACTTACAAAGTAATACAGACACCAAGATACTGATTAACTGTTTGCTCTAGATGGTGGATAAACGATTTTAAAGTTTTCCATAGGCTTGGAGGTATGGTTCAGAAATACAGTGCATGGTTAGCATACAAGAGGCTCTGAGTTCAAGCCCCAACATCCAATTCCTTTCAAATCATTATTTATATCATGTATTATCTGTACGAAGGTACTATGTTGCTTAAGTAGTTCACAGATCATCTGATCCAGCAAGACTTCTGCTAGATATACAACCAAAAGAAATGAAGAAGAGTCTCACATAGGTATTTGTAAGCCCAAATACATCACAGAATCATAGCCTAAAGGAAGAAATAATCCAAGTGTCCAATGGATGAATGGATACACAAAATGTAGTATATACAATGGCATACCATTCAATTTTAAAAGGAAGAAAATGTTACGTTACACCATGGATCAACTTGAGGATATGTGAAACAAGCAAGTCACAAAAGGCAAGTATTTTATGATTCCACTTCTATGAAGCACTAAGAATAGTCAAATCAGAGACAGAAAGTAGAATGAATGCTGACAGGGGCTGATGGAAGAGAGAAATGGGGAGTTACTGGATTTTTGTTTTGGCTTGTTTCATTTTACAGTACCAAGGGTTGAACCCAGGGAGTGCTGACTCCAGCTTGATTTTAAGTCACCCATGGTAGCCTCTTATCTGCAATTCTCCTGCCTCAGCCTCCGGACTACCTGGGATTATACGTGTGTGCCACCATAAATTACTGTTTAATGAGTTTGAAATTTTAGTTTTGCAAATGGAAAACCATTCTGAGGATGGGATGAACAACACTGTAAATGTTCTACTACTGAACTTTAAAATGATGACAAAGTAAATTTTTGGTCATGAATATTTTATCATAACTAAAATTTTTAAAAAAGGAGAGAAGTTCATGTCTATAATCCCAGCTTCTAGGAGGTTGAAGCAAAAGGATCATTGCAAGTTTGAGTCAACCACATAACAAGACCCCATCTTAAAAAAAATTAAAGAGACCAACCTCAGTGGCAAATACACATGAGATTTCAGCTACTCATGAGTCTAAGACCAAAGGACTGCTTTAGCTCAGAGGTTAAAAGCCAGCATAAACACAGCAAACCTCATCTCAAATAAATACAGACAGACACACATATATCCATATATGTACATAACTCAGCAATAAGAAAAAAGCTAATAAAATTTTTAAATATTTATATAGCATCTTTCACTGGAAAGAAGTACCGAGACCAAATGTCTGAATAATGAAAAGGTTTTCTCCAAACCTATGAAGATATGAAAGTTAAATTCTTAAATTTAATTAAGTTATGGTAGAGTCAAAATACTAACAATGCTGTACCTTAAATATATTTCAATTTAGTAGGAGATGGTAAAATCTCAGTTAATCACTCCTCCAAAGATCAGAAACTTCCTAACTGAAGCCTATCAAGGTGACTTTTCATGCAATCACGAAACCTAAGGAAGGTGTATCAAAGCACTATTCTCAAAAACCACCTTTTAATTATCTAAGAAGCCTTCAGATGAGACACTCCTTCCACAAGCCTTTATACAAATTCACTATTTAAGGGGCTGGGGATTTAGCTCAGCGGCATAAGCACCTGCCTTGCAAGCAGGCAGTCCTGAGTTCGATCCCTGGTACCGATAAAAACGAAAAAGACAAAAAAAAAAAAAAAAAAAAAAAAAAATTTCACTATTTACTATCTGGGGCCCTAAAAACAGACATAAGGAAACTTTTGTTCACTGGGAAAATTTTTAATCTCTTACTGTTTACCTGGTAACCAAGAGCTACACTTAATACACTATATTGTTACTTTCATGGGAATTTTGGGAGCTTTTTTTTTAAAAAATTGAAGAAGCACTAGGCATGATAGCACACATCTCTAATCCCAGCACTCAGCAGGCTAAGGCAAAACAGCTACAAGTTCGAGGCTAGCCTGGATTATATAATGAGTTCAAGGACAGCCTGGACTAGCAAAACCCTGTCTCAAAAAACAAAAAATAAAACTACAAAAACAAATTTAAAAACAAACAAACTAACTAAATATGCATTCACTTCTAGACTAGGTTCTAGGTTCTTTCCCTTAAAAGAAACAACATTGATATTTGTATTTTTTATCTTAGCTGCTTATAATCTGATTGTATAACTACACTCTACTTTGTTGACATTTTTCTAGGTAACTAAAAGGAAGTATTTCGATGCAAACTTAGAAATTTTCTGAATCCACTTTCACCATATATTGATACATTTCAGGATTAAAACCTCCACAAAATCAAATACTAATCAGACTTAGCCAGGCATGCTGGAGAACACCTTGTAATCCCATCATGTGAGAGTCTGAGGCAGGAAGATCACTGTGAGTTCAAAGCCAGCTTGAGCCACAAGCGAGTTCAAGGCCAGCCTGAACTGCATAATGAGATCCTGCCTCAAAAAAACCAACCAACCAACCAAACAAACAAAAACACCAGATTCACAACTGTGATGAAATAAAGACTTCAAAAAGGTAAAGGGCTTTAAACAAAGTTAAATCAAGTATATTTGAATCAAGTATATTTGGCGTAATATATGCCATATAAAGTTAAGAGGCCAAAGCTCATATAACATTCTACCATATACTACTAAATCTGAGAAATGAAACATAATGTGCTTTTTAAGGGGAAAATTTTGAGTTCAGCAGATTTTTAGTACAAAAAATCTTTTGGGGCAAATTAAATTAAGACTATAATAACCATTTTTACACAGACATATACAATCAAAAAACTCTAACACGATTTTTTCAGCCTACTGAGAAAAAAGTCCATCATATCATATATGCACATAAAAGTCATCAACATGTGACACAAAGGGATAAATACTGGGAGGCCAGTTGAGCCTGAAGCACCTGCAGGTACTTTGTGTGAAAGAGTGAAGAACGTTTTTTTTATGCCTACAAATTAAAATTATGGCCTTAAAGTTTACATACTAACCAGTTACCAACTGTTTATGAGCAATCAGAAAATAACATAGTTATTTTTATTACCTCCTATATTTTATCAATTTTATTTAATTACTAGCTATAGCTTTTACAGGAACTGTTTTCATGAAGGTATAAATATATCAACTTATTCTCACTAACTGAAATTGGTATTAAAGCATTCTTACCACATCTCTTCAAAAATATCACAGAAAGCTGTGTAACTGTCTTTGTTCCTTGTTTAAAACAACAGGAACTGAAAGCCTCTTTTTTTTTCAGATGGGAGTAGGACAGGGTCTCGCTATGGAGTTCAGGCTGTCCTTGTAATCACTGTGCAACAAAGGCTGACTTGAACCTGTGCCGAACCCCTTGCCTCTGTATCTCAAGTGCCAGGACTACAGGCACGCATCACCAGCCCAGCAGGAGCTGAACACGTTCTTAGTATGAATGTAAGGATCACAAACCTGTGTGTAAGTGCAATTCTTCTTTTTACATTTGCCACATGTGAATAAGTCAGTCTGGGTTCCTCCCGTCTTGGCCATCTGATGTTCTCTGATGGCTTCTTTGGTCAAGTTTTTCCGCATCTCTTTGAGCTCATCACTAGCCATTTCCTATGAGAGAGGTTGCAATATCACATAGTTACAAGTATATTTCTACACTTTTGTTTGTTTGTTTTTTGGTATCAGGGATGGAACTCACAACTTTGCACTTGCCAGGCAGGCACTGTGCCACTAAGCTATATCCCTGGCCTTATGGTTAGAAATATAAATAGAAACATTTATTATCTCCATCTTATACCCTAAATGCTTTTATTCTCAATTAGGTTAATATTTTTTGGCGATACCAGGGATTGAACTCACGATCTCGCGCTTGCTAGCCAGGCGCTTCTGCCACTGAGCCAAATCCCCGGCCCAATATTAATAAAATTAAATCAGCTTTAAACTACTTATTTTTTCCTCAGAGTGCTTGTAAAGAATTTGCTTTCTTTAAACATTTCTTCAAATATTCACTAAGTTTGTGTTCACTAGTTGATGAACTCATTAGATAAAAGGCAAATGGAGAATTTACAGGAGGAATTATCATCAGTACGCAAGCCAAAGGACAAGGCTACCTGCTAAAAAGAAAGCAACAAGATATTAGGTGCGTCCTGATGTGAAACCACTGAAGTAAAAAAGCATCACTTATGAAATATTTATGCAGGTAAAAAGTTGAACTTGAATGTAACCAATCCTAGAGAACTAGCTCCCAATGTAAAAAAACTATGAAGGATAGAAAAATTAAATGATGAAGAAACACAAATTCACACTGTGAGATAAAGAATTTCATAATGTGGGATTCAAACCTGGTTTCATCAACATTCATAAACCAAAACTAAGGGTAATGTGTAGACCAAATCCTAATATAAAGTAAATACATCAACAGGAAAGCACGAATATGAACTAGGTATTACATAATACCAAGAAATTATTGTTAGCTTTGTTAAATGTGATGAAAGCACAGTTCTGTAAGAAAAAAAAATTTTTTTAAATGTCTACCAAATATATAGAGATAAAAGGTTATAATGTTTGTGATTTTCTTGAAAGTAAATTCCAAGAAAAATGGGTAACAGATAAAAACAATGACAGCTTGATATGATGGTGCATGCTTGTAATCTCAGCACTTGGGAGGTTAAGGTAAATGGATCACCACAAGTTTGAGGCCAGCCTAGGCTACATGGTGTGTTCAAGGCCAGCCTTAACTACCTAGCAAGATTCTATTTCAAACAAAAGGAAAAATATCAAATATATAAACAAAATGGTGACAAATTCTCAAAACTGACCCTTGAGCAATGAAAACACACCGTCTCATAATACGCTAGTAAGTGCTCTACCACTGTGCTACACTTCCACCTCTCACCCCCTTTTTAAATTTTATTTTGAGCTAGGGTCTTGCAGTCACTCAGGGTTGTGTTGACTCACAATCCTGCTTTAACCTCTTGAATAGTGGGAGCTACAATGTGCACTACCACACAGAGCTTTGTAAGTTTTACTACCAATGTACAAAGACAAATTCACTACAACTACTGTCTATTAACAGCAGTGGCCATAAATAGTAAGATATGAATTTCATTTTTTCCATCATTTTCCCTGGTAAACTTAAGGAACAATCCATAATGTATAATCAATCTTGACATTTCCATTTTTTCCTTTTTCTTTTGGTACCAGGAATTGAACTCATGATCTCACACTCCATAGGCAGGTACTATGCCTGCTGAGCTATAACCCTGGCCCTGTATAATTCATCTTTCTAGTGTTGACTCATGAAAAAAGGCTTGGAATACAAAGTCTATTCACAATTACAAATCATCATCATATATGAATTCATAAAAAGTGAAACAATTTTGGTTTTAGGTAATGATTTAATGTATTACACAAAGAACATTAAAACAGTTACAGAAGGGGTAAATCATTCATATCAGTACTTAGTAACCTTAATATTTACATAAATAAAATATAAATTAGAACACAAATGAGTAAATATTCTGATAAATATATCAGAACAACTAGTAAGAATTTACTATATATATGATATTTCTTTAGCACTTTTAAGATCTAAGTAAGTTTTACAATTGACATCATGGAATTACATCACAGAAACTTTATATAAAGGTATGCTCACCTCTGCTGTCATTCTAGCAAATAAGTCAGGAGGAATATTCCCACACAGCACATTTTTCCTTAAATTTGGATTCTTCGCATCTTTAAGATTTGATATCCTACTTCGTACTCTATTTTTATATTTCATGTCTGTATTTCTTATTTCTTGATATATAGGTACTTGGCCATTAAGGAAAATAAATTATGAAGATAAGAGCACTTTTTTTCCATTCAGCTAAATAAGAATTCCTGAAATTTCTAAACAGGTCACAAAAGCCATTTCCAATTTAAATTAAGTTAAAAATAAGACAATAAGTCTGACTCTCTTATTTGTAACTGGCCAACAATAATGTTAGTGCATTTATACACTGGATAAGTAATGCTTTTTTAATCAATGTTTAATGCTAGCAACATGCAAAATCAAGTTTTTAAAAACACTGTTACTTACTCAGTGAACTTTTTTTATTTAAAACTATTTTTTAAATATCTTTAAAAAAATTTTTAAAACTATTTTTTATTTAAACTATTTTTATTTAAAAACAGGAAAAAACAAAAACAATGAGAATTTCAAAACAAGGTAATTAACAATGGTTAACATATTGCATATTGCCACCTTCAAA
The DNA here is from genome assembly GCF_034190915.1 of Cavia porcellus. Lineage (NCBI taxonomy): Eukaryota > Metazoa > Chordata > Mammalia > Rodentia > Caviidae > Cavia > Cavia porcellus. Next base: position 75,830,731 of record NW_026947494.1, on the reverse strand, counting down.
GTAGTTGCTCAGATTACAAGATATAGGCATGAAACGTTGATCAAACAATATAATCACGAACTGTTCTTTTTTTTTTGTCTTTTTCCTTTTTATCGGTACCGGGGATCGAACTCACGACTGCCTGCTTCCAAGGCAGGTGCTTATGCCGCTGAGCTAAACCTCCAGCCCCACGAACTGTTCTTTTGAATGAACTAATAGGAATTAGTTGTATAGTTATCTTAGCTACCTTTTGCGTGTGTTTGTGTATATGTGTGTACACATTCTTTTCCCTTCCTTCTGTCCTTTCCCCCGTCCCAGTTGTTCTTTCCTTTTAAGCAGTTTCTTCCTTTCTCTCGGTCTCTACTGTACACTTGGCATCTTAATTACTCCTTTGATTCTTTTACACTAGGGCCCCTTTGTTATACATTTGGCCCGTTTGTCAAAGATAAGGTGGAATGTGTTTGTACTTGTCCATATTCTACAATGAAAGTATTTTTGAAAAGGAGTTTGAATTATACAGTCTTAACTTCCCAAATCTGAATTCCAGTAAGAATATTAAGTTTCAATGGCCATGGCCCCACGGTTCTCCTGGGGCCTTCTGAGAGAAAATCTTTCAGAGGGCCCTGGAAAATCACTTCCCCTGACTCAGCAAGCACTAAGTTTAGTAGGTTTTTCTCCACAGAAGGTCAGGTCACAGCCGACATCGAGCTGTAGACAGCATCATGTCAACACTGTCACCTACATATTCCGTTCTCCCCATAATCAGGGTTGTTTCCCAGAGCCCTTTCTATGGTACCCAGCACAAATACACTTCCCTCTAGAACAGTATGGCAAACCTGTGGTACGCATGTCATGGTTAGCTGTTACTACTGAACTCTCTAACAGGTTCACCATTACTGCTCCAGGATAATGAGCTCAGGACACTGTGAGAAATCACACCGATATGTGTGTTTCCCCTGCCCTTCTGCACAAATTCAGATGCTACATTTTCAATTTTGAAGGCAAAAAAATAAAAATTTGAACAAAACTGTATATTTACTTTTGAGTGATATCAAGAAACAAAATAAACTGACAAAACTATTCCTTTCCTTCCTGATAAAAACAGTACAATTAAAAAAGTGAAACTGAAAAATGAACCTTTAAATTATACATCAAAGAAAAAAATTATGATTAATTTAGATTACTTCAAACAAGTATGATTGGGGCTGGGGATTTAGCTCAGTGGCATAAGCACCTGCCTTGCAAGCAGGTGGTCGTGAGTTCGATCCCTGGTACTGATAAAAAGTTAAAAAAAAAAAAAAAAAAAAGCAAACAAGTATGATTATGTACACAAAGGATATCTTCCTCAATCTGAGATCCTAATTCTTCCTCATCAGCTCCAATAGCAATGTAGTCATCTAAAAACAGACACAAAGAATTCAGTAACATTAAAAGTTCGGTACAAGGTAAGTTAAAGCTGTGCTATTTCCTCAACCCCATTTGTAACATATAAAGAATCCTTTTAATTTAGCTTCATTAGAATCTGTTCTCTTACTACCCATTAGGCTCCTCCCCCAGGCAACTATTCATCTGCCAATCACATAGGTGGATATCCTCAGAAGACTCCTATACAAATATGCAAAAGGATAGAAAGAAATAAACAGAAGCTAGAGAGAAAAAGAAAAAATACATAGAAAGAGACATAAAGAAAAGAGCATAATGAGGAGAAAAACAGGTCAAACTAGCTACGGTTCAGTATAATAGAAAAGTATGAATTTATAGGACATTTACTCATGCACATGGAACTTGTTCTTTTTAAAATTTATAAACTTAAATTGTACATATTTATGGAGTAGCATGTTATGTTTCACTATACATGGAACTTTAAAACCACAATTTTATATTAAAACTAGATACTTCAAATTAAAGTTTCCATTAAAAAATAAAGATTGCTTTTCTACTTTAAAAAAATGAAAAATGGAATTATGAATACAAGACTTATACCACATGCCACACCAACTTTTAACAATTACTAACTCTCAATGTAAGGACAACGTTAAGTGAATGCACAATTCAATGCAGGCAAATGAAAGATCTGTGGGGGGAAGGTTTATGAATTAGGAAAAGCAGATATATTAAAGGAATCAACTTCTTGGATGCCTTGGTAATAATAAACAGATAACTCTTTTCTCTCAACTTTCAATTCAAAGACCACAATTAACAACTCCCTGTGCTAGGCAGAGACTGAGATAGCTATCAAGAGTAGATGCTTGTAAAACAGTTACTTGGGGTGGAGATGGTAGTAGAGATGAAAGGGCTGAAAAATAAACAACATATAACATATACTAGACTTACCTCCTGTTCGGAGAGCTGCAGCAAGCATCTCCCTACACTTTAACCGCACAGAATCAGAAGTGCTTGGTGCTCGAGGAAAAGAAGAAACGTAGGTATCTCGAGCATTTGTCTCATCCTTTCTGCTGCTTACATTGCCACTGGAACTACTAAAAACACACCACATTCAAAACAAAACAAGACAAAAGAAAAACCTCAGGAAAAATGGTCTTAAAGTAATAACACTATTTTCACTTTAAAAACAACTTTTTGCCTAAATAAATTACGGTTTCAGCGACTCTTACATAAGGAAAACGCTGCCTGCAAACAGATTAAGAACAAGTTTTATGTATTTTTTAAAATGCATGATATTTTACCTTTATTGTCCTTTTAATCATCAAACAATATTTTAATACAGAAAATACACATTATACTTTATTATATTGCATGAAAAGCAAAGATCTTGGTTTGAGGAAAAGAGCGAAGGGATGAGATCACAAACTGTGGCAATGCCACAGAACTAGAGGGTGAAAAAAAATTGAAAAACCCTACTTTAGTTAGGGAGCAGGATTCTAACAAGACACTCTCCAAAGGAAAGCCATGTGTATTGAGAAGTCTAGAGCCTATCAAAGGTCTCACGTCCCTGGAAACATTGATTCAAATACGTGTTGGAACAATTTTGTAATTTCCCAATTAATCTAGTAATCTCAGTTGCTTCTGATTAGCTTCTTATGTTGAACTGTTACCAAAATAGCTTCATTCTAAAATACTCTTCTGACTAGTTTCAATTCAATTTTGTTTCAAGTGTCCTGAACTCACTGCAACCCTCCTGCCTTAGTGTCTGGACTGCTCGGATTATAAGTATGCACCACTTGGATTATAAGTATACACCACCAGGCCCAAATCAATTAAATTTTATCACATTAAAGGTAGCTATTACCAGTCTTTTCCAAGACTGATTAAACATTCCCCCACTTCCACAGATTTAACCTGCTACACTTGCGATGAAGATACGCACTCTGGCTTCTTTCCAAAACACAGCTATTGTTAAACTGGGAAAACAGATTGCTGAGGACAAAGTCAAGTGTGGCTTCTAACTCTAGTCATTTTTTTCTAAGGTCTTCTTTTATCTCTCGTGTACTGACAAAATAATGTCTACACAAAAGTTTGCAAATAGCTTTGTATACATTTCCCTCTATTAGACTACACTGCTCAAGAGGAAAACCTGGATTTAATCTTTGTATTTTCTTTTTTTTTTTTTTAATTTTTTTTGGGGGGTCTTTTTCATTTTTATCGGTACCAGGGATCAAACTCATGACCATCTGCTTGCAAGGCAGGTGCTTATGCCGCTGAGTTAAATGCCCAGCCCCAAATCTTTGTATTTTCAATATACAGCTGTCAGTACTAAATGAGCAAATCAATCTTAAGAATCCACTTCTTGCTGGGTATGATGGTGAATGCCTGTAATCCCAGCACTCAGGAGGCTGAGGCAGGAGAATCATAGCAAGTTCAAGACCAGCCTGGGCTACAAAGTGAGCCCAATGCCAGCCTGAACTGCATTGTGAGATCCTGTCTCAAAAAGACCAAAAAAAAAAAAAAAAAAAAAAACCTCCTCCACTTCTTAAATACTTTAATGGCATTTTCTTCTCTATTCCTGAAGTCACACGCCTAGCTCACCCACTAGAGCTCCCAAGTGGACTGCTGGACCCTCTTTCCTAACTTCACTACTGTTCGCCCCTTGTCTCTTACATGCAGCTGCTTCTCTCTCCTCATTGAAACACATAACCATCTCGGTTTCTTCCACCCAAAATGTAAAACCCTACTTAGTGACAAGTCATTTACACCTAACCTTTCATCATTCTTTACAAAGCACCTGTATTGTTCTACTCTCATTTCCATGGTGTGCTTTGCAGGGAGTATGTATGGTACAGACAGACGCCAACCACTGAATTTATCAGCCTTCACACACAGTAATGTGGGTTTGTAGACAGGGTAATGCCTAAACCTCAGGTACATAAAACTGATGGAGATATGTTAAGAATTTTCTCTTTCATCATATATTAATAAAAATATTTGCCTATTAGGGGCTGGAGATTTAGCTCAGCGGCAAAGTGCCTGCCTTGCAAGCAGGCAATCATGAGTTCGATCCCCGGTACCGATAAAAAAGGAAAAAGACCAAAAAAAAAAAAAAGTCTATTTTTTACATTTTCAAATTAAATCAGTGACCTTACCTACTTTTTTAATAGTTAGAAGCACACTTAAAAAATTCATTAACTTTTGGTCTATACTTTTAAAAGTATCAAGATCAGGAAAAACAACAATGGAGTAGGAAACTATTCCAGTTAAAGAAAATCAAACAGAAAAAAAAAAAAAAAAAAACCACTTTAAAAGGGCTGGGGATTTAGCTCAATGGCATAAGTGCCTACCTAGCAAGTGCAAGGTCATGAGTACCACCAAAAAAAAAAAAAAAGAAAAGAAAAGAAAATCAAACAGATAAAATATATGCAAAATAAGGTCCTGAACAATTTAGAAAAATATTTTTCCTTTGCAATAGATACTTTAAAAACAATATAAACATGAATAAGGTCTGTGATTAAAGTATTGTATCAGGGGCTGGAGATTTGGCTCAGCGGCATAAGCGCCTGCCTTGCAAGCAGGCAGTCGTGAGTTTGAGCCCTGGTACCGATAAAAAGGAAAAAGACAAAAAAAAAAAAAAGTATTGTATCAATGTTAAATTTCTGATATTGATGGTTATACTATAGTTTTATGTAAAAAAAAATATATATATATACTACTTCTTAGGAAACATGAATTGATGTACAGTGTTTAGAGGTTTAAGGGGAATAACACCTTAGTTTTCTAAGAATCATTCTTAGTTTTAAAATAAAATTAGTTCATGTGCATACACATACAACAATAAGGGCAACTAGGTAAGAATTTATAAAAACTGCAGTAAAATATGCACACCCATGTTCACAGCAGCCAAGTCTGTTAACAGCTAAATCTTGGAAACGGCTCAAATGCTCATCAACTGATGAAATGAAGAAAATGCAGTTATTTTACACAATGAAGCACTACTCAACCATAAAAAAGATAAACTTGAGACATCTCTAGGTAAATGGATGCGCCTTGAGACAATATTCTCAAGTGAAATAAATTGGACATACATGTGGTGTGAGAAATTGACAGGGTTTAATAAAGACCAAAATGTGTAACAGATGCTGTGAAAGAGGATGAAAATGTTCAAATGGAAAGGGGAATAAGGGAGGAAAGCAGAGGAAAGGAAGAAAGGAAAACAAAAGAGAAAAGGTAAAAATGGAAGCAAAATTTTTTGTAAAATGAAGAGGGGAAGGGGGGTTGAAGAAGGATAGGAGAATGGGAAAAAAATCAAGATAGGTACAGATACAGATTCATTATGATGAATGTGATCATTATATGTATCTAAAAGGTACCAGTAAACTTTTTTTTTTTTTGTAAACTTAATTAATTAAAAAAAAAAAAGATGCCGGGCTTGGTGGTGCATGCCTATAATCTCAGCACTAAGGGAGGCTGAGGCAAGAGGACCACTCTGAGTTCAAAGCCAGAATGGGTTACAAAGTGAGTTCAAGGCCAGCCTGAACTGCATAGTGAAACCCTGTCTCAAAAAGATCAAAAGATAAAAATTTTTTTAAATGTAGAAAAAAATTTCTTTGTAGTATTTTTGAAATTTTTTAAATGTCTAAAATTATCTCAAAATAAAAACTACATGAATTTTATGAACAACTGCTGCTGCTCTACCTTTGGCTTCCCCTTCAGTTCTGGGGATGGAACCCAGGGACTCAAAGATGCCAGGCAAGCGCATTAACACTGAGTCACACCCTCAGCCTGCTGGCTTACTTCTTTTTAACTCCAAGTCTAGTTAACTCTAATCATACATAAAATTAGTGTATGTGATAAAAGAATGACGACTATATAACCAACTTTGGCAAAGGATTGAGAAATAAAATCAAAATAGGTAGTAGCCTTAGTGTCCTAAATACCTGTAAGACTCTAAGTGGATTTATACAGTAGTCTAAAGTTTAGGGACAGGCCAGGCAGGTTGGCACATGCCTATAATCCCAGGAATCAAGAGGTCCAGGCAGAAGGACTGCCACAAGTTCAAGGCCAGCCCAGACTACATAGTTAGTTCAAGACCAGACTGAACTGTATCATGAGACCTACTCTCAAAAGGCGGGATGGGTGGAGGGGTAAGGTAAGTAAGTTCAGGGACTGAAAAAGAGTTTTGATTTGAAGTTACTGCTGTAAAGCACAGCTTGTAAAACCTGGGTATCTCCTAAATACCTGAAAAGCTTATTAAAAACTGAATTCTGGGTCACCACCAAAACTCCTAACTCAGGAGTGCCAGGGTAAGGCCCAGGTATAGGCTCCTTGCTTTTCTAAAGATTAAAGTTTGAGAACCACTGCTATAAGTCAATGTCAACTATTAAAAACTTTAAGCTTCCCAAGAACAAAGGAAGTAGTTGTACTTATTTATTATACACATCCATAACAGTAACATGCAGGGACTACACAGTTCATGGTATATGTTAGCAAAGAATAAATGCAGGGGACTCATAGTGTTACAGACAGCAAAGTTAGGCAAAAATATTCAAGACAGTCAGACAGGGCTAGGCCCTTGAAAGAGTCAGTGCAAAGATGAGAGCACATACAACTATAGCTGGCGGCACATCCGCTGAAGGCCAGGCCTCAAGACAAAGATGAAATAATTACCTCTACTTTCCTCAGGGATAACAATAATGACTGCTATTCTAAGTAGACATCAATCACCTGGTTGGGGGACCACTGACCTTGCCCCATCCCTTCCAGGAAAGATCCTTGTTCTTCCCATGCACACTTGCTTCCCCATTGGTTCAATATTACCTAGGTGACTATACTTGTAATCTTACTGGTTGATAACAGGTTTGTCCTACCTTACACCTTCCTCATAATTTTGTACCCACCTCATGATTTTGCCCTACAGAACTTCCTTTGAAAAGTGGGCTTGTGGGCAACCCACTTTCCAGGCCCCCCTCTGTCTCTCAATAAATATGTCCTACTCTTAAAATTCGTTTGTTCCTCAGAATTCATTCTTTGATTCTGGGGAACATGAACTCGGCTTATCAGACAGCTAGCAGATTGAGAGTTATATTGCCCTTACATCATTTCCTGTATCAACAGAGCTGAAGAACAATTTGAACCATTCACAGATAAACTCTGCATTTTAAGTTCCACAGATAAATAGCTAAATTTGTAAGGAAAAAAAGCAAGGGGAATTAGATCCAGAGCCAAAAGACATCTTTTTTAAAAAGGAAGAGAGAACGGAACTATCTGAATTGCTGTCCATCCCTGTCAATGTTTAGCTGCCTACCCCAGCCTTCCATTCAATCAAAAGTACTAACTACAGTGTAATTTTTTTATTTATGCAGTCTTCCACTTCTCAAATTTCTAGGAAATCTTCCCAAAAACCTTAGAATAAATATACTAGTTTCATTTGATCACAAAGTGAAAAGATAAGTGTAGTTAGGACCAGAAGACCATGGAGGAAGTAATGGAGCAGATAAAACTATCTGACTTTAACATGAGTGAATCAACACAAAGTGAAATACCTTTCTTCTCTTGCTTCAGGGCTATTCTGTGAAGTAATCAAAGGTTCTTTTTTCTTTTCTTCAGTGTCTTTATCAGTTGATGGTCCATCTGAAAATATGAAATCTCTAAGTTTTAGCATTTGTTAAAAATAGAAACAAATTAATTACTGACTAACAGGCTATTTATGAATAAAATCCTGTATTTCCCACAAGAAAGTTTATATTCTATTAGCATATTATACGTAATTCAATCCACATTCACTTGAACTCCTAAATACTACAAGTTCTCTCATTTGGTAGAAACTAGAAATGCACATGCCAATAGGAATCTCAAAGTTTAGGAAATATGTATATAGAACAAAGGGAAGGAAAAAAAATATGAGCACTGCCATTTTTAAAATAACAGCACAAACTATGTAACATAAGGCTTTAATGTTTTCATGAAATCAAAAAATGTAAGATGATACAAATATTTCTAGTTTGGTGAACAAAGACTATTTTCATAGAAAATATCTCAGGATTAGTAAAGCCTCCTCATCTCCTAATCTTCCAGCGCCTCCTCTATCTCTAACTAATATGTAAAGTTACAAACAGTGCCTAAATTTTAAGACCTAAAGGGGTAACTCATAAGAGAAAGCATGATATATTTAAGCTTGTGTCTGATTTATTTCACTTAATATTATGGTCTCAAAGTAAGTAATGGGAAATATAGAGATCTTTTTACAAAGGGGCAGAGAACCAGGAGATGGAGGGAGGTGAGGGAAGGAAATGAAAAACAAATTAACATGTGTTAGGTACACGTACCAACTCCACAAGAGCACAGAATCATTATGTATATAAAGTTATTAATTTTAAAAAACCTGGGGAAAAAAAGACTGAAAGAGGCAAGCAATTAAGACACTGAAAATAGATGTAAGGCAGACCGAGACAAAATAATGTTACCCTACTTCCCCCGACACAAGCCCTAACTGGAAAATAAGTCCCGGCATGATTTTTTTCATGATGTTGTAATTAATATAAACTCTATGCCCAAAACAAGCCCCAGTTAAGATGGTCAGCCAGATGAACATAGTATGTCTGTTGCAACACATAACAGACACAATGAATTATAAAAAATATTGACATGAAGTTAAAGTAAATGATAATATAAATTATAATTAAGTATTTGTAAATACCCAACTGGATGTCTTTGAACAAGAGGTAAAACTTACCTAAATAGATAAACCTGATATTTATTCTTGAATGACCAGTGTATATACACAATGTATGAATAATGTACATAATAATGGACATGACTGCAATATAAATTTTCATAATTTAATATATCACATGTTGTAATATACACACAATGTGCTGGTATGAAATAAAATGTTTTCTAAATTTTAGTGTCTGCCATTTTTCAGATTTTTAACTGTCATCGTTTTTATTGCCACTCCTGTCTCGTAAGTCTTCAATTAACACCTGATTTAATGGATACTTCATGAAGCCCACCTGCAAGAGGTCATGACTTAAATGAAGAATGAATCCATGGGATTAAATCATGGACAGCTATGCTGCCAACACACTACAAGCAGGTTAGATGGATAAGAGTGATTCATTTAAGGAAAGCTCGGCTGCTGGAAACGAGACACTTGGACCAATGGTGCTATAGGAAATGGAATGACAAAATTTCAGGTCAGAATTCAGGCTTTGGAGAGTGACAATGATGTTCCAGAAGATGATGACATGACTGTATTTGACTAAATCTAGGTTATCTGTATGAGAATAAATGTAGACTATTGTACACAAAATAGGACATCCCCTGAAAATAAGCACTATTTTATCTTTTGGAGCAAAAATTAATATAAGACCTGGTCTTATTTTGGGGAAAATATAATAGCAATGAAAAGAAATACTCATGTCTAAGTCAGTTAACACTCTCTGAGGCTACTAGGTTTAGAAAATGTATGTAGAAATTCTCATTTTCCTACATTTTCATTCCTGTTTAAGTAAAAAGGGCGATACAAATAATTCTCTCACTTTTCACATCTTTCTGTGCATTTAACTATGTATCAGAATACTTATGAACACATTATGCCAAGCTCCAGTACAAATCCATTCAGTGCACATCGCCAGCAGTAAGATAAGCTTTTCAAGTCCCCAGACAACTCTAATATGCCATCTGAATGAGAAACACGATAGATAAATTCCCTATTGTAATTATACACAATTTTTAAAGTGTAGCTTTATCAAACCTAAAATATAATTCAGGCCCTGGCTGGGGATTTAGTTCAGCGGCATAAGTGCCTGCTTGGCAAGCACAAGGTCCTAAGTTCAATCCCCAGAACAAAAAAAAAAAAAAAAAAAAAAAGTTAAAAAAATATATAATGCAGGCCCTTTGCAATGTATCATGAATGAATGTATGCTCTGATTTTCACATGCTGATTGTATTTCTTGTTATTTTCTATAATTCATCTTTAAAGCCTCATAATAATAAAAATACAGTAAAAACTAAAAGACAATCCAAAAATAATAGAGTAGAAGCATTTTAAACAGGAAATGATAAAACAGTGACCTAGCAAGGATTCAGTGCTGTCAACAGAGCAGTAAAGTAAGGGCCGGGGATACAGGTCAGCAGCATAGCACCTGCCACAAGGTCGTGAGTTTGATCCCAGGTTCCAAAAAAAAAAGAGCAGTAAAACATTTCCCACACTGTTTGGCACAGAGAATTAACACAACCCATTTTGGGAGCAGACTTAAGACTTAAAACCACCCCTACTATCTGATACAGTATTGTAGGCAATACAGCACAGCCAGCTGGGAATGAAGGGCTCCAGCTCTGGACTCAAAACCGTATGTAGTGAGAGCCCAGCCTGGGTATTACTCACCACTGATCTAACTCTATGCAAAGTATGGTACTGCTCAGCAGTTCAACTTTCTTCTAAAATGGGGACTATAATAAAACCAACCACAGTGTGCTGTAGTGAAAACTGCATTAAATAATAAAGGTGATTACTTAGAATATCTTAAGTATTCAAAAATGTGCTACCTACTAGCATCAGTAGTAAATCTAGTTAAGAAAAAGCCTTAGGCAGAAAGGTATTAATTAAGACATTAGTTGTAACAGTCATTAAATATGTCTGTTTATAGCAAAATGAAGAAGGGAATGAGAAACCAAATGTACCAGTGTTAATAGGGAATTCTCTGTAACATGATATATGAAAGTTCTTGGTACTATTCTTACTACATCTGTGAAAATTTGAAACTGTTTCAGAATAAAGTTTTTTCAGAGTCTGATTTTTAAAGGCACATGGAAACCAGATGTATAGTTCATTTAATTTTCATTCTTTATTTTCAAGTAATTAGAATTACTAATATCCCATCTTACTCCAGAAAAAATGGCCATCTTAAAGAAATCAAATTCAAATATATGCTGGAGAGGCGATAGAAGAAAAAGGAACCCTTCCATACTGTTTATGGGTACATAAATTAGTACAACTGGAAATCAGCATGGAGATTCCTTAAATTTTGTAGGTTTTATAATTTTTAGTTTGTTTCAAAGCTGTTACAAGCAATGATTTATATTCTACCATTGTGTTTGAAATTTCAACAGATCCACTTTTCCTATTTTTTTCTTCCATAAAAGTTCAACAGCTGCTTAAAGAAATGGTTGATTCCAGGCTATAGCCAGGAAGCTAGATTATTAGCCCAAGGTAGTTACAGAATATTAAGAGAATGATCAACATACTGAAGCAGGCTTTCCAAAAGGAGCCAGAAACCAGTTTGAAGGGGTGACAAAGTAAATACTAAAATAAATATGAAATATAATGGATTACAACCCATCATATAAAACAGGAAACCACAAGTACACAATAATACACAACTAGGGGTTAAAGATAGTAAAAGGACAAAGGTTTCTTATATTGTAATGATGACTTATAAACACATAGAAATGAAGAGTCAGAAAAATCATAATTTTATAAACTAGATGTGGTGGTACACTTGTAATCACAGACACTCAGGAGGCTGAGGCAGGATGACCACAAGCTGCCATACAGCCTGGGCAACTTAGCCCATTTAGTGTGTGTGTGTGTGTGTGTGTGTGTGTGTGTGTGTGTGTGTGTATGTGTGTGTGTGAGTGTGTGTGTGTGTGTGTGTGTGTGTGTGTGTGTGTGTGTCCCTTGGGGATGTAGCCCAGTATGAAAGCCATGTAGTCATGAGGTTCAATTCTTCAATACCAAAAGAAATAAGGAAAGGAAACCACAATTTTGCAACTACAATTTTGTGAAGACTAGTTTAGTTTAAAAAAAAAAAAAATCAGTAAAGGGCTGGGGATTTAGCTCAGTGGCACAAGCATCTGCCTGGCAAGTGCAAGGTCATGAGTTCAATCCTTGGCACCAAACAACTGAACTAAACTAAACTAAACAAATAAAATCAGCAGATATTAAATTGGGTGAGAAGTGCTAATAAAGAGCAAAATGGTTTTCTAATCTTAAAGCATCTCCCACAAAATACCTATTTGCTTCAAAAAGAAAATAAACTCTATAGTGTACACCTTGTTTGGGCTTTATAAATTGAGAAGAATATAACAGACTTCAATAGAAGACTAAATGTGGATATACAAACAACCTCATCCAATCATGAGAGAATAACAGATAAAGCCCAAAGAAGGTACAAGCTACTAAAAATGAGGGAAAAAAGGTGTCTATATTCGTCAAATGTCAATGCCATAAAAAGTTAAGAAGAAAAGAAAAGAAAAAGTGTGCGGAGTGGGATTTAAGAATTACAGATTAGGAAACAAAATATGTGATTCTAGACTGGATCTTGTCCTGAAGGAGAAAAACATAATCTATGAAGGACATTACTGGAAAAATTGACACAACTGGAACATGGAATGTAGATTACAGAACTGGACAAATGTTTTATTTCCTATACTATAGTTGCATTAATAAAACAAGCCTGTTCTTAAAAAAATACACGTTTAGGTATTACAGAATAAAAAAACAGTATATCCAATCCACTCTCATATGATCAGAAAAATAACAAAAAGATAATAAAATAAATGTTAAATATTTTTAAAGATTTCAACAAAGAAAATATGAATTCTTTTTATTACTACTGCACATTTTCTGTAAGTTAAAAAAATTTCACATTAAAACCTCTCACCCAAAAATGAAACAGGGGAGACGGTAGGACAGGTAGGATGAAGAAAGAATGTTTGATGTACTATATATTATGTGCCTGTATGAGTCTACTAAAATGAATGTGTACTAAGTGAAAAAACCAAAAACAAAAACGTGGGCTGAGGATACATCTCAGTGGCACAAGCACCTGCCTGGCAAGTACAAGATCATCAGTTATATCTGCAGTACCACAAAGAAAAAAACAAAAAGAGAAAAGTTATTTCAAAAACTATTTCAAAAAGTATATGCAATTTTTCTGTTGCAAAAAAATTCTTAAAAAGCTTACCCTATTAAGTGTGTCAAATCCAGAGATTTTAATTTACTAGCCTAAAAATCAACTTTGAAGGATATTAACGTGTTCATGCTGGGCCAAACATGTATGACTGTTTCACTGTGCTACCCAAGGGGACTGAACCAAGAACCTGCCACCAGGAATGTGTTTAACCTAACCCTCTAACCTACCTACCTACCTACCTACCTACCTACCTGTCTCTCTGCCTCCCTCCCTCCACCTCCCTCTCCCTCTCTCTGTCTCTGTCTCTCTCTCTCTCCTTTCCTCTATTTCTATTTTGGTCTTTTTGAGACAGGATCTCATTATGTAGTTCAGACTGTCGTTGAACTAACTCACCATGTCCAGCCTAGGCTGGCCTCAAATTCATGGTGAACCTTCTGCCTCCGTCTCCCAGAGCTAGGATTCTGTGCACGCACCACCACACACCTGACTTCCCTTTATCTTTATTAGGACACATTAATTTCATATATTCATACAGAAGAAAAAAAATGCAACCATCACTCAAACAAACCAGAATGTCATAAACATATGTAAAGGAATATCAATTATACCTAATAATTTCTTCCAGGATTTGATGAGAGACTTTGCTAAAGATGTAACTTCTTCATCTGTACTCTGCTTGCGAATAGCATTAACTGACATTCCGATTCTTGTGGACTGAAAGGCAACAATAACAAAATGTGTACACCAGTTTTATTTCAAACAACTTAGTATTTCACACTTTCTTCTCAGATTCCTGCTTACTTTAGAATAAACAAAACCTCAGTGATTTGAATTCCTACAATAGCATCCTATACACGAAGGTACATACTCCTTTAGATCAAACACTAGATTCACCAGTGCTCTGCCACTCAGGGATCTGAAGCCTGAGATGTGTTCCTATAATGAGCTCAGTTAACTAGTGAGATGAGATCAGACTTTCCACAAGACAGAAGTGAGATAAAACATAGAATGTACACCTGTAAACAAAAATATATACTTGATACAGTCATGAATTGTACATGCACCTGTTTCTGTATATTATTTGTATTATTTCATAAAGCACCTGATACAACTTATAAAATGAAGCTATCTAAATAAAAACCTCTGCTACCTACAGAGTTTTAAAAGGCATTTAGGGGGCTCTAATTAACATATGGCTAAGAGATATTATGATGAACTGAAAGAATATAGGTAATACTTACCAAATGGAAAATACACACCCAGGACATCCTGGGAATACCCACGTTCACTAATCTTTTCAAAACCTTTCAAAGTTGAGAGGCTTACACCTATTTTTAAAGACGAGCAAAAAGGTTAAGTACCAACAGATAACTTGCCCAGCATTCACCATTACTAAATGGCAAAGCAGGGATCTTAATCTAGGTGCAGCCATCTTCAAAGCCCATGCTGTCTCTTTCCAACAATGATTTTCAGACTGTGCTCAAAGAACACAAAAGCTATAGCACCCAATTATGGATGATAAATTTTTTAAGCCATACATTATTTAATAAGTTGTGGTTGTTAGTAGACAATCTTTCAAAAGACATGGTCTATGGAAGAAAAGAACAAAAGAAATTCTCAGTGGTTAAATAGAAAGAAAACCCCTGCTGTAAGCTTTGAGGAAGAAAAATAGATAGTAAAGGTTTCCTTCTAAATTATTCAACTCTTGGCAAAAAGATTCAGGCAAAGTTTTATTAAGAATTTAGAACACATGCTTGACCAGAGTGTCGTATGTTGCATCTCTTGGAAAGATAAATAAAGCAGGTAAGATAGGAGAAAAATAACAGGGACTCCACAATTTTAAATGCTTAAAATGGTTTAAAATTAAAGTCTTCTAGAAGAAAACCTTTTTTTTGAATGAATGGAGTAATGGCTTCTGAGGTATTAATATAGTTCTGAAGCTTAAGACTGACATAGATTGGCAAGGAAAATGGCATTTTATTAAGGGCTTGCAGGAAAGCAAAGATATAAAGACAAAATGAATAAATCGTATGTGACTGCTCTGTAACTGCTACATGATGTTTTGATTACTAAAACCAACGATTATCACACTTAGCACCGAAGAAAAACCACACTAATAGTTATTTGTAATAAACATGTTCACCTAAGGCAGAAGTTATCTACTCAAAATAAGAAATCAGTTAATGATGGGGCTGGGGATTTAGCTCAGCAGCATAAGTGCCTGCTTTGCAAGCAAGCAGTCGTGAGTTCAATCCCTGGTACCGGTAAAAACAAAAAAGACAAAAAAAAAAAGGAAAAAAGAAATCAGTTAATGGGGTAGAGTAAAAATAAGATTTACAGTGTGTTTCTTTCTCCTTTAAGAGTACTCCAGGGAGAACAGAAGAAAAGCACATCGAGGAAAAGATGAAGATGCTATTTCCTTGGATAACCAAGTCTGAATTTGCCTCTCAAAGTTCTTTACACTACAGAAGTTTTTCCTAAAGCTGGTATGCTAAAACTTATAACAGGTGAGCTTATAAAAGAGCACAAGACTTTTGAGAACTGTGGTTACACAGCTTTCTTAACTGCATGACTGAGGGAAGTTTTCAAGATGAACTATCATATATATGATGAAATTCTAGCAGAGAAAGTATGTGGTTCAGCGATACCGAAGGACGGACACTGCCTTGGAAAGATGAAAAGTGTGACATGTTAAGCAGACTCAAAATCAACTACACACTGATGGGAAAGCAGAAAGGAATGAGTACTAAAATCAAGATTACTATAGAGACTGGGGATTGGGCTCAGTGGCACAGCACCTGCCTGTCAAATGTGAGGTTCTGAGTTTAATTCCTGGTAACTCACCCCCCAAAAAAATTACTTTAACATTACAGGACATGAGCAGATTGGAGTACTCTAGACTCCCTTCATGATCACTCATGAATTTTTACCATGATATAAAAGTAACCACTAAATATTAAGGTAAAAAGTATATAGCTACTACATTGTTTTATTGTTTTTTTAAGCACAAGCAACCAAAAATACATAAATTAGACTATGTGAAAAGTTAAAACTTGTATTTCAAAGAAAACCACCAAGAAGGTAAAAAAATAATCCACAGAATATAATATTTGTGAATGCTGTACTGATAAGGGACCAAATCTAAATAAAGAACTGTTATAACTAATGAAGAGGTAATTCAACTTTAAAATGGACAAAAGACCTGAATAAATTATTCCTCCAAATAAAATACAGAGAAGGTCAAGAAGTACATGAAAAATGCTCAATATCATGAAGTCATCAGGAAAATAGAAATCAAAACCATAACATCACTTCACATCAACCAGAATGGCTATAATTAAAAATCTCAACAAGTTTTGGCAAGGATGTACAAAAACTACAATCCTTATTGCTATTGGAAATGTAAAATGGTACAGCCGGTTGAGTAAAGTCTGCAGGTCCTCATGTTAAGCATAGCCACCATATCATCCAGCAATTCTGCTGGGGATCTACCCAAAAGGAACAAAACCATATGTTCACACAAATTTGTACCTGTACAAATAGCCACATGATGTTTTTAAGCCACATGATTCGTAACAACCAAAAACAAACCAAAATGTCCATAAACTACAAAGATTAAATGTGGTATCCATGTAATGGAATATAGCATTATTCATCTATAACAAAGAATGAAGTTCTATTACGCACTGGAAGATGGAAGAACTTTGAAAAAAAACATGCTAAGTGAAAGAAGCAGAGCAGTTGAGCCAGTGAGGAGACAACCAGGAAGCTGCAACCCTCCCCATGAGTTAGCAGGCATGAGGGCAAGGAGAGAAGATCCACAGCCCGCCACCTGCCACCCCCGCAAACTGGCTGATTCAGAGGAATACAGACTGAGATGATAGCAAAGAAAGTAAAGACTTTTAATGTTTGTATTGTTTGATTAATTTAGCAGACTTAAAGCTGGTAATCTGAGCATCTATTTAGAGGATAACAATATGCAAAGAGTAACTATTGTGGATTTCCTATTGTCTTGTTTTTGAAGTCCAGTATCATTCTCATTGTACTGTTTCATTTTACTGTCTTATTTTATTTCCTTTTCAGATAAAGAAAATTTTAAAAAGCCAGACATATAAAGTTACATACTATGGTGATTCCCTTTACATAAACTCTACAGAATTGGCAAATCCTCATACAAATAGAAAGCATATTAGCCGTTGGCTACGGTGGAAGGAAGGGAGAAATGGAGAATTACTGCTAAAAGGAACGGGGTTTCTTCTGAGGGTGATAAAATGTCCTAAAATTAATTATGGTGAAGGCAGCAGGATCCTTTAATATAGTTAAAAAAAATTGCACATTTTAAAGGAGAAAATTTATGTTATGTGCATTTTATTTCAATAAGCCACTAAAAAAGGAAAAAGGAACATATAAGTTATGCTTATGTCCTTTCTCTAAGTTTCATGAAGGTGGAGACTTGGTCTTACTCTGCACTACACGTAGCATGTGGAATGTCTGATGCACGCACTCTGATTAGTAATTACTGAATGAGTCAGTCTACTACATTAAAAAAAAACTTACAAAACTAGTCCTGCTAGTAGTATCCATCTTCCTGTTGACTTCCTAACCTTGAACACACACCAGTTAGCCTTCTACTCTGTTGCTGCCTGTATAATTATAAACATCAAATGACTGCTCAACTCTAATTTAATATAACCAGTCTGCTAGATCCAACACTACTTTACCCTTCCTCCTAAGAAAATCTAACCCATCCCTATGCTATTAAGTTCTCAATATTTTCCAAACTTGTCCCTCTGCCAACACTCCATACATGTTTATACACATGCTATTTAAATTTAAATTAAATAACATTTAAAATTCAGTTCTTCAGTCACATTTCAAGCACTCATGGGTTGGTAAGCTACCCATGACTGTGTGTCTACTCATAGTAGACACACAGTCATCAAACATTTCCATCACTGCAAAAAGTTCTACTGGACAGTACTGCTCCAGAAGATATACTGACCTACCCCTTACACATCTGCATATATTGGTTTCACAAGCATCTCCAATCCAGATGTATCCCAAATTACCCTGTATCTCTTTACTCTGCCATTTTTATTTCTTTTCTCGTACCAATTCCACCTCACATCACCTTTCTTGGATTTTCATATGCGTTTTAATGGTGGCAGGTACTCAGCCACAACCGCAAAACTCTGTCATTTGGGCTAGGGCACATCTCAGCAGAACAGTGCCTGGCTGGCAACCCAAGGTCCTGAGTTCAGTTGCCAGTGGCAAAAAAAAAGCACTGTCATCCTAAATTCCTCTTTCCCTCTACCCCCATCTAATCAGCTATCTCTTCCTGCAAGTTGTCCATCATGATCAAGAAATTCCCCTCTCCATTTTTAATGGTAATATCTTAATTCAAATCCTTATTACTGCTGGGATTTAGCTCAGCAGTACAAGTGCCTGCATAGAGCAAGTGCGAGATCGTTGGATCCCCAGTACCCCTCCCCCCCCAAAAATCCTTATTCCTACTCACTAAAATAACTGCATGAGTCCACAAGTCTTCCTGTCTGCAGCCTCCCACTTCTTCCAGTGAACAAATGTAACCATGCACTCTCCTGCCTCTCAGTACCTTTTAGTAGTACTGCTCTCAGGATGCATCTTACATGCCATCCTGCCTCTATACTCAAGCCCAAATGTAACTAGCTCTTTCTTTTCTTGGGGGTGAGGGTGGGGAGGACTGTTAGCAACTGAAAAAAGTTACTGACCCCTGGGCAGGAACTGAAGTGGGAAAATTTGCTTCCTTTCTCTTTCTTGAATCTATCTTTAGAGGAGTTCTTCACCTGTTTTCTCAGTTTTCCTTCTTGCTTTTTTCCTACCTTGGGTGACTCATTCCCTTTTGGCAATCTGGTGAAGCTTATGGACTCTCTTCTGAGAATGCTCTTAAAATGCACTGACTAAAATACATAGTGATATTACAAAGAAAACCAATTATATAACATGTAATTATGAAATATTTTTAATGTAGTATAGTAATATACCTGTTTTCTTATCATAACATTAAATAAGATCTAATATAAGGTACAAGAGCTCCGTTACAGTAAGCAAAAAGGGATTTTAATACATGTGTAACCATAATTGACTAAAGTTCAATTTCAGTTAGACATTAGTGAAAATAAATGTGACTTTTTTCCCAACCATGTTCATATCCATGTGGCTCATTCCTAAATTTTCACTTACTAAAATAAAAATATTAAGGAAGACACTCATGGATTTATAGGCTATGTCTAATGAAAACAGATTCATGTTATTGACTAGATTTACTTTCTTCTTCAGCATTTTGATTTTTATTAAAGTTGCATGTATGTATTTATATAAGTATGTATTGTCGTACTAGGAATCAAATCAACACTGCGCTACATAACTAGCCCCCTTTTCTTTATCTTTCAAACAGGTCTCACTAAGTCAATAAACTGCCCAGCTGGGTTCTAACTTTCAATCCTCCTGCCTCAGCCTCCCACAGTGCTAGAATTACTAAAGGTCATCAAACCCAGCTTTGTGCTTTAATCTCGACAGAATATTAAAAAGAGACTTCACTATTCTATGTAATGTCTACTAGACATTCCACTGTGTACATGCAGGGCTTAAAAAAGCAAAGCAATGCCTCCCATCCTTACCTAACCAAGGCTAGATTCACGCTGGCAGCAGCCACAGATGACAAACCAACAAAATGAAATTTTGGGAGACCAAATCATGGCTGCAAGTTCAAAATCCTCTCAAAGATGTTACTTGCAGCCAAGAAAGGTTGCGCACACTTACAATCCCAGCTCGCAGGAGGCTGAAGCAGGAGGATCACTGCAAATTTGAGACCAGCCTAGGTACAAAGTAAGTTCAACATTGGTTTCAATTGCACAGCAAAAATCTGTCTCAAGAGAGAAAGAAAGATAGATAGATAGATAGATTGATTGATTGATTTCACTCCCACTGCCAGCCCTAATTTCAAATTTTATTTATTTATTTATTTATTCATTTGGTACCAGGGATCAAACTCATGACCTCACACTTCCCGGGTAAGCGCTTGAGCTGCTAAGCTAAATCCTCGGCCCTCAAATTTTATTCTTGAGAAAGATGACAAATTTTTACAATGGCATCTTAGAAGAGTACTGATTTATACTATCTTAAAAAAAAAAGTTAAAGACAGTTCATACCATAATGGGACAGTTCTAAATCCTCATACCAACAGTAAAGATATTTTAGTATTTTATAAATTCCCATTCAAAAACTAATACACATAAGCACATACCTGTAACAATTCCAGAGTCATGGGAATATTCTTAAGCTCTTTCAGCAAATCCAATGCTCCGGCCTACAAAATAAAATAGGTTCACAATGAATTTCTATGATACTAAGGCAAGGACTTGCCAGCTAACTCAAGTGGTTCTTCCTACAAAGACACATGCACAAGCATACTGTCCACTTCCTGAGCTATGACAGCACTGTGAACTGCCTGACATCAACTGTTGTGCAAACATTTATTTTTCAACAGTAACTGTTTATATGTGTGTCCTGACTAGAAATGTACAATTTCTTATCATAAGTGTATAACATGCCCCAAATTTCCAATGGGAAACTCTGGTCTGGGAAAGTGCAGGGTCTGACAGAAGTCAAAACCATTCTAGCATTTACTCAGACAGATGGAGAGTAGGAAAGGGTCCTTCTGCTACACTTCTCCTAAGAGCTCTCTCGGTCTTACTGACTGTATCTCACAGTCTGTCACATGAACACTGTTACTTGCCTGATTCACGCATGGCTAACAGTGAATTCTGAAAGAAAATTCAGAATTAAGATCTATGTTATGGTCATAAGCCTATCCAATGCCAATCCCTTCGAGAGTCAAAAGCTTTCAGGCAGATAATAAAAAGGGAAAAAAATATGGCTCTTTCATAACAGGAAACATCTAATATTAAAAGAGGAACAAACCAGATGTGTGGCACACACCTGAAATCCCAGCACTCAGGAAGCTAAGACAGGAGGATCAATGTAAGTTTGAGTCCAGCCTGGACTACACAGTCAGTTCAAGGTGAGACTGAACCACATCTTGTCTCAGAAAAATCCAAATAAATAGAGGAATAAAATTAGGTGAGAAGCAACAGCACCACCTATAGCTTTTGGCCAAATAGTTCAAGTTGGTACATACTGAATCTTGTATTTTATCTAATACATTTCACATAATCATATTGCATTTAATATAACTTTCATTTACTGTACTACATTTGGACATAATCACATATACCAATAATAAAGAAAAATTATGATAGTCTTTTCTTATCATTTTTACTTTTATTTGCTGAAAGAATTTTCAGACATAATTTTTATTACATATCACCTTTTATATATAGAAAATTAAAAAATACAAGCAAAACAAATTACCTGAGGCATTAATAAAACTACTTCACAGTGGAAGTTGGGCACTTAAGTATCACTTTTTGTTTCAGATTCAACAATTTCTGCTTTACACCACAAAGAATTGTTCCATGGAAAGAATCCACAGAAGAGTTAATGCCATGAGCTCTCAGGCAATGGAAAGTGTGTACAGCGACCATTTACCTCCACTGCCATTCACAACCATTTAGCTCCTCGGAACACAAGAGTATTCTACCAGTATCACTTAGATTTCCTTCCAAGTCAATAACTATCACTGTGAAGTTCTAAAAGCCAAGTTTTGATTTTGGATTTGACGATCTATTTCCAAAAGCCACCTGGCCAACAATACATATAACTCATTCCACTTTCCAAAATACTAATATTGAAAACTAGACATCCTAAGTGAAGTAAGACACATGTGTAAACATCGTAGTTTCACTGATGTGAGAAGCTGAAACAAATGTTTATGTATATAAATATGTATATAAAAAGATAGTTAAGATAGTTACACTAATGATTTCTCTGAGTTCACTGAAAAGAAAGATTTGTGATGATATTGTTCAGATAACAGAATGCGAATGTCTGTGCGCTAGGTGAATGATCTGCAAGCGACAATGCACAACATATGTACCTTTGTTGCCCCGATTGACTAAGTTTTGAAATTTTGGGGTTTTTTTTTCTCTTTGAAATAAAATGGATTTGGAAAAAATATATTAAGAAGAAAAAAGAAAACTAGGCATCCCACAAATCTATAAAACACAGTACACTCCAATATAAAGTCCTAGAGCATATCCCTCACAGCGCACCTCACAAGAAGAAAAGAGAAAAACTGTCACAGTATTACATTTCTTAAAACAGAAAATGAGGTACAGGCTTCAAGTCATATCATTTTTCTATTTTAAACTGGCTGACCTTAGACCTAAAACAGTACTTTTAACTTTTTTTTTTTTTTTTTTTTGTATCGGGGATTGAACTCACAACCTCGCATTTGCCTAGCAGGCACTTACACCACTGAGCTAAAAACCCCCAGCCCCAGTAGTTTTAACTTTTTTCTGACAACATATAGATGATCATTTTAAGTCAGTACCTCATTAATAAAAATTTAATTTCAATAGGAATTAAAAACAGATTATAAAGGTTTTAATAATTCATGGTTTATAGTTCCTTTCTGATCTTAAGGTACTACAAACCTATTTCAAGCTAACTAAAACAGTAAATAGTTAGAAAAGAAAATACTGACTTAAAATTTATTATTCAGCAACAATTTCTCTAGGCATGGTAGCACAGCCTTGTAATCCCAGCACTCGGGCAGCCAGCATGGGCTATATAGTGAAACTCTATGTCAACAAAACAAAAGAAAAAAATCAAGTATTTCAACAACATTACATATGTTTAAGCAAATGAGGTTTTCAATCACTCATCTGCAAACCTGAAAACCAAAAACTTTCATACAACAAATTAAATTTCTCACAAGATGAGAGAAAGATGTGCCATATACAAGAACCTAGTATCACCAATTAATGTAAACACTACAAGCTGTAACATGAGCTAAGACAGATAGTATCAACAGGTACAAAAATGGGGGACAAGGGAACCAGATGAGAGAGGGGAAGAGGAAGGGGATTTAAAAAAGAAAAAAAAGGCTGTAATATGTACACGTAACCACTCCCTAAGATGACTATAAATTTCACGAACAGCAACATGTATTAATAAAATTTACAATGTATTTTCAAAAAAGGAATGGATTATTAATAAATACAACCACGTGAATGAATCTCAGAAACATTATGCTAAATAATTAATAGAATTTGGCAAGGAGCAGGGTAGTGCTATGCCACCCAGCTGGCCTCGAATTCAGTGATCCTCCTACCTCAGTCTCCCAAGTGCTGGGATTATAGGCATGCACCATCATGCACAGCAACATTATGCTACACAAAAGCTGCTACGGTTGGAAAAACTTTCTCATAGGCTTTTAATTCATTTGGTAGCGAAATCTAACCTCAAGATTTAAAACTATGTTCTCTTTATCTCACAAAATACAGAAGTACTGCATTTCTTTGTAGAAACACTGAATGTCTGACTACTAGGAACTTTGCAGACCCACTAAGAGGCATTATGTAATACATGATTTTATTCTTGTAAAATCCAAAAACTTTGGAATTCCCAAGTATAGCAGATCCAATGGGCTTCAGTTTTGTTAGAGGTTTTTTGGTACCAGGAATCAAACTCAGGTCCTTACACTTGCCAGGCAGGTACCACACCACTGAGCTACACTCCCCGCCCTCCGCGGGCTTTGATGAAGACTACTGTATCCTCTACTCACCGTAGGTATTATTTTTCTACCTACATCTACATGAACATTCTGATCCACCTCTGACCAAGAATCGGGATTAGAAAAATGTTTCACATTTGTAGTTCTTTAAAAAACAACAGTTTCGGGCTAGGGCTGGGGATTTAGCTCAGTGGCATAAGCACCTGCCTTGCAGGTGCGTGGTCATGAGTTCAATCCCCGGTACCGATTAAAAATAAATAATAAAAAAAAAAAGCAGTGTCAGTCATAAGTATTACTTTATGCTATCTGTCATACATAAAGTTGATTCTTCTAATACATCAGCAAAGTGACATATTTTTAAATTGCTTTCCAAAGCTGGGGGTTTAGCTCAGCAGTGCAAGTGCCTGCTTGGCAAATTCAAGGTTGTGAGTTCAATCCCTGGCACCAAAAAAATAAAAAATTAAATAAAATAAATTGCTTTCCAAAGCCAGGAGTGGCAGCCCTTGCCTGTAATCCCAGCACTAGGGAGGCTGAGGCAGGAGGATCATTGCAAGTTTGAAACCAGCCTGGGCTACAAAGTAAGCTGAAGGTCAGCCTGAATTGCATAGCAAGACCCTGTCTTAAAAAGACAAAAATAAGTAAACCTAAATAAATATTTTCTAAGAAGAGAAAATAGACTTACATTAATTTCATTATTTTCCTTTTCCAGCTGAACTTTGTTTGATGATACTGGGCTTAGAGACAGAGGCCATGGAAGAAAGAATAAGCTAAATAATCAGCACTCCTGGGCTAAACCTACAGTGACCTTTCTCGTAATTACACTGTGTTCTAACCATTTATGATACATATTTTAGGCCAGAAACATAGCTCAGCAGCCCAGCACTTGCCTGGCAAGCATTAAGTCCTGTGTTTGATTCCCAGTACCAAAAATAAATAAGTGAGTAAATAAATAAGATAAACATTTTACTCAAAGTTCTTAAGAAATAAACTATGATCTGAATGAGTGAAAGTGACAAAAAGTATATAATTATACATTCAGTGACAACAACTGATCTTTATTACTGTGTGCCAAGCACTATGCTAAATACTTTGAACACATTATATTACTTTACTCCACCTTTATTATATATGTTACGAATGCAGGTAATTTAGTACCACCTCTATTCTGCAAAATGAAGCCAGGCATGATGGCGCACTCCTGTAATCTCAGGAGGCTGAAGCAGGAGGATCGATGCAAGTTCAAGACTAGCCTGGGTTACAAAGTGAGCCCAAGGCCAGCCTGAATTGCATGGCAAGACCTTGTTTCAAAAACAAAAAGAAAGAAAGAGAGAAAACAAAGCCAGTATATTTTAAGAAACTTGCACATGATCATATGACTATAGGAACAGAAAAGATGAAATCTCCCCATTTCTGGAATCAGCCCGTATTATCCACTCAATAAATACACATTTACACTACCTATTAAGCTCTGTGTATACTGAGATTACAACAGCGAGCAAGACAGAAATATTTTGAGACTTCAGGAATTTTATTTTGGTACTGGGGACTGAACTCACTCAGCTAAACTCCTAGCCCCAAGGAATTTTAAAACAAACAGAAACCTCTGCGCATCTACATCAAATTCCCAGTAACAGAAGAAAGAAACTTAAATGCAGAAATAGCAACTGCAAGACATCATACCAGTGCCAGCACTGACTCTCATACCACCGCTCTTTCCATTCTACTTCCACTGGTCACCAGTAGCAGTGCTTCTGTGTGAACTCAAGTAAACAGCATTACCCAAACAAGACGGGCATCCTGTCCTTCCCGACCATCACCTATTTCCAAATGCCAAGTCTGTAGGATTGCAATATCCCCTATAATTAATGATACAAGAGAAAGAAAGACAACTCTAACTTCTGAAGCCATATTTAGCTCACAGTATTGATTGAAAAATAAGATAGTTTTCACACTATTATATTACATTCTTGGTGCTACTATTATCTGTGCTTTTACAAAACACAGTACCCATGAATTCCCAAAATATACAAACATCGCTTGCTCTCTTCAAAGAGAGGTGAAGAGTAAACAACAGGAAACTTGACAGTTAAGAGCACAGATTCAAACCTATGCTCCCGTCATATCCTACTTACAAGAGCTTGGGAGTGTTACCAGTGCTTTTCAAGCTTAGTTTATATATAAGTAAGCATTACATACTGTCTTTAAGGAATAGGCAAAATGCTCAAATAAATCAACACAGATGAAGTATCAAAATACACAAAAGGTCCCACACACAGGACACAGCTGACACACATACAAAGAAATGGGTTTTTTATGTCTGTCATAATAATTTTCTCAAAAAGTCATAAAGGAATTTTAACTGGGCATGTTTAAGCTCAATTAATTCAAACACTTCTTAGAATTTATGAAATTGCAAGGTTAAAAAAACAAGATGTAATTCATTTTCCTAAAAAAGAAAACAGTAAATTATAAATTTTAAGTAATATTATAAAACTATATAGTTTAAACATTATTGTAAAACATTAAGCATAAATTTAAAACAATCCTTTAAAATTGTTATTTTTCAGTAACATTCTTATTTTTTAGTAACTATAAAACTAGTTATCTTAATTTTACTATATCATCTCAAATTTGCAATTAAAATATACCAAGTGTTGGTGAAAATGTGACAAAACTGAAACACTCCTACACTGCTAGTGGGATTATAAAATAGTACTTTGGAATACAATGAATCATTTTTTGGGAATTCCTCCAAAGGTTAAATGAGGACTTGAATGTAATTAATCGTAGAGCTTTTGCCTAGCATACAGGTAGCCATGAGTTTGATCCCCAGAATTGGAAGGAAGGAAGGAAGGAAGGAAGGAAGGAAGGAAGGAAGAAAGGAAGAAAGGAAGGAAAGAAAGAGATTAAACACAGTTACTCCATAACCCAGTCATTTACTTCTAGGTATCCAACAAAAATGAAAATATAGACTGGCCTGTAATTCCAGCACTCAGGAGGCTGAGGCAGAAGGATCACATTGAGTGCAAGGCCAGCCTGGACTACATAGTGAGTTCAAGACAAGTCGAAGCTACATAGCTAGACCCGGTCTCAAAAAATCAAAATTAAAAAAAGGTAATTTAAATGAGTAGGACAAATACTTATGGGCCATTTGTCTCACTCTCACTTGAATTATGTAGCCCAGGCTGACCACGAACTCACAGTGATTCTCCTGTCTCAGTCTCCAAATGCTGCAATTTCAGGCATGCTGCCAGCATACGTAGCTGTCCACACTCTGGAAACTGGATTTTGGAGACCTACCCACAGAGTGCAGTGTCTAGAAAAGTTCTCTGTGAATCTTAATTTATACATTGAATTTTGAGAATCATGCAGCTAGGTGATAAATATCTAGACAATTCTTATGTGACCTGCTTAACTGTCATTATTTTCAGTGTTTGTGAACTCTTTAATTGTCTTTATTGGTAAATAAGGGAAGAAGGGGGTAAAGTCTCATTCTCCAAGACTGTATCAAGTGAGTCCCTGAGGCTTCCTGCATTTGTGAAGGTATGAGAAATTTTTCTACCTCTCACATCTGAGGCTTCAGCATGGCCTTAGAAGCCTTTTTTTGTGAAACTACTAAAAGTTGGGCCAGGAATAGCACTGTGGCATAAGAGCTTGTGTGGGCAAGCACAAGGTCATGAATTCAATCCCGGGTACCAAAAAAACCCCAAACAAAAAAAATTAGTAAAAGTTTTGCTTCTCTCTCTCAAAAAACTATGTATTGTGTTCACACAAACACTGGTAGATGAATACTCTTTTTTTTTTTTTTTTTTTTGTCTTTTTCGTTTTTATCGGTACCAGGGATCGAACTCACGACTGCCTGCTTGCAAGGCAGGCACTTATGCCGCTGAGCTAAATCTCCAGCCCCCTAGAGGAATACTCTTAATCCTATTAATACAACCAAAAAGTAGAAATAAACCATTACTAATCCACTTGTGGTATATTCACAAGTACAGTGGCATACTACTCAGCAAGAAGTTTTGACACAGAATATAATACAGAATACCCTTTAAAACGTTGAAATAAATCTAGCACTCGAAGCCTGGTGTTGTGGAACAATGCCTACAGTTTGCCTGTAATTGCAGCACTCTGGACGCTGAAGCAGGTCTACTGTGCGTTCAAGGCCAGTTTGAACTGCAAAGCAAAACCTTATCTCAAAAAAAATTAAAATTAAAAGAATCTAGTACATGGGAGAACTGAGGCAGGAGGATCACTGTAAGTTTGGGGTTAGCCTGCACTACATAGTGAATTCAGGACCATCCTGAACTACAGTAAGATCCTGATTCAAAAAAAACCAAGCCATAAATAAAATATAAAAAACTGAACTAAGTGAAAAAAGCCAGTCATTAAAAAGGTTACATTTTTTATAACACAAAATTTGCAAAATAGGCAAATAGAGACAGAAAGTTAAAAAAAAAAAAAAAAAAAAGGTTCTCAGGGGAGTTTTAGGGTCATAAATTCTTAGTGTTAGAATGGAGATAATTCCTTTCTAACTGGATGAGTGGGTACTGATAATATCTGGCTCAGAAACACTCAACGAATGGTAACTTTTTGTTTAACTTAAATATAAAATTCATGGTTTTATTGAGGCAATAGCCAATAACTTCACTTAAACTTGTCAACTGATACAACAACTATTATTTTTCAAGCAGTTTCCTCTTTCATAGTATAAAAATAATACAAAATACAAAAATGCTGGCAGGTGGCCTGTAATCCCAGCACTTAGGAGGTTGAAGCAGGACGATTCCCACAGGCTCACTGAGGCCAGCCTGGAATACACAATGAGTTCAAGGCCAGCCTAGAATACATAGTGAGACTCTGTCTCAAAAACAAACAAACAAACAATAACAAAAAATCCCAGGCATGGTGGCACACACCTGTAGTCTAGCACTCTGGGAGGCTAAGGCAGGAGGATCTCAGGCTTGAGCTGGCCTGCTGCTACAGAAGCAGCATTGAGCTACTTCTGGAATTTTAGTCTAGGAGAGTTCCTCCTGTGTACTGAGCTGTCCAGGGCTGCAGCAAGACCCTGTTAAAGACCCACTTTGATGTACTTGTTTAACATCAACAAAAACTCAGGAAAGAAAATCTAGAAACCACAGAAAACAAGCAAATCTACCATCCTATTACAATGCCCAAACAAGTAATTTAACTTCTGTTAAATGACTGAATATTTAGTACGCTATCCGTGAGTTAATTATGTACTCTGAGGACAGCAAGAGTGTATCCTGCCCTTTCTCTTTATTTCATCAGCCTGTTCTGAATCTCTAAAGGATAAACAGGGAAATAAAAGAAGAAAAAAGTAAAAAACTCAATTTTAGCTTTCTTTTGGGGGAACAAATTTTCATACTGGCAGAGTTTTGAACTTGAAAACTTAGTTTTGAGATGAAAAACTGTCACAAGAATTGCTTGCAGTTTATCCTCATTCTCTCCCTGTTGGATTACTAAAGACTAATATGAGAAATGCAGATAAATATACTTTTCTCTATACTTGTCCACTAGGAAATTACTCATTTTAAGAAATAATCTAGGGCTGGTGGTTTAGTTCAGCTGTTCAAGCTCTGGCTTTGTAAGTGCAAGGTCGTGAGCTCGATCGCCGGTACAAAAAAAAAAAAAAAAAAAAAAAAAATATATATATATATATATATATATATATATAACAAGTAAAGAAAAAACAAAACAATAAAATGTGCTAAACATGTAGATAATTAAAGAACACACATTATAGACTGAATTAGAGAAAACAAATTCCCAAACGGCGTATCTCCTTGGGTGTTTCTACAGTGCGAGAATCTGAAGTAAAAGAGCAAACATCTCCCAATTTAATCAAAACAGCAGTGTTCAACCTACCAGAATAACCGGAAATCACCATTAGCAGTGAGGAAAGAAAGGGTGAATCAATAAAAAAAAAAATAAACGGTCGGGTAATATACGAACAGAAAACAAACAGGAAGCACTTTAAAAGGCAAGAAATGCAAACACAAACTAACAGCGCATGAAATCAACTAACGAGCAATACACCTGTTCAAGAAAGAGGAAAAGAGGATATATGAAGTCTTAAGTATTTAGTGTCAACACTAATTCATCTGGTTGTCAGGTGGAAAGCAGGTTGTCGGGTAGAGAGCCTGTTTCCTAGTTTAATCTAAAATAGTACTCATTTCTGACACACATGGTTGTACCTCTGAAGTGCTAGGAAATACATCTTTTTTTTTCCCCCACGTAGAAGTTGACCCGGAATTTATTTCATTCGTGTACACCAAGTATATTAAATGAAAATGTGCCGGGTGCAGAGGAACAAATGTGGGAGAAGACGATCGTGAAAGTTTAGCAGGAAACAAGCGAGCCTGAAGCACTAGGTCTGGAAACAGCACACACGGGGGGGACAAATAGTAGAAACTAGTCTGACGACCTAGCACAAGCGACGAGAACGCGTTCACGTAAACACACATCAATGACAAGATAATGGCACCAGTAACAACCTTAACCCACGTTCAGAGTGCCCAGAAGTGACATCTGTCGGAACGCACGCACAAGGCAGCACCCTAAACGGCGCGCGCTCTCATCTGAGCTCCGCCGCCGCCGCCAAGAGTCTCTGAACCACAGGCGTCCGGCCACTGCCACGCACGGCACAGTCCACCCTTCTAGATGGGACCATGCCGGCGCGTTTCTGAGGCAAGCAAAGGCCGCGTGGCTTCTTCAGAAACAAGCTCTAGATTTCCCTACCACCGGCCCCACGTCAGGGTCAGACAGCAAAGCTCTCTTCCACCGTACTTCTAGCGCACCACTGCCGACTGCGGCGGGCGCCGATTCCTTCACACAGTGCAGGGCTGTCGGGGCGCCCCAGTCCTGAGCCCAGTCAGGCTGGGCATTACTCTCGCCAAAGTTGAAGCGCTGAGGGGGACGCGCCCCGCCGCGCCGCAGGGAGTCACCTCGACACCCAGACCCGGAGCTGGCGCCGAGGGCGGGACCCGCGCGCTCTCGGCCGTCCGGGACGCCCACCTCGGCGCCGGCTTCGCGGTGTTAGGGCTCGGGGCTGGGCGCGGAGGCCGCAGGAGCCCTAGGGCCCGGCCCGGCCCGCCCGCGCCCGCCGCGCTCACCGCATTCTTCTTCTGCACCATCTTGTCCATCTTTTTGGCAATGCGAACCACCTCATCGTCCATGGCTCCGGCAGGTCTTCCCCGCGCCCAGCCCGCTAGGAACGCGAAGCAGGCGAAGCTGAGGCACAGGAGACGGTGAGGGATGCGCCTCAGCGCCCTGGGAGCCCAGACGCAGCAGGCCCGAGCCTTCCTCACACACCAGGCCCGCGACCGCGGCGGCGGCCAACGCCCCTCCCCCTCAGGCAGCGCCAGTCGAGCTGCGCGCGCGCGCCGTGCAGGCGCGACCAGTCGACCGCAGATGGTGCTAAGGGGCGGGGCGAGCCGCTACTCCTGCCAAGCAGGCGGAAAGAGGGCGGCCGGCCTGGTGCTGGCCAGGGAGCCTGGGCTGGCTGTGCGTACGACCGCGCGTTCGTTTCTGGTCCCGCCTCCGCACGGGAGACTGCCACACGGCTGGGCGGGGTTTTCCCTCCAGTATTTGCGTACAGCCGCAAGGTTGGAACCTTGCAGAATGCCACGAATCTCGAATGCGAGGAAATGGAACTTGGGCGATTTTAGTCAATGGGATTTTAACGCTCCAGCGCTCTGAGAGGCTGAGGCTAGAAGGATCACAGTTTAGCGAGTGAACTATACAATTTCTGACCAATGGGCCTACACAAAATTTTGTACTTGCCTAATAGAATACAAATTACTTTTTAGCACACATAAATTATTTTTAAAAACCGACAGATTTCAGTACCTTCTGACTACAATATAAGTCCCATCACTAATAATAATTTTTAAATGAAATTTAAAGAGAAAGGAAGTGTTTCTTGCCCCCAAATGAGTGGAGTGAGTCAAAAGTTTGCCATCTCTGTTAGAAATAGTATTATTGGTGGTAGGCTTCAATGAATGGGAATTTTATTTAAAGTAGCATTATGAGTGCAAATAGCCTAATTCATTAGTTTTGAGTATATTTTCACAAGGTTGTACTTTAATCACAACCTAATTTTAAACCATTTTTGTTATTCCCAACAGGAATTCCAGACTCATTACCAGTCTCACCCTATTACTGCCCCCAGTCCTCGCTCTCAGCCCTAGACCGCCAGACCACTAGTCTACTTTCTGTCTGTGTAGACTAGCCTCTTTTTCTCTGTAATTGGCTTAACACAGCGTGCTTTCCAGGTTCATTCAGATTGTGGCAGCCCTACTGCAGCATTTTCTATCGCTGAATATCCTATGGCTTTGCCAAATTTTATTTGTTCTTCAACATTGGACTTTTTTTTAACCGCATTTTTGCTCTTACAAATAATGCTGTGAACATTCCCGAACAAGTTTTTGTGGGAGCATCTGTTAATGCCCCTAAGTTTGTTTTACTTCTTAGTAATAGAGCTAATTCAGTTTACTTTGGGTAGTTTGTCGTATTTTCCAGTCTCTTTACTTTCAGTCTTGATATTAGATGTCTTTCAAAGTGACAATATAATTTGATACCATTCTTTTGTCTAATCTGGTAGTCTAATCTGATCATCTAATCTTACTGGCAACTTTAGTCCATTTCATAGTTGTAATTACTATTACTTTTGAATGTGTGTCTATTGCAGAATATCTATCACCATACCTGCCGTAAGTGGTTTTTTCATCCAGATGTAGTGGCACCTGTAATCCCAGCTCTCAGAGGCTGAAGCAGGATGATCTCGAATTCGAGGCTAGCATGGGCTACATAGTGAGTTCAGGGCCAGCCAGAATGTTAAGAAATTATCACTGCAGATTTGAAGACAGCCTGACCTATGCACTAAGACTCTGTCCCCTCAAAATTAAGTTTTAGTTTCTTTAAAAGTTTTCATTTTGGGGCTGGGGATTTAGCTCAGCGGCTAAGCGCCTGCCTTGCAAGCAGACAGTTGTAAGTTCGATCCCTGGTACCGATAAAAAGGAAAAAGACAAAAAAAAAAAAAAAAAGTTTTCATTTCAGTGACGTCCAATCCAATTTTTTTCTTCTAGGGAGTATGCTTTTGGTGTCATATTTATACATCAAGCTGTAGGCTTTGAAGATGTTATGTTTCTATTCTAAATTTTAGAATTTTAATTTGACATTGAAATTTAGAGCCACTTTTAGTCCATTTCTCTATCTGGAAAAGTTTTTCCTATTTGAGGTTTTTGTTGTTTCTTGAATAGGGGCTTGCTGAGTAATTCAGGCTGGACTTAAATTCACTGTGTAGACCAGGTCAGCCTCGAACTCATGACAGTCCTCCTCAGTCTCTCTAGTGCTGGGACTACAAGCATGTGCCACCACCAAGCTGTCTTTTTTCTTTTTTAGACAGGGTCTCTCTGTATCATTTAGGCGGGCCTTGAACTCACTAGGGAGTCCAGGTTGGCCTCAAACTGTGATCCTCTTGCCTCAGCCTTTTGAGTGTAGGAACACAGGCATGTGCCACTACACCCAACTGGTCTAAGTTTTGTCTTATTTTATTTTGAGGGTCTTGCTATGCTGTTCAGGCTGCCTTTAAACTCTGTATAGCTGACTGGCCTCAAACTTGCAGGGATCTTCCTGCCTCAGACTCCTGAGTGCTGGGATTACAGATGTGCTGGCATAAAGTTTTGATGAAAGGTTTTGTTGTTTGTGGGTATCAAATTGCTTCAGTACATTTTGTCAAAAAAAAAAAAAAATCCCACTATGCTTTCTGTATTGTCTGTGTGCCTTTTAGAATTATATCATTAATCTATGTGTCTACCTCTCTGCCAATACCATAGTTTTGATTTAATAAATTTTGTCACTATTTAATAAATCTTGAAATCTGGTGGAGTGATTCCTTCTACTTCTGTTGCCTGCCCACATCAACTTTGAATCTTCTTGTGTAATAGTTGTATTAGGGTTCTGATAGCTATTGCATGAAGTTTGTGTTGAGGAAAATTAGCATCTTTACTATGTTGCCTTTTACTATGCATTTTTTTGTTGCTATAATGGAATACCTGAAGTAGGGAGAGGTTTGATACATGGAGGTCCAAGGTTGGGGGTTTGCATTCAGTGATGGCTTCTTGCTGGTGGTCTCCAGATGGTATGTGTCATGCATGTGTACATCCCCTGGTCTCCCCTAAAAAGCCCCCAGGACTCAGAAAGAGGTCTTTTAAAGATCTTACCTAATTCTAATCACCCAGCCTGGGCTTGAGCTTTTGATCCTCCTGCCTTAGCCTTCCCAAGTGCTGGGACTACTGGTGTGTGCCACCACACTCAACTAATTCTACCCACTTAATATCCCACAAAAGTGATTAAATTTCCACAATGAGCCTTGGGGCAATCAAACCCTAACCAAGCTGTAGCACAATCCACTAGTATGGTGTTCATCTCTTATTATCTAGATCTTTTTAAATGTAGTTCACCAGTGTTTTATAGTTTAACTTCCAAATCCTGATTATTTTCTAATTAAAATACTTACTTTGAGCAAATATGTCATTTTAATTTTTGATTTCCACATCTGAATTGTTAGGATATAAAATCCATGGCAGGGGCAGTATTTGGGAATTTGAACCCGGGGCCTTCATTCTGATATATACAGAAATCTCTCCCTCTCCGTCCGTCTGTCTCTCTCTAGATACATATATAGGCATGTATGATATATACTCTGAATATACACATTCAGCTTTAAGACAGTCTCCCCAGGACACCAGATTGCCCAGGGTGGGCTTGAACTTGTACTCCTGCCCAGTCTCCCAGGTGCTGGCACTGTAGTTGTGTGACACCTCTCCCCACAGAATCCAATTAATTACTTGTACTTTGTTTCTATTCAGTATTTTAGCCCCCAACTACTATTGGTTTATGCAGTCATCACTGCTTAGTTACTTCAGTGTTTACTACTGTTTCCCATTCTTTTTATCCTTCCCCTTTTCTTCCTGAAGGACACATTTTTAAAGTTCTCTCAATAGTGTTTTTTTTTTTTTTTTTTTTTTTTTTGAGCCAGGTTCTTCCTATGCAATTCTGGCTGGTGAACCCACTACATAGTCCAAGCTGGCCTCAAACTCAGTGACCCTCCTGCCTCAGCCTTCCAAGAGCCACCACACCCTACTCTCATTTATTTTTGAAAAATGGTTTCTTTTACTGTCTTTACTTCTATAGAAAATTCCAGATCAGCAGTCTCTCTCCAACTTTGGTAATATTACTCCATTACATAATTGACCTGCAGTGGTGTTTTTCGTAAGCCTACCATGTGGTTGTTTTAAATGGGTTCTTTTTCCTGGTCACTATTATCATCTTTGTATGGTGGTGTTTGGCTTTTCTTGGTGTGTCCTCAAAAGATTTTGTTTAGGGGCTGGGGATTTAGCTCAGCGGCATAAGCGCCTGCCTTGCAAGCAGGCAGTCGTGAGTTCGATCCCTGGTACCGATAAAAAGGAAAAAGACAAAAAAAAAAAAAAAGATTTTGTTTATCTGACTAGTAAATTTCTGCCCCTAAAACATTATTTCCTCAAGTCTGGAAATCTTCAGTCATTTTATTATTCAATAGTGCTTCTCGCTCACTTGTTTTTTCCTTCTAGAATTTCCATTAAACTTCTTATTGGTGTAGTCTTTTACCCTCCCTTCTGGTTCCAAGTGAAATCTACAAAGCTATATTTCAGTTCTCTTGGGTCTAATAAACAGTTTGACTCATCCATTTGACAGGCCATAGCTAAACATGATTGGAAATGTGAAGAATGGGTAGTTTCAGTTTGGGAATAAGATACGGGTAATGGTGATGGTTATAGTGGTGATGAGTGTAGTACCACTGAATTTATACACTTAAAATGGTTAAAATGGTAACCTTATGTATGTTCTGACACAGTAAACTTTTGGATGAGCTATGTGTAACAAGGGCATTTTGCTCTCTCACATATCACTGTAAAGTCTAGGCTGACCTTGAACTCAAGGTGAGCCTCCTGCCTCAGCCTCCTGAGTGCTGGGACCACAGACATGCACCACCATGCCAGGCTTCTACATGCTCTTTATTCACATTTTTGTTATTCATGTTCCATTAGACTCTTTAGTATTTTTCAGGTATGTGATTTTTTACAAAATATAATCAAGTCAGATGTATGGTCTTATTTTTTTCCAACTCTCTGCTTATTAGTTTTTTCATCTGACAATGTATTGTGAACCCTTTCCAAACTAATACTGTGCGCATTGACATTCTACTTTCATAATTGTTTAACGCTGCCCTGGGCAGATGTTCTGAGTATATTTAGCTGGCTCACCTTTATTTGACATGTTGTTTCAAATATTCTGTGGTTCCACCACTGAATTTTTCAGTGTTTTCATTTCTATTTTTTTCCAAATCTGCATTAATTTATTTTTTGTCCTTTTTTGAGACAGGATCTCACTAATAGTTCAGGCTGGCCTCGGACTCGTGGAGATGCCTGCCTCAGGCTTCCAAGTGCTGGAATCACAGGTGTGCACTACTGCACCCAGCTCAACTCTGCTCTATTATTTTATTTTATTTTTGGTACCAGAGATCGAACTCTCAGCCTTCCAATTGCCAGGCAGGTACTTGTGCCACTGAGCTACACTATAATTTTCACTTATTATGTCTTTAATATTTTCATAGTAGGTGAAAATTTTATCAAAAGCTCCTGCATGTCTAATCATCCTTTGATCTTTTGTGTTACCTGCTGTTCACTTATTAAAACCAGATGGTCCCCTCATTTGGCTTGTGACTTGGTGTTGTGGTTTATGTGTCCATGTCCTCCTGGAGATTCAAGTGGATCATCACGGGAATATGATGCTGGACTAGCCCATTAATGATGGGTTTACACTGGTGTGACGGTGAGAAGTGAAGCCGGTGGGAAGGGGCAGGTCACCGTGGGGCGGCCTGAAAAAAATATATTACAAGAAATAAGGTGTTGCTGTGAAGGGCAAGTCTACTGAACAGTAGAAGTCAGATGCAATATTTTTTATATAGAACTCTTGCCATTAGGACTAAGCAAAAATTTAAAAAAGCAGACCAATGAAACAATGACTGATCAATTTAAGTATTCAAAAGCCAAACTGAAAGACTACGTAAGAGATGGAACAGAAAGGATTTCTGTAATGTAAAAGTTATACATCAATGGTGAAACACAAGAACAACTATTTGGATAACAGGTGTATGCTGCTAATTTTAAAATCCCAGGGAGTAATACTACATTGAAGGAAAAGACCACAGCTACGTGGGACACCAGTTAGGAGAACGGAGGCCTCCATGACCGCCTCTGTGAGCACGCAAGGACGATGGCCCCCTGCAGAGTCCAGGGAGCAGTCGGGACCTCTACGGGCAGCAGGCTGTGGACCTGGGCTCGTACTGGATAATGGTAGAAGATGGAAAATCTTACGTTACTGTAACTGCTTGTTCCCACGTCTGGATGAATAAAGCAGGAAGAGCCAGGTGGTTGGGGCTCCTCTGCCTACCAGGCATAGGGGACCCCTGCTGCTTTGTGTTAATCAAACTCACCTGTCTGTTCACCCGTGGATCAGTGACAGACTAGCAAGAGTGGATCTCCACAGGTGGTGCGAGGGATGGGGCAGCGGGGACAGAGTGGGCTGCTTCCCATGAATGGAACCTGAGGACGCGGTTGCGAATGGTTTACTACACACATAACCTTACATTGGTGAGGAACAATGAAAACCAAATACGATTTTTTAATTAGGCTAAAACTGAATGACACTCCTCAGGGCTTACTCCATTACAAGCTAATCACACTATTATCAAAATTTCTCTCCCAATGTATTTTATTGTGATTACATTGTTATTTTTCTCCTTTTCATTAGATGCACATTCCAAAGTAAATCCTAAAATTAAAATACTCAAAACAGTCAGTGAAGTCAGAATTAAATTTTATTTCATATTGATAGAAATCATGAAAAACAGGTACATTGTCCCACATTACAGCACAACATTTCAATGGCGTTGTTTTTGCTCTAAGATCTTACTGATTTGTGTAACTGAACTAAGTCCACAGTTCTTCAAGGTAAAGCAGAACGACTTAGTAAATGATTGTTTAAAATCCAGAAATAAACATATGGCTTCATTATACACATCCAATGTAGTCTATTACTAGATTACTTCCATGATCAATTAGCACCATAAAGATGCGTTCTTAACATTGTTTTGGTAAGCTGAAATACAGCAGAAAAATTAACATCTTCAGAAATACTAAGCATACATTTTGGTACATTTTAAACTGTATGGTAACTATACCATAGTTATAGGGTTCTAATTAACCTTTATTATTCATAAAATTGTTTTCAAATAATTTTTTACTATAAATCTGGAAATTTTGACTATTTAAAATCAAATGATTGCCATTTTTATGTTTGCACAGAAGACTGATTTTTAGAAATAATGTGAAGTGAAAATTTCAAGTAAGATCACTGGAGGATAAAATAAAGCAATTTTGTCTCATGGATCGTTCTTTTTTTTTTTTTTTGGTCTTTTTCTTTTTTATCGGTACCAGGGATAGAACTCACGACTGCCTGCTTGCAAGGCAGGTGCTTATGCTCCTGAGCTAAATCCCCAGCCAGATCATTCATTTTTTACAGTAGTTGGTTTCAAACATATGCAGAGGAAAAGTAAACTTAATATGACAAAAAGCCCCAATAATTTTAGAAATTATTTTTTAAAATCAGTCTTAAATATTTCTGTACATACCAGAGTATGAACTAATTCATTCAATTGCTTACAGAAAAATAAGCTTTATTATCAAAATTGAAGATTCTAAATAAGTCTAAATTTGAACTAAACTATAATGATTTGAAAAATATAATGTAAGAAGTTTAAGTACTGTTTGATTTCTTTTAAAGTGTCTATAGATTTTGAACATTGTATGTCTGTAATTCAGAATGTCAAATTACAGCAGTAGACATTGATGGCAAGGAGAGAATATTATTTGGTCTGCTATGAAGAATAATCACGAAATAAAATTTTTTTTCCTTGAAAAGAGAAAATATTAAATAGATAATATCAACGGAAAGAAAAACCTGGTCCCTCAAATAAAGGGACCATTAAATGAAGACAGCAGCGTTACTCTTTACAGACAAAAGCATTATCCCTACTATCAAGAATAATGTAATAACATCTAATTCTCACATATTACAATCATTATGTATAATAACACATATAGAAAAATACAGACACTGCATGGTGACTAAGCCATTTTGGAATAAATCCATAGACTAAGTCACAGCATCCATAAATCATTTATACTGAAATTGTTCATTTTACCTGAACAAATTTTCATACACTGGTAATTTCCAAATGATAAAAAAAAATCTGGTTGCAATTGTTAATTATTTTGCTCAATTATATTTGAGAAAAAGAACCTAGCTGCCTCACCTATTTTAATACTAGTATATTCTGGATCACATTATACAAATACATGTATAGAAACTTAAAAGATCATAAATTTCCCACAAGGAAACATTATTTATTATGTATCATTGATGTGTATTTGCAAAACATTTTAACACTGCAAACATTAGAAGTTTTAAGACTGGGCTTGGGAAAGGTTCATTCTCTACTACAATGCTGCTGGTGTACTTCTCCACAAGGCCTCTGAGTGACATCAATCAATGGGAGGTAGAAGTCTATCAATGAATTGTTTGACATCCATCATTTCCTGTTCGGAATAAAGTGATTTAATGAGCAGCTATATAAGTCAGAAACTGAATCTCCATTAAAATGTCATTAGCAAAATCTATGCTACATAAAAAGAAACCACACTTTTACTACTACAATAAAAAGACAAAAATGAGGCTGCAGTAGAAATTTCTTAACATTCTCTATGAGGTCTGTTATTTTACACTGAAATAACACCCATCTATTATCTAGTCCCATGAAAACTGCATGTATTTCCCACACTTAAATGAAACACAGGGGAGTGAGGAAGTATAGAAGTGTTAGTACCTACTCTGAGAAGTCATTAAGTACACAATTACTGACAACTAAATGTCAGTGAAAATGCCTAATTTCTTATTAGAATAAAATGCTAAATTCATAGCTACAACTACTTTTGCCTTTCAGATGAAATGCATATAATTAACATCAGCGCTGGAAAGATGTGAACATGAATACACCAAGAGTTTATTATAGAAGACACTTTAGACTTTCTCTTGGAAAACTCCCACGTCTGGCTTAGTTTTCTTACCTCTACCATCAGCTCTTGAACTGCAAGGCCTTACCACTCCACAAAGGAGCCATGTGCATAATCTTCAAACTTCTAGTTGCTCAGAAAAGAGCCTTGCCATGAAAATGTTTCACTTTACAAACATGCTGAAGTCCTGCTAGTTCCTGTGACACTGCCTCTCCCAACGCCTCACTTACTGCTGCTACCCATTCAATCTAGTGTCCTCGAATGTCACCCTACAACACTCACCTACGTGACGAAACTTGTGACACACTGCTGGGAAGTCACAGTCCTAGTTCTTTTCCCTTTTGTTTTACTGGATTCAATACTTCAGTTCTTCATTTTAGCAGAGACCCTCAGGATCCTAGGCTCCCTCATCTTCTTCAATACACTGTATTCCTACCCACATCCTCTACTCCTAAAGCAAATGATTTAACCATTCTGAGGGCGTTGTAAAAAAGTGTTGTTGGGGCTGGGGATTTAGCTCAGCGGCATAAGCGCCTGCCTTGTGAGCAGGCAGTCGTGAGTTCAATCCCTGGTACCAATAAAAATGAAAAAGACAAAAAAAAAAAAAAAAAAAGTGTTGTTGGCTTCAACTACTCACTGTTTAACAATTTTACCAAGTTTTATTCTAGACCTTTTCAAGCCCCTGAAACTAGCCAGGCCTCCTACATTCTCTATCAAGTGACCACGTCTCCTACTTTACGGAAAGGATAAAGAGCATTGAATGTAAGTACCCAAGAACTCTCTTTGGTATCCGTCAGCATCCCTTGTTTATATTTATCTATCCTCTTCCATCTTGATTCCAGAGTATTTTCCCCTCTTTAAGGCATGGCCCTTGTTCTATTACATGTTGCGTTTAACACTTTCTACCAGTTATCTTCTCCTTACTGCACCCTTGTCCCTCTCCCTGCTCATAGACTTCCTACTCTTCTATCAGAATCTTTTATAAAGGTCTATACACATGGCCTCTGTTCCATTTCCTACCCTATCCTTGCTGCCTAGAGAAAAACTCCCTCCTCAGTACAACAAAAAAACTTCCTACAACTAAGACCCTGATCCCTACGTCTGCTACCCTGTGACATTTGGCTTTCTGTAAGACTCCAGCCTCACAGCCCCTTTCCTGCATACCTGCCATGCAGATCCTCCTCATTCTTCAATCCCTTGCTCTTTCATCACAAGCTCAGTGTCTAAGAGAAAATTAATCTCCCTCTTAGTTTTTTAGGGCATATTTCAAAAACTGCTAATACAATACATATCAAATTCTGTTTCCTATACAGCTTCTTGCATATACAACTTTCTCACCTATTATACTGTATCTTAACTTTTAATTAATAGAATACTACTTGTCCTTGAATTATGTACAGTGATTACATACAATAATCAGATATTTGTTGAATTTAACTGAATAATCTGTCATTAAAAGTCTCAATAACCTATATTGTGATATGAATTCATATTTATTCCTTTATATCCCCAAGCATCAAATGTCATTCATCTTGAAAACATCACGTAGAAGATGTTGAAACTCTAGCTAGATCACTGCTCTAAACACCTACCTGTTGACATGAACTATGCATCATGCCTTCATAGGTTTTGAAGGTTACATTGGCTGGATTTACCAGCGATTTTAATTTTTCAGCAGTAAGGGAACCAAACATCAGGGGAACTAAAG
Organism: Cavia porcellus; assembly: GCF_034190915.1. Lineage (NCBI taxonomy): Eukaryota > Metazoa > Chordata > Mammalia > Rodentia > Caviidae > Cavia > Cavia porcellus. Next base: position 75,788,860 of record NW_026947494.1, on the reverse strand, counting down.
GGTCACAATCTCCATGGCACTGGAGAATAGAAATATCTTTGTTAACACCACTGATAGGACCCTGCAAAAACACAAAAAACAAAAACTGGTATTACTTAATCAAGTGTATAAAGCATTATGCTGAACATTTAAAACTTAAAACTGTATCTAGACATGTACATACATGTATTATTTACACTTGAGGTTATATTTGGCCAAAGAAATAAAATCTCTCCCATCTTATATTCCTCATATCCCTTTATTGAAACTTCTACAGAATACACAATTACTTTGTCTTATAGATACATATCTTTCTAATGAATTTATTTCTTGAATCCAGTTATATCTTAATCTGTTTGTATATTTTCAGTCTTGATATTGGAGGTAATCAATAACTTTCACCATGATATTTTCTCAGTTTCCGATTTATATAAGTAAGAGAGCTGGTAAACAATATCTATTACATATAAGACACCAAGTTATGAAATAGTAGCAAGCCCACAACTCTCTAGATTCAAAAATGAACTCAGGACTAGAGGTGTGGTTTTAAATGGATGGATGGTAGAAAGACAGATAGAAGACAGACCTATCCATCCATTCATTCATCCACCAACTCATCTATCCATCCATTTATCTATCTCATACTAAGGCTACATACTAGGCAAGCTCTCCACCGCTGAACTAAACCCCAGTCCAAACAATGAATATATTAAACATTTTTTTAAAAGGGTTTTTTTGTTTTGTTTTGAGACAGAGTCTTCTAGTAATCCAGGGTGTGTCTGAACTCACTAGGTAGCCAAAGATGGCCTGGAACTTCTGATGTGATCCTTCTGCTTCAACCTCCCAAGGGCTGGGATGACAGGTGTGCACCACAGTGCCCAGCTAAAAAGTATTTCTTTTTTTTTTTTTTTTGTCTTTTTTGAGACAGGGTCTCACTTTGTAGTCCAGGCTGGTCTCGAACTCGCAACGATCCTCCCACCTCAACTTCCCGAGTGCTGGGATTACAGGCATGAGCCACCACCCCAGCTAGTATTTCTATCTATTAAAAGCAACCTTAAAACAAAAATGTGTAACAGATATTGTGAAATGGAAGAAAATGTTCAAATGGGAAGGAAACTAGGAAGGGGGAAAGAAAGGAAAGAGAAAGAAAAAAGCTGAGAAAAGAACAAAAAATGGAAACAAAGCTTTTGTAAATAGGGAGGGAAAGGAGGGTTGAAAGGAGAGGAGAGGAGTGGGAAAAAAAAGAATCAAGATATATCATGTACGGGCACAAATTCCCTATGATGAATCTGATCATTATGTATATCTAAAATGTTCCAATAAATTTTATTAAAAAATAAAGCCAGGGATTTAGCCTCGAGGTTCTAGCACTTGTCTGGTAAATGTGAGGTCCTGACTTCAATCCCCAGTATCAAAAAAATCAATCATGAATCAATCAATAATCTAGAAGTTAAAAAAGCCTTGATTTTCACATATATCCTACAATATATCAAATCTTCAGTAACCACATTTATCACAAGGTTTTTTATTCTACTCTATGTAACTCATATAGACAGTATAGTGTACAAATAAAACCTAGTAACACAACACAAAAGTCTAGAGCAGATTCTTGTAACAAAAGAAGACAGCTGAGGTAAACTACAGACTCGGCTGGTGACCACGTGTGAGTGCAGGTTCACCACCATAACGAAGGAGCCAGCGTAGGCTGGGCTCATGGGCCAGGGAGAAAATGGGAATTACATACTTTGCATCAAGTTTACTAAAATTTAAAAAGATGACTTTTGCCCAATATTACCTGCTACTTTTTAGCTCGATAATCTCATGTTTTGGTATCAAGCAGGTTACCTGTGGGAATGAAGCCCGAAGTGGAAGCCAGCAGCTGAGTGCGGTGACCCCCGCCAGTTTCTGCTGTGTGGTCAGAGCAGTGTATAAAGATAAAGCTCCGCCCTGGAAAGAAAGCAGGGGGAAATCAATGGAGCGCACACACTGCCAAGAACAATATAAAAGATCTCTAACTGTTACGGCTTATTCATAAGAAAATCATACGGGGTGGCTGATGTCAAATCAAATCCACAACTATGAGAATGTACCCTCATAAAGCACAGTTCCTTACACCAAAAAGTGCATACCAACTGCTGATGCTGTTTTCTGCAACAGAAGTTCAAGATAACAAGGACTGCGCAGCAGACCGTCTCCATTAGCATCGCACGCGGCTGGGACACCACATCCTGGGAGCCACTTTCCCACCAGCCACCCAGGTGTCCCATCACTAACCATCCTGGGAGAATATGAGAGTTTTTCCTCCTTCCAGAAAGTATAACCCTTTGTGGGACTGGGATTCAGTGACTGCTGGGCAGATTCTGTGTAACTGAAACTGTAACATGTAAATTTAACAACTGGAAACACTACAGGCTACAGCATGTAACAGCTAAGAAGGCCACCATTTGATGGAGAGACAAATAAAGCAGATGAGTAGGAAACAGACGAAAATGGAGACAAAATTCCAGATGGGTTTTCAGGTCCTAGGTACTGAGCTTTGCATTATTTTTTTTCTCTTCTCCTTCTTGCTTCTCTTCTTCCCTTCCTCCTTCTTCCTACACAGGGGGTCAAAGGATCTCCACTCTGAGCTAGGTCCCCAAACCTCTTTATTTTGAGACAGGGTCTCAGCTAAATTGCCCAGTTCAAACTTGTGATCCTCTTGCCTCAGCCTCTGATCACTGTGTTTGGCTCGCTCTTTCTTATTTAAAGTGTATTTTAGGAATTGGTTTCTATAGGCTATAATCAATTTTAAATAAGTTTCTCTGTATACTTCTTGTTTTTAATCAAATATTAATTTCTGTCCCTATGTTTATGTCAAGATGTGTACTATATTAAATTACTTCAACAAACACATTAATGATACCTTTTTATTGTATCAACAACATATCCCTTCTGTTGAATTCTATTGTCTAAATGATTCCAGAATTCTAAACTTCCCTTAGTAAAGTAAGTGAAAACAGTACATTGTTTTTTAGAAGACTTAAGAGAGATAGGTTACCTGGAAACAGGCAAAAAGCTGAAAGTGCAGCTGGGCTTCATGGCAAATGCCTGTAATCCCAGCACCTGGGAGGCTGAGGCAGGAAGATCTCTGTGAGTTTAAGGCCAATGTGGGCTACAAAGTGAGTTCAAGATCAGCCTGAACTATACAGTGAAACCCTGCCTCAAAAAAGAGTCCCCCCCCCCCGCAAAAAAAACCAAGCTGAAGATGAAGACCAATTATAGGGAAAATTCGCCATGACTGCATACATCTATAATCCTATCACTCAGGAGGCTGAGGCAGGAGGATCACTGTGAGTTCAAAGGCAGCCTGGGCCACACAGCAAAACCCTGTCTCATAAATAAATGCAAACTTACTGTTGAAAAAGTATGTATGACTGGACGAAAGGCTCAGAAAGAAAGAAAGATGCCAAAACAAGTATCACATATTTATACCTAAACCTGTCCATAAGGGAAGAAATCCTTGTATCATTTACCTTACTGTTCCTGTTACCAGTCTCTCCCTGGGACATAAAACTTAAGCCCATATTATTAAGAGTTCTGGCTAATTAAAAGGGTATGCAGAGTGCTAATTCAGAAACTTAACTATAGCATATTATAGTTACTTAAGAAAATATATTCCAGGTCTACCAAGTGATAAAGAGAGGAAAGGTGGGGACAAAAAAGAACGAAGAATGAAGTAGTATTATATAGAGGTACCAACTCATGATGATTGTAGTCAATACACACTGCAAATATGTACTAATAAAAATAAAAAAATTTAAGAAATATATTCCAGGTCCCAATCAATTTATTTAATAAAAGTAAAGGCTAGTGCTGAGAAGACAAAAACAAAAAAAGTATAAAAGCATACAAAATGGAAACTGATTATTTCCATTCCAAACAAACTTATTTCAGCATTAACATCAGTCAAGAACCTGTAGCATCTTCTAAAAGGGACTCCTCTGTAGAAAAAAGGATTGAGAAAGAAGACTTCTAGATAAATACACAGATGGTACATACAGACATACCACCAAATTGTGTCTTACCTGAGAAAATCCTCCCAAAATAATTCTGTTAGAAGGAATGCCATTTTTCACCTCTTGATCTATTAAAGCTTTCACTAAAAACAAAAAGTCAATCACATACCTTCAGAGTTAAGTCCATTAATACAACTTAAAATAAGAAAAAAATAACCACACAGCACACAGTACATATCCAGGATGAAAATGCATGAAAAGCGTGAAGGACTCCATAAATAAACAACTAGAAGGTATTTTTATCAGAAATTTCTCAGATTTTTCAGATGATGCTTAATTCAAAATTTCAGTAATTTCTTGTTATATACTTTGTAATAACAGTTCTCTCTCTTCAAAAGATGGATATTCTTTTATTTATGGTTAATTTGACTTGTACATTTTATATTTCTTCAATAAACTATAGTATATTTGCACCTCAACAGTGTCTTTTGAAATGGTATATAGTTAAATAAATTACAATTTATACGTAGGGAGCCGAGTGACAGCCCATTGCTGCCTCCCTGTCTGTCTCTCCTATGGGCACTGCATCTGCCTACATTAATCATAATCCTCTCCTGCTTATGTCACATACCCGGATGTGACAGTGACCCTGTTGTATTCATCCCCTTAGCCTCTTCCTGTCCCACCTCCCGCCTTTGGCCTATAAAAGATGTGATCACTTCCTGAATAAATGGAGGCTTGATCGGATTATCTCGACTTGCTTTCATCTCTCTTTGTCTCCCCTATGTCTTTTATTTAATCCCCTTTCCACCTCCAGGGATACCCCACAGATTGATCTACAGGCTGGATCAAGTGGCGCCCAACGTGGGGCTCCTGGCATGGAGGAGTTAATGAGGGAGCCATTCGAGACAGCCGGCTTAAACTGAAAGTGAAAGCAAATTGAACCAGAGACCTCGGCCAAGGAGTGAGTAAACTGAATCAAGGATTAAAGCTTAAAGCAATAGGACATTAAATCAAGTACTGAGGCCTGTGCAGACAACTACCCAGCGTCCTGCCCGAGTCACGGTGAGTGAACAGCAACCCCATTTCCCTTCCCAGACATGGGTCAAGTATTGAGCGAACACGAATTGTTCATGGGAGGCATTATAAAGGCATTAAAGACAAGGGGGGTAAGGGTTAGAACAAAAGAATTATTACAGTATTTTCAATTTATTCATAAGGTTTGCCCTTGGTTCCCCCTAGAGGGTTCTATAGATACCAAGAGGTGGAATAGAGTAAGAGATGCTTTAAAAGATTATTACAGAGTTTTCAGTCCGAAAAAGGTTCCTGTGACCACCTTTACATACTGGAATTTAATCTCTGAGCTGCTTGCCCAGCAGCATGCAGATCCTTAGATTGAGGAGATGATTGCACTAGGTGAGGCTGCCCTGCGCGACTCCGTTAATTCTACCTCAAAACCAACCTCAGAAAAATCTGAAGCCTCTGATTTCTCAGATGCAGAGGATGATGGCCTGTTAAGAGGTCCTCCTACATGGTGATCTGCCACCACTTCCTCCTGTTGACATGATCAACAGGGTCCAGGATGCCGGCCCGCCACTCCTCTTGCCTCCATGGCCAATTGGGGATTCATATAAGCCTTTATACCCCGGCCTTTCTGATTCTCAGGAGGTCAACTGGGAACAACCAACACAACAAGCCTCTACATATCACCCTGACTCTGTTGCAGCACCAGCTGCTATTAGGCCGTTCCCTGACTATGATGATGCACTCAGCATCTGCTCTCAACCTTCTAGCACATTAGTGGAATTAGAGTAAAGAAAAACGGATCTTTTAAAACAGATACAGCTAGAAAAAGAATGCCAAAATCTTTCAATTCAACTGCAGGCCCTCCAAGCTACACAGCTTTATAGTGTTCGTGACATGGCACCTGCCTCTGGCATGCCTTGTGGCACTCTTAAAATGGCGCCTGCCTCCGGCAGCCAGCTTAAAATGGTGTTCCCAGTCACAGAGGCCTTTACTCCCCCACGGGATGTTAAAGAGGGCACTAAACCACAAGCTGTTAGGATACACACACCTCTCACCGTGACAGCCTTAAAAGAGTTAAAGGCCGCAGTCTGGCCCGATTGCCGCCTACACCATTGCGGTTCTAGATTCTTTGACTCAGGGTTGGATTATTCCTAATGAGTGGAAAGACTTAGCAAAAGCCACCCTCTCCGGAGGCAATTATCTATTATGGAAATCTGAATTTTTTGATCAATGTGAGGGCATAGCCAGAGATAACGCCGCACGGCCAAACCCCTGGACCCTTGCTATACTTACAGGAACAGGAGATTTTGCCACAAAAGAGACCCAAATGCGGTTCAATTCGGGCCTCTTTGCCCAGATTAATATGGCAGCCATTAGAGCGTGAAAACGGCTTCCCCTCAGGAGGCGAGCCTACCTTATCTCTCACCCAAATAAAACAAAAGCCTGAGGAGCCCTTTTCGGACTTTGTCAATCGCCTCCTACAGGTGGCAGAGCATCTTTTCAGTTCCACAGAAACAAACTCTGCCCTGGTTAAACAATTGGCTTATGAAAATGCAACCTCAGCTTGTCAGGCTGCAATTCGACCACATCGCAAAAAAGAGGACCTATCGGATTATATCTGCTTATGTACAGATATTGGGCCGGTTTATCAAGGCCTAGCCATGGCTACGACACAACAAGGTTACATAGTTACACAACCCCTTCTCCTCGTATGTGTGTGTGTGGGGGGGAGCTTTTCCCTTACCTAGCACCCCTTTTGGGTCCCCTAGTTGCCCTATTGCTTCTCCTTTCTGTGAGTCCTTGTATTTTTCAGAGGATTATGATGCTCATTAATAACTGGATAGACGCGTTTATGCGGCCTAACTGCCCTGGGGCAATGGATAGGCAGTCAGAGACGGGCAACTAGGACATGCATGTTAATTTCAAGGCCACGTAAGACAGGTACAGGACCAACTGCTGTTCTGCGAGCCCATGACGGGTAAGGCCTGGTTGGGTTCATGCAATGAGGTCCTTGACCTAAGACAGACGCTGTTCGGCAAGGCCTGCCATACTCTTGATTAAATAATATAGAAAGGGAAGAGATGTAGGGAGCAGAGCAACAGCCCATTGCTGCCTCCCTGCCTCTCTCGCCTATGGGCACTGCATCTGCCTACATTAACCATAATCCTCTCCTGCTTACATCACGTACCCGGATGTGACAATGACCCTGTTGTACTCATCCCCTTAGCCTCTTCCTGTCCCACCTCCCGCCTTTGGCCTATAAAAGATGTGATCACTTCCTGAATAAACAGAGGCTTGATCGGATTATCTCGACTTGCTTTCATCTCTCTTTGTCTCCCCTATGTCTTTTATTTAATCCCCGTTCCACCTCCAGGGATACCCCACAGATTGATCTACAGGCCGGATCATTTATAATTTACAGTTTTTTGAGATTTTTTTTCTTGTCCCAAAGCTGAACATGTGGTCTTCACAGTAGACCACACCCCATTCCCCAGCCCCTTTTATGAGACAGAGTCTCAGTAGGTTGCTATGTAGCGCAAGTTGAGCTCAGCCTTGCAGTTATTCTATCAGTGCTGCTCTCTCCATTTGCCCACATGAATCAAAGCAGAATCCTTATGCATCTGACAGAGCTGAAGTTGAATGCATGCCACTCCCCCCCCACTTCCTCACCTCCCTGACCTTAGTCAAAGGCGTCCATGTTGACAGGAGGATAAACCATTTGGTAATCAGAAACAAACAGCACTACCTACTGGGGTCACAATACCTGTGCCACATTTAACTAGAGTTAGTGTAACTACTGGATCTACTCTGAGCATTAGGAATGCAATTATCATTTTAAGAAATTTTCTAAACTTACCACTTTCTGCTGCTCGTTTAATTCCAGGTTCATCCTCATGAGCATCTGGTGAAAGCCCAATGATATCAAACCTAGAAAATAGGCCAAATCTTACAACAACCATTTGACTTTGAGTCTTTTCTTGGTAAGCATGTTTTACTAAACTCATGGATAAAAAGCACTAACCAGAGACATTTCCCATAACATGAAATTCAAAATGTCTACAGTGGCTATACAATTAACGTGAATCTGACATTCTGTATGTTCCTTTCACTCCAACTAGATATGGATTCCAATGTTAAAAAGCCAAGGTATCGTTTAATTTTAGGGTGAAGACAACCTAAGAAATATACTTAGTTCAATTTTACACTCAATCCACAATCCTGAAAAGTTTCTGATAAATTTCAGCTATTAATTTCCTCTCCTATTATCAATTCAGTGGAAGTTATTTTTCTGTACTATGGTGCTCTTGCACCCACTACCTTGTATCTATCAAAAACACAGATTTATACTCATTTCGATCCAGGTGCTGCACTTTTCCATTGTGCACTGTACCACCTCAACCAGAAACCCAGGGAAGCCTTCTTTCAGGGTTTTCTACTTTGCTGCACTCACATTATGGACACTTGTACAGAGAAACAAGAAACCTGCTCTTTTTTCTGACTATGAAGTGCACAAGGAATGTGACAATATCTTGAAGGTTGAAAGGGAATTGGTTTCCTTAAAAACTAGCCAGCTCTCTAGGAAGGCAAAAAGCGGAAGGATGAAAAGCCTGTGGCTTAATCAGAGTGTATACCAATGGGATCACACACCCACTCAGCTACTAAAATCAGCGAAGGCTTGCAAAGCCACCAGAGATTTTTCCTACAATACTTCTATTCACTTGTTCTCTCCTGTGTCTTTATCTGCACAGGTCCTTATGTTTACTAAAAAATCTAAAGCATAAAAATTAAATAAGAAAGTTTTAATTTAATTATGTTACTATGTAATTTAAAAACAGCTAGACAAAACCAGATATGGTGGTACATTTTTGTGGGAGAATGTGGCAGGAAAATTGAGCACAGCCTGGGTAATTTAATGACTTAGATTCAGTTTCAAAATAAAAAAGAGAGAGATAAACATCTAAACTGTACCTAAAAGCACTTTTGATAAAAACTAAAAAGTTTAAGGCCAGGAACATAGCTTAGTGGCACACTGTCTGCCTGGCAAGCACGAGTTTGTGAGTTCAATTCCTGGTACCTGCCCCAAAAAGAAGACAGACAGACGACAAAAATAATCTTAATCAACAAGTAAATTCTTACCAAGAAGGCATAGCCATGTTCATATTTAGTGTGACCGGCATCACAGGCCTACAAAGAAGAGAACAGCAGCAAAGTAAGCACAGTGAGGCATAAAACAATAAATCCCATCAATCTAAATAGGTAATTACTTGAGGCTCATGCAAAGCTCTGTGCTACAATTTTAACATGAGCTGTTTTAGGGATTCACAGCTGAACAAGCCTGTGGTCTATGCCCTCCCAAACGTGTTCTGAAGACACAGAAGCAGCTGCAAAGACTAAGCTTGGCAAACAATTGTTTTTCCTCTTTCAATGCCCTTACTTAACACTTATAACTTCTCAGACATGATGGAAATGCGTAAAATAAGTGACTGGTAAGGGCAATTTATGGCACAGACACCCTACCATCAATTCCTATGTGCTCAGACTATATTTTAACTTATTTTCTATTTCTTAGCTACATGTCTGCTCAATTAATACACTTCTAAATAAGTATCAGTTTTGCTAAATGTCCAATGTATCCAATTCAAGTTTGCAATGAAAAATAGGCTTGACAATCTGAATTTAGCCAGAAACAAAAGAAAAATATGCACTCTATGTCTTACCACTATTCTCCTGATTCTAGCAATAAGTCTATTGTAGAGGTTACAAAATTGTATCAGAATCTGAGAACACAAACTTCCCTGGACTGTGAAAAAGAGTTTAAAGCAATTTGATCTTAGGGTAAATAATGTAGCTGAAATTCCAACATATTTAAGAATTCTCCCTGTTGCTTTAGCTCAGTGATAGAGGACATGTCACAGCTCACTAGGGATCCCTCCCGTCTCTGGGGGGGCTATTCCGGTTCCCCAATAAATCTTTGCTACTCCTAAAAGAAGTAGAGAACACAGCCACAGTAGTCACAGTACTCTAATGTGGCCGAGACACAGTTAAGACAAATTACTTCAGGACAAAAAGGGAAGCTTGGTTTCCTTCTCTAATCTTCAAATAGTATTCCTTTTCCTTCATTCGTGTATCTGTCTCAAGGCTGAATTACTAATTTCTTAGCATGCATTCAATCCCTTTGCCTTCTTCTTCCTGCTAACTGCCTCCCAGTGACTTTTGACCTAACACTGCCAAGCTTACTGGTTTTCTGCCTTGCTCAGGATGTGCTAGTTTCTTCTTGGCATCCATACACATTTTCTAAGCCAAAAACTGAAACCAAATCTACCACACTCAAGGTCTGTGTTCTGTCCACAATTTATCACATTGCTTCTATCTGATAAAATACAAGAATGTTCTCAGTACAGTAAAGATTTCTCACAAATCTGCCAAGAAAACCTGCTGCACAGATAAACCAGGTGTATCTTTGGAACTTAACAGATATTCATATATCAAAATCAATTTTTCTGTTTTTAAGTTCAACTGACCTGTAGCGGAACAGCATTTTCAATTTCTCAAAAAGAAAAAGTTCTTCAATTTAAACAAAAGACTACTGTAGGTTTTATGAAGCCCACTAAAATTGACTATCTTAAAAATAAAAATTAATCATATTCAAAGGTTTTTCTGAAAAAGCAAAGCTAACCCAATTATTCCTCCCCAGATTTTACACCAAAGCCTAAAGATCAGGAATACTTACGCGTGTGGGCAGATATATTTGATATGTGAACTTCTAATACCTGCAAAGGCTTCTGCCCATCCATGCCTGGTGGAAAAATTATTTGAATAATGCTATTAAATACTGTTTTAATTCCCAAAGAATTAGTAACAGAACATTATTTAATTTTTTTGTGAGGATGGGTTGGGTAGGGTAGCTTGCAGCACTTGAGACGTTGAGGTAGGAGGATCACTGTAAGTTCAAGGCCAGCCTATACGACATAGTGAGACCCTGCCTCAAAAAAAATAAAAAAGTTACGAGGACAAATACTAGCTTTTGGGTGGGGTTCAGCTCTAGGGCGTAAGCACCTGCCTGACAAGCATGAGGTCATGAATTCAATCACTGGTACTCCCCAAATACAAACTTCTAAATACATATACACACACACGTATTTCTGAACATATCTTAAAAGCATGGGCTATTAAAATGCTATTTAAATACACCATAAACCTAGAAACAACCCAAGGAGCTATTATTTCATCTAGACCAATAGATGAAGATGATCTTTCACGATTTCTGAACAACAACATGTGCTCCTTCATATATTCTCACTGCACTTCATGATTTTCAAAATATGTGTTTTGGGGGCTGGGGATTTAGCTTAGCAGCATAAGTGCCTGCCTTACAAGCAGGCAGTCATGAGTTCGATCCCTGGTACCGATAAAAAGGAAAATGACAAAAAAATATATATATATGTATTTTTATCCCTTTATATGAACTACACAGTAGGCCAGACAGATAATGTAATTCAGGTTATATACAAAAAGCCTCAGAATAAAGTAAAGCAGTTATCTAACATCTCTGTATGCTTACACTATGAAAAGTAACTTCAAGCTGAGTTTAAGGCCACCCAGGGCAACACAGTGAGTTCAAAGTTAGCCTCAATTACATAGTGAGGCTATGTCTCTAAATAAATAAAATCTGAATACTTGACTTTATTATAACCCAATACAACTTTCCAAAGTGTTTTTTTTAAATAGCACCTCTAACTCAAATAAGCTCCTAGATTTAACCAATCTGAAGAATTGCTATGTAAGAGAATCAAGGAAGAGACATGAAGATACAGAAAGATACGTACAAATGGAAAACCAAGGATCACCAGATACTTGAAGAAATTCAACAGCACTAAAAGACTAAGATGAATAAACCAAAAGCTGATCCCAGAAGAGATATAATTAAAGGTACAGAAAAGAACATTTAAAAACTGTAAAACAGCATCATCACAGGGAAGTTACAGGAGAACGTTGTAGCAGACTGCTAGAAAAAAAGAACAAATAACTGTCATGACAAAGGAAAATAACAAATTTTTAAATAAACAGTAGAATCAAATAAATCAGTAAGTACATGGATGAATAATAGAATAGATATGGCAATAATGGTATATAACCCCAGAACTAAATGACATGTAATCTCTCTGAGTATACAGAAAAGATCAAAAATGAAAATCTGAGAGAAAATAAAGATGCTATGGACTGAATTGTACCTTTTTCCACCAACTTCAAAATTTGAAGTTCTAACCTCTGACAGGACTATAATTATACATGGACATTAGGGCCTACAAGGAGATGATAAAACTTAGTGGAGCACAAAGGTGGGGTCTAATCCCTCATCAAAGGTGTGTTATGGCTTGTGTCTAGATGACCACCCTGCCCTCCCAGGCCTCATGCAGTCATAGGTAGGGCTTTTGCATAGGTGGCTGAACTAGAGTGTGTGACACTGGAACTGATTCAGGGTGCAATGCTAAGAGAAGGGCACTAGGATTAATGGTGTGAGTCCCACCTGCCTAAACAGCTTGGACAAGACATAAGAGATGGGAAGGGTTCTGGGCCCTCCTTGCCTTGTTTTGCTACCTTCTGCCCACCCTGAACTGTTTCTCTTCTGCAAGGCCTGTCTGCCCTGCCACCTTGCCTTGGAGCCAGCCTATTACGGACTGAAACCTCTACAAACTATGAGCCAAATAAACCTTTCCCCTTTGAGTGTTGGATATTTTGTCTCAGCTGCAAGAAATGTAAGGTAAGTTAGCAGAGTCACCAGCATTTTCTTCCTGTCAAATGAGGCCACCTAGAGACGATAGACATCTACAAGCCAGGCAGACAGCCCTCACTAGAAGCTGCCGGTGGCTCGCACCAGACTTCCTAGCCTCTAGAACTGTGAGGAATTGAATTTCTGTTGTTAATGCCACCCAGAGAAAGAGTGGTGAGCTGACTATACCTGTTTTGTGATGGCAGCCCTAGCATACAAGGTAGATTCAGAAGGACCCCTTCATTCAAAAGAGTGCCTGCAGAAACTGACAACTGGTAGAGAAGAGACTGACCATGAAATAACAGAAAACTTCCCCAAACCCCAAAAGGCTCAAGACTTCAGGGGGCCTGCCGAGTGGCAAGTAAGGCAATTTTTAAATCCTTAGACAAATCTTAACGATGTTTCAAAATAAAAAGGACAAAGAGAAAACCATAAAATACTAAGAAACTAAGGGCCAGTTACTAAAAGGTGTAAAAATGAGTCTGGCTGAGTCAGCCAAAAGGTGACTGACTGCTGGGCAGCAATGGACCCGAAAGAAAACAACTTTGAGCCCAGAATTATCAGTCACGCTAGAAGAAAAAAGCATTCAATGAGAGAGCAGAATCAAGACATTTTCTGACCCATGATCCAGAACATTTACCTCTTAGTTAAGAATATGCTACCATTAAAAAAACTAAATTCAAGACTGACTTTGTGTATAAGCTATAGCAATGAACAGAAAAAGTAACAAGTTTATAATTACTTAAATTTTAACTAATATGTAAAAATTATGAACATGTAAAAAAATTAATAATATTCGAAAAACCTAATGAAGAGAACACAGAAAGTGTTGGTAAGTATATTATAGAAAAAACAAACTCAATTCATAAAATCAACCATATCTATTAAATACCTAAATCTAGACCAAGACAAACCTGTTCATTATGACTCTGCTGATGAAAAATAATAGCAGAGATATGTTCCAGGATGGAAGATTAATACTGAAAAGATGTCAGTGCACCTCAAATTAATCTTTAATAAAATTTCAGAAAGCCTGAGAGAAAAAAGAATTGCTACATAGCAATTGCAAATCAGCTTCTAGCTGAACCAGAGGTCTCTGGTTAAAGTGTTAGCTGGCTGAGTGTTGCCTTTTGGGCTCTTAGCTGTTCTTTGCTAATACAGACTCCACTGACTCTGGAAGAAGCAGTATAAGAGATAAAAGTTGAGTGAAATAATCAGGCTGTCCCGAGATTAGAGTGAAAAGATTTGAAAAATCATTTTAAGACAAAATTACAGATTCTGAGGACAGAGCTTGGTATAGACTGCCTCACCTACCTTTTTGCTGGTCTAGCCTTTAGAAGTTCTCACATATCTCCAGCACCAAAAAAAGACTCTACAGATAAAACCACCTTCTGTTATCAGCTAAGAGAATGTACAAGTACAGAATACACTATGTTAACTGACTCAAGCACATATGGATTAATGGTAAACAACTCCTTTGCTTTTTTATGTTTTATATTTCAATTTATTAAACCTGGTGTGGTTGTGTATTTTTTTCTTTTTATTTTCAAATCCATTTTATTTCAAAGAGAAAAAGAAAGTTTTTTAAAATTTGAAAACATGTCAATCAGGAGGCAAGAATGGTACATACAATGAGCACTGTCACCCCCAAGTCATTCACCCCAGAGCATAAGACATCTGCATCCAATTGTCCAAACAATACTAGCAATGAACAAAGAGAAATCAGTAGCATAATTATCAACTGTTTTTATATACATTTACATACATATGTGTTGTTTCTTTCAGCTTTCCACATAGTTAAACAAACAATATTTACATGTACGATTTATTTCACTTATGAGAATGGTCTCAAGTCGCATCCATTTATCTATAAAAGTCTCCAGTTTGGGCCAGGGATTTAGCTCAGTGACATAAGCACCTGCCTGGCAAGTTCAAGCTCATGAATTGGATCCCAAGTACCAAAAAAAAAAAAAAAAAAAAAGTCTCCAGTTTATCCCTCTTTATGACTGAGCAGTACGGCAATGTATAAAAATATCACATCTTTTTTATCAGTTCCTCAGCCAATGGGCATTTAGGTTGTTTCCAAGTTCTGGCTATTACAAGTTATGCTGCTATAAACACAGGTGCACATATATTTCTGTACTATGATGTTTTTAATTCTTTTGGGAAAATACCCAAAAGGGGAGTAGCTGGGTGGAATGGGACCTCTGGTCCTAGATTTTTGAGAAATCTCTACACTGATTTGCACAGTGGTTGTACCAGTCTACACTCCCACCAACAGTGGAGAAAGGCTCCTTTTTCCCTACAATCTCTTTAGCATTGCTTGATTCCTTGATGATAGCCATTCTTCCCAGGATAAGGTGAAACCTCAGTGTTGTTTTAATTTGCATATCTCAAATGACCAGTGATGATGAACATTTTTCATATTTATTTCTTGTTTATGTTTCTGCCTCTGAGAAGTGTATATTCATCTCAGATGCCCATTTTTTGGATTGGGTCTTTAAATCTGGGAGGACTGATTTTTTAAAGCTCTTTAGGTTCTTTTTTTTTTTTTTTTTAAAGCCAGTCAAATTTAGCAGTGGGGGGGTGGTATACCAACTTTAGTGACACTAATGTTAATAAGTTCTGATAACCCACTGCCATCGGACCAGCCTAGGTTCTTAATAGTAATCCTTGGTCTGAGGATCCTTGATCAGCAGGCAAACATTTTCTCCCATATTGTGGGTCATTTTTTCACTTTGTTGGTGGCTTCTCTTGCTGTACAAAAAGCTTTTAAGTAGGATGAGTGCACAGCTGTTGATTTTGATAGTTTCTGTGCAATCGAGGTTTTGTTCATCAAGTCTTTGTCAACACCAGTGTCTTCAAGTTTTATCTGATGTACACATTTACTGGTTGGTGTCTGTGGTGGACTGACAGCTGGTGGTCAGCTTGTACCCAAATGAACTGAAGAGGAAGCAGCCCTGTGGCTTCTTTCCTGATATAAACTCCGCTGCTCTTATCACCAGTGGAGCTCGGGACCTTGTCGTCACTGAGTGGCTGTGGCTCACACTGAAGCAGCTCTACTGTCATCGCTTCCTGGCTCTGGAGGGGACTATGAGTGCTGCTCAGTCTCTAGGAGAAGCTTGCTATGCTGGCCTCCTGATATGAACTCGGTTGTTCTCATCGCTGGAGGAGCTTGGGACCTCGTTGTTGCTGAGAATGGCTGTGGTACTTTTGGGGAGCCTGGTCTGTCCTTTGAGCATCACTTCCTGGCTTTGGTGCAGAACCTTCATCCACGGCACAGCTCCTCCACCCCACAGGAACAGACTTCTGCCTTCCACTGCTGACCTTTGGGCCTGCCCAGCACAGATCCATGAAACAGACTTGCATGAGTCACTGTCATGGGCTCTAGGTCTTCAGCTGGATTTCTGACGGGTCTTTAATGTGTGGACAGATTTCCTGTACTCTTCATGTCTGACCCTTTGGGTGTCTATTACAAAATAATTCTCTAAATTATGTGTCCTGTATTAAACTGTTTTTCTTGCAAACCCTGACTATAAAAGTGTTAACGATTACCAAGTATTCTAATATTCTGAGTATAATTAAGAATATTTCAGAATATTCTATGGGGAAAGGGAAGTAATAAGAATTAAATATATTATGTACACTTCCAAGTCCCCATAATGAATGTTAATTATTATGTACTGCAACCATGTACTAATAAAATATTACAAGTTTAAGAAAAAACCTGGCATGATGACGCACACCTAGAATCCTGGCACTTGGGAGGCTGCGGCAGGTGGGTCACCATGAGTTTGAGACTACATAGTAAGTCCCACGCTACTATAACTACATAGCAAGACCGTCTCTAAAAATCCAAAAAAGAAAGAGTATTTAACGTTATATTTATAGTTAGCATTGCAGACAGTATGTTTACATTTCAATGGGTACATTAAGCAATATTATGCAGCAATAATAAACCCCTAGAATATAGACTACCACACCCAGATCATGGGCCTAGATCAGAAACTATCAAATAATCTAGGTGCTCTTTGCTTTAGAGAATTCACAGTTGGAGTCCTTTCCAACGAAGTGATTTAAGCAATATTTTAAAATTTTTTTTAAAAATGCAGCCATAGTATAGACCATTTTTTCCATGCTGTCAATGCTTACTTTGTGTATGCTGTTTTAGTCTCTGTCGTTTCAATTTCTATCTGTATCATTAGTATATTTTCTATTTCAGGATTTGTGTTAATGGCCTCAGGGATAACTAAGCCCTAAACACCATGGTATTATTTTAGATAATTACAGCTTTGGGAATACACAGCAACTAAAAATCATGTGTACAAAACAATTTTCCACCGATTTATTACTGTTCGAATGGAACATATATTCAATTATGTTCCTCAAACCATTACTATATATAATTACAGCATCTAACATGCTGCCTAGGATAGCTCACAGTATTATTCCTTTATAAAGTAAAGGTACTTTACAAAGTTTATACAACAGCAGCACAATTCATAATAGTTAAATTCTGGAAGCAGTTTGTGTACCCATCAACAGATGACTGGATGAAGAAAACGTATTTATATACTGTATAATTAAAATCTATTTTGCTATCTATAAAGAATGACAAATTTGAGACATTTGTTGAAAAATGGGTACACCTGGAGAATGTTAAGTGAAATAAACCAGACACGCAAGCTTAAATATCACATGGTATCTCTCATTTGAATGAGACAAAGTACAAACAGAATAATAGGGATGGATAGCAAGGGACTAGGGAGCCAGGCATGGTGGCACATGCCTGTAATCCTAGCACCTGGAAAGCTGAGACAGGAAGACTGCAGCAAGTTCCAGGCCACCCTGGGCTAATAGCTAGACCCTGTCTCAAAAATCAGTCAATCAAACAACAAAAACAAAACAAGAAAATGACAAGGGAATAGATCTCTTACAACAGGCAAGTGGCCAAAGGGAACAAGGGCAACGGGTAGGAGTGTGAGGGAAAACAGTAGAAGACAGAAAAAAGTAGAAGACATGGCATGTGCAGGAATCTATAATGTCAATGAATGTAAGTATTATACGCACTATATGAGCTCTGATTAATAACAAGAATGAAAGTGAGATAGAGGAGGAGGAAGGAAAGGGCAGGTGCACGTAGATTCGCCACCACTAACACTCTGCATTTCAAAGGTCTTTTGGTTACTGATTAGTTCTTAATCCTCTTTCTGGAAGAAGAGCTGACAGACTAATGTTGTCTGTCAATCATTCAACCCAAACACATGGATAATTCTAGCAGTATTTCATGTGAAATCTTTAGGATTCCATTTCCGTTTGTGTCTAATACTGTAACCCAAACTTATTAATATTACTTGCTCATTTTTTTTCTTTTGAGATAAAGTCTTACACTCACCCCACCCTCCTGAATGCTGGAAATTCAGGCAGGTGCCACCACACAAACTACACCCTCCTGTATCTTGAGCCAAAAGTTCTAGCCCAATAGTATAGCCAAAGAAAATACTCTTTTAAGTTTTTGTTTAACTAACTTATTTTGTGTTTTATTTGAGACAAGGTCAAATAAACTAAAGTTCAGGCTGGCCTTGAACTTACTACACAGCCCACTCTGGCCTCAAATTTGTGAGCCTCCTGCTTAGACTGCTTTAGTAGCTGGGATTATAGGTATGTGTCACCAAAATCAGCTCTCAATTTTTAAAACATAGTATATCCATACAATGAATTCAATCATAAAAAGAATGCAGTACTTATATGTTAAAACACAGGTGAACTTGAAAAGAAAGTATTGCTAAGTGAAAAAAGCTAGATGCAAAAGATCAAGTATTATCTAATACCATTTATACAAAATACCCATAGAAATAGAAAGGAGATTAGTTGTTGCCACGAAGCAGAGTGAGTAAGCAGGCTAATGAGAATGTTGTTTCTTTATCAGAAGGCTAAAAATATTCTGGCATTAAGGTAGTGGTGATGCATGCCGCAGATTAAAACTGGACTCAATCTTTCACCATGTATTAAGCTAAAATCAGAACAGGTCAAACATCTTAAAACAGAAACATTAAATCTGCTGGAAGACAGAGAAACTCTTGAAGACATCAGTGTAGGCAAAGACTTCATGAGCAAAACTCTGATATAATTTTACACAATGCAAATTACATCTCAATGAATAATAATAAACAATAGTAATGGGCCAGGACTGAATTGCCAAACTTTGTTCTACACAAGCTAACAATCTTTATAAAAAACAATACTAATAATAGGAATTCTGGGTTCTAGTCTCAACTCTGCCATTATATGGGAAATACAGCTTCAGACGGTTCTCTGTCTAGTTGTTTCTCAAAAGTATGATTCCCCAGACCAGGAACTTGCTACAAATGTAAATTCCTCAGTCCCATTCCAGACCTACTAAATCACAAGCTCTGGTAGTGGGGCACATGATGAAGTTTTTTAAAAATGTTTAATAGTACATGTTTACAGTACATAACAATTACATTCATTGTGGGGAACTAATACATGTATATAACACATCTCAATTCTGGTTTTGCCTTCCTCTCCCTTGAAAAATTTTGCCAGATTTCTAAGTCCTTATCGAATTAATTATCATAAATAAAGACTAACACCCAGATCAGGCCCAATGTTGAAGTCTTTAAGATGACTCTGATGTGTGCCAACCCATCAGAATCAATGACTCTTAGTCCTCAGTTTCCCATTCGCACCCTGATGATTTCAAAGGTCCTTACACGTTTTCAGAATATTTTGACAGCAACTGTATTAATACAAAAGTAAACCTAACCAGTGTTCAGTATTCTTGATAATTTTCAAGATCAACTGAAAAATCTTAAGATTTAAAAACTTTACAAAGCTTCAATTAAGTAGAAACTAATGTTCAAAAACTCAATCAAAATGCATTCCACATTATTTAAAAAATAAAAAGCAAAACACAGACATGGATGTACAAAGCTCATAAAAGACTAAAGGGGTTAGGCCTTATGGCAAAACTCATTAAATACTACAGATTCAATCTGCTTCTTAGATACCCCTTCTAGAAAAGACTACAAAATAAGTGATGCCTTATTTCCACTATGTTCGCTCTCCTCCATTAACAGGTGATTCCATCCAGATTTGAACAAGAAGTACCCATTTTCATTCCCATCCCTGCAGCACATCATTCATGCAAAATCTTCTTATAAATCCTCATTAGTCTTTCCAATTAACTGGCCAACAGCAAAATGACGCAAGATGGGTTGGAGTCCTAAATGACCACCAAACTTAGGTAACAAAGTCAGAAATGAGATGGTTCACTTTTGAGTGATAAAATGTGACAGCAAAAAAAACAATATAAATATACTAAAATAAGCAAAAAGGAGAAATCAAGAAACCAAGGAAAAGTAGTGAGAGTAACTATAATATACTTGGTTAATAGCTGCCCTCCAACAAATTTATGTTCGCCTGGAACCACAGAATGTAACCTCATTTAGAAATAGCCTCTTACAGATTTAATTAAGGATCTACTTAACAAGAACCCAAGAGTCTCTCCTGATTTAACATTTTTAAATGAATACCTACATAAATACATACAGAATTAGAGTGAGGCTAGAATCCAGGAACTGGTGTCCTCATACTGTAGAGGAAAGCACACAGGTAAGACAAGGGGATATGAGATGAAGGGAAAGATTAGAAGTATAGTACATAGCATCAAGCCACAGAATCCCAGGGGCTACCAGAAACTGGAAAGCAAGGAAAGAATACCAGAGAGAATGCATATTGCCTTATGGACACCTTGATTTTGAGCTTTTCATATTTAACTGTGAGAATAAAATTCTACTTTATGTTATTATCTTATTATTATCTTTTGGTTTTTGAAACAAGGTCTCACTATGTAGTTCAAACTAGCCTTAAACTTACTATGTAGCCCAGCATGGCCTTGAATTCAGTGTTCCTCCCACCTCAGCCTCCTGACTGCGGGAATTACATACATACTCCACCATGCCCAGCCACTTCTGCTATTTTAAACTTTAAAGATTGTGATCATTTGTCAGGGCAGCCCTGTGAAATTAAAGAAATTGCTGTCTAACGCTCTTTGTATGTCTTACCCTTTACTCACTTATCTGTCCAACAAACACTGCTTCTGCACATCCCACATTGGCCTAACTTTGGAGATACTAAGTTCACCATCCACAACTAAATTCCGTGTTCAGATGAATTTTGTATTATGTGAAGTTTATCTCCATAATTTTTTTAAAAAGTCTTTGCCTTAACGGGCTTTATATACCAGTGAGATGTTCTTGTTCACAAATTTCAGTTTTTCCTTAAGGTAGGTGAAAGACTTTCCCACCTCAGGTAAATGATCTCCAAATCACATTTTATAATGTGAGAGAGACCAGGAATTGAACTGCCAGGCAGAAGCCATGCCCCTGAGCTACATCCTCAGCCCTCCACTAGCTCTCGATTTCAGGAAGACTAGAAAACTTATTCAAGGTCACAAAGCATATCCATGATGCCAATCCTATTATTTTCAGTCCTTACCTTGTTGACCTCTCAGTAAAGTCTAAGCCAATTACTTAACTTTAAAAATTCTTCCCTATGTTTTTATTTTTCGTTTGTCTGTTTTATGAGACGGGATCTCATTTCATAGCACAGGCTGCCCTCAAACTCTCAGGGATCCTCCTGCGTCAGCCTCTTAAGTGTGAGAATTATAGGCACACAAGGATTATAGGTGTGCACCGCCATGCCCAGCTTTCCTATGCTTTTACAGTTTCCTGGGCCTAGAAAACCTCAGACATGTGACACAGACCAGTAATTCCTGGAATATATCAAGGAGCAAGCATGATGGTGGTGATGGTGGTGGCTTTCCTCCTGACCTTTCCTCGGTCTCCAGCCCCATAACTGAGTATTCAGATGTCATATTGAGGAAGGGCCCTCATGGATGAAACATAGCTGTGGGGTGGGAGAGTTGGAGAGGGGCATATCAGACTGCACTAATAGCCAGAAATGCCAGATTAGGAGTCCCGTTCCCTAAGGGAAGTAAACATACAGAAAAGGGGAAGGCTGTAATAAACCCTGAAGTGTAGGCTAACAATGCAGTGAGCAGTATAAATGCCAAGACTTCTAATGTTTATAAATGTCAAAGCCCTAGAATACATGTATGAGAACAAATTCCTGGACCTGTCCACTGAAAAGGCCTAGAAGAACCAACTGAGCAATCAGCACACACAGCACCCAGATCTTGGCTCCTAAATATCGTTCTCGACTAAAAGAAACTAGAGATCTAGAAAAAAGACTGAGTCCACGACTGGAGAGGGAAAAATGTGATGGGGGGTAGATTTGTGGACCAGTAACTAAGTGCTCAAGGAATGACTTATGTCTTTGGGGGGACAGGACTGGGAATCAAACACGACCTCGCACTTGCCAGGCAGGTGCTGTGCCTCTGAGCTTGCGCCCGCCTGAAGAGGCTCTCTCTAACGGACATTCTCTAACAGACACTAGCAGCCAGCTTGAAGGTGTGCCCACCAGCCAAGTAAATGAACAATTTAACAAGCCTGTCTCAGTGATGAGGAAAGTGACCTGTTATGTCTACAGCTGTCAACTTATCACAATAAGAAATTGAGGTAAGAATAATTAATAGATGTTAAATGCATGGGTAAAAATGTGAGGAAGACATATCTTCATAATGTCATGGTATCTCCCTATAAAATACTTTGTAATACTTTATTAAATATATAAATGTTTTAAATTTTGTTTCATAATTATTGATTTTACTGTAGAGAAATCCAGCAGAAATAATCATAGCCAAGTAATAAAATACACCACCAAAAATGAGATAACCATCAAGAAAGCATAGGCCTAACATGATGTACTATGTAACAAACATTTTTGTCCATGTTCTTGCAAAAAATGCATAAATCACAAGGGGATATCAGATTAATACAAAAAGAAAGACACTCTACAAAGTAACTGACCTGTATTCTTAAGAATTGTCAAGGTCATAAAAGATAAGGAAGGTCTGTTTTAGACTAAGGAAACATGATAACTAAACATAACATGTGATCCTGGCTTAGAACTTGGACCAGACACAGGACATTACTGCACTGGGTCAAATCAAGGAAACGTGAATGAAGCTAGTGGATTAGACAGTACTATTAGATCAGTGTTAACTTCTCGATGGTTATATGGAAGTGTCCTTGCACTTAAAAATACACACTTAAATATCAAAATGTAATAAGACATATCTGTAATTTTTTTTGAGATAGGGTCTTGCTACGTATATAATACAGGCCTTGAGCTCATAGCAGTCCTCCTGCCTCAGCCTTCTGAGGACTGCGACTACAGGTGTGAACCACCATGCCCAGCTTGCATTTACTCTTTTTTTTTTTTTTGTACCAGGAATCTAACTCACAACCTTGTGCTTTGCAGGCAGACGCTATGACACTGAGCTATATCCCTGGCCCATCCTAAGTGTTTTGGAATACTAATGACTGAGTAATCTAGGTGAAAGGTGTATGGGGCTATAAATGGAATTTCTAGTATTTTTATATGGGCACTGCATCTGGCTACATTAATCATAATCCTCTCCTGCGTACATCACATACCCGGACGTGAGGATGACCCTGTTGTATTCACCCCTGTAGCCTCTTCCTGTCCCACCTCCCGCCCTTGGCCTATAAAAGATGTAATCACTTCTGGAATAAAACACGGCTTGATTGGACTCTTCTCAACTTGCCTCAGTCTCTCTCTGTCTTCCCCATGTTTTTATTTTAATCCCCGTTCCTCCTCCAGGTGCACCCCACAGATTGATCTGCAGGCCGGATCAAGTGGCGCCCAGCGTGGGCACTTCTGGCACGGAGGAGTCAACGAGGGAGCCGTTCGAGACAGCCAGCTTAAAGTGAAAGCAAATTGAACCAGAGACCATGGCGAGAACTGAGCAAAATAAATCAATGATTAAAGCTAAAAGCAACAGGACATTAAATCAAGTACCAAGGCCTGCGCAGACGACTACTGACATGCCTGCCCGAGTCACAGTGAGTGAACAGCGACCCCATTCCCTTTCCCGCACATGGGTCAAGCATTGAACAAACACAAAGTGTTCGTGGGAGGCCTTATAAAGGCATGAAAGACAAGAGGGGTAAGGGTTAGAACAAAAGAATTATTGCAGTATTTTCAATTTATCCATAAGATTTGCCCTAGAGGGTTCTATAGAGATCAAGAGTGGAATAGAGTAAGAGATGCTTTAAAAGATTATTGTAGGGTTTTCGGTCTGGAAAAGGTTCTGGTGACCACCTTTGCATACTGGAATTTAATCTCTGAGCTGCTTGCCCAGCAGCATGCAGATCCTCAGATTGAGGAGATGGTTGCACAAGGCCCTCCGAGCTGCACAGCCTTATAGTGCTCCTAAGATGGCGGCTGCCTCCCGCAAGCCTCATGGAGCTCTTAAAGTGGCGCTTGCCTCACTTGCTCCACATCAGCGTGGGTCCCTCCCCAAAACTGTGTTTCCGGTGACGGAAACAAACGTACCTCCCCAAGATGGCACTGCACAGCCGCAAGACGGCGCGGGCGCGGGCGCTGTGCCGCTAGCTCCACGAGTCATTAAGACACATACGCCATTCACAGTAACAGCTTTAAAAGAATTAAAGACAGCGGTTGCCAATATGGCCTTACAGCTGCTTTCATTCTTGCTGTTTTAAATTCTCTGGCTGACGGGTGGCTCACACCTACAGATTGA
The DNA here is from genome assembly GCF_034190915.1 of Cavia porcellus. Taxonomy (NCBI): domain Eukaryota; kingdom Metazoa; phylum Chordata; class Mammalia; order Rodentia; family Caviidae; genus Cavia; species Cavia porcellus. The sequence continues at coordinate 75,764,376 of NW_026947494.1, read as the reverse complement.
CAAAGATTGGCCCGAGTGACTTTATCCGGTGGGGATAATCTTTTGTAAAAATCAAAATATACAAAAAATTGCAAAAAGACCGCCAGGCACAATACACAAGCCGGCAATAGGTGGGACCTTAATGTGTTAATAGTGAAAGATGCCTATACATGCAGAAAGGCTCAAAAAGAGTTTAATCCAACACTTTTCGCTCAAATTCAAACAGTAGCTACTCGAGCATGGAGAAAGCTGCCTACAAAAGATAATATAAGCTCCTCTCTCACTAGCATTAAGCAAGGCCCAGATAAACCCTTTTCAGAGTTTGTTGATTGTTTGATTGCTGCTGCTAGCGGAGCCTTTGGCCACGCTGATGCAGGCACGGATTTTGTTGAACAGCTGGCTTTTAAAGGCGCCTGCACCGTCTGCCGGGCCGCTATCAGACCTCGTAAAAATAGAACAGGCCTAACAGGATATATACACCTTTGCTGTGGCTGCTACCTTGCAGGGGTTTGCAGTTGGACAGTTCTTGTCTCAAAAGCATGAACAGGACTGTTTTGCCTGTGGAGAGACTGGTCATTTTACAAAGAGACTCCAGAGGTGGAGATTCCAAATGTCAATTACTTTGACTCATTTAACTGATCAGAGTGATATTGGTCTAGTCTCTTGGGTTTAATTTCAGCATATGTAAGGATGGGGAAGGCTGCTGAGAAAAAAATGAGAGACACTATGAGAGTTATTATTGTCTTCCCCAATATCAGATCTTGGAGACCTGAGAAGCCTTCATCGTCCTGTAATGATTTGATTGGTTCTATAATGTGCAGTGTGTATTTAATGTGCGTGAAGATGGAGACAACTGTTTGGAGAAAGCTGGAGACAATTAGATAGACAGTGGGGATCTGCAGTGGACTTGCTTTGAAATCTGTATTTCTTTAAATCCTTTTTTAAAAAACTGTTTTGTTCTGTTTTGATATGTTTGGTATTGCCCTCTTTGAGATAAAAAACAAGTGTGCAGGACTGATAACCATGTTACTAAGTTTTTGTTGGATCATTGGGCGGAGCTGTTGGCAGTGTCACTGTTTGGATGTCACTTTACGTGCTTTGATTTTGTGGCCTGGGTGACTATTTCTAAGATGACAATATGTAACTTATCAACTGGTGATTTCTTACCATTTGTTTTTCTGTAATTCTGTATTAAGATCACTAGAAAACAAGCCAGACAGATAGTAAAAAACTGCCTTTCTTGTGCCCTGCACCTCCTAGTTCCACACTTTGGGGTTAATCCTAGAGGACTTATCCCCAATACATTATGGCAAATGGATGTCACCCACTTTCCTGAGCTTTGACAATCTTAAATATGTTCATGTAACTATATTTAGTGGTTTCATTTATACCTCTCCCCAGACTGGCAAAGCTACCAAACGTTATTAGCCATATGTTAACTACCTTATCAGTTCTAAGATGCCCACAACAATTAAAGACTGATAATGGTCCAGGCTATGCTAGTTCTGCCTTTGCTCATTTCTGTCAACATCTTAATATTGATCATATAAAGACATACCTTATAACCCTCAAGGTCAAGGCATAGTTAAAAGAGCACATCTCTCCCTAAAACTCACTGTTGATAAAATAAAAAAGAGGGAATGATACCACAAGGAGGACACCTAAAAACATTCTATCTCATGCCTTATTCATCCTTAATTTTTTAAATTTGGATGCTTCTGGACAGTCAGCAGCCATGCGTTTTTGGCATACTGAAACACAAAAGCAATTTGCTTCTATACTATGGAAAGACCCCCTGACTAATTCATGGCATGGCCCTGACCCCATTCTCATATGTAGACACGGTTCAGTGTGTGTATACTCTCAACAAGACAGAGAGGCTAGATGGCTACCTGGGTGCCTGATAAAACAAGTAGACAGTTCTTCAAAGACCCCATGAAATGCCCAGGAGTAATGTCATTTCCTGAGGCACAATCCCCTGTGTTCTCTTAGAGGTGACACAAATCCCTGGAGCCCTATGCTGCCTACTCAGCCTTCTCCTTGGGCCGTACCACACCCATGGTGGATTTAGACCCCTGCCAAACAGACTACAACTGCTGACAGCCATGCACACAACCCCCTGTGACTGTGGAGGAGGCTCTTCTCCGTCTGGAGGAACATAAACCAGCCAAATAGACTGCATCCGGTGTTATACGAGACAAGCTCCACGAAAGAAAAGAACGACTTCAACAACGACAACAACAAATGGCTGCCAACCCCTTCTCCTCGATGTGTGTGTGTGGGGGAGCTTTTCCCTTACCTAGCACCTCTTTTGGGTCCCCTAGTTGCCCTATTGCTTCTTCTTTCTGTGAGTCTTTCTATTTTTTCAGAGGATTATGATGCTCATTAATAACTGGATAGACACATTTATGGCAAAGCCCATTCAGGTACACTATCATCAGCTGGAGATGACAGATCAACAAACCTACCGGGAAGGAATTCCCACGAGGAATTCTCATACGACAATGCGGCCTAACTGCCCTGGGGCAATGGACAGGCAGTCAGAGACGGGCAACTAGGACATGCATGTTAATTCCAACGGTCACCTAAGACAGGCACAGGACCAACTGCTGTTCTGGAAGCCCATGACGGGTAAGGCCTGGTTGGGTTCATGCAATGAGGTCCTTGACCTAAGACAGACGCTGTCCGGCAGGGCCTGCCATACTCCTGATTAAATAATATAGAAAGGGAGGAGATGTAGGGATCCTAGCGACAGCCCCATTGTTGTCTCCCTGCCTCTCTCTCTCTCCTATGGGCATTGTGTCTGCCTACATTAACCATAATCCTCTCCTGCTTACGTCACATACCCTGACCCTGTTGTATTCACCCCCGTAGCCTCTTCCTGTCCCATCTCCCGCCCTTGGCCTATAAAAGATGTAATCACTTCCGGAATAAAACGGGGCTTAACTGGACTCCCTCAACTTGCCTCTGTCTCTCTCTGTCTCCCCCATGTTTTTATTTTAATCCCCATTCCTCCTCCAGGTACACCCCAAGGATTGATCCACAGGACGGATCAAAGAAAGAACCATCAACTCAATGCTAAAAATACTAATTGAAAGTTTGATGAAGAAGGAATTATAAAAATCTGAAAGTTGTCACATCACAACTTGATTTTTACTTAGAAAGAGAATATAACTGCAGTAGAAAACCCTGGAAGACATCACCTTCATTAAGTGATTCAAATTAGTACTAACAGTGGAAGGCCAGGGATACAGCTAAGCAGCACAGCGCCTACCTGGCAAGCTCAAGGTCCTGAGTTTGATTCTCAGCAACCTCCCAAAAATGCAACTAAAATGAAACAAACAGCACATTTTTTTTTTCCTTTTTATCAGTACCAGGGATCGAACTCACTACTGCCTGCTTACAAAGCAGGTGCTTATGAAGCTGAGCTAAATCCCCAGCCCCACAAACAACACATTTATCTTAGTGATGCACTGATTGGGATACATCACCTACCTACTGTTCATAACCAAAAAGCAAAAAATGCATTCAATTATGAGAAAATTTTAAAACTCTGCCTAGCCTGATTTCTGTAAAAATATCAATACTGTCATGAATAACAAATGCTGAGAAATCCTGGCATGGGAGGGAGAAGGCTATAAAGGACATCACTGTGACAAAATGGCAAAGGTTGAATATGTTGCATATTAGATAATACTAAATGTCTTCAATTTGATAACTATCTTGTGGTTATAGAAGACCCTCCTTACATAGTCATGGCGTTTTATTTAGTCTATGTAACATGGCATATCAGAAAGATATACTAAAGCACATGAAAATAAAGCAGCATGGTTTCTTGGGGATTTAGCTCAGTGGCTCAAGCACTTGCCTGGTAAATGTGAGGTCATTAGTCTGATCCCCGTACCAAAAAAAATAAAGAACCATATCTGCAATGTAACCTCAAAGTATACAGCAAAAACAATGTATATTGAAGAAGAAGACATTAGTAAATCTAGTCAAAGAGACTGAAAAATCTAATACACTGAAATGATTCTGTATTTTTTAAATTTTTCAGTGCTCAGGTTCAAACCTAGGTCCCATGCAAACTAGGCAAAGCTCTCCTACTGAAGTGTGCCTCCAGCACAAAGCAGTTCTATAAATCTGAAAATATTTCAGGCTGGAGTGATGGTATAGGACAGTACTCTGAGAGGCTGAGGCAGGAGGAGTGCAACTTCGAGGCCACTGAGCAACTGAGACTCTGTTTCAAAAAAAAAATTAAATAAACAAGTAAAGGGCTTGACAATGTAAGTCACTTTGAAAACTGTGGCTTCAGTCCCCAGTATAATAAAAAAATATTTTAAATTAAGCTTTTTGAACCATTCTACCACTGAGGCACATCTCCAGTTCTTTTTTTTTTTTTTTTTTGAGACAGGGTCTTGCTATGCAGTTCAGGCTTGCCTTGAGCAAGCCCAGGTTGGTCTAAAACTCACAAGGATCCTCCTGCCTCAACCTCCTGAGTGCCAGGATTACAGGTGTGCACCACCACACCTGGCTCCTTTTTTAATTTTTATTCTGAAACAGGATCTTCCTAAATTGCCAAACTGACCTCAAATTTGTGATCCTTCTAATTTAGCCTCCCAAACAGGTGGGATTATAGGCACACACCACCACACTGAGCAAATATTTTTTAAATGCTATACAAAATAGTTTAAGTTATGAAATTAATTCATTTTCTTTTTTTATTAATTTTTTTTTGAGACCCAGCCTGTCTATATAGTTCAGGCTGGCCTTGCACTCACTATATAGCCCAGGCTGGTGAATTCATGATGATCCTCCTGCCTCAGCTTCCCTTAGTGCTGGGATTACAGGTGCCTGGGGCCACACCTAGCTTTTCATTCTTTTAAAACACATTTTCATCTTGAATTTTTTATAATACATATGTGACATTTTCAAAATCACCAACGTTGCCAGGCGTGGTGGCATACATTTGTAATCATAGCACTTGGGAAGCTGAGGCAGACTGCTTTGAGTTCAAGGCCAGCCTGGGCTACACGGTGAGTTGAAGACTAGCCTGAACTATATAGGGAGACTCTGTATCAAAAGCAAAAAGCAAACAAAAAAATCACAAAAGCTCTTTTTTGAAGTCAGTAAAACATGGTCTAAAAAAGTATTTCTTTATTAGTTCCAGTTTATAAATATGAGCACGTTGATAAATGCATTCCATAAAGTACTTTAAACATTAAATTGCCACTTGTCAGATAAACTGGTTCTGAGTATTACCATGTATTCATGGAACCAGTCCAGAGTCAGCTTTTCTTTAGTGTTATTTCACCAAGTCTCTCAGAACTGAAAGCCTTGAGTTTTTACAGCGATTTTTGTTTTATTTCAGTACTGAGGACCTGGGGACTGAACCCAGAGGCCTGCACATACTGAGTAAGCTGTCTTACCACTGAACTATATCCTCATCCCTTTTATTTTATATTTTGAAACAGTCTCAAAAGTTGCTCGGGTTGGCCCCAAATTAGTGAGCCTCTTCCAGAGCCTCCAGTGTAAACCGTACTATATTCAGGCATCATCATGGTCATGATGGATAATTTCCTATATACGATTTTTTTATTTTTTTATTTTTTTTTTTGCTTGGACTGGTCCTTCAGGCCTAGAAGCTCTCATTTCGCGCACTGTAATAAGGTAGTGAGCATCTACTGACTTGCTGAATCACCAAAAGTCTGGCTGTATAACAGGGTCTACTATTGGATTCCCGTCCAGTAATATAAGCCTGTGGTTGTCACTAAACTACCTGATTGCCAGGAGTCCTATAACCTTTTCTCTAACTCTACACTCAATGTAACAGGCATAAAAGACTACGAAGAACTTTGAGGAACTGATAAAGACTGTATCTCTAGCCATATAACCTTGAAAATGTCTGCCTCTGTCTAATATCAGAAGCCACGGCAGACCCTGCTAATCCTTAGGAAGGAGAACCAACCTAGTCCAGTGCCTCCTTATTCATGAATTTTGAGGCAGAGTCTATGTTATCCAGGCTAGTCTCAAACATCTGGGCTCAAGAGAACCTCTGCCCCACCCCCCAAAAAAAGAAAATAAAAGAAAGAAGTATAGAAAAAAAATGCAAAAAGCAAAAGCATAACTCTTGTCTCAGTCCTCCAGGACTTGGGTTAACAGCCTGCACATCTCACCCAATGTCTCCATTTAGTAGTGTTTTAGCTATTTTATCAAAATGTACTTATCTTCTATTCTTTCTTCAACTGCAATTTTTAACAAAATTCATATTTTACCTAAATTTCAAACAGATAAACACAATTCAAATGTAAAGACAAAAAGCTTCTCAATAGAGAAAAAGCTTGCATGAAAGAGAAATCACAATCTTGAAGTTACTTCAACAAAATTTGTTTGAAAAGCCTCCAAATTCTGTTTTGTTTTGTCTTCTTTTCTTTTTTGGAGGACAAGGTCTCACTTTAATTCATGCTGGCCTCAAACTCCTAATGATCCTCCTGAGTTGCGAAGATTACAGGCTTGCACTACGGCTATCTGCTAAATCTCCAAATCTTTGGGTTTCTTACCCTCCTCTTCTACTGATTTTTCTGTTTTAAGGGATCATCTAATCCCTTATTCAGAACTTTGTATGTTTTACGTTGCCACTATCTCTCTAAACAAAAACTCTCAACCCACTGTGAAAGTTTAACTTCTGGAAAGCTCTCAATTGCAGACTGCCTCTACAAACATTCCACTCTCCTCTGGTATCCAATACCCAACATAACCAAGGAGTAGTTCACAATTTTAATACATGCCAGCAGTTGAAAAATGATAAAACAGAAAAGACTATATCTGAACTCTTAAGAGATATTTACTAGCAATCTTTTTCTCACAACTTAAGTATTCTGAAAATATTAAACCTTAGCCCCATTTCATGACTTTTTCATGTTACTAATGATTACATACCCAGTATCTCCCAATCCATGAAGGAAAATAACCTAAAAAAGAAAAGGAAAAAATAATAAGCAACGCCTAAATAAGTACACCCAGAACGTTAGGCACTGCAACTTTAGGAAAAGGAAATGAAAGGTCTTAAAACTATGTCAGATTTCTGAACACTATTCAGGTTAATCTCTACAGACCTCTTAAAAGGCAAAAAATCCGAATCAACTCTCTTCCCTTCAGTTCCTAAGATAACTAATGTGGGGTTTTAGCATTAGGAGGTCCCAGTTAGACATCCACAAACGCAAACTATCACGTTCTAAGAAAAACAGTCTCTTCCGAGACAAACCACGAGTGCCACACTGAAGAATTTTTCCATCACAAAAATGGAGTTTCCGGGCGTAAAACTTCAGTTTCAAATTCTCCCAGATAACTTTCCTTAAAACAGCCTCTCTGGTCTCTTAAAACACTAAATCTTCTCTCCTTGAGGACGAGAGTACAAGGCAGGACAATACAGCGATTTTCCTGCGGTGTCCGGCTTGCAGCTCCACCAGCCAAGCAGAACCGCGCCGGGGAGACACCGGCCCGCGTCTCTCCTCGCGGGGGTCTTGGCCGCGCTCGCTCCGTAATGCAGAGGCCCGGGCGGGGACGCCCTTCCGCCGGCGCCCGCCCCCCGCCGGAGCCTTGTGGCCCACCCGGCCCGCCGACCTCGACCTCGACCCCGACCCCGACCCCGACCCCGCCCCGACCCCAGCCCCGGCCCCGAGGAGCGGCGGGCGTCCTCACCGACCCGTCACCCCGCCCCGCCCCAGCCCGCGACGGCGACGGCGACCGCGACGCCGCGTGAGGCACAGTGGCCGGCCGGCGGCCCAGCGGGCCCCCTCGGAGGCCCGGCCGCCAACACTCACCGCGGCGGTGGCCTTCCGGGCGGCGGGCACGACGGCTGGCATCGGAGCAGACATGTTATTGCCGCACATCCACCGGCTCGGCAGACAGCGCGTCGGAAGCGGAAGGCAGAGCGCGCGCTCAGGGCGGCCCAGAGGCGTGCGAGCGGCGAGTCCCGGCCCGCCCCGCTGGGAGCGCGCCCGAGCGCGTGCGCGTCGACGCGGCGCCGCGCCGCCCTCCTTTGGCCCCACGCGCCCGCGCTCCCCGGCCTGCGCCCCGCCGCCCCGCCGCCCCTTGCTCGGCCTCCGCCTCCGCGTCACAAAGTCGCGGCTCCTCCCAGGCCCCTGGCCCGCGCCAGCTTCGTGCGGGTGCGCCCCGGAGCCTGGCAAAGTTTGGGTTCAGGGTCATCCGCGCCAGGCCTGTAGCCGCCGGCGGATCCCGGCTCAGGCTTCCACTCTGAGCGCCGTGGTGAGGAAGGAGCCCCCAAACCGGCTGTGGTCTCCCCCGCAGGCTCCTGTGTTTCCCACCGCCAGCGGCCACTCGTGATGGAGTCCGAAGCGGGGCTCGGAGGGGCCAGCGGGCTTGGCTGTATTTCCACTGTGGGTTACCCCAGTGTGTAGATTTGCGGTTGACTTTAAACAGGAGTTGGAAAGGGAAGCATTCAATTGTCACCAAAAATCCTCAACTTCTTTAAAGTGACTGACACTATCATCCTATAGACACATACTGATTGCCCTAAAACTGATTTAAGCAGGAGGCTACAGACCTTTTCCTGCGCAAGTGAATCAAGGGTCTAAAATGGAGTTCATTCAAACCAGGTCCTTTTATTTTTTTTATTTAGAGGAAGATAAAACAATAGAAAACGAGCAGAAATAGTACATACTTTCAAACAAAAGAAATAAGCAGTAATAAATCACTAGTTGATGTATAAATATTATCCCCCCACAAATACTTGTTCAAGATACAAAAGTGGAACATATAAATGGGAATTCAAACGGGGAGACAAACCATTCTGTTCAACTATCCAACAAAACTAAGTAATATGAGTATCAGTCCTGTACACTTAGACATGTACTAATTTATCTATATCTTCATTTTTGTTGAGAGTTAACAAAACTTAGATTAAAATCCTTCTGAACAAAGATTAATAATATTGCTGGATTTCAGTTTCTTGTGTAACTCCCTAATTAGTATGATTTGGAAAAGAAGAGATAGAAACACTTAGAGCTAAAATGCTGTGACCTTCAGTTTATGATTCAATGAAGAAACTTCAAGCTCTATTTCGTTAGGAAGGAATTGCTGAACAAAAGATTGAAAGAAAACCACATTGCATTTTATATCTATGATAATCACAGTGCCCAGGGACTTGAGGTCTTAATAGTATTTTTTTATTGTTTATGAATAGTCTTGTCTTGGATTTGAATGGTGTGAATTTTGTGGGTTTTTGAAAAGTGTTACATTTATGTTGATTTATTCAAAATGACAATAACGGGGCTGAAGATTTAGCTCAGTGGCAACAAGCGGCTGCTGGGCAAGCATGAGGTCCTGAGTTCAATACCTGTTACAAAAAAAAAAAAAAAAAAAAAAAAACCAAAATGACAATATAGAAAAAAAAGTACACATTTATGTCAGGCTTTGAAGTCATTTCATTGTGATGTTAATAGAGAAAATGAAACTCTTTAGCTCTTACTATGAGCATAACATGTTTCAAATAAGTATTGACTTTTTTTTCTTCTTCAGTACTGAAGATTGAGCCCGGGGGGGCCAGGAATTTAGCTCAGTGGCATAAGCGCCTGCCTGGCAAGCACAAGGTCGTGAGTTCGATCTCCAGTACCGCAAAAAGAGATTGAGGTCAGGGCACTGTTACCACTCCCCACCCTTTAAGAAGATTTTTTTCCCCTTTCTCTTCCTTTCTCTTCCTCCCTCTCCTTCCCTTGCTCCCTTCCCATTTGAACATTTTTTCCTCCTATTTTACCACATCTATTGTACCTTGTGGTCTGTTTGTACACTTTGTTTTTCATACCAGAGGAATAATGCAGTATTTACACATGTTTAGATTTATTTCGCTCAAAGAGTATGGTCTCTCTGAGCCTGGCGGTGCATGCTTTACTGCAATCCCAGCACTTGGGAGGCTGTGGTAAGTGGATTGCTGAAGGTTCAAAGTCAGGCTGGGTTACACAGTGAGTTCAAGACCATCCTAAACTGCATAGTGAGACCCTGTCTCAAAAAAACAAAACAAACAAAAAGGTATGGTCTCAAGGTGCATCCATTTACTTAGAAATGTCATAGTTTAGGTTTATCTTTCTTTATGGCAGAGTAGTACTCCACTATATATTTTTTAAAACACATTTCTTTATCCCATTATTGTTTGATGAGCATTTAGACTGTTTCCATAATTTATTATTACAAACTGCTGTTATGAAGATGAGTGGGCACATATGGATGTGGTATGACGTTTTCCAGTTAGGAAGATACCAAGAAGGGGAATAGCAGAGTCAATGTAATCTCTAGTTTTAGTTTTTTAAGGAATTTCCACACTAATTTCCACAATGAATGTACCATTATATATCTAAAATGTACCAATAAAATTAATTTTTAAAAAACAGAAGAAATAAAAGGAAATAAAGCTCTTGTAAATAAGGAGGGAAAGAGTGGTTGAAGGGTGGAAAGAGGAATGGGGGAAAAAAAAAGATCTATCATGTACAGGTACAAATTCCCTAAGATGAACATGATTATTAGGTATATCTAAAATGTACCAATAAAATGAATTTTTGACGATAAAATTTATTCACAAATTTTTCAAATCACTGAAGGGAAAAATGTAACAACACAATAGAAAAATAGGCAAAGGATATTAATAGGCAGTTTCCTGAAAAAAGAGAAGCAGATAGAATCATATTCAACTCAAATATACACAATGTTAGCAAAAAGCGGTTACTAGAAATGTAAATTGAAATAACTTTTGAAAGGCAAGTCTATACAACCTATCAAAATTTCTTTTTTCTTTCCGTCTTTTTTTAGTGGGTACTGGGAATTGGCACTTGCCAGCCAGGCACTGGGCCACTAAGCTATATCCCCAGATCCCAAAGCTGTCAAAATTTGTAATACATGTGCTGGGTTTTTGTTTGTTTCTTTTTGTTTTTTTGAGACAGGTCTCGCTATGCAGTTCAGGCTGGCTTTGGGCTCACTTTGTAGCCCCACTTTGGTCTCAAACTTGCAAGGATCCTCCTGCCTCAGCCTCCTGAGTGCTGGGATTACAGGAGTGTACCAGCAGGCCTGGCTAATGCATGTACTGTTAACCATAATTCTACAGCTAGGAATTTACCCAATGAATTATTCTAAATCGTTAATTCTTTAGCTAAGACTGTCTCAAAATTACAAGATACTGTAAGTAGTCCATATTTACTACTTCATACTGGTGATGAGAAAAATGTGGAAATGATGTAAATACCCATCAATTTTAGTCTACCTGGTAAATTAAATTGTAATATTGTTCAGCACTAAAAAGAAGCATATATTATGGTAGAGGGAAAATCATTTTTTGTTGTGATGCATTTATGTATGTGAATAAATCATATATAAAAGAATCAAATAATCTGTTAACTAAGTAGCTAAAGTAGAATAATTTGGGGACAGGAATTAGTGGAGACTTTGTTTTTCATTTTATAACCTTATAGCTAATTTAAATTTTACCATATATTTCTACACATAAAACATAAATATGCATACTGAGAATTGACTTTAGGGCTTCTACCACTGAGCTTTACTATCAGCCCTATAATATTTATTTATTTATTTCCCTGGTACCAGAGATTGAACTCATGACCTTGCACTTGGAGGAAGCTGCTTGTGCTCTGAGCTATATTTCTAGCTCTATAATATTTATTTGTAAAAAATAAGTCTTCCTATGATACTGTTGAATAATATGAAACCACAGAATTGTTGATATACCCTAATAATTCTATAATATATGATTCAAAACTCCACTGTATACCTTTCAAAACTGTGATTGAAAAAATAAAGGTTTCAATTCTATATTTTAAAATTAATTTAAAAGAAAGTTCCAATATCATAACTAGTTTTCTTCTCTCAAGAAACTCTTAGGTCATTCACAAAATGTCAACAAGAAGCAGGGCCTCCCTGTGAATCAGTGCAGGGGCCACTGCCACCTGGGGACAGCCAGATCCCACCCCTTCTGGCACATGGCTGGGAAACAACAGCCACACTCCCTGCCCCCATACACACTCTCCCTACCCCTATAAGAGACCAGACACCCAGAGAAACACAGGCTGGGATGATAGTTATTCAAGTGAAATGCAATTTGATGGAGCTGGAGATCCGGCCATGGTGGGACTCAGGCAGTTTATTCACCCGCCCTCTTGGTAAGAGCCTGCAGCGAGGGCCAGGAGGAGAACCATTACCTGTGAGCCTACTGCCACACAGGCTGAAAATCAAGCACACCCTTCCCCCGCCTGCCCCCCCCCCCATAGCTACTGGGAATAGATATCTCAGCATCTCTTGGGAGGATGATCATATACAGTACAGCAAATATGAGAGATTTCCTTCTAGCTTCTGTTTGAAGGCAAAGGTTGTTTTCACTTATGTTTTGTTATGTTTCTTTTGCTCTATTCAGTGTTCTCAATTGGTTTTATAATGTTCTATTTTTGGTTTGATTTTGCTATACCTAATTGACTGGACAACTATTGTGAAGTTAAGGCGATATACCATAGTACCTATTACTACTATCCCAGTATCTTACTGTGAAATCCTGTACCAATTTCACTGCATTGTCTCGATTGGCTTTGTTCTGTCTTGTGCTGCTGCATTTTTACTACTTTCAAAATAAAATTAAAAAAAAAAAAGAAATGCAATTTGATGCTTATGGTGTTTGGTGTTTCACTGACTTTGCAGGTCTGGGGCTGGTGATCTGATTGTCTATTCAGAGGATCACTGTACGCACTGGGGCATGTATGGGGGATCTTCTTCAAAAGGTAGGAGCCATTGTTAACTCCCTAGTATCTGGTTTTGAAGTCCTGTATCATTTTCATTGATTTGTTGGGTTGGGTTTTATTCTATTTTGCTTTGTTTGATTTTGTTATATCTGATGGTGTGGGCAGCTATTTCCAAGATAGCAAGATAATTATGGTAGCCATTTTGGATTTACTACTGTCTTATTTTGAAGTTTTTTTTTTTTTTTTATTGCATTCATTGTTCTATTTTTATTGATTCTATTCTGTTCTATTTTGTCTGATTTTTAGTATGTCTGAAAGTATCTGCAGCTATTTTGAAGACAAGAGGCATTGTGGGTAACCACTGTTGATTTCATACTGTTCTGAAGTCCTGTGTCATTTACAGTGATTTATTTTGATTGGCTTTATTCTGTTTTATTTTGCTTGGTTTTGTTCTCTTGAAAGTAAAAAAAATTATTTAAAAAAATGAGCTATGCACAAGCAAAACTTTTAAAACTACTTTACTTCTGCCAAGTTCAAGGTCCTGAGTTTAATCCTGATAGCAAAAAAAAAAACAAAAACAAAACAAAACAAAATAAAAACCCCTACTTTACTGAGGCATGATTGACCTATAGATAGCTGTACACATTTCATATGCACATTTCAGTGCATTAGGGGATAAGTATAGGCCTATGAAGCTATCACCACCACCAAGGCCATAAATATATCCATCAGCTCTGACCCTCTATTACTGTGTTTCATTTTTTCGTGTGTTTGGTAAAAACACTAATGGTAAAATCTTACCCTCTCAGCAGTCTGAAGGACCCAATGCGGTATTGTTAGCTACAGATTCTGTGCTGCATAGCCTACAATACCACCTATTTGCATTTGTACCCTCTAAACAACACCTCCCCATTTCTCCCTCCCCACTGCTGGAAACCATCAGCTTGGTTATGTTAGACGCCAGATTGCGGTGAAATCATAGTCTGCCATTCTGCGTGTGATATATTTCACTTAGAATAATGCAATCTATATCTTTTTATGTTGTTCAAGTGGCAGTTTTCTTCTTTTTAAAGACTGAATTTGCCAGAAGTGGCGTCTCATGCCTGTAATCCCAGCACTCCAGAAACTGAGGCTGAAGGGCTGCTGTGAATTCAAGCCCACCCTTCACTGTGTAGCAAGACTCTGTCCCAACAAAATGAAACAAAATAAAAAAGCTGAATTATATCCATAGCATGTGTGTGATCCAATGTTTTTACACACTCATCCATCAAAGGACATTTAGTCTGTTTCTGTGTCTTGGCTATTGTGATCAATGCTGCAGTAAATAAGGGAATGCAGGTATCTGTTTAGAACCTAATTTACATTCCTTTGCATAGATTCCCAGAAGTAGTATATGACATTTCTAGCTTTAATTTTTTGAGGAGCTTTCATACCGCTTACACTATGTTCCATAATAGCAGTGTCAGTTTATACTTCTCTCTGCGAAATATGAAGTCTCTTTCTTTTTCAACCTTCTCAACATTTGTGTTGTTTGTTTTTTGAGATAGGGTCTAACTTCGCTATGTATTTGTAAACTCACTAGTAGCCAAGACTTGCCTTGAACTCAGGCTTGCATGTGATCCTCCTGCATCAGCGTCCAGAGGCTAAAGAGTTTTGAATTTTTTTCCTGTGCTTTTTTTCTGTAAGTTTTATGGTTTCAGTTCTTGGACTTTAAGACTTCATCCATTTGCAGTTGATCATTGTATACTGGATAAGGGCCTTTTGTGTATCTGAGGATATCTATTTTCCCAACATCTTCATTAAAGAGACAATGTTTTCTCATCAGTTTGTATTCTTAGTGTCCTTGTCAAAAGTTAGTTGACTATATGCATAGGTTTATTTCTCTATTTAAGGCCCTCTATTCTGCTTTACAGGTCTTTCTATTTTTATGCAAGTACCATAGTGTTGTTTTGGGGGAGTGCTACTGGGAATTGAACTCAGGACCTCATGTTTGCCAGGCAGATGCTGTGCCACTGAGCTAAATCACCAGCCACCACCACACTGTTTTAATAACTGTAGTTTTCTGATACAATTTGAAATCAAGAAGAATCAGTTTGTTCTTTCTCAAGTTGCTTTGTCTATTTGGGTTCTTTTGTGGTTGCTTATGAATTTTAGGATACCTCTTCCTGTTTCTGTAAAAATTCCATTAGAATGTTGGGACTGCATTGTATCTGTGGATCTCTTCGGGTAGAGTGGACATTTTGACAATATTCTTCTAACTCATGCACATGGATATCTGTATATTTGTTTGCGACTGTTTTCATTTCTTTCATCAATGTTTTGCAGTTTTTAGCATACAGGTCTTTTAATCCCTTGGTTAAATTGATACTTAAGAATTTTATACTTTTTGATGCTGTTGTAAATGGGGTTTTTTTGGTCTTTTTCCTTTATATCGGTACCGGGGATGGAACTCACGACTGCCTGTTTGCAAGGCAGGCGCTTATGCCGCTGACCTAAATCCCCAGCCCCCAATGGGTTGTTTTATTAATTTCTTTTTCAAGTAATTTGTTGCTGGTGTACTGAAATGCAACTAATTTTTCTATGTTGATTTTGGATCCTGAAAGTTTATTGAACCTGATAGTTTTAACAGTTTTTTGATGGGGATATTGGGGTTTTCTATATAAGACTGTGACATCTGACCCAGATATAGTATCACAGGCCTCTAATCCCAGCAACCTGGGATGCTGAGGCAGGAGGATCACAAGCTCAGCCTCAGTACCTGAATCTCTTAGTAATACTCGTTCTCAAAATATAAAATTTGAAAAGATTTGGGATTTAGCTCAGTGAAAAGCCTAGGTTCAATTCCTAGCACTAAAAAGAAAAGAAAGGAATAAAGATTGGGACATTTTATTTTACATAAACAAAAGCTGAATGTATTAGACCTACATCAAAAAAGTATCAAGCTATCATGGTATAAAGGGACAAATACCTGGATAGTAAGATCCAATTGTGTAAGATTATAAATTTTCTAAGAACTAATCTACAAATGCAATGTAAGCCCCATTAAATCTCAATAGATTATAATTTAATAAAATTATAGTTAAGACTTTTTAATTGTATAAAATAATTAAAGATTTATAAATAATTTACCAGTTTAGCCCTACATAGTATATGATGAGAGTATAAAACTGAATATAGCATACAATGAGAGTAAATAAGATTGACATGAAATTTGGGGAAATTTAGTACGGTTGGGGGTGGGGATTTAGCTCAGTGGCATAAGCACCTGCCTTGAAAGCAGGCAGTCATGAGTTCGATCCCCGGTACCGATAAAAAGGAAAAAGACAAAAAAAAAAAAAAAAAAAAAAGAAATTTAGTACGGTTGCAGGTATAGATTATGATCCAATAATTGCCCCACTGCGTATGTTCAAAACCCTGCCTTAGGACTAGTCATATATGTCAGTGTGCCTGGCCGTGGGTGGTGGACAGGTTGACATCACTCCTTGGTGTCTCTGTGAGAGGGTTTCTGGATGAGATTAGCACTGGCAACAGTGGACATGTAAAGTGAACTGCCCTAGCTCAACGCATAACATCCAGCCTACGGAGGCCCTGAACGGAACACAAAGACAGAGGAACAAGGAATTCACCTTTGGCTTCCTGAAGATTCCTGGATTCAAGCCTTCAGACCTAGATTGGAATTATACCACCAGCTTTCCAATTAATGAGGGAGAGATTTTATTATTAGTAAGGAGGCAGTCACCAGAGAAACAAAAGCAAAGCTAATAGTGACTCCTTACACAGTGAGAGTATAGCTCAGTGGCAGCGTGCCTGCCTGGCACGTGTGAGACCCTGCCTTCAATCCTCAGCTCTGACTTTTTTATAAAGTGATTGATTACGGAGAAGGAAAATTCAGAATGGGATGGGGAACTAGAGAACTAGGGCTTTGATTAGGAACCCTTATGTACTATTTAACTTTTTTCAGAACATGTAGGAATTACCATATTTTAATCAAATTAAAACAAAAATCTATTTTGGTGTGAATGAAAACCTTTAAGTTAGTACCAAACCTTTGGAAAACGAGGTAGATTTGATCAAGGTGAAATTTATTTTCAGCCCTTTCCATGCCCTCTTCATAGTCTTCTGTCAATATTAGTTTTTGTCCAAAGTCAAAAGGATTCACTGTTCCTTCACCGTGACTCCCTCCTCCCTGATTAATAAATAATCGCTTCTCTAGTTTTCTGCTCCCTCGTGTTGACCATCTCAAATCTCATTTATTCTGCATCCCATGCTAAGTCTTTTTTTTTTTTTCAGTGCCAAGAATCAAATCCAGGGCCTTGAACATGCTAGGCAAGCACTTTACTACTGAGCTACATCCTCTCAGCAAACTCATCCTAAAAGTACCTTTTTCTTAGAGGCTGGGGATTTAGCTCAGCAGCATAAGCACCTGCTTTGGAAGCAGGCGGTCATGAGTTCAATCTCCGGTACTGATAAAAAAACCAAAAAAACCTTTTTCTTGGTTTATAGTAAAATTCAGCAATAATCTAATAACTAAAAATCGTTTCCTCCTCCTGTTCCTATCCCTACCAACATATTAAGATATTATTTCATGAGTTATCTCAGGATAGAAAGTGTTTATGTAGCTTTGTTTTGTTTTTAATCTCAATAACAGGATTACATTGATCAAAATCTCCATTTCCTAGTGTATTATTATGTATCCTGCAAAGCAACTTATGGAATGAATTTATTCCCTTTTAATTTTACTGCCCTACTCCGACATTCTGTTTACCATGAGACTATTTTAAAATAATGAGTTCAAAGGGATTAATCTGTTAACAGACTATTAGGCACTGGAACAGATGGAAAGATTATATGGGAGTTTGTGAGCACTTTTAAAGGAACTTCAAATTATATTATCTTTCCAGGATTCATTTTCTTCTTTTTATGTCATGATTTAGAATCATTATTAACTGGGGTTGGAGTCAAGAGGGACCTTAGTTCAAGGCCAGCCTGCACTGTGTAGGGAGACCCTGCCTCAGAAAAACAAAAACAAAAACGTGAAATTTAAAAACAGCAGTTGTTGAGATAAAATTTATTATAATACCCTTCCTTAACTTGGTTGAAACAGGGCTTACTTTGAACAACATCCCAAGCATGTGGGTGTGTAATAATTACTACTTGTGTGGTGACGATGATGTAAAACTTCTACAGACTTAAATTAATTTAAGGATCACTGACTTACCACACTTTTAATTTACATTTTATGACAAAGATGCAAATCATCACATTATTCCGACAGGTGTTTGTTTTGAGGTACTGAGGGCTGAACCCAGCACCTTTGCACTGACTTAACTACAGCTCTTCTTTATTTTGAGCTGGTCTTGCTAAATTGCCCATGCTTGGCTTGGCTTTGTAGTCCTCTTGCCTCAGCCTCCTAGAGTGTAGGACTATGTATACACCAGCTCCCACCTTTTCTGACAGTTTTCTATACTCAGTCAAAATGTGGAAGGTAGAAAAGTAATCATGCATCCTACAATTAACTACAAATCATTAGTATTTCTACTGTTTTTAATTTATGGCCCCCTAAGTTGCATAGCCCACACGGCTAATATATGCTTCTAAATAAAAATAAATAAATAAAATATTTGCCTCTAAGAAGTGCGGTGTATGGGGCTGAGGATGTGAGTCAGTGGTAGAGTTCTTGCCTTGCATGCACAAGGCCCTCGGTTCAATCCCTGGCATAAAAAAACAAAGAAAGAAATAAAAATACCAGAGAGAGAGAGAGAGAGAGAGAGAGAGAGAGAGAGAGAGAGAGAGAGAGAGAGAGGAATGCAGTGTGTTATATTTCCTGTCCCATCGTTTGAGACAGGCTCCAGCTATGTTGTTTCTGGGGCTGGGTTCAGATTTATGGTTCTCCTACTTCCATCTTCCCAGGAACTGGGATTACAGAGGTGTGTGACTGAGTCCAGCAAACATGCTTGTGATGTTAACATTCAAACAGAATGCAAACAATGGTTTTCTAGCTGTATTGTTCTCTCTTTCCCAGTACTCTGTTCTCAGCTGTAGAGTCTTTCTTATTCTCACTTGGACCAAACTTTTTCTCCAGAGCATATTTCTTTTCCTACCTTTAATAAATGTAAAGCTCCTCTAACTTGAAAAATATGATTTTTTTCTAGATAGGTATTGAAAAATTGTGTGTCTTTCTGTAGATTATGGTGCAGTTTGCAATTATATTTTGTAAATTTCTTCCCAAAGGTATTTTTATCATATGTACCAGGTGTGTGGTCTCACAACATCGAGGAATGAAGTTGTAAACCAACAGGGGACGTTAGGAGAGTTTTATTGGGAATAAAAAGAACAGCTCCTGGCCTTCCAGGAGGAATTCTGAGTAGGTGGCCATGGAAACTGTTTGTCAAAGGTATTTGATAGAGCAATGTGGGTAGCTACCGGCCAAACTACAATTGACCTATAGACCTATAGGACTAAAAGCATGGTTGTTTAACTAATATTGATCCAATAGGGAAATGAGGGTCATGGCAAAGGTGTATGACGAGCATCATTAACTTTAGCTGATCTACAGGGTCTAATATAAAAAGAATAAAAGCATTTCTGGAAAGGGATGGGAGTATGGATATGGATTTTCCTATTTTTTTTTTTTTTTTTTGGTGCTGGGAATCAAATTCAGGACCTTGCACTTGTCAGGCAGATGCCATGCTGCTGAGCCATATCCCCTGCCCCAGCCTGGCTTTTCTGGTCACCCACCTATGTGTCTGATGCCCTACCTACTAAACCAGGTGGTGCTAATTACTATGTAATCTCTAGTTGCTGCTTATTTCTAGTGAGGCTTGCAGAGGTGGCCAATGCATCTCCATGTTGAGGGCTGGCTGTCTTCAAATTTGCCACCAACCACGATTTTGAGGATCTCATCTTTTGCGTTCTCTTGAGGGCCTGATCCTCTCTGACTGCCTATTAACTTCTATCTTAACTTAGTGGTCTGTAATAGTATGAAAACTTAAAAGAAAGATTGTGGAAATCAATGAATTAAAAGTCAGTAAGGGTGACAATTAATTTTTTTCTTTTCCTTTTTTGAGACAAGAATTCACTGTGTAGCTCAGGTCGGCCTCAACTCCTGAACACCCTACTGTCTCAGCCTCCTGAGCACTGAGAGTCAGCTGTGTACCACCAGGACTAGCATGTTTGTACTTTTAAGTAGACTCTGGACCTTACTTTAATATCATTTTGCAGAACTAAAATATCTTTTTCTTCCATTTTTTTCTAGTTAGTCAACAAGAATCTACAATTGTTTTAGCATTAAAAGAATACTCAATTCTGAAAACTTTCTCCAGAAAGCCTGGGGGTGAAATTATACTAGATTTCTTTCATGTATATTTTTGTAATTCAGCGTCTTGCTCATAAACATTGCTTACTAAAGGAATGAATGCAATTTTTAAATGTAGTTAATCTACATTTGATTTAAAGTAACTGCACAAAGGCTTAAACATGGACATAACTGGTCTCTAAAAATTGTCTTCAATGTGATTGCTTGCAAGAGCCAGCAGGCATAGCTTCCCCTGTAAGAAGTAAACTAGCAAAAGAACAAAGAACGAAAAGAACAAGTTTTTATTCGGCTTTTGGTATTGGGCATTGAACCCCAGATCTTCTTTAAGCTACATTCCCCCAATCCTTTTGGTATTCTGAGACAGGGACTTCCTAAATCACTTATTTACCCATACTGGGGCCATGTGTACTATTCTCCGTCTCAAGATTACAGGCATGTGCCACCATGCCGGGCAGGGAACAGCCTTTTAAAGTCACTTATGAGAAATGTGTTTAAACCCATTCATTTTTATATTTGAAATACGAGTTTTGTGATGCAGCGATTCAATTTTATATTACAAAAATACCACTCTTATAATAAGGAGCAGTTTAAATCCTAGCTCTGCTGATTCACATTAGATCAGGGCCACTGTGACCGACCTAACCAACCACACTTTCTCTGTCAAATGTGATTATTATCTACCTCGAGAGTCATTTAGTTATATAAATTGGATAAATGTAATTTGATACGATGTCGGATACATACTAGACGCTAAGTACCGTTCCCATTATTACTATCTTGGTTTTGTTTTCGTGACAGGGTCACGCTGCCCTAGAACTACGCAGCTCAGGCTGGTTTCCAGCTCGCTGGGCTCTTCCTGCTCAGCGTCCCCAGGGCTGCGGTTACAGGCTGCACCCCCACCCCCCGCAGGGCCCCACGATTAGCAGTAAACAGACATGTGGGTGAGAGGTCATAGACTGAATCTTATTTCAAGATTGGTATCAGAACTGTTTGAATAGTTGGGCTCCCAAGCTCAAAAACACTGAAAGGTTGATTAACGTGTGTTTTACTTTGGTCGAAAATAACTGTATTCGCCACAATAGTGCGTGAAGCCCACCAAAGAACAATCTCGTTAAACAAAACAAAACAGCCATTACCACCAGCTTGCCACACGAGCCTCCAACTGCGAAGCTTCGGCGGGATTCTGAGGTTGCGGCGCGCCGCCTGCAGCGCGACAGGGGCGTGCCGCGGCCGTAAAGCAGCTTGCTGCGACCACGTGGCCTCCGCGGCGTCCTTGGGAGGCCTGGGGCTGGCTGGCCATGGGGAGTCCGCTGAAAGGTGGGGGGCTCCGCTCCCTGAACCTGCTCAGGTCGCTGCCGCGTGTGAGCCTGGCCAACCTAAAGCCCAATCCCGGCTCCAGGAAACCGGTAAATGGCTGATGGTGGAGCAGGGAGCGCTGGGGGCAGGGGCCCAGGCCGTGGCCTGGCTCTTCCTGTCGTGGTCCAGGACAGCTTTTGCCAGAGGGTGCTGCCTCAAGCGGAGGGTTGCTAAGCCAGCTGCCCTTCACTCCCCAGAGAAAATCTTCTCGCACGTTGCCAACTCTTAATAAGGTTTATATTTAGGGCATAAAAATTTAGGGGGCGCAAACTCAGAAACTGCAAAATGATTATCATTCAAAATTGCATTTAAAATAAAGTCGTTCCCCAGCAAACGGATATTTCGTCGTCATTAAAAAGGTGTAAGTTGACTTATTCCCGCAGCTCACTGAATATAGCTTTAAAAACTGTTAAATCGTCGACAGACTGTCGTAGGATAGTATAATTTCGTTGTTTACGTGAAGTGCTAGCAAGTTTAAGGAAGTATGTTAGTCTCCAAATTTAGAATTCCAAAATAGAAACCCCTCCTGGAATATTCGTTTAAGCTTGTTTTATATGTTTAATTCTAGGATACTGTTAGTCCCTATCTGATCATAACCCGTCCCTTATTTTTGCAACTTGTGAACTATAGTTTGTGTTTTGGTTACAAGAACTGCCAAGTCTTCAGAGGCAAAGATGCTAATGGGGTATGGATATCGGAGCAGCTAGAACAGTGCCGCCTAGCTTTAGCTAAGTGCTGGTTGGTTGGATGGGTGAATGAATGGCATAACCAAAAATATTCCGCGGAAAGCTGAAATACAGTTTTTTGAAATGTATCCTAATATCCTAAAACTTCCTTTTTATTTGTAGGAGAGACGACCTAGAGGTCGAAGAAGAGGTAGAAAATGTGGCAGAGGCCATAAAGGAGAAAGACAAAGAGGAACACGGCCCAGACTGGGCTTTGAGGGGGGCCAGACACCATTTTACCTCCGCATCCCAAAATACGGATTTAATGAAGGACATAGGTAATGTTACTCTGCTTTTTAAAGGACAAACTCCTAACTTCCACTTAGAATCACCTAAAAAAATAATTTTGTGGAAATTTAAAATTCATTTCAAAGTGAACTTTTTTTTGCTGCTGTTTCTCTGAATCATTTACTGTAATGAAACAGCCTGGATTAGTAGGGAAAAAAAGCTCAGACATAATCAGACTTGCAAAATAGAGATTATGGCTGAGCTAGTCCAGACATAATCAGACTTGCAAAGTGGGGGTTGTACCTGTTCTTATGATTGCTTAAAAGATTACCAATAAAAATTTATATGTCAACAGATAACAGATATATATGTGGCCCATTGTGGACCACCACTGTATAATTCAGATAATAACATTTTTCATAAATGTATTTGTTTGTATAGATGAGTAAATTAGGTGCTTATAGAGGCAAATTATTTTTACTGTGAAGTACCCTAATTCCATCAATATCACTTGTTTGTGAGGCAGTCAGGAAGGTTTTATTTTGTCAAACCATCAAAAGCGATGGAAGAGAAAATCATAGGACAGAGCTTCAAGCTGATTTGGAGAAGTTGCAGGAAAATTTTTATTTTCCAACTGTTGCTTTCTTGATCCATAGCTTCAGACGTCAGTATCAGCCTCTGAGTTTGAAGAGACTGCAGTATCTTATTGATTTGGGTCGAGTTGATCCTACTGAACCTATTGACTTAACCCAGCTTGTCAATGGGAGAGGTGTAACCATCCAGCCACATAAAAGGGACTATGGTGTCCAGCTGGTGGAGGAGGTAAGTCTGCATTAAATCTTTTGGTGTTATGTAGAAACGTATTTTTTATTTCTATATATAGTAGTTCCTGTCTTACTCCATTCCAAATGCATGCCTGAAACCATGGACATCATGACCTATTTTTCCTTTATATACATACCTATAATCAGATTAGTTTGTAAATTAGGCATTTAAGAGATTAATATTAATAACTTCCCACAGATCTCAGCATAAGTTTTTTTTCTGCCCTTACCTGGGTGTGGTGGTGCAGGCCTGTAATCCCAGCACTGGGTAGGCTGAGGCAGGGGAATTGCTGAGAGTTTGAGGCCAGCCTGGACTACTTATTGAGCATGAATGAGGTCAGCCTAACCTGCCCAGTGAAACCTTGTCTCAAAAAAATCAAAGAAATGAGGATTTTTTTCTTCCCTAAATGAGTATTTTTACTTTTTAACTTAAAGAACTACTTTATGACTTCTCTTCGGCTTATCTGAATTGCCGTTATCACTACGGTTGCACTTTTGGTGCTATTAAGTAAATACGGATCACGTGAATAGAAGCGTGATACTGTAAGAGACTAGTGGGCAGGCAGTGTATACCATGTGGGTATGGTGGAAAGGGGATGATGTGTCATGGGCAGGGTAACGTGGGATGGCATGAGATTTTACCACACTACTCAGCACACAATTTAAAACTTAAAAATTGTTTATTTCTGAGATTTTCCATTTATCTTTTCGGACCATGGTTGAAATTTGCTTAATGGAAACCAAGGCAGGCAAAACTGAGAATAAAGGGGAATTGTTATAAGTAACATTCTGCCCTCTTGTTTTTATCCAGTTTGAGTTGTGTTCTTAGGTTACTTAGTTTTTTTTTTTTGTCTTTTTGAGACAGGCAGTTCAGGCTGGCCTTGGGCTCATTTTGTAGCTCAGGCTGATCTTGAACTTGGCAATGAACTTGCAACGATCCTCCTGCCTTGGTCTTCCGTGTGATGGGACTACAGGCGTGTGCCACCACACCCGGCTTCATTACTTAGTTTTGGAAAGTTGAACATTGTGCCTTGAAGGACTGTGCTCCCTCATCCCGAATGTGTTTCTCTGTATTGATATAGCTTACTCCCTCATCCACCTCTTTTGAGTCTCTCCCCAAATGTCAGCATATCAGGAAGATCCTTTTTTTTCTTGAGAGGCCGGCTTTGAACTCAATGTGTAGCCTAGGCTGGTCTGAACTCCTGAACTCCTGAGGATCCTCCTGCCTCAGCCTCTCAGTGCTGGGATTACAAGCATGTATCACCATGCCTGTCTGGAAAGATCTTTTTTGACAGCTCTTTATAAAAGAACACTTGCCCCACCTCGCAGTCACATTGTCTGCCTTACTCTGCCCAAAACATTTTTCTTTAATGTTTATGAATATTTGCATTTAGTATCAATTTATGCATTAATGTTTCATTGTCTTCATTACTAGAGTGTAAGCTCTTGAGCTCAGGTAATTGACTGCTATATTTTCAATTTTGGTAGTATTAGTACATGATAATTAATATTTATGGAGGAATAGGTTGTGGTGGTGCAGGCTTGTATTCTCAGCACTCAGGAGGCTGAGGCTTAAAGGTTGCTGCGAGTTTTGAGGCTTGAAGGTTGCTGCAAGTTTTGAGGGCAGCCTGGACTGCATAGTGTGACTCTGTCTCAAGAAACAAAAACAAAACAGAAAAATTAGGAGGGAAAGGTATATATTATATTTTACTCTTAACTGCAGTCAAGGAATTGGCCAGGAGTTTATATGACAATAAATTTTTGTATATTGTTAATCAACCATTGTTTATTTTATTTAATGCACAAGAAACTCAGTGTCCACTAGAGAGAAGCACATGATGATAGAAAAACCTTGTAGCTGCCTTTCAAAAAGTAAGACTATGTACAGAAGATTTTCAGATAAGATAGTTTGAAAACAGAATACCAAATACGTGGTTAAGCCTCAGTGTTTTATTCTATGTTTGTCTTAACACATGAAAAGGTCCATGACTGTATTAGCATATCTCAGTAGGCTTTAGGTGTCTGTTAAACTAGTAAAAATTATCTTGAGAGCTCTACTCCAAGGGAGTGGTGGGGTAAATGCAGTCACATGTTATTTACTGATCTGTAAAATATTTACCTTTTTTAAATTTCATATTTGCAAGGACATGATAGATTTTGAAAACTTTTTGATACAGGGTCTTGCTATGTAATTCAGGCTGGCCTCGAACTTGCAGTGATCTTCCTGCTGGCCTTCTGAGTGCTGGGATTACAGGTATGCATCACCACTCCTGGCAAAACCTATTTTGAGAAAGAAAACAAAAAACAACCAAAAATTGTTTTAATCCTTTAACACAAAATTGTCAATTTAGAAATATATATTCTCTAGGAATTGAAAATTGATAAAAATAGGATAGCCTAAATATAAAAAAAAATTTTTTTGGTAGGTTTTCAACATAGAGATATTTAAAAACAGGAACTACTATTGTACTGGAGGTATTTTGGAGGAGAAAAGGTAGTTTAAAAAGGAATCTTGATGTAGTTTTCTTAGCCAAGCTGTTTACTAACAGGCTTCGTTTTGACTTATGACAGGGTGCTGACACCTTTAAGGCAAAAATTAATATTGAAGTACAGTTGGTTTCTGAACTAGCCATTGCTGCGATTGAAAAAAATGGTGGTGTGGTTACTACAGCCTTCTATGATCCGAAAAGCCTTGGTAAGCTTGCTCTTGGGTTGGTTGTCTTCTTTCTGTCTTTTTCTTCTGCTAGTTGCTGTTTTTTAATTACTTACGGAATAGCAAATTTAGAGATGTACATCTCTCACGTGGATTATCTTGTTTTTAGAAGATTTAAAAAATAAATTTATACATAGTCATCATGTATAGAATGAATATTTGTATTTCTTATTTATATTTTTTTTTTCAGAAATTCTGTGCAAACCTATTCCATTCTTTATGCGTGGCCAACCCATTCCAAAGCGAATGCTTCCACCGGAAGAGCTGGTACCGTATTATACTGATGCAAAGACCCGTGGTTACCTGGCTGACCCTGCCAAATTTCCTCAAGCAAGACTTGAACTTGCCCAGAAGTATGGTTATGTTCTACCTGACATCACCAAAGATGAACTCTTCAAAATGCTCAGTACTCGCAAGGATCCAAGGCAGATTTTCTTTGGTCTGGCTCCTGGATGGGTGGTAAACATGGCAGATAGGAAAATTCTAAAGCCTATAGATGAGGAGCTCCTCAAATACTATAGCTCGTGAATTCCCTCCCAGGAAAGCAGAGTTGTGAAGAGTACCAGAAAAGGGACTGAACCGTGGATTTCCCAAACGTATAATACCTTTCCAGGGTTGATGTTAGCTGTCAGGATTTTTTTTAATGTATATTCATCTAAAATAAAAATAAAAGTGCAAGAAACAGAAACTGCATAAAGGAATTGAGTTGGTATAGACTGTGTCTCAGAGATTTAATGTTGCTGCTTATCTGTTGAGGGAGTTGGTAACTTTTGAAATATTTCTAGTCCACCTTTTCATGATCTTTTCCTCCAGCCTTTTCTTGCTGTTGTCATGAGCTAGAATGAATGAGAAAGTGGAATGGGATTGATTAGTAGGCCTGTTCATTGAGATTAGAGCCAGCAGCGTACAGGCAGTGGAACTGGGTGTGGTGGTACCTGCTTCTGATCCCAGCAGTTGAGACTGAAGCAGGAGGATTACTGCAATTTCACTTTTTAGGCCAGCCTGGGCTAGGTAGAGAGTTAAGGGGCCAGCATGAACTACATATTGAAATCCTGTCCCCCTGCCCAACCCCAGAAAAGCTATGGCTTCTTTTGTCCAGGGAGCCTTAGGGAAGTGCTATCCAGTTGGGGTGGAAGGCATTAGGAGTACTAGTTTAGCTTCTAAGTTGTGTGCATAGATGTGTGTGGCAGTAAGTGTTGATTTTGTTTATGGTACCTCTTGTGACGGAACCCAAGACCTTCGTACTGAGCTATGGGTCCAGCCCTTTTTAACTTTTTTGTTTTTGAGATGACATCTTGTCCTGGCTGGCTTTGAACTTACCATCATCCTGCCTTAGCCACCTCTGACACACTGGGGTTACAGGCACGCCCCACCATGTCCAGTCTGCGTTTTCTAGCAACACTGGAGATTAGAGATACTCTGATAAAAGTAGACCACAGTCAAGCCATGAGCAGTTTTTTCTTAAAGAAGGTAAGAGTTCTAATGGTTACAATTTTACTTATCTCAGACATTGGAGACTTTCGTATTTTGTTCCATCTCAAATAATGGAAAACTTGTTCAGTGATTACATAAACCATAAAATCATGTAAACACTTTTTTTTTGAGCTGGGGCTTTGTCACATTGAGTCTGACCTTGAACTCCTGGGCTCAGACTGTTCTTCCTCAGCTTCCTGAGCAGCTGAAGCTAGCACCCAGCACCAAACTCAGTGAATGTAGGAGAATCAGAAGTTAATGAGGTTATTTAACTTTGCGGTGATGTATTATACCTAAATCTCATAAGTGTTTTCATTTACTTGAGTGATTAAAAGTTGATACTTGAGTAATTCATGATAGCATGATAATTCTTACAGAGAATAAAATTATTCTTGGCTGATTTTAGTTTTTGTTTTTCTTTTCTTTTTCGTGTGTGTGCATGCATGTGTGTGTGTGTAAGACAGCATTTCAACTGTGTAGTTCTGACTGTCCTTGAATTTACTTTGTAGCCCAGGCCAGCCTTGAATTCAGTGATCATCCTGCCTCAACCTTTTGAGTGCTGGGATTAGAGGTATGCACCATCAGACCTGGCTGCTGATTATTTTTTAAAAATAAAAATGTATAAAAACCTAAACCATAGCCAAGCATGGTGGTATACACCTGTAATACCAGTACTTGGGAGGCTGAGGCAGGAGGATTGCTGTGAGTTTGAAACCAGCCTGGGCAACAGAGTAGGTTGAAGGCCAGCCTCAACTGCAGAGCAAGACCCTCAAAACAAAACAAAAACCCCTAAACCATGCATTGTTTTGTCTTCTCTGACTTTTTAAGCTCATATATTGCTAACCTGGAATTCAGTTTATGAATTTATAAGTTTATGAGTTTATCAAAGTTTTGTAGTCTGATTTGTTATTAAACCACTTCTTAGAACCTAGAACTGCAGGTGTGGTACTGCATGCCTGTAATCCCAGCACTTGGGAGACTGAGGTAGGAGAATCACCATGAGTAGTTTGAGGCCAGCCTGTACTACATAGAGACTGTCTCAAAAACAAAAACAAACACAACCAAAACCCCCCTAGGGTTTAGAATCATCTTTTTTGATAATCTCTATGGTGGCATATGAAATCTCTGGAATTCTAGAGGCTAAGCTAAAGTTTTAAAACATAGTTTTGTTGTGTTGGGTCTGCCTTTAGCTGCATTGGCTAGGAACTCCAAATCACAGTGTTTGAGTGGTATGAAGTTTATTTTTTTCTCACCAAGTACCAAACTCCACTCAAGGACTTCTGCTGAGTCTGTTGCACAAAGCCATGGAGCCCGAGGTTTTTCCTTGATAAACCCTCCCATGCAAAGACAGATCTTCGTTTTCATGATCCAAATAGGGATGGGCAGGAGGAAGTCAGCTTTTCTTAAGGAAGGTTCTAGAAGCTGCCACGTAGGGTTTGTTTATGTCTTACTGGCCATACTTTGAATCCTGTCTTTTCCTCAGAGCAAAGTCCTAATTTCTGCCAGAAAAGGGCATCCAGATGCTGGCTGGCAGATCCCGGTCAGATCTTTTCAGATGAGGAAGAGGAGCTGAAAATGAATTACTAGATGCAAACTGCTCCGCAGAAGACCCTTGCTCAGTGCTGAGGCTTCCTGCCCACGGTCTCACTACCGTTTTTTCTCCCATAGAAGCCCTTATGAACCTCAGCCCCCTCAGACACATTTGAGCAACAAAGAAGCCTCCTATCTTCAGGGCCAGCTGTGACTACATCTATTTCCTCCCATTAGTTTCTGTCTCCTGAGTCTTGGATAAGCAGCAAGTAGTACGGACCTTGTATCAGTGAAAAGCAGATGTAATGCAAGATGTACAAATAGGTAATTCACAGCATTGGCTCACAGCAGCCACCCAGAGTCAGGTGTGGGAGTGTGGAAGGTATGCATGCTGGAGGTCCAGGGGACCTGGTGGAAGGCCTGGAGCTCTCAGTTGTGCCCGGCGGAATCCCAGGAGGCCAAAGGGTGTGCGCTGGAAGCCAGGAGACAGCATCCGAGGTAAAGGTGAAGGCTGGAGCTCCTCAGAGGAGCAGCTGTGAGCCTGCCAGCCTTTCTGTTTCCCTCCTACATCATTCAGGTGGTGAGCAATACCCAGTAAATCACATCTTCAGTAAACTCCCTCAGCCACCCCAGAACAATGCTGATCCAATGTAGCTAGCTGGGTGTTTCTTACTCAGGTTGACACAGTCAGTTCAGTCACACATCTTAAAGTCCAGTCACACTAAAGGCAGCAGAGTTCATGTTCTCTTACAGTTGCTTGTCCCTAGCCTACCTCTCAAAGTTAATAAAACTTTTTGATTAAAGGGAGATGCATATACTATTCTGAGCTTACCTGTTATATCAGATATAATGTAGTTTACATGGGTCCTTGGGATTGGATCTTGAGCCTTGTGAATGCTAGACATGAATTATAGCCCTCAGCTGTGTATCAAATACATTTAGCAGACAGCGTACATTTCTGAGTGCTTTCCAGCAGGCTATTTAAACTGTGTCCCTTATTTTTTTTTTTCTTTTTTTTTTTTTTTTGGTCTTTTTCGTTTTTATCGGTACCAGGGATCGAACTCACGACTGCCTGCTTGCAAGGCAGGCGCTTATGCCGCTGAGCTAAATCCCCAGCCCCCTGTGTTCCTTATTTTTAAACTATAACGTGGAACTCTGTGAAATACAGTGATGATCTGTAAAATACAAGGTTGTATAAAATAAACTATTGTTTCCACTATAACACCTTTTTTTCTTTTGCAGTGCTGGGGATAGAACCCAGGGCCTCATAATAGGCTACCACTGAGCTGTATCCTCAGCCCTAGTGGTAATACCTTAACCACTTACTACTCCACTTATTTAAAGGCAAGGTGACCAAAAATTGCATTCTTTTTCATTATTTCTTATGAGGTAACAGGAAATATAAAAATGACAATTCTATCAAACTTATCCAATACAAGAATAAGCTGGTTCAAATGACACCTGCCCAAGCGATGATGCTCAGGTTGGTTGGTTCATAAACCTGTCCAGTAATGTTGGGATAAACTGTTGAGTGGATAATGGTAGAGATGCTGCTTTGGATCGATGAAAACTACATTGACCTTAACGTATTTACATAGGAATGAATTTCCTGATATGTAAACATGTAATCTTCTGTATCTGAGTATGAAATGTGGAAATAACCTAAGAAGTACCGTTTTTGTTTGTTTGTTTTTGTCTTTTTGAGACAAGGTCTCACTCTGCAGTTCAGGCTACCTTGAGCCCACTTTGTAGCCCAGGCTGATCTTGAATTTGCAGTGATCCTCCTGCCTCAGCCTCCTGAGTGCTGGGATTACAGGCCTGTGCCACCACACCTGGCTAGAAATACCATTTTGTGCTCTGGCCTTAAGTAACTTGTTGCCTTGCCTTATTATGGCCAACTGCTGTATCTTTCAAGCAGCTGGGTACCTCCTCAGCAGGGAAAGTTCCTGGGAAATGTGGAAGAAGTTAGTCACCTAGAGGAACTCTGCACAGGCTGCAGCCTTCTGGGCTCAGAATGTGCAGCAGGTCCTGAGTTCCTTTCCCCCTACATAGAAGGACTAAACTACCCGGACCCTGGGCATAGAAGGAAAAGACAAAAACAAAAAACAAAAACAGTTCAACAAAAAGCTTGCTTGGTTGCGGGTTTATAGGTGGCCTACAGGTAAAAGGAAATTGGGATAGAATGATAAAGGGAAGAATGAAAACAGGAAACAGATGTCTGGTGCTCTGTAATGCTCTGCCTGTCCTTATTCAGTAAGCGTGGGTTTAGTCACAAGCAGCTGTATCCTGATCTTAATATTGCAGTCGCACTGATCATTCTTCACCAAAACAGATGTGGCCCCCAGAACCTGTCCTTGCTTTTAAATGGGTAGCACTTAAATTGCTGTGTGGTGGGGAGACTCAGTTTATCTGACACTGCTGGGTTTCAGGGTATTGGTTTGCTATGACCATCTAGCAATTTGCAAGCGTAATGGGGAAGAGAATGGATTGGCAGATGGAAGCTTTATTTTAAGAGTTTACATTTCTTGGAAATAGAAAAAAGCAGGAAAGCTTTGGTCTGTATGTCAGTCCTTTTCCTGGGGTATGGATTCAGCTGTTTTCAGTATGCATGGCTTCGATGTTTAAGACAAAACAAACCTTGAGTTAATATGTATTTAAAAAGATTTTTAAATTTCTTGGGGGAAATAATTGCTATACATTTCCCATTTATCGAGGTCCTAGGTTTTCTTTTTTATTATCATACTCCTGATTGCTGTATATGCTTTGGAAAATGAGTGCTTCTATCTACTCTAGTAGGATAATGTATGGTCACTCAGTTCAGTGTGGCAGAGAATAAAATGTGCTTTCTAAGGCGAGTGCAAATACCAGAATGGCTGTGCCTGCAGTACAGGACTTTCTTTGTGAAAGACACAGCATGAAAAAGTCACGTAGCCTTCCACCCACCCTAAGCCTTCCGAGCTACCTGAAGAGGTGTCCCTGTTTTCAGGCCACGTTAATTTATACATGGGATCTGCTTGTCATGTAAAGGTATTATAATTTGTGAGCTTATGTTCATTTTTGTTGGATCTGTATATTGAACAGGGACTTCATCTTTTTTATTTTTAGTTTTTTGAGACAGGGTCTTGCCAAGTTGCTAGGTTGGGCTCAAATGTGCCATCCTCTTGCCTCAGCTTCCCAGAGTGCTGGGATTACAGACATTTTAAATAACTGATGGTATCTGATTCTAAAGTTGTATATATTGAAGAAAATTCAGAAACTACCAAAAGAAGAAAAAAGTGTTAGTTATTTAAGATTTTGACAATGTCTTTGGACTTTGTTTTTTCTCTAAGTATATGTGTACAGTGATTTTTCGTTCTCATCAGTTAAGATCCTTGTGTCTCTTTTAGGATAGATTTAGAAACATCAAAGTAGCTTAAATTTCTTATATTCAACTATATATATTTTAAATATTATTTAATAGACACTTTAAAAGAATATGAGGTCTGGAATTCACAAAGATGAATAGAATAACTTAATTTTTTTCTTCTAAGTTTTGAAACAATTTTAATTTTAGGTAATAGGAATAATTATTTTTAAAAAGTCATGATAAAAATGTACATTAGTAGCATTAATTAGTTTAATTAAATAAAATTAATTAAAGTTTAATTAAATAAAAGGCAAAACCTAACATTTCTTGATTTCTTCTGGTTATATAGACTATTTTCATAATTTACAGTAATTTAAACCTAGAGCTAGAAATTTTCACGACTGCTCTGTGTTTTATATATCTACAATTTTATATCTGGAGAAACTGGAGTACGTTTTCTAGTGTGACTGCTGCAGAGTATTAAGTTAAACAGTCAGAGTTGCACCCGTAAGTGAGACAATAGACAGTATAAGATGTCACCTGAAGCCAAGCTTTCAAATAGACTTTGATCAAAGAACCTGGATGTATATGTTGCTCTAAATCAAATATAAAACTGGCTATGATTTGCTAGTTCTTCCAAATGATAAGAAGGAAATTCCTGCTCCTTAAATGAAACAAATCAGTAGGGCGCTACTTGTGTGTTGGCTCCTTATCTCCACGTAGCTTTCTTTTCTGCCTGTACAGCTTTGGCCGTGCCATCTATCTGCCCTTCTCCTTTGCTTCCTTCCTGCCCCTCTTGTTTCTTCCCCCATGGCAAGCTTTCCAGGGGAGCCCATTCCATTCAGACAGTTCCATCCTCCTCCTCCAAGAAGCCTGGCTAAGGCTGTTTCTCTCCAATCAATACGGTTTATTTTCTTTTTCTAACATGACAGGTTGTTTTGGTGATTTGTATCTAGGAAAGGTATTTAGATTTACATCAGAAAAATATGGAATATGTCTGTCCCCTCCTGTCGTAGTTACTTTTCTCACTACAGAGACAAAATACCCGACACCCAAAGTTAAAGGAGGAAAGGTTTATTTAGCTCACAGTTTGTAGAGGCTTCAGTCCACAATGGGCTGGCTCTACGGCAGGGTGGCACGTGGCAGAGGGGC
This sequence comes from Cavia porcellus, assembly GCF_034190915.1. Taxonomy (NCBI): domain Eukaryota; kingdom Metazoa; phylum Chordata; class Mammalia; order Rodentia; family Caviidae; genus Cavia; species Cavia porcellus. The sequence goes on along the minus strand of NW_026947494.1, from coordinate 75,730,986 downwards.
AGCAGGGGAAGACAGCAGGAGCAACAAAGGAGAAGGGCTGTGTCTGCTGTCCCTTGTATTATATGCAGGCTACCATGCTTGGGTGGGTGAAGCGCTTACATCCTTAACCCCGTAAACTAGATTCAGCCACCTCTGAAAAGCCCACCCCACATGACTGCATGAGGCTTTGCGGGCACATCTAGACACGAACCATAATATCTCCAGTGCTGCCTCTGGTCTCTTTGTGGTTCCTTCTCCCACATCCCAGTTCCTCCCAATCACTGAACTGTTTTCTGTCCCTAAAATTTTCCAGGAGTGCTGTAGATTGAACCATATTGTGTATTGCATTTTGAGTCTGGCCTTCAATTAGCAGAATGCATTTTCAAGATACATCCATTCTGTCGCCTCTCCAGGTGGTTCAGTCCTTTTCGTTGCTGATAGAATTCCATTACGCAGATGTGCCATACTTGTTCATCTGTTTATATTTGTGTTGCTTCCAGCTTTTAACGATTATTAATAAAGACATTATAAATAATTGCATTTTATTTATGTTAATATGTATAAATAACACATAGCTTTTTATTGGTTAGTTATATACCATTAAATAATTTGCTTATTCACCCCTGTTGTTAGATCATTGCATTATTTACAGTCATTGTCTATTAAAAAGAAACTGCTGTGAACATTTGTGTGCAAGTCTTTGCACACAGAGACACATTTTCCTTTCTCATAGATAACTTCTTAGCACTGGAATGTCTGGATTGTATACCAAATTGTTTTATAAAGTGGTTGTACTATTTTACATGCCCACTAATGACAAATGAAATATCCAGTTCCTTTACATGCTTATTAACACATGGAGGGTCTTTCTGAGTTTCAGCTATTGTAATAGCTGTAAAGTTATCTTTTATCTTAATGACCATAATATCTTTTCAAGTGCTTATTTGCCATTGATGTACCTTCTTAGGTAAAAAGTGAAATATTCCTATTTTTCTTATTTAAAAATTAGATTATTTATAATTGCTGTTTGAGTATCTTGAAAATATATACTGTATTTCAGTTATGTATCAGATCTTTGTTTTGTAAATATTTTGTCTGTTTTATGTTTGTATTTTCATTTTCTTGATACTGCCTCTGTGAGTGTGTGTGTGTGTTACCATAGATTGAACACTGAACCCAGGGCTTTCACACCGAGCTATGTCCCCAGACTCTTAAACTTTTTTTTTTTTTGGTCTTTTTGAGACAGGGTTTTGTTATACAGTTCAGGCTGGCCCTGAGCACACTTTATAGTCCAGACTGGTCTCAAAGTTGCAATGATTCTCTTGCCTCAGCCTCCAGAGTATGGGATTATAGGCATGCATCACCACACCCAGCTTTGTTTTTAAAACTTTTGAGACAGGGTGTTATGGCTTGTAGCTAGGTGTCCCCTCAAAGCCTCATGCTGTCATAGGTGCGGCTTTTTGGAGGTGGCTGGATATAGGGTGTGTGCTGCTGGAGTTAGAGAGATGAGGCTGGGATTGATTTACAGTTGGATGTTAGGATTAAGAGTATGAGTGTTACCTACTCCAGATAAGATACAAGGGACAGAAAGAGCTGCTGTGGTTGCTGCTTGCCGCTTGCTGAGTTCCGCATGCTCTGCTTTGCCATGAACTGTTTTTCCTGTGGGATGCTCCTCTGCCATGTCACTCTGCTGTGGTGCCAGCCAAGTATGGAATGAAACCTCTACAAACTCATGCACTAAATAAATCTTTCCTCCTTTAACTTGGAGTGTCAGGTATTTTGTTTTAGCAACAAGAAAAGTAACTAAGACACAGGATGCCGCTACATTTCCCAGGCTGGGTTTTTCCTGCTGATTGAGGCTTTCCAGAATGCTAGGATTACAGGCATGTGCCACCGTACCTGGTTTTGACACTGCTTTTTTTGTTTGTTTGTTTTTATTTTGAAGAGAGTAAAACAACACAACAAAACAAAACAAAGCAGATCAGAAGTGATACAGATTTCACAGCAAGACAGCAGATCATCACTGGCTTCTTGTTTTCTTCTAAACAAGTGTCCATATCTTCACACTCAATGAATTCATACAAAACTGATCAAAACAGAGTGATGAAGGCATTTTAGGCCTTCAAAACCAGACAATAGGGAAGTCAACAATGGCTGTCATAATGTCTCTCATTCTCTTAAAAATAGCTGACCATACCTTCATGTATGTTGAAATTAAACAAAACAAAAACCATTGAACAAAGAAGCATTACTGGATTTCACAGCATGATGATACAGAATCAGCAGTAGATACCATAATGTCTGTTTTCTTCAAATTAGCCATTCATTTCATCGCACATAATAGAATTGATTCTTATAAACTGTTTAGGAGAAGTTCTAGGCATGTATAAACCTCTACATGCACATCTATCCTTTCTGCATTAGAGCAAAAACAAAACAAAACAGATTACTAGAAAAATAAGAAACAAACAACAACAACAACAACAACAACAACAACAAAATAGCAAAGAGTCCAAAACAATGATGGTATAGTCCTTCCAAACAAGTGGTAGGGGCATAAGTAGGGTTGTTATTTTACACAGTGATCTTCAAGAGTTCCTCAGATCATGAGACACATGCAAAAATTGTTCCAATTCTATGAATGTTTACTGTTTTGTTTCAAGAACTGATAGAATTTGTAGCACAATCATCTTAGCTATTCTAAGTGTATTTATACAAATGTAGATATTTTTTTCTTTTTCCTCCTTTTCCCTGAGATATTATTTTTTTCCCTTTGAGCAGATTCTTACCCTTTCACTATATTTATTGAGGATTTTGTATCTTATGTACTCTTATCATTTCTTACACTAGGGAGACAATACAGTATTTTACATGTGAGTTTAATTTATTTTACTTGTGAGTATGGTCTCAAGCTGCGTCCATTTATTTATAAATATCTCAATGTGATCTTTCTTTATAGCTGAGTAGTACTCCATTGTATAAAAATACCACAACTTTTTTATCCATTCCTCAGTTGATGGACACTTAGGTTGTTTCCAAGATCTAGCTATTACAAATTGTGCTGCTATAAACATGGGTGCACGTATATCACTGTGGTATGATGCTTTCAGTTCTTCTGGGAATATGCCTAGAAGCGGAATAGCTGGGTCAAATGGGACTTCAATTCCAGCTTTTTGAGGAACATCCAGAGTGAACTCCACAGTGGTTACACCAGTCTGCACTCCCACCAACAGTCTGACACTGTCTTTTGAAAGGGACTTTTCATTTTAATGTAGCCCAGTTTGTGAATTTTCTTTTATGGGTAATGCTTTTTTTCTTTTTTTTTGGGGGGGGGTGATGTTGTAATATTATATCTAAGATATCTCTGCCTACCTCAGAACCACAAAATTTTTCTTTTTTCTTCCAGAAATTTTCTTAGATGTTTTAGGTTTCACATTTATGCCTATTGTGCTTTTCAAGTTAATTTTGGCTTAGTGTGTGAGGTATGGTCAAAGTTAATTGAAACATTTTAGGGGAGCATAAGGGTGTTTGTTTGTTTAGCATTATTTTTTGAAGGCAATCTCTTTGTACCTTGATTAAAAATCATCAGATATATGTAACTGTTTCTGGACTTTTCTGATCCATTAATCTATGTGTTTAATTTTTGTCAGTATTACACTGTATTGATTATGGCATTTGATAGTCAGGCTTTAAATCAGGGAGTATGAATTCTTCAACTTTGATCTTCTCAAAAAAATTTTAGGTGGTTTAATTTCTTCTGTTTTCCTTATAAATTACAATATTTTTATTTTTTGGTACTAGAGATAGAATTGATTATTTATAAGTAGAAATATTCATATTCTTCTGTGTATTTGAAATTTTATAAATTTGGTGGTTTCCATCATTTTGAGCATCTATGTATACCAGGCCATTTTAGGTGCTTTTATATGCTCAAAATAAGGCCATTTTAGGTGCTTTTATATGCTCAAAATAAGAAACATCTTATTTGATCTTCACTAGAGCTCTTCAATTATTCCCATTATATAGGTGAAAAGAATTGAGGCTTACAGAGAGAGTAAGTAGTTGGCCTAGGGGCGGATAGCTAGAAGTGTTGGACTTAAGATTCAGACCCAGGACACATCCAGAGATGCTATTCTTAGACACTATGTGAACACTTGCTGTGATTGAACTTCTTAGAAATCATGGATGAAATACGTACAACATAAAATCTACCATTTTAACCATCTGTAAGTGAGCTCTGGCTGCTATTAAAGTCCTCGTGTACAGTAAGTGCATTCCCCGTGTTATGCCACAACCCTCGTTACTCATTTCAGGATTTTCCCATCATCTCAAACTGCCCTGTGCCTTGACAGACCAGTGTGAGGGACCTTCCAGTCATGAGCAATAACTTCTTAGTGGCTTTCCAAGTTAAACAGCTCCCAATTTTCCTCCTTTTTTCTCAAGGGGAAAAGTAGAAAATCTTCATTGCAAAGTAAACGTAGCCATCCCGCGGTAGGCAAGGCTGCCACCCAGTGGCCAAGTGTGAACATTCCTCTGGGAATTTCTTGCTTTGCTCTTGGTCCTGCTTAGTTAGGACACTATTGTTTGTGAATTTATACATCCAACAAACCCGAGGTGCTCATGTACCAGGCAAAATGGATGCACTAAAATAAGAAGGGCGGCATTACTGTCATACAGGGCACAGAGACCTGGGAAAGGAAACAGATCACCAAGTGAAGCAATTATTAAAGTACAGTGTGCTGAGCACTACAGGTAATCTTCTGTACTGGTTTGGCCTTCCTTTCCAACAGGATTAGATGTCTGACTGTGACAAACCCGAGCTCTTCACTGATCATGCTGGTGACCACAAAAGAGGTAAAAAGCAGCCAAACCCCAAAGGAGCAAAAGCTTTTACACTGACTTTCACTTAGCTTTGTCAAGAACGCTGTAAGTGGGGTTTCTTTATTGTTTTAGATATCAGTATTCCTATTTCCTAAACATACGTTTGTGTATCTTAAGGATACAGAACAAACTTTTTTCTTCTGAGACAGAGTCTCTCGATGCACTTCTGACTGTCTTTGAACTCACTCTGTGGCCTAGGGCACCCTCAAGCTCACAGCAGCCGTCCTGCTTCAGGCTCCCGAGTGCTGGGACTATAGGTATGTACCCCTAGCCCCAAACTCGTACTTTTTGAGAGCACATGTTATACATCCATATCTGAAAGCAACCAACTACTTAAGAGGAAAAGCCTCTGAGTGTGTACACTCACAGCTGGTGTTAACTTGGTGGCAGAGTTTTGGCATGAGCTGGTTCTGGGGGCATATCCTAACTTGGCAGCTTCTCCTGAGGCTATGAAATCTTCAAGCTTCAGCAAGCTCATCTGTGAAATGGCAGGAGGAACAGTACCTTTTTCTTATGGCTGTTATGCTGAACATAAGAGAAAAGTAATATCAATCATCGAGCGGGTGCTGGGCAGAGTGAGTGTCCAATACGCGTGGCGGCCAGTGGTGAGAAGATTGTACGGGCTGCTTTGGAGAGTCCCTAGCGGTCTCCAGTGACAGAGACTTGTTCCTTTACGCAGCAGAACCTCAGAGTAAACACTAGTTAGGCTAAGTCTCCTTGCAACTGTTATAGCTAAGGGTGAGTCACTTAATTCTCAGCTGGTTTTTGTTTTCCTGCCTGGGGCATTAATTTTCCCTTGACACCTGGTAAACTTAGCCTCTGCAGTCACCAGAGAGACGAAAGAAAACACTGAAATGTTATCTTAGAAGTAAGTCAGGGGTAAAGAAGAAGTAGGCAAGTTCTTATTTGTTGTGGTAACAAAAATAAGGGTTTTGATTAATTAATTAATTTTTTATTTTAAAGAGAAAAAAGCATATAAAAATAAAGCAGTCAAACAAATAAAAAATAACAAAAGCCAATTGACAACAACATCAACAACAGCAAAAGCAAGAGTGATACTGCGAATTGTCATCTTCAAAATAGTTGCTCAGGTTACCAGACCCAAGCATGCAAAACTGATCAAACAGTAGGATTTCCCTTTGAACAGTTTTTTTTCCTTTCACTATATCTATTATAACTTTTGGATCTTATTTACTTTTAGTTTCTTATACCAATAAGACAATATGGTGTTTATACATGTGAGTCTGATTGATTTCACTTATGATTATGGTCTCTTGTTGTATCCACTGACCTATAAAAGCTCTAGTTTATCCTTGTTTATAGCTGAGTAGTACTCCATTATATGAAAAACTACATCTTTTTTTCTCCATTAGTTATTTTTTTTGTCTTTTTCCTTTTTATCAGTACCAGGGATCGAACTCACGACTGCCTGCTTGCAAGGCAGGCGCTTATGCCGCTGAGCCCAGCCCCAGTTATTTTGTTAACAATTCAACATAACATATTTATTTCAACTACTTCTTTATAGGAAGAGAGAAAATCAGTTTGACTTACAAACTTTGTTTTTTAGTGCTGTGGAAGGATTGAGTCCAAGATCTTTGCACTGAACTAATATCCTCAGCCCTTAAAAATTAAAAGAAAAGAGACAAATTTGAAACAAGGTCTTGCTAAGTTGCTCGGGCTGGGCTTTGACCTTGTGATCCACCTGTCTTAGCCTCCCAGAGTGTTGAGATTACAGACATGTACCTATGGCTGGTTGACTGATCAATTTTTTTTTCTTTTTTTTTTTTTTTTAATCGGTACCGGGGATCGAACTCATGACCGCTTGCTTGCAAGGCAAGTGCTTATGCAGCTGAGCTAAATCCCCAGCCCCTGACTGATCAATTTTTAACTTCTAAAATGCTTTTACATAGAATTAAAAATTTCTAATTCTGTCGGCGACCAGACTTACAAACTCAGTGAAGTTCATTACGTAAGTACAAAGCCAGTGCTTTGTTCAGTGGAGTCAGAGACTGGCATCCCGGGTGTTCCCTGGGAGTTTGCTAGCAGGGCAGAATGTCAGCGCTTATTCTGCAGCCACTAAAGAAGAATCTACATTTTAACAAGACCTTGGGATGATTTCTAGGCACGATAACTGTTGAAAACCTCTGGGCTGTGGATATAGCTCAGTGGACCTACCTGGCAAACAAGAGGTCCTGAGTTTGATTCCCAGAACCAAAACAAGAAAAGAAAAACTCTGATACAAATTATGACTGGGAGGGCTGGGGATTTAGCTCAGCGGCATAAGCACCTGCCTGGCAAGCAGGCAGTCGTGAGTTCGATCCCTGGTACCGATAAAAATGAAAAAAAATAAAAAAGAAATCTTACAAAATTATGCTGGGAGTGATGATGCACTTCTATAATCCCAGCACTGGGGAGGCTGAGTATCACAAGTTCCAGAATAGCCTGGATTTAATAGGGAGGCCCTGGCTCAAAAAAAAAAAAAAAAAAAAAAAAAAAAAAGTTTTGCTAGTTTTATTGCAGTATCACATCCCAAACACTAAGTAGCGCTATTTCCTCACATTTCTTCGACTTCAGTGTATTTAAAAATCACTGCTTTAAACTGTTCTTAAAATTAATGTTTTCATCGATAATATTTTGCTCTTTATAAGGAGAAAGAAAAGATAATACAAAAATGTTATGCATGGTATGCAAGTTGTATCTGATGATTACTGGTGGAAATATGTTTTAAAATTTCTTTTTTAAAGCCTAAAATATTTTAATTGGCTATCTACATGCAGAAGTTTGAATCTAGACCCATATCTCTCACCATGTACTAAACTAAAATCAAACTGAATCAAAGAACTAAATGCTAAACCAGAAACACTTCACATGCTGGAAGACAAAATATATAAATCTTGTAGAGACATAGGTATAGGCAGGAACTTTCTAAACAGAACCTCAATTGCATAAGAAATAGTTCCCAAAATCAACAAATGGGATCATATCAAATTTGAAGCTTTTCTATAGCAAAAGAAACAATCAACAGAATGAGAAGATAACCTACAGAATGGGGAAAAAAATTTGCCCAGCAGTTCTTCAGACCGAGGCCTCATATCTAGAACACATGAAGAACTAAAAAATTTAAAAAACAATAAAAAAAATTATACCCCTTCCCAAATAAAAGACTTGTTTAAAGACAGGCAAGTAATATGAATAGGCACTTCACAGAAGTATGATATTTTTTCACATATGAAAATATGTGAAAAAGATGCTTAACATTGTTGGCCACTAGAGAAATGAAAATTAAAACAAGATTCCACTTTACCTCAGACAGAAAGGCCATCATCAAGATTCAAATAATAGCAAACATTGGCAGGTTTGTGGGAAAAAGGAAACTTCTCCACTGTTCGTGGGGCTGTGCGCTAGTATAGCTACTGTGGATGTCAGTTTGGAGAGTCCTCAAAAAACAAAAACTAGAAATTCCATTGGACCCACTTATTCCTCTTCTAGGCATCTTCCCCAAAGCATTAAAGACATCATCCTGCAATAATACATGCATACCCATGTTTATAGCAACACAATTCATAGTAGCTAAATCTTGGAAGAGCCCTGTATGTTCAACAGAATGCTGGATTGAGAGAATGTGGTATTTATAAAACAAGGAGGGATACTGTGTTAAAAAGAAAGGTACACTGGAAGTACTTTTAGGGAAATGGATGCAGCTTGGTACCAGAGTGCTAAGTGAAATAAATCGGATCCACAGCTCCCCACCCAAATCCATTTTATTTCAAGGAGAAAAAGAAAAAGAAAAAGAAAAGGAAAAAGCCACTACAACAAAATTTCAAGCAAAATTTCAAAATAGACACAGAAGCTTAAATATCACATTGTTTCTCCTGTATGAGAAACCCAGAGTGAAAATAAAGAGCAAAATTAAAGATAAATAATAGGAAGTGGGGAAATAGATTGTTCTGAAAAGGAAAAGAGATTAAGAGATGGAGGAAGTGGTGAGGGAGGGAGGGGATGAGAAAAGGGATTCAGATGTGCTACGTGCATGTAGCAATTCCCACAAGGAGTGGAAGCCTTGCCTACTATTACATGTACTAATAAACTAAAATTTTGAAAAACAAAGACATTTTAGAAAAACTAAAAAATGCAAGTAAATATTTGAAAATAATTTTACATCGCTTCTAGTATAACCGTAATCTCAGGAATCCAGCACTGGTGAGCATTGGGTGAAGTTAGGGTAAAAATAGATTAATTAAATTAAAAAGTCTTTGCGTTAGCCGGGTGTAGTGGTGCACACCTGTAATCCCAGCATTCAGGAGGGGAGGCAGGAACCTGGACTGCAAAGTGAGCTCACGTCCAGCCTGAACTACACAGCTAGACTCTGTCTCAAAAAAACAAAAAACAAAAACAAAAATAACTTTTGCTTTAACCGTCATTGTGTGTGTGTGTGTGTGTGTGTGTGATTTATTTCAGGAAGTTCTCTCATTAAAGACATACAAAAAAATTAACAACAAGGATGGCGTCATTTTATAATGACATAAATAAACTAAGTTGAACCTTTAACCTATTAAACACCATCATCAAAGACATCTAGTCAAGGTCACTGATAAAAATGAACTTCCTGCTTCTTTCCTTTAGAATAAACAAAGCAATGTACAAATTGAGACACCAGGCTCACAGTGACACAAAACTCCAAGAGGACCCTAACGACACCAGCTGCCGCACTGTGCTCTCGGGCCACGGAGCAATGCCCTGGGCCTGGCTCCCCTGGCTTCCTCTAGACGGTGACGAGCTGTGGAATTTTGTCACGCGTGGAGATCTGCAGCACTAGCTTCCCGAAGCACTTTTGCTTTCAGGCCTCCAGGTTTTAGGAGCATGCTTCTGGGAGAGAGAGACCCAACTCACCTTGGGCCTCATGCGCTGGGTTCTCTTGCCCCAGCTGCTCTGGGGTCTCTCTGTCAGTCTTCAGGGCTTTCATCTCAGGTGTGAGCTGTAAGGTGCAAATGGTGGCCGAAATACTCTGGAGAGAAATAGGAAGGAGTTGATAAGCACAGGAAGTGGGCAAACCCCATCAGGAAAGATACCCTAACCTCTTTCAGGAATCCAGGAATGCGTACCATCCTAAAGTCTAGATTTTGGCACAGCCTATAAACTGCCTGCCAGTATTTACCAAAATTTTCAAATCTTCACATCTTTTGATCAAAACTGTGTTCTAATCTGGGTACCATGTGACACTGGGGTTCTGACAGAGTGTGCAAAAATGTGTGGGTGAGAGAAGGGAGGGTAAGTGTCCCCAGCCACTGTTGCTTTCTTATGTACATGTCACCTGGGTTTATGCCGCTTAGTCATAAGTAAATAAATAACTTTATTTATGTATTTTTAGTTTTTGAGACAGGGTCTTGCCATGTAGTTCAGATCAGCCTTGAGCACACCATGTAGCCCACGGGGTGGATCTCTTGCCTTACCGAGGACCCTACCGAGGACCACCACGCCCTACTTTGCTTCACATTTTATTGATAAACCCAAAAGGAGAGCAGAATTTAACTCCCGTCACCACTGAGTTGTGAAACTTAGATTTCAAAAATAATTCTCAAATATTTACCTTAAAAATACCAAATTGCACCATAAGCAGATGCAGCGTAAAGGAACTAATGGTGTTTAAGGTTTAAAATGTCTTCGGTATTCATTAGAGACTGTAACATGAAGGCTTTTCCAGCTGGGCGAACACTAGCGGTCAGCTGAGCTGCACTGCCTTCTGTGGTCTTCTAATGACTCACGCAAGGGCCAGGCAGCTAAGTGCCCTGCTCTTTGTTCTCACTCTCTACTTCAGGGTGAACCTTTTCCATCTTACGGCCAGCCTTGACAGGGCAAGAAAGGTGTAGCAGCTGTCAAGGGCAAAAATAGAACCCAGTGTTCCAAATCCTAGCGCAACACAAAGAGAACCAGCGAAACTGTTTTTGGTTCCTAAGTACACTGCGTGATAACTGAGATAAGTTTAAATCGTTAGAAGGTGGAGGAAAAATTGGGGAAAATGGTTATTTACACTGGCACTGAACCACGGGAAATGTTTCCTTATGTGGTGACTTTAACTGGTGTGAATACTAGCTCCCTGCTTACGGCCACTTCATCGTCATCAGGGGGATAGCAGACCTCACAGCCATCTGGCAGAACCAAACCGAGATCATTGATTTATTTCCCTTCTCGCTCTCAGCCTTCCCAAATAAGAAATTTCTTTTGAGAGCATGTAAATGGTAGCATAGTCAGATTCATTTTAGCTCATATTTGGCTCTACAAAACCAGGAACCAAAGGCTTAATTTTATGTCACTCATAGTTTACTACAAAGGAAAACAAATAACTGGTGTTTAGTGAGCTCTTAAGATGTGCCAGGTCTAAGGGCTTTACGTACAGGATCTCAGTTTCCCCTCTGAATAGTCTCCTGGGGATGCTGGGAACTCCTGATGTCTGTCAGGTCTGAGATGCCCTGTTTCCATGGAGAATCTCGTAGTGGAGCCAAGTGACAGGAGGACCACCTGCTCCCACTATCCCATTTCCATTGGCCGGGGTAAGGGATGCCTGCAGGAAGTGCCCTCCGATTCCCCCAGGGTGTAACTGCCCACACAGCCCTTCAGTATGGGGGGAATGAAGGGCTCTGCCGGCCTGGGCAGTGAGAACTCGGGGGCCTAAGTAGGCACCTTGGCTTTTCTCTGTTTTTTCTCAAGCTCTAGTCAAGGTGAAACCATTGGGACTTCCAGATTTCCACTGACACTCGAAGGCACATTTTGGGTATATTTCCTTCACTTGTGCATCCATGCTTTTTTCTTAATCAAGCAGCTCCATAGGGCAGTTGAGAAAGTTTCTGCCATCATAATACCCAGGTGGTGTTATTCGAGCACTTTGAGTTTCCCTCTGTGATAATCAGGTCTCTTGTGTGTTTATTATTAAAAATACTTGTTTACTATCTCCCCCCATTATTCTAAGACCACAGGGGAAGAGATCTAGACTGTTTATGCCTAGCACTGAATAAGTGCTCAGAAACTAAAAGACTAAAGATTTCCAGCCTGTGGTCTTCTGATTGTATGCTATTATTTTTCAAATGATAATTTCAGGCTGGGGTCTAGTGAGACCTTGTTCTCCATGACAGCCAGGAATGGGCTATCGGTGCTGTGACACCGCCGCCCTGTCATTCTGCCTCTGGTTCCAGTTCTGTCTGGATCCTATGGTGTATGCCCTTTCTGAGTGTTCTGTAAAGAAGGAAGAAATGCCAGTTGCATGCATTTGTCAGTGTCCGTTTGCAATGGTTCACCCAGGATGGGAGATTGACCGGGAGGAAGCTGAGCCAGGGATAAAAGGCAAGCTTGAAGTTACACATTCCGGGAAAGAAGAAACAGTGAATGAGAGAAAAGCCGTCCAGCAGAGAGCCTCCCAGGCTGAGAGGGAAAAGGGCAGCTGCCCCCCAGAGTGCAGCAGGCGCTCCTGACGAGCGGGTGCCCGGCGTCACGCTTCACCTGTCCCGAGCCTTCCGATTGCACAACAGACCTGGGTGGGTTACCGAATGGAGGGACCTAAAACCAAGTCCCCCCTGAACACGGAGCTGCGCTGTGGACGCTGAGGAAGTCTGAAGTCACATCATGTCTGGTGTCCACTGCTTTCCTTTTTGTCACAAGTGGGTGGACGGAGCACCACGCCCCAAATGAGTGAGGCAGGGTCACCCACACTTGTGGTCTAGGAGGAGCCACTATACTGATCCTTGAATGGAGGTAGTGGAAGTGACAGAAAAGACCCACTGCGTCTGGCCCAGAACTACTGTAACAGGTGTGAGCATATTGTTTCAAACCCTGCCTGCGATCTCAGTTCATACAGAAACAAGCTGAAATCAGGTTCCATCATTCTTGGAAGGCTTAGGGAGAATTTCAGGTTAATCTAGGGCCCTGAAAATAAAGTCACTGCAAAAGGTGTTGTCTGTGTTGTTGCTTATCATTCATTAGTCTTTATCTTTCATTAGAAATGCAAACAGGAGGGGCTGGGGATTTAGCTCAGTGGCATAAGCACCTGCCTTGCAAGCAGGTGGTCATGAGTTCAATCCCCTGTACCGATAAAAATGAAAAAGACAAAAAAAAAAAAAAAAAAAAAAGAGATGCAAACAGGGCAAGGTGTGGTGGTGCATGTCTGTAATTCCAGCACTTGGGGAGCTGAGGTAGGAAAATTGTCACCAGTTTCAGGCCAGGTGGACCTACACAGTGAGTTCCAGGCCAGCCTGAATTACAGAATAGGACTCTGTTTCAAAAAACCAAAACGTGACGTTTTCAAGTTTTCTGGGAAAATACCCAGAAGGGGAATAGCTGGACTGAACGGTAGTTCCAGTTTTTTGAGGTCTCTGTACACTGATTTCCACAGTGGTTGTACCGGTCTACACTCCCAATAGCTATGGAGAAGCATTCCTTTTTCCACAGCCCCGCCAACATTGTTGTTGGTTGATTTTAGTTCATCAAAAAGAACGGATTGTGCTTTCATTGTTTGATCGCTTTTTTCATGCCTAGATCTTGTAACCTGAACAACTACTTTTAAGATAACAATATGCAACATATTAACTAGTATTAATTTCCTACTATTTTTTGAAATTCTGTATGGTTTTTATCCTTTTTTCTGTTTTGCTTTGTATGTTATTTTTTAAAATTTAAAAAATTTTATTTTAAAGAGAATAAAATGAAGCACAATAAAATAGAATAAAACCAATTAAAACAAACCAGTGTAAATGACACAGAACTTCAAAGCTATATGAAATCAACAAAGGTTACCATTATGCCTCCTGTTGTCTTCAAAATAGCTATAGATACCTTCAGAATAGTGAAATCAAACAAAACAGAACAGAATAGAAACAATAAAAACAAAACACTGAATGCAATAAAGGACTTCAAAATAAGACAATACTAAATCCAAAATGGCTACCATATATGTCTTGTTGTCTTTGAAATAGCTGCCCATGCCATTGGATTTAACAAAATCAAACAAAGCAAAAAAGAATAAAACCCAACCCAATAAAACAATGAAAATGATACAGGATTTCAAAACCAGGTAATAGGGAGTTAACAATGGCTCTCACCTTCAGAAGGAGATCCCTCATAGATGCCCCACTGCGTACCAGGATCTCCTGAAAAGATAGATGGTCAGACTGCCCTAGATCCGCAAAGTCAGTGAAACACCAAACACCACAAGCATCAAATTGCATCCCCCCCCCCCCCTACCGGGGATTGAGCTCATGACTGCCTGCTTGCAAGGCAGGTGCTTATGCCGCTGAGCTAAATCTCCAGCCCCATCAAATTGCATTTTACCTGAATAGCTATCATCCCAGCCTGCGTTTCTCCTGGTCAGCTGGTTGCTTATGGGACTGGGGTCTGGCTGTCCCCCCAGTGGCCTAAACATGGTTCTGATTTGCAGGGAGGGCTTGCTTCATGGTGACTTCTTGTTCTCTTCCCCCACAGTATGAGAATGGTGCTGACTCAAGGGAAAAGGCTGAGGTCTGCTGTTTGGCTTTTTAAAATTAAAAAAAAATTTTAAGAAGTAGGCAGTAGAATATAAAGAAAAAAAAAACCAAACCAAACAAATGACAACAACAAAAAAACCAAAACAGAGCTGTGGCTGTAGCTCAGTGGTAGAATGTTTGCCTTGTATGAGTAAGGGCCTGGGTTCAGTCCCCAGTACCTCTAACCAACCAACCAAACACACAAAACCAAACAAACCCAAATACACAAATTGACGGACTGGAGGTCTGTCTCAGAGGCAAAGCCTTGCCTAGCATGCTCAAGGCCTTAGACCCAAATCGAGGAAAAGAAAATTGATTTGTCTGTTTGCTTTACAACACTTATGTGTTCTCTTAAAAAGTTTTCAGGTAAGTTTTTTTCTTCTTGGAATGATATTAATATATTCAGAAGTCATAGAGAAGTTCACTTAAAAAAAAGGTAATATGTTACAAATAGTTCTATTTCTTCCCTGGCTATTTGGTGTCAAGATGACAAGTGGCTGGTAGGTGTGGGTCTGTGTAGGAAGTCTCCTACATGGCCACATGGAGAATGTTTATTGTAGAAAGGGAACTTTTGCCCTGTGAAGTCACCTCCTCCGAGTCACCAGTCGCTTTCTGTTATTCTATTACAGGAAATTCCTGGTGGTCCACAAAAGCGGTCTTCTGAGTGCAGCTGCAGAGAGAGAGACAGAGACGGAGACAGAGACAGACAGAGACAGAGACAGAGACAGAGACAGACGTCTTTGTTGAATGCAACAGTAAGATCTGGGGACCCCATGGAGGGGACACTCAGACCAGGTCCTGCAAGATGCAGACTGGGAGTCTCTTTGAACAATGTTAAAAAGGACAAAGGTCGACTGAGTTCTCACTGCAATGCATTTAATGTGGAGAACAATATGTAAAAGGGTGTTTTTTGTGTCTCCACGGAATAGTAGAGAATTATATTTAGATGCAAGTTCTTCGTAGTACCCAGAGCCCTACTTATCCTGACAGCACTACCACCGCCTTACCCAGCATCTGTTAGGAATTATCAGACCTCGCTTTACAGATTGGGTAACACAGTGGCCTGTTTGATGTGACAGGTTTTTCTAGACCTGGTGAGTGGAGCCAGCCTCATTTATGCTGGGCAAGTACTGTGCCACTGGCTATCTTCCCAGCCTCAACTACCAGATTTTACAAGAAAATTATCTTAACTCAGTGGGTTCAACGGAAAATAGGAGCATGCCCCCAATAACTTCAAATAATTCTGTACCAAGCTTAATTCACTCTGGGGCACAGGTAAAGCCCTTTAATTCTTTGGACCTCTGATATCTCATCGGGAAAGAAGGGATTTTTTTTTTTTTTTTTTTTTTTTTTTACATTTTACTCTTCTAGATTTAAGATATGAGGATTCCACATCCTTGAGCGCACTAACTGTGCAGGAGAGGGGTGTCTGAGCCATGGATTTTTAGGGCGTGCCTAGGGCTGTCGATGTCATGATTTGGGGTTCTTTCCTGGAATATTCACTGCTCTGACTTTGTAGCATTCGAGCTGGAGCCGTGACAGGTTGGAACATCAGTGAAGACTGAATTAGAGATTAACTTCTTTACAATAATCAGCTGTCCTTTGAGATTGTTTCTGGGATTCTTGAAGCCCACTTTAATAGCTATGCTTTTCTGAAGTCTAATATGAGTAATTGAGACCCGCATTAAAACTGTTTTTTCTATTATTACATTTTTGTGGTGTGTGTGTGTGTGTGTGTCTGTCTGTCTGTCTGTATGTATGTATGTGTCTGTGTGTGCTGCAGTGTGGCCAGTGGCCTGCTTGAGTTGGCCCATGGACAGAGGCTCTTTCCTTGACAAATTTTGGTTGGGCTCCTCTTTGTCTTCTTCTCAAAGCAGACTTGGACTTTGGTCTCAATCTTTGTATTACCCTGCTTTAGAAAAAATTCTGACAATTTGGTTTAGTCAGAATCTGCCATTCTCAATATCTGATTTGCTTTATTTCCTACAGCCCCAAGTAATGTTTGATTACCCTGGCCTGTCTCCAGCCAAGAATCAGTCGTAGCAATTGCACCATAAATTCCCCAGGGTCCCGATGTTTCCCTTGGTAATTTTCCATCAGCTGACCCACCTGGCTCTCCTGGCTATAAATCTCATTTTTCCTTCGTCTATTCTGAGTTAGGCCCGGTTCTATAATGAAGTCTCTTTCTATTACAATAGTTCTGAATAAAACCATTTTTAACACTTTACTGTCTGGCTCTGATTTTTCTCAAAAATATTAGTTGATGCTTCAGAACTGCTGCAGTGGGGTTGGCTTGAAGTACACTTAAATGTCCCCACTACTTTTCTTCAGTAAGATGGAAGGCTCAGGAGTGGCATAAATTCACAGAGGCCACTGCAACCATGAAACTGGGAGAGAGGATTCAATAGTCTTTGTGGGCTTCTGCTGGCAGCCTGCTTTTTCTAGTTACACAACTGGTGGCTGCTACACACCTCCCACAGGCCACAACAATTCATGGAAATTAATAAATGCATTTATTGGGAGAGGTCATGGGTAAAACAGGAAAATCAGTCCCCCAGCTTCCCAGACAATACTCTCGGATTGAGTTTCAGTAGAAGCCAGTAGCCTGCTTCACAGGACTGAATATTTATAGCAAACAGAAGTGGTTCAAGTTCTTAGGTAGTTCACCAAGGTTAAGTACAGTTCTTGTGTTTGTTTAGTTAACAAATGTGTTTGGAGGAGGTTTGTTTCACAAAATAACAAGTACCAGAAATTCTGGGCTATGAGGAGACTAAAGGAACCAGGTGGATTGTCCTCCTCTCAGACTGTGGCTGTAGAGAAATAATCATTCTTGCTTGAAGACATGAAGTTCAATAAGATGAGGAGTAGTCTTTCCAACAAGTAGCAGAAGTGGAGATCTGAGCAGATGAATGAAACTGGACCTCTTCCTTGTATCCACACACAGCGACAACTCAAAACAGATTACAGACTGAAGTATAACAGCAGAGAAAACATGAATGAGCAGTTGCTTAGTTATGACACTAAAATTGTAAGAAACACATTAAAGGATAGAGGAATAGGACTGCATTAGTCACTACTACATTGTTGGGACAAAATACCTGACATGCACAATTGAAAAGAAGAAAGGTTTGTTTTGGTTCAGGCTTTCAGTCCATGGTTGGGTCCCTGCAGGGCAGAAGCATACGGGAGCCACGCTGAAGGCAGGTGAGCCACACCTTTGTGGAGAGTGAGGAGGAAGAGGCAGAGCCAGGTAGGAAGAGCTGGGATCGGACATATCCCTCCAGGCACGCCCCTGGTAACCTGCTTCCTCCAGCTGGGCCTTGCTTCCTCCCAGCCCACTCGGTTACTAGCTCATCCATGTGTTAACCCATCGAAGAGGTGGGTGGGCCTCAGGATCCCTGCGTCTAGAACCCATCTTTGAACATTGCTGCATTGAGGATCAAGCCTGTGATGCATTAGTCTTAGGGAGACCCTTCATACTAAACCATAACAAGGGGCATGTAAACATTTAAACCTTCTGTGCTGCCAGTAATAGGGAAGTGAAAAGACAAATTACAAAATAGGAGAGTAAATGTAAAAATCACCTATCACATCTTATAAGGAGCTGATAACCAGAACATATAAGGAACCTTTTTTTAAAAAAATTTTTTTGTTTTTTATCGGTACCAGTGATCGAACTCACGACCACCTGCTTTCAAGGCAGGTACGTATGCCGCTGAGCTAAATCCCCAGCCCCATATAAGGAATCTTTATAAGTCACACCAAAAAAGACAACTCTGTGAACAGTGGCTAAGAGGTTTTAATAGACGCATTCCCAGAGCAGACACACAAATGCCAACAAACAAATGCAAAGACAATGTCACCAGCTACTAAAAAACTGAAAGCCAAGATCACAGTGAGGTACCTCTTCAGAAATGCTAGCTTGACCATAATCCTGAAGACAAATGATAACAGCAAACACAACACTTGGTTTTAGACGAAGGTCTGGGAATATGGAGTAAGAAGTGGTACAGAAATGTTAGTCAGTGTGTGCTTACAGTTTGAGAAGAGAAATAAGTTCTGGTATTCTACTTCATGGTAGGGTGGTCAAAGATAACAATAATGTACTATATGTTTCAGCAAAAGCTAAAAGAAATGTGTTTGTTTGCTTTGAGACAAGGTATCACTGTGTAGTCCAGGCTGGCCTTGAACTCACTATATAATCCGCCCTGGCCTCAAACTTGTGGCAGTTGTTCTGCCTCAGCCTCCTGAATGCTTGGATTAGAGATGTGTGCTATCATGCCCTGCGCATCTTCGGATTTTAAAAAACCCTCCAATTCTCATGAAAAAAGCTAATGTAGCCAGTTAAGTGTGGCTCTTGGTTACCATGTAAACAGTAAGGGATTAAAATTTTTCTCAGTGAACAGAAGTTTCTTTATATCTGTTATTAGAGCCCCGAATAGCAATAGTGGATTTTTGTAAAGGCTTGTAGAAGGCATGTCTTATCTGAAGGTCTCCTAAATAAGCAAAAAGTCCTTTTTGAGAACAGTGCCTCTTCACCTTCTTTCAGGCTTTGACTGAGAATGAAAAGTCATGTTGATAGCTGGGCTGTGAAAAATCAAGGGGGCGATTTCCAAGTTTACTTTTCCTCCTATGTGTCTCAGTCTTACAGACAGAGAGGGGGCCGGAGAAAACTGTCCTTTTTTCGGTTAGGGAGAAAAGAGCAATGTAATGTAACACATTGAAATATTCTAAATACCTGATCCTGTATTACTCTCTGTAAACTTTAAAGATCAGTTTTGGTTCCTCAAAGAATCTTTTAAAAATATAAATATTTATCCTATAATCCCAGTACTCTAGGAGGCTGAGGCAGGAGAATTACAAGTTTGAGTCCACTGGTGGCCTCTTAGTGCCTTAATATGATCCTGTCTCAAAAACAGAACAGAGGGGCTGGGGATTTAGCTCAGCGGCATAAGCGCCTGCCTTGCAAGCAGGCAGTCGTGAGTTCGATCTCTGGTACCGATAAAAAGGAAAAAAGACAAAAACAAAAACAAAACACATTAAAACAGAACAGAACAAAGCAAGACAAACAAAAACAGAAAAAAGAACAAATTAGGTGCCAGCGTGTAACTTAGTGGAGAGGCACAGGTGGAATTCCCAGGACTGAAACAAAAAGAAAAGCAAACAAACTTAGGCATTACCAATTAACACCACATACGACCCTCTTCATTCTCTTCCTTTTTTATATTCGAAAACTACATGTGTAAGCATCAGCATTTTTGCTGTTCCAGAGTCTGGTTTCCTTTGTTTCTTTTCATATGATTTATTACAGAAGCTCTTTTGTTAATTACGGCTGTTGTGACAGTGTCTGGAGACAATTCTTAGATTTTCTGTTTGCAGAAGTGGTATCGCATGGTCCCAGTGAGCTCTGCTGTGTGTCACTGGGTTGCAGCGCAGGATCAGTGCCCAGAGCTGCTCCCAGCCAATGACCAAGCACAATGGGGATTCTCAAGCCAGGCCCTTGGCCAGCCGTGGCACAGCATTTTGGCTCCAGGAACCTTGCTGAGACCTTTCCAGAATGACACTGGGTTCTCATCTTCCAGCTGTCCACCCTTTTCCTCACAAGGTGGGAGACCCTGTTGTGTAGGACATCAGCGTCCCCTGCTCCCGGATGAACAAATGTGTTGGGGTCTCTGTCCCTCTTGGGGCTGCCTCACACTGTTGACACTTTTTTAGGTCGCACAGTTGTTTCTCCGGTCTGATCAGCCAACCTCTGCCAGATCATTGTGGCCTGTGAAACTGATCTATGTCATGTGTTTGGTTTTCTGGACCATTTACATTCTGACAATGGGGAGTGGTTTTTTCCCTGCCAAAAGGTGCTTAGGGGTGGCCTGATCATCAAGGTATCTGATGAAACTTTGCTTCTCCTTACTCTGCAGAGACATCCTGTGTGGCTGAGGATTGAAACCGTCTTCTCAAACATCAACTGAAAACATTTCTGACTCTACTTTCTCACCTCTTTCTTCTCCCCATGTCTTCCTGGGACTGTTTGGTCACTGAATTTGATTGGCCTTGGCAAGTAATGCTTTCCTTGGCTGCTTTCTGAGTAGTGGTGAGGACGAAAGAGGTGGAGTGAAGGCTTAAGACTTCATCCTGATTCCGAGCCACAAGTGGCCCTGCCATGTTCTGTGGGTCAGAGGGCAGGAGACTCCTGCGTCAGTGGCAAAGGACTTTATTACTCATGGCAATGACGGCAGCTAGAGTTTTAGGGTTTCTGTACAAGTCCCACTAGCCAGGGTCACACAGGGCCATGTGGTGGAGGGGCAGGCGAAATTCAAGTGTGTAGAAGATTGCAGGGAACCCAACCCAAATCTCTAGTGAGAGGCAACAGCCTTGTCTGTTTTTTGCCATAGAGAAAAGCATTATTATGCTGGAAAGTTACTACAACTGCCCTTTGCTTTGGATAAAAGCTCTACTTTAAGGCTGTTTTCCAGACAAACATCTTAGAAAAAGGGATCCATCACACAGGGAATCAGTGTCTGATTCACGGTTATACAGGGACAAGCCTTAAGGAGCTGTCTCCCAGTACATTTATTTAAAACTTTGGGATTTTGCCTTTATCATAGCTGCACAGTATTCCCTTCCTTCCCCTAAAAGGCAGATCCTGACTGGCCTGCTGGTGCACCTCCAGGCAGTAGCACAGTGGAAAGGGTAGCCTGGGGAATTCACACTTAATTCTGGTTCAGCTGCTTAGATCTTCCTGCTGGACTGAGATGGTGTTGGGTCACAGAGGAAAGAAGCCTGGGATGGAGCACAGTGCTTTCCAGTGTCCGTATGGTGGACCACGTAGGCCAAAATTGGGAAATACGCGTTGTTACAGGATGAACCGAGCCTGCGTAAAACTCCTATGTTGGAGACTTCTGGGAAGATGGTGGACTGGAAAATGGCAGCAAATCAGCCTTTGCCAAATTTGGAACCCAGACACTGGAAATAATAATTTGGGGAAAAAAAGAAGGGAGGTGAATCTTTGGGATCCAGGAAGGATCTGAAGAGTGAATTCAGGCCCACAGGGAAAGTGAAGAGACAGACTTCAGGCACAAAAGGTGGCAGCAAACTGCACTTTCTCCCTGACCCCCAATCTGCAGGGTGAGGGAGCAGGCTGGAATCTACCTTGGCGACCCGGTGAGGCCCCAAGGAGACATGCACCTGTGGTCAGAACGGTGGACGCCGTGAGCTACAGCAGCTGGGGAGGGACTGCAGACCGAGTTCCCTGGGGAAGGAAGAGTGAGACACCATTTCAGGGAGGAGCCGACCAAGCCCAGACCCAGAGCAGCTGCGGACTCAGGCCTACCAGAGACTGGCTGAGACACAACTGCGGGAGACACCCAGGGTCAGGGAGCTGAGGTCAGGCTGGCAAGAGATCCAGCTTAGCCCCCAACTCTGCAGCCAGAAGCCAGGATCAGTCTGGCTGCATATAATCTTCTGATTTGTTTTAGATTTTGTTGTATATCATTAGTCTTGTACCTATGGTTTAAAGGTGACAAATTAAGTTACCACAGCACCAGAAAGCACCAGAGTCATAAGTTTTGTGGTATTCATCAGTATTTTGTATTTTAAGGCTCTTATTACTGATGCATTTTGTTTTTGTTTGTTACCACGAAGTGGAAGCATAGTTGCTTTTCAATAAACATAAACCAAAACAAAACCCACCTGAGCTGGCACCCTGCCCTAATCCTCCTGCAGACTGGCTGCGACCATCCAGCAGTGACTGGGGCTCTGTCTGCCTCCTTTGTCTGCAGTGACGGTGGAGACTGCCCTTGAATTGGGTACCATGATGAAACTGTAGACCCCAGGAGATACCACAAGCTTGAAAGCACAGAGAAGTCTTTTTTCCTTTGCTTTCATTTTTTTGTTGTTGTTAAATTCTTTGTTTTTTCACGAGTATGAATACTGTTTTCAGCTTTTTTGTTTTGTTTCTATTTTTTTCCTTCTTTCTTTCCCTTCTGTCTTCATGGTTCCCAAAGCTTGGGTAATCTCCCTTTGTCCTTCAACTTTGTTTCTAATTTTTCTCTCTTGTTTTATTTCTGTTTTTCTTTTTATCCCTTTAAAATTTTCTCCCTGAGCGTAAAATGGCTCTACTGAGGGGATATTACTGCATATAATCTTCTGATTTATTTTAGATTTTGTTGTATATCATAAATTTTGTACCTATGGTTTAAAGGTGACAAATTAAGTTACCACAGTTTGCCATTGTTTAGACTGAACTTGATGGTACTGTTATTACTGATTGCACTACTTTAGCCAAGGTGACATAGTTGTGATCAGTTTTCTTCCTTGTATGTGAACATTGAGATTGTCTGGGGGTCACAAAAATACCATAGTCCAGCACCAAAGAACTGGGTGCTAGGGCAGATAGGCAGCTACTATTCACCCTTAATAAATTATTTAAATAGGCAGGGTCTTGGGACAGAGTCAAAAGTCAAAAGCCAGCCACACCTAGAAGACACACCTCTAAAACACTGTCATTTCCCAAGGAGGTCTGGATACTAGCACTACAGCTACCCTCCATTAGTCATTTACAAGCATCAATGCAGAAAACAAAGTTAAAACATAGAAACAAGAAGACACAGTAGCAAGGTGCAATCCTTGATCTAGAACTTTGAGCTTCCAACACTGTGAGAAAATACATGCTACTCACTCTGAAATATTTCGGCATGGCAGTACAAGTAGACACACACAAAAGTTCTTTGATTATTTACATCACTATCCTTACCCTGCTTATATTGACCCTTCTAGAGAAAGGCCTTTTTTTGGTAGAGTGGGAGAGGTACCAGGAATTGAACTCAGGACCTTGCGCTTGGCAGGCAGGCACTATGCTGCTGACCTTTATCCCCAGTCCCCGGAGAAAGCTCTTGATGTATGGAAATATTTGGACCAAAGGTGGAGTTGTAGCTGCTGGCATGGGCTGCACTGATTTTGTGGGGGTAGAGAGAGACCCCCCGCCCTGGCACTTGGAAAGGGAAGGCTTAGAGCTCAAAAGGTTTGGGTAAGTGAGTGGATTGAAGTCCCAGAACTGTTCTCTGATGAGACCACCTTCCTAGCTTATTGGTGGAATGTTTGGCTGTGTCCTCACGTTTTCTGTGTGCTTCACTGGAGGAAGAACTGCTCAGTTTTTCTCTAGAGCCTTTCTCCAAGAGGAAAATTCCCTGGTTGCAGCGCTCTTACACTTACAAGGTCTAGAGTTTAAGATTTCTGGATCTGTGTCCCCATCCAGATGACTCTGACCATAATTTGGCCTTTGTTCCCTTCAACATGGCTAAGAAGCTTACTAGAAATGGCAGAGGAAGCCCACACGAGTCACTTCAGTGTCACTGATGTCTTCCTTAGCCTCGTCTCCTAACTGTGGTCCCACTGTTCTGTGGGGAGAACGAAAACTGCTCCTTTGTGATAAAATCAGGACAGACTGGACTGCTCACCCTCAGTGGTCATCCCAAATCAGGGTCTGGATTCCATTTTGAACCTGCACTAGGAACCCCAGGTCCACAAGCCAGCTAACCTTTAGCACAAAAGCAAACAGACTCTAGAGGTGGTTGAAGGCATCTTCCAGTGTGAGGGAAAGATCGGGAAATCATATAGCGTTCGGATGACTTTGGAGGCCTTTGTAAAAACAACTGCATTTGGTTCTCCAGCAAGTGTCTTGGGTGGCAAACAGCCGACTTGCTCACCTTGCTCACAGTTTTTCTTATGAGAGGAAGCATCCAGTGGAAAAAGATGATATGGCACAATCCTGTCATTCTGGAAGCCAGCAGAGCAAGAATTTAGCATACACAAGGCCCTAGGTTTTATTCTCATCACCACAAAACAAAACTAAACCAAACCCCAAAACTTTCTTCAAACTCTCTCCCCAAAAATCTCACTGGCCAGGGTTGTTCCAGCTGATAAAATTGCCCTAAACTTCTTCCTTCTGTACTTGGATTAATGCTTAGGGCCAAGTTAAAATATCACTACAGAAAACTAAGGAAGAGTGACTTGGAAGAGTGAGGGCTATTCAGTTAATTTGATCTGGGATCCTGGGAGGTACAGTTGAAGTTAACATTGCTGAGTGGCCTTCCTTATCCTGTTACTTGGAGTCCTGTAGGTCAAAATTAAACACCATATGAAACAAAGTGAACAAATTTGGACCCAGCTCTGCTGGTCACATAACTTGGAGTGGATGACAGAATGACTAATTTAGGGGAAAGTAGATCAAGATGTGCAGAGGTGTGGGTGTTTTGAAACAATTCTCCATGAATCTTTAGAGTTCTGCAAAGTTTGCTACCAGAAACACTGCTCTTGGTTGTATACCATCTTTACAAGAATTCCTTATGTAGCAAACTTCCTTGGAAGATATGGTATGTTCCTCTGAAGCAAAGGATGGATGTGCTTACTGCTGATTACAGATTTGTGCTTCTTTAATCTCAGACTTGCTGTACCGAAATACAACTCTCTTTGGGCAGGTGTCTATATAGGTTCATCTGCATCTAACCTAGGACTTAGAAGCAACAACTGATGCCAATATGCTGGAGTTTTGTGTCTTTTGTCAGCAACTGTGAAACAGTATCAGGCTCAGCAATCAGCTTCTAAGTGTGTTAAAATCTCAGACTTATAACAGGACTCCCATAACTCGTGGATGAGAGAGAAAGAGAGACAGAGAGAGAGATAGAGAGAGACAGAGAGAGAAAGAGAGACAAAGAGACAGAGAGACAGAGACAGAGAGAGAAAGAGAGAGACAGAGAGAGAGAAAGAAAGAGATAGAATGAATTATTGTGCATATACGGAGTTTCTGTGGAACTTGTGGAAATTTTAAACACACTTTTCTAATTTCTCAAAAGAGTGAAGCTGCTTCTTTGACTAATACAACTATTCACCTGTTTCTTTATTAGTTCGTGTGTTTTTATTTACATTTCTTCTTGACATTTTTCTGTTTCCTCTTACTTTTGTCTCTTATTTCTCATCACATCAGCAAGCTCAAAGGTTATGGGTAGTTGCAGGAAGATTTTATTTTTAGCTGAAATAATGTTCGTAAAAGACTGAGGCACTGAAAACCACAGAAGGATCAGAAGGAATGCAACAGGACCTGCTGAAGACTGAAGATTTTTCTGTTATGATGTTTTATTTTATTGTGGTAAATACCCACAACGTAAAAGTTACCACTTCAACTATTGTTGAGAGTACAATTCATTGATGATTAAGTGCATTCACAAATTTAGTCTAACCATCATCCATATCTGACATTTTCCATTATGCCACATAGAAACTCTATTATGTAATAACTCCCCATTCTCTTCTGATCCACCTTTTGATAACCTTACTTTTATATGGATTTACTTATTCTAGATAGCCTCTCCAAGTAAAATCACAAAATAGTCATCCATTTGCATCTGGTTTATTTCACTTAGAATAATGTTTTCCAGCTTCATTCATGTTATAGAACATAACAGAATTTCATTCTTTTTAAATGCTGAATAGTATTTCATTGTATGTGTATACCAAGATTATCGTATACGTCACCATTCAAGTGATATATACTTGAAACAAGTCTAATTTTGGCTCTTACGAAAAATATAGCCATGAATATTGGGGTACAACTATATGGCTCTCAGTTCTTCCAAGTATATAAATGGAAGTAGACTGTTGAGCCGTATGGCCATTCTGTGAAAACTTTGGATGAATTCCCAAATCCTTTTCCTCGGCAACGACACATTTTACATTTCAGCAAGCAAAGCAGGGAGCTCCACTTTCTCTACATTGTCATCAAAGCTGACTGTACCTTAGGAATATTATAGCCATCCTAATGGAAGGAAAGCAGCAGCTTACTGCAGTTTTGATCTGCAGTCCACAAATGACCAACACTACTGAGAATCTTTCCATGTGCTCAGTGGCTGCAGTAGCCACTTCCCTGCTGCTGGAACAAAATACCCAACACCCACAGCTCTTAGTTCAGTTTCAGTCTGTGGAAGGTTGGTTGGCAGAGGGGCCTCGCAGGGGGAAGCACTCACATCAGAGCATCAGGGAAGCAGAGAGAGGGCAGGGAGGAGCCTGGGAGTATTCCTCCCTTCCAGGTCACACCCCCAGGGACCGCCCCATCTCACCAGGCCGGGCCTCTTAACTGCACACACAGCTGCAAGCTCATCAGTGGATTAATCCCACCCCAAAAGACTCTTCCCTATTTTGTCTAAGCCTTGTAGTGTTTTAGCTCTTAAGTCTGGGTCTTTTCCAATTTTGAGTTTATTTTTTACGTGGTGAAGGGTCTAACTTTACTTTTTTTGTATGTGGCTATTCTGCTTTTCGAGCACCATTTCTTACAGAATGTCTGTTCCTCCTTGAGTCGTCTTGGCATCTTTGTCCAAAATCACTTGACTACTGTTATGGCTGGTGCCTAGATGTCCCCCCAAGCCTCATGTGGCCACAGGTTGGGCTTTTTCAGAGGTGATGGGATAAGAGTGTGTGACTGAGTCACGTGCAATGCTGGGAATAAGGTTGGGGGATTACTAAATCAACCCACTGATTGGTCTGGCATCGTCCTAAAATTCCAGGGGCCTAGAAAGCATAAAAGGGCCAGAAAAGGGGCTATGGTTCTTTTTGCTTGCTTTTGATGTCTTCTGCCTGCCATGGACTATGTTCTCCTCTGTGATGCCCCTTAGCCAAGCTGTCCTGCCTTGGAGCCAGCTGATTATGGACTGAAACCGCCACAAACTGTTAGCTAAATAAACCTTTCCCTCTTTAACCCTGGGTGTTGGGTATCTTGTCTCAGCAACGAGAGAAAAGTAACTAAGACAACTGTACATTTATTTGTTTTGTTTTTTTGTTTTGGTACTGGGAATCAAACTCAGGACCTTGCACTTGCCAGGCTCACTCAGAACTCCAGAGTCCACCAAGCATGGCCGGGAGCAGGGAGGCCTTTGCAGGACCACTCAGGACCCGCCATGCTGGTCCACTGCAACCAGAAGCTGCAAAGTTCCCTATCTGGGGCCGAGTGAGGGTCCCAAGCCAGCTGGGCTTGGGGGATGGTGCGGGAGACATTCACCCCAGGCTGCCCTGACTCTGGAACCAATGGTGCCCGCTTGCTTAGAACTCCAGAGTCCCTGGCCTTGAACTCTTGATCCTACTACCTCGATGTCCAGAGTGCTGGGATTACAAGTGTGTGCCACCAGCTCTTAATTTTATGTAAATATATATTGTAATTCACCTGTAAATTCACCTGATTCAGTTCTTAGCTTTATTGATCCTGCTGTTGGAGGGAAGCTTTAGGTGATTGATTAATATCCTTATTGATTACAGATTTGTTCAGATTTTCAAATTATTTGTCAGCCAATTCTGAGATTGTGTGTTTGGGAAATTTGTCCCTTTCATTGAGGTTATACATTTTTTACAATTATTTAGTGCAGTTTTAAAAGACAGTGGTGAATTATGCACAGCATAAAGCTGACCCTCTTAACCATTTTGAGGTGTGTTGTCCAGTAGCATCAAGTATACTCACTAGGTTTTGAAGCATTACCGTCATCCATCTCGGGAAGTTTTTCAACTTGCCAAATTGAAATCCTGTTTCCATCAAACAGTAACTTCCTCTTCCTTTCTTCCATGAACCTCTGAAGATCTAATATCAGGCATGCGTACACAAAGAAATAAAGGAAAACACTAAAACAGAAATTCAGAATTAAAAAGCAACTGAAACCTGGCACAGCAGTCAAGCAGGCAGCTCTATTAATCAACTTTGCGTGAGGGAATGACATTATGCAGGGATTATCTACTATTTTTCTGAATTTCAGTGGCTGCACACCCTTATCCTACATGATATTAGATCTTCAAGAGCAGACACTGGGCAAGAGTCCCAGGCCCTACAGATATCCTTAGGTCAACCAGGAACTTTCCACAGCTGCTGGGCAGGAGGGAAAAATGCGCAGTCATGGATTTGTTTCTTTCTGACTCTGTGAGGTGCTTATTGTGTTCTTCAGGAAACATTAGCATGCCCAACCATTAATAATGATGAAGTCTGGCTAAATCCGGGGTGGAGGTGAGGGTCACCTGCCTGGCTAACCTACACTTCTATCTGGCTAGGAAGGAAGGGACCTATCTGTAAGCCGGCTAAGGAGATAGGAATGCACGACAGGCTGGGAGCCCCCGAACTCCATGCAGCAGGGTGACCCCAGCCTCCCGAAGGTCGAGGTTGGGCCGGAGGTGTCTGTGTTGTCATTGGCAGATTTTCCTATCTCATTCCAAAGTCCCTTAGCAAAGCGTCCAGATAAAGAAATAGTTCTGGGGCCTTGCAGGGAGAAAGGCGACAGTCCCCGTATTCCAGGATAGAGTGTCGGTTTTGATTAACGCAGGCCTGTCCTTACTCCGTCACAATAGATGAGGTTCTTACTGCCCTCGAACCTCTTTTTCATCAAAAGCATGAACACTTGTCCCTTTCTGGGTCCCCTCAGTCAGCCTGTGGATGAGCAGAAATAGTAGGAGATAATGATTTCTGTCTTGGTGCATAGGATCTTCTGGAATTTATGGTTCCCAGGGAATCATAAGACAGATTTTTTTGTACTGCGGATCGAGCTCATGACCTCGTGCTTACCAGGCAGGTGCTTATCCCACTGCGTTAAATCCCCAGCCCTCACAAGACAGATTTTCATTTTGTTTTCTTTTCTTCCAGAGGTGAATGGTAATCATGGCCCTCCCTTTCAGTGAGTTGGGCTCTTTCACTTATATTTATTTCCTTGCAGTGCTGGGGATCAAACTCAGAGCCTTGAAGAGGCTGTTTTTGGCAATGATCTGTGTTGTTGGACTCGGGCTCACTAATCTGCTTACATCCCAGGTGGAAAACTTCACCAGATGATGGAACATATGTTGTGGTCCTGTTGCCCAAGGAGTTTGGACATACGGAAAGTTCATGTTAGCTATTTTTGGTCACTTCTCCTTATCACATTCATACTTGAGTAGTTTGCACAACACAATTAAATTCCTAGCATTTAAATCAGGTTGATGATTTGAGAAACCCTTGAAGAATTCTTGCTGCAATCGGTTCCTAAAAGTGGAGGCACCAGGCATTGGAGCTTACTAAACAACACACCTGGGCATGCTCTCACTGTTCAGGAGAGTACCACCCAAGCAGGAGTCACCTGACATATTAATTTCTCTCTCTTTTTTTTTGAGACAGGGTATCGGTATGTAGCTCATGCTCCATAGTGAACTCAGGCTGGCCTTGAACTCAGGGCAATCTCTCTGCCTCAGCCTCCCTCCTTACAGGTGTGTCCTACTGCACCCTGCTCTTGACATGTTTTTCTAATGGTTTCCTAAGTCAGCCCCATGCTCCCATTGTAGTTAGCAGTGCTGAGACCCCAGCTGCCCGGCAGAGAGTGACTCTCCTGCCCACACTGACTCTTAAGAGTTCTGTCCTTGGTCAAAAATGGCTCCTCCAGGAAGGAATTTTCTGGAGCTTCTTTCCACTCCATCCCTCAGTTTCCAGTTCTGAAGTAGGACAGCACCTATGAGAGGGCATCAAACTGTCCTTTCCCTTCCCCTTCACTGAGCAAAGTCCCTAGCCTCCCGAGAGTCTGTGTTAGGAATCATGCTGTCATTAGAGGTCTGGGAGAAAAAGGGACCCCATCCTGAGATGGGTGCACCTTGGCTGACTCTCCTCTTACCGACCTTAGCAAGTTGCTTACATCTTGGATGCAAGTTTTTGCTTTTCTTTTCTTTAATCTATGCAAATAGGAACAATAGCTGCCACTTTATGGAATTGTTTTAGTGGCTGAATGAGCTAATGGATCCCAAACACTTAGCACAATGTGGTACAAGGCTCTTACTGTAATAAATGGTGTAGTTCATACCCAAGAGCGGCCCTCAGTTTTGGGTGGATGTGATATTTTCCCATTTTTCTTGCAAAGCAGTGGAAGGATCTCTGACACACTACTGTCTAAACATCTGTTTAATGGAACTACACAGCATCAACTAAATATGTTGCAGTAGATATTTTTGATTATTCATTTAAAACAGCTCCATTATTTTCTTTGGTGACAGAAACTAGATTTTGTTTAGGTGTTTGGGCATCCCTGTCCAACACCAAGCTGTCCTGAGCCATATAATCAATATTTGCTGTTCTAATGCCTCTTGTAAGAATAGCGGCCACGTGACGTAATTTTGTAGTGTGAGACATAGAGGAAGAGGGGTGGTAGCTCCAGGGAAGATTTCATGTCTGTAAAAATTAAACAGTGACTCTGTCCTTCCACCCAATATTTTTATGTCCATGTGACTGTCTTGCGTCTATGTAGGAACAGACTGAAGGACTGAAAACAATGCAGCCAAGATGGTGGACATCAAAGAGGGAAAGAATCTGGGTCCATGGTGCTGTGCTAAATGTGCTGTTAATGAACTCTAATTATATTTCTAGACTTCCTTGAGAGACAGTAAATTTATTTTATCCATTAAATCAGATTATAAGTATTTACAGCTGACACATTATGTATATATACATAACAGACTTGCATTTTATTTATATGTATTTTATATTCCCTGTTCAAGTCCATATTCTTGGACATCTTTTACTCTTGTTCAAACTCCCAACACCTAGTACTGTATTTTGCAAGTAGAAAACACAATATACAATTTTTATAAGAATGTGGAAGTGAAATATAGCCCCTGAAATTACAAGCAACTTCCAATTGAGCCTCTATCATTTGGATATTAAGTTAGAGGGCTGGCGGTGAAGCAAGGCCTGGAGAGCCTTGATATTTGTATAGATTTCACCTTTTCCTGTCTCTGTGTGGTATGCACTACAGCATTCCTTTGGGAATTCTGACTTAGAAATTTGATATTATCATTGACTCTTTCTTCATCATTTACCTCAAGGAGTTGTCAAGTTCTTGTTCTATTCCTTTGGGTTACCCAGAGTAGATAGGTTCTGGGCCGAAAACTGCTTTATCTCATCTGAGCAAATGAAATCATTTTGAGAAGGAGGCCATGCATTTCTCGTTCATGGAAAAGTGTCCTGCAGTAGGAAAGCCTGCTGGAGAAGCTACATGACGTTCAAACGCCTGCTTAGTGTATATAGGAACAGACATACGCAGGGTGGAGAAGTGGGCACGAGGGCCCTAGTCCCTTGGATGCATCTTCTGGTCTGGGTGGCCTGACCTTCCGGTTTCTGGAGAACCCGTGCCCCTTCTCTAGACAACCACACTGTGCCTGCGCTCCTAGCTCCTGCGTGGGTTGCAACGGCATGTGATGGTGTGAGTCTGGTCCTTATTTTCAATTAGTGATCTTTTCTAGTGACTGGAAGTCTAATGACTGGCATGGAGCTCAGTGCCAGTAAAGGCGGTGTTCTTTCCCGCCTGAACAGCAGGATGCCCTCCTTCTCTCTGGCAGCATCACCACATCGCCGTGCTGCCCAGGAGGTGTGTGGCAGAGACCCGTGCTTCCCAGTGAAACTGTCTTGGGGAGGGGTGTTCATGAAAAGGACCATGAATCTGGCTGAGGGCTAGGCAGAGACTTGTGCCGTCAAAGGGTCTACACGGCGTTCTCATATGTCTTCATTTTCAGCCAGGATCTCCTTCCCCGGATTCCCAGTTTTGTCTGAAAAAGACAAGCAGATATTTTCAGGATGAAAGCTTGCTGCAGTATCTTGGGTAACTCCACATGGGGAAATTTTGGCTCTTCCATCAAAAGTGAGAAGAAAGAAATAAAGAAGAAAGTGTGCCAAGGAAGGGAGTTAAAAGAGAGAACAGTTTACGAGAGGGTGCTCGGTGAAGACAAATGGAATTAAAGACATACGGATGGTCAGAGGTGTATCCAACAAAATATAAGGAACTGTAACAGGTCTGGGAGCTGGGTGTGGTGGCACACACCTGTAATCCCAGGACTTGGGAGGTTGAGGCAGGAGGATCTCTGCAAGTTTTAGGTTCAGCCTAGACTACATAGGAAAGGCCAGTTTGAACTACATAGTGAGACCCTATCTCAGAAACAACTAACCAAACAACCCCCCCCCCAAAGATTCCCCTCTGGGGCCAAAAAGGTTCACATGTAATAAGAAAGTAAAAATGATCCATGAAATAGGAAAAAAACAATAAAGATAAACAAAAGAAGAGAGTGATGTAATCTAATATTGACATATATCAAGTGATTGCTCTTAAGAAAAATTTTTTCCTAACCTGTGTTAGGAATAATTTATTGCCTAATGGCTGGTATAGGTTTGTGTGTGTGTGTGTGTGTGTGTGTGTGTGTGTGTGTGTGTATGTGTGTGGGCATGTGTGTGTGTGGGGGGGCATGTGTGTGTGTTTTAGTGGACACTGAGCTCAGAATTTCATGCGTGCTAAGCAAGCACTCTACCACGAAACTATACCCTAACCCTTTTTGTGAGACTTCGGGACACACTCATAATATGGCAAAGCAATCCTTTTTCTGTTTTAAATGGTAGTTGCAGGCTGCACCTTTCACAGTCGTTTTTCTTGTAACATCTGGACTTTTAGGCATGCAAACAGGCTTGGGACTATCTAGGGCTCAGTCCTCCCTGAGGAAAAGTGCGCTCAGTCTGGAGATGTGACCGGCCCTTGGCTGTACAGCTGGCAGCCGGAGACAGTCAGGACACCGCTGAGTCTGAACTAAGGCTCCAGGGCGCTGGTGTCTGCCGAAGCCTTCCAATGTTCAGGCGTATTCCTGTCACCCTTTCAAAACTTCACACTTCTGTGGTTCATTCCTACCGAGCTTTGTGAATTTAAATTAGTAATTAAAAGCTACTAAATTACATTCTTTAAAATCTTTGAGATTTTAATTTTTAAAACTTTATTATTACCCATTTGTCACACATACAGACCCACACTGATCATAGGAATTTGTGCCTGCTCCATTCTCTTCTTTCTTTAATGCCCCATTTACACAGGTTTTGCTTCCATTTTTTCCTTCCATTTTCTTTCTTTTTCCTTAAATAAAGTTCTTTTTTTTTTTTTTTTTTTTTGTGGTATCAGGATCAAACTCACAACCTTGAACTTGCCAGGCAGGTGCTTATGTTGCTGAGCTAATCCCCAGCCCCCTTAAATACAGTTCTATCATGAATATAAGCTAGCATTAAAACCTTACTAAGTCACATTAATGCATGTTACAATTTACCAGTTAATATTTACAAAGTTGACTGTGTGCCAAGAACATGCCCAGAATTTTACATAGATTCACTCACCGAACCCTTACGTAGCGGCACAGCACGCTGCTGATTAAATGCCTGAGTAACAGCTTAGCTCATATTCATGGAAACTTTACTATGTGCCATTAAAATTTATGTATTGAATTCATTGCATTAGAATAGGACCACATTTGGAAATAAGGTTGTAAAATCTGATCCAGCGTGACTGGTGTCCCTATAAAGTGAGGAAATTGAACAAAGGGTGGACAGGCAGAGAGGGGAGATGATGGGAAGGCTGGGAGACACTGGCATCTCCAAGCCAAGGGGAAGGGCCTGGGGCAAACCCCTCTTTCATGGTTCTCAGAAGACCTCGACCTGTTCTTCTGGCCTTCAGAATCATGGAACAGTGAATTTCTGTTTTAAGGCCCTTCAGTCTGCCATACTTAGTGGCAATCTTAGCAAATAAGTGCATGTACTAACTATTTTATAGATTTTAATTAATTTAATCCTTAAAATCAAATCTGAGACATATAAAGTAGAAAAACACTATTAGTCAACCTGATCTAGAGTGTGGAACATTTCATAAGGCAGAGGATACTGTTTCTGAGCAAAACAATAGTGTGATTTTTAAAAGGAAGGGACAGAGAACTATTAGAGAAGAATCAAAGTGGTTCCAGAGGTAGTAACCACAGCCAACATTTTGACCTTATTTGCATTCTGATGTGACATTGAGACAGCTAGAGAAATGTGCTACAGATTAGACATAAAATAATGTGAAGGCAATGTTAATTTTGCTGGGTAACTGTGTGATCATGTTAATAGTACATATTCTAATTTGTCTGCGAGGATGAAATGGGAACTAAAGGAATCCAGAACAAAATGTTTGGGGCCGGGTGACACACAAATGGTGATTCACTACTGTTTAGCAAAATGCTTGAAAACTGAAATCCACAGAACGAGAGAGTGGGAAGGCATTACCAAGGTCCGGGAGATGGGACAAATGAAGAGATGTTTAAAGGACACAAACTTCCAGTTATAAAAGTCATGCATTTTGAGGCTGTAATGCAGAGCAGAGGTGGTAACCGATGCTGTTACTTAGCTTTCCATCACTGTGACAAAATGCTGGAGACAATCAACTTACAGAACAGATAGATGTACTTTTTTCATGGTTTCAGAAGTCTTAGCCCATAGTCACTTGGCTCTGTTGCTTTTGGGCCGCCAGTGGTGGGGCAGAACATTGTGATGGGTAGAGAGAATGTGACGTAGCAGATCCCCACACCTTGTGGTAGACGGAAGAAGGGCAAAGCCCAATGTCCCCATTCAAGGCCAGGCTCCCAGTGGGTTTTACTCCTGCCCAATAGTACCACAGGCTGGGGAAAAAAATCTTCAACTCATAGCCCTTTGGGGGACACTAAAAAATCCAAACTATAGTAGATGTTAATTGATTTGTGGTAATCAGCACATAATGTGTACATATTCAAATTATTATATGGGAGAACTTGAATACACAAAATATTCATATGTCCATTAAATATTTTTTAATAAAATAGAATAGCACACCCCCTAAAAAGTTTAGCAGTATCCATGATTAAAAAATCTATGGAATTCTATATCTGCTGTTTTATAGCTGAGGAAATAAACTTAGAGAGGGTTAGCAAGAGGTTTGGAACCAGAGCTGTGACTCTTGAGGGCTTCTTAGTGTTAATGCCAAATAAATATTCCAAAATATTAATATTCAATGACTAAGGGGTAATGCCCTCTTGTCCATTCCAAGCCAGATCTTTGCAATGCCCAGAGACCACAGTCACCCCTTTAGCAGAGGCCTGGGAAGTCAGGTGTTCACTCTGCAATGCAGAGACTGGTGGAGGACTCAGATTTCTTGACTTCTCCTCAAAAGTAAGCATCACACCTCACGGCCAGTCCTGCACAGGAAGGGTTGAGGGGTGGGATTCTGGATTGAGGCTCCCTGGGGGCCATGTTCCCACAGTCAACTCATTTATCTGTACATATCCCAGAAACCTATTGGGGCAGGGGATGGTGCGACCCCTGCTGCTGGGTGAGCCACCTGGACACACAGCGGTGCAGGAGAAACACAGCTCAAGGGTTGAGTCCTGAAGTACCACAGAGGTGCTCCTTAACTTCTGTTTATTTGTGTGCAAAGGGGGACATGGCTAAGAAGGCCTCAGAAGAGGC
This sequence comes from Cavia porcellus, assembly GCF_034190915.1. Taxonomy (NCBI): domain Eukaryota; kingdom Metazoa; phylum Chordata; class Mammalia; order Rodentia; family Caviidae; genus Cavia; species Cavia porcellus. Next base: position 75,695,310 of record NW_026947494.1, on the reverse strand, counting down.
CACTATGGAGGCAGATGGGGGTCCAGGCCATTTCTCACCCTGTCATCAGAGTTCAGTAACTTAAGGAAAAGTCTGAGCAGAAGGGGCCCACTCGAGCCTGCCCTGGGAGGTGGTCTGGCATTCCTGAGCTGTCTCTTGGCGGTTGGGTCACGGATGGGACACTTTTAGCCTGGACTTCTCAGAAGCAGCCTGCATTGTCCATTAGGGCCTGTCCATCCAGTTCAAGTTCACAGTGATAAATCTCGCAGCCTCTAAGGGTCCTCACAAAGGTGGGTGTGGTGTGCTGATAGCAGGCATGATTAAGTGCTTTCCTGTGTCAAATATAGCTGTAATATACTACAAACAGGCAGCCGGGCTTTATACAAACTGATCTGGCCACTATCAGCTGCTCTGACATTTTATACTAATACTTAAAATAAATCTAGAAACAGGAAAGAAAGTACAGAATTATTGTTTTAAGCAGGCCGTGAGAGCTTATCTTCAAAGTGGCAGAGGTCCCATTGTATTTAGAGAGGCTGCCACTCTGCTGGCCTGAAGGTTCTGTGGCTGGACTTCACGGGTGCCTCCAGCCAGTTTCCCACGTGAGCACCAAGGCCAGCTCGGTGGTGTGGCTCTTCTGCCAAGGGCTCTGTCTCACTGGCATTTTCTTTCACTCACCTGAGGACCTTTTGGTGCCCTGCAAGCTCTGGACACAATTTAAGAAGCAATTAAAAATTTTAGATGTTTTCCTTGATTAAAATTACCATGTTTCCCATAGAGGGTCACGTGTAAGAGTTGAAAGCAGCTTCTCATTTTAAAGGTTGGTCTTGGCTGTTGCGTGTGTATGCTTCATAGCTGAAAACTAAAGGAAGCCCACATTATTCTGGATTTTCTTTTTGCCATGACAATCTGAGAAAATACCCCATGAAACAGGAACATAACTTTTTTTTTTTCCAAAAGGAGTTTTTGTTATGTTGCCCAGGATGACCTTGAACTCTTGGGTTCAAGAGATCCTCCTGTCTCAGCCTCTGTCTAGCCTGTAAGAGCTTTGTTTTTTAAAGAACATAGAAATCACTTAGCCTTTCCAGTAATTCTCAGCTCTGGAAATACATTAGAATCACTTGAGTAATTTTTTTTTAATAGAAGGACCCCTTGCCAAAGTGCAACGTAATAGTTCTGAGAACTAGAGATGAGTTTTGAGGGACTGGTACGTTTAACAACTTTCCATGGTGACAGCAGAGGAGAAACAATCGCTTTGTTGGGTTCATCAGACAGACCTGGCATCAGAGAGCTGAAAGAGGGTGCAGGTTTGTCCCGATGCCCTAACCTGGAATAAGTCTAGGAAGGGACTGAATGCTAAACCATGGTCTTATTTGCAATCACGGAGTGGATTTCTTCCTCATAGTTTTGTCTCATAATTTAAGTAGTTTTTCCTTACTTGGTACCTTTTTGGGTACTCGGGAGCAAACTCACGACTTCGCACTTGCCAGGCAGGCACTTATGTTGCTGAGCTACATCCGCAGCCCCCAGCATTAGCTCTTGTGACTGGCTAGGTGCGTGGATTGGGAAGATGATCAGTCTGCAGGTATTCTGTGATGCTGGTGGGAGCTCCTCAGTGTCTTAAGACCTGCCCTCCTGTCTGTGCTCATCCCCCCAAGGCTGCTCGGCACAGTGGTTGCCCTGGCTAGCCAATCGTGCCATGTGTGGAGAAGGCTCAGGGCTCCCACCCACCCTTCTGTCCCCAGGCCTTTCCTATGGAGCCTTCAATGGTGCCTGCACACTGCCGGGATTCGCCCTGGTGTTGTTGGTCTGCATCTTTTTCAGGTTTTCCTTGTTGTGCTTCTCGGCACAATACATGTTCCTCAGGCATAGGTATGGGCCTTCCACTGTGGTAACAGATTTGTACCTTTGTGATTCGGGCTGCTTGATGCCTTGGGACCTGTCCAGTCTGGGCCTAGGACTAGCAGAGAAAGAACCAGGCTGCTTTTGAGCCATGGCCTGCTCTTCCTTCTCTGTGCCCTTGGGTCACGACGTCTTCCCCACTCCCGAGTCTTCCCACGTCCCGTCCTCTCTACCTGTACCCTGACTGTGTTCACCAGCGTGTGCCCTGTGCTCTGAAAACTCTCGCTGTGTCTAAGGCAGGCCTGGGTGGACACTATCTTTTGCCTGTGTATTGTTGCCTTTTCTGCTTCACTGACTTCTTCCCATTCCTTATCTATCCACCGGCAGCATCGTGTGATGCTGCTCATTTGAGAAACAGAAATTCTGGGGCTGCAGACACAGTCAGTGGTAGGGCTTTTGATCAATATGTACGGTGACCCGGGTGTGGGCACACACACTCACACCCACACAATACACACTCTTAAAATTCTCACTGTCTCCTTAACTGACTTCACTATGCTGCCGCCTCCAGGCTTTTCCTTTTGTGCTTCCTCTTGGCCCCTCTGGTCACCAGTTCACAGTTACAGCACTCAGGACCACGGATGGCTGCAACCTGAACCCAGCAGTACTGATTGCATTAATCTGGGGTGCAGTGTGAGGGTGTCTCTTTAAGCTCCCCAGGTGATTTTAAGGTGCAGCCAGGTTGGAAAACTTCTGCTTGACCTATGTGCCCTACCTGTCGTTGGTCAAGCTTGTATATTTGCCCAGCTCCTGAGCCTTGCACAGGCTGCCCCTTGGCCTGGCTGTCCTCCCCCACCTACTTCTGCTGGCTGCTGGTTCACACTTCAGGATGGGGCTATCAGGGTTTCAGATGCTGTGCGGCAGGGCAGGCCAAAGGAAGGCTTGAGGGCCGGTAAATCATCATTTTGTATGAATGCCAGAGGAAGGGTGTTACCTGGAAAATGGGGAGAGAGCCTTGCTTCACAGAAAATGGGCTTTGTCTTATAATTTGGGCCAGCTGTGGCTCCAGACCATGTTCTCTAATACAAAAGATTAGAAATGAGACACCCTGAGAAACTGAGAGCCCATTCCATCTGTGAGCTTCTGTGTCCACCACAAATGCTTTGCATAGCTCCATACAACCCTCTCCCACCTCTGCATGTTACAGAGAGGTCCTCAGCCCTCTAGATTTGATTTGTTTAACTGGGGGAAAAGGGGTGGAGGAAGGGAGGAAGTGTTAAAAGATCTTCAGGAATTGTACCAGTTGCTGTGCTCACCCCCCCTCAAAGGCAGGAATAAAATTGGCTCAGATCACCCCGCTCTATTTGTATAAGAGATAGAGAGCTGTTCAGCTGATTAGTAAAAGCAGCTTGACCTGATCATTTCCTTCAATCCTCTTATACTCTTCCTTTTGCACAAGCATTCTTGACATTTTCTTCTGTTTCATGCAAGGACTTAAAGATTTTACCTTAGAAGTCATATATATATATATATATACACATACATTTCAAGTTCATGTAAGGAAGGAAGAATTTTGGTTCGCCCAATCCCAACCTTGTATTTGACAAACCCAGGCGACCTCAATACAAAATGTATTTTAAATAGATGTGGTTTGCAGATGCCACGAGTAATAGTAAAAAGCATGGGGTCTGGATCCATTTGAACCCCAGCCCCACTGTTTACTAGTGTGTGACCCTGAGCACATTCCTAACCTCTTTGTACGCCAATTTTCTCAGCTCAGAAATGAGCATAGATATACTATCTACCTGTCTCAGAGGTTGGTGTGAGGCTTCACTGAGTGACCCTTTGTGAAGCCCTTAGCAAGATCTTAGTAAATACCTGATAAATATTAACTTTAAAAAAGATTATTATTTTCCTTCTAGCAATATCCATCTTGATGTTAATAATGCCACTTTCTTTAGAGAGGTTAGACTATTCCTTACAAAGATAGCACAAGAATAACTGGATTTGGACATCAGACATAAGTCCAGATTCTAGTTCATAACCGACTCCCTGCTTGACTGAAATTCCCCTCAAAGCATACAGTTAGACCTAGAGCGACATTAGGTGTCAGTGGCTCTGGATGCAGAGCTGGCTTAGAGGAAGAGCTGTGATTAGCTTTCCAGGCTCCATGCTTTCCTACACACCAAGCCTCCAAACTGCCCTGGGAGTGATATTCACCTTCCACTCCATGCCAGACCAGCCGTGGACTTACTTCAGGTAATTGTTTATCATATTAGACTGCCCAGCATTAAATAAAAGTCAGAAACATTTATCATTCCCAAAAAGGTAAATTTACAGAAAGAAATACAGGGGAACATTTTCAGAAGAACGCTTTGCCCACTGTGGCAGCTGCCCCAACAAAGCTTGGGTGTAACTTGCAGGTGATGGTGAAGACAGTGGCTGTAAAGTGTGTGGATGGATATCAGTGTATTAGAAAGGAAAGTGTTGCACAGTTATTTCAAAAGAAAGGACCTGCAAGTTTATAGGGTTCAGCTAAGCAGGTATTGACTTTTGCAATCATTGTGCATTTGAACAGTATAGCTTTAGATATTGTGCTATAATACCCCTTTGTTGTTTTTGTTAAGAGGATAAACTCTCTTACAATTAAATCAGGGCCAAGTAAACAACAGGATTAAAACTGAATAACATTAAAACATATTCACAAAAAGAGAGGAATTCCCCGAGAAAGAGACTCGGGTAATTTTAATGTATTTTATGCTCATGCTGTATGTAGCTGTTGTTCACATGCCCCTGTTAACTCATTCAACAGCACTGTGTGATGGATGACCAGGCATCCTTCTCCCATTTTTGAATGCAATCTCAGATCAGGATAGCACAGTTCTCAGTTGTATCTCAGCAAGCTCCTGTGAGGCTGCATAAATCTGGGCTTCCACCAGCAGCAGGGAGGGCAGGCACAGCAATACCATTGTTGAAAGATGGGCACTGACCAGGTGACAGTCACCGCTAGGGTCAGTCTGTCAGGCTGCAGGAACACCTGCCCCCCACCCCCCTTGAGCTAAGACAATGCTTAAAAAAGCTTAGTCCCACAATCTTCAACCAAATAGCACCTAACCAGATCAGTTTGGGGAAGGTCCTTAACCTGACTCCCTTAGTACCTGCAAAGAAATCACTGGAGGATTAGAAAATGTAATTACATCTGATTAAGTGTTTGCCAAGACATTGTTTGAAGAGCATGCTTAATTAGCCCTATTGTGTAGAGGTTGAGGGAGACCTGGATCTCAGGCTATGGTCTCTCACCTCCCACAAACAAAATCTGATTATATTAGAATGTTTAGAAAGTAGCTCACAGTCCAGCTTTTCACAATGCAGGCCACTTGGTAAAAACTAGCCTTAGCATGCAAGCCAGGTCCCATGTGCAGAATGATTACTGCCTGACTGGTTACAGGCTTCTTGTGCACCGCCGTCTCTAGTATGTCCCTGGTGGAGCTCTAGTCTCCTCACATTAAAACTCTTTCTTTGACTATCACTCCACTATACTCAGAGATCTTTTTTTTTTTTTTTTGATACTGCGGATTGAACTCATGACCTTACGCTTGCTGAGCGAAATGCCCCACCCTCAAAGATCTTTTAAAAGATCGGGTACTCATTTGTTCTTATTCCCTGAGTCAGCCTAGAGTTTGCTTTCTAGGAACTACTTGTGGTGTGCTTGCTGTCCTGAGCTAAACTTGCTCAGAGATCCCCACAATTGAAGGGTATGGTTTACTCTGCATTTGAACTGAAGGAGATCATCTAATCCACTCTACATTTCACGGGTGGGGAAACACAGAAGGTCACACAGAAGAACTGGGGCTTCACGTTTTCCATGTGACATTTGGACATGAATATCACAGCTAGCATATATGTTTCTATTCCTTGCCAATCAGGTAGGAATGGGGGTGACCCAGGTGGTTGGTTATAGATCTAAAGATTTGGGACCTAAAAAACCTTAAAAACATTTGACCTAGCTAGACATGTAAAAAGCAGACATTTTTGCATTAAGAACATAAAACAATGGGGAAAATATCTATTTAGTCTTGTTAATCTAAACTAGGTTTGATTAAATTGTCCCAAATGGGAGAAATGTTTATTGTGCTTTTTCCCCTCCACTAAGTCTTCTACCTCCCTTAGCCTATTTCCACCTTTTATCTCAGAGCTTGGACTTACTGGGCTCCCCTGTGGGCCTCAGCCCTCCCCGGCTCTAACAGCCCCTTCTCAGGGAGGAAAGGAAGAAATACAAGGGTTGCAGATGGCGGGTCTCTTACCAGTGGTTCCTGGAAGGCCTTGGCCTCCGCTGTGGACTCAGGTTCCATCCTTTCTTAAATGATTGCCTTTTGTAAAGCAGCTTTCTTACAGAAGGTCTCTTTCTTCCTGAACACTATCGCAGGGGGAAAAGACATGATAGCCATCATCCCATTTTAAAGATGGAGGAAGAGACGGAGCGCAGAGGTTGAGTAGGTCCCCAAGGAAGATGGGTGTTCTTCCTCCAGTTACACCTCAAGGGCTTCTAGACCAGTCCGAGAACCCCAAGACCGTGTCTTTTTCTCCATCCCTCCAAGCATTCTTGTGAGCTATGGAACATTGGCATCAAGATGAGTCTGTATCAAGGTCCTCTAACACAAACGCTGCAGGAAGCAGAAGGTGAAGTTTACAGGACACCTGCAGCATAAAGCTCTCCGGTTTGGAAACATTTGGGTTCCCTTCCCTTTCACTGTTGGGCCCTCAAGTAACCCTCAGGCCACTCCAACAAAGTCCTCACCTGCTCCGTGTATGGAGTCCCACTCGATATGAACGACGTGATTTGCAGGCACGTTGCCGTGTTCCCAATGCCTCCTTATTAACCACTTCCAGTTGCCTGGTTATATAACCCTTGTGCAGTTTCTGGCCACATGAAGATTCATGCGACCCAGAAACCCACGTGCAGTAAGAACTCCTGATAGCTACATATTGTTTTAGTTCAGCAATTTTAAAATCCACTTACTGAATCAACGTCCATTCCAGGCTTATTTACAGCAAAACAGTCTCTTGCAATTGACGCTGAATATTACAAATTTCCTTTAAGTGAAAATATCACAGCATCTGTTGATGTGTAGAAGGTCCTGGTCTGCATCTTTCATCTGTGTGGAATGTCCTCAGAGTCCCAGGGTGGCTTGCAGGTAGGCCGCAGGCTTAGGGCAACTCCAGAGAGCTTTTCTTGTGACATCTCTTCGAAAATACAGTCTTTATACTTAATAAAAAGTCAGAACAAGAATGAGAGAGTTCTAGGGTCCCAACCCACAGCAAGTAGCCTATAAGTCACCTTTACTTGCAGGGTCAGTGGGATGGAGAGTCCTGACGGTGAGCACAGAACCGTCCTCAGGGGTTCAGTCAGGGAGACTGAAAATGAAGGGAGAGACCTGGAAAACCGGGATTTAACTACCTCGGCCTTCTTTCTGCCACAATGGGGCATTGTTAGGCCTGGACCCCATGAAACAATAGACTTCGATAGGACAGAATACCCATTCAGGAGGACAGCTTCGCATCTTGGCTCATAGGAACCTGAGCTTCAGTTTGCTCTGGCTGCACACAATGTGTGTGTTACAGATTATTCAGCTGAACTCTTTTTCTCTTTGTCTCCAAGCCCATGACTTTATGTCTCCTCTACATTTCCAGCGGGTCCAGGGTAATTGTGACCTCCTGGAATGCTGGGTGATGTGTCACAGGCCTCCACAGCTGGGATCCACAGCATTGCCCTGACAGGCCGTGGGAAAAGGGGATGGATGCATAGCATGGTGAATTCTAAGCTCAGGTCAGTTTGAATGTGTCTGTACCTCAGTTTCTCCAAGAGGATAATCAGAAGTCAGGCCAAATCATGCCACTGGAGTAGATGAAGATTCTTCCTCTTCACTAACAAAGAATCGTACCCTCTTTCCCCTCTTCCTGCCTCCTGCGGTACTGGGGATTGAACCCAGAGAACTTTGTATTGTGCTCATTTTAATACGGAACATATTCTAAATGCAAAGGATTTAAAGTCTTATTGATTTTTCGAAGAACATAATCTGCCAAAGAGAAGAGCAAAAAGAATAAAACTATGCTTATAAGCAGGCTTCTTGTGACACAAACTCAAATGAGTCAACGTTATAAAACCTTTACAAGATAATCTCTTCTGGAGTATCTTAGGGATAATATGAGCAATTTATGGGCAAATAAATAATGCTGAAAAAAGTAGACTATAAGTAGTGATTTCTTGACAGAAACTCTGGGAAACCATGTGTGCATGTGGACAAAGTCTGCAAGGTAATAACTAAACATAGAACAGTTGTACATGGTAAGAAGAATTATGATTCTTTAAAAATCTTAATTTTTAACAGTTCAAATAATTTTATCTGGAAAAATATTCTTAGGGCAATTTTTGTGGGAATGACTATTTGTTCTATGGATCTGGAGTAAACTTTATTGCATGGGGATACTTTGCCTTATTACAATTTACAGTTGTTCAGCGATGGCAAATCCTGTGGGTTACACCCTGACCTCGAGAACTTCACCTGAGGACTAGGATTACTTCTCTCCTGTGAAGTTGTAAGGGGAAGGGGAAAAAAAAAAAAAACAAAAAACCCTGTAGTTCTTCCCAGATAATGTTTTACAAACCTCAGTTTCCAACCCATGGCTGTTAGCCACTCATTTTAGAACAGGGATCAACTAGGATTCAAATGTTAATTAAAATGCCCAAGGTCACTCAGTGAGTAAAGAGCTAGGGTTGCATTTGAGCCCAGGTGTTGCTCCAAAGGTCATAGCCTTCTCACTATTCTATCTTGTTGCCTAAAAGGTGTTTACCCCACATACCTTCCCGGTTATTGGTTATTAACAAGTAGAATGAGACTTCATTAGACCAGAGAGGAATCTGGTAACAGCTGCTGCTTAGGAACAGGAGAATATAATAAAGGTGCTTACTGTTTTAAGCACTTTATATTCTCAATTTTCACAATATAACTATTGCCATTTGATAGTGGAAACGGAGGTTCAGAGAAGGGAGCATTGTGTGCTGGGTTCCACAGCGTAGAAACAACGGAGTGAAGCTGTGAATGTCAGGCTCCAGAATAACAAGGTGCTAAAAATACCAGTAAAAAACATTTTCTGCATTTTCTGGATCTAAGGCAAATCAGAAGAGATGTGTATACTCAGGAAAAACCCATCCATCATATATATCAATGAATGAATGAATGAATAAATAAATAAATAGATAAATAAATAAGACTTTGTTTCTCATTCCCTAAAGGTGTTAAAGGGTGAGTTATCCAAGGAAATGCCTAAACCTGTCAGGAGATAAGCTAATTGTGGCTTTCATTGTGAGCTGAGCTCACCTGCCTCAGCTCTCCTGGGGGTAGCTCCAAATGTAAGGTTAACCCCCACCCCATCTCCTCCATAGGAAAAATGAATTACTTTATTTCCACTATCAAGTAGATTTCATTCCTTTAATGGATAATGCTTTATTTTACTTTTGAATAAAAAAGCACTGGCATGTGAGGCAGAGGCCTTTTCCGGGGACCCACAGTGCAACTGTATCTTGAATTTGGGAGTGAATGCAGGGCTTTTGCTAAGCAAGTACTCTACCACTGAGCCACAGTCCCTGGGCTTTTTTTTTTTTTTTTTTTTTTTTAATTTTGAGACAAGATCTCACTGCACTACCTATGTTGCCTTCAAACTTGTGGTCTTCCTGCTTCAGCTTCCTAAGGGGCTTGGAGTACAGGCATGTGCTCCTGAACCTGTACAGAGCTGAAATCAAAGTTATGCAAGGTGGTTAATTTTTCTTATCCATGCCAATCTATTTTTACATTTTTTATGAAATAATTTTAATCACAACTCTTTAAATTGATTGCAGGGCATATATGGATTGAAAGCTAGTTAGGAATCCTGACTTTTGGTTCTCACAGACAACTTGTCCTCACACCATGTCTCCACAGCTATCCTCTCCACTTTCATAGGCCCAGGCTGCTTACTCAGGTTGTCAGAGGGGTTTGACTCTGGGGATGTTCTGGGGTAACTTACAGCTTTGCAGTTAGTTTGACAATTGAGCACAGTCAGCTGAGAACAAACCCTGCTGCCTAGTATAGAGCTCCTTTCTGTCCTCTCTCCATCAAACTCTCAAAGAGTAACAACTTGCCTTCGTGTTTTCTTTTTTTTTTTTTTTGTCTTTTTTTGTTTTTATCGGTACCAGGGATCGAACTCATGACCGCCTGCTTCAAGCCTTCGTGTTTTCCACGTGGGTTGTAAAATTCTGGTAGAACTCCCAGCTGTTGGAAGGTTCAGATTCTGTGTTCTGATCCTGTCGTTGGCCTGCTGTGGGGAAGAAGGGAGGGAGGGAGGGGGCCTTCTCCTGGTATGAGGAAGCCTTCATCACTTCAGTAGTGCTCTTGCATCCTACAAGGACATGGGTGTCTCTCATTTGCCTTATCACTAACTACAGAGTTCATTATTGTGAAGCTGCATTCTTTCACTGTAGCAATGCATAGAACATTTGTCAAATAATGAGTTGATTTGTTTACCATGCAGTGATAAGACTCCACCAAGTACTGGTTAACAATAAGTAAGAATTTTCTGCTCCAGCCACAAGCTTAAAAAAAACGAGTCCTGGAAAATTTCCTGAAGATCCCTTGGTCCTGAATCTGTGTATTACACATGAAAGGGCCAAAGTTCAGGCAGTAACTTCACTGAGATGCCGTCGTGGAAGAACCATGGAGTCCATTATGGCATATTCTGTTTGTGCACCCTAGAATTTCCCTCCTGATTCTATACTTTAGTCCTTAAGAACACAATTGTCACATGATGGGATCCAACTTTTGGTTAGGATACATGGTTATGTGTTTGTAAGCTATTTGCGAGAAAATAAGCAAAGAAGAGTTGTGCAGTTTAGGTAGGAGGAACTACCTGCGAGGCATCAAGCTATTTGCAAAATACAGAATTTTAAACTGTCTAATCTTTTTCTTTCTGGACAGTATCAATCATCTTGATTGACTTCTATACAATTGTTGGGCAGAATTTCTGGTTTAGCAGCCCAATGTTTGATTTTGAGAAGGACAAGAAACAGAATATTTGGAATAAGAAAAAAGCCTAGAAAACCCAGGAAGTGTGTATGTGCCCGCATGCATGTGTGTGTGTGTGTGTGTGTGTGTGTGTAAGTTCATTCATTATATACATAGGTATGTTTTGTGCACCAGGATGTTGAATACAAAATGAAAATCCTGTATTTTCACTAGGAGCATGGTAGGTAAATACTTTGTAACATATGTAATAATTGCCATGGTGGAGGCATTGATAGTAATGCTCCTATGGGATTTCATAGGTAACAGAACTTTCAGGAAGATGGTGGAGTGGTGAACAGCAGGAAAAGAGCCTCTCCAAGGTTTGGTCCAGAGGCCAGCATGTAGCAATGTGATGGAGAAAAGGAGGGACGTGGGCCCTTGAGACCATCAAGGATCTGAATTGAGAATTGAAGCCCACAGGAAGAATGAAGAGACCTCAATGCAGAAGGAGGTAGAAAGCAGCACTTCCTCCGTGATCTCTGACTCTGCATGGGAGAGACGGCACAGTGACTACTGGGGGTCCCAGAGGCCGCCATGGAGAAACTCACTAGTGGAATGGAGCAGTGCATGCAGTGAGTTGCAGTTCCTGTCTCCCTGGTAGCCATTTTACAGACAGGCCGACTGAACTCAGAACTCAGAGCAGCTGTGGGCTGGCTTCATCTAGGGGCTCCCAGTGTCAGGGTGAGGCAGAAGAGAGTTCAAATCTGCAGGAGGTCAAGGGGCTGAGTTCAGTCTAGCAGGGAGTCGAGGTCAAGTAGGCAGGAGGCATAGTGAGTGCTGTGGTCTAAACAAATTGGGAGGGCTGGGGATTTAGCTCAGTGGCTCAGGTGCCCACCTGGCAATGGCAAGTGGGAGGCTGTGAGTTTGATTCCTGGTACCCAAAATGAAGCAAATTGGGTTCCAGCTTCACAGTCAGAAAACAGCCTGAACTTCAGGGAATGAAGGGTGCAGCCTTGTTGGGATTATCCACTACCCCAGTATAAATTTATGGCTGGCTTGCTAGGATCAATCACACAAATCTGGGCTTGGTCCACCCATTCTGTCTACCAGTGACCACAGAGGCAAGCCCTGAAATGGACACTTGTTCTTATTTTTTGTTTTATTTTCTTTCATCTAGTTTGTTCCTGTTTCAATAGGAGTGTGAATATTATTCCTAGTATTAGTGTTATTGTTGTTCTGTTCTGTTCTTATTTCTTTCTTCTCTTTCCCTCCTGTCTTCTTCACCAGTTTCCTAAAGTTTGTGCAATCTTCCTTTGTGTTCAGTCTTGTCTCCCATCTCCTCCTCTGCTTCTATTTCTCTGTTTTTCTCCCTAATCCCTTTTAAATCTTCTGCCATGAAGGTAAAATCACCATATTAAAGGCACATTTACTGTCTGAAAAGTTTTAGGTTTTGTTGTATAGCTATATAAATCTTAGTAATACTGTTAAAGTAAAAGTGACAAATTAATAGTCATGACAATTGGTAATTTTCTAGGCTGAGCTTTGTGTTATTCTTACTGATTCTGCTACGTTAGCCATGGTAAGATATTGCTCTAAGCAGTTTCTTCCTTGTATATGAGGCCTGGGATTGCCTAAAGGTCATAAACAACACCATAGGCCAGTGCCAGAGAACCAGGGGCTAGCTCAACAGGCAGCAACTTCTCGTCCTCCAAAAATTGAAGAGGTAGGATCTTGTAACAAATTCAAAACTGAAAAGCCAGTTACACCTGGAAGACATCTCTGAGATGTAGTCAATTCCTAAAGGTTCTAATAAGCAGTAAAGCTATCCACTGTAGGCAATTTACGAGCATCACCCAGGAATTAAACTAAAAAGAAAGAAAGAATGAAAGAAAGAAAATGAGAAGACACTTAAGCAAGATGTAACCTCAGACTTCCAGTTCCCCAAAGGCAAACCCAAGGGGCAATGAGGGGAGACAATTGAAAAACCACCCTCCTGGCTTCTCTAAAGTGATGATGGCAAAAGGAACAAAGCAGGTGAAGAAGATGCTAGACAAAATCAAATAAGAAATAATCTCTCAGATAATTACAGAGACTGACCACAATGGAAGACATACTTCGTGACTCTGGAGTGCATACAGATAAAAAATAGAGTAGCCTAGGAAAATGATGGAAACCAGGAATGCCCAATATAGAAAAGAAATTTGTGAAACAAATTCAAACAGATATCCAGGGAATTAAAAATTCCATTAAAAGTATACACAACAAAATGAGCCAGAATGTCAGATATAGAATATCGGGATTGTGGTTTGCAATCATGAGAAGAAAGATTTCTTAACAACAGCAGAGACTACCCAAAAAATCTACCCATCATTTGCTAGATTGTGCTCAGAGAGTTAACAGGTTTATCAGAGTCAAAGAAAAAGCAGGAGATAGGGCAAATGACATAAACAACCTGTTCACAGAAGTAATGACAAAAAACCGCCCAAGCTTGGAAAAAGAATTTTGTATACAAATAAGTGAAGCATATAGAATTCTAGTTATTCATGATAAAAAATCTACACCAAGGCATATGATAGTCAAGAGTCTAGTAATTCAACAAAAGAACAAATTATTAGAAGCTGTTCGAGAAAAGAAACAAATCACATATAAAGAAAAGCCCATCAGAACTACAGATTTCTCAACACAAAACCTCAAGTGAAGGAGAGCGTAAGGTGAAGCATTTAAATCTTAAAAGAAAACAAACTCCAACCCAGATTAATATGCCCACAAAACTGTCTTTTAAACTTAGTGAAGAAATGAGATACTTTCAAGAAAAAAAAAAAAACAGCTAAAGAAATTCATAATCACCAAAGCAGCACTCCAAAATGTTCTGAAGGACATTCTAGAAAAACATAAGGAGCACTATGACCACGAACCCCAGAAGAATGATTCCACCAGGAAGTGCAACTAATTCAACAGAGGAGAAAAAAACCCCCCAACAACAGGGAGATAACAGGACAAGGAAAAGTCATTACATACCAGTTATAACCATCAATGTTAATGGCCTCAATTTATCAATCAAAAGAAAAAACTGGCAGAATGGATCAAGAAGAAAGATCAACAGAATACTGCCTATAAGAAACACATTTAACTGAAAGAAAAATTCATAGACTGAAAGTCTACAGGAAAAAAAATCAATGGAAAACAATACTATATGTGACAGGAACCCAGAAAAAAACAGAGGTAGCTATTCTATCCGCAGACAAAATGGATTTCAAGCCAAGACTGATTAAGAGAAACAAACATCACTATATCCTTGAAAAGAAAACAATGGAGGAAGAAAACATAACAATTATAAATATATATGCACCAAATACCAGTGCATGAAACTATATAAAACAAATATTAATAGTCATAAAAAATCAAATAAGTACTGATACAACTTTAATGGCAGACCTTAATACCCCACTGTCACAAATAGATCAACTGGAAAAAATAATCAAAAGAAACAACAGAACTGAACCAAACTTTTGAACAAATGGACTTATTAGATGTCTAGAGTGTTCCACTCCACAACGTCAGAATACACATTCTTTCCAGTTGCACAAAGGATGTTTTTCAAGATAGATCATATAACATGCTTAAGTAAATGCAGAGGAATCGAAATTATTCTGTGCATATTATCTTACCACAATGCAATAAAATTGGACATCAGTGCAAAAGAAACCACATAGACTTCATAAACATATGCAAATTAAATAACAGCCTCCTGAACAATCAATAGGTCACAGATGAAATTAAAGAAGAAATTAGTTTCTACAATTAAGTGATAATGCCAATACAACATACTGGAACTTATGGGATACAATGAAAGTAGTCCCATGACGGAAATTTTGACTTATCATTTCACATACCAGAAAAACAGAGTGAGCTCAAATAAACAACCTAATGTTAAACTTCAAGCTTCTAGAAAAAGAACAACTCTCAAATGCAAAGCTGGTATAAGGGAAGAAATTAAAGATCAGAGCAGAAATTAATGGAATGGAGATTAAGAAAACAATAGAAAGAACCAGTGAGTTGAAGTTAGGTCTTTGAAATATTAAATAAAAAATTTTTTTCTTTTTTTTTATTTAAAGAAAAGAAACGAAAAAAAAATACATGGAGATAAAAAAAGGGTAGAAATAATACAAAATTACAGACAAACAAAAGGTAAGAAATTGCTGGTTGATAAGTTACACATTGTCATCTTCGAAATAGCTGTTCAGGTTATAGAATTAAAGTATTTAGAATGACATTCAAAAAAGTGACCCTACAAACCATTCTGCTCTATGATCGAACAAAAGCTCAGTAATATGATTATCAGTCCTACACATTTGTTTTACATCTCAAAGAGGGTAAGATTAACCATATCAAAACAGAACAGAACATTTAAAAAAAAAATAAAAAACAATTTAAAGAAATACAGATTTCAAAGCAAGTCCACTGGAGATCTTTATTATCTATCTGTCTCTAGCTTCTTACAAATAGTTGTCCCTATCCTCACCCACTTTATATACTTATTGCATATTATAGAACTAATCAAATCATTACAGGATGATGAAGTCTTTTTAGGTCCTCAAGTTCCAAATTAGGGAAGACAATAGCAACTACCATCGCTTCTCTCATTCTCTTTGTGATAGCCATCCCCATCTCTGCATATTCTGAAGTTGAACTGAAGAAACCAGTCCAATGTCATTCTAATCAGCAAACAATAGATTGCTAGAATTTATATTATAATGCTACAAAATAAGCCTCGGGTTTCTCAGCGTCTCTTCCTCAGAGTATTTGTTCCTTACATCTTGCATTATATAATCTGTTCCCGTAAATAATTTAAGAAAAAAAAAAACATGTGTGAATTTCTACCTATATATCTATCCTCTCTGTATTATAGGGAAAACCAAGTCATAGCAAGACAGCAAAACAATTTCCTAGAAAAACATGCAATGGATAAGACATATAAAACTACAATATAAATGATCTTCCATAGCTACTATGTTTTCTCTTGTTATTTTCAATAGATTTGTCCACAACACTGACTTATTATAGTTAAACATACTATCACCTATTTTTATAAAAACTTAACTTTGACTGCATTGTAGGATTTGAGAGCTGTTACTGATTCATACCAGTATGGATATCCTTTACATCTTGTCATGCTCAGAGTAGTTTCCTCTACTTTTAGGGTTGATTCTAACAAGCATACCAATTTCAAGTAGAATCAGTCAAGGCCAACCAATAGTCTTATGATTCAGATACAATTAAGATCAGTCATAGTAAGACAATGTAAGTAATACAGGATTTCAGCCTAAGTCAATAGGAAAGTAAGGATAGTTACCATGGTATAACCTGCTATTTTTGGTTCTAGAGGTCTGTGTCCTCAAATCTGACATGAGTGGACAGACCAGAACAAATTAAATTCAATCTAAATATGGCACTAGGACTACTGTGTCTTTTAAATCGTTATATACCATTAGCAATGACCTCTGCTTTTTTTAAAATATAGTTTCAGAGCTGTCTATACTAAAGACTAGCTTACCATCTCTGCCTCATGTCTGCTACTCCACTTTTCTGCTATAATTTGTCCACCTTATTCCCTCATTCCATTGTTTGCCCCGTTCACTGAGGCCTCTCTGCCACTGTTGCTGGAATCCTGATATCTCTTCCTCTCTTTCTCTGTAATGTCCTTCAGTGCTCTCTGTAGGGTTGGATTGGTGGCCACAAACTCCCACAGTTCCTCCTTGTCTTGAAAGTATCTTATTTCTTCATTAATTTTTAGAGAGAGTTTTGATGGATATATGAACTTTGGTTGCATATTTTTTTCTTTCAGGACTTGGAATATTTCTCCCCACTCCCTTCTTGACTTAAGAGTTTGTGTTGATAAGTCTGCTGTTATTTTGATAGTTTTCCCATTATAGGTAACCTGCATCTTTTCTCTGGGTGCTTTTAATATTCTGTTGTTTTGGTGGATTTCTGGGATCTCGATTATTATATGTCTAGGCATAGATCTGTTTTGGTTGTAGGTAGCTGGTGTTCTGTATGCTTCTTTTATCTGGATATCATTTCTTTTTGCTATACATGGGAAATTTTGCTTTAATATATCTGTGAATATTTTTTGTATTTCATTTTTGGATGTTCCTGCTTCCTCACTCACATTCTTTATTCTTAGGTTATGTATCTTTTTGTCATCTTCCAGTTTTAGAATAGCTTCTTTCTGGTTCCTTGTTATTTTTAAGAGGCTTTTTCTTTCACGTTCATATGCCCTAAATCTCTCTTCAAGTTTCAGAAGGCTGTCTTTAGTTTCTGTCAAGGCATTTTGCCAATGTTCAATGGAGTTTTTAGTTTCCTGATATTCTCTTTGGATCTGTTTCATGTATTCTAAGTTATGCTTAAATTCTTCTTCAGATGCTTCTCTTTCTTTTCTGATTTCCTCAGTTCTTCCATCTGTGTTCTCTTGGGCAGGGCTTGTCATTTCTTTAATTAATCTCTTTATATCTTGCCTCACTTGGATCAGGAGTACAGCTTTAAATTCCTCTATGAGATCATGTAGGTACTTTTTAATTTCGGCTGATGCTGTGTCGAGTAGTGGATGGTTACTGTGCTTGTTCTCTTCAGTGTTTTGTTCTCCTGGGCTTATTTTCTCCTGTTGGGCAGCTGGAGGTTTTTTTTTTTTTATTTTTATCTCTTGTCATGTTTCTGGTTTCTTTCAGACTGTCCTGGAGTTCTCTGGCCCTCTCTGAATTGCTTAGGGCCTTTCAGAAGCGTGCTGGCTTGAGTTTTTGCTGTCCTCCCCAATTTACTGTTATCTGGGGTAGGCTGGGATGCAGGGGCGGTACAGGCTAGTCTCTAGCCTCTGTGCCAGTTAGTTCATAAATTAGGCTGTACTTTCTGGTTGTTACTGAGTTGTGACTATTTTGTATCTGCTTATTGGGCCCCAAGCAGAGGCTTGGTTTAGCCCCAGTAGCTCCTGCCAGTTCTCTTTGTACCAGAAGCAGCTGAGTAATGTCACTATGGCACAGGGTTCTGCCCAAATCCCAGCCGTTCTCTTCCAAACCTCTCTGTGACAGGAGCACCAGAATAGCAGATCTGCCCAAAACCAAGATGTCTCCCACTAAGTTCTCTGTGTGGAGCTGAAGCCAGCAAGTAATCAGGCTCTGCCAGGATTCAAGATGTCTTCCACCAGCCCTCCCTACAGGGGGACCTGGTGATGTCACCACGCTGCAGTTTCTGCCGCCAGGCTAAAATGTCTGCACCAGACTCTGTGTTATTGATTTCCCCGTGGTGGTGGGCTAGCTGTTCTCTGGCCAATCCCAGCAGCCGCGGGGTTCCCAGTACTCACCAGAGTCCGGTGCAGGTCCTCTTTCCGGGACTACCGCACTCCAAGCTGCCCACCTTTCCCGCACTCCCGACATAGCACGGAACGGTGCACAGCGTGCGCTCCCGGCACAGCGCTGAACGGTCAGGTATCTGTGCACCGTTTAGATTTGAAACGCCAGAGCTTTGTACATCCGCTCTGGTGCAGCGGTGCAGTCCTGGCTGCTACTTGGAGTCCCGGTCCGGGTCTCAGTTTTCCACAGTCCCCAAAAGCAACTCAGCTTTTCCTGCTGGGTCCACGGGTCAGTTTGTTGATTTAAAGGCGCGGGATTTGCAGCCTCCTGTTATCAGCGTTCACGGTCTCAGCATGACTTTAAATCCTCCAGCTGTACTGTCTTGGTTAATAAGAATCGCTATCGATTTGTCTGGCCCTCTCCATGTTGTCATTTTTTAGCTTCTAGTATGAATTCTCCGGAGAGACTCTTCGCTCGATCCCCTAGCAAGCCGCCATTTTTTTGTTTTTTCGAAATATTAAATAAAATTGACAACCCCTTAGTGCCAATCTTACCAAAAAACAAAAAACAAAACAAACAAAAACAAAAACAAAAAAAAAGGAAAAAAGGATGGAAATTCATACAATTAGTAATGAAAAGGATGAACTCACAATAGGTCCTGCAGACATTCAGATGATAATACCTACTCTTCTACTAAGGAGATGGGAAGCACTTAAGAAATAGATTCCTAGATACATACAAACTACCAAAGCTGAATCAAGAAGATACAAAAATTCTAAATAAACAAATATCAGCTAATGAAATTGAAAGGATAATTAACAATTAAGAAAAGCCCAAGTCTTGATGGATTTACAGCTGAATTCTATAAGAAATTTAGAGAAGACCTAACACCAGTACTTCTCAAACTCTTTAATGAAATTGAAAGAGAAGCAATATTCCTACTAAAATCATTCTGGAAGCAAGCATTACCCTGATACCAAAATCAAAGGGCCAAATGAAAAAGAGAATTATGGATTAGTGTCCCTAATGAACAAAGACTTGAAAATCCTCAACAAGGTACTAGAAAACAGAGTGCAGTAAATCATCAAGATGATACACCCTGACCACGCAGGATTCATCTCAGGGATGCAGGGATGGTTCAACATAAGCAAATCAATAGGTGTAATACACTATGTTAACAGAGATAAGGACAAAACCATACTAGTATCTCAATGGGAGCACAAAATGTGTTTTACAAAGCCCAACACCTATTCATGAGAAGAACCTTATAGAAAATTGCAATAGATGGTCTTTATCTCAATCTGATAAAAGCCACCTATGACAAACCAACAGCCAGCATCATACTAAGTGGACAAAAACTGAAAGCTTTCACCCTAAAATCAGGAACAAGAGAAGGATGTCCACTGTCACCACTCTTATTTAATATAGTTCTGGAAATATTAGCCAGAGCAATTAAATAAGGTAAAGAAATAAAAGGAATAAGGATAGGTATCAAGGTATGTTTTTGGTGACTTTTTTTTTTTTTTTTTTTTGGTATGGGAGATTGAACTCAAAACTTCATGCTTGCCAGGCAGGCGCTTATACTGCTGAGCCAAATCCCCAGCCCAGAAATAAGGATACAAAAGGAAAAAGTTAAATTATCATTATTTATAGATAACACATAAGACCTCAGAAACTCCACCAAAAGACATGTAGATTTAATAACCAAATTCAATAGTATAGCAGAATGTAAAATAGTGATAGTATTCCTGTACAAGAATAATTAACTCACTAAGAGAGAAATTAGGGAAACAACATCTTTCAAAATAACTTCCAAAAAAGTGAAATATCTAGGAGTCAATCTAATGAAGAAAGTAAAAGATCTCTATATTGAAAACTATAGTTCTCTGAAAAAGGAGATTGAAGAGAATATCAGAAAATGGAAAGAGATCCTTTGATCTTGGGTAGGAAGAACCAATATAGTGAAATGACCATATCACTAATCCAAAATTACTATGCAGATTTAATGCAATCCTAATCAAAATACCAATAGCATATATCACAGAATTAGAGAAAACAACCTGAAACCATTTGGAACCAGAAGAGATGTAGAATAGCAAAAGCAAAATTCTGGCTGGGCATGGTGGCACACAAGTGTATTCCCAGCACTCAGAGAGCCGAGGCAGGAGGATTGCTATGAGTTCAAGGTCAGCCAGAAATACATAGCTAGACCTTTCCTCAAAAAATAAAATTCTGGGCAACAAAGGCAAGGCAGGGGGCATCAAAATCCTTGACCTGAAAACATACTGCAGCTACTGTGATTAAAAACATCATGGTCCTGTTAAACAACAACAACATCAACATCAACAACAAAACAGACCTGATGATGAAACAGATTAGAAGATCCAGGAACAAGTCCAAACACACTCAGTCACCTTATCTTTAACAAAGGGGCCAAACATAGAGACTCTTTAATAAATGGTGCTGGAAAAACTGGCTTTCCAAAAGAAGATTAAAGCTAGACCAGTATCTTTCACCATGGGATGAACTAATATCAAAATCAATCCAAGATTTGAATGCTAAAACAGAAATACTAAATTTGCTGGATGATAGAATAGGTTGAACTTTGGAAGGCACTGGTGTAGGCAAATACTTTATGAACAAAACCCTGATAGCATGAACGATCATGAAGAATCAACAATCAGAGCGTCATCTTATTAAAAGCTTTTGCACAGCAAAAGAAATCACCAACAGAGTGAAAGTCCAATACACGGAATGGGTAAAAAATTTTTCCAGCCTTTCCTCAGACAAAGGACTAATCTAGAATATATAAAGAACTAAAAAAATCAGGCCCTGCCATATTGAAAGGCACAATACAAAACTGAGCATCTGAAATGAATAGACACTTGTCAGATGAAGAATTAGAAATGACAAATGTATGAACAAACATTCAACATCACTGGTCATTCAAGAGATGAAAATCAAACCAATACTGAGATTCCACCTTACCTCAGAAAGAATGGCTATTATCAAGAAATCAGCTAGTAACAAATGTCGGTGGGGCTGTGGAGAAAAAGGAACACTTTGTGTCTGTTAGTAAGAGTCTAGATTGGAGCAACCACTACGAAAATCAGTGTGGGAAATTCTCAAAAACTAAAACTAGAAGTTCCACTTGATCCAGCTAGTCCCCTTCTTGGTGTCTTCCTAAAAGAATTAAAAGCATCATACCACACTGATACACGCACTTATATTTATTGGTGCAGTTTGTAACAGTTAAATACTGGAAATAGCCCACATGCCTATCAACCAATGAATGCACAAAGAATGTGTGTTTTTTATACAATGGAGTACTATTCTGTCATAAAGGAGGATAAGTTAGAGACATTTCTAGCTAAATGGATGCATCTTGAGACCATAATGTTATGTGAAATAAATTGTATACACATCTGTAAATACTGCATGATTTCTCCAGTGTGAGAAGCTGAAAGTGTAAATAAGGACAAAAATGTATAATGTGTATTGGAAAATGGGAAGAAAATGCTAAATGAGGAGGGGATCAAGAACAAGGGGAGGAGAGGAAAAGAAGAAAAGGACAGGAGAAAAAGAATAAAAGGAATAAAACAGAAACAAAGCTTCTCTAAATAAAGCAGGGAAGAGGGACTGAAGGGAAGGGAGGGAATAAAAAAAGACACAAGATCTGTCACGGAGAGGTACAAATTCTCCTTCATCAATGTTTTCATGTATATCTAAAATGTACCAATAAAAAAATTTCACAGGTGTTAAGAAATTCTGTCTGGTCAGGCTTAGTGGCACATAGTGTAATTCTAGTGCTTAGGAGGCTGAGGCAGGAGGCTCACTATGAGTTCAAGGTCAGCTTGGGCTACAAAGTGAGTTTAAGATCATTCAAAACTGCATATTGAAACCCCATCTCAAAAAAAAATTCTGTCTGATAGACTTACAGAAAGGTTTACAAACCTGGTTCCAAATTTGTGCATGCAATTACAATTAACTCTTTGAAAGTTTTAGAAAGTCCTAAAGAACCTGCAAAACAACTACTAGCACAAGTGAATTCAGTATTAATTTAGGATATGAGAACACTATAAAAATATATTTCTATACATTGGTAACAAAAAAAGAACAATGAAATTAAAATATATGCTATTCTTTCTACTGAGGGCTGAAACAACATTGCAGAGGGAAATTTTAAAAAGACATCAGCGAGTGGAGAGATAACACTTATTATCAGAAGACTCACTACTGTTGTTAAGGTAATTTTCATAAGACCTTCAAATAGATTTATAAACCCACTTTAATGCTAATCGCTATTCCATAGTGCTGCTCACCAGTACACAATGGAACCCACATACTTCAATGCTAATCAAAATCCACCAGTTTTTAACTTTTTGGGTAGAACTTGATAAACTGTTTCTAAAGTAAGTATATAAAAACACAAATGACCTAGAATAGTAAAAACAATTTTGAAAAAGCACAAAGAAATGTAACATAATTAAGGCAGTATGGTGTTGGTGAGATAGAGAAAAATAGGTCAGTGCAACAGAGTAAAAACTTCCACTTGTCAGTGATACTATGTAAATGAAAATGGAAGACACAACCTGAGAAAAAATTGCCAAATCGATAGTAGACTTGATTTAGAATTTATAAAAGTCTTATAGGTCAAAAAAGAGTAAGAAGAACCTGGTTGAAGAAATAAGCAAAGGACTTCAATAGAGATCTCACAAAAGAAGGTATACACACCCCACACATAAGCACAGGAAAATACACAGAGTATCACAAGTCCTCAGGGAAGTGCAAATTAAAATCACAGTGCTGAATCCATGTGAGTGCACGTGTGTATGTGTGTGTGTGTGTGTGTGTGTGTGTGTGTGTGTGTCCATATTTTTGTGTTATTTCAGGGAAACTAGTAATTTTGAATTTAGGCACCTTCTAATCCAGTAGGACCTCATTCTAACTTGATTGCATCTGCCAAGAATCTATTTTCAAAATAAGGTCAAATTCCAGGATCCAAGTGGATAGAAACATTGGGGACTCAGGAATATGATTTCAATTGTTCTTTCAATGTGGGTGAAGACAGTTGCTTTGAATTGGCATGGCCTAGGATCTTTAAGTCCTACTTTTCCAGAATTTCATGTTCATCTCACCCTGGAAAGAATGGCTATGGTCAAAAAGCCAACCAATAACAAATGCTGGGGAAAAAGGAATTCTTCTGCACTATTGGTGAGACTGTAGACTGGGGCCAAGGATTGTGAAAATCAGTGTGGAGATCTCTCAAAAAACTAGGATTGGAGGTTCCATTTAATCCAGCTATTCCCCTTCTGGGTATCTTTTCAGAAAAATTAAAAGCTTCATATCACAGTGATACATTTGCAGTGATGCTCCTAGCAGCACAATTTGTAAAAGATGAATCTTGGAAACAACCCACATACCCACCAACCGTGGAATGGATAAAAAGTATGTGGTATTTTTATACCCAGCCACAAAGAAGGATAAACTTGAGACTTTTATGGCTAAATGGATGCAGTTGAAGACAATACTCATAAATGAAATAAATCAGACACGTGTCAACATCGTATCATCTCCCTAGTGTGAGAAGCTGAAAGAGTAAATAAGTTAAAAAATGTACAATAGACACTGTGAAATGGGAAGAAATTGTTAAAAGAGAAACTGGGATGGGAGAAAGGGGGAAAGGAGAGAAAAGCAGAAAGAAATTCTAGATGTACACAAAATAGTTTACAAAGTTATTCTACTAATTTCTCTTAGTTGATTGTAAAGAAAGATTTGAGCTAACATTTTGGACAATTAAATGTCTATATATTGTAATATGAGTAATTTAAAGATAACAATATGCAGTGTATTAAACATTGTTACTCTCCTGTTACCTGGTTTTGAAATTTTGTTTCTTTGAGTCTTTTTTTTTTTTTTTTTTTTTGATCCCGAGGATCGAACTCATGACCGCGCGCCTGCAAGGTAGGCGCTTATGCCGCTGAGCTGAATCCCTGGCCCTTGTTTCATTTACTTCTCTTTAAAATAAAAATAAAAAAGTAGAATTTAATGGGCTGTAGCCTCACCATCTCTCCCTTTCCCTCTGCAGCTTCCTGGTATGAGGCCACGCGCAGACCTCGTCAGGGCTGACCTCTGCAGGGGAAGCACAGCTCCGTTCTGACACAGCTCGGGGAGACTCTCCTGATGCTCGAGCACAGATATGCCTTTGAGCAGTTGCCAGACTTAAGGTGGGGCCGAATACTTGCTCCTCACCCTGATCCTTCACGCTCAAATCTGGCCAGAGGCCTCAGCACTGGGGTGCAATGAGCAGATCCCGTGAGGAGCGTTTTTACATCGTGGATGACCATGGGCATGGGGTTGGCGGATGGATTTATGGTTGGAGTGCAGAGAGGGGGCTATTTTTCCTTCTGCCTCTAGGAATTAGAAGGTGAAAGGGGCCTGAAACTTCACCAGGGTCCTGGGGATATGCAAACAAACAAACAAACAAACAACAACAACAAAACACACCAGGGTGGACACTCCCTGGGCAGGTGGAGAGAACTGGACCACGAGGAGCTAAGTGACAGGCAGATTGCTGGAATAGCCAATCACACATTTGACAGTCGGGGATCAACAAACTCTGTACCTGCTCCTTGTGAGTAGAGTGTTACATATGTTCTCTAGGACTGCAGGAACTTTAAAAAGCAGCAGACACGAGCAAAATGTAGGTTTTTATTGCAGGCCTTTAAAGAAGGAACTGGGAAGGGGCTGGGGAAATACAGAATAGAGCTACTTCCGGGACAGGACGGGGATCAGATGATGATAGCAACAAAATCAACCGGCGAACCCACTTTTCAGAGTATCTAGCGCCCGACCACTCTGCCCTTGGCTGCCTTGGTGGAGCCTGGCAGGTTCAGTGCATCAAAGCCCTGGGCTGTGCAGTGGTTCCAGGGGACGCCCTGGTTCTCTGCAGCATTTCCTGCGGGGGTCACATCGCCTTGTCCCGCGAGCAGGGCCCGGGGCAGGTGAAGGCAGACAATGGCATAAATTTCCAGGACACTGCAGGGTATTTTAGACGATGAATGCTGACATGAATTACCTTGGGGTTTACCGCGTATGCTGTTTGACTCTGTGGTCTGCTATTGCTTCCTAGATTTGCTTGCACATCACATCTCATGTCCTAGGCAGTGTAGGACAGATTGGTGGCCTGCCTTTGGAACCTCAGGGTCATGTTATGTTTCTCCTCCTTTAAATTGAAGCAAGGGAGCTGAGGACAGGAAGCAGAGAGAGAGAGAGAGAGAGAGAGAGAGAGAGAGAGAGAGAGAAGAGAGAGAGAGAGAGAGAGAGAGAGAAAGAGAGAGAGAGAGAGAGAGAGAGAGACAAGAGACCGAGACAGAGACAGAGAGAAGAGAGATAGAGACACAGAGAGAGAGACAGAGAAAGAGAGACAGAGACAGACAGAGAGAGACAGAGAGAGAGACAGGGAGAGAGAGAGACAGAGAAAGAGAGACAGAGACAGACAGAGAGAGATAGAGACACAGAGAGAGAGACAGAGAAAGAGAGACAGAGAGAGACAAAGAGAGACAGACAGAGAGAGACAGAGAGAGAGAGAGACAGGGAGAGAGGAGGAAAGTGTGATCAAAACTTGGTTTTCTTGGCATATGTCATTAAAATCTGGCTGTAGGCTGACATTGATTTCTGACATGGAAACATTCATTTTAATGTAGAACATTAAATCAGTGGTTAACAGTACCTTTTTTTTTCTTTGAAAACTGGAACCCCCGCAGGGCCATTTAAGCATGCTTATATTATAATTCACTTTTGGTCTGGGTTACAGTTTAGAGAGATAAACCAGGCTGGCCAGTGGACCCACATTTTTATTTTTCCTTTTTTAAAAAGTAAAAACTGGAGAAAGGGGCTAGGTAGGTGTATTTTTCTAGAAAACACTTTCAGTGCTTGGGGTGAGAAGTTGAGGGTTTATTTTTACACACCTCTGTTTTTAGCTGCAGTCCAACCTCGCCTGCTCACGGTGGAAGCCCCTTTGTCGGAAACATCCCCAACTACATTTGTCCCTTGAGCATAGTAAATGCCAGATTATCATTTGTCCTGAGCTGCTTGGTTTTCTGGAGAGAGGAAACATCTTGATAACTCACTGAGATGGGTTATGCCGGAGAAACTGTAACGGATCCTCATCAACTCACACCACAGCATCCCCGGGGGCACAGTTCAAGGTCCCGGGGTCTTTCCGCTCACCTTCCAGCTCTGGGTATTGCTCGTGACCCCTCATTACCAAACCGTGTACAGTCACCTGCCATGTTCTCAGGGACACTTACGCAGGGGTGTGCTGTAACGACGTCAATTCTTTTCCTGTCTGACCTAGAAGATTACAGTGACTCAGTGTTGGCTGGGCCAGCCTTAAAGATTAAATCGAGGACGTTGACTTAATGATTTTAACAGTGAGTGTAAAGGATTTCCCAAGTATGTGGCTCATGATATAAAACAGAATTAATTTATTCAGTTTCAAAGAGAATGTAATGCAGTTGGAAGCAAATTTTATGATTGCATTTCATAAAAGAGAAGCTTCAGGTTTTAAAAGATTTAAATAGAAATAAGGGAGAGATGGGCTGGGGATTTAGCTCAGAGGCTTAAGAGCCTGCCTAGCAAGCACAAGGTAATGAGTTCAATCCCCAGTACAAAAAACAAACAAACAAACAAACAAACAAACAAACAAACAAAAAAAAAACAAGAAAAGAAATAAGGGTAGGGGAATCAAATGGAAAATAAACCTATTGGAATCCAATAGGGAATCTAATGTGCCAAACTTACAAGGTATCTTATATAAATAAATATCCAGCAATCAAGCAAAAGCCAGGTGTGGTGGCGTATGCCTGTAATCCCAGGATTTGGAAGGATGAGGCAGGAAGATTGCCATGCATTTGAGGCTAATCTGGATTACAAAAGTAAGTTCAAGGCCAGCTTGAGCTACATAAGGAGACCCTGTCTCAAAAACAAAAAATAAAGCAAAACAAAACAACCCTCCCAAAGCAAACCTAGGTGAGAATCATTATTCTGTGTTTATGAAACTTATTTTCTTAGTTGAATTCCTTTTGGTAGAACTTTTATTTGCTCTAATCCTGTGTTTCTCAGAAGTTAATATGTTTAAGAATTTCCTGGGGAGCTTGGTCATAATGCAGTTTCCTGGACCACATCCTCGGGCCTTAGCAAATATGGATGGTGTTCCAGAATATGAATTTTAAGTAAGTGTTTATTCACTTCTGTGCTAGTGGAGATGGCATCTCCTTTGCCAGCGCTTACTCACCCTCTGAACACTGACAGTGAAGTAAAAATAAGAATGCCAGGGTAATTAAGTTCTATAAACATACTTTCCCAGAATAACAATCTCCTTGACCTTTTTAAAATCCATTGCATAGCATCCCAGAGACGCACACAGTTTTAAAAGGAGGAAAAGCATGGGAATAAGTTTCCTTGTAGCACTTGGGAGACTGTCTAGAAGTGTTTTGCAATACATCCAGCAAAAGATAAAAGTTCTTGCCTGGAGCTTACTGAGAACAAGTCTATGAAACCCTGAGATTTTGCAGCTGGGCTGTGTGCATCTCCTCTGGAGTGTCTCAGTGGTCAGTGCCGAGCGGCTATTGAATCTCATTCCACTTGGGAGAACATGGAGATAGCTGTGCTGTTGGGCAAGTGACACCAGGAAATGCCTCAGCAGTTGGCTGCTTGGTCCCTGAGTCAAATTACTAACTGGTACCCAGTCCAGAGGAAAGCAGTGTGGTAAGCATGAGCCTCCCTGTTTTAGAGTATGATTTCTGTCAAGTTTAGGGAGGTCTCATCTTGCTTTTTGGGAAGGATGCAGCCAAATGACTTTATTTTAAAATATGATTGTGTGCTCAGTTTGGCAGCACATGTACTAAAACTGGAATGATGCAGAGATTATCACGGCCCCTGTGCATGGATGACACACAAATTTGTGAAGCATTCCATATAAAAAAATAAAAATATGATTGAATCCTATGGATGAATGAAGCTGTACTGGCAAGAAAAATATCAACAATAGGGGACTCTTTTGTGAGTAACCAGCACAGATGGGGAGAAGCAGCCAGCTCAGCCTCTGCATCTGCCATTGCCTTCAAGTACCTGTAGCCAACAGGGGTCAGGAGAACCAGCCAGCTACACCCTGGAGAAGCCTCAAGTGTCTGCAAAGCCCGACTCACATCCTTCACCTCCTGGGGAACCTGAGTTAGGGGAAACCCAGATGCCTAACCCATCTCACCACACCGTGGACAGAGCCAATGTGGGAAGTGCCTGGGACCCCACAACCAGCTTATCTGGAGGAACTCAGGAAACTGTCAAGACAAAGGAGCAAAAGGCACTCTCTGGTCTCCAGCCCAACAGAGTAAGTCCAGGAGACATGGACATGGAAGAAACTGTAAATTGCACACCTGAAATTTCTGGGATGATGGCAACTGAAGTAAAGCAACTACTTTATGAGGCTGTAAAAAAGAAGTCAGATCAAGCCAGGTAGTGGAAAACACCTATTATTCTAGCATTCAGGAGGCTGAGGCAGGAGGGTTGTTCTGAGTTCAAGACCAGCCTGGGCTACAAAGGGAGCTCAAAGCCAGCCGGTCTCTACATAGTGAGACCCTGTCTCAAAAAAAAAAAAAAAAAAAAAAAAAAAAAAGAAGAAATCAGATTGGAAATGTCTCGGGTAAAAGAAGAAATAACAAACATAAGATGTAGGGAGCCGAGTGACAGCCCATTGTTGTTTCTCTGTCTCTCTCTCTTATGGGCACTGCATCTGCCTACATTAACCATAATCCTCTCCTGCTTATGTCACGTATCCGGATGTGACGGTGACCTTGTTGTATTCACCCCTTAACCTCTTCCTGTCCCACCTCCCGCCCTTGGCCTATAAAAAATGTGATCATTTCCTGAATAAATGGAGGCTTGATTGGATTATTTCGACTTGCTTTCATCTCTCTTTGTCTCCCCCATGTCTTTTATTTAATCCCTGTTCCCCCTTCAGGAGTTCCCCACGGATTGATATGCAGGCCGGATCAATATAAAAGGATTGCTGAGTGTATCTAAATAAGACATAGATAAAAATTAAAGAGGAGCATCAAAGAATGAGGGAAACTTTGAATGAACAATATAGAGAAGACCTGGAGTGCATCAAACAGATTCAAAGAGACATCCAGGAAATTAAAACTCCATTGAAAACTGGCAAAACTGCCTGAAAGAATCTGGAGATAAACTTTCAGACCTTGAAGACAAGATGGCAGCAGCAACTGCAAAAGGAAAATTTTCTTAAAAATAACAAGGAGCCAGGAAATAATTCAAAGGCTGCAAGATGATGCAAAGAAAAATAATTTAAGAATGGTAGGTGTCAGCAAAAATGAAAAACCAGGAGTCAACACAAATGACATAAGCAGACTGTTTACAGAACTAATAATAGAGACTTGGGGATTTAACTCAGTGACACCACTACTTGCCTGGCAAGTGCCAGGTTGTGAGTTCAATCCCCAGTACCAAACAAAAGCAGTAATAGCAGAAAACTTCTTTTGTATGGGAAAAAGACCTGACATACAAATAAGTGAGGCATATAGAAATCTAACTAACCATAATCAAAATAAATCTACACCCAGACACACAATAATCAAGATCCCAGAAATTCAGCACAAGAACAGAATATTAAGGATTGTTAGAGGAAAGATAAGATCACCTCTAAAGGAAAGTCCATGAGAATCACAATGGACATCTCAACACAGACTATGCACTCAAGAAGAGCTTGAAGTATTTCCAAGTCCTGAAACAAAACAACTTCCAACCCAGACTGATGTACCCTGAAAAAACTGTCTTTCAAAATAAATGGAGAAATAAGATACTTCCATGCCAAAGACCAACTGAAGGAATTCATGACCACCAACCAACCCTACAAAGAATGCTGAAAGATATTATAGCGAAAGATAAAAATGACCACAGTCCCAGGAACAGCAGCAGAGTGGGATTTCCAAGCAGGGCAAACAATTGAATAGAGGGGAAAATAAGCAAGCCAACAGCAGGAAAAAAGCATGGCACAGACAGACCATTGAATGTTAGCCATAACCATTAATGTAGAAGCCTTCAATTCACCAATAAAAAGAAACACAGACAGAGTGGATCAAGAAACAAGATTCATCAATATGCGGTATACAAAAAACACATTAACTTGAAAGGAAATTCATAGGTTGAAAATCAAAGGAGAGAAAACAATGTTCTATGCAACAAGGAACCAGAAAAAAGCAGGAATAGCTTGCCCATCAATCACAGAATGGATAAAAAAGATATTGAATTTTATACAATGAGAAACTACTCAGCTATAAAGAAGGATAATCGTGAGGCTCTTATAGGTAAATGGATGCAACTTGAAGTCATGCTATTGGGTGAAATGGTTTGGAGTGACATGGGTGAACATCATGTTGTCTCCCTAGTATAAATAATTGATGGAGTTAGTGGGATCCAAAATGTATACTAGGTATTGTGAAAGCAAAAGGGGAGGAAACATCTAAAAAGGGAAGGTGGTAGCCATTGTTAATTCCCTATTATCTTGCTTTATTTTTATTTATGTATGTATTTATTTATTTAGGCTTTCTGAGACAGGGTCTCGCTATGTGGTTTAGGCTGACCTTGAGCTCACTTTGTAGCCCAGGCTGGTCTCAATCCTGCAATGACCCTCCTGCCTTAGACTTCTGAGTGTGGGGATTACAGGCATGCACCACCATTCTTGGTTTTAAAATCCTATATCATTTTCATTGTTTTGTTTTGGTTGGTTTTGTTTTGTTCTGTTTCATTTGATTTTAT
The DNA here is from genome assembly GCF_034190915.1 of Cavia porcellus. Taxonomy (NCBI): domain Eukaryota; kingdom Metazoa; phylum Chordata; class Mammalia; order Rodentia; family Caviidae; genus Cavia; species Cavia porcellus. The sequence goes on along the minus strand of NW_026947494.1, from coordinate 75,664,271 downwards.
TAGAGCTGTTGGTATGGGCAGCTATTTTGAAGAAACAAGAGGCTTTATGGTAGCCCTTGCTGATCTCCTATTATTTGTTTTGAAATACTGTGTCACTTTCACTGTTTTATTTTGATTGGTTTTATTCTGTTGTGTTTTGGTTGATTTTATTAGGTTGATGGTAGGGGCAGCCATTTTAACAATAACAAGAGGCATTATGGTAGCCATTGTTGATTTCCTATTACCTTGTTTTGAAGTCCTATATTGCTGCCATTGTTTCGTTTTGATTGGCTTTATTCTGTTTTTATTTTGTTTGGTTTTATTCTTTGAAAAAAATTAAAAGAGAGGCAGCAAGCAAAAATAAAAAAGAAAAAATGAAAAAAGAATAATGTCAACAATACGTGTGCTCTTGTATTTTACGTTTTATTTTTCTGCTGTTATTTTGAAAGGTGCTGATAATCTGAAGTTTCTTGGGAAGGCAGGAGTGCTGTGTGGCAGATTCTGCCCAAAGTGCCTTGGAGAGCTCTGTCAGTTGTCTGCTGCATTTGAATATCCCAGAGCAACTGCAGATCTGATGTGCCCAGAACTATGTGTACTGTCTAGGTCCTACTGGCATTCTTGTTTGCAGAAATAGAAAAAAATTTATCATAAGATTTATGTGCAACCTCAAAAGACCCTGAATGCTCAAAACAATTTTAGAAAATAAGAACAAAGTAGAGGAGTCATACTTCCTGATTTCAAAACATATTACACAGCTACAGCAAAGAAATCAAGGTGGCATTTATTGGCAAAAGAACAGAGAGTGAACAAGTGGGATAAAACTGATACATCAGAAAGAAACTCTCACAAATAATCTTCAAAAAGATGCTATGATCACTCAGTGAGGGAAGAGTTTCTTATGTGAATGTTGCACCAGACATTCACATATAAAATACTAAAGTTGAATCCTTACATTATGCTATAAACAATTTCCTTAAAATAAATGAAGTCAAAATGGATTAAAAGCTTAAACATTAAACATGGAACTATAAAACTGCTAGGAAAAAAACACAGACCAAAACCTTCATGAGACTGGATTTGGTAATTTCTTTGACATGGTCACCAAAACTCCTGGCAATAAAAACAAAAGAGATAAATCAAACTACATCAAACATAAAAGCCTTTGTGCATCACTGGGAGTGATGGTGCGTGCCTGTGAACCCAACACTCACCAGACTAAGGCAGGAGGATGACACTTTTGAGCCCAGTCTGGTAACTTAGTGAGACCCTGCCTCAAAATAAAGAATAAAATAGGGCTGGGGATGTAGCTCAGTGAAGTACCATACAAAAAAGTGAGATGTCATAGAAATTTCTCCAAAGAAGATACACTAAGGGCCAAGAAGTACCTGAAAGAACAGATGCTCAGTATCACTATTCATTAGGGAAATACAAATCAAAACTCCAATGAGATGTCTTCTCTAAACCACTTGGGTGGCCGCCACCGAATAACAAACAAACAAATAAACCAGAAGCAAACAGACCCCCAAAATACATGCTGGTTATGATGGCGAACATTGGAACTTTTGTGCTGTGTTGGTGGGATTTTAATGTGATGCACTGTTACGAAAAATAATGTGATGATCCTTTGAAACATTAAAAGCAAAATTATAAAATCTAGCCACCTGACTTCTAGGTGAATACTTAATATATGGGAAGAAGGCTCTCCAAGAGATTCTTGCGTAAACATGCCTCTAGGTATAGTACTCACTAGCTAGGTGGAGCAACCCAGGTGCCCATAGATAGATGAATGCATTGACAAAACATGGCACCATGGGCTAGAACGCTGCCAGGTTTTTCCTTTCAGTTGTTTCCTGGAGTGTTGACGGAGGCCAGGTCTCAGCTGGACATTCCTTTCTGGAATTGCCAGCTGTTGGAGGCGAGCCTCACTCAATTTGCACCCCACTTGTAGTGACAAGATGATGTGAGGGTACAAAGGTCCAGCTCCCTTGTCTCTGCGAGACATCCAGGACCCACAAGCTGCAGAGCTCAGTGTGGGCGCGCCGAGACCTCTGTTTCTACTGTACCGTGGTGGCTGTTTCCCTCTGTACCAGGCTGTGCTCACTCCCTCGTGGGTGATGCTCGGGATGCCCTCAACCTCAGCACTCAGTTCTCTTCTTCCTAGGAACCAGTCTATTCAGCATAGCCCCATCTGATTGGGAGTCTCTTTTTCTTTATGTTTCATAAAACAAAGTTGTGACTTACAATTAATAGTGTCTTAAGTTCCATGAAATAAGTAAGCAAGGATCGGCCTAGTGAAAAGGTAGAGGAGGGAGGGAAATGCTGGCCAGCTAGTAGAGAGACCTTGAAATGCTTTGTATGCCACTCTATGGGGCATACACGTTGTCCTGGAGGTGGGTAACATAAGTGAAGTTGGTTACTGGAAACATCTGCCTGGTTGAGGAATCGGTTAACAGATGAAAGAGAACCAACTTCAGAACAGGAGTCTGTTAAAATTGTCTACAACAGACATACAAAGCTGTGAGTGTGAAAGAGTCTTTATAAAGGTGGGGTTTGTAAAATTTTCTTTTCATTTTTTAAATTATTTTGAAGGTAATAAAATACAACAGTACAAGACAGAACATAGCAAATTGATACAGTGCAGTGAAATTGGTATAGAACTTCACAGCAGGTTACCGGGATAACAGTAATAGGTGCCATAGTATATCTCGTTATCTTCACAATAGTTGTCCTTTCAATCAGGTATAGCAAAATCAGATGAAATACAGAACATTATAGAACTGATCAAAACAGAATATTGAATAAAGCAATACAATTAATCAGAACTAAGCAAAACAGTGATAACAATACTTGCCTTCAAAGAGGTGATAGAAGGGAATCCCCCATATTTGCTATACTGCATATGGTCATCCTCCCAAGAGATGCTCAGACCTCTGGCCCCCATTTGCTAATGGGAGTGGGGAGGGAAGGATGGGATGTTTGATTCTCAGCCCGTGTGCCAGGGCTCAAGGCTGCTTACCAGGGAGGCATGCGAGTTGCTTGGTTTCCCAGCACCCTAAGTTCCAATATGGCAGGATCTTGGGAGATGCTGGCTGGTTCTCCCCCTGGGGCACTCTGGGTTTGTAAACTTTGGTGACTACTGGTTGTTCAGATTTCTTTCTAGAAAGGCAAGACTAACTTGGGCGCCTTATTTCAATCAATCCTAACATGGCAGGGTATAACATTATTTATACTAGTGATAAAGAAAATACCACCCAAATTTTAGAATTGTCATGGGTTATAAGGTTTCTCAATGTCAAATATGTAAAAAGATAAAAAAAAGTCTGTGTATTAGAATTGAAAAGCCCTAGTATTTGTACTGAGTCACACACTTTTCTGAGTGCTTGTAAAGCAAACTGTGTGCTTGGCTTTGTTATTGAATAATCCTTTGATCCTCTAATATACTGAACATCATTAGCAAACCTCTGTGATGGCCTGAGATACGCTTGGATTGCTTCAAGGGTGGAGATACAGGAAGGGAGCAAAACAAGGACAGATCTATTGGGTCTTGTTCGAGTCTCACTGTTTCTTACATGGCCACACATGGGTCCTTGGACAGCACCGCTGCCTCCCTGAGTGCCCAGGATGAGCACAGTCAATGCTCACTGTGAGAAGGAAGACCGCAGTAACTCATCTGGGTCCTGACCCTTAGGACTTCATGCTTTAATGATCCCAAGGAGCTCTTTTACTTCAGTCCTGGAGACTGAAACCACATTCATAGCACTGAGCTACATCCCCAGCTCATTGGCCATTCTTTATCTTTTATTCTGAGACAAGGTTTTGCTAAGTTACTAAGTTGCCCAAGCTGGATTTAAACTCGTAGTCCTCCTGCCTCAGCATCCCAGAATGCTGGCATTATAGATGTGCATCACTATGCTCGGGTTTATTGAACCTTTTTATGGTTTTCCTGCCTCAGGTTTCTCTGCTACTCTGACTTTTGAGCTTTGCTTACTGAATTTGTGTACTGAAAATACCACTACTATTTTTCCATGGAAAAATCCTTTGGTGACTTCTTGAAAGCTACTGACCGAAGTCCAGTGGGCTCACTGATTCCTCCCTGCCTGCATCAGTCCAGATTTCTAAACTTGTTTTGTATTCTCTCCCTTTAGGAATCACTCTTTGCTCAGTCTTCTGGGGGTGGAGACTCATTTCTGATTTGGGGTGTGAGACACTCCAAGCACAGCCTTACCACTGATTCTGCCCTTGCTGATTCCCGACCCATCTGGAATGCCTGTTCCTTTTCTCTCCTCGAGTCTTCGCCATGCACGCATACAAATTTCCTCCCCTCTAAGCTTTGCTTAATTGTAATGGTTCAAAAAGATTCCTTTTATTTCTTATCTTCCGTAGCAATATCATCCACACCACCTTCATATACATTTCTTATTGCGATTTAATCATTCATTGTCATTTGGGGAATTCTTTACGGCAGGCATTTTTGTGGCATATTTATATATTTGTTAGGTACACACAATGATGGCAGATAGAAAATGTAAGAGATGTTTAGTGAACAATTGCGTGGTGTGAATCTCCTGGAAGGAGGAAGGAGGAAGAGTTCTGGAGGCTTGGAAAGTAGGGTCAGAGAGAAGAGAGGCAGTAGGGTGAGTAATAAAAAGCCACTTACTAATTCTCATTTTTATGAAAATTCTCAAACTGATGCTACAAATGAACGGGAGTTTTCCAAACCTCCACACACATAGTGAGCACCATAGGGACAACTGCTTAGGTTCTTCCTGCTATTCCCCCCACAGCAGAGCCTCTAAATTTCTAAATAACAAGCTTCTGCTATTGCCGTTATTGCTGTTGCAATTTAGGGCTCAGTTTTACGAATTTGCAGTAGCATCGCTCCCCTCACCGTGTTTGCAGAGCTGGGAGGGAACGCAGAGCCCCTCGTGCCCGAGCTTCTCTACTGTTGCCTTGTGCCCCAGCCCCTCTTGTTCTCTTTTTTTCTTGGTTCATCCTTTTGGTTTCCTTTCAGTACATAGAATCCTAAGAAAGGATGGAGAACACTATTTTCAAATTCTTTGCATATCTGAAAATGTTTTTTCTATCCTCATACTCAATAACTTGGTCGGGTATGGAATTCCTTGAGAATTTTGAAGTTCTGAAACATCCAGCATTAGCCAGGGATTTAGCTCAGCGGCATAAGCCCTGCCTTGCAAGCACTAGGTTATGAGTTTGATGCCTGATACCAAAAACAAACAACCAACCAAAAAAAAAAAAAAAAAAAAAGCCTCCCCTAAAAAACCAAAAATGAAATATCCAGCATTGCTGTTGAGAAATCTAATGGCATTTGGATATTTTGGTTTTTTTTTTTTTTGGAGACAAGGTTTCAGTACGTAGTTCAGGCTGTCTTGAACTCACTGTGTAGCACAGGCTGACCCTAAACTCTCAGTGCACGCCTGTAATCCCAGCATTTGGAGACTGAGGCAGGAGGATCACTGCAAACTTGAGGCCTTGCCAGTGCTGGAATAGAGGTGTATGTCACCGTGTGTCATTTGGGTTCTTTTTCCTTGATTTGTTTCCTGTGGTTCAGAGGCTGGATTCTTAGATTTTTATTTTTATTTTTATTTTTATTTTAAAGAGAATAAAAGCAAGCAAAACAAAACAGAACAAAGTCAATCAAAACAAACCAGTGTAAGTGACACAGGACTTCAAAACAACACAAAATCAACAATGGTTACCATGATGCCTCCTGCTGTCTTCAAAATAGTTATTTCAGACATAGTAGAAATCAAACAAAACAGAACAGAATAGAACCAATAAAAATAAAACAATGAATGCAATAAAGGGCTTCAAAACAAGATATACTAAATCCAAAAAAAGATAATAGTAAATCCAAGATGTCTACCATGATATGTCTTATTATCTTTGAAAAAGCTGCCCATGTCATGTGATATAACAAAATCAAACAAAACAAAGCAGAACAAAGCCTAACCCAACAAAACAATGAAAATTATGCAGGATTTCAACACAAGACAATAGGCAATCAACAGTGGCCACCACCTCAGAAGGAGATCCCCATAGATGCTACACTGCCTATTGCCATCCTCCGAATAGATGATCAGACCACTGGTTCAGACCTGCAAAGTCAGTGAAACACTAAACACTATAAGCATTACGCTGTATTCCACCTCAGTAGCCATATCACAGCCTGTGTTTCTCTGGATCAGCTGGTTGCTTATAGTGATGGTGGGGGATGGCTCTTCTTGTTTCCCAGCCTACCGGCTGGCATCTGGCTCTCCCCTCAGGGGCCCACACATGGCGCTGATTTGCAAGGAGCCCTTGCTTCTTGGTGACTTCTTGTTCTCGTGCTCCACAGTTCAAGAATGGTGCTGACTCACGGGAAAAGGCTGGCTTCTGGCTTTACCCTCAGTGACCTGTGCATGGTGCCGATTCGCAGGGAGGGCTTGCTTCTTGTTGACTTCTTGTTCCCTTTCCCCTCCCAGAGGCTGGACTCTGAGTCCAGCTTTGTGGCTTTGTTTCCTTTCCTGTCAAAGGGAGAAGGATTTTATTTTATTTTTTTGTCTTTTTCCTTTGTATCGGTGCCGGGGATGGAACTCACGACTGCCTGCTTGCAAGGCAGGCACTTAGGCCACTGAGCTAAATCCCCAGTGCCAAGGGAGAAGGATGTAAGAATATCTTCTTTGAGAATTTCCATGAAGGTTAAATGAGCTATTACGAAGTAATTAAAACATTTGTGAGTCCTAGGACTCCGGTACAGCTTTCACTCATTCTTAACACAAACCTATTTGAAAGTAGCTCTGTCAGGGGCTGGGGATTTAGCTCAGCGGCATAAGTGCCTGCCTTGCAAGCAGGCAGTTGTGAGTTCGATCCCTGGTACCGATAAAAAGGAAAAAGACAAAAAAAAAAAAAAAAAAAAAAAAAAAGAAAGTAGCCCTGTCTGAAGCTGGGCCCCTGGCAGAGCTCTGTTTGAGGGGCAGGAAGAGGGAGGTGGGCAAGAGAAGAGGAAGGGGAACTGTGGGTATATGGCTTCTCTGCTCCATGGCTGCTCTCTGCTTCCTGTTTGGGTCCAGCTGGGATTTACAATTCGGGCAGCCTTGCAACATAGAAGAAAAGAAATCTGGCCTGAATTCCCCAGAAAAGCCCATAAGGATACTGACAGTAGGAAAGAAAGTAAAATGCATTTGAAAGATAAACTGCTTTGTGCAATACCGTTGAAAATACAGAAAAAGGACTTAAAGCAAAACCAAACATGTTTAGGCTGTCTTGAGCATTTGAAGTAAATCAGGGAAATTTTAAAGAGAAGACATTAATCAGATATACTTGCAAAAATCCAGCCTCCCAAATTACCTTTTTTTAAATTCATTCAAGAGACGTTTATTGAGCACCGACTGCATGAAAGACGATGTCACAAAGAAAAATCAAGCACTGTGCTTTTCCTCTAGAATTTTTAAAAAACATTCAAATAAGCCATTTGTAAAACATCACTAATCCAGGCTAACATCTGAGGAGCGGCTCAGTTCATTCATGTTATAGGATTCAGAGGAAAAGAAATAAATGCAAGCCAAGGTGGCCACTAAAGACACGGGGAAGAAGGGCTACAGCTCGGCTTTGTCCTCTGCATCTTCATTACCCAGCTGCAGACTGCCCCAGCTGAGACAGTGCTGAATCCAGGTGATTCTCATGCTGGTCACACTGCATCTCTCCCCACTGCAACAGGAGCTACTGTTTCTCCTTTGGAACGGTCTTGCCCCAGGCTCTCCCTCAAGACACAGGTCCATCTCTAGTCTTCTGGGAATGGGTGTGTGGGAACAGGGCAGGGAAAGCCAGTGCCAACTGGCACAAGGTGGTGCTCACTAGCTTCAGATTTCCCCTGTATCTTGATCCTTCCTCATCAAATTGTGGTCTGAGGATCAGCGCCATCCCAGGACAGCTGGGAGTTCACTAGAAATAAATATAGCAGCTCAGGCCTAACTGTGAACCCCTGGGTTGGAACAGGCATCTCCCCTGGTCCCTCAGGGGACTCACGCGCCTTTTTAGATATGTGGGCCTCAGAGGATGCCAAGACTCCCCCAGTCTTACTAACTACTTGAAATTTGTTCACTCCTTACTTTAACGTTCTTAACATTTGCATACCTTGAATTTTTAATTGCTTCTTGTGAATTACTGAAAAAATGAAAATGTCAAGAACAAGAAAATAATTTCTATGCAGAAAACAAAAACTTCTCAATAGGGCCTTGTGAAGGGCTGCCCTGTATAATCAGGGCACACGGGCAGGATCTGGGCACTCAGCAGTGGGCGACAGAAAGCCTGCTTTTGGATAACTTCCAGCTCCTACATTTCAGGCACTAGCATGGGTCTGTGTCAGAATCTTGCTTCAAGAGATGAAATGGCATTCATTTAGCAGTGCACAGATGATTTTTTGTTTTAACCTGCTTTTGCCTTGAGAATAAGTTTTTAGACTTTTAGCAATGTAAAGACAGCACAGAGAGTTCCTATGTGCCCCACACCTAGTCTGCCCCTTGTTCACAGGTGGCTCCTCTGTCACAGAGAATGAACCAGTGTTGATGCTATTGTAAACTTGAATTTATGTTCAGATGTCTCAGTTTTTCCTAATGTCCCTTTCCTGTTCCAGGAGCACACAGGACACACCATTTCACTTAGCTGTCATGTTTCCTCAGACTCTTCCTCAATGGCAAAATTTCTCAGGCTTTTCTTGGTTTTGGATATTAATTTTAACAAGTCTAATTTTGAAAGGTTTCTCTTTCTTCTAGCAGAGCAGAATCCTGCTAAAAAGAGTTCATTTATATGATGCTTTAAATCAGCTTGAAGAAAATATATCTATTTCTGAGCTCCTGAAGGGTGAGACTGGGTTATTTTAAATGATGTACAGCTCTTGACTCTGTCCTGTTCCTATCAGGTACTCAGGAAATTACGTTATCAGTTTCTTGGCTAATTCCTTATGGCGACCCCAGGAGATATGTTGGGAACTGGGCTTATGATTATCAGTGAGATAAAGTTCCTTCTCCTTTTAATCATGAAGTTACATTTCGGCCTATTAAATGAATATAATTAATATAATTTAAGACAAATGCAATTCTGTTGAAAATGCACATATGGTAGGGAATCAGGAAAAGTGTCACAAGTATTTACTTTTTGATTAACCTTAATAGGAGAGAACTATTCCCAAGTCTCTCATGCTTTTCTTACAGGATCTAAAATTTTCAGTCTCAGTTCTCCTCCCATGGAATCCCTGACATGACTTTCAGCACCTTGAAGAAGTTTGTCCTTTTTCACATTGACAGGTTTTATGTATTTATCTACAGTCTCTTTGTCACTTCAGCAAAGGGTCACTTTGGTCACTCTTTGTCACTTCAGCACCTTGGCAGAAGAGCTCTCTGGGACTCAGGGCTGCTTTAGAGTCCAGGCGCAGGAGCAGAGGCAGGGAGAGCTCCTGGTAAGGAGACACCAGGGCAGGGCAAGGGAGAGGAAGGTGTCTTAGGGGAGGAGAAAAAGTTCAAGAGAGAGGAAAAGGGACAGGATCTATAAGGGCAGTTTCTTCACTTTTCAATCGGACCAGCAGAGATGTATGCAAGCTTTGTTGCCGTAGGGACCAGTACAAAGCATTGCTTGGGGAAGAGTTGTGGGCTGGGCAGGTAGATTAAAGGAAAGTGACAGATTTGTGTTTTCTTTCAAGTTATTTTCTACATATAAACACTAGCTATTATGAATAATTACAATTAAGACAAATTTAAAACAGATGAATGTGGAAAGCTATTTCACGGCCAGGAACTCCTGAATCACACAAGGTTAGTATAGTTACTTCAAGACGTGGGTTTTGGTTGGTGTTGTAAGAAGCATTCTCTACTTCTATCTCCTTCCTCTCAAGAACTAGAAAATGCTAAGACTCCAACCCACCCCATCTGATGTGTCCCCGGGTGGTTTCCTATCTTCACAGCTATTGTGCACCTGATCTCATTTCCACAGCTATCTGACCCTGCCTGTTTGTTTCTCCACTCTTTAAACTGGGATTGAACAATGGAACTCCCCAACACTTCAGCAGTGGATTTCATCAACAACTCTCACAGCTGGATCCTTACAAGGAGTTGCCTCGCCTGGCGGGTACCACACCTAGTGGAACAACTCTAATAAGCTGCTCAAATTTGAATTCCAATTTTTTGGAACTGTAGTTGATATAGCAATGTTCCAGAAAAGTAAAAAAAAAGTGTGGAAGATATTCTAGTTTTTATGCCACTTACATGAACCCTTCAAGTAGACTTTTAATCCAGTTTTCATTTATCTTCCCAAACTAAAAGTAAGTCAGCCTCATTTGGGGAAGAACTTAAAGATTTTCTGACTTTGTATAAGAAGTAATCGCTACAGAACATATAAAAATGGAGTAATTGTAAAATAATAAAGTTCAACTCTGGCAAAGAAGTAAATCATTTTACCAAACCTTGGCAAATTTATGACACTGTACAAAAAACAAAAGTCATAAACATATACACAAATTGGTGTTGGAATTAAGTTCAGCTTCATGAAAGTAACCTCATCAAAATTTCACTTTTCATAAAGGACAAGGAAATTAAGGGACAAGAGAAGTGGCACCTGTGGACCTGACTGGAGGCTTGACACTGACTGATGGGCTAGAATGCTGGAGAGAATAAAACGAGCTGTGGAATGAGTTTCAAAAATTTATTTTTTTACATTTATTTATTTATTTATTTATTTTAGTTAAAGAGGAAAAAAAGAAAGGACATAAAAAAATAAAGCAATAAAAGGGTACAAGTAATACCGAATTTCAAGAAAAAAATATACAGTAAGAAATCATCAGTTAATAGGTTACATATTATCTTCCCAGAAACAGTTGTCCAAATTACAAAATTAAAGCATATAAAGTGGACATTTATACAGTGATATTGGAGACAGTTCCATTCAATGATCCAACAAAAACTCAGTAATATAGTTTTCCATCTACACACTTGACCATACCTGTGGTTATATCCCTTTGTCCACCTTCCTTTCTCAAAAATTTATTTTGAAAACTGCAAATTACACAAGGGTTTTATGAATGATGCAATGAACACCCAAATGGCTTTTGTCCAGATCTGCCAGGGGCTGACCTTCTTTCATGTTTGTGTCTATTTGTGCATATTTCTTGCGTATTTCTTTCTTACTGTCTCTCTGTATCTCTGTCTCTCTGTCTCTCTGTATCTCTGTCTCTCTGTCTCTGTCTCTCTGTCTCTCTGTCTCTCTGTCTCTCTGTCTCTCTCTCCCAGTTTAGCATGCATGGCCTAGGAATAGGACATTTTCCTACAAATACTAACACCATCATTACATCCAAGTAAAGAAGCATTTATTGAATAATAACCTAAACTAATCTGGGAATCATATTTCCAAAATGTCTTTCCAAGAGGCTATTTTTTCCAACCAGAACTTGTTCAATATGCACATGTGACATTTGACTATATTTTCTCGTGAGTCACAGTGAGAGGGACATTTATTTAATGCTGTTGTAGCTTCCTTGTCTCTAGGAATCATGCCAGAAAGACTCATAGCCAATGTAAGATGCTTGAATCATGAGGTTTAATAAATTAAAATATACAGCAAGAGGCAAGGGCATGTGCTATCTGACCCTGGGTCAGAGAGTATTCACACCCCTGTGTCTTGCAGTTTCACCTTCTTGGATGATGGGTGGACCAAGGAAGTGAGTCATAGTGGGTTTCGGGGGCCAGGTATGGACTTGCTCTGTGGAAGGGACACAGATGTGCCACTCAGGTTGGCCACGACAGAGACTACTTGGTAAGTAGCTGTAGTATTGCTAGTGAGTGGCTGATTTTATGATCTCATGAATATGTAGTGTGTATTATGTACCTTTTAGGGGGGAACTTGGGACTGAGCTAAGGGCCTGTATACTGAATTACATCCCCAAACAGTTTTCTTGTCTTTTTTTGAGACAGGATCTTGCTAACTTGCTCAGGTAGGACTCAAACTTATGATTCTCCTGCCTCAGCGTAAGTGCTGGAGTAACAGGCATGCACAGCTAACACGCCTCTGTATTTATTTACTCCTCAGTATTCGTGGGGGACTCATTCCAGGACTCCTGTGGGTACCCAACCTTCAGGTGCTCGAGTTCTTTCCATAAAGTGGGTATATTTGTATGTAATCTATGCAGATTCCACGGAATACTTTAAATCTTGTTTAGATTACTATACTACCTAAAACAATATGTACATAGTCATATGCTGCATTGCCCAGGAAATAATGAGAAGAAAATGAAAGCCTATACATGTTCAGGACACACAATTCTTAACATTTTTTTTTTTTTAATCTGTGGTTGGTTCAATTTGTAGTGCAGAACTGAGACAGGGAGGGCCAGCTGTACTTAGTGTAACCTGAGTATCTAATACCATTGGGATCCACCGTTCCATTCTATGTTTGGCACTTTTGGGCTGCTTTTAACCTAGTCTGACATATTTCGGAAGTCACTGACTTAAGTACATCAAATAAATTCCGTTCAATTCTCACAGTCACTTGCTTCTAGGCTTAGGCTCTCTCTTAAATGCTTCCTCTTCTCTGTAGTGGATTCTAATATTCTCAAATCTAGGACAACAGTCAAGAATCTTTTAATCTAGAATGGTTCCCTCTCCCTTGCTCTTCCATTGCATTGAATTTTGGGAAAAGATCAGACCGGTTGTCCTGTAGAATAGGCCATAAGCTAGATTTAAAAAAAAATTTCTTCGATCATATCCTATGACAAAATTCAAGAGTTCAGCTTTTTTATTGTTGTTATTTTGAGATAGTTTTGCTTTTTAGCCTAGACTGTCCTACTCACCGTGTAGCCCTGGTTGGCCTTGAACTCACAGTGATCCTTTTGCCTCAGCCTCCCCCATGCTGGCGGGGATTATAGGTGTCTACCACCATGCCCAGCTCAGAGGTCAACATTTCTGGCAAGAACTCTATAGGCGCCTTACACCAAATGGAGCATGATATCAACCCGGCCCATTCTGGCTGTTTGCTCACTTGGGTTTGATTTTGTTTTGTTTGTTATTGTTGTTGTTTTGAGAGGGTCTTGTTTTGTAGTTCTGGCTGGTTTTAAATTTGAGCATCTGGCAGTCCTCCTGCCTCAGCCGAGTGCTAGGATTACAGATGTGTGTCACCAAGCTTGAGTGTTTTGTTTAGTTGGCTGAAGCTGCTATTGTTACCTCCTCTACGGTGAAGAGAAATTTCCCCTTGCATTAAGGCCTGATTCTGTAGGGGACATTTTTAGACTTTTGTAAATACCTTTTCATAGGCTTGGAATTGCTGATCAAACACTATATGGATGTGTTGCTATTACAAAATTCCCCCTTCTAGGTTTGTACACCCATCCATAATTTAGGAGCAGGCTTCTCTCCCTTGGCTTTCAGATAGTGCGTCATCAAGCTTTTGAGTTTCTAGGAATTTGATGGAGTAGACATGGTATCTTAGGGCACATTTTACTTAGGAACTAAGTTATGTATCTTTCAATGCATTTAAGAGACATTTGCTCATTACTTTCTATGAATTTTTGTATGTGTCCTTTTACAAGAAAGTATTTGTTAATTTTTGCATTCACTGCTTAAAATATTTTGAAAACAGAAAATCTTTTTTTTTGTTTGTGTAACTTGGCAGAGGCCCTCTATGGCTGATATACACTGCAGAACACTGTTCCAGTTGTCATGTGGATTTCTATTTCCCATACTCAGCTCTGTGGTCATGATTACTATAGAAGAGTTTAGACATTTTTGTGAAATAAAGTGTATGAATTTTAGTTACTCTTTTTTGATTTTTTTGTGTGTGTGAGCTAAGTGAATATTTGACTTTAGTGACAAAGTAGGAGAAAATAATTTAGCCAAGAGATAAAAATGTAACAGAACTTACTTTTTTACAGATATGAGTAGAAGTAAAGTCATAGTTGATCTGCTTGATATTTTAATGGGAAAGGGAAAAAAGGACAGGAGGTACATTGTTTTAGCTTCCATAATGTTTACCGTAAGATGTTGTCTGCCGCTCATGATGCTGGCTCCTGACGAGGCTGCCATCAGTCCTGGGCCATCTGGACACTCGGTTTCTAGAATCCAATTTGGTTTATCCACAAGAGGCCCTGGGTGATAGTCGGGAACACTGGGTTCAGTGTGGTCCTGGAAGGCAACAGCTGCAGCTTCCTCTCCAGACATTCTTTGCGGATTTTTGAATCATGACTTAAATGCTATCTCCACATACAATTTATAAAATAGTTCACGGAAGTTACTATTACTGTTTGCATTATTTTCTTTTCTTTTTTAAAAATTTTATTTAAGGAGAAAAAAAACAGAAAAAGGGTACAAGTTATACAGAACTTCAGAAAGAATAAACAGTAGGAAATCACTAGTTAGCAGATTACATATTGTCATCTTAGAAATAGTTGTTCAGGTTACAAAATTAAAGCATATAAAATGGACTTTCAAACGGTGAGACTGCAAACAGTTTTGTTCAGTGATCCAACAAAACTCAGTAATATGGTTATCTATCTTAAATACTTAAATATATATGCAGTTATATCCTTTAGAGCTCTTTCTTTCCCTTTCTTTTGTACAATGACAATTACACATTTTGGGTTTTATTACTCCCACAGTTCTTATTACTTTTTTTGAAGAGAGTAAAACCAAATGCGACATATCAGAACAGAGTCAGTCAAATCAAAAGGATGGACATAAAAGATAATGTAAAAACAAAATACAAGGTGATCAACAATGGTTACCACACTGCCTCTTGCTATCTTAAAAAGAATTGCCTATATCATCAGTTATAATAAAATTGAACAAAACAGTAGAGAATACAACCAAAACATTGGAGACTTTACAGGACTTTAAAAGAAGATAATAGCCAACCAGAATGGTTGTATAATAAGCAAAAACTTTTATAGACAAGGAGATTATACAGAAACCATTTTTCATTTTCTGATAGTTGATTCTAAATACCCTGTAATACTGTCATTCTCTTGAATGCTACAGTATATGAAGTTATACTCAAAGATTTCAAGGAAAGAGACACTATGGTAACTACTTTTATGTCAGGATTTCTTGTGGTGAAACACTACTTTGCATAAATTGTTATGCTTTGACCTGCACTTTTTTGTTGTTATGCCCTCTTTTATCTCAATCTCCTTTTTTAAATTATTTACTTTTTTATTTTTATCTTTTTAATTAAGGGAAAAATAAATAAAAAGTAGCAGGATACATTATAGTAACTCACTTTGATTTCCTATTAACTTGATTTGAAACCCTGTATTGCCCTCACCATCTTGTTTTGACTGATTTTCCCCTATTCTGTTTTGCTTGATAGTACCAAGTTCGAAAATATAGGCAAAACTGTGAAGACAATAAGATTCATTATGACGCCCATTCTGGTTGACTATTATCTTCTTTTGAAGTCCTGTAATGTCGCCAATGTTTTGGTTTTATTCTTTACTGTTTTGCTCAATTATATTATAACTGATGATGTAGGCAATTCTTTTTAAGATAGCATCTTCTAGCCTTTGTATTATTGCTGTTTGTTTTCTTGTTATTTTTAAGAAGTTTTTCATTTCATGCTCCCACATCTGCCCTCCAGTTCAGATAACCTATCCTTAGTTTCTTTCAAGCTGTTATGCCAGCTTTCAATAGAGTTTTTAGTTTCCTGGTAATTTTTTTGAACCTACTTCATGTATTCTATGTTTTCTCTATTTTCTCCATCAAACAATTCTCCCCTTTTTTTCTGTTCTTCCATTCCACCATCTGTTTTTTCTTGGGCAGTGCTTAGCATTTCTCTAACTATTCTACTTATATCTTGCTGTATTTTGTTAAATACTTCTCTTTTGAACTCATCTATGATGCTCTGGAGATATCGCTTTATGTCTATTGGTGCCGTGTCTGATATTGCATGTTTTCTGTCCTCATTCTCCTTTGCATTCACCTTTCCTGGATCAGTGTTCTCAGGATTGGGAACTGAGGACCCTTTCTTGTTGCTTCCTCTTCCCATTCTTTCTGTTCCTTCCATACAAGTGAATATAGGAGGCCCATTCTTTTTTTTCTTTGTCTGTTACAGTTTGTTTGAATCGTGCCAGCTAGGTGTTCCTGCCCACTGCAGTGTACTAGGGAGACACAGACCTGGGCAGCCTCTGCTGGGCCCACCCCTTCAGGTCAACCTACAGAAGGCTTTACTGCTAGGGTGTACCTCCTGGCACTAGGACCTGGTTTGGGCTAGCCTACTGGGTCTTAGTCACCAGCATCACCCAGGCCAGGCACTCCCCACCAATCCTGCTTGAGAGGGGAATATGCAACTAACGTTACTGCAGTGTCCTGTTCTGGCAAGTCTGCCTGGTCCCAGTATGTCCTTTGCTGAAGCTACTCTATGGAAGGGTCCCCATTCCTCTCACTCACCACAGGTCTATGCAGGGCTCCCTGCCAGTCCTGTTCTCAACTCCATTCACCAATTTCCACTCTCAGAGTTTTCACACATCTCTCTCCCTGCCATGCCGATTTGGACACAGCAGCAGCAGCAAGAAATTCAAATCACAGCTTCCAATGGCGCAGGTTCCAGCTTTTGCGCTGAGATTTTATCTGTTCCTGTTACAGCACCGGGATTGCATTTCCAGTTGATTTATCTTAGCTTATTTCATTCCTGGGTCATCAGGGTATATCTCCCCTCGCTTAGGACTCCTCACACCGCCCCATTTCTGGATTCTAAGCAGTATCTCAGAGAGCCTCTGTAGCTGCTTCTATCTATCTGCCATGTTCTCCCATTATTTTATTTTCTACATTTTATTTCTCATCTCTCTAGAATTTATTTTGGTGTATGGCCTGAAGAAATTAAATTTTATTTCTAATTAAAATGATACTATATGGCCTTTCTTGAAAAGCTAATTTTAAGGTAACATCCTTATTTAAATGTGACACTATGTTTAGTAGACAGAAAAACAAGCCAGAGACAAAAAGAAAAAGACAGAATGGGACCAAAAATGAAAGCAAGACTGAGACAGAAAGAAAGAGGAAAAGACACCTGAAACAAGTTTTCACAGCGGTAATGGACACTGAGTATACGCCCTAGCAGAATCACTTTGTAAGGCAGGAATTATTAAAATTAAGAGTACACTATCCAGGACTTCCAGGAGAACGTGGCAGACAGATAGCAGCAGCTAAGGAGGCTCTCTGAAACACCCAGCTTAGAATTCAGGAATGGTGCTGAGTAAGGAATCATAAGCAAGAGGAGATATGCCCCGGTGATCCAAGGACGAACTGGGCTGAGAGAAACCAACTGGGAATGCAATCCTGGTGCTATAACAGGAACAGATAAAGCCTCAGCATGGAAGCTGGAGCCCACGCCATTAGAAGCTGTGAAGGCCCAGGATAACATGTGTGCTTGCATCCTATTTTTTTTTAGCAAAATATTTTAAAAAAGAAAAGCAAAATCAGAAACTGAAAAAAAACTAGAATAAAGATACAAATCAATCTCATTCCTCAAAGGATGGCCAGGATCAAGAAAACCAACAACAACAAGTGCTGGAGAGGCTGTGGAGAAAAAGGAATTCTCCTACACTGTTGGTGGGAGTGTAGACTGGTACAACCTTTGTGGAGGTCAGTCTGGAGATTTCTCAAAAAGCTGGGATTGGAAGTCCCATTTGTTCCATATATTCCACTTCTAGGCATCTTCCCAGAAGAATTGAAAGCATCATACCACAGTGATATATGCGCACCTATGTTTATAGCAGCACAATTTGTAATTGCCAGATCTTGGAAACAACCCAAGTGTCCATCAACTGAGGAATGGATAAAAAAGCTGTGGTATTTCTATACAATGGAGTACTACTCAGCTATAAAGAAGGATCACATTGAGGTATTTATCAATAAATGGGCGCAGCTTGAAACCATACTCATAAGTGAACTAAATCAAACTGGCATCTGTGAACACCGAATAGTTTCCCTAGTGTAGGAAATGATTCAAATATATAAAAGTACGTGATAACCATGATTCCCCATTATGTGGCCTTGAAGCCTTATAAAATTTTCGCTCATTAATTGGAATGGCTTTATTCTGGGCTGTTTGATATTATGGCCTGTGATGCAATGAACAGCTACTTTGAAGAAAATAAGACATCATAATTGCTAGTGTTGATTTAATACCATCTTGTCTTAAAGCCGCACCAAACTATGGCTCTTCTGTCTCCATTGATTTTATCATGTTGTAGCTTGCCAGATTTTATCATATGTGGTAGTATAAACAAAAACTGTTATAGGCAAAGAGACAATATAGAAACCATTGATCATTTTTTCTGTTAGCTGGTTCTAAATACTCTACAATGCTTTCATCACTTGAATGGTGTTACACAGTCTTGATATGTTTGATGCTATAGCATATGAAGTTATATTCAAATATTTCAAAGAAAAAGACACTATGGTAACTACTATTAAGTCGGGTTATTTGGTGATGAAGCACTAGGTTGCTGAAAGTGTCATGCTTTAACCTGTATTGTTATGTTGTTATGCCCCCTTTTATCTCATCCTCTCCCTTATTCATTAAAAAATTATTTAATTTTTTAAATTCCTTTTTTAAACTAAGGGAAAAAATAAAAAATCTAGCAGGATACATTATAGTAACTTTTTTTGATTTCCTATCAACTTGAAATCCTGTAATACCCCCGTTATCTTGTTTTGACTGATTAGACTCTATTCTGCTCTGTATGAAAGTATCAAGTATCAGAGTATAGGCACTACTTTGAAGGCAATAAGATTCACTATGATGCCCATTCTGGTTTGACTATTATCCTCTTTTGAGGTTCTGTAAGATTTACAAAGTTTAGGTTTTATTGGTCTTGTTCTCTACTGTTTTATTCAACTTTATAATACCTAATGAGATAGACAATTCTTTTTAAGGAAGCAAGATGCATTATGGTGACTATTGTTGATAACTTTGTACTCTGTTTTTACATCATGTGCTATGTCTATCCTTGGTTTCGACTGACAGCTTTGTTTTATCATGCTTGATTTTATTCTCTTACAAAAAAAGTAATAAGATCTAAGGGAGCAATAAAGCCCAAAATGTGTAAATTTTGTTGTAAAAAAGAGAGGGAAAGAAAAGTGCCCTGAAGGATACAACGGTAAGGGTGTTTAGGTGTGTTACATAGAAGACCATATTAATATTTTTGATTGGATTGCTGAACACAACTGTTTGCAGTCTCACTGTTTAAATGTTCGCTTTGTGTGCTTTGATCCTGTGACCTGAAACACCGTTTCTAAGATGATAGCAAATAATCTATTAACTGGTGATAGCATACTGTTTTTTGTTTTTTTGCTTTTCTGTAGTTCTGAAATTACTTGTACCCTTACACTGGTTTGTTTTGTTCTGCTTTTTTTCTCTTTTTCCTTTTAAATAAAATATTTTAAAACAAAAGATACAAATCAAGAAAAATATTTCATTCAGGTGCATGGTGTGTTTATATTTAAGCCAAGTGTTTCTACAAAAATTAAAAACATAAAGTTTATAGTAAGATAAAGTTAATTCATCAAAGAAAATAAAAGGTTTAAACAAATGTAGTGTAGCCTGGGGGTACAGTGTTCATAAGACTCCATGAATATAGGAAATACCCTGGGTCTCTACATTCACTTCCAACTAATGGACTCGCCCAAAGCCACTGCTGTTCTTGCAAGCTCCATTTATGGTAAGTGCTGTATACAAGTGCACACCTTAAAAAAGTCTTTTGCATCCTACTTTTACTGTATCTTTTCTATGTGTTTGGATACACACATATTTACCAGAGTGTTAAACTGTTGCAATGCTCAGAACAAGAGCACACTGTCTGTGTTGGTAGCCTAGGAGCTAAAAGACAGCAGCCAGCCTCAGTGAGGATGAGGCTGTCTTCTCTCGGTTTGTTTCAGGATGCTCCGTGGTGTTCGCACATCGGTGAGCTTGTCTAATGCTGCATTTCTCAGACCAGTGGTGCATGATGGAATATATGTGCCTGTGACTGTGTGCACTTACACATACCAGGCACAGATTCTAAAAATAGAAACCAGAATTTACAAGAAATCAACTTTTACTATTTTGAGAGCCAGTATGGATCAAGAGCTTTAACATGTTATTTTCCATTTTGTTTTGTAATCTTTACTAATAGAAGAATGATATTCATCTATTTTTAAATAAAGACTTTGTTATCTTTTGGGAAATAAGAGGAATGTATGTCTGTAAACCGATTCCCCTTAAAGGTAACTGCACACTATTGAATATTATAAGACAAGATATCTGCAATCTCATTATCTTTTTTTTTTTTTGGTTTCTTAGAGTCCTTTCCAAAAGCACATTTTTATATTCTTGGCTTGCTTTCCTCATATAACTAAAAAAAAAAATTTTTTTTGAAACAGGGTCTTACTGTGTAGTTCAGGCTGGTCCTGAACTCACTGTGTAGCCCAGGCTGGCCTTGACCTTACAAGGTAATCTTCCTGCCTCAGCCTTCTGAGTGCTAAGATTAGAGGCATACACCAGCACACCTGTCCTGATAATTTGTAATCCAAGGCATACTTTTTGGTTAGGAAAAATGCATCAGTGAAACATTTGTTGAGCACCTACTGTGTATAAGGCATAGATGAAAATGTTATATTTGAGAGACAGCATTTTAATAAAATATAAATTTGGTTATGGGAACCAAAGCACACTTTGAGCTGAATAGGGCTTTGATCAACTGGTGCAGTTGACTACAGGTATTTTTATACCTGCTGTGTGCCAGGTCCTCTCCCAGATGCTAGGGCTGGCTGTAAAATCTGTGTTCTAAGAGTCAATATTCTAGTGGAAAAAGAGGCATGAACAAAGGCAGTGCTGGGTACTGCAGAGAAGGAAGGTGAACACAGCGTGAGAGCTTGGCCCAGAGATCCTGTTCTAGCAACTCAGAATGAAATGAGGGATGTGGGCTTTTGGCTGAATGAGGAAGAGACTTCAGGTAGAGGAAGAGCAGATGCAGTGGCCGGGAGCGAGCATAGTGGAAGTGGGGTTACAGGAGGCTGGATCAGTCCGAGGCCCTGTTCTGCTGCAGGGGACCCAGACCTGTTGAATTGTGCTTAGTTTTATGCAGATACTTTGCCAACAATAGTATCAAGCATAGTATACTGAATTTTAATATATTTGATGCTTCATATACATTATTTCTTTTTTATATCCTGCTATTTTTTGTTTATTTTTTTCCTTAATTAAAAAGATAAAAATAATAAAAAAAGGAGATTGAGATAAAAGAGGACATAACAACCAAACAGCACAAGTCAGAACATAACCATTTAAGCAAAATAGTGTTTCACCACAAGATATCCCAACATAAAAGTAGTTGCCATAGTGTCTCTTTCCTTGAAATCTTTGAGCATAACTTCGTGTACCATAGCATCAAACATATTAAGACAATGTAAAACCTTTCAAGAGAATGACAGTATTACAGGATATTTAGAACCAACTAACAGAAAACGAACAATGGTTTCTGTATTATCTCCTTGTCTATAAAAGTTTTTGTTTATATTATCACATATAATAAAATTCAATAAGATACAACATGTTAAAACTGATGGAGACAGAAGAACAAAAGCTTGATGGGACTTCAAAACAAGAGGATATTAAATCAGCACTAGCTGTTATGATGTCCTGTTTTCTCCAAAATAGCTGTTCATACCATCCAACCTTCTCTGCCTCATTTTTGTTGAGCTCTTTTTCTGTCCTTAGTTGTCAGTTTGTCTTCTTCATTTTGCTTTCTGCTCCATTCATTGTGGCCTCTCTGCCACTGTTTCTGGAATCTTGGTATTTTTCTCTTTTAGAATATCCTGCAGTATTCTCTGTAGAGTTGAATTGGTGGTTGCAAATTCTCCTAGTTTCTCTTTATCCTGGAAGCACCTTGTTTCTCCATTAATTTCTAGGGACAGTTGTGCAGGATATATCAATTTTGGCTGGAGGTTGTTATCTTTCAAAGCTTGAATTATTTTGCCCCATGCTCTTCATGATTTGATGGTTTGTGCCGGGAAGTCTGCTGTAATTCTGATGGGTGTTCCCTTGTAAGTGATCTGTTTCTTGTCTCTGACAGCTTTTAATATTCAGTTCTTATATTGGATTTCTGGAATTTTGATTATTATATGCCTGGGTGTAGTTCTGTTTGGGTTGTCTGATTTTTAAACATCTGTGAAAGGCCTTTGTTTTATTTTAGCATTGCTAATACAATAAATGTAAGCTTAAAACAGTCTACAAATTATGCTCCAAATCTGATGTAGACAGAAACAACAGTTAAAACCATGTTTTATGGAATGGAGAGAGACATAGTTCCAAATTAGTAACTACCTCTGGGAGGGAGGAAAGAGAAGTGGAATGGGAGAATGAGAACTTCCAAGTGGATTTGAACGGTTTCTTTGTTTTCTAAAAAAGTCTATATAATATATAACTATTACAGAATATTTTATTTTTGTTATATGATTTATGTGTATGTACGTATTATAAATTTAGGAACAAACATAACTTAGTGTATTTACAGATTACTACTCATTTTAGTTCCTTCTTGCAAAATGAACGGCTCCCACCGAGGATAATTTCACATAAAATCACTGCTCGGTCTGTGTTTCTGGTGCCCACAGAGTTGATGGGGAAAGTGGCCTCTCAGGTCTCATCTACAGCGTAAGAATTCTCTTCTTGCACATCTAAGGAGCTGCTGTGATTCCTGGGATGCATTGTGCTGGTGGTGATGACCAGTTGCTTGCAGGTGAGGTGATGCACAGGGCACTGGCAGGGACTGGGGACCGAGAGCCTGTTTGCTTCCAGGAAGGCTTGGAGCAGAGCTGTGAGCGACCCGCCATAGCCACTATGGCTGTGAGCACGCCAAGTCCTCGTCTGTGTGCGACAAGCCTAGTGCACTTGTGTCCCAAATGTTTCTGTGACACTTCCTATGTTGGCTTTATAACATTGCCTGCCAACTGTCAGGACATCTGCAATGTGTCTTCTACTCCTATTTTTTAATTCTCCATAATGGAAGTTTCTGAAGTTGTTCAATGATTGTCCTGCTGTTCTTCAGTAGTGCATAGTGGGCTTTTTACTTTTAGATATGCAGGAGACAGTCCTGCATATCTGACCTACTGGAAAGATAGTCTTAAGAGTTATAGATGCTGGGAAGGGGAGGATGGGACAGTCACACTTACTTTTAAGGTGCTGTTTCGCTTGAAGTTCTGCAAAAGCACAGCTTTATGAAGAGTGACTGAATCTCTTATTGGTGGAGAATAGCACATCGTATGTCACTTAAACCTTATTTATTTATTTTGAGACAGGTTTTGCTACATAGTTCAGGCTGGCCTGGTCTCATTATATAACCCAGGCTGGCTTGGAACTCATAGTGATCCTCCTGCCTCAGCCTCCCAAGTGCTGGGGTTACAGGCATGTACCACCACACCTGGCTTAAACTTTAGTATTAAAAACCATTTTTTAACTTTCAGTATTACTTTGCCCTAAATGTTTTATCCCTGTCTGGTATAGGTGGAAGTTGAGACACAAAATATCAAGTTATCTATCATGAGACATTATGTTGGTGATACAGCCAGATCTTGGGTTTGGGTTTCTTGCATTCTAGCTGAATTATATGTATTTCAGATCCTGATGGCCTTCAGGTACGCATTAGATTCTTCACTTCAGAAAAAGGCAACTGTAGG
This sequence comes from Cavia porcellus, assembly GCF_034190915.1. NCBI lineage: Eukaryota > Metazoa > Chordata > Mammalia > Rodentia > Caviidae > Cavia > Cavia porcellus. The sequence goes on along the minus strand of NW_026947494.1, from coordinate 75,640,605 downwards.
AACCTTGAAGTTCCCAGAATTTTATCTAGAACAAACACTACCTACATACTGATAGAATTGGATTCCATATGATAGAATTTTGGCATGGCTGAAAAGATAAGTATGAAATATAAGTGACTTTTATTTTAAGAATGTGGGGAGAGACTCCCTGACCCTCCAGGGTCTGGCATTGTCTCCGGGGTCTGGCATTCTCTCCGTCAGTCATGTGGAGTGGGGGCATACATGTAGCTTAGGTTTGGGGTGGTGCCTAAGGGGCATTAGTGATGAGCAGGTAGCTCATTGGTATTCATTTGGTGCCACAGGTAAATTCCTAGGGGCAGGGAAGATAGAGCCCCTTGGTTCCGCCTCCAAGGCTTTACATCAGCTACAGTGTCTCAAATGGGGCAAAATCCTTTCACATACCATATTCTGGCCAAATTTAAACTACATAAGAAAACTTTATTTTCCCTTTATGATTCAATGTGATTATTAAAATTTTCTTCTGTAATTTCAAATCTGATTTCTTGTTTGCTTTTATTATCACTAAGAAATATAAAGTATGTTTTCCATTTGTTTTAATTCCCATTCTTATAATTATAATTTTAATTTCCCATTCTTATAATTGTAAGAATTTAAAAAGCAAAACAAGCTGGATGTGGTGGCTCATGACCGAATCCCAGCACTTGGAAGGCTGAGGCAGGAAAATTGCTGAAAGTTCAAGGCCAGCTTGTACTACCAAGCGAGTTCAAGGCCAGCCTGAATTGAATACTGAAACCCTGTCTAAAAAACAAAGCAAGGGCCTTAGTGGAGAAGCACCTGCCTGGCAAGTTTGAGGTCCTGAGCTTGATTCCCAGCACCATAAATAAATAAATAAAACTAAAAAATAAAAAACAAAACGAAACAAAACCCCAAAGCAAAATACAAAACTACCACAGTGAATCATGTGGGCCAGGGATATAGCTAAGCAGCACAAGTGCCTCCCTGGCAAGCAGGAGGTCATGATTTTGATCCCCAAGAGAAGTTAATCATGTCTATGTATTTTCTTTCTTTCTTTCTCCCCTTCCCTTGCATCCCCTTTTCTCTCCTTGATATGGAGAATTGAACCTAGCTCCTTGTTAGCTATAACCCCAGCCTTTTTATGAGTGTGCACCAGCCATACTTATTTTTGAGTCACTGAGAACCACAGAACAATGTGAATTATTTGTTGGATTGATCCAGTGCAAATCTCTGGTTCAAGTATGGGTTAATCAGAGCCTAGGACTGACTTTAAATGTAGGACAAAGTGTGACTGTTGTATACTGGTCAGAGATTGATTGCTTAGGTAGTAAAAGACCATGTGCTGAGAAGCTGGAAATAATACCTAGTACGTAAAATGCCAGGCATATTTCTAAGCGCTCTGTGTATATTAACCTGGCTGACCTTCCCCACCGACCTGTGGAGTATAGACTATTACTCACATTTATAAATGACTGAGCTATGTGAAGGGTGACAGTACACTGCGGGCATCCCAAAGGCCATGAGCTGTGCTCAGACTGAGGCAGCCTACAGTCCTGCTCTCAACCATTTCATTCCACCACCTCTGGAAAAAAAAATAAACATAATTTTAAAAAGTTAAAATGCTTCTCATAATTATTTTCAAGTCTGTGTTTGCTTTCAGTCTGGACAATGTTGACTGTATCTGAAGGGGTTCAAGTTTCCAGATTCTGCTAGCAATGGGCAAACACACTCCAGGACTCTGAATTAAAGCTGTTTCTAGTAACCAAATTTTCATTCATTCACAGGTCACACTTCAAACATGGTTCATTGATAAGGCACCATGCTCTAGCCCCTTCCCCTCTGGTTTCAGGAGTATGACTACATGTGGGAGGTGCTCTCAGCAAGGAGCCAATCTGATGCAAATTTCTAGTTGCAGGTTTTGTTTGTTTTCCATTCTCTATCATCTAGCTTTGAGCTGTCTGGAGGGACCCTGCACCCCCAAGGAGAGGGCACTTCTCACCCACACCCACAGGCTAGATATTATGTGACAGACCTCCAGAACAAACATGGAGGACTTATTTAGTATAAGGCAATTGTAAAGAACAGTCTCCTCCACATAAGGGGTGGTAGACATCTTAAATCTTGCTAATGGAGTTTGATAACCAGCAGAATAAGATTTGAGATGGGGAGAATTTGGAAGAAGATAGCTAGAGGATTGATTACAAGCAGGCATAAAATGCCTAGAAGGAAACTTTTGTTTTCTCAACCCAGATGCCCCTAAACTAGCCTCTTTGATTTCAGGTGACTCAGAATAATGTCAGTAAGACTTACGTTCACAGCCTGCCAGATCCATTTACTCTGAAGTTTTCTTCCTCAGTCTTGCTACATTGCTAAGACACTGGACAGCATGGTGAGAACTCAGATTTGTAATCTGACACTAGCTTTTGATATAGGTACATCTGTCATTATAGGTAGTTTGGCACCAGTGCCCGGACAACAGCCAACAGGGGACCTGGTTGTTCCTTTTGTTGTTCACCAGTGCCTGGCAAACTGGTGAGCTCCTAAGGTTAGGAAAGCTACAAAAAAAAAAAAAAAAAAAAAAAAACCAAAACAAAACAGAACTTAAGAAATGGTGCGGTCTGTGACTCACAGTGTGGTTTCAAGGCTAGCTGCCTGCAGCTTGCTACACCTGTTCCAGGTACATTGGCTTCCTGTCCTGGTGAGGCGTGACCGATGCTGGCCAGAAGAGAAAGCCAGGCCTCCCGGGGCCACACACAGCTGACCTGCGGGTTTTGGACGCTGATTGCTTCAGGCCTAACTTTAGTTGGCCTCATGAGTTACCTGAAAGTTTCGTTTGTGTGACGAAAGAATTGCTGTCACTCTGCTGTGGGTAGGAAACGGAGAAGGAGCTGTTTCTCATGATATTTATGTTTCTCACTGATTTCATGCAGTCCGTACTGAGCCGTTTGCCATTTAGCGGAGATTCTTTTCTCTAGGCGCTAACATATTTCTTATGTTCCGAAGTTTCCTGTGGAAAAAAGTGGTATTTTAAAACTGAGCGAACCCTCAAACTGTTCTTAAATAGAATGATCAAAATAGGTTTTGTGCTTGTATAAATTTGTCAAAGTGGAATTATTGATCTGTATAATCAGTAGAAAAAGAAAAAAATGTTAAGAGGGCTGGTGTAAATGGAGTTATAATTTCAGTCTGTCAAATAAATCATGGGAAACAGAAAGTTTTCACTTTTCCCATTACTAAGTGTAGTAAAAATGAAAGGACGTTTTCACTGACAGTGAATTTTAGGGACATCCCACCCACTTTTCAGTACAATGTTCTCATGTTTATCTCTGGAGACTTTTTCTTTTTTCTTTCTTTCTTTCTTTCTTTCTTTCTCTCTCTCTCTCTCTCTCTCTCTCTCTCTTTCTTTCTTTCTTTCTTTCATTCTTTCTTGTCTTTTTGAGACAACGTCTCACTATGCAGTTCAGGTTGGCCTTGAGCTCATTTTGTAGCCCAGGTTAGTCTCGAACTCATGGTGATCCTCCTGCCTCAGCCTCCCCAGTGCTGGAATTACAGGCCTGTACCACCACACCTAGCAATGGAGATTTTTCTTTCTTGAGAATTGGTGACAATAGAGTACTGTATGCATTTATCACTTTTAAAATCAAAATTAAGCCTCTCAGAAAACATTCTTGCAACCAGAACCAAAATTATAAAATTATCCCTTTTTAAAAATTTTAAATTGTGGATTCTGTTAGGTCTGAGAAAGAGTAGAGGAAGAGGAAGGAAGGGGAAGGAGTAGAGTGGAGTGGAGTAGAGTGGACTGCCGTGAAAGGAGTGGGCGGCGGTGGCTGCAAAGATAAGAAATATAACTATAAGTAACCTTTATTTCGGGAATGCGGGGAGACCCCCCCCCCGCCCCCAGGGTGCAGCATCTCCACCCCTGCCGGTGGTCTCTCTCTGGAACACACACACTCTCTCACGTGGAGTGAGGCCCATAAGTAGCCTCTGTCTGGGGTGGACCCCAAGGGGCATTAGGGATGCACAGGTAGCCCATTGGCACAGGTTTGGCGCCAGAGGCAGGTTCTTAGGAATGGGGGTATAGGGTTACAGGTAAATCTCTAAGGGGCGGGGGAGGCAGGAGTCCTTAATTTGGCTGAGGCTTCTCCTGGTTAAAGTGTTCAGTCTGGGCCAGCAACTCTTTCAGATTCCAAACAATGGAACAAGAAATAAATATGTATAAAGTAATGCTGTGGCTCAGTGAGAGAGTGTTTATCCAGGAAGCATAAAACCCTGGGTTTCATCCCCAGCTCTGCAAAATCAAAACAACAAAAATACACATCTATGAGGTGTGATCAGCCAATAGAGTGAGTGCTTATATTTTATGAGGTGTGGTCAGCTAGTACAGTGAGTGTTTACAATTTAAAAATCTGCTGTTAAGCCCGCTCATCTTGAACAGGCTTGTTCATGGCCCCTCTCACTTCTAAAGCATAGTTGAAAGTCCTCTTTCCTGAGTGCCTTTGGTTGCACTGTCGGCTGCCTCTGTGTCCTGAACTGAGACACAGCGGTTCCCTTTCCTGGCCGTTTTGACTTAGGGAAAATGTCAGAAGTCACAAGGTGCCGGATCTGGTGAATGAAATTGACGAGGACACGGTGTCACGTTTCCACAAAGCCACCTTTCTGTCAGATGGCGCTCAGCAGCGGCCTTTACCTCGTCACTCTCTTTATAATTCTCCTTCGTGGGCCTGTTTCTCCTTGCCCTGTCTCTGGCTTTCTCTTCTGCCTTTGCTCAACTCTGCAGACTGCCCAGACTTTCTGTGGGGGTGCGTATACGCTTCCAGAACCGTAAGTCTCGGTGGTAGAGGACTCTGTGTGCCCTTCAGACACGAGCCGCCCAGGATGGAGGCATTTATTCTTTTTTTAAAATCGGTTATCCCTGGAGTATGTGAACTCACGATCACGCGCTTGCAAGGCAGGTGCTTATGCCGCTGAGCTGAATCCCCAGACCCGGAGGCATCTATTCTTTACCACAGGACTCCTCTCAGCTGAGTCCTTGTTTGGCCTTCAGGTTAGGAGAGGCCCTGGCTCAAGGCGCTCCCTGTGCCTTCCCGGGCTGGCTCTACCCCATACCCTGTTGGCCTAGGGTTTAAAGAGCCTCTTCCTTGTCCCATTTAAGACAAATTCTAAAGATCCATCTCCACTGCAAAGGTTTCTTTAAGAACAGGAGAATCCAGTTTCTTTTATTTTCCCATAGACACTGACCATAGGAACCTCCCCTGGCAGGGCGTGGTGGTGCATGCATGTAATCCCAGTACTCCGGAGTCTGAAGCAGGAAGATCACCATGAGTTTGAGGCCAGTCTAGGCTACACAAGCAAATTCAAGACCAGCCTTAATGACACTGAGATCCTGCTTCGATAAAAACAAAATCCTCCCCCATAAATTCAAGGACAACACATTTATCTTAGAATCCCCATTTCAGAAACTCCATTTGTGGTTACTTATCTGCTGAAGACCTCCATCTTTACTCGTTCCTAGATTCAGATTCCAAACTCTGCTTTTTATTTGAATGTCATACACTATTAAAACTTGATGTGATCCAAATGAAGCTTCTGTCATGTTCTTTCCTGTGGGTTTTTTCTCTTAACAAAGAGCATCATCATCCCTTGAGTGGTTCAAATCTGACCCACAGAGTTATCCTTGATTCTTTTTTTTTAAATTTTATTTAAAAGGAAAAAGAGAAAAAACAAACAAAACAAAGTGGTGTAAGGGTACAAGTAATACAGAACTACAAAAAAAAAAAAAAAAAAAAAAAGCAGTAAGAAATCACCAGTTAATAGATTACATATTATCATCTTAGAGACAGTTGCTCAAGTCACAGTATCAAAGCATACAAACTGGACATTCAAACAGTGAGACTGCAAACAGTTGTGTTCAATGATCCAACCAAAAACATTAATATGGTCAGCTATTTAACACCCCTAAACACACTTGCTGTTGTAACTTTTAGAGCACTTTTTTTCCTTCTCTTTTTTACAACAAAATTTACACATTTTGGGTTTTATTATTCCTTAGTTCTTATTACTTTTTTGGGGAGGGAGAGAATAAAGTCAAATATGGCAAAAGAAAGCTGTCAGTCAAAACCAAGGAAAGACATAGCACATGATGTAAAAACAGAGTACAAGGTTATCAACAATGGTTATCAACGGTGTCTCTTGTTTCCTTAAAAAGAATTGTCTACCTCATTGGATATTATAAAGTTGAACAAAACAGTAGAGAACAAGACCAATAAAACTTAAGCATTGTAAACATTACAGGACTTCCAAAGGAGACAATAGTCCAACCAGAATGGGCATCTTAGTGAATCTTAATGCCTTCAAAGTAGTTGCCTATACCCTCAAACTTGATACTATCATACAGAATGGAACAGAGTCTAATCAGTCAAAACAAGATTGTGGGAGTATTACAGGACTTCAAACCAAGTTAATAGGAAATCAAAAAAAGTTACTATTATATATCCTGCTAATTTCTTTAATTTTTCCCCTTAATTAAAAAAAACCATAAAAAATAACTAAATAATTTTTTTAATGAATAAGGGAGAGATTGAGATAAAAGAGGACATAACAATATAACAATATAACAATATAGGTCAAAGCATGACAGTTTCAGCAACCTAGGGCTTTACCACCAAATAACCCGACTTAAGAGTAGTTACCATAGTGTCTGTCTTTTTCCTTGAAATATTTGAATAAAACTTCATATACTATAGCTTCAAATATTTCCATATCAAGAAGCCCAGAATAAAGCCTTTCCAATTAATAAGTGAAAACTTTATAAGGCTTCAAGGCCACATAATGGGGAATCATGATTACCACATATTTTTATATATTTGAATCATTACTTACATTAGGGAAACTATTCAGTATTCACACATGCGAGATTGATTTATTTCACTTATGAGTGTGGTCTCAAGCTGCATCCATTTATTGATAAATATCTCAATGTGATCCTTTGTTATAGCTGAGTAATACTCCACTGTATAGAAATATCATAACTTTTTTGTATCCATTCCTCAGTTGATGGACACTTGGGTTGTTTCCAAGATCTGGCGATTACAAATTGTACTGCTATAAACATAGGTGCACACATATCACTGTGGTTTGATGCTTTCAGTTCTTCTGGGAATATGCCTAGAAGTGGAATAGCTGGAATAAATGGGACTTCCAATCCCAGCTTTTTGAGAAATCTCCAGAATGACCTCCACAAAGGTTGTACCAGTCTACACTCCCATCAACAGTGTAGGAGAATTCCTTTTTCCCCACAGCCTCTCCAGCACTTGTTGTTGTTGGTTTTCTTGATCCTGGCCATCCTTTCAGGAGTGAGATGGAATCTCAGTGTGGTTTTAATTTGCATTTCTCTAATGACCAATGATGATGAACATTTTTTCATGTATTTATTTGCCATTTGTATTTCTTACTCTGAGAAGTGTGTATTCATCCCAGATGCCCATTTTTGGATTGGGTCTTTGAATTTTGGGGGTCTGATTTGTTTTTAATTCTTTATATGTTTTAGACAAAAGTCCTTTGTCTGAGGGGGAATTCACTAAGATCTTTTCCCAATTTGTGGGTTTTCTTTTCACTATGCTGGAGATTTTTTTGACTTACAGAAAGTTTTTAATAAGAGGTGGTCCCAGTTATTGATTCTGGGAAGTATTTCCCGTGCAGTTTGAGTCCTGTTCATGAATTCTCTACCTACCCCTATGTCTTCAAGGTTTCTACCTAATTTGTCTTCCAATAGATTCAGTGTTTCTGTTTTAATATTCAGATCTTTGATCCATTTAGATTTTAATTTAGTACATGGTGATAGGCTTGGGTCAAGTTTTAGTTTTTGGCAAATGGAGAGCCAATTTTTCCAACACCATTTATTAAAAAGACTGTCATTTTTCCAGTGAACCTGCTTGGCTCCTTTATCGAAGATAAGGTGGTTGAGTGTGTTTGTAGTTGTGGTTGTATCTTCTAATCTATTCCATTGATCCTTTGCTCTGTTTTGATTCCAGTACCATGTTGATTTTACTACTGTTGCTTAGTAGTATAACTTCAAGTCAGGGATTGTGATGCCTCCTGCCTTGCCTTTGTTGCTTAGAATTGCCTTTTATATTCTAGATCTCTTCTGGTTCCAGATGAACCTTAGGAGTGATTTCTCTAGATCTATAAGGTATGTTGATGGTATTTTTATTGGTATTGCATTGAATCTGTATAACAGTTTTGGGAGAATGGCCATTTTCACAATGTTTTTTCTTCCTATCCATGAGCAAGGGATGTTTTTCCATTTTCTGAGATCATCTTCAATTTCTTTTTTCAGTGTATTATAATTTTCCTTGTATAGGTCTTTTACTTCTTTCGTAAGAGTAATTCCTAAATATTTCATTTTTTTGCTTGCTAATGTGAAGAGTGTAGTTTCTCTTATTTTCCTCTCTGTGATTTTGTTGTTCATGTATGGGAATGCTATTGATTTCTGAGTATTGATTTTGTATCCAGCTACATTACTGAATTTATTTATTGTATCTAAGAGTCTTTCAATGGAGTTTAGGGGGTCTTCTATGTAGAGTATCATGTCATCTGCAAACAACGATAATTTAACTTCTTCTTTTCCTATCTGTACCCCTTTTATTTCTCTCTTGCCTAATTGCTCTGGCTAGTACTTGCAGTACTATATTAAATAGGAGTGGTGATAAAGGACATCCTTGTCTTGTGCCTGATTTTAAAGTAAAGGCTTTCAATTTTTGGCCATTTAGTGTGATGCTGGCTGTTGGTTTGTCATAAATGGCCTTTATTATATTGAGGTAAAGACCATCTATTCCAATTTTCTGTAAAGTTCTTATCATGAATAAATGTTGGACCTTATTGAAGGCTTTTTCTGCATCTATAGAAATGATCATGTGATTCTTATTTTTGGCTTTATTGATATGGTGGATTACATTTATTGATTTACGTATGTTGAACCATCCTTGCATTCCTGGGATGAATCCCACTTGGTCATGGTGTATCATCTTCTTGATGATTTGCTGCATCCTATTTGCCAATATTTTATTGAGGGTTTTTTTTTTCGTCTGTGTTCATTAGGGAGATCGATCTATAGTTCTCTTTTTTAGTTGGGTCTTTCTCAGGTTTTGGTATTAGACTAATATTTGCTTCCAGGAATGACTTAGGAAGGATTGCTTCCCTTTCAATTTCATTGAACAGTTTGAGGAGTGTCGGCATTAAGTCTTCTTTTTATTTCTTGTAGAATTCTGCAGTGAATCCATCTGGGCCTGGGCTCTTCTTTGTAGGTAAGGACTTAATTACATTTTCAATTTCATTAACAGAGATTGGGTTATTCAACAGTTTTACATCCTCTTGATCTAGCTTTGGTACTTCATATGTTTCTAAGAATCTGTCTGTTTCTTCTGTGTTATCAAACCTTTGACAGTAGAGGTTTTCGAAATAGGTGTTGATGATCTTCTGTATTTCTGTAGAGTCTGTAGTGACTTCACCTTTTTCATTTCTTATTACATGAATTTGAGATTTTTCTTCCCTTTTTAAAATAAGGTTGGCTAGGGGCTTATTGATTTTATTTATTCTGTAAAGACCAACTCTTTGATTCGTTGATTCTTTGGATTTTTTTCTTAGTCTCTATTGCATTGATTTCTGCTCTGATTTTTATAATTTCCTCTCTTCTTTTGGCTTTGGGCTTGACTTGCTCTTCTTTTTCTAGCTGTTTGAGGTGTAGAATCAAGTTATTTATTTTTATTCGTTCTGATTTTCTGATGTGGGAACTCAGTGCAATAAATTTTCCTCTGAGGACAGCTTTCATTGCATCCCACAAATTCCGGTAAGTTGTATCTGCATTTTCATTTTCTTTTAGGTATTGTTTAATTTCTTCTGTGACCCACTGATTACTCAAGAGTGTGTTATTCAGTTTCCATGTGTTTGCGGGATTTTTGCAGTATCTTTTATCATTAATTTCTAATTTCAGAGTGCTATGATCCAATAATATGCAAGGGATGATTTCAACTCTTTTGCATTTGTTTAAATATGTTCTGTGAGCTAATATATGGTCTATTTTAGAGAATGATCCATGTACTGCTGAGAAGAATGTGTATTCTGATGTTGTTGGGTGGAACATTCTGTATATGTCTATCAAATCCATTTGTTTGCAGGTGTGATTCAGTTCTGTTATGTCTTTGCTCATTTTCTGTCTGGTTGATCTGTGCCTTGGTGTCAATGGCGTATTAAGGTCCCCTGTTACAATTGTGTTACTGATAATTTGAGTTTTCATTTCTGTTTATAGTTGTTTTATATAACTGGGTGCTCTGGAGTTTGGTGCATATATATTTAAGATAGTTATCTCTTCCTCTTGGAGTTTTCCCCTAACGAGTATGTAGTGACCTTCTTTGTCCTTTATGGTCATTGTTGGTTTAAAGTTCACATTGTCTGCAAACAGAATGGTTACTCCTGCTTTTTTTTGGATTCCTGCTACATGAAGTATTGTTTTCCATCCTTTGACTTTCAGTCTGTGAGTATCCTCCTGGGTTAGATGGGTTTCCTGTAAACAGCATATGGTTTCTTGATCCATTCTGCTAGTCTGTTTCTTTTGATTGGTGCATTGAGACCATTTACATTAATGGTTATTACTGTTAAATGCTGGTTAATTGTAGGAATCTTATCTCTCTGCTGTTGCATCTTTATCTTTCTGTTCAGTTTAATTATCTGCTTTGCTTAGTGTTTTTTTTCCTTTGTGTATCTAAACTGTCTTTCAGTATTTTTTGCAGGGTTGGTTTGGTGTTCATGAAGTTCTTCAGCTGTTCTTTGTCATGGAAGTATCGTATTTCACCATCAATTTTGAATGATAGTTTTTCAGGATACATCAGTCTAGGTTGGAAATCATTTTGTTTTAGGTACTGGAATACTTCACTCCATGCTCTTCTTGACTTTATTGTTTGTGCTGAGAAGTCTGCTGTGATTCTGATAGGTTTTCCATTATAAGTGATCTGTCTTTTCTCTCTGACAGCTTTTAATAATCTATTCTTGTGTTGGATTTCTGAGATGGTGATTATTATATGTCTGGGTGTAGTTTTATTTTAGTTATGACTATTTGGAGTTCTATATGCTTCACTGATCCTGATGTTGGTTTCTGATCTCACGCTTGGTAAATTTTCAGCTATTACTTCTCTAAATATCCTCTTGACATCCTTTATGTTGTCTCCTTCTTTTTCATTAGTCCCTATCATTCTTATGTTATTTTTCTTTGCATCATCTTGCAGTTGTTGAATTGTTGTTTCCTGATTCCTTGTTATTTTTAAAAGATCTTTCCTTTCCTGTTCACTAGCTGCAATCCTGTCTTCAAGGTCTGAAATTCTATCTTCACTTTCATTGAAGCGGTTTTTACAACTTTCAGTGGAGTTTTTTATTTCCTGTATATCTCTGTGCATCTGCATTATGTATTGTGTTTGTTTCTTATATGCTCATCTAGGGATTCTATCTTTTTGTTTAGTTCCTCCAATTTTTTAATTGTGTTTTCTTTAGATATATTCAGAATCTCTTTCGTTTCTTTTATCATTTCTTCTTTTACCTGGGAGATTATTTTGAGTTTGAATTTCTTTAAAGCTTCCTGGAGTTGCTTGTTAATTTCAGTAGCTACTATGTCCAATATTTGAGGTGTATGGCATATATATTCTTCTATATACATCGCTCCTAGGGTTTCTTGAGATGGGCTGGAGGTTTGAGGTTGTAATTTGTTCTTTTGTTTTGTCATTTTCCTATATTTCTGTGTTTCAAGTGTTATTTGAAAGCTTCCTCAAGGTCTGTTGGAAATCCCCTTCTATGTTCGCAGCTCCTGAGACTCTGGCATCCCATTACCCCAAGCCACTGGGCCTGTAGAACCAATGGCCTTCTTCTGACTGTTTAGAACTCCATAGTTCCAGATAAGCTGGGCTTCAGGGACACTGTGCGCCCACCTGCTTGTTGGAAGCTCCACAGTTCTCCAAGTGCAGCTGGGATGGGGAGGTGGATGTAGATGCCTCAAACCCACTTACCCACTTCACTCCACCCGGAAGCCTGGAGGGTCCCGAACAGTCTGGGCTTTGGGCAGAGTGCGCTGAGCACTTACTACAGGCCGTGAGGCCTCTGGAAACTGTGATGCTCCCCTGCTTGCTGAGATATCCATAGTCCTCCAGACACACAGGGAGGCAGATGCAGGCGCCCCAGATCCACCCAGCCTCTCCTCTGTACACCGATGGTGAGGTGCAGAAGTCCCAAATAGGCTGGGCTCCGGGGATAGCGTGCGCCCACCTGCTTGTTGGAAGCTCCACAGTTCTCCAAGCACAGCCGGGATGGGGAGGCGGATGTAGATGTCTCAAACCCACTTATCCACTTCACTGCACCCCGAAGCCTGGAGGGTCCCGAATAGTCTGGGCTTTGGTCAGAGTGCACTGAGCACTTACCACAGGCCGCGGGGCCTCTGGAACCTGCGATGCTCCCCTGCTTGCTCAGTTATCCTTGATCTTTCTCTACTGTTCATATCAACCCACTGCCAGCTCGTGTTGATTTTCAATGTTTACACACCAGTAGGAAAGATTTTTCAGTGTATCTCTTCCCTCCATTCTCTCTGATATTACCTATCCTAGGCCTCTACCCTCACGTACTCCAGTTTTCTGCTTAAATTACCTCTTGAGCAGTTCCTTAAACTATACCATTTTTCTGCTTAGACATTTCAAGGGAAGGCCGTTGCCTCAGCCAAATTCACAGCTTTGAGCTGGGCGTGGAGAAGCAGGCTTTGTGACTGGGCCCTTGCTAGCTTCCATGCAACAGCTGTCCATGGCCGTGCAGGTTTTCAAGGAATGACTTGGAAGTCATTGGGAAAGCTCTCTGTCTTTTTTTAAGGCTCTAGATCTTTATTTTATAAAAATTGGTATATTTTCTCTCCTTCATTAGACCTGGAAGAGCTTATGCCTACACGTTCCTTTCTGTGGAAATCCATTGAGCCACAGTATATTGGTAAAAACCAAAGTTTATTCAATCATTTCCTCACTGATGGTCATTTTTTTTTTGCCCTTTTTTGGTCCTTACAAACAAAATACATAGATAATCATAAAATCTCAAGTACTGGCACTTTATGTTTTTCTTAGAAATACATTCCCAGGAGTTAAAATTTCTGGGCTAAAGAGTATATATATTTTCAGTGTTAAAAGACAGACTCACAATGTTTTCCAAGAAGGCTGTTACAATTTACACTTCCAACAGCAATGCTGAAAGTATCTTTTTCCCCTTGCTTCTTTGTCATTAGTAGGTAAGATTCTAGCTGAGAAAGATAGGATTTGCTGGGCTATGATGCCCTGGTATAGGAAAGAAAGTCATTCACAATCATATAGAGTCACACTGTACCTCAGAGATCTTCAAACATGATAAAAACCAGTTCTGCTTTCCATTTATAATTCCATTACATGATTTATAATTAAGATGAGAGGTTGAACTTGTGCGTTTGAAATCAAGCTAAAATGGACTTTGATCCTGCGTTGGAATCCGGGTGGCAGGAAAGAAAGGAGGACTTCATTTCTTCCAGTTCTAGTTTGGTCAGGAGGGCTGGGGGTCAGGTGACAGCAGCTAGAGATGGATGCTAAGCTGATTATGGAGGGACCTGTGCCAACCTGAGCTGATGACTTTTGATTTGTGATTATTTTAGCTGTGTATGGTTAGTGCTTTAAGTAGCTTCCACACTGTGTTAGGAAGCATTTCACTTTATAGCGTAGTGGGTGAATGTTTTGAAAACAATGTAGGAGAGGACAGATGGCAAGGACCTTAATTGCAGAGTCTCTATCTTTCTGTTTGACACATAATAACTGCACATATTTATGGGTGCAGTGTGCTTTGTTTGAACATATATGTGATGTGTAACGATCTAATGGGCATATCTATCATCAGCATGGCTATCATCTCAAACATTCCTTGAGTGGGGAATGTTCAGATTCGTTTCTTCTATTCTGAAATAAGCAATAAGGCATTGTTAACTGTAGTCTCCTTTCTGTGTTATAGGATTAATCCTTGCTGGATGTATTCAGAGGTTTTATCATAAGCAGGAAGTTCTGTCCCTCTGTCTGGTAGGAGGAGATGTTACCGAAGTGGCCAGTGAACTTAGGGCTTAGAGAAAGGAGGAAAGAGAACCCAGATTCAGGAGGACCATAAAGAAGACTGTGAACAACTTGCTCCCAGAGGCCTGGAGAGGGAGCTGCCTCATTCTGCAGGCTCCTGAGGGATTTCACATCACCTGGGTCGGTTCTTAGGAGAAGTTCATTTTGGGTGTCTGCTCTGGCTTTGGGAGGCTCACTCAAAACGCCCCCCTCTCCTGGATTCTGCCCCTGCTAAATACTATGCCCCGGTTTCTATGGTGTCATCATAACTTGGACTCCAGATCTGTATTTAAGCCCCTTGTGTTTGGTGATTTGCTGTTTTGTGTTGTGCCAGTGTCAGAATTACTGAGATAAAAGACTTATTAGTCATTGTAATAAACGAGCATCATCTCCTAGTGCTTTTTAAAAATCTTCTTATTTTAGTTTTTACCAATAGCCTCCAACAATAATATTAATCCTTTCATCTTCCTACTGTAAGGGTAGGGCAGAGATGCTTGAATTAACCTTGGAGTGAAATTCTAATGTGACTGACGTAAGACCTTTGATATTTTTTTCGAGTAACAGAGAGGTACTGTCATCTTTTTCATGCTGTTTAGTATTACTTGAATTATCATTTGTGCCTTTATTTTACAGCGCTGGGGACTGAGCCCATGGAACCCAGGACCGTGTGCTTGCTTAGCCAACTGCTACATCCTCAGTTCTTGGGTGTTTTAAAAATAAAGTTCCTCTTTTGGAATAGTTTTAGATTTATAGGAAAATTGATACAATACTGCAGAGGGTTCCTATATATCTTGCATCCAGTTATCCCTATTGTTGACATCTTATATGACTATAGTATGCTTACAAATTATTCATGAATACATTATTATTAATTCCATATTTTTTATTCAGATATTGTTAACCTTTCCCTAATGAACTCAGTTCTAGAGTCTTATGAAGGATACCATGCTACTTTTAAAATTTTCTGTGCTGGAGATCAAAGTCCAAACCTTGTGTGTGTTGGGCAAGCACTCTACCACTGAGTACAACCCGGGCACAACATGGTTCTTAAGTATTGTGTCCTTTTAGAGTTCCTTTTGGCTGTGGTGGTTTCTCAGACTCCCCCACGGTGTAGAGGAGCCCCGGCCAGGCAATTGTAGACTAACTTTTGCTTGTTTTTCTTTTCCCTGGTGTTTTTCTCCTGCTTAGCATGAGGTTATGGATTTGCAGGATAAAGACCAAAGAAGTAAGGTGCTATTTTCCCCACATACCAAGAGCATACATTGTCAGCATGACTGATGGCCTGTTGATGTGGACTTTGATCATCTGACTGGAGCAGAGTTGGTCAGTTCTCCCTCCCAGAGAGTTACTTTCCCTGTTTTCTGGGCTGTACTTTTTGATAAGAAGGTAAATGTGTAATGAACACTCAAGGAGAGGGAGTCATATTCTGTTTCCCTCAGGAGAGAATCTGGTTTTGGAATTCTTCTGTGTCTGAGCATCTGTCTGTCTGTCTGTCTTTCATCTATTTATTCAAATATATATTTGTGTCAGTTCGGACTTATCAATATGTATTTGATATTTTATATTATAATCAAATGCTAATTGACTCAGCTTGTAGTTCCAACTTTATTAGTAGCTCTTTAGTCAATTTCTGTGTTCCTTTGACCTAGCCCCATTAAAGTGGGTCTTTTATTTTTTTAGCACTACAAAGTGATGCTACAAAATGTTCTAGACTCATCTTGCACATTCCTTATCTTGGTCATGGCATCAGCCATTTCTTTGGAGTTCCTTTTACTGGCAAATGGTATTAGGAGCTAAAAATGTGGTGCTACCTATGCTTGTTGCTATTGTGGTGACATTGCTTTTGGACTCTTTTAGCTGACAGTCAGGAAATATAAGTTTGCACACTTAGTGTATAAACATATCTATAGTCATTTCTGTATGTAGCCGTTACGTAAACATCAAGCTAAACTTGAGTTCATATAGAAGGGTCCAACATTAGAACATTATCCCACAGATCACTTCAGTCTCCTCAAATTGCTACTTGTGAACATTGAGAAATTACTGACTTCCGTCATTTGCCATCTATTTTCTTAGCAGTTCAGTTCCAGTACCCACATATAGTGGCACTGGAATTGTCAACCTGTGCTCTGGTGGGAAATGACTGTGTCACCAGAGTTTGATCTTATACACCAACAGTTTAGTTTGCCTTCAGGCTTGCAGACTTCACTCACTTCCAGAGTTACTTAGGATCATGCTTTTTCCTCCTGCCCTGCCGGTGAGGTTGCTGTATACATTTGTAATACAGTCAGATTTTCTGTCATAATCTGGCTTTATTATGGGAAACCCAAATGATTTTTTAAAATTTGCATGCATCAAGGACCACTCTTCATGCTGTGAAGTTCTACGGGTTTTCACAAATGCATAGCTGTATGTATGCACAATTAGGGTATCATTGGCATAATTTTGCCACCCTGAAAATGCCTCCTGTCTACACCTATTCAACTCTATCCTTCAAACCATTGTACTTACTGTGATGCTTTATCATTGCGCTTTTGTGTTTCTCAAAATATTATATACTACATGAAAACATGGTATGTAGTGTTTTCAGAGTAAATTATTTCACATAGCAACATGTATTTAAATTCTTTCATGTCTTGTGATTTAGAGTCCATTTATTTTTATCTCGTGATAGTATTCTACTATATGATGTTTATTTATTCACCTATTAAAGCATATTTTGGATATTTTTGGTATTTGGAAATTTTAAATAAAGTTGATGTAAGCATTCTTATTCAAGTGTTTCCTTATGGACAAAAGTTTTCCAGGAAATTGCATAAATACCCAGGAACACAATTATGGAATCATAGGATAAGACTATGTTTAGTTTTGTAAGAAACAGTTCCACTGCCCTATAAATTACTGTACTTTTTTGTGTTTTGTTTTTTTGAAGCAAGTCCATGACAGGGATTCAGTCTGGCACTGAACTCATTATGTAGCGCAGGCTGGCCTGGGATTTGTGCAGTCCTTTAGTCTTAGCTTCCCAAATGCAGCAATTACAAGTGTGCACCGCCTCTCCTGACAGTATGATTCTGCCTTCTTACCAGAAACAAGTGAGAAATCTATTGCTCTCTAGCTTCACAAACAAGCAGTATTTTCAATTTGAGGAATTTTAACTATTATCATAAGTGTGTTGTGGATCTAACTTAGCCTTGTGTGACTAAAAAATTACTTGATAGAATGGTTTGAAAGCTGACATACAGCTGCCACTTCTTTTCCTTTAATGTCTTGGTATGTTGAGAACTGAAGCCAAATCCTGACACATGCTAGGCAAATCCCTGCTACTGAGTCACTTTCCAACTCTTTAAAATTTTATTTTGATACAGGGCTTCATGAAATTGCTCAGGCTAGCTTCTAACTTATGATCTTTCTGCCTCGGCCTCTAGAGTAGCTGGGATTACAGGTGCATGCCATTGTAGCTGGTTGCCTGTGGTAGTCAGGGTTTGTGAGGAAAACAATTTAATAAAGGGCACATAGTTTATGGAATTATTTTACAATAGTCGCCCAAAGAATCAAACACACAAAAATAGTGCAGGAAATTTGTTCATACACTAAAGACCCAAAAAAGCCATCCAAGGGCCTGGATCCCATGGTAATGTCCTACATGAGTCCAGCTAAAGACCTAGACTCCAGCTAGAGGTGTACAGCACATGACAATGACTCATGCAAGTCTGTTTCATGGATCTGCACTGGGAAGGCCCAAAAGTCAGTGGAGGAAGCTAGAAATTCTGTTCCAGAGGGATGAAGGACCTGTGCCAGCAGGCTGAGGGTTCTGCCCTGGAGCCAGAAAGCGACACTCAAAGTAAGGACCAGGGGTCCCCTGAAAAGTACCACAGCCATCCTCAGTGACAAGGTCCCAAACTCCTCTGACAATGAGAACAGCTGAATTCATAACAGGAAACTAGAGTGACAAGCTTCTCCAGGAGATTGAACTGTACACCATCTTCCCCTCTAGAGCCAGGAAGCGATGCTCAAAGTGCGGAGCAAATAGCTCCCCCAAAGGGCAGAGCAGCTATTCTCAGCGAGAACAAGGTCCTGAGGTCCTGTGATGATGAGACCAGCCAAGCTCATGTCAAGAAAGAAGATTGACCAGCTCCTCCAAGAGAACCAACAACAACAGGAGAACCAAGACCACTTATTCCTCCCAGTTCTCCTTTTGATGCTGTTGGCAACAATCCTCAAGTGGATCATCCACACCCATTACCATGATGATGCAGTTCAGCTGGGTGTTGCAAGTTGACCACCAGTTGTCAGTCCACCACACTGCCTTTTAAGAAGAATTTTTGAAACTAAAAATAGGAATTCTGACCCAGCTATTTCCCTTCTAGGTATGTCCCCCAAAGAAATAAAGATATTATACCATAGTGATGTATGCATACTCTTGTTTATAAAAGCACAATTCATAATAGCTAAATCTTAAAAGCAGCTTGTAGGTCCATCAACAGATGAATGGATAAAGACAGTGTGAGATCTATACACAATGGATACTGCTCTCCTCTGAAGAAGAATTAACCTGGATCATTTGTAGGAAAAGAAATGCACCTTGAGACCATCATGGTAACTGAAACAGGTCAGACACACTTGAATATTCTGCAGTTTCTCTTATATGAGACACCCAATGTATAAATAAAGTGCAAAGTAAGAGACAGACCATAGGGGGGAAAAGAGAGAGAAGAGTGTTACTGTAATCCAGCACGGACAGCATATCAAAAAGTATGCCCTGATTTGTTATAATTATTTTATGTTTTGTCCTGTTAGTCTGGCTGTTAATCTAAATGCATGATAATTAACTTGACAAGGAATTATAAAATAAATTAATCTGATACTGGCAAAAAAGTCTTTAGAAATGCTATTTTTTATTGTAAAGAGAATAAAAACAAACAAAATAAAACAGAACAATGCCAGTTGAAACAAAGCAGTGTAAGTGACACAGGACTTCAAAACAATATGAAATTAGCAATAGTTACCATAATGCCTCTTGTCTTCAAAACAGCTGCAGATACCTTCAGACATAGTAGAAATCAAACAAAACAGAGCAGAGTAGAACCAATAAAAACAAAACAATGAAAAAGCTGGGGTCTGGCTGTTGCCCAGGTGGCTGCTGAAATGCTATGTTGAAAGTATTCTAGAATATAAACTTAACTATCATGTTAGTATGCACGGTTTGATAAGTAAATATTTACGGTGTAAGATGTTCTGTTGGTACATAGTCTATGATCTGAAATTTCTAAAGAATGAATTATTAGACTGAGTTAAATTATTCAATAGTGATTAGTTTATCACTGGATACTTCCTATGAAAATGGATAGGAGAAGTATGCAAGTTCTTGTCACCCAAATCTATAACTAATTGGTGTATGTGTTACTTTTCTTGTAAGTTTAAAGGACCTTGATATAATAATCCTGAATAAAATTGATGGAGAAGGTACATTCTTAGAGACTTAAGAGAAAAACTTTTTACCTTTGAACATGATTATTTTCCTAAAAAATACTTGGCATGAAGGAACATCAATGCATTTTATATTCTGTGTGATAGTCCTAAAATAAAAGAATACTAAATTTAACAAAAAATTTCTCCAAGTGGCACATTTTGGAGAACTCCAAATCTCTCTGCTCTCTATCTCGACCTGCATTTCTGTGGTCAGGCTGTTAATCTTTTGTTACTGTAAAGAGTCGAGCAAATGTATCTTTCTTTGTAGAAATAGGTCATTCGCTGGTTCTCCCTGGGATTTGAGCTGGCTAGGGATGATTTATGTTAGCAGGTAATGTTTTCTACATTTCGACATTGTTTCAGAAGGCTGAAGTTGAGTAATGATGTAACCTTTAACATCTGCAGACTTATTTAACCCTACATTTATTTTATTTCAGCTGATACCTTCCAGTTGTTGCCTATTTTGATTTTCCTGAATCTTTGAACTTCAGCTTCTCTTTATTCTTGATAAACCCAGGGCCAGCCCTTACCATTCTGCTTGGTCACTTTTGGGATTTGCAAATTGCATGTCTGGTTTGATTTAGAAAAGACATTCCTGTGCATTTTTCAAAAACACCTTCTCCACCCAACAATTACTGATACAGAGTCACGAAATAGGCTTCTTGAAGTCACCATTACAGGATAAAGGAAAGATAAATCAGTGGGAGTCGTGTCTCTCTGTCATGAAATCTAATTTTTGACCCTAGATTAGGCAGCCTGACAGTTACCTACTGCTTTGTACTTGGCCTTTGATTCCTGGTGCTGGGTTCCAGCGCCCTGTCTGTTCCAAGTGGCCAGGGTTACCATGGGAACACTTAGCTTCCAGGTATTCATGTAGTATGAAAAACTGGAAATGTTGCCAGAAGTTTCTGACTGACTGTTCCGTAGCCACCTCGAGGTCTGACTCACTGGGCCTGTTGTGTGGTGAAGCAAAGGTTTTTGGTTTGAGGCAAACCGCAAGCAGAAATCAAGTTGTGATTTCTGTGTAGGAAGCAGTTTTGAACCTGGAAGAAAACATAAACTCAGATCAGGTTTTTACCGTGACTCCTCAGAGAGAGAGAACTGAGGGCTGATTTATACTTTCTTATAATATCCTGGAGACTAAACCCAGCACTTTGCCCTCAGCTACTTTCTCAGACCTTATTTATTTTGAGGCAGGATCTCACTGTCTCCAGATTACCCATGCTGAGCTCGGACTGTGAGCCTTCTGCCGTGGCCTCTCTTGGAATATGTGTGTGCAGCACCATGACCACCTCCTGAGCTCTGTTTAAATCTACAATGAGAAGTTTTTGTTACTACAGGAACAGCCTGGCGTCACTGTAGGAAATGGACAAGTGGAACAAAGTGAAAACATCGCATTCTCTTCTTCTAAACTACCACTGTAACCCGTTTGCTCATGGTCCTGGTGTTTTCTTTGTAGCCACACAGATATTATCACCCAAACACCGCTACTTTGTACAAAGTATTTTGTGACCTATTTTGATAGTCAACCATTTTTCTCCTCAGTAAATTTTCCTCTAAGTTACTGCTAAACCATGTTCAGATTTCCTTCAAATGTCTTTATTGCCTTTTTTAGCAGATATTCAATTTGTTTTTATGCATCTCATGTTATTCTGTGTACAGTTAAAGAAAAATTTCTACTTATAATCAGAATTTCACTAGGAGGCACAAAAATTGACTGTTGTTTCATCAAATTGATTCTGATCAATGACACTGATGAAGAAGGGTGACTTTGAGTGACCTTTGTACACCAGACCCTAAGTAGACCTAACGAAATGCTTTTTCTTAACCAATGAACAACAGGACTTTGGGTTTTTTTTTCCTCTTTAATTTTTATTACATATTTATCATACATAATGATCACATTCATCAGGGGAATTTGTACCTGTGCATAATATGTCTTAATTCTTTTTTCTCATTTCCCTTCCCTCTCTTCAGAATTCTCTGCCTCCCTGCTATAATAGGACTTTTAATCAATAACTTACAGAGACCTAAGGATTTGCCTAATTTCAAGGGCTAGTTTTTTCTCCTTAGTTAACACAGACATTTACATCTACTGCCACCACCTTTAACAAGTGACCTCGCCCCCACCCTCCCACTCTGCTGCTGTGAACTGCTAGTGAATTTCTTTTTTGGTATGTGTTGTTTTGCATGACTAGCAAGTAGTAGTTTGACTTTGTATTTTCTTATCTCCTATTTCTGGTACTCTTTGTTTCATTTTTGAAACTGACACTGTTAAAGGAATGAAGTAGGAAGCTCTTGATAGGACTATCGGAATTACCAAGCAAGTTGACTGGATCCTTGTAGAAGTGCATTTTGTTGGACCATTTGCTGGTCTACCAGGAGCAGGTGCCTCAGGCTGTCAGGTTTCTTCATTTGATGCAGGATTACTGACTGGTGGGTCTCCTCCAGGTATGGTCAAGGTGATGGATTTCATCACATTTGCAGTTTTTTCCTATATTGCTCTGAAATTGGGAAGAGTTACCCTAGAAGCAGTTTTTTTTTAAAGCATATTAATATCTCCAGGCTCCAAGTTTGCCTTAGTTTCTCAAATAAAGGCTGGATTTGTTTTTACACATCCATGATAATGAGTAGAATTCATGAGGCTTCTCAAATTGGGCTTCATACGATGTGTACTCTTTGAACTCACTGACTTCCAATGTCTTGAATTTAATTTTACAAACACTTCATTTTAGTTAGACCAATCAATGTTAGTTTTTTGAAGGAGGAATTGTAGCAAGTGGGGCCACAAAAGTCTGTTTCTCTAGAACAGTGCACACTGTGACACGTAGGCGTTACAGCTCCAAGGTTGGTTGGTTTCCTCACCAGAAAATGTAGCTAACATTCCTCCACAGAATTATTGTAGGTATTGAATAAATGTTTAGGGATTAAGGATAATTTATTATTTAAACTTACATTTTTTGTTGTCTTTTGAAGTGAGTTATAAATGATTCCAAGAAGTAGCTGGCAGGACTCCCAAGGTGTGGGGTAGACAAAGAGAGGCAGGACTTGTCCTGGTTCTGAGGTTCTCAGCCCAAGGCCTGCAGAGCTCTGAAACTCTTGGAGTCCGCATGCTCACAAGGCAAGGCCGGCTTGGACCAGATTCCATGAAGTTTCCCTCAAAAAAGGGAGAAACGCTGATGAGCTACAGGTTGGGACCACTTTTCGTGACATCAGGACATTTTCATACTGTAGCAAAACTGTGGTGCAAAATGTGCTGATAGGGTTCACTAATACTGCTACTTAAAAGTCATGATTATGATGGCTATAGTTGATTTTTAATGTATTGAAGCTAATTTTTAATGTATTAACTTTAATATCAGGCATTGTTCAAGGGTTATTCATATACTAACTCTTGATTCCTATACCTATTTGCTAGTGATCCCTAGATTCCTATTCCTATTTCTAACTATAATAGATAAGTCTATTATAGTTATCTAGGCTGGCATTTAATTTTTATAATTTAATTTTTCTAATTAACAGATGTTTGTGTTACATAATATAATTATGTTCATCTCAGGTGGTACTTTTTCATTTCTTTTTTTTTATTGATGTAAAATATATATAGCATAAAACTTAATCACCTTCCCCATCTTTAAGTATAAAGCCTGGTGGCATCAAGTATACCCATTTTGTTTTGCAGCAGTCACCTGCACCCATTTCCAAAAAGTATTTCATCCCCCAACCTGAGACTAAATATGTTGAACAATAACCACCATTGTCCACCCTGTGCGCATGACAGCCACTTTTCTATCTCTATGAATTTCACTATTCTAAGTGCCTCATGTAAGTAGAATCTTCCAGTGTTTGTCTTTTTGATACTGTTTTGTTTCACTGTCTAATATCCTTATAGTATTGGAACTTAGGGTGCTGGGAAACCAAGCAACCAGCCTGCCTCCCTGGCAAGCAGTGGCCGTCCCAGGGGGAGAACCACCAGTGTCTCCCGAGATCCATGCCATGTTGGAACTTAGGGCACTGGGAAACCAAGCAACCAGCCTGTTTCCCTGGTAAGCAGCCGTGCGTCTACCGGTGTGTGGGCTGAGAATCAAACATCCCGTCCCTCCCCACCCCATTAGCAAATGGGAGCCAGAGGTCTGAACATCTCTTGGGAGGTTGACCACATGCAATATAACAAATAGGGAGGATTTCCTTCTACCATCTCTTTGAAGGCAAATATTATTATCACTGTTTTGCTTGGTTCTTATTAATTGTATTACTCTATTCAATACTCTGTTTTGATAAGTTCTATAATCTGTATTTGGTTTGATTTTGCTGTATCTGATTGAAAGAACATCTATTGTGAAGATAACAAGATATACTATGGTACCTGTTACTGTTACCCTGGTAACCTGCTGTGATGTTCTGTACCAATTTCACTGCACTGTCTCAATTGGCTTTGTTCTGTCTTGTTCTGTTGTATTTCGCTACCTTCAAAATAATAAAAAAAAATTAAAAATATTCTTATGGTTCAATCATGTAGCTTGTGCCAGAAGAATCTCACACCTTTAGGCTGAATAGTGTTTCACTGTGTATATATACACATTTTGTTTATCCACTTCTCTGTCAATGGATACTTAAGCTGCTTTTACCTTTTGACTGATAGGGATTTGGAACACAAATAATCTGTTAAGAGTTTCCTGCATTCAAGTCTTTGAGTGAATTACTAGATCACACAGAGAATTTTTATGTTTAATTTTTTGAAGAATAATCATACAGTTTCTCACAGTAGCTACAACATCTTGCATCCCACTAGCAATGCACAAGAGTTCCAGTCTCCCCAAGTCTTCCCCACACTTGGTGTTTTCTAGGCTAACATTTTTGTTTTTAAATTTTAAAACAAAAAAAGAATAAAAATGATGATACAGAATTTCAAAACAAAATAATGAGTTTACAAGATATAGGCATGAAAAAGTGATCAGATAACCAAAGCACAAACGATTCTTTTTGATGCACTGAGATTAATGCAATTATCTATTATATATACACATATAAATGTATATATGTATAATATTTTCCTTTCCCCCATCCCAGTTCTCTCCTTTTGAGCAGTTTCTTCCCATTTCACTTTCACAATAACTGTTGTACATTTGGGATCCTATTTACTCTTTCAGTTTTTTACACTAGGGAGACAATGCAAGGTTTTTGCATGTGAGTCTGATTTATTTCACTTATGTGTGTGGTCTCAAGTTGCATCCATTTACCTAGGAAAGTCTCAAGTTTATCCTTATGTATAGCTGAGTGGTGCTCCAGAATATAAAAATACCACATCTTTTTTGTCCATTCTGCAGTTGATGGGCATTTGTGTTACTTCCAAGATTTAGCTATTACAAATTGTGCTTCTATAAACATGGGTGCATATATATTGCTATGGTATTATGTTTTCAATTCTGGGAAAATACCCAGAAGGAAAGTAACTGGATTGAATGGGATCGCCAATCCTACTTTTTTGAGGACTCTCCATACTGATTTCCCCAGTGAGTATGCTAGTCCACACTCCCACCAACAGTGGAGAAGGGTTCCTTCTCCCCCACAGCTCTGCCAGCATTTGATACTGGTTGATTTCTTGATGGCAGCCATTCTTTCTGATGTGAGATGGAATCTCAGTGTTGTTTTAATTTATATTTCTTGAATGACCAGTGATGTTGAACATTTTTTCACATATTTATCTGCCATTTGTGTTTCTTTATCTGAGAACTATGTATTCATCTCAGATGCCCATTTTTGGATTGGATCTTTGAATTTTGAGGGCCTGATTTTTTTGTTCTTTTTATATTCTAGATAGAAGTCTTTTGTCTGAGAGACAGTTGGCTAAAAGTTTTTCATACTCCATGGGTTGCCTTTTCACTCTGTTGGTGATTTCTTTTGATGTGCAAAATCTTTTAATAAGATGAGATCCTAGCTGTTGATTCTTTGAATACTTCCCATGCAGTTTGAGTTTTGTTCATCAACTCTCTGCCTACTCCTATGTCTTCAAGATTTTTACTTACCTTATCTTCCAGTAGATTTATTGTTTCTGTATTAGTGTTTAATTTGATCCATTTTGACTTCAGTTTAGTACATGGTGATATATATGTGTCTAGTTTCAGTCTTTGGCATGTGGAAAGTCAATTTTTCCAACACCATTTATTAAAGAGGTTATCTTTCTTCCAGTGAGCATATTTTTAGGCTAACATATCCTGATAAATGGCTGGAAACGACGGAAATGGAACAGAGTTGAAATGATTTATGATATTCATATACACCAATCATTACAGAGTTATAATTTGGTAAATTGTAGCTTCAATGGTAGGCTCTCCTGGAAAACTACAATTTGAGTAGTTGATTATCAGTATGAACACTAGTTTTAATTAATTAAAAAGGCTTCAGTGTGCTTGAAGAATATGGTTGGGATTTTCATGCTAAAAATGACTAACATTAATTTAAACTGTCAGTCCTACATTATGCCAAACAAGTCATCCTGTTTAGCAAGAAAGTGTAGGGAAATGGAGATAGAGATACATTACAATACTGTATTTTGAAGTCAGAGTTGAATGCAATTTTATAAAATGAAAAAGAAATTTTGGGTATTGGGAATTGAACTCATGATCTCTACACTGAACGACATGCCCATTCCCTCTCCATTTTTTTCATTTTTTATTTTCAGTAAGGTTCTTATGACATCATTGAATTGCCCAGTCTAGGCTCAAATTTACAATTTTAACTGCTTCAGCCTCCTAGAGGTGTTGGGGTTACACGTATGTGCCACCATACCCTGCTGCAAAATGAAACTTTAACAAAACAATGAGATGATTTGAAAAAAAATTAGTCAAGAAAAACCCTTAGATGTCAGTTGACCTAAATGAAGAGGACATTCAGTCTAATGTATTAGAATTATTCATGGATCCAGCAGTCAAGAGAAAGGAGATTGTCGCTTCTCTGTGCAGACAAGTAATGTTTAACCGTATTTGCTCATTTGGAGGCTCAGTGTGTATTTTTAAAGCTTTGGACTTTATTTCATCCTATCTGTGGTGTTTAATCTCTTCTGAGATGGAGTCTTAGTTATTTTCATTTTGCAACACTTTGCAAAATGAAATTCTTTTCATACCATCAACTTTTTCCTTCTTAAAAAAATAAGAGAGTCAGCATACACGTGAAACTCAAAACCAAACTCCAGAAAGTTAGCTTTGAAGTTTTCAGTGGACCCATTCCTCAGCACGGTGACAGTAACTGTCCCTCTCAGCTGCCTTGACTGGCCAGCTCTCCTCTCTGTGTACCTGTCAAACTCACTGTGAGGAGCCCAGAGTTTCCTCGTCTTTCTTTGTATTGCTATTATTTATCTTTGCTGCTGAATCTTTTTCTCTTTTTTAGTGCTAGGGATTGAAGGCAGGGCCATTAACTCTGAGTTCCATCTCCAGCCTTTTAAAATTTCTAATTCTGAGACAGTGTCTTGCTAAGTCCTTAAGTAGCCCTGTCTGGACTTGAACTTGTGTTCTCCCTTGCTGAAGTCTGCCAGAGTGCTAGGATTACAGGTGTGCACCATCACACCTGGATAGCTATGTCATATTTTGAGTCATAGGTCAGTGACACAAATGGATTGCCAAATCAAAAAAGTCCTGAGAATTTTACTATAAATGTATTTGTGAATCCAGAGTGACTTTGATTTGAGAGTGAGGAAATGTAAGATGCCCTTGGTCAAACATAGATGGAAAATATTTGGAAAAATACATCTGTCCAGAATATATACAGATTTTTCTTATCATTTTTCCTTAAGCAATACAATTGGATAACTATTTACATACTATTTGCATTATATTAGATGTTACAAGTAACCTAGAGACGATTTAAAGTGTACAAGAGAATGTGCAAAGGTTGCCTACAAATGCTACAACATTTTGTATAAGTTGGGTGTTCATGGTTGTTAAGGGATTACTGTATTAAAATGAGATGTGACGGAGGTCTTCTGGATGAAATCCTTCCCTGGCCACCTTATATATTAAAATTCTAATCCCCAGCACAGATATTCCACTTCCTGGGACTGGGTCACTCAGTAGATTGATACTAAATGATGAATTGTGTACAGTACGTACATTACAATATTCAGAGCAAAGAAATGGGCAAAGGGAACTCAGACTTGATGGTTTTGCTCTTACTTGCATAAGTCTTATATGCAGTACCGTGATGCATAACAGAACTTAAGACTACAGTATAGTACAGTCAGCAAAAATGTATAGTACAGTCAGCAAAAACGCAGTAATGCATAAACAAGGTGTTCTGTACCAAAAAACCACAGTGAGGCTCCATAGACAAGATGTGCAGAATTGTAAAGTAATAAAAAAAAAAAAAACCAAAAAACAGTTCACAAGTCCCAGCAGCATGCCTCAACCCTAAGTCCAAAGAGTTGTTAAACAGGTGGGTCATTAAAAGTTACTTTTTTGGCAAATAGGGCTGTTATAGATGGAATTAGCTAAGGTGATCCACTGGAGTAGACTGGACCCTTATCTATATGAATGCTATCTTTATAAAAAAGGACAACCATGTCTTGGCCTTTCAGCTAAGATCAAGTGTACCTTAAAAGCATACAGACACTCAGAGTGAAGACATTTTGAAAAGCTAAAGTCATGCTGCCAGAAGCCAGGAGAGAGGCTGGGACACATCTTTCTGGATCCCTTCTGGGAAGCATGGTCCTGTCTACACCTTAATTTTGGACTTCCACATCCAGCAATATGACAGAATCAGTTTTACTTATCTAAGTCACTCAAACTGTATTACTTTGTCATTAAAGCCTTAGCAAACTAACACATAAATAAAATTTTTATTTTCTTATCCAGTTCTCTCTCCAGTAATAACCATGTCAAGGCCACTGATGTGTAAAGCTACTTTTGCAAAATACTAAATACCTGTATGTATAAGGATTGACTTTGTTTCTGTTTAAGAACAAGTTTTTTTTTCTGTCATATTTTTTTGTTTTTTATTTTAGTTATTTTGAGTTCTTTTTGAGACAGGGTCTCACTATGCAGTTCAGGCTGGACTTGAGCTCACTTTGTAGCCCAAGTTGGTCTCAATCTTGTAATGATCCTCCTGTCTCAGCCTCCCAAGTGCTGGGATTACAGGCATGTGCCACCATGCCTGGCTTTTTAAATTTTTTTTATTTTAAAGAGAATAAAACCAGGCAAAATAAAACAAAATAAAGCCAATTGAAACAAACCAGTGACACAGGACTTTAAAACAACATGAAATAATAATGATTACCACAATGCTTCTTATTGTCTTCAAAACTGCTGGAGATACCTTTAAATATAGTAGAAATCAAACAAAATAGAACAGATTAGAACCAATAAAAACTGAACAATGAATGTAGTAAAGGACTTTCAATCGAGGCAATAGTAAATTCAAAATGGCCACCATAGGGCTGGGGATTTAGCTCAGTGGTGTAAGTGCCCACTTGGCAAGCACAAGGTTGTGAGTTTGATCCCCAGTACCAAAAAAAAAAGCTACCATAATATATCTTACTATCTTTGAAATGCCCATGCCATCTGATATAACAAAATCAAACAAAGCAAAGCATAATAAAACCCACCCACAAAACAGTGAAAATAATACAGGACTTCAAAACAAGCTAATAGGGAATTAACAATGGCTACCACATTCAAAAGGAGATCCCCCTTAGACGCCCCACTGCGTACAGTGATCCTCTCAGTAGATGATCAGACCACTGGCTTTACATCTATAAAGTCAGTGAAACACCAAACACCCTATGCATCAAATTGCATTTTACCTGAATAGCTACCATCACAGCCTGTGTTTCTCCAGGGCAGCGGCTCACTTACGGTGTGTGAGTGTGTGTGTGGGGTTGGCTCTTCTTATTTCCTAGCCTCTGTGCTGGAAGGGGCTGGAGTCTGGCTGTCCCCTTGGTGGCAGCAGCCTGCACATGGCACTGATTTGCAGGGAGTGCCTGCTTCATGGTGACTTCTTGTTCTCTTCCCTAATAGTCCACAAATGGTGCCAACTCACGGGAAAAGGCTGGGGTCTGACTGTCCCCTGGAGGCAGTGGCCCGTGCATGGCACTGATTTGCAGGGAAGGCTTGCTTCTTGGTGATTTCTTGTCATACTTATTTGAAGTAAAGTTTCTTTTATTTATTTATTTTTGGTATCAGAATTGAACTCAGGACCTTGGGGTCGAACGGAGGACTTTGCGTTCTGTTGTAGTTTTTAAAATTAGTACGTGTTTGCAGTACCTGATGATCATATTCATCATGGGGATTTTCTTTACCTGTATATAATCTTAATTCTTTCTTTTGTCTTCTCCTCCCCTCCCTATTTGCAGATGCTCTATTTCTAATTTTTTCTTCAATTCTTTTAAATTGCGTTTCTCTTCCTTCCTCCTGTACCCCTTTTTCTTGTTCTCCTCCCGACTGGAAAAAGTTTTTCCTGCTTCCTAGTATCTGTCCCTAGGGTTCGGTCTTTGACATGTGGATAGCCAGTTTTCTCAGCACCATTTTCAAAGAGGCTATTATCTTAATTACTTTTCTCATTGTTGAAACAAAATATCTGACACTCAAAATTAAAGGATGAAAGTTTTATTTTGTCTCAGAGTTTGTTGAGATTTCAAAGCAGGATAGCATTGCAGAGGAGAGAGAGTTCATGGTGTACAAAAGGCAGAAAGGCATCAAAGCCACACAGCAGTAAGCAGCAAACAGCAGCACTCTTTGGGTCCCTTATATTCTATCCAGGCCACACGACCTTAGGACAGGTGGCACTCACACT
Source organism: Cavia porcellus (assembly GCF_034190915.1). NCBI lineage: Eukaryota > Metazoa > Chordata > Mammalia > Rodentia > Caviidae > Cavia > Cavia porcellus. Next base: position 75,610,240 of record NW_026947494.1, on the reverse strand, counting down.
CAGCGTGGGCCTTCCCCTTCCACACTCAGAACTGTGCCAAACCGATCAGTGGACTAACTTAGTAATCACACACACTTGATATGAGCATCACACACTTAATCCCAGCATCACATGCTCTAGATCCAGCCACCTCTGAAAAGCCACATCTTTGACTGCATGAGGCTTTGAGGGGCCATCCAGACACAGTCATAGCATCTACCTTTGCTCCAGTGATGGTGTTTGGCCCCTTTGTCAAAGATAAGGTAGAAGACTATGTAAGGAGCTTGCTCTGCATCCTCTATTCTGTTTCAATAATCCATAGTTGGTTTTTTGTTTGTTTTATTTTTATCACTGTATCTTTGGTGTATAACTTGAAGTCAGGGATTGTAGTGATCTCCTCTTTTCCCTTGTTTCCCAGAATTACTTTTACTGTTGCAGGTGTGTTGTAGTTCCAAATGAATTTGTGAAGAATGCTCTTGGTAACAGTTTTGAAAATATGGCCATTTTCACTATATTGGTTCTGTCTATCCAGGAACTTGGGGAATAGCTTTCCATTTTCTGATACCCTTCTGGATCTCCTTTTTCAGAGTACTATAGTTTTTATTTTAGAGGTCTTCTACTTCTTTGGTAATATTAATTCCCAAATACTTAATTTTTCTAAAAATTAAATTAATTTTTGCTATTGCAAAAGGTGTTTGCCCCCTAATTTCTTTCTTGGTGAATTTGTTATTCAAGTAAAGGAATACTATTGATTTTTAAATGTTGATTTTGCATCCTGCTATATTACTGAATTTGTTTATTAGTTCTAAGAGTTATTTGGTGGATTTTTAGATCTTCACTGTAGTAGATCTTGTCTTCTGGCAAATAATGATAATTTGCCTTATTGTTTTCCTATCTCTTTTATTTCTTTTTCTTGACTAATTGCTTCTGCTAGTATTTTGAGTACTGTGTTGAACATGAGCGGTGACAATGGACATCTTTGCCTTGTTCCTATTTTTAGAAGGAAAAATTTAAATTTTCCTCATTTAACTTAATATTGGCAGTAAGTCTGACATCAATGGCTTCTATTAGTTTCTATACCTATTTTCTTCTGTATTTTTGTCATGAAAGGATGTTGGATTTTGTCAAAGGCTTTCTGTGTGTTTGTTGAGATTATAATGTGATTTTTTGTCCTGCTGTGCGATGTACTACATTTATTGGTTTGCATATGTTGAAACATTCTTGCATTCCTGGATGAAGTCTAGTTGGTCATGAGGTTTTTGTTTGTTTGTTTGTTTGTTTGTTTGGGTTTTTTTTTTGGTGATTTATTGCATTATCTGCCAGTATCTTGATGTGGATTTTTTTGTCTCTATTCATTAAAGATATTTGTCTATAGTTCTGTTTTTAATTTGGGTCCTTGTCTGATTTTGGAATTAGCATCCATGAATGACTTTGGGATACTCCTTCCCTTTCAATTTCTTTAAACTATTGAAAAGTATTGATACTAGAACGTCACTGCAGTTTTTAAAGAATTCAGCAGTGAATCATTCTGGACCTGGGCTTTTATTCATTGCTAGGTTATTTAGTGGTTGCTTCTGTGTCATTTCTTGTTACTGGATTATTTAAGGTTTTTAAATCTTGATTCAATTTTGGTAATTCATATGTATCTGGGAATCTACTCATTTCTTCAGAATTCTACAGCTTATTTTCAGTTTGTGATGTAATTGTTAATGTTTTTTATTTCAGTACTGTCCATTGTGATTACATCTTTTTCACTGATAATGGCATTTGTTTTGGTTTTTCTGGCTTTTTTTTTTCTGGTAAATTGACTGAAGGGTTGTTTATTTTGTTTTGTTATTTGAAGAACCAACTCTTAGATTCATCATCAAAGAATTAATGATTTTTTGTATTTTTGTCTCAATTTCATTAATTTCTGCTCTGATCTTTATAATTTTCTTCTTTGTACTATTTTTGTGTTTGAACTGTTCTTGTTTTTTTAGGTACTTGAGGTGCATCATTAGGTTATTTATTTGGTTTCACTCTGTTTTTCTGATGTGAATATTCACAGCTATAAACTTTCCTTTCAGGGCTGCTTTCATATGCCCCATATGTGCTGGTATGTTTTATGACATCACAATTTAGTTCTAGAAGCTTTTATTTCTTCTTTGATTTCTTCAGTAACTCATTGTTTAGTTAAGAGTCTATCATTAGCTGCCATGCATTTGCATCATTTCTGTGGTTTTTTTCACTGTTAATTTCTAATTTCATTGTGCTATGGTCTGATAATATGCATGATATAATTTCAGTTTTTTATGTTTACTTAAGGTTGATTTATTGGTTAGCATGTGGTCTATTTTGGAGAAAGATGTCAAATATAAGGTAGACAAGTATGCTTGGAGCTTTCTCTGCATCCTCTATTTTGTTCCATTAATCCATTGAAAGAGCATCTAAAGAAATTCCAATACTGTAGATAATTTATTAACTTCATTTATTGGAAGGTTTTGTTCAACTCTGATATTTCATTGTTGATTTTTTCAGTTCAGCTCATCTATTTGTGATACTGGGGTACTGAGGTCCCTTTCAATTATTTTGTTTATGTTTATGTCCAGTAGTACTTGTTTTTATGAGTCTTGGTGCACTATTGATTGGTGCCTATATGTTAACAATTGTTACCTGTCCATATTGGGTCATTACTTGAACCAGTATACAGGGACTTTCTTTGTTTCTTTTGATCAGTTTTCAATTGAAGTCCACTTTGTCTGAATGTAAGATATCTATATCTGTTTTTTGGGTGTTTCTGTTGCATAGAATATTGTTTTTCACCCTTTTTATTCCGTAAGTTCTTTTGGGGTTATGCATGCTTCTTGTATATAGCATACCATTGGATTTTGTTTCTAGGTCCATTCTGCCAGTGTGTGTCTTTTGATTGGGGAATTGAGACAATTCACATTGAGAATTATTACCATTGGATATTAACTTATTGTTGTTATTGTTTTATTTTTCTGTTACTGATTATCTTTTCCTTCTATTTAACCGCTCACCCTGCCTGATGTATTCATTTTATTAGACCTTTTGTCATTGCTAGTGTCACTGTTTCTTTCTAGGGTACTGAGAATTTTTTGAGTGCATGATTTGGTGGTTGTGAATTTCTTTATGTGCTTTTTTTTATCATGAAAGAATCTTATTTCTTGGTCAGTTTTGAAAGATGGCTTTTCAGGACATGCCAACTTGGGTTAAAAATTGTTTTCTTTAGAGCTTGAGACACTTCACCTCAAGCTCTTTTGGGCTTTAAGGTTTATGTTGCCAATTCTTATTATTTTTCCCTTTATAAGTGATGCCTTTTTTTTTTATTTTGAAAGTAGTAAAATCAACAGAACATGACAGAACAAAGACAATGGAAACAATGCAGTGAAACTGGTACAGAACATCATAGCAGGTTACCAGGATAACAGTAATAGGTACCATAGTATATCTTGTTATTTTCACTGTAGTTGTCCTTTCAACCAGGTATAGCAAAATCAAACCAAATACAGAATATCATAAAACCTATCAACACAGAGTATTGAATAGAGCAATACAATTAAGCAAAACAGTGATAACAATATTTGCCTTCAAGGAGAAGGTAGAAGGAAATATTTGCTATATTGCATACAATCATCCTCTCAGATGCTCAGACCTCTGGCTCCCATTTGCTCATGGAGGGGAAGTTTGTTTCTCAGTCCGCGTGCTGGTAGGCTCATGGCTGCCTGCCAGGGAGGCGAGTGGGATCCTTTGCTGCCTAGCACCCTAAGTTTCAACATGCCATGGATCTTCGGAGATATTGGCTGCCTGATTTGCTCCCTGGGTCACTGACTGCTCACTTGAGCCATGGCTGCTGACCAGGGAGGTGAGTGGGTTCCTTTGTTGCCCAGTGCCCTAAGTTCCAACTTAGTGCACATCTTTGAAGATGCTCTGCATTGCTTTTCTTTAACCATTTTTAAGATTCTGTTCTTGTGTTAGACTTCTGGGATTTTAAATGTAATGAGTCATGGAGAGTTTCTTTTTTGATTGTGGCTATTTGATGTTCTATATGCCCCACTTAATCTGTATGTTAAGTTATTTTACCGTATTTGGTAAGTTTTCAACTATTATTTTAATATACAGATTTCTTTCTTTCTTTCTTTCTTTCTTTCTTTCTTTCTTTCTTTCTTTCTTTCCTTTTTACTTAGAAGTTTGCAGCAGTGTGGCACCTCAGTTCACAAACAATTCTCTCTCTGATTCTGGTCACAAACAGAGTTGGATGAGAACTCAATCAGATTTGATGGGTAGGTTCAATGTTGACCTTATGGAGAAATTTGATTCAGTTCTTGTTCAGTTCAATTAGGGACCAGAATTGCGGAGAGAATAGAGTTCATGAACTGAGATACCACTGTATTAAACCTGAAATGCAGTTCTCCTAGAATGGACCACAGTACCATTAATGATCCCAGGGCAATCTTGATACAGGCATCTCTTATGATTTGTTTCTAGACGTACCCCACCGCCCCAGGCTGTCATGAAAGGCACAGGGAATATTGTTAACTTTAATCTCAGACCACAAATGATTTTTTAAAAAAACCATTCTCTGTGTTGAAAGAAGTGTAAAAAAAGTCACAGTGGTTCTCCTGAGGGAAAGTTTATTAGAATTTTATAAATTTGTGTCTATCAAAGTTGTTGTTTCAACCTCCAATGATAAAAATTTTTTGGGGGGAGAGTGAGTGATAATAATTTTCAGCTGTGTTTTTAAAATAGCATAAGATAGAATGTGTTGATATTTGAAATATCTGTTTAAGTCACCAAACCAACACTCTCTTAATGATCAACTCATTACGTTAAAAAAAATCATACATTATTAAACAATCTATGCAGACTGTGAATTGGACTGGTGAATTTTAATATAACATAGTATAAGAATTTAATTGATATGATTTTGGATTCCACATTGCAATTGATCTTTAAAAAAGAATCATTTGGGGGCTGGGGATTTAGCTCAGCGGCATAAGCGCCTGCCATGCAAGCAGGCAGTCGTGAGTTCGATCCCCGGTACCGATAAAAAGGAAAAAGACAAAAAAAAAAAAAAAAAAAAAAAGAATCATTTGTTGAGTTTTAGTGTTGTATTAAAGAATACTCTGAAAAAACTAATATAATCTTATGCTTTCAAATACACATCTGCCTAATCTTGGGTTTTCTTCAGGATCTGCTGGGACAGCATGCATGTGGGGGACAGACTGCTGAGTGGACCCTGGATCTTCATCTCCTGGTGTTTGTGTCTTAGTGTGATTCCTCCTGTACTAGTCTGTTATATGACACTGTAGCAAAAATACGGGCTGATGCTTGTAAGAAGAGTTTTACCTTGTCTCACAGTTCTGGAGGTAAGGTTGGGAGAACATCTCTTGTACAGGCTTGATGCTGATGCAACATTGTGAAGTTTCCCATGTGGTAGGATCTCATTTGTTGACTCTTGATGCTATTACTTGTGTCACTGGGTGCTGTTCAGAATGTCCTTGCTTCTGTCCATAACTTCAACAGCTTTACCTATTTTGTCTTTCAGCATTTTGAGTGTTTCTTTTTTAATATTTAGTTCCTTGATCCATTTTGATTTTGGTTTAGTACATGGTGAGAGATAAAGGTCTAGATTCAGTCTTCTGTGTGTTAGGCCAGTTTTCTCAGCATCATTTATTAAAGAGACCGTCTTACCTCAGCATGTGTTTTTTTGACCCCTTTGTCAAAGATCAAATAGTTGAATGGACCTGCATCTTCCATTCTGTTCTGTTGATCTCATGTCTGTTTTTATGCCACTACCATGCTGTTTCTTTTTAAATCATTGCAGATTTATAATATAACTTGAAATCCAGGGTTGTGATGCCTCCTGCTTTGGTCTTTTTGCTCAGGACTGATTTTGTTATTCTGAGTTTCTATTATTTATTTTCCTTTGAATTTTAGGATTGTTTTGTCTGCTTTTGTGAGGAGTGCTGTTGGTATTTTAATTGGGATTGCAATAAATAATAGTTTCAGGTATATGGTCATTTTGACAATACACCTATCCAGGAATAAGACCTGTCTTTCAGCTTTCTGATGTCCTCTTCAATCTGCTTTCTGAGAATACTATAATATTGTAGAAGTCTTTCACTTCCTTGGTTAGGTAAATTCCTAAGTATTTCATTTTTCTTCATATCATTACTAGTGTATGAGGTATGATTTTCCTACTACATTTCACCCCAAAATAACATCTAACTAGAAAATAATCAGTGTTGAAACATAGAGATCAAAATGCCAGCCCCAGTCAGCCTATCCTTGCCCTACTTGCCATTACAGAGCACCACCAGGTACAATCTACATGACACTGGCTGTCACCAGGTTTATTTTCTGGGAAGGTCTTATTTTGGGGGAAGCACAGTAATTTCTTTTCCAGTGGGCTTGTTATTGGTACACAGGAATGCTATTTATTTTTGTTCTGTTGATTTTGTATTTTTGTACAATTTAAACTTAGATATTAATTCTAGGAGTCTTGAGGTAGAAGTTTTTGGATGTTTTATATAAAGTATTGTGTCATTTTAAACAATGATAATGTCACTTCTTCTTTCCTTCTATATCCCTTTTATTTATTTCTCTTGGTTGATTGATCTAGTTAATGTTTCAAGTTAATGTTCTAGTTAACGTTCCTGTTGAAACAGGAATGGTGACAGTGGACATCCTTGTCTTGTGCCTGATTTTAGAGGGAAAGCTTTCAGTTTTTTCCATTTAATATGATGTTGGCCATTGGTTTGTCATAAATTACTCAGATTGAGATAACATTCTTTTTTCTTTTATGCCTATTTTTAAGGTTTTTTTTATTATGAATGGGTAATACATTTTGTCAAAGTTTTTTTGGTATCTATTGTTATGGTCAGGTGATTTTTGTTCTGCTTCTCTTTATGTGGTTTATTACATTTATTGATTTATGTATATTGAGTAATCCTTCATCCCTGGAATGACTCCTACTTGGTCATGATGTTTCAATCTTTTGAATGATTTGTGTATTTTATTTGTTGTATCTTTTTTTTTTGTCTTTTTCCTTTTTATTGGTACCAGGGATCGAACTCACGACTGCCTGCATGCAAGGCAGGTGCTTATGCCGCTGAGCTAAATCCCCAGCCCCTTATTTGTTGTATCTTACAGATGAATTTTACATTTATGTTCATGGAAGAAATTGGCCTGGAGTTTTTTCAGTTTATCCTTTTCTGGTTTTGCAATCAGAGTAATGGTATCTTCCAGGGAAGAATTTGGAAGTACTCCTTCTCTTTCAGTTTCATTAAAGAGTTTGAGAAGTATTGGTATCAGCTCTGAATTATTTGTACAATTTCAGCAGTAAATCCATCAGCTCCTTGGCTTTCCTTAGTTGGTATAATTACAATATTAATCGCATTGCTTGGGTGTTGGGATTTAGCTCAGTGGCATAAGAACCTGCCTTAATTTCATTGCCTGTTGTTGAACTGTTCAGAGTTTTTATGTCTTTTTAGTTCAATTTTGGTAATTCGCATGCATCTACGAATTTGACCATTTCTTCAAGATTTATTGGAGTATAGTTTTAAAAGTAGTTTCTGGCCTGGAACTGCTGCTACTGGGCCCACCCATCCGCAGGAACACGTGGGCCAGCCCTGCAGGCCTGGGTCACCTCCAACTGCTGCCACTGGCCCCATTCTTTGGCTGTGAATGCCTGAGAAGCCCCAGCAAGACCTAGCCACCTGGGACTGCTGCTGCTGGGCCTGTCCTTTGGGGAACCCACCCACCTCCTGAACTTAGTACTGCAGAGGATCTTTGGATCCAACCCCTTCTTCCAGAACCTTGAACTACAGTGAATTACAGTGCTGGCTGGAGGGGAGACTCAGGAACCCCTCACCCAAACAGAAGGCCTCTGCAGGCTCCAGTCAGTGTTGTGAGTTTGCCCCTGAAATAGAGGTCTGCAGTGGGTAAATAGGAGTGGAAGTGAAACTTACTTCAGCTATTCGACCTTGATGAACTTGGCAAGAGAGTGGGTAATCTCCTCCTCCATACAGAAAACATCAGACAGATTGAGGAGTGCACCAATAAGCCCTTTGCCAACTTGGAGAAAATTAAAAGAGTTTTTGAGACCCCCAATGACACAGTAGAGCCTCAGTTGACACAAACTCTATGTACAGGGAGATCTGGTGACTGCAACAACCTGAAGACATAGCAACAGCAGGAACTAAGAGTTGACCTACATCAATACTTCTAGGCTAGTTAGCCCAGAAAGAATATAGGATTACCCAACTGGAGGAGGAATTCAGGTGACTAGCTTTCCCTCTACATTGTGGTACCCAGCAATTGGACAAACATCAACCACAGAGTAGGACCCTAAAATTCACACTACAGACAGTTGAGACTGTTGGGAATGAAAGACCAAATATTTACCCAAAAGGTGAAAATGATAAAACAAAAAGGCCAAATGCAATCTCAAACATCTAGTCTATCAGGAGCAAGTACAAGCAACATTGAAATAGAGGACTATAAAAGTCATATACCAGGAATCTCTGAAAAGATAGCAAATGAAGTAAAGAAATCCATGAGGCTATAGAGGAAATTAAATTAGAAATAATGTCTTACATAAAGACAGAAATAACAACATTAGTGAATAAGTTGCTAAATACAGCTAGAAAAGAAATAGATAAAAAATATAGAAGCATGGGAAATTGATTGAAACTTTGAATGAACAATGCAGAAAACAAGCACAATCCATGAAACAAATTCAAAGAGATATCCAAGAAACAAAAAACTCTATTTAAAGCTGGCAAAACCATTTAAATGAAGCTGAGGATAGAATTTCAGACCCTGAAGATAGGGCCACAGATAGTGACCATGAAAGGGTAGAACTTATAAAAACAACAAAGCAACATTAAATGACAATCCAGAAACTTCAAGATGATGCAAGAAAAACAATATAAGACTAATAGGCAGCAGTGAAGATGCAGGAGTCAATGCAAATGACATAACTAAACTATTCACAGAAGTAATAGCAGAAAATTTCCCACATGTAGGGAAAAAAATCTGATATACAAATAAGTGAGGCATACAGAATGCCAAACAGTCACAACCAACATAAATCTATATCCAGACATATAATAATTAAGATCTCAGACACACAACATAGAAACAGAGAACTGAAAGCTGTTAGAGAAAAGACACAGCTCACCTATCAAGGAAAGCCCATTAGAATCATGGCAGACTTTTCAGCACAAACTTTTAAATTAAAATGAGCCTGGAGTGAAGTATTTCAAGCCCTGAAAGAAAACAACTTTCAACAGAGACTGATGTACCCAGAAAAACTATCTTTCAAATTTAATGGAGAAACAAGATACTTTCATGACAAAGAACAACAGAAGAAATTCATGTCCACCAAACCAACCCTAGAAAGAGTACTGAAAGTCATGCTAGATAGAGATAAAAATGACCACAATCTGCAGAACAGCAACAGAAAGAAACCACCAGGCTGGACAAGAAAATAAACAAGGGAGAAAAGCTGGAAACCTGCAATAGAAACACAACATGGCAAAGTCAAACCAGTACATATCAGTGCTATCCATAAATGTAAATGGTCTCAATTCACCTATAAAAAGAAACAAGTTGACAGAATGGATCAAGAAACATGATCCCACAATATGCTGTAAACAAGAAACACATCTGACCCAAAAGGAAACTCATAGATTAAAAGTCAAAAAGGATGAAAAACAGTATTCGGTGCAACAGGAACCTAGAAAAAAGCAGGGGTAACTATTCTATTTGCAGACAATGTGAACTGCAAACCTAAAATGATTAAAAGACATAAAGAAGATTATTACATACTCATTAGTGGAAAAATTCAAGAGGAAGAACTAATAATTATAAATATATATGCACCAAATACAGGAGCATCCAACTATATAAGACAGATACTAATGGACATGAAAAACCAAATACACAACAACACAATTATAACAGGGACCTTAACACCCCCTTGTCACAAAGAAAGAGATAGATCAACTAGACAAAAAGTCCACAAAGAAATAATAGAACTGAATCATACCTGTGAGCAATTGGACTTAGTAGATGTTTACAGAGTGTTCCCCCAACCACATCAGAATACACATTCTTCTCAGTTGTGCCTAGGACATTCTCCAAAACAGACCATATATTATCCCATAAAACATTCTTAAGTAACTGTAAAGGTATTGAAATCATCCCATGTGTAATATATCTGACCATAGCACACTGCAATTGGAAATTAATGCCAAGAGAAATTGCAACACCTGCATAAATTCATGGAGATTAAATAACTTTTTGTACAATCAGTGGGCTACAGATGAAATTAAAGAAGAAACAAAACAATACGTACAATTCAATGCAAATACAGAAACAACATACTGTAATCTGTGGAATGCAATGAAAATGGTCTTAAGAGGAAGATAGATATATAGCAACAAATTGTCATATCAAGAAAACAGAATGAGCAAAAGTGAACAACCTAATGATTCATCTCAAGCTTCTAGTAAAGGAAGAGCAAGTCAAATCCAATGCTCATAGAAGAGAGAAAATTGTAAAGATTAGAGCAGAAATCAATGCAATTGAAACTAAAAAAATACAAAGAATTAATGAATCAAAAAGCTGTTTTTTGAGAGAATAAACAAAATTGAAAAACTTTTAGCTAACCTGATAAAGAAAAAGAAAGACAAGCTTTGAAAGATAATAATCTCCAGCCAAGATTGAGATATCCTGCACAACTGTCCCTGGAAATTGATGGAAAAACAAGGTGCTTCCAGGATAAAGAGGAACTGGGGGAATTTGCAACCACCAATTCAACTCTACAGAGAGTTTTGCAGGATATTCTAAAAAAAGAAAAATACAAAGAATCCAGAAATAGTGGTGGGGAGGCCACAATGAATGGAGCAGAGAACAAAATGAAGACGACAAACTGATAGCCACTGACAGAAAAAGAGCTCAACAGAAATAGGCAGAGAAGACTGGATGATAGGAACAACTAATTTGGAGAAAATGACATCTTAATAGGTAAAACTGATTTAGTATCATCTTGTTTTGAAGTCTCATCTAGCTTTTGTTCTTCTGTCTCCAATGGTCTAAATAGGTTGTATCTTATTGGATTTTATTATGTATGTAAGCAAAAACCTTTTAAAGACAAGGAGATTATACAGAAACCATTGTTCATTTTCTGTTAGTCGATTCTAAATACTCTGTAATGCTGTCAATCTCTTAAATGATTTTACATTGTTTTGATATACTTAATGCTACAGTATACGAAGTTGTACTCAAGGATTTCAAGGAAAGAGACAATATGGTAACTACTTTTAGGTCAGGATTATCTGGTGGTGAAACACTATTCTGCTTAAATGGTTATGTTTTGATCTGCACTGTTTCGCTGTTATGCCCTCTTATCTCAATCTTCACTCCATTATTTACTTTTTTATTTTTATCCTTTTAATTAAAGGAAAAAAATAGCAGGATATATTATAGTAACCACTTTGACTTTCCATTATCTCAATTTAAAGCCCTGTATTACTCTCACCATCTTGTTTTTGACTGATGTTCCCCTATTCTGTTTTGCTGGATAGTATCAGGTTTGAAAGTTTAAGCAACAGCTGTGAAGATAATGAGATTCATTATAACGCCCATTCTTGTTGACTTTTATCTACTTTTGAAGACCTACAATGTCTCCAATGCTTTGGTTTTGTCGGTTTTATTCTTTACTGTTTTGTTCAATTATAACTAATGATATAGGCAATTCTATTAGAGATAGCAGGAGGCATTATGGTAATCATTGTTGATCACCTTGTATTATGTTTTTACATTATCTATTATGTCCACCCTTTTGACTTGACCGATTCTGTTCTGTTATGTCACATTTGGCTCTACTCTCTTCCAAAAAAGTAATAAGAACCGTGGGAGCAATGAAACCCAAAATGTGTAACAGTCATTGTACAAAAGAGAGGAAAAGAAAGTCCTCTAAACTATATAACTGCATGTATATTTAAGTGTATAAGATAGGAAATGATATCACAGAGTTTTATTGGATCATTGAACAGAACTGTTTGCAGTATCATTGTTGGAATGTCCACTTTACAAGCTTTAATTTTGTGACTTGAACAATTATTTCTAAGATGACAATATGTAATCCATTAACTAGTGATTTCCTACTGTTTATTTTTTTTCTGTAAATCTGTATAACTTGTACCCTTTCTCTGCTTTTTTTCTTTTCTCCTTAAATAAAATTAAAAAAAAAAAGAAAGAAAAAACACAAATTCATGCAACAAGGATTGAAAAGGGGAAAATTACCACAGATTCCATGGAAATTCAAAAGATCATGAATACCTACTTTGAAAATCTTTACTCACATAGAGTGGAAAACACAGAGGAAATGGACAGATTTCTAAGATCATATGAATGACTAAAGCTCAATCAGAAGATATACCAATTTTGAATAACCCAATATCAGCTACTGAAATCAACAATGTGATTAAAAACTTACCAACAAAGAAAAGCCCATGTCCTGATGGATTCATGGTTGAATTCTACAAAAAATTTAGAGAATATTTGATGTCAATACTCCTTAAACTCTTCAATGAAATTGAAAAGGAAGGAATCCTCCCTAAATCATTCCTGGAGGCAAGTATTACTCTGAACCAAAACCAGAGAAAGACCCAACCAAAAAGGAGAACTGTAGGCTAGTCTCACTAATGAACATTGATGCAAAGATTCTCAATAAAATACTGGCAAATATAATGCAGCAAATCATCAAGAAGAATATACATCATGACCAGTGGGATTCATCACAGGAAAGCAGGGATGGTTTAACATAAGCAAATCAATAAATGTAATACACCACATCAACAGAGCCAAAAACAAAAACCACATGGTCATCTCAATAGATGCAGAAAAAGCTTTTAAGTCCAACACATGTTCATGATAAAAACCCTTCAGAAACTTGGAATACACAGTATCTACCTCTATCTTTTAAAGGTCATCTATGACAAACCAACAGCCAACATTATACTAAATGGACAAAAACTGAAAGCTTTCACTTTAAAATCAGGAACAAGACAAGGACGTCCACTATCACCACTCCTATTCAACACAGTTATGGAAACACAAGCCAGAGCAATCAGACAAGAGAGAAAAATAAAAGGAATAAAGATAGGAAAGGAAGAAATTAAATTATCACTATAACATGATACTCTATATAGAAGATCAAAACACTCCATAAATTCAACAATGTAGCTGTATACACAGTCAATGCTCAGAAATCAATAGCATTCCTGTGTACAAACAAAAACTCATGGAGAGACAAATTATGGAAATATTACCCTTCACAATAGCGTCTAAAAAAATGAAATACTTAGGAATCAACCTAGGAATGTAAAATACCTGTATGCTGAAAATTATGCTACTCTAAAAAAGGAGATTCAAGAGAATATTAGAAAATGGAAGGATATTCCTTGCTCTTGACTAGGAAGAACCAACATTGTGAAAATGGCCATACTTCCAAAACTGTTATATAGATTTAGCGCAATTCCACTCAAAATACCATTAACATACTCACGGATCTAGAGAAAACACTCCTAAAATTCATTTGGAAACAGAAGAAACCTAGAATAACAAAGGTGATTCTGGGCAACAAAGACAAGGCAGGAGGCATCTCAACTCCTGACTTGAAACTGTACTACAAAGCCACAGTGATAAAATTAACATGGTACTGGCAAAGAAATAGACCTGAGGATCAATGGAACACAATAGAACACTACTACAAAGACTCTTAGCCACCTGATACTTGACAAAGGGGCTAAACATGTTCACGGGAAGAAGGATAGCCTCTTTAATAAGTGGTGTTGGAAAAACTGGCTCTCCACTTGCCAAAGACTGAAAGTAGACCCATGCCTACCACCATGCAAAAAACTAAATAAATGGATCAAAGACCTAAATAGTAAAATAGAAACACTAAATCTACTGGAAGACAAGGCAGATAGAAGTCTTGGAGACATAGGGGTAGCCAGAGAATTCATGAACAAAACGCAAACTTCATGGGAAACACTTCAAGGAATTAACAACTGAGATCTCATATTACTAAAAAGTTTCTGCACTTCAAAAGAAATCACCAACAGTGTGAAAAGAAAACCCACAGAATGGGAAAGAATTTTAGCCAGCAACTCCTCAGACAAAGGACTTATATCCAGAACATATAAAGAATTGGAAAACATCAAGGCCCCCAAATTCAAAGACCCTCTCCAAAAATCGGCATATGAGATGAACATATTGTTCTCAGATGAAGATATACAAATGGCAAATAAGTACATGAAGAAATGTTCATCATCACTGGTCATTTGAGAAATGCAAATTAAAACAGCATTGAGATTTCATCTCAGTCTGGAAAGAATGGCTGCCATCAAGAAATCAACTGATAACAAATGCTGGCGAGACTGCAGGGTAAAAGGAACACTTCTCCACTGTTGGTGGGAGTGTAAACTGGTGTAACTACTATGGAAATCAGTGTGGAGAATACTCAGAAGACTAGGATTGGAAGTTCCATTCAACCCAGCTATTGCCCTCTTGGGTATTTTCCTAGAAAAACTGAAAAGATCATGTCACAGTGATATGTGTGCAGTCATGTTCATAGCAGCACAATTTGTGATAGCTAAATCTTAGAAACAACCAAGATGACCATCAACCTCAGAGTGGATGAAAAAGATGTAGTATTCATATACAATAGAATATTATTGAGCTATGAAAAAGGATGATCTTGAGGCCTTCATAGGTAAGTGGAGACAACTCAAGGCTATCCTCATTAGTGAAATAAATAAGAATTGCATTTATAAACATCACATTATGTCTCTAGTATAAAAAGTAGTAAGAAATGTAGGAGTAATAAAACCCAAAATGTGTAATTGTTATTGTAAAAAAGAAAGGAAAAAAAAGTGCTCTAAAGTATATAACTGCATGTATGTTTAAGTGTATAGGACTGATAACCATATTACTAAATTTTTGTTGGATAGTTGAACAGAACTGTTTGCAGTCTCGCTATGTGAATGTCCACTTTGTGTGCTTCACTTTTGTAACGAACAACTATTTGTAAGAAGATAATATATAATTATCAACTAGTGATTTCTTACTGTTTATTTTTTTTGAAATCTCTACCCTTTTTCTGTTTTGTTTTTTTATTTAAATAAAAGAAATTTCCCATTGTTTAAGGTAGTTTCTAGTGGTCTGTAGTGTTTTCATTCTTTTTCATTTCTAATTGCATGGATGTATTTTTTTCCTTCCTCTGGCAAGTTTAGCTAAGATTTCATCTACTTTTAAAAGTTCTGTTGCATAACCAGCACTTTGATTCATTGATTCTTTGTATATTTTTTAGTCTCAATTTTTCTAATTTTCCCTGACTTTTATGGTTTCTCTCCTTATACTAGGTTTGGATCTGGACTGCTGTAGTTTTTCTAGTGTCTGAAGTACATCATTTGTACTTTCTGTATTTACTTAATGTGAAGATTCATAGCAATAAACTTTCCTTTCAGGATGGCTTTTGTCATGTTCCATCGGTTTTCATATATTCTACTATCATTATCATTTGATTTGAGGAATTATTTGCTTCCTCTTTTCCATGTTTTTATTAGTACATGTTTCCAGTTCACGATGGTTACATTTCATATAGTTGGTGCATGTACACATCTTGATTCTTTTTTGTTTGTTTTTATCTTTTTCTCTGTCTTCCTTCATCTTTTTTGGTTTTTTAAAATTAATTTTATTGGTACACTTTTGATATGCATAGTGATCACATTGGTGATAGAGAATTTGTACCTACACAAATTCTTCTTTCATTTCTTCCTTGATTTCTTTGGTGACCCAATGATTGAGTATGTTACTTAATGTTTGGGTGTTTGTAAAATTTCTGAAGCTTCTTTTCCAGTTGATTTTTAGTTTCAGTGCACTATAATCTGATAGTATATGTGGAATAATTTTCATTATTTTGTATTTATTTAACCAGGCTTTTGGAGAGTTCCTATTTGCTGCTCAGAAGAATGGGTATTCTGTCATAGAAGGATAAAGTACTCTGTGATACTTATTAAGTGTATTTGTTTGAGAGTGTGCTTCAGCTCTGATATTTCTTTGTTGATACTTTGTTTACTGGGCCTGTAAATTTGTAAAAGTGAAATATTTAGGACACCCACTATGATTATTTTGGTGTTATTTGATCTTTTTTATTCAATAATGTTTGTCTCATGCAGTTAGATGCATCAACATTTGGTGTATATAATTTACAATTATTACCTCTTCCTGTTGAATTGTTGAATTGTTGAATTCTTTCACTGTATGTAATGTAGTGACTTTCTTTGCCTCTTATAATCAATTTTAGCTTGAATTTTGCTTTGTCTGAGATTAAAATGGCTACTGATGTTTGTTTTCAGGGTACTGGTGAAAGAAATAGTGTCTTCCATCCTTTGATTTTTTAGTGTATGAATTTATTTTTCTTTTCTTCCTTCCTTTCTTTTTTTTTCTTATTTTTTTCTTTTTTGGTACCAAGAATTGAACTCAGGACCTTGCACTTGCCAGGCAGGTGCTTATGTCACTGAGCTATATTCCTAGTCCCTGAATTTCTTTTTAATTTATGTGAGTCTCTTACATATAGCAGACCATTGGTTCTGCGTTTTCATCCAGTTAGTTAATCTATGTCTTTTAATTTGGGAGTTGATGCCATTTGCATTGAGAGTAATTACCAAAAGGTACTAACTTCTTCCTGTCATTCCATTTTTTCTGTTGTTGACTTATTTTTCCCTTTCTAATTAACTACTGACCCTATTTGATTTATTCATTTCACCTTATTTTTCACTTCACTGGCTTCATTGTGTCTCTAGGATATTCTTGAGCATTTTTTTTTGGATTGCTGGTTTGATGCTTATAAGTTTCTTATGGTGGAGTTTCAAAAGTGGTGGCTTACTAGGGGATTGGGTGGAGAGTCTCTGCAGAGAAATCATATTAGATGCTAGAATATGACAACATGGAGAGGGCCAGACGAATGGATAACGATTCTTATTAACCAAGGTGGTAACTGAAGGGAAAAATAAAACTGGGAAAAGGAAGGAAAAGCGCTGGTGGAGAGCTGAAGCCTGATGTACTCACTGAGCCCCGTTCCACGCTGTACCATGCGCGGCCGGAGGATTTAAGGTTGTGCTGAGACCAAGGCTGCTGATAATGGGAGTCTGCGAATCCCACACCCTTAACGTGGCATACTGACTAGTGGATCCAAGAGGAAAAGCTGTATTGGCTTTTGGTGACTGCTGGAAATTGAGACCTGAGACCTTGTGAAGCAGCTAGGACCACCTGGCTGTGCCGGAGGAGACTGCGAGAAGCTCCAGAGCTCTGAAGCTGGACACCGTGCAGTTTTCTGACCAGTCCATGCTGTGCCGGGAACATAGTTGAAGACAAGCGGCGCAATGTGCAGTGGACCCAAGAGGAAGATCTGCATTGAGTCCCAGTGAGTACTAGGGACTGGGTCCTGTGGTGCTGTTGCTGGCTGGAGGACATCTTGGAATTGGGCAGAGCTCAGCACCATGATGACATCAGCAACACAGAGAGGACTGGTGAATGGACATCTTGGAATTGAGCAGATCCCGTGCGCTGCGGTGACATCAGATAGTTGCTCCTGGTGCAGAGAGGTCTGGTAGAGGACAGCTGAGATTTGGGCAGAGCCCTGTGCTGCAGTGACATTAGTCAGCTGTTTCTGGCACAGAGAGAACTGGCAGGATCTTCTGGGGCTGAACCACGCTTCTGGTTGGGACCCAATAAGCAGATACAAAATAGTTGCTACTCTGTGACATCCACAAGGTACAGCCTAACTTGTGGATTGACTGGCAAAGAGGCTGGAGGCTAGCCTGCACCATCCCTGCATCCCTGCCTACCTCAGATAACAGCAAATTGGGGAGGGCCAGAGACCCCCAGGACACTCCAGTCTGAAAGAAACCAGAAACATGACAAAAGATAGAAATAAAAGAAAATCTCCAGCTGTCGAACGTGAGAAAATAAGCCCAGGAGAAGTAAACACCAAGAACCAGCACGGTAACCATCCAATACTAGACACAGATCAGCCAAAATAAAGAAATGCCTTCATGACCTCATGAAGAGGAATTTAAAACTGTATTTCTGATCCAAGTGAGGCAAAATATAAAGAGATTAATTAGAGAAATGATAAACCCCACCCAAGAGAACACAGATAGAAGAATGGAGGAAATCAGAAAAAAGAGAAACTCCTGAAGAAGAATTTAAACATAACCTAGAATAGATGAAACAGATCCAAAGAGATTACCAGGCAACTAAAAACTCCATTGAACACTGGTAAAATGCCTTGACAGAAACTAAAATTAGCCTTTTGAAACTTGAAGAGAGATTTATGATATATGATCATGAAAGAAAAGACCTCTTAAAAATAACGAGGAACCAGAAAGAAACAATTCAAAGGCTAGAAGATAACAAAAGGATACATAACTTAAGAATAAAGCATGTGAGCAAGGAAGCAGGAGCAATCAAAAATGAAATACAAAGAATATTCACAGATATGTTAAAGGAAAACTTCCCAAGTATAGGAAAAAAATGGTATCCAGATGAATGAGGCATACAGAACTCCAGCTACCTACAACCAAAACAGATCTACACCCATACATATAATAATCAAGATTCCAGTAATCCACCAAAAGAACAGAATACTAAAAGCATCCAGGGAAAAGAAGCAGATTACCTACAATGGGAAAATTATCAAAATAACAACAGACTATCAACACAAACTCTCAAATCAAGAAGGGAATGGGGGGAAATATTTCAAGTCCTGAAAGAAAATAATTTGCAACCAACGCTGATATACTCAGAAAAACTCTCTCTCAAAATTAATGGAGAAATAAGATGTTTCCAAGTCAAGGAGGAACTGTGAGAGTTCATGGCCACCAACCCAACCCTACAGAGAGTGCCGAAGGACATTCCAGAGAGAGAGAGGAAGGGATACCAGGATTCCAGCAACAGTGGCAGAGAGGCCTCAATGAATGGGGCAGACAGTGGAATGAGGGAGTAAGGTGGACAAATTATAGCAGTAAAGTGGAGCAGCAGACATGAGGCAGAGACGGTAAGCTATAATCTTTAGTATAGATAGCTTAGATACACTATATAAAGAAGGCAGAGGTCATTGTTAATAGTGTATCAGGATTAAAAAGTCACAGTAGTCTTATCGCTCCATTTATTTTGAATTTAATTTGTTCTGGTCTGTCCACCCCTATCAGATTTGAGGGCACAGACAGCTAACCCAAAAATAGCAGGTTATACCGCAGTAACTATCCTTAATTTCCTATTAACTTAAACTGAAAGCCTGTATTACTTACATTGTCTTACTATGACTGATCTTATTTGAATATGATTTGTTAGACCGTGGTTTTGCCTTGGCTGATTGTACTTGAATTTGGTATGCTTGACAGTATCAACCCTAAAAGTAGAGGCAACTACTCTGAAGATAGATGACAAGATGTAAAAGATATCCATACTGATTTTGATTATTAACAGCTCTCAAGTCCTACAATGTTTTCAAAGTTGTGTTTTTACAAAAATAGCTATGTAATACTATGCTTAACTATATTAAGCCTGATGATGTGGACAATTCTATTGAAAATAACAAGAGAAAGCATAGTAGCTACGGTAGATCACCTAATATTGTGGTCTTATATGTCTTTTTCATTGCATGTTTTTCTAGGAATCTGTTTTGCTGTCTTGTTATGATTTGTTTTCCCCTATGATACAGAGACAATAGATATACATGTAGAAATTCACACATGGGAAGATTTTTTAAAACTACAGGATCAGATTATATAATGCAAGATGTAATGAACAGATACTCTGAAGAAGAGACACTAAGAAACCCAATGCTAATTCTGTAGCATTATTATATTAAATCTAGCAATACTATTATTCACTGTTCAGAGTGTGTTAGTGGTCTCTTAAGTTCAATTTCAGCATATGTAAAGATAAGGACAGTTACTATGAAGAGAATGAGAGACACTATGGTAGTTATTATTGTCTTCCCCAATGTTAGATCTTGAAGACCTAAAAAGCCTTTATCGTCCTGTAATGATTTGATTAGTTCTATAATATGCAGTATGTATTTAATGTGCGTGAAGATGGGGACAACTATTGGTAAGAAACTAGAGACAGTTAGATAAACAGTGAAGATCTCCAGTGGACTTGCTTTGAAATCTGTATTTCTTTAAATTGTTTCTTTTTGAACTGTTTTGTTCTGTTTTGATATGTTTAATCTTACCTTCTTTAAGATAAAAAACAAGTGTGTAGGACTGATAACCATATTCTAAGTTTTTGTTAGATCATTGAGCAAAACTGTTGGCAGTGTCACTATTTGAATGTCACTTTACACACTTTAACTTTGTAACCTGAACAACTATTTCTAAGATGACAATATGTAACTTATCAACTGGTGATTTCTTACCGTTCATCTTTCTGTGATTCTGTATTATTTCTACCCTTTTTTTTCCATGTATTTTTTTGTTTCTTTCTCTTTAAATAAAATAAATTTCTTATAGTGTTCTTTGTCATGGCATGCCACTATTTACCCA
The DNA here is from genome assembly GCF_034190915.1 of Cavia porcellus. NCBI lineage: Eukaryota > Metazoa > Chordata > Mammalia > Rodentia > Caviidae > Cavia > Cavia porcellus. Next base: position 75,589,631 of record NW_026947494.1, on the reverse strand, counting down.
TCAGTTTTGAAAGATAGTTTTGCAGGATATATTAGTCTATGTTTAAAGTTGCTCTCATTTGAGGTATTGAAATGTTTTACTCTAATCTCTCCTGGCCTTTACAATTCATGTTGAAAATTCTGCTGTGACCCTAATAAGGATTACACGATTTACATTTCTAAGTGATTTTTTTTTTTTGCTTTTCTTTGGCAGTTTTTAAGATTTTTTGAAGTTTTGAGCTATATTTCTGGAATTTTGACTGATGTGATGTGAGGAGCTTCTTTTTTTTCTTCATAGGTATTGCACATGCTGTAAGTCTTATTTATTTGAGTTTTCTGTATGATTGGAAAGTTTTCTGCTATAATTTCTCTATCCTGTAAACAGATAAAATTCACATGTATTGTCCTTTAATTTCTCTCTAATGCCAATCAATTTTAGGTTCATCTTCCTAGTGTCGTCTCATATTTGTTGAATGAATTTTTCTTGCTCCTTTATACTTTTTAGGTTTCTCTGATTATATTATTATGTGATTCTATACTGACCAGAAATTTCTGAAACCCTATCTTCACATTGATCGCTTCTGCTATTTATGAATTCAATAGAATTTTTATCTGTGAGATTTCTGATTGGTAGCTTTTCATGAATTCTATTTCTTTGTTAAAGTTGCCATCTATGTTTTAAGCCATTTTGGTTGACTCTCCTATTTATTTATTTCTCTCATAAACACATTGGTCAGTTTGTTTGACAGTTCCACTATCTTTTGAGTGAAGTCATCTTTGAGCTCACCAAATTTCTTTGCTTCCTCTTGGATCGTCTCATGCATCTCAGCCATATGGTGCTTGATTTCCACCCCATCAGTGCTTTGTATCTGCTCTTGGAGAGTTGAAAATCTTTGGAGGCATTTTGTTTCCTTTTATTTTCATGGTGGGTTTGTGTGTGTGTGTGTGTGTGTGTGTGTGTGTGTGTGTGTGCACGCGCACATGCCTGTGTTGACAGCATAAATCAAACAGAGTGAAGAGAATTTATAGATAGACAATTTCTTTACTTAGGCTCTGCTTTTTTAGTGATGTACTTTCAGCTTTATTTATCAAGAGCTCTTGTTTGCTACTTTAACCTATTGAATTTAATTTTGTTGGATCCTATAACGCTGCTGAATGGACAGAATTTCTACTAATTATAATACTATCAACAGATTCAACCATTCATCAATCATAAGCATTATAACATGATAATTTTGTTCTTTTGTTAATACCCCTTATAGACTATATTATACTACTATTTGTGGTTCATATGTGTTATCTTCATTTTTCTCATTAATTCTTATATATTGAGACAGATCCTTTGTTTTTTGTATGCACATATAAATATTTTCTAATCTCTAGCTTACACTTTCACTGCTTATACACTTAGTTTGTAGATAAACAGAAATTCTTATTTTTTAATGTAGTTGAATAGTAAAGTATTCTCCATGGTTCATGATATTTACATATTAAAAACATATTTCCTTATCACAGAGCATGAAACTATTCTCTTGTGCTCTCTTCTAGAAGTTCGATCATTTTTCCTTTGTATGCAAAATATTAGGTTTATATATGCTGTAAGATTGAGTTGAGTGCAATTTTCCGCCAAGTAGGTGTACCTTTCTCCAGGGACACTTAGCACTGTTTCTTCTTTTCCTCCCTAGAGTGTGCTTCTTTTTAAGTATAGAGATTAGGTACCTGAGTGTGAATTTTTGCTATGAATTATATTCTACTGCTTTGTTTTGGTATCTTAGTGTCAGTATCACACTGAATTATTGTAGCTTCATAAATTATGGTATCTGGTAGAGCAGGCCTTTGGATCTTCCTTGTTCAAAATGCCTTGGCCTTAAAGGTTGATTCTATAGAACTACAGTGTAGAATAATGGTCACCGGAGGTGGGAAGAGCAGAAGGGAGGGAGAGTTAATGCTAGGTAGGTATCAAAAGACAGTTAGACAGGAGGAATAAATTCTGGCTCTACAGCACAGTAAGGTGACTGTAGTTTGCATCAATTTACTATAGTTTTAAAAAGAGCTAGAGAAGAAGAGTTTGAAATTTCACAACACATATAGGAATGACAAATGCTTAAGGATGTAAAACTGTTAATTGCTCTAATTTGATTATTCCACATTGTATATATACATCTCTGCTCTCAGACTGTACCTCATAAATATGTACAAGGTGTCAATTTAGAAAGGTATTTTAGATTTTCTTAATCCTTAGCCCTTCTATTTTAATTAGTTTTGGACCCTGCATGCACGTGCACCTCAGATTTTGATTGACACTGAAAGAATCTCGCCCCAGGCCGCACACTGTAGCTGGGAGGAGGCTGGGAGGCGGAACCAGGGGGCTCTATCCTGAGGGCAGCTTTTCCCGCCCCTAAGCCATTTACCTGTGGCACGAAATGAATACCAATGGGTTACCTGTGCATCACTAATGCCGCTTAGGCACCACCCAAACCTAAGCTACGGGTCTGCCCCCACAACGCGTGTCTGCCAGAGAGAATGCCAGACTTCAGTGGGGGTGGGGGTTGTTTTTCTCTCTCCGTTCTCAGAATAAAGGCCTCTTTTATTTCATACTTCTCATCTTTTGGATGCGCCGGAATCTTATCATACACTACTTAATCTACAGGTGCTGTTGGGAAGAACTGAAATCTTTAAAAGAACACTAAGTTTTGGAACCAATGAATATTGTACACACATCCACTTACTTACATATTCTTTGATTTTCTTTTTGACTAATGCTCACAGACTTCTGTGTAGATATTCTATGTACTTTTTATGGGAATAGCTACTTGGTGTGCTCGATGCTATTATAAATGGATATTAAAATGCTTTCTAGCTCTTTTACCGATTTAGAAGAATACAATATATTTTTGTCTACTGGACTTGTATCCCACTATCAATTCATTTGTGTTTTTAAAAAATCTTTTAATTGTAGACATTACAGACACAAAGGTAAATGGGATAGTATAGCGGATTCTATATACCTATTATCCAGCTTTAAGAATCTTTAAATCATGGCACCTTATTTCATTTATATCCTTACTTTCGTCTTCAAAATATACAAAAGGTTTTAGGAAAGGGCATCTCTAATGTACTGTTATCTCATTTGTATTTATGTTGGTATTCATAGAACTTAATTCATTATATACATTCTAAATGTGTATAATAAAATCCCTTTGGATTCCCTTAACACAAAATCATTGCTTGCGAATAAAATATGTTTTTTTTTGGCTTTCTGATGGATATACATTTATTTTTTCTTGCCTTGTCACACATTGTTGAACAGAAGTAGTGTTAGCAGATATTCCACTTTCATTACACCCCTGAAGGCCCAATGTTCCTTGTAGGATTTTCCTAAGTTCTCTGATAGGTAATGGACATCTTTTTCTATTTTTAGTCTATGAATATTTTTATTATAAACCAAGAATGTTTTTTGATCAACTATTTTCTACATATATGGAGATACTTACACAAATTTTCTCTTACTCTGTTAATCTAATAATAAATAGTTTAGTGCTTAATTGGTTAAGTGATTGTTTAATATGTGGGATAGATTCAGTTAATATCAACACATTTTCTTTTTTTGAGATTGCTGGAATCAGCATGCCAATATTTGGTTTTGGAGCTTATGTATGAAATAGCGCCAACATTTTCGTTTTTAATAATTGTTTGGAATGCAGTCATGTACCTAAGCCACCACAGAAATGGAAAGAACAGAAGATTTTATGTTTAAAGGAACTTTTAAAGATACACGCGTTACAAGATAAAAAATTTTTCATTTCTTTCTGAAAGTTTATCAGTGTGGTATTGATGGACAAAAATCAAGTTTTTTTGTTTATTTTTCATATTAAAGATTTAGTAGCTGTGTCCTTATCCTTGAAACAAGCCTAAAATATTCTAAAATATTCAGAAAAAAAAAAGATGTGCAAAATTCTGAATGTCCTAGACCTCACTTTACAGTCTAGCTCTGATGGTGGTGACAGGCTGAATGTGTGACTATTGCTCGGTGAACACTCCAGGGTCATGTGTGGCAGGCTGCAGCTAACTGAGAATTTTCTCTTTCAGCCAGGGCTGAATACAGATCTGATAGATGCCTTCATATTGACTTTTTAAAGAAATTACAGTGAAATACACAGAAATAAAATTTACCAATGGTGTTGATGACATTATTGTGCATCCATCGCTGTGTTTTGTCCCAGTTGAAAATCTGTATCCACATGAACTCCCGTCTCCCCAGCTCCTGGGAGTCACTATCCCAGTTTCTGTCTCCATAGATTTGTCTGCTGTTGGTGTCTACATGGGTGGACTTATACAATTGTGAATTTGTTGTTTTAGGGTTGGCAGATTTCACTTCGCATAATGTCTCAAAGTTTCTCTGTTTGGTAAGGAACGGGTCAGAACTCTTTCCCTATTTACAGCAAAATAACATCCCACGGTCCGTGGGATGTGGGATGTCCTCATTCTATTTGTCCGCGCGTTAGCTGACAAATATGTTGGTTGTTTTCAAGCTTTGGCTATTATAAACAGGTAAACAGCTGCCTCTTTTGAGTGTCTGTTTTATGTTTTATTTAGATATAAATAGATGTTGATTCTTTAGCCTACAAAGTGGCATTTTCTGTTTAGTTCATTGTGATATTTGAGAACGTCTGTATGTGTGTCACACTCATGTGAAAAGCATCACATGAAAACCAGGACAGACTCTGACTTGTGGAGAGCTTTCAAATTTGATGAAGGAGAATTATTCAGAATAATGGTATTTCGTGTTGTTCTTGTAATAACTATCCATCCAGGAAGCAGGCCCAATTACGGTGTTCATGCTGAATTCTCATTTTTCTAATGTAGCTAAAACTTAAAAGTGGGAAAATAATTGATATTGAAGAGTTATTACATACTGATTAAAATGAATGTGGCTTTGTTGTTTAATTATGATTCGCTTAAACCATACATAGGTTCAGTACTTCTAATTAAAACATCCGGACTCCGAAACTTTGGGCACCTACATGGTATCATGGTCTTGTCTACAGCATGAAACTTTGTTTTATGCACAAGTTTATCAAAAATATTGTATAAAGCTATCATCATCCTAGTATGCAAGATGTATATGAAACATAAATGAATCTTGTGTTTAGCCTTGGGCTCCATCTCAAAACTATACCAGTATATATAGGAAAAAAATCCAACGTCCAAAACTCTTCTTGTCCTAAGTATTTCTGATAAGGGATCCTCATCTTGTACTTACCTTTCTGTGCAACGGGTTTGCTGCCCTTAGTGACACTGTGAGGTCTAGACAGGGCCTCTTAAGATGGTCCCCAAGGTTACTTCAGCAGGATGGTCAGCTTGCTCACACACACTGCCGCGGAGGCCTCCGGGCTTCTGAGGTGAGGACTCCCTCCTGCCCTCAGCAGCGCTGGCTTGGGGGTGGGGACAACAGCCTTTTTCCTATCAGTCCTCAACAAGGGTTGTTATTTTTCCTGTCATGTTTGTTGGGGTCCAGCTCAAGTTTGTTTTTCTTGCAGAAAGGCAGGAAGGCCAATTTGGAACACTCACAACTCACATGTCATCGACGAGGACTTGGCCCAGTGCTTGGCACCGGCTCCCTGACAGTTAAAAGGCCCAGGGCGGGCGAGCCCCAGTGGCCAGCACTGAGGAACAAGGAAAAGGAGGGAGAAGGAGAGATCTTTATCTACCGGCCTCACCCCAGCCCGTGCCACTCCCCTCCTCCCTCCAGGGACTCCTGGCCTCAGCCCTTACTAGCTCCAGGCCGTCCCGCTGCCCGGGCTGCCCCCACTTGTGTCCACCCCCATTTGTGTCCACCCCTTCCTCTCGCTGAATGTGTGAGGAAACATCCCACCCTGAGAGGGGAAAAGCCTGGACCAGCAGAGATCCACGCTGCAGCCTGTGGGAGGCAAAGGCAGGAAGACGGAGAAAGAACATTTTCCAGGTCTGGCCTGAGACAATCCTGTCGTTTTGGAGAGCGGCTCGATGTTTTTCCACCCAGACTGGAGTAGAGTCAAGTCCCAGGTGCAAGGCGTCTGTGTCCACAACCTAGAGTGTTCTTCGATGGAGCCAACGACAGTCTTTGGGATGCTCCAGGAAGGTTTTCAAGTCTTGTGGAAGACCCTGGGCATCCTAAAGCCTGGTCCACAGCCCTACATCCTTATGAGGGATTATTTAAATTCCAGAGAACCTCAATTGGGTAAAATTGGAAATATAAAAATAATGAACAGTAACACTGATAAACTATGTCCTGATGTTCTCTGTCACTAGGGATTCCTCAATTGACCAATTACCAAATATTTTAAAAAGTCTGAATCTCGTTGAGAGTTTTTGGCCTGTAAAACATGTTTTCTGTCCTGTAAAATGACTACAGGGCTTGCTGAAATGTTTAACAGAGATTGTTCTTGTTTGGCATAGTTCCTACTATATAGCGGGCTCCCAAACAACAGCTAGCTTATGATTCCCGTGTACTCCCCACTCCTCACTTGAAAGCTTTGGTGGTGGCCGTAGTCAGGTTTTTTGTGGATGTGCGTGGTGCTGTTTGAACCCAGAATCTTGGCATGCTAAGGACACACTGAGCCACTGAGCCATAGCATCAGCCCCTGCGGTTGCAGTCAGGAAAGAAGCATGAGCCATGAAAGGTATCTGGAAAAAAGTGCATTTTACCTAAGACTCATTCTAATAAACACTTTTGAATGAAGAACTATCTGTACAGTTTTTCTTTTGTGTATTTTCCTCCTGACTACAGCATAAGGTAGAAACCGAGCTTTCCCTCTCTCTCCCTTGAGTTAGAATATGGCTTCCACGTAAGATGCCTATTTCCGTGGACAAGTGTGACCCTTGCTTTCTTTGACAGACACCGCTTGCTCGCCAAGCCCTTCTCGGATCTTAGAGCAGATGTGGTAGATAGCAAGGGTGCCACAGCATCTCCCATCTTTTGCAGTGTGGCTCGGTCATCTTTGATGACCTCTGCTTTCCACACCTCGAATCTGGGCTGGGTTTGTGACTGTACTGACGCCTATAAAGAAGTGGAAATTGTATTGTGGCCCCACGAGTTCAGGCATGACAAATGCTAACAGAAGTTCTCCTTCTATTCTTCATTCTTTTTTTCTTTTTGAGATGCGGTCTCATTAGGTAACCTAGATCGGCCTCAAATATGTGGCAGTCTTCCTGCTTCAGCCTCTCAAGGGCTGGTATTAAAAGAGTGTGCCACGTGCACACACCTTCTTTTTCTATTCTTGGAAGCCCTGTGTCAACTTAGTTATCTAGAGAAGCCACATGTGGAGGGACCCTGAAACAATACAGAGAGTTCTGCATCTCCACATGCCAGCAGGGCCCTAACCTGCAAGCATTGTAACCATGCAGTGTGACCCCTGCAAGACCGGCAGAAGCTGGACCAGCCAGCCGGTTTGCAGTCACGGGCAAGTAAGTGAGCATTGCTGTGAGCTCCTAAATTTTGGGGCATTTTGTTCTTCAGTTCGGTGGTAGACGGCTTGCCTAGCATGTGCGAGGCTCTGGGTTTGGCCCCTAGGACTGTTAAAAAAAAAAATCAAAGGAACTAATGTTGAATCTTGAACTATTTTCAAGTGTTTCCTGAACATGATGTGAAGTAAGTTTTATTCACACATCTTTAATTTGTAAGAGGTTGTGAAGATATCTCATTTGACAATTTGATGTGTGTTGTTTTCTAGATTTACCAATCTCTCTTGTATTTTAACTCCATCACTTTTCCCTGGTTATTTTGCAATAGAATACAAATTATTTTCAAAGTGTTGGTCCCAATGACTATAAATATTGGTCATTTCGAATACTTCCGTAAGTACGTGGTACTGAGCCCAGGAAGCTGAGCGGCATCCAGCTCTTTTTCATTTTGCTGAGACAGGGTCTCACTAGGTTGCTTGGGTTACCCTTGTACTTGAGTCCTCGTGTTCCAGCCTCCCGAGTTGCTGACATTATAGGTGTAAAGATTGTTTCCTCAATTTAAATTATGTAGGGTAGTTAGTACCTTTCAACCTTCTCAGTGCAACAGTTTTGTGGTTTTTTCCTCAAAAGTTGGAACTAGACACAACCTAGTAACTTAGTAAATTTTCCTTTTTTGTTTTTTTTTAAAAAGTTTTTTATTTCCTTGTTTTGAGTTCTAGGAGTCAAATTCAGAGCCTTGTACACACTAGGAAAGCGCTCTGGCTCTGAGCTGCCACTTGCATTTTAAATTTTGATTAAAATATGTATATTAAAAAGAAAAATTAATGCTCTATAAATAAACACTACTCTGCTTTCAATTTATCACCGTGTCTCCCCAACGTCTCCCTTTCTGCCAGAGGAGGCTGTGTGAGTCAGACCTGGCCAGTGCTGAGCTGGCCAAAACATTTAGAACCCGGAGTGCAATCCCCAGCGCATGAAAAAAGAAAAGCGAACGTAAAACAGAAAAAGCACACGAAAGTGTAGAGCACTCAAGAATCAAAATTAGCATCTCAGTGCACACCGTGCGGGGAAATGGCCGTAAGTGCTTCCTCTGTTTTATTTTCAACTGTAGTGAAATACATGGAACATGAAATTGACCACCTAAACTATTTTAAATGTACGGTTCGGGGCAGTAAGTCCATTCAGATTGCTGCCCAGCATCCATCCATCTGCAGAACTCTGCACTTTCAAAACTGAAACAAGAACCCCTAACACCCGCCATCTGCTTTGGGTCTGTATTTGGCCACTGCCTGTACCTCATACAAGTGACATTATACAGTGTGTGTTTCTGTAACTGGAATCCACTTAGCATAATGTGTTCAAGGGACATCTATGGTATAGCAAGTGTCAGAATTCCTTTCTTTTTTGAAGGCTAATCATATTCTGTTGCAAATATCAACTACAGTTTGTTTCTATTGTCATCCATCAATGATCACTTGGTTAATTTCATCTTTTGCTTTTATGAAAGGTATTAATTCTAGTTTTTCTCTTTTAAGATGAAACAATTAAAGCTGGTTTCTTCTTTCCACTGAACTCTCACTGTGCTTTGATAGTGATAGATTACCCCATTGTTTGATAACTTTTCCTCTCTAAGCCTAGAAATGCCATGCCATTTAATTAACTTGTAGCTTACAAGAACTTTATTTTTATTACTTTCCATTGATTTTATTTCCTCTTTATTTATTGCAAAAGTAATTATTTTTCTTTCATTTATATAGAAGTACTATTTTATCCTGTTTTGTTTTGTATTTGCTGTGCTGGGGATTGAACCAAGGGCTCACTCATGCTAGGCAAACACGCTACCACTGAGTTACATCCTCACATCTCTTCTTCCCCTGTTAAGTGGTTTTCTTCTCTCCTATAAAAGTTGACTGTGGCTGAATGTAGCGGGACATTTCTGTATTCCTAGCCAGGGAGACTGAGGCAGAAGGATCACAATCTTAAGGCTGGCCTGGGCAAATTAGTAAGAACTTGTCTTAAAATTAAGACATTCAGAAGGACTGGAGCTGTAGGTCAGTGGTAGAGTGCTAGCCTAATCGACACTCACAACTTAATTGTGAAACTGACAACAGGGGTAAACAAGAAATGAAACTTACAGAAAATAGTCCACCGTGAGTGATAGTTGAGCAAACCATCCTTCGAATAACCACGTTAGCAAGTTCTTTTCATTCTGAGCAGTGGAAGGTAATGTGGCACAGATGTGTTGATGATCTTGGCGTGGGGACAGTCAGCTCTCCCACAGCTGGAGAGCAGCTGGGCGGTACAGGACGAGGACAAGCCGGACGGAGGGCAGTGAGGGCTCCACTCTGACAGTCCTTCTCTGTGCCCAGTCAGCAATGTCAGTTTGAGAACTTCTCTAAGTTATCCTTGGATTCCCAATGCTCACACCTCTAGCACCCGTTTCGAGGTACTCAATGGAAGTCTGACACGACCAAGCACCAGAACCTATTTTACTACAAAAATATAGAAACTCGCCAGGTCCCTAAGTTTTATCATCATACTCCTTTTTTAGAATTCTTAGCAAACAAATTTGTCAACTGAAATAAAAATCTAAACAAAATAGGACATTCAAAACTTATAGTATTTAAAGGTTACAAATCTCTGGTACTTTCTTGTAAGTAAGATATAGTTAATTTTTTGTTGTTGTTGTTTTTTGAGATTGAACCTCTCCATGTAGTTCAGCCTGGCCTTGAATTCACTTTGTAGTCTAGGCAGACCTTGAACTCCCAGCAGTCCCCCTGCTTCTGCCTTTCAAGTGCTGGGATTACAGCGTGAACCTCCATGCTTGGTTTTTCTAAAAAAAATTTTTTTTGGAAGCAGGGTCTTACTTTGCAGTATAGGTTGGTGTTGAATTTGCTTATGTGACCCGGGCTGATTTTAAATTCACTGTGATCTTCCTGCCTCAGTCTCCCAAGTGTTGGGATTACAAGCATATACCACCCTGCCTGGAAAAACAGTTAATTTCATATCTGTACAGTCAGTATCTTTTAGCATCTCATTAAAATGAGTAAAATGTACCCAATTGACTATATGTAGTTAATATTTTATTTGATTTTATGGAAAAAAGATAAAACAAAATTTCTTAAGAAAATAATAAGGGAATTATAACAGTTAATACATTACATGTTATCTTTACAGTAGTTTCTCAGGTACAAGATATGAGTATAAATTTCTCCAGTCGATATTAGCATAAATTTTCCTTTTTGTGAATGAAGACACACCAGTAGGCTTGCATTTTTCCCCTTTTCCGGAGTGTGCTTTCCACTTTCACCCATTCTGGTTCCCTTTTTCTTTTTAATAATTTCTTCCCATTTCACAATATCTATTGCACAATTTAAGCCTTATTTACTCTTTTTTTTTTTGGTCTTTTTTATTTTTATCAGTACCGGGGATTGAACTCACGACTGCCTGCTTGCAAGGCAGGCGCTTATGCTGCTGAGCTAAATCCCCAGCCCCCAACCTCATTTACTCTTTCAGTTTCTCATACCAGGGAGACAGTATGATGATTACACAAGTGAGTCTGACTTATTGCGCTTCTGGGTATGGTCTCAAGTTGCTTCCATTTACCTATAAAGATCTCAAGTTTATCCTTCTTTATGGCCGAGTAGTACTCCATTGCATAAAAATACCACACCTCTTTTATCCATTCCTTGGTTGATGGGATTGTAGGTCATTTTTGCCTTTTTGCATGTCTAGTATTTTTATTGTATTCTGAACATTAGGGAAGTTACTAAGAGGGGGTATTAGTTTATACAGTTTTCCTTTAAAGAGTGCTTCATCCTAGGAAGCAGTTCAGTTGCTAGAGGATACTTCTGATTCTTTAAAGGGGTTTTCTGTTTTGCCCTTTATGCCAGGATCTAACTTTTGTTCTGGGAATGTTCTAACCTGGGATGCATGGTCCTCCATGCTGAGATACATGCCTGCTGCACTTGGGAATCTCTCCCCTCTGATTCTGCAGGAATCTGACATGTCCCATCACTGATGGGCCCAAGAGATACCTGCAGATTTCCTGGCCTATGGTAGCTCTTCTTGGCAGGACTTTTAGTATTTACGCTGCATTCAGCAACCCAGAACCCATGGGAAAGCTCACAGATTTCAGCTACCTTCCTCTCTCCTGAAGTCCAGCAGGTCAGCTGTCCAGACGCCAGTGTCTGCTTGCCCAAATGTTACAGATTGGTTTTCCGTCTAAGCTTACCTTCCCTGTGGTACTTCTGGACGGCACCCCTGCCTGAGAGCCAGGGCAGACGGGGCTCGTCGGCAGCATTTCCTTTTCTTTCCGACTCCCCGCTTCTGCTTCCTGTTGTCCAAAGCTGGACACAGTTGCTTTATACACAGCCAGCTTCGCGCTTGTTTACCACGGGAATCTGAGGTGGGGAGAGATGAGTCGGGGTTGGAAGCTGAACTTTCACTTTCTAAATCACAGCTGTTGATGTTGGGAGACTCGGCCGATTTCAGAGTAGTGCCACACGCCTTCGGTACAGCTGTTGGATACACAAGGTTTTGACAGTATTCCCTAAAGTTTTACGGTCTTCTGCTAAGTGAAATTGTATTCGTTTGCAATTTGAAGGAATCTTGAAAATCTTTTCAGGTCCCACTTTTAGAAATGAGAAAACTGAACTGAAGAAGGCTGGGACTTTGTCAAGGTCAAAAGCAGAACCGACTTTGTTCTGTTCTGAGTGGTTTTGAATACAGTCAGCCTGCGCCCACAAATTCTGCATCTATGGATTCTACCAACCATAGAGCAGAATAGCTTTTTAAAAATGTACTATACCATACCATACATTTAGAAACTTTCTCCCTTCTTATAATTCCCTAAACAGCACAAGCACATATATAATATCCACACCAGATTAAGTGATAGAAGCAGTCTAGAAATGGTTTAATAGTATGTGACAGGACATGTGTCAGTTACATACACATTTTATGCCATTTTAGATCAGAGACTTGAGCACCTGCAGATTCGTGTGCTTGCAGGCTGTCCCGAGACCCAGCCGCTGGGGTATTCTGCAGCGCGCCCCTCGGAAGGCAGACTTCGTTCCCTCCTTCCCTCAGTCGCAGAACCAGCGTCTCTCATCTTCTTTTCCTTTTCTTCTTTCTTCTCTGCACATTGTTTTTCTTTGGAAGGCAAATAGATTCTGGATGACATAGAAGTTTTAGAAGAAATGAATTGGTTTAAAGTAAAAACAGAGTGATATGCTCTTATTAAACAAAAATTTTAGAAGTTCAGAAAGACTCCAGATATGATGGGCTTACTTACAGGTTACGTGAACATCACCAAATACAGACTCCACAAGCAGTAAGCGTGTCTCCAGAGAATAATTGCTGCTCCAACTATAGGAATGGAGCCTTGACAAGCATCCCAATTAGAGAGATTTAACCCTGAAGATTAGTTACAGGGCTGTTAGAAGGCTGAAAGAACAGATTGGCAATGCCAAGGTGAAGCAGAAGTGTGGAACCGTACCAAGGGGCTGTCACTCTCAGGTCTTGGGAACAGAAGGGAAGAAGTGGATGTTACCAGAGCTTTGGATTTTAAAGAAGGGGTTCCCCATGGCTGATGCCAGAACTTTCAAGACAAATGTCAGGGTGTTAGTACATAGTGGGAGGAGGGGTTCCTCTGGGGGACAGAGAAACTGCTGTCAAGAGACTTAGAGTCGTAGTTTTCCTGGCTCCTAGGCATTCAGTGAGAGCCAGAGGCAGCTCTCCTCTTCCCGTTCAGTGTCTTGCTACTATTAACGGTCAACAAGTAATAAAAAGCCAGCATGTAAGGGAGTCAGGACTATGAGTCCTAGAGTTTTGCTTGTGACACCAAGAAGTGTGGTGGATTCTCTAAAAATGAAATGGAATTTCATCCATTAGGAACTGACTGTGTTGCCTTCAAATTCCTATGCTGCTGCCTAAATCCCCATTGTGAGGATTGGAGACAGGCTTTTGAATGGTAATTAAATCACGAGGGTGGAACCCTTATAAAAAGTAGTGGGCCCCCCCCCCCCATGAACAGCAGTGAGCATGGCAGGCTTAGGCGGCCCAGGATGGGAGCCCTGGCATTTACTGGGAACTGCACCATGCTGGGACCTGGAGCACTTGGAAACCAAGCAACTCCCCCCGTCCCGTTCAATATGCATGAAAGTATGGACAGCTATTTTGAAGAAAATGAGAGACTCTAAGACAGCCATTAGTGACTTCCCTATTGTGTGGTTTTGAAGACCTAAATTACCTTCTGATCGGATCAGTTTTATACTATGTTGCTTTGTATGAATTCTCTGTATGCAAAGACATGGACAACTATTCGGAAGAAAACAAGAGGCAATTTGATAGACAGTGAAGATCTCAGGTCATCTAGCTTTGAAATTTATATCTCTTACATTGCTTTCTTATGTCCTATTTTGTTCTGTTTTGTTGTGTTTAATTTTACCTCCTTTAAAATAAAAATTTAAAAAAGTAGTGCCCTTATAAAAAGACAGTTTCCCCATCTATATTAAGACAAAAGTCTGAAAACAGGACAGGTGTCTCCATCACCTGTCACATGTGTCTGCACATTTCTGTTGTTTAACTCACGGGTCTGTTTTATTGTCTCAGCATCTCAAATATAACAAGATATTTTATAATCCAAGAATGCCATTTCTCAGCATGTAATACCCAAAACTGACAGTAGGAATTCAATCAGATATTTGCCCACTCATGCTCACAACAGCATTCTTCTCAAAGGGTGAGAATGTCCCGAGAGAGGGGCATGGATAAACAGAATGTGGAATGGAACATTATTCAGGGAAGTAATTCTGCCAAATGCTACATCATGCCTGAGCCATGGGGACATGCAGAGTGAAACAAGCTATCCATGAAAATGAAAACATCACTTGGCGTTACTTATGTTAAAAACCTGAAGGAAGCAAAATCACAGAAACAGAAAATACAATGTTGGCTGCCAGGGCTGGAGGGAGGGGCAAAGAGCAATTGTATAATGTGTGCTGAGTTTCAGTTTGGAATGACAAACATTTTGGAATTTGTAAAATGGTGCTGGTTGCATAACATTGTAAATATATCTAAATGCCACCAAACTGTTCACTTACCAGGGGTTACAATGACAACATTTTATGTGTACCTTACTGATAGAACTGTGGGGGACTGGCTGGCAGTTGCTGAAAAGATAAGAAGTATGAAATATAAATGACCTTTATTTTGAGAATGTGGGGAGAAACACCCCTGAGCTCCTGGGGTGTGGCATCTCCCCCTGGGGTCGGTGATCTCTCCGTGGAACATGTGGAGTGGAGGCATATAAGTAGCCTAGGCTTGGGGTGGAACCTACGGGGCATTAGTGATGCACAGGTAGCCCATTGGTATTCTTTGGGCGCCACAGGTAAATTCCTAGGGGTGGGGAAGATGGAGCTCCTTGGTTCCACCTGAGGCTTTACCGGCTACAGTGTCCTGTCTGGGCCAAAACTCTTTCATATCCCATCTTATGATTATTTTATGAAAAGGGGCAAAGATTTCTTTCTTTACTGCTTCCTGCTGGCAGGGGGCACTGTACTGGGGTCTAGGGGAGTCGATGGGATGACGGTTGATGCCCATGTAGAAGCTGGTGCCAGGTGTTTTAGCCAGGACAACTTCACTGGTGAATGCATGTATGTTAGACTGGAAAAACAAAGAGACAAGATGTTATGAGGAGGCATGGCACTGTCATATTTAAGGACCCAGGGGAGGTAAAAAGAAAAGAGCCTTTGATTTAGATATGTCATTTTATCAGGACCATGTTGAGGTAGAATCATTGCCACAGTAAGGTAGAATTCTGAAAAATAAATGTGAGGTTAGAAGGAGTGAAGTTATGAGAGGTGATTACTCCCCCATCTGAATGGTAAAAGTTAAGAGGGTAGGTGGGTAAAACTTGTCTCTGGTCCAGGAGTTGAACTGGAAAAAATAGGGGGAGCAGGGAAGGCGGTGGCTGTACCAGTATAGGGAAGGTAAGAGCTTAGGCTTTCAGGGATGTCATGTTTACCCAAACAGCTGAGGGTAGAAAGAACTCACATAGAACATTATGAAGATGATCTTATGCATGATGTGGGAGTCTTTAGGAAAGACTGTCAAGAGTCCTGCTGTAAAAATGATCATTAATAGAACATAAGAAATTAGGAACCAAAGTGGATAACGAAACATGACTTAGCCTGTTAACTGTGGCTGCAAGGCCTTCGTAAAATGGAGAAGGGTGGGTGACAGAATATGAGATGGCCACTCAGAATGATCAGATTTAGGGCTGAGAGGGCACCGCTTAGCCTGAGTGATGTGAAACCAGGATGGCAGTCTCACAACTTTGATCACTGTTGAGGCTGCCAAGAATATCAGATATGGGTTGCTGTAACCTGGTTGTAGTCCTTGGAATGATTTGCTGTAATAGGACTTTAGTAAGTATATCAGCAGTTCCCCTGGTTGTGGGAAAGGCTTTTATGTATCCTGAAAAAGTGTAAACAAAGTGAGAAGACAAAATGTATCTGTCAGTCTTGACCAGGGTTGCCTGAGAAATTGGTGAATAAGAAAGGAAGGAGGTGGTCTTATATCAGTGAGGAGAGGTTTACTAGTGATAACAGGTGTAAGCTGTTGAGGCCTCAGTGTGTCTAAGTCAGTCTGTATAAACACAAAGGAATGAAAAGCATGTTAAGATTTAGGACTGAAGAGTGAGTGGTGGAGGGAAGATTTGGCACCGCTGGGTGGATTGGGAAAGAGCAGTCTGGAGCCTGCTGTTTTTATTTTTTGTCTTTTTCGTTTTTATTGGTACCAGGGATCGAACTCACAACTGCCTGCTTGCAAGGCAGGTGCTTATGCCGCTAAGCTAAATCCCCAGCCCGAGGCTACTGTTTTTAAATGGCATAGGTTGACCTTTAATACCCCTAGAGGCTGAGGATTTAATATAGCAGTCTGAAAACTCAGGAAGAACTCTGTACATATGGCTTCTATGTCCACAAATATAGAGAATGTCTTACCTGAGACTTTTAGTGGGACTTGGACTCTGAGACGGACACACATAAAGTGGGCTGTTGTTGGCCCTGAGCCCCGTCAGTCTTGAGCAGCAAGTTTAAGCAGATCTGTTTTCGATGAATCTGGCAGTGTTGGCATTTCCTGTGAGGGCTTGAAGTTAGGATGGCTTACCCACTCTCTGGTGGCTAGGACAGTCCGGTAGCCCTGGGGTAAGATCCCAAAGGAATGCCAGGATGGGGCACTCTCTTGCCCAATGTCTTCTGCTGCATTTGAGGCATGGTACATGGGGCAGGGGCCCAGGCAGCTCCACCTTGTGTCAGCTTACCTGTCTCAGAACTCCAAGTGTCATAAGTGTTATTGTTATCTCCATTGTTGAAAATATGAAAAGCCATATTAAGGTCTTTATGAGATTTGAAGGTCAAGTTTTGCCTTTTTTTGGGGGGGGGGATCTGGACTACAGTAGAAGGTATCTGTAGAATTAAGTAAGTATGCAGGTGTCAAATATAATTAGCAGGGTATTTATTTATGTCATATATAAGTATCTCTTTATGTTATTAAAATGTGTAATGCCATCTGATTTTTAGAGGATGGCCTGTTTAATTAATTTTTTATCTTTTTATTTAGGAGAGAAATCAGCTACGGTGTTATTTAATATCAGTTGAATATAGTTAATTATGGTTTGGTGGAGGGCTGAGCCAGCAGAGGCAGATAGGCTGGGAAAGGTTTAAGTTTGGCTTTTGCCATAGTGTCAGTTTTGTTGTTTTGCATGTATCATATAACCCTTGTCTTAGAAAAGAGTTAGTGGTTCTCAGCAAAAGGAATTTATAATTATTTTTAATTTTAGTTGTTAAACATCTAGATTGTACATTTCTAAGTGTATATTTGGATCGAAAGAAAACATTTGTCATGGCTGGAACACAAAAAAAGGCAGCAGAAACAATCTGAACTTTATATCTGAAAACACGAATACAGCATTAGATCAGCAACTATGAATTGTCTTAGTTATATGAACTTTAGTTGAGTATCTCATATAGCGCTATGGAGATTAATGAAGGCTTAAATTGATAAACAAGGCTGGTAAAATTACCAGGTGGCCACTTTCCCGTTTATCAGCCAAAGTCTTGTCTATTAACCTTACTTAACCTTGATTAAATGGTTTTGAGAATGTAAAAAATAGCATCTCTGAGCTGAGCCGCGGAGCTGCTGTTTATCTGTGTTTGTGGCCGGGCAGCAGGCAGAGCAGGCCCAGCGTGGGGGGCGGGGCACGCAGAGTGAAGGGGGCAAGTGCCGGGACTTAGCACTCGGGGCGGGCTGGGATTGCCCCTGGAAACGCGCACAGGGTGGTGGGGTGGCGGCAAACGGGGGACGGAGCTGGGATGGCGCACGGGGGGAGCGGGGCTGGGATGCAGCCGGGACCTTACACGCTGCGACCCTGCACGGGGCTGACCCGCCATGTGAAGCCGAAAATGCTTGTGGGGCATGTGGATTAGGGTGTGGCGTTAGAGCTGACCCCGTGTGGACCCGGAGCATGGCATGAGAGCCAAACACCACACGGAGTTGGGAATTGGCGCGTAAGCCCAAAGCAGCAGTATCTCCCAACACTGTCCAGGCTGGAGTGCGCATGAGAGTTCAGAGCAGCCTGCGCATATCTCTCAACATTGTTTGGGCTCATTTTTTCTATCTCGGTGGGGAATGGGTCGGTGTGCGGTGGGGGGAGGGAAAGCAGTGAGGAAACAAAGGGATGCTGGCAGGAGAGGACACATATTCTCAAAATAAACGCTTAGAGATAAGAGAGTTTTGTAAACTTGTTGTCAGTGTGATAAGCCATAGATAGGTATGGTTTTTTTTGGGGGGGGGACAGGAAGTGGTCCCCAAGATAAAATCTGGTGTGGGGTCTGGCCCACGGAGTTATAGCCAGATGAGGCAGTGGACCGTGGTCTACTAAGTGTAAGTCGTCACTTTTTACTTTAGACCGATCGGTATTATATGGTTCCAGAGCTTGTAATAATTGGTCGTCACCAGTATATATGAGTAGATTTCACATGGGTTTAGTAACAGCTCTGCCCGTGAGAACTTAAAAAGCTCTGAAGGATGTGAGAGTCTCCCAGTGTGGACAGAAAAACTCTGCCTTGGGCTATCTAAGGACGTGAGAGTGTCACGCGAACCCACGGAAAGGGGGAGAAAACCCACCTGGGTCCTGGCCCAGTGGCAATCTCTGGGGGTTGCTCACCTGTGGTAAATTGGGTCAGTGTTGTTTGAAAGCAAGCAGGACAAGTTTACAGCTCCTGAGTGTAGGAGTGAGGAATTAATGCAGGATATAGTCCGGTCCTGGTCCTGAATGGCAGGGGACTCAAACTGGGAAAAAGCCCCAAGAATCTCTTGTCTGCCATTCCTGGTCAGGGAACCATGTGACAGAACTGTGGGGGACCAACCGGGGGCGGCTGAAAAGATAAGAAGTATGAAATATAAATGACCTTTATTTTGAGAATGTGGGGAGAGACACCCCCGAGCTCCTGGGGCGGGGCATTTCCCCCCAGGGTCGGTGATCTCTCCGTGGAACACGTGGAGTGGAGTCATATAAGTAGCCTAGGTTTGGAATGGAACCTAAGGGGCATTAGTGATGCACAGGTAGCCCATTGGTATTCTTTTGGTGCCATAGGTAAATTCCTCGGGGTGGGGGACATGGACTCCTTGGTTCCACCTGAGGCTTTACTGGCTACAGTGTCCTGTCTGGGCCAAAACTCTTTCACCTTACCACAGTTATTATTATTGTTTTGGGGAGAAGGGTACTGGGAATCAAACTCAGGAACTTGTGCTTGCCTGGCAGACTGTTGCACCTCTGGACTGTATCCCCAGCCCTCTCCCTTTTTTTTTTTTTTTTTTTTAAACCACAATTAGATTAAAAGAATTATAGAAAAGGCTGTTGGGGTTGGGGAGCCTACAGTGTGCTGCATTGCTGAGCTAAGATGGTTGGCATTTAGGTATTTTGGGCTTAGGTGGGTTTATTGTATGTCAAGGGACACTTGGAGCAGAGCAGGTGATGTTTAGGACTAAGCAGGTAAATAATGCTGGAGTCAGGAAAATGCGATTTTAAGGAAAGGTGACTCCCTGAGTGACCTTTCTGGCAAAAGTCCAGAAAATGGAGGATCAGGCAAAGGCCCTGGAACCTCTGCTGCCCTGGGGCTGTCTTCCCTGGGAGGGTTTCTCTGGGGAGAGAGACAGGAGCTGATGCTAGAGAGGAGGACTGAGGTGTGAAGAGTACTGGGGTGGGGCAGGAGGGCAATTAGGGAAGCCCTGGGGCAGGCTGGGGGGGGGCAGGTAGTTGCAACGGGGATGTATTCTGGAACCAAAGGGTTTTTCCTCTTGGATCACAAGTAGGGAGTGATATAAAGAAGAATTAAAGATGACGGCAAATGTATGGTCTGTTTACACGGGAGAATAGGGCTGCTTTCTGAGAGAGGGCAGCTAGAGTGAGAGAGTCGTGTGTGAGGTGGCAGCCTGGGATGGGTCCTGGGGATAGTGTGAACTTTTGGAGAAAAACACAGGTCCATGGTACTCATTGGCTCCAAGAAATACAACACAAAGGCACTGAGGGAAGCCTGAGGCAAATGGGGCTGCTGCTGTTTCTGTTTGGGAGAGGGTAACCCTCCCCCACACCCCCACCTCACTGTGCTTCGGAAGAGCTCAATGCCTGGAAGCCACCGCCTTGACCAGTCCTCTTCTCCCAACTCCTAGCAGGAGAACCAACAAGTTTAGGGACCACGATTGCAAAGGACTCTCTGGAAAGCCTGGGAAAACGACAAAGGGGCACGTTCCCACTGGCTTGGGCTTAATCTGTCCTTTTTCAAGCCTCACACTTTGCAGCTCTCTGAGGCTGGTCCTCTGTACTCATCTCAGAGAAGCTTTTTCCGTAAGTGACTTCCTAAAGCTCTTCCTTCATCCCCTTTTTGAAACCAGCTGGGTTTGTGTTGCAGTTTTGTAAGCACCATTCTCACTTAGGTGCCAAAGTAAACCAGCCAGAATCTAAGTGTTAATAGTGGTAGTATTTGGTTAACCTTCTCTACCAGCCTGCTATCAGTAACCACAGGGCCAACCTCCCAGCCCCCCAAAAGTTGCAGCTGCTGAGAATCCTGCTGTTCTCCATTTAGGGGAGGGGGGAGAAGAGAAACTAGGAAGCAAATATTTCTGAGAAGGCCTACAAAAAGAGAGAAAATCAACTATGTGCTGTGAAGTAATTTTCACAAGCAGCTGATAAAACCATGCTGTTCTCCAAAATTAAGATATTTGGCACTAAATAAGCACCAAGGTAGACTAAATATGCAACTATCTTACCCGACTGATAAGGCAACAGGTCCCACCTGTGGAAGGACTGTGGCACGCTCGGTCTTGTTTTGCTACAGTTGGCAATACTATGGGAAATGATCAATTAGTGCAAATAATTTGAAGGTGAAGTGCTTTCTGATAGCACTTAAGACAGTCTTCCAAAATATACAGATTTAAGGAAAAGAGGAAAAATTTAGTGACGATAAAGCCATCTTTGAAAAACAGAGCCTGTTTCTAGGGAAGCAGCAATATTTTCCTTTTTAATAGAAACAGACTGTGACAAGGAACTCTGAAAATTCCAATCTCTAAACTCAAAAGTCAAGAGTTAAGTAAATTTCATTATTTTTGTAGATTTGACAAATTAACTCAGAAGACTGTTCTCTGCCAACTTTATGCATTCTAGAAAAACAGGTTTCACAGCTTGAGAATCTTGAGTTGAGAATCTTGAATTGCTTAAAATAGTCTTTGTTTTTCATTATGAAATTCAGAGAAGAAAGGTCCACATTCCTAAAACTCCAGAAAACACAGGTAAACAAACAAACAAACAAACAAACAGCAACAATAAAACCCTTTTACAGCAACTGCTAATTCTACCCTTTTGTGAAGCAGGTTGGCTGGGTACCTGAGATAATTTCAGTGATCATGGAGATGTTGACCTTTGAAAATTTTTTTTTGCAAGAATTGTTGTCCTGCCAAATGCAAGAAAAATATCTATCTTGTCTGGAAAGCTGCCTTTTGCACCAAACAATGTGTCCTAAGTATGGCCCAGGCCAGCATTCTGGAAGCTCCTGGTTTCTAAACCAAGTCTGGTGCCTGTGGGCTGGCTTGTGGTTTAGTGAGGAATAAAGACAGAGGAAGCTAAAACATTGTCTATCATAATTCAGAAGAACAGGCATAGACTAGATGTATAGCTTTCTGGAAAGAGGGATATTTTAGGTAAAACTTGAGAGACATGCCAGAAGCAATCAGATCGAGGATGCAGAGAAGATGAGCTACTGTCCTCTTGGTTTTCAATACCTTTGACTCTGACACTGGAGTGTATGCTAGAAAGACTTGGATGGGTGCTAGCGTCAGACAATGCCATCAGGGGGGAAGTCTCTAGAGTTTGGGAAGTGGAAAGAGAGAGACAGAGGGAAGACTGATGCAGGACATTCCGCAGGGATAGAGGAGAAGACTAGGTGTTTGTGAAGACCCTCTGTGCATATCCCTCTGAGGAAGACTTGATGCAGGGCAGGCTGCGACCATTCGCATGGTCTCCTGTGGCATCTCCCCTTCCAGGACTCCATCTCCTGGCTGACTGAGCAGGTATCCTAAGGACTCTGCTACGGGAGCCTTCTTAGGCCAGCATATCCCCTCGTTCCCAGGGGGCTTGGTGAGTCTGTCACTGGGACTGTGTTCCAGCTTGATTTTGCTCTTTGCCTGGTTAATGCAGCCTCAGCCTCCTTCTGTCCCAGCCCTCCTCCCACATCCAGATGCAGCCCTGGAGCACTGACCATCTCAGATGGCTTCCTCAGGACCCTGCAGCAGGGTCCTGGCAGATGTGATAAGAGGTACAGACACTGAGAGCCAGTGTGTGTGTTATTCACCAGATGAGGGCCAGGGAAGCAGCGAGGGGTGGAAAGGCAAGCTTGGTCTGAGGCCCCTGGACTTGGGAGGCCTGAAGCCTATTCCTGTGGTGACACCCAGTAGCTGAACCCAGTTACAGTTGAGTGTCCTTATTGCAAACGCTTGAGACCGGAGGGTTTTACATTTTGGATGTTTCTGGGTTTCAGAATCTGTGGACATACACAATGATACATCCTGGAGATGGAACCCAAGTCTGAACATGAAATTTATGTTCTCACGCACATTATCTATAGTCTAAGTAATCTGATACAATACTGTATTTTTAGTATGCCTGTGTTTTCCCTGGGGTCTCCCAAATTTAAGGTCAGATGTGGAATGTCTAGCTGTGGTTTCATATCTGTGTTCAAAAAATTTCAAATTTTAGAGTTTTCAGATTAGGGGTGCTCAGGCTTCACTTTTCTTTTAAGGCTGAGACTGAGGGGAAACAACTTGGTCACAGACGTGTTTCATGCTTGATTTTTCTGCCATCCTATAATCATGCCTTTCTGAACCACATCCAGTTTCTTAAATAAATATACCTCACGCTTTCTTTTTAAACTTCTAAGTCTTTATACATGATGTTACCCCTTCTCCCCTTCTTCTCTATTCATTTCTGCTACCCCGGAGGCCATCTGGGATGCATTTGGACCTGGTTTAGCAGAATAGTCACATGCTTCCAGAGCACCCAGATTTCCTACAGTGCCGCGCTGGCTGTGTGATATTGTAATTGCTTATTTTCTTCTCTGAGTTCTCCCTCAAAGCTTAAAAGTTCATCAGAAAAGAGATTTTATCTGAGTTATTGAAAGCTTTATGCCTACCACCTAATGTGCCTGCTGAGGCAGAGCGGGTGGCAGTAAGTTATTGTTGAGTGAACCAATGATAATCAAAAGAAAGACTTGGAAAGGTGTAATGTTCAAATTTAGTGTGAAGTCAGAGGGAGGAGAGTGTGCAAAGACAGCAGGGAGGAGCGGCCTGGAGGTACAGGTAATTCATTAAACTCAGCTGGAATTTATTGACCTACTAGTGTTGGACATTTAGCTCCTCCCAACATTTTCTTAACTATTTGCTTCTATAAACAATGTTATCATAAACATTTTGCATATAGTTTTTGTGCATATTTGGAATTATGTTCTGAGGATAAATTCACAAAAGCAGAGTATCTGTTAAAGGATTTCCTGTTAGATGTTTGATATCTGTTATTGTCAATTTATACACCGCAAACATGTAACTTTTGTATTTGTTTCTTAGGTCTAAATTATTTAACATTTTAATAAGTTCATTTATTTATAAAAATCTTTATTTTTGTGGCAAAATATATATAAAATGGGATTTACTATTTTAATTGTTTGGAAGTATCCAAGTCAAGGCCATTAAGCATATTCACAATGTGGTATAGTCACTAGCACCGTGCATTTCCAGCCCTCTTTTTCATCATGCCAAACAGAAGCTCTGTACCTATTAAACAATTCCTCGTTTCTCCCTTATCTATTTTTGAGAATTTGTGGGATGTTAAGAAACAAGTTTGGGCACAGTAACTAGTGCTCTAAAACCTCTTGACTCCACAGAAAGCCAACTGCTATGAACATGCGTGTATCGTGAGAAAATATTTTGGGGAGCTTGAGAAAATATTTTGCAGTCTCATAGTGCTGAAAAATGAAAAGCTTTAGGGCTTCCTGGATCGAGAAGAACAGCTGTTTGTTATAGTCAAGAGTTCCTCAATCAACCTAAAAATTTGTCATCTCACAATTTAAAATAAGGGAAGACCAACTTGTTTAGGATTTTGGAATTCCAATCTAGAAATAAAATATGGAAGGATTCTCCATTTTTGCCAGAAATTGGTATAACACTTTTAAGGAATACTGTACTTCAAAGTCTTTTTATAAGATTGTAAGGAACAATTAATATTTGCTCTGAAATGACTTTTCAGAGAAGGAGATTCATACAGGGAAGGTTGCATTTGAGTTTTCTACTTCTACCTTGTGGGCCACTCATGAAGGTTTAGAATAACTCAAGAATGAGACAGGAGATTCAGAGTGGAATCTACTGCTGATAGGGACCCTGAGGTTAAGGTGTGTCTGGAGTGCTTCAAACAATAGCAATTTGCAGCTCTGCTAATAATTGACTCTTGCCTATCTTTTACGCTAGAACTACTAAGCAAAGAGGCATTGTATGGAAGCTCTTTCTAACAAGAGGGAGATGTTATGAAGGGTTTAACTTGCTTTCATCTTTTTACCTTTTAAATAGGAGACCCATCTCCCAAACTGAATTAAAAGGTGTCTTCTTAAAGGCTTTGAAGTCTCTCCTTGCAAAACAGTTGAATTTACTGAAAGCCCTTCAAGAGAAAGATTTCTTTTCTGTAGTCCTTGCACTGTATAAATTAAGAGTTACTGCAGTAAAGTGACATAAGTCTACTAAGGAATAGGGGATAGACCGAGCCCTCTAGACTATAAATAAATGCCGCTAGGCTCATGTTCATGGCAGAGCAATCTTACAGAGATTAAAAAGTTTTCCTTGGGCATTCTAGAAGCATCAAAACCAGAGGACAAGGGTAAGGTTAACAAGGAGAAAGATACAAATAACAATAGGCCCTGCAGATAGCTGCCTCTTGAGCTGTTCAAATTTAAGGCAAGTGTTGTCTGATGGTGGGGCTTTTTATATTCCAATCTTTGAAAAAAATATACAGTGAATGAACTTATGTGCCAAGTGTTGCAAGAAAGCTAGGACTGATGGCTATCTAAGCCACCCAGTTTTGGTGATTGCCTTACCTTTAGAAAAATTTTTAGCGAAGCGTGCACCGTGGAGCAGTCTGAGGGCTGCCTCAATCTGCTGCAAGCACTGTCCTTCAACAGCTGTGAATGTATCGCCTCTCTGGGACTCAGTTTCCTTATTTGTGCAAAGGGACTACACAGGAGAAACCAGGAAGCTACTTCCGTGGGTAACACTCTGCGATTTTTACAAGATGCTCACTTTATGTGCTTGTAAAATGTTTTACATTAACTTGACTTTTTGAAGAAGAAGAGACTGTTTGGGTTCAGTGGAGTTGTGTCTGTGAAAGGTCTGGCTCATCTTTGCAGGAGGACACAGGAAGTGGTCTTTCAGGGGAAGTTGGGGACTTGGCTCTGCTCACAGCAGGACTGGACAAACACCAAAGGGTGCCAGGACTCCTCCGGTGATGGTAAAATGGGTTCACACACCTCTGTGCACTCCAATATTTAACTCTTGAAAAGCAAGCAGTCGGCTTTTTTTGTTTCTGTAGGGCCCTGGGAATATTTTCTACAGGCTGAGGTCAGAATGGAAAGCCTACTTCCTTAGGCAGAGACCATTTCCAGCGCTGCTGTTGGGAGCCACCTCTGTGGGGCGGAGGGGCATGCCAGTGTTCGGACGTGCTGTGTACTCATTTTGTAAAAAGTGGGTAAACTAAGGCAGTGATTATGCCTACTAAGCTTGGGCGCACACTCTGCTGGGCCTGGCATGAGCAGGGGCTCTCTTCAGATTTTCTTTCTCTGTTCTTTTCCTTGGCTCAGGCCTATGAATATGACACATATAACAACTTTTGTACTTTTAATTTAGTGTGTGATATGTTTTTTATTACAATTCTATATCTTGTAACAATTTTGGATTTACAAACAAGTCGTAAAGATCATACAGAATGTCCCTTATATCTCTTCCCCATGAGTTTCCTCCATTATTACTTTATTTGTGTACATATATGGAATACACATATACATAGTGCAGGTATATGTGTGTTATACAACTGTATCTGTATCTATATGCAGATTTCCCTTTTGCATTAGGTTTTTTTTGGTGCTTAGTATTCAGCCCCAGATGAATGCCATCTATATAAATCTCAGCCTAAGATGTCCAGGCACACTGAGAAATCTGTTCACTCACCATTCCTGAGGAAGTCCCTCTGTATCCTTCTTCAGTCCCAACCAGCTGCCCTTCCTGCCTGAGGATTCCCCTCCCCTATCTTCTGGACTAGATTTCCTGTTCCCAAAACCAATATTTTCTCTCATTCTTGGTTAACTCATTCATAAGCTTTTAAAATAGCTTTCTGAGGAAAAGAAACATGGGAAATTAAATTTTGTGTGCCTAAGAATACCTCTATTCTAGCTCCACACTTGGTTGATAAGCAGGTTTTACGTAGAAATTCCCTCTCAATTCCCATGCTGCTGTTAAAGATAACTGAGGCCATTCTAATTAAGAGACTTTGTGACACATCTGCTTGGGTTTTCCCTCATTTTTTCCCCCTCTGAGATAGTGTCTTGCTCTGCAGTTCAGGCTGGGCTTGAACTCACTATGTAACCTAGGCCAGTATCAAACTCATAGCAGTCCTCCTGCCTCAGCCTCCTGAGTGCTGGGATTACAGGCGTGTGCCATCATGGCTGGCTGTACACTCCTTTCTAGTGCTACCAATTCATATTTCCATGCTGTGTTGTTGCAGTGTTTTCTCTTGGTTAGCATTAGAGTTTTCTTGGTGAGATATACCTTCTGCCTCCACAGCGTCTTGCTTCTTCCAAGTTGCTTGTTTTTGCCTCTTTTCTCTCTCACTGTGTGGTGATAGACCACTTCCTTACAATTCCGATTGCATGCGCACACAGGATAGATTAAAAAGTTAAAAAGTGGGGTTGGAAAATAGCAACAAACAGGAAGCTCTGATGCACAGGGTTCTTGCTGTGAAGTGATAGGTCTGGGCTGATGAGTTGAGCAACCTCCGTTATGAAGTGTTGTCAGGTGTTTCCTCCTGAGTAAGTCACATTCTCCAGAGAAGACTTGTCTCATCTCCTGCCTGGAAGGCGGGGCCTGCACCCAGCCTTGTAGGAGCTGAGTGGAGGAGGGAGCAGGAACAGCCTCAGTAACTCAACCCTCGCTGCCCCATCAGGGCTGAGAAGACTCAGTGCACACTGGGCTTTAGCTCTCTTGGAGAATACGTCTCTCCGTTTTGTTTTTGTTCCTGCTCCAGAGGAAAAGAGCAGTCAGCACTCTGATAAATTGCTCAGGTCACTGCTTTTGGGTTACCCTTTTACTCCTGTTTGCAGGGGCGCTAACAAGACTTTGAAGCATTCTATGAACCTGGCGGTTCATTTGTGACTCCCGCATTTACTTTTTCGTATCCAAAGTCATTGCTGTTATCTTCTTTGTCCTTTTCTTTCTTTTTTTGTCTATGTATTTCTGCGGAGACAAAATCCGATTCTGCCGTTTTCGTGGTATTTACGCAGATTAAAAAGATTCAATTGAATGCACTCAGCGGATGCAGGTACGCTGCCTGCTGACTTTGCAGTTGGTACTTGACATTAATGCTGTGCTTATTATGTTCCCTCGAATTCTTCACTTCCACTGCACTTATCTGTTTCATGCCTATGCAGTTCAGAGAGAATTTACCCAGTATTTTTAGATAATTTCTCCAATATAATTTCAAAGCATTCATCTGATCAAGATTGTTCTGATTTCTTCAAAGAAGAGTGAATGATTATAGAAAGCCTAGGAATGTAACAAATGAAATACTCCGATTACATTATTCAACAAATTTTCATCCTCACAACAAATACATTGCCATAGTTAAGGACCACATGAATGGTGAATGGTGCTTGCTCTCCATAGGTTCAAAAGTGATAACTCCTTATAATGAAACAATTCCCCAGCAAAAATGTCTTTAGACAATAGTTTGGTGGGAAATCACCCCATAAGTTCTACAAAGGCAAGAGTCTACTGAAGTTTGTTGACTAACATTGTTAACGTTACTTTACCACTGGAAGCAGTAGTAAACTGAAAATACAAATAACATTTAAAACACATTATACAAGATGAGATCCTTTTGTAGACTTAATCATTGCAGTATTATTCTAATTTATTGAATACTTCTCTAAATACCAACTGAAACCTACACAAATATTTGTGTTCTTCGACACTTGTAACTGCTATTTATTCTTATCATTAAAATGCTTAAAATTATGTAGACGTTATATCTTGCACTATTTCTTCTTAAAATTTAGACTCATTGTACTTAGCTCTCTTCTAAGAATTAACCTCTGTTTTTTGTTTTTGTTTTTGCTCCAGTAGAGAAGAATATCCACTACTCTGATAAGTTACCAACTCTGAGGAAAGCTGAAGACGACATTGTATAGATACGCAATGGTGTATCTAGGTTGATGCCATGTCAGAATTGTATTATGAAACTGAAGCTTCCACATTCATTTCTATACTGGACAATTTAAGTTCTTAAAATGAAAACAAATAGGAAAGATAGAGAATAACATGAATCCAGAGACAAATAATCTAATGTTTTTTGGAATACCTATTTTATGCTGGGTATTTTTTCTACCTCAGTATAGGCTCTAGGGTTACTATGTTGAATTAACCTTTGCTTATAGTTTTTTTTTCTTGTCAAGAAAAAAATCTTTCAGGGCTTCAAACAAGAACTTCATATAGATGGTGCACTCTGGAGTTTGCAGTGAGGCATTACTTATTATAAAAGTTACGACTATGTGTGCAGATTATGTTCTGAAATCTGGAAGGATGCCTGAACCTGTGGATACTACTTAATCCTCTCCATTTAGGTCTGTGTCAATTGCTGTTCAAATGTGATCAGCCACCAGCCTGGCGTAAGTGGCTTTAACAAATAAATTAATGCATTAATTAAGGAGCTGAAGCAATGAGATTGTTATTTGGAGATAGAACAAAAAAACAAAAAATCCCTTGACTTCATTTTCACAGCAGACATATTTGGGATGGCCAGGTACATTGTCTATTATTAATCGAACTTTAAATTCCTGTCCTTCGCCTCCAGATTTTTTTTCACTTCTGAGCTGAAGGATCACTGTAACTACTCTAAAAACAAATGCTCATCACTTGCCCTTTTCTGATTATGCTGCCAGCACACTGTTTGATATTGTTTGTCTGAGGGCGTGAGTTCTTAGCTCTGTGTACTACTATATCTGGCTTTAAATCACATTGCTTCCACCTAGGAAGAGAGTTACTCTGCCCTGCCGTATGTAGGCTCTACCTCCTTTACTCTTTTGTGGATGGAGTTTCTATTGCCATCTTCCTGTGGAAAAGCCCATTTGAAGACTTGATTAGAATGCTATCCTTTCTTGTTATCTAACTTCTTCAACTCTGCCAGAAATGTGCAACAGCTCCTTTTTTTGTTTTTTGTTTTTTATTTTTGTCTTTTTCATTTTTATCGGTACCAGGGATCGAACTCAGGACTGCGTGCTTGCAAGGCAGGCGCTTATGCCGCTGAGCTAAATCCCCAGCCGCACAACAGCTTCTTTAGCCTCATTAATAATGTTTGTATTTTTCAGTTCAAGCCTATTCCTGAATCTGTATAACTATTCCTTTTTGCAGGTAAAAATTTGGTGTCACTGGTCCTAGGCCATCGGCTCCTTTGAAAGGATTTTGTCCCAGATGGGGCACTGTACCTGGTGGGAGCATGGGAGGCGGATCCAAGGGGGCTCTATCTTGAGGTCACCTTCCCCGCCCCTAGGCAATTTACCTGTGGTGCCAAATGAATACCAATGGACTACCAGTGCATCAGTAATGCCCCTTAGGCACCACCTCAAACCTAAGCTACATGTATGCCCCCACATCACGTGTCTGGCAAAGAGAATGCCAGACCCCAGAGGTCATAGAGTCTCCCTCTACATTCTTAAAATAAAGGTCACCTTTATTTCATACTTCTTATCTTTTTAGCTGTGCCAAAAATTCTATCATGCTTAAATCTTTGTAGCTCAGCACTGTATGACATGACACGATGTGTCGTTAGAATACATTTTCTGCTGAAGTCTTCCATCCACGAACTTAATGTCTTTCCTGTCTTAACTAAGCATTTATGCACCACGATTCTAACTTTTGTAGTTTGAGGTACCAGGGAAACTAGCATAAGTTTCTTTCTCATTCTTCACAGTTTTAGGAGCACAGCTATTTTTATTATAGAGTTTAACAAGCTCTGCATATAATGTTTTTAAAAAACTTCTTTATTAAGTGAAAAACTTTCAGTTATTCACTTAAAGGAAGCACTTTATGGCTTCTCATTGGCACATGCTAATTGCCAGCATTAGTACTCTTATACTTTGAGGCTATTATTAGGTAAAATAATGGTTACCTGAACACAGCTCTACGGTAAGAGTTGATGTTATAACTGGTAGCCGCTAACTGACCAGGGAGCAGACAGCACACACAGCGCAGATTTGCTGAAGAAAGGGACGGGTTGGGTCCTCAGTGGGGTAGGGAGAATGAAGTAGGATGCTGCAAGATTTCACCATGCTACTTAGATGGCATGAATTTTTAAGTAAACATTTTCTGGAATTTAAAAGTTTAATATTTTGGCTGAAGTTCACCATTGATAACTGACACTGCAGAAAGTGCAATTGTAGATAATTGTAGATAAGGTAGGGGGGACTAAGTAGCAAGGAAAATAAATTGGAATTCACACTTACGACAGAAATATGCTCTATTAAGAGGTTGCTATGAAGAAATATATACATCTAGTACTCATTATTTGTAGGTTCTATATGTACAAATTCTCCTACTTGCTAAAATTTGTAATCTCAAGATTAATGCCTTCTGTGATTATGAAGTTACTCATAAACACACACAAAGGAGAGAGAAATGTAAGTTGCCTAGTTGTCCTGAGGTTGTGCCAGGTCATTCTCTGCCTTCTTGTTTCAGCTTCCTACTACAAACAAGCATTCTTTTTTTGTGAATATAACTTATGGGGAAAAAGCATGGTAGACATGCTTGGTGTAGGCCTGAGCTGCCATGCTGTTGGCTCTAAGTTCAATGTTAAAGAATCAACTGTGTATATTACATTGGGATCTTTAAATAAAAATGTAAATGTTATGGTCTGGATCTGGAATGGCGCCCCAGAAGACTCATGTGTTCAGAGGTTGCAGGTCATGAGGTTGCTGTACCATCAGCAGATTAAAGCACTGATGGATCCATAGCTGAATGGGCTGGTAGGAGGTGGGACCTGGCTGGAAGAGGTGGGAATGACCTAGAAAGGCCCGTTTCCCTCCCTGCCTCCTTCCCTCACTCTGATTTCTGGCTGCCATGACCTGAGCAACTTTTTGTTTGCTGTGGCCTTCTGCTATTTCTCTCTTGGAACCAGGCCACAGTGAACTGAAATCTCTATAAAAACCATAAACCAAAATAAACCCTCCTCTGTGAATTTGAGTGTTTAGTATTTTGTTTCAGTGACAAGAAAAATGCTGAAGATAATGCACGACACAAAGTTGCATATTGATCAGTTGATAAAAATGTTGTGTGTGTAGGTGGGGGGCCTCTCAGGAATTTCCTATTGTCTTTTTTCCTGGAGCAAGGCTCCAGTATTTGCTAGCCAAATAATCCATATAACTTCATAGCACAAATTACTGTAATAGCAAGAACCAATACACATTGTGTCACATACATGCACTGAAAATAGTTTTACATATATGAGACAGATGGGAGACAAGCACCAAATATCATCAAGGAGAATATATCTGTCTTGGAAGATAAAACATAAATAAATAAAAGTAATACAAATAGAAGCAGGTAAGTGACAATTTATAGAGTTCACTAAAATGTATTGGCAGGTAAATGGAGAATGGCTCCTCTGAGCTAATTCTTAGTGTTCAAGGAAACATTTTCCTGCCTGTCTTCCAAAATGAGCATTGCCACACACATTGCTTAGCTACTTTCTACTTATTTTTTAGTACAAAAACAGATAAACATATCCATGTTCATTTTATATGACTCACTTTCTGATTTGCAGGAGCCCAGTGCAGAACACTGACTAGGTCCTGTAATGCTTATGGAAGACCAGACTTGTGCCTAGGGGAGACCCACACTTTCACCAGGAAGCACACAGGAAGCCAAGCCTGCAGAAAAGAGCTGCCTCCGTGCTTTGTGGTGGGATTATCCAGAAGGAATACCCAACTGAGGTGGTACCACCCTCCCCTCTCCACCTCCTCCTGTGTCAGCCATCTGAAGTCACACCTTCCTTCTCCAGAAAAGGAGTGAAATACATAAGGTTTCCTACCCTACATCAGTATTCAAGCGACTGCAGTGTGATTCCACTTCCCTGTTGTATTTGTAGTATAGTTCCCCCAGTGAAGATAATAAAGAAATATCGCACTGCTCCTCTGCTACCCTGCCTTTTCCCCTCTGAAGAAAGACACCTTTGTTGGAAGCCGTGAGCCTGTAAGCTACCTTCTGGAAGTCAGACCTCTACTCAGAGCCTACATGAGTGCGTATTTTGGTGCCCGTACTGGTTGGCATTTCTTGTTACTACATGGTGTACACTGGTTGTGCTGCCCTTATGCGGCTCCTTTTTGTGTGAGTGCAAGGTTTAGTTGCTCCCAGATGGATTCCAGGTCTTGGCAGAAAGCACAACTGTGTATCACTGACTTAGCCACACACGGAAAGCATCATTTCAAACACTGTTTGCATCAGTGCCATGTATTTTTTTCTTCTTGAGGGGCAGGAAAGCACAGTAGTTGCCATTTCTGGAGGTATACCATCATCATGTATAAAATGATCTGATTGAAGAGAATCAGCTGAATACAAGAGCTGGGTCAGTGAACCAGCAGGTCATGGCACGTCCTTCCCATACACCCACCCTAGTCAGATCACCGCTTGTTTACATTTTGTTTGTTGGAGAGGCAGAGTTTCACAATGTAGCGAAGGCTTGCTTTAAACTTGCTTATGTAGTACAGACTGGCCTTAAACTTATAGCAGTCCTCCTGTCTCAGTCTCCTGGGTGCCAGGATTGCAGGTAGATGCCATTATGCCTGCCCCTAGACAGATCTCAAAGGCACAGAACAACCTGTTTGCTGACATTCCCTCTGTGTTCATTCTTAAGGCCAGTGTGTATCCCATTCTGGATACACACATGGGAATGAAACTTGGAGCAATGCCAGTACAAGAGAGCTGCCATTGCCAGAGACCTGGAACTGCAAAAGGTAAGTAACCCAGCTTTCAACCTCTACTTCTTATCTTTTTGTCTTGCTAAAGTGCCTCTGGTCACTGGCATGGCTTTAACTTCCCAGTAACTCTTCACAGAGGGTACCAAGAATAATACCACTAGTGCCTACATAGTAGCCCATAGGTTCCTATTTGACCCATCTCAAGAAAGCCAATGAAAAGCTCTTCCATTTATGCAGACCTAGCTTGGTGCTGCCACCTCACATTTAGAGCCCCTGAATGTTTTGCTTCAGCCTCAGTGTTCTGATGGGCAGGTGGGATTCCTTCTCTGCTTCTGAATTCTGGTTAAGGAAACCTTGTCTTGACCATATTATCCCAACATAGCAAGTCCTTTCTCACTGCTGTATCAGACATCTGGCTGAGGACCAATGTTCTGCCCATGATGGTTTTCTGAGTACCTGGATTTGGTACCAGAGAAAAGAGGTCATTGCTGTGACTATACCTGACCATATGTTATAGAAGCTTTTGAGACTGGCTTGTGGAAATAGTTTAGAAAGATTAGGAGATATTGACTGAAAAAGCTGGAACACCTTTGGCTGTACTTGATGGGAGATTCTGTGTCAGAGCTCAGAAGAGCTGAAGATTAATTGATATCCTGCCAGTAAAGACCAGCTTTGGAAGGTTTCTGCTGGGTAAATGACCACACTGGTTCTTAGATGCTTTGCATAAAGTTTGTCTGTATTTTGCTCATGTTCAGAGACTTTGCCTGAGACTAAGATTAAAGATGGTGGAATAATTATCTTGTAGAAGAAATTTTAAAGCATTCTAATGTTGAAGCCATGGCATGGCTGATTTTGGGAGTTTTTAGACAGATCTATGTTGACAATGAAGAGCAAAGCACCCAGAAGAATAAATCGAAACATTTTGAGTTTGGCCAGAAAGAAAGTTGCAATAAAGATGCAGCTTGAGAAGATGGAACACTAAAAAGACAAGTGAGATAATGTGAAGTGTTTTAGAAGAAGACAGCAGGAAAAGTATCCAGATGGCATCAAGGAAACAACAAAGCTCCACCATTACTAGCCTCAAAATTGCAAAAGTGAAAGACTTTGCTTTAAGAGAACCCCAGATCATCATGTTCCAGAGTAGCAGTAGCCCTTTGGACATCATTCTTGGGATTGGGTGCATCCTCACTTGTCAAGACAGAAGGAAGCCTGCCTATTGCTTTACCTGGCATCAGATCTTGGCATCATCCACATTGTGCTGGTTTTAGGTGCACACAGAATGGAAGAGATGGTAGGGTCAGGAAGGCTTCCACCCAGATTTCAGAAGGCCTGGAAAGCAATGTACTCTGAAAGGGCAGCATATGAAGCTGTAAGTGTGAAGCCAAAGTTGCGGTGGAGCTCCCCATATTTGGTGAATCCAGAAACATGGATCATCTGAGGAAAAGTGTGAGAGAGGAAAGCCAACCCCAGAGAAAAGGCATGGAAGCTACAAACACTGGAAGCACGCATTGTAAGTATAGGACCACCCAAGACCTTTGGAGCTCACAATTTGCAATAGATTGCTAAAATTGCTGGAAGTGGAATTGTGTTTTTCTTCCCCACCCCAACCATTTGTAACTTTTGGAATGGAAATGTCTGTTTTGTGCCATTGAATGTTGGAATCTTTATGCTTGTATGGAGGCTCATGGCTAAGAGTTCATCTTAAATCTCAGGGGGTGACTTTGGATTTAGACTTTTCAGCAATGCTGTGACTACTCTTAGAGACAGAAGGAATGCCTTTTTACATAAAAGGGGATGTGCATGTGTCCTTGGTGGGCCAGGGATGGAATGTTATGGCCTGCGTCTAGATGTTCTCCCAAAGCCTCATGGTAGTCATAAGTGGTGCTTCTTCAGAGGTGGCTGGATCT
Source organism: Cavia porcellus (assembly GCF_034190915.1). Classification (NCBI taxonomy): domain Eukaryota; kingdom Metazoa; phylum Chordata; class Mammalia; order Rodentia; family Caviidae; genus Cavia; species Cavia porcellus. The sequence continues at coordinate 75,554,468 of NW_026947494.1, read as the reverse complement.
AGAGTGTGTGATGCTGGATTTGATTCATGGTGCATTGCTAGGATCAAAGGCTTTAGGGTTAATGGAATGACTGCTACTTCCCTTAAGTATCCTAGATAAGACATAAGGGTAGATAGGTAGAGATGTGTTCATCCCCCTTGCTTGCTTGTTTTGCTATCTTTGGCTCTGTAGGAACTGTTTCTCCTCTGTGATGCCTGTCTATCGTGCCACCCTACCTTGGAGCCATTCAATTATGGACTGAAACACCTACACTCTGTGAGCCAAATAAATCTTTCTTCCTTTAAACATTTTTTACACAAGACTGTTTCTCATTGAGTAACCTCCTTCACTTTTCTCATGTAGAGTCCATCGTTTCCTGCCATCTAGATAGACAGTTCAGTTAAACTGCTATTTAATGTCTTTACTGTGGTTTATGTTCCCTAATAGTAACAGATGATTCTGCTTGTAATCTATATCTAACCTGCATCCCTATTAAGTTTCATTTCTTGTTTTTTCCATTTAAAAGTAAACCAGTTTCAAGTGATGATTTTAAAATTAAAGACATTTCAATTCAGAGAGACATAAAGTTAGCTTAAAATGTCTATTTTTGGAGGAAAGAGAATTGTATTAACCTGGCTTTTCCTGGTTACTTAACATGATATCAAATTCTAGAAGGAACTTTAGAAATTCGAGCAAAATTTCAACCAAAGATTGATTTTATTTGGTGCTTCTCTCTACTTTTCTACTTTTCTTTTCATACCCAAGACCAACAGAAGAGTCTGTAATCCAGATGTAGGCACATGCTGACCATTTCCACAGTGGGTCAGTGAGCCAGAGGCTGTAAGCACACAAGCCTTTCTAAACTGATTTTGCTTCCTCCTCCTCCTCCTTCTCCTCCTATTTCTCTTCTCCCAACCCCTTCTTCCTTCCTTCCTCTCCTCCTGTTACTCTTCCTTGTTCACCTCTCATTCTACTTCCATACCTGGGCTCTTATCATTGTTTCTCTAGAAACACATCTTGCCTCTTTTCCTCTGTTTCTGTCTCCTTCTTTTCCTCTGTCTTTTCCCACTGGGCTAATTAATTTACTACTTGAAACAGTTACTCCCAAGTTTTCTTTCTATTTTCTCTATGCTGTTAATTTCTTTACTTAGATTCTGTTTTGTTTTTTTTTTAACCCATCAATTTGTGAAGTCTTTTTTTCTAAGTGAGAGTCCCTTTTTGCCATCACCTGTTCATAGACTTTACCAGAACATTTGCCTTGACAGACTCACAAGTATTGTAAAGAGAACTCAGAACAGCTTATCCGGGCTTGGATTGTTAAATGTCCTTGTGGGCAGATCTTAGAAGGAAGTCCGTCAATTGCAGGTGCCCTTGGACATGAGCGATTTACACAATTGTGTGCTGTCTTTGTGATTGGCTTCCACTTTATGACTTCAAAGTTTTAACAGTAGACTGATGGGGTAACTGTGAATTGCACCGAAATTTGTAAAGATATAGCTCATAGAAGGGAAGAAGGATTCTCAAAAGTAGGACTGAAAGCACTGAGTCCAACTAAAGCTTCTAACAAATAAGTTATTTACAAGTTTTACTGGAGCTAGGACCATAACCAAGACTCCTCATTTAGGGTTTTTGTGTTTGGAAGTAATCATATTTGTTTGCTAACCACAATAGGCCAATCGTACTCCCCCTTCTACACTTGTGAGAACCAAAAATTTCTCCAGGAATTGGCAAATATAATTTCTTGACTTCATGAATCCCCTGGAAAGCAAATTTAACATTCTTAACAAATATTCCAGTAGGAGAATTTTCCCTGAACACACGCTTTAATTTCTCTTATGTAAGTGCAGGCATGAAATGTCATATAAGCTTATGGTTAACTTTTTGAAAAACCAGCGAATAGTTTTCAAATTATTGGAAGTTCTTGCCAGCATGTGTGAGAGATTGAGTTCCTCAACATACTTTTCAACACTTGGTGTGGTTAATTTTTATAATATTACACTTTCTAATAGAAGTGAGGAGGTATCTCATGGTGGCTTTAATTTGCATTTCCCTGATGACTAAGGATGCTGAGTATCTTCATGTGCTTATCTTCTTGGGTGGAGTCTTTCAGGAGACATTAATTTTTAGTACCTGACTGAGAGTGTCTTAAAAACCATGTTTCATGTATTTTGTTTCTTATATTTTTTAGCTGTTTCAGCCTGGAGGATGGATCTGACACCCGATCATCTGTCTTGGCTGGAAACAGGACTCTGAACCTACCTAAATGTGTTTTTCTGGTAGTTACTCACAAATACATAATTCCATGTTATTTTTATCCTCCATATTTTCAATTTCTAAGCCTCAGACTTTTAATTTTCTTGCTCTTGGGTTTCAATATTAGTTTGCTTGGTAAGAGTCTTATCACATGGTATCTTTGCTTATTCTTGTTTACTTAACTTCTCCTACACATTTTAAAAATACCAGGGGACCTGAATGATGCTCACAAAATTTGGTTTAGTAATTAGGACACCCAAAAGAATTGAGAGGATAACTGGAAAAGATGAACAGAAATTAAGAATGACATCTATTTCTAGGCCCAAGTTTACTTCTGGAGTCCTTAAAAGTAACTTGGTATAAAAGAAAACATGCTATAAGATAAGTTTTATTAAAATTAAAATAGAGGTATAAAATTAAGAAAACAATAAGGCAATCCAGAGAGTGGGAGAAAATATTTGCAACATATTTAACTCTAGTCAACTGAAGATTAATAATGGTCAAAATGTGTTAAATGTCTCATAAAAGGAGATAGCTAGGAGAGGTAGCCACATACCAGAATGCTCATCACTTGTAGTCATCAGGGAAATTAAAACTAAAATCACAGTGATACCTAAGTACACCTATGAGAATGCCTATTATTAAAAGAATCGACAGTGTCAGATTTTGGGTAAAGACACAGAGGAACCAGAATTCTCATACATTGCTGAGGTGTGCATGCTATTATACAACCACTTTGTGTGTTTTATCATGTTAGATACTTTAAAATTATTTAGTGGGTTTATCCTGTGATTTATCAGGCTAGATTCTAGATATTTTCCTTTGAAAATGAAAACATATTCATGAAGACTTTTCTATAAATATTAATGAAAAAACTGTTTATAAAAGCTCCAAATGCCCATCAAGAGTCAAATGAATAACTGGAAATGGAACTCAATGGTAGAATGTTTGCCTGGCACATGTGAAGCCCTGTGTTTGAGCTCTAGGACTATGTAACACACAAAACCCCCAAATAGTAAATGGGTACACTGTGGTAAGCTCATACTACTGACTATTACTCAGCAAAAAATAAAGAACAAAAAGCTGATGCATGCAACAGTATGGAAAGATCTCTAAATATATGCTGAGTGAAGGGAAAAGTTCCATCTGTGTCATTTAATTTATGTAAAATCTTAGAAATGACAAAAACTATAGGAACGTAGAGCAATCATGTTGGGATCAGGGAAGAGAACTGATTGCAAGATGACAGAAAAGAAACATTTAGAGTAAGTGAAATGTACATTTTGCTGGTAATTATGCAATTATATATAATTGTTGAAATCAATGAAACTGCATTTAAAAGAAGGGAATTATGTTGGGAATAAAACTTAGTGGAAGAGGGCGTGTCTAGCGTGTGTGAGACTCAAAGTTCAATCCCCAGTACTGCAAAACAAACTTGGAGGGGAGGTGCTTATACTTTTAATGTTTGAGTGTGGGCACTAACATTGTAACATTTCCACTGAAAAGATAACAGGGGAAGCACTTTTCTATGATAAACAGTGCAGCAGGGCAGTTTATCACCTGCTATTTAATTCAACGTTTTAGCTTCTCTGAACATTGTTGATGTTGCTTATCAAAGGAATATTTTGTAGAAAATAATATAAATCTTTGAAGTGCTTCCAGTTTTGAAATGAAAATTTCAGTTTAAACATTGCATAAATCACTAGGAACGTCCTATAAAACCAAACCCAATTTATAAACTTGGGATGAACAGGTTAGGTTGGGAAGTGGAATCAGACACTGACTACACCATTACTTTCGCTTTAGGTATGTGTGCTGTTGGACTGTGATGAAGGGGTGTGGGTGGAGGACTGAAGACACGATGACAGAAAGGCAACTACCAAAGTTTTCCTCACTGAGGCGTATTAAAGCCGAATTCAACACTTAAATGCTGTTAGTCCCACAGTAAATAACAGTGTACTCTTATAATGACTCTTTTTCCAGATTTTTTGAAACCTGAGATCCACTTTGATTTTCTGAGCCAAAATGCCCAGGAGTGGAAATATTACCAGGAGCACAGGTATTTAGACCATGGAAATGTAAAAAGAAAAGGTCTCCAACTTGTGAATCTTAGCATAGAACTTTGCAAAATGCTTTTTTTTTTTTTGAAAATCCCTTGCATGTCTAGTCTTCAGTGTGGTGCTGAACTAGGAAGTCCTAGAAAGTCCAGTGATGATCTCGATGGAAACAGAAGGGCCTGTTTATTATGGAACATTGGAAGGGTGCTCTGTTGCTTCTTGTGGCTTCAGGGCCTCTTGTCTCTTGATTAGCATTTGGAAAAGATTCATCCCCCCCCATCTATTTCCTCCAAAATAACACGGTTTTTTGTTTGTACATTTTCATATGCATAATATAAATTTTTGTAAAATTCAGGTATCCAGGGTTTGTTTTGCCAAAAATATGTCACATTCACGCCCTAAAGCAGTGCTGAATATGCCTCATGGGGCAGCCATTCAGCATAGAATGGAGGTTAGGGGAACATGCGTAGACAGAAGTCTATCTGTTCTGCAAATTTCTTGGCGAAAACCTGGATGGGTACCTAAACCCAAAGGACCAAGCATTTTATTCAAATTATGCTGATTAGGTACATAAGCTAAGGACAGAAGTCATATCCCTAAGCATGGGACATTTTCTATTACTGCTCACACTCTGCAGTCTTTGCCCTTCCTCCCTGGGAGTATGGTAGGTGGAGATATTTTCCCTTGGCTCACGTGCTAGACTTCCTTTCCCTTTGGAATTTTTCACCATAAAATTATAAGAAAAATCCATGTAAAAGAAATGAGGGAAACATTCTACAGTGTTTTGCATCTCCTGGAAAGGTCACCAGGATGGTTTTTGATTTGGAAATGTTGACCTCAAGCAATAAGGGAAGATTAGCTCCATTAAAGGAAGGGAAAATGGACCTGAGACTGACCAGGCTCTCGTTTCTTCAAGGACAGATGACACACACGCATCTAGAAAAGTCTCAGCGACAACCTTTTTAATTTCTGATCCCTAAGGGGACTTCTTTTTGAATCCCCAAATTTAAAAAAACCTGGCACACTTCTAATTTTAAAAACATTTCAACTGTAAATAGAACAAAAATATTAAGGTACCATTCATTTAACCAGTGATCACATATGAAAATATCAAAAATAGATATTAGCTCCCTAAAATTCTCATGTGTTTCCTCATTGTTTTTCTTTATAACTGTTACCTCCTAAGGTTTTACCTTAAATATTATAGTTTAGTCTAGTTTTGAAGTTTGAATAAGGAAAAATAATATTTTTCATGTGTTCATTTATGTTTTTGCTTTTTTGCCCACTCTGTGTTAGTAGGTGTCATCCATGGTATGGGTAGCTATAAAGTCAGGTCTCTGTAATCACGAATTTTCCCTCCAGGGACATGGAGTGATGGCTGAAGGGGTTTGAGCATCCTTGGATTTTTCATGTGTGGGTCCTGATACTGAGGGACACCCATATTACACTGTAGACAGACCTTTTGCCATTTAAAAGGTTACATCATTATTTATTTCTTATCACAATATGGGACACCCATATTACACTGTGCCACACATAGCACAGTTTGTCTACTGATCAATAATGGTGGTATTTGGCTTGGTTCCCACTTTTGATTGTTATAAACAAAGCTATGGTGAATGTTCTTCCGTATGGTCTTATACACATGTGCAGGAGTTTCTTGTGATATCTTTTGGGGTCTCATTGATGGTCACCCTGTATTCATAGCTCTTAACTTACAGGGTAATGCCAAGTTTTTATCCCAAACTCTATCAATTTATACTATGATCAATTTATCAATGTTCATTGATGACCTACTGTGTAATTTAGATCTTGTGGGAAAAGTGACGAACAAAATCACAGCTGTTGCAGTCAGGATTTGTAAGGCAAACAATTTAATACAGGCAGGACACATAAGTTATAGGATTATTTTATAATATTCATCCAAATAATCAAATGCAAAAGAGTATGGAAGATTTGTCCACACTCTACAGACTCAAAGAACTCAGCTTAGGGCCCAGAATCCATGGCAATGCCCTCCATGAGTCCAGCTGAAGACCTAGAGCCCATGACAATGTCTCATGCAAGTCTGCATAAAGGATCTGCTCTGCCAAGGCCCAAAGGTCAGTGAAAGCTAGAAATTCTGTGCCAGCAGAATGAAGGATCTCTGCCAGCAGGCTAAGGGATCTGCACTGGAAGCAATGCTCTAAGTAAAGACCAAACCCTCCTCTCCTTCCAAAGAACTGCAACCATCTATAGCAACAGCAAGATCCCAATAGCAAGATCCTGAGCTCCTCCAAAGATAACAGCTGAGTCCATTCCAGGAAAACCAGCATGACAGCCTTCTCCAGGAGGATCAAGCACACCATCTTTTCCTCCAGTTCTTTTTTTTATACTTTTGGCAAAAATCCTCAGCTGGGCCATCCACACCCAGCACCATGCTGATTCAGTTCAGTTGGTTGTTACAAGTTGATCATTAGTTAACCTTGCCTTAGGTACATTTACATTCTAGTGAATGATAGCAAATAAATAATGATGTAACCTTTTAAATGGCAAAAGGAAAGATACAACAAAGCATAGTTAGGAGACAGAGGATAAGAGGCAGGTATTCCTTTAAATAGAAGTTGGGTGGATTTCTGCTCTCCAGGGAGATTCAGGCTTAAAAAATTGTGCCCTGGACTTGCATGTAAGCTTAGAAGTCATCACTCTGCCCTAAGAACAAGTAAAATGCTGAACAGACGGAAGCATCAACAACTCTTCAGGGATCTATAAAAGAAGGAAGGACACAGAGCAAATCACTGCCTCCAGATCAGAGAGACAAAAAACGTGAGTACAGGCGCCACAGCCTACCAGAAAAGAGACTCTGAACTTGCAAAGGAAAACCTGAGCTGTAACCAGCAGGTTGCTGGAGGTTTCACACGTACAAGTCTGAGACTTGAAAGTCCAGGGGTAGTTGCCATGTATATTGTTATAACCACTTTCAGGAGTTTTACCAGGTTCCCACACCAAATACCAGGAAAAACTCCCTTGTGCTTCTGGCGGGGAGAGAGGTAAGAAATCACTCTGAAACCCACTGCAGCTCTATGTTTTTCTTACAGGTCCTGCCTTAAGGATAAACTAGTTCACCGGTGCCTGAATTGCTGGGGCTTTATCAGAGCCTAACTGACCTAGGAGAAGGGTAATACTCAGTTTCGTCTCACCTTGCTATGCTGTCTTACTAAAGGGGTGGGAGGGGATGTTGAGGAGCTTGTGTGAACTCACATATCAGAGGCACAGACTCAAAGAAGGCCTCAGCTGTGATCCCAGGGCTATAGAACAATTTCCTCAGTCCATACCTGGGCACTGTGTCACTGACGGCCCAGTATGGTGATTCTAATTATGCAGCATATCATTAAGCAAAGGGTACGGAATACCAAAAAGGCACTGAAATAGTCCAAATTCTTAATTATAACTTTAGCATAACAGGTGTAAGATCTATATGAGAAAAACTACAAGATTCTGATGAGTGAAATTAAGAAACAAAGTAAATGGAGAACGGTTCCATGTTCATGGATAGGAAGGCTCAGTATCATCAAGATGTCAGCTCTTCCCTGCTTGACCCAGGAAGGGCCGGGGAGTTACCTCAGTGGTGTAAGCACCTGCCTGGCAAGCGTGAGGTCATGAGTTCGATCCCTGGTGCCTACAAAACAAAAACAAAGCCCAGGAAGTTATTGTGTAGACAGTGACAGACTGATTGCAAAGTTTATGCAAGAAAGCAAAAGATCTACAATATCCAATACAGTACTGAAAGAGAAGAACAAAATTGGAAGACTAATGCTACCTGACTTCAGTAATTACTAAACAGCTACATCAGTCAATGCAGTGTGGTATGGGCAAAAGAACAAATAGGTCAGTAGAACAGGACAGAGAAGCCAGACCTACATCAATGTGGTCAGTTGGTCTTTAGCAAAGAATTCAAGGGAATGGAATGACAATTCTTTTTCAGCAGGTGGTACAGGAACAATTGGACATTCACGCATGAAAAATTCTAGACACAGATCTCAAGATTTCATAAAAACAAACTCAAAACTGATCATATAAATGGAAGACTTACAACAATACAGTCCTACAAGATAATATAAGAAACACTTAAATGGCTTTGGGTTTCATGATAACTTTCCACATGCACCAGATCTCTGAAAACTAACTGAAAAATTGGACTTCATTAAAATGAAACCCTTCTGCTCTGTGATAGACAATATAAAGAGAATAGACGGACAATTAATTCACAACCTTGGAGGAGATATTTATAAATGATACTGTTATACAAAATATGTAAGAAATTCTTGAATCTCCATTGTTTTGTTTTTATTGTTTCTATTCTATCCTGTTCCATTCAATTTTTAATATGTTCAAAGGTAGTATCTGCAGCTATTTTGAAGACAACAAAGGCATTGTAGTAACTATTGTTGATTTCATAAGGTTTGGAAGTTCTGTATCACTTATTCTGGCTTACTTTGATTGATTTTATTGTTTGATTTTCCTTTGTTTTATCTTCTTTAAAATAAAAAAATAGAAAAAAAAAGAAATTCTTGAATCTCAACAATAAGAAAACAAACAAGCTGATTAAAAATGGCAACTGGCATAGGCGCCTTGCCTTGCAAGTGTGTGGTCATGAGTTCGATCCCTGGTACTGATAAAAAAGAAAAAGACCAAAAAAAAAAAAAAAAAGGCCTTTGGATGTTTCTAGAAGCTTTATTCATAATCACTGAATCTTGGAAATAGCCAAAGTCGGTGCATGAATAAATTATGGCACTTCTTTTTTTATTATTTTTTCATTTTTATTAGTATGCGTTTGTAGAGCAGAATGATTGTGGAGAAAAAATGCATCTTACTCTATTTTTGTCTGCTTCCCCTTCTTCTATCTCTTGGCCACCTTCCCATATAAGAAAGGTCTTGCTCTTTATTTCTTATTATCTATCTTTTCTTTTGCTTTTCATTTATATGTGGGGTTTCTCATATAAGATTAACCATGTGATAGCTAAGCTGATGTGTTAATTTATTCCACTTATTACAATCTCCAGGGGCACACATTTTCCTACAAATGACTCAAGTTATCCTTCTTTGTGGTACAATCGTACTCCGTTGTGCATAAATACCACACTTACTCTATCCATTCATCTGTTGGACATATAGGAAAATGAGGGCCTTCATAAACAATGGCCTATTTTACAGTGTTGAAGATAAAATGGGCTCCTGAGTCATGAAATGTGGAAGACCTCCTGGACGACTCTCCTTGAATAAAGAACAATTACTTCCACTTTGGCTAAACCTGACCCTTTCTCCAGGTACTGATATGTACAGGGCTGGCTAAGCCATTTCCTTCCCCTTCAGTTGGCTCTAAGCAATGTAAATAGGGCTGAGGTGCTGATGTGTAGTCTTTGAAGCTAGGTAACCCCCTCCTCCAGTGCTGTCCCCCTCCTCCAGTGACCCCATAAACATGGCTGAGCTCGGTGGGATGGCAGAGCCTCCACTCTATGGCTGTCAACTGGGTCCAAACCTCGAGATGAGAGGCTATGGCTTCCCAGGGCAGAGAAGTTGGCGCATCAGAAACCGAAAGATTAGCCCACAAGACATTAAATGCTACCTCGATTGTGCTATGCAGATTGATCTTTACCCTTCTCTCTGCATATTGCAGAGTGCTCATCTTCATCTCCTAGCTGGCCCAGCTCACAACACTCATAATTCTCACCGTTCTCACAGTCGCTCATTCTCTACCAACTTCCTTCTTTGTGAATTAATAAAATCTAATTTTATTAATTAGAATAATTAGGGGTCAGGTCCTTGGTTCTGATGTGCCTTCAGCCTGGTCAGACTTAGGAGGCCTCGGCTGCCCATGATGATAAATATGGTCATGGGGGCTGGGGATTTAGCTCAGCGGCATAAGCACCTGCCTTGCAAGTAGGCGGTCATGAGTTTGATCCCCGGTACTGATTAAAAAAAATAAATAAATATGGTCATGGCTTGCACTGGAAGTGATAGGTTAGAAATTAACTCACTAGAATTCCATGGGGTTAGAAATATAAACTTCCTGGACCAAGATGACGATGGGAGAGGGGTCTCTGTAAAGAAAAGATATGGAAGATCATTAAATGAATATTACCAAGTGAAAGAAATTATCTGAAAAGGCTACATACTTTATGATTCCAACTGCATGACAGGGGTTTTGGATGGAGGGAGGAATAAATAGACAGCTCATGGAGGGTTTTTATAGTAGTTAAAGTACTCTGTATCAGACAGTATGATGATGGATAACACCTTATGCATTTGTCCAAACCCATAAGATGTACACACCAGGAGGGAACCTCTTGCAAGGTATAAACTTGGGAGATACTGATTTGTGAACGTAGGTTTGTTAATTCTAACAGACTTACTACTCTGGTGAGGGATTCTGTTAATGAGGCAGGGAATATATGGAAAATCTCTGTACCTTCCATGTAATTTTGCTGTGAAGCTAAAACTTCTTTAAAAATAGTCTCAAAGGGCCAGGAATTTAGCTCAGCAGCTCAAGCACTTGTCTAGTAAGTGTGAGGTCATGAGTTCAATCCCTGATACAAAAACAAAAATTCTTAAAAATAGAGTTGTGTCCATATGTTGATTTTACTTTATGTTTCTTTAATTATCAATGACCTGAATACTTTTTCTTTGGTTATTTAAATTTAACCTGTTGTGGGGCTGGGGATTTAGCTCAGCGGCATAAGCGCCTGCCTTGCAAGCAGGCAGTCGTGAGTTCGATCCCTGGTACCGAAAAAAAAAAAAAATAATAAATAAATAAATTTAACCTGTTGCAAAGTTCCTGTGAAGGTCTTTTTGTTCTTACTTTCTTGATTCATCAAAACTATTTTTCTGTCTTATTGATAATTTTGATGAACAAAATGAAATTTATGCAGTCATATCTGTCAGTTTTTTCTTTATAAAGCTATGCTATGGTAGAGTTTTTCTGATTTGATTTCTCTATAAGTAATCCAGTGACTAGATTCTGATGGCTGTACCAGCTCTGTTCTGTAGGTAGTAGAGCTTCAAGACACAGTATTAGTGAACATTCAGGGCTGGGTCTAGAGCCCTGACCCTATAATCTTAATAATTCCTCATTATCCCAGTATAGTGTGCTACTGACCCTGTGTAGCAATGCCAAAATGCTGTATGGTTCATTCTTACTTTTTGAGATCTCACGATTGGCTGCTATAACACTAGAGGAAAAGATTTCACATAAAAATTTCCACGATTGTGTAAAGGATTCAGTATGTAGACGTCTAAGCGCCACCTGTGGAATCAGGGGCTGAAAAATGCAAAACGACTGTGTACTGAAGAACTGGAAGACCTATCTTGAAGAGTAAAGATCTGGAGCTTTCTGCAGTCTTGTGCAAGTCTGTGTCAGAAAGCCAAAGGGTCTGCACTGGCGGCTAAAAAGTTCACACTGAAGCCCAAAGGAACTGGAAACTAATATCTAAAGGCAGTGGAAAGGACCAGAGAGCCTCTGAAGATACCAGGGAAGACTTCCTTATTCTGCCCCTTTCTATTCAATCCAGACTGCAAGCCTATTGGTTGGTGCCTTGCACATCCAGGTGAGTCTTTCCTCCTCAATTTGTGGCCCACGCATCAGTCATCCACAGACACACCCAGAGCTCTACTCATCTGTTAGTTAGGTTTTTGTTTTGGTTTTTGTAGTGGGGATTGAACTCATGACCTGTGCTTTCTTAGGTAGTTTTTACTCAAATCAAATTAACACATCACATTTAACCATCTTAGCTACACTCCGTCTCTGGCCTTTGTGCCTTGGAAAACGATGCTGGTCTGGTTGGAAGCACTTTCCTTCTTTGCTTTTCTTCCCATATTCTTTGTGCAATGCCTGCTTATCTCTGAGTCTCTCTTGGTGCCCACTTGCACCAGAAATTAAATTAGGGTACCTCAACAATTTTGGTGTTGGTCTCTTTCTATGTCATCACTACTCTGACCACAATGCATGTTGGGTATTTTAAAAAGTAAACATCATAGCACTTAACTGTGCTCTGCAAGGACCAGGACAGCCAATAATCCTACGGAGCCAAATGCCCAGTACAATAATGATGTTATGATGGATACTGAACAACTGCTCTTTATCTAGACATGAACTATGAAAAGCATAGCCAGCGGTGATCACTTAATGAGTTTGGCTGGCTGATTGCATTTAGGGATGTCCATTGACTCAGTAATGAACTGGAAACATTCCTTTCTTACCTTTAAGCCCTATTAAGACTACCGCCACTGGTTCTGGTACTGGGTTGAAGTGGGTAGGAGAAGTAGGACAATTGAAAGACTGCTAGGGTATAGAAGGGACCTTACGGGTCCACCTTAAGCCACCTGTGAAACTAGGATAAACGGCCGTATTCAAACCATCGTAAGCAATCTCTGCCCTGTATACATTTGGGGGAGACTTGCAAAGCCTGGCAAAAGCAGAGTGAGCTCCCTGTGCGGTTAGGGTGAATTTGAAGCAGACCCTCCACCGATTCTGTGCACTTCAAGCTGTTTATCTTTTAAAAATAGGGCAGTGGTTACACAGCTGAGGCCTGAGCCTTCCCAGAGCCTGCGCTCCCCTGCCGCTCCAAGCCTGATAGCACTTCCTTCCTGGCCTTGCGTGGCTTCCTGCTCTGGTCTTATCACCACACAAAACTTGACACTGGACTGGAATGCACTTACCATCCATAAATGGAAATCTCTTGCTTTCTACACTTACAAACAACTATCATCTGCTGAACGCCTTCTTTATTCTCAGACTTCATTTACTCTAGCAGACTATGATTCCTACAAAAGCACTTTCTCTTCCTGGCCTTCATTTTCACCTGAAGTTCTAAACTTCTGTTTTATCAGCCAAGAAAACAAACAAGCATGGCATCTGTGTAACGATTAGTCAGAGAGAAGTGACGAGAAGCTGAGGTGTTTACAACAGCTTTGGGGCCTGGCTTCCCACACATGGGAATTACATGTTATACCATTTCCTCCATTTATTAGCACCTGCCTTAAAGAGGGAGGGGGGTAGGTGGGTTGTGAACAATACGATGTAAACAAATGCATTTTTAGCACTGACACCTTTGACTTCCTTTGCAAAATTTAAGCATCTTAGTAATTAAGTCACTTTCCCCCTCATCATCTGCAATTTGCTGTACGGCTTGTTTTCCCTCATAAAATTTCATAAAATTATCTAATTGAGCATTAGATAATCGTTACACCGAAAATTAAAATATAGAATGCCAAATCCGTTAAAGACCAGATGGGGCTCACAAAATGTTTAAAGCGTCTTCCTTGAGCAAGTTAATATTGCTCAATATAAAGAGTTTTAGGGACATACAGCAAAAAGTGTTCTCTGATTTGCAATGTACAGTATTCAGTAAAAACTATTTGAAAATAACTTGAAATTTGGAATGGTACTGATCTGGAAAATTTAAGGGGTTAATGAAAAGGAAAAGCAGCTTCAAGGAGCTTTCTGGGAGTGTCTTGGCTTTCTAAATTCAATTGCCTTTCATGAGCTCATCAACCTTCTTAAGATATTATGATCTTTTACCCAGGCCAGGGGAATTTCCTCAGATATGATTAAAGAGTGGGCGGAGCAACATCCTCAGAAGTCAGAGGACTTAATATTGGAAACATGAACTCTCTTGGAGCCATTCCCGATTTTATTATTTCAGAGGAATTCCCCCTTGAAGAACAACTCCCACGATGGAAGTCAGGGCATGGAGGAATCCTTTTGAAATGTGTTTATTTTTTAGACAAAAAGCTGAAGGCTTTTTTTTTTTTGTCTGTGAAACTACTAAAGACAGAGTCAGGGAAAACATTTTGAAGTCTCTTTCTTAGGATGAGTAAGTTAAACAAGTGTTGAATACTCAGAAATGCACTTGAAAGGTACCCAGACATCTTGGGACATTACTTCAGTCTCTTGAGGCAGCCCCATGGACCCCGGGGTAGGATGGCTTAGAACCTTTAGGCATTTTCTAAGAACCAGACAGTTTTAGTGAAGCCACTAAGTGTGAGGATGAGGATCCTGTGATAGGTTATGAAGGAGAGATGCGGGAGAGGAAAAGAAAAAGGGACTGAGTCAGATGTGAGGCAGGTTTTGAGGAGAGAGACCTGCCAGAGAAGCAGCAGTGGGCCAGCGTGGAGTCAGGAAGGGACCAGGCTAGAGGTCAGAAAAGGGCATTTGGGGTAACTGTACAGACCCCCGGGTCTCTTGGGACCCGAAACCAGAGAGTGCAGCCAGGTGGGAGGGGAGACCCTGGAAGGGAAATCAAACCAGGAAGACAAGGCTACTTTATGTATGACCTCCCAGGGTAGGGTGAGAATTCGGAATACTAATTTTTATTGCAATAAATAGTCATACAATTTATAATTTTGACTATTTTCATCCCTTTTATGGTTCAGTGACAGTAAGACATTTGTACTGGTGTGTGACCATCACCACCATCCATCCCCAGAACATTTTCATCTCCGAAAATGGAAACTCCATCCCTTTAAACAAGCACTTTCCAATCCTCCCGCCTCACTGCCCAGTAGCTATCAATCACCTTTCTGGTCCTCTGAATTTAGCTGTTCTGCATAACTCACAGAGTGGAAACCATACACTATTTCTCTTGGGACTGGCTTATTGCACTTAGCACAATGGCGTCCAGCTTCATTCACGTTGTAAAATTTGTGGCACAAGCTCCTCCCTTTTAGACTGAGAAATATTCCATTAAGGCACACTGTTTTATCCATCTGTTCACCTGTGGGTGAACTTATGTGTGGTTCCCACATTTTGACTACTGTAAGACTGCAGGAACATTGATATGTAAATACTTGTTTCAGTGGCTGTGTTACTGGGTCGTGTTGTAATGCTGCTTAGTCTGAGGAGCTGCCACAGCTTTTCAGAATGACTGCACCATTTAGAGTCTCATCAGCAAAGGGCAAGTGTTCCAGTTGTTCCAAATTCTTGCTAACATTTGCGATTTATTGTTTTTTTCTGTTTTATTTTAAATAATAGCCATCCTCGTGGATGGGAAGAAGAGTTGGAAATTATTAAGTTTGAAGCTGTTGCATGATTTTAACAAAAAATTATCCAATTCCTTTTTTTAAAAAAAAATGTTCATGTTGGTTGCTTTAGAAGAAAGAAGACAGTTTGAAGGGACAGAAGAAAACAATTGTGCAGACTAAGTATGAGAGTACTCCAGAGAAGCGGTGGTGGTATATGCTAGGGAGAAATTTGGAAGAAGAGAAGCCAGTACACTCAAGACACACTTTAGCAGTGCAATTTATTGGTCTTGTAGATGCACTGGATGTGGAGATTGCTGCAAAAGAGGAGAATGAATAATGGCTTGAGGTTTGTGGGAAAAACAAGTGGGTGCATGTTGCACTACTTTGAGAAATGATAGGGGAAAAGTTCTTGTACCAGTGGAGAGCAAACGCCTAAAAATATTCAGGGGCAACATCACGAAACAGAAAATTGGATTTGTAAAGTAGAGACTGGGGAAACCAGCTCAGAAAAGTTAAATAACTAAGATCACACAATGAAAGCTGCAGGTGTGAGCCCAGGATTGTGTGAAATAATAACCTTGGTCTTCTCCAGTGTAGGTCTTCACATTCTAATCAGAGCAGCTCAGGCTGTGGGAATTTGCAGCAATGAGTGTGACAGTCTGTTTGGAAAGTCTCTAGTGATGAAAAAGAGACTCAGTGATTACTGAGAAGCTCAGAATGCAGACCTTGAAGAGCTTCTGAGAGTAACTAAAACAAGACATTTGGAAGATGATGGACAAACATGGAGCAGAATTCTTCTTCAAGATTCATATATATGGAGTTTTAAAAAGCTAGTTGCCTACTGCTGAGAAGCAATATTTTGTTTCCTAAAAAAAGCTTTGCAGTTAAACTCTTTCATGAAAGTGAAAGGAAAGAAACACTGTCAAAGCTGTGTCTTAAAGCTAGTATTACTCCAATACCAACAATGGACAAAGATTCAACTAAAAAAGAAAACTATGGTCTAATTTTCTTAGTAAGGTAAATGCAAAAATCTTCAAGAAGACAGCAAATTATTAAAGACGTCATACTTGAAGACAAATTGGCTTTATCCCGGGGATGCATGGTTAGCTCATCATACATAAATCAATAAATATAATACTTGACATAAAAAGGAGTAAGAATAAAAATTATATAATAATCTCATTAGATGCCAAAAATGTCTTTGCTAGACTTCAACATCTATTTATGGTTTTAAAAAACTTGACAAAAATAGACAAGAAAAGGGCATATTTCAAACCAGTGAAAGTCTCTTATAACAAACTCACTACCAACATCATATTAAATGAGGAAAAACTGAAAGCTCTCCCTCTAAAATAAGGAACAAGATAAGGGTGTTCACTATCACTTCTGTTCAGTATAATCTCAAAACTTTAGAGAGAGCAATTAGGCAAGAAAAAGGAATAAAAGGACTATGAGTAGAAAAGAAAAACGTCAAATTATCCTCATCTGTGGGTAACATACTCCTTTACATAGCAGAGTTCAAAAAATTTGAAAAATTCTACCAGAATTAGAATAAACAAATTGGAAAAACATATTTAGCAAAGTCACAATATACCAGATCAGCTCACAAAAATCAGCAGTGTTCCTGTACAGCATCAATGAACTCATGGAGAGAGAAACAGAAAATAATTCCATTCACAGGAGCTTAAAAACAGCTCGTGAATTAACCTAACTGATGCAATGAAAATTACAGAACCCTGAAAGAAGAGATTGAAAAGAACGTTAGAGGGCAGGGGATGCAACTCACCAGCACAGCATTTGCCTGGCAAGCGCAAGGTCCTGCGTTGCATTTCTGGAACCAGGAGAGAGAGAGAGAGAGAGAGAGAGAGAGAGAGAGAGAGAGAGAGAGAGAGAGAGAACATTAGAAAAATGAAAATACATCTGGATAGGTGGGACTAATATTATCAACATTACCATATCACTAGAAATTATATATATATATATATAAAATGCAATTGCAATGAAAAATACCAACAGCGTTCTTTGCGAACTAGGAAGATCATCCCTAAAATTTATGTAGAACCAGAAGAGACCCAAAATAACCAATGCAAACTTGAGCAAAACCAGCAAAGCAGAAGGCATTACAATCCAAGATTTCAATTATACTGCAAAGCTATAGTAATAAAAACAGCATGATACTGGCACAAAAATAGGCAAGATACCAATGGAATGGAATTGAAGATGCAGAAATAACCCAGGGGATCTTCAGCTGTCCAATTTTGACCAGGAGGCTGAAAACATACATGGGAGAAAAGATGACCTCCTTAAAATATAGTGGTGGAAAATCTGATTATCCAGATACAAAAGAGTGAATCTAGGCTCTTATTTCTCACACTGTGCTAAAATGAAACCAAAATGGATCAAAGATCTAAATATTAAAATAGAAACACTGAATCTGCTGGAAGATAGAATAAGTGAAATTCTTGTAGCCAGAGGCAAGGACTTTCTGAACAACACCCAAGTTGGACAAGAAATAATACTAAGAATCAATAAATGGGACTATATTAAGTTAAAAAGCTTCTGCACAGCAAAGGAAATAATCAACAGAGTGAAGAGATGTACAGAATGGGAAAAAATGTTGTGACGTACTTGTAGGACAGAGCTGTAATATCTAGAATGCTTAAAGAACTGAAAAGAAATAGACCCTTCAAACTAAAAGACTGAATCAGAATATGAGAAATTGAAATAGGTTCTTTTCAAAAGAAGTACAAATGACCAATAAGTACATGAAAAAATGCTTAGCAATTTGGACCATGAGAGAAATACAAATTAAAACAACACTAGATTTCATGTTACCACATTAAGAATGGCTATCATCAAAGACTCAAACAAAACAAAACAAAATAAAACAAAATAACAAATGCTGGCAAGATGTGGGGGAAAAGAACTCTTTTACACTGTTGGTGGGAATATAAACTAGTACTACCACTACGGAAGTCAACGTGGAGATTCCTCAAAAATCTAAAACTGAAAATTCCATTTAATCCAGTCATTCTTTTGGGTGTCTTTCCAGAAGAGTTAATGGCATCATAGTACAGTGATACTTGTGTATCCATGTTTATAGCAGCACAATTCATAATAGCTGAATTATAGATGTGGCCTACATGCCAGTCAGCCTATGAATAGATAAGGAAAACATGGTATATACACACAGTGGAGAACTACTCGGCCTTAGGGAGGGAGGCGTGTGAGTCGTTTGTAGGAAAATGGGTGGGTCTTGAGACCATAGTACTAGGTAAGATAAATCAGACGTGGAAGGATAAATACTGTATTTATCCTTACATGAGAAACCTAAAATATAAATAAAGAATAAGATGAGAGAGATGATAGAGAATAGGGAAGTAGAGTTTGTGGAGATGGGAAGGGGTCCGGGGAAAGAAATAAAGATGTAATGTGTACACACACCAATTTTTCAAGATGAGTGTCAATATTACATATTTCAAAAATACAGCAATAAAAACCATTTAAAAACACAATCCATAAATTGCAATGGTGATAAGAATAATTCATATAATATATAGTTTTATTTTTTAAAAAACCCTGGAGCCAGAGCTAGTGTTTAGATCATGTTACACAAGAGTGCTGATCTCTCATATGGCATCAGGTACTTGATACAAGAGACACTGGTGCGAGAGGAGGGACCCTGAGCTGATGACAGTGATGAACCGGAAGAGAGAAGTGGTGACAGCATAAAAGTTAAGAGGAGAGATTCTGAAATTAGAAATAAGTTTGGACTCACTGCCAGCAGGGTCTCTTGAGCTAGTTATTTAATCACTCTAATACTCAGTTTTATCATCTGTAAAAGAAGAAACACAGCCTCTCTATCTGAGAGGTGTTGGGAGGGTTACATCACATATAAAGGGCTTAGCTTAATAAAGACCAGTCTTTAAAATTTCAGTACAGTGACTACTGACTAAATGTTTTACCGCTGGAGAAAGCTGAGAGTCCTCAGAAAGGACTGTTTGGTAATTTAACATGGTAGATTCAAGAAACCAGGGAGGCAGCTCGGCAATTTGTACTGAACTTAGTTATGGACTAGAACAATGCTGTTGTCCTAAATGTTCAGTTTTCTTAACAATTTAGTGACTTCGCATCCTTTGATGCTTTGTAAGATTAACCATATAGCACAAATGGGTAAATTAGAAGAACAGGTTTTCTACTTTGGCTTCTGAAGCGTGAGCTAGTAGCTTTACAGCTTTATTCTTTAGTAAGGACATGGCATGTTTTCTGGAATCCTCCTCCTGGGCACAAGAGACCACCTCTTCTATGGGATTCTGAGAAGCATAAGAAGTGCTGAGTTACAGCTAGGTGTAGCCTAGGTTATTAATAAATGGTAGCGATCAGTGACCAGTAGTCATCTTCAATTTGCCCTTTTCCGCTCAGGAGAAGAATGATGGTCCAAGAATGGAGAAAAAGAAAGCTAGCCACATATATTGAACATAATAATTTCAAATTTCAAAACTTCTCTGAGAAATTAAAGATATCTTTCTATAAGAATCACTTCCTAAAATAATCTCCTATCTATAATTCTCCTTGGTAAATGAGGCATTTCAGCTTACTATCTGCATTTATTTGGTTAATCTTTTTAACTGGTTTCCTTTTGGATGGTTCATAGATTCCCCCACTTTGATGAGAGTCTTCCTGATGGAAAGCATGGCTACTGTGTTGGTTTTCTGGCTCTCTCTTACAGTCCCGGGATGCTGCCTTACTTGCTGATAAAAGGACACACTGTGTAGCCAGGCTGTGTGGTTGGTGGAGTAGGCAGCTACCGGCAGGGGAAGTGGTCTGGAGTTTCAGGATCCGTTTGAGGTCACTCAGTGATGATCAGGTGTTTGGGAGCACCGACTGGTGGTTTACGCAAGGTTCTCCAGTTGGAATAGAACACGGCTGAGCCGATTTGCATGGAGGTTAGAGACGGTGGTAGATGTGGTGGGTGGTGGATGTGCTCACTCGTGGTAAGACAGAGTCCAGGGGCAAAAGGGAGCATTGTGGGGGAACTTTCAAACTCACTGCATGGTGGAGCAGGAGAAAAAAGACATTAACAGAAAAAGGTTTTGTCTGTTTGTTTTGTTTTTTCAGACTCTAGAAATCCCACAAGAAAAGTGTCAAGGACCACAACCAAGGCAAGCCTGACTGTTGGTTGGAATTCAGCCCTGGGGCACAGGGCAGCAAGAGTCCTTGACTCTTGAAGGACCAGTTTCGTAGATGGGTAGAGAAGCCTCGCCCTCCAGTTAACCCGAAGAATTGGCTCGGTGAAGGAAATCATTGGAAGTCTTTAGTTTTAGCTAGAAAAGAAATCTGAGGCAAATTAAGTTTATCAAATAACCGGCTTTTTGACAGTTGCCTCAAATTTAGGTATTTCCGTGGGCAGGTTCATCTCAGATATATGGACTATGCTTACACCAAAATGGTTGCAAAGCTATAAAACTGCTTAAAAAACAGTATTAAGTTTTCTCTTTAAACTTGATCTAACATATCCTAACTAAATGCATATCAGTTGTTTCAATTAGCTTCTTGAGTTTTGTCTGTATTTTACTAGTTTCATACTCACTTTAATCTTTCTACTTAGTGTTTTCATGTTTATTTTTAAATAAATTATAAAATGTCTTTAGCGAGGTACATGGCACCCCTTAATTTTACTGCCTATGATGAGTGTTGGCTTCCCCATGTACCTAATAATTAAACCTTCTTAGAATTTGCTAGTTTATGGAGACACCTAAGAGAATTGCCTTGGATAATGTGGAGTCCTACTTTAAGTGTACAATCAGTTTATTTTTTAATAGAAACCTCAACTTTCAGATGAGTACATCAGCACTTAAGATATATATTGTTAATATAATGGCATGTAAGGTAAAATTAATGTAAACATTACTTAAACACCAATCTTTATTTTCTGGTTCTTCAATCACTAAAATTCCAAATACTCTATCCCATTGGCACATAGATGTTTAATTTCATAAACTAGTAGAGAAGGACAGTGACATGGGCAGTGAAGTATACTCTGCAAACTCAGAAATAGGATAGTCAAGTCTTGAATTTGGTAAGTAAAACCGTTTTTACCAAAGCTCCACTTATTAACAGCAACAGTGGATCAAAGCAAAGGTGTGATAGCAGAAAGCTATGTAGAAGCATTTAACTTTACGGAATGAGTCATTTCCATCTACTGAAAAAGGCATTCGGGACTGCAGGGCCTGGTGACAGGCACATGCCTGTAATCCTGGCACTTGGGAGGCTGGGGCAGGAGGATCGCTATGAGTTGGAGGCCAACCTGCATTACACAGTAAGTTCAAGGCCAGTCTAAACTACCTGTATGTAGTGAGACGCTGTCTCAAAAGACCAAAGAACTGCTGGGTGTGGTGGCACATGCCTGCAGTTCCAGCCTTTGGGAGGCTGAGACAGGAAGATTGATGTGAGTTGGGGCTAACCTGGGCTGCAGAGTGAGGCCAAGCCAGCCTAAACTACACAGTGAGATCCTGTCTTAAAAAAAAAAAAACAAAACAGAGTGAAAAAAGTAATGAGGTTCAATAGTAAGGTGCTTATGCTTGCCTGGCCCTGAGACTGACCTTCAGCACTATAAAACCAGAGTAAAACAAACAAGCACACATCGTGTAGAATGCATGTGTACAGAAGATGTGTGCTCACAGATGTACATGAATGGGTACATGAGAGATCAATGATAATGCATGTTTACTAAGTAGACTGGGAGAGTTTTCATTGCTTGTCTTTTTACATTTTTTGAAGTTTGTATCATATACATTGAAAAAATATAAATTTTAATATGTTTTATGACAATTTTGGCCCCATCTCTGTTTCTCTCTCTCTCTCTCTCTCTCTCTCTCTCTCTCTCTCTCTCTCTCTCTCTCTCTTTCTCTCTCTCTCTTTTTCTCTCTCTCTCTGTCTGTCTTTCATTCTTTTTTGTACTGGAAATCAAACTCAGGACCTTGTGCTTGCCAGACAGGAACTGTGTCACTGAGTTCTGTCCCCAGCCCTTGATCTATGTCTTTATTTATTTATTTTGGCTACTGGAAATTCAACTCAGAACCTTGTGCTTGCCAGGCAGCTACTGCACCACTAAGCTCTATCCCTGGCCCTGTTTTTCATTTATCTAGTCTTGGATGAGCAAAACTTTTATGTTGAGACTCCACCGAGGCTGAAAACTGGCTTCCATCCTAATTGGTTCCATCCTAATTAACTTCCTGGTTGCTCTGAAATGAGTGAGCTCTTAGGCAGGAGGGGAGAGAGGGCAGCTGTCCGTTGGTCCCCTCCTCTTCACAATGACACCCTGCAGAAACTTGCAGTTCTCCAGAGGGGAGTGGCTATTTCCAAGATGGAAGAGGAGATACAGTTTCCAAAGAGGTAGGTACTTCTTTCCCGGTCTCTGTCCTTGTTTATGTAAATGGAAAGATTCATACAAGGAAACCAAACCTTACAGCACTTTCTTTTCAAGGGTGTTTGTATATTGGTGTGTGCCAAAATGCCTGAGTTTATTAATATGCACTACATATTGTGTTTATTTCCGTTTCATCAAGGTTTTGCCAGATTATAGCCTGTCTGTGTCTGATAGTGGCTGTGTTTGTGTACGAGCATGGGTCATCTGATAACAAATTGTCGCATCATGAGATTAGGTGATGTTTAAAATGGGTGTAAGCCAGAGGAACTTGACTCCCCCAACACTTTTAGGAGATTCATCAACAAAAGAAAGTTCAAGGTATCTTGGAAGAGGTCATGGATTACAATTTTCTTGATCATTCTGAGCTTGTTTCTTCCTGCAGAGACACAATTAAAATAATGTTTTACAGTAGAAAGGTTTCATTACTGGAGGAAGGACAGCTTGTTTTAGAGGTAACTGGCACAAAATCTATCTCCTTTTCAGAAAGATTTAAAGCATTGGTTTTTAGAAGTGCCCTCAATGAACAGTTCAAGAGTCGGAGCTCTATTAGACTCCTCGGTTCCCACTGTTTATGATAATTTTCTCTGCCAAATCCAAGAACATCTGGGAAGACTGCATCTTGGGGCAGGAACTCTGTGGAATTCACTTTTGCATGCCTGGTGCAGATTTGTGGCTTTGTAAATTTCTGTGGGTTGTTTAAGCAAATGCTTGAAACAAACCCTTGCTAGGCAAAACTATTAACTAAAATTTAATCTTTGTAATATTTGTACTATCAGTACTTTCTTATTAATATCTAATCTCTCTGATTTATCACTGTCATAATCAGCTATAACACTAAATTGGTCTGGAAAGTTTTGGAAGAAAGTTTTATGCCTGACAGTTAAAGCTCATGAAAAATGTTGCCTTTATCATTATTGGTTCCATTCTAGGGGGAAATTTTCTGAAACTAAAGATTATTATTATTATTTAGTGTTTGAGGCCCCGACCACTGCTATGGGCACATCATTTTGATAAAAGTCCTTTGAAACAAGAAAATGTGCAAAAGCAATGAATTTTCTGTTCTCTTCCGTAGAGTCTGGTAATTTTAGTAATCCGCTGCCCTGTGAGATATGAGGCCACACTGTTTCCTCTGCAGTCTGTTTTTTCTTCCTTTCTTTCAAAATAACCTGCCATCTTTCCAAAATAAACACGGGGAGGAAATACATAAGTGGGTATGTAATCACCCAGAGATTTGGAGCAGCATACCTCTAAAAAAATAGTCAAAAGAAAGTAGTCATCAGAAATTTATTGTGATCTTAGAGAGCTTTTGGAGTTCTTGTAAGATTTTTAAAAAGAGACACTTACATTTATATGAGTTTCTTGAGATGAAAATCAAATAGCTATCTACCCAGAACATATTTTGGATGTAAAAATAACCCTAGATTTTTAACATTTCAATTTTGGGTGACTTCATAAAAATTATTCTATAGATTGTTAGCATTATAGAATTATTATATTTTATTGTGTGTTTATCCAATATTTATGAAGCTTCATTCTGAGGTTCTCATCTAATAACTCTATCACCTATTTACATTATATGTCTTAATTATAATATGTTTATTTCTTGCTTATTTTTAGATCCTTTGAAATTAAAGATATGTTTAGCACTGAAACCCTAAGGGTCTAGATTATTTAAGAAATATGTACAAAACTGGTTAAAAATGAGTTTAGTGAACGATTTTATGACTTTATGGTTCAGAAACTACAATGATCCCTTTCCTTTTCTTGTCCTTTCTTTGTCTTGTCTTCCCCTCATTTCCTCTTCCTTCTCTCTTTTTATGCTAAGCAAATATTTATTTAGCATCTGTTTTCCATATAGTGCAAAGGGAGTTTTCAGGTTGCCCTTAGCTCTTACAGAAATCAGAATCAAACCCTGTGTTAATCCTAGGTTATTACCGGGGCCAGAAACTGACCATTTCAAGTTAGCACACATTTATCAGCAAAGATCTTGCTTGTCTGGAATCTGTGATAGTTCATAGTCACCTAAACAGGACTCCCTCCACACAACTACCAACATAAGGAGAGAGCATTTGCTGAATGCTTTCACAGCATCAGCGAGGTAGCAATATTTGCTGCTTGAAGCAAATCCACTGCTTTTCCCCAGACACATACTTTTGAGGGCTGTAATTGCTACTTACAAATTTATTATCTTGTCACTAAAGTCATTAGGAGAATTCCTTGAAAGAAACCTTCACAAATAGGGGAAAACATAGTTACAAAGGTCTGTGGTGAAGCCAAAAGCATTTTTCGACTTAGAATGTCTGCATCTCAAAATGCAAACCGCTCTGACGGTGCTGTTTGGTATGTGCAGATCTTGTGTTCCTCATTAGGCTTCTGCCTGCCAGAAAGGTCCCATTGCTAAGTGAGGCCACTGGCTTGGGCTTGGAGAAAATCCCGAGAGCCGCAGTGAGGTCCAGGTAGGTGAGAGGGTCCAGCGGTGGAGCTGGAGACCTGACTGTGAGCATGGTGTTAGTGCATCCCAGCATCCTATCTGAAGAGTGTGATTCTTCTTGCTTTAGAGCTAAGGCATGACAAGGGTTAGATATGGGATGGGCGGGGGGAGGAATATTCTCTGCTCAAGACCCACATCACATTCATTTCTCCAAATAGCTTGAGAGAGTCTCTCCCCAGGTCGAGGCAGTGGCACAGAAGCTACCCATTTCTTAAACCAGAAGGAAGAAGAGCAGTGCTGCGTCTGGGGGTCTGTTTCTACACGCATGCCCCTTCTACCCCAGGACTGGATGACTCCTGTGATGGAGGACGTGTGGCAAGTTTCTTCCCCACCATAATCAGCCCATTGAGCTATGCCCTGAGGGATCAGGCCCAGTCCTCAGGAAACAAACTTGTGCACAGGTAGTGGGACTGAGTCCCTGGGTTATGAGTAAAGTTCTTAAATAAAAGAAGGAAAAAATAAATCTAAGTGTGGCTGGCAGGCTTGGAGGAGAAGAAACCATGTCCCCCGGTGAGCCCACTGCTGCAGGACCAGAGGAGAGGAGGCCACGCCCTCAGGCCCGCTGCCATCAGGGGAGCATCAGTGAGCTGCCACTCCACAGATTTCCACCACCCTGGGAACCTTGGATCAGGGGAACCCAGGTGCCTGGCCCAATCCCCTGCACCGCACGACTGGCAGCCAGCAGGAAGTGCCTGGACTCAGCAACTGGCTGATTCCAAGGAGCACAGAAAAATGTCAAGATGAAGGATCAAGGTGCAATCTCAGACCTCCAGCCCACCCAAGACAAGTCCAGGAGACATAGACACAAAAGAAATTGGAAGTCATACACGTGAAATTTCTGAAATGATAGCAACTGAAGTAAAGAGACAACTTAGGGCTTATATTGTTTGATTAACTTTGCATGCCTATATCTCGAACTCTGAGCATCTATGTGCAAAATAGTAACTATTGTTGGTTTCCTGCTGTCTTGTTTTTGAAATCCAAGATCCTTTTTGTTTATTGTTTTGTTTTATTCTCTTTAAAATTAAAGAAAAAAATGTGTGGCTGTCATTGCTTTGGGTAGAACAGTGGAACATGTCTGAATGGGTCTTAGAATTTGGAAAAAAACAAAATCTCTGGCTGTATCTGTAACCTGAATACTTTGGGAGGCTGAGTGGGAGAATCACCAGTTTGAGCCTAGCCTGAGAAATTCAGTGACCCAGTGAGACCCTTTCTCAAAAGAAAAAAAGGGAAGGGATGTGGCTTGATGGGAAGGACCTTGGGTTGAAGCTCTAGTACCATAGGAAAAAATAGTTTAGATTTCCAAACAGAAGGAGGGAGTGACATTGGTGGAATTAACATTAATTCTTCCCCTTCAGCTCTGAAGCTAAGGAGCAGCCTGTCTCAGAAACTCTAGGCAGGTTATTAACTGTGTTCCGTTTGCTTTGTCACACCTATGACATCAGCGATGCTCCCAAAGATTCTTGAATGGTTCTTCACAGATTAAATCAGTTAACATTGGTAAAGGGCTGGCTCAAGGCAGGGCACCTGGCAGCACAAAGCAGACACGCTGTTAGCACTTTCATGGTACAAAGCAGGAACTCTGAATGACCAAGATAATGCAGAGGTGAAAAAAAGAGGAAAGGAAACTTTTTGTCCAGAAAAAGTATAATTTTATATATTCTACCTCTTTCATAGTATTTTTTAAAAAATTCTCATAATAACAGCCTTGGAGCCAGGAACACTGGAATCTTCTGCCAGTAAGGCTGGGAAGAGAAAGAGTATTGAGAATCAACTGCCAATTGGAAGGCATGGGATAAGCTATTGCAGATTTATTTAGACAACCCCTTCTAATTTTTAAAGACTTGCTTTGTTTATTATCTGAATAAAGAAGAAAATTTGAATGGGTTACTTAAATTTATAATGTGATATAATAGAAAAAATATAGAAATAGGGCAAAAACAAGAAAAATTCAGGGAATTATGATGCATATAGCAAGGATGCTTTATTGGTAGAAGATTCCATTGGTTCTCCCAAAGTTAGCATGTCTCCAGATGTCTGAGTAGGGAGCAGGGTAGAAATCTTGTCTGTCTGAATTCTGATGCAATGCAAGATGGCTTTACCAGTCCAACCGGTGTTGCAAGAGGGAGAAAAGACTAAATAATATGAAAATGCAACACACAAAGATGGAAAAGAATGAGAGAAGTATGAGAGAACAAAGGGAAGGAGGAAGAAACAGTGGGGTGAAATGCAAATCCTTCTGGAAATTGGTTTATAGCAGTAGAGCTTTGTCTGAATTACATTCTCAATGCTGGGACAAACTATTCAACACCCACCAGTGAAAGAAGAGGAGGTTTATGTTGGCTTACAGTGTGCAGAGGTTTCAGTCCATAATCAGTTGGCTCCAAGGCAGGGTAGGAAGGCAGAGGAGAAAGAGTCCACAGCAAGACAGACAGAAAAAAGCATTAAGCAATGAACTTCTTTTTCTCATTTTATTTTGCCCAGTCTTTGTAGCCTGGTTGTATTTATTGGTGCCATCTACACCCAGTCAGGGGTGGGGGCTTCAATTAGCCATGTGAGAACTAATCCAGTTATTACACCCTTAATCCAGCATCATGTGTCCATGATACACATAAGACTTTGAGGGAACAACTAGGTATAAACCATGACAGGCTGACCCTGGTGATCGGACACGGAGGCGGCTACTGTCAGACCTGAGATTTCCTTTCCTTAGTGACACATTGCTAGGGTCCTGGAGTTACCCGGGATACTCACAGAATAACAGCCAGCTCCCTGTCATGCTCGAAATTAAGACCTGGGGGCTCTTTGAAAAGTAGGTTAGTAATGATGAAACTGTACAGTCAGGTTCTAAAAATACTGAATTATCCTGTGGGTGACCAACTATTTGATTCCTGGAAAATCAGATTCTGCATCTCAGATGTTCAGGCTTCCAGTGTCTTCATTCAACAAACTTACAGAACACTTTCTGTGTGTCAAGTACTGACATGTGGAATAGTTTGGTAGAGAGGACAGACATGAAGTTTATAAAGAACTGTGTAATAAATGCTCTTTGAGGGTGTGCTTTGGTCCCTGTGCTTTGGGGATCCAGGGATGCAGCATTACACTATATTCGCTTTAAGTAAATTCATTTCACTTTGTCTGCGGGTCTGAGCCAAGATTTCAATAGAAGAGACCAAGGATGGATGGTCAGGCATATGCCAGGTAAGGAAGAGAAGGAAAGGGAAGGGAAGGGAGGGGAGGGGAGGGGAGGGGAGGGGAGGCAGAAGGTAGTGTGGCAAACACAGGGGGCTCTGGAGGGACTTGGAAGAGGTCTTTCTTTAGGTTTTGGGTTGACAAATTGGGAGAAAGAGGGAGAGAAGTGGGAAATGGGCTAGATAGTGGGTTGTAGGTAGACTGAACTACTACTAGTGTGAATGTCTTACTTAAATCTGCTTGATCCAACATTGACCTAGGACTGCCCAAAGTACATGCTTATGTCTCACAGACAGAAGGGACCCAGTCAAGATTTGAGAGCAGGGTCAGCCGGATTTAGGGGTCCCGGTAACAATCCTCAGAGACAGTGGCCCCAGTGGAAGGAGGGTTGAAGGTGCTCTTGGACCTGAGGCAAGATTGTCAGGTTTGCGAAACACCCCAATGTTTAAATCACATGGTTTAATAGGGGGGAATTTAAGCTTAGTATAGGTAAAATCATTTTTCAAAAAGTCAAACTTTTTCTTTAAAAGCATCTAATTTAGCTCATTTTCTGCAGTGCTGTGGTTGGAGTGTGTTCTCTACACTAGATGATGTTGCCTGTGTGAAAGCATTCAGCAGGGGGACTTTTAAGGGATGTCCAGGCTGTGAGGACTCCTCTATTATGAACCAGATTAGGGCCCTGACAAAAGAAAATTACTGGGCCAGGGTTATAGCTCAGCAGTACAGCACCTGCCTAGCAACTGTGAGGTTGATTCCTGTACCAAAAAGAATTCCTGTACCGTCTGCTAGCTTTCCCCTTCTGCCCCTCACCATGTGAGGACTCTGCTCATCCTTCTTACAGGTGTAGCCTGTGGGTGCCATCCTAGAAGCAGAGTGTAGCCCTCACCCCGTAACCAAACCTACCAACCTTGATCTTGGACTTCCCATCCTCTAGACCTGAGGAAAAATAAATTTCTGTTCTTTAAAGGTTACCCAGCCTCAGGCATTTTGCATAAATTAACCAAGGTGTGCGGCTCCCACCTCAGCAACAAGCCAGCAAAGGGTACTGCCACCATTCACTGGCTCCATCTTGCAGAAATCACCCGCTGTCCATGTTTTCATCTTTAAGTATGTAATGTGTCTAATACACAGTCCCAGCTTACCGATGGTTCCATTCCAGAAGCTCAAGTCTTGGGGGAACTCGTCAGAACTTCAGGCACTGATGGGGAAGATTAGCTTCAGGTTCTCTGACCTTTCCAGGATCATTTCCCAAGTTTTTTCAAATAAAATGTCTGCCCAGATAAGTCATCATGCATGGGCATGAGGTTTTTAAAAGGGAGAACACTTGTGGCTTTAAAGCTGCTAGATTAACCAGGGATATAGCTTAATGTCATAAGTGCCTGCCTGGCAAATGTAAGGTCCTGAGTTCAATTCCTGGTACCAATAATAATAATAATAATAAAGCTACCATATTATCAATCTGAAGCAACTGCATCCTTTGCATTCTTCAGAAAATTTAAGACATTGACTCTCTAGATCATTTGTGATTTCACATGTGCACGTTGAAGATAGGTTTGGGAAGGTGGAACTCTCTTTGGTGTCTGTGGCATTATCCTGCAGGGGACAGGGTGAGAATTTCTCTTCTTGGCCTCTTTTCTTGGTGTCTCTGCCTGAATTTGCTCAGCTTGGATGTTCTCTCAGAGAGGGAGAAATGGGAGCATCACCAAGCTAGGCCAGTGCAGGTGCTGTTCCTCCTGGGAATGGCTTTATCAAAGCCCACGGGCTTTGTAAATAAACCGGGGTCTCCACTTCCCTGCTTTGTTAGTGTGTGTGCACTATTGTGGATGCCTGGAGCCACTGGCCTTTCTGTCAGAGACACTTGTTTATGTGTCGTCTAGGAGCTGCCTGGGGACATGTCTCTGGGGTAGACCACAGCGTTATCTGGACTCTCATTTGTGATTTTGGATTTTAATGGAAGCTCAGTGTTTTTAAACAAAGGCAGTATCATATCAGAATTCCTGCAGAGATGCTAAATTGCTTCCAATCTCCCAGTACATTTCCAAGTTTCCCTTTGCCTTAGAATACTCTTGCAAACTATATTCCATAATTAGGGTTTAAATTTGATCTTGTCTACAGACAAGATATCACTACCAGAAAAATAAGAAAAGGGATAACTAGGCTGAGCAGGATACCACCCACAAGCAGAATTAAGTAGGTTCCCTTCTCTCTCTTTATGGCAATAAAACACATTCAACATAGAAATTCATCATTTCAGTAATTTCAAAATATACAACTTAGTAAATTCACAATGGTGCACAACTTTCACCATTGTCTAGTTCTGGGACATCTTCATTGCCCCAAATGCTCGCTCCTTTCTCTGT
The DNA here is from genome assembly GCF_034190915.1 of Cavia porcellus. Lineage (NCBI taxonomy): Eukaryota > Metazoa > Chordata > Mammalia > Rodentia > Caviidae > Cavia > Cavia porcellus. The sequence continues at coordinate 75,523,709 of NW_026947494.1, read as the reverse complement.
TTTAAATGCTAAGACTTCTGGACTTCTGCAAGAACATGGCAGATAGATAACAGCAGCTATGGAGATTCTCTGAGATACCCAGCTTAGAATCCAGGAATGGTGTGGTGTGAGGAGTCCTAAGCAATGGGAGATGTACCCTGCCGACACAGGAATGAAGTAAGCTGAGAGAAACCAATCGGAAATGCAATCCTGGTGCTATAAGCGGAACAGATAAAATCGCAGCACGGAAGTTGGAACCCGTGCTTCTGGAAGCCACGATTTGAATTTCCTGCTGCCGCTGTTGCGTTCAAATTGGCACAACAGGGAGAGAGACATGCGAAAGTCCTGAGAGCGGGAATTGGCGAACAGAGTTGAGAGCGGGCCTGGTGGGGAGCCCTGCATCGACCTGTGGTGAATGTGAGGAACAGGGATCCTTCCATAGACTAGGAGGCTCCAAAAGAGGACATTCTGGGACCTGGCAGACTAGCTGGAACAGGACGCTGCAGTGACTTTAGTTGCATATTCCCCTCTCAAGCAGGATTGGTGCAGAGTGCTTGGTGATGACGCTGACTAAGACCCAGTAGGCTAGCCCAAACCAGGTCCCAGCCCCTGGTGGTGCACCCTAGCAGTGAAGCCTTCAGTAGGTTGACCACCTGGAGGGGTGGGCCCAGCAGAGGCTGCCCAGGTCTGTGTCTCTCTAGTACACTGCAGTGGGCGGAAACACCTAGCCGGCGCAATTCAAACAAACTGTTACCGACAAAGAAAGAAACTGGGCCTCCTATATACGCTTGTATGGAAGAACAAAAAGTATGGGAAGAGGGAGCAACAAGAAAGGGTTCTCAGTCCCCAATCTTGAGAACACTGATGCAGGAAAGGTAAATGGAAAGGAGAATGAGGACAGAAAACATGCAATATCAGGCACAGCACCAATAGACATAAAGCAATATCTCTGGAGCCTCATAGATGAGTTCAAAAGTGAAGTATTTAATGAAATAAAGCAAGATATAAGTAGAATAGTTAGAGATATGCTAAGCACTGCTCAAGAAAAAACAGATGGTGGAATGGAAGAACAGAAAAAAGGGGAGAATTGTTTGATGGAGAAAATAGAGAAAACATAGAATATGTGAAGCAGGTTCAAAGAGATTACCAGGAAACTAAAAACTCTATTGAAAGCTGGCATAACAACTTGAAAGAAACTAAGTATAGATTATCTGAACTGGAGGACAGATTTGTAATGTGGGAGCATGAAATGAAAAACTTCTTAAAAATAACAAGAAAACAAACAGCAATAATACAAAGGCTAGAAGAGAGGATCTATAACTTAAGAATTCAGAACATAAAAGAAGAAGTAGGGACACAAACAAATGAACTACAAAAGCTATTCACAGAAATAATCCAAGAGAATTTTCCTAATTTAGCAAAAGGTAAAGATACTCAGATGTATGAGGCATACAGGACCCCAGCCACCTACAACCCAAACAGAGCTACACCCAGGCATATAATAATCAAAATTCCAGAAATCCAGTATAAGAACAGAATACTAAAAGCCATCAGAGACAAGAAACAGATCATTTACAAGGGAACACCCATCAGAATTACAGCAGACTTCTCGGCACAAACCATCAAATCATGAAGAGTGTGGGGCAAAATAATTCAAGCTTTGAAAGATAATAACCTCCAGCCAAGATTGATATATCCTGCACAACTATCCCTAGAAATTGATGGAAAAACAAGGTGCTTCCAGGATAAAGAGGAACTAGGGGAATTTATAACCACCAATTCAGCTCTACAGAGAATACTGCGGGATATTCTAAAAAAGAAAAACACCAAGATTCTAGAAACAATGGCACAGAGGCCACAATGAATGGAGCAGAAAGTGAAATGAAGAGGACAAACTGACAACTAACAACAGAAAAAGAGCTCAACAGATAGGAGGCAGAGAAGATTGGATGGTAGGAACAGCTATTTTGGAGAAAACAACACATCATAATAGCTAGTGCTGATTTGGTATCATCTTGTTTTGAAGTCCCATCAAGCTTTTTTTCTTCTGTCTCCATCGGTCTTAACAGGTTGTATCTTATTGGATTTTATTATATGTGATAATATAAATGAAAACTTTTATAGACAAGGAGATTATACAGAAACCACTGTTCATTTTCTGATAGTTGATTCTAAATACCCTGTAATACTGTCATTCTCTTGAATGGTTTTACATTGTCTTGATATGTTTGGTACTACAGTATATTAAGTTATACTCAAAGAGTTCAAGGAAAGAGACACTACGGTAACTACTTTTATGTCAGGATATCTTGTGGTGAAACACTACTTTGCTTAAATGATTATGTTTTGACCTGTGCTGTTTTGTTGTTATGCCCTCTTTTATCTCAAACTCCTTTTTTTAATTACTTACTTTTTCACTTTTATCCTTTTAATTAAGGGAAAAATAAATAAAAATAGCAGGATATATTATAGCAACCCACATTGATTTCCTTTTAACTTGATTTGAAACCCTGTATTGCTCTCACCATCTTGTTTTGACTTTTCTCCCCTTTTCTGCTTTGCTTGATAGTAGCAAGTTTGCAAGTATAGGAAACAACTGTGAAGACAATAAGATTCATTATGATGCCCATTCTGGTTGACTATTATCTTCTTTTGAAGTCCTGTAATGTCTCCAAAGTTTTGGTTTTATTCTTTACTGTTTTGTTCAATTTTGTTATAACTGATGATATAGGCAATTCTTTTTAAGATAGCAAGAGGCAGTATGGTAACCATTGTTGATCACCTTGTATTGTGTTTTTACATTATGTATTATGTCCATCCTTTTGATTTGACTCTGTTTTGTTATGTCACATTTGGTTTTATTCTCTTCAAAACAAGTAATAAGAACTGTGGGAGTAATAAAACCCCAAATGTGTAATTGTCATTGTACAAAAGAGAGGAAAAGAAAGTGCTCTAAAGCACATAACTGCATGTATATTTAAGTGTATAAAATTGATAACTGTATTACTGAGTTTTGTTGGATCATTGAGCGGAACTGTTTGCAGTCTCACTGTTTGAAAGTCCACTTTATATGCTTTAATTTTGTAACATGTACAACTGTTTCTAAGATGACAATATGTAATCTATTAACTAGTGATTTCCTACTGTTTATTTTTTCTGAAATTCTGTATAACTTGTACCCTTTTTCTGTTTTTTTTCTTTTTCTCCTTAAATGAAATTAAAGAAAAAAGAAAAAAAAGCTAATACTTCTTTTAGTAAAAGATAGCAAAACAATTTCAATGGCTGGTGGCAGCAGTTGGTTCATGAAACACCTATGCTATACACTGATTATCCTTAAGAAAGTATAATTTGACTGATTTTTTTACATGAACAATTATGAAGAGATTTTGCAAAATATATCTGTGTAAAGATCACTAAGGGTATTTTTAAAGGAATGTTTATATAGATAAAATATATTGATACTTGTGAACAGTTGGGCAAATTTTATTGATTATATGAAAGTTTTAGAAATTGTCTTTAACTGGGGAAGAGTTAAAAATATGCTATGTAGAATACTTTGAAAAAATAAGATAGTATTGCCTTTTTTATAGAGCTGGCCTCAAGCTCACAGCAATCTTTCTGCCTCAGCCTCTCAGTGCCGGGGTTACAGATGTGTGCCACCATGCCTGGCTTCTCTTTCAGCTTTGACAGATACTTGCTCTGTAAATTTGGGCCAACTCTCTTGAACCTTGTAAGATATGCCTTGAGTGTGGAATGAAAGTAATGACAGAATCAGTTCCAAAAGTTGTGATAAAGACAAAAGAGACCAGTGTGTCTGTTCTTAGCACACTTGTTTGTGAACTCACAGTGCTATCTAACAATGTGAGTGAGGCTGGGAAGTTACATTACTTTGGAAATAAGCTTTTTTAAAAAGAATTTTATTTAAGGAGGAAAAAAGAAACAGAAAAAGGGTAAGTTATACAGAATTTCAGAAAAAATAAACAGAAGGAAATCACTGGTTAATAGATTACGTATTGTCATCTTACAAATTATTGTTCATGTTACAAAATTAAAGCATATAAAGTGGACATTCAAATAGTAAGACTGCAAACAGTTTCTGTTCAATGATCCAATAAAACTTGGTAATATGGTTACCTATCTTATACACTTAAATATACATGCAGTTATGTCCTTTAGAGCACTTTCTTTTCCTCTCTTTTGTACAATGACAATTACACATTTGGGGTTTTATTACTTCCACAGTTCTTATTACTTTTTTTGAAGAGAATAAAACCAAATGTGACATAACAGGACAGAGTCAGTCAAATCAAAAGGATGGACATAATATATAATGTAAAAACAAAATACAAGGTTATCAACAATGGTTACCATAATGCCTCTTACTATCTTAAAAAGAATTGCCTATATCATCAGTTATAACAAAATTGAACAAAACAGTAAAGAACAAACTCAATAAAACCAAAACATTGGAGACATTAGAGGAATTCAAAAGAAGATAATAGTCAACCAGAATGGGTGTCATAATGAATCTTATTGTCTTCACAGCTATTGCCTATACTTTTGAACTTGGTACTATCAAGGAAAACAGAATAGAGGAAAATCAGTCAAAACAAGATGGTGAGAGCAATACAGGGTTTCAAATCAAGTTAATAGGAAATCAATGTGGGTTGCTATAATATATCCTGCTATTTTTATTTATTTTTCCCTTAATTAAAAGGATAAAAGTGAAAAAGTAAATAATAAAAAAAGGAGATTGAGATAAAAGAGGGCATAACAACAAAACAGCACAGGTCAAAACATAACCATTTAAGCAAAGTAGTGTTTCACCACAAGATATCCTGACATAAAAGTAGTTACGGTAGTGTCTCTTTCCTTGAACTCTTTGAGTATAACTTCGTATACTGTAGCATCAAACATATCAAGACAATGTAAATAAGCTTTTAAAAAGAGACCTGCTAACTTAGTACTGAAATTCATGAAGCAAGGTCATCATGAGAAGGAGAGTTAGGGTGGTTTGCATATAACATTTGTAATTATCAACACTTCACGTTGAAGTAGCCCTAAAAAAGCAACGAGAGACTGCAGAGCATGTGACTGTCTCTATCAAAATTGTTGAAATCTGGACACCTTTTTAAAAAATTGTGACAAAATTGAATTTGCCATCATAACCATTTTTAAGTGTACAGGTTGGTAGCACTGAGTATATTCATGACATTGTGTAAACATCACCACTTTGCATTTCCAAAACTATTTTGTCTTCCTAAACAGCTCGGAGTGATCACCGTTTACTTTGTGTCTATGAATCTGACTATTCTAGACATTTGATATAAATGAAATTTTATAATATCTGTGCTTTTTTAGGACTACTGGGGATCAAACTCACAACCTTGGGCTTGCCAGGCAGGCACTTGAGTTAAATGCCTGGCAAGGATATTTTATTTCTGGTGTCTTCAAGGTTCACGCATGTGTTAGAATTCCCTTCCCTGCTGAAGCTTGAATAACATTCTGTTACACGCAGTCACCCACCAAGGGACCCTGACTTCCCTTTACCTTCGGGAACTGTGAGTAATGTTGTTGTGAACGTGAGTGGGCAAATATCTTTTGGAGTCCCTTTTTGTGCTTCTTTTGGGTTTATACCTTAAAATGCTATTGCTGGATCATCTGGTAGTTTGTTTTGTTTTGGGGTTCTTTTGGGGGGGCTGTATAGGGCACTCAACCTAGGACCTTTACATTGAACTATATCTTATCCCTTTTTTAAATTTTGAGACAGAGTCTCGCTAAGTTGCTAAGTTGTGCAACCCTCGCTCCAACTTGTGGTCTTCTGCCCCAGTCTCTTGTGTGTTTCCTTTTTTGAAGGATCACTGAACCTTTTAACAGTGGCTGCATCATTTTCCCTCCCACCCGTAGTCTTGAGGCTTCTTCCTTCTCTACATTCCCATCAACACCTGTAGCAAATCATGACTAATAGTGTCTTAGGGCACACAGGCGATGGCTTCCGAGAGAGATGGATTAAATGCCATTTATTTTAACACTCTAGATATTGAGATACTATGAAAATGTCACAGGAAAATTAGTGATTGATAGTAGATCTGAGCCTTGTAATGAGCCACATAAGGACTCAATTTCAGGCTTGGTGCTGGCCAGCTATATAACCTTGGGCAGCTACAGTGGCTTTTCTGAAATTCCTTCTCTCTTCCTATGAAATGGGCATCCTAATTCTTAATCTGAGCAATTGTGAAAAGATTAAATGAGGTGGGCTTTGAGAAAAACTTACAGAGTGCTGCTCACATGGGATAGCGACCGTCACCTGCTGTTTTCACTCAATTTTTTAGTTCTTCTTCTTAGGAAAAACCTTTCTTTAAGTATGCCATCTCTTGTTAGTTCCTTTAGTGCATATCTGAGTTTTATTTCTGAAATATCCCTTCATTCTAGAAATGTTTATACACACAAAATTCATAGATTTAATTTTGATTTGTTCTGGAAGAGGAAAGTGATTTAAGAAGAAGGTAGTTCCTAGAAACAGGTTAACTTGTGAGAAATTCTTGTCTGGTTTTTGAAAGGTGGGAAGAGGGTTGAGAGGGAGATGGAAGACACATCTGGCCAAGGAAGCAGAGTCTAGTAGATGAGGACCACACGAGGATCCAGGAACAGAAATTCTACGTCATGTGCACAGGCTGGCTGGGATGCACAGGCTGGTCAGGCTTTGGGGTCTTTACTTTCCTGGGCCACAATTTAACTGACTTTAAAATAACCGGGGAAATGGTTTTTAAAATTTTTTTATTCTTTTGAAAATAGTAAAATATGACAGAACAAGACAGAGCAAAGCCAATTGAGACAGTGCAGTGATATTGGTACAGAACGTCACAGCAGATTACTGTGCTACAGTAATCCAGATTACTGTTATCCAGTAATCCAGATTACTGGATAACAGTAATAGGTACCATAGTGTGTCTCGTTATCTTCAAAATAGTTGTCCTTTCAATCAGGTATCGCAAAAATCAAACAAAATACAGAACATTGTAGAATTTATCAAAGCAGAATATTGAATAGAGCAATACAATTAATCAGAACAAAGCAAAACAGTGATAACAATATTTGCCTTCAAAGAGATGGTAGAAAGAAATCCCCCATATTTGTTATATTGCATGTGGTCAACCTCCCAAGAGATGCTCAGACCTCTGGCTCCCATTTGCCAATGGAGAGTGGGGACTGGATGTTTGATTACCAGAAAGGCGAGCTGCTTGCTTGGTTTCCCAGTGCCCTAAGTTCCAACATGGCTTGGATCTCAGGAGATGCTGGGTGGTTCTCTCCCTGGGGCAGCTGCTGCTTACCAGGGAGGCGAGCTGCTTGCTTGGTTCAGGGAAACATGTTTCCTCTGTTAAGTGGCATTGCTCCTCAGCCAGTGGGAGAAGAAGAGTAATGGTGTACCATGAGGGCCAATCATGGCTATTGCACACGTCAGGAATCCCATGCTCCTCATTGTATTGGATTTTCAATACTTTGTTCTATGTCCGACAGTGAAATGTTAGGAGAGCCTGTACCCCTAGGCTCCTTGCTTCTCTCCTTAATGACATCTATAGAAACCTTAAATATTCTTACAGGCCTTGGCAAAATGGTAGCCCTTGGCTTTCTTCATTTTCCTTTTCCCTTATCCCTTCTCCCCTCCTACCATACCACCCTCTTTTCCTCCCTTCCTTCTTCCCTCCTTCTCACTGACAAACACTAAATTAAAGTCAGAGACAGACCCAAAGGACCATACTTTAGTAAAATTTTCTATCAGAAAACATTCAGTGTCTTTTACATCCCAAATATGGTGATTCTACCATTGCCCTTGGATTTTGGGTGACGTTTTACTGACAGCCAAGTTGGACTGTGGCTCTTGCATCCCAAACTGTAGAAATTTGATGTCACTGTGGGGATTGTGGAGATAGACAGGGGCTTCCTTATTCATGACAGGGAAGCTGCCTATGGGACACCTCACTCTGGAACACTGTTACTACTGTTCTGTAATCTAGGACAAGCATGCTGTGTTTCTTCTCTAGGGTAAGACTTGATCATATATGTAATGGATATGAATTTTGTACATTACCAAAATAAAAATTCTATTTCTTAAATTCCATCCGTTCATTGGGAGAAGAAGTAAAGCTGGTCTAAACACAGAAGAGGTGACACTTTAGGCAAGATAGATGAGATATTTCTCAGTATCATGGTTTGGAATTTCAGATGAAAATCTGCAATGCCCCTTGAGGACATCTAGATTTACATGGAAAAAGAGTTCATGCAGGCACCACACAAAGCAACTTGATCCAAAGAAAAATACTTTACCATAGATTTCAATGGAAAGAAAACTCAGACTTCTTTAAAAGAGGACAGAACATTAATTATTCATTTTTAGGATCATTATTAGTTTTTGTATCTTAGAATAATTAAGTAAAGAACAGAATTCTCCACTTGGATAAATAGAGGCAGTGGGTATATGAAATATTTGCAAGTAGTAAAGTGTAGACCTAGCCAAAAATATAAGTTCAATTCTCTGAGTAAATCTGGTCTTATTGTTGCATGATCAGAAACATGCCATGTTTTCTCTAATACAGGCTTTATCATACATTCTACATGAGGCATATAAATTTTGTGCATAAATAAAACAAAACTTTTGTTTCTTAAATTCTTTTTCTGGGACTGAAATTAATTCACTAAACCCAAAGGCTTTTTGTTTTTGTCTTCAGCACAGAATTTCCTGTTCTAAAAACTGATATAGACTGTTCTAGAAATTCCTGAATGTTACAGCCAAGCTGGTGCTAGCCCTTGGTAACACGGAGCATAGCTGTAATGAGTTGAGGCCTACTTGATCTGATGATAAGCTATAGGTTGACACTACTTTGTTGAGAAGCCTATTTTTTCACTCATTTTATTGACCATGATTTGGGGTGAAATGTATGAAGGCCATAGGACAGAGTTGGTGAAGCCTGTGCAATGTCAGCGTGGCCATCTGGGGTTCTGCCGTCTCTGTTTCTGTCTCCCACTCTCCCCTGTGCTGCTTGCTTTGGCAGGTGAACTTTTGTGATTTCATTGACCACCATAGACTACAGGGATTTCCATGGAAACACCATACACAAAAGCCCCATGTATATCTAGATGCCCCTAAGAGCCTCATGCATGCATAGGCAGGGCTTTTGAAAGGTGATTGGATTATGGGTGCTCATAGCTGACTTGCTGTCGGGAGGTGAGGTCTCGTCAGCTCTGAGTTTTGTTGTGTGTGGTGCTTACATGAAAAATTAAATGCCCATGGTCTATGGTGGTCATCTTACTATGCAATAGCCTGTGAGAACTTTTCATTCCTATTTGTTTTAGTCACTTTCCCATTGTCGGGACAAAATGCCTAACACCCTCAATGTAATGAATGAGAGGTTTGTTTTGGCTCACAGTTTTGGGCCATGGTCACCTGGACCCAAGGCAGAGATGGTTTGGTGGCCAGGCTTGCAGAGGAGAGCTGCTCAGCCCAGGCAGCCAGGAAATAGAGAGAGACAAAGAATACACCCCCAGGTCACACCCATTTCCAACCACACCCCACCTCCTAAGCAGCACACTCGCTGCTGAACTCATCAGTGACTAAATGAGCTCATCAGCATATGAACAAATCCAGTGATGACTCTAGTGCCCCCTGATCCAATAACCTTCCAGACTGCACCTCTGAATACACGAGCCTGTTAGATCTAAACTGTGATACTATGCACCTGCAGCTCAGTACCCACTGGTCAATCCTTCCTCATCCGGTTCTCTCTCCTAGCTCTCCCCATCCTCTGGCAGTCACCGTTCTGTCAACTTCAGTAACTACTTACCTTAACAAACTGAAATTCTCATCTTTTAGACAACAACTCTCCATTTCCCTCTCCTCCCATGCCTGGAAACCACTAGCCTACCTTCTGTCTCTAGAAGGCTAACATTCTAGCTACCTCTTGTAAGTAGAATCTGGTAGGTCCCCTGCCCAAGACTTGCCCAGTCTTCATGGTGAGGATCTGACGCTGAGCCATAACGATGCCTACCTCTGTCTTCTGGAAAACTCCGGTGCTTTCTTCTTCCCAGCTGCCTTTGCCAAAACCCATGCACCAAAAATGACCATGTTCCCTTTAGTGTCATCATACTGAGCAGTCTACCTCAGCTGCCCAATACCCTCCCCCATCAGAGTCCATTTAAACTCAAACCACGCCCTTTGCCCTCAGAGAGCCAGCACAGCCCGTGTTGTGACTCTCTCCATGCCTGCATTAAACTTTCCTTATCTTGCTGTCTCTCTCTTTAATATTCTGCACTGTTTTGGACTGAGTACCTCATCACAACTCAATCAGAATCAGTGGTGTTTATCTTTGTATCACTATGTAATTCAGTTTAAGCTGGCCTGAACTATGTAGCTCGGGCTGGCCTCAAACTCTTGGTGACCTGCTTCAGCCTCCCGAGTGTTAGGGTTACAGGTGTGCCACCACGTCTGGATCATTTCCCTTAGTGTGACATCACAAATGTTCATCCATGTTACAGCGTTTCCTTCCCCTTTAAGGCTGAGTGATATTCTTTGGTGTGTATTTATCACATTTTGCTTATTCATTTATCTGTTGATGGACATGTGAATTGTTTCTCCCTTTTAACTTCTGGGAATAAAACTAATGTGAATGTGAGCATTCAGTATGTACTGGAGACCTTGTATTCAGTTCTTTTTGGTATATATCCACAAATGAAATTTCTGGATCATATGGTGATTTTATGTCCAAGTTTTTGAGGAGCTGTCATACTGTTTTCCATAGTGGCTGGACTATTTTACTTTTCCAGCATTATGGATCTCTAAAGAGTCATTGGTCTTATGTAAAAAGTGCATCAATAGAACATACATAAATTAGTAAGCCCCACTTCTATTTCTACCTTCAGCTTCTAGTATGCACAGTGACAAGGAAAATCTTGTGGATATTTCTGATGAAATTCACAATCAACAATTGTTGGTTGTTGAATATTCTACCGAAGTGAGCATGTGATTGCAATTCACACACCTTACAACCTGAAAAACTTTCTGAAAGCTCTTCTGCTACCTTTCTCGCTTTTTATGATGACTCTACCTATTCAACATCAGGCAGTAAACATGGAACTGTTGACCTACGATCTGGATTCTTAGGGAGAAAATACCAAGTTAAAAAAAATAAACAGAACTATTTTATTTCAGTATATATGAATGGGAGTATATATCCAGGTTCACATTCTTTTTTTTTTTTTTTAAGTAATTGTTAGAAACAAATACAAGGAAATTGAGGTAGCTTTAAAACGGGCTTTAGGAACTGAAAACAATGTGCTCTGAGGGGATCCATTTCTAAGGGAGGGAAATTCATGCCCTGCAGCCAGCCTCAGTGTCCTGGAGCCAGACAATTCTGCTGAGAATAGAAGGAAATATTCTGCCGAGCTGAGTCTTTAACAGACCCTCCCATGCAACAAAACAAAAGCTTAACTTGTATAGAAGCTGGTAAAGTGACCCGAGCTTCTGTGTAGAGCTGAATTTGAAAGAGGCTCTTGAGGTGTGTCTGTACCAGTCGGACCACATCATTGCTTCCTTGTCTAAATGGTGACATGGCTCATTCTGGAGAGAACCCATCAGTACAGTGCTTGATTCTGTGAATGCTCAGCGACTGTTGGTCAAACCCAAGAATGACAAGAGTTTTGCAGTCTCCTATGATGATCATTCTCAGTAGTACAATGAGTAGCCATCACTCAGAGAGTGGGCAAAGGACGTCACCTGACTGCACATTTCTGACGTTGCTTAGAAAGTAGGGAAAGGGTACTGTGTGATTCTGTGTATTTCTTTCTGGTGCCTGCCTGACTTGTAGAAAAATAGTCTTTACCTCAGGGTACATAAGTCCCCATGGCATCTGAAGACTGTCGAAGTGGTTCTGGGCAAGAATGATCCCGAAGGGGCTGGGGATTTAGCTCAGCGGCATAAGCACCTGCCTTGCAAGCAGGCAGTCATGAGTTCGATCCCTGGTACCGATAAAAATGAAAAAGACAAAAAAAAAAAAAAAAAAAAAAAAAAGAATGATCCCGAGTCAGCCTCCTTTGTCTCTTGTATATATGCTGTCACAGGGCTTTTTGAGCCACCTGGCTTAGTGGTGCCTGGATCTTTCTCATCTCTGCTGTCATGTGAGTCCTGACCCTAACTTACAGAAGAAGATAGGATTGTGAGGACATTGTCTTAGGAGGCAAAAGCCTCCTTGGCATCAGAAAGCGAAACCATTTGAAATGTTGCCTTTTATAAACAAATAGATATTTCCACCCCTTATCTCATGAAGGGATATATTTCCCACAGAGATTTACTTTCATATTTAATGTTAAAACTGTGTAGATTTGCTCAATTATATAGAAAAAATATATATGGATAATTCTGTATAGAATATTCTTGGCATATAGGACCATTTGGTCATGGATTATTAAAAATGTTAAGTTTTGAGTTATGCACATTTTCCCACTGAGATTGTCAGTCTGTTGCTATGACAAACACCTGAGACAGGTCAAATTAAAAGGAGGAAAGATTTATTTGGGCTCAAGGTGTCAGAAGCTTTATTCCTGTCTCTTTGGCCCTGTGATGAGGAGGAACATCATGATGGGGAGTTTGAGAGAGAGAAAGGAAAGGGCTGAGGGCTCCGTGACCCCTTCCAGGGTATGTCCCAGTGACCTAACTTCTTCCACTGTGGCCTTTCTCCTAAAGGTAGGACTCTTGAGATCTAAGTCACAATAACCGCACAGTGGCTGACAGCAAAATAAAAACACTGAAATACATTACATTGGGATAAAGTTGTGAAAGGAGCCTGGAATGGAGTGCAGTTCTGAAGGAAAAAATGAGGTTAAGATTTCTGACAGGTACTTAAGACCTGGTGCCAGTACCTTACACAGCTCATAGTCAGAAACAGATGACTTAGGTGCTTATGTTCTGCTGTACACACTTGGTTGTGAGACAGAGAATTTCACTTACACATTTGAACATTTAAACATTTCCAAGGCATTGGAAGTCACATCCTCTGTAACAACTCAAATTTAAGGAGCAGAGTTTTGTGCGATGGTCCACCGGTGTGCAAAGCTGGGAAGTAGGATTTCCGATTACTGAAGGGGCACGTGTTTCAGTCACTTTATAGGTAAGGCTGTGACATAAAGTAACACAAACACCACTGCACTTAGCTCAGCACAGAACCGCAGAGGGTTAGCACGAAGAGCTGAGAATAGAAGCGACCCGCACATCGAGTTGCCACAGCCCTCGTGCTATTCAGAGCCAGGAAAAGTGAAGCTCGGCTGCCATACAAAAGACCTCCCAATTGTGTATTGCTTATTTCCTCACATTGTAGGCCTCCAGGATCTGCTGGCAAATGTGGGGTGAGTCAAGCCTTTGCTGCTGATTCCAGGGCTCAGATAAGGCTTCAGAAATACCTCCCGGAGCCCAGTGAAGGGGTGAGGCAAACACCCATTTTATCATGTTGCTTCTGATGACGCCACGGGAGGAGTCATTCTGGGCCCGGCACCGCTTAAGTAAAGCTTGGGGTTGAGCTGTAACTGATCTGCACAATCTGGACACCGAGTCCATGTACTTTAGGCTGAATGAGCTCCACTGTAGCAGAACCGTTCACAGAGAAAACTTTACAGGGCAGTGCCAGGCACTTGGCACCAGTAACTGTTCTTCTATGTGTGAATTCCACCAGAGCAGCCTCAGACAGTCATCCCCAAAGTTGTGATCCAGTCGGTCTTTTATTAGGGTGCTATTTTCCCTAGAAGCAGGCAAATCGTAAATAAATAAATGTAGGGCTTTCTCTGTGCCCCTGGCTGGGTCTACTGTCCAGTCACTCCAGCTTGTCCTCTGTCTGAGTCCCTCCTTCTCTAGCCTCCATTAAATACCTCCCCCTTTTCATCCTAGCGCCTGGACACCACCCCATCCTTTTATCTTTTATGGGGGGTGCTTGTGATTGAGCCTTGGTTATGCTAGGCAAATTCTTTAACACCGAGCTATACCCCCAGACCCTGCTTTCTGTCTCCATAAATTTAACTACTATGATACCTCATAAGTGGGCTTTTCCTTTGCAACTTCGTTGACTTATTATAATCCCTCCCAAGTTCACCATGTTACAGCTCGTAAGGTATGACCGGTACCACGAATGTTTATATTTTTTAAAACATTTATTACAGTAAAAGGCACATTGCCATCAATCCCCTCACAATGCTTTCCCTCATTGTGTTTTCACTTATTCTGACAATCTTCTCACTTTTTGAAGCAGTTCTAGAAGACCTTTTTCCTAAATTTCTTTAGTTATGCTTTTGTGGCTGTCTCAATGTCCTGAATCAATTCAAAATGTTTTCCTTTCATGGTCATTTTGACTTGGTGGAAGAGCCAGAAGTCACCCGGTGCCAGATCTGGTGAAGGAGGAAATAAGGTACAGCAGAATGTGGTTACAAGCCTGCCTTTCTGTCAGACAGGGCACAGCAGTAGCATTCCCTGGATTTTTTTTTTTTTTAGTCACGCTTTGTTAAGACACTCACAAAAGAGGACTTCCAGAACTGCTGTTGGAAAGTGGCAAGAATGACGGGATGAATGGCTGCTTGTTTTTTATGGTAGTGTTTTAAAAATTTAAACATTAACCATGTGTTTTGATCACATCACATGTATCAGAATTTCCTTCCTAGTTAAGATTGCTTAATATTGTTTTGTATGGATAAACTACATTTGTTTACCCATTGACCCATTAGTGGACATTTAGTAATATGCTAACCTAATAAATTATTATTTTACCATTAATTTATTGCTCTGGTTGATTTACCAGCTGCTTAATTTCTGGGTGTATACAATTAATTGTTTAGGATTTTTCTCTTTCTGATCTATCCTGTGCATATCTTTACCTAAGTTTCTAACTATTGCTCCATTGTCTTACATATGCCAAAGGCTTATTTCTCAAAAGCCTGGGTCTAACCAACCCTCAAAGCCTTATTTTTCACCACGTTCACTGGTCTTCATACACATTCTCTATGACAGTTCAGTGGCTGAGTACTGTGCTCTGGAGTACTGATGATGGAGAATCACCCCAGAGAACTACGTCCTGAAAAGCTGGAACTCCATGTGAGGATTCCCTTCCACTTCCCCACCCTGCCCACCACGTCCTGTATGAAGACTCATTCTTCCTTTCCCACTTCCGTGAGACTCATCTCAAAGTGCTGATGGGATGCCCATCACACAGGTGTGGATGGTGTGTGGTCTCCGTGGATTCTGGGGCTAGATGACCTCTCCTCAAATCCGGGCTCTGCCCCTGTTTGCTTATGACCAGAAGTCACTCTTAGGTGGATCATGCTTCAGTTCTACACCCTGCATCATTTTGTAGTAGGCTGAGTCTGACTTGTGATTGGTTTGTTGTCTATTGCTTGGATTAATGTTGTGAGGGCTGCACCTGCCCAGGAGTAGGCAACCAGCATATGATACATGGCGGGAAGGAAGCATGCTTTTATTGCCTTTTTGCTTTTACCAGTTTTGGAATCTGCTGCAGGCACCATAAAGAGAACCAGTTGATTATGGACTGGAATCTCCAAAAACTGTAAGCTAAACAAACCTTTCCTTCCTTCATTTTGGGCACCAGGTACTTTGTCTCAGCAACAGGAGAAAAATAACCAAGACAAAGGTTGGCGGCACTGCAGCAAGTTTTGATTACAAGGATTAATCCAACACTGACTCTGCAAAGTGCTGCTTACAGGACCAGGCTGTGCAACTGTCACTGAACTGTTCTCTGTCTATAATTATCTTCAACTGGACTGTAAGCTTTAACTCATTTGTTAAATTTTTGTTATTAAATATGTTTTCATACTTAATGGCATACCAGACACAGAGAGTATACTGGGACGTAAAAACCAAACCAAAACAAAATGGAAAAAAAACCCCAACCATTTCCTGTGCTCTTCAGGAGCGCACAATACATATTTATGTTTCTTTCAAGAGCCCCGTGATACTGGGACACTGTATTACTCTTCATTTCTCCATCTCTTTCCTTTCTCCATCCTTTTCCTCTTTCTTCCTTATTTTCTGTCTTCCTTTTTTCCTCTTCCTTCCTTCCTTTGCTCCTTCCTTCCTTCCTTCTTTTCTTCTTCCATTTGTATTAGGAATCTATCCTGTGCCAGATGCAAGTACTGGGGTATACAGGACATTCACACTGTTCTGGGCTGTACTAACCATGGGGAGAGCAAATAATATGCCTAAGTGAATAAATAATATAAGTCAAGGAAAAAAAATCACACAGTGTGCCGGTGATGGTGTTGTTGGTTGTAAGTGGGTCAGGGAGGCTCTCTGGATAGGTAATACCTGAGCAAGACTTAAAGACCAGTGAGTTAACAGCCCAGCACTAACCTGTGGGGAGCGCAATCTGAGCAGAGAACAGCTGACACCCAGGGTTACAGGCTTGGGGTGTGTGTGTGTGTGTGTGTGTGTGTGTGTGTGTGTGTGTGGTGAGCTGGACTGGAGTGTAGGGGTTGCCATTGGAAGTGAAGTCAGGGAAGGGGGTGGAAGCAAACAATGGACCTTGTTGGTGCTGAAAGATATGGCAAGGAGCTTAGGTTTTCTTCCTAGCTAGGATGGAAAATCATCTGGAGGACATGGATATGGCCAGGTTGATGGGGAGTGTGATTGGGTGCTCACGTCTGAAAGCTTCTGTGCTGGTGATGCCCACAGGGAAGCACAGAAGAAGCAGGAAGACCGGGTAGGTGACTGTAGTACCTCAGCATGAACACACGAATACACACGCACACACACACACAGAAACAGACACACAGTGGCTGTTCCACCAGGTGCTGACTGCAAGGAGGATGCTTCCAATCACTGGCCTCTCTGCTCGCTCTTTAATGCTTGCTAGTAAAAGGCAAGTTGATATTGTGCTGACAGCCAATTTTTTTTTTAATTTTTAGAAATGTGTTTACCCTGCAAATCTTCATTTTATCTTGTGCAAATTAGAAGAGTAAGTGTATTAAATTTCTAAGCTCCATGGAACATAACTTTAAAACAATTTGAAACATACTTGCTAATGACATGCTATACTGCATACCAGATAGAGGAGAAAATGCATCCTTTCATTGCTCAATTAAAACTGTTTATTATAGGCATTTTCTTACTATTTCAAAATCACCCTATTGAGAATTAAATTCTATTTTTCTGTTGTAGACTAACAAGGAGCTGCCGAGTGAATATTTAATATAAGAAGTAAAGAAGGAGTGTGGATTGGCCTGGACTCATACTTTTTGAATGAATTTCTGTAGACCTTGTTATAATTTAAAAGGCATTTCTCTACCTCTCTCCTGTAAAATTATTTTAGGTACTGGTAGGTTACTAATCTTAATCCTTCAATCATCTCCTGTCCTCTAATCCATGTTTTTCCAAAAGGAAATAAACAAATCATTGATTCTCCAAGCTAAACATCAAAGGCACCTCTTCTCCATAAATCAATCCCGCCATTCTCCGAATTGCTTTGTTGATTTCTCCAAAATGTCCCCATTTATCTATTGAACTGGTCATTCCTCAAGTCTCAGGTTTGTAGTCAGGAATTCTCCTCTTTTATGTTTTTCTACTTCAGTTATCGCTCAACTAGTGACGCCGAGAAGAAAATCAGGTGACCACCCTTGTGACCTGCAGAGATGATATGGGAATCAGCTACGCGTTGCATCTCAGCTTGGTCTTACAGCGACTAAAATCTAATACCCGGCTGCACGCTGCGTCCTTAGGAAGCACATTCAGTTCTTGGTAAACACGAAGGCGATCAGTTTGTCTTTGCTGTTTTCTTCTCCTTTACAAGAAAAATTACTTCTTTGCAGATAAAATTAATATAATGATAGCCTCCTCTCCAGACATGAATATTGATTTCTGCCTCAGTGTTTTGCACTTCTTCTAAGTTTTGAGGACATTACCAAAGGGGTCTATTGATCAACATGCTGCCTGTCACTTCCTTGGGCGCAAAGGACAGCAGCCCTGTCACCTTCATGTCCCAGAATAGACCGAAAGGTAAAAGGTCAGAGATGAAAGGCTTCTGATTAGTTCTTTTTTGTACCTGGCCTCCCAGGAAACCCTGAGCTTCTGTTTACATCTGTCCTTGGAGTCTAAGATGGAAAACTTTTACTCCCAGCACCGTGCCTGGGTGCAGGTGAAGCAGAACTCATCTCTTCCTTAGCTTCCCATGGGGAGAGATGGATTGTTTGTTGTTAAGCCCAGTTGGCTTTTTAGGTAAAAAGCTTCTGTTTCCTTCATTTGTTACCTGTACTGCTGGGGCTCCATCTATCATAGGAACCCAGTGCTTTCAGGCATTGACTAAAGAAAAACCAAATCAATTTCCTCTGAGAAAAGGAACCTGGAGGGCAGGCCTGCTCTTTTTTCCCCCTATTAAATCCTATGAGGCCATTGATTTCATTGTTGAACTGGAGCAGAGAGGGTCAAGGAAGTTTCGGAAACTAAGAAAAAGAATGCAAAAAAAAAAAAAAAAAAAAAGATGACTTACCAGGTCCGTGGAAGGCCCAGAGAAACTCAGCAGGCCAGGTGGGCTTGGTTTAACTCACTCCTCTTGTAGCTACTGCAGTAGCTGACTTTTAGAAGCAAGGTCACATCACGGAACTCTGCTGATTCCCTGTTACATAAATTTTCTCCTTTGTCGTCCCAGATTATTGCCTTACACCAAATATGAGGTTTTCACTTGAATTATGAGCATATTACTTTCTTTTCTTCTCTTTTCTCCTAGAAATGGCTCTAAACAAATCCTTTCATAGCCCGCTAGTTACCTCCAGGTAGATGGATGCTAAAATCCTTGGTGTGTTGGACAGTCACTTTTGCAGACTAGCTTCTTCTCTATTGTCAAATCCTAGTCTCTGTCCTTTCCCAACCAAAGGTGGGAAGCAAGTGTAGCTTAGGTTTAAGGACTTCTCATTCCATGTATCCTTTCAAAGAAGGTACCTTAATGGAAGTTCATTTGTTGATCCTTTTTTTCAGAAGTAGGTCTCTAAATCTTAAGCTTCAGGCCATACTACAGCTGGAACCACGTGTCCCTAACTTTATGCCTCCTTCGTGCTGACCATGTGGCTTTTGGGACCTGACAATCATGGTGTTTAATTCTTTTTTTTTTTTTTTTTTTTTTTTTTTTTGTAAAAGGCATCAAACTCACGACCTCATGCTTGCCAGGCAGGTGTTTAGGCCACTGAACTAAATCCCCATCCAATGTTAACTCTTGCTTGTTCCCATTCTCCATCCATTCCCACCACAGACTCTAAGCTCTCCAAGAACAGAGATGACTTCCATTGTTTCTTCACCTTCAATGTATAGCTGAGATGCAAACTGATGTATACAGAATGAGCAAGTGAATGAAAGTCAGAAAGCTGTCCTTTAATTATGTCGTCTGATTTATCTATCAATTTCAGTGGCCAGCAATCAAAGGATGTGATGTGACACATTTTGTTTTGAGGGACTTATGTATCACATTCCTTCTAGTCCTTTCAACAACCCCAAGAAGCCCGGTTTGTAGATGAGGAGACCAAGGCACAAAGAAATTAAATTGTTCACTCAAGTTGCACAATTGGTATGTGAGAGTGCCAGGATTTTAAATTAGTGGGTGGATCTTGCACACCAAATTACATTGCTTCAAAGAGTCACGGTTGTCCGCTTGCACTCAGGCTCCATTTTCCTCCAGGCCTTTGATGAGGACTAACATCTGCTGGAAGAACACCTGGTGGAAATGGTAAGACAGGGGCAGAAACTGTTGGGATCAGTTATGATCCTGACACTAGGGTTCAGTGTCCTGGGTGCTCACAGACACAGAAAGAGCTGACTTATATTCAAACAGGAGAAGGTATCTGCACTCCTGTCTCTGAGGTTTTCTTTAGTTTTCGGTGCTATGAATATGAGTGGGCAACATAGCCAGTCACCAGAGTGACTGAGTAAGTCTGCATGATTTGTGCAACAGCAAAGGGGAAAATGCACTTCGGATGCCGGCCCAGAACAGCACCTGACGTTCCCGCTCCTTCTCTGCTTTGTCTGTCTTTCCTGAGGAGAAAGATGGGTCTCCGGACGGTAGCTCTTAGGCTCCTTTCCTTTCCAGAACCTGCAAAACAATCCCCCAAATCCTGTTGCATCTAACCCTAAAGTAGCTCCCAGTCATTGCCCTCAGGTACTGGCAGAGAAGCCGCGGTGGAGGCATATTAGTGCGCAGCCAGCTGCTCCTACACCCAGGGGAGTAGAGGACGGTGCTTGTACCTCAGTGAAAAGCCTTGGGTGCAGGAAGCAGAATTGGAAATTGTTTCCATATTGAGCTCAGTATAATTAAACACAACGTATCTCTTTATCAAGGCTTAGGAGGGATTAACTCTATGGACTAAAGTGGTAATCACATGACCCTGTTGAGGAATGAGAATCACACAGATTTGCAGAGAGCCTTATTCACTCCATTTTCCTTAAATTTTTGCTTTAAAAGTTGGCTATGGCAACGTATCACAGAACTCTGGAAGGCTGAGCCAGGAGTATAGCAAGTTCAAGCTCAGCTTGGGCAAGTTAATGATATTAGTGAGATCATTTTGCAAATAAAATGAAACAAACAAAACATTAAAAAGTTCTGGGGATATAACTAGGTGCAAAGGCCTGGATTTAATCTCCAGTACCAAAAACACAAAACAAAAAATATTTATTCATGCATCCAGCTTTCCTGAATATGAATCATTGGTACAATGTAAACTCTTTTTTTCCCCAGAAAAATTGATATAAAAAAGAATGACATAGGAGCTGTTTGTCCACATATTAGATTGCAACAAACTAACCTCAAGCAAGTAAACAAAGTTTTTCTGCGCTCCTCCAGGGTCAACTTAATGCTATCATGAAAGAAGCAGGATGGTTTGCAGGAGTCTATCTGCAAATGCAAGCCTTTATTCATGATAAGCAAGAAATCTAAGTGCTATTTGTTTTAGAATATTTTCCATCAACATCAAGCCGATTTCGTGACCCAAGTTGTGTCATAAAACAATTCATATAGACACCAGGATTAGGAGACCTTTGAAGACAATGTCAATCAAGATATACTCCCTTTGTACCCTACCGATTCTAGATCCTGCTGAAGGTTGGCTCTTTCCAGTTGTCTAGTAATTATAGATCACTAATTAACAGTGCTCAGGCATGTGAACGCTGCTTGTCCAATGAACATATGATGACACTGAAGCTCACTCCATCAGATGGTGTCTCCAGACAGTAAAATCTGCCCTCAAGAATTAACCTGATGTGGTTGGGTTAAGTCAATACAATGTTTATTCTTTGCTTGTTTAATTCTTGTTTGATCTTCTCTACAAATTGGGGCAGCTGCTGCTGGGAACTCAGAACTCAGGAAGGAAGATGACCTTTGAGAAACCAAAGTAAGAAATAAAAGAAGTAAATCTTGAAGGACGCTAAAAGAAAATCAGTTTCCACCTCCAAAAAGAATTTAAATCCTATTTTGCTTTTCCAGTTAATTTCTTAGGCAGCATAGAGGAGTCACCAAGATTCCCTGGTCACATTCACACTTTTATTTTATTTGTTTGTTTGTTTAATGGTAGTAGGACTATTATTTTGTGGGGCTAAGGATTGAACAAGTGGATCTGGGTACATGCACCAATTTTCCATAAGGAATTTAATCGGTATATATTGCAAACGTACTAGTTAAACAAAATAAAATTTTAAGAATCTTTGATTGCAAAATAATGTCAAACTGAAAAAAAATGTCTAAGTGTATTGCAAGGAACTCTTATATATCCTTTACACAAACTCACCAATGTTTAGTATTTTGAGCTATTTATCATTTTTCTGGGTTTGTTAGCTTTGTACCCTAAAACCTTTGAAAATTAGTTGCTTATCTCATGTCTATTAAAAAGTACTTTCTCTTACGTATCCACAGATTAGCTATCAAATTTAGAAAATTTAAAATCGATAGCATAGTTCTAATATAGATTCCATAGTCCAATTTGGTTGTATTTTATATGACTGCAAAATTTGAGGCTTTCAATTCTGTCATTTGTTTCTATACACAGTTATATATTGCAAATTCTTAATTTAAAATCAGGATATTGCTCAAATCATTTTGGGGAAAAGAATAGAGCATTTGAAATCTAAAATATGTTTTGGGTTATATTAGGATTTAACATCTTGTTGGTTCATTTCTATTGTAGGGAACTCATCACTCTGATGTATAAACTTGCCTTGCCTTTCTCTCTCTCTCTCTCTCTCTCTCTCTCTCTCTCTCTCTCTCTTTCTTTCTTTGTACCAGGGATTGAACTTATGACCACGCACTTGCCAGGCAGGTACTTATGTCGCTGAGCTAAGTCCTAAGCCTAAACTTCCTTTTCTAAACTGTATCATGCTGGCCTTCTTCACAGAAAAAGAGCTTATTATACTTTCATTAATAGAGTCTGTGTGCTACTGTCCTGTTCCACAACAGGACAGGAACAGGGTTCACATCACTTCTGGATTATTGACATCTGCAACGTTTTAGCTTTGGAGAGCCTTAAGAAGAAATTGATCAATGATGACAGGTTTAGATTAGGTTTCTAGAAAGTGAGGACTCTGGACATCTGCATCTCCATATAGCAAAAGCTGGTGGTGACTACAACAGAGGGAAAGACAGGAAGAACAGGGAGGTGCCCACTTGTATTTGAGTGCATAGCTTACAAAAAGTGATATATTTTCTTTAAACCATCAGAAGAAAATTATCTCTCTTAGATACAGCTATAGAAGTTCAGATTTTGACTCAATACAAAATGACCTAACAATTCCAGGATTAGCCAAAGCTGGTCATGCCAACACTGCCGTTTCTCCATCCTCCATCCCATTTCCCTCTGCCAGATCATCTGTTTCAGCTCCTAAAGGCAGTGCTGCTGACTTTTGGAAGCTTTTGGGCCTTTGTTTAAGCCTTTGTCCTTCCTCCTTCCCTCACCTCTCCCACTCACAAGTTTTCATGCACTTCCTGATATTATTTTTACCCCCTAAAACTCACGTTGAAGTTTAATCCCCAAGTAAAATATTAAGAGGTAGACCCTTAAGAGTTGATAGGGCTTTAACCTAATAACAGGTTGCTGCCCGCTGGCCTGGGTCTTTTGTACTCCTCAGCTGTCATGGTGTGATGCCCTGCATTGTCTCAGGACTCTCAGAAAGAAGGCTATCACAGGATGAGATTCCTGAACCTTGGGCCAGACTCGTGAGTCAAAATTAACCTCTCTTTTTTACAACTCACCCTGTCTGTGGGATTGTGTTATGAGCAACAGGAAGTCAACTAAGATGTCCCCCTAAAACCAGCCACCCTGACACATCATCAAGGGAGCCACTCCTGACTCACCTCCCAAGTGAGCCAGGCCCTTGCTTCCTTCTTGACCAGCCCACGGAACCTTCCACAAAGTAGTTGCTTACCATCTAAATCTGTTGCCTAGACTGCAGGAAACAGCACAGTTTAATATATAACCACGCACGGTGGCTGAATACTTAAAACATGGTCACTGCTACTGTGATGGACAGTGCAAATTATAGAGTATTTCTACCATCGCATAAAACTAGTACTGTACTGTACTAGGCTACAGAGTCCGTAAAGACATAGATTGTATTTTTGTCCATTCTTCATCAAGAACAGAGCTTAGATACACTGAAGACTGTTGTGGTTTGTGTTTAGATGTCCCCATACCCTCAGGGGGTCATGGAGTTTTTCAGAGGTGGGATTGATTTGAAGTGTAATGCTGGAATTATAGATACTGGGATTAAGGATGGGTGATTGCTGGATCAGTCCACTGGCTGGATTG
Source organism: Cavia porcellus (assembly GCF_034190915.1). Classification (NCBI taxonomy): domain Eukaryota; kingdom Metazoa; phylum Chordata; class Mammalia; order Rodentia; family Caviidae; genus Cavia; species Cavia porcellus. The sequence continues at coordinate 75,499,916 of NW_026947494.1, read as the reverse complement.
TCAATGTCCTAATTCTAGTAGGCTGGATACAACATAAGGGACAAAAACAGATTTTTCTCTCCATTGTTGCTTTTAGTGTCTTCTGCCACCATGAACTGTTGCCCTCTGCCGTGTGCCGCCCCACCTTTGGGCCAGCCAATTATGGACTGAAACCTCCACAAACTGTGAGCTAAATAAACCTTTCCTCCTTTAACCTTGGGTGTTGGGTATTTTGTCTCAGCGATGAGAGAAAATTAACTAAAACAAAGGCACTCAATAAACATTTTTAAAGATAAATAAATTAAATAGATTAGTCCAGTTTTAGAATCGGCTGCGTAATAAGGAATGAGGTTCGTTATTACGCTAAAGAATTCAAACTTAGGATCAGTATCATCTTATTAAAGGTACAATATAGAGAGACATACTTACATTTTATGCTATCACAAATAAATTGGAAGGTAGCTTCCAATTCTAAGAGTTTATAATTATAAGGAAGAATTGGCTATAAAATAACAAGTAATTTCTGATCTAAAATATCTCATTTTGGACCACAGAAATAATAAAGCATGCATTTTAAAGCTAATTCCATTGAATAAATCATATTAGAAAAAGAAAATGAGCCAGGGATGGTGGCACATGCCTGTAATCCCACCACTTAGGAGGTTAAAGGAGGAGGATCACAAGCTTGAGCTCACCAGGGCAGCTTAGCAAATTATTGAGAACTTGCTTCAAAAAAAAAAAGTTGGGGGGAGTGGGGTGCTGTGTGAATGTAGCTTAGTGTGAAGACCTTGGCTTCAATCCTCAGTACCATAGAAAGGAGAAAGAGAGAGAGGCCATAGTTAAAAACTTGCTCTTCATCTGAATACCTGAATTGATCAGTTTAAAGCTGGCTGTGGTGGCACATGTTTGTAATCCCAGCACTCAGCAGGCTGGTGCAGCCACAGAATTGCTGTGAATTCGAGGCCAGGCTGGGCTACACAGTGAGTTTAAGGCCAGCCTGAGCTACATAGTAAAACCCTATCTCAAAAAGAAATAACACAATAAAACCAAAATAAAAGAAATGAAAAAAACTGTAGTTTAAAATAATGCTGAAGAAGATAATCTAAAAGGTAAGTGAGTGTATTTTTAAAGAGATCATTAGCTAAATAGCTTATTAGATTGCTAGACATGGCACAGGTAAATAATCTAACAGATAATATCATAGATGTGACAGTTTTATTCTTTTGCATGGTACCAGGTACCAAATCCTGGAGCTTGTAAATGGCAGCTACTCTACCCCTGAGCTACATCCCAGACTCTAAAAACTTTATTTTTGCATGTTCTTTCAGCCAATGATTACTGATCCCCAGGCAGAGCCAGAGGGTTCTCTAGTGCTAGAGTGGTACAGAGAGAGAGAGAGAGAGAGAGAGAGAGAGACAGAGACAGAGACAGAGACAGAGACAGAGAGACAGAGACAGAGAGACAGAGACAGAGACAGAGACAGAGAGGCAGAGAGAGAGACAAAGAGAGAGAGAGAGAACTGCACATCTCCAAGATAGACAATGTGGCCCACTGTTGTGGGTGGCAATTTGTGCCAAGAGAAGGCAAGGGAAGCTCTGCTGATCCCCCATCAGGAGAAGGCCTGAGAGCTGCTGCTGAGCAGGACCAGCTCTGGGGAGATGAGGGTGAGTGCTCAGCCTGGGGTACAGGGAGGAGAGGAGCCCAGCTGGAGCCCAGAGCAGAGGAGCAGGGAGGCTGGAGTGGTGTGGTGGAATGAGCTGAGAGAGCCAGGAGCAGGTGGGGCTGGAAAGGCTGCAGCTTGGTTGCCACTCTCGTGCTGGGTGTGAGGGGCCCTGAGGACAGGTGTGTGCAGGGGAGAGCAAGGTCGGAGCAGAAGAATGGAGAGGCCTGTCCTGGAAGGGCAGACTTAGAGGTGGGGAGTGTGACTTGGTGGCACAGGCTTTGCTTCACAGACCACAGGCTCTAGATTCTATAGGCAGCAGTGAGAACCACAAAGCTGGGGTTTCTCAGTCACTTGTTCCCTGCATGTGAATTACAGCTCTGCTGTGTGCAGGGTTGCTCTGTCTGGGGGTGGCTCCTGAGCTGGTCTGGCCTAGCTTTTTTTTGCTATAAAAAAGTAAACAACAACTTCTTAGAAAAGTGATAATAATTCAGTGAATTAACAATAAATAATTAGTAAGTGGTCATTATATTACTAGCTACTTTTGTTTTAATAATGCTATTCTAAATAAAAATGTGATATGTACATATATTGCAATTGTTATTCTATTTATTTATTTATTTTTACCAGTACCAGGGATCCAACTCACGACCACATGCTTGCAAGGCAGGTGCTTATGCCGCTGAGCTAAATCCTTAGCCCCTATTCTGCTTTTTAAAAGAGGAGATTCTGACACATACTACATACAGTATGGCTGAACCTTGAAAACATTATGCTAAGTAAAATGGGACCCTTGAGTCTCAGTGTTGAGTATTACTAATAGTACTGCTGTGAGGGTGAATTTGCAAATATCTCTTCAAGTCCCTGATTTCACTTCTTTCATGTGTACACTCCAATGGACTTGCTGGGTATTTTCTGTGTTTAATTTTTTGAGGAACCATGGTGATGCATTTAGATTAATATAAATACAATAAAAGTTGCAAGTAACTTGTTCTGAGCGTGATCTGCAAGATGAGTAACATTTTTAATACAATATAACTTGATAAACAGGTGATACAATGCAAGCAGTGTATGACATCAAACGTCACATGATCACAGCAGAGCCAATGGTTCCCTCTTTCCCTCTCCCTGCGGGACTGTGGGTGGCGGTCTCCCAGCTGCAGGAGGCTATGGAGGAGATCATGTTTACAGAGAAGAAGAAAAAAAAAGCAGAGGAATCTCACTTCAAATGAGATTAGGGAGATGTGGAAAACAGTCCAAATTTTTTAGAAAAGCACCAAACTGAATAAGGCGATAGCAGTGTGAGCGATGAACCTGTTTAATGACAATGAAATGTCACATTTCCTTGAAGTTCTCAAAAGGAAGCAAAGGCAAGTGTCACCAGATAGGTTCCTTGTTGAGGTTCACACACACTGAGATTCCATTGAGCCTGTAGGGGTGATCCCACTAGTGCTAGTGGAAGTGGTTCTGTCCAATAGCCCCCCTCTTTCTTGTGTTCCTCACACTAGCCACAAAAGTTTTCAAAGGGAAGTGCAGGTTAGTTTGTGTATTTCCTTTATTATTTTGTGTTACTCTATAATATTATAATTGTTTTTATATGAATATTTTTGGGTTGTGAAACAAATCGCCTGAGTTACCATTATTTCTTTTGAGGAAATCTGCTTAGATGCATAAATGCTTTGGATTACAAACTCATCTCTGGAAAGAATTTATGTGCACAAACCAAAGCTTTATCATAGTCTCCTGATTTCCCTGTTCCTCTGCCCTTGGGAATTTGCCCTACATGTGGTAAATGCTTAATCATTTTGACTATTAATTATTATAAATGTAGTGACATATATACAGAATTGCATATGCTGCAAGTTGTTTTCATTTAAATGGCTTCATTTAATAATTAGATATTATTACTATTCAGCTTTGCTGTCTTCTATGTAACAAGAAATGTGCTTAACGGCTGAGCTGAGTTACCACCCTTAGTTCTCATGACTACCCTGTGAAGACAGTGAAATTGCTTGTTCTATATTACATCTGCAGAAACAGAGGCACAGACAGATTAAAATACTTGCCAAACATCACACCGCCAGGCAGGCTGAGCAGCATTCTAATGAGGTGGTCTGACTCCACCCTACAGACTTAATCGTCATTTTAAATGCTTCCATGTGCCACAAATAGCGGCTCAAAGACAAGTGACACAATTATTTTGGTTAAAGTCAGCCAATGAGTTTATAAGCTCTTCATCGAAACAGATCCAATACTTGCCTTTTGTACATTATTTCTGCACACTTTTCCTTGCTTCCTTTCTCAAGCTAAAATTTAAGAAGACTCTTACATTTATGTGTTACGAAATTTGAAACAAACACATGTATATTGCACCATTTTTGCTTGGACAAAGCATTGTGATTTATTTAATATTATGTTTGCATTGATAAAATGGATTTCCATTAGCAACAGCTAGTCATGCTGATTGGTGTTTTCTTTTCCAGCAGATGTCATTTTATTATAGTTGATGTCATGTATCCTGGAAAGCTTCATCTGCCTGAGAGAGGTGAGTGGTTCCCTCCGATATGCTGAATTCAAGGTCCTCTTTCTTTTGGGATGCTGTTTATCCAAACTCAAAAGGATAACTGAACCAAAATCTAGAAAACTAAACCAGGAAACCATACTCGTTTTTCTTTCACTTGATTGCTAGGTCATCCTCTCCTGTTTCAGATGTACAATTGGGGGCAGTTTCTTAAACTTTGCATTGGATGCTTCTGCGTTTTGCAGCAGCCTACTCCAGCTTTTCCCTGAGCATATATGTTTCTTTATTCATCTGACCATCGCTTCTCTCTCTCTTCTTTTCTTCTCTTCGGGTGGAGACTTACACAGCAGAGGCAATAAGCAGACAGTGAATAAGGAGAAAGCAACGGATATATTTAATCTTAAGACTTTTGCAAAATTTGAGGCATCCTTGCAGTTGTTCTAGGGGGTGGACAGTACAACAAAGCCAAGAGCTGACACTCAAGGCAGAAAACTTCCTCCTCTTAGCTGGCCACTTCAAAAGCACAAGATGCCCATGATCATCTATAGTCTCCTTTTATGAACCTAACAGACACGTAAGAGAGTGTCACCACAGCACAGTGCCACTGTTTGTTTTGCACCACTGACACAGAGACATGAGCTGTTTCACCACCTACCTGTGCAGAAATCACTATTTCCTTGCTTTGCGCACAGGCAAAAATTCACCAGTTCTACGCACATCCAGGTTGTCTGTACTGAGAAGGCAAATGGTGCTGTTGTCAGCCTGGAGTCACACAAGGGTAACCAATAGCAGCGAGGAGGAGAGGGTTAACTCCAACTTTATTTCAACAGGCATTGAAAAGCTGCTGTCCACTGGACCCCCAGGTCACCAGCCTGGAAAACAAGGTTCATCTCTGGGATGAGCTGTAGTCTCTAGGAGGTTCCTCATTGCCGACATCAAGACCTTGAAATGAGGAAAGGAGAGATCAAGAAAAAAGGAAGAAAGGAAAAGGATGTGTAAAGGAAGCAAACAAAGGCCCCTAAGTGTGTGGCTGCTGAGGGATGGATATACTTACTTTGATTCTGTGGAGTCTCTGGCTTGCAGCTTGCTGCCCACCATCCAGGTCACACAGGAGAATGACAGGGGTCCGTACAACTCCTGATAATACAATGAGTCGTTAGATCACTTTAATGTTCAGGGTTTGGTTTGGTTTAGTTTGTTTTGTTTTGTTTTTGTACTGGAAATGTGACCCAGGAGTCTGTTTGTATTAGACAAGTGCTCTACCACTGAGCTACATCCCAACTCCATTAGGTAACTATCTTGGTTACTTTTCTCTTGCTGTTGAGATAAAATACCTGACACTCAAAATTAAGGAAAGAAAGGTTTATTTAGCTGACGGTTTGCCGAGGTTTCAGTCCATAATCGATTGGCTCCGAGGCAGAGTGGCATGGCACAGGGACCACAGGTGGAGAAGTGGAAGAGAGCAAAAGCAACAAGAGCAGAAAGGGCAGACAGCAAGCCTCTTTTCTCCCTTGTAGTATATGCAGGCTACCCTCCCTCCCGTGGGTTTACCACTGACACCATCCTGTGCCTTCCTGTTGCACAGGCTCAGGATATTTTTGAAGTGAGGACCCTGACCCCCTGCTGAATCATTTGGTTAAACTTCTAAACTTCTCAAGTTGACACAGTGGATAACTTCCTAGAAGCTAAGAGCATGTGCTCCACACCCCAGGATGTAGAACTACTCAGTTACTTAGTTAAACTTCTAGACATCTCAAGTTGACACAATATATCAACCATTACACTAACTTCTGGAAAATAAAAACATACCTGTCAATAAGGGTCAATAACCTAGGTAAAACTCAGAGCTGGAGAAGAGGTAGAATCTGGAAGGCACACCCTGACCCACACACTCCTGTTGATCATGAATGGATGGGACTCTAACCTTCACTGAATGAAAAGGTACAAAAGACAGGAAGAATCAGACCCACCCAAGTCCACATGACAGTAAATGACAGAGACAGGCATCTTTATGATTCCGACCCTAAATCCTACCCACCGTTCTCTATTGAATCTTTACTACCACTTCAGTCCAGGAAGCAACACATGTGGCTCTGGGACTAAATCTAAAAGCAAACAGCACCAGGACAGCAAGCTTCGAAGAGAAGTGGGTCCCACCAGTAGGTGGGCTAAGAGGCCTCCCCCCACCCAAAGGTGCCAAGCTGCTGCTTAGAACTATGCTGGCCACAGGCCTGGAGCAGAATTCACAGTCATTATTCTGCCTTATTACTGGGTCTTACTGTCTATCGTAGACGGAAATGAAATTGGTCTGGAATGGTTTCCTCCTTCCAGTCTTCTTGGCTATAGATATATGACTTTTAAACACAACATCCTTACAGATATGAAAATTAAGCTGATTTACCCCATTTAATGTCCAAAATTGCCTTTTGTGGTCCTCCTGTAAGATTTCCCTATCATAACTTTCACAAAGTGGCTTAATTTTCCTGAGTCATCTTGTTACCCAGGAGGTATGTGGTGTCCACATTTGCTGTGCTGCTGGCACTTGACTTCCCTTCTAGGTTCCAGCTCACCAGGTTTAAAAAAAAAAAAAAAAAAAAAAAAAAAAATATATATATATATATATATATATACACATATATATATATATTTAAGCGTTTTTAAGTGGCACCTAGTAATTGCATATATTTATTGGGTACAGTGTAACAGTTCAGTCCGTACGCACAGTGTGTGTTTATCCAAGCAGGCATATTCATCACTGACATTCATCATTTTTTGTGTTGGAAGCATTCAAAATCCTCTCTTACAGTAGCTGATGGGTTTTGAAAGCTGGGTGGGTCTTGTCCTGGGCTCCTGTTACCCATTATAGTTTTGCCTGGGCTCCTGTAATTTCTGGATCTTTTTCCTGTGTCTCCTAAGGGTCTATCTGTTTTTGTGGTTTGGTTTTGTGATCATGACTTGGGAGCCACACCATATTTCTCTTGTTTTTCTGGATAGAGTGGGTTGATACTTTACTTGTATGACTATGCTTTTCTGAAGTATAGTTGCTGTGACCCTGTAGACCCAGTCTACAGGGATGACTATTACAAGTACCTTTTTCTGGGCCTGATGGTGCATGCCTATAATCCCAGCACTTGAGAGGCTGAGGTAGGGGGGTCTTTGTGAGTTTGAGGCCAGTCTGGTCTCCACAGTCAGTTCAAGGTTAATCTAAACTACAAAGTGAGACCCTGTCTCAAATCAGACAAACAAAAATACTTTTCATTTTCCTTGTCAAACGATTCCCTAAGTTTTTCTTTGCATTGATTCTTTTGGCTCATGTCTGCAGCATGCTGAAATGGGCTTTTCTGGAGCTCACGCTGACTGCTTTTTCCTTTGAACCCGGTGAATAGTATTATTATCTAGGTGACTGCTCTCACTGTTATAAAGGAATTTTAGAAACCTTGTCTTAGCATGTGTTCTTTCATGTCATCTCCAGTAACCATGAGGTAGGTTCTGGCACCATGACCCTTCTATTTATGAGAAAACTGAGTGTTAGACATTAAATAATTGGTCTTGGCTGTACGGCTGGCAGTGGGAAGGGCTGGGATTATCCCGACTTTCAGAACGAGGGACTGTATGGATTCGTAAACTCCACTTCTTCAAGTTATACTTACATGACAGTCAGAGTGGCCAAAGTAAAAAAAAAAAAAAAAAAAAAAAAAATCGTAATGTTTCAGTGATGATTCAAAGAAACTGGGTCATTCCCATGGCTGGAGGGAATTCGGAATGGTAGGCTCCCTGGAGAACAGTTGGAAATCTCACATTTTTTCCTCTGTTTTCATCTTGAGTTCTTTCCCATCTGTAAAAAGTAAATCAAGAAATCAACCTGAAAAGATTATTTCACATTCGACACTAAGAAATAATTTAGAAAAATTGTATATATATTCTCACAGACAGACTCTGGCACCGGCGTCACATGGGGAGCATTTGAATAGGAACAAAATTTTTACATTGTTTGTCATCTGCTGAAGGTTTTAAGGGGAAAGTGTCAACATAAATTTGGAATTTCCTGACTTTTGCAGATTTGAGTTATAATCTTGACATGACTAGAAAGGAAATCTTTTTAAAAAATATTTTAGAGTGTTTTATTGTGGAAATGTCCTCAAGCATTTTCATCCCATTTTCCCAGAGAAACCTGACAGCCCGGAGAGGAGGGAAGGGGGTGTTGTGGGGAAGAACAAAACCCAGCAGCCACATCCTTGAACTCTTTTGTGTGTCTAGAACAATGTCTAGTTAAAATAAAACACTACTGCTGCTAAATACGCCTAAAATAGTCCTCGGTAAGTGCTCCGGCCTGATGGAGGAGTCTCGCAAAGGGCTGTGCATTGCAGGAATGAGGTCTCAGTGCCTCCCGGCAGGCTGCAGGGCACAGAGATGCCCTGTCTCGCCATCACCCGGTCAGCAGCTCTGCGCCCCGACCTCAAATCCCCATCCAGCGCTGCAGACGAGCGCCCACCCTCTCCGTCCCTGCACCCAGGCGGAAAGCAAAAGCCCGGGCCGGGACTGGGGTGGGGGTGGGAGCTCATAAAGCAGAAGTCACGAAGTCTGGATCTCTGGCCAGATTTCCTCTGGAAGGTGAGGTGTGGCCGGCTCTGTGTGTGGGGACCGCCCGGGAGGGGATGCACACCCCGCCTTCAGGCGGCAGGACCTCGGCCTGGCCAGCGGCCAGGGAGCCAGACGCCAGGCCGGACTCGCAGAGTGGGAGCGGTCGCGGCCCGGGACACAATGGGATTATCTCAGGCGGCCGCGGCTGCAGAAAGGCGCAAGGCTTCCTGTCCTGGCCTCGCGGCACAAACTGTCCAGGTTCCAAGTGCTCGGGACACCCTCCGTGGCGCTCCCGCCAGGCCTGCAGGACAAAAGCCTGAGCCACCTCTTCCCTGGGAATTGCAGACGCTGCAATGCCGTAATCCATTGTATTTTATCCCCTCTGGAAGGATCTGCACAATTGTGAGTCACACGCAGAAAGGCTGGGACTCCAGCAGTTTAAGTAATGCAGACTCTGCCCGGAGCTTCTGACAGAGGGAGAGGAGAAAGGGCTGGGCGGTTTGTGTCAGCTTCACAGTTTATTGCTGCAGGCCTCATGGGTCACACTCTTTCTCAGGGTTTAGCTTTCTTGATGTGATCCGTTTCTGTTACGGTGGTCTCCTTCTGTTGCCCACTCAGGTGTTGTGTTGCAGTCTCCTGCCTCTGCTCTCTTTGGAATTCCTGGGCTCATTTCTGTGTAAAAGAAGCCAGGAGACTGCAAGGGAGAGAAAGATATCTGGGTGACTGTGATGGAGAAGACTGGGAGATATGTAACCTCTATCTCTGTATCTAATCTATGTATGTAATTTTTTCTCAGCATTGGAAGTGGAACCCTCGGTCACTGTCTATCCATAAGGGTTCTAGAACTGAACTGTATCCCCATTTAAATTTATGGCACTCATAAACACAGCATTGGATTGAACACAAAAAAAAAATTTTAAGGCCATTAAATCCTAGCACTACTGATGTCTCAAAGAGGACAAGAGACTGAGGGCAATTTTCTTTCTTAAAAAATGTTCTTGCCATTGGCATGTTTCGATTACATTATTCAGTATTTAACCGAGGTTTTCAAAATACATGCCTGTGCTAGGAAGTTTAAAGCTTTTGATAGCCTGCTCCAAGAAGTCAAGAGTTTAATCCAACTGTTACCAGAAATGCTCTTAAACCTTGTGCTTCCAGGTCAGGAAGTTTTTGGCAGGCCACTATCCCCTAGAGCTGGACTTGGCCTCCAGCAGTGCTGCCTGGAGCCTGGCTTCAGCAGGAGTCACGGCTCTCCTGCCGGGATCTCTCGTGGGGATCCCTGTTACCGCAGGACAAACCTAGATTTCAGAAGATCAAGATGACCATTGCCCCGAGCAGCACACATAGTAGAGCCGGGGCGGCAGGCCTGTAGTCTTGGCCTCTTGTTTTGTTGAGATGTAGTTCACATGTCATACAGTTCATTTATGTAAAGTGTATTTGTTACAGTCAGGGTTTACAAGGGAAAAGGTTTAATACAGGACTTGTATTCACCCAAAGAGTCAAATGCAAGCGCATACAGGAGATCTGTCTACACACTAGAGACCCACAGAATCCAGCTTAGAGCCTGGATCCCAGGGAAAAGTCCTGCATGAGTCCAGTTGAAGACCTAGAGCCCATGACAGTGTCCTCCACAAGTTCAGCTGGAGGCCTAGAGCCCAAGGCAGTGTCACATGTGAATCTGTGTCAAGGATCTGCACCCAAAGGCCAATGAGGGAAGGTAGAGATTACATCAGCAGGATGAAGGATCTGTGCAAGCAGCTGAAGGATCTGCACTGGGGCCAGGAAGCCACACTCAAGTAAGGACCAGACCTATCCTGAAAAGAACCAGCAACAGCGAGGTCCTGAGAGGCTGAGAACAGCTGAGTTCATATCAAGAGAGGCAGAGTGACAAGCTTCTCCTGGAGAATCAACAACGCCCATCTTCCCCTCCATTTCTTTTTTTAGATGGACCATCCTGATCAGGTCAGCTGGGTGTTCCAAGTTGACTATTAGTGAATCCACCACAGAACTTTATAGGGTTTTAATGTATTTCCGAGAGTAGCACAACCATCACCGCAATTTTAGAACATTTTCATTACCGTCTTTCCCTGTCTCGGCCTAAAAACCTTAGCTGTACCAACTAACAGTCACTCCTCACCCTGATCTAGATAACTACTAATTTGCTCTCCATCTTAGAGAACTGTGTACTGTGCTCACCTCACTTAAAGGGAAGTCTTCCACACTGGATGACCCTGTGAGTCTAGCTTCCTTCACTTAACCCAGTACTTTTTAAATGTTTTATCCTTGTTCTTGCGTGTACCGATACCTCATTCTTCTTTATTGCCAATAATAGTCCATAGTATAGAAGTGCCACATTTTATTAATTTTAATTTATTTATTCATTCATCGATGGCTATTTGGGTTGCTTTAACTTCCGAAAAAATAATACTGTATGAGTTTGTGTGTATGTACCTGTTGCATTTCCTCTGAATATATATTTAGGGAAGGAAATTCTGGTTCATAATCACAGTGTTTATCCTTTTTGGACATCTCAGGCTGTTTTCCAAAGAAGATGCTTCCTTTTATGTTCCTAAAGTACTGATTGAGGATTTTGATTTATCCATATCTTCAACCAACACTTGATTATAAAGATATGTCTATCTTTATAATATAACCATCCTATTGAGTGTGAAAATGTGTATCATAAATTTGATTTGTATTTCCAGAAGGACTAATGGCTCTACATTTTCATGTATTTCTTGAATATTTGTGTATCTTTTTGGAGCATAATGTATATTTCAGAATATAGAATAATTTTTATAAAGAATAATTTTTTACTATAGGTATAAGTATATATATATATTTGCAATTATTTTTCCCATTTTGTAGGCTGTCTTTTCACTTTTTGTGTTGTTCTGTACTATCCATAACCTTCTCAAACTTTTCTAAGTTAATAAACTTTGAGAATTATTCAAGTAAAAACATGAAACACGACATGAGTATATTAACTTTTCACCAATTTCAGTGTGCTCAATAGTATACATACTGTGGATTATTTACTGATCCATTGACTTATCTGTGAAAAGTTAGGCTGCTTCTAGTATTTAGCTATGACAGTGACACCTGGATATTCTTGTTCATGTTGCCTACGGCGCATTTTCAAGGACCCGTCAGGTAAATACCTAGGAGGGAAGTACCCTGCATTGGAAAATTGATATCTATGGCTTTATTAAATATGGTCAAACAATTTTTTCTTTTTTTATTGTATCAGCCATGTATCAGAGACCTGAGTGCAGGACAACTTTGTTACCATTTGGTACTGTTTGAGAGTTTCCATTACAGTTATTCGGATGGGCATGAAAGCAAAACTTAATGCTGTTTTTAAAATGTAGCCTTACTGATTGACCAGTGGGGACAGCCATGGGAGGACAGAGAGGCTGCTGGGGTGGTTTTGTAATTTGTTCTGCAGGATGAAGCGATTGTGGCAATCTTGTGTGTCAGTTATACCAAAGCACACATGGCTTCTTTGTACAGAACTATTGGCTATGTTGTGTTCTCAGTGATTTACACTATTTTTAGTGCGGTGCGTATTTTAAATAAGCCATGTAAATTTTAAATAATGATTTGTGAAGTGTTCTAGTATTAGCAAGTCCTCAGTCTCTGAAATCTTTTTTTTATTGATACCTGTTTGTAACACATAATGATTAAATTTACTATAGCGAATTGGTACATGCACATAACACATTTCAATTCTTTTTCTTCGTTTTTCTCTTCCCCCTGTTTCTTCCAACATCAGATTTATTTATTTACAAGACATTATAAAGTTAATTATCATATAATACAGATTGAAAACCAGGCTAATAGGCCAAAGAACATATAAAACAATTGCATTAAGTCAAATTGTAGTCTTTTTTTTTTTTTTTTTTGAGGCAGGATCTTGCTGTAGTCAAGGCCAGCGTTGAACTTGAGATCCTTCTGCCTCAGCCTCCCAGGTTTTAGCATTGAAGGTGTACATGCCTGGACACAGACATCTTTTCAAAATCAGGGTAAGTTCCATTTTCAGTCTAAATCCCCAGTCTTCAGTTAGCGTAGTTCCTTCAGCAATTTCTCATGTAGTTCATTTTGGCTCTTTAATCTTGCAGAGACAACTTACAGAGTGGATAAATATTTGTAAACTATCCATTAAGGGACTTCTATTTGAGAATCTGTGAGAACTCAAAAAGCTAAAAAAGAAAATAATTTAAAAATAAGCAAATGACATGATAGTTCTCAAAAGAAGGTATACAAATGGCCAACAAGCTTATTAAGAAACACTTAACCCAGCCGTCAGAGAAATGCAAACCAAAACCACAATCAGGGATCTCACCCCTTAGATGGCTGTAAGAAATAAGACAAAAAGTTACCAATTGCTGACAAAGATGGGAGGACACAAACTTTTACACTGTTTGTGGGAATGTAAATTAGTAGAGCTATTATGGAAAATAGTATGGAGGTTCTTCAAGAAGTTAAAAATGGAGCTACCATGGTTCACAATCTCACTACTGGTTACTCAAAGAAAGTGAAATATGGAAGTCAAAGATCTTCCCATATACCTATTTTTTTCTGCATTATTCAGTAACCAAGATATGGAACCAACCAAGATCTCCATCCATGAGTGAATGGATAAAGAAAATGTAGGATACACACAGAATGGAACACTATTCAGTCATAACAGGGTGAAATCCTGTCAACACTGGTGAGACTGGAGATCACAGGGTTAAGTGGGACAAGCTAGGCACAGGAAGACCAGCACAACATGAATCTGACCAAACCTTATATCCTACAAAAATGAGTTTATAGAACTAGTGAGCAAAACAGTGGATACCAGAAGCCAGGGAGAAGAAGGGAGATTTGTTATAGGGAGACACTACTTAGGGTTACAAAGTCACAGCCAGACAGGAGGGCTAAATAGATTGTAGTTAACAATATTATACCCTAAAATACAAAATACATAGGAGACAGAATTTTGACTGTTCTCATTATGAAAAAAATAAATGCTTACAGTGTTTTCAGTTGATTGCTACACAATGTACAAATGTCCCAAAAACATGACACTATACACCTTTGGGTGTACAAGTCTTTAAAAAAATAGAATTTGTCAATAAAGTTACTTTAAAATACTGAACTATTTTCTGTGCACGTGCTGATACAGGGATGGTTTGGTAAAGCTCTCAAAGTTAACTCCACTTTTATGATCGGTGTGAAATAACTGAGATTACTATGGTGTTTCTGTCTGACATTTTTAACAGAGTGAAATTCACCTGACAACCTGTATAGTAGGCATCTCGTCCAATTTATACTTAAGTCCATAGATTATGGTAGTTAGATAAGAAAAACTTTTTACTACCAAATAAAGGAATTTCATTTGTTTCCCTGAGTAGAGTTTAACTCAAAAGAAGACTAATTTGTTTAGGACATTATTAAAATTTGAATGGGCTCTGTTTTTTTAGCAGAATTTCTCATGTATTTGCACTGTTGTAGTAACATGTGTAAGTGGAAATGCAGAGTGACCCAAGTGAAAATCTAGTACTCAAGTGAGGAGCTTTCTCCGTTTTATAATGTTGTTTTCTTCAGTTTATGCAAAACACTCTTGAGCTGTGGTAGAGTGGTTTTCTCCCAGCGTCAGCTGAAGCCCACACACTCATTCTGTTACCACATACAGTTTCCACACACACTCCTCAGCGGAACCCTGGGAGGGGACAGCGCCTCGCTCACCCTGGTCTTAGCTCTGCTCCAGAATCTTCCACAGGTGAAGGCAGTGATACCCGTTTAGGGTCTGAAAATAAACCAAGTGTTGGAGTCTTTGGATATTCTCCTCCACTAACTATTCAACGATCAAGAACCTTCAAGAGTTTGATTCAGTATAGTTGGTCCCTTTGGCTTCCTTATGGGGCAATCTCCTTCAGAGTCCCAGTAAAGTCCCAGAGTACTAAGATGTGCTAGCTCAGTTCTGCTTCACTGGAGTGGTGAAAGACAAAAGCTTGGCTCCAGCGGGACTCCTCATTGAAAACTGGGCAGACTCTGGTTTGCGCTTGATTCTTTTGGTCCTGGTCGTCTGTCTTCTCCCTTGATGGAACTGAGGGCAGTGTGCCTGGTGGAACTTCATCCCTGAAAGGGCCTGGTGCGGTGACAGAGGTTCCGACCCCTGTCTCCACACCTGAGCCCACCCTGTGGTTTCATAGGCTTTGCAGTGGCAGGACTGCAGATACAGTGCTGGGTGCAAGTGGCCCCTGCCCTCCCGCCTTGTGGTACTGGACTCAGGGTGATTGGAGCATTTGCTTTCAGGTAGTTATGGAATTAAAGAGAGACATGGGTTAGGTTTATTTAGCGTTTTGGCTTGTCACATAGCTCTGCATGAGTTAGTTTCCCTGAGTTTAAGTTCCCTCGTATGGAAAATGGGGATAATATTCTAGCTCCTCAGGGATACTGGGAGGATGGAATGAGATTAAGCACAGAAAGTGAAGGAACAGTGTCTAGAGAACAGGAGATGCTCAATAAATGTTAAAGAGAAATGTTTCTGTATAATTAGCAGGACAGTCAATAAGGTGAAGGGGAAATGAAAAGTTGTTGACATAAATCTTGAAAAATTTTAAAGATCACTTAAGTGCATGCAATTAGATGAAAAATAAAAGTGATACTTCGCAAGGTGCACCCAAATTAAAATGAAGGATGAGAGTAATGACATGTTACATAGAAATATAGTAGGTGGCTTTCTATTAAAACTTTATATTAATGGCTTCAGAATGTGTATGTGGACCCAGCAATAGATTATAGGTTCATTTTAATATAAAAACTAGAAAATACGCTAATTTTCAACACAACAAATCTTTTTAAGAATCAGAAAAATTAAGTTTGAAATGCAAACTAACAAAAATGAAATTACAAAATCTTGAGAATTGACACTGTGGCCCTTCCAGGGGAAGAACCACCAGTGTCCTCTGAGATCCACACCATGTTGGAACTTAGGACGCTGAGAAACCAAGCCACCAGCCTGCTTCCCTGCTAAGCAGTAGTGAGCCTACTGGTGCACGGGCTGAGAGTCAGTCATCCCAGCTCCCCTAGCCCCCTTTTCTTGCCCCCCATTAGCAAGTGGGAACCAGAGATCTGAGCATCTCTTGGGAGGTTGACCATAGCAAATAAGGGGAATTTCCTTCTACCATCTCTTTGAAGACAAATATTTCTATTACTGTTTTGCTCTATTCTGATTAAGGGTACTGCTCTATTCAATATTCTGTTTTGATAAGCTCTATAATGTTCTATATTTCATTTTATTTTGATATACATGATTGAAAGAACTGTTGGGAGCCGCAGCCCCGAGCCCGGTCGCCTCACTTGGCGGACGTGAGGCCTGTAGTAAAGAGTAAAGCCTGAGGTAGATTACCCCTCCCATCGAGCACGTTAGTTTCCTGCTTACTGCGTAAGCAACCCGCTCAACAATATAGTCTGCCTGGCAACTGATGATGTTAGCCAATCAGCTTGCCTTGCTCACTTTAACATGATTGGACACTGTATCCGTATATATACTGGTGCCACCCCTGGGGGGGAAGAAGAAGCCCGGAAGTAGAAGCCCAGAAGGAGCCGCGGGGAGCGGACCAAAGGAGGCTTCGGCTGGGAGCGATCCCAGGGCAGGCTGTACGGAGAAGAAAAATAAAAGAAAAGGTTGTCCACTGCCAGACTTTGTCGTGTGTCCTTCCTGCCGGCCGGGAGCGACATCGACAAAGAACAACTATTGTAAAGATAACAAAATATACTATGATACCTATTACTGTTATCCTGATAACCTGTTGTGAAGTTCTGTACCAATTTCACTACATAATCTCAGTTGGCTTTATTCTGTCTTGTTCTGTTGTATTTTACTACTTTCAAAAGAAAAAAATATAGAGAATTTGTCTTTAAACAGTCTTAACTTTTAACTTAGTGCCTATATTTTTACTTTACACACCTAAGAAACACTGAAGTCCACATTTAAGTAAAAAAAAATTTTTAAGCAACTTATAATTAATTTTTTATCATCAAGGAGAATTAGAAGTATATGCATAGGAAGCTCCAAAGCCAAAATTTTTGAATAGTGTCACTTCATATCATAATTGTAGCAAATCTAAGTTTTATCTAAACAAAACATTATGGAGAAGAATAATAATTATGAGCATTCATAAGAATTATGAGTGTTCACCCAAACTTACATTGTTTAAGGGTAAGTGATTTTTTCCTAAATAATAGTTATAAACATTCACCAAAATGTACATTGTTCAAGAGCAAGTAAGTGGTTTTTCTTTTCAAATAAAAGTGGTTCATTAATGTTTTCTTAAAAATTAGGTTGATAAATCAGCAGTAGTATCTTAAATAAATATCTTCTAACATTTTCCCTTGATTTTCATGCCCAAAATGAATAAATTATTTCAGAAGGATTATTTCTCCTGCCAGAGGAAGTTTAAAAAGCCATTCAGATTTCATGATAATCATGGAATCTGTGAAAGCTAGAGATCAGTCTGCAAGGTCTAATCCTGGTGTTCACTTGTGGACAGAGGGGAAGCCAGGGTGAGGGGTCTCCTCCTCATCAGTGGAAAGCATACCAGTCACCCCAGTCTTGGTTAGAGGTGAGATTGAAAAGCAGTAATAATTTTTAGTCCTTCATGGGACAGGCTAGGGCAGAAACACCATGCTTCAGGGATTTCTGGAGTAAGCATGAAAGCCTGGATTTGGTTAGGTTTCTTCAAACCAAGCCAAAGAAAACTTTTACACATAGAAAAGTGTACAAATTGAAATATTAAAAATTAAACATAAAAATTAAAATCTGTGGTTAGGTACATATCATACAAAATGTACCATTTTAACCATTTTGGGTGCACAGTTCGTTGGTGCTAATTTCATTCACACTGCCGTACACCTCCCACCACCCGTCTCAGAACCAAGTCTTCCCAAACTGAAGCTCCATTTCCATTAAACACAAACTCCTCATTGTTGCAACCCCAGACCTAGTTAACAATCTTCTGACTCTGAATTTAACTCCCCAGGTGCCTTGAATAAATGAAATCCTAGTTATGGTCCTTTTGTGCATGGCTTATTTCATCTAGCATAATATCTTCAAGGTGTTGCTTGAGGGACTCTATCAAACTGGACACACTTGCATACCCAGGGCCCCAGTCAAGAAACTTGGCAATACTAGTTCCAAAGAGGTCCCATGTGCCCAGCTTCTGGTCAGTACTTACTACCCTAGCACAACCACAAAGGTCACCGAGTTCTTGGCTAAGGAAGGGAGGGAAGACGGAGATTTTTACCTTTCTCCTTTCCATAGGAGAAGCTGCACCTTCTGTCTGGTTTATATGGGTGTGATCAAAATCTACAGTGAATGCTTAAAATGTATTATAGTAAGAGGCATATTGCCATTAATCCCACAAAAAATACGCCCCCTGCATTAATGTACATTTCCCATCATTCTTGCCACTTTCTGAAGCAATACCCCTGGAGGTCCTCTCCTGTCAGTGCCCAAGGGGGAGCTACTTCTGAGTGCCATCCAACAGAAAGGCAGGCTCACAAAAACATTACAGTGTGTCCTTATCTGCTTATTCACTGGATCTGGCACCGTACAACTTATTGCTCCTCCCCAAGTCAAAATGATCATGAAAGGAAAACATACTGAATGGATTCAGAACATCAGGGCAACCACAAAGATACAATTAAAGAAAGCCACGAAAGAGGACTTCCAGAACTGCTTCCCGAAAATCACCAGAGCAATAGGATAAGTGGGTACCAAGCAAAGGGTATCAGCGGCAATGCATCTTTTACTGTATTACACTTTAAAACTTCAAGCATTCACCATATTTGAGCAGTTCCTCCATCATCGATGCTGTCAGCCCTGTACTCTTACTATATCGTGTCATTTTTGTGGTGACACTACATGGAACTTTTCAGTCCGGAAGACTGCTGTTTAGCAGACATCAATGTACAACAAAACTTGGCATTAAAATTATTTGGGGGAAGTATTGTAAGTCTACCTTTTTTGTCTCAGTTCATTAGGAGAACTTCACAATTTAATAACCGAGGGACACCAATGTCTAATATGTCCCACTCAGTCCTGTTCTGACTCACTGGATGACCTTAGTGAAATCATTTTCCATCGGGGAGTGCTTCCTTCCTTCTCTGTGGATGCAACTAAAAATATAGGCTGTGTTCAAGGATTATGGTAAGAATTGAGTAATCTTTACAAAGAAATTACAATTTTTTAGATAAAGAGGGAGAGAGAAACACCTATTTCGTCATAAAAGAAATTTGCTTGGGAAAAGAAAGGAAATTTTCTTGGAACTCAAATAAAAATAGAAGACATTTCTTCAACCTCTTTTGTTGGACTGCGAAACAAAACTGGCTTACTCCTGTATCCCTGTGATGCTGGCCAAGCAGCCTCACATTTGCTGCAGCATAGCTCTGTCACACAAGCCAGCTTCTCCATGGCAGGTGCCTCTCAGAAGCGAGCAGCCTCGTCAGTGCAGGGCTCCCCGGGGATGGGGGAAAGCCCCTGTGCTCAGAGAGATCACTCTTATCTGGAGCTAAGTCCATCACCATTTCTGCCTTCACTCACCTAGTTTTATAAGTGGTTGCTTTTCTGATTTTAATCAGGAGAGTTTTTCCCTTTTGTGTATCTTTTTTTGTCTTTTTCTTTTTTATCGGACCAGGGATCGAACTCATGACCGCCTGCTTGTGAGGCAGGCGCTTATGCCACTGAGCTAAATCCCCAGCCCATTGTGTATCTTTTAAAATACCTTTATTCTTTTGGATTTGAATAATCAGTTCATATATTTTTGGAGGTGGGTGTGTACTGGGAATCGAACTCAGGACCCTGTGCTTGCCAGGCAGGCCCTTGTGCTGCTGAGATAAATCACCAGTGCTCTGTTCTTGTATTTTAAAACGTTTTAAATATTAAAGCATGGGTTCATGGCAGAAGTCAAATTCTAGTTTTGCTACTTTCTATTTCAGTTGTGAATATTTAGTTACGTGAGCTTGGATTACTTTGCCTGAATCTGGGGGAGGATAACAATAAACTTTGTTGGGTATTATTAGGATTAAACTTTTTAAAAATTTATTCATATTATGAAATGAACATATATTGAGTCCCAAACTCCTTACTTGGTTATTTGGCTGTAAACAAGACAAGCTCTGTTCTGATAAAACCTACATTCCTGTGGGAGCAATGTCCAAAATACTGGTACAGATAACACTTGAATTAAAGTGGTAAACAAATCACAGACACAGTGTGGGTCACTGTTGGGATATTGCTGAGCTCTTTGGTTTGTCCCTCAAATGTAGGACAAAAAGACACTTGTTGGGATCATTTGGACTCATACACTTTCTGTCCTCCTGCTGCTTCTATTTTTCCTCACTTATTCCAACAAAGGTACAGGACACCTAGGGGAGATGTGCAGGAAGCTTTGCTGGTCCCTGGGATGAACAGGACACTGTCTTGTGCCCTGGAATTGACAGTCAGGGTTTCTGTGTACTGAATTCTAGGGGAGTCTTAGAGGAGGTTTCTGAGAGAGGCTGAGGGTAGTGAATCCTGAGGATGCAGAGAAATCTGTGTGCAGGAGAGAGGAGTGCAGGGGTGGGGGATAGAAAAGGGGCTCTACATGGAGAATGTAGACTAAGGCTTGCAGGAGGCAGAGTGTCACAAAATAATTCCATTCTGGATTAAGTGGGGAACTGGTGGGGACAGCACGATGAGAGATAAGGATGGATTAGTAACCGAGGAGGGTTGACTTTGTATGTCCCATTAAGGAGCTCAGAGCCTCTATATTGGTTTTAGAAAAGACAGACTGGGAACTGGGAGTCAGAAGGACTGGGCACCTGGAGGAGAGTGCTGTTACCAGAAATGGTCAGCGTCAACACCCTAGGGACGGACAATTGGACAGATGAGTGAGGAGAGGAGGAGAAGGGGAGGACAGGACTGAGGTGCTGTTTATGGGGGGGGGGGCTAGAGTTACAACCCTTGATGCCAAGCTCTACCTCCAGTGCTTGCCAGGAAGCGACATTGCCTATTTGGCACCACCTCGGATTCTTCTAGAAGTGAGGGCAATGGTAACAAGGATCTCACAAAATATCACCTTATTGTGTGGAATAGTAAGTTAATGCATGTAAATACTGGAACAGGACCCAACACACCCCTAAACATCATTTAGCTTTAGCTTTTATTCTTGAGGAAAACTGGAAGTCAGAGACTCCTGAGGGAGAACAAAGAGTTAATGTGGTCTAATTCTTTAAAAGCTACAAGATGTTAAGAACGGATTATGGCCACACTTGTCACAAAAAGGGAACTCACTGATCCATGGGGTGCTGCCTCACCTCCAGTTTTGGAAGTCAGAATGACTCTCTTCTGAACTCGTTTCCTTTGAAAGCCAGGATAAATGGGCTTGGGACCCCCCCATTTCAGAGCTAGGTCAAAGGAACAGTAAATGAAAGTGGTATCACCTCAAACCCTCTGGGTTGCTCAATCTACAACCCTGGAGAGTGCCATAGTTTAAACACGGTGTCTCCCCTAGAAATTCATCTTGAAATTTGATTGCTATTGTGATACTGTTGGGAGTTGGACCCTTAAAGAGTTGATTGGGTTAAGAGAGATTAAATCTCTTTTTCCTGGGACTGGATTTGTTATCACAAGAGCAGGTTATAAAGTAAACCCAGGACTTCCTGCCTCTGTGTGTTCTACATGCAACTGCTTGACTTGCGCTCTCCTGGCCTGTTGCAGGGAAGTATGAGACCCTTTGGATGCAGCTGATCTTGAATTTCCAGCTCCAGGACTGTGAGCTAAATAAAGTTCTTTCCTTTCTGATGTAACCATCCTCAAGTCTGCTTTCATAGCAACAGAAAACAGACAAGGACAGAGACCATGCTGGTTCCCGCTGAGACCATGAAACAGTGTGGCATAACTGCTTGCCAGTTTCTTTGATATCTTTCTTAAAAATTACTCTTCTACAAAATGAGTGGAAGGTGCAGATGTTTTCCTTACCCTCCCTGCCCCAGGCATGCGCAGCCTCCCCCGCCGTCAGGGTTCCCTAAAGAGTGGTCCTTGGTAACAGCTGATAAACCTGCAAAGACACATCAGTATTCTAATTAGGGTTCACCATATTTTCATGGCACCAATAAATGTATTCGTTAGCTGATGGTATGTGCACCTTAGTTGGGAATTTGGTGACTGAACCATTCCAAGGTCAGCCTGCTTCACCTGCTCTCACTCCTCAAACAGTGAAGATCCAACAGTGAGAAGGCTGGAGCTTTGCTGAGGCCTCCCGTAGACCCTTACATTCTCTGCTCACGGAAAGCTCCAGAGCCTCTCTCTCCACCTTCAAGTCTGCCTTCCTTCGAGCACATCTGACTCTGTAACCTTCTTAGCTCCTTGACCCAATGACCCTGGTCTCCACTCAGCCATGGCTTCCTGTTCTCACAGTGCGGAGTATGGTTTCTGAGCCACACGTTATCTCTTGAAACTGCCCCACCTCCCAAATCACAGATTTAGACATCCTCCTGCTTGACCACAGAGGTTGCCCCTGCGTGTCTTGCTCAGTCTTCCCGCTACAGTCGTCCTCTTACCTCCGGCTTCTACCCACCCACGCCTGCACCCGGCTCGTGGCTTTTCTCTATGGACTTTCCCGACATTCAAGTTGGATGCCAATCCCTTTCTTGCAAATATGCCAAGCTCCAATGTCCTCTTTGTAATACACAAGCCTGGCAAATTTGAAATCCAAATGAACCCAACTACACTCACCCTCTAGCCTCTGACTGGGTACTGTAGACAGCTGAAGACTGGCCCCAGAAAGACAGGGAGGCAATCACTATCAATTCTGCACTGCTGTCCACTTAGGGTGCCTCAGTCTGCTGGACACAGCCACCTCACTATGTTTGATAGAGGACTTGCAGGCCAGGCAAAGTAACTTCCAAAATGACCCAGCTGGTTCAATAAATCCATGCCACATTTTCTTTCTGAATACTGTGCATGGTTAGGGCTGGGGTCTACAACCTCAAGAACCTACAGGCTCACCTGGAAAACGAGGTAGTGACCCACATGTAGGGACTAAAGAAGCCCAGGCACAGAGACTACAATGGAAGAGGGAGGAGTGGGCCTCTCTGGAGTGGGCACTGGATGCATTACAGGACAGGTGACTTCGACCCTGAGGTGTGAGAGGTGAAGAAGATTGACTGAGAGACTGGGGAGTCAGTTCTGAGAGTTGGGGGCCGTGGAAACCATGTGTGTGACATGCGGAGAACCTCATGCCATGTGCTAGTGGGAAAGTCTTGGATGAAAGTGGTGTTGTGCTGTGTGTGTGTGTGTGTTCAGAAGCAGATGGGTCTCCAGACATAGAGATGTCTGATCACAGTTGCACAGTGCTCAAATCCTGGTTTTGTCCACTTTTCTTTAAAACATTATGTGTCATGTAGAGGTGGTTTAAGTGCTAGCAGGTGCTGAATAACTGAGGAATGGTTAAATAATCACCTCACTTTATGAAACTGCTACATTCTTTGTGATGTTTAAACTAAAAGTAGAAATTTATTCAAATTGCTTCAAACACAATTAAGCACAGAATATAAGTGGGAATAAAGAGAAATGTTTATTTTAGAGGATCAATGTAGGAGTCTTAGATTTGCAGGGTTCCAACCCTCACTTCACTATTTACTATGACTTTGGACAAGTTTCTTGGCCTTTTTGTGTCATTTGTACACAGGGAATTCTCAGAATACCAGACTCACAAGTACCTTAAGGTAAAATGAGTTTCTATATGCAAAGCACCTACACCAAGGCCCTGTTAAAATTCACAATAATTGTTCATAATTATCATTAACAAATTAATAAAATTATTAACAATTTAAGTGACTATTAAATAATGATTGA
This sequence comes from Cavia porcellus, assembly GCF_034190915.1. Taxonomy (NCBI): domain Eukaryota; kingdom Metazoa; phylum Chordata; class Mammalia; order Rodentia; family Caviidae; genus Cavia; species Cavia porcellus. The sequence continues at coordinate 75,476,285 of NW_026947494.1, read as the reverse complement.
CTGTTACTGTTGTATCCCCAAGACTTCTGAATGCTAAAGCAGTGTCTCCCCTCCTGTCGCATCTTTTCTCTGACCTATTTGTTCATTTGGGACTCAGATCACTCACCAAGTTTGTGAGCTTTTGAGACAGAACGTACACGATAGACACCAGGATAGAAGCAGCCATCCATAAACCCAAAGATCATGATATTCCAAAGTCTAGGTAGCCCTTCGTCTCTGATTACAGTAGATTATTCAGGTATACACCAATGTGACCCTCTGTTCCAGCAGGCTGTGGAGAATCATCTGACCTAGGTATGCACTCTGCAGGGTTCCAGCACATTCTTTCCATATTTTTTGTTTATTAGATGGCAGCTTTCAGATGTACGGTTCAGCCAGTCCAAAGAGCATGTGTTTTTATCTCCTGAAAAACAGTGTCAACCAACAGTGTAAACCAACAGAAACCCTTGGGAAGCTTTCACTTTTTCTAAAGCGTTTCCAAGCACCCTGCCCTTTTCCTAAAGGGCTCTTTTCCCTTTTATGGATGAGCACCAGGCTTCAAGACAGTGTAAATAGAGCTTCCTGTTCCAGGGAAGTGCTGGCTCCTGTAGGAGCCTAGAGGTCCTTGGGGAGAAGTTGATAGGAACTATGAGCTGGATGTGACCTGAGGCTCAGGAGCCAGCGGGGCCAGAAGGGAGGAGAACACATTTAACGGCCCCTTTGTGCAGATTTAGGTCCCAGAAGCACTTCTGGGAAAGTAAATTCGGTGTGGTACACACAGACCTTGCAAAGAATGGCAGGGAAGCTGGCTGGGCTCAGGAGAGCCATTCTTAGATTAGCTGCCTAAACCTTGGACCTGGCTGCTTGGAGGAACCCAGAAGTGTCTGGAATTCCCACCATTGAGGGATCCCATGCTTCAGAAGAGGGTGGTTTTGAAAAACAATAGAAGTCCTGGGGGTGCAGGTTAGTGGTAGAGTGCTTGCCTAGCACATTGAGGCCCTGGGTTAGATTCTCCCCAACATTACAATCAGTCAATCAAATTGTAAAGTTAAGAAGAGCAACTTGATTCTGCCTAACTTACTTATAATGAAGACAAATACTTGCTCAGGATGCCTAGTGTTTTACACACTAAGGACACCCAAGTTAAAATGTTGTCTTTTCTCTTGACCCTTGATATTTCTCCACACTTTTAAATGATAACAATAAAGGTACTACTTTTGTGAGTTGATGTGCCATTCGCTCTGATAATTTTGAGCTTTGACTTTTATGCTCTTTATAATCTACATGTTGGCACAAAAGAAAGGGATAGAAAAGTTGTAATATATTTAGACTTCATCATGATGATATTATAGTAATTACATTGAGTTTGGGTAGTGGAGATTAAACCCAGAGTCTCAAGCATAATAAACAAGAGCCCTTCCTCTGAGCTTTACCCTATTCCAGCCTTATACATGCTATTTTAGTGAGGCTAATGTTTACTGAGCATTTGCTTTGAGCCAAGCAATGCGACGAGCCAGCAGTCCTTCTTCACCAGGAAAACATTGTTTGCTAATTTTATGTAAACTATAAAAATATGTACCATATTATGAACACTTAGGAAACATACACAGAAGAAGAAAAGTAAAGGACTGACAAAAACATGAATAGAAGTTCTTGTATTTACCTTTTTTTCTTTATTGTTGCTGGAGAAGAGACCCAGAGCTTTGCTCGTGCTGAATGCGTGTTCTACCGTTGAACCCTGAAATATCCAGCCCTGAAATTCTTGTGGAATAATTCTTCTGGAATAATGGTTGAGTATTTACCACTGGAGCATGAGTATTTCAGGTGGAGGGCCAGTCTGCAAACTCCGTACAGTTACTATTTCCATTTTGAAGAGGTGTAGACTGACGTGTGAAGAGGCGAAGCTCTTTCCCAAGGCCGTAGTGTTGTGGGGCTGAGTATTTGCTGCTCTGCCCTCCCTGTGACCTCATGGTCCTACTGAGTTCAAACTAGCTTTTCCATAAGCACTTACAGGAAGCCACTCATCAGCTAGCTTATTCCTATTTTTGCACCTTCTAATATTAGATACACTGACAAAATGTGTGTCCTAATGTGTTTGAGACCTGTCATACAAGATCTTAGAAAGAGCTTGTATTAAATTTGTAACTTTATTCTCTGGCTACACATAAGACCTCCAGAGTGAAGGCAGCTTTATTCATTCAGTGTTTTTTTTCTTAGAACAGAAATGAAGCTCATGCATTGGACTTCTTGCTGTTGTTAAAACAAGCACACAATCCCCAATGCAATCAAGAAAATGGTTCCATATAGAATAGCAGAAAAATACTCAAGTATAATTGAAACAGTATACAACTTGTATTCTTGTATTCTGAAGACTACAAAACACTGCGGAAAGATTTTTTGAAGTTCTAAATGAATGAAGACATCCCATGTTCATGGATTACATGGCTTCCTAGTGTTAAGATGATATTACATTTCTAATAATTGGTCTATAATTTCAATTCACTTTATATCAAGATCCCATCTTATGTTATTTTCAGAAGTTTACAAGATGATTTTATGTGGAAATTCAAGGGCTTGAGAGCATCCAAAACAATCTTGAGAAGAAGAGCAAAGTTTGAGAACTCACATTTCTAAATTTCCAAAGGTTATCACAAGCGGGGCTGGGGATTTAGCTCAGCGGCATAAGTGCCTGCTTTGCAAGCAGGCAGTCATGAGTTCGATCCCTGGTACTGATAAAAAGGAAAAAGACAAAAACAAAACAAAACAACAACAACAACAACAACAAAAACTTATCATAAGCAACAAAAATCAGGACAGGGAAACCGTAGCATCGAGCTACACGCCCACAACTGAGAGCACAGACATTGGCCCTCACATTTACAGGCAGCTGATTTTTGACAAATTTATTAAGACACTTCATTGGGAAAATACGGTGTTTTCAGTAAATGGCACTGGAAGGAACTGGATATCTACACCTCAAAGATTAATGTTCACTCCTTCCTTAGGCACTAAAAGAAAAAAATTCTCAAAACTGATCACAGACTTAAACAGAAGAGCTAAAACTTTTTAAAAATGAAGTTTATTGGTTCAGTTTAGATATGCATGATGATCACATTCATCATAGAGAATGTACCTGTACATGATACAGATTGATCCCTGTTTTTTTCCCATTCCTTCGTCTCCCTTTAACCCTTCTTCCCCTCTTTGTTTATAAAAGTTTTATATCCATTTGATTCTTCTTCATTCATTTTATTTCTTTTCTCTTCCTTTATACTTCCCCCAGTTCTTTCCTTTTGAACAATTTCTTCCTATTTCACAGTATGTATCATATATTTTGATTCTTATTTACGTTTTCAGTTTCTTGCATCACAGAGACAATGTGATATTTACACATCGGTCTGATTTATTTCACTTAAGAGTCTGGTCTCAAGGTCCAACCATTTAAATATTAATGTCTCAAGTTTGTCCTTATTTTTGACTGGGTAGCACTGCATTGTATAAAAACATTATAGCTTTTTTTTCCATGTATCATTTGGTGGACATTTGGATTGTTTCCAAGATTTAACTATTATAAACTGTGCTGCTTTGAGCATGAGTGTGCATATATTGCTGTGGTATGATGTTTTTAATTCTTTTGAGAAGATACCCAGAAGACAAATAGCTGGGTCAAATAAGCCCTCTAATCCTAGTTTGTGAGGAATCTCTACACTGACTTCCACAGTGGCTGCACCAGTCTGCATTCCCAACAGTGGAGAAGGGTTCCTTTTCCCCCACAGCCCTTCCAGCATTTGTTATTGGTTGATATTTTTGATAATAGCCATTTGATAATTATTTCTGGGGTAAGATGGAATCTCAGCACTGTTTTAACTTTTATCTCTCAAACGACCAGTGATGCTGAACATTGTTTTCTAATAGTGATGTGCCATCTGCATTTCTTCATCTGAGAAGTGTGTGTTCATCTCAGATGCTCATTTTTGGATTAGGTCTTTAAATCTGGAGGGTTTGACTTAGCTCAGTTTTTATATATGCTCTAGATAATAGCCCTTTGTGTGAGGAACAATTGAATGTTGTTTTTTCACTCTGTTGGTGAATTAAACAGCAAAAGCTGTTTAATATGGTGAGATCCCAGTTGCTGATTTCTTCTTTGCAGCCAGGGTTTTGTTCATGAAATCTTTGTCTACACTATGTCTTCGTGAGTTCTTCCTGTTTTATCTTCCAGAAGATTTAGTGTTTCTGTTTTAGTATTTAGATACTTGATCCATTTTGATTTTAGTTTAGTGCATGGTGATAAACACAGGTCTAGTTTTAGTCTTCATCATGTGGAAAGCCAGTTTTTCTTGTACCATGTGTTAAAGAGTCTTTTTTTCCAATGAAGATGTTGGGCCCTTTGTCAAAGATAAAGTGGCTGAGTGTGTTTGGAGTTGTGCCTGCATCTTTCAATCTGTTCCAATGATCTTCAGGTCTATTTTTTATTTGCTTTTTTTTTTTGCCAGTATCATGCTGGTTTTACTGCAGTAGCTCTGTGGTGTAATACCAAGTCAGGAATTATGATGTCCACTGCCCTGCCTTTTCTGCCTAGAATTACCTTTGCTATTCTAGGTCTCTTCTGGTTCCAAATAAATTTTAGAAATGCTTTTTTCAGTTCTGTGAGATATGCTAATGATATTTTGATCAGGATTGCACTAAATCTGTATAAAAATTTTGAAAGTGTACCATTTTCACTATGTTAGCTCTTCCTACCCAAAAGCAAGGGATCTCCTTCCATTTTCTAATATCTTCTTCAATCTCCTTTTTCAGAGCACTGTAGTTTTCAATAGATTGATTCCTAGACATTTCATTTTCTTGGATGCTGTTGTGAAAGGTGCTTCCTAATTTTTCTCTCAGTGAATTTGTTATTAGTATACAGGAATGCTATTGATTTTTTAATGGTGACTTTGTATCCAGCTATGCTACTGAATTTGGTTATTAAATCTAGAAGTCTTTGGCTGGGGATTCAGCTCAGTGCATAAGTGCCTGCCTGACAAGTGTGAGATCATGAGTTCTGTCCCCCGTGCCTAAATAAATAAAATAAACATATTAAAAAACAACAATAACAACAAAAATCTAGAAGTCTTTTGGTATACTTTTGGGGATTTCTATGTCAAATATCATGTAATCTGCAAATAATGATGGACTTTTTCCTTACCTAGGGAAGAACTAAAACTTATAAAATATTTAAGAGAAAACAAAAGCATAACTCTTCATAGCCTGGACAAGGCAATAAGTTTTGCATATAGTATGAAATGTACAAGCACCTAATGAAAACATGGATAAATTAGACTTCATCAAAATTTAAAACTTTGTACTTCAAAGAGAATAATGAAGAAAATAAAAAGAAAATGCGCAGAATGGGAGAAATTCTTTTAGTAAATCAAATATTTTATACGGAACTTACATCTTGAATATGCAAAGAACTCTTAAAATTAATAAAAAGCTCAACAGCAACAAAAACCCCAAGCAATCTTTTTAAAAGTGGGCAAATGACAAGAATAAACATTTCTTCAAAAAAGATACAATAAGAACCAATATGCAAATGCCAAGGGGCTAAGAGCAGTCAGTATAGTTCAGTGATAATAGCTTACGTTTGGCATTAGGAGGCCTTGGGTTCAATCCCAAGCACATCACTGATTAGGAAAATTTAAATCAAACTCACAATAAAACACCAGTTCATACCTAGGATGACTATTATTACAAGTATTTTTAAATATTTAAAGTTAAACAAAAAAGAGAGAAGATAACAAGTTTTGTGGAGGATGTAGAGAAATTTAAGCCCTTGTGGATGCCTGGTGGAAATGAAAAAAACAAAAAACTAAGAATTTCCAGCAATTTTACTTTTGAGAATATGAAAAAAAGTTAAAATATGAATTCAAACAGATATTTGATGCTTATATTCCTCACCTATAGCATTTGATGCTTATATACCTAGCAGCATAATTCACAATGGTCAAAAGGTATAAGCAATCCAGGTACCCACTGATTGACGAGTGGGTAAACAAAATGTTTACACATATTCATATAATGTAAGATTGTTCAACGTTAAAGAAGGAAATTTGGGCCTATGTTACACTACACTAAAATAAACCAACCACAATAATGAGTGCACTTAAGTGCAGTACCTAGAATAGTCACGCTCACAGAGACTGAAAACACAATGGTGGTTGTCAGGGTGAGGCAGAGGGAACTCAGAGCATTGGGGACTCAGTGTTTAAAGAGCATGGAGTTTCAATTTGGGAACAAGAAAAAGTTCTGGAGGCAGTCCTTCATTCCACCAAATGGTTAAACGATAAAGTTTGTTATATCTGTATATTCACCACAATAAAAGCATGAATTAAAATATAACAAAAATACAAATAACTCGAGTAAGAAATGGGCAAAAGGTCTTCCTCACTTCTCCAAAGCTAGATGAAAGGCTAAGGAGGTCATGAAAAGATGCTCAACACTATCAGTTATTGGGGAAATGCAGATGGAAACATCAGGAGACACATGTTCGCGTCCACCGAGATGGTTCTGATCAAGAATACATACAGTGTGCTGAGGATGGAGAGAACTTGCAACTTGCATTTCTACCAGGAACATATGAGGACTCCAGTTTTCTCTGCTTTTCTGCCAATCTGTCAGCGCTGTCAGGCTGTTTGCTCTTAGCAGTTCTAGGAAGTGCACCATGATCTAGTCTTTTAAATCCAGAATTAATTCGCCACGAGTTTTGCTGCCCAATGGGAAACCTCAGAGGTACCCAGGAGATGTCCTTGATATTCTTGTTGGGTGACATCACAGTCCCAGGACACACTGAACTGAGAATGACTTGAGTGGAGCTGGGAAGAAGAGCTGAGAACCCCACATCTCTACTCCTTTCAGGGGGAAAAGAGAAGTAATGTTGAGAGTGGATAAGATGCTCCACAACAAATTCAGGAGTACTGTGTTATTATTTTTTTAAGTATAGCACTGGAAAAACTTGATGGTGCATGTCTATAATCCTAGCCTTCAAGAGACTGAGGCAGGAGGATTGCAAGTTCATTGTCAGTCTGGGATATATAGTGAGTTTAAGGCTGGCCTAGACTACATAGTAAAACACTGTCTCAAAAGAACAACAAAATCAACAACAATAGCAATGATAACAACAAAAAGTTTGCAGTCTCCAGTTGAGTTCCTAAATATATAGGCCTTATTATCATTTCTGGGTCTTAGCTTTCCATACACAAAGACACAACTTCATATATTATACTTAAGCCTTTTTATAACTTTACCTATAAAAGCCAAGAACATGCTGGGTGTGATATATATGCATTAGATATGAATATATATGATGTATGCTCTTAGACATGTATTATTTTTATTTTTATGTTAGTCTTAATGCTGTATTCAGAGATGCAAACTGATGCTCTGCTGTCATGGTTTATGTCGTGGCCCCCAGGCCTCAGGCATTTGCATTATGCATCTGTGATTGGTTCATTGTCTACAGTTTGGATTGATGGTGTCAGTGCTACACCCACACAGGGGTGGAGCCAGGATGTGATGTAATGGCAGCAAGAAGGTGGGTCTTGCTCTCTTGCTGGTTTCCTCCTTGCTTTTTGCAGCTGCCATGAACTGCGGCCCCACCTGTGTTGGAGCCAACGGAGTATGGATTTAAACCTCCAAAAACTGTAAGAAATAAACCTTTCCTTTCCCAACTTTGGGCTTCAGGTATTTTGTCTCAGCAATGAGTAAAAAGTAACTAAGACATCTACTAAGGAGATTAAGAAGAAAGGGTATTTACATGTGTTCCCTAAATTCTATTCAAGGTGATCCCGTCTACTAGGAGCCTCCGCTTCTTCACCGCATTTGCTATGACGAATCTCTGATAATCTGTGGTAATCTAGTATACTATGCTTATAAGAAAGGTGCTTCCCTTGAGCATGTTCTTATCAATGAGAAGCAGGAGGTACCTAAGTGGGCTGCGTAGGGTTTACACCTGGAAAAAGTTGTTATTTGCCATTAACATAAACTGAGGCTGCAGCATCTCAAATACTAACTTTGTGATGGAAATAGAGCTATTTTCACAAACATGTTGTTTATGTTGACTGTACTAGATTTGCTATTTAGGAGAATGAATAAATCCTCTCTTTCCGATTGTTAGCAGGTAGAGTGTTCTCAAAACCAAGAGGAACTGCATCTCCATCATCTTGACTTTCTCTCAACATTTTCCTCGGGCCCCTTGTAATATTTTTGTCCTCTACTACTTTTTTGAATCTGGTCTTGATAAGATTACTTATAAATTCCAAATTTCCATTCCTTGTTTTAGGCTGGGGATTTAGCTCAGTGGCACAAGCGCCTGCCATTCCTGATTTTATTTAACTGCCCTTAAGCCTGACGTTGCTCCCCACTGGCTTCCCGAAAATCTTTGTCTCTTTGGTGTTGTAACAGCAATCCTCTCACTATCTCTTGCTACCTTCCCGTCTTCCCAATCATGTTTGCTTCTTTCTTTCTTTTTTTTTTTTTTTTGTCTTTTTCTTTATCAGTACCAGGGATCGAACTTGACCACACGTTTGCAAGGCAGGCGCTTATGCCACTGATCCACAGCCCCTTTTTTGCTTATTTCTTATCCCGTTGTCTTGGCTGCTTCTCTGGGGACCAAAGTGGATTTTCCTCTCTCTCTGCCTTATTTACTTCCTGGAGTTTCTCTCTTCAGCTTTTGGGCTTCCCTTGCTACCAATATCTAATGATTTCTAAGTCTGCATTTTTTTCCTGAACTTTATATTACTGCTTCCAATGCATATTAGTCTCCAGCAGACACCTCAAAGAGAAGATGTCTAAATAAAACTCACAGACTTTCCTTTCCAGTACTCACTGACTCGCATGCATATTTAGTTAGGAATATTATCACTATCCATTTATTTGGAAACTTAACAGCTTTAAAAAAAAACTTGTAAGATTGTCTCTGATGCTTTCTTTTCCAGTACCCCACCCCGACAGTCCCTGGAACTCCAAAGTCAATTCTAGCTCCAAAATGCCACTCTTGTATATTTTTTGTTTTTCTTCTTATTCTGTTCACGCTCTTCCTGCACCACTGATCAGCCCACCTCCAATTTTCCTTCCAATTGCTCACTGGAATTTTCTTTCAAACAAGTGCAAACGTCCATTACTTTTGGGTGTTTAAAATTCTTTATGGTCCTCAAGCCGGCAAGGGCACATGAAGTCCTTCACTGATCACTGCTGCTATTTTCTACCTGTGTCTCTTGCCACACCCTTTCCACTCTGTTTCCCCAGAAGCCTTGCCGTAAGACTGAACCTTTGTCCAGGTGGTTTTTCTGCTTGGAGTGGCCATCCCTTACCAGTAGGACTCATCCTGTGGTGTCCTCTTGTTGACTGCACTCTCCTTAGAGGTCATCTCCTTCCTGAGATCTCCCCCTCTCTCAGCACAGTTCGTATTTGCTTGTTTTGTATCAGCCCATCCTTATCACATCTGACTGTAGTGCAGGTATTTGTTTGCACCTGTTAATTCCCAGCCAGACTGTGAGGACAGTGCTGTCTCCCTCTGCCTAACAACTGGCCAAGCCCACTCACTTGAGTGCAGATGAATTGGTTTGAGTGGGAGAAATCAGAAGAGGGCTCCTTTGCTCTCTGTCTGACCAGTTGCAGAGACTTTCGTTTCTCTCTGTGGTTAAATCGAGGTAAAAACACTGACTTGTTTCATCATGGAGAAAAACGGGCCCCAAACAAAGAGGTCTAGCGATGCAGACAAAATGATGCAGACAAATCCTCTCATCGAGGGATCAAGGTTGTTCTTTGTAGTCATGTTGTTTGCTTCTTCTATAGACTTGCAATGTGGACAAAATTTTAGAGAAAAAAAAGGGCTGGGATTAAAGAATGCATGGGAGGAGGAGGAAAATCAGGTAGGTACTTGGAAAGAAAGGCACCGAATGAGATGAGAGAGACAGAAAAAGAACAAAAAAGATTGTGGGAAAGAATGTACAGAAACAGCACCAAAGAATAGTCCGTTTGCTGCCAATAAGCGCTGCAAGGAAAAAGAAGTACAGGAGGGAGAGGAAACTGCGACAGGATGCAGCTTCGGGGTTCCTTCCAGAGCGCAGGCTCCGCAGGCTCTGCAGGCTCCAGACATTGTCTCCAAAGCCTGCACTCACCGCGACGCCTGGGCCAGGGAAGTCCTCTCCAGAGCGAGCTTTGGGGTCAAAAGGCCAGAACCCCACATCAGAAGAGGAAACTGATGTTTCTGAAGAAGGCACCATCTTGGGAACAAAAACCCCTGATCCTTTGATGAAACGGCCCCAGTGATGAGTCTAGTTTAGGATTTCAGTGAGATGCCAACGGATCCCACTGCCATGTTCACTGTTTTCTACACTGCACATTTAAATACTACCGTAATAACCTCCTGTGCCAAGTCTAACACTCGCCAGTGTCAAAGATCAGAAATCATTTTCAGTTAAATAGTATAAAAAAGCCAAAGGCCGGAGTTGATAATATCTCCAGAGATACAGGTATACATTTAGTCATAATTTTATTTTTCTTTCTTTGTGTGTCTTTTTTTTTTTTTTTTATCAGTACCCGGGATCAAACTCAAGACCACATACTTGCAAGGCAGGCGCTTATGCCGCTGAACTAAATCTCCAGCCCCTAGTCATAATTTTAAAATGGTATAAGACTTGAACTTAGAGATGAATCACTTTTTAAATGACAGCTTCCTTCAGAATCAGGACATCTATTATTTATTCAGCAACAGGTTTTATATTGAATAAAATAGATTCATAAGGTGAGATATGCTTTAAAAGTAAGATATGCTTTCCTATTGAACCTACTGGTAATATTTGCCTGGTATTTTTAAATCATATTTTATTAGTGCATGTTAATATTACATGGTAAGGGGTTTGTCTGTCATTAAAATGCAAACCCACATCTCATCATTTTAGTCAGTAGAATATAGAAAAAACTAAATATTTTGCAAAACAATCAATTATAATTACCTTTCTTTTCTTTTTTATTAGTACATTTAGGAATACACAGTAGGTTCATTTTGGGAAACTTCTTATAACCTATCTCAGCCCCATCACTGCCTTTCCCTATCCTCTTCAAGAATCAGTATTTTAGTTTGTGTCATGTCTTTATGTGTAATACCTTTTATTTTCAAAATGTTCTCCCATCTATTTTTAAAGATTGTAGGAAAATCTTTCATATATTTATTTTCAAGGCAGAATTACTAATCTCCCCTCCGCATGATGGCACATGCCTGTGATTCCAGCACTTGGGAGGCTGAGGCAGGAGAATGACCGTGAGTTTGAAGTCAGCCTGAACTACATATGAGACCTTGTCTCAAACAACAACAACAAAAATTAACAAGCTAACAAAAAAAAGAATTACCAGTCTCCATCTTTTTTTCAGTGTTTCTCAAATATCAAACTATTTACTAAGCATTTAAAAACAAGAAGTTTCACAAATTCTACCACTCAAATAAGGTTTCATCAGTTTTGTCTAACCATCGTCCATCAGAGGGGCAATAGACCATTGTCGAGAGGCAGAGGCGTAACATTTCTAACAGAGGTGGAGTTTAACACTCTTCCTTATCTGCCACCAGCTTTTTAAACATTTTATTTTATTTTATCTTTTATTTTTGGTACCAGGGATTGAATCCAGGAACGCTTTTACCACTGAGCTATATTCCCAATGTTTTTATTTTATTATTTTAGCGTATGAAGGGAGTGGAGAAATCTGGGCCACCACTCTCTGAAGCAGTCTAAAATAGCTGAGTGCCAAACACAGAGACAGAGAGACAGAGAGACAGAGAGAGACAGAGACAGAGAGAGACAGAGACAGAGATAGAGATAGAGATAGAGATAGAGACAGAGACAGACAGAGACAGAGACGCTGACTGGTTGCCATACTGGTTCAGTTGGAGATGGACCCAAATGGCAGCGCAGGTCTCCAGGCTCCAGCCTCCTCTGTCGCTTCCTAACCCCTCACCTTTGAGCTTTGTTGCCCACTGAAAAGACCAGGAGGCCAGCAGCCACCACAGGCTGGCGTGCCTGCTCAGGTTCATGAGCCAGCCTGGCTCAGTAGACTTGATGGTGTCGCCTTATGTTAGGAGGATGATTCAACGGCCCGGCCCGCAGTCTGTGCTTGCAAGGGAAGAGACAGATGGTAAGAGGATGAGAGTGGGTCCATCTGCATGGAAGCAGCGCAGCTGAGTAGCTGAGAGCAGGACTTGGCCTCGCACTGCTTGGCTTTGTCCTCTTCCTCTGCCTTCTACCAACTCCTGTGTGGCCCTGACCGGTGGCTTGGGATTCTGTGATAACAAAGTGAGCTAAGGCTTTTGCAGCTGGGCCTGGTACATGCAAACACACGCTTGCCATCCTGGAATGAGCCCTACACATTTGGTGACACCTGCACATGGGCTATAGAGTCCATCACCGGTAAAGAGATGGTCTTTTCATCAGTTCTCCCTCTAGTGGGGTTCTTTAGACCATTCACGCTTGCATCGCCTCCAGGTCACTCATGCTGTTTTTCAGTGTCATTGTAAGGAATCCATATAAAAAGGGATCCCACTATTGTATTATTATCATTATCTGCTGTCTGGAGGATCAGACCCAGGACCCTGTGCGTACTGGGCTAGCACCTCCCACTAAGCTGCATCCGTCAGTCCTTTGCAATTTTATTTTGAGTCGAGGTCTATTTTGAGTGCCCGGGCTGGCCTCAGACTTGTGATTTAGCTTGCTGAGATGCTAGGATTACTTGTATATTCCACCTTCCTAGCATCCAACTCTGCTTAAAATTTTTTAATTTAAAAAAAATTAAAAATTTTTTAAAATTTATTTTCTTTTATTATTTACATGTTTGCAGCACATAATGACCACATTTGTCATGAGGGATTTGTATGTGTGCATAACATACATTAATTCTTCTCTTCATCTCCTTCCTCTCCTCTCCCTCCAACCCTTCTCCCCACCTCAATTATAAAAGGTCTATTTCCATCAATTCTTTTTTTCACTTGCTAATGGCCAGGAGGAGACAGCTTATTTAACACACACATACTCAAGACCAAGACACCTCTGCTTTTAGAAAAGCAAAGAGTGACATTCCCAACAGTTCTGCATGCATAATTAATTGAACCTGAGAAGAGTCCAACCTTCGAATTAGAGACAGAAAAGATTCCAATATCCAGAAGAAAACCTACCTAAATTATCCAGATACATTCAGATACCTTCCCTTTTTCCCCCATCTCCCCAATGTTTTGGGTTATTAGAGAGTCTGTTATTCATTTGAAATAAAACACTGGATGTGGGCTTCCACGGCTATTCACAGAACAGGACTATTTGCCCAGCTGTCAAGAGGTCCCCAAGATAATAGATGCACAGATCTTGCCAAAGAAAGGAAATGCTATTATATTTCCTTATTTTTCTAGCACCCTAAGCTTGCAAGTCGATACTGTATGTATCCTCTACATAGTTGGCTATTCAAATAAATATTGGCAACCTTTATTATTTATTACAAATACCTCATTTATATAATTCTGCCATTAGTAATAGTGGGCTGTTTTTTGAAATGTTGCTGTTACATGCCTTTCTTATTTCAGTTTTAATTATGAAGGTAATTTAGAAATGGAATACTTAAAACTAATCACATATTTAAACTTACGATGAATCAGTAAAACCAAAATATCATTTATGTACACTTTGAAAAACTGTGCAAGCCACTGTGGTTGAATTCTGTTGAACACCATTTAAAAACAGATTAACAAGCATCTGCGCAGTGCTGATGGCTTTTTCATATTTCCTTAATGATGTTATAATTACCTGTGGAACTACAGAAAGTCACTTCCCATCTGCCCAACACAAACGTGTCGCCTCCTGCTTTTCATTTCCTTGCAGTGACACTCAGGACTTCACCTCTGGTTTTCTGGACAGTTTTCAGTCCAGAGGTTGTAAAAGTTGTTTTAAAATTTTATCTTGAGTTGCATTAAGGAATATCTCGTAAATCCCATGCCGACATCTTTTTTTTTTTTTTTTTAGAAGGGAAACGAAGATTACTAAGGAGTGTTGGGGAGGGATTAAAAATATACAAGGGGCAGCATGTTAGTATGCCTAGACTTTCTTTAACTGGCTCATAAATTTGGGGGGGGTACTGGGGGTTGAAGCCAGGACTTTCACACTAAGCTCTATCTTCAGCTTTTAAATTTTTTAAATTTTTATTTTAGGACAGAGTCTCACCAACTTGCTTAATTGCCCAGACTAGGCTCAAACTCACAATCCTTCTGCTTCAGCCTCCCAGCCTCCTGGGATTATAGGCCTGTGTCCTTGGCAAAGGTCACTGCAGAATCCTGACAAAGGCCTGCTCCCTCCTCTCTCCTGCCTGCCAGTTACAATGAGTCTCTGCAATTCCTCTTGGGATCCTCCCCTGTTCTTTATGTGGAGGTCTGAAAGGAGAACACAGGGTTTAGCTTGTAGGTGAACTTCAGGAAGGGCTCACTTTTTAGTGTCCCTGCTAGATGAGCCTCTCACCCACAGTTGCTCAGAAGCTGTCAGAAGAGTTTCTGCCTTTCTGTGCAGAATTGATGAGGGTGTGGCATTCCTGACGTCCAGTCTATCAGGTGCCACTGCCACAAGCTGTGTCCCTGCCTGCTGTCCTCGAGTAGAGGGACAGTCCTGTGTGGCCAGCTTTGGTTTCTGCCTCCTATGACAGAATGCTGTAGTGGCCTTGATAGTCTGAGTTCACAGGGAAATAAACATTTCCAGAGAGCAGCACGATTTCTCAGGTCAGCTTTTCTCATCCTCGTGTCTGCTGAAGCATTTGCTCTGCTTTTTCTTGCCAGTGCAGCAGGGATTCCCTACTCTAGGACCCCACCGTGTATCATCCATGAGCACAGCCTTCTCCCCTGTCACCCACGAGCCCCTGAGAGTCAGAAAAAGACTCTCCCTTGCTCCTTCTCCTTGTACTTAGGGCTCTTCCCGAAATGAGTCTGCCAGTGACAGAGACGCCCAATCCCAGTCCTACCTCAAGGTTCAGACTGAGAACTCTATCTACCTACCTCTCAGCCTCATTGGATATCACACAGGTATGGGTTGTGTGTCCTTAATCTGAAAACCCAAAGCCCAAAATACTCCAAAATCCAGAATATTTTGAGTGCTGTCAATGACACCACAAGTGTCATATATGATGCGTGGTGGTCAAAATGCAGGCGCACTAAAACAGTGTCTGAAATTATTTTCAGGCTAAGTGTATAATATGTACATGAAACACTGATGGAGTCCTTGCTTGGGCTTGGGTCCATCCCAAAGATATCTCATTGTGTGTGTGCAGATATTCCAATGCCTGTACCCTAAAGCACCTCTACTCTCAAGCATTTATATGAAGAATACTCAACTATACATGAAAATCACCGAGTTCTCCTCCAGTCCTCGAAGCTTATGCTGTTCCTCAGGCTCTGATCAACAGGTCCTGATTCGCCCAAGCCTTAAACTTGTATCATACTTGGTTTTCCTGTGTGAGCCCCCACGCACACAGCTACTGACAATGACCTGAACTTCAGCAACAACCCTGTGTTAACTGAATTAACGCAACAGCTTCAAAGTGTGTGTCTTTGCCCCCCGAGCTACAGGATTTCATCACCATCACCAAGAGGAACCATGTCTTTAAGTTATTTTCTGGTCGCTGCTCATGGGAAGGAACCTAGCAGCCTTAGTGTGGCTTCATGGGCAACCACTGTCTTCCCTGTCCATCACCCACTCCTCCTGTCTCTGGGTACAGTCCTTGGTTTTCCCTGTGGCCCCTTTTGCTTTGGTCTTTGCCATCCTCTCCACCCCTACAGCTTGCCCAACCTGGAGCAATAAGGAAATGTCATTCTCCAGGCACAATGGCTGAGTCATACTGGCCCAGTGAAAAGTGAGGGATGGAAACTGCTGGTCCCAAACAGTTGCTTCTGCTCCCACGAGTGCAATTCTGGTGCTGCTGGTTGCCATCTGGAGGCAGTGGACTCCACAGATTCTGCCGTGTCAGGGCACTTAGGTCCAGACTTTCCTAACTGCCTCACTTCTAGTCTTTTTGGTCACTCACACCCTTTTTTGTCAATTATCAATTTGTGAACAAGAGACTTGACTACTGTTTGTGGCAAATAACGCCCTTAGTGATTAAACCTCTCTCAGTCATTTGAAGACTTTATGCTTTCTTTCCCCTCCAGATCTTCACACTGCATACCTCTTGGTTTGGACTTTCATTTTCTTTGCTTGAATAACTCTTATTCATTCTTTAAGAACCCGCCAAGACTTGGTCATCTCTGAGAAGCCTGTACGGATGGCTCCCTGTCATGACCCTGTTGTACATTTACCACACTAGATCCTGGTGGTTACTGTCCCTGATGCCCTCTAGACTACAGGCTGTGTGAGGCTGACACCTTGACTTTTCATAGGTCTCTCTCCAGAAACATATAAATTCATTCCCTTTCATGTGTGAAGGAAAAATTTAAACCTCAAAGAGAAATGATTTGAGAAATTCAGAAGACAAAAAATCAAGGATTAAGGAAACGAAGAGCAAACAGAAGAAAGAAATGTAGGTGACTTAAAATTTCTGGAGGTAGGGAAACTTACAAGAAGGAAGAATTTTGGAGGTAGGGAAAATTCTGAGTTTTTTTATTTTAAAATTGAGAGAAAACTTTTATAGCAAAACATCACCATTTTAATAGCTTATGATACATCCTCAAGATTTATTTTGTTTCTGTTTTTGACACAGATGCTTGTTATATAGTTCATGCTAGCCTTGAATGTGCTATGTAGTCCAGGCTGGCCTCGAACCAACCATTTTCCTGCCTTAGCCTCCCAAATGCTAGGATTACAGGCATGCACCACTACACCCAGCAATCCTCAAGGTTTCTAATCATCATCATTAGCTAATTCCATAACATGTTCATCACTTCTGTAAGACAAGACAAGACAAAACAAAACAAAACAAAACATTACCAGGTGTTCTAATGGCCTCATTCTTCTGGTCTCTGGCTATGACTAATTTATTTTCTGTCTCCAAAGATTTCACTCTTCTGGGCATTTCCTGTAAATAGAATCATGAGATCTGTGACCATCTGTGTCTGGCTTCTATCACTTAGCATGATTTTATATATTATCTTTATTAAAGCATGCTCTAATACTTTGTGATTTTTATTAATAGGATTTTCATTGTATGGAATTGCTAAAGTGTATTTATACATTTGTTAATTGATGGACATGGGTTGTTACTACTTTTTGACTATTATGAGTCATATGTTTGTAAACACTGGTGTTATATAAGTTTTTGCAGAGATATACACTTTCAGTTCTCTTGAGTATCCATGTAGGTGTTGAACTGCTCAGTTAATAATATCTGTAAATGTCTGAGAAACTGCTCAAACATTTTCCCAATCGGCAACATCATTCCACATCCTTATTAGCAGTTTGTGAAAGTTCCAGCATCTTTCCACCTCATATGTTCTGTTGTTTTCAGTGTAGCAATTTCAGTGAATGAGGAAGGTTACAGTTTGACTTGCATTTCTCTAATGATGATGCTGAGCATACTTGCAAATTGCTTTTTGGTTATTTGTATCTTCTTTGGTAAAATATATTTTCAGGTCATATTCCTTTCTTTAAAGAAAGAGAACAAAATTTTATACTAAAAATAGAACTCTAAGAAAAATAAAACACCAAAACATTATAATACAAGAGATGGGAAGAAGTAACATGGTTTTACTGAAAAACACAAAATTATAACACTATAAAATTACAAGTAATACACTACCAGCTCTCATTTATCTGTCTTTGGATATTCAGTATGTGGATTACCCAAGAAAAATTTAAAATTATAGGTTGGTGTCTGTCCCATATTTGGATTGCTTTTACCTTCCCGTATAAAAGCATCTTTTATATCTGAGCTGCTTTTATTGTTAAGTAAATGTGTTCTCAAGGAATGCAAAAAAAGGTGAATGCTCATAAGGCTATTTTAAAGTGAGGTTATTTTTCTTTTTATTATGAGTATTGAAGTATATTTGTTCTTTATAATCCTGGATACTACATCTTTATTACAGATATGATTGGCAAATATTTTCTCTGATGTTCTGGTGTGTGTGTGTGTGTGGTGTGTGGTGTGTGTGTGTGTGTGTGTGTGTGTGTGCTGGGGACTAAACTCTGCATAAAATATGCAGAATAAAATTGTTCTTTCCCTCACTGAATTGTTTTACTTCACTTATACAAACTCAATTAACCATAAGTGTAGAGGTTTATTTGTGGATTCTTCATTTTACCCCATTTAACTATATATGTCTTTACCTATGCTAGGACAACAGTCTTAATTTCTGCAACTGCAAGTTTGAAATTTAGAAATGTCAATCCTCCAACTTTGTTGATGCTTTCCAAGACTGTTTTGACTCATCTGGATTCTGCTAACTTCCCATGTGAATTTTAGGACCAGTTTGTCAACTTGTGCAAATAAATGAGATAGAATTTTGAGACAAATTGTGTTGAATCTGTAACTCAATTTGGGAGTATTACTGTATTAATAATATTGTCTTTTGATTCATAAAGTGGAGTATATTCTATTTCTTTAATTTCATTCAATATAATGCTTTTTATTTTTATTGTACTTTTCTGCTGAATTCATTCATTAACACTTTATTATTATGGGTGCTATTATAAATAAATAATTTCCTTCCAGGATTTTTCATTTCTGTTGCATAGATATGCAGCTGACAAGGCTGGGGATGTAGCCCATGGCTTAAGCACCTGCCTGGCAGGTGTAAAGTCCTGAGTTTGATTCTCAGTACCAAAACAAACAAACAAAATACTAAAAGGGAAGAAGTATAGCTGACATTTAAAAGGCTTTTATTTATTTATTTATTTATTTTTTACAGCTGACTTAAAAGTCGATCTTAAAAGTCCCATAATCTGCTGAAGTCATTTACTAGTTCTGGTAGATTTTTGAGACATCTTAACTCTGTTTCTGTAATTTTAAGTTTCCGGTATCTGGCATGCCACTGAACACAAAGTATGGGATTCAGAAAAATGTTTTGGATGAATTTGGAAGATCTTATAGCTACTGATATTTTGAAGTGTCTAATTTTTTTTTTTTTTTTACGGAAAAGAAAAACTGAAAATGCTATCCTGGGATTATTTTTTGAGGCTAAATTTTTAAAAACCCAATTAATCACATACAGACAAAAAAAGCATAAGAATCTGGAAGCTTCACTCTCCATTTCCCCATGCTTGTTCCATACTTAACATTCCCTTTGCTCTCCGGGAGCAGGCGCAGCCTCGGTACATCTGCCGCGTGCTCTGCTGCTATCCATACGGATGCTCCAAACTCAACAGGTTTTTGTGATCTCACAAGTTTTTCTTGTTTTCTTCAGGTGTGTTCCAAGGCTGAAGAAAGAAGCATTTGCCTGAAATGGGTTCTGTCCTCCCAGAACCAGCTGGAGAAAGATGCTGGAGATCCTGTTGCCAGAGAATTCTCCATCAGAATGCAATCCATCACACTTCCAGACCTAGGTTCCAGGTAGTGTGTATCATACAATATACATGGCATCAGTGTCTGCAATCATGGAAACCAGTTAAAACACTATGAAATCAAAACTTTGGTATCCTGAAATATCTAGTAATTGTTTTTAATAGGAAATAGATAAAGCACAAGATGACCCTCATTTCTTTATTTTTTAACTGAATTTTTGCTAAGGTAATGCAGCAATAATTTTAAGTTTAAATGTATGTAACTGAGGAGTGAGAAAGATGGTGGCTTGCTAGGTAGCTGGGTGGAGAGCCTTTCTGGGAAAAACAACTCAGATGCTGGAATTTGACAACATGGAGAGGGCTGGACGAGTGGAGAGGGATTCTCTCAACCTAGGGGGAAAATGAAGGAAAAAGGAAAATAGGAAGAGGAAGGAAAAATGTGGGTGGAGGGTTGGAGCAAGATGTGCTCGCTGAGACCCATTCCATGCTAGGCTGGGAGTGCTGTGCAGTCACATAATCCATGGTCATGCTGAAGCTGCAGCCGCTGATGACAGGAGTTGGTGATTTCTTGAGCCCTTGGTAAGAGGATGTGGTGCAGCATGGAGTGGAGCCAAGGTGGAGAGCTACATTAATTCTCAGTGAATCCTGGAAATTGGGTCCAGTGGTGGGTGTGGCTGGCTGGAAGACATCTTGAAGTGGGGAAAAGCCCAGCACAGCGGTGGTGACAGTCAGCTGCCCCTGGTCGAGAGAGGACTGGTGGGATCAGCTTGGGCTGAGTCACACCCCTGGTCCAGACCCAATAGCCAGGGACAAAACTGTCTCAACCCTGTGACATCCACCACAGCACAGGCTAAGCTGCTGAAGGCACTCACCAGTTGACTGGCTCAGAAGAGAGGGGCCAGCATACATCATCCCTGTGTGCACCTCAGATAACAGCAAACTGAAGAAGGCAGAAAAACCCCAGCCAGCATGCTTTGGAAAAACCGTAAGCAATATGGAGAGGGTCTGAGACCTCCACCTCACACCTGTATGAAAGAAACCAGAAACATGACAAGAGAAAGAAACAAGAAAAAACCTCCAGCCACTGACCCTGGGAAAATAAGTTCAGGAGAGGTAAATACAGAGAGAACCAGTGCAGCAATCATGCAATATTGGCCACAACATCAGTGGATATAAAGAAATATCTTCGTGACCTCATAGATGAACTTAAAACTGAAATTCTACCCAAGTGAGGCAAGATATAAAAAGATTAATTAAAGAAATGCTAAGCCCCTCTCAAGAAAACACAGATGGAAGAATGGAGGAACCCAGAAAAGAAAGAGAAACTTTTGGTGAAGAATATAAACAAAATCTAGAATACATGAAACAGATCCAAAGAGAGTACCAGGAAACTAAAAACTCCATTGAAAGCTGGCAAAATGCCTTGACAGAAACTAAAGCTAGACTTTTGAAACTAGAAGAGAGACTTACAATGTGTGATCATGAAACAAAAGACCTATTAAAAATAACAAGGAACCAAGAAATAACAATTCAAAGGCTAGAAGACAACAAGAAGATCTATAACTTAAGAATAAAAAACGTGAGTGAAGGAGCAGGAGTGACCACAAATGAATTACAAAGGCTATTCACAGAAATAATTAAGGAAAACTTCCCAAACATAGGAAAAAGAAATGATATCCAGATAAATGAGGCATACAGAACTCCAACCAACTACAACCAAAACAGGTCTACACCCAGACATATAATAATCAAGATCCTAGAAATCCACCACAAGAACAGAATATTAAAAGCGGCCAGAGAAAAGAAGCAGATCACCTAAAAAGGAAAAATCATCAAAATAATGACAGACTTATCAACACAAACTATCAAATTGAGAAGAGCCTGGGGGGAAAATAGTCCAAGCCCTGAAAGAAAATAACCTCCAACCCAGATTGATGTACCCTGAAAAACTCTCTCAAAATTAATGGAGAAATAAGATGTTTCCAAGACAAGGAGGAACTGTGGGAGTTCATGGCCACCAACCCAACCCTACAATAAATACTGAAGGACATTCCAGAGAGAGAGGGGAAAAAATACCAGAATTCCAGCAACAGTGGCAGAGAGGCCTTAATGAACAGGGCAGACAGTGGAATAAAGGAGAAAAGTGGAAAAATAAAATAGCATAGATGAGGCAGAGACTGTAGGATATAATCTTTAATACAGATAGCCCTGATACACTAACCAAAAGAAACACAGGCAGAGTAGATTAGGAGGCAGGATCCATCGAGATGCTCTAAATAGGAAATACACTCAACCTGAAAGAGGTTAATAAACTGAAAGTCAAAGATGAGAAAATGGTGCTCTATGTGACAAGGAACCAGAGAGAAATAGGGACAACTCGTCCAGCAGCTGCGGATAGATTGGAAAGCTATGACACTTTTGTGTAGTGTAGAACTACACAGCTGGAAGGAAGGAAAACCTTGTGGCTTTAGTAAGTAAAGGAGTACAGCTCAAGATCACGCTCAGGGGTAAAAAGGTTCAGCAACACTCTAAAAACTAAAAGAGCTAGTGGGACCCAAAATATACAAAGCATCCTGAGAAAGGGAAAGGTGAGAAACTGCCTAAAAAAGGCAGGCAGAGGACATTGTTAATAGTGTATCAGGATTTAAAAGCCACATTAGTCTTATCGCTCTGTTTAGTTTGATTTTATTTTGTTCTGGTTTGTCAACTCATACTAGATTTGAGGGCACAGACAGCTATCCCCAAAATAGCAGGCTATCCCACGGTAACTATCTTTAATTTCCTATTAATTTAAACTGAAGCCCTGTATTACTAACATTGTCTTACTATAGCTGATCTTATTTGAAGCTGGTTTGTTAGACCGCTGTTTTACCTTGACTGATTTTATTTGAATTTGCTATGCTTGATAGTATCAAGTCTAAGAGCAGAGGCAACTACTCTGAAGATGACAAGATGTAAAAAGATACCCATTCTGGTTTGATTATTAACTGCTTTTGAAGTCCTATAATGTCTCCAAAGTTGTGTTTTTATTAAAATAGCTACGTAATGCTATGTTCAATTATAGTATGTCTGATGATGTGGACAATTCTATTGATAATAAGAGAAAGCATAGTAACTACTGTAGATCACCTAATATTGTGTTTTTATATGTCTTTTTCA
Organism: Cavia porcellus; assembly: GCF_034190915.1. Lineage (NCBI taxonomy): Eukaryota > Metazoa > Chordata > Mammalia > Rodentia > Caviidae > Cavia > Cavia porcellus. The sequence continues at coordinate 75,453,666 of NW_026947494.1, read as the reverse complement.
TTTCATGTTTTTCTGGGAATTTGCTTTTTAGTCTTCTTATGATCTGTTTTTCCCTATAATACAGAAAGGATAGATTTACATGTAGAGATACACACATGGAAGAATTTCTAAACAGTTTACGAAAACAGATTATATAATGCATGATGTAATGAATAGATACTCTAAAGACAAGACACTAAGAAACCCAGTACTAATTCTGTAGCATTATGATATAAAATCTAGCAATACTATTATTCACTGTTCAGAGTGATATTAGTCTAGTCTCTTATGTTCAATTTCAGCATCTGTAAAGATAAGGACAGCTACTAGGAAGAGAATGAGAGACATTGTGCAGTCATTATTGACTTCCCTAATGTCAGGTCTTAAAGACCTAAAAAGCCTTCGTCACGCTGTTATGATTAGGTTAGTTCTATAATATGCAGTATGTGTTCACTGTGTGTGAAGATGGGGACAACTATTTGGAAGAAAACTAGAGACAATAAGATACACAGTGAAGATCTCCAGTGGACTTGCTTTGAAATCCATGTTTCTTAAAATTGTTTCCTTATAATCTGTTTTGTTTTGTTCTGTTTAATCTTACCCTCTGTAAAATAAAATAAAAATGTATGTAACTACTTTTAAGCCCATTTCTCAAAGAATGATAAATGTATTCTTTTCATGTCAGAAAAAGTCATCTTGATGGCCAGTCAATGTACTTATGTCTTCTATTCCAGCTGCATTGAAAGAAAAATTCCAAGATTCATTAGAAAGATACATTTTAAACAATTATCTTAAAAAGAGCTACGTAGTCACTGAAATCATTTTATATGCTTAACTTTAAATTCATCTAAAAAAGTTTGCGTTTTCTACGGATGAAGCTTAATTATCCTAGATTCTTAGTTATAGTCTATGTTATTCTCTATTTCAAAGTCATTAAAGAACATCTTTCCTAAGCTGGACACTTGGTAGACTAAAAATGGTCTATGTATCAACTGATTTTAAGAATTTAAGGTTTTTTTATGCTTTAAGAGATCAATGCTCTTTTTGCTCATATTTTATTGGTATATTTTAGATGTACAGATGATGACATTTATCATAGAGAATTTGCACCTGTACATGATACACGCTGATTTTTTCTCCCACTTCCCTGACTTTCCTTTAACCCCTTTTCTGCTCCCCACTTACATGAGCTTTGTTCCCATTTCTTCCTTCTTTTCTCACTTTTTTTCTTTCTTTCTTTTCCTTTCCCCTTCCTACTTCTTTGTTTTCCTCCCCATTTGAACATTTTCTTCCTATTTCACAATATCTATTATGCATTTTGGTCTTTATTTATATTTTAGGTTTCTTACACCAGAGAAACAATACAGTATTTACACGTGTGTCTGATTTATTTCATATAACATTGTAGTCTCCATTTACCTAGGTCATTACTCTTGATATTTTTTTTTTTTTTTTTTTTTTTGGTCCTGGAGATCCAACTCACAACCTCGTGCTTGGTGGGCAAGTGCTTACATATTAGGATCTTAATAAACTCTCCCATTTCACATTGGGAATTATTTTTACTGCATCAGTCAGTGGCAATCAACTTGGTTTTCCTATAACCAAAGGCTTAATTGTGATAAATATCAAAATTATTAGAATTTTGTATTGAGAAGCCTACTTCTATAGGTCCTGGCCAGGAGCTCTGAGAGGATGAGATCTGCTCCTCACTTTTGTGTTGCTGGGAATCAGACCTGAGACCTGCTGCAAGCCAGGCAGACAACCCACCCCTGAGCTGCACCCCTAACCCTGAACTGGTCCCTTCTGTCTGGATAGCTGAGCCAAGCTGAGGAGACTCCACACACAAACTAGACATCTAAACTTGGCAGGACAGGAGATGAATGAGTTTGCAGCGTGCACAGATGAAATCAAAGGTCATTTAGTGGGGATAAGGGGCATCAACATTTACAGAATAATTGGTAGAAAACAAAATGCTCTTGATAATCTTTTATGAGAGAATTCCAGAAGTTTGGGGCATTTCTGAAAAAGATTGCTGATTTATTTTGGAATGCGACCAATTACCTCATATAGGACTGTCTCTATCTGAGCTGCCTTGAGAAAAACTCAGCAGAAAGAACAAACATTGCTCCTGGTCAGTGCTGATCTCCTCTATCTCCCCTGGTCCCAAGATTTTTATCGTTTTGATTGGCGCTTTCTACGTCACACCACACTTGTGTGCCCAAAGGTTCTCTCGAGTTCCCTGCTCCCACCTCAGCCACCTTCACTCCAAGGGAGTGTTGGGAGCTAGCGCTGCCCCTTCCCAATCAATAGGAACCTCTCTCCTGCAGAGTAGGCCAGTTCCTCCGATGAGTGTTCCCGTGTTTCCTCCCCAGGGACCATCAGACTGTCCACCTCCTTCTCCCTCCCTGCCCCAGCACCTGCCATACTCCCTTGGCTTTAAATGGGGTCCTGGTCCCTGTCATCTCTTGGTCTTCCCTTTCCTCACCGACTGAGTCAGAGTGAGGGTGACCCTCCTGCCTTGTGGAGGCCTTAGACATTCCTCAGTTTGACTTTGTTCAGAAAAATTCTCTCATCTGATATCTTATCATCCACCAGGCTGAATGTTATCTCTGACTGCGCATTTCAGAGAAAGTCAAAGACATAGTGGTGGAGACTGTCTCCTAGTAGGTGGAGCTGAGGTGCCCCGATGCACAGCTGCTCCTAGAAAGGCTTCCCCTGAATGCGGGAACCCCCTGGGTTGCTGGCTTTCTGCGCTGTAACACGCTCCCTGCTAGGTACACAACCCGTCTCAGATCTCAGTCGTTGCGGGTTTTAAACTCAGACACAGTCCAGGAGTCATATTCTGTGCTGTGACTTCCTGGACACCCCTGCAGGGAGACAAATTCAGCACCCTCTCTCTGCCTCCACCCTATCAGGGCCCAGATAAAGCCAGGCAACCAGAGAAACCAGCTCCAAACTGAGCCTGTCACTGTGACCCAGGAGATCCATGCTAAGAAAGGGATTGCTGTGTCCTGAAAACAATTCTAGAAAATGTGGTCACATTTTCTTCTTTTTAAAACCCTATTATCCCTTAAACTTACTTATTCCTGATGTGCATCATTGCAAAACTAAGGGAAGGCTGCCAGGAACCCTAGGATGGAGTTTCCCTGTGGATTGTCTCATCCAGTTCAAATACACCGCTCTCTCCATTTGTGATTCTTTTTTTTCAGAGCTGGCCTTCTCTTCTGCTTTTGTGTGTGTGTGTGTGAAAAGTTACTATTTTGTAATCTTTCTGTGAGCCCACATCGAGTCTGCAGATGGCACTTCTGCCCAGGAGGGGACACAGTGCCCTCGGATTTTTCAGTGAGTTGGACACTGGCGCAGGCTTTTTTTTTTTTTTTGAAACAGACTTTTCTTTTTTCTTCTTTCCTTTTCTTTATTTTAGTGTAATACAAGTAGATAGGAAAATATGAAAAAACATTCTTATGAAAAAGTAAAAATTTCATAGCAAAATAATTTCAGAATAACAAAGCAGTGGTTTATACAATATGCACCATAATCTTAAAAGAATGTTACAAATCAGACAAGACTGTCTTTTACAATCTACTGTCTTATGGTGCAGAAGTTTTATTTTAAAATAATAGGTGCGGTATTTAAGGTTGTCTTCTTTTCAGATTATCTTAGTTTAATGAATAACCAGCTGATATTCAGAGGGAGGGATTCAGTCAGACTCAGGGATTCAGCAAAACATCCCTGAAACCATTTTTCAGCTCCCACCATGTTCTCGGCGTGGCCAAGCCTTCCCGGAGCTGGAGATAACAGAGATTGAACGAAGCAAGCGGAAAGTGAGAGCGGCCTCTGGCCACCTGGACAGTGCCCCTCCCTGGAGGGTCCCAGGCCCAGTTACTCATTCTCCCTGCTGCTGTGCTTACCTTTGTGAACTACATTCCCGCCAGAGGGTAGCTAAGGACGCAGTAGGAGGACTTCCTACTGACTGTGTTTGGTTAGATGTTTGATTTTAATTGGGTCAAGGAACAGATTAATGTTGGAGTTGGCTTGGGAGCACAGGACGTACAGTGCTCGTTCTAAGCACTCAGAATCTGTCTTCACCTGGAATCTCACAGCAGCTGCAGGATTCCAGCACTGTGATGACCTTCTTTATAGACCGGAGGCTCAGAGTATGGGCTCAGGGTCACACATGTTCAGTGGCCAGAAAGAGATGCAGAAAGAGATGCGGCTAGCTCTTTAAACACTGGCTCTCCATTGTGCTACATAAACGATTCCTATCCCGCTCTTGCTGGTCTTTGTCCATGTAAGTTTATAATGCATTAGTTATTGAAAATAGCACAGGGCCGTTATGATTGAGAGTATCAAGTCTGAGAGTACAGGCAACTACAATGAAGATGACAAGATTCATGGGGCTGGAGGTTTAGCTCAGCGGCATAAGCACCTGCCTTGTAAGCAGGCAGTCGTCCGGGTACCGATAAAAAGGAAAAAGATAAAAAAAAAAAAAAAAAAAAAAAAAAAGATTCACTAGGATACCCACTCTGGTTTTGAAGTCTTACAATGTCTACAATGTTTCATTTTTATTAATACTGTTATGTACTGAAATAGTCAACTGTACTATGCCTGATGCTATAGACAATTCTATTGAAGATAAAAGGAAACAACACAGTAACCACTGTAGATCACCTTGTATTGTGGTTTTATATGACTTTTTCTTTTCATGTTTTTCTAGGAATTTGTTTTGTTTTGCTTTGTTTTCCCCTCTAATACTAAAAGGATAGGTATACATGTAGAGACTCATGCATGCGTGGAATTTAGAAACAGTTTATGAGAACTGATTATATAACGCATGATGAACAACTACTTTGAAGAAAAAGAGACACTACAGTATCCAGTGCTGATCCGATAGTCATGAGGTGAAATCCAGAAATACTATTATTCTTTATTCAGAATGATTTTAGTCTGTTTTGTTTTAATTTCAACATACATGAAGGTATGGACAGCTATTTTGAAGAGAATGAGAGACACTATGACAGCCATTGTTGACTTCCCTATTGTTGGGTCTTGAAGACCTAAAACATCTTCATCATTCTCTTCTGATCAGTTTTATACTTATTGTTTTATATGAATTCACTGTATATAAAGATATAGACAACTATTTGGAAGAAAACAAGAGACAATGTGACAGACAGTGAAGATCTCTGGTTGTCTTGCTTTGAAATTTACGTCTCTTGGGGCTGGGGACTTAGCTCAGTGGCATAAGCACCTGCCTTGCAAGCTAGTGTTTGTGAGTTTGATTCCTGGTACCGATAAAAAAAAGAAATTTATCTCTCTTACATTGCTTTCTTATGTTCTGTTTTGTTGTGTTTAATTATACCCTCTTTAAGATTAAAAAAATAATAAAGAAAAGAAAATAGCACAGGGAACACATGGGTTCTTCCAGAACAAGGTCTTGGTGCTGAAGTCATGAGTCAAGGAGCGGAAACTACCCTGCGTCCATCCACAGTGAGGAAGGAGGCCCTCTCCCTGCTTAGGAAGCGCGGCTGAGCGGACCTTTTCCTCAGCTTTGCCTGCAGGGCTCCACCTTGCTCCTCATTTTGACTGTAGCATCATCATACAAAAGGAGTGCGGGCCCGATTTTCCACCCTCACCCTGCGTCTTTTCCTCTGATCCCACCCTTGTTCCTGGCTCAGCTTCTCCTTTGGCATCTTTCTGTTATGTATATTACCCCAACCAATTTCCCTCTTACAGAAATTAGCCAGATTTGGTTGTTTTAACTAACATTCAAGGAATGCATATTTGGGGTATTTATAAAACTTGTGCCATTGTGTGTGACAGCAGCAGCTGTACACCTGGAGACACACCTCTTCTCAATTTAGAAACAACTACATCTTGAGGCTTCGGAATGTAATTACTGACAAAGGAGTAGACTCTGCTGGAGTCCACCATTCCTTACCCGAAATTCTGAAATCTAGTAACTATATAAACTGTAGGCAAGCCCTGGCCTGACCTGATAGGCAGTTACTTAAGCCTGAATAATGACACTGAAATTCCACTTGGTGTGACTCACCAATGCCATGGCCCTCCTCAAGGTAAGGGTGTTCCCTGTGTGCCATGAACCTAATGGCCAGCACCCATCTGGGAACCCACCTTTGATGCTCTTTTTGGTAAATATCAATAGTTGCTTCTGATTGATTCATAAGGATTCAGTGTAAACATTTACCAAGAAATTTTTAAGAATCCATCATTTCTGGTCTCTCGAGCTTTGGGCTCCAAAGAACAGGCAGATGACACACAGTTCACCCTAGGATGACCTCAAGAGTGCTGTGTCCGGCTGCGTTTGAACATGAGGGCCAGTGAGCCGAACAAGTCCTTTGGAGGATCACAGTCTCCTAATGTGAAATTCTAAAGCAAATCTCCACCACCACCAACAAAACCCAACACTGAAAATCCAAGTGACTTTCACAATTTATTGGGCTGTAAAAAACTGATGCTGAGAGTTCTTTACAATTTTATTTATCCGTTAAATGTAAATATTCACATTTTGAGTCAAAATTTTGGTGTTTGCTTAAGGGTACAGTTGCAGATTTCTCTGGGTTATTAATTAACGTATGAGTTATGCATTCTATTTTTTCTGCTTGGCCCAAAGCCTTTTAAAATGGGATTAAAATCTTGTAACTTGTTCATGCAGAACAAAAGATCAATGTAATGTTTCATTACCAAATATCTAGAGCACAAGTTTCAGCAACAAAAATATCTTTCCAAGGCTGGGGCTGTAGGATCGGTGATGGAAGGCTCACACAGAGTGAAGAAAACACTGAAACTTATCCACAGCCCCAGTAAAGAGAAAAAAGCATATCTCGTTCCAATCAGTGAATACATTTTTGGGTCAATATTGTAACACCCTATCTTCTAGCCATTACAAGGGTGAAGTTTCTGGTGCTTGAGGTGCTAGTTAACTATACTTGCTAGGTAAATGAAACATACTTTTCATAGGAATAATAATCATATAGATACTATCATATTGTGGGAAGTGTGTGGGATCAACTATTTAGTAAGGAATTTTAAAAAAACTTCTTCTAAACCTGCCCATATTTTAAAATAAAAAGATTTAAATGACATTTAGAAAATCCTAAACACCATCTAAATGTTGGAAACCTGGAGCAAGAACAGGGGTGTACATCACAGGTGGGCTCTATCCCCAATACAGTAAATACAGCAAACAAACAAAAAAGCAAACAACCAGACAAGCAAAACAAACAAACTACAGAAGTATGATTTCAATAGCAAAAAAGCAAGACTGAAGTGTACCTCTGGGCTTGTCTTTTGTTTTTAACTATCTCCTGACTATCTGTATTAACCATCTCCAGTAGTTTAACTGAAGCCATTGTATGCAAACACAATGCCAAGTTTTGTTTAGGAGATAGATTGTAGTTATATTGGTTTTTTAAACAAGAAGTTACATTAACAATTCTTAGATTCCCCAAAATATGTTTGAGGTTTCCTAAGGCCCATGGATTTTACTTTGACAAATACTAGCTAATTCTTTCATTATGTAAAAAATAAAGAGAGAATTTAAGATTCAAGTTAATCCCAGAACTCTGTATGATATTTGAAGATTTGAACTTGAAGCTAACCACAGCTCTCCTGCCTTGAAAGAATTCCCTGGATTGTGATAAAAATGTAAGTATACTTACCATTTGATGGAGCCCCCAGTAAAGGGCAATAGTTTCTTATAAATGCTAAGTCAAACACTAAATATAAATTGTTAAAGATATTCAGAAGTGAATTCAAGCAATCCAATAAAAATTTTAATGTGTTTAATTAAAATTGGGTTTATTTCAAATGCATAGATCTATTGCTGGAGGGAAAAATTGTAAAGAAATTAACATTTATTTTCCTTATCTAGGCACAGATCTCCAATTTAGTAAGAATAAACACAATAAGCAGTACATAATTCCTACTAAAATGGTGAGGATTTAGAGTGATAAACTGAACTTCAGGAAAGAAAGAAGAAACAGTTTTTTACTCTCATAGATGTTGAAAAAAATGAAACTGTTTTCATTGTTTCAGAGACATCTGGAAAAGGTTTAGTATTGCCTTCCATATTAACAGAAGTGGATTGATCTAGGATTAGGTGAAGTTTAGAGAACTTTTAGGTTCAATATCTGGTTCAGGGCTTTGAAACAATACTTACATCATCTTAAGTTTATCCAAGCTACATAGAGTTGAACATACTCAAGGTTATGTTGAAGAATCCAGTGTAATTTGTTTTGCAGTCAAAATAAGTTCACCTATTTGTTTGACCAAAAATTTTTAAAAAGGACAACAAAAAACAATCTTTCAAAAAAAATGTCACAGGCAGGTACTCAGTTGTCTATACTATGTCATTAAGGATGGAGTGCTCTTAATATTTTTTGAGAATAAGCAGTTTTGCTGGATGCTACTCATAATTAGAAAGAGCATAATTTACACATATAAACCAGCAGTTTCCATTATCCACATTAATCTGCCACCTAACATTGTAAACAAAGATTTCCATGTAGCAGGAGACCACATCAATTTGAACTAATGTCCTTGAAGAATCATACTGTTAACCAATTTAAATCTTTAGTTTCCATATTGAATGTTTCCTTGGGTACATTAAATGATAGCATGAGGTTTACTTGTTTAAATCCCTCCGTGCTAAACAGTATCTACCATAAATAAAAGTAGAGCCCAAACACTATTCTTCTAATGTGTAGGTGTTTAATGTAGCTTTTAAACAATTCCAGGTTTCCAGTATTGCTCTAACAACAAACAACAGTGCATATGTGTGTGTATAATTTAATCTGCCAAGGATTAAGGTTGACAGCTGTTGTAGTAATGTAGGCAAAGCAGACGAATCAGTTCTGTTTGATTATTAATCATTTATTTTCAGTTTTGCAACAAACTACCTGGAACCAGCTGTATGTTTTTCTGTGTGTAATTTAATTTGTTTTCTCACAAAAATTATAGAAAATTTTTTGAAAATCTCCAGTTTTCTCAGATACTGCTTGATGGATGCAAGAGAACTTGATCGTGTGCTTGACTGCCTGGGCCAGCTGAGTAAATACCGGACGGTTTTTCTTTTGGAATGTTGAAGCATCTCAAATCTGGAAACAGGCTTCTGTCTGTTAATTTAATTTCCTTCACTTATTGGCAATTTGAATGTGACTGCACTGGGATGTGGAAAATGGGTCATTTTCTTTCAATTAATTTGTTTCTTTTTTAGAGCTGTTTTTCTTTTTTCAGCTATAAATTTTTATACTTAAATGTATTTCAGGCAATTTAAAAACGAGTACAATCCTGACCAAATGTCTAGCGCCACCTATTGGCAATCAGGAGTATATCAATTCTTGACTGATTTTCCATCAAGAGGAAGGCAAAAGTAACTGTCATAAATTTCTCCCAATTTATATAAGCACATTCACACTTTATGAAGACTATTATATTTAAGTGTTGGAAGTAAAATGCTAGGTATAGAATTTTCCTAAATTACTGTTTATATTAATTTCACAATACCTTTTTAAAATACTATATTCTCTTTTATTCTTAGTTAATTCTTGCATTAGAATGTGAATGTTTATTTTTTCATTTTTATTTTTTGGTACCGGGGATCGAACTCACAACCTTGTGCTTAGCAGGCAGGCACTTACGCCACTGAGCTAAATCCCCAGCCCCTCACAATACCTTTAAAACAGTATAAGCACCAATAGTTGACTTTTCAACTATAAAAAAGAAACAATTATGATATCACATAAGCTTATCTTGAGTAGATTGTTACCTACAACACAAAGTACCTTGAATCTGTCCTGTATCTTTTGAAATAGCTTCGTCCCCTTAAGAGTTTCAAATAATACATACGTGTGTGTGTGTGTGTGTGTGTGTGTGTGTGTGCGCGCGCACGCGCATGTATATTTGAGACAAGGTCTCACTGTGTAGTTCAGGCTGGCCTTGAACTCACTTTAGTCCAGGCAGTCCCAGAATTCACAGTGATCTTCCTGCTTCCGCCTCCCAAGTGCTGGGATTATGGATAGCCATCACTGCGTCCAGTTCTCAAATAATAATTTAAATTTATTTATCTGTGCTACAAATGATACTAAGACAACTGGATTTCCACAGGCCAAAGAGTAAGGTTGGACTCCTACCTTGCACATAAATGACACTTAACTCAAAATAGATCCTTATCTAAACAAAATGTGATTCATCCATACAAAGGAATCTTAGCCTTAACATGAAGGAAATTGTGATATACACTACACCATGCTGGACCTTGGGGTCATTATGCTAAGTGAAATTAGCAAGTCAGTGAAGCATTTGTCCTTGATGAGTTCCTTTTTGTGAGGTAGTAAAATTCACAAAGACAAAAGCAGAATTGTGGCTGCAGGGCTCCAAAGAGGGAGCAATTGGGAGAGGAAGTTTATGGTTACAAAGTTTCACTGAGGAAGATAAACTGATTCTAGAATTGGACGGTGGGGCTGGTTGTGCAGCAACATAAATATAATTAACACTACTGAATACTTGGTTAAGGCAGTAAAATTTTGTGTTACGTGTATTTTGCCCAACTAAAAAAAGTTCAAAAGATAGATCAAACACCGAAACTTAAGAGCTAAAATTTTAAAATTACTAGAAGAAAACATAAGCATAACTCTTGGTCATCTTTGGTAATGGCTTCTTCCATCTGACACACAAACAGAAACGACCAAAGGAAAAACAGACAAAATAAAATTCATCAAAATTAATATTTTTCTACTTCCAAAGACATCATTAAAAGAATTTTAAAAACCACCAGAGAGAAAACATTTGCAAGTCACATATCCCTTAAGGGAATTTTGTGTAGAATATAAAAGGAATTTACAATGTAATAAAATAAAAATATGATCCAATTTAAAACAGGCAAAGAACCCGAATAGATATTTCTCCAGAAAAGACACAAATGGCTAATAAGCATTTGAAAAGGTCCTCAGTATCATTAGTCATTAAGGAAATGCAAATTAAAACCACAAGGAGATACCATTCCAGACCTAGCAGGTCAGCTAATCAGAAAGACAATATGAAGTACCAGAGAGGATGTGGAGACACTGAAACCAATACACTGCTCCTACGATTTCTGAATGGTACAGCAAATTGGAAAAGCATTCGAGCAGCTCCTCAAATAGTTATACAAGAGTGATTACATGGCCCAACGGTTCTATCTTAAAGGAACTGAAATCGTAAGACTACACAAAAATTGGTTTACAAATGCTCATTGTAGCATTATTCATAATAGCCTTAAAGGTAGAAATAACCCAGGTATCTGGTAATTGGTATATGAATAATAAAATGTGACACAAGTACATGAAGAATAACATTCACCTACAGAAGGAAAGGAAATATTGATGCAGGCTACAATGTGAATGAGCCTTTAATATACTCCACTAGGAGAATTCATTAACAACAGGTCACACATTGTATAATTCCATTTATATGAAATGTTTAAAAAAAACACTATAGAGACAGAAAACAGGCTAGTGTTTTCCTAGGGCCTCACTTGGGAGAAATTAGAGTGACTGTTCAAGTTTTCTTTTGAGGATGATAAATACTTAAAACCACAAAGTGCTCAGGGCTGGGGATTTAGCTCAGCTGCATAAGTGCCTGCCTGGCAAGCCACAGTCATGAGTTCAATCCCCAGTACCAAAACACCAAACCAAAAAAAACCCACAGAGTGCTGATAGTTGTAGAGAGCTGTAAATATACTAAAAACTGAATTTTAGGTGCTAAAAGAATGAACTGTATATGTGAATTAAATCTCAAAAAGAACTGTTATAAAAAAGTGAAAGTCATTAGATTTGCCATCATTAACTTGTGACACTGATTAAAAAACAGCTTTTGACTAGGCAAGATTAAAAAATAGAAACACTAAACATCTTCAAGAGTATTATGACACATAACATTTTTGTTTAGACAATGAGGGAGGTTATTATAGTGCTTAATAATCCAAGTATTTATTACCTACAGTAAATAATTTCCATAAAAATTAAATAAAGGTAGAAATATTGTACAGTCTGTTTCCTATACTCTTATTTTCTAGTGACTTAGTTCTAGAAATTGTTTCCAAACTATCACTCTTTCTAGAATTGCCTTTTTATGTTTGTGAATTTCCTAAATGCAAAAGCTGTCTTCATTCATAATGTTAAAGATACCTCTATTTAAACTCATGTGAAAATCTTAGCGTGGGGCATGACTCAAGTGTAGAGGTCTTGCCTGTCATACAAGGTCCTGGAGTCAATGCCCAGCACTGCAAGAAATAAAAAACAAATTAAAAAATAAAAATAAGTGTTCATGATTTGTACTCCTGCCTTTGCATGAAAAGCCCAGAGCTGTCTACACTAACTCTAACCTTATGAGTCCTTTGGGTGAGAATTCTTTGCATACTAAATAAGAATTTGATTCAGGAAAGTCACTTCAAGCCTATCTTATCCTCAGGATGACTTTCAGACACACTAGAATGTGGGAAATGTTCCATTAATAAAAAGATGAGGGTTTTGAAGTCTCTTTGCTGTGTAGAGTACAATGGTCTAGAATGCAGAAGCTGAAAGGCACGGAAAGATCATTTACCGTAAACCCCACTGTTACAGAAAAAAGCAGCAAGGTGACTGGGCAGGAGCTGTGCAGACAGCGTCACACGGAGTGAAAACGGTGTGCGAGAACACGGGGCTGGGTAAGAGGGGGCACAGGTGTTCTGACACCCAGAGTAGCATCCTCCCAGGAATCTGGGCAGAATGAGGTGCACTGGACATCATCGAAATACATGCCTCATCCATGCACCATTACAGAAAACCCACACTTTATTTCTAAATGTAAATAGCATAATCCAGAAAAACAGAAAAATGAGGTAGCAGCAGAAGGGGGTTCCTGTACAGATAATTTTTAAAAGAATTCCTCTGCCATAGCTTTTTTCTATGTATCCACATAAATCTTTAATAGCAGTCTTTTAGGAAGCATTGAAATGTATGGATGTAAAGATGAAAGGTTGCCTTTGGATTTGTAGAGTTAACCATTCACCTTTTTTCTTGTTGGGCACCATATCTCCCTATGTTAAGGATTTTCTAAATGTTGTGATTCCTCAGCAAAACAACCTTTAGGTCATTTTTTCCCCCTGGCCCCTCTGTCTTCCCTTACTGCTTCTGGTCCTGGAGATTGGCCAGCAGGATTATTTATGGCTCTTAGTTCACATCACACCTTAATAATAAACAGAGGCAATTTTCTTTTGTTTTCAGTTTTCAACAGAATGGAAGTTAAAAATTGGCTCCCATCAGAAAGCTCTTTCTCTGAATCTAACATGCTACACTGTGTGTATACATGATTAACCAGCACAATGCGTACAGTAAAGAAGACAGGTGAGAAATTTATTGATTCTGGCTGAAACAAATTGAAAAGTAACCTTGAACACTTTGTGAAGTCCATAATGAGTTCCACAAATCAACTCTGGAGCCAACATAGCATGTCCACTTAGTTTAGGCAGGGAGCCTGTGTTTGATCTAACTTAATAATGTAATTCCAGGATAAAAAGTATGCCAGCATGGTTATATCCTAAAATTCAGGGTTTTCTTTTTAACTGAAAGAAATGGCATTTATGTCGAGTACAATAATGGTCATATATGTGAGGTAAAATATTTTGTTAGATATCCTGAAGTAGTAATTTCTACTAACATACTGAGGTCAATTTGTGGAGTGAATAAATGTCCCCAAGTTCATAACCCATTCTAAGTAATACTGAATGGCTTGACTGTTCTACAAAATTCTATTCAATGAATTAAAATTCAAAATGTGGCTATAAATGAGAACATGGAAGTATTAGAGTAGTCTGTGTTGTCGAATTAATTTCTCTTCTACTGAACAGACCTAACCAGTTTGAATTAAATGTCATCAAACAAGGTGATGCTTTCTGAAGTTTTGCAAACTTTTAAGGAATATGAATGGGAATAATATAGTGAATAACAATTATTAAGCCCTTTTCTACCAATTAACTTTCTGAAATCAGAAATAAAGAGTCCCTGTGTGTAAAAAGTGCATATAAATAGCACAGACACAGCTTTCCACTCAGAGTTTTCACTGTGGATATTGTTGGGGTGGGAGGTGGGGCATGTTAGGAAGCTGTAGAAAGCAAGTGTTTGGGGATCTTAAATTTTATTCATGATGTTTTTCTATTTATCTTAGGAATTATCCGGTTCAATGGAAGTAGAGAATTCCATTTTTTACTTTTATTTCAGAAAAATAGTTTAAAGTAGGTTAATATAAAGCATGCACTTGGCTGTCAAAAAATCTGATACTGTGCTAAGGCTCTGCTCTTTCCTTTTTTCCAAAGTAAAAATGACTTCGCTCTCTAAATTCCAGGGTGCTAAGAGAATCAAAAATGAGTAAAAGTTATTCATGTTGAGTACAATATACTACTTGTTTGGTTTAGGAAAAACAACATACAGATTTTAAAACAGAACAGTTTACCACTCAACTCTTGTTTTCTCTTCCGAAAAATTATTGCAATCAATTTTTAAAAAACATTTCTCTCTGAGGCAAGAAGGACAATAAAATATTTAAACAACAGCTAGTGAAATCATTTGCTGAGCCACAGAGTGGTTGAATGAAAGCCACATCCCTGTCCCTGTGACACCTTGGTTTACAATGCAGTGACACTCCAGTGGGACTCTCTGGTGATTACCACGCTTTTGTATGTGTGTGTGTTTGTCTTGCAGTGCTGGTGAGTTGAGCTCAGCATGTTAGGCAGGCTGTACCTGTTCTATAACAGAACTGCACTCCCCACACCTCTGTCCAGGTTTTGTTACATTGCTGCAGACACTCAAGCTTAAATGAAAACATCCTGGTTAGTACAGAGATCAGCATGGACAGAAAAACTTCCCAGGCACTCAAGAAAGTGTTTTCCACTTGGAGCACAGTCATGTGCCTTTAAGTGCATTTGTAAAATTGATTCATTTCTATGGGAAAAGGCAAAATACTGACTACTGCTGAGAATTTTCTATGCAAATATTTTTCAGGTTCATCTAAACCCAGTTCTTACATAAAATTAAGCTAGATTCTTCTGGAAGATTTCATTAAGTCCCAAAATGAAAAACAGAGAGAATGAGAATGCTTGATAAAAACACACTAACAGATACCCTTCAGAAGTGCATGTTAAGTAGATTGTTTTTTATTCCTGCAATTACTATTTTTATCTCGATTAATCTAAGGTAAAGTTAACTTTCTTTTTGTTTTTGTCAGTTCATCAGAATTTCTGCACAATCCTTGATTGCCCTTTGACCTTAATAAGACAGAGAAAGAGAATAAGAGAGTCAAAATTCCTTTTATCCACCCTAGGCAGGAAGATAGGAAGAGAAAGGCGTCTCCTTTAGAATCCTGAAATAGATTCCCAGGATGCCTTAGGCAAAAGCTCCTTTAGAGATATCTATGAATTCAGGCGGCAAATTAGACATAAAGTAGTAGACAAAGAGTAAAATTTTCTCTACTAGTTTAAAGTTGTATGTGCCAGAGCTCTTGTCTATTAAATACGCTAAGAGCGAAGACAATCACTTACTGGTAGCAGGAAATGGGCAGAGGTAGGGGTGGTGCAGAGGGAGGGAGATCCTTATGGGTGTTATCAGCAGGGACTGCTCAGTCAACCTGTTTCCAATTTTAAACGAAATTTACCATCTGTGTCTTTTCCCATCACCTTCAGTTGGAGTTACAGTACTTACTACGCACCTATTTTGTGTGGAAATGTGATATAAAGAGGAACAAGTCAAAGTGATCAAGTTTTTACAAAAATAACCATGTGGCTTGAATTCTGCTATGAAAATTGTGGCAGATTGCATCAGAAGATATACATAATTCTTTCTGGGAGGAAAACACTACTGGAAAACAAAAGGCAATGTGAGAAATGGATAAAAAGATGTGGTATTTCTATATCACAGAATACTATTCAGCCATAAAGAATGATAAACTGGGCATTTTTATAAGTAAATGGATGCACCTTGAAAATATACTTATTAGTGAAATAAATGTCACACATGCATAATCATCACATTGTTTCATTAGTATGGTAAGGAAAAGACGTGTTTTGTTCCAGGGAGAATAACTTCAGCCAAGCAGTGGCTCAGGCCACACCTGCCTGCACTGTAACTAACCCACTGTGAGCCATTTTGAGGTGACTTTTGGATGTTTAAAGAAATTTTGGGTGTGCTATAAGGTTTGGATTTTTTGCATGTGGATATCCAGTTTTTCCAGTATATTTATTGAGGGTACAATCCTTTCTCCATCTAATTGCTTTTGCATCTTTGCCAGGAATTAAATGTCATGCAGGTATCTGTTTTGGGACTTTATATTGGTACTTTGGTGGTTTGTCTGTCTTGCTATCAATGCCATTTTGTCATGATTGGTGTAACTTGGTGATAAGTCGTGAAACTGGGGAAGGTTGATTTGTTCCTTTGTCAAAGTTGCTCAGATCACTCTGAGTCTTTTCTATTTTTACAGAAATGTAAGAATAAAAATGTTAAGCTATATGAAAAACAGTGCTGACAGTTTGATAAGGGATTGTGTCTTCTGATCTTTATTGTTTTCTTCTATTCATTTTTTGTTTCACTCTGTCTTTTGTTTTTAATAAAAAATAAAAAAAAATTCAAAAAAACTAAAAAATTAAAGAAAGACAATGTATCTTAAAAAAGCTGTGGATCACCTATTTCCCCTTCTTTTCCCATGCCCTTTGGCAAAAGGCATAAAAGATGGCCCAGAGTATATCTGTTTTATGGAAAAAGTGAAAACATGAAGTTAGATTCTTTCCCCAGTTTTATTTTAAGATAATCATGAATGTAAGAACTTAGGGTAGCTTTCTGTCTCCTTTTGGTGGTACTGAGGATCAGACTCAAGACTTTGTACATGGTAGAAAAACACTCTACCATCGACCTAATTCCCAGCCCTAAGGTAGTTTTTTGTTTGTTTGTTTGTTTAGAAATAATGATACTCAAGGTACCTAGAGTTTAAACTTAGCATGCACTACAGTTTTCAACTATGTTGCAAAATTTTATGGGGTATCACTAACGGTTTAATACTTTTGGGGGGATGGTGGTGATGCTAGAGATCAAAGTCACGGCTTTGCACCCTCTCAGCGAGGCCCCTACCTCTGAGCTACACTGTTAGCTGTTGGGTGCACGATTTTAAGTTACTGTGTCACTCCTTTGCCAGGGAGCAGAAGTCTCAAGTGCTTAGAATACAGATTCCCAGGCCTCTGAGATCTACTGAGAGGACTCTGTCGGGAGGAATTGGGAAACATACTAAAAACTCGTTTCCTTCAGAGTCTACAAGCTAAAGTTTGGGCACTTTGGATTACCAGATTTCATTGCTGATGCTTCGTCTATGAACATATAAAGAATCGCTGCAAAAATATCCTATAAAAATATATTGCACCATGCCACCAAACCAGATCCAAGTGTCCTTGGTGATTTAAATGAACCAGAGTCCTTCAAGCAGTAGAAAACCAGCATGTGCATCACAGGAAGGTGGCAGAATGTCCTTTTCACATTTGTAAGCCATGTTAACTCTGCACAACACAAAGAGAGCACAGATTGTGGAAAAGAGCTGAGAAATTGTTGGTTTTGATTCTCAGGAATAATTTCATGTCTGCACTCTATTTCTTTTTGCAAAAAAAGAAAAAATGGAAGTAGTAAAACTATTGAACTGGTAAGGTCATGTTAAGAGTAAACAAAAGCATGTATATAAAAATACAAAATATCATTACATTTTGCATAATAATAAGTAAATTTTCCAAATTCACATCCTTTAAAAAATATTAACTACTGTGACAATTTCTTTTAACAACACAATGTATCATCTTAAACATATTTTGCAAGTCCATTATATCTAAAAATAATTCTACAAAAGCCCCCGTATATTTCCTTTGTGTATTCCTCCATGTTATGGCAACTTTAACAGTGTCACAGTTTTATTCTTCTTCCTTATAAGAAGCTTTCACTCTAAAATACTGTGGATGTCTGATTTAGAGAAAATGTACAAATATGTAAAATAGCTAAATAATACAAATTGCAGGTCATTTAATTTAGGAAAGCTATTTACAAAGATTCCTGCTCCTCTCTTTTTTGCAGTACTAGGGGTTGAATCCATGGCTTTGGGACTGAGCTACATTTCTCAGTCCTTTTCCTTTTTTCTTTCTTTCTTTTGACAGGGTTTCATTAAATCACCCAGGCTGAGCTTGAATTTGTGATCATCTTGCCTCAGGTGCCCAAGTACTTGGATTATAGGTATGTTCCACCATGTCCAGTTTATTTATAAAGAAATTTTAGCTGGGCATGGTGGTGCGTGTCTGTAATCCCAGCACTCAGGAGGCTGAGGCAGGAGATCTGTTTGAGTTGGAGGCTAGCCTGGGCTACATAGTAAATTCAAGTGCAGCCTGAACTACACAGCAAGATCTTGCCTCAAAAACAAAACAAAGCAAACCAAAAAAACAAAACAGAAAAGGGTATTTTAAATGGAAGGTGTATACCATCTTTGAGAACATAGCTGGTTATAATTAAAAATGTTATCTACAAGAATTGTCTACAGGAATTGTAGACAGAAGCATTTGCCTTAAAAATACAGTAACAGCTTAAAACTTTTTGAGCAAAGGTTTTAGTATGGTAATAAGCAGTATAAAAAATCAGTAAGTTACACATGGTAATTTTTCACGTATGGAAATCTGCAACTATTGTTAGCTATTTGTGGTAGAAATGAAATTTTGAAAAATGAGAATCCAAGGACTTTTCATAGCCAGCATTGCAAGTGTCCTTAGAGGAGGAGACAGAAGATATGTCTAGAAACTTCCAGCAAAGGAGAGTTCTGGTCAAAAAGCTTGAGCCCATTATTCCCACAAGCAGCCTTCCCCAGTGTGGGTATCAGGCTGAGAAGCGCAGAAACGAGTTTGCAATAGTCATTGCAAAAACCTGCATGTAAAGGATTCAAAGCTTTAGCTGTCACTTCTGCTACCAGATTCCCTCAGCGGACCTCCTGAGGAGCTACTGGAAACGCTCTCCAGCTTCTTCATCAGTAGAACAGAAAGAGAACTATTTGTCATGTAGCTGTGGTTACTAAAGTAGGGCTACATATTTGGCAGCAGAAGAAAGAATTCAAACCTGTGGTTGAGAGGCAGGTCACGGAAGGTTAGGTTAACCTGAAGCTCTGGGTCCCTCTTTACCACAGTTTGCTTGCTGTTCAGCCTCTCTGCTCCATCCACACCAAGACCAAATTCCAGCAAAGAAGCTGACCACGTCCAGTGCACCTGACTCTCCAAGCAGAGAGCTAGTTGTGCCTCAGTCAGTCCTGTCAGCCAGGCAGCCACTCAGGCCACTGAGCTAAATCTCCAGCCTCTAGGTCTTTTAAAAAATCAGTTTGATATGTTCTGTTCATTTTTTAAAATAAGGATTGGTAAATTAAAATTGCAACAACAACAAAAAAGCCCGATGCTGCTATTGCAGGACAGTCAGCGTCAGGATGGGAGATGTGGCTCAGTGGTAAGTGCCTGCCTGGTAAGCAGCAGTTCCTGAGTTTGATCCCCAGGACCCCTCCACCCCGGGTGAAAAAAAGATCATCAGTATTTCCCAAACAGAACCTCAAACTCTGCAGGAAACATGTACGAGACATGTAGGAAATGGGCAGAAACACTAGGCCCGATTTGAGAGTCACCTGATGTAACTGGAAAAACAATATAGAGAATGTGAGCCTGTATTGCATTTGTATGTCTTCAGTTTCTTTTTCTAGGATGCACTGCATTTTTAATGAATTTTAAAAGCAATGCTGTCTGACAGACCAAAAAAATGAGGGTAAACATCATCCTGCTCCCCAAGTAGTCTCTGAGAAGCCTTGCTTTAAAGAACATGCTGTGATGGGCATTTCAAGGGCTGAGTCATTTCTTCCTAGAAAAAGTGACCTCCAAAGAGAGAGGGGTGGGGAGGGAACGCCTGTCCTCAGATCTCCTTGTTTGCTGTGGGCACAGGAATCTTTCTTAGCCAAAATGCAGGTGGCTTGGTGGGGATTCTTTCTTCCCAGCTCCTGGCTCCAGGTGATAGCCAGCCGAGGCCTCATCCTCTCTGCAAACACCTTCAAAGAGTGAGCTGCAGATATGAAGCTGGCTTTCTCCAAACACAGAGAGATTGTGGAGGGGGAGTAGGTGAAAATCATATTCTTAATCATGAACAAACACAATTAACTGGCAACAGGATTAAGATACCTAATCAGTCAAAATTATTTGGAGGTTCTTATAAGCAGCACCCTTCTTTGGAAAGTTCCCAGTTACTCCATGAGACAACAGTCTGTTAATGAAATACATGTCCCTAGGGGTATCCCCTTTGGAGACATTCCTCCTCTTAAAGTGACAAGATGAGGTGTCAATAAAACCTATAAGAACCTTTTTTACAAAAAATTTGAGTCATGAACATGTATAGTCAAGGGTGCAAGAATATAGCTCCACAGTGAGTTCGAGTCCCAGTACAAAAAAAATAAACCAATAAAAATAAAGATAAAGAAAGAAAATATGTAGTCAACATATCCCCCACTTTGGTTCAACTGAGGATCCATGAGAAATCTTTAATTGTGCTCAATCTCATTGATCCCTTATTCAATCAACAACTTTTGCAGAGTTGCTGCAGTGGCCATTTGGCATAAGTGTGGACACAAGGTGCTTGTACAACCATGGACAACACAGGTAACACTTTAGCGGGTCACATGGAATAAATAAATATGCTGCTCAATAATAAGTGCTTGGCCAGGTGTGGGGGTGCACACCTGTAATCCCAGCCCTTGAGAGGCTGAGGCAGGAGGATTGCTGTGAGTTTGATACCAGCCTGGGCTACACAGTGAGTTCAAGCCCAGACTGAACTTCACTGCAAGACCCTGTCTCAAAAAGACAAAATAATAATAATAATAATAATAATAATAATAATAATGTGCTTTATGAAATTACAAAGCAAATAAGAAAATGTGTCACAGTTTGAGAAAAAGAAAGGGAACTTTGGCTATTTAGAACATTCTTTCACAAGTGAGCCAAGGACTGTGTTATAAAAATATTGGAGACTTCACTTCACATGAAGGGACACAGGCTTTGAGGAAGAAGCTTGACAAGTTCTAGAAAAGTCAGAGGCCAGCTGACTAGGATTTAGCGATGGGGACAGAGCTTCCCAAGGTAGCCAAGTACAAAGAAAGGACCAGTTCTCATGGGGCCATGAGGTGCCGCTGTGGGTGGACATGTAGGAGGGGCTGAACCGGGACTGCTGATTGCAGTGTTACACACGTGCACTGGATAACACAGGGGCCAGTCTCTCGTGTCCATGCTCAGATTGGGCTGAGGACGTGGCTCAGGGAAAGTACTTGTCTGGCGTTTTCAAGGCCCTCAGTTTGATGACCAGCACCAAGAAAAAAAGTACAAAATGAAATCCTCGGTGAAACTGTTAAAAAGTTTTTGCACTCATCACTTTTATAAAGAAGCTGTCGTAATTTATTTGTTAAATAAAATAGAATAAATACTGCCAACTAGGGAAGACTTGAACCACCAAAAATTAAAGCTTCAATTTGAGCAGCCACCTACAGCTGAGTTGCTACACGTAATTCTCCTTGTCTGAGGGAAAGATTTGTGCAGAAGAAATGAGTGTGTGTGTGTGTGTGTGTGTGCATGTGTGTGCGTGTGTGTGTGTGTGTGTGTGTGTGTGTGTGTGTGTGTGGTGGGTCCTTCGCTGTGGTTGTACCTCTCCCCATTTGCTGTCAAGTTGTCCTGGCTGTGGCTGCACACAAACACAGCTCTTGAGCTCTGCTAGGAGAAAGCACCCCAGGGTGGGTGCGGACTTCAGAGGGGGACCGAGCCTGTCTGGAGACACAGTGGTTGGTCTGCATGTTACAGCTCTGTGCTGAACTTTCTCTTACACTGAAGATGGTAATGACTCACGGGAATTCAATCATGCATAGAAGTGGTATGAATTAGATTGGCCAACCTCTGAACTTGGGGTAAGTCAAGAAATCCGCCTTGTCACATATTATTTTCTTCCTTTAAGATCACAGAGAGAAATGTGTGTACGGTGAGGGGAGGGCAGGACTAACAGTGGGGAGAGGCAATATATTTTCAAAGTATTTCCTCAAAGATGCCACAAAGTCTATGAACACATCTGGAAAATCTTATTTAACGCTATTCCTTTTTCTCTCTTATGAGTTTTTTTTAAATGTGATGCTAGGGATTGAACTCAAGCCCTTGTAAAAGCTAGGCAAAAATACTCTGCTACTGAGCTACATTCCCAGCCTTTCCTTGAAGTTTTGAGGGAAAAAAATCTTACGCGGTCAAGCCAATATCCAGTTTTGCTTTAGCCATGAGTGAAAGCCCAGGAAATACTTACTGGCTATTCATGGTGCAATGTTATGGTTTCAGAACTACAAGTGACCCTTTTCCAAGACAAACAAAAAAGAAAAAATGTCAAGAAGAAACTTGTCAGTTCTGTACTGAGATTCTACTTTTGCATAACCACGGAAACAATCCACTAGCTTTACTTACAAAATGGTACAGCACAGACTTAGTTCACAAAAGGAGAATTTGCTTTCTCCTACATCAAAGGTGAGACCTTCAGGGCAGTAATTAATTAAAAATAAATGTTAAAATCTTTTTCCTCAACACAATAGCATTTTGTTATAACCTAAAGCCATAAGCTTTTCTTCAAATCCCTGATTTCAATTTTATGTCTGTTTGCTGTTTTCTTTTTGTAGAATGAATCTTCTCTAAGTTCACACATCCCTGAATATCCACGACCAGACATAGGTGTGTGCATACACATACATCCACACACACGCGCACACGCAGACACTAGCACTGTTCACTCTCAGCATTTTTACTCTGCAAAAATCTTGGAGACTGTTTGTTCACTTCTTTATCTGACAAAGTTAGAAAGTTGATAAAATACCCTTTTCCACTTTTTTGGGAGTAGATTAAGTACTGGGCAATTTAAATAATTCGTAGTTTATATAGAAGCAAGTTATTCAAGAACTGAGCTTAGAATTCATGATTTTTTCACTTATAACACACAAATGTCTAGCTAGGTTAAGACATTTGTGAATTATTCTTTCTTTGAAATACACATGTTCCAAGCATGGTTATCTAAGTTTAACTTTGTTTCTATGTCTTTCAAAAAGGAATCTAAGCCTATCCAGGTAAGTGCTGATTTGCCAATTGTTTCTTTCTATTTCAAAATTTTCAAATAGAATGTTTAATAATTCTGCACATTTTCCCTTGCCTTTTTAGGATTGTAGAAGGTTGATATACAAAAAGATATATTTACCATCAGAGTAAAAATGCTCACATTCAAATATAATCAGAAAATACACAATATTTTACAGACTTTTCTAAAATAATGGTGAATGACAAAGTATGACCATGCTAGCTAGTTATTACTATCGAAGATGTTTGCACATTTTGAAATTGTTTAGTTATTGTCATGCATTTACTCTTGATCCTATGGTATTAGTTTAATTAATTAGTTTAAGCATTAGTTCAAAATTTATTCTATTTATTAAAAACCCACATAGCACTTACTATGTGCTATTTTAAGCAGTTCATGAACAAGTAACCCATTTAATCCTCTGAACTCTCTGAGATCATTACAAGTTAAGTCTCACATGGCTTCTTTTATATGAGAAATTCAAAATGTAAATAATTTATAGAACAAAAAACAGTTAATAAGAAACAAGAAGATAGATCTTCTGCAAATAGGAAGAGGACCAAGAGGTGGAGAAAGGGGGGAAAGGATGAGGAGAGGAAAGGTAAAAAGAACCAAGATGTGTTTCAATTTCCTGTGATTAATATAAGCATTATGTGCTACAAGCACACACTAATGAAAATCTACACTTTTTAAAAAGAAAAAAAAAAAAACCCTACTCTTATCCTCCAGTTTACAGATGCAATGCCAGAGCTTCAGTAACATAGCCAGAGACACCCAACAGGGAAACTATAAAGCTGGGCTGTGATCCTAGGCAGCTCGGATTCCCACACTTACACCCATTCCCAATGTGCCATGCTGTGCTAAGCCCTGTATCTGCAGGGGCTAGGTAACTTTTTGCCTATTAAATGAATAGATTATTATCTTGTTGCTTAGGATGACATGGAAGCATTTGCCAAATTACCAAACTGTTCTGTGCCTCACTTTTCTATTTTGTAAAACATGCTATTTTACATTTGTCATCCATTTCTCTCCCTAACAACAGTTAAGAGTGGAATTTCCTTTCCCTAGCTGCTAGCCATTTTTATGATTTTAGGATTGAGTCCATAAACAGGTACTGAAGTAGGTAATAGCTTAAAGTGAGGAGCAAGACCATAAAATTTCAGATAATTAACTCTCCTACAGTCTGAAAGAGTGAGACATAAGGACAAAGATTCTGAAGACTTCAACTTCTTGTATTTTGACTTATTTGAACCCCATTTTTGAGGTGGATTAGAATCTGTTTATTTGAAAGAATGATCACAATAAATAAGATTTCATAAGGCTTAGACGATGTAACCTTTAAGATCTAATTACAGATATTCTAAATGAAAATGCTTTCTTCTTTCGAGCGCTGGTCTCTGATACAAAAAACAAGTTGTCATGACTTAGTCACAGGGCAGCACTGTGAACTGCTTTCTCAGGAATCCTTAATCTATCCCTGTTATTTTATCTATCGTCATTAGTCCCTGCAAATTTCAGTAGGGCCTTCCCTAGCTATATATAAGGAAAGTGTGGAAAGAATTTCAAAACAAGACCCAGTATTGTTAGTAAGCAAGGGTTAGAAGCACCAAGCCCTTCTGTCATGTGACCTTGAGTCACTGATCTTCTTTTAGTCTCATTCTCAAAAACACAGCGCTACATCAGCAGATGAGCAAATAAAGGAAATGTGGTTGCATCCATAATAGATCATGGTGCAGCCACAAAGAAGAACAAGCTTGTGTCATTTGTAGGAAAATGAATGGAAATGCAGGTTATCATGAAGCACAAAATAGCCAGATTTAGAAAGCTAAGTATCCATACTTTCCCTAACACGTGCAATGTAAAGAAAAGAAAAAAGATAGTAGGACTGGGGATATAGCTCAGTGGCGCAGTGTCTGCTGGCAGGCATGAGGTCCTGAGTTCAATTCCCAATTAAGGAAAAAAAACAGCATGAGAGGAGAAAGGAGACTTTTGGACAAGTGCAGGCAAAAGGCCTGAGACTGACTTAGCTCAGCTGCAAGCTCCAGGTTGTGAGTTAGATCCCTGATATGAAAACAAAAAAAAAAAGAGTAGGTGTTGTCAGGATAGGGTAATTAAAAAGCATAGGTTTCCCTGCCCACCTCAAAGATTTGGAAGGGTCAGATGAGTTAAGGAAACAACTTTGTAAACTGTATTGTGTAAGAATAAAAAACTAATATTAAAAATTAGTTTTGAAAAATTTCCTAAAGACAGACATTGGCTTTGACATTGTATCCAAAGGTCTAATAAGCCACGTATATTCTTGGCCTGGACTTCGAGTCAAATGAGTTTAAAAAAAAAAAAAAGCCATAGAATGTGAGTTAATGCTCAGAAGACATCTAATGTCTAGAGACTGAACTCCTGGTGAAGGAGAGGGTGAGAGAAAACCTTGCTGGTGTGAAGTCATAACCACGAGCCTACACAAACGTGTCTGCAGTCAGAACAGAGGATTTGCTGAGGGCTACAGAGGTCATCCTCAGAGGCTGCCATGAGAAAGACAGCCCCAGGACTCGCTCCAAGTGGACAGCCAGTACACCATCTGCAAATATTTATTAAAGACTGATGCATTGTGTGTGCTCCAGAGACACAAAGATGAAATGGACCAAAGACCCTGTGTTGCTGCTTGAATGCACCAAAGACAACAAATGGACTGTGGAGAAACGTTAGGTAACTGATCAACTGAAAACTGGCTGCAACGCCTCCAGCAAGGGCGCTATCATTTTACTTCCTAGTGCTTGCTTTGGCAGCACAGATATTCTTTGGAAGACTAGCACGGCCCCCATGCAAGGCTGACACGAAAATTTGTGAAGTGCGCTATATTTTCCTTCTTATTTAGAAACTCTGGAAGCTAACTCAGGTCCTAATTCAAAACTCTGATGTGTTTGTGGCTAAAGTTACACAGAAGAGCAGGTGAGGAGTACTGTCAGGAATGGCCTGTCCTATGACCTGTTTAACTTTGATCACTTCCAAGACCACAGAATGCACACCTTGCCCTAACCAACCATCTGGCACAAGCCAGTCTCGCTTCCTGGGGAAACTTGGCAGAGTTTTCAGGATAGAAAGGCAACCAATTACCTCTACCAGGAAAAAAAAAAAAAAAAAAAAAAAAAAAAAAAAAAAAAAAAAAAAAAAACCTTCCAAGCCCTTGACTTGCTAAAGTCAGCGTTACCTCCACATACCAGGAACAAATTATTATAGGAGCAGAGACCTACAACACCCAGCTGGACGTTCATAAATCAAGGAAGAAGACTACTGACACTGCCTGCGCATTCCTCCGAGGCAGGGGCCGTGTCTGCGCACCTCTGGGTGGGAAAGGAGGGGCCCTGCTCACAGCGGATCTGCAGCTGATAAGGCTGTCTGGTCAGGTGGGGACGCAACTCGCTAAGGAAGCCCTGGCCTCTTCCAGGGTGCGGGTGAAGCGGAAGAAGCCAGGAGATCAGCGGAAGCAGCAGGCTGCATAGACACCAAAATGCATGTGCAATTCCCTTTAAAGCGCTGTGCAGACACGGAAACCACGAGGCGATTGTGTGTATTTAAGGGGACCTGGGTTAGGAGCTGAGCTCTCTGCCTCACCCTCAGATCCACCTCATGACCACCAGGGATCTCAAACAACAGGCAATAAAAGAAAGGAGCTTACATCTCACCAGGGACCACAGATGCGGGGAGGGACCTACGAAACAGTGCGGTCGGTTTCTGCGCAGGGGAAGCGGACCGGGAACAGTGCATTTCCTGCTTCGCCGGTGTGAACGCCGGGCTCTTGGAGAGGGAACCTGGCGGTGGCTGAGCAGCCCAGCAGTCGCCCTCCGCCAGGGTGGTACCGTAGCGGGTTGCTGGCGAAGGGGCTGGGAGAGGGCGTGAGGCAGACAGAGCTCGCACCTCTTCTTTGGGGTGCACGCTCGCCCTCGCCCGCTTTTGGTCTCGTGGGAGGCGCGGGACCGCCGAGTCTGGCGCAGACTTCGGACCCCGCGAGCGCAGCGCCGGCTAAGGCGCAGGTGACCGCTATCTTCCGGGCGGGCCACTCCTTTCCACCTCTCCCCTCCCGCCCACAACCTTCGACCTCTATTCCGGACCCTAGGGGGATTGGCCGGGGACAGGGAGGAGACGCAAAAGGTGCAGATGGCGCCCAGGCGGCGCCGGGGCGCGGGGTGCCAGCGCGGGCGGTGGGCTGTGGGTCCTACCTGAGGGACGCCGCGCGCCGCCTTCCTCTGGGTCCCTGAGCTGCCGCCCCGCTGCACGACTTACAAAGGCCCAGGCCATACTGCTGTCCTTTACCCTAGGGATACCATTGTCTGCCACCCCAGAGTGCCCCTGACTTTCCCCTGTGCTTGTGGCACAGACCCCTGTCCCCGCCCAAAGAACTCGCTCTCCAGAGCCCACCGTATCCGCCTGGGAGCACCCGGAGCCTTCTTGATAACGGAGAGTCTCGTCCACTGCCTCTTTTAAAGCATCGAAAAAACTAAAACCGGCCAGAAATCACCCGGCCCGGTCAGAGGCCCACAGAAAAGCGTGGCTCTGACTCGAGATCTGAGCCACCACCGTTTGACACCTACCAGGGTCATTTCTGCACCCGCTGGCCAGAGGACCCCAAGTGGCAACGGGGTAAGAGCTTCTTGCTACGTTAGTCGCTTCTTCACTCAGTCTTTGGAGTCTTGGGGCACCCTGAAATGTGGGCGCAAACAGTAAAGCAGGAGCCTAGAACTCTGGCACTGTGCACCGCGATGCGCACCGCAGGCTACAAAAGTACTTGTACTAGGCTCCGACTACCGCTCCCCCCCCCCCCACCGCGTAAATCTCTCGTGTTGAGAAAAGCAAGGCTTGCAGGAAGCCACTCCGGATGTTTGCTTCTTTACATGTGGCATTTGTGGCTGGCTCTGATAACGTCAGGAGCTCCAGCACCGCGTTTGGTAGGAAGACTGAAACACGAGTGCCCGCATCCTCAGGTCTTGGCACTACCTGCAGCCCCCCTCCCCACCTCCATGTCAAGAGAGTGCCCAGAAGAAATGAGACCTGTCCAGGAAAGACACCACTGTTCCTGTGTGGTTAATTTGCGAGGTGAACTCAGGCAGTGCGACTCCAACGGAGGCTGTGTTAAGACATCTGGAGCTCCAACTCCATCCTAGGAATGTGTGCTTTCACCCGATTTTTTCGGTACCCTTATATCTGACCAAGATCAGTAGCTGGACGCCAGGAACCAGTGCAGCAACAAGTAAATAAAAATAAATAAAAATTTAAAAATAAGTTGAGGAACCTCCAGGTTTTCTTCTCCATCAGTTGCTCGGCCTTGTTGACTCCAGGACGCACTTTGCCCAGACTGGACTGAGCCCGGAAGCACGGAAGGAAGAAAGAGGGTAAAACTGTGCACATCGTTTTCTGGATCCACACCTGGATTGTATTTCCTGCACTTCATCTTATCTGTGAAGAAATTAGTCAGATGGATAACTTTACATACAGAAAATGGATTCTTGAAGAGGCATTGTTTTTGTTTGGTTTTCAATTTTCATTCTAAATAACCCTGTTAGTTCATAAAAGATTTTATACTAAGAGAAATTTCTGCTTTGAGATCTTTTTAAATATATTTATTATTATCTAGAAAAGTTAGAAAGTTTTGAGAGGCTGAGGTTGGAGGGTCAAAAGTTTGAGCTGAGTGAGACCCAGTCTCAAAATAAGAAAACTTTAAAATGATTGGTGAAAAAAATCTCGAAAAATAAACAAAATACAGCAAGGTAGAATGTGCTGGATTAATTTGTAATTATGTTATCTCTATTATAACTTCTTTACTTATATAACCATTTTCAGTGTACTTTGCTTTGTTTTCAAGTCAGAAGGGTTTTTTTTTCAGGAAAAAATAAAGCTTGAAAACACATCACTAGTTAAAATAAGTTCAATTACTTTAAAACCATCCATTAAAAAGCACATTCCTCTACTGTACTTTAAGCAGATTTAATATTTTCTTGCCTGAGCCTAATAGATCCAGCGACTAGAACCACTGCCTTAAGGTGACCCTGGAGAAGACTGCCAGCTGAAGAGGAGACCCACAGCCTGCTCTGTGCAGATCCTTGAAGAGGACTTCAAGGCAGATTGACTTCAAAGAGTTCCACCGAGAAAAAGCAATGCCACCAAAACCAAAGGCCAGGTGTTAGCAAAAAGCTTCATGTTTTAATTAATAAAAAGCTGTTGTGATGAGTGACTTTGCACATACAAACCCGTGGCATTTAGCCCTCAGACCCCAGCAGTACTGCTTTTTCATTACCTCTGGGTAATAAGCAACCAAGATCTGTTCAGATCTGTTCTGGAGACAGATTATTATGTATTGATTATTCTCTACTGTAGGGATGGTTGTGATAGCTTTGAAAATGATGCAAATACACAAATATAATAACCCAGCTAGGTGATTAAGAGCTCCTGGTCTGAAGGCAGACTGCTGGGTATAAATTGTACCCTCCCAATGCTTTGATCCCTGGCAAATTGGTTAGCCTGTGCCTGTGTCCTCATCTGTAAGCTAGAATATTGTCCAACTTCTAGGGTTGGAGGATAAACTGATTCTTTAAGGGTTGGCAGTGCTAGGAAATTGGAATGGCATACTGTGTCTCATATAAATCCCACCGAAAAGCTTTTTTATGTCTTAACACAAGTTTAAAAGACTTATTTTCTTTTCCATCTAAAGAAATGAAATGTCCTAATTATCTACCCGGGTAATCATCTCTACTGATTCTATGAGATACAGTTACTTTGCTTGTCAGATGGGTGCTCTTTCTGCTAATAAACTTGAGTGTGCAGACAAACTACTGATTTCCTTTCTCTTCCCTCGACTGAACCCTGGGCCTTTGCACTCACTACATTCCCATTCCTTTTGCAAACTGAAGCCAGGGGCTTCTTAAATCACTAAATTGCCCACACTGGGTTCAAATTTTCAATCCTATCTCAGTATTCCAAAGTGCTGAAAACTATGGGCATGTGCCATGGCACTCAGCTTACATTTTGTTTTTATTGTTTTGTGCCGCTAGGAATTAAACCCTGGTTCTCATTGGTCATTTTCGAAATCAGCACTAAAGCTTGCCCTTTTTACCAAACACACATGTGAAATTGTTTTGTTGTTTTTATTCTACATATTTTGTGTAAAGGTTTTTTCAGGGTTTTTTTCTTTCTTTCTTTCTTTCTTTTTTTTTCCCCCTTTTTCCTTTTTATAGGTACCAGGGATCGAACTCACGACTGCCTGCTTGCAAGGCAGGCGCTTATGCCGCTGAGCTAAATCCCCAGCCCCTGTGTGTAAAGGTTTTTAATTAGTGCATATTTATAACACAGAATCTCCTTACCTGCTCTTTTCCTCCCTTTCTTTTTTCCATTCCCCTATCTCCAAATACCTTCGGGTTTCCTATCATTTCTCCTTTTTTATGTGCATACATATCATAAGAAAGTTTAAAATTCTGCATTTTGGAATATTAAGAGACAGAACGCCCTTCCATCATCTTATTTTTTAAAGTAAGAATTTAAATTGGGAACATACATTTTTAACACAAGCAAGATGAGCCCTTGGGGGAGAGAATCTATTCAGTATCTACTTTCAGAAAATACATCTGAAGGCGACACCCATGCAGTGGTAGATCATCTATCCCTGAAGTGCTATTGGCTCCTACAATAAAGATGTTATTTCAAAAGAGAACAGCGTGATGCCTGGTATGTTAACGCTTAATACCTTGGGCAAACCCCTCTCTGGTGGGTGCAGTCTGCACCCGCTCAAAGTTGTGTCGCGCTCTTCTCCCGGGTAGGAGGACGTGGCGCCAGCGCCCGGCTCCAGCCAGTTTTTCCGGGGGCCGGTGCAGGTCAGAGCGCAGGCCAAGGGAGGGGAGAGGGGCGGGTGGGGTCGAGCTGGGACTTGGGACTCCGCGCGAGGGCGGGGCGTGGTCCCGACCCCTGGTTCCCGGCCCGCCCCCTCCGCTCCATTGGCCACCTTTGTGCAGAAAAGGCCCCGCGGTGCCGGACGCCCGCACTGTCACTGGGCAGGCGGGGCTTTGGCAGTGGCCGGGAACTCTGCGGCCAGGCTCGGGTCAGCAGGACCAGTTTAGCGCAGCCCTCGGTGCATCTCCACCCTCGCTCGTCCCTCCCGCGTCGGGAGAGGCGGCGTGTCCGGCGGAGGGTAGCGGGGCGCGGGGCAGGGCTGGAGCGCCATGAGCAGCCCGGATGCGGGGTACGCCAGTGACGACCAGAGCCAGCCCCGGAGCGCGCTGCCCACGGTGATGGCAGGGCTGGGCCCGTGCCCCTGGGCAGAGTCGCTGAGCCCCCTCGGGGACATGAAGGTGAAGGGCGAGGTGGCAGCGAGCAGCGGAGTGCCGGGGGGCACCGCGGGCCGGGCCAAGGGCGAGTCTCGCATCCGGCGGCCGATGAACGCTTTCATGGTGTGGGCTAAGGACGAGCGCAAGCGACTGGCGCAGCAGAACCCGGATCTGCACAACGCGGAGTTGAGCAAGATGCTCGGTGAGTGTGGCCGCGTACCTAGGGCTCCAGGCGCGCGGGTGCGGGTCTCCGAGCCACTACCTCAGCCAAAAAGGGTGGGGCTTTTTTTTCTTTGGAGCCAAGCCTGGGCCCTGGGTTTAGTGGTACCTCTTCCCTTGGGCGCCCCTCCTTTCCTTCCTTTCCCGCTTGTCAGTCTCGGGAGTCTCTAAACAGGCTTTCGCCCTTGATGGTCCGAGCGCGCGGATAATCCGGGAGCTTGGGCGCAAACCCAAAGGTTTCGGGGAGGCGGGTTCCTGGCGGGTCTCAGAGGTGTGGAGAGCAGTCCCAGGCCAGAAAACGGACTGCGCCTGTCCCGATCCTTTTCCAGCCTACTGTGCATTATCCGTTTTTCCAACAACTGGGTGACTGGGGTGGGGGGAGCTGTTTCCAGGAGAACCTGGCATCTTTGGAGGCGTCTTTCAAAGAGCTGGATTTGAAGGAGTCCTAGACCTGCAGGCTAACTTGACCGGGGTAGCCCTTGGGTTGTGCACTTTCTAGACGGGGTTGGAAGGTGAAGCCAGGTGATGCCCGGTCCCCCAGCAGCGCAGCCGGTAAGCCGTGCACTCCTCTGCCCTCCCCACCCCCTTGCAGGCAAGTCGTGGAAGGCGCTGACGCTGGCGGAGAAGCGGCCCTTCGTGGAGGAGGCCGAGCGGCTGCGCGTGCAGCACATGCAGGATCACCCCAACTACAAGTACCGGCCGCGGCGGCGCAAGCAGGTGAAACGGCTGAAGCGGGTGGAGGGAGGCTTCCTGCACGGCCTCGCCGAGCCGCAGGCCGCCGCGCTGGGCCCCGAGGGCGGCCACGTGGCCATGGACGGCCTGGGCCTGGCCTTCCCGGAGCAGGGCTTCCCCGCGGGGCCGCCGCTGCTGCCCCCGCACATGGGCGGCCACTACCGGGACTGCCAGGGCCTGGGCGCGCCCCCGCTGGACGGCTACCCGCTGCCCACGCCCGACACGTCCCCGCTGGACAGCGTGGAGCCGGACCCGGCCTTCTTCGCCGCGCCGCTGCCCGGGGACTGCCCGGCGCCCAGCGGCTACAGCTACGCGCAAGTCTCGGACTACGCGGTGGCCCCGGAACCGCCCGCCGGGCCCTTGCACCCGCGCCTGGGGCCCGAGGCGGCGGGCCCCGCCGTGCCGGGGCTCCTGGCGCCCCCCAGCGCCCTGCACATGTACTACGGCGCCATGGGCTCCCCGGCGGCGGGCGGCGCGCGCGGCTTCCACCTGCAGCAGCAGCAGCCGCCGCCGCCGCCGCACGCGCCCCCGGGCCCCGGCCAGCCTTCGCCCCCTCCCGAGGCGCTGCCCTGCCGGGACGGCACGGACCCCGGACAGCCTGCTGCCGAGCTCCTCGGGGAGGTGGACCGCACGGAATTCGAACAGTACCTGCATTTCGTGTGCAAACCCGAGATGGGCCTCCCCTACCAGGGACACGACTCCGGCGTGAATCTCGCGGACAGCCACGGGGCCATCTCCTCCGTGGTGTCCGATGCCAGCTCCGCGGTATATTACTGCAACTACCCTGACGTCTGACGGCTCCCAATCCGCCCCAGCCCGCAGGCCGGCAGCACAGTGTTAGCACACTTCCTGGAAAAGCTAAGGAAATCCTTATCCTCCTGTTTGGTTTTGTTTTTAAGTCGCCTTAGCACATAATTTATGGTAATTTATTTTGTCTACCACTTGAACAGTTGGGGTGTGTGTGAACCTTGTTTAAAATATGCAGGGACTTATTCCCCATAACATTGTCAAAACCCTGTTTTCAAATTCAATCCAGCCAGTTTTCATGTGTTCATTTCTTTAAATTTCTTGCTCCATTTCTTGAAATTTTACTGATCAAAGAAATTGTTTCCTGGGTGTGTTTTTTTAAAAGTATTTTTAGAAATAAATCTGGAAGTCTGTTTTTCACTCCAGCCTTGCCTGTGTCTCACTAGTTTTATCAGACACCGATTTTAAGGTCAGCATTACAATTAGAAGCATGTAAAACTAAGCTTTGCATTTTCTTACAATAAAACTTAGTACTTTTAAGAAATCCTAAAGAGAAACACCAGAGAGTGCAAGTTTGATGTAATTGTTTTTCTACAAAAAAAGTTCCTGGGACGATCCTAACCTAACTCATCTTGGTCTTCAAAAGCATATAGTTAATACTGTTTCTAATTCTAGTTTATCATCTTAACAAAGATGTTCTGAGTAGTTTGGTTTTCCAGACATTAATTCTAGTTGTTAAATCAACCTCAGTATACTTGGAGTCTTTATTTCATGTTTTTTTGTTTTGTTTCAATTTCATCAGTCTTCAAACTCATTCAGTACAGCTTGCCTGTAAGTCTCACATCTTTATACCCTCATGAAAATTTGTGCTGTAACTTGTTAGTGAACTTCAGCCTCAATATGCAATTTCAATTGTATATTTTGCTGTATGTAGTAAAGATGGCATTTCCTGGCACCTGGGAATCTTACGTGATTTAAGAATAGTGTGCTGTGCAAATGTTACTGAAACTACAACCCTGCCACTCCACCATCACGCCCTTACAGGGAAGGCACTAAGTTACAGGGGTTGTAAGTAGATTATTCACACACTTTACAGAGCGGATGACTTGTATTGAGCATTTCCTGTGCCAGGTGTTTCCTCACTGCCATTCTGCAGAGGTTCTGCCCCAACAAGACTACAGACTCCTGCGCTGTTTGTCCCGTGTTACAAGTGATAGGAGACATCAGACCCTTCCAGTCCTGGCACACAGAAATGGGGAGCAGTACAAATTCTTTCCTCCAGGTTGTGGCACCTGCGATTGAAACTAGGGCCCGAGGAAGCTGCTATATCTCTGAAACCCACCTCTAACCTCCACACAAGTTCTTCCGCAAAGTATTTGTTCACTGTTTACTTTGTGCCAGCTTACATCTGTGAGTGTGAGAGAATTGGTCACTTTGGATGGTGAGAAATTTCTTTTTTTTTTTTTTTTTTTTTTGTCTTTTTTTCATTTTTATCGGTACCGGGGATCGAACTCACGACCGCCTACCGCTGAGCTAAACCCCCAGCCCCGAGAAATTTCTTAATTCTCCAATCTGGCTGTGGAAAAACAGGACTGAAGGAGCAGCCCTTCAGTACGTACCTGTGGGAGAATTCAGAGCCGAAAGGTTCCTCAGGATTGTTTTGAGAAATGGGAGGCAACTTTTCTGGAACAGATTCCTGGACCCTAGGAATGTGATTTTTCAGTGACAGTCAAAAATGTTTTAAGAGACACAGTAGAGGCTAACTTTAGTTTTAAAATACGAAGGTCACCCAAGGATTATCACCTAATCCAGGATTATTGCTGTGCATTTTGTTTTTTCTTCTATTCCCAGAGAGATCCTGGATAGTTCTTTCACCCAGATGTGCTGCCAGTGGGTTAACTGAGTGAGAAGCATTACCTTACCCTGCTCAAGGCCGCATGTACAGCTCACATGCTTTTGTAGGCATTTTAGTGCATGTGTTCAGGGAAACCCAAGTTGTACCTTGGGTTATCTCTTAACACTTAAGAAAAGAAATAGGGAAAGGAGGAGAGGAATAAGTAAGACTGGAAGGAAGAATGCAAAGTCCTGTCTAGTTAATTTTTTAAAAATTTTTTGTGCTGGGATCAAGTCTTTTGGTTTTTTTGAGACTGTCCACTATGTAGTTCAGGGTATCCTCGAGCTCACTAGCTAACCCATGCTGACCTCGAATTCACAGTGATCTTCCTGCTTCAGCCTTTTAGGTGCTGGGATGACAGGCCTGTGCCACTGCATTTGGTTTGGTATCAAACCCCCGCATGCTAAGGCAGTATCCCCAGCTGAAGTTACATTTGGGGTGCAGGGATTTGAGAGGCCACACAGTGCCGGCTGGCTTTGAGCTCACTGTGTAGCCTAGGATGGTCTGAAAAATCAGTGAACCTCCTTCCTTAGTCTCCTGAGTGCTGGGATTACATGTGTGCACTGCTACGCAGGACCTTGAAGTTATTTAACTATGCATCAAGTACAAGTGGCATAATAATAGAAGCTAAGCAGTCAAGGTAACCTCAATGCATGTATCTGGTTAGTGGGTCTAAGCTCAGGGATAGTTCTTGGGGATGGGGCCAGAGTAGGGGAATCAGGTCAATTCCTTCTGTTTCCTCCTGTGCTTTGAAAGTGACAAGTACTAGCTAGTCATTGTAAGTTTCAAAAAATATCTCCATTTTTTACTTTGGAACCAAGTATATAAAGGATAAATTGCTTTTTCCTAACCCTAACTTCTGAGTTAGTATGTTTTAGAGGTAGTAATCTAGGACATTTAAATACTCAAGGCTGAACCCAGGGGCACTCCCCATTGAGCTATAGCCCCAACCTTTCTTAATTTTCATTTCCAAAGTCTTGCTACATTGTCAGGCTGGCCTTGAACTTGTGAGCCTCCACCCTTGACCTCCCAAGTACCTGGAATTCTAGATTCCTGCTTATTTTGATGAATTCTAAGCATTATGAGATGTCTTGCATATTTAAACTCACCTTAAACCAACAGTCTGAATAAAAGGAGTCCTCAAAAACATGTGCACATGCACATCACTTAATATTTTTATATGATCCCTTATGTCTATACTAGAACTCTTCATTTGTGACCATTTATCACCATTTAAGGAATATATTTATTCCATTTAAGAGAATCCAAAGCCCTGACAAAGGCAGTTTGTTGGAATGGATGACATCTAAGATCAAAGCAAAAAGGTAGTTTTCTACGTTTGAAAATAAAAAAATGGCACAAGCAATTTGTTTATATTGAATTCTTGTGGCATATAATTTAAAAGACATGGAGAATAGGATGTTCTTTCAATTGTAAAATAAATCATACTGTGCTTCCAGGATGAAAATTGATTTTTCCCTTGTGTATGGAGCAGGGCCAGCTAGTCTCCAAGATTGACCCCAGTGAACCCTACTTAAGAATATGTATCCTTGTATAATCCCTTCCCACATTTAATCTGCCAATAGAAGAGAACAGAAATGAGGCTCTGCCAGTTCCTGGACCAACTTGTAGGAAGGCTTGGTGGACTTTGTGTCTTGTATTTTTTTGTTTTGTTTTGTTTGGGCACTGGAGATCTAATTCAGGACCACCTCACACTTGCCAGGCAGGCGCTGTGCCACTGAGCTACATCCCTGACCCTGTGTCTCACACAGCAATATCCAGTTATCCGTTACTAAAGGGCTGAGGCTGCGTAAAGATGAAGAGGACAGCCCAGCGGAGTCCCTGCCTCCCCTCTGGCTCACAGGCTCACACCTGTCTGTTACTACCTGTTTGGAACACAAGAAATGCACCCAGAAAGGGGCTAAGGATGTACCTCAGGGCAAAGTGCTGGCCTAGGAAGCTCAAAGCCCGAGGTTCAATCCCTAGCAGCACCAAAATAAAAATCCCCAGAATGCCTAGGCAATCCACGGGTGGGAAAGCTTTTCTTTAAAAAAAATGGGGTGAGGGTGGTGAGAAAGTTGTGGTATTTGGTGGTATTTTATTATGTGACAATGGCTTACTGCAACAGTTGTTATCCTTAAAACCTTTCTCATTTTTAGTATAGAAATGGGGGAGGGTGGGGGAGGATAAAACCAGGGAAAAAGCTTTAGGGCCATCACAAATATCACTGTTAAGAAGGACAGAGTGTAAAACTTGGACCTAGGTTGGAAGACTCAATGATTATCTCAAAATAGATGAGATCACTTTTGTTTTTTGCAAGTGGACTCAGAAATGTCCCAGTACCTACTAGCTAGTGAGGATCTAACCTAGGACATATTCATGCTATGTGTGTGTACTGTACCCCTTAACAACACCCCCACCCCCTAGCTAGTGATTTAAAAAAGTATTGTTTGTTTCAAATTCTCATTGTTTTATTTCAGAAACAAATACTTAAAGAATACATTGTTCTTCCTCCACCACTACTTTGGAACTACTTTAGAAGTGTGTCAGGAAGTAAGAATTCAGCTCTTTCCTGGGCTGAGGGACCCAGGCAGGCCCATAAGGAATCTACACACTTGTGATAGCAGTAAGGAAAAGGGTTGTCTTCCCCAAGAGACACTGACAAATGTCTGCTAAAGCTGCTGCGTGGGTCTGATACACTAGAGATAACTCTGTAAATTTCACAAGTGGCTAAGGGATGATATCACCAGGAACATTTTACTTATTATCCTTATCTCAGACGATTATTATGTCTTAGGTCAGAGATGAGCAACCATCACATCTTTGAGACTCACCACCACGAGATCAGAATATTCTTCTGGTTTGACTCGCTGCACAGGACATCTGCACATTCTGAGAGAGGGCACAGCCTCACGTTTTTCTAGGGCTTGTTTCATTTTGTCTTTAATATGCAGAACTGTGCCTGCCACATCATGGATATTCACCATTCCATTCCTACCCCGTTCTTCTTTGATTTGTTCTGACAGCGGTGGATCGGGAGAGGTATTCTACACGAGTATTTCAGCACAGATTTATTCTTCCTGCTTGACAAGGTGTTTCCTTCTTGCTCCACAATATTCATCAGAAGAAAAGCAGTATTTATGTCCTTGCCAGTCCCCATCTGGAGCAGGCTGAAGACTGCTCCTTGGGTTCAAATTCCTTCCCAAAGGATGAGCTGTGGACCATTGAATGCTGTATTTCAGTGTTGGGTCTTCTGGCTTGGGATCCGGCTGTATTTCCTCTTTATTTTTTCACTATAAAACTAACTAAATTTCTTTCTGCCTTCCTTCCTCCTTTCTTCCTGTGGTACTGGGGACAGAATTTGGGGCCTTAGCACTGAAGTATATCCCAGCCCTTTTAAAATTTTTTGAGATAGGATTTCCCTCCCTCCTTTCTTCCTTCCTTCCTTCCTTCCTTCCTTCCGTCCTTCCTTCCTTTTCACTGTGGTACTGAGAACTGAACTTAAGGCCTTAGCCTTAAACTATATCCCAGGCCTTGTAGAATGCTTTAAAATTTTGGATAGGATTTCCTTAAGGTTGACCTCAAACTTGTGACCCTCCTGCCTCAGGAGACAGCCTCCCAGAGAGCTGGGATTACAGATATTGCCCCCACTGGCCTAACTCAGCTGTCTACTCTCTCTATTGTGAAGGTATGCCCTGATTCTCAATTAATAAGCACTTTTATGGGATTAAATAGTTTTGTTTGTACCATCGCCAGGATACAAACACAGAATCCTCACCAATGGCATTCTCTCAATTTTGTTCAAAATACTAGAAATTAAAATATTGGGCTCCAGTGCCTAGTATACAGTGAGGGCTAAATATATTCTTGTGATAATTATATTCCCTAATGTAAAAAACTCTTACCACCTCCTCAGGATGAATATAATCATCAGGTACTACAAACATGTACTGATAAAAATAATAAAAGAACAAATAGAAAGTTCTCTGTATCTCTAAGAAACTTGACTCAATAAAGGAAAAAGTTTAAAATTCTATCATTTTTGCTGAACTAACTTTAAGGATTGTTATTTCTACTTTAAAACCTTAAACATTTTGCCAAAGTTTATTTTATACCAAATACTCCCCCATCGAAATTGATATTGCTCATAAAGATTATTTTGTGAAGTTATTCTCTGTGTGGAGATTCAGATAAGAATGAAGAAACGCCAGTAGATGGGTGTGGCTGTCAATTTCTCCTGGAGGCTGGGCCTTCTCATAAACTTGATAGTTGGTAGAGGAAGGTCAGCCTGTCCAATCTCATTGGCTACTAGGAGGGCTCTGGGCAGGGAATTTCACATTTACATTGTGCATCCCCGAGCTGGCACCTAGTGAAGTGCTCAGAAAACTGATCAAACAACCTATCTCATTGCTGGTACCTCAGCTTTCCACTGGGGAGACCTGGAGAATTCAGGGTCCTGCTTTGTCAATCTTTTGTTTATAAGCAATCACCCCATTGCTATAATTTCTGTCAAATAATGTTGGGACATAAAAAATTAACAACCCAAGACAGTAAGATAATAAGTTACTGGACAAGGAGCAAAAGAATGGCTAGTGAACTGCCAGGAGTGGCAGCGTCCTAAAAGAAGAAAAATTTCTGCGGTTTTTCGTTTTTCTTTTCTTTTTTTTTTTTTATCCGTACTAGGGGTTGAACTCACGACTGCCTGCTTGCAAGGCAGGCGCTTATGCGGCTGAGCTAAATCCCCAGCCCCTAATTTCTGCGTTTTTAACTAGAGATTCTCCTTACTCCACAACTTAGTTTCAGCGGCAACTTAGTTTCGTGACTTAGGAGAAGTCACTAACCTTTTGTGAACTGTGACCAGCTCATGGGTTGAAAAAAGAAGTGATAATGGCAAAGATTCTTTGGATAATGATAAAAGCTGACTGGATTGTTGCAGGGATCCAGAGTGATTACGGGAGAGAGAATGCACTCATGCACATGAAGTGTCTCTTTCTGTCTCTCCTTCTCTGTCTTGCGATTTCATGTATCTCTCTACCTATGGAGGCCAGCTAGGAGGAATTTAATTTCATTCTACAATTGAGAAAAGAAAAACTGACCTCCAGTGGATGTTCTGCTTATTGGAATGAGGATTTTACAGCCTTGTAAGTCTGTCTATATTTGCTGGACACAGATCATCCAAGAGTTACCTTGAACTTTGGACAGCTTGGTCTCTCTGATTATAGAATGAGAATAAAAATAATTGTCACTGAGGAATTTGTGTAGGACTTCTAAAGATCTATAAACTTGCATTTTGAATGAAAATCCCAAGGTGAGCAGCTAGAAGGGACCACCAAATGTGATAGGCACTGCCAGCATCTGTTTTGCTGCCAGGCCCTCTGCCCTGGAGTCATGGTTTCTAAAGTCGTGAATGGTAGTTCTAGGTTATTTGCTATTTAAAAACTGAGCATTCAGAATCAGCGTGAGCCAATAAGCAGAGTGAAGTGAGGGAGAGCAACAAATTAAGAAATAGTTTCTGACTTCCAGCAGTTCTAAGTAATGCTGAAACCTGATATTCAGTTTTTAAACCCTAAAGTACTCAGAAGTTGTTGCTCCAGGGCAATATGGATGGGCTGATGAGAAGAAAATTGAGAGACACTGGAAAAAACCAGGAAACAGTTTTACTGTTGTTACTTTCATAGTAAATTCTTCCTTGCTTTTTAAAACTCAGATGTGTTTGCGCATTTGAATACAATGGTAGGTGGGGAATTCAGGTGCACAGGCATTCTTTACCCTGAGAAGACTCACTGAGGGTGAAGCAATAGAAAGTAAAAATTCAGATTTGCAGTTTCAATAAAGAGATTGTGGGTATGGAGAAGATGGTCTTTCTACTCATTTTAGATGATACACATGCTTGAAAACTTCAAGCTCCTTTACAAATAGGTAGAAAGTTCTACCTCAGAATCAGTGCCTTTATTTATTTTTTTGGTATCAGAAATCAAACTCACAACCTTGCGCTTGCCAGCCAAGCGCTTGTGCCGTTGAGCTAAATCCCCAGGACTTCCTTTATTTTTTTTTAACCTATTGGATGTCACCTATAGTAATAATTCTGCTCATCAGGCAGTTAATAATAGGCTAACTCTAGGTTTATCAGTTTAAGATACTTCCTGCTATGATAACTAACAAATTCCTACCCTCTTGTATCCTGCGAACGTGACTCTATTTTATTGCTATTTCTTCTGTGGATTAACATTGCTTGTCAAAGCATTAAAACCGCACACCTCTTTTCTAGTGCCACTGCACAGGAAGGAAGGCTTCAGATCCCACTTGGGGGATTGTTGCCTCCCATCTTTCCTTCTTCCACAAAGGTGGGCATTTTAAAAATACATTTTGGGGAAGGGACCAGGGCAGCAGATGGAACACTGAATTCATGCATTGTATGGAAAACTTTTTGAGGGGATATTGGGGAATGAACCCAAGGTCTTCGAACTGACCTACATATCCAATCTTTTAAATAAAAAATATTCTTTTTTTTATAAAATAGAGGATGGGACTCGTTAAGTCACTAAATTGTGAAGGCTGGGCTCAAACTCCTAATTCTTCTTCCTCAGCTTCCCATTGTGCTGAATTATAGACAGGCACCACCAAGCTCCGCTAAAAAAAATACTATTTACAGCATCTCAGTCAATCTCAGAAAATCAGGACCTCTCATCTTCCTGGCTGTAATTTCACCTTCACACTTCATAAACTCCACTAGAAAGGCTAAGCAGTTTCCCCAAAGTTTTCCTCATAG
Source organism: Cavia porcellus (assembly GCF_034190915.1). Classification (NCBI taxonomy): domain Eukaryota; kingdom Metazoa; phylum Chordata; class Mammalia; order Rodentia; family Caviidae; genus Cavia; species Cavia porcellus. The sequence goes on along the minus strand of NW_026947494.1, from coordinate 75,411,807 downwards.
AAAACAATAATGTAAAAAGGGGCAAGACCTGGGCTCGCCCAGGGTCCCCCCACCTTCCTGCCTTTGGAAGCCGGGCGGGCTGCAGCGACCGCCTCCCGCAGCGTGGTGCGCTAGAGGCGCTGGAGCCGCGGGTGCCACGCTCTCCAGTCCGGAATCCTCGCTCGCGCTATTCACCAGGATTGACACTGGATTGACAATAACCGAGAAGGTAAAGGATCATAGGTGCATTGGCGGGATAAGGTGTGTGGGTCAAGCCATCAGGCCCAGGGCGGATCGCGCTCCAAGGGGGCCAGGATGAGAAGGACCACGACGTCTCCCGCAGGCTTCCAGGGACCTGGCGGGCCACAGCCGGCGTCCCGAGCCCGGTCACGTTGGAAAGAGCGCTCCTGAGCTCGGAGGGGAAAGAACCCAGCGCCAAGGTTACGACTGGGCTTCTAGGTGAGGGGGTCGTCCCGCTGCGCCGGCACTCCAGAGGTCCAAACGGGACATCCGGGATTGACCTTCCTTTGAGAAGGGAAGAAGGCTTGGCGCTCTGCAAGTTCTTTTCGGTTGAGAAGGGGTGGGGAGACCCAAACCCAGTGGCTGTCGGTGTCCTTTGGTGGGCGCCCACGGTAGCTGCCCACGGCGGTGCCCCGAGCCTGGCGCGCACTTGGAGACCCGCGCAGGTTCTATCCTGCCGCGTCGCAGCAGAAAAGGCTCCGAGGCCAGGGGACGGTGGCGCTGTCCCTGCCCGGACCGGGTACGTTGACCGCACAGTGGGCTGCGCCTGGCCCCCGGAGCTTCAGTGGCAAATTCAGGTCTGAGACCAGCGCAGCCCTTAGGCCATCCGCAGCCTCTCACCCTGCTCCCGGGGCGGGGGAGGCGGCGTGTCCGGCGGAGGGTAGGGGCTCGGGCAGGGCTGGAGCCCATGAGCAGCCTGGATGCGCGATATGCTTGGGACGACCAGAGCCAGCCCCGGAGCGCACTGCCGGCTGTGACGGCCTAGCGTCCTGGACCCCTTGGGGACGTGAAGGTGAAGGGCGAGGTGGCGGCGACTTGGCCACCGGAGGAACGGCGAATGGCAGGCCGAACCAAGGGCGAGTCTGGAGTTGAGCGAGTTCAAGGTTTGAGGTGTGTCTGAAGTCGGGCCTGTCCCTGGCCAAGGAGGAAGCTCCCGAGCGGAGGCGCCTGGAACCAGGAGACTGGAAAGCGTGGGTGTCTGCGCTAGTGGCCCCATGCCTGTCCTTGAGAACTCTCCCATGTACTGAGGTTTTATCTTTTGGGGAACAGTAGTTGATGTGGCACAGTCGCCTTGGTGAAGTTAAATTAAAAGATTCGGAACCAAATCGTAAACCTAAGTAAACAATAAAGAGCAGAGGATTTTGCGATCTGGGGAAAGGTTTTAAGGTGTCTTAAAACCTTAAAATCAGGGTCCTCCAAAAAAATTGGACCCCATTATTTAAAGTTTTTAAAAACTTATTTTTGGGTTTACAGTCGCATTTGTTCTTTTTTATTTTTCAGATGAGGAAGTGAAAGAGTACTGATTTATTGCAGGTAAACCGATGTTCATCAATGGAGCCAGATACAGATTCCACATCGCCTTTCAGAGAAACACTGGGAGCTTTAGAATTTCACGCTTGCCCGAGTAGTTTGGAGAGGTTTTTCTCTTTTGCTGATTGTTCCGAGAGGGTTGCCTCTAGTTCGGTGAGCAGCGTGACCTTCCAGGATCTTCTGAGTTAGGCGGATAGATTTTGTTTGTTTGTTCTGTTAGGGAAGAAATAAAACTTTCAAACTTCATTTCACCCACCCGTGTAAAATCATCGGTATTCTGTGCATTGTAAGCATTTTCATATCAATTGAAACAGCACTCGAAGAAGCAGCAAAGTCACTCTGCTCCCGTGCTGATCTCAGGCTCATTGCATCCCTCCTGCGGTCTCTTGGACCCTTTCTTACCATCTGCACTGCGCTGGGATCACGCTTTTCTCCTATTCTGAAACTTCCCTTTTCAGTACCGGTGTATTTGGCGTTAGCATCTTACACAGTGGATCTGTGCTCACTCTTGCACTTGTCTGTCTTCAGGCCAACTTAAGTTTCTTTCCCCCCTCCCCCGACTGAAGTTTGTATCTGTGACTTAGTCTTTCAAGCAGTTAGAGGAGTCCTAACTCCCCACCCCCACTCCCCTGTACAAAACAAATTTGTGCACAATACAGTACCTCTATTTGAATACAGACGATACAGTGGGGAGCACATTTAATACCAGAAGAACAAGGGGGTGGAAATTGTGCAAGTGCGTACTTTTCCAAGGCAGATTCTTTTTCTACCGGATCTCCTGGGTGTTTTCTTTGAGTAGCGCTGGGATATCTTCGGGGAGAGACAGCCTCCTGGAGAGTGCACCCACCCCGCGTTTGCCTGCCCCAGCAGGGTAGGGGTTGGCTTGTAGGATGGCTTGTTGACGTTTCCAGGATGCTCACCCTACAGGCTGATGTGGTGTGATCTGCCCCAGCGAGCGAGCGCAGGGATGGGGTCTCTGGTATCTGGCCTAGTAGTTACTGATGTCAGCTGCCTATCACACAGTTTTCATTCATGTGATCAAGTGTGCCCGGAAACGCGTTAGAGGGCCTCCTGAGGGTTTGAGAGATTAGATGTCTGCACTCTGCCAGATGAGCGACTGTGCGGCAAAGTGAGCTCGGGCTTAGCAGCACTGCGAGGGGAGAGCGCGGGAGCAGACCTGCGATCAGGACTCCTCTCCTGCGGCCTGGCCGGGGTGGTCTGGGTTCGCCCTCTCTGGCCCACCATTGATGGCCCCGCTAGGAGGCGTCCCTACCACAACCCCCCGTGCCTACGCGCGGCCCGTCCGACTGCTGCCAGCTGCCTGGGCTCAGCACGTCCCAGCTTCACGGAACTGGATCTGGCCCGGTTCTCCAGTCGGTTGCCCGCAGCAGTACTACCGAGAGGACAGTGCAGGCTTCGCTCTGCGGGGCCTCCCGGCGCCCCCCAGCGCCCAGGGCGCGCATTGCGGTGCGGAGGGCGCGGCCCTTCGGTGCAGCCGCGGGTGCTCCCCTCCAGCGCCCTCTCTGTTCTCTCCAGCCCGGCAGACCCGACGGCTGGGCTGGCCGCGACCCCTCCTCAAACGCACCCCTGCCGGGACGGTACAGGCTCCAACCGGCTTGCAACTGTCCCTTAGGGCCCACAGCTCACACGCCTGTGCTCCGTCCTCTGAGCGCTGAGGCCAGGTTACCACGGAAGAGTTACAGCTGTCCGAATATGGGAACCGTTTCTTCCTCAAAGTGAACTTCTCAGTACCGGCGATGTTTAACATGGTTAAGATTTCAAAAGAGGGGCTGGGGATTTAGCTCAGTGGCATAAGCACCTGCCTTGCAAGCAGGCGGTCATGAGTTCAATCCCTGGTACCGATAAAAATGAAAAAGACAAAAAAAAAAAAAAAAAAAAAAAGATTTCAAAAGAGGCAGGGCAAAAATCCCGTGGTTTGCTTAAGCACACATAGTTCTTATGTTTTCTATTTACATAGGTTTTGGCATTACATTTGGACTGTTTTGCTGAAAGGGGAAGATTAACGGGCTGTAATGGAAGCACTTTTTCCCTTGAAATGTCATCTCCAACCAGTTTGAGATTTTCCTGATATTTATTGAGTTTTACATTTTAAATTATTCCCGAAGTTCTAAATTGACATCTTTGTAAATGAAAATAAAGGTTTTAAGAAAAATCTGTGCATGTATATATTTTATATCCTGCAGAGTCGAATGCAGTGTGTGTAAACCAAGGTCCCACAGGACGCAGGTGACACAGTTGGTATTGAGGTCTCCCTCAAAAATAAGCAAATAAATAAATAAATAGTTGGGGAATGACGCTCGGTGGAAGGCTGGGCAGTCCCTAATACTGTAACCAATAAACATTGAACAGCTTGTAATGCGCAAATCCACGTAGAGAATTTGGAAGCTCCATAAGACGCCAGAAAAGCAAAGTGCTACTTAGGACCTCTCAGCAGGAGAGGCGATTACTCCTATGAAGCAATAACTGTGATCTCTAAGAGGAGGACTGGAAACCAGTCCTGGGGGACATTCTGTTGCCCTCCTGGTTTATGATCAAACCTAACCACCAACCCAGAGGGCTGGAGGTCTATGAATGCGGATACTGAAGAGGGGTACAGTAAGTACACAGAAGAAGGGAACAGTGTGTCTCCTGAAAGGGTCTAGGCTGTGGCACAGCACTTTGGAATGAATTGACTGCCACACTATGTGTGTGAAACGGAATGCCAAGCAAGGAGGAGTCTGAATCACTGTTCTTTATTCTCATGAAGATGATGGCCTAGTTTATGGACACAGGAAAAGATGAGTAACAACACAACATACTCAGGAAGAAGGTTCCTCTCCCGCTTTCTCTGGCTGACATCACTTCCTAGAAAGCTGAGTGGAGCTCATTCTCCACCCCTCCCCGCAGATGTCACCAGTTGGAAATGCCAGACTTCTAGGAGGATTTTTCAAAGTTGGCCTCATATTAGTACTTGGTGAGCACATTAAAATAATCTTGATTAGTTAATGCCACTTTCCAGGTTGAATGCAGAGTTCACATTTTATTATTTACTATCTTGCTACTTAAAGAGTTTGCATGAACTTCCAGACTAAAAATCAGTTGTGTTTTTCAAAAAAGCTCTGTGACATTTTGGGTGCTCTCTCTAATGCTGGTGTGTGGATGTTGGGTGAGTGTACAGGGTTTTTGTACAGGATTTCCTGAAACTGGTTCTTTAGGAAGCACGTTTGTGATGCAGCCATCTGGATTTCAGTGGAATATATTTCACAGTGAAACACTTGAACACTTATGATGACCACTGTATTGTGCTTTAAGAACTGGAACAGAGCTCCCTTTCAATCCTCCAGATGGGATGTGATGGCATCTCCTCAGCCCCTTTTACTTCCACACTCAATGGTAGCGTGGTTTTCCCTCTAGGAACTTGCCCTTTTGACCTCAGGGTTGAGGTCTGGGTGGTCACCCTCAGGTGTTTTATCAAGTGGAAGAGATGGGCATGTGACCCAGGTGAGGGGAGGGACTGGAGAGGCTGGACACAGTGTTTGGACACAGTGGAGTGATGGGTTATGACCACCACAGCCATTTTGCTCAGAGATCCTGGAGGTCACCCACAGAGGGTGGGAATAAAGCCAGTGTGGTGGGAGGGAGAACAGGGACATTCTAGGACCTGGATCCTGAGGAACCGGATCTGAACTCTGAAGTTCAGATCTCCATTATGTGAGCCCTATCTCTGCTTCAGTTTTTATGCAAAAAAGTGCAATTCATGTACCATTTAGGCCCTTTAATGTTGGTTTTCCTCTTATCTGAAACAAAGGGATGCATCAAAGGCCAGGAGATAGTGTGGGCTGGAGATGTGATTGCTAATTTCTCAGATTGGCGGAAGGAAATACTTATGCAAAGACCTGGATAAGCAAGCAGCATTGCATTGCCCAAGAGACTGGCAGAATGCTGGGCTGGTTCTACATTTGGACAGGTTTTCTCAAATTTGAATAATTCATGCAGCTCTTGCTAAATGCCAATTCTGACTGTGTAAAGTAAAATTTTTATTTGTATGTGTGTACTACTGAAAATTGAACTTTATATATGCTAATAAATACTGCACCACTGAGCCATATCTCCAACCATTTTTGTGTTGTTATTTGTTGGAGACAGCATCTCACTATGTAGTTCAAGGTGGCCTGGACTTCCTGTGTAGCCCAGGCTGGCCTCAAACTCCAGGCAATCCTTCTGTGACATCCTTCTGTGTGCTGCAATTACAGGCTTGGGTTGCCACTCCCAGCTCCAGCCCTTTGTATTCACTTTATTTGTTTACTTATTTATTTTGAGACATGGTCATGTTACATCGCCCAGGGAGCTCCCACCTCAGCCTATGGAGTGGATGAGTTACAGGCATGTAAATTGTACATTCCTAACAAGTTCCCAGGTGAGGTTGATAGGCTGTACTTAGAGGACAGGCCTGAGAGCTGCGATCTAGAATGACTTCTTAGGGATAATTTTTAACCGCAAACATGGCAAGTTCTGGAACAGACACTGGAGAGTCATTTCAGAAAAGAACAGACAGCAGCTTTTGCTGATTTCTTTCCTGCAGGTTAGGTGAGTCCTACTCATCACTTCCATAGAGCCTGCCTTCCTGACCTGGCAGTCATCTTTCAAAATACAGCACTGGACCGAAGGAGCCAATCACAGCTACACTATGCTAGCACCCATCCCTGCCTTATATTTCCGCTGACCTCACCACTCATATTGTTACTGTTTAACATTCATTCATTTATTTCTTATTTGTCTCACTATATGAAAGCAAGGCTTTTCCTTTAAGATGACATATTAGAATTAGACACTAAGTCTCACTACCTTGTATAAACCTGCCTTTTCAAAAGGCTGCACACTGGAATCTATGGAAACTTTCTTTCTTTGGTAGTGGGAATCGAACTCAGGGCCTTGTCTTGCTAGGCAGGTGCTATGCTGCTGAGCTACATCCACAGCCTCCATGGAAACGAAAAAAAGACTGAGGTTTAGTTTCTCTGAAGTTCTGACCTAATTGAAGTAGCTTGCAGTCAGGGCATTTGGATTTTAAAATTTCTTAAAGTGATTTTAATTGTGTTCATTAAACATTAATATATCAGTATCACAAAGGTCTCTGATAAGTCAGTTTTTACTTAGGTTTATTTCATCACACATTGAGTACCTAATACTGTACATGCTGAACACTGTACCTGTATTTAAGGGAAAAGGCACATTTCTTTGCCCTCACGGAGCTTGTGGTTTTACAGGGTGGTGGGGAAGAGGTAGGCACAGGTAAGTTATAATGGTGTGTTCAGTGCAGTAACTTGATGTGGGAAGGGTATGGTTTTATTTATTTATGGGCACCGGGGATCAAACTCAAGACTGCCTGCTTGCAAGGCAGGTGCTTATGCCTCTGAGCTAAAGCTGCAGCCCCAGGGAAGGGTATGGTTTTAGAAGGTCTAAGAGTGGATATCAAGTGAGGGGGTATGGGATAAAATTAACAATGGCTGCTATTTACTGAGCAGTTAACAGTGGAACAAGAAGACTCCAGGCAAGTACTGATCCTGATTTGCTTGACTTGAAGGTGAGAGAAGTCAGTGGAGAAGGTGGGGGGGAGATGCAGTAAGGGGGATTTCTGAGTATGTTTGGGGGACAGGGAGTCAGAGGCAAAGAAGCAAACAGAGGTTTCTTGTGTTTTTTTGCAAAATCAGGATGGAGTCATGACCCGAATGGAGATGGTAGGGAAGGAAGGAAGGAGCATGGGTGGACTTCAGAAGAGCTGTAAACCACGTGGTCCACATGGGCTTTCACAGATTGGCACTCATGTTCAGGTGTGTGTGTGCAAGAGCTCTGGTGCAGAGAGAAATGAGACCGAAGGACTCACTCAAAGCTGTGCTGCCAGCAGCAGCAGCAGCAGCAGAGGCAGACAAGAAACCCAGATGCTCTGCCAAGGTTGTGGCTCAGGAGCTCACTGCAGGGCCTGGCAGAGCACTACCTAAGCAGCATGTGTGGGGCTCTGTAACGGGTCACCAGCAAAACACACATGCACAAGTTAAATAGAGTTGGAAGAGACCTGAAGGGAGCTGGGGCTTGGGAAATCCTGGGATGGCAGGAGAATCTATCAGGAGAGTAGATTAAAGGTACCAAAAAATGTGGCCAGGGTGGGGATCCCTAAGGGGAAGGAGCTCAAAGTCTCAGAAAAAGTAGAACTTCAGGATGTGGGCTGGGTTCATCACGGTAGGAGGAAAGAGAAAAAGGAAGACAGTGATCCTCACTGCACGGTGAGTGGACTCTGTCCATTGGTCCACTGCACAAGTAAAGGTGATATGGAGGAGCTGACCTGAACCTATCTATTCAGGATGTAGAAAGAGGCAGGAAGCAGAGAATTCAAGGTGCATGCCGTTGAAATGTAAAACAGGGGAATAGGGAAACAGGAAACTCCACTCAGAAAGAGAGAGATTAAGGTAGGAAAGACTCAGAAATTCCCAGTGATAAAAGGAAGCCTTACATATTCCTTTGGAAGCCTAGAGAGGGATTTTTTTAGCTTAGGGGTAAAAGATCTGGAGCTCCCTGGCAGCCCGGGGCTAAGCATAAAGGGGTTGCTTATCAGTTTTGTAATCAGGGTAGCATTTGCAGATGAGCGTCATTAGCAATGCATTGCTTTTGAGAACTTCCTGTTAGGATGAATTACAGAGGTTCTTTCTCAAAATTAAAAAATATATATTCTTTTTTAAAAGTGCAAGGGAAGCAGCTAGCGCTGCCAGGCTTCAATCTCCAGGAGTGAAATTAGAATCCCCCGCCCCCAGTCAGCTCAACATTGAGGCGAAACCCACTTAGCTAGAAAGCTGCTGGCTCTCACTCTTGACTTTTTTCTCCCGTCCCCTCCCCCAGACCTCAGAGCCTCTCTTCTGTTAAGCAACATGACCAAGCTGTTTATGGGATGAGCACAAGGTCAACACCATATGTCAGAAGAATCACTGTCCGACTCAGCTACACTGTGACTCTAGAATTTTCCTGGGGAAGTGGGGACAGGCAGACTCCAGGGATCTCCAAAGGGCAGCAGAGGCCCTACAAGACCTGTTCACCACTTGCAGAGGAGGTGTCACCCAAAGACTTGTGGGGACAAGGGTCCCTGGGCTGTGAAGAGTCCTTCCGAGTCTACCCATAGAGACAGAAGCCAGACCTTCCTCTGCCCAAGTGGACTCTGCATCTTGCCCAACTAATGCCACGCAGGGAAATGGGAAAAGGGGAAAAGCAGGCTTTTAGCCTTCCTTAGTGAGCTGTGTCCCTGAGGCCACTGCCAAAAACTAGACCCCAAGACTTTCAAAGTGCAGGAGGCCCCTGCCAGGTATGAGGGAGGCTTCGGGTGCAGCTATTAATAGCGAAGCCCAGCACACCCGCTCCCCTCTCCTCTCTGCCTTACTCAGAGTTTGGCCTCAGTTGAAAGCATGAACAATCTCTTCCAGACACTCCCTGTTTTTACTTCCCTCTGACCACGGGGCTCCTCCTCTGGCTGACCCTAGGGGTCAACATCCTTTCTGGCTGATCCACCCCACTTCCTCAGAACTGGAGGCTGTTTGTTAGCTTCAGGGGTTCCTGGAGAACAGTTTCCACTGCCCCTCCATGATCACATCAAACATGCTGGACTTAGGGTCCAGGATATTGGAGACTTGAAAGCAGAAATACCAGTGTGAGTGTGAACCTCGGGAAGACACCTGGAAAAGACAGAATTTGGAAAATCCATCGGTGCAGGTGGGCAAAGGGCCCTCCAGTGTAGGGAAAGAGGCAGTTCTTGGTGTTCTGGGTGCAGTGCAGAGAGCAGCAGGCATTTCCCAGAGGAATTCTGAGGACACAGGTGAGAGTTAAGACTGCCCATGTACACTGTCCTGTATTGTACTTGGGCAGGGCAGGGCCATAGATCAGGGTTGCATTCCAGGGAGGCAGGAGCTGGCGCTCTGACCTTGTGTCATTCCCCCAATCATGTAGAACTTTCTGCATCTGTAAAATGTGGGTGATATCACCAGTTGTCACTGTAAGGACCAGAAGTATTTGCACAGTGTCCACATGTGAGAAGGTGTGAGGAGATAGCTGTGTCTGTGTCTTTTAGTTGGTATTTCCACCAGGAGCAGCTGGTCCGGAGAGGGCAGAGCAGGACTAACAGCCCAGCTCTGTAGCTAAGAAAACTGGTAAGTAACTGGTTCCTGCACTTAATTCACCAGAACATAAACAAGAAATGGTTCTGTGGATCTGCAAGTGTGGATCTGACTGTGTTCTCTTACATTGGCCTTTCTTGCTGTAAAGATGTCTCAGGAAGGTTTTATTATTTTGTAGTTCCTTTTACTTGTTAAAACCTAACTGTTTTGTAAAACTAAGAAGTCAAAGAATTCACAGTAAAGTCTCATTCTTAGTTTACATCTTATCTGTTCTGGTCCCCTTACTTAGGACTTCAGTGAGGGCCTATCTTCTGGTCACCAGGAAGCAGGATAGATATGATTCATCTCTGTCTTGTTAAGGTAGGCTCCTGCTTGAGTATGCTCGGTGTGGGAGTGTGGAGGAAAGAGAGTGAAGCAACAGCACTTACCAGATTGCTTTGAAATTCTCTCCAAATCCCCTTTGTGGCAAGGCCTAGCTCTCTCCGGGCCATATTCAAGTGTTGGGAGGGTACTAGGAGCCTATCACAGTGCTCCTTCTGTGACATGGGAGACTGGCAGTGGTGACTGTCTCTTCAGACTCCTGCCATGGTAGGGATCCCACAGTCTCTGAGCTGAGGTGCCTCACATGAAGGAGGTTTTCTTCCTGGTGCTTCGGTGAGGTGACCAAGGTCTGTCCACTTTCCATAGTGTCCCATTTGCTCCAGATCAATTGACATATCCCTGGAGGCGATAAGATTGTTCCTTTTGATTGCTCAGTACTCCCCCTTTATTTTTGTGAGCATGTAGTTTTTTTTTTTTTTGTCTTTTTCCTTTTTATCGGTACCAGGGATCGAACTCACGACTGCCTGCTTACAAGGCAGGCGCTTATGCCGCTGAGCTAAATCTCCAGCCCCTGAGCATGTAATTTTTAAATAAAATAAATTCCTGAAGTGAAACTGCTGTCAGCTGATACACATGTTGAAAAATTTGACAGGTATTGCCAAGCTGTTATCTAGCCACACTTTTACCAGTCATGTAAAACAGTGCTTTCTCTCTCATACTCCCAGTAACGTTGTTGGGACATTATAAACTTACACACTTTCTTTTATAGGTACAGACTATTCAGGCAACGTATTTCATATTTAATGGCTGCAGTTTTCAAAAAAACGCCCCACTTTATTTAAGGAGTCAAATTTGTTTAAGTTGTTCTTGGATTATCATTTTGATGTTTTCAAGGTCTATAATGATATCCTCCATTTCATTCTTGTTGTAAATTTTATATTGTCCATCATGCTAGCAGCTTGCACATTTCATTGCTCTTTCCAAAGAACCAACTCTTTGCTTCACTGATTACCTCTATGGATTTTATGGTGCCACTGTCACTGATCCCTTACATTTCCTCCACAGGTAATGTGTAATTTTGCAGCCTTCTTTCTCTTCTCCTCATGGGACTTTGCTTGCACAAACATTAGCTCATCTTTACAGTCTTTTGGGTCCTGTAGACTGCTCATTTTATTTATTTTTAAGTCTATTTTCTCTGATGTTTAGATTGAATAATTTTGATTGTTCTGTTTTCTACTTCACTAATATTTTCTCTGGTATTTCCATCTACTCTTAAGTTTATTCAGTGGGTTCTGTTGTCTTTTTCAGGTCCAGCTTTCTCTTTGGCTGAATATAAAGGTGTATTCTTGTAGTGCTAGCAATCAGGAGGCTGAGACAGGAGAATTGCTTGAGCCCAGGAGTTCTGGGTTGCGTGGAATGTACATAATAAAGCAAATCAAATTTCCCTTTTGATTCTTCTATGTTTCTTCTTCTGTCTCCCTTTTCCCTTTCCCCCCTTTCTGCTTCTCCTTTTTGCAAATGTTAAATTATTCTCAGACTTTATATATCTACATTTGTTTCAGGCATGTTTGCAATTATTCGTTGAAATATTTTTGAGGTTTTGAAAACTTAGATCATTCTAACATCTCTTCCTTCATTGTCTTCGCATCTGTTCATTGTCTTTATCTGATCAGTTTTAGATCTTCCCAGATTTTGGTACCATGACTTTCAGCTGAATCACGGACATGTGCACCTTATATCATGAACCTCTGGAGTTTAAACTTCTGCTTCAATTTGCTTTCTTAGATTTGCTCTGAAGTGATAGAAGACAGTACCTTCTTACTGATTCCAGGTGGAAGAATAAGACCAGGTTCTACACTGGGGCTGCACTGACCTTGGGTGGGGATGCCCTACTACCGCTGGGTAGGGTTAGCGGTCAGGTGCCTGATGTGGATTCTGTTGGTGGTTTCCCCAAGGTGGGGGAAGATGGTTTTGTTTCATCCAGGTAATGGTGACAGTCTCTCACCTGACCTCCTTTGACTGCAAGCGTGTGTGAGAGAAGCGCATGGCTAATGCTGGTGGGGAAGGAAGTCCAGGCTCTACTATGGGGACGGTTGAGGTTGTTACTTCTGAGTAACGATGAAAATTTTACCTTTGCACTTGGCTTTTTTTTCTCCCCATTCTGCACTTGGCTTTTTTGACTCCAGAAGAGTGTTGACATACTTCCTTACTGATTAGATACTGGGCGGGAGTCCAGACTATCCAGTTGGGCTTGCCTTGTAGAAAAGGGTTTGCCCAGTTGTGTATCTGGGATTTTTGCCTGGAGTAGATCCATTACTGTCTAAGAATTTTCTGTCTTGCTGTGCTGCTGTGTTTTGGTCTCTGGTCTAGAGAGAATAAACTTGTGGTTTGTCCTAAGCTTGTTGACATTTCCACATTGTTGCTCCCTTCGACTAGAGGTCTGGGATAAGAGAGGTAAAAAGAAGACCCAAGGAACTCCCCACCTTGTCATTTCCTGGCTCTCAACTTCTCTTGCCAGCCTTCCAATTTCTTTTCACCTGTGAGAATTTTATATTTGCTTTGTGTAAATCATATGTTTTTAATTTTTGCTTAGGGAAAAGAATAGGGAAACGATAGTCCAGCATTCTGAAAGTACAAGTCCTTGACTTAAATTTATTTTAATCATCTTGTTATATGATCAACCTTTTTTTCAGTGAATGATCTAACAATATAAAGATGTATAATGATAACAATAAAAAGAGTAAGTGATACTAGTGTGGTTCTTTCTATGTGCAAGTATGTAATATTTAGTCTCCACATACAACTCTTTGAAGATAGCTGTATTCTGATACACAAACAGTGGGAAAGAAAAGTGACACAACTCTCAGGATCTCAGGGAAGAAACAGAGCTGGGATTCAAAACCAGGAAGTTTAATTTCAGAATCCGTGCTGTTTTTTTAATTCACTGTTGTATCTTTGTGTGACAGTTGATTGACTGTGTCAATTTGAGAACAAAGTCAAACATAATTCTGGATGTGGAATCCACCCTATGGAGGATTATTTTCAGAGTTTGGGACTATAGTAGTGGAGTTGTTGCTGTGACTGTACCTGACCATGTGGTTCAGAAGCCTTTGGATCTGGCTTATGGGAAGAGTTTGGAGAGGTTTGGAGATGCCAGCTGAACAAGCACCTCGGAATGTCTTAAGGTGTACTTGATGGGAGATTTTGGTCAAAGCTCGGAAGATCAGAGTGCTGATAAAGAAAGAAATGTTGCTGGTAAAGATCAGGATCTGGAGGGGTCTTTGTTGAGAAGGACCCTATTGACTCTTAGACTCCAGATAAAGAGTTACTCCTTTAGAGAATGTTTGCATTTTATTCATGTCCAGAGACTTTGCCTGAGACTGAAATTAAGGGCTAGGTAATCTGGTAGAAGAAATTTCAAGGCACTTTAATGTTGAGGCCATGGCATGGCTACTGTTGGGGTCTTTTAGCTAGATTTATATTGAGAATCAAGAGCAAAGAGCCAACAGAATGATTTATTTTTTTTATTGGTACCAGGGATCGAAATCAAGACTGCACAAGGCAAGCACTTATGCCGCTGAGCTAAATCCCCAGCCCCTCAACAGAATGATTTAAACATTTTGAGTTTGGTCAGAAAGGAAGCCATGGTACAGTTGCAAGTTACAGAGATGGAACAATGGAGAAACTGATCATTGTAAAGTCTATGAAGAAAAAGTCAAGTAGTTCAGAAGAGGATAGTAGAAAAGATGACCTCAGGATTTCACAACAATCAGCAGAACGCCACCTTTTACAGCCTCAAAATTGCAAAAATAAAAGGCTTTGCTTTAGAAGAAAGCCTCAGAGCACTGTGTTCTAGGATGGTGGCATCCTAAGGAAGTTGCTCCTTGGGATTAGGTTCATAGGAACTTGACTGCTACAGTCAAGAGAGAAGGAAGCCGGGCTCTTGCTCCAGCTGTTGACAGACTGTGGCATCATCCACGTGGTGTTGATTTTAGGTGCATGTAGAATGCAAGCATTGTGGGATCAGGAAGGCTTCCACCATATTTCATATAAAGCTGAGGAAGCCAGCCAATGTTGCCCTAAGAAGACTGTTTGTCAAAGACTGAGTATGAAGCCAGAGGTACAATGAACATCCAAGAAGTTTGGAAAACCCAGGAATGTAGACCATCTGAGGCAAATTGGAAGGAGGGAGCAGAGCTACCCCAAGAGAGGAACCCTGGGAGTATATTCACTGCCAGTGCCATAAGGCTGCAGCTACCCAAGCACCTAAAATCAACACTCATGGTGTGATGCTAGGATTAAGGATTGAGTGCTACCCATGCTACTGGATAAATAGAAGAGACAGAAAGTGGTTTCTGTCTGCTTGCTTGTCACTTGCTTCTGCAGCTTGTTGCCTTTGCCTGCCATGAATTCTTTCTCCTCTGCATTGCTCCTCTCCCTTGTTACCTTGACTTGGAGCCAGCCAGCTATGGATTGAGACCTCTACAAACCATTAGCCAAATAAACCTTTCCTCCATAACTTTGGGTGTGAGGTATTTTGTTTCAACAATGAGAAAAGGAACTGCAATACCTTATTACCAACATAATATGTACCACAAGGTAAGTGTCTATACACATTTGCTAAATGATTTAATTATAATACTGCTGAAGGGAATTTTATTCTGTTCTTGGATTAGGTTTTTTCCCTGGGCTCATCACATATTTATGCCTCATTCCAGCTTATTTTTTCTGGCCCATTATGTTTTCAACATTTCCATGATATTTCCTTTTGTTCTTTTTAGGTATTAGCCACTCTGTCCAAACATTTTATTTTATTATTTTAATTTTAATTGACACAACATTTATACATAATGATGGGATATATATACTTTGATACATGTATACAATGTGTAAAGATGATATTATACATGAATAACTAATTGTGCATTATACATGTAATTACCAGGACAGTGTAATTGACCTGTTTACCACATTTATTTCTTTGTGTCAGGAATATTCAAGGATTGCTTCTTCTATTATGAAATATATACTAAATTCTTGTTATGTAGTAATTTTACTGTTACGAGCATTATTTATTTTATCTAATTGCATTTTTATGCCTGCTAACTCATCACTATCCTTTCCATTCTCTAGTGACTGTTATTTTACTCGCTTTTTCTGTGAAGTCAACTTTTTTAGTTTCCACATATGAGTAAGGACATGGAATACTTGCCTGTCTGTGCCTGGCTTATTTCACTTAACATAATGATCTTTCATCTCATTTATGTTGCTGAAAAGGATGGGATTAACATTGTTAATTCTTCAGTTTAACCTTAACATTTCTGAAATCTGTACATCTTTCCTGAGCTATGACAGGTGAGTATTTTATGTTCTCATGTAGTTCAAAAATGACCTAGAAAACAGAAGAGAGTTCATCTGAAATTGTACAAGGTCCTTATACCGAGGTTTTTCTAGTTCTACAGAGATGTACTTCAAACCTCACATTATTTTCTAGTCTAAGAAATAGCTTTGAAGTATGAATTTCCATCAGAGTCTTTTTGTTTACTACTTTTTAAATTTTTATTTTATTTATTTTTTCATTTTTATCGGTACCAGGGATTGAACTCACGACCGCCTGCTTGCAAGGCAGGTGCTTATGCCGCTGAACTAAATCCTTAGCCCCTTTTGTTTACTTCTTTACCCAAGTCTTTCTAGTAGCAATTTCTGCAACTCCCTACTATTTAAATACCATGGTTTAAAATATAAAATATAGGCACAGCACTCTAAATATTTAATTTAGATTTCTTTTCTGAGCTCCACATTAATATATTTTACTGTATATCTGATATCTCAGTGTGGATAGTTTCTTAGTTTCACTTCTATGGAAAGCTCGTTGTCCTAGAACTACTTGTGTAAATTGCCTATTATGGTTTGGAGCTTAAGGATCGAAAGTCTTGATCCACAGCCATTGGCCAAGGTGGGACCCAGAGGAAGGAAGTTAGGTCACTCAGGGTGGGCCCTTGAGGGACATTGGAAAACTTGTCACTTCCTTGCTTTGACTTTCCAGCTACTATGAGTGAGCAGCTTCCTCTATCACACACCCCACTGTGATCTACTGCGCTGCCACAGGCCCAAAGCAACTAAGCCAAGAAGCCAGAGACTGAAAGCTCTCAAACTCTGTGTGATGGGTTAAGAACTGGTGGTCAACTTAACACCAGCAGAATTAAATCACCATGGTGCTGAGCATAGGTGCTCCACCTGAGGAAAGTTGCCAGCATAAACAGAGACATGGAGAAGGAGAAAGGAGGCATTGAGGCATTGGGGTATTGTGGGGTTTCCTATGTGTTGCTGTTTGAACCATTGGTTCTCCTGGAGAAGCTCTGGTCCTCACATCAAGCACTGTTTCCTGGCTCCGGAGAGGAAGATGTGTGCCACTTGGTCTCCAGGATGAACTCGTCACGCTGGCTTCCTGGCATGTACTCGACTGTGCTTGTCGTCGGAGGAGCTCAGGACCTTTGTGTCACTGAGAATGGCTGTGGTGCTTTTCAGGACAGCCCTGGTCTTCATTATGAGTGTGACTTCTCAGCTCCAGCGTAGAATCCTCAACCTACCAGCACAGTTCCTTCTCCCCGCTGGCATAGACTTCCTAGCTTCCACTGCTGACCTTTGGGCCTTCCCAGCACGGATCCACAAAACAGACTAGCAAGAATCCTTCTTGTGGGCTCTAGACCTCTAGTTGGACTTGTGGGAGGCACTGTCATGAGCTCTGGGTCTTCATCTGGACTCATGCAGGGCATTACTGTGGTTGATGGCTTGGTTATAGCTTGGTTGAATAGTCTAAGTCTTTAGTGTCATGGATAGATTTCCTGCACTTTTTTGTGTTAAACTCTGGTGATCATCATAAATAACATTATAAACTCCATGTCCTGATTCTAATTGTCCTCTGTCCAACCCCTGACTACAACACTGTGAGACAAATAACCTTTTTCTTCTTATAGTTATTTGACTTAGATGTTTGGTCACAGCAATGGAACACTGACCTACACATAGTCTGTCACTTTTTCATTTTATTTTTGGATTGCTGACACTTTTCACATGAGTGTCTTTGTTAATGGGGGTCTTTTCATGATCTGTGTTCTCCTCTTGCTGATCCATTTGCTTAATGTTGTGCCTACCATTACCACATGGTCCTAAATTGTCTCCTTTTCCAGTAACCCTTGACTTCTGGTCAGTAGTTTCTCTCATTGTGTTCTTTTTAAAAATTTTACATTTTATTAAGATTGGAATAAACTATACAAAATTTCCTTCATCAAAAATAACAGCAATATTTTCTGTGTTACTTCTAGATGAGCCACACTCATTTTATAGGTTTTCCAGGACCCACTGTGCTCTTTTTCAAAATTATTTTGGTTATTTTGGCCCATCTTAGTTACTTTTTACTCATTGCTGAGACAAAATACCTGCCTGATGCACCAAGTTGGGAAAGGAAAAGTTTATTTCTTACAGTTTTTGCAGGTTTCAGTCCATACTCAGTTGGCTCCAAGGCAGGTGGCATGGTGGGGCCGCAGTTCATGGCAGCTGCAAACAGCAAGGGGAAACTGGCAAGAGAGAAAGACACACCTTCTTCCTGCCATTACATCACATCCTAGCTCCACCCCTATGGGGGTGTAGCACTGATACCATCAATCCAAGCTCTAGACAATGAACCAATCACAGATGCATAATGTAAATGCATGAGGGCTTGGGGCCACTGATATAAACCATGACAGTCCCTTTAAAAAATTTTGTTATAAATTTTATATATCTTAAAAATTTTAATAAATTTTGGAATAGGTTTGTCAAATTGCAAACACACTGAAATTTTCAACTTTATTGATAAATTAATTTATATACAGTGAGCATCTACTTTGTTTATACTTTGCAGAATTTTGAGCAACATTGCTATGGCTTGTATCTAGAAGACTCTACAAAGTCTCATGTAGGCACAGGTGAGGCTTTTGGTAACTGGTTGGCTCCAGGGTGCATTATATTGGAGTAAGGGAATACAATAACTAAATTGGCCTAGCCAAGTTCTGCGTGTGAATGATGGAAGGCTGACCCTAGATGGGATGGCATCAGCTAATAGGCTTTTATCCTAGATGGAATACAAATGGACAGAAAAAAAGGCAGGCTTGCTTCTTCCTGTCTCCTGCCTACCCTGCCATGGACTGTTTTTCTCTGCTATACCCTTCTGTTATGCCATCCTGCCTGGGAGCTAGCCACCTGTGGGCAGAAATTCCTATAAATGGTGTGCTACAACAAAATTTTCCTTCTTCAATGTATAGGTGTAGGGTATTTTTTTTCCAGCAATGTAAAAAGTAACTCAAATATATATGCGTGTGCATATATATCAATATCACCACCATCTATCAATGTATCTGTCACACCAAAAGATTTCCTATGTCCCTCACAGTTAACTCTTTAGTACTGTGCCCAGGCAATGTCTGATCTGTCTGTATGTTATATAGACATAAGGATTTCTCTAGTATTTTATATACATTGAATAATATTAAACTTGTCCTTTTATGTCTGGCTTCTTTTGCTCAACATAATCTTCTAGAGATTCAACCACATTAACATGTGTATCAGTTGTTCTCATTTTAATGCTAAGCAACAGTTCAGTACATAGATTCACCAAAGTTTGCTTTTTCAATCATCAGGCAATGGGAATTAGGACTTGCAAATTTGACAAGAAGTATGAAGACTCCTGCTATGAATATTAATAAAAGAATCATGTGAACATATGCATTTATCTCTCTTAGACAAACTATTCTAAGAAAGATATTTATATGAATTTCATGGTAAGTGTATGTTCAACGCTTTAGGAAACTGCCAAGATATTCCCTATAGTCCCATAGTAGGACTATGCATTCTCTAAAATATTAGTGTGACTCTACATCTTCTAAAATATTTGTGTGATTATACATTTCCACTACCAATAAATGATAGAGTTGCTTCAGTTCCTTGTCAGTAGTTTAGTAGTGTTTATCCTTTCTCGAATTCCCGGCAGTCTTTCTGCCTTAGCCTCTTGACTGTCCCACCATACCTTCATAAGTTTAGCCTTCAAAAGGCAGGTAGTGGTACTCTTTTTGTAATTCTTTACTTGTAATTTGTATTTCTCTAGTGATTAAAGAGACTATTTTTCATGTGATCATTTGCCATTCGTGGATTTTTTTTTTATGTTAGGCAAATTTCTTCTTAACACCTTTTCAGGTAACTTGTTCATTTTATTCTAATTATAGAGCTGAAAGAGTTTTTAGTGTATTTTGAATACAAAGGTTCTATCAAACCTTTGTATGGTAAATCTTTTCTATGACTCTGTCACTCATCTTTTTATTTCTTAATGAGATTTATTGACAACAAATTTTAAATTCTTGTAGTGTTCAATTTGAATGTCTTTGTAGTTCAGATTTTTATTTCTTAAGAAATCTTTGTTTAATCAAAGCTCAGAAGTTTTTAAAATTTCTTTTTAGAAATTTTACAATTTTAGGTTTTACTTTTGTTCTATAATCAATTTTGAGTTAATTCTGGTGTGTGCATCAAGGTCTACTGTTTTGCACATGGATGTTCAGTGGCTTCAGCCCTTTTTGTTTAAAGGACCCTTGTTTCTCCTTTTAATTTTCCTGGCATGCTTGCCATATTATCAACTGAAAATACATGTCTGGGTCTATTTCTGGACTTTACATTGCATTGAAGTGTAAGTGATCTACTAAGTTTAACACTGAATACTATAGAATTACAATAAATGTTAAATTTTGATATTCTGAACTTTCCAATTTGTTTTTCTTTATCAAAATTATACTGGAAAGAGTAAGTCTTTCACTTTTTCCACATAAATTGTATCATCAGTTTATCAATTTAAAAACAGCTCTACAGGGATTAACATTAAAATATGTTCAGTCTATAAATCCATTTGAGAAGAATTAGCATTCCAACAATACTAACATTCTGGAATACGACATGCCATAATCTGTGAGTATGTATCTCCATGTATTTAAGACTTCTTTGGTTCCCCTTATCAGTATTTTTTATTTTTCAATACTTAACATGTTGCTCATATTTTGTTAGATTTATATTTTAATATGTTTCTTACTCTAAGTGGTACTTTTGAAATTTCAGTTTTGTTTTCTCTTTCATTCATTCTTTCTTTTTCTTTTTTGTTAAGCTTAGAACTTCATTCGTACGGCTTAGACGGTACCTGACACACAGTAATTACTCTATGGTTACTGGGCGTTTTGCTCATAATGGGAGCAGAGAGTTGAGAATCAGCACACCCCACAGACCATCGCACCCAAAGCAGCAGCAGTAGTTGCAGGTATTTCTTGTAAGTATAGGGTAAGATGTATTTTTTCACCAAAACCCCACAGAACTCCTCAGGGCTCAGGCGGAGGAGGGAAGACTGCATGAACATGTGAATATTAACAATCACACCAAGTATTTTGCTCGCAAAAATGCAAAGTTACAATGCACAGCCCATAGAAAGTTTACTGTGTCCTCAAGAGACTACAATGCAGCTTTCTCTCCCAAAGAAGGGTCTTTCAGAGAAGGAGGAACTTCACATAGCTGAGCTGCTTATTTGTCATTTTCATAGGCAGATGGATTCTTCCTGTAGGGTTTCTCAGCCTCCTGGGTCAGCCATG
Source organism: Cavia porcellus (assembly GCF_034190915.1). Classification (NCBI taxonomy): domain Eukaryota; kingdom Metazoa; phylum Chordata; class Mammalia; order Rodentia; family Caviidae; genus Cavia; species Cavia porcellus. The sequence goes on along the minus strand of NW_026947494.1, from coordinate 75,391,148 downwards.
TGTTGACAGGATAAAACACTACACATGCTTCAAAAGCGAAAGAAAGCGTAAATCAAGACAGCTTTCAGTCCTCTTTTCTGCCTTCTGTTACTGTCTAGCTTTTCAGATCCAGTACTCCTTGTAAATTGCAGCACCAAGAAAGGTTCTCTACAAGTAATCAGAACAAAAGGTTCATAAAAAAAAAAAAAAATCCGGCAGAGCTGCTGGTACATCCCTGCAATCTCAGCACTCTGAGGCTGAGGCAGAAGGATTGCTACATGTTCCAGACCAGATGGAAAGCCAGCCTGGGCCACATGGTGAGTTCAAGGCCAGCCTGTACTTTACATGGTGAGACCCTGCCTCTAAACTCGAGGGTACAATTCAGTGGTTCCTAGCATATTCGCAATGTCATGCAGCTGGCAAGCCCTGTCTGCAGCAGGTGTAATATGAGGTAGTTCGTCACTGATAGGTGGATAAAGGTGACCTCAAAGTGAGGCGTTGCTGTCACCAAGAGACCTTAGTCCAGCCGCTGGGGCATCATATGACTAGTGCAAGAGCTGTCAGCAATTCACGGAGGAGGTGTGACAGCGCCTGTATTATGCCTGTCCCTGGTTGCTGGGGAGGGCGTATGGTCCCCACTGTGGGCATCCATGTTTGAAAGACCTTTGCTGGAGTGGTGGCTCTGTATTGGGCCGGGGTCACCTCACCCTCCCCATACAAAGCCACTGGCTTCGCAAATTCAGTTTTCTTTTTAAAGGGTTTTTTTTTTTCTATTTTCTTTTCTTTTCTTTTTGGTATCCAGAATTGAACTCAGGATGCTGCACCCCTGAGCTACATCCTTGACCCATAAAATTTCAATTTTCAACTGTTTGAAAAAACAAGTACTTTAAAAATGATCTTGTAGCTTTGCTAGCTCATTTACTGTCCTAGTAGTTTTTTTTTTTTTTTTTTTTTTTTTTTTTTTTTTTTTTTTTTTTGCAATGTTTATCATTTCAAAAAACTTTTTTTTGATACTGGGAATGGAACTCAGAGTCTCATGCATGCCAGGCAGGCGCTGTGCTGCTGAGCTATATCCCCGGCCCCATTTTGCAATTTTAAGCCTTTTATTTTTTTGTCCTGTGTTATTTGTGTGGACTAGGGCTCTTTGTAGTGTTGAAAAGGAGAAACACGAGAGTTTTCCTTCCTTTTCTTGTGACACAACTCATGGGCAAGCCATTTCCAAGAGGGCAAATACACATTTGTGGGATCCTTCTCCTTTCCACTTCACCTTTAGAAGTTCTCAGACCGCCTTTGCTTAAATAGAGGACAGAAGAAATTAGGTGGTTTGGGGGCAGAAGAAGTGAATGACTTGATACCTATGGTGATGCTTCTGGGAATGCACCCTTGTTGACTGAGTTTCTGTGGAGAACCCATGGGGGATGAGCGTTGGCCATGCAGGGATGGGCTGCAACATGGTCAGTACAGTGGGAAGGTCTATCAAGTGTGACTTCGAGGTGCTGGAGTCACGCGGGAACAATGTCTAAATTTCGAAGTGCTTGCCATCCTGGTGGGATTTGGGGCAAGCCAGCCCCTAGCCTGAAGAACGGGAAGACAGCATCCAGAGGCATCCAGGGTGGCAGAGCAGAGGTAAACTGTCAGTGGCATTTGAGAGATTTGAGAGCCTTGGAGCCACTTGAAAGACGATGTTAGAAAGATCTCTGTGTGAACTGTGTAATCTCTAACGTTCTTAAATGGTCCAAAAAAGAAAAAAAAAAAAAAAAGGATATGTGAAAATGTACTTCCTGCCAGTGAGGTATTTGCAGATTCAAATCGGTTTTAATTTAATTCCATGATATTGAATAAATGGAAACTACTTGAACTCCAAGGATTTCTATTTATGGCATGAGTAGTTGAGGTCAGATTATAGAGACTTTTGAGAATTAGATTGAAGTATTTGTCAGAGGAAATGATCATAACGATCAGAGAGCATCCCTAAAACTTCTCTGGGGCAAATCATGTCTCTTTGGGAAGCAAATTTAAGGGTAGAGGGGAGGTTGGTGGAAAGGATAATTGTTTCATCGATGAGGAACCTTGTCTAATAGAATTATTCAGGTCTGGAAGAATTCAAAGTGGAATCATTACATGTTTTAATAAAGAAACCATGGACATGTAAAGTGAACTGTACCTGTGTACAGGCAAGGGCTCTGCATCGTCCTCACAGGAATGGATAATAATGTGGGTTCAAAACATCTCAAGTAGGTAGACTGGAATGACCAGTCCAATAACCTTTTGGGGTGGAGTGGATCTGAAGACCACAGCATCAGAGAAGCTGGGTGTGCGAGACTCAAAGAACACTTATTAAGAACTTTCCTACAGTGAGTTAAAAACAAGCAATGATCAGGAAAAATTTCCATACTTTTCCTTATCAGATTAAACCCCAGGCTCATGGCTACTTCTTGGAGTTATCAAGGGAATAGACTTATTGTTCCTGAGAAGGGTGGCAGCTCCATTTACCAGGGAGAACCTATTTAAGAACCCACAGTCTTGGGCTTTTTCCAAGGCATTGTAAACTTGCTTTACAGTGTCTGATTTACTTTAAAGCTTCTTGTTATTGCAGTTTAAAAAACAAAATTTATGCTGCACACATCCTGTTTAACACAGAATTTTCTCCTGTTAGGCAGAGATAAAGAATGCACGAATGGGCATTTTATAGCAATGGTTGCAACTTGGTATTAGAAGAAAATGGCCTGGGGTGCTTTTAATGATCAGGCTGATGGCCAAAAGAGGCACAAGTCAAATGTACATTTAAAACTGTAATTTCGTTACATCTTGAATGATTTAATCAGGGTTGCAGTTCTAACAAATATGGAAGGAAAAAAATTCTTTTTTCTTTTTCCTTTGCCCATTTCTCCTCCTCCAGTTCTTCACGTTCTTCACTCTCTTCTCTTCTCTAAAAGTTCACATTTTAATGCACAGTATCATGATATTATTTCAAAGTTTAGACAGGTTGACTCTGTCTCTCTGTCTCTGTCTCTGTCTCTCTCTCTTCCGCACTTGCTCACTCTCTGTGTCTCCCTCTTTTCTAGCTGACATCTTGCTGTATTGTCCAGGCTGGTCTTAAAGTTCTGGGATCACTTCAGCCTCCTAAGTGTGTGGAGATATAGGCATTTGCCACTAATTTTGGCCTTGAGTTTAAGCATATTTAATCCAAATATTAAAGAAAAACTCTCAAATTCTCCAAACTCTCAAGGATTTTGAGTAATGACCTGAAGCCACAGTTGAGAATTCCACACCTGACCCCATTTGATGGGTCATAGTCAAATCATAGGCAAAATAAAAATGTAGTAAAGAGTTAATTCAGGCATTGTGTGCAAGATACACAGGAAGCATACATGAAGTTCACGTTTAGAGTTAGGTTCCATCTCTAAGACAGCTCATTGTGAGTATGTAAATATTCCAAAATATGAGTCAGTCTGAAATCCTGTAACCTTTGGTCCTGAGCATTTCAGATAAGAGATACTCAGTCTGTATTATTTTTAGGAGGCTCTGCACTGTGTGTAGGGCTCTGGGAACCTGATAATATTCCACATCTTTATAGTTTCATCTTTATTGCATAGTTGTGGAACAGACAGCAGCCTTTCGGGTATAGTGTCACTGAAAAATGTGCAGTTTGTACATGCGTGCTCTGAAGATGGGTTTAGCTAATGGTTAACACTGATGAAAAGCAAAAATCTTAGGAATATCTTGCTGGGAATCTCATGGAGTTGTTTTTGTTTTTTCGAGGATGAGGATCAAACCCAGGGCCTCATGCCTGTTACCTACCATTGAGCTACACTGCCAGCCCACTCCAGGAGTTTACTGAATGGTCCTAACTATGGTCCTCTCATGTGTGCTGAGCGCTTCCTTTTTATATCTTTCCCTTTCTTCAATAATCAAGAGCAAAGCCCCAGTCCTTGTGCTGAAGACTGGGATATTTCTTGACTTGAACAAAGGACCTCACCTATGAATGACTTCTTTCACTTGCCCTTAAGGATTTCTCCTGGTGCTTTTGGAGACCTCCTCCTGGACATGGTGCCACCTCTGCCTCTTCCCTTCTTAGACAGGTCTTTCTGTGCCTGTGTCTCTGCCTTCGCTGCTCATCACATCCACTAATTGGTTGCTAGAGAAGGTTCTGATCTTCATGTTCTTTTTTTTTATTTAAAGAGAAAAAAGAAAGGAAATAAAGAAACATAGCAATAAAAGGATACAAATAATACAGAATTTCAAGAAAAAAATACAGTAAGATATCACTAGTTAATAGTGTCGTCTTAGAAACAGTTGTCCAAATTATAAAATTAAAGCATATAAAATGTACATTCATACAATGAGATTGCAGACAGTGCCGTTTAATGATCCAACAAAAGCTCAGTAATATGGATTTCCATCCTACACACTGAAACATACATGCAGTTATATCCCTTAGACCACCTTCCTTTCTTCTCTTTTTAATAACAATTACACTTTTTGGGTTTTTTACTCCCACAGTTCTTATTACTTTTTTTGAAAAGAATAAAACCTAACATGACTAAACAAAACAGAGTAGATTAGAACAGAAGGATGGGCATAGTACATGATGCACAAATAGAATATCAGGTGATCAAAAATGGGTACCATGAAGGTTCTGATTATACACAAGCTTTGAAGCTCAGCTGTTTTTGTATCAACCATGATCTTAAGGAAAATGTTATGTGTCCCACCTAAGTTTCCTTTAACCATCAGTCAGATTTGTGTCACCTGCTGTTTTGAAGCTACCTGTAGGACCTATCATTAAATGTCTGTGGTTACTTTTTCAAGCAAAAAGTCTGACACTCTTTGCTGACAAGTGAGGTCTCCCTCACAGTCCTGCTGCCAATCATGCTCACCCCCTGGGCTCTCACTGACTTTGTTTTCTTCTTCCCTCTTCTCTATCTGTCTCACCACCTAACCCCAAGCTTTGGTCTTCTATAATATTTAAAGATTATAATACTTTCAGTGAAACTTTTAATTCTGTGTAACAGAAAATCCAACCTAAAATTTGCTTAAACAATAGTGATCATATTAACTCACATAAATAAAACTGGTTTTGGACATGATTGGTTCTAGGGACTACACACTATTCCCAGGACCAAATTTCTCTCACTCTCTCTTTCTTTTATTGGCTCTGCTTCCTTGGAGGTGGACTCACTTTTAGATTCCAACTGGAATAAAGGTTACTGAACTGGTTCTCTTATCTATGTGGCATGAGACTCACATCCAAGGGAACTGACTTTTTCCTAAAGGTTTTAGTGGGATTCTCACACGTTTTATGGACTCTCTTCAAACCAAACTGTGATCAGAGGAATGATTTCTCTGATTAGATCAGAGACCTAAGGAGGGGGATGTAGAGCAGTAATTGGGGAAGAAGCTAGAGAGAAATCAGGAATAATCACTAGAAGAAGAGTGAATGGGAGGCATACAAAATAAACAAAAACACAGCAGGCATTTACTTAAAGAGGACCATTTCTAAGAGAGATTAAGTTTTGATGATAAAGTTTAAAATAGTGAAATTTGAATAGTATGCTTAGTAATGACATTTTTACTTTTCTTGAGTAGTGCTGTGGTTCAAACCCATGGTCTTGAGTATGTCAGGCAAGTGCTGATTCCTATCTTCAGTGAATAGTGAACTTTTCATAATACAGTTTAAAATTCACATGGGTATAATTTAGCTGGGATTGGAAATCTATTCTATTCCACTTCTGGTGGTCTTAAACACTATGTTGCCTTCCCCAAAGAGTGCTAAGGAATAGAAAGAATGTGTGCAAAGTATCTAATACAGTGTTTGGGATACTATAAGTGTTTAATAATGTTATGTGGTAAGTAAAATAGCTTGACATCTGGCACATTACAATCCTTGTATTAGGTACTGAGATACACAAGATAGGTGTTACTGTCTGACTCACACAGATGAAGAATGTAGCATCCATTAAATAATGGACCCATGATCAGAATCCATCTTTGTTCAATTGCAAATACATACTTTATTGGATTTATTGTTCCACTGCTGTCAACATGCAACAAGCAGAATTTATAACTGGAGTGAGGTATAACTATTCTTAGTGTCAGTGAGGCAGGTTTACGATCTCATAAGCCCACATCATGCAGAAGTGTGGCGTTTCTGTACAGTTGTGGTTCCCATCTCCAGTGGTGGTGTTTTGATCACCTAGCTGTTTTCTGTGCAAAACCCTATCTCTGTGGGGGAATAGTGAGTGTCAGCTTGAGATATCTCTTCCTTCATTGCACATGATGGGAGAGGGTGACTTTGTGACAAAGACGTTGGGGTCTAGTGGTTTTTATTTCCACAAAGAAGGCAAGAAGAAGGAGGGAGATTGGGGATGAAACTGCTCAGAACATTCTTTGTCTGTGGTGTCACTGTATACCTTTCCTCTCTTCTTACTATAAGAACTCTCACATGCATGAACATGATCAGATGGAGATTTGAGACACTGTTACGGTTTGTGTTCGGTTGGCCCCTCAAGCCTCATGCAACCGTGGACTTGACTGCTAGGTTTCCTGTGGAACATAGTTTATCCACAAACAGCTCTGCAAAATGGGGAATGTTTGTTTTATAGATGAGAAAGTGAGTTTCATATTTTCCTAGCCCCACCATGCTTGTACATGGAATCTTAGGACTCCAGAAGTGATCTCACATGCAGTTTTTCAGGCAATTTCCATCCATCAATTGTGTCTTCTGAACAGGTGCCTGAGGCTTCTCCCTCTGCTATTGCTTGTTGAATATTTTCTGCTTTATAGTTCTTTTGCCTTCATGTGTCTTAGGTATCTCTGATATAAAATAAACCAAATCGTTAAGAGTGCCTTGATCCTTCTTACTGCACTATTGTTTCATAGAGAAAGCTTCCAATGAGAGAGGGAGGGAAAGAAGGAGGGAGGGGGAGGGGAGGGAGAGAAAGAGACAGAGAGAGAGAGAGAGAGAGAGAGAGAGAGAGAGAGACTGAGAAGCTTCAGAGCTGAGTTGAACTGCAATGTTGCATGGTCTCAGAATGCAGACCTGATTAGGACCCAGTGATCATTCCTCATACCCACCATGCCTTGTGCTTGACTCAAAGGAGTCACTCTCCAGAATGGGTGAAAACTGGAGGTCTTGTAGGTAATGAGGGAGTGCAGTTTCAAATCACCTTACTGCTTGACAATAATTAAAATAGTTACAAAGTAATTAAAATAGTAATTTTAATAGTAATTAAAATAGTTACAAAGTTCTAGTTTTATAAAGAAAATTGGAAGATAAACAAAAATTGTTTTAAAGAAAAAAATAAGCATAATTTGCAAATATAGCACAGGTTTATGCACATAATAAAAAATAATCTGACAAAGAAAGTAACAAAAACTATCCAAAAGAATTTCTCAATTGGAGACTTTAAGATCACTATGCTAATTATGTAAAAATAAAGACCACAGAACATGGCGGACAGATAGCAGCAGCTATGGAGGCTCTTTGAGAGACCCAGCTTAGAATCCAGGAATGGTGCGGAGTGAGGAATCTTAAGCAAGAGGAGATATACCCTGCTGACCCAAGAACGAACTGGGCTGAGGGAACTGGGAATGCAATCCTGGTGCTATAACAGGAACAGATAAAGCCTCATCGTGGAAGTTGGAGTCCACCCCATCGGAAGGCACAGTTTGGGTTTCCTGCCGCCACCGCTGCATCTGAATTGGCTCGGCAGGGAGAGAGATGCGCGAAAGCTCTGAGAACAGGAATCGGTGAACGGAGTTGAGAGCGGGACAGGCGGGGAGCCGTGCATCGACTTGCAGTGAGGGAAACTGGGACTCTTCCATGGTCTAGGAGGCTCCAACAGAGGACATTCTGGGACTGGGCTGACTTGCTGGAACAGGGCGCTGTAGTGACTTCAGTCACATATCCCCCTCTCAAGCAGGATTGGTGAGCAGTACCTAGCCTACATGACGCTGCTGGTTGAGACCCAGTAGGCTAGCACAACCCAGGTCCCAGCGCCTGGAGGTGCACCCTAGCGGTGAAGCCTTCGGTAGGTTGACCTGGAGGGTCGGGCCCCGCATAGGTCACCTGGTCCGTAACTCCCTGGTGTGCTGTGATGGGTGGGAACACCTAGCTGGCACAATTCAAACAGACTGTGGCTGACAGGGAAGGAAGTTGGGCCTCTTTTATACGCTTGTATATAAGGAACAAAGAATATGGGAAGAGGGAGCAACAAAAAAGGCTCCTTGGCTCCCAATCCTGAGAAACAGGCAATAGCACACATGGTAACAACAGACATAAAGCGCTATCTTTATGAGCCTCATAGACGAGTTCAGGAATGAAGTTATTAATGACCTGAAGCAAGACATAAGCAGAATAGTTAGAGAAATGCTAAGCACTGCCCAAGAAAAAACAGATGGTGGAATAGAAGAACATAAAAAAAGGGGAGAATTGTTTGATGGAGAAAATAGAGAAAACATAGAATACGTAAAGCAGATTCAAAGAGATTACCAGGAAACTAAAAATTCTATCAAAAACTGGCATAACAGCGTAAAAGAAACTAAGGATAGATTATCTGAACTGGAGGGCAGATTTGTAATATGGGAGCATGAAATGAAAAACTTCTTAAAAATAACAAAGAAACAAACAGCAATAATACAAAGACTAGAAGATGATAAGAGGATCTATGACTTAAGAATTAAGAACACAAAAGAAGAGGTAGGGACACAAACAAATGAACTACAAAAGCTACTCACAGAAATAATCCAGGAGAATTTTCCTAATTTAGCAAAAGGTAAAGATACTCAGATGTATGAAGCATACAGGACCCCAGCCACCTACAACCCAAACAGAGCTACATCCAGGCATATAACAATCAAAATACCAGAAATCCAATATAAGAACAGAATATTAAAAGCCATCAGAGACAAGAAACAGATCATTTACAAGGGAACACCGATCAGAATTACAGCAGACTTCTAGGCACAAACCATCAAATCACGAAGAGCATGGGGGGAAATAATTCAAGCTTTGAAAGATAATAACTTCCAGCCAAGATTGAGATATCCTGCACAACTGTCCCTGGAAATTGATAGAAAAACAAGGTACTTCCAGGATAAAGAGGAACTAGGGGAATATGCAACCACCAATTCAACTCTACAGAGAATACTGCAGGATATTCTAAAAAAGAAAAATACGAAGAATCCATTGTTTTGATATATTTGATGCTACAGTATACGAAGTTATACTCAAAGATTTCAAGGAAAGAGACAATATATACCAGGTTCGAAAGTTTAGGCAACAGCTGTGAAGATAATGGGATTCATTATGACGCCCATTCTGGTTGACTATCTATTTTTGAAGACCTGTAATGTCTCCAATGTTTTGGTTTTGTTGGTTTCATTCTTTACTGTTTTGTTCAATTTTATTATAACTGATGATATAGGCAATTCTATTTGAGATAGCAGGAGGCATTATGGTAACCATTGTTGATCACCTTGTATTATGTTTTTACATTATCTATTATGTCCACCCTTTTGATTTGACTGACTCTGTTCTGTTATGTCACATTTGGTTTTACTCTCTTCCAAAAAAGTAATAAGAACTGTGGGAGTAATAAAACCCAAAATGTGTAATAGTCATTGTACAAAGGAGAGGAAAAGAAAGTGCTCTAAATGATATAACTGCATGTATTTTTAAGTGTATAAGACAGACAATGATATTACTGAGTTTTGTTGCATCATTGAACAGAACAGTTTGCAGTCTCACTGTTTGAATGTCCACTTTATATGCTTTAATTTTGTAACTTGAACAAATATTTCTAGGATGACAATATGTAATCCATTAACTAGTGATTTCCTACTGTTTTTTTCTGAAATTCTGTATAACTTGTACCCCTTTTCTGCTTTTTTTCTTTTTCTCCTTAAATAAAATTAAAAAAAAATAAAGACGACAAATAAAAAACAAGATGAAAAGTGTTCTTACCGGCAGCCTGAGGTCCACCCCTGCATATGTATTCAAATCTGATAGCCTCTGCATTTTAAAAATGTGTTTATATCATTTATACTTATTCTAATTACTGGTAAGTTTAGAAATGAGGGGTTGGGGCTGCAGATCAGTGATAGAGCACTTGAGGCCCAGTTTCCATATGCAGCACCAAAAAAGCCCAAACAAACAACAACAACAAAAAAGCAAATGTAGAGTCACAAGTGTGTTAAGAATTAAATGATGAAAAATACATATCACACTAATATTAATTAAAAGAAACATGGAGAGGCTGTATGAATAGATTAAAATATACCTCAGAAAAAACTTATCAGGGCTAAACAATATTATTTTATAATTTAAAGGAGACTATTTCACAAGGAAAAATAAGAATCCATAATTTGTATATACCAATGAACAGAATACTTCAAAATACATGAATCAAAACCTGATATAACAGCAAGGAAAAATATATAAATCCACAGTTTTAGTTAGACATTCTAATATCCTCCTCTCAGCAATAGAAAGTTTCATGGAAATTTTTTCTAAGCATTGGAATCTTATAATAAACATTTTTGAATAGCCCATATCAAAACAGAAATCAAAATGGAAATTTAGAAGTATTTTTAATGGAATAAAAACAGGACACATTATTTTAAGACTTGTCAAAAGGTCACAACTAAAAAGAACTCAATGGCATTAATTCACTGATGAATACTACCAAACATTTTATGGAGAAAAGAAGAAAGTTCTCAAATCAATTCAGATTTTACCTTAAGACAATAGAAAATGAAGAGGAAATTGAACTTAAAGCAAGCAGAAGAAATGAAATAATTTAAAATAAAAACAACTGACTATCAGTAAAAAATAGGAAGACAAAAGAGGGAGAATACAGCAAGGAAACTAAAAACATGTTCTTTAAGATCACTCAAGTTGGGGCTGGAGATTTAGCTCAGTGGCATAAGCTCCTGCCTTGCAAGCAGGCAGTCGTGAGTTCGATCTCCGGTACTGATAAAAAGGAAAAAGACAAAAAAAAAAAAAAAAAATCACTCAAATTGATAAACTGTAGCAGGACTGATTAAAAAAAAACCTCACATAGAACAAAATACACATTGTAATATTAGAAGTGAGAGAGGTATTATTACTATGGATTCTACCAAAGCGATGATAAGGAAATACTGTGCATAATCTTAATGTTTGATAACTTAATTTGATAAAGTTCTAGAAAAGCACAAAGCACTGAAACTTATTCGACAAGAAACAGTGCCTAAAAAGCCTTGCATACTAGAAATAGAACTTTTAGTTGAACTCCCCTGCCAAAAAATCCCCTACAGAAGCAAATGTCTGCATTGGGGAATTCTGCCAAAAATTTATGCAGATTTATTATAAATTCTATGCAAACTCCTGCAGCATTATCTTGATTCTCATATTAGAAAAAGACATTACAAAAATGCAAAACTACTAATCAATATTCATCCCTGATAGGTGTTACAAATATTTAACACAAATTTCCAGAAAACTGAATCTAGCAGGATATTAAATAGCTTCATGAGTAATGATGTTTTTTTCACGTAAACAGGAATATCACAATTTAAAATTCAATATAATTTATGATATTATAAAATTTAAAAAGAAAAACAGTTTGGTTATGTGGGCACCAAAAAAATTTTAACAATGTGCATCAGACATTCCAAAGGATGTGTCATCTTTTCTTGCAAAAGGAATTTATAAAAATTCTAGGGCTGGGGATTTAGCTCAGCGGCAAAAGCACCTGCCTTGTAAGCATGAGGTTGTGAGTTTGATCTTCGGTACCAACCTCCCCCCACCCCCAAAAAACCAATTCTACAATGAACATGACATTAGTAATGAATGTTTTTACCTTAAAAGTGGAAAAATGGTTGTTCTTATTACCTCCCTTCAATATTTTACTTATAATTATAGTCAGTTGCAATCTAGGAAAAAAAGGAAAGAAAGTAAAAAGAAATAAAAATCATCCACTTGAATGAAAAAGTACAACTATTATTCATGAACTACACAATCATCTATGCAGAAAATCTATCATAGTTATAGAAAGCTAGTAAGTGATAGCTTTTCAGGTAATGAAATCTATATTTTAAAAGCCTATTGTATTTCTACATGCTGGAAAAGAAAAACCAAAAACTTGCATTCTTTTTTCTGATCTTTTGAGACAGGGTCCCACTGTCCAGTTCAGGCTGGCCTTGAGTTCACTTTTAGCTCAGGCTGGGTCTTGAATTCACAAAGATCTTCCTGCCTCAGTCTCCTGAGTGCCAGGATTACAGCACCATATCTGGTTAAAAGTTTTAAAAACATCATTTACAATAGCAGAAAAAACGTGACATAGTTGAGAGCAAATCTAATAAAATGTATGAAAGATCTTTGTCCTGAACACTACAAAATTTTGCTGAAACAAAAGAACTAAATTAATGGGGGGGGACACACCTTATTTATGGGCTGAAAGCTTCATTGCTGTTACTGTTGCTCTAATGTTACAAATTGTTCTATGTGTTTGATGTAATCCCAATAAAAAGCCCTGGCGGTATTTTTGTAGAAATTTACAAGTTTATTGTAAAATTCATATGGAAAAATAGAGGATCTATCACTGATAAAGAATGAATTTGGAAGGTTAGCCTTCTTTGATTCCAAGACATATTACAACGTTTCATTAATCAAAAACAGCATGATATTGCTGTAAAGACAGACAAATTGATCGATGGAGCTGAAATGCAAATCTAGGAATAATGACACATATATCTGTATACCTGTATATATTTCTGACATATATCTGATTTTTTGATAAATGAACAAAGGAAGTTTTTCAACTAATGATGCTACAACAATTTGATGGCCATATGCAAAGAAATGAAGTTGATTTTATTTCACATCCTACATAAAATAGTTAACACGAAGGGGATCATATGCCTAAACATAACACTTAAAACCAGAAAACTTCTAGAGGAGATGTGGAAAAATCTGTGGGATTTGAATCGAAGATCTTTTTAGACACAATCCCAATAATACAATCCACTTTTTAAAAAGCTCATAGATTCACTTCCTTAACAGTTTTGTTTTTCAAAAGACACTGTTGCAAAAATGGGTGGAGGATTTAGCTCAGTGGTGTAAGCGCCTGCCTGGCAAGAGAAGGTTGGGAGTTCAATCCCCAATAACAACAACAGCAACGAAAATCTGCACACTAGGAGACAATCTTTGCAACATGTATAGCTGATAAAGAACTTGTAGAGACGATATAAAGAGCTCTCATTAGTCAACAAAATCAGTGTTTTCGAAATGAGCAAAAATTTGGTTAGCCAAAGGAAACACAGATGGCAAATAATCACACTGAAAGATATTCAATGTTATTAGTCTCTAGAAAAAGGCAAACTAAAACATAATGATTGATGAGAATGTAAATTGGTGTCACTATTATAGGAAACTGTGTGGCTGTTTCTCAAAGACCCCAAAAGAAGATTACCATATAATTCACTAATTCTACTTCTGAGTATTTACAAGAAAGATTTGAAGTCAGTGTGTGAAGAGATGCCTGCTCTCTCATGCTCATGAATATTCACAGTATTCAAGATGTACAGTTCGTCTAAGTGTCTATCAACAGATGAGTGAATAAAGACCACGTGGGGTATACAGACAGTGGAACGTTACTCACCCGTATTAAAAAAAGAAATTCTGCAGAGGTGGTAGTGCTTACCTTGTAATCCCAGCTAGTTGGGAGGCTAAGACATGAGGATCACAAGTTGAAGGTCAATTTTGGCAACTTAGAATCTACCTCAAAATAAAAAATAAACAGGGATGTAGACCAGCGGTGGAGTACTCCTGAGTTCCAGCCCCAGTACAGCAAAAGAAAACAGGAAGAAAGGGGGGGGGGGAAGGAAGGAAGAAAAAGAGAGGGACAGAGTGAAAGAGGGAGGAAAAAAGGAGAGTGGAGAGGAGGGAGGAACAGCGGAGAATAGAGAGGAAGCGAGGGAGGAAGAATTCTGTCACTTTCAACAGCGTGGATAGAAATAGAAATCATTGTATTAATAGTGAAATGAACCAGGCACAGAAAGACCAACACTGCGTGTTCTCGCTTACAGTTTTTATATAGTGGTATTAAAAAGTAACATAATACTGATAAATACAACTGTCTGTATGAAATGTCAATAAGTGGGACCAGAGTAGTATATAATACATGATTCTGATTGTATAAGATGCTACACTAATCTGTGGTGACAGAGAGCAGATCAGTGGTTTCTTGGGGATAAAAGGAACAGTGAAATGGAAGGGGAAAGGCACATGGAAGTGTTTGTGTTGTGTGGATAATATTGTCGTCTGGATAATGGTGATGATTTCAGAAGAGTGTGCTATATTTCAGACACACCAAGTGGTACAATTTAAATATGTGCATTTAACTGTATGGCCATTATTATTTAAAGAAGCTGCTTGAAAATTTTTAAGATAAAATTTCCATTCCAAAGATAATGCATTTTTCCTACTTGTTTGAATCTTTTTTTATTTCCCAGAATACTATCTAAACTATACCTTGTATAGTTTCTGGACATTCATTCCAGTATATTGTTTGAGTTGTTATAAATGAGACATCTCTGCTAGATTCTTAGATTGTCTTAGTTCAGTTTGTAAGACAATTTGATTTTTGCTCTAGAATTAGTAACGGTGATTTTTTCAAATTTGAAATTAATTGCTATTTCCCCTATGTTTTACTAAGAACTTGAAAATCCTGAAATATTAAATATTATCTAAAATATTACAGTGTTTTTTCTGTGTTCTCTCTCTTCTTCTCCCCTCCCTTCTTCCTTCCTTTCTCTCTCTTTTTCTTTTCTTTCTTTCTTTCTTTCTTTCTTTCTTTCTTTCTTTCTTTCTTTCTTTCTTTCTTTTTCTTTCTTTCTTTCTCTCTCTCTCTGTCTCTGTCTCTCTGTCTCTGTCTCTCTCTCTCTTTCTCCCTTCCTCCCTTCCTCCCTTTCTCCCTCCTTCCCTCTCTCTCTTTCCTTCATCCAGATCTGGGGGTAGAACTTGTACTAGGGTACTGGGGGTAGGTCTTGTACTTCTTAAATAAGCACTGTACCTCTGTGCTACATCTCCAGACCTGTAATGTCCTAGAAAAAGGCTCTGACAAGAATGGTGACAAACTAAAGAATAAGTACAGCACACACTTGTCACTGAGCAAAGCAGAGGGCTTTGCAGAGCCAGCCTCCTCCTGCAGAGATCCCTATCGCTTGGGTCGTGCCTATCAAAGCCAGTTGACTGTCTCCAAATAAACCTTCAGCCAGCTCATGTTGTTTTTGGTGATGGGAAAATGTTTTTAAGTGATATTTCAAAAATACTCTCTTCCTTTGATGATATCATACATGATATAGCCAGTATTGTTCCTGTCACCAAACCCCATAAAATAATCTAAACAGGGGCTGAGACTGGGTCCCACATGGGGAAATGGCACGCTGTGTGTGCCTGTTCTTTACTTCAAGGTGTGGTGTGTGCTAGGCATCCTGCCTGGGACTTGGCTAAAGAGACTCAAGGTTCCAGCCTTCAGAGCAGTGTTGCATGGCTCCACAAGCAGTACGCTGGGCAACATGAAGACAGGACCATTAACTGTGGCCAGGGAGAGCTAATGATGTGGCGCGGGGCAGTGAGAACATGCCAGACTCTGGGTTCCTCCTCGTACCAGAGAAAGAAGAGGCGGGAGACACCTGAGCTGAGCCACAGGATGAATTCTCAAACCCCAAGCACAGTGGTCTGGAGAGTTTAGAAGTAAAAGTCTGGAAGCAACCATAGTGTAAACCTCAAACATCTTCCTGTCCCTGACTGTGCATCTGTCACAGTCTCATGGCACCTGCTTTCCTGTGTGTCTGTCTGCCTGGAACACAGGCTCTTTGTGTTTCAGGGCACCTGGTTTCATCACTGATTGGCGCTCTGTGCGCTTCACAAAGACACTTTGAGTAAGCCCACCTGTGGCTCTGTTTCACTCTTCTGTTTATTTCAAGTAAACAGAAGGAAAGTTAAAAAAGAAAGTGACAAAATGTGCCAGTTTAGGTTTTGGGCTAAGTGACAAACAATGATGCTGTAGTAGTTCATGTAAGCAAAACTATGATGTTTCTTAGTCCCTGGCTCAGAATTGCAACAGTACCCAAGAATTTTTATTTTCTCATGTAGATGAGAAATCTTTATGAGTTCCAATGGCTTGATTTAAAGCTGGAGGAAATGTGTTTCAGTCACTTTCCTTGAGCATTCTTCTGGGCAGGAAGAGACAATGTCAGCTGAAGACATGGAAGAAAAGCTCACAGTGAAAAAATATCTATGTCCCCAACTTGATGTGTTTTCCTTTCTTTGGGTGTTTCTAAGTTAGTGCCTAAACCAAAGTTCAACAACATTTCAGGCTGAAAGTGGGTCATACTACAGTTGCAAGCAGCCAGTTCCAGCTGTTTCTAATGGGCTGGGAGCTTGCAGGACTTTCTCCCTTAGAGGGATGGCCCCACCTCTACAGGCAAAAGCTAAGTCCCAGGCCAACTTTGTCGCTGGTTCATCACGAACCTTTAAGCAAATTGCAGTTTAATTTTCTTATCTTTATAATGAAAATAATATTATAGGCAGCTAAGTTAGATGGAAATTAGCACACAATCAGGGATGGACTGTGCTCAAGGAAGTCAGCACAAAAATAAAGACATCAGAACTGTGGCTGGAGGTGCATCTAAAGAGGGCCAGGCCTCAAGGTGAATCAATAGCCAGACCTACCTGTCTCCTTAAGGAATAAACAATAACTTAAGATTGTACTGCAGTTAGCACTGCCTAGTCCAGTATGTCCAGACAGACATCAGTTGCTGAGGTGACCAGAACATCTGCGTCCTTCCCTTTCCATCAGTGCCTTTGTACCCTTGGTGCACAACTTGTTTCCCTACTGGGTCAGTATTAGCTAAATGGCTGTATTTATACTTATGATCCTGTAGGTTGATTGTAGGGTTTTTTTTTTTTTAGTATCAGGGATTGAACTCAGAGGTTGATTGTAATTTGATCTACGTACTTACACTATGACTTCGCTGTGTAAGTATCCTTTGACAAAGGATCAACCCATTTGGAACCCTTCTGCAAATCAAAGAGCTATTTTTCTCTCCTTATTTCCAATAAAACTCTCCTGTCTTGTTCCTTTGGTTGGTGACTTCATTCTGCAATGTGGGACAACAAACTCAGCACACTTAACATCTAACAGATCAAGTGTTATAGTTCTTCTATATCAATTACACAGAAAATTCTGTAACATTAAATTTTAGAATATCCTCAAAAAGTATTGTGCAAATGTAGGCCAGTGGCATTAAAAAAATCCCAGTGAAAAATACATTTCTATTTTGTTTGGTAAGAATGCCCACATTTGCAAATGATGCCATATAAATTTAGGTATCTGGGGGCTGGGGATTTAGCTCAGCGGCATAAGCGCCTGCCTTGCAAGCAGGTGGTCGTGAGTTCGATCCCTGGTACCGATAAAAAGGAAAAAGACAAAAAAAAAAAAAATTAAAAAAAAAATTTAGGTATCTGGAAGCAATATCATCTCCAAGGAGTCCAGTCTGAGTGTTGTATTTGTATTCTATACAGATACATTGTTTTTGCATTCTTAGATGTGTTTTTCATAACTTTTTTCTTTAATTGTTAAAATACACCAAATCATTAAATAAGTATTAATTACTTCCTGTGTGGGAGAACTATATTGTTCTTTGTAGGGCACAAACATATAAAAACATATAAAAAACCCATGCTATTTTCATCCTTATAAAAGTTACACCGCTCATATTAGAAATGTACACTTTTGTATCATTACATTGACTTGTGGATTTTCATACGTGTGCTTCCTAAAATCATTTATTGTGTGATGAACAAAATTGATCATGGCCTGAGTGATAACAGAATTTTCAATGCAAGAACTTTCATCAGATAACATAATGTGTTTCTTAGAAAGGAAGTTCAAAAGGACCAATTCTGTTAGATTGCTGACCTTGACCTCCCGGGGCCAAAAATCCTGTTTCCCCATGTTTTTAAAGGAAACACGTTTCAGACAAGCTCCGACCTCAGATGCAGTGGTTTTCCTTAAAGCTTGTTTGGAGAGACAACAATGGAATTCTGGGAGAGATCTGACATAAGTAAGCTCATCTGATCTCTCTTGGGAGAGAGACGTGTTTGTTTACCCTGCACAGAGAGCGCTATTCCTATGCATGTGCTATTATTAGAATCCTTTGAAGTAGAAAAGTCGTATGTCATACACCTCATTGTGACTGCAAGCTTTAAGGCTGTTTTTCTGTTGTGCATGCAGAGTAGATGGAGAAGGAGAAACACCTGTTTGCTGAAAATGAATTGTGAGGACTTATCCAGCCGAAGTTTGCAAGTTTTAGTTCTCTATGCAGTGTCACATTTGTTCATTTTATATTCTAGGCTGGATTACAGTTCTTTTCAGACAGATGGCCCTAAAATGCAATTGCATCTGGAAATACAAAATTTATAATAAATGGTGTGGTATCTAGAAACTGTTGGGTGAGGAATTAACTCAGAAGAATGCTTTCTTTAACTAAATTGTTAATATCCAATAAATATGCAGTATGAAATAATCCCCAGAATATGACTGTTAGAAAACTAAAATATTTTCCTTTCTTTGGCTCAAGCATAAATTTTTTATTTTTAAAGTTTTTTTAAAAAATTCAAAATAGAAAAGCAGAAAAAATGTAAATATTGTGCATTGTTTTTACTTCAAGATATATTCTAGCTTTTTATACATAAAGTCATATTTCATTTTTAGTGACTACATAGTATTCATCATGTGAAAGTAAGATACACATTCTTTAGTAATAGATATTTTGCTACATTTCTCCCTAAGCATTTATTTATTTGCATATCTTTGCAGTGAAGTACATTACTAGGGATTGAGCCCAAGGTCTTGTGCATGCTAAGCAAGTACCCTACCACTGAGTTAATTCCCCTAGCCCTTTATTTAAGTATTTTTTATTTTTATTTATTTATTTATTAATGGCTAAAACCACAATACATTGCTAGTTAAGATGAAGCTCAGAAACTTCTACTGAGAAAGACTGCATTAGTTGCTGGATCCCAGATAGTGTATTGTGTTCTGGCAGGAAGTTGTTCAGCATTTTGCTTGTGTCTTGAGATACTGTCTGGGTAGCAAAGAAGTTTCAATATAGACTACTGTTATGATGGTGGCATGGTTATTATTGAGAGTTTTTGGCCTGATCTATGTTTAAAATATAAGAGCAAAGAGCCAGCAAAGTGATTTGAAGCATTTGGCCAGATGGGGTGGCTCAGGGCAGCTGTGGACTGAAAGGATGACACAAAGGAGAACATGGTTGTTTAGAAGGGCCAGTGGAAAAATGAACTGAAGACTTTGATTTGCAGGCAAGAGTGTGTCTGAATTGCAGGAGATCCCTATTTTTAGTCTTGCTATGCCATGTCGTTAAAAGTTAACGGGAAGCAAGGACTGTGATTGTAATAGTTCTTTTAATTTGATTTTAATGTTTTTAGATATATGTTTGTGATCAGGTTAATTATTCCAAAGTATTGTGGTTTAAACCTTGACTTTTGATCACTCTTTGAGGGTTTTGTTTTTGGTATGGGACTGAGTGCAATAAGAATTGTATGTATGTAGTTGTTGTGTTAATATAAATCTGAATAGATAAGACATGTGAACTTTTCATGGATTGCCACTGGAGACTATGGTTTAAGGAAATGTATCTGGTTATCAAGTTGACCATGGGTGAATTATGGTGGATTGACAACTGGTGGTCAACTTGTAATAGCCAGCTAAACTGAATCAGCCCGATCCTGGGTGTGGGGGACCCACCTGAAGATTGTTGCCAACAAAATAAAAAGGAGGACTGAAGAGGAAGAGGAGGTGATGTTGGTTCTCCTGAAGAAGCGTGTCACATTGGCTTTCCAGATAGAACTCGGCTGTTCTCATGGGGGGGGGGGAGGGGCTGGTCCTTAGCTTGAGCATCATTTCCTGGCTCCAATGCAGATCCCTCAGCCTGCTGGCACAGATCCTTCATTCTGCTGGCACAGACTTTCTAGCTTCCACCACTGACCTTTGGGCCTTTCTAGGACAGATCCAATGAAACAGACTTGCATGAGTCATTGTCGTGGGCTCTCGGCCTCCAGGTGGATTTGTGGGGACATTGCCATGGGCTCTTGGTCTTCAGCTGGACTCATCCAGGACACTGGTATCCAGGTCCTCAGCTGGATTCTTTGAATTTCTAGTGTGTGGACAGATTTCCTGAACTCTTTTGTAGTTGACGCTCAGGATAACGACTATGAAATAATTCTACAAATTATGTTTCCTGTATTTGATTATTTCCCTTGCAAACCCTGACTACCACAGGTGATTTCAAAAACTTTAGACCAAAACCAGTTGGCATCACTGCTTTTGGGACTGGCAAGCACATAGTGAGGAGTGTGTGGAGGAGCAAAACAGCTCACCTCATGGCCCAGAAACAAGAAAAAAGAGGAGGAGACCAGAGTTCCACAGCCTCTCTCCAGGTCATGTTTCTAATAATTTGAAGACCTTCAAGTAGGCCTCACTTGTAAAAGTCTCTGAAGCGTATCCAAAAGCCTACAAACTAGGGACCAAGTCCTTAGCACATGGGACCTAGGGGGACATTCCAAACTCTACCAGTACCATTATTGAAATGACAAAGCCAAGATGGAAAACAGATTGATGGTTGCCACAAGTTATGGACAATAGAGTGGATTAAATATAAAGGGGAATGAGGAGAATCTTTGTTCCAAAGTACCCTTTCTGTATCTCTGCTGTGGTGGTTAGCCAAACACAGATGAGTAAACGGGATTTCTGAGAGTCTAGGAACAAAAACGAGCCAAATAGTCAAAGTGGTCTGATTTATTTTTCTAAGATATTAGTTTTGTCAACAAATATTTTTTAGTGCTGGTTGCTGAACTAGCTGGTGGGACACAGAGATTAAAATGTTTGGCTTCAGACAACTGGCAATCTAGTACAAGGGGAATTTCTGATGCAGCAGATTGATAATTGGGTTAGCAACAAAACTGGCAGCAGTGGAGAGGTCCCCGCATTACTGTTCCCGCCCCAGGACATGCTAGCATGCTTCTGTGAGAAGGAGGGGGTGTCCTGGTTTACCACAGCACCATCACCCTCTTATCTCATGTCTGTCACTAATTCATCTCCTTTTCTGTGCATTTGGTCTTGACCTTGGATCCTTCTCTAATGCAGGTAGGTGGCCCCGACCAACCAACAAGAACGTCCTTTTGATGGAGAAGAAAAGCTTCTGCTGAGTCGCTTAAGGGAATAACACAATCACTACTCTTATGAGATTGAATGTTAATATTTGTGCTGAGAAATTTTATGAGTTGAAGTTTTAGATTGAGGTCTATGTTTGTATTCCGTTAATATGCAAAATGATAAACATTCAAAGCATTTTTGTTATAAATGCTGTGGATGTTTTATGGATAATAAAATTATATATGATTCAGAATGGTCAAAGGTGTAATTTTTTTTTTGGTACCAAGAATCAAACTCTTGGCCTCATGCTTGCTGGGCAGGCACTGTGCCCCTCTCTGAGCTATATTCCCAGCCCAAAATGTGGAATTAAAACAGCCAGCCAGAAACTGTTTGACAGCTTTCCGTCATCTCCGTGTTTTCTGTCTAGCCAAGCTGTAAATACATTTGCAGTTCCGTATCCTGCTCGCCACTGGTCTCAAGTCCTGTTGGGCAGTGGCCTTCATGAGATGCTCAGGGAGGCTCGGCTTGCTCTGGTCTCCAGGACCAGTTCTGAAGTCTGCAGGAGACAGTTACGTACTGCTTTTGCTATGTTGTCTGATCACTTCCACTTTTTATCTAAGATTTTATAACTAAGTTTCTAGTTTTCTTCTGAGATCCAGTTCCCAGGGTTTTTGCTCTTAGAACATTTTAAAATTGTGGAGAGATATACATAGCATAAAATTTACCATCTTAGCCTCTTTTTTTTTTTCTGGTCTTGGGAATCGAACTCAGGACTTTGTGCTTGCCAGGCAGGCCCTGTGCTGCTGAGTATTCCCATCCTTTAGCCATTTTTAAGTGCAGTGTACGGTAATGATAAGCATATTTACATCATTACACAGTCTCTCTCCAGAAGTTCTTATCTTGGAAAATGAAACTCTCTACTCTTTAAACACTAACTTCCTATTCCCTGAACTCCAGGAACCACTTTTTGTCTCCATGAATTTGATGACAAGATATTGCACATAACCGGAATCACCTAGTATTTGTCTTGTGACTGGCTAATTTCACTTGACACTCCTCAGGTTTCACTTGTATTGTAGCATGTATCAGAATATTCCTCCTTTTTAAGTGGAATAATAGTTTTTAAAATTTTATTTTGTGGAAAAAAGGTAAAACAAAAATACCACAATAAAATAATAAGAGAATAACAATAGTTAATACATTTCATGTTGTTGTCTTTAAAGTAGTTGCTCAGAGTACAGAATATGGGCATAAAAATTCCTCCAATAAATTTTAGCACAAACTTTCCTTTTTAATGAACTAAGAGATCCTAAATAATTGGCTCTCAGATGCCAGTCGGTGGACACTCAAATCGCTTATATAAAATGGTACTGTATAATATAACCTATACACTATTCTTTAAATCATCTCTAGGTTCCTTATCATACCCAAACACTATAAAGACCCTGTAAATAGTTGTTATATTGCATTGTTTAGTGAGTAATTATAAGAAAAAAATTCTTCAATATGGATACAACATTGGATGTTTCAGTATGGATGTAATTTTTAAAGATTCAATCTTTGGTTGCTTGAATCCAGAACCTGCAGGCACAGAGGGTCAGTTGCATTACCTTTTGTTTATCTATTCATCTACCAGTGGAAACTTGAGTTTCTTCTGCTCAAGTCTTATTTGTACTCACTTCTGGCAACATAATTCCTGTTGTGCTTCTTATCGAGTCCGTATTGGGGTAACCTGCTTTAGAGGGTGGGTCCATCATAATCCTATAGGGCTCAAGAAGAAACTAGCGTGGAATGCAGGCAACATGGCACTGTGTGGCCAGAGCAGGGCAAACCTCTCTCTAGGGGCACTTATGTCATGGCTCTGGTACCTGCAGCAATGTCCACTGTGTTTAGACTCTTTCAATTTATGAAGAGAAACTGAAAACTTGTATCTATATTTGAAATCTTTGTGAGTTTTAGGTGGTGGTTTGTTCCAAGTTAGGGATCCTGTTTTGCTTCCACAGGGTCAGTTTTAAGAATGTTCTGAAATTTAGAGCAGACATGGGGAAAAGCAGATCTAGCCGTTTCTGTTTTCTGGTTGGAGTTCTGAAATTCAGTTTGGTGCTGCCTCCTGAGTACCCTGTTGACCCTCTGACTACAGCAGTGAGGTCCACATAGTGCAAATTTGCACTTTGAGTTGCTCTGTATCGCTAGCATCACTAACTAAGGGTCATCCGTGGGAAATATGGAAAGTGGATTGAGTGTGCTCTTTGAAGTCAAATAGCAGAAGAATCTTCTGAGAGGGTGCTTCTAAAATTCTTGTGAAAGTGCATAGCTTAGTGGTAGGTGACTGGAAAGCAGCACTTCTGAAAGGACTGGACTTGTCATCCTCACAGATGGTGGGGTGAGGATTAATGAAGGTATGTGGTGAAGGATCTCACCTTCCCTGCATGCAGCATGCAGGACAGGCTCTAGAGATGGTGACTGTTTGGTTTCCACTCATTATTAATTACCTGCACCACACTTCAGATGGAGCCTGGATCCCGATGAAAACATTGTAGCAATCGGATACACTTCCGACTTAAAAAGTAGTAATAAATAATTCACAGATATCTTCAAACAAGCTCTTAGCAAGGAAGGATAACTTCAGTGGCTTCATTCCTGAAATAGGCTCATAATCATAATAGGATGAGGAATAATGAGACTCAAATATACAGTTAAAAGTACAATGTGGGAGGAAACAAGTATTATATATAATGCACTGATAAACAACTCAAGGAAATATACAGCTCATCCAACTATCAAATGACAGATTGTGGCTTTGCATAATATGAGCGTTGAAAGAATTAGTTATAACACTAAACTTCTAACATGAAACAGAATCACTCTTCCAAGTGACCTGGTAGGTTGTGGTTTGATTCCTTGGGAAGAAACTGTGCTCTTTGTGAGCAGCAGCATTGTTTGTATTTAAAGCGACAAATTTCCCTTATTACTGTTGAGTTCTAAGGTAACATAGGTCATTAAATATAAGAAAGCATTTTAAAATTTCAACTTAGCAGTAGGTACATTAGATAATATTTGTGTCCCTCAGAATTGGTTTGTTAAACCTAGTTAGTATGACAATAGTGGAGGTCAGTCCTTTAGGAGGTGCTTGGGTCATGAGCAAAGTATTTTTATAACACAGGCCCTGAGGAGTTCTCTTTTCCCTTTTTGCTCAATGAGGAAAAAGCAAGAAAGCGATATTAATGAACCAGGGAAAAGAGCTCCCACCAGATACAGACCCTGCTGGAGGGAGACTTGATCCTAGACTTGTGATGAGAGCACTTCTGTGGGTTGGATGCCTCCCAGGCCACAGTATTCTTTCATAGCAACCCAAACCAGCTAGGACAGGCATGCACTTTATTTTTATGATGTCTTTTTTAAAGTGAGTATAAAAATATTTCATGTTATCTCATAAATTTATTAAACATTCTTCAGTTGTTGACTAGTAGACTGTTTCTTCAGTTTTCAGGATTAAGTTTTGATCCCAATTTAATTAAAAATTAAATACATCACCGGACTAAGAATATAGCTCAGTGGTAGACATTTGCCTAGCATGCGTAAGGCTCTAGCTTCTATCCCCAGTACTTTTTTTTTTAGATTTTCAACTTTATTCTTTTTTTTTTGAGAGGAGGTCTTGCTATGCAGTTCAGGCTGGCCTTGAGCTCACTTTGTAGCCCAGGCTGGTCTCGAACTCGCCAGGATCCTCCCACCTCAGCTTCCCGAGTGCTGGGATTACAGGCATGAGCCACCACAGCCGGCCCCAGTACTTTTTTTTAAAAAAAGTACAATTAGGTAAGATTTAGGAAAGAAATATGTGGTAAGTCATCACTAAAAATCTGTAATACTATTGATTATAGAAATCATATTTAAGATATTGTCAAATTAGTCTGCAGAATACTAGAGAGTTGCTTAAAATAGTGTCATCTCTTTGTTAGAGGATATAAAATTGTACTAAGATAGAGAAACATAACACAATCCCTTACTGGAAGATGAAATTGTATCCAGATGCTGCTCATTCACAAGTCAATATACAATTATGACTAAAACCCAATGAATTGCTTTGGGAAATAGCTTTGGAAGCATAAAGATAGGCCTTAAAAAAAAAGAATCATGAAAGAGAATTTGCTCTTTCATTTGTAAGACAAAAACAGTTGGGTAATGGTACAGAAGTAGATAAATAGATCAGTGATACATAGCAGAGAATGAATACAGAGACACACATATTGAAATATGTGGGTGTAATGCTATGATAATGAAGATGTTTTAAAACAATAAACTTCCATATTGTACACTGTTCCGTATATAAAAATTGTAGATGGGTTGAACATCTACAATATAGGGAAAAACTATATTGCTATGTTGATTATGTTGCAATATCAAAAATAGCTTAGAATCACAGGAACGCTTCTTGATTAGGCCACGTCTGAAGACAGGGTAGCGCGGTGGTGGTGAGCAGATGGCCTGCATGCCCCGGCAAGCTGTTTGTATCATCTGAATTTCTAAAAGGTTCGCCGTCTCTGGTCTTGATACTGTTCCAGACAGCTCTGTTCCAGGAGGAGATTCAGTGATCAAGGTTGTTTCCGTCTTGCTCCTATGCAATACACAATATTTGATTTTGAGCTGTGAGAAGAAGGGGAAGAGAGAGACAGAAGGTTCCACGAAGGTCTTTATGGTCAGGAGTGCGTATGACATCATCAACCTGTGTGCCTCGATTCTCTGCACATCCAGTTGACTAGAATGAGTCACATACTCGGAATGCAGTTCTAAAAGGGCTGTCTTAGCTGGAGCCCAAGGCAGGAGGGTACCAAGTTGGAGCTCAGCCTGTGTAACTTACAGAATATAAAAACAGGAAATAAAGAAGGAGAAAGGATATAGCTTAGTGTAAAGGCCTTCAATTCAATTCCTGGTACCAAATGGGTGGGGAAAGAAACTGGAAAATGGAGAGTCCATCAGACTTTAGACATCTAATTAAAGTACAGTTATCAAATATCAATACATATTTTTATAAATTTAGGGTTTGGGAGGATTTCTTTGGATGGTCTAGAAAATAAAAAGCAATAAAGAGAAAATTAGTTGGAATACAGAAACGGCACTAATTAGTGAAAGATGTCAAAGACAAAGTTAAAAGGCAAGTCACAACTTGAGAGAAAGAAGCTATTTGCCATACATATAAATGATAAAAGTAATAAATCTTACTGTGCAGAATTCTTTTTTTTTTTTTGTCTTTTTAATTTTTATCGGTACCAGGGATTGAACTCACGACCACATGCTTGCAAGGCAGGTGCTTATGCCACTGAGCTAAATCCCCAGCCCCCTGTGCAGAATTCTTATAAAGAATGCATGACAAACCAGGCAAGCAAACAGCAAAGAATTTTACAATTAAAAGTACGGATGGTTAGTAACACATGTTCAAGGAGGTGTATAACAGAATTGTGTGCATGGAATAGAAATTAAACTAGACCAACTTCTTTTCTTTTCTCTTTTCTTTTCTTTTCTTCTCTTTCTTTTTCTTTCTTTCTTTCTTTCTTTCTTTCTTTCTTTCTTTCTTTCTTTCTTTCTTTCTTTCTTTCGAGACAGAGTCTTGCTATGTAGTTCAGGATGGCCTCGGGCTCACTTTGTAGCCCAGGCTGGTCTCGAAATTGCAAATGATTCTCCTACCTCAGCCTCCCAAGTGCTGGGAATACAGGAGTGCACCACCACATCTGGGCCCAGGTTATACTTTTCAATAGGACTCTGACCAAATTTCTCATGAGATGTCCATACGACAGAAAACCATGCAGTCCTTAAGGGGAAACATGAATCTCTATACACTGACATGAACAGGGATCCTTGATATACAAGTGGAAAGAAGAGACATAGATCTTGATGGACAATGGGATAATTTTGAAAGAAATTTATGAGATAGATAATAAAATACAACAAAAATGTGACACAATTGTGCTCATTGATTATCATAATCATTGTCTCTGAAAAGTAGATGAAGGGGGAACATTTATTTTGTAACATAGTTTCCTAAGTGATAGTATTTATCTTGCTGTGTTTTTGGATTGTTTAACAAACCAGTGACAGTATTTATTTAGTATCCAGCCATTTGTTTATTTACTCAGCCATCCATTCCTCCTTCTGTCCACTCATTCTGATGTCCAGTAAACACTGATTAAGTACCTGTTCCCTGACATTGTGTTTGCAGTGCACATTACAGTTAACATTTATTTAACTTGGCCCATAATAAGGATGCCCATGTGTTTTTTCCTCCTGCTAGTCTACTATTTAAAAACACAACCAACAAAACATAAAGCATCTGGTTGGGGCCTCTTGCACACACCATCTGGTGTGGCTTCCCTGCCTCTGGCCTTTGTCTGCCCTGTGGATGACAGATTAGTGGGGGACATCCTTTATAGTCGGAAGTGGAGGTCAATAAAATTTGCACCAGGCTTTCCAATTTAGTATCATCCCAGTCAGGACATCCCAAAATAAAATATGTTTCAAAAATAGATCCAGGAGGATAAAAGTCAGGACTGAAAACAAACAATCTTCTTGTGTCACTGATTCTGGGAGGAGACTTATTTTTAAAAAATCGGTTTCTTGTTCAGGTGCAAAGATCTAGCTAGTTGAAAAAAAACCAAACAAAAATAGTGCAGTCAGGGTCCAGCATGATAAAGGATACCATAGGGAAAAACAGGAAGTTGTTTAATGGAAGAGAATAATTGACCTCAGAGCTGGAGACAGGACTGGATCCTGGGTTGCAAAGGTTTTTACACTTCTTAAGTGTTACTCCTGTACTGAATGCGTTATGGACTGCAACTGAACTATGTACCATGAATTGTTTTGTGCAGTCCACTGGCTTACCTACCTGGTGAAGAGATAGAGCACCTATCATGCTGAATGATGAAATAGTTGAAAGACTGTAACACAGGAAAGAGAAATACCTTAGTTTGCCTCCTAATACATGTGCTGCCATACATACATGTGTATGTGTACCTGCATGTATACGTATATACAAGCAATTTTGCACTATAATTGTTTCAAATAAATTTAATGTGCAATTGGACAGATATTCCAAAATGAAATGAATTTGCCTTCTATCATCTTAGAAAAGAGCTCCATTATGTATATGTAAAATTGAGAAATGCTTGTGAAAAGAACATAGAGCCAAAAGAGGCGGAAATCAATCTTCCTTATATTTCATATCATTAATTGGTTCTCACTTCTGGTTTCAATCTGGGAAAACAATAGTCTAGAGCACTTTCCTCCCAGATAATTTGGTGTCAGTTACAACTTTCCTTGTTCCTTACTCTGATAGGTCAAGCAAAATTTGTTAAAAGAAGTTAAAGAGCCTAATTAAGAGGCTATTGTGAGGTCAGTGTTGTGTTTATCCCCATTCTTGGCTCACAGGAGAGGGAATTCATGCTCAGGGAGTTTCTAGAACAGAGCCAGAGTGGAAAAGCTGATCTGGAAGGAGACACATGGATACTCCAAACACAGGCAGAGCGCCCTTCGCTGTTTGGCTAGAGTTATTGTCTGTGGCTCTCTTCTGTGATCTTGCCAGTCTTAAGAGCTGGTTCAGCACAGCTGCGACTCCCGTAGACAGTGAGGAAGCGATTCCAGAGTTTGAAGGTTTGAGGAGAAAAGGATTGTTTTTGTTTTGTTAGTTGTTGTTTTCCCCAGTTAGGACCTTGTCAACAGTTTTAAATGTGCAGGCTGTTTCCTCTAAGTTGGTCCCCCAGAAGGATCCGCCCTGAACCCTCTTTGGGGGTGGGAGGATGGGGGTGCACTGCAGACAGAGCCTTTGTCTTCAGGAAAGGGCAGGGGCATCCCGAGGACCGCCCTGTCTAAGGAGGGAGAGCCAAGAGGAGGCTGCTGACACGTAGAGGGCATTTTGGAGGACAGCTGGCCCCTGCAGGCTTCCTGACTTGTGATTCTGTCCCCTCCTTTGCCAAGGCTGTGCAGAGGAGTCTGACCACTTGGCTTGGGGCCAGTGGGCTTGTGGCCAAAGGGCACTAAATCAAAGTAAAAAAGAGGTGACATTTTAAAAGCAAAGGACATTTTTTGTTTGTTTGAATTAGAGAGCAGAAAGAAATAAGTGACTGTAATGGCAAAAAATGTTGAAGACATAAAACATTGCTGCTCAAAATACTTTAAAGTTGTTTGGAAAACATTTTATTAATGATTATGTCCCGTTTTTATAAATTAATTTTCCCAGTATTTCTCTGGATGATGATATGTAAATTCTGGTAAAAAGTGGTCACTCAGTGTGAGTGAAGCTCTTATCCCCCCAAAATAAGCAGAATACTCCAGGTCATCATCTTTCCAAAGATAATCAAATAGTTTCCATGATAAAATTAGTGGCTCTGAAATTTTTTTCTCATCCTAATTCAAGAACTGCTTCCTTTGTCCTTGATGAGCTTTCTCATGTGGATATTCTCACCTCTGTGGTCAGGTGAGAAAGCAAAGAATTACAACTGGGGGAGGTCGGCTGGGGACAATTTTCTGGAGGTATTAGTGAGGGAGAGAGGGATTCCTAGTCATGCAGTCATTTATCAGGATTACTACAGGAATACGAAAAATATAAAGAATAACATGGTGACTACCCAGATCACTGCACTCGGATTGAGACTTAAAGGATCACACTTTTATTTAGGGAAAACTACCAAGATACTAACACCTAAATGGGAAAGTAATGGGTTAGAGTGGGAAGAATGCTAGCTCTATTGTTCCTTAAATTTACTAGGACATTTAATGAGCATCTGTTTGTGCCAAGCCCTGAGACTGCAAAGATGAAAGATACCCTTTCGGACTTATATGTCATATGGGGCTTCTCACAGACACACATGTGTGCGCGCACGCACGCACGCACATACACACACACACACACGCACACACACACACACACACACCAAGAGGATAAAGAGAAGAGACTGTGTTACATGATTGATTGGATACAGGTAGCATGAGGGCAAGCCCAGGGCAATGCATTCAAGCTTTGATGTGCATAAGAACTACTGGGTCTCCCATTCAAATGTAGATTTTGACTGGAGTTGTGGGAAAAGCCAGAGATATCTCACAGTAACTGCAAGCTCTCCACTGATGGTGAAGGGATACTGCTGGCATTGGTCTGCATTTTGGCCATGAGGGTGGTATACTCTTAGATCAGGTCTCTCAACTTGAGCTAGGAGAGTCTCTTTCTTTCATAATTCTTTGTTATAGGGATCAGTCTGTGCATGGTTGGATACTTAGCAGCACCCTTGATCTCTGACCATAGGAGGATGGTAGCACTCCTCCAGGGGCACCATTAAAATTTCTCTGAGCCTTCCGCAGGGGTGGGAAGGCGCTGTGCTAGAGTCATCCAGGATGTTCTAGGAACTGTGAATGTCTGGCCTTACCCAGACCGATTATGTTCTAATCTCCAGTTGGGGGTTGGGCAGGTACCCAAGCAGCTTTCTAGAATTCTGATGTGCAGCCAGGATAGGTTGGAAGCCACAGCCTGGTGGGGTGGCAGAATCCTAGAGTGTATCTGGAGACACAGAGGGAAGCGGTGTGGGTGGGAGGTAAATGAGAGGAAGGGCAAGACAGCATATCCAGACAGTGATGAACTCAGCAGGCCTGGGATCATTTAGGTGGAGATACTTTGATTTTCCTGGCCACCGAGAAGCTATAGGATCTTGGGTCTATCAACTGTATTTTTCTTCAGCTGTCAGTTCTGATACTATCTACTGGAGCTTAAAGGTCGAGGAAAGGGAAGATGAATGAATGTGGGGGGAAGTTAAAGCCATTTCACACCCTTACAGATACCAGCTTTAATGTTCTTTGAAATTTCATTTTAAAAAGTCATGTTTTGAAAGTTTTGGGAAAAATAAGAAAATTTTATATCAAGGCAAAGAATGATTTCTAGAAAAATGCAAATAAAAGCACAAATAATATTGATGAATTCAAGTTAATTAGAAATTAAAATTTTAGTACATCAAAAGGGATTACCACCAAAATCAAAAGACAAAGATTAGAAGAAAATATTTGCGTGGCAGAAAATCAATATAACTTTAGTGCAGAAAATATGCAATAAACTCCTAAAACTCACTTAGAGAAAGGAAAGAACACAAGGGAAAATAGGCAAAATATATAAACAAGCAAGCAACAGAAAAAAAAAAAAAAAAGGAATGGGCAAAAAATATAAATTGCAACCAGGCATGGAGGCATATGCCTGTAATACCAGCACATGGGAGGCTGATGTAGGGGGATCATTGCGAATTTGAGACCAGCCTGGGTTACAAAGTGAGCTCAAGGCCAGCCTTAGCAGCATAGCGAGACTCTGTCTCAAAAAGAAAAACAAAACAAAATGCTTCCGCTCCCCAGTTTGCAGGCAAACCCGTGAGCTGAATCTTCAATGTATACTACTTCTTATCTACTAGATGAATAAAATTTTACAGCTCAGTGAAGTGCTGGAATTGTAAGGCAGAAAGAACACTTGCTGTTTGTTGGTGGAGATATAAATTAGGACTATTTGATGAACAAGTTGGCAATGTTAAAGTTAAAAATACCCCCAAATTTAGGACACCTGTTTATTCTTAGGTGGGTGACACATGCACAGAGATGATTTTGCAGCATTTTTTCCACAAGTGAAAAGTTGAAATGTACAGAGTGTCGGTCAATAGCAGACTTGATAAATTCAGGGTTTTTTTTTACATACTGGAATATTGTATATTTTTATGAAAGTAAGAACATTGGAGCTGTGTTAATGCAAATGTCAAAAGTGTTATAGGACAAAATGGTAAGAAGCCTTAAAAGTGTCTGATAATTTTAGTGTAAAATATGCAAAATGCTACCATATGTCACTTATAATGATATATATTTGTACTATAAAGGAAAAAACCTCAAATGTGTGCATTGGAATATTTAAGACCAACTATAGGACATTGCTTCTTCTTTTGAGAAGGCAGAGAATGGTACCGAGGAGGGCTGCACAGGGGAGAGGAGTTGAATAATCTGTTCTCATCTCGATAGCTACAAACAGGACCAGAGAGCTTCCATCCCATCCCAGCCTCTGGTCCAGTAACCAGGCTTTAAAGCTCTCTCTTCGGTTTGAGATTAATTCTAAATCTGAACTATCATTTTTATACTTGGAAGAAGTTTTCTGGATGATCCCTTGTGAACCCAGAGCCTTACATCTATTTAAAAAAATAATTTTTTATGAGACAGGGTCTTCCTAAATTCGCTGGGCTGGCCTTGAAAAAGAACTGTAAAGCAAAGGCCTTAAAAAATCATTTTTATTCCTATCTGAGGAATAAAATTAGAGCATGAGGTTATGCACCAGCAGAATCATAAGCCATGTTCAAATCAATGGAATACAGGAATTTCATTTGCAGTTAAGGGTAGGGAAGAAAGGTAAGTATTAAATGCATTTTCTAAATCCTTGGGATAGTGTTTTAACTCTTAAAAGCTTGAAATGTATGTATTAAGCACTGTTCTACATGCTGGGGATACATTGTTAATACAGTTAGAAGACATAGATAATTCTGTAATGGAATTAACAATATAACAGTTGATGATAAATGCTTAGAAGTAGAAATAATTCATAGTATAGAAACTGATGGTGTGTGTAAAGGCTATTTTAACATATAATGGTCAGGGAGGAGCTAGAGATGAGACTTGATAAAAGGCTTGAATAAAGAGGCCATGCCAGGTTTGGAATGCCCATTAGACCACCTGTGGGGCTTCTGGCATGCAATTTGAGACACACTTAGGTTGCAGGGAGGCATCGGGGCTGCAGTACAGGAGCCATTGGCCCATAGCAAGCATTGAAAATGGTAGGGCAAGATGAAGTCATCTGCTGAGTGTGTGGATGCTCGGAAAATAACAAAGTCCTCAAGAGACGTGTAGAACATCTTAGAGGATGTGGCCCAAGGTGCACTACAGTGGAGGTGCCAAACAAGGAGGCAGGGAATTCAAGTGGGTTGTCAAAGAAGACAAAGAAAAAACAGATTTCAAGAAAGAGTTTGGTTACCGTCTTTTGCTGCTAGGAAGTCAACTAAAGTAGGAATCGTGAAATGGTCACATGGTTGATAGTCTTCCAAGATTGTCCCCGAGGATAAACTTGGGTCCTCTGCAGGGAAATGGATGCACCTTGAGATCATGATGTTACATGAAATAAATGAAACCCACAAGCTTGAACACTGCGTAGTTTCTCTCATATGAGAAGTCCAAAATATAAAGAAAGAGCAAAATAAAATACAGATGACGGAAAGTCGTGAGATAGAATTTGTTCACATGGGAAAGGGTTGAAGAGATGGAGGAGGGAGAGAGAGGAGGGAAAGGGAATGTAACGAAGAATTAAAATGTGCTCTGTGCAAGTCTAAACTTCCTGCAAGGAATATAATCACTATGCAAGCAAACACACTAACAGAAAAATTCAAACTGAAAAAAGATTGTCCCTGAGGAACGGAAAGATGTTACACCTTTTCCTCTCCCGCGGCAAGTGTCACAGCCCATACACCTCTAGAAAAGGACAAGTTAACAAAAGAAAAGAATAGCTCATTTACTTAATCAGAGCTTTATGTAACACAGGGAAGGTACAAAAATGAAGACTTGAAGGCCCAGGGAAATCTGTCCATTTTTATGTGCCTGACTCGGTAAGATGGACAGCTATGCAGAAACATGACTAGACAAAAGGGTATGACAGTATGTGGGGAAGCCAGAAGCAGTCCCTCCAGAGTCCCGGCCTCTCTATGTAGCATTCCTTCCCCTAGTGGGGCTCTGTGGACCCACAGAACGGAGGGAACAGAGTAAACTGTGATGTGATGCCACTGAGTTTTGGGGTCACTATGCAGAAATGGATGATGGCAGTATAGGTGACAGAGGGAAATCTCAGTGGACAAGCAGAGACCGAGAGGCGTGGAAAGATGGGAGGACAGGAGTAAGTAGAGGGCTAATAACTGTGCACGTGTCTCTCAAGAAACTGCTGTGGTGGGAGCCAAGAAATGAGGTGGCAGCTGAAGTTGGATAAGGAAGAAAAGGAAGTTTTCTCTTTTTCAAAGAGCAAATTTTATCTTTACAAGTTCCGCATTTGTAGTGCATGTTTGGTGGACACAATAGAGATGGAGAAATAAATGATATATGTTGTAAATGGAATTCAGACGTGAAAAAGCGCAAGGCTTTGAGACGGGCATTGCACTGATAACAGCACAATGGAGCGTGCAGCGTGGGAGCCGGAGCAGGCGGTCACTCCTTGGTGGAGGGGGGTGAAGACCCTCCTACTCGGTGGCCCCTCCATTCCCAAGAGCCAGTGCTAACATCCGATGTCATGGGGGTGTCTGTGTTTGTGAAAGGTTGGAGCCAAAGGAACAAACAAAAGTGACAAGAAAACTCTCCCCTTCCTGTTTTGTTTCATTATATGAGCTTCCCACGCTCATCAAACACTAGTGCCTCTTGTTCTATTACACGTCAGACATTAACATGTGAGGGAGAGCTCAAGCGTTTTCCCCTTCAACTTCACTCAGCTGGAATTGTTAAATTTTTAATTTAATTTAAAAAATTACACGCAGTTATAATGCTGCACCTTTTCCTCAAATTTTCTTGTGCATTTAAAACATGAAAATACATTCCAAATTTTAGCATTATTAAGAAAATCATGTTTCTAGTTTAAGAAATCATGACATGTCATGTTTTCTAGTTTAAGAAATCATGACATGGAATTGTTCAACATCTATGTTTTGTATTTAGGATTCCTTACTATACTTTCTGTGTTAGGGGAAGCAGTGAAAATGGTTTTAATGGGTTTTAGAATGACATTTTTCATGAGTCGTTTGGTAGACATGCTGTTTATGGAAATATTTGAAGAATTTTAAGAAAATGTCTATGGATGATTAGGATTTTAAAAGAAATGTGTGCTGTCAAAATCTCTGAAGTGTAACGGGTCTGTATTTTACCAAGTCAGGTTAGGCTAAAAGTCATTAGGTATGCCGTAAGTATCATGTTCTCCTTTTTTGAGGAATTTGAGGTGCAGAATTTTGTATAATCACTTGTGGTATCTAAAGAATGAAAGTCATGGTAAGTAAGATAGTATTCATGAGCAGTAGGTCCAACCTCAAGATTTTGTTTCTAAAAGTCTGACAGTTGCACATTGAGACTAAAATGTCAAGTGAAATAAATCAGACATAAGATCAAATATTGCATGGTTTCTTGTGTATGAGAAACCCCAAACATGAATAATCTAAAGAGCAAAAGAAAAGATAGATAGTAGAAATGGAGATAGATCTTTTGCAAGAGAGGGAGGGAGAGGAGAGAGAGATAAAGAAGGGGACATTCAAAGAATTCAGATGTGTTACACTCATGTATCAATCCCTTTGATGAAAGTAATCATTATGTCCTGTAAACACGTACTAATAAAAATCTAAATCAAAAAAGATATTAAGGTGGAGCATGGTGGTACACATCTGTAATCTCAGTGCTTGGGAAGCTGAAGCAGGAGGACTGCCACCATTTTGAGGCCAGTCTGAGCTACATAGTGAGATCCTGTCTAAAAAAAGGTATTGAAATAATTTCCCTAAAAATAAAATAAAATTTATAAACAGTGATAAGTTTAATGTATTTTATTTTGTAAAGAGAAAATGGAACAAATCAATTTTAGGATGCAGTTAGTATTACAGTGACAGTTCTGTATTCATGGTTCCATAGAATGTTACTATCTTAGTCTGTTTTTTTTTCTATAACTGAATGCCTGAGGTTGCATTTATATTTATAAAGAATAGAAGTTTATCTTGGCTCATAGCTTTCGAAATCCAAGAGTATGGTGATGCTATTTGCTTAGCCTCTGGTGAGGGACTTGAATTATTTCCTAGCTTAGTGGAAAGCAGAAACACAACTAAGTATGTGCATCAAATGAAAAAAACACTTTAAAAATCCTGTTCTCATGATAACCCAATCCCACAGAAGTGAAAATTTTCTCCTTAAGAGACTTAAGGACCTTAATGACCTAATCACTCCTTAAAGCCCTACGTCTCGTCGCCATCAGTATGGCACTCACATTTCAAGATGAGTTTTGGAGGAAACATACCATATTCACACGATAGCAGCCAACTCATATCTGCACAGTAGTGGCTGGAGTTACACCTGAGCCTAGATCCCGAGTCCTTGTGGCACCCTGCTGCCTGTGTGTCCTCCTTTAGGGACGTCCATGTGGAGGAGGCAGAGAAAATCAGACTGGAAGCAAGTGTTGTGAACAGATTTTACTCTGGAAACTCTAAAATGTTCTCAGGTTTATTTTATTTGTGAAGTGTTATGTTTGTATTTATACTTCCTTTAGAGTAAGTCTGTAAATGGGAAAAATCTGTTTTACAGGTAGGCTGTCATCCTGATCAATCCTTTTCTGCAAAGCTGTATTTGTGTCCTACCTTAACACTCTCTTGGGAAGCCCCTTTTGAGTCAATTACTTCTTTCTCAATTCCTGGAATCCATCAGTGTGCTTACTGTCTGCAGGGTGTTGTTTTTTCCCAGTGCTACTGCTGTAGCTTGGGCTCTGACAGTCCCCTTGTCACCCTGTGTGCTGAAGGTTTGGTCCCCTGGATGGTGCTCTTGGGAGGGTGGAAGCTTTAAGGGGTGGGGCCCAGGGGAAGGAAGCTAGACCACTTCGGGTGTGGCCTTGAAAGAAACAGCAGGAACCTGGCACCTTCCTCTTACTCTTTGCTTCCCAGGCACCAGGAGGTACAGTGTGCTCTATCGCCCATTAGGATGTTCTGCCTCACAACCCATGCAAATGCATTGGAGTCAGCTAACCAAGGAGTGAAACCTCTGAAACTCAGCAACAATGAACCTTTCTTTTTTATTTTTTAAACAAAGTTGGTTATCTCAGGTATTTTGTTACAGTCAGGTAACAGGCAATATAAATGGAATTATAAAGTGCAAAGGTTTTGGGGTCTCTTTTTTCTACCTAGTGAAATACAATTGGGATTTACCCATGGAAGTAGCTGTATGAATCAATAGTTTCCCCCATTTTTATTGCTAAGTATTCAGTTATGCAAATGTAACATTAATTGTCTAATTTGTTACCCCTGAAGCTTGTGTTTGTTGTTTTCAGTTTGGGGGCATTTTATGGATAAACCAGTTATCAACGTTTTCACAAAGGTTGTCAGGTGAATATGTTTCCAAATCACGTAGGAATACCTATGAGTAGAATTTCTAGGTCACTGGGAAACATATGTTTAATTTTGTAGGAAATTACTAATCTATTTCTCAAAATGTCTAAATCATTTGTATTCCCACCAAAACACAAGGTCTCTGTTACTCTGTATTCCTGCCAGTTCTGATATTGTTAATGTTCACATTTTAGGTATGTGGTGACAATTTCTTGTGCTTGTAATTTGTCTTTCTTAGTGATTATTGATGCTGAACATCTTCTCAGATATTTTGCTCATTTTTAAAGGAAAATTTTTCTCTCTTTTAGGAGGTCTTTAGGTATTTGTCTTGGTCTCTTTGTATAACCAAATATCATAGGCTCAGTTATTTATGAGCACTAGAAATTTATTTCTCATATTTCTGGAGACTGAGAAGTCCAAGATTAAGACAGTGGCAACATTACTGTCTGGTGGGGTCCTGGTGTCTGCTTTTGAGATGGCTTCTTGTTGCTGCTTTTGTGGGAGGGAATGGACACTGTGTCACACACTTCCTTTGGCTTTGTACCACCTTATTATTATTTTTATACCAGAGATCAAACTCGCAACCTCACGCTTGCCAAGCAGATGCTTGTGCTGCTGAGCTAAATCCCCAGCCCCAAGTTTTTAATGTTTTAAGGTCCAGTTTATCAATTTTTCATTACTGTTCATGTTTTCAGAATATTTAAAAACTTACCAATCAGAACGAAAGCCTCACAGATTTTTTTCTCCATTCCTTATGAAGTTTTAAGGTTTTAAATTTAGAATTAGGTCAATGATCTATGCTGAGCTTTATACAGAGTGTGAGATATGTGTCAGGGTCCTGCTTCGCACATGGCTGCTCAATCGTTTCAATGTTATTTGTTGAAAAGATAAAACTTTCTCCACTGAACTGCCTTTGTACCTTTGCCAAAAATCAATTCGCTGTATTTTTATGGCTCTATTTCTGGCCTCTTTATTCTATTTTATTTATTTGCATACGCCTTCTGGCCAGCATCCTTTGATATAGATAATTGTAGCTTTACAATGGAGTTTGAAATCAGAGTGAATCTTTGAATTTTGTTCTTTTACAGACTTGTTTAGCTTTCTAACATCCTTCTACCTTCTGATATAAATTTCAGAATTGGTTTGGCTATATCTCCAAAACTGCTGAAATTTTGGTTTGAATGTACCAAGTATATATATTATTTGAAGATAACGCATATCTTAACAATATTGATTCTTTCAGTTCATAAATGTGGCATATCTCCTGATATATCTAATTTTACTTTCTTTTGTGTTTTGTAATATTTGCATTCAAACCTTGCACATATTTTGCTAAATTTATG
The DNA here is from genome assembly GCF_034190915.1 of Cavia porcellus. NCBI lineage: Eukaryota > Metazoa > Chordata > Mammalia > Rodentia > Caviidae > Cavia > Cavia porcellus. The sequence goes on along the minus strand of NW_026947494.1, from coordinate 75,352,451 downwards.
TATAAGTACTTATTCTTGGTGCTATTGTGAATGATTTAAAAGTATCAAATTCTAATTGTTTATTTTTATATGGTAGTGCATTGATTTTATTTATTGGCCATGTAATTCTGCAAAAAGTTAGGCTGTTTTCGTTCTAAGAGAGATTTTTGGGTTCTTTGGGATTTTTTTAATAGATAATCATGTCATCTGAGAATAGAGACAATTTCATTTCATTTCATTTCTTATTTGTATGATTTTAGTTCTTTATGATACTGAGCTGGTGTGATGAGAGAAGAGATCCCCTTCTTATTCCCATCCTGAGGGAAAATAACAGGTTTTCACTGTCAAGATGCTATGGTTTAGATCTAAAATGTCCCCAAAGCTCAGGGCTTTGGAAGATGCTTGGATCATGGCGGTGCAGTACTCTTTAGTGGGGTCATCTATTGGTGGTTGAGGGTGCTCTTAGGAAGTAGGCCTTGGCTGGAGGTGGTCCCTGGGAGTGAGGCGTGGTGGGGTGCATTCTTGTTCTCAGTTCTCTTTACTTCATGGCTGCTGGGTTGAGCCCTTTCTCCTCAGCCTCTCCTCTCCTGTTTCTCCGCTGGAGACAGCCTACCATGGATGGACTGAACCAGTTAGCCAAAGTGAACTTCTCCTTTAAGGTATGGGCATTGGGTATTGTGTCTCAGTGAGGAGGAAAGTGAACTAGGACAGTAGGGTAGCTGTAGGTTTTATATAGCTATATAAATGCTAAGATAACTAAGATTGAAGAAGTTCCCATTCTTAATTTGCTGAGTCTTCTAAAAATCATGAACAAATGCTAAATTTTGTCAGATGCTGCTTTCAGAATCTATTGAGATGATTGGAAAATTTTTGTTTATTAGTCTTTTAGTGAGTTATGTTAATTGATTTTTATTGTTATTGTTTTTGAGACAGACTCTTTCTAAATGACCTTGAACTCACTGTGATCCTCCTGCCTCAGCCTCCTGAGTGCTGGGATTACAGATATGTTCACCATGACCAGTTAACTGATTTTCAAATGTTGAACCAGCCTTGTATTCCTGAGATGAATAATATCACTTGGTGATATATATATATATATATATATATATATATATATATATTCCTTTTTATATAGTACTAAATCCATTTTACTGGTATTTTGTTGAAGAACTTTGTATTTATCATCACAGATAATATTGCTTTACAATATTAACTTTTGTTATTTGTCAAAAATTTAATTATTTGCCAGTTTTTCATGGTAGATTAATCTCTGCTTTCTACAATGACTTGACATGTTTCCTATTCTTGCATTTTTCTGGAGGAGATTGTGCAGATCTTCCCTACACGTTAGTAAGATTCACCAAGGTAACCGTCTGGCCCTGCAGTTTTGATTCTGTTGAGAGAGACTGTTCGGATTCCCTGTTACTTTTTAGTGAGTTTGATAGCTTCTATATTTCAAGGATGACTTACTTCATCTGAATGTTAATTTCGTGGTATGTGGGTGTTGACCCTTTCTTCTATAATCTTTTTGATCTCAGTGATGCCAAGAGTGAAGGCCTCTTTCCTTTCTGGTATGCCTATTTGTGTCTTTTCTGTACTTTTTTCTGGTGAGAGATGAACCAGTTTTATTATTACTTTTTGAAAGAATCAGCTTTGAGTTTCCTGTTTACCAATTCATGTCTTTATTGCCTTATCCTCCCAGGTGATTGCTTTGCATCCTATTTACTTCATCTAATTTCTAAGGTAGAAATTTTGGGTACCTGATGTGAGGCCTTTACTTCTAACGTAAGAATTTAATGATGTGAATTTCTTCAAATCATTGTTTTGGTGCAAATTTTGATGTGTTGTGTTTTGATCTCATTTATTTCAAAATATTTTCTCATTTCACTTAAGACTTTCTCTTGGGCCTATGTGTTATTTAGAATTATACTGTTTAGTTTTTAAATATTTGGAAGTTTCCCCAAGTTTCTTTTCTCACCAATTTTTAGTGTAATTCTGTTAGCTCTAAAGAACATACTTTATATAATTTTTATTCTTTTACCTTTACATGTGCCAGGGTTGATTTTATGGTTCACATTTGCCCATCATGATGACGGCTTCACATGCTACTGAGGAAAATGTATATTCTTTTGTTGGTAAGTTGAGTTATTAGGACATTTCTACATATTCAGTGATTTTTCTTTTTTTTTTTTTAATCAGTTACTGAAAAAGTGATCTTGACTTCTCTGACTTTATTTTGGATTTGTCTTTTTCTCTTTTCAAACTTCTCAGATTTTACTTAATTAATTTTGAAGGTCTGTTCTTGGGTACATGGATTGTACCCATGGATGTTCTTGGGTACACCTTTAGGATTATTATTCTATTTAGAAACTTGCTTGGAAAATTGATATCTTTATAATTAGTTAATTTCCCACTTGTTTTGATAATATAGTTCATTTTGCAGTATACTTTGCTGAAATCAGCTTGACTGCTTTCTTTTGGGTGGCATTGCAAGGTAGAAATCTTTTTCACGTTTTGCTCCCAATTTCTTTCTTAAAGTAGGTTTCTTATAAACAACATATAGTTGGATCTTGATTTTTTTTGTGCAGTACAATATTTTTTCTTTAAATTGGATTTTTTGGATTAGTTAAATTTAAAGTAATTAATAAGGTTGGATTAAAATCTATCATTTATCACCTTGCTCTCTTTTATCTCTTTGCTCTATTTATTCTTTGTATGTATTTTCCTTTTTATTTTTTAATTTTGGTACCTGAGATTGAACTCACAACCTTGCTCTTGGCAAGCAGGCTCTTGTGCCACTGAGCTAAATTCCTGGCCTTGTATTTTCCTTTTTAAAAATGCCTCCTCCAAGCATTTTTATTGTTTCATTTTAACTTCTTTTTTGACTTTTGAAACAGTTTCTCTATGTAGTTCACCATGCCCCTGGACTCACTGTGTAGCTCAAGTCTACCACAAATTGAGGCACTGTTCTTGTCAAAGTCTCTGTGTTGGGATTACAGGTGTGCACTCCTATACTGAGTCCCATTTTAACTTTTTAAATGATGATATTAGTATCTACTTAAAATTTTTCTTTTTTCATTTTGAAAACAAAACAAAACAAGAGATAGAAATTATACCGAATTTAAAAAGCATAGGAAATTAACGTTAATATATTGCATATTGTTATCTTAGAAGTAGTTGTTCAGGTTACAAGATTTAAACATAAAAAGGATCAAGCAATCAAATAATGAGAGCACAAACTGTTCTTTTTGATGAACTTACAGAGGTTAGTAGCGTAGTTATTGATCTTATAGATATAAATATCATATATATGCACACACATATATGTATACCTATATACATATAATCTTTTTCCTTTTCCCTTTTTTTCTTCCCCCTGTCCCAGTTGTTCTTTTCTTTTGAGCACTTTCTTTCCCTTTCATTTTCACAATGCCTATTTTATAGTTTGGATCTTATTAAGACCCATTTTTTTTTTTAAACAGGGCCTGGTGTTTCACACCAATAATCCCAACACTGGGCGGCTAAGGAAGGATGACCACAAACTTGAGCCCAGTTTGGGTAACTCATTGATTTAGTGAAATCCTGTTTCAAAAGTTAAAACAAAACAAAACAAACAAGCAGAAAAAAGTTCAGGATGTTGCCCAGTCCAAAGGCTCTGGGTTCACACTCCAGCACCAAAAACAAACCACCCAAAACCTTGTCTCAAGAAACTTGAAAAACCTGAGCTGCAGATCAGTACTAAACTTGTAGGTTCAATCCTTGGTCTCCCAAACAAAAAACAAATAACCCCCCCAAAAGCCTTGTCTTTATTATTATTATTTTTTTTTTAGCTAAAAAAAGGGCTGGAGTGTAGCTCAGTAAAGAGGTGCTGGGTTCATCTCTAGTACTGCATGAGTGTTTTGTTGCTTTTCTCCTTAAGAGTCCACATATAATTCTAAAATAACTCTCAGATAACAGCAGGCTACTCACATGCTGTGTAAGCAATTTAAAACAGCATAGTCTTACCTGTTCTCTACCACCGTTTGTACTGTTGTCAGACATTTTATTTTTTCATGAGCTATCAACATGGCATCCTAATTAATTCAGTCAGCACACGGACCTGTATGTTTGGAGCATCCTGAAAACAATCAGACCCAATTCCATCAGAAAAGCTGCGGGAAGTTTTTCAGTAGAAAGAATACGATGTAGGTCAAATCTACACAAAGCAATAAAAAAGACTAGAAATGGAAACTATGAAATAAAAATAAAATTTACTCCTGTTTTAGTTGCTCAAGAAGATGGTGGAATATTTAAAGAAAACAGAGGTAGAGAACTTGCCTGGCAGGAATGAAGTCATGCCTCTGCTTTGCAGCACTGCCAAGACAAGAAAAAGAACCTTTTAAAATTGTAGAATCTCATCTTCATAGTAAGTGTAGGATTTGAAAAACAGATGCATTGGATTTGCAGATGCAGCATGGAAAGACAGGCACTAGAAGCGGGAAGGTGTCACCCCAACTCCTTACGACAAGAAAGAGCAGAACACACAGCAACCTTCTGGCTTCTCCTTATCCGCTGGAGAGCTGAGGTCATGAGAAACCTTTGGAAACAGGTGAGTGCGGGGAAGAACGGGCCCCCAGCTTTTGCTACGTGGGGGCAGGTGTTATCAGATTCTATGCAAGCTAAGAAAATTCACTTACAGTTTTTACTGAATTGCTAAAGGCCACCTCCAGGCCTGCAGAGCAGAAGAAAAGAGAATTTTCTTTTCAGATTTAGCAATGTGGAAGGCGAAAACACATTTTTAAAATTTCTTGTACTCATGTAGCTTATTAAATTTTTTTTTTTAGGCCATTGATCAATGGTTACATTTATCTATCCTCAGAGATAACAAAAGTAATAAGGCCGGTCTGATTTTACTTTACTTAGTAACGGATGGACCAAAAAAAAAAAAAAAAAAAAAAGATTCGCTTAGCTGATCAAGAGTTATGCAAACCTCTCTGGGCCTAAGTGTCCTTCGGGCTTGGTCCTGGCTCTCCCCCCTCCTCCCTGTCCCTCACTCTGATGCACCGAGGCCAGTGCGCCACAAGGTGGAGCCTTGCAAGCGGTTCTCTCTCAGCTCCTGGGAAAGTGTCAGAGAGAAGGAAACACTAGAGAGGCGCAGGATCCTACTAGTGGTTGTGCTTAGGGAAACAGACCTGTCCTTGACTTTCTCCCGACTAAACTGCTGTGTTTTCCGCGCAGGCACGAAAGACACATGCTCGCCAGTGTGCTGCTGACACAAAGCCAGCAAGGACCCTTGTTGCATTTGTGGACTTGCTTAAAGATCCTAATGCACGGGATTATGATCAGTGGAGTAGTAAAAGGAGCTGCAGATGGTGCAAGAGATCTGGACATGTGTTCCAGGCAGTGCAGCGATGATCCTGATAACAGTGACAGTTTGCACGAAAACTGCTTGTTGCTCCCTCCTGAGCAGGGGAGGAGCTCCAGCTAGAGCATTAGAGAACTTCACAAAATTCACTGTTTTTTGTAGTTCCTCCTTTCCCACCTCATCTGTAGTTTTTCTGCTTGTGACTTTAGTCACCCACCATCAACTGCATTTAAAAAAGTGTGAAAGGAAAATTTCAGAAGGAACGATTCCTTGGGTTTTAAACGAGGCACTGTTCTGAGGGCCACGGGGAAGGGTGCTATGCTCGGTCCAGTGCTGTCCGTATATATGGTGCATATAAATGGTATATTTCCCATCCTATCCAAGGGTTCAGGTGCCTTCTGGAAGTCGTGGAATATATTCCCGTGAGCTGCCCAAGCACAAGCTTCTCAGTGAAGAAAGCGGGGCATCAATTTATACTCCTTCATGAGCTCCCCATCTCGTGGACACCCTGCCCCGTGAGTGCTGTTAAAATCTCAGGGATTCTCTGTGTTGGTACTAAGTGGTTAATCGTGTTAGGACTTCAGCCACATCATCACAGTTGTATGGAGACACAGTGCGCTCAAAGCGGTGTGGAGTCACAGTCAAGGACATTCGTCAGGACCACGCTGCCTCCTGTCCTTATCCAATGGATGATGGAATCAAGGGCTGTCACAGGTAAGAAACAGCAGTGAAGAATATGCTTCATGGTACATGGTCACATGCTGCGTGTGAGGCAGTGAGTATCAGTGCGCTTCTCTAGTAGCTCCGAAGAAAGTCCTAGTGCTTGAGTTTCAACAAAGCTAAATAAGGCCACACAATCCTTAAAATTCAAGACTGTAAATTGGGGATTTTCTGATTATGAATTTCAAATACACACTTATTCATGATAGCATACTATTTCCTCGTTGGATTAAATCAGTGTCCTTTAAATTTCTTTCCTTTTTTCCCCTGAAACACAATTATAGTTGTAATTTGTAAACACATAATTGTGCATAAACACTCGTGTGTACAAATGTGTAACATTCACCTTTCATATGCATATCCAATGCAGTGTGATAGCGTCCATTCTGTTTTATTCATATTTTTTTAGAGTTAGTGGTGACTATTTTAGTCCATTTGTGCAGCTATAACAAAAGCATGGTACATTAGGTATTTTAAAAGGTATTTGTTTCTCATAATTCTGGAGGTTGGGACATTAATTTCTCTCAGTTCTGAAGCTTAAGGTCAAGGCACCAGCAATTTGGTATCTGGTGAAGATGCATTTCTTGGTTCAAAGATAGTTCTTTCCTGTTTGTTTGTTTTGTGGTACTGGGGATTGAACCTAGGTCCTTGGCACTGAGCTATATTCTAAGGCTCCTACTCCCTTTTTCTTCTTTTGAGGTAAGGTGTCTCTGAATTGTTAAGTTGCCCAGGCTAGGTTAGAATTTGAGAATCTCCTGCCTCAACTTCCCAAACTGTTGGAAGTTACAAGTGTGTGCCACCATTTGTGGCTTAAAGATGGCACTTTTTCCTCACCACTCTCACTAAGCAGAAAGGACAGGGAAGCCCTCCTCTATCTCTTCTTTAAGAGCACTAAATCCATTCACGAGACTCACCTTCAGGATCTAATCACCTCTCTAAAGCCTACCACTTAGAGTCCTTACAATGGAGTTCAGGATATCAATACATGAATTAGGGAAGAAGGAACACAAATATTCCATCCATACTGTAGTCTCAAAACTGATTTCATGGCCAAGAAACGGTCTCCAACTCATAATCCGAAAAGTACAAACTGAGTATTCCTTATCTGACTTGCTTGGGACCAGAAGTATTTGGAGGTTTAATTTTTTGTAAAATTTGCATACACATAGTAAGATATTTTAGAATCTAAGATTAAACACAAAACTAATTTGTTTCATGTGTAACTTATATAGATAGCCTGAAGAAAACTTTATGAAGATTTTTGGTACATCTGTGTTTTAAGTGTGATCTATCACATGAGATCAGGTGTGGAATTTTCCCTTGTGGCCCTCAAGAATTTCTGATTTTGGACCATTTTAGATTTTAAATTTTTATATTAGGGATGTTCAACTTATACCAACAATTTCTATAGACTCTTTTGTTCCAAAGTGCTGTGATTTTCTTAGAAAACAAAAACACAACCCCCAAACAATCTTCGCCCTCAGTCCTTTTAGCCCGCAGGAGATGATCTGAACTTGGAGCAGTTCACATAATAAAAAATAAAATGGTCAGCCTAGGGTAATACGTGAAAACCTGGGAATGTGGCGTTAAACACTCACTTTAACTTCCACTAGGAACCTTGAGTTCCCACTTAGATGACATTTTAAGGGAAATTAACAACCTGGGACATATTCTGAAAAAGACAGCAAGTGGGGAAGGGTCTGAAGTTATTTAAGAAGCCAAAAATATAAATTTAATCTAATTTAAAAGATAAAGAATTCCTTAATAGTTTTTAAAATTAAGTATATTGTGACAGTTGGTTGCTAAATTAGTAGAATTATCTTTCAGGAGTGAACAGGCTTGACCCGTTTGATATGTTATCTAACATAAAGCTGATCTCAACTGAATTTTTAGATTTTTGATGTCTAAAGTAAAAATCTTGCAAAAGCTACTGTAAGGTTAGCACTTCTCTCATGTGAGAGGCTGTGAGAAGCAGGCAGGAAAGGGCTCCACCCAGGGTGAGTGCAGGAGCTCCCAGCTTGGTGTTTGTTGGCAGGACGACTGCCTAACTTCAAAGGGATTGGAAGGGTGGTAACAGCTCCGCCTTGGAATGCAGACTTCTCCACTTGGCCCTGTGGGAACCCCCTGTTCTGCTACTCTGAGCCGGTAGGAAGCACTTACCGAGCAAGGGGTTTTCCTCCCTTCCCAGCACTGCCAGTCAGGGAAGGAGGCAGTGAAAGGCGTGAGCAGTCGATCTAGACTGGCAGGGGATGTGTGTAGGGGTGCACAATGACACCTGGAATCCCTCTGGCAAAGATGACTGCGCCAATCGAGGTTGACATAAATGTGATTACTGGGGAGGGCCCTTTATTTGTGCAAGCAACAGCAGTTCTGACTGGAGCTTATTTAATTTAAGACAGAAGAGTGAAGCAACCCTCACAGATTATTAAATTGGGAAAGCCTGAGAGCAAAATGGGGCCACTAAAATAAAGTGGAAAAATAAAAATTCGGTACTGATTGGAAAAAAAGATTCATGCTTCTCTTTATTTTTAGTGGTGCATATTAATTTTTTAAAAAATACTGGAGTTCATGTTTTCTACATGCACGTAACATATTTTGGTCACGTTCATCTCTCCATTACTCTCCCTTATTCTACTTCCCCTATTCCCGTTCTATTATCCAATGATAGTGAACGATGAGCACTTCAAAATTAAAGCTATGTCCCTGGAGGTTGAAATGATTAAAATATACAGATATTGCTATTTCAGCAACTATCACTGAATGTTAAACCTGGAGACTTGGTCATATTTGAGAATCAAAGCGATTGCTTTAGAGGTGTCAAAACTACTGTGGTACTGGATGCCTTGTTTATTTGTTCATAATTTCTTGACACCTCAGATTGAGTATAACTTTTAGCACATAATTAGTGTATTTGTTTTTGGTGGCTGTTTCAGTACACTTAACAAGTTAATGTATTGTTTAGTATCCAACCCAGTCTGCACACAGCAGATATGCAAGGACATTATTGCTATTATTATTATTTGCAGTATTGGTGAGCAAAGCCAGGGTGTCGGGCATGCTCAGGCAAGCACCTTACCACTGAGCTGCACCCCGTACTGCAATAAGTGTTGACTGAAAGGAAAATAATACATGGATCTGACGCAGGTCCTCACTTTGCAGGCAAATTGATCAAGGCTCAGTGGAGGTGAAAGGGGTTGCAGGAGGACTGGACCGCTCAGGTTTCTGATTGGCCATTCGTCCATTTCCCATCACTGCACCATCCTGCCTGCTGCTACTCAACTTGTCAAGAAATCATGTTTCAAAAGGCATATGTTCTTCCAGAGAGTTTCTTCCTCTCCGCAATTGGTTTTCAAAGGTTACATGTGAAGCAAGGTCACACTTTGTTTTTTGTGAATTCCATTTCACAAAAAGGACATTTTCTACATTGAGGGAACAACCAAAGAGATTCTGCCTTTATTCTAAGCATTCAAACCAACGCAAGACACAAGAAACTCAATAGCTAACAGCCAAATTACTAAATTTAAAATTGGACAAAGGGGCCCGGGATATAGGTCAGCAGCACAGCACCTGTCTGGCAAGTGCAAGGTCATGAATTTGATTTCTAGAACCAAAAAAAAAAAAAAAAAAATGGACACAGGATTTGACCAGACATTTCTCCAAAGAAGAAATAGCAGGTGCCTTAAAAGATGCAATCATTGCAAGATGCAAAACCACAATGAAATATTTATTTTAAAGAAATAAAAGTTGACAAGTGTTGGAAAAGATATTGGGAAATTAGAATCTTTGCACACCATTAATGAGAATGCAAAATGGCACAGCAGCTGTGGAAAATAGTGTAGCGATTCCTCAAAAAATTAAGAATAGAATTAGCATATGACCCAGAATTTCACTTCTGGTTATATATATAAAAGAACTAAAATCTGGGTCTGGAAAAGATAACAGCATTTTTGATGTTCATTTCACCTTTATTTACAAGAGCTAAGAAATGGAAATTCTTTTTTAGAAATAATACATACTTTCAAAGAAAAAAATAAACAGTAAGAAATCACTAGTTGATGTTTGCATACTGTCCTCTTACAAATAGTTGTTCAAGATACAAAAGTGAAACATACAAAGTGGGGATTCAAACAGCAAGACTGCAAACAGTTCTGTTGAACTATCCAACAAAAATTAGTAATATGGTTGTCAATCCTATACAGTTAAACATTCATACAGTTATCCATATCTTCATTTATGTTGAGATTGAACAAACCATAGCAGGCTAAAATCACTTTGAACAAAGAATAATAGTGTTGCTGGGTTTCACATCATGACATTCTGGGATCAGCACTGGGTACTGTAGTGTCTCCTAAGAAATGGAAATTCTTTAAGGGTCCATTACTGGCTGAATGAATAAGAAAGTCTGTCTCTCTGTCTCTGTCTCTGTCTCTGCATCTAATGAGATACTGTTCAACCTTATAAAGGAAGAAAGGCCTGCCATTTGCAACAACATGAGCAAACCTGGAAGACATTATACCAAGTGAAACCAGCCAGGTACAAAAGGACAAAAACTGCGTGGTTTTGTTATGTAGGGTTCTAGAGAAGTCAAGTTGCAGAAGCAGAGGGGAGAATGGTGGTTCCCAGGGCAGAATGGTGGAGACATGACATGGGAGATATCATTGAAAGTTTCAGTATGGAGACGAATTAAGTCCAGTGATCTACTGTACAGTGCCTATAGTTTACAACAAGGTGTTGTGTGTTTGAAATTCTTTGAGAGAGTATATCTCCTAGGAGCTGTGCTCACCCTAGAAATGAAACTTTGATCTAGTGATTTTGGTGAGGAAAATCAAAGCAATGATGATATTGAGTGATTCGATATATTATCCTCTTCTGAGACCTTCCACATCTCTGGGCTACCTCGGGGGCCAGCTATGCCTGGCCTGAAATGATACTTAAATCGTTACTGAAAGAATAAATGAAGAGCAGAGGGAAGGAATGTGGTCTTTTTCTATATTGATAATTGCTTCCCTATAAAAGATAACTGGTTTGTGAACTCTTGGAAGACACAATTTTGTTTTCTGCCAGCGTATTTTGTTTTGTTTTGTTTTTCAACAAGATTTTACTATGTGGTTCCGGCTGACCTTCCGCTCAGTATGTAGCCCAGGTTAGCCTTCAACCTGCAGCAATCAGCCCCCTCAGTCTTTCAGGTTCTGGGTCACAGGCATTCTTCCCAATGCGTGGCAGCTAGTCCATATTTTAAAGGGAGCAGCCACTGAGCACAGGTCTGTTGAAATGAATTGGTTTGCTTGTTGTGAGCTATGACCATCATTTTATGCTGTCCAACTAAACTGTAATATATTTCACAAGACAACTTTTGAAAATATCTACTTCAAAACAGTGTAAAAGATTTTCATGTATCTATGCCTCCTTCTGTACTATGAAAGACTGATTTATTTGAAAAAGAACCAAATGCATTATTTTGGTGTCATCTAACTTGTGAGCAGTAGCCTGAACATTATCAGAATGAGAGAGCTCTGCTGCCTGATGCATAATAACAATCTTGAATGACAGGCCAGGGCTGTTCTTTACCAGTGTGTGGCTTAGAAGTTGTGTGAGGTGTTTGCTGTTGCTACAGGTAATACTGCAACCATGCAAACATCACAGGTCCCTTTGACCACGACAAACAAAACTCAGCTTCACTTCTCAACAGTAGCCAAACAAATCTCACAGCAAGGTCAGTCCTTTGCTCTGAATCTTCCAAACTCTAGCTCTCTTGATACAATGGAGGAATTTCTCCATAAGTTTTAGAAATTGCAGGTAAAATATCTACCTATTTTTTCTCCTTGCCTTTTTATGTATGGACTGATGGCTAAAATGTTAAGTTGCATAGTTAGGTTTCAAGAAAGGAAGATACCTTATAACTTTTATTTAAATGTGGAGGGTTGTTTAATGGTGTGGAAAATCTGCCAGAGATGGCAAAGAAAGCAGGAAAAGCCTGAGCTAAGCAACTTTCATCTGGATTGCTGTAAGGAAGATGAGTTAACTATTTTTCTTCTGAGGCATTTTCAGGTATTTCTAAGGTATTCTAACTTTGAGAGAGTTTAAACAAATGTCCTCGAGATCAAGAGCCTGGTGTTTGAGGCTTGGTCCTTTGGAGTCTAGGTTACGGCTGGAGAATGATAAACAATGAAGTAATATGATCAGCCTTAGGTTTCCAAAGGAAACCTGACATTTATTAATTATAGAGGCAAATACCAGAGCAGCTCACAATGGAGTAGCACCAGATGGATGTGTGAAGACCAGGTAGGAGGCCACTGAGACATTCTGATTTGGGGTGATTACTAAGTTTGAGAAAGGGATAGGCCCCCAAGATGTGAAAAGAATACAGAGCATGGGAAGGAGCAGAGATACAGTCAGGGACTCTGGGAGAAGTTTTACATGACTCCGTGATTTCTAACTTGAGTGGTATCAATTTCTTATATTGTTGAGATTTCAGTTTTTCATATTTAATTAGTAATAGTCAAGGCACAAATATAATTCCAATCTGCAAAATGTAGTTCAGAGGAGAAGCTTCTGGGCATCACAGCAGTAACAGGTATGGAAGGCTTGGGCTGTGTCTGTAAGATCCTCTTCCGGGCACGGGACTGTAACTCATCAAGTTCTTCAAACAGGGAGGGTTAGAACTTCCACGTCCCCGCATTGTTGGGGATGGAGGAGCTGGGTGAGAGGAGCTGAATTCCAGTTATTGTTTTAGATTTCTTTTTCTTATAGGATCAAATGGAAGTTTGTTTTCATTTAGTTAAGTTCCTAGCTGATTTACTGCAGTGTAGGCTTTTACACACACACACCTCTGAGAAGGTTGGAGCTGAAAAGGGCATTACGGATCCACTGGGTCTACTTGCTTCATTTATAGCCAGGGACTTCCTCAAAGGGGTACAATGAACAAATGGTAGGAAAGGGCCTAAGAGAAGCTGTGTCTATTTTGTGCTTTCACAGAAGAAACAAACAAGGACATAAATGGGGACCCAGTGCCCACATGTAGTCTCGGAGTTAAAACTGGAGAAACACAAACTACTGATATAGATGTCAGGAAAGTGCAGCCTCCTGCAAACCCACCTTACCTGGTGGTCAGGGTTGACCAACGAGCTGCCGACTGCTGAGCTCAGTGTCTCATATTGTTAGATTCTGTGGTCCTGAAGTTTTTGCATGCCAGGTAGCATTACCTAGTGGTTCAGCATATTCGCTCTAAGATACTTACCCTGTGGATCTTACTTCACTTCCCTAGTTATTGCTTCCAGCGTGGCCATGGAACACTAAACATTCAGTTCTTAGCTCGGGGTGAGCATTCAGTATAAAACAAACAGGTCTGTTTCAGGCCTGACATGTTGGTGCTATGCAAGGAGGGAGATGCATGTCGCTTGGAGCATATTGGTGCCATTTCAATGGTGCTCAGTGCCCTAAGGTAGGGCCTAGAACTAGAATCGCCAGATGGGGGTGTGGGTCAGAGTTGGCTCTTGTCCTCTGTTTGACACTGGAGACAGGCATCACTCTGTGGCTTCAGGAGTGGCACAGGATCTGAATGTTACAGAGGCTGCTGTTGGTGGCTCTCGATGAGCCACAGGACCTGGAGACATGGCTGCTCCCAAGAGTGTTCTGTATGACCCCACAGACTGAAAAATCAGTTTAATGAAAAGCTTCCACAGCTAAAGTCTTTGAGTGAAGGTCTAAAGTTATTTCATTTGCTGAAGTTGTGATTAATAGCATAACCATGAAATTACTTCTTTTGGGCCAGTTTCTATATAATTTAAAAATTGCAACCCAGGTTGTCAGTAAACAAAGTAATTACTTAGCATCAACACCATAGCAATAGGTATTTAGTTTCTGTTTATATTTATTTAGTATCTTAGCTTCATTTAGTAGCAACGTAACACAAAAGCAAAACAGCACCCTTAGAAACTTGTAAATGTAATGGAGATCTAGATATTAGTACTACAGAAGGGCTCCTTCATACAAGGAAATGCCAGAAAGGTTTGACAGGAGGGAGTAACTGGTCAAGTCTTCCAGAAAGTGAGCCATTACAGATCTGGAAGTTGTGGTTTTTCAGGTGATGAACTGGCAGAGGATATAAATTTTTCAATTGGATTGTTTTATTTCAGGTTGACTCAGCCTAAGATGAATTTTAGTAAGTGCCAAATAGAAGAAGAATCAATAACAAATATCATTTCCAGAACAATCTACAAGCAAACTGCTTTGTAGCACGGTTAGTGAATGCTATATTTCAGATGATTATATATCCTCATAATATACCAAAGAATAAATGACACCAGATGTACAATACCTATGCTCAATGGAAACATAGTAAAATACAAATGAAAATAGTTTTATTTCTCTTTGAAATGGTAATTCAAAATTTTAGAACATTTCAGGGACATTATTGTCAGTGTTACTATGGCAAAGTACTGCAGTGACAGCAGATATAAGAAAGTAACTTAGCAAGACCCTGTCTCAAAAATTTAAAAAGTGGGCCGAATATTTTACTCAATGACAAAGTACTAGGGTCATTCTCCATCACCATCCCCACATGTACCCCCCTCAAAGAAGAAAGAAATTAGTTGTTGAATGAATGGATGGTTCTATAACTTACCTCTCTGTACCTAGGGAAAGAGATCCTGACAGTTAGTATTAAATAATTTATACCTCAAATGATCAGAACTCAGAATTTCAGATTTGTTATCATTATGTTGACATGACAACTTGGTGAATGTAGGTTTAACATATTTTATTAACAACATGAAGACTGACCGATGATTGCATGATTCATATCTGAAGTTACCTGACATTTCAGAAAACACATTCTTGAAGATGTGATAGTATTTGTCTATGACATATAAGTCATTCTCTGGAATAAGTAAAGAAATTTCAGTAATATTAGGGTTAATGAAATATTACTATGTTTTTGTCATATGCAATTTTAATGTTAAAATTGATCAAAATAGCATTTTCACAGTAGTTGCTAAACAGATGGCATCTTCCTCAAGTTTTGCAAAGATCACTGTCAGTTCCTGAGGGGGTTCTGTGTGCAGAACATGGAGTGGTGTGAGAACCTTTGCTTCTTACAGACCGTCCTGAATGAGGAAGGCAGTTGCTAGGCATGCAGGCATTGCCCTTTATCAAGCTCCAGTAGTGATCTGTGTCTGCATCCTCTGTATTGCTTTTAAACCTCAGCAGACTCTAAAGAAAGAAGAAAAGTTTTCCTTCATAGCTTAGAGCAGAAGAGTCAGTCCTGGGGTTAGTTCACCTTGGGCTCCTCTCTGGCTGTTCTGTGGCTCCCGAGGCAAAGTGAGATTGGTAATGGCCAAGAGGGAGGAGATTTGGGTGCTTGTTGTCCTCTCAGTCACTCCAGAAAAACCTCAGAGCCTTTCTTGGTAGGGCACATGCTTGTCAAGTGATCTCCCTCCGGGAAGGAGGCCCTGGCATGGTGTGGGTCTCAGCTCCAACCCTCTTTACCTCCCAGGCCTTTATTTTCTGAGACTTGAGGTAAATAAAACACCTCCTTTATAGGGTCCTTTGTTATTAAAGAGGCCAGTACACTTTGAATGCCTTACACATACTAGCTATTATTTCCGGATTTTTGTTTTTGTTTTATCCCCTCCTCCAACCTAAATCTTCACATTTTGGCGAAGAGCTCAATGTAGTTGTCTAAAAGATGAAAATAACAGGAAGGGCTACTCTATAAGCAGAAATATTGGCTAATTTATTGGCAATATGCATAACTTTTCCAGGAAGAGCTATTTCAAATTAAATTGATGAGGCAGACTTGGTGGGCCTCAAACACATTTTTGCAGATGAGAATTGCTCTGAGAAGCCAGTTGAGTTTCCAGTGATTTCATTAATGCATGGAACGTATCTGTAGATGTAGGAGTCTAGGCTCTTCCTGATGAAAGTCGAAATACACTTGAGAATGTCCATGCGGTGGAATTTACAAATGGCAGAGATTTTATGTGGGAAATGTACAGTTGTTTTTGAGAAGTGTCTTAATTACATTTTACTTGTCACTGAGACAAAATACTTGATGCTCAAAGTTGGGAAAGGAAAGGTTTATGTTTTACAGTTTTTGGAGGTTCAATCCATACTCAGTTGGCTCCAATGCAGGGTAGCATGGCGAGGGCTGCAGTTCATGGTGGGTGCAAACAGCAAGGCAGAAACTGGCAAGAGAGAGAGACATACCTTCTTCCTACCATTACATTGTATGCTGGCTCCACCCCTATGTGGGTGTACACTGACACCATCAATCCAAATGCTAGACAGTGAACCAATCACAAATGCATAATGAAAATGCATGAGGCCTGGGGGCCAACTGACATAAATCATGACAAGAGGAAGAGGATTTACTGCGATCTGTTCTGTGTGTGTGGTCCACACACTGCAGTGTGTCCAATAGGTGGAGTTGACTGTACGCTGTCAAAATCTTATCAGACCCTAGCTCAACATACTGACCCTTTAGCTCCTGGGATCCGTCCATGCATCAAGGTTGCCTGAATATTCCACTTAGGAGTACAAAGAGAAGTAATTTACAAAGTCCATCATCAACAGGAGAACATTGTCTAAGAGTTTGGGAGAAATACAGCTTTCATTTTTACTCTTTGAAGGTGGCTTGAGGGCTTTGGGTTCCAGCAAGCCTGACTGCTCTGGTTCAGTCAGGGTCTGGTCTATTTTAGGTCATCCATCCTAGTCATCCTGGGTTGCTATAACCAAGTACCACACTCTGCTCTGTGTGTCTTCAACAGAAATTGATGGTCTACCAGTCTGCATGTGGAAGTCAGAGGAAGATGTAGATAGGACATTTCTTCTGAGGGCTAGAAGGAGAATCTGGTCATGTCTCTCTCTGACCTCAGGTAGTTTGCTGGTGGACTGTGGTATTTCTCGGCCAGTAGAAGCATTTATTTTCTTTCTTTTTTTTTTTTTTAAATTTTATTTAAAAGGAAAAAGAGAAAAAACAAAACAAAACAAGTGTAAGGGTACAAGTAATACAGAACTACAAAAAAAAAAAAAAACAGTAAGAAATCACCGGTTAGTAGACATATTATCATCTTAGAGATAGTTGCTCAAATCACAGTATCAAAGCATACGAAGTGGACACTCAAACAGTGAGACTGCAAACAGTTGTGTTCAATGATCCAACCAAAAACATTAATATGGTCAGCTATTTAACACCCCTAAACACTCTTGCTGTTGTATCATTTAGAACTCTTTTTTTTCCCTCTCTTTTTTACAACAAAATTTACACATTTTGGGTTTTATTACTCCTTAGTTCTTATTACTTTTTTTGGGGGGGGGGAGAATAAAGTCAAATATGGCAAAACAAAGCTGACAGTCTGTCGATGTCGCTTCTGGCCGGCAGGAAGGACACACGACAAAGTCTGGCAGTGGACAACCTTTTCTTTTATTTTTCTTCTCCGTACAGCCTGCCCTGGGACCGCTCCCAGCTGAAGCCTCCTCTGGTCCGCTCCCCGCGGCTCCTTCCGGGCTTCACTCCGAAGCCTCTACCGGTCCGCTCTCCGCGGCTCCTTTTGGGCTTCTACTTCCGGGCTTCTACCGGGCTTCTACTTCCCCCCAGGGGTGGCACCGGTATATATACGGATACAGTGTCCAATCATGTTAAAGTAAGCAAGGCAAGCTGATTGGCTAACATCATCAGTTGCCAGGCAGACTATATTGTTGAGCGGGTTGTTTACGCGGTAAGCAGGAAACTAACACACTCGATGGGAGGGGTAATCTACCTCAGGCTTTGCTCTTTACCACAGGCCGCTCGTCCGCCGTGCATGGCGAGCTATCACAGACGCGGCTCCCAACAACAGTCAAACCAAGGATAGACATAACACATGATGTAAAACAGAGTACAAGGTTATCAACAATGGTTATCAACAAGGTCTCTTGTTTCCTTAAAAAGAATTGTCTATCTCATTAGATATTATAAAGTTGAACAAAACAGTAGAGAACAAGACCAATAAAACTTAAGCATTGTAAACATTACAAGACTTCCAAAGGAGACAATAGTCAAACCAGAATGGGCATCTTAGTGAATCTTATTGCCTTCAAAGTAGTTGCCTATACCCTCAAACTTGATACTATCATACAGAATGGAACAGAGTCTAATCAGTCAAAACAAGATAGTGGGAGTATTACAGGAATTCAAAACAAGTTAATAGGAAATCAAAAAAGTTACTATTATATACCCTGCTAATTTAAAAAATTTTTCCCCTTAATTAAAAAAAACATAAAAAATAACTACATAATTTTTTAATGAATAAGGCAGAGATTGAGATAAAAAAGGACATAACAATATAACAATAGAGGTCAAAGCATGACTATTTCAGCAACCTAGTGGTTCACCACCAAATAACCCAACTTAATGGTAGTTACCATAGTGTCTGTCTTTTTCCTTGAAATATTTGAATAAAACTTCATATACTATAGCTTCAAATATTTCCATATCAAGAAGCCCAGAATAAAGCCTTTCCAATTAATGAGTGAAAACTTTATAAGGCTTCAAGGCCACATAAAAGGGAATCATGATTACCACATATTTTTATATATTTGAATCATTACTTACATTAGGGAAACTATTTGGTATTCATACATGTGAGATTGATTTATTTCACTTATGAGTATGGTCTCAAGCTGCGCCCATTTATTGATAAATATCTCAATGTGATCCTTCTTTATAGCTGAATAATACTCCATTGTATAGAAATACCACAACTTTTTTATCCATTCCTCAGTTGATGGACACTTGGGTCCATCACTTCCAAGATCTGGCGATTACAAATTGTGCTGCTATAAACATAGGTGCACATATATCACTGTGGTATGATGCTTTCAGTTCTTCTGGGAATATGCCTAGAAGTGGAATAGCTGGAATAAATGGGACTTCCAATCCCAGCTTTTTGAGAAATCTCCAGACTGACCTCCACAAAGGCTGCACCAGTCTACACTCCCACCAACAGTGTAGGAGAGTTCCTTTTTCCCCACAGCCTCTCCAGCATTTGTTGTTGTTGGTTTTCTTGATCCTGGTCATTCTTTCAGGAGTGAGATGGTATCTCAGTGTGGTTTTAATTTGCATTTCTCTAATGACTAATGATGATGAACATTTTTTCATATATTTATTTGCCATTTGCATTTCTTCATCTGAGAATTGCGTATTCATCTCAGATGCCCATTTTTGGATTGGATCTTTGAATTTTGGGGTCTGAGTTTTTTTAATTCTTTATATGTTTTAGACAAGAGTCCCTTGTCTGAGAGAGAGTTCACTAAAATATTTTCCCAGTTTGTGGGTTTTCTTTTTACCATGCTGGAGATTTGTTTTGACATGCAGAAACTTTTTAATAAGAAGTGGTCCCAGCTATTGATTCTGGGAAGTATTTCCTGTGCGGTTTGAGTCCTGTTCATGAATTCTCTACCTACTCCTAAGCTATTTAACAAGGTTTCTACCCAATTTGTCTTCCAATAGATTTAGTGTTTCTGTTTTAATATTCAGATCTTTGACCCATTTAGATTTTAATTTAGTACATGGTGATAGACATGGGTCCAGTAGAAGCATTTCTCTGACTCCTGCTTTTATATTAATACAAGCATTAATATCCATTTTCTTTTTTAAATTTTGCTTTATTTTTCAATGTCAGGTTCATTTACCTGTCAGGATCCTACAAAAGGATTTATTTCTATAGCATAATTTCAAGTTTATCAGGGTCACAGGCATTTCACATATCATTATGAAGCTTCCTGAGAAAAAGTAAAAATGTAGGTATGCAGATTTCTATAACTTTACTTTTTTTTTTTTTTTTTTTTTTTTTTTTTTTTTTTTTTTTTTGGTACTGGGGATCAAACTCACAACCTCATGCTTGCCAGGCAGGCGCTTATGCCACTGAGCTAAATCCCTGGCCTATAACTTTACTTTTAACAGAGAGAAGGAAATATACCTTCATCAGTTTGGAGTTAAGCTATTTTTCATGTGTTGGACTTTGAATGCAATGGGAACAGGAAACTGGACTTCATTCTGTAGATGGGAGGGGGAGGGGGTTTACTCTTTTGTTGTGTTGGAAGTGTTCTATTATAAAGACTTTTCAACAAAATTTTGAGGTTCTTTTAGGGATTTCCTTGTGAAATGTTTGGGAGCAATGTAGGTGGTTGATTTGACCCGACTTCATTGGATCAACCTTTGCCCAAATATCCACACTATTTACTTTTATGTCTGTGTGTATGTTCAGAGTGAAGAGGTAGAGGAAGGGTTTGCCTGTAGCCTAATGCCCGGCATACAGTAGGAGCTTCTTTTGGATAGTTTTGGTTATGAATCACAGAAACATGGAAGATAAATTTAAACATATTTCTTTCCATTAAAGAATGTGACAATAGGGGAGAAGAGGCCAAGGGGATTGATACTAAGATAAGTTGAATGCATATACCAACTTCCCAAAATAAACTGGATCATCATACAATACTAATGTGCACTTAAAAAAGAAGTGTGGCTGTACAGTCTGGGTCTTACACGTGGACCTGTAAGCGTGCCTTGTGGCCCATGACAGTTTCTAGAGCTCTAGCTTGTCAGCTGCATTTTGAGAAAGAAAGCAGAGAGGAAAGAAGAGTATCCCTCCCTGTTCAGGATTCTTATTTGCACTACCACATAATGCTGCTACTTCTAGCTTAGTAATTATCACTGGCATGATAGCAAGTGGCTGCTGGTAAGAGATGTGCTCAGTTTGAAGAAGAATTACAACTTTTTAAAGACAAGGAAAAATAGGTTTTTAGAGCTAGCTAGCTGGAAATCCTCATTGTACTCATCAAAATGTAATTGTTAGATTGAATTGGATCAACAAGTCAAAATTGGTGATGTCTCTCCCAGTTCCATCAACTGGGGATCTTCTCCCATGAAAAACTGGGCAGGTTTCTCTACTGCTTGGTGTGATTAGCACAGACTTTAGAGAAAAGACTGGTCAAGAGTGCATCCAGGTTGACCTGACTTTCTCTAGGCTGGGACTTTAAACCCTTGAGTTCTTTTATTCTTAGTTAAGTGGGGTGTGAGAGAAACACTTTAGGTTCCACGAGGTGAAAATTTAGTGCTCTGAATATGAATAAGAGCCATAGGGCACCTCTCTGCACCTCTCTGTATGTTCTATACTGGAGATGACATCTGAGGAAGATTCTAGCTTCTGTATGAATTTCAAAATCATTGACAGTGTAAATGATCCCACCATTCCATTTCCATATGTCCATGAAGTTGTTTAGCCTTGCTGAGGCTTAGTTTCCTGATTTGAAAAAATGAGGATAATAAAGGTTCCAACTTTCCTGGGTTGTAATGTGAATTTTAAAAAATTCATATGAAGAGATTTGTTCAGTGCCTAACACATACTAAACATTCAAAAATATTAGTTGTTAGTATTCATGACAGAGCAGAATGAAAATGCTCAAAGTTATGCTTGTAGGTAGGAATAAATCCTGACTGGAAGATCAATGTTATGATTGGAAGAGCACATTAACCAAAACTTGGTGCGGGAAGGTGCTGATCTGAGGAAGGGCACAGAATGAAGGCCATGCTGTCTGCCTGCTGCTATCCCAACACAGAGACAAGCTGAATGCACTGGACTGCATCCCTGAATCCCCATGTCCAAGCTCTCTTAATCATGGATAGAAGTGGCTCTTTGCATTTGACTTTGATTCTTGGTTCACTACAGAACATTTGATTGCACTGTAGTTTGTCTTGTGTTTCTATGCAGGGGAAGAATGCATACGTCATATTGCTTTGGGTTAGGTGCAATGTTATGTGTGGATGAATGAATTCATATCATAATGGTGTATAATATGTCAGGCTGATTAGTGTGAATATCCCTGAAAAATGATAAAATTCCCATTGTTTGCCTACCATGTGCTGGAACTTCTTCTGGGACATTTTTTTCAGAATCTTTTACATCAAGAATTATCACAGGAAGCTGTTCCCACACATTTCCTAGGCACCGTGTTAGGTACCAGGGATACACTGATGAACCAGAGGGACACAGTTCCCATCATGTGGAGACTACAGTTTAGCAGGACAAAGAGTAGGTGAGGAAATCTGTAATGAAGAATTTCAAAACAGCATGAGGTGGGCGGAAGAGCTGGATTCTGGTAAGACACCTGTAGGTGACATCTTCTGGTGGGTAGAGGGTTGGTATAAAACATTTCCCTTCTCAGTCTTCAACTGTCATCGGATTAGTTCCTTTTGAGGGCTGGAGGAAGGGTCTACCCTACGTCTCTCTGCTAGCTTTGGGTGGTTTCTTGGTAATCTTTGAGTTCTTTGGCTTAGGACAGCATAATTTTAGTCTTCCCATGGTGTTCTCTAATAGAGTTCATTTATTTTCATGGATCAATAAACAATTCTTGAGAGAAAGTGGCTTCATCAACGATTTAAGGTTATTCAACCTTTGAAATTAGAAGAAATTGAAGTTTTGCCAAATAGTGGTGTGGCCGTGGTCAAGTAATCTGTGGGTCTGGATATCACTGCACTATCGCACAGTTCTGTAACTGGATTCAGTAACCTCTAGGACTGTTTTGGCTAGCACTTTATTTAGGTAACGTGGTTCTTTGGGTGTTAAAAGCAGAAAGGTTCTCTAAGGATTTGGGTTTTGCAATATAAACATAAGTTAATTTTTGAAGTGCTTTTCTTCCCTGTAAGCCTCAGTAGATAGTAGGTAGTTGTATCTTTGGAAAAAAGAGAGAAATTGGTTTCCTTCCCTGATCTACTTCTGTGTACTGTAAGTCTATCCCCAGCACGCAGGATATCTGCCTCTTCTGATGGGGCTTCCACGGGGATTGTACATGGGTTTCTTCTTCAAAATGTGCATGGGTTTCTTCTTCAAAATAGTCAGTTTTTGGAGGAGGAAGTATCGGGAATCAAACTCACAACCTTGTACTTGCCAGACAGGCGCTTATGCCAGTGAGCTAAATTCCCAGTCCCAAAACAACCAATTTTTATAAAAAATAAAAAGATGTTTCTTATAGTGTAACACAGAACCAAACACCTCATGTGTACTAGGCAGGCACTTACCAGTGACTCTATCTCTAGGTCTGAAGAGCTATTTCTGTATCTGATAATATATTGAGAAGGAAACCAAAGTGTTAGTTACTGGTCATTTGTACAATAAAGCCTTCAGGATATAATGCTCATTCTTTATAATCTTGGCATTAAAAAAGCCTTCTAATAATAGAATCTTGACTATAAATAGGGGTTTTTAGATGTCCTCTCCTTCTATTATAGTGCCTATTACAATGCTCATTATATCATAATTCTTTTTGTATTTTTGCCATAAAACTGTGACCCTTTGTTGTGGGAGGGCATAAAATAGACGAGATATCTTAACCCGGTTTGACTAAATCAGTCATCACCTTTATTTTTTCCCCCAGGAAGAATGAGGAATGATAGTGTCACTGAGGCTCAGACTACTTTCCATGCAGTCTTTCCAAAGCAAACAGAAGCGAGGCGGCCAAGTTTTTTAACTATACTGCATCTGACATGTGGATATTTAGTTTGAAGGATGTGATCATCGTTACTGTGAAAAGAAAAGAAACTGTCAGCATTTAGTCTGCAATCTTGAGGCCAAAAATAACAACCTTGAATAAAGAGAATGAACTGATGAATGAGCTCAACTGTGTGTGATGTTTGAGAAAAGCACAAGCATACACTTGAAGCTAGTGAGATGGAGTCCCATTACCATATCCGTGCCTTTAAATTTAAGAATGTTTAAGGCAGGCATGAAGGTGCATGCCTGTAAGCCTTCACTCAGGAGGACTGCACATTTAAGCAGAAAAGTGGAAACTATTTCTGGAAAGCACACTGCTTCAGACAGATATTGGGAAATGCAGTGCTGAGTTTGTAAGTTTGCAGCTGGAGGACTTGTTGTCCTGGGGATTTCAAAGTTGGTCTCATAGGTCTCTAAGAAGCCTAGAAATAGGCTTCAGTTAGTCTATGAAGTTTTCTTTGACATTTTGAATATATGTGCATGTTTCAGTTGTGTTTGTTGCATTAAAAACCACTCCAGAGACAATGTAAACATTCAGTAACTCAAAACAGCAACCAATTTCCTATTTTTCATAATTCTGCAATCAGGGTTGGCTCAGAAAGGACTCAGAAATTTGTGCTAGCTCTTTAGCCTGCTGTTTTTGGCCTAGCCACCTGTTCTCAGGTCCCCTCCATGTACAGTGCCTAACTCCGTGGTGAGAATTACATCCAGCCCTATCCAGAGGTCTCATCAAAGGCCGTATTTGGGGATATTCCCATAATTCATACTGCAACTACCACTGCTGTCAAGAACAGAATTATACAAATGCATGGACAACTCAGAGGTTAGCCCTGACTCAGCCTGAATCATAACATTCTTATAGTTACAAGGATTCAACTATAAGCTTGGTCCTAAGCCAACAGACCCATTATTATTAGATGGATTTGAATAGAAGATGAAAAGCTGTGACTCGGGGATTTTGCAAAGGCAAAGCTTTATTCCCAGACTCTTGCAGTACAGGGTGGTCCTATGATGATTCAGAAGCAAAATACACAGATGTACTTGCTTTCTAGTATATTGAAGTTACTGAGATGCAGAAAAACCAGTGAGTTCCTGGAAACACAGTGTCCTTTGAAGCTGGAAACCTGGAAAGTATTCATGGAGAGAGAGTTCTTTCTCACCCAAGAATGCAAACCAGTGAACAGGTCCCACATTCTCAGTCAGTCTTTAGATTGCTGCTGTAGAATAGTTTCTAGATTGTGTAATTTTTTTTGTATTCTAGGGAGCAAAAGAAAGAATGAATACGTTAGACTGTTACCACTGATTAGTGTTGGTAATCAGCCTGGCAACAGCTGTTGGCTTAACAACTTAATTAGCAGCTGTGAAAGTATGCTTTTTTTTTTTTTAACTTCTTTTGCATTACTTAATGTCAGCCAAATTTACAATGGGACTTCCTTGCTCTACAGACATTTCCAGCCATGTTAAAAAAAATCATGTCACAGGTTTCAATGAAGACATTCTAACCTACACTTTCCCATTTTAATTTGGGTTCATTGTATAATTAATTATCCTTGTTACAGACATGGAACAGATCAGGTCTCAGGCACATTGAAAGGGAAAATGTTAAAAATCTGGAAGTGAAAACTGGGAAAATTGATTTATCTTCAGGGCAAGAGTTAATTGCTTTTCATTTTGGATCTGAAAATTCACGGGTTTTGTATCTTGGAGAGTATTCCATAGTGCTGACACATGGGGAAGTCATACTGAGTCAATTTTAGCTGTGGACAGTGCTATCGATAGCCCAAGCTTAAGCTTTTCTTTTTTTTTAAAAGTAGTATCCTTCACATTTTGTTTTTTGTAACAAAGAACCACAGTAAAGAAAACTGATTATATCTTTATACTTCGCTGACACTATTTATTTAAACAATTACTTGTTTTATGAGCATTTCCCTAAAAGTTCCACTGTTTCTTTTTTATTTTTAATTTTTAATTTTATTAGTACATGTTTGCATTTCAGTCCTCTTGGGGAGTAGTTAATGCACGTTCCATAGCTTGTGTCTTCCTCTTTTTTGATCCCCTTTCCCTCCATCTCCCTCCCTCCTCCAATTCCCCTCTCCTATTTTTCACCCTTGTTAATGTTATTAATCTTAACTCATGTTATGGCATACAGTGTTCGCATGGAGTGAGGTCGTTATGTTCTTCTGTATGGGCATATCATGTTCTGCTTCTCCCCCCTTCCCCTCCTCCTCATCCTTTGCATTTTTTTTCCTTTGGGTCACTTCCCTATTCCAATACAGCCATCTCCTTGTTCCCTTCTACCTATCACTGTTATTCTCTTTGTACTTTGCCTCCCTGAAATGAGAGATACCATACAGGTTTAATCTTCTGTGTGTGGTTCATTTCACTCAGCATTGTATTTTTCAAGCGCATCCAGTTTCCTACAAATGTCTCTGTTTTCCTTCTTTAGAGCTGAATACTATTCCAGTATGTATAAATACCACATTTTCTTGATCCAGCTGCTTCCAGGACTTTGCTATTTTGAGCTGTCCTGCTCTAAACACTGGTATGGATGTATGGCTGTAGTATGATGTCTTAAGCCCTATGAAGAAGATACCTAGTGGGGGGATCACTAGGTCATGTGGGATTTCTCATTTCTGTTCTTTGAGAAAACATGATGCTGACTACCATGATGGTGTACTGGTTTTCATTCACACCAACAATGAAGGAGAGTTCTTTTTTCTACACACCTATGCCAAAATTTGTTAGTATTTGATTTCTTAATGACTGCCATTCTTTCTACTGTACACTGGTATCTTAGAAATATTTTAATTTGCATTTCTTTAATGGCAGAACAATGTTGACCATTAGTATTTCTTCCTCTGTGAAGTGTTTGTTCATCTCTCTTGCCGATTTTTTGACTGGGTCTTTAATTTTTTTTCAGTTCTCGGTATAAACTAGCTATTAGCCCTATGTCTGAGGGGTAGCTGGAAATCCCCCCCCCACCATTTGTAGGTGGTCTTTTCACTCTGCTGATAGATCTTTTGCTGTACAGAACCTTTTTAGTCTGATATAATCCCATTTGTTGATTCTTGCTCTTAAGTCTTATGAAATTGAGTTTCTGCTTAGAAAATTGTTTCTTGCATGTATGTCTTCAAGTGTTTTACCTATTTATTCTTCCAATAGGCATAATGTTTTGTTTTAATGTTTAGATCTCTAATTTTAATTTAGCATACAGTGAGAGATAAGGATCTAGTTTCTTTTTTTAAAATTTTACTTAAGGAGAAAAAAGAAAAAAAAAACAGAAAAAGGGTACAAGTTATACAGACTTTCAGAAAAAATAAACAGTAGGAAATCACTAGTTAATTACATATTGTCATCTTAGAAATAGTTGTTGAAGTTACAAAATTAAAGCATATAGAGGGGACTTTCAAACAGTGAGACTGCAAACAGTTTTGTTCAATGATCCAACAAAACTCAGTAATATGGTTATCTATCTTATACACTTAAATATATATGAAGTTATATCTTTTAGAGAAATTTCTTGTCCTTTCTTTTGTACAATGACAATTACACATTTTGGGTTTTATTACTCCCACAGTTCTTATTACCTTTTTTTTTTTTTAAGCAAGTAAAACCAAATGTGACATATCAGGACAGAGTCAGTCAAATCAAAAGGGTGGACATAATACATAATGTAAAAACAAAATACAAGGTGATCAACAATGGTTACCATACTGCCTCTTGCTATCTTAAGAGTAATTGCCTAAATCATCAGTTATAATAAAATTGAACAAAACAGTAAAGAATAAGACCAATAAAACCAAAACATTGGAGACATTAGAGGACTTCAAAAGAAGATAATAGTCAACCAGAATGGGCGTCACAATGAATCTTATTGTCTTCATAGTTGTTGCCTATACTTTCAAATTTGGTACTATCAAGCATAACACAATAGAGGAAAATCAGTCAAAAAAAGATGGTGAGAGCAATACAGAGTTTCAAATCAAGTTAGTAGGAAATCAAAGTGGGTTACTATAATATATCCTGCTATTTTTATTTATTTTTTCCTTAATTAAAAGGATAAAAATGAAAAAGTAGATAATAAAAAGGAGATTGAGATAAAAAAGAGGGCATAACAACAAAACAAGGCAGGTCAAAACATAGCTATTTAAGCAAAATAGTGTTTCACCACAAGATAATCTCGACATAATAGTAATTACCATAGTGTCTGTTCCCTTAAAATCTTTGGGTATAACTTCGTATACTGTAGCACCAAACATATCAAGACAATGTAAAACCGTTCAAGAGAATGACAGTATTACAGGGTATTTAGAATCAACTAACAGATAATGAACAATGGTTTCTGTATAATCTCCTTGTCTATAAAAGTTTTTGTTTATACTATCACATATAATAAAATTCAATAAGATACAACAGGTTAAAACCGATGGTGACAGAAGAACAAAAGCTTGATGGGACTTCAAAACAAGAGGATATTAAAACAGCACTACCTATTACGACGTCGTTTTCTTCAAAATGGCTGTTCCCACCATCCAACCTTCTCGACCTCGTTTCTGTTGAGCTCTTTTTCTGTCATTAGTTGTCAGTTTGTCCTCTTTATTTCGCTTTCTGCTCCATTCATTGTGGCCAAGGATCTAGTTTCAATCTTTTCTCACAGTTAAGCAGTTTTTCCAGTACCTCTTTTTGAATATATTATCTTTCCTCCACCATGTGTTGAAGATCAAATAACTGAATATGTCCTGCAAAGTTTCTGTATCCTCGGTTATGTTCCATTGATCCACACGACTGTTTTTGTTCCAGCACTAGGTCATTGTTAGCATCATTGCTTTGTAGTGTAACTTGAAGTCCTCGTTGTCAAAATTGCTTTTGCCTTTCTGGGTACCTTCTGGTTCCATATGAGTTTTGGGATTTTTTTTTCTAGATTTGTAAAATATGCTGTTGGTATTTTGATTGGGGCTGCCCTGAATCTGTACAACTTTGCAAAGGTGACTATGTTGACAATATTGATTCTGCTATCTAGGAGGAAGGGATAACTTTTCATTTTCTGATATCCTCTTTAATCTTCTTTTCAGATTACTATTGTTTTCCTAATATTATTATTATTATATTGCTCTGTTTCCTAATATGAACATTTATTGTGATGAATTTTCCTCTTAAAGCTGGTTTCATAGTATCCCAGAGGTTTCAATCAGTTGTATCATCATTATCATTAACCTCCAGAATTTAAAAAATTTCTTCCTTAATTTGTTCTGTGACTCATTGGTTGTTTAAGAGTGTATTGTTAGTTTTTTAGAAGCTTTTCCCTTTTCCAAAATCTGTTGTTGATGCCCATTTTAATTGCGCAGTAGTTGTTAGTATGCATGAGATAAGTTCTATTTTTTTGTATTTACTAAAGTAGGCTTTGCAGACTAGTATGTGATCTACTTTGGCTGTGCTGCTGAAAAGAATGCATACTGTGTTAGAAAGGGCTAGAATACTTTGTGTATATCCATATATATGCTTGAAGTCCGTATGTTCAAGGATGTGTTTCAGCTTTGAAATTTCTTTCTTGTTTTTTTTTTTTTTTTTTTTTTTAGTTTATCTATCTCCTTGCAAAAGTGGGATGTTAAAATCCCTTACTATGATTGTTATTTACTTGATCTTTTACTTTCAGCAGTTTTTGTTTTATGAAGATAAATCCTCTGGTATTTATTAACATTATCTCTTCACATTGAATTATTCTCTTAAATAGAATGTAGTGACTATGTTTGTCTTTTCTAATCAGTTTTAACTGAAGTTTACCATGTCTGAATTGCTACCCCTACTATCTTTTTGGATTTTGTGAGTTTCTTGAGTGCAACAGACTGATGGATTCTGGTTTTGTTTTGATCTAGTCTGGCAATCTGTGTCTTTTAATTAGAAAGTTGAGACTGTTAACATTGAGATATCTTACTGCAATGCGTTAGTTATTTACTGTCATTATCTTTGTCTGTTGATGTTACCTTATTTTTCTCCTGATGTTTTTTGTTGCTGTTTGTCTGTTGATCTCTCTAGGTTCCTCTGTGTTTTAAGCTGTGTCCAATTTGTTTCTATGGAGAATATTCTTAAGTATCTTGTTTTGAGCTGGCTTAACACTTACATGTCATCTGAGCTGATCTTTTTCATGGAAATACCTTATTTGTCCATCTGTTTTGAAGGTTAGCTTTGCTGGGTATGTTAATCTGGGTTGCAAGTTATTTGCTCTTAAGGGCTTCAAATACTTCTCTCTGAGCTCTTCTAGCCTTTAAGGTTTGTGTTAAGAAGTTTGCTGTGATTTAATTGTTTACCTTTACATATGATTTTTGTTCTTCCCTGGCTACTTTCTGTTTTTTGTGGGGGATTGGATATCTGGTAATTTAATAAAAGCATGCCTTGTTAAGTCCAAGGTTAAGTATATAGACATTTCTGAAAACCTGGCTTATTTAAATTGATTAATGAGGTTACATTTTAGGTTTCTTTGAAGTGCTTTTCTTTGTAGTTGTTCGAACATTCTAAAACTGTAAAAATGAAATGAAATGGTTCATTGCATAAAGGAAAACTATCTGAATAGATAGCAAACAATTCTTTTAAACCTATTTTTGGGTTAAAAACTGTCAGTCATGTATATGTGATTTACATCTTAGAAGGAAAATTTCATGGTCATTGTATAAATAGATAAATGCTAAAAATAATATATGTGGTTTTCTTTATTTGCATATATACTTTTCTTTGGAATTTTTAGAATAATAAGTCATCAAATTCATGTTTCCTTGTAAAGTTGCATATTAGGAAGCAGTTGCCCTGCCAATGAAGTTTTATAAATTATTTATTAATAATGATGGTGAAAATAATTTTTTGGTAGGTTTAATCTTCAAAATAATACCTTATGCTATATAGTTTGGGGACGTCCTTATATGTAGATTAAAATAGGGGCTTAGATTGTCTGACTATTTTGTCACAGAGCTGAAAAGTGTACAGGAGGAGTTTTTAAATAACTGAGATGCATTAACTTTGGCAGTTTATTTGAACAAGAAAAAGATTCTAAAACTAGGCAGCTTTTCAGACTGAAAGTGACATAGAATGCCCTAATCTAGAGAAAACAAGAGACATATAGAAACAGCCTGATTGGTTGTAATCACAGTATTTGCCTTCTATGGGCATGAAGTGATGAGACATTTTATTATATAGCCATGGTTTAAGAGTGGGAGCCTGTAATTGGCTCAAGCACTACTGCTGTGATTGCCTGAGACTCAGCTGCCTGTTACATAATGCACTCAAGTTAGTTTGCTCACTACATGAGGTTATAGTTTCTCTGGTACAAAAGCAGCTGTGGGTCAAATTTTTCACCAGAATGAAAACAGAATTAGACCAAATGTATCAATTTAATAGGCTCAACTTCAGATGTGCCTGTCGCCCAGCCATGCTTTTAAGCAGAGTGCTTCACTGGAGATTCAGAGGAATCAGTTAATTTTTAAAGAACATTACTATCAAAAATTTTACAAAAGCAGCTCTGCATCTTACATTGTATTTTATTTCTCTAGTTTCATGGAGGTGAAATATTTTTAAAAGTCTAGAGAGAATTCCAAGATCATATGGTATTTTTCAAATAAAAATATTCTATATCATCTCACTACAAATCATCTTTTATATTTTTGTACAGTTAAGCAAAGAAAGTCATTAGCATTTGTTAAGCAAAAAACACTGAACCAAGTAAATTATTTCATTTAATCCTCACAAACACTGAGTTGGGAATTAGTGGCACCGTTTGTTTTTCAGTTGAGGAAAGTCTTAGGGGTGGTAAACGCTTAAATGCTTTAGAATCCATATATTGTAGGTTATATCGTTGAAATTTCAACCCATGTTTCACATTTTAGAGATAGATTTATTATACACCGAAAAGTGAAGGAAATCAAACCATTGCTCCACATAAGCAAGATCTTTTAGTTTCCAGTTTTCTTGTTTCATTTTTAAGGTTAGATATAGTTAATACAAGGTCTAACTCAAAATCGGCAAAGTTTGGAAAGCTGTGTTTTTGCGAATCACCATAACCTTTGTCTAGGAAACGACCTCAACAGCCGACGTGTCCACGTTTCCACTTTGTGTTACTGCAGCAGACACACAGCTGCGGATCAAAAACCACAGACAGCCTCAGTCAATGTCTCTCAACATTCGCCCCAATGAGAGCAAAACCTCAGCAAACTTGAGCCCAGGCAGCACATTTTTCATCTATAAAGATGCAAGAAATTGGAATGCAAGACCAATTCTGAACATCAAATAGCCGGAAGGTTTTGAAGGCTCGGCTTCCTGCGCAGAGCTTTTGTTCCCTGTTATTTTGGTTAAGGAAAACTTTGCTATCTTGTGGCATTGCACACATGTGACTAGTCTGGGGCATTTAGGATTGTTTGAGATGACCAGAAATGTTTCCTAATGTCCTCTCACAGCCTGCATTAGGGAGCAATTGTGGGTCATGTTCTCTGTGACACCTGATCTTATAAGTGTGTCCTGATTTTGATGCAAAGCTTTGAGTGGGCTCAGAATCCTTGAGGCAACTATAAAATGGTCTACAGTCTAAAAGTCACTGTGTTTTGGGAACTGCTGTTCCTTTGTCCTGCTCATATATAGGGGATCAGGGGCCCTTGTACCCCAGGCCATATCTCTTTATTTCCCTAGATTCTAAGACTGTTTCCTGGTCTTTTGAGTTAACCCCAGGCATCAGTCTCTCCCTCAAATTTCACCTGCTTGTCAGAGCAGTGACACTTCTCACTTCTCTCCATACTTTTTTCTGGCTCTTCTGTTTGTAGGGATAGAAAGTAGAGTGCTCTCTCCCATACTCACCCTTACATTCTTTCTGGACCAGGAGAGACTGTTCTTTTTATTCTTGCAGAGGCCTAGAGCAGGTCCCAACATCACCTGCCATAAGTGTTGTAGTGATGGCACAAGATAGCAGGCAAAGAAAAGCTTTTTCAGGTGGAGGGGACTGAAATATTGACTCCAACATTCAATATCCAACTAGCTTTGTTCTCCTGTAAGCCTTGGTTTTCCCATCTACGAAGTGACTAACTGTGGTGCAGAGTTGCTGTAAGTCAGAGTCCATGTGTTTAAAGCACTTGTGTAATGCCTGGCATGCAAATAAACACATCTTTCAATGAACTATTGGAACACTGGGATGCAAAACTGTAGTATAGACAGTCCTCAACCTTTGTCAGCCTGGCAGTTGGTAAGATTGGAAGCAATGAAATCAGGATCTGAGTTCTCTTTTATCAGCCCCAGTAATCTTTAGAGAATATTTACCAGGCTTTGATGGAGGCTCACTTTTCTTAAGTATTTTTAAAGATAGATCTGACAATGAATGAAAGTTCTCCCTCAAGGTCTGTATCTGGAGTTGTAGCCAGGGAAGTTCCAGGAAACCTTTGGAACCACTGAGAAGGACTGACAACTTTTGAAGGTTCACTAGACACTCAGAAGAAGAGCTTTCTAAATGACGGGTGTAAAGGCAGGACTCTAAAATTAGATTGAACAAGCACTTGGGTGTGCTAGCAGGGAAGTGAGCGAAGTGACCTCAGGACCTTTTCATTTCTAATTTCTGGGTGTCTATGGAAAGATCTACTTCTCCATATTTTCAAATGTAGTTTTTCTTTGTCCTTGTAGGCATTTCCCCCTCAGATATTATACGTTCTGCTGAAAATACTTAAAATGATAATGAAAGTACCATTTCATATCTTACTACATTTAGTCCACTTTAAATCCTATCTTGCAAATTCTTCCTCTTATAATGCAGTTGTTCCGTTAATGTTGCCTTGTGTGTGTTGCTATTTCTAAATTAGATATATAGCAGAGTTAAACCACTTTTGATAAAGAATTTAATATCTAGTGGCAGATCAATTGGTGACTTTGTGTTGTGAATATAGCTGAAAATTATAGAGCATCTTTCATGTTGTTATTTCCTGGAATACAAAGCGGATTCAAATGCAGAAGGAAAACTTTATGCTAGAAAGATTAAAGTAGAAATCTTACAGAAACATGCTCTATGATGGACATTTTCAGGATGCAATGTCAGGAAGACTGCAAAATGCTGTGAATATGTAGAAGGGAATTGAGTGCAAAAGAACAAGGGCAAGATCTTTCTAGTAGGAGAGACCAGCATGGAATTGAGAAAGACACAGAGAAGATTAATCATGGCTTTGAGGTTTGCAGGGGGGCTGTGGGCTGGGAGTGATGCAAGACACAAGCCCTAAGAATTTAGTAGTGTTATTTAGAATAAGTGAAGTTTTAGGGAGCTATTTGTGGTGTTAGGCTCTCACCACTATTGGAAGAAGAACCCAGAACTCACCAGCCAATTATAGCTTTGGTAGCAGGAAAGGCTGTGGACATTAAGTCACCATTTCACTTAAGCCCTGGCACGAGGTAACTGGCAGGTTAGGTCAGCAGCAGTGCTGGGGGCTGCAGCTGGGAGGTACGAGTGTAGGTCAGGAAGAACACAGAAGAAAAATACTAGGGAGAGAGACTTACGTATGGCAAGGGAGACAGTTGCTGACTTTACCACTTGACAGGAGCTGGCCTTTATTTTTGACTTTCAGCCTTTACTTGGATGCTGGATCTTCTACTTTGGAATTAAAGAGAAAGGGAATTAAATGAATTTTCTAGAATATCTACTATTGAAATGTACCTGCCAAAGAAATGGGAAACATAATAGGTTCAGCCCTCACCCTACTGCACCCGTGCATTCGTTTTCAGGGCAGTGGGATTCCAAAGCTCCTCCTCTTCCCCT
This sequence comes from Cavia porcellus, assembly GCF_034190915.1. Taxonomy (NCBI): domain Eukaryota; kingdom Metazoa; phylum Chordata; class Mammalia; order Rodentia; family Caviidae; genus Cavia; species Cavia porcellus. Next base: position 75,318,115 of record NW_026947494.1, on the reverse strand, counting down.
CTCTGCCATGGCTGCTCTTCAGATGTCAAAGTCTGGACTATAGGAACTGGGCCTGGCGGTTAGCAGGCTTTCAGGAAATTAGGCTGTTGACTTTTTCCTCTCCATGCCTGATTTCTTCATTCTCTCATTCTCTCTGTTTTTATTCTTCCCTACTAGCCTCTTGAAAATCAATTAATTTATTTTTAAGAAGTGTCTCAGTTGACTGCAGAGCTATGCCATCAGATTATAACATCACCTGCATATTTTTCTTTTCATGAAGCAGAATCATATCCTAAATTTAGAAATTTTGATTATTTTTAGAAGGAGAAGTTAATATATCTCGGGCTCTCAAGATATAATTCATTTTAAGAAATTAATGAAGGGTGTGGTGGCACATACCTGTGATTCCAGCACTTGGGAGGTTGAGGCAGGAGGATTGCTGTGAGTTCAACCTGAGCTGTATAGTAAATTCAAAGCCAGCCTAAAGTACACAGTGAGACTCTGTCTCAAAAACATACATGAAATAAAGAGATGGTCTAATTTTTTTTAAGAGTGTAGGAAATATAAAAAAAGACTGTAACTCAAAACTCATGAGCTAGCTCCTCAGGCATGATGTTAACATAGGGCCACCCACCTGATGCAGTTTCCTGTGCTATGGTTGTCTGCTCTTTGCTGCTAGGTTCTTTCTTTTCTCTCTCTCTGTCTCTGGCTCTCCCCTTTTTTATTAGTACATGTCATTTATAGTCATTTCGGGGAAAGGGTACATGTACATAACATACTGTTTCTTTTTTTTAACCCTTCCCCCCTCTCCCTTTCTCTCTGAATCCCCTTCCCCTGTTTTGATTCTTGCTGATATCATTAATCTTATCTCCTGTTTCTGATATATAGTGTTCACATTCCTTGAGTTGATTAGGTTCCTGTACACGGCATATTTTCATTCTGTACATTTCTCTTTCCCTTCCTCTGCATCCTTCAGTATTTAATTTTCTTTTTCATTTTTTAAATTTTATTTAAAGAAAGAAAGAAAATTTAAAAAACAAAATAGAAAAAATATAACACAAAATTTAAAAAATTAGCATCATAAAATCACTAATTGATATATTACATATTGTCATCTTAGCAAAAGTTGTTAAAGTTACAATATCAAAGAACAAAAAGTGGCTAGACACTCAGATATTGACAGTGCAATCTCTTCTGTTCAGTGATCTAATAGAAATTTAGTAATACGGTTATCTAACTTACACACTGTACATACCATTATATCCTTTAGAGCACTTTCCTTCTCTTTCACTTTTACAATATCTATTATACTTTTTGGCTCTTATTATTCTGTTCTTATTATTTTTATACTAGAGAGACAATGTGATATTTACTAATGTGAGTCTTGTTTATTTCACTTATGAAGATATTCTCAAGTTGCCTCCATTTACCTATAAAGGCCTCAAGGTCATCTTTTTTATAGTTGAATAATATTCCATTGTAACAAATACCACATTGTTTTCATCCACTCTGTGGTTGATGGGCATTTTGGTTGTTTCTAAGATTTAGGTATCACAAATTGTGATGCTATGAACATAGGTGCACATATATCACTGTGACATGATCTTTTCAATTTTTCTGAGAAAATACCCAGGAGGGGAATTGTTGGATTGAATGAAACTTCCAATCCTAGTTTTTTGACGACTTTCCATACTGATTTCCACAGTGGTTGCACCAGTCTACACTCCCACCAACAGTGGAGCAGTGTTTCTTTTTCCCCACATCCTCGCCAACATTTGTTATCAGTTGATTTCCTGATGGCAGCCATTCTTTCTGGAGTGAGATGAAATCTTAATGCTGTTTTAATTTGCATTTCTGGAATGACCAGTGATGGTGAACATTTCTTCATGTATTTATTTGCCATTTGTATATCTTCATCTGAGAACTGTGTGTTCATCTCTGATGCCCATTTTTGGAAAAGGTCTTTGAATTTGGGGGACTTGATTTTTCTAAATTCTTTATATGTTCTGGACATAAGTCCTTTGTCTGAGGCATTGTGGGATAAAATTCTTTCCTATTCTGTGGGTTTTCTTTTCACTTTGTTGGTGATTTCTTTTGAAGTGCAGAAACTTTTTAGTAATAGGAGATCCCAGCTGTTGATTCTTTGAAGTATTTCCCATGCAGTTTGCGTTTTATTCATGAATTCTCCCCCTACCCGATGTCTCCAAGATTTTTACCTAGCTTGTCCTTCAGTAGATTTATTGTTTCTGTTTTAGTATTTAGATCCTCAATCCATTTTGACTTTAGTTCAGTGTATGGTGATAGGAATGGGTCTATTTTTAGTCGTGGGCATTTAGAAAGCCAATTTTTCCAACACAATTTATTAAAGAGGCTATCCTTCCAGTGAACATATTTAGCCCCTTTGTCAAATATCAGGTGGCTGAGTGCTTTTGTAGTTGTGTTTGCATCTTCTAGTCTGTTCTATTGATCCTCAGGTCTGTTTCTTTGCCAGTATCATGCTGATTTTATCACTGTGGCTTTGTAGTATAGTTTCAAGTCAGGAATTGAGATGCCTCCTGCCTTGCCTTTGTTGCCCAGAATCACCACTGCTATTCTAGGTTTCTGCTGTTTCCAGATGAATTTTAGAAATATTTTCTCTAGATCTGTAGTGGTATGTTAATGGTGTTTTGTTGGGGAGTGCATTGAATCTGTATAACAGTTTTGGGAGTATGGCTGTTTTCACAATGTTGGTTCTTCCTAAACAAGAGCAAGGAATATCCTTCTATTTTCTAATATCCTCTTCAATCTCCTTTTTTAGAGTAGTATGATTTTCAGCACATAGATCTTTTACATTCTTGGCTAGGTTGATTCCTAGGTATTTCATTTTTTTAGATGCTATTATGAAAAGCGATATTTCCATAATTTATCTCTCATGGAGTTTTTTGTGTACAGGAATGTTATTGATTTCTGAGTGTTGACTTTGAATCCAGCTATGCTGCTGAATTTAATTATTATCACCAGCAGTCTTTTAATGGAGTTTTTGGTATCTTCTATATAGAGTATCATGTTGTCTGCAAATAATTATAATTTAACTTCTTTTCCTATTTTTATTCCTTTTATTTCTCCCTCTTGTCTGATTGCTCTGGATAATATTTCCAGAACTATACAGAATAGGGGTAGTGATAGTGGCATCCTTGTCTTGTTCCTGATTTTAGAATGAAGGCTTTCAGTTTATGTCTGTTTAGTATAATGTTGGCTGTTGGTTTGTCATAGATGGCTTTTATGAGACCGTCTATTCAGAGTTTCTGTAGGGGTTTTATTATGAAAAGTTGTTGGACTTTATTGAAAGCTTTTTCTGCATCTATTGAGATGATCCTGTGATTTTTATTTTTGGCTCTGTTTATGTGGTATATTATATTTATTGATTTGCATATGTTGAACCATCCCTGAATTCCTGGAATAAATCCCTTTTGGTTGTGGTGTATAATCTTCTTGATGGTTTGCTGCATTCTATTTGGCAATATTTTATTGAGAATCTTTGCATCAATGTCATTAGTGAGACTGGTCTATAGTTCTCCTTTTTGGTTGGGTCTTTCTTTGGTTTTGGTATCAGAGTGACACTTGTCTCTAACAATGAGTTAGGGAGGACTGCTTCTCTTTCAATTTCATTGAAGAATTTAAGGAGTATTGGCATTAAATCTTTTCTAAATTTCTTATAGAATTCATCCATGAATCCATCAGGACCTGGACTTTTCTTTGTTGGTAAGATTTTAATCACATTTTTATTTCAGTAGCTGATATTGGGTTATTCAAAATTGCTATATCTTCTGATTGAGCTTTGGTCATCATATCTTCCTAAAAACCTGTCCATTTCCTCTGTGTTTCCACCCTATGTTGAGTAGAGATTTTCAAAGTAGGTGTTCATGATCTTTAGAATTTCCATGGGATTTGTAGTAATTTCCATCTTTTCAGTCCTCATTGTGTGGATTTGAGTTTTTTTTCTTTTTCTTGATAAGTTTGCCCAGGGGTTTGTCAATTTTGCTTATTGTCTCAAAAAACCAGCTCTTTGATTCATTAATTCTTTCCATTGTTCTTTTAGTTTCAATTGCATTAATTTCTGCTCTAATCTTTTCAATTGTCTCTCTTCTATGAGCTTTGGGTTTGACTTGCTCTTCCTTTACTAGAAGCTTGGGATGTAGCATTAGGTTATTTATTTGTGTTCATTCCATTTTCTTTATGTGACTATTTATTGCTATATGTTTCCCTCTTAGACTGCTTTCTTTGCATCCCATAGGTTACGTTATGTTGTATCTGCATTTTCATTGTATTGTAGGTATTGTTTTATTTCTTCTTTAATTTCATCTGTAACCCACTGGTTATTCAGAAGGTTGTTATTTGATTTTAATGTATTTATGCAGGTTTTTTAGGGTTTTTTTGGTCATTGATTTCCAATTTTAGTGCTCTATGATCAGATATTATGCATGAAATAATTTTGTTCCCTTTGCATTTAGTTGAGAATGCCTCATGGGTTAATATATGTTCTACTTTGGAGAATGTCCCATGTGCAGCTCAGAAGAATGTATATTCTGATGTGGTTTGGTGGAACACTCTGTAAACATCCACCAAGTCCATTCATTCACAGGTATGATTCAGTTCGGTTATTTCTTTGCTAATTTTTTTGTCCAGTTGATCCATCTCTTTGTAACAGTGGGGTGTTACGGTCTCCCGTTACAATTGTGTTCTTGTGTATTTTATTTGTCATGTCCATTAGTATTTGTCTTATATAGTTGGGTGCTCCTGTATTTGCTGCATAAATATTTATAATTGTTAGTTCTTCCTCATGAATTTTTCCACTAACACGTAGGTACTGGCCTTCTTTATCTCTTTTAATCCTTTTAGGTTTGAAGTTCACTTTGTCTGCAAACAGAATACCTTCCTCTGCTTTTTTCTGGGTTCCTGTTGAATGTAATACTGTTTTCCACCCTTTGACTTTTTTTTTTTTTAAATCGGTACCAGAGATTGAACTCATGACCACCTGCTTACAAGGCAGGTGCTTATGCCACTGAGCTAAATCCCCAGCCCCTACCCTTTAACTTTTTAATCTATGAGTTTGTTTTTGAGTCAGAAGTCTTTTTTGTATACAGCATATTGTGGGATCTTATTTCTTGATCCATTATGTCAACCTGTTCCTTTTGATAGGTGAATTGAGGCCATTTACATTTATGGATATAACTGATATGTACTGGCTTGACTTTGCCATGTTGTGTTACTATTGCTGGTTTCTTGCTTTTATCCCTTGTTTAATTTCTTGTCCAGCTTGGTGGTTTCTTTCTGTTGTTGTTCTGGAGATCATGGTCATTTTTATCTCTACCTAGTATGTCTTTCAGTTGGTTTGGTGAATATGAATTCTTTCAGTTGTTCTTTGTCATGAAAGTATCTTGTTTCTCCATTAAATTTGAAGGACAGTTTTTCTGGGTACATCAATCTGGGTTGAAAGTTGTTTTCTTTTAGGGCTTGAAACACTTCACTCCAAGCTCCCATCTTACCTTAAAGGTTTGTGCTGAAAAGTGTGCCATGATTTTATATAGGCTTTCCTTGATAGGTGAGCTGTGTCTTTTCTCTAACAACTTTTAGTATTCTATTTTTTATGCTGCATGTCTGGGATCTTAATTATTATATGTCTGGGTGTAGATTTATGTTGGTTGTGACTATTTGGTATTCTGTATGCCTCACTTATTTGTATATCAGATTTTTTTCCCTATGTGTGGGCAATTTTCTGCTATTACTTCTATGAATAGTTTAGTTATGATATTTGCATTGACTCCTGCATCTTCACTGATGGCTATTGGTCTTATATTGTTTCTTTTGGTATTATCTTGAAGCGGCTGTATTGTCAGTTCATGCCACTTTGTTGTTTTTATAAGCTCTACCCTTTCATGATTGCTATCTGTGATCCTGTCTTCAAGGTCTGAAATTCTATCCTCAGCTTCACTTAATCAATTTTGCCAGCTTTCAATAGAGTTTTTTGTATATTGGGTATCTCTTAATTTGTTTCATGAATTCTGCTTGTTTTCTGCATTGTTCATTCAAAATTTCAATCAATTTCCTATACTCCTATTTTTTTTTTATCTATTTCTTCTCTAGCTATGTTGAGCAACTTATTTACTAAGGTTGTTATTTCTACCTTTTTGTAAAACGTTATTTGTAATTTGATTTCCTCTATAGCCTCATGGATTTGTTTCTTTACTTGATTTGATATCTTTTCAGAGATATCCGGTATATGACTTTTAAAGTCCTCTATTTCAGTGTCATCTGTACTTGCTCATGATAGACTAGATGTTTGAGATTGCATTTTGCCTTTTTATTTTGTCATTTTCACCTTTTGGGTAAATATTTGGTCTTTTAATCCCAACAGTCTCAACTGTCTGTAGTGTGAGTTTTAGGGTCCTACTGTGTGGTTGAAGTTTGTTCAATTGCTGGGTACCACAATGAAGAGGAGATCCAGTCACCTGAATTCCTCCTACACAGCCTGTTGGGTAAGTCTATATTCTTTCTGGTCTAACTGGCTTTACAAGTATTGATGTAGGTCAGCTCTTAGTTCCTGCTGCTGCTATGTCTTCAGGTTGTTGCAGTCACCAGATCTCCCTATCTATAGTGTTTGTGTCAGCTGAGGCCCTACTATGTCACTGGGGAGTCTCATAAGCTCTTTTAATTTTCTCCAAGTTGGCGGAGGCCTTATTGGTGCACTCCTTAACCTGTCTGATGTTCTCTGTGTGAAGGAGGGGATTACCCACTCTCTTGCCAGGTTCATCAAGGTCTTACAGTTGGAGTGAATTTCACTTTAGCTCCTATTTACCCACTGCAGACCTCTATTTTAGGGGCAAACTCACCACACTGACTGGAGCCTGTTGAGGTCTTCTGTTTGGGTGAGGGGTCCCTGAGTCTCCCATCCAGCCAGCACTGTAATTCACGATAGTCCAAGGTTCTGGGAGAAGGGGTTGGATCCAAAGATCAAGTGAGTACTAGGTCCAGATGATGGGTAGGTTCCCCAGGGGATGGGCCTCTGGTGGCTGTCTGAGGCAGCTCAGTTGTGCCACAGGTGTCCCAGGTGTTCCTGTGGAGGGGTGGGCCCAGTGGCAGCCATCTGAGGAGGCTAGGTCATGCTGGGATGTCCGAGGTATTCCTGCCCTAGGGGTGGGCCCAGCATTGATAGCCCTAGGTGACCCAGGCCTGCTGGGGTGGCCCAGGTGTTCCTGCAGAGGTGCAGGCACAGTGGCAACAGTCCCAGGTGGCTAGGTCATGCTGGGGACATCCCAGGAGTTCCTGGCCAAGGGCTCAGTCTCTAACTCTTGATCAAGCAGGTTTTAAATATGTACACTGGCCAGCTTTCCCCTATTTTCTGTTCTTTTCTCTCCCTCTTGCCTATTATTGAGCTGTGTAGATTTAGATGTCTACAAGACATCTTTAACTGGAATTTCAGAGGTGAAAATTTGACATCTTTATCATTTCTCTTCCATTATTTCCTCACTAAATATCTTTTCTCAGTTTTTGCATTCTAATGCTCTTTTAGTCCTCTAGTTTACATTGTCATTTGGTTTGTCTTGCTTAAAATGAGTGATATCAAGTTTCAGATGGGCCCCAACATGACTCTAAAGTCATATACAGTTTCCTGGTCAATTCACTGCCTCTTCTAAGAGATGGTTTCTTCCCTCTTTTTCTGTTTTCTTGATAACTCACCCAATCTAGTGTACTTGTATCAGGATCCGTGTTCTGTGCCTCCTATTGCTACTAGAAAGGAAGAGTTCTGCTTCTACCTCGAGCTAACATCTTCATTGTCTTCAGGGTACTATCCTCTCACCATCTTAATGACTTCCCTTTAGTGTTCTTGTTTCTCTCTTTAGATCATCTATTTCTTTCTATTTAATTATTTTGTTAAGCATATGTGGTGGATTGACAATTGGTGATAAGCTTGTATTATCCAGCTGAACTGAATCAGTGTGGCGTTGGATGTTGATGGTCCACTTGAAGATTGTTGCCAACAATATTGAAGGAGAACTGGAGTGGAAGACGTTGTTTTGTTGGTTCACCTGGAGGAGCTTCTTGAGTTTCCTTCTCAATATGAACTTGGCTGTTCTTATTGTCAGAGGAGCTTGAGACCTTGTTGCAGCTGAGGATGGCTGCAGTTACCTTTGGAGGAGCGCTGGTCCTTAACCTGAATACCATTTCCTGGCTCCAGTGTAGATCCTTCAGCCTGCTGGCACAGATACTTCACCATGCTGGCACAGACTTTCTAGCTTCCACTGACCTTTGGGCCTTCCCAGTGCAGATGCATGACACAGACTTCCATGAGTTATAGTTGTGGGATCTAAGTCTTCAGTTGGACTCTTGCAGTACATTGCTATAGGATCCAGGCCCTCAAATGGATTCTTTGAATCTCTAATGTATGGGCAAATTTCCTTCACTCTTTTGTATTTGATTCTTTGGATAATTACTATGAAAAATCCTACAATTTAGGTGTCCCGTATTAAATTGTTTCCCTTGCAAATCCCTACTATAATAGCATACAAATACAGCTTGATATCACTTATTTTAAAGAAAATTTTCCTTTGATATCATATTCTTCATTTGGTATGGGACACTATTCTGTTCCCCTTCTCAGAAATACACCATGAGAAATACGTTCACTTTTCATCCCTCAGTTTCTCTTTCATCCTTTACCCTCAACTGGTCTTTTCCCCTACACTATAACAGGAATTAGTAAGGTGATGAGTGACCTTCTTGTCATAGCAGTTATCCCGTCAGAGGTGCTCACTTGACTCAATCCCTTCCTTAGAGCATCCCCTGCTGAAGGCTTTCTTATCTACTCCACTTGATTTTTCTCCTAGCTTACTGGTTACAGCTACTTAATTTTCTATGGAAACTCTACTTCTCCATAGGACATTAAATAGGTAATGTACTCTTCTCTTTCATGTTCAAACTCTATTTCTAGGAAATTCTTTCTGATTCTGTAGTCTGTTCCTAATCACAGTTATACAGTTTAAAAACATTTATAGTGATGCCCAGTGACCTCCAAGCAGCTTAGTAGGGGCCTGAATACAGCCCCAGGAACTGAACATGTGTGAGTTAATTCCCAGTGCATGGGGAAAGCTTTGGCACATCACTACCAGCTGGTAAGACCAATCCCAGCTGGTAAGACCACTCCCAGCATCTCAAATCACCAGAGGACCCATGGGAGGTTCCTGAAGGCCTAACTGGGCCATGCCCAGCGATCTTCAAGTGTCTAACAAGGGCCTGAATCCAGTCCTGGGAGCCAAAAATGCATGAGTTGATTCCCAGCACATGGTAGAAGTTTTGGAACATCACTTGAAACTGGAAATATAGGAAAATGACAAAACAAAAGAGCAAAATGCAATCTCAAACTTCCAGCACAATCCTGGAACGCCTAAGAGACATGGACAAAAGAAAAAAATATAAGCTATACCTACAATTCCTGAAATGATAACAGCTGAAGTAAAGAAACAACTCTGAGAAGCTATGAAAAAACTCAGATAAAAAATAATCTCCCAGGTAAAAAAGAAATTATAAATGTAATGAAAGAAATACTGAATGCATCTAAAGAAGACATAGTTTAAAAATTAGAGGAACAATGGAAAAATATAGAAACCTGTAATGAACAATATAAGAAACAAACAGAATACATGAAGCAGTTTCAAAGAGATATACAGGAAATCAAAAATTCCAATGAAAGTTGGCAAAACAATCTCAATGAAAGTGAAGATAGAATTTCAGACCTTGAAGACAGGATTGCAGCTAGTGAACAGGAAAGGAAAGATCTTTTAAAAATATCAAGGAATCAGAAAATAGAAATTCAACAGCTGCAAGATGCAAAGAAAAACAACATAAGATTGATAGGGATAAATGAAAAAGAAGGGGATAACACAAATGATATCAAGAGGCTGTTTAGATAAGTAATAGTGGAAATTTCCCAAACATGAGAATGGAAACTGACATATAGATCAGTGAAGCATATAGAACTCCAAATAACCATAACCACAATAAAACTATACCCCGACATATAATAATCAATATTCCAGAAATCCAACACAAGAACAGAATATTAAAAGCTGTTAGAGAGAAGAGACAGATCACCTAGAAAGGAAAGCCTATGAGAATCACAGCAGATTTTCCCACACAATGAATTTGAGAAGAGCATGAAGTGAAGTATTTCAAATCCTAAAGGAAAATGACTTCCAACCCAGACTGATGTACCCTGAAAAACTGTCCTTCAAAATGGATGAGAAATAAGATACTTCCATAACCAAGAACAGCAGAAGAACTTCATGATCACCAAACCAACACTTCAAAAAATACTGAAAGACACTCTAGAAAGAAATAGAAAAAAGCAACTAAGCAAGGCAAATAATAAAAAAAGAAAAAGAAAAAAAGAATCAACAACAGAAAGATAACATGTCAACAATAAACTAATATATATCAGTTATAACATTAATGTAAATGGCCTCAAGTCACTCATCAAAAGAAACAGACTGACAGAATGGATCAAGAAACAACATCCAGCTGAATGCTGTGTACAAAAAACCCACCTAACCCAAAAGGAAACTCATACATTGAAAGTCAAAGGATGGAAAACAATACTCCATGCAACAGGATTCCCCCAAAAAGCAGGGGTAGCTATTCTGTCTGCAGACAATGTGAACTTCAAACCAAGTATGATTCAAAGAGATAAAGAAGGTCACTACATACTAGTTAGGGGAAAACTTCAAAAAGAAGAGATAAATTTTTTTTTCCTTTTTTTATCGGTACTGGGAATTGAACTCAGACCACCTGCTTCAAAAGCAGGTGCTTATGCCGCTGAGCTAAATCCCCAATCCCAAGAGATAAAAATTTTAAGTATATTTGCACCAAATTTGGGAGCACTCAGCTATATGAAACAAATGTTAACAGAAATGAAAAATCAAATTAGCAATAACACAATTATAACAGGAGACCTTAACATGCCATTGCCACAAAAGGACAGATCAACCAGATAGAAAATCAGCGAAGAAATAACAGAATTGAATCACACCTGTGAACAAATGGACTTGGTGGACATATAAAGAGTGTTCTGCCCAACAACATCAAAATATACATTCTTCTCACCAGTACATGGAAAGTTCTCTAAAATAGACCATATTCTAGCCCACAGAATATGCTTAAGTAAATGTGAAGAATTGAAATTATCCCATGCATGTTATTGGATCATAGTTCTGTGAAACTAGAAATTAATGACAAAAGAAACTGCAAAATCCCCACAAACACATGGAAATTGAATAATGAACTCCTGAGCAGTCAGTAGGTCACAGGGAAAATTAAAGAAGAAATTAAACAATATCTACAAGCAAATGAAAATACAAATACATCTTACTGGAAGCTGTGGGATGCAATGAAAGCAGTCCTCAGAGGAAAATTTATTGCAGTGAATTCCAACATCAGGAAAACAGAACAAACACAAATAAACAACCTCAAACATCTAGAAAAAGAAGAGCAAGTCAAGCTCAAAGCCAAAAGAAGAGAAGAAATTACAAAGAGCAGAGCGGAAATCAATGCGATAGAGACTAAGAAAACAATATAAAGAATCAATGAATGAAAGAGTTGGTTTTTTGAAAAAAATAAGTAAAATTGATAAGCCCCTAGCCAACCTTATTTAAAAAAGGGAAGAAAAAAACTTAAATTCACGCAATAAGGAATGAAAAGGGTGAAATCACTACAGACCCTGTGGAAATACAGAAGATCATCAATACCTATCTTGAAAACCTTTACTGTCATAGGCTTGATAACATAGAAGAAATAGACAGATTCCTAGAAACATATGAATTACCAGAACTGGGTCAAGAAGATGTAAAACTGCTGAATAATCCAGTTTCAATGAATGAAATTGAAAATGTAATTAAATCCTTACCAACAAAGAAAAGCCCAGGTCCAGACAGATTCACTACAGAATTCTACAAGAAATTCAAAGAAGATTTAATGTGGACATTCCTTGTCATGGTTTATGCCAGTGGCCCCCAGGCCTCATGTGTTTACATTGTGCACTTGTGATTGGTTTATTTTCTAGTGCTTGGATTGATGCTTTCAGGCTACACTTGCCTATGGGAGAGCCAGCATACAATATAATTACTGAAAGAAGGCATGTCTCTCTCTCTCTCTCTCTCTCTCTCTCTCTCTCTCTCTCTTGCCAATTTTTGCCTTGCTGTTTGTAGCCACCATGAACTGCGGCCCCGCCATGCCACCCAGCCTTGGGGCCAACTCGGTATGAACTGAAACCTCCAAAAACTGTAAGAAATAAACCCTTTCTTTCCCAACTTTGACAATCAGTATTTTGTCTTAGCAATGAGTAAATTTAACTAAGACACTCCTTAAACTCTTCAATGAAATTGAAAGGGAAGCAATTCTCGCTAACTCATTCCTGGAAGCAAATATTACTCTAATACCAAAGCCTGAGAAAGACCCAATCAAAAAAGAGAACCACATGCCAATCTCCCTAATGAACATAGATGCAAAAATTATCAATAAATATTGACAAATAGAATGTAGCAATGAAGAAAGTTATACATCATGACCATCTCAGGGATGCAAGAATGGTTCAACATACACAAATCAATAAATGTAATCCACCATATCAATAGAGCCAAAAATAAGAATCACATGATCATTTCTATAGAGGCAGAAAAAGGTTTTGATAAGGTCCAACACTTATTCATGAGAAGAACCTTACAGATAATTGGAATAGATGGTCCTTACCTCAATATGATAAAGGCCATCAATGACAAATCACCAGCCAGCATCATATTAAATGGTCAAAAGCTGAAAGCCTGTACCCTAAAATCAGGCATAAGACAATGATTTCCATTATCACCACTTCTATTCAATATAGTACTGTAAATACTAGCAGAGCAATTAGACAAGAGAGAGAAATAAAAGGAGTAAGTATAGGAAAAAAGTTACATTATCATTATTTGCAGATGACATGATACTCTCCACAGAAGACCCCTAAAACTCCATTGAAAGGCTTGTAGGTATATTAAATAAATTCAGTAATGTAGCTGGATACAAAGTCAACACTCAAAAATTGAAAGCATTCCGATACACTAACAACAAAATCATGGAGAGAGAAATGAGAGAAGCCACACCCTTCACACTAGCAACCAAAAAAATGAAATATTTAGGAAATTTCTCTTACAAAAGAAGTGAAAGATCTACCCGTGGAAAATTATAATATCCTGAAAAAGAAATAGACCAGGACCTCAGAAAATGGAAAGACATCCATTGTTTATGGATAGGAAGAACAAACATTGTGCAAATGGCCATTCTCCAAAAATTATTATACAGATTTAATGCAATCCCAAACAAAATACTACTAGCATACCTCACAGATTTAGAGAAATAACTCCTAAAATTCCTCTGGAATCAGAAGAGACCTAGAATAGTACAGTCCCTCAGACAAAGGACTTTTGTCTAGAACATATAAAGAATTAAAAAAAATCAGACCTCCAAAATTAAAAGACCCAATCCAAAAATGGGCACCTGAGATGAATACACAGTTCTCAGATGAACAACAATACAAATGGCAAATAAATACATGAAAAAAAAAGTTAAGAATCATTACACATTAGAGAAATGCAAATTAAAACCACACTGAGATTCCATTTCACTCCAGGAAGAATGGTCAGGATAAAGAAAACTACCAACAACACATGCTAGAGAAGCTGCGGGTAAAATGGAACACTTCTGTACTTTTGGTGGGAGTGTAGACTGGTGTAACCACTGTGGAGGTCAGTCTGGAGATTTTTCAAAAAGCTGGTATTGTAAGTCCCATTTGACCCACCTATTCCACTTCTGAGCATATTTCCAGAAGAACTGAAAACATCACACCACAGTGATTTATGTGCACCCATGTTTATAGCAGCACAATTTGTAATAGCCAGATCTTGGAAACAGCCTAAATGCCCATCAATTTAGGAATGGATAAAAAGATGTGGTATTTTTATACAATGGAGTACTACTCAGCTATAAAGAGTGATCACATTGAGATATTTATAAGTAAGTGGATGCAACTTGAGACTATACTCATAAATGAATGAATCAATCTCACCTGTGTAAATACCGTATTAGTCTCCCTAGTGTAAGAAACGGTAAGAGTACATAAGATACAAAATACTCAATAAATACAGTGAAGGGATAAGAATCTCTGTAAAGGGAAAAAATAATATCTCAGGCAAAATGAGGAAAAAGAAAAAGGACAGGAAAGAAAAACTATCTAAAATTGTGTAAACACACTTAGGATAGCTAAGACGATTGTTCTACAAGTTTCGTAAGTTCTTGGAACAAAAAGTTAACATTCATAGGATTGGAACAATTGTGTATACTATTGTATGGTGATCTGAGGAACTCTTGATGATACTATGTAAAATAACACCACCACTGATGTTCCTACCACCTGTTTGGAAGGCCTATATTGTCAGGGTTTTGGGTTCTTTGCTATTGTTATTTATTTGTCTTTTATGTTTTGTGTTTTCTAGGAATTTATTTTGTTTTTCCCTCCAATACAGAAAGGATAGGTATACATGTAGAGACACATAAATGTGTAGAATTTCCCCTAAACAGTTTATGAGAATCGATTATATAATGCATGATACAATGAACAACTACTTTGAAGAAAAAGAGACTCTATGGTATCCAGTGCTGATTCCATAGCATCATGCTGCGAAATCCAGCAATACTATTATTCTTTGTTCAGAGTGGCTTTAGTCTGTTTTGTATTGTTTAATTTGAACATACATGAAGGTATGGACAGCTGTTTGAAGAGAACGAGAGACATTATGGCAGCCATTGTTGATTCCCCTATTGTCTGGTTTTGAAGGCCTATAATGCCTTCATCATTTTGTTCTGCTCGGTTTAATACTATTTTGTTTTGTATGAGATCATTGTGTGCAAAGATATGGACAATTATTTGGAAGAAAACAAGAGACATTACGGTAGTCAGTGATGATTTCCTATTGTCTTGCTGTGAAATGTGTCACTTACATTGTTTTCTTCCTATCTGCTTTGTTCTGTTTTATTGTTTAGTTTTACTCTTTAAAACAAAATTAAAAACATTTATAAAGTTGTTCCTCTTAGTAACATCTTCATCTGTGGCTGGTAGCCTCACCTCCAGACACAGATAGCCAGTGACCTGCTTTGTACCTCTATTCTGAAATCCAGCAGTCTCTCTAACACGATATAACCCAAGTATTATAGTTCTAGATGGCAGCTCTGTGCATTCTCAGTCCTGGCCATATCAGTAAATAGTTTTACTGCCCACCAGGTTTACCCCAGAGGTCAAACTCAGACCCTCTTTATCTTATAATCTACAAGTCCCAACAGTTCCATAGACATGTCTCAGTATAGTTCATTTCCTTTCATTCTTTGGCTTTAGAGCTTTTCTAAAGCCAGCAAAATTTTTGCTGCAAAACTTCAGTGACTACCTGACAACGTTCTGAATTCTATTCACGTACCTACCTCTTTCTTCCTCATAGAAACCAGAGTAACCACTCCAAAAATGTAGATAAGTCTACCTCAACAGAAAAGAGACTAAAGCTGATCATGGCCCTGGTTGCTGTAAACAATCTGATCTCTTTATATTTCTGTGATAATATCTTTGTATATTCTCTACCTTGCTCACATTCTCCAGCCCTACTGGTCATTCAGTCTTTCAAATATCCCTTTTCCTATCTTAGGGCCTTTGCACATGCTGTTCCTGTTGTTTGTAATACATTTCTTCTACATTTTAAAAAAATTTTCTCTTCTTCAAATTTAAGCTTCACTTTACATGTCGCCTTCTCAGAGGGGACTTTCCTAACACATTTAGTGGCCTGCACCACTGTCTACAAAATTACCATTTTATCGTTTTCATATCACTTTTGCACCTGAAATTATCTTTTTTTGCTAATTTGGTTTTTGCACTGTCTGTAATTCTGTTAGCTAGCTTTTATGCCATAAATTGCACCCCAAGCTTGGAAAATCAAGTGTTTACTGAGCATTTTGGGGTGACAAGCTAACAGAATAGGGCTTAAATGAATGGCTTAGCTGGGCTTGCCCACATGATTGAGGTCAGGTGGGTGCCTATGCTTCCGGAAGTTGGTTGACTGTGATTTTGGGACAAAGTTTCTTTTTGCAACTAGCAGGTCAGCTCAGGCTTATTCACATGGTGGGTGACAGGATTTTTGGGAAAAGTCACATTAACCATTTCTCTTGAGATTTGCACAATGTTTATTCTGTCCCATTGACACAGTGGAGTCAAAGCAATGACATTAACTCTTTTGTTTAATAAAGGAAGCTACAGATGACTTTGCAAGGGACCACTGATTTTTTTTTGTCTTTGAGACAGGGTTTCAGGTTGGCTTGAACTTACTTTGTAGCCCAGGTTGGCCTCCAACTCACAGGGACCCTCCTGACTCAGGGAGAGAACAACTGCAATCACTTTTGCAACCAACTCACTACAATGGTCCATATTTGCAATTTATTTTGGATTCTTAGTGCTTGAATCTATCTCCCTTTGCGCTTGTAAAATTACTTCGGGAATCTTTGTAGGGCAGAGTGTATCTTCTTGGGTGCTCAATGGGCTCCATACTTTCTTATCATTTCTTTCCATTAAGGACACAAATTCTTCCACAGTTTGGAAGTGAGAAAGGTAAGAAAATAGGGCTGGGGATTTAGCTCAGCGGCATAAGTGCCTGCCTGGCAAGCATGTGGTTGTGAGTTTGATCCCTGGTGCCAACAAAAAAAAAAAAAAGGAAAGGTAGGAAAGCAGCTTGCCCTGTGGGAAAGACTTCCAGCTTAGGAATGCAGCAGAGATGACTGTGGCAGGTTGTTCTTGTGCCATTAATTACATTTCTGACAGGAAAGTAGAAGGAGTGTAAGCCACAGCAGCTATGGACTCCACAGTAAGGTGCTTGTGATTTCATTAGATCACTTATAAAAGATTTTACGTGGGTCCTACCTAAAATATTAAGTTTGAACTTTATTTTTAGTTCTCCGAATAATCCTCTCAGCAGTCTTCTAATAAACTCCTTTTCTGTATAATCCCTAGAATCAGATTTCGTTGTTTGTGATGAAGAGCTCTGCTTTCAGCAATTAGTACCAAGATGAGTTAATTTTTTCCCAGAACAAGTGGAGTTAGGTGGTTGCTGGATGAGTGCAGCTGCGCACACAGTAATCAAGGACTCTACTTTGAGCTTCCTAGTCGGAGAGATTTAGTGTGTTAGCTTTCTACCACTGTGCTTGCTGCCTCTTGGTAGCTACAGGTGTTACTGTACTTTTATGTTCCAGGCAGGCTGCAGGAGTTCAGGGGAGTGGAGAACTGTATCTGCTCTTTTTATCAAGAAAGCAAACGATTCTAAGAAGTGCCCCCATAGACTGCACCTTGCAGTCTTGGCCTAAGTGGCTCGGCTGGTACCCTCACGTATCTAAGTGATTGCCAAGTGAGTACTCAGGTCTCTCCAGTTGGCATGGTGGATTGAACCAAGAGCCTTCACATTGAGATACAATCCCAGCCCTCACCCTATTTAAAAATTGCTTTGAGACAAGGTCTTGCTGAGTCACTATATTGCCCATATTGGACTGCAACTTGTGATCCTCTTGCCTCAGCTTCCTAGAATGCTGGGATTACAGGTGTGTGCCACCATGCCTTGCTGAGTACTTGGGTCTAGAACATCATAGTGAAAGTTGGAAGGGGAAAGCCTGAGAGTACAGCAAGGTGGGTGACGAATGATGCCTAACATATTATTGGTTCCCACCTTTAGGATGATGTATCCTGGGAGCAGGCTGTGCTTACTGAACACTGTTTCTTTAGGACCAAGAATAATGATTTGAAAATATGTGATTTCAAAATGCACTGACTGCTGGCTGATCATTAATCCTCTATCAATCTCTGGAGATTCTTTTTTCAAGATATGTTGTTTCTTACTTACATTACAAAATACTACCAGTATTTTGGTATTTCATGCCATATGACATTATTAAAGATAAATTTTCTTTCGATTTCTTTTACTAGTCTTTTCCATCCTCTGCCTTGCTTACATTATGTTTCCAGTGGACTGCCTTGAATTCAGTTTTCATCTTGTCATTCTCCTCCTCAAAACTCTGTTTGACCTATCGCTCTGCTGCGATAAATCCATCTCTCAGCCTGGAATCTGGCTCCTTGCATTAGCAGGCACGTCACCTCCCTCACATTAGCAATTTACTTGGTAATCACTCCTAAGTCCAGCTAATCTTGAGGCCATCTGGTGCACACTGCTGCATCCAACGTATGAAGGAAGACAGATTTTCTGGAACAAGGCAGCAGGCAGCAGTGGAAAGGGAATAATCGAGACCTAAATAGGGGTGACCTTTCAGTGAGGAGCAGCTGGCTGCTCTGTTGAAAAGGATAGATTCCAAACACTACGCACTGAACTTGAGTTGAGTCTGTAGCTTCATTGGTAGAACTCATGCCAGATAAAGGGTCTGACTGGATTCAAGCTTGTCTGGACTAGTTCAGCCTAAAAACCCAAGCAGCCTTGCCATCCTGAAGGTGA
The DNA here is from genome assembly GCF_034190915.1 of Cavia porcellus. Classification (NCBI taxonomy): domain Eukaryota; kingdom Metazoa; phylum Chordata; class Mammalia; order Rodentia; family Caviidae; genus Cavia; species Cavia porcellus. Next base: position 75,299,549 of record NW_026947494.1, on the reverse strand, counting down.
AATGGAGCATTAGCCAGGATGAAGACTTCATCATAGGCTGGTGTTGAGGGCAGAGCTTACAGTGAAGGCTGAAGTCAGGGAGATGTTTGTGTCCAAGTGCCCTCTGCTCTGTCCAGCAGAAACCAAGTGTTTCTAAATGCTAGGAGAGCTTGGGGCTTGGACATTCACCCCTTGGCTCTAGTTGATCTGAGGCTAGGAAGCCGAGTCACTCTCCAGGAACTCACCATTGGCAGCCATCTTGTGTTGGATCAGGATCACCAGTGAGTGACTGGTTGACCTGTCTTCTGCTTGCCTTCATTTCTCTGCCTTTAAAAGGTTTCTGATTTTTGTTAGTAATCTGTTCTTTGCTGTTTTGCCTAATAGGAGATTTTGAAAATCCATGGGGAAAATGTATTGTCATTTGGTTGATGAAAAAATAGTTTAAATTTATATTTTTTAAACATCAAAACAGCATGGCCAGATGTGGTAGCACACATCTGTAATGCTAGTACTCAGGAAGCTGAGGCAGGAGGATCACCCGAGTTCAAAATAAGCCTAGACTGCGTAGTTATTTCAAGGCCATCTTGAACTGCACAGTGAGATCCTTTCTCAAGAAAACCAAACCAAATTAAAAAAAAAACAGCAACAAAATCAAAACCAATATAGATATAGATAAACCTAGCATTCTGTTTTTTTCAGGGAAGATTAAGATGTAAAATTTCAAACACTGATTAAAACTCTAGTCTATGATTATATATTCATTCTTTTCATTTGTGAGAGGTTTTTAGGTGGAAAGACTTGAGAAACAAATTTTAAGACCAGTAAAGAGCCACTGAAAGCATGGTTATTATTATAGGAGTTATCCATTAGAGAGACATATACTAGGATTTGAAACCAGAATTTGGAAATTTTCATTTTTAAGATCAATTTAAGAGACTGTGTGTGAAGTTTTAAGAAGTAGTCTTTCAACACATAAGGAGAATACTTGATAACAGCATTTAGTGATAAGGTTTAGAATAAAACTTATTTTGGAGAGAATATTCCTTCATTCTTTTAATGCCAAAATGCCAAGCCAGTCTACATTAATTTTAAGCTTTTGTCTTTAGTAATTTTAGAATAAATGATTCCTTCTCTATACTGTGATTTTACTGTAGAACATGTCTCTTCTAAGCAAGAAGGATCCTTTTAAACATTTTAAACTAACAACTAAATTGCTTAGACAGAATGAGATTTTCTAGTGTTATCTGTTTGTAGGAAGTTGGAGTCATCTAGCACCTAAATGTGGCAGTGTGTTGTGAATAAACAGAGAACATTTATCTTTCTATTGGTTGCATCCAATACTTTATTTGAAATCACAGGGACTAATTATTGAGAGGGAAGTTTGAGTGTAAGTTTTACTTACATGATGACTCTAGATAGGATTTTTGCTTTATTGTTCTGCTGTATTTAGAAACTATTTCGTGGCTTAAGAATTACCTCTTAACCTAACTTGGTTATATGTTTTGAGGACAACTGTGATTTAAGCATCTGTTTGCTGCTTCAAATAGCCTAAATTATCTTTCCCATTAGATGTCCCATGCATATAAGGGTTGTTAATCTATAATTTCTAGTTTGTTTCATTGAATAAATGTTACTTATCTGTCTCATATTGCTGTTCAATTTTTAAAATCTTTTTTTTTGTTTGTGTTGTTCAGATCAAGTATAAATTCACTGATTATTTTCTATCTTCTCCATTAGGCTGCTGAGCCCTTCCACTGCATACTTAAATTGTGGTTATTGTATTTTTTCACACTGAGATTTTTACTTGGTTCTTCTTTTACCTTCTATTTCTTTGTTGGAGTTATTTTTAATTGGTTTAAAATGTGTTTCAGTTTTTTTTTTTTAAAGAGTTTTATGGTGGGTGCTTAGAGTCCTTGTCAGATAATTCAAACCTCTGTGTTACGCTCAGGCTGGCATTTTCTGTCTTTTGTCATTGAAGTTCTCGGTGTGTAATTTTTGTAAAAAAATTTGACATTTTGGGTATTGTGTTATGCAATTTTGTATCCTATTTAAAACTTGCTTGTTAACATGCTTCCTGGAACACTATGCGGGTTAAGGACAGGAAGCCCTGTCTTGTTACTGCTGGGCATGGATGGAAGTCCAGTTACCCACACTGCTTTGGGGGCCAGCGGGGAGAAGAACTTCATTACTGATGGGCAGAAGCATATTTGGTATCTTTCCCTGACTGCAGGTATGGGAGTGTAGTGTGTATTTGGGAGAGGAGAGCTCCATTCTTGTGTGTTACATGTAAGAAGTTTTATTTTTCCTGAAAGTGTCCCATTCTCTTTAGATGAATTTCCTTCAGTGTTGAACTAGAACTAATGGACATGAACTGTTTATCAGACCTAGATTATAGGATTCATGGTAGAATGAACAGAAATTTTATAATAATCCCTAGCTATTTAAGATCATTTTATACCTATCCTCAAACTTTTAGAATTTGTACTTTAACTGTAAGCAACCATTCATGCCTCTGCTACCCTGGAAACAGCCATGGTCATTGCAGTTACAGCCGTGTGGCGAGAAGTAGCAGTGTCTAAGTAAACAACAATTAAAAAAGCCTAAGTCCTTTTTCTTAAATGATATCATGAGCATATAGTATCTCAGAATGGCTTAGCCAGGAGTGATAAAATGTAAGACTGCTTCATTTTTGGCAATATGATAACTTTCCCCTGATACATAAATAAGTGATAATTTAGGACTGAGTGGGAGAGAGGTGCTGTAAACTGACGAAGTATTTTCTCCAGAGAATCACACGAGGCAAGGGAGGTGATGTAATAGAGATTCTAGTCAGAAAGACTTCACAACTGCATAGCATGCAAGGGGCTGCTTTGTTTCGGGTTGTGGTCTGCTTAAAATGAGGCCCGCCTGGCGATTAGTATCACCGTGGATTAGATTAATTGGCTACACTCAATCCCTTGGTGGACACGCTAAGAATAAATCAAAGGCTTCAGGTTCTTCGCATGAAACGAGCAGGTTACATACCCAGTGATATTTACGTGAACTATTCAAACAATTTAAATATCTTTTTCTTTCCTTGGAAGGAAGGTTTTAGTTTGGTAAGTGCATAACTATTTAAAATCTTTGTCCTGAAAGTAGTCTGTTTTGCTAGTTTTATTTTATGTGTAGATTATGTATCTATTTTGTATCTTCAAATACTGGGAAAGCAATAAACGTTACTAGTAATTATTGTCTTTTGCTTAAATATGTCAGCAACATTTGTAATATGCTGTTATTGAAATAGCAAATAAATTCAGTATTAGGAAATCATGATTCATTATTAAAAATGAGTAAAGTTTATTTTTTTGATTATAAAAGCATTAGATACTCACTATAGAAACCTGTGGGATAATATATTAAAGAAAAAACGAAGCTACTGGAAATATGACATAAGTGGTGTGTTTCCTTTCTGAGTCTCCCTTTCATCAACTATCCCCAAAAGAATTATTAAAATTTGTGAAATGAACTAATTTTTCTTACAATATCATTTCTAAATTGTCATAAGAATGAACATTCTGAATTGATCAACGTCCTGAAGTTTTTGTTTTCTACTTGATTGTTTCTGAGTTGCCTGAATTACTGTTACATAATAGAAAATTTAATTTAAAATATAACTAGTGAAATGACAGGTGCATCTTGTAGATCTGTGGTTTGTTTTGTCAGGTTAGTGGGGAACAAAGGCATAGCCCTGCTGCAAGCCCTGCTAGAAGCTCTTAGCAGCATAGAGTTAAGTGCGCCATTGACCGAGACCCAGGAAGGCACAAACACAAGCATCATTTAACTTAGTGGACCCAAAGGTATTTTTAAAAATCTGCTTCATTCTAGCAAGTGATGAATACAGTGACGATAGCCCCATGTTCCAATGTGAAGCAGTGAAGGGGCTCTGTAGGGAAGAGGAGACGATAGTAGAAGCGAGCTGTCCCTTCACTAAGAGTTTAAAGGTTTGCCCCTTCCCTCCTGTTGTCCTTCCTTATCTACTACTTTCTTTTTGTGATGTTGGCACAAAATCTCCTTTATCTTATTTTAGCCAAAACCTAAATGAACACAAAATGTGAACTGGGCTGAAAGCAAAGGAATATTTGTGATTAGCTCCCTTGCTTTTTCTAGAGAAGCTACTAGTGAGGAAAGCAGAGGACCTCAGGCTTCCTGTCTCCCCTTGTACCTCTTTACACCTCCATATCTCTTTCAGTCTGAATTTCTGTGAGAAGAATTCAACCAGTTTAGACTCTTTGCATATTCGCTTGTTGCTAAGGATAGGTAGTTCCTTTAGTGCATAACGCATTTTAGAGGGATAGAATATATCCGATTATTAAAAATACTTGCAAAGACACAGTGCTTAATTTCCATTCAAGTTTTGGTTAGTTTTCTTTTTAAATAAGGAGCATAATTAATGCACAATAATTTAAAGTCGTGGAGGGCTGGCAGCTCAGTTGCATAAAAGGCGACAGTCTACCATCCAGATTGGAGTGACTTCTTTGCAGGACTCACTCGTGTGCATTGGTGAGATGCTGCACTATTTCCCATCTTCCTGGACTTTGTCCCACACTTGGTGCTCTGGCACCTCAGCCTCGCATTGCTTTTTTTCTGGAAATTGCTGCTTCCTCCCACTGTGTTCCTTAGTCCCTCAGCTAGGTTAGGATCCCTCCTCAAATATTCTCTTGTTACTCTGACCTGTCCTCAATTGTGCCTTTGAATTACTCTCTGAATTTCTCACGCAGTCTAGGAGATGCACATAGTTATGTCAGGAAAGGCTGAACCACTCCCCTGGAAAGCAATTTTATGTGGCTTCTGGCCCACCGATGACACTGCACACTGAATGAACATGGATCCTTTTAGTCAGAGATCACATCAAATCTTTGTCATGTTCTGTTTCATATGCAAGGCCCAAGCTACTGTGGGTTTTTAAGCCTCGCAGGTGTGAAAATGTCAGCACTACCTATAGTGTCCCCTAGAGACTTCTAGGAATTTCTGGAGATTCTCTTACTTGTCATGAGGATCATGTAGATTTGTATTTTTGTTTTGTTTTCGCTATCATCTTCTTATCAAGTTGCCTGGCAATTGCTTTGTTTTAGGTAGTTTTTCTCCCTTCTGGCCATGTGGCATCTTCCAGGAAATGGTACCTTCAGCTTCTGACCTTTGAACTTGAAAATTAGTGTTCAGGACTGGGTGTAGTGAAATAGGGACAATGGGGTTTGCCTTTTTCCTTCTAGTGTCCTTATCTTCCAGGTTCTTTTTTGTGGTCCTGGCACAAAATTTTCTTTACTTCACTGTAGCCAAAAATTAAATGAACACAAACATTCCTCAAAAACCTTAGCATATCAACTTATACAGATGTGTTCCCAAAATGGTCACAAGGTTAATAGCTCTCCAAGTAGTGAGGTCCAGACAGAAATTAGCAACCTTAACGTCTCACAATGCATTTGCATACACAAAAGCTGATCTCAACCAGCAGTATGTTTAAAAACATATTGCAGTAAAAGACACATTCCATTAATCCCCCTCAAAATGCTCCTTGCTTTGAATATATTTATCTCAAAATACCACAAAAACCAAAACCACTTTGTATTTTTTTGCCACTTTTTTTGAGGTCAAACATAATTTTTATTACAGATTAAGACAAATTGGAAGTCAAAGGTCAACGTGGAAGCCTAGTGAGTTTCCAGACTTTTTCTACCCCAAGTAGTCATAGTAACTATGACATTACTTCCACCCCATTCACCTTAGGACAGAATCAGTTATCTTATGACAGGCTCGGGAGGCACTGGAAAATGCACCTTCGATTCTCTTGACACTTCCTGAAGCATTTCTGCAATTCTGCTTTGTGAGTGTGTTTACAAGAGGTTGATAAAAAGTATGATGAATACTGCTGCCAGATGCCAAAGGCAGGCTTGCCAAGGCCTTGCAGTGGTGTCCTCCCCATCTTATGTGCCAGGCCTGGCACAGCGGGGAATTCTGGCTGTTCCAGAGTCAAAATGCCCATGAAAGGTAAGTGTTTTCAATCGATTGAGGACATACAGGCAGTCATAACAGCACAACTACTCTTGAGACTTTATTATAATACATTTTTAAAAGCTTTCCGTATTTCTTGATCATCTTATAAATACCATTTTTCAAAAGGAGATAAAAATGTATATCATACTATTCATGTAAAATATTTTCAAATAAACATGTAGTGAACTCATTTAAAAAGTACCAGAGGCAAAGAATTCTGAAGCCTTCTTTTTAAATACTGAAGGAATTCATCTTTTTAAAATACATTTTTACTTTAATTGGCATGTAGCAATGTAAGACGCCTCAATACATACGCAGGATGCATAATGGTCAGATCAGGGTGAATGGCAGATCTACTGCCCTAGGTAATTATCATTTCCTTATATTGGGTAGATTTAAAATCCTCTCTACTAGCTATTTTGAAACAGCCAACTAATTAGCAGTCACAGATCCTAGTTGGACACAGAAAATTAAAATTATTTCTTCTATCTAACTGCACTCCTGTCCCTATTAATTAGCTTCTCATCTTCTTATCGCAGGTGAGGGCAAGGAGATTAAATAGCCTCCCAAGGTCAGGCCACAGTTTAACAGATGAGGATGAGAAGAGCTCACAGTTTTGCTGACTGCACTGCAAAACTGGATTCTGGAGCTTCTGAAGCACATGCCTATACTGTGGCCTTTCTTGTCTTAAGAATTATAATCATTTTAAACCTCTGGAGAAGGGAGAGGGGCGACCTCTAATTTCCCAGATGATCTTCAAATGCTTTGTCCTAAATAACATATAAGTAAGATTTGCAAACCAATTTGGAGATAGAAGAATTGTAATTAACAGCTTACAAACAATTTAAGTAGGTGATTTGGGCCAGATTTATAGTTCAAATTTTTTTTTTCCTAGCTTTGGAGTATCAATTACATTTATTTAGTTCAATTTGTCTTCAAGGCTTTAGGCTTTTCTTATTCTGTCAGAAGACACTAATAATTACATTGATTTAAAACAGTAGCAGAGAGCTACAAAATACTATAAATGAAAAACAAGTTCAGAACCAGAGAAATCTTTCCACAAGCTGCTCATTTTTTTGCCAGCCAGATTCTAGCTTTCCTGATAAATGGTAAAGGAAAAAGTTTGTAGTTGGCTGAAAGTGACTCTTTTTGAATTTTTTCTAAAGTTTTCATTTAAGAATCACTAATGCCGAGCCAGGCATGGTGGTGCACTCCTGCAATCCTAGCACTCAGGAGGCTGAGGCAGGAGGATCCTTGCAAGTCTGAGATTAGCCTGGGCTACAAAGTGAGCCCAAGGGCAGCCTGAACTGTATAGGGAGACCCTTTCTCAAAAAGACAAAAAAATAAAAAAAAGAACCACTAATGCCAGCAGTATCCAGACTGTGGTATTTGTAGCAGCCTGGAGCAATGCTGTCAAAGAACATTTATTAATTATTTCTCAAAGTAGGATCAGTGCTGTGTCAGATGACTGCATTTTTGCCAATCTGTAGTGGAAACATGATATTATCTTAGAATGGCTCTTATTAAAAGATCAGTGTAGCACATTTCTCTTAGAACTCAGTGTTAGATACATAGTCCTCCAAATAAACTTATTTGGCTCCATTTAATTGATAATTTCAAATTTAGAAAGGTTTTCCTAGTCTTTTCTTTTTCCTGACTGCTCAGACATGCAAGACTAAATTAATGAATTGCAAAAATCTCTTATTTTGGCCGGGGATTTAGCTCAGCAGCACAAACATGTAAGTGAGAGATACTGAGTTCAATCTCTGACACAAAAACAAACAAACAAACAAACAAACAGACAAACAACCACAAAAAACCCAAACAATAACAACAAAACTCTTACTTTTCTCTTTGGATGATTTTTAATTATTTGCTATCTGTTCTTTTTTTGCCATTTTAAAAATTGTAGGATAACTTTTTTGAAGTTTAAAGATTCATAAAGTTTAGCAATTTAGAAAAACAACACAAACAAGGTCGACGACATAGCTGGGTGGTGAAGTGCTTGTCTAGCATGTATGAGTGCCTGGGTTTGACCCTAGTGCTGCAAATAACAACAAAAATAAAACAAAATATCATAAAAAGCAAAAGTCATAAATATTTTTAATAGCGTTTTCATCCTATGGTAACTACCATCTACAATAGGGTATTTCTGAACTTTTTCCAACTTAAGTAATGTTTATTAAAAAAAACAATATTATAGCCCATGTGTTTTAAAGATTGCTTTTTCACTTAGCTATAAGTCAAGATCTTGCAAAAAAAAATACAGCAATGATCAAGGATTGAATAGTTTTCCACTGCATGGGAGTATAATCATTATTTACATTGACCCTTATTAGTGTCTACTGTTTATTTTTAATTTTAAAATTATAAATGTTCTCATTTTATTGTTTATATATTTTTATTGTACTTCCTCAAAATTGGCTTTAAAAATTGACAAAGGAATGAAATCTTAGAAAATATTCTGGATGCCTTAATTATAATCATCATACGTTAGCAACATCCTGTGTTCTCTGTGATGTTGCTATTTGTGACCTAAACAATCTTCTTCACTGTCCAGATTTCCAGCAAAATGAGTGAGACGCCTTCTACGAGCTTTTCCATGATTCACCCGACTTCTTCTGAAGGTCAAGATTCTTTTCCTCGCCATTTAAGAGTCACTCATCCTGTCGTGGCCAAACGGATCAGCTTTTACAAGAGTGGGGACCCCCAATTCAGCGGAGTCAGGGTCGTGGTCAACCCTCGCTCTTTTAAGACCTTTGATGCTTTGCTGGACAATTTGTCCAGGAAGGTGCCCCTGCCTTTTGGGGTGCGGAACATCAGCACCCCTCGAGGACGGCACAGCATCACGAGGCTCGAGGACCTGGAGGATGGCGAGTCGTACCTGTGCTCCCATACTAAAAAGGTGCAGCCAGTGGACCTGGACAAGGCGCGCCGGCGTCCGCGGCCCTGGCTCAGTAGCCGGGCGCTCAGCATACGTGAGCCCCGTGCTCCCGCTGCTGCTCCCGGCGTGCCCCGCGTGCCGCGGAGGCTCATGGTCTTCAGAAATGGCGACCCCAAGGTGCGGCGCGTGGTGCTTCTCAGCAGGAAAGTCACCCAGAGCTTTGAGGCCTTTCTGCGGCACTTGACGGTGGTCATGCAGTACCCGGTGGCCAAACTGTACGCCACAGATGGAAGGAAGGTGAGCATTCTGGGGTCCCCCCTAGTCAGAGCTCTGTTGAGGTCACCTTCCTGGCCTGGATATGTCTTTAGGAGCGTTTACCCAGTGATCATGGGTAGGGGCTCAGCCGCAGCTGTGGACTCCAGTGAGGAATGTTACATACTTTCAGATAGGTCTTTAGTTATACCAGAAGAACAGCTGATCCTTCTTTAGCCATATATAGGCATAATGCATAGTTTGTATGTCCAGTTATTGGGTGTACATCAGTGCCCGAGAAAATGCTTGGTAGTGATCTTTTTTAAGCCCGGAGGTTATTAAATTGATTCAGTCAAAATGATAAAAAAAAACACATGGAAAGAACAAACCTTACTCACGTAAGACCTTGGTTCTTTGGTTTCTTCTAGGTTCCCAGTCTCCAGGCAGTCATCCTGAGCTCCGGAGCAGTGGTGGCAGCAGGAAGGGAGCCATTTAAACCAGGAAACTATGACATCCAAAAGTACTTGCTTCCAGCTAGATTACCAGGAATCTCTCATCGTGTACACCGGAGGGGAAATGCTAAATCAGAAAGTAGAAAGAGTAAGTCATTTATAAACATACAGGTTTTATTTTTAGTTCTGATATTATTTTCATCTCAACAGCAAAAAGTTTGTGCTTAAATGACCGTTTTCATTAACAGAAAATATAGAGGATTAAAGTATTCTAAAATGAAATTAGTTGTAGTTGGAAAGAGTCATAGAGATTATCTAATAATTTCTAAAAATTTTTCCAAATCACTGAATGATGTAACTGTTTAAATTGATGAGTTACACTGTCTTTGTTGGTCTTTCTGTGTTTGCATATTTAGTTAAATCAAAATGCTTTAGAGAGGAATTTTATGGAGGTTAGTAGTTGCAAAATTTTTTCTAGTATTTGCTGAGGTCAGTGAGTTAGTGTAGTGACTATAGTTTTTGGAATCTACCTGTATTTCCTACCTATGTAAACATCATGGGTCCTTAGACTCACAATTTTATTTATTAGAGATTTGGAGTCAGGCATGGTGGTGCATGCCGGTAATCCTAGTGCTTTAAGAGGAGAAAACCAGTTCGAGTCTTGCTAGGGAAATTTAGACCCTGTCTCAAAAAGAAAAATAAAAAAAAGATTAAAACCATTAACAATAATCTAGGTCAGTGATGGCAAATCTTTTAGAGACTGAGTACCCAAATTGCAACCCAGAACCTACTTACTTGTTACAGAGTGACTACACTGCAGTTAAACCTGAGTGCTTCACTACTGGGTGATACTGGGCTGACTTGCATGCGTGTAGATGTAGAAGGCTCTGCATACCTGGTGCAGCAGGTGTGCCATAAGTTTACCATTGTTGATCTAGGTTGTCATTTCCTTGGGATTTGGTAAGCAGTTTGGCTTTGTCCTTTGGTTAGGGAAAGAAGAGAGCCTTTGGGCCCAAGAGTAGGTGTCTTGGTTACTTTTTTTCTTGTTGCTGGGACAAATTACCTGACACTCAAAATGAAGGATGAAAAGGTTTATTTAGCTCACTGTTGTTGAGGTTTCAGTCCATAATCAGCTGGCTCCAAGGCAGGGTGGCATGGCACTCGGGCCACACTTCAAGGCAGCATCAAGAGCAAAAGGGCAGTAAACAAGCCTCTTCTCCTGGTTTATACTGTACATAGGCCACCTCTGCCCCCTTCAGGACAGATACAGCACTCACAAAATCTCCTTGCCCTCCTTTGCACAGGATGAGAGTATTTACAAAGTAAGAACCGAGCTCCCTGCTGAGTCTCTCAGTTAAACTTCTAAACTGCTCAAGTTGTGCAATGTATCAGCTGTAACAGTAGGGGTCTTCTGATTGTGCTCAGTATTTCCAGGGAAGAAGGCCTTACTTTTTTTTTTTTTTTTTTGCTAATATACTGATTATATAGTTGAATTTTTAGACATGGAATAATTTGCCTTTTAAAAAGTGCTACTCTCTCTGCTTATCTCTAATGTAGATAACACTCATATTTGTCATTAAATTATTTCATGGCTATGCATAATGCTCCTGTGCTGTGTTAGGCTGTCAAATATATGAGTATATGAGTGCATTATGCATAGGCTGGCACTATATTTCACCTTTGTTATTTATTAAAGTAATTTTATTATTTTGTATCTGATAGATTTTTGATGATTTCAGGAAATCTGAGGGCTTGTTAAATTTTACTTATAAAAGTTATGAGTGAAGAATTTGGATTTATAATTTTGATAAAAGTGTACTAAAAGTAACAAAAATATTTTTAGATGTATATTCCGAAACATCAAAGATATTTACTTAGTGGCACGAGCAAATCTTTGAAGATGACTAATGATTAGCACTTGACTAAATTTAAGAAAGGAGTGTCAACTTTAATGATAAGGATACACATTAAAATTAATATCTAGATCTATGTTCTTTTTGTGTCATATAGTTAGTCAATTACATTGATTAGATAAAATGATTCTAAATTAAGTATTATTTGATTAATTCAATCCTAAATATTCACGATGTTTCTACTGTCATAAAATTATAAATGTTTTTCTTTTATGTATACAGATACAATGCCAACACATACTGTTACTTGCTTTGTTTAAATGGGTAAACGATACTTGTTTAGATTTGTTTTAGTACTGGTATACTAGTAAGGAAACTAAAAAAGCCTGCAAAAACCCTTTTTATCAGTAGAATTTTTAGCAATTTTCATTTTCTGTGTTTCTTATTAAAATAGTTAAAATTCTGTAAATCACTGAAATGAAATTGTAGGTTTCTTTTAAGAGAGGTTCAAAGAATCATGTAAGGAATTATGATAAGTTTTCTCACATAGCCATTGAATATATAGAGTTTAGAAAATTATCAATAATATGTTGTGAAATATAGTGTGGTATTTTTGCACTAATTCTTTTCTTTTCTTCTTTCTTTGCTGCCTCTTTAATTGGATATTTACAACTTCTCCATCTTCCTCTTATATTTTGATGTGGACATCTTATACTCTTAAAACCTTGAAAGTGAGCACACATAGACCCTTAACTCCAAGATCCCAGATTTATTCTGTTTCTTCTGATAAAATACATGATTGCTACTCAGACTGTTCTTTTGCTCCTGGAAATTACCTGAGCTTAGAAAAACATGAATCTCAGAATTTATCAATATATCCTTCTGAAGATATTGAGAAAGCAGTTATTTTTAATCAAGATGGTACTATGACAGTTGAGATGAAAGTTCGATTCAAAATAAAAGAAACGGAAACTGTAAAGTGGACAACCACCATCAACAGAGCAGGTCTATTAAATAATGATGCAGAGAATGACATAAGCAGCTGTCTGAGAAGGACAGATGATGGATCATCTAGTTTAAAGCTTGCAGCATGTTCATTGCCTGAGGTTGTCACAGGCAGTAATCAAGAGGGCAGTTTGGCAGAGAAAGTCAAAACTCAAATGATAGATCAAGATGCTGAAACGTGCAGTTCTGCTGGTTGGGAGAATGCTGCTCTGGACACAGCTGTCATTCAGGAAACTCAGGCTCAAGTGAAGCATCATTTTTATAGGCCCCCTACACCTGGACCAAGGAGACTGAGAGAAAAGAAATCTGTGATAGGGAGCATGACCTTAGTATCTGAAACCGAAGTGCAAGAGAAGCAGTTTTCCTATAGTGAAAAAAGGGAGGGTGGGGAAAACAAATCAGAGTATCACATGTTCACACATTCTTGTAGTAAAATGTCATCACTATCTAACAAACCTGTTCTTGTTCAGGGCAATAACAATGAGCAGACAGAGTCACCTTTAGAAAGAGTAAAGGAGAGCAAACTCCTCAGGTCAAGTGCAGTAAGTGCTGGTGTGATAGAAATTACAAGTCAGAAGATGTTAAAGATGTCCCATAGTAATGGCTTGCCATCGGCTATATCAGAGAACTCAATTGTGGAGAATGGTATAGTTGACAGTGTAATATCAGACAATAAGACTGATATAAAGAACTTTGTAACTTATGATAATACAAATGCTAGGTTCAGTCCTGTTCTAGCAGAGGCAAGTCATTCTTCAAGTAACAACTCTGGAACTGACAAAAGTATTTCTGAGGCTCCAGCTTCAGTAGAATCCTCTGTTTTAACCACAGGGATTGACAGACTAATTAATGAACTTGCACAGTGTGGTTTAACAGAACCTCTAGAGAATGGAAAGCAGATCTTGTCATCTGTTGCCAGCAAAAAGAAGAAGAAATCACAGCAGCAAATGATCTCCATGTATCAGGCAGGGGAGACAATAACCAAAAGAATCTCTAAGAAGAATAAGAGAATAAACACAGGAGGTACAATGGCACAGGAAACCATACTGCAAGATTCAGACTGTTCTCTTAAAGGAAGGGTACTTCATGAGGAAGACCTGCATACAATTGGTATGGTAGTTGAATCAAATCATTTTAGTACCAAAAGTAATCTCAATCCTATGGTTTCCAAGAATTTCCGTAGACATAAATTAAATGATACTCAGAATTTTAAGGTTCAGGGACTTTTGGGCAAAAGAAAATCCAGACCACTAAAGAAAATTAGCTTAGGGGCTCCTAAAAAAAGAGAAATTAGTCAAAGAGATAAAGTATTTCCCCATTATGGATCTACATACTACAAAAGCACATCAGAAAATCAAACTTTATTTCATATACTTAACTACCCTGAGCAAAAGCCAAAAGCTTTTTCTGGACCACAATCTCAAGCAGACATGGTGTTTAGGAATTTGAGAGGAATGGCAAAAATGAGCTTGGTTCCTAAATTTAACGATTCACATATAACTTTAAAAAGCCAGAAAAAACAAAAAGGGAATAAATTGAAATTAAGCACTGTTGTAAGTAAACAATACGCTAAAACCAGGGAGAATTCCTTAGCTTCTTTGAAAACTGATTTTTCTGCAGATACGGCCCATCATTCAGAAAATTATGTACACAGATGGTTACAGAACATAAATCCATATCCAATTTTAGAACCTAGAAAGTTAGCTCCAATACGCAAAAATAAAAAGAGTATGGCAAATTATGACAGTGGTTTTCTAGGAAATGATGTCCATAGAAGTTCTGTAAAAGAAAATAATTTTGTCATAAAAAGTAAGAAGCACATAACTAAAAGTGCCAGTTTGACAGGAAATAACCTATTTAAAGGAGGTGGCGAATTTTTTAATGGTGAAGAATTTGACAAAGAGCTCTATGAGAACCAAGTTGGATCTCTGAATGATGCTTACTTAGTTTCCTTGCAAGAGTACTGTACTGTGTCACAGTCAGCTACTAGTGATCACAATACTGAAAGTCATATATCCTCTGATAATTCAGGACCAGAGATGGGCCTTGTTTACCATGAAATAAACCTAGCTACAAAAGGGCAAAGTGTAGAGGCTGCCATTCAAGTAGATCCTGTGGAAGAGAATATTTCCAAAGACCTTTTACCATTTTTGTTGCTTCAACAACTGCAAGCTTCAGTTTCCAGCAACCACAAGACTCAGAATGGAGTTGTTCAAATGCCAGAGTCACTTGTAGATGTTCCCTTCTCTTCTGCAATATGTAATTCATCCACCAATCTCCTTCTTGCTTGGCTCTTGGTGCTAAATCTCAAGGGAAGTATGAGTAACTTGTGTCAAGGTGGTGCTTGTAAAATTACCAACAGTTCTTCTGAAACACTTTCATTATTGGAGGTGCTAAAGCATGTTGCTATTACCGAGAAAGCTGATGACCTGAAGGCTGCTATTGCCAGTTTAGTGGAGTCCACCACAAATTGGATTGAACCCAGTGAAAAAGAATGTGATATAGCTCCAGTAAGTCTTTCTGCAACAGTCAGGATTCAGAGAACTCCAGATTGCAATACAAATGAAAGAATACAGAAAATCACTTTGGATAGGGGCAACTCTGCCAATGAGGCTTGCGGTTCGGAAATTTGTGTTTCAGAGATTTGTTCTCCATGTGAGATGTTCACTGTGAATAAGACTTACTCATCAGAAGATTTATGTAACCCCAGGAATGCTTTTTCCCCTAATATTGATTGTGTCATAGATAAGACCTCTATGAATAAGAGTTGTTTACTGGGAGAAGTCTGTTCATTTACTGAAGCTGTGTCTTCCCATGAGGATTGTGCTCAGAAGGAGAATCATAGTTATGAGGTGGCTTGCCCAACTGATGAGACCCACATTCCCATGAGAGTCTCTGATACCACTGACTTTTTAAATTCCAGAGAAAACAAATGTATTGATAACTTGGAATTGACTGAGGAGTTCAAAAGCATTGATGAAACTCAGAAAGACTTAAATGTTTTGGCAGATCCTGAGTGTAAAAATGACTTTAACACATCAGTGTTACCACAAAATGTCAATGATGTAAGCCCTGGTGATATTTTCCAAAGTAAAAGTGATCTGGAATTTGATGTGAAACACTACTCTCTAGAGCAGTTTAAAAATGATCCAGTAAGATTTCAGGATAAAAATACATACTCATCTATTGATAAAGAAGAATCAAGGACTTCTGAAGAACCAGGGTCAATAACCAACAGCATTACATCAAGTGAAGGAAACAACCTTTCAGAATTGGAATCTTTTGAAGAATTAGAAAATCAAGACAATGATACCTGTAATACAGAGGTAAGTGCAGGTGAGCAAGTTACTGAAGGATCAGTCACAAAAGAACTGGAGACTATTAGAAATTTGAAATTGATAGGCAGATCTAGTAAGAATGTTTTAGATGAAGACAGAAAGAATGGTAAAGTTTCTGAGACAATCACTAGGCAGCAGGTGACACCACCATCTTTAGTTTTTTGTTATGATTCTAATCAAAATACTGAAAATGTGATCAGTTCAGGGGAAAGTAAGGTGAGAGTTAAAATGATGGTGAAAAACATGGAAATAGCAAGTTGTTCAGAGTCTTCACATGACTTCAAAAAATGTTTGAAAAGTCCAGCGACATCTGACTGGTCAGATTATAGACCAGACAGTGAGAGTGAGCAACCATGTAAAACATCCAGTGCTGACCACAGTGATGGTGACGATATTGCCCAAGAGAAAGAATATAATAAAGGATTTGTTAAAAGGGCAATAGAAAAGCTTTATGGCAAAGGAGAGATTGTTAAACCATCTTTTTTCCCTGGATCTATACACAGAACTCAAGTTTGTCCTTGCAATTCTGTGGGATTTCAGTGTCCTAGAAAAGCAAGTTTTTTTGATTCTGAAGATCAGTCATTTGGGTCTTATGAACAGGTATCTAGTATGTCACCTATGTTGCAAGAATTCCAGGAGGATAAACAAGGAAAAGGTGCTGTTAGTAGTGTGAGGGACAATTACCATAGAAGTGAAATTGTAGAGCATGGTATAAAACAAAGTAATCATAATAGGATCCTTGGAGATAAAGAGGAAGGAGAACTGATTGACAAAGGCAAATGGCTACTGAGAGAAAATCATTTGCTAAGAGTGTCATCTGAAAATCCTGGCATGTATGCCCATGCAGACACCACATCCGTGGATACCCTACTTGACAATAACAGTAATGAGGCACCATATTCACATTTTGGGAATTTGGCGCCAGGCCCAACTATGGCTGAATTATCTTCTTCAGAACTGGAGGAGCTGACTCAACCCCTTGAGTTGAAATGCAACTACTTTAACTTGCCTCATGGTAGTGACTCTGAGCCTTTTTCTGAGGGTTTTCTAGATGTTCAGAATAAAACCTGTGCCAAGGAGAAAATACCACATCACCACACGGAGGGGAAGAATAATCAGTCAGAAAGAGTATGCACATCTGTCACTCATGCCTTTACATCTTCTGCAAACAAAATCCACCCTGTCTCTGATGGTACTATTAAAACCCAACCATTACCTGGCAGCAGTATGACACATGGTGCACTTCGAGAAGGTGACTCTCTGGATAAACTCTATGCTTTTTGTGGTCAACATTGCCCAATACTAACTGTTATTACCCAACCTGTGAATGAAGAAAACCGAGGATTTGCTTATCGCAAAGATTCGGATATTGAAAATGTCTTAGGTTTCCGTTTATGGATGAAGATATACCCACATTTGCTACTGTCAGATAAAAACATGTACAGGGATAAGAATAATAAAGCAAGTAAGAAAAAAGAATATACTGACCATGCCATTGGTGATTCACTTGATCAACTTTATTTCAGTAATGTGGTTGGCTTAACAGATAAGAGAGAGATACCCAAAATAACTAATTTCTTAGACTTAGAGAAAGAAAGTATGTTAAAGAAACTTCAGTTATATTTAAAGCAAAGGCTTTGTGTGAATTTATTGTACATACTTTTATTTGTTGTGGGTGATATGAATTCAAATACAAAAAACCCTACCAGTTGGACAGGTGATATCTTTAAAACAGTTGGTGAGGCTAACGACTTATTAAATAACAGATTCCAGAATTTAAGAACAAATCTCAAGCATATAGTAAGAGAAAACATCACTTGTCATTTCTTTTTTAAAATACTTGGTCAAACTTGCCTATTAGATTTTTGCCAAGTTGGAATATCCTTACATGTTTACAAAAGAAATACGTTAGAAATACATTATATTTTTGAGAGTGAAAGTATTATTTGGGAAGAGGAAAACCAATTACATTTTACTGATCTTGAAAGCAATAATGAGCAAGATGACTTATAATTTCAGTATTAGCAAGTCTTTCTCTGTTAATATATTTTTTCATAATAATGTGAAGCACTTGGGATAGACATATTCATTAGATAACTTCCAAGAATTTCCTGCTCTTTTAAAATGAGCTTACCCTAGAAAGCATACCACTGCATAAACAATTTGACATTCGTCATTCCTCTGTTCTTTTTTTTTATAATTTTTTTTTTGTCTTTTTTTATCGGTACCGGGGATCGAACTCACGACTGCCTGCTTTCAAGGCAGGCGCTTATGCCACTGAGCTAAACCCCCAGCCCCAATTCCTCTGTTCTTTATTTTTCCAGTAATTCCTCTTTATTTGAATTGATCATGAACTTATGTTTTTTGTGTTTATGATTTTTTTTGCCCAGGGCATCAAAAGTATATCTTGGATATCTTTTTATTTTGTCAGCTTTGTGTAAAATGTATATTGAACATAATGGTGAATAAATGGAATAGATATAGCCTTAAAGTATTGTATTTATAGTTTTAAGTACTGATTTGATAAAATAGATCATTGTAAAATGTGCCAAATGTGTTAAGTTCCCTCAGGACACCTATCTAATTAAGTCACAAGTATTTCCATGGGGCAGGAGTTGCCATTTTTCCATGAGAAAGATGCTTCACTACTGAGTTGCTTCTGCAGTACTTTTTTGAGAAGTTTTTGTTTTTTAAGTATTAGTAAAATTTCAGGAAATCTGAAGACATCAGGAACAAGTCAAAGAATTTCTGTGAAGGAAAAATTAAAGGACATGGAATAATTTAATCTGGAAAGGAAAAACTGGTGACTGTAAAATTCTCTTGAAACTAAAGGAATTGCTATGAAGAAGTTGACAGATTTCTTTGGATCTTTAGTTGCTTTAAAACAATACTTAAATATAAATAAAAGCATGTAATTATCTGAAAGCATACATTTGACTAAACTGTGACTCATAAATTATTGCATAATTGTATATTGCTGGTGTTAACTAGGAAACATTTTAAGATACCTTCCATTGCATCACTATATGATAGTGTAGAAATCAGTCTTATAAAACTTGGAAATCTAGTCTATTGTCTAGACTGACTCAAAGTAGAATACTGTATTTAATGTTCTTGGAGCAGTACATGAAGGGGCCAAAATAACATAACTTGAACATTGAAGAATTAATGTAATTAAATACATAACAAATAACTTTGGTTCCTGTTAACTTGATTTGAAGTCCTGTATTACTCCCACTATCTTGTTTTGACTGATTAGACTCTGTTCCGCTCTGTTTGATAGTATCAAGTTTGAGGGTACAGACAACTACTTTGAAGGCAATAAGATTCACTATGATGCCCATTCTGGTCTGACTATTATCTTCTTTTGAAGTCCTGTAATGTTTACAATGTTTAGGTTTTATTGGTCTTGTTCTCTACTGTTCTGTTCAACTTCATTATACCTAATGATATAGGCAATTCTTTTTAAGGAAGCAAGTGGCATTATGGTATTGGCATTGTTAATAACCTTGTACTCTGTTTTTACATTATGTACTATGTCTATCCTTGGTTTTGACTGACAGCTTTGTTTTGTCATATTTGGTTTTATTTTCTTCCAAAAAAAGTAATTAGAACTATGAGAGTAATAAAACCCAAAATGTGTAAATTTTGTTGTAAAAAAAAGAGAGGAAAAAAAAGGGATACAACTGCAAGTGTGTTTAGGTGTTTTAGGATAGATGACCATATTACAGAGTTTATGTTGGATCATTGAACACAACTGTTTGCAGTCTCACTGTTTGAATGTTCACTTTGTATGCTTTGATCCTGTGACTCGAGCAACTATTTCTAAGATGACAATGTGTAATCTATTAACTGGTGATTTCTTACTGTTTTTTTTTTGTAGTCCTGTATTACCTGTACCCTTACATTGTTTTGTCTTGTTTTATTTCGTTTTTTCTTTTAAATAAAATTTAAAAAAAGTTAATGAGATGCAAAAGAAAAAGAATAACTTTGGATTTAGTTTGGCATGACTCATAAACCCATAAAATTTATGAATTGCTACATTACCAGGTAAAGAATATACAGAACATGCTTTTACTACATTAAACAATGCCCTCTTCTAATCAAAATACAGGAGGTGTATCATTGTGTAAGCTTCTTTAGTGAGCATTGAGAAACTATAATGAAATAAAAGAGTATTCGTTTTGGAGAAATAATAGAGAAGAATTAACATTAATTTTGTGCGTGTTGTATACTAGGACTGTGCTAGATTACAGATTTATTATATGAAATACTTTCTCATAAAGGCAATGTGCTTGGTGTTATTACTCCTTTTTTAATGTAAGAACTTAGGTAGATACATGACTTTAATCTGATGTCTGGTGGATGTTATGTCAAGATTTAAACCTAGTCTTTTGTGCAAGAAAATCAATACTCTTTCCTGTATCTTCGTTTTTTCTCATGAAGAAAGGTAAAGGGTTTTTAAAAATTAGACCTTATTCCTTGCTGCAGAGACAAGGAAATTCTTTTTAATTTGGAAAAAAGTATGATATTTAATTGTACTCAGGAAATTAGGGAAGCCACAACAACCGAGAGATTTAGAAATATAAGGACGTAGTATATGCTTTTTGGCAGTGATACAATATCAAACAATGTCCTGGGACAGTTCAGGTAATACTGGGCAAGAGAAATTGAAATTGCAATCTTGAGTTTGTAATACATGACGTATTACATCTTGCTTATGTGAACACGTTGATATATTTAATTCTGACCTCTGAGTCTGATCACATCTTATTCATGTTACATACCAAAACTGGAGTATTGTTGGGGCCTACTGAACATCTAGAAATGTATATTGCGTGGATGAATAGTACTTTTAAGGCATTTACTCTTTCTTAATTAACTTTTGTTGTGTATATATTGAAGGATATACAAATATGCTGAGGGATAGTACTGTTTCTTGTATTTTATAAAGCAGTATTTCAATCATCTTTAACAATATGAATTTTTCTTTTAAACATTGAAAGAATTTTTTATTTTCATAAGACTTGTATTAAAAGCATCATGCGGGCCAGGGATTTAGCCCAGCAGCACAAGTGCCTGCTTGGCAAGGGCAAAGTCATGAGTTTGATCCCCAGTACCAGACAAAAAAAACAAACAAACAAAAGCCCCCCCCCCCAACCCACATCATGTAACACTGCAATTTAGGAGAAATGAAACTTCATAACAAACTTAAGAATGCTATATAGACATTTTTTGTTCAGAGATGACATCCTTGAAAGACAGGAGTGTGGCTTCTTATAACTCCAGGTGCTCTTCATCTTATACTGGGAATTACATCTTAATGAGCCAATTTCCTGAGGGTGCCAGAGGATGCCTGAGTAACTATTACTTGAATTCAGGATCTCGCATGTGCAAGTGGAATGCTGAACTTCTCTTTGAGTCCACCAGATGGCAGCTGTGCAATGCACTGTCGGATGCTCAGGTGCCCTCACAAGGAGCTTGCATGGCCAAAGTGATCACCTAAGCATTGTGAGGGTCTCTGGGCATCCTGCTTCTGCTTGGAAGAAGGCTAATGCCTCACTATGTAGGCATCCCCCAAATACTAAATAAAGAAGATGTAGCTTTCAGAATGAAAGGAAACACTGTCAGTGGCAAGAAATTGAAGTTCAGAAGTGGAGGATTAAAAGATAAAGTGGCAACTATAAAGAATTATCAGTTTTTATGAACTAAAGCCTTATTTCAGAAGGATAAAAGCCATTAATAATCCAAAACAAATGGAATTTTAGTGAGTCATTGTCTCAGTGGGTAGAAATTATTTTATAACATTTTCATAGTTTACTTCTTTCAGTGATGCAAAGTATGTTCCTTAATTAAAAGGTTAAAGTTTAAGTACTAAAGCCTTACCTCATGTTTGTGGCACCCTTTTTGTGAATCTCTTTGTTTATAAAATGGGGACACTATAAAGTTCTTACTAAGAGGTACCTTATAATGTTATTATGAGAAAATCACTATAGAGAATGCTGGTAAGATTCTTCACACAGCCCTGGCATGCATTGTGGAACACATTTTACTTATTTGAAAAAAATCTGTTAGTGTTAACACCTTTGCTATACTTTTCAAAAGTTAGTGCTCTAATGAAGGACCGAGCTCTGGTGGGTGGTAAAATTTGTAGAATACAGTATAATCAGCATGTATTCATATGACATTTTTACTTTTATAAAGTAAAAGTGATTAACATTTTGAGTCCTGTTTGGTGCCAGATATTGTTCTGAGCTCTTTCTATATACAGTCTCAGCAATTCTCACAATAAATCTCACATGGGAATAGTGTCTTTATTGTGGTCAGAGGGGACCAGAGCTTGCAAACAGAATCTGTAAAGAAGCACTTTTAAGTTCATAACTGTGTTTGGACCTCATAAATAGTCCTGAGTTTTGTGGTTTGATCTTATGTATATAGATCTACCCTTAAAATATGAAATTATTATTATTTTTGTTGGTTGAGGCTAAGAGGGATCCTGTAACTCCTCAGAGTACCATAGTAAGTCAAAGTTATTGTAATATGAAGTACTTTCCCCTTACTATATTGGTTTGTTTATTGAGATATTAAAGCAAAATTTAAAAAATTTTATTGAAAAAAGGTAAAGTATAATTTCATAAGAAAATAATGGGAGAATAACAATAGTGAATACATCACATTTTGTCATCTTCAAAGCAGTTACTCAGAGTGCAAGATATGGGCATAAAACTTTAATCCATCCACATGAACCTTTCTTTTCAGTTAACTAAAAGATACCAGTAATATAGCTAACTTGGATTTTTCTCCATTTTCCCTTATTTCTTTAATCCTGTCTCTTTTTTCCTTTTAAACAATTACTTCCCATTTCACAATGTCTGTTGTACATTCTAGACCATATTTACTTTTTCAGTGTCTCACACCAGAAAGACAATATGATGTTTACATGAGTCTAACTTATTTCACTTATGAGTATTGTCTCAAGTTGCATCCAATTATCTATGAACGTCTGGGGTTTATTCTGCTTATGCCTGAGTAGTATTCCATTATATAAAAATATCACATCTTTATCCATTCTTCGGTTGAAGAGGATATGAATTATTTCTAAGATTTAGCTATTAAAAATTGTGCTGCTAGAAACATGAGTGCACATGTATCACTGTGATATATTTTTGATTCTTCTGGAAAGATACCCAGAAGGGATTAACTGGTTAAAAGATAAATTTTAAAGCAAATATGAATTCTGTATAACATGAATGTATGCCAAGAATTTTATTTAACTTATAAATGAAGGAACTGTCAATACATTAAAATTGGTTCAAAGGAGAGTTTAGTATCACCAAAAATAGGTGGTTAAGGCACACTGAAATGATGTGGACATAGGACAATGCTGTAGCTCCTTTCCTGTATTTGGAAATAATACTTGATGCCCTCAATTTAAAGAAGAGTCTGCTTCGGCCCGAGGTTTTGGTTCATGGTTGACTGGATCCAAAGTAGAAACAGGATGACAGAGGGCACAGCAGAGGAAAAGGTGCTTAACTTGTGGCAGCCAAGGTGCAGGGAGAGTGAAGGGGAGAGAAGATATCCCTTGCAGAAATCCACCTCCTGACAGCTCCTTCCACTACTAAACGCCAGTCCATGGCCCAGTCATCTTCAACATGGGATTTTAGGGGAGATTTTAGATCTAAATCACAACAGACCACTGATTGGAACACCACCAATTTGTATTTCTTTTCTTAATTTTGTTTAAAGAAAGAAAGAAAAAAACAAAATACAAAAAAGGTGGAATAATACAGAATTCAAGAAAAAGTTAACACTAAGAAATTGCTAGTTGATACATTATGTATTGTCATCTTAGAAATAGTTGCTCAGGTTACAAGATCAAAGCATAGAAAGTGGATAGACACTCATACATTGACAGTGCAAACCATTCTGTTAAATGATCCAACAAAAGTTTAGTAATATGGTCATCTGTCTTTCACACTTATACATACAGTTATATCCTTTAGAGCACTTTCTTTCTCTTTCATTTTTACAATATCTATTATATATTTTGGATCTTATTACTCTTTCAGTTTATATTATTTTTTACACTAGAGAGACAATGTGGTATTTACTAATGTGAGTCTTTTTATTTCACTTATCCTCATAAGTGAAATTTACCATTTACCTAAATAGACCTCAAGATCATCCTTTTTATAGCTGAGTAATATTCCATTGTATAAAAATATCGTGTCTTTTCATCCACTCTGTGGTTGATGGGCATTTTGGTTTCCAAGATTTAGCTATCACAAATTGTGCTGTATTAACATGGGTGCAAATCACTGTGACATAATCTCAATTTTTCTGGGAAAATACCCAGGAGGGTAATAGTTGGATTGAGTGGAACTTCCAATCTTAGTTTGCTGAGAAATCTCCATATTGATTTCCATAGTGGTTGCACCAGTCTACACTGCCACCAACCAACAGTGGAGAAGTGTCCTTTCTCCCTGCAGCTCACCAACATTTGTTATCAGTTGATTTCCTGATGGCAGCCATTCTTTCTAGGGTGAGATGAAATCTTAATGCTGTTTTAATTTGCATTTCTCAAATTACCAGTGATGGTGAACATTTCTTCATGTATTTATTTGACATTTGTATATCTTCATCTGAGAACTGTGTGTTCATCTGTGTGTTATTTCTGGAAAGGGTCTTTGAATTTGCGGTCTTGATGTTTTTTAAATTCTTTATATGTTCTGGATATAAGTCCTTTGTCTGAGGGATTTTTAGCTAAACTTCTTTCCCATTTTGTGGGTTTTCTTTTCACTCTGTTGGTGATTTCTTTTTTTTAAATTTATTTAAAGAGAAAAAAAATCAGTAAAAAGATACAAGTAATACAGCATTTAAAAAAATTAAGAAATCACTAGTTAAGAGATTGCATATTGGTCATCTTAGAAATAGTTGTTCAAGTTACAAAATTAAAGCATACAAAGCGGACATTCAAACAGTGAGACTGCAAACAGTTGTGTTCAATGATCCAACAAAAGCTTAGTAATATGGTTTTCTATCTTACACACTTAAATATAATTGCAGTTATATCCTTTAGAGCACTTTCTTTTTTTTTTTTTTTTTTTTGTCTTTTTCATTTTTATCGGTACCGGGGATCGAACTCACGACTGCCTGCTTGCAAGGCAGGTGCTTATGCCACTGAGCTAAACCTCCAGCCCCTAGAGCACTTTCTTTTCCTCTCTTGGTAATGTCTTTTGAAAGTGCAGATCCCAGTTGTTGATTCTTTGAAGTATTTCCTGTGCAGTTTGTGTTTTATTGATGAATTCTTTGCCTACCCCTATGTTTCCAAAAATTCTACCTACCTTGTCTTCCAGTACATTTAGTGTTTCCATTTTAATATTTAGGTCTTTGATCCATTTTGACTTTAGTGCATAGTAACAGGCATGATTCTAATTTTAGTCTTCAACATGCAGAAAGCCAACTTTCCCAACACCATTTATTACAGAGGCTATCTTTTTGCCAGTGAACATGTTTAGCCCCTTTGTCAAATATAAGGTAGCTGAGTGTCTCTGTAGTTGTGTTTGTATCTTCTAATCCGTTCCATTGATCCTCAAGTCTATTTCTTGGCCAGCGCCATGCTGATTTTATTGCTATGGCTTTGTAGTATAGTTTCAAGTCAGGAATTGAGATGCCTCCTGTCTTACCTTTGTTGCCCAGAATCACTTTTGCTATTATAGGTTTCTTCTGTTTCCAAATGAATTTTAAGAATGTTTTCTCTAGCTCTGTAAGGTATGTTAATGGTATTTTGATTGGGATTGCATTAAATCTATACAACAGTTTTTGGAGTATGGCTATTTTCACAATGTTGGTTCTTCTTAACCAAGAGCAAGGAATATCCTTCCATTTTCTAATATCCTCTTCAAACTCCTTTTTTAGAATAGGATAATTTTCAGCATATTAGGTCTCTTACATTCTTGGCTAGGTTGATTCCTAAGTATTTCATTATTTTAGATGCTGTTGTGAAAGGTGATATTTCCATAATTTCTCTCTCATGGAGTTTTTGTCTGTGTACAGGAATACTATTTATTTTTTAGCATTGACTTTGTATCCAAAGCTGCTGAGTTTGTTTATACTTCTAGTAGTCTTTTAATGGAATTTTTTGTGTCTTCTATGTAAAGTATCATGTCATCTGCAAATGATAATTTAACTTCCTGTTTTTGCTTTTTTTTTGTTACTGGGGATTGAATTTATGACCACTTTCAAGAAAGGTGCTGAAACCACTTAACTAAATCCCCAGCCCTAACTTCTTTTCTTATCTTTATTCCTTTTACTTCTTTTTATTGTCTGAGTGCTCTGGGTAATATTTCCAGAACTATACTGAATAGGAGTGGTGATAGTGGACATCCTTGTCTTGTTCCTGATTTTAGAGTGAAAGCTTTCAGTTTTTGTGCATTTAGTATAATGTAGGCTGTTGGTTTGTCGTAAATGACCTTTAAGAGATTGAGTTATATAACAGGTATTTCGACTTTCTTTTTTTTTTTTTTAATTTAAGGAGAAAAGAAAAAAAAAACAGTGAAAGGGTACAAGTTATACAGATTTACAGAAGATAAAAATGAACAGTAGGAAATCACTAGTTAATGGATTACATATTGTCATCTTAGAAATAATTGTTCAAGTCACAAAATTAAAGCTTGTAGAGTGGACATTCCAACAATGATACTGCAAACAGTTCTGTTTAATGATCAATAAAACTCTGTGATATCATTTTCTATCTTATACACTTAAATATACACACAGTTATATAGTTTAGAGCACTTTCTTTTCCTCTCTTTTGTACAATGACTATTACACATTTTGGGTTTCATTGCTCCCACGGTTCTTATTGCTTTTTTGGAAGAGAGTAAAACCAAATGTGACATAGCAGAACAGAATTGGTCAAGTCAAAAGGGTGGACATAACAGATAATGTAAAAACATAATACAAGGTGATCAACAATGGTTACCATAATGCCTCCCGCTATCTCTAATAGAATTGCCTATATCATTAGTTATAATACAATTGAACAAAACAGACAAAACCAAAACATTGGAGACATTGTAGGTCTTCAAAAGTAGATAAAAGTCAATGAGAATGGGCGTTATAATGAATCTCATTATCTTCACAGCTGATGCCTAAACTTTCGAACCTGAACTATCCAGCAAAACAGAATAGGGGAACATCAGTCAAAACAAGATGGTGAGAGTAATACAGGGCTTCAAATCGAGATAATAGAAAGTCAAAGTGGGTTACTATATTATATCCTGCTATTTTTTCCCTTTAATTAAACAGATAAAAATAAAAAAGTAAATAATGGAGTGGAGATTGAGAAAAAAGAGGGCATAACAGCAAAACAGCGCAGATCAAAACATAACCATTTAAGCAGAATAGTGTTTCACCACCAGATAATTCCGACCCAAAGGTAGTTACCATATTGACTCTTTCCTTGAAGTCCTTGAGTACAACTTCGTATACTGTAGCATTAAGTATATCAAAACAATGTAAAACCATTTAAGAGAATGACAGCATTACAGAATATTTAGAATCGACTAACAGAAAATGAACAATGGTTTCTGTATAATCTCCTTGTCTTTAAAAGGTTTTTGCTTATACTATCGTACATAATACTAGTTTTTACCATGAACAGGTGTTGGACTTTATTGAAACTTTATTTCTTCAACTATTGAGATGATCATGTGATTTTTGTTTTTGCTTTGTTCATGTGGTATGTTACGTTTATTGATTGGCATATGTTAAACCATCCCTCCTTTCCTGGAATATACATCACTTGTTCACGATGTATTATAATCTTGATGATTTGCTGCATTCTATTTGCCAATATTCTATTGAGAGTTGAGATTGACCTATAGTTCTCCTTTTTGGTTGGACCTTTCTCTGATTTTGGTATCCATGTAATGCTTGCCTCTGGGAATGAGTTAGAGAGGATTGCTTCTCTTTGAATTTCATTGAAGAGTTTAATAAATATTGACATCAAATCTTCTCCAAATTTCCTATAGAATTCTGCTGTGAATCCATCAGGACCTGGGCTTTTTAATCATGTTTTTAGTTTTAGTAGCAGTTATTGGGTTATTCAAATTTGTTGTATCTTCTTGATTGAGCTTTGGTAGTTCATGTTTCTAGAAATCTGTCCATTTCCTCTGTTTTCCACCCTATGTGAGTAGAAATTTTCAAAGTAGGTGTTCATAATCTTTTGAGTTTCCATGGGATCTGTAGTAATTTTCCCATTTTCAGTCCTTATTGTGTGAATTTGAGTATTTTCCTTTCTTTTTCTTGATAAGATTGGCTAGAAGTTTTCAGTTTTGTTTATTCGTTCAAAAAACCAACTCTTTGATGCATTAATTCTTTGCATTGTTCTTTTAGTTTCAATCGCATTAATTTCTGCTCTGATCTTTAAAATTTCCTCTCTTCTTTGGGTTTGGCTTCCTGTTCCTTTTCTAGAAGCTTGGGATGTAGCATTAGGTTGCTTATTTGTGCTTGTTCCATTTTTTGATGTGACAAGTTATTGCTATATATTTCCTTCTCAGGACTGCTTTCATTGAGTCCCATAGGTCACACTATGTTTGTCTTAGTTACTTTTTACTTATTGCTGAGACAAAATGCCTGATGCACAAAGTTGGGAAAGGAAAGGTTTATTTCTTACAGTTTTTGGAGGTTTTAGTCCATACTCAGTTGGCTCTAAGGCAGGGTGGCATGGCTGGACCACAGTTTATGGTGGCTGCAAACAGCAAGGAGGAAACAAGGAAAAGAGAGCAAGACACACCTTCTTCCTGCCATTACATTAGATCCTGGCTTTACTCCTAGGCCAGTGTAAGCACTCACACCTCCAATCCAAGCGCTAGACAATAAACCAATCACAAGTGCACAATGCAAATACAGGAGGCCTGGGGGCCACCAACATAAACCATGACAGTTGTATATGCATTTTCATTGAATTGTATGTATTGTTTTATTCTTTAATTTCACCTGTAACCCACTGGTTGTTCAGAAGATTATTATTTAATTTTCATGTATTTATGCAGGTTTTGCAAATTCTTTTGCCATTGATTTCCAATTTCAGTGCACTTGTGGTCAGATACTATGCATGGGATAATTTCAGTCCCTTTGCATTTACTTAAGAATGTTTTATGGGTTAATGTATGATCTGTTTTAGAGAATGTCCCATGTTCAGCTGAGAAGAATGTATATTCTGATGTGGTTTGTTGGAACACTGTAAACATCCACTAAGTCCATTTTCTCATAGGTATGATTCAGTTCTGTTATTTCATTGCTGATTTTTTGTCTAGTTGATCTATCTCTTTGTGACAGTGGGATGTTAAGGTCCCCTATTACAATAGTGTTCTTGTGTATCATCTGGTTTTTCATACCCATTAGGATTTGTCTTACATAACTGAATGCGCCTGAATTTGGTACATATATATTTATAATTGTTAGATCTTCCTCTTGAAGTTTTCCACTAACAAGTATGTAATGGGCTTCTTTATCTCTTTTGATCCTTTAAGGCTTAAAATTCACTTTGCAAACATAATAGCTACCTCTGTTCTTTTCTGGATTCCTATTGTATGGAATACTGTTTTCCATTTTTTGACTTTTAATCTATGAGTTTGTTTTTGAGTCAGATGTGTTTCTTGTATACAGCATATTTGTGGGATCCTATTGCTTGATCCATTCTGTCAACCTGTTTCTTTTGATAGGTGAATTGAAGCCATTTACATTTATGGATATCACTGATATGTACTGGCTTGACTTTGCCATGTTGTGTTCCTATTGTTGGTTTCCTGCTTTTCTCCCTTGTTTAATTTCTTGCCCTGCCTGTTGGTTTCTTTCTGTTGTTCTGGAGATTCTGGTCATTTTTATCTCTATCTAGTATGTCTTTCAGGACTCTTTCTAAGGTTGGTTTGGTGGACATGAATTCTTTCAGTTGTTCTTTGTCATGCAAGTATCTCCATTAAATTTGAAGGGAAGTTTTTCTGGGTACATCAGTCTGGGGTGAGAGTTGTTTTCTTTTAGGGCTTGAAATACTTCACTCCAAGCTCGTCTTAACTTGAAGGTTTGTGCTGAAAAGTGTGCCATGATTCTAATAGGCTTTCCTTGATAGGTGAGCTGTGTTTTTCTCTAATATCTTTTAATAATCTGTTTTTATGCTGTATGTCTTGTATCTTAATGATTATATGTCTGGGTGTAGATTTATGTTGGTTGTGACTGTTTGGCATTCTATATGCCTCTCTTATCTGTATATTATATTCTTCCCCCCATGTTTGGGAAATTTTCTGCTATTGCTTCTGTGACTAGTTTACTGATTTCATTCGTGTTGGCTTCTGAATCTTCATTAATGCCTTTTAGTCTTATATTGTTTCCCTTGGTGTCATCTTGAAGCTGCAGAATTGTCATTTCATGCTACTTTGTGGTTTTTTAGAAGTTCTACCCTTTCGTGATTGCTATCTGCCATCCTGTCCTCAATGTCTGAAATTCTATCCTCAGCTTTATTTAAATGGCTTTGCCAGCTTTCAGTAGAATTTTTTTGTTTCTTGGATATCTCTTTAAATTTGTTTCATGGATTCTGCTTGTTTTCTATATTATTCATTCAAGGTTTCAATCAATTTTCCATGCTCCTGTATTTTTTAAAATCCATTTCTTTGCCAGCTATACTGAGCAACTTGTTTACTAAGGTTGTTATTTCTGTCTTTATGTGGGAAATTATTTGTAATTTGATTTCCTCTATAGCCTCATGGATGTGTTTCTTGATTTCATTTGCTATCTTTTCAGAGATTTCTGGTGTATGATCTTTAAAGTTTTCTATTTCACTGTCACCTGTTCTTGTTCCTGATAGACTAGATGTTTGAGATTGCATTTTGGTTTTTCATCTTTTGGGCTAATACTTGGTTTTTCAATCCCAATAGTGACAACTGTTGGTAGTGTGAATCTTACAGTCCTTTTGTGTGGTTGATGTTTGTCTGATTATTAATTACCACAATGAAGAGGAGAGCCAGTCACTTGAATTTCTCCTGGGGGTCCTGTTGGGTGACTCCTATATTCTTCTTGCTGACTAGCCTAGGAGTATTGATGTAAATCCACCCTTAGTTCCTGCTGTTGCTATGTCTTCAGGTTATTACAGGTCACAAGATCTTCCTGCCTATGGTGTTTGTCTCAGCCAAGACCCTACTTTGTCACTGGGTGTCTTAGAAGTCCTTTTAATTTTCTCCTAGTTGGAGGAGCCCTTATTGGCACACTCCTCAACTCTCTTTGTGGGGAGAAGGAGTCACCTACACCTTTGCCAAGCTCTCCAAGGTCTTAAAGCTGGAGGGAGCTTTGCTACTGCTCCTATTTATCCTCTGAAGACCTCTATTTTAGGGGCAAACTCACCACACTGACTTGAGCCTGCTGAGGTCTTCTGTTAGGGTGAGGGGTTACTGAGTCTCCCATCAACCCACCACAGAATCCACTGTAGTTCAAGTTCCTGGGAGAGGGAGTGGAGTGGGAGTGGGAGGAGACCATCAACCGCAGTACTTGATCCAGGAGATAGGGATGGTCACCAAGGGCATTGGGCCAGAGGTGTGGCAGTCCTGGGCTAGTGGGGTGCACAGGAAACATGTGCCCAGGCACAAGGTCTGAGGGTGACATGGCGGTGCCAGACTGGCCCCAATTTATATTTCTATGTAAAAGAATAATTTGCATTATTATCCATTTTTAAAAACAACTTAAATTGTAAGATAATTTAAAGATAGTGAAAAGCACAGATAACCCATAAGAGGATCCATGACAAAGAACCATTCTTGTCCATTTCAAGATACTTCACAATTTTCCTCACAAAGATTGTATCCTTCCATGACCTCAGTACTAAGTTGTAAAAGGGACATTCCCATGCCATAGCAATATATGACTGAAAAAGCTTTCCACTGTGCATGCCTGTAATTCCAGAATTCTGAGAGACTGAGGCAGGAAGATTGCAAGTTTGAGTCCCTCCAGTGCAACTTAGCAAGAATGTATCTCAAAATAATAAAAAGAACTAGAGCTGGAGTCCAATTGGTACAGTATCCCTGAGTTATATTTCCAATACTGAAAAACAAAAAATAAAAAGCCCAAACCAAAACAAACTCAAAAAGCAGAAATAAGAAAATTTCTTAAGGTTAAATAACAAAGCAAATCTTCAAATAGGGACAAGCCTTGGCTTATTTTATAGTTAAGCTTATATATGTGCTTTTTAAAAACAGTAAATAGTACTGAAATAGACTTTATTTTGAAAGAACAGCATTATTGAACTGAAATTTGCTTACATTTACAGACTTAAAGTTTAAGATTCAGCAGATTTTAGTACATTGATGAAGTTGTACAACTGTGACTATAATGAAATTTTGATCATTTTTGTTATACCAAAATAAAACACTACCCAGAAGCTATCATTTCCCAGTCCCTTCCTGCTAAATCTTGGCAACCACTGAGCTACTTTGTATAGATTTTCCTGTTCTGAGACTTTTAAAATTCAAAATAGACCATGCAACAATAAGGAGCTTAGCATATCCAAAGAAGTGGAAATCCTGCAGAGTGATTTCTACTACCATCTTTCAGTGAACCTGGATACCAAACAACAGATCCATGCTTAGAATACAGTGACTTTTTTTTCCATTAACTTTTTTCATGTAAGGGAAACCAGGCAATGTTTAAGCTTGTGTGTGTCAGTTACTTCACTGAACATGATGGGCTCAAGGTATATCTATTTTACTACAAATGCTGCAAGTTTATGTTTCCTACTGTTTTTAACTGTTCTGAGAAGTTACTTACATGGAGAGAAACTGGGCCGAGGGCAATTTCTACTTGCAGCATTTGGAGGAATTCTATACTGATTTCCACAGTGTTTGTATCAGTTTATACTCCCAGCAGCAATTAAGAAGGATTCCTTTATCCCCACAGTCTTGATCCGGCCCGTGGATCAATCCATGGGGTGTACCTGGAGGGGAAATGGGGATTAGTAGAACAGGGGGGAGACAAAGAGAGATTGAAGCAAGTCGAGAGAATCCGATGAAGCCGTGTTTATTCAGGAAGTGATCGCATCCTTTATAGGCCAAGGGCAGGTTGGTGGGACAGGAAGAGGCTACGGGGTGGTTTCTGATGGGTCATTGTCACGTCTGGGTATGTGATGTAAGCAGGAGAGGATTATGGTTAATGTAGGCAGGTGCATCATATGCCCATAGGAGAGAGGCGGGGAGGCAGCAATGGGGCTGTCGTGCCACTCTCTACACATTCTCACAAGCATTTGTTATCACTTGATTTCTTGATCCCCATTCTGCCTGGGGTGAGATGGAATCTTAATGTTTTAATTTGCATTTATGGAATGGTTGGCGATATTGAACATTTTTTTATTTTGCCTATTAACTGATTTGTGTGTGCGTGTGTGTGTGTGTGTGTGTGTGTGTGTGCTGGAGACTGAACTCATGACCTCGTACTTGCTGGGCAGGTGCTTATGCCACTGAGCTAAGTCCGCGGCCCATATTGACCAATTATATTTCCTTATCTGAGTAGTGTCCATTTCAGATATCCATTTTGAACATCTGCATTTAAAGTTGTGCAGTATACAGCAACTGATTTTGAACAGAGTTTTCCTAAAGGATGTACATCACCCTTTTCTCTATACATATGCATTTCAATATCTTATCAATATTTATTTTCTGATTCATGAACAGATATTATCATAATAATAAAAGCAGCACTACAAAAAGATCAATGGAGTAAAAATTACCTTAGTGTTTTTCCTTTTGAGAATAGTTCTTGTCTTTTGTAACACCAATGTTGATGAATGGCTGGGGTCACAGACTGCTATCTAGTAGAACTACTTGAAGTTCAGGTAAATCAATAAAATCAACTAAATTAAAATGGAATGCTAGATTCATGAAAAACATGACTTACATATTACAGGAATTCATTGTTAACACTAAAAGTGGTTAATGACAAATGGATGACATGAAATACAGTATTATGCTCAGAAAAGAATATTCATTTGCATGTATAAACCTGGTCATGTATTTATCTGACATAATTTTTTCGAAACTTACTCCTATCCTTTCACCATGGGCCTTCTTCAAACCTTCTCTCTCCATGTGTGATTGCTAAGTAGCCTGCTTATTCCTTGTCTCACTGACACAAACCCTGGCATGACTCATTGCTAATGACTGTGATAGAAATTAATGGGCAACATCAGAGGCATTGAAATGCACTCACCCTTTAGGAGTGAAGCGGGGAACTTCTTTTAGTTAGCAAGTCTACAACCTCCAAGAGAAGACTTAAGGGATAGAACATGGACATTAATACAGGCTCAGATCCTCTTACCCACTTCGCTCCTTCCTCTGTAATTCTTTTGTTTTCCTATTGGCAACTCTACCTCCCTGGGAATTATTGAGTAATACATTGATTCTCTTTCATGCACTTTGGTTTCCCTTTTTGGGGGTCAGGTACTGGAAATTGAACTCAGGACAACTATGTGCTCACCAGACATGTGCTGTGCTGCTGAGCTATATCCCTGGCCCCTTGGTTTTACATTTTTTATCCTGTCACCTGACACACACTAAGCCTAAACTTCATTTGTCCTTCCAGTCAGGGCTGTCTTAGTGGTTATTTTTACAAGGTCAAACTGAACACAGGTTAAACGAGCCACAAAAATGTCTGCCCATAATACCAATTTTCCTGTGAGAGGACACCTGGCCATGGGATGGACACATAGTCTGTCGGTTGTCTACCAAGATGAAGCATCTCTTGAAAGACACAGTGTAGACATCCTTGACAGAATTCCTTATGTGCCTCATCAGAGAAGGGCTAGAGCTTGTGACCCCTTTAGAGAGCAACCACAAGACCAAATTAACGTTTAACGGATTTCCCTGAGCACCACTGGAGCAGCGCATTTGTTTGTGTACTGTCCTGAGTGGTGCTCAGGCAGGTGTCATTTCAACCAGTTGATTCTCATATTTAACACATTTTATAAAATTGCCATTTTTAAATTTCCTGTAATTTTATCTTATAAAAATTAATAAAAGCATGCAATTTTAAGAATATTTTTATGTTTATGAGGGTTATTGTTCTGTAATTTTCAAATAATATCTTTTTCTGGGTTGATGTCAGAGTAATGTTCCCCTCATATAATAAGCTAAGTATTTGTATAGAAAAGATTTGTATAGAGCTGAAATATATATATATATATATATACGTGTGTGTATATCTATATATTTATATCTACCTGTGTATCTATTTGCACTCAGTAGTATCTATATATTTATATCTATCTGTGTATCTATTTGCACTCAGTAGTAAAGCCATATGGTCCTGAAGTTCTTTACAACAAGATTTAAACTATAAGTTATTATTATTTTTAGAAGATAAAGGATTATTCAGGTTTTTTATTTTGTGTATGCTGTGGTCTTTACAATCTCTTATTAAACTATTTGTTACTATCTGCATTCCGTTTTCTAGTGTACTAACTTCTTCAGTGTACTCCTGTTCAACTTGGGGATTAACAGGGATACAAGTGTTAAAGTTTTTAGATTTTTAACCCCCCCACTTATATTTCTGAGAAAGCTAGGTGAGGTTCCCTGAAAAGCTTTGAAATCTTTTACTATATTCTCTTTTTAGCTTATACCTTTGCAAAAACCTTGGCATGCTTTGTATCTTTTTAGTTTAATTTATAATGATGTATACTTCTGGCTTCTTTGTTTTTTTTTTTCTTTTAATTGTTCCTATTCATTTTCTTAATTATTCTTTGCTTTGACCTTGCTTCATCAAAATCTTACATTAAATATATCCTGGATGAAGGATTGGCCTATGCTACTTCCCTATGACCTTAATTTATATTTTTGTTACATTTGCAGTAACCCTATTTCCAAATAAAGTCACTTCTATGGATTTCAGGAACTAGGATTTGGACATATATTTTTACTGTGCTGACCTCGTATCCATAATATAGTGGAATGCAAAGACATCATCTTAGCTTTCCATCCACTGCCCCCAAGACAGTGAACTTCTTCAGGTTCCACTCCAGTTTTTACATTATTCTTTTGCAAGGATAAGGCTTTAATGAATTAGTAATTTAAAGAGGTACAGAAACTTATCAAAACAGACATCATGTTTCATTATTTTTATTCCTATTCATGCTTTTTATCATTTTCCATCTCAGTTGTTGGGAAATGCAATTTCTTTTTCTATTGATTTGGTTCTTGCACATTTAGCAAGTATTGATTCTACCCTGACCTTTTTTGCTGCTTTTCTAATGCAGCAGAATCTGAAGAGTTTCACTTCATTTTATTTAAATAAGCACCAACATGCCAGGTATTATACATAAAACAGCTCAAATTTCCCATCTCTGAGTTTATAATTGCAATTTAACTGCCTCATGTGTTAGTAAAGATAGTCATTTTTCCACTAATTTTTAAAAATTATAGTTTTACTTAAAGGATTGTTTAACAAGAATTCTTGATAGACTAACATTGCATTTTACCTTGTTTAGAACAAATACAGTTTTTTTTATAAAACAAAAGTTTATATTTGTATGTTACTTTAGCATGTATGTATTATCTCTTCTGTAAACCTAGAATCTGATTACTTATTTTAGTGATCAAAATTGAAAATATACTTAAGGGAGAAGAAATTACAGTCAGATGGATAGAATGTCATTTAATCCCTAGTTCTCAATTCTGTTGCTCTGTATTAATACTCTTGTAATCTTAATTTCCTAATTCTCATTATTTTACTTTTCTTAGAGGTTAACTTTCTGATATTTGCCCTAAATAAAACTGCAAAACTGAATAGAAATACTTTATGAGGTTGTATCATACCACTACTGATCTGTTATAATGTTTAATCATTCTCAATTATACTCACAGTGAACCATATATTTTTAGCAATGTTTTTACTTGTTGCTGAATGATACAAATTTACTTACTGTTTGTTAAAAATTGTACTGGATGATTTTCAAATATTTTCTAACTGATCTGATTCTAATCATGCTTTTGTTTCAGAACATATGAATGCTCAAAAAATATAAGAGTATAATTCTGAATACACATATTTACATATTTGTCAAAATACTGGGAGCTTCTGTAGTGATTCTCTGAGAGTCCAAGGATGACCAGTTATAATTGGATAATGGTCTCTGTCTAGCTTTATTAGTAAAGATCTTTTGGGAATGTTTTCAAAGTCACACTATAGTAAGTTTTTCAGTAGTTTAAAAACAAGTTTTCAGTGTTTCTTATGGTACTTTTCCTGAGTTGACCTCTGTTTGTTCCAGCCTTTCATAGTTTTATGATGACTGGTTGTTTTGAGTCTTTTATTTCTATAAATTGTCACAATCCATGTCATTTGTGCTTCTGCAGGTGGTAACTGGAAAGTTTCCATAATCACCAGTGACTTGCCAAATGCAGGGACCAGCTCACAGATTTATATTATAATATATGGACAACATAGAAGTTCTGTCCCTATATATCTTTATGGAACAGATGGGACTCGATTTCAGGAGGGCCAGGAAGACATCTTTACTGTAAGTAATAAAACTGAGTGAGTCCTATTAGCAGAAGTGATACAGCTAGTAAGTACTTTTAAATGAGTGTGGTTATCAGATTAGGCCCTTTCCATTATAATATCACGTGCCCCATAGAATTCAATCTGAAGAAATTCGTGGCAGTTTCTTTTCAGGTCAACTTAAACAAATCTACCACATGGGAAGAGAAGTACTCGATATTCCACATGCTATTTTTGTATAGGTGGCTTTCAGGAGCAGAAGCTAATGGATTTCTGGTTCTGCAGATAAGGTTCACTCGCAGTGTCAAAAGGAACAAATAAAATTAGAAACGAGAGCAAATGCTGTCATCAAGTAATAACAAGTAGTTATTAGTTGCTGTTAGTCACTACTTGTTATCAAGTTGTTGTAGTTGTCCATTGTTGGAAAACTGAGATTAGGATCCAGAAAGAAACAGGCAGTAAGGGTGAAGCAAAGAAGACTAGTTCCATGTTGTTAAACTAAGGTTAGAAATATTAGCAATCAGTGGCAAAACACGTCAGACATTTAGTAGTATACAGATTCTTCTTAAGTGTCAGGTGAATAAGTGGGTACATAGAAGGAGTGTTTTGCCCTTGATGGAGAGAATGACATCATAAATCAGAAATGGATGTTAATAAGCCCCTTCGGGACATCCACATCCACGTCAGCCTGGGTGTGTGGTTTCCAGCAACCTGTGTACTTGCTCCACACATGTCACAGGAGAGGTGAACCACTAGAGCTGTCTTTTCTGTTATATTAGTGTAAACTGCTCTTTCCATAATTTTCATACGAGTCAGAAAACACTTTCCTTGGTGGTCAGGATAAGTAAAAGTAAAAAGGAAAGAGTTTATCATTATTTTTCATGTGTAAGAAATAATTTTAGAAGTGACTAAACCAAAAATACAGCAGTCTGACTTGTTTTTGTTAAGAGAAGCCATGTGATATTTAAGTTTGTGTGTCTAGATTTATTTCACTTATATTGTGGAATATTGTTATATATCACATAACATATATTTTCCTACAAATGACTGGAGCTTATCTTTTTATGATACAGTAGTGCTCCAATTTGTATAAATGCATTTTCTTTATCCGTTCATCTGTTGATGGCCATATAGGCCACATCCAAGCTTTAGCTATTGTGACTTGTGCTGCTATAAACATGGTTATGCATGTATCACTATAAAACAATATCTTTAACTCTTTTGGGAAGACACCTAAAGGTGAATAGCTGGGTCAAATAACCATAGTATTTCTAGCTTTAGTTTTTTGAGGAGTCATCATATTAATTTCCATAGTGCTTGCACTAGTTTACACTCGTAACAACAAATGAGAGTCTCTTTTCCCCAGCAGCCTTGCCAGCATTTGTTGTGTGCATTTCTTGAGTGGCCAGTGTTGTTGACCATTTTTCACGTATATATTGGGCATTTGTACTTCTTCTTAGAAGTGCCTGTTCATTTCAGGTACTCATTTTTTGATTGGGTCTTTTAATTTGCGTTAACTTTTTTGGGTTCTTTATAGATTCCATCTGACAAATTGCTAGCCAAACTTTCTTCACTTTCCTTAGATTGTGTCTTCACTCTGTTGTTTCTTTTGCTGTACAGAAGTGTTTTAATTTGTTGACTGTTTGTATTATTTCTTATGATATTGAGATTCTGTTCAAAAGTGTTTGCCTGTGCCTATGTTTCAAGAGTTTTACCTAGTTTATCTTTGAGCAGGTTAAGTGTTTTTATGTTACTATTTTGATCTTTGATCAATTTTGATTTTATTTTAGTACATGTTGACAGATATAGGTCTGGGTTTAATCTTCCACATGTGGATAATCAGTTCTTTTCAGCACCATTTGTTAAAAAGACATTTTCCTCCAGTGAAAGCTTTTGGTCCTTGTCAAAGATCAGGCAGATGAGTGTGCCTATAGTTGTTTTTGCACTGTTTTGTTCCATTGACCCATATGTCTGTTTTATTTGCCAGTATCTTGCTATATTTATCACTGTAGCTTTGTAGCGTAACTTAAAGTCTGAAATTGTGATGCCTCCCGCTTTGCTTTCTTTGGCCAGGATTGTTTGTGATACTCTGGGTCAGTTCCTTGTGAATTTTAGGATTGTTTTCTCCATTTCTACGAGGAATACTATTGGTATTTTGGATTGTGTTAAAAGTGTGTATCAGTTTTGGAAGTATGGCCATTTTGACTATAGTGGTTCTGTCTATCCAGCAATGAGAATATCTTTCCATTTTCTTTTTGTTTTTAATTTTCTTTAAGGAGAAAAAGAAAAAAAAAAGCAGAAAAAGGGTACAAGTTATACAGAATTTCAGAAAAAAATAAACAGTAGGAAATCATTAGTTAATGGATTACATATTGTCATCTTAGAAATATTTGTTCAAGTTACAAAATTAAAGCATATAAAGTGGACTTTCAAACAGTGAGACTGGATATAGTATTGTTCAATGATCCAATAAAACTCAGTAATATGGTCATCTATCTTATACACTTAAATATACATGCAGTTATATTGTTTAGAGCACTTTCTTTTCCTCTCTTTTGTACAATGACTATTACACATTTTGGGTTTTATTACTCCCACAGTTCTTATTACTTTTTGGAAGAGAGTAAAACCAAATGTGACATAACAGAACAGAGTCAGTCAAATCAAAAGGGTGGACATAATAGATAATGTAAAAACATAATACAAGGTGATCAACAATGGTTACCATAATGCCTCTCGCTATCTCAAATAGAATTGCCTATATCATCAGTTATAATAAAATTGAACAAAACAGTAAAGAATGAAACCAACAAAACCAAAACATTGGAGACATTACAGGTCTTCAAAAGTAGATAATAGTCATGGATGTCATAATGAATCCCACTATCTTCACAGCTGTTGCCTAAACTTTCAAACCTGGTACTATCAAGCAAAACAGAATAGAGGAACATCAGTCAAAACAAGATGGTGAGAGCAATACAGGGCTTCAAATCAAGTTAATAGAAAGCCAAAGTGGGTTACTATAATATATCCTGCTATTTTTATTTTTCCCTTAATTAAAAGGATAAAAATAAAAAAGTAAATAATAAAATGGAGATTGAGATAAAAGAGGGCATAACAACAAAACAGCGCAGATCAAAACATAACCATTTAAGCAAAATAGTGTTTCACTACAAGATAATCCCGACATAAAAGTGTTACCATATTGTCTCTTTCCTTGAAATTGTTGAGTTTAACTTCTTATACTGTAGCATCAAATATATCAAAAAAATGTAAAACCATTCAAGAGAATGAAAGTATTACAGGGTATTTAGAATCAACTAACAGAAAATGAACAACGGTTTCTGTATAATCTCCTTGTCTATAAAAGTTTTTGTTTATACTATCACATATAATAAAATCCAATAAGATACAACATGTTAAGACCTATGGAGACAGAAGAACAAAAGCTTGATGAGACTTCAAAACAAGATGATACTAAATCAGCATTACCAATTATGATGTCATTTTCTCCAAAATAGCTGTTCCGATCATCCAATCTTCTCTGCCTCATTTCTGTTGAGCTCTTTTTCTGTCATTAGTTGTCAGTTTGTCTTCTTCATTTTGTTTTCTGCTCCATTCATTGTGGCCTTTCTGCTACTATTTCTGGATTCTTCGTATTTTTCTTTTTTTAGAATATCCTGCAGTATTCTCTGTAGAGTTGAATTGGTGGTTGTAATTTCCCTAGTTCCTCTTTATCCTGAAAGCACCTTGTTTTTTCATCAATTTCCAGGGATAGTTGTGCAGGATATATCAATCTTGGCTGGAGGTTATTATCTTTCAAAGCTTGAATTATTTCCCCCCATGCTCTTTGTGATTTGATGGTTTGTTCTGAGAAGTCTGCTGTAATTCTGATGGGTGTTAAAGTGATCTGTTTCTTGTCTCTGACAGCTTTTAATATTCTGTTCTTATATTGGATTTCTGGTATTTTGATTATTATATGTCTGGGTGTAGCTCTGTTTGGGTTGTACGTGGCTGGGGTCCTGTATGCTTCATACATCTGAGTATCTTTAACTTTTGCTAAATTAGGAAAATTCTCCTGGATTATTTCTGTGAGTAGCTTTTGTAGTTCATTTGTTTGTGTCCCTACCTCTTCTTTTATGTTCTTAATTCTTAAGTTATAGATCCTCTTATCATCTTCTAGTCTTTGTATTATTGCTGTTTGTTTCTTTGTTATTTTTAAGAAGTTTTTCATTTCATGCTCCCATCTTACAAATCTGCCCTCCAGTTCAGATAATCTATCCTTAGTTTCTTTCAAGCTGTTATGCCAGTTTTCAATAGAGTTTTTAGTTTCCTGGTAATCTCTTTGAACCTGCTTTACGTATTCTATGTTTTCTCTATTTTCTCCATCAAACAATTCTCCCCTCTTTTTCTGTTCTTCCATTCCACCATCTGCTTTTTCTTGGGTGTTGCTTAGCATTTCTCTAACTATTCTGCTTACATCTTGCTTCAGGTCATTAATAACTTCATTCCTGAACTCGTCTATGAGGCTCCGGAGATAGTGCTTTATGTCTGTTGGTGCTGTGTCTGCTATTGCCTGTTTCTTAGGATTGGGGGCCGAGGAGCCTTTCTTGTTGCTCCCTCTTCCCATATTCTTTGTTCCTTGTATATGCAAGCGTATATAGGAGGCCCAGCTTCCTTCCCTGTCGGCCACAGTCTGATTGAATTGCACCAGCTAGGTATTCCCGCCCACCACGGTGCACCAGGGAGTTACGGATCAGGCAGCCTATGGGGGGCCCACCCCTCCAGGTCAACCTACCTAAGGCTTTACTGCTAGGGTGTACCTCTAGGCGCTGGGATCTGGGTTGTGCTATCCTACTGGGTCTCAGCCAGCAGCGTCATGTAGGCTAGGCACTGCTCACCAATCCCACTTGAGAGGGAAATATGTGACTGAAGTCACCGATTCCCATTCTCAGAGCTTTTGCACGTCTCTCTCCCTACAGTGGTGGCGGCAGGAAACCCAATTCACAGCTTCCAATGGTGCGGGGCTTCAGCTTCCACACTGAGGCTTTATCTGTTCCTGTTATAGCACCAGGATTGCATTCCCAGTTGGTTTCTCTCAGCCCAGTTTGTTCTTGGGTTAGCAGGGTATATTTCCTCTTGCTTAGGATTCCTCACTCCGCACCATTCCTGGGTTCTAAGCTGGGTCTCACAGAGAACCTCCTTAGCTGCTGCTATCCGTCTGCCATGTTCTCCCGGAATCCTGTCTTTCCATTTTCTAATGTTGATCTTAATCTCCTTTTTCAGAATACCATGGTTTTCATTGTCGAGGTCTTAACTTCCCTAGTTAGATTAATTCCTGAGTATTTAATTTTTCTTGATGCTTTTGTGAAAGCTACTGTTTTCCTAATTTCTTAGTGAATTTATTACTGGTATATACAGACATTATTAATTTCTCTGTGTTGACTATGTATCTTGCAATGCTATTGAATGTGACTATTAGTCCTAGCAGTTTTTTGGTCGGATTTTTTTGCAACTGTGTAGAGCATCTTATCATATGCATATGATAATTCAACTTCTTCTTTTCTTTTTTTAACATTCTTTTTAAATTTTATCTAAAGAAAGAAGAGAAAATTAAAAAACAAAATAGAAAAAACAAGAAAAAAATAGAACACAAAATTTAAAAAATTAACATAAAATTGTTAGTTGATACATTACATATTGTCATCTTAACAGTAGTTGTCAAAGTTACAAAATCAAAGCCTAAAAAGTGGCTAGGCACTCAAACATTGACAGTGCAATGTCTTCTGTTCAGTGATCTAATAGAAATTTAGTAATATGGCATCTAACTTACACACTGTACATACCGTTGTATTTTTTAGAGCACTTTCCTTCCCTTTCACTTTTACAATATCTATTATACTTTTTGGATCCTGTTATTCTGTCAGTTCTTATTATTTTTGTACTAGAGAGACAATGTGATATTCACTAATCTGAGTCTTGTTTATTTCACTTATGAGGATATTCTCAAGTTGCCTCCATTTACTTATAAAGGCCTCTGTGGGAAGCCCTATTATTGGCTGCCACCTTATACCTGCAGGCTGCACCACCTTAACTGCCTCTAGGAGTTAAGTTTGGTAGTTAAGCAGCACCTTGCCTACCTAGCTTGTTTGGCCTCTGCAGGAATTATGCTAATCAGCCCGCCTTATGAGCCTGTGCGCGGGAAATGAATTGACCTATAACCCTCGGCCTTGCCACTGTTGCTAAGTTACCTGCTGATGTCTCAGAACCCAACTCCCTCCTCCTCAATACCCTATATATTTGATACTCCTTCCTTGAATAAATGAGACTTGATTGGAATTCTTCATCTTGTCTCTGTTCTTTGTGTCTCTTGTTTCCTTTTCATCCCAACTCCTCCTCTAGGGTCTCCATGGACTTACCCGCAGGCTGGGACAGGCCTCAAGATCATCCTTTTTTATAGTTGAATAGTATTCTGTTGTACCTTTTCATTTTTTTCTGGGAAAATACCCAGGAGGAGAATAGCTGGACTTAATGGAACTTCCAATCCTAGTCTTCTGAGAATTCTCCATACTGATTACCATAGTGGCTGCACCAGTCTACACTCGCACCAATAGTGGAGCAGTGTTTCTTTCTCCTGCACCCTTGCTAACATTTGTTATCACTTGCTTTTTTGATGGCAGCCATTCTTTCCAGAGTGAGATGAAATCTTAGTGCTGTTTTAATTTGCATTTCTCGAACGACCAGTGATGGTGAACATTTCTTCATGTATTTATTTGTCATTTGTATATTTTCATCTGAGAACTATGTGTTCATCTTAGATGCCCATTTTTGGAGAGGATCTTTCAATTTGGGGTCTTGATTTTTTAAAAAATTCTTTATATGTTCTGGATATAAGTCCTTTGTCTGAGGGATTTTTGCCTAAAATTCTTTCCCTTCAGTGGGTTTTCTTTTCACTTTGGTCATTTCT
The DNA here is from genome assembly GCF_034190915.1 of Cavia porcellus. Lineage (NCBI taxonomy): Eukaryota > Metazoa > Chordata > Mammalia > Rodentia > Caviidae > Cavia > Cavia porcellus. The sequence continues at coordinate 75,255,258 of NW_026947494.1, read as the reverse complement.
TTTGAAGTGCAAAAACTTTTTAATAATATGAGATCCTAGTTGTTGATTCCTTGAAGTATTTCCTGTATGGTTTGTGTTTTATTCATGTCTTCTTTCCCTACCCCTATGTCTCCAAGATTTTTTCCTATTTGTCTTCCAGTAGATTTAGTGTTTCTGTTTTAATATTTAGATCCTTGATCCATTTTGACTTTAATTTAGTGTATGGTGATAGGCATGGGTCTATTTTTAGTCTTCAGCATGTGGAAAGCCACTTTTTCCAACACCCATTTATTAAAGAGGCTATCTTCTTTCCAGTGAACATGTTTGGCCCCTTTGTCAAATATCAGGTGGCTGAGTGTCTTTGTAGTAGTGTTTGTATCTTCTAATCTGTTCCATTGATCCTCAGGTCTATTTCTTTACCAATGCCTTGCTGATTTTATTACTGTGGCTTTGTAGTATAGTTTCAAGTCAGGAATTGAGATGCCTCCTGTTTTGCCTTTGTTGCCCAGAATTGCCTTTGCTATTCTAAGTTTCTTCTCACTTCTTCTTTTCTTATACATATCCCTTTTATTTCTTTCTCTTGCCTGATTGACCCGGCCTATGTTTCAGGAACTATATTGAACAGTAGTGGCAAATTGGAAATACTTGTTCCTGATTTTAGAAGGAAAACTTTCTGCTTCCCCCAGTTTAATCTGATATTGCCCATTTGTTTGTCATAAATGCCTTTTACCAGCTTCAGATAAGGTCCTTCTATTTTCTTCAGTTTTTTTAATCCTAAATGGATTTTGAATTTGATCAAAGCTTTTTCTGTATCCATGAGATGGTCATGTGATGCTTTTCCTTGTTTTTGTTTATGTGGTATACTATATTTATTGATTTGTAATTTTTGAACTATCCCTGCATCACTAGAAAAAATCCTACTTGGTAAAATGTATGACTTTATTGTTGATTTGTTGCAATGTTTGCCATGTTTTATGGAGGATTTTTGTGTCTATTTTTATTGAGGAGGTTGGTCTGTAGTTCTCTTTTTTGTTTTTTTTTTTTTTTGAAACAGGGTAATGCTAGCTTCCAGGAATGACTTTGGGAGTACTCCTCTTCTTTCAATTTCATTAGACAGTGTTAAAAGTATTGGCATTAGATCTTTAAAAGAGTTCTTTAGAATTTGGGAATGAGTCCATCAGGATCATCAGAATCTGTGCTTTTCTTAGTTGGTAGTTTTTTTGGTTCTGGGGATTTAACTCATGACTGTGTGCTTGCAAGGTAGGCACTTGTGCCGCTGAGCTAAATCCCCAGCCCTGATAGGTTTTTTAAAAAAATTTATTCTTCAATTTCACTGTGTGATATTGTATTACTCAGAATTTTTATATCTTCTTAGTTCAGCTTTGTTCATGTGTATCTAGGAATTTTATTTATTTGTTCTGAATTCACGAGTAAGTGTTCTCAAGGTAGTTTTCAATGATCAGGATTTCAGGATTTCATCAGGTTCTTTTTTTTTTTTTCCCTTTGGACATTGAGGTGCATTAGATTATTTATTTGGGCTTACTCTGTTTTGCTGATGTGGGCATTCATAGCTATAAACCTCTGCCTTTAGACTGCTTTCATGGTGTGTTATAGGTTCCTGAGTGTCACAGTGGCATTATCATTTGATTCTAGGTACTATTTTCTTCTTTGATTTTTTTTTTTTTTTTGGTGACCCATTGATTATTCAACATGCTATTTGTTAATTTTCATGTGTTTGCTTAATTTCTGTATTTTCTTTTGCCATTGTTTTCTAGTCTCATTGCTCTATGATGTGTTGATATGCATGGGACAATTTCAGTTCTTTTGCATTTACTTAAGCATGCTTTATATGCTAGCATGTGATCTGTTTTGGAGACGTTCTCTTCTGCTATTGTTGTTGGGTGGAATGCTGTAGATGTTTATTAAATTCTTCTGTTTGATGGCAATTTTTATCCTGCTGTTTGTGGATTTTCTTTTGTCTGTTGATCTGTTTTTCACAAGTGGAGTATTGAGGCCCCTCAGAATTGTGTTGGTGTTTATCTAATGTTTTAGGTCTGGTAATCTTTGTTTTATGAGGTTGCACATACTGGTGTTTGGGATGTGTGTGTTTATCTTATCTCTTCTTGTTGAATTATTCCCTTAACCAATATATAATGGACTTTTTTTTTCTGATGATATTTTGGCTTGGATTCATTTTGTGTGGAATTAGGATACGTACGCCTGCTTTTTTGGGGGGGTGGTCCCAATTTCATAGAATATTGTTTCTCCCCTTTTATTTGTATGTAAATTTCATTTTGAATTAAACATGGTTCTTGTATATAGCATACTGTTGGATTTTGTTTCTTGATCCATTTTTCTGGTCTTTTCTTTGGGGAATGTGTGTCTTTTCTTTGGGGAATCGAGACCATTCACACTGAGAGTTATTAATGAAAGGTTATTGAATTACTTCTGCCATTGCATTATTGTTTTGTTGCTGATTTCCCAAGTTTTTCCTTTTTGCTTAACTGTTTATTTTGCCAGGTATAGTCATTCTTTTTAACTTATTGACATTATTGGCTTCATTGTTTTTTTTTCTAGCATATCTTTAAAATATTTGCATTGCTAGTTTGGTGGCCATGAATTTCTTGAGCTTCTCTTTGTTATGTAAATATCCTGTTTCTCTATTAGTTTTTTAAAATTTTATTTTAAAGAGGGTAAAATAAAACATAAAAAACAGAACAAAGCAGATCAGAAGAAAACAATATGACACAGATTTCAAAACAAGACAAGAGATCTATAGTGGCTAGCATGTCTCTAGCTTTCTTCTAAATAGTTTCTATATCTTCACAAACAATGAATTCATGTGAAAACAAAATAGTATAAAACTGATCAAAACAATAATGAAAGCATTACAGGCCTTCAAAACCAGACAATAGGAAAATCAACAATGACTACTGTAATGTCTGTTCTGTTCAAAATAGCTGTCCATAAATTCATGTATGTTGAAATTAAATAATAAAAAAACAGACTAAACTCTGAATGCAGAATAGAAGCATTATTGGGTTTCACAGCATGATGATAAGAAATCATCAGTGGATACCACATAATGTCTCTTGTTCTTCAAGGTAGCTGTTCATTTCATTATGCATAAGATGATCGATTCTCATAAACTGTTTAGGATAAGTTTAGGATAAGTTCTAGGCATGTATAAGCTTCTACATGTACACCTATCCTTTCTTCATTAAAGGGAAGAACAAAAAACAAAACAAGTTACTAGAAAAATAAGAAACAAAAAAGACAAGTAAATAACAATAGCAATGAGCCCACAGCAACCTGTTTTGAAGGCCTATATCTCTATTAGTTTTGAAGGAAAGTTTTGCAGAATATGTAAATCTTTATTGGAAGTTATCTTTTAGGGTTTGAAACACTACAAGCCCTCTTGAACTCTAAGGTTTGTGTTGAGAAGTCTTCTGTACTTTTAATAGGTTTCCCTTTATTTTACTGTAATAGGAAAGTTTACCATAACCCCTGTCATGGTTTATGTCTGTGTCCCCCAGGCCTCATGAGTTTGCATTGTGCATTTGTGATTGGTTCATTGTCTAGTTCTTGGATTGATGGTGTCAGTGCTACACCCACATAGGGGTGGAGCCAGGATGTGATGTAATGGCAGGAAAAAGGCGTGTCTTGCTCTTTGCTGGTTCTGGTTTGCTGTTTGCAGCCACCATGAACTGCAGCCCAGCCATGCCCGACTGCCTTGGAGCCAACTGAATGTGAACTGAAACCTCCAAAAACTGTAAGAAATAAACCTTTCCTTTCCCAACTTGGACTTCAGGTATTTTTGTCTCAGCAATGAGTAAAAAGTAACTAAAACAACACCTTTTAAGATCTTGTCCCTGAGTTGGACTTCTGTTGCCTGTAAGGTAATGTGGCGAGCTTCTCCTTTGACCATGACTTTTTGGAGTTCATATACCTCACTTATCTGTACATTTATTTCTTTTCATATAGTTGGTGTATTTTCTGCTACTGTTTTTGTAAACAGGTTTTTAAAAGTACATTTGTGCTGTCTTCTGAATTTTCACTTCTAATTAATCTTAGATTAGTCTTTTTTGTACCATCTAGCAGTGATTAGATCTGTTTTTCATGATTTCTCATTGCTTATAAGATATCTTTGAGTTGGAGTGTCTCTGAAAGCATCCCTATCTTCTAATTCTGATGATCTGCCCTCACTTTGGTTGCTTTTTCTGCCCTTACTTTCAGTAATTGTTATCTGTGTCTGCTCTGATAGCTTTCATTTTGATTGTCATTTCTTTGTGTACCTGAGAGATTATTTTTTCTATAGCCTTTTTCATTTATTTTCTCACTTCTCTTGCCGTTATTTCAGAAGACTTCAGCACTTGACTCTGATTTCCTCTGTCTCACTGTGCTCTGGGCTTGTCCTGGGTGGGCCGGGTCTAGGGTTGCGTTTTAGTTCTGTATCTTACCATTTGCTATTTTTCATTTTATTTTGTTTTCTGTGCTGATGCTTGTCAATGTCTTATGGTAGCTTTAGCACTAGTATTGAAGCTTCCCTAGGAGATGCCCGTTCTTCAGAAATGTCTTCTAGATACATGTGGTTCTTTATGCCTATCCCAAGCTCCCTACCCAATTTGCTAAGGATGAAAAGTTGCTCTTTGGCTCAGTACCCAGTCCTTTAATACTGGACTACAGTGACAATTATGATGTCATACAATCGTAGTATTACTGTATGAGGGAGAAAAAGAGATTATAACATAGACAACATCCTGGCTGAAGTAGGACAATTAGCAATAACAATGACAGTTTAGCTACTGACAAATCATTGTAACTGTTAATCTGATACCTTTAACCATAGGAGCAAATTCTACAGTTAAATAACAAAATCACACATGTGTCAGGAATTCATTTGCAATGATTTTCCCCTTAGTGAAGTGATTTTTACTCTGTGGTTGGGGGGCGAGTCCTAAGAGTGATAGGGGATAAGATAGAAATGAATGAGGTAAAACACAGTACAAGTAAGATTGGAGGGTAAAGGATGATCACCCAAGTTATGGGAAATTGGGGACACAGGAAAGAAAGAACAAAAGAGAAAGCAAAGGAGTATAGAATCAGAAAGAGAAGAGACAGTATTTACTTACATGAATATCATGAAATCAAGAGGTAGTTGAGAGAAGATGAGTAAAACAAAAAGAAAGGCAAGAATCCTACATAGTGAATAAAACAAAGAGAAAAAAACCTCAAAACCACACAAAACAAAGCAACACACCCATCCAGACAGAAAAAGGATAACCAATAAGACAAACAAAGAAAAACAAAAGTACTAAAATTCTTCTGGTCTTCATAGCTGTGTGGTGGTGTCATCTGATCCCAGAAATGTGCTGTGTACTTCAGTCAGGTTTGCCATGGGAATTTGTGCTGGGTGTGGGCCTGATTTTGGCTGCTGGATGTGGGCACGAGGACTGGCCTTTTGCTGAAGTTCTCCAGAGCCCTTTGAGCCCGCCCGCCTACTTCTACTCTGTGTGTTTGTGTCTGGGAGCACAATGACAGTTCACCCAACTTGCTGACTGAAGGCTCCTTATTGCTACGTCAGAGGTTTGCTGGTCCCTTCTGGGCCTGTGTGGACCCCCACTGGGGCCTGGCCTAATTTTGCTGGTCCTACTGGAATATAACTTTTTATCTAATGGATTTCTATTTGAAGGCTTTTCATGGACTCTAATTCTTTGCTAATCTGATTATTCATGTTTGTATTGTTTTATTTAGCTTAACTAGGTTTTTATTAGTGTTTTATAGGCTCTCTAATCAAATCTTATCTGTTTAGCTATATGTTCCGTGATCCTGCCAAGTACCTCTTGATTTGTTTTTTAATTTTGTCTGTTATCCATTTGAATAATTTGGGTGTGGCTTTTGCTGTTCTTCCCCTTTTTGTCCACTGGATCAGCTTTAGGGTAACTGGGAGTTTTGGGAGGTATTTCATTGCCTCCTCCTATTTCAGTTTTATTTGTATTATTATTACTTTTTTCTTTGTGCAGAGGTTTGTGAGCACTTACAGTTTAAAGGCTTTGTGCTAGTGTGGAGATCTTTTCGTGTGCTTTTCAGTGATGCACTTTGGGTCTGGCTAACGATAGTCCTTTGTTCCTGCCTTATCTGACCACTTCTGTTAATTTGGTTGTGACGGATTCAGGGCAGTTTGCTCCATACCCATTTCTCTGGAACTGTACTACAGTGTTGTTAATGTCACAAAGGTGCTTTGAGTGGTGGCATAGAGAGAAAACCCATTGATGACAATTATGCAACTCTGGCAATATCAAATAAATAAGCAACAGTAGTACTGTGGAAGACAAATTGAATATTGATATGCTATAAGAACCCATAATATACTACCCTTAACCATAGAAAAGAACACTAAGACAAATGAGATAATCACACATAGCAAATATGTTCCAAATGTGACAGCTGTACCTTCAATAATGGTAGAAAAGAATACAACAGTAGTTATACTATCTAAAATTAATAAAGCTTAGTGCTTACATTATTAAAAATATGAGTAAAGATAAACAAGGAATTTGTAGGAAAATGGATGTACTTTGAGACTATAATGATGACAAAATATAATAGAGAAAAATAAGAAAAAAATTGAATGGAAAAATGAAAAAAGAGGGAAAAAAGAAAAAGAAAACAATGAAAAGGGACAAAGGAGAATTCCCCAAACTCCAATAAATCATTGAAGAAGAAAAAGGAAAGGAAAAAAAATAGAGTCCTCCTCCCCCAGTTTCTCTGTGGGAAGTGAACAAGTTTTTTTGTTTTGTTTTTCTTTTCTGGAATTCACAGTTTCAGAGTTTAGCAGTTCTCGGTCTACTCTTTCTCTGTTTAACCATGTTTTTCTCTGCCTGTGGTTTTTCAAGATGTGCCCCTTTCCCCACTCCAGAGGCCCTCCTTTATTTACCCAGACTGTTGTAATGTCTGAGCCCAAATATATTGCTGCTCATCTGGTAGATAAGGAAAGAGGCAATTAGAACCCAAATCTGTACCAGCTACAGGTGGTAGGATGCGGTTTGGAGTACTCAGTCTGATACTTGCATACCCTGAGCAACTCAAAACCAGGACTGACCTCTGGCTGTAGGTATATGGAAGGGGAGTTGCCTTTCCCATTTTGGGCTCAAATCTCTCATGGGACCTCTTTCTAGCTGTCTTGTGGTGGTCTTTCACCCAGTCACTGTGGAAAGATAATGTTGAGAACCCTGATGTGAAGCTGCCCTGTGGCCGTTTTCATTCCCAGATTCACTCAATCCTTTCCTGGAATGGTGCTCAGCTCTGTAATCTCTCCAGGTTTATGGTGGGCACTTTGCTGGAATCTGTATTAAATTGTTGCCTGCTGTGTTACAGTCCTTTTAGTGTGCTTCTGCATTTACTTTGCTAGTTCTGTTGCATATTTCTGATTTTGTATTGTTGTATTGTATAATAGTATTGGTCTATAGTTTTCTTGTATCATTCCATCTGGCTTGATTATTAGCATAATTCTGTTACAGAATGAATTAGGAATTAATATCTTCTATTAACTTGATTTGAAAACCTGTATAGCCCTCACCATCTTGCTTTGACTGATTTTCCTCTATTCTGCTTTGCTTGATAGTACCAAGTTCGAAAGTATAGGCAACAACTATAAAGGCAATAAGATTTATTATGATGCCCATTCTGGTTGACTGTTATCTTCTTTTAAAGCCCTGTAATGTCTCCAATGTTTTGGTTTTATTCTTTACTGTTTTGTTCAATTTTATTATAACTGATGATATAGGCAATTCTTTTTAAGATAGCAAGAGGCAGTATGGTAACCACTGTTGATCACCTAGTATTTTGTTTTTACATTATCTATTATGTTCATCCTTTTGATTTGACTGACTCTGTTCTGTTATGTCACGTTTGGTTTTACTCTCTTCAAAAAAAAAGTAATAAGAACTGTGGGAGTAATAAAACCCAAAATGTGTAATTGTCATTGTACAAAAGAAAGGAAAAGAAAGTGCTCTAAAGGACATAACCGCATATATATTTAAGTGTATAAGATAGATGACCATATTACTGAGTTTTATTGGATCATTGAACAATACTATATCCAGTCTCACTGTTTGAAAGTCCACTTTATATGCTTTAATTTTGTAACTTGAACAACTATTTCTAAGATAGCCATATGTAATCTATTAACTAGTGATTTCCTATTTATTTTTTTCTGAAATTCTGTATAACTTATACCCTATTTCTGTTTTTTTTCTTTTTTCCTTCATAAAAAAAGAGTTTGAAATAATTTGATATAATTCTTCTTTGTTTTATTTAGTATTCGAAGCAGGCTCTACTTGTGTTGCCTCTGTCATCCAGGCTGGTGTTGAGCTCATGGTTCTCCTCCCTCAGCTTACTAGTAACTGGAACCACAGGATTGTGCCACAATACCAGGCTTAACATGTCTTTAAATATTTGGTAGAAATTACCAGTAAACAATTTGATCATAGGTTTCTCTTTGTTGACAGTTTTTGAATACTGATCTAGATCCTTGTTGTAGGCCTACAATTATTTTCTTGAGTCATATTTATTGGTTTAAGTGTTTCTAGAAATTTGCTCATTTTATTTATTGGCATGGAATTGCGCAGTATTTTTTTTTAAACCTTTTTAGTTTCATAAAGTCACTAACAATGTCTCCACTTACATTTCTAGTTTTAGCAATTTGAATTTGAATCTTCTCTTTTTACTGGTTAAAATCTGTCAGTTTTGAGTTTTTTCTGTTGTTTGTCATTACTCTCTTTTTAGCATCACCTTTCTTCTGCAAGTTTAAGGGTTAGTTTACTTCTTATTTTCTAATTATGCCATATATAAAATTAAATTAAATTAGGCTGTTTTTTTCTTCCAATTTTTAAGCTGGCAATCAAACATGCCCTCACACTTGCCAGGTGGGCACTGAGCTACTGAGCTGTATCCCTGGCCCTCTTCCTTTTTAATTTTATGCTAATGGCTATAATTTTTTTCTGAGCTCTATTTGCACTATATTCCATAGGTTACTGCATGTTGTTATTTCTATTTTCTTTAATGTAAAACTAGTTTTTAATTTATTTGCATTTTTTCTTTGATGTTAATTGTTTAGGGATACGTTGTTTAAATTTACATGTGTTTTTGAATATTTTGGTTTTCCTTGTAGTACTGATATTTATTTTAAATCCATCAAGTTATGACAACATGTTCTGAAATGATTTTAATCATTTTAAATGTTGAAGATTTGCTTTGCTACATAACAGAGTCTACCCTGGGAAATATTCTGTGAATCCTTCAGAAGACTGGATTTTGTGATTGTTGAATGAAATGTTCTATGGATGTTAGATCTAGTTCATATGTGATGTTCAAGTCCTTTGTTTCTCTCTCCTTCTCTCAAGTTGTTTATCATTTATTCACAGTCAGATTTTGAAATCTCTAAGTACTATAGTGGACTGTCTTTTTGATTATTCAGTTCTATTAAATTTTGTGTGGCTTAGGGATGTACTTCGCATTTGTGAGGTCCTGGGTTCAGTTCCCACCACACACATTCACAGAATTGCTTCACATATTTGGGCACTCTGTTGCTCTGTTGTGCACATCTTTACTGCTGTAATGCTTTCTTGATGAATTGACTCTTATCAAGATGTAATGTCCTAATCTGAGCTTTTTGTAAATGGATTTCATGAAATTACATTGAAAGGTGTTTCTTTGATTCTTTCATAGATCACTGTTGGAGACATTGGAACACCCCTTAAAATGCGTATTGGACATACCAACTCTGGCCTGTCCCCTTCCTGGCACTGTAAGGAGGTAAAGATATAGCAACACTTCCTTTTTGTATGTGTGTACAAAGTTTTATGAAAATTTCAGTAAGAACTCAACTCTCAGGGAAAGTATATCATGCCTATAGTGAGTTGATGGAGTCACACCTGATTCTTTTAAATCCCTGCATTTCTCATAGAAGCATCATCATATGCCCCTTTCAATTAATTGATCCCTAATTGATTGAGAAAGCACCTCAGCTAAGGCATCCTTTCACTTCTTTGCAAAGAAAAGAATTTCTTGGGACTCTGAGCAAATTCACATAGCTTCTTGATATACTTGCACTATTGATGAAAAATGACTAGCTCTGGAGAATATGCTTAAAACTGGTTATAAATACACTCATATACACGTTAGTAGGTGTCACTATGGAAATACACATTTTAACAATGTAATTTCTTAAACACATTAAAGTTGAAAATCTCTGATTTAGAACATAACAAAATTAAAGTTAATTTGATGGATAAAATAATACCTCATTGACGTTTTTAAAAGAAGTTATAGTACTTTCTTATGAAACATCATTTTACTTTTAAGCAGTTTTTGATATTTTAAAGTTCCCACTAGAATTTGGTAACATTTATTTAACTCCAGGGTAAATGGATTAAATATAATTGATATAATAGTTTTCCAAATAAATAATTATTGTTTGCTAATTAAGGATCTGAGATGTGTGTTAGTTTACATCTGTAATATATGAAATTTAGCCTTACGATAATAGTATAATAGTATTACAATTTAACAGTAAACTTAAAATTTATTTTAAATTGTTGAAACCGAGAAATGATTGATTTCTAAAGACTAAAATTTATTCCTAAACAGAAGATTATTAATGACAAAAATTTGGAAGTTATTAGCATGTTTGATTTAAACATTTTAGTATAGGGAAATTAACAAAAAAATTTCAAAGTAGAGGAGAGAAAAGTAAAAGAATTTAAACTAGTAATCAGCAATTTCTCATATTAAATAAGTAAAATGTTCTGAGCTAAGAGGCAGACTTGGATAAAATTTATTCAACTGTCTGATAAAAATTTTTTTGCAAGTGGTGTTTCTTTGTAGATACAGTTACAGAACGTGAATTCTGGAAAAGGGTTTTATATACCTGTTCAGCGATGGTTGGCACGAGATCAAGAGGATGGGGAGATCTGCCGCGAATTTCCTCTTTTAAATAAAGGAGGACCCATCCTTCCAGGTAGGAAGAGCCAGCTATGGGCAGTACAAACGAAACTGGTCTTCCTAAATGCTGTATGATAGGCAACTAGATCAGTGCATGCTAAATAAGTGAATGAGTGATAAAGGACTTCTACTTTTTTTCAGTTATTTCCAGTGGTTTAGTAGCTGCATCTAAATGTTTTCCAATCATTTCTTATGCTGATCTTAGGAATATGTTCTTATCACAGTCCTGTAGGAGGATCAACTGAAATGCTTCTCAATCAAAACCATAAATTAGTTCTTTGACGGTCAGGAGAAAATTGAATGTTAAATTAAGTGAAGGCTAAGAAATGCAAGTTAGTGTGTACTTTTCCTGCCAGGTTCTTCCTTAGTTTTGAAAATGTATCTCTTTGATGGTGAACTGAAAACCCAACTGTTCAGTCACTTTCTAAACTTGGGGCCAGGAGCAGAGAGTGTTCAAGTCTTATGGTAGATGTCGCTGACACACTAGGCTGCTGATTTACGCAGGGTTGGATGGTGACTATTCACCACCATATGAACTTAGTGAACTTGTGTATAGCAGCTGTGGCTCTTGAGTCTACTAATCTCTAATTTGGAAGGCAATGGGAAAAAGCCATATGAGAATTATTAAATGAGTAACTGGTAAAAATAATTTTTTATCCATCTAGGCTGTGTTTTACCATAATGTGATATATTAGTTTTCTAAGAAAAAATAATAAAGATACTGTCTGAAAATAGAGATCTCCAAAATAGCTGTTCATTTCATCACAGGCAATAATATCAAGCAGCCCAGAATAAAGCCATTTCAATTAATAAGTGAAAACTTTATAAGGCTTCAAGGCCACATAATGGGGAATCATGATTACCACATACTTTTATATATTTGAATCATTACTTACATTAGGGAAACTATTCGGTATTCACACATGCGAGATTGATTTATTTCACTTAGGAGTATGGTCTCAAGCTGCGCCCATTTATTTATAAATATCTCGATGTGATTCTTCTTTATAGCTGAGTAATACTCCATTGTATAGAAATACCGAAAATAAGTCATCATAATAGCTAGTGCTGATTTACTATCATCTTGTTTTGAAGCCCCACCAAACTATGACTCTTCTGTCTCCATTGGTTTTATCATGATGTATCTTGCTGGATTTTGTTATATGTGATAGTATAAACAAAAATTGTTATAGGCAAAGAGATAATATAGAAATCATTGTTCATTTTCTGTTAGCTGGTTCTAAATACCCTACAATGCTTTTATCCACTTGAATGGTTTTACACTGACTTGATATATTTGAAGCTATAGTATATGAAGTTATATTCAAATATTTCAAAGAAAAAGACACAATGGTAACTACTATTAAGTTGGGATATTTGGTGGTGAAGCACTAGGTTGCTGAAACTGTCATGCTTTGACCTGTATTGTTATGTTGTTATGTTCTCTTTTATCTCAATCTCTCCCTTATTCATTAAAATTATTTATGATTTTTTTTAATTAAGGGGAAAAATAAAAAATTAGCAGGATATATTATAGTAACTTTTTTGATTTCCTATTAACTTGATTTGAAGTCCTGTAATACTCTCACTATCTTGTTTTGACTGATTAGACTCTGTTCCGTTCTGTATGATAGTATCAAGTTTGAGGGTATAAGCAACTACTTTGAAGGCAATAAGATTCACTATGATGCCCATTCTGGTTTGACTATTATCTTCTTTGGAAGTCCTGTAATGTTTACAAAGTTTAGGTTTTATTGGTCTTGTTCTCTACTGTTTTGTTCAACTTTATAATACCTAATGAGATAGACAATTCTTTTTAAGGAAGCAAGAGGCATTATGGTAACCATTGTTGATAGCCTCGTACTCTGTTTTTACATCATGTGCTATGTCTATCCTTGGTTTTGACTGACAGCTTTGTTTTGCCATATTTGACTTTATTCTCTTCCAAAAAAAAAAGTAGTAAGAACTAAGGAGTAATAAACCGGCCTGGCCACAGGTCTGCAGAGGAGGAGCTGGGCAGATCTGGGGTGCCCTCACTGGCCTCTCTGCGTGTCTGGAGGACTCTGGATTTCTGCGCCCAGATTGCTGGAGTTCCCTCAGGCTTCCAGGTGCAGTGAAGGAGAGAGGTGGGTTTAAGGCTTCCACATCAGCCTCCCCATTCCCGGCTTCATTTGGAGACCTGCTGAGCTCCCAATAGGTGGGCTGGCCCACACTACCAGCCTAGCCCAGCCTATTTAGCTGCTGCGCCTGGCCACAGGTCTGCAGAGGAGGAGCTGGGCAGATCTGGGGTGCCCTCACTGGCCTCTCTGCGTGTCTGGAGGACTCTGGATTTCTGCGCCCAGACTGCTGGAGTTCCCTCAGGCTTCCAGGTGCAGTGAAGGCGAGAGGTGGGTTTGAGGCTTCCACATCAGCCTCCCCATTCCAGGCTTCATTTGGAGACCTGCTGAGCTCCCGATAGGTGGGCTGGCCCACACAACCAGCCTAGCCCAGCCTGTTTAGCAGCCGCGCCTGGCCATAGGTCTGCAGAGGAGGAGCTGGGCAGATCTGGGGTGCCCTCACTGGCCTCTCTGCGTGTCTGGAGGACTCTGGATTTCTGCGCCCAGATTGCTGGAGTTCCCTCAGGCTTCCAGGTGCAGTGAAGGAGAGAGGTGGGTTTAAGGCTTCCACATCAGCCTCCCCATTCCCGGCTTCATTTGGAGACCTGCTGAGCTCCAGATAGGTGGGCTGGCCCACACTACCAGCCTAGCCCAGCCTGTTTAGCTGCCGCGCCTGGCCACAGGTCTGCAGAGGAGGAGCTGGGCAGATCTGGGGTGCCCTCACTGGCCTCTCTGCGTGTCTGGAGGACTGTGGATATCTCTGCAACCAGGGAGGGTCCACAGGTTCCTGAAGCACTGCGGCCTGTGGTGAGTACCCTAACCCGGCTGCAATTGAAGAACTGTGGAGCTTCCAAGGGGCAGGTGGGCGCACAGTGTCCCTGAGGCCCAGCTTGTCTGGAACTGCGGAGTTCTGAGCAGGCAGAGGAGGGCCACTGGTTCTGTAGGCCTAATGGCTTGGAGTAGCGTGGCGCCAGAGTCCCAGTAGCTCCAAACATAGAAGGGGATTTTCAACAGATCCTGAGGAAGCTTTCAAGTAATACTTGAAACACAGAAATATAGGAAAATGACAAAATGAAAGACCAAATTACAACCTCAAACCTCCAGCCCATCTCAAGAAACCCTAGGAGCGATGTATATAGAAGAAAATATATCCCATCCACCTCATATATCGGACACAATAGCCACTGAAATTGACAAGCAACTCCAGGAAGCTTTAAAGAAATTCAAACTCGAAATAATCTCCCAGATAAAAGAAGAAATGATAAAAGAAATGAAAGAGATTCTAAATATATCTAAAGAAAACACAGATAAAAAATTGGAGGAACTAAACAAAAAGATAGAATCCCTAGACGAGCAATATAAGAAACAAACAGAATACATAATGCAGATGCACAGAGATATACAGGAAATAAAAAACTCCACTGAAAGTTGTAAAAACCGCCTTAATGAAAGTGAAGATAGAATTTCAGACCTTGAAGACAGGATTGCAGCTAGTGAACAGGAAAGGAAAGATCTTTTGAAAATAACAAGGAACCAGGAAACAACAATTCAACAACTGCAAGACGATGCAAAGAAGAATAACATAAGAATGATAGGGATTAATGAAAGAGAGGGAGACAACATGAAGGATGTCAGGAGGATATTTAGAGAAGTAATAGCTGAAAATTTCCCAAGCATGAGATCAGAAACTGACATCAGGATCAGTGAAGCATATAGAACTCCAAACAGTCATAACCAAAATAAAACTACACCCAGACATATAATAGTCACCATCCCAGAAATCCAACACAAGAATAGATTATTAAAAGCTGTCAGAGAGAAAAGACAAATCACTTATAAAGGAAAACCTATCAGAATCACAGCAGACTTCTCAGCACAAACGATAAAGTCAAGAAGAGCATGGAGTGAAGTATTCCAGATCCTAAAGCAAAATGATTTCCAACCAAGACTGATGTATCCTGCAAAACTATCATTCAAAATAGATGGTGCAATACGATACTTCCATGACAAAGAACAGCTGAAGAACTTCATGAACACCAAACCAACCCTGCAAAAAATATTGAAAGACAGTTTAGATACACAAAGGAAAAAACCACTAAGCAAAGCAAATAATTAAACAGAACCGAAAGATAAAGATGCAACAGCAGAGAGATAACATTCCTACAATTAACCAGCATTTAACAGTAATAACCATTAATGTAAATGGTCTCAATGCACCAATCAAAAGAAACAGACTAGCAGAATGGATCAAGAAACAAAATCCAACCATATGCTGTTTACAGGAAACCCATCTAACCCAGAAAGATACTCACAGACTGAAAGTCAAAGGATGGAAAACAATTCTTCATGCAGCAGGAATCCAAAAAAAGGCAGGAGTAGCCATTCTGTTTGCAGACAACGTGAACTTTAAACCAACAATGACCATAAAGGACAAAGAAGGTCACTACATACTCGTAAGGGGAAAACTCCAAGAGGAAGAGATAACTATCTTAAATATATACGCACCAAACTCCAGAGCACCCAGTTATATAAAACAATTATTAACAGAAATGAAAACTCAAATTATCAGCAACACAATTGTAACAGGAGACCTTAATACACCACTGACACCAAGGGACAGATCAACCAGACAGAAAATGAGCAAAGAAATAACAGAACTGAATCACACCTGTGAACAAATGGGTTTGATAGACATATACAGAATGTTCCACCCAACAACATCAGAATACACATTCTTCTCAGCAGTACATGGATCATTTTCTAAAATAGACCATATATTAGCTCACAGAACATATTTAAGCAAATGCAAAAGAGTTGAAATCATCCCTTGCATATTATCGGATCATAGCGCTCTGAAATTAGAAATTAATGACAAAGGATACTGCAAAAATTCCGCAAACACATGGAAACTAAATAACACACTCTTGAGTAATCAGTGGGTCACAGAAGAAATTAAAGAAGAAATTAAACAATACCTAAAAGAAAATAAAAATGCAGATACAACTTACCGGAATCTGTGGGATGCAATGAAAGCCGTTCTGAGAGGAAAATTTATTGCACTGAGTTCCCACATCAGGAAAACAGAACGAATACAAGTAAATATCTTGATGCTACACCTCAAACAGCTAGAAAAAGAAGAGCAAGTCAAGCCCAAAGCCAAAAGAAGAGAGGAAATTATAAGAATCAGAGCAGAAATCAATGCAATAGAGACTAAGAAAACAATCCAAAGAATCAACGAATCAAAGAGTTTGTTCTTTGAAAGAATAAATAAAATCGATAAGCCCCTAGCCAACCTTATTAAAAAAAGGAAAGAAAAAGCTCAAATTCATGCAATAAGAAATGAAAAAGGAGAAATCACTACAGACCCAATAGAAATAGAGAGGATCATCAACACCTATTTCGAAAACCTCTACTCTCAAAAGTTTGATAACACAGAAGAAATAGACAGATTCTTAGAAGCATATGAAGTACCAAAGCTAGATCAAGAGGATATAAAACTGTTGAATAACCCAATCTCTGCTAATGAAATTGAGAATGTAATTGGGTCCTTGCCCACCAAGAAGAGCCCAGGCCCAGATGGATTCACTGCAGAATTCTACAAGAAATATAAAGAAGACCTAATGCCGACACTCCTCAAACTATTCAATGAAATTGAAAGGGAAGCAATCCTTCCTAAGTCATTCCTGGAAGCAAATATTACTCTAGTACCAAAACCTGAGAAAGACCCAACTATAAAAGAGAACTATAGACCGATCTCCCTAATGAACACAGATGCAAAAATCCTCAATAAAATATTGGCAAATAGGATCCAGCAAATCATCAAGAAGATTATACACCATGACCAGGTGGGATTCATCCCAGGAATGCAAGGATGGTTCAACATACGCAAATCAATAAATGTAATCCACCATATCAATAAAGCCAAAAATAAGAATCACATGATCATCTCTATAGATGCAGAAAAAGCCTTCGATAAGGTCCAACACTTATTCATGATAAGAACTTTACAGAAAATTGGAATAAATGGTCTTTACCTCAATATAATAAAGGCCATTTATGACAAACCAACAGCCAGCATCATACTAAATGGCCAAAAATTGAAAGCCTTTACTTTAAAATCGGGTACAAGACAAGGATGTCCTTTATCACCACTCCTATTTAATATAGTACTGGAAGTACTAGCCAGAGCAATTAGGCAAGAAAGAGAAATAAAAGGGGTAAAGATAGGAAAAGAAGAAGTTAAATTATCATTGTTTGCAGATGACATGATACTCTACATAGAAGACCCCCTAAACTCCATTGAAATACTCTTAGATACAATAAATAAATTCAGTAATGTGGCTGGATACAAAATCAATACTCAGAAATCAATAGCATTCCTATACACGAACAACAAAATTACAGAGAGGGAAATAAGAGAAACTGGACTATTCACATTAGCAAGCAAAAAAATGAAATATTTAGGAAGTACTCTTACAAAAGAAGTGAAAGACTTATACAGTGAAAATTATAATACACTGAAAAAGGAAATTGAAGATGATCTCAGAAAATAGAAAGACATCCCTTGCTCATGGATAGGAAGAACAAACATTGTGAAAATGGCCATTCTCCCAAAACTGTTATACAGATTCAATGCAATCCCAATAGAAATACCATCAACATACCTTATAGATCTAGAGAAATCACTCCTAAATTTCATCTGGAACCAGAAGAGACCTAGAATCGCAAAGGCAATTCTAAGCAGCAAAGACAAAGCAGGAGGCATCACAATCCCTGACTTGAAGTTATACTACAAAGCAACAGTAGTAAAATCAACATGGTATTGGAATCAAAACAGAGCTGAAGATCAGTGGAATAGATTAGAAGATACAACCACAACTACGAACACACTCAACCACCTTATTTTTGATAAAGGAGCCAAGCAGGTTCACTGGAAGAACGACAGTCTCTTTAATAAATGGTGCTGGAAAAACTGGCTCTCCATTTGCCGAAAACTAAAGCTAGACCCATGTCTATCACCATGTACTAAATTAAAATGTAAATGGGTCAAAGATCTGAATATTAAAACAGAAACACTAAATCTATTGGAAGACAAAATAGGTAGAAACCTTGGAGACATAGGAGTAGGTAAAGAATTCATGAACAGGACTCAAACCGCACGGGAAGTACTTCCCAGAATCAATAACTGGGACCACTTCTTATTAAAAAGTTTCTGCATGTCAAAAGAAATCTCCAGCATAGTGAAAAGAAAACCCACAAACTGGGAAAAGATTTTAGTGAACTCTCTCTCAGACAAGGGCCTCTTGTCTAAAACATACAAAGAATTAAAGAAACTCAGACCTCCAAAATTCAAAGATCCAATCCAAAAATGGGCATCTGAGATGAATATGCAATTCTCGGATGAAGAAATGCAAATGGCAAATAAATACATGAAAAAATGCTCATCATCATTGGTCATTAGAGAAATGCAAATTAAAACCACACTGAGATACCATCTCACTCCTGAAAGAATGGCCAGGATCAAGAAAACCGACAACAAATGCTGGAGAGGCTGTGGGGAAAAAGGAACTCTCCTGCACTGCTGGTGGGAGTGTAGACTGGTACAGCCTTTGTGGAGATCTGTCTGGAGATTTCTCAAAAAGTTGGGACTGGAAATCCCATTTATTCCAGCTATTCCACTTCTAGGCATATTCCCAGAAGAACTGAAAGCATCATACCACAGTGATATATGTGCACCTATGTTTATAGCAGCACAATTTGTAATCGCCAGATCTTGGAAACAACCCAAGTGCCCATCAACTGAGGAATGGATAAAAAAGTTGTGGTATTTCTATACAATGGAGTATTATTCAGCTATAAAGAAGGATCACATTGAGATATTTATCAATAAATGGGCACAGCTTGAGACCATACTCATAAGTGAAATAAATCAATCTCGCATGTGTGAATACCGAATAGTTTCCCTAATGTAAGTAATGATTCAAATATATAAAAATATGTGGTAATCATGATTCCCCATTAGGTGGCCTTGAAGCCTTATAAAGTTTTCACTCATTAATTAGAAAGGCTTTATTCTGGGCTTCTTGACATGAAAATATTTGAAGCTAGAGTATATGAAGTTTTACCCAAATATTTCAAGGAAAAAGACACTATGGTAACTACTATTAAGTCAGGTTATAAGGTGGTGAAGTACTAGGTTATTGAAACAGTCATGATGTGACCTCTATTGTTATATTGTTATGTCCTGTTTTATCTCAATCTCCCCCTTATTGTTTCAAAAAAAAATATTTAGTCATTTCTTATGTTTGTCTTAATTAAAGAAAAAATTCAAAAAAATTAGGATATATAAATAGTAACTCTTTTCGATTTCCTGTTAACTTGTTTTGAAGTCCTGTAGTACTCCCACGATCTTGTTTTGACTGATTAGACTCTGTTCCATTCTATATGATAGTATCAAGTTTGAAGACATAGGCAACTACTTTGAAGACAATAAGATTCACTAAGATACCCATTCTGGTTTGACTATTGTCTTCTTTGGAAGTCCTGTAATGTTTACAATGCCTAAGTTTTATTGGTCTTGTTCTCTACTGTTTTGTCCAACTTTATAATATCTAATGAGATAGACAATTCTTTTTAAGGAAACAAGGGACAACGTTGATAATCATTGTTGATAAACTAGTACTCTGTTCTACACCATGTGCTATGTCTATCCTTGGTATTGACTGACAGCTTTGTTTTGCCATATTTGACTGTATTCTCCCCCCCCCAAAGAAAGTAATAAGCACTAGGAGTAATAAAATCCAAGATGTGTAAATTTTGTTGTAAAAAAGAGAGGGAAAAAAAAAAAAGAAAAAGAGCTCTAACGGATATAACAGCAAGTGTGTTTGGGGGTGTTAAATAGCTGACTTTATCAATGTTTTTGGAACATTGAACACAGCTGTTTGCAGTCTCCCTGTTTGAATGTCCACCTTGTGTTCTTTGATACTGTGATTTGAGGAACTATTTTCAAGAAAATAGTGTGTAATCTACTAGCAGGTAATTTCTTACTGTTATGGTTTTTTGTTTTGTTTTGTTTTGTAGTTCTGTATTGCGTGTACCCTTACGCCGCTTTGGTTTGTTTTGTGTTTTTCTCTTTTTCCTCTTAAATAAAAAAAAAAAAAGGAGTAATAAACCCCAAAATGTGTAAATTGTGTTATAAAAAAAGAGAGGGAAAAAAGTGCTGTAAAGGATACAACTGCAAGTGTGTTTAGGGGTGTTAAATAGCTGACCATATTAATGTTTTTGGTTGAATCATTGAACACAACTGTTTGCAGTCTCACTGTTTGAATGTCCACTTTGTATATGCTTTGATACTGTGACTTGAGCAACTATCTGTAAGATGATAATGTGTAACCTATTAACTGGTGATTTCTTACTGTTTTTTTTTTATAGTTCTGTATTACTTATATCCTTATACCGCTTTGTTTTGTTTTGTTTTTTCTCTTTTTCCTTTTAAATAAAATTAAAAAAAATAGAGACCTCCACAGTATCATAAAGTCTAACATTATGCTAGGTATATATCAATTTGTATAATTTTTGAAGGAACATAATTTGCTGAAACGTTTTCACTGGCTCATAATTCCTTTGTATTTTTAAAATAAGGAATATTAATAATTCTTAAGGTTCTGAGTTACGATATCTTTCAAAAGACATGAATAGCCCTACTTACCACACAGTGATGCTTTAATGAGCATTGTTCTTACCATTTACACTCTTTTCTCATTACTTAAAAGCATTGTTCGTATAATTCCCTCTCATAATGCTCTCACGCATTGTCTGACGACAGGAATTCTCCACTTGCCCTATTCCTACTCACTGTTAGTAATGACACAGAGGCCATTTTTGGTTTTTTCTTTCCCCATTTTAATTACATTTTTATCAAAAGAAACCTGTTCTACAAACGCATACTGGTTTTCTTTGCCATGTCTGTAGTGCTTGGTACTTATTATTAAAAGTTTCTCTTTTCAGTCTTCCTACATGGCTTGGTAGTGTTTATTGTAAACTGTCATGTGCTGTCTATAAACTTGATAAGGCTGAATAGTTAGGTCAGTGGTAGATCCAGTAAATGATAACTAACTCTAGCCATATTTTTCAATGTAGTAATGATTGATTTTGTGTCTGAAATGATGTCATTATAGTCAAGCAAAAGCCTTCCCTAGAAATAGATATTAGAGGCAGTCTGAGTGTATAAAGAAGAAAAACTACATTAACTGTTTGTTTTTCAGTTCATGGAGAGTATTAGTCATGTAAGGCACGAGGAATTCTAAGTATTACACTGTTGTATCAATATACTACTGTGTGTACCTGAAAAAAATTCTTGGTAATTATGGACCTTTATTCCTAAAGAGGAGAAGAGTTGCTAAAAACAGCAAAAGTGGCCTCTCCTAATTTTTGTGAGCTATTCTTTTCAATTTTTAGTTTTTATTGTGGTGACTAACACAAACATTAAATTTACCATCTTAAACATTTTTTAACCATACTATTCAGTGGTGTTAAACACATTTACATGTGTTTACATTGTTCTACAAAAGTTATCTAGAACGTTTGCATCTTTGAAAGCTGAAACTTTGCAATCTGTACATGGTAATCCATCTTCCTCAGCACCCAGCTCTTGGCAACAGCATTTCTATTGTTTTTTTTATTGTAGTTTTTATATGTGTTTCTATAATAATGAATGATGTTGAGTGTTTAAATGATTGCTAGCTACTTGTGTTTTCTTTGGGGAGTTATCTGTGTTCAAGTCTTCAACCCATTTTTCTAATTAGTGTGTGTGTGTATGTGTGTGTGTTGACTTGCAGATCACTTTTATTTTCTAGATATTAACTTTGTGACAGATACTTTGGAAACATTGCTGTACTTTCACTGCTTGGTTGTTCATATTATTGATTGTTTTCTTTTCTGTATAGAGTTTAAGTTTAGTATAACTTCCATTTATATATTTTTGCTTTTGATATCTCTGATTTTTCAGCCAGACCCAAGAAATCATTGCTAAATTTGATATCCTGAAACTTGCTTTCTATGTTTTTGCTTTGAATTTTGTGTGATTTTATTTCTTAAATTTTGGTCTTTAATCCATTTTGAGTTAATATCTGTTTATGATATATGGAAGACCACCTGGATGACTCTCCTTGAAAGAAGAGCAGTTATCTCTATTTTGGCTAAACTTGGGCATATTTCTATGTATTGATATATACAGAGCTGGTTAGGACTTTTCCTTTTTCCTTCAACTGGCTTTAAGCAAAGCAAATCAGTCTAGCTAAGGTGCTGATGTGTAGTCTTTGAAGTAAGACAAAGGATTAGTGTTGCTCCACCCTGTAGCTCCCAAGAAGCATTTCTGAGCTGGATAGAAGGGAGAGCCACTCTCCAAGCTGTCAGCTGGGGTTGAGCCTTGAGATGAGGCTGTGACTTCCCAGTGCATAAAAAATTACACATTAGAGCTGAAGCACCAGCCCCATAGCATTAGATGCTACCTTGAATGGTGTTATGCAGATTAGTCTTTCTGTATTTCCTTCTCTCTTCCTGTTGGCAGAGATGATTTCAGGCCTTCTGCCTAGCCCAGCTCACAGCCCTCATGTGCTGTACTTCCCACTCTTATCATAGTCATCTGTCCCCAAGCCCTGTTCATGAATTAATGAAACTTGGGTTTGGCCCTGAGTGGAGGCCTTGTTCCAATTAGCTATCATACTAGCTGGACTTAGGAACCCCTAGATTCCCCAGTGCTGTAAATATGACTTGATGTCTTTATTCTTGCCATGGGTTGCACTGCAAGTGGTAGATTGGAATTAACTTGCTAGCATTCCAATAGCTTTTCCATGAGACTACAAATTTAAACTCCCCAGACCTCAACAAAGAGTGGGAAGGCTCTTTGTAATAATGTATAAGATAT
Source organism: Cavia porcellus (assembly GCF_034190915.1). Taxonomy (NCBI): domain Eukaryota; kingdom Metazoa; phylum Chordata; class Mammalia; order Rodentia; family Caviidae; genus Cavia; species Cavia porcellus. The sequence goes on along the minus strand of NW_026947494.1, from coordinate 75,232,254 downwards.
GATTTAAACACAGAGTGAATAGCTAAAAAATTATTACAGTAAAAGATACATTGCCACTAATTCCTGTCCCTTTAAACATCATTCTGGCCACTTCCTGAAGCAGTTCTGGAAGTCTTACTATCATGACAGAATTGATTCAAAACATTAACTTTTCATGGTCATTTTTGACTTGGGAGAAAACCAGAAGTTTTGAAGTACCAGATCTGATAAATAAGATGGGTGGGGACACATTATATGTTTTTACAAGCCTTCCTTGTCATTGGATGGCAGTAGGTAGCAGCTTCCAACATAGTTTTCATCATATCTTATAAAGTTATTCAAAAAACGACTTCCAGGGCTGGCTCAGAAAATAGCAGAGAGCACTAGAAGTGAGGGCGAGTATTTGGGAAGAATTAATAGCAAGGTGTCTTTTACGGTAATATGTTTTTAAAATTTGAACATTCACCATATGTTGATCATACCTTATAAGATGATTTTTTTACAGGTGGACATACAATTTTCCCAACACGATTTGTTGAAGAAACTTTGTGTTCTTCATTGTGTGGTTTTGACCCAGTAGAATAGAATAGAATAGAATAGAATAGAATAGAATAGAATAGAATAGAATATTCTACTGGTCTATATGTGTTCATGCTAATACCACTGGTTTTTTTCAAGATTATTTTGGCATTCCATATGTATATTAGAACAGTTTTAAGAAAATTTCTGTTAAAAATGTTGTTGGGATTATGATAAAATTATATTGAATCTGTAGATCATTGAGTATTACGGACATTTTGACAGTATAGTTGATAAGTAAAAAGATTTTTTAAATTATGTTATCTTTAATGTGTTTAACAATATTTTTAACTTTAAAATGTACAAGTATTTAATTATTGACTTGGTTAAATTTAGTTTTAAGTATAGTACTTTACCTTTTCCAGGATATTGTTAGTATGCTTATTTTCTTAATTTCCTTTTTGGATGGTTTAGTGTTAGTGTAAAATGATGCAATCTTGTGTACTGTTGGTTTTGTTATTTTAAGATTTTTTTTGTGTGTATGAATCCTTGGGGTTTTCTACATGTCATTTGCAAACAGATGATTTTACTTCTTCTGACTTAAATGTCTTCTTTAAAAATTATCTTGTTTCACTACTTTCATTATAACTTCTACTACCATATTGAATTAATGTATCTAGAACAGATATTCTTTTCTTTTTTCTCATCTTAGAGGAAAAGCTTTCAGGCTTTCACCATTGAATGTTATGTTAGCTGAAGGTGTTTTATATATATCCTTTATAATGTTGAAGTAGTTTTGTTCTGTTTTTGAGTTTTTTGTTTTTGGATGAAGGATATGATGTTTGTCTCTAACTGTAATGATGTGTACACCAACCTGCTTATGGTATATATACTAGAGTTAGGGAGGCATGTAGGCATGTTAAATGCTGTCAATTTTTCTGTTGGTTTCAACAAGGTTCTTCTTGCTTTTGTAAAAGAACCTTTTGGTTTGCAAAAACCTTTTACTCGTTTGGGGATGCTGGTGCATATCTGTAATCCCAGAGTTCTGTGAGATTGAGGCAGAAGGTTTATAATTGCAATACTAGCCTAGTGAGACCATGTCTCAAAATAAACATTAAAAAACAAACAAAAAATAGGCACAAAAGCCTGAACATAAACCAAAAACCAACAAAATCAACCAACAAAACCAAAAATCCCACAAAAATACTCCAAACCACATCCAGAACATTTATAAAAACCAAACCTCTTTTACCTGACATCTGTTGTTCTGAAAAAAGTTTTTTTCAGCTATTGTTTTATGATAGTGTCTCTCAGGAGAATGTGGATTTATACTATCTTGGTGATGTTCTATGAAAGTTCTTAAAAAACTTCTTTGTGTTTCAGTTTATATAGTTGACCCCTGAATGAATTTATCAGTTAATTGGGAAGAGTGAAGTACATTTATATTGTATATTTGCATTGTAAATTGTTAAATGGAAAAATAAAAGTTCCTATGATTAATAACATGAAAGTGATAGACCACTATTACTCTGTTCTCTCTTGCTCATTTTCCCCCCCTGATTTTTTGTGATATTAGATATTTAGCCTAAAAAATAGAAAGAATGAAATATTGGGTAGAAAAATACAAGCATTTTAATGCATTATTGAGGTTTTTTTCTTTTTTTTACAAACTCATAGTTTATGACAATACTGTGTTGAGCACATCTACGGGTACCCTTTCCCAATAGCGTGTAATTCTGTGTCTGACATGTCTTGGTAATTATTGTATTATTTAAATTTTTTTCATTGTTATTATATTTGTTATAGTAGTCTGTGATCTTTGACGTTACTTTTGTAATTGCTTTGGGGCACCACTAACCATGCTTCTATACAATAACTTCAATATGTATGTTCTGCTTACTTTACCAACCAGCGATTTCTCCATATCTCTCTTTTTGTCTGAGCCTATTTTCTAAGGTTCAGAAATATTAAAATTTGGTCAATTCATAATGCTAATGCTACAATAGTCTCTAAGGGTTGGAGTTAAGAAAGACTTATATGTCTTTTTTCACTTTACTTCAAAAGCTAAAAATGAGTATGGTTAGTGAAGAAAATATGTTGAGAGCCACAATTGACTAAATCTTCTTGTACTACTGAGCCAAAGGAAGAATACTGAGGAAAAGTTCTTGGAAGAAATCAGGAGAGTTACTCAGCACACACACTGAAATACCCTTACTGCTGATATGAAAGAGTTTCAGTGGCGAGGATTGAAGATCAGACCAGCTACAACATTTTCTTAAGCCAGAGCCTGCTTGAGAGCAGGGACCTAACTGTCTTACATTCTGTAAAATCAAGTGTGGAAGCTCAAAAAAAAATTTCAATCTAGCAGAAGTTTGTTCTTGAGGTTTAATGAAAGAAGTCTTCTCCGTAATAGAAGAGTGCAAGGTTAAGCAGAAAGTGCTGACATAGAAGCAGGCCCGTTATTTAGAAGATCTAGCTAAGATCATTATGATGAAGATTTCATTAGGAGGTTTTTTTTTTGTTTTTTTTTTTTTTTGGTATGAGGAATTGAACTCAGGACCTTGCACTTGTCAGGTAGGTGCTGTGCCACTGAGCTGCATCCCAGCCCTATGATGAAGATTTAATTGGAGATTTTCAATGTAGATGAAACAGCCTTGGAAGAAGAAAGAAAATGCCACCTAGATCTTTCATAGATAGAGAGAAGTCAGTGCCTGGCTTCAGAGCTCTAAAGGATAGGGTGACTTTTTTTTTTTAATTTTATTTAAAAGGAAAAAGAGAAAAACAAAGTGGTGTAAGGGTACACGTAATACAGAACTACAAAAAAAAAAAAAAAGACAGTAAGAAATCACCAGTTAATAGATTACATATTATCATCTTAGAAATAGTTGCTCAAATCACAGTATCAAAGAATACAAAGTGGACATTCAAGCAGTGAGACTGCAAACAGTTGTGTTCAATGATCCAACCAAAAACATTAATATGGTCAGCTATTTAACACCCCTAAACACACTTGCTGTTGTATCCTTTAGAGCTCTTTTTTTCTCTCTTTTTTACAACAAAATTTACACATTTTGGGTTTTATTACTCCTTAGTTCTTATTACTTTTTTTGGGGGAGAGAATAAAGACAAATATGGCAAAACAAAGCTGTCAGTCAAAACCAAGGATAGACATAGCACATGATGTAAAACAGAGTACAAGGTTATCAACAATGGTTATCAACGATGTCTCTTGTTTCCTTAAAAAGAATTGTCCATCTCATTAGATATTATAAAGTTGAACAAAACAGTAGAGAACAAGACCAATAAAACTTAGGCATTGTAAACATTACAGGACTTCCAAGGAGACAATAGTCAAACCAGAATGGGCATCTTAGTGAATCTTATTGCCTTCAAAGTAGTTGCCTATACTACAGGGTGACTCTTGTGACAGTTGGTGACGTTAAGTTGAAGTCAGGCTAGGTTCAGTTACTGTTCTGAACACCCTAAGCTTCCCACTAGTGATATTAAGTCTACTCTGCCTGTGTCTGTAAAGCCTAAACGGCAATACGTCTGTTTCCAACCTAAATTACTGAATATTTAAAGCCTGCTGTTTAGACCTGTTGTTCTGAAAAAAGATTACTTTCAAAATGTTCTTGTTGACCATGCACATTGGAAGCAAGAGCTCCAATAGAGATCTGCAATGAAATTAATACCGTTTTCTTGTCGGACACAATATCCATTCTGCAGCCCTTGGATCAAGGAGTAATTTTGACTTTTGCTTTTTGCTATTTAAGAAGTACATTTCCCAAGCCTGTAGCTGCCATGGATAATAATACCTCTGATGAATCCGGATGAAGTGATTGAAAACCTTCTAGAAGTAGTTTATCATTTCAACTACCACTAAAGACATTTGTGATTCTGTAAGGAGCTAAAAGTATTAACAATTAACAAGCATTTAGAAGAAGTTAATTTTAACTCTCATGGATAACTTTGAGGGGATCAAGATATCAGTAAAGGAAGTAGGTGGGAATATGATAGAAATAAGATAATTAGAATTCCAAGCAATCCTAAAGATGTGACTGACTTGTAACATGGAAAAACCTTGAAAGATAAGAAATTGATTCTTATGGAAGAGAAAAAAAAAGGAGCTCACTGAGAAGAAATGTATTCACACAAATGCTTTATCACAGAGTACTTGTGTCATCTCAGCATCATCACTGGCATACCAATACTAGTGTGATCTTGATAGTCATGTCTCTTTGTTCTTTTTTCCTGTATGAGTTGAAATTTTCTTGGTTCTTAATACTCTGAGTAATTTCAGATTACATCCTGGGTATTTTACATATTAGTATGTGGTACACTAGTTTTGATTTAAAGCCTATTAGAGAATTTTTGTATTTCTGTTTTAGCATTGCTCTTGGCTACTCATAAGTTTTAGGTTACAAATTTTAATTTGTATTCTGTATGCTTTTTAAAGCCTTTACAGCTCCCTGAATCCTTTTTTAAATCTTCTAGATAAAAAATGAGAGTTTTAATTATTCTATTGTGCTTCTCTAGTCCTCTTTTGTCTAGTGCTAAGTTATAGGACAGAGAAACTAAAAGAAGCAGTAGAGATTGGCTCCACTCTGTTGGAGCTAAAGCTTTCTCACAATCAGTGTTGGTTCCTGGGTACTCTTGTTTCCAGTGACTGAGATGTAAGAAAATAGATACATGTGGCAGGAGGAGGCAGAATACCCTTACCTTCTGTATGTGTTAGGACTTTATTGCATCCTGGACAGAACTAGAGGGCTTTTTTCGAGCCTTCTGTGTTTTAGTTCTAATGCATGATTGCAAGTTTTTCGTGCATTGAGTCCAGGCTCAGGGATCACTGAAGAAAAATGGTAAAATTACTGAAGTTTGCTGTTACTTTAAATTCTGATCATCCTTCCATAATCTTCCCACTACTGTTCTTTTCAGAGTCTTCATCTAACTGTTCCAGGCATTCTGTTAGGTTTTATAGGTATATTCAGTGGGAACGACTATGTGGTGTGTGCTGCTATATCTTACCTGGAACTGGAACACTTTCCTAGATTTATGCATTTAATTTTATATCACATGTGTAATGTTTGGCACCTCAGGAATAATTTTCTTTTGTTGCCAGTGACAATATATGAAGTATATGTGGCAACGGGTGAGCTATGGAATGCTGGAACAGTAGCAAATGTCTACATTTCTATCTGTGGGGAAAAGGGAGACACAGGATCCAGACTGCTATTTCGATCAAAGAGTTCCTGTAATTTTTTAAGGGGACAAGTAAGTAAACAAATCATTTGTGTGGTTTTAAAAATATTTTAATTGTGGTACAAACACATAAACTTCTCATACAAACCATTTTAAACTGCATATTAAGTAGAATTTTAAGTGTATTGTTTATAGTGTTAAGTATACAGATGGTACTTGACTTATGGTTTAAATTATACCTTTTCAACTTTAGGAGAAAAGCATGTAAAAAGCAGTATGCTTTGGGTAGAAGTATGCCATGAAGTTTGAATTTTGCTATTCTGAGCTAGAGATATGCAGTATGATACTCCTTCACATTGCTAAGCAATAGCATGGAGCTGCTCCCAGCATGTAGCTCAGCTCCCAGTCAGCCAAGTGGTTATGAGAATAAACAGCAACTTGGCTCCAGGATACTGTTTTGCTCAGATATGATGTTCAGTAGGTGAGGTAAGATTAAGTGTGTTTTTAATGGACAGTACTTTAAACTTACAATAGATAGTGGGATATAACCCATTATGTTGTGAGTTGTTGTGCAACAGATTTTCAGGACTTTTCCTCTTCCAAAACTGGCATCTACTCAATTCAATAATAGCTTTGTACAATTTCTGTTTCCATCCTTCTGCAGTCTCTACCTTCTGTTTCTGTGAATTTGGCCACCTTAGGTACCTTACATAAGTGGAATGATGCAGAAATTGTCTTTCTGTGGTCTTTTTTTTTAACCTAGCATAGTATCCTCAAGATTCATCCATGTTCTATGTGACAGGATTTTCTTTTCTTTTTAAGAGTAATATTTTATTGTGTACATATATTCTGTTGATCAGTTCATCCATTAGTGAATATGTAAATTGCTTCCTCTCTTGCTGGTGATAGCTCTTAGAAATCATTCTTTCAGTAGTTTTGGATATACATCCAGAAATGGGATTGCTAGGTCATATGATAGTTTGTTGTTTTGAAAAACTACTGTATTTTTTCAAGTGCACAATTTTATGGTCTCACTAATAATATACAGTGTTCTATTTTCTTTACATCCTTGCCAATTTTTTTGAAATAATGGTATAAGTAGGTTTGGTTTGCATTTCTCTAGTAATTAGTGATGTTGAGCATGTTTTAATATACTTTTTGGCTGTTTGCTTATTGATTATCTTAAGAGACATGCTTATTCAAACACTTTGCCTTTAAAATTAAAATTATTTGTCCTTTAAACTGGATTATTTGTTCTTTTTGTTAATTGTTGGGTTGTAGATGATCTTTATATATTTTGAATCATAAAACTTTATACTTTGAATCTCTTCTATTGAAATTCTTACTTGGCTCATCAGTTGTTTCCCTGACTTCCTTTTTCTCTGGACATTGATAGCTCTCTCTCTCTCTCTCTCTCTCTTCCCCTCAGTGTATGTATGTGTCTCTCTGTGTCTGTGTCTGTGTCTGTGTCTGTGTCTGTGTCTGTGTCTGTCTCTCTTTCCCTTTCATTGTGTGTGTGTGTCTCTCCGTGTATGTCTCTATCTGTCTGATTGTCTCTCTTTTTGTCTTTTTTGAGACAGGGTCTTGCTATGCAGTTCAGGCTGGCCTTGGGCTCACTGTGTAGCCCAGGCTGGTCTTGAATTTGCAATGATCCTCCTGCCTCAGCCCTCTTGAGTGCTGGGATTACAGGAGTGTGCCACTATGCCGGATTATAGCTCTTTGTTGAAGCTCTTATTTTGCCCATTCATTGATTCTGATCTTACATCTTTATGACTTTGAATTTCGTGTTGATTAAATCTCTTTCTTTTATTTACTTAAGGTTGATTCTTGATTTATCATGGCATTTTGTATGGAATATATTCCTGTTTCTTTATTTTTCCTTTACTTTCTGTATTGGTATCTATGCATTAGTAGTACGACTGCTAATATTGTCAAACTGCTTTGTGTAGGAAGTGAACCTCAACAAGAAGCCTGGTCACAGATCAATGTGTCTCTTAAGCTTTCGGGTTTGTTCAAACTGCTGTCTTTGTTTTGAGTAGGTCTTAAGGAATTAGGTTATGCTAAGTCCTTCAGTGCTTTGGAACATGTAGGATAGAATCCAGTCCCTTGAGAGATGGATGCTGAATGTGTGGTCTGGTTTCTCCTCTGCACAGGGAGAACCTGGGAGCTGGAGTTTTTCTCTCACCCTCTCTGCACTAAGTCCAGGAGAGGCTCTGTGGTAAATAGCTGGACTGTAAAGACCACATTGTCAACTTATTGCTTGTCAACTTATTCGTTACTCCCAGTTGTCTGGTCCCATTAGTTCTGAGTGGCAGGTGAAGTTAGTGAGAGTCTTGATGCTATTTCCGGAGCAAGTCAGGGGAAAGAAGGGCATCAATATCCACATTCCCATATAGGTACTTAATTGACTACTGACTGGTTTTTTCTGTCAACTCCCGTATGCAATCTAAAGCTTGACAACAACCAGGAAAGCTAGGATATTAGGTGTTTTGTGAGAAACTGGGAGCTGTTTTTTTTTTTTCTTTTTTCTTTTCCTTGCTCTGCACTGAGCAAGGGGAGCTAGCCAATGAAAATGCTTCAGTTGCCTATTAACAACCACTTATTTGTTCTCTGTGTTTCCAGGGTACTAACAAATGCTTGGTGCCATCTGCTTCTAGAGCTAGAAGATTTAGCAGTGAATCTCTTGGTTGGGAGTTGTCCCAAGTTTGAGTAATGGATGTGCGGACAATGTATTTTCTGGGAGAAGTGGGAAACCTGGTTTTATTGCTGGAGTGAAGAATAAAAATAAAAGCAGAATCAAGGGAAGAATCTCCATGCTTACTCAGGTTTCCAGAAGTTTACTGATTACCAGCTCCTTTGGCTTTCAGGCAGAATTTGGGAAAGTGTGCAATCAAATTGTTTCAGGGAAAAACTAGATACTAAGTCTTTTCCCCTGCATACTGCACTGAGTTCAGAAAGACAGCTATGATGTTCTCTGTGGTCTCAGGATTTGTAAATGGCAAGTTCCATCTACTCTCAGAGGTAGCTGATTTAGAGCCCAGTCCCTTAGATGGCAATCATTAAAGGTAGGGCATCAAAGTTGTGGTCCTAAGGGAAAAGCTGGGAGTTGGGGATCCCTCCTGATCGTTCAGCACTGTCTCCCGTGTATGACATGTAACATGAGTATGTCTCCACTTTTCTTACCTATTTCAATGTGGACACTATTTTCTTAGGTTCTTACCAAGTTTTGGGATTTTTCTTCAAGGGAATTGATCTTTTGTAATTGTTTATTTCATACATCTGTGAGAATATTAAAAGTACTAAATAGGTTGTGGTAATTCCAGGATATTTTTATTGTATGTTTTCTCTTTTCCTTTAAAGCTAACTATGGTATCATTATAAATAGTATACTAATAAGATTCTTTGGTAATATATTCTGTTATTGCATAGAAATATGCACTATTCTAACATGTTGCATGTTAGCAATACAGAATAATGAGATTTATTTGGGTATATTGAGGCATGCATGCAACATTTCTTTTTAAACTGATGCAGAGTGCCTCTAAAGGAAAATTGTCTTGTTACATGTCAAATGAGATGAGTTCTAATCCTGGATCTGTGTCTGACCTTTCTATTCTATAGAAAAATGTTTTTTTCTTACCAAGCAGTTTTTGAGGATAAAATAAAACTTATGTGGAAATGTTTTAAAAGGAATGGGACATTATGTAACGCAACGGTTTGTTTCTTGATAATTTTTCAATACATAATGCTATATATATTTTTTATGCATTGAAATGTATAGCATTATCTTAGACTTTTATCAGAAGGATTATGTGTTCCTTATGTTATCCTTATTCTGAGAATATAAGCCACTGCAGCACAACCATGGTTCATTTTGTTCTGGCAGCATATTTAGGACTCTAGACAAAAGTGTAATACTTTTTTATATTAATATCTTAATATTACATTAGAAGCATTATTTTTCATATGGCCCATAAAAATTACTATCTTATGATAGACTAGAGTTGTTTACATCAAAAGGAATATAAACTTTTAGAATATTTTATACCAATTACAATTATAGTATGATTATTTTAAATATATACTTACAGAAGGTCCCCAAATGTATGCTTTCATAACTAAAGACTTACAATAAAAGAAAGGATAAATTTGAAAACTTACTTTGTATACTATAAATTAACATTATTATTTTGATCATAAGTTCTTAATATAGACAGATTTGCTTAATGAACTTTTCACAGTCAGTTTTTACTACAACTTAACTTACGCTCTTGGTGGAAATCAGAGTTATTGTCTAGATCTAATTGTGTTTTTTGTTTGGTTATAGACTGATACCTTCTTCCTTGAAGCTGTGCACCTTGGAGATCTGTGCAAAATTGTTATAGGACATGATGGCCTTGGCCCAGGTAAAGCCTTTCCGTAGAACTAATAAAGCTCACCTTAACCCTAACCCTAATTCTGTGTATTTGTGTGAATTTATGTATAAGTCTAGAAAATAATATGAAAAACTTGTAAGCACTCGATACTCAAGCATTGATTATCTGAAATAGGAATATTTTACCTAAATATTTAAAAAATTGTAACTGGATGAATTTGTCTTCAAAATGACTGGCCAAGTAAATATTGCAATCTAGAGAGTAACTTGGGAAAATGGGAGGAGTTTGGGTTTGTGTGTTGTGACAGGTGCCAGCACTCTCACATGCTCATGGTGGAGGCAGCAGTAATGCTTCCTTGTGATGCTCTTTGGAGGCTGGTGACCATCCCAGTGGTGGTGTGCCACAGATACTGCCTTGGCGGCAGGGTCTCAGCTGGGCTCCTGCCATGGTTTTGTTTATGCTTCTTTGTGGGTTCCTATTTTTCCTACCTGTGCGATGACTCATGTCTTCCTAATAAATTCATTTTCTGATACTATATGAAACAGCCATATAATAAACCAACTCCATTTGACAAAAGACAGAATACTAAAGAGCACATAGCAAAAAGAGTATGAAAATCAAATATTACAAAATAAGATGATGAAATTTCTTACTAAAAAGTGTCAAAGTGCACTTTTCATGTTAAGCACAAAGTTATTTTAAAAAATGTGAACAGGTGGGGCCTGAGGATTGAGCTCAGCGGCATTAAGCAAGCGTGAGGTCGTGAGTCTGATCCCCAGTACCAAAAAAAAAAAAAAAAAAAAAAGTCTTCTCAAAAAGTGAACATGTATTGGAATAACAATAACAAAACTTAGCAATTTGACAAAGCTTGTTTAGAGGTGGCTTAAGAAATTGAAAAATATATACATACAATCAGTGCAAATGAAAAGAATAATGAATAAAACTGACAAAGTAAAAAATCGAGTTATGTTCTCTAGACAGAAAAGGTACATATACATTTGAATTTATCTTCTCCTTATAGCCAAAATTCATTCATATTTTGGCTGGACACAAGTCATTTACATCTTATTTTTTCAGTTGTTCGTTAATTTTGTAAAATCTAGGCTCAAATTCATAGTAAATATTAAGTCAAATAAAGCTAATGATAGATATTGAAGTCAAGTGCTAGATCAGGAGGCAGAGAACTCTGAGGCAAGCTTTTTAGCTAGTGTCCCGTGGTACTATGCTGAAATTATATGAATTCATTGTTTGCTTTATTTCTGAGTTTTTGTTAATTTCCTAAACAAGACAAAAATTCTCAGCCTGAAAAATCTCCATTTCCAATTACATATTCTGGGTAGAGTCATATTTAAAATAAATGACTCAGTAATATTAAAAATTTAATGATATATGAGGGTATATATAGATAAAAAGCAAAATATTTTAGTTTTGATCTTATCATAAGACACAGTAAAAGTCAAAGAAATGAGATACAGGTGAGGGCTGGGGATATAGCTTGGTGGCACTGCGACTGCTTGCTAAATGCAAGCAAGTTTCTGAGATCAACTTCCGGTACAAAAGAAAAAAGGAGGTGCAGGAGGGTAAGAGGCACAGGAAGGTATTCAGTAGCACTTATGATTCACAAAGAGTGCAATGAGTTATTCAGTTATTCAATAAAGGACATTACAACCAAAAGATGATCCTCAGACAAAAAGAGGTGAAAAGAAGAGAGAATACAGTTTTATCATATATTCCAGATTTTGCAAGTTAGTCAGGGACTTCAGTTACTTTTGTAATACATTTGTGCTGTGCAAATAGAAAATCACTTTCATTCTAAAACTTCATGAAACATGTTTATAATACATTAAGTTGGAAAGTAAATCTTGGTGCGTCCATCCAAGGGTCTCTTAAGTAGGAGCCTGTTAGGTAAGAGTCATTCAAAACCATGGTATTTGGACATTCAGTCTTTACAACTGTGAGCTACATAAATCTTTATCTGAGTTAGGAAAGAGAGAGAAAAAAAAAATTGCTCAAAAAGGCCATGTTTTTTTTTAATAGTTCAATGATTCCAAAATTTAATAAAAAGTGATTTCAGTAAAGAAAAGTCTTAGTAACACAGTTCAGTCTCTATAATTTTCGACCAAAATGAAAATCAGAAAGTATGGGAATTCTGCATCCTTCTCAGAAACTTTGTGTTCCTCAGCCTGGAAACTCACTGTACTTTGTTTTCTTGGGTTGTTATGAAGAGTTGATTACATATGCATGATAAAGTAAATTATTGGTCACTTCATTCCCTTTCCCTGAAAGTTCAAAGGTGAGTTCCGTGGGCTAGTCCCCATCCCAGAACCTCCTGCCACCAGTCTTCTCTTTAGCATACACAAAGACAGAATTTTAAAGATTCCTAGAGTTCTTGGAACTGTGTGTCAAGAAATAAGGAAGAAGACTAAAGTATATATTTCTTATTATGAATCATAATACCATAAGTAGTAATAAAAAGCTAGAATAAAATAAATGAAATAAACATTCAAAAATCTACCATATTTAAGAGACAAGGAAATACAGAGAAAAACGTGTATAAGAAAAGAAAATAGAAATCAAAGATAAAAAATTGAAGAACAAAATTAAGAATGTGTTCTTAGAGGGAAAATGGTTACACACTTTCAGTTGGATATTGAAATGTTTAATGAAAAAGAAAAAGAAAATAAATGCCCAACATTGGATTGAAAAATTGAATATCACTACAAATATATAGGAGAAAGAAACTTTTGAGACTACTATATACAACTAAAAGTGAATAAAAGAAATGAGAATTAGTGATTAGATGTAAGTCACTATATAAAAACTGGAGCGTACTTTACGTATTAGAATATTTGATAGAAAATATAGGGTAAACATCTTAGAGTAGCTTTGTAGTATAAGAATTATGTTAACAATAGTAACCTACTTTGATTTCCTATTAACTTGATTTGAAATCCTGTATTGCCCTCACCATCTTGTTTTGACTGATTTTCCCCTATTCTGCTTTGCTTGATAGTACCAAGTTCGAAAGTACAGGCAAAACTGTGAAGACAATAAGATTCATTATGACGCCCATTCCGGTTGACTATTATCTTCTTTTAAAGTCCTGTAATGTCTTCAATGCTTTGGTTTTATTCTTTACTGTTTTGTTCAATTTTATTATAACTGGCAATTCTTCTTAAAATAGCAAGAGGCAGTATGGTAGCCATTGTTGATCAGCTTATATTTTGTTTTTACGTTATCTGTTATGTCCATCCTTTTGATTTGACTGACTCTGTTCTGCTATGTCGCATTTGGTTTTACTCTCTTCAAAAAAAGTAATAAGAACTGTGGGAGTAATAAAACCCAAAATGGATTCAGTCTCTTTTGCTACTTGTTAGCTCCTGTAATTAAGTTTTTGCAAGTTTCAGAAGACACTATGGTGTAAATTGACGATTTGTGTCATCTATAGATTTCAGACATTAATTAAAATATATGCACACCTTAGTACTAACAATCAAGAGACAATAATCTCTGTACTTGAACATCAACCCCCCCTGCTGGTTGCCATCAACTAAAGTCTGAGACACATGGCGGCTGCTGCTGCCTGTGGTCCGGGTGGCTGGGAGAAGTGGAGTGTTGGCGAGTGACGCGGTGTGTTACGTGGCAGAGAGAATAAAACTCCAGCGAGATCCGGGCGGTGAACGAAAGCAGTGACGGAGGCACTTGCACCACTGCCTGTGAGAATTTTCTCCCTGACTTGGGGGACCAGACCGGCTCCCCACTGGACCAGAGACCAGACCTGAAGGGTGAGAGTAACATCTGCGGCTGGGAGCTCCGTCCAGCCTGCGGGAACTTTCCCCTTGACCTCGGGACCCAAGCCGGTTTCCTAAGGGACCCAGGGACCAGGCCAGTTCAGAGACTGTAGCAGCTGGGGCTGGGAGCTCCTCCCAGCGTGCAGGAACTTTCTCCCTGACTTGGGGGACCAGACCGGCTCTCCACCGGACCAGAGACTAGGCCAGAAGGGTAAGAGTAACAGCGCAGCTGGGAGCTCCGCCCAGCATGTGGGAACTTTCGCCCTGACCTGGGGACCTAGGCCAGTTCTCCACCAGACCCAGAGACCAGGCCAGATCAGAGACTGTGGCAGTGGCAGCTGGGAGCTCCGCCAAGCCTGAGAAGACACTTTTCCTGGCCTGAGGAGCAGGCCATAGTTCCCTGCTGGGTCCAATGAATGGGGCCATAGTAGGGTACCCCATCCCAGGCTGGTGGCTCTCTCTCCCACACCTGGAACAATACTTGAAAGCTTCCAAATACAGGAAAATGACAAAACGAAAGTCTAAAATGCAATCTCAAACATCCAGCCTATCCCAAGAAAGTCCAGGAGCCATGTGCATAGAAGAAAATACATGCCACATGACTGAAATACCTGAAATAATGGTAACTGAAATAAAAAAGCAAGTATGGGAAGCCTTGAAGGAATTCAAGCTAGAAATATTCTCTCAGATGAAAGAAGAATTGATAAAAGAAATGAAGCAGATACTAAACATAGCTAAAGAAGAGGCAGTTAAAAAATTAGAGGAACTAAACGGAAGGATAGAATCCCTGGATGAACAGTATAGGAAGCAAACAGAATACATAAAACAGATGCAAAGAGATACACAGGAAATGAAAAACTCCATTGAAGGTTGTAAAAACCACCTCAATGAATGTACAGATAGAATCTCAGACCTCGAAGACAAGATTGCAGCAAGTGAACAGGAAAGAAAAGATCTTTTAAAAATAACAAGAAATCAGGAAATAACAATTCAACACCTACAGGATGACCCAAAGAGAAACAACATAAGATTGATAGGGATAAATGAAAAAGAAGGGGACAACATAAAGGATGTCAAGAGCATATTTAGAGAAGTAATAGCTGAAAATTTCCCAAACATGAGATTGGAAACTGATATCAAGATCAATGAAGCATATAGACCTCCAAATAGTCACAACCAAAATAAATCTACACCCAGACATATAATAATGACCATCTCAGAAATTGAACAAAAGAATAGAATATTAAAGGCTGTCAGAGAGAAAAGACAGATCACCTGTAAAGGAAAACCTATCAGAATTACAGCAGACTTCTCAGCACAAACAATAAAGTCAAGAAGAGCATGGAGTGATGTATTTCAGATCCTAAAGGAAAATGATTTTCAACCTAGGCTGATGTACCCTGCAAAATTGTCCTTTAAATTTGATGGAGAAATACGATACTTCCATGACAAAGATCAGCTGAAAAACTTCATGATCTGCAAGCCAACCATGCAAAGAATACTGAAAGACAGCCTAGTTACATTTAGGAAAAAACCACTAAACAAAGCAGACAGTTGAAAAGAGCAGAAAGATAAACATGCAATGCCAGAAAGATAACATGTCAACAATAAACCAATTTATAACAGTTCTTACTATCAATGTAAATGGTCTCAATGCACCAATTAAAAGAAACAGACTGAAATCTTTGAGTATAACTTCGTATACTGTAGCATCAAATATATCAAAACAATGTAAAACCATTTAAGAGAATGACAGTATTACAGGGTATTTAGAATCAACTAACAAAAAATGAACAATGGTTTCTGTATAATCTCCTTGTCTATAAAAGTTTATGCTTATACTATCATATATAATAAAATGCAGTAAGATACAACCTGTTTAGACCAATGGAGACAGAAGAACAAAAGCTTGATGAGACTTCAAAACAAGATGATACTAAATCAGTATTACCTCTTAAGACGTCATTTTGATTTCAAGGAAAGAGACAATATGGTAACTACTTTTATGCTGGGATTACCTTGTGGTGAAACACTATTTTGCTTAAATGGTTATGTTTTGATCTGTGCTGTTTTGCTGTTATGCCCTCTTTTATCTCAATCTCCATTTTATTATTTACTTTTTTATTTTTATCCTTTTAATTAAGGGAAAAATAAATAAAAAAATAGCAGGGTATATTATAGTAACCCACTTTGACTTTCCATTATCTTGATTTAAAGCCCTGTATTGCTCTCACCATCTTGTTTTGACTGATGTTCCTCTATTCTGTTTTGCTTGATAGTACCAGGTTCGAAAGTTTAGGCAACAGCTGTGAAGATAGTGGGATTCATTATGACGCCCATTCTAGTTGACTATTATCTACTTTTGAAGACCTATAATGTCTCCAATGTTTTGGTTTTGTTGGTTTTGTTCTTTACT
Organism: Cavia porcellus; assembly: GCF_034190915.1. Classification (NCBI taxonomy): domain Eukaryota; kingdom Metazoa; phylum Chordata; class Mammalia; order Rodentia; family Caviidae; genus Cavia; species Cavia porcellus. The sequence continues at coordinate 75,215,974 of NW_026947494.1, read as the reverse complement.
GTTTTGTTCAATTTTATTATAACTAATGATATAGGCAATTCTATTAGAGATAGTGGGAGGCATTATGGTAACCATTGTTGATCACCTAGTATTATGCTTTTACATTATCTATTATATCCACCCTTTTGATTTGACTGACCTGTTATGTCACATTTGGTTCTACTCTCTTCCAAAAAAGTAATAAGAACTGTGGGAGCAACAAAACCCAAAATGTATAATTGTCATTGTACAAAAGAGAGGAAAAGAAAGTGCTCTAAATGATATAACTGCATGTATATTTAAGTGTACAAGATAGATAATGATATTACTGAGTTTTGTTGGATCATTGAACAGAACTGTTTGCAGTCTCTCTGTTGGAATGTCCACTTTATAAGCTTTAATTTTGTAACTTGAACAATTATTTCTAAGATGACAATATGTAATCCATTAACTAGTGATTTCCTACTGTTTTTTTCTGTAAATCTGTATAACTTGTACCCTTTCTCTGCTTTTTTTTCTTTTTCTCCTTAAATAAAATAAAAAAAAAAAAGAAACAGACTGGCAGAATGGATCAAAAAACAAAATCCAACCATATGCTGTTTACAAGAAACCCACTTAACTCAAAAGGGTACTCACAGACTCAAAGTCAAAGGATGGAAAACAACATTCCAAGCAACAGGAACCCCCCAAAAAGCTGGGGTAGCTATTCTGTTTGCAGACAAAGTCAATTTCAAGCCAATAATGATTAGAAAGGGTAAAGAAGGCCACTACATACTGGTTAGGGGAAAACTCCAAGAGGAAGATATAACTATCTTAAATATATATGCACCAAACTCCAGAGCACCCAGTTATATAAAACAAGTACTAACAGAAATGAAAAACCAAACCAGTAGTAATACAATTCTGACAGGAGATCTTAACACACCATTGGCACCAATGGACAGATCAACCAAAAAGAAAATCAACAAAGAAATAAAAGAACTGAATTGCACCTGTGAACAAATGGACTTAATAGATATATACAAAGTATTCCATCCAACAACAACAGAATACACATTCTTCTCAGCAGTACATGGGTCATTCTCTAAAATAGACCATATATTAATTCACAGAACATATTTAAATAAATGCAAAAGGGTTGAAATTATCCCTTGCATGCTATCAGACCATAGTGCCACGAAATTAGTAATCAACGATAAAAGATATCGAAAAAATCCCACAAACACATGGAAACTGAATAACACACTCCTGAGTAATCAGTGGGTCACAGAGGAAATTAAAAAAGAAATTAAGCAGTACTTACAAACAAACGAAAATACAGATACAACTTACCGGAATCTATGGGATGCAATGAAAGCTGTTCTCAGAGGAAAATTCATTGCACTGAGCTCCCACATCAGGAAAACAGAACGAATACAAATAAATAGCATGATGCTACACATCAAAGAGCTAGAAAAAGAAGAGCAAGTCAAGCCCAAAGCCAAAAGAAGAGAGGAAATTATAAAAATCAGAGCAGAAATCAACGCAATAGAGACTAAGAAAACAATCCAAAGAATCAACGAATCAAAGAGTTGGTTCTTTGAAAGAATAAATAAAATCGATAAGCCTCTAGTCAACCTTATTAGAAGAAGGGAAGAAAGAGCTCAAATCCATGCAATACGAAATGAAAAAGGTGAAGTCACTACAGACTCAGTAGAAATACAGAAGATCATCAACACCTATTTCGAAAACCTCTACTCTCAAAGTTTTGATAACACAGAAGAAATAGACAGATTCTTAGAAACATATGAAGTACCAAAGCTAGATCAAGAGGATGTAAAACTGCTGAATAACCCAATCTGTATCAATGAAATTGAACATGTAATTAATTCCTTACCTACAAAGAAGAGCCCAGGCCCAGACAGATTTACTGCAGAATTCTTCAAGAAATACAAACAAGATCTAATACCGACACTCCTCAAACTCTTCAATGAAATTGAAAGGGAAGCAATTCTTCCCTAGTCATTCCTGGAAGCAAATATTACTCTAGTACCAAAACCCGGGAAAGACCCAACTGAAAAGGAGAACTACAGACCAATCTCCCTAATGAACACAGATGCAAAATCCTCAATAAAATATTGACAAACAGGATGCAGCAAATCATCAAGAAGATTATACACCATGACCAAGTGGGATTCATCCCAGGCATGCAGGGATGGTTCAACATATGTAAATCAATAAATGTAATCCACCATATCAATAAAGCCAAAAGTAAGAATCACATGATCATTTCCATAGATGTAGAAAAAGCCTTTGATAAGGTCCAACATTCATTCATGATAAGAACTCTACAGAAAATTGGAATAGATGGTCTTTACCTCAATATAATAAAGGCCATTTATGACAAACCAACAGCCAGCATCATACTAAATGGCCAAAAATTGAAAGCCTTTACTTTAAAATCAGGCACAAGACAAGGATGTCCTTTATCACCTCTCCTATTTAATATAGTACTGGAAGTACTAGCCAGAGCAATTAGACAAGAGAGAAAAATAAAAGGGGTAAAGATAGGAAACGAAGAAGTTAAATTGTCATTATTTGCAGATGACATGATACTCTACATAGAAGACCCCCTAAACACCTTTGAAAGACTCTTAGATATAATAAATAAATTCAGTAATGTATTTGGGTACAAAATCAATACTCAGAAATCAATAGCATTCTTATACACTAACAACAAAATCACAGAGAGAGAAATAAGAGAAGCCACACTCTTCACACTAGCAACCAAAAAAAATGAAATATTTAGGAATTACTCTTACGAAAGAAGTGAAAGACCTATACAAGGAAAATTATAATACACTGAAGGAAAAAATTGAAGATGATCTAAGAAAATAGAAAGACATCCCATGTTCATGGATAGGAAGAATAAACATTGTGAAAATGGCCATTCTCCTAAAACTGTTATACAGATTCAATGCAATCCCAATAAAAATACCATCAACATACCTTATAGATCTAGAGAAATCACTCCTAAGGTTCATCTGGAACCAGAAGAGACCTAAATATCAAAGGCAATTTTAAGCAACAAAGGCAAGGCAGGAGTTATCACAATCCCTGACTTGAAGTTTTACTACAAAGCAACAGTAGTAAAATCAACATGGTACTGGAATCAAAACAGAGCAGAGGATCAATGGAATAGATTAGAAGATACAACCACAACTACAAACACACTCAACCACCTTATGTTCGATAAAGGAGCCAAGCAGTTTCACTGGAAGAATGACAGTCTTTTTAATAAATCGTGTTGGAAAAACTGGCTCTACATTTGCCGAAAACTAAAACTCGACCCAAGCCTATCACCATGTACTAAATTAAAATCTAAATGGATTAAAGATCTGAATATTAAAACAGAAACACTAAATCTATTGGAAGACAAATTAGGTAGAAACCTTAAAGACATAGGGGTAGGTAGAGAATTCATGAACAGGACTCAAACTGCACGGGAAATACTTCCCAGAATCAATAACTGGGACTACCTCTTATTAAAAAGTTTCTGTAAGTCAAAAAAAATCTCCAGCATAGTGAAAAGAAAACCCACAAATTGGGAAAAGATCTTAGTGAATTCCCCCTCAGACAAAGGACTTTTGTCTAAAATATATAAAGAATTAAAAAAAATGAGACTCCCAAAATTCAAAGACCCAATCCAAAAATGGGCATCTGAGATGAATACACACTTCTCAGAGGAAGAAATACAAATGGCAAATAAATACATGAAACAATGTTCATCATCACTGGTTATTAGGGAAATGCAAATTAAAACCACACTGAGATTCCATCTCACTCCTGAAAGGATGGCCAGGATTAAGAAATCCAACAACAACAAGTGCTGGAGGGGCTGTGGGGAAAAAGAACTCTCCTACACTGTAGGTGGGAGTGTAGACTGGTACAACCTTTGTGGAAGTCAGTCTGGGGATTTCTCAAAAAACTGGGATTGGAAGTCCCATTTGTTCCAGCTATTCCACTACTAGGCATCTTCCCAGAAGAACAGAAAGCATCATACCAAAGTGATATATGCGCACATATGTTTATAGCAGCACAATTTGTAATTGCCAGATCATGGAAACAACCCAAATGTCCATCAACCGAGGAATGGATAAAAAAGCTGTGGTACTTCTATACAATGGAGTACTATTCAGCTATAAAGAAGGATCACATTGAGGTATTTATCAATAAATGGGCGCAGCTTGAAACCATACTCATAAGTGAACTAAACCAAACTCGCATCTGTGAACTCCGAATAGTTTCCCTAGTGTAGGAATTGAATCAAATATATAAAAGTATGTGATAACCATGATTCCTCATTATATGGACTTGAAGCCTTATAAAATTTTCACTCATTAATTGGAATGGCTTTATTCTGGGCTGTTTGATATTATGGCCGGTGATGCAATGAACAGCTACTTTGAAGAAAATAAGACATAATAACAGCTAGTGACGATTTAATAACATCTTGTCTTAATGCCGCACCAAACTATGGTTCTTCTGTTCCATTGATTTTATCATATTGTAACTTGCTGGATTTTATCGTATGTGGTAGTATAAACAAAAATTGTTATAGGCAAAGAGATAATATAGAAACCATTGATCATTTTTTCTGTTAGCTGGTTCTAAATACTCTACAATGCTTTCATCCACTTGAATGGTGTTACACAGTCTTGATATGTTTGGTGCTATAGCATATGAAGTTATATTCAAATATTTCAAAGAAAAAGACACTATGGTAACTACTATTAAGTCGGGTTATTTGGTGGTGAAGCACTAGGTTGCTGAAAGTGTCATGCTTTAACCTGTATTTTTATGTTGTTATGCCCCCTTTTATCTCATCCTCTCCCTTATTCACTAAAAAAATATTTAATTTAAAAAAAATATCAACCAATAAAAAATGCTGCTGGATCTGTAGGGAAAAAGAAACCCTTTACAACTGTTGGTTAGAGAGTGGACTAGTACAAACACTGTGGAAATCAGTGTGGAGATTCCTCAAAAAATTAGGATTAGAGGTCCCATTCAACCCAGCTATTCCCCTTCTGTGTATCTTCCCAGAAGGATTGAAAAACATCACACCACAATGACATATGTGAAACCATAAGGTTCAAAATATACAATAGTCACTGTGAAATGGGAGGAAACTGTTCAATAAAAAGAAGAAACTAAGATAGGGGAAAAGAGAAAGGATAGAAGGGAAAAGAAAACAAGTTAGTTATACCATTAGTGTCACTTAGTTCACTGAATAGGAAAGGTTGTGCTAATATTGATTGAAGAAATTTTTATGCCCATATTTTGTACTTGAGTGAGTAAAGATAATGATGTGTAATTTATCAATAATTGTTACTTTTTCATTATTTTTTGTGAAAATTTGTTTTACCTTTTCTTCTTAATATTAACAAAGTAATTAAAAAAACCCATAATGTGTAATTGTCATTGTACAAAAGAAAAGAAAGTGCTCTAAAGGTTAAAACTGCATTATATGTTTAAGTGTATAAGATAGAAAACCATATTACTGAGTTTTTTTTGATCATTGAACAAAACTGTTTGCACTCTCACTGTTTGAAAGTCCACTTTACAGCTTCAATTTTGTAACTTGAACAACTGTTTCTAAGATGAGAATATGTAATCTATTAACTAGTTATTTTTTACTGTTTATTTTTAAAATTTTGTATTACTTGTACCCTTTTTATGTTTTTTTTTCTTTTTCTCCTTAAATAAAAAAAGAAAAATAAAGAAAAAAAAGAATTATGTTAACAGTAATAAAATGGAAGCCCATTTGTATTATTAGAAAGGGCTTTGTCCGAAAGCCGTATTGAAAAGTACTAGGGATGCTAGCCAAGTAAGTCTGACTTACAGGTCCTAGTGTCCTTCAGGATTAAGTGCCCCTGTTTGTTCTGTAGCAGTTTATTTGCTGGTGATAATGTCTGGGATCTGTAATTCCACCTGTGTTGGTGCTCAGAGGCATTGTTTGTTTGAGAGAGGTGAAGGTTTTATGCTGGCACATATTCAACCCCTGGCTGCTTATTTCTGTGGTGCATGTGCAGTAAGAGGACTTCAGAAATTTGGTAAACAAAATTGTATCCAGATCTGTGCTTTTGACAAAAATAATCTGTTAGTGCATTCATTTTGTGTAAGATCCTAGACTCTAATAAGAAGGGACTGCTGCACTTTTTTTTTTTTTTAACAGAAGGATGCTTGATTGCATCAAAGTCAATTTGGAGCATCAGAAGGGGAAAATATGAGAATTTTAATGAGGCAGTGACATTAATGTAAAGTTATACATGATAGCTTTTATTGAGGAGAAGATAATCTGAACTTTAGAGCAATGGAACTCACCCAAAAGATGAGTCTTGACATGGATAACTGATTTTCTTTTCCTATCCCTGAGTAAGATAGTCACAAAAGAACATATAATACATGATTCCATCTATATGAAATGTCTTGGAATGGAAAGCTCATTAAAGTCTGAAAGCGTGTTAGTGCTTCTGTATGCCTGGGAGAGGGAAGTCGAGAGAGATTACAGCAGGTACAGAATTTCTTTTTGGGATGATGAAATGTGTACTGAATTTGGGTAGAGTGATGACTGCTTTTTAAAGATTTTGTAGACCATTAAATTGATTTAAATAGATAAACTTTATGGTGTTTAAATTATTTCTCACTAAAAATGTTCAAATGATTCTATTTATCTGGAAAAATCCAAAGGATATAATAACCAATAGCGTTTTGAAAAAGATTCACAAGGAAAATTCTCATGTTAAAATGCACTAAAGGTGACAATTTTTAACTATAGTGTTATGATTGTGTCTAGGTGTCCCCTCAAAGCCTCATGTGGTCATAGGGTTTTTTTTTTTCAGAAGTGGCTGAATTAGAGTGTGTGACTGATTCATAGTGCAATGCTGGGATTAAGGGTCATGCTTCTGAAGTTAAAACGGAAGTCATAGTGTTGTCAGGGATGATTGAACCGAAGTATTAAGGGGAAATTGGGCTACTACTCTGCAATGGAGGAAAGGAAGAATGTACTTGGAGAGCAGGACATCCCTTAGGGCACTTACTAGTATCACCACGCCTTGTTATTAAAATAAATGGGAAGCTACAACAACCTAATCCAAGCAGAATGACAAACGGTGAAGAGCCTTCAGGGATAAAGAAGGTATGTGTCATCTTACCAGGGGAAGAACCAAGACCTCCTGAGGTGCTTGTTGATGGCCAAAAGAATGGGATATTGCAAAGAATTATATAGTGGAAGAAGGTAGTTGTAAATACCAGTTATGAACTTATGATCAGCTACAAAAAAGAAGACCTTAATTTTTCTGTTTCTCTTAATAAGTTTCTAATAGAATATAATGTTGATAGACTTAATACTGATTCATAAGGATTGGTAAACTTATGTTATAATCAAATTATAAAATGATCAGAGTAATCATCACTCAAAGAAAACTTACCTTGTATTTTGCCAAGGGAATTAGAGTTTTTCTGTTTATGTTCAGGATAGTTAAACATGCTAGGCATAATTATAAGCATGCATTTGTATCCGGAGACTGGTTTAGAAATATGTTTGGCTGCCAAGTTGACAAGGGGTGGATTGTAATGGTTGATTGTGTCAACTTGAGAAGTTTGGAAGCTTAACTGAGTGGGCTCAGCAATTCTCAGTGGCTCATCTGCACTGTAGAGGATCCTCCCTAGGGAGGCTCATCCCACGGATAGTAGTAAGGGGAAATGAGGAAGGATGCATTTGCTTCTGTTCCTTGGAGGAGCTCTACTTCTTTACCTTCTGGTGTAGACTCTTCAACTTTCCATCTTAGAATCTTTGAGTTTGCATAGCAGACTCCCTATACAGACTTGCCCAGCACACTGTAGTGAACTCCAGACCTTGGACTGAAACCTTCAGTCTACATTGTGTAGATACTCTCTGCATACCTCCTCATCCAGCTCTGTGGCTGACCTTCATAAGCCAACCTTGTAATTTCTGTTACATTTTTATATTGTGTGTTGCATGTATTTCTAGTAAATACTGACTGATACAGAATTTGGTACCAGAGAAGTGGGGTCATTGCCAGAACTGTATCTGACTATGTGGTTCAGGAACCTTTGGGAATGGTTTGTGGGAAGAGTTTGGAAAGGTTTGGAGATACTAGCTGAAAAAGTAGAGCTGGAATGGCTTAGGCAGTTCTGTTTTGGAGATTCTGGTCAGAGCTCAGAAGCCCAGAAGGCTGATAGAAATCCTGTTGGTAAAAACCAGGCTGGGGAGGTGTTTTCTGGGAAGGAAGATTGCACTGACTGTTGGATTCCAGATGATGTGTGTTATGGCCTGGCAGAAAGTTTGTTTGCATTTTGCTCATGTCTAGGAAACTGCCTAAGTCTAAGATTAAGGACAGTAGACTCATTAATCTTGTAGGAGAAATTTCAAGACAATCTAATATTGACGCTGTGGTATGATTGGTATTGGGAGCTTTTAGCCAGATGTTGAAATCAGGAGCAAAGAGGCCAGTGGAATGTTTAAAATGTTTTGAGTTTGGCCAGAAAGGAAGCTCTAGGAAGGCTATGGAATGCAAAGATAGAACAGAGGAAATACTGATTGTTGAGAAGGAATAGAACAGAAAAGATGGCCTAAATGTATCACAAGAAGTGGCAGGACTTCTCTCTTTGTAGCCTCAAGGTGGTAAAAGTGAAAGACTTTGCTTTGACAAGAAAGAATTTGGTCTTCCACAGCACCATGTTACAGAATAGTAATGGCCCACCATGTTCTGGAATGGTAAAAAGCCTAGTGAATTTGTTCCTTAGAGTTGGATTCAAAGTGCCCAGAGATCCAAGCACTTGACCAACAGCAAAGAGAGAGGGAAGCCTGGATTCTGCTCTAGCTGGCTGCAGACCTTGGCATCATCCATGTAGTGCTGGTTTTATGTCCATGCAGAGTGGAAGAGTATGCCTGTGAGAGCATAGTGTTTGAAACTGTGAATATGAAGCTGAAGGTGCAGTGGAGACTGCAGACGTTTGGAGAAGCCAGATATGTGCATCTTCTGAGGAAAGTTGCAAGGAGGGATCAGAGTGGGCCCAAGAAAGAAGCCACAGGAGGTGCAACCACTGAAGATGTCATAGGGACTGAGCCACTCAAGCTCTCTGGAGTTTGTGTCTTGCCCCAGATTGCCTCCGATGCTGTACATGAAACTATAAGGACTTAATGTTTGACCTACTTAATTTTGGAATTGCTTGGATAGCATTCCTTTGTACCCCCATTTGTAACTTTGGGAATGGAAATACCTATCTCATACCATTGAATGATGGAAGTGGTTTTTTTTTTAAGCATGTCAATTGTGGGGGTAACAATGATACATATATTGTTCATCATTCATCCAGAGCACAAGACATCTGCATTCAGTTGTCTAAGCAATATCAATGTAAATCTTTCTCTTCAGCGAACTCAGAGAAATCAGTAGTATAACTGTCTTAACTGTTTGTATTAATTTTTTTTGATAGAAGTGTTAAACTTCTTTTTTCATTTGTGCAGAAGCTCACAGCTAAGAGTTTAATATAGCTGTTGAGCCTTCTCTCAGAGGATACTTTGGACTTGGATTTTTCAACAGTGCTTAAATAGTTAGGACTTGGCATCTCTTGCAGACAGACTAAATGCAGTTTGCATAAAGGGATTTACATGAGTCTTTGGGGGACAGGGACAGAATTTATTATGGTTTGTGTCTAGCTGTTCCCCCAAAGCCTAATGTAGTTATAGGGTATTTTCTTCAGAGATGGCTGAATTAGAGTATGTATTAGTTACTTTTATCTCTCATTGAGGCAAAATACCTGACACCCAAAGTTAGGAAAAGGAAGGTTTATTTCTTACAGGTTGGAGGTTTCAGTCCATACTCAGTTGGCTCCAAGTGGCAGAGTGGCATAGCGGGACCACTATTCATGGCCCCCACAAAATGGCAAGAGTGAACAGTGCAAGTGCAAACACACACCTTTTTCCTGCCATTACATTGTATGCTGGCTCCACCCCAGGGTGGATGAAATACTCATACCACCAGTCAGGTACCAATCCAATCACAAATGCTAGATTTGGCCATGTTCATAATTGTATGAAGCTTGGGGGGGGTGGCCATCTGAATATAAATCATAACAGTGTGTGAGTGATTCATAATGCAACACTTGGATTAAGGGAGCTAGGATTAGGGATGGGTGATTGTTGGACCAGTTCATGGATTGGATTGGCACCACCCTTACTTCAGTAACTGTATACAATATGAGACACAAAGGGGCTGTCTTCTTTTGCTCTTACTACTTTTGTTGTCTTCTGCTGCTATCAACTGTTGCCCTCTTCCCTGTGCCACCCTGTCTTGGAGTCAGCCAATTATGGTCTGAAAACCTTTAGAAACTGTGAACTAAGTAAAACTTTCCTCCCTTAACTTGTAGGTGTTGCATCAGCAACAATAGAAAAATAACTAAGATATATAGTTTGGTGAAAAATCATAGTGATAGGCAGACAATTAAGTAAATGATGCAGAATAAGGTCTGAACCAGGTTGTAAGTGGATGTAATGAAAATATAAGTAGTGAATGTTAAAAATCTATTCCAAGTGAGTGAAAATAATTTTGTACAAGTTGAAGGAATACTTAAAATTTTATCAACTCTAAGCTATATTTTAATTAATCTTCTAATTTTGAGATAATTATATATTCAAATAAAATTGTATGAAGCAATGCAGAGAGATTCTCTATTCTTTTCCTCAGTGGTAACATCTTGCAAACCTACAGTACAGTATTGATACAGTTAGCATACGAGCATATACCATCATGACTGTATTCCCTCCTGTTGTATTTTATAGCCACTTCTGAACCTCTTCCCCTCTTGGTGCTCTAGTCCCTTGTGCTTAACTTCTGGAACCTACTGATCTATATTATATTTGTAAAATTCCTCATTTTAAGCGTTATATCAGTGGAATCACATGTTGGGATTGATCTTTCTCTTTGCATAATTTCCTAGAGGTTTATTTAAATTGCTTGTCAATAGTTGATTCTTTTTATCATGCTCTGTGGTATGGATTTCTCTCAGTTTAATCATTTACCAATTTAAGGTCATCCGGATTGCTGCCAGTTTTGAGTTCTGATGAATAAATCAGATCAAATAGCCAAGACCAAATTATGTGATGTTGGGTGGGTTGGGAGAGAAAGCACTGTGAGTATTTAATGAAGTATTCTGTTACTCATCTTTAGTGTTATTTAGGGGAAGGAGAATTAAAAAGGATTAAGATATAGTATGTATATGTACCAATTCCCCAGAGTGAATGTATTATATTTGTAAGCATTTATTAATAAAAATTGCACAAAACTGTTGCTTAGTGTTATTTCAAAATAACATGTAATTTCACTGAATAATTCTACTTCCAGAAAGTTATCCAAAATAATTGAGAAATGTAAGTAAAATGTACATTCAAAATTGTGACTGCATTATGCATAATACAAAAATTCCCTAACTTGTAACAAGAAATGTACTTTATGTAGTACATCAATATATAGAGTTATTATAAAACTTGAAAAATCATATTAATATTTAGAAAAAAATGTAGAAGTACAATACTCAAATACAAGTGTTAAGTGCACAGAGTAGATACATGTTTTGGGCTATTAATGCTGTAATAAATTACCCCCAAATCTGAGAGGCTTCACACAGTTCATATTGATTTGTTATTCACACAGCAGTGTAACACAAGTTGAAAAGTAGCCTGGGCAGCTGTTCAAGCAGTTAATCAGGGATCAGGCTATGGCTAGTGTGTGGCTGCTTCAGGTGCTACCTAGCTTCTAAGGTCACCATGGAAGATAGAGGTAACCAGAAACTCTTGGCAGGATATATTTAAGACCTACAGGTGACTTAGATCATTTTTGTTTCCATTCCACTGTAAAGGAAGGTCATACAATGCTCTCGCTAGTTTCAGAGGAGGCTTAGAAGTGTAGTTTTTTTGGTATAGCAAGAAGCAGTATGATGAGCACAAATCTACCATAGTAAGGTACCAACCATTTGCATAGTAGGATCCAATTTGATTACATATTTTATGAATTTTTTTCTAGCTCTAATTTCAGAGCTGAGTATTTCTCACTTAGGAGAGAAGCATGCTGAAAATGTAGATAGTATGTTTTATATAATTTTCTTTTTTCTTTTAAAAAGAATAAAACAAAACAAAACAAAGGAGATCAGAACAAAGCAATGCAAGCAACACAGGATTTTAAGACAAGGCAACAGGAAATCAACAGTGTCTCCTGTTCTCTCTGAAATAGTTGTCCATATTTTCACACACATTGAATTCAAACAAAACAAAACAGTATAAAACTGATCAAAATGAAAGAATAAAAGCATTACTGGCCTTCAAAACCAGACAAAAGGAAAATCAACAATTGCTACTATAATGATGTCTCCTGTTCTGTTCAAAATAGCTGTCCACACCTTCATATACATTGAAGTCAAATAATAGAAAACAGACTAAAACCAATCAAAACAGAGAATAAAAGCATCATTGGACTTCAAGAAAAGATATGTATATAGTTTTGTACTATCTTAGTAACTAAATTATTGCTTTCAAAAAAATCAAATTCCTAGTAGAGTTTGTGTGCTTTTCAAACCCATTTCAGACAAAATTTTATTTACCTTAAATAATATAAGTAATGTGTTTTGGTAATACATAATATGAAATTAAATAAAAATATTTCAAAGGATGACATTCTAACACCGAGGAAATAGCATGTGTAAAGGTATATTTTTGTGAGTGTAAATCATTTGTGGCACTGATTTTCAAGGTGTAATTTCTGGACCATCATCGTGATCTGAGAACGTGTTAAAAATTAAGTTCCTAGGACCCAGTGCAGGATGACTAACCACCCTGGTTTGCCTGCCTGTGTCTATTCTAATACCACACACTGGAAATTTTTTCTTTGCAAATTAGGGCAATTGATAATCACAGGCTGTTATCCCAGTCTTACTGAATCAGAAACTCTTACCTGGTGGTTCAGATGCAGGCTGAAGTTTGAGAACAGCTGATTTATGGAACTGCGGGGAGTCCAGCACTGCTCAGTGATGGGAGTGTGTGACAAAGGAAGAAAGCTGCTGAGTAAGCAGAGATAAGGTGATGAAGACCATTGTTGCTTTGCTTTTTATTTTAAAAAGCAATACAGGAAAAGGATAGAAATGATACAGAATTTCAAACAAAATAGTAGGAAATTAACACTAGTTAATATATGGCATATTTGAGCCCCTGGAGCTGAGGGCATGAGAAGTAAGTTCCAGTATGCTTGTGCTCACTTGGGGAGAGCTTTGAACCATCGCCTCCAGTGGCTAGGATCCCACCTAGCTTTATGAACAAAGGTAGGATGCACAGGAGATCCTGTGGGCCTGAATAGGCCATGCCTAGCTACCTCCATTGAACCTTGGGAGCTGATGGTGTGCCACATGAGTTCCTGCATACTTGTGCTCAGAAAGAGCTTTGGACCATTGCTCCCAGTGGTTAGCACTCTGCCCACATTCCTAGACCACCAGAGGATGCATGGGAGGTGCCGGCGGGCTAGACGGGGCCAAGCCCAGTGATCTCCAGTCAGTCCTGGGGAGTGTGGACACACGAGGTGATTTCTAGCATGCCCACAGGAAGATTTGAAGCATTGTTCAAAACTGGAAATACAGGAAAATGACAAAATGGAAGAGCAAAATGCAATCTCAAACCTCCAGCCCATTCCAAGAGAGCCTAGAAGCCATGTACATAGAAGAAAATATATGCTATACACCTGAAATACCTGAAATAATAGCAACTGAAATAAAGAATCACTCTGGGAAGCTTTAAAGGAATTCAAATTAGAAATAATCTCCCAGGTAAAAGAAGAAATGACAAAAGTAATGAAAGAAATGCTGAACACATCTAAAGAAGACACAGTTAAAAAATTAGAGGAACAAAGCAAAAAGATAGAATCCCTGGATGAACAATATAAGAAACAAACCAAATACATGAAGCAGATTCAAACAGATATACAGGAAATCAAAAATTCCACTGAAAGTTGTCAAAACCACCTCAACAAAAGTGAAGATAGAATTTCAGACCTTGAAGACAAGATTGCCGCTAGTGAATAGGAAAGGAAAGATCAGTCTAGGTTGGAAATCATTTTCCTTTAGGATCTGAAAAACTGCTCCATGCTCTCTTGACTTCCTTGTTTTTGTTGAGAAGTCTGCTGTGATTCTGATAAGTTTTCCTTTATAGGTGATCTGTCTTTTCTAACAGCTTTTTAATATTTTATTCTTATGTTGGATTCCTGGGATGGTGATTATTATACACCCGGGTGTAGTTTTGTTTTGGTTATGGCTATTTGGAGTTCTATATGTTTCAGTAATCTGTATGTCAGTTTCCATTCTCTTATTTGAGAAATTTTCAGCTATTACTTCTGTAAATAACCTCTTGGTATCATTGTGTTGTCCCCTTTTCATTTATCCCTATCAATGTTATGTTGTTTTTCTTTGAATCATCTTGCAGCTATTGAATTGTTATTTCCTGATTCAAATCTCTTGGAAGACAATTAGGTAAAAGTCTTGAAGACATAAGGGTACGTAGAGAATTCATGAACAACAATCAAACCACATGGGAAATACTTGCCAGAATCACTAAATGGGATCATGTCCTATTAAAGAGTTTCTGCCTGTCAAAAGAAATCTCCAGTCTAGTGGAAATAAAACCCACAAAGTGTGAAAAATCTTAGTGAACTGTCCCTCAGACAAAGGACTTCTGTCTGGAGAGTATAAAGAATTTTTAAAAATCAGACCCCCACAATTCAAAGCCTCATTCCAAAAATGGGCATCTGAGATGACCACACAGTTCTCAGATGAAGAAATACAAATGGCAAATAAATACATGAAAATATGTTCAGCATCATTGGTCATTAAAGAAATGCAAATTAAAACAATGCTGAAATTCTATCTCATTCCAGAAAGAATGGCCATGATCAAGAAAAATATCAACAACAAATGATGGGGTGGTGGTGGGGGATTGTGGGGAAAAAGGAACTCTCCTGCACTGTTGGTAGGAGTGTAGACTGATGCAACCACTGTGGAGTTGAGTCTGGAGATTCCTCAAAAGCTGGGATTGGAAGTTCCATTTGACACAGCTATTCCACTTCTGGGTACATTCCCAGAAGAACTGAAAACATCATACCACAGTGACCTATGTGCACCCTTGTTTATAGCAGCATGATTTGTAATAGCCAGATCTTGGAAACAACCTATATGTCTATCAACTGAGGAATGGATAAAAAAGATGTGGTATTTTTATACAAGAAGTACTACTCAGCTATAATGGATGATCACATTGAAATATTTATAAATAAATTTGTTTGAACATGCAAACCTCTTTAATAGGATGTGATTCCAGTTATTGATTCTATGAAGTATTTCACATGTGGTTTGACTGTTGTTCATGAATTCTCTACGTACCCCTATGTCTTCAAGATTTTTACCTACTTTGTCTTCCAACAAATTTAGTGTTTCTGTCTTAATATTTAGGTTGTTGACCCATTTAGACTTTAGTACATGATGATAGGCATGGGTCTAGTTTTAGTTTTCAGTATATGGAGAGCCAATTTTTCCAGCACCAGTTATTAAAGATGCTATCTTTCTTTCAGTGAGCATGTTTGGCCCCTTTATCAAAGATAAGGTGGCTCAGTGTGTTTGTAGTTATAGTTATGTTTGTTAATCTATTCCATTGATCTTCAGGTCTGTTTCTATTCCAGTACCATGTTGATTTTGTTACAGTAGCTTTGTAGTATAACTTTAAGTCAGGGATTGTGATGCCCCCTCCTTGCCTTTGTTACCTACAATTGCCTTTGCTATTCTAGGTCTCTTCTTGTTCCAGATGAATTTTAGGAATGAATTCTCTGGATCTGTGAAGTATGCTAGTGTTATTTTGATTAGGATTGCATTAAATCTGTATAACAATTTTGGGAGAATGGCTATTTTCACAATATTAATTTTTCCTATCCATGAACAAGGAATGTCTTTTCATTTTCTGAGGTCTTCTTCAATTTCATTTTTCAAGGTTTTATAATTTTCCCTGAATAGCTCTTTTACCTCTTTTGTTAGATTGATTCCATACTATGTGAACACTCCTAAGTATTCCATTTATTTGGATGCTATTGTGAA
Source organism: Cavia porcellus (assembly GCF_034190915.1). Taxonomy (NCBI): domain Eukaryota; kingdom Metazoa; phylum Chordata; class Mammalia; order Rodentia; family Caviidae; genus Cavia; species Cavia porcellus. The sequence continues at coordinate 75,199,813 of NW_026947494.1, read as the reverse complement.
GATGTGGCTTCTCTTATTTCTCTCTCAGTGATTTTTGTTTGTGTATAGGAATGCTATTGATTTCTGAGTGTTTACTTTTTGTCCAGCTACATTACTGAATTTATTTTTTATATCTACATTGCTCAGCGGCTAATTTCTAACATTATGAACTTATATGATGCTCTTTACTTTTGCACATTATTTTAATGATAGCACATTAAATTTTATTGTCAAAGTTTTTTTTTTTTTAATTAGGAACTCACCAGGTAGATGGGCATGAAGTGGCATAGAGATTTGGTCAAACAATCAGTTTAACTCTTCAGGTAAAATTAACCAAATCAGGGACCAATTGGGATGTGAGTCATGTGGCAAGGGAGCGTTCCTCATGGATCAATCCCCTATAGGGGATTGGGATGGTGACTCCTGGCTTTTCAACATTCTCCCCACTTTACACCTGCCTCATCTCATGGTTTTTCTCTATAAAACTCCCAAGAAAAAACAAAGTCTTTGGGAACCCACTTGGGACCTCTTCTGTCTCTGTCTCTGTCAGAAGCTTTCTTTCTCTCAATATTTCTGCTGTTAACCTCTGCTATTCCTAAAATTCATTCTTCAGTTTTAGAGAACACGAACTCATTTCAGCCATACAGTAGTTCGGGAGTTTTGTTCTCCTGCATCAATCACATTGGTGTTAGTCTATATTTCTTATTATTTGTGCAAATGAAATAAACATACTTTCTTGTTATTATACAAAAACTAGATAATTCATAAAATATTATTTTCTAAGGCCAAATTTAAATCTAAATGAAAAGACAGTTTCACTTGAATTCATATAAATGCGTAAAGGAGCTCCAAAAACTCAACTTTTTAATTTTTAGCTCAACTTTTAATTTTTTCTCCATGAACATTCTGCTCCTCATGGTGAGCACCTAAAAGCCCTACTTTAACATCACTGTCATCATAAAATAGTAGCCGGCATGCGTTAGGCAACACATTCGGTCAGTTGAGTTACTTGTATTCCTAAGTAAAGCGTGGTTTATCTTCAAGCTTCACATCTTTCTCTGGTCAGCAAGTTGAAGGGTTCTGGCTGGGCGGGTCTGTGACATCACTTGGCTCCACCGTTCCGCCGGGCTCAGTTCCCATGGTGCTGCTGTTCTGTGAGCCTCACTAGCGAAGCATCGCTGTGCAGGGAGAAAGGCAGCTCTCAGTCCTGGCATGAACCCGCTGGGACACAGCCTGAAGACGCCTGGCAAGGACTGCGGAAAGAGGAGGGAGCCTCCTGGAAGGGCAGACCTCTGCGGGGCGCACCTTTTGAAGGCTGGCTGCCTTCCCCAGGTGAACACTCTGAAAGCTGGCAATCTTCTCCAACAGAGTTCACAAGTGAGTGGCAAGGGCCACACGCCCAAGGGGAACCCTTTGCGATTTGGAGACCCCAGGAACATGCGGAGGGCCGTCATGATCAACTGGGTGGAGGAGAGGAGGAACAAGCTTTATGTGGAAAAACTGCAGAAGGATTTAAATAGGCGGCTGAGGGAGATCGAGAGTCAAAAGGCAGCCACAGATAGGTTTTTGGCAAAGCTTTATCACACAACCGGTTACTTTCCTGATACAAAGTTCTAGTGGGACTGATGCCACTGCACGGTCTTGCTATCAAGCTCAAGGGCATTGAAGTGGACTCGAGCCATCCTCCTGCCTCGGCTTCCCAGCATCCTGAAAGGACAGACGCACACCACAAGTCTCCTGCAGGACTTTTTATGTTGTTTCCACGCATCGGTCAGAAAGCCTGGAAGTGGACTTCCAAGCCCTGCTCCTGCTATTAGTCTTAACTTGCATTCTATTCTTCATTGCTGTTTATTTTAGAGGCGTGTTTCTTATTTTTCAGATATAAAGGAATTTATGTTATGTTCTTACTGGTTGGTAGCTTAATTACATTAAATACAAATTTATGTTCTTACTCGTTTGTAGCTAGATCACATTATGTTATGTTTTTGCTGGTTTGTAGCTTTATTACAATAAAAATGTACTCCATAAAAATTATTTTGAAAAAGTTTTTTATTGGTACATATTGCTCATTTATACACAGTGCTCATTCATCGCGGAGAATTTGCACCCACCTATATATAATATATCATGATTCTTTTTCCCTATTTCCCTTCCCTCCTTTCAACCACTGTGCCTCTCCCCATTTACAGAAGCTGTTTCCATTCTTTTCTTTCCAGTCTTTGCTTCTTTAATCTCCTTTCCCTTCCTTCATTCACTTTCCCTCTACCCTGGTCCCCTTCTCATGTGAACGTGTACTTCCTGCTTCCCAAGATCCTCCATTTTGCTCCTTGTTTGCCCTTAGGGTTTCTATACAAGAGAAACAATGAAATCTTTAAATGTGTGTCTTTCTTATCTTACTTAAAATTAGTTCTCTAGGCACATTTACTTACCCACAAGTGATTCAAGATTATTCTTTATGGCAGTGTAGTACTCCATTGTGTACAAATACCACATTTTCTCTATCCATTTTTCTGTTGATGGGCATTTACACGGTCTCTAGCATTTCGCTATCAGAAATTGTGCTGTTACAAAAACACAGGTATGCATACATATATCACTGTGATATGGTGTTGTTATCTTGTTCAGAAAGAGGCCAAGAAGGGGAGTATCTGGGTCAAATGGAAGACTGACTTCTACTTTTTGAGGAAACTTCGTACTGATTTCCATAGTGCTTTTACCAATCTACACTCCCACCAAGTGGAAGAGGGTTCCTTTTTCTCCAAAGCTTCACCCGAATTTATTATTATTTTATTATTTTAAGAGGGCAAAACTAAGCATAAAAAAACACAACAAAGTAGATCAGAAGAAAACAATGTAAGTGGCGCAGATTTCAAAGAAAGGTAACAAGATATCTACCATGGCTACCATAATGTCTTCTGTTTTCTTCCAAACAGATGTTCATATCTTCACATACAATGAATTCATACAAAACAGAATAGTATTAAACCGATCAGAACAGAATGATGAAGGCATTATATGCCTTCAAATTCAGACAATAGGAAAATCAACAATGGCTGCTATAATGTCTCTTGTTCAAATTAGCTGTGCATACCTTCATATATGTTGAAATTAAACAATACAAACAGGCTAAAGCCACTCTGAACAAAGAATATCATTACTGGATTTCACAGCATGACAATATGATATCAGCAATGGATACCATAACGTCTCTTTTTCTTCGAAGTATCTATTCATTTCATCACGCGTAATATAATTGATTCTCATAAACTGTTTAGGGAAAGTTCTATGCATGTATAAGCCTCTACATGTACACCTATCCTTTCTGTGTTAGAGGGGAAAACCAAACCAAACCAAACCAAACCAAACAATTCCTAGAAAAATACGAAACAAAAAAGCCAAATAAGTAACAATAGCAAAGAACCCAAAACAATGATGTTATAGGCCATCCAAACAAGGTAGCAGGAGTATAACTAGGGTTGTTATTTTACATAATTATCTTCAAGAGTTCCTCAGATCACTATGCACTGACACGAACAATTGTTTCAGTCCTATGAATGTTAGCTGTTTTGTTCCAAGAACTTGTGAAATTTGTAGCACAATCATCTTAGCTATTCTAAATGTGTTTATACAATTCTAGATATTTTTTCTTTTCCCTTTTTCTTTTTCCTGATTTTACCTGAGATATTATTTTTCCCCTTTTAAACAGATTCTTATCCCATCATTGTATTGAATATTTTGTATCTTATATACTGTTACTATTTCTTTCAATAGGGAGACCATATGTTATTTACATGTATGAGTTTGGTTTATTTCACTTTTGAGTATGGTCTTGGGTTGCATACATTTACTTATAAATATGTCAATGTGGTCATTCTTTATAGCTGAGTAGTACTCTGTTGTATAAAAATACCACCTTTTTTTTTTTATCCTTTCCTCAGTTTCTGGGCATTTAAGTTGTTTCCAAGATCTGACTATTACAAATTGTGCTGCTATAAACATGGGTGCACATATATCACTGTGGTATGATGTTTTCAATTCTTCTGGGGAAATGCTCGAGGGGAATAGCTAGATTGAATGGGATTTCTAATTCTAGTTTTTTGAGGAATCTCCACACTGATTTCCACTGTGGTTGTACCAGTCTGCACTCCCCTCAATGGTAAAGAGGGGTTCCTTTTTCCCATTGCCCTACCAACATTTGTTATTGGTTGATTTCTTGATGGGTGTCATTTTTTCTGGAGTGAAATGAATTCTAGTATTGCTTTAAGCTGCATTTCTTGAATGACCAGTGATTTTCCATTTGTATTTTTTCATCTCTCAGTTCATCTCAGATGTTGATTTTTGGAGTGGGAGCCGAGTCTGAATTTAGTGGGCTTGGTGTTTTTTAATTCTTTATAATTACAAGTCTTTATAATACAAGTCTTTTGTCTGAGAGACAGCTGGCTAGAATTCATTTCTATTCTGTGGGTTTTCTTTTCACTCTGTTGTTGATTTATTTTGAAGTTCAAAAATTTTTAATAAGTACAGGTCCTTGTTGTTGATTTTTTGAAATATTTTACATGCAGTTTATGTTTTGTTCATGAACTCTTTGCCTATCCCATTCTTCCAGGTTTTTACCTACCTTGTCTTCCAGTAGATGTAGTGTTTCTATTTTAATATGCAGGCCTTTGATTCATTTTAACCTTACTTTAGTGCATAGTGATAGACATGGGTCTAGTTTCCGTGTTTGACAAGTGGAAAATAAGTTTTTCAAGCACTATTGATTAAAGAGTGTATCTTTCTTCCAATGAACACATTTAGCCCTTTTGTCAAAGATAAGGTGGCTGAGTGTATTTGTAGTTGTGTGTGTATCTTCTAATCTGTTCCTTTGATCCTCAGGTCTGTTTTTTTTTTTTTGCCAGTACCATGCCGATTTTATCACAGTAGCTTTGTAGTATAATTTCAAGTCAGAGATTGTGGTGCCCCTTGCCTTGCCTTTGTTGCCCAGAACTGCCTCTGCTATTCTAGGTTTCTTCTGTTTCCAAATGAATGTTAGAAACCTTTTTTTCTAGATCTGTGAGTTATCTTAATGCTATTTGGATCAGAATTGCATTAAATCTGTGTAACAGTTTTGGGAGTATGGTCATTTTTACTATGTTGGTTCTTCCTAACCAAGATCAAGGAATATCTTTCCATTTTCTGACATTCTCTTCAATCTTCTTTTTTAGAGTACTGTAGTTTTCAGTGTATAGGTCTTTTACTTCTTTTGTTAGGTTGATTCCTAAGTATTTCATTTTTTTGATGCTATTGTGAAAGGTGTCATTTTCACAATTTCCCTCTCAGTGAGTTTGTTGTTTGTGTACAGGAATGCTATTGATTTTTGAGTGTTGACTTTGTATCCAAGTACTCTACTGAATTTTCATATTAACTCTAGTTTTTGGGGTCCTTATGTAAGAGTATCATGTCATGTGCAAATAGTGATAATTTAACTTCTTCCTCTCCTTCCTTACCTTTTTTTGTCTGTCTCTTGTCTCACTGCTCTGGCTAATGTTTCCAGAATTATATTGAATAGGAGTGGAGATATTAGACATCTTTGTCTTATTCCTGATTTTAAAATGAAAGTTTTCAGTTTTTGTCCATTTAGTGTAATGTTGGCTGTTGGTTGGCCATAGATAGCTTTTATCAGATTGAGATATATACCATCTATTCTGAGTTTCTGTAGGTCTTTTTAAAATAATGAACTTATTGGAATTTATCAAAAGCTTTTTCTGCATCTATTGAGATGATCATGTGATTTTTGTCTTTGGCTCTGTTGATGTGGTATATTACATTTATTGATTTGCATATGTTGAACCATCCCTGAAATCCTCGAATAAGTCCCACTTAGTGATGATTTATATTTTTCTTAATCATTTGCTGCATTGTATTTGCTAGTATTTTACTGAGAATTTTTGCATCTATGTTCATTAGGGAGATTGGCTTATTGTTCTCCTTTTTGGTTGGGTCTTTCTCTGGTTTTGGTACTAGAGTTAATGCTTTCCTCCAGGATTGAGTTACAGAGAATTGCTTCCTTTTCAATTTTGTTGATGAATTTGAGAAGTATTGGCATTAAATCTTCTCTAAATTTTTATAGAATTCAGCTGTGAATCCATCAGAACCTGTGATTTTCTTTGTTGGTAATTTCTTTAATTACATTTTCAATTTTATAACTGATATTTGGTTATTCAGAATTTTTGTATCTTCTTGATTCAGTTTTAGTAATTCATAATTTTGTAGCAGTGTGTCCATTTCATCTATGCAGTTATAGATTTTCTAAGTAGGTATTGATGATCTGAATTTCTATAGGATCTGTGGTAATTTCACCCTTTTCATTCCTCAATGCATGGATTTGTTTTTTCTTTCCTTTTTTGATGAGGTTTGAGTAGAGCTTTATCAATTTTGTTTATTCTTTCAAAGAACCAACTCTTCAATTCATTAATTCATTGTATTGTTTCCTTAGTCTCAATTGAGCTAATTTCTGCTCTGATCTTTATAATTTCCTTCTGCTTATGAGTTTTGGTCTTGACTTGCTCTTCTTTTTCTAGAAACTTCTGGTGTAGCATGAGATTGTTCATTTGTGCTCTCTCTGTTTGCCTGAAGAGAGATTCCATTGTCATACTTTTTTCCTCTTATCACTGCTTTCACTGAATTCCACAGGTTCAGTATGCTGTGTTTGCATTTTCATTTGATTGTAGATATTGTTCAATTTTTTTTTGTAATTTCATCTGTGACCTATTGGTTTTTCAGGAGGGTATTTTTAAATTTCCATATATTAATGCATTTTTGCAGTTTCTTTTGCCATTAATTTCCAATTTCATAGCACTATGGTGAGATAATATGTATGTAATAATTTAAATTCTTTTGCATGTTCTATGAGCTTGGATATGTTCTATTTTAGAGAATAACCCATATGCAGCTGAGAAGAATATGCACTTTCATGTTGCCAGGTGAAAATATAAACATCTAGTAAGTCCATTTGTTCACAAGTTTGATTCAGCTCTGTTATTTCTTTGCTGATTTTTTGTCTAATTGATCTCTCGCTTTGTGACAGTGGAGTATTGAGGTCTCCTGTTACAATTCTGTTATTGTTTATTTGGTTTTTCATGTGCATAGCATTTGTCTTATATAGTTGGATGTTCCTATATAATTGGGTGCTCCATACATTTATGATTGTTAGCTCTTCCTCTTGATTTTTTCCCCTCATAATTGTGTAGTGACCTTCTTTATCTCTTTCAATCATTTTTGGTTTGAAGTCCACAGAGTAGCTACCCTTGCTTTTTTTCTGGGTTCCTGTTGCATGGAATATTGTTTTCCATCCTTTGACTTTCAGTCTGAGTTTCCGTTCAAGTGAGATATTTTTCTTGTATACAGAATATTGTTGGATCCTGTTTCTTGATCCATTCTATCAATCTATTTCTTTTAATTGGTGAATTGAGGCCCTTTACGTAAATGGAAATAACTGATACATATTGGCTTAAGTTTGTCATGTTCTTTTCCTGTTTTTGGTTCCCCTTATTTTCTCTTTTGTTTAATTTCTTGCCCTTCCTGGTGGTTTATTCCTGTTGTTGTTCTGTGAATTGTAGTTATTTTTATCTCTGTCTTCTATGTCTTTCAGTACTGTTTCTAGGGCTGGTGTAGTGGACACAAATTTATTCATTTGTTCTTTGTCATGGAAGTATCTTATTTCTCCATTAATTTTCAAGGAAAAATTTTCAGGGTACATCAATCTGGATTGAAAGTTGTTTTCTTTCAGGGCTTGAAATACTTCACTCCAAGCTCATCTTGACTTGAGGGTATGTGTTGAGAAGTCTGCAGTGATTCTAATGAGGGTTCCTTGATAGTGACTTGTGTCTTTTCCGTAACAGCTTTTAGTATTCTGTTTTTATGCTGAATTTCCTCTTATCTTGTTTATTATATGTTTGGTTATGACTGTTTGGAGTTCTATATGCCTCACTTATTTGTATATGAGATTATTTCCCCCTGTTTGGGAAATTTTCTGTTATCGTTTCTGTGAATAGTTTTTATGTCATATGCACTGACTTCTGCTGCCTGTCAGTCTTATATTGTTTTTATGGCATCATCTTGAAGCTGCTGAATTATTTCATAATCTCTTGATTTTTAAAAATTTTTTAAATTTTTTGTTACCAGGGATTGAACTCATGACCTCATACTTGCTAGGCAGGCACTTATGCCACTGAGCTAAATCCCTGGTCCTCCCTTGTTATTTTTAAAAGCTCTTTCTTTTCATGTCGCTAGCTACTATCCTATCTTCAAAGTCTGAAAGTCTGTCTTCAGTTTCATTTAAGTGGTTTTTCCAGCTTTCGGTGGAATTTTTAATTTCCTGGATATCTTGTTAGATTTGATTTATGTATTCTATTTCTTTCCTATATAGTTCATTCAAAGTTTCCATCACTGTTCCATCTTTCTGTGCTTTTTAAAATCTGTCTTCTCTTAGCTATGCTGAGCAAATCCTTTATTAAGTTTGTCGTTACTTTATTTACCTGGGAGATTATTTCTAACCAGATTTCCTCTATAGCTTCATGGATATATTTCACTTGCTATCTTTTCACAAATTTCATGCACATGCCTGCCAGTGTCCTCTATTTTGATGTCTCTTTTACTTATTCCTGATGAACTGGGCATTTGAAATTGCATTTTGCTTTTTTATTTTGTCATTTTCACCTCTTGGGTTAATATTTGGTTCTTTTCAATCCCACTACTCTCAACTGTCTGTTGTGTATGTTGTAAGAGTCCTACTGTGTGGCTGATGTTCACCTAGTTGCTGGCTCTTACAATGTAGGGGAGGGGGCCAGTCATTTGAATTTCTCCTGTAAAGCTTGCTGGGTGAATCTTAAATTTTTCCTATGCTGACTAGCCTAGAAGAGTTGATGGAAGCCATCCCTTAGGTCCTGTTGTTATTGTGGCTTCAGGCTGTTCCAGGCTTCCAGATCCACCTGTTTATAGTGTACACCCATCTGTGACTGTACTGTATTATAGGGGGTCTCATAGGCCCTTTCAGTTCCCGTGGGTGGAGAGAGGCCTCTTCAGTGCTCTCGCCAACCACCCAGGGTTTTCTGTATGGAAGAAAGAGTCACCTACACTTTTGCTGGCTTGCCAAGGTCTACACCTGGGGGGAGGGTTTGCGGAGGTTGCTGTTGACCCACTGAGGTCCTCTACATGAGGAGGAAACTAATCACTCTATAGCCGGCCCACCAAGGTCCTCTGTATGCAGGCAGGGGTTGCTGAGGCTCCCACCAACCCACCAAGGTACTGCAGGTGGTGGAAGGGGTTGCTGGCACTCTGTGGGCTGCTGAGGTCTTTTGGGTGTGAGGAAGGATGAATGATTATTCCGTTGGCTGCTGAGGTGTTTCAGGTGCAGGGAAGGGCAGTCGAGCCTTCCCTCAGTTGTTGAGATTGCCCAGATGTGGGGAGAAGGATGGTTGATGATCCTGTTGGCTGAGGCTCTCCTTGGCTGTTAAGGTCGTCTGGGTGCCTATTGTTTCTTTGTTAAAAGTTGAATTCTAAAACTGAATAGTGTGAAATGAACAACTCAAGGATTTCAACTGAGGTAGAATATATTATTTTGTGAGATATATCTTTGTATAAACAGCACGATTAAGATTAAAATACCCTATATTATGGTTTAGATCTAAAATGTTGTGCCTTCAGGAAGGAGATTGGATCATGGGGGTACTCTACCATCAGTGGATTAATCCATTTCAGAGTTCACGGCAGAACATGCTTTAGGTAGGTAGAGTCTGGTTATATGACCTAGAATTCTGTTTTTCCTATCTGGATGTTGTGTTCTTCCTCTTCTTCCTTGCTATCATGGTATGAGCATCTTTTCTCTACCAGACTCTTTTACCACGCAGTTTCTGCCTTTAATCCAGTCAAGCAGAGGTGAAAATAGGAGCCAAAATAAACTTCACCACCTTTAAGTTGTGGATATCTTGTATTTTGTTTGGGCAGTGGGAAAAGTGACTAAGACATCCCATTTTATCAAAAAATGAGATAAAATTGTATTTTAACTAAACCCAATTTGTAAATTTATATAAAAATAAATATTTCAAAAGAAATCACTGTCTTCAGGGTTATTATCTTTTAACTTCTGTGGAGTTACGAGATTTCTGAATTAATTATTCATTTTTAGTCAATGAGTATATATATATATATATATATATATATATATATATATAATGTATGAACTCATCACCCAAATATGAATTTGAATATTTTTGTAGAAATAGAAAGTGTTACTAACTCATCAGGTATATATTCTTTGGAGCTTTTAAGTTCAGGATTATCAATACCATTTATGAAATTAAGAGCAACTACAGAATTATTCTATCTTCATTTGTTGAGCAAATATAATGAAATCATATTGCAAAATGTGAAGCTTTATAGTAATGCTGTTCTTTTGTTACATGCATAAGAAGTGTTTAAATATTTCTTACTGTTAATGTTAAAATTTGATTTCTTAGAAAGTTGCATGTATATTTAGAAGTAAGAACCTCTATCTTAAAACTGAAAGTAACTCCTGGACCATATATATTTATATCACATTTTTATTTCTTTGATTTTATCTAGGAAATGGGTGGTTTCTTGATGATGTTGTGGTCAAGGATCTTACAACAAGTAATGAGTATGTCTTCTTCTGTCACAGGTTTGTAGGTGTGCTTTTACATTGAGCAAATTAATTTCATATTATCTTCAAATTAATGTATCTTTGTAAACTGGATAGCTTATTCAGTTATTCCTGGTAATTGATGATTTATTATATAACTTTTATGACCATTAATCTTAGGGGCTGCTCCTTCTGTGGAGAAATAAATTCATTATTTTTATCATATTCCTGATATAAATTTAATATTCATTGGTAAATTAAGGTTCCAAATTAGATTTAAAAATAATAAATGGGAATGATAACTGTTGTATATAACTTCTTAAGTAACTATGACATTGATGACCTACTGTCAGCAGACCTTGATTTTCAAGTTATTTTTCCAGTAATGGTAGTAGGATTGCTGTCTATTTCACTTTTTTGCCTCTTTTCTTACGGAACCAATGCTAACCATTTATGAAATGGGGATTGAACTGGGGTTTGAACTGGTGAGTTAAAATATTGGTCCAATGGTGGTAAAAGCTATGACCTTTTCAGTTAGCAGGCTGATAGATTGAGTAACTCACGTGTAGATTGGTGAAAACATTTGAGTTTTAGCATGTAACAGCTTCTTCCTCTTTCCACCACCCTTGCACACTTACAGTCATTTTTGGATTCCATTTTCTATTCTGTACTATTTTTAAAATATAAATGAGTGTCTATAGTTGTTTTTTCCAGTCTATTCTGAGTTGATAGATAATTGCCAAAAGTTTGAGTAAATATAAAACCTGAAAAGAATTGATACATTTTTCATTCCACAGATGGCTGGATCAAGGGCAAGATGATGGCAAAATTGTCAGAGAACTGCATGCCAGGGATAACAATATCTTCTCTGCAAGTGAGTGTCATGACACACATTTCTTGAGAAGTTATGTTTTATGATGACCTAAGAATGCATGACATTGTTGAAAGTAATGGTTTTCTCTATGCTTTATCTTCTCAGGGCAGAAGCTAGAATTTCAGAGAAAAAAAACAGTAAGATTTTTCTTTGGGTTGTAAATTGTTTAAAATAAATAATATTCAAATAGCTATTTGACATGTTAAAACAGTTTATAATGTTTCATAATGCATGTTTTTTTATTAATTTTTCCTCTGTGTTCTCACACAACACTTTTTTTTTTGTTTTAGTGGGTTGCAGAGAGCTGGAAATTTTTGAAAGGAAATACTCTTCAGTTCTATAGCAAGCTGAGTAGGGGATTTGTTCGTCTGCATCCGGATGGCACAGTTGATGCTAATGGAGAAAAGACGGATAAATATGGTAAAGCCAGTCAGCAGTGTGTGTGGTGCCATGAAGGTTGGGAGCTGCAGGAAGGCACATGTCTAGGAACAGCCTAATTTATGGTTTTTCTCCTTTGCTATCTGGCTTGACAATTGAATTAGGTCATTCACATAATCGTCATCTTCCTTAATGCTCAATAATCAAGCATCAGTGGGCACGAGGCTTAAATACTCATAGATGTCAGTATGTAGAATGGTGTCCCATGAAAAAATTTGTATTTGGTAGTATTTAAAGAATAAAATGTAGGCAATTAAAGTATTTCAGTGAATGCAGCAGTGTGGCTCCTGAATAGTGGCTGTTTAAGGAATTAAGTCAGTTCTTCCAAATACTGAGTGCCTGTTGTCCTCAGAGTAGTTTGAGACCCATAGAAATAATGACAATATTGCCCTGAATTTCAGATTCATAATCTAACAAAGAAGACAGATAATAAATTCAGTAATTCTAACAATGGTTATAGTTAATATCTTAATAGGGCACATAGGAATAACCAGGCAAAGAAAAACCTGATTTTATGTTTAATATCAGCATAGGTGCAGCCATAAAAATGAACAAAGGGATAAACTGATTTTTTTTTAATAAATCCAAACTTTCACTTCTTCAAAATTTGGAACTTCACTATTTTAAGTAAAAATTTCATATGCTATCTATGAATATAACTTTGCTACTCTTTTTTAAAGAAACTGTGCTCTTCATGCAGCCTCTGGAATGTGTTAGCAACACTAATCCATGGCATATCTGAAAATGTTTCCTCCTCCATCTCACATTAGAGATCCTAGGGAGTAAACCAATTTTCTGTTCTGTGAAAATATATAATCTTCTAAGAATACTTCTGAATAATTTCTGCTTCCAAAATTAACTAGTCCTTAGATATTTTCTGTAATTATTGGCTCCCACCTGGGATTACTTATCCATTTAGATTACTCAGAATAGCCCTTCATATCCTATTCCCTCTTGCCAGTGCCTCTTTCTTTATGAGTATGGTAGAGTGTGTTTGCAACTATAGCACAAATATACTTCTCCTTGTTAGATCAGAAACTGAGCAGGATCTAAATTTTACTTGACTTGTGGGAAACATGAGGCCATTGGGTTAAGAGTTCAAAACTATTTCTTACATTAAATGTAGCAACCAGGGCAATATGTATCTGTGTCAGTTCCTTCAGTTTCCTAAATCTTAGACCCACAATATCCTGCTACAAGGTTCTGATGGTATTGGCACATGCATTGGTTATGTTAAGGGAGATAAATTCCTAAATTAGGAAGCTCTGATCTCATATAGGGTTGCCCATTCTTCCTTCCAGAGAATAACACAAAGATATAGGGACATGTAAGCACACACTTATATGGAGTGGGGCAATGGATGTATTTTTATTCTAAAATATAAAGAAATCTCTAAGATGCATAAAAAGTGTTTACCTTATACCTCTGGGACATATTGAGAGAACAGGATGTCTTCAATGCTGCACTATCTCTCCAAAAAATATTTTGTGTCCTCTCAGAGGTGCTGGACCATGCAGAAATATGAAGAATAATTTTCTTCTAGCACCCTTTCTGCAGGATAGTTTTTTTTTATTTTGAAGAGAATAAAACCAAATGAGAAAAAACAAAATGGGGTCAGTCAAAACAAAAGGGTGGACATAGTACATGACTTACAAACAAAATACAAGGAGATCAATAATGGCTACTATAATGCCTTTTGGTATCTTCAAAAGAATTGCCCATATCATCAGGTATAATAAAATTGAACAAAACAGTACAGAATAAAACCAATAAAAAGTTGGAGACATTGTAGGATTTCAAAAGAAAGTAATAGTCAAACCAGAATGAGTATTGTAGTGTATCTTACTGTCTTTAAAGTAGTTGCCTGTACCATCAGACTTGATACTATCAAACAAAACAGAATAGAGTAAAATAAGTCAAAACAAAACAGTGAAATCAATACAGAGCTTCAAATCAAGCTAATAGGAAATAAAAATGGTTATCATAATATATCCGGCTGTCTTTGGAATAGCTGTCCATGCCATCAAATCTAATACAAGTAGACAAATTGAAACAGAATAAAACCAAACTAAACAGAACAATGAAAACAATATGGGTTTCAAACTATGATAATAGATTAACAATGGCCACTGCTTTCCCTTTTTAGACTATTCCTCCCCTTTCATTTTCGTGGGATGTATTCTACATTTTGGATCCCACTACCTCCTATAGTTTTTATATTAGGGAGGCAACCTGCTATTCACCTAAGTGACTCTGAACCTTTTTACCCCTGGGCATGACCTTGAGCTGTATCCATTCACCTACAAGAGCCTCAAGGTTTCTTTCTTTATAGCTGAGTAGTTTTCCATTGTATAAAAATATCATGGCTTTCTAATCAGTCTGTAGATGAAGGACGAGCTACCCCTATTTTTTTCTGGTTCCCTGTCACATACAACATTGTTTTCTCGTCTTTGACTTTCAGTCTATAAACCCCCTTTTGCGTTAAATGTATTTCTTACATGAAGCATATTGATGGGCCCTATCTCCTGATCCACTATGCCTATGTTTCTTTTTATTGGTGAATCGAGGCCATCTATATTAGTGGTTATGGTCACCCTTCTCTGCCTCATCTCTGCCATGGTATTTTTCTACTGTTGGTTGTCTACTTTTCCCCTTCATTCCACTGTCTGCCCCATGCATTGAGCCCCCTCTGCCACTGTTCCTGAAACCATGATCTTTTTACTCTCTCTCTAGAATATCCTTCAGTATTTTTTGTAGGGTTGATTTGGTGGTCATGGATGCCCCCAGGTCCTCTTTGTCATGGAAGCATCTTGTTTCTCTTTTAATTTTGAATGATAGTATTTCAGGGTTCGTCAGTCTGGGTTGGAGGTTATTTTATTTCAGGAGTTGGAATACTTTACTCCAAGCTCTTCTTGATTTGATGGTTTGTGTTGAGAAGTCTGTCATGATTCTGATGGGTTTTCCTTTATAGGTGATCTGTTTCTTTTCTCTGAAAGCTTTTAATATTCTGTTCTCATGTTGAATTTCTGGGATCTTGATTATTATATGTCTGGGTGTATACCTATTTTGGTTATAGCTCACTGGAATTTTGTATGGCTAATATATCAGTATATTTCCTATACTTGGGAAGTTTTCTTTAATTATTTTTGTAAAATAGCTTTTGTGTATCATTTGTGTTTACCCTGTTTCTTCACACACATTTTTTATTCTTAAGTTATAGTTCCTCTTGTCATCTTCTAGCCTTTGTATTGTTACTTCCTGGTTCCTTGTTATTTTTAAGAGATCTTTCCTTTCATGATCAAAAGTTGCAAGCCTGTCTTCAAGATTTGATAATTTATCTTTAGTTTCTTTCAAGCAGTTTTGCTAGCTTTCAATGGATAATCTCTTTGAATCTGTTTTATGTATTCTAAATCTTTTTTATACTCTTCATTCAGGGTTTCTCTTATTTTTCTATGCTCCTCTATTCTTCCGTCTGTGTCTTCTTTAGAGGTGCTTAGCAATTTTTTTTATGTTTCTTATTTCTTTTATCTGCAATAATATTTCTGTTTTAAGTTCTTTTGTAGCCTCTTATGTTGTTTCTTTATTTCAGTTGCTGTTGCTTCAGAAACTTCAGGTGTGCAACTCCAGATCTCTTCTGTGTTTACATCTCTTGGACCAGTACTGCTTGGGTTGGAGGCCAGAGACTGCCATTTGCTTCTTCCTCTTGTAATTTTCCTGGTTTCTTCTGGACAAGTGGGTAGTGGGGTCCCTGGCACTTCCTGTGTTGGCTATAATTTCTCTGAGGTGTGCTGGCTAGGGACATCTGATGGCGACCATTGAGTGTGCTGATGTAGGGCTATTGGAGGCTGGTGGAGAGCAAGCAAGGGTGGGACAGGCTGGCGCCTTCCTTTAGAACTGGTTAATTGTGGGGAGCCCTCAACATGTTAGTATGCATGGGGCAGACGGAGCTGGTTGGGGATAGCTTTAGGGAAACCTCGGTGGTGGCTGTTGGATTGTGCACAAGGGTGGAACTTAGTCCAAGCAGTTTCCACCAGTCTTCACTGAGCTAGGAGTGGCTGAATAAAACTGACTGTAATTCTGGCTCTGGGCTTATCTTGCCTGACTCCAAAATGGCCTCTGGCCAACCACCCACTACTGTGGGAGGACTGAGTCCCCCACACTCACTGCCAGTCAGTGCAGTTCTCTGGTCTGCTGCTCCTCCCTGCCACTGCATCTCCCCAGAGAGGCCTTTGGGCTTGCCAGCCACCAGCTTCACTGTGACCATGTGTCTCCAGGTTCTGACAGCGCTTCTTGCACAGTGGTTCCGGCTCTGGGTGAAAGTACCACCAGCTACCACTTTCTTCTGTATAGATTTTTTCATCTTTTTATTCTTTCTGTTAGCTTTAGTTATCATTCTAGGTTCTTCCTGGGTCTTGGTGTCTCATTTTTTTTCCTTTTTGTCTTCTCCAAAATGCTATCTCCAGCATCTGGGCTGTTTCTCCTAGAGAGGTTGTTTACTCTGCTGCTTACTATTCTGCCATCTTCCATGAGACTCTGAAGGCTGGTTTTTAAGGAACCTTGCCATTGCTGCATTAAGTTTTGATTAAGGGAATGCAGCTGGAACAACACTTTAATTTGCAAAATCTGCATTTTTTGTCTTTGCTCCTTGAATTAATCTTTTTTGGAATCAACCTTCCTACTGTGAAGAAACCCAAGAACCATTTGCCCCAGAAACAGCTCAGTCTCTGACAGCCGCAGCTGAGTTCCTGACCACAGCCAGTACCCCAGTCTCTGTGTAGAAAAAAATTGGTATATGATGAAAACAGTGAAGTTTTTTACCCTTGCTTCTGGAATCTTAATACATTACTCCTGCAATACATAGTGCATAATGAATAGCCCCCATAAAGGCTATGTGTATTTTTTCTCAGTGACAATTTTTTCCCTTTTTTTTTTTTTTTTGGTAACATGAAGTCTTTTATTACTTATGGTGTTATTTCCTGATATGCATGCTTAGCGTCCCATAAATTCACACTACTAAATCAGTTTTCACATGCCTGGGAAATGTAGTGAATATTGACCTGTGGACATCTTTTCATGCAAATATTTTAAGTATATATCTCTGAGATATATGGCCTTAAATTTTTTTTTTTTGTACTGGGAGCTGAACTGGAAACTTGCATCTGCCAGGCAGGAGCTGTGCTGCTAAGCTATATCTTGTACTGGGCTTATAATTTTTACTTCTCAAAGCAATATTGTTTTTCTTGCCATAAGCCAAACTTTCTATGTAGTAATTAATTCTGTTGGGGTTGTAGCTATTTTAATATTTATAAAGTTAGAATGTTAATTTCTCTGCAAGTTCTTTTTGGTATTTTGCCCCAGAGAGAGGGGTGTGTGAAGCTGTGGGAATGAAGGTGAGGATGCAAGGGAAACCCCGGGAAGTTGGAAATGACAGTAGAGGAAAGCTGTAGGCTATGAGAGGATCCATCCTAAAAGAGAGGTCATGTGGGCTGCAGCTGAAAAGCCATAAAATGGGGTGGGCCATGCCTCTTGAAACTCACATCTTGCCACTTGTCCTGGGTGCCAGTCAAGGGGCTTTAGCACTTCATGTTTGTCCTGCTGGGTTCCAGTCTTGCTTTGGTCCCATTGTTTTCTCTGTACTCCTCGCTTTGGAAAGGGACTATTTACCCCATGCCATTATACTGTGAGTTTTGTAATTTATTTTTTATTTCTATGCCTGTTCATAGCTAAGAGTTCCCTTTGTATTTCAAGGAAGACTTTGACATGAACTTTTGAAAAATATTGGAATTGCTGAGATTTTTGGGGAAGGGATTAATGCATGTTTCACTGTACAGAAGATATTTGTCTTATATTTGGTAGAACAATGATCTTGTTTTTTTGTTTTGTATTGGAGATTGATGGGTCTTCCTGTGACCCAACTCCACAGTGGACAGGAGTTACTGTCCAACCCAGTAGGAAAGCACTGTTGTTTGGAACCAAAATAAGAGGGTTAAATCAATGGGCAGAGTTGTGGATAGTGTGATTGCCACATAAAAAAGACCCTTACATATGTTCATGGACACTTGAGCTATCTTGAGAAGACTGATGCTCTCAGGAATGACAGATAGGGCACTGTCTCTTGTGGGGTGCTAAACTAGGACGAGATGTATGAATATGTGGCCATCAAGCTGACCATGTAGGATATCGTGGTTTAGGATATAAGCTTCTCCTTTCCTGGGAAATGACGTAACAGATGCCTTGAGCAGGCATTGCAGTGGCTGACTGCTAGGAATAACGTCTGACTAAACACATTGCCTGCTGATGCTGCTAGCAACAACATCTGACCAGGGAGGCAAGGCCCATAGACTTAGCCCTCCAAGTTAAAGCCCTTGTTCAACATATGGCCCAGGCCTTAAATATTGTACCCCAGACTTCGGTGTTGCTTATGAATAAAACTGTTCACATAAAGAACTGGTTTTGTAACACCACGCGATTCTTGATTTGTTAACTATAATACAAAGAGGTGCTTGTGCCCATTTATATATAAAATGTTCTATTTATACATCTCTGAGCTTTCAGGGAATGGGATGTGGGGAACTGTTTCAAAGCTCAAGGGCATGTAAGGACACCTAAGGATGTGACCTGGTCTAGTGAAGGCTTGTCTAGTGCAGGCACACAGTAGGGATGCAGTTATGTATCCATGACAGCACAGGTAAACATGCATGCACTGGTTTCAGCACTTTGTAAGACTGTAAACATGAGATGACAACCTGTATAAGAATTGTACAATAGAGGTGCAAGTGCCTGTCTTGCATCCTGGCTCTCTGCTCTGCCCCATGCCGCCTGCTATTGTTGCTGATGTCTTGCACATCAGCAAGACATGTGAAAATCTCCTGTGGGGTTCCCTGAGCCAGCTAATTCTGCTGTTTCCATTATCAGTTTTCTTTCAAATTGTGTCTTATACAACCTCAGAGACCCAACCGGGTGTGGTGGTACATGCTTGTAATCCCAGCACGCAGGAGCCTGACGCAAGAAGATCTCTGTGAGTTTGAGGTCAGCCAGGGCTACAAAGTGAGTTCAAGGCCACCCTGAAATGGATAGCAAAATCCTGTCTCAAAAAGGCAGACAAGCGGACAAACAAAAAGAATAAGAACTTCACAGGCCCATGAAAGTATTGTTGAGTCACTCAGAAACAGTGTATTTTATCAGAAAGATTTAAACTCCTGAGTGTATCATTTATCACATTGACTTAATTATAATTTTACTGGAAAAGGTTCTGTTCCTAATATATATATATATATATATATATATATATATATATATATATATATTTTAAACAAAAAATCACTATAGTAAGCTTTTACATTCATACTCATTATTAATTGTGTTAAATTTCTCAGAATAGGGCACTTAAATTTTTTTCTCAGCAGTGAGAATTCATGTATTAACAAATATTTATAAAATGTTTACTATGTACTAGACAGTCCATAGGAGAGGACAAATAGCACTGAACAAGCAGATAAATAAACATCCATTCGTCAACTTGTATTTTATATCTTGTTAAACTTTTAAAAGAAATTTTTATACTAAAATATCTAAAAAATTATGATTTTATATATTGTGTCTTTGTCAAATGAACTGATAAAATAATAGTGAATACATATGAATCACCAACAGAGGTAACTCATGAATCAGGTTCAGAATATTGCACTATGATAATGATGGTAGGCAAATCTTTCATCTCTCTAATATGAAAGTTAAAAGACAAAATAGCACTAACTACCAGTATAACTACTATAAGTTAAGGAACATACAATATAAAGAGATGTAAATTAAGGGAACAAAATATAAATTATAGGGGGATGAATATTGAATTGTTATCTTTAAACAGTGCAGAAAAAAGTTACAGAAGATATACAGATAAAGAAGAAGGAATCAGTCTCACATTACATTACAGAAAATTATCAAATCATAAAGATAAACAAGAGAGAAAGGAACAAAGTTTATAAAACAACCAGAAAGGAATTTTCAAAAATAGATCAAGTAAAATTTTTACCCATTGAAAAAACCTTGAATATAAATGGATTAAAATTTCCAATTAAAAGTTTTAAAATGACTGGATGCAAAAGAAAAACAACACTCAACTATATGTTTCCTAGAGGAGACTGATTTCACCTGAAAGGACACACAGAAAGTGTGCAGCAATAGTTACATTTAATGAAACACACTTTAAATAACAAACCAAAGAGGTGAAGTCATTGCATAATGGTAGAGAGGATATAAAAATTGTAAGTACAGGTGTGCTGCATAATGTTTTGATCAGTGATAAGCCACATATAAAACAGTGATCCTATAAATTATAATAGAAATTCTGATCTGATGGCTTTGTAGTTATTTTAACAGTAGTACCTCCTTAGCATAATGCATTACTCGCGTGTTTGTAGTGATGCTTTATGGTGGGTTGATAGCTGAAGGTCACCTTGTAATACGCAGCTGAACTGAATCAGTTTGGTGCTGGATGTGGATGACCCACCTGAGGATTGCTGCTAACAACATAAAAAGGAGAGCTGGACAGGAAGAGGTGATGCTGTTGGTTCTGGAGGAGCTTATCTTGCTGACTTTCCTGTTATGAACTCAACTGTTCTCATCATTAGAGGAGCTTGGGACCTTGTCACTAAGAATGGCTGCAGTTCACTTTGTGGGAACTCTAGTCTTTACTTTGAGCATCACTTTCTTGGCTTCAGAGGGGAAGATGGTGTGCTGCTAGTCTCCTGGAGAGGCTTGTCATGCTGGCTTTCTGGATATGAACTTGGCTGTTCTCATCATTGAAGAAGCCTGGAACCTTGCTCTTGCTGCAGATGGCTGTGGTACTTTTGCAGAGAGCTCTGGTGCTTTGAGCATCACTTCCTGGCTCCAGTGCAGATCCTTCAGTCTGCTGGTGCAGATCCTTCATCCCACTGGCACAGACTTTCTAGCTTTTACTCCTGACCTTTGGGCCGTCCCAGCACAGATCTGCAAAACAGACTTGCAGGAGACATTGTGATGGGCTCTAGGCCTCCAGCTGGACTCTTGGGGAGCATTGTCATAGGCTGTGGGTCTTCAGCTGGACTCATGCAGGACATTGCCATGAGGTCCAAGCCCTTAGTTGCATTTCTTGGGTGTCTAGTGTGTAGACAGGTTTCATGTACTTTTTGTATTTCACTGTGGGTTATTACTATAAAATACTCCAATAAATTATGTGCCCTGTATTGAATTGTTTCCCTTGCAAACTCTGACTACAATATGCTGTTCTAAATAAACCTGTTACACTGCCATTCTTATAAAAGTACAGTAATTGAATTATGTGTGCTATATATTTGTTAATAAACTACCTTACTAGTTTATTAAATTTTTATTATTTTAGAGTATAATCCTTCCATTTATTAAAATTAAAAACTGTATGCTGTGTCATGCTGATAGCAGCCTTATCCATGTTGTATTTACTATAGCTCTTGATTGCATCAAGAGGTCACACTGAGCAGTTTGTGTAAGGGTACCCCGTGATGTTTGATCTGTGAAGGCTTTGTCTACTGACACATTTTCAGAATATTTCTGTGTGGTTGACACATGATCCCATGAGTAAATTTGACACTGAAGGACCAAAATATGCCAATTAAATATTGTTCTAAAGGGAGAAATAGCTTGCAATACAGTAATAATAGGGTGCTTCAATGTTCGGCAATGTTTAGATTATCCAGACAGAAAATCAACAAAGAAACATCACATTTAACTGCATTCTAGAATAAATGGGCTTAACAGACATTCATAGAACAGTCTATTCAATCTACAGGATATTCTCTGTGTTAGGCCATAAAAGAAGTCTTAAAATTTATGAATACAAGAGTTATTTCAGGTATCTTTTCTGACCATGTAGTATAAATCTAGAACCCATTAGCAGGAGGCATTTCAAAAACTTTAAATACATAGAAGTTAAAAATGTTCCTGAAAAGCTCTGTGAATTTTGGAATATGACCTCAGAAGCAAAAGCAAGAGAATCAAGAAGAGATAAGTGCAACAAACTCTAAGGCTCTTACACAGAAAACAATAAAGACAATGTACAGAATGGAAGAAAATACTTATAAATAGCTGTAGTCTGATAGAGTTGATAACCAAAATATTCAAGAAATGCAATAATAAGAAAAATCCCCTATAAATATATATGTAACAGGTCTGAATGGATATGTCTTTAAAGAAAACTTGCAAATGACCAAGAAGTATGTGAAAAATACGTTAAAAATCACCAATCATCAAAGAAATGCAAATCAAATAAGATATCACCTCACAACTGTTGGAATGGTTATTATAACAAAGACAAAAGGTAACAAGCATGAATGAAGACGTGTAGAAAAGGGAAGTTCTACAATTTGTAGGATTGCAAATTACTGCAGCTATTGTGCAAATTTCAGTGGTTCCTCAAAATACTAAGAAGAGAACCTAGAGAACATAGTGTTAAGTGAAATAATCTTGGCATAGAAAGAATCATATGGAATCCAGAAAAGTTGATTTCATAGAAGGACAGAGTAGAATGGTGCTAGCTGATGCTTCAGTGGTTAGAGGAGAGTGGAAGATAGGGAGATGTTGGTCAAAAGATAAATAAACATATTAGAAAGGAAAAAACGTGTACAATAGGCAAATATATAGACATTAAGTGATTACATGGAGATATGACTTTGTAGCAGAGTTGTTCAAAATAGGAGGGGAAAACTAAAATTAGGAATTACTGCTAATGATGATTGTCTTACATACTTTTCTTCTTGTTAAGACGAAATACCTGATACCTAAGATTAAAGGAGGAAGATTTATCTTAGTTCCCAGTTAGAGGTTTCAGTCCATAGTTAGCTGGCACTAAGGGAGGGCAGCATGGCATAGGACTGGGGAGGCAGCAGCAGCAGCAGCAGCAGCTAGCCTACCTTTTCTTTCTTTATATTCTGTCCAGGCTATAAGCCTATTGATAGGTGCCACCTCCACCCAGGTTGGAGCTTCCATTATCCACCCAGAATATGCTATTTCCAACCAGTTGACTAATTTATCACCACATTATTAATTCTAGTGTAACATATCCTAGATCCAGCCAGCTCCAAAAAGATGCACCTCTGAGCACATGCGGCTTTGTGGGGTATCTAGATACAAACCATAACAATGATAGAATTTCTTTCCAGGTGATAAAAATGTTCTGAAAGTGAGTGTAATTAACAGGGTTCAATTTTGTGAACGTACTAAAAACATTGGGTTGTATACTTTCAGTGGGTGACTTGTACATGAATTACATCTCAATAAAGCTATTTTAACACAAAAGTTGGGGAACAAAATCCTTACAATAATTTAAAAAAATGAAAACAAATACAATCCCTTGATAATTTTATGCATTTAGATTATGGCATTTATGAATTCATGAGCTCAAGTGGAAGACTTTCAATTAAATCATGACAGTTATTTGCACATTTGCAGTAAAAGTCCCTTAGTTTTTAGACTCTTTCATCATTTAACTCATTAGTTCACATGATGAGTTCATCATCTGAACAACATTGTTTTGGGAATTCCTATACTTATTCGATGGAAAAAATTGAAACGACTACTGTATGATTTGTCCAAGCTTCCCGAACGAGTCAGTATGAGACTCAAAGTCCAAATTTCTGCCTTTTAGTTTTTTCAGAATTTCAATAACACTGCAACTCTCAGGATTATCTGTAGTTACTTACTACTCTTAAACATAGTTTGATTTTATGAAGGCCCTTAATTCTTAACCATAAAAATGCATTTTATTGGGCAGACAAATTAGAAGTTAATGAGGCAGAAAGCTTTTCGTTTGGAGTGATCTTTTGAAATGATCTTCATATTTTTCACTTTGGAAATGACTTTAAATGAATATAAAATCATGAAAATATATAGCGAAATCTTTTTATATTTGGAGGTCTGTAATTATACTCTACATTAGACCTTGTTATTTATTAAAAGTATTTGCTTGTGTAGTTAATTGGAATAGAAATGTGAAACTGTATTTCTTAATGGTAGATGAAAATACCTATATGATAAGGTCAACAATTAAAAGCAAATATATGCATAATTCCATAGTGAAAATTGGAGTTTTAACAGCTTCAGTGATACAATCAGTTAGTGTGCAATACTTGCTTAAAAATTGGGATTCTATAACCTAAATTAACTTAATAACATGAATAATCCTTCATTTGATATAGATTGATTAGGCTTAGAGTTCTGAGTTAATATAACATGGGCTATGTTGACAGTGGTAAGAAAAGAGGGATGAGTTCATTTTAGAAAAACTGATTTTTATGATGAAATCATTACATAGACATACAATGTGCATTATATATTTTGTATCATTCTTTATGCATTTATCACAGGTTTATTGTATGTGTGTATAAATACAGTGTGTATGTATACACATATAGTACAACCCACAGAGACAGCCTTAAACAGTTCATTAGGAAGTAAATCATGGTTCAAAACAATCACCAGTTTAAAATATCGTTTTATCCTAATGTACCTCTGGAGAAAAAGTGCAGTGTATTATGAATTTTTATGAGCTGAATATAGTATAGATAATGCATTTTACCTTTTGACTAATTGCAAGATTTAATTGAAACATAAAGTATCAGGAGATTTAGATGTCTTAGTGAATAAGAGAAAAACTTTTTAAAGCATGACTTGTTAATACTTAAAATATATTTTCTAGGTCTCTTTGATGTCATTTTCAGCAAAGGAAATATATGCATTTTTCAAAGTCATGAGCTGAGGCATCTTTGTCTCGCCCTTGATAATGGCTCTGTCACTGGAATGGTGAGTAGTAAATTCTCTGTTTGCCACACATCAGTAATACAATGTCTTTATAAGGTATATTTTTTTATATAATATACTTTTATAAGATTATGCACTTACATTTTTCTTTGCCTTATATCTATATTTGTTACATTTTTCTGTTACACTAATTTTTGAGATTCTGAGACATAAATTGCTCTGGATTCCAGCAACTTAAATTTAGAACATTTCTTTGATAACATTAAAAATTTTAAAGAACTTTCAGAAGAGATTATGGGAATTTCTTGTGGCCCCTTTAGAGACCATATTTATGGTGGAAAAAACTTCCAGTGACTTTGCTTGATAATGTGTTGTGTTGCCTAGCTTAGGCTTGAAAAATAGCTTTTAATATGTAAAAGTATGTCTTTAAAACATATACATGTTGTTGACTTTGAAAATTGGGATCATGTAGAATAATTGTCTTAGTATATGTCTTAATGATTCTTCTCATTGCTAAGACAAAATACATGACACCTAAGGTTAAAGGAGGAAAGGTTTATTGTACCTTAGTGTTTGCAGAGGTTTCAGTTCATAGTCCATTGGCTTCAAGGCAGGGTGGCAGAGCAGAGGGGAAGGACAGAGGAGAAACAGTTCATGGCAGGTAGAAGGCAGCAAAAGCAGCAAGCGGCAAGCAGCACCCCCAGTGATAGCAGCAGGCCTTTTTCTGTACTTGACATCCTATCTAGGTACCCACCGTAGGGCTGACAGCACTCTCACCCAGGGCAGGGCAGTCACCTTTTATCCTAGCATTGCACCGTGAATAAATCTCATCTTCATATTGTTGATCCAGCATCACATACCCTAGATTCAGCCAACTCAGAAAAGCCCCACCTATGATATGAGGCTTTGTGGAGACATCTAACAAGCCTTTTTTTTGGTATATCTTACAGTATTTGATCTTTAAATGTGTTCTATAAGATAATCCATTACAAATCTGTTTAGCATAAGAAGAATATGAAGTGTATAGAGGATTGAGTTGGCCACAAAGTAGTAAATATAGAGGCAAGAATTGAACAAAAGCAATCTGACTTATGGTACAGCTTCCTCACATAATGTTATGTAATGTTACATAATAATTCTAGCTCGTGTTATTTAACTTTAGGCAAAATAGCAACTATTGAAAAATACTTATTTGCTTTTATACTTAATATTCAGCTAAGGGATTAATGAATCAAATGTTCTCTGTGAAGTCATTTCTCCTTTGCTCTGCACTTTTATTTTACATTGTACTTAATACAACATAAGAAATGCCATAGTAATTTTTATACCTATTATTTAGGTTAAGGGATTAATCAATGAAATGTTCTCCATGAAATCATTTTTCCTGTGCTCTGGGCTTATGTGCTACATCATATACTTATTAGGCCATAAGAGAGGATATAGAAATGCTAAATAATTTGAATTTAGTTGATAGGAAACATACTAAATTGAGTCAAAGCAATGTCCAATTACCATATATATTTTTCTGAAATCAAGTTAAGACAAATCATCTATCCCACTGTGTTGTTGGGGGATTCCATCTTAATTATTGAGAGATTTACTGTATTTCACGCAAATTTCACCTGGTATGAGTTCTCAAATATAGGGTCACCCTTTATAGTTTTGGTCCACACTGGCCATTGTGATGGAATCATGAAGCATAGTAAGTTTTCCTAAAAGTAAAGAGATCTGTCACTTCCCATGCATCCTTGAGAGGTTGAACTTTGCTGACACTGGTAGTCCTAGGCTCATGAGTTCGGCCAGTCAGGGAGTACCTGTGGCCCACCTGGACACTGATGAGAAATGGGCTAGGACTCCCAACACTGACCTGAACTGGAAATGTCTCCCTGTAGCATAACCTCCACGATTTCATTTAATCTTTTGAAAACAAACCTGGACTTTTGTTAATTTCAGTTTTTAGTTCAAATACTGAAAATCCTTCCTTTGCCTTTAAAATGTTCAAATACTCTCTAGTATTAGAAGGATTACAGTGGTTAAGTGAGAACAACAATAAAATACACATTAACATTTCATTAAATTATCTTGCAGCTGTAGTTATTTTTGTTATGCAATGCTTTGCCATGGGTTTTAAGAAATCAAGAAAAGAAAATCCTTGGAGCAGTACACTGACAATAAGACTGAGGAATAAAAGCAGTTGAATTACAAAAACAAGAGACTATGGAAGTGGTTCAAAGTCTATACAGTGTGGAGTAGACCTGCATCCATTATGCACATAATATCAGAACATTTTCAATCTTATTTTTCCTCTTGTTGATTCAGAGTTGGACTTCTTTTATTTTCTTTTCTAACTCTTTTAGGCTGGTGGTAGAGCTCCTACTGAGCTGCGGGTGCTGCACCAGCCCAGCCGCTCTGTGCTTCTGGAGTCAGCACTGCTTCCTGGCCACACAGTGAGTTTTAACCGCCGTGGCCGAACAGCTGATGAGTCACCAGCAGGCTATGCAGACCTCTCAGGAGAATTTGTCGTTTTTGTCAAGGTAAATGGAGTTTCATCGTCAAAGTTTATACTGCTAAATAAGTTTCTTTTGCCTGATTGAGGAAAATTTTGGATTGAATCACACTGTAGTAATCAGGTCTGCTTCCACTAGGTGGCACTGAGGCCTATTACTATTGTTTCCCCGGACTCTCAAAAGCAGTAGAGATCACAGCTTTAGCAGCAATGTAATGCGAATGGAATAATGCCCTGCATCTGCCTGAAGCTACACATAAAAACTTTACACATGGAGATTCTTAACTAAAAAGTTAGAGTATCTTAAACAAGTGAGCATATTGAACTTTTCTAGCGACTGAGGTTTGTGTCCTGTGATTATTGAGCATGCTTTAGTCTCTTTGTTTATGGTATGTATTTATGGATTTGTATTAAAAATATTTTTATTATAATAGCTACAATTTATGAGATTGGCAATTTATAGACATTTTACTGAGATTTTTATCACATATAAGACTAAATCATCAGCAAAGCACTGACAAATACCTACATTTTAAAGGCAAAGGAAGGATTTTCAGTGATATTAAGGATCTAAGTGAGCTGGATATGGCAGCACATGTCTGTAATCTGAGCACTCTGTGAGGCTGAGGCAGGAGAATCATAAGTTTGAGCCTGACCTGGACAATTTAATGATTTAGACTCTGTCAAAATAAAAGTTAATAAAAAGTGGACTGGTGATGGAACTTTGTGCAAAGGCCCTAGATTCAATGTTCTGTGAGGAGAGAGAGAAAGAGAATATAAATATGTGAATTTTTTTCGTACCAGGGATCAAATTTATGACCTCACACTTGCCAGGCAGGTGCTTATGCCGCTGAGCTAAATCCCCAGCCAGTGTAGTGTAGTTACTAAGTGGTAGATAATGTTTCAAACCAAACTCCTGTCTTTTTAAAGCTGATTATACTTTCATATAATAAATACTTCCTAACATTATTCCTTTTCAAACAATAAAAATTTAACTCATAACACATTATTTAATATTCAAAGAGGATTTCGTATGGTATATATATATATTTATAAATTACTGCTTGGGAGCACCAAGACAGTAG
This sequence comes from Cavia porcellus, assembly GCF_034190915.1. Lineage (NCBI taxonomy): Eukaryota > Metazoa > Chordata > Mammalia > Rodentia > Caviidae > Cavia > Cavia porcellus. The sequence goes on along the minus strand of NW_026947494.1, from coordinate 75,171,521 downwards.
AGCAGTAAGCAGCAGAGAAAGAGCCCCTCTGAGAGTTGCTGTCCAGATGCTGGAATATAGCATTGTGAGGCAGACAAGGAGTGGGGAAGTGGGTCTCTTGGACCCAGTAAGAATCTGAAGTGTGAATTGAAGCCCATGGAGAGAGTGAAGGGAGAAACTTCAGTGCCAGAGAAGGGACTCGCTGCATGAGTGATGAGGAGTGATTCAAACCTGTGGACACACTGTGACAGCTGACAACCCCAGCGGCCTCATAGAGAGGTTAAGCAGTGCAGGGGAGTGCTGCACAGGAAGGACTGCACTGGTTGGTGATGAGCATGAGGACTCAGTCCTGTCACTGAAGAAAGTGGTTCAGGAAAGGAGCTGACTGAATAAAGAACTCAGAGCGGCTGCCGGCTCTATCCAGCAGTTCCCAGCTGGGCTCAGACCCACATAAGGGGCACGGATGGGCTGCAGCCTGAAAGAGTCTAGTCTTGGTCAGGAAGTGCAGGCTTGCTGAGGTTATTCATTTACCCTGCCCCACAGCTCCTGTTGGTTAGCTGGGATAGATTGGCTCCAATGGTGCTCTGTCTCCACATGTCTACCAGTGATAGCAGAGACAAACCCAGAAGTGGACTTCTTTTTTGTTTTCTTTCTCTCTCTCTTATTTTTGCTGTTGTGGTTTTGTTTTCATTTTTTGCTTTTTGTTTTTTCTCCCTCGTTTGATCTTGTTTTTGTATGAGTGTGAATATGGTTTTTGGGCTCTTTGTGGTTGTACTCTGTTCTTTTTATCTCTTCCTTCTCTCTTTCCCTCCAGTCTTATGCACCAGTTTCCCAAGGGTAGCTTGATCCTCTTTGTTCTAATCTCTTCTTCTTCTTCCACTTCTCTATTTTTTCATTAACCCATTTTAAATTTTAACTTCTGAGGGCAAAATTGACATATTAAGAACTTGTGTACTGCATATAATTTTTTTCTGGTTTGTTTGAGATTTTGTTATATGACCACAAATCTAATTCATATGGTTAAAAGTGGTAAGTTAATGGTTAGCTCAACTTCACATGGGAGATACCTTGGAGAAATAATCGTTACCTAAGAGTTCCAAATGCTAGCAATGAAGCAACCCAACATAGGCAATTTACAAGCATCACCACAGGAAAGGAAAGAAAACTAGAAGACACTTAAACAAGATGCAATCCCAGGTATCCAGGTCATTAAAGGCAAACTCAGAGGGCAACGAGGTGGAATAATGTGAAAGTCTGCCACCAAGACTCTCTGAAGTGGTAACAACAAAGAAATTGAATGAGCTTCTGGAAGAAATGAAATCAGAAATAATTTATCAAATAATTGCTGAGATGGTGTCTACAGTGAAGATCATGCTTAGTGACTGTAGAGCAGATAGAGACCAAAAACATGAGCTTAAGAAAATTATAGAAATGATGAATATTTAGTTTAAGAAATAAATGGAATTCACAAGGCAGATTCAAGCAGATATCTAGGATAATAAAAATTTTACTGAAAGTTTTCATAGCACATTAAGCTAGTAGGATTATGTGATTTCAGATACAGAAGGCTTGCAGTTAGCCATCATGAAAAAAAAAAAGATTTGTTAAAAATAGCTAGGGACTATGAGACATAAATCCACTAACTTCTAGGTGAGGCAAATAGGAATAACTTAAAATTTATTGGAGTCAATGAGAAAGCAGGAAATAGGACAAATGACATGGAAAACCTATTTACAGACATTGTGGCAGAAAATTTCCCTTGTCGAGAAATTTATTTGACATACAAATAAGTGAGGCATATAGAACTCCAATTAGCCAAAGTTAAAAAAAATCTATAGTCAGGCATATCATAGTCAAGATTCCAGAAATTCAACTGAAAGATAGAATCCTATAAGCTGTTAGGGAAAAGAAACAAATCACCTATAAAGAAAAGCCCACCAGAATTACAGCTGACTTCTCAGCACAAACCCTCAAGTCAAGAAGACCTTGGAATATTTTAAGTTCTAAAGGAAAAAACCTTCAATCCAGATTTATGTGCCTTACAAAACTATCTTTCAAAATTGGTGGAGATATAAGATACTTTCATGACAGACATCTGAGGAAATTTATGACAACAAACCAGCATTTCAACATGTTTTGAAGGACAGTCTAAAAAGAGATAGCAAGATCTACAACTCCATGAACCCCAACAGAAGAAATATACCAGGCAAGGCAAATAATTAAACAAAGGGAGGGGGAAAAAGAAGGGCAGCCAGCAACAAGAAAAATAATATGATGAGGATGTTAATACCATCGGTTATAACCAACAATGTTAATGGTATCAGTTCACCAATCAAAAGACACGGACTGGCAGAATGGATCAAGAAGCAAGATCAAACAATATGTTGCATAAAGAAACACTAAATCCAAAAAGAAATCCACAGATTGAAAGTGAAAGAATGGAAAACAATATTCTATGTGACAGGAACCCAGAAAAAAGCAGGAGTAGCTATCCTATTAGCAAAGTGAATTTCAAGCCAAGACTGATTAAAAAAGATAAAGAAGGTCACTGAATCCTTGTAAAGGGAAGTCTGCAAGAGGAAGAGATAACAATTGTAAAAATATGCAGCAAGTACCAGTGCACCTGACAGTATAAAACAAATGTGAACAGGCATGAAAAATCAAATAAGCACTAATACAATCATACTGGGGATCTCTATCCCCCACTGTCACAAAAAGACAGATAAACTAGACAGAAATCAACAATGAAATATTAGAGCTGAACCAGACTTTTGAACAAATCAACTTAATAGATGTCTATGAGTGTTCCACTCCACAACATCAGAATACATATTCTTTTCAGCTATACACAGGATGCTCTCCAAAATAGACCTCATACTAGCTCATAGAACATGCGTAAGTAAATGCAAGGGAACTGAAATTATCCCATGCATATGATCAGACCATAATGCAGTGAAATTGGATATTCACTGTGGAAAAAAAAACCACAGGAACTTCATAAACATGTGGAAATTAAAGAACAACCTGAACAACCAATGAATAACAATCAAAATTAAGAAATTAGACAGCTTTAACAATTGAATGCTAATGACTGCACAACTTACTGGAACTTATGGGACATAATAAAACAATCCTAAGAGGGAAATTTATAACAGTAAATACCCATATCAGAAAAACAGAGCAGATACAATAAACAGCTTAATAGTGAACCTCAAATTTCTAGAAAAAGAAGATCAGGCTAAGCCAAAAATTCATATAGTGGAAGAAATTATAAAGATCAGAGCAGAAATTAACATACTGGAAGCTAAAATCAGTACAAAGAATCAATGAATCGAGTGGGTTCTTTGAAAGATTAAATGAAATCGACAAACCCTTATCCAACCTTATTTTAAAAAGGAGAGAAAAGACTCAAATCCATGCAATTAGGGATAAATGAGGGAAATCACAAAGAACCCTGCAGAAATTCAGAAGATCACGTACACCTATTTTGATAACTTGTATTGTAATAAGATGGAAAATACAGAAAATAATGGACATATTCCTAGATACAAATGAATTACCAAAGCTGAATCAAGAGTATGGAAATATCCTAAATAAGTCAATATCAATCAGTGAAATCAAAGATGTAATTAAAACCCACAAACAAAGAAAAGCCAAGCCCATGGTGGATTCATTGCTGAATTCTATAAGAAATTTAGAGAAGGCCTAACACCACTACTTCTCAATCTCTTTAATGAAATTGAAAGGGAAGTGGTACTTCCAGATTAATTCCTGGAAACAAGCATTACCATGATATGAAAACCACAGAAGGACCCAAGTAAGAAAGAGAATTATGGGCCAATCTCCCTGATGAACATTAATGCAAAAATCCTCAATAAAGTACTGACAAACAAAATGCAGCAAGTTGTCAAGAAGATTGTACACCATGACCAAGTGGGATTCATCCCAGAGATGTGGGTATAGTTCAACATACATAAATCAATAAATGTAATACAGCATATTAGCAGAGCCAAGGACAAAAATCATATAATCATCTCAATAGATGTAGAAAAACCTTTTGACAAAGTCCAGTACCCATTCAGGATTAAAACACTACAGAAAACTGGAATAGATGGTCTTTGTCTCAATCTGATAAAAACCATTTATGACAAGCCAACAGCCAACACCATACTAAATGAAAACTTTCTTTCTAAAATCAGGAGCAACACAAGCATGTCCACTGTCTCCACTCTTATTCGAGTCCTGGAAACTTTAGTCAGAGCAATTATACAAGAGAAATAAATAAAAGGAATAGCAATAGGAAAGTAAGAAGTTAAATTACCATTATTTGAGATGACATGATACTCTACATAGAAGACCCCAAAAACTGCATTAAAAACTGGTAGATTTAATAAGCAAATTCAGTAGCATAACTAGATACAAAATCAACACTCAAAAATCAGTATTCTTCCTGTACGTGTATAATAAACTTGCTAAGATATTAGGGAAATAACACCTTTAATAGAAGTATCCCCCAAAGATGAAACACCTAGCAATCAATCTAAGGAAAGATGTAAAAGACTTCTATGTTGAAAACTGCATTGAAAAAGGAGATTGAAGAGGATATCTAAATATTAAAACAGAAAAATTAAATCTGCCGGAAGGTAGAATAAGTAAAACTTTTGAAGACACGGGTGTGGGCAAAGACTTCTTGAATTACTTGGTCTTGGATAGGAAGAATCAATATACTGAAAATGGCCACGCTTCTAAAACTTATACAGACTTAATTCAATTCTGATCAGAGTTTCCAGTAGTGTGTCTCATGGAATTAGGGAAACCAATCCTAAAATTTATTTGGAACCAGAAGGGACTTAGAATACAAAGACAATTTTGGGCAGCAAAGGCAAGGCAGGGCGCATCACAATACGATACTATAAAGCTATTGTGATAAAAACAGCATGATATTAGAAAAACACAGACTTGAAGATCAGTGAAACAGATTCGAAGATGCATAAACAACTCCAGACACACTAAACCACCTTATGTTTGACAAAGGTGCTAAACACATTCACTAGACGAAACATAACCTCTTTAATAAATGTGCTGGATAAACTGGATATGTATGCCAAAGATTAAAATTGGACCCATAGTTTTCACTGTGTACTAAATTAAATTTGAAATGGATTGAAGATATAAATATTAGAACAGAAAAATTAAATCTGCTGGAAGGTAGAGTAAGTAAAACTTTTGAAGACACTAGTGTGGGCAAAGACTTCATGAATAAAACTGATAAGACAGGAACTATCATGAAGAATCAACAAGTAGGATCTCGTCTGATTAAAAAGCTATTGCACAGTTAGAAAAAACCCTCAACAGAGTGAAGATACAATCCACAATGTGGGAAAATATATTTTCCAGTTGTTGTTCAACAAAAGATTACTATTGAAAACATATAAAGAACTCCAAAAAATAAAATATCTCCAGCCCTTTAGGATCTTTGTTGACCTCCTAAATTTAAAGACCCAGTCCAAAAATGGGCATCAAATGAATAGACACTTCTCAGATGAAGAATACAAACAGCAAATAAATATATGAAAAAAAGTTCAAGATCCCTGGTCACTCAAGGGATGCAAATTAAAAGAACTGAGATTCCATCTCACCCAAGAAAGAATGGCCTAGGTCAAAAAATTAAGCAATAATGAATTCTGGAGGAGCTGTGGGGAAAGAGTCCCTTCTCCCCTGTTGGTGGGAGTGTAGACTGGTACAACTGATACGGGAATCATTGTGGAGATTCTTCAAAAATTAGGACTATAGGTCCCATTTCATCCAACTATTCCCCTTCTGAGTATCTTCCCAGGATAATTAAAACCTCATACCACAGTGTTACATATGCACCCATGTTTATAGTTGCACAATTTGTAATAGCTGGATCTTGGAAACAACCCAAATTCCCATCACCCATGGAATGGATAAAAAAGGATAATCTTTTTATACAATGGAGTAATACTCAGCTATAAAGAAGAATAAACTGGAAAATTTTATAGATAAATGAATGCAACTCAAGAACATACTCATAAGTGAAATAAACCAGATGCATATGTGTTAAACATTGTCTTGTCTCTCTAGCATGAGAAGTAATTAAGATCCAAAATGTACAACACATTGTACATAAGCAAGAAGCTTCAAAAGGAAATAAAAACTGCAACAAGGGATTCAGAAAAGAAGAAGGGTAAAAGTAAATTATATATATATATATATATATATATATATATATATATATATATACAATCAGATAAGATAGTTATACTACTATTTTCTGTTAGTTCACTGAAGAGAAAGATTCATGCTAGTATTGTCTGGACAACTAAATGCCATTATGTTGTCCTATGAATAACTAATTTAAAGATAATAATGTGTAATATATTAACCAATGTTACCCTTATTATCTTATTTTGAAGTTTTGTATTTTTTCTCTTTAAAATAAGAAAAAGTATGAAACATTTTTCTGTTTTAATTTTAGATCTTGTGCACATGGTACTGTAATATATACTTTAACATTAACCTTTGGCTGTATTTTTTTAGCTTAAAATATTACAAATTGAGTTTAAGGTTTGCAATATGAAACTTTTAATACTCTAGAAACAATATCGAATTTTTTCCAGAATGTATCAATTTGTATTTCTTTGACAATCATGAAGTTAGAGGCAAAAGTCTGTTCTACCATTTCATGTCTGGCATCAACTGTAGAGTTAGGGGTTCCTAAAACACTGTCTAGGCTTGGCATTTCAGTAGAAGGACTCAAAAAGTCGTTGAAAGGCATTATGCTCATAGGCTTATTACACAGAAAGAATACAGATCAGAATGTGCTACTTGACAGACACATAGGGCAGAGCCTAGGAAAAGCAGCAGATGTGGAACATCTAGTCGTCTTCTCCCTGTGCAGTCCAGATACTAATGTTCCTTTCTCATCACTAATGTGGCGTGATACAGAGGAGGTTATGTCAAGTAGGGAAGTTCCCCCAAGCTTGGTATCAGGAGTCTATACTGCAGTTCCAACACATTGTTTTTGTGGGTGATTTCAGTCTCCAGCCTCTTAGGGGCTTAGTTGATATGTTACGACCCAAAGTGTCCTACTCTAAGTCATATTATTACTCTCCGGCCGGGGCACTAGGAGCACAAACACACTCCCATCAGACGTGTCGACTCCAGGGCCTTAAAGATTATCTCTCTGAAGGTGAAGCAAAGACCAGACTTCTCTGGGTAAGGTTAAGTTCTTTATTCCCCACACCTTGGAGCATCTCACTAACCTCAGTGTTGAATGTGGTCTGAAACAGGAGCTTTTAGATAACTACTTAGAAGAATAAACACCTAAGTTAAGCTTTTATTCACTGCTGGTATGAATTACCTTTTCTTATGCTTACACATTAATTGAATTTATACCTTTCATGATGGTATGTTAGCCTTTTATCCACTACTTTACAGTGTGAATATATATTTTTAGTTGATTTTCAAGAACTTTTTATATTGTTCTCTTAATGATTGCATGGATTTACTGCAATGTATCTTGTTTGCTTTTTTCATTAATTCTTGTGTGCATACATTTAATTCATGTCCACTGATTGCATTCCATAATTTGAGTACTTGTATAAAAAAGTTTTTACTTTGCCTTTTATTAATATAAATATTATTTGCTTTTAGTGATTATTAGTTCCTTAGGAGAAATGTTTTGTGTTGTATGTGGTACCAGTCAGCTTTCCCATTACTGGTACAACATACCTGCCATTTGCAGTTTAAAGGGGCAAAGGTTTGTTTATATTCCTTCAGTTAAATCCTCTTCCTAATCACCCGTTCAGCTGTGAACTCACTCATTGTGAGGCTAGTGCTCTCACAGTCGAGGCACTTCTCAGAAGTCTCTGAATCCAGTCAAACTGATAATCAGGATTAACTGGCAAATGTATCTTAAAAAAAAAAAAAAACCTACATAGCATCAGATGCTGACCCTACACTCTCAATAGTTACTGGCGTAAACCTATTAATTTTATTTAGCTATGTATATATTATTTGTTTTGCTCATTTTCAGTTACCAATCTCCTAATAAGATTCAGCTAACTGTGAGCCTGTAGGAGGACTGATTCTCCAGCTGTCTCTCCCTAACAGAATGTGTGCTTAGTCACTTATCACCTTTTTGTTATTCCTTACTTTGAAGGGAGTGTTCTGCAACAGTGCTGTGGTTCTGCTTGCCACGAGCCTGTGTCAGGCCCTGTGTCTCCAGCCTGATGGAAACTGCACTGGAGCCGGAAGCCAGTCTGAAAGATCTTACTGGAAAGTGCACAAGATCAGCTCTGGGATTTGCATGTTTGAAAGTGTGAAAAATGTACGAATGTTTCTAAGGATTCAGGATGGCCGGTGTGATGGAGCAGTAAGCATATGATTTTATTTCTTAAGGTATTTGTTAGTAACAGACATGGAAAAGATACTTTTATCAGTGTTTCAGTTTTCAGTTTTACCTACAAACATTTTGGAACTTGATGTTACATGTGGTAATTTCCCATAATTGGTGGTTTTTTTGTAAGTGGGGAATGCACCACATAGCTGTTATGAGAAGCAAGATACCCTGACCCTCTAAAAGGGGACTTCTGAACAGTATACCCTGACTATGGAAATAATTTAAAATTCTATACATTAGGAGTCCTTTAAAATCCTGAGCATAGTTAGGATATGTGAAAGTCAACTAAGGTAACATCTTTTACATACTTATAATTCTGTAGGCTAATGTTTAAATGCTTATATATAAAATTTTACCTTTATATTAGTGATTTTCTATGTATTCTTGTTTAAAACAGTGTAAAATGTATTTTTTAAATAATAGCAGAGATTTTCCCTTTTCTCTCAACAATGTACAGGTTTGTGGTAGTAGGGAGAGGAAAAGCTTAAATCTTTCTTGGACCTCTGAGTTCTTGATCTTGTTGTGGATTGAGGTGTCCGTTTAGTGAACACTAATGTTAATAACGGAAAGTAGAAAAAGTGCATGAGCCCTGTCTCAGTTACTGTACTTGTTTCTGAGAGAGAATACCCAACACCCAAGGTTAAGGAAGGAAAGGTTTATTTAGCTCACAGTTTGTAGAGGTTTCAGTCCATAATTGGCTGGGTCCAAGGCAAGGTAGCACATGGCAGAGGGCAACAGTTCATGATAGCAAAAGTAGCAAGAGGGAGAGAGCAGACAAGTCTTTTTCTATCCCTTGTATGGTATTCTGGCTACCTACCCGAGGGCAGGTGTATCCCTTGAACCTTTAATCCCAGCACTGGATCATGAGTCAGTAACAAACTCTAGATTCAGCCACTTTTGAAAAGCTCAACCCTTCCATGACTGCATGAGGCTTTGTGAACGGTATGAGGGGGGCATCTAGTCATGAACTACAACAGGCACATACATGCTTAGATATCATCCCTTACTGACTTACAAGTGCATAATAATGTTGCATCATCATTTCACAGAAGAATCCTAGCTTCAGAGACAAAGTGTCTTTAACAGTCTTTAAACTGGTAAGTATAATAATTGGAATTAAAAGCAGGTAACAATATGATTTCCTCTGATGCTCAGACATCCCACTGAAGGAGCTTCAGGCAGTAGCTTTCCCTTCATATTATCATCCTTTCAGTGCAAACCTTTTTTTTTTCCTTGAAATAGTGCACTGCTGTATGACACATACTTTTTTGAGTATTTCTGGTGATATAAGTGAGTATAGCTTCCAAGTGGGGTATGGGTAATTGGAAATTTGTAGTTTTTCTGGATGGCAACCAAAGGGACAGATCATGATTATTCATTTTCCATTAGCTACTTCATTCTCAAGTTTCATGATACATTGGGGTTTTTCAGGGAAACAGAACCAGTAGAATACAAATACAGTTATAAAAGGAGACTTACTGGATTGGTTTACACACTCAGAGCCTGAACTGCCTACAGGCCAGTGAGTCAGGGGAACCAGTAGCCAGAAGCCTCCAGAGAGTTCTGGAAGCCATGTGGAGAGCTGCTGGCTTTCCATTCCATGTTCAAATGCTGAAGTATTCCAAGTCTTACGTCAACAGATAATGCCAGAAGAGAAACCATACACACTTGAGAAAGGTGTTGCGCATGATTATAAACCTCACCATGCTCCAGCTTTTTTGGTACATCCAGTCCCTCAGTTTATCAGATGGTGCCTTCAGCATTCACAGTGAGTCTTACCCACTCTGTTTGCTGATCACAGTCGGTCTTCCCTGAAGAAAACTCTCATAGACATACCCAGAAATATGCTTTACAAAATTTCTTGGCAACTCTTAAGACAGTCAAGTTGACAATAAAAACTAACTATCACAGATGATGACTTTCTTTGTTCTCTGACTCCTCCCTTGTAAATCTCTCTGCCCCTCCTGTCTTTTTTTCCCTCCGTCTTGTTTCTTAAACTTCCTCTGTAAGTTTATAGCAGAAACCTTTATTCTATACTGAAAACTCATATTGTTGCTATCTGTTCTTCCTCCACTTTTTAGCCATGAGTCAGCATTATCTAATTAGAGTAAGAAAATGGAAAAATTCCTTTGTGTTCAATTGAAAGAAGTTGGTGAGCATGGGAAGGTGGATGGAAAGTGAAGAATTTTTTTATGTTACAGAAGAACCATTGACACAGTCATTCTTCACATGTAGTAGCTGAGTGTGAGGTTTATTAAATAACTTGCCAAGATTTCCCAACTGGTGTCAGAGCTGAGATTTTTTCTATGCTGGCTTACTCCATAAGCTTTTGTTTTGGAGGACTGAGGATAATAGGATGGAGAAACTGAGTTGATTTCTATGAGAAGATCAGGATGAAAATATATGAGAGTAATTCCAAATAAAAATACAGTTTTTTCCTTTAGCAGTATACTAAGAATCAGCCTTGGCAGCATATTAGGTAAAAAACTGGTTCTGAAATAAGTAAGTGGGAGAATGCTCTGTCCATTCCAGTCTATGTTGTAGTTTTTCAGTGCTGAGAACCCTTTTGTCTTTCCTTTCCCTGATGGTCTCATGATGAAATGCTGGTTCAGGATTTACTGGACTTTTTGGAGCTGGAGACAGGCAATTGTGCCTTGGAGTTTCAAACTAAGTATCACCTTTCTCTTAAAAGTTATTATACAGTGACTCCTACTGTCCCTGAGAAACACATGCTGCCCTTGACCTAGGCCTGTGACTTCATGTGCTTCTTGTACAACTCTTGCTGGCACTGAGGAATGCCACTCTGCCCTTGGATGTTGGCCTGTGCTGCCACGTGCTTCCTACGTGACTCCCACTGGCCCTGAGGTATGCGCATGGCCCTTAGAACTTGGCCCGAGCTGCTGCACGCTTTCTGCGCGACTCCTGCTGGCCTGGAGGAACGCCGTGCCAATGGCTGCTGGCCTCGGTGACCTTCCCCATCTCCTAGACCAAGTACTTGATCTTTAGCTCCCATTCCTCCTCCCAGAACCTTAAACTGCAGTGGATTAACTGTGTTGAGTTAAAGGGAGACTCAGTGACATCTCACCCAAACAGAAGACTTCAGCATGCTACAATCACTAGGCTCTTGTGCTGCTCCTGGTATTTGTTCTACAACTTCAACAACTTGGTGAAGTTACAACTTCACTAAGTAGAATAGAGCCAAACAGGACGAAATAGAATGAACCCACTCAGAACAAAACCATGAAAGTGATACAGGACTTCAAAACAAGATAGCATTCTGAGGACACGTGGACTGATGTCACTGGCCTGCCCTTCAGCCCAGAACCACATACACCACTGCATTGTGTTTCCCATGTGCCCCATGGATGCTTGGGCTGATGCCACTGGCCCACTCCTTAGCCTAGGACCGTGTATGCCACAGTGCCCTGCAGACACCTGACTGATGCCACTGGCCCACCCCATGGCCCAGGATCACCTACACTGCTGCACTGCACTTCCCACATGCTGAGCGGATGCACAGACCCAAGATACCTGTTGGCCCCTCGAGGACACTCCCTACCTCCTGGACCTAATACTGCTCTTGATCTTCAGCTTGCAACCTTTCTCCCAGAACCTTGGGCTACAATGGATTAACTGTACTGGCTTGAAGGGAGGTTCAGTAACTGCCTCACCCAAACAGAAGATCAGCAGGCTCCAGTCAGTGTGGTGAGTATGTCCCTAAATAGAGGTATACAGTGTGTAAATAGGCCAGTTATAAAGCTTCCTCCAACTAACTGTAAGACCTTGATGAGTCTGGCAAGAGTGTGGGTGACTCCTTCCTGTACACAGAGAACATCAGACAGGAGTGTGCCAATAAGGACTCCTCAAACTTGGAGAAAGTCAAAAGGTCTTATGAGACACACAGGCACACAATAGGGACACAGTAGGGCCTGACCTGACACAAACACTATAGATAGGGATATTTGGCGACCTGGAATAACCTGAAGATAAAGTAATGGCAGGAACTAATAGTTGACCTACCTCAATACTACTAGGCTTGTCAGCTCAGGAAGAATGTAGGACTTACCCAATAGGCCCTGCAGGGGGAAGTCAGGTGGGACTGGCCCAACTCTTCATTGTGGGACCCAGAAATTGGACAAACATCAACCTTACAGTAGGACCTCAAGACACACTCTACCAACAGTTGACAGTAGTGGGACTGAAGGACCAAATATTAACTTGAAAGGAGAAAATAGCAAAATTAAAAAGCAAAATGCGATCTCAAACATCTAGTCCACCAGGGGCAAGTACAGGAGACATTGAAATAGAGGACTTCAAAATTAACATACTGGAAATCTCTGAAAAGATAGTGAGTGAAATAAAAAAAAAAAAAAAAAACAACTCCATGAGGCTATAGAGGAAATCAGATTAGAAGTACTCTCCCATGTAAAGACCGAAATAACAACCTTTGCAAAGGAGTTGCTGAGCACAGCTAAAGAAGAAATAGAGAAAAAAGTACAAAAGCATGGGAAACTGATTGAAACCTTGAATTAACAATATAGAAAACAAGCAGAATTCATGAAAGAAACTCAAAGAGACATCCAAGAAACAAAAAATTTTATTGAAAGCTGACAAAACCAATACCTCAGCAATGAAGCTGAGGATAGGATTTCAGACCTTGAGGACAGGATCACAATTAGTTATGATGAAAGCATAGAACTTTAAAAAATAACAAAGTAGCATGAAGTGACAATCCAGCAGCTTCAAGATGATGCCAAGAGAAACAATATAAGATTAATAGGCATCAGTGAAGATGCAGGAACCAATGTAAATGACATAACTAAAATATTCACAGAAGTAATAGCAGAAAATTTCCCAAACATGAGGAAAATGTGATATGCAAATAAGTGAGGCATATAGAATGCCAAACAGTCACAACCAACATAAATCTACACCCAGACATATAATAATTTAGATCTCAGACATACAGCATAAAAACAGAATGTTAAAACTGTTAGAGAAAAGACATAACTCACCTATAGGAAAACTCACCTATCAAGGAATCATAGCAGACTTTTCAGCACAAACCCTTAAGTCAAGATGAGCTTGGAGTGAGGTATTTCAAACCCTGAGAGAAAACAACTTTCAACCCAGACTGATGTACCCAGAAAAACTTTCATTTAAACTTAATGGAGAAATACTTCTACGACAAAGAACAACTGAAGGAATTCATGTCCACCAAAGCAACCCTAGAAAGAGTATTGAAAGACATACTAGATAGAGATAAAAATGACCATAATCTCCATAACGGCAATAGAAAGAAACCACTAGGTAGGACCAGCAATTTAAACAAGGGGAAAAGCAGAAAGCAAACAACTGGAACATAAAATGGCAAAGTTGAGCCAGTACATATCAGTGATATTCATAAATGTAAATGGCTTCAATTCTCCTATCAAAAGAAATAGTTTGACAGAATTGATCAAGAAACATGATCCCACAATATGCTGTATACAAGAAACATATATGGCTCAAAAGGAATCTCATAGATTAAAAGTCAAAGGATGGAAAACAGTACTCTGTGCAATAGGAATCCAGAAAAAAGCAGGGGCAACTATTCTACTTGTAGACAATGTGAACTTCAAACCTAAAATGATTAAAAGAGATAAAGAAGGTCACTACCTACTCGTTAGTGGCAAAATTCAAGAGGAAGAACTAACAATTATATATGCACCAAATACAGGAGCACCAACTATATAAGACAAATACTAATGGACATGAAAAACCAAATGCACAAGAACACAGTTGTAATAGGGGACCTTAACACTCCATTGTCACAAAGAAATAGATCAACTAGACAAAAAGTCAGCAAAGAAATAATAGAACTGAATAATATCTGCAAGCAATTTGACTTACTGGATATTTACAGAATGTTCTACCCAACCACATCAGAATACACATTCTTCTCAGCTGTGTGTGGGACATTTTCCAAAATAGACCATATATTATCCCATATAACATTCTTAAGTAACTGCAAAAGTATTGAAATTATCCCATGTGTAATATCTGACCATAACACACTGAGATTGGAAATTAATGGCAAAAGAAATCACAAAATCTGCACAAATACATGGACATTAAATAACAACCTTCTGAACAACCAGTGGGCTACAGATGAAATTAAAGAAGTAATAAAGCAATACCTACAATTCAATGAAAATGCATAAACAATATACTGTAATCTGTGGAACTCAATGGAAGTGTTCTTAAGCAAGAAATATATAGCAACAAATTATTATATCAAGAAAACAGAGTACAAATAAACAACCTAGTGCTTTAGCTCAAGCTTCTAGAAAAAGAAGAGCAAGTTAAACTCAAAGCTCATAGAAGAAAGGAAATTGTAGAGATTAGAGCAGAAATCAATGCAATTGAAACTAAAGAAACAATACAAAGAATTAATGCATCAGAAAGCTGGTTTTTTGAGAGAATAAACAAAATTGACAAACCTGTAGCTAACCTTCTCAACAGAAAGAAAACACCCAAATCCATGCAATAAGGACTGAAAAGAGGGAAATTACTACAGATCTATGGAAATTCAAAAGATCATGAGTGCCTACTTTGAAAATCTCTACTCACATAGTGAGTAGAGATGAGGAGTACATGAGTGCTTGAGTAGTACATGAGTAGTAGATGAGTGCCTACTTTGAAAATCTCTACTCACATAGTGAGTAGAGAAAACACAGAGGAGATGGACAGATTTCTAGAAATATGAACAACCAAAGCTCAATCAAGAAGATATAGCAATTTTGAATAACCTAATATCAGCTATTAAAATTGAAAATGTACTTAAAAACTTACCAACAAAGAAAAGCCCAGGTCCTGATGGATTCAGGCTGAATTTTACAAGAAATTTAGAGAACATTTTATGTCAATACCCCTTAAATTCTTCAATGAAATTCAAAAGGAAGCTATCATCCCTAGATCTTTCCTGGAGGCAAGTATTATTCTGATACCAAAACCAGAGAAAGACCCAACCAAAAGGAGAACTATAGACCAATCTCACTAATGAACATTGAAGCAAAGATTCTCAATAAAATACTGGCTAATAGAATGCAGCAAATCATCAAGAATATACATCATGACCAAATGGGATTTATTCCAGGATTACAGGGATGTTTTAACATATGCAAATCAATAAATGTAATACACCACATCAACAGAGCCAAGAACAAAAACCACATGGTCATCTCTTTTTTTTTTTTTTATTTAAGAGGAAAAAGAGAAAAACACAAAACAAACCAAAGCGGCGTAAGGGTACACGCAATACAGAACTACAAAACAAAACAAAACAAAACAAAGCAAAAAACCATAACAGTAAGAAATTACCTGCTAGTAGATTACACACTATTTTCTTGAAAATAGTTCCTCAAATCACAGTATCAAAGAACACAAGGTGGACATTCAAACAGGGAGACTGCAAACAGCTGTGTTCAATGTTCCAAAAACATTGATAAAGTCAGCTATTTAACACCCCCAAACACACTTGCTGTTATATCCATTAGAGCTCTTTTTCTTTTTTTTTTCCCTCTCTTTTTTACAACAAAATTTACACATCTTGGATTTTATTACTCCTTAGTGCTTATTACTTTCTTTGGCGGGGGGCGAGGGAAGAATACAGTCAAATATGGCAAAACAAAGCTGTCAGTCAATACCAAGGATAGACATAGCACATGGTGTAGAACAGAGTACAAGTTTATCAACAATGGTTATCAACGTTGTCCCTTGTTTCCTTAAAAAGAATTGTCTATCTTATTAGATATTATAAAGTTGGACAAAACAGTAGAGAACAAGACCAATAAAACTTAGGCATTGTAAACATTACAGGACTTCCAAAGAAGACAATAGTCAAACCTGAATGGGTATCTTAGTGAATCTTATTGTCTTCAAAGTAGTTGCCTATGTCTTCAAACTTGATACTATCATATAGAATGGAACAGAGTCTAATCAGTCAAAACAAGATCGTGGGAGTACTACAGGACTTCAAAACAAGTTAATAGGTAATCGAAAAGAGTTACTATTTATATATCCTAATTTTTTTGAATTTTTTCTTTAATTAAGACAAACATAAGAAATGACTAAATAATTTTTTTTGAAACAATAAGGGGGAGATTGAGATAAAACAGGACATAACAATATAACAATAGAGGTCACAGCATGACTGTTTCAATAACCTAGTACTTCACCACCTTATAACCTGACTTAATAGTAGTTACCATAGTGTCTTTTTCCTTGAAATATTTGGGTAAAACTTCATATACTCTAGCTTCAAATATTTTCATATCAAGAAGCCCAGAATAAAGCCTTTCTAATTAATGAGTGAAAACTTTATAAGGCTTCAAGGCCACCTAATGGGGAATCATGATTACCACATATTTTTATATATTTGAATCATTACTTACATTAGGGAAACTATTCGGTATTCACACATGCGAGATTGATTTATTTCACTTATGAGTATGGTCTCAAGCTGCGCCCATTTATTGATAAATATCTCAATGTGATCCTTCTTTATAGCTGAATAATACTCCATTGTATAGAAATACCACAACTTTTTTATCCATTCCTCAGTTGATGGGCACTTGGGTTGTTTCCAAGATCTGGCGATTACAAATTGTGCTGCTATAAACATAGGTGCACATATATCACTGTGGTATGATGCTTTCAGTTCTTCTGGGAATATGCCTAGAAGTGGAATAGCTGGAATAAATGGGATTTCCAGTCCCAACTTTTTGAGAAATCTCCAGACAGATCTCCACAAAGGCTGTACCAGTCTACACTCCCACCAGCAGTGCAGGAGAGTTCCTTTTTCCCCACAGCCTCTCCAGCATTTGTTGTCGGTTTTCTTGATCCTGGCCATTCTTTCAGGAGTGAGATGGTATCTCAGTGTGGTTTTAATTTGCATTTCTCTAATGACCAATGATGATGAGCATTTTTTCATGTATTTATTTGCCATTTGCATTTCTTCATCTGAGAATTGCATATTCATCTCAGATGCCCATTTTTGGATTGGATCTTTGAATTTCGGAGGTCTGAGTTTCTTTAATTCTTTGTATGTTTTAGACAAGAGGCCCTTGTCTGAGAGAGAGTTCACTGAAACCTTTTCCCAGTTTGTGGGTTTTCTTTTCACTATGCTGGAGATTTCTTTTGACATGCAGAAACTTTTTAATAAGAAGTGGTCCCAGTTATTGATTCTGGGAAGTATTTCTCGTGCGGTTTGAGTCCTGTTCATGAATTCTTTACCTACTCCTATGTCTCCAAGGTTTCTACCTATTTTGTCTTCCAATAGATTTAGTGTTTCTGTTTTAATATTCAGATCTTTGACCCATTTAGATTTTAATTTAGTACATGGTGATAGACATGGGTCTAGCTTTAGTTTTCGGCAAATGGAGAGCCAGTTTTTCCAGCACCATTTATTAAAGAGACTGTCGTTCTTCCAGTGAACCTGCTTGGCTCCTTTATCAAAAATAAGGTGATTGAGTGTGTTCGTAGTTGTGGTTGTATCTTCTAATCTATTCCACTGATCTTCAGCTCTGTTTTGATTCCAATACCATGTTGATTTTACTACTGTTGCTTTGTAGTATAACTTCAAGTCAGGGATTGTGATGCCTCCTGCTTTGTCTTTGCTGCTTAGAATTGCCTTTGCGATTCTAGGTCTCTTCTGGTTCCAGATGAAATTTAGGAGTGATTGCTCTAGATCTATAAGGTATGTTGATGGTATTTCTATTGGGATTGCATTGAATCTGTATAACAGTTTTGGGAGAATGGCCATTTTCACAATGTTTGTTCTTCCTATCCATGAGCAAGGGATATCTTTCCATTTTCTGAGATCATCTTCAATTTCCTTTTTCAGTGTATTATAATTTTCACTGTATAAGTCTTTCACTTCTTTCTTTTTTTTTTTTTTTTTTGTCTTTTTCCTTTTTATCGGTACCGGGGATCGAACTCACGACTGCCTGCTTTCAAGGCAGGCGCTTATGCCGCTGAGCTAAATCCCCAGCCCCTGTCTTTCACTTCTTTCGTAAGAGTAATTCCTAAATATTTCATTTTTTTGCTTGCTAATGTGAATAGTCCAGTTTCTCTTATTTCCCTCTCTGTAATTTTGTTGTTCGTGTATAGGAATGCTATTGATTTCTGAGTATTGATTTTGTATCTAGCCACATTACTGAATTTATTTATTGTATCTAAGAGTATTTCAATGGATTTTAGGGGGTCTTCTATGTAGAGTATCATGTCATCTGCAAACAATGATAATTTAACTTCTTCTTTTCCTATCTTTACCCCTTTTATTTCTCTTTCTTGCCTAATTGCTCTGGCTAGTACTTCCAGTACTATATTAAATAGGAGTGGTGATAAAGGACATCCTTGTCTTGTACCCGATTTTAAAGTAAAGGCTTTCAATTTTTGGCCATTTAGTATGATGCTGGCTGTTGGTTTGTCATAAATGGCCTTTATTATATTGAGGTAAAGACCATTTATTCCAATTTTCTGTAAAGTTCTTATCATGAATAAGTGTTGGACCTTATCGAAGGCTTTTTCTGCATCTATAGAGATGATCATGTGATTCTTATTTTTGGCTTTATTGATATGGTGGATTACATTTATTGATTTGCGTATGTTGAACCATCCTTGCATTCCTGGGATGAATCCCACTTGGTCATGGTGTATAATCTTCTTGATGATTTTCTGGATCCTATTTGCCAATATTTTATTGAGGATTTTTGCATCTGTGTTCATTAGGGAGATCGGTCTATAGTTCTCTTTTATAGTTGGGTCTTTCTCAGGTTTTGGTACTAGAGTAATATTTGCTTCCAGGAATGACTTAGGAAGGATTGCTTCCCTTTCAATTTCATTGAATAGTTTGAGGAGTGTCGGCATTAGGTCTTCTTTATATTTCTTGTAGAATTCTGCAGTGAATCCATCTGGGCCTGGGCTCTTCTTGGTGGGCAAGGACCCAATTACATTCTCAATTTCATTAGCAGAGATTGGGTTATTCAACAGTTTTATATCCTCTTGATCTAGCTTTGGTACTTCATATGCTTCTAAGAATCTGTCTATTTCTTCTGTGTTATCAAACTTTTGAGAGTAGAGGTTTTCGAAATAGGTGTTGATGATCCTCTCTATTTCTATTGGGTCTGTAGTGATTTCTCCTTTTTCATTTCTTATTGCATGAATTTGAGCTTTTTCTTTCCTTTTTTTAATAAGGTTGGCTAGGGGCTTATCGATTTTATTTATTCTTTCAAAGAACAAACTCTTTGATTCGTTGATTCTTTGGATTGTTTTCTTAGTCTCTATTGCATTGATTTCTGCTCTGATTTTTATAATTTCCTCTCTTCTTTTGGCTTTGGGCTTGACTTGCTCTTCTTTTTCTAGCTGTTTGAGGTGTAGCATCAAGTTATTTATTTGTATTCGTTCTGTTTTCCTGATGTGGGAACTCAGTGCAATAAATTTTCCTCTCAGAACGGCTTTCATTGCATCCCACAGATTCCGGTAAGTTGTATCTGCATTTTCATTTTCTTTTAGGTATTGTTTAATTTCTTCTTTAATTTCTTCTGTGACCCACTGATTACTCAAGAGTGTGTTATTTAGTTTCCATGTGTTTGCGGAATTTTTGCAGTATTCTTTGTCATTAATTTCTAATTTCAGAGCGCTATGATCCGATAATATGCAAGGGATGATTTCAACTCTTTTGCATTTGCTTAAATATGTTCTGTGAGCTAATATATGGTCTATTTTAGAAAATGATCCATGTACTGCTGAGAAGAATGTGTATTCTGATGTTGTTGGGTGGAACATTCTGTATATGTCTATCAAACCCATTTGTTCACAGGTGTGATTCAGTTCTGTTATTTCTTTGCTCATTTTCTGTCTGGTTGATCTGTCCCTTGGTGTCAGTGGTGTATTAAGGTCTCCTGTTACAATTGTGTTACTGATAATTTGAGTTTTCATTTCTGTTAATAATTGTTTTATATAACTGGGTGCTCTGGAGTTTGGTGCGTATATATTTAAGATAGTTATCTCTTCCTCTTGGAGTTTTCCCCTTACGAGTATGTAGTGACCTTCTTTGTCCTTTATGGTCATTGTTGGTTTAAAGTTCACGTTGTCTGCAAACAGAATGGCTACTCCTGCCTTTTTTTGGATTCCTGCTGCATGAAGGATTGTTTTCCATCCTTTGACTTTCAGTCTGTGAGTATCTTTCTGGGTTAGATGGGTTTCCTGTAAACAGCATATGGTTGGATTTTGTTTCTTGATCCATTCTGCTAGTCTGTTTCTTTTGATTGGTGCATTGAGACCATTTACATTAATGGTTATTACTGTTAAGTGCTGGTTAATTGTAGGAATGTTATCTCTCTGCTGTTGCATCTTTATCTTTCGGTTCTGTTTAATTATTTGCTTTGCTTAGTGGTTTTTTCCTTTGTGTATCTAAACTGTCTTTCAATATTTTTTGCAGGGTTGGTTTGGTGTTCATGAAGTTCTTCAGCTGTTCTTTGTCATGGAAGTATCGTATTGCACCATCTATTTTGAATGATAGTTTTGCAGGATATATCAGTCTTGGTTGGAAATCATTTTGCTTTAGGATCTGGAATACTTCACTCCATGCTCTTCTTGACTTTATCGTTTGTGCTGAGAAGTCTGCTGTGATTCTGATAGGTTTTCCTTTATAAGTGATTTGTCTTTTCTCTCTGACAGCTTTTAATAATCTATTCTTGTGTTGGATTTCTGGGATGGTGACTATTATATGTCTGGGTGTAGTTTTATTTTGGTTATGACTGTTTGGAGTTCTATATGCTTCACTGATCCTGATGTCAGTTTCTGATCTCATGCTTGGGAAATTTTCAGCTATTACTTCTCTAAATATCCTCCTGACATCCTTCATGTTGTCTCCCTCTCTTTCATTAATCCCTATCATTCTTATGTTATTCTTCTTTGCATCGTCTTGCAGTTGTTGAATTGTTGTTTCCTGGTTCCTTGTTATTTTCAAAAGATCTTTCCTTTCCTGTTCACTAGCTGCAATCCTGTCTTCAAGGTCTGAAATTCTATCTTCACTTTCATTAAGGCGGTTTTTACAACTTTCAGTGGAGTTTTTTATTTCCTGTATATCTCTGTGCATCTGCATTATGTATTCTGTTTGTTTCTTATATTGCTCCTCTAGGGATTCTATCTTTTTGTTTAGTTCCTCCAATTTTTTATCTGTGTTTTCTTTAGATATATTTAGAATCTCTTTCATTTCTTTTATCATTTCTTCTTTTATCTGGGAGATTATTTCGAGTTTGAATTTCTTTAAAGCTTCCTGGAGTTGCTTGTCAATTTCAGTGGCTATTGTGTCCGATATATGAGGTGGATGGGATATATTTTCTTCTATATACATCGCTCCTAGGGTTTCTTGAGATGGGCTGGAGGTTTGAGGTTGTAATTTGGTCTTTCGTTTTGTCATTTTCCTATATTTCTGTGTTTCAAGTGTTATTTGAAAGCTTCCTCAGGATCTGTTGAAAATCCCCTTCTATGTTTGGAGCTACTGGGACTCTGGCGCCGCGCTACTCCAAGCCATTAGGCCTACAGAACCAGTGGCCCTCCTCTGCCTGCTCAGAACTCCGCAGTTCCAGACAAGCTGGGCCTCAGGGACACTGTGCGCCCACCTGCCCCTTGGAAGCTCCACAGTTCTTCAATCGCAGCCGGGTTAGGGTACTCACCACAGGCCGCAGTGCTTCAGGAACCTGTGGACCCTCCCTGGTTGCAGAGATATCCACAGTCCTCCAGACACGCAGAGAGGCCGGTGAGGGCACCCCAGATCTGCCCAGCTCCTCCTCTGCAGACCTATGGCCAGGCGCGGCAGCTAAACAGGCTGGGCTAGGCTGGTAGTGTGGGCCAGCCCACCTATCGGGAGCTCAGCAGGTCTCCAAATGAAGCCGGGAATGGGGAGGCTGATGTGGAAGCCTCAAACCCACCTCTCTCCTTCACTGCACCTGGAAGCCTGAGGGAACTCCAGCAGTCTGGGCGCAGAAATCCAGAGTCCACATGGTCATCTCAATAGATGCAGAAAAAATTTTCAATAAGGTCCAACACATGATAAAAACCCTTCCGAAACTCAGAATACACAGTGTCTACCTCAATCTTATGAAGGCCATCTATGACACACCAACAGCCAACATTATACTAAATGGACAAAAACTGAAAGCTTTTACTTTAAAATCAGGAGCAAGACAAGGTTGTCCACTATCATAACTCCTATCCAATATAGTTCTGGAAACACTAACCAGAGCAATCAGACAAGAGGGAGAAATAAAAAGAATAAAGATAGGAAAGGAAGAAGTTAAATTGCATTATTTGCAAATGACACGATACTCTATATAGAAGACCCAAAAAACTCCATTAAAAGACTACTAGAGGTAATAAACAACTTCAGCAGTATAGCTGGATACAAAATTAGTGCTCAAAAATCAATAGCATTCCTGTACACAAACAAAAAACTCACTGAGAGAGAAATTATGGAAATATCACCTACCCAATAGAATCAGCCTAAGAATGTAAAAGACCTATATGCTGAAAATTATGCTACACTAAAAAAGGAGATTGAAGAGGATATTAGAAAATGGAAGGATATTCCTTGCTCTTGGGTAGGAAGACCCAACATTGTGAAAATGGCCATACTTACAAAACTGTTATACAGATTTAATGCAATCCCAATCAAACTACCATTAACATACCTAACAGATCTAGAGAAAACACTCCTAAAATTCATTTGGAAACAGAAGAAACCTACAATAGCAAAGGTGATTCTGGGCAACAAAGGCAACGCAGGAGGCATCTCAATTCGTGACTTGAAACTATATTACAAAGCCACAGTGATAAAAATCAGAGTGGTACTGGCCCAAAACAAAACAAAACAAAACAAAACAAAACAACAGACCTCAGGATCAATGGAATAGATTAAAAGATGCAAGCACAAGTACTAAGAAACTCACCCACTTGATATTTGACAAAGTAGACTAAACATGTTCACTGGAAGAAGGATAGCCTCTTTAATAAATTGTATTGGAAAAATTGGCTCTCCACATGCTGAAGACTGAAACTAGATCCATGCCTATCACCATGTACAAAACTAAAGTCTAAATGGATCAAATACCTAAATATTAAAACAGAAAGACTAAATCTACTGCAAGACAACCTAGGTAGTGGCCTTGGAGACACGGGTAGGCAGAGAATTCATGAACAATATGCAAATTGCACTGGAAACACTTCAAAGAATCAACACCTGGGATCTCATATTACTGAAGTTTCTGCAATTCAAAAGAAATCCCCAACAAAGTGAAAAGAAAACTCACAGAATGGGGAAGAATTTTAGCCAGTAACCTCTCAGAGAAAGGACTTATATCCAGAACATATAAAGAATTGAAATGCATAAAGCCTCCCAAATTCAAAGATCCTCTCTAAAAATGGGCATCTGAGATGAACTCACAGTTCTCAGATAAAAATATACAAATGGCAAATAAATATATGAAGAAATGTTCACCATCACTGGTCATTCAAGAAATGAAATTAAAACAGCATTAAAATTTTATCTCACTCTGGAAAGAATGGCTGCCATCAAGAAATCAGCTGATAACAAATGTTGAACGAGGCTGCAGGGAAAAAGGAACACTTCTCAACTGTTGGTGGGAGTGTAGACTGGTGCAACCACTGTGGAAATCAGTATGGAGAATTCTCAGAAGACTAAGATTGGAAGTTCCATTCAATGTAGCTATTCCCCTCCTGGGTATTTTCCCCCCAAAACTGAAAATGTCATATCACAGTTATATATGTGCACCAGTGTTCACAGCAGCACAATTTGTAATAGCTAAATCTTGGAAACAAAAAAGATGCCCATCACCTGCAGAGTGGATGAAAAAGATGTGGTATTTTTATACAATGGAATATTACTAAGCTATAAAAAGTATGATCTTGAGGCCTTCATAGGTAAATGGAGACAGCTTGAAACTATCTTCATAAGTAAAATAAATAAGAATCATATTTACAAATATCACCTTGTGTCTCTAGTGTGAAAAGAAATAAGAACTGTAGGAGCAATAAAACCCAAAATGTGTAATTGCTATTGTAAAAGAGAGGAAAAGAAAATGCTCTAAAGGATATAACTGTGTGTATGTTTAAGTGTGTAAGATTGATTACTAAGTATTACTAAGTTTTTGTTGGATCATTGAACTGAACTGTTTGCAGTGTCAGTCTTTGAATTTCCAGTTTATATGCTTTAAGTTTATAACTTGAACAGCTATTTCTAAGAGGACAATATGTAATTTATCAACCAGTGATTTCTTATTGGTTATTTTTTGAAATTATGTATTATTTCTGTTTTGTGTTTTTTTTCTTTAAATAAAACTTTATAAAAAGTTATTTTACAATTAAAAATAGCAGAAGCTTTCTCTGCTGTTGGGTGAAGATAGCCAAAGTGGAGAACCCCATAAGATCTATTGATAAAGGTCAAAGAACAAATATTTTGCTTCCCTGGGATAGGGCATATATGTTTTTAAATAAGGATTGCAGGTATAAGACAGAGAGTGTCTAGATTTTTGGATGAAAACATCACGTTTGCTTCATGTGCTTTGACAGGAGTTATATCATTACTCTAAAATATGCAAAGGCAACACATATCTGAAACTGGTTCTGAATAGAAAAGAGTTTGGTAGGGGGACTATGTAAAAGTGCAATCCAGAATATATCTCCAGGTGATATTCAAAATACTACATTTAATAACTAGTTCACTACATTGCAACTGCTAGACTACAACTTTGGGCAAGAGCAAGGAACTTTGGGGGTCTAGGATAAGGGTGAAGCATTGGTTGGCTGTCCCATTTTCCCTGCTGGGATCTGGCCCCTGCTTTCTACTCTGGCAAGTTGCTTCCAGAAGCTTTCCCATACTGGGCAGCAAAAACTTCAGGGAGACGAGAGGGCAGTCAGTTTACAGATATTCACCATTCAGTGTGGGAGCATTTTAGTATTTAAAATGGATATGCATTCTGGGTCAGCGGAGAAGCCTCTCTCTTTTATATTTTAATTCTCTTCTTAAGGTAAAATTACTCTACTCTGTGGGTGTTTACTATATATAATTTTCACTTGTTCTAGATTTGTTATACAACTGTAAATCTTGCACATATGATTAAAAGTGGCAAATTATTAGTTATCACATTGTCATTTTCCAGACTGTGTTTGATGCTATTTTTATTGATAATTGTACTACTTTAGCCAAGTGACATAGTTGTTGTGATTAATTGATCTTTTTTGTATGCCAATACTTAAGGATATGTTTGAGGGACATAAACAATACTACAGTCCTGTACAAAAGAACTGAGTGCTCTGTAAAACAGGCTGGAAACTCTCATTCTTTTTTTTTTTTTTTTTTTTTTTTTTTTTTTTTTTTTTGTCTTTTTTGTTTTTATCGGTACCAGGGATTGAACTCACGACTGCCTGCTTACAAGGCAGGCACTTATGCCGCTGAGCTAAATCCCCAGCCCTGAAACTCTCATTCTTAATAAGCAGAAGAGGTAGGATGTTTGGACAGACTCAAAGGGAAAAGCCAGCTGTTCTTAGAAGACATCTCTGAAGAGCAGTTATTTCCTAAAGAGATGTCAATATTATAATAAAGCTACCTATCAAAAGCAATTACAAGCATCAATGCAGAAAACAAACAAACAAACAAACAAACAAACAAAAAAGAAAATGAGAAAACATGGAAGCTGGATGCAGCTCCAGACAACCAGCTTCTGCAAGGCAGATCCAGGGGATATTGGAATGGAAGAAAAAAACGCCACTCAGCTGAACTATCTGAAATACCAGCAGAAGTAAGAAAACAGATTAATGAGTCTCTTCAAAACAAAATAAAACAAATAATTACACATATAATTAAAGAGATGATGATTATAAAGGACATGATTAGTGAATCAAGAGTAAAACTTTTTTTTAAAATTTTATTTACGGAGAAAAAAAACAGAAAAGGGGTACAAGTTATACAGAATTTCAGAAAAAATAAACAGGAAATCACTAGTTAATTACATATTGTCATCTTAGAAATAGTTGTTGAAGTTACAAAATTAAAGCATATAGAGGGGACTTTTAAACAGTGAGACTGCAAACAGTTTTGTTCAATGATCCAACAAACTCAGTAATATGGTTATCTATTTTATACACTTAAATATATATGCAGTTATATCCTTTAGAGCACTTTTCCTTTCTTTTGTACAATGACAATTACACATTTTGGGTTTTATTACTCCCACAGTTCTTATTACTTTTTTTAAAATTTTATTTAAGGAGAAAAGAAAAAAAAAGAGAAAGGGTTCAGTTATACAGATTTACAGAAAAAAAAATGAACAGTAGGAAATCACTAGTTAATGGATTACATATTGTCATATTAGAAATAATTGTTCAAGTCACAAAATTAAAGCTTGTAAAGTGGACATTCCAACAATGATAATGCAAACAGTTCTGTTCAATGATCCAATAAAACTCTGTGATATCATTTACTATTTTATACACTCAAATGTACATGCAGTTATATAGTTTAGAGCACTTTCTTTTCCTCTCTTTTGTACAATGACTATTACACATTTTGGGTTTCATTGCTCACATGGTTCTTATTGCTTTTTTGGAAGAGAGTAAAACCAAATGAGACATAACAGAACAGAATTGGTCAAGTCAAAAGGGTGGACATAATAGATAATATAAAAACATAATACAAGGTGATCAACAATGGTTACCATAATGCCTCCCGCTATCTCTAATAGAATTGCCTATATCATTAGTTATCATACAATTGAACAAAACAGTAAAGAACAAAACGGACAAAACCAAAACATTGGAGACATTGTAGGTCTTCAAAAGTAGATAAAAGTCAACGAGAATGGGCGTTATAATGAATCTCTTATTACTTTTTTTTGAAGAAAGTAAAACCAAATGTGACATACCAGGACAGAGTCAGTCAAATCAAAAGAAAAGTATGGACATAATACATAATGTAAAAACAAAATACAAGGTGATCAACAATGGTTACCATAATGCCTCTTGTTATCTTAAAAAGTGCCTATATCATCAGTTATAATAAAATAGAACAAAACAGTAAAGAATAAGACCAATAAAACCAAAACATTGGAGATATTAGAGGACTTCAAAAGAAGATAATAGTCAACCAGATTGGGTGTCACAATGAATCTTATTGTCTTCATAGTTGTTGCCTATACTTTCAAGCTTGGTACTATCTAGCATAACAGAATAGAGGAAAATCAGTCAAAACAAGATGGTGAGAGCAATACAGTCTCAAATCAAGTTAATAGGAAATCAAAGTGGGTTACTATAATATATCCTGCTATTTTTTATTTATTTTTCCCTTAATTAAAAGGATAAAAATGAAAAAGTAGATAATAAAAAGGAGATTGAGATAAAAAAAAAGAGGGCATAACAACAAAACAGTGCAGGTCCAAACATAGCCATTTAAGCAAAATAGTGTTTCACCACAAGATAATCTCGACATAATAGTAGTTACCATAGTGTTTCTTCCCTTAAAATCTTTGGGTATAACTTGGTGTACTGTAGCATCAAACGTATCAAGACAATGTAAAACCATTCAAGAGAATGACAGTATTACAGGGTATTTATAATCAACTAACAGAAAATGAACAATGGTTTCTGTATAATCTCCTTGTCTATAAAAGTTTTTGTTTATATTATCACATGTAATAAAATCCAATAAGATACAACACGTTAAAACCGATGGAGACACGAACAAAAGCTTGATGGGACTTCAAAACAAGAGGATATTAAATCAGCACTACCTATTATGATGTCTTGTTTTCTCCAAAATGGCTGTTCCCACCATCCAACCTTCTCGACCTCGTTTCTGTTGAGCTCTTTTTCTGTCATTAGTTGTCAGTTTGTCCTCTTCATTTCACTTTCTGCTCCATTCATTGTGGCTGCTCTGCCACTGTTTCTGGAATCTTTGTATTTTTCATTTCTACAATATCCTGCAGTAATCTCTGTAGAGTTGAACTGGTGGTTGCAAATTCACCTAGTTCCTCTTTATCCTGGAAGCACCTTGTTTTTCCATCAATTTCTAGGGACAGTTGTGCAGGATATATCAATCTTGGCTGGAGATTATTATCTTTCAAAGCTTGAATTATTTCCCCCCACGCTCTTCGTGATTTGATGGTTTGTGCTGAGAAGTCTGCTATAATTCTGATGGGTGTTCCCTTGTAAGTGATCTGTTTCTTGTCTTTGATGGCTTTTAATATTCTGTTCTTATATTGGATTTCTGGAATTTTGATTATTATATGTCTGGGTGTAGCTCTGTTTGGGTTGTAAGTGGCTGGGGTCCTGTATGCCTCATACATCTGAGTATCTTTATCCTTTGCTAAATTAGGGAAATTCTCCTTGATTATTTCTGTGAATAGCTTTTGTAGTTCATTTTTTGAGTCCCTACTTCTTCTTTTATGTTCTTAATTCTTAAGTTATAGATCTCTTATCATCTTCTAGTCTTTGTATTATTGCTGTTTGTTTTCTTGTTATTTTTAAGAAGTTTTTCACTTCATGCTCCCACCTTACAAATCTGTCCTCCAGTTCTGATAATCCATCCTTAGTTTCTTTCAAGCTGTTATGCCAGCTTTCAATAGAGTTTTTAGTTTCCTGGTAATCTCTGTGAACCTGCTTCACGTATTCTATGTTTTCTCTATTTTCTCCATCAAACAATTCTCCCCTTTTTTTCTGTTCTTCCATTCCACCATCTTTTTTTTCTTGGGTGGTGCTTAGCATTTCTCTAACTATTCTACTAATTTCTTGCTTTATTTCATTAAATACTTCATTTTTGAACTTGTCTTTGAGGCTCCGGAGATACCGCTTTATATCTATCGGTGCCGTGTCTGATATTGCATGTTTTCTGTCTTCATTCTCTTTGGCATTTACCTTTCCTGGATCAGTGTTCTCAGGACTGGGGACTGAGGACCCTTTCTTGTTGCTCCCTTTTCCCATACTTTTTGTTCCTTGTATACAAGCGTATGTAGGAGGCCCTGTTTTTTTTTTTTTTTTGTTTGTTTGTTTTTGTTTTTGTTTTTTTCTCTTTGTCTGTTGCAGTTTGTTTGAATCCGCTGGCTAGGTGTTCCCGCTCACTGCAGTGTACTAGGGAGACACAGACCTGGGCAGCCTCTGCTGGGCCCGCCCCTCCAGGTCAACCTACTGAGTGTTTCACTGCTAGAGTACACTGCCAGGTGCAGGGACCTGATTTGGGCTAGCCTACAGGATCTTAGTCCACTGCGTCATCAGGCCAAGTGCTCCCCCCCACTCCCCCTTGAGAGGGGAATATGTGACTAAAGTCACTGCAGGGTCCTGTTCCGGCTAGTCTGCTCATTCCAGAATGTCCTCTGTTTTAGCCTCCTAGTCTATGAAAGGGTCCCCATTTCTCTCACTCACCACAGGTTGATGCAGGGCTCCCTGCCAGTCCCGCTCTCAATGCCGTTTGGTTCGCCAATTCCAGCTCTCAGAGCTTTCGTGCATCTCTCTCCCTGCTGTGTGGATTGGAATGCAGTATCAGCAGCAGGAAATTCAAATCGCGGCTTCCAATGGTGGGGGATCCAGCTTCCACCCTGAAATTTTATCTGTTCCTGTTATAGCATCAGAATTGCATTTCCAGTTGGTTTCTCTCAGCTTACTTCATTCCTGGGTCGACAGGGTACATCTCCCCTTGCGTAGGACTCCTCACACGGCACCGCTCCTGGATTCTAAACTGGTAATCTCAGAGAGCCTCCGTGGCTGCTGTTATTTGTCTGACATGTTCTCCCGGAAGTCTAGAGTAAAACTTAAAAAAAAAAATACAGGAGATTAAGAAAGTGATGGAAACGATGACTACCTAACATAGGAAAGAACATGATTCCATAAAAAACAGATTTAAACAGATTTTTAGGAGATTAAAAATTCTATTGAAAGTATATGCAGTAGAGTCAATGTGAAGATAGAATATCAGGTCTAGAAAGACAGGGTTGGAGTTTGCAATCATATAATGAAAGAATTCCTTAAAAAGGCAGGGGATCACAATAAAATTAATCCTATATCTGCTAGACTATGCAAAGATAAGGAAATAAGATCAAACCATATGCTGCATAAAAGAAACACATTTTACTAAAAAGAAATGAATAGAATGAAAGTGAAAGGAGGAAAACAATGCTTCATGTAGCAGGAAACTGAAAAAAAACAGGGGGTAGCTATTCTATTTGGAGATAAACTAGATTTCAAGCCAAGACTGATTACAAGAGACAAAGAAGGTCATGACTTACTTGTTAAGGAACAATCCAAGAGGACGAGATAACAATCCTAAACATATATGCAACAAATACTGGTACATATAAATATATAAAATAAACACTAATGGATATGAAAAATCAGTTAAACACTAGCACAGTTGTAATGTGGGATCTCAATACTCCATTTTCACAAATAGACAAATCAACTGGGCAAAAAAATTAACAAAGAAATATCAGAGCTGAACTCAACCTTTGAAAAAAAAGAAATCACTAAAACTACATAAACACGTGGAAGTTAAATATTATCCTCTTGAAAAACCAATGGGTTACAGAAGAAATGAAATAAGATGGACAGTTTTTACAATTAAATGATTATGCCACTATGACATACTGGAACTTATAAGATACAATGAAAGCAGTCCTGTGAAGGAAATTTATAGTGATTCTTATATCAGAAAAATGGAGTAAGTTCAAATAAATAATGTTGAATCTCAAGGTTTTAGAAAAAAGAGTAAATTAAATCTAAATCTCATATGAGAAAGGAAATTATAAAGATTAGATCAGAAATTAATGCAACCAAGGCCAAGAAAACAATACAAAGAATCAGTGAATTGAAGAGTTAGTCCTTCAAGAGATGAAATAAAATCAAGAAACCCTTACCCAATCTTATCAAAAGAAGAAAAGACCAAAATCCATGTTACCAGGAATGAATGAAGTCACAGTGTGGACATATTGAAGCAGGATCAAGAATATATAAAAATCCTAAATAATGCAGTATCAGTTGCTGAGATTTTGTTTTAAACTGGGAATTGAATTTAC
Source organism: Cavia porcellus (assembly GCF_034190915.1). Taxonomy (NCBI): domain Eukaryota; kingdom Metazoa; phylum Chordata; class Mammalia; order Rodentia; family Caviidae; genus Cavia; species Cavia porcellus. The sequence goes on along the minus strand of NW_026947494.1, from coordinate 75,139,994 downwards.
AACCTCACACTTGACAGGCAGACACTGTGCGGCTGAGCTATGTCCCCAGCCAGTTTATGAAATTGATTAAAACAAAACAAAACTACAAACAAAACAAAAACTACCAACAAAGAAAACCCATATTCCTGATGGATTCACTGCTGAATTATACAAAAATTTTAGTGAAATCTAATGCCACTACTTCTCAAACTGTTTAATGAAATTGAAAAGGAAACATTACTCCCTAAATCATTCCTGGAAGCAAGCATTTTAGATACCAAAGCCAAAGGAGGATCCAACCAAAAAAGAGAACTGTATGTGCAAAAATCACCAGTAAGATACTGGCAAACAAAATGCAGCAAATTATACAAGAGGATTATAGACCATGACCAAGTGGGATTCATCACTGGGATGCAAGAATGGTTCAACATATGTAAGTCAATAAATGTAATACACCACACTGACAGAATCTGGGACAAAAATTACATCGTCATCCCTATAGATGCAGGAAATTCATTGATAATGTCAAAATACAGTCATGATTAAAAACTCTACAGAAAATTTTCTCAATCTGATAAAATCCACTTATGACAAACCAATATCCACCATCATGCTAAATAGTCAAAAGCTTTTAAGTTTTCAGCTCTAAAATCAGGAACAATAAAAAGGTGCTCAATATTATTATTCCTTTTTAATATAGTTTTGGAAACATTAGCCAGAGTAATTGGAGAAGAGAAAGAAATAAAAGGAATAAGGACAGGAAAAAGAAGAAGTTAAATTATTATTTGCTGTTAACATGAAACTCTACATAGAAAACCACCAAAGTGCCACCAAAAGAGTCCGATGATGATGATGATGATGATGATGATGATGTACTGGCAATCAAACTCAGGGCCTTGTGCTTGCCAGGCAGGCAATTATATCACTGAGCCATATCTCCAGCTTGAGTTCTAGAATTAATAACCAAATTCAGTAGCATAGCAGGGTACAAAGTCAACACTTGGGGCCAGGGATTTAGCTCAGTGGCACAAGCACCTGCTTGACAAGTGCGAGGTCATGAGTTCAATCCCCGGTATTGGCCCCCCTCCAAAAATTATAGCTGGATGTGTAGCATGCCTGTAACCGCAGTTTGAGACCAGCCTGAGCTACAAAGTGTGTTGAAGGCCAGAAAAAACTGCAAGACCCTGTCTCAAAAAGACAAAACAAAACAAAACCCAAAAAAACAAAACACAAAGTCAACACTGAAATATTAATGTCATTCCTATCTATACAGAAATAAAGATTCATTGAGCGAGAAATTAGGGAAGCACCTTTTAGGTAGCAGCAAAAAAAATGAAATAATTAGGAATGAACCTAACCAAGGAAGTAAAAACCCTTTACAAGGGAAACTACTGTATTGTGAAAAAGCAGATCGAAGAGGGTATCAGAAAATGGAAAAATCTCCCACATTTCTGGATAGCAAAATCATTATAGTGAAAATGGTATTTTCCCAAGCCATTATGAAGACAATGCAATCTGAATCAGAATGCCATAGCATAATTCATAGAACTACAGAAATCAATCCTGAAATTAACATGGAAGGAGGAGAGACCCAGAGTAACAAAAGCAATTCTAAACAACAAGGGCAAAGCAGAGAACATAACAATCCGCAATTTGAAGTTATACTACAAAGCTGCTATGAGAAAAACAGCATGATACTGGCAACAACAACAACAAAAACAAAAACAAAAAACAAAAAAGAAAGAAAAAACAAAAAAACCCAAAATAAACAATAAACCAGACTCAATATCATTAGATCACAAGATGAAGATATAACTCCAAGCACCATCAGCTACATTATCTTTGACAAAGGGCCAAATACCTTCACTGGAAGAAAAATGCCCTCGTTAGTAAATGGTGTTGGGAGAACTGACTTTTCACATACTGAAGATTGAACCTAAATATATATCTCTTACTACATACTAAACTAAAACAGAAATGGGTCAAAGATATAAATATGCAAGCCAAAAAAATCTGCTGGAAGACATATAGGTAAAATTCGTAAGTGTAGATAAGGATTTTATGAACAAAACCCAAATTGCATAAGAAATACAACAAAGCATCAAAATTTGGGATCACATCAAATTAGAAAGCTTTTGCATAGCAAAAGAAGCTACTAGGAGAGTGTAGAGACAACCCACAGAATGAGAAAAACATTTTTTGAGTTATTCCTCCAAGGACTAATATCTAAAATATACAAAGAACTCAAGAAAACCAGACTCCACCTAAATTGAAAGATGCAGTCCAAAAATGTGCATCTGAAGTGAACAGACACTTCTCAGATGAAGAAGTACAAAGACTAATAAATATATGAAAAATGTTCAACACCAATAGTTGTTAGAGATGCAAGTTAAAACAATACTGAAAGTCTATCTCACTCCAGAAAGTATGGCTGTCATCAAGAAATCAATCAATAATAAATGCTACTAGAGAAATCATTCCTAAAATTCATATGAAACCAGAAGAGACCTAGAAGAGCAAAGGCAATTCTAAGTAACAAAGGCAAGGCAAGAGGCATCACAATCCCTGATTTGAAGTTATACTACAAAGCTACTGTAATAAAATCAACATGGTACTGGAATAAAAACAGACCTAAAGATCAGTGGACTAGATTAGAAGATACAAGCACAACTACAAACAACCTCAGCCACCTTTGATAAGGGGCCAAACATGTCCACTGGAAAAAAGTTTCTTTAATAAATGGTGCTGGAAAAATTGGCTCTCCATATGACCAAAACAAAAACTAGACACATGCCTATTACTATGTACCAAACTAAAGTCTAAATGGATCAATGATGTAAATGTTAAAACAGAAACACTACATCTGTTGGAAGACAAAGTAGGTAGAAATCTTGAAGACATAGGAGTAGGTAGAGAATTCATGAACAAGAATCAAACTGCACAGGAAATACTTCCCAGAATCAACAACTAGGAACATATCTTATTACAGAGTTTTTGTGTATTGAAAGAAATCTCCAGCACAGAGAAAAGAAAACTCACAAATTGGGAAAAAAAATCTTAGCTGTCCTTCAGACAAAGAGTTTCTGTCTAGAGCATAAAAGAATTTTAAAAAAATCAGACCCCTCAAATTCAAAGACCCCATCCAAAAATGGGCATCTCGGATGAATACAGAGTTCTCAGATGGAGAAATACAAAAGGCAAATGAATACACAAAAAATGTTCAACATCATTGGTCATTAGAGAAATGCAAATTAAAACAACACTGAGATTCTATCTCACTTCTGAAAGATTGGCCAGGATAAAGAAAGATACCAACAACAAATGCTGGAGAGGCTGTGGGGAAAAAGGAACTCTTTTGCCATGTTGGTGGGAGTGGAGACTGGTACAACCACTGTGGCGGTCAGTCTGGAGTTTCCTCAAAAAACCAGGATTGGATGTCCCATTTGACCCAGCTATTCTACTTCTAGGCCCCAGAAGAACTGAAAACCTCAGATCACAGTGATATATTTGCACCCATGTTTATAGCAGCACAATTTGTAATAGACAGATTTTGGTAATAGCCTAAATGCCTATCAACTGAGGAATGGCTAAAAAAGATGTGTTTTTTTTTTTTTTAATTTAAGGAGAAAAGAAAAAAAAAACAGTGAAAGGGTACAAGTTATACAGATTTACAGAAGAAAAAAATGAACAGTAGGAAATCATTAGTTAATGGATTACATATTGCCATCTTAGAAATAATTGTTTAAGTCACAAAATTAAAGCTTGTAGAGTGGACATTCCAACAATGACACTGCAAACAGTTCTGTTCAATGATCCAATAAAACTCTGTGATATCATTTTCTATCTTATACACTTAAATGTACATGCAGTTATATAGTTTAGAGCACTTTCTTTTCCTCTCTTTTGTACAATGACTATTACACATTTTGGGTTTCATTGCTCCCACGGTTCTTATTGCTTTTTTGGAAGAGAGTAAAACCAAATGAGACATAACAGAACAGAATCGGTCAAGTCAAAAGGGTGGACATAATAGATAATATAAAAACATAATACAAGGTGATCAACAATGGTTACCATAATGCCTCCCGCTATCTCTAATAGAATTGCCTATATCATTAGTTATAATACAATTGAACAAAACAGTAAAGAACAAAATGGACAAAACCAAAACATTGGAGACATTGTAGGTCTTCAAAAGTAGATAAAAGTCAACGAGAATGGGCGTTATAATGAATCTCATTATCTTCACAGCTGATGCCTAAACTTTCGAACCCGATACTATCCAGCAAAACAGAATAGGGGAACATCAGTCAAAAACAAGATGGTGAGAGTAATACAGGGCTTCAAATCGAGATAATAGAAAGTCAAAGTGGGTTACTATATTATATCCTGCTATTTTTTTCCCTTTAATTAAACGGATAAAAATAAAAAAGTAAATAATGGAGTGGAGATTGAGAAAAAAGAGGGCATAACAGCAAAACAGCGCAGATCAAAGCATAACCATTTAAGCAGAATAGTGTTTCACCACCAGATAATTCCGACCCAAAAGTAGTTACCATATTGACTCTTTCCTTGAAGTCCTTGAGTACAACTTCGTATACTGTAGCATTAAGTATATCAAAACAATGTAAAACCATTTAAGAGAATGACAGCATTACAGAGTATTTAGAATCGACTAACAGAAAATGAACAATGGTTTCTGTATAATCTCCTTGTCTTTAAAAGGTTTTTGCTTATACTATCGTACATAATAAAATCCAATAAGATAATGGAGTAGTAATCAGCTATAAAGAATGATCACATTGGTAATCATGATTCCCCATTAGGTGGCCTTGGAGCCTTATAAAGTTTTCACTCATTAATTAGAAAGGCTTTATTCTGGGCTTCTTGATTTGAAAATATTTGAAGCTAGAGTATATGAAGTTTTATCCAAATATTTCAAGGAAAAAGACACTATGGTAACTACTATTAAGTCAGGTTATATGGTGGTGAAGTACTAGGTTGTTGAAACAGTCATGCTGTGACCTCTATTGTTATATTGTTATGTCCTGTTTTATCTCAATCTCCCCCTTATTGTTTTAAAAAAAATTATTTAGTCATTTCTTATGTTTGTCTTAAAGAAAAAATTCAAAAAATTAGGATATATAAATAGTAACTCTTTTTGATTTCCTATTAACTTGTTTTGAAGTCCTGTAGTACTCCCACGATCTTGTTTTGACTGATTAGACTCTGTTCCATTCTATATGGTAGTATCAAGTTTGAAGACATAGGCAACTACTTTGAAGACAATAAGATTCACTAAGATACCCATTCTGGTTTGACTATTGTCTTCTTTGGAAGTCCTGTAATGTTTACAATGCCTAAGTTTTATTGGTCTTGTTCTCTACTGTTTTGTCCAACTTTATAATATCTAATGAGATAGACAATTCTTTTTAAGGAAACAAGGGACAACGTTGATAACCATTGTTGATAAACTTGTACTCTGTTCTACACCATGTGCTATGTCTATCCTTGGTATTGACTGACAGCTTTGTTTTGCCATATTTGACTGTATTCTCCCCCCCCCCCCAAAAAAGTAATAAGCACTAAGGAGTAATAAAATCCAAAATGTGTAAATTTTGTTGTAAAAAAGAGAGGGGAAAAAAAAAAGAAAAAGAGCTCTAACGGATATAACAGCAAGTGTGTTTAGGGGTGTTAAATAGCTGACTATATCAATGTTTTTGGATCATTGAACACAGCTGTTTGCAGTCTACCTGTTTGAATGTCCACCTTGTATTCTTTGATACTGTGATTTGAGGAACTATTTTCAAGATGATAATATGTAATCTAATAACAGGTGATTTCTTACTGTTATTTTTTTTTTGTTTGTTTGTTTTTTTTGTTTTGTTTTTTTGTAGTTCTGTATTATGTGTACCCTTACACCGCTTTGGTTTGTTTTGTGTTTTTCTCTTTTTCCTCTTAAATAAAAAAAAATGATCACATTGAGATATTTATAAATAAATGGAGGCAACTTGAGACCATACTCCTAAGTGAAATACATCAAACTCACATATATAAATACCGTGTAGTCTTCCTAGTGTAAAAAATGGTAAGAGTACATAAGATACAAAAAACTCAATAAACACAGTGAAAGGACAAGAATATGCTTGAGTGGGAAAAATAATATCTCAGGGAAAATGAGTAAAAAGAAAGAGGAAGGGAAAAGAATATCTAAAATTGTAAAAATATACTTATATAGCTAAGATGATTATGCTACAAATTCCACAAGTTTTTGGGACAAAACAGTTGACATTCATCAGATTGGACCAATTTTGCATGTTAGTGCCTAGTGATCTGAGGAACTCTTGAAGATCATTATGTAAAATAACAACCCTAGTTATGTTCCTAATACCTTGTTTTGAAGACCTATATTGTCATTGTTTTCGGCTCTTTGCTATTGTTACTTGTCTTTTTCATTTCCTGTTTTTTCTAGGAATTTGTTTTGTTTTTTCCTGTAATACAGAAAAGATAAGCATACATGTAGAGGCTTGTACATGCATAGAACTTCCCCTAAACAGTTTATGAGAATTGATTATATTATGCTTAATGAAATGAATAACTGCTTTGAAGAAAAAAAGACATTATGCTATCAATTGCTGATATTGTATTGTCATGCTGTGAAACCCAGAAATGCTATTATTCCTTGTTCAGAGTGGTTTTAGTCTGTTTTATATTGTTTAATTTCAACATACATCAAGGTATGGAGAGCTAGTTTGAATGAGAACAAGAGACACTATAGCAGCCATTTTTCTTATTGTCTGGTTCTGAGGGCCAATAATGTCTTTATCATTCTGTTCTGATCATTTTAATACTATTCTGTTTTGTATGAATTCATTGTGTGTGAAGATATGGAAAACTACTTGGAAGAAATCAAAAGACATGGTAGCCATAGTAGATATCTTGCTATCTTGCTTTGAAATCTGTGTCACTTAGATTGTTTTCTTCTGATCTGCTTTGTTCTGTTTTGTTATGTTTAATTTTACCCTCTTTAAAATAAAAAAAAATAAATACTGGTAAGATTTGAAGAAAAAGGAACCCTTTTCCACTTGGTGGGAGTTTAGACTGGGTTAATCACTATGGAAATCTGTGTGAAGTTTCCTCAAAAAGTAGAAGTAAGTCTTCCATTTGACCCATATACTCCCCTTCTTGGCCTCTTTCTGAACAAGATAACAACACCATATTACAGTGATATATGTATGCATACCTGTGTTTTTGTAACAGCACAATTTATGATAGTGAAATGCTAGAGACCGTGTAAATGCCCATCAACAGAAAAATGGATAGAGAAAATGTGGTATTTGTATACAATGGAGTACTACAGTGCCATAAAGAATAATCTTGAATCACTTGTGGGTAAGTGAATGTGCCTAGAGAACTAATTTTAAGTAAAATAAGAAAGACACACATTTAAAGATTTCATTGTTTCTCTTGTATAGAAACCCTAAGGGCAAACAAGGAGCAAAATGGAGGATCTTGGGAAGCAGGAAGAACACGTTCACATGAGAAGGGGACCAAGGGTAGAGGGAAAGTGAATGAAGGAAGGGAAAGGAGATTAAAGAAGCAAAGACTGGAAAGAAAAGAATGGAAACGGCTTCTGTAAATGGGGAGAGGCACAGTGGTTGAAAGGAGGGAAGGGAAATAGGGAAAAAGAATCATGATATATTATATATAGGCGGGTGCAAATTCTCCGCGATGAATGAGCACTGTGTATAAATGAGCAATACGTACCAATAAAAAACTTTTTCAAAATAATTTTTATGGAGTACATTTTTATTGTAATAAAGCTACAAACCAGCAAAAACATAACATAATGTGATCTAGCTACAAACGAGTAAGAACATAAATTTGTATTTAATGTAATTAAGCTACCAACCAGTAAGAACATAACATAAATTCCTTTATATCTGAAAAATAAGCAACACGCCTCTAAAATAAACAGCAATGAAGAATAGAATGCAAGTTAAGACTAATAGCAGGAGCAGGGCTTGGAAGTCCACTTCCAGGCTTTCTGACCAATGCGTGGAAACAACATAAAAAGTCCTGCAAGAGACTTGGTGGTGTGCGTCTGTCCTTTCAGGATGCTGGGAAGCCGAGGCAGGAGGATGGCTCGAGTCCACTTCAATGCCCTTGAGCTTGATAGCAAGACCGCGCAGTGGCATCAGTCCCACTAGAACTTTGTATCAGGAAAGTAACCGGTTGTGTGATAAAGCTTTGCCAAAAACCTATCTGTGGCTGCCTTTTGACTTTCGATCTCCCTCAGCCGCCTATTTAAATCCTTCTGCAGTTTTTCCACATAAAGCTTGTTCCTCCTCTCTTCCACCCAGTTGATCATGACGGCCCTCCGCATGTTCCTGGGGTCTCCAAATCGCAAAGGGTTCCCCTTGGGCGTGTGGCCCTTGCCACTCACTTGTGAACTCTGTCGGAGAAGATTGCCAGCTTTCAGAGTGTTCACCTGGGGAAGGCAGCCAGCCTTCAAAAGGTGCGCCCCGCAGAGGTCTGCCCTTCCAGGAGGCTCCCTCCTCTTTCCGCAGTCCTTGCCAGGCGTCTTCAGGCTGTGTCCCAGCGGGTTCATGCCAGGACTGAGAGCTGCCTTTCTCCCTGCACAGCGATGCTTCGCTAGTGAGGCTCACAGAACAGCAGCACCATGGGAACTGAGCCCGGCGGAACGGTGGAGCCAAGTGATGTCACAGACCCGCCCAGCCAGAACCCGTCAGCTTGCTGACCAGAGAAAGATGTGAAGCCTGAAGATAAACCACGCTTTACTTAGGAATACAAGTAACTGAACTGACCGAATATGTTGCCAAACGCATGCCGGCTACTATTTTATGATGACAGTGATGTTAAAGTAGGGCTTTTAGGTGCTCACCATGAGGAGCAGAATGTTCATGGAGAAAAAATTAAAAGTTGAGCTAAAAATTAAAAAGTTGAGTTTTTGGAGCTCCCTTATGCATTTATATGAATTCAAGTGAAATTGTCTTTTCATTTAGATTTAAATTTGGCCTTAGAAAATAATATTTTATGAATTATCTAGTTTTTGTATAATAACAAGAAAGTATGTTTATTTCATTTGCACAAATAATAAGAAATATAGACTAACACCAATGTGATTGATACAGGAGAACAAAACTCCCGAACTACTGTATGGCTGAAATGAGTTCGTGTTCTCTAAAACTGAAGAATGAATTTTAGGAATAGCAGAGGTTAACAGCAGAAATATTGAGAGAAAGAAAGCTTCTGACAGAGACAGAGACAGAAGAGGTCCCAAGTGGGTTCCCAAAGACTTTGTTTTTTCTTGGGAGTTTTATAGAGAAAAACCATGAGATGAGGCAGGTGTAAAGTGGGGAAAATGTTGAGAAGCCAGGAGTCACCATTCCAGCCCACTACAGGAGGAGTCACAGATCCTTAAAGAATGCTTGCTTGCTCCTTGACTTGCTTCTCCATTTGTCCTTGATTTGATCAATTTTACCTTAACAATTAAACTTACTGGTTGACCATAACTCTGTGCCACCTCATGCCTGTCTGGCTTGTGAGTTCCTAATAAAAAACTTTGAAAAGAAAATTCACGTATGTGGTCATTGAAAGAATGTGCAAAAGACAAAGAATAACACGTAAGGGCACAATGTTAGGAATTAGTGGCCAAGTAATGTATGTTAATGTTAATGGGCTCAACTCCCCAATTAAATACAGAAGTTGTCAGACTGGATCAAAAACCAGAATCTAACAGGTTGTTGCACTCCAGAAATTCATGGAATAAAAAAAAAAAAATCAGTGTAGACGAAACCTGAATGGATGGAAAACTATTTCATGGACTGAGATCCTAAAAACAAGAATGAATAGCTATTTTAATATCTAACAAACTAAACTTCATGCTAAAACTGATCATAAGAGACAAAAAGGATACTAACTACTAGTTAAAGCGATTAATTCAACACAAAGTGGTAACATATAATTTGCACCAAATACTGGGGCACCTATTTTCATAATGCTGGACATAAACAATCAAATAAATACTAACACAGTCATACTAGTGTATCTCAATGCCCCACTTATGGAAACAGATAAATCAACTGTATCAAATATTCATAAAGAAATATCTGAATTGAACTATACCCTTGAACATATGGATTTAACAGGTACCTGCAAAGTGTTCTTCGCTGTAACAACACAGGATACATTCTTCTATGCAGCACGTAGAACTTTCTCCAAAATAGATCCCAACATGGCCAGATCACACTGATTTAAAAAAAAATTTTTTTTTAGTACTTTTATAAAAGAACCTTCACTGGAAACTTGTCATTTATATTTTAATTCTGCTACTTCTATTATAGTGTTTTCTTTGTGTTGTAATATGTTTAATGATTCATCAATTTAGTTGTCTGACTTCAAAATTCCCTATTTAAAATTTTAGTAGTGACAAATATTTTTACTCAAAATACATGCTTTATTGCTGTTAAGGTACAATTGGATGCATAACATTGAAGAACATCATTTTCCACTTTCAATGTATCTGACTAGGACTCACTAGGTTTGGGAATGATATTGCTCTTGAAAACAGAATGGTAATGTTTCTCTAATTTACATATAGTTAGAGTCTCCAAAGGGATTTAAGATGTATTCAAAGTAAAATGGCTATGCAGCTGTGTCACTGTAACTTAAAAACTTAACAGTGCCTTGGCCTTGGTTACTAAGAGTAATAAAAACCATGAACTACCATGCAGGTGAAAATACTACAATGAAGATAGAAAATTTTTTACTAAAAAGTGTAGCAATTCCCAGAAAAATGGGCCATAATAATATTATTTGTTAAAGGCTAATCTTACAAGTTGTTTTTGAAATCATCCATTTTAAGATCTCCAGAAAATTTGAATTTATCATTTTACATAGTGTCAGTAAAAAATAATCAAGTTGTCTAAAAACATAATAGAATTGAATAAAAGCATTACTAGTTCTGACCTGATTGCCATTGTACATTTGAAAACATTTTTAATAGTGAAACATTTTATGTTGAGTAATAGTGATCCTATAACAAACGTTTCTATTTCTGTTGCCATAAAATTTTTATCCTGTTGGAGTAAATCACTTTAATAGATTTTGATGTAGTAGAGATCCAAGTTAGCAGCGAACAGCATGCAGTTCACTAAGGACAATTGTAAGGTTGTTAATTTAAGAAGAAAAACAAGGCTCAGAACAGCATGGGTGGAGCTTGCTAAACATGAGTACAAAGTAATGAAAGATGTTGGAGTTTTAGGAAAAACAAGCTCAGCAACCCAAGGGATCAGCACACCAGAGATAAACACACAGAATCATTTTACACTATTAAGGTACTTGTTCATGAACGATAGTTTAGTTTGAAGAAATCAGAATAGTTTCTCTCATTGCAGATTTATCTAATTTTTCCTCTTCTTTCAAATATGCATGCAACTAGTTAAAAATTAAAGGTAGCTCATATGTGAAAGAAATTGAAACTCAAGAGCATATATGCATATTAAACTTTTGAGACCAGGGATCTCTGCAGTAAAAGGAATTATCGAACTTACGGATGCCGACCAGAAAAGACAGACCTGGCACTAGTTCCGGCAACAAAGCTCTATAGCAGTTAGAAAAATATCTGGTGGAATTACAACTAAGTGTATTTTATTACAAAAATTTGTGGAAGGAAAGCATAAGTTGTTTACACTGAATCTGACATCAGATACAGGGAAACTTTTGTCTCATTGGTAACAAATTAAAACAAGTCAAGAGTACAAAATCAGGCAGAAGTTTTGATGGAATCTTAGGAAGAAGAGAGTAGATAGGTGGCACCACCGGCAGAAAATGATCACACTGGGCCTGTTAACAACAGAAGGGGCCAGCTTTTATGGGGTTTTGGGGGTAGGCTAGTGTGTGGCAACTTTTCATTGGATCATAAGTATGGATGTTTTTAGAAACCTCTTCTTGATGTTTTAAGGGGTTCCTTCCATGTGTAAGATATTGATCAGAGGCTGTCTTGTGCTTGGAGACGTTGTGGTACTACCCTGCTTGGTACAGTGCACCTGATGCTTGCAAAGAGAGTAGGGAAGCAGTGTGATATTGGCAGGAGAGGATAGAGAAGAGACGTATCTTCATCTTCCATCTTCCTTGGGTAATTCAGTCTTAAGAATCCTTCTGTTTTTTTGCCCCCATGAAAAGGGAGCCCTGTCTGCCTCAAACCTACAGCGGTTTTAGCTAAAAGGGACAGCATAAGATGAACCAGGAAAAGTTTTGGGACAGAACAGTTCATTAAGGTGTCACCAGTTAGTGAAGGCCCTTGCTTCAGTAAGAATGGAACTCAAAAGTGTAGCAGTTGCCATGAATTTTACAGACAAAAGTTTTAAATGAAAAGTGAGAGAGGGTGGTAAAGGATTTTAGCTTGAAGAAGTGAAAGACAGCAGGGACATAGTTCTGACAAAAATTAGGCTGGCCCCTTAACAAAGTAAAGTAAGAAAAGTAAGGAAAGACTTCAGTGTGAAGAACTGGAGGGAGAACAGATGTGTTAAAGATCAGACCGGCCCATTAATAAAGAAAGGGGACCAGTTTTATGGGGTGCTGGGGGAGACTGGGATCTGGTCAGTCATCTCCATCTTCATTTTTTTTTTTTTTTTTAGGGATAAGGCATAATTGATTTCCCAAGAGATGGTTGTTCATGCTGGAACAGTGGATGTGGTGTGATTGCTCCTGTAATGGGGTGCGACCTCATATGGGGTGATCTGGGAGGCTCTACTTTTTCTGAAATTCAAGGTGACTTAGAACAGGCTTAGAACAGTATCTGGAGACTTGTAGGCATAGTCTGAGGGGATTTAGAACTGGACATTGTTTAAACTGGTATTTGGATATACCTGGAAACCCTGAAAATTTCTCTTATCTTTGTGTCCTTAGTCTTGAAAGAGGATAGGGCAGACAAAATAAATTTAAAGCTGATAAAGTTTGTATTACATATTAACATTAAGTGATTAACATGCCTGTGTATAGAGCTGAGCAATGACCCACAGTAACAAGATAAAGGAGAAAAAACATAGAGGCTGAGATGCCAAGCTTCATCATGCTTTTCCTTCCATGTCCCTGTTGCAAGGGTAGAGAATTTTTGCTTCTAGATTGGTTGGTGTTGCAGGGAGGGTGTAGTAAAATCTTGTGGTGGGATAATTTAAAATTTTTACATATATTCAGAAATGCAAAATGACCTTTTGATCATTTGACCATTAGATGTTAATTGATTCACCTTTTCCAACTCTCTACTTTCTACACTTGTAATTAAATGTAGGACATCTCACAATTCTGTTTCCTCTTATTAGTGGGTTAGGAATACACAATACTAGACTAGTGGGCTGAAAAGTATAAAATTCAGTGCAGACTTTATTTAGCTTTATGTAAATCAGGTTTTATTTCCAGGTGTGTCTAAACAGCAGCCTTCTGGGCTTTTTGAGTTTTTTGGGGGTTACTTTTTCCAATTTTTAAAAGTAAACAGTCATGGGCTCCATATAAATTATATATATAATATATATAAAAGTAGTAAATTTTATTTTTTTTGAAAAATATTTGTTTACAATATTTAAAAATGAGACCAAATAAAGGTTGGCTACAGGTCTGAAACATTTTTAGAGAAATTGATTTTAATAAACTATATCTGTATACATGTCTACATGTAAGATAATTTTGTTTAGTTTCCTATAAAATGATCCCACATTTCATTGTTATTGTTGACTAAAGTCTGTGCATTAGTTTTGATATTTAAAGCATGACAAAATTGTGAGAATATGTATCTGGCGGTGAAGATAGCAACAAAAATTGCTGCCTTTCAGGAACAAATATGCTTTTAAAAGGATAAATCATTAAGTGATACATTTTGGGTAAGAGAAGGTTGATGGTAGCATAAATAATACTCAAATATGATATGGAATACATATTACTGGGATGAAAGACTCTTGTTTGCTTTATTAAAATATCACAAACTTTACAGTATGACCTGACATTGGTTAGGTGTTCTACAAATAGTAAATGAAAGAAAAGTTAAAATACCACTTGAGTGATGGTAAATAGGACCTGTCCTTCTGTAAAGGACTTGAACACCGGGAAATGGCACTACACACTGCGTTAGCTTGCCATGGTGTGAGCAGGCATCAAACATACTAAAGTGACTGTCCAATTGGTATTTGTTACTAAAGTGTAAGAGGGCACAGATAATTTTATGTTCACAAGCAATTTGCTTTTTTAAACTTCCCATCAATATTTTCTTTATTGGTTTTATCTGGGTGAGGGTAAAACAGAGATTTTAAATGAAAGATTAAGGAAAGAAGGAAACCCTAAATGTTTAGTGTTTTAAAAGTTGTATAAAATTTTATTTTCATTATTTTCACTAATTACACTTAATGAAAGTTAAAAATACCATTTTCTTGAAGTACTATTGAAAGTATTAAATATGTACACATTAGAGCTATCAGAAATTGCACTCAAGTTATGGTTCAACTTCTTGTGGGAAAGTTCAGGAGAGGTAGATTGATTTGAGCAGAGTGAACAAGTTAAGAGAAGTTTCCTCGAATAGAAAAAATTTTTTTTTTGAAACAATAAGGGGGAGATTGAGATAAAACAGGACATAACAATATAACAATAGAGGTCACAGCATGACTGTTTCAATAACCTAGTACTTCACCACCTTATAACCTGACTTAATAGTAGTTACCATAGTGTCTTTTTCCTTGAAATATTTGGGTAAAACTTCATATACTCTAGCTTCAAATATTTTCATATCAAGAAGCCCAGAATAAAGCCTTTCTAATTAATGAGTGAAAACTTTATAAGGCTTCAAGGCCACCTAATGGGGAATCATGATTACCACATATTTTTATATATTTGAATCATTACTTACATTAGGGAAACTATTCGGTATCTTATGTTTGTCTTAATTAAAGAAAAAATTCAAAAAAATTAGGATATATAAATAGTAACTCTTTTCGATTTCCTATTAACTTGTTTTGAAGTCCTGTAGTACTCCCACGATCTTGTTTTGACTGATTAGACTCTGTTCCATTCTATATGATAGTAGCAAGTTTGAAGACATAGGCAACTACTTTGAAGACAATAAGATTCACTAAGATACTCATTCTGGTTTGACTATTGTCTTCTTTGGAAGTCCTGTAATGTTTACAATGCCTAAGTTTTATTGGTCTTGTTCTCTACTGTTTTGTCCAACTTTATAATATCTAATAAGATAGACAATTCTTTTTAAGGAAACAAGGGACAACGTTGATAACCATTGTTGATAAACTTGTACTCTGTTCTACACCATGTGCTACGTCTATCCTTGGTATTGACTGACAGCTTTGTTTTGCCATATTTGACTGTATTCTCCCCCCCCCCCAAAGAAAGTAATAAGCACTAAGGAGTAATAAAATCCAAGATGTGTAAATTTTGTTGTAAAAAAGAGAGGGAAAAAAAAAAAAAGAAAAGGAGCTCTAACGGATATAACAGCAAGTGTGTTTGGGGGTGTTAAATAGCTGACTTTATCAATGTTTTTGGAACATTGAACACAGCTGTTTGCAGTCTCCCTGTTTGAATGTCCACCTTGTGTTCTTTGATACTGTGATTTGAGGAACTATTTTCAAGAAAATAGTGTGTAATCTACTAGCAGGTAATTTCTTACTGTTATGGTTTTTTGTTTTGTTTTGTTTTGTTTTGTAGTTCTGTATTGCGTGTACCCTTACGCCACTTTGGTTTGTTTTGTGTTTTTCTCTTTTTCCTCTTAAATAAAAAAAATAAAAAATAAAAAAAAAAAAAGAAAATTTTACAGGCATAATCCCATATTACATTTAGAAAAACACAGGGAACAACATTCCATGTACAGATTATGAGCTTAGGCAATATCAAAGCAGTGATGCTCTTATTTTTAGAGCTAACCATTTATTGAGTTTTTACTGAAAGGCAGAAACTGTGTTATTAGCACTATAGTAGTAAGATATGACCCCTTAGGAAACTTGCTATCTAAAGGGGGAAATAAGAATATAAACAATTACACTACACTGTGAAAATATAATGACACAAAAGTATCTAGCTCGGTGACAGTAAGGGATGAGATGTGCTAGGAAAAGGGTTTTAGCTGTGTGAGTCATGGACAGTTGCTTAAAATTTTTAAGGCAAAGTGACACCAATTTTCAATAAGATACTTAATTCTAAGTTTGAGAAGATGATGGACTGAGAATGATATTGTAATAGGTCTATAAATCTGGTCTCTGCAGAAGGTAGGCTAATTTATGGAGAACCTAAAGTTTGTAAGAATAACAATGAAATTTCTATAACAAAAACCAATTTGAGTCAAAGCTCAGTATGCATAAAGTACACTAATACTGTGTTTCCATCAAGCTGTAGTATGCTTAACTTGATTGTATACAGTATGTTGGTTTCTATCTAGTTTAAAGATTAGTTATTTATAGGTCAACAATTAAGTCAGGAATGGGATCTATTTATTTATTTCTCTTTTGCTTTTTTTCTGGAAAAAAAGTTATCTGGCTATAAAGACTTTTTAAAAATGTCATGGAAAAGACCACTGGACATACACCACTCTTCAGACCACAACAGTCTTCCACAGTGTCTCTGATTTATCTATCTGTAGACATGGCAATTCTGTGTGTGTCAGTCTGTTTTTCTTGCTACAACCAAACGCTACATGAATACAACAATGAAATATTGCAGTGAGATACACCTTGGGGCCCTTGCCAAAGCCCTATGGTGAATGAGAGCACGTGTTAAGAAGAGAGATCAATAGGAAGCTAGCAAGAGACGGAGTGGTCAGGTTCACTCTGCTAACTGCTCACTCCTCAGGGCATTCAGGGGTCTCAAGGTCTCTTTTGAGGGTACACTCACAAATTGATCTAAGACTCTCTCACTGGTCCCTGACTTTTAAAACTTTGCAGTCACACTGGAGATCAAGCTTCTAACACGTGAAACATTGGAGTTTACACCCAGCAGTATCAACTCGTAGTAGTGTGTCATTTCAAATGATATTGATATTGTAGTTTTTTTTTTTTTTTTTTGTCTTTTTCCTTTTTATTGGTACCGGGGATCGAACTCACGACTGCCTGCTTGCAAGGCAGGCGCTTATGCCGCTGAGCTAAATCCCCAGCCCCGATATTGTAGTTTTAACATTTTGGGCCACAAGGGAATTTTGAGATGCCAGGATTGTCTCTGTCCTCAAGATTTTCAGCTCTCTGGCCAACTTATAGTAAGTCCACGTCACTAGGTCTCTCAGGATTTGAATCTGACAGTGAAACACAGCATGACTTTGGACCCCCTAATGTATTCACCTGAGTTATAGGGACTCTATATCGGTGTCACCATCTCAACTTCACTCTTCAGACATTTCTAATCCATCTCTGGGTGACTCTTGTTGCTCTGGTACTTGCTAAGCACTAGTGTGTTCTCAGGGAAATTTGTGAATTTTCTGGAGGAATCCCTCAGCTCTGGAGATTCTCCCCTCAAATATGTGAATGTTTCTCCTGTCATTTATGTCTTTTGTACATGACAGATCAGTTCCAGGTGCAGCTGAAAAGGGACATTTATATCTGCCTTTTAGCCCATTTATTCCTGGTCACTCCCACACAGGCTTCTCTTCTTGTGGTATCAAAATCTCATCTATGTCATAATATGTTATCTTCTTTTTCAGTGGCTTCAGCATTTTAACTCGATGATTTCCCATCTTCCAGGTTTGGTTCTAGGTATTTTAAACCCAATTTTGTAATTCATTTTGGGAGGCAATTTCTTTCTCAGTAAAGCATTTCATTTCTGAAAATGAAAAACAGTTTCCTTTTGATTCTTTTTTTGCTAAAGAAAAATTTAAAAGCCAGTACTTGAAATCTCAAAACTCAACAAGGATTTCTTTGTTCAAGATTGGATCATATTTAATTATATCCTAGTGAATATTAGTGATCTGGTAGGTAAGAAAGCCTTGGAGAACTAAACCATGAAAATACATTAATATAACAGTCAAAAATACTATCTTTCCTTCACCAATGAGTATAGGGATCCAGGCATGAGGTGATTAGACCTGGTGTCTGGGAAGTAATAATGAAACTGAAGAGGTTTAGTCAGATTTGATGGATCTTGTTGTGTTTTAATGGGCGGTTGAATATTGATAGTGAAGAGACAAACTTTTATCCAAATAAGGGAAGGTTTTCTCGACTTGACAAATAATATCTACAAAAGTCTTACAGCTAATGGCGTGCTCAGTTGTGGAAAATTAGTGCTTTTCACCTAAGGTCATGAAAAAAGCGAGGATGTTCCATTAACTACTATTCAACATTGTAGTAGAAGGCCCAGACAATACAGCAAGATAGGCAAAAGAAATAAATTATATACAGATTGGAAGAGAAATGTAGATTTTTTTAAAGACAAGGTCTCACAGTATGGTACAGACTGGCCTTAAACTCACTATGAAACCCAAACTAACCTGAAATTCTTGGTGATCATCCTGCCTCAGCCTCTGAGGGGATTAGATGGACTACTGTGCCTGGCAGGTTTGTGTTGACATATGACAAGTCTGAGTATGTAGAAAATCTGAGTCAACAGAAAAATGTAGAACTAATCAGTGACTCTAGCAAGGCTGGCTACAATGCACAGATTAATGTACAAATTCAGTTGCTTTTTCTTTTTAATTTTTTTTTTTTTTTTGGTCTTTTTGCTTTTCATCGGTACCAGGGATCGAACTCACGACTGCCTGCTTGCAGGGCAGGCGCTTATGCCACTGAGCTAAATCCCCAGCCCCCAGTTGCTTTTTCTATAGAACAGGGCCAGGGATTTAGCTCAGTCGCATAAAGCACCTGCCTGGCAAGCGCAAGGTTGTGAGCAATCCCCAGTACAAAACAAACAAACAAAAATATTTCTGTAGAACAATGAGTAATTGGCATTTCTAGTTGAAAACACAGGCAAAATAAAAAAAAACATACAAGCTTAAATACTGTATGGTTTCTCTTATATTAGAATCCCCAGATATAACAAAAGAACAAAATAAAAGATAGATAATAGGAAGTGGAGACATGAGATCTTTCTCAAATGGGAAGGGGTCGAGAGATTGGGGAGGAAGGAGATGAGAAGAGGATGATAAAATGAATTAAGATGAGTTATGTGCATGTAATATAAATTTTGTGTACTGAAAGCCTTTGTTAATAAAATAACTGCCTTGAAGTGGAAAAAAAAGCCGGTTACATTAGTACAAAAAGATAAAAATCTAAAACGAAATAGAATAAATATACAGAAAACTATAAAACTAGCTAAAGAAATGAAAGAAAATTTAAGTAAGTGCACCATGTTCGTGGATTGGGATACTCAAGGTTGTTGTTTGCTCTTACTTTTGAAAACTGCTATGGTCATAAGAGAAAAAGAATAAAAAGGGAGCGTCTGAGAAACCTTCATAGGTGAGAGCAGCCAGAGAGACAGGATCGGTACCATAATGTGGCATCAGGGATGGGAACACTAGTTAAAAAAGAAAAAGAACACCAGGTTAAAAAAATAAGGATGTGTGAATCGAATATTAGTTAATAATAGTGTATTAACTGGTTTATTGATTGTAGCAAGTATATTACAGTAATGTGAGATATTAATAGATGAAGAAGGTGGGTGTGGTTATATAAACCCTCTGTACCATCTTCTCAGTTTCCTCTAAAAGTCCAAAACTTTTAAAAACTCAAATCAGAACGGGAGCTCTGAGACTATATGCTTGAGAAATGGGAGAGTTGAGGTGATGCTCCCCTTTGTAGTTGTTAGAAAACTGGACAAATGGTAAGTTTTTTGGAGAGGTAGCGGAGGAGGATTTAAGTAGTATTCATGAGGATATTTGCGCTGTGTCCACGAAGTCCTTCTGTCGTCTCCCATGGCCTGTGAATCAGCCACTCCCGGTGTTGCGCACAAACTAAGCCTGCTGTTCGTGCTCTCTTCCCTCTCTTGGTCTTCAGCGACTTCAGGAAACTTGTTTATTGCGCATCAGCATCTTAGTTACCTTCTTTCTCAGTGAGACAAAGTATCTTGACACTCATAACTTGAAGATCAAAGTTAACTTTGTCCCACAGTCACTATAGGTTTCAGTCTACAGTCTTACGGCTTCAGGGATGGAGGACACAGTGGAGGGCCTTGGTGACTGAGGAGAAGCAGAGTGCATCAGGGGAGGAGTAAGAAGGGGCCAAACCCTTCCAGGCCATGCCCCCAGGAACCTAGGTCTTCCCACCAGATCCCACCGCCTACCGGCCCCTCAGCTATAAACCCACAGAATTCTGTCACCTTCCAGATCCTTGCCTATGAGTGCACGAGGGTCTGGGATGACATTAAAATATAGACCAAGACAACCAGGCTGCCTGGTGTCTCTCTTTTTTATTCATACGTTCTGCTGCTTGAAATTTCTTTCCTGCACTCTCAGTCTGTCTTCCTCCATTCAGTTTATTGTTAAACACTTCGTCTGGAAACCCTTTCTCATTTTCTTAAATTTGGTGCCTTTGTTTTTATGCTCTCCAAATTCTGAGATCTTATTTCACTTGTATGTTTATTACATGTATATATATATGTGTATGTGTATTTGTGTTATTCTGTTAACCATGAGCAAATTCAAGGCCAGAATCTTAACTGTACCTGTAACAAGAACAGAAGACAGGGGTATTCATATTTATAAAATGAAAGAGAAGCGAGAGAAGACAGGCACATAATTCTTATAACAAACTCATGTTGGACCTGAGGATCAAGTACAGTTTTCTATTACAAATAATGCTTGCTAAAGAAAATTTTAATTCTTAGAAAATTCATTTTGTAAATCTTTGAAATACTATGAGACAATTTTCAAAGCAATAAATAGTGAAATGTTTCCTAATGTTAAACAGCAAATGCTTTAAGAAAGGGAAACATGGTTATAATGATCTGGAGGTTGTAGAGATTCCTTTAGGCCTCTATTCCTGAATGTTTTGCTACACATTCATTGACTAATTTACCTATATTTTTCTTTATGAAAATTCAATCAGTAAAGTGAAGAAAAATATAGAAAAAATTTTATATTTACATTTAAGTATAAATAGGCTTGTAATAAAACTGCTCCTTTTCCTATAATTTTTGAGTAGAGTTATGTGTCACACAGTGGCATTTTGGTCAATGTCAGACTGCATATGTTAGGATGATACTGTAAGACTGTGTTTTTGTACTTACTATACTTTTTATTGTTGTTTTAGAGGTACTCTGACTTTCAAATACTTACTATGAATCAGAATGAGGTATTATACAATCTCACATTTACTATGTCTTTTGATTGCATCCCTTTTTTCTTGTACTTGATTTAATTTTATGTTGTTTTGTTCATCATGGTCCTAGGAGCAGTAGGGATAGGCCACACACCCCCAAGCCCAACCCCCTCCCCACATACACATCCTGGGTGTGCAGTATACTATACATATGGGGTTTTTTGGGTTAGAAATCTAATAATGTTTATTTCTAACATTACATGAAATGTTACACACGAATATTATTTCACTGAACCAAGCACAGAAACCATATCCAGAATGAAGCAGTCTTTGTGAAAGGGATTCATCTAATTTTGAAAACAGTTATACTCTGTGTGCTACATTTAGGTTTGTGAAAATCCATTCTGTGATGTTTGAATAATGACAGAATAGTCATTATTCAAATGCATATTCCCATCATCATGCAATGTATGACTGTATTTCTCAAAGGAACATTTCTCACTTTAATGCCACAAGTTCACTTATTGAGCTGAGAAACACTGAAAGAAAATAAAGCATGCTCATAGTTTTTAATCGAAGCTCCTCTGTGATTCAGAACACTTTGTTCAAAGACAATGCCCTAGACTCAGCTCATGCCATGATCTCTGGCTTTCACATTATGGAATAGGATGCAGTTTTTGCAAAAGTATTTTGGGTATACCAACATGGTTTGAAAATGAAGTAAAATTTATTTTCTAGTGAACCTAGGGGTTTTAATTTTGTCCTTCAGTGTTTGCTCTCATTTATGAAATAATGTTTAATTGATTTTAGGGAACCGGAGATGCTGACTGTCATTTTAAAATTAGGAAGAACTTGGAAAATGCATCTGTAAGCCTGGAATCAGTGAAGAGCCCTGGGTTGTTTGTTGGACTTCAACCAGATGGACAGGCAAAGCCAGTCATTTTCACCAAGGATGAGAATGTTTGCTTCTACCCACAAGTCATTAAGTGTATGTTTATTCCGAAATTATTTGAATTTTTCCTGCTTTCTGATGGTTTGTGTACTGATGGATAATTTTGTCACTTTTTTTTTTTACTAAGAAAAATCTCTGTTAGCCTTTTTGTTTGCAATAATTTTAGAAGTAGTAGAAGAAAAGCTTGATGAAGACCACTTGGCTTGACTTCCTTTATAATTTTTAAAACAGAGCATTTGCATGTGTGTCTATATGAATCTTGTTCTTTAAGGATATTTTCATATATATAAATTGTTATGCCTTCTTGGTGGATTTTTCTCTTTACAAATATGTGGTACCTTCCTGGTGGATTGTTCCCTTTACCAATATGTAGTACCTTTCTTTGTCTCATCTAACTAATTTTGTCTACAAGTCGGCTTTCTCAGTTATGAGCATATGTACTTACCTTGAATACTT
Organism: Cavia porcellus; assembly: GCF_034190915.1. Lineage (NCBI taxonomy): Eukaryota > Metazoa > Chordata > Mammalia > Rodentia > Caviidae > Cavia > Cavia porcellus. The sequence goes on along the minus strand of NW_026947494.1, from coordinate 75,117,353 downwards.
TTGTGTTCTATTTATATGGAGTGTATGGAGTATGTCAGCCTGTGTATGTCTTTGCCATGTGTGTTTCTCACAGGCAGCAAGGAGTTGGATCTTTTTTAAAATTTTATTTAAAGAAAGACTAAGCAAAACAGAAAATAGAAATAATACATACATTCAGAGAGAAAATAAACAGTAAGAAATCACTAGCTGATGTTTACATATTGTTATTTTACAAATAGTTGTTCAAGATACAAAAATGGAGCATATAAAGTGGGAATGCAAACAGCGAGACTACAAACAGTTCTGTTCAACTGTCCGACAAAAACTTAGTAACATGGTTGTCAATCTTATACACTTAAACATACATGCAGTTATCCATATCTTCACTTATGTTTAGATTAAACAAATTAAGCAGGTTAAAATCATTCTGAACAAAGAATAATAGTGTTGCTGAATTTTACATCATGACACTCTGGGATCAGCACTGGGTACTGTAATGTTTTTTAAAAATTTAATTTGAAGAAAGACTAAACAAAACAGAAAACAGGTAGAAATAATACATAATTTCAAAGAAAAAATAAACAGGAAGAAATCACTAGTTGATGATTACAGATTGTCTTCTTGCAAATAGTTATTCAAGATACTAAAGTAGATCATATAAAGTGTGGATTCAAACAGTGAGATAGTAACCAGTTCTGTTCAACTGTCCAACAAAAACTTAGAAATATGGTTATCAATCCTATACACTTAAACATACATGCAGCTACCCATCTTTTCAATTATGTTGAGATTGAATAAATCCAAGCAGGCTAATATCACTCTGAACAAAGAATAACACTATTTCTGGGTTTCACATTATGACACTCCAAGGTCAGCACTGGGTATTTTAGTGTCTCTTTTTCTTCAAAGTATCTGTTCATTTCATTATGTGTCATAAGACCAGTTCTCATAAACTGTTTATAGATTCTATACATGCATGAGTCTTAACATGTATTTCTATCCTTTCTATATTAGGAGAAACAAAGCAAAGCAAGGCAAAATAAAACATATTCCTACAAACACAGGAAACGGAATAAACATATAAGACCGTTATACAAAGAGTTCTACCATGGTTCCTGTGTTGTCTCTTGTTATCTCCAATAGAATTGGCTATATAATCAGACATAGTATAATTGAATATATAAGTACATAACCGTATTAACAAAAACACAACATTTTATATAGTATAGAACTTCAAAAACTGGCAGTTATCAAACCAGAATGTATATCATAGAGTCTTGTCATCTTCAGTGTAGTTTCCTATACTCTCAGACTTGATATTATCAATCATATCAGTTTTGAATTAAATTATCTCTGTATCACTTCTGTTATGACCTTTTTTGCAATCAGGTGTCTGCTTATCTTCTTTATTCTGTTTCTGCTCCATTCATTGAGGCCTCTCTGCCACTGTTCCTGGAATCTTAGTACTTTTCTCTCTCTCTCAAATGCCCTGCAGTATTTTCTGCAGAGTTGGATTGGTGGTTGTGAATTTCCCAAGTTGCTCTTTGTCATGGAAGCATCTTGTTTCTCCATTAATTTCTAGAGACAGTTTACCAGGGTATATTAATCTGGGATGAAGGTTATTTTCTTTCAGGGCTTGGAATGTTTCACTCCAGGCTTTTCTTGACTTGATGGTTTGTGTCAAGAAGTCTGCCATTATTCTGACTGGCCTTCCTCTATAGGTGATCCATTTCTTGTCTCTGACAGCTTTTAATATTCTGTTCTTATATTGAATTTCTGGGATCTTGATTATTGTATTCCTGAGTGTAGCTCTGGTTTGGTTGTAGATGACTGGAGTTTTGTATGCCTCATATATCCGAATATCGTTTCCCTTTCCTATGTTTGGGAAGCTTTCCTTAATTATTTCTGTGAATAATGTTTGTAGTTTCTTTGTTTGTATCCCAGTTTCTTCATTCACATTCTTTGTTCTCAAGTTATAGATCCTTTTGTTGTTTTCTAGCCTTTGTATTGTTACTGCTTGTTTCCTTGTTATTTTTAAAAAGTTTTCCTTTTCATACTCCCACATTGCAAAATTGTCCTCCAGTTTGGATAATCTATCTTTAGTTTCTTTCAAGCTGATTTGCCATCTTTCCATAGAGTTTTAAATTTTCTGGTGATCTCTTTGAATCTGCTTCATGTATTCTATATTTTTTCATATTCTTCATCAAATGGTTCTTTCCTTTGAGTTCCTCCCTTCTGTCTGTGTCTGCTTGAGGGGTGCTTTGTATCTCTTTTATTAATCTTCTTATATCTTGCTTTATTTGACTATTTCACTTTTGAACTCATATATGAGGTCCCGAATTTATCTCTTTATGTCCACTGGTGCTGTGTATGATATTGCATGTTTGCTGTTCTCATTCTCCTTTATATTTACTTGTCCTGGGTCAATTTTCTCAGGGTTGGAACCTGGGGACTTTTTGTTGTTGCTTCCTCTTCCCATCCTTTTTGCTTCTTCCAGGAGGCCCCAGTTTCTTTCTTTGTTGATTACAATTCTTCTGAAGCGTGCTGGTTAGATGACCCTTCCCACTTCTGTGTACTAGTGAGTTGCAAACAAGGGCAGCGTACGATGGCCTCTCCCCTCCGAATCAATCAGCTGCCTTGGCCTGAAATGTCAGTCAAACTTCTGAGGCTTCACTGGGTTAGTGTGGTTAGTGTGGGCCACTGCTGCAGGGACTTGACCTCGGATACCTATTGGGTCTCAGCCAGGTCACATGACCCAGGTCTAGCTCACTCCATCAATCCCATTTGGGAAGGGAAAAATTGACTGAAGTCACTGCTGCCCCTTGTACTTGCCAGTCCTTCCCGGTCCCAGAATGTCATCCACTGGAGCCCCCCTATTTATGGAATGGCTCCACTCCCATCATTCACCACAGGTCGATGTAGGCACCCTGCCAACTCAGCTGTCCATTCAGTTTACTGACCCCTGAACTCAATGTAATTGCGCCTCCAGTGAGTAGAAGCCACTGGACCTTGGCCCACTCAGCAAGTTGTGGCGGGACATCAGGAAGTTGTGGTGGGACCTCAGATGGTCAGCAAGTCACCTTAATTTCTTCTTGGGGCAAGGGAATTCATCTCCCTCTGTTTGGGGCTCCCCACTCTGTATTATGTTGAATTCTAGGTTAACTATCTCAGGGAGCTTCTGTAGCCAGTTGTTATCTATCCACCATCTTTGCTCCTCTGAGTGAGACCTTTTTAAAAATTCAGTCAGCCAACCTGTGTCTTGTAATTGGAGAATTAAGACCAATGTACTCTCAGTTACTATAGAAAGGTACATACTAATTCTTATTATTTAGTTGCATTTTCAATTTTTAACCCCCTTACCCCAAATTCTCAATGGATTATCTACTCTTCCTCTTCAATATGTATTTTCTACAATGCTTCCTTAGTGGTCATGAGTCTCTTTAGTTTATGCTCATCTTTTAAGTCTTTATTTCTCTATCAATCTTGAATGATAATTTTACTTGTTATAATAATTTAGATTAGCAGATTTTTTTCAAGGTTTCAAGTACATCATTTCATGCTCTTCTGGCTTTAATGGTTTCTGCAGAAAAGTCTGAAAGTTTTCTGATAGATTTGTCTCTATAAATGACTTAGTATTTCTTTTTTGCTTTCCATATTCTACCCTTGTTCTGTGCTGTTGACATTTTAAGTACAGTGTGACATGAGGGAGTTCTTTCCTGGTTGTGCCTGTGTGAGGTTCTAAATGTTTTCTGTATCTGAATGTCTACAATTTTTTTAAGACTGTGGAAATTATCTGTGAGTTTTTCATTAAATAGATTTTCTGTGCCTTTATCCTGAACCTTGGCACCTTTTCTACCCTAAAGTTTCATAAATGTGGTGTTTTATTGTGTCTCAGATTTCTTGAATGTTTGCTCATAATTTTGGATATTTTCTTTATTAGTGAGTGTAATGGTTGACACACTATATCGACTTGAAAAGTTTAGAAGTTTAATTCAGCCACTCATCAGGGGGTTAGGATCCTTCCTTTGCAAACATCTAAACCTGTGTAAGAGAAAGGTGTGGAGATGGTGTGAGGGCTACCCTGCTTGAGTAATAAAAGGGAGGAAAAGAAGCTCATTCTCTGAAACCCACACTTTTTTTTGTCTCTTGTGGCTTTTGCTGTCTTCCACTGCCCTTCAGCATGCCACTTTTCCTTGGAGCCATTGATTAAGGACTGAAACCTCCATAAACTGTGAGCTGAATAAACCTTTGCTTCCTTGATTTTGGGTGTTGGGTATTTTGCCTAAGCAATGAGAGAAAAGTAACTAAGACCACATGTGTGTAATAATTCCTCAGTCTTATCTTCCAGGCTGAAATTCTATAATCCATTAGATCATATCTACTGGTGAGGGTTTGTACTGAGTTTTTGATTGGACTTGTTTTGCTTTTAATTGCCAAGATTTTTCCTTTGTTCTCTTTCAAAATTTCTAACTTTTTTGTAGAAATGCTCCTTTATGTCCTGCATTGTCTTTTAAAATTAATTCAACTATTTATGTGTATCCTACTTGAAATCATTAATAATTTTAAAAATTGATCATTTAAATTGTTTATATTTCATTACTGATCTGTTGTGGGTTGTTGGATAATGTTAGTTTTTTCACACTTGTATTTCTATATTGCAATTGATGCATCTGTTGGAATGGATCTCTTTCCCTTTAATTTGAGGATCTTCTTTGTGTCCAATTTTCTTTTGAGGGCTTCTCAGTACCCAGTGAGGGACTATAAAGTGATTTACACTAATGACAGTGACATAGAGACAAGCTAGACAGTGACACGTAGTAAAAACCAATTAAAAACAATTGTACTATTATGAAAAATAGAAATTGGTAATAATACTGAAGAGAAAGGGATAAAATTTAATAAAGAATAAGAAGGATAATAAAAATTTGATGGGTTGAAGAAAAAGAAAAATGAGAAAAGTATAGGGAAGATAAGAAGGGTAAAAGAAGATAAAAATCCGTATAACAGGTAAAATAAACAGAACTAGGTAAATCACTAGGTACACAAAAATAATAACAAAACTAAAAGAAAAGGAAACAGAAAAAACCAAAATAAACCTGCAAAACAAACAAAAGGATATGAATCCAAAAATTTCCTCTACCTGAGGTGTTTGTGTGTATAGTTTCTTTCCAGAGCCTGTGACAACAGAATCACTAGAGTGGAGGAGGAATAGTGTCTTGCTTACTTTTCTTATTGCTGAGACAAAATACCAGACACTCAAAGTTAGAGGGGAAAACTTATTTAGCTCAAAACTTGTGGACATTTCAGTCCATAATTGACTGGGTCCAAGGCAGGGTAGCCCATGGCATAAGGGCAACAGTTCTTGGCAACAGAAGGCAGAAAAATCAACAACTGAACCTTAATAGTGTCTTTCTTCCCCTTTTTATACTCCATCCAGGCTGGTGGATTGGGTTGGTGCCAGTCTAATCAGTGGATTGATCCATCAATCACCACTCTTAATCCCAGCACTGTAGCACCTATCAATCACACATGCTAGGTTCAGCCACATCCAAAGAAGGTCAGACTAAAACTGAATGAGGTTTAGGGGACATCTAGGCACAAATCGTAACAGATAATGAGTTACAACTATTGGGGCCTATTATGGTTCTACACTCTTTGTTACCTTTGTGTGAACCTTGAATCCTGCTTCACCTTTCTGCTGGAAGGGTGTAGTTAGTGTGTTGTCCAGCATGGACCTGTATTCTTGCTAGAGGCTTTGAGTGTTTGTTTTCCTTTTGTGTGCTCTGAGCCACTGGTATGCTCAAGTAGCTTTGCAGCCTGGGGATTGAAGCTGGTGGAATGCCCTGCTTGCTCCAGAGGCCCCTCAGTCTGTACACTGAGGGATAGGCAGATATCTAAGCAGGAGCACCTCCCTCATCATGTAAGTGAGTGTGTAACAGCAAATGATCCCCAGCCAGGACACTTAAGTTTCTTAGTTGCCCAGGTAGCAGTTCTTGTTGTTGTTCTGGTTGCTTCTGTGTCCCAGAAATGGCTGCTCACAGTGATGCATGTTGTAAGAACCAATTTCCAGTTGATTAGCCCTTCTGCCTCTGTGCTTCCTGCTTGCTTATTCCATTTGAACCCTGGACCACCAAGAATCTGGGCCTGATACTTTGGGAATCAGCCTGGTCAGTGCCTGTAGACATAGAATAAATCTGCCTCCTGATCCTGAGTGTCAGATTGATGCTTGCAAACGCAGGTGGAGAAACCAACCACACCACTGAGTTCTGACCTGGAAGAAGAGCAAAGGGAACCAGTAACTCACTGGGCTTGATCCTGGCATGTTTATATCTAATTTCTTCAAAACCGTATGCCTGTCTAACAGAGGGCAGGACTACTGTTCTTTAGGGCCTGAGCTTTCCACAGCTTGAACTCAATATTCCTTAAAGTTCTCAAACTCTCATAAAGTTCTCATAAACTAGACCTTCTCTTCCACAACAGTGTTTTTGACCATATTTGACCCAGCCACAGTAACAGAGTGACCCCAGGAACCTTGAAGTGTGTCTCAAATAATACCCCTCTCCAGTGTGTGGGTGGCCCTGGCCCTGGCCCAGGCCCACCACGAGCACTTCAAAGAGGCACAGCAAACAGGGAAGCCCAGACTGGTGCACCCAGCTGGCACAGAAACTGGGTCTGCGCAACAAGGTAAGCCTGCCCGCCTGCCTGGGGAGCCGTGCGCAGTGAGGTTATTAATGTGATTTCTGATGAAGTTGGATTGGGATAATTTTCATGATCTTTGTGTGTGTGTGTGTGTGTGTGTGTGTGTGTGTGTGTGTGTGTGTGTGTATTTTTTCATTTGACTTAAAGTGCCATGAGAAAATTTGCATACTGCAAGGTGGTCCTAGCCACCTCCTTGATTTGGGTACTCTTGGGTGTGTTCCTGCTGCTTTACTTCAGTGAATGCAACAGATGTTAAGAGAACAGAAGTGAAGACTTCCTGCTGGGGATGGTCTAGAGCCAGTCCAAATCCTCATGCAGGTCCTGGAGAAATAGGGAGACCAGCCATCATTTTTAAAGAGGATCAAGAGAATGAAAGAAATGTTGGTGACTGTTTTCCATAATGAGGTTGGAGCACATTTCTTCGAACTGTTGATAGTGTCATTTATCGCTCTCCAAGACACTTGGTAGAAGAAACTGTTCTAGTAGATGATGCCAGTGAAAGAGATTTTTTGAAAAGATCTGTAAAGAGTTATGTGAAAGGGGCACACACTGTCCCTGGAGCCCAGCCTGTTTGGGACCCTCGCACCGTCTGGTTACAGTGGAACGGCTGGGCAGGTTCGGGGCACCTGCATCTGCTTCCCATGTGTCTGGAGGACTGTGGATTTCTAAGCAAGCAGGCGAGCATCACCAGTTCCAGAGGCCCTGCATCCTGGGGTAAGTGCCCCACACTCTTCCCTAGCCCAGCTTGTTCGGGACCCTGGAGCCTTCTGGGTGCAGTGAAACAAGTAGGCGGGTCAGAAGTGCCTACATCCACCTCCCTGCTCCTGCTGTGCTCAGAGAACTATGGAGTTCCAAGCAAGCAGGCAGGCTCACACTGTCCCCAGAGCCCAGCCTGTGTGGGACCCTTGCACCATCTGGGTGCAGTGGAATGGCTGGGTGGGCCTGGGGCGCCTGTGTTTGCCTCCATGTTCTGGCTGCGCTTGGAGAACTGTGGAGTTCTAAGCAAGCAGGTGGGTGCCCCCTATCCTGGAGCCCAGCTTGTTTGGGACTTCGGAGTCTAGGCAAAGAGGCGAGTGCCATTGGTTCCAGAGGCCCAGCGGCCTGCGGGAACTGGGTGCCAGAGTCCCAGGAGCTGTGAACATAGAAGTGGATTTCCAACAGACCCTGAGGAAGCCTTAGAATAACACTTGAAACACAGAAATATAGGAAAATGACAAAACGAAAGACCAAATTACAACCTCAAACCTACAGCCCATCACAAGAAATCCTAGGAGCGATGTGTATAGAAGAGAATATATGCCATACACCTCAAATATCGGACTTAATAGCTATGAAATAAACAAACAACTCTGGGAAGCTTTAAAGGAATTCAAACTTGAAATAATATCCCAGGTAAAAGAAGAAATGATAAAAGAAATGAAAGAGATGCTGAACATATCTAAAGAAAACACAGTTAAAAAACTGGAGGAACTAAACAAAAAGATAGAATCCCTAGATGAGCAATATAAGAAACAAACAGAATACATAAAGCAGATGGACAGAGATATACAGGAAATCAAAAATTCCACTGAAAGCTGTAATAACCACCTCAATGAAAGTGAAAATAGAATTTCAGACCTTGAAAACAAGATTTCAGCTAGTGAACAGGAAAGGAAGGCTCTTTTAAAAATGACAAGGAATCAGGAAATAACAATTCAACAACTGCAAGATGACACAAAGAAAAACAACATAAGATTGATAAGGATTAATGAAAAAGAAGGGGACAACATAAAGGACATCAAGAGGATATTTAAAGAAATAATAGCTGAAAATTTCCCAAACATGAGATCAGAAACTGACATCAGGTTCAGTGAAGCATGTAGAACTCCAAATACTCATAACCAAAATAAAACTACACCCAGACATATAATAATCACCATCCCAGAAATTCAGCACAAGAACAGATTATTAAAAGCTGTCAGAGAGAAAAGACAGATCACTTACAAAGGAAAACCTATCAGAATCACAGTGGACTTCTCAGCACAAACAATAAAGTCAGAAGAGCATGCAGTGAAGTATTCCAGATCCTAAAGGAAAATGATTTCCAACCTAGACTGATGTACCCTGCAAAACTATCATTCAATATTGATGGTGAAATGAGATACTTACATTACAAAGAACAGCTGAAGAACTTCAAGATCACCAAGCCAACCCTGCAAAAAATATTGAAAGACAGATTAGATACACAAAGGAAAAAAACCACTAAGCAAAGCAGATAATTAAACAGAATAGAAAGATAAGTTGCTGATGGTTTCATGAACTTTGGCTTAAACAAAGTTTTCTTAATCTTTCATAAAACACTTTTCTTCAAGTAATCTTACAACTTTAGAAAGCATTGGTTAGAGAAATATTCTTCAAGTCCAATAAAATTGTTATGCCATTGAAGTTAACTTTTACTAGGACAGAATTTTGGATCTGGATATTCCATGTTGATATATCATTGCTTAGAACAGAAAACTTGTTTATGTTACTCATTAGTCTGCCTGCTTGTGAATTACTATAATAATGTGAGATAATAAACGAAAACTTTCCCTTATATTGATTCTTATTGGGATTTGGGTACTTTCTCCACTTGGTGCTCAGATGTATGTCCTTCAGATGCAAATTATTCTGTAAAGAAATTCCTGTACATGTGGCAGAACACAGAATCACAACTTTTATTTCAAGCTTCAAGCACAATAGTTTTATACAATAATGAAAATTCTCAGAGTTGGGGCACAGGGTGACTGTACTTCGTTGTTGACTTAAATAACATAAATTTTGTGCTTTTCAACAGCCCATTCTTCATTTACCTGTAAATATCCTACAAAGTAGGGCAATGTATTTCTGAAATGATGTTACTGATCAGTGAAATTAGATCTTTGGGCTTGAATGAATTAAATGGAAAGAGATACGGGGAAACTGAAAAGGATAAAAACAGCCAACTAAAGTAAATTATCTCTGTGTCCTCCAGTCAATTTTCTTTGCTTTTAGGCACTAAGAAATTGAAAACTAAAAAATAAGTCAAAAGATAGAAAGAAATATTCATATTTTGAAACTCATTTCTCTCATATATAACTTCAAGTTATCTAACAAATTGAAGTATGAAGAATTTATTTAAACAATGTAAGCTTAAAATATTCTTGCTTGAACAGAATGTTAATGAGGTAGCACTGTTGTGTTATTAAATGATCTCAGAGTTTAGTTTATTGTCTTATTTTTGATTTATGCTATTTCATGAGTTTTGGCTTTAACAAAATTTTCTTTGACTCTTTCTGCTTTCTTATCAGAGTCTACATGAATTTATATGTGTATATAATATACATGCAGTTAAATCTAGAACATAATAAGCTTTACTTAGCAGGGCAGTATTTTTATTGCCACCTATACCACCAGTCTCCTTGCTCTGTTTTCCCACAGGCTGGCTCACAGTGGCATCCCACTCAACAAAATGGGTATGCCATCTGCCTTTGGAACTTTGAAGGGAGGCAGATGGCTTGAATGCTCCCAGAAGTATGCAGGGTGAAGTAAAAGAAGAGTGGTGAGAAATAGGTAGCAGAAGACAGGGGAGTGCTGGAAAAGCACAGGAAGAAGGGATCAATTATAAAGAGGGAGCAGAGAAGAAAAGATAATGAGACAGCAGTAATTTTAAAATGTGATAATGAGAAGAAAAGGCACAAGAGATAATAAGAGGCCTCATTTGTCAGCCTACAACCAGTAGAAATAAAGTCATTCTTCACAAACTCTAAATTTACTTCTATTTACTTCTATTACTAAGAATGTGAATAGTTTGTATTTTCTTCCCTATTTATTAGAAAAAATATTGTTTTAGCAAGGGCTACAATACAGAAGACATTGCTTTACAATTTTTATTGAAGCATTCTAAAGTCTTGTTGTTCTGTCCTTGCCAGAAATCTTGAATCTTTTGAAATTGTAAGTAAACATGTTTTGAGTAAATAGTATACAGTTTTCGTTTGACATGGGAGAAAGTGCATGACCAGCTTTCAATATTTCAAAAGAATCAGTGACTGAAACTCTGTTGTATAGAGTTTTGTGAAACATGATTGTTTAAGAATGAATGTCATTGTTCAAGTCATTTTATCATTTTAGAGTCTTTTTTAATAAGACTATTATAATAGACTGAATTTGCTTGATAAAAATTTTCCTTAAAATTATTGTAAGGTTTGAATTATTTGTATTTGAATATAGGATCAATGGAGGAGAGGTTCAACTCTGTGGCTTTTTTAAATCATAAACTTTTCCTCATAGTTTTTGAGAAATGGAGTAGAAGTTGTGAGGTGCATTGAGCAACAAGGGCACTTGGATAAAGGAAGAGACAGTGGTAGGAAAAACAGTAATTGTGGACTTCAGGAGACTATTGGAGGCCTTCCTGTGCAGAGGGTATATGTTGTCCCCAAGCTCACATCCTAATGAGTAGCCTTGGATTTTTTAGAAGTATCTCATCAAAGCACTGTACACTGTCTGGACTTGCTCATGATCAACAGAAGGATCACTGTAGTGTCTTGCCTATAACAGGGCAGACTAGTAGAATAGGTCACTCACCAAACAGTGAATGAGAAGCCAAGAAATATGGCTAGCTAAAGGGACAAGGGTGTAGTATACAGATTCCAAGGAACAAATTGTCAGTGACCAGTCCCTGGTTTGGCCTCTTGCCAGTTGTAACCTCTTAAAGCCCAAGGATCACAGAAGAAGCCCTAGGTCTTGTAAATAGAGGACCAAGACTGGTGGTAAGAGAATTACATAAGTTAACGTATACAAGATGTTCAGAAGAGTGTCTGGTACTCAGTAAGTGCTGTGCAAATATTGGCTGTTACAATTATTAAAGAAAGGAAGAGCATCTCTCCTGGTGTGTCTTTTACAATGGGAATGGAGCTGATAGATTCCTAGAAGGCAAGAATGCTGTCTCATCACCTCTCTTAATCACTATGGGTGCATCACTTCTCTCTGAATTCTTTTTATTTCTTTGTGCATAATTTTATTTATTTATTATTTAAAAATTTATTTTAAAGAGAATAAAACCAAGCAAAATAAAACAGAATAAGGACACAACAAAACAATGAAAGTGATACAGGATTTCAAAACAGGATAATAGAAAATCAACAATAGCTAACATAATGTGTCTTGTTATCTTCAAAATTGTAGCCCAGACCATCAGACATAATATAATCAAGTAAAACAGAACAGAATAAAACCAATCAAAACAGAACATTGAATAAAACTAAACAATAAAGTGGAACAAAAGAAAACAGTGGAAACAATGTTGGATTTCAGAAACAAGAGGAAAGGAATTCCCCAAAGTTGCTCTATTGCATATTGTTGTGCTCTAAATAGATGCTCAGACTTCTGGTTTTAAGCCTGCAAACTCAATCAAACAATACAAGCATTAAGCTGTTTTTGTACCTCAACTGCTATTAATTCAGCCTGTATTCCTCCAAATCAGTTGTTTGCTTGGGGGTGGTGGTGGTTTTTATCTCCCATGTACAGGCTCACCCATGAGAAGGGAAAACTGGCTTTTTGTTTCTCCTCCTCTGTCCTTTATGGCTGTCACTGGCTCATGGGAAGGGCAAATTGGCTTCTTGCTTCTCGTTACAGAGTCTGCATGGCTGCTGCTTGTATAACTTCATTTAGATTTGCTCTAATTATTAAGAATTTATAATAAAAGTCACTCATCCCACTTTCATTTAGCAGTACAGCAAAGCCTCTTCATATTCTCTTTCATGAATTTATGTTTTCATTACTAGGAACCTTATGCAGGAGAAAGTATAAAAAGAGCTAATCTCTTGAAGCTGTTATGCTGAGCCTATCGAGAAGATTCTCCCTGATTACCTGGATATGTGGAATATATAGAATTATTCATTCCTGTCTCTATATATAATAAGCCAACATTTATAATTTCATATGATAAGACCTCATTGCAGGGTATTGTTAAAAGAACTTTGAATCAGTATGACTTGTAAATGTTCGTGAATTTTACTGTCACTTTTCTAGAATACTGCAGTAAGAATAAACATTTTCAAATTTTTATAGGTATTTGGACATGAAGTTACTTATGCACAAAAGTTTTCCTCTTGTAGTTCTGATTTCAGCACAGTTTTATGATATGAGCCGCTTTCTGTCTATAATCATGGGATTTGAACTATTTGTAACCTGAAAAGATACAGAACTAAAGCTATGGGTCATATATTATGTTTTTAATTGGCATATATTTGTGATACATAATAATTGCAATCATTTTGGGGGACTATGTATATATTCCACATAATATTCTTAATTATTAAGAATATATATTCTTAATTATTTTGATCTTTTTTTCCATCTGAAAAAAAACCTGATTCTCTATTTCCTATCATCTCTCCTTTAGGTTTGAATTCATGAATTCATTTTAGATATTTTTAAGTTTCTGGAAAGTTTTTATTATTTATTGTTGATTTTTCTTTTTTGTTCGCAACTTGACTATAGATATTTGCCAGGGATCAGTCTTTTATTCTTATTTATATTTTGATTTTCTTGCATGAGAAACCATTGAAAGATGTAAGCTGTATCTGACTGACTTCAGTTAATCTTACAGTCTCATGGTCTCATGCATTTTTCTTCAAAGGATTTGAGTTTATCTTCCTTTGTGGCAGAATAATACTCCACTATGTCTGTGTACCATATTTTCTTTTTCCATTTGTCTGTTGATGGGTATCTAGGCTGTTTCCATAATTTACCTGTTTTGAATTACACTACTGTAAACAAAAAATGCACATATCACTATAGTATAATTTCTAACACTTTGAGGAAAATATCTCAGAGATGCATGGCTGAGTCAAATGAAATTTCCTTTAAATTTTGAGGGAACATTCATACTGATTTTCGTAATGGCTGTTCTATCAGTGATGTAGAAGGGTTACTTTTCTCCCACAACCTTGTTAGCTACTGTTGTTTTCCATGTTCTTGGTGATAATCACCTGATTGGAGTATGACAAAATCTCAAAGAGTTGTTTTGATTTGTGTTTTCCTAATGGTTAAAGATAATGAACATTTTTTTTTTCGTGAACTTATGGGTCATTTGTACTTCTTTTGAGAAGTATTATTTCATTTCCCTAATTTTTGATTGCATTGTTTTTTGAGATTTACATTTTTTGAATTCTTTACACATTCTAGATATATCTTCTCTATCACAAAAGTAGCTGGTAATTTTTTCCTTATTGTATAATACAGTGATGACAAACCTATGATATGCATGCTGTTTTCTTTTAAGATGAAAGAAGTTAATGTATGAGATGTTTTTTCTAAGAAAACTTCCATATTCAGATTTAATTGCTGTGCTGGCACTTTGTGATAAATCAGTGGGTTTTGGGTTGCAGTCTGGGCATGAATCTCTAAAAGGTTCACCATCACTGCCATCCAGTGTCTCTTTATTTTGTTGATTATTTATTTTGCTGTGTGCCTCAATTTAATAGAATCCTACTTATTAACTCTCGGTATTATTTCTTGTGCTATTAGAATTCTGTTCAGGAAGTCCTTGCCTATTCCTATGGCATCAGATTTTTTTTTTTTTTTTTTTACCTTCCAATATTTTCAACTCTATTTTTAACTTGTGGGTCTTTGATCTGTTTTTGCTTTAATTTTAGTGCAGCATGAGAGATATGCGTCTAGTGTTATTCTCTTGCACACGTATAGCCTGTTTTCCCAAAATCATTTGCTAAAGAGGGCCTTTCTTTTCTCCAGGATGTGTTTTTAACCCCTTTGCCAAAGACTAGATTGGTAGAGATACTTGGAGTTATTTTGATATCTTCTATTCTATATGCTTTAATATACCTGTTCACTTTGTGCCAGTACTGTGGCTGTTTTTGTTACTATGGATTTGTAGTATAATTTGAAATCCTGGATTGTAATCTCCTGCTTTGCTCATTTTGCTCAGGATTGTTTTGAATATTTTGAATTACTTCTGCTTTCACATAAATTTTGGCATTGTGTTTTGTAATTCTGTGAAGAATGTTGTTTTTTTTTTTTTTTTAATGATAGGAATTCCTATTTCTTTCTAGAATGTCCTGTAGAACATTGTGGAGTGCTGGCTTGTTGTCATAAATTTCCTCAGATGTTCTTTGTCATGAAAGTATCTTATTTCTCCAGCAATTTTAAAAAATAGTTTTTCAGGATACATAAATCTGGGTTGAAGGTTGTTTTCCTTTAGAACTTGGAACACTTCACTCCAAGCTCTTCTTGACTTGAGAGTTTGTACTGAGAAGTTAGCTGTGATTCTTACGGGATTTCCTTTATAAGTGGTTTGTTTCTTTTCTCTAATAGCTTTTAAGATTCTATTCTTGTGTTGATTTTCTGGAATTTTGACTATGATATGCCTGGATATAGATTTTGTTTGATCATTGCTAATTGGAGTTCTATTTTTTTTTTTTTTTGTCTTTTTTCCTTTTTTTTTAATCGGTACCGGGGATCGAAGTCAGGACTGCCTGCTTGCAAGGCAGGCGCTTATGCCAGTGACCTAAATCCCCAGCCCCTAATTGGAGTTCTATATGCCTCATTTATTTGTATGTGAAATTCTTTTACTCTACCAGGAAAGTTTTCTGTCATGATGTCTCTGAGCATGTTTTTAATGTCATTTGTGGTATCTTCTTCTACTTGTTCATTGACTCCAATTAATCTTAAATTATTCTTCTTATCTAGCAGCTGCTGGATTGATTTCTCATGGTCCCTTGCTAGTTTTGAGAAATCTTTATTTTCTTGATTGCTGATTGCAAGCCTGTCTTCAATAGCTGAGATCCTGGGCTCACATAGGCCTAATCTGCTTTGAATACTTTCAGTGGAGTTTTTATTCTCTTGGATATCTGCTTGAATCTGCTTTTAATTTCCTTTTGTTTCCTATACTGTGCTTCCATAATTTGCTCAAGCTCATCTTTTTTTTTTGTCTGTGTCTACTCTAATGTCACTAAGCATGGTGTGTATTTTGGTAATCTCTGTAGTTATTTGAGAGATTATTTCTGATTTCATTTTTTCCAGAACCTCATTCAGTTGCTTTGTTGTTACCACTTTGGAGAGACCTGGTGGAGGTTTTTGGGATTGTCACACCTCATTGCCCCCTGGGTTTGCTTTTGGTTAACTGGACACCTGGGGTTGCATCTTGTTTATGTGTCTTCTTATTTCTTTTCTTTTTTAATTTAATTCCTGAGGTGATGCTTGAGGGGATGGTGGGTTGCTTTATCTGTGGTATTTAGAACACTTAGGTGGTGACTACTTCTCTGAAGTGTCTTCCGGTTATAGCTGATTTTTGGATTTTGAGTTTGTTGGAGGATCTTACCTCTTTAGTTTGTTGGAAATGAGAAGTTGTTGCTCATTTGGCCTAGTCCCTAGTTCTTTGGCACTGTGTCACTGTGTTTTCTGTGATCCTTAGTTAATCTCAGTCATGGATTATCAGGGCCCACAGCTGTTTAGAACATTTATGTCAATTGTTGCTGTAGTGGTACCAATAGCATCAAATGTAGCTTATAAAACAACAATCTGAGTTAACCATTAATTTTCAACTCTTAACCATATAAACTAGCTTTGTGATTATATAACAAAATGTAAAACAAACCAGATAATTATATGCAACATGTAAGATTGTAAAGTGCCAATTTTGCCCTCAAAGGATTAAAATTCAAAATGGATTAAAGAGAAAATAGAGAAATGGGAAAAGAGAAAGAGATTACAAGTAAAGTTGGAGGACAAAGATGGATCCCACCAATTTAGGGGAAATGCTGTAGAAGACTAAAGAAAAAGAGAGGTAGAAGAGATAAAAGGTAGAACAGAACAGAACCACATCCACAAAGAGGTTAGGAACCACTGTCACATAAAAAAAAAAAATGAATCAGAAAGAGAAATAAAAAATAAGCTGAACAAAACAAACAAACAAGAAAAACAACCCACATAGTCCACTTATAAGATTCTCTCTGGATTCACCAGTGGACAGTCTGTGGAGACAGTCTTGAATCATGCCATGGTATTATGGTGGAGTAGTAGAGAAGCTCAGCAGGCCTGCCCTGAGACCAGGCTCATTGGGATCGCCGCACTCCAAGCAGTTCCATGGGTCTGTACCCAGCTAGGAGCTGCTGGGGGAAGCTGGCAGAGGTTTTGACTCCAAAATTGCTCCTGGCCGGTCACTCTCTCCCATGGAAGGACCGAGTTCTCTGCACCTCAAGGCCAGCCAGTGCAGTCCTCCACATCCACCATTCCCTTGAACTGCCACGTCTCTTTGAAGAGGCCTTGGGGGTCACCAGCCACCACTGTCTCCATGACCACGTGTCCCCAGGTTCCAACAGCTCCTCTCACACAGTGAGACAAGCTCCAGATGAAGGCACAGCCACTACTGCTTTTTTCTTCACTGAAGTTTTTCTTTTACTCTCTGTGGGCTTCAGTTCACACTGCAGATTCTTCCTGGATCCAGGGGAACTACTTCCTTCTTGTCTTCCTCAGAATGCTACATTCCAGGGTCTGGATAGTGACTCGCAGAGAGGCTGTTTTCTCTGTTGCTTTTTGCTCCACCATCTTCCCAGAAGTCTGTTCGTAAATTTTCTGCCTATCCTTTTGTCTTCAAGATTCCTACGTACTTTGTCTCCCAAAAGAGTTAGTATTCCTATTTTGATATATAGAATTTTGATCCATTTTGATTTTAACTTAGTGCATGTAATAGATAAGTCTACTTTAAGCCTTCAGCATGTGGAAAGCCAGATTTTCCAGCACCTTTTATCAAAGAGGGTGTCCTTCTTCCAGTGAACATGCCCCTTTGTCAGAGGTTGAATGTGCTTGTAGTTGTGTCTGCATCTTCTATTCTGTACCATTGCCTTTTGAGTTAAATGTGTTTCTTGCATACAGCATATTGTTTCTTGATCCACTCTGCCAATCTGTTTCTTTTCATGGTGTATTGAGGCTATTAACATTGGTTATGACTGATATGTATTGGTTATCTTTGTCATGTTATTTTCCTCTGTTGGTTTTATACTTTTCCTCTCTGTTTAATTGCTTGCCATGTTTGATGCTTTCTTTTCAGTGTTACTCATGGAATGTTGGTCATTTTTCTCTCTTTCTAGAATATCTTCAGCACGTTTTGTAGAGTTGGTTTGGTGGTAATGAATTTCTTCAATTGTTCTTTGTCATGGAACTGTCTTGTTTCTCCATTAATTTTGTAAGGTAGTTTTTCAGGATACAGCAATCTGGGTAGGAAGTTGCTTTCTTTCAGGACTTGAAATACCTCAAGCTCTTCTTGACTTGATAGTTTGTGTTGATCCATGATTCTAATGGGCTTTCCTTTATAGGTGATCTATTTGTTTGCTCTAATAGTTTTTAAATTTTTTTTTTATTTTAAAGAGAATAAAACAAAACAGACCAAAGAAGATCAGAGCAAAACGTAAGCAGCACAGGAGTTCAAAGCAAGACAACAGGAAATCAACAGTGGCTACAATAATGCCTCTTGTTTTCTTTCAAGTAGTTGTCCATATCTTCACACACAATGAATTCAGACAAAACAAAATAGTATAAAACCAATTAAAATCTAACAGCTTTAATATTTTGTTTTTGTGCTGAATTTCTGGAATCTTGATTACTATGTGTTAGTGTAGATTTATTTTGGTTATGGGTAAATGGGGTTCTATATGTCTTTCTCATGCTTGGGGAAATTTTCTGCCGTTACTTTTCAAATATTGTTTTTATGTTACAAAGGTGCCTCCTGCTTTTTTGCTAACACCTATCAATATATATTATTTTTGTTTATATTACATTAGGCTGAATTATTATTTCCTGGCTCCTTGTTATTTTTGAGATCTTTCTTCTCATGATTGCTAACTGCATTCCTGTCTTCAAGTTCTGAAATTCTGTCTTCAGTTTCATTCATGTGGTTTTTCTGGAATATTTCTCTGAATCTGTTTCATACATTCTAATGCTTTCCTATATTGTTCATTCAAGGTTTCCATCATTTTCCTCTATTCCTCTATTTTTTTTTTAAATCTGTGTCTCCTGCAGATATGCTTACCAATTCTTTTATTGTGGCTGTATTATTTTTTTTTATGTGAGAGAGTATTTCTAATTTGATTTCCTTTACAACCTCTTGGAAGTGTTAGTTTACCACAGTTGTTATCATTTCAAAAATTTTAGATGTGTGATTTCCAAATTCTTTTATGTCTTTGTCTCTTGGACTTGTTTTGCTGGGGCTGGTAGTCTGAGATTGCAGTTCGCTCCTCTGTCTGGTCATTTTCCTGAGTTCCTCTGGGGAAGCCAGTTGCTGAGTGCCTGGCACTTCCCATACTGGCTGCCAGCTCCCAAATTAATATTTTATTTTATTTTAATTTAATTTTTTGGTACTGGGGATCAAACTCACGAGCTCACACTTGCCAGGCAGTTGCTTATGCCTGTTGAGGTAAACCCCGGCCTGCTCCCGGGTTTAAAGAAACAAGTCAAGTAATCGGGTTCCTCCTCCCACCAATGCTCTCGCATGGTGGAAGGCTGGTAAGGGGTCTTCTCCTGTCTCACCTGGTTCACTCAGACTTCTGTTATCAGTCTGATAGATACGATAAGATTTAAATAGTGGATAATGAAATGTTGTTTGAAGAAAATAATCATCTCAATCTAGTAAATGTGTAATTTATATTTTTTCTGTTAATATTTCCAACTAAGCAATTCTAGTTCATTCACTTTCTTCTCCAATGTTGTATTCCATTTCTATTGATACATTTTTCCTTTTAAACAGTGAAAGTTAGACAAAGAGAATACAGTGGTAGCAGCTGATTCAGTTACAGTATTTTTGGCCAGGCGGGCCACTTGAGTACTTGCATTTGGGATCACCTTGTATGACCTGCCTGACTGAAGAAATGTGCAGCTCTTTGTACAGAGGGATAGAACATCCTGGCTAACATTCCAGAAAACACCTTCCATGACCTAAATTTCTATTACTGTGTTGTATAAGGAGTATTGGTTTTGAAGAACTCAAGGCAGAATCTCAGAAGGCCAGTGTAGGAAAGGCAGAGTGGTAGGAGATACTCACTCTCACTTCAGTTTTGCTACACTGACCCTATTGTGTAGTTTCCTGAGTTTGTTTTTCACTTCTGGACTTGCACATATTTTCTCTTCGATGCTGCCTTGCACTTTGTGCATGAGTCTGTTCCAGCACTCACTCATATATCACAGGTCTTTGTTTATGTGTCCCCTCTTGGGTGTCACCTCGTCGATGCCCAAATCCATAGCTTATGCACTGATGTATTCCTAAAGCAATGGCAGTAAGTTGAAAATTTATATTCCCTTATAAATCCTGGATTTCTATATTATTTCTTTCTAGGCAAATGGAGCCTAAATTATATTTAGGAATCTTTGTTTTTTCTCTTCAAGTGTTCATGTGCTCTCAGAGAACATATTTCTAATTATTTCTGATTTTTCCTTCACTGATTTAAAATTTTTTTATTATCATACATCTCTAGTATTTCTGCATTGTATTGTAAATAAGCCATATGGAATAATCCAGTGTTTTATAGCATTTAGTATTTAAAAGCTTATTATTATCTGAACTTATTTTCATAACACTCGAGGGCTGTAAGCAGCAGGGTGGTCACGGGAAGTTTTTCATATACCAAGACTGTATACTCTGTGGCATCAGTCCGTGAGAATAAGTAACCCTCAGCCATGTTCCCAAGGTCTTCGTGAGTTTTATTTCTGAGCATCTATTATGCAATTGTGGTATTAGGAAGTAGTTGTTATTACTCATACAGAATTATATCTACTATTTATATTTATAATTTTGGTTACTGTCAAGATCTTTAAAACTTAACACTTGTAGTGTGAATTAATGTCATTTAAAAAGTAAATGCCTATCCTATCCCTGATCCTAGAGAATAAACACTGACAACTTAAACTTTGCAGTCCTAAATATAAATAGTACTTGAATATAAACTATAAAATGAAGTCTTCAGTCAACTAAGTTTGAGATAGCTATTTTTGGACAAGACCCAAAATAAAACTTGCTTCTCTGTAAAAGACCACAAAAATAGTTAATATTTTTCTTCATTTATGAATACACATATATTTCTTTTCTTTTCATATTCTAGTTAAAATCGTGTGTTTCATTTGAATGATACTTTAGTCAGTTTCTTTTTTTTGATCAAAGTAGAGTATTAAATTATCAAAGGAGTTTTCATTTAGAATTTATGAGAACACTGTAATAAGTTATTTGATTTATATTGTGATGTGAAACTTGCTTGGATTTACAAAGCAGTGAAAAGGTTTTGCTGGAAGACCACCCATGTAAAGCTTTCTTATAAGAATAAAAATCATGGGGCTGGGGTTTTAGCTCAGCGGCATAAGCGCCTGCCTTGCAAGCAGGCGGTCGTGAGTTCGATCCCCGGTACCATTAAAAAGTTAAATAATAAAAAAAAGAATAAAAATCATTTCCTGGTAACTGTGCAATGCAGAGTAAAATAATTTGACTAGGTATTGAAATGGAAACAGTGGGAAACCTTAATGTTGCGTAATTGAACAGATAGTGGGTACTTTGAGAAGAAATAAGTGATTGTGGAAGGATGATGTCTTTTAAAATCTTAATTTCAGTTGGCAGAGAAAACCCAATGGGAATGTCTGCAACACCAAACCAAGGGGAGAAGAAGATCCAGGAGTCAAAAGACCCTAAAGAATCACCAGCAGAATATGAGGCCGACAATCTCATATGCTCTGCAGCCACACGTGAGCAACAGGGCTTTTCTATTTTATTTTACTTTTTTCTTATCTTACTTTCATTTCTTTGGCTTGTCTGCATTGCTTTTTCCTGTGGCTACCTGAGGAGGAATGTTATATTATTTTTACAATGTGTTGTTATACCATATGAATTGCTTTTTAAACTGTCATCTTTTATTTTTTACATTTTAGTTTTGTATTATAAAAATTATGTTTATGTAAAAATGTGTTTATTTCTTTGTTTTAAATTTAATATTCACTCCAAAACAATAGCTTCAAAAGAAGATATTAGTATATTTTATTGTCACCCATAAGATATTTTATGAATATATTTTATGAACAAAATACAAATTCTCACCAAACAGTAAGGAGCAACAAAAAGAACCTTCATCTTTTTGCCATAGAAACTGAGGTGTGGTTAAATTACTCTGGGGGGGGGGGTGGCAGTGTAGCTCAGTGGCAAAGCACTTTTCTATGTACATGAGGTTCTGAATTCAACCCCAGAATCACACACACACACACACACACACAGAGAGAGAGAGAGAGAGAGAGAGAGAGAGAGAGAGAGAGAGAGACAGAGACAGAGACAGAGACAGAGACAGAGAGACAGAGAGAAAGAAGAGGAAAACAAAACTGCTTTAGGTTAAAAGATTTAAATGCCTAGTCTGATATTTTTTCTTGTTTCTAAATGTAGTATAAATTATTGCATTAGTCTGACTGGGCAGTATAATATGTAATTATCTGACGGGTTCTGTGCATCAGAATCTAATCAATGAAATAGTAGACCATGCTGTCTTTGAAACATATTTTGGGAAATAGAAAAATTAAAATGTTTCCATTTAAAAAGCATGTTTTGGAAATCAGTTTTTGGTTTTTTTCGATAATAGGAGAATGCTGATGTCTCATTGACTAGCCTATAGTATTATCACATCAACCATGGGGATATTAATATTTTAACTGTTGCTTCTTTGGACCTGTTTCAGTGTTAAATCATGAATCGATGGAACAGTGTGAAGAATTACACTGCATGAGAAGCACGTGCTTAAATTTTTCACAGAAGAATCCATTTTTTTCTCAGAAAACAGTGGCACCTACATTACACATGGCCACCTCAAACAAGATTTGCCTTAGATGAGAGCAGCATGCTAGCTAAAATTCCTAGGACTAGGTACCTTTTATTTCAGTGAGTGACAAATGCTTGAGAGAAAACCCTCTGCATGGTTTTGGAATATTTTTCCTTTTGAAATCTTTTTAAAATGTTATCATTTTAACATTTTAAGGCATGGAAAACATAAATTTTTTAAATTAAAGATGGCTAACAGTATTAGACAATTTCACTTTATTACAACAAAACATCTAAGGCAGCTAACTCACAGAAAATAATTTAGCTCATAATCTTAGGGTTAGAAGTCCAAACAAGTGCAAGCTTGTTGATGATGGCCCTTGGTTTTATCATCACGTGTGGGTACTGCGGGTGGTAAAAGAGGCAGCATACATTAGGGCAAGTGATTGCTTCCCAGATTTAAGTATATCTCAACTAAGTGGTTACATGTTAGGGCATCTTAGTTACTTCTCATTTCTGAAACCAAGTGCTTGACACAGAGTAAAAAGAGGAAAGGGTTATTTAGCTCACAGATTGTAGAATTTCCATTTGTAGCTGGCTGACTTCAAGGCAAAGCAGCATGACAGAGGGGCATTGGAGAGGAGGACAGTCCCTGGCTAAGCAGGGCAGGCAGAAGGCAGCAAGGATCAGGTGACAAAGGATGACACTAGCTCTCTTTCAGTCCCCTATGTTTTAACAGGCTGCCTGCCCTGAGGAGGACGGCACTGCACCCTTAACCTAGCATCACACCCGAATCAATTCCAGCCTCACATCCTCGATCCCATCCTCATACACCTTAGATCCAGCTATCTGCGTAAGCAGTGCCTATGAATGCATGACCTTTGGGGTGACATCTGACACCAACCATAAATAGAAATGGGTAAGGAGGAATGGAGCAAGGGAGTAGGGAAGGAGAGAGGGAAAAGCAAAAGAAGGAAAAGAAAGAGGAGGAGGAAAGAGAGAGACTCGAGTCACACAGCCCCTGTAAGTTTATGACCCTGTGATCTCCTAAAGGGTCCTCCCTCCCAAAGTTTCCATCACTTACCAATGTGTCACCATGGGGACACCACACCATTAACATGAAGATCTTTATCAGGCACAACCCTCATTCAAAGCATAGCACTAAATACTTCCAAAAATGATAAACTTAGGCCTAGTGATAAATATAGAACTTATAAGATCATTCTTTTATTTAACCAATCACTAAATATGCATTGTGTGCCTCAGTAAATGTCAGGCGCAAAGAAATTGATGAGCAAAATGAACTTGGTCAGCTCTCTTGAAGTTTATAAGTCATTAGGTCAGATAAACATTAAACCACACAAAATATAGGGTAAAAGTGGATATTTGAGATGAAGAAAAAAATCTAGAGTGTTCTAGGTACAACATAAAATTTGAGCCATTAATTTAACATAAAAGATTTTTGTAGTTAATGGAAATACAATTGAAAGTAGGATGAGTCAAAGACTGAGAAAAGGGACTGTAAACTTAAACTTTATTCATGAGCTATTTAAAACACTGACATATCAAAAACTTTAGGCTTGAATGTGAAATCTTAGGACTCTAGATGACAAAGCTCCTCTAACACCTCCTCAAATGCCATCTACAAAAAGTTCATAATTTGTTTAAATTTTACCTTTTTTTGTTTGCAGTGGAAATGATGCTATAAACATCCAGGGGTTTCATTGGGAAACAAAATACCTTCTTATGTAATTACACTGTCTCTTTTTTTTTTTTCATTGCTGAGACAAAATAGCCAACACCCAAAGTTAAAGGAGGGAAGGTTTACTTAGCTCACAGTTTGTAGAGGTTTCACTCCATAGTCAGCTAACTGCAAGGCAGGGTGGGATGGCAGAAGGCATCACAGAGGAGAAATAGTTCAAGGGAAAGGAGGACAAACAGAAGGTAGCAAAGTAGCAGGAGCTTCTTTCTATCACTTATTTCCATCCAGGCCACCTGACTTTTGGGTGGTGCCAGCCATACAAAAAGTATGGCACCCTTAATCCCAGTATCATACACCCTATTCCTGCTATCTATGAAACTCTCCATCTATGACCACGGGGCTTTGGGGGACATCTAGAAACAACGTAAGTGATAACAGTTACCTAGAAGGCTTTCATTTATTACTGACTAGTTAGATAGTGAATCCCTTTGTCTTTTTAAACTCCTGCTAAACAATTTCAGTAGCTAAAAGGTGTTTTATGCAAAAAATATGTTTTTGGTTTTATAGTTTAGCTATTATGCTAGATAAATTTGGGTTATATTAGCTATTCATATGAAAATGTGTTAAAAATATTTAAGAAAATATCTTTGTAAAGGCATGCAAAAGCAACTATTATCTCCACTTTTCGAACACTTTCAGATATCTATCATATCTCTTTAGAGATTAGGAACTGTAGACAAAGTAAACATCCTCTTTTTATTCAAAATGCTTATTTATGGAGAGGAGGAGCTGGGCAGATCTGGGGTGCCCTCACCGGCCTCTCTGCGTGTCTGGAGGACTCTGGATATCTCCGCCCAGACTGCTGGAGTTCCCCCAGGCTTCCAGGTGCAGTAAAGGGGCGAGGTGGGTTTGAGGCTATCACATCAGCCTCCCCATTCCGGCTCCACTTGGAGACCTGCTGAGCTGCCAACGGATGGGCGGGCCCACACTATCAGCCTAGCCCAGCCTGTTTAGCTGCCGCGCCTGGACATAGGTCTGCAGAGGAGGAGCTGGGCAGATCTGGGGTGCCCTCACCGGCCTCTCTGCGTGTCTGGAGGACTCTGGATATCTCCGCCCAGACTGCTGGAGTTCCCCCAGGCTTCCAGGTGCAGTAAAGGGGCGAGGCGGGTTTGAGGCTATCACATCAGCCTCCCCATTCCGGCTCCACTTGGAGACCTGCTGAGCTGCCAACGGATGGGCGGGCCCACAATATCAGCCTAGCCCAGCCTGTTTAGCTGCCGCGCCTGGACATAGGTCTGCAGAGGAGGAGCTGGGCAGATCTGGGGTGCCCTCACCGGCCTCTCTGCGTGTCTGGAGGACTCTGGATATCTCCGCCCAGACTGCTGGAGTTCCCCCAGGCTTCCAGGTGCAGTAAAGGGGCGAGGTGGGTTTGAGGCTATCACATCAGCCTCCCCATTCCGGCTCCACTTGGAGACCTGCTGAGCTGCCAACGGATGGGCGGGCCCACACTATCAGCCTAGCCCAGCCTGTTTAGCTGCCGCGCCTGGACATAGGTCTGCAGAGGAGGAGCTGGGCAGATCTGGGGTGCCCTCACCGGCCTCTCTGCGTGTCTGGAGGACTCTGGATATCTCCGCCCAGACTGCTGGAGTTCCCCCAGGCTTCCAGGTGCAGTAAAGGGGCGAGGCGGGTTTGAGGCTATCACATCAGCCTCCCCATTCCGGCTCCACTTGGAGACCTGCTGAGCTGCCAACGGATGGGCGGGCCCACAATATCAGCCTAGCCCAGCCTGTTTAGCTGCCGCGCCTGGACATAGGTCTGCAGAGGAGGAGCTGGGCAGATCTGGGGTGCCCTCACCGGCCTCTCTGCGTGTCTGGAGGACTCTGGATATCTCCGCCCAGACTGCTGGAGTTCCCCCAGGCTTCCAGGTGCAGTAAAGGGGCGAGGTGGGTTTGAGGCTATCACATCAGCCTCCCCATTCCGGCTCCACTTGGAGACCTGCTGAGCTGCCAACGGATGGGCGGGCCCACACTATCAGCCTAGCCCAGCCTGTTTAGCTGCCGCGCCTGGACATAGGTCTGCAGAGGAGGAGCTGGGCAGATCTGGGGTGCCCTCACCGGCCTCTCTGCGTGTCTGGAGGACTCTGGATATCTCCGCCCAGACTGCTGGAGTTCCCCCAGGCTTCCAGGTGCAGTAAAGGGGCGAGGCGGGTTTGAGGCTATCACATCAGCCTCCCCATTCCGGCTCCACTTGGAGACCTGCTGAGCTGCCAACGGATGGGCGGGCCCACAATATCAGCCTAGCCCAGCCTGTTTAGCTGCCGCGCCTGGACATAGGTCTGCAGAGGAGGAGCTGGGCAGATCTGGGGTGCCCTCACCGGCCTCTCTGCGTGTCTGGAGGACTCTGGATATCTCCGCCCAGACTGCTGGAGTTCCCCCAGGCTTCCAGGTGCAGTAAAGGGGCGAGGTGGGTTTGAGGCTATCACATCAGCCTCCCCATTCCGGCTCCACTTGGAGACCTGCTGAGCTGCCGACGGATGGGCGGGCCCACACTATCAGCCTAGCCCAGCCTGTTTAGCTGCCGCGCCTGGACATAGGTCTGCAGAGGAGGAGCTGGGCAGATCTGGGGTGCCCTCACCGGCCTCTCTGCGTGTCTGGAGGACTCTGGATATCTCTGCAACCAGGGAGGGTCCACAGGTTCCTGAAGCACTACGGCCTGTGGTGAGTACCCTAACCCGGCTGCGATTGAAGAACTGTGGAGCTTCCAAGGGGCAGGTGGGCGCACAGTGTCCCTGAGGCCCAGCTTGTCTGGAACTGCGGAGTTCTGAGCAGGCAGAGGAGAGCCACTAGTTCTGTAGGCCCAAAGGCTTGGGGTAGCGTGGTGCCAGAGTCTCAGTAGCTCCAAACATAGAAGGGGATTTTCAACAGATCCTGAGGAAGCTTTCAAATAACACTTGAAACACAGAAATATAGGAAAATGACAAAACGAAAGACTAAATTACAACCTCAAACCTCCAGCCCATCTCAAGAAACCCTAGGAGCGATGTATATAGAAGAAAATATATCCCATCCACCTCATATATCGGACACAATAGCCACTGAAATTGACAAGCAACTCCAGGAAGCTTTAAAGAAATTCAAACTCGAAATAATCTCCCAGATAAAAGAAGAAATGATAAAAGAAATGAAAGAGATTCTAAATATATCTAAAGAAAACACAGATAAAAAATTGGAGGAACTAAACAAAAAGATAGAATCCCTAGACGAGCAATATAAGAAACAAACAGAATACATAATGCAGATGCACAGAGATATACAGGAAATAAAAAACTCCACTGAAAGTTGTAAAAACCGCCTTAATGAAAGTGAAGATAGAATTTCAGACCTTGAAGACAGGATTGCAGCTAGTGAACAGGAAAGGAAAGATCTTTTGAAAATAACAAGGAATCAGGAAACAACAATTCAACAACTGCAGGACGATGCAAAGAAGAATAACATAAGAATGATAGGGATTAATGAAAGAGAGGGAGACAACATGAAAGATGTCAGGAGGATATTTAGAGAAGTAATAGCTGAAAATTTCCCAAGCATGAGATCAGAAACTGACATCAGAATCAGTGAAGCATATAGAACTCCAAACAGTCATAACCAAAATAAAACTACACCCAGACATATAATAATCACCATCCCAGAAATCCAACACAAGAATAGATTATTAAAAGCTGTCAGAGAGAAAAGACAGATCACTTATAAAGGAAAACCTATCAGAATCACAGCAGACTTCTCAGCACAAACAATAAAGTCAAGAAGAGCATGGAGTGAAGTATTCCAGATCCTAAAGCAAAACGATTTCCAACCGAGACTGATATATCCTGCAAAACTATCATTCAAAATAGATGGTGCAATACGATACTTCCATGACAAAGAACAGCTGAAGAACTTCATGAACACCAAACCAATCCTGCAAAAAATATTGAAAGACAGTTTAGATATACAAAGGAAAAAACCACTAAGCAAAGCAAATAATTAAACAGAACAGAAAGATAAAGATGCAACAGCAGAGAGATAACATTCCTACAATTAACCAGCATTTAACAGTAATAACCATTAATGTAAATGGTCTCAATGCACCAATTAAAAGAAACAGACTAGCAGAATGGATCAAGAAACAAAATCCAACCATATGCTGTTTACAGGAAACCCATCTAACCCAGAAGGATACTCACAGACTGAAAGTCAAAGGATGGAAAACAATTCTCCATGCAGCAGGAATCCAAAAAAAGGCAGGAGTAGCCATTCTGTTTGCAGACAACGTGAACTTTAAACCAACAATGACCATAAAGGACAAAGAAGGTCACTACATACTCGTAAGGGGAAAACTCCAAGAGGAAGAGATAACTATCTTAAATATATATGCACCAAACTCCAGAGCACCCAGTTATATAAAACAATTATTAACAGAAATGAAAACTCAAATTATCAGTAACACAATTGTAACAGGAGACCTTAATACACCACTGACACCAAGGGACAGATCAACCAGACAGAAAATGAGCAAAGAAATAACAGAACTGAATCACACCTGTGAACAAATGGGTTTGATAGACATATACAGAATGTTCCACCCAACAACATCAGAATACACATTCTTCTCAGCAGTACATGGATCATTTTCTAAAATAGACCATATATTAGCTCACAGAACATATTTAAGCAAATGCAAAAAAGTTGAAATCATCCCTTGCATATTATCAGATCATAGCGCTCTGAAATTAGAAATTAATGACAAAAGATACTGCAAAAATTCCACAAACACATGGAAACTAAGTAACACACTCTTGAGTAATCAGTGGGTCACAGAAGAAATTAAAGAAGAAATTAAACAATACCTAAAAGAAAATGAAAATGCAGATACAACTTACCGGAATCTGTGGGATGCAATGAAAGCCGTTCTGAGAGGAAAATTTATTGCACTGAGTTCCCACATCAGGAAAACAGAACGAATACAAATAAATAACTTGATGCTACACCTCAAACAGCTAGAAAAAGAAGAGCAAGTCAAGCCCAAAGCCAAAAGAAGAGAGGAAATTATAAAAATCAGAGCAGAAATCAATGCAATAGAGACTAAGAAAACAATCCAAAGAATCAACGAATCAAAGAGTTGGTTCTTTGAAAGAATAAATAAAATTGATAAGCCCCTAGCCAACCTTATTTAAAAAAGGGAAGAAAAAGCTCAAATTCATGCAATAAGAAATGAAAAAGGAGAAATCACTACAGACCCAATAGAAATACAGAGGATCATCAACACCTATTTCGAAAACCTCTACTCTCAAAAGTTTGATAACACAGAAGAAATAGACAGATTCTTAGAAGCATATGAAGTACCAAAGCTAGATCAAGAGGATATAAAACTGTTGAATAACCCAATCTCTGCTAATGAACTTGAAAATGTAATTAAGGCCTTACCCACCAAGAAAAGCCCAGGCCCAGATGGATTCACTGCAGAATTCTACAAGAAATATAAAGAAGACCTAATGCCGACACTCCTCAAACTATTCAATGAAATTGAAAGGGAAGCAATCCTTCCTAAGTCATTCCTGGAAGCAAACATTACTCTAGTACCAAAACCTGAGAAAGACCCAACTATAAAAGAGAACTATAGACCGATCTCCCTAATGAACACAGATGCAAAAATCCTCAATAAAATATTGGCAAATAGGATCCAGCAAATCATCAAGAAGATTATACACCATGACCAAGTGGGATTCATCCCAGGAATGCAAGGATGGTTCAACATACGCAAATCAATAAATGTAATCCACCATATCAATAAAGCCAAAAATAAGAATCACATGATCATTTCTATAGATGCAGAAAAAGCCTTCGATAAGGTCCAACACTTATTCATGATAAGAACTTTACAGAAAATTGGAATAAATGGTCTTTACCTCAATATAATAAAGGCCATATATGACAAACCAACAGCCAGCATCATACTAAATGGCCAAAAATTGAAAGCCTTTACTTTAAAATCGGGCACAAGACAAGGATGTCCTTTATCACCACTCCTATTTAATATAGTACTGGAAGTACTAGCCAGAGCAATTAGGCAAGAAAGAGAAATAAAAGGGGTAAAGATAGGAAAAGAAGAAGTTAAATTATCATTGTTTGCAGATGACATGATACTCTACATAGAAGACCCCCTAAACTCCATTGAAATACTCTTAGATACAATAAATAAATTCAGTAATGTGGCTGGATACAAAATCAATACTCAGAAATCAATAGCATTCCTATACACAAACAACAAAATTACAGAGAGGGAAATAAGAGAAACTGGACTATTCACATTAGCAAGCAAAAAAATGAAATATTTAGGAATTACTCTTACGAAAGAAGTGAAAGACTTATACAGTGAAAATTATAATACACTGAAAAAGGAAATTGAAGATGATCTCAGAAAATGGAAAGACATCCCTTGCTCATGGATAGGAAGAACAAACATTGTGAAAATGGCCATTCTCCCAAAACTGTTATACAGATTCAATGCAATCCCAATAGAAATTCCATCAACATACCTTATAGATCTAGAGAAATCACTCCTAAATTTCATCTGGAACCAGAAGAGACCCAGAATCGCAAAGGCAATTCTAAGCAGCAAAGACAAAGCAGGAGGCATCACAATCCCTGACTTGAAGTTATACTACAAAGCAACAGTAGTAAAATCAACATGGTATTGGAATCAAAACAGAGCCGAAGATCAGTGGAATAGATTAGAAGATACAACCACAACTACGAACACACTCAACCACCTTATCTTTGATAAAGGAGCCAAGCAGGTTCACTGGAAGAACGACAGTCTCTTTAATAAATGGTGCTGGAAAAACTGGCTCTCCATTTGCCGAAAACTAAAGCTAGACCCATGTCTATCACCATGTACTAAATTAAAATCTAAATGGGTCAAAGATCTGAATATTAAAACAGAAACACTAAATCTATTGGAAGACAAATTAGGTAGAAACCTTGGAGACATAGGAGTAGGTAAAGAATTCATGAACAGGACTCAAACTGCACGGGAAATACTTCCCAGAATCAATAACTGGGACCACTTCTTATTAAAAAGTTTCTGCATGTCAAAAGAAATCTGCAGCATAGTGAAAAGAAAACCCACAAACTGGGAAAAGATTTTAGTGAACTCTCTCTCAGACAAGGGCCTCTTGTCTAAAACATATAAAGAATTAAAGAAACTCAGACCTCCAAAATTCAAAGATCCAATCCAAAAATGGGCATCTGAGATGAATACCCAATTCTCAGATGAAGAAATGCAAATGGCAAATAAATACATGAAAAAATGCTCATCATCATTGGTCATTAGAGAAATGCAAATTAAAACCACACTGAGATACCATCTCACTCCTGAAAGAATGGCCAGGATCAAGAAAACCGGCAACAAATGCTGGAGAGGCTGTGGGGAAAAGGGAACTCTCCTGCACTGCTGGTGGGAGTGTAGACTGGTACAGCCTTTGTGGAGATCTGTCTGGAGATTTCTCAAAAAGTTGGGACTGGAAGTCCCATTTATTCCAGCTATTCCACTTCTAGGCATATTCCCAGAAGAACTGAAAGCATCACACCACAGTGATATATGTGCACCTATGTTTATAGCAGCACAATTTGTAATCGCCAGATCATGGAAACAACCCAAGTGTCCATCAACTGAGGAATGGATAAAAAAGTTGTGGTATTTCTATACAATGGAGTATTATTCAGCTATAAAGAAGGATCACATTGAGATATTTATCAATAAATGGGCGCAGCTTGAGACCATACTCATAAGTGAAATAAATCAATCTCGCATGTGTGAATACCGAATAGTTTCCCTAATGTAAGTAATGATTCAAATATATAAAAATATGTGGTAATCATGATTCCCCATTAGGTGGCCTTGGAGCCTTATAAAGTTTTCACTCATTAATTAGAAAGGCTTTATTCTGGGCTTCTTGATTTGAAAAATATTTGAAGCTAGAGTATATGAAGTTTTATCCAAATATTTCAAGGAAAAAGACACTATGGTAACTACTATTAAGTCAGGTTATATGGTGGTGAAGTACTAGGTTGTTGAAACAGTCATGCTGTGACCTCTATTGTTATATTGTTATGTCCTGTTTTATCTCAATCTCCCCCTTATTGTTTTAAAAAAATTAGTCATTTCTTATGTTTGTCTTAATTAAAGAAAAAATTCAAATAATTAGGATATATAAATAATAACTCTTTTTGATTTCCTATTAACTTGTTTTGAAGTCCTGTAGTACTCCCACGATCTTGTTTTGACTGATTAGACTCTGTTCCATTCTATATGGTAGTATCAAGTTTGAAGACATAGGCAACTACTTTGAAGACAATAAGATTCACTAAGATACCCATTCTGGTTTGACTATTGTCTTCTTTGGAAGTCCTGTAATGTTTACAATGCCTAAGTTGTATTGGTCTTGTTCTCTACTGTTTTGTCCAACTTTATAATATCTAATGAGATAGACAATTCTTTTTAAGGAAACAAGGGACAACGTTGATAACCATAGTTGATAAACTTGTACTGTGTTCTACACCATGTGCCATGTCTATCCTTGGTATTGACTGACAGCTTTGTTTTGCCATATTTGACTGTATTCTCCCCCCCCCTCCCCAAAAGTAATAAGCACTAAGGAGTAATGAAATCCAAAGTGTGTGAATTTTGTTGTAAAAAAGAGAGGGGAAGAAAAAAAAAAGAGCTCTAACGGATATAACAGCAAGTGTGTTTAGGGGTGATAAATAGCTGACTGTATCAATGTTTGTGGATCATTGAACACAGCTGTTTGCAGTCTACCTGTTTGAATGTCCACCTTGTATTCTTTGATGCTGTGATTTGAGGAACTATTTTCAAGATGATAATATGTAATATACTAACAGGTGATTTCTTACTGTTATGTTTTTTTTTGTTTGTTTGTTTGTTTGCTTTGTTTTTGTTTTGTTTTGTTTTGTTTTGTTTTGTAGTTCTGTATTACGTGTACCCTTACACCGCTTTGGTTTGTTTTGTGTTTTTCTCTTTTTCCTCTTAAATAAAAAAAAAAAAAATGCTTATTTATGAAAAAGGAAGTTGAAATGTTTTCTCATTTATATCAGGGGAGCATAAGTAGTAATAGTTATGTTATAGTACTAAACAGGAGAGCATTACCATTATGTTTGTAGTGTTTTCCTTTAGGTTAAAATTGAATTCTAATACTAGCCTTGTTATAATGGAGGAAGTGAGGAAGAAGTTTTTTTTTTTTTTTTTTAAAGAAAACCTTTTTTATGTTGAACATCAAGCTTCCACAAATGTAGAGAAAATGAAATAAGGAATCCCCTTAATCTATGGCCCACCTTCAACAATTATCAACATATACCCAGCTTTGTTTTATTTCTCTTATAGTTATACTATATAACACAATTTATTTTAGATTATTTTAAAATAAATCTGAGACAGTATCATTTCCTTAGTAAATACTTTGGAGGCTCATATTTTGAAAATTATTTAAGTGAGAGTATATATTATTGCTGCATACATTTTAGTTTAGAAACATTGTATCTAAACATGTTAAACCAGATACCGAAAGAGAAGACATGATTTGATGTTCTGAACTAAAACCATAGTAGAAATCTTCAATATTTCCTCTTAGTTTTACATATGAGAAAATTAAAGTCCAGTAAGTGACCATGATTTGAGTCCCACATCTAGCTACTTGTGTCTGTGTGCAGGCATTTGACTAGGGCAGTACGGCAGTCATCCTGTTCTTTGTCTGTTTGTGATGGTATCCAGAAGTGTTGCTGAACCAGACTTAATCTGTGCTGAAGTCTCATCCATTGCATATTCTTTTCTTAAACCAATTAGGTGCCAGAACTGTAAAATGCAATAATATATGGGCCAAAAAAGAGAGAAATCTATTATCCAGTTTTTTTTAGAAGTAGCTGTCAGTGATTATTTTGAAAAAATGTAAAATGTATACAAATATTAAAATATCGTTATATTGCCCTCAAAGAACACTTTAAATTATTTATGTTTGTATATAGATACACACACACACACACACACACACACACACACACACACATATATATATATATATACATATTATGTTGGGTATTCAATTTTGTAATCAGTTAATATCATTTTTGTAATATTCTTTTATAAAATAATTTGATAAATACATAATCTATTTGCAAACATAACATATTTACCTACCTGTCTGCAATAACCCACAATGGACACTTACCTGTATTTTATATTATTTGTAGTCATTTGTTTACTTAATTATTTGACACAGGGTGCCTCTATATAGTCTAGACCAACCTTGAACTTGCTATGTAGCCCTTGAGCACCTTAAATTTCTGATCCTTTGCCTCAGCCTTTCAAGTGCTGGGATCATGGACCTCACCTGGCTATATTATTCTTAAGAATAATTTCTAGAACTGGGTTACTATTTTTTAGATTACACTAATTCTTATTAGTATGCCCTTTTTAATATAAAAAACAATTAAGAATGAAGTATGGGTTTTTTTAATACTGGTTCTTTTGTGTTAAATTAAAATGTGAAAGTAGTGTCAGCTTTCACTTATTTTTATATCACTTTTCATTTGTTCATTGAAAATTTGAAGGAATCTTTCATTTGATCAAGTAAATGAACAAGTTTACATGAAAAGTTCAGGAATAAACCATATATTTCAGCCAATTTTAATCACTGGAATGTACGTCTCTGTTTTGAATAGAAAGCCTACTCATAAATTCTTTATGAATTCTATAAAAATTCAATATAAATATAAGTACAGTATAGAACAACTCTTGTTTTTTCTTAGTACAATCTGATTTTTTCTTACTGGATTTTTCATACACACAAAAGTGGATTCTTAGTGTTTCATTTTAGTGGTGCCTTAGTTCACAAGCACAATGCTTTCCATGATTCTGGTCATGAACTGAACTGTGGACCAAAACATTTACTCATGAACCTAACCACTGATTTTGATTTGGTTCATTCAACTTGGTTTGTGACCAAAATTATGGAAAGGATCAAGTTCACAAAACAAGTCACCACTATAGCTTCTTTCTGTTTTAAAACTTTTTCAGAAAATACAGTTTATAGGCTTTACTTTTATGGCTGTTTCTTTTGAAGTCTTAATCTGCAAATCTATCTCTCTGAGCAGTTCGGAATAGTGACATTTCTTTAATTTGGTCCTGATACATCAGCTAATGAGCCTTGACTTGTCTTTATTGCATTCTTGGTAGATACTGTAATCATGAAGATGTTTTATGTGTAATACCATATCAATGCAAAATATATAAATGATGTGTTTTTTTTATTAAGAGGTAGATGTTTATCTTGATACTGATTTGAGGTGTGAGTGAGGGATCAATATTGATGTCAGCATTCACACCTGTAGGGTTATCTTTGATTATTTGAATTTGTTTTCTGTTTATTAGTTTTTCCTACCAGCTTTGTACATCTTGTGTTTTGTATATGTGACTTCTATTCCTTAAATTGAGAAACTGATGAATTCTCTCTTAATGACTTTTTCCTTTAATTTTTTAGAAGTAGATATTTTTCCACTGCAAGATATCTATGGGAAGATTTCATTAGCTTCTTACATTTTTACATGATTTTACTTGTTTTTGAAATTGATTTAAATGTGATTCCTTTTCTGATATTGTGTCATCAAGTGGTAAAGTACAATTGTTTTCAATTGTTACTTCATACAGGCTAAGATGCAAGTAAAACCTTCTTTTATGCATCAATAGCCATATTAAAATGTATTTATTATGACAATTCACTAGTTACACTGAAAGGATTCATAAGTGTGCTGTACTTAGTACAGATTCCTTATGGTGTTTACAGGAATGTAAAAGACATAGGAAAGTGATAGGTCAAAATATGACATATAAATTTATGCCCTTGTAGATGTGAAGACTTACTATGCTTTCAGTGTAGACATTTATGCTGGAAATCAGGCATCAAGTATGTTTTTATAAAGTAATAAACTGAATGATGTTTTCTAAAAATTTTGAATTTTATTTTAAAGACATTAAGACAAAAGAGGACAGAACAAAGCAGATCAGAACAGAACAATGTAAGCAACACAGCACTTCCAATAAGATAACTGGATATTAACAGTAGCTACCATAATGTCTCTTTTTTTGAAATAGTTGAGCATACCTTCATATACAATAGTATCAAACATAACAAAATAGTATAACACCATTCAAGAGAATGAAAGTATTAAAGGACATTCAGAACCAAATAACAGAAAATGAACAATGCCTACTATATTATCTCATTTTCTATAAAAAATTGTTTATACTATCACACATATTAAAATCCAATGAGACACAACATGATAGAACCAACGGAAACAGAAGAACAAAAGCATGATAGGACTTCAAAGCAAGATGATATTAAATCAGCAATGGCTGCCACAATGTCTTCTTTTCTTCAAAGTAGCTATTCATACCACCACACATAATAAAATCAAACAAAACAGAATAAAACCAATCCAACTAATGAATGAAAATGTTATAAGGCTTCAAAATAATGTAAGGGGAATCCTGATTACCATAAACTCTTATGTACTCTTCCCATTTCTTACAGTAGGAAGACTATATGGTAATTATCCATGTGAGTTCCATATTTTGCTTGTGAGTATGGTCACAAGTTGCGTCCATGTATTTATAAATATCTCAATGTGATCATTATTTATAGCTGAGTAGTACTCCATTGTATAAAAGTACCACAACTTTTTTATCCATTCCTCAGTTGATGGACACTTAGGTTGTTTCCAAGATCTGGCTATTACAAATTGTGCTGCTATAAACATAGGTGCACATATATCACTTTGGTATGATGTTTTCAGCTCTTCTGGAAATATGACTAGAAGTGGAATAGCTGGATCAAATGGGACTTCCAATCACAGCTTTTTGAGGAACCTCCAGACTGACCTCCACAATGGTTGCAACAATCTACACTCCTACCAACAATGCAGAAAAGTTCCTTTTTCCCCACAGCCTTGCCAGCATTTGTTGTTTTTGGTTTTCTTGATCCTGGCCATTCTTTTAAGAGTGAGATGGAATCCTAGTGTTGTTTTAATTGCATTTCTCTAATGACTTATGATGCTGAACATTTTTTCATGTGTTTATTTGCCATTTGTATTTCTTCACCTGAGAACTGTGTATTCATCTAAGATGCCCATTTTTGGACTGAGTCTTTGAATTTGAGGGGTATGATTTTTTAAAATTCTTTATACGCTTTAGACAGAAATCCTTTGTCTGAGGGACAGTTCACTAAGATTTTTTCCCAGTTTGTGGGTTTTCTTTTCATTGTGCTGGAGATTTCTTTTGACATGCAGAAACTTTTTAATAAGATGTGATCCCAGTTATTGATTCTGGGAAGTATTTCCTATGAGGTTTGATTCCTTGTCATGAATTCTCTCCATACCCCTATGTCTTCAAGATTTTTACCTATTTTGTCTTCCAACAGATTTAGTGTTTCTGGTTTAATATTCAGATCTTTGATCCATTTAGATTTTAGTTTAGTACATGGTGAGAGGCATGGGTCTAGTTTTAGTTTTCGGCATATGGAGAGCCAGTTTTTCCAGCACCATTTATTAAAGAGACTGTCATTCTTCCAGTAAACATATTTGGCTCCTTTATCAAAGATAAGGTGGTTGAGTGTGTTTGTAGTTGTGGTTGTATCTTCTAATCTATTCCATTGATCTTTGGCTCTGTTTTTATTCCAGTACCATGTTGATTTTATTACAGATTCTTTGTAGTATAACTTTAAGTCAGGCATTGTGATGCCTCCTGCCTTGCCTTTGCTGCTTAGAATTGCCTTTGCTATTCTAGGTTTCTTCTGGTTCCAGAAGAATTTTA
Source organism: Cavia porcellus (assembly GCF_034190915.1). NCBI lineage: Eukaryota > Metazoa > Chordata > Mammalia > Rodentia > Caviidae > Cavia > Cavia porcellus. The sequence goes on along the minus strand of NW_026947494.1, from coordinate 75,079,263 downwards.
GGAGTGATTTTTCTAGGTCTAGGAGGTATGTTGATGGAATTTTCATTGGGATTGCATTAAATCTGTATAACAGCTTTGGGAGAATGGCCATTTTCACAATATTTATTCTTCCTATCCATGAACAAGGGATGTCTTTCCATATTCTGAAATCTTCTTTGATTTCTTTTTCAGGGTATTAGAATTTTCCCTGTATAAATATTTTACTTCTTTCATGAGATTAATTCCTAAGTATTTCATTTTTTTTAGATGCTAGTATGAAGGGTGTGGTTTCTTTTATTCCTTTGTCAGTGATTTTGTTGTTAGTGCATAGGAATGCTGTTGATTTTTGAGTATTGACTTTGTATCCAGCTACATTGCTGAATTTATGTGTTATATCTAGGAGTATTTCAATGGAGTTTTGGGGTCTTCTATGTAGAGTATCATGCCATCTGCAAATAATGATAATTTCTTCTTTTCCTATCTATATCCCTTTTATTTCTCTCTTGTCTAATTGCTATGGCTAGTATTTACAATACAATATTAAATAGGAGCAGTGATAAGGGACATCCTTGTCTTGTGCCTGATTTTAAGGTAAAGGCTTTCAGCTTTTGGCCATTTAATATGATGCTGGCTGTTGGTTTTCATAGATGGCCTTTATCATATTGAGGTAAATACCACCTATTCCAATTATCTGTAAGGTTCTTATCATAAATGAGTGTTGAAACTTATCAAAAGCTTTTTCTGCATCTATAGAAATGATCTTGTGATTCTTACTTTTGGCTCTATTGATATGGTGGATTACATTTATTGATTCATGTATGTTGAAGCATCCCTGCATGCCTGGGATGAATTCCACTTGGTCATGGTGTATAATCTTCTTGATGATTTGCTGCATCCTATTTGCCAATATTTTATTGAGGACTTTTGCATCTCTGTGTTCATTAAGGAGATTGGCCTGTAATTCTCTTTTTTATTTTCTCAGGTTTTGGTTCTAGAGTAATATTTGCTTCCAGGAATGATTTAGGAAGGATTGCTTCCCTTTCAATTTCATCGAACAGTTTGAGGAGTGTCAGCATTAAGTCTTCTTTGTACTTCTTGTAGAATTCTGCCGTGAATCCATCTGGGCCTGAGCTCTTCTTTGTAGGTAAGGACTTAATTACATTTTCAATTTCATTAATAGAAATTGGGTTATTCAGCAGTTTTACATCATCTTGATCCAGTTTTGGTACTTCATATGTTTCTAGTTATCTGTCCATTTCTTTTGTGTTATTGAACCTATGCCAGTATAGATTTGTGAAATAGGTGTTGATGATCTTCTGTATCCACAAAGTCTGTAGTGATTTTACCTTTTTCATTTCTTATTGCATGAATTTGAGCTTTTTCTTTCCTTTTTTAATAAGGTTGGCTAGGGTCTTATCAATTTTATTTATTCTTTCAAAGAACCAACTCTTTGATTCACTGAGTCTTCGGATTGTTTTCCTAGTCTCTATTGCATTAATTTTTGCTCTGATTTTTATAATTTTCTCCCTTCTTTTGGCTTTGGGCTTGACTTGCTTTTTGTGTTAGTTACTTTTTGCTCATTGCTGAGACAAAATACCTGAAGCCCAAAGTTGGGGAAGGAAAGGTTTATTTCTTACAGTTTTTGGAGGTTTCAGTCCACACTTAGTTGGCTCCAAGGCAGGCGGGCATGGCTGGGCCACAGTTCATGGTGGCTGCAAAAAGCAGCAGGAACCAGCAAAGAGCAAGACATAGCTTCTTCCTGCCATTGCATCACATCCTGGCTCCACCCCTATGTGTGTGTAACACTGACACCATCAACTTAAGCACAAGACAATGAACCAATCACAAATGCACAATGCAAACTCATGAGGCCTGGGGGACACAGACATAAACCATGACACTTCTTTTTCTAGATGTTTGAGATGCAGCATCAAGTTGTTTATTTGTTTTTGTTCTGTTTTCCTGATATGGGAACTCAGTGCAATAAATTTTCCTCTGAGGACTGATTTCATTGCATCCCAGAGATTCTGATAAGTTGTATTTGCATTTTCATTTTCTTATAGGTATTGTTTAATTTCTTATTGAATTTGCTCTGTGACCCACTGATTGCTCAAGAGTGATTATTCAATTTACATGTGTTTGTGGTGTTTTTCAGTTTCTTTTATCATTAATTTCTAGTTTCATGGTGTTATGATCCGAAAACATGCATGGGATAATTTCAATTCTTTTGCATTTACTTAAATATGTTCTGTGGGTTAGTATATGGACATTTTAGAGAATGTCCCATGTACTGCTGAGAAGAATGTATATTCTGATGTTGTTGGATGGAACACTGTATACATCTATCAAGTCCGTTTGTTAACAGGTGTGATTCAGTTCTTTTATTTCTTTGCTGATTTTTTGTCAGGTTTAACTGTCCCTTTGTGTCAATGGTGTCAGTGGTGTCCCTTTGTGTTAATGGTGTTATAGTTGTGTTATTGCTTACTTGATTTTTCATTTCTGTTAATACTTGCTTTGTATTTGTCATCTTTAGCTCTTTGGATCATTCTTGGTTTGAAGTTCACATTATCTGCAAACAGAATAGCTATCTCCACTTTTTTTTCAGTTCTTGTTGCATGAAGTATTGTTTTCCATCCTTTGATTTTCAGTCTATGTTTCCTTTTGGGTTAGATTGGTTTCTTTTAGACAGCATATGGTTGGATGTTGTTTCTTGATCCATCATGCCAATCTGTTTCTTTTAATTGGTGAATTGAAGCCATTTGCATTAATGGTTATAACTGTTATATACTGGTTTATTTTTGACATGTTATCTTTCTGCTGCTGTGTCTTTATCTTTTCATTCTGTTTAATTGTCTGCCTTGCATAGTGGTTTTTTCCTATATGTATCTAGAATGTCTCTGAATATTCTTTGCACATTAGTTTGCTGATCATGAAGTTCTTCAGGTGTTCTTTGTCGTGGAAGTATCTTATTTGTTCATCCATTTTGAAAGGATAGTTTTGTAGGGTACCTCATTCTAGTTTGGAAGCCATTTTCCTTTAGGATCTGAAATACTTCCCTCCATGCTCTTCTTGAGTTCACTGTGTTGAGAAGTCTGCTGTGATTTTAATAGGTTTTCCTTTATAGGTGATCTGTTTTTTTCTCTCTAACAGCTTTTAATATTCTATTCTTATGTTGGATTTCTGGAATGGTGATTATTATGTGTCCAGGTGTAGTTTTATTTTGTTTATGGCTATTTGGAGTTTTATGTACTTCACTAATCTGTATGTCAGTTTTCATTCTCATGTTTGGGAAATTTTCAGCTATTACTTCTGTAAATCTTTCCTTTCCTGTTCACTAGCTGCAAATTTGTCTTTGAGGTCTGAAATGCTATATTCACTTTCGTTGAGGCAGTTTTGACAACTTTTAATGGAATTTTCGATTTCCTGTATATCTCTTTGAATCTGCTTCTTGTATTCTGTTTGTTTCTTGTATTGTTCATCAAGGGATCCTATGTTTTTGCATTGTTCCTCTAATTTTTAAACTGTGTCTTATTTAGATTTGTTCAGCATTTCTTTCGTTACTTTTATGATTTCTTCTTTTACCTGGGAGATTATTTCTAATTTGAATTCCTTTAAAGCTTCCCAGAGTTGCTTGTTTATTTCAGTTGCTATTATTTCAGGTATTCCTTATGTATGTCATATATTCAGCATATATTTTCTTCTATGTACATGCCTCCTAGGCTTACTTGTGATGGGCTAGAAGTTTGAGATTGCATTTTGGTCTTTTATCTTGTCATTTTCCTGTATTTCTGTGTTTCAAGTGATGTTCCAAAGCTTCCCCTGGGCATATTTGAAATCGCCTATTATTCCCTCAGCTCCTGGGTCTGAATAAAGGTTGCTGAATGTGGTCCACAGACCCGCAGGACTTCCTGTGCCACCTCCAGTGTTCCAGGGAGCTGGGCAGGCTCCTAACCACTGAATGATGGTCCAAAGTTCTCCCTGGGCTACCACCAATGTGCTGGAACTCAATTCATGTGATCTCAGTTCCAAGGTTGAAGGAAGGGCACTGGGGATGGTCCAGTTATCCCTGTGAAACTGCAGAGCATAGTCTAGTGCGGTTGGAAGCTGGGCAGGCACTTAACCACTGAGAATGATGATCTTGAACTCTCCCCGGGCCTGTGTCATTGTGCTCTGAATGATGTTTTGAACAGACTTGTTGCTCCCATCTCCCAGACTAATTGGAATGTGACCTTGAACAGTTGGGTCACTGGTTTCCAACTGATGTTACATTTACTTACAGAGCACAAGTTGACCAGCACAGAAACAGTTGATCAAACAGAAACAAGAACAAAGCAGAAATTCCAAATGAAATATTGAAGTTTCAAAACAGAGAATTGGATAGTATAATCTCTGGATTTCAGAAAGTTATAACGTTGGCCTTCTATATGACAAAGAAAAGCAGACTGGTACTGCTGATGTCAACAGTTCACCATGATGGAATATTGATAGGAAAACCTCAACAAAACAGAAGTCTAAGATGAAACTTTTAGCAACAGAACCAAAAGTGGAGTAGAGAGTTTTGATGAATTATATAGCAGCTATGGTGTTGTTTGAAATGCAAAGCATTGGTTAATAGTTGTGTCCTAAAGGTGTGTGACATAAATAAATTGGTAGTTTAAAAATCAAATAATAAGTACAAAATATGACAGAAATTTTCTTTGACAACTGGGACTGGGTACACAAGAGATCATTTACAGCAGAAGAAAAACAAAATGTTTCTCTGCTATGAACTATGCAAGAAAATTGTAGGGCGCAGTGGTGAGCTGACAGATGAACAGGCAGGCACAGGATCATAAAAACCTAATGTGACAACAGGAAAACAAACAGACAACAACTGTACCTTACAAGAAAGCACAGGAAAACAAAACATATGCGCTATCAATGTAGGCAATACTTTTGTTCAGAACATAACAGTTGTCATGTGTGAAGACTGTCTTTGGCGTGAGTTGAAGCCAACCTTTTTTCTGTGGTAGACTTCTGTTTGTGTTTACATTGTAGTTTACATAGGTTTTTTGATGTTATCTTTTAGGTTTTGGATTTTAAAATTTTATTTAAAGAGAATGAAACAAAAGAAAACAAAGCAAGATGGAATAAAGCAAATCAGGACATAACAATGAACGCAATGTAGTACTTCAAAACAAGACAACAGGAAATCAACAATGGCTACCATAAATATCTCTTGTTTTCTTCAAAGTAATTATCTGTATCTTCACACATAATAAAATCAAGCAATTCAAAACAGATCAAAACCAATCAAAACAAAAAATGAAAACATTACTGGACTTCAAAACAAGATAATAGGAAATGAATAGTGGCCACTCTAGGGTCTATTATTTACTTCAAAATAGCTGTCTATATGACCACACATAATAAAATCAAATAAAGCAAAACAGAATAAAACCAGTCAAAACAAAAAATGAAAACATTATTGGACTTCAAAACAAGATGATAGAAAATCAACAATGGCTACCATACTGTCTTGTTTTTTTCAAAGCAGCTGTTCATACCATCACACATAATAAAATCAAATAATACAAAAGAGTAAATCCAATCAAAACAAAAGAATGAAAGCATTATAGGACTTCAAAACAAGATAATAGGAAATCAACAATGGTTGCCATAATATAACCTATTGTCTTTAAAATGCCTGCCCATAACATCAGACACAATTCTAACAAAACAAGATAGAATCAAAACAAACCTAATTATGGAAATGATGCAAGAATTCAAAACAAGATAATAGGAAATTAACAGTGCATACCACTTTCCCTTTTTAGGCATTTTTTCCCCTATCACTTTCATAATATCTGATGTGATTTTATATTCCCCTAACTCTTGTTTTTTATAATAGGGAGATAACTCAAGTGTTCATCCATATGAATCCAAATCATTTCACTCATGACCATGATCTACAGTTGTATCCATTTACTTACAGGGGCCTCAAGATTATCCTGCTGTATAGATGAGTAGCTTTCCATTGTATGAAAATATCATATCTTCCTTATACATTCTGTGGTTGATGGGCAAGTTACCCTTGGGTTTTGCTTGTCTCCTGTCACATGGCACAATTATTTTCTCTTCTTTGATTTTCAGTCTATAAATTTCCTTTTAAGTTAAATGTGTTTCTTGTATATAGTATGTTGATGGATCTTGCTTCTTGATCCACTCTCACTGTGTTTCTTTGTATTGGCGAATTGAGACCATCTACATTAATGTTTACAACTCGCAATCATTGGTTTGTCTCTGCCAAGTTATCCTCCTGCTGTTGGCCGTCTATTTTTCCCCTTCATGCAATTGCCTCTCCTGTTTGGCGATCCTCCTCTACTGCTGTTCCTGGAACCATGGTCATGTTTATCTCTCTAGAATATCTTTCAGCACTCTTTGTAGGATAAGGTTGGTAGTTATGAATTCCTTCAGTTGTTATTTATCATAGAAGTATCTTATTTTTCCATTAATTTTTAAAGGTAGCTTTGCAGGATACTTCAATCTGGGTTGGAAGTTGTTTTATTTCAGGATTTGAAATACTTCATTCCAAACTCTTCTTGACTTGATGGTTTGTCTTGAGAGCCTGCCATGATTCTGATGGGTTACCTTTATAGGTGATCGATTTTTTTTCTCTAACACAATATTCTGCTTTTGTGCTGAATTTCTAGGGTCTTGATTATACATGTCTGGGTGTACATTTATTTTGGTGATGGCTGGTTGGAGTTCTGTATACCTTGCTTATCTGTATGCCAGACCTTTTTCCCATATTTGGGAAGTTTTCTGCTATTACTTCTCTAAATATTGTTTTTATTTCACTTGTGTTGACCACTGATTTTTTTTTGCAGACACTTATCACTCTTACATTATTTTTTATTTGTAGTGTCTTGCAGCTTTTGAATTGTTATTTCCTGGTTCCTTATTATTTTCAAGAAATCATTCCTTTCATGATTGCTAGCTGCAGTCTTGTCTTCAAGGTCTGAAAGTCTATCTACAGTTTCTTTCAAGCAGTTTTTCCAGCTTCCAATTGACTTTTTAATTTCCTGGATCTCTCTTTGAGTCTTTTTCATGCACAGTAATTCCTCCTTATGTTGTTTGTTCAATGTTCCCATCATTTCCTAAAGTTCTCTTTTTTATCTGTGTCTTCTTTAGACATGCTCTGTAATTCTTTCATTATGTTTGTGGTTTCTTCTTACCTGAGCCATTATTTCTGATCTGATTATTTCCACATTCTCATGAAGTTGTTTTTTTTTTTTTCTACAGTTATCATTCTTTTAGAGATTTCAGGTGTGTGGATTTCATTTTCTTCCATATCTCCCAGACTTGTTCTGTGTGGGCTGAAAGTCTGAGGTTGCCTTTTGTTCCTTCATCTTGACATTTTCCTGAGTTCCTCCCAATAAGTTGGTTGTGGGGTCCCAGGTACTTCCCACTTTGGCTGCACCTCTGCAGTGTAGGGAAATGGAACAGACACCTGGATTCTAAACCCTGGTTCCCAGGGAGGTAGCAGGTTGGGATGGGTTTCTCCAGACCCATGCAGTTACACTGAGGCTTCCCTGATGGCCAGGGATATGTGGTGGTGGGGCTGCTCATCTCAGCCTGTGTGTCTACACTGAGCTCCTCCACTGGTGGCAGCCACTCAGGAGTGTGTTTATCTGATTTTCCTGATGGGTGCAGGCTGCCCAAAGGAAGCAAGTGTCTCCAGTGGTGGCTTGCAGGCACATAGGGCTTACCTGGCTGTGTCTTCTATCCACATTGGCTGTCTGCAGGAAGCAAGTCTTCTAATGCCAGCAGCATCATTCAGACGTGCATGTGGTTGTATCTTCCTGCCTGATCTGGCTGCTTGTAGGAAACAAGCCTTCCAATTTCTTTTAGGTTTTGTAAGCAAGTAAACAGCTGATGTGAAAATGTTGATTTCTACTCTAAGCACTCATTACGTATTTGATATTTTATCCTGTTGACATTAATTTCCCTGCTAAGTGCATATTGTACAATATGGCAGGAAGATCCTGACAAAACAAGAAGAAAAGAGAGGTGAAAGACTGCCACATAGGAAAGGAAAGCTAAGCATGTGTGGTTTCAGTGTGAGACAAGAGCATGGAACGTGCAGTTGTCATGTGTGAAGACAGCCTTGGTAATGAAAGTTGACTTATTCTGTGGAGTTCAATTGGCATTTTCATTGTAATCCATATAGGAATTTATTTCTGATGTTATCTTTCAGGTTTTGTAAACAGTTGATGTGAAAACGTTGGTATCTATTCTAAGTGCACAATACATATTAAGAAATTAATTTTTTATTGTTATTTTATATTCCTGTTAACTACTGATTATTTAATATAATAAAAACTTCCTTAAAAAGCAGTAAGACCACTGAAACGTCAAGTGTGACCTACAAAAAGGCAAGGAAAACAAAAGACACATGCTGTTGGTGTAAGTGATGCGTGTGTATGGAACGTGCTCTTATCATGTGTTGACTGCTTTAGGTGTGATAATTGAAGTAAAGTTTTTTGTAGAGTGCTATTGGTATTTTCTTTGTGATTCATATAACAATTTATTTGTGATAGCCTTTTTTGGACTTTGTGTATGAACGTTGAAAATTTTGATGCCTTTTTATAAACACTCAATGAATATTAAAAACTCAATATGTTATTTTTGTAATTTTTTTTACTGTTAAGCACTTATTGTTTAATGTAATAAAACTCACACAATTGAAATTAATAATTCATCAATAGAATTATTCTAAAGAATAAATGAGGGTCTGACAGACTCATTTTTCTGAGCCTTCATGACAAAATTAGGCTAATGCCCCAAGGGATATGTATTCTCTGAGCTTGGAGCATTTTAAACTTTGGGTCAACAAAAGCAATGTTTTTATGGTTCTAAGATAGAGAAATTTATAACCTGAGGCTAATGCACTTTGTTCATTTCCAAACTATGGTGGTATTAGATGTTATTCATATTTAATGGATAGCAACACAAACTTTAATACAATATTCTATATAGTAGTTTATACTATGTTAAGTCATACATTTTAAAAAAATTTTATTTAAAGAGAAAAAAAGCAAAACAGAAAAAAGGGTAGCAACAATACAAAATTCCCTCCCAAAATAAACACTAAAAAATCACTATTTGATAAATTGCATACTGTCATCTTAGAAATAGCTGTTCAAGTTACAAAATTTAAGCATACAAAGAGAACGTTCAAGCAGTGAGACTGCAAAGAGTTCTGTTCCATGATCCAATCATACATTTGTATAATATGTGTGCACCTTATGTGTGGTGCTTGTATGAATGATGTAATAAAATGTTAACACAGGAAGAAGTAACTGTGGAGACTAGCTCATTTGTGGATCATATGAAACAAGCTAAACACCTCCCCCCAAACACGCACAGACATCCCCCAAAACTGTCTAACATTAGCAGATTATCTTGACCTCATGTAAGGGTTTGTGTGTCTATTGTTTAGCATTCAGTGCTCAGTTGACTTTCTTCCTCAGTTCCTTTCTGCCCCAGTTCACCTTGTTTTAGACTGTTCTTTCTAATAGTGAAATCTTATTACCACTGTACTTCAGTATCACTCCTTGTTGTCTGTACAGTGTTGTGCCAGCTCTCTTCCAGCTTTCCCAAACCTGTAACAATCTCACGTTTGTCTTCACACACTATATCTTAAGTGATGTCAGCTTTACACTGCCACCCGAACTTCTTTCAGCATCTCAATGCCCAAGCCATGCTGAGCACGCTATTATCTTTGTTTAGAAACCATTTTGTAAATTCTTGTAGACTTTTTGAGTTCTGTAGACTGAACACAGAACTTTGTACATGCTAGGCAGATGGTCTACCACTAAGCTACCCACCCATGACCATAGTTTTACAAAATTAAGTTTTGTATTTCTATGCCCCCATTGAAGTTCTGCCTAAGAATCCCTTCCTGCTTGTCCTCCATAGTTATCATTCCTTGTTCTCTGTCACATTTGAACTTCAGAATGCATGTTTGTTTGCTATGTTTTTGCATGTTTTAAATATAAATATTTATGCAGCTGTCTTCTCCACAAGCAGGTATCTCCAGAGTGAGACTTATTTGTCTTTCAAACTTTTCATGAGTGCCATTATGAGATACACAAAAAACCTAACACAATGAGCAGAAAATAATGATTAAAATTTTCTTGAGCTGAGTAAATCCAATTCTTTCACATCACTAAGATTCTCGTAAGTTACTAAACAAATTATTAACATCCTAAAGAGTGCAGTATTGCCCTAAGGGTCACTAATTACTCGTTTGATTCATTAATGTGAATTTTGTCTGGAATAGATCTGTTTAAATTGTTGCATGGGGCCTAAGGAAATGTACAAATGGCAGGTATAGCAATAAGGAGTTCATGCATAACATTTTACTTTTGAAAATTAGGTTGTTTAATATGATTTTTAAAAAAATATTTTATTTAAAGAAAGACTAAAAACAGAAAATAGGTAGAAATAATACATTAATTCAGAGAAAAAATAAAAAATAGAAATCACTGGTTGATGTTTACATATTGTCATTTTACAAATAGATGTTCAAGATACAAAAATGGAACATATAAAGTGGGAATTCAAACAGCAATACTGCAAACAGTTCTGTTCAACTGTCCAACAAAAACTTAGTAATATGGTTGTCAATCCTATACACTTAAACATACAAGCAGTTATCCATATCTTCATTTATGTTTAGGTTGAACAAACTAAAGCAGGTTAAAATCATTCTGAACAAAGAATAATAGTTTTGCTGGATTTCACATCATGACACTCCATGATCAGCACTGGGTACTGTGGTGTCTTTTTTAATCTATTTGATTTAAAGAAAGATTAAACAAAAAGAAAATGGGTAGAAATAATACATAATTTCAAAGAAAAAATAAACAGTAAGAAATCACTAGTTGATGATTACAGATTTCTTACAAATAGTTATTCAAGATATTAAAGTGGAGCATATAAAGTGGGGATTCAAACAGTGAGACAGCAACCAGTTCTGTTCAACTATCCAACAAAAACTTAGAAATATGGTTATCAATCCTGTACACTTAAACATACATGCAGTTATCCATATCTTCAATTACATTGAGATTGAATAAATCCAAGCAGGCTAATATCACTCTGAACAAAGAATAATACTATTGCTGGATTTCACATTATGACACTCCAGGGTCGGCACTGAGTATATTAGTGTCTCTTTTTCTTCAAAGTATTTGTTCATTTCATCATGTGTCATAAGATCAGTTCTCATAAACTGTTTATAGATTCTATACATGCATGAGTCTTAACATGTATTTTTATCCTTTCTATATTAGAAGGAGAAACAAAACAAAGCAAGGCAAAACAAAACATATTCCTATAAACACAGGAAACGGAATAAACATATAAGACTGTTGTACAAAGAGTTCTACCATGGTTCCTGTGTTGTCTCTTGTTATCTCCAATAGAATTGGCTATATCATCAGAGTGATAGTATTGTTGAATATATCAGTACATAAGATTATTAATAAAAACCCAACTTTGTCTATAGTATAGAACTTCAAACACCAGCAGTTATCAAACCAGAATGTGATTTGTAGAGTCGTGTCATCTTCAGTATAGTTGCATGTACTCTCAGACTTGATACTATCAATCATATCAGTTTGGAATAAAATCTTCTCTACCTCATTTCTGTTATGCTCTTTTTTCTGCTTATCATCTTCATTCTGTTTTGTTCTCCATTCATTGAGGCCTCTCTGCCACTGTTCCTGGAATCCTAGTACTTTTCTCTCCCTATAGAATGCCCTACAGAATTCTCTGTAGAATTGGATTGGTGGTTGTGAATTTCCCAAGTTCCTCTTTGTCTTGGAAGCATCTTGTTTCTCCAATAATTTCTAGAGACAGTTTAGTAGGGTATATCAATCTGGGCTGGAGGTTATTTTCTTTCAGGGCTTGGAATATTTCGCTCCAGGCTTTTCTTGAGTTGATGGTTTGTGTTGAGAAGTCTGCCATTATTCTGATGAGCCCTCCTCTATAGGTTATCTGTTTCTTATTCTCTTTTTATATTGAATTTCTGGGAGCTTGATTATTTTATGCCTAGGTATAGCTCTGTTTTGGTTGTAGGTGGCTGGAGTTCTGTATACCTCATATATCAGAATGTCATTTTCTTTCCTATGTTTGAGAATTTTCCTTATTTCTGTGAATAACCTTTGTAGTTCCATTGTTTGTATCCCAGCTTCTTCATTCACATTCTTTATTCTTGTTATAGATTCTTTTGTCATCTTCTAACCTTGGTATTGTTACTGCTTGTTTCTTTATTATTTTTAAAGTTTTCCCTTTCATATTACCACATTGCAAAATTGTCCTCCAGTTTGGATAATGTATCCTTAGTTTCTTTCAAGCTGATTTGCCATCTTGCCATAGAGATTTTAATTTCCTGGTGATCTCTCTGAATCTGCTTCATGTATTCTATATTTTTTTTAAATATTCTTCACCAAATGGTTCTCTCCTTTGTTTGAGTTCCTCCCTTCTTCTGTCTGTTTCTGCTTGAGGGGTACTTAGTATCTCTTTTATTAATCTTCTTATATCTTGCTTTATTTGACTATTTCACTTTTGAACTCATATATGAGGTCCCGAATTTATCTCTCTATGTCCACTGGCACTGTGTCTGATATTGCATGTTTGCTGTTCTTAATCTCCTTTGTATTTACCTGTCCTGGGTCAATGTCTCAGGGTTGGGACCTGGGACTTTTTGTTGTTGCTTTCTCTTCCCATCTTTTTTGCTTCTTCCAGGAGGCCCCGGTTTTTTTCTTTGTTGGTTACAATTCTTCTGAAACGTGCTGGCTAGATGACCCTTCACACTGCTGTGTGCTAGTGAGTTGCAGACAGGGACAGCATGTGCTGGCCCCTCCCCTCCGGATCAGTCAAACTTCTGAAGCTTCACTGCTGTGTGAAGCTCAGGCCACAGCCGTTGTGCCCACATCCCGAGGCGTTACTTCCCTGCGGTTCTCGATTTCTTTGGCAGAGCAGTCGATCTCTCCCTCCTCGGTTTAGAGGTGCTTGGCCTGGCTCTCGTACTCCTGGTCCTCCTAGTATGTCTCCCTGGGGGAGGAGGAAGAGGAGGACATGGCGGCGGCTTGGGGAACCCGCCAGCCAGTGGTGGGGTAGCGAGGGGTGCATGCCTCAGACGTCACAGGTCAGTGCCTACCGCAGGCAGCGCCTCTCCACCCGAGGTCTGTGCGGCCGGCCATTCGTGGGGTGCACGTGCCCGGCAGCAGGTGTCTCAGGAGAGCACGCGGGCTGAGTGCAGCGCCCCAAGGGGAGGTTCTGCAGCAGCAGCTCCCTTTACCGTGCAGTCAACACTCAGCTCGTTTAATAGGATTTTGTTGGATCAACTTTTGCAGGTCAGCAACCTTCGTGTTATACCCACAGTGGCTTGGAATGGACATTTTCTCTGCCTGCTTTTTAAGCTTAGTCCATTGCTTCTGCCTATATAATCCTGGGCAAATTGCTTATCCTGAGTCCCGATTTGATCACCTGCTTAATAGGGGACTCTGCCTTGTAGAATGAGTGTGAAGATGGAGTAAGACTGATGTGATAATGAACATTAAAGTACTCAGAATGCTTAGCATAACATACAATCTGAAATGGTAAGCCGTGCCGCTGCTGCTGTGGTGTCCTGGTGAACTGTGTTTAGGTGAGCACAGAATACCTACCAAGTTTTGTTTAAGTGCAGAAGTTTGGAATTAAACCTTCTGTGGTTTATTTATCCGACTTGAAACTATTACTTAACTCCTTACTTTTAAAAAATTTTTTGTGTCTTAAAGTGAACCTCATAGTTTGACTTACCTTACAGGGTATAGTGAAAATTGAGTGAGAGATATGCAATGACACATTCACCCCAGAGCCCAGCAGCAGACTGTAGGAGGTTAACAAATGGTGATTCACAAAATAACAGTATAAATGAAGGGAAAAATGCATAGTGTTACAATGATAAAGATTAACAAAGGATCTTTAAAAAGGCAGTGTTAGTTCTTTCATAGTATTTGTTTCAATTTATACTTTCTTGCATAGTGTTTATTGTATTAAAATTAGTTTTCTGTGGGTTAGTGCAAAATAACTAGTCATTTGTTGGGTTTGTCATTGTTAGTGTTGTACGCCTAAAACCCTGGGTGCTGCATATGGGCTGTCTAGCGTTTCAGGTCACAGAGTTAGAGGAGAAGAGTTCTGACTGCCTTGTAACATCTGACATGAAGAAATTTACTTCCTTACCTTGATTATATAATAGTTCTATGTGAAAGCATCAGTTAAGAATTAAAATACTGATATGGGCAATTCCAGACAACCAGTACAGAACACCTTGGGACTTTCTCTCAGCAGTGAAGGCCTCAGTATCTCCTTGGACAAGGCAACAGCCCAGGAGAGTGGGAGGAAGACACCGATTCCAGCGAGGGACTTCTTCCTACTCCTTATAAATCAAGGATGCCTCGGACTTAGGGGAGGTTTCCCTGTGCACTGTCATACCATGCAGTGCCTCCTCACATGGGAAAAGGCACTCAGCATCTCAAGGACCAATTGCATATGTGAAAATTCTGTTTGATTTCCTTTTTAGGTCCTTTCATTGCCCTCTCCACATAGGTATTTTTTTCAAAAATATTTCAGAAATTTTTTTGGATCTGCTATTTTTATGTCTTACTTGAACCCATGTTTAACTATACTTTCTTAGTATTTATATATAAAATCCATAAGGCAGTTAGGCATCTTTATGAAAAATCTTTAAGCGTAGAACTGCAAACCCTAGCAAGTCCTCCGATGCTGTGGCACTGAGGACAAGTAAACATTGCTAGACACTTCAGGTGTTTATTGTTTTAATTCAGTTCACTTCAGTAGCTGAGTTTTGGTTGACCAGAACCTTGCTGTGAGGAGACAAGAACAAATCAGCTCCCCGGAGTCCTGGCAACTCTGTTCCTACCTGCCTTAGCTCATCCCATTCTGCCCAGTTTTGATAGCCTTGGGTTCTGGTCTGACTAAGAGTTCTGTCGGCCTGATGTTATATCTGGTCTTCCACTTGCTTTTTTTCTTCCATAGAGAAAATCAGAAATCCTCAAAGCAGTGAAACTCTTCTGTCAGAAGATGAATGGAAGGTGAGAGTGCTGACAGGGGATACAGGCACTCAGGCCAATGTCACACTCTGGGTGTATGGGGATAAAGGAGTCACTGGACCAGTAAGTCTCAGCAAGTACAGCCCCGAGAAGCTCTTCCTTCCAAGACAGGAGGACGAATTTCAGGTAAACAAAATCTACCATAACATTGTCCTTTGAACACTACAAAGACATTTCTGTAAAATAGGAGTGTGATTTTTTTGAGTGGGTGAATCTATGTGTATCCTGTATAAAATAAATCTGTAGTGCTTTATAATCCGGCTAGTTATAATCCAGTTTTTTTTGCTCACATAATCTTGTAAAGCAATAAAAATTGTAGAAAAAAGTTGCTTTTTGAAAGATAACTTGTTTTAGTCCATTGGTTTGAAAGTGACCTTGTAAGCCATCAACTTCAACTCAAATTATACCCATATTATAAGCCATAAGGGCTTTTCTGATAATTAAAACTCCTCTTTCGTACACTTACATGTACTTTTAGATGTTTCTTAGCTGAGGTGTATGGATGCAAAATCATTTTCTTGGCGTCTTTATAGGCCACATTCTAAAGCTCTGCTCATGCCCATTCTAATTTCTCTCTCTCAATTTCTTAGTGTCAGAAAAAACTCCGCTGCTTTGTTTGAAATACAGCTGGCTGCCTTGTCTAGTTCCTCAGAGCTTGGCTAAATTTCAATTAGGACAATTACTTTCTACTTCACGAATTCACACTCCCCCTGCAGCGTGAAAGCTGTGTAGTTTTTTGGTGCACTGCTAACCAGCAGTCCTTCTCCCTGGAGAGTGTTTTTTTTTTTTTTTTTTTGCATCCTAAGGCCGGCTAGAGGATGCAGAATGATTGAATCCAATCCAAGTCACCAGCAAGCCAAGGCTTTTTGGGACTGCAGTATCTGGGATTCATTAAAACTGAAGTGGTGTCTAAATCTTTGTATCTGAGATTGTCATTTTGTTTTTTTAGTGCAGAAAAGCAGTTGTGTGAAGTTGTGAAGGTATACTTTTTCTCAGTAGACGAGCAATCAAATCTTGTACATATAATGTGTATATTTCAAAGGTTATTTAAAGGCAATTGTTTAGAACTTAGAATGCATATATTATGGTGAGATCCCTAAGCCGTCTCAAAAAAGGCTATTATTTCTTATAATATACCATAAGGTATATTATGTTATTATATATGTTAGTAAATCCAATCAGTGTTTTCATAGAAAAATTTACTAAAGATTTACTCTTAGAATGAACAGTATAGGTTGTCATGCTTGTACTTTGGAACTATCTGGGGAGATTTAAGAAGCATTGTGACTGGTTCTACCTTGAAGACTGGTTTATTTTGTCTGGAATAGCCTGGACATTGATATTTTTAAAAGTTCTGCAAATGATTCTGCAGTGCAGTTAAGATTGAGAATCCAAGTTATAACATCAGACTGCAAATTAGGTGAACCGGATAGGAGTTCTGCCTTCCTATATATTAGCTGTGACCTGGAATATGTAACTTAATTTCTACAGGTCAGCATTGTCTTTACATGTACAATGGAGGCAATGGTGTCTAGCATAACCTGATGACAAAAAGAGAAAATGTACAAACCTTTAAAAACAAGGTTGCCGACAAATAGGAAACACAGAGAAGAGGCTTTGGAGTCACAGGCGTGCACCAAACTGAAATCAGCGGCCGCTGGTCCCCTTTCTTTGTCCTCACAAATCCTGTTTCCTTCTTAGGTCAAATGGTGATATTTATTGTAAGGGCTTGCTGAGAGGTTTGTGGAGTCTTTTGGACTCCAGGCTAACCACATGAGTGTCACCTGGGATGATGCCAGGATCTTAGGCCCCACCTGAGACCCACTGGGACAGACTGCATCTGCACAAGCTCCCTAGTAATTGTGCATGCACCACAGTTTGAGGAGTTATGAGGTTGGAGACTGTGGCCACGTGATAGTCTGAGGACCCTAAATTCTGATTAGATGGTTCGTTGCTGCTCTCACTCACCTGTGGCCACCCTCTCACTTGCTCATTTTCATCGGCATCATTTGCCACTTCTGGGCCTGCTAGTCTCTTGCTTCCTTTCCATTTTGAAGCAAATATGTACTCTTTCTGTTTTAAGAGAGTGCAGTAAATGTGCTAACAAAGTTGAGTTCGCATTTTACTCTTGGAGCTTACTGTACATCCTGCTATGTATCATTAGACAGAGTACTTAATCTTTTTTATTTTTTTATCATTTCAAATAGAATCTTTATCTCAGCAGCATAAGCACCTGCCTGACAAGCGCAAGGTGGTGAGTTCGATCCCCAGTCCAAAAAAACAAGCAACCAAACTAAGCCAAGCAAACAAAAAAAACCTTTTTTAAAAAGCCTTAGTCTTCCAGGGTTGGTACCCTAGTGCCAGTCATGCACTTTGTCCTGCATGGCACAGGACCTGTGACAGTATGTGGTAGTTTCATTCTCCTGGACTAGAAGACCAGACAGGCATGAAGTCACCCAAGATTGGTAACTTGCCTGCTCGGATATCTCTTATTGTTTTCATTTAGAATGTGGAAAAGGAGAAGTTTACATGAAGTGCTGATAGATTTTGGGGACAACAAAAGGATAGTTAAAGGTTGGTTTACCTTTCAGAGTCAAACCAGCCCAAAATGTGGGAGCTTTCCTACTTGCTCTGTGGAGAAGTACTAGCCTTCACTTTTTACCTATGAAGCCAGCTCTGTGAACAAGGAGAGAAAACTGGTTGTGAAGTATTAACATCCTTTTGCTTCCTTCTATTTGGTGGCATCATAATTCTAGTTGACCTGGTGCTGTAACAGGCCTAGAACTGTTCTACCTGTTACAGAATATGGGGGAAAAGTGATGGGTACTTAAAATAAGTGCATGGAATATGTGTATGAAAAGGGAATTGAGGTGGCCTGTGGGCTGCTTGACTGTTTCAGCTCTTTCACAATCTAGACCATATGCAGGCAATGGTATAAGTCAAGCTTAATAACCTACAAGTACCTACCTGTTCATATCTTTGGACTGTAGCAATAGATTGTTACCTGTAATAGAAATAATAATAATAATAGGTGCTATTAGTAAAGGCATTAAATAATGTGATACAGTACAATTTTAAATGTGCATAGTTCACATTATATTCCAAAGGGTGGTCCGGTTGGAAGTGAGTGAGTCTGTGCTCTGTGCTCATTACATCCCAGAGGGTGGGCCAGCTGAAAGACAGTGAGTTTGTGATATGGCCCATCCACTGCATCCTAGAGAGTGGGCCAGCTGCACGAGTGTAAGACTGATGTGAACTTCATGACCCAGGACAACAGTCTGGTGCACAGACTCACACACAGTCTGTAGGGTGAAATGAGGTCCATGAGGTCCATGAGGTCAGTAACGTTTAAGCATCTGAAGCAGCAGCAAGAAGGCAGCAGTTAGATACTGGAGAGCTACACTGACAGAAGACCAGTCTCAGTCCCTACATCCAGAGGCCAAGATCAGATCCATCCTCAGCACATCTCTAGAATGGAACACGGACATTATCACAAAACTGTAAACACCAGAAGAAGAAACTGAACATACATGCCCCCATGAGCCTGCCAGCTGTCATCAGGGACTGATAGCCAGCACCAGTGGGAAGAACCAGACAGCCAAGCTTTTATGTACTTGCTGCTGTCAAGGGAACCTGAGTGTAGCTACACATGCCAGGAGAAGCCAGCCCTGCACCCAACCATCTCCCTGAAATCTAGAATGGGAGAAACCCAGGGGCCTGACCCAACCCCTACCCTGAAGATGGGCAGCAACATAGGAAGTGAATGGGGCCCCACAACTGGCTTGTCCAAAGGAACTAGGAAAACATCAAGACAAAAGGCAATCTCAGATCTTCAGCCCACACAGAATGAGTCTAGCAGACATAGAAAGTGAAGAAAGTGGAAGGCACACACCTTAAATTTCAGAAAGGATAGCAACTGAAGTAAAGAAACAACTTCAAGGAATCAGATCAGAAATAATATCTCAGGTAAAAGAACAAATGGCAAAAATAATGAAGCACAATGAGCACATCTGAAGAAGACAAACATAAAATAGAGAAGCACTGGATATTGCTGGAAACCTTGAATGAACAATACAGGAAAGAACTGCAATACATGAAACAGATTCAAAGGTTGTCTAGGAAATTAAAAATCCCCTGAAAGATGGAAAAGCTTCTTGAAAGAAACAGAAGACAGACTTTCAGGCATTGAAGACATAATTGCAGAGACTTCCATGGTGATGGCGGGACCATAAGCAGCAGAGTAAACAGCCTCTCTGAGAGAAACCAGCCAGGTGCTGGAATATAGCGTCACAGGGAAGACAGGAAGGAAGGCAGTGGTTTCCCTGATCCCAGGAAGACTCTGAAGTGAGAACTGAAGTTCACAGAGAGAGCAAAATAGAAAAACTTAAATAAAGAAGACGGCAGTAGCTGGCAGTCCCTTCACCCAGAGCCGGACCCACGGTGCGAGAGAAGCCGTTGGAACCTGGGGACACATGGTCACGGTGATAGTGGTGGCTTGTGAACCCAGAGACCTCTGCAACGAGTTGCAGTGGTGGAGGGAAGTGGTGGATACATGACTGCACTGGCCTGTGGCAACTACTTTGAAGATAGCAAGATGCATTATGGTACCCACTGTGGTTTTACTGTTATCTGGTTTTAAGTCCTGTACTATTTCCATTGTTTTAATTTTATTGGTTTTATTCTGTACTATTTTGTTTGATTTTCTTATGACTGATATGGGCAATTCTTCTGAAGATAACAAGAGGCATTATGGTAGCCATTATTGATTTCCTTGTAGTTTGCTTTAAAATCATGTATAGTGTTCATTGTTTTGATCGATTCTATTCCATTTTATTTCTTTTTGTTTTATTTTCTTCAAAAAAAAAAACCCAACAGAATTGCTTCTAGAAGTTGTAAATGGAAAGATTTCATAAAGTAACAAGGAACCTAGAAATAACAATTCAAGGACTGCAAGACAGCATAAAGAAAAATAACTTTGGTGATAGTTGTCTGCAAAAAAAAAAAAAAAAACCTTGTGGTAAACACAAATGAAATAAAAACAATATTTACAGATATAATCACAGAAAACTTCCCAAGCATGGGTAAAGAACCTGACATACAGATAAGTGAGGCATATAGAACTCCAACAAGCCATCATCAAACTAAATCTACACCCAGGCATGTAATAATCAAGATCCCAGAAATTCAATACAAGAAAGACTGAAAGACTGTTAGAGAAAAGAAACAGATCACCTATAAAGGAATACCCACCAGAATCACGACAGACTTCTCACCACAAGCCATTAAGTCAAGAAGAGCTTGAAGTGTTTCAAGTCCTGAAAGAAAAAATTTTCAACCCAGATTGATGTACCCTGAAAAACTGTCTTTCATAATTAGTGAAGAAATAAGATACTTTCATGGATAAAGAACAACTGAAGGAATTCATGACCACCAACCCAACACTATAGAGAATGCTGAAGGATATTCTAGAGAGAGATAAAGATGATCCTATTTCAGAAACAGTAGCAGAGAGGGATTGCTGAGCATGGTAGGCAATTGAACAGTGGGGAATAGTGAGGGATCAATAGCAGGAGGATAGCATTGGAGAAGATAAGTCAGTCATATTGATCATAACCAGTAATGAAGATGGCCTTAACTCACCAATAAAAAGAAACTTGGGATGAGTTGATTGGGAGACAAGATCCATTAATATGATACATACAAGAAACACATTTAACTCAAAAGAAAATTCATGGATTGAAGGTTGGAGGAGACAAGACAATGCTATATGTGATGGGTATCCAGAAAAAAGCAGAGATAGCTTTCTCATCAACTGTGGAATGCATAGGAACAAATATGGTATTTTTATACAATGGAAAGCTACTCAGCTATAGAGAGGGATAACTCTGAGGCTCTTGTAGGTAAATGAATGCAAATTGAGATCATGCTCATGAGTGAAATGGTTTGAACTCACATGGGTGAACATTGTGTTGTCTCCCTAGTATAAAAAACTGAAGGATTTAGTGAGATCCAAAATGTACTGTAGATATTGTGAAGGTGAAAGTAGTTAAAATGTCTAAAAAGGGAATGTGATAGCCATTGTTAATTTCCTATTATCTTGTTTTGAAGGTCTGTACCATTTTCATTGTTTGATTTGGTTTGGCTTTTCTCTGTTTTGTTTTGTTAGAAGCTATCATGTCTTATGGTACAGGCAGCTATTTTAAAAATAACAACATATACTATTGAAACCATTGTTGATTTCTTATTATCTTGCTTTGAAGTCCCATATCATTTTCATTTTTTTTGTTTTGATTGGTTTTATTCTGTTGTGTTTGGTTTGATTTTATTATGTCTTATGGTATGGGCAGCTATTTTGTAGATCACTTGAGGTATTATGGTAGCCATTGTTGATTTCCTGTTATCTTATTTTGAACTCTTGTATTGCTCTCATTGTTTTGTTTTGATTGGCTTTATTCTGTTTCATTTTGTTTGATTTTATTCTCTTTAAAATAAATTTTTAAAAAATAAACAAATCCTTCTGATTGAGTATTCTAAATATATTACACTGGAAATACCTGCTTATTATTCTGTCTCCCTCTATAGGCTATTTCTCCAAATCAGGAACTGCATCACCATTTTTATCTTTGAATATCTGTGGCTTTGCATAGTGTCTACATTAATATTTACTAGTTGAACCAAAAATTTTATGCAGTAGCAGTACATCCATTCAGATAAAACAGTGATGCTCAGAGATGTAAAACATCATACTTTACTCAGTTAACAATGGGTGGCATTTAATCAGTTTAGTTCAAAATAATTGTAAAGCTGCTTTTTTACAGTATTACCTAGGTTAATGAATACTCTTGGACCCTAACAAACAGTTACCACGTATGCATACACTGTGGACCAATTTGTTTCTTTTCTTTAAACTTAGGACATTCATGTTTTAGCCTAAAATTCAAAGGATAGAGAATTTTCAGAGTAGAAAAAGTTTTAGACTCATAGGTATTTTCCATTTACTTGTAGAAATTGCTACATATTTAGCTTTTGTTTGTTTAATATTGATTTTTTCCTTCCTTATATTAATATAAGAACCGATCTCTTTGACATGGGAATTTGGAAAGTTTTGGCTTCCAGTGAGAAAAATATGATAGACAACTGAATATAAGAATGTTCTTTATCCAATCATTTCATCTGATTCCTTCTGTATATTTTTGGTCATTGCTTGATATTTCTGTTTCATACTCTGCATTTGTGAAATTCACTGATAGGTTTTTTTTTTTTTTTGAGTCAAGGTCTCATTATGTAGTTCAGGCTGACTTTGAGCTCACTTTGTAGCCCAGGCTGGTCTCAAACTCACAATGATCCCCCCTGCTTTAGCCTCCCAAGTGCTGGGATTACAGGCATGCTCCACAACATCTAGCTACCAATAACTTCTTGAGAGGTCTTTGTTTTTGGATTCTCAAAGCACCCTAGAAAGCTTTTCAGCTATTATGAACAATAACAACAAAAAAATGTGTTTAAAATGAAAAATATTTAATGTATTACATTTAAAATCTGATAACTTTTCTCCTCTGCATCTTATTCAGGTTGAAATAAGAAACATTGGAGAGATATATAAGATAAGAATAGGACATGATGGAACTAGTGGACAACCTGAGTGGAGCTTGCAGAGGGTAATCATGTTTATTTTACACTTCATAGTTATTCTGTGATGAAAAGAAGCAAGCGAGCCATGTAAAGCAATGGGAATTCCAGCATATATTGCAAATTCTGTAAGTAATGTGAATCTGATTTTTATAGACAAAACACCATAAAAATGGCTCATTCTTGTAAGTATTTTAAACTAGCATTTTACAGTGATATTTGCAAAAGTAGCTATTTTTCATGGAAAAAACCTGAAGAATAAAGCGAAGTGTAAAAATACAAATATGCTGTTACTGAGCTTAGATTGTAACTCTGATGGTTCCTTTTCTTCAGATCTTTATTCATGAATCTCTGCCATGTGTACTTTCTCTCTGTAATTACATTTGTATATATGTATAATAAAATTAAAGATATGTAAAATGCATTTATCATAAATACATTGTATATAAATATGTGTATTTTGCCCTTTTCATGAAATTCAATCTTGCCATGTATACACTTTTGGATTCTATTTTTTGAATTTTTTAGTTTAGCCATGGCAATAACGTGTTTGTTGAGTACCTACAATATGCCAGTTGCCTCACAAATAAAGCTGTAATTTTATCTAATAGCAACTCTTTGATTGAGGTAATATTAATATCTTTGTTTTAGGGCCAAGATTATTAAGGCTCAACAAAGTTATATAATTTTATTAAGTGCACTTAGTAAATTGTCTTACTGTATATGTTGTACTCCAGAAACTGAAATCTTAAGCCTTGCCCTGGGACCCTAAATTTTGTTTTAAAAATAGATGATAATTGATCCCGGCTGCACTTGGAGAACTCTGGAGCTTCCAACAAGTAGGCGGGCGCATGCTATCCCCTGAGCCCAGCCTGTTTGGGACTCCTGCACCTCACCATCAGTGTGCGGAGGGGGGGCTGGGCAGATCTGGGGCGCCTGCGTCAGCCTCCCCATGTGTCTGGAGGACTGTGGATGTCTCAGCAGGCAGGGGAGGATCATAGGTTCCAGAGGCACTGCGGCCAGTGGTGAGTGCTCGGCGCACTCTGCCCAAATTCCAGACTGTTTGGGACCCTCCGGGCTTCCGGGTGCAGTGGGGTGGAGAAGTGGGTTTGAGGCCTCTGCATCCGCCTCCCAATCCCGGCTGCACTTGGAGAACTGTGGAGCTTCCAACAAGTAGGCTGGCGCACGCTATCCCATGAGCCCAGCCTGTTTGGGACTCCCGCACCTCACCATCCGTGTGCAGAGGAGGGGCTGGACAGATCTGGGGCGCCTGCATCAGCCTCCCCGTGTGTCTGGAGGACTGGGGATATCTCAGCAAGCAGGGGAGGATCGCAGGTTCCAGAGGCACCATGGCCAGTGGTGAGCGCTCAGCACACTCTGCCCAAATTCCAGACTGTTTGGGACCCTCCAGGCTTCTGGGTGCAGTGAGGTGGAGGGGCAGGTTTGAGGAGGCTACATCCGCCTCCACATCCCAGCTGCGCTTGGAGAGCTGTGGAGCTTCCAAAGGCAGGTGGGCACACAGTGTCCCTGAGGCCCAGCTTATCTGGAACTGCAGAGTTCTGAACAGACTAAGGAGGGCCATTGGTTCTGCAGGCCCAGAGGCTTGGGGTAACGGGGTGCCAGAGTCTCAGGAGCTGCAAACATAGAAGGGGATTTCCAACAGAGCCTGAGGAAGCTTTCAAATAACACTTGAAACACAGAAATATAGGAAAATGACAAAACGAAAGACCAAATTACAACCTCAAACCTCCAGCCCATCTCAAGAAACCCTAGGAACGATGTATATAGAAGAAAATATATGCCATTCACCTCAACTATCGGACACAATAGCTACTGAAATTAACAAGCAACTCCAGGAAGCTTTAAAGAAATTCAAACTTGAAATAATCTCCCAGGTAAAAGATGAAATGATAAAAGTAATGAAAGAGATTCTGAATATATCTAAAGAAAACACAGATAAAAAATTGGAGGAACTAAACAAAAAGATAGAATCCCTAGAGGAGCAATATAAGAAACAAACAGAATACATAATGCAGATGCACAGAGATATACAGGAAATAAAAAACTCCACTGAAAGTTGTAAAAACCACCTTAATGAAAGTGAAGATAGAATTTCAGACATTAAAGACAGGATTGCAGCTAGTGAACAGGAAAGGAAAGATCTTTTAAAAATAACAAGGAATCAGGAAACAACAATTCAACATCTGCAAGATGATACAAAGAAAAATAACATAAGAATGATAGGGATTAATGAAAAAGAAGGAGACAACATAAAGGATGTCAAGAGGATATTTAGAGAAGTAATAGCTGAAAATTTCCCAAGCATGAGATCAGAAACTGACATCAGGATCAGTGAAGCACATAGAACTCCAAATATTCATAACCAAAATAAAACTACACCCAGACATATAATAATCACCATCCCAGAAATCCAACACAAGAATAGATTATTAAAAGCTGTCAGAGAGAAAAGACAGATCACTTATAAAGGAAAACCTATCAGAATAACAGCAGACTTCTCAGCACAAACAATAAAGTCAAGAAGAGCATGGAGTGAAGTATTCCAGATCCTAAAGCAAAATGATTTCCAACCTAGACTGATGTATCCTGCAAAACTATCATTCAAAATTGATGGGGAAATACAATATTTCCATGACAAAGAACAGCTGAAGACCTTCATGAACACCAAGCCAACCCTGTAAAAAATATTGAAAGACAGTTTAGATACACAAAGGAAAAAACCACTAAGCAAAGCAGATAATTAAACAGAACAGAAAGATAAAGATGCAACAGCAGAGAGATAACATGTCAACAATAAACCAGCATTTAACAGTAATAACCATTAACGTAAATGGTCTCAATGCACCAATCAAAAGAAACAGACTAGCAGAATGGATCAAGAAACAAAATCCAACCATATGCTGTTTACAGGAAACCCATCTAACCCAGAAGGATACTCACAGACTGAAAATCAAAGGATGAAAAACAATACTTCATGCAGCAGGAATCCAAAACAAGGCAGGAGTAGCCATTTTGTTTGCAGACAACGTGAACTTTAAACCAACAATGACCATAAAGGACAAAGAAGGTCACTACATACTCGTAAGGGGGAAACTCCAAGAGGAAGAGATAACTATCTTAAATATATATGTACCAAACTCCAGAGCACCCAGTTATATAAAACAACTATTAACAGAAATGAAAACTCAAATTATCAGTAACGCAATTGTAACAGGGGACCTCAATACGCCATTGACACCAAGGACAGATCAATCAGACAGAAAATGAGCAAAGAAATAACAGAACTGAATCACACCTGTGAACAAATGGATTTGATAGACATATACAGAATGTTCCACCCAACAACATCAGAATACACATTCTTCTCAGCAGTACATGGATCAT
Organism: Cavia porcellus; assembly: GCF_034190915.1. Classification (NCBI taxonomy): domain Eukaryota; kingdom Metazoa; phylum Chordata; class Mammalia; order Rodentia; family Caviidae; genus Cavia; species Cavia porcellus. The sequence goes on along the minus strand of NW_026947494.1, from coordinate 75,053,086 downwards.
TTTCTAAAATAGACCTTATATTAGCTCACAGAAAATATTTAAACAAATGCAAAAGAGTTGAAATCATCCCTTGCATGTTATCAGATCATAGCGCTCTGAAATTAGAAATTAATGATAAAAGATACTGCAAATATCTCGCAAACACATGGAAACTGAATAACACACTCTTGAGTAATCAGTGGGTCACAGAAGAAATTAAAGAAGAAATTAAACAATACCTAAAAGAAAATGAAAATGCAGATACAACTTACCGGAATTTGTGGGATGCAATGAAAGCCGTCCTCAGAGGGAAATTTATTGCACTGAGTTCCCACATCAGGAAAACAGAACGAATACAAATAAATAACTTGATGCTACACCTCAAACAGCTAGAAAAAGAAGAGCAAGTCAAGCCCAAAGCCAAAAGAAGAGAGGAAATTATAAAAATCAGAGCAGAAATCAATGCAATAAAGACTAAGAAAGCAATCCAAAGAATCAACGAATCAAAGAGTTGGTTCTTTGAAAGAATAAATAAATCGATAAACCCCTAGACAACCTTATTAAAAAAAGGGAAGAAAAAGCTCAAATTCATGCAATAAGAAATGAAAACGGTGAAATCACTACAGACCCAATAGAAATACAGAAAATCTTTAACACCTATTTTGAAAACCTCTACTCTCAAAAGTTTGATAACACAGAAGAAATAGACAGATTCTTAGAAACATACGAAGTACCAAAGCTAGATCAGGAGGATGTAAAACTGTTGAATAACCCAATCTCTGTTAATGAAATTGAAAATGTAATTAAGTCCTTACCTACAAAGAAGAGCCCAGGCCCAGACGGATTCACTGCAGAATTCTACAAGAAATACAAAGAAGACCTAATGCTGACACTCCTCAAACTATTCAATGAAATTGACAGGGAAGCAATCCTTACTAAGTCATTCCTGGAAGCAAATATTACTCTAGTACCAAAACCTGGGAAAGACCCAACTAAAAAAGAGAACTATAGACTGATCTCCCTAATGAACACAGATGCAAAAATTCTCAATAAAATATTGGCAAATAGGATGCAGCAAATCATCAAGAAGATTATACACCATGACCAAGTGGAATTCATCCCAGGGATGCGGGGATGGTTCAACACACGTAAAACAATAAATGTAATCCACCATATCAATAAAGCCAAAAGTAAGAATCACATGATCATTTCTATAGATGCAGAAAAAGCCTTCGATAAGGTCCAACATTCATTCATGATAAGAACGTTACAGAATATTGGAATAGATGGTCTTTACCTCAATATAATAAAGGCCATTTATGACAAACCAACAGCCAGCATCATACTAAATGGCCAAAAATTGAAAGCCTTTACTTTAAAATCAGGCACAAGACAAGGATGTCCTTTATCACCACTCCTATTTAATATAGTACTGGAAGTAGTAGCCAGAGCAATTAGACAAGAGAGAGAAATAAAAGAGGTAAAGATAGGAAAAGAAGAAGTTAAATTATCATTGTTTGCAGATGACATGATACTCTACATAGAAGACCCCCTAAACTCCATTGAAAGACTCTTAGATACAATAAATGAATTCAGTAATGTGGCTGGATACAAAATCAATACTCAGAAATCAATAGCATTCCTATACACGAACAACAAAATCACAGAGAGGGAAATAAGAGAAACTATACTCTTTACATTAGGAAGCAAAAAAATGAAATATTTAGGAAGTACTCTTACAAAAGAAGTGAAAGATTTATACAGTGAAAATTATAATACACTGAAAAAAGAAATTGAAGATGATCTCAGAAAATGGAAAGACGTCCCTTGCTCATGGATAGGAAGAACAAATATTGTCAAAATGGCCATTCTCCCAAAACTCTTATACAGACTCAATGCAATCCCAATAAAATACCATCAACATACCTTATAGATCTAGGGAAATCACTCCTAAATTTCATCTGGAACCAGAAGAGACCTAGAATACCAAAGGCAATTCTAAGCAGCAAAGACAAAGGAGGAAACATCACAACCCCTGACTTGAAGTTATACTACAAAGCAACAGTAGTAAAATCAACATGGTACTGGAATCAAAACAGAGCCGAAGATCAATGGAATAGATTAGAAGATACAACCACAACTACAAACACACTCAACCACCTTATCTTTGATAAAGGAGCCAAGCAGGTTCACTGGAAGAACGACAGTCTCTTTAATAAATGGTGCTGGAAAAACTGGCTCTCCATTTGCTGAAAACTAAAGCTAGACCCGTGCCTATCACCATGTACTAAATTAAAATCTAAATGGGTCAAAGATCTGAATATTAAAACAGAAACACTAAATCTATTGGAAGACAAATTGGGTAGAAACCTTGAAGACATAGGAGTAGGTACAGAATTCATGAACAGGACTCAAACCGCATGGGAAATACTTCCCAGAATCAATAACTGGGACCACTTCTTATTAAAAAGTTTCTGCATGTCAAAAGAAATCTGCAGCATAGTGAGAAGAAAACCCACAAACTGGGAATAGATTTTAGTGAACTCTCTCTCAGACAAGGGACTCTTCTCTAAAACATATAAAGAATTACAAAAACTCAAAAACCCCAAAATTCAAAGATCCAATCTAAAAATGGGCATCTGAGATGACTATGCACTTCTCAGATGAAAAAATACAAATGGCAAATAAATACATGAAAAAATGTTCATCATCATTGGTCATTAGAGAAATGCAAATTAAAACCACACTGAGATTCCATCTTACTCCTGAAAGAATGGCCAGGATCAAGAAAATCAACAACAAATGCTGGAGAGGCTGTGGGAAAAAAGGAACTCTCCTACACTGTTGGTGGGAGTGTAGACTGATACAACCTTTGTGGAGGTCAGTCTGGAGATCTCTCAAAAAGCTGGGATTGGAAGTCCCATTTGTTCCAGCTATTCCACTTCTAGGCATATTCCCAGAAGAACTGAATGCATCATACCACAGTGATATATGTGCACCTATGTTTATAGCAGCACAATTTGTAATAGCCAGATCTTGGACTGAGGAATGGATAAAACTGAGGAATGGATAAAAAAGAGTGGTATTTCTATACAATGGAGTATTATTCAGCTATAAAGAAGGATCACATTGAGATATTTATCAATAAATGGGCACAGCTTGAGACCATACTCATAAGTGAAATAAATCAATCTCGCATGTGTGAATACCGAAAGGTTTCCCTAATGTAAGTAATGATTCAAATATATAAAAGTATATGATAATCATGATTCCCCATTATGTGGCCTTAAAGCCTTATAAAATTTTCACTTATTAATTAGAAAGGCTTTATTCTGGGCTTCTTGATATGAAAATATTTGAAGCTAGAGTATATGAAGTTTTATCCAAATATTTCAAGGAAAAAGACACTATGGTAACTACTATTAAGTCAGGTTATAAGGAGGTGAAGTACTAGGTTGTTGAAACAGTCATGCTGTGACCTCTATTGTTATATTGTTATGTCCTGTTTTATCTCAATCTCCCCCTTATTGTTTCAAAAAAATTATTTAGTCACTTCTTATGTTTGTCTTAATTAAAGAAAAAATTCAAAAAAATTAGGATATATAAATAGTAACTCTTTTCGATTTCCTATTAACTTGTTTTGAAGTCCTGTAGTACTCCCACGATCTTGTTTTGACTGATTAGACTCTGTTCCATTCTATATGATAGTATCAAGTTTGAAGACATAGGCAACTACTTTGAAGACAATAAGATTCACTAAGATACTCATTCTGGTTTGACTATTGTCTTCTTTGGAAGTCCTGTAATGTTTACAATGCCTAAGTTTTATTGGTCTTGTTCTCTACTGTTTTGTCCAACTTTATAATATCTAATAAGATAGACAATTCTTTTTAAGGAAACAAGGGACAACGTTGATAACCATTGTTGATAAACTTGTACTCTGTTCTACACCATGTGCTAGGCAACTACTTTGAAGGCAATAAGATTCACTAAGATGCCCATTATGGTTTGAGTATTGTCTCCTTTGGAAGTCCTGTAATGTTTACAATGCTTAAGTTTTATTGGTCTTGTTCTCTACTGTTTTGTTCAACTTTATAATATCTAATGAGATAGACAATTCTTTTTAAGGAAACAAGAGACATTGTTGATAACCATTGTTGATAACCTTGTACTCTGTTTTACATCATGTGGTATGTCTATGCTTGGTTTGACTGACAGCTTTGTTTTGCCATATTTGACTTTATTTTCTCCCCCCCCCAAAAAGTAATAAGAACTAAGGAATAATAAAACCCAAAATGTGTAAATTTTGTTGTAAAAAAGAGAGGGAGAAAAAAAGAGTTCTAAATGATACAACAGCAAGAGTCTTTAGGGGTGTTAAATAGCTGACTACATTAATGTTTTTGGTAGGATCATTGAACACAACTGTTTGCAGTCTCACTTTTTTTAGTGTCCACTTTGTATGCTTTGATACTGTGATTTGAGCAACTATCTCTAAGATGATATGTAATGTGTTAACCGGTGATTTCGTACTGTTTTTTTTTTTTTTTTGTAGTTCTGTATTACTTGTACCCTTACACTGCTTTGTTTTGTTTTGTTTTTTCTCTTTTTCCTTTTAAATAAAATTTAAAAAATAGATGATAATTAAACTCTTTGGTGTCTTAAGATTTCCCAGTAGAAACAGTAGATTATAATGGAATAAGGTGACATAGTTCGCATTAGTAAGCATCTTTGTTTTCTAGCTCCAAGATCTATGTCTCTTTCGCTGATTTCTTTATAGTACATGTTATTTTGAAATGATTGATGGTTAAAATTTTATATTAAAATGATAGATTCATAAAGTATTTTACAATTATATCTATGATTTAATTATTGAATCTTTGGTTGTATAATAAAGCAAATAAAATCACTTTTAACACATATGCAACATTTGTGCACATATGCAATATAATGACTTGTATCCTTGTTCCTACCAATGAGCACACTGTAGTCAGTCATGAGATGTTTCTTAGCACCTAATATTTGCCTTGTGTTTGTGCTAAATGCTGTAGAGAATGGTAAAAAGTCATGCACCATTGAAACATTTCAGAAGTGAGACAAAGAATGACATTTTAAGAAGTGTAAAAATTATGGAACCTCCAAAGTGTTAGTAAAGTTACAGTCTCTCTACTTGTGAGTTGCTAGGAAAGATAAACATTTTTAAAAACTTATCGAGGAATTAAGTCTGCCTATAGTCAATAGTTACTAATACATTTTTTCTTCAGGGCCTTTGAGTGGGAAGTGTTTCTGTTGCTATAACAAAATAATTGTCTCTGGCCAGAGATTTAGCTCAGTGGCATAAGAGCCTGCCTCGTAAGCACAAGGTCCTGAATTGGATCCCTGGCACTAAAATAAAAAAACAAACAAAAAACCAAAACCAAACCAAATCAAAATCTCCTTGTCTCTGGAGTAATGTTTAAAGGAAAGAAATCTCTTTAGTTCATGGTTCTGCTGGTGTAAATGCAAGGAGATGTTATCCATTCCTTTGCTTAGTGATAAAAGGCTTGTGTGAAGAATAAAGTGGATAGGACATTAATTAACAAACGAATTGATCAACTAGATTAAGTAATGTTAACTGGGCACTAAGTAATGTTAAAGGGACATTTTCTACAGTTCAGTTTGTTTTTATTTTGAAATGTTTTCATTTAAGAAACCCACAAAATTGAAGAACTTTGATTTCACCTGGATTCTCCTGTTGTTAACCCTGTACCTCGTTTGCCTCATTATTCTCTGTTAAAGTATATGTGTGTGTATGTGTGTGTGTGTTGGTCATTTGAGAAATTTACCGACATGGAGCCCAATAATATTTTAGCCATGTAATATCTTGTTCATCATAAAATTTTTGTGCATTAAATTTAGTATCCATTGATATTTCATGCTTAAGTTACTTAGTACTCATGGTTACCGAATCATGATTTTTGGATTCTGTTGTTACTTGTTGTTTCTTGTCAATCTTGTCAATCCACTAGAAAGTAGAAATTTTCTCTACTTCTTGCTTAAAAATTTTATTTAGTTGTTAATACCATTTATTTTCTGTATATTTGGATTCCACACTGTGGATCTAATAAATGGAAAATATTTTTAAACATTGTTTCTCAGCTAGGCATGTTGTATATGCCTGCAATCCTAGCAATGAGAATGCTGAGGCGGGACAATCACTATGAGTTTGAGGCCAGCTTGGGCTACATAGTGAGTGCAAAGCAAACCTCAATTGCATAACAAGATCATGGCTCACAACAAGAAAAAATGTGTCTATACTCAAGAGGTGCAGAATTCCCTAAGCAATATATATTAAAACTTGCTTAGATAGCATTACATTATTCCAGTTATTACAAGTTTCCTGGAGACAGTTTAAACTCTTTTGGAGGATGTACGTACTTTGCCATTTTATATAAGGAAGTTTAGTGTCATGAATGCTGCTGTCCAAGGGCATCTGGAACCAGTCCCTTGTGGATAGCTATATAAGCATGTACTTACAGATTCTTATTTTATTTGTTAAGTTTACTATGGTATTATGACTTACGATCCTTAAATCATCTTTGTTTAAGATGCTGTACATGTCACTATTCATTCTATGAGGGATTTATTACTTTGTTATGTAGGAGAAAAGATATTTCAATACTTTCTTTTCCCCAACCCTGGAATCAGCTACTTTTCAAGAAAGTGTGATTTCTCTTAGTGGAGACTGGTGATTAGAAGAAACCAGTGTTTACCTGAGACATACAGAGAAGTTATTTTTCCCTCTGTGTTATTTTCTGCTCATCTCAGCCCAGAGACCACTTTGTTGTATGATGTGATAACTTGGCCATGCCATCTGCTTTCACAAGATACACCCAATGAATGTTTCCATGGTGGAGTGAGTCTAAAACACCAAGCTTTTTATTCTTCTCTGGGAATATAGTAAAGACTCTCAGATGCCCCATAGTAAACATGTCTCTTTAAAACATTTCCAACACTAAACATATCACTAGACATTTTTCAGGTACAATCTGCTAACATCCTGTGAAATGAATATCACACATTTTTATAAGCACTTGAGGTGTTTGGGGCTAAGCTAGCTAAGAGATGCAAGCATGGGACAGAGGCAGTGCTACATGGAAGTTTTAATGGGTGATACTTGCGCAAGTTTGTATGTGGGTATGTTCCTCCCGGCAGGTGCCTGTCCGGAGGCTTCAGTGCAGAGGACGTTCAGGAGAGGAGGAAGGCAAGAGAACTTGGCATCTCTGTGCACACAGCGGCAGAGAGCAGTTGTGTGTCAGAAAGCTCTGAAGGCCTGCTGCAGCAGTGAGGGCCTTGTATGACAAGACCCTGTCTTCCAGATATAGAACAGTGGTTGAGTGGTTCTGCATGGCATGCAGAGCAGTCTCTTAGTGGTCAAAGATTTGCGTTTTGGGAATATATTTTTATTATGATAAAAATTTGAGCTGTTTTTAAGTTGTTGTATTTGTAAAACTTTGAGATTGGTAGCCATGGGCTTTTTACTAACAGATTTTAGCCTTCATGACGAAATACACAATATAGTGGCCAATAATAGAGATCATCTTTAGTCTTTGAGTTATTTGTGTAACAGTTATTCACTGGCAAAAACAATTTATGTTTGCATGAAACTAATAATTGTCAATACTACATAAGGATTTGTAATCTACATGATTTAGAAAATGACTAGCTAATATACCTTCGTATTCTTTTGAACTCCCCAAGACTGTTGAAAGTTCTGGGAGAAGTGAGAGCAACATTGATTCCAAGGAATCATTTATTGCAGAAATTTCTAGGTGGGTGAATTATTAGATTACGATGGTACACATAAAATAAAGTGATGAATTCACCATAGATATGGCCTTAGCCATCACAGTGATACAAAATTAGAATGAATATTGATCTTTTATTGTTTAAAATTTGGGTACAGAAACAAGATTGAAAAGCACAGATACTGAAATTAGAGGGGAGACCCAAGGGAATGTTCAAGTGCGAATAGCAGTAGGTTAATAATGAGAACAGTGAAAGTATTTTCTAGAAGAATTGAGAAGGCTCAATCATATTACAGTAATACCCAGGTATTACTGTATTTCATTAAGCACCGCTAATGCACCCACTGTTTAGAAAAGGTCTTCTAGATGCTTGAACATACCAACATGACTAAGGTACAATTCCTGTCTACAGAGAATTCATTCCACCTGTTTGACTATAGCTTGTTTGAGTAGGGTCAGATGCCTCAGTTTTTGATACACTCTGGTTGGTGGTTTAGAGATGTGATCTAGTAGGAGATCTGTGATATCAGTCAGTTTCAAAATTTTCTTTTTCCTTAATTATACATTAGAGGCTATTTTGGAGATCTGACTCACTCTCTGAGCTATATTAACATTCATTAGCCAATAGTGCTATCTAGTGCCCAAAATACTTTATAAAGAATTATCTAAGTCACTGAACTGATTTGAATTCAGCTTTTGGATAACTTGAGCCCAGAATAAGATGGCTACAATTGAACATAGTAAGACAACAATTTATTTTCAATAGGTGTTTTAGTGGGTACTATAGGATCAGATTAATATGCTTTTGAATCATGGGTTTCATATTTTTTTCTTTTATGCAGGTTACTTGACTATTTCAAATTGAGTTAATAAACTTTAGGGTTGAAATCAAGACTTGAAAGGTATATGGCTTCTCAAAAGTCAGCTGATCACTTTTCTTCATTTTTCCTATTGTAAAATGGGACTCAACTATACTTGCTGTATCCCACAATTTGTGCATATTAACTGAAAAAGTTAAACTCAATCAGGATTCTAGATTCCTCTCCTGAGACTGCTTCTCCCTCAGCATTACTCACCATCTTCTGTTTATTTAGCTACTTAATCCAGAATCTTATGGGTCTTCCCGGATTGTCTATTTCTTTGGCTCTCAAATTTAAACCCTCAGGAATCTTGTAGGCTGTTACTAAAACATCTCAATTTAATCTGTTTTTCTCCATCTTAATACTTCATTTTAGTCCAACTTACCATTTTTTTCTCTTGCTGAAAAAGTTTAACAGCACTTCAACTTTTCTCTTACTCTATAGTTTCTGGCTTCAGGGAACAGGCAGAGTGAGCTTTTGTGAACTTCAGGCTGATCATGTATCCGCTCTAATTTGTCCCTTGCCCACCCCTCTGCCATGGTTCACACTGGTCTCCTGAATCAGAGTAGCCTTTGCCTTAAAACCCTGAGAGAGTAGCTGAGGGCTCTTGATCCTCTCAGTTTCATTTACAATCTTTATAACATACCTCTTATCTGTAAGTTTTTGTTTATTGTTTAACCTCTGCTAGAAAGCAACAGGAAAACAGAAACTTTGTTATAATTCCAAGTTTTAGAATAGTGCCTATCAGGTAGTAGGTACTGAATAAATATTTTTAGAATAAATAAATTGATGAAACATATTTTTCTACTTAAACATTTAACATACGTGTGAAACACTTTGTAAAGTATTAATATTAATCGAAGGAAAATCATACAGACCTGCTTGTTTAGGGAATTTGGGCTAATCTTACATGATTAGCCTTGGTGTGTGTCATGGTTAGGTGAAGATGCAGTCTGGAGAGTTCTAGAGCATTGACACATTTACATGGTGAGTTACAATACAAGTTCAGAGCCACTTTTGACACTGGGCCCAGGGCTGTCATCACATGTTGATTGCTGCATGTTACCTGCATGAAGTTTACTCAAGTAAAATTTGAATTCTTCTGAGTCTTCACCTTGAAGTAGGTCATAGGTTTTGATGAATTTGTTAATATTTTAAAAACTATTATTACTTGTTGGAGTATGATAACCTACCTAGTATGAGCTGCAGGCAGTCTCAAGATTAGCTAAAGTAGGTAAGAGATGACTTTGGTTAGCTTGAAGTTTTCGGGCGTTTCTGACTTCAGGGTTCTGGAAAGAAGCATTAAAGGGGAAGAGCAATTTCTGAAATGCAGTAAGAAAAATGGTTTGTTTTTGAGGATTTTCTAGTTCAGTGAGCAGCAGGAAGCAAAAGCTTCTTCTCACAAAATCTCCAGTCAAATGTTTAATCTCAGAAGAGTCCAGCAGTTTACAGAAACACCCTCAAAGCTGTACCAGCTTATCTGAACCAAGGATAAATTCTTGCATCTGATAGCCACTCTGTCAGTTGTAAATATCATGGTTGATCCTTCACATAGTCCTTGTAACACACAGGGCATTAGCACGAGGCGCGGAGGAGAACTAAGGAGGCTGAAAGTCAAGTGTTGGTTTTGCATCTGATTTGCAAGGACACTTGTTCTCTGAGAACACATTGAAATTTTGTATTTTCATACTTCTGACTCCAGAGAGAAAGTTTTAATGACTGTCCTTGGTACTCATGGTCCACTCCCTGGAGCAAAATCTCGTAAAGAACCGTAAACATTTTCAATGTCCAACAAATCTGTGGGTGAGTGTTTATCTTTATTTTTTAAAGAAAGCTTTGTATACATTGAGTGTATAATGAGAGTGAAAGTATAACATGTACTTTTTGTTTCATGGAAAAAAGATACTTCTGCCACTTCGGGATAGACTTACAAAACTGATTTTTCTCTACATTTCTCACCCTAATACATTCTTTTATAGTACAGTCAGTGTTGAGCATAAAACTGAAGCTGTGTAGATCTCAGAAAGTGTTTTTTTTTTTAAATTTTGATTGTCATTTCTCCTCTAACTGAAGACAAGACAAAATTTAGTCTTAAATAAAATATGTGAAAGATGTCTTATACGGCAAAGTAGAATACAAATATAGATATGATTGTTGTTGGTTGTTGATAATTATATTTATTCTCAAATGTAATGGGCAGGAAAGATGAGGAACCAGTCCCATGTGGCCGATTCTCTCTGTGCTCATGACTCTGGTTTTCTGGCTTCCTGGACAGCTCTTTCCCATCTGATCCTTAGAATATGCCCAGTTCTATACTTACTTCAGTGCTTGTTATGGTTAGGCACAAAGGACAATTAGCAGATCAGCTAAGGGGAGAATATTAGCAGGAGGGGTAAAACCAGGAAGAATACTTCAGTTAGTGCCAGCACCTACAGTTTAGACAAAAACAGATCCTCTTTTCTTCTGTGTTCTTGACTGAGTTACAAATGACCAAACTGGGAGCCATTTTAAGGAAAGCACATAAGAATTCTACAACCTGGGATCTGGGAGAATAAAAAGGTGAACAACTTTATTGTTGGGGTAGGATGAGTGAAACAGACAGAGATGCTGTGAGATAACATTCTCTTATGTGATTCCTGGCTGTTACTGACCATCTCATGAGAAACCTCTGCTTTGGGAAGTAATGCCGTATGTCTAGTCATCTGTATTTTATAAACTATTTTCCATAAGGTGTTTCTTTCTTTCTCTGGCTTTTTTTTTTAACATAAAGCAATCTTCAGTCTTTTGAAACAAGTTACAATGCTAACATTTCAAACAAGGACCTAAAGATCACAGGTTACCTGTGAAACTTGTACCTAAGACCATACACCTAGTAAGTAATAGTGTCGCGATGTAAAACCAGGTCTTAATCCAAATCCATGTTTTGTTCCACTTGTCACATGCTTTTTATTGATCAGGCTTATCTATTATGTTCTTCCAGGAATTCTACCCTCCTTTATGACTTGAGCAACTGAAAAACTTTTTTTGTGCATGAAAACATAAACACAACTTGAGATAAGATCTATGTATCTCTCTCTCTATTTACTTGTATCACTCTTTAATTATGGAACTATTTACTAAATAATTATTTTTATATCCAAAGATCTTTCAGTTTTGGCACTACTGACAGGTAGAGTTAGATAATGCTTTGTTGCAGGAGGCTGTCTCATGCATTGGAGAATGTTTATCGTCATCTCTGATCTCTGTACCCAGACCCATCCCAGTACCTTCTCCTGCCCCTCATAATCAAATTGTGACACCAAAAATGATTACGGATATTATCGTATGTCTTCTGGGGCAAAAATCTCATCTGATTGAAAATGACTGCATTTTTCCTTTTTTGCTTTAAAAAGACTACATTAATTTAGATTCTTTTTCTGTTTTGAGACATCGAGGCTTTGAAGGTAACTGGAGTTCACTTTGAGCCCATACCTCAGAGGCTTTCCAGGAGGGAGATAATGGGATTGTACTTATGAAAAATCAGTGAGACTCTCAAAAGAGTACCTCAAAGGTTGAAGACATGGTGCGTCTGAAACCAGACTTATTGCCAAGTTTTACAGAGAGTATACCATAGAGGAAGAAACTGGTGGAATTTTACATAGAATAAACATAAATATTTTCTATTTCATTGGGAAGACTTCAAGTCTAGAATCTAAAAGTTACGTTGACCTTGTATGATGAAACATCTTAGTCTAACTGAAATTCTCACTATCTCACTATTTAGAAACCTAAGTAGAACCTATATAGAATTTAATGTTTGTTAATATTATTATAGACTCATATTATTTAAATAATTTGTTTCTATGAATAACCTATGAAATCTTGATGATAGGGACAGTTTTTCTTCGTTCCCCTCCACGCTAATGTAGTGTTGTACACATCCCTGTAAGGAATTTGCCTGTAATGAAGGTAAGCTATACTCACAGAGGTATATGCACACACCAGGCAATAGGGCTGGGAAATTATCTTCACTCTCGGATATATATATATATATATATATATATATATATATATATATATTTGCTTGTTTAATTTTCAATCACTTGAGCAGTATATTCCTAGCTTAGGGAGTAGCATCTCTTTCTGTTCCAAACAAAGCAAAGTAAAAGATTTCATTGGCTCCAGGAAGAGAAATGAAAAGATTAAGCACCCTCTCTCACTGCTGAAACTTTAGCAAAAAGACAGCCATAAATAGAGCCTCAGCTGTGGAGTGCTGATCACTCTCTTTTCATTCACTCACTCCTCCCATCTCACTAGTCTCTGGAACATCAGAACAACTAATGTTTCTCATGAGTAGGCACAGGGCCACAGAAAATTGTATTTCAATATTGCATCTGATTTGGACTTAAAAGAATATGCACCCTATGATTGGTTTCTTTCTCTCTGTGTATTGAATTTTCTATGTAATCCCCATAAAAGTAAAGTGTCATATGTTGTGGCATGTGTGGGGAGGGGGGCATTTCCAAGTTTAGGAGAATATATTTTGTGAACATCCTTTATATTTATATATAAACTTGGCTAGTGTTAACAAGAAGAATTTATACGATTTATGTAACTTTTGCATATTTCTTATATATAATGGCATCTGTTCTGTGTAATCTGGTGAAATAGTCATTATTTAATAAAAAAAGTGTTTTCATGGTCTCTTACCTGGATAAAATACAGATGAAATCAAGCATTTATGGTCAGATCTGTCATGTAATCTCATCACTTATATTGACAAATACCTGCTTCCTTATTCATGTAATCATTTGTTCAGCAAACAACCTAAAACTACCTTGTGAAGTCTTGAGGAAATACCAACATCAGTCAAACTAAGTCCTTTTTCTCAAAGTCAGTTGAAGGGGTTAAGTCATGAAAGGGGTAGCTTTCCATAGTTTACAAAGTAAGGTGTCTAACCAGACTAGGGGCTCACAAAAGACTTTTTAGAATGAAAGCCAGGCACGATCAATACAAAAGCTAAGAGTATGTACAGATTAGAGATAAACAGATGAGAGTATGTATGAGGCTTGTTAAGAGAAGACATTTCTAGCTCATGCAACCAAGAACAGATAAGCAGAACTAGAATATTAGATATGAAAAAGAAACATCCAGCAAGATTAGACCCAGTCATAAACTCTTTGTTGTGTTGAGGATTGTGGATTTTATATATGGTACATAGGATTATTGAGAAAGTCATGAGCAGTGCATAAAATGGTCAGATTTTTAACTTGAACTGCCTAAAAGCAGGGTTGAGAAACAGCAAGAAAGGCAGGCAGAGGGTTATGGTCATGAAGTTTGAGAATAATCCCCTGAAATATGGTAGCACCTGTCCCTAGAAAAGGCAGAGGAAAGTAAGGAGAGGGGATCAACACCTTAGTTAGAGGATTAACTAATGTGTTAAAAGGAGAAAGGCCTGTTGTCCATTCTGATAGGAGGGAAGGAAAGTCCTCTGCTGGTCCCCTGAGACAGGAAGGGGAACATAACAGAGGGCAGCTTTTGGGTGAAATAGCTATCCAGGAGCAATCCGTGGGGAGGTGTGCACTGAACAGCCTCTGGACAGGCAGGAAAAGACACTGTGCGTGGGAGCTCGTGGGCACTTTGGCTCTGGCAGTGGTGTGCGGCCTGCAGGTATTAAACATAAATTGAAAAAGCATTAAAATCTTAAAGGGTTCTGCTGTGTAGCTTGCTTTGGTGACTAATATGGGCATGAACTCTTATGTGGAGTTTTCCTGTAGTTCACCTTTTTGGTCACTCTCTTAGGAAAAACTGAAATAGTCAGATCAGAGGGCATTTAAAATTTTGAAATTTGAAAATGTTTAAAATATTTTCTTATCTATAATGTAAGAATTTTATCAGTGCATTCAGTGATAATTAAAAGATGATTAAAACAGATCACATAGAATAATAGTTGGCAAATAATAACAGCCTAGTAAACAGTAGTCACTAGAATGCTATTACTGCTAACAATCACCACCACCAGCAACACAGGAGTACACAGATTATATTTTACCAAGTCTGGGGTGCATTTTGAATTCTGACTTCTGTGAGAAGTTGGAAATCATACAACTTGACAATTATTTCTTCTAATCCTAGGTAACTATGCAGCATAGAAAGAGCAAGAAGATTTTAGATTTTGTAGCAAATGCAGGAATGTCTCAGATACAAGCAGATGGAGACCTTGTTTGTGAGCTTCCTGTAATCAAAGAAGGGCAACCTGTTTTTCCAGGTATATTATTAATATACATAAATACCATATTTGTTCTTATAGCTGCTTGAATTTATTTCTGAAATACTCACTTATGGAATCATTTTTCCTACTAATAAAGGATTTATTTTACCCATTTGCAAGTGACTTTTTTATTGTCACATCATGAATCATTGGCAGATTGGGGATTAAATATTTCTCAAAATGGTTCTTACAGTCCAGCTACTGACGTAGAGGCTGAGGCTGTGAGAGATAAGAAATGTCAAGATCTTGTCTCATCTGGCTTTGTTGGGGATTAGCTGGGCACTTCCTACCATTACTCACTTTGAGTTTATTTCCTTATCAAACCTTGCATCATTTTGAACTTTAAGCATTATCACATTTTCACCCTCCTCTTTATAATACTAAGTATAAAATGTCCTGTGTCATATGTACAAAAAGAGCCTTTCAAAGCATCTTATTGAGTAAAGCTATTTGAGTAAAGCTATTAACTATTGTAAAAGTAAAGCTATTATCTATTGTGTATTTGTTAGCAGCATAAAAGTGCTCAGTTATAGTTAAAATTCAAGGGTCAAAAGTCTCAGTATATGCAAAAAGTCTAGATTTGAGGAAATATATAGCGTCATGTTTTTTAATGTAGTTTGAGAGCACGTGGATCTGCATTCTACTTGTGTGAACTGTGAAGTGACAGATTTCTTCTTGCTTTGTCTCCCCATTGTTTCGCCAGTTGTAAGATATCACGTTGATGTCTACACTGGACAGTTGAAGCAAGCCGAAACGGAGGCAGCGGTTTCTCTCTGTCTCTTCGGGGAGAGGGGAGATTCCGGCCTTAGACTGCTGCACAAATCGAACATGCCAGTGAGATTCCGAAGAGGACAAGTGAGTCTGGGCAAGGGACTCTTTAAAGCTCTTGCCAACCTATTTGATCACGGTCACATGTGATTTCATATCTAAAAGATGCTTGACATTCTTCAAGTCTAGTTTTGAAATGTCTTTAACCTAAGGTTCTTGACTTGACTGCATGATATTTTTTGTTTTAGAAGTTGTTCTTAAAAGAAAAATATTATATGCTAAAACCTATAATGAATAATAGAACAAAAAAGACATTAAAAATTAGTGATAGTGTAAGGAAAAGAACAAGCTGTGTTGAAAAGACATCAGTAAAAATATATATGAACATGCTGTGTCAGGACTGAAAACTACAAAGCATTATTCTAAAATGTCAGAACATACAAGAGCACTATAGTTCTCATAACAGTATCTTGGCCATTTTTTTTAAACATCTCAAAGCCAATTACATTGTATTTACATTTAAAATTCCTTATTATTCTCTTTTATCTTTTTCATATAAATATGATTCTTACTAGCTATTTGGGATCAATATCCCATTACAAGGTTAATTTTAAATGTTACTTTGGTGTACATGGAAGGAAGACAGTACTTGAAGATCTAAAATTAAGGCTTGGGGAGTTGGTGCTTAAAGATAAAGTTTTAAGGAAGAAGACTCTTTAGTTTGAGAATATTTGTGTCTCAGATATTTTAGGACAGTTTGTGAAATATTATGAAACAAAATACCCTACAAATCACATAGGCATTTTATTCACCACTATAGATTATACAGAAGTTTTGATAAGACTATTCTTTGAATAAAAAAGAGAGTTATGCTTTGTATGAGACAAAATAAATTATGCCTAGGGCTTGCTTTTACAAGTGTTATGGTTGAGATTGTCAGTGTCTCCCCAAAGTCCCATGTGTTCAGATGTGGGACTTCTGAAAGGTGACTGGATTAGAGGGTCACTGTATTCAACAGTAGGTTTATTCACTGATGAGTTTCATAGCTAAACATGATGTCAGTAGGTGGAGCCTGGTTGAAGGTGAATCACTGATGATGTGACCTTGAAGGATGTGTTTTGCCCATGGTTCTTTCTTCCCTTCTTCTTGTCCGGGCTGCCATTCTCAGCACTGCCTTGCCGCTATGCTTGGAGCCAACCAACCATGGAATGAATCCTCTAAAACCCATGAGCCAAAATAAACCTATCCTCCTGGAAGTTATGGGTATCAGATATTTTGTCCCACTTATGGGACTAACGCAGATTAGGATCACAGAAGTGTGACCATTTCTGTGACCATAGCTGACTGTCTGGTTTAGAAGCCTTTGTAACCAGTTTGGAGGAGGAATTTGGAAAGTTTTGCAGATGCCAGGTAGATCTCTAAAAGACTATACATGGAGATTGTTGGGTGATTCTGTTTGGGATTCAGAAAGCCCAAATGCTGATAGAAATGTGGGTGGTAAATGTCAAGCTCCTGAGACTTCAGTTTGGGACAAAAATTCCATCGGCAACTGTATCAGACATCACGTGTTGTACTCTGCCAGAGAATGTGTCCTCATTTTACCTGTGTTCTGAAACTTTGCCACAATTGAGAATAAAAGTAGTGGATTAATTAATCAGGTGGAGAAAATTGCAAAATGGTCAAGTCATTCAGGCTGTGGTCTGGGTACTGCTGGTTACTTTTAACCAGATTTATAGTGAGAATCAAGAGCAAAAGAAAGAAATAATTGAAAAACTTCAAGTTGGGCTCATGAATAACTATATGTAAAGGTGGGGCCAGAAGAGATGTGGCTGCTGAAAAGGCTCATACTATTTATTAGAAAGGAGCCATTACTTTGCACAAACACAAGAATAAAGATGCCTTGAGAGTGTCTAAGTATTAAGGAGGATCTCACCCATCACAGGTGCCAGAGTGTAAAAGAATAAAATCCTTCAAAGATTGCTTTAGAATAGAACTCCAGTTGCCCTGCTTATTGAGGGCACCTAGGGGAATGTTCCCCTGAGTTCAGCCTTGCAGGCACTCAGTACCCACTGCTGCTGTGGAACAAGAAGGCGAGGCTATTGATTGAGCCGACTTTGGCACGTGAAGCTGACTTTTCAGACATGCAGAATGCAGAAGTAGTAGGGTCGTGAAGGCTTCTATTCCAATTTAAAAATAATGCCTCGGAAGCCAAGCCATGTTAGAGGGTGATGCCTAAAGCTATAAGGTGTAGTGGAAATGCCAGGCAATCAAAGCTGCAAGGCACGTGGATTCTCTCTTCTAGAGAAAGCTATAGGCTATGAGTATAACCAGTTCAAGAGAGAGGTCATGTGGGCTGCGACCAGCAAGGTTAAAGGACCAGGGCTGCTCTTAGCTTCTGGAACTCACATGTCAGGGTTATGTGTCCTGGATGTCAAACATGAATTTAATGTTTACTCTGCTGGGTTTTGGTCTTGTTTTAGTCTGATTCCTTTTTATCGCCCTATTCCTCCTTTTTGGAATGGAAATGTTTATTATATGCCACTGTATGTTAGAAATATTTAACTTCTTTATAGAGGCTTACAAGCTAAAACTTTGTCTTGAGTTTCAGAGAGATTGTGAATTTTTCCAAAGAATTGCTGAAGCTGTTAAAACAGGCAGCTCTTAGAGACAGAATAACTACACTTTACATGTGTTGGATGTGAGCCTTTTTAGGGCCAGAGGAAGAATGTTATGGTTTATACCTTGAATGTTCCCCATAAATCTCATGTGTTTGCAGTGGCGATTGGATCATAGGGCACTACAGTCATCAGTGAAGTCAGTCATGAATGTCTTGTTAGGAGGTGAGGAGCTGTGCTACCGGGGTGTGACCGAGAAGAGTGTATTCTTGTCCCTACTCTCCCTGCTGTCTCTGCTTCTTGGCTTCCATGGATCCAGTACCTTTCCTCTGCCATGCCCTTATGTCATGCATTTCCTCCTTGGATCCAACTAACCATAGACTGAATCCTCTGTGAACCATGACCTGAAATAAACTTTTCCTCTTCTAAGTTGTGAGTGTCAGGTATCTTGTATTAATGTCAACAAAATGAGGGATACAACAAGAGAACCTACTAGAACAGAAACAAAACCTTAGATACCACGTTGATGCTATTGTAACAGATCAATAACATTGTTCTCTGAAGAACAATACTAACTTTGTATCAATGCCAGATTCCACCCTTGCTACTTTGTGATAAATCCTGAAGGCTTAATCCCTTCTAGCTGCTACTTGTTTTGTCATCGTGCAGCATTTTGTGGCAGTGTTGCATCATATGAAGTTACTGGGATGATGATTTCCTTCAGTTCATCATTACGTATGTCATTTATCAGATACTATACTGCAGACTGAAATTAATATTGGGTAGGAGCTATGGTTGCAGTGAGTATATAAAACAGGCTAGAATTAGGAATTTAGTGGTATCAATCTAAAAGTTTAGAATTAGAAATATAAAAGTGCATGATTTCATTTAAAGTTTTCATTGTTGTTTTCCTGAGTGTGTAGAATTTAATGGAATTGTCATATAATCTGAAAAAGTATATAGTAGAAAAACTGGCAACAACCGTGGAATTTTATTATCAGAAGCACTACATACCAGCTACTATTTATCTCATGAATCACTGATTGGGCTGGTGTTATTTTCTTTACATAGTGTCTAGTGGTATAATTAAAAGCAGCTACTAACAGACCCCATTTAAATTCTATCTTAAAACTTAAAGTTAATTTAAGATACAAAAAAGGTATTGTACAGTAGTTTGGTTTGCCCCAAAGATAAGCATGAGACAAAAACTTGAGTATAAGTAGTTTATCTGGAAATTATCTACTTAAACCCCTGAGAAGTGAAGAATGGGGACATTGAGGCGAGAAAGGGAGAGAAACCAATATACACATTCCCCATTTAATGAATGAGGAAGGAGTTCTGTTCCTATAACTAGGTTGTTAAGTGAATTGGTTGCTAAATGAGGAATTGTATATAGTATGTATATTACAACATGTAGAAAAAAAATTATTGAAGCAAACTCCAACTTGATGACTTTACTTTTACTCGCCTCTTATGGCAGTACTGGAATGTGTAACATACCATGGAGCTACAGTACTTTGCCAAGCAGTACAGTCAGTAAAAATCACAATATTATGTTAGCAAGGTGTACTGTCAAAAAAAAAAAGATATTGGAGCTCTGTAAACAAGATGTACAGAGGTGTACCAAGAAACAAGACAAGTTAAAAGTCTGAACAGTGAGCCTCAGTTGTTAAGCAGGTAGACTGTTACATAAGAAATATCTGTAAAGATTAATAGTGAGCTGCTCATTGCTGGGAAACCTTCTTGCTTAGGATCTTCACAGACATTTTTGTAAAATCCCTCAGCATTGTCCCACAAGTGAAGCCTTCAGGCAAAGAAGCATGAGGCACAGGGCGTTGAGGTAGGAAGTAGCTTAACCTGTCTACCTCAGTAGCAAAGGAACCCAACAGTCAAGACGACGTGGGAGAGAGCATCTTTATATGTGCCACAGTTGGTGATGTGCCCCATGGAATGTCCCCTTCTGAGGGCAGCCTGGTAACTCAGGAGAGTGAAAAAGAGATTATCCAGAGACATCCAGTAAAGTGCACAAACAGTACTTCTCTGGTTACAGAAGCATTGTTTCTGGACTAACATTGGTTTTCATCTGCCCTAAATAAGAGATGATTCCCATCGGTAACAAAGAACCAAAAGTTGACACTCATCTATTATGTATGCAACTCTTGAATGGAAATTTAGCATGGTAAAAATGCAGGCAGTAGTTAAGACAACCCATTCCATTTGAGTAATACAAATAATACTGAGTTCGTAAATACTTACCATGAAATAGAGTAACTGTGACTAATAGCCGACTGCCACATCTAGAAAATTTTCAGATTTAATTGGATTTATGACCCTTTCCTTTTAAGATAGTTATTCAAAATAACAACAATCCATGAAGAAATAGTATATAAAGGAATTCTTTTTATTCCCATCAGCATAGCATTTCCTTTAGGCCCTACCTCTCTCTGGCAATGTTAGTGCATTTTTGACATGAAAAACCAATTCTATGCTTATTTTATTCTAAAAGTTTGTATATGTTTGCATACATAATATTTAATTTCATTTTGAGGATGAGCTATCTGTCTATGCCAATTTCTATCTATCTATCTATCTATCTATCTATCTATCTATCTAAAATTTTATCATTTTCAAGCCTCTTCCTCATCCCATGGTATCCTCTTCTCTTCATCCCCTTCTTCATCTCTTAAGTCTATATTTTACTCATTAATTTACATTTTGGGTTTCTCAAGTAAGAGAAATCATGGAAAAATTTAACTTCATGTGTCTGACATTTAATATTATAATCTCAAGATCCATTCATTTTCCTGCAAAAGACATGAATTCATTCTTCTTAATGGATGAATAAAATTTCATGGCTTAGATTTACAACATTTTCTTTATCCATTTGTCCATTAATAGTAATTTATGAAAGATCTGTTTTCAGAGCTTAGCTAATATGAATTGTACTGCTATAAACTTGGGTATGCTTGTCTCACTACATTACGACAGTCTTTAATTCTTTTTGGGAATACAGCAGAGATACAGATGGATTGAATGGAATTTCTACTTTTAGATTTTGAGGAATAGTGATGCTGATTTCCATAATTGTACTAATTAGCATTCTTATCAACAAGGTAGAAGGGTTCTTTTTCCCGTTTAATCCTTCCTGACATTTGTAGGTTTAATGTGTTCTTGATTATAGCCATTCTGAATAAGATGGAACCTCAGAGTTGTTTTGATATGTGTATTTTTCTAAAGGCTAAAGATGGTAACATTTTTCATGTACTTTAGCTCTTTTTAATTCTTTAAAGATGTGTTTTTTCAGTTTATATGCCCATTTTTTGTTTGGGTTATTTTGAGGGAGTTTAGTATTTGATATCTTTGTATACAGTAGATACTAGTTCTGTGTCAGAAGAGTAGCTGACAGGTTTTTTTTTTTTTTTAACCATTTAGGCTGTTTCTTCACTCTGGCTATTACTACTAAATTTAATCCCACTTGTTGGTTCTTGGTATTATTTGTCATGCTATTGGCATTCTGTTCAGGAAATCCTTGCCTATGCCTGTGGCTTCAGGTATTTTCCCTTTGTTATCTTCAAGCAGATCTTGTTTTTGGTCCTATATCTGGGTCTTTGGCTCATTTTGATTTGATTTTTCAATTCAAGATGAGAAATATGGGTTTAGTTGTATTGTTCATATTTATAGACAGTTTTTATGGCACTAATTATTAAAGAGGTGTTATGATTGATAGATTGTGTAGTTTAGACTTGAGAAGTTTAGGAGTTTAACTGAGAGACTCAATAGGGGGTCAGGTTTCTTACTTTGTAAATATCCTCATCCTATGCAGAGCAGGACAAGGAAATTTTGTGAGTGCTACACCTACCCCGAAAGGGGTAGTGGGTGGCCTGTGTGCAATATAAAGAAGAAGCTTGTTTTCCCACTTTTGCTCTGGCTGCTGCCTTGAAGTGTTGCCCCGGTGCCATGCTGCCCTGACTTGGAGCCATGATTATGGACTAAGACCTCCAAAAACTGTAATCCAAATAAATCTTTTCTTCCTTAATTTTGGGTGTTGGGTATTTTGTTCTCAGCAAGGAGAGAAAAGTAACTAAGACAGAATTGGTATCAGAGGAATGGGGTTGTTGCTGTGACTGTACCTGACCATGTGATTCAAGAGCCTTTGGGAATAGCTTGCGGGAGAAGTTTGGAAAAGTTTGGAGATGTGCCCTGAATGTATAGAACTAAAACACTTTAGTCTGTTCTCTATGGAGATTCTGGTCAGAGCTCAGGAGAGCTCTCACTGATAGAAAGCCTTCAGGTAAAGACCAGGCTCAGGAGGTTTCTGCTGGGAAGAAGAACTGCATTGGTTGTTGGATTCCAGTCAATGTATGTTATGGCTTTTCAGCCTCCAAAATGTGAAAGTGAAAGATTTTACTTGGAAGAGAAAGCCTCAGAGCACCATGTTCCAGAATGACAGTGGCTGCACCAGGTTCCAGAATGGAGACAGCACAGAAAATCTGTTCCTCAGAATCAGGTTCAGAGTGCCCAGTGATCTAGGCACTCAACTCCTACAGCCAAGAGAGAGGAAAGTCTAGCTACTGCTGCACCTAGCCACAGACCTCGATATTGTCCATGTGGTGCTGGTTTTAGGTGCATACAGAAGGCAAAGGTTCTGCGGTTAAAAAGCCTTCTACCCCAACTTCAGAATATCTAGGAGGCCAAGCAGTGTCCCCCTGAGAGGACAGTGTGTGAAGCTGTGAGTGTGAAGCCAAAGGTGCAGTGGAGACTCAGAAGTTTGGAAAAGCCAGGAAAGTAGATCAGCTAAGGAAACCTGCAATGAGGAAGCAAAACAGCCCAAGAGAGAAGCCCTGGGGGCTAAAACCACTATTATTGGCCATGCAGGTGAAACCAAAAGCCCTTTGGAACTGGCAGTTTGCCACGGATTGTCTCAAATGGAGCACATGGAACTGCAGGACTTAATGTTTGCCCTGCTGGATTTTCTATTTCCTTTTGTCCCAATCCTTTGTAGCCTCCTGTTTATAACTTTTGGAATCGGAATGGGAATGTCTATCTTGTGCCTTTGCATGTTGGAAATATTTAACTTTATTTTCATTTGTACAGAGATATGCAGTTAACAGTTTGCCTCCCATCTCAGCAGACTTGGGACTTGAACTTTTCAGCAATGCTGAAATTGTTAGGACTTTGGCAACTCTTGCAGATGGACTAAATGCCTTTTGCATAAAGGGATGTGATGAGTCTTTGGGAATCCAAGGACAAAATATTATGGTTCTAATGTAATATAATGTTGGTAGACTTAATACAGGTTCCTAAGGATTGTTAAGTTCCAAAATATCTGGAGGCTGATTTAAAGAAAAATGTCTGGTTACCAAGTTGACAAGGGATGGGGATTGTTACGGTTGATACATTGTGTCAACTTGAGAAGTTTAGAAGTTTAACTGAAAGACTCAGCAGGGATCCAGAATTATTTGTAAATATGCTCATCCTGTGCAAAGCAGAGTAAGAAGATTTTGGGTGTGCTACACCCACCCTGGGGGGTGGGTAGTGGTGGTGGCCTGTGTACACTAAGGGAGGGGAAGAGGCTTATTTTCCCCCTTTTGCTCTTGCTGCTGCCTTGAAGCGCCTTGCCATGCTGCCTTGGAACCAGCTGATTATGGACTGAAACTTCCAAAAACTGCAAGCCAAATAAAACTTTTCTTCCCTAATTTTGGCTGTCAGGTATTTTGTCTCAGCAAGGAGAGAAAAGTAACCAAGACAAGAATCTGTCTTTTCTCCAGGCTATATTTTTTAGCTCCTATACCAAAAAAATCGATGGCTGAGGGTACAGGATATTGCTTTTATATCCTTTATTGTATTGCACTGGAATAAGAATTAGAGGATGCTTTTTCACAGCCAATTGAAGAACATGCTCTATTTTCATACTTAGAGAAAAATTCAGGAAAAGGATTTCTGGAAGAAAGGGAGGAGGTAAAATGAGAAAAAATGTCTTTTATGATTCAGACTATGTCAGTATTTGTGGAAAGGACATATTCTACGTTATGTCTTGTGGTTGTGAACCTCAAATCTTAATGAACTACTTCTCAGGGCCAAGAGTTGAAGTTAGAGGAAATGTCTCAGTTAGTTCTCACTGCTGAGACAAAATGCCCAATGTCCAAAATGAAGGAAGGAAAGGTGTTTTTAGCTTACAGTTTTTGGAGGTTTCAGTCCATGATCAGTTGGTTCTAGGGCAGGGTGGCATGGCTGAGGGGTAGCCGTTCATGGCAGCTGTGGAAGATTTCAAAAGAGGCAAGAGCTAAAAGGACAAAAGGGACAAAAGGGGCAAAGCATGCCTCCTTCCCTCCTTTTTATTGTATGCCAGCTATCCACCCTGGGCAGTCGCAGCACTCACAATGCCAGTCCCAGTGCTAGACAATGAACCAATCTCAAATGCCAGACTCAGCTACTTTTCAAAGGCCCAAACCCATGACCCCATGAGGCTTTAAGGGGACTTTTAAAGACAAACCGTAGCATTCCACATCTGCCCCCGCAAAGACTCATGTTCATCTTTCATGCAAAAGACATTCGGTATATCTCAAAGAGTTGGCAGAGTACTAACAGTTTCAGCATCATTGAAAATCTCAAGTCCCAAGTCTCTTCTGAGATCTTGGGTAAACTCTTAGCTGTAACTTCTGTACAAATGAAAAAAAAGTTCAACACTTCCAACATTCAATGGCACAAGATAAATATTACTGTTCCAAAAGATACAAATCAGTATACAAAGGAATGAGACCAAAATAATACAAAATCCAGCAGGGCAAACATAAGTCCTTGAGTTCCAAGTTCAGCATTTGAAGCAATCTGGTTATAAGTGCCAAAAGGCTTGAGTGACTCCACCCCCATGGCATTTCTGTCAGTTATGGCTCCCTCAGCTTCTCTTTTAGGCTGGCTTTGCTTCCTCCTTGCAGGTTTCATTAGACAATCCATGCTCCTGGCTTTTCCAAGCATCCAGGTTCTTCTTTGCATTTTTGACTTTACACTCACAGCTTTGCATATTGCCCTCTAGGGGCACACTGCTTGGCCTCCCAGGGCTTCTAAACTGGGATGAAAAACTATTTAATCTCAGAACTCTTGCATTTTTTATGCACCCAAACCCAGCACTACAGGATGATGCCAAGGTCAGCTGCCAGCTGGAGCAATATTCAAGCTTTGTTTTCTCTTGGTTGTAAGGGTTGAGTACCTGGATTGCTGGCACTTTGAATCTGATCTGAGCAACAGATTCTCTATGCCACTGCCATTCCGGAACCTGTTGTGGCTGCTGCCATTTTGGAAACTGGTACAGCCACTGCTACCGCTATGGAGCATGCTACTCAGTGACTTTCTCCTCAAAGCATAGTCTATCACTTTTGCAGTTTTGAGGCTGTAAAGCATGGAAACTTGAAGCTGCTTGTGATGCCCTAAGGCCATCTTTTATATTCTCTTCTTCCTTCGAATAATAAGAGAACTCAGTTCTATCTTTGCAGTCCGCAGCTTTACTGAAACTTCTTTCCTCACAATGTTTTACATCATCCTGCTGGGCTCTTTACTCTTTATTTGCTGTGTAAATCTGGTTAAAAGTCCCAACAATAACCATGCCACTGGCCTCAACATTTGACTGCTTTGAAATTTCTTTTGCCAGATTAATTAGTCTGATACATTTAATCTTACTGTCAGGCAAAATATCTGGACATGAGCAAAATGCAGACATTTCTGCCAAGCCATAATGCACATCATCTGGAGTCCAATACTCAGTGCAGTCCTTCCCAGCAGAAACCTCCCAAGCCTGGTCTTTACTTGTTTTGTGGTCTTCTGAACTCTGACTAAAATCTCTCATCCAGAACAACCTAAGCTGTTCCAACTCTGTGCTTCCAGGTCACACTTCCGAACCTTTCCAAACTCTTCCCACAAGCTGTTCCCAAAAGCTCTTGAACCACATGATCAGGTATAGTCACAGCCACAACTCCACTCCTTTAGTAGCAAATTCTGTCTCGGTTATTTTTCTCTCATTGCTGAGACAAGATACCTGAAACCCAAAAAGAAGGAAGGAGAGGTTTATTTAGTTTATCATTTTTAGCTTACAGCCCATAATCAGCTGGTTCCAAGGCAGGCTGGCATGGCTGAGAGGCAGCTATTCATTGCGGCTGCAGCAGATTCCAAAAGCAGCAAGAGTGAAAAGGGCAAAAGAGGAAAATCATGCCTCCTTCACTTCTTTATATTTCATGTTGACCACAGGTGCAGCACTCACTCCACCAATCCCAGCACAAGACACTGAACTAATTACAAATGGTGGAAAGGCCCGACCCCTGTGACCGCATGAGGCTTTGGGGGGACTTCTAGACACAAACCGTAACAAGAAAGCAACAGACAGAAAGCTTTAGTGTTAAGCTGTGTTGTTTTTTTTTCACACTGGAGATACTAGAATAAAATAAAACAAAATTGCAAGAGAGAAAAAACAGCCAAAACTTATTTTAATAAATAAAAATAATTTACTTATTTTTCTTCCTTTATTGCCCCTTTGATGCTAACTATAGTTACATTATCTCTTTTAAAAAATTGTGCTGCTCTGGCAGGCTTGGGCTATTATTATTGCCAATATTTGTTATTGGCTGGACTTTAACTACTGCTATGAGGTTTCTCTGTCTCCTGCACCAGATTGATAAATTTCAAGTGGAAGCAGTGTCACTTGGAAAACTGCAGAAGGTGCTGTTGCGCTGTGAGGCCAATGATGAATCACAGTACTGGTACTGTGAAAA
This sequence comes from Cavia porcellus, assembly GCF_034190915.1. NCBI lineage: Eukaryota > Metazoa > Chordata > Mammalia > Rodentia > Caviidae > Cavia > Cavia porcellus. Next base: position 75,026,071 of record NW_026947494.1, on the reverse strand, counting down.
GGTTGTAGTCAGAGAACCCAGTGCAGCATCTGAGTCCATCTTCACATGTGAAAGGTAAGGTGATCTCTGTGGTGTGTCAGAGAAGTTGTGTCATATTGTGAATAACACTGTGTATGTGTGTGTGTTTGGTGTATATTGCAGGTTATGGATTTGTGTCATTTACATAGGATTGTACATTATACAGTGTCATGTGTCACTGGTTGTTTAAATAAATAATCATTTACTAGGCATTTTAGGAAAGTCTTATCTTGTAATATCTTATTACCAACCTATTAAGTGTAATAAAAGATCAGAAGTTTAATATTTCAAATTTTAATAAGAATGTTTGTTCAAGGGGCTGGGGATTTAGCTCAGCAGCGTAAGCACCTGCCTTGCAAGCAGGTGGTCGTGAGTTCAATCCCTAGTACTGATAAAAAAGAAAAAGACAAAAAAAAAGAATATTTGTTTAAATTTTGGCTTCTTTAAGTTGCTAAAATTGCAGCGTTACAACAATTTCATAAGGGGATTAGAGTGAAGAATTTTAGAGAGAACTTTAGTACAGAATTTTGGAAGGCAGCTTTCAATCTAGACAAGTTGTGCTTTCCTCTGAGCCCTAAAAGGTAAGTTCCAGAAGAAACTGTCCATTCTTGACAGACCTGGTCACAGGTCTCACAGATTGTCCTCTCCTGAAATTTCATCATCAGATAGTCAATACTTTCTTGCTTGGATCAGTGGCACTTATTTGCATAACAGAGGCTTTGCTCTTTAGTTTCTTTGCTGAGCTCTATTATCTCAAGAAAACTACCATCTTCGGCTGTATTGGTATTTACTGTTATTTTTGCTTAATGTCCCAAGTACAGAGAAGAAGACAGGTCCTAGACTCATGAATGGTTTGGGTATGAATAGTTGCTGAAACCTTATCTATTGTGGACATGGGGGTGAAAAACTTGGGCTCTATTTGCCAGTGTTGGGAGATGCCCTGCAGCATTTTTTCCAAATGAATTATCAATAGGAAATGAAGCAAAAAATAACTCAGGCAAGACAGAAGCACTGGAAGATAAAAGGGTCTGGATTAGGAAATCCAACCAAAAATGATTTCTCTTTCCCACAGTGACCACTATCACAAACTCTATTTTCTTAAATTTTAATTTTATTTTAAAGAGAATAAAACCAAGCAAAATAAAACAGAATAAACACAATCAAAACAAAATGTTGCAAGTGATACAGGGTTTCAAAACAAGATCATAGGAAATCAACAATGGCTACCACAATGCCTCTTGTCTTCAAAATGGCTATCCATACCATCAGACATAGGAAAATCAAACAAAACAGAACCAAACCAAACCAAACTGAACCAAACCAAACATGAAAATGATACAACACTTTAAAACAAGGTAATTGAGAATTAACAATGGCCACTATCTTCAGAAAGAGATCCTCTATATATGCCCTACTGCATCTTGTCATCCTCCAAATAGATGATCAAACTTCAGGCCTGCAAAGTCAATGAAACACTGAACACTACAAGCACTAGGTTGTTTTATTCCTTCAGTAGCTATCATCTCAGCTACTCAGTATTTCTCCAGATCAGCTGATCACTCACAGTGTGGTGTGGGGGCTTGGCTTTTCTTGTCTCCCAGCCCATCACCAGAAGGTGCTGGTGTCTGCTTGTCTTCCCTGCAGACTCTGCATGGTGCCAGCTCATAAGAAGTGGCTGTCTTCTTGTTCTCCTCCCTGAGGCCTGCAAATGGCTGGTGGTTGTTTGTTCTTCCAGCGAACTGTGCAAGGCACTGACTTACAGGAAGTGTCTGGTTCTTGTTCTCCTCCCTGAGGCCCACAAACGGTCACAAGCCTCCCTGTCTAAGGAGGGGCACAGCACTGACGAAGACCTGGACTCCTTTTCCAGCTTGCTCACCCCCGCAGTGCCCAGGTGCCTAACTGCTCAGTGGTAGCTGTATTTTACTCCCCACATCCGGGGTTCACTAAAGAGTGCTTCAGGCAGAGCCTTCTCCATTCTGCTGCCCTTTGTCACATAAACTTAGTTTGTTTCTTTTAAATATGAAATCTGTTGAAGGGCTGTCTAGACTTTTGCAGTTCCCTTGTTAATGTCTGCACATATATTCCATGCAATCAGTACATCCTCCACCACCATTATCCCACAGCCTTCACTCCCCTAACTTTGCTATCTCATTTCTTATTATGGACCTGTCTGGAAGGAAGAGACATAGTGATAGCCTTATTAATGCCAATGAATTATATCTGATAAAGTGTACAAAATATGTTAAATGGCCAAGAATAATAGGCCATTTAGAACAATGCTAATATTTGATGCCCTGCATGAGATGAGTCCCGAAGAAATAGTAACCAGTACTCATTCGTCTAATATTCTGATGAAGAAAATAGTCACAAAATCTCATTCCTTCCTATTCTGTAGAGATAAATAGAGTATATAGATCTTTCTTAATCTGTAAAGAAACAGAAGAATGTAACCCTAGGAGTGGAATAAGAGTATAGCAGCAGCCTTTTTACAGCACAAAGAGCTACTCTGAAGCTATGTACAGTGGCTTATTTGCACCCAGAGCCTTAGCACCCTCTAGGGCAGATGGAGTCTGGAAGGCTGCCTCCAGGTGGTAAAAAAAGAGCTTGCAGCTGCATGCAGAGCTGCTCCAGGCAGTCTCCTTGCAGTCTGGGGCCACGGGGCTGGGCAGCCAGAAATGTGACTAATTTATTTGGGATGCAGGGGGAATAAATGCCTAGGCAGAAGTATTCCAATCCCAGCTTTTTGAGAAATCTCCAGACTGACCTCCACAAAGGCTGCACCAGTCTACACTCCCACCAACAGTGTAGGAGAGTTCCTTTTTCCTCACAGCCTCTCCAGCATTTGTTGTTGTTGGTTTTCTTGATCCAGGCCATTCTTTCAGGAATGGGATGAAATCTCAGTGTGGTTTTAATTTGCATTTCTCTAATGCCCAACGATGATGAGCATTTTTTCATGTATTTATTTGCCATTTGTATTTCTTCATCTGAGAAGTGGGTATTCATCTCAGATGCCCATTTTTGGATTGGATCTTTGAATTTTGGTGGTCCCAGTTTTTTTAATTCTTTATATGTTTTAGACAAGAGTCCCTTGTCTGAGAGGGAGTTCACTAAAATCTTTTCCCACTTTGTGGGTTTTCTTTTCACTATGCTGGAGATTTCTTTTGACATGCAGAAACTTTATAATAAGAAGTGGCCCAGTTACTGATTCTGGGAAGTATTTCCCATGCGGTTTGAGTCCTGTTCATGAATTCTCTACCTACCCCTATGTCTTCAAGGTTTCTACCCAATTTGTCTTCCAATAGATTTAGTGTTTCTGTTTTAATATTCAGATCTTTGACCCATTTGGATTTTAATTTAGTACATGGTGATAGGCATGGGTCTAGCTTTAGTTTTCGGCAAATGGAGAGCCAATTTTTCCAGCACCATTTATTAAAGAGACTGTCGTTCTTCCAGTGAACCTGCTTGGCTCCTTTATCAAAGATAAGGTGGTTGAGTGTGTTTGTAGTTGTGGTTGTATCTTCTAATCTGTTCCATTGATCTTCGACTCTGTTTTGATTCCAGTACCATGTTGATTTTACTACTGTTGCTTTGTAGTATAACTTCAAGTCAGGGATTGTGATGCCTCCTGCCTTGCCTTTGCTGCTTAGAATTGCCTTTGGTATTCTAGGCCTCTTCTCACTCGAGATGAATTTTAGGAGTGATTTCTCTAGATTTATAAGGTATGTTGATGGTATTTTTATTGGGATTGCATTGAATCTGTGTAAGAGATTTGGGAGAATGGCCATTTTCACAATGTTTGTTCTTCCTATCAATGAGCAAGGGATGTTTTTCCATTTTCTGAGGTCATCTTCAATTTGTTTTTTCAGTGTATTATAATTTTCCCTGTATAGGTCTTTTACTTCTTTTGTAAGAGTAATTCCTAAATATTTCATTTTTTTTCCTTGCTAGTGGGAAGAGTGCAGTTTCTTTTATTTCCCTCTCTGTGATTTTGTTGTTCGTGTATAGGAATGCTATTGATTTCTGAGTATTGATTTTGTATCCAGCTACATTACTGAATTTATTTATCATATCTAAGAGTCTTTCAATGGAGTTTAGGGGGTCTTGTATGTGGAGTATCATGTCATCTGCAAACAATGATTATTTAACTTCTTCTTTTCCTATCTTTACCCCTTTTATTTCTCTCTCTTGTCTAATTGCTCTAGCTAGTACTTCCAGTACTATATTAAATAGGAATGGTGATAAAGGGCATCCTTGTCTTGTGCCTGATTTTAAAGTAAAGGCTTTCAATTTTTGGCCATTTAGTATGATGCTAGCTGTTGGTTTGTCATAAATGGTCTTTATTACATTGAGGTAAAGACCATCTATTCCAATTTTCTGTAAAGTTCTTATCATGAATGAATGTTGGGCCTTATTGAAGGCTTGTTCTGCATCTATAGAAATGATCATGTGATTCTTACTTTTGACTTTATTGATATGGTGGATTACATTTATTGTTTTACGTGTGTTGAACCATCCCCGCATCCCTGGGATGAATTCCACTTGGTCATGGTGTATAATCTTCTTGATGATTTGCTGCATCCTATTTGCCAATAATTTTATTGAGGATTTTTGCATCTGTGTTCATTAGGGAGATTGGTCTATAGTTCTCTTTTTTAGTTGGGTCTTTCTCAGGTTTTGGTACTAGAGTAATACTTGCTTCCAGGAATGACTTCGGAAGGATTGGTTCCCTTTCAATTTCATTGAATAGTTTGAGGAGTGTCGGCTTTAGGTCTTCTTTGTATTTCTTGTAGAATTCTGCAGTGAATTCATCTGGGCCTGGTCACTTCTTTGTAGGTAAGGGCTTAATTACATTTTCAATTTCATTAACAGAGATTGGGTTATTCAGCAGTTTTACATCCTCCTGATCTAGCTTTGGTACTTCATACGTTTCTAAGAATCTGTCTATTTCTTCTGTGTTATCAAACCTTTGAAAGTAGAGGTTTTCAAAATAGGTGTTGATGATCTTCTGTATTTCTGTAGAGTCTGTAGTGATTTCACCTTTTTCATTTCTTATTGCATGAATTAGAGCTTTTTCTTCCCTTTTTAAAATAAGGTTGGCTAGGGGCTTATCGATTTTATTTATTCTTTCGAAGAACCAACTCTTTGATTCGTTGATTCTTTGGATTGTTTTCTTAGTCTCTATTGCATTGATTTCTGCTCTGATTTTTATAATTTCCTCTCTTCTTTTGGCTTTGGACTTGACTTGCTCTTCTTTTTCTAGCTGTTTGAGGTGTAGCTGTGTTTTCCTGATGTGGGAACTCAGTGCAATAAATTTTCCTGTGAGGATGGCTTTCATTGCATCCCACAAATTCTGGTAAGTTGTATCTGCATTTTCATTTTCTTGTAGGTATTTTTTAATTTCTTCTTTATTTTCCTCTGTGACCCACTGATTACTCAAGAGTGTGTTATTCAGTTTCCATGTGTTTGCGGGATTTTTGCAGTATCTTTTATCATTAATTTCTAATTTCAGAACGCTATGATCTGATAACATGCAAGGGATGATTTCAAGTCTTTTGCATTTGTTTAAATATGTTCTGTGAGCTAATATATGGTCTATTTTAGAGAATGATCCATGTACTGCTGAGAAGAATGTGTATTCTGATGTTGTTGGGTGGAACGTTCTGTATATGTCTATCAAATCCATTTGTTTGCAGGTGTGATTCAGTTCTGTTATTTCTTTGCTGATTTTCTGTCTGGTTGATCTGTCCCTTGGTGTCAATGGCATATTAAGGTCTCCTATTACAATTGTGTTACTGATAATTTGAGTTTTCATTTCTGTCAATAGTTGTTTTATATAACTTGGTGCTCTGGAGTTTGGTGCATATATATTTAAGATAGTTATCTTTTCCTCTTGGAGTTTTCCCCTAACGAGTATGTAGTGACCTTCTTTGCCCTTTATGGTCATTGTTGGTTTAAAGTTCATGTTGTCTGCAAACAGAATGGCTACTCCTGCTTTTTTTGGATTCCTGTTGTGTGAAGTATTGTTTTCCGTCCTTTGACTTTCAGTCCGTGAGTATCCTTCTGGGTTAGATGGGTTTCCTGTAAATAGCATAAGGTTGGATTTTGTTTCTTGATCCATTGTGCTAGTCTGTTTCTTTTGATTGGTGCATTGAGACCATTTACATTAATGGTTATAAGAGTTAAATGCTGGTTTATTGTTGATATGTTATCTCTCTGCTGTTGCATCTTTATCTTTCTGTTCTGTTTAATTATCTGCTTTGCCTAGTGGTTTTTTCCTTTGTGTATCTAAACTGTCTTTCAATATTTTTTGCAGGGTTGGCTTGGTGTTCATGAAGTTCTTCAGCTGTTCTTTGTCATAGAAATATCGTATTTCACCATCAATTTTGAATGATAGTTTTGCAGGGTACTGCAGTCTAGGTTGGAAATCATTTTGCTTTAGGATCTGGAATACTTCACTGCATGCTCTTCTTGACTTTATTGTTTGTCCTGAGAAGTCTCCTGTGATTCCTTTTATATAAAGGTTTTCCTTTATAAGTGATCTGTCTTTTCTCTCTGACAGCTTTTAATAATCTATTCTTGTGTTGGATTTCTGGGATGGTGATTATTGTATGTCTGGGTGTGGTTTTATTTTGGTTATGACTATTTGGAGTTCTATATGCTTCACTGATCCTCATGTTGGTTTCTGATCTCATGCTTGGGAAATTTTCAGCTATTACTTCTCTAAATATCCTCTTGACATCCTTTATGTTGTCTCCTTCTTTCTCATTAATCCCTATTAATCTTATTTTATTTTTCTTTGCATCATCTTGCAGTTGTTGAATTGTTATTTCCTGATTCCTTGTTATTTTTAAAAGATCTTTCCTTTCCTGTTCACTGGCTGCAATATTGTCTTCAATGTCTGAAATTCTATCTTCACCTTCACTGAGTCGGTTTTTACAACTTTCAGTGGAGTTTTTTATTTCCTGTATATCTCTGTGCATCTGCATTATGTATTCTGTTTGTTTTTTATATTGATCATCTAGGGTTTCTATCTTTTTGTTAAGTTCCTCCAATTTTTTAACTGTGTTTTCTTTAGATATATTCAGAATCTCTTTCATTTCTTTTATCATTTCATCTTTTACCTGGGAGATTATTTCCAGTTGGAATTCCTTTAAAGCTTCCTGGAGTTGCTTGTTAATTTCAGTAGCTATTATGTCTGATATCTGAGGTGAATGGCATATATTTTCTTCTATATACATCGCTCCTAGGGTTTCTTGAGATGGGCTGGAGGTTTGAGGTTGTAATTCGGTCTTTCGTTTTGCCATTTTCCTATATTTCTGTGTTTCAAGTGTTATTTGAAAGCTTCCTCAGAGTCTGTTGGAAATCCACTTTTATGTTCACAGCTCCTGGGACTCTGTCACCCAGTTCCCCCCAGCCACTGGGCCTGTAGAACCAATGGCCCTCTTCTGCCTGTTTAGAACTCTGGAGTTCCAGATAAGCTGGGCTCCAGGGACACTGTGCGCCCACCTGCTTGCTGGAAGCTCCACAGATCTCTGAGCGAAGTCAGAATGGGGGGCGGATGTAGATGCCTCAAACTCAGTTATGCACTTCACTTCACCCAGAAGCCTGGAGGGTCCCGAACAGTCTGGGCTTGGGGCAGAGTGCATTGAGCACTTACCACAGGCCACGGGGCATCTGGAACCTGCGATGCTCACCTGCTTGCTGAGATATCCACAGTCCTTCAGACACACAGGGAGGCGGATGCAGGCGCCCCAGATCTGCCCAGCCCTTCCTCTGCACCCAGATGGTGCAGTGCAGGAGTCCCAAATATGCTGGGCTCCGGGAATAGTGTGCCAAAACTTGGTGTTTTTAAACAACAGAAATTTATTCTCTCCCAGTTCAGAGGCAAGTAGGCAGAAATCCGTCGTTGGCAAAACCATTCTTCCTTTACAGAGCCTTAGAAACAATCCCTCCTTCCCTTGCCCAGCTCCTGCATGGTTACTCCATGACTTATAGATGCGGCAGACCATTATCTGCCTCTGCTGTTACGTGGCTATCTTTCCTCTGATTGTGTCTCTCCTTTAAGATACTAGTCATTGGACTATGACCACTGTAGTCCAGTGTGACCTCAGCTTACCTAATTATAGGTACAAGTCATTGTTTCCATAAAAAGTCACATTCTGAACTTTTAAGTAGAGAGGAACACTATTTGAATAGATTATCTTAGGGACCGCTGCTTTTCTGTATTATCAAACTTATAGCTTTATATATGGATGTTGTGCATGTCAGTATATGTATGCAGAAACAAATGTGATTTACAACATATATTTGTCAACCCTCTTGGCCTTGGAAGGTCTAGACTTTAAAGCAGTTACAGCCAACTCTCTCCTGTACATGAGGAATTTCAGGGACATCAGTGTTGACCTCGTTCGTCTTAACTGATTTGGAACATGATACTGATAGGAGCTCCCAGAAACAAGTATTTTGAAATAAAGACCATGCCTAAGGCAATTCTAAATAGAACAATTTATGGATGCAGGAATTAAAAAATTAAATGCAAATAACTGTTTAAAAAATCCAAACTTAATTTGTAAAGGCAGAGGCATGACCAACCTTGTGTTCTCAGTACTAGATTTAGGTGAAGTGACTCTGAGGCCTATTAGTCTAAAGACTAACGAGCAGTTGCTACGGTGCTCCTGAGAGTTGATGCTGTAATACCTTTAAAGTGTTCTTGCCTCATTTCTCTTCAGTATTTGTTGTTTTTTTATAAAACAGTTAAGATGATTTCCTTTGGGCAAAGTAGAAGACATAAAGACTTATGGAGATTTCCACTATGGATAGAATTGGCCATCAGCAAGTCCTGGGTACTTTGGGAACATGGAATACTGCCTGCATTCCAGGTCCACATACAGTTTCCCAATCCTCAAGGTCTTCCTACTAATTGTTGGAAAAAGGGTCTGTTCTTCTACTAAAACACTGGGCCCCTCGTGGGTAGACGAGGCAAGTCTCTGGGAAGGGGAAGCTAAGAAGCCCCTTACTGTATTCTTGGAGTTGTACTGTATTCTTGGGGATCATCTGAGCTGAAATGACTTAGATACACAGCTGGTCCACAGCCATGCCAGAGCTTACAGATACAGATCTTCTCTGCTCTCCTCAGCCATCGGTGTGTCCTGTGCTGATGCTGTCCTGACCCAGTTCACCTAACTCTTGGCCTTGCTGTGGTACCAATAGCCCCGAAAACTTTTGCCACTGAATTTACTAGTGAACTGACATAAACTGTACTGTGGTTACTGGGAAGTATTTTCTGAAGCCTCAGATTGTGTAAATGTCACTTTACTATATACCTTTCACAAGATATCTGATGTTTATTCAGTGCTCCCTGTAGTGATTTAGATGTGTTTGTGTTTATCTCTCTTATCTATCTATCCTACTTCAGTGGACTTTCATTCAAGGCTGGACTGATCAATATCTTTGACTTTCATTCACTATTGTGGTTCTTGGAATTGAATAGGTTAAATTTATATGTGTAATAAATTGAACCAAAGGCCATGTATTAATCAAGACAACATAAGCTCTAAAGGGAAGTCATAGTACAATGGTATGTTTGGAATTAGAACTTGAAGTCTAAAAGGTCTAACTTTGTCTCAATCTACCAAGACACATATAAACAAGATGATTAATAAATTCTCAAATTCAATGGTTAATGATAACAAAGAACCTAATTGTAAGTCTTAGAATTAGCATAGGCATGTAATTTTAAGAAGAAATATGGTTTATTTGTCTCAGGATGTACCTCACTCTTGAACAAATAAAGTTGCGAGGTGACTCCTAATACAATGACAGCCCTGCCCTGGCTACTTGACAGGAAGGGGCACTTTCTCCATTCTCTGTTACTGAGGTCTCAGGGTCCAGGCAGGGCACATCTCAATGTGAGAGGTTCCTGAGCTTCTCAAGGCTCTCTGTCACCCTTCCATGGTTCCATTCTTACTGCTCACTTAATTGCCTTTTGCCAGTATTTTCCTCTCTCAATTGCCTTTGTCATCTCTGGTGGTTATTCCAAGAAAATCATGCCTGTAGGCCTTTAGGAGGTTGTAAGCAAAGACCTTTACTGTCCACAAGAAGAACCGAGCACAGCGGATGCTCAGGAGGTACATGGAACGTTGGTCAAGTTTGAGTAAATTATAAAGCAAGTCCTATGCAGAGGAGGACTGGGTCATACCATTTGTGGAGAGGAACAGAAAGCGAGCCTGGGAAGCCTGTTGAACCAGGGAAACAGCGCCCTTCTTTGGCATAGAGACAGTTAGAAAGGGCACTTTACACGGGGGCCGTGCCATGTAAAGGTGTCAGTTTGTGCAGAGAGGTTTAAAATGAGTTCTGATTCCCCACCTCTCAGTCTGACCTTCCCCTTGTCTCTTCCAGTTCTCCTTCCTACAGTGCGTTTGGTTTCCTCGCCTAGGCATTCTCCAGGCACATGGCTAATCACACGTCACCCATCTTAGCTCATTTTTTGCTTTCTCTGCTTATTGAAATCTGTTTTTCTTTTCTTATTGAAATCTTTACCTTTCAAAACAAACTGTTGTTCATTCCATGTAGCTTTCTCTACTTGCTCAACCAAGGAGGAGTTCCTCTTTATCTTTTCAAAAACTCCTTCAGGGCTTGACTTAAATCTCTGTGCAATGATTACCACATAGTGTTGGTTACTGTCAGAGTGAATGTATTTGTCTCAGGTACCAGGTGATACATTTCTTAAAGGAAAGTTTTATACATTTCTTTTTGTTGTCAGGCAGGGTTTCTTATACCAAAGAGGATTCCACCAGCATTTACAGAAAAACGGGAGAAGGATAAAAGGAAGGAAAGAAGAAAGTGATCAAAAACATAATCAAATCCCATGTTGGAAGAAAGCTTGATGTCACCTAATTTTTGAGTTGACATCCTCAGATGTCTCTTTAAAAAAATATGAATTTATTTACTGTCAAAATAATTAGGCTATGTACAGATGGTTGTATTTTCCCTATCTAGATAGTAGGGAAAAATGATTAATAATGTAGGTAAAAAATGATGTAGAGATTTTGACTAAGTACAGAAATATAAAATATTATTTTTATAGAGAGAGAATAATAAAAATTACCATGAGACAGTGAGCAATCATGTAACTTTACTCATTTTTTTCCCAAGGAGGCCACTATTCATCGTTTCTTGCTATTCTGGGCCATATTTGTGCTGCTGCAGATTTCTGCGCTCTTCTTTGTCAGTCTGAGCCATTTCTTGTTGCGGAGGTGACAAGCAGGGAGGGTGGGAAGCTGGCAGGATGAAGCCCAGGCTGGAGCCCTGCTCATGTTTCAGGGTGCAGTGCAGATGGAACCTCCAAGTTTGTCTCCTCCCATTTCCAGTGAGAATCGCAGTAGCCCAGTCTCGAATGTGTCAGGAACAAAATCTAATCCGCATTGTACCTTTGTATGCTTCTTTCCTAGCATGTTTAAGTGAAGAAGCTCCCAGACACATCCCTTGGCATGTCTATTCTAATCTTAAAAGACAACGAACTTATTTTTTTCTTTTTTTTACCATACAAGTGAAACGAGGCTTTTGTGAACCAAGGCTTTTTTTTTCCACTGGTGCCTCCCTAATAGTATGGTGTTTGGGGACCAGGAAATGTCCTTGCCTGCCTTTTGTTCCACTCTTTTAATACTGGCACTGCTCCTCTCAAGCCATACTGCTCCATGCCAGCCTCCCATCTGTTTGCTGTGTGTGTGGGGGGGACTTTCTTGTTCTAATGCAAAATGCGATTTGCAGTCTTTAACTCCTAGACTCTGCTAGTTCTCTTTGGCTTGCTTTTATTTCTGAGGGTTTATTGCAGCACATTTGGTGTAGAAATATATGTGGAAGATAATAGGAACACACTGCAACTAAGTCTTATCTAGGGCAACTGAAAACTTTCCCGTTTTCATTCAAAATAGTTAAAAGAATTTTTTAAGAATAAAGATCTGATGGGGGTATAAAACTATTTTTAACATATGTCATAGAAGTGCTGGCCCATGGAGGAGAGTGTGTGAACAGTCTTGATGACTGTAAGTTTTTAAGAAATCTAAGCCTACAGTAATCTAGAAGGAATAATTTTTTCATGTTTTTTTTTTTTTTTCCTTTTACACAGGGTCTTGCTGTATAGTTCAGGCTGACCCTGAACTCAATGTGCAGCCTAGACTGGCCTCAAACTTGGAGCAATCCTCCTGCCTCTCAGTCTCCTGAGTGGAGGATTATGGGCATGCACCACCACACCTGGCTGAGGAATAGTTTTTAATAGCACCTACTATCTAGTGAAAAAAATCATAGGAGAGACTTTTAAGGATTTCATCCGAAGTCTCTATTCTTTCTCTGGTGTCTTTGGTTTATGACTAGCATTGGGTTCAGTGGTACCAACTGTCCTCAATGATATTGTGGAGCCTCCTGTGGTCACAGTTCTGTATCCTTAGGCCAAGAGAGTAAGAGAGAACATCTTGACTGAAAACAGGTTAGGCATCAATTCCTTCTCCAGCCAGCATGTCCTCTGGAGCAAAAAATTAGTGTCCAAGGCCCACCTCTTTTCAGCACAGCTTAAAAAAAAAAAAGGATGTTTGTTGACTGACTGCCAGTCACCCCAAATATAATAGAAAAGTACAGTATTGACTGATATTTATTAATCATTTGTCATATGTCAGATACTATGATAAGTATATACATTTAAATCCTATTGTGTATTAATATTGTTATCCAGAGTTTAAAAAATGAGAAAACTGAGGTTTAGAAAGATCAAGGAAGGATATTGGCTAAGACCATACAATTAGTAAGTTTGGGATGAGTTCGCTGCTCACCCAGAACCATGTTCATCTCCTCCATTGCTCTCTCCTTCTCTTCCTCACTCCCTTCCCCTTCTTGAGTTTTGCGGTACTGGGGCCTCATGCATGCTAGGCAAACACTCTGTGTTGCATCCTAGCTATTTTTACTGTATTATTTGACACAGGGTTTCAGTGAGCTCCCCAGGCTGGGCTCAAACTTGACTGCTGCCGTCTCAGCCTCCAAGCAGCTGGGATCACAAGTCTGCATTTCCATGCAAGGCCAGAACCTGCCTCTTAAATATAAAACCAACTGCCTTCATCTTGGTTGATAAAATCGTCCTGGAGACAGACTGACTGAAAGCTGGGTGCATTAACCAAGCTCAACTCACAAAACAAGCTTGTGTGACTATAGGCTGGCTCAGTGTGAAAATACATTGTAGTGTGGGATGCTGGACTCCCAAGGAGGCAGAGAGGGCACACTGTGAACTGCAGTGGTCAGAAGGAGACGGAATCTATTGTAGCTTCTGAAAAGTGGACAGATGCATGTCCCGATGCAGGCTAAGCCTGCGGGAGCCCTGGTTCACCTCCACACCCCACATCTGGTCTACATCTGGTGATTTCAAGGCCAGTAGAGCTAGCTCTATACTTCTGCCTCTGTACTTCTTGGCACTTTAGATGCTGTGGCCCCTTCCCCTTTAAGTGAGCCCCACCCGGTCTCAGCATCCTCCTGGCCACCTGCTCTGCAGAGCTGTCTTGTCCCGCAGCTTTCTGTGCTTAGCGAGATGACACTCATCCTGCCTCTATCTTTTCCAGTGCTTCTCTGGCTCTCACCTTGCAGTGCCCTTTCTGATCTCATTTGCCTGTCAGTAACTACTTGTTGCAGACTTCACCTCAAATATTACCTTGTCAGTGAAATTTCTTCTTCTTCCTTCCGTTGTCCTTCCCATTATGCTAGTGAGAGTCGTTGTCTTTCCTGCCCCTATTCTGTCTGTATTTCTTACATCATTCACAATATTTTGTTGCATTTATATCTTTACACATCAGTTCCCTTCCTTTACTCTGGAAGCACCTTCGGCCGCTAGCGAAGGACCTGGCACACAAGAAGCACTTTCCCTGTGCTTCCTGAGAGGGCAGATGAGTGAGTAAATGGAAGAATAAATGGTCCAATATAGGATCGCAATAGCTGTGGGGTTTGTGGTACAATAAAGCTCTTAGTAGCTTATAAAGGACTTTTGCATGGCTTTTTATTTATTTACGCTTCTTGGCAATTCTATGAAGCAGGTAATTTAGTCAGCAAAACTAAGCTTTATGAAGGTAGGGTCACAGAAACAGTGCATGGGAAAGCTGGTTTGTTGAATCCACTCTTGACTTTTCCTGCAACAGGGAGCTTCTAACTCAGACGTTTGTCTGATTTAGGGGAAGGTAGCTGTGAGCTATTTCCTGGAACATAGTTTCCACAGTGGTAGCATTCTCACCACACTTTAAGGTAATACAATTCTTTTTGAAGGTACTGAGGAAAATTTTAGAGGAAGCCATGTAAATGCAAGATAGACTTTCAGAGAGGAAGGATTACAATGATGGAATTATTTTCTGTAACAAGTCAGTGGGCAGGTTACACCCTGCAGGCTGCCTCAAGATCTTAAACATGTTCTCGCCCTTGTTCAGCCCACCGGTGTTTACAAGTGCTAGTGATTGAGGACTGGTGAACCTGGGCAGAGCATATTTGAGAATTCTAGCCATAGCTCTGATATTATTTTTAGCACAGTATTGAGTATTCAATAGCTGGGTTGTGTTTGGCTGTACAAGAGCTTTTTTTATAGTTACCCAGCAATATGAAAAATTAATGCAGAATCAAGCTTATTGGAAAAAATAAAGAAAGTAAATTAATTATTTTCATTTTTCCCTATTCTTCAGGTGGATTCCCTTTATGTCTCAAGGAATAATTTTTTCAGAAATTGAACTTTATGTTCAAGGTGAGGATTAATGAGTCAGTAGAAGAAAGTACAAGATGATTTTGTCACATCTGGACATCGTGGAAGATGATTCCTCAGTTACCCTCAGATCAGTACTTTTTGCTACTTTACCTTTTTGTATCACATTTATAGTTATTCCTCATAGTGAGCATACAAATGTATGTGAAGAGTTGTCTGGGTAATGTTTTATGTTCTACTTTGTTAAAAATCAACCTAAGGATTTGTCACTATTAAAGAGTTAAGCTCACACTTCTTTCTTTCCCCACTTCCAATGTCACCAGACAGATCTATTATTAACTACACTTCACTTTTATTTTTGCAGAAATGCAAATAAATCATCAACTTAAAATACAAGAGGAAGCGAACGGTAAATGTTACTGCTACTTTTCGTCTTTTAATATTCTAAATGATGTATTCCTTTTTCCTGAACACCTGTCTCACACACTTTTGTAGCGCATTTTTATTGCACTTAAACTATTGATGAAAAAACCTTACATGGAAGTAGAATAAGCATGAAAGTGCAGTTTGATTTATAAAATCTAGCCCCAAATGCTTTTCTCTTTATGCCTCCCTCAATTAATTTAAATATGTGGCGGAAGTAACCATTTTCCACGTGATTAACTTCTATTAGTTGTACTTTTTGTTGGTTTGCATGTTAGTTTCTAAGTTTTCTTTTAAAATCTTTTGTAGTTAGCTTTTTCTATTAAATCATCTTCATCCAAAAATTATGTTATTAATATGTATGCATTTTAATGCTTATCTGAATGAGATGGACAAATACATATATATATTTATATATATGCAGATCAACCATGTTTTAAAAATGTGTATTTTTTGAGTAATTTGAAAGTAGGCAAAGGTTAATGTTAATATTGTTATACTCTTAAGTGCTTACATTTATTACAGTGGCTACAGAGATACAAATAGTTCATGTCCTCTGTGGCAACTAACTTAAAGTCACATCTGCATTTATTTATATTAGAGATTGTATGTCTGCTGATTTTAAATTTTTGTTATTGATTTTACAGGCAAAAGTTTGTGTATGTATGGGCATAAATTTACTAATGTTTCAGAATCTCTTAATAATTTTAAAAGGCCTCAAACAGTCTGGTTCTTAAACTTTTAACTAATAAAGCTTAAAATGACATCTTAATTAGAAAGATTATCCATTACTTTCAGAACTTGATGAGACATATGTGATAATTTTAAACTCGATATTATAATTAAAACCAAAAATGCCCAAAGTTATTTGTTAATAATCTAAGTCACATAATCAACATCCATGTATAGAACATAATGAAATTGCCTTATATAGAAGAGGTACTTGTTTATAAAAAGGCTGCTTAGTTGTGCTTTATCATGTGTAATTGTGGTTAAAATAAACTATGATTACTTGTTTACTTATAATTACTTATTCTTGTTGTCTTATTCATAAAGTTTTATCATAATTTATGAGTGATTGTTTCATTTAAGTTTTAAATTCTTTAGAATGTAATCTTTAATATTTCTTGAGCTATGATCCTGCACATACATTAGCACTCTTATATTTTTGCCAGTGAAACATTCTCTAGTGTGGAAAGGACTTAGGGGGTTAAGTGGTGCAATGTTGAGGTTGGGTTGCATTGTGGCTAAGAGTGCTGAAAAGCAAGCATGGATTGCAGATTCTGATTGTGTATGAAGCATGTTGAGGGAATTCATGTTTTTCTGTGTAATTGGGGAGAAAGTAGACCAAATTACTATTTGAGTTTAAGGAAGGAAAGACAAAAGGGTGAATGAATTGAATTCATTTTAATTTCATATTGAGATGAGTAATATTGAATACAAATTTATATCATTACTCTTAGCTCTGTTTAGTTAATTCCTACAATTATCTAAGACATAGTTCTTAATCCTGATACCCTATAATTCTAAATATTTATAACTCAGAGGTAAAAACCATTCTTCGTAGAAGTACTGCTGCATTACTGTTGGACTGAACTTTACTATGAGACAATATTTTTGATATACATCACTAGATTGAATTCTTGTTGACCGTGTCTTTTGCATATTGTCTTTACATCTTGCCCTTAAGGTAAACAACTGTAATAATAAATTTATGCTAATAAATTTATATTTCAGAGTAAATTTAAATGTTTATTCTAATGTTTTCTCGAGATATTTTTGAATGATCAGTGAAGCCAGCCATATCATATATTAAATGACATCTTTTCTTGTCCTAAAGTGCTTCCTAGGTCCCTGGTACAGTATGAAATTGAAGCAGTAATGGCAACATCAGTGATGAACACATAGAGTACTTACTGTACAGTCTAAGTATTTCATCAGCTAAATTGAATGATTTAATTTTCACAGTGACCATATGAGGCACCTGAATCAGTACTTCACTTTATAGGTGGTACAACTAGAGGGCACAGGTTTTTAACCTGTCTAAAGGTGGCAAATAGCTTATTTAAAATTTGAATGTTAGTAGATCGTTTGCAGAGTCTGAACTATTTTTGCTTTATAAAGGAACTGTTTCTAACTAACGGAATCACTAATGGTGTGCGAATGTGTATATATCTTCCACGTCTTTGGATTTATTTTGTTATTTTTGTAATTCGTTAGGCCAGATTTATAGATTTTTAGCATTCAGGCTTATTATAGACCCACGTGAAAAGATGGTTTTTTAAAGGTCAGCAGAAGTTGTTGTTCTTACTGTTGTTTTCCATATTAATCTTTTTTTTTTTTTTTTTTTTTTTAAACTCACAACCTTTGTGGAAGTAGATGGGGTTTTTGCTGAGCTTCCTTTGCTGACATTTATTTGAAGCTTGACTTTTGACTAGGGTTATAATCTTCTGTCTTGTACCCAGAACCCTCAGGGCCAGTTCCACTCTTGTATGTGCCTTAGCCTCCCATGCTCCCGGCCTGGAGCCTTGCATTTATTTCATGTGTAATCTCTATCCTTCTTGTTTGCTGAATGCTCATGACTCAGCTGGAGAATTTTTTTTTTTTAACTTGGAGATAGAAACTTGAATTTCTTTCTGCATTTTATCCAGACTCTAGTTGTTTTATAGTGAAAAATACCATCCCAGAAAACTGTGGCCCAGAAGTGAAAGATATTGTTGATTCTACTTGTCCATCTGTACTTAGTTGGCTTCACCAGCCAGTGTCTGCCCAAAGACAGCTTGTTAAATTTAATGATTAGTTTCAGCTAAACATACTTAAGAACCTACAGTATCCTAAACCACTATCATGCATTTCAAATCAAATGTAGATGGCTTGAATTGCCCAGTACTCTGAATAATTTGGAACACAATTATCTGTGATGATGTAGACAATGATGGCCAGCCTCCTTTGCTGGGACCTTCTGCCTCTTGACTCAGTTTTGTTTCCTGCATATGAAGGAACCTTGAGGGTGCTGGCAAGGGTAGGAAGACCTAAGGGTCTGCAATTCAGATAAGTAAATGTTTATAGTATGTCAAGGTCAGATGTCAAGGAACCGCCTCTGGAATTCCAGGATCTTTTCCAACATGAACACGCAGAGCCTGAAACAAATTCCAGTGGGGCTAAATGGGAAAAGAGTGGCCAATGTGTGAACTTGTTTGTAATTAAAGGGGAAATGGAGTGCTCAGGGGAATTCTTCTGACAGAGACCAATGTTTATTGTGCCTTAGTCTTTGGTGCCTAGGTCCTGTGAAATAGGAATGCCAGGAAGAGTTAAATGAGCAGTCAAGAAGACAATGTGATTCTCTTTTGGCTTTAGCTTCCTTTTCTCTGGATGTCAAATAGCTGCATTTGAGTATTAGTTTATGCCACATCAATTCTAAAACATTGGTCAACACCTTTTCTTGTCTCACACTGAAAACGTGTTCAACAATGCAATGGAATGAACGGCTTTAACATGGAAACACTAATACAAACCTTTCAGCTTCCTTAGAATATACAATTTACAAAAACATTGCCACAAAGGGCATGTCCACCAGATAATTCACCGATAGTATCCTATGGTCTGGGTGAAGTAGAATTACTTAAATTGGGCTGAATCAGAGGTTTCTCAACCTTGGGATTTGACATTTTGTCTGGATAATTCTGTGTTGTGGGGAACCCTTATAGACACAACATCTCCTGGCTTCTACCCATTACATACACTCAGTTGTGATCTCAAAATAATGTCTCCAAATATCATTGAATGCCCCTAAAGGGAAAACTTGCTCTCAAATGGTAACTACTAGCATAGAGAGTTCTGTTGGAAGAGGGTGCTAAGAAATGTTGAGATGGGCATATCTGAGAAGGTACATAGGGCAGATTGTGTTTGCTAAAAATGTCTACAACTAAAACTACCCTTTCTGTTCCCTGTGCTTTTGTAAAACCTTGCTAGTCCCCTATCAGAGGATGCAATCATTCATGGCAGGCTTTTGAGCTTAGCTTGTCTCTGAAAGGGTTTTGGCCCAGTCAGGACACTGTAGTCAGTGAAGCCTTAGAGGCGGAACCAAGGAACTCCTATCTCCCCCACCCCTAGGAATTTACCTGTGACTCCATCTTCCCTGCCCTTTAGGAATTTACCTATGGTGCCAAACCAAGACCAATGGGCTACCTGTGCATCCCTGATGCCCCTTTAGGTTCCACCCCAAAGCGAGGCTACTTACATACCCCCCATGCCAAGTGTCCACCTGAGAGAAAGCCAGACTCCAGCGGTTGGGGGTTTTGGTTTTCTTTCTCCCTGTTCTCAGAATAAAGGCCTTTTTTGTTTTATACTTCTCATCTTTTGGATATAATCTTATCAGTCTTCTAGTGTACTCCATGAAGAGGTTTCTGTGAAGACACACAAAGGCCATTGCACAGTGCCCTGACTGAAACTTCAGCTAGATGCCAACTCCGACTTCCTGGTTACATGACAGAGCTGTAATGGAACCAGATGATCCTGTCCTCAGTTAAGGTGCCCCAGGAGATGCTGAAGCAGGTGCTCCTTCTTTACTAAGCCTGACCCAAACTATAGATTCATTGGCAAAATAAATTGTTGTGTTTGGTACAGGATGTTTTGTCATGCAGGAATAGATAATCTTAGCAGAATCGGGTAATTTCATAGGTCTGAATACGTAGGTCAAGATATAGATCCTGAATATAGTGAGGACCATGAGTTGCCATCCTAATGACAAGTACACTGTAACGTAGTTCCAAATGCCACTTGTTTAGGAGGTTAAGGCACAAAGTACGTGAAGTTGTTAGTAAAAGAAAGGCAAGTCCTGTGTTCCATGAAGCCAAGAAAATTGGGTTGTCAAAGAAGCAATGTGACATGGGAGAGGTTCAAGTGTCAAGGATAAACGTGAAGGAAGTTTAGGATAATGGCAAGGTAGAAGTACGACTGCTGAGAAACTACAATCCAGATTGAGGACAGTTGCTGACAAGGTAGCTCACTGGGCAAGAATGTGGTACTAAATGGGCACGTTCAGTTTCCTGGGAAAGGTGAAGATCTGTGAAGAGTTGAGTGTGCCAGACAGACAGGCAAGTGCGATGACATGAACTGCACGGAAGTGGAGTGAGTAGTCCTGCCTTAGCAGCGATATGTGGCAGACTCTAACGTGTGGGGAGCCCCTGAATGCTCTGGTTAACGGTGCAAATTCTGAATGTTAACCACACCACTTAGCTGCTACATAATCTGAGGAAATGATTACACCTCTTGCCTCAGTTTTTTCCCCAGGAGCCTTTATTTTTCACCGTGTCAGGTGTATCTCCCCCTGTAGAGGGTCTGTACTCTCACTGCACGCGCATGTGGAGTGCCTCACCTCTCGGTTGTCTTTGCACTCTTCTTGGGCTTCCTCCAGCCCTATAAAGTGAGGCGTTCTTTACGGTATCACACGATTGTAAATGATAAACCTAATCCCAGCAATGACAATAGAGTCACCCTAACCCAAGGTCAAAATAAAATGTGTAACAGATTGTTTTCTGATAATTTTTCCTGGGTTTAAAGTGGAGAAAATTAAGCATTGTATGAAACCATTTTATAGTAATCTATTTCTATGTCAAATTTATCCCAATTCCTACGGTAGTCAGCACACAATTTCTCTGTTGCTTTACATGTATAATAGGATTAATGATGTTTGTTTTTTGAAAGAATAAAATATTTGTAAAGCACTTAAAAATTAAAATAAATTGCATGATCCTCTTATAAGGCTGTGTTTTGAAGGACTTTTAGTTTAGATACATAGAATTATTTAGAGATAAAATAATCAAAAATTAAAGTAATAATCTGTCTTGTTTACAATATCTGTGATAAATCTCATTGCAATATATTTACATGCCCTTCAAAGTGTGGGTGATACAAGGCCAACATTGTTTCCATTATCTCGTGCTATTAATAAGAACAATTATGAGGCAAAGAGTGATGCCCTAGATGCCCTAGTCCTTTGTATAAAAAATGACACTAATGACACATTAGCTGAAGGATTTGCTCTTTGTTGAGAAAGTTATATGTTGTGCTAAAATAGTCCTAATAATACCTTGAATATTCTTTCTCACACACGTAGACTTCGCTTTTCAAAAATATTTAACAAGTCCCTTAACGTCTTATAAATTGCTCACTCATTTTTTGGATGGGTGTTCTGTGCCTGTTGTTCTAGGCACTGGAGATGAGAGATGCTTGCATCTGGAAATCACCTTCATCTGAGGGGCCCGCAGACTTGTGGACAGAGTTAGAAGGTGAGAGGGTCCTGGTCTGTAGAGGCACATATCGGATGGATGAAGGATAAGGATGCAGGGGGGCAGTAGGTGCCAGAAGGGGAGGACAGTGGTTCTTTCCGGTTACAGGGAGAGATGTCTGCAAATGTCTCTGACAGAGTATGTGACCTTGAGCCGAGCCTGCATGTATGAAGTATTTATCAGATGAAAGGGGCAAGAGAGGTGAAAGAGAAGGCATGCATTTTGGCAAAAGGATTTTGGCAAAGTCCTGGAGGTAGAAAGGAGCCTTTCAGAAAGCTGAAGCTTGTCACAGGGAGGTCACAGTATGAGAAGTAGGTGGTAAAGGGCCCAGAGGCTGTAAATATTTGAGAAGTGAACACTGGTATTATTTTTGAAAAACTAAAATAAACATTTAACAGGCATGTTTATCTGTAAGTAATACTAAAACACTGCCATGGACAAAACAATGGAGAAAGTTTTATTTATCCTGACCCCTATTTACAGAGCAAAGAACATATAGTCAGTTGATCTTACTTCTGTGGGACACTCCTGGGACTTGTGGAAGTAGTTGGTTAATTAAAGGATTTTGACCCCTTAAATTTCCTGTATTTTTCCGTCTTCCCCTAGCACAACACTCAATTTCTCCCCCAGGTAAACATGAACAAATATGTCATACAAAGCGATCCTGGTGTTTTTAGGCTGTTTCAACCCACTCTTAATTGCAATCAAGGAGTAGAAGGTTGCAATCTGTAGAGGCCTGTGGGGCTTTCACACTTGCATGGCAGCTTTCTGGGCTCTGCTCCATTTAGGATCATAGAGCCATGTTTTCTGTCTGATGTGCTGTCCGGCGAAGCGTGGCTGTACCATAGTTTGTTCAGTGTGGCGATGACTTAACACAGACAGCTGTTGTCGGTTTTTCCCTCAGTATGCCAAACTAACAATTACATGGTAAGAACTTAATTTACATGCATCCCTGCTGCACTTCTCTGAGTGTTCAGTGGGTAGTTGCCAAGTAACTGAAAATGTGTCTAGACGCAGATGTTTCTATATTCAACAACAGGGTTAATTTTCTGAGCTGTAAAGTCAAATACATGTATCGCTGATGCAGAATCCACAAAACAAGGCAAACATTGAACTTTAACAACTAAGAAAGGGCTACAGACTTCAGTAGGCATAGGGACTTTTCACCAAAGTATAGTAACTCACTAGGAACATACTGAAAATCAACCGCCCACTGATAACATTAGGCAGGAAACAGTCAATGGCAGCCTTTCCATCTATTTTTTTTCTTTACTTGGGCTACATGGAAGGGGTACCTCATTCAGATCCCCTTGGATACAGTTCTAATAATCAGCCTCCTGACAGAAACCTCTTATTAAAAGAGAATGGGGAGCCTTTATCTGTAAAATGCTTTCAGCAGCAGTTCTATTTACCTATTGCTGTGTAAGGAATCATCCCACAATTGAGTGGCTTAAAACAATATCTATTCTTACTGTTCACATTTCAGTGGGCTGACATGGCTCATCAAGCTGATTTTTGCTTGGAGCCTCTCATGTGATTTCAGTTCAGTAGTGCTATATTTGCAGATCTTGAAAGATACAGCTGTGTTTCTGAGATGGTTTGCCTATGCTGCCTGAATAGGCATAAGTCCTGGAGCACCACGGCAGTTGCCTGTTTACATGGGCACTTTCTGTGCAACTTGAATTTCCACAGCTTGGCTACCAAGATCAAGTGGTTGTGCCTCACAAGAAAGTATTCTGACAGACTCAACTCAGTTTAACTGTCAAGAATATCACTTCTGCATTGTATTGACCCAAAGTAGCCTGGACTCAACCAAGAAAAATACACTGCACCTCTTGCTAGACTGATAAAATATCCACCTTTCAAGAGAGGAAGTAGGTTAGGAGGTGTCAGTGAGCACTCATTTGAACAATGAGATATATCACTTCAGCATATGCCTGGTCTGCCTGGATCGTCTCTTGTAAAGTAAACCAAATATTTACAAGTTGATGGGGTATGCCTGGAGACTAGGGCATGCACTGGAAAACCAAGGAGATTTAGTATCTCTGCTTCCATTGGTTAAATCTTTCATATCAAGTATGAATCAGCACATATCTTAATGCAGGCTAAAGAAGCCTTTTTTGAATGTATTGATGACCAAGGGTAGAAGCGATCCCTTTTTATGATAAAGGGCCAGATTATGTAATTTTGGGCTTTGTAAGCCATGTAGTCTATTGTTGCAACTTCTCAGCTTTGCTGTTGTAGTGTGAAAGGACACAAGACAATATATAAACAACTTTGTTTCATAGAAACTTCACCAAAACAGATGACAGAATTGACCCAGGGGCCATGTTTTCCTTGATATCATCAAAGAACTTTTTCCTGGGCTCTGCTATTGAATAAATAGTAAACTTGATATTAGAGATCTATGAAGTGCATCAAGTCTCACTTTACCATGGGATTCACATGATACCTTAGAATATGTCCTGAATGTACAGCAGAATACTTATATGCAATATTGGGGACTTGCACAATTATTAGGGGAATTCTACCTGTTGACGTCCAGTGTATTTTAGGATTTTATAGTTCAGTTATAGCTGCATTGATTATGCTTAGCTACATGACAAAGGACATGGCAGAGCACACACTTTATTGTAAAAGTGGAAATATTAAACTTTACTTCATTACTGAAGAGAAATTCATATTTATTATGGAATATTTTGAGATCATAGAATATATCTAAACTACCTTTAAAATATTTGTGACACAAAAGAAAAATAAGCCTCTTAGAATGTAATGTCCAAAAAATTTTCTTTTCTCTACAGCAGGATTTCTTCAAATGGAGTTACTGTTTAGTATCAAGTTAAGCCCGAGAGACAGTGAAAAAGAATGAAACAGGGCAGTTAGATTGTCAGCAGTTGTTCATTGCATAAGCAATCAACCTTTTAAAAATCTTTCCAGAACATCAATAAATGTAAGATAAACATTTAAATTTCATTTACACTGACTTTTCTTTCTTCCTTTGAGAGTGTTAGAAGTAATTTTCTAAAGAGATTAATGGATGACAGTATTCTTTGTATAAATCCTTGGACTTAAGCAGATAGCAGCATTAAAAAAGAAAAAAGAAAAGCTTGTATGGAAAAAATATCTGAATTTGGTTTTTTTTTGGTGAAGAAATTTTGTATTAGGAAAATCACAAAAAAAAATCCTTGTAATTTTGACACATAAGTAACAGTTCTTCTATAGTTTTTTAAATAGAAAAACCATAAACCTATTTTTAGCTCTGTTATAAATAAACTATTTTACAGGATAGTGGGACCTTTAATTTAAATAATGGTGAGAATGTCTCTGTATGTTGGGCTGGGGGTATAGCTAGTGGCACGGCAGCTTCCTGACAGGCACAAGGTCCTAAGTTCAATTCCTGGTTTAAAAAAAGGATTTTTTTGGTACAAATATTCTTATTTTGTATTTTGGATAGTGAGACATTCTTAGAGAGGTTAAGGGATCAGATTTTTAAAGTCTGCTTTAGAAATTATGAAAAAGATTTTTTTTCAGGTTTCAAGAAGAATATTAAGTAACTACAACAAAAACTTGTAGGAAATGTTTCATTCCTTATTCTACTGCTAAGGTTTATGTCCTGGTGATATGCTAATCCCAAATGAAGGAACATGGAAATATTATATGAATCAGGGATCTTTCCCATGTGTCTGTATTTTAGTGAACAAGGTATCCAAGCCTATTATAAGTTCATGCCTATTCCTCTCCCCCTGAAACCATGAGATGAAAATTCTACAGTAAAGCCCAGTTAGGGAAGAGAAGGAGCTAAGGAGAAAGTAGAAAAGAAGACCCAAAATGGGAAAGAGAGTCTTTAAAATTGCAGGTGTGAAGTTTGCTGCTGTGAGATTTGGTATCATTATAGTATTCTCAATGAGATCATAGTTTGAAATTTGCATGTTTCCTGCTTTTCACAATGAGTTTGTTAATTTCCATGATAACTGGGTATAGGATAGAAGCAGTAAAGCTCAACCCTTTGGAATCTACTGCTCTTTTGGCATTCTGGAATGAGCCTAAATTTCTATCTTTGTTATCAAATGTAATATTATACAATTTATTTATGTAAGATTTATCACAATGATTAGAGATCTTCAATGATGTTTGTGGATGTATGGGTTGGAGAGGGAGTAGAACTAATGATCCAAAAGGAAAGATAACATCTTAGAGAAAAAGTCACTGAAAACTGAAGTATCCAGAATGGTGATGGATTTTAAACATTGTTTGGAAATTTAAATTTTAACCAATAAGGCAGTACATGTTTATGGAGCTGTTAAAAACAACAAAGAGAGTCCTAGGAGCCAAATGTGTGCAAGTTGAACCTCAGTACATGGGTAACTTTTTGAGCATCCCTCCTACCTGGTAAGACCATGCCCAGCATCACAAATCATCTGAAGAAGCACAGGAGGTCCCCACGGGCCAAACTTGGCCTCCAAGTGGCTAGCAGATGCCTGCAGTCTGCCCTGGGAGCCAAAAGTGGCCTAGGTGATTCACAGAGCATAGGGAAAGCTTTGGATCATCACTCAAAACCCAGAGATACAAGAAAATGACAAAATGAAAGAATAAAATGCAATCTCAAACTTCCAGCCCAACCTAAGCAAGCCTAGGACATAGACACAAAAGAAAAAGTAAGCTCTACACTGGAAATTACTGAAGTGATAACAACTGAAGTAAAGAAACATCACTGGGAAGCTATAAAAGAACACAGATCAGAAATAATCTCTCAGGCAAAAGAAGAAATGATAAATGCAATGAAAGAAATGCTGAACACATCTAAAGAAGACATAGTTAAAAAATTAGAGGAACAGTGCAAAAATATGGAAACCTTGAAGCAGATTCAAAGAGATATACAGGAAATCAAAAACTCCATCAAAAGTTGGCAAAACCATTACAATAAAAATGAAGATAGAATTTCATACCTTGAAGACAAGATTGCAGCTAGTGAACAGGAAAGGAAAGATGTTTTAAAAATAACAAGGAATGAGGAAATAACAATTCAACAGCTGAAAGATGATGCAAAGAAAAACAACATAAGATTGATAGGGATAAATGAAAAAGAAGGGGACAACACAAATGATATCAAGAGGCTGTTTACAGAAGTAATAGCTGAAAATTTCCCAAACATGAGAATGAAAAGTGACATACAGATCACTGAAGCATACAAAACTCCAGATAACCATAACCAAAATAAAACTACACTCCAACATGTAATAATCAACATCCCAGAAATCCAACATAAGACAAAAATATTAAAAGCTGCTAGAGAGAAGAGACAGATGACCTGTAAAGCAAAGCCTATCAGAATCACAGCAGACTTCTCAAAACAATGAAGTAAAAAAGAGCATGGAGTGAAGAATTTCAGATGCCAAAGGAAAACAATTTCCAACCAAGACTGATGTATCCTGCAAAACTTTCCTTCAAAATGGATGGAGAAATAAGATATTTTCATGACAAAGAACAGCTTAAAACCTTCATGACCACCAAACCAACCCTGCAAAGATAACTGAAAGACATTCTAGATGCATATAGGAAAAAGCCACTAAGCAAGGCAAACAAATAAACAGAGGAGAAAGATAAAGAATCAATAGCACAAAGGTAACATGTCAAAAGTAACCAATATATATCGGTTATAATCATTATGTAAATGACCTCAAATCACTGATTAAAAAGAAACACACTGGCAGAACAAATTAAGAAACAATGTCCAACAATATGCTGTATACCAGAAACCCATCTAACCTAAAAGGAAATTCATAGACTCAAAGTCAAAGGATGGAAAACAATACTCCATGCAACAGGATCCCTGCCCAAAAAGCAGAGGTAACTATTCTGTTTGCAGACAATGTGAACTTCAAAACCAAGAACAATCCAAAGAGATAAAGAAAGTCACTATGTACTAGTTAAGGGAAAACTTTAAGAGGAAGAGATAACAATCTCCAATATATATGCACCAAATTTGGGAGCACACAGCTATACAAAACAAATATTAGCAGAAGTTAAAAATCAAATAAGCAATAACACAATTATAACAGGATACCTTAACACACCATTGACACCAAGGGACAGATCTACCAGACAGAAAATCAGCAAAGAAATAACAGAACTGAATCACACTTGTGAACAAATGGACTTGGTGGATGTATACAGAGGGTTCCCTCCAACAAAATCAGAATATAAATTCTTCTCAGCAGCACATGGGACATTCGCTAAATTAAACCATATACTAGCCCACAAAACATGCTTAAGTAAATGAAAAGAATTGAAATTATCCCATGCAGGTTATCAGATCATAGCATCATGAAACTAGAAATTAATGACAAAAGAAACTATAAAAACCCCACAAGCACATGGAAATTGAATAACAAACTTGAGTAATCAGTGGTTCACAGAGAAAATTAAAAAAGAAATTAAACAATATCTACAAACAAATGAAAATTCAAATACCTGGTACAGGAAACTGTAGGATGCAATGAAAGCTGTCCTCAGAGGAAAATTTATTGCGTGAATTCCCACATCAGGAAAGCAGAATGAGCACAAGTGAATAACCTGATGCTACACATCAACTATCTAGGAAAAGAAGAGCAAGTCAAGCCCAAAGCCAAAAGAAGAGAGGAAATTATAAAGGTTAGAGCAGAAATCAATGCAATAAAGACTAAGAAAATAATCCAAAGAATCAATGAATCAAAGAGTTGGTTCTTTGAGAGAATAAATAAAATTGATAAGCTCTAGCCAGCCTTATTAAAAAAAAAGAAAGAAAAATTCAAATCCATGTAACAAGGAATGAAAAGGGTGAAGTCACTACAGATCCTGTGGAAATACAGAAGATCATCAATACCTATTTAAAAAACCCCTACTCTCATAGGTTTGATAACACAGAAGAAATGGACAGATTCTTAGAAACATATGAATTACCAAAGCTGGATCAAGAAGATGTAAAACTGCTGAATAACCCAATTTCTATTAATGTAATTGAAAATGTAATTATATCCTTACCAACAAAGAAAAGCCAAGGTCCAGATGGATTCACTGTGGAATTCTATAAGAAATTCAAGATTTAATGCTGACACTCCTCAAAGTCTTTAATGAAATTGAAAGGGAAGCAATTATTCCTAACTCATTCCTGATGCAAGTAGTACTCTTAATACCAAAACCTGAGAAAGACCCAACCAAAACAGAGGACTACAGGCCAATCTTCCTAATGAAGATAGATGCAAAAATTCTCAATAAAATATTGGCAAATAGAATGCAGCAAGTCATTAAGAAGATTATACACCATGACCAAGTGGAATTCATCCCAGGAGTGCAGGGATGGTTCAACATATGTAAATCAATAAATGTAATCCACCATATCAAGAGAGCTAAGAATAAGAACCACACGATCTATTTCTATAGATGCAGAAAAAGGCTTTGATAATGTCCAACACTTATTCATGATAATAACCTTACATAAAATTGGAATAGATGGTCTTTAGCTCAATATGATAAAAGCCATCTATGATGAACCAACAGCCAGCATCACATTAAATGGCCAAAACCTGTAAGCCTTTACCCTAAAATCAGGAACAAGACAAGGATATCCATTGTCACCACTCCTATTCAATTTAATGCTGAAAATACTAGACAGAGCAATTAGAAAAGAGAAAAATAAAAGGACTAAAGATAGGAAGAGAAGAAGTTAAACTATCATTATTTGCAGATGACATGATACTCTCCATAGAATACCCTCAAAACTCAATTGAAAGACTCCTAGGCATAACAAATAAATTCAGTAATGTAGCTGGATACAAAGACAACACTCAAAAATCAATAGTATTCCTATACACTAACAACAAAATCACTGGAAGAGAAATAAGAGAAGCCACACCCTTCACAATAGTATCAAAAAATATGAAATATTTAGGAATCACTCTATCAGAAGAAGTAAAAGATCTATTCAGGGAAAATTATAATGTCCTGAAAAAGAAATTGAAGATCTGAGAAAATGGAAAGACATCCTTTGTTCATGAATAGGAAGAATAAACATTGTGAAAATAGCCATTCTCCCAAAATTGTTATACATATTTAATGCAATCCTAATCAAAATACCACTAGCATACCTCACAGATCTAGGGAAATCGCTCCTAAAAATTCATCTGGAACCAGAAGCAATCTAGAATAGCAAAAGCAATTCTAAACAACAAAGGCAGAGTCATCACAATCCCTGACTTGAAGTTATACTACAAAGTTACTGTAATAAAATCAACATGGTACTAGAATAAAAAAAGACCTGAAGATCAATGGAATAGATTAGAAGGTACAACAACAATTACAAATACACTAAGCCACCTTATCTTTGATAAAGGGACCAAACACATCCACTGGGAGGTAGAGAGTCTCTTTAATAAGTGGTGCTGGAAAAATTGGCTCTCTGTATGCCAAAAACTAAAACTAGACCCATGCCTATCACCATGTACTAAACTAAAGTCTAAATGGATCAAAGATGTAAATATTAAAACAGGATAAATCTGTTGGAAGACAAATAGGTAGAAAGCTTGAACACATAAGGGTAGGTAGAGAATTCATGAACAAGAATCAAACTATGTGAGAAATACTTCACAGAATCAATAACTGAGATCACGTCTTATTCAAGAGTTTTTGCATGTTGAAATAAATTTCCAGCATAGTCAAAAGAAAACCCACATATTTGGAAAAAATCTTAACGCTCCTTCAGACAAAGGACTTCTGTCTAGAACATATAAAGAATTAAAAAGATCAGATCCTTGAAATTCAAAAACTCAATCCAAAAATGGGCACCTGAGATGAATAGAAGTTCTCAGATGAAGAAATATGAATAGAAAATAAGTACATGAAATAAAAATATTCAGCATCATTGGTCACTGGAGAAATGCAAATTAAAACCACACTGAGATTCCAACTCACTCCAGAAAGAATGGCCAGGTCAAGAAAACTACCAAAACAAATGCTGGAGAGGCAATGGGGAGAAAGGAACTTTCCTGCACTGTTGGTGGGAGTGTAGACTGGTACAACCATTGTGGAGGTCAGTCTGGAGGTTCCTCAAAAAGCTGGGATTGGAAGCACCATTTGACCCAGGTATCCCACTTTTAGGCATATTCCCAGAAGGACCAAAAACGTCATACCACAGTAATATATGTGCACCCATGTTTATAGCAGCACGATTTGTAATAGCCAGATCTTGGGAACAACCTAAATGCCCAGCAATTGAGGAATGGATAAAAAAGTTGTGGTATTTTTATACAATGGAGTACCACTCAGGTATAAAAGATGATCACACTGAAATTTTTATAAGTAAATGGACACAACTGGAGATCATACTCATAAATGAAATAAATCAGACTCACATGTGTAAATATTGTATAGTCTCCCTAGTGTAAGAAATGAGTAAGAATAATATCTCAGGGAAAATGAAGAAAAGGAAAGAGGAAGGGAAAGAAAAATATCTAAAATTATATAAAAACACTTAGGATAGCTAAGATGATTGTGCTACAAACTCCATACATTCCTGGAACAAAAAGTTAGCATTCATAGTATTGGAACAATTGTGCATATTATTGTATGGTGATCTGAGGAATTCTTGAAGATCATTCTGTAAAATAACAATCCCACTGATGTTCCTACGACCTGTTTGGAAGGCCCATATTGTCAGTGTTTGGGGCTCGTTGCTATTGTTACTTATTTGTCTTTTTTATTTCGTGTTTTTCTAGGAATTTTTTGTTTTCTTTTGTTTTTCCCTCTAATACATAAAGGATAGGTATACATGTAGAGACTCATACATGTGTGGAACTTCTCCTAAACAGTTTAGGAGAATCGATTATATAATGCATGATGACATGAACAGCTACTTTGAAGAAAAAGAGACACAATGGTATCCAATGCTGATTCTGGATACCATCATTCAGTGAAATCCAGCAATACTACTATACTTTGTTCAGAATAATTTTAGTCTGTTTTGTATTGTTTAATTTCAACATACATGAAGAATGGACAGCTAGTTTGAAGAGAATGAGAGACATTATGGCAGCCATTGTTGATTTCCCTATTGTCTGGTTTAGAAGGCCTACAATGCCTTCATCATTCTGTTCTGAGCAGTTTAATACTGTTTTGTTTTGTATGAATTCACTGTGTGTGAAGATATGGATAACTATGTAGAATAAAACAAGAGACAATATGATAGCCAGTGATGGTCTCCTGTAGTCTTGCTCTGTAATCTGTGTTACTTAATTGTTTTCTTCTGATCTGCTTTGTTCTGTTTTGTTATGTTTAGTTTCACTCTCTTTAAAATAAAGAAATAAAAATAACAAAGATGTCTTTGAGTTGCTCCTCAATCCATGAGTAGTGCATGGTGAGCAGAGTTGCATGCCCTGTACTGCACTGTGGCCGGTGGCACGGTGCCTTTTTTGCTTGACCATGTGGTGAGGAACCGGATGTCTCCTGCAAAGGGGCTCATGGTGAAGTTTCCCACAGTGCATGAAATGCTCAAATGAATACTATTTCCATTTGTCTTTCCACCTAATCCAATCATAGAACAATGCAAAGATATTTTTAAAGTTGCTTGCCTCAGCCTTTCTGTGCTTCCAGGTTCACTGGCAGGAAGCTCAATTATCTATTCAGCTTACATGATGTGTTGTCTTTCTCTGTTTCCAGTCCAGTTTTTATCTGTCCCCCTCCAAATCAAATTCCTTTCACTAAGTCCTATTTTTCTGGTACAGCATTTCCCCCTGTACTGTTGGTTCATTCCTACTGTTGGGGACTCAGCAATTTTTCATGAAAAAAAAAATCATAGCTTTTTTTTGTTTGTTTTCTTTGTTTTTAGTCCTTTTACATCCTCCCACTATGTGGTTAGGATCACTAACCCCAGCATGGCAGGGACATTCCTACATACCGATACAGTAACACCCTTACATTACAATTTCTGTCAGTACAGATTTGCCATTCATCCTAATCAAAGACTGGAAAGAGATACCTTAAGCAAACTCCTAAACCTTTTAACCAAATGTACAGCACAAAATGCCTTCAGCTCAGCTGTTTTGCTCATTATATCTATTGTTCTGAAGAGCCTACTGCTATTTTCTATAATTAAAATCCTACAATGTTTCCAAGACTTTTTGTATGGTTATTACCAAAAAGGAGGTCTATAATGAGCAATTATCTTCAGTACTTTTTGATTGTGCCAACTATTCAATTTGTAACTAAGTAGACGAAGCAGAATTCTGCATTTTCCTAATGTTAATAGGGCTTCCCTCCATTGCTCCCTATTCATGTCTTTTTCCTTTGCAGATGGGGACTGGAAGGTGACTGTTGCCACTGGGGATCTTGAAAATGCTGGCACCACGGCAACAGTTTTCCTGTATGTCTATGGAGAAGTACAATATTCAGGTCCTATTATTTTGGGGTCTGGGAAACACCAGCTGTTTAGCCCCAACAGTGCAGATATATTCAAGGTAAAATTGGTTGCTATGGTGTATCACAGTATGCATTCCCCAAGATATACTCAAGATGACTTTTGCCTCAATATTGCATTTGCATTGAATTTTCTTGATATATATGAAATATTTTATCCTAAGGGAAATAGAAAAGAATGGTAATGATAGGAATGTAAGAATGTGGTTTCTCCATTTTATTTGTATAAAGATAAAAATGTATATAGATTTTAGAAAAGTTAAAAATTACCACACAAAAATGTATTACTACTCTTACAAGAAAGTCTTGAGTATTGTATTTGAATCTGTCTCCTAGTCCCAAATTTAACCCATAAACATGTTTTACTGAAACACCAGGTGTACGTGAGTGTTAACATTTAAAAAAAAATTATTATGGTCAAAGACACATTACCATTAACTCTCCACAGAATACGCCTCCTTATTTTGAATACGTTTATCCAATCATTCTTGCCACTTTCTGAAGCAGCTCTGGAAGTCGCCTTTTGTAAATTAGTTGCACTGTTATAGCTGCCTCGATATCCCGAATCCATTTAAAATATTTACCTTTTATGATCATTTTGACTTTAGGGAAGAGAAAAGAACTGCACAGTGCCCAAATGCAGGGGATAAGGTAGACACAGACACACTGGAGTGCTTTTATTTATTAAAAATTGTTGTAAACATTTAGAATGGGTCAAGATATTGAAGCAGCCATCACAGAATAGCTAAACACATTAATGAAAGAAGACTTTTAGAACTGCTTCACCAAGTAATGAAAACAATGACTAAGTTTGTTGGAAATTAGGGAGAGTACTTCAGGAGGGGTTAATGGTAATGTGCCTTTTGTGGCAGTAAATAATTTTAAATTTTAAATGTTCACCATTACATTTTGTTTATAGATCACCACGTAAGTGATGAATGTGAAGCTAAGGTAGACGGGAGATGCAGTCTGTGGTAAAGCTGGGATCTAAGTAATCAAATAACCAGTATTTAAATGCTGAATTTGTAGGCTTGGAGATCTGGACATGTTCCTTAACCCATCTGTGCCTCGGTTTCTTCAGGAGCCTTTCTTTCCAAGGGCTACTGTGAGGATTCAAAGAGTTGCTACTAAGACGTCGTAATTATATCTTTCATTGATTAAATGCCATAGATAAATGGACTACTTGGGCATTGTTGAATAGCTTTTGGTTTTTATAATTATAAATAATACTGCAATGAACATACTTTTAATTTTAACTTTCTTCTTTTTAAACCAAAGTTATCTTGTTTTCTTTTGATGTATTCCAAGAAATAAGCTTACTTTTTGTCCATTTGGAGAATTCTTTAAAGTATCCCTCTTGCTTTATACATCACACTGCCTGTCAGTACTACTTTTGCCACAGTAAGCAACTGGCAAAGTGAGCAGTTATTAGTCTTCAATACTCAGCAAATCATGATCGGTTTCTGCTGCGCATGTTAGTTAATCCTTTCTGGTTAAAGTTTCTCAAATCTCCTGCAAGTTATGGTGCATGAGTTTGAGTCTATGGAAGTTATTTGAGCTCTTATTTTTTGTTGTAGTTAAAAGATTTTTATTGAGATATAGTTCATATGCCATAATGTTCACACATTTAAAGCATATAGTTTGTGGGGTTTAGTACCATCACACTTTTGTATAACAATCGCTACCTTCTAATTTTAGAAAATTTTTACTTCCAAAATAGTTCATACCCATTACCATTAATTTTCTAACCACTTATTTTCCAGTTTTATGAAACTAGTAATCTACTTTCTGTCTTCATAAATGTGTCTGCTCTGGACATTTTATATACGTAGTTTAGTGCAATAAAGGATCTTTTGTATTTAACTTTAATTATTATAATGTTTTTAAGGTTAATTCATTTGTAGCATGTAACAGAACTTCATTATTTTATCACTAAATAATAATACATCATCAGTTAGCCATTCACTAGTGGATAGACATTGAGGTCATTTTTACTCTTCAGCTATCATGAAAAATGCTTCTATGAATATCTGTGCCCAAGTTTTTGTGCAGACATGTTACTGTTGTAGCTTATAGCTGGATGTCCCCCAAGATTCTCATGCAAGCAAATGTGATTAGATTTGAAAGGTGATTCGATTATACGGGCTTATGTCAGGCTTGCTATTAGGAGGAAGGCCTGCTTGGAAGAGGTGGGTCACTTAAGCTTTATCTGCCTTCCTAATTCCTCTTGTCTTTCTCTGCTTCCTGGACACCATGAGTCGAGCTGCTTTTCTTCTGCAATCTCCCTCTGCGTCTTGTTTGACTCATTAGACTATGTGCTACAATTTCTAAAAATCATAGCCAAAGTAAAGCTCTCCCCTAAATTGAATATCTTGGGAATTTTGTCCCAGTGATGAGGAAAATAACTAAGACAATTACCAGTTCATTTAATTATATACCTAGAATTATAGTTGTTAGATCATATTGAAACTGTATGTTAAGAATTTGGAAACTAAAAATTTTCAAATTGGCTGCCTTGGTTTTACATTTTTTATCAGTACTGTGCAAGGTTTGATATTTTTCCACATTCTCACCATTATTTATTATTTATCTTTGTTAATAAAGCTACCCTAGGAAGTGTGAAGTAGTACTTAATTGTGTTTTTTGTTTGATATGTCTGTGTGTATATTTTGTTATTGTTTTTAGTTGTTTTATTTTGCAGTACTGAGGGTTGAGCGCAGACAATTCTGAGCTACTTCTCTAACCTGCTTTTAAAATTCTTATTTTGAGACACACTGTTTATATGTGCCCAGGCTGGGTTGAACTTGAGATCCTCTTGCCTCGGCCTCCAAGTGCTAAGATTACAGACATGCACCAGTATACTGGCTCATAATAATTTTGATGACTAATGGATTTGAGCGTCTTTTCATGTATTTATTGAGCATTTGCATATATTTGTTGGAGGAATATCTGTTGACATCCTTTGCTCATTTAATTGCATTATTTATCTTTGTAGTAATGAATCACAATGTTTTCTATATTACATATATAGGATATAATGATGTTATATGTATGAATTACAATTTTTTTCTCATTTTGTGCACTCTTAATTTTATTGATGCTATGGATTTGAATTACTTTGTAAAGTCCTTTCATATCAACCTGAAGGATTTACTTTAGTATTTCTTAGAGGGTTTATCTGCTAGTAATGAATTCTGTTTTTATCTGAGAATGTCTTAATTTGCATATAGAGTTGTTAGATGGCAGTCTTCCAGCCCTTTGTGGATGTCATGTTACTGCTTTTCAGATTTCATGGTTTTTGATGAGGTGCCACCTATTGAAGATACTTTGTTTGTTTATCTTTTATTGCTTACAAGATATTCTCCTTGCTTTTGGCTTGCATTATGTTGTTATGTCTAGGTATGGATCACCTTGCTGTTGGTTTTCACCACTACTGCGATTGTGTGATTGCTGGTTTTCAAGCATGTTATGGATTTGTGGAGAGGTGTAGAGAGTAGATCAAGTTACAGTGCAAGAACTATTGTTCCCACCGAGGTTTGTAGTTTCATTGAGCAAATGCTCCTAAAATTGTTGCAAAACTTTTGTTTGTTATCAGAGTGCTGGGAAATTTTATTTCAGTTATATTCATTATTGCTTTTTTGAAGATTCACACTTACAATAAGCCTCAGTTTTTTTTATTTCAGAAAGCCTGCTCTACCTATTCTTATCTGTACCATATTTTGCTCCTTTTAAATTCACATTTTGATTCTTATATTAAAGCTTCTATTTGCATCTATGATTTTTCTAACTTGCAGAAGATTCACAAGAATTGATCCCATGTAAACTTGACTTTGGTCCTACATTATGTCCTGTGACCAAATCCTTGAATCATAAAGGCACCATCCCAGTGGTTGCTGAGATGATGACAATCTCTTTACTGTTAACGTGGTGAAAAACCCTTCTATATATCTGCATCATGTAGAATGTTACAAAGTGGAGCAATTATAACCTGACCCAATCATAATTTTTGAAAAAGGACTTGATTGTAGGATTGGGTAGAGAGTAGAAGACGTTTTGAACATCAAAAGGGATTTGAAAATTGGTGTTAATGATTACCTAGTAATTTTGGTATCTATCTTGTAAAGGCTTTAGAGTCAGCCCCACTGGTTCAATCAGAATGTCTCTGACACCCAGACTGAAGGAAATGACACACTGTCAGAAAAACAATCAAGACAACATAAGACCAAAAGGTCCCCTGTGGCAGAAAGTTTAGACAAAGCAAGCACAGAGGACTATCTGGAGATAAGAGATTGGTAACTTTTGGTAACTTTTCTGTTAACTTTTGGTAACTTTTGAATTTTATCCATTGACTGACATGGACTCAGTAATATATGGTAAAGCTTGAAAATTTAATGACAGTGATTTGGCTGAAATTTGTTTAAATTTGCTGCTTTTTAGGGGACATTCTTTGTTGAGTTCCCCTTATGATTATTCTTACTTTGAGGGACTCGTAAAAATATCCTGTATATCTTACATGATTATCATTTACTAATAAACCTACCTAGAAATTTAGCTGTGTTTTTCCTTGCATTTTTGCAGACTGAAAAACTAATTAGTGCTCTCTGTTTCTTGGGAGAAAGTTAGATCCTATGTCATTCACTCCAAGTGGTAGTTTCCTGCATCCAGTTTATTATTATATGAAGTTAATTAACTTTGTAGATAAATAGATTTAATTTTTATTATGAGCTCATAGGGCAGTTGCATAATCATTTGAGTATCTCCTACACTCCTTAGAGTAGATTAAATAATACAGTCTAGCATTCTAAAAACAATTTGTATCAATAGCAATTAGAAGACCTATATTTGAGCTCCCATTCTATCTTTTACTATCTGAGGAAATAAGGATACATCATTTAACATTTCAAAGCTTTAATTTCTTCATTTGTAAAATGGGTACACTAATATTTTATATTATTGTGAATATTGAGGGTTAAATGCTAAAATAGTTCATATAAAGTACAAAACACCCTTATCATTATAACGTTGAGACTGTTATGATCCTGCCCACAAATTGGAGTAGGCTTCCTGATGGGGTGAGATATGAGATGATTTTTCAGATGAATGAAGGCAGCAAGTCAGCGCTGGCAGATGGTTAGTAGGTGGCTATTGCTGGTATGGGGGTCTGTGTAGAAATGAAGGGAGGCTGAGGTAGGAGGAAGGAACAGAGGGAGCCAAGACTAGGTTGGCGGGGCTAGCAATCCAGTGAGTACCAAGTGTATAAGTAATACCCGGAACATTTATCTTGGGCCTTTCAGTGCTTAGAGGTTAACTGTCCATGAGGAACTATAAATTATTAGCCGTTAGCTAAACGGGTGTCAGTATATCATTGTGATTTTGGCATAGCTCTCTGATTTCTTCTCTTTATATCTTTCCTCCTTATTCCTTGTCTTTTTCTCTTTTCATTCTTTTATTAAAGCTAAAACTTGGAGTTTGGTCATATTTCACTTGGACTTCATTCAGCAGTTTAGAAACTGCAGTTCTAAGCAGTGCCCTGTTGACACAAGTGACTAGCCAATGGAAAAAATAAGAAGAGTCAAATAAATAAAGTTATAAGAGAAAGAAGAGACGTTACAATTGATAGCACAGAAAAGAGCATAAAATACCATTTTGAATAATTATACATCAACAAATTGGGTAAGTTAGAGGAAATGAATAAATTTTTAGACACATGCAACTTACCAAGACTGAATCAGAAAACTTTAAAAGGTGAGCAGACCAATAATGAGTAAAATTGAATTAGTAATTAAAAAATTCTGAACCAAAGAAAACCCAGAACTTTAAGTCTTCAGTGCTGTATTGTGTGAAACTTTTAAAAGATTAATGCAAGTTCTTCTCAGACTTTTTCAAAACCTTGAAATAGAGAAAATAGAAGTTAAAGGAACACTTCCAAACTCATTCGCTGTATGAGACCAGCATTACCCCAGTATCAGTCAAAGACACTATAAGAAAAGAAAATTATAGTTCAGTATCCTTAATGAACATTTACTAGATGTAACAGTCCTGAATGAAATACTAGAAACCAAACTCAACCAGGAAAGTTGGAAAGGATAATACATATGATCAGTAGAATTCATTCCAGGGATACCACTATAGTTCAATATTCACAAGTCAGTAAACATGTTATATGTCGTTGAACGAGTGAAGGATAAAAATGGAATTAATATTTGAATAGATACATAAAAAGCATTTTACAAAATTCAATATTCTTTCATGATAAAAGCTCTCAATACATTGCATATGAAAGAAATATATCTCAGTCTAATAAAGATCAAATAGGAAAAGCCCACACTAATGATATACTCAATGGAAAAAAAGCTAGAAACCTTTTCTTTAAGATTCTGTTATGGCTTGTATCTAGATGACCACCCCCCAAAGCCTCGTGCACACACAGGTGGGATTTTGGGGAGTGGCTGGATTATGAGTATGTGATACTATATTATATGTACATGGTAACTAGTTCATGGTTCACTGTTTGGGTTAGCCTGGTTGTGGGAGTGGATAAGGTCCAATGTTGTGGGGCTGTCCCTCATCAATAGGCTTGTTGTCTGAGTGGAATAGAAGGAAAGGGAAGACTTGCTGCTGGCTGCTTCTTGATAACTATGCCTTGGATGTTTTTCCTTTGCCATGCTCTTCTGCCATATTGTCTTTCTTTGGAGTCAGCTGACCATGGAATAAAGCATCTACAAATTGTGAGCTAAAACAAGCCTTTCATCTTTCAACTTGTGGGTGTTGTGTATTTTGTTCCAGCAGGAGAAAACAAGATAAATCTAAAACAGACAGCGGTGTCCACTACTTTTGCCAGTGATATTCAGCATAGTACTGGGAGTTCTAAATAGGACAATTTTCCATGCCCCCATGCATCTGAATTGGAAATTAAGAAATAAAGTTGACTCTGTTTGAAGATGACATGATCTTCTATGTAGAAAATCTTAAAGAGGCCACCACAAAAACATTAGAACTAATTTAAAATCAGTGAATTTGCAGAATATAAAATCAACGTAAAATTAGTAATACTTGTGCACACTAAAATCAACTATCTGAAAAAAATTTTGAATTCCAATTTATGATAATACCAAAAATAATAAACTTAGAAATACATTTAACTAATGAAGTAGAAGATTTTTTAACGGAAAATGATGAGCTATTGATAAAAGAAATTAAACACCAACAAATGGAAAGATATTTCATATTCATGGGTCAGAAAAATTAATTTTGTTAAAATGGCCACATCACCCAAGCAATCCATGAGTTCAATGAAATCTTTATCAAGGTTCCAATCACATTTTTCACATAATGAAATTCTAAAGTTTTGCAATCACCAAAGACCCTGAATAGATAAGCCAATCTTGAAAAAAGATGAAGCTGGCTATATCACACCTTCTAATTTTCCTACAGAATGAGGGAAATATTTGCTAATATCTGATAAGGGTTTCATACCCCAAATAAATATACCAGGAACTCATGCAGCTTCATGGCAAGAAGTCCAAATAATCCAATTAAATATGAGCAAAGGACTTCAATAGATAATTTTCCAAACATGTAAAAATTGACAGAATATTCATGAAAAGGTATAAAACATCACTAATTATAGAGAAATACAATTATGAACTACAATGAAATACTACCCCATACCTATGAGCATGATATTATAGAAAAGATCAGAGTTGGTCTTGATGGCACATGCATGTAATACCATCACTTGAGAGGCCAAGGCAAGAGGACTGCCATGAAACTGAGACCAACTTGGGCTGCATACAGCATTCTAGGCTGGCCCAAAGTGTATAGTGAGACCTTGTCTCAAAAAACCAAAACAGGACAAAATATAACTAAAAAAAATCAAAGAAAAAAGATGGTCTGTGCTGGTGAGGATGTGGAAAAGATTGTATTTTTGTATACTCTTGGCACAAATTGGTATTATGGGAAAGATTATGAAAGGACCCCAACAATTTAAAAATAAAACTGTATGATCCAGCAATCCCACTGTTAGGTACGTATGTGAAGAAATGAAATCAGTAGTGCACTCTCTTATTCATTGCAACATAATGCACAATAGTTAAGATGCGGAACCAATCTAAGTGTTTATCAATGAATGGATAAATGAACTGTGGTTCCTATACATGGTGGCATATTTTCAACTATAAAACAAAGAAAATAGAGCCATTTGGAGCAATACAGATACCACTTGAAGGCATTATGCTTTGTGAAATAGGTCAGTCAGAGGACATTTATATGTGGAGGCTAAAAAAGTCAAATGCATAGAACAGTGAGTATAGTGGTATTTGCCAGTGGCCTGGGAGCTGGGCGAAATGGGAACTTGTTGGCCAAAGGTCATAAATTTTTAGTTACAACGAGTAAGTTCTGGAGGTCTAATGTACACCATGATGACTATAGTTAATAATACATACTGTGTGCTATGTGAGAGAGCACAGAAAGGATTAAGGAATCTACTGTGATATCTAGAGAAAAGATGACCACTTATGGAATAGCACACAGTATGTATTATTAACTATAGTCATCATTATGGATCTATGAAATCAATGAAAAATTTTAGTATTTTGTATTCTTTGTAAAGAGGCAAAATTTTAAAGTACTTTGTGTTTAGGAGTCAAAAGGATAAAGGAATTTCAAGAAAGTGTAAATGAGCGTCAACAGACTAAATTGTTCCACGCCAAATATGCTGAAATCCTAACTCTTGTTCCCTGTGATTCAGAACTTCCTTGTAAAGATCTAATTGCGAGTGAGCCAACATGATGTTATACTGGAGTAAACAGGCCTTAGACTCAATGAGGCTGCTACCCTATTAGAAAGGTAAGGGACACATAGAGGTGACAGATGCAGGCATTAGAGTGATTCTGAGGCAAGCATGGACCACCATGCATAGAATGTCATCACCAGAGGGAAAGAGGTGAGGGAGGGTTCCACCCGGAGTCTCAGAGGGAGCAGGGGTGCACTGACCTCTGGGTTTCATACTCCAGCTTTCAGAATGGTGGAGAAATAAATTTTGTTGTTTAGGACCCTGGTTAATGGCACTTTGTTAGCTAGGTCTCTGGAGACTAATACAATTATTAAGAGTCAGATGCTTAACTAATAGGGGAAAAAGATAGAAAAAAACATGGTGAATCTGTCAATAAAGAGGTTATTAGTGCCTTTCGGAAGTGCCTATGTACTGATCTTTCTGAGAGAGCGCAGAAAGGATTAAGGAATCTACTGTGATATCTAGAGAAAAGATGACCACTTATGGAATCAGTTGACCCTTCAGTTTACTAAGTAGAATGACAGGTGGTAAAGTGAGAGCACATGGGGTAAACAGAAGGAAAACTCTATGTGTGATGGGAAGAAACAGTGGCCACAGAGAGACATTTTTGTATGGAAGATTTTTAGATAAATGTTAGCATCATATCTATCAAAAGTCAGAGATCTATGGACTTAACCTTTGCCAAGAATGTAGTTAGAAGAATAATTTTTATAAAGTAGGAAGGAACCTCTTTGTCCTTTTTTTTTTTTAAATCTTTTTGAGATGGTGTTTCACTATGCAGTCCAGGCTGGTCTTGACTACTTCGTATTCCTGGCTGACCTTGCACTCACAGCAATCTTCCTGCCTCAGCCTCCAAGTTCTGAGATTACACACATGCACCACCACATCTGGCTTCTTCATCATCTTTGAGACTAGGGTAAGAAATAAATGTAAAAACAGATACTGAAGTAGAAACAGAATAGAATTAGTTTGGCTAATACTTGCTTTTAAAATGTGAATTTGTTCCAAAAGGATTGATATGTTGAAGTACAGTTTGAGCACTATGGAAATTCCACACACATTTGCATCTGCAAATTTAGCCATGAGAAACACTCAGTGAATAGTGAATACTCCATGCAGCCCAACCTGGAGAATAGAAACTACACAGCGCACATGCTTCGTTATCGGTTAGCTCCCGGAAGTGTCATGGCTGCACTGAGGCACAGCTGCTGTTAACATTTTCCTCCCAACTCCAGGTAAACCTTCCTCCATTAACATTACCTCACAACCTACAATTCCTGCCACACTCCTTCCCAAGCAAACACCGCATCTTTCCAGGGTGTCGGGCCATGTTCATTGTAGAGTTTATACACTAAGTAATCATTAACATGTGTAAAACTGTGCTTGGATACACTTTCATTGTGTTCTCGTCTCTCTTCTTTCATTGGTCTATGGTTTCTTTCATTCAGGGCTATGGCTTGCCTCATTGTACCATGGTTTCCACATTGCTTTAGTGGTACACTATTTTTATGGTATAGCCTATTTATGAGAATTTTTCTCAATATTTGCTTCCCAGTTGATTTAGTCCCTGTGTGGCAGCTCCCCTCACTTGAGTCCACTGCTGCTTTTATCCAACACTCTTCCTGTGGTGTGACAAAGGGTGTCTTCTTTCAGGTCCTGACCAAGCCGTGGTCTTTGCCAGGCTCTGTGAACCTGGGTCTGGAGGATGTGCTTTACAAGTGTTGCTGCTCTTCCTGCAGAAGCGGTGGGCCTCATATGAGTGGTGCCACTCCCTGCAGCCTCGTCCTGCCCAGGTTGCAATGGCTTTCCAGCGCTGTAAGGTGACCATATTTTCCCCCAATAGCCTCTACAGATCAAACCTTTTGTTTCAAAGGGAGAATAGAGGTCATACATTTCAAGAATTGAAGAAGTGACTGTATTGTACAGCAGGAAGGACTCCTCCTCCATGTTCACCCCGTTTTTCCCTCTCAGTGTCTGATGGGTCCTGGAGGAAATAACTGTAAGAGTGTACCCCTTGTTCTGGTTCACATCCAGCCTTTGGCGATTTGTTAACAATTCCTAGGCAAATTCTATTACTGGCTCACATGATGTTTGTGGTTATCTGTTATCAGTGAGCAAATACAGATATTCC
The DNA here is from genome assembly GCF_034190915.1 of Cavia porcellus. Lineage (NCBI taxonomy): Eukaryota > Metazoa > Chordata > Mammalia > Rodentia > Caviidae > Cavia > Cavia porcellus. The sequence continues at coordinate 74,982,248 of NW_026947494.1, read as the reverse complement.
CTGCTTATTGGCTCTTCATACTTACTATCGAGGCTCACTATTCAGACTTCCCTCCTGTGCTTTTTGTTGTTGTTCAGTTCTGTATGTCTCATCTACGGAATTTCAGATGTCTTTTTTGGTACAGTACATCTTGTTTATACAGTACTATTTTTTTTACTTATTGTACTATACAGGGCAGTACTGTAGTTTTATGTTCTGCTGTACACGACAATACTGCATGTAAATTATGCAAATAAAAGCAAAGTCATCAAGATGGAATTTCTTTTGACCATTTCATTGTTTTAAATATTGCGATGTACTTACTCTGTACATTTCCTCATTTAGCGGTCAATGCACTTAACAATCGAGTCACAGGATCAGAATTTGACTGTTTAGTGGGTCTGGTTTCTTCCTTTCTGCTTTCCTCTGGAGTTTGGATTAGATTTTTACTCTAGTTCTCATGAAAAGTCATTAATTTCACACATGTACAAGCTTTTCTTTGTTGTGAAGTTGACAGTGACATTCTTTCCAACTTTGCATTTTGAACTCAAACTATAAACATTTAAAGGTATAGGTAGGTTTAGATCTTTCTCTTTTATTAGATATTTATAAAAATGTATCTAGCCAAGAGCTATAGACATGCATAAAAAATCTTAAGTGGACACAGACTCTATAATCACTTGAGTGAAGAAGATATTCAAAAACATAAACCCACCCATTTCCGTTTTCTCCAAGAAGAGGAAAAAACGATACTCCCTTAACAGGAGTAACTAAAATTATTTTTCAAGAAGATCTTCTAAATAATAAAAGCAGAATATTTTTAGAATAATACTTGTTATAGTTTCTTTTTCTCGGACAATTAAACAACTGGGGCATGTGCTAATTTAAATGAAACCAACCTCTAACTAACATAATGAATCTGTAAAAAACTATGTAACCATCGTGTTCAAAATACAATATTTAACATTGACCATATAGACTTTTTAATAAGGAAAGAAATGAGACAAAAGAAGGAAAACATTTAAATGTTAATTTTGAGTTTGTAGGTCAGAAGGATTCTTTCAAAATCTTTAATTAAAATAATACAAAATGCTAACTACAGTGTTTCACACAGCTTTCCAAAAAACATTTTAGGAAGATTAAATTGGTACTTTTTTGGTGAGGAAGGATGCTGTGAATTAAGAATGCTCTCTGCCACTAGGCTGTGCCACCAGCCCCTTGTTACATTTTTTTTTTTTTTTTAAAGCTAAAGTAGCTTTAGTTAAGCGTAGTTCAGCAAGTCTTACTAGGGAAACATAATACCCACAACACATTCAACACTGCTGAGAAATGTCCAGAGTCACAAAATAAGAAACAGCTGCATTGATGAGAAAGGATATACAAGATGAAACTAGCGAGATCCAGAAATGTTATGAGTTAGTGCCCCAGTGACAACTAAAGCTGGGAATCAGAAAGAATGTACATTTCTCTCTTGAGGTTGGTTAGCAGAACTTTCCGTAGTAGTTGACTAGTGAGGTAGGGTGTGCTGAAAGTATATCCCACTGAAGCAAGGTAGCTTAGTAAGTGCAAAAGAGAAAAGAGTTTCTGCTTTCTTTAGAATCATAGTTCAGTTTTTCTCTATGCTTCCCACATAAAATGCTCAATCCCCAAATGTCACAACAATTATCCTTTTGCTATTTCCTTCATCCTCTTAAACTTGCCAGGCAACCAAGATGACAAAACATTATTAGGAAAAAACGCTTTTTATTTTGTGTCATTTTTCAGTTCTATCAGAATTAATTTTTCAAACTAGGTTTCATAGCTGTTTTGGCGGGCTTTGTGTGTTACAGATTCTATAAGAATATGTATATCCTTATCTCATTGAGATGAGTAGAGAGAGACATGATAGAATTCTGGAGCTGTCTTAAGGACAATTAGGATCATAATTGAGCACAGAGAAATAAATCATAAAGGTTAACACTCTGTGTTATGAAAGGTTGTCTAAGACTGTGAAAACCATCCTGATTCTTGTAGCACTTAAAAGAATTGGTATCATATGATGTTCACCTAAGAAATGATCCAGAAAAGTGTGTAACAGATAATGGCAGTGCAGTTTTGTCCTCTAAATGCTATCAGGGAAAAGGGTTGTTGAATAATTTCCTTAAAAATTGATTATGGTATAAACAAACAGGATTCATACACAATAGGAATTACTTACAGGACATATTATTTAGTGAAAAAAGTAGAGAGAGTATGTATGGTACCGCGCCTCATATGGTGAAGGCTTAGTATCAGTGTTGGCAGCAATGTTCAGAGATGGGGCTTTTGGAAGTGACTGGATCTTAGAGGGTCTCACTGACCCATTGATGGGTTCGTAATGGACTATTGTGGGATGGCGGAGACTGAGGACACGTGGCTTAATTGAAGCAAGTGTGTCCTTGGGTGGGTCTGCGTGGGTTACATCTTGTACCCGCCCTTTTCACCTCTCCAGCTCTCTGTACTTCCTGTCAACCACAGCTAAGCATCCTCACTCCCTGCCACACTCCCTGCCAGGATGTTCTAACCCCCCTCAGACTCAGAAATAATGGAATCAAGGACTACGGGCTGAAACCTCCGAGATTGTGAGTTAAAATAAATCTTCCTCCTGAAAGTTAATTTTCTCAGGGATTTTGTCAGTGACAGAGTTGACTAATGCAGAGTATTTCATGAATATGTATACATATACATGTACACATGTGTACACACATACATATTTTATTAATTAAAAAAACACTAGAAGAACATACAAGTACATTCATATGTGGGAAATGGACTACATTAGAGGAGTCAGGAAAAGAAAGTAGACTTTTTTATACCTTTGATTTGGAAACATAAATATCTAATATAATTTTAAAATTAAGTTTTAGAAAGTAACCTTTGAAAGTAAAAGAAAAATAAAACAAAAGAACTGCATATACGTATGATGTTACTACAAAGCAAGGACCTATTCCAAAGCACTTTAAAGTTTAAGACTCGGGAATTTGACTGTATAATCTGATTAGAATAGGCAGTAATCATTTGGTTGATAATGTTGATCCATTTAATCTGACTGCTATGTGTGTGATATGGGATAAAGCACACAAATTGTTCTGTGTCATTGAGATCCACTTATAATTTTTCAATGATTTCAAAAAGCTGACAACAAAAGGATGAGAATAAAAGTTTACCAGGCAAAAAGACATGACAAAAAAGTAAGAGTTAGAATCCTGACTACAAAAGCTATCGAAGCCAAACAGATATGTGGTGTGAAAAAAGTATATTTAATGTAGTATCGATGCATCAGAAAACCCACCAATCACAAACTATGATAAAATCTACAGGGATCTGGATAAAAATTGTAATAATGAGATAATTTGGTACATGATTCTTACTTCAAGGAAGGTAAAGTGGAGCCAAAGTACATGATTATACTAAAAACATCTAATTTTGTAATAAGTACAGTAGATCTTTTCTTTATTAAAAACTACATCTTGATAATGGACAGTGTTTCCTCTTTTCAATTCATGAAAAATTATTAAAAAATGTGCTTGGTGGCAGGAACATTTATAGAGCTATTTGGATACAGATATTTCAGTTTTACCTTAGGAACATATGATTCCAAGCTCTGAAAAGCTGCTCGAGTTATTCTGATCTTCATCAACATTTGACATTCTGTCAACAAGACAGAATCAACACAGTACATTGCTACTCCCTTGAGTTTTTAAGATGAAATGAACACGTTTGATGTTGAGATTGTTTTAGATCACCCTAGAGTTATTTGCTTTGCTTTGCCAAGATCATTTAACAGTCTTTTGAATATTGTTTCAATAAATGTGTCCGTGTGTGATGTATGAGTTATGCCTGACTGGTGATTTATTTCTAACTCTAAGCTATATTTCAGATGAAATATCTATCTTATGGCACAATTATTGACATCCTTTACTAACTTTGTTAGCATCACAATAAATAAAATTTGTGCTCTCAATTTTTACACAAAAGTAGAGGTAATTACATAAAACTTGACATCTTTTCTACCTGTTATCTGAATCCTGTTCTCCTAAACACCATTACCTGTTATGTGCTATACTCTTTGAGGCTGTGTCAAGTTAACGGACTTTGTTTTAAAAGTTGCTGAGGTGATACAGCTGGAAAATTTAAGCAGCCTGCCTGAACCCTGGAGGGTTTTGTCAGTGCATCTTGGCGTGGTACCAGCTGATGCTCACGTAGAGGAAAGATTTTTCATGTCTCTGTTTTCTCATTGTGCACCATTGCCATAGAAGGCAAATAAATGTTGCCGTGACTTTCCGGTTATTAGAGAAGTCACCCGGTTCAAAAATCCCTGAGCTTTGTGGATGACAGCTCCTGATGGTCGGCACCAAGTGGGTGTTCCCCAGCATTATCCAGGATATGTTAGGTGCTGAGAATTAAGTGCTGATTCTCTCACCAGAGTTCGCTTTATTATTTGTTAGAATGTTTGTGTCTAACACAAGACAGGAAGGTCATGAATACACTGTTTTGGTTTTTTGACCTCAACATAGAATGAATCGGAGCACTTAAAAAATGGATATTCTTTCACTGTGTACTCGGGCATTTATCTTAGGCATAGCTGATTAAAAGAACCTACAAGGCTTCCCCAGCTACATCTTAGCAAAGAAGCAAAACTACTTTGTGGTAAGCAGTGTGGCCCTGCTTTCACATGTGAAATCTCATAGAGTAGTCATTTTTCTTCATTCTGACATTTTTTATGAACATAATTTTATATGCTTTGGTATATGTGAAAATATCTTCTTTTTATGGTTGATTTAGGATGATTTTGTTTTCTGTCTTTTACAATATCTCCTCTGTTTGAAGAATGCAGACATTATTATCACCTCTTCTTATAGGATAAGGACCCCTGAAAGAATCAGAGAAGGCTAGCAAGCATGTTTAGAGAGAAAGAACAATAATATGGTCTCTAATACTCTTAAAGGTGAGGTTGTTTACCATTTATGAAATGGAGAGCAGTGATTTAAAGTAGAAAACATGAAAAGATAACAATTCCTCCTGAGTTACATCTTCACAGTGGCTTAACTATTTAAGCCATAATGGTATCAACTTTAGTCATATTTTTACATATGTACCATGCCACCAGCTCCAGGGATGCCACAGTCTAATAACTACATCTTTAGCCACAGGTACTAGTTTAATACCGACATGTAACTCAAAAGTCTGAATACGGTTCAATGGCTTGAGTAGCAGGGCAATCAGTACAAGCTGTGGGGTGATGCTATTGTTTGGACGTAGTTTATTTTCCAAAGGTTCATGTGCTGGAAGCTTGGTCCCTAGTGTAGTAGTATTGAGTGGTAGAAGCTTTAAGAGGCGGGGCATCGTGCAAGGTAATTATGTCACTGGGGACACTGCCCTTGGAAGGGATTTTAATGTAGTCATGTATGATAGGAGAGGATTAGTTCTGACTACAGAAAGTTGCTATAAAGTGAGCTGCCCTATGTGATTGACCCTGTTTGCACATGGTCTTGCTCCCTTTTAGCTTTTTTGTGATGTTGTGGTGCAGCCAGGGGATCCTTGACAAGGCACTAGTATCATGCTGTTTGGGTGTTTTAACCACTAGAAATGTGTGCTACATAAACTTATTTACTGATAAAGTACTCAGCATCAGGTATTTTGCAATAGCAGCACAAAACAGACTAATATAAATAGGGCCCTTAATCACTCCTGCTCCTATTAGCATCCTTTTTTAAAAATAATAAAACCAAGCAAAGTAAAACAGAATAAAGGCAATCAAAGCAAATACAGGATTTCAAAACAAGATATTAGGAAATCAACAATGGCTACCATAATGCCTCTTCTTGTCATCAACATAGCTACCCATGCCATCAGATACAGTAAACTCAAACAAAACAGAACAGAATAGAACCAATAAAAACAAAACAATGAATGTAATACAAGATAACAAAACAAGAAACAGTAAATCTAAAACGGCTACCTTAATATATCTTGTTGTCTTTGAAATAGCTGCCCATACTATCAAATATAATAAAATCTAACAAAACAAAATAGAATAAAGCCAAACTAAACAAAACAATGAAAATGATACAGGACTTTAAAACAAGATAATAAGGCCTTAACAATGTCTACCACCTTCTGAAGGAGATCCCCCATAGATGCTCATTGTGCATTGTTATCCTCTGAATAGATGATCAGACTCTTGGCTTTAGGCCTGCAGTCAATGAAACACTAAACACTACAAGCATCAAGTTGTAACAGCTGTATTCTCAGCCTGCTTCTTTCCAGATGAGCCAGTCGCTTATGTGCAAAGGGGAGGACCTTGACACTTCTTGTCTCCCAGTCCACGTGCTGGAAATCACTGGCATCTGGTTCTCCTACTGATGGCCTGTAAATGATATTGACTCACAAGAAGTGACTGGTTTCTTGTTCTCCCCACTGTGGCCTGTGAATGGTGCTGGCTCACAGGAAGGGACTGGATTCTGTTCTCCCCTTGGCCCATGCATGACACAGATTTACAGGAAGTGGCTCGCTTCTTATTCTCCTCCCCATGGTCCGTGTGTGACGCTGAGTCACAGGAAGTGCCTGGCTTCTTGTTCTCCTCCCCGAAGCTTGCAATATATGAAAATATCTTAAGAGCTTGTGTAAGTCATCTTTCCATCACTATAATGAATTACCTAAGATAAAAGGAGGAAAAATTTGTTTTGGATTTCAATTTTGTATGTTTTATTCCATGACTAGTTTGCTTCCTTGCTTTAGGCCTGTGGCAAAAATGCATATCATGGCAGGAATCTGTCATGGCACAAACCTACTCAACTCATGACTAAGAAGTAGAAAGAAAGAAGAAGGGGATAGGATCCTGGAGTTTCTTTTTTGGGCCCATCCCAAGTGATCAAAGACCTCTCACAGTTTCTGCCACCTCACAACAGCACTATCCTGGGGAACAGCCTTTTATCACAAGGGTGTTTGGGGAACACTGGAGGTCTACATTCTAACAGAACAAGACTTTCAGGTGTGTCTAAACTGCAGCCCAACAAGCAGGACAGGCCTGGTTCGCATGGGCTGTATATACTGAAGAGAAATGGTACTGAAACACTGATAAATGTATAATATAAACCTGTACTCCTGGCTGCTCAGGAAGCTGAGATAGAAGGATCAAAATTTGATCCCAGCCTGGACAAGTGAGTGAGACTCTTTTTCAAAATAAAAATATAGAAAGCATTGTGATGTAGTTTAGCTTTCCCTGGGTCCAATCTCCAGTACTGCAGAAAGAAACATTTTTTACTGTGTATAAGTAACAAATCTTGCTCTATTTTTTAAATAGTCTTTAGGTAATTCAAACAGGTCTAAACTGCCAGCCACAGGCTAGACATGCCTTACACATAATCAGGCTTACAATTTATTTGCTGATTGTTTCAAAGATACAGTATTGGCCATCATAGAAATGTATGTTATTTTCCATTTCTTTCTGTATTTTTATGAAAAGTATTCTTTCTTTTTAACAAATTGTACCAGTAATGGCTGTGAAGGAACATTTAGTACCTCGAGAGGAGATGTGCAATTTTCTTTACTCTGAGACAATGCTGTTGTTAAGGTCACCAGATGCTAGCCATGTTGAACATAAAATAAGCAGAGAGTGCATCAATTTAAGTTGCAATTGTGTTTGAAGTCTGATTTTTCACAGAATAGAGTTTTTAACAGAAATTAGATAAAATAGGTAAGTTCTTGATGGCAGTGATGTTTAATTCTTGTTTGCATCACAGAATATGAAAAATAATATTTAACAGTCATCTGAAAATGTCCAGGTTTCTCTGAGGTATTCTGCATGTGTCATGTAATTGTGTTTTCCCCATCTGCTAAGATATAGTATGCAAAAGGACACCCTAATATTCTATAAACATTTAGTTATGTGTTATAGAGTGGAATAACTACTTGGTGCATATAATAATTCTGTCATTAAAATTCCAATAAATTACCTGTATTTGTCCTATGATGTTATATTTTATTATTTTTTATTTACTGTTTTCTTTTAATGTCTTTAAAATAAAAAATTCCAATAAATCAAGAATATGTGCACATAGCACTTTTTCCTAGCTTTTGTTTTTACTTGATCATTGTTTTATCATTTTTATCTTAAAAATAGTACTTCAGCCTAAGTATATCCTCATAGACTCTGAGGAGCAGGCTATGTACACTACATAGCTCTAGATGGACACATTCATTCTTCCTAGGTGAGTTCCAGAGAGCCCACTAAAAGTTGTGTGCTCTTTATAGCTGCCAAAACTGCTATAACCATATAGTATAAAAATACAACTTTGTAATTTTAGTGAGAAATACTAGCTAGCCATGACGTTAGAAGCTCTAGTTTAGTAAACATTTGAATAATTTTAGTATTTCTGGAAATGATTTCACTTAGCTCTTCAACATTCTGTCCATCACAGTTTACCTCCATTTTTCTGTCTTTATTTCTACAATCTTGACAATAACATTTGTTTCCTTCAATGCCTTTACTTAGAAAAGAAAGTTGGCCCAAGATTGAATTTGCTTTTTTAACTTTCAGATGTTTCTAAACTTTAGGTGTGCATACAGCCCTTGAACTCCTTATTCTGTAATAAACAAACAGGCTATGGTCTTGCTTATGCATTTCCTTTCTTAGTTCTTCCATGCACGACTTGGATGAGTATCAGTAGGAGTTATGCATATACTTCCAAAAGAGGCCTAATTATCACAGGATACAAAATAGCCTGGTGAGACAGTATTAGCAACAGGGATTTAGCGATAGAGTTGGAGTCTACTGCAGGCGTCTGAATTTTGTAAGAGTCAGAATTATGCAGAATGTGAGAAGTAGGGGATTGTGTTCATAGAAGCCTTCAATTCAAACATATTCTCTGCGTTTATTTCAGTTTTATGTCAGAAAGACAATATACATAAAGATGACTGTTTCTTTCACAGCCATTGGACTGCAAAAGAAATAAAAATCTATTTGGTGGCTCTACCAGGCAAAAAATAGTACTCTCTTCTACAGCTCTGCATGCAGCACACCCTGACACAGGATTCTGTGTGTGAGCATTTGCAGTGGTGAGCTCAGAGCTGAAATTAAGTGGGAACTTCAGTTATATTACTTAAGGCGGGGATAAGAAAGTCACTTGTGATGGAGTGTGATAGTGAGAGCATCTTCTTCCAAATTACTATGCAAAAAAGAAAGCTGAAAAATATTTGACAGTATTCCAGTTGGCAAGTGGTCGCATTTTAATAAGTCAATATTGCTGACAGTTCAATGTACAAGCTCATCTGAAAGTAAAATAGATTGATGAAATCTCGGGCCAATTAACACTCTCATCACTCTGAACGGAGTGTTCACAGGTCTTTGGGACACGTATCTAAGTAACCTTTCAGAATCATGCATACACCTGAACATGTTCTAGTGAATGCTGTTAACATCCCTCCATGATTTTCAGAGGAAAATAAATACAATATACATTTGACATCAGCATGGACCTGTAATCATTTTGGAATAAAAAAGAACTAGACAGTTCTTCTAAAATGATATGTGTAGGGGAGAACCCTTCTTTCATAAGGCAGTCTGCAAGAGCAGGTGGGGGCACTCAGGTGATAGTGTTGAGCTCAGCATAAAGACTTTTAATAAAAGTTTTTCTGAACATTAATAATAGTTAATTCTATTGTTTGGACAATAGGATATAAAGAGGTGATCAGTTTTTCAACCGATTTTGAAAAGCTCACAGTCTTCTTTTGCATTTTGTAATTATTATTATAATCATTAATTTGATTGTTAAAGTGTTATCATTTGTGTTGTCCCTTCTTTTTCATTTATCCCTATCAATGTTATGTTGTTTTTCTTTGCATCATCTTGCAGCTGTTGGATTTTTATTTCCTCATTCCTCGTTATTTTTAAAAGATCTTTCCTTTCCTGTTCACTAGTTGCAATCTTGTCTTCAAGGTCTGAAATTCTGTCTTCACTTTCGTTGAGGCGGTTTTGACAACTTTCTATGGAATTTTTGATTTTCTATATATCTCTTTGAATCTGCTTCTTGTATTCTGTTTTTTCTTATATTGTTCATCCAGGGATTCTATATTTTTGCACTCTTCCTCTAATTTTTTAACTGCATCTTCTTTAGATGTGTTCAGCATTTCTTTCATTACTTTTATCATTTCTTCTTTCACCTGGGAGATTATTTCTAATTTGAATTCCTTTAAAGCTTCTGGAGTTGCTTCTTTATTTCAGTTGCTATTATTTCAGGTATTTCAGGTGTATGGCATATATTCTCTTCTATATAGATGGCTCCTGGGCTTTCTTGGGATTGGATGGAGGTTTGAGACTGCATTTTGGTCTTCTGGTTGTCATTTTCCTGTATTTTGGTGTTTCAAGTGATGTTCCAAAGCTTCCCCTGGGCGTGTTGGAAATCGTCTCCTATTCCCTAGGCTCCTGGGACTGAAAGGAGGTTGCTGAGTGTGGTACAGTCAGGCCCACAGGAACTCTCGTGCTACCTCTGGTGTTCCAGGGAGTTGAGAGGGCTCCTAACCACTGTGGATGATGGTCCAAAGCTCTCCCTGGGCAAGTACCAATGTTCTGGAGCTCACTTCACATGCCCTCAACTCTCCCGATTGAAAAAGGTCACCAGGTATGTTCTAGTGGGGCCGCAAAACATCCCAAGCCTAGTCTAGTGAGGCTGGAATCTAGGCAGGCACTTAACTGCTGGGAGCGATGAACTTAAACTCTCCCGGGTTTAAACCCATGCTGGGTTGCTCGAACTCACCTCCAGCAGCCCCAGGTCCCCAGATTCTGATTGCTAAAGTGTTGTCCTTAGAGATTATTCAAATCCTTTGCATGGGCATGCAGCTTTCAAAAACTCACCATATACTAAATTATTTTTTCTACTATTGGTAGAAAATCAGTGACTAACTACTGTTCTCAAGTAGGTTCAAACATCTATGTGCTCCATTCTCAAAAGATAAACTGCACCTAATGTCAAAAAATGAAAGAGACAATACTCCACTGGTTCTGTGGAACATCCCTGCTCAAGTACTGTGCCTACGTGCTGTTGAGTGCTGCTCTGGAAAAGAAGGAATTCATCTGGTCATCGTGATGAAGAAGGCTCCTCACTGAACAATTAATTCTAGGAGACACAGTTGATTCTAGGAAAGGGCATAACGAACTGTGTCAACCTATACGCTGGCAGGACAGGTTCGCAGACCAAATCTTGGTTCCTGTTGGTACTGCAAACGTAAGAGATCCAGATCTGTGCAGAAACATGAAAAAAGATGAGATATACACACAGTGGGCCAAACCCAAGGCAGTAATATTTGTGTGCTGTGAAGTCTAGTTTTGCACAAAGAATTAAGAGCATAAGAAACCCTTGATGAATGGAGTTAGGTCTCCTGTTACTCTTGAAATGTGCCTCTCCTCCTCATTTTAAGAGAATAAAAAAAGTCTATCATAGAGAAGGAAAATTTCACTTACTACTGTGTAGTATTTAATGATTTGGTCTTCAGAATTGCTCTAGGAAAGAAAGATGCTTCTCATTCGGTTATATTTTGTGTATTTCACAGTGTGCTAAATCAATGTATAATACATTCTCACACCAAAAATAGAATGCAAATAATACCTTTGGAGTATTTTAAGTGTTCAATATAGAACTTCCATATGAGTCAGACCATTTTTAAAATTAAGTTTTAAAATTAATATTTATCTACACCTACAATTTAGACACATATGGTCATCACATTCATCAAAGGGAATATACCTGTGCATGATATATCTTGATTCTTCTTTTTCTCCTGTTCTCTTCCCCTCCTTTCAACTCCTCTTCTCCTCCTTGTTTATAAAAGCTTTGTTTCCACTTTATTCTTCTTTTCTCATTGTTTCCCTTCCTTCCTTTCCCCCTCCCTCCTCCATAGTAGCCCTTCCCATTTGAACATTTTCTTCCTATTGCAAGGTTTCTGTTATGCATTTACACTTTCACTTTCTCACACCAGAGAGACAATGCAATATTTACATCTTTGTATAGGCTCTTTCACTTGAGTATGATTTCAGATTTCATCTATTTACTTAGAAATGTCTCAAGTTTATCTTTCTTTATGGTTGAGTAATAATCATTGTATAAAAATTATCCATTTATATTGATAAATATTTGGACTTTTTCCCAGATTTAACTATTACAGGTTATGCTGCTATAAGCTGGGCAGTTTATACATCATTGTAGCATGATGGTTTTAAGTGTTTTGGGACACTTAAAAAGAAGGACAATAGCTGGATCAAAAGGGACCTCTAGTTCTAGTTTTCTGAGGAAATTACATACTGATTTCTACAGTGAATGCAACAGTCTACTCTCTCACCAACAGTAGAGAAGGATTCACTTTTCCTCACACCATTGCCAGCATTTGTTATCAGATGATTTCTTGATAATAGCCATTTTTTCTGGAGATAGAATCTCAGTATTGTTTGAAGTTGTATTTATTGATGTTGAACACTCTTTCATGTTTTTTTGCTGTTTCTACTTATTAATCTGAGAAGAATGTATTCATCTCATGTCTATTTTTGGATTGGGTCTTTAAATTTGGGGGAGAGGTGTCTGGTTTTTTGAGTTCTTTTTATATTCTAGATATTAGTCCTTTGTCTGAGGAATAGCAGCCAAAATTTTTTCCCACTCTGAGTTGTCTCTTCCCTATGTTGGTGATTTCTTTTGCTGACCAGTAGCTATTTTGTAAGATGAGGTCCCAGTTGCAGATTCTTTGTAATAGTTCCTGTGTGACTGGGGCTTTCTTCATAAAATTTTTGGCTACACCTATGTCTTCAAGCAACCTATATTATCTTCCAGCAGATTTAATGTTTCTGTTTTAATATTTAGATCTTTTATCCATTTTGACTTTAGTGCATGGTGATAGACATGGGTCTAGTTTTGGTCTTCAGCATATGGAAAACTAGTCTTTTCAACACTATTTAAAAACAAACTATCTTGCTTCTGGTGAAAATGTTTGGCCCCTTTGCCAAGGAAAAGGTGATTGAGTGTTTGGAGTTGTTTGTGGCTCTTTTGATCTATCACCCTGGCCCTCAGGTTTGTGATTTTTCCCCCATACTAGGTGCTGCTTTCATCACAGCAGTTCTGTAGCATAATTTCAAAACTGGGCTTGTAGTGCTTCCACCTTGCCTTTGTTGCCCAGAATTCTTTTTGCGATTGTAGGTCTCTTCTGGTTCCAGATGAATTTTAGGAATGTTTTCTCTACTTCTGTGAGGTATGATATTTGTATTTTAATTGGGTTTACATTAAATCTGTCTAACAATTTTGGAAGTATGGACTTTTTCACTGGAAAGTCATATCTTCCATTTTCTGATATCCTCTTTGATCTCCTTTTCCAGAGTACTATAGTTTTCATTGTAAAGATCTTTTACTTGCTTTGTTAGAATAATTCCAAGGTATTCATTTTTTCAATGATGTTGTGAAATGTAATGTCCCTATAATTTTTCTCTCACTGAGTTTGTTATTGGTGAGCAAGAATGCTAGTGATTGGTGTCGACTTTGTATCCAACTATGCAACTTAATTTGCTTATTAAATATAGTCTTTTGGTACAGCTTCTGGAGTTTTCTATAATAGAATATCATCTCTTCTGCAAATAAAGATAATTTAACCTCTTGCTATTTTTATTCCTTAATCTCTTATGTAATTGTTTTGTCTAATATTTCCAGAGCTATCCTGAATAGGAAAGATGATAGTGAATGTCCTTGTCTTTTCCCTGATTTTAGAGTGAAAGCTTTTATTTTTTGACAATTATGTATGACGTTGGCTGTTGAATTTGTCACAAGTGGTTTTCATCAGATTCAGAAAAGGACATTTATTCCAGTTTTCTGCAGGATTCATGATAAACATAAATGGGTGTTGGACTTTGTGAAATGCATTTTTTGCATCTATTGAGATGATCATGTAGTTTTTGCCCTTGGCTCTGTCAATACAGTGTATTACATTTATTGACTTGCATATATTGAACCATCCTGCAGCCATGGGACAAATCCTAGTTTGTTATGTTATGTAATCTTCTTTATGTTTGCTGCATTCTGTTTGCCAACATCTTATTGATGATTGCTCAGTCTATGTTCACTAGAAAGATTGGCTGTAGCACTCTTTTTGGTTGGATTCATCTTTGATTTTGATACCAGGAAAATACTTGATTCCGGGAAAATATGACAGATAGATAATAGCAGCTATGGAGGCTCTCTGAGATAGCCAGCTTAGATTCCAGGAATGGTGTGGTGTGGGGACTCAGGAATGAACTAAGCTGAGAGAAACCAAGTGGAAATGCAATCCTGGTGCTACGACTGGAGCAGTTAAGTCTCAGTGCTGAAGCTGGAACCTGCGCCTCTGGAAACCATGGCTTGAATTTCCTGCTGCTGCTGCTGCATCTGAATCCCCACAGCAGGAACAGAGATGTGAAAGCTCTGAGAGCTGGAATCAGCAAACCAAATTGAGAGCAGAGCTGGCGGGAAGCCCTGCATCGACCTGCGGTTGAGTGAGAGGAACGAGGATCCTTCCATAGACTAGGAGGCTCCAACAGAGGACTTTCTGGGACCAGGGAAATTAGCCAGAACAGGACACTGCACTGACTTCAGTCACATGTTCCCCTCTCAAGCAGGATTGGTGTGGAGCGCTTGACTTGGGTGATGCCACAGACTAAGACTCAGTAGGCTAGCCCAAACCAGGTCTCTGCACCTGGCAGTGCACCCTAATGCAGTGAAACCTTGAGCAGGTTGACTGACCTGGAGGGGTGGGCCCAGCATAGACTGCCCAAGTGTGTGTCTCCCTAGTGCACTGCAGTGGGTGAGAACACCTAGCCGGCATGATTCAAACAAACTGTAACCGATAAAGAAAGAAACTGGGCCTCCTATATATGCTTGTATGAGAGGAACAAAAAGTATGGGAAGAAGGAGCAACAAGAAAGGGTCCTCAGTCCCCGAGCTTGAGAACACTGATCCAGGAAAGATAAATGCAAAGGAGAATGAGGACAGAAAACATGCAATATCAGGCACAGCACCAATAGACATAAAGCGATATCTCCAGGATCTCATGGAAGAGTTCAAAAGTGAAGTATTTAACCAAGTAAAGCAAAATATAAGTAAAATAGTTAAGGAAATGCTAAGCAACTCCCAAGAAAAAGCAGATGGTGGAATGGAAGAACAGAAAAAGGGGGAGAATTGTTTGATGGAGAAAATAGAGAAAACGTAGAATACATGAAGCAGGTTCAAAGAGATTACTAGGAAACTAAAAACTCTATTGAAAGCTGGCATAACAGCTTGAAAGAAACTAAGGATAGATTATCTGAACTGGAGGATATATTTGTAATGTGGGAGCATGAAAGGAAAAACTTCTTAAAAACAACAAGGAAACAAGCAGTAACAATACAAAGGCTAGAAGATGATAAGAGGATCTTATCATCAGTAACAATACAAAGGCTAGAAGATGATAAGAGGACCTTAAGAATTAAAAATGTAAAGGAAGAAGCAAGGATACAAACAAATGAACTGCAAAGGCTATTCACACAAATAATCAAGGAGAACTTCCCAAATATGGGAAAAGGTAAAGATACTCAGATCTATGAGGCACACAGGACCCCAGCCACCTACAACCGAAACAGAACAACACCCAGGCATATAATAATTAAAATTCCAGAAATCCAATACAAGAACAGAATATTACAAGCTGTCAGAGACAAGAAACATATCACTTACAAGGAAACACCCATCAGAATTACAGCAGACTTCTCGGCACAAACTATCAAATCATGAAAAGCATGGGATGAGATAATTGAAGCTTTGAAAGACAATAAGCTCCAGCTAAGATTGATATATCCTGCACAACTGTCCCAAAAATTGATGGAAAAACAAAGTGCTTCCAGGATAAAGAGGAACTAGGGGAATTTGCAGCCACCAATTCAACTCTACAGAGAATACTGCAGGACATTCTAAAAGAGAAAAATACCAAGATTCCAGAAACAGTGGCAGAGAGCCCACAATGAATGGAGCAGAAAGTGAAATGAAGAAGACAAACTGACAGCTAATGACAGAAAACTGACAGAAAAAGAGCTCAACAGAAATGAAGCAGAGCAGGTTTGATGGTATGAACAGCTATTTTGGAGAAAACAAGACATCATAATAGGTAGTGCTGATTTAGTATCCTCTTGTTTTGAAGTCCCATCAAGCTTTTGTTCTTCTGTCTCCATTGGTCTTAACATGTTGTATCTTATTGGATTTTATTATATGTGATAATATAAACAAAAACTTTTATAGACAAGGAGATAATACAGAAACCATTGTTCATTTTATGTTAGTTGGCTCTAAATACTCTTTAATGCTCTTTCATTCTCTTGAATGGTTTTACATTGTCTTGATATGTTTGATGCTACAGTATACGAAGTTATACTCAAAGATTTCAAGGAAAGAGACACTATGGTAACTACTTTTATGTCGGGATATCTTGTGGTGAAACACTATTTTGCTTAAATGGTTGTGTTCTGATCTGTGCTGTTTTGTTGTTATGTCCTCTTTTATCTCAATCTCCTTTTTTATTATTTGCTTTTTTATTTTTATCTTTTTAATTAAGGGAAAAAATAAATAAAAATAGCAAGATATATTATAGTAACCCACTTTGATTTCCTATTAACTTGATTTGAAACCCTGTATTGCTCTCACCATTTTGCTTTGACTGATTTTATTCTATTCTGCTTTGCTTGATAGTACCACGTTTGAGAGTATAAGCAACATCTGTGAAGACAATAAGATTGACTATGATTCCCATTCTGGTTTGACTATTATCTTCTTTCGAAGTCCTGTAATGTCTCCAATGTTTTGGTTTTATTGGTTTTGTTCTTTACTGTTTTGTTCAATTTTATTATAACTGATGGTATAGGCAATTCTTTTTAAGATAACAAGAGGCATTATGGTAACCATTGTTGATCACTTTGTATTCTGTTTTTACATTATGTACTATGTCCATCCTTTTGATTTGACTGACTCTGTTTTGTTATGTCACATATGGTTTTATTCTCTTCAAAAAATAAGTATTAAGAACTGTGGGAGTAATAAAACCCAAAATGTGTAATTGTCATTGTAAAAAATAGAGGAAAAGAAAGTGCTCTAAAGGATATAACTGCATGTATATTTAAGCATATAAGACATATAACCATATTACTGAGTTTTTTTGGACCATTGAACATAACTGTTTGCAGTCTCACTGTTTGAATGTTGACTTTATATGTTTTAATTTTGTAACTTGAACAACTATTTCTAAGATGACAACATGTAATCTATTAACTAGTGATTTCCTACTGTTTATTTTTTGAAATTCTGCATAACTTGTACCTTTTTCTGTTTTATTTGCTTTTTCTCCTTAAATAAAATTTTTTAAAAAAGAAAAAGAAAACAATTTAGGCTATAGTGTAGCCACTGGTTATTTCCTATTACATTTTTTTTGAAGTCTTGTATCACTTTCACAGTTTTGATTGGCTTTATTCTGTTTTACTTTGTTTTATTTAAAATAAAATTTAAAAACAAAAGTTTAAAAAAAGAAAATACTTGGTCCCAGGAATGAGTTTGGCGTATTGCTTTTCTTTCATTTTCATTAAAGGAGTTTGAAGAGTAGTGGCATTAAGTGTCTAAATTTCTTGTAGAATTCAGCAATCAATCCATCAGCACATGGGCTTTTCTTGTTCAGTAGGTTCTTAATTATATGTTCAACTTCACTGATGGATACTGGGTTATTTAGAATTTTTATATCTTTCAAATTCATCTTTGGTAATTTGCCTATATCTATAAATCTGTCCATTTCTTCTGTATTTTTCATCTTATCAGAATAAAGTTTCTTAAAGTATTAATGATCTTCTAGATTTCTGTAGGACCCTATGTGATATCACCCTTTTCATTCTTAATTGCATAGATTTAAATTTTTCTTTCCTTTTATGATTAGCCTTGCTAAGGATCTATCCATTTTATTTAATGTTTTGAAGAATCAACTCTTCAATTCATTGATTCTTTGTATTGATTTTTGAGTCTCCATTGCATTTATTTCTGTTCTAATCTTTATAATTTTCCTCCCTCATACAAAATTTGGGCTTGTCTTGTTTTTATCTTTCTAGAAGTTTGAAGTTCAACATTAGATTGTTTATTTGAGCTCACTGTGTTTTTCTGATGTGACTGTTCACTGCTATAAATTTCCCTTGTAGGAGTGCTTTCATTGTGTCTGATAAATGCCAGTATACTGTAGCAGTATTATCATTTAGTTGTAGAAATTATCTAAATTTTCTTTAATTTCATCAATTACCCACTGGTTGTTAAGGAGGGTGTTATTTAATTTCCATGTGCTCGTGTAGTTTTTGTGGTTTCTTTGCCATTGTTTTCCAATTTCATTGCACTACAATCTGATAGTATTTATGGGATAATCTCAGTTCCTTTGCATCTACTTAAACATGTTCTATGAGCTAGGATGTGTTCTATTTTGGAGAATGTTCTGTGTGCTGCTGAAAAGAGTGTATATTCTGATGCTGTGGGGTGCAACAGTCTGTAGACATTTACCTAGCCCATTTGTTCACATGTTTGATTTAGTACTGCTGTATCTTTGTTGATTTTTCATCTTGTTGATCTGTCTACTTGTGACCATGGGGTACTGAGGTCTCCCATTACAATGTGTTAGTGTTTATTTTATTTTCCATGTCTATTAATATTTATTTTACACAGTTGGTATACAGATATACGATGCATATAGATTCATGATTATTACCTCTTCCTCTAGGAGTTTTCCCTTAAGAAGTATGTAGTGATCTTCTTTGTCTTTTTTCATCAGTCTTGGCTTGAAGTTCATTTTCTCTATAAATAGAATAGGTACTCTTATTTTTTTTCTGGGTTCCTGTTTCATGAAGCATGGTTATGCATACTTTGATTTGTAGCTTATGAATTTCTTTCAGAGCTAAATGTGTTTCTTGTATGCAGCACATCGTTGGATCTTGCTTCTTGATCAATTTTTAGTCTGTGTCTTTTGACTGGTGAATTGAGACTTTTTACATTGATAGTTATAACTGGTATGTGTTGACTTATCCTTGCCATATTATTTCCTTGTTGTTGATTCTCTTTCACTTTTGTTTAATTTCTTCCTTGCTTGTTATATTTTTTCCATTTTTGTTCTTGGTATTGTACTCTTGTTTATTTTTTCTAAACTTTCCTTCAGAACATTTTGGAGAGCTAATTTGATGATTATGAATTTCAGTTGTTCTTTATCATGAAAGTTCTTATTTCTCTATTGATTTTCAAAGATAGTTTTACAGAGTATATCAGCATAGGTTGAAGGTTGTTTTATTTTAGGACTTTCAATATTTTACTCCAAGTTATCTTTGATTTATAGTTTTGTGTTGAGAAGTCTACTGGAATTGTCCTTTACCCGTGGTTTATTTCTTTTCTCTAACAGATTCAATATTCTGCTTTTTGATTAATTTCTGGAATCTTGATTATTATATGCTTTGGTGTGGATTTATTTAGGTCATGGCTATTTAGAGTTCTATATGCCTCATGTACCAGTATGCCAAATTATTTTTCCATTCTTGGGAATTTTTCTGTCATAACTTCTCTGAACAGGTTTTTTAAAAATATGGTTTTCACTGTCTTTTGACTTTTAATTTACTCCAATGAATCTTATGTTGTTGTTCTTTTAATCATCTTACACATGCTGGATTGATTTTTCATGGTTCCTTGCTATTTTTAAGAATTTTTTTGTGATGGCTAACCCACATTCTCTCTTCACCTTGGTTCATTATGTGAATATATTTTCAACAGAATTTTTAATCTCCTAGATATCTGTTCAAATCTGCTTCATGGGTTCCATTTCTTTCCTATGTTGGGCGTTCATGGTTTCCATCACATTTCCTAAGTGCCTCTATTTTTTTTTATTTGTGTGTACTCTAGATTCACTTAGCAAGTCATTCATTTTGATTATCATCTATTTTTTCACCTGAGAGATTATTTCTGATTTTCTCTGTGGCCTCATTCATCTGTTTTTTCACTTCTGTTGCTACCATTTTAGAAAATTCAGGTGAGTGATTTCTGATTTCTCATATCTCATTGTTTCCTGGACTTGTGCTGTATGGGTTGAAGATATGCGATTTTGTTTTGCTTCTACATCTTGTCCTTTTCTACTTTTAAATTTTAATTTGTTTTCTGTATTGATGCTTATAAATTGCTTATAAGGTAGGTAGCTTTATTATTAGTGTGAAGGCCAAGAAAATATTCATTTTTCAGAGGTTTCTTTTAGGTTTATCAGGCTCTTGGATTTTGTTAATGACCAATATCTTACCTTCACAATTGATTAGGGATGAGAAATTTTTCTGTATTTAGCTCAGTAGCCAGTCATTTGATAATATACTATGGTGATGATTATAACCCCACACAATCAGTTTTGTCATACAAGAGAGAACATACCACAGCTATGGCACCCTGGCTGAAATAGTACAATTAACAATAACAACAGCATCAAGTACAACCTGGAAGCTGGCAAACTCTCATAACTATTAATTTGGTACTTCTAATCATAGGGACAAGACCTGTAGTTATATAACAAATTCCAACATAAGCCAGGAACTTGTATGCTGTGAATTTCCCATTAGTAGAGTAATTTTATTCTGAGCAAGAAGACTTAAGTGGGATAAAGGAAAGAATATCAAGATAAATGAAAAGAAATACAGAAGAAGAAAGGCTTAAGGATGAAGGACAAAGGACAAAGGACAAAGGACAAAGGATTATCATCTAAGTTTTAGGAAACTGGAGAGGAGGACAGTATTGAAATAATGGAGGAGAAAGCAAAAGAATATTGAAGTGAATCGAAAGAGACAGTGTTCACTCACATAAAAATATCACAACATGAGGGCTGGCAATTTATTTTGGCAGTTGAAGCCCTTACTAGCCCTTGCGAGGCTGTGAGTTCAATCCCCAGTACAAAAAAAAAATCATGATGAAAATATCAAAAAATATTGAAAAACAATTGAGGAACAAGAGGAAAAGATGAACAAATCAAACAATAAGAGTAAAAAACTGAACAACCCAAAGGAAAAAAAGGAGAAAAAAAGCAAAACCAATCAAACAACAACCCAACAATAAAATTCATCTAGTGCCCTAAATTCTTTTTGTAGATCAGAGCCCAAATCTGTGCTAAGTAACCTTGACAAGTCTTACGTAGGATTAGTGTTGTGTGTGGAACTGATCTTGGCCTCCAGATGTGGGGATTGAGGCCAGAGTCTTCAACTTTCTGAATGTCTTTGGGTGGCTCACCCATGTCTCCTTACCCCTTTTGTCCCTTTGTCACTCTCTCCGTTGCTGTGGCACACTCAGACAGAAGCAGCTCTGGGCTGCTCCCAGTACAGTTGGCCCCTCCTGGTCCTTGCATAGCTCTGCTGTTTCACTCCACTTGCACTTCTCTTCACTCTCAGACCCCCAGGAATAAGACAGGAGAGTGGTGCTCTTCTACTCACTATCTTCCCAGCCTCCACTGTGGTCCCTAATTTTGTTGTCATTAGAGGTTCCACTTAGCTGCTATGGCATATGACAAAAACCAAAGCAAAACAAGCAAACAAAAAAACTACCAAACCAACCATCCAAAAAGCACTGGCAGCCCATCAGGAAGGGACTGTCTTCCTGTTTACTCACCCCTGTGTGTGCTGGTGAAGCTGCAACATTCTCTGTTTTGAGGGGGATACATGCCTAGATCTTCTCCTACAGAGTTTACAAGAATTGATTTTATTACATGTGATGGTATCAACAGCTACTTAGAAGAAAATGAGACATTATGGTAGCCATTGGTGATTTCCTATAATCTTGTTTTGAAGTATAATAATGCTTTTATTCTTTGCTTTGATTGATTTTAGTTTTTTTCTATTATTTGATTTCAATATGGATGAAGTTATAGACAGCTATTTTGAAGAGAATAAGAGACACTGTGGTAATCATTGTTGATTTTCCTGTTGTCTGGTTTTGAAGGCCTAAAATGCTTTCATTATTTTGTTTTGATCAGTTTTATACTATTTTGTTTCATTTGAATTCAATGTGTGTGAAAATATGGACAACTATTTCAAAGAAAATAAGAGACATTGTGGTAACCACTGTTGATTTCCTGTTGTCTTGTTTTGAAATCCTGTGTTGCTTGCATTGTTTTGTTCTGATCTGTTTTGTTCTATTTTGGTTTGTTTTATTCTCTTTAAAATATAAAAAAGATGTCCCAGATCTAACCTGTGTGGCTTGAGTTTGTCACGCTGTTAGAGTTCATCAGTGTTTTGGGAGCTTCCTAGAATGGAAGTTCTTGCTTCACATGCAGGCAGAGCTCCCACAGTCAGTCCTTTGGGCTGCTCAGTGTTTTATAAAATCCTATACTTGCATTTTGACTGACCTACAAGTGTCTTATTTCAGCAGGCATGTATGCCCCTCCTTTTCTTCCAGTTACCTGTGTTTTTAGATGGTTTTCTCTGAGTAACTCTAACATGGCTTTTTCTCTGTTCATCCATGTTGAATACTACCCTGCTGATATATTTTGAAATTTAGATATATCTAATCATTTTCTGTGGAATCCAGAAATTTAAAAAACAAACTGTGAGTGGGAAACATTCTTTAAGGTTTTGAAGTTTTAATAAATTCAAATTCATAGCTTGACATTTTGACTACAAACATTGAACTCAGGGTTACATAGCTAAATTCAAATTTAAAAACTCACATAACTTACTCCTTTTCTTTATACTATTCAGCAAATGTCAGCTTCTGGTCGTTCCTCATCAAAAACTTGTCTAGTCTTCTGGAGGCCACTGAACTATAATTAAATAAGAATAATTTATAAATGGACAACGTTTGTCAATTCGGTTTCCAGAGCAGTTTGTATCCTCATCTCTAAAACTAGTCAATTCAGAGTGAACTTTATCTCAACACTATGCGGAAAAACTTACAGATGGCATCAATACAGTGAAAAATGTGTACATTTCCCAGACTGTTGTTGCTTTAAAGTGCATATAGTGTGTCAGCTGTATTTGTTTCAGTCTTATGGTAATACACAGATTCATATTCAAGTATGTCATCCACATGCAGAAAGATTCTCAGTAATCAACCTTAGAAAGATCTAAAGTGTTATTTAAGTGTCTACTTTCAATCCTGTTTTCCTTTACTTCATAAGCACATGTTAATTGTATCTTTCTGAGCTTCTGCTAGGACTTAAGGTTAAGAGCAGACTTCTCCTTTATATGATTCTACATCTATCTATCTATCTGTCTATCAAATTGGAATACAAAGAAATAGGAGTGATATTCTCAATAGTCCTTCAAAGACTTAAGCAGCTCCTGTGGTAGTTATTTTGGTTTCTTAAGTGCCTGTGGTAACTCATTCTCACTAATCCATCTGGTCAACAGATTTTATTGGTATTAACACTTATGTGTCACAAGTCAAAATTTAGCTTTTGCTCTCATTTTCTGTGAAAGCTTATTGTGAGGAATGGTGAGGAGGTGTTCAGGGGAAATCCAGTCCAACTTTTGTGGCTTACAGAAAAGGCAGATGAGTTACCATTCCAGCATGAAAGGGAAACCTCAGACATTGGGCTCTAACTACAGTTTCCTAGGTCTGATAACAGTAGACCACCAAAGCAATATCTCCATGGTTCCAGTGGAATACTTTTCACCCTCCTTTAACTGCAGTCAGACGCTTGTTAAGCAACAGCAACAAGCATGCTAAAAAAAGAATCCTGGCCTTCGGGTTTGTCACACTGCTATGGAACTGCATTGCATAGACAGCATGCCCAGACATCTAGCATGTACCTAATGAGTGCTTTGCTGTACCCTCGGCTGTGTAGACCTCTGCTGCCTTCACCTCCTTGACAAGCTGGGGTTCTGACTCAGAATGTTTCTATTCCATATACACAGTTTAATTTTGTGCCACCATGGCTGTGCTTTAAAGTGTGCCATAATATAACGTCAGCATGTATATTCACCCGGAAGGCACCCAGAAGGCAAACTGGAATACAGGCTAATGCTAACCTCGGCTGTTTCTTGGGAGCAGGGAAGCTATTGAATGCATATGATCAGCCTACTGAAGCTCAAAACAAAATGTGAAAGTCTTTCCTACTCTATAAGTAAAGAGAACATTTAAATTTCATTAACTTTAACATTTGCATCATCTGCTCTTGTAAACAAAATATGACCTATTTCCTTGGAAAACCCTAGAATATTTGCTGGCCTTCTGAGGTATGGTCATACATGTATATCCTGCACACAAATTTCCACACATTCATTTGATGATCATAGGCTATGTTACAGTTGAGAGTGATCATGTAGGAGGTGTAGGGGACAGATGAGTGTATTGAGGAGCAAACCATTTGATTCACACGTATGACACACAAGTGAAGTTCACTTATTGTTTGGTTTTATTTCCTAGGTGAACCAGGTGCAGGATAGAGCTGGGATAGAGTTGTCTGCATGTTTTCATGTGCTGTGGGTTGGAAATGGTTTGCAGTAGAACATCCCACCTTGATTTAAAGTTCCCGCTCTGAACCTTACAGGCTGTGGGGCTTTGGCAAAATGATATAACCTCTCTGAAGCAGAGTTTCCTCTATTTTACAATAGAGGAAATTATACAAATCACATAGGTTCTTGTAAGAATTGAAAATGGCCTATATGAAGTGTTTCTCAACAAGTGGTATCTTGTATTTACCCTTGTCACTGATACCATGCCAACCTTATGCAGCACCGAATCCTTCCAGATGAGCTTCCAGGGAACTGGACACAAACACCGTGTGTCTCGATCTGGTTTTGGTTTGAGACTGGGTTAGTTTTAAGTGAAAAGCTAAAATTCGTAGATGTGTTGGATACACATCTAAGGCATTTTCTCATTGTAATTCTGAAAATGAGTGGACCTGTGAAAGTGTCCAATATATTCAAGGAATGTGAAGAATGAGCCTTATAATAACAGTAGCCAGGAATGAAGAAACACTCCAGTAATTTAACAGTAAGTAAAAGGGAAAAATTAAAAATAACTCCCAAGACCTATGTCATCTCTGGGTTTCAGGCTGTAATTTTTTATAATTTGGGTCTAGAATGGTTCAAAGGCTCAAATGTTAAAAGATCAGTCCCAGGTTGGCATCACTGAGTGATAAAAGTCTTTAAATGGCAGCCCTGAAATAGGCCTTAGGTCATTGGTGGTATGTTTCAAAGGGGTAGGTGACCTCAGCCTTTCTCTTTTTCTTGGATTTGTTTTCTGTCCACGAAGTGAGGAATTTCAATACACCATGTTTTCCTATATGTGCTGCCCTATATGTGCCTCACTTGGAGCCTACTGTATGTGAACCAAAATGTCTTCAACTCTATGTGGACAGAAAAGAAACCTTTCCTGTATATAAGGTTATTACTTCTGGTCTTTTGTTATAGTGCTAGAAAGCTGACTAACAGAAGTACCATATAGCTTGGAGTGGATGTGGTCTCTGTGTCCATCAAGACTCCATGACGGAAAATCATTAGAAGGTAGAATATTTAGAACTCACCAAGGAAACTGTAGTGAATAGGTTATATGACTGGGCTGTATGTTGGAGGAGGTGCTGAATTTGTAATATAGTCTCTCAATTTTTCCTCCACTTAATGGCCTTTACTGTTGTATTTTCCACTCTCAGGTGTGCTGGTACCCCAACTCTTTCACTTTCAGACAAGTAACTTTGTAAAGCTCACATTTGATGCTGCCCAAATTGCTTTGCCTATTTTATTTTGTGCTGCTGATCACAAAATGACAGCATGCATGGGCCATTCAAAAATGGGGCAAATATGCCTAAAAAGAATTTTGGCAGCCAGTCTAGCATTTCTTTTGTAGTTTAAGTGACTCAACACTTACCCACGGCTTTCCCCAGCCCAACTCCACCACTGTGGCCCTTGGCATAGAATTCTATTCTTTGTGATTTAGTTGTTCTTTCATAGGTTGGGTGGGTTGTGACAGAACTGTTTTCAAAGTATTTCAGTGACATTCTTGTTGAATGACTCAGTCTCAGAAAAAACTATTCAAAATTTCAAGTTAAAATTAAGCCTTAAATCTTTCTTCTTTTGCAGATGATATGTCTATCATTTTGACGTGGTAATGCCTTGATGGGCATGTGATGTCTGAGCACACTAAATTGTATATATTAAATATATAAAGATTTTGTACATTAATAATACTTCAATAAAAGTGTTAAAGTTGAAAAGAAAAACCCTTTTTTGTTTCTTAAGTGGAATGCAGAGATAACCTATTACCATTACTTTATATTTGCAACAAACTCCAGGAAGAGTTCATGTTTTCTGTTCTCGCCTATGAATAGGAGCACTGTTGGTTTATTTTACTCCAGACAATGTAGCTTGATAACTGCATGTCTGAAAAATATGTGAATACTGAGGAAGACTACAGAGGAAGTCTGGAATTTTCTGTATGATCTGGGATGGCCCAGTTTTAAACTTAATAGCAGACAGAAGTTTTTTCCAGCTCTTTAATTTTTGGAGTATTTTTATAAAAATAAAAATTGTGTGTGTGTGTGTGTGTGTGTGTGTGTGTGTGTGTGTGCTCATTAGACAGAAACAGAGAAAAATCAAAGTGAATACTGGTCTAATATTTTAGATTTTAAAAATAGATATCTTCTAAGCAAGCAGTCGTGAGATCGATCCCTGGTACTGCTAAAAAGGAAAAAGACAAAAAAAAAATTAGATATCTTCCTTAAAGTTCTGTTGGCAAATGTTAATATTTTTCAGAAGGAGAGCTCATATTGGGCTCAATTGTTGCTCATTATTATAAAGGGGATTAACTTACATCTCGACACAGACATTTTGTCTTTGCTTTTCTGGCATTATTGCTTCAGAAATTTTAATACAACCTGAATGGGAACCTGTAGCATCTTGATTTTCCCAACTCAATCATAACTTCGCCAGAGTGCTACAGACTTGTTGTCTGCTGGCTTTGTGATGACTGCTGAGTCCTAACTTGGTTCTTTCACATGTTAAAATGTGGAACTTCAAGGGACTAGGAAGGTAGGTAGATTCTTAAAAATAGAACCCTGACTCTTCAATTATAAATAATCCTGGTGAGAGAATGGGGGAAAATATTTAATGAAGTGACTGTGACCATGTAGAGATTTCTTCAGTGCACTAAAATTCTGAAAGTTATGTTCTAAAATGCATGAAAATTCAAAATTAAGAACATATGAAAATGAATAGGAGTATCTTTCAAGAAAGTCTCCACAAGGTGATAGCCTTCTGCAGTGACAGATATGGGAAATTGTAGGAGCCACTGCAAAGAAAGAGAGAGCGGGTAAAGGAATGGTTCTCTGTTTGGGTCAAAGAGGTACAGTAATGTCAACAAAGCCAGGAGAAAGGTAAGATTTCAGAACCCTGGCTAGACATTCAGTGAAAATCCCTCGCTGGGAAAAATAAAAGCACATAGATAATGTTCAGTCCAGGAAAGGGAGGATGTGCTGGGTAAAACAGATGATGCAGCGTGACCTTCTAGCATAGGGAGACGTTCCCCTGTCTCCATTTCCCTTCTAACCTTCCAATTGCGATCATCATCTTGTCTCACCCAGATAAAAGCCTAAGTCTCTTCAATAGTCCTCTTGCTTTTACTTCTATTTTCTTGCAATTCTTTCACAGAACATATGGGACACATTTTTAAAATCACAAACCAAATTATATTATCTCTTGCTTAAAATCCCTAGGAGCCCATCCTTGCCGGATGGCACCTTTTTACCTTGCTGTTTATTCTTTGCTCCTTGTGGATCAGAATAGCCCAGGGAATTGTCCTTTCATCTCAACTTGAATGTGTCAAACTCATCTTGCCTGTAGGAGCTTTAGGATGACTCCGAGTGGCCCTCTCTGCTTGCAGTGCTTTCTTCTCTGTTATCTTCTAGCAGGGTATCTTGTTTGTCATTCATATCTCAGTCTGAATAGCCTTCTTGTCCTATTTAGAAGGGTCACCCACTAATTTCTGTAGAGGAAGGAGTGTATCAACGTCATATTTCTTGTTTATATCCATCCTCTGTCTCTCACTCTCTCTCTCCCTCTCTCTTTCTCTGTCTCTGTCTGTCTCTTCCTCTCTCCACTAACAGGGATGTTCCACAAAGGCAGGTACCCTATGTTATTCACTGCTGTCTTTTCCAAGTGCCCAGACTATTGTCAGGCAGATTGGTATATAATAATCTCTCATGAGGGGCTGGGGATTTAGCTCAGGGGCACAAGCACTTTCCTGGAAAGCATGAGTTCATGAGTTCAATCCCTGATAAACTCCCCCCAAAAAGCTTTCATGATACGGGACTATTTATTTATTTATTTATTGGCAATACTTGTGATTGAACCTAGGCTTGTTGTGCTGTTACATTCCTAGTCCTTTTTTATTTTTTAAATTTTAAGACACTGTGTCATTGGTTTTTAATTTTCTCAGGATTGACTTGAACTTGTATATAGCACTACACCTGGTTGAATGACTGACTGACCAAATGATTAATAGCCAATAATTTTTGTAAGATCATAATTAATCACTTTAGGGAAGATATTGATGGGGAAAGTCCACAGCCTTTGGAGCTGATGTTGAATAAACCAGTATAAAAGGCCAAAATTGGTCAATGTGTTGCTTACTTTTCTCTTGCTGCTAAGACAAAATATCCAATGCCCAAAATTAAGGAAGGAGAGGTTTATTTAGCTCACAGTTCATGGAGGTTTTCTGCTGGGTCCAGGGCAGGTTCATGGCAGAGGACAACAGTTCATGTTGCAGAAGACAGAAAAAATAACAAGAGCAAAAAGAGAGGAGCATGCAGAGACTTCCTCTGTCCCTTATAGTGTATGTAGGCCACCCACTGAAGGCTGGGCGTAGCACTCACACACAGAATCCCAGCATTGGACCATGAGTCAGTCACAAATTCTAGAAGCTTTCCTACATGACTACATGAAGCTTTAGGGGGACTTCGATATACAAACCATAACCGTGGGGAATGAGACTGAAGCAGTAGCATCAAGAATTGGTGGAAAGCATTTGAAAACTGGATAGAATTGTTTGGTACTTTTGTGAAAAATAGAGTATACATTTTTATGTGCAAACAAAAACTATGTCTTTAATGCAAAGTGAATTATGTCACACTTCCTCACAAGTCACAATTAATTTTCCAAACAGTTTTCTTACTAATACAAGAAATGTTTTTGTTAGATAACTCTAGAACACCTAATTTTTCCAATTGCAAATTCTATTGATGTTTATATATGTATGATGTGCACTCTTCATTTTAGTTGATTTTAATTAGTTTTCAGCATTATAAAAATCCACAGAGAAGGCCACAATTAATATGCATCTATTTTCATTTTATTTATTTTATTTTCCAATGGAATCACAGCAGCCATGATTGGTAAGTGTCATCTCCATTACAGAGCTTGTATTGCCCATATGATACCTGATGTAAACTAAATACTCATAACTAGACTTTCTCTACAAAATAAAAAAAGGAACAAAACTAAAAAAAAAACCCTGAAAATCTTCACTCATTTGTAATGTTGCAAAGATGTCATCTGTTGATAACAATTGTGTAGGTCATTTATTTTAATGCTAAAGTCATCTTCAGCTCCTTGAATGACTGGCAGTTCTGAACTAGCTGTTCACTGCGTTCTTCATTTTCAAGTTTCCTATGCAACCCGGAATGAGCTATGTTAGCTCAATTTCCTCGACTATGAAATGGATTCAATAAAGACTCTGCGAAACCGCAAACTGTAGCTGAAACAAGTCTTATGCTAACAATGGTCTGTTTTGATGAAGTTTTGTGTCTTCTCACTTCCATGAGCCCCAAGAGATGCTATTTTACACACTCATCAGAATTATTTAGGTTGGGAATTTTTGTCCAAAATATCCCCTATTCTCACATCCAACATATAAAGATTCAGAAATAGTGCAAAATCCCAATATAAAAAACTCATTACAGACCACTTAATGCAAAAGGACCAGTGAATGGAACTCAATTAGGGCTTTAGACGTGGCTCTAGCTACTAAGAGAGTTGTCAAAGGAAAAGCAGGAGAAAGCTATCAGAGTATCTGTGCAGTGGCCCTCAGAATTTGAGGGTCTGTGCCCACGGGCAAAAGGCAGCTTCTTATCTTTATCTTTATCAAATTATGCTAGAAAAAATGACTTTCTATTCTGTTTTTCCTTGTAGCTGGAGACTCTTTACATCTGAGGTTTCAAGATAAATGAACTAAGACAGACACACAGCTTAAATATCACATACGTTTTTATATGAGAAACACAAAGTAGAAATCTTTATTTAATAAATAAATATTAATGAATAAATAAAGAGCAAAATAAAAGTTAGATGATAAGAAATGGAGATTGATCTTCAAAAGGGGAGCGGACCAAGAGATGAAGGAGAGGGGGAAGGGAATGAAAAAGAATTAAGATGCATAATGTATGTGTGCAAACGTGCCATGAAGGATGTAATCATTGTACACTTCAAACATGTACTAATATAAAATAGACACTGAAAAAAAAAAGAACATGGCTTTATCTGCTTGCCACACCAGGATCCTGCTGGAGAGGAGAAGGGAGGCAAGGTACCCTATTAGGCCTAGACACATTCAGGAGGTCACTTAGTGTTTTCAGAAAGGATAAAGATGGTCTGGCCTCCAGAAGCCCACAGGTGGGTCTGTCAGGGGAGACTATCTTGAGGTGAAGCAGCAAGATGAGCGATGTAGCTGCAGATGGCTAAGAAAAACACAAAGCAGAATGAAAATTGGTATTTCAGTCAGACCGATGCTGTGGGATCTGTGAGACGGAGATGCCAGAAATGATCTACCGATGTGAAAAGAGAGAGAAAAATAGTGACCGATGGCAAGTGGAGAGCATCAAGAATAAAAAGCAACCAAGTATTTTGGAAGAAGGACAAAGGAAATACACAGTAACAAAAATGAGAAGACAATGAAACTCAATTTCCATAGTTACAGAAGGACCACAGGTATAAATTAGAAATTCATACAAGGGAGAAGAGACCTTGGTAGATTTTTGGGATGCTAAGGATAATTCCACAAGTATCCATCCAAAAGTATAGACCTGCCATGCCATGCAAAGAACTAACATGAGCACATCTATGCCCATTTCAGTAAGCTTACGAGTCTAAGACTCTCGGGATGACAGACTCGACCACATGTTCCATTCTGTTGTACCCAGAGGCCATCTATGAACCTCCCAAGGTCCGCACGCCGCTTCTATGGAAAGGAGCACCAACATTCGCTCTCTAAGTCGGCCATGAGCGTCAACTGTCAGTGCACGCAGCTTCTATGGCTGATGACTCCTCATATGCTAGGAAAGCAACCTAATATGTTAAAGGATAAAATTAATATAAACTTACACCCTTGAAAAGATGAATATTTGCTAATCTGTTGTCATTAATTGTCCCAAAGACAACAGATCTTTCACTTACCACTAACTTTCATGCATTATAAAGTGCCTGCATTTTGTCCTTAATAATACACATTCCTTAAAAAACCAGGGCATTTTGAAGGGAAATTGTTTCCATATTTTCAAGTGCAAGAGAAAAAAGTTTTGCCTGCAATACCCTTTTGTTTCTGGAGCCAGTGATAACTTCAGAGAGCACAGTGGCAAAGGACAGATGAGCCAACTTGGCTAAATAGAAAGTACTAGGGTAGTAAAGGTGATAATAATCTCAATAGTTAACTGAAATAAATTGAGACTGTGAACTGTTATCGATTAGTAATTATACTCAAAAGAAAAAAAATGAATATAAAATGTACAAAATGTAGTTGCGGTATAAAGAAGGGTCTGTATAATATATATTGAATTATTTATTGATTTTAATGAGGGAACACGAATAAGTGGAATTCCTTTAAAGCCCTGTGCTACTTGAAATTTTAATAAATTCACTCCTATAAAAGATGTAAAGAATCTGCGAAGCGTTACAGAGAAAATTTACCCAGACAGTAGCATGTTTGATTGCAGGAATCTTTCAATGTATCCACCATGATTTTGAATAATGATGTCATTCAGCATAGCACAGCTTTTATAACCTAGAGTATAAAAAGAAATTTATAAAAAAGATGAGTAAATTCCATCTCTCTTACATTTTGCAAATTTTTATATCTCTTATAGATGCAAATGTATTAAAATTCAAACTGCACATTTATTTTATGAGCATGTTGAATATGATTCTTTTGCTTATTTTAGTGATGTGTTTGTTTATAAGTACAAAAATGTGCTTGTTTCTATTTGTGTGAGAAAGAAGGGGAAAATACAGAGAATTGTGAGTAACGCAAATAGTCCAGAAAAAGGGAGGAATTATACCGAGGTGGCAGAGGACCCCCAACTTCAAACCATGAGCACCGCTGTAGCCAGCTAAGGAGAGGATTCAGCATGGTGATGAGCATGTGACCAGAGGGAAGTCAGCTACAGATGTGGCTGCTCATCATCCAGGGTGAGCCCTCCAGGTGGCTCTGCTAAAGCTAACAGAATGCTAATCAGCACCTTTTAAACTTTACTTTTAATTTATTTTCTATTATTTTCAGAATCTTTTTGCTTGGATTTGTTTTGGCTGTTATATAAAAAAAAATCACACATACTATGTGGTGTTTCTATATGTGAATATAGTACGTAATGTTTAAAACAGGCTAATTTTATCTTCTTATTTATTGTTACTCTATGGTGAAAGCTTTAAAAGTCACTTCTTCTGGATCTTGGTTGAAACGTACACGTCATTATTGTCATCTATCATACTTCGTGGTGTGACAGCAGACTTGAACTTCTTACTCTGATCTTTCTATAAGGTGACCACAGTCATCTTGTCTGTATCCCTCCTCTCTACTCTCCCCTGCCTTAACTTCTATGAGACCAACTTTTTAAGATTCCACATGGGTGGCATGTGGCACTGTACCTAGGTTATCTCATTTAACACGATGATCTCTAGTTCATCTTTATTTTCCTGTGTGTATGTAAGAATAACATAGAGATACCTTATGTACCCTCCACTGAGCTTTCCCCAGGGTTTCATAGCATATAGTTACATTTGTGTATTAAAATCAGGCCTTACAGGATCTCTATTTAGAGATGAGCTTAAATATTCTATGAGTTAATGCCCTTGTGTCCTTTGTAAGAAACCAAAATGTCATTTGCTCACTAAGCGAGAACAGGAATATTTTCCTGTTCTCTCACCAGGAATGCCATTGTTGGTAACAAGAAAGAATCTGGGGCAGAACCTCTGGAAAAGAAAAGCCTATAAGGAAAGAGAGTGTCCTCGTTTCCTGTCTCTGTGAGAGGACTGATGCACACCAAGCGTTTTTACTCAGAACGGGGCATAGAAACATATCTTAGATTTTCATGTTTTATAATGCAATTAATTGCCCATTGTCTACAAGATTTGTTGTTTGTTTTTCATGGCATCACACATTTCCTTGTAAAATTTACGTTTTCAGTGGTTCTGACTTACTGAGCTTGAGTTTCTTGTCTGTATGTCCACATTTCTGTCCTGAGTTAGAAGCTGTCATAGAAGCAGTCATATTTTCTGTAAGGACAATAAACATGCAAAATGTGCTCTCCTGTGGGAATTGATTAATTGAATTCAATTACAGCTCCTCAAATGGGATTCCAGTGATCACAAAGCTAGTTTGTGTTTCACTGTGGTTTTTCAAAATAGTAAAATACATGCTTTTTGTAACACAAAATTTTTTTCTAAAACTTATTTAATCAATTACTTGTAGTATTGGGGATTAGATTCAGGGCCTTCGTGCTGAATTATGCCTCCAACCCTTCCTACATTTTATTTTGAGATAGTTTTCTAAATCACTAAGTTGCCCAGGCTTTGCTCAAATTCTCAGTCCTCCTTCCTCAATATCTCAGAGTGCCGGGGTTACAGTTGTGTGTCACCCCTTCGAGCAAATTTAATTTTTAAAAAAATTACCACTTACAAGAAAATGTTGAAGATTTGCATGAAGAAATGTAGTGTATGAGACTTAGAAAATCCCAACTGGGCAGTTGATGCATATAGAAAATATTGGACTTAAGAGTTATACCTAAGAGTAGATGTCAAAGGAAGTCCCTCACTCTGAACAGTGAATAGGCAGCATTCAAATTAAGTCTTTGCTTTGGAAACACAGTTGTTCCTTCATCCTTCTGTATCTGATCGTCTTCTCACAGGCTAGGAGATTTTTGTGCAGAACAGCCTCCATGTTGGAAAATGCGGACTGTACATTGTTCTGTGGAATTTGACAAGGGAATTTTTAAATTTTGAGAATCTTTTCCAGTATTTTTTTGCCTTAAAGCTTCCATTTTCGTTAACAAATGTAAATGTCTTTTCTTGTGATAATCAAATTTTCTCTAGAGTAGACGTCAGGTTACTATTTCATTTTCCCATCTATTTCAAGGAAATCAGTTCCGGGAGGATTGTGGTGGTCTGAATGCAAGCTGCCAGAGTGCATCCCATGGCTTTTCTCTTCTCTCCATCCTGCTCTGTTCTCATACTTGCAGGAGACAGTCATAGGTGTAATACACAGTACTTTTCACGAGATTATCTAATGTGGTCATTTAAAAAGCTCTTTTTTTTTTTTTTTTTTTCACAAACAGGAACTTGAAGTCCAGGGAAACTAAGAGGGGTGTGGAGACTCACACCTCTGTCGACATTTTCTAGTGACAAATTTTCCTCTGTTGCCTTGTGCTCCGAGTCACTTAGGCTGCCCCATCCTAGGTTCCCATGCTGTAGGACACCTTCTTCTGAACCCTGGTGTGCCACAGGAAGCCAGCACAGGTGTGGGGAGAGGCCCTGGTCTACTCAGCCTCTCCCTCCCTCCTGAACACCTGGAGCAGAGCTGGGAGGTCAAATGCATCAAAACCACAAAGCATCTATAGAATTAAAGGAAATCTTTGATTTATTTTTCCCCACTGTATTCGTTGCCTACTTCCTTCTGATCTCCTTTAGTGATGGTGACAATAATAATGGTAATAATAATAATCATAGCTCTGATTATTACTCTGTTGAGGAAGTACATTTAAAAAATTTCCCTAATTAATATAATGTATCCTTATCCTCACAGCCTCCCAACAACATGGTTTTTAATTATCCCATTACACACACAAAGAAGCTAAATGTAAAACTACAAAATAACTTGCCCAAGAGCCCAGTGTCCCAAAGTTCCAGCACCTGAACCTGCTCAGGGGCCCCACTGCTCCCAAACCTGTGTCCAACATACACTAGACACCTGCATGCTTCCCAGCTGCAGCAACACCTGTGACATGTTTGTTTCCTGGCAGCGGCACCTACACCTGTTAAGCACCTGTTCATATATGGAAGTGTACTAGACTCAACAGAAAAAAGTGCTTTGAATTCAGAACTTTACAATTTCAGGAACGGTTAAGTCAGATTCAAGGACCACTTTCATTCCCATTTGTTCTGCCGGCGCCATTTCCTGTCTGCTCCTCTGCTGCCGGGGAATGCTATTCCTCAGAGCTCAGATGTCTTGCTCCCTTTGTTTCTTGTAATGAGTTATCTCATCATATTTTCTTGTACTTGGTTTGCTTATATATCTCTTTAGTTGCCCCTAACTCTATCCTGACATCTCTACTTTTCCTTTTTATATGCTTGCTTAGGTAGGTACTTATTTGTAATAAGAATTTGTCATATGTTTAAATGGTTTGGGCTACTTACCCCATGTTGCAAATGTTCCTGGAGTAGTGTATGTAATAAGCACAGCCATCCCAAATATGATAGAGAAACACATTGTTTTGTTTTCTTCTCTTAAATTTAGTGTAAATTCAAGCTATTTATTTTATTTTATTTTTTTTATTTTTATTTTTTTAGAATTTCAGCTACTCGGATCACTTTCCAGTGATGATGTTTTTTGGGGGGGTCTTCATGTTTTGGTTATGTAGTGGGACTTTATTCAGACTGTTTCAGGTTTTCCATATGCAATAGAATGGGCATAAACTCTATTTTCAGGTTGCTCTGCCCCTTCCTTTGTGACCTTGTGTCTTTCAATCCATATGATCCTTTGGTCCTTACGTTGAAAACAGTTTTATTTTAACCTGTGCCTGTGTCCTACTTCAGCATAATTCTTTTTGTGGAGAGTAACTGAGCCATAATGTGGTCCATCTTTATGATGAAAGGTATCCTACATTTTGGAATCATTGTCCTTATTTTCAACTGTAGGAAATTAGAGGTGGAAACTAAAAACAGTTATGTGTAAGAATAATACATTTTGACATATTTTTATTTTATTGAAGCTTAAATGACCCAGGTTGACTGTATTAAACCAGAACTAAAAGTTCCAATATGCTAAATAATTTGACAACAATCAGTGGCATTAGCAAGGCCACTGGATGGTTGTTTTAGTTCTTATCATTCAGTTACTACATTTACAAATATTTAAATTTAACAGCAATGTTAGGCAATTTATTACTTTAGTTTTACTTATGATAATGATCAATTTTTATTTCCTTCTGTGGGTACTGCATTGATCTTTTGTTCTGTCTTTACATAGATTTAGACCTATTTCTTCCCATGAGCACAAAATTCTGGTTGACCAACAGTAGCTTCTAAGGCTTATTAAGAGGTACTTTGTAAGACTGGTACTATAAGGCAGTATCCTTTGTCTGAAAGGCCTGTGATCAGAAATGTTTCAGATTTTGGATTTTTTTTCAGAATTTGCAATTTTTCCATAAACATGAGATATTTGGGAATGAAATCCAAATCTAAACACAAAATAACTTAGAGCCTGAAGGTAGTTTGATACAATACTTTAATAATTCTGTACATGAACTGTTCTATGGTGAGAAATTTTTTATTTGTAGTGTCATGTCAGCATTTCAAAAGTTTTGGATTTTTTAAGATCTCAGATTTTGGATTTTTGCATTAGAGATTCTCAGTCTGCATTATTGTGTCCAGATGAGGTCATTGAAGCTGAGAAAGGTTAAGAACCATGTTGCAATTTGTATAAGCAAAAGCATTAAAGATGAGTTCTATCCCCCATACTATTTTGCTTTTAGTTGTGTTCTGGAGCATGGTTCAGCTTAATGTCATGTTTCCTATCATCTGTAACTTTTGAAAGGATTTTAAGAGTCTTCTTACCTGTACAAAGCACCCATACTAAGATATCTCTGCATGACAGTATTTCTGTAACCACATTGTTCTAAAAATAAGAACAGTAGCTTGACTGTTGAATTCTATTTCTATGCACTTTGACCAAGGACACTTTTGCTACTGGACAGATATTATTCAGCAAATTTATCACCAGTACAGTAACCCAAGATTATATTGCTGCGTTGGTTACTTTTCTCTCATTGCTGAAACAAAATACCTGATGCCCAAAGTGAAGCAAGGAAAGGTTTATTTAGCTTACAGTTTTTGGAGGTTTCAGTCCATACTTAGTTGGCTCCAAGGCAGGGTGTCTTGGGTGAGGGGAAACTATTCACAGCAGCCACAAACAGCACCAGTGAACAGAGTAAAGAGGAAAGTGTGCTTCCTCCCCTTTCCCTTCCTAGGCTGTTGCAGCATTCACACTGCCAATCCCAGTGCTAGACAGCAATCCAATCACAAATATTAGATCCAACTGCCTCTATGACTGCTTGAGGCTTGAGTAAAGCAAGTCCACACAAACCATAGCAATTACCAATATGAATATTTTAGTAGAAAAAAGTGGCAAACCTACATAAAGTCTTGGTAACATCAAAAGGAGAGAAAAATGTGAATTAAGGTGGTGGTAGTGATGGTGGGACAAAATACCAGGAGGTAAATCAAACTGTTTTTAGTTATAGTATGTGGCATTAAGAATTTTGACCTTGGGGGCTGGCTGGGGATTTAGCTCAACGGCATAAGCACCTGCTTGCAAGCAGGCGCTCATGAGTTCGATCCCTGGTACCGATAAAAAGTTAAAAAAAAAAAAGAATTTTGACCTTATGATTTCTGGCCGTGATATTACTCCTATAGGTATGCTACGCTTCATGGAAAAAGGCAGATTGCAAACCAGATGGTCTTAAAACAAGGAAATTAGCCTACTTAATGCATAGGTTCTAATCTGTGTTATATGAGACTCCAGAAGTAAACATGGTTCTCCTGGTGGGTGGGCACTTAGAGTGGTCAGAGATTTTAAGCATGAAGGTTTTATATAGCTTTGTTGACCTGGAGAGGACCTCATGTTAAGGAAACCGGGACTTCAAACCTGAGGCACAAAAAACAAGATTCTGTTCACAATCTGAACCAGCTTTGAAGCAGAATCTTTCCAGGAGCCCTGGACAGGGGATCAGCTCAGCTAGCACCTTGATTGTGACTTGTGAGGCCCTAAGCAATGGTTTAGGTGAGTGACACATTGCCTGGAATTGACCAACAATATTGGGTCTGATTTTTAAGTCGTGAAGTCTGTGGTTACTTTGCAACGGCAGAAATGAAAACCTGGTAAAGTATATAACTGATCAGTTCTTTTCTTTTACATGTGAAAATTTCCAGGAGAAAAATTATTATTTATTCTAGGTAGTAAATAATATACTAGAATATTTGTTTTTGCAATTGATTAGTGGTTTGGGCATGGGTAAATGCAAAAGGGTATAATTTCATTGTCAACTGTGTTGCAAAAATAAGTTTTTCCATCACAAATTCAGTCGATTTTAGGGGTGTCTGGTTAGCATAGGTTTAAATTTGGGAAAACAGAGACTGTTCCTCAGGAACTCACAATCCAATCTACTAAAAACTCAAAATAATTAGATTGTTTCATTTTTCATGTCTCACCACTGAATCAAAAGCATGTATCAATAATTGCAAAAAATATTTATTTTGCAACATAGTAATGGTGAACTGCTAGAATAAGATGTAATAAAAGGTTGCTATATTTAATATATTGGTAAGTCTGGGGTCAGTGGATGCTTTATTATATAGAATATATACCATCTCATCATACCACAAGTTCCCTTAGTTCTAAAGAAAATCAGTAAGAAATATTTGTGATAAGAAAGTAGATATAGAGTTCAAAATTGAGGGCAGTTTTGGAATCCTAAAAATCAAGTCAGAAATGCAGAGCTTTCTATTTTTCCTTTTCCCTTTATGTTTCAGATTAATCTTAAAGGTATTGGTGAAATCTATAAGATACGCATTGGACATGATAACAGCGGGAAGGACCCCAAGTGGTATCTGGAAGAAGTTAGACTTGAAAATATGTCCACATTTGAGCTGTTTTGCTTAACTGTTGATTCCTGGATAGCTGAGGATGAAAATGATGGAGATACATGGAAGGAAATGCCCATAGTGGCTGCTAATAAGGCACCATTGCCAGGTATATAATTTCATTTTCTTTGTGACGTGTATTCAAAATTAAATAAATGAGCTGACCTGAAACAGGAGATGGTTCCTTTTCTCATATAGGATCAGACACTAAGAATCTTATGGCCATGAGTTCTCTAATCTAAAGTGTTCAACTTGCCAGGTAGCCAGGCAGCAGCTACAGCAGTATACAAGCCCAAGGTGTGACAGGGTGCCAATGAAACTTAGTCTGTGGACACTGAAATCAGAATTCCATGTGATTTTCATTTGTCAACAAACAATGCTTTGTGTTTGATTTCTTTAAACCAATAAGAAACATAAAGGGCCTTCTTAGCTCCTGGACTGTGCAAATACAGGTGTCTGACAGATTTGGCTCTGAAGTGCTGTCATTTGCCCACTTCTGCTTCAAATCCAACGCTTTATTTCTGTCCAACATGAAAAAGTATATGTAAGGATATATGTGTGTGGTCAACTTATCTTTATGTAAGTGGCTTTACCACCATGTAGCTGTGACTTTTTTTCCTTAGCTGTTCTGTTAGTACATGTCAGCCGTCAAGGGTTTAGGAGAACCTAAATTCCCTCATTGAGTACTTTTTGTTGTTGTTGCTTAGGAGCAAGTTCACGTATTGCCTTTATTTTTTCTCTTTTCATTTCCATTTTTATCTTTCCAGACTTTGCTCAGCAGCTCACAGGTGCTTTGAGTCCACCATATCCTAAACTACAGACACCTTCATAGGTCCTCCATTCATATTGGAGTTCTCCAAGTTTACAAGGAGAGTTTGGGTTTTCTTCATCATCCTTATCCTGATTAGCCCCAGGGATTCAGTTCTTGTTAGAATGATGGATGGCACAGAGCACAGACATCAGAAAAATACATGCTGCTTAGTTTAGATATGCCAGAACGATCTGGGGTAGGACTAGCTTAGTGATAGAAGAAGTCTGTAAAGAATACTAGTTCTTTAGATTTACATATACTTTGATATTTTACAAAACCATTTTCTTGCACAAACTTTATTTAATATGCAAGGCTCCAGATCCCGCTGATTCTAGCTGCCCTACAGTTACAAATGCATCCTGTAATATCCAGAAGATGCTGAGATGCAGGTATGAGAGGTTCCTAGGAAATTTAGAATCCTGGTGCTTACTCTGCACATTCTGGGGCTGATCTGTTCTGCTCACCCAGTTGTTATCACCTGTGAAGGAATTCACTCTGTTTTAAAAACCGTGTAGAAGAATTTTTAAGTCCACAATACCGATAAGATACAGAGGAGCTCTTATTGGCCTGCTATGTTCTTACTTCTCAATTTGTAGTGTTTTACAAATTTCATTACTTTAAAATGAGCTTTATTTAAACTCTACAAGACAACACTTTATATTCCTTCCAATTTCCTCTTATTCAGCATATGAATAACTTGTTGCATGCAAAAGAACTGAAGAAGGCAGTCGCATTAGTTTTTCAGAGTTCCAAAATACAAAGTAAACTGCCTTGCACTTTAAGTGAACTATTGATTTTGGCTCATTTAACCTGAGAAGCAATGAAGGCTCAGTGTGTCTCCCTGTGTCTATCTGCTTGTGCTTTCCCCAAACTCGCTAATGAAACTTCACCCATTAGCATTTGCCATTTCAAGGGGTAATTTCTTGATGGACACCTGCCTACGCATATTTTTTAACAGAATAATATAAAATAACGATGCATAGAACCAATTTGATCCACTCTTCTCATTTTTCTCAGTCTCTGACAAATCAATCCAGCACCCTCTTTTCCAGACTGAGTATTTTCTCATTTAGGGATAAACCACTAGAATAAGAAAATGAAAAAAAGTTGACAGCTCGGTATTCAGGAATTAATTAGAGGCCAAAACATACCAGTGAGCAAGGAGCGAAATGAATCTGCTAATCTTAGTGTATTAAACACCACCCTTCGGGAAATCATTCTTGTGCTACCCAGGGCTTCTTTACCATCCTCTGAGTAAAGCAAGTCCACAGCACATTTAAACTGGAACTGTTTTTGTTTCAGTTTGAGAGCAGGAGTTATATGGCTTGGTCTTCAATATTTTATGACTGTCCATCTGTCAAAGCCTTTTGAAGCTGGCCCAGGGAAGGACACTAAGAATGATGATGAGAAATTTAAAACAAAACAATTAAGTTACTGATACTTATCCTGGCATTGACAAGGTGGATAAAGTCCCAGGAACTCATTTGAGGGCTACACAAAAGAGTGATTTTCCAGTGAGTTGGTACTTTGAGCTCATTAATTTTGTGACTTGACCTCCTTTATTTAAAAAATTGCTGGAATGGTTTCAAAAGAAAAGGGTCTTGGACATCATTTGACCAAAAAATGGAGGATTCCTTTGGAAGCTGAGCTAGATTGCTGGTGAGATCAGAGCAATCTCCTCCGGAGGCAGGTTCTGTCAGTAGAGCTCAGCCCATACCTTATTCTGATTTACCCACTGTTTGCCAAGGTGGCAGAGAAAGGCACCACGGAGCCACTGATGCTTTGCTTTGTTGTCCTTAAGAATCTTTAGTTAGTGACCTCACAGGGGTGGCCAGGCTGATAACGACGCTGACTCAGCTCATAGAGGCCTCTTTGCAAATCCTGGCTCCAGACTCTGCAAGAGAGATGGTGTTAGCAGTGGGTGAGGCCTGAGGCCACATCTGTGGGCAAGAGGTGTACTGAGTTATTTCGATTTAAGAAATACTTCCCTAGAATATGTGAAAGAGCGTCCATAAATTATATGTATCTACTTCAAAATATTTGTGTTCAAACACAAAAGGCGTCTTTGCGAGACACTTACTGGCATCCTACAGCAAGTTATCAACAACTGAGCTAAATTAAAAAAAAAAAAAAAAAAAGGAAGAAAGAAAGCCGATTCCACGCTGACATTTCCTTTATCACAGTTCCCGTCCTTGACCGGGTGGCAGATAGCCCTTCCAAGTGAGACAGGCCCTTTCATCCACAAGAACCTGCGGTCCAGATAAGCACAATTTGGCTTCAAATCCTGGCTCTATCCTGTTTGTGACTTAGGGCAAATGAGACAGGCAAATGGGGTGTGTCGTACGTATTACTAAAGTGATCACTGTTTAATTTCTCATGAATTTTTTATGAGAAGGAAGGGCTTGGTGAGTAATTATTCCAGGACCACACATGTGCAGTGGGACCATCTCGGCCTGAGTCACAGTCATTCTGTGAGGTTCTCACGGAGCACAGAGGCTGTGAATAAGGTGCATGTGTCATAGGAGGCGTAGCAGGTGGTGCATACCGAGGAACTCCCCTGTTCTTTACACTTAACCTTTCTCCTCTGCCTTCCTCCATGCATTTAACTGCTATCACGGGAACTCTGGCATTAGAAAGAACACTTTTGAATTAATCCAGGATGTTCTCAGATTGATAGCTAGAGTGCCCAGTTTAGGAAGTCTACCAGATTATGCCATTGCTTTGCTTACCAAGCCTCCGAAGGTTTCCTAACCTACTGAGAGTGACAGTGACATTCTTCACGAAGTTCCACAAAGCTTTATTCTGTCTCCACCTGGTCTCCTCTCCCAACCTCAGAGCTCCCTACTGTCTCTGCATGCTGTCCCCTGGAGACTCTGACACTTCTGTCCCACCTGTCCTCCTGCAAGTGTCTGCATGGCCAGTCCTTTCATGTTTGGCTGGTCCCTAATCTAAGGGAATTTTCCAGTTATGCCATGTGGGCAACCTTGTAAAAAACAGCAAATCTACTCCTTTACCCACCTTGATCCTCTTTTTCTCTCTATAGCTCAGAGATAACTTCTTTTTCATCAGTAAGATTAATACTTAAATAAAGAGGCACATGTGGATTCAGACCAAAATTGCTACCAGGTATGGCCCTGGACCACAAACCTTCAATTCAGACTAGGACTGAACTGTCTACATGTTTGACGCTGAGTCTCATTTGCCATCTGTTTCAGAGCTCTGATTTCTTTGGGCTGTTTATATCAACAGGATTGCACCACAGTGAGTGCTGAAAAAGCTTAATTCTTAGAGACCCAAGAGAAAGCAGTAAAACGGCCCATTAATTAAATCAAATGGAGGATTCTTCTCAAGGGTTTGTCTCCAGGAAGTATAGTGGTGTTGCCTGTGGAGCTGTCTAGTGGTTGGTGCCCATCTGCCCTGCCACTCAGGTGTCTGTGGTAGCTCATGATCTACTATGTGCAAAGCAGCTCAGCAAGTTCATGTAGGGAGGAGGCTGGCTCCCGTCAGGGAGGTGTGGGTTTACATGAAGAACTCATAGGGCAAAATCATCAGTATCATCTAGGTGCATTTTAAATACTACGAGTAAAAACAAGGGAATACCAAAGTCCTCCAAATACAGTTATATTTCTTTATTTTTTTTGATTAGGAAAGTGTTCAGAAACAAAAGAAAACAAAGAAAAAATGCACATATACACACATACCTTACAACCTCCCTAAAATATTGTATGCAGCAAAGATGGAGGCATAAATGAAAGATTGATGGCCATCTTGTCTTCTTAGATTTTTCCACTA
This sequence comes from Cavia porcellus, assembly GCF_034190915.1. Taxonomy (NCBI): domain Eukaryota; kingdom Metazoa; phylum Chordata; class Mammalia; order Rodentia; family Caviidae; genus Cavia; species Cavia porcellus. The sequence goes on along the minus strand of NW_026947494.1, from coordinate 74,938,470 downwards.
TTAGTTAGGTCACCCAAGGTTGGTAGGTCCTTAAATTTATCCTGAGCTTATCTTCAAAGATGGGGAAAAGAGTCCTGAGGGGTCATGGCCTATAGTAATTTGTCAACTGAATAGCGTTTGAAAGCTGGCTAGCCCAGAGAAGCTTCCATATCACTAACTAAATTCGAGAGCTAAGTATTTGGAAGCATCTTAGTGGAGAAACTCCCAGTTAGTGACCTATATAACATGTAAAGTGCCTGGTTTCCACTGATCTGTACTGGTGTTTGTTCCTGGCATAGACCATTTAGGCGTGGAGTACGTGTGTGTGTGTGCGTGTGTGCGTGTGCGTGTGTGTGCGTGTGTGTGTGTGTGTGTGTGTGTGTGTGTATGTGTTGTTTTTGTTGTATGATGATGATGATGGGTCAAAGACCTAGCCCATCCTTCAGCCTAAATTGCAGATGGTGGAAAGAAAGAAGGGCAAGGAGATGCAGGAAGTTAAAAGGGAAAGAAAAGAAGCTTATTTTTTGAACACTTACAAGTCATTTTAAAAAATTCTTCAAGCTCAGAGTCATATCTTTCACAAGAAATGTCTTTACTAAAATCCACTCAATCGATTTCAGAAAACAATGGACTTTTTGTCCTAGGATTTGCCCATAACTACTTTCTCCCAAGCAATGACATCACTTCACTGAGGCCCCAGTGTCTTTAGAAGGGGCAGATAAAAGAAGTCTAGTTACAGTCTCACAACAGTGTCCTGATATGGTTGTTAGAATTACGGTGGATAATAAACTCGTAGGGCAGATTGAATTCCAGTCCTGGAAGGAAGAAAGCAGGCCTTTATTCTGACTGCCTTCCTTTGGGTGATTTGTCTCTTCCCCTGGCCCTTCAAGAGAAGGCTGCAAAGGTCATGGCTGACAGAATCGGTGGAGCATTGTGATGGACCATTCCAGACTCTTTGGAGATCCTCTGCTCCTTATTTGCCTTCTAATGGCTCCCACATGCCCGTGGCCCTCTCTAGCTGCTGCCACTTGTCAGCTGTGGCCCTCCTCTGCATGCTTGACACTGCTGCCCCTGTTTCCCGGGGCCCTGACCATACCTACTTGTGTGAGTGTGATCATCTTCTAGGGGCAGAGCATGACCTGCAGTGTTTGAGGCTGTGCCCTTTCATCTGGCACCATGTTTGGCTCTTGGTCAGCAGCTGTAGGCGCTTCTTTTCCCTGCTGATCTACTCTTGCTTCTACTACTGTGCCTGTGACTGCTAGCTTGGGTAAAATAGATACATTTTCTGTTGATGGAATCTACACTTAGTTTTAAACAAAATTTCAACAATATGAAAGCACATAAGATTTCTATGTCTCCTTCCTCTCCCTTCTTTTCTTCCTGCTGTTTCAGTTTGGCCTTTGTTTCCTCCAATTCATATAAGTGAGGGCTCAGATGTTCAGTGGTGCAGATACTCTTAGCAGTAAAATGGGGATGTTATGTGTGGTGAAGTTCGGAGTAAGCAGGTAGAATACACGTGTCTTGGCATTTTCCACCCCCTTCTGCACTTTCCCCCTACAGCCCCTGAAGCCGATGGACTCTCTGGATTCTAGAGTACCCCATTCTGATCCACTTCTTCAGGACCTGACAGCTCCTGATGGGATGCTTGCAGGAGCAGGAAGGAGAAATGGACTGTGGTCCTGTTTTGTGTGTAGCCTGCTCATTCTTCTGTCCCCATCTGGTGTGTAAATACCCTGGAACACAGCTGCAGATGACAAGCATGTTGTCTAGTTAAGGCTTCTCTCTCTCCATTCTGGACAGAGATTTCTGTATTTTTTAGGATAGCATACAACTCACAGCTAAAATACCTGAATTTTACATAACACAACTGTTTCAAAAGAAAATAGAAAAAACCTTAGATCATGGGTAAAGTGACACTGTAGCAAAGAACACAAAATGTTGATGACTTACAGTGAACATTCCAAAAGAGAAAAAAGAGATGTGAAAAACAGAAAACATTTATTTCCTAGTACTGTATTTCTAGAGATGCTTAATAATGAACAGCAAGTGGACAGACTGGAAGGAGGCTCAGTCAGATTAGCATTCATGGGTGTTGGCAAGAGGACCAGGAAGGCAGGCGTAAATCAGGAAACCCAGCATGTGACTCTCCACAAAGTGCACCCATTTTTCCCCAGTTTCACTATGTGATCCCTGAAAAGTGTTCTTTGTTTGTTTGTTTTGTTTTTAAAATCTAGTTCAGCAACCAATAAGGGGCCTATGCAGCTTTATCTGTTTATTGCAATCAAACAGAATTGGAAGAAAAGTTAAACTTGTTGTTGGGCAAACATTTCATGCATCTTCTTCTAAAATGCCAGGAAAAAGTCATATTAGGGATATCAGGCAGCCCACTCCCTGATAATCATGTGGCATTTTGAATGGATTCTTGTGTGACTAAGGAATTACTTTTATGTGAAGAACAAGTACAGCATAAATTATTTTCCAAACTCTCTGTTTTCTATGGCTAGCAGAGACAGAATAATACAAGAACCAAGAATATAGTAACACATTTATAAGCCCAAAGAGTAAATAAGTTCAAGAAAGCAGGTATTTTTGGAAAATGCTGATTTTGACAGTGACCTACATTCCTCAAGACATAGGGGCATTGTTAAAATGATAATAAATAATAGATAAATATAAAGATAAGAGTGCTGGAAATGACATTGTAAACAGGGGAGGGGAAACTGATGCAAACACGTATAGTAGCTATTGGGCTGGTGACAGCTGTTGGGAGCAGGAGGACCATGTGACTCTGTGCTTCTGGGGGACTTTGTGAGAGTGAGAAATGGGTTCCCAAGCAACTAAAGCAAGTGCTTATCCAAAGGAAAAAGTTAAGATCACCAATGACACTAGAAATTTGGGAGCAAAGAACACTAGGAAAGAGCACTAGACATTTGGGAGCAAATCTAAACCAGCCAGGTAACGCTTACTGGTTGGTCCTCAGTCAGTTGGTGGTGAAATCATAGCACATGTGCCGCAGCCCATGCTATTGAAAATTCTGCAAGGATCACCTCCGCTGACTGCTGAGTGATGGTAATAGTTATGCTAATAAATACTTTTTTGAATTTATGCTGTAAGAGTGTTCATTTGTAGTCAGAAAGATGCATTAGTAATACTTGCTCTTAAATATGTTCAGGTAAAAATATTTGTTCCATTTGGAAAAACATCACCTCAAAACCCACCCTTATAATTTTCAAATATTTGAATTAACTAAAAGGTCTCCTCTGACATTTTATTTCCTTCTATGTGGGATATCCTCCTTGTGGAGTAAAGCTAATTCATTAACCCTTATATATTTTTACAGCAGAAGGAATATCTGCTAGCTAGGACATCTTGCTTTTCCTTTAAATCAACAACTTGTGGAGAAGGATTGAAGACAGAATTCTTAGCAATCTTTACTTGCTAAGACTCATTTAAAGCATGTAATATTTTAGGACTCTCTAGTGACATGTTAACAGAGCATTCTCTTTTTGAATTAAGTTAAATGAAGAAGAATTTTACATTGCTTTAAAGTCATGAAAAAGTCTGGAGTTAGAATTTATTAGTATGTATTTAGTGGATTTAAAAAGAATCTACAGTTTTTCATTGCAGAACTACAGAAGATACTTAGTAAATTATGTTACTGAGTGGAATTAAAGGAGTCAGTATTACAAATGCCAGCAAAATATCTCTATCTCTCAGTGAGATTGTGTTTTCTCTCTTCTTCTGGTTAACTAAATCACTGTTTCGTGGTGTGGTCTGAGAATAAGATCTAGGGCTCAGTGATGATAAATAACTTGCTAAGTTTTTGGTTTGTGTAGTTGCACACCCTAATGAATTTATAGCAGCTTCTGGGAGCTGTGTTGAGAAGCGTCTGAGGCCGCACAGAGGCTGGCAGCCCGCTGCGAAGTTTCCTGAGAGGGTGTGTTTAATGGTGGAGAGAGGGCTGAGTGTGTTCATGGTGATGTAAATGTTCTGTGTGTGTCCTAAAAACTGTAACTTTTTGAAATGTACTTTTTGAGCTATTTCTTTAATCATTTTACTTTGTTTTTATGTTCTCCTTTTAAAGAGTTGTAGCCAAGTATGTTCTTTATCTGCAATAGAAAAAAATCTCAGGAAACAGAAGTCTGTCTTCTCTGTAAAGATACCAATGTCTGCCCCTCCTTACACTTGTTTCTGTGAGGAATTCCAGCAAGAAGTTTTGACTTAATTCTGTGCAGGCACAGGTTGTCAGACTGACTGCATCTTCTTTGTGGATAGTTGGAACGATTTCTTTGGTTGTCCTAAATTCATGAGAAGTGTTCTAATTTTCGTCTTAAACTCTGCTGGGCTTCACTCTGGGGTATTTTAGAATATGTAAGACTGCACAAAGAAACTGATTTATCTTCTTCACTTGTACCCTTTCCCAGTATACCACATTTGTCTTTTTAAAGGTCAGATATCATAGAAACAGGCAGTGTTTGTCACTTACCTTGTTTTCTTGTTGGATTTTCATGTCTGCATTTTTGGGAAAATGTTCATGTGAATTTCGATAAATGCAACTGCTTAATTGCACAGAATATGACTTATAAGTCCTAGGATCTTGAAATACAAAGTGCTCATTGTATCCAAGATGTTCATAATAGCAGTATCAGCAAGAGAAATCTTTTTTCCTAATTAATAACTTCTAGCAGTGTTTCAGAAATTGTCTTAATTCTAAGGTTCAATGTAGTAGATTATAATTTGCTAGGAGCTTACTGAGATCTTTTTAAAAATTATATTTAAATTTGTATCTCTCTAGGATCTTTGTATTTTTTTCTCTCTCAAGAGAGCTATTAGAAATCTCCATTATTGGAATAGTAGTTTCCAAGAAATATGAGCATGAGTGACCAGCTGTGATTAGAGTAGCCAATCTTCAGGGGGAAAGATTGCCACTTTTATCTAATTAAGAGAGAGGATTTTTTTCCCCAAATACAACTTCTCCTAATAACTAGGAAAATGTAGTAGTTAATGAAAGCACATAATTGCTAACACTAATTATTTAAGAACAGTAGTTCAGGAATAGCTGAGAGTCTGTATGAATGAGGTAAGTAGCCAAGAGTATGTTGGAACGAGGATGCGTAGACAAAGGGCTGGAGCCACGGACAGAGAAACTAACCGATGAAAAACCATTCTGATTCCCTCGCAGAGTATCTAGTGGCATTCGCAGGGATGAAATAAAAATGAGAAAGATAATATCATATTTCTGACATTTCAGTGGTGGTTTATGAAATTCACATACACACTGGCACAAAGCCCGGGGCAGAAACAGAGTCTAACGTATTTATCAACCTCATCGGCACCAGAGGAGATTCGGGCAAACGAAAGCTTCATCAATCCAAAAGTAACAAAACCAGCTTTCAGCGTGGACAGGTAACGGAATGATCTTCATCAAGGGTTTACCTATCATCCTCCCTCTAATTGCTTTCGCTAAAAAGATACACAAGCAGAAAATTCCCATGACATTCATTTGACAGTCATAATAAATAAGGGAATTTTGGTCAGGTTTTGTACATGATGGGTTGTTATAGAGTTGAGTAGATGTCGATTTAGTCACAATGCAACAATGAGCAAGTTCTTATTTTGTCTATTAAAAACACTAAAAACCAAACAAAAACAAAAAACACACCAAAACCGCCCAAATCCCTAAGATTCTACTTATAGATATGCCTAGCTGATTAGAAACATTTGATTAAACATCCTTGGAAGTGGCTTTAATGGTATCAGAGACCCAATCAGGAAGACAGGAATTGCAAAGGGTGACTTGTTATTGGCTGAGCTTTCTGCACCTTGTGAGCAGTTTAGAATCAAGTAGCCAATCACAGACAATCAATGAGACGTCTGATATACTGTGCAGGGTTTAGGCCACCTCAAGGGGCTGGGATTCTTCCCCAGCAGTAACCTGCACTTGAAAACTAGGGACAGCAGAGCTGGAGGAAGTCCTGTAGGTTGTCAGAGGAAGAGAGGGTAACAGAAAGCACTTTGATGGCTTGAAAGAATGAAAGAGCAAGAAGGGATAATAAAATGTGCATTCTAGAGGCTGCTGCTGTTAGATCAGGGTCTAGGTCCCTGAACCTCGGTCCACACACATGGCGCCAGAGTTGGGTGGCTGGGGCTGCAGCAGGGAGAGCTGAGGGCCGGGTACAAGCACAGACAGCCTCCCTGTCTGCTGCCATGGCTACTCTGCTGCACAGCAGGCATGGGGCAGAGAAGGCAAGCCCTCTCCATGGAAAATTATAAAGTATTTTAACAATGCTACTAAGACATCTGAAAAGTATAGATTAAGAAAGATATGCTATATCCCTGTATTGAAAGACTAGATATTGTAAAGTCCCTCATTTCTATCTAATTGAGCTATAGTTTTAATGCAATGATTATCAAAATTATAGGAAGATATTTTAGAAATTGCAATCTAATTCTAAAACGTATGTTGAAATGTTAAGAGATAAAAGCACTGAAATACTCTTAGAAAAAGTTTGGAGTACTTACAATATCAGGTATTAAAAAGTTACAAAGTAATTAAGAGATTATCAGCTTATGCCAAGCAAACAGAGCAAAAAACAGTTGAGTCGAGAAATAGATGCACATATATTCTGATGCGAAGCCTAGAGAAGACCATCTTTCCACTAAATGTTTAATGTATCCTGGGTATCATTTCAGTAAAAATGAAATAAAGACCCTTATTTTACACCAAACTTCAAAGCCAGTTTAGTACAAATTTATGTCTTAATGTAAAAGGCAAAAATAACCAAACACCAAAAAGCAGAAACAAAATATTTAGGCAATAATAGAAAATCTTTATGATCTTAAGGTAGACTAGTACTTAAATGTTTTTAAATTGTGAAAAATGCACATGACATAAGTTATGTCATCTGTTCTACTTTCTGTCTCCATAAATTTGATCATGTACATAATATAAATTGCATATTTGTACTTTTTTTTTACAAATGACTAATTTCAGTTAGAATTATCTCCCCAAGTTTCACCTATGTTGCAGCATGAGACTGAATTTCTGTCAGTTTCAAGCTTGAATAATACTCCATTGTATGTATATATGTTTTATTATCCATTTGTCTATCAGTGGACACTTGGATTGCGTCTCCTTTTTGGTTGTTGTGGATAACAAACATAGATTTGATTGTTGTGGTGGACAAATATAGATTAATATGTTTTATTTTTTGGTCTTTTTCATTTTTTTTATCAGTACCAGGGATCAAACTCACGACTGCCTGCTTGCAAGGCAGGCGCTTATGCCGCTGAGCTAAATCCCCAGCCCCAAGGTTAATATTTTAAAGAGAAAAAGAGAAAATACTAAGCATAAGGAAAAAAGATAAACACTATTTTAATGTTAAGTACTTCTGTTTCTCAAGACATTATTAAGAGAAAAAAAGGCTAGACGCAGTGGAAGATAAAAGAATATAAAATATGATTGACAAATGACTGGTTTCCAGATTATAAACAGAGCACCCACATATTAACAAAAGAGAGACAGATAAACTAGTTAAAATATGAGAATGAGCCTTATCTGTGCTTTGTAGAACAAGATATACAAATTGTCAATCATGATGAAAAAATATATCTTGCTCCCTACTAATCAAGAAAATACCATAAAAACTTGCTGTACAGTCTTGCTTTATATAATCAGACATCTGAATTTAAAATTGTAACTAGAAGAAGTATTGATTAGCCGTTAGAGTACTTTAAACTTTCTATATTGTGCGTATGGAATATTGTTGGCACAAGAACTTTACAAATAGATTATCCAGAAAAACTAAACATACGGTTTAAAGACCATGTAACTCAACTGTTCTACAAGAGAAATGAATACAAACATCATGAGAAGACATGATCAAGAATATTTTGAGGTCTTTAGCTTAAAACTAGTATTGTCAATAAGAAGTTGAATGGATAATTTGAAATAATACTTAATAATGAAAAGGAACAAATGCCATCAGGTAAAACAACATGAATGAATGTCACACAGGCCAGGCAGAAAAAGAAAATACAGTACAATTCTGTTTCCATATGGTTCAAACCAGGCAAAAGTAATTGAAATTGTTGAAAGATGGGACCGTGGATCCCATGTTGGGAGTGGTGCATGGGAGGGGTGTGAGGAGGCCTGAGATGCAGATTATAACACTCTGTTACTTCTGTGGATGGAGAGTTGTGAGCCCTTTCCTTCCCCAACATAAGGAACACAGCCGTCACTCCCTTTAACAAAAGATAGGTTAACAAGAGAAAAATACAACATTTATTTAACTAAGGTTTTAAGTGACATGGGAATTTTTGGAATTGAAGACCCAAAGAGCTGAGGCAAATCACGTTTTACTCTTAGATTCAATGAAAAATGGTCCACAGCACAGACAGATCACCGGTCAAAAGGGTTTGGCCTTGTGGTCAGTGCTGGAGAGAGAAGCCGGCACAGCCTGTGTGTTTCAGCGCTGCTTGAACTCTGTGTGTGGCCCTCCTTTCTCTCTAGTTTGGGACAGGCCACTGCTGGAATGGGGTTCTAACCCACATCAGATAAGATAGGTCAGAATATTTCTTAATGGTTAGTGCCTACACAGAAAGGGAGGGGAAAGTAATTTTCTAAATTTTATGGTTTGCACTGGGGGGTCTGGGGGGGTTGCACTGGGGGAAACTGGGAGGTTTCCATGATGCATCTTGTGGAGAAGGAATTCCGGTTTCTATGGCTACTTTAGTGGGCAGGAGAAGCAGGAGACTGGAGGGCAATAGAAGGTCAAGAAAATTCGCCTCTAAGTCCTCTGAGTCCTCTCTTGCTTTTCTGGTTCGAAGCATTCAGCACGACACAGTGCTTCTTTCAGGTACTGTGCTCTGACCCCAGAGATTACATAGTTGTGTTCCTTGAATATGGGTTTGTAACTTTTTTTTCCCTTTATTTTACAGATTGATATTTTTTCCATTAAGGCTGTATCTCTTGGAAAATTGGAGAAAGTTCTGATTAGTCATGATGGGAAGGGTCCAGGTAAGATTTTATTTCTTTGTTAGACATTGACTTTGAAAATTAGTTAAAATAATGTGAAGGTAGGTGAAAGAAAGACACATAACCATATAAAGCTAAAAAAAAAATTTTCTTTGAAGAAATTGTACTTATGTGAACTGATGTCAGATAAGGGTTATTACATGACTTACAAAGGTAAACTTATATTATTATGAAAGAAATTTATTATGAACACAGAAGCTGTGGCTGCATGTCACACACACACGGGCGCTCGCACTCACACACACACACACACTCACAGACACAGATTTCCAAATCTTCTGGGATATACTGGACTCACAAATACATTTCTGCATCTCTTCTCAGCACACCAGCACCTTAGGGATCCTCTTTAACTTTGCCTCCTATCTGCTAACTAAACCCTGTCATTCAGCTTCATTAACGTCTTTTCTCACTATCTCTTTAGTAGCATTAAATTCAAACTTTGGAATGTTTGACTCCAGACCCTACAACGTTTGCAGCTTTAATGTAACTATATATTTAAGCATATTATGGTAACAAAACCATTTGTTGGGTACTTATCTACTCCGTATTTCTTTTGATAGATTTTTTATTTTTGTAACCTGGAGTTGTATATCACTTAACTGTTTTCTCCTGGACAGGGTATAATTAGTACAGTGCTTAACCTCAGAGGGGTGTGACTGTGTCATTGTGTGTCACGTTAGAGTGCTGTCACTGTAGAGTGTGTCTGCTGCAGAGCTACGGCACTGTGGAGAGCTGTGCGTTTCAGATGCTTTTCCTGATGTCCTGAAAATTTGTATCATGATTTCCTGCTCTTTGACAAGCTGTTTCCCACACCCAGGGCATGAGTTTGCAGAATTGCTTATCAGAGTCAGGACTGTGACTTCAGCACGGATCAGAACAGAGCAGTTTGTAGAAACTGTGCTCCAGTTCGTAAAAATTATTAAGAGTTTCCTCTTGATGATGGGTAGAAAGTCTACCCCAGACCCTAATGGAGCAAGGTTGAGGGCTGCTGAGACAATCTAACCACAGCAGGCCGGCAACTACCTCTGGTTTAAGGGAAAAGTTACGGTAGGGATGTATTTTGAGGTGTGCTATAAAAAATAAAAATGACAGAAGGAGAAACGAAAGGAGCATGGTGATTTTAAACATGTTTATATAACTAAATTACTCATCCAGAAAAGGCCTTTGATGGAGAGGGCAATAAGCTTCTAAAATATTATTTTCAGTGAAACACTTATTAACACAAACCTGTTGCAAATATGGAAAAGAATTCTATGAAATTCTCAAGGCTTTTTTTTTTTCTATTCATTTTAAAAAAAGAAGTCACATAAACCATTGTTCTTCTAACATGAATACAGTTTGCCTATGGGATCTAGTGAAAAGCAAAATAGTAATCCTCAAATTTGCATCAAAGTGCAAAATTTAAGAGTAGCAATTATCTGAGGTTCTGAAAATAGATTCCTGGACTCAACCCCAGAGATTCTGACTGAGGTATTGAATAACCAGAAATATGTAAACTTTTCTGCATTTTTAATGTAAGTACCTTTGGAGTTTCTGATCTAGGAAGTCTCTGGACAAATTCTCAGTTTATGAGTTCTTGGTCAAAAGCTCCACTGTGCCAGGAACTTTGCCAGGTGCTGGACTTGCAAAAGAGAAAGATGCAGATGGTCTCTGTTCTTGCAGCAGGATCTAGTGGTGGCAGAAATGTATGAAACTTTTTAATTTTATGATAACATATAAGAAATATTTTGAATATGATCCTCAGAGTTCTATTATGCCATTTGATAATGGAATCTGTTGAGTTCAGAAGAACATGAAAATTTCCTCAGGAAAAGAAGCCTGGGAAACCTGATAGGCAGGCTGGGTTAGTACCTAGGAATTGGCTGATTACTTGGGAATTTTGATGAATTTCTCTCAGTGATGGAATTAGGCTGTTTAAAGTACAGAGAAAGTTGAAAGTAAATACTGTAACATGATTTAAAAATTCTTTAGGTAGACTGCCCTCCCTGTATTTTCACACATTTGACTACAAGGAAAACACTGGCATAATAGATTATTGAACCTATATTTCTCCCACTTTTTTTCCAAATTGTGTACTGTATAATGTCTGGTAGCCCAACACCCAACTCAACTCCAGAAAGTTATTGCTACCAGTGATTTGTTCCTGTTTTTCTTTCTTTGCTTATCCTCTCCCTCAAGGAATTCATCCTGAAATTTTACAAGTCATTCTGAATTTTAAGAATCTTTGCTTTAAAAAAGGATTTACTACTAATGTAGGCATCTTTGAATGTCTATCTCATTAGATATTATAAAGTTGAACAAAATAAAAGAGAACAAGACCAATAAAACTTAAGCATTGTAAACATTACAGGACTTCCAAAGGAGACAATAGTCAAACCAGAATGGGCATCTTAGTGAATCTTATTGCCTTCAGAGTAGTTGCCTATACCCTCAAACTTGATACTATCATACAGAATGGAACAGAGTCTAATCAGTCAAAACAAGATCGTGGGAGTATTACAGGACTTCAAAACAAGTTAATAGGAATTCAAAAAAAGTTACTATAATATATCCTGATAATTTTTAAAATTTATCCCCTTAATTAAAAAAACCATTAAAAATAATTAAATATTTTTTAATGAATAAGGGAGAGATTGAGATAAAAGAAGACATAACAACATAACAATACAGGTCAAAGCATGACTGTTTCAGCAACCTAGTGCTTCACTACCAAATAACCCGACTTAATAGTAGTTACCATAGTGTCTGTCTTTTTCCTTGACATATTTGAATACAACTTCATATACTATAGCTTCAAATATTTCCATATCAAGAAGCCCAGAATGAAGCCTTTCCAATTAATAAGTGAAAACTTTATAAGGCTTCAGGCCACATAATGGGGAATCATGATTACCACATACTTTTATATATTTGAATCATTACTTACATTAGGGAAACCTTTCGGTATTCACACATGCGAGATTGATTTATTTCACTTATGAGTATGGTCTCAAGCTGCGCCCATTTATTGATAAATATCTCAATGTGATCCTTTTTTATATCTGAATAATACTCCATTGTATAGAAGTACCACTCTTTTTTATCCATTCCTCAGTTTTATCCATTCCTCAGTCCAAGATCTGGCTATTACAAATTGTGCTGCTATAAACATAGGTGCACATATCTCACTGTGGTATGATGCTTTCAGTTCTTCTGGGAATATGCCTAGAAGTGGAATAGCTGGAACAAATGGGACTTCCAATCCCAGCTTTTTGAGAGATCTCCAGACTGACCTCCACAAAGATTGTATCAGTCTACACTCCCACCAACAGTGTAGGAGAGTTCCTTTTTCCCCACAGCCTCTCCAGTATTTGTTGTTGATTTTCTTGATCCTGGCCATTCTTTCAGGAGTAAGATGGAATTTCAGTGTGGTTTTAATTTGCATTTCTCTAGTGCCCAATGATGATGAACATTTTTTCATGTATTTATTTGCCATTTGTATTTCTTCGTCTGAGAAGTGCATATTCATCTCAGATGCCCATTTTTAGATTGGATCTTTGAATTTTGGGGTTTTTGAGTTTTTGTAATTCTTTATATGTTTTAGAGAAGAGTCCCTTGTCTGAGAGAGAGTTCACTAAAATCTATTCCCAGTTTGTGGGTTTTCTTTTCACTATGCTGCAGATTTCTTTTGACATGCAGAAACGTTTTAATAAGAAGTGGTCCCAGTTATTGATTCTGGGAAGTATTTCCCGTGCGGTTTGAGTCCTGTTCATGAATTCTGTACCTACTCCTATGTCTTCAAGGTTTCTACCCAATTTGTCTTCCAATAGATTTAGTGTTTCTGTTTTAATATTCAGATCTTTGACCCATTTAGATTTTAATTTAGTACATGGTGATAGACATGGGTCTAACTTTAGTTTTTGGCGAATGGAGAGCCAGTTTTTCCAGCACCATTTATTACAGAGACTGTCGTTGTTCCAGTGAACCTGCTTGGCTCCTTTGTCAAAGTGGTTGAGTGTGTTTGTAGTTGTGGTTGTATCTTTTAATCTATTCCATTGATCCTCTGGTCTGTTTTGATTCCAATACCATGTTGATTTTACTACTGTTGCTTTGTAGTATAACTTCAAGTCAGGGATTGTGATGCCTCCTGCCTTGCCTTTGCTGCTTAGAATTGCCTTTGGTATTCTAGGTCTCTTCTGGTTCCAGATGAATTTTAGGAGTGATTTCTCTAGACTTAAGGTATGTTAATGGTATTTTTATTGGGATTGCCTTGAATCTGTATAATAGTTTTGGGGGAATGGCCATTTTCACAATGTTTGTTCTTCCTATCCATGAGCAAGGGATGTCTTTCCATTTTCTGAGGTCGTCTTCAATTTCTTTTTTCAGTGTATTATAATTTTCCCTGTATAGGTCTTTCACTTCTTTCATAAGAGTAATTCCTAAATATTTCATTATTTTCTTGCTAGTGGGAAGAGTGTGGTTTCTCTTATTTCCCTCTCTATGATTTTGTTGTTAGTGTATAGGAATGCTATTGATTTCTGAGTATTGATTTTGTATCCAGCTACATTACTGAATTTATTTATTATATCTAAGGGTCTTTCAATGGAGTTTAGGGGGTCTTGTATGTGGAGTATCATGTCATCTGCAAACAATGATAATTTAATTTCTTTTCCTATCTTTACCCCTTTTATTTCTCTCTCTTGTCTAATTGCTCTGGCTAGTACTTCAAGTACTATATTAAATAGCAGTGGTGATAAAGGACATCCTTGTCTTGTGCCTGATTTTAAAGTAAAGGCTTTCAAGTTTTGGCCATTTAATATTATGCTGGCTGTTGGTTTGTCATAAATGGCCTTTATTATATTGAGGTAAAGTCCATCTATTCCAATTTTCTGTAAAGTTCTTATCATGAATGAATGTTGGACCTTATCAAAGGCTTTTTCTGCATCTATAGAAATGATCATGTGATTCTTACTTTTGGCTTTATTGATATGGTGGATTACATTTATTGATTTACATATGTTGAACCATACCTGCATTCCTGGGATGAATCCCACTTGTTCATGGTGTATAATCTTATTGATGATTTGCTGCATCCTATTTGCCAATATTTTATTGAGGATTTTTGCATCTGTGTTCATTAGGGAGATTGGTCTATAGTTCTCTTTTTTAGTTGGGTTTTTCTCAGGTTTTGGTACTAGAGTAATATTTGCTTCCAGGAATGACTTAGGAAGGATTGCTTCCCTTTCAATTTCATTGAAGAGTTTGAGGAGTGTTGACATTAGGTCTTCTTTGTATTTCTTGTAGAATTCTGCAGTGAATCCACCTGGGCCTGGGCTCTTCTTTGTAGGTAAGGACTTAATTAAAATTTCAATTTCATTAACAGAGATTGGGTTATTCAACAGTTTTACATCCTCTTGATCTAGCTTTGGTATTTCATATGTTTCTAAGAATCTGTGTATTTCTTCTGTGTTATCAAACCTTTGAGAGTAGAGGTTTTCGAAATAGGTGTAGATGATCTTCTGTATTTATGTAGACTCTGTAGTGATTTCACATTTTTCATGTCTTATTGCATGAATTTGAGCTTTTTTTTCCCTTTTTAAAATAAAGTTGGCTAGGGGCTTATCGATTTTATTTATTCTTTCGAAGAGCCAACTCTTTGATTCGTTGGATTGTTTTCTTAGTCTATTGCATTGATTTCTGCTCTGATTTTTATAATTTCCTCTCTTCTTTTGGCTTTGACTTGCTCTTCTTTTTCTAGCTGTTTGAGGTGTAGCATCAGGTTATTTATTTATATTCGTTCTATTTTCCTGATGTGGGAACTCAGTGCAATAAATTTTCCTGTGAGGACGGCTTTCATTGCATCCCACAGATTCCCGTAAGTTGTATCTGCATTTTCATTTTCTTGTAGGTATTGTTTAATTTCTTCTGTGATCCACTGATTACTTAAGAGTGTGTTATTCAGTTTCCATGTGTTTGTGGGATTTTTGCAGTATTTTTTTTGTCATTAATTTCTAATTTCAGAGCGCTATGATCCGATAACATGCAAGGGATGATTTCAACTCTTTTGCATTTGTTTAAATATGTTCTGTGAGCTAATATATGGTCTATTTTAGAGAATGATCCATGTACTGCTGAGAAGAATGTGTATTCTGATGTTGTTGGGTGGAACATTCTGTATATGTCTATCAAATTCATTTGTTCACAGGTGTGATTCAGTTCTATTATTTCTTGGCTGATTTTCTGTCTGGTTGATCTGTCCCTTGGTGTCAATGGACTATTAAGGTCTCCTGTTACAATTGTGTTACTGATAATTTGAGTTTTCATTTCTGTTAATAGTTGTTTTATATAACTGGGCGCTCTGGAGTTTGGTGCATATATATTTAAGATGATTATGTCTACCTCTTGGAGTTTTCCCCTAACGAGTATTTAGTGACCTTCTTTGTCCTTTTTGGTCATTTTTGTTTTAAAGTTCACATTGTCTGCAAACAGAATGTCTACTCCTGCTTGTTTTTGGATTCCTGCCGCATGAAGTATTGTTTTCCATCCTTTAACTTTCAG
Organism: Cavia porcellus; assembly: GCF_034190915.1. Classification (NCBI taxonomy): domain Eukaryota; kingdom Metazoa; phylum Chordata; class Mammalia; order Rodentia; family Caviidae; genus Cavia; species Cavia porcellus. The sequence continues at coordinate 74,922,914 of NW_026947494.1, read as the reverse complement.
TATCCTTCTGGGTTAGATGGGTTTCCTGTAAATAGCATATGTTTGGATTTTGTTTCTTGATCCATTCTGGTAGCCTGTTTCTTTTGATTGGTGCATTGCGACCATTTACATTAATGGTTATAACTGTTAAATGCTGGTTTATTGTTGACATGTTATCTCTCTGATGTTGCATCTTTATCTTTCTGTTCTGTTTAATTATCTGCTTTGCTTAGTGGTTTTTTCCTTTGTGTATCTAAACTGTCTTTCAATAATTTTTGCATGGTTGGCTTGCTGTTCATGAAGTTCTTCAGCTGTTCTTTGTCATGGAAGTATCATATTTCCCCATCAATTTTGAATGATAGTTTTGCAGGATACATCAGTCTTGGTTGGAAATCATTTCGCTTTAGGATCTGGAATACTTCACTCCATGCTCTTCTTGACTTTATTGTTTGTGCTGAGAAGTCTGCTGTGATTCTGATAGGTTTTCCTTTATAAGTGATCTGTCTTTTCTCTCTGACAGCTTTTAATAATCTATTCTTGTGCTGGATTTCTGGGATGGTGATTATTATATGTCTGGGTGTAGTTTTATTTTGGTTATGACTATTTGGAGCTCTATATGCTTCACTGATCTGATGTTGGTTTCTGAGCTCATGCTTGGGAAATTTTCAGCTATTACTTCTCTAAATATCCTCTTGACATCCTTTATGTTGTCCCCTTCTTTTTCATTAATCCCTATCAATCTTATGTTATTTTTCTTTGCATCATCTTGCAGTTGTTGAATTGTTATTTCCTGATTCCTTGTTATTTTTAAAAGATCTTTCCTTTCCTGTTCACCAGCTGCAATCCTGTCTTAAGGTCTGAAATTCTATTTTCACTTTCATTGAGGCAGTTTTTACAACTTTCAGTGGAGTTTTTATTTCCTGTATATCTCTGTGCATCTGCATTATGTATTCTGTTTGTTTCTTACATTGTTCATCTAGGGATTCTATCTTTTTGTTTAGTTCCTCCAATTTTTTAACTGTGCTTTCTTTAGATATATTCAGAATCTCTTTCATTTCTTTTATCATTTCTTCTTTTACCTGGGAGATTATTTCAAGTTTGAAATCCTTTAAAGCTTCCTGGAGTTGCTTGTTAATTTCAGTAGCTATTATATCGGATATTTGAGGTGAATGGCATGTATTTTATTCTATATACATCGCTCCTAGGGTTTCTTGAGATGGGCTGGAGGTTTGAGGCTGTAATTTGGTCTTTCGTTTTGCCATTTTCCTATATTTCTGTGTTTCAAGTGTTACTTGAAAGCTTCCTCAGGGTCTGTTGGAAATCTACTTCTATGTTTGCAGCTCCTGGGACTCTGGCACCCAGTTCCCCCAAGCCACTGGGCCTGTAGAACCAATGGCCCTCTTCTGCCTTTTAGAACTCCGTAGTTCCAGATAAGCTGGGCTCCAGGGACACTGTGTGCCCATCTACTTGCTGGAAGCTCCACAGTTCTCCAAGCGCAGCCACAATGGGGAGGTGGATATAGATGCCTCAAACCCACTTATGCAGTTCACTGCACTAGGAAGCCTAGAGGGTCATGAACAGTCTGGGCTTGGAGCAGAGTGCACTGAGCACTTACCGCAGGGCGCGGGGCCTCTGGGACCGGTGATGATTGCTTGCTTGCTGAGATATCCTCCAGACACACGGGGAGGCGGATGCAGGTACCCCTGATCCACCCAGCCCTTCCTCTGCACCCAGACGGTGCAGGAGTCCCAAATAGGCTGAGCTCCGTGGATAGTGTGTGCCCGCCTGCTTGCTGGAAACTCCACAGTTCTCCAAGCGCAGCTGGAATGGGGAGGCGGATGTAGATGCCTCAAACCCACTTATCTACTTCACTGTGGCGGGAAGCCTGGAGGGTCCGGCACAGTTTGGGCTTGGGGCAGAGTGCACTGAGCACTTACCGCAGGCCACGGGGCATCTGGAACCTGCGATGCTCGCCTGCTTGCTGAGATATCCACAGTCATTCAGACATACGGGGAGGCGGAGATAGGCGCCCCAGATCTGCCCAGCCCTTCCTCTGCACCCAGATGGTGCAGTGCAGGAGTCCCAAATAGGCTGGGCTCCGGGGATAGTGTGTGCCCGCCTGCTTGCTGGAAACTCCACAGTTCTCCAAGTGCAGCCGGAATCTACCCTTCTCTTGTTAATGGGTAGTTGTGTTGTTCCTAGATCTGCCGTCACAAACAAACTGAAATGAACTTGTCATGTTTATTAGAAATATAAGTTCTTTTAGGATGGTGGTTCCTACTTGTGAGTCTTTTAGCAAACCGTGAGACATCTGGCAATGTTTGAATACTTTTTGGTCATCACAACTTGTAGGAAGTGCGCCAGCAAGTAGTGAGTAGAGACCTGCTTACAATGCACAGGCTAATCTCTTAACAAAGAATTACCAGGCTATCGTAGCAATAGTGCTGAGGTTGAGAGACCTGCCCTCGGCTTAGTTCATCCAAGTCAGACATTAGATCGAGGAACATGGACATATTCAATTTTATAAGATAAATCCACTTATTTCAAAAGTGGTTGTACTAAGCTTCCCTCTTACATACTATGCGCAGGAATTTATATTGTGTCTGAGTCTCATCAGCACCTTGTACATTTCATTTTTTCCTTTTTTATGGGTGTAAAATGGAATCTTATAGTAGCATTAAATTGTATTACTCTGATTTCTAGGAAGAGTGCACATGTTTCCCTCTTTTTACTGATCTTTCAATTTATTTTTCTTTGGGAAAGCATGTTCTTTACTATTATTTAAAAGGTAAAATTAGCAGTCCTCTAATGAAAGGTGTGCAGTTGTGATGGCTCACAAGGTGTATGGCTGTGATAACTCTGTTTAAGCAGTCATTGAAGACTCAGGATCGTTCAACTCCTCTGTGTGGTCAGAGCTGGCTGCAGCACACAGAAAAGGAGGAAAGTCCCCGGAAATGATGTCTTTTAAATAAGTGAGATGGCAACTACACTGCTGCCACATTTCATTACCAAGAATTAACTTCCACAGGTCACAGGCAGCTCCAGATATGCCTCCAGGAAATGGGTGTGGTTGTACTGAAAAGATGTCAGATGGGGGAAAGTACACAGTCAGAACCTCCCCAGCACCTTTTCCTCTTGTGGTATGCTGATGGTTGAAATTCTTATTCTTAATGTTGTTGAATTTAATAGTATGATTTTTATGAATTATCTACATGTTTTCCGTCTTATTTAAGAAAATATTCTTTATTCTAGAACATTCTAGATAGATATTCACATATAGGTGCATATAGTTATCAATACACATACATGTATTTTAAATCTTATCTTTGAGATTTAAATATTTATTCCATCTGCAATTGATTTTTTACACATGAAATGAAGATGAAATCCACTGTCCTCTTCTTTTCATATCCATAACCAGTTGTACCATATGGAAAAACTGTTAAATCAACTATTCTTTACTGGAGTGTTCTTCAGACATCTTAATTGTAGGCTGATAGACCTTGCTCTTCGTGATTTCTGCTTGCACAAATTTTAGTTATGATGATTTGCTGCTAACTTCTCATTTCACAAGTCATTGCATGACTCCTGATCAGTGAAAAATTATATTTCTTTCAAAGGTTGGCTGTTAGTGATAGGTCATTGTGCAGCTATTAAGTTCTGTACAGACAGCAAAGCACAAATTCTTTAATCACTTGTGATGAATCTATAGGATGGTTTATACTAATATTTAATTGTAAGATGAAAGTTCATCAAAAAAGTAAAAAGTGATAATAAAAGAAGTGAAGTTCAAAATAAATAAAGTTGTATGAGAAATTCCAACCTGGAGAATGTTGACAGTGCCACAGTTAGGCAGCCAGAAGTAGCTAAAGAATGAGCTGAACACCGTGAATAAGTGAATGAAGAAAGTGGTTATGACCAATGAATGAAAGTGTTGGTTGAACCTTTATAATAAACGTACCTTTACAGAATTTTATGACATTGAAAACATAAAGGATAAAGTACTGGGCACTGATGAAAACAGAAAAGTTTGGTGATTTGCTAAGGCACAAAACAAATGATTACTCTATATTGTAAATTTTTTAAAATTTTATTTTAAAGAGAATAAAAACAAGCAAAATAAAACAGTACAAAGCCAATCATAACAAACCAGTGTAAATGACACAGGATTTCAAAACAATATGAAATCAACAATGGCTACCATAATGCCTCTTGTTGTCTTCAAAACAATTGTAGATAGCTTCAGATATAGTAGAAATCAAACAAAACAGAGCAGAGTAGAACCAATAAAAACAAAACAATGAATGCAATAAAGGACTTCAAAACAAAACAACAGTAAATCCAAAATGGCTACCATCGTATATCTTGGTATCTTTGAAATAGCCATCAGATATAACAAAATCAAACAAAACTAAACAGAATAAAACCCAGCCCAACAAAACAATGAAAATGATACAGGACCTCAGAACAAGACAAGAAGCAATCCCACTCTGTGAACCAGTGCCATGCATGGGCTACTGCCTCCAGGGGGCAGCCAGACCCTAGCCTGTTCCCTTGAGTCAGTGCCATTAGAGGACTGTGGGAGAAGAAAACAAGGAGCCAACAAGAAGCAAGCCCTCCTGTGAATCAGTGCCATGTGCAGGCGTTGCCACCAGGAGAGAGCTAGACCTCAGCCCCTTCCAATGTCCCCAGCACAGTATACACACGTGCACACACATGTGCACACGTACGAATGAAAGAAAGAGAAGCATGCAAGTGAGCAAGAAAGAGAGATAGAGAAGGAAAGAGTGAGAGGAAAAGCTGGCTGAGGCTGTTCAAATGATTGCTGAGGTGTTCCTAAGATCTAGTGATTTAGTTATTCTGTAGTAAATATTACTGCTATTTTTTCATTTTCGTACATATTTTTAACTGACAGTAAAAACGTTTTCTGTTTTGATAAGAATGTTTGGAGGTCATCGGATGTGTGTGTTTTGCCTACTGACTACCAGGACGTCTTGGCACGGCTGTGCTTGCCATCCTTTCCCATTCCTTGCTCGCGCACACAGCAGAGCCTACGCGTGTGCAGTTCGTGTGGCTGGGGTCGGCCTGGGGGCCAGCTCCGAGTCCAGAGTCAGCTTATGGATGGCAGAACCAATTCTGCATTGCCTTTATGTGTGTAGATTTACAATAAATTTTAATAACTGGTAGAGAGGGTCCCACCCTGCTTTTAGTTTAATCACTGTGAAGTTTTACGTTAGCTGATGAGAACCCTGACGTTTCTACAGTGTCTTCCTATTCCTGGGTACGGGCTGGAGATCAGTTTGCATAGGCCTTTCTCACTGCCATTTAGATACGTTTTCTGCAAATTATACTACATATTTTTATGTTTACTCGTTGATTCTTAAATTTCAAAGCCTTTAGACATTGTGATTGCCTTTCAATTACACTTTTTAACTGCTCTTTTCTAGACAATAGGAAAGCACTGTACTTTTTATATTTATTATTTATCTAACCATTTTCTCATTTCTCTATACGAATTTCTGTAATTTTCTTTGAGTTTTTAATTTATTAAGTGATACCATGTGCTAATGATGAAAGTTCTCTTTTCCAATATATTACTTTTCTTTCCCTTTTTTCCTTCATTCCTTTTTTCTTCTTCTTTCCTCTTCTCTTTCACTTCTTTTTCTCTTAATTCATTGTTCTTTAATTTCACTGACAACTGCAGTAATCAATGATAAAATCTAAATTTTCACCATTAAGAGTGACTTACTGCTCCAGCTTGCCTCCATTTACCTATAAAAGCCTCAAGTTTATCTTTCTTCGTAGATGGGTAATACTCGATTGTATAAAAAGACCACATCTTTTTTTATCTATTTTGCGTTTGATGGACATTTGGCTTGTTTCCAAGATTTAGCTATTAGAAACTCTGCTGCTATGAATATGGGTACACATATAGTGCTGTGCCATGATGTTTTCAGTTTTTCTGGGAAAATACCTGGAAGGTGAATAAATCAAACTCACAATTTGTAAATTTTGTATTGTCTCCCTAGTATAAACAAACAAAAAGGTAAAAAAGCCCAAAAGAGTAATAAGATCCAAAATGTACAATAGATATTATAATAATGAAAGGGAAAGAAAGTGCTCAAAAGGAAAGAACAACTGGGATAGAGGAAAGAAAAAAAAGAAGAAGGGAAAAGATTATATGCATATAGGAATATATATATATACTACTGATCTGTTAGTTCACCAAATAGAACAGTTTGTGCTTTCATTACTTGATCATTTTTTATGTCTAAATCTTGTAACTGCAGCAACTACTTCTAAGATAATAATGTGTAATATATTTTAAAAAGAATGATTGATTGTGTCTTCTGTTACTGTTTAAACACATCAGTCTTCTATACCTTAATATAATTGAAATAAATTTGCATAAATTTACTTTTTAAATTTTGTTTGTGTGATTTTAAAGTTTTAAAGAACTTTATAGAGAATTTTTGTCTCCAGTAAGAAACCTCTTTTGCTCTGCTTTTATTTCTCCAAGCGATTAGGCCACTCACCCTTACTATCATTTCTCTACTGATGTTATGGCTTGGGTCTAACTGTCATCCCCACACCTCTTGTACCACAGGTGGGAGTTTGCAGAGGTGGCTGATTCTAGAGTGTGTGATGCTGGGATCCAGGGTGTGTGATTGGTGAATTAATCCACCTATTGGTTTGGCATAGTTCTGATGTGGGTGATGGGGAGGCCCACCCTGGTGTGAGTGCTACCTGCCTTAAGGCCTGTAACATGGATGGAATATACAGACAGGAAGAGTCCGGCTGCCCTTGCTGCGGCTTCTGAGCACGGCTTTTGCTGCTTTCTGCCTGGTATGAACTGTTTGTCTTCTGTGATATCTGTCTACCAAGCCACTCTGCCTCAGAGCCAGCCAATTAGGTACCGAAACCTCTACAAACTGTGGGCTGAAATAAAAATTTCTTCCTTTAACTTTGAGTATTATGTATTTTGTCTCAGCAAGGAGAAAAGTAACTAAGACAACTAGTATAACTTAGATGTGTATTTTTGTACTCAAATTACTTGACAAGTGTACTTTGCTTTTTGCATATTTGGAGACTGTAAACCAATCATAATAATAGTATATTTTAAACTAAAGAGTTAGTTAGTTAGTGTTTGTTGATTTTTACAGGTAATGGATGGTTTATTGAGAATATTGTTGTTAAGTCTGAGGAGGAAGATAGCAGTCAAAGAGTGCTGTTTCCCTGCAACAGGTAAGCTGTGATCAGTGGGCAAAACTAAATGGGGTTGTGTACCCTCGATCCAGTTTAGCCCAACTGTGTCCTCCTAGCTGCCTCCTCCAAGATTTTAAATCACTTATATCATTCCTTGCCTTAAAAATCAGAGCTGAAGACCTGGTCTCCTTAGGAAGCTGTTTTATTTTTCTAACATTAGTAGTTCTCTATTAGTAATATTCAACAATTTCTCTTCTGTAAATTCATGCTGAGATGGAAATTAACCTGGTTTACAGAAAACAAGCTCTGGTTTCTAGTTTTTCAAATACTTCCTGAGCTGCTTCTTATGAAAATGGGCACATGAATACACACTTCTCAGATGAAGATATACAAATAGTAAATAAATACATGAAAAATATGCAGCATCATTGGTCATTTGAGAGATGAAAATTAAAACAATTCTAAAGTTCATCTCACTCCAGAGAGAATGCCTATCATCAAAAAATCTACCAATAACAAATTCTGGAGTTGGGCTAAAAGGAATCTTCTCCACCATTGGTGAGAGTGTAGACTGTTGTAACCACTGTGGAAATCAGTATAAAGAGTCCTCAAGTACTAGAATTAGAAGTTCAGTTCAATCAACTGTTCCTCTTTTAGTTATATTCCTGGAAGCATTAATAATATTAAACCACAGCAATATATGTGCACCCATGTTTATAGCAGCACAATTTATAATAGCTAAATCTTGGGAACAACCCAAATTCCCATCAGCCAAGGAACAGATAAAAAGATGTGGTATTTTTATGTAATAGAGTACTACTCAGCCATAAAGCAAGATAAACTTGAAACTTGCATAGTAAATGAATGCAACTTGAGGCTATACTCACAAGTGAAATGAATCAGACTCACATGTGTGTACAGAATTGTATACCTTCCTGGTATAGGAAACTGAGAGAGTAAATAAGGTCCAAAATGTACAATAGATACTGTGAAATAGAAAGAAACCCCTCAAAAGGAAAGAGGAAGTGGGGTGGGGAAAAGGAGAAAGGAAGGAAGGGGAAAGGAGAGAAGGGAAAGTGAAAAGCATACAAGCTAGTTAAGAAAGTTATACTACAAGTTTCTCTAGTTCATTGAAAAGAAAGGTGTGTGCTAATAGCATGTGGACAATTTTTCCTGCCTGTATCTTGTACTCTGAGTAAGTACTTTGAAGATAACAATATGCAATGTATTAACTGATTTTATTCTCCTATTATTTTGTTTTGAAATTTTATTTCCATAAAATGAAAAAATCACTAATAATAGAAAATATAAAATGAGTTTTCATCCATTATAAATTAGTCTGGAGAGTATGCTACCTAACTCATTCAGTCTTGGTGGAAAAGAAATGCAATACACAATGGAAATTCAGCAATAAAGCCCTTCCGTGACTCTCTGAGCTTACCCACAGTTTCCCTCATGAGCACTCTGTTAACATCCTAAGGGCCAGGATAGAGACTTCCATATGTAGTGAGGTCCCATGTGTTAAGCTGTTACATCCATGTGACTGCATATTCTTTGAGACCGGAAAGCACTTGTGTTGCATTGTGCATATTAATGAATTTGTCTATTTATTCATGCAAAACTACTGCATGTCTGTTTGGTGTCAGGCACTCTACCAGTTGCTAGATATATAGACATAAAAAAGATTCCCGGTTTCAAGGAGCTTCCATGTGGTGATATGCAAGGGAGGAGGGATGCTGCTCAGTGAAACTGGAAAGCCAGATGTGCACTGAGGTTCTCAGGTGGCTGCTATCGCTGTTTCCGACAGTAATGTACACTCTTGCAGTCCTGCAGAGGGACACACTGATTGATCTACTGGATCTTACTTCGTAATTTTTGTTTATAGGAAATATCCATTCTCGTAAAATTTAATGAATGACAACCAAAATTCTATTCACTGCAAACAAAATTTATGAGCATAGTCTGATCTCTTTGTTTTTTATTCATCAAAGCTCATTCATTTAAGAAAAAGAAGGATAAAATAGAAATAAAGCTTTGTAAATAAGGAGAGGTAGAGGAATTGAAGAGAAGGGAGGGAATTGGGGAAAAAGAGCAATTCAGATATATTATGAACAGGTACAAGTTCTCTGTGATGAATATGTACATCTAAATTATACCAAGAAACTTAATAAACATTTTAAAATATAAAATAAATAAAATGCAGATGTACCATGTAGATATTTCCATTTTATGAATTTTAAGGTTTGAGAGTGAACCATCTTTTTTTTAACTAATAAATGAGGGTTGACAAGAGCAAAGACACATTTCAGAAATAGGTTTGAATTGCAACTCACTACTGAGGAGCTCTCAAAACTTCAATTTATTATTATGTAAAATGGTAGTAGTAACACCTGTTTTGCAGGGCTGTTTGAAGATTTCAAATGACATCCATATACTACTGGTAAAAATGCCTTGCAACTGATAGGGGCTCTGGGGTGGTAAATGTCATTGTCATAGAAACAATTTTGAAGTAAAAAAATATTGAAGCACAAGCCCGTGCATGGACATGACAAGGGAAAAGTCACCTTTATTTCTAAATCTTATGTTAAGTATTTAGAATTCTCCAACCAATTGACTTACGTTTTTTAATAAATCTAGTATCTACAGATCCAACATGGTAGCCATTAGCCACATATGGCTAATGAAACTTAAATTAATTAAAGGAAAATCAGACTGTAAAGCAGTTACTTGGTTGTACCAGCTCTATTTTGAGTGTTCAGTAGACACAGATGGTCTACTGGCTCCATTGGCCAGTGTGCTCATGGCATTTGGTTCTATGTCCCATCCAGCTCCCTGGTATCATATAAAACTATGCTTAATGTTATACAATATAGTTTTCTTATTTTCAAAATGAAGAAGACTATGAAACAATGTAAGGAAGAAATGAAATGCGATTCTGTTTCTAAATGCATCACATTATCAAAATTAAGAATCATTCAAATCAGGGAATGATTGTAATATTCTTTTCATAGCCAAAATTAATTTTGCTGGCAAGACAAAACACAAAATCAAGATGGGGCTCACTTATTCCTATATTTCAGAGCAATTAAAACCTTACAAAATCGAACTTAAAGGAAATAAGTGATGCAGATGAAGATGTGTAAAGTGTGTTTTGTGTTAGTAGTGTCATGTTGAATCCTGCACATCAGCATATCATTGTGCTACCATCACTAACGCAGTGATAGCAATTTAAGTGCTCCTTGCTCCTCTCTCTGAGGCCCCACAGTTAGATAAGTATGGAAAGAGAAAGTTTTCTTGGTATTTCATGCAAGGTGGGTAAAAATGGAAATTACATTTAGTCTTGTGCCTCATTTGACAGAAAAAAACTAAACTAAAAACCACTGAAACCTAAGATGTGAATGACATGCAAAACTCAGAGAAGTCAGCCAGAGTGCAGGAGTCTCTGTGTCCCTTGGCCTTCTGAAGAATTTTAATTCATGATCTGAAGAATTTTAATTTGTTGTTCCCATAACATTGCTATGCTTTTGTGAATTATCCTCCAAGGAAGAGACGCTGGAACAAAATGGTGTATTTGATTTAAAATTGTTTTGTCAGAATATTCTACTCAGATTTTAGATAGTTCAGAATCTGTCTTTCCAACATTGTTTATGAGCTATTTAAAATTCATGACCGCTGCAGAGGAAAGGTCTCTGAGAAAGAAATTGTGTGTAACTTTATTGTAGAGATAAACAATAACAGAGGGGTCCTCTGTCATGGGGGTTGTGAGGCTCACACAGCTGTCTTTGCTGCTGCTGGAGGGAAAATCAACGTCCATAGCAGCGTTTTGGAACTCTCACTTAGGAGAAGGCTTCGTAGAATACCCTGAACTCCACACTAGAACTCATCCTCCCAGCAAATCTGTAGGTGGGCTCTGAGATATCCTGTTTCACAGACGAGGAAACAGAGGCATAAAGAGGGGAAGTTGCTTACCCGAATCTAATTAATGCTGGCAGGATTCAGGTAAAAGGCCGTCCCACTCCAGAGCCACCCAGCCCCACATGGGAGGCAGAAACAATGTGCATACACTGAACTGCCAACTGTGGCTCATTTGAAGTGGACGTGCTGTGGAAGACACACACTTCATCCCAAAAATGTAGTATGGAAAATCATGTAGCACATTTTATGATTGTTGAAATAATCTTTGAACTTACAAAAATAAAAAATATTAAAATTAATCCCACCTTTTTTCTGTTCTTTTGTTTTTAACAAATACGGTTAGTGTTTTATTTCTCTAGTACTGTAATAGAACATGAGAGTTTGGCCACTTTGTGTACTTGCCAGTTACTCATAGGACAGTAGAGAAATAAAAACTATCGCAAAGAGTACTCTAAATGAGAAATATTTACAGAGTTTCAGATAGTGTAAGTATTTGTAATGTTACCAGAGGGTTTTAATAAAAATCAGTGTCTTGAAGTCAACCAGGATGACTTGGCAACTTACATGTAGTTCAAAGGTTTGCAGAAAAGACAGTTTGGTGTGGTTTGAGGTCTTACATGGTTTTGAAAAGGTTTGAACTTCTCCCTAAAGTCCCTTTTAATCCTTTCCATGGTTTACTTCCCCCACTAAGTAATGTGCTTTCTATTAATACTCTGCCTTAATTGTTTTCTCTCTTCCCACTGCAGATGGCTAGATGAGTACCAGGATGATGGCAAGACGGAGCGGGAACTGCTGGCAGAGAGTGACAGTGGTGCTGGTGCAGGAGCGGGCTCTGCCATCTCCTGAAAGGATCCACTTGGAGCTGTTGCTCTGCCCTGCTTCGTGAGGCTATCAACCTGACTGTGACCATCTGTTGTCTCCTTGTTTGAACTAGAGCACAGTCAGTGTAGGTGGACATATTTTCTGCTTTTGAGAAGGGACAAAGTTGGGAAAATGCCTCAGAACCATCAACCAACAACTTGTCAAGCTCAGCCTACAGTGCTGGGGTTCATGTCTTGTTGTTCTCCTCTTCCCCTTCTTTCCTTGCCCCTATTTTACCTCATTCTTTCTTTTTTTCTTTGTGGAAATCACACAACTGTCAGTTTATTGAACTACTATCAAAATATTTAGATTGCTTTCCTTGATAAATAAGTTACTGAAGAGTACTACTTATTTGCTTAACGCAAAATACTTTTATGCAACATGTTATTTTCAAAGTGGAGCCTTAATGAGCCTTTATGATGGTAGATTTCTTTTATTAGTGTAGTAATATGAATAAGAAAATGTACAGGGAAACAAATTTCTGTATTTTACTCTCAACTCTGTTACCAAGAAGTAGGTGTGACCATTGTCTACATTTGGCAGATGAGAAAACCTGGACTTTGGAGACCAATTGGCTAAACTCAGGCAGGAAAATGAAAGGAGAGGGAGGATCTGAGCCTAGGGGTGTGGCTTCAGTCTGTGGACAGATACACAGTTCTCTTCTGCCCCTCCTCCACTGACTGTCAGTATCCTATGAACTCATGGGGAATGGCTCAATGTTTCCGTCTTATTTTTCTCCTCTTTGAACTACTTTAGTAGTTCAATAAACTGATAGTTGTGTGATTTCCACAAAGAAAAGAACACTGTCATGACTTTGTCATATGTGGGTACTACTTGTATTTTTACAACATTGACTCTTTAAACTGTATTTAAATCATTATTTAGGAGTGGAGGACGGCCTAACTTCATCCTAAACCACGGTAGCATTATTCATGAAATCACTGATTTAATGTGGCATTACATTTTTCTCTAAAACACATTAAAATGAATCTACCATCAAATCAAGAAGAGCGTGGAGCCAAGTATTACAAGCTCTGAAAGAAAATAACCTCCAGCCCAGACTGATGTACCCTTGAAAACTGTCTCTAGAAATTAATGGAGAAACAAGATGTTTCCAAGACAAAGAGGAACTGGGGGAATTCATGACCACCAATCCAATCCTACAGAGAATACTACAGGACATTCTAAAGAGAGAGAAAAGTACCAGGATTTCAGGAACAGTGGCGGAGAGCCCTCAATGAATGGAGCAGAAAGTGGAATGAAGGAGAAAAGCAGACAACTAATGGAAGAGAAATATCACAGCAGAAATGAAGCAGAGAAGGTTGGCTATAATCTAATGTAGATGGCCTTGGTACACTAAAAAAAAAAAAAAAAAAAAAAAAACACAAGCTGAGTAAATCAGGAGGTAGGGTCCACTGAGATGCTCTATATAGGAAATATAATTAACCTGAAAAAATGGTTTACAGACTGCAAATAAAATATGAAAAAATAATGCTCTATGTGATAGGGAACCAGAGAATAATAGGGGCAACTTGACCAGGTTTTGTAGATAAAGGAATGCAACTTGAGATCAAATCCAGGAGTGAGAAGATTCGGAACCACTTAGATAAATAGCAGGTTGCCTCCCCCCCGCCAATCTAAAAACTGAGAGAGTTGGTGGGACCCAAAAATGTACAATACATCCTGTGGGAGTGAAAGAGGAGGAATAGTCTAAAAAAAGATGGCAGAAGATATTGTTAATAGTGTATCAGGACTTAAAACCCACATTACTCACACTGCTCTGTTTAGATAGATTTTATTCTGTCCCAGTTTGTCTATTTGCACTAGATCTGAGGGCACAGACAGCTATCCCAAAAATAGCAGGATATAGTACAGTAACCATCCTTAATTTCCTATTAACTTAATCTGAAGCCCTGTATAACTTATAGTGTTTTACCATGACTGATCTTAGTTGAATCTGGTTTGTTAGATTGCTGTTTGGTTTTGACAGATTTTATTCAAATCTGTTATGATTGATAGTATCAAGTCTGAGAGTATAGGCAACTACATAGAAGATGACAAGATTTACTAGGATACCCATTCTGGTTTGATTATTACCTGTTTTTGAATTTTTATATTGTCTACAATGTTATGTACTGCTATGTTCAATTATACTATGCCTGATTATATAGACAATTCTATTGAAGAGAACAAGAGACAACACAGTAACCATTGTAGAACACCTTGTAATGCAGTTTTATATGACTTTAATGTTTCATGTTTTCACAGGAATATGTTTCGTTTTGTTTTGCTTTGTTTTGTTTTTCCCTCTAATACAGAAAGGATAGGTATACATGTAGAGACTCACACATGCATAGAACCTATAAACAGTTTATGAGAACTGATCACATACTGCATGGTGAAATGAACAAATACTCTGAAGAAAAAGGCACTACAGTACCCAGTGCTGATCTCGTAATGTCATGATGTGAAATCCAGCAATACTATTATTCTCTGTTCAGAGTGATTTTAGTCTGCTTTGGTTTGTTTAATCTTAATATACATGCAGATATGAATAACTGCATGTATGTTTAAGTGTATAGATTGTTAACCATATTGCTAAGTTTTCGTTGGATAATTGAACAGAACTGTTTGCAGTCTCACTGTTTCAATGTCCACTTTGTATGCTTCGCTTTTGTAACCTGAACAACTATTTGTAAGAGGAAATATGTAATTATCAACTCGTGATTTCTTAACATTTTTTTGAAATTATGTATTATTTCTACCCTTTTCTGTTTTTTTCCTTTTTTTAAATAAAAAAAAGTAAAAAGAAAAGAATCTATACTCAACAAAATTCTAGATTAACCTATATGCTACCTAAAATTACAAATATTTAGTTGTCTTACATTTTGTGACCAGGAAAACTGGTGCATATAAAATGAGAATATACATATACATACATTCTGAGGCTGTAATGATCAGTAAGTGACAGTTTAATGGAAGAAGCCACCATTGTCTTGGTAGCTAACATTACCTTTTACTAACATGATTCTAAGTATTACTCTAGTCCTTAAAAATGGTGTGTATGACATCTAACAGGGAAGCCACATGAAAAACAGCTTTGGCGCTGCCTGTGGCAGTTGGATCGAGAGTGTACTAATATGTGTGTGTTAAAGGCTTGGTCCCCATCGTGGAGCTGTGGGGCTATGGTGGGAACAGTAAGGGGTGAGGCCCAGTGAGAGGTCTTTAGGTCTCGGGCTGTGTCCTTGAGCAGGACCATGGGACATGGCCCCTTTCTCTTTCTGTCTCCTGCACTTACAGATTTTGCTTTACTACATGCTGTGGCCATCATATCCCTCCAAAGACACAAAGCAATAGGCAAATCCATCATGAACTGAGTCCTCTGAAACTGTGAACCACAGTAAATCTCACTTTAAGCTGATTATCTCAGACTAACAGAAATCTAACACAAAGCAGATCACTTTGAAGGTGGAAATAGTAACTGTTGCATCCAGCTGTGGGAAGGCTCAGAAAATCAACGCTAGACATTGATAACATTTATTTCATGATTCCTGGCACAAAGCAGACACTCAACAATAAACACACTCACTTTTCCAGCAGAAGTTGTTTAGGCTCTCCATATGACACGCACAAAGTCATGCACTGAGGGTAAAGTGGCAAACAGCATTTTCTTGCCCTTAATGGGGCTGATGTCCAGGTGGAGACAGCTTGGAGAACGTATGGGTCAACAGGGAGGAGCAGTGCTTTCTGCTAGAGGGCAAAGCCTGTGGAGACAGATTATTTTATGTTATGCTTGTACTTTGAATATTTAGCTCTTGGCATAATGCCTATCTTACAGGAAGTGCTCTGTGTCTATTAAATATATGAATCTTCTCTGCCTTACGAGATACATCTTTTTATTGGGAATACACATTATATTACATCAGGTACAGCTCTTGCTTATGTAGAATAAGTACTCATAAATAACTGCACTCCATACCTTTATTTTGTATTTTTTAGGTACCAGGAATCAAACTCATGACCTTGAGCTTGCTAGGCAGGCACTGTGCTGCTGAGTTATATCCCCAGCCCTGCCTCTAACAAACAGTTCTACAACCATGTATTGTAACTTGAAACATAACCTGCCCCCCTGCCATGAAGATAAAGGTTGGATGTTTTCCAGTTCTATTCAGTGATGTATTTCCAATCTGTTTTATTGAGGGGAGAGAAGGTATAATCCCTGGTTTGATCCAGTTTCAGCTGACTTTTGCTTGCATTATTTTGTTAACACTCATTGTTTCAGGCTTTGTCTAGATTCTGAGACTGTCTCAGTCTAATCCTTTATATAATGGTCATTCCCTGAGAAAAACCAAGAAAAGGAGAGAAAAGCTATAATATACATTTCTAGGCCTTCAGAGATGGTAAAATATTATGAACAGAGTAAATAGCCCAAACATGGTAAATATATGCTTAAAGTAAACGTTGGGTAGAAAGAAGGGGTTTGTTTTTGTTTTTTCCTTTCTTGTGGGAAGAGGCTGAGGACTGAGAGACAAGTGTACTAACAAAGGCAGGAAAAGTGGCTCATTTTAGGGAACCCTATAATCATCCAGCACCTTCTGGTTATCTTCGGGATTTGCTAATATCTGAGCAAGAGCCGGACAAAGTGAGGGGCATTTTATCTGATGGGCTAAATCCTCTGTTAACCAGTAAGTTATATGTAATGCTCGGTAATGATGTGGCTGACTTTAAATTCTATTGTTTTCTTACAAATTTCACAAGCAGATTTAAGGGACTTATTGTACCAAAGACTGATGCAATTTCTTTATAGTCCCAGGTGACACAATGACATGGAGGGCTAAACTAATTGTTCTTTAACCCAGAGAGAGGTTTTTTAGGGACTCTGTTAGAGTTAGGCTTATTTTAAATAATCAAAACCGATGATTACTTTTGAATAGACAAATTTCAGTTACCATTAATGGCAAAGAAGCTCTGTAAAGTAGCCCTTTGCCACACAGCACGGTAGGCTGCAGTTTTAAAAATGGGAGGATGATTTTAATTCTTACAGGCAGCAGCATAGACCATCCAAAGGGAAAAACCAAAATTCAGAAATTAATTTGGATTCTCTACCAGAGTGAATCCAAGTTCACACACATGCAACGTGAACGTCCTTGGACCTCTGCATGCCTCTGTGATGATGACTAAGAAGAAGCAATTAAATTGAAAACTGAGCTTATCAAAATGGCAATAACATAATTTAAGGGCAATATTATTATTTTCAAACTCAGCCTGGTTGGTCTATTGAAACTTTGCACGTTCACCATTCCCTAGGCCTTTCCCCATGCTTTTGTTGGCTTGGAAGTCCTTCCTTTCTTGCAGGGAAAATTCATTTCCCAAGACCAAGCTTAGTGAGAATTAAGGCTCTCTAGGTTTTGTGTCATTTGTCCTCTGTCTCTTACAGTTACGGCCATTTTCATAGTGAACGTGTACCTTCCTTCACAACTCAGAAAAATTACTTCGTTCATTTTCTATACCAACTTGGTGTCTGATTCAGGTGTTCGAATATCCATCATACAAGCTGGTAGCAACTGCCTTATCAGTTGTAGTGTGCATATTGCCCTTTCCAAGGGGAACAAAATTCTAAAAGCTTACCTTCTGGTTGGGAAGGGGAAAAAATGCCACCATCAGTCTGTCACTGTGCTTGTTGAAGTGTATTCTCACTGTGCTCTGTGCTCCCAGGCACTTACAAAGTACTAGAGTTGTGACTGGGCCAGACATGTGTGCGCTCAGGGCCTCCCATCTAGGCTGCCATGCTGCTCTCTTAGGAGGCCTGCATTCCCTCTGGGCCTCTCCTTACCTGGGGAGCAGATGTGGTACCCCATGGAGAGCCCCTCTTTTCTGGCAAGTGAAAGTCTTTTTCCTCATTCAGTTGCTCTCCAAAACCCTCTCTTCTCCTACTTCCCAGGAAACCAGCACACATTTTTTTATGTATTTGAACTTTTCTAGAAGACTGGAATGTGTTTCCAATATGAACATGATGATGGCAGAGAAAAGAGGTTTTCCCCTTCTGTTTTTTACTCAAATTAATAAAGAAAATTAAAAGACCTAGTTTCCAATTTCAGGGAAATCATGAAGATGAACTTCTGAAGTCTTCAGTGTGTGGCACAGCTACTGACAGTGCTGTGACAGACAGAAGCTTGCGGGCACCTAGCAGTGCTGGGTTAGGAAAGTACTCACCGAGAGCCACTTCCAAAGTGCGTGGGACTCAGGGATGGACAGCTCTGCTTTTTATTTATACAACTAGAGCAGGAACCAGCATGGAGCCGGATGAAAGCACAGCAGAGCTGGGATGAGGGAGGATCCTGTACAGGGGAGGTGAGGTGGGAATGTCCTTTTATTATGCTTCAAAGAGTCCTCAAAAATAATTTATATTCCTGACCCTTCCGCTAATATCTCAAGAGCTGTTCAGAATATTAGATGACAAATCAATGACATGTCAGCTTCTAAACTTTCGTGTACCTTGTCCTTATCTTCCTTCTGGGAAGCCATTACTAGCTCCTCTTGGTGGAACTCTTTGTTCACTGTAGTCATATTAATCTTGTTGATTCTATTATTTGTCCCATGCCTACTTAATTGTTTCTTTGGCTTTGTCTGCTTCAGACTTAAAACTGTATGTCCATCCAAGACAAATGTGCTTGGTATCTACTGAGGGCCACTAGGTAGAAGCTCTGTAGAGTATCTGACTGCCAGTCAACAACTACAACCCCTTTCAGCTGGAAGGAGCCAGACATCTGTCATCGCCCATTTCTCCCTCATGACAGTTCAGGATACTTCTCCAGAGGGGGCAATGTTACAGGCACCTGAGCTAGTTAGAAATAGGCAGTCAGACAGGGCTGGGCCCTCAGGGAAGCCGGCACAGAGGACCAGATATCTGGTGACCTTGGAGGAGACACACACCTCTTCTTGTGACCAGATCTCAAAACAGAAGGCCAAACAAATGCAACCACACTCTAAGTATAAACATTAGGGATTAGGTGCAGATCACTTTGGGAAGCCAGGAGTCACCATCTCCATCTCCTACAGGAAAAGTCACTGATACTTAAAGAATGCTTGCTTGCTACTTAACTTGCTTCGCCATTTGTCCCTGACGTGGTCAATTTTACCTGAATAATTAAACTTACTGGTCAACCGTAGCTCTGTCCCATCTCACGCCCATCTGCCTTTCGAGTTCCCAGTTTTTCCCACCTTAAACTTGCCTTGCCTTACCTCATGATTTTACTCTATAAAAATCCCTTGAAAGATGGAATCTTTGGCCACCCACTTGGGATCCCTTCTGTCTCTCTGTCAGACAGAAGCTTTCTTTCTCTTAATAAATATTTCTGCTCTTAAAAAAATGTACCAATGAAAATGAATAGTAAATAGTAAAAAACAAAACAGAGCCCTAAATAAAAATATGGGGAGATTAAAAAACATCTACAAAAATAATAGCAGATCAGAACAACAAATGCCTTAGGATATTGGAGTTGTCAAGACGGATTATAAAAACATCAATAGTACTGCTCTAAGATAAAGCAACAGATTTAAAAATATCTGCTAAGAGCAAAATAAAAGATAATAGGAAGTGGGAATATAGATCTTTCTTGAGTAGGAAGGGGATTAAGAGATGGAGGAGGGGGAAGAACAAAGGGAAATGGGGTGTAAAGAAGAATTAGGATGTGTTATGTATATGTCCCAACTCCAAACAAGGGGTGTAAGTACTGAGTATGGCAAAGTTACTATCAAAAAAGAACATATACAACAAAACAAAGAAAAGAATCTGCTAAAGTAAAAAGCTATAAAAATTAAACTAGCATATTAAAAAACAACAAAATAAGACTTGGTAGTTGGGAGAAAAAGTAGGGAAAAATCAGCATACAAAAGATTTAAGGGATGAAATTAAAGTTCTTCTCTGTGTCTTTTTTTCTCTTAAATAAAAAAAACAAAGATCTAATAGATACAGTATACAGATATGTAATTAGATCTACACGTATATAAAACACTGTATTCAACAAATGCCAAATGCACACCTTTTTAGATTTACGTAAACTATCATAAAAATTGTATGTGTTAAATCATAAAATAGTAATAACATTGAATATGCAGATACACTAATAACATGAATAAATTTTAGAAACACAATGTTAAGCAAAATAATCTAGAAACACAACTATATATATATATGTGTGTGTGTGTGTGTGTAATGGCATGTACATAGTCATATGAAATTAGTTAAATTTTTCTTTTGCATTTCATTGTATTTATGGGTTGAACAGTTTTTTAAAAGCCAGGAAAATTTTAGTGCAAATATTAGGAAAATAGTGTTCCCTGAGAGAGACGCTATGGCCTGGGTACTGTCACAGAGGACCTGCCGGGCACCTGACAATACTTTTGCTTCCTTTTTTAATAGTTGCATGAGTGTTAATTTTATAAACTTTTACATATGTACATTTACATGTGTGTTTTTATGGTGAAATATGCGTAGCATGAAATTTCCAACTTAACAGTTCTAGGTGTGCGATTCAGTGGCGTTCAGCACATTTCCACTCGTGAGCCATCACGCCACCCACCCCAGCACTTTCCACCGTCCCCAACAGAGTTTCTGCTCCCTTCGTCCTGCCCTTGCTAACTTCTGACCGACTTTCATCTGATTAATCTGTGTTCTGGACACTGCGTTTAGGGAGGATCATGCAGTATTTGTCTTTTGTGTCTGGCTTCTTTCATTAGCATAGAGTTTTTAATTTCATTCGTGTTATAGCGTGTATCAGCATTTCATTTCATTTCAGGCCAGTGTGCCATTATATGGCTAGATTCCATTTACTTTATTACCATGTACTTTTTACATACTCTTAATGTTGTACTAAAACAGAAAAGTTACAGAAAGATATACAAGAAACCAGTCAAAATACAGACAAAAAACGTTTATGTGTGGCAGCAAAAAGACGAGAATAGGAACAGTGATAGAGAAGGGTAGGAACACGTCCTTCCATGCTGTTTGATGGCTTTGAAACACTGAATTTACCACCTCCTTAAAAAGCAAGGAATTAATGAATATATGAATGAAAGAATGAAATGAATGGGAAGTACTGTAATCAGCAATATTTGAAATGGACAAGTTTTCAGCAAGTGTCCACCTTCCTCATTAACAAGACCATAGGGACAGAGCTGTGTCTTTCCTGATTTCCTGCCTGAAAAACCAGAAGAGAGAAACAGCAAATGACGACTGGGTCAGTATTCACAGCTCAACAGTGCTGCTGTTGACGGTGAGTTCCTTGGAAGCATTAACGTTCATCTCCTTCATCTCTGTTCTCAAACTGAGCACCTGGGTCGTCAGGACAGACACACAGTATCGTCATGTTTTGCTAATAGAAATGGAACACGTTTGTGAGTCATAGGGATTCATAGAAAGGTTGAGAAAATGGAAACATTTTAGAAAATTTATTGTAGAGAATTACAGAAAACATTGGCATTGCTTTCTTTCCATGCCAGTAGTTCTTCTGATTCTTTGTTAACCCCATGATAAATTCTTAGGAGAGAGACTTGAGAAATCTTTTGTTTAGCCGCGTATTGCTTCAGTTAATAAAAAGGAACTCAATCTGCAGAAAGACTTAGGAGGTTGGAAATATATTATGAAGTGAGAATCCTGGCAGCAGAGGGTCGGAGTGCACTGACACTACTCTGAAACTATAAAAAGGTGTTAGTGGAGCTCAGTGGAGAATCTGATCCGAGACAACTGGCTAGCACAAGAGCCATGACAGTGCTCCAAGACTCCTTCCAATTTATGCACTTATTAGTGATACTACTATTGATGACCCTAGAGAAAAACAGAAAACACAGGTGGTTTTCTGAAAACTTTCCAATCACTTTAAGTGTTTTTTCCAAATGTCTTTCCTCTGTAATAACTTATGTGATTTTCTGCAGTGTTATTTCAGGAGTAATCTCCGGGCTAGACTCCTGGTAGGAACTGATACTTACTCTCTTATTTTAATTTCAACAATAAAGTTGATAATAGTTGGAAGGAAGCCAAATTTAAGCATGACACAATCAGTTGAAGATTTTATATGCATTTTAAATTTCAGAAGATTCTCAAGCACTTAAAAACCCTTCCCCTAGGTAAGGGTGATACAGCACACTCAGGAGTTTATTATTGGTGCTGTGTTTCAGTTGCACCCAATTTTTTCCATGTCCCTTTTAAGAGATAAGCTCTCCATAATGGACTGAATCCTTGCCTCTGCCCTTTCTTAGCTGGGGTTCAAAGCTTAGGGCCCAGGGGCCGGGCATTTAGCTCAGTGGAATAAGCGCCTGCCTTGCAAGCACGCAGTCATGAGTTCCGTCCGCAGTACCAAAAAAAAAAAAAAAAAAAAAAAAAAAAAGTAGAAACACTAATATGCCAGGGATTTAGCTCAGCAGCATAAGCACCTGCCTGGCAAGTGCGAGGTTGTGAATTCAATCCCTTGTACTCCCCCAAAAAACCACCCCCCAAAAAGCTTAGAGCCCAACCAAAGTTAATACTTGCACTTTGAATCTTGTTTTTCACTTTGAATCTTGAATGATAAAGAAAACAAGAAAAAAGTTGGTTTTCTGGAATGTTAAAGTTTTGACATGTTTGGAGTATAGCCATATAACTCTGCTGGAGGCTTGGTGCCAGCATAGTGGTGTTAGTGTGGTAGGACCTTTGAGAGGTGGCATCCCATACAAAGCAGTTAGGTGATGGGGGAACGGACCTCAGAGGGAATTAATGCTGACTTCCCAAAGAGGGTTGCACAGAGACAGCCTGGCCCCCGAATCTCACTGGCTGACAGTCTTGCCTCATGATTTCTTTTTATGTCTCTCTATTACTCTGATACCAGCTATTATGTGACTTCATCAGAAGCCAAACAGATATGGGCACTCAGTCTTAGATTTCAACTTTCAAATCTGTGACATAAATAAATCTCTTCACGAAGTACGCAGCACTAAGTATTTTGTTGCTACAAAATGGGCTAATACACAGCCTCACGTCTCCTCACATCTTTAGTCCATGTGTTCACTGAGCTCAAGTGAACTAACTGGGCTCCCCAGTGACCTAGGGCAGCTTCTCACCTATGAGCTGTTGCTTTCAACGTCTTCTTGGCACTCCTTAGAATATCTGATGTTCAGTTACTCTTTGCTGCAATTTTGATTCATCCAAGCACTTTACTGAGCCAACTGTAATGCTCCTTCCTTTGTCTTCGTCTCTGTGAGCTTTTCTGCTGGTGGCAACTCTAACTACCGACCTGCCCTTCTCCCTTCTCCACTACTTCCTTTAACTCCAGCTTTTGAAATCGTTGGACAATAGGAATAATAGGTTTTGCATGCTATTCTTTTTATTATTTTGAAGACTACATGGAAGTAAAGACTACTCAAATAAGAAAAGAAAGCGCGGTTTACTCTGAGCTTGCTGTAGCTAGGTAGTTGGCCCCGCTCGCCTACGCCCCAGCATGCACGGAAGGGCAGGCAGGGGAGTAGGTAAACTTTGTAGAGGAGACAGAGGAAGGCTCTGGGTCAGGGAAAATTCCAGAAAAAATCACTCGATGTGGGACATGCTATGGGACTGGTCTGGATGCAATAATCTTAATTATGAGTGGGGACAAAATGTAGGGAAACTAGAGGTTATCGGTCCACCTCTGGACTTTTTGGGACATTGTCACAGATTGTGTGTGAGATTCCTGAACTGGTAGCTTTGGGTGAGAATTCAGTCTGCCTTTTGTCTCTTCAGTCTCAATTAGCACTTGAGTTATGTGAGTTAGGTTTTATTACATATACGATCCATTTTCTTTGCTTTTATTTTCTGAAGTTTTCATTCCATTTCTAATTCAAAGGAAACAAAATGCTAAGAAATAAAAGTTTTGCTCAATCATGGGTTTAAAGCAGCTTTTCTAGTTCTAATCGCATGGTACTTTTTCATTTTCATAAATGATGCTTATCTTTTATTATTCTTTGTAATGTCTAAATGCCAGGCATACACCAGAAAATATTTTTAAATACATTTTGAATCCATGTCTTCTGCTTCTGAAGACATTTAAAAATGAGCCTGAAAAAGTAGCCAAGGTTTTCCTCTTGTGGGATTCTGATACAGATATTCTTCTCAAATGTACATATGTATCACAGCAATCCGAGGATATTTAAAACAGGCCCCATGGCAGATATACTATGCTTTTTGGAAAGCACTGTGTGTGTAAGAGGCATCCTGAGTGATTCTGATGCAGTTTAGCAGGTGCTGAGCCTTGAACTGGTATTTGGTAACCACTGAATTAGGAGGCTGACACCGTTCACATCTGCAGTGTGTGCACATGCAAATTTATATTTGTTATTTTGGGGGTTTGGAAACTGTGTGTGCTGGGGAATTTCTGATGTATAATGTGTGTGAGATATAGCATGTTTATGTTTCATGTGTCTATTTTGTATATAAATGGTTTTTTTCACTATATTTGACAGGGGAACCAGTTTAAAGCAAAACACATAGGTTAAGAATGTTACTGTCACTTTTGTCCTTAAATATCTTTTCAAATTTCTTAAACCAAGAAGTCTAAAGAACATAGCATAGCGATGTTACCGAATTTCTTAAAGAGTAGAATTGCAGAGTGTCTAAGCACAAATGCAGGTAATATCTCAAAGTTATTTAATGAAAGTAGTTTCTCTAACGGTTTAACCCTAGTGCCTTAAATAGTGTTTGCTCCAGGTTCTTTTGAAGATGGATAGTGTAAAAGACAGGCAGAAAAAGCTGCAGATAATAACTCATACTGCTCCCAGAGCTGTTCCTATCTGAATGTTAATTAGAACTTCCTTCAGATGCCCTGACACAATACATGAGCACACACACACAAACACACACACACACACACACACACACACACACACACACACACACACACAGTGAGCAATCTCAGCAGCTGGGACTCTGTCCTGGTACAGGGTTGGTCTCCCAGAGGAGCTCAAAGCCTGCCACTCTTGGACTGTACACATCTTTCAGAGGACTGTCATCAACAAAGAAATGCATCTACCAAGTGTGTGAACTCGCCAGCAACCTCTCCCTGGATAGGGTTTCAGAAATCAGTGTGAGGATTCAGTAGACTCCTTTGTGAGGACCTCACAGCCCCATGACAGCTACAAACACAGTGCTTCCCAAGGGAGGTGTCAGCAAAAGTCTCTCCTCGGTGGTCAGCCAACCCACTGTCCCTTAGAGGTGCTTCATGTACAACTGTACTTCATGTACAACTCAGTACTGTTACGGGATCCCTGTAGATGGAAAAATTTATGAATACTCAAATCCATTACATAAAAAGGCCATGCTCATAACATATAACCTGTGTACCTCCTCACTTCAGTCTTTATAAGGCTGCAGGTTTGTTCTGTTACTGTTTGATTCAATCACATAAAGTACAGTTGTTGGGGACATGGCTTACTGATGGATTGCTTGCTTAGCTTGAATGAGCCCCTAGGTTCCATCTCCAGAGTCATGAAAAAGAAACCCCAAAGTAGATTATAATGAAGAAACAGACATATTTTCTATAAAGTTCACATTATGAACCATCACCTGAAATCAAACTTTAAAAAGTATTGTTAAATAATCTCTAGATTAGTTATATATAATACCTAATAAGATCAAATTCTATGTAGATAGTTGTTATATTATTTAAGGAATAATGACAAAAATCTATATATTCAGTACAGAAGAAATTTTTTCACATTTTAAATTTCTTCCATTTTTAATCTGTGGTTTACTGAACACACAGACATGGACTGGGGCAGACTGTGTTCATTTGGTTCCATGTACAGTACAGAGTGTACCCAGTGAACTTGCTCTTGGGCTGGACCCTGGGACACCAGGCATGTGTACATGGTCCTGCTGCAGGGAGCTCAGAGAGTAGCAGTTGTGTGGGTGTGGGCGTTGTAGTAGGGACACACATCGTGGTACCACAATGCTGGCTCAGAGAGGAGGCCACACCATGCCTCTGGGAAACTCTGCATTAATGAACCTGCACCTAGGATGGCAGAAGGCAGTCAGGATTGAAGAGTCCTTTCTGTAATGGCACAGGGTTCTCAATCGCGGTGTGACATGTGCTCCATCAACCTCAGCTCCGATGTGTGCTGCAAAGACTTTGTTAATAATCATTGATTCAGAAAAGTGTGTGAAAATAGTTACATGTTCATTATAAATGAGAGCAGATTCGCTCACTTATTGGCATTTAGATTATTATATGCCAGGCTCTGATCTAAAAGATTTAGAAGAAATGGCTCACTTAACACACAATTCACAAACTCATGCTTAGAGTAAAGAGGGACACTGAGGGACACTGAGTTTAAGTAACTTGCTTATTACTTTCCATGCAATGGACTGTTGTACACCTAGGATTTGAAGTCATGCTGTTTGCTCCCAGTGCCCGAGCCTGGGTGACTTCACCGCAGGGAGTAGCTTCTGGTGAGGTGCAGACTGGCTGCTCAGTCTTCTCTTCGCACACTCTGCGCTCTTGTCCCACCTCCCACTTGGGCAATCTCCAGCTCATTTGCTACTCACTTTATCTGAGGGAAAACTGAATTCGTAGCCCTTTTTGAATGTATTATATCCCTCTTTTTGTGCTAGGCAGTCTTCTTTCCATCTGAAGGTGGGATTTATTCTTCCTTTTTGCTCTGTTGATTATTATAATTATGTGTTGATATTAATTTCACAAATGAATAGGTTTCTTGTGGCATTTCCACATGCATGTATGCAGATCCTTGATCACGCTCAGTCTCTTCTCCTGCCTCCTCTTCCCTTGACCTGCCTTCCATCCCTTGTAGACCCTCTTCTACTGTTCAGTTACTTTCTAAATTTTGAGGTGCGAGGGGAAAATGCTACACTTCTCTTTCTGAGTCTGGTTTATTTTACACAGCATGGTGTCTTCTAATTCATTCCATTTTCCTGCAAAGGACAATATTCCATTCTTCTGTATGATGACTAATACTTCATTGTTTGTGTACATCATATTTTTTATCTATTCCTCTTTGATGAGCACCCAGACTGATTCTATGCCTTGGATATTGTAACTGGTGCCACAATAAGCAGGGGCCCACAAGCCATCACTTTGTATGCTTTCTCTCCTTGCTTCTTACATATGTGTTAGCTGGATCATATGGTATTCTGAATTTCTTTTTTTATTTATTTGTTTTTATTTTGGTACCAGGATCGACTCATGACCTCATGCTTTTCAGGCAGGCACATATGCCACTGAGCTAACTCCCCAGCCCTGACAAATTTAATTTTAATAACTAGAAATGTTATTTCTAGTTATTAAAGCTGCCAAAGGCATAACATGAAGTACTTCTACAAGTAAAAAGGATATTTTGGGAATTTCCTTTTTAACATATCTGCTAAAATCTTTGCACGTTTTTGAAGTTGTATTTTTCTCATAGGATTTTACATTTTAAAAATATTATTATTATTATTAAATACTGGGGCTTGAACTCAAGACCTTGCACTTGCCAGGCAGGCACTTAGGTTGTTGAGTTGTATCCCCAGCCCTCTTTAGCTTAGCTGGGTTCTACAATTTGAATTATCTCAGCATTTTTAATGTACTGATGGAGTAAAGAAACTATTCCTACTTCTATGGCTTATATTTTGTTTATTAATCTGACAAAATCTGATTCCTTTTGATTAATTACTTTAGAAGCCATGTACTTTTGTCTTTTTAAAAATTAGTATGTTTTGGAAGGAAATATAGCTCAGTGGCACAGAGCCTGCCTGGTAAACGTGAGGTTGTGAGTTTGATTCCTGGTACTAAAAAAAATTAATAATAATAATAATGTATTTTTAATATCATGCCATAGTCACATATAGAACTTCTGCATTTTTATCTGATTACTGTACAGAGTTCATTATGCAGATATAAAGTTAGTCTAACCATTTGCCATTTGCCATTTTTAAATAGCATCATATCCATTCCTTGAGAATTTAAAGTAATTTGCCTTTAAAAGCATAGAGTCCTGAAACCTTTTAAGACCAGTGATGACTTATTCAGATTTTTCCAAAGTTATTAAAGGTTTCCTCTTCTTTCTTTGATTACTGGATAGTTTACTTATGAACAAATCCTGTGTACCAAAAATTTCAAAATTCACTTATGAAACATTTTGTCAAGATTCTCTGAGTTTTTAAATTACCATCTTTAGTCATAGTTCATTTCTGTTCTCACTTCTAATTTTTTTGTTTTTCCTACATTTTATTTATGTGGCTAGTAAGTAGACTTTATTGTTTTTTATTAATAAATGTTTACAATGCATAATGCTGACTTTCACTGTATTTGGTATATGTATGTGACACATCTTTTATGGTCCATTTCCCCCTCTACCTCCTCCTCTCTTTATCCTTGTTTCAGTCCCCTTCCTATTTGCAAAAAGATCTATTTTCCCATTTCCTTTTATCTATCTTTTATTTTGACCTCTAACCTAATAATAGTTTGGGTTTCTCATATAACAGTATATGGTATTTAAGGTGATGAGTCTGATTTATTTCACTTAAAATTATGGCGTCAAAGTGCATCTATTTCCCTACAAATAACTCATTTGTTCTTCTTTACAGTAGAACAGTACTCTACCATGCATCAGTATCACATTTTCTTTATTCATCTGTTGATAGAAATGTAAGCTGCTGCGAGATTTATCCAGTATGAACTGTGGTATCATAAACATTGGGAGGTATGTACACTATAATATGATACCTTAAACTCTTTTGGGATGCTTGTCTTTTCCTTTTTTTTTTTTTTTTAAGACAGGGTTTCACCATGAAGTTCTGGCTGGCCTTGAACTCACTATGTAGCCAAGGCTGGTCTTGAACTCACAGAATTCCTCCTGAGTGCTGGAAGGCATGTGCTACCATGCTGGACCAAAGAGAATTTCTAAGCTTTTTGAGGAATCTCCGTACTTCTTGCCATAGTGTTTATACTACTTTACATTTCTACTGGCTATGCAGAGTGGCTCAGTTTTCCCCATAACCCCACCAGCATCAGATATTATGGAATTTCTTGATGACTGCCATTTTTTCTTGAGTAAGATCAAATCTCAGTGGTGTTTTAATTTGAATTCCCTAAGGACAAGATGTGGCCCATTTTTTAAATTGGTTCTAATTTGGGAAGGATTCTAATTTTTCTATAGTCTAGATACAAATCCTCAGGCATAGCTAGCAAAACTATTTTCTCATTCTATAGGTTATTTATTCACTCTGTTGGTTGCTTCCTTTACTTTCCAGGAGGTGTTTAATTTGATATAATCTCATTTGTTGGTTCTTGATGTTATTTTTTTGTGCAATTGGCTTTCTGTTCAGAAAGTCCTCTTTGTATCTATGATTTCTAGCATCTTACCTATTTTATTTTCTAGAAACTTAAGTGTTTGTGCTTAGATTTTTTTATCCATTTTGATTTTAGTTTAGTACATGGTGAGAGATATCAGTCTAGTGTCAATCTTCTATGAGTAAAGAGCCAATAACACTATTGGTTAGAAAGAGGATCTTTCTCTAGTGTGTGCTTTGGCCTCTTTGCCAAAGATCAGGAGGGTAAATATGTCTGGGGTTTCTGTATTTTCTATTTTGCTTTGTCAATACAGATGACTGTTTTGTGTCAATACCATGCTGTTTTAAATCATGATAGTTTTGTGATATAACTGAAAGTTTGGAGTTGTGATGCCTCCTGCTTTGCTCTTGCTATCCAGGAAAACTTTTGCTACTCTGAGTTTCTTCTGGTCCTGGATGAATTTTAGAATTGCTTTTTTCTAGTTCTATGAGAAATGCTTTTAGTATTTTTATTGAGGTTGTATTAAATGTAGTGAAAACATGGCTATTTTAGCAGTACTGCTATCCAGAACAAGGGATATCTTTCCTTTTTGTAATGTCCTCTGATTTTCTTTATTCAGAATAAGGCAGTTTTCACTATAGTATCTTTCACTTTCTTGGTTAGAGCCACTCCTAAGTATTTAATTCTTTTTCAAGTTATCGTGAATTGTTATCTCTCTCCCTCAATATCCTCACCAGCACAGTGGAAATAATAATCACCCTGATTGTTCTGGATAAACACATCTATGTCCTAAGCATATAATAAAAAGTAACTATCATGATAATACATTATGCATGGGATTTTTGGCAGGTTTTTTTTTACTATAATAAATTGGACAATCAACAGAATGAAATTATCTGAATTTTTAAATACTTGTCTTAAGAATTTATAAAGTTTTATCCTACAAAAGTTAACTTCATTAGTAAGAGCATAAGAGTAAAACCAGATGGCTATATTTTCTAAAGTGATATATTTCTCAAATTTTTGTTGTTGTAACAAGCTAAGTGAGATTATTGTCAGCTACTTAGGTTCATATGCCCTAGTTTGTTGCTTGTCACTGACCTTATCAAAGAAGACAATTTATTTTGGTAAAAAGAGAAAAGAATCTATTGAAATCTAGTGCCAAGGAGCTGGAGGGGGCATTGGTCTCAAAATGCCATCTCATTGTGTAAAGGTGTCTGGGGTCTTCTATAGCAATGGACAGTGGAGCAATAGATGTTTGAGCTGAACCCATCCCTCCCCTTACTAAGGAAATGAAATTGGACTTAACATATTGGTGTCAGCATCTGAATATTTTTTTCCATTCATCTGGACTGAAAGAAACAGGAGTAGCTCTTTATGTTGTAAACCGGAAGAAGCTTGAAGCCATTGGCCTCTAAAGGGAAAAAAAAAATCTAACTTTTAAAGTGCCATTTTTGTGCTGCTGACGATTTCCCCCTTCCTTTGGTTGAGCCTCAGTCCCGAGACCTGGAGGTGCCAGATGTCTGACTCAGCTTGTGCTGGATTGTCAGGTAGATTCCATCAAAGGTAGCTGCAGCATAAGAAAAAGCAAGTTGCTGCTTGAGCCTGAAAGGTATCACTGAAGATCGCGAGCTGAAGTGAAAAAGAAAGGAGAAATCAGGTGAGGTGTAACAGTTACATCCTCTGGAAGGGTTTTTCGCTTTCAGGCATTGACGCCCCTTAGGGCTGTGCGCTTTGCTCTTTCAGGAGGGTTAAAAACACAGGTGACTCTTTGATGCTGGTAACTCTCCCCGCTGTCTGAATGCATTTTCTTCTTTCCTGAGGGCACTGCCATTAACCATCCATGACCTTGTTCCTCAGTGTCCAGTTAGCTATCTGCGGTGATGGTCAGTCAGAGCATGTGCGATGTTGGAGGGGATAAGACAGACGGTTGGAATCTGTCATAAAACACTTCTCGCAAAGTTTGAGTAACACTAGAGATTTTGAAAGAATGGCTCTTAGGCTGAGTTTTTCGGGTCCATTGTCAGGTCTAATCCTGTCTGTTCTACAGTCAGCACCCTAAACATTAGGACTGTGACAAATACTAGTTACAAAGCTTGCAAGCAGATGTAGAACAAGCCAATGAGAGCAAAATAAATACTGTCTATAGAAGAAATTTGGGGACTGAGTTAATTAAAGAAAGCCAGTATTTGTGTGAAACAAAGTTAATTCTGGCAGAGACGTTATACTTAAAGATACACTCAAAGTCCTCTTTCCTTGTGCTATTTAAGAAAAAGGACATCATTTATTAATGCCAAGGCTAAGAATTACAGTTTAGTAACTGTCTTAGTTACTTTCTTTGTAACTGAGAGTCTCTAACTCCCAAAGCTTTATGAGGAGAGACTTATTTGGGCTTACTGTTCAATGCAGGGTTGGCCAGCCTCTGTGAAGGAACAGCATTGCAGAGGGGCTTGGTGGAAGAAGAGTTGCCCGCATCCTGGCAGCCAGGAGGCTGAGACAGTCCAGGGAAGACTTGGGAGGAGAGGTTTACCCTCCTGGGTCATATCCTCAAGGCCCTGCCACTTTCTACAGATCCCACCTCTCACGGTAGTTCAGCTATGATGCCTTCATTATCCAGTCACCAGATAGGGAAGGATTGGAGGGTCATTTGAGGTCTGAAACATAAAACTTTAGAATTTTTTAGGTAAACACAACAGAATTGCAAAATTTATAATGCAGGGTATAATAATTGATGTTTATTTTACCAACCAAGAAAACAAATTTTTGAGCAAGACTTTCTGATTGACCAAGAATAACAAGGATTTTGCCAGTCATATTACTATAAGCAATACACAAGGGAGGAATTTAGGAAAATAATTTAATTACTTTTACCAGATGTTAAGACAACAACCATTGCCAACTACATTATACCAGGACAGTTACTTTAAGAAAAGGCAAATCACATATAAGAATGGCTTCTGTAAGCACCATGTATCTAGAATAGAGCACACAACATATTTCGGATGGGAAAATCTCCATGTCTTTGTTTCTGAAAACTGCAAGGCTTTTCTATAATGACGAACTGGTTTTTAAGAACCACATTTTTAAGTGCTTAATTTAAGTAAAGTTAGTCTGTAAAATAACAGCAGTTCATCTATTATTCAGAAGCCAACAAGTCCTGTTAGCCTTCTTAAATAAGCATTAGGCCATATTAAAATACATTAACAGAACTGGCAATCATAGCTATTAACTCTTCACTATAAAATATGCTTTTTTTCTTAAAACCACTTGGTTTTAAGAAATTATATGAGTTGTATTTATACAAATTTTAACTTTAGGGGATCTTAAAATGATGGACAAATGCAAACTTCAATTACTTTAAAATTATTATTTAAAGCTCATTTTAAACTTATTTACAAAGTTTGGCAAGTCTTCATTTTGAGATACTTGCTGTCCATCCAGAATACCTTCAGACTTGTTAAGTAATCAAATAACTTCTGACAGTGTTAAACATATACATGCATATCAACAATGTATGAAATGCATTTAATGACCTAAATATGCTATTGTTTGTAAATTAATGTCCCAAACCAATGTTTTCCTCAAAAGTTGTAACCAAGGGAACAATTAGCTAAATTTTTTTCCCAGTTTGTGGATTGTATTTTCACTCTATTAGTGATTTATTTTGCTGTGCAAAAGCTTTTTAGTAATATGACATCTGGTTATTGATTCTTTGTACTACTTCCTGTGGAGTTGGGGTTTTGTTTAAGAAGTTTCTGTCTACTCTTATGTCTTTGAGAATTCTACCTAATTTATCTCCCAGAAGACTTTGTTTTTCTGTTTCAATGTTTAGATCTCTGATCCACTTGATTTTAGTTTGGTGCATGGTGATAGACATGGGTCTAGTTTTAGTCTTCAACATGTTGAAAGCCAGTTTTTCCAGCACCATTTATTAAAGAGGTTATATTTCTTTCAATTGAATGTATTTGACTACAAAGATCTGAAAAAAATCAGGACACATCAGTTTAAA
Organism: Cavia porcellus; assembly: GCF_034190915.1. Lineage (NCBI taxonomy): Eukaryota > Metazoa > Chordata > Mammalia > Rodentia > Caviidae > Cavia > Cavia porcellus. The sequence continues at coordinate 74,889,653 of NW_026947494.1, read as the reverse complement.
GACCCAGTCCAAAAATGGGTATCTGAAATGAATATATACTTATCAGGTGAAGAAATAGAAATGGTAAGTAAATATATGAAAAAGTATTCAAACCACTGGTCATTTGAAAGATGAACATTGAAACAACACTGAGATTCCATCTCACTCCAGAAAGAATGGTTATTATAATGAAAACAACAAATAACCAATGATAGTGGGGATGTGGGGGAAAAGGAACTCTCTTCCACTGTGGGAGTAGACTGGTGCAATCACTGTGGAAATCAGTGAGTAGATTCCTCAAAAACCTAGGACTTGGGGTGGGAATAAAGTTCAGTGGGACAACTACCTGCCTGGCAAGTGCAAGGTCCTGAATTCGATTTCTGGTACTGAAAAAACAAAAACAAAATAAAACAAAACCAAGACTACCATTTGACCCATCTATGTCACTTCTTTGTATCTTCTCAAAAGAATTAAAATCATCATATCACAGTGATATATGCACTCCCATATTTATAGCAGCACAGATAGACCTAGCTAAATCATGGAAACAATCCAAATGCCCATCAACTGATGAATGGATAAAGAAGATGTAGGTTTTTAATACAATGGAGAACAACTCAGCCATAAAGAAGGATACACTTGAGACATTTCTAGTTAAATGAAGGCACACTGACACCATCCTCAAGTGAAATAAATTGGACACGTATAAATATTATCTTGTCTTTCTAGTGTCAGAAACAGAATTGTAAATGAGAAGCAAAATGTATAATATATACTGTAAAGTAGGAAAAAATTGTTCAAGGCAAAGAGAACCTAGTGAGGGGGGAGGGAGAAACGAAGGAAGAGAAAAGACAAAAAGTAAGGAAAGAATGATAAAATGGAAACAAAGCTTTTGTAAATAAGGAGGGGAAGAGGGGTTGAAGGGAGGGGAGGGGAACAGGAAAAAAGGAGGAATCAGAGTGTATTACGTATGGGTACAAATTTCCTATGATGCATGTAATCATTATGTATATCTAAATATTACCAATAAACTTAATAAAAATAAAATTAAATTAAGTAATGTTATGATTAAAATGGAGAAAAAGTGTTGTACAAATCTGGAAATTACATCTACATATGCTACAAATAAATGTATTTTAAAATCTTTTAAGGGTTTTTGAACTTGAATATTTATATTGACTTCAATAAATTGTTCTCTAACCAAATTCTCATGTCAACAAAAGAAAACTGTCCTGGATAAGTGACTCCACTTACAAGACTTAAAAGAGGCTTTCTTAGGCTTGGTTATTCCAAATGGCAAAGCTCGGAAGTTCTAGAAAGATGCGCGTATCACAGAGGGATGTACTTGTTCCATGTCAGCCCCTGCTGGCTTCATCACTCTGGCAGGAATTTGGGAAGAAACAAGTCTGAGCCATGTTTACTCAGATGTAAATCCATACCCAAGACACAGCCGTCTGTTCATTCTCACAGACGTAGAGAGGAAGCTCTCAGATGGCCTTCTATCAGGGAATATCTAATAAACAAAAATTTTCAGTTGCTCCCACTTCTCACATTAATGAGCCATGGGGGATGTCTGTTACTCCGCTCAACTTCTACTGAATGGAATAGCCAAATGGAAGCTGTTAGTCTCTCAACCCTCTTGCTCAAGAAAGCAGTCTTGAGATCATTCCAGAACAAGCCGATCTGAAACTGATGTGGCAGAGACCACAAGAAGGGAAAAAGCAAAGCAAATCCATGCCCTTATTTGCTACTCATTAAAAGTGTGATTTGCATCCTTCCCTTCCTCACAGTCAGACATTTAAAGCCATTTTTACTATCAATCACAACTCTTAACCAATTTCTAGCAAAATACTGCCTCCTAGAACCTCTCTGGCTGATGAACCTCTCTGTCTCCACACCAACTACTGGTGCATAACATTTTTGAGAGACTAAACTTAAACTTTAAAATAAGAGAATGCCCAGCCAGCACTGTATTAATGTGTGCCACATTTTCTCGACCTACTGATTTTTAATCAGTTCGACCTACTGATTTTTAAGTCTTTAAAGTCCTAATAAGCTCAAACATTTTAATTAATTTTCATTTATGTTGTTTAGTCCTTCTTGTAAGCTTTGCACAGCTGAAAATGTGTTTTTGAAAGTTAAACACCTCAAATATAATTCTCACTGGCTAACACAGACAAAAATCACATTAACAGTTCTGAAAACACCTTTATTTTGTCTTTTAAACATTTGCATAAGTATGTGGACTAAAGGCATTTGGGTTTATGCTTTCTTAATTGCCGTGCTCTTCTTACATTAACCTGGTACCGTCTTAATGATATGCAGACACAAGTACACGCACAGAGACATTGTTACCATTTACAAGCTTTAAAAAGTTACAACATGTGGCATGATTTTCCTTTTTACAGTCATAAGCAATACTTAATACTGAATTGCCATGTTTGAAGGTAGAATTCTAGGTTGTAGCAAAGTGAGAAATATACATCTCAAAGAAGGCTGGTGCCAAATTAATGCGAGTTTGAATTTCCTGAATCTTTTTCCTCCTTGCTTTAGATAGATTGTAGTCAGTTTCAAAAGCTCTTGGCCCAGGTTTTAAGACATTTCCTATCGTGCTCAGATTTAGACACATCTGGTCAGAAATTTACACAGCTTGTCCTGGCACTGTTGTGCAAGGTCTCTCCACAAGTGTAAAAACAATATTTTCCCTGAGAAAAACACAAGGCCAACCATTTGTAGGCAAATTTCTCCATTTTTCTAGTTGAGGAATGGAAGTGGCAGGGGACAGAAATCAGTTTCCTGCAAACAGAACTTCTGGTTTGTTCTGAAAAAAGAAAAAAAAAAACATTAAAATGAACCAAAGATTGTTAGCCAAGATGAGGAGAAATTTAAACCCCAGTGAGAAACTCGTCACCATTATCCAGGTAGCTGCATGGTCACTGGGGACAGAAAGCTCTTGCTTGGACTCTGCCACTAATCCACGAAAGGACACTGAAACAAGCAATGAATTTGTTCTTGCTAAAGATTCTCCAGAGAATCTTTTTAAGGACAGTTGCATGAAATCAGACTGTGTTTTTATAATATGGGTCATATTGTGTCACAATAAATTCACCCCGTCTAAGACACAGGTGACAAAGACTTCTCTAGTGAGCTATGAAATAGCAGAAGCACTTTTATTCCTTAGTAAATCACAAGTGATCCCTCAGCATACCCCAGTGTTTTTAGTTTCTTAACCTAAACTTTCCTGTCAGGCCATTTAAAAACCTTGAATTCCAGATTGGCTCATGAAAAACCCTCAGAATAGCTCAGAGTCCAGAGTGGCGATAAAAATATCCAGATGGGTACATCAAGATCCCCAAGGAAAAGAAAGATGATATATGATGGATTGAAACCCCTGGCTCAAAACCACCTTAGACAGAGTTGTCCTGTCCCCCAAATAGGAAGCTCCTGGCCAAACTGAGCACCCCTGTGGGTCTGACATGGAAACCCTTTCCTGCCTACGGTGTTTGCTGCTCTCACCATGGAGTCCTGACTGTAGTCAGCCTGCTTAGTATCTAGTTTCTAGCTGATACTGAACCTTTACTGCAAGCAGAAAGATAGGAGACCAAAGCAAATGTGTATTCCACACTGGGATGAGCTTGCTCAGGCTCCTGGACCAGGCATGTCACAAATCTAGGATGCAACCAAAATATGTTATTCTAATCATTTCCTCTGCTTTATAACATGTAGAAGAAAATCTGTTTTCAAATTAAGAAGTGTGTATTCTTCCTAAATTCTGTGAAATACTTTCAACTACCTCTGCTCTTTACTTTTCATTCCCAACAACTCAGTGCCACATTCATCTGAAAAGCAGAATCACGAAAACAGCCCATCAACAGTGCTGATTCTGGTCCGTTAGTGAATCCTATTTCAATAAAGAGGAACCGCTGTGACTTCTGAGACTAAACAGATGATTTGTGGATGGATCTTCTATAGAATAGACCTGTAATCAAATTATAGTCTTTTCTTTAAATGTTTCAAATTACACAGTGTTCCCAAGTACACCCCTTTTTAATTACAATGGCATGAAATTAACTGAAAGACAAGAATGTTGGAATAAGGAAACATCTTTCCTGTTCACATTCTCAAATATACTTGTTTTCAGCATTTGCCCTTTCATTCAAACCACATTCCTATAATTTGCTCTATGAGTAAATTCTAACAACAAGAGCTTACATTTTGTAACACCAGAGAACACAGCTATCAAAACTTAGACTGCGGCCCTACTGCTGAGTGATTGCTGGGTATTTGCAGGATCAAGAAATTTTGAACTATATACAGAAAATCTGCGCAGAAAATAATAAGGAATTAAAATGTGAAGTAATGGACAAAATCTATACACAAAATCTGTAATAATGTGTAGTATATCGATAGTAAGAACAAGAGTAAGTAAAGTTAAGCACTAAAAGATCATCATCTATAAAGTAGGAAGGAGTCACCACAATGCAGCAGAAGATGGAGGAGTCTTGGAAATAGCCCCGACCTGGCAGACTAGGCTGCGTAGGAGGTGTGTGTGGTAGGTAATCCTGCATGGCTCCAAACAAATACAGTGTATAAATATCAATAGCCTATCCAAAATGTGTACATATATGTTGGCACTAAGGCTGTGATTAAAAAATAACACACAAGATTAAACTAAGAACAAAAGATTATTTTAGAATTCAATATAATTTTTAAATGTCACATTTGATTTTAAAATAAAAATAGAGATTTAGAATAGAAAAGAAATAAATGTCACATGAAAAGTCTACTGAGAGATCTATCAACTCTATCTTATATTATTACTTGTAAAATACAGAATACTGCCCATAAATTTATTACAGAAAGTCCTTTGGTTTTATCTCACAGTCAAAATACAGGTTGGCAATGTCTGCTTGTTTGATAAACTTGCCTTCCCACTTGACAGCATTAACAGCTCTATGTCCTTGTAATGAATAAATTATTCTCATGCATGATACGGATTAGGTATTATTTGTAGTAAACTAATTCTATTCTATTTTAGAGGATGGCTTATTTAGTTTGAACTGTATTGTCTGAGATACTTAATACCCTCTGTTTTAAAAATAAAGCATAAAAATTTATTAAGGTATAATTTACATACAAAATACACCCTTTTAGATTTATAATTTGAATTTTGACAATTCTAACTTGTCATTTAACTACAACCACAGACTATTCCCATCACCTCCAAATTTCCTTTGTGCCCATTTAGAGCGGGTCTTTCCCAATACTCACAGCTCCTGACCACCACTGGTCTATACCCATCTCTGTAGTTTCCTTTCTGTGATGACTTACAAGTGGAATCATGGTATTAAGCCTTTATGTCTTAACACAAGACATTTGAGATTTATTTACATTGGTGCACATATCAGTGACCTTTTTTTATTACTGTTGTCTGTTGTATAGCTGTACCTCAATTTTTTATTACTGCTGTCTGTTGTATACTTGTACCCCAATTTGTTTATCAGCCAATTAGAAATAATGATATCAACATTTGTGCACAAGTCTTTGTGTGGACATGCATCCTTCCTCTCAGGTATTTTGCTAAGGGTGGGGTTTCTCGGTGATACTGTAAGTGTATGTTTACCTTTGCAAGAGGCTATAAATGATTTCAAATGCCCCGTTCTGCCTTGCAACTAGCTTGATATGAGAATTCAAGTTACCTCCCCCTTTTTGCTGACATTTAATATTGTCAGTTTTCAATTTTAGCCTGTCTAGTGTATGTAGTAGGGTTTTGTTAAGATTTAATTTGTTTTACGCTGATGACTAATGATAACATAGCATTTTTTAGGTGTTTATTTTTCATATTTATCTCTTCTTTGATAGTGTGCCTGTGAAAATATTATCCCCATTTTTTCACTAAGTTAAGATTCATTTTAAAATAACTCTCATTTTTCAAATGTTAGTCAAGAAGAGGATTATTATCTGTCTACTTTCAGGAACATGGTGACATTAAAATTACAGTCTCCCCCCCCCACACACACACCCAGCCTCATTCTTGTTTTTCAATGAGGATACAAGACAAACGAATCTTTGGGAATGTGGTTGGAGATATGAGGTTTCATAGTCTCAGACCTAGCTTGTTCTTGAGGCCATTTGTGTATATTCCTTTCTTGAGGGTCTCTTTCAAGATCCTTGCACTGAGAAGAGTTGCTGTCATCTATGGTAGGGGGCAGTTAACATGGGGAGAGGTGACCTGCTGTGCTCCAGGTACACAGTTTGGGCTTCCAGGTGGGCAGTCATCTCCCTTCCTAGTTCACTTCTGACGGTTCCCATTCTCATGATCAGCAAGAGAGACAACAGTGAGAGACCATTCACCCAGCTGGCTCAGGAGAGTCTGTACTGGGGACCCAGTTTCTCCCCAGGCAAGTTTGTGATTTATATTCCACTCAGGCATAGGAAGTATTTTCCATTCAGTTTCATCAAGCACTCAGCTCATATATTGATCATCACTTATTGCTTGCACCTTTTTCTTGTCTTGGAGCCCATGGTGAGTAGGCTGTCACAGGCTCCTGGCAGCATCAAATACCCGAATGCAGGCTATTGATGGAGCCCCATCTTCACTCCCGTTCATTCTGTAAATATTTACCAAGTGCTCACCACTTGCCGGGTACAGATACACTCGAGCTTCAGAAACTTACATGCTTGACCCTGGAAGATTAAAATATGCTCATATAGGAAGAAGGGAGGAAATGTCTATATGATAAATTTTCCTCAGAGAATTTTTATCTGTATCATATCTGTTTCCTTTATTCTGCCTTTGAGTAAAAATAGCTTATTTCATTCAGCCTTTCTCTCTTCAATTCTTAGTCTATGCTACTTCCCAAAATGTATCCTTCACAAAAAGCAACCAAAAATATTGAATGTAGGGATAATTTTATCCAGGATATTTTGCAGGTTTATTTTTACAAACATTCTCACCACTAGATTGTAAGGTCTTTAGAAACTAAACTTTTCTACTTAGTATGCAATGCATAGCCTAGCATTGACAATACAGTTACGTCTGCTTTTCAATCAATCAAGTTCTAAACAGTCTTTCATAATTAGAATTTAAAATATTTTTAGATGTTTTCTAATTGCATCATTTATTTAAAAATTAACCTGAAGCCCAACCCATTTAAAATCCTGACATGATGTTTTACTCCTTCTATTTTTTTTTTAACTTTGTAAGCAATCTTAGGTCAGAAGAATGATAGAGCTTTGTCATTCCCAAAAGCTCTTGGTAATGACAAATGTTAGTCTTGTACCTGTCAAGAAGTGGGTAGATCAGGCAAGTTAAGACCATTGAAGAATCTACAGGAGGACAGGAATGGAGAAGAACAGGGAACTCATAGTTCAAGGGAATCATATCATCATCTTCATCATCATCATCATAATCTTGCCAATCTAGAACAAGCTGTTTGTCTTGAAGCTATACGAATCAACACTTAGTAAGTTATTAAGACATGTACTTTGTGTATTTTATTGTAGATAGCCAACAGAAAGTGTTCCCAAGAAGGGATATTAAAGTCAGAAAATCTGCACATCTTCTATAGATCTTAAAATGAAAGCTTCCTGAGATTTCAAGCACATGTTTTAACTTTCAGCCCAATCAGTGGGCAATTTTACAAAGCACTTACTTGGTTCTGCATTAGGATCATTGAATCATCCATCAAATCATCCATGCATCTGTAGATCTTTCCATGGCACTATCATTCATCAGCTCTAGAGATGCCTGTGCAGATGATGTGTGTCTCTGGCCACTTTTAATTGCCTCCTTACCCCAATCCTTCTGACAGTTACTTCTTATCACATTTCCCTGCCCTTTACGTTCTTTGTAGAACATGCCCTCTAAGACTGGCATATTTGTTTGCTGTTTCTCCTCTTCAGTATGGAGTGGACCCCACAGACATGGTGATTCTGTCCTGTTCAGTGTGGAATCCTAGTATGAAGACTTAGCACTGCTGATCATGAATCTTAGCTGAAACAGCAAAACCAAGTCTAAACCACAGAGCCTGCCCTGTGTGTCGGAAGTGATCTCTTTGGTTGTGGCCATAAAGTGCCTTCCTCCTCTGGATGACAGTGAAAGGCCTCTCCATTAAACTGGCCTTGATCCAGACCCATGTGCCACACAGAACCTTCTCTTATTCAGATGTTACTGCAAAATGCCCTTTTTCCAATCGTGTCCAGTTCTCACACTCCCACAAACTCCACTGGGAGTAGGATGTCTACCCTCCCTTCCCACCCCCAGGGTGCTGAAGCTGTACCAAATGGCTCTAGCTTATTTCATTGTCTTGTTGCTATATAAAAAATATGCAGCCTAAGAATTGCATAAAACAGAATGGTTAGAAAACATGATTAGATTTTCCCTACTGGCTTTCTGATCAAAAATGATTACTGCAGTTCCGCATCACTGAATCATACTGCAGGGAGACAGTTCACTCTTAGCTCTGTGGTGGTGTGCTTATTCTACATTTGTGCTTTGACAAATATCTCGCTGGTACTCAGAAATATATTGCCATGCTTTCTATTGGTCAAGATTTACGAGGAAAAGAGATACAATTCATCTTTGTTTATATATCATCTTGTTAGGACATTAGTATCATCGAAGTGATAATTTTTTAAAATTTGAAGTCCTTCTCCCTAATGAATCATGGTGTTGTATCAATTTTAAGTACTATATAATAATCAGGATAATAGAATTAAGACGTGAATGTTTCACAGAAAGCATTCTGGTTAAGAAATGAAAATGCATGCTACATGTTGTTAGCGTTTTTGATGCCTTCATTTGTAAAAATTTTACGAGATTAAGGAAAGAAGATTTTAAGATCTGAAGGAAACAGCACGGCATGGTTTGTAAACACTGGAGTGATAACCATATCTTGATAAACAGAGTGAGTGAGCTCACATAGAATAAAGCATTAGAATGGTGAAACTGAATGCATTCCTAAGAAAGTAAAGATGAGAAGTAACTTAGATACAGTTTTCAAAGCTCACTGACATACTGAAAGTTTACAGAATTCACAGAAGCGGCAAGAAGGGAAACTATGGCACAGAACTGAAGTAGTTAAATTGCTGAGGTCAACTTCCTGATGGATTCGATTAAAATAGAAAATCATTAAAGTATCTGTTGATCTAAGAACACTTTAAAATTAGTAAAAAGGGATGTTTGCTTGCAAATATATGTCAGCCATGCAAGGCATGCAGTGAAAAAACACCAAATGAAAACCATAACTTTAGAAAGCCACGTTAAAGAAACAAAAAGCCATTTTGACAACGATTCAACCACTGAGTATAACAAAACATCTTTCTAAATGGCTCTCAGGTACTTTTCAGTGTTTGTATGATATATGGGTGACAGGGTTCTTTTGTGAAAGAAAAGAAACATATCCTAGAAGACACTGATGTTCAAAATCCCTTGTGTTAGTAAGAACCAGAAGCCCAGTGCATGATTCTTAGGTTGTGGGTTATATCCCATTGTAAATGGGTCAACTTGCAAGATTTACTGTCTTCCTAAACCAAGAGATTTCAAATATAACTTTTTCTTTAAATATCCAGTGTGATCCTTGTGTTGTAAGTTGAGACCGGATTTAAGTACAGTAGAATATGTGGGCTTCATGGGTTCTGGTGAAGCCATCTCATTAACTCAGGGGGAGTAAGTATGTTTTATACACTGGCTTCTAAGAAGTGTCACATTCAGGGGAGGAAATGTAGAGCACCACTTTGAAAATGTCCCCAGTCTGTCCTATTCCCTCTGCGTGTAGATATGGGGTTGCAAATCATTTTTTTCTACTTGCAGTTTGTTCTATAAAAGCTATTTTATTGCTTTTGAAACGCCCACTTAAATTTCTAACACACTTTCAAGGTTTTTGAGTGACAGAATTTCTATTAACAAAGCATATGACCTGCAAGAAGAGAAAAGCAATTGCTCTCCAGTTAAAATTGTCTTTCCCCTTTTTGTGTTGCACAAGTCCTCTCTCAGTCTGGGGTAGTTGCAACCTTCTTCACAGCCTGAGCAGAGGGTTTAGAGAGAGATCGTAGGGAGCTGTGACGGGTGGCCTTACATGGTTCATTTCATCTCCCTAAAGATGACATTTCCCCTGTTGTGAATAACAATGTCCACGTCTCTGGGCTTGAGATAATGTGTGTAGAACTGCTTCTGAGTAAGAACGTACTAATAAGAATGGTAACGACAGCACTTGCAAATTTTAAACTTTGCAATCTTATTTTGAGAGCAGCTTTTCTCCTTTCGGGCAAGCTAACTGCAGTGTTGGATGACACCAAAACCTCAGTAACTGTCCCCCTCTGTGTGCAGTCTGTCAGCATTCGCTTTGCTTTCAGCATCACTCGAGATTGCAAAATCTTTTGTAATACCACAGAACAGGGGTGTCACTCTGAATACTCTAAATTTAGTTTGTTTATTGGAGGGTGTAATTTTTGAAAAAGAATTTTACAGACTAATGGTCCAAGACTTCTGTAGGGACACTGTGGGCAGGGTGTTGGTGTGGTGATACTCTCTATGCATCCTAGAGTTGTTCAAGCATTTCCTTTATTTATTTCCTTGTTTTAATAATGGCCTAAAAATGAGAAATCTAATTGTATGTGGTACACATAAATGTTTAAGTTACCATAATGGTATGATTAAGCATAGCTTGTTAATTATTCAAGTTATGAGTCAATAAAATTATGCAAAATAACTCCACAGTATTAAAAAAAATTTTTTTGGACAAAAATGAGCAGTGAGACCCTAAAAGCAATGTCATTGAAACTTTAACACCACTGAAATTTCTGATCTTGACATTGCTGAGTTTAGAAGGAGAGTGTTAGAGTATGTTTTATTTGTGATTCTGCATTTATATTAGCAATGTTTTATTAAAGAGAGAACACTGTAGTGGAGCTAACTCCTACTGAAAATTACCAAGTCTTTGGCCACATTGCCAAATCTTTTAGGAGACATCTGGAATTAATGGGTCCATCGCTACCCGAGGAGTCCTTTGTCTTCTCGGCAGACATGTTGACGCTGAACCACAGGCCAGGTGAATAATGATAGGTCAGAGACATCTGTGGCTGCAGAATAATGGGACCACTTACAAGATCCGGAGCCTTCCTGGAAACTGTGATGTCATCTACGCACATCAGCTTTGCAGTTTTTCCAGTTGCGTGATGCATCGTGCATTCCTGTAAGAGAGACAATGACTGAGGCAGTTTCTCCTCAGCGCAGCGTCCAGGCTGAGACTGAACACCTGAGCCTTCCTTATCACTTCAGCTTGCTTTAATTTCTCCCCAGTAATGTAAGAAGCAATGTCCAGATGGTTTTTGACGTGAGAAACTTCAATCTTGTGAACTGCTTAATGTCTAACAAATTAGCTCCCTTAGATTCTTTAATTTAAAAATCCTTAGTTTGATAAAATACATACATTTCTCAAAAATTTCCTAATATTTGTGTATAAACAACTACCAGCATCGCACATGACAACCGTATTCTGCTCAACTTCTTTTAATGTCACATAAACTAGTAGTGGTTAAGGGCAAAAGCACAGAAGAAAGAACTAACTGAATTCTTTTCTCTGTCTGCACTGGGTGGGAATGCAACATCTTCACACCAAATTTGATAGATGACTCCATGAAAACTGAATGCAATAATATTCTCTTTGACTTGAATGATTCATGACTTTATTTTTTAAGTTGCTTGTGCTCTGGGGCACATAAAACACTTTTCATGAGACATCTTTTATAATGCTCTAATTTTATGAAAAAATTAGTAGAATTTTAGCAGCTCTTCAAAAATAACATCATTTAGTTAGCTTCACAAATATTACTCAACTTAAATTCCCTACAAGGACAATTAGTTTCAGTTATCTCATCATAGGTAATAGTAGGGTGCTAATTAATGAATTTCCCTCACAAATATTTTATGACACCCTCAACTTCAAGGCAGCACGCCTTCAGAGCAGTCTGACAACAGTACATGCTACACTAAGCCTTCTTTGCTATCAGAACCTGCTAGTCTCACAAAGGTTTTTAATACAACCAATCATTAAATCAATAAAGAAACTAATGATGTTTTCTTAATAATTCCATTTGTGTGCAGTCAACTGCTAAAATGAAGCGTAACTTTACACACGGTGTTATAGACTTACATGCTCACTGGATGGCTGATTGGCATGGGAATTAGAATTACCAGCGTGTAAATATTAATTCCACTTAGGATTGACCCCCAATTTGTTTATGCATAAGATGGACGTAATAGGGTCTAGGACCCAGCACTATTTTAAGGACCTAATGAGCATTACTTATAACAGTGTCTGTTACATACTGTGGTGCTCCCCAGTTATAGAAAACCACTAATAGCTGTTAATATAGCCCAATTAGTATATTTTTTACTAATTAGGTGTAATGACTTTCTGATTCCATTCTAGACTACATCCTGGATGTAGGAGACGTGTACAAGGTTCAAATCAGCTGTGAGGGTTGAGTGGTCATTGAGGTCTGGGATTTGAAGATTTTCAAGTAAAAAAAAGGAACATACAAAACATGAGGTGACCTTTGACTATTGCTGCTATTTCTCTCTTAACAGGAGCTCGGTCACAGCAGTTTTTGCAGAAAAGATCAAAACATTTTATCAGGCAAAAATAGTAGCAAAGACAGAAAAGGAGTTGTGGTTTGTATAAATGTCCCCCAAAGCCTCATGCAGTCATGGGGGATGGGCCTTCCTAGGGTGACAGAGTCTAGCATTTGTGATTGCTTCATTGTCTAGTGCTGGGACTGTTGGTGTGAGTGCTGTACCCACCCAGGGGCAGGTGTCCGGCTTTCAATATAAGGCAGGGGAGGAGGCATGCTTCCTCCTTTTGCCCTCTTCTGTCTTGTCACCTGCAGCTGCCAAGAATGTCTGCCCTTTAGCCACACCACTCTGCCTTGGAGCCAGCTGAGTATGGACTGAAACCTCCAAAAACTGTAAGCTAAATAAATCTTTTCTTCTGTAATTTTGGATGTCAAGTATTATGTCTTAACAATGAGAGAAAAGTAACCAAGACAGGAGTCTATTTGGTTTTGAGATGTTAATGGAACATTACATTTTATTATCCCCTTCTTGACATTTGTTTATAGTTACAAGTTTTCATTATCAACACAAATATGGTGCTTTCAAATAATGGGTCAAAGTTCAATTTACCATAATTCCAAGAGTATAAAATCCCACATATAATCTATTAAAAGATACTATATTAAGTAAAATAGGTCAAATACAAAAGAATAAATACAGCATATTATCACTCATATGTGGGAGGTTAAAATGTTAATTTCATAGAAATAGAATAGAATAGTTATCACCAGAGGGTAGAAAGGATGGGGAAAGACGAGACTAAAAGAGAGTGGATAATAGGTATCTCCCTAAAAGAACAGCTGGCTAATAAGTACACAAAAAAACCTGTATAATGTGTTTAGCCATCAGGGCAGTGCAAATTAAAACTGCCTTGAGATTCCATCTCATCACATTCAGATGGTTATTATCAAGAATATAAAAAACAGTGACTGCTGGCCAAGGTGGTGGGGGAAAATACCTTTATACTGCTGGTGGGAATGCAAAATAGTACAGCCATCATGGATTTTAAAAACCTGAAAAGAAATGTCAGCTATACCACTCCAAATATTTCCAAAAGAGCTGAAAAGCAATGATACTTGCACACCTTACTTACAGAGGCACAATGCACAATAGCCAAGCTGTGGAAACAGCAGAGATGCCCATCAACAGATAAATGGATTAAGAGAAATGGTATGTATATGTATACACAATGAATACTGTTCAGCTCTAAAGAAGAAAGCAGTCACGTCATTTGCAGGAAAATGGACAATAAAGCAGCATGTTAGCTAAAATAATTGAAACCCAGAAAGTTAAGTAACACATTTCCACTTAAATAAGAAATCTAAAAAAATGAATGTATGAATGAATGAGTGAATGCAGGGATAATAGAAAACTAGAAGGTGGACATTTAGAGATATGAAAGGGGATTGGGGTAGGGAGGAAGAAAGCAGAGTAGTAAGTGGAAAATAATCAAAATATCTTACATGCATATACCAATATTTCTAAATAAATATCAATATTTTAACCACTAATATGCAGTAAAAACAAAAATACATAGATGAGAGGAATTTTAATGTCCTATAACACAGTAGAATGACTATAACATAAAATTTTGTGATGTATTTAATAAAGAACTAAAGAGTTAAAAGCTTTCCAAATAGGAAGAAATGATAAATGTTTAAGAAGTGATAAAGCTAATTACTCTGAATAGATCATTACACACTGTGCAACTGTGTTATCATAGCACATTATATATATTTAGAATTATTATTTATGAATTAAGAAATAATAGAATTCATAGAATTACTGAATGAGAAGTAAAAGAATAGTTTATTGCTACGGGTACTACGACACTATGATAATTACTATTAATATTACTAAAAATAACCATAGGAGAGGAATCTTTTAGTTTTTAAAAGGTCAATTTTAGCCTTCAGCTGTCATTGTGACCTAAAAATAAGCAAAAGACGCAAAATAATTTTAGCATATATGCTGTTGAAGTGAGCACTGTAAAATAATTTTAAAAGATAGTATTTGTTACTCAAGAGTATGAACCACTGCTAAAATTTCATGTGTAATACTATATGCTTTGAGTTGAGATGTATGGCAATTATTTAGTATAATCCAGTTATGACTTGTTTTAATATCAAATGTGTGTATATATAATCTTTTACATATTTTTGTTTATAAAATACATTAAAAGTGCTTAGTTTTGATACCTATGAAATCTAAGAAAAATTATAGAATATAGTTTTAAGAAGGTGGTAATGCTGGTCTTTCAGTCTCATACTGTGTGGATAATTGCTAATGTATAAAGAAAAGATAAGCACAGAGTGACATTATGATAGTGTCACTTCTCTTTATGATATTGTAAATACATATGATTATATGTCTGTCTAAACCACACATTACTGACCCCTAATGTAAACTATAAAATTCTCATGACAATAATACGTTAGTTGTAATAAATGCACTTTCTGGTGGAGATGTTGATGAAAGGGGAGGCTGTATATGTGTGGAGGAGCAAAGTACATTGTATTTTCTTTGTAATTTTCTGTGAATCTTAAACCGTTTTGAAACTAGTCCTTATATTTAAAAATGTTAAATATTAGGATGTTCTAGGGCTGCTATATTTTTGCCTCCTCCTGCCTCCTTTGAATTTAGCTGCATATGAATTGACATGTATGACTGTCTCAGTTACTTTTCACTCATTGCTGAGACAAAATACCCAAAATTAAGCAACAAAAGGTTTATTTTGCTCACAGTTTGTGGAAGTTTCAGTCCATAATTGCCTGTCTTCAAGGCAAGGTGTCATGGCACAGGGGCAATACATCAAGGGGCAGTAAACAGCAAAAGTAACAAGAGCAGAAGAGGGGAAGAGAAGCCTCATTTCCTCCCCTATATGGTAAACAGGTTACCACCCCCTAAGGTAGGTGTAGCCCTCACACCATCTCCCATTCTCTCCTCTTGCACAGGCTGAGGATGTTTACAAAGTGAGGACCCTGGCCCCTGCTGAGTCACTTCATTAAGCTTCTAAACTTCTCAAGTTGACATGAATATCAACTATTACAATCTACCCCTT
Source organism: Cavia porcellus (assembly GCF_034190915.1). Lineage (NCBI taxonomy): Eukaryota > Metazoa > Chordata > Mammalia > Rodentia > Caviidae > Cavia > Cavia porcellus. Next base: position 74,873,997 of record NW_026947494.1, on the reverse strand, counting down.
GTCAACTTCAGAACCAGACATATTTCTTTAAACAGGTTTCCAGATGCAGAGATATGCTTATTCTTATCATTTCACCACTTGAACATTATAACACAGGTTTAGCAATCCTTAAGAGCCCAGTATTAAGTCTATCAACATTCTATTATGTTAGAATCAACATTCTTCCCCTGGCTCCCCAAAGACTCATGTACATCCCTTTATGCAAAAGGCATTTAGCCCATCTCCAAGAGTTGCTAAAGTCCTAACAGTTTCAGCATTTCTGAAAAGTCCAAGTCCCAGATCGCCTCCAGGATGTCCGGCAAACTCTTAGCATCAAACCCTGTACAAATGAAAACAAAGTTAAACACTTCCAAAATACAATGGTGAAGGATAAACATTACCATTCCAAAAGTTACAAACAGGGGAATATAAAAGATTGGGATCAAAGCAAGTCTGGAATCCATCAGGGCAAACAATAAATCTTGTAGTTTCATGTGTACCATTTGAGGCACTCTGTGACAAATTGTGAGTTCCAAAGGGCTTGAGTGACTCTACCTCTATGGTGCGTGTGGTGGCTATAGTTCCTATGGCTTCTCTCTTAGGCCCACGGTGCTCTTTCCTTGTAGCTTTCCAATGTTCTTGGATTTTGCCAGGCTTCTGATGTCTGCCCTACACTTTAGACTTCACATTCACAACTTCACACACTGCCCTCTCAGGGCACACTACCTGGCCTCCCAGGGCTTCTGAAATCAGGATGGAATTCTTCTTAACCCCACAACTCTTGCATTCTGCATGCATCCAAAACCAACACCACAGGGATAATGCCAAGGTCTGCTGCCAGCTGGAGCCGAAGCCAGCTTTCCTCTTTCTTGGCTGTAAGAGTTGAGTGTCTGAATCACTGAGCACTCCAAGTCCAATTCTGACAAGCAAATTTTCTATGCTACCACCATTCTGGAACACGATTCTCTGCAACTTTCTCCTCAAAGCAAAGTCTTCTACTTGTGCAGTTTTGAGGCTGCAAAGGGTGGAGACCTGCTGCTTTTTGTGATGCCTGTAGGCCATCTTTTCTATTCTTCTGTTCCTTCTCAACAATCAAGAGCTCCTCAGCTCTGTCTTTTAGTCCACAGGTTTCTGGTGCTTCCACTTTGGCCAAACTCAGTTTTAACCATCCTGCTGAGCTCTTTGCTCTTGATTTTCAACATAGATCTGGCTAAAACCCCCAACAGTAGCCATTCCATAGCCTCCAAATTCAATTGCCTAGAAGTTTCTTCTGCAAGATTAATTACTCCACCCCTCTTAATCTCAGTCTCAGGCCAAGTCTCTGGACAGGAGCAAAATGCAGACAAACTTTCTGCCAAGTCATACAGAACAGCCTAAGGTGTTCCAGTGCTACTTTTTTAGGTGACATCTCCAAACTTTTCCAAACTCTTCCCACAAGCCAGACCCAAAGTCTGTTGAACCACATAGTCAGGTGTAATCACAGCAACAGTCCTACTTCTCTGGTACCAAATTCGGTCTTGTTACTTTTCTCTCTTTGAGACAAAATAGCCAACACCCAAACTTAAGCAAGGAAATGTTTATTTAGCTCATAATTTGTGGAGATTACAGTCCATAATCAGCTGGCTTCAAGGCAGGGTGCCCTGGCACAGGAGCAACACTGCGAGGAAACAGAAAACAGCAAAAGCAGTAAGAACAAAAGAGGGGAGAGCAAGCCTCCTTTCCTCCCTTCTACTGTAAGAAGGTTACCGCTCCTAGGGTGGGTATGACACTCATGCCATCTCCCATTCTCTTCTCTTGCACAGCATGAGGATGTTTACGAAGTGAGGACCCTGTTTCCCTGCTGAGTCATTTAATTAAACTTCTACACTTCGCAAGTAGACATAGTGTTTCAGTCATTATGGTGACAAACTACTTCAACAGGAGAAAATTATTCCTATATTTTGAGTGAGATAATCCACTCAAGGCTTTTCAGTTTATATCTTTTATCCTCAAGATGCATTTTTTTTTATACCTGAAGTGTTGTCTTTGTATTTATTTTGACTAAAGATTGTCAAGGAGTCTGTGTTCTTGAGCTTTCAATTTTTTAAATGATAAATTAATTACTTTAGAACATTCGTTTCAAGTTTAGAAAGCACTACATAAATTATAACTTGATTGAAAAGATAAGAAAAAAACAAAGAAAAAGAAAGGAAAGAGAATGAACTGAAGGGAGAAAGGAAGACAAGAAAGAAAGAATAAAAGGAAAGCAAATAGGAGTCAACCTAGAATTGCTTTTGATAAAAGGAATGTTAAAGATGAAAGTGAAGTTCTTCTCCATATGTACAAAAGCTGAAATAATTCCCTACCAGCAGACTTCCAGTACAAGAAAGATTAAAGGAAATTCTTCACACATAGGAATAGATGTATGTAGAGAAATGGCAAGGGTGAGAATTGCTAAATATGTAAGTAAACATAGTGATATTTGGTCTCAAACAGCTTTTAAAAGGTAACATAAAATTACTCATGTTTCAACGCTGTGTACAACTTCCTGTTGAATAAATTCAAGAACTATTTTCTTATGACTATGAGTAGTGAAAAAGAAAGATTGGTTCTTTCGTAATATAAAGGAATTTGAACACCAAAGTGAGAACTGAACAGCTGAGCACTGAATATCTTGGGACAGTTTTATTTAACTCTACTTTTAATATGAAGTCAATGGCATTAATTTTCTGGTTTTATTTCCTATTTTACGTTTAAGATTTCTTTTTATATTTTCCTAGCTTCTTATTCATACTCTCCTATCTTTCCTTCCAGATTCTAAATTTTCCTTTTGCCTTCTGCCTCTGATTTTCATTTACTCTTTCCACTTTCAGTTTTCTCATTCCGTCTGTTTTCATGGCTTCCTTCTTGTTTAGCATAAAATTTTGGAATCCATTTTATCTTCTTTTCCTAAAACTGTTCAGATGGTAAATTCAGCAGATTTGGGACTTACAGATGACTTCATACTTTTAAAATTTAATCTCGAGCACCAAATGCATATTTATTAAGGATCTGCAGTTATTGTTCTAGGAATTAAGACACTTGCCCAAATACAACAAAGTAAGTTCCATGATCTCCTTCATTTTGTCCAAAAAGAAGGAATAGGCAACAAACGTTACACATGATAAATGGGAAAATTTTATTTACATTAAAAAATGATACTGGTAGTTTTTTTAAGCAAAAAGCACTTGTAACTTAGACCAAGAAATAGCAGGAAGTTGGAAGCAAATGATTAAATGTATAGTATATTTTGAAAATAGTCAATAAAACTTATTAATTATTAATTATATGTGGGAGCAAAGAGATAGAGATCAATAATGGTGACAAGATTTATTTGCACAACTAGATATACAGGATTGCTTTCAACCTGAAATGTGAAAGTTGAGATAATTTTGATCTAGGCATATAAGTGCAAATATTGAGTGGATAATAGAAAAATCAGTAATTCAGGAGAGATGTCCAGGCTTAAAAGGAAAATTTGCAAGTTATCATATAGACATTATAGAAGGCAAGAGGTTCAGTATGAACACTGTATCAATCAATGCTTACTAGAGAAACAGATTTAATCCAAAAATACAGATATGAAAGAATTTACAAGATTGACTTACAATGGCTGCCCACAGAGGTGGATATGGAAGAGTGCAGAAGGTCTATTTGCATGGTGAAGAAGGATCTGGTCAAAGCCTGGAGCTCACTGCAGTGTCCCCATATCAGGAGGCCAAAAGGTCTGTGCCAGAAGGCTGAAGAGTTTTCTGGACGTGAGGAGATGACTTCCAAGGTGGTGGAAAACCTGGAGTCCCTCCAGGAAATGGAAGCAAACTTTTCTTGTTTCCCTTTTCTACAGTTCTGGAAACAATCCCTTCCTACGTGAGGTCTTCTCCACTCAGAATTTTGCTGAGCCAATTTGGCATAATAAATGAACTATCACAGCCACTAAATAATTGAGTGCAGTGGAGAACAGAAGCTGCCCAAGAGTCTAAGCCCTGAAAATCTGTAGCACCAACAGCTGGGCAGAGCTACGAGGATCTATCAGAGAATGAGGAGGAACAACTAGAATGATCCTTTCCCCTTCCCCATGTTTCTACATTTAATCTTTGCAGACAATGTTTACACCATGCGTAGCAAACAATCCTGCCCCCAGTTTTCCATGGGCGGACACCTCCTTATCTTACTTTCTTGTCATTGAGACACAATATTGGACACCCACAATTTACTGGAGGACAGATTTATTGTAACTCTCAGTTTTTAGAGGATTTCATCTACAGTCAGCTGGCTTCAAGGCAGGATGGGTTTGGTAGAATAGCCCACTGCAAGGAAGGTTGCTCATGTCACTGTGGTCATGAAGGAAGGAGCTGGGGTGGGGGATGTACCCTTCCAGTGCACACCCTTGGTGACTTACCTCTTCTGACCAGCTCCTTCTCAAAGCACAGTCACTGAACTCTTCATTGGATAAGTCCACCGAAAAGGATAGCATACTCAAGACCCAGCATCTTCTAGGCACATGGGACTCTATCTAAATCATTAGAACAGAAGCTGCCCAAGAACTAAGCCCTAACAATCTGTCCCAGGAGAAATTTAGACAGAAGAAAATGAATCTCTCAAGTAAAATGAATAGGGACTCCTAGAACAATAATTTTTCTCATGTGTCTATACTTAATCTTTGCAGGCAGGGTTTACAGTATGCATGAAAGGCCATCTTGCCTCCTGTTTTTCTTGGGACCAGCATCCTTTCCCCCTTCTCTCCTCAGGAACTGTACACCTTCAATGGCACCATGTGGAACTCCTGGGAAAGTGCTCCCAGTGTCCTGGAAATACTTTCTTCTCCACAGTGGCCTGGAGACTCATCAGCGTCCTCATGTGGATGGATGGATAGATGGATGGATGGATGCATGGGTGGATGGATGGATGGATGGATAATTGGGAGCCCAACTCCACCTTTTACTGGCTGTGTGAGGGATACACTTCTCTTAATTTCCTCCTCTGTGAGACAGAGATGATAATCCTACCTTGCAGTGTTCAGGAGAGGCTTAAATAAAGTAATGAACTAGTGTGCAGCGGTGTGTGTAAAGTGGTAATCATTCAGTAGAGCACATCCTTCTTGGTCCTGTGTTGTACCTGAGAGTTAGATTGATGCCACCAATGTGTTCCCTCCTCTCCTGGCACACACATCCACTTCAGGGAGACAAGTGACAAACAGGTAGGTTGGAGTGAAAGAATTTAAAGCTCCACCAAGGAAACAGAATTTGAGTTGAATTAAAAAGTGAGGCAAAACTTTGTTACATTTATTTCATAATTAGTGTTCATAACCATCCTACGGGGAAGTATAACACTGCTTCAAGATGAGAAATTTTCTCTCTTTCTTCCCTTCTTTCCCTCCCTTCCCCTCCTTTCCTCCCTCCTTTTACTACCTCCCTTTATTTCTGTGTCTGTCTTTCTCTTTCTTACTGGCTTAATATTATTTTATTGAAGAAACAACTATAGTTCCCTGGTCCCCGCTGAGGGACTGGACCCACTTTGGGGCTCCTGCCTCCCGTTCACTTCTCTTGTGTTCCATCACAGCCCCTCTCCATAACTTATAGAGCGCCTTAGAATAATCATCTCCCTGTGTTTGGGAAATTGAACCCATTCAGAGTTGTCAGGACTACATAGTAAAATTTATTTTCTTTTTTTTTTTATTTAGGGAGAAAAAATAGAAAAAGGGTACAAGTTATACAGAATTTCAGAAAACATAAACAGTAGGAAATCACTAGTTAATAGATTACATATTGTTATCTTAGAAATAGTTATTCAAGTTACAAAATTAAAGCATATAAAGTGGACTTTCAAACAGTGAGACTGCAAACAGTTATGTTCAATGATTCAACAAAACTCAGTAATATGGTTATCTATCTTATACACTTAAATATATATGCAGTTATATTCTTTAGAGCACTTTCTTTTGTGACAATTGCACATTTCGGGTTTTACTACTCCAACAGTTCTTATTACTTTTTTTTTTGAAGAGACTAAAACCAAATGTGCCATCACAGAACAGAGTCAGTCAAATCAAAAGGATGGACATAATAGATAATGTAAAAACAAAATACTAGTTGATCAACAATGGTTACCATACTGCCTCTTGCTATCTTAAAAAGAATTGCCTATATTGTCAGGCATAATAAAATCAAACAATACAGTAAAGAATAAAACCAAAACATTGAAGACATTACAGGATTTTAAAAGAAGATAATAGTCAACCGGAATGGGCGTCATAATGAATCTTATTGTCTTCACAGTTTTGCCTGTACTTTCGAACTTGGTACTATCAAGCAAAGCAGAATAGAGGAAAATCAGTCAAAACAAGATGGTAAGGCTATACAGGGTTTCAAATCAAGTTAATAGGAAATCAAAGTGGGTTACTATAATGTATCCTGCTATTTTTATTTTTCCCTTAATTAAAAAGATAGAAATAAAAAAGTAAATAATTTTTAAAAAGGAAATTGAGATAAAAGAGGGCATAACAACAAAACTCTCTTACTTAGCAGGTAGTTAAAACTTGAGTTGCCAAACCAACAGCTATTACATTGGATCTTACAATCGAAAGAGAGTTCGTTTACCTCTTGAATTGTGTCTAGGAAGAAAAGATGTCATGAGAAAGAACTGGGTTCTATCAGTAACCATGCATTTTGTGAAAGGGGAAATTGTTTTAGGGTTTGATGGCATTGCATTTTCTTGGTGAAATTTAAAACATTCATTTTAAGACAACTATTTTTGGCTATTAAACTAATTCTATTAAATTTAATAAAATCAGAATGGTGCGGAGGCACATGCCTGTAATCCCTGTAATCTGGGATATGCAGGCACAAGGACTGCAAGTTTGAGTCCAGTTTGTGCTCCTTAATTTAAAGGATCAACCAGAAGTCCCTGGTTTCAAATCCTAATATTGAAAAAGGAAAGAAAGAAAGACAGACAGAGAGAAAGAAAGAAAGAAAGAAGAAGATAAATAGTGACATTTCATAAGAGGATTCATAGCAGTGAGTTTCTAGGCAAAGTGACAATCTTTTACATATTAACCATTTTGGAAATAAATTTTAGTCCTAATTATCCCTTTCACAAGTAGTTCTAAAAGGAAAAATTTAAAAATAATTTTTGCAACAAGGAAAAAATGCCCTGAAACGTTTAAAGCATTCAAGAACACACAAATATTAACTCCTTCAGCAATAAAGGCAGCGCGATCTGGGGATGATCTGGGTAAACCATCACAGTAAGTAGCAAAACCTGCAGATAAATCTTTGTTCGCACTACAGAGTGCTTGGACCTTGGTCTTTCTACATTAGGGCTTCATCTACTGCTTTCTTTCTTCTCATTTCTTACACGTTTTAAAGGAAAAGCTTGATTTGAATTCTGCCACAACTTGCATCAAGGCGAACTCCCCAGGCTCTTGGCAGTAAACACCCGTGGATGTGATTTAGAAAGGCAGCATTTACCCGGCCTTTCCTGGGCTCATGAATCTCAAAGAGGTGGTCCTGGAAGTTACAGGAAGCAGAGCACAGGCCAATGTATTTGTCATCTTTGCTTGTTCATTGAGTACTATCTAAGTAAGATTATTGAGAGTGCTCCTGACTATAGAAATTCCAGTTAATTCCTAGGTATTGTCACCCCATCAACAGAGGGCTCTTGTGAACCATTTCCTCTTTCTCTACCAAATTTGTGCTGCTACTTTTCTTTATATCCTTTTTACCCCGCAGAACCTGTCTTGTTGACTCCAGGTAACTATTTCCAACTATACTGTAACTTAATTTAATGAATTGGTCCTATTGTACCCAGAGAATGCATCATGTGATGAATGTTTCACCAGTGCTCGGATATTTGAGCCCCAGAACTCTTTAGCACTTTTTATGTGTGTGCTGTTGGGAACTGAACCCAAGGTCTCACACTGAAATGCATACCCACACCTTTAAGATCTCTTTTTTTATTTTAGGTAGGGTCTCTCTAAGTCACTAAGCTACCCAGATTGGACTCTGACTTGCCATCTTCTTGCCTCAGCCACCCAGACAGCTTGGATTACAGCTGTGTGTATCTAATGAGATACTTCATTTGAATTTTACTTGCACATATTTGTCATGAGTAGGGGTAAGGAGAGAGAGGAAATGAGGGAAAGATAGAATGACAGAGGAGAGAGAAGGGAGAGAGAGGACAGAGAGAGAAGGGGAGAGAGGGAGTGAAAGAGAGAGAGACGGAGACAGAGACAGAGATAGAGAGAGACAGAGACAGACATAGAGAGATAGAGAGAGACTGTAATCTAATTTCCTTAGTTTCCTTAGGCAGCAGAGTTCTTTCTATAGTGGAAAAGAGATGTGACAGAGATGTGATAGGACATGAGAAATAAATGAGTTACTATTTATTTTCCTTGTGTTTCTTCACACATCGTTGACTTTGGGAAGGTAACCAAATTCCCATGATTTCTAGACATTGCAGACCAGAATTGTGTATTAGTAATAGTAGTCTGGAATTATTTTCATTGTGAAATCTACTCAGCACTTAGGTTTAGGAATTAAACAGCTTAGTATGTAAGTGTTAATTTTGTCTGTAGAGATGGAAGCTGTTGATGACACTTACTGTGACCATAAGTGGCCAGAAACTGAAGACTTGGCAGGATTTGTATCAAGTAGGTTGCTGAGAATTGACCAGGGCACTGATCAAGCTGCTGGTTTCTGGTTTCTGGGCCATGATTCATGAAATCTGCCTTTTTTCTGAAAAAAAAAAACAAAAAACAAAAAACAAAAAAAACCTTGACTTTTTGCACACTTATCATGGAATCTATTGAACTTGTCTTTGAGTCAACTTTAAACCGTACATTTTAACTTTTTGTTCCTGCAGTACCTGGAATTTCTGAAACAAATAATCAGACATTTACCATATGTAAATATGTAGGGTTTACTTATTTTTGTTAATATTCTTTTTCAGAATATAAGAAAAATTATGTTCATAATACGCTAGTTGCATTTTTAAAAGTTTCGTTTTAAAGAGAAAAAACAGAAAAACAAACAAATCAAAACCAGAGAAACATACAATAATAACAAAAACAAAATCCCAGAACAATAGTGATATAGGATTTCAAGACAAGATGATAGATATTTAACAATGAATGTTATATTGCATGTTGTAATTTTAAAAAGAAAAAAAAAAAACAAAATTTCAAAACATGATAATTAGAGAGCAACAATATTATCTTTAAATTAGCTACACAGAATACAAGGCATCTGTATTTAATTGACCAAATTATATTAGCACAAACCATTCTTTTTAATGAAGTAAGAGAAGTTAGTAGTATAACTATCTTAACTATCATTTATATTTATAGATGTACATACATATTATTTCTTTCAGCTTCTCACACTAGGGAAGCAATACAATGTTTACACATGGGAGTCAGATTTATTTCACTTATGAATATGGTCTCTAGTTGCTTCTATTTAGCTATAAACTTATCAAGTTTATCCTTCTCTATGACTATTACCCCATTATATAAATTTACCACATCTTTTTCATCTATTCTTAGGTTGATGGACATTTAGATTGTTTCCAAGATCTAGCTGTTACAAATTGTACTGCTATGTGCAGTACACCTATGTACACAGGTGCACATACATTGCTGTGGTATGATGTTTTTAATTTTTCTGAGAAGATAGAATAGGAATAGCTGGGTCAAATGGGACTGCCAATCCTAGTTTTTGAGGAATCTCCACACTGATTTACATACTGGTTGCATTAGTCTACATTCCCACCAATAGTGGAGAAGGGTTCAGTCCCTCTAGCAGTTGGTATTGGTTGATTTCTTGATAACAGCTATTCTTTCTAGGGTGAGGTGAAATCTCAGTGTTGATTTAATTTGTTTCTCACAAATGACCAGTGATGTTGAAATTTTTTTTCACATATTTATTCTCTGTTTGTCTTTCTTCATCCATGAAGTGTGTATTCACCTCAGATACCCATTTATGGACTGGGTCTTTATATCTGGGAGGTCTGACTTTTTTGAGTTTTCTGTCTGTTCTCAATTCTCTGTCTGAGAAGCAACTAGAAAACATTCTTCCCACACTGTGGATTATCTCTTCATTCTATTGGTGGTTTCTCTTGCTGTGAAAAAGCTTTTTAATAAGTTGAAATCCCAATTGTTGATACTTTGTTATAGTTCTTGAGCAATTGAGGTTTGATTCACAGAATCTTTGCCTACAACAGTGTCTTCAAGGCTTTCACTTATCCTGTCTTCCAGTAGATTTAACGTTTTTCTTTTATTACTAAGATTTTCCACTCATTTCAAATTTAATTTAGTGCAAGATGAAAGATATGAGTCCATTTTTAATCTTTGTGTGTAGAGCCAGTTTATCCAGCACCATTTAAGAGGCTGTCTTTCTTCCAGTGACTGTGTGTGGCACCTTTGTCAAAGACAAGGTGGTTTAGGTGTGTCTAGAGGTGTTTCTGCATCCTCTAATTTATTCCTTTGATCTTCAGGTCTTGGGTTTTTGTTTTTCTACTATCATACTGTTTTTATCACAGTAGCTTTATAGTATAATTTCAAGTCTGGAATTGTCATGCCCCCTGTCTTACCTTTGTTGCTCAGAATTATCTTTGCTATTCTAGTTCTCTTCTGGTTCCAGATGAATTTTAGGACTGTTTTCTCAAGTTCTGAGAGATATACTTTTGGATCTTTGGACAGAATTACCTTAAATCTGTATATCAGTTTTGGAAATTGACCATTTTCACTATCTTGGTTCCTCTTACCCAAGAACAAGAGATATCTCTCCATTGTTTAATATCCTCTTCAATCTCCTTTTTCATGGTAGTGTAGTTTTCAATGTAGAGATCTTTCAAATCCTTTGTTAGATTGATTCCTAGGTATTTCTGTTTTTTGGATGGCATTGTGAAAGGCGTTGTTTCCATGATTTCTTTCTCAGTGAGTTTATTATTGTTTTACAGGAAGGTTATTAAATTTTGAGTGTTGACTTTGTATCCAGCTACACTACTGAATTTCCTTATTAAATCTAGCAGTTTTTAAATGAAAATTTTGGGGTCTTCTATGTAGAGTAACATATTGTCTGCAAATAACGATGATTTAACTTCTTTTCCTATGTTTATTCCTTTTGTTTCTTTCTCTTGTCTAATGCTTCTGATTAAAGTTTCCAGGACTACATTGAACAGAGTGGTGAAACTAGACATGCTTGTCTTGTTCCTGATTTTAGAGAGCAAATTCTCAGGTTTTGCCCATTTAGTATGGTGTTTGCTGTTGGTTTGTCATAGATGGCCTTTATCAGATTAAGATACAGACTATTTTAATTTTTTGTAACGCTTTTATCATGAATTGGTGCTGGACTTTGTCAAAAGATTAGCTGCATTTAAAATACCATTAATATTTATATATTATTATAATATTTATATATTATTAATATCAATATTTTTAGTTTATAAGTCAATATTTTTAGTTTAATTAAGAATTCAGCTGGTCAAATGAGTAATAAACATTTTGTCAATTGATGATTAACAAGAAGTCACTATATTGTTTCTCTTAGGATGAATTTAGAAATGTTGGATCTGATATATGGTTCAGGATTCTTGAGTGCAGTGAAATAAACTTCAGGGCAAGAGACAATCACAATCCACTGTGTAATTTATGATTTCACTGGGAAGTAGGGTTTTAATGAACTGACAAGATAGTGTATTTATCTGGAATCCAGAACAATGAAAATGAGATTGATGAATCTTATGTTAGAACAAACATAATTTGCCTCCAGATATTATCAAATATTTCTTTTAGTAAGCCATAAGATTTCCTGTTGCTGAAGTTCATTTCTTCATGAAATGCATGTTTTGTCTTTACAGATAAAAATGTTTTCAGCCCCCATATAGAGCAGGAAGTGAACTGGATCTAGGATGTGTGGAGGAACTAGAATAATAGCTTTGTGATCACACTGAGTTCTCCCTTGGTGCTCGGAGTCCTTGGCGAGTGATGGGGAAAGGAAGGCTCCAGGGGTCACACCCACCAATGTGAGTTGTATTAAATAGAACTTTAGGAATACTTATCAGTTTTATTAAAATAAGTGCTCAGATTGACTAAGAAAATACTGAGATCAGTTTCTGTTTTTTTTTTTTTCTTTCTCCCAGAAAGGGTAGCAAGATGTTTTAGGTAGTATGGAAACCTGAGTAATTCCAAATCCACTCTGCTGTGTGTGGTCCCCCAGTTGGGAACCAGTCTTGTGTGGGTATTGATAGTGTTCCTCTGTCATCTGTGTCTGTCTCTGTTCTTTCTACTGTAGTCTTCTCAGATGTGTAGCCTTGGTCACCTCTTGCTACATACACTTTGCAGCAGTTCTGCCTCTGCAGTGCCTCCTACACCCCACTCCCCACGCTGCTGCTGGTGCCGACCTCCCTTTTCACTGCCCTAGGAGTTGAAAAGCTCCTGCTGTCCATTCCTCCCTTTCCCATCATCCCTCACACCACTGCAAGCTTCCATTCTAAATGACACCAATACCCCTGTGGTGACACATTAGGTAGACGGCTCTCACTTTCCTCCTCTGATCATGTCTAAAACCTTTCCTCTGTGGTTTGAATGTGCACCCCTTGTAACAGATGTGTTGGAAAGTTAGTTCTAAAATTCATATGATAGTGACAGTTGGAAGTGTAATCTTTTGTGAGGAGCATGATGGCACTCATGGCTTCCTTAATAAAAAGAGATAGCCAAGCTCCTGTGTTTGCTGCGTCTTGTCTCAGGATGCCTGCTGCCAGATTATGGTGCAGCAAGGAGGCCTTAGAAGACACTGACACAACGATCCAGAACTCTGAAGCAACTAAACTTCGCAAGTTACCTGGTCCCAGCTATTTTGATATAGCAGCAGAGAGGAGATCAAGACACCCCGGCAATTCCCCTCCCAGCTGATGCACTTGTACCCCCCACTCCTGCATGTTGTATCTCTCACTCTGTGATCATTCAGTCAATTTCCATTTTGCTCATCCCTGAGCCCTTATTTTTCCTACCATCCATCTCTCCTTAGCTCAGCACTTCTTTAGCAAGCCATCACTAATTGCCCTTCCCCATAAGGCTGGGTAGGTGTCCCCCATGTGGATTCTATAGCACCCGTGTGCATCACTGCCCTCATCATGTGGCAAAGCTGTTGGGCTTGTCTCCTTCACCTGCTTTGGCATCACACTGAGTCCTGGTGCACTGTGAACCACCACTGCATTCACTATCCTAAAGTTTGGAAACTGCCAGATTTCCCTGGGTGGACTTTCCCTTGCCTTCCTCATAGGTGGCCTTTTCTTTTGGTTATATGTAATTTTTAGTCCCTTTCCTGTCACTGAGACATTATACTCAACATCTGAAAAGTAAAGGACGATAGGTTAATTTTGTCTCCAACTAGCTCTAAGGGGAAAATGGCACGGTGAAGCGTGTGGCACAGAAAAAGTGCTCAACTCACGGCAACCAGGAAGCAGAGAGAGAAGTAAGAGCTAGAGACAAGAGCGCACCCTTCCAGGTCATAGTTCCAGAGACTCCCCTCCAACCAGACTCCAGGTCATCACAGCACATTCAGGTGCTGAGCTTACCAGTGGATGAACCCGCTACTGAGTGTAGCACCCACGTGATCCAATGACTCCACACACATGAGAACTCAGAGGGACAATTTAGTTCTAAGCCATAACGCGCAGATACCTGACCCTCAGTCTGTCCTTCATTGTCTATTTTGCTTTGTCCTGATCTGTGCACTCTGTGAGAGTCATTCTTCCCTCGGGTGTAGTCAGCAGACTCATTGGAGAGTTTCGAATGGTAATATGTAGGGGTTCTTTGTGCTGAAGCGCACAAGATAGGGTTGATGAGAAGCTATGTCTCTCTGATCACCAGGGTTATTTTCTTTGAGTTCAGCCCCTCAAACCTGCACACAGCAGGCCACTTGTTAGCACCCTCACCAACCTCTGAGCTCCCTTGGCACCCAGGATGAACTGGGAAAAGACTTTCTAGCTTGCCAGTCACTTTCCTCTTCAAATCCCAATTACTTCTTATCTATAAACTCCTGGTACTGTGCTTTGTCTTTGAGTTTTTGGGCAAAACAAATACAAATTATGACACTATATTTGTGCCCCAAAGGGAAACCCATGTTATTCCATAAGCTCCTTCCTAAAGAAAACAAAGCTGAAACATCAAGAACTCCTCTTTGGGCCCACACAAGAACACTGCCAGGGCTCACAGTTCCCTTTGGCAAGGTCTAGGAGCTCAGTAGAAGGCCTTGACGTGGTCTGCCGAGTCCCCGTTCACATGTCACATCGTGCATTATACCCGCATTGCAACTGACAGATACCAGAAGGAACCAAAGCACTTGTGTTATTTTGGGACACCCAGCTCATTGCTAAAGCAATATATAATATATAGGAGGAGAATAACTTTAATCTGCCACTCAAAAAATCTGTTTAAGCAGCTGCAATAAGTGAATATAACTCATAGACTTACGTGTTTGTGCATTTTGATGTTATGGCCAATGTTCATCGAGTAGCATATTTAATGTTTGCACCAGCAAACGAAGTGAAGTTTGCCCTTCATAGGGAATATTTACCTGACCTTTCATGGTTTTTGTTCACTTGACAGTTCAAAGAAAATCTCAGCACTGTTTTCTCTTGTAGATGTAGAAGTGCAGGTGTGACACTTCTCACTAGGTACATGAGATCTACATTTACCCTTCCTAGAAAGGGGTTCCCCTAGCTCAGGTTAGAGCTCTGGTCTCTCAGATTTAACCTTCCTTCCAATTAGTGATTTTCCTTTATTTCCAACTTTGTCAGAACTCTGCAGACCTGTCCCCCTTTTAATTAGCATTATGTTCTTTTGGCATTTTAGAAGTACTTTAAATAATGACTGCATAAGATGTCATAATATTTGGAGTTCAGCCCTTTCACTGTATCATTCAACAAGAAAAAACTTATGAAAAAAGTCGCAAGAAGACATTTAAAGTTAAATATCTTGGATATTTTTCCTTTTACCTGTGAACCTAAATAATTGAGAGTGTTTTGTTTTGTCTGAAGCTCCAGCCCTCCCCAGTAGATTTTGCCTCACTTCCCCCATGAGTCATCCTTCCACCTAGGTGTACCCATAGCCGCTTCAACTTGTTTTGTTTTAAATCCCTGCTTGACTGGGTGATGACGGTCTCATCCACACTCCCCTGAAAGAAGAATGCGATGTACCACGAAGTACTTCCATGGTCCGAAATTCTGAGGAGCTTTCTCAGAATGAACCAGAGATTTCCCTTTACTGCTAGACACAGAGCGAGGACCCGCAGCAGCCTTGAGACTTGCCGTGGTTGTTTTCTCTTTTCAGTGTTGTACCCAGACAAGAAGATGACTGCCCACACCATTCCAGAACAATGGAATTACCTTAGGGCACAGAAAGTAACTGTGTTTTTTCCCCACTAGTACCTTTCAATTTACTATCTTTTTCTACTCCTAAAAAACAAAGTAAATTTGAGAAATAACCAATTATTCTTAATAGCATTGGAAGCATTTGTTCCTAAATCATTACTTCAGATATTTACTAATAAGATAGCTATTGCAATGCTACTGAAATATACAGAAATATGAAACACAGCTACTGTTTTCCACATGAGCTCATTCTCTCTGAAGAGATCAGGCTTGGGCCCTTGCTAACATGATATTATAACTAAAATGTGCTAATTATATAGTTAATATCTCCGTGAAGTTTTGATTTATATTTTCTTATTACAAATGGAGTTGAGAATATTTTCAGAGGGAGTCACATCAATTTTTTAAAACTGTACAATTGTTTTCAGCCCATTTTAAAATAACATTATTGGCATTTTTTCTTCTTCATCCTTAGGTATTCTTTGTATCGTAAGGAATATCAAATTTTTCTGTAATATACATTAAATACTTTCTCCAGTTTCTGTTTTTTTCAAGTTATTTCTGCAATAGTGTGACTATTTAAATTACATTTGTTGCTACCTGTGTACTATAAATTTGCTTCTATTTAAATTTAGGTTTCAACTTTGATGATCCTGGGAAAGGCAAATTGTTCTGAAAAACTTAGGATTTACTGTCAATGCCAGAGACCTTGGAAAACCATTGTACATGGATGTAAGGGACAGCAGAAGGCATGGCAAGGTGCTGAGGTGGCTGCAGGGAGCTTGCATGGGAGGCGGCAGGGGACAAGTTCCCTGCTATGCGGCGGGCAGAGGAAGCTGCGTGTGCCAGGCAGTCCCTTGCTGTACCCTCCTGTGAGTAGCATCGCGCTGGATCGATACATCCTTGAAATAAAAGCAGCTTTGCACTGCTTCACACAGTGGAGCTCAGTTTGGGAAATGAAGCCGGAAGGCAGGTTTGGTTGGCTACTTGGAAATCTGCAGCCAGTGATGGAAGAGGTTTGGGAACAAAGACGAAAGGTGACACAGCATCGGGGCTGATTAAAGCACCATGTCTGAACACCAGGTGTGTTGTGGAATGGCTGCGTAGACCCAGGAAATCACTTCCCATCACTCCATTTAGTTTTCTTTATCTGCAAAATGGGATCATACTTTTTGCCATGTCACTTAGCAACACCAGTGTAGCAAATGAGATGACATCCTGAAAAGTGGATGGTAGAGAGGCAGAGAAGCATCCACTGGCAATTATGGCATGTAGAGTTAGTTGGCCTGGGAACGCTCCCTTGAGAGAAAGGAACGTGTATCTACCTTGAGCCCAAAGGTCTGGGCAAAACCCAGGGCAACAAGGGAGCAGGTCTTCTCCCTTTAGTCCAGTTCTATTCTGGTGAGAATGAGGCTGCTTAGCAAGGACCAGCTGAGGACATCATTTTTCACTGACTCAGAGATGTGCACTGACCATGATAGAGTGAGGCTGGGTCAACTCCCATCTGCTGTAATGGCCATCTGCTACTGTTCTGTTGTTGAGCTCATGCACTGCTGCCCTGTAGGCTGTAATCTGAACCTGAAGTTCAAAGGTTGCCCACACATCTTTTTAGACTGCAATCTAGACCCTGGACTCTGTTCTCTCTCTCCCCTCCCCTTCCCCACAATTCTCTCAAGTTTTCCTTTGGATACTCAAGCTCACAGGGCAACATCCCCTTCTGAGTGAGCATCTGTCTGGCCTTCTGAAGATCATTGACTTGAGCATTTAAGAGACCAGTAGCCAGGTGGCAACAGGCACATTTATACCCCAAATCTAGAGAACTTATTATTCTGTGATCTTTACATATTGTATAGCTTTTAGCCTTTTCCCTGTTACAGAGAAGTGACTGGAAGTCCTCTGTCCCTTTATCACCAGGGTGGCATTGGGGAAATGGGACAATGATATCGTCATTGGCTCAGTGGTAAATTCTTTTGGGAGTCATCAAAGTCTCTCTCAATGGATGGAGAAAGAAGCACACACTTAATATCTGCTTCTCTTCACATGCATAGCTGTCCACACACGTGTGTGCATGCATTCTTGTTTCCCTTTCACGTGATTTTCTGGTTTGGATAATTTGAGGGTTTGTGTTTTGGTAAGGACACACTCTCTGTGAATATCTCTCCCTTTTTGTGGGTTTAGGATCTCTGAATTAGCAAAGCACATGTATTGCATGTGTTCCTGTCAGGCACAGCCAGTGGCCTGTTTCAGTCAATTGTGCTAATGTCATTCCTAAATATCTGCTTTTAATATGCTTATAAACTATTGTTTTCATTTCCCTAATTTTAGCTTAAGTAACCATATTCTACAAAAGACTGCTTGGATATTCTCCTGGCTTAAAAGCCAGAAAGATCAGATCTGCCCTGGAAGGGACTCCATTGTTCATATCTGCTATCTGACCAGGCTGGACGAGTAAGATTGTCTGGTGTTTACTGAAGGAAAACACTTTAACCTATAATCTGCAAGTTGGAGAGAGAAAATGATGAAATTCAAATTACTTCCTCTTTTCTGACCAAGTAAGCCTTTAAGAAAGAGAATGGCTAAGCATTTTGTGGATGTCAAATCCTTTGGGATTCTGCAATCAGGCTTGGAAATCTGGCATAAGATCCTGGACCCAATTTTAACATGCAAAGAAAGAGGAATGAAAGCCTAGTTGCAAAGAGATGATTTTATTTCACAGTACATTGTTTGCTGGTAAAAATTTTTATAAAGAGGAGAATTTACCTGCTGAAAAAGACATGTTAAAGGAACTGGCCTGCTGTGACAAGAAGGAAGCCTCAGGGATCTGTGTAGGCTTTTATCCCTCTTTCCCCCATTACACTTAAGCTTTGAGTCTTTACTAATTTAAAAGAAGATAAATGAATATAACATTAGAGATTGGAAAACCTATCACTCCTATCAGGCTTATCAAACAGTGTGATGGTAGAATTCAGACACCAGCTGGCTCTCACTCATTAGGTCCTGACTGGCTTAAAAACCCATTACATAAATTAAAGACCATGATATACATTCCAATTAAAACAGTAGATTTAAAGATAGCTGATTAAACAAATGTTTATCCAAAATTCAAAAAAAAAATCATACCCATAAAATGATCTCAACATTATTAGCTGGAGAACACTTATTTGATTTCAGGTCTCATTCCTGATGCCCAGAATGATTGCAGCTGAATTTCTGGTACATGAGCCAATCCTGGAGTTCGTCTGAGCTTCTTGAATTTGCCCCCTGATGTACTAGACCCCTGGACCTCCTGCTCTGCTCTCCACCTTCCAGGAGGCCTCTTTTTTGGTCTTGGGGAAGGCTGGCCTGTGCATGTAAGGCCCTGTCCTCCACCACCGACTCCTCTTCTAGCCTAGGATTCCTAACTCTTCGTTCTCTCCCTTTCTAGATACAGCCGATTCCTTTGCTGGAAGACTGGTTTCTGCTGTCTCAGAGCAGCAGATTCTTTGCTTGTCACAGAACTCAGCCCTTGCGTCCAGCTAAAAAAGCTCCAGGCAAAAGCAGGGGAATTCAGATCTGGTCTTCCTTTCTTAGCCACCGTGTTCTCACTACTTACTGATCAAGGTGACCCTGGTTTGCACTTGTTTGATGATTATTTCGAGAGTGAGTGTAGTTCCAGTTAAAGTACTTTTCTCACAGAATTACCTCTTCTCAGCTATTGTCTATGAACCTCTGGAAGCCCTCAGATGGGGCTTGATGTTTGCTACGATACATTTGCTTGATCTAGGGGGCCTTGATGTTTGCTATGATACATTTTAAATTTTATTTCTGTGTTGATCTTAATTATAAAATATGAGTATTCTATATCATTCGAATGTCTGCTTTATAACCAAGTACACTCACATTATTTTAGGGTATACACACTATGTATGGCTGTGTCTAAAATTGTATTGGGATCAGTAAAATCATTTCACTTATGCATGTCAGTGAGTAAATCAGGGGGCTGGACCTCAATATGTAGGTGTCATTGAGCCAAGCAAAAATCTAACAGCTTTATAGTTTGCTATATGAAAGCTGTATAATAGATTGATTGGTAATTGAAAGGGTTTTGGCCCAGATAGGACACTGTAGCCAGGAAAGCCACAACAGGAAGCAGGAAGCCCCATCTTGCCCTGCCCCTAGGAAGTTACCTGTGACGCCATCTTCCCGCCCCTGGAAATTTACATATGGCACCAAATCTAGGACCAATGGGCTACCTGTGTATCTCTAATGCCCGCCTTAGGTTCCACCCCAAACCAAGGCTATTTACAGGCCCCCACGCCACGTGTCCGCCGGAGAGATTGCCGGACACCAGCAGTGGGGGTGCCAGTCATCTCTCTCCGTGTTCTCAGAATAAAGGCCACTTTTTATTTTATATTTCTCATCTTTTGTTAATATTTTTCATCTTTTGGAAATAACTCTAGCAGTAATAGTAGTACCTGAACTATTTCCATGGTGCTTTATAGTTTACAACTTTTAAAAGTAGATTTCATTTGTTTGGATGCAGTAGAGTGGAAGGAGATGGTGGTTTCTCTTGTGTGTTGGGGAAACTGAGGCTGGGAATATAGCTCAACAGTAGTGTATCTGACTTGGTACCCAGGGTTAACTCTGGGGCAATTCCATTCCATATTCATATTGTGTAAAGGCTGTGGTACAAATAGAAATGGCAGTGACCTTATTCACTTTCAGGGTAAAAAAAATTGAGGCTGACACATAGAATGATGTAGTTCAGTGTTAATCAAACTCAGGTTATGAATTCATCTCTTTAAAAGTTGAACCCACATAAGAGCAAAACCTTTATAAACTCGTATGTGTTGATTTCAATTACTTTTATTATAAGGTTTCTTAAATGCATCCATGAAACATAAGATATAAAACATTCATCCTTCTAGTTCTGATATCACTCTGAACCCTTTTAAAAGGAAGCTGTAAGTTAAATAAAAACACTAAAAGTCAAGAAAATTGAAATCACACACAGGAACTTAACAAAATTGATTATGATGCTTTCTAAATATGTCATGACTCCTTGGAATTATAATACTGGGGTGCAAATTCTTTTCAGTTGTATGCATTTATATTGCCTTGTATCTTTGCTTTGTTAAAGTGTTTTAGCAAAATATCATGGAGTGGTCAACTCAAAGGCAACAGACAGTGTATTTTTCTCACAGTGCTAGCATCCAAGGTCAGGGTGGCAGCGCATTGTTTAGAGATAACGGGCATCACTGTGTTCTTCTGGAGTAAAAGAGGGAAATGAGCACCTTTTCTGAAGACAGGAATCTCATCAGGAAGGCTCCATCAATTCAGTACCTGGAAACTATTTTTCCCTCAGCATTCCTTTAATAATCTGTTATATTATTTTGGTTCAAAAATAACATGACAATGTTATTATTTCTAAGAAAATATGAATTAATGCATTATTTTAAGTGTAGAGATAGAAGATAATTCAAAGGATTAAATATTCTATAAGGATTTAAACATCATTAAAATACTTCCAAGAAAATACTGTGAGGACAACAATAGATTTTTTCTTGGAAGATTTTTATTGTTATTTAAATCCTTATCGAATATTTAATATTTTGAATTAACCTGTACCTATACACTTAAAGCAATGCATTAATCCACATTTTCTTAGAAAATGTCACTCATAAGTTTGTGACATAACTCAGAACCATGTTCAAACTCCTAAAATAAGATAGGATCTGTCAGGAGGCCTTGGCCAGTGTTGACATCCAAGCCCAGACATTCAAAGATGATTGGAAACAACATTCTTTGGGAAATATAGAATCTAAAATTCTTAGTTTATTCATTAACTTTAAAAATATTCATATATACAGTAATTAGAAAGTGATTTTTACTTTACAACATTTAAAGTTATTTAATTGAAAACTAAAGTACTTAGTTCTAGCATCACACTGAATGACTTCTATGTTCCAGACAAAAGTACTACCTGTTGGGGATACATTAATAAACTACGAGTCCCACCTCAAAAAGAATTTAGAATGTACTGAATGAATGAAAGCAAATATATAGAAAATATTTGTAACATGACATATTAAATTCAATCACAGATGAGCATCTAAATGAATATCACAGTGGAAAAGAGATGGTTTTATATGGGAAAAGCAAGAAGGATCCACTGAGGATAAAATTTCTGAATTGGTGGTATGATTTATATCAAGATACGGCCCCAAAGTCTCATGAGCTCATAGGTGGGGCTTTTTGTAGCTGCCTGGATGTACGGTGGGTGTTGCTGAGATTAATGGTGGGTGGTAATCCCAACACTCAAGAGGCTGATGCAGGACAATCCCTGCAAATTTGAGGCCAACCTGGGCTACAAAGTAAGTTCAAGCCTAGCCTGAACCATATAGTGAAACCCTGGTCAAAAAGACCAAACAAACAAACAAACAAACAAAACCACCACTACCAATAACAACAGCAACAAAACAAAAACAGAAGCAAAACCAGGTGGGCGGGACTAAATTAGTCTCCTGATTAGAACTAGCATAGTTCTGGGTGTGGCTGATTGGATTTGCAAAAGCCCTCCTTGGGCATGGATGGTAAATCCCAAAGGCTTGTAGCCTGAGGGGATAACAGTAAAGGAAGGATCCTTGTTTGGAGCTGCTTGCTGCTCTGCTGGCTCCTTTTCTGCTCTGCCATGAACTGTTTCTGCTCTGCCATACTGCCCTACCTTGGAACCAGCTGAATGTGGACTGAAACCTCTATAAACTGTGAAGTGAAATAAACATTTTCTCCTTTAAATGCGGATGTCTGGTGCTTTTACTGGGTCTCAGCAATGAGAAAAAGTAACCAATGTAGCTTGGTTTTTAAGTATGGCTAGAAGTTTCCGGTGTAGATAAGAAGACGTCATACTAGCAGAGAAAATGCTATGTGAAAAAGCTCAAGAGATGCCAAGTCATGCTGGGCTTTAAAAACAGGACGATTATGAAACTCCTGGAGTTAGTAAGAAAGAGACAGTGGTGCAAAAGATAATAAAGGCAGACCGTGATGGAGGAGCCTTTTCACTCTAGTTAAGGAGCTTGAATTTCCGCCTGGAGTGATAATGAGTCATTGCCGCAGAGAAACTGTGTTATGGGATTTAAGTGATTCTTTCTGGGCAAGCAGTTGTGGTGTGAGGTTCTTCTTCCAGAGAAAAGCTTCAAGAAGGAGTGGGTACACCAAGGACCCTATAGCAAGGGGGTCTGATATGTATGCAGTCAATTTTCCTTATCTCTGGATTCCACATCACCATTCAACCAACACTGCATAGAAAATAACAAATGCGTCTACACTAAACATGTCCAAACATTTTGTCATTAAGCAGCACAGTATAATTGCTATTCACATAGCATTTACATTAGTATACATAACTTAGAGATGATCCAAAATGTGTGCGAAGATGTATGAAGGTTCTGTGTAAGCACTGCACCATTTTATACATGGGACACAACCATCTACACGTTGGCACCTTGGAGGATTCTGAAATCGGCCCCTAGAGTCACTGATGGTCACCTATCATTTTAACTTTGAAAGGAAGAGCAAAAATGAGGATGACTGTGGATAGGGCAAGACACACAGGGTTTTCAATAGTTGATTTTGTTTTAAAGTGGGAAAAATGAATTAGGGAAAGAAACTAAAAGGTAGAATTCAGAAATCTTTCAGATGTGACAACGAGGCGGATAAGCTAAGCACCCTTGCCACAGATGCCCACATGGCCTCTCAGCAGACACCAAGGGACACATGGACACTGGCCCAGGAAAACACCAAGTCCCTGTGGGAGACGATCTCAGGGCCAAGGAGGGCAGTGCTCGGGCTGCCTTGTGTTCTGCCCGCTGGCCCACGAGGCCACACCAGGGAAGGAAGGAAGTCTTGCATGTGTTCAGGCTTCTGGGTAAGAGATAAAGTAAAAGCAATATTTGCACAACATGGAGGGGATCTGCATATCCTTTCTGTCATTCTCTGTCTCTGTCTCCTTCTTTTTCTATGTCAACGAGCACACAAAGTGAGGAAGTTCGCTTTGAGTTAACAGATCCCATGAGGTGTCAGAGAGAAGCCAGCCCGCCATTAAATCAGGGATAGGAAGGTGCTAATAACCTTGGCACACAGGGTTCCCAGGAACAGGAGCACAAGAGTCCACAAGATGCAGAGCACAGGGAAGTCAAGAGCTGCCACACCTCACACAGTACGTACAGTGTCACAGCAGGGGCTTTTGCTAGAAGACAGAGCTGAAGAAACTGTGGGAATGAAACAGCATTCTGAAAGCATTTTATTACCAAAGTACAAAAAGACAATTAGCCATCAAAGGCAAAGCGGAATAGGTGTGAATCAAATGTATCGATATTTGAAGGATGCATAAATATTTCATAGATACAAAACATAATGATATCATGAAATATGAAAATTAAAATTTACTACTTGCACAAAATCTTTTCAGATGCAACAAAATTTCCTTTGAAGGAAAGACATTGTCCTGAGTGTACATTTTCTGAAAGAAGAGTTTACTATTCAATTGAAGAGGTTAGAAGGACAAAAATTGCAGTGGGGATGTGTAAGGAAATAATAAACAAAAATCACAAAGATGAAGTAAAAAAACAAGAAATAGAAACTATTATTAGTTAGTCCTACAGTAAATTTAATAAAATAAATTTGCCTCTGGCAAGAATACAAATGAGAGAATATATGTTCATAAAATATACTATCACATGTTACATAGTACATACATATTATATATAATATATATACATAAAAATATAAATTTTTATAAACATAAGTGTAAAATCCTAAATAAAATATTTACCACCACTGGACTCTAGTAATGGTAATAATGTATGAACAAGTTGGCTCTATTCTGGGATCTCTGGATGATTTAACATTCAAAAATCCTATTGCAGACCTTTGCATATCTAGCTAATCATGGAAATACCAGCTCCACATCTCTGTAGGACTGGACAGTACTGATAAGAAACCCAGCACTGACAAGTGCCCTCCAATTGACTACCATCTCTGGCCACAAATTTTCAACATTCCTCTGCTGAAAAGATGTTGAAGAAAGAAATACATTTCACAATATCCTCTAGGACTTTGTTTGTTTTTGTTTTTGTCTTGCTTTTTTGCAAAGGGAGATCATGTATTTTAGGGTACTCCTAAAATTGGATACTCCTCACAGGTCATTTAACAAGGAGAGACCTGAAAAACTCCAAGAGCGAGAAGAGTATTTAATGCTTCCTACATTGGGTTTTCCAGAGAGTTACAGCCTCTTTCAGTCTCCTTCCATGAGTAAGTCACTTTATGTAGCTATAAAACAACAGTGTCAATTTTATTTAATCCTCCAAAAGAAAAGCTACTCTTCATTTCATTGATTCTTTGCACTGTTTTCTTAGTATCAATTGCATTAACTTATGCTCTGATCTTCGTAATTTCCTCTCTTGTATGGGCAATGGGCTTGACTTGTTCTTCTACAAATTTGAGGTTCAACATTAGGTTATATGCAGTTGCTGTTTTCCTGATGAGGGCATTCACTACTGTAAACTTTGCTTGCAGAACGGCTTACATTGTGTTCCAGAAGTTCAGAGATGTTGTTTTGCAAACATCATTTAATTTTAGAAACTAATTTCTTCAGTTTCATCTGTGACCAATTAATTGTTCAGGAAGGTGTTATTTAATTTCTGCATGTTTATGTAGTTTTCATGGTTTATTTTGCCATTGATGTCCACCTTATTGCATGATGATCTGATAATATGCATGGGAGAATTTCAATTTCTTTGCCTTTTCTTAAGCATATTCTATTAGTTAGCATGTGGTCTGTTTTGGATAATGTCCTATGTTCAGCTTTCAATACCTACTAGGTCCATTTGATCACAGGTTTAGTTCAGTTCTGATTTCTTTGTTGAAACCCCAACTTCATGGGAAATACTACAAAGAATCAATACCTGGGAATCTCATCTTATTAAAACAGCTAAAGAAATGATCAACAGAGGGAAAAGACAACTGAAAAAGTGGGCAAAAATTTAATCAGATAAAGAAATAATACCTAAAATATGTATATAATTAAAAATTCAGACTCCCCAAACTTAAAGACCCAGTCCAAAAATGGGCATTGGAAATGAAGAGACACTTCTCAGATGAAGAAATAAAAATGGTAAATAAATATATTAGAAATGTTCAACATTGTTGGTCATTCAAGAGATACAAATTAAAATAGTACTGAGATTTCATGTAACCTGAGAAAGAATGATTATTATCAAGAAATCAACCAATAACAAAGGCTGGAGAGGCTTTGGGGAAAAAAAGAAACTTCTCCATTGTTGGAGGGAGTGTAGACTCTTACAACCACTGTGAAAATAAGTGTGGAGATTCCTCAAAAAATCAGGGTTAGAGATTCCATCTGACCTAGCTATTCCCCTTCTCAGTATCTTCCCAAAAGAATTAAAAGAATCATACCACTTCAATATATGCATATCCCTCTTTATAGCAGCACAGTTTGTAATAGCTAAATCTTGGAATAGCTCAAATGCCCATCAAAATAAATAATTTTGTTTATATATTCAGTAGAGAATTGCTCAGTCATAAACAAGAATAAACTTGACACATATCTAGGAAAATGGATGCACCTTGAGACCATACTCTTAAGTGAAATAAATCAGACACGTTTATCTATCACGTGGCTTCTCTGGTAGAGCAACCAAAAGAATAAGTAAAGAACAGAATGTATAATAGATATTGTGAAATAGGAAGAAAATGTACAAATGGGAAGGGGCTCTGGGAAAGGAAAAGAACGAAAGAAAAAATGGAAGCAAAGCTTTTGTAAATAAGGAAGGAAAGACAGGTTGATGGGAGAGGAGGGGGATGGGAAAAAAGAAGACTCAAGATATGTATCAGTGTAATCAATCTCTGCTTTAATAGAGAAATGGACATAGCACAAGACATACCAATATATAAGAAATTACAAGATTGGCTTTCGATGATCACCCACAGAGTTGGATGTGGATTGAGATCCTCTGAGGAACAGGAGCAGATCCATCCTTTCTCATTTCCTGTTTATGCCAGCCAGGCAATGAGCTGCCCTAGGGTGGGTCCTCTACACTCTAGAGTGTAGAATTGCTGAGTCAAATGAGTTCAGCTTCTAACCTTCTCAAGTTGACACAATCGACCATTACAAAGTATATCATGTACAGGTGCAATTCCCTCATGATGAATGTGATCATTATGTATATCTAAAATGTACCAATAAAATTAATTTTGTTGTTGATATTACTGGAACTTATAACAACTCTGTGTGCCTGGTTAGCAATGAGGATGATGGAAGAGGACGGTGACTTGTTGCAGAATTAGTGTGAGACACAGCCTTCTCCTTTACATGGCCATCTCAGAAAATGCACAATACACTGAATAAAGTTCAACATTCACAGATTTTAAAACAACAATAAAAGCTCTGAGCAAACTAAGAATGTAAGGGAATTTCCTTAATAGAGAATATTCACCTGAAAATGATAGTAAACAATATAAAAGGGTTAAAATAATATGCATCAGATCAAAAGGGTAAAATTGTGTTTTTTCACAGGCAATATGTTTATCTACAGGGAAAATGAAAGAGAATTATATAGAAATAAGTAAGAATATTTAGATAGTATGCCAGGTTTATATAAAGTTCAGTTACATTCTTATATACCAACAGCCACTAATTAGAAAATAAATTAAAAGAAAATATCATAAGAGTATACAAATAAATCCAGTAAATATATAATGAAAAATGAAACTATTTAAAATATGAAATTATTCTTAAATGTATAGAAATAATTACCAAATGTACGGATATAGTCATAGAAATCTAACAATTAACTGTGATTTAATAATATGTCAACAAAACTAAGTTTATTCTTTTTTTCTTTGTTTCTTTCTCTCTGCTTTCTTTCTCTTATTTGTAGACTTTGGCATAGAAGCTCATACTAGAATTCATGCAGCATAAGCAAAGACCAAGAATAGCTAAGACAATTTGCAGAACATCTGGGAGCAGCCTTCCTAGATCAACATGCATTTTAAAGCTTAGTAATTAAAACCACATAGTGTAGACACAGTTTCAACTAAATGGAGCGAGGCAAAGCAAAAGGCCTAGAAATAAGCCCAAGGATATGACAAAGTCAGGATCACAAGTCAGTGCTTATGGATGAACTTTTAAGAATTTGAGCAGTTGATTAAGAATCAGGAACAGGGAAAAAGCTATTCTCTGCAAGTTAAGAAAGGGGGAAGGCATTAGCCTGAGGCTGTCTCTGTATTTTACTTCCTGGATAACAAATTGCAACCTAACAGTGAATAATCAAGTCAATACTTAATTTAGGAATACACACACACACACATACACACACACACACACACTCCCTTGTACTTAGCTGATCAAAAGCAGCCAACTCATCATAACATGCCTAAATAAGAGAAATGCCTACCCATGACCAATCTGGCAATTTCTCCACTGTGCTTCTGGGGATGACAGGTAAAGGCCTCTTGCTCCAAAAATGGACATCTGAGGTGAATACACCGGTCTCAGAGGAAGAACTACAAATGGCAAATAAATACACGAAAAAATGTTCATCATCATTGGTCATTAGAGAAATACAAATTAAAGCCAAACTGAGATTCCATCTCACTCTGAAAGAATGGCCAGAATCAAGAAAACTACCAACAACAAATGCTGGAGAGGCTGTGGGGAAAAAGGAACTCTCCTGCACTGTTGGTGGGAGTGTAAACTGGTGAACCACTGTGGAGGTCAGTCTGGAGATTCCTTAAAAAGCTGGGATTGGAAGTCCCATTTGATCCAACTATTTCACTTCTAGGCATATTCCCAGAAGAACTGAAAGCATCATACCACAGTGATATATGTGCACCTATGTTTATAGCAGCACAATTTGTAATAGCCAGATCTTGGAAACAGTCTAAATGCCCATCAACTGAGGAATGGATAAAAAAGAGTGGTATTTTTATACAATGGAGAACTACTCAGCTATAAAGAATGATCACATTGAAATATTTATAAATAAATGGACACAACTTGATACCATACTCATAAGTGAAATAAATCAAATTCACCTGTATAAACACCGTATAGTGTGCCTAGTGTAAAAAATGGAAAGAGTACATAAGATATAAAATACTTAATAAATATAGTGAAAAGATAAGAATCTGCTCAAAGGGGAAAAAATAACATCTCAAGGAAAAGGCGGAAAAAGAAAAAGGAAGGGAAAAGAAAATGCACCTAAATTTGTATAAATACACAGGATAGCTATGATGATTGTGCTACAAATTCTATTAGGTTTTGGAATAAAACAGTTAACATTCATAGGTTGGATCAATTTTGCATGTTTGCATCTGGTTATTGAGGAAGTCTTTTGAAGATCACCATGTAAAATACCAACCTTAGTTAGATTCCTCCCACCTTGTTTTGAAGGCCTATGTCGTCATCTTTTTGGGCTCCTTGTTATTGCTATTTATTTGTCTTTTTTGTTCCTTGTTTTTTCTAATAATTGGTTTTCTTTTTCCCTCTAATGCAGAAAGGATAGATGTACATGTAAAGGTTTATACATGCCTAGAACTTCTCCTAAATAGTTTACGAGAATTGACTGTGTTACACATGATGATATGAATGGCTACTTTGAAGAAAAACAGACACTATGTTATCCATTGCTGATTTCCTGTCAACATGCTGTGAAATCCAGTGACGATTTTATTCTTTGTTTAGAGTGGTTTCAGTCTATTTTGTATTATTTAATTTCAACATACATGAAGGTATGGACAGCTATTTTGAAGAGCGCGAGAGACATTACGGTAGCCATTGTTGATTTCCCTATTGTCGGGTCTTGAAGGCCTAAAATGCCTTCCTCACTCTGCTTTGATCAGTTTTGTACTATTTTATTTTGCATGAATTCATTGTGTGTGAAGATAGGGACAACTATTTAGAAGAAAACAAGAGATGTCATAGTAGCCAATGTTGATCTCCTGTGTCCTGCTTTGAAATCTGTCACTTATATTGTTTTCTTCTGATCTGCTTTGTTGTTTTGTTATGATTTGTTTTACCCTCTTTAAAAAAACAAAGCCCGCTGCTCTTCCTGCCAGGTGAGCTCTCTGAGCCCATTCTGGGTCTGACAGCTGCTAGATTCATGAATAAGTGTTTGCTCAAGCAGACACTGTTTAATTTGTGTAAGTTGCTAAAAATACTGTATATGTGGTCGGGGGTGTAGCTCAGTGATAAGAGAACTTGCCTAAAAGGTGGGACACCCTCAGAGAAAACCGGGTTCAACTGTCAGGACTGAAAAACAGTGGAAATAAATTCTTCCAAAAGGGCATTCTATACAAAAATAAATACTGCTTTTATAAAATATCAACATGTGAAAAATAAAACTTTAGAAGAAAATATAAGTAAATTGGGTTTTTTTGTTATTCACTACAGTAAGGACAGATATGAGCACATGATTAAAAGTTTGGAGTATATTAAAACTTTTCAATGTTTACAGTGGATTTCAATTAAAATATAATCCCCTCAGAGAGGCTACTTAGAGTAGATAAAATATTAATATACAATTTAGACTTACAAAATCATATAATGAGGATCACTAAGAAAGAGAAAAATATTGATAATTAAATGGCTAATGGATTTGAACAAATCACAGAAGAATGCCAACAAATATTCCCTAGTCTTGATACTAAATTATAGGTAGGAAGGGCAGAACAAATATGAAAGGAAAATGACGCTGATGGGTGAGAAATATCCAGGTAAAGGGCACTATAATCTACGTTAGTCATGGGAAAGGGAGACGCCACAGAACTAATTAACGATCAATTAAAAATTAGGAGAATGATTAGGATAAATGAGCAAACACAATGGGAATGTGGTCAGTGATGACAGAATAAGCTCCCAACACTTAGGATTTTAAATGTTTAATAAATCATGATGTCTAAGCCCAAAGTTTGTCCATGAAGATGGTGAGTGGAGGGCAGTGAAGATCACTGACCTAGAGAAGGGGTAATGAATGAGCCCACTGGATATAGAAACTGCTAGAATGAGAGATTGCTTTGGCGTAAAGTAGTGCATAAAAATTTGCCATCTTATTTGATCTCCCACAATTTGATTTCATTAGGAATTAGTAAAAAAAAAAAATAAGAAAGTAAAATCTTTGTCTTGTTGATCCATGCTTAGCAAGTAAATTTTTCTTTCTATGTTGACCTCTGAGTTAATACAAGTAGAAAACTGAATAAACACTTGTAATTATAGTCACGGCTCACTTACAGATGAGAATATGGCTGAGAGGGGCATAGGTTATTTCGTCATGGTGCAAACTTTGTGGAGATCCTTACACTAAGATGGCTGACAGGATATTCACATATCTGTATGGGACCACTGTGGGATGCGTAGTTGGTTTTTGACTGAAGCATTAGGTGGTACATATCTGTATTCCATTTGCCTTGAGAACAGAAAAATCTAAAAAGTACAATCCTCTTTATGTAGATGGTAATATTTTACTGGTAGTAAATCAGCAGTTGTCATTCAAAAATCAGTGAAACCTTTATAAATTTTGTCTTTAGTCTCTATAAACTGCTTGATTACTGATTGATCTTCAACAATTTTTTACTTCTGTCCCTCCTGAGGAAAAATACCTTCACGACAATGTTACTTCCCTTCTCTTACAGCTTACTTTTGATATGATTAAGTAGCTACCCAAACTTTGGTTTCCTTCTGGAAAGTTATTCTTCGCTATTGAGATTTAAAAACCAATGCTAAACCCTATCTCATGGTTCTATCTGAGCTAAAGCAGGCTGAATGCTGAGTATTTAGAGGCTAAAATATTTGGTAGGCTGCTAGTTTTCCTTTCAAAATCGTCGCCTGTCTTCCTCCACAAGCAATCATGTGTCATCTTATTTAGTTGTGTGTCCCATCAGCTGACAAGCAATGATATGCTTAGTGAAACTTTAAACAGAACATGGAAGCCTTTGAAAACATTGTGTATCGTTGACAGTGGTGGTGTTTATGATTCCTAAGCAGCTCTCCTAGCAGGGGAATTGAAAGCAAACAAGTGAGACTCAGGGCAACTGGGTTCTGTTCCTGGCTGGCTTCCTAAAATCTTAAAAACAATAGAATCATTTGAATTGTGTCAGTGTTGTATTTTTAAAAAGCTAAGGGAAATCACTGCGAGTTCAATGGATGCAAAAATATTCACAACCTGACACAAAGGGGACCAAAATGTGTATTTAAATTGAATCGGCTCACTAAATGCTCAGCATCCCCAGTGTACTGGTTCTTTACCTACAAGTGGATGCTTCAGAGCCTCCTGCGGGTTGTAGTGGTTCCTGTGGTGACCCAGGCTTTTAAAAGAGGTGCAGTAATCTGAAATATAAAGTTGCCACCCATAGGCTTGACCACATCACTATGACGTGTAAACAGATATGTTCTGCATTATGATATTTCAGCCAAAGGTGCTTTGATTAGGGATGGGCAACATACCATGGTGGCCCCATTAGATTATGTCCCTTAGTGATATTGTATAAATGCTCCAAGGAGGTCAGTGTAAGGATGAAATATGCCTATGGACATAGTCTTTCCGAGTTCTCGTCAGACAGTCATGAGTATGTGTAAGGAACAGTTAATAAGGAGCTACTGTTTAACTTTCTGCATAACTGTGGATTAATTGCATATGATCCTTATGATTTAATTTCAAATGCTCCCTGAAGGCTGATAGGTAAAGTCACAGTCACCACCTGTGTGCTACTGAGAGGTGGTGGAGCCTGCAGGACTGGGACCCAGAGTGAGGAGGGCAGGGCAGCAGGAGGTGCAGCTGAAGGGATGTTGGGGTCCAGCTGACTCCTGGCTCTTCGTTTGCTTTCTGGCTGCCCTCAGATCAACAGGCCTTCTCCACCAGAACCACCACCAGGACCTACCCTTTCTCACAGGCTCAAACAACTGGAGCAGGTGAGTCACACATGAATTTCTTTCCTTGTAAGTTTATTTCTCTCAGGTAGTTGTTACAGCTATGGAAAGCTGGCTCAGAGAGTCCACACGTAACAAAAGAGGAATTTGGTCAATCTTTCTCTAAGTGAAAATAAAACAATATATTAAAGGGAATTGCATTGTTTTTTATGATTTAAGCTGTGTCTATGTATTATTATTGAGAACTTATAATCCTTGCTTCCTTTGAGAAAGTGAAATACACAGGTTTACTAGGAAGATTTTTGTGTAATATTGTTCAGATTTATTGCAATTAACCTATTCCTTAAAGCGAGTGACAGGGAGGCTGTTTCCAAAGAGCTGCATAGATTTTAACGATCTTGTAAGCTGGGAAGTTGGGATTTTACTCTTAGATACTCAGCGGTAGATTTCCAAGCTTGGGAATCGTTGGTGTCCTTCATCAGAAAGAATTAGCATTCCGAAGAAACGGTACTGGATATTCCAATGTCTCTTCCTTCCTTCCTTCCTTCCTTCCTTGCTTGCTTGCTTGTTTGCTTTCCTGCTTTCTCTTTCCTTCCTTCCTTCTCTCTCTCTCTCTTCCTTTCTTTCTTTCTTTCTTTTTTCTTTCTTTCTTCCTTCCTTCCTTCCCTCCTTCCTTCCTTCCTTCCTTCCTTCCTTCTTTCCTTTCTTCCTCCCTTCCTCCATTTCTCCTTTCCTCCCTTTCTCCCTTTTTCTCCTCTACCTCTTTCCTTCTTCCCCATCACTGGCCATCAAACTCTACCACTGAGCTACATCCCTAGCCATTGTACCTTGGGATAAGGTCTTACTAACTTGCCTAGGCTGGGCTTGAATTTACAGTCTCCTGCTTCAGCGTCTGGAGTAGCTGGGGTCGGATGTGTGTGTGCACCTGGATTGTTAGCTCAGTTCTGAATAGCAAATTAGGAAGGTATAATTAATTATGGTTAATATGGCTGCAGTTTTCAAACTATTTGTTAAATATTCCAGAATCTTGCACTTGGATCTGCCTATGTTTTACATTTGAGATCTGAAATAATAAAATAACCACAAAGAAAATATTGATTCCATGTACTAGTTCTGGTTTCAATTAAGTAGTGGCTTAGATTGCTAGGACTGAAGTCCAAATGTAGGCTGGTGTATAATCTCAATACAGAACACCGCTTGTGTGATATTAAGAGGCAGTCTTTGTCTCATTCTGCCTTGAGAAACACATCATAGATCAAAATATGTTTTACTCTACAATGTGAATAAAAATACCCTGAACCTAATAATAGTACTTAGGAAAAACTTCAATTTATCTGTAAGCAAAAATGAAACAATGACTGGAACATATTGTGAGCAAGAAGCATTTTGTATCTTCTCTAGTTCCAGCAGGCACTCAGCTGTGTGAGTGAATTCTCCCCTGCTGTCTCGTTATTTGTAGTAACATACACGCAAAGGTGAGGGATACAGGGGAAATAGAACTTTGCTTTCCCTGAGAGTCATTTTTTAATTACTCACCTATGACAGCCAAATACAATGACAGCTCAGTGGTTTTGTGGTTGTGAAATGTGAAGTTTCTTCCTTCCCTTTCCTAATTCTGTATCTGCCACTCCCTTTCTTTACTTCACTTATGGTTGACATACAGGATATCACTCCAAGAAAGCATTTAGACGAAGGATAGGCTCAGTAATTGAAGACCTCTGAGACATTCTCCGGTCACTGCATAGGTCCAGCACATGGCAGAGATCAGCCAGGAAGATTTCCATTCTAATCCAAGTTCATTTTTTAATCATTCTCTGACATCAGAGTATTTCATCCAGTGTCTGTCTTCTGAGACTATGTTTTGTGCCAGTTAAACAATAAATGGTAAGCCTGTTTGTATGTTTTGGTTGTCCTGGGGAGAAAAACATCTCATGTGAGCAAATGTATCAGTCTTAGTCCAGGCTGAAACATGGAGATAGATGTGCCTTTCCAGAATCTGGTTTTGTATTTCCAGAACTCTGTGTGGATCTTGGCTTTATCACATAGCCATATTCCTAGGGATCACAAACACTCAGGGTATATAGCATAAGCACTTTTTCAAAGAATGTGATTAATTTCAAAACTTGTGCATTTATTTTTGCCAGACAATTTTGACTCATCTAGTGCTTGGCACGTATCTCAGGGATCTTGGCAGATGATGCCACTTCTACCCAGAGAAGTGATAGTTCCTTCTTTCTATGTATACTTTGAAAATCTAAAACTTAATTATTTACCATCTACCATGAAAAAGCATTTTCTCCCTCAGCAACTTAATCAGATGGGGACAGTGGTAGAATGGACAAGCACATCAGCAGCACACAGCAACCACATCAGACTTTGTACAAAGCTACTTAAAATTTTGTTTTTTACGTGTTTCCATTTTTATAAATTGTACTTCTTTCATATGGTTTCTTCTTGAATTTGTCACAATTCATATATTTGTAATATAATATTTTATATTAAAATGGACGGCAAGGGATATAGCTTAGTGGCATAAGCGCCTGCCTGGCAAGTACAAGGTCCTAAATTCGATTTCCCATACAAAAAAAATGGAGGCGGTGGGTTCTGTGGGCCCACCAGTTTAAAAGTGGAAAGTTGCTGGGTGTGGTGGTGTACACCCCAAACTCTGGAAGGCTGTCACAGGCAGTACAAAAGTTTGTGCCCAGCCCAGGCCACTTAGAGGCTTAGCAAGACTCTCTCAAAATAAAAAAAAGGACTGGGGGTATAACTCAGTGTGAAGGCCCTGGGTTCAATCCCGTTCTAGAACAAAAAAAGGAAGTGCCTTGAAGTCATGCTTTCAGTTTTAATTTTCCTATTTTAAGCTGCTAGATGTAGAAAACAATCCAGTATATGTTCAAAGTCAAGTTTAGCTTAGCCAAAGAAGGGGTTTATTGTTCTCTCAAATGAGGTGTTGCCGAGACCCATGCGCTTCCCTGGGGTGAAGGATGAGAAAATAAAGAAGAGACAAAGCTGGGGTCAGGCTGGGCCCTTACCCTCCTGATGGGAGGAAAGGACCTGCTCAGCCCTGTAGGGCCTTTTTTATACACTCCATACACTACTGAAGAACAAGGTCAGCTTCAACCCGCTGCCTAGCAACTTGTTTGCCTGGCAGCCTGGCCCTTGCCTTCTGGGTGCTGGACAGCTTGTTTACACATCCTGCTTTGGTCTCTCTGTGTTTTCCGGGCTGGCCTTGCATTAGCCCCGCACATATGCTCAATCTCCAGCTTCAGGGGCTCCCTATAGGGAAGCCCTAGATTATGCGCTGTCGTGGCTCCTTCGTGTGCCTGAATCCCCAGCCGCTCTCTGGGATGGCAGCCCCTGAAAGAAGACAATTTCCCTCCATTGTGATTCCCCTTTGTCCGGCTTCCAAGTGTACTGATATGTGCAGAGCTGGTCAGGGAGATGGTTTACTCCCCTCCGGGGCGAGAATAGTTGGACATCAGAGCTGACCAGAGCTGTAAGATGCTTCCTAAACCATGTTATTCAGATTACTCTTGCAGAGTCTGGTACTCTTTCTGCATGCTCTCTATGTATTGCGAAGGTGCCCTTGTGTCACCCACCTAGCCCAGCTCCCAGTACTCCTGCAGGTCCCCCCATTCTCACAGTCACTCCCCTCTTCACGACTTAATAAATAAAACCCGGGTTTGGCCCTAGGTCAAGGCCTTTGTTGTTCTGACTGGATTTAGGCTCCGCTGGCTCCCCACTACTTCAGATATGTCTTTGTCTCTTTAGTCTCACTGTGGGAGGTACTGGAAGTGGTAGACTGGAATTTACTTACTGAATTCCACTAACTTTTCCCTGGAGTCACAAAGTCCTCCAGACCAAAATGAGATCCGAATGAACTCACTATACAGTTTGTGTTCCAACTTTACGGTGAGAACTGTGATCTCTTGCTCTAAGGAAAGCTGCAAAACCACTGATTTTAGGCAGGAAGAGGAGAAAGGGAGACGGTGTCTGGATAGTTTATCCCTGGCATGCCACTCTCACCTTCACTGGGAGCAGCAGTCTGCCTTACTCCAGTGGTTTGTGACTGCATCTCTTTGGTCTGGATCCTTTCTATGACAATGCTCACATTGCAAAGAGGCTGGGTCCAGGACAATGTAGCTGGGCGTATTTTCATTCTAAGCAAAATCAGGGACTGTGGGAAAATCGTGGTGGGTAGATAACTATCAGTTTTGGAGATACTCAGAATCACTAAATGAATTTAGAATTAACAGTTTATGGAGGAAAAAACCCACAGCTTATGGGGTATACCAGTGCACATATTTCCATATATTCTTTAATTTTTTCAGCTCTAAGCAAACAGAGAGTGATTCTAAAACAATCTAGGCATAGAACTGTTCCTCACCAGTGGGACCAGTCCAACTCGTTTAGCTAGAGTTGTAGTTGTGCACCCTCTTTCAGGCACTTCGCACCTTCCCGTGTTCAGCATTCCTGAGAGGAACTCCTTTGTTAACTGCATGTGATGTGAAAGTTTCTTAAATCAGCACTAGCTATTATGATGTCTTGTTTTCTTCAAAATAGCTGTTCATTGCATCACAGGCCATAATATCAAACAGCCCAGAATAAAGCCATTCCAATTAATGAGTGAAAACTTTATAAGGCTTCAAGGCCACATAATGGGGAATCATGGTTACCACATACTTTTATAGGTTTGAATCATTTCCTAAACTAGGGAAACTATTTGGTGTTGACAGATGCAAGTTTGATTTATTTCACTTATGAGCATGGTCTCAAGCTGCGCCCATTTATGGATAAATATCTCAATGTGATCCTTCTTTATAGCTGAGTAGTACTCCATTGTATAGAAATACCATAACTTTTTTATCCATTCCTCAGTTGATGGACGCTTGGGCTGTTAACAAGATCTGGCGATTACAAATTGTGCTGCTATAAACATAGGTGTGTATATATCACTATGGTATGATGCTTTCAGTTCTTCTGGGAATATGCCTAGAAGTGGAATAGCTGGAACAAATGGGACTTCCAATCCCAGCTTTTTGAAAAATCTCCAGACTGACCTCCACAAAAGTTGTACCAGTCTACACTCCCACCAACAGTGTAGGAGAGTTTCTTTTTCCCCACAGCCTCTCCAGCATTTGTTGTTGTTGGTTTTCTTGATCCTAGCCATTCTTTCAGGAGTGAGATAGAATCTCAGTGTGGTTTTAATTTGCATTTCCCTAATGAACAATGATGATGAACATTTTTTCATGTATTTATTTGCCATTTGTATTTCTTCCTCTGAGAAGTGTGTATTCATCTCAGATGCCCATTTTTGGATTGGGTCTTCTAATTTTGGGGGTCTGAGTTTTTTTAATTCTTTATATGTTTTAGACAAAAGTTCCTTGTCTGAGGGGGAGTTCACTAAGATCTTTTCCCAGTTTGTGGGTTTTCTTTTCACTATGCTGCAGATTTGTTTTGACATGCAGAAACTTTTTAATAAGAGGTGGTCCCAGTTATTGATTCTGGGAAGTATTTCCTGTGTGGTTTGAGTCCTGTTCATGAATTCTCTACCTACCCCTATGTCTTCAAGGTTTTTACTTAATTTGTCTTCCAATAGATTTAGTGTTTCTGTTTTAATATTCATATCTTTGATCCATTTAGATTTTAATTTAGTACGTGGTGATAGCCATGGGTCTAGTTTTAGTTTTCGGCAAATGGAGAGCCAGTTTTTCCAACATCATTTATTAAAGAGACTGTCATTCTTCCAGTGAACCTGCTTGGCTCCTTTATCAAAGATAAGGTGGTTGAGTGTGTTTGTAGTTGTGGTTGTATCTTCTAATCTGATTAGACTCTGTTCTGCTCTGTATGATAGTATTAAGTATCAGAGTATAGGCAACTACTTTGAAGGCAATAAGATTCATTTGATGCCCATTCTGGTTTGACTATTATCCTCTTTTGAAGTTCTGTAAGGTTTACAATGTTTAAGTTTTATTGGACTTGTTCTCTACTATTTTGTTCAACTTTATAATACCTAATGAGATAGACAATTCTTCTTAAGGAAGCAAGAGACATTATGGTAACCATTGTTAATAACCTTGTACTCTGTTTTTACATCATGTGCTATGTGTATTCTTGGTTTTGACTGACAGCTTTGTTTTATCATGTTTGATTTTATTCTCTTACAAAAAAAAAGTAATAAGATCTATAGGAGCAATAAAACCCAAAAAGTGTAAATTGTGTTGTAACAAAGAGAGGAAAAAAAAAGTGCCCTAAAGGATACAACAGCAAGTGTGTTTAGGTGTGCTAAATAGATGACCATATTAATATTTTTGATTGGATCAGTGAACACAACTATTTGCAGTCTCACTGTTTGAATGTTCACTTTGTATGCTTTGATACTGTGACCTGAATCACCTTTTCAAAGATGATAGTGTGTAATCTATTAACTAGTGATATCTGTTTTTTTTTTTTTCTGTAGTTCTGTATTACTTGTACCCTTACACTGTTTTTTTTTTTTTTTCTCTTTTTCCTTTAAAAAAAAAAAAAAAAAAACATCCTGGTCAAATGGGACCCTGGATATTGTGGGTTATTTGGAACGAAACTAATGATTTTGCCTGATTAATTATATGAGTTTATTGCAGTTTTGTTTCCATTTGTTTTTAATCTTTTTGTAAATCATTTAACATGTTAATTCCATTAGAATGTTAAAGATGTGTGTTTTTAAGCAGTGTCACAGTGGCTCCAGGAAATGGACATGCTCTATTTTCATATTTCAGTTACATGGTTCGTTGTTGGTGAGACTTTTACAAAAGAAGAGCAAATCTCTACCTTCTGCTACTGACAGTAATGTCAGTTTTATTGTTTAGATCTCAATATTTCTTTCACTAGCTAGCAAGTTTTTGTTAAAAAAAAAAAAAAAAAAAAAAAAAGCCAGTTGCCAGCCATAGCCAATATTGCCTAATTGTCCTGAACTAGCAAAAGCTTTCAAGACAGGGTTGATTAAACCCATAAATGACAATTTTATGGGATTCTCTTTCACGTCAACGTGCTTCCTTCTCACACAGGTTAGTTTAAATCTATTTTGTCCAATTCTATTATGAAATTTAAAAATTTGTGGTGCATAATCTTACAAAATGCTTATTTTAATTTCCTGAAAATTAACTTAATTACATGTACAGGCAAAATGAAACACAAATTTCCACACTGATTTAAAGATGTGTAAAATAACACTTTCTCCTGACTCAGGAAAATGGAGAGAGAAACAGGATGCCAGTCAAGCAACCTATTTTATTCTTTGCCTCCTTTTCTTGTCTATCGCGGAAAGGTGGAAGCAGCTGGGATCCGGCTCTCCAGCAAGGAGGGGCACTGATGGGGACCAGGGATGGGGACTGGGGGCCAGGCGGCAGCGCCCTCCTTCACAACAGCCTGGGCGCCCGGCCTTCTGTTTGGACCCACTCCGTTCTCTTTCCCTCACAATTCTCCACTAACTGCAAAAGGATTCAAGGAGCCTCCCCGCTCTGCTGAACTCATTATTAGTGTTACTGCTCTTCTCGAGGTCCATTTGTTCTATTTTTCTAAAACACGTTTGCCTTGTAGATAATTGAGTTCCAACCCCGCTGCTTTCAAAAGCCCCACGCTTGACCTCTTGCGCATGCTCCTTTCCCCTCTCCTGGAACTCAGGGCTGCTCTGCGGGGTTGCTGCACATTTTTGGCCTTAAGTGCTTGTTGAAAGTTATAACAAATATACGATGCAAGATGGAGTGAAAGGCCTCTTACATAACAGAATTCGCTTTGCTTTGCTTGCTATAAATAGTGTTTACACGTGCGCGTCATTATGGTTTCAAAGTTCAGACGTAAAAATGCTTCTGCTGTGATAAACAAGGAGGGGACCTGTGATATCTGCACACCATAAACCAAGTGGTGAGCCCCATGGTTGTGTGGCTGTGTTAGAATGAGATCTACTGCACAGAAAATTAAAGATTTGAAAAATGACCCCCATTTGGTGGGATTACTTTTAAAAAAATCATCTGTTGGTTTGAAAAGAATTTGACAGAGTACACTGAAACGAAGGCCCAGTATCCGATATCACTCCACCTGGTGACTTGCCATTTAACCCAGGCAGATAAAAGTAACATAACCCAAAGATGTGAGGGAAGCCCGTGGTCAGGAACGCTTGGAATTACTTCCCAGACATTTGGGTTTGTAGCAAAACCAGAATTATCTAAGCAAACTTATTTTGCAACACTCTGCCAAATCCCAAATGCCAGGGAGTCTTGGCAGACTGCTTGATAATTCAGTCTAGCTGCTGGAAATCATTTTCCAGAGACTGAGTTTTGTGATGCTACATGAAAGTGTGTTGAAAGGAAGCAAAACTGCTCAGATACCATCCTCTTTAACAAAAATGCCAACAACCAAATCTGCTTTGAATATGACTATGAGAAGATTCTTGCCTTTCTCTTCGTATTGGTTTTGTGTCGTGCACAGTTCTATGTTGAGGTAATGGTTCTACAACTAAAATTCTTTTCTATTTCCTGGCCCATGTTTGAAGACAAGGATGACCTACCCCAGGTTTTGTTCAGTATTGCGTATAAATGTGTTACCTTGAAATGAATACCTGTAATATGTAACTTGACAGATCAAAGCAGCTGAGAAATATTGTGCAGTGCTCTATTATGGTATTTTGTTGGCAATGAAATGAAGGTAATTTCTTAATGTGACAATTTTTGTGTGGCTGAAATAATTTCATAGGTTAAAGGTTAAAAATGTAAATAATGTTCCAAATTTTAATCTTAAGAAGAAAATCTATAAATGATTTGGTAATTTTGTAGTTTGGAAATATCTTATGAACTTAAGACTTGAAAACCAAAAAGACCACTTTTCTGATCCTCACTAAAATGGTCTAATCATTTGACCAACAGTAGTATTCGTGTGAATCCACTGGAAACATTCCCTTCTCTAGGATTGGTTCTGGATTAAGGAACTCAAGAAAGCTAATTCCATTTTGAGGAATAGAAAAGAACTCAATGGATCCTGGAATATCTTATGTTACAAGTAAGCCAAGACCCTTTAAAAAATAAATAGGCTGGTGCTGAAAGGACAAAGACCCAACAGAAACCTGCCACCACTAGTCATGATGTGCACATTTGAGAATCAGCAACAAAAGTTTATCATTAAGTGTAACAAGTCAACACTGTCTGGTATAAAAAGCCATGGGTGGTTAGTGGTATTCAAAGACAGGGAAGGTAGGAGATATAAGAGCTAGTATTAGTACAATTGAGGAAATGTAACAGATAAGTTTATTTTAATGAAGTTTAGATGGATATTGATACACTTCATAATTTTTTCTATCAAATATATATCTATTTACAAATTAATGCCTCTGTATAAAGTCTTCTTTCTCAGTAAGTACTTAGGAAAAGGTAGGAAACTGAGTAACCTCAGTAGATCTAAAGAAAGACTTTGTCTAAGAATGAAAAAAAAACACTGATTCTTGGTTATCTGTACTACAACAGGGTGAGTATGTGGAGTGGTTTTTGTGTTACAAGAAACACTAAAAGTCACAATACAGAGGTGTTGCCTTTCAGCCCTTGGGAGGTAATGTCTCAGGATTTTATAGGGGGATTATAAATAATCCCACAGTGTGTAATAAAATATTAATAAGGTATACATAAATTTAAATACTTTGACAGATCAGGTTAATATAAAAATCTACTGAGGCAATGGTTTCTGAGACTTGAAGGCATATCATTTTGGAGCAAGATGGCATTTAAAAGAATTAACCATTTGGATGATTTCAGGCCTCCATGAAGATGTTAAAAAGAAACATCCTCAGACCAATTAGGTTTAGGAGAGTTTATCTAATCAAAGGAAAATGAAACAAAGCAAACATGACCCACAAATTGGGAAGTGCTCAGAGCCAGAACAGATTTGGAGAACTTCTTCCAACATGATCTACAGCATTTATAGAGAAATGAAGTGCAGTATAGGCAATTTAATTGGCTACAGCTCAATTGATTATGGAGCCTCTCATAATTAACACTTGGTGACTGTGATTAAATTTGGTATTGGTTTGGTCTGTTGGACCCCATGCAAAAGACTAGTCTAGGTAAAGGGCCTCTTGTGGAATTTCATTAGATGGTCAGACTTGCCTACATGAAAGTGAAGCCAAATTGCAGGGCATCAGTGCGACTCTTAATCACCAATCATCATGGATTTCCAGCATCAAATGTCATACACAAATAACATTATTTTCACTATTGCACTTAAATTCTTGTCATTACATTCAAAACAAGGCTGTTTAGCATTCAGCAGATGGCTGCTTGTGGATTTTTAGAAAATACAGCATACCAAGGAGGTTACTGTTAAATCTATTAGTATATTACCAAGAGTTTTGAGATTACATGTCAACCAGGAGCTCTATAAACTACCAAATAAATCAAAATCAAATGACCAAACATTGAGCCGGAGGAGCCTATTTTAACTGAATAGCTGTGCATTAATTTTTTCATAACTGAGTCTTTCCAATGCTTAATGAGTGTACCCATATGCAACAAAGAACATTAGTAACTGCATGAACTCCTCCCTGGTTAGCTAGCATGTAATCTAGCATTCCATAATGGGTAAAATGAGAACAAGTGGATCAAAAATCTGGTTCCATCATTGTCCTGTCAAGGGAAAAGGAGAGGCAAAAGCAAAGAAAAATTCAGAGGGGTAGAAAGTCATTACAATAGTCTCTTATTCCTGTACCTTGGGCAAAGGTGTCCTTATCTAGGTTGCCATCTATTTCTAGGGAGCTTTCTTTGTTATCACTGACCTGAGTTCTCCATTAGGTGTACAGTTCCACAAGCCGAGAGCTACTCTCTGGAGTTGAGAGATCCGAAGCCATGAGTGAAGGCCCAAAGATTTCCTGCAGTGCGGTTGCTGAGAAGAACTCAGAATAATGCCTTCAACTGAGATTTAGAACCAGTTTGGATATTATTTTCAGGAAACCCAGTTTTCAGACTCAATATCATGAAAAGCCTGGCCTTCATCAGCTGATTCATCAATAAAAACTTCCTGTACTTTATGAAAATGTATCTTGGCCCAGTGCACTGAAGTCTTGCAGTATATAGGAATATCAGAATTAAGGAGAACAAGACACACGTGCATTGCTATTGCTGAGGACAAATACCACCCAGTATCTATTTTACCATTAAAGCTAGTGATGTATGTTTGGCCACACAATCCAATTTATTTTGCCAATTTTCATTAAAAATGGCCATTCACTCTTTCAACTTTTCCACAAGATTGAGCACGATAGACAAGGCCATTCCCTCAGTGGTGTACCTTTCTCCATCTCGGCCCCACCTCCTGGATTTTCCATCACCCCTCCGTAATACCACCAACTGAGAGCAAGTTTGCAACACATGAGTTTTGGGGGGACATGTAAGATCTGAGCTGTGATATGCCCCAGGAGAGGCAACAATTAAATAAAATCTAGGTAAATGTTTAATTGGTTCACCAGGTAGCAGAGGTGTGTCACTTGAAGTTTTGTCTCCTTTCTACTTTATGGTAAAAAGTGTAAAACTTTTAACTATGGAAACGTTATAGATTTAGGAAGGACCATGCAGCTCCCCCGCTGTGGGTCTATACTTGCTATTGAATTTAATTCTTTCCATATCCTCATTTCTCCAACTCTGGTACATCAGGACAGGCCACCACAGGCAACTGGACTTGGATCAATCTGGCAGAGTTCATTCAAATTGTTGATCTTAACAGTGTCAGCACTGGCTAACCCAGCATGAAAATCTTCCAAAGTATTTCTTGTATTTAGTATATAGTAT
Source organism: Cavia porcellus (assembly GCF_034190915.1). Classification (NCBI taxonomy): domain Eukaryota; kingdom Metazoa; phylum Chordata; class Mammalia; order Rodentia; family Caviidae; genus Cavia; species Cavia porcellus. The sequence goes on along the minus strand of NW_026947494.1, from coordinate 74,829,903 downwards.
TTCTGTTCTGCCTGATCTTGGACTAGAGGTCACATGACTTGTTTCTTCATAGGAAACGCATAGAGGGTTCTAATCTAGGTAATTCTGTTGTCACAAAGTTCTCAAAATCTTGTATTTTTCAGTCTTTTCTGTAAGTTTTCTTGAAGACCAAATACTTCAGGAGTTCATTATGTTAGTTATGTAAATGTTAAAGGAATTTGGCTATTTCCATCACAATATTTTAAAATACCTGGCATTAAAACTAATAGGATTAGCCAAGCATGGCGGAACAGACCTGTAATCCCAGCATTTGGAAATCCAAGGCAGGAGGATCCACAAATTCAAGGCCAGCCTGGGCTACAGAGTGAAACTTTGTCTCAAAAGCAAAAAACAAGCAAACAAATGAACAAAAAAGGGCTAATGATGTTGTATCAGGACTGTCAGATTTCTGTAAGTTCTATACAATTTTTAGATCATACACTATACTCATTCAAATATAAAGACTTAGAACTACTGGTTGTTTGACAGTGCTTTCTACATACTGTAACATATCAAATAAAACTAGTTTAATGTGTCTCTCTCATATGTACCAGAAACCCTTCTGGAATGTTCCATATACTTCAAAGTCAAAAGGCTTAATCTATAATTTGATATGGGGAAGAGTACAAAAAAATAAGAGATTCAAAATTTCCAATCAAAATAAAATTATAAGCCACAATGACAATAGTTATTCACATGATAATCAAATGGCTTCAAAGGCAAATACAAAAGTCATACAGCCGCAGGAAAGCATAGATCTTTGAGAGGCCCTCTGCCTTCCTAAGTAAACAAAGGCCTAATGAAGACCTGTGTCCTATTAAGACTTGCTCAATTCTCCATGCAAAACTTCTTGTTTTAAATTGGGAAGCCAAACTCCAATTTTGCATAGTCATACTTTTCATAATAATGCTTGATTTTCAAAAAAAATGTAAGTAATGCCTCTTTAATTTTAGCTGGCTTTCATCTTCCACAGATTATGTACTGCCTTCTCATGCAAGTGTGTTTTGGTACTATACTTTTCTTCTTTCATTTTAGGACAAATGGTGATTTTTGACTTAAACAATATATCCTTCCTATCCTATAGCTTCACTTGCCAAAATACATATTAACTTGCTTGCATAAGGAGTGGTTATTAGTTCTAGTTTTACAAATATATCAGTATATTTAAGCTTAGTTACCATGATTTCTAGTGGAAACCAAGGAAGCAAACAATTTGGAACTGGTTTGCATCAGCGTTTGTGAATGAACCCCATTTTATAATTTTATTTATTTTTTATTTGTTTTTTTGGTACTGAGGATTGAACTCACAACCTCACACTTGCCAGGCAGGCACCTGCACCACTGAGCTAAACCCCTGGCCCATTTTGTAATTTTTAGAAATACACTTCCTCACAATACTACCCTTCTCATGTCTACTCATGGACAGATATATCTGGCTTTTCTATACTGCAAAACCAAGATTTACTACAGGCATAATGTATTCAATTATCAAATATTAATGAGACTAGCACTATGTTTGGTGTTAAATGCATAGTAACAAAAATCCCAGGATGAGCAATTCAAATGTTTAATTATTAGTACTTACACCAGCTCAGGTGACATAGAAGGGATATCCTGCTATTGCCAGCATTTAACACAGGTGCTTAATTTTCTAACAGAGACTGTGCATCTTGTTCTGCAGTGCCATTCTGTGAGGTCTGCTGTATGTCTGGCCCTGGTGCTCTGTGTTACATGTAGATGACACATGTATCTGCATTTCTCTGCTTAGGGTCATCCCTAAGTTAGTCAAGACATCCCCCATTTTCTCAATGTGCTCTTCAGAACTGTTGTCCTTCTCCACAGGTTACAGGTAATCAGGAAGCCACCCATTATTGACAACCACATTTATCTAGTCTTCATCATTTGTCCTCCAATACCCAACAGAATCAGCTGGTTAAAAACAAAGTGCACAAGTTTTAGTACGTTAACTTACTCAAAAGTAAGTCAGACATTCCAGAAATATCTATTACAGGTTTGGGGAAATAACTTAGCAGCACAAGCACCTGTGTGCAAGGTCCTGAGTTCGATTCCTCACATCATATATATATATCCATTAATCAAGTCAATGTCACTTCTAGCTATTGCAAAGAAAATTCCTGACTTTATGAAAAGTTTATTTATAAACTTCCATCACATTCACATTTACTGACTCAGTTCTTAAGGATTATGCGTGATCTTATGTAGGTATACATATGTAAATGTATGTATATATATGTATGCAAGATAGATAACTGTACTACTAATATCTGTTAGTTCATCAAAAATAACAATTTGTGCTGTCATTGTTTGACTGATCATTTTTATACCTGAAACTTATAACCTGAACGACTACTTCTAAGAAAATAATATGCAATATATTAACTGGTGTTAATGTCCTACTATATTTTTGAAATTCTGTATTATTTCTATCCTTTTTCTGTGTTGCTTTTTAAAATAAAATAATTTTAAATATTTTAAAATATTATTACCCTTCATCTTATTTTCAGGCAATGTTGACAATTTTTCCAGAATTCTATCTAAATTAATAAAGCTGATATATTCCTAAAGAAAAAAAAAGAATTATGTTTGAATCACTTATTAAACAAAGCTAGCCATTAAAGGAGTTCAGAAAGTATCACCGAAAAATGTATTGCTTTAGTATGTTGATTACTTTACATTAAAGGCGCCTGAAAAACAGCAAAATGCAAAAATTTCTAAGCTCCCCTCCATATACTACTAAAGACAGCACCTCAAAAGAGTCTCAACTGTCAGTTCACTGAAGATTAGTTCTTATCACAGCAAAGCTGTCATCATGCATGGACAGACTTTCTTATAAAACTACCATCTATTCTAAGGGCCTGTTCTTATTAAAACCATCCACAAAGACGCTGTTTTCTTGATTCCCAACCATATACTCATTTCTGCAAAAGAATTAAGTGAAGATCCTTGATCTTTTCTTGATGGGCTAGCTTGATTATCATTCTAAAATGATTGCTAGCTAGGTTGCTCTTGGTAAACAAACTTCGTTATCTGCCAAGAGAAAGAAAGGCACACACTGGAGACTTATTTGGGGTGACATGGTCAGATACTTGCTACATAGACACAGATCTTCTGATGGTGGGCTGATAACTGGTGGTCAGCTTGTAACACCCAGTCTAACTGAATCAGTTTGGTGCTGGATGTGGAAGGCCCACCTGAGGGTTGTTGCCAACAACATAAAAAAGAGAACTGGACAGAAAGAGGTGATGTTGTAGGTTCTCCTTGGGGAGCTTGTTGTGCTGGCTTTCGTGATAAGAACTCAACTGTTTTCATCATTGGAGGACTCAGGATCTTGCTTTGCTAAATAAGGCTGTAATACTTTTGGGGGGATCTTGGGTCTTTACTTTGAGCATCGCTTCCTGGCTCCAGTGCAGATCCCTCAGCTGCTGGCACAGATCCTTCATCCCGCTCGCACTGACTTTCTAGCTTCTCTCACTGACTTTTGAGTCTTTCCAACGCAGATCCATTAACTTTGATTAGACATTGTCATGGGCTCTAGGCCTCCAGTTGGACTCACAGGGCACATTGTCATTGGTTCCAGGTCTTCAGCTGGACACATGTAGGACACTGCCATGGGATCCAGGCCCTCATCTGGACTCTCTTGAGTTCTAGTTTGTGGACAGATTTTCTGCACTCTTGTAATTGACTCTTTGGGTGACTACTATAAAATAATAGTATAAATTAAGTGTTCTGTATTAAATTATTTCCCTTGCAAACCCCGACTACAACACTTCTCTGTTGTAAAAGCTTCTAATAATAATTCAGTTCTTCCCCTCTGTCTTATTTTCTTGTTGCTCAGACAAAATACCCAAAGTTAAAGGGGGAAAAGTTTATTGTAGCTCAGTTTATAGAGGTTTCAGTCCACAGTCAGCTGCCTGCAAGGCAGGGTGGCATGGCAGAGGGCCATTAGAGAGGAGAAACAGTTCATGGCAGGCAGAAGACAGAAAGCTACAGACAAGTGCCGGCCCTCTCTCTGCCCATTGTTATCTAGGCTATTTATGCTTAGGGAAGGTAGCACTCACACCCTTAATTCTAGCATGCATCCTGAATCCCAGCATCACACACTCTAGATCCAGCCTCCACCTATGTCTGCATGAGACTTTGGGGGCACATTTAGATATAAACCATAACACTCTCTTCAAGGTGCAGAGATGCAGAGATAGCACCATAAATGGAAACATCTTTCATAGGAATGTATCTCTTTCACTAAAATAAGTCTCAAAAAAAAAAAAATGCAGCTTCTTGCCCAGCTTGGTTCTGTGGAGGGCAGAGCCCTCAAGACGGACAAAGCCAGGCTTCCTCACATTCTGGTTCTTGGCTTAAATTTTAAAGGATGGAGATGTAGGTCAGTGGCCCAGCACCTGCCTAGCAAGCATAAGGTCCTGAGTTCAACTCCTGGTATTAAAAAAAAAAAAAAAAAAACTAACTAAAGCATAAAGGTGGCTAAAAGAAACAGACCGCCTTGACCTAAGTTCAACTCATATAAATGACTCTTTCATTTTACCTTGTTTAATTTTCTTAAAATCATACACTAATTTGAAAATTCATTTCTGTGTTTGCATGTAGTTGTTAATCCTTCTTTTTCTAATATGTGTCACAAACAATTTTATCCAATGAAAGCTTTCTGTCTGTGGCCTCTATAAATCTAAACTACTTTTGTTAAGGTTAATCCAGTTCTCTAAAAATCTACAGGCTGTTGGACTTCTTGTATGTGGAGTTAGCAGAGGTCTAAATGGATGTGCCAGACTAGTAACTCCTGGACAGGCTATAAGGTATTCATAGGGTCATGAGCATAAAGGGGGACTCTGAGAAGAAAAGATCAAAATGGGACTTTCCATAGGGAGTTCGCAAAAAGTAGGGACAAGGCTTGAGAAAGTCCAGGGAGTGGGCTGCCTGTCAGGAGCAGGGCTAAAGAATGACAGGAGTTATTGGGGTTGCCATGGTTACTGGATCTTAACACTCCATGATCATTCATGTCTAGCAGGTGTAAAAGCATGGCTGCATGGAAGAGACTTGAAAAGTCTCTGGTCGTTCCACATCAGCCTCCCCATTCCCAGCTTCATTTGGAGACCTGCTGAGCTCCCGATAGGTGGGCTGGCCCACACTACCAGCCTAGCCCAGCCTGTTTAGCTGCCGCGCCTGGCCATAGGTCTGCAGAGGAGGAGCTGGGCAGATCTGGGGTGCCCTCACTGGCCTCTCTGCGTGTCTGGAGGACTCTGGATATCTGCGCCCAGACTGCTGGAGTTCCCTCAAGCTTCCAGGTGCAGTGAAGGAGAGAGGTGGGTTTGAGGCTTCCACATCAGCCTCCCCATTCCCGGCTTCATTTGGAGACCTGCTGAGCTCCCCATAGGTGGGCTGGCCCACACTACCAGCCTAGCCCAGCCTGTTTAGCTGCCGCGCCTGGCCATAGGTCTGCAGAGGAGGAGCTGGGCAGATCTGGGGTGCCCTCACTGGCCTCTCTGCATGTCTGGAGGACTCTGGATATCTGCACCCAGACTGCTGGAGTTCCCTCAGGCTTCCAGGTGCAGTGAAGGAGAGAGGTGGGTTTGAGGCTTCCACATCAGCCTCCCCATTCCCGGCTTCATTTGGAGACCTGCTGAGCTCCCCATAGGTGGGCTGGCCCACACTACCAGCCTAGCCCAGCCTGTTTAGCTGCCGCGCCTGGCCATAGGTCTGCAGAGGAGGAGCTGGGCAGATCTGGGGTGCCCTCACTGGCCTCTCTGCATGTCTGGAGGACTCTGGATATCTGCACCCAGACTGCTGGAGTTCCCTCAGGCTTCCAGGTGCAGTGAAGGAGAGAGGTGGGTTTGAGGCTTCCACATCAGCCTCCCCACTCCCGGCTTCACTTGGAGACCTGCTGAGCTCCCCATAGGTGGGCTGGCCCACACTACCAGCCTAGCCCAGCCTGTTTAGCTGCCGCGCCTGGCCATAGGCCTGCAGAGGAGGAGCTGGGCAGATCTGGGGTGCCCTCACCGGCCTCTCTGCGTGTCTGGAGGACTCTGGATATCTGCACCCAGACTGCTGGAGTTCCCTCAGGCTTCCAGGTGCAGTGAAGGGGAGAGGTGGGTTTGAGGCTTCCACATCAGCCTCCCCATTCCGGCTTCACTTGGAGACCTGCTGAGCTCCCGATAGGTGGGCTGGCCCACACTACCAGCCTAGCCCAGCCTGTTTAGCTGCCGCGCCTGGCCATTGGTCTGCAGAGGAGGAGCTGGGCAGATTTGGGGTGCCTGCATCGGCCTCTCCATGTGTCTGGAGGACTGTGGATATCTCTGCAACCAGGGAGGGTCCACAGGTTCCTGAAGCACTGCGGCCTGTGGTGAGTACCCTAACCCGGCTGCGATTGAAGAACTGTGGAGCTTCCAAGGGGCAGGTGGGCGCACAGTGTCCCTGAGGCCCAGCTTGTCTGGAACTGCGGAGTTCTGAGCAGGCAGAGGAGGGCCACTGGTTCTGTAGGCCTAATGGCTTGGGGTAGCGCGGCGCCAGAGTCTCAGTAGCTCCAAACATAGAAGGGGATTTTCAACAGATCCTGAGGAAGCTTTCAAATAACACTTGAAACACAGAAATATAGGAAAATGACAAAACGAAAGACCAAATTACAACCTCAAACCTCCAGCTCATCTCAAGTAACCCTAGGAGCGATGTATATAGAAGAAAATATATCCCATCTACCTCATATATCAGACACAATAGCCACTGAAATTGACAAGCAACTCCAGGAAGCTTTAAAGAAATTCAAACTCGAAATAAACTCCCAGATAAAAGAAGAAATGATAAAAGAAATGAAAGAGATTCTAAATATATCTAAAGAAAACACAGATAAAAAATTGGAGGAACTAAACAAAAAGATAGAATCCCTAGACGAGCAATATAAGAAACAAACTGAATACATAATGCAGATGCACAGAGATATACAGGAAATAAAAAACTCCACTGAAAGTTGTAAAAACCGCCTTAATGAAAGTGAAGATAGAATTTCAGACCTTGAAGACAGGATTGCAGCTAGTGAACAGGAAAGGAAAGATCTTTTGAAAATAACAAGGAACCAGGAAACAACAATTCAACAACTGCAAGACAATGCAAAGAAGAATAACATAAGAATGATAGGGATTAATGAAAGAGAGGGAGACAACATGAAGGATGTCAGGAGGATATTTAGAGAAGTAATAGCTGAAAATTTCCCAAGCATGAGATCAGAAACTGACATCAGGATCAGTGAAGCATATAGAACTCCAAACAGTCATAACCAAAATAAAACTACACCCAGACATATAATAATCACCATCCCAGAAATCCAACACAAGAATAGATTATTAAAAGCTGTCAGAGAGAAAAGACAAATCACTTATAAAGGAAAACCTATCAGAATCACAGCAGACTTCTCAGCACAAACGATAAAGTCAAGAAGAGCATGGAGTGAAGTATTCCAGATCCTAAAGCAAAATGATTTCCAACCAAGACTGATATATCCTGCAAAACTATCATTCAAAATAGATGGTGCAATACGATACTTCCATGACAAAGAACAGCTGAAGAACTTCATGAACACCAAACCAAACCTGCAAAAAATATTGAAAGACAGTTTAGATACACAAAGGAAAAAACCACTAAGCAAAGCAAATAATTAAACAGAACCGAAAGATAAAGATGCAACAGCAGAGAGATAACATTCCTACAATTAACCAGCATTTAACAGTAATAACCATTAATGTAAATGGTCTCAATGCACCAATCAAAAGAAACAGACTAGCAGAATGGATCAAGAAACAAAATCCAACCATATGCTGTTTACAGGAAACCCATCTAACCCAGAAAGATACTCACAGACTGAAAGTCAAAGGATGGAAAACAATTCTTCATGCAGCAGGAATCCAAAAAAAGGCAGGAGTAGCCATTCTGTTTGCAGACAACGTGAACTTTAAACCAACAATGACCATAAAGGACAAAGAAGGTCACTACATACTCGTAAGGGGAAAACTCCAAGAGGAAGAGATAACTATCTTAAATATATACGCACCAAACTCCAGAGCACCCAGTTATATAAAACAATTATTAACAGAAATGAAAACTCAAATTATCAGTAACACAATTGTAACAGGAGACCTTAATACACCACTGACACCAAGGGACAGATCAACCAGACATAAAATGAGCAAAGAAATAACAGAACTGAATCACACCTGTGAACAAATGGGTTTGATAGACATATACAGAATGTTCCACCCAACAACATCAGAATACACATTCTTCTCAGCAGTACATGGATCATTTTCTAAAATAGACCATATATTAGCTCACAGAACATATTTAAGCAAATGCAAAAGAGTTGAAATCATCCCTTGCATATTATTGGATCATAGCGCTCTGAAATTAGAAATTAATGACAAAGGATACTGCAAAAATTCCGCAAACACATGGAAACTAAATAACACACTCTTGAGTAATCAGTGGGTCACAGAAGAAATTAAAGAAGAAATTAAACAATACCTACAAGAAAATGAAAATGCAGATACAACTTACCGGAATCTGTGGGATGCAATGAAAGCCGTTCTGAGAGGAAAATTTATTGCACTGAGTTCCCACATCAGGAAAACAGAATGAATACAAATAAATAACTTGATGCTACACCTCAAACAGCTAGAAAAAGAAGAGCAAGTCAAGCCCAAAGCCAAAAGAAGAGAGGAAATTATAAAAATCAGAGCAGAAATCAATGCAATAGAGACTAAGAAAACAATCCAAAGAATCAACGAATAAAAGAGTTGGTTCTTTGAAAGAATAAATAAAATCGATAAGCCCCTAGCCAACCTTATTAAAAAAAGGAAAGAAAAAGCTCAAATTCATGCAATAAGAAATGAAAAAGGAGAAATCACTACAGACCCAATAGAAATACAGAGGATCATCAACACCTATTTCGAAAACCTCTACTCTCAAAAGTTTGATAACACAGAAGAAATAGACAGATTCTTAGAAGCATATGAAGTACCAAAGCTAGATCAAGAGGATATAAAACTGTTGAATAACCCAATCTCTGCTAATGAAATTGAGAATGTAATTGGGTCCTTGCCCACCAAGAAGAGCTCAGGCCCAGATGGATTCACTGCAGAATTCTACAAGAAATATAAAGAAGACCTAATGCCGACACTCCTCAAACTATTCAATGAAATTGAAAGGGAAGCAATCCTTCCTAAGTCATTCCTGGAAGCAAATATTACTCTAGTACCAAAACCTGAGAAAGACCCAACTATAAAAGAGAACTATAGACCGATCTCCCTAATGAACACAGATGCAAAAATCCTCAATAAAATATTGGCAAATAGGATCCAGCAAATCATCAAGAAGATTATACACCATGACCAAGTGGTATTCATCCCAGGAATGCAAGGATGGTTCAACATACGCAAATCAATAAATGTAATCCACCATATCAATAAAGCCAAAAGTAAGAATCACATGATCATCTCTATAGATGCAGAAAAAGCCTTCAATAAGGTCCAACACTTATTCATGATAAGAACTTTACAGAAAATTGGAATAAATGGTCTTTACCTCAATATGATAAAGGCCATTTATGACAAACCAACAGCCAGCATCATACTAAATGGCCAAAAATTGAAAGCCTTTACTTTAAAATTGGGTACAAGACAAGGATGTCCTTTATCACCACTCCTATTTAATATAGTACTGGAAGTACTAGCCAGAGCAATTAGGCAAGAAAGAGAAATAAAAGGGGTAAAGATAGGAAAAGAAGAAGTTAAATTATCATTGTTTGCAGATGACATGATACTCTACATAGAAGACCCCCTAAACTCCATTGAAATACTCTTAGATACAATAAATAAATTCAGTAATGTGGCTGGATACAAAATCAATACTCAGAAATCAATAGCATTCCTATACACAAACAACAAAATTACAGAGAGGGAAATAAGAGAAACTGGACTATTCACATTAGCAAGCAAAAAAATGAAATATTTAGGAATTACTCTTACGAAAGAAGTGAAAGACTTATACAGTGAAAATTATAATACACTGAAAAAGGAAATTGAAGATGATCTCAGAAAATGGAAAGACATCCCTTGCTCATGGATAGGAAGAACAAACATTGTGAAAATGGCCATTCTCCCAAAACTGTTATACAGATTCAATGCAATCCCAATAGAAATACCATCAACATACCTTATAGATCTAGAGAAATCACTCCTAAATTTCATCTGGAACCAGAAGAGACCCAGAATCGCAAAGGCAATTCTAAGCAGCAAAGACAAAGCAGGAGGCATCACAATCCCTGACTTGAAGTTATACTACAAAGCAACAGTAGTAAAATCAACATGGTATTGGAATCAAAACAGAGCTGAAGATCAGTGGAATAGATTAGAAGATACAACCACAACTACGAACACACTCAACCACCTTATTTTTGATAAAGGAGCCAAGCAGGTTCACTGGAAGAACGACAGTCTCTTTAATAAATGGTGCTGGAAAAACTGGCTCTCCATTTGCCGAAAACTAAAGCTAGACCCATGTCTATCACCATGTACTAAATTAAAATCTAAATGGGTCAAAGATATGAATATTAAAACAGAAACACTAAATCTATTGGAAGACAAAATAGGTAGAAACCTTGGAGACATAGGAGTAGGTAAAGAATTCATGAACAGGACTCAAACCGCACAGGAAATACTTCCCAGAATCAATAACTGGGACCACTTCTTATTAAAAAGTTTCTGCATGTCAAAAGAAATCTCCCGCATAGTGAAAAGAAAACCCACAAACTGGGAAAAGATTTTAGTGAACTCTCTCTCAGACAAGGGCCTCTTGTCTAAAACATATAAAGAATTAAAGAAACTCAGACCTCCGAAATTCAAAGATCCAATCCAAAAATGGGCATCTGAGATGAATATGCAATTCTCAGATGAAGAAATGCAAATGGCAAATAAATACATGAAAAAATGCTCATCATCATTGGTCATTAGAGAAATGCAAATTAAAACCACACTGAGATACTGATCTCACTCCTGAAAGAATGGCCAGGATCAAGAAAACCGACAACAAATGCTGGAGAGGCTGTGGGGAAAAAGGAACTCTCCTGCACTGCTGGTGGGAGTGTAGACTGGTACAGCCTTTGTGGAGATCTGTCTGGAGATTTCTCAAAAAGTTGGGACTGGAAATCCCTTTTATTCCAGCTATTCCACTTCTAGGCATATTCCCAGAAGAACTGAAAGCATCATACCACAGTGATATATGTGCACCTATGTTTATAGCAGCACAATTTGTAATCACCAGATCTTGGAAACAACCCAAGTGCCCATCAACTGAGGAATGGATAAAAAAGTTTTGGTATTTCTATACAATGGAGTATTATTCAGCTATAAAGAAGGATCACATTGAGATATTTATCAATAAATGGGCGCAGCTTGAGACCATACTCATTAGTGAAATAAATCAATCTCGCATGTGTGAATATCGAATAGTTTCCCTAATGTAAATAATGATTCAAATATATAAAAATATGTGGTAATCCTGATTCCCCATTAGGTGGCCTTGAAGCCTTATAAAGTTTTCACTCATTAATTAGAAAGGCTTTATTCTGGGCTTCTTGATATGAAAATATTTGAAGCTAGAGTATATGAAGTTTTATCCAAATATTTCAAGGAAAAAGACACTATGGTAACTACTATTAAGTCAGGTTATAAGGTGGTGAAGTACTAGGTTGTTGAAGCAGTCATGCTGTGACCTCTATTGTTATATTGTTATGTCCTGTTTTATCTCAATCTCCCCCTTATTGTTTCAAAAAAAATTATTTAGTCATTTCTTATGTTTGTCTTAATTAAAGAAAAAATTCAAAAAAATTAGGATATATAAATAGTAACTCTTTTCGATTTCCTATTAACTTGTTTTGAAGTCCTGTAGTACTCCCACGATCTTGTTTTGACTGATTAGACTCTGTTCCATTTTATATGATAGTATCAAGTTTGAAGACATAGGCAACTACTTTGAAGACAATAAGATTCACTAAGATACTCATTCTGGTTTGACTATTGTCTTCTTTGGAAGTCCTGTAATGTTTACAATGCCTAAGTTTTATTGGTCTTGTTCTCTACTGTTTTGTCCAACTTTATAATATCTAATAAGATAGACAATTCTTTTTAAGGAAACAAGGGACAACGTTGATAACCATTGTTGATAAACTTGTACTCTGTTCTGCACCATGTGCTATGTCTATCCTTGGTATTGACTGACAGCTTTGTTTTGCCATATTTGACTGTATTCCCCCCCCCCCAAAGAAAGTAATAAGCACTAAGGAGTAATAAAATCCAAGATGTGTAAATTTTGTTGTAAAAAAGAGAGGGAAAAAAAAAAAAGAAAAAGAGCTCTAACGGATATAACAGCAAGTGTGTTTGGGGGTGTTAAATAGCTGACTTTATCAATGTTTTTGGAACATTGAACACAGCTGTTTGCAGTCTCCCTGTTTGAATGTCCACCTTGTGTTCTTTTTTTTTTTTTTTTTTTTTTGTCTTTTTCATTTTTTATTGGTACCAGGGATCGAACTCACGACTGCCTGCTTGCAAGGCAGGCCCTTATGCCGCTGAGCTAAATCCCCAGCCCCCTACCTTGTGTTCTTTGATACTGTGATTTGAGGAACTATTTTCAAGAAGATAGTGTGTAATCTACTAGCAGGTGATTTCTTACTGTTATGTTTTTTTGTTTTGTTTTGTTTTGTTTTGTTTTGTTTTGTTTTGTAGTTCTGTATTGCGTGTACCCTTACGCCGCTTTGGTTTGTTTTGTGTTTTTCTCTTTTTCCTCTTAAATAAAAAAAAAAAAAAAAAAAAAAAAGTCTCTGGTCATCCTAAGACGGAGGCAGTCAGATTCCTTCACTATGTCTTGTCTTTTGTTTCATAAGCTATGCAGATTTGAGAGAAATTAGGTATTTTATTATTTATTTTCAAGTAAGTAAATTGTCACAAGATGGAAGGTAGCTAAACAGGAATTCATGATAATACAGGGAAGCAAAGAAACCATGATTAAAGGTAGAGTAACAGCTGTAGTCGGAAATAACCATGTTAATACTCAGTCCTGAGGTTTGTGTGCTGTGCCAGTAGGTAAAAAAAAAAAAAAAAAACAACCAAAATTTCACATGATGTCATGAAAAAAGACAAAAATCCAAATAATAAAAGAAAACTGTTTAGAAGACAAATTTATACCCACTACCCTGACCAATACATTTAAAAAATTGTATGTAGTAACTTCTGTTAAAAAGTATTATGAAACCACACCATCAAAATATGCAAGGCATTTAATGATGAACATACAGATTAGATATTTTGACCAAATTTCCACAAGCAAATACCCAAACTATATTTTATAAAATTTCAACCAATTTAGTGACGAAAGTTGAAAAGTTTATTTTGAGACTTTAAAAAAAAAACAATGGATCACAAAACCATATACTTTTGGAGGAACATTTATTCTTCCTGTTTTGGTGACAGAAGGATTGAAGTAACAAATGATCGACAGTAAGACGCTAAGATATGTTTCTTTTGTGAACAGATACACACAGAAAATAATATATAAAGTGGGATAAAAACATGTATTAGATTTAATTATATAATTACAATTATAATGGTATACAATTTTATACAAGTGGTGAAAATATGGCTAGATGACAGTATGTTAATATTTCTAACACATTATATTTGTGGTGTTCAATAGGCGATGAAAAATATTCTTAAATATAAAGAAACCTACATTATTGGTAGACTCCAAAAGGAAAGAGTTCCAGCCACAATAAGAAGTGAATGATCCTTTTAATAAAAATGAAATTTCTTGGAAAAGATATACAAGTGTAATCACTAATATAGCAGTTTGACCTGATTTTTTTAAAAAGGATATGTTCTAGGGAAAGAATGTAGAGCCAGAATCTCAGAATATTTATTCACTGAATTATTCATCGGTATTTTATTGCAGCGAAGAGACTGAAAAGGAGTGTACAAAATTTGTAGTACATTATCTACATCTATATAGTTCAATTTTAAATATTACTTTTAAACATAACGGAATATTTACAATGCTCCATAATGAAATGCAATCATTAAAATATATTTAACACAAACTCATTTTTTGAAAAAGTTCTTAGAGTTACAAAACAAAGATGCAAATCAGTATGCAGATTCCTCAAAAACCTAGAATTGGAAGTTCCATTCAATCTAGCTATTCCCCTCCTGGGTATTTTCCCAGAAAAATTGAAAAGATCATATCACAGTGATATACGTGCACCCATGTTCATAGCAGCACAATTTGTGACAGCTAAATCTTGGAAACAACCAAAATTCCTATCAACTGCAGAGTGGATGAAAAAAATGTGATATTTTTATACAATGAGATACTACTCAGTTATAAAAAAGAATGATCTTGAGGCCTTTATAAGTAAATGGATGCAACTTGAAAATATCCTCATGACTTTTCTCTTTTTAAAATAAAATTAAAAAACAAAGATGGTACTTTTATTCATTCACAAGAAGGAAACGGCATTCTAAAATTGTAGGTATTTTCTTTAAGAAATTGATTAATATTATGCTACCAAGACAAAATTTGAAAAATTAAATGCATTTAGCTATTGTTTGAAGATTAAAGATTTTTAAAAGGTTTAAAATTTTACTACTTTTCTAAAGAAGTTCATGTCATAGAGAATTTTGCAAATGAATGTCTAGAAATGTTTCTTGTTTTAGGATACTTGGCCAAAAACAATGTACACTACACATAAAAGTGTGTCTGATCATAGGCTGAAACTTTGAAAATCAAGTTCTGTAACCTGAATAAATACTTCAATGGAGAATTCCCATGGACATTAATGCTATTCATTAAACATACAAAACTGAACACTTTCTGAGTTAGAATAACTGGCATCATTGCTAACTGAATTTCAATGAAACAACTTTGCAGTGGGTGAATGGCACTGAAAAAATAATATGAGATCTTTTCACACAAACGGCTATGCTCTTCTTTAATTTACATATATTTTATGAAGTATCTTCTTCAGCTGTGATTGTTACTAAACACAAGTACAAAATAAATAGAAATTAAAACCAGTGCTTCAAACTAATGTAACAAAAACACGTCGTGAAGTGTTGAGCTATTATTTGGAATACTGTGAATGGCAATTTCTAATAAACCAAATCCTTAGCATCTGACCATGGAGGTGTTTGTTTCTTGTGTTATCCCAGCATAGGTGTTCTGTGAACATACCTTCATGGTGGTTTTAAGGAGTGTGAGCATATCAGCCCACATTATTTTTTCTGTAGCAAAATACCTAATGCAGGATAATGCATAAAGAAAAGAAGTTTATTTAGCTTTCTGAAAATGCATGGCCATAGCAAGGACCTCTGCTTGGTCCTGATGAGGCTTCATGCTAGAAGGTACAATGGGGAGAAATTCAGAAGAAGTCACATAGTGACCAGAGACTGAGAGAAAACAGTTCTCTCTTGCTCTGTCTCTCTGTCTCTGTCTCTCTCTGTCTCTCTCTGTCTCTGTCTCTCTCTGTCTCTCTCTCTCTCTCTCTCTCTCTCTCTCTCTCTCTCTCTCTCTGCCCCCTACTCATTGTTTGGAAAATTCGCTCTGAACACCAGTATTAGTCCCTTAGAAAACAATGCCCCAAGTGACCTAGTTGCCCTGAACTAAGTTCCACCTTTTAAAGGTTCCACCATCTCTCACATCACCACATTGGGGGCCAGTCTTACAGTTTCTGTAGTATACATCTGAGCTGTGTTTCCTTGGTCTTGTAGTTTCATCATTTTCCATATGGGCCTTTGGGTTTTTTTGGACCAGGAATTGAACTCAGGATCTCGTGCTTGTCAGACAGGCACTTGTACCACTGAGCTTCAGTCCCAGCTCCCCAAAATGGGTTTACACCATCTTCATCTAAGCCATGGGAGCAGAAGGAAGAAAAAATCCACACTGTTTTCTTCAAAACTTTGCCCTGGAAATGGCACACGCATTGGATTAACAGTGTTGTAGGTAGCATTTTGTGCCTTTAAAAGTCTTGTCTCACAACTGGCACACCTGCTGCAGTACCTCATAAGAGAATGGTCTGGTAGACTCCACCTTAACCAAGCCACTGAAGTTGATGCCATCAGTCTTACGAAAAAATGGCACGTGTGTACTCTAATGGGAGACATGCAGAAGTATGTATCACCTCTGTGAGATTCTTGCCAAAAATTCTCACCTGAATCTAATTGTAATGGGAAACACACCAAGAAAATCCAGGTTGTGGGACTTTGAGGATAACAACTAGTCTGGATTCTAAAATGTCAATATGAAAGACAGAAGTGGTAAAGGTGACCATTTCAGACTGCAAGACATGAAAAAAATATGCCGATTAAATGCAGCAAATGGTCCTTGGGTGGGCTCTGGATTTTTAAAAGAAAAGAAATATAAAGAATATTTTGAGATAATTGGGATGATTTAAGTGTGTGCTGTGTGTTGCATAATACTGCACTATTCTCTAATGTCAGGGTGAGAAATACACGGATGCTTTATGGACAGAAAAATAATCCAAATGATGCAAAGTTTAAATCAATAAATTTACATAAAGATGTGAACTGCTGTTCATTTAGTAGTCTAAAATTTTGCTAGGTTTGAGATTTTTCAAAATAAACTCTATAGAAAGGAAGACATATTCTTGTAGAATATTTTTACTATCATTGTAGATTCTGCCTCTTTGCTGTATTTACACAGTCACTTTTACCCTTCATAAAATGCAAAGTCATACTTTAACTTATAGCTAGATAGCCTGTTTACATATACAAATTAATTTAAAAGGCTTTATACAAAGGAGCTGTCAAATTAGGAAGAAAGTAATTTTAATTAAATTAGTACCTTCCAGATAAATATAAAACCATTGAGAGGAAATAAAACATATGCAGCACAACATATCACTTTTATAGCGTTTTCAAATCTTGACATAAAACAGATTGGCTGTGATCTCAAAATGATTTTGCATTTTTTGAGTGATGATTGTGGCAAACTACCCAAAAGCAAGCCTCAAAAATCCAGATGATCTTAAAAATGGAGGTATGAAAAGTCTAGAGTCAAAGCGGATAGGAGCCTTTGTAATCATAAAAAACAGTAGTGAATGAGCCTTCCAAGACAGTTTTGACTCCATTGAAATGGCTTTGTATGCAGACCAGAAATGATTTTCTTTTTCATTTAGCTCTGCTCACAAACACAATTATGGAGAGAGAGCTCACCTTTCTAGGTGCAGACCTGGGTAGGTGGGTGGCCAGAGGGCACAGACTGAGGAGGGGTCTGTCCTCTGGAACAGGGGTAAATCTCCAAGACTCTTGATGATCTGTTCTCTCTTTTGTCCATTCAAATCTATTTCTATATTTATATTGTTCATATTTGTGGGTACAGAGTGATAATGACACAAGTATACGATGTGTAATGATAAAATCAGGACACCTAGCACTTTTGTCTCCTTTTAAACACCTATCACTTCTTTATGTTGGAAAGGCTCAAACTCCTCTCTTCTAGATCTTCACAAAATACGTAACAAATTGTTGTGAACTGTGGTCACTCTACTCTGCTATGGAACACTAGGACTTACTGTTGCTATGCAATTGTATTTTGGTGCTGTCAGGAAAACTGTGTCTCTTCCTTTCTTCTTCATTTCCCAACCTTTAGTTACCACTGTTCTCCTCTATGCTTGTTAAAAATCAGTGTTTTACCTCCCGCGTATGAGTGAGAACATACAGTGTGTTTCTTCCTGTGCCAGGAACATTTCATTACCTTGTCCTCCAGTTTCTTCTCACATCATGTACTTCACATCAGGCAGAGACAGTCAACTGCAGAAAGCTCTCCATAGAGCATATTTCATCATATTATTATTTGGAGTTTCAATTTTATTTCCCTATCCATTATTTTTGAGAAAAAGCATTTTACATTCATCACAGTTTAAAAATCTGTCATTATTTTTCATCACAAGCATCTACTACTATTTCATGATTGATTTTGCTTTTGGATTTAAGCATCATAAAACAAATGAGAGGGGTTTGGAAGAAATGGAGAGAATATTGACAACATAATGCAACACTTCAGCTATGACTTGTGTGTATACATCAGCTTGTGTACTGAGACACAAAGGAGTCTCTGAGACCCATGAAGAGTTCACGTTTTTGTGCTTTCTGGGTGTTGATCGAAGAGTTGACACAGAGCTGAGTGGCCAGTGAGCTTCAGAGCCAAGACATCATTGAAACAATATGGGGAGGAGCCTGAAACAATTAGTGTGGCTTTAATTATACAAAGAGTATATACAACTCTTGAGCTATTTCTCACATGCCATCTAAGGATCAGGTGCTGTGTAGCTGTAGGTTGTCAGATAAAAAATAGCTAACGGGTCATTTATGTCCTGCCTGAACTATGCTAATGCATCAGGATGGGAAGGGTGGAGTCCTTTCCCCACCACACTGAGAAAGTAACTGTGATTACTTCCCTGGTCATCTATATCAACTGCCTCTAATCTGAAAGAAAATTACGAACTCTTTTCATTTATAAAATTCTACAATGGGAACATAAACTATATCCAAATCAAAGAAGTGCTTTGTGATCTCTCCAGAAACCTGAGTTTGAATATTAACACGGATTTTAGGTCTTGAGAGGTATATAAAAAGTGACATTATATAAATTCATAAAAGGACACTTGGTAGGGTTATTCAAGGTAGAAATTCTCTCAATAAATGTTCTAACAACTATGTGGCAGCTTTGGGGAAAATCGTGCTTGTCCTCATTATATTTCAAGAAAAAAAATGGCAAACTATTTTACAGTATTAACTCTGGATCCAGGAAATCAGATATATGCTAATGAGATTTATTGTTTAGTATTTTCATTAGCAATGAATTTAAGGTTGTTTGTCATTAATTTTTTCTACTTATTTCTTTTTTAACAGAGGTGCTTTATTTGGCTGGTGGCCATGCAGAGGCACAATCTGTTTCTTGAACAGAGAAAGAAATTTCACCACCTATTTGAGAAACCAATCATTCCTGTAGAATAAAATTCAAGTTTTTCAGTAAAAGGACATATTTTGGAAGTTAACAGAAATTCAAGAAGACAGTTGTGACTGTAAATTATGTCATAGAATGCTTAGCATTCATTTCCTATAAAAATGCAATTTAAATTATTTAGAACTATGTTTTAACATGCACAAAGCAGTAATTTTAAGAATTAGTGTGGTTTAAATATTTTGCTCATAATATTTTAGGTGCATATTTTAGAAATGGGTGCTTTTTTCCCATTTGTTTGTTGATGGTTCCTAAATACTGATATTTGGATGGCTGAAGTAAACCATTAAAATACTTGTTGTTCCTCTGAAGTGAAAGATTCTAAACTGTATACAATGTGATGATAAAATGATTTCTCTTAGAATAATTATCATCTTAAAATAGAATTTATGGAATACTCAGAAGACAATGTACAAGCCACAATGAGAAACAGCTAAAACAGTCTGCTGATACCAAAGAACAAAAATTCTTTGAAAAGCATAAATTAAAAAATTGAAAGCTAGATGAACTTGGATATGAAAATAACTGGTAATAGGAAGAAAATCTAAGAAATATTTTTTCAGCTAACACTAAAATAATGTAATCACCTTTATGCTTCCAAATTTTTGAAATAATTTCCTCAAGTCTACTGGAACAGCTCTCAACTTTTCTTTTAAAGCAAATACTTAATTGAGAACATCTATCTTTTAGTTCCTACTCTTCCAGAGAAAAGAATTTAAAGTAGCAGTTACTCTCATGGTACCGCAATTCTTCCGGATTTATTTGCAGATCGGCTTCAGCAGTAGGGTGAGATATTTGAACAGCAGACTATACTCATCTTAAGGCTACTGGGAACCATAGGTTGCTTGATGTACATATGAATCAAAATACTCCAATGTATCTTGTAAATATCATTTGTCAATCAAAAAGATTAAAGGTGGAAGGTTAAAGGTGGAAAAAATGACTTATTTCTAAAACCTTTGTTGATGAAACTTAACCTTGCTTCCATTGATGGATTTTAAGTAGACAACTTATTTATATCAATTAGCAACTGAAACTTATGATGGGTTACTCTACACGTGTGTTCAGTTAACTTGGGTGAAGGGGGAGCCAAGAGTCACAACTGACTCTCCTGAATTCCGCATGCATTCTTTCCTCTGGCCAGTGTAAAAATGCCACCACCTCTTCGGCAGGTCAACCATCGCACCCTCGGCATAATGATGACCCCTTTCATGTGCCTCAGATCCTGGGAGTGAGAAGCCCAAAGATCTCTGGTAACAAATGTAACTTAAATTGAATAGAGCCATTGGTGTGATCCTTCCAGGGACCAGGACTCCCAGTCCAGAGATGTGGGAATAAGTCACAGAAAGCCTCTAAGTGAGTCACTGACAAAGACAATAGGTAGACCATGCATTATTCCTACTGAGAAACACACATAGAAATTTCTGATTTAATGTATATTCCACATTGTAAAGGATGTCTCTTCATTCTTTCAAAGCCTTGACCCTGTTCTAGGAGTTCAGCTGTCCTTTATAACACTGTGCTAGCATTCTTTGAACTGGCTGTTCCAGATGGTGGGCCATGATACAAGCGCTAGATCCTATAGTCATGGGTGGTGCTCACCTCTTGAGTTGTGGAGTGAGTCCCTAAAAGAATGCTATGATGTGCGGGCTTCTGTCTCTATGGATTAAGACTATGTGAGGAATGCACAGTGGTGTTGGCTGGAGATTGGCAGGCATGAAATTTAAACCCAGGTGTTGACTGGAAAGGTCTCTGCATTGTGAGGAGGAACCACCTTCCATGACAGACAAGTTTTCAGTGGGTAACTGTTCTTTGTGGTGATTATTTGGAATCAGGGACTTAGCATTTAGCCTCCCAAAGGCAGTGGAAGCTAGATTTCGCTTGGTATGTGGGAATTCGTGCTGTTGGGTCCATTTGTAGCCTTTTTCTCTGCCACCACAGATACCCTGGTGATGTGTTCTTAGTGCTCTTTCTACTGATTCCAGAGTGCTAGTGACAAAAACTGGCTTCAGCTAATAACTGCATGATTTTGTCTACTTGATTGTTTGCTGACTTTTCCAGAGGATCAGAAGTTCCAAACATCGCTTTTTTAACAGCGTTTGCTTGGCTCCACCTGGCCTTTCCTTTCTCCCCCTGGCCAGATCATTGGCCATTATCCTGCCATCTAGATAGGTGTTGAACTTGGATAATTCTTCCTCCCACTCATGTGGATGACAGAGAATGCTTTCCTCAAAAACTGGCAATTCAGAAGAAATTTTCTTCTTCATTGTTTTCCCAAGCTTAATTTTTATGCAGTGGTAATAAAGTCTCCATCAGTTTAAGCTCATTCAGTGGACCTATTCACAAACCAAGCTTGGCCTGTTCCTTCTCTACAGATGATCTTTTGGGATCTGTGCACCCCTGTGACCAGAAATATGAGTTCAGGGAAGAGGAAATGATTATGTAATGCAGTTATAGAATGAGGAACCTGAGTGGGCCTTGTACTCAAGAAATTTGCTTTGTTTCTCTAAATTAAAAAATAAAAAAAGAAATTTCCTCTTATCTTCTGCCCTGCTCAGGCTCACCCACAGATCGACCCACATCAATCCACCAATCATTATTGCTGCTGCACAGATTTGTGACATGGTGGTTCTCAGTGCTGCTCATAATGGGCAGTTCTGTATGATTGTTATTTGATATTGTGTGATCAAATATTCTACCTTTAATTTCTCAAAACCTACGAAGTTCTTTTCCTGATTAGGGCATAGTCTTGCTCCAGAATCTTAGGAGCATGTATTAGGATTCTTGCATGGAGGTTCTTCTTTAGCTTTGTACTACATCTTTTTTCCTACACTGCCATGGATCAGATTACCAGACTGCTTTGACCTCAGCCTAGACTTGCTACCCCTTTCCTGGTTGGGAATGCCATTCAAATTTTGCAGCACTTTGTGACACCTGTAAGTGGGCTGGAGCGGTCTTCTCAGGTGTGGAATGTGTTGTGTTGAGAACTCTCAGAGTCCCGCCTTCCTCCTTTGTGATGGGAGACGCAGAATGCAGCAGTTTTAAACTGAGGACCAGGTATCACTCCTCCTGCTAAGCCCTGAATTCTGCGTTTCTGAAGCAGCAGGTCCTTGAATCTTTGTAGGTTGTATCTTAAACCCTTGGGAGTGCACATGTCTTAATGGGGTCTCTAGCACATCACAATACATTATGATAGAGGGCAAAGAGTTAATAAAACTCTGATGCAACCCTCCAGTGAATACTTTCTGCTTAACACATATTATGTGAGCAGTTTCTGAACCTCATTGCTAGTTGAGATGGAAGAAGAAACACAAATATACCTAAGAGTGGCGTGGGTTTACCTGAGCCTTGGTAACTTGATCTAGTGAGGACCCAGTCAAGCATCCATGATCAGAATTGCTACTTGATTGATCTTATGATTGTTTAAATTCATTCTCTGAGAGCGATTCGATTTTTGCAGGGGCCAGATGGTCAAATTAAAGACTGTCTATACCATACTGCCATAACAAATGACCACAGACCTGATGACTTAAAACAATACAGGACCATTATGTCACACATCTGGGTGCCAGAAACCCAAAGTTAATAATGTGCTGTTTGTTATTTTCTGTGGAGACTCTAGTAGAGAAACCCATCTTTGTCTGTCTCAGCTTCTGGTGGTTGTTGGCTCTTTTCTAGGTATGTGGTCACATGTCTCTGCTTCACTGGCACATCATTTCTTTTACTTTGGGTCACCTTCTCTTTTGTCTTCTGTTTGTCACCAAGTTAGGGTCCACCTGGATAATTCAAGATGAATGTCATTTCAATATCCTTAACTACGTCAGAAAAGATCCATTTTGCAAACAAGGTCACATTGATCTAGTCCAAGCATTTTGATTCAGATATATTTGGGAGTGTAGGGTGGTACCATTATGCACATTATCACCACTTCTGGTTCCCCAGATAGGGACTAATAACTGTCATTCCTTCTAGAAGGTGTTGTCTATAATTTGCTTATCTTGACCAAGGTCGGGGGGGGGGATTCAGAGAATTCTCCTTGGACTTTCTCACTATAATAGATCTTACTTCACTTGCCAACAAACCAATCTGAGGTTGTTCCAACTGTGAATTACATCAATTCCACTTACACACAGAAAATGTCCACTGGGTATTTAAGGACTGGATTTGATTGAGAACTTCAGCTGGGATTTCATCTGATAACTTCTGTCCACCTCCCCCCAAAAAAGAAACCCCCTCACCCAGGGGACCATGAGGTCACACTGGACCGTCAGTTATAACATTAGTTGAGACCTTTAGCAGTTTCCTAAATATTAGGGCTTCACTCTCCTTAGTATACATCACCTCATCATTAACCATGGGTCTTTGTGTGACATACTGAGAGAGCATCATTGAGTGATATAATTTTGTGGTGTCATAAAATCTCTTATAAGAATAAGGCAATTGCAGTCAAAAGTCTCTAAACTTGAAATTTCCCTCACTTGGGAACTGCTCAAGAGAGAGTGACTTTTTGAGACCACTGCATTCAGCCGTCTCCATTTTTGTCTGTTTTGGTTGCAGAAGTCAAATGACACTGTTGCTGAATGGCCTTCTATTTAGCCTGTGGATGTGTCTCCTCTACTGTCCACATCGTGGGCCACATCTCCTGGAATGCTACATACTCAGGATGCTTCTTTCTTGCCCCCATGGTACTTGTGGACTCTTAGCTTCTGATAATTTTGTGCTGCCAGGCCTCTGTGACTCTGAAGGGGCCACCATTTCCAGGCCTATAAGAAGCCAAGTCTGGGGCAGCCTTTCCTATCATCATCCCTACGGCAGGGGCCAGCTCGAAGCCTTGTAGTGATACTACTGCCGTGCTCACTGTACCATCCTCCTGGTGATGGTGAACGTGTCCGCTGGGCCTTCTTGTAAGATATGACCCTTCTGTGGATCTTAATCCTTTGACTGGGTCCTCTGGCCTCACATAAAATGTCCAGTCCAGCACACTCACCTCCCTGAGCTCCTTATTCTTTCATTCTTCACCTGTCAGGGTGTCTCAGATACTTCTGCCTTGCTCAGTATTTGCCATCACCTTTTTCTGGAGTTCTCAGAATCACACTAATAGTGAGTTTGCCTAATCTTTTGGTCTTGCCAGGATATTAAATCTCATTCCCTAAGAAAGTATCTTTCTATCAATAAAGACTTGCTTATCCAATCCTAGCCTTTTTCATCAACAATTGTCCCAGTCTCCAGGCAACAGAATCATTTCACCAATAGATATTTTTCTCTTGTACCAGAACATTTTCTCTCATCATGATCAGTGACATCTGCCATAATTAGATTCGACCTAATTATAATAACTAAGAACCTCGTACCCCCCACCTACCCATCAAGATGGCATCTTCTTCACAGTGGACCAAGAACTTGTCCCACATCCTCACTTCATATGCGTTTCTCGGACCATTCCAAGTGCATCTTTTGTTGACATGTATCTTCTGGAAAGCATGCATAAAGATAAGTTAATTAGCAGAAAAGATTTATTGAAAGAAGAAACGGGAAAGGTCAGTTTGTTTTCAGCTCATGCCGTAGTTCTGACATATAAGGAAGGAGGAAGGGAAAAAAGGAGGCAGCCATGCAGTTTTACAAAAGTTTTGACTGAGCTCGGCAAGAATCCACCAGCCCAAATTGTCCCTGATCTTTTAATGAGACCTTCGTGGTCTGAAGGGGACCAGGGTAAGGCCAGCAGGTAAATATGCTAAGTCTATAGGGTGAGTAGTACATCTTCATGGCTGCCACGTCAATTATTAAAATAAGGATGGATGAGAAGCATAATTTTGTAGTGGAACAAAACCAGGTTTGAACTCTTGCTCTTTAACCTTGGATAACTTTTAACTTTTTTGCCTTAATTTTAAGCTATAAAATAATAATACATATTTCTTACTGTTGTGGTGAGTATAAAATGCAATGATTTATGTAAAACTCCTACCATGATTTTTAACCTGTAGATAATTAGTTCCCTTAAGGGTAGTGATACAAAAGTCTTTTAAAAACTGGGGTACATTATGCAATTATGACTTTCATAATAGCGATTTGTCTTGAAAGTTGTGAACTATCCCTCATAACTGTTAACATAATGTTCAACTGAAACAATGACTTTTCATACATGAGTAATTCATCCTTGTTTGGTAGTTGCTTTCTTAAGTTGTAGTTTCATACTTATCACTGAATGTAATAGAAGAGAACTTAGTGTAAGATTATATGTATTTTTGTTTTCAGTTTTTTGGCCTAGTCTCTCAATTTCCTATGAATGTGAATTCTAATATTTACCTAAAAATGTTTCATTGAAATTAAGTCGCATGTTTTACAACTACTAAAATTTGAAAATCTTATAATACCAACAATTGATATGAAATCAGTCCTTTCATACTGAGTGAAATTTTTAAATCAAGAAGGCAAGTATGATGCATAAATACTGCTCTTTAATTAATAATGGTACAATAGGAAATATGGTGAGAACTCAGCCTCAACAATGACTGACTGTCTGCTGATGTCCAAAGGCCAGGAACTATTTAGCAGAGTCCAAGGCTGAGAAGTTCCAATTTGAATGATGTTATGGGGGGAGGGGTTTGAGTAGAATTCACTTAGCTAGATTTTTCTACACAAAGACGCAGCTAGACTGGCAGCAAAAGAATCTTTTTTATTGGTTTATAAAAGAGAAAAATAGCTTTGGGAGCAAAGCTGAAGCTATTTATACTATTCTGCTGACTGCCGCTCTTGAAGGTTCCTTTGGAAAGGCTGAAATCACGCAGACAGGGGTTAACCCTGGTTGTTTCCTCTCTCCATTTCACCACCCTCCCTCTGTGTTCTCTGTGATGAGCAGATCTGTGGACAGCAGATCATGTTGGACCAGGAAAAACTGGACTAAGTACCCGCTGTCATGGTCTCTCCTGTGTTTGCCACTCCCTGAATGGCTTAGGAGTTAGAAATAAATTGTGAAATCTCCTGCTTCCTTGCCTTTCTATAACACCTCTCACTCACCAATGTGTCCACCTGTACATGTACAAGGGTGTGGACAGTTACGGGAAGTATCTGAATAAATCATCCATAAAACGCAAAACTAAAATATGTTATTTTAGGTGGAATCTGGAAAAAGATCACTCTAATCAGTTATTTATGATTTCCTCCAAATATAAAACTGTGTCCATATAATAGTGGTATATTAAGCCCCAGATCAAGAGACTGAGTATCCATGTTGTCTTATAATAACTACATAATAATTATGATCAGTCCTCCCGTACATTTCCAGGGCTTGATGAATCAGATACAACCGATTTTATAATTCTTGAAAAGCTTTTCATATCTGTTCTCTACCTTAAGGTCCATGTTTGACTACCTCTACTATTCTTATTAGATCTTGAATAAAGGCCAACTATTTGGCACTTCTTGTTCAGTATAAATTTCTGGTCCCTTGACATACTTCCTCACAGGAGACAAACTAGTACATAAAAACCGGGTACTGATGCCCTTGGCTTTGCAGCAGAATGGAGCCAGTGTTTAGACTGGTAGATTTTAGCATGGACAACAAAACACCAGAGAAAGAAAAAGAGAGCTGTGAGTGCCAGTAACTCAGCTTCTGCAGGAAAAAGTATCTAGAATCTGGAAAACAACAGGACTGAGGAAAATTCTTGAGAGATTTAAAAGTGTACGCATCCCTCCTGCATCTGAACTTCCCACCAGAACTGCTCCAGGAGGAACTTTTCAAAATTCTTCTGTCTGAATAGATCACACCAAGTTATATTCAAGAAAAGAAACAGGCAAAAGGAACAGGGAAAACAAATAGAAAGTAAAGATTAATTAGAAAAAACAATGGGAAAGATCAGTGAAAATTTTGTGCAAACACAGTTTTATGGATTCAAAATTCAATGAAGCAAATCTTCTATGAAATGGAATTCAAAGGGAAGGTTTATGACAGCATGTCCCATGGTTTCTAGAAGAAGAGACATGGGTTTCTTTAACACACGGTTAAAGAAACAGCCAGGAGCACAAGCCCTAAAACAACGGGCCTGCACTGTGGCCCACACCAGTGGAATCAATACCTGTGTCTTTCTTTAGATGCCCAAGGCCCTGGTCCATGGACATAGAATTGCTACAGAAAATCCATACAGTATTGCAGCAGTCACCACCAGAAAGAGTGTAAGCAAAGCTTTCATAGCACCTCTGCCAGCAGCACCCAAGAAAATGCACTTTGTTTAGCAGGTCTGAAAGACCTCTAAAGCCCTGAAGGACTCCGAAATTGTTAGCTTTTTATCATTGCGGTATAAGGCAGCATGCAGTTAAAAGGAGAATGGAGTGCCAATGTGTCCTATCAACCAGAATGTTCTTGAAGAGAATAATAAGGAAAATAATATGAAATTTGGCTAAATTTTTGGAAAAGAGAAAGGGGAATAAATACATAAATGCAGTAACTCATGTTTGTCCACATTAGGCAATAGGTAAGTAATGTGTTTTTCACATCATTGCTGCATAGGAAAGAATACAAATGAAATATCTAAATAAGCCCCATTATACATGATGCATCCATAAATCACCTATAACATGCTAAGAAATATTCACTGGAAGTTTCCTTCTAGAGAAAAAGAAATTTAAGTATGAATTACTGGTTTTCAGTGTTTATCAAAATTATTCATCAAAATACTCTAGATATTCATTGCACATACATAATTGCATATATAATAGAATATTTTTACAGATATTAAAGGAAGCATTATTTTTAGTTTCTTTTCTTTTCTTTCTTTCTTTCTTTTTTTTTTTTTGAGACAGGGTCTCACTATGCATTTCAGGCTGACCTTGAGCTCACTTTGTAGCCCAGGCTGGTCTCAAACTCACAATGATCCTTCTGCCTTAGGCTCCTAAGTGCTGGTGTTTCAGGCATGTGCCACCATGCCCAACTCAAACTTTATTTTTAGTGGTGGGAAGTTAAAAGCCAATTTCTATGCCATCATGATGGATCTGGCAAAATAAATTATGCTATAGACATGGAATAACATGCAGTAGTTATAAGTATACAATAACTTACGTGAACCAATGTACAATTATCCTTGAGATCCACATTAACTAAAAGCAGTTAGATGAAAATAATTTGTTCTAAAAAGAAGATAATTCATGACATTTGTGATTTGAATGCTCGGAGTCCATGTAGATCCCCTCTCCTGAGTCTGTGCTGGGAAGCTAACTGTATGAGTTGTATTAGTGATCTCTCTTGCCCTCTGGTTTCCTGTTAGTTTTTACCAATAGACACTATTGAGAAGAGATTGGAGAAAGGAAGGAGACAGAATCTAGGATCTTACTACCAGTTAGGACCTTTATTAACTAGACCTTTATTAACCAGTCTTCTTCCGTGTGGCTCACAGTGGGGTATTACAGCTGCTGTCTAGTTTATAGATCAAAGCCAGTTCCTAAATATAGATTCCTTTGATTGGAGGCCCAATTGAGTTAGGCTCTGTCTGAGGATTCTTCTTCCAAGCCTTTTGCAGCAGGACCATGGCTACCTATCAGACTGACTACTCTAGGAAAAGCAGAATGATGAGGACGGTCCTAATTACTGTATCACTAGATTTAGATTATTGCTAATACCCAAACATGAGAAATACCCTTACCGGAGACAAATCAAAATGGGAACTTATGGAAATCCATGAACTTGAAGTATGTCCGGTGTCACCTTACAGAGGGTCTAGTGGACCTGTGGACCCAGCCTTTGGTTGTTTCCCCAGTTCTGAATGTAGAGCTGAAGCAGGCAACATGCCCAGATTGATTTCTTCACCCACAGAGGGAAAGCCTAGTGAAAGAGCAAACTGAAGTTTTAAGGCAACATCACATTCCCAAAAAACTGGGATTATTTTTTTGTTGGTTGGTTGGTTTTGCTATCATCAACAAGCTGAGTGGTGTTGCAGTAAATATTTCTTCCACATCCCCATTAAACTCATTTCTTTAGACCATGCAAAGCTAGATGGATCATGGGGTAAAAGTGAATATTCCTGCAAACTTCCTCAAGTAGTGACACAATCACAGCTGTTGTCCCAGATGTTGAATCTTTATTGGGGAAATAAATACAGCCCCATGACACATATTTAATATCAAACACTTTGTTCTTATACTTCCACAGGTTTTGTCAGTTTCTCTACTTTTTCTCTAAGGCTACTGTGATCAGTTTGGTAGCATGTGGCTATAGGACACTAGGGATGCAGATGGTTTGAATAGGGATATACTGTGAGAAGGAAATATGAAGTGTACTTGGAGATTATGGTGTTTATATTTTAAACATTGTTACACTAAAAGACACATAGCCATTAATCCCACTCAATACACCTTCCTCACTTCAAACACAATTGTTCGTGTTATTTTTGGAGCTCATCCATCTTTTGTGTTTTCAGTTTTTCTATCATAGCTGCCTCACTTTCCTGAACAGTTCAAAATGTTTACTTTTGTGCCCATTTGATTTTGGAGAAGGGACAGAGAACTTGTGTACCAGATTTAATGGGCAACAGGAACAAGGACACACTAATATTGGCACCAGCCTGTCTCTCTGGTGGATGGCACTGGGCGGCAGCATTAGCACTGGTTTTTATTACACATAGTAAAGACACTCATGAAAGTGGACTTGTGAAGCTGCCTCAGAAAATCTCAAGAACTGTAGTATACATGTGTCAACTGAAGGGAAGTATTTTGATGGGGATTATGGCCAAGATGTCTTTTACCATAATAATTTTTTAAAACTTGGAACATTTATCATTTGTTTTGATTATCCTACATACATGCCATATTTTCAACACTACACGTGAAAAAAGGAAATGTGTGTCATTAATATTTTATTTTGATAATATGCTGAAATGATATTTTGAGTTAGTAGGCTAATTGAAACATATTATTAAAGTAATGTCACCTGTTACACTTTTACTATTTAATGTGAGTACTATAAAATTTACAATGCCATATATCTTGCCTGTATTATTATATTCATTATATTTCTTTTTTTATTTTTATTTAAAGAGAACAAAACACAAGTTAACAAAACAGAACAAATCAGAATAGAACAATGCAAGCAACATAGAAAAGGTTGCTCACAACAATACAAAAGGGTATCAACAGTGGCTACCAGAATGTCTCTTGTTTGTTCTGAAACAGTTGGCCATATCTTCACACACAATATTACTGAACGTAGCAAAATAGTGTAAAACCAATCAGAAGAATGAAAGCATTATAGGACTTCAAAAACAGATGACAGGAAATAAACAGTGGTTACTACAACATCTCATTTTCTTCAAAAATGTTGTCCATATTATTACACATAATAAAATTAAATAAAACACAACAGAATAGAACTAATCAAAAAAAAGAATAAAAGCATGATAGGACTTTGGAACAAGACGATAGTAAATCAGCAATGCCTACCATGTCTCATTTTCTTCAAAATAGTTGTTCATACCATCACACATGGCAAAATCAAACAAAACAAAACAGAATAAAACCAATTAAACAAATAAAAACATTAGAAGACTTCAAAATAGGAACCCAACCATGATTACCACAATATATCCCACTGCGTTCAGAATAGCTGCCCATATCATCAGACAAACTAAAATCTAACAAAACAACACAGAACAAAGCCAAACCTAACAAAACTGTGAAAACAACACAAGAGTTCAAGACAAGACAATAAGAAATTAACAGTAGTTACCACCTTTCCCTCCCAGGGGTTCCCCCCCTATCACTTTTACAATAACTATTTTGCTTTTTGGATACCATTAACTCTTTCTGTTTCTTATGCTAAGATTCACTCCTATGAGTTTAAAGTGTTTTGCCCCGTGAACATGATCTCCATTTGCATTCATTTATCCACAAGAGCCTCAAGATTATTCTACTTTACAGCTGAGTAGCTTTCTACTGCATGAAAATACCGTATGTTTTTTATCCGTTCCACGGTTGATGGTCAAGTCACCCTTGCTGTTTTCTGGTCTCTTGTCACATGGAACAATTATTTTCTCTCCTTTGATTTTCAGTTGATGAATTTCCTTTCCAGTTAAATGTGTTTCTTGTACACAGTATATTGATGGCTCTTGTTTCTTGATCCACTCTCCCTGAGTTTCTTTTTATTGTGGAATTGAAGCCATCTACATTAATGCTTACAACTACCATACACTGATTTGTCTCTGCCATGATATCCTGCTGTTGGCCCTCGACTTTTCGCCTTCATTCAGTTGCCTGTCTTGCTTGGTGATCTTCCTCTGCTGCTGTTCCTGGAACCATGGTCATCTTTCTCTCTAGAATATCCTTTAGCACTCTCTCTAGGCATGGTTTAGTGGTCATGAGTTCCTTCAGTTTTTTTTTTATCATGAAAGTATCTTATTTTTCTTTCAATTTTGAAAGATCATTTTGCAGGGTAGATCAATCTGGGTTGGAAGTTGTTTTCTTTCAGGACTTGAAACACTTCACTCCAAACTCTTCTTCACTTGATAGTTTGTATTGACAAGTCTGCTGTGATTTTGATGGGTTTTCCTTTATGGGTGATTTGTTTCTTTTCTCTAGCAATTTTTAATTCTGTTGGTGTGATGAATTTCTGGGATTTTTAAAAAAATTTTATTTAAGAAGAAAAAGAAAAAAACAGAAAAAGGGTATAAGTTATATAGAATTTCAAAAAAATAAACAGTAGGAAATCACTAGTTAATAGATTACATATTGTCATCTTAGAAATAGTTGTTCAAGTTACAAAATTAAAGCATATAAAGTGGATATTCAAATAGTGAGACTGCAAACAGTTATGTACAATGATCCAACAAAAACTCAGTAATATGGTTATCTATCTTATAACTTAAATATACATACAGTTATATCCTTTAGAGCACTTTCTTTTCCTTTCTTTTTTACAATGACAATTACACATTTTGGGTTTTATTACTCCCACAGTCCTTATTACTTTTTTTTTAAGAGAATAAAACCAAATGTGACATAACAAAACAGAGTTAGTCAAATCAAAAGGATGGACCTAATATATAATGTAAAAACAGAATACAAAGTGATCAATAATGGTTACCATAGTGCCTCTTGCTATCTTAAAAAGAATTGCCTATATCATCAGTTATAATAAAATAGAACAAAACAGTAAAGAACAAAACCAATAAAACCAAAACACTGGAGACATTACAAAAAAGAAGATAATAGTCAAACAGGTATGGGCATCATAGTGAATCTTATTGTCTTCACAGTTGTTGCCTATACTCTCAAACTTGGCACTATCAAGCAAAACAGAATAGAGTAAAATCAGTCAAAACAAGATGGTGAGAGCAATATAGGGTTTCAAATCAAGTTTATAGGAAATCAAAGTGGGTTACTATAATATATTTTGGTATTTGGTATTTATTTTTTTCCCTTAATTAAAAAGATAAAAATAATAAAAAAAGGAGACTGAGATAAAAGAGGACATAACAACAAAGCATCACAGGTCAGAACATAACCATTTAAGCAAAATAGTGTTTCACCACAAAATATCCTGACATAAAAGTAGTTACCATAGTGTCTCTTCCCTTAAAATCTTTGAGTATAACTTCATATACTGTAGCATGAAACATATCAAGACAGTGTAAAACCATTCAAGAGAATGACAGTATTACAGGATATTTAGAACCAACTAACAGAAAATGAACCATGGTTTCTGTATTATCTACTAGTCTATAAATTTTTATGTTATCACATACAATACAATCAAATAAGATACAACATGTTAAGACCAATGGAGACAAAAGAACAAAAGCTTGATGGGACTTCAAAACAAGATGATATTAAATCAACACTAGCTATTATGATGTCTTGTTTTCTCCAAAATGGCTGCTCCTACCATCCAACCTTCTCGACCTCGTTTCTGTTGAGCTCTTTTTCTGTCATTAGTTGTCAGTTTGTCCTCTTCATTTCGCTTTCTGCTCCATTCATTGTGGCTGCTCTGCCACTGTTTCTGGAATCTTGGTATTTTGTCTTTTAGAATGCCCTGCAGTATTCTCTGTAGAATTGAATTGGTGGTTGCAAATTCCCCTAGTTCCTCTTTATCCTGGAAGCACCTTGTTTCTCCATTAATTTCTAGGGACAGTTGTGCAGGATATATCAATCTTGGCTGGAGGTTATTGTCTTTCAAAGCTTGAATTATTTTGCCCCACAGTTTTTGTGATTTGATGGTTTGTGCCGAGAAGTCTGCTGTAATTCTGATGGGTGTTCCCTTGTAAGTGATCTGTTTCTTGTCTCTGACAGCTTTTAATATTCTGTTCTTATATTGGATTTCTGGAATGTTGATTATTATATGCCTGGATGTAGCTCTGTTTGGGTTGTAGGTGGCTGGGGTCCTGTATGCCTCATACATCTGAGTATCTTTACCTTTTCCCATGTTAGGGAAGTTCCCCTTGATTATTTCTGTGAATAGCCTTTGCAGTTCATTTGGTTGTAACCCTGCTTCTTCCTTTACATTCTTAATTCTTAAGGTATAGATCCTCTTATCATCCTCTAGCCTTTGTATTGTTACTGCCTCTCTCAGCCTGCATGTCTACAGTGGGATTCGTGCGATGGTGTGAGGCATACAGAGGTGTGTTTGTCTGATCCTCCTGGTGGGTAATGGCTGCCCAGAGGAACCAAGAGCCTCAAATGGTGGCCCATAGGTGCAAGGGGCTTACTGGTGTGTGTCCCTGCTCCTGCTGGCTTTGCACAGGAAGGAGCCTTCAGGTGGTGGTGGCTGGCAGGTAAACGTAGGTCTAATGGCTCTCTCTGCCTGTGCTGGCTGCCCTCAGGAAGGAGCTATTCATTATATTTCTATGAATGAAACTTGTTCAGGGAAAGTTATATTGTACTGATAACCAACCAAATAACATAGAGGTTCATTAAGCTGATGACACTGAAATAACTATACTCATACATAGAACTTAGTAATACTCAAGCTTTAAGTATATTAGAGAGTGATTGATTCAAGTATCTTGGTATCACTGATAATGTTAGCATTCCATAGATCTAACAATGTGCCATATTTCTTCTATAATAAGAGAGAAATGGCTGCATCTCACATTGTCCACAGAGAGGACATGTCCCCCGCTGGATTTAGAAACAATCTAGTCCATATTTAGATACACTGGCTTGACCTATTTACCGGGTATCAAATAAAACTGGTAAATTTAAGTAAGTCTCATAACAAAATACCACCAACCAACGAAACAATCAACCCACCACAACCAAAAGGCTCCTCTGCAGATCCAGATTCCTGTTATGACCTCATACACCCAGTGATAAGAGAGTTTCCTTCAGGCCCCTGAGGAGGGTGACAGTGGCTCTAATGTATTTTAGCTGAAGTAATTATAAGAAGAAATGATCAGCACGTATAAAGCAGTGCTGGACATACACACAACAAAAGGACCACGAAAACATAGCAAAACTGACGAGAGTTCTCAGAGAAACCATCCTTCCAGCACCCAGATCTCAAATTTCCGACCTCCATAGTGCTAACAAAGCACATTTCTGTTGTTCACTCTGTAGTCTATAGCCTTAACAAGCTAAAACAGTCTGCAACAAAAATTACAAAGTGAATTAGTGAGACATTCAACATATCTTAATCTATCTGTGTTCACAGCACATTTTCCAGTATTAGAATTTTTAGTTGCAGAACTGAAGGATGTAAGAAGCAAGTATCAGCTTTATTTAAAAGCTCTACATCGGGTGTGATGATGAATGCATACAGTCCTAAGACTCTAGGAAGCGTAGATAGAAGAATGGCAAGTTAAAGCACATGCTAGGTAATTCAGCAGCTTAATGAGAATGTTTCAAAATAATAAAAAAAAAAAGAGGCCAGGAATGTAGCCCAGTGCACAGGACCTGTGTTCAACTCCTAGTACCACAAAAAAACAAAAACAAAACCAAAAACAAAACAAAACAAAACAAAACAAAACAAAACAAAACAAAAACAACAAAAAGGTCTAGAAACCTAAAAGAAAAATAACAATTTCCATAATTTCTTTCTCTTTTTTAGAGGGGGGCGGTACTGGAATAGAGCTCAGGGCCTCGTCCTTGCCAGGCAGGCGCTGTCCTGCTAAGCTACATCCCCAGGTTCCATTTCCACAATTTCTATAGCTATTACCTCATTCATTTTGTAATCCTTTTGTAACCACTGTAACCTCATTCATTTTGTAACCACTAACCATTCATTTTCCAAACCTCTGCATCTCTGTTTTAGTTAGACTACTGTCAGCACCAGGCGTGAAGTGGAACCCCAGCAGGGGTCAGAAGTTTTCTTACGCCTCTTACAACTTATAACCTCCTCTGCACTCCATCACATGATCTCAGCTCCCACTCTGCCTGACAAAAATCACCTTCAGTATGAGCCCTTATTTTTTTTCCAGCAAAACCAGATTGCATGCACTGAGCAAGGTGTGGAGGAGTATCTGTGGAGACTCCTCAGGGCGTCAGCACAATAGAACGATAGAGCACACCAATGGTAAACCAGCAGTGTTGAGGAGGTGAGGCAAAGCCAGCGAACTACACAATGGGGCTTTGGGTGAGCTCCTCTCTTAAAGGGATTCCTATACATTAAAAATAAAGATTTGTAAACCACCTTAATGTTCATTCACCCATCTTCACAAATTGGATCTTTATAAATTGTTAGGAATAAAGTTTTAATAATCACTACCCATCACATTTACATAATAGCTTATTTTCACAAACATACCTGGTTATCCATTCATTTTTCCTTAATTTGACCTTCACCAAATAAGCAACTTCACTCTGCAAACAGTGGATTTGAGAAGGGAAAGACTGATGCGCCTGAGAATATACAAGGGTTTGCTGGGCGTGATCGGTGCCAGGTCAACCTCTAGGCATGAAGAAAGGCAGTTAACTCCTTTACCTTTCTGTCCAGCAGGGGTTGGATGCGTAGTTAGTAGCTGAGAGAGAAAAGCTTCTTCTAGGAAAGTATCAGAAGATGCATTACCTGGTAAATTTAAAGGTGTGTTTACAACTGTGAGAAAAAGTTAAACTACAAGTAGTTTTTACCCAAAGTTTTACAGACACTGTGAGAAAAAGGGATAATAGTTTATTTTCAAAAGTTTTTTGGGGAGATATTCTCATATACTTAAAAGTTTATATTTACAAATAAACTGTAGTAAAATATAGCTAGAGCTTACTCGTTACATATGACCACAAAAATTTGTAAATTCATGACCAATATTGTCATTTCAGAGTATATAGTATTTGATCAAAAGATTTGTTCTCAAGGAAAGAATTTTCTTATTCATTGTAAACAAAATTTCTGGGGCTTCATGCAGACTTAATAACAGCTACTTTATGAAAAATGGCTCACTGAGGAAATCAAGAGGGAAATGTAAAAAGTTCTTGAAACAAGTGAAAATGCAAGCACAGCATACAGAAACATACGGGATATAGCAAAAGTAGAGCTAAGAGGGTGGTTAGTTAGTGCCTACATAAAAATTCAAATAAGTAGCCAATGATGCATCTCAAGGACCAAGAGCAAATCAAACTCAAAATTAGTGAAAGGAAAGAAATACAAAGGTCAGAGTAGAAATATAACCAAAATATAGACTAAGAGAAACAAAATATCAAAAGAACAAAGAATTATTTTTTAAAAGATAATGTACTCATGTTTAGCTAGACTAGAAGAGAAAGAAGGAAAACTCCAATATACAAAACTAGAAATAAAAATGAAGAAATTAAAATTAGTATCACAGGAATAGAAAGTGTCAATGAAGGCTATTGAGAACAGCTAAATACCACTGAATTAAAAAATACAGAAATAAATAAATTTATGTTTATATAAATTACCAAAATAAAATGAATTGTGAAGACATTAGACACTTTAACTAACCAATAGTGAGTGGTGAAATTGAACCAGTAATAAAGTCTCCCAACCAAGAAATGTCTGAGACATATGGTTCCACTACTAAATTCTAGAAGACTCTGAAGGAAGAAGAAACACTGAATTCTTTTCAAACTAATAAAAAATTTGAAATGAAGAGAATTCTTCCAGGCTCATTCTGTGATGTTAACATTACTTTGACACTGAAATCAGACAAGAAAACTATAGGCCAATATTTCTAATAAACATAGATGCAAAAATTCCCAAGCAAATACTAGAAAATTGAATTCAACAGCATATCAAAAAGATCAATGATGAAAGTGAAATCTCACAAGTGAGATTTATCTCTGGGGTACAAGGAAGCTTCAATATATGTAAAGCAATAAATTCAACAACAGCAAGAGCAAAAATTCTATGATTATCTCCATAGATGCAGGAAAAAACATTTGATAAAATTTAACATATGATATGATAAAAATCTCTGAACAAATAGAATAAAGGAAATATTTCAACATAGGAAAGGTTATCTATAACAATCATATAGCTAACAGCCACGATTTTTTTCCAAAATTTTTTGAATAAGACCTAAATATAAAAGAAATAAAATATCCACAAAATAAAAGTAAAAATAAATGAATGGAATTATATCAAACTAAGGCATTTCTGCATAGCAAATAAAATAAGTGGAAGATAACCTAGAGAATGGGGAAATTATTGCAATCTCTTCATCTGACAAAGAATTAGTATCCAAAATGTGTAAGGTAACTTAAAAATTCAAGAAATAAAAATAAATTCAATTAAAATGAGAAATAGATATGAATAGCTGTTTCTCAAAAATGAAATTCTAATGGAAAGGACATTTATGAAAAGAAATTGCTCAATTCAATTAGCCAACATGGAACTGCCAGTTAAAATGATAACAAAATATCACCTCTATTTAAAACGGCTATTATCAGAGACAGAAAGGAAGGAAGGAAGAAGAAAGATAAGAAAGAAAGAAAGAAAGAAAGAAAGAAAGAAAGAAAGAAAGAAAGGAAGAAAGGAAGAAAGAAAGAAAAGAAATGCGAGAGAGGAAGGAGAGAAAAAGAAACACTCATACTGTGTTGATGGGAACGCAAATTAGTAGAACCAGGGAGGAGAACAGTATGAGGTTACTCAAGAAAAGAGAAACTAGATCTGCTCTGTGACGTGGCTACCCCACTGGTGTGTCCTTATGCAATGGAAATGAGAGAAGCATGTCTGAAAGACACCTGCACACCCATGCCTGCTGCTTCAATAGCTGAGGCATGGGGCTCATAGTATGTAAAACACAGAATCACTCTAGATGCGCATCAGTGGATGAGTGGATAATGAAGTGTTGTTTAAACACGTATGCAGAATAAAATATTATTCAAACATGAAAAGAAATGATATCTCACCATGAACAATGCAATGGGTAGAACTGGAAGACATTATATTAGGTGAGCAGACACAGAAAGACAGCATGTTTTTTGTCATGTGAGACTTTTAAAAAGTCAATTAGAACCTGTGATTAATAGTCTGGGAATTCTGAAGAGGATCAGGAAGAGTAGGAGGTCAGATAACTGGGATCCAAATAGAAATTAGATAGAAATAGTTAGTTCTATTGCTCCACAGACAATGTTATGTGAGAGAACAAAGCTTAAAGTAACCTATTATATTACTTATGAGCAACTAAAACAAAAGAGCCTGAAGTTTCCAAACACAAAGCAATGATAGAGATTTGATCAGTGTATATATATTTATTGTGCTCTTTAAATATGTGCAATTATTGTATCAAAAAGTTTAAACTTTTTAAGAAAACAGAAACTATTTTACCTAACTTAATGTTATTTTCAATGTTTACCCTTTTAATTTTATTGATAATCATTATATAAATATTCTGTTGAAGCAAAAGAAAAATGGCTGGGTCAACCCTCAATGTATAGTAAATGATCCAGGATCTGATTATCTTACAGGGATGTCGGCACTCTGAGCTCTACCTTGTCTATTTACCTGGCTGTATTATGGATTAGTGTATATCTCAGCAAGCTGGTAATGTCAAAACAAGATACTTTTGTATTGGCTCCCTGATTAATCTCAAGGAAAGGATCTAACATTTTTTAGGTGTTGAGCTCCTTGATTCTAATTTTTCTTTTCCTCTGGCACTAAGTGACAGTGAACATCATGGGCATAGTGGATTTCTATATAATTGGTTTTCCAGTAATTCTTGTCCAGCCCACTAAATGGAAGGTCAGAAAGGCAGCACATAGAGCATCTAATCGGTAAGTGGCTTCCTAGGAACCAGTACTTGATATAATATGTCAGATGATCATTCGGTGCCAGGTAAAGCTGACAGATTAAAAATGAACAAACATCAGTGCAAGTAATCCTATATGCACTTTAAATTCACAAGTTGTTACAGTTTAGACCTAAAATGGCCACAAGAAGCCTCATGAACATCACCACTGAATTAAATTACTGAAGAGCTCATAACTGAATATGCTGTTACTAGATGGAAATTTAGTGGAAAAAGGAGCCCCTGGGGATAATCTGTCTTTCTGTCTCTCTGTTTCTATCTGTCTGTCTGTCTGTCTGTCTGTTTTTCTCCATCTCTGTCTCTCTTTCCTCTCCTCCCCTGTCCTCTCTCTCTGGCTCTTCTTGTTCTCTCTAATTCTTTGCTGCCATGGGTTGAGCAGTTTCTTTCATCACATCTTTTGACCAGGCCAACCTCGCATCTACCTTGGAGGCAGCCAACCATGGACTGACCCCTCTGAAACCATTCACCAAAATCAACATTTTCTCCTGATGTTGTGAATATCAGGCATTTTAGTCCAGGTATGAAACAGTGACCAATAAACACATAATCACATTTCTCCTGTTACACAATTTCCTTACATACATTCTGTCTTTCTTGGGCTTCTTTATCACATATTTCTGGTATTGTTCTTAAATCATCGCTATCCCTGAGCTCAACATTCCTGCCAACGTCTAAAAATCCTGACCCGTTTCTTACATCGAAGAGCAGTTTCTCTCTTTCCATTTGTAGCAAGACCTCAATTTGGTCACTGGTGTGAACACTGAATTGACATCCAGTGTCCTGTGTCCACTCTTTTCTTGCTGAACTGCTTAACAAAGACATGCTAGTCCATGTGGTATATTTGTAGAATTAGAAAAATGTGTCATTTTCTGAAAGTAATTTATATCCATGTATTAGAAACAATGCAAATTTACAATTCAGTAGTAACTACACAGTAAAAAGGTCTACAACAATAATACCTAACCACCTATGGATCTCTACCCGATTTGTCCCCTTCCTGGTGACTGTGACTCAGTTCTGATTGTAAAAGTAACATGGATGTCAAACAAGGAAATGTTAAAAGTTAAGGAAAAAACTGTAAGGTGACAAAGAGATAATGATAAACTAAGTTATTCTTTTTGTCATCTAATCTAAGCCCATCAAACTGGTGCAAGTAAAGGAGACTTAGTGGAATAAAACAGAAAAAAAAAATGTCACAAACAATCTCAAAAAATAGGCACAAAAGAAAAAGGTTGGAACAATTCTTAATATGATCCATTGGCACCCTGCTGTCCTCCAAAAGCCTTAGCTGTAATTCTGATTCCTCTTTTACTTTCTTTTCCAGTTGGACATGTTAATGTTATATTCTGACTTGTGTCTACATCTTTTTGTTCAAATTATTAAGAAATAATGCATGAACAGTTCATTCAGCCTGTGGTTGCTCATACCTGAGTGAAGGGTGGGCTAGCAGCCAAATCTCAAAGGAATCATGATGATTTTAGTTAGAATTACATGGAACTTTTAAATTAATTTAGGCATAATTTTATGGCATAGAAATATGACATCCCCATTCAGTTAGTCAATGGTTTTCTTTTTCTTAATAGTGTAGTAGTTTTGGATACCTGTATTATTTTAATTCCCAAGCATTTCATCTTTTTGTTGTCTTTGTGAATAGAATAGTGTCAAACTATATTTTTACATTCAACATTTATACATCTACATATTTATGGAATATGATTTATTTTAGTGATTACCTATTACTGTTGCTCATTTGTTTGTTCCTCTGAAGGCCTTGGAAAGCCTTGGAGAAATACAGTAATTCTTACTCATCTAAAATAGGCCACTGATAGACTTCTAGGCAGATGGTGTTTTATCGCTGGGCTTTGAAATAGTGGGTAGGTCTGCATTCACTATCTCCTAATTTGCTAATAATCACCTAAAATCTTTCTGTTGCTTACTTAGAGGTTTCCTCTTTACTATGTCCAACATCAGCAATACTAGTTGTTCCTTATAATGGCTTTTTTACTCTTCCTCCTTATGGAATCTAATATTTACAGGCATCTGTATGCTCAAAGTATGCCCACCTTATCAGTGATGCTAACTCTATCATTCTATATGTTCCACCTCATCTAGCGAAGCACAGTCATTCTCATTCATCCCTGTCCTTTATTTGTGTCTCCTATACAAATAACCAGAAAGTTGATTATGGATATCAGAAAGCTTTCTCATTGCTGGGACAAAATACTTCACCACTGCAATTTAAAGGAGAGGTTTATCTTGGCTTAGAGGATTTGGTCCATAGTTGGTTGGCTCCAAGGCAGAAACAATATGGTGGAAAGCATAGCAGAGCAAACTGCTCACATCTTGGCAGCTAGGGAACTAAAGGACAGTAAGAATGGAGGAGCCAGGCATCAGAGTGGGTCCTTCCAGGGCACACCCCAGTGACTTACCAGTAACCACGCCCATTTCCTAGCAGCACTTTCAACCACAACCTCATCAGTGTGTTATCCCAAAAAATAATATAGTGCCTGCACCAGTTTCCAGAAACCATTCCACTGAACACATAAGACTGTGGGGGTGACTTTAGATCTAAACCAAAACAAGTTCTTATGATCCTCTATTGAAGTACTTAGGAGGTTTTAAAATTAATTGGATACATGTCACACTAGGGAAGTATTCCAACATGTGTGGCAGATTACACATTCTTGACTTGTTGTGTGATTTACCAAAGGTCTGCGTTATTTAAATAATGACCACACAATAAAGGATAATGAAGAAGACAATAAAAAAGAATCCACGTGTGTTAGTAGAGTAAGTCACTAACTTACAAACATGTAAGTTGCAAACTTTCACAGGGACTCACTGACCTTGCAATGTGAGCTTTTGTAGATATGAACAAATTGCAGATGTCCACCGAATATCGTCACAGCTGTGCTGCTGAGGCCTTACTGTACAGTGCTTGATCAGAGCCCAAAGCGTCCAGAAAGAAGAGCAAAACTAGAGGTGATGTGCAGAAGACTGCTAAAAATGCAAAGCAATATACAGCTCATATTTATGCCAAAAGTGTGTAAAACTCACTTTGCTGGATTCATGAATGAATCTGACTTATAAAAGTTCTCGCGGGTCAGAGCTTGTTCTTGAGTTAAGGAGTTACTGTGTTTTACACTCTGACTTATCAGCACCATCCTCTACTAGTGGCAACCTGTTGTTGAAGGTAAGGTTGTGGGAAGAATCACAGTGAAACCTGAGGCGGGCAGATTAGACAATCTCCCAGTCACAGTCGTTTCTAAAGGAGTAATCTTCACACGCAGCTACACAGTATTATGCTTTAAAATATTTGCAACCAACAGACTGCTTCCTTTCATCCCAGCAATTTCTCGAATGAAAACAACTTTTTACTCACCCACATAAAGCACTAGGTTTTTGGAAACAACAGGAGAAACACCAGAGAGCCACAATAGTAGTTCTAAAGGCATCAGTTGTAATGTTCCCCCATATTACCTTGTCAAGCTCATACACTGATCTGGCTTTAATATAGCAAAAGCTAAATACTCAGTGTGCTTTCAAATGGGAACAAAACCATACTTCTTTGTCTCTTTGTATTTGATCACTTTGCATAGGTTCCTTCTACTGCAAAGCTCAAGTCAAAAGCTTGCGATAAAGTATTGTGTTTGTCTATTCAGAACAGCAAATCTGTTATTGTGATTCTTTGAACTATGACTTTCGGCACCAAGCACACCCCTTGCCAAAGGCTCGTGTAGATTGAGTCAGCCTGCTCCACGTGCAGTGGAAAACCCCCAAGGGAGGGCTCTGAAGGTCTTTTTCCTAGCTGTACCATTCAGCACATTGGTGAGCCTGTGTAAGACATTTAACGGCAGAGAACAATGTTTTCATCCATAACATAGTGGTCAAAACACTATCCTAAAGGCTGGGACATGGTTCCTTCAGAGTAACTGTACACAAGTCACTGTTGGAATGTTGGCAATGATTTAAGGGAATGATCAGCACAGCCCAGAATAGAAAGCAGAGTTTAGATGTCAAAAGGCATAAGAAATCATAGTAGACCTGACCAAATGTTTTATTTTGCAATCATTAGAGGTTTGAATTTAACTTTGTCCTCATTTTGAATTTTCAGTTAATATTTTGATTTCTTTGTTATGCATCTAAGCAAATAACATGCTTTGGTATCCTTGGGGAAATTCATACTCTGTCTCAATTAGGCAAAGGCATTCAATGACATTTTAGCTGAGGATATAAGTGATGAATAAACAAAAATTTTTCAAAAATGTATTAAAAGTATAAATAATCATTTGGGGATAATGTCCATACTTTTAATTTAAAAATTTATACTTTGCAATCTAGACTTGCCCTGTATAATACAATCATCCCTTAGGGTCTCCAAGACTTCATATTCCAGGAAATCCTGCCTCCAAGGATACAAAATTCTGCAGATACTAAAGGGCCTTGCATTAAATGACATAGTATTTTCCATAACCCATGCTTATCCTCCATCTACATTAAATCATGTCTAGATTATTTGTAATACCTAGCACAATGTATATACTATATAAGTTGTTATAGTTATTATGATGTCTAAGAAAATGACAAGGAAAAATTTCTGTAAGGCTTATTTTTTTAAATATCCATTTTTATATATAATTGGTCAAAATATAAAAACACTTAGATATGAAGGACTAAGTTAATAGCCACT
Organism: Cavia porcellus; assembly: GCF_034190915.1. Classification (NCBI taxonomy): domain Eukaryota; kingdom Metazoa; phylum Chordata; class Mammalia; order Rodentia; family Caviidae; genus Cavia; species Cavia porcellus. The sequence goes on along the minus strand of NW_026947494.1, from coordinate 74,785,908 downwards.
GGTCACACTTGATTGTTCAACACCTGAAACATATCTACTCAAACTGAGATGTGTTCCAATTTTACCAGATTCAAACTGAAGTATGAAAAATATGTAGAATTTCTCATTATTAACTTTATACAATTGCAAGTTGAATGACAACACCTCATAATATTGTATGGTAAAAAAAAAACGCATTGTTAGAATGAATTTCACCTGCTTTCTGCAGCTGTAAGGAAATATAAAATTCCATATCCGAATATCATTTCATTCGTATTAGAAAGCCTTGCTCTAGATTATTTTAGATTGTATTAGAGTATCTCAGTACCATTATTTTAAGGTACTTCTTGAAGGATTACTGAATCTACTTGAAAACAAGAGTTATGCTTCCCTTTATGATTTCAAATGGATTATAAAAACTACAAATCTCAGAAATGTTTTGTGTCTGTGTGTTGAAGAAACAGATGCTTGGTGAATCACTATGGAGACCACTGGCATCCTTAGCAAAGCTGAGTCCTGAAATGAGATTCCCTTCGTAGTTCACTGTGGTCATGGTCTCTGCACTCCGATGTTGGTCCTAGAGGCTTCTCCAGATGATGCAGGTGTGTGAGACAACAGGAAAACATGTGTGGGAATAAAGGGCCATGAAGGAGATCAAACTGCACATATTAGTGCCGGGAACAGAGACATCTGCTGCAACTCTCAAGCAAATCAGTAGATCATTTGTGTTTCCTATTTGTTGTGTCATCTTCACATACATAGCCCCAGAAGAGAGGATCCACATGTAGCCCAGGATGCTGCTCTACACAGGCAGAACTGTGATTGAGCCTTTTCATAGCTTCATGTGACTTATTCTGCACACTAGTGTCAATGAGATACTACCACATAAGATCCTTTTTTGTCTAAAACTGGTTTAGCTGTTAAGTCTTGGCATGAAGGATTTCATGTTATAATAGCACAATTCACAATAGCTAAGTTATGGAAGTGGCCTATATGCTTATCAATAGATGAATAGGTAATGAACAGGTGGCATATAGACACAGTGGAGTACTACTCAGCCATAAAGGAGGGTATGTTTGAATTATTTGTAGAAAATGTTTCGATTTTGAGACCATAATAATAAGTGAAATAACTCAGGCAGAGAAGACTAAATTATCATCACAGGTTTTCTAATATGAGAAACTCAAAAGATAAGTAATTTAAAGATAAAAATAGTAGAGAGATGGTAGGAAACAAGGAGGTAAACTGTGGATATAAATGTGGAAAAGGGAAGGAGGGAGAGAGGAGGGAGTAAAAATGACCACAAACTGGTGTGTGTATACCACTTCCACATGTGAATGTAATTATCAAGTATTACGGAAATACACTAGTAAAGGGGGAAATTATTTTATGATGTTCTAGATAATGATAATGCATTGTACATTTAAAAAAGCTGGAAGAAAAGTTTTTCTATTAAGAAGAAATAATAAACATCTGAGGAAATAAGTTAATCCTGATTTAAATATTATATAATGTATGCAAGGGTCAAACTATCCCATAGTACCCTACAAATACAAGTTTTATTAATGCATCACTTAAAAAGTTTAAATGAGTCAATAGTTTGTGGAACATATAAAAGATTCTGCATACAAAAGGAAAACCTCTTAGGAATTTTTATTAGATTCTAAACGACTGTAAATCTTTGTAACTGAAATGGAGCAAGAGGAGCTTGCTTATGAAAATCAAGTTTCAAAGTTGTCCCAGTTTAATCTATTCTCACTTTTGTAGGAATGCAAAAGATAATTATAATAACTGCAAATTGGTAGTTATGTGTTCTAGACATAATCCCAAAGAGGTAATGGGCTTAGATTCTGGAACTGCCTCTTAACAAAAATATCTGCCACTGTTGTTGACATGATAAAAATGAAATGAATAGTTCAAGAGTCTGAGATGTGCAGGATAATCCTCTGATCACATCAAAATTTCTGAACGGGCACACCAACAGTAAGCAGATTAATCCTGATCCATTTGTCCTCACAACAAAGAAAAAAGAGCAAGGAAAAACAAACAGGCTTGGAGAGTTTACAAGTCTGTACCTAAAAATATTTTGTTTTGTTTTCTTGTAAGACTACAAAGAAAACCTCTTTCTCAGTTGAGCTGGCAGCATAAAGAAGAAGCCGTAAACATTAATGTGAAAACCCACTTGCCAATTTCATCTCATCCTTAGGTAAAAAAATGAACGTGTGAGGTCAGTGGGTAAATTTCAGAGAGGTAAAAGATCAGACAGGCTGCTACACCTCAGCCGCAAGTGCGCACTAAAGGTGGGATCTTTATCATTAACGACTGGCCCAAGACCCTCAGGAAGGGGCTGAGCTGCTTCAAAGCAACAGTCAAACAAGGAGCTATTGCAGTAATAATAATAATTCAGCCCTGCAGGTGTCACAGCTGTCCTGTCAGTCTGGCACTGCTGCTCTCTTGAGTTATTAACTACGTCAGGTGTTCTCCTGACAAACAGAGGGTCTGAGGAGCTTCATGATAATCACATTTATCAGATTCTGTACCTCTCTCCTAGGAGTAATTAGTTAATTGTCCATAAAGGGCTTTGAAATGAATGTGCCTAGAATCAGGATTTTAACATACAAGCGTCAACTTGAAGGAATGTCAGGACTATTTGCTATTAGGCTAAGAGTGACAGGCATATAATAATGGATATATTATGTTGTTTGGTCCATGATTATCCTTCCCATTCCCCTAAAAATTGTTTTTCAGAGTTTCCTCCTCTTAATCTACAGCAGAGATTGTTGTCTGTAAAGTGCCTTTATTAATCCTGTAATTTCTTATAAAATACACATTGTTGAGTAACCTTTAATTTATGAACATGTGTTTGCTAACTCAGCTTTTGCTGGCACTAAAAAGCAATAATATAACCTTGGTATGTTCCCTTAAAACACACACAAAAACCTCATCTGAATAAACACAAAAATGGTACCATAGATATTTCTTAGCTCTTCTAGTTTTTCTTTGGTTAGAAGCACAGAAACAGAGATTATTTACTCTGAAATGATACTGGATGATCAATTGGCTAAACTGTCATGTTTATACAAGTTAACTCCTTGTCTCATAGTTGCCTCAAAGTTTTCTGCATTCCTAAGCGTGGCCCAGACCACAACACTAAGAAAATGGGCAGCACCATTCTGCCTGTGCTTTCTGGATCCTGCCTTAGTAACGTGGCGCCCACAGCTGGACTTGCATGCTATACTTCCTCTATCCTAAACCATCTGAGTAAGGAGGCCTCCGTGATAATTTGGGATGGCAAAGGAGAAACAGATCATAACTGCATGGCAACAGTCAAACTGATGCTTAGACCTCCTAGTCCTTAAAAATTCCCTTAGGGCTAGAGTTAGGGTTGGAATTAGGGTTAGGGTTAGTCCCTTTGACTAACTAGTTCTGAATGGAGCCAGCTCAAAAACATAGGGATGAGCAAACATCCTTTGCTCTCCAGAGCTGAAGTACATGGTCTGGAGATGCCCAGTGTTATCCCGTTATGCACAGCCAGGAGCTGAGCCATCATCCTAGGGTCTGCTGACCTCAGCCTGATATATGTGACATGCTACAACAGAGTCACAGTGAAACAACTCCAGCACACCTGCGCTGAGGGCCAGAATGTTCGTCAAGTTGGTGATATCGACACAGGGATGTCAGGAAACCCAGTTATGCCCTGGCCCATTATTGATTTTCATCCTGACTGGGGGCAGCATCTTAACGATTTTTGTGTCACCCCTGTAATATTCTTATATGGAGGTTGTGTTCAGTGCTGCTTTGGCTGCAGCATTTCATTGCCTCCAAAATAGAATATGCCCATCTGGGAGCATCTGATGTTATGAAGAGCAAAGGGACAAGAACGAAATTATAATAAGGCCATGGGGTTCTGGCCAGAGGCAGCCAGCGTTTCATGCTTACCATTCGGACACTCATAAGCCGCTGATAGCTCAGTCACTTTGCAACTAGTCCATTCCCTTTCCCAGCCCTGTTCTTTTTCAGAACAAAAGTTGTATAATTGAAACAATGGAACTTTTATCTCAGTCCATGGACCATAATTTGATGAGGTCTTTATTTATTGTAAGGATTAGTTTCTGTGGCCTGGATCTGAGGTCTCCATTCACTAATTTTGGGAACAAAATTCTCCCAAACCATCAGCTTCTATATCTGTAAATAAAGATGAACTTAATTGATACTTATCTTATAGGGGTGTTGTAAGGATTATGTGAGTCAAGAGATATACATGCTGGGCAAGCTGACAAACATCTCTCAAATGTTAGCTATTCCACCAGCTTCTTCTTTATCAAGTCCAAGAATTAATAGCCCAGATGGGAGAAAGGGCTGCAGCAGGGTTTGGATAAGAGCTCAGAAAGGCTTGTGTATTAAAGACTTGATTTTGGCCCATGGCCCTTGTGCAAGGTGGTGGAATTTTTAAAAGATGTGGCCTAGGGGAGGTCTCCAGTCAATGCAAACATGTCCTGTATTGGGGCCCTAACCTCTTCTTCTTCCTATCTTTTGTGTCCCAGCCATGAGTTAAACAGTCTTTATTATACCAGAAACTCCTGCCATGATGTCTTACACCTCCAGCAAAGACTGAACATAACAGGCCTACCAGATCATGTACTGGAAACTTCTAAACTATGAACAAAATATTAAGACCTGGAGATGTAGGTTATTGGTAGAATGCTCGACTAGAATGCGTAAGGCCCTGCGTTCAATCCTCATCCTCACATATGAAAGTAGCAACAGTGCACACTTAGCTCTTAGCCTGGGTTCTGAGGCAGGAGGATCTATTGAACGCAGAAGTACAAGACCAGTCTGGGCAATATACAAAGGCCCTGACTCAAAAACAGTAACACACCAGCAAATGTAGGATGAGAGCAGGTGCTGGAAGGCTCATTATCTATTGAAACAGATTTGCAAAGTTGATTGTTAAAGAAGTTCTCAGTTCTCTAATATAGCAGGCCAAAGAAATCTTTTTGCCGCAATTTTGTGTTTTCAGTGCAAGCTCTTTGATGCAGTCCACTTCTGAAAGAGACAAGCAGTTCACTCACCTCAAAGTGAGGGAGACACTGTTCCCCTAAATTCAATAGGCATTTCAGCATGTAAGAAAATCCAAATCTATTCCTTTGGTTTACAATATAAGATTACTCAACTAGTTTTATTGTTTGTTTTCCTTTGAAAAATCATTCAAATATTTATTCTATGTGTTCTTTGAATTGTTTCCAAATGCTTGATTAATGTTATGGGTTTATTTAACAGCATGTTAAGCAGTTTAATTATGACTGTGTTTTCATACCAGTGTATGTAACTCAGGATCTGGAGCAGGGAAACTGCTTAGAAAGGTCACACAGCCACAGCACAGTGCCAATGTCCTGATGGACAGGACTCTGTGTCTGCCGTTTTCCATAGCACAGGTTTTCAAAGTTCAACTGCAAGATGGCTGGTGTGCATGATTCCTCAGTTCCCACCTGAGCCAAGCAGAGGTCTGCTCAGATCTTTTATGAGCATGAGTTCTGCCAGTGGCTTTCTATGTTCCTGTGTATCCTGGGCTTTTCTTTTTGCTTTTTTTAGTACCAGGGATCAAACTTATGACCTCACACTTGCCAGGCAGGCACTTAAGCCACTGAGCTATATCCCTGGCCTCTTGGACTTTTTCAAATGCCTTAATTTCTGAAAAAAGTTCTCCCCAGATGTTCCGCTTGGCTTTGGTATTCTATTGTTTCTCTTGATTGTAATTTGTCCCTGGTAGCACAGTTGTTTGTTTGTCTTACAATATTTTCAAGGAATTTCCACCTCTTTTCTTCATTGAGTGGGGAGAGCTAGGAAAAGCTAGGAAAAACACTTTCTATTGGTCCTTCATAAAAACTCCAGGCAGATTAGAATAGAAAACAGCTCCTTTTTGGGGAGAGACATACATTCAGTCTATACATATGTCCTTCATTTTGATATGTTACATTATATTAATTTATTTTCAAATGTTAACTAACCTTTTATTCCTCTGATAAGTTGCACTGGGTCATAGTATATAATTCTTTTTATATATTGCAGGGGGTTTTTTTGTATTTTATGAGCATTTTGCATTTGTATCACATGGGAAATTGGTCTGTAGTTTATGTGGTTTTTATTGGCTGTAGTGTCTGTGTAGTTTTGGCAGCAGGGTAATACTGGCTTTACAGAATGGGCTGGAAAAATCATCCCTTTTCTTCTAAAATCTTTGGAACAGTGGGTGAAGTAGAGGAGTTAATTCTCATTTAAACATGTGGTGGAGTTAATTACCAAAGGTATCTTGATCAGGCATCCTCTCTGGTCTTTCTTTGTTTTGCTGATGATTTGATTTCATAGAATTGTTTAATTTTCTATTTCTTCTTGACATATTTCAGTAGTTCATGTTTTTCTAGTTGTTCAGTTTCATTGAAGTTTTCTAATTCGTTGCCAGATAGAAGTTCTTGAGCATTCCTTACAGTCCTCTCTGTAAAATCATTTTACCCCATTCCTGATTTTAGGACCTTAAGATCTCTGCCTTTTTTGTTTTCCACGTTTTCCGCTTGTGATGAAATAATGAAAACCAGACGAAGTACTTGAACAAGCACTTTTTCCTCAGAGTTGTAGACGCTGGGAAGTCCGAGGTCCAGTGGGCTTGGTTTCTAGCGCGGGTTATCTTTTGGCTGGTGGGTGGCCGCCTCCTTCCTGTGCCCTCAGTGATCTCCCTTGGAGTTTGCTTGCAGAAGGAGGCAGTGCGTCAGCTCGCAGGGGTAGCTCAGTGGCAGAAAACTTGGCTAACATTTGTAGAGATCAAAGTTCCTTCCCCCTGTACTGACTTCAAAAGTAAAAAAGATGAGTTAAAAAAGAAAAAAAAAAAAAGCACACAAGCTTTCTGGTACTTCGAAAAGGACAGTAATTCTGTTATGACTCATTCAATCACAAGAGCATCTTTATGGGCCATATCTCACATTGGTGATTAGAGGTTCAGAATGGGAGTTTTGTGAGGACAGTCTGTGTGGCGCCTGGTTGTCTAGCTATGGTTAATTTTTTTTTTTTGATCTTTTAAAAGATTTGACTTTTGATTTTGTTGATTATATGTATTTTTTAAAATCAACTGTTGTTTAATTTATTCAAACTGAATACTTCTAGCTCATGTATATGTAGTTTACCCTCCAGTATGTCTAGATTAGGCTACAGCCCAGGTTCCAGCCCACAAAAAAATACTTAGATGATTCCAAAGTACTTGTAGTGAAAAATATGCAAGATGTATAGCCCTAGGGGGGCGCTCAACCATATAAAGACCTAGCTGTTCAGGAAAGAGGCATGTGAACAAACGGAGTCAAAAAGCACTGAGGAGAGTGATTAATGTTGCGGAGTAGAGCTGGGGTAAGCAGGGAAATCTGAGAAAGAAATGACAACTGAACTGAACTTTAAAAGTACAACAAAGTTTTAGCCACCAAAACAAGGGGGCAGGAGAGACAAGGGAAAGCAAGGGAAGGTCATCAGGGAAGGAGGCCAGGACCATGAAAACCAAAGAGGCCGTTTACTGTCATGCATGCAGGACGTTTTAGCGCGATGATGCCGCCAGCTGGCGCAGGCATCACCGTGTGAGTGACTTGCTAGCATACACCTCCTCTGCCGGCATCTCTTTTTAGTCTTGCTCTAGCTTTAGCTAGGTTGTCATTCTTTTTAAAGAAAAAATGTGAATTCATTTTAAGTTCTTTTAATTAGATCATAACCGTTCTTCTCCACTGCCATTCGGGTAGAATTTACTTACCAAGGGTAAGTTCATTACCAAGGGACACAATTGGTTCATTACATCAAGAGAGTAGGCATGCAGGGAATTGGGTACACGAACGCCAGGTGGTAAGGATTATATTAAACATGGCATCTACGTCAGTCAATTAATTAATGGAAAAGCAGGTGCTTTGAGATAAGTGACAATGCATTTTCTGTCATCTTAAGCAGAAAAATATTCTATGTTCAGGTAGCCAGTAAATGATAAATGAAAGAATGACATTTGCTAGAACATAAAAATAAAATAAATATAGGAATTATTCTATAATCATTGACATGTACATTAACACCAGAAACTAATTTCTGGTACATGTAAAATATTTTTTCTAAAAACGTCTGAACTCTGTGCATTTAAATTTATGGTAGACACGATTTAAAATCAGCTGTATCTTCTTTGCTATTTGTCTTCTCAATGGCTCACTTAGAATTATCCTGCTATGATAATCATGGTACTCTCTTTTCAAATTTTTGTTAGGCTCACAGAATTAATTAATAAGTTCTATATGAGTTATGAATTTTCAATTAATTGGTATCAATTTATTGATGTTAATTGACAAATTCTGCAAATTGAATGATTGATTCTGTAAAATTTCTTATTGTGTTTCTGGATTTCTAAAGAGATATAATTCTTTTCTCCACTGGACAGGAAGGTTATTTTTAAGAATAAAAGATGAGCTAAAGAAAGAAAAATTTATTACAAAACAAACTTGGTTTTACAAAGCTTTAGAGCAAAATGTTCTCTTCCCTTGAGCCATGACCTGACTTTCTCACAGAGACAGATTTCACTCCTGGAATCTCAGTGGCACAGCAAATCCTCACACGGCCCATCGGGCTCAGCTTTCTGTTTTCTCAATCGAGTCCAGCTTTAATCTTACTGTGTCATCTTTAGGGCAGCATGACCAAGAGTAACTACCTGTGATTAAAACTGTGATTTTCCATCTCTTCAACCAGGTGGGAGCAACCAGGCACATCAAGGAGTCTTCAGACTTTGCTCTTCAAAAATCCAGAGGGCTGCACGGTGGAAAAAGTCCAATTCTTATACCCAGAACTCCCTCTCCATCACACTTATCATTATTTTTGAGACAAAACCTTAGGAGTCAACTAAGTTCCAGATGAGGCTGCTTAAATTACCTAAAATATGTGTCTGTCACCCAATGAACTCATGCTGCAAGTGTACGGCCATGTGATCTATCCTGGTGGAGAATGAAATCTTTCTAGACTTGTGTTTCCTTTCAGTGGCACAACCGAGTTTGACCAGGTAGTCTCCAGTTTGTTTGTTTTAATTCTAAAATTCTATAATTTCTGAAAACATGTTAAAACCTCCCTAGCCAATGTAACAATTATTTATATTGTATTACCATTTGGTCATTTATTAATATATACTCCTCCTAATGAAGTGGCAGATACCAGATAGATTTCAGTGTTCCAGCTGTACTGACTGCCGGGTGAAATGCAGTGTCTGTGGAGGCTTCAAACTAATATATTTTTACCAAAATAGGAAAAGAGATCCCTGAAAGTTCCTCTTTAAATACTTTGAACAAAACTCTCTTGCTCCATTTTTAATTTTAATTCATTCAAATGGACTAGTCAATAGCCACTAATCACTTGGACACAAGCGATCTGGAAACAAAGTGAGAGCAGATTACACCTGTGACACATAATTGATTAATAGGGTCTCGAGATCACAGACAATTGCCCAACTTGTGATTCACATTTTATAAATGAGCTTCAAGTTGAAGTATTACATATGTGATTCTTGAATTCTCAGAGAAACCTTAGTTTGGATGTGCATATGTCCCAGTTTACTGTCTAACATAATCCTTTTATGCTTTCAAACTTTCTCCATGCCTGAAAGGAACAGAAAGGCAGTGCATACATCTGCCAGGCATGGCATGGGGAGAAACATCGCGAGGCTTCAACTATTACAAGGTCTAGTAAACAAACGCAGAGGAGTTAAGTTTTATTAAAAAACTGAGATGCAGTGGAGAATTTTGGGTTTTCTACTCCCTCTGAATTTTGGCAGTCCCTGGTGGTGTGCCTGGTCATAACTGTGGAGGGGCTTCCTCCCCACTATGCAGACGTCTTCTTTTGCTGTCCTTGCAGTGATGCCAGGGGACAGGCACAGTTACCACCTTTTGCTATGTGGAAGGTAGCTGAAGCAGAGAAACTATAGATATGTTCAATAGGGCTCCTCAGGTGGTCAGTGGAAGGGAGGAAAAGGGAACCCCGATCTTTTCTGCAGAAAAATGGTAACCTCAGCCTAACCACTCCTGAGGTTCCTATTTTTATAGAAATGAAAAGCAAATACTAAAAAGCTGCTTTAGCAAGGCCACTGCAAAGGTCATCTTTGTGATAAAAACATTTGCTTTTTATTAAAAAGTGACCCAGATTTCCCTTCTCATGCTTTACTGGCCACACTTATTCTACTGAAGAGGGTCATTTAAAAAAAAAAAAATGCCTCTTTTAACCATCTTTGTGCTTCCGTAGTGTCAAACTTAAGGGAAGTACTACACTAAGGATGGCTGATGGTTGCACAGATGAGCACACACACCCTCACCCTCACCCTCACTGAGGCTCACTAATGCTTGATACATAGCTGAAAACACACACATAGCAGTTTTCTATAATATATAACCTCTGTTTACAGTATTGTTACTACACTTGATCTCAGCCAAAAGGCTGAGAAGATTACAGTGTTGCTACTAAGATAAATGTTTGAATCTTTAGTAAGACTTTTTAGCACCCAAGTCATGGACCAAAGATTTTATGTCATCAAATCGTCTAGTAAAATTCACGATGTAAACACACTGGATTTACTGTTGCTCAGTCTCTCACTGAATATAAAAACTAATGAGGTCAAAAAAGCAAGAAAACTCATTGTGAGTCTGTATTAATTAACGGTGTGCTTGTTTGGTAAGAGGCTCGGTTGTTCGTTGGAATCTCTAGGGGATGGATTCCAGAACTCTCCATGGAAATGAAATTTGCAGATTCTCAAATTCCTCACATAAAGTGGTGTGGTATTTGCATATAGTATACACATCTCCTCCTGTATACTTAAATTAACTATAAATATCTATCACAATGTAAATACTGTGTAAATAATAGCTGTTATACCAGATTGTTTAGGGGATAAAATGAGAAAAAGTCTAAGTATGCTCAGAATAGGTGAAATTTTTTTCTGGCTATTTTCTATCTGTGGGTGGTTGAATACACGGGGTCCCACATCTGCAGATATAGAAGGCCTGTGGCTTCACACTGAATTTTAGGGAAAGAAACCACTGCCCCATTGCTAACAGATGGCCCTACAATCCACACAGGTGACACTGCAAAGTCCTCCGTGGTCACTGGGTGAAAGAAGGTCAGCAGGCAGGGAGAAACTGAGGGACTTCAGATTCACTGACTTTAGTTTGTACTTCCTTTATTCTGCTTTTAGTCAGTTTTTGGTATGAACGTTAAAATATACATATATGAAGAAGCTGGATAATTGCTTTGCTGATGATAATTTTTTTCAGCACTCTGTCTTAAATTTCTTGGTGACCATGACATGAAAAAGTGACCAGTTTTCTCATCTTAGAGGGACAGTCCTCTGTTCCCAGACACTCCCCAACCTCTTCCACAGCACACTTGCAATGCAGCCTTATTTTTCTTGGCCAAAAGCACCACTGTTCCCCTCCCAGTCTCATTTGGTTGATCCTACCCAGATGTCTTTATCCTCGTTCATTACCTGTCCACTCACTTTCCAGAGGTCAGTCCTTGTAGTTAAGCAGTCCCTTTCTCCTGAGCAGCACAGAAACATTTAGAAACATGGACTTTGCAGAGAAGTTGCCCTCAACGTTGCATATTTTGAGTGCTTGAACTGTACTGATTCACAGTTCCTTTACCCTCCTAAGCTGAATGATTTCTTAAACAAGTATTGCTTCATTCTTGGGATGGCTCACTACTCCTTTAGTCAAAGTAGAATGCTACTGGCCTAAATAAATCTTTGCTCCTTCAAAGGTGAATGTGTTCCTCTCCAGTTTCTGGTAGGATAATTGAAAATGGTGTTCATTTCCACAGAGGTCTCAGATGGATACTAGTTCATTCCTCTCCTTCTGAGTAGAGTCTGAGGCCCCTCAGTTACTCTATGTGTGATGCAGATGCCTCTGGACTTTCAAACCAGGAGACAAAGTGGGAACACTCTAGGAACACGCTACAGTGACATTTCTAGTCTAAATCTCAGTCAGAGTGGACTGAGAGCAAAAGCGATGTGCAGAATAGGTTGCTCTGCCATCTCAGTCGTTATCAAGACCTCAAAGTAAGCCCTTAACATAAAGGGATATTGACTAAGACTAGTGCTGTTGTCATATTCAAATTTGACAGAAGAAACACTGATTTCATTGAATTTTTCCATTGTGCTCAGTGTTCTTTTAAGTACCTTGTATTGATTAAGCATTTAGTTTTTGAAGCAATGATATAGTATAAGCAGTATCACTCCCCTTTTATAAATGAGAGGACTCAGACACAATTAAGTTAAATATTTTACTCAGTGATAGAATAGAAAGATAAGATACTTTACTGTTGGTGGTAAAACAGGAAGAAATAGGAAGATAAGATAAAATAGGAAGACAAGATTTGAGACTCAAATTAAAACTGCACCTTAAACTTAACTCTAATTCTAATTCTAAATTGTAATAAAATACTAAACCCAATCTCAACCCAATAAGTCCCCACAGAAATCTAAACAGGACCTTATCTCTAACCCTAACTCAAACCTACTGTCTCCAGAAACCATGCTCTTAACCACTGTGGTGCTCTTAACCACTATGGTAAATGAACTACTACATGCTGACCAATATTATTTGGGGGCTAGTGAAATTGGACAATTACTACATGTGGAAAATGCTAAGATATTTTCATGATAGCAACTGATGAATTTAGCGAATGACCACATACTCTGTATTTGCAATAAAAGAGTTGAGAAATTTATTTAAAAGATGCATTTGTCATTTATGCCTAAGTTCCATATAGCTTTCAAGCAGGAAAATGTTCTATTAAGACTAAAAGTTAAATCACTTGAAGATATGGAAGCTAAAGCATTAAAATGAGCTTTTCATTTTCAAAGCTGCTTGGCATTCCTTAAAAATGTTCTGCTTTCATGAGACTTTATCCTTCCTCAAAGATGCTAGCAAATAGCAACTCTGTTTTACCACTGAAGTAAAGTGCTGTCAAAATATTAAATTAGTTATATAATAACCCGGCTACTGGGAACACAAATACCAAGTCTGCTGCACCCTCAAAGATTAAAAGGGTACAAAGAAAAGTGGAAAACATCAAAATTCAAATGCGTTTCCATGGATAGAAAGCTTAGGCAGAAAATGATGGATCCTTCCCACCTTGTGAGCCAAATACTAGCTGTAGGGATAATAGAAATCAAATTTCACTTCAGTTTTAGATTTAAAGACAGTAACAAAGAAAACCACGCAGGGTCTACAAACAGGCCAGGTAAATCAGGTAGAGATGGCAGAAGAAAACATTTCTTATAAGGGACCATTCCAGAGATTTTTGTGCCAACAAAATTTAAAATGGTCTTTTTAAATAAATGCTTGTTGACTGAATGAAGGAAATAAGCCATTGCAGCTTACCGGTGCATTTGAATGGATTAATACGGATAGACTCCAAGATATTGATGAGTCATATCAATAATTTTAGCTGTGAAGTACTCTATCTGTGAAGAAAAACAAACCTTTATGCATTTTTAGGATATATATTTTTCTGTTTTTAGTGTTTTTTTCTTGAGTGAAAGAGATGTAAATACTTTAAACTCATTAAATAAACATTTTAAAAATCATGCTGATACAAATGTCCTTTTAAAAATAAAATCTGCTTAGGGATACTGATTGGATTGTGAATTTATTATCTTTAGTCATTCATGTAAATTGACAAGTAATTTAAGTTGATAAGATTTTCTAGGTTCTGGTACCTTTTTTCAGGGAAAAAGAATATAGAACAACTATTTGTAGGCTTTCCCAGCCTGGCCCCTCAGTAGTAGTGTCATTACCTAGCATGCCCTTTTTTAAATACTCGGTGCCAATCACTGTGATCAGCCACCACTGTGCTTTGATTTTTCTTTTACAGGAACTCAACAGTAAATTTTGCCGTGTGTTTAAAGTGAGCTGGTGCTTTCATAGAAATATGTGAGAGAACATATAGAAGACATGTTACTCTCTTGCTTATTGGCCTCCTCTGACCTCAGAACCAAATCTCAAGAATATTGACAATAGCATCTAAGGCTCCCCATGACTACCACAATCAATTTCCTCCTCAATCACAGCTTCGGTCAGTGTTTTTGTTCATAATAAATTTTTCCTTCTTGCTTTTCTTCCTCATGACAGGTTAAATGAATGACTTAGAGTGTATGCTTGTTGAATGAATGAAGGAATGGCCCTTGATTTCAAGGATACTTGGAATGCTAAAAAGAGAATAAACTATAAAACATATATATATATATATATATACACACACATATTTCATATTTACATGTGTAAAATCAAAGCCAAGCACAGTGGTGCATGCCTCTAGTCCCTGCACTCTGAGAGGTTGAGCCAGGAAGACTGAAAATTTAAGTTCAGTACAAAAAAATCTGCTCAGAGTCTGGGAAGATGGCGGAACAGTAAGCAGCAAACCAAAAAGGCTCTCTGAAAGAAACAGCCCAGATGCTGGAATACAGCATTCTGGAGAAGAAAAGCAAGAAAGACGTAGGTCTCTTTGATCCAGGAAGAAACTAAAGTGAGAATTGAAGCCCACAGAAAGAATTTTAAAAAAGAAAAACTTGCACAGAAGGCGGTAGCTGGTGGTGCTCTCACCAGAATTGGTCCCACTGTGCCGGAAGCACTGTTGGAACCCAGAGATACACCAGCACAGTGAAGCTGGTGGTGGGCAAGCCTGAAGGCCTTGGTGAGGAGGTATAAGGACAGAAGGGAACAGCAAACCAGAGAGCTGCACTGGCTGGTGTGCCCGAACTCCTGTGGCTGCAACTCAGCGAACTGCTCAGGTTCCCACCGTTTCGACTCACCAGAGCCACAGTCGTGCTGGGGTGCAGGCGCACAGTGAGGTCAGGGATCAGCGACCAACAGAGAGCGGAGCTGATAGGGGACCTGCACTGACCTGCAGTGAGTGTTGGGAATAAAACCCTTCCACAGGAAAGGGAATGACATCTTGGAATTGGGCAGGACTGGCAGAAACAAGGTACTGAAGAGACTTCGGTCAGTTGCTCCCTTCCCAGATGGGATTGTTCAGATGTGCTTGGCCTGAGTCATGCCCCTGGCTGGGAACCAGTAGGGTGTCCACACCAATTCCTTAGGCACTGGGCTGGCTGACCTGGAGGGGAGGGGCCAGCATACAACATCCCTATTTGCTCCTCAATAACACATTGCAGTAGGCAGGGTGACCTAGCCAGCACTTCAGATGAATCATAGCCAACAAAGAAAGAGACTGGGGCCTCCTCTATACACCTGTATAGAAGAAAAAAATATGAGAAGAGAAAACAATAAGAAAAGGCCGCCAGCCCCCAGCCCTGAGAACATTGATCGATAAATACAAAAGAGGTTGAGAACAGCAAACATGCAATATCAGACATGCCACCAGTGGACCTAAAGAGATATCTTTGGGACCTCATAGATAAGCTCAAAACTGAAATATTTAACCAAGTAAAGCAAGATATAAATAGATTAATAAAAGAAATGCTAAGCACCTCTCAGGAAGACACAGATAGAAGAATGGAGGAACGCAAACAAAGGAGAGAACCATTTGATGAAGAATATAAACAAAATATAGAATACATGAAGCAGATTCAAAGAGATTACCAGGAAATTAAAAACGCCACTGAAAGCTGGCAAAACTGCTTGAAACAAAACTAAGAATAGATTATCCAAACTAGAGGACACCTTTGCAATGTGGGATTATGAAAGGAAAAACTTTTCAAAAATAACAAGGAAACAAGCAGTAACAATTCAAAGGCTAGAAGACAACAAGAGGATCTATAACTTGAGAATAAAGAATGTGAATGAAGAAGCAGGGGTACAAACAAAGGAACTACAAAGGCCATTCACAAAAATAATTAAGGAAAACCTCCTAAACATAGGAAAAGGAAATGATGTGCAGATGTATGAGGCATACAGAACTCCAGCCACTTACAACCAAAACAGAGCCACACCCAGGCATATAATAATCAAGATCCCAGAAATTCAATATAAGAACAGAATATTAAAAGCTGTTAGAGATAAGAAAGAGATCACCTATAAAGCAAGTCCCGTCAGAATTATGGCAGACTTCCGACACAAACCATCAAGTCAAGAAGAGCTTGGAGCAAAATATTCCAAGCCCTGAAAGAAAATAACTTCCATCCCAGATTGATGTACCCTAAAAAACTGCCTCTAGAAATTAATAGAGAAACAAGATGCTTCCAAGACAAAGAGGAACTGGGGAAATTCACAACCACCAATCCAACTCTACTGAGAATACTACAGGGCCTTCTAGAGAAAGAGAAAAGTACTAGGATTCCAGAAACAGTGGGCCTTGATGAATGGAGCGGGAGCAGAAAGAAGAAGACAAACAGACAACTGACGACAAAAAAAGAGCATAACAGAAATGAAGCAGAGAAAGTTGGTTATAATCTCTAATATAGATGGCCTCGATACACTAAATTTAAAAAAAGAGAGAATCACAGGCAGAGTAGATCAGGAGGTAGGGTCTACTGAGATGCTCTTTATAGGAAATATAATTAAAATGAAAAAGAGTACATGGACTGAAAATCAAATGAGAAAAAAATGCTCTATGTGACAGGGAACCAGAGAGTAATAGGGGCAACTAGACCAGTATTTGTGGATAGGTTGGAAAGGCAGGCTTTAATAGGTAAAGGAATACAATTAGAGATCAAGTCCAGGAGGGAGAAGGTTTGGAATCGTTTAGGTAAATAGCAGGTTGCTCCCCCCACCCCAATCTAAAAACTGAGGTTGTTGGTGAGATCCAAAAATTCACAGTGCACCCTGGGGGAGTGAAAGGGGAGAAATAGTGTTAACAAAGATGGCAGAAGATATTATTAATAGTGTATCAAGAATTAAAACCCATATTACTTGCACCACTCTGCTTAGATAGATTTTATTCTGTCCCAGTTTGTCTACTTGCATTAGATTTGAGGGCACAGACAGCTATCCCCCAAAACATCAGGATATAGCACAGTAACCATCTTTAATTTCCTGTTAACTTAATCTGGAGCCCTGTATGACTTATTCTGTTTTATCACGACTGATCTTAGTTAAATCTGGTTTGTTTGATTACTGTTTTATTCAAAACTGTTATGATTGATAGTATGAAGTCTGAGAGTATAGGCAATTACACTGAAGATGACAAGATTCACTATGGTACCCATTCTGGTTTGATTAGTACCTTTTTTTTGAAGTTTTACACTGTCTACAAAGTTGTGTTTTTATTAATATTGTTATTTACTGATATATTCAATTATACTATATCTGTATGATATAGCCAATTCTATTGAAGATAACAAGAGCAACATAGTAACCATGGTAGAACTCCTTGTACAGTCGTCTTATATGTCTTTTTCATTTCATGTGTTTATAGGAATATGTTTTGTTTTGTCTTGCTTTGTTTTGTTTCTCTTTCTAATATAGAAAGGATAGAAATACATGTTAAGACTCATGCATGCCTAGAACCTATAAACAGTTTACAAGAACTGATCTTATGACACATGATGAAATGAACAAATACTTTGAAGAAAAAGACACTACAGTTCTCAGTGCTGACCCCGGAGTGTGATGATGTGAAACCCAGAAATACTACTATTCTTTGTTCAGAGTGATTTTAGCCTGCTTGGCTTTGTTCAATCTCAACATAAATGAAGATATGGATAACTGCATGTATGTGTAAGTGTATAGCATTGACAACCATATTACTAAGTTTTTGTTGGATAGTTGAACAGAACTGGTTGCAATCTCACTGTTTGAATACCCACTTTATATGCTCCACTTGAGTATCTTGAATAACTATTTGTAAGAGGACAATCTGTAATCATCAAGTAGAGATTTCTTACTGTTTATTCTTTCTTTGAAAGTATATATTATTTCTACCCACTTTCTGTTTTGTTTAGGCTTTCTTTAAATAAAATTTTTTAAAAATCTGCTCAATGTAGCAATTTAGCAAGATATTATTTAAAAATGAAAACAAACAAACAAATAAAAGGGTTGGCTGTGTAGTTCAGTGTGAAGGTCCTGGGCTCAATCTCCAGTACCACTAAACAAAAGGGATGGGTATCAAATGTGCAAAATTTGCTGGCCTTAAAGCAGTATCACATTCAAGGAAAGTGAAAAATCTGCAGTATAATTTGGGGAAAAGGTTTGGTGGGAGTTCCACATGTTCATATGACAAAATGGCAGGGAGAGATCATTTAGCTTAGAAATGGCTGGGCAGTGGCTCAAAGGCATTGGTGAAAATGTCTTGTGGGAGGGATCAAAACACAGAGTATGATACAGGCAGCTCAGTCTTCAGGCTTGCAGACCACTCAGGGCTGGTACTGCTCAGATCCCTTGATTTGCTCAGAATGTGGACCACTCACAGTAGGATGGGGGAACATGTGGCGAACACAACTACCAGAACTTCATTGCTTTGTCCTCTGAGTGTTGTATTCAAGAGACCGTAGCAGAATGCAGATGAGAGAACAGCTGAGATTCTTGCCTCGTAGATGATAAGGAAAACTGGGGCATTGTTTGCTTTTTCTTTCTCTTCTAGATTTTGAGATTCTTGATGCACTAAAAAATGGGGGAAAACACAGATTTATAAAAATACTGATATACTTTATTATGTTCACTTAATGTAACACATTTAGCATCAAAATATTGCAATATAATATAATTATGTTAGTCAGAAAATGTAAGACTTTGGAAAAAACACAGTAGGGTGGTACCTTGGTTTATGAACTCAGTTCTTTCCATGATTATGTTTGCAAATTGAATTGAGTCATCTTTGGTGATTAGTTTCAGTGTTGACCTTACAGGAAACTTGACTAAGTTCTCCTGTGCAATTCGGTTTGTGACTAGAATCATGGGAAGAATTAAGTTTCTGAACTGAGGTGTCACTATATACACTATTAGAGATTCACTGGACAATGGAATAAAAGTTTAAGTTTGAATTCTGAACATTTGCAGATGTCATTTGGAGATGACTTCAAAATTCTAAACCAGAGGCTACAGTGCCTGCATGTGCTGATTCATTCAATACATGTGCATCGTATATTCCGTGTGCAGCAACCACATCCATGGTACTGAGCATGGGGGTCTCCTCCCCATAGAGCCAATAGACTTGCATTGAACCCAAATGGGGTTCCATTTGGGAGTAAAGAAACCAATTAAACTAGGATGTATTCTGAAGAAAAATAGATTAAAATTTGTAAATCAAATGGGTCTGTGGTAGAAGTACTGATAAAAATTGCAGTGTTGACTAAGGTTAGGATTACTAATTAGATTTTGTGTTCTCTTGACTTTAGAGCCATGGTAGTGGGAATAAGTAGAAAACTACTTGAGGCTACAGTAAGTAGTCAGCGTTCTCCACTGTAACAAATGCCCAAGGTATCTACCAAGATAACCAGCTGGCTCAGTCTCAGAGGTCTTAGTTCATGATTTATTGACTCCAATGGTTTAAGGCACCAAATCAGATGATAGTGTTTGGCAGAAAGTGGAAAGATGAAGAGGAAGAGGCTGGGACCCCATCCCCTTTTAGAGTACATCTGTAATGACCAGAATACCTTTACTTGTCCACTCTTCTGAAAGGTTCTACATCATCCTAGTAGTGATTCCATGAGGAGAAGGCTCCCAACATGTGACCTTCTGGCAAACATTTAGAATCCAAATCATAAGGCCTTAAAAATAGGATGCTAGAGAATGACAGGCTGGCCAAGGCTAGAGTGACCATGTGATGGTGCCGGACAGAAAATAACTATGGGTGCCAGAAGAGCAGGAGAGATATTATTGGCAAAGTGATTTTTAAAAGAGTTCAACACCTCTTTCATATTTATCTTTATTTTCTTTATCTTCCTTCAAAAGAATTAGAAAATCAGTTTATGATGTACTACTAGTGATAAATTGAGACTATGTTTATGTAAAACGGGAGTCAGTGCTGGTGACAGATGAGGCATTACCCCAAAAATTCAGTTTCAGCCTGAACCAATTTTGATGGCATTACTCTTCTATCATATGATTTTCCCTAGCCAAAATCAATACAGCTTCACTCAGCTTTATGCAAAGATAGGATAGTTTCACAATTATGTGAATCTGCTAAGAAATAGTTACATAGAAATTGAACAATTTAGGTCTTTGGATTAAATATTGCCCTATTTTCTCACCTGTCCTTTCAAAAGTAAATATTCCTTGATGTTGAAATCTAAGAGATTAACATCTTAGTGGAAACAAACCTTTTAGGTTTTTTAAAATTGTAAGTATTTAATTGACACATAAAGATTTATGTACTTAAGGTATACAACATAGTGCAATGATTATTATAATCAAGTTAATTAAGTAACATATCTATCATTACTCAAACTCTATCTGACATTCTCATAATTTGTTCATCCTATATCTGATTAGGTTAGCTTATTGCATTTTTTGTGTATTTGTTTGTTTGCTTCTTTTGTTCTATTTTGATTTTTTCGATAAGAGAAACTTTGGTGTAACAAAGGCATTTTTGATAATGTGAAGAAAATGAGAGTGAGCCCATGATAAAGATGAATTAGGTAAAAAAAGACAAACATAGGGCACTCACAGAAACACTGGGCCCAACCAACCCTTCACTGAGGAGAACCATGTTAAGTCGGATGCTGTATAAACAGAACTTTGAAGGCTATATAGAGCCACATACTAGGCCATCTTGTGGGAAGCGTCCTCTGCAGACTTGGTAATCACTGCAGAGGGTGGCATCTTGGCCAGGACAGGATACACCCTCATCCCCAGTCTCCTTTCATGGAAGGGAGAGACATTTATCTGGCTCACCAGCACTATTTTCTACTTCTGAAGTGGTTCTTCCCCAGCTCAGTGGATTTGGGTACCACAGCTGTGCTCCCCTGGGACTCAGTGGATCTGGGTTCCACAGTTGTGCTTCCCTAGGACTCAGTGGATTTGGGTTCTACAGTTGTGTTCCCCTGAAAATGAGTGAACTCTCCCATACATGTGGCATTCACTAATGTTCATGGTGGGTGGTGCTGAGATACCATCTTAGCCAAATTCTATTTTATGGTCAGGGAAGATGTCTGAAAAAGACATGTTTTCAGATTCTTTCAACATTCAGCAAAGGCACCACACTTGAGGACAAGGTCCTTCCTGTATGCGAGACTCTGGATTGGTCTGGATAAAAGACAAGTAGACAGAGTCTTCTTTCATGGTAGAAGGTCCCAACCTAAAGTGTCTGCATAAACCATAATGTCCCCATGGGTAGACCGGATGAACACCAGCCTATGTAAGTGGTAAAGCTATTTGTGTCACCTGCCCATCCTGGGACAAAATATCTGTGAATAACAACTCAAAGGAGGAAATATTTGGCTTATGGGTTAGGGTAATTCAGTCCATGGCCAGTGGGATCCAAGACATTAGTGTGGTTGAGGGCATGGCAGAGGAAAATGCTCACCACATTGCAATCGGGAAGCAGAGGTAGCCTGAAAAAAAAGTTATAGCTTTCAAAGTCCCAGTGACCTACTTTATCCAGGTAGATCCTACTTCCTGTTCAGCTATGAACTCACCCAGGTGTTAGTCCTTGATGAGGTTAGTGCTTTATAGTACAGTCACTTCTCTTAGTTCAGTCAAGTTGATCAGATTAACTGTCACAGTGCTGGTCAAGAGGGGGATAATCTGCTTTCTATGAACAACTGTGTATGCCTACAGTATGAGGCTGGTCTTTATACTGCTGTTTCCTACTGCTAGCTTCACATTTTCTGAGTTTTCTCAAAGTTCAAGTTGTTGGCCACTATTCTGGAAAATGGATGGGACAAATTCTTACGTTGCATACAAGGATTTTTAACAGATACTGTTATTGTGAATGATTGTCATCTTGGCTGACCCTAAACTGGAAAGTTTTTTAATAGATAGAAGATTTTTCTGTTTCTCTGAAGCAAAATAATGTCTCTTTTATCTTTAGACTGTGGCTTTGGATAGAAAAATCCCATTTCTCCCCTTTAATGTCTATTTTCTTCCCTGAGTCTAAAATGTTTTGAATTATCACTGGGTGTTTTTCTCAGGATATTTCCATGTATGTTTCCTACTTAAGAATTACTTTAAAAAGTCAACTCCAAATACAGTTGTTTGTTATTACACCTTCAAAGGCTTATAATCTTTTTAAAATACAAACATTAATGTAATAGCCAAATGATAATGCAACAAATGACCTCTTAAACGTACCTAAAACTATGAATCATTCTGCTCTTTGTCTGAGTGATAATAGATTAAAATGTATCTTTCCCTCATTTCCCCCCCAAAATATAATGTCACAGGAACACATTTTTTTCTTTGCTCCTCAAAATTGTCTTTTAGTAGTTGAGAGCAGATGAAATCTTTTATCACTATATTTAGACGTCAAGCAGGCAGGTCGGTGCCATGGTAACGGCAGCAGGGAAAAATGTTGGGGGGTGTGCTCCAAGGAGGGGCTGACTCTGTGCCAACTGATGAGAGGGAGGGTACCGCCCAGCACAGCTGGCCCTGCTGCCTGCTCTTGTACCATCTGAGCCCACTGCCGCCACAGCTTTGCTGGTATCCCTAATGTAGAAGAGGGGGATGCTGATGAGTCTGAGCTTTAATTTTCTTGCCCTAGATCCAGAATATTCCTTGATCCCCAACAAAGCTGCGTTGGCCTTAAGCAGTCTTACTTCCCATGCATCTCTGCATTATTCTTCATGTTTACTTTATAATAAGGTATGGATAAACTAAGCTAATTCTTTGGTGTCTATATCTGATGTTATGCCAGCACATCTATCTTACTGTAAGAATTCATGCAACTGACAAGTTCATACGGAGTGCTGGCCTTTTGTCCAAGATTGTTTTAGAACTTGACATGGAAAAGTAGAAAGAAGGCTGGTCCCGGTGTTCAGCGCACTTAAATTCACTGGAAGAGAGGTGGATGATAATATAAACAACATTAATAAGTAGATAAGAGCTGTACACTTTTACATACCACATTTGTAAGTGATGTGAAGTCTGTGGAGCAAGGCACTCGCACAGGAAGGAGCTGGTTGGAGAGTGGAGATCTCTTGGAAAGATAGCTCTGAAAGCAGAAGATTAGCCATGCAGGAGTTTGGAGGAGGGGCGGAGAGCAAGTGGAGAGAGTGATCTGTGGATTACACGAGTAGTGCTGCAGAAGGGTGGTAAGATCTGGGCAAGAACAAAGCCACCCTTGTCTAACCTGCCACATGTGTGCGCTTTAGGAGACCAGCATCTTCATACACTCCTCCAACAAGTGGGCCAGGTAATGCTCAGAAACGTGTCCTGAGATTGGGAAGAAAGATCTCATGGCTCTCTACAAAGTGCATCATTTTCTTTCTTTCCTAAGCTCTCCATCTGCCTGCAGCTGAACTACAGTCTTCAGAGAGGATCCAAACTGCAGCTCAGGTTGTCACAGCTCTTCCAGAGTAAGGGGCAAGAGCTGCAGGATGGGGGTCACACTCTCTCTTTATAACCTCCTTGCTGCCCGGGAAACCAGGCGGCTTCCTTTACAACCTTTATTTCCTGGCCACAGGCACCTGTTGCCTCAGCCTCACAGTTGAGGTTGATGCAGTGTCGGGGTCGCTCCCGGCCGGCAGGAAAGACACACGACAAAGTCTGGCGGTGTGCAATCTTGCCTTTATTTATCTCCGCGTGGGCCCCGCGAGGCCTCCGCTCTGTCACCAGCCCTTTCTCGCCGGTGGACTTTCTCTATCTCTCTCTGTGCTTCCTCTGTGGCGGGAGAGGCATTCACTTTTATAGGGCAACAGTAGCCAATCAGTTCAAAGCGCGCGATGCGGGCTGACTGGCTAACATCAGCTGTTGCTAGGCAGACTATCTTACAGAGCGGGTTGTTTAAGTCGCCAGCGCAATCAGGGGGCAGGAAGCAGGCGCCAACTTGACTCACTCGATGGGAGGGGCAATCTAGCTCAGGCTCCGCTCCCACCCACAGGCCCTACGTCCGCCAAGTAAGGCGACCGGTGTCGGCCGCGGCTCCCAACAATGCAGCAACTGCTGGTGCCAATGCCAGGTGGTCATGGAAAATTCTTTGCTCCCACTGTTCTTGCATGGGGTCTTCTTCCTCCAGGCTTGCCAAAAGTTTTGGGGACCACAGCTGGAGAAAACTTGAGTCACAAGCCCTCCTTCACTCTTTGCCCTTTTCAGATATCCTGGAGCACCTCAACTTTCTCTTCCTTTAGGATGAAATTTTTCTTTCTTTTCCAAGAGCACCCTTGGATTCTCATGTGATTCTGCCCACTCCTACCCACCATCTGCAGGTATGGTTCATCCTACATTTGAGAAGGAACTGAGCTTTGCTTCAAACTGGTTCTTTCAGAGTATTTACACATTGATCTGTCATGGTTGGCCCTCGCCCCAGAAATGTGCAGAAATACAGTTTATCTGGGTAAGCTGGGAAGACTGAACCCAGAGTTCCATAATGGTTCTGAGAAAGAAATAGAAAGATAGGAGTTTTCCTTTCCTAGATATGAGGGTTCTCTGTTCTTGCTTGATTTCAACAGAATTTATGAAGATTTGGGTAATACTATGTTACCTTACCACAGTGACATGGGTTTAAGGATAGAAAAGTCTTAGAAAATACAATTCCACTGTCAGGAGGAAGATTGTCTCTCAACCCTTGACTCAAGTCTAGTTCGGTCAAAAACGTTTGAGGAAAGCATGCACAAAGCAAAGGAATGCAGGGAATAGTGCTAAAGACATTTTCTTGGACTTGTTTTGTGGCCATGGTATGTCCAAGTGCGATGTATGAATTAGAAACCAAAAAGTGAATTTTCTTCCCAAAGAAGATAAGGCATGTAGGCAGGGCACATATGGAGCTATAGTTGTGGAAATACGTTTTGTTTGATATGACAGCTAGAAGGGCAGGCATAGGATCTTCCTTTTAGAGATACTGACATCAAAATGGTGGAAAATATCCTCACATTGAGCTAGGAACTACGTAAGGAGTAGGAACATTCGCACCCTGCTCAAGAAGCCACAGACTAAATACCAAGCAGTTAACACTGTGTGAAGCTTTTGGAGGGGTTGAACTCAGGCAAGGGCCAACTACTGTCAGTCAGCTCATTCACTCTGCACATTTATTGAGCACTACTGAATAATAGTGCTCAATACACACGATAGCAGGTGCTCATTAATGTCTGTGTTGATGACACTGCTCTGAGGGGTTCTTGTAAGAATAAGTGGGACAGTTTACTTCACAGTGCTGGTTAACTGGTAGTGGGGTTGGTGAATAATTATTTTACCCCTCTCTCCTTTTCAGGATAAATTATTACACCATTGTTTGGATATGACATACTCCCAAGAACCATGTGTTTGAGGCTGGTCATCAGTCTATAGATTTATTAGAATAGGGCAGATCTCTTGGTAGGCAGAAGTCAGGCCCTGGGGAAATGCTGTGAATAAATGACCTGACTTGTAAAGTAGGAGTTGAGTTCCTCACAGTTCTGGAGGCAACAAGTTTAACTGCATGGTTTTGGCAGGTTGATTCTGAGGCCTGCCCCGTTGCATGATTTTACAGTCTCCTTGTGTGTATCTTTCTGTGTCCAAATTGGCTTTTTTTTTTTAACATAAGGATGTCAGTTATAATGCATGAGGGCCCACCATAATGACATTATTTTATTTTAATCATATCTGCAACATTATTTCTAATTAAGTTCACATTCTGAGGTAGTGTAGTGGGGATTAGGACTTTTAACACATGAATTTGAGGAGACTCAATTTAGAGTACGTGCTCTTATTCTTTGTGTTTCCTAAAATCTCCTCCTATTGAAATCTCCATATTTCATATCTAATTTTCTGTTCATCTCTTAAAGTAGCTCTACCTGATTTCTCCAGGTGGAGTTGATAAATTTTTATGTACTCTAGATTCAGTAATTTTCCTTTATTTTAAAAACAATTTATTTATTTTATTAATTACTTTCTTCTCCTGTGGCACTAAGGATTAAATCCAGGGTTTTTCCATTAAGCTAAATCATTAGTGTTATTTTATTTTATTTTATTTTTGAGACAATTTCTCACTAAATTTTGAAGTTGCATGGGCTGGGCTTAAACTCATGAAAATCTTGCCTCAGGATCCCTGGAATTATAGGTGCACACCATAACACCCAACTTTTTTTTTTTTTTAGTAATTATTTCCTCTATCATTTATCTTACAAAAATAACATTTTTCAATGAATTAAATGAAGGTCTCTATAAAATTGTTTTTTCCTCACTAGGCTGCAAAAAGGGACCATCTTTATATTTCTTTTTATAACAATTTCCTCATTGACATAGATCCTTCTTTGGTGGTGGAAGAGAAGAGAAAAATTCTCAAGTTAAAAAGAGGAGGGCCATTTGGGAAAGCCTCATTGAGACAGATCTCCAGATAATGGCCTTTTTTTGGTGGACATTTTATCATCCAGAGGGTTCTTCATCTTGTTTGCTTGGAAAACTAGTTCCCATTGCAAATGAATAGTGGCTCCATCTTGAAATATACTTATGCATGAGACTGATGGAAAAAAATCAGTGCATTGATTTATTAACTTGCAATGAGAAATGAACTGTCATAAACACTGAAGGGTCGCTTTCCTGGTTAGTGTTATGTGAGAAGCCTGACATAATCAGAAATTTGCTAAGGAAACGTGAAGTCAGATCAAGAGAAAAGTCAATATGTGGTTTGAATATTCAGTGGCACAACACTAAGTTAATCTGATGCATCCGTCTCCATTGTTGTGATTATCTTATAAACAGAATGACATTCTTGAATTTTTTGGCCCAGTAAATGGGATCTACCAATATTTGAGCCTTGACCATGCTGATTCTGAATTTCATAATCTTCTGGGATCGTACCTTTATTTTAATTACCATTGAAGTACTTTATAGCGTCTACATGACATTACTATAAACAACTCAGCCACCTCTCAAATATTTTGGAGTGTTTTCAATCTTGATTATTGTTTACTGTCTTTTACTCTGAACAAAGGCTCTTAAGTTTCTCCACCTCAATTGCAATCCACCATATTTAAGGATATTTGTGTGTTTAGTTTTCCTTGTCTACTTTATCTCATCATGTGTATGTAATCTTATCTTTATTCTCACTGGAATGTTTTAGTATACTGATCTTCTGGAAATCAGCGTCATAAGAAAATTTCAAAATAAGAAAATGTAGGGGCAAGGAAAGCCAATCAGATATCATTGTTCCCAAAGAATATTGGTCACAGCCCACCAAAGATCTTCTCTTAGTGGCAATTTCTCCACCACCATGTCACTGAATTCGCTATGGTACTCAGTTTAGAGGTGTCTTTTATATACTCTATCTTGATGTCTTCAGCCCTAAAGTTCTCAAACTTTACTTCTCCAGAAAAATTAGCAAAAAACAAAACAAAAAAAAAACCTAACTTATCCAGCAAAATTAGCAAAATATCTACGCAATCACAGCTGTCTAATACATGAGTATATTGTCATTTCCACAAAATATTTATTAGTGCCCACTGTATGCCAATACTTTGTTAGGCCTTTGGATACCTTGAAGGAAACAGAAAATAGGGCTTATGTTCTCAAGAAGTGTTGTTCAGTTACACAGATGAAATTATAAAGTAAGGTTAGTGTTCTGGAAAAAGAAACATGGGGTTGAAGGAGCATTTCCTAGTGGATTTAGCCTCCAGAGCAGGTCCATGTCAGGAGTCACGAAAACGCCAATCAATGGACAATGAAGATAAGAAGACAGAGAGAAGAGGTGGGTGGAGAGATACAACCTCTGGTCAGAGTAAGACATCACTCAGAGAAGACACTGAACGGTGGAGGAAGCTTAAAGAAGCCCAGCATGGCTGAGAGACAGTGATATGAGGCTGCATGCTGAGGTAGGAGAGAAGCACAGAGTCCATGTTATGCATAAGTTTAGAGGATTGTTAAGGTTTAAATTTAAATTATGAAAAGAAGACTTACTTTCACCACAGCATACAAAATGAACTGGAGGTGGGCCAGCCTGTACTGGGAGGCTTATCTAGCTTCCAGATGGTAGATGTTAGACTTAGAAACAAAATTAAGTCAAAGTTGAGAGGAAGAAAGAATGTGAGATTTATTACAGATCAATAAGAATCAACGATGATGGGGGCTGGGGGTTTAGCTCAGCGGCACAAGTACCTGCCTTGCAAGCAGGCGGTCGTGAGTTCGATCCCCGGTACCAGAAAAAAGAAAAAAGACAAAAAAAAAAAAAAAAAAAAAAAAAAAAGAATCAACGATGAATTAGACATCAGCAATAAGTGAGAATAAAGAAAAACAGCCACAAATATTGCCCATAGATTTGAGATTGCACATCTGAGAAGAGGGGAGTCTCATAAATTGACATAGGAAACCCTAGAGGATAAGTAGAATTTGGAGGCTAACACCACAAGTTCAGTATGGTCATGCTGAATTTGAGTTGACCTTTCCAGCCAAGTTCAGTTTGGGAAAGAGTGGCTGTCTGAAGTTCAGACAAAATATTTGAAGTAGAAATTATTTAAGCACTGTTTAGTTTGAAGTTATATTACAAGTAAGGAGATTGTCTAGGAGTACAATGGTCAGAAAAGCTGAGCATCTATGCATGAGCTGTAAGTATCAGCACCTGTGGATCACTCTAATGGGAAGTTTCCTATGAAGTACAGGAGGAGGGGCCCTGCCTTAGCCTCCCAAGTGCTGGGACTACAGGTGTCACCACCGCATGCAGTCCCAGATAGACATTTTTTAAAGTTTTAATTTTGTCTTTAAAGAGGGAAAAAAAAAAAACAGAAACAAACAAGCAAAAACAAAATAGACAAGCAAATAACAATTACAATGACACAAAACCCCCAAAACAATAACAATACAGGCTCTCAAAATAAGACGATTGGAATTTAACAATGGTTGTTATATTACATATTATTAACTTCAAAAGCATTGCTTAGCCTACCAAATATAAACATGGAAAACTGATCAAATCATATATTAACTGTTCTTTTCCTTGAACTCATGAAATTAGTAGTGCAATCATCTTAGCTATCATATGTATAAATTTATATCCTTTCCCCTTTCCATTCCTTCTTTTCTCCTTCCCCTATCTCAGTTGCATTTTCCCTTTGAGCAGTTTCATACCCTTTCACAATATCTATTGTAGATTTTTGGCTCTGATTTACTCTTTTAGATTTTTACACTAGGTAAACAATGTGGTATTTACACATGTGAGTCTGATTTATTTCACTTATGAGTATAGTCTCAAGTTGTATCCATTTACCTATAAAAGCCTTTAGCCTAACTTTCTTTATGGCTGAGTAGTACTCCATTGTACAAAAATACTACCTCTCTTTTATCCATTCCTTGGTTGATAGACATTTGGGTTGTTTCCAAGATTTCTCTATTGCAAATTGTGCTGCAATATACATGGATGAATGTATAGCACTGTGTTATGGTTTTCAATTCTTGAGGGAAAATGCCCTAGGGAGATATCTGGGTCAAATAAGACCTCTCATCTTGGCTTTTTGAGGAAACTCCACACTGATTTTCACAGTAGTTGCACCAATCTACACTCCCACCAACAATGCAGAAGGGTTCCTTTTCCCCCAAGTACTCTCCAGCATTTGTTATTGGTTGATTTCTTCATCTTGGTCATTCTTTCTGTAATGAGATGGAATCTCAACTTTGCTTTAACTTGCATTTCTATAATGACCAATGACGCTGAACATTTTTTCATATATTTTATTTACCATTTGCGTTTTTTCATCTGACAGTTGTGTAGTTATCTCAGATGCTCATTTTTGGATGCTCATCTTTGAATATCGGAGGGCCAGATTTTCCTCAATTCTTTAAACATTCTAGATAGAAGTCATTTGTTACAGGGATTGTTGGCAAAATGTTTTTCCCAGTATGTGGGATTTTTTCCACTCTGCTGGTGATTTTTTTGATGTGCAAAAACTTTTTAATAAAATGAGATCCCAGTTGCTGATTTTTGAAGTACTTCTCATGTGGTTTGGTTTTGTTCATGAATTCCCTGCCTACCCCTATGTCTTTGGAATTTCTACCTATTTTGTCTTCCAGCAAATTCAGTGTTTCTGTTTTAATATTTAGATCCTTGATCCATTTTGACTTTAGTTTGTGCATGATGTTACGCATTAATCTAGTTTGAGGCTATCTTTCTTCTAGTGAACATGTTTGGCTCCTTTGTCAGAGATAAGGTGGCTGGTTGTCTTTGTAGTTGTGTCTATATCTTCTAATACTGTTTCTTTGCCAGTACCATGCTGATTTTATTATAATAGCTTTGTAATATAATTTCAAGCCAAGGATTGTGAGGCCTCTTGCCTTGCCTTTGTTGCCCAAGACCACCTTCTAGTTTCATATGAATTTTAGGAGTAATTTTTCTAGATATGTGAAATATGCTAATGGTATTTGATCAGGATTGTTTTAAATCTGTATAACAGTTTTGGGATTATGGGATTTGGGATTTAATTTTTTTTTTTTTTGGCTTTTATGAGATGGGGGTCTCGCTATGCAGTTCAGGCTGACCTTGAGCTCACTTTGTAGCCCAGGCTGGTCTCTAACTCTCAATGATCCTCCCACCTCAGCCTGAGGTGTTGTGATTACAGGCATGAACTACCACGCCCAGCGATTATGGCTATTTTCACAATGTTAGTTCTTCCTATCTTTTCGCTTTCTGATCTCTTTTTTCAGAGAACTCTAATTTTCAATATATAGAACTTTTACTTCTTTTGTTAGATTGATTTCTCAATATTTCATTTTTCTGGATTCTATTGTGAAAGGTGTTGTTTCCCTAATTTCACTCTCAGTGACTTTGTTGTTTGTATACAGGAATGTTATTGATTTTTGAGTATTGACATTGTATCCAGGTACACTACTGAATTTGTTTATTAAATCTAGTAGACTTTTGGTGGAGTTTGGGGATCTTATATGTACAGTATCATGTCATTTTCAACTAATGACAATTTAATTCTTCCTTTCCTATACTTATTTCCTTTATATCTCTTTGTTGTCTAATTGCTCTGGCTAATGTTATATATTTATATTGAATAGGAGCAGTGATAGTGGACATCCTTGTCTTGTTACTGATTTTAGGTTTAAAACATTCAGTTTTAGTCCATTTAGTATGATATTAGCTATTGGTTTGTCATAGATGGCTTTCAACAGATTGAGGTAGACACCATCAATTCTGATGTTCTCTAGGTTTTTGGTTTATCATGAATGAGTGCTGGATTTTATCAAAAGCTTTTTCTGGATCTATTAAGATGACAATGTGATTTTTTCCTTGGCTCTATTAATAAGGTGTATTACATTTATTGCTTTGCCTATGTTGAACCATCCCTGCATTCCTGGGATGAATCCCACTTAGTCATGCTGTATAGTCTTCTTGATGATTTACTTCACCCTGTTTGCTAATGTTTTCTGAAGATATATGTTCATTAGAGAGATTGCCCTGTAGTTCTCTTTTTTGGTTGGGTCTTTTTCTGGTTTTTCATATCTGGATAATACTTGTCTCTAGAAATGAGTTAGGAAGAATCGTATCCTTTTCAATTTCAATAAAGAGTTTGAGGACCATTGGCATTAAATATTCTTTAAACTTCTTCTAGAATTCAGATGTGAATCCGTTGGGACCTGGGCTTTTCTTTGTTGGTAAATTTCTAATTACATTTTCAATTTCATTAACTGCTATTGAGTTATCCAGAAGTTTTACATTATCTTGATTCAGCTCTTTGGTAGTTCATACATTACTAGGAATCTATTTCTTCTGCATTTTCCATCCTATGAGAGTGTAGATTTTCAAAATAGGTACTGACAATCTAAATTTCCACAGAGTATCTGATAATATCACACTTTTTATTTCTCAATGCATAAATTTGATTTTTTTTCCTTTTTTGGATAAAGTAGGTTAGGGCTTTATCAAATTTATTTATTCTTTAAAAGAACCAACTCTTTAACTCATTAATTCTTTGTATTTTTTTTTTAGTCTCAATTGAGTTAATTTCTGCTCTGATCTTTATAGTATCCTCCTGTCTACAAGTTTTGGTTTTGACTTGATCTTGTTTTTCTAGAAGCTTTTGGTATAGCATTAGATTGTTTATTTGTGCTCTCTATGTTTTCCTGATGTGAAAATTCATTGCTATAAATTTCTCTCTT
Source organism: Cavia porcellus (assembly GCF_034190915.1). Classification (NCBI taxonomy): domain Eukaryota; kingdom Metazoa; phylum Chordata; class Mammalia; order Rodentia; family Caviidae; genus Cavia; species Cavia porcellus. The sequence goes on along the minus strand of NW_026947494.1, from coordinate 74,753,770 downwards.
GGGACTGCTGTCATTGCATCCCACAGGTTTCAGTATGTTGTGTTTGCATTTTCATTTGATTGTAAATATAGTTTAATTTCTTCTGTAATTTTATCTGTGACCCATTGGTTGTTCAGGAGGGTGTATTTAAACTTCTATGTGTCAATGGAGTTTTTGCAGTTTCTTTTGCCATAAATTTCCAATTTTATTCTGCTATGGTCAGATAATATGCATGGGATAAATTAAATTCTTTTGCACTTACTTAAGCATGTTCTACGGGCTAGGATGTGGTCTATTTTAGAGAATCCATGTGCAAGTGAGAACATGCATTCTGATGTTGGGTAGAACACTCTGTAAACATCTAAGTCCATTTGTTCACATATTTGATTTAGTTATGGTTTTTTTGTTGATTGTTTTTGTCTAGTTCATCTATCTCTTTGTGACAGTGGGTTATTAAGTTCTGTTACCATTGTGCTATTGTTTGATTTTTTATGTTTATTAATATTTGTCTTATATAATTGGGTACTCCTATATTTGGTGTATATATATTTTTCCGTGTTGTCACTTCCTCTTGAATTTACCCTTTAATATGTATGCAGTAACCTTTTTTATCTCTTTTGATCATTTTTGGTTTGAAATTCACAGTATCTGCAAGTAGGATAGCTACCCTTGCTTTTTCTGGGTACCTGAGGCATGTTGTATTGTTTTCCATCCTTCAGCTTTCAGTGTGTGAATTTCTTTTTGCGTTAAATGGATTTATTGAATACAGTATATTATTGGGTCCTGTTTTGTGATCCATTCTGCTGGTGTGTTTCTTTTGATTAATTATTGAGGCCATTTATGTTGATGATTATTACTGATATGTATTGACTTATTTTTATTATATTATTTTCCTGTTGTTGGTTTCCTATGTTTTCCTCTGTTTAATTGCTTGCTTTGCCTAGTGGTTCCTTTCTGATGTTGTTCTCAGAACTGTAGGCATTTTTACCACTATTTAGAATTTCTTTCAGTATTCTTTGTAGGATTGGTTTTGTGCTTCTGAATTTTTTTTTTGTTTTCTTTATCATAGAAGTTTCTTTCTGTCCACTAATTTAAAAGCTAATTTTTCAAGATTCATCAATCTAGATTAGAAGTTGTTTTCTTTTGACGCTTGAAATATTTCACTTCAAGCCCTTCTTGATTTGAGGGTTTGTGTTGACAAGTCAGTCATGATTCTAATGCATTTTCCTTAATAAGTGATCTGTTTCTTTTCTCTAGAAGATTTTAATATTCTGTTTTGTGCTGAATGTTGGGATCCTGATTATCATATGTCTGCATGTAAATTTAATTTCATTATGACTATTTGAAGTTCTATTTGCCTCACTAATCTGTATGTCAGATTCTGTTCCCATGCTTGGAAAATTTTCTGCCATTAGTTCAGCAAATAGTTTGTTTTTTATGTCATTTGTGTTGACAACTGCTTTTTCACTGACATCCATCAATCTTATATTATTTTTCTTTGCATCGTCTTGGAGCTGTTGACTTGTTTTCTTGATCCCTTGATATTTTTAAGAGATTTTTTTCATGATCACTAGCCTCAACACAGACTTCAAAGTCTGAAAGTCTATTTTCAGTTTATTAAAGCAATTTTTCCAGCTTTAATGGAGTTTTTAATTTCCTGGATATCTGTTTGAATCTATTTAATGCATTCTAATCCTTTCCTGTATGGTTCATTCAAGGTTTCCATCATTTTCCTGTTTTCTTCTGTTTTTTGTCTCTGTCTTCTCTAGCTCTGTTGAGCAATTCTTTCACTATGGATGCCATTCTGGTTTTCCTGAGAGATTATTTCTGATCTGATTTCCTCTACAGCCTCATGAATTTGTTTTTTTTACTTTACTTGCTATCTAAAAAAATAAATAAATAATTTTATTTTTTAAAAAATAAAAAATTTTATTTAAAGGGAAAAAAACCAAAACAGTATAAGAGTATAAGTAATACAGAATTTAAAAAAAAACAGTAAGAAATCACTAGTTAATAGATTACATATTGTCATCTTAGAAATAGTTGTTCAAGTTACAGGATTAAAACATACAAAGTAGACATTCAAAAAGTGAGACTGCAAACAGTTGTGTTCAATGATCCAACAAAAACTTAGTAATATGGCTATCTATTTTAACACACCTAAACACACTTGCAGTTGTATCCTTTGAAGCACTTTTTTTCCCTCTCTTTTTTACAACAAAATTTACACATTTTGGGTTTCATTACTCCTATAATTCTTATTACTTTTTGGGGGAAGAGAATAAAACCAAATATGATGAAATAGAGCAGTCAGTCAAAACAAAGGATAGACATAGCACATTATGTAAAAACAGAATACAAGGTTATCAACAATGGTTACCATAATGCCTCTTGCTTCCTTAAAAAGAATTGTCTATATCATTTGATATAATAAAATTGAACAAAACAGTACAGAACAAGACCAATGAAACCTAAACACTGGAAACATTACAAGACTTCAAAAGAAGATAATAGTCAAACCAGAATGGGCATCATAGTGAATCTTATTGCTTTCAAAGTAGTTGCCTATACCCTCAAACTTGATACTATCAAACAGAACAGAGTACAATCAGTCAAAACAAGATAGTGGGAGTAATACAGGGCTTCAAATCAAGTTAATAGGAAATTAAAAAGGTTACTATAATACAGCCTGCTAATTGTTTCCCCTTAATTAAAAAAATAATAATAAAATAAATAATTTTTTAAGAAAAAGGGGGAGATTGAGATAAAAGAGGACATAACAACATAACAATACAGGTCAAAGCATAACAATTTCAGCAACCTAGTGCTTCACCACAAGATAATCCTTGAAATATTTGAATATAACTTCATATACTATAGCATCAAACATATCAAGACAGTGTGAAACCATTCAAGAGGATGAAAGTATTACAGGGTATTTAGAACCAGCTAACGGAAAATTAACAATGGTTTCTATATAATCTCTTTGCCTATAAAATTTTTTGTTTATACTATCACATATAATAAAATCCAGTAAGATACAACATGATAATACCAATGGAGACAGAAAAACAACAGTTTGGTGGGACTTCAAAACAAGATGATATTCAATCAGCACTAGCTATTATGATGTCTTGTTTTCTTCAAAATAGCTGTTCATATCATCACAGGCAATAATATCAAACAGCACAAAATAAAGCAATTACAATTAATGAGTGAAAATTTTATAATGCTTCAAAGCCACATAATGAGGAATCATGATTACCACATACTTTTATATATTTGAATCATTTCTTACAATAGGGAAACTATTCAGTATTCATACATGTGAGTTGATTTATTTCACTTACAAGTACGGGCTCAAGCTGCATCCATTTATTTATAAATATACCAACGCGATCCTTCTTTATAGCTGAGTAGTACTCCATTGTATAAAAATAACACAACTTTTTTATCCATTCCTCAGTTGATGGACACTTGGGTTGTTTCCAAGATCTGGCGATTACAAATCGTGCTGCTATAAACATGGGTGCCCATGTATCACTTGGTATGATGCTTTCAGTTCTTCTGGAAATATGCCTAGCAGTGGAATAGCTAGAACAAATGGGACTTTCCGTCCCAGCTTTTTGAGAAATCTCCAGACTGATCTCCACAATGGTTGCAACAGTCTACACTCCCACCAAAAGTGAAGCAGTGTTCCTTTTTCCCCACAGCCTCTCCAGCATTTGTTGTTGATGGTTTTCTTGATCCTGGCCATTCTTTCAGGAGTGAGATGAAATCTCAGTGTGGTTTTAATTTGCATTTCTCTAATGCCCAATGATGATGAACATTTTTTTCATGTATTTATTTGCCATTTGTATTTCTTCATGTGAGAAGTGTGTATTCATCTCAGATGCCCATTTTTGGATTGGATCTTTCAATTTTGGGGGTCTGATTTTTTTTTAATTCTTTACATGTCTTAGGCAGAAGTCCTTTGTCTGAGGGAGAGTTCACTAAGATTTTTTCTCAGTGGGTTTTCTTTTCACTACGCTGGAGATTTCTTTTGACGTACAGAAACTTTTTAATTAGAAGTGGTCCCAGTTATTGATTCTGGGAAGTATTTCCCATGTGGTTTGAGTCCTGTTCATGAATTCTCTACCTACCCCTATGTTTTCAAGGTTTCTACCCAATTTGTCTTCCAATAGATTTAGTGTTCTTGTTTTTAGTATTCAGATCTTTGATCCATTTAGATTTTAATTTAGTACATGGTGATAGACATCGGTTTAGTTTTAGTTTTCGGAATATGGAGAGCCAGTTTTTCCAGCACCATTTATTAAAGAGACTGTTGTTTTTCCAGTGAACCTGTTTGGCTCCTTTATCAAAGATAAGGTGGCTGAGTGTGTTTGTAGTGGTGGTTGGATCTTCTCATTTATTCCATTGATCTTTGGCTCTGTTTTGATTCCAGTACCATGTTGATTTTACTACGGTTGCACTGTAGTAGAACTTCAAGTCAGGGATTGTGATGCCTCCTGCCTTGACTTTGTTGCTTAGAACTGTCTTTGCTATTCTAGGTCTCCTCTTGCTCCAGATGAATTTTAGGAGAGATTTCTCGAGATCTATGAGGTATGTTGATGGTATTCTTATTGGGATTGCATTGAATCTCTACAAGAGTTTTGGGAGAATGGCCATTTTAACAATATTTATTTTTCCTATCCATGAACAAGGGATGTCTTTCCATTTTCTGAGATCATCTTCAATTTCTTTTTTCAGTGTATTATAATTTTCCCTGTGTAGGTCTTTCACTTCTTTCATAAGAGTAATTCCCAAATATTACATTTTTTTGGTTGCTAGTGTGAAGGGTGTGTCTTCTCTTATTTCTCTCTTTGTGTTTTGTTGTTAGTGCATAGGAATGCTATTAATTTTTGAGTATTGATTTTGTATCCAGCTACATCACTGAATTTATTTATTATATCTAAGAGTCTTTCAATGGAGTTTAGGGCGTCTTCTATGTAGAGTCTCATGTCATCTGCAAAAAATGATAAATTAACTTCTTCTTTTTCTATATTTACCCCTTTTATTTCTCTCTCTTGTCTAATTTCTCTAGCTGGTATTTCCAGTACTATATTAAATAGGAGTGGTGATAAAGTACGTCCTTGTCTTGTGCCTGGTTTTAAAGTAAAGGTCTTCAATTTTTTTGCCATTTAGTATGATACTGGCTGTTGGTTTGCCATAGATGGCCTTTATTATATTGAGGTAAAGATCATCTTATCATGAATGAACGTTGGACCTTATCAAAAGATTTTTCTGCATCTATAGAAATGATCATGTGACTCTTACTTTTGACTTTATTGATATGGTGGATTGCACTTATTGATTTACATATGTTGTACCATCCCTACATGCCTGGGATGAATCCCACTTGGTCATGGTGTATAATCTTCTTGATGATTTGCTGCATCCTATTTGCCAACATTTTATTGAGAATTTTACATCTGTATTCATTAGGGAGATTGGTCTATAGTTCTCTTTTTGGTACTAGAGTAATATTTGCTTCCAGGAATGACTTAGGAAAGATTGCGTCCCTTTCAGTTTCATTGAAGAGTTTGAGGAGTGTCGGCATTAGGTCTGCTTGTATTTCTTGTAGAATTCTGCAGTGAATCCATCTGGACCTGGGTTCTTCTTTGTAGGTAAGGAGTTAATTACATTTTCAATTTCATTAATAGAAATTGGGTTATTCAGCAGTTTTACATCTTCATGACCTAGCTTTGGTACTTCGTATACTTCTAGGAATCTGTCCATTTCTTCTGTGTTATCAAACCTTTGAGATTAGAGGTTTTTGAAATAGGTGCTGATGATCTTCTGTATTTCTATAGAGTCTGTAGTGATTTCACCTTTTTCATTTCTTATTGCATGAATTTGAGCTTTTTCTTCCCTTTTTAAAATAAGGTTGGCTAGGGGCTAATCAATTTTATTTATTCTTTCAGAGAACCAATTCTTTGATTCATTGATTCTTTGGATTGTTTTCTTAGTCTCTATTGCATTGATTTCTGCTCTGATTTTTATAATTTCCTCTCTTCTTTTGGCTTCGAGCTTGACTTGCTCTTCTTTTTCTAGATGTTTGAGGTGTAGCATTAGGTTATTTATTTGTATTCATTCTGTTTTCCTGATGTGGGAACTCACTGAAATAAATTTTCCTCTGAGAACAGCTTTCATTGCATCCCACAGATTCTAGTAAGTTGTATGTATATTTTCATTTTCTTGTAGGTATTGTTTAATTTCTTCTTTAATTTCCCCTGTGACCCACTGATTACTCATGAGTGTGTTATTGAGTTTCCATGTGTTTGTGGAATTTTTGCAGTATCTTTTAAATAATTAATTTCTAATTTCAAAATGCTATAATCAAGTAACATGCAAGGGATAATTTCAACTCTTTTGCATTTATTTAAATATGTTCTGTGAGCTAATATATGATCTATTTTAGAGAATGACCCATATACTGCTGAGAAGAATGTGTATTCTGATGTTGTTGAATGGAACACTCTGTATATGTCTATCAAATCCATTTGTTCCCAAGTGTGATTCAGTTCTGTTATTTCTTTGCTGATTTTCTGTCTGGTTGATCTGTCCCTTGGTGTCAATGGTGTGTTAAGGTTTCCTGTTACAACAGTGTGCTGATAATTTGATTTTTCATTTCTGTTAATACTTGTTTTATATAGCTGGGTGCTCTGGAATTTGGTGCATATATATTTAGGATAGTTATCTCTTCCTCTTGAAGTTTTCCCCTAACAAGTATGTAGTGACCTTCCTTGTCTTTTCTGATCATTATTTGTTTCAAGTTATTGTCTGCAAACAGAATGGCTACTCCTGCTTTTGGGGGGGGGGTTTCCTGTTGTGTAAAGTATTGTTTTCCATCATTTGACTCTCAGTCTGTGAGTATCTTTTGGGTTAGATGGGTTTTTTGTAGACAGCATATAGTTGGATTTTGTTTCTTGATCCATTCTGCCAGTCTGTTTCTTTTAATTGATGCATTGAGACCATTTACATTTATGGTTATAACTGTTATATGTTGGTTTATTGTTGACATGTTATCTTTCTGCTGTTGCATCTTTATCTTTCTGTTCTGTTTAATTATCTGCTTTGCTTAGTGGTTTTTTCCAAAGTGCATCTAAACTGTCTTTCAATATTTTTTGCAGGGTTGGCTTGGTGATCATGAAGTTCTTCAGCTGTTCTTTGTCATGGAAGTATCGTATTTCACCATCGATTTTGAAGGAACAGTTTTGCAGGGTACATTAGTCTAGGTTGGAAATCATTTTCCTTTAGGATCCGGAATACTTCACTCCATGGTCTTCTTGGCCTTATTGTTTGTGCTGAGAAGTCTGCTGTGATTCTAATAGGTTTTCCTTTATAAGTGATCAATCTTTTCTCTCTGACAGCTTTTGATAATCTATTCTTGTGTTGGATTTCTGGGATCATGATTACTATCTGTCTGGGTGTAATTTTATTTTGGTTATGACTATTTGGAGTTCTTTATGCTTCACTGATCCTGATGTTGGTTTCTGATCTCATGTGGAAATTTTCAGCTATTACTTCTCTAAATATCCTCTTGACATCCTTTATGTTGTCCCCTTCTTTTTCATTAATCCCTATCAATCTTCTGCTGTTTTTCTTTGCATCATCTTGCAGTTGTTGAATTGTTATTTTCTGATTCTTTGTTATTTTTAAAAGATCTTTCCTTTCTTGTTCATTAGCTGCAATCTTGTCTTCAAGGTCTGAAATTCTAACTTCACTTTCATTGAGGTGGTTTTTACAGCTTTCAGTGGAATTTTTGATTTCCTATATATCTCTGTGCATTTGCTTTATGTATTGTTTGTTTCTTATATTGCTCATCTAGGGATTCTATCTTTTTGTTTAGTTCCTCCAATTTTTTAACTGTGTTTCTTTAGATATACTCAGCATCTCTTTCATTTATCATTTCTTCTTTCATCTGGTAGATTATTTCTAGTTTGAATTCCTTTAAAGCTTCCTGGAGTTGCTTGTTTATTTCAGTTGCTATTATGTCCAATATTTGAGGTGTATGGCATATATTTTCTTTTGTATACATCACTCCTAAGATTTCTTTGGATGGGAGGGAGGTTTGAGATTGTAATTGGGTCTTTTGTTTTGTCATTTTCCTGTATTTCTGTGCTTCAAGTGTCATTTTAAGGCTTCCTCGGGGTCTGTTGGAAATCCTCTTCTATGCCCTCAGCTCCTGGGACTCTGGCACCCAGTTCCCCCAAGGCTGTCGGGCCTCTGGAACCCGTGGCACTTGCCTGCTTGCTTAGAACTCCACAGCCCTCCAAGCACATGGGAGGCAGATGCAGGTGCCCCAGACCCATCTAGCCATTCCAGTGCATTCGGAAGTTGTGAGGGTTCCAAACAAGCTGAACTCCAGAGAAAGTGGGTACCCGCCTGTTTGCTTAGAACTCCACAGTCCTCCAAGCACAGCCAGAATGGGGAGGTGGATGCATGTGCCCCAGACCCACTTAGCTGTTCCAGTGCACCCGGAAGGCAGGAGGGTCCCAAACAAGCTAGACTCAGGGGGAAAGTGCGCAGGCACTTACCCCAGGATGCCAGGCCTCTGGAACCGGTGGTGCTCGCCTGATTGCTTTTTACTTGCTATCATTTCAGAGGGTTTTGGAGTGTGTCTTCCAATTCTTCTATTCTGATGTCTCCTGTACTTGTTCTTGGAGGGCTGGATGTCTGAGATTGCATCTTTTTTCATTTTGTTATTTCTTCCTGTTGGTTTGTGTTTCAGTCATTTCAATCTCACTAGTTTTGCCTATGCCTCGTGTGCACCACTTTCATGGTCCTGCTGTTGGTCTGGTTTGCTTGCAGTCGCCAGTCCTGAATGAAGGTCAGCATTACTAGCATGGTCACAGGCTCTCTGCAGTCACCTGGGCGGTGGGCAGCACTACTGGTGTGGGTGCAGGGCTGCCATGGTCTCCTGGGTCCCAGGGAAGCATCTGTACTTATAAAACAAGTACAGATGATGGACTTTCACCCTTCAGCTCCTCTTCCAGCTAAGGAGCATGAAAAATATAAGGGGAGAAATGAGACCAACAAGAAGTGTATCACTGTCATTTTACCCCTGCTGGCTGCAAGGTGATATGTGTAGCTTAAGCAGCAGCTATGTGCCTCTCCCTTTTGATTCTCACTGTTTCTTCCACCACCATACACTGGGATAGTCTGCCTCAGTGTCCTCTCTGATGACCTAGTGATACCCTCCCTGGCTCTCAAACCACCATTCTCCATTCCAACATGAGTGCAGCCAGAGAAGTGGCACAGTTCCCCTCTACTACACTTCAGATGATAAGATAAAGGCTTTTGCTTATCATTTATGTGATTGGGTTGACAGAGTTTAAATATAGGTGGAAATATTAGGGTTCATAAACGTGGATGTCTACACTAGGCAGAAAATAACTGGGAGTTTGGGATTCCTGAATCTCAAAACCCTGATACAGGGATTATCTGTGAATAGAGTGGGGAACACAAGATAGAGAATCGGAAGGAAGTGGACATTTCTAGGCACAGGCAGGGTGACAGGTCTGGAAGTTGAAGAGTATTGTGAATGGTAACTCTGACATGTTTTGTGAAGTTGAAAGCTGTCTTTTTTGGTGAGGGGTTGGGGGTGGAGTTGTGGATTGGAAGAAGGTGGAGACATTTTGAGACAAGCATTGAAGAGGGTGAGAGGTGCACTGTGGCAGGTCCATGTAGCTAGTCATCCTGAACTTATGGTGACACCACATTCTGCAGATGTGTTTAGGATGAGAATAAAGTGTGATGAAAACAGGGCTATTCTAGAGTCCCTGCATCCCAGATGACTATGAGGAAAAGAGAAAAATAGAATTTATGGTATTGAAAAAATTGTCACTAAACTGGAAGATTATGGAGTGAAATTGGATAAAAAAAAAAGAAGCAATGAAAGCAGAAGGGAAACATAAATTACTGGGACATTGTGGAAGCTCTCTCAGTAGCTCCACTGAGTTTGAAATATCAGACAGTAGAAATAAGTGAGAATGACTATAAGGTATGAGGAATCTGGGCAAGAAGGTAGCGCACACCAGGCACTGAGAATAGGGTAATTTCTGATGACGGTAAGTCCAGGCTGTGACTCTGACAGTGTTTGGGTGAAGTGAAGAAGAGGGAATCTAAAGGAAGAAGAGAGTTTAATGAACTGAGAGAATGAGCTACTGGAAAACTCATCCTTTTGCAGACTGAAGAACAATTAAACCTCATTATCTCAAACTACCTCTCTCAATTAAAGGCTCGCCCATAAACTCTCAAACCAAGCAGTCCATGGGAATGCTTTCTGAATCGAAAGCCCCCAACACTATTAAAGTATGTGTTTTCATCCTGAGTGGTTTATTCACTGACATTGAGAATATAGCATCTTTCTGTACCAAGTCTCTGATTCTCACACACAAGTGTATGAACTGAATGATCGTGTTACATAACCCCACCCACTCATACACTGAGAGCACTATGCAGCTGAGTAGGAAAGTAATTAAAATCAAATGAGTTTATAAAGGTGACATCCTAACCCCAATACAATTAGTGTTCTTAAAAGAAATACCAGAGTCCTCTCTCCCTCTCTTCCTCTCTGTCTCTGTATCTCTATTTGTCTCTCTCTCTCTCTCTCTCTCTCTCTCTCTCTCTCTTCTCTCCCTGACTCTCTTCTTCTTCTCCTCCTCCTCAATCCCTCTTCCCCTTCCCCACATATATACCAAGGGAAAGCTATATAAGGCACAGCAGAAATGTGGTCATCTATAAATCAGGAAAAAAGCTTTCACCAGGAATCAACCAACCATCCTCCACCTTGATCTTGGAATTCTACTCTCCACAACTGTGAGAAAATGGACTGTTTGTATGTAATTCCCCAAGTCTATGATATTTTGTTAATGTAGCCCAAGCAGATTAATGTACTAAATAGGCAGAATTAGTGCAGACCTCACAAGTTAATGGACTCAATTCAAGGCTGCCCTCACTTTACATATGAGTCACAATTCCCAGTCTCCCGGAGTAGTTAAAATTTTATCTGACATGGCTACAAACTGATGCTCTCACGATCCCCCTTCAATTCTATAATTCACTAGAGCAACTCACAGTTGGGAATCACTTGCATTTACTGATTTATAGGAAACAACACAGGAAGAGTCAATGGAAGAAGTCAACTTGAAAGGTGATGGATGGGCAGAGATTTCATGTTTTTTCAAGATAACACCCTTCCAGCATCTTTGTGTTTTCACAAGCCAGAAGCTCTTTGCACCTCTTCATTTATGGGGTTTTATGGAGGTTACATCACATATAAGTGATTGAGTAAATCATTGGCTCTTGATGATGAACTTCTCCCTAGAGATTGGATAATTGAAATTTCCAATTCTCCAATCACACCTCATCTTTCTGGTTGCAGTCCCTATCTCAAAGCTATCTAGGTGCCCAATAAGGGTGACTCCATTAATATAGACATTCAGTTGTGGTTGAAAGAGATGGTTATGAATAAGAAAAGATGCACCCATCATCCTTACTATTCAAGAAATGCCAATTAGTTTAGAAGCTTTGTTTCAAAGCCTGAGAATAAAAACCAAATGTGCAGTCCCTGTTATTTAACAATATGCCACAGGCCACTCAGGGGATGAATTTGGCTGCAACCTTGAGAATATCAAGCATGCAGTCAAGCCATGTTTGGGTGGAAGTCAGCATTTCTCCCCAAATTCATTTTGTGGGTCTTTACCAATTCATTGTATTTCGCTTTTATGCTACAATTCGCAGAAGACGTTCAGAATTCTGCTATTGCCAGGCTCTTCTGAGATAATTCAAAGGAACATCTGTATACATAGTAAATATTATAGAGTGAATAAGTCCTACAAAAACAGACAATGAGAAGCTCAAATGGCCATATTTTTTGTATTACTTTCTAAAATCTATTATGATGTGTTATATTACTATTTATTTCCTGTTGCTTAGATAACTATGTGTGATATGCACACATATGTATACATCTACCGGACCATCACTTCTGGTTTCTGTGCTCAAGGAAGAACTGCCATTTGGTCTGTGTCATGGGTTGTGTCAGTGGCCCCCAAGCCTCATGCAATTATGTGTTTGTGATTGGTTCATTGTCTAGTGCTCTGATTGGTGGTGTACTACACCCACGTAGGGGTGGAGCCAGGATGTAATGTAATGACAGGAAGAAAGTGTGTCTCGCTCTTGCAGGTTTCAGCCTTGCTGTTTGCAGCTGCCATGAACTGTGGTGCATCATGCCACCCTGCCTTAGAGCCAACTGAGTATGGATTGAAACCTCCAAAAACTGTAAGAAATAAACCTTTCCTTCCCCAACTTTGGGCATCAGGTATTTTGTCTCAGCAATGAGTAAAAAATAACTAAGACAGCCTGATTGTCACTTTGCATCAATGTCAGCAACCACAGAGAAGGCCCCTTAAGGACTCACATTTAATTTTGAAATTTTTTAAATGGAATCGCAAGTCATTACAGAACAAACGTTTCAAATTGATGAAGTGTCTTTGGACTTCCTGCCTGATGTCTGCAAAACAAGTCAAGTCATAGCTTCCCTTTGCATTAATGTCAAACATATAATATTTATATGGTTTTATAGATAATATCACACACACATGCACACACCCACAACAACCCTTCAAGTAATTTCCTCATGGTGCTTCAAAGTTTAGAAGGGAATTTAGGTTTTCTTTTCCTCTTCCCCTTTTTGGAGGAGAGTGTTAAGTTTATTTATTAAGGCAGATTAAGAGTGTCATAGACCACATATTTCAAAATGAAACCTATTATAAGTGATATAACAGTAGTCCTGCATCATTAGTTATTATACAGAGCCTTTAAAATTCTTAGTTTTATTATTATATCAAACCATATAATTTTATAAATGAGAAAATTAGACCCTTTGAGGCCATCCCAGATGGGAGCACAGACGAGGCCAGTCCACACATGCAGGCACGTCCTCTGCAGAATGGCAAATGGCCTTTGAAATGATGCAATAAAAACCAGGCATTGCATGGTCATCTTCCCATTCCTCCCCTAAGATTTCACTAACAAACTGCTCAAATTTTCTTTTTAATGAATGATGTGTGGCTTCAAATTAAACTGAGCCGTTTCACAGAGCTCAAAGGTTCCACATTGTTATATTTTGATTGTAAGTATTTGCTGCCAGGAGTCATTGTGATAGTGTGGTAAGCAATCTGCCTTGAAGCCATGCAGACAGAAAGCAGTGGGGCCAATGTGACAATAACAGGTTTGGAGTCTACAACACATCCCTTATAGCTCTGATTTGGGAGCCATGTGACACTGGGCAAATCACATCACCCCTGTGAGGCTTGGCTTACTGATCTGTCACATGAGGGTAACTTCCATGAGTATGTAACAATTTGGTCTTATAGTTGCAAATGCATCATAATGCTGTTTGATTTCATTTATCATATTTGTAATTTTTAATTGACACACAATTGTACATATTTACAGGGTATGAAATGACATTTTGATATAGGTCTAAATGGCATGATGATCAAATCTGGGTAATTAGCATATCCATTAACTCAGATGTTTATCATTTTTTCATAACAGAATTCATAATCTTGTCTTCTAGCTATTAATGCTATTCTCATTATTGCAGAGTACAGCAGAGGCCACTGGAGATGGGGTGGTTGGGGGAGGTTGGTGGGCAATGGATACAAAGTTAACAACCAGATGGAAAGGATAAATTATAGTTTTTTATCACTCAGCCCAGTGACCATAATTAATAATAATGTTTCTCTATTTTTATGTCACTTACTGGATTTGTAACCATAGACAGATCATTTAACTGTTAGTCTGTGTATGCTCATTGGCACAGTACGAGAAATAAAAAAACCTCATTGGATTGTCATGTTGTACAAATACATAGAATTGCATCCAGTGCATGAATGCTCATTTTTACTTCCCCCTTTTCTCCTGCCAACAAATTTTCCAGTCAATCAAGACCAGTTTAGTTTGAATATGAGAAAATCTTACTGGCCACAGTGTTTCTATTTTCATTTTAAGCACTATGCCTTTAACTTAATCACCCTAAAAATTAGAACCATTAATGACTAGACTTGTGGTTTTCTTGATTCTGGAAGTGCTTCTTCCAATGGGTTTCTGATGAGAGGAGTTGTTTTCATCATAAAAATTTTAACTCTGGGATGATTGGTTAAGTATGCCCCTGGAAAAGCTTATGGGTCCAGACTGTATAAATAAATGGTCTTAGTACAAGTTCTGGAACTGATCTCAAAGAAAGGAGGAGGCTGGAGTTGATTTAGCCCAGTCAGGAGTCAACTGGTTTCCTGAAGTAAAAGTTTTATCACGCTTTTCTTAGGTGCAGATGAGGATTTCATCCTTGTGCACCATGACATAAATCCTGGCAGGTGAAAGTGGCTGCCTTTGTTCTTTAGTAAACAGTGGATGTGAACAAAGGGCAGTGCCTTGACTGGCATTTAGAAGATGAATGCAGGAGAACTGGTATTTTTGGCTCTGACTTGCTCAGAAACAGCACAATAGTCACTGTGACAAGAAAAACCACAAGTGATTTGTTTCTTTCTTATTTTTATTCTTCAAATGATTCATATAGTGCATATCGATTGTTCATAATTTTCTCACATAGTTTTGGAAGAGATGCAATGTAGTCAAACTTTATTTTTTTGTATTTGTTGATACAAAGCTCTGTATTAATTTACAGTTTCTAGAAAATGTAACATCTTGGCTAGGCTCAGCATAACAGGCAAAAGTGGAGTCCACAGAATTTGATTTTATTTCCAATTTTGGAGTTTACTTATCAGAAAAATTTGGAAAAAGAAAATAATGTATTCATTTCAACAGCAGCAAAAACTACATTATCTGAGCTATATTAACTGAGAAAGATTATAAAGTTTAATTGAATAATCCATGCATATAAAACTTATCACAAAGCCCAGCATCATGCAGAATCCAGAATTGTGTACAGTACAGACTATGCTTTCATCTTGTTTAATTAGGAAGCAATTAGAAACTGAAATAAGTTTGGGAATTTATTGGATCAATTTGATACTGTTCTCAAAAGATTCCAGTGTGATCCAATTGCAAACAGTAAAATGCTTACCTCTTAGGGGTTTTTTTGATTTAACAGTACTATACCAAAAAGCAAAAGGAAAAATCTTTTGATGTTTCTGCTACAGTATTTCCAAATGGAGTTGTAATCTGATCTGCTAATATTTATCAGCATGTACATTGTCATTTAATTTTAATTATCTTGTCTTAATTTTATTACCTTTGAGAGGAAGTGAATCACTGTCATCTGCTCATAGCAAATTAAGTTTTGGACTATGTTCTATTAAATTCTTGAGTAAGTAATTCTGAAGTATATTAAATATTACAAACTGGCACAAAGTGCTTTTTGAACTACAAGAACACGCAAGGCTTTTCCTAGCTTTACCACCAAATCATAAGGGAAAAATATGCATTTTATTGTATACAGTTACACTTCATTCTAAGTAATTAGTGTACTCTTAAGTGTCTAATTCATTCAGGCACATCTAAACCAGTAAAAGCAGTGGTGATATAAACAAAACACAAATAATTAAAAGGAAGAGCAATGAGGAATTAGATCTAAGGTTTTTCAAGATTGGAGAGGTCTCCAGGAAGGCAAAACTAAGTGGAAAAATCACATTGTAGATGGCTTCAGTTTAATCTTGGTCTGAACGGGATTTAATTACCTAACTACGAGTTAATATAAATACTCATTATTATTTAGATACCGTTTTACTAAAACATTAATTTAGATTTCAATGTTCTTTTCAGTTAAAAACCCAGGAAATAAAAAATGCAAATGCTTTGTCATCTTGAGACATCAATGTTGGAAATCAGGTGAGACCTCCACCAATTCAGCCATGTATTACTGTGTAAAAACTACTTTTTGCAAGATAGTGCTACACTTTCCTTGTGCTGCTCAAAACTGAAAATAATTTCAGAGTACATTAGCCAGCCAAAATACAATTTTTATTCATTAGAACCATTTCTTTTTGATCCTATGCAGTATAATTTTTGTCTCCAAAAGAGACACATTGATCTTCTAAAACTTCTCAGTTACCCTAACTGCCTGACTTTCTGCTTAAGTAGAAGCATGAAAGTGCTGAGAGAACACCTTATTAGTTAACTTCACTCCTATTCATTCAAATGATTGATACAATCAAAATGAAAGTTTATTTCCTCTCCTTGAATCTTTTAGTAATGATAAGTTTTGTAATGAAAATATTATTTACCCTGTTAGAGTTACCTGGTGCAATAGAGAAATACAAAATGAAAGAAGAGGTTTATTGAGTTGAGGATGTAGATAGGAGCATAGAACCCATGGCATTTAGGCTGCCTCCTTCAACTAGATACAGAGAGGCAGAGGGTTACATGACCTCTGACCGGAACTGGTGTGTGAGGCGGGTGTTGATGACATGCGAGGAAGCAGTTGGAAATCAATGTGTGTGCAAACAGGAAGGGGAGCTGCAATTAGGGCTGTAGAAGAAGCAGGAAGTGGTAAGTGTTTCTGCTTTGGCCTTTCACCATGTTAGACCACCTCCATAACTGTACAGTAAGTTATAATGGAGCAAGAACCTTTCATTCCCATCTTTGAATTGTTGGAAAAAGGGTAAAGACTGTCTCTTATTATTTTCTGCTGGACAGGGGCATTATGTTGGAGTCTAGCAAGTTAATGGGATGACAGTTGATGTCCATGTAGAAGCTGATACCATGTCAGGGCAAGGAATTAATCATTGGTGAACGCTTACAACCTAGATTGGAAAAATAAAAGCACAAGGTGCTATGAGGAGGCAAATCACTATCATAATTAAAAGACCCAACAAAAGTAGAAGGAAAAGTGCCCTTAATCTGCATGTGTCATTCCGTCAGGACCATAGTGAAGAAGAATCTAAAAAATAAGCATGGAGTTGGGAGGGGTAAAGTTATGAGAGGTACTTATTCCCCCATCTGAAAGAGTAAAAGTTAAAAGTGTAGGTAGGACTTGTCCTTGGTCCAGGGGTCAAGCTGGAAAGAATAGGAAACATGAGAAATATAAGCTTGAGGGAAATTGTAGAGTAGGGGTGGGGAGGGATGTGGCTGTGTCACCATAAGGGAGATGAAAGCCTAGATCCACAGGAGTCTCATGTTCAACTAAACAGATGAGGGCAGAAAGAACTAAGATGGTTATTATGTAGAACAGCATGAAGACAATTTTAAGTATGATGTGGGAGTCTTTAGGAAAGAGTGCCCAGAATCTTATAGTGAAAAAAATTAACTACTAGAGTATAAGGGATCAGTAACCAAATAGGATAACAAAATATGACCTAGCCTGAAAATTGTGGCTGTGGGGCCTTAGTGACATGGAGACAGGAGATAGGAGATGAGATGACCACTCAAAATGTATAGATTCAGGGTTAAAGGGCACCACTTCTCTTGAAGGAGGTGGAACCAGGATGAGAGTCCAGTGACCTTGACCACCATTGAAGTTCCAAGGAAGACCAGGTAGGGGCCACTCCATTTTAGTAGTCCTGTTGAGAGATCTGAGAAATAAAGGCTGGGCCATTTTCTGACTGGACACTCTGAGACAGACCAAATCTTGTAATGATTTTTTGTAAAGGGAGCTTAGTAACTATATCAGCAGTCTCCCTGGTTGTGGGAAAGGCTTCTATCTATCCTGAAAAATTACACACAAAGGTGAGAAAATATTGGAAATTTTGTGGTGAGGCATTTGTGTAATGCCTGCCAGTCCTGACCAGGGGTGTATCCATAAAATTCATGAATAGGAGAGGAAGGGGGTGCTATGTGTCCCTGAGGAGAGGTTTTACTATAAAGATGACAAGTATGAATAAATTGTTGAGACCTGAGAGTGTCTGGCCAGTCTACATAAATGCAAGGGAATCCTGACTATCAGGGTGTAGGGGGGATGGTAAAAAAGGCATCTTTAAGGTCTAGGACTATGAAGTGAGTGATGGAGGGAGGGATATGAGAGATTTACAAAATCACAGTGCACTCAAACGTAGTTGGCCAATTTGAGCTACACTAAAAAGACTAGTGTGAATCTTTTTGGAGGCTAATTAATATAGATCTCTTGAAATAGGAATAGCAGAAAAGGAACCTAATTTATGGTTACTCTGAGGTAGGTCAGTGAGGGGAAAAAAGAACATGAATATGAGCTAGTCCCTTGGAACCAGCCTATTCTTAGAGGGGGAATAGGAACTGAGGCTGAGAAGACCCAGTGTGGTGAGCCAGTGGAGAAAATGCAGAATGGAGTAGGGAACAAAGAAGAGCTGTCCAACGCAGTGGATGCCTCAGGTGGAGGGGACTGAGAAACAGAGACTGGGGAGAGAAACTCAGGGAAGGCTTAGAGGCCACTGGGGGTGAAGAAGGGGGAGAGGATGATGCAGGGGCACGGAAACCTCTGGCTGAGAAGGCTGCAGGGTTCGGTCTGGGAGTTACAGGGGAGAAGCCCTAAAGACAGGAGAAGCTTCAGCTAAGGGGTCCGGTGGGGAGGAAGGGAGAGTTCCTGGTACAGTAGAACGAGCTAGAAATATTTGGGCTGCCACATGACAGGATGAGAGAACACGTCCTCAAAATGGAAAAGGCCTAAAAATGAGAGTCTCTGCCAACTTCCCACCATTGCGACAAAAGTCTACATTAAAGATCAGTTTGGGGGGTTTTTATAGCCTTTTTGAGGGTAAGAGAACCAAGCTTATAAACAGGGCACCACAAGGTGTGTTTTTCGGGGGACAGGAAGTGGTCCCCATGATCAAGTGAGCTGAAAGAAAAACTGCACCTTGGGATGAAAGAGTTTTAGCTCTCTCCTAGGGAATGTGGAAACTGTCCTGGGTCACACCTATCAAAAGAGGTGGTCACCTCTTTTGTTTTTTTTTTTTTTTTTTTTTTTTTTTTTTTTTTTTGTCTTTTTCGTTTTTATCGGTACCAGGGATCGAACTCACGACTGCCTGCTAGTGGTCACCTCTTTTGAAAGTGTGACATAGAAGGTCCCAAAACCCATTCTCATCACCAAGGAATGTGGGGCGGGTGCCAGAGAACAAAAATAACAGTTTTACCTTGGACTGTCCTGCTCTGGGAACTTAAAAACCGCTATCTCTGTCCAGGGATGGCAATGGATAGGTTCTCTGACACAAGCTTGCAAATTTTAGGAACGGAAACAGAAAACCCCTGATGGCAGCTCATCTATGATGAGTGAGGAAGGTCGCTGTTGTATTCGGATTAGTGGCAGCAAGTGAACAGATCCCAGAGGGGAAAAAAAGTAGTTCATAGGCAGGGGAGCCTGGACTGGGAGTGACTCCCAGGAGTTCTGCCATCCAAGTCTCAAGACACTAAACTGTTAAGAGTTACCTGGTGCAACAGAGAAGCAAAAAGTACAAAACAAAAAGAACAGGTTTATTGGGTTGAGGACGGGAAAGGAGCACACAACCCATGCTGGCTGGGCTGTCTCCTTCGACTAGCTACAGAGAGGCAGAGGGTTATATGACCTGTGGTTGAAGTGGTGCATGGGGCGGATATTGATGATGTATGAGGAAAAGACTGGAATGCCCTGTGCATGCAAACAGGAAGGGGAGCTGCATTTAGGGCTGAAGAAGAAGCAGGAAGTGGTAGGCGTTCTTGCTTTGGCCTTCCACCATGTTAGACCACCGCCATAACCGTACTGTAATTTATACTAGGGCAAGAACTTTTCAACCCGATACTCTTTGTATCCATGTATAATAAACAAGTCACATGACAAATACTCCCAAATGTTCCAGGCACATAAAAATATATCCAAGACTGCAGCTACGTAGAAAATATACCTAAAGATTGAAATAAAGCAATGACAAGAATGTGAAAAGTCTGGTCTAGATACAAGAACAAGAAAGGTCTGGTGGGGCAGAGGTGCTTACTAAGGGTAGGTAGAATTTTTCCCATTTTCCTGCCACCAAGCATAATGGAAACTGTGGCACTGAATGTGGGACAATTATAAGCAGACTCTGAAAGGTCGAGAGAGGGAAGTGGAACGTGAAGAATGGCATAGAGGTGGCCGCCCTGGGTTTTCTTTTTGTTTTATAAAGTTGCCTGTGAACTTTGTGGGGTGTGGTTGCATCTGGATGGTGGCAGTAGCGACAGCTTCTATACATGTGACAGCATGACACAGAGCTATGCCCAAGTGTCAGTTTCCTGGTTTTTATGTGGCCCTCCTCTAAGAAACTTATCAACTAGAGAGACAAGCTCAGTGAGGAATGCGTAAGTCTGTTTTGTGCTGTTCGCGATTTCCTGTGAATCTGCAACTATTTCAAAAGAATTTTTTGGTGGCGCTAAGACTTGAACCTAGGACCTTGCAAAGAATAGGCACACACTCTCTCACTGAGTTAACCTCCCAGCCCAAATATTATTTTTATTTTTCAAATCTAAATTTGACTATTCTGTTTTGAGGAACGTGCTGTCTATATTGATCCAGAGTGTTTCAGAATCAATAGGCCTTTTAAAGTATTTGCCTTCATGTAGTCTGTTTGATTGAGAGGTTTGTCTCCTTAGGTGGTAGTCTGGGCTAGTGTCTTCCTAGGTTCTAATCCCTTTGATTTGGGAATGATCAATAAACTGCCAGTTTGGCTGGAGTTTGGGAAGCCCCCACATCTGTGTTTCTTCATTATTTTAAAATGCAGAATAAAGCAGCCATGGCTACTTTTAGTCATTCTATAAATAAAACACTTCCTCTTCCTTTAATGGAGATGGATGGGTTGAGTCCCTGCTGAGCACCCATTAAGGGAAGCGTCTGGTAGGTACATCTCTGGCTGCACTGAGATGATAAGCTTTCTGGAGGCTAATATCATCTAACATACTACATTTTTGGATGTTTAAAAATTCCTGGAAAGCCATCTATGATTTAATTCTAATTAAATTTAACTCTAATTAAACTGAACTTCATTTAGTTTTTGTTTTAGGGCTAGCATAACTAAAGCCAGTTTATCTTTCTCTATACTTCCAACTTCTCTTGTAACACATAACCAAGTATCACTTGTCAAGCTGGATCACTTTCATATCCTTTGTTATCGTCTGGTGCTGCTTTCAGGGCATTCAAATCATAGAACTAAAAAAGACCTCGCACGTCAGCTGACACAGTGGTCTAGAGCTGGCAGTGAATGCACACAGTGAAGCATAACTTTTAAAAATGGAATGTTGTTTCCATACAAGGTCACCCTCTGACCACAGCCCAACACAGCTTTCCTGGAGCATCCCCTGATTAAAATTTGAATACAAAATGTTTACCCCTTTTCCAGTACTCTCATAGATTTAAAAAAGGTGGGTGGGTTATCATGTAAGGGTTAGATAGCTAATTCACTGCAAAACCAAGCCTATGCCCCTGTCTCAGACTGCTCACACCTGCTTATTCCACTACCCTGATACAACTCAGCAGACACTTATAAAACATAAGCTAGGCCCTCAGCAGAGAGCCAGAAACCTTCACGTACAGAGGGATTTCTTTGTGCATCCAAAAATGCTAAAAAGGAGCAGCCCAGCAGGAGACCCAGGCCAGTACAGCTCAGTCTCTTGTTCAGGGTGGACCAGACCCTACCAAGAGAAAAAGCCTCCTCTTTGCTGGCTCTCTCCCACCCCACCTCCAGTCCAAATTGATTTTGTGCTTCCTGTTTTTCTGTGCTTGACAAAGAAAGCAAAAGTAGCATGCTGTCAGTGGATAGTTGCCAAAAAACAGAGTAGCTTTTAAAAAAATCACCAGCTCTAGATTTCCAACAGCAGTTCAAAGTCGCTTTGCAAGCAATCACTACATTATGCTAATAATATGCTAAGGCATTAAGGTCTTCCTATCTGTCTATCGATTGTTTAAGTAGGATGTTATGACAGGGAAGTATTGGTGCTAGGGATATTGACTCAGCCTCCGTGTGATCTCAAGGAGGCAACTCCGCTGCATGCCTTGCTCTGACTCTGATGTGCTGCCTGTCATAAGTTATTTCATCAGGAAGCTCCACAGGGCATTACCACAGTCTTTTGGGACCTTTCTAGAGAAACTGAGAAAATATAAGCCCTGGTTAAAAAAATAGCAATAATTATGTATTAAGGGGTTTGCATGAGCCAGGCACAGTGCCAGGAACTTGACCTACATCATTTCAAACACAGCATTACTACATGTGGAGATAATTGTCATGGTGAAAATGGAACTCAGAAGGGTGAAGTCACTTTTTGGCTCATCATGGCTGGTGATGACTACTGTCAGCATTTGAATCTGGGACAGGTTGAAGTCCCTGCTCTTAAATATGTCGATGTATTATTAAGAAATAACTCAAGTTTTGTTCTTCAGATCTTCAGGGTGTGTGAGTATCAGACAATCATTGAGTGAATTATTTAGTGAATTTAATCAGTTTAGTTCTCCTGGCAGGAATAAGGTAAAGGACACTGGTCACAGGGCGGCTCTCAGTGAAACAGTAAGAAATGGACACACGTGCTTGGCACCACCTAGAACCCAGGACACACTGGATTGCAGTCTGGATCACCAACCCGCGGGCATAGCCTCTGGGAAAAATGGACATAAGTGAGGTCCCAGGGTCAGGAAGACCCATCTGACACACAGCTACGTACAGAGGGTGCAGAAGTAATGATCTGATTTTAAAGATCTACGGAAATGACCGAATGGTTTCCAAGCTCAGGTTCACGGATGTGGTTTCAGAGGCATGAAGCTAGAGACAGGATAAGAGAGAGGGAAGAAGGACTGAAGTGGCTGTGCCTGGATTCTGCTCAGCTTCGAGCAGATCAGCTCTTCCTGTCTTCCACAGTGTATTCCAGATTATGTATACACTTTGGGATTTTTTTGTTTTTCGTTTTGTTTTGAAGCTACTGGAATTTCACACTAGAACCTTCACACTGAGCTACATTCCCAGTTCTTTAGCATCGTCATCATCATCACCATTACCATCGTCATCATTTTGAGACGGTGTTGCTAAATTCCCAGTCTTGTGATTCTCCTGCTTCAGCCTCCCAGAGTGCTGAGATCACAGGCACATGCTACCACATCTGACTGACTCTTGATTTGTAAGGAAGGATTTCCCTGGGGAAGCAACCCTGCAACAGGAATTGAACTGGCTTGACATATTTGGAGACTAATTACACATTATATAAGAACCTATCCAAATTTTTCTTTTCTTTATAATTTTATGAAAAACTTACATTCCATGATACTGAGCTCTTCACCCCTAATTATTCATTTGGCAAGGAGAATTCTTGACTCTTAAAGTCATCCTGATGCCAAACCCTTTTCTAAATTGTGCTTGGTCAGCAGAGTACAGATTATACCCATTTGCTAACTCTCTGTTCGCCCACCACACGGCTCAGCTCTCTTGCAGGCAAAGGGGCAGCTGTTATACCGCACTCATCAGATAGTAGCATTCCTTCTGTCAACAGGGTGGAGTGGCTTTCTTCATGTTTTTGCTCTGAGCTTCAAAACGTCTTTCCCATTTTTGAGATTTTTTCATGTTTTTAAGTCCACATTTTCATTCCTTAATCCTTCTTGTGCATGTTTTACGTTCTTTGCATATGAGAGAGTTCTCTTTTCTACTCGTATACCAAATTGTCTTTCATTAAACGTTGTTCAAAGTCTTAAAAGATTTGATTTTCTTTTTTCCTTCCCTTGTGAAACTTTACTTAAAGCATTTAAATTGAAGCTTCAAAAACATTTTTTGCCAGATTTTGCTCTCATCTGTATGTTCAGAAAACAAAACAATGTGAAAAATTGGATTGAAAAATCTAGGATTGTTTTTATTGCAGAAATTCTTGCTCCAGACCTGCTCCTCAAGTCATGGGCACGCTGGATTGAACCCTCTGGCTCAAACACCGAGGGCTGGAAACCTCCACCCACCTTCTACTGGGTCATCCTGCCAGTCTCCCCTGACTCTGATCCCTGAGCACAGGAATAGTCTTCTCCCATGGAGCAAAAAAACAAAGGTACAAGTATGTCCTTAAGCACATGCATACACAGCTGATGCTGTTGGTGCCACAACCAACTTTCTGAATGATGCACTGTATTTCCTGTTTCCACTTCTTCAGATCCTATTCAATTTCTGGTCTATTGTGCACCACCCATACTACTGCTACTTTTTGAAAAGTATAAGCCACCATTTAAAACCTCAGTTAGTTACCTTGCATTTGGACAGATCTTTTCGACATCTTCTTCATCAGACTGATGTGCATAGGGAAAAGGATCATGCTTAAGCTACATTTAAGTCTTGTCAAATTACTGCTTAAATTGCTATTAACTGTTTTTAACTCACAGAAAACAACAGTTTAATTTCAACTTGCTGTATCTGTATCTTTGTCACCAAATTCAGACTATATCACAAAGTTTAGATTTAATAAACAATAACTAAATACATAACAGATCTGTAACTTGTAAATTATAAAGTAGCTATTGTAAACTCTTAAACGTACATTTATTTTTTCTGCTTTTAAAGTTTTGTTTTCCAAAGCTTCAAGAATCAAAATATATTCGATTGAAAGGAAAAGTTGGTTATGTACTGCAGAATCTAGCAAATTAAAAACATTGTTCTGGAAGTATAAAGGAAGACATTACAGATCTTTAAAATCAGATATACTAGTTTAAATCTTTGTTAGTATATTATAGTCATTAAATTTTGTAGAATGGTTTTTCTACAAAGTGGAAATTATTTCTTTAATTAAAGTTAAAATGGTTTATATATAGAAGAAAAGTTCCCCAATTTAATAAAGGCCATTTATGAAAAACCTACAGCTAATATGACTATAATGCTATAATGGGAGAACATGAAAGTTTTCCACTAAGATCAGATACATGATAAGGATGGACGGTCTCGCCACTTCTGTTCAACCAGGTGCTATGGGTACTAGTAAGAGTGATTGGACCAAAAAAAAAAAAAAAAAAATCCACTAGGCAAGAAACAGGAACTGAGATGTCTCTATTTTCAGACGATGTGTCTCTAAATATTAAAAAAAAAAAAAACAAAGGTTCCATAAAAGACTGTTAGAATTAATAAATGAATTTGGTAAAAAATAGAGATATAAAATTAACAGACAAAAGTCTGTAGTAGTTTTATATCTATATAATAACTACCTTCTGGAAAAAATTTTAAAATGATCTCATTCATGCTAGCATTTAAAAATAAAATATTTAGGAATACATTGAATCAAGGAAGTACCTTTACACTGAAAACTATGAAGCATTAATAAAATAAATAAAGATGGAAATAATGGGAAATGGATCCTGTGTTCATGGATTAGAAGAATTAATGTTGTTAAAATGTCCATATTGTCCAAAGCAATATATAGACCTAAAACTTCCTCGTATTATTCGTGATAGAAATAGAAGAAAATCTAAAACTTTTTAAAGATGCATAAGATAGCCAGAACAGCCAAAACAAAACTGGGTATAAAAGAGGGAAGCTGGAACAATCATGCATCTTGAATTAAAATTATACTGTAAAACTACAGTAATCAAAATAGAACAACATAGGCCCCAAAAGACACTTCGAAAAATAGAGTAGGGCAGAGGCCACACAAATAAATCCAAATATGCAATGGTAAATTAATTTTTGACAAAGACATAAAAAGGAGTCAATGGGGAAATGGTGGTCTGTTTAAAAAATAGTTTGGGGAAAATTAGATTTTTATACACAAAAGAATGAAATTAGACATTAATCTTGGTCTTTAAACAAAAACTAGGCACAAAAATGAGCTTAAAATGGATAGAATACCTACAAGTAGATACAAACCATAAAATCTAAATGCCCAGAAAAGAACTTAGGAGAAAACTCCTGGTTATTGGCCTTGAAAATGATTCTTTTTATTTTTTGATTTGATGCCAGAAACTCTTGCCCAAAAGCAAAAATAACTAAAGGGACTAGTATCAAGCCAAGTATCTTTGCACAGCAAAGGAAACAATTGTTCAAAAGAAACAGAAGCTTCTATGCTGAGAAAACACATTTGTAAACTATATGTCTGGTAAGGGTCAATATCCAAAATACATAAAGAAGTCATAGGACTCAGTAGCAAAAAAGAAAAATTAAAGTGAGCAAAGGATTTCAATAGCCATTTCTCCAAAGAAGATTTAAATGTGAGCATGTTCAAAAAGAGCTCACCATCATTAGCCACTAGGAAAGGCAAAGCAAAATCACTGTGAGGTTCTACCTCATACCCTATCATCTGATTATTATAAAAGAGGAAGAGTGCAAGTTTGCTGAGGAAGTGCAGAAGGAGAGGCATACTGCTGGTGGGAATGTTAATTGTATAGCCATTATGGAAAATAGTGTGGAGGTGTCTAAAGAAACTAAAAATACAGCCACTGTAGTACCTAACATTTTCTCTTCTGTGTTTGTGCTTTTCTAAAATGAAATCATCATTTCGTGATGATACTGGCACTCTCATGTCCTCTGAGGCATTATTCACAGTGGCTAAGATACATCTGTTAGTACATAAATAGATAAAGAAATACACACACACACACACACACACACACACACACACACACACACAAATTCAGCCCTAAAAGGAATAAGGTTTGGGGAACATCGTGGTGAGCAAAATAAACCAGACACAAAAACAAAAATACTGCATGATATCTCTGATACATAGAATCTGAGAAATTTTTTTTAGATGTTTAAACATATAGCAAGAGAAAAACAATTAGCAGAAATAGGAGAAGAGATACAGGAAACGAGGAGATGAATGTCAGAGGGTACAGTGTGACAGATATGCAAGATAAATAACCTAGAGGGTTATTATGAGACACTAGGACTGTGGAAAATGAAACTGTACATATTTTACCTGCTTTTGCCATAAGAAAGAAAAAAAGGGCAGCGATATGAAATGATGGCTATGTGGATCTGCTTTACTATATAATGTTTTTACTATATATTTGAGTCAAATAACATAATGTTGCATACTTGAAGAATACACAATAAAATTTACTTTTAGAAATAAGTAAGAATTATATAACTGTTACATTCTGTATTAGTCAATATAAACATTTGAGATTTCCAACATTTAGATAAATAGTAAACCACCTAAAATATGGAAAGAAGAAGGAATCCCTGCTTCTCAGAGCCACTGGAGCAGTGAAAGTGCTGAACATGATTGTGCTAGTGTATTGCAAACGTGACTATGAGTCAGTGGTAAGGATCTTAGCTTCCATATCCAGAGAAGTGGTTAGCGAAGTCTCCTGTTTCTTAGGCTACCTCTCAGCTTCTCTCTGGGCCTTTAAAGAAGATAGGGCAAAGGAGACAGACATGGCTGGCTGCATTCTTTTTTTTTTTGTACTGGGAATCGAACTCGTGACCTCACACACCCCAGGCAGGTGCTTGTGCCACTGAGCTAAATCCCCAGTCCTTTCTGGCTGCATTCTTGACAAGCTGAGTCTCTACCAGAAAGCTTCTTGGAGCATGAGCACAGTGTACTCAGAAGGTGAATGGCTTGAGTCTGGATTCAGGCATATCCATCTTTAGCAGTCTTTTAACCTTAGGGACATTGTTCAACTTTAATTGCCTATCAAATACAGATAACAAAGTGTATTTTTCATAGTGTTGAGAATAATAATGATGGTAGTTAATATTATTAGTTTGTGTTTTGGGAGGTATGAAATATTCAGAATATGAACATGGGAATCTTGCCATGTGCTGAGATGCTCTGGAAACACCAGAGATATCCAAAAGCAACTTGGAGACGCTTTGTAAGTAAACACTATTTCACTTTCTTTCCTTTTGTTGGCTATGAGTTAGATATTAAAACACTACATCTAGAGACTCAGAAGATAGCTCATTTGTATTTTTGAAATGAATAAATAAGTTCAATTCTTAAAACTCTCCAGACAATCTGGTGTGTAGGGAACTTGGGAGAAAAATTTTTAGCAATTATCTAGACTTTTAATTCTCCTGCATATGTGAGAAAACCAAACTGTCAAATGAAGGGTCAAATGCGTGCACAGAACTCCCACACAACATTCCTGCTTTACAGGGACTGTGCTGTGGTTTGGATGATTGTCTTTGAAGAGTTCCTATGTTGTAACTTTGATCCTCAGTGTGGTAATATTAAAAAGCAGTGGTATCTGTAGAAGGTGGTACCTGGTGGAAGCTGTATAGGTCTTTGGGGGCACTGCCTACAAAAAGGATTGTAATTCTTATGGTTTCCCACTTAATTCTTATGGAAAGATTAGGAAAATAGAGTCCTGCAAAAATTGGTACCAAGGAGTAGGGTCATTGCTAGAATTATACATGAAAATATGGAAGCAGCCTGGGAACATTGTGGTGGACAACAATTGGAAGACTTTGGAAGACCAACATTGAAAACACCTAGAACACTGCTAGTAAATCAGTTGCAAGTAGAATATATTTATTAAGAGAAAGAAAGTTTCTATCTGAGAGAGACAGAAGGGGTCCTGAGTGGGTTGCCAAGGACCCTGTCTTTTCCAGGGACTTTTATAGAGTAAAACCATGGGTGGGTGGGGATTCTGGTGAAGGCTGCGAAGAGGAGGCTTGGAAACCAGTTTCAGATGGAATGCGTCTCTGGCTGAGAATAGCAGAAATGGTCACACATATTACACAAGTGCTAGGAACTTGGTTGAACTGTGTATGGGTGCTAATATTTAATGAAAGGACAAATCTGAGAATTATTGACTAGTTTATTTGGCAGAAGAAATCTAAATAATGAAGCATTCAAGGTAGAGCACAGGTTTTACTGACTTCTTGTAGTCAGATTTATAGTGAGATTAGGAAGCAAAAGGAAATAGAAAGATTTGATAAATTTACAGCCTGCACAGGAAAATAGTGAAAAGAGATGTTTTGGGGAACACAATAAAGTCACTGCTGAGCTACTTCTGGCCAAAGAGATTAACATGGTGAAAGGAAGTCAGATCCTAATCAGCAAAATAATAGGAAAAAAATGCCTCAAGGGTATCTCAGAAGTCTTGAGGCTGCCCTTTTCCAGACAGGTCCAAAGGTCCTTCAGGGCACAGTGCTCTCAAGGATTCTCTCTGGGGAGCTGTCCAAGGGCTCACTGTCCAGGACTGCCTTTGGCATGATCTCCGTGCTTTGCTGTTCCAGCCAGGGTTCAAGGAGTTCCAGGTCAGCTTGTGCCAGAGGCAAGTCTCGGTGCCACTGACATAGAGGAATGAAACACCCAACCTACTATGTCCGCGAGTTCGTGTCCTCTAAAACCAGAGAATGGATTTTAGGAACAACGGAGGTGAAGAGTAGAATATGTTTATTGAGAGAAAGAAAGTTTCTATCTGAGAGAGACAGAAGGGGTCCCAAGTGGGTTGCCAAGGACCCTGTCTTTTCCAGGGACTTTATTATAGAGTAAAACCATGGGTTCAAGGTGGGGGAGGACTGGGAACTCATAAGGAAGATGGGCACAAGGTGGGATATAACTACAGTTAGCCAATAAGAGCAATAGTTCAGGTAAAATTGATTACATTAAGGACAAATGGAGAAGCGAGTCTCAAGCAGGCATTCTTTTTCTGTGTGCGTGTTTTTTTTTTTTTTTTTTTTTTTTTTTTTCTGTCTTTTTATCGGTACCGGGGATCAAACTCACGACTGCCTGCTTACAAGGCAGGGGCTTGTACCGCTGAGCTAAATCCCCAGCCCCAAAGCCGGCATTCTTATGGAACTGTGACTCTTTCCCAGGGGGATGGGAACCATTTAGGGTATCAATCCTCAAGATATAGGTCCTTTTGTCTTGAGGCCTGGCCCACTGCAGGAGGCAACAGACAGTCCCCCCACCCAGTTGTCAGGTATCTGCACTGGCTCCACTGAGGACCTAGCCCTGTCTTACTGCCTATAATATTTCTGACTAACTCAACTGCCTGCAACACCACCAGCATGGTGCTAAATGTACAGGCAATCTGAATGCATGTGTCAGGGCTTTTGCTGATATTTCAGAAGAAAGTCTGGGAGGTCAGGCAGAAGTCTGATGCACACTCAAAGCCTTTGCAGAAATGATCCATTAGCATGTGTAGTGGAGCCATAGGAGGGCAACTGGAAGATAGAGCAACCAACAGAAGGCAATGTCAACCTGGGGAAGCATCAACATATGAGCAGCCATGTGCACGGCAATCAGCAAGACTGATGAGGTCTGGAAGTAAGCAAGGACCCTGGACATGGAACTTTAATATGTTTCTACTAAATTTTGGAATTGCTGTAGGCAAGCCTTTCTTTGTACTTGCCCATGTCTCCTTTTTGGATTTAGAAAGTTTGTACTATCCTTCACCTGTCATTTATCTTGGAAGCATGTGAATTTTCTTCATGGGAGCTCACAGCTGAAAAAGTTGCCTTGTCTCAGATGTGATTATAGGCTCAAACTTTTGAGTGACACTGGACAAGGTTCAGGCTCCAGGACTATTAAGGACGTGATGGTGAGATTGAGGTCTGCGAATACCTTAGAACTAGAGCAAAGCCAGTCTAGGAACATGGAATGGCAAATGCAGACTTTGTAAACAAGCTGACCTCTAGCTCAGCTGCATATCAGCAGGTGACCAGCCACTGCATTCCTCCCTGCTAACTACAGCACAGATGGCTCCAAAAATGTTTTACTTTCCATGCAGCAAACACCAACACCTTGCATTTTCAACCCCATTGCATGCTTCCTCCAGTTTTACTGTGTATAAATAAAGACACAGACTGTGCTTGGGTGTTGCTGCCTCGCCATCAGGTTGTGTCCCACAGGATCACAGCTTTCTTTTTATTATATGTCTTGTCTTTTCTTAATCTTCTATCACCTCATCTTAGGACCCCACTGGCTGCATGGAATACAGAAGAATGTGTCTCACCTTGTGAGACAGATATGAACCTTGGGGTCCAGGTTTCCTAATTAACCTCATTTCCTTACAAATTACTCTGCTTCAGGAATGCTGTTATAGCAATGAAAACTAGACTACTATGGACTGCTTACAGATTGGACATAAAAGGGATTAAAGTTTGAAAGATTGTGACCTCTAGACGTATAAATATGAGTTGCCTTCACAGAGTACTTTCATGCTGTCAGGACATAAGGGAGAAGTGTCAGTGACTGTTAACAGTACAGATCCTTCTCATCCCCCAAGGAAATGACAAGAAATTTGATTTTATTCACAAATAATGGGAAAAGCCAATTACAAACAGGGTCCTGAAGTCTTATTTGTGTTTATTTTACATTCTTCATTATGGAGACAAACTTTCATCCCCTAGATCCAGCAAGGATCCCCTCATGATAGATACAAACATCATTTCTGATTAGGAAGGATGGTGCAGCCTAAGAAAAAGTATATAGTTTGAAGAAGTGGAGAGAATGAGAGGTGTGAGCCATCTCCTGCCTGGAGAAGCATCCATGATGCTTTTCCATATTCTCCTGTGACCAAATCCCAAGAGACAATGGTACCTAGCTAAAAGTAAAACACTATGGCTAGAAATCGTAATACTCATAGAGAGATCTCTGTTCTGTGACAGAAAGTCAGCAGTCTCCAAAGGACATGACTCCTTCCTTACAGAAGTATAGGTTATAATAATACTAACAACTAACAATTATTGGTCATAGATGAATTTGTAATTTGAAAAGTCATTTTGTGTGTACTGCATTAGTTAATCTACTTTCACAGCAGTCATAGAAAATAAATGCTTTGAATTATAGAAGGGAAATATTTGACTAGAATTGCAAAACAAGCAACTTTTGGTCAACTATACTGTCAGTGCAGACACTGGAAGTCATGAAAAGGCAAAGTTACATCTTCCTATGTGTTGGGGAGCCACAGATAAGTCTCATCAATTACACAGGAGGTGATTTGTAAGAGGGAAAATCATTGCACAATGGAAAAGGGAAAACTAAATAAGACCAATAGAATTAAATAATCCAAATGAACAAAGTCACTGATGGGTCCATGCTGTCTTCTCTGTCCCAAAGCTCCATGTATGGCATCATAGTGTCACTGGTGGGGCTCTATTGCTTTCAGAAAAACAAGAAGATGGAGATGATTTTGCATTCCATACATGAAGGATCCCATTGATGTGAATGTCTGATCCAAGAAAGATAATGATAACATTATTAGAAAAATCTCTTCATCCTATGGAAGTCAGTTCTCCAAATTTGCTTCCTGGTAGCCATATTGTACCAATTTGACCCTGATTCACCAAATCTCTGAAAGGTAACATGTGAAAGAAAATAAGGCTCTTTATTCCGTTAGTACCAAGAAAATTCTGAATGAGTTATAAACATAATTTTTATAGGTATTGGAAGAAGGGGTGAGTGGAAGTGAGCCCTGATACATTGAATAGCATTTAAAAATGGGATAAAGGCAGTGGATCTACTACAGGGATGATCAGAGAGAAAAGTTGGCTACCAGTAGGCAGAGAGGCATTTTAAGAGTGGGAAAAAGTCAGTTGAACCTTAGAACACAGCATAGGTTGGTGATACTGATCGAAAATTTTAATAAGAATTATAGATTCATCAATCCAAGAAATGAAAATAAAATCCAGGCAGAATAGTTATCAAAATGAAAAGAAACAGACAGAAAAAGAGAAAGAGAAATTGCTGAAATACATGCACACACACAAACTTTAGCAAAAGGAAATGCATTAGAGAGAAAATATACTGTGAGAATTACAACAGATTCATAATTAGAAACAATGTGAGTCAAAAGATAATGGAATGACATAGAAAGTAATTAGCAGGAGAAAATATCTTCCACATTAATGATGTGCACAAATGATATTTTCAAATAAAATAAGAGCTGGGAAAATTTGTCACTAACCCTTTTGCATTTTAAAAAAGATAAAGAAAACATTTCAATACAAAAAAAGATGCAATTAAAAATGACTCGAGAAAAAAATGGCAGCTTGATAGGGGGCTGGATGCAGAGTCTCTGTGGAGAAATCAGATCAGATGCTAGAATATGACAACATAGAGAGGGCCAGATGAATGGATAATGATTCTTATTAACCAAGGCAGTAACCAAAGGGAAAAATAAAACTGGGAAGAGGAAGGAAAAGTGTGGGTGGAGAGTTGAAGCCTGGTGCACTCACTGAGACCCATTCCATGCTGTACTAGGTGCACCTGGAGGATCCAAGTTTATGCTGAGACTGGGGCTGCTGATAACGGGAGTCAGCAAATCCTGGGCCCTTAACTGTAGGACATGGCACAGAGAGCAGTAGATCCAAGGGGAAGAGCTATATTGGCTCTCAGTGACTGCTGGAAATTGGGACCTGGGGCCCCGCAAAGCAGCCAGAGCCACTGGCTGCACTGGAGAAGACTGTGAGAGGACCATAACCTGGGCTCTGAAGCTGGACACCACACAGTTTTCTGACTGATCTGTGCTGTGCTGGGAGCACAGTGAAGTCACATGGCACAGTGTGCAGTGGACCCAATAGGAAGATCTGCATTGATTCCTGGTGAGTGCTAGGGATTGGGTCCTGCAGCTGCTGTCGCTGGCTGGAGGACATCTTGGAGTTGGGCAGACCCTGGTGCCGTAGTGATGTCAGATAGTCACCCCTGGCTCAGAGAGGTCTGGTGGAGGACAGCTTGGAGGTGGGCAGAACCTGGTGCTGCAGCCACCCTAGGCACAGAGAGAACTGGCAGGGTCTGCTGGGGCTGAGCTATGCCTCTGGTTAGGACCCAGTAAGCAGGTACAAAATTGTCACGACTCTGTGACATCTACAAGGTACAGCCTAACTTGCGGATTGACTGGCTCAGAGGCTCAAGGCTAGCCTGCACCATCCCTGCATCCCTGCATGTACCTCAGATAACAGCAAATTGGGGAGGGCAGCAAAACCCCAGTCAGCATGCTTCGGAAAGACCCTAAGCAACACAGAGAGGGCCAGAGACCCCCAGGACACACCAGTCTAAAAGAAACCAGGAGCATGACAAGAGATAGAAATTTTAAAAAAAATCTCCAGCTGTAGAACCTGGGAAAATAAGCCCAGGAGAAGTAAATACAGAAGAGAACCAGTGTAGTAACCATCCAATACTAGACACAGCATCAGCAGACATAAAGAAATACCTTCATGACCTCATAGACAAATTTAAAACTGCACTTCTGATCCAAGTGAGGCAAGATATAAAAAGATTAATTAAAGAAATGATAAGCCCATCCCAAGAGAACACAGATGGAAGAACAGAGGGAATCAGAAAAGAAAGAGAAACCTATGACAAAGAATTTAAACATAACCTAGAATACATGAAACAGATCCAAAGAGATTACCAGGAAACTAAAAGCTCCATTGAAAAATGGCAAAATGCCTTGACAGAAACTAAAGTTAGCCTTTTGAAACTTGAAGAGAGATTTATAATATATGATCATGAAAGAAAAGACCTCCTAAAAATAACAAGGAACCTGAAAGAAGCAATTCAAAGGCTAGAAGATGACAAAAGGATACATAATTTAAGAATAAAGCACGTGAGTGAAAAAGCAGGAGTAACGAAAAATGAACTACAAAGAATATTCACAGATATATTAAAGGAAAACTTCACAAGCATAGGAAAAAGAAATCATATCCAGATAAATGAGGAATACGGAACTCTAGCCACCTACAACCAAAACAGATCTACACCCAGACATATAATAATCAAGATTCCAGAAATCCACCAAAAGAACAGAATACTAAAAGCAGCCAGCGAAAAGAAGCAGATTACCTACAATGGGAAAATTATCAAAATAACAACAGACTTATCAACACAAACTCTCAAATTGAGAAGGGCCTGGAGGTAAATAGTCCAAGCCCTGAAAGAAAATAATTTGCAGTCCCAAGACTGATGTACCCAGAAAAACTCTCTCTCAAAATTAATGGAGAAATAAGATGTTTCCAAGACAAGGAGGAAGTGGGGGAGTTCATGGCCACCAACCCAACCCTACAAAGAATGCTGAAGGACATTCCAGAGAGAGAGAGGAAGGGATACCAGGATTCCAGCAACACTGGCAGAGAGAGGCCTCACTGGCAAAGGGAGTAAGGTAGACAAATTATAGCAGTAAAGTGGAGTAGCAGACATGAAGCAGAGACAGTAAGCTATAATCTTTAATATAGATAGCATTGATACACTAAAATAAAAAAAAAAACCCAGGCAGAGTAGATTAGGAGGCAGGCTTCATCAAGATGCTCTGACTGGGAAATACACTCAACCCGAAGGAGGGTTAATAAACTGAAAGTCAAAGATGAGAATGCAAAGCTATATGTGACAGGAAACCAGAGAGAAATAGGGACAACTCATCCAGCAGCCGCAGATAGATTGGAAAGCTATGACCCTTTTGGGCAGTGTAGAACTACACAGCTGAAAGGAAGGAAAATCTTATGACTTTAGTGAGTAAAGGAGTACAGCTCAAGATCAAGGTCAGGGGTAGAAAGGTTCAGCAACACTCAGATAGACAATGGGCTGGCCCCCTAATCT
The DNA here is from genome assembly GCF_034190915.1 of Cavia porcellus. Lineage (NCBI taxonomy): Eukaryota > Metazoa > Chordata > Mammalia > Rodentia > Caviidae > Cavia > Cavia porcellus. The sequence goes on along the minus strand of NW_026947494.1, from coordinate 74,718,373 downwards.
AAAAACTAAAGGGGCTAGTGAGACCCAAAACATACAAAGCATCCTGAGAAGGGGAAAGGTGAAAAATAGTCTAAAAAAGGAAGGCAGAGGTCATTGTTAATAGTGTATCAGGATTTAAAAATCACAGTAGTCTTATTGCTCTCTCTAGTTTTAATTTATTTTGTTCCGGTCTGTTCACTCATATTAGATTTGAGGGCACAGACATCTAACCCATAATAGCAGGTTATACCATGGTAACTATCCTTAATTTCCTATTAACTTAAACTGAAACCCTGTATTACTTATGCTGTCTTACTATGACTGATCTTATTTGAATCTGGTTTGTTAGACTGCGGTTTTGCCTTGGCTGATTTTATTTGAATTTGGTATGCTTGACAGTATCAAGTCTAAAAGTAGAGGCAACTACTCTGAAGATGACAAGATGTAAAAGATAACCATATCGGTTTTGATTATTAACTGCTCTCAAATCCTACAATGTTTTCAAAGTTGTATTTTTACAAAAATAGCTATGTAATACTATGCTTAACTATATTAAGCCTGATGATGTGGACAGGTCTATTGAAAATAACAAGAGAAAGCATAGTCATAGTAACTATGGTAGATCACCTAATATTATGGTCCTATGTGTCTTTTTCATTGCATGTTTTTCTAGGAATTTGTTTTGTTGTCTTGTTATGGTTTGTTTTTCCCTATAATACAGAGAGGATAGATATACATGTTTAAATTCACACATGTGAAGAATATTTTAAACTATTTACAGGAACAGATTATATAATGCAAAATGTAATGAACAGATACTCTGAAGAAGAAGAGACACTCAGAAACCCAATGCTAACTCTGTCACATTATGATATAAAATATAGCAATACTATTATTCACTGTTCAGAGTGATATTAGTCAGCATATGTAAAGATAAGGACAGCTACTATGAAGAAAATGTGAGACATTATGGTAGTCATTATTGACTTCCCCAATATCAGATCTTGAAGACCTAAAAAGCCTTCATCATCCTGTAATGATTTGATTATTTCTATAATATGCAGTATGTATTCAATGTGTGCAAAGATGGGGACAATTATTTGGAAGAAAACTAGAGACAGTAAGATAGATAGTGAAGATCTCCAGTGGACTTGCTTTGAAATCTGTATTTCTTTAAATTGTTTCTTTATGAACTGTTTTGTTCTGTTTTGATATGTTTAATCTTACTCTCTTTAAGATTAAAAAAAAGTGTGTAGAACTAATAAACATGTTACTAAGTTTTTGTTGGATCATTGAGCAGAACTGTTGGCAGTGTCACTGTTTGAATGTCACTTTGTATGCTTTAATTTTGTAACCTGAACAACTATTTCTAAGATGACAATATGTAACTTATCAACTAGTGATTTCTTACTGTTTATTTTTCTGTAATTCTGCATTATTTCTACCTTTTTTTCTCTATGAGTTTTTGTTTATTTCTTTCTTTTTAAATAAAAAATGACTCAATAAGAAAAATGTATATAGGTAAATACAAAAGAATTTCTAGGTTTTATATGTACAATAAATTCTATTTAATTTTTGCAGGAAATAAGCAAAAAGAATAACATATCTATGACTTAGAAAATCCAAAAAATATGTTTAACAACATTACAGAAGATAGGAGAGAATAAGTATAGCATTATATTATTTTTTTTACAAAAAGTAATTCAAAGTAAACTGACAAATCAAAGATATTTATGATGACTGCTAGAGAAATAGTAGCATAAAACAAAAATGCTCACCTAAAATGTCAATAAAAGAAGACATGTAATATTAATACAAACTCAAATGATCCAAAATAAAGCAAAGAAGGAGGAATTATGACTAGAGGAAATAATTTGTTAGAATGCCAAAAGAAGAAGATGATTGACTAAAACAGAACCTTATCAGAATAAGTTAAATGTATATGACCTAACTGCTACTATTAAATATCAGAGGTTTTCATATTGATAAAATTGTGGAAGATTATTTATCATTTATAGGGTTTAATTATGAAGATCAGCTCAAAGTGAAAACATGGAAAATATAATATAAAATGTAAAACAATGTAAGAAACTGATGTAGACACATTAATACCTGATAAAGTAATTTTAAGATGAGGAGTATTCTTCAAGATAAGATAGACATATCATCATGATGAAGAATCTAATTCATTAGGAAGACATAGCAACCTATTTGGTGTTTTAAATCAATAGTAGAGCTTCAGAATAAATGTATTAAAATGGAGAGAACTAAAGGAAAAACATAATTAATTCAATAATAATGAAATAGTTTAATACTTCTCCTTTGGTGATGATTTTAGACAGACAAAAATCAGTCTTCTATATCAGTAAGACTCTAGAGGATTTGAAGAATTACATCAACTCTCTTATTTTAATTGATGTGTATGGATGGAGCACTGTACCCACTAAGAGCAGGAAATATACTCTTTTCAGTGCACTTAGAAAATTCTCCAAGAATTCTCCATATTTTGGGATACTTGGAATCTCAATAACTTTCAAAATAATATGTACTAGAAAGCTTTAACAATAAAATGTTTTAAAATTTTCCTTATTAAAAGTTAAACAAGGGGTAAATGAATGTCCTTCAAAAAAAATTGAAGAAAACAAAAGTATTTTGAACGACAATAAAATATCAAACTTTATGGATCACAGCTAAATTCATATTTAGAGAAAAGGTATTCTTTGGTTATTTATGTTACAAAAACAATTTAAGAGTCAATGGTCTTGCCATATTAAGAGACTAGAAAAAGTCTTGCCATATTAAGAGACTAGGAAAAGTAGAGCAAATAAAGAAAAAATATAAAAGGAAATAATAAAGAAATCAATAATTGATGAAATAAAAATAAAAAACTAGAGGAATACAAAAGAATCATTACATACTACAGTGAGACCATTATTGAAATTGATACTTCTCAAACAAGGGGGTTTAAGAAAAAGATGAATCACCAATCATCAATATTAAGAATTAATATTATCACGATTGATCATAACAAACATGAAAGTATGTTATACATTTATACTGTGAAATTTTACAGAACAGAATACATTTCTTGAAAGACAAAAGCATCAAAAATGGCATATGCAGATATATAAAATGTACATAAGCTTTATTGTTCAATAAATTGAATTTATAACTAGGAACCTTCTCCTGATGGCAATTCTAAGCCTAAATGCTTATGTTGAGCGATAGCTCTTAGAAAAAGGAAATTATTGATTCCCAATTCACTTACTGATGTTACTACAACTCTGAAACATAACCATGACAAATGACTTTACAAGAAAAGGAAATTAAAGACCAATGTTCATAATGAATCTATGAATAACAAGCTTTCATTAAGTACTGTACCAGCATTCGTGCTGAAATACATAAATATAACTTACTATATATAATTACAAGTATTTTAAAGGATATATAAGTAAATGTAGTAAAAATATGTCAAATAGAAGAATTACAACTAATTACTCCAATTTATCATTTGCCTTTAGTTTAATAGCATAATTCAAATTATATTAAGATATACATGATATGTAATTTATGTGTAGAAAAATATACAGTATATAAAGTACATCATATACTATATACAAAAATATATAGTATATATCGTACATTAATATATACATTAACATAGACATTATATAAAGAGATTATGAGGAATTACTTCATGTTATCATAAAGTTTGACAGAGATGTGCATTTGGTGATCTGGGCACTGGAGAACTGATTGTATAGTTTCAGTCTGAGTCTACAGGTACCAAAATCCCATGTCCTGGCTTGGAAGGAGGCAGGCAGAAGGATGCCCGTGGGTGCCAAATGGGTATTTTTGTTCTAACATTGTGGTCAAACATTGGGCAAAAATATCCCTGGAGCAGAATGGGCCCCCTAAATAGCTTCACAGCTAATGTATTTTTATAAAATCATCAAAGAAATTGAATGAATAAGTAATTTTTTCCAAAAATGTTGTCAGAGCACCTTGTTAAATATAAGAAGTTTATCTTTGACATTTACATTGCTTCTTAATGAAAACTTATTCACTAAGAACCATAATAATGTATTTAATAAGACTTAAATATAAATAAAAAGGTATGCAGCATCTAGAAATATAGGTTGACATATATACACACATATATATACATTTATATATACATTTATTTATATACATATATATCAAAATTAGAGCATTTATTCCTCAAAAGATACCATTAAAAACTAAAGGCAAATGGTAAACTGGAGTAATTAATTGTATTTCTTCCATCTGACAAAGAATTAGGATCCATGCATAAAGAACTTTAAGTCAAATAATACAAGAAAAGTAAGTCAATAAAAAGGGTAAAAAACTCAAAAAGATTTCAAGAAGAATTCTAAATGGCCTATAAGCCATTTGGAAAGTATTCAATGTCACTATTCATCAGGGAACACAAATTAAAACCAGGAGGGGATACCCCTCCTCTTCACCAGAATAGTCAGTTTAAAATGTCAGTGCCCCTAAATGTGGAATAATTAGAATTTTCATATACTGTGGTGTACATATGCAGTGATGGTATCATCTTATAAGACATTTTGGCAGCTCTTTACAAATTTAACCACAGAAGTCTCCTGTGACAATGAAATGCCATAGACTCAGGTCTTCAAGAGGTGCTTTGTATAATACTAGTAGTGGATTTATTATCAGTTTCATAAAACTGAAAACAACACAGACATTCATTAGCAGGAGAAATGAGGATTATATTATAATAAATTCACACAATGCAATAAAAAGAACCAGCAATCTATAATGTGGATGCATCTCAAATACATCATAGTGCTCAAATAAAGGTTACTGATACAAAGGTACATTTTGCAGAATTGCATCAAAATGAGATCAAAAGAACAAGGAAACCAAATTTGAATAGCCACGGCCTCTTGTGGAAGAGAGGTTTCGTGGAGAGACAAAGGAAATTTCTAAGTGGATTTGTAAATAAAGAATTGAAAAATTAAGTACAATTACTGTGTTTGGTTGTGCAATAAATTAAACTGAAATTAAAATAAAACACCATTGGATCATAAGGATGTCAGGAAACCACTTTTATCTATTATCATGAGTTATAATTACCTGCATTGACTATCAAAGTCCAGTAGATCGAATTATGCAGTGTGCATTGAATTTGAACATGGTCCCTAATAGCATTCCTGTAAATGGTTAATGTTTCTGCCATGTGCAAAATGTTTACTCATAGTCATTAAATCCTCTTTGACTCTCCCTGACTAATTTAGAAAATAGAAAGTCACATGTCACTCACAAAGTTTCTTTCTCCTCATATTTTCCTTTTGCTCAGCCTCCTCAGAGGGGTCTCGTTCTAAAGCCAGAAGTGATTTGGTGTCCTGGCCAGTCACTGAAGCTGGGGTCAATTCCCCTGGAGTTTATCCATCTCCTTTAGTGCCTTTGAAGGGGAAACGGGCCAGTGCTAACTCAACATGTCTCTGTTGTTTCGGCGTCAGGAGCCAACTTAACACAGCGTTGGGTGGATTCCAGCCACAGCCACAAGACGTCAAAAGCACCAAACATGAGAGCGTACTGGCGCTCCTGCAGTGGCCATAGTCCTCAGTGCCTAAAAATGCCTTTCCCAGTGATGTTTCCCCGCGAAGAGTCTTCCCAGAAGCTGGGCTGTGCTGCCACTTAAACTTCTGTGTCATTATTAGTGGGACAAGAGAACAGGAAGGAAGGGAGCAGAGAAAAGGAGAAAATTGTTTAATATCGTATTTCTTTTTGTATTATTTATCAGGATTTCATCATCAGTAAATTTTACAATGCATTTGGGAGACGTAAACTCTAAGTAGGTTAACGGCAGAAAGATTTCCACAACTGTACATAGACTCTGTTTCCAGGAGAAGCCTCAAGAAACACTATTTTTCTAACTTTAGGAACATTAAATACTACCAACACCAGCCCTCGGGTCTTTCCCAAGGCCTTCTTATTCTTTTAGCATCCTTACTGCATATTTAAAGAACAGGTTTGTTTTTTTCTTAATCTTCTTTAGCAGCTGTATTTCTGATACCTTTATCCTGAATTGAGTACGACTCCCAGTCTAGACCAGCCTTTCTGCTTGCCACGTTAGTACCACAATCTTCCCCCCACCCCGCATCACCCAGGCTTTATATCATCCCCTGGGAAGGGCACAAAAGGGAGGGCAACCTTTCCTTCAGTCACCAGAGTCCAAAAGGCCTAGCTGAAGCCTGAAAGCATAGTTCTTCCTCCAATAACTAGGCAGGATGTTCAGATCCAAGGGTTCATTGTGTCTGCAGTTGCTTTTGTTTTTTGAGAGCCCAGGAAAGCTGCTTTGACCCCATCTCTGAGGAAACTTCCCTCTCAGTCTTTGTTCTCTGGAATAAACATGAATCTCTGGCATGTGCAGCTATTTTCCAGCATGAGGCTCTTGAGCGACCCAACTACCAGTAGTCTCTTTTACCTTCAGTATGCTGAGCAGTGCCAGGCTTCACCATTTAAGGAAAAGAGAATGCAATACGACATGCTTTAGTCAGCTTTTCAGCCATATAGCAAAATACTAGACACAGAACACTTATGAAGAAAGAGAGGCTTGTTAAGTTGAGTTCATGGTTCAAAAGGCAGCATGGAGGCTCTGTGGTGAGGGCTGCCCCTGGGCTGCGTCACCTCATGGTAATAGCAATGGAGGCAGCACGTAAAGGGTGCATTCTAGGTCAGGAGCACAGAGAGCCAGATGTGACCAGGCTAACCCCACTGAGGACCACTGAGTGGTCCCAAGATAGTCAGTCACCTCCTGAGATCACACCACGCTGGCCTCAGGACCTCCTGCCAGATAGAACATCTCCTAACCCTTCTTCACCTCACAACACCACCACTGAGAGCAAGCCTCCAATCCCACACAGCTTCTGGGCACGCAGTTAAACCCCATCTTAACCATAGAGAGCACTAGTGTAAAAGTACCGTCTATATTACTAAGTTTCAGATTTGCTTTCAATTCTCTACCTAGTCTTTTACCCTTGTGAGTTCAAGTCACACACAAGTAGCCAGGGAAGGAAAATCATGACCTTTATACCCTGGGTCCCCTGAAACACCCAGGACAGACATCGATAATCCATCATGACCCAGATGCAGCCCTCAGAATCTCCCCACTCGGCATATGAGAAGAAATTTTTGGCATATGAGAAGAAAACTGTTTACAACCCTGCATTAGATGCAGTGTCTTTTCACTGGCCCCTTTTTTGCATTTCTTAATATTTCTTGTCATTTAAAATGGTCAAGAGTGGCAAGAAAGAAGATACCTTCTTTTGAAGTGAGAGCCATTATCAGCTTCCTTATGATTACAGAAGAGAGTTAATTAAAATTTTAAAATTCTAAATAAGGATTCAATTGCTCACTGGATGAAAGCCACCAAACAAAAACAGATTTTATTTCTTTATTTATTTTTGGTATCAGAAATCGAATTCACAACCTTGCACTTGTCAGGTAGACACCGTGCCGCTGAGCAGTATCTCTGGAAAAGACAAGACTTTAATGATTTACCTCAGTCTATGTTTTTCATCCATATCAGATTTCCTCTTCAGGTTGGGATTAACAGGTAAGATCATGGTGGAAAAGGGGGCTGTCTCCCTTCTGTATTAAGAAATATAACTGATTGTATGAACTTGCATGGTCTCTACATCAAAAATTATCTTTATTTTATAGATCAAGTTACTGAGAGTGTCATTTTTCACGGTCACAGAGCCAGTGAGTGCCAGTTCTAGACTGGAAAATGTGGATGACTCTGGATCCTTGCTTCTCCTCTTCCTAGATACTCTCTTGACAAGATAACTAGATGTTAACAAGTCTGTGGGTTCTTCTAGGGATGGGCTCAATCATTAACGGAAGTAGCACAGTGTTTTGAGGTAATGAGAAGCCCCTGCCTTCTCACCCCACACTGCCCTCAGAGTCTCCATGCTTCTGCTCCACCTTAATACCCCGGTGCCTGGGATGCTGTGATAAACGATTCATAGATTCTGAGTAATTATGACTTTCACTGAGTTTCTTTCTGTTTTCCACTAAGATACCCTGAAAGGAGTAACCTTTCTCCATCAATCCTGCCTGAACTTGTTCTAATCTGGCAGATGATTTTTCCTTGGCATGAAACTGACCCAAGCTTTAGGAGGTCACTAGACAGTGCTTGAAAAGAAAAGAAAAAAGAATGTCTTTTAAAGAGGCAGAAGGAAACCTGAACTTGACAGATGGGCAGAAAAACCTTTGAGCCCTTTCCTCCATGCAGAGAATCAGCACTTTCTCAGCAGGAGGAACAGGGCGGGGGCCTCACAGACTCCACCAAACCGAGAATTGGAGGTTGGAGCTTTCTTTGCCCATTAGAGGGGACCCGGTCTTCCTAGAGAAACAAGAGATGTCCAGAAGGTAAGCTTTTGTCATACTACCTCAGTTTTACTTGTTTGCTGATGCTTCTTGGTTAAACTGAATGTCCACCTTGTGTTCTTTGATACTGTGATTTGAGGAACTATTTTCAAGAAAATAGTGTGTAATCTACTAGCAGGTAATTTCTTACTGTTATGGTTTTTTGTTTTGTTTTGTTTTGTTTTGTAGTTCTGTATTGCGTGTACCCTTACGCCGCTTTGGTTTGTTTTGTGTTTTTCTCTTTTTCCTCTTAAATAAAAAAAAAAAAAAAAAAAAAAAAAAAAAAACTGCTAACAGGTCTTATTTTCATATTGGCAGTAAAAGTTCATTATCAATGCTAATGAGCCTGAAAGTCAAGAAAAAAGAGTCATAGCCTCTTTCATTATGGATAAAAGCAAAGCAAAAAAAAAAAAAAAAAATAGAGCTGACTCGGGTGCTGAAATCATTCTCAATTTCCAGGTGATAAAGGCCTGAAAGCGGTATAGGCATAAATCACATGAAGGTATATGCAGATGAGGTAGGTGTTGTGGGAAGCCACACTGATGTCCCTGTAACCGGAAGGACTCACCTTCATTCACCTCTGAAGCTGCCTGTGTCAAGATCTCAGGACCACGAGACAGAAGGAAAGGTGGATCTTGGAAAACCTGTTGTGTTAAATGCAGGAGGCTGCCATTCTCTTCTTTCCTGATTGAAGGAAAATCCCCATAATATGTGATACTGGTGCCAACAATTGTCCCTATTTGTGACTGAGGACCATTGACTCCTTGAGAGTAGGTAAACGTTTTGTTAGAAAATTGTGCAGACTGGTTCCTCACACATGAACTCGAATTTTTCAATATCATCTCCTTTTGTCCCACTACACATCCGTCATTGATCCCTGCACATGCCTAGATGGACAGAGTTCTGTGACAGTCTCCTGGAGTCATATCCTTGGTCTTCTTCTATTTTACTGCTAGTCAGTTGGGATTTTCTTTGCTAACAAGAGATGTTGACTTTGACAACCACATTCACAAACCATGTCCACCAAAGTAAAAGGAAAGTAAAGGAACAAAATCTAGTGAAGGACTTCTCACCCTCATGCAGGTATTTTCAAATGTCAAAAATGCTGTGATAAGCAGGGCACGGTGGCAAATGCCTATAATTTTATCCTAGCATGCTGGGAACCTGAGGCAGGAGGAATGCAAGCTGCAGTCTAGCCTGGGAAACTTAGTAACTCAGAAAGAACTTGTCTCAAAGTTTTTTAAAAAAATTAGAGAGGAAAGTTGTAGCTCAGTGTACAAGTGCTGGATTCAATTCCCAGTGTGGCCAAAACAGAAGGGAAAAAAAGGAAAAACAAAAACAAAAACAAAGAAACCTAGTGGTACTGTAACTTGGATCAAAACTGGTCACCCCAAAAGCTCAGAGGTTCAGAGGTGACAATTTTGAAAGGTGATTGGATCAAGGTGTTGCTATGTTCACCCTATTAGTCCACCGACAAGTTCATAGTGGAATATGTTGTTAGGAGGTTGGGCATGGTTGGAAAAAGTAGGTTACTGGGTTATAATGTTAAAGGAATATTCTTTTTTTTTTTTAAAATTACATTTTAGTTATTCACAATGATTGTACCTGTATATGACACAACTTGATTCAACTTTCCCATTCCCTTATTCTCCCTTTAACTCCCTTACCCTCCTTATTTATAAAAGCTTTTTTCCTATTTTGCCTGAAGGGCATATTCTTGTCCTAGACCTTTCTCCTCCTCTTCCTCCTCCTCCTCCACTCAACTTCTTCTCCTTCTTCTCTCTGTCTCTGTTTCTCTCTCTCCCTCTGTCTGTCTGTGTCTGTCTGTCTGTCTGTCTGTCTCTCTCTCTCTTCCCCCTCTCTCCTTCTCTCTCTCTTCCCCCTCTCTCCTTCTCTCTCTCCCTACTTCCTGGCTGCCATGAGCTGAGCAGTTTTCTTCTGCCAGTTCTTCCTGACCCAAAGTTTCTGCCTTCAAGTCTGTCAGCCATGGACTGGAACCTCTAAATCTATGAGTCAAAATAACCCTTTTCTTCTTAAAGTTGTGTATGCCAGATACTCTGCCCCTGTGGTGGAAAACTGACTGATAAAAGAGGCCAAATCACTGGAGAAGGGCAGACAAGAGTATAAAGGAGCGTGCAGGTGTGACAGAGGCAGTAGGGGCAGCACGGAGGAGGACCTAGACACGGCTGGTGCCTGATGTCCACACCTGATCTCCGATTCTGAAAGAGAAGATTAATACCAACGTGTCCCACTTCTGTCAGAATTCATTACATTAATGATTAAAAATGACGTAGCCTAAGGAAACATGCTTCTTTTTTCTTGTCTATATGTTTATAATGCTGCAGAAGAAATGTTCTATTTTATTTTAATTTTTTACACACTGATGATGAGAAATTATCTCACATTTCAAAAGAGAAAAGGAGGGTACGCTTGGGCATCATGACAAAATCTAAAGTATCTATTCTATCTCATCTCTTCCTGTCTTGTCACAAAGAGAAGCAATCATAGAAACTACCTGAACATGTTGGCCATTTTCCAAAACTGCAATCTAACCATGTCAATTTCCAGCATGGACCCCTTCCAACTGAAGTAGAAACCCTTTCCTAAAGGGCTCATCTCGCCCTTTATGCCTTTATTATATATCTGAACTGGATGATCTTACAGTTTCTCAAGATGCTCTCCGTATTTCTACAGTCCTGCTCCAAAATCCTCATCTATCAAAACTCTGAAAATTCTTCAAGGCCTCATTCACTTCTTGACTCCTTCCTTCTTTTCCCTTAAAATGCGTGTGTGCATGTGTGAGCGAGTGTATGAGTGCCTAGTCCACTACGGCCTCTGTCGTAAATGCTGTGTGAACCAGCTCTGTGCCTCGGTGTTGGCACCATCCTAGAGGAAACTGTCTTCACATCTGGAGTTTTCTGCAAGCCTCAACCTGTAAGTTCCACAGCTTGGGCAACATTAAATGTCTGCTCACTGAGACTATTTTTCAAATATAACTGGATGGGAACTTCATCCTTCTACTTGCCCCATTCAAAAGTTAAAAATGGTCGCAGAAAAGAAGTTCTCCATTTCTAAAGAACAGAAAATTAACTCTAAGCTGATGCATGAGATGTCCTGGGATCCATCTATTTGGTAAAGTCACAAGCCTGACCTAGTCAAGAGCTTGACTTTTAATGCTTTGACTTCTCTGTACTTTAATAGCTTCCTCCCTTTCTATTTTAAAGGCTGTGACACCCATGTTAAAACAAAGAATTTGGGACAGTCAGAGAGAATTAAATGGGAGCATAATGGAAAAGGACTTGATAAGTTCTCTTAATGCAAAATACAGCACAGTTGGAAACAGCCCAGATATCTATCAGTGTCCTTTATCCTCCAGAAAACTGCCACTGACTCTGTTGCTAAATATGTGCACAAGGCAGACTGAGGTGACCAGCTGTCCTTTCTGCAGTGTATCTGAAGGAAGGCTGCTCTCTCCTTAGCAGCTGTGGATGCTGTTTGCTGAGCTTGGGGCTATTTTTGATGCTGCCTGCTTCAAAAGGAAGAAAAAGAAGAGGAAGTAAAGGACAGCTACACCCTTTTTGACAGCCCCATGGTCAGCTGCTCTCTGTCCACCTTCGCCAGGCTTGGGACTGCAAACCAGCAAGGATTCCTACTTCTTCAGTTCACTTGCCGCCCTGGCTGCTTACTGATTCCCTGTGTGCATCGACTTCACATCTGCATTAGCAGAAACGTGGCAGGCAGCATTTCAGAAAGCTCGCTGCCAAGGTCCCTCCCAAGGCTTCATTTCTGTTTCCATCCAGTGGCTTGTTAATGGCTCCAAAGTGATACTTGGTAAACTGTCCATGAGATTCATGTGAAGTCTGAGGCAAATCTGTCTCCTGGCCATGTGCTTGCAGGACCTGGAATTCTGCCCACCTTTAGACTTTCTGCAGCTCGGGACCTCTCCTGACCTGGCAGCCGCTCTGACCTCTGCACCATAGACTGTATATTGCCTCTCATGAAAAGAGAATAACAAGTACCCATGGGAGTCTAATAACGAAGGAAATATTTGGGTTTATGTGGAGGGGTGCTAACATCTGTTTCCTTCATCTTACTGTCTGTCGTTGTGCTGACTTACCTAATATAACATGATTTCAGGCAAGGTGCCCCAGCCTCTAGACACTATTCCCCTGTCCCACGTTAAGGGATATCCAAGAATACACACTCCTGCCCAGCGGGGTCTCCTGTGGTCCTCAGATACTTTGCTGTCAATTAACAGCTCTTTAGTGAGGGAGCCCAAATGCTTTTCTGGTAGCTCCGCATACACCTCCAGGGTTTTCCCATCCACCAAGGACTCCCAAAGCAAGGATGTCCCTGTGCTGCCCTGTAAATAGCTCTCAGTGGAAGCCTTCTAAAATATTACACTTATAAATGGACCATGAAAGATGTAAGATCTACCAAAGTAAATTCTAGTCCTTATCCTTTTGGAGCTGAGAGGTACCACCGTGTAGGTACCAGAATCTGTCTTCTTGAGCTCATGACATTTGGAAGCTACATATCTTCTCTCTCTTTCAGTTAAAATTGCCCAGATCAGGAAAATTAAAACAGCATCTGCACCATAGTTTTGTTATGAAGAGCAAATAATTTACTATATGTGAAAATTATACAACTAAATATAAATTAATCAAGCTATGAAAATTCTTACTTATAAAATAAGTTTATAAAAATTTCTAAATTTTGTAGCTTATAAAATTTTCTAAAATCTACAAAATTTATGTTTTCTGGAATGTTTTAAATGGTTAAAAATTCCTAGTTTTGAGGAGATAGCTAGCTTATAAAAATTTCTAAAATCTACAAAATTTATGTTTTCTGGAATGTTTTAAATGGTTAAAAATTCCTAGTTTTGAGGAGACAGCTAGCTTATAAAAATTTCTAAAATCTACAAAATTTATGTTTTCTGGAATGTTTTAAATGGTTAAAAATTCCTAGTTTTGAGGAGATAGCTTATAAAAATTTCTAAAATCTACAAAATTTATGTTTTCTGCAATGTTTTAAATGGCCAAAAATTCCCAGTTTTCTGGAGCTAGCAGATGAATTGTTTTGACTCGTTTTTGTATAATGTACCATCCTCTCTCCAATTGTGACCATGATAAAGATTTTTAAAATCTTTATCTTTCCTCAGCAATTTAGAGGTGAAAGGAAAAAATATGTGGAATATTTAGTTATATGTTAGAAAAATATGACGACTATTTCTACCTCTGATTTTAAAATACCAGCAGCAGACCATCTATCTTTGAGAACTAACTTCTGTATACAATGGTCATTAAATAATTAGCAGGAAAAAATCATATACTTCAATCACATATTAGCGAGCATTTCTAAATGCACTTAAATATGCTCAAATGCACCAGTTTTCTTGCTGTGTTTTGCAGTAAGTCAAATCAATGAATTATATGTCAGCATTTCTATTTAGAATGGTGTTAGAAAAAGTGTATTTCCTGTATTTTGTGGACACAAGTCAACTAGACTATCACATCCTGTAGGCCAAGAAAACAAGCACTTGTTTTTAGCAGACGCAGAACTGTGCTGACATGCTAGTGAAGGAGCAGGCTTTGAGATGAGTGATATGCTTGTCTCCATAGAAAATTACCTTTTAGTAGAACCACACAGACAGTTAAAACAAGTTTAAAATTTCATCAGTGAAGTAATTGAAATTTCCGTGGGTAAAGATAAAGACTACCTTGGTTTTGTTTTTCCAGTTTTTTAAGGCAAGTTCTTACTAAGTAGTCAGACTGACTTGAACTCACAGAGATCTTCCTGGCTCATCTGTGGCCGGCTGCTGGGATTGGAGGTGTGTTCCACCATGCCCCACCGGTTGCCTTACCAGTTCTCCTGCCTTTCCACTGTACCGTCCGAGTGACAGAAGTTGTCCTCCAATGGAAAACACAGCTAGGGTGCAGACTCAGTGTGAACCCCGGAATCCTTGTTATGTGCTTAGCAAAATCTCAAAGAGATCTGATTAGCAGGTGCAATGCAAGGCTTGGAGTGATGAAGTGACTTCTCCCAGTCTGATGCATTCAGAGATATCTTTTTTTCCCAGAAAACCAAAAACAGCTCCCAGCACTGGTTGCTTTACTTGACCAGATCACCAAGCTCTGCATCATCAGGTGCTACCAACTTTCTCTAATAGCTTTTCACAGTGGGAGAGGCAGCAAAAATTAAAATGTGGAAAGTGGTCCCACATCACTTCACGCTGTCATTGTGGTGTGATTCACTAAGCTGATGCTCTGCCTGTGCTCTAAATGAGATGCAGACTTCCCTTGAGCATTGTGGAGCCTGCCTCATGCCCCCCCCCCCCGCCCCAACTACTTCCTAAAATGACCTAAATGTTTCATGCTATGGCTTTGGGTGTAGGGCATGGGGATGATAATAAGTCCCTCTCAGGCAGTATTTCTCTACAGGCCTCAGGCTAACAATGAGAATAAAACCACAGAACAGAAAAATTTTTTGTGCCTGAATGTGCTGCATTTTAAAATATTTTTGTTATGAATATATTTCTTCTATAGCTTGTGGCTATTTTTTGCTTCCTTGTTTTGGTTTTTAAGTAGAAATAACAGAAATGCGCAGGGAGAAACTCCTCTTTGCGATATGTATACACAAGCATGCATTTTTATCTTGAGTAGAACCATCTTATAATTTGTAAAGTCTTAATTTGTTGACATGTATTAATTTTCTACCTTTGATAAATTTCTTCATTATATTAAATCATTTGAGTAAAAAAAATTTTTTTTTTAATGGCAAGAGACAGTCTCTTAATGCAAATCCACTTGACACTAAAGGAAATTGGTTGGTTGTGTCCTCAGGAAACACAGAGGTGGGGTTTGGCTTCAGGCAAGGCTGTGCGCATGTGATCTGCTTCTCCTCCTGTCTTCTTTCCTGTAGCTTCTTCTGTAGGTGGCCTGATTCCTTCTCCATAAGATGAGCTTACTCTATGGGGGCAAGATTCAAAGCAAGAAAGAACCTCAGACTCACAGTATTTAAGCTAACTCTGTCTGTCTTAAGGGACTTTCTTCTTTTGCTACTAAAATGTCAGTCCAGGGAATGAGCTATAAGTAGCCTTTTTGCCTCAGTTCCCCAATCTTGGGGGATTGTCTGTTGTCAAAGGGCTGTTACTTTTGACCTTGGTCACAGTTTCCCTTTCTCCCTTAGTTGGAGAAAGAGAGCAAGGAGTAGGCAGATCTCTTATCTTCCATCAGAGCTTCAAGGAATGGAAGAGGAGTGCTACAAACAGAAGAATGGAGATGCAGATATGCAGTGCAAACAAAGTGGCAGATGCGGTATGTTTCTGCAGGCTCATCCTTAGGCTCCTGGTAGAGTCTGCCTGGAGCCACATCCTCCGCAAAGGTAAGCTGCACTCTCCAGTGACTATTCCTACCAAGCACTCGGCCATTTTTCAGCACATGGGGCGTTCTGTAGCTATTTCCCCTATATGAACAGCCTGTTCTCTCTGCATCAGAGGTGAGGGAGACTTTGCTGTCCAATGCCAGTGAATAGTTAAGATGGCTGTAGGGAAACAAGTTATTGGAGCACAGGTTTGATATGAGAAAATGCAGGTCTAGATCTTCTGATCTTTGTAACTCACTAATTTTAGGACCCCAACTGTTCCGATCTTCTGTTTTTGTCTCATTGAGTTATGGTGAGGATTGAATGAAACACACACAGCATAGAGCATGCATCATAAACTCTGGTGACAACTAAGCTTTAAGTAAGCAGTAGTCATGATGATTATCAAGGGCATTCTTCTTCTTCTTCCCTCTACACTTTCAGTGGAGAATGAAGAGCAGCAAGTTGGGAGAATGACGCTGTCTTGAATTAAAAACTGGGCAGCACAATGATTCACACACTGAGATGTGGGGGCACCAGGCTGCTTCACAGTGGAGCTTTGTACTCTCTCACTTCATCTTCAAAGCCCCTGCTGCATTCCTCGTCATTAATACCCAGTTTTCAGCTGGGAAAGATGATGCCCCATGGGACTGTGATTTTATAGGGTCACATAACTGGAAATTCATAGAGACAGGATTCAAACATAGTTCTTCTGACTCTGGATTTTGTTCTCTTTTGATTATGCCACACTGTAAAAGCCCATTTTTCTAAGAACTCAGCATGTGCCTGCACGTGGTCCTGTTAATCAACCAGCATAATGAGAAAGAACAGGGACCTGAGAAGACCCTGGGAAGTATCATTAGGTTACCGCAGTTTTGAGTGTTTTTGCCAGGGACTGTCCCAGAAGGTGATAATGACTGGCAAACTGTGATTGTCTGAGACAAGGAAAAGGAGAGAAAAATTAAAAAGAAGGGAGAGAATATGAGGGAAAGAAAGAAAAGGATGAAGGTTAGACGAGGAAACCCACCTGCCTGATTAGAATGAGGAGGGAGCCAAGATTATTGTTCAATTTGCAGTATTTTTGATAAAGGAAAATTATTTATCCTTGGCCAGAGGCAACAGGCATTAGTTAGAAAATCTGAAGAGGAAATGTAGTGAAAGGGTTTTGGCCCAGATAGGACACTGTAGCCAGGAAAGCCTCAACCGGAAGCAGGAAGCCCCTATCTTCCCCGCCCCTAGGAATTTACCTGTGACGCCATCTTCCTGCCCCTGGGAATTTATCTGTGGCGCCAAACCTAGGACCAATGTGCTCCCTGTGTATCCCTAATGCCCGCCTTAGGTTCCACCCCAAACCGAGGCTACTTACATACCCCCCCCATGCCACGTGTCTGCCGGAGAAATCGCCCACGCTAGCGGTGGGGGTGCTGGTCATCTCTCTCTGTGTTCCTAGAATGAAGGCTGTTTTTTGTTTTATACTTCTCATCTTCTGGAAATATTTTTCATCTTTTGGAAATAATCCTACCATGTAGTGGTACCCATTTTAAGAATAATTTTTTCTCTGTGAATCCTTTTGATCTTAACCTTTAGAATATGATGCCCTTAGGATTTTTTATAGAGGCAAATTTATTTTCTTATTTAGTTTGTTTCTTTTCCATTGTAAAATCCTCAAATTTCAAATGATACATCTTATTAGTTAATATATCACCCTGCATGCTCAACACTGACACGGAATTTAGCTGTTAGTCTGATCCTAAACCCAGTTTTCAGCCTCCTTCACTTTGGTCTGTATTCCGACATTTTTTAGGGGAGAGTTTTGCAGTTCATTTGAAGATAGCAGCACACACACATTGGAAAACGTCGAAGATGCATCTATGAGATGAATTCACAAACTCAAGTCACCAAGCATCTCTATTTTTATCTAACTTTTATCTTTCGATTCTCAGCCATTCTCTTGCCTAGAAGTGCAGACAAAAGTCAGGAAATAGACACGTGTGAACTGCAGAGATTCAGAGTGCAGTGCTGAGATAGAGGAAGGCGGGGCACACGCCCAGGACTCTGGAGTGGGACAATTCCATTCTAAGGTAAGAGAGGAGACGCTGAGGTGCACACTGTCAGAGCTAAGAGAAGCTGAAATACGAATGTCGGATTCTGGCCCAGCAGACTGAAATCACCTAAGGTCTGACCACATATGGATGCAAACACCTCAAATATCACAGTGCTCAATATATATTCCAACGAAATCTAGACTCCATTGAAAGATTTGGGCTTTTCAGAAACATACATATGCAGTAGAAGCCAGCTTCTCTGTTGAGTGGCATTTTAACTTCACAAGCTCAAAATCCTCCCGGCACAACATGGCACCACCCCCAAGAAAAAATTGCAGTCTGCCACTTTACATGTGCACAAAATACCTTTAAACTCCCCTTCTCTCCCTCTATCTAACCAACAAGCACCTCCCTTCTCCCTTTCTAACCCACCTCCCTATTGAGCTTACTGTGCCTCCGTGAGAGGGAGGCACAGTAAGGCTTTTTCTTTTTGTGACATCCTCTTCTCACAGTGCTGGTTTCTATGTGTGCAGCACAGAAAGCCCTCCTAGAAAAACAGTATAAAAAGTTTATAAGTTCTGTTGTAACTTGTTGCTGTCCACACAACAAGAAGAAACCTGAACAAAGTGAAAATCAACAACTTTTCAAAATCCACCAAAAAAGTAATACCACAGGGCAAATGTCTGCACCCCACATGAAAGAGGCAGGCAGGCAGATTCTGAGATTCCCAGTGCAGTGGGGCTGGAGCCCAAGGACAGAGACCTCAGGGAGGTTAACACATTGCTAGGGGCCGGTGTGGGCAAATCTAAAACCAGGGATGGGGGAGAGCACATTTTTGTGAATCTCATCTCCCTCCAGAAGATATCAATTTCTCATAGAAAAATATCCTCTTGCCTCCAACAAGGTTTATTCTTTTCTTTTTGGAGTGGGAGTGTGCAGAGATGGAACAGAATGCCAGAGCACTGCATTTCTAATAAGGCCTAACCTGCTGAGCCCTCATCAGAGCTTAACTGACCTGTGGCACGCAACTCCCAGGGCCAACCGCATGTAGACTCCCTGGCTCATCCAAGGGAAGACAGACCACAGCAAGACAAAATGAGGACCACTTGTGGCACAGAAATAGACTGAGACCTAATCACAGGACTATCAAGACTAAAATTGCTAGAAATGGTTTTTTCAATAAAACTTCTTCTCCGTCTCTCTGTCTCTGCCTTTCTCCTTCTCTGTCTCTGTCTCTGTCTCTGTCTCTGTCTCTGAGTCTCTTCTTTTCTTTTGAGGATCTAAAAGTTAGAATAGCTAAAGTAAAATGAGAAAGTTTTCTTTGAAGAAAGCAGAGCAGTTTTCTAAGATCCAAGTGGGAAAATAAAACTGCAGGGCCAGGAAAAGTTCCGCCACCCTTCATCTGCCACCTGTCCCTCCCTTCCCTTTCTGGCTCTGTCCCTGTCACTGTCTCATCTTCTTCCCCGTGCACTTGTTTCCTGGCTGTGCTGCGGACTCACTAGGCACTCCTCGCCTGAAACCACTTGCAGGACCCCCTGCACTTGCAGTTCTCCTGGCTTACTCTTTTTGGGCTCACTGATTCCTATTCAGGCTCCTGTTCAAACATCACCATCAAGCCATTCTTCCCCGTGACCCAGTGGTGCTTCTTGTTTCTATTTCCCTTACGCAACCCTAACTGTCCTTATAACCCTTACCTCTCAAGTTGTGTAGACTTTCCTGTTTATTTATTTTCTCTTTTTCCCCCAGGGTGCCCATTGGAAGGCATTGAGTGTTTTCCAAACAATTAGAAAAATGGAGTGAAGTACAGGTACTGAGTGATACCAAAGTCTGCCGCTCTCAAACATGCTTCCTTGGATGTTGTTACAGTTTTTGTCTGGATATCCCTCTAACGCCTCAGACAGTCTTAGATGGAGTTTTTTGGAGATGGCTGAGTCTCGAATGTGTGATGCTGGGGTTAATGGTGTGTGATTAGTAAATTGGTCCACTGATTGGTTTGGCACTGACCTAATTCCAGCAGTCTAGATACAATATAAAAGGGGCAGAAAGATGCTGTTAAGGTCCTTTTGTTGCTTTTGCTGCCTTCTGTCCATCATGAATTGCTCTCCAGAAACCTCTACAAACTGTGTGAGTAACTGAACCTTTCCTCCTTTAAACTTTGGGTCTCCAGTATTTTTGTCTCAATAACAAGAGAAAAGTAACTAAGACAGACCAATGGATTAGTTTGTGCTAGAAATGGTTAAAAACCAGCAGAGAAATGAAAAACTGTAGAATCAATATTTTCCTTTTGTAAAGAAGATGTACAGTTTGTTTTCCTTTGGAGATAAGAGGAGAAAGGCTCAACAGCTCTTATCAATGGAGAAGGCATGGCATTAAATCCGCATACGTACTTTCCAACTCTTGTTTACTGTGTGTTTGCTGCTCTCCTCATCATGAGATATCCTTGTCATCCTTTTTCTTTGTCCAGAACCCCAAACCTTTTCTCTGTTAGCCTAACAGTGTCTTAGCCTAAATTCTAAACACGCCTTTAAACTGTCCCAGAGTTACTGATCTCTAGGTACTGCCACGTGGTACATGCGAAAGACACATATTAGTAAACTTGTTTGTTTTCTCGTGTTTGTTCAGTCTGATTTACAAAGCCTGGTTTAGAGAATGTGGGTGAAGAAGGACATTCTTTCCTGTTGCTTTGGAGACCAGTTTCTATCTCACTTTGGTCTCTTAGCTTTCTGCTTTTTTATGTCTCTTTCTATCATTCCTCATACTCTTTCAACCAGTTTCTGGCACTCTGCTATTTAGTGACTTTGGGGAACACATTGCTTCATGACAGCTTCCCAGACCTGACTCTTCTAAAGGAGCCACTCCAGTGATGATCTCTGTTTCCAGTCTACATCTTAGTTCAGAGTTACTATTTGTCTAGCAGGAGTTTTCAAAAGTTTTTATTTCTGTGGGATGGGGTGAGGGGAACTGAGTCTCACAGACTCTGCTAATCTACTCCATATAGGTTGGATTCCTTCTAGAAAGTACTACAGAAAGGAGAAGACAGACAATTGAAATGTGTCTTGTCATGGTAAGATTTTAGCATAAGGAAGCCAAGAAAGGAAGTAATGATTATTACAAAAATCTCTCCTTGCTCAGTGCATGGAGACACATCTATCAGACTTTCTAGTTGTTTTCCATAGCAGATAGTCCTATCACCATCCTTTGAGAATGGTTAACCAGACATTTGCAATGTTATACCAGACTAAACAAAATGGAGATTCACTCTAGATGACTGCCTTAAAATTGGTGTGCTTTCCTTTCTGACATGTTACATTTGGGTAAAGTTGAGTTTAGAGTACAATCAGGAGGGCTGAAGAGTTCCAAGAGCTTGAGAGGAGGGAGGCTTGTGGTCATCCATAGTGAAAGACAGTCCTACTCAATGGAGAAAATATTGTAAACAGATAGACATGTGATTATATACTGTCACAGTTACTTTTTTGTCACTGAGACAAAATACTGCATACCCAGAGTTAAAGAAAGGAAGGCCTGTTTCAGCTCACAGTTTGTAGAAGTTTCAGTCCATCATTAGCTGGTTCCAATGCGGCACAGCAGGCATGAGGTGGTAAAGCAGGCAGCAAAGCGACAGTCTACCTTTCCCTTTTATGCTATCCATGCTACAAGCCTTTGAGCAGTACCGCCCCTACACCCAGGATAGGAGTTCTGTCTTCAGTAAATCCACTCAGCCACACACAGATCTATGTTAATGATCACTATGTTAATGATCATGTTAATGATCTATGTTAATGACCATTCTCCCTTAATCCCATTATCATACACCCTAGATCCACCCAGCTCCAAATAACCCACCTATGAGTGTATGCAGCTTTGCAGTGACATCTAGATACAAATCATGACGACATTTTCACGTGTTACGGGAAGAGATTGCTGCTGCCTTGCTTGGCATATAAAAGGGAGGCAGGAATCATGGGCCTGGAAAGTCATTAGGGATTGCAGCATGGAATCAGCTACAGACTTTGAATCTAGACCTCACTGGAGAGTCTAAATTCCCACAGAATTGGATGAATCCACTTCAGAAAGAGTGATTTTCTACTACTGTAATGTCTTAAAATATATAGGCTATGATTTTCTTGGGCTGTTGTAACAAAATACCACAAATTGAGTGGTTTAAACAATAGGAATGTATTATTCCTAGTGGGGACTGAGGTCAGGCTGGAGCTGATGTGGTTCCTGGTGAGAGCCCTCTGGTTTGTAGAAGTTTTCCTTCCTTGGTGCATGCATGGAAGGAAAGTAGAGGAAGCTAGGTGTGGGTGGAGGATACAGTGATCCCATTGGCTGGGATCTACCCTGTGTCATCATCCAAATGTCCAATCTTAAGGGACTGGATCTTCAACCTAAGAATCTGAGAACAGGAAGGCGAAAGGAATAAACACGGACTCCACAATGGAAGACAATCCAAGTAAAATAAGGAATAAAACCAATATTAAGACAGCTTTAAAGTCATCACCAACCGGTTGAGGGTCTATTCGCTATATGAGTTCATGTGACTTTCAGGGACCTGGCACTCTAAAATCCAGATCTGAGCATTTAAGGGGAAACTCCAACAATGAAGGGATTCTTCCTATTAAGAATTCCGCTCAGTGCTAGTTTTTTTGCTGGTGCTTTCTGCATGAACGAAATACAACCACTATTCAGACCTGGAATATTTACCCTTGTAATTTTCCATCCTCCTCACTTCGCTATGGCTCCCAAATTTCACTAACTGCTGCTCAAGAAGTTTATGAACCAAGAAGAAAGCCTATAGCTCCAAAACCGTCTCATTTATAGACAACATAAAGCAAAGGTTTGTTCTTGTCCTGAAATATCTAAATAACCTAGCTCCCCAAATGAAATAATAAATCTCTCACATGGGCTCTTTGCTTTGCTTTTGGCTTTGATTTTGCTTCAATCATCTCATCTGGCACAACTGAATCAAAATCCCAAAATAACATGTGTATGAAGGATAAACCACAGGAAATGGAAGAGAATACATATTCTCCAAGCACCAGACACCTTATACATATTTCATTTTAAAACTGCAGAAACTCTGTAGAGACAGTGATGTCTTCACTCTACAGATGAGGAAAGTGAAATTCCGTTTTTTGTCTGTCCCCACTCATGTGCTGGTGTTTATGTTACCCAAACTGTTTCCAAAAAGATGGTTGCATTGAAATGAATAAGATTTTAGGTTGATGTTTTTAAGGAAGCCTTAGCAAAGCCTCACAATTCCTCTTATGTCAGTTCCTCCTCTTCAAAGGCAGAAAGGGATTACTGTGGGAGCTGCTCCGTGGCTCATTAACAGCAAGGTGACCCCTCCGGGTCCTCCTCGAGTATTGTAACTCAGGGCTGGTCCTTCTTTTTGGCATAATATTCCTGTGCATGCTTTTGGCATCTTCCACACTGCAGTTCAAGCCTCTGCTTCCTTCCTCATTAGTCTGCACTACATTTTCAAAGGAAGATAAAAACTTCCTGGGAACTTTAATCTTTATGTCCACATCCCTCAGTGAATAACTGATATTCTTCTGTATAATGAGCCCAATTGATATCTTAAAGGAGCCAGATTCTTACACTGAATTTGATACTGAGCAAATAATATTTTGGAAAATAGAACAAGATAAAAGTTCTTTGCAAGAATCCCAGCTCTTTCCCTTTTATCCTCTTGTGGAACCTAATAAAAGTGAAAGCACACAGCAGGTTTGCAGTGATATTTGCTGCATGTGTGATTTGGAGATCTTATACGACAAACAAATATTTTCTCCAGTGTGCAGAACGAGTAATAGAAATAGCAATTTAATTCACTGAAGCATGAGCAGAGTGGTTGAGTTTCAGATAAAGTGAAAATTAGTCCTTAGTATATTTGATAAGTACCTGTTGGATTACATTGACTGTTTATACCTGTGGAAAACAAGTTGCTCTTTCTGGCCCATGAAAGTGCTTGGTGAAGTATGACAGCCAGTACTCCTTGCTGTAAAGTTTCTCCTGCAAATCTACTTTTATTTTTTCCAGCATTTATTGTCCATGTACATTTCTTTTTTTTCAAATAAATACTCACTTTATATCCCAGATTTCTTCACATGAAATTATAAGGATACTGTAATTATTTTTGAAGAAAATCAAAATGATACAGAAACAATACTCTAGAGTCTGAAGCTCTCCAAAATGTAATCTACTCATGGTCAGTACTCAATAGTTTTGCTAGGATGATTCGTGCTATGAGTTTGTTGTGTGTATATTTTTGGAATATTCAAACTAATTCACATTCAGTTCTTTAAAGTACAGTACTGTCCTTGTATCTAGTAGCTATTTGTCCATGTGACTTTCAATACGACACATGAACAATGGTCCTACGTGAATGCATATTTTCTTCCTCTGAATTTTTATGTCCGAGAAACATAACAATGCTTTAAATTAGCAATGCTAGTGGCTGAACTGGATGTTTATTGATGCCCTTTCCTCTTCCTCTTTCTATAAGTTCACAGCTGTGCACCTTGGGCTAAGTTAAATTTTTGGATCACTGCTGAAAGGATGACTCTTGATTTAGCCTAATGACTGTGTTCCACTGTCTCTGGGATTAGTCATGGGTTCTCATATGATGCAGTTTGAATCAGAAAGACTGCAATGTTTACTGAGACATCCTGCAAAAGAAGACACCACTTGGGAGACTACCAGAAAAGAGAATTTCTCAGAGCAGTATGCTACCAATGCAAAGTTTGAACTGCAGCAGATAAATTGCTACCAAGAGGGCACTGTCCTAGAGATGATGACCACATCCAGAAACAGGTCTCTGAGAGAACTACAGAGACCTGGAGCTTCCAGATCAGGCTTCTCCTCATTAGATCTACCATTAGTTCATTATATTAATGCATATATTAACAATCCTGCTTAAACCAAATTGTTTCATTCTATCTCTAGTAGTCAAAGCCTGTTAATAGATGCAATACCCCAGATGCCTTAGAGGCACACATGTATTTCACTTTGATGATAGTTTTCTTACAGTCTTTGTCTTTATCTATGAATTTTTCTTTTCCTTTCCTTTTCTTTTGTTTTCTTTTCTTTTCTCTTCTTTCTCTCTCTCTCTCTCTTTCTTTCTCTCTCTCTCTCTTTCTTTCTCTCTCTCTTTCTTTCTCTCTCTCTTTCTTTCTTTCTTTCTTTCTTTCTTTCTTTCTTTCTTTCTTTCTTTCTTTCTTTCTTTCTTTCTTTCTTTCTTTCTTAGTGCCAGTAATTGAATTCAGGATCTCACTCCTGCCAGGCAGACACTGTGCTGCTGAGCCACATCCTCAACCCTCTCTTTGGATTTTCCAATTGCAGAAAGTCTTTACTTTTTCTTAGATTTCCAAATACAATTTAGACAGGATACTTTGTAGAGGTTCTAAGATTCTGTGGCTCGACAAGTATTCATTGAGCACATACTATGTTATAGCCCCTCTCCCTTCCTCCATGTTGTATGCTTTTATTATTCTGATGTCTGCATGTCTACCAGTTCCCCTTGGAAGCTGATTTTGTTTCTCAGTGCTGTGATAAGTAGTAATTCAAGAAGTCAGTCTTGACAGGATGTAAGTAGACACATAATGACATAATATCAGTCCTTTAAAAATATAATCTCCTTTTGTGTTGCTGTAGTAGGGACTGCCAATAGTTGAAGAAAATACAGTGCTGTTAAATACATGAACCACTTTTTCAATCTGACATCTTCATTTTAAGATTGCAAAACTGATCCTAAAGGAAGTTACATGATTTCTCCAAGATTCATGGTAAATTTCAGTTATAAAACAATTCATTTTTCATGTGTGTGACACTAGAGATTGAAACTAAGGCCTTCCTAGTGAGCGACACCCTGAGTTCTTTCTTCCTTTTTAAATTTTTTTTTTAATTCGGAGACAAAACATCATTAGATTGTTAAATTGCCTGGCTGGGTTTGTACTCCAGATCTCCATCTCTGGGATTACAGGTGTGTGCTGCCTTATTTCTTAATTCGCAGTTCAGTGGTCTTTTGTTATGGTAATAACTACAACTCTAGTTTTTCAGATTTTAATTTCTCAACTCAGTTTGGTCTGCAAAAATCTAACCAGAAAGCTAGTATGAAGAAGACTTTTCTATGAAATTTCTATCACTTTCTATTTTCAGACAGGCTAGAAATACTCTGTGCACAGTCTTTCTCATGAGATTTTGGCATCTGCCTCTTGCTATGATCAGAAATAAAAGGTTTAGAGATTGGAGAAGATGAACCAGGAAAACATATCTGAGAAGTTGTAATTTTAAATACACAAGGAAACGTTTAAACACGAGACCCAGACCTTGATATTGCCCCAGCTGTATCGATTTTCACCTCACCTGTTTGCCTGACCTGTCCTATTTCACAGGAGTCCTTTGTTGAGTTCAAAGTGATATCTGCTGTGATAAGACTAATTTTGAAATTAAGATGAAAACATTTTTGGTTTCTAGCTATGAGATTCAGAAATGATCACTGACAAATCTCCTCCCATATGAACTTATTTCCAATAAATACTACCAGGTTTTCTTGGAAGCTGATTTTTGTTTCTCTGTGCCATGATAAGTAATAATTCAAGAAGTCAGTCCTCAAGGATCCAAGTAGACAGATAGTGACATAACATTAGCCCTTCAGAAATACAATCCTCTTTTGTATAGTCCTTACTGTGGATTTTTACCCCAATTTCAGGAGTATGGTTTGTTTCTTTAATATTAGTATTCACTATACTAACATCCTTTGTTGTGATTTACTGTGGACATTGTTTCACTGTAGTGTCTTTCATTAATTGTACATAATATTAATTCTCTTTGATGCTGTATTTGATTTATATGGGGAAATAACCATCGCCGTATCTATTTGTTTTCCATTTCTGATAAAGAATACTTTCTTCTAGTAGCTGTGTTGTTTATGGAGAGTGGGGATTTAGCCTTGGCCACATTTGTCTTTTTACTGACCAGCATGCTCTTCCATGAGGGATCAATGTGGGAAAGTGTAGGATCCACAGCTCACAAGTCACTCAACCTCGAGGGTTTTCACTGTGATAAAGTAGTAGATGGGGGCTGGCAGCTTCCTTCTCAAGCATTCAGCAATGCCTTGGGGATTGTAGTTCCAGAATTTTAAGGAAGACAGTAATTTTAAGTTGCTTCCACAAGTTTCATTTTGGGAAAATCAATTGTATGAATAACTAAAAAGACTTTATTTGAATAAGGAACAGGAAGCACAAGCTGAAGAATGGAGTGTCCAATTTTAACAGCAATAACAACATTCCATACTTCCCAGCATTTTATATGAATGTTTTATACAGTACAGGAAATTCTAGACACTTAGGCAATAAAGTAGGTAGATATTAACATAGATATGTATTACTTAGTTATTAGTAATAAATACATTTATTAATAATAAATCGCTCTGAACGTTTAAGGCAGGAAACAATCTGATTTTAAAATTTATTAAGGTGAAAAAAATCTGTAAAGGAATAAAAAAGCATTTTATATTAACAAGTATTTTGGAGTTAACCCAAATAACTTGGATTCTGTCTTATTTGACCATCATTATTTTAAAAGGAAGCTGTAAGTACTGCTGTCTGTATGATTTAGATATAGGAAGAGGGCCACAGGTACTGAGTTTTTCTGTGTGAGACTTTTTGAACAATGCCTTGTCTGACTCCATCTGTTTTAGATATATTATAGCCACTCCTGATATGATAAAGACTACTGAAGATCATGTCAATAGTTTATTCCATGGTCCTGGCACCTCCAACGAGCCCTTAGATTGTGTCTTAGTACCATAAGCTAAATGACACACTTGAGTGCTTTATTTTTAAGTTCTCACAATACAAGTTCATTTCCCTTACCGGTTTTACTTATTTGAAAAGCATGAGCTGTGCCAAATCTTGCTTTAAAATTCTCACTGGTGGCAGGAGGGAGAGCTTCTGCCTCATCCTCCAAAGGACTCTGATGAAGAGCTGTTTGCAGGGCTCCTGGTTTACCCTGTTTACCAGCAGCAATGGATCCAACGGGACTCAAGAGGGACCCAGAGAGAACTTGACTGGGGCTTTAGAGCTTATTTTTGCATTCTCTGTTTGGATCCTGGAGTCCTAGCAATAGTTTGTCTTCCTACACCCACCGTACCTAGATCTTCTTTCTCATGAGGCACCTCCTGTATCTGAATTTGTAATATATGGGATTAAACAGTGGACCTCATCCATTTTCTTGACTTAGAGGCGTCATTTCACTTTTCTTTATCCTGTTTTCAGGAGACCCAAGTGCTGTTGCCTTTGGTGGCTTGGAACTCAGTGGCACCCTCAGTTTGATCAGACTCTCTGTGGATGAAGCATATGTTCATCTCATTTGTAATTTGCTTATTCATTACATAATTGTATGGAATATTCCACGTGACATGGTTCAGCCACTAACTTCTAGGACTCTAGAGACCCCGGGGGAGAGGCAGGGGGTTGGCCATCCACACATTCTCTATTGTGGATCCACGTAGGCTTTACAAGCTGGATTTTTCATGTGATTCTTCCTCTGAGACTTATTTCCCATTTGTCTTTGTCTCTGCTCCTGTATAAAGCAGACAACTGTAGCTAACCTGTGTATATTTAGAAAATACAAAACACATTTGATTAGAGAATTTACTTTGCCAGGATTTTATGCAATTTAATTTGATTATTCACATTAATCCTCTGTACATTTCTAGTGTACTTATATAATTCCTTAAGATTTTTCTCGCATACCAAATAATATCTGTGTATTTTGGTAGATGGTTTACTAATATCTGTTTACTATCACCTTTAAATTGTCATAATTCAGTTGAATTGAATTAAATTGAATTTCTTCCAAGATATTTTTTATGTAAAAGATTATCAGTGCTTTTATTCTTTCTGACAAGTGATTTATTGTATTTCCACAATTTATCAATAACATACACTAGAGCATTTGGGAAGTAATAGAAATGTTAAAACATGAAATACCGAATACAGTTGTGGCTGGCTACTAGTAACTATTTTGATTTGTCTGTGGTGGTTTTGGTTTTTGTGTTTTTTAAAGTACACTAAGAGATAAAATGTGAGAAAAGTACATTAACATTTCACACTGCAGTTTTACGTTTGGTTATACCCTTTTTATCAGAATATTTTAAGACAAATGGAATCTACTACTAATTTATGAAGAAGTGAAGTTCAACTGTAAAACTGCTGTTTCAGTTTCTTCCAGTTTTGTGAGATCAACAATATCGAGTTCCCGTTCCTGCTTCCTTGTGTGCCCTCATCTTTTCTGAGGCACCGTGCATCACCTCCATTTGCTACAGTGCTCTTTATTAAGGAACTTAGAAACTTAATTAGGAAAAAGGAGTTGGCAGCAGCTGGAGCAGGGCCAACTCTGAGATTTCAAAGGAAGCCCCTGCTGAGAGGTGATTCAGGGCAGGGGCAGGAGGTGAACACGAGGCCTCTGGACCCCTGGACGGGCTTTCTCTGCTTCCTTTGAGTGGCAGAAGCCCCAGGAGCCAAGCCAGAGGAAAAGCAAGGGTGGTGGGGATCAAATGCTCTGAGCCACAATTCTCCTGATTCAACACAGAAACTTTTATATTACAATTCAGATTTCCAAGGTCCTATTTTTCACCACCACTTCTTCATACCTGAAGTATATCTCTGTTATTCATGGATTCGAAAATTCCTTTTGTGTACTTACTGTCTTTTAACATGTGACTATGTATAGTTCTGTAAACGTGGCAAGCTGTTTCACACTCCTTTGTGTTCAGAAATTCTACTGACTCGGCATGGGGCACATGTTCCCACTGCTTAATGCAGGGATCTCTGCCATATGTCATCTCCTTAAGTTCATCCCTGCCTCTGAAGGGTTAATTATACGCCATCTGAATCCTTATGACTGGGGTACGCATATTGTTTATGTATTTCTCACACTGTATAAAGGGTTGAGAGTTCTTGATATGAAAATTCAAGTTCTGAACCTTTGGAGAACTGATTTGTAACTACAGGTGGAAAATGACACATACGACCTCACGTGGAGGTTATAGTCCAACAAGGGACACTAAAAATATTGTATAAAATTATTTTTGGCCCATTTGTAGAAGGTGTGTATGAAACATAAATAAATTTCTGGTTGAGCTGTGGGTCCTATCACCATTTGTGTGCACACAAATATTCCAAAGTCTGAAATCTAAAATCCAAGAGTTTAGAACATTTTGAATAATAGATAATTAACCTACCTTAAGATTTATTTCTGTTTGCCAGAGGAGTAATCCTTACCTTCCTCATATTTTATGCTCACCTACAAGGTAATAATTTAACTCTGTGTGTGTGTATGTGCCTGTATGTGTCTGTGCATAATTACTGTCTATTATTATTTAAACTGTCTAATTTTTAACACTAATTTCACATCTGTCATAAAATAAGATGTTATATCTCCAACTTATTTTCAAGTAAGAAAACTGAGGGCTTATAGAATTTTGCTCAAAGTAGTAGCATTTCCAAGAATCCATAGAACAGAAAAAGCACAGAATTCCAGTCAAGAATTAAATTACGGTCAGGTCATCCTCCAAGTCCAAGGTCCTTTAAAACCACACTGTTCCTGTGATTTCCTACACTTAGAAAAACTATGATTAATGTTTCATTGAATTAATAAATTAATTTAAAAACTTGTGAGCATTCTCAAGTCATGACCAATTGAGGGAGATATTTATTTCTAGAAATAACAGATTCTTGGAGGTACAACTATTGCATCTGTTCGTAGTTTCCCAGAAAATTCTCTAGAATAGGTGCCGTGTGGATATGAATTATAGAATCTGCAAAACACTGAGTGTAACTTCTTATTTCACATACACGGCATGAGGTCTGGAGAGTTAGAGGACATGTCTCACATTAACCAGCTAAGTGCCAGAAAAGAGACTACTACGGAAGCAGCAGTGACCATAACTGGTGTTAATCTAAATTCACAATGCTAATGGTGCCAACAAACACTTTGGTTATACTTACTCTCTTCCCTTTATCACTGGGAACAATGTCGTCTTTCATTTTTCTGTGTTTCTTTTTCTATTCAGCAGAATCACTAGTTGATAAACTTGTACTCTTTTTGTTATAAAACATCTTATCTTCACTCTGTATTAGGCTTGAACTTCGGGTGAGTCTTTGATGCTAAGCATAGACATAGAACTATAGACAAACATTTGTTGTAACCTCCTTTGGTCCCAAAACTTTAAGTAAGATTTCTGTCCTCTGAACATTTGATGTAACTCACAAGAAGAATAGCGGTTAGGGTTAGCAATGAATATTACACATGTAGCTTCTCCTAATAGTGTTATGGTTGTATGTTATGAAATGTTAGTTGTCATGCAGATGGGAGGTATTTGAGTGAGGGCAAGAGGAAGTAAATCTAGAAAAGGATTGTAAATCTTTTGGTGTAAGAAGGTGGTTAGAGTGTGGCTTAATTACTTTCTCATTGTTGAGACAAAATTCCCAACACCACAAATTACAGGAGGAAGCATTTTTTTAGCTCACTGTTTGTAGGGACTTTAGTCAATAGTTAGCTGGCCTCAAGGCAAGGCGGCATGGCAGAGAGCCTAGAAGAGGAGAAACAGTCCATGGAAGGGTAGGAAGAAGGCAACAGTGGCAAATCCTATTCAGGCCTTCCCATTATTACTCAGAACTATGCACTGATTGGATCAGTGACTAATTTAGTTATCACATATCCTACACCATACTTATATAACCTAGATCACCTCCAAAAAGCCCCATCTGTGAGTACATGAGCCTTTGAGGGAACATCTAGATACAGGCCATATAAGTTCAGCCAAATTACTTACTTGAGTGAGGTTGGAGGCCATCAAAATCTTATTCTCATGAGATTGGCTAGAAAAATCACATCACAAAAAATCTCCTATGGCTTAGTGACCCAGAATTTGTATTCATTTCTTTCTCTGCAAAGAATTCTCAAATGCCACATCCATAACAAAGGAGGTCTTGGTATATCTGTGGCTCATAGAACCCAGGCTTTCTATTCACAGTCCGGCTACATTAGTCTTAACACAGCAGCTCTTCATGGTGAAACTTAACCTTCTGGATTTTCAGAATGCAGAATGTTAGCAAACCTCAAAAAGAGAAAAGATGTATGCTATGCAAGTACTTTCTCCCGCTCTGCAGGTTGCCTTTTGATTTGATTGGTTGCTCACTTTGCTGTACAGAAGTTTTTTACTTTTATGATCACATACACTAAAAATAATACTAAATAAAAAGTAAAGAAAAGGGCAGGAAGACATTTTTAGAGGGTGAAGAATAGATTTATGGTATTAATTGTGGTAATGATTTCACAAATACACACTCATCTTCAAATTCATCAAGTTGCTTGCGTTATGGATAGCTTTTGTACATTAAAACAAATTAAAGTTTCAAATGCAAAAAGAAAATTTAAACTCTAAATTTGTTGAATTTGAATACAATTGTTTTGTGTTTATTTCTAATCACAGAGTCAGATTCAACCGAGGTGCTTATTTCAAAATCAGAATTCCCTTTAAAAATCATTGACATAGCTTCTTTTATTAAAATACACTTCTGTGTTTTCATTAAAATTGTCCTCACTTTGTAAAACAATATTGTTATTTGTTTGTTATTTATTATTTTAATAACTATTCAATACAGGAAAACTGATGTTCAGAAGGAATATCATTTGGCATCCAAGGCAAGTAGAAGACAAATCTAAACTTCTGTGAACTAGATAAACAAAACAAAGAGAGGAAAGAAGAAGGATATATTAAAAATGTATGAACTAAGTTGATGAATGTATTAAGGAGAGGAATTGATTGTAGTACTTTTCTTTAATTGATCACCAAATTCTATCACGTATTTTAAAACAAAAATGACTATCAAGAAGGACATGATTTCTTACCATTCCATAAAATGTGAGTATAAATGATTTACATAAAATATTTTCCTAACCTTAGCAAAACTAGAAAAATGCATTGAAAAGTACTTATTACTAGATATGCTAACAGCTGTCTATTTGATAATCTGGTTGACTCTGAAAGTGTATCTCCCACATGGAAAACTGACAGGAAAGTCCCTCTGTTTCTTGCTGGTTGAGTGCCCTGTGATTTCTGTTCAGTAAAATCCAAAGGCAACACGCATGTAACGCACATGAGTACTTATGCATGTACTTTAACAAAGACCATACTTTTCATCTTTACTACACTTTTTTGTTTTTCTGATTTGCGTTTTCCTGTCTTTTGAAAACATGGAAAATGTATTTAGTCAGATCATTTATATAGAAAAAAATAATCCTATAGGTCAAGCAAAGGTCAAAACCTAAGAGAGTATTAATTTCATGTTCTGACACATCACCAAGATGTCGACAGTGAAAGAGATGTGCAATGAGCCCAACAGGGCAGGTATGTAACACCGCTAGGTCATTATGACTTCTCCCTAGACATCTTTGCCAGATGTGTGTATTACTTTTCTAGGGTTGTCATAGCAATTTATTGCATGCTGATTGGCTTAAAGTAAGAGAAACTGATTTATACACTTTCAGGAGATGTAGTGAGACCCTGTCTTTACTAAACAAACAAATACACAAATAAACAAAGCTCATGACCAGGACAGCCAAGAAGCACAGGGGCGAGACATTGGCATTGCCTGGCTGCACCACACTGCACCCCCTTTCTCTCCTTTGCCTCATGCTGCTTAGTTTGCAAGTTTGTGTCTTTACCACAGCACACTGTGCTCTTCCCATTTCTCCTTTTAAACCTTTTTCAAATCCAGTGGAACTCACAAAAATCTTGCCTCATTCCTTTCTTGTTTCTTCTGTGTTGTCACATGACTTTTGTCAGCCCTTTATAGCCCCTAAACCTGAAGTCAAAAATGCTAGGCATAAATCTGTGTCAAAGAAAAAGACTAATTGTTAGGTGAAATCACTCTTGGAAGGGAGAGGCTGTTTATTCTGTTTCTCAGGGTGAAGTAATGCTGCAAATAATTTTTAAAATATCTCTCCTTGCAAAATCAGAAGTTGACTTGTTAGCCAGTTATTGAAAATGGACAAAGACTCCTCCTGGTTCCGCCAGTCTCAGTTAGTGCAGTTTCCTTTCCTTTTTTCTCTTCAGGCCTTTGTACATGTCCCTGTGCAAATGAGAAGCCCCTAACAGAGCGAAGCAACAGGAGCAGAAAGATCACAGATAGATGATTTAAAAAAAAATTCATCCTAGTATTTTGTGTATGGTTCTCAGTTGATTTGAAATTCAGAGAATTGAAAAGAGATATTAATAATTACAACTCACAAACTGCAATAGAAATTTGGAAAAGCATTTCCATTGATAAGTAACTATGGCATCTCAGAATAACATTGTATGTGAACCATCTTTAGAGAGTAGGAATCATTTGTTCTTTCTGAATTCAAGTCAACCACGGTCTCCACTCTAATAGGACCAGCCTCACATGGCTGCTGAGCATTTGAAATGTAGTAGAAATTAAGAAGTGCTGAACTGTGACATACACACATGATTCCACACACTTCCTCAGTAGAAAGCAAAATATCTCAATAACTTTAGTATTCATTACATAGCTCTGACAGCTCCCAACCTTTTCTCCATTTCTGTATTTTTGTCATTTGAAAAATGTTTTATAAAAAGAATCATATAGTGTATAATCTCTTAGGATGGGCTTTATTCACTCAGTAAAATTCTCATACATTTGCCCAAATGTATGCCTTTGAATTGTGGAGTGCTGTTCCAGGGATGAATTATCACAAGATACTGAACTGCTCATCAGGTGAAAGGTGTCAGGATTGTCTCCACTTTGAGGCAGTTACGAATAAAGTTGCTGTATTAGTTTTCCATCCTCTCAGACATAGTACTCAACACCTACAATTTAAAGGAGTAGATCCTAAATCTGTCTTAGGGTTTCGAAGAGTGAAGTTCATGGCTCCAAGGCAGCAACATTATAACAGAAACATGTGGTGGAATAAAACTGTGCAGTTCATGGCCACCTGCAAGCTGAGTAGGGGAATAGCACAGAGAGAAACCATCTAGGAACCATATACAGCACCCAAGGTTATGGCTTCATGACACTCAGGAGTGGGTTTCACTAATGCGCTAGTGTCAGGGTTTATGTCGTGGCCCCCAGGCCTCATGCATTTACATTATGCATCTGTGATCGGTTCATTGTCTAGAGCTTGGATTGATGGTGTCAGTGCTACACCCACATAGGGGTGGAGCCAGGATGTGATGTAATGGCAGCAAGAAGGTGGGTCTTGCTCTCTTGCTGGTTTCTGCCTTGCTGTTTGCAGCCACCATGAATTGCAGCCCTGCCATGCCACCCTGTCTTGGAGCCAACTGAGTGTGGACTGAAACCTCCAAAAACTGTAAGAAATAAACCTTTCCTTCCCCAACTTGGGCATCAGGTATTCTGTCTCAGCGACGAGTTAAAAGTAACTAAGACAGCTAGGCATTTCATTTTTCAAACCAATGAAGTTGACGTATGAGTTAGTGGTCGCAGCTACCATCAACATTTGTTTTTACCTGAATATTTATTTCCTCCAAAATAAATATTCAAGACTACAATTGCCAGACCTGGTAGTTCTCGACTATATTACCCTTGTAATTTCATTACAATTTCAAGTGATACCTTCTTTTTCATATCTGATATTAGTAACAGTTTTCTCTTTCTTTTCTTTCTTTTTCTTGATCAGTCTTGCTTTTAATTTTACCAATTATATTAATCTTTTCAAAGGACCAATTTTTCCCCTATTTTTACATAAACTTAATTTTAAAATAGCTTTAGATTTACAGAAAAGTTTCAAAGATGGAACCATGTATGCCTATGTATTCTGTTTCTCCAATACTGATGTCTTACATTAATATGGTCTTAATATTATAACTAAGACCACATTGGTTTATTACTATTAACTAAGGTATTTGGCTTATTCAGATTTCTCTGGTTTGTACCCTAAATGGTCTTTCCTGTCTATTGCAGTATTCTATCTAGGACCCCACAAAGCCGCCAAGTTCCCTTAGGCTCCTCTCAGCAGTGACACTTTCTCAGGTTTCTTCTGTTTGGTGTCTTTGTCATCTTGAGAAGTACTGCTCAGGTGTTCTGTAGAGTGGCTATAGTTTATGTTCCTTTTATAGGTCTCCTATTTTCTCTAGGCTGAAGATTTGGGGAAGTCCACAGATGTGAAGTGTCTTCCTTGCACCTTAGCAGCAAACCTGTCAATGTGATTGGTGGTGGTGTTGACCTTGAGGATAAACTGTTGGAGGATGGAGTCTTTGCAGGTTTCTTTCTAAAAAGTCACTCTTCCTCCTTTCCCGTATTTTATTCTTTTTTTCATATTTTATTCTTTAGTAGTAGATCCTTAAGGATAATGGCACTCAGATCGGGGGATGATAATGAGACTTGAGACTCTTTTAGCGGGGCTTA
This sequence comes from Cavia porcellus, assembly GCF_034190915.1. Taxonomy (NCBI): domain Eukaryota; kingdom Metazoa; phylum Chordata; class Mammalia; order Rodentia; family Caviidae; genus Cavia; species Cavia porcellus. The sequence goes on along the minus strand of NW_026947494.1, from coordinate 74,682,123 downwards.
GGTACTTTTTTTTTGTATTAGAAATCAAACTCAGAGCCACACACTTGCCAGGCAATCACTGTGCTTCTGAGCTACATCCTCAGAGTTTATATACTTTTAATTTTCCAACTTTTCTCTCAAGTACTAGTATCTAATATAAATAAAACTCTTTCTTACTCAATCCATTACTGTTTTGAGTTACTGTACTGGTGTTGGATAGGAAATGGTATGTTTTATGAGTTTCCATTGAAAATGTATTTTAGCTATGTCAGAGTAAAACAGGTCTTTATTGAGTGTTTTCAGGACTTAGTCACCATTTGTCATTTTTGTTTCTGTGGGAGAATACATTTTAAGACCTAAATGACCCACCTACTTACTTACTTCAGAAACACAACCTGCTTACCAGTTGGAGGCTATTCCAAAGTACTGAGAGAGACACAGGGCTCTTTCTGCATCAAATTTAAACCTGTGTTCTAAACTTTAACATGGACCCTAAACTATATCCTATTTTATTTTCTTTTACTTAGTGCTTATTACTATCTTAGCTTGGAAATTAAAACAGTGGGGTAATTCAATCATCTGTACTGTTTGTGTGGTGTGTTTTGGTACCTGCATCCCTTAGCACTAATACATTTCTCCCAAAACATTTAAATTTCTCCCAAAACATTTAAATATACATTTCTCCCAAAACATTTAAATTTCAGCATTGCTCTATTTAAAATTCATCTTTGTTTATTGTTTAAATTTTTAGTATTCTCTTATCCTTAAGGAACTTTAGCATTTCAAAAGCCTTAGTGATAGTTTTAATCATCCTCAGAAGAGCTAGATTTCCTGAGAAATCTTCTCCCAGAATACTTATCAAATGTCTGTAAATATGCTAGACACTATATCATGTATGGGGAATAGCCTATAGATGGAAAATTAGTGGACTCTTATGAGTCACACAGATTTTAGATAGCATCTATCTTTAATTCTCTACTCTGTTACCAGAATGGTTATTCCAGGGCCCACACCCAGTCATATTACTTCCTTATGCTAAATATTTTAAGAATTAACATTACATGCTTGACTTTTCCCACAAGAATTGTGGCAACAGACAGTCAGTCTTTCAAACTCTCAAGGTTTTAGTTAGCTCTCTTTCACCCTCAATCCCCTTCCTCACAGTGGTTTGGGCTCTTTTGCAAATGTGTCACAGGTTCAATTGCCCTTGAAAGTGTAGAGTATAAGATAATTTTATGCTCCCGTGGTTTTAACTTTTTATTTCATATTCTATTGTAGAGATGCATATGATTTATTGATTTAATAAAGACCTAAAGAACGGATATAGTTAGTTATGAAAATGGGCACTGGGATTAAACACGATAGAGTGGGATCTAGATACATGGAGAAGTGTGAGAACATTGTTGCATCTGAGCTCTTGAGGCCAAAGGGGTATTGACATAGGGGAGGGCATCGTGGGCTAACAAATAGCTCCAATTTTTAAGACAGGTGAAAATACTTACAAGGAAAGGTTCTGGAACATGTACCACAGGCTGATTTATTGAGGAATCCATCCCAGTGGCATTTATTTACTTTAGCAACATAAAGGAAGTTCTTTTTTCCTCTCTCAAGAGAAGCTTTTATTAGTGAACAAGAATATAACCGAGAAGTATAAGCATTCATAATCCCACTATACTAATCTGCTCAGAACACTATAACAAAATAACATGCATAGGATTACGTACATGAGTAGCTCAAACAACAGTTTAATTATTGCTCATAGTTCTAGAGGCTGGAAGCCCAAGAGCAAAATGTTAGCCAGTTTTGTGCCTGGTAAGGGTCCTCTTCCTGGCTTGCACAGTCTGCCTTTACAGTGTATTCCTCACATGGGAGACACAGAGAGAAGGAAGGTGCAAGTGTGGGAGGAAGAGGATGGAAGGTGTAAAGGAGGAACAAAGGAGAGAGAAGCATTCAGTCCATAGCAAACCCTAAGTGAAAACTCTAATTTTTCTAGGATTTAGTTTTTGATCAGCCTGTGACTACACAGGACACAAGAGTCCACTTCTTTATTTCAATAAAACCAAGTAACTCAGGTCAAACAACATGAGTTAAATTGTGTAACATTGACTATTTTGCTCTAATGTCTCCTCTAAATCCATAAGACTTTTCCCTGTCAGATCTTATGCTCTCATTTTTTAGATTAGATTGTATACAAACAGAGCCAACATCCCAGGTGAGCCCTAGCAAATTTGCTTCCCATACTCCACACCCACATAATGTTAGAATTAATGTGTATTCCAGTGTAGTCCTGTGTTGGAGTCTACTAGGAGAAGCTCAGAGCCTATCTTCCTTCCTTGTCATTGAGACACAATACCCAACACCCATGGCTTAAAGGAGGAAAGATATTTTTGGGCTCACAGTTCGTAAAGGTTTCAGACAATAGTCAGCTGACATGGCAGAGGGGCTTGTCAGACCAGAAGCAGAGAGAGATCAAAGGAGGTGCCAGGAAGGGAGATAAATCTTTTCAGACCACACTCTACATCTTGCTTTTTCTAACTAGACCCAATAGAAAGTATCCTATAGAAAGTCCGCTACAAACTTGCATAATCCATGTACTTCCAAAAGCTCTAGCTAGGAGCACATAAGAATCTTGGGGGACATCTAGATATAAACCAAATTGATCCCCAAAAGAACAATGTGGGCTTGCTTTAGAATGGAGAGGTAGTCCTGTTCTCTCATGCTTATCACCATAAAGTGAGGGAGAATCTTGGAAGGAAAATCAGAATTGTAAAGACTCTAAGTAGACAGGCAAAAGCACCAGATCTCTTTCTTAAATGTAACAAGTAGGTGACCTAGAAGGTAAGAGAGGGACTCAAAGATAATAAGGATAACCTAAGGATGTAAATATTGGAAGCAAAAGAAATAAACTTTGTGGGTATTTGGAGAAAAGAATTCCAGGATGAAATAGGTGCCCTGTAAAGGAGGTCTTGGGGTAGGATCTTTCTAAGTATTGAGAATTAATAAGAAGCAGAGTGCAATAGAGGTTAGGAGTAGGTGAAAATCAAGAAATAGAACTAGAGAGAAATTGGTTACCTGAGGGTCAGATTTCATAGGACCTTGCAATGGCAAGGTGAAAACTTTCCTTTTCATGTAGTGCAAGATCTGAGGGTGTTGGCTAACTATGAGCTGGCGTTTTCTCTTGGGTATGTGACCAGTGCAGGTTCACATAGAGCCGTGCTTAGAATGTGCTCAAACTTCAGTGTCACAGTTACTATCACCTTATATTTGAATCTGTGCTTTGTAATGGAAGTCCAGTGGGATGTTGAATTATTATGAGCTGTGCACAGCCCTGCCTCCCTGCCTCCATAGAGAGCATTCTCAGACACCTGGTCCCCATTTCCTCATGCCCCAGCCTTGTCTGGTCTCCTAGCTCTTCTCCCACTCTATCCTATTATTGATGTTGCTCACTACAGTAGTTTGGATGTAGCTTGTCTCTCAAGGGCTCATGTACTGAAAACTCAATCTCTAGCTCTACTATGTTGGAAAACAGTAGGAAGCTTTAAGAGGTGGTGACCAGTGGAAGGTGTTTAGGTCACTGGGACTGCTCCCCTCTGGAGGGATTAAGGTAGTTCTAGTGGGACCCGAGCACCTCTGAGAGTACACCATTACAAGAACCAGCACAACCCTGAACTCACTCTTTGGCTTCCTGTTCAGGGATGTGATTTCTTCCTTCCACAAATGTTCCCACCACGGGATGGTGATGTCATTCACCATTTGGTCTTCATCGAAAACCAGACCAACAAGCCTGCTAAACCTGTACTTTGAACTTCTAGAATTCTTAGCCAATCACCACTTTTTTATAAAGTGGCCTTTCTGAGGTATTTTGTGATAATTATGAAAAATGTGCGAATGTACTTGCAAGCCCAGAGCAGGCTTGACCAGAGAAGAGGAGAGTTACAGGGTCAATTGTGTGCCTCAGGGCATTTTGGGGTGACACAAGTGGCAATTTCCTGTCCCTTGGTTGGCAATACCAGGTACATTCAACCAGCAACTCAGTGGGCCTCTGGTACACTCACAATCCAGACAGTGGGCAGAGGTGCATGAAAAGCAAGATTAGATTATTTCCCTGGCCCTACCGAGGGTTCTGAATTTTCACTTTGCACTGGGTCCCAAACTTCATGTAACCAACATTCAAATGAATAGCTGAATGCTATGACCTGGATTTCTTTTGGCAGAGGCCATTCTGACAGCTGTGTTGATGGTGGGAAAGCAAGAATTTTAAAAAGGGAGACTGGCAGGAGACACGAATACAAGCAAGAGATCACTGTGAATCACATCACGGGTGCTGAGGTAAGGCAGGACGAAATGCTCAATAAATAATATACTGTGAAGGTAGAAACAAGCGGTTAAGGATGATTTCCCCTTTATTTTATTGAGAAGCTAAAAGGATGAAGTTATTCTTAATGTAAATGAGGAAGGAGAGATAGACTGGGGGTAGCTGGAGCTCAGGTTGGGTATTCTATGTTTCAGCTGTCTTTTGGGCATCCAAGTAGGGATGTATAGAAAGTACGGGGTATACTATGAAGGTCCAAGGAGGATAGGTCTAGTCTGGAGAAATAAATATGGGTGCTGTCAGAATGCAGGTGATATATTTAACAAGAGATTTTATAAAATTAGGGAGGAAGAGAGAGAGAGAGAGAGAGAGAGAGAGAGAGAGAGAGAGAGAGAGACAATACATAGAAAAAAGTCTGACTGAAAAATTATTTAGTCTGACTAAAAAAATTATTTTTAGGTCTCAGACCCAAAATGATTCCAGGGAGCACAATGACATTTTAAAATTATGCATTGTGGACATTCCTTATGATGCAGAGGTGTCTGTTTCCAAGGTAAGACACACAGCATCCCTGTTGCCATGGTCCACAGCTCATTGACATTAGAAAGGGAACATACTTGAAAGACACTCCCACTGTAGACTGAACCCTGATATCAATTAGAATTTTTTCTTTTGTAAAAATCCTGTGTAAGTTTGTCACATGGTGAAGACTCCTGAAGGAGCATTAAGGATCTGAAAAGGATAAAGAAGACATTTACAACAGTGACACCCCAAGTAACCTCTAAAGAAAATGTTGATGTGCATATACAGAATGTAGATAAAACAGTGATGCTCACCATAGTTCACTGAACCCAGGAGCGAGTCTTTTCTGCATAAGAAGATATGGAGACTCCCACTTGAAGCAGATGTCTTTGTGGCACTGCCTGCCTTCTTTCTCAAAGGTGTAATTCGCTCATAAACCCAGTCTACACTTCTGCATGGCCATCTGTGTGTCTTGTCTGAATTCTTTTGTTGAAGTTGAAAGGATTGAGGAGGCAGGATCGGTTCCTATGGCATTGGGATCTAGCTTCCCAGTGGCAGTAAGGACCAGGAAGTTTAGTAAAGTGGAGATAAAATACCAGTGATTTGATACAGACAGTTTGGTTGACTGGCTGTTGGCTTACCTGAATATATTCAAGTGCAGCCAAGGGAAAAGGAATTCAAGAAACTGAGGCTAGGCAATGCTAAGATTTAGAAAGTGTACTGAAAAAGCACAAGTGTTGCAGGACTGGTCCCCACTCTGTGGTGCTATTAGGAAGTGATGGAACTTTTAAGAAATGGGTCCCAGGCAATATGTACTTGAAAGGGATATTGAGTCCTTGGCCCTTCTCAGTCTCTCTCTCTCTTTTTCTTCCCCCTCCCTCTATCTTCCCCTCTCTCACTTCTTAGTTGCTAAGAGGTGTTTAATTTCTTCTTTTCTGTGTTTCACCATGATGTTTTTCCTCATCTCAGGTCCAAAAGCAATGGGGCCAAGAGATTATGCACTGAAGCCTCTGAAACCATGGCCAAAAGAGAACTTTTCTTTCTTATAAGTGTGTAACCATAGGTATTTTGCTATAGTGACAGAAACTGAGTAATGCAATCAATTATTGAGGACATTTGTTGTAAAAGTTTTCAGAAAAATGCAGGGGTGACTAGAAAGGGAATGGAATCAAACAGAAGTTTGTTTTGCTTTATTTTTAAACTAGTGGATCCATAGGAGAATGTATTCTGACAAGGACAATTCAGAAGGGATGAAAGATTGATGACTGGAAGTCAGTGTGGAAATGGGAAGAGGCAGAGAAAGGTGAGGTGAGTTGGTGTGGAGGTAGAAACATTGGCCACATAGAGGTAGGAGACTAAACAAGCTGGGACAAATGCCCCTGGGTGGGCCGAGAAGATGCCAAAAGTGTGTGTGGGTTCTGTTCTGACTGCTCCATTTTCCCTGGAGAAATGTAAAGTAGAGTCATGAGCTACTCTGCAAGGACAGAAAAGGAGATGTTGAAAGTTTAAGAGGGAATCATAAGAGAAAAATGATAACATAAAAGAGTGGGGACATAAACAGACTAAGAAGATGGGTATGATTACTGAGCTGCCTTTGGGCCCACATCACCTTCATTATCAAGGACCTAGAAAGAGTTCAGTCATGTAGCCTCGCCCTTTCTCCAGCCATAGTCAGCTGCACCGGCTCAGGCTGCAGGAAGTGGGGGTAGGAATCAACCAGGGTTGTTTTTCCAAGTGTTGTGGCTTGTGGCTAGTGTCTCCCCAAAGCCTTCCCTGGTCATAAGTAGGGCTTTTTCAGAGGTAACTGGATCTAGCGTGTGTGGTGCTGGGATTAAGTGTGTGTGATTACTAAATTAGTCTACAGGTTGGTTTGGCATTGTTCTGGGTATGGATAGTGGAAAGTCCTACCTGGGTGTGAGTGGTACCACAGAGGGAGAGGGTAGCCTGGAAAGGATAAAAAGGAGAACCAAGCTTCTGCTGTTGCTGCCTCATACTTTACTGCCTTGTTGCTATCTTGGCTTCTGCCTGCAATGAAGTATTTTTCCTCTGCAATGTCCCTCTGTCATGCCACCTTGCCTTGGAGTCAGCCAGCTATGGTCTGCAATTTCTGCAAAATGTGAGTCAATATAAACTTTTCCTCCTTTAATTTTCAGTGATGGGTATTTTGTCTCAGCAAAGAGAAAAGTAACCAAGACATAGAGAAAGGACTACAGAGATGAAGATGTTTTCAATGGCTGCTAAAAGCAAATCAGCATGGAATTTACACTGTAAGAAAAACTGGCCTTGATGGGTGCGATGGTTATGACAGAACAGGTAATATTTTTATCTACATTCTGAGATGTGATTACTAGATTTATGGGATTAGAGCCTCCTGAGAAGAATATTGAGTACAAAACCCAGCAATATCTAGGATCTCATCTAATTCTTATATTAATCCTGTGTATTAATTTGCCAAGATCATGGCAGTAAATAGCAGAACCTGGATTTGAACTCTGTCCCTTGACTTTCTATCTGTATACTCTTTCCACTTAGGAGTGGCCAGTAATTTCCAGGGATGAATCAGTTAAATTTTATGGTTTTGAATAAATGTGTTAATAAGGAAATTATTAGTAGTTATTTCTTTTTAAAGCCCAGGAGACAAATTCTCATAATTCCTATGTTTCTATGGGAACATTTGTTAGCACGGAATGTAGCATTCTTCCTGTCATGGAATGTTCCATCTATAAATTCATGCATTTGCCCCACTAATATTATTGAGCAAATAGTCTCTGTGTTAAGTGCAGATTATACAATTTTTAAAAATCCTTCTTTTAAGAGAATCTTCATTCTGATCCAGAGCTTCAAAACATTGATCTACAGGACCTTTTTACGCCTGGTGCAATTTAAGGCAGTGCGTTTGACCTAGAATACACTCTTATCTCTGAGGACCCAGTTACCTAAGAGAACCTTCCTTTCCCTAGTGGTTGGTATGAAGCGCCATGAGTGGTAGCACCCTGGAGATGGAATTTTATATTTAGACTCTGGGTAAATGGACTCAGGGTGCTTTCCAAAAAAAGGATTTTTCTACTCCAAGAGGACGCAGTTTTAAAGCTGGATTTTAACACACCCTTTTGCTTGATATTCTACATTGCTTACTGGTGTGACACCACCCCTCTGCCAGCACTTGGCCCTGACTTTTACTAGAAATACTAGATTTGTACGTGGAGGTGGCCCACATTCTTCTACCAGGATGTCAGGCAAAGGTCAAAAAGGAAGGACTCTAGGGTTCAGCCTAGGAGGATGAAGGATAAAGTATCCAGAGGGTGGAGCAAATTTCTTTTCGTCTGGATCGATGATAAAAGAGCTGTTGAGCTATATAGCACAAAATGTGTGCAGTGGCCATTTCTGCATATAGAGAAATTCGTGCTATTTTAAAATGCTACTAATTAAGAACACCACTGTGTTCACCTCCAAGTCACCTGGAGCCTATTAGGTGAGGGCGGGGCTGAGCTGGGGGCGGGGAACTTTAGCTTTACTTTCCCATCTAGACAGTTGGTGCTCTTGGTGGCCATGTAAGGCACCTCCCTCTGGTCCTTTTTAAACAAATTTTATTTTTATTCGTGTATGTTTGCAGTAGATCATTATATTCATTGTGGGGAGTATTTGGTTCCCTTTTTCTCCCTCCAACGAATCACAGTATAATTTAAGGATTACATTCTCCCTCCCTTACATTTGTAAGTTTAAGAAACAAGTCAAAGTTTTATGTTAAAAAAAGACGAAGGTACTATATTTTATTGGGGTTTTAAAAGTCTTTTGAAACCCTACATGTATCCTCGTATCTAACTGGGTGACCGTCTCCGACTGCAGGGTAAATTTACTCAGGTCATTTCAGGGGCTCCGGGACCACACAGCCACTCCGTGCCCATGCAGCTTTAAGAGAAGGCGATCTGAGTTTGGAAGCCGGGGAGGTGGCGCCCGCTCCCCACTCCCTGCCCGCCGGCCCGGGGCGGGCGGGCAGAGTTTCCCGCGGCTGCCGGCCGCACCCTCCGCCCCGCCGCGCGCCAAGCGGCCGCCAGGGGTGCTGCGTTTCACACCTGCGGGAGGGAACGGCTGGGCGCCGCCGCCCGGCCTCTCCGGGCCGAGAGCGCGCAGTGCGTGCGGGGCTGGGCCGCAGGGACGCGCGTGGCCTCTCCCCTCCCGAAACGGGGCCTCCCGCCCCCGGAGCCCGCGGGCGACCGCGCGACCGGCTCCTTTCCGGGGGACGCGTGCTCGGGGACCTGGGGGCCCTGCAGCCCTCAGCGGCCCGTGCCACCCCGGGCTCCTCGCTCGCGCCGGCCCTGCGTCTTTGGCCACCCTGGGGCCCCGGAGCCCGGCACGCCCCCTGGCTCGGAGAACTTGGGGCCCCACGTCCAGTTAAACCCGTTTCCCGGTTCTCGCCGGCGCCGGCCGCACACTCGGCCGTTCCCCAGGTGCCCGCGCCGAGCACGGCGTAAAGGGGCCTGCGCCCCGCGGGCCCCGCGCGCCACGCCCGCCGGCGCACACTTGCCTCCGCCACGCGGGGCTCCCGCCCCTCCCCCAGCCCGGTCCCGGCCGCCCAGCCGGCTCCGCAATCCCGCGGGCAAGGCCCCCCAACCCCGGCCTTCTCCGTGCCCCGCGGCCGCCCCGCCTGCCGCCCGGCTGCGGCCCGGCCCCTCCTCCGGGCCCCGCGCCGCCTCCCTCGCCCCTCCCGAGCCGGGGCGGGAGCGGCGGCAGCTGGAAGGAAGGGAAGGGATGAGGTCATCCTCTCCCTCGGAGTCAGCTGGTGGAGGAGCGGCCGCGGGAGGAGGGAGCGCGCGCGCGGGAAGGAGAGGAATGTGCAGGTCGGAGGAGCCGCTGCTGCTCCTGCTGCTGGCGGCGGCGGCTCGAGCGGCGGCCGCGGGGCCGGGCCGGCTAGGAGCGCGGGCGGCGGGCAGGGGCGCGCGCGGGGCGCCGCGAGCAGCTTGGCTCCGCGCAGGCAGCCAGGCGGCGCTCCTGCCGGCCCGAGGCGCGCCGCTAGCCCGGCCCAGCGCCCAGCCCGGCGGGCGGCGGGCGGCGGCGGCGGGCGCAGGAGCGCGAGCGGGAGCAGGGCGTGCCGCGCGCCGGGAAGGGAAGCCGGGGCGAGGCGCGGAGGTGGCGGGAGGAGCGGACCGCGGGGAAAGCTGTCCGAGCAGGGCGCGCGCCCCTCCGCTCCGGAGGCATCATGGCCGCTAAGTCAGACGGGAGGCTGAAGATGAAGAAGGGCAGCGACGTGGCGTTCACCCCGCTGCAGAACTCGGACCACTCGGGCTCGGTGCAGGGGCTGGCGCCGGGCTTGCCGTCGGGGTCCGGAGCCGAGGACGAGGAGGCGGCCGGGGCCGGCTGCTGCCCGGACGGCAGCGGCTGCTCGCGCTGCTGCTGCTGCTGCGCGGGGAGCGGCGGCTCGGGGGCCTCCGGGGGCCCAGGCGGCGGCGCGGGGGGCCCGGGCGGCGGCGGGGCGGGCTCGGCTGCGCTCTGCCTGCGCCTGGGCAGGGAGCAGCGGCGCTACTCGTTCTGGGACTGCCTCTGGATCCTGGCCGCCGTGGCCGTGTACTTCGCGGACGTGGGCACCGACATCTGGCTTGCCGTGGACTACTACCTGCGCGGCCAGCGCTGGTGGTTCGGGCTCACGCTGTTCTTCGTGGTGCTCGGCTCTCTCTCGGTGCAAGTGTTCAGTTTCCGCTGGTTCGTGCACGATTTCAGCACCGAGGACAGCGCCATGACCGTGGCCACCGCCTCCGGTTACCCGCAGCCTGGAGCTGATTGCAAGACTGTGGTCAGCGGTGGGTCTGCAGCCGGGGAAGGCGAGGCTCGCCCTGCCACGCCGCAAAGGCAAGCATCCAACGCCAGTAAGAGCAACATCGCGGCCACCAGCAACAGCAGCGAGGCCACCCGGGCCGGCAGCAAACACAGGTCTGCGTCCTGCTCCTTCTGCATCTGGCTCCTGCAGTCACTCATCCACATCTTGCAGCTCGGGCAGATCTGGAGGTACCGTATCAGGGTGGGGGTCGGGGAGATTTGCTGCTGCTACTACTACATTTCCACTGCTTTGCTTTTGCACGAAAATCGTTTAGGGTTGCCGTGGTCGTGGCCCTGGTCATGCTCTTTTCAGTTGTTTTGGTGGTGTTTTTTCAACTGGGGCTGCAGTTAAAAAATATTTTGGGGGGATTTCTTTTAGGGTGGTAGGGAATAGAGAAAAGAGCGAAGAGCAGCAAAGTGGTTTCTCTCATCTCTTCCTTCTGTCTTTCTACTTTGCCTCACAAGCTTCTTTCTTTATATGCTACAACTCGAGCCCGTTTTTAGTGATACAGTTTCAGTGAATAGGAAAGGATTCACATTAATTTTCTAAAATTTCTTTTTATTATGTTGAATACTAAGTGCATGGTTTAATGTTGATGGTTTCTTTTGTTCCCTGGAAAAAATTACAAATTATAGTTAGATGTGAATTGTCTGTGCTCAAAATTACCCACATTTCAAATGATCACAGCTAGAGAAGTACTATACTTGAGGTAAAGTACCTAGCAGGAACTTGACTTTTTATATATACACAAAGGAATATATGTTATTCATAGATACGTATCTAACTATGAACAAGTACGCTTTAAGGGACTCAGACTTACTTATGTGGTGCATCTTCGGATCATCCTGCAGCACCTCCACATTTACCTCCCCATAACTGAGAACACTTGGTAGATCAGATGACAAGCAGCAAAGCAGCCAGGGAAGGTGCCAAGTACCATTAAAGTTTATACAATGTGCCACCCCTTCTCCAAGTGTTCTCAGGTTTTACAAAGTTAGCACTTCCACCTACCAACTGGAGTACAGGGTTGCACTCGTTGGGCAGAGAGAACCATAACTACAACACTCAAAACATAGACAGGAATATAATAAAATGATATGTTCAGGTATGTGTTCTTTTGACTTTTATATGTTTAAGTTGCTTTTGAAAGCAGTGCTTTACATCTAAAAAATTCTATGTGTGGTGATATATAGATACTAACAAATTACAGTATCTTTTTGGTTTAAAATTCCCTAGTAAATACATAGAACAAGTAAAATGTGGAAAACTTCTTAGAAAGTGCAAGAGTATAGAACTGTACTCTGCTGTACCAGAGTTCTTTTAAAATTTTTGTTTGCAGTTATTTTGTGATAAATGATATTTTAAATCACTGCCTGTGCTGAGGTATCCTGCAATGAAAACAGCTTGGAGCATACATGAACTAGAACTCCAAACTTGTTTTAGTGTATGATGAACTGTAGTATTTTCTTTTCTTTTTTTGTACCAGAGATCGAACTCACGACCGTGTACTTGCAAGGCAGGTGCTTATGCTGCTGAGCTAAATCCCTGGCCCTAGACTGTAGTATTTTCTCTGAGAGGAGCGAGTGGGATGATTCTCCACCTTTCCTGGGATGTGTGCTTTATATAAATTGTGAATAACTGACTTTACAGATAATGAAACTTTTTGTTTCAAAGCTGATATTTTCTGGAGCACAGTATGGCATGCGGTCTGACCAATTAATGTTGGAAACCTCCATATTTCAGATTCCAGGGAACTCTGAAATGTCTCAAGTATGAGAGCTCTGTTCCCCATCCATGACCAGTGGGAAGGCTTCCAGATTAATGTTCTTGTTCAAGTATGATAAAGAACTGGAGTGTTTAGTTACTGAAAGTATTATTGGCTAGGATGCACATCATTAGCATTTTTAATCTAATAATTTGGTAAATGAAGCTCACCATTTCATTTATTAACTTTTTCAAACTTTACGTAAGATTTGGATCCCGCTTCCTTTTAATCACCTTTAAAGATTTTAGATATATGTTAACCTTGCAAATGTGTCTTTCTTCTACCAATCAGAAACAATGCATGTGAAAGTTGATATCAACTTCAGTGAACTGAAGGAGATGTTAAAACTGTGTTTACTCGACATTTTCCCCACTGAAAATTATGCTTAATTTTCTCAGGAAATAATAGGCAGAAAGTGAAAAGTGATTAAGAAATGATAAGAACCTAAAAGCATCACAGTGAGACTGTGGTCTTTGGGTCAAGAGGTCTCACAGAAAAGCTACCCATACGGAGAAGAAATTGAAGGCTAGCATTGAATGAAGGAAGCAAGAAAACTGCAATGTATCACACATCTATCCCTGGGAGAAGCACATGGCTCCTTTTTTTGGTTGAGCATTTCTAGTGTTTGTCTCAGAGGTTTTTAAGTTTATTTTAATAACACAAGATCAAAAATATTATCAGATAGTTTTCAAACGTTTTCAATATGATGTGTTTAGTATGTAAGTGTGAATTGTCATCTGATCTAAGTATTTTTAGATTCTGGTTTAGGGTATTTGGGGAAGAAAGGGTAACCTGGTGAAAACTTTATGTAAGACTAATCAGGCTCATTTTCTCTTTATAAAGAATGTTTAAACAAACACTTTGACCCAATAAGTAAAGGATAAGAAAACTTACGGAATTTTACACTCAATTGCATTATAACATGTTCCTATTTCTCTGAGTGTTGAACATTTTAATGCAACTTGGGGAGAAGTAAATGTATCTTTATAATAAGCTGATAAAATGTGACTCATCTCAGATTGTTGAATTAGACAGAGTAGACACAAGCCACCATGACTTCTCAAAATACTACAAGCATACCCCTGCTTTTAGCTTTCCTTTTTAATATGTAGTATATAAATACTGCAGGACCAGAAGGCATTGATGATCCAAAGCTCAGAGGTCATTATTCATGTTTTAACATGCTACTTTCTGGAATCAATAAAATAGATTTTAGCTAGGTTGGTAACTGCTCATTGCATTTCAATGCAATTCTGAGTATTTCAGGGAAGGACTGGTTTCTCAAAGCTTTCTGTTGATAAGATCTTTGAAATAACATCAAAGTGTTTGCTTGTTCAGAAATAAGCCATTTGAAACATTGTGTAAGATTTGCATGTATTTGTACAAGTATTACAAATGCAACTGCTAAAAGCAATGATACATATTCATTTTAATTAAAGTTTACTAATGGGAAATTAATGGCAGCTTTTAAAGTCACAGGAGGCGATGCTGGGAAAAAGCCATTTGAAATAATGAAGTGAACTTTTGGTACCATGTGAAAAGAACAATTATTGTTTTAATGGATCTGTGGCTGAAAATGAAAAGAAAGTTTTTTTTCTTTATTATTTTCATATGATTCCAGAAATTACCTAGAATTCAGTTCAGCCCATGGAAATTAAAAAGCTCAATGAGAACAGCTTTTAGCCCTCATATTGATGATCAGTTATATCTAAATGTCTTTTCCTTTACCATTCGTAAACCTTACACTTATGGTTGTTTTCCTGAAAATATGAATATGCAAAGAATAAGCCAGTGGGTGCAGAGGTGGGAGTGTTTTTGCTATTTGGGGTTTTGTTTCTTGAGTTGCTACTATTGAGTCATGGGAAAAGGATGTGGCGAAAGGGCAGTTTGTTCTGCTCATACCCTGTTTGATGTTCCACAAGGCATTGGAGTGTGTTCCATGTTCCAATGAATGGAGGAAATGAAAGGCTAAATAAACTTAACATTTCTGTCACACAAGATCTCAGAGCCCTTCATAAGCCAATGTACATGCAAATAATTTTTAAAAGCACACCAATTAAATATGCTTGCGTTGATGTGATATATAAAGCTTTTTGGAAGTATTCTGCACCATCCTTAAACTTGACCAAAAAAGAATGATAGTAACAATTTTATTTGGACATAAATATCTGTAAATGTATTTTATACTCCTTATTTAGGATTTTTAATAAACTAAGGAAAAATTATTAACATCTCTATATGTGAAAGAAAAGAAAAACTGGACCATAGAGGTTGAGTAGCTTGGCCAGTGTTGCTCAACTATTAAAACAAGACTTGTCTTACCCTAAAGTCTGTGTCCTCCTGGCTTTGTTGACTGGCTTCATATGCTAACTTGTATAATAATGACTAAATTAAATAAAATGATAATTTATCATCCCAAGGATGACAAGATGACAGGGAGAAAGGGAGTGCAGTGCAGACTGGTGAGAGGATCTCTCCAATAATATACCAGTAGTTCAATAATGGAATAAGGCCTTAAGCTCAGATATGACTCCTAAGCCTAGTGTTCTTTTGTTAGATCAAATTCCAGCTGAGTGACTTGATCACAATGTTACTGCTGATTAAATGGCACAACGTACATAAGTTGGCAAAAAGTTATTTGCAAATGATAGAAGCGTTAGGAATTCGATAAGAAAATACTACAGATTATGTCCTTAGCTATTGAATTATGATGTGGTTAGACAAGAGTGGTGCTGTCTGATGAGTCCTTGAAGGGCTCTTTTCTGCTTTGAACTCATCAGATTTGGTACTTAATGCATTTCAATGTGAAAAATTTTATTCTGGTTCTCATCATTTGTTTGGTATTCAGTGTGTGTTAAGGACTGTTGATGTCAGTTGCCTCATGATTGGCTACACTCTCCAGCCACACAGTTCGTTTGGTCGTCATCATTTGATACTCTTCATGTTGATGAGTGCTGAGGTACCACTGTATTTGTGTCTGTCTCTTGGCATGTTGAGCACCTTGTTCACTGGACATGTTTAGTATCTACTACATGCAAGGCATTGTGCTATTAACTGAGTACAGTGAGGTGTGATTAAAAATACAGCACCTTCAAGTTACAAAATTATTATAGTAAAAGATACATTGCTGTTGATTCCCCTCAAGATACTCCTTCATGCTTCAAACACACTTATCCTCTGGTGCTGTCATTTTCTGGAGCAGTTCTGAAAGTCCTTTTGCATGAATGTCTTCTGTTGAGCTGTTATGGCTGCCTCCAAGTCATGAGTCCATTTAAAACGTGCACCTTCCCTGGACATTCTGGCTTTGGGGAAGAACTGGAAGCCACATGGTATAGATCGGAAAGTGAGGTAGATAAGACACACTATGATGTTTCCTGAAATTTAGAAATTTAGGATTTTAGAAATTCAGAAACAGAAATTGTCATAAACCTTTCCATTGATTCAGGATACCAGACAGTCATGAAAACACATGAAAGAGGGCCTCCTAACTTTCTTCAGAAAGTGACAAAAATAATAGGTCAGGTGTGTTTGAAATGAAAAGAAATAATTTGAGCAGGATTAATGGCATTATGTCCTTTACTGTAGTAACTCTTGTACATTCAGCGTATTCTTTTTATAACACTTTGTATGCATCTTTTCAAGAAATTTACTGTCTAATGAGAAAGAAAAGCAAACAATTTCAATATTGAAAGAGTACTGTGATAGAAATAGTACACTCAAACCACCTTAGTGGGTCAGGAAATATGCTCTGGAGCAGGGAATGTCTGGATTAAGCTTTGAAGATGAGAAAAGCTGCTATCTGAATAAGCTGAGTCCTTTCCTTGAGTGCAACCAAGCATAAGGACAAGGAGGCAAAAAGACAGGGGCGGGTTAACTGTGCTCTCAATACAGAGTGAAGGAGAATCGCTGGAGATGAGGATGAAGAATTAGTTGGGCTAGACAATGATAGAAATGTTTTATTTCTGAGGACAAGAAGGAGCTTTTGTCGGTGCCTTAGTTACTTGCCTGGTTGCTGGAACAAAATACTTGGCACACACCATTTAAGGTATTGGCTTATGTTTCAATCTGGAGTTGGTGGCTCCAGAGCAGAACACCATGACAGAGCAGGTTATGGGAGGAGAGCTGCTCAGAATATGGGGAATAGGAAGCAAAGAGTAAAGGGGGAGAGATTCAAGCCTCACCCAGAGTGACCCACCTATTCTAACACCATTGCTAAGAGCAAGTCAGTTGTGTCTCCATTATCAGTCACCTTCTGAAAACTCTGCCAGTGAGGCTTTTGAGGGACATCTGGATAGAAACCATACCAGAAGGGTAATAAGGGCATAACAGTTAACTCTTATGATGTTGCATTAAAGAAATAGCAGTAAGTTGAAAGTTTCAGGTGCTATATCTTTAGTTCCTCTGTGATACAGTCATGTCTTTTCAATTAATAAAAACACATTGAGTTCCCAGCATTTGAATTTGGATATTATTGAGGCATATAAATAGATTCAATGTGGTGAGTAGTTGTTTTTCAAAAAAAAAGTTGATTGAAATGTTTAACCATAACTATATAAATTCCTTATGAATGTTTATTTTGGACAATTGCTTGAAGAAATTTTTCATAGGATATGATAATCAAAACCTTATTGCTTAAACTTCCTGGCCTATACAAAGACGATCCTTATATTTCTATAGTATATTCACATTTCCAAGAAGCTTACTCTTTTTTCTTTCTCAGAATAATCTTTCAGTTAGCATTTTCATTTTGCATATGTATAAATTGAGAGAGAAATTTTCCTCTTTAGGTCACATATGTTTGTGTAGATGCTAGGCTACAGTTCAACACTTACATGGTGGGGGGAGGCAGTGTGAAAAATGGTTGATAAGACTGCAAACATTTGGGTTCAGAGAAGAGAAATCTGAAATCCTGAGAGCACTCTGGAAGGACTGAAGGATAGTAATATGGAGGAGGCACTGGAATTTTGAGTAGGCCCTGTTGGGAAAAATGAATGGGACCCCACTGGGGATGTAGCACAGGGATGAGTAGCTCCCTAGAATGCATTGGGTCCTGGGTTCTGTCTCCAGCCACACACACATATGCAGACTGGAACCTATAGGAAAAAAATCCTTGACATGACGCAAGAATCTTTAAGTAATAAAAGAATCCACAGATCAATGGAAATGTCTTGGAAGCAATGAGTTCCCATTATTGAGGTGTCTAAACTTTGAAAAGTGAGGTGGAGATGTAGTAAAGGAACTTTAACTGTTTTTTTAAATTTTATTTTGTTTTGGTACTGGGAATTGAACTCAGGACCTCACACTTGCCAGGAAGGAATGGTGCCACTGAGCCATATCCCCAACCTCTCTTAAATTTTATTTTAAACATAGGATTAGTTTATTTATTTATTTTTCCCTTTTAGCAAATGTTTGTAGTACAGATAAATACACTGACTGTGGGGAATTGGTAAATATAAATATTGGATCTTTTTACTTACCCTTCCCATCTGGCTTAACTATCATATACAACACTGCTCTAGAATTGCGTCTTCTGGCCCTGAGATGTTATGATAATTTTTATCATTACTTGCTGCTCCAAACTTTTTGTGAGTGAAAGAAGTGTAGAGCATTTTTCTTGCAGTACTGTAGACTGCTTTAAACTGTCTTCCTTGGTAGATGGACCTAGTATTTTCCCTGGAGCATTGCAAATACTTACAGTACTGCTGGGCTGGTATTTAAATCTTTGCATTAGTTGATGGTTATAAATCTACATAAACAGACAGCTCCTGGTGAGCTTACTTGGGTTTCTGTATGAATTAGAATACTTTTTGCATAATTCTCTGTGGTGGATATACTTATGTGATATATTCCCAGTACTATTTTTTTGCATAATTCTCTGTGGTGGATATACTTATGTGATATATTCCCAGTACTATTTTATTAACTAGTAGAAAGATTATAAGCTGTTTCCATTCAACTGAACTGTTTCCTTTACAGGGTAAAACAATTTTATATTTAGTACCTCCCCCCCACACAGAGTTTAATACTGTTTTTACAGGAGGTTTGAGTGGAGCAGATAGTATATACAAACGGGCATATACTTTTAGTTTTAAATGATGTCCACTCATTCCTGGGCTGGGAGCTTCTAAAATTTTTATTAAGAAAAATCTGTAATGAGGGAGTAGCCAAGAGCACAATTTGCTATTCAATTTATTCTGCATTTTACAGTTTGAATGAAGAACGTAATAGCAGTGACAACAGAGCAGATATGTGGAATCATTCTCCCCTTTTTTTCCTTACTCACTAATCACTAATTGCATCATCTCTTTTGACTTGCTTTATAAAATTTATATGTCACACTAAATAGACCGCCCAAGGCAAGGGATTAAAACTGGATTTAGCATTCCTATGCTGTGTGAAGTGGAAGGAATTGTATGCTAAAAAAGTGTTCAATGGATATAATCTTATAAAATGTCCCTAATGTTGGATGGATTTCAGGGAAGATCACAGTGAGCGATTCTCAGTAGTAAATAAGCTCTTGGGTGACCTTGCTGGATTCTGAAGATACAGCAAGTGACATCCTTCTAGCCATATCAAGATGTCCTTGGTCACGAGTGGCACAGTAGGCCAGAGAGGAAGTCAGGGCCATGTTGTCAAGTGGTGGTGAGATTTCCATGTATAGGAATAGATGCTTAGTGAAGATTTACTGATCAGTAAACAAGATCTAGGCATCAGCCTTTCTCCCTTATGAGCATGTAACTAAACTTGCTGCTTGACTTTCTAATGATACAGTGAATCAGAAAATTCAGTGTTAT
The DNA here is from genome assembly GCF_034190915.1 of Cavia porcellus. Lineage (NCBI taxonomy): Eukaryota > Metazoa > Chordata > Mammalia > Rodentia > Caviidae > Cavia > Cavia porcellus. Next base: position 74,662,939 of record NW_026947494.1, on the reverse strand, counting down.
CTAGAGAGGATATAAAAAGTCACCCCACCTCCTTCTTAGATATATACTACTTGTAAGGAAATGGGACCGAATTTCATGAAGTTCTAGTTCACCTTTTGAGAAGAATGCATCTGGAAGCCCAGCTCTGTATTTGTATTCTTGCTGGTAGAATAGGTGAACTGGAGAAGCTTTGGGGTAGGTACTTTTCATTAATGTTTACCTGTTCCATGACTATCTGAGGATATACTTACATACAGAATTTGGGACTGTGTTTTGCACTTCTGTATACTCAAAGTTTACAGACTTATTATAAAGCATACTTCCTCACCTGGTATCATACAGAGATAATACTGATTGCTGATTGCAAGACAAACTGAAGTAGGGATTGAAATGAAAATATTAGTCCAGAAATCCAGTGGGGGTGGTCCAAATTCTATTATTAGATCTTTTCTAGCCCTGGGATAGAGGAGGAGGGTTATAGCCAGATTGTCCGTGGTAGAGCTTCTTTAGACATTTAATTCTTTGGGGAATTGGACTGAATGGGCTACTGGAGAGACTATTTGATCGAACAATCCCTGGAGATTCAGAAAGACTGCCCAGCTACTTGCGTTTGATTAATTGTGTGCAGGTGTTGCTGCCCAGATTCTTTGATGCTCCAGGGCTTAGATCTTGTGGGCTTCTCCTTCTGGGGCTGAGTTTTCTATCTGTGAGATAGGATTGCTGAAAATATTTCCCAGAGTTCTTTTTTTTTTCTTCTAGAATTCTTTCCAGGCCTAAATTTTGGTTCTGTACCTATGAATTGTTTTACTTACCCAGTATCCTGAGTCTATAAACCAGGAATTTTATTTGAGCTCTTCTAAGGCCACTGGTGTAACCTTTTGCTGATTATGTCAGTCACAGAGGACTTTCCAGAAATGATGTTAGTGTCTGAACTGCCAGGAAGTGGTATTATTTGTACATAAGGAGAGACCCTAAGCTTTTTTTCTGTAATGAGACTAACTTTATAGCATTTCCATACACTATGATCAATAAAATCATTTTCATGAAGATACATGCCTAAGTATTTGCAATTGATATTTGGAGAGTTTCATGTCCCTAATTCTAAGATACCCACATTGTTCTGTGTGTTTTACATGGTGAGGTGTGCCTACTTGTAGTTCTGCGATTAACAAATCAGGGCAATGCTTCACAGGCTTCCAAAGAGCTATCCATTATGTCAACGAGAAGACTGTTGTTAGAGCTCGATTTGTGTTTAAATTAAAAGCTTGTCCTGGCTTATACTGTCACTGATTTAATATGCTGAAAATGGAATTTAAATTCTATGCAAAGATATTATATCCATCTCATGCTTGCTGAAGAATAGGACTGGGTTACCCTCTGCCAGAAAAGAGCGTTGCCTTAACCTTTCCTGGGTGGGAATTACCTGGACTCTAGGGTATCAGGAATATGTTGTGAAGCTGAACAGTTTTTCAGCCCCAAGTCAACAATTGAGATTTTCAAGTTTTAAACATTTTAAACATCTATTTAAAGATTTTCTCAACTGAGGGTGTCAAAGTATTTTCTCATTTTTGTGATTCATAAGTACGCTGTTTTGAGTCAGTTTTACTTTTTGTTTAATTTCTACATGCCATATTTCTGTGTCAGGGAATCCTTTTACATAAACAGCAGTGGGCAGTGTGTTGGGTGAGCAAGGATTAGTCAAACAGAAAGTCATGTGCATATGCAAGAAGTGGGCCATACCACGAGGATGAGTTGAAAAGCAACTTGAGATGACTTCGGTTTGACTTCCCATGAGACACTCTGCATTTAAGGAGGACAGAGTTACCTTGCTGCATCAACAGTCTGAGAAATCCTATCACACAAAAACAGTCTGACTTCTCTGTTTTGAGAGCATAGATAATATTCATGAACAAAAATCTCAGTCGAGGCTCAGTGCTTTTCAAGTCTCTCTTCTTTAGCAGAGTCAAAAATCAAAGTAAAGGTGGCAATTGTAGCAGTAGCAGTAACGAAATGATCTCCCATCACGTCTATCATTAGCTCACGGCATCATCACTGTGTTGCTGTGACAGTGTTAATGAGGAAATGTTCTTACAGAGAGTCAGGGAAAAGGCTTTGTGAAGGCTTCTTTTGTTTTGATAGATTTTTGGCTCATTAATTAATTTTCTGTTTTGCAAAAATAAAATTAATAGCAATCATTTTTTTAAAAATGTAGGTCAATGCCAGAAGATTCTCCCATGTAATTTATGATACTTACAATTGTCATAGTAACACACATTTTAGGAAATAACGTGTCACAGGGCTTTGTGCTTGCAGGAGATGTATTACTGCTAATGTGGTGAAGAGTTTGAAAAATTGAGTTCTACATGAGAGCAGGTAAATTAACAGCCTGGTAATGAAACTATACTACTTTTGAGGAATGATGGTTACAATTATTTAAAAAAATAACTTCTACTTTTTTGGGATTAAATGAGTAAATGAGAGGGAACCTGAAAATTTCACCAAGTAAGCGTGTCCAGGTACTCTAGAAAATACCAGAAGTTGCCTTCTGTGACTTGCTAAGAGGAGTTTAGGATGTTATCAGCCTGAGGAAGATTTTAGCCATGAGAGAAATGGGCAACTCTAGACAATTTTATCTAATAATCCGAGGATGAATACTCAATTTTTGGAAGTGGGAATGAGAAAATTATTCTGACTCACATTATAAAACGCACTCTAGCAGAGCCTAACATGGTACTCCACCAGCCAGGCCATACTCCTGTTAGATGAGTTTGTTCCACAATCAGAGGAGGCAAGACTAAAAATTGTCAAACTGGTCAGGTTTGTCAGGATCACCAGATAAACTTGATGGTGATGAGATCAGCGGGACCTGGGGTCTAGGGCTGGAGGGTGTTTGACCTGAGAGTTTCGTGTTGTCAGAAGTAACTAAAAAGTCAGCATCCAGAGGATTAAAACCGAAGTTCATTATCACAAATGAAGAGTGTATTAGAAGCATGGAAATCTAAGCAGGGGCTGGGAAGAAACTTACAGATACACATTTGAGTATTTCTTACTCCAAATTCTTGGAACCAGGAGTGTTTTTGGATTTTATACTTTTGAAGTTTTGAAATACTCTCCTATACATGATGCGATCCAGGATCAGTGGGGATAGGACTGAAGTTTAAACACAAAATCTACTTATATTTTATATGTTTATCTGATACACATGATATGGGTAATTGTATACAGTTTTCAAAATAATATGTGCATGAAACATTGTATCCAGGGAATCGTGAGAAAGAGAAGCTGCCACTGTCTCTTCGGGGTGGGCACGCTCTGAATTTCCCACTTGTGGCATTCTGTCAGCACTTAGGAAGCTTGGAATTTTGGAGTATTCCAATTTAGAATTTTCAGATTAGGAAGGCTTGGCCTACATTCAAGGAAGCTGAAAATTTCTCGAAAAGATAGGAAGCCAACTACGTAAGTCTCGTATTTCCGATATAAAACTGAAAGGGAAAGCGGCCTGATTTCTGTTTTCAGTATATGCTTTTCTCCTGGCCTGACACTGACAGCAAAGCCTGAACCTGGAGATTAATTTCTAACTCCACTCGCGGGGAGGGGGGAGGGCAGGGTTTTGAAACCACAGAGAGGCTCACAGTTCACCACGTGGATAAAAAGCAAGGTCATTTCCAGCCCCTTGTCTAAATCACCACTTGGTCACTTTATTCGGTTGCTGAGATAGGAATGACAGACGTGAGTGACAGATGGTAACCACATATGTGTGGCCTTCACAAACATCTGCCTAATGGAATAGTAAGGAAAATAATGAAAGAGTATGTTTCTAGAATGTGCCGGTAAGGACAGGAGAGGAAATATGTGCATGCCTCTAAAACTCCAGCTGTGGCCACACACTAAGTTTGGCACTCTGGCCTTGCTGTGGGCTCTGTGGGCTGAAACATACACAGTGCTTTGGAGCTACTCAGAAGTGCAGAGTGCGCGCTCCCTCTGGACCTACTGAATGGCAGCCTGTAGTTTAACATGACCCCCAGGTGATTAGGGTCTACATAGAGTTTTGAAAAGTGTGCATTTGTTACCAAAGAAGGACATTTTGGCACAAATGCTGAGGAAAAGCTAATTTGAGCTGGACATTAATGGGAAACATGGGTGATCCACACATTGCAACTAGCCTTTGAAACAAGGTTGGCTCACTTAATGCAACAGAGAGTTGTTGCTTAGAAACTAACAGCGATAGGCCTGTCCACACATATGCATGCATGCACATAGAAAAGTCCCCTTATAAATAATACTTTAAGCAAAAATATGAACACTAGAGGTGAAGGAAGAGAAACAGTTAAATCCTGGTTAAAACTTTTGATTTTTAGGTTCTATGTTTCAGAACTGATCTCTAGGAAAATCATTCTGCAGGTAGAAAGGTCTTTCCTCACTGTTTGATGCAGGGCTCGGGCCATCTATCAGCCTGGTCCCTAAGATGGAGTCATCACCGTGGAGCAGAGGTGGTGACAGGTACTAGACCTTCCCACAGAGGGAGATGCTAAGGGAAGCCTCCACTGAGGGTAAGCAGACACAGAACAGGAAGCAAAGAGTTTCCAGCAAGGCAGCCATGGTTGCTGTTTTTGCTCCTCCGAGCCCTGGTGGGGGGCCCACAGCATCTTTCTGAGTAAGAATCAGCCACAGGGTGAACAGAGGTCGTGTGAATTCACTGGGGAGACAGGGTGATTCGGAGAGAGGGTGGGTGCCTGGGCATCTCTCCACATGCACTTTGGTGTGCCAGACCGAGGAACCTGTGTCTATGCTAGGAAAGAGGAACTGAGGCAACAGGAAAAAAAATTAAAGTAGGATTCCAGGCTGAAAAGATTATACACTCTGGCCACAAGCTGGCTAGTCATGCGTGTAGAATAACAGCAAGACTCCCGATGAAACACGATTACCAGCTCAACCTGTGTCCTGCTTTCCCACGTTCTCCTGAGGAGGAAACAGTATTCAGTGTGACAAAATATGTCCAACACTGTAGTTTGGAGTAAAGAGATCATGAGATGGTGCTTTGTGAAATGTTCATTCATGTAGACATACACTGGCAGCATCCTTATTTTATACTGACTTGAGAGAAAAAACGACCTTCCCAGAAACACTTCGTTACTGATTACTAGTTTTCTGATTTCTCTTCCATACGACCACTAGTGTTGCTATGCTGTTTCTTGGTACTGTGGCTCCCTGGCCCCTCTATGTGCCAGGATATAATTGTGGTATTCAGTATTCTTGAATGTCCCACGTAAGGTAATTTTTTTCTTGATTTGTTTCATTAGTAACAGTTGTTGTCACCTTGCTGGGCTCTGAACGTGTAGCATTTTAGTGTGGTGGCCATGAACAGTATGGCAGTGCTGAGCCCTTGAGATGTAGCTGGTCTCCCCTGGGGTATGTGCTAAGTGCTGGGAAAAAAGGATAATAGACAAATCATTAATAATTTTATGTTGAACTGATCATATTTTAGGTATATTTAACTAAAAACTAGGATAAAAGTTAATTTTATCTTTGTTTCCTACTTTCTGTTTACATCTGTTTTGCTCTTTTTTAGTGCTGGGAATCAAACCCAGGGCCTCATGCATTCTAAACACAACTAGCATGGAGCTAGCTACACTATCAGCCCTCTGTTTCCTACTAGCTACCACTAAATTAAAATTACCAATGTGATTTGCATTATACTTTTCATGAACAGTTCTGAGCTTGGTGATGTTGAGGTGTGAGGAGAAGGAGGAAATCTGAAGTAAAATGTTTCAGAAACTAAGACTTTACCAGAGGTTGCCAGGAAAAAGCAGTGAGTTGCAATGGCTTGTGCAAATCGGATTACTTGCTGGTAGAAACCAACTCTTGAAGAAGACAAAACTTCTGATAGGAGTGAACGTACTGTCACCATGACTGTCTATCTTGCTTAATGCCTGGGGACATGATGTGCTTGTTTGGTGGTTTAGTAAAGACATTTGATGAACAGAGGAAGGGGTGAGTCTTTGCAGTGCCGTAGCAGTTTACCTGGTAGTTTCCTTCATATCAAATCCCCAGGCTTTTCCTCAGCCCCTTCTTGTCACTCCCATCTGAGAAGAGTGTCAGACAAGGTAGAGCAGTGGCTGAGAATCCACTAAACAGTGAGAACAAACCTGGGCTTGTTTCATCACTTTTCTTTCTAAATCTCATGCTTTTTTCTGCTATATTTTACTGTTCTGAAGTTAACCCAAGATCAGTTGGAGCTTTCAGCACCTTTCACACAGAGCGATTATACCGCAGATATCACTGAGTTCAATTTCATCGTGACTTCAGCAGGAAGTAATTAAAATTAATTATGGAGTTTCCTGTGACCACCAGGAATGGGAAACACACAGGTGATGAAAGGAATCAGATTTAAGTTTTGACTTTGCTGTTATTTTCTCAGTTTTAAAAGTGGTGACTGAGAGTTAAACCATGATAGTTTTTGAAGTCGCTTACAGCTCTGAAATTACATGACACCTGGGTCCTAAGCCAAATGTATCCATTCTTGTTTACATGGTTTATTGAATATGTACCTGGGGAGTACCATTCATTTTTATTGACCTGGGGTTAAATGTCTGATAAATTCCTGGAATTGATATTTGTCACCAAACTTCAAAAGCTATGGATCAGTCTCATCCATAATATGGCGCATACTTTGCTATCTTCTGGTAAAATACATGTTATTTTCATGGGGGACTGCGTGACACTAAAGACTACTAAGTGATCTTCATTCCCACATGAGTAGTATATGATTAACCTGTATTTATATCCTCATTTTGTATGCACTCATACTTTGCAAATTCTGGTGTTCTGTCCCACGAATGTTCATGCATTATGAATTCAACTATAAGCATGCAAGCAACACCCTCTGTCAGTCATGTCTTTGTATTTCCTCTCTTCTCTTTCTGGCCAGCAGAATTTACATCTGTGTGACATGATTTTAAATTCATCTCTTAAATTCCATCTCAGAGGACCAACATTAATAGTGTAGCATATGCAAATGCTAGAAGATTTCTTCTCAAATGCATGTAATTCAAAATTTTCAAAATCACATACAGCTAGTCTTTATAAAAACAATTCTAAATGTTCATTTTTAAAAGTAAAAATCCATTATGCCTATTTAAAAGATGGCTCTCCCAAGAAAAGGTGGATAGGACTTATTTTGATGGGGCTTTCCAACTGCAGTCTGGTGTTATTTTAAAATTTTTTTGGTAGCATTCAATTAAAATTGTGCCCACAATTTTTCTTTTCAGTCCAATGGCATTTGTGCAGTGTATGTTATTTTGGAGAGACAAATTAATTTCTAAATATGTTTTATTGTAGAAAATGAGTTTTAATTTACTTAGATTTTTTTTATATTTCAAGTTGTATGCTCTCAGAAAAGTATGTATGTGTACCATAGCTTTTTTTCATGATTTTCTTCTATGTCTGCACATGATCATGCAGTTGTGTGTATAGGATATATTGGAAAAAACAGATACAATTGAATGAAAGCCAGACATTCTGGAAGGAAAATGCTTTTGGTCATAAATTTAATAAATATTTATCAACCGTTCACCATGTGGACACTCAGAGCACTGTTTGACTTCAGAGATTTCACTGGCTTGCAAGAATATCTTTTTATTTGTAACAACTTATACCTCAAAGTTATCAGGTCTCACCAGCAATAGCAAGAATAGCATCATTTGGATGACTAGGGGAGTGGTGGGTATTTCTGCTTGAAAATTTTCAAAGGGGAGTAACTTTTGAGTAGAACCTAAGAGAATACCCTACAGAGAGAAAAGAATGGGTGGATAGATTTTTCTGTTGTGTGTAGGTCTGAACTGTGAGGTGTAAGGGGAAAGATGTGACATGAGAAGGGAGTTTGGGGCTGCACTAACCAGGGCACTGGAGACTTCCATAAGGAACCTGCCTTTGATATTTTTTTGACAGATGGTCTTGAGTGTCAGATAAGTATTTTTGGTAGGAAAGATTGAATTGCACTTTGGAGATACTGGAAACTTGTCACCATTGCTCTTCAGAGACAAGGAAAGGGGATACCAATTAGGGGTGGTCTTGATAATGGGAACATTAAAATGATCTATAATGAGTGAGTGAAACAAACCACTTAAGTGGGCTTGGCTGACTTCTTACTAAAGATTCTGATAGAACTGGTTAAGGAGTCTATTTAATGAGTTATTGGAAAAGACCATAAACAGAGTTGGGAGCATGTTAAATAAAGATGCTCTATAAATTCAGCCTGGGCAATTAAAAAAGATTTACCAGAGTACAGCTAAATACAGTATAATGGATAATTAATGGGCTAGTGATGGTTCAGTATAATAACCACCCTGAACTTCTAAGATGGTGCATTAATATATGTGCACATCAGGAGGAGGGTTTGCTTTCACAGTGAACACAAGTTACTAGGAAATTTCTCCATAGCAGTTAATTAGGGCTGTCTGGCAAGCCAGCCTACTGATTAACCAGCCTCTAAACCAAAGGTGCCTAACTTTGCTGTTGATTCATGCATTTCTTGTTGATTCTAAAAGAGGCTTGGTGTGAGTTCAATTCTCCCTTTTCTCCATCCTGTAAGTTCTATATTTAGATGTTATTTTGTTTCTCTGTGAGAGTTACCTTTCCTGGTTTAGGAATGAGCTTCTGTTCCGAACTCCATCGTGGAAAAGACCTCCATAGGTGAGGGTAGGTACTTGAATGGTCTGGGCCATTCAGTTTATTAGGTTGTGATGAATTCTGTGCCTTTGATATTTTTGGATTGTGGGTTAGAAAAAGGTCAATAAATATTCTGCAGAGAAAGGCACTTTTGAGACGCACTGGCTATTTTCATTGCATTATATCCTAATTTAGGCAATTTTAAGTTTACAATAAAAGTGAATATAATGTACAGGAAATGTCCTTATGCCTTGTCTCTCCGCCATCTGCTATTTCTATCTTCCCTATTATTAACGTCTTGGTTTAAGGTGGTGCCTTTTTTTTTCAGTGAATGAACCAATTTGATACATTAAATAAAATCCGTAGTTTACATTAGTGTGTTAGCTTTTCTGCTGTGTATAGTATTGGTTTTGACTAATGTCTAGCGCTGTTACATTATCACACAGAATAGTTTCACTTTCCCTAACAATGCCCTGCACTGTGCTTATTCAGACCTCCTGTCTTCCTTCTCCCTCAAGCCCCTTGGTCACCACGGATGTTTTTATTGTCTATAGTTTTGACTTTTACAAAAATCTCTTGCAGTTGGAATCATATCTCACTGTTGGCTTCTTTCACTTGGCCATATGCATTCAGGGCTCTGCTCTATCTTTTTTGTGGCTTGGTAGCTCGTTTCTTTTTAATGATGAGTAATATTCCATTGGATGGATACACTACAGTTTATCACATTCACCCAATGAAAGACATCTTGATTGCTTCTAAGTGGTGGCAATTACGAATAGAGCTGTTATAAACATTTATATGTAGGATTTTATGTAGATATTTAAGCTTTCATCTTATTTGGCTAGATATCAAGGAACACAAGTGATGGACTATATTGGAAGAGAATGTTTATTTTGTAAGAACCAGCTAAATTTTTTTCAAAGTGGCTAAAGCATTTTGCATTCCCACATTTAACTTTTGAGCACCTGCCATGTTGCCAAATAACTTTTTAGAAAGCATAAACTTAGTGAACCAGTACTCACAATGTATTCTAGAAAGAGTTAAGAGACCATGAAAGTGTATCTTAAGATCCACTAACATTAGGGACTAATTTACTATTTAGGACCTTTACTTCATAGTATAAATGATGTAATTGATTCTTTGCAAGAAATTAAAGAAATAATAATTTAAATTACTATAAAATACTTAAATTTTTCTAGGGATGTGAGAATGTTGTTCTATTAGACAGTACAATGGAACTATTTTACCAGACACCCAGACACTGAGTTTTGGTACTAACTCTGCTTTCACAGGGTGAAAAAAAAGTGTGGGATCTAAATTTGCCCCTATATATTTGGGATTAGCAATTTTCATGGACTTATAAACTTGCTGACTTCGTTTTTAAAAAATGCAACCCTGAAGTAAATACCTTTAGATTTCTCAGAAGAAAAAATGTACGGTGAGTAGACACATGCACACACACACACACACACACACACACACACACATACACACACAGCTCTTTGAAATACTTCGGGCTTCTGCCAGATTTGGACAGTTGCCCAGACAGCAGCCCAATTCACTCACCTCTGCTTAGCTTAGGTTTTTCCCTCTGAATGGACATGAATGGAAATTATACACATATGAGTGGCAGAAAATTGGTTTCTTTACCTTTTAAAAGGCTTTGTCAGAATCTTTGTTTGAATTGTTATGGTATTAACTAGTATTGAGTTGATTTTTTTTTTTTTTTGGTAACCTTAGAAGCAGATAACAAATTACAAAGTTTGGTTTCTTCTGTTGGATAAAAGCCAGTGAAAGATGACCATGGTAATCCTTTTTAACCTAACTTCAACATACATTTGTGCTTTACTTTGTACTATGCAGAAATAACTTTGGTGTCAAATGTTACTGCTGCATGACAAAGCATTGTCAGTGCCTTTATGTTATGCATAAGTATTTATTTCACTTTATATTTTTCAGTTTGTTTCCTTATCAGTAATTTTTGGCGGAAGAGTTAAAATTTTAGATAAATACTTATGAAACTGAAATATTTTTCATGATGTCTAAGCCTGGTTTAGATATAAAGGATATAGAAATTCACTATATAAACATGAGATCCGATAACTATAGAAAAAACATTATTTGTACATGCTGTAGTCTAACTGCTGTGATGTGTAGCTAAATGTGTGTCTTTTTTTCTTGTATTAAAAGTAACAAAACTCAGAGTCACTGAGGATTTGCTGTGGTCCTGTGTAGAGGGGTTTGCTTAAGGGCGTAGGAAGAAGGGTCCAGCTTCCTGGATGCACAGGCAATTCTGTTACATACGTACTGGCACCCCACATGCAGAGTTTGGCTATTCAGAAATCTCTCCCATCTGGAATGGAGTTTTGGTTCAGATTGATCTGGTTTATTGGCCTCATTTCATTCCTCAACTGTCTACTTTCTGAAGTGTGCTCTCCAGGAACACAAACTGGTTCATGGTAGCATTGCCAGTAGCATGCAGTATGGCATTTGGTAAATTGTTGAAATTGCATTCGAGTTGGCTGATTTAATGAAAAGGAAATCCATCTACTATTAAACAGCTTTTTTACATTCTAATGAAAGTTGGATAAATTGCCAATTCCCATACATTCCGTTTCACTTGCTAATTTAAGCCACAGACGTTAAAAAAAAAATATGATGCTCAGGTCATTCTTATGTAGCATGCCTGGTGTCCTCTCTGCTGAGTTGTAGCTTGCATCAGGCCAGTGGAAGGAACAAATGGATTTCTGCTGCGTCAGCATTCATTTTGTCATCTGGGATAGACTTGAGAACCTCCTAGTTACCTTGTCTGCAACAAGGCTGTGTGGGCTAAGTTGGCTTGCAGTTCCTTCTGAGAACACCTCAGGATCAGCGGCTCACTGAGAAAACTGAGTAGCTCCCATCCCAGTCCTGGGATGAGCCAGGCCTCTCAGTGCAGAAGCTTTGGTCCCACGGGTGATTCTCTCTTCCTGGAAGCTGCCTCTGAGACCTAGTGCATAATGTGCGCCTGCCTCCTGTGCCACTGTTGACAGCGGTGATTTATCACAGCAGGCGATCCCTTTCTTGCTTTCCTTTGTGGAGTTGGTGTGAACAAACAATGAAATCTGCACCCTTTTTTTCAGATGCTATAACTCCATTTTACATTTATCAATTCTGATTGGAGGACAAAAATAAATGAGTAATTAGTGTCCTATCTTTTTTATTTACCCTTCCATATCACCTACACAGTGCAATTATTCATAACAAAGTCTCTGAATCTACTTTTCATATTCTTTTTACTGCTCTCTTTAAACAAGATGAATTTTGGGGGTGTAATTGTGGTCCTCTCTTGTCTTTCTGCCCTCCTCAATCTGCTAATCTCAACATGACAGATGCTGAGATTAAATGCATCCTCTGATTTGTCCTTCCTGGCTTGCAGTGCTGGGTTCAAGTCCACAGCGTGGTATCCATGCCCTTGGTCCTTGGGGCCCTTGTGCTGTACTGTGCTCCCTGTGCTTGCTGACCCTGTCTCTCAGTCCCCACATTCTCCTTTCACTATGCCTGACATACCTTAACACAGTGGGAACTGTGGTCCTTTCTCTCAGCCTCTTGCTCAGAATTTTTTCCTGAACTCACAGAAGCCAATCAGAGCTTTAATTGCTCATGTTCTATAGCTTCTTGTAGTTTGTTTCTGAACACCAGGACTGCTAGAACACTTAAGGTCATTGTTAATGTTGTTCCTAATATTATGGTCTCTACTTGCATTCTCCTGGTTTGGATTTTTTCTTCCTCAAAGCATCCTCAGATGCTTAAAGCCAAATGTATTATTATTGCAGTTTTTTCTAGAGCTTCAGCACGTTTCTACATGTGGATAACTTGAGGAAATCCAGATACCGTTTTACTGTTTCTGAGACACACACACACCATGCAGACCATTCTCAGTATCCTCATTTTTACCTAGAAAAATAAATTGAGGCTTCCAAAATGATTTAAGATCACAGTTTTAAGACTTAAGATCATCACTCTATCCACACTTGAAATATTAAAGCAGAAATGTACCAGAAATTTTAATTAGGTTCCATGCAATGCCAGACAGCCAGGCGTAGCAGCCAGCATCTAGCCTCTGCTATTCCTCTGAAGGCATTTTAAAATCATACAAATTTTAACATGAAGTTATTTTCCTTAAAAAAGTGATGATGATGGGAAAAAGGTAAAACAGAACTTTATTTTTTGGTTCCAGGGATCGAACTCACAACCTCACGCTTTCCAGGCAGGCATTTGTGCCACTGAGCCAAACCCCTGGCCCATTTGCCTATTTTTTAAAAGAAAATCTAATTTGTTAGATTGCAGGTTGTATTTATCAGATTATAAATTCTGTTTGACCATCAATTACTGTGTTAATTTATTAGTTTCTCATTTCTTCACATGTATATTGGGCTGCCATGTTACCTGTAGCAACCTTCTATAAAACAAAAGCTGTAAGTAGTCAGAAGACACATGACAAATAAGAAAAAAGTATCTTTACAATGTGTATTACAAAGACTTAATTTTCTCTCAAGAAAGCTCACCAACCAGTAAGAAGAAAATGGGCAGTAACCACTAAAATATGAACGAAGAATAATTACAGGAAAAATAAGAAGGGTTTTAGCATACAAAAAGATGAACAGCTTCACCTGTAAGTATAGAAACATCCCTTATTTTAAATTATATTTACATTGGCTCAGCATATAAAACTCTGTCATGCCAGGCATCCCTGTACTCTGAAAGGCTAAGGCAGGAAGATTGCAAATTTTAGCTCATCTTCGGTGGCTTAATGGCTTAGCAAGAACCTGACTTATAAATAAACAAATAATTGAAAAGGGTTGGGGTGCTATTTAGTGTGATGGCAAAACCCCCATGTAGGGGGAGAAGTCTGTCTTATCTCTCTTGACAAAGAGAAAGACCCTGTGTCATGAATTTGGCTTTATGTTCCCGCACGTTTGTAACACTCTTCAATCCAGCCCTATAATTCTTATCTGGAGAGCTTGCAATTCTTTTTTTTTTTTTTTTTTTTTTGCCTTTATTTATGTAGCAGATTGACCCACCAAATACCCACCCATTTTGGAACATTGTATGTGATAGACACTGGAAAGCTATTAGAAAAATAAAAGGAGAAAGGAAGAAATAAGTTTCAGTTTTTTGAGTGCAGCCAAAGAACCCAGTTCTGCCTCAGTCTTGAATTTGTGGGACTTGATTTGGTGAAATGAGCTACTTCGAAGCAGTGTGCTGGGAAGCACTTTGTTCTTCTGGGGAAGCTGGTTGGGATTTTGATGTCCTGTTCGTGGAACTTGTGCTGTCCCAGTAGCCCTGGTAGCGTTGCTGAAAGTGAGCCTGTGATGCCAGTTGTCTGCTCACACTGCTGCTGGCTGTGAAGATCCTCCTTTGCTTCACTGATAACTTTAAAATTTTTTAAAGTCATCTAAAATCTTGTAGTCAATCTTCTGCTTAAACCAGCTGAAGTGGGCTCAAAAGGCAAATTGTGTTTGGCAATCTCAGGGTAAAGGTGAAGGGTGGTGAGAACACAGGAATATTAACAAAAATCCAATCTAAACCCAGAGAAGTTCACGAGATTTTTAGTTTTAGTGTCTTCATTGCTAAAAAAAAAATACTCTTTGTCAATTAAATCTAAATTTGCTTTTGGGTCTTCCCGTTGAAATCTCATAAAATGTTGTTCGGGAGGCATTCACTCTTTCATTTAGTCAAACAGCACAAATCAATCAAGCGCTTCACCAAACTAGCCAGAGTTACAGAATTCAGGCATACTTTTATTTATGCAACATGTCTTTTCCTTAAAATGCACAAACCCAAGTAATAACTTACTGTTTTTCTTTTAAAAACTCTTAAGAATCCTTTTATAAGTCAAGAGAATTCAAGTATGAAAGGATATAGCTTCTCACCCACAGGGAAATTTCACTCCAGTTGGGTAAGTAGGTTAGGAATCCGTCCTCACAGTGTGTCGGGTGCTGCAAGAGTGGGCTGCATGGAGCATTTTGGAGGACAGGCAAGGAGGAAACCGGTGAGCTCTGCAGTTCTCCACCTCAGCAGCTTCTCTTATGAGACCATACAAATGTCCTGAGAAGACATGTTGAGATCCATCGAAGCCCATCACTTAAGCTTCAGCATCAACCCTTAGGCAAAGCCAGGTTCCATTAGACTTTCTGAAGTTCAGTGCTCAGGTGAGGAAGAGCAAGCATTCCAGGAGCTGAAGATACACCTAGACCACCGGGATAGCCTTGACCTCCCTTCATCCAAAAATATTCATTCCCCACTCTAGAAGAAGATCCAGAAATTCGGGGACTAGTTGGATCTGATGTAGAGGCAAAGCCTGCAAGTCGGATTCAAGTGGCTTCATCTTATAAGAGTATTATGCTTTATGTGCAAAGAGAAATTGTGATTAAGGCTGTCTTCGATTACCATGTATACCCCAAACTCATTTAAATGTCAGGTGAGAAAAAACTAAAAAGAAAGGTTAAACTGGGAGTGTTGGCACGTGCCTTTAATTCCTGAGGCAGGAGGATCTCATGAATTCAAGGCCAGCTTGAGCAACAGAGTGACTTTAAATTCAGCTTGCCAGCCTGAACTGCATAGTGAGACCTTGATTAAAAGGGTTGGGGGGGAGGTAAAAAAGAAAGGTTAGAGATATGGACCTGGAAGTTTCCTTTGGCTGACAAATCAAACTGATTCCTGACATTTCAAGCCTTTATGTGTGTGTGACACAGCAGAAAGGTTTCCAGGATTTCTTTTTGGAGAAAACTTATGAAAGAATTCTCTGTAGAAAAGTGAATGATGCAGCTAATCCATGTTCACTGCTTGTGACTCATGCAGATTATTGTCATTCAAGATATTGAAACCCAGGTGCTTAACCATGAGGTAGGTTCAAGGTAAGAATGCAACACTTTGTTTATAGGACATCTTCCCTAACTGAATGCAAGGTGTTTACCCATTGGGGAGTGCAAAACCAATAAGCAGGACCAGGAGACAATAGAGTGGAGAGGGGCTTGTGACTTGCAGATAGTGAGAAACACATGGGGATAATTCTCAGAGCATTACCTCTCTGAACAAAGAAAGCAAGGAGCTGGAGTAGGGAAACATACTTACTCATATAAGAAAGATGTATCACATGTAGACGCAGACATATTCCTGAGCATGTTCTGCTAGAAGTCATTCATCACATGTTGAAAAAAAAATGGCAGGTGCACCAGACGTTGTGGTGTGTGCCTGTCATTCCAGCACTCTCGAGGGTGAAGCTGCGAGTTCAAGGCCTACTTGGGCTACAATGTGAGTTCAAGTCTAGCATGCTACATAGCAAGATCTCGTCTTAGGAAAGGAGGAGGAGGAGGAAAAAATATGAATGGCTAGAAATCCCTCTGAGGGGTGAATTTAGTATTGTAATCAGCAAAGTTTACCTCATCTAAAAGGAGAGTTGAGGCCATTCTGTAATTTTGACTGATTTCTCCTGAGTGAGTTTCTCTGAAGAGATCTAAAACAAACAAGTACAGAAAGGAAGCTTTGAAGGAACCTTAGTAGTCATTTAAGGGAACAGCTCCCCCCACCCCTAAAAGCGCCTACCTCATTCATGGCTGCTGTCACCATCTGTGATGAGAGTCTGGTAACCAGTCATCAGCACAACGCCAACAGAGCTGGAAGCTTGTACGGTATCCTTACATCCGAGCTGAACTCAAGAGACTCCTGAGTCAGAATAGAGAAATACTAATCTTGTAGCAAGAAATGCCTATTTTATCAAAATCCCGAGGAGACGGGTACCAACTGAACTTTAAAAATGGACTCAAAGATCTCAGGGTTAAACAAAAGTACGCCCCCCCCCCCGCTTTGGTTTATAAGGGTGGCTATCTGTATTGTATTTTGAGTCAAGAAAAGAGTTTTAAGAGATAGAGAAATGATGCCCTCCAAGAACTTCTCCATTCTGGGAATAGTCTAATGAACTAATTCTCTTGTACTTTCTTACTCTGCCCTGCCTAGTGTGAGGAAGCCAAGCTGCCTTTGTGCTTTTTACTGGACCTGGACCTCTGTGAAGTGAGGTGCTCCTAAATCACAGTCTAGTTTTATGGTCGTTTTCTTCACTAGCTGACCTCATTTTGGTGGATCTTAACTCCTTCCTTGACTGCAGAATGGTTATTTAATGCAGTAACACACACACTGACTGACTACTAGAGACACAGGCAGGAGCCACTTTGCTGCCCTGTGGTGGCAGGAGCCAGATTGCTGTTGGTGCATTCAGAGGATTCAGAGGTGGATTCAGAGGTGCAGGAAGTGAGGAAAGCAAGTGTGGCCATGGAGACTTGCAGCGGGAATGGGGAGCAAACACGGTCCAGGGAGGTAGGAAACCCCAGTTTCCCTTTTCTTCTCTGCTTTTCCCTCCCATTTTTGTGGCCTTGCTCTTAATAAAAAGGAAGGATCTGAAACAAGTTTAAATATAATTGAAAAGGACGGTGGTGTGGGAGGGAAGGGAATATCTATTTTTGTTCCTAATAACTCAATCATCAACCAGGTATTCATAAAGGAAAAGTGTAGTTTGGCTCATGGTAAAAATAGTGCAAGACTGAGGGGTTGTGCCTGGTGATGACCTGGCTGGTGGAGTCCCGAAGCAGTGCAGGGTGTCACGTGGTAAGAAACAGGCATGCAAGAGGCACCTAGTCACATGGGCGTCATAACACACCCACACCTGAGACCACTCCAGTAGTCCACGAGCTACATGACCTCACAGAGACAGAGCCCTGCTCACTTCTTAAAGATCCTACCTGATACCACTTCTTAATATTTCATTATGGAGATCAAATCTCTGCCCAGGTTTTGGTGAAAACTATAGCAGAAAGGGTAAAGGATAGAGACTGAGCTTGAGATCAAAACCGTTGGTACTGGAAAGTGAGTTTGCTTCCACCTGTAGAGTTCTTAAGAATCAGAGAAAAATGCCTTCCAGCAAATGTGTGGACTCAGTGGTCTTTCTTGGTTGGAGAAAGGAGGGAGGAGAAGACCTGTGCAGAATCAGGCCTACAGGACTTCTGGTACCTTCTTCTCTGTCATGGGGTTGGGAGGCAAGGCCATCTGCTGAGTATGGAGGCCTTCAACTTTGAATAAATGATGATTGCATTTGTCTCTTAGGGACGTGGAAGAATAAGCTGACTAGAAGAATTTGGTATGATTGGGGTAGGTACTGTTACAGTTTTCTTGTGTAATAAAGGAGCAGAATAGAACAAAAAGTAAAAGTGGCCTTTTTATGTAGAGGACGAGGAGAGGAGCCCACAGCCAGCGAGGGTTTGGCTTTCTCCTCTGCCCAGATGTGGGGTGTGGGGAGTGTGTGACCTTTGATGGGATGTGGTGCTTAGGGGGCATTGTGGTGCTGATTGGGATTATCTTCCCATGCATGGAGAAAGGAAGGAGGAAGTGGCTGTCAGGATGAGCATCCCCAATTTGGCCTTCCACCATGTTAGCCCACTGCCATAAGATCCTGTAATTTATTCTTAGGGCAAAACTCTTTCAGGGGCCACCCGATTGGACAATTTTGATTTCAGTGCATTAAGCCACCTGAATTTGTGACTTTTCTCTGCCTCATTCAGATTCTCAGATACACTCATTTCGACATTTATAGGTTCCAATCAGCTCTTTTACTATGAGATACTATTATTGATTGGGACAAAAGCTACAGCAACTTTTTTTGAATTTTTAAATTTTTATTGGTACGTTTTAGATATACACACATCCATCACAGGGAATTTATCCTTGCACATGATATATCTTGCTTCTCCTTTTTTTCCATTCCCTCCCTTCCTTCAAATCTTTTCTCCTTCTTACTGATGTAAGTATTGTTTCCATTTTTCCCTTCTAATTTTTTTGTTCTTATCCATTCCTTCCTTTTTCCTTCCCTTATTCCCCTTCTCATTTGAACATTTTTTTCCCATTTCTCAACATCTGTCAAACATTTTGGTCCTATTTACACTTTTGATTTCTCCAGAGGAAAAAAATGTGGTATTTACACGTGTGTGTCTGATTTATTTCATTTAAGAATATGGCCTCAGGCTGCATCCATTTATCTAGAAATGTCTTTAGCGTATCCTTCTTTATGGCATAATAGTACTCCACTGCTTAAAAATCCACATCTTTATCCATTCATCAGTTGAGGAGCATTTGGATTGTTTCCAGAATTTAGCTATTACAAACTATGCTGTCATGAGCATGGGTGTGCATATATTGCTGTGGTATGAGGCTTTTAATTCTTTTGGGAAGATACCCAGAAGGGGAATAGCTGGGTCAAAAGGAACCTCTAGTTTGTTGATGAATCTCCACACTGATTTTCACAGTGGTTGCACCAGTGTGTCTTCAACAACAGTGGAGAAGAGTTCCTTTTCCCCTGCTTTCTTGGTGGCATTTGTTATTGGTTGATGTCTTGGTGGCAGCCATTCTCTTCATGATGTTGCAGGACAGTCACACTGATAATGCCTGAGGAAGCCTCCTGAAGGACAGGAAGTCATGGCCAGGGATGTAGGGAGTGACCCAGTCAGGTGGCTGTTAGCTGCATGCAGGGCTTTGCTAGGTCAGAGGAAGTGGTAGTAACGGGACAGATGTGGGTTTTGTGACTGGGTGTGGGGTGCCATGGTTATCTTCAGTGCCAGAAGTGGGAGTCAACAGCCTGGGTCAGAGGTCCCCCATTTTTTTTAAGATTTGTCTTACCCTGGTTATTTGAGTGGACCTCACTTTGCAATGCCTGTCCTGGAAAGTGTGTCCAGAGTCCAGTCCTGTAGGTATTGGTGACCTGGATGACTGTGCCCTCATTGAGAGCATTAGCGTGACTTGTGTAGCCTGGGTGTGTGCGTGCGTATGGCATGTTGTATAGATGTAGCATAAATCTCATTGGTAAAGGGGAGGGAAAGTCATTCCCTGACAATCTGGGCTTGATCTGTGGACCTACAATAGACTTTCCATTGCCCTGTTGGACCCCAGGGGCCCTGATCCTCCAAGTGTGGCCCTCACCTGCTCATTAGTAATGGATACTATTGAGCCATACCTGACTATTGGATCAAAATTGTAATTTGTGTTTAACAATATCATCAGGTGATGTGTAAGTGCTTCAAACCCAAGAAGCCCAGCTTTAGAGGTTTTAAAAACCAGGAAGATTTTTCTCCCCATGTAAGGTCATTTTCTGAGATCCTTCTGTGTAGTTCTAAGCACATTATAACAAGCCTTTTCTACTTTCTTTGAACAAAGCAGAATCATTTATATAATTACTTGTTCAGAGTGAAGCTTACATCCCTAATCACTCATGTAATGGGAAATCATTGCCTTTTCATCTTATCTCTTCTTTCAAGATCCAGATCTTTTTGTCTTTCTAGATAAAGAGTCCTCTGGCCTTGAAGTGTGGATCACTTGAGCTGCATCACATGTCTTGTGTTAGCTTCCCTTGAACTCCACTGAGTTAAATAACTAGTACTGCATTATTAACATGTTTCTCACAAATATTTTAAGTATTTAAAAATATGTAATTAAATATTAAATACTAGAAAATATTTTAAAATATTTTCTAGTATTTTCCTGATACAGTAAGAGTGCTGTTTGTACTTGGCCTTGGGCTCAGCCTTGTAAAAGTCATGCTGGGATAAAATCATGTTTCTATCCTTGCATGAAGTTTCACCTGCCAGGTAAAGCAGAGCCATGACCATAACACCAGTAGGCAGTAGAAGTAATTGGGCAGTGTATGTTGATAGAAACTGATAAAGAGTCTTCAAGTGAGCTTGTATTATGCTCCAGGCGCTGTGTTTTGCATCTATGATCTGTAATTTTCACAACCCTGACAATATACTAACTGTTATTTGTCCTGTTTTAATGAAGACATTGAAAGTGACATTAAAGGTGGGTTAGCCATGATCAGGCAAATATAATCTTTGAATCCAGTGTACCTGACTCCACAGACTTACTGTTAACCTCTCCACGAGAACCACTTTTCAAAATTGATATCATCAGACCATTAACTTGCAGGAGGTGTGGCTGCCTGTCACAGATGATATCCTTTTCTGATGAGCGTTCTTGAGTGGGAAAACTCAGATGTACAGGGGAGAGGCGTACCTTAGATGTTACTAGAGTAAAATTGCAAGAGGCGTGAGAAAAAGTCTGAAGTCCTGGGATAAGCAGTTTACACCTCTGTGTGATGTGAACAGGCTGTTGGAGATTGAGGAGGACAATCAAAAGTGATAACGGTGGGGTGATGTGTAATAAAGGACTGTATGGCCAGGATAGCCTGGAAAAATAGATAAGGTTTGGAGACCTTTGAGAGAAATGGGGTGGGAAGAAATGTGTGTTTTCCTGAGCAAACAGAAACCTTGTGTGACCTGCTGCTTCCGTTTTTCCAAATGCATTTCCATAAGCATGCAAAAAATAGATGAGAAAGAGCCACAAACTTATGGAAAAGGAGATAATGGAGTGGTTTGAATAAACTTTATCAGAAATGCTTGGGAATAGAAGTATTTTGGGTTTCAATATTTTGGGTAATGTTTGCATATAGATAAAGAAGTGTCTTAGGAATGGGACCCAATTTTGGACACAAAATTCATTTATGCTTCATATTTACTTCATAGGTGTAGCCTGGTGGTAATTTTATAGGATATTTTAATAATTTTGTTCATGAAATAAAGTTTGTATATCTTCAACTAATTGGAATTTTGGCATCATGACAATACTCATAGTTTTGGATTTTAAAAGATTTTGGAATTTTGAATTTGAGATGATCAACAAATATGTAAAAGATTATTTTAAAAAATCTGTCACAAAGCATAAATGTGATGTCGATCAAACTGCTTTGCATTGAACTACTGATGGCAAAACCTGGGAAAGACAAAAAAAAAAAAAAAAAAAAAAAAAAAAGAGGACTACACTTCTTGTTACCAGATCATGGAAATACAAATTTCAACATATGAGACCTGTTTGTCCACCCAAGAAACACATGCAATTTCTAAATTCAGAAAATTTGATTTTGTGAGTCATAGGCCTATTATCCAGTGGTTGGTGGATTGGACTGGTGTAAAATGATAGTTCCAGAACATTAAGCATGTCCTGAGGTACCGCAGATAGGAATTGAGTTCTCAGGCACTTCATGTCGCCCAAATAAGCAGATAGTGACTGATGTTTATAGTAACTGATACTAGAGATCTTGGGATAAATTAACACTGTGGAGCCAAAGGAATAAGCAACAATGGTTTGCATAGGAAAACTGCATCAGCCAGAGTTGTCAAGTGTTGAATTAGGTACTATGAGCTGAGGTTTACCCTCCTCAGTAACTGTCATCAATTAAAAAGAAGAGATGGATAGGGAGAACCATGCTACACTTAATTTTCTCTGAATATGTATGATCGTGTAATGCAGATAAAATATGTAACATATTTTGATTTTATGGGAGACAGAGCAGAGTTAATATTGTCAGAAGCTACTCAACCATGGATTGCTTACAGAATGAGAAAGGGCACAGTGGCTGCAGAGACTTGGCATCCTCTAACTCATTTTTTTTTTTCTTTTGAAAAAGCTTTCCTTCTCAGACAAAACATTTTTCTCTAAAATGGGTTTATAAGTTTTTCAATCACTTAATTTGAAAGGGAAGTAAAAGATTGTTTATAATGACTCTTAGAGAAAAAAAAATCAAGTCTCTGCAATGCTAAAGGGCATGGATATCTCCTCTCCTCACCCATGGGAGCTGTCTGGATCAGCTAAGCTAACACAGACTTTGGGAAGAAAAAGTAGGCAAGGACCAATGATGGGCCCTAGAAACAGTGGAATGTTTCTTTCTTTTCTATTTTTGAGATCTATTTTGTTAAATTTGCCCCAAATATTTCTGTGATTAGAGAAGCCATTTATATATGTTCATGTGGATGATAATAGTCAGATGTGAAGGTTCATAAGCCAGATCTTAAAAAGAAAAACCCTACATACTTGTGCAATAGGAAAAGACACAAGGAGACAAAGTGAAAATAAGGCTCTGCACTTCCATTTGTTCACTTAGATTTTCATCCCACAGTCATCTCTCTCAGCTGGGTAGTGTGCTTCGTTCCCAGGGGTTTCTCTTGTATGGCTGGAAGACAGTCAGTGGGGTGAAATATAACATAGGAGAACGGGTTTCTGGATTTATCACTGCTGCTCATTAGCTGCATGACTTGCAGGGAGCTACAATCTGTGAGCTGTGGTTTCTCATTTGTAAGTGGAATAATCATATTTGTAGTCCTGCTTTGTATTAAATGAAATAACTTTTGTAAGATTAATGAATACCATTTGTTAAAAATATATGTTGAAGGCCACTTTAACTGTTTTAGTGGATTATCTCACAATCCAAACCCTAATCAGCAGATCAAGAATCTGAGGTCCAGAGAAGTTTAGGGGCACAGAGCTCATCAGTGGAGAAGCTGGGAGTCCTAATCATAGGGATTGAGACCAGTGCTTTCTTTTTCTATTTCTTTGACAACATGCATAATAAATACATTTTACACAGGCAATCAGTATAGTCAGACATAGATTCATATATGCACACATGTGCCTATACATACATGTGTGAATGTAAATGTAAAAAAATTTCCTGAAATAGTGATTATATTTAGTATGATGTAAATCTGTGTGTGTGCATAGATTTGTATTTATTATACATATGTATGTGGGATAAAACATTTGTTTTGATGCTATTTTGATGATGGTAATAATTTACTATATCGATTATGTATGTCAGTTACAATATACAATGTTTAAAACGCTGTTCTGAAGTCCCCTTCAAGGACTATGTTGTATCTCTTTTTTAAATAATAGTTGTTTTCACATAGCATGTATGCAATAATTATTGTGGCATAGGAACTTAACTCATGATCTTTCTACTGAAATACATACATATATATATGTAAAAAATATATATGCATATATATATGTTATATATATATTATATATATTTTAGACAAAAATCTCACTAAATCACTAGATTTCTAGGCAGTTTGAAATTCCAGCCCTTCTGCTGCAGCCTCCCCGAGTTCTGGGATTGACAACATGTTGCCACCGTGCCTAGCAATACATAATTATTGAACATTTTATGAATAGGAACCAGAATAATGAAACCTGCAAATTCTCTCCAAATCATAGCTGAATTAGTAGCTTTATTCCCTGTTCATTATATTATTTTTTATTTCAATTGCTAAAAAAAAAAGCAGAGTCTAATAAACCGATTGCTTTGCACGCGCTTCTGTGTATGAACCAGCTGCGGAGAGGAAGCCGATTGCAGATGCATTCACTGGATAGAAGAGTTTTCACAGAGCGGGGAGAGTAATGTCCACACTGAAGGTTTGCCATTTATGTTCCTCATGATCAGTACCATCATCGTGGTAGTAAATGTATATACATTCTTAAACTCCTTTTTATACCCTCAAAGTGAAAGTAGGAGGGTGGGGTGGGTGAGACAGAAAAAGGAGGCTTATTTGAGAGCCCGCTTCTAGAAGCCTCCTGCACCCTGGAACCTGAGGCAGGCACTTCCTGGGTATTGGCTGCTCATTATTACCTGCCTTAGAGATGGGGTGGCTCCTCCTCAAAGAAGACATTGCTATAAAGCTTTCTTTTCTTTTTCTTTAAAGAAAATAAAATATAAAACAGAAGAAGGGTAGAAATAGTACATAATTTTTTAAAAAAGTAAGAAATCACTAGTTGATGATTACAGATTGTCCTCTTACAAATAGTTGTTTAAGTTACAAAAGTGAAGCATACAAAGTGGACATTCAAACAGCGAGACTGCAAGCAATTCTGTTCAATGATCCAACGAAAACTTAGTAATATGGTTATCAATCTCGATTTTATTTTCATTTAGATTTTTCTTTCAGCATACTCAAGAATTTATCTTGCTGCGAGCATATAAAATATAGCAATTCAATTTTATTTATAATTGGGGCATCTTACTGGATATGCCTGGGGTGAATGCAGGATTGAATTGGGCATGGCGGGTGTATCTTCTTTCGCTCAGAGAAAGCACTCTACAATTTCCAAATGTTAGTATCCTGATCTCTTATCGATTGGAACTAAAAGGAATGACTGTAATTTTATTTAAATGTATGCATTTTTAAACAAAAGCAGTATCCTTTAATGTTCTGTCTCACATCAAAAGAGTGTTGTAAGTCTGAAGTAAGTACCAGTGTGTAGATAGTAGCATAGCTAATATATATAAAACTTATTAATGACTGCTGCCAGATGGGTTGGCCAATAGTTAAGCAGTCATAATGAGAACAATTCAAATCAGGTCTTGATAATTTTTGTTACCTCATAAAAAATAAACTGCCCATTCTTTTTTTTTTTAACAGTAGGCAGATGTCATATTTTCATATAAACAAACTGGTTATACTTCTTTAATTAAATGAGGGAACTTTAAAACAAATCATACGAAGGAATAAGAAAACTTGTAAATGAGACAAGTATAAATACTGCATGGTTTCTCTTATATGAAGAAATCCAAAATATAAATAAAGAACAAAATAACAGACAGATAATATAAAGTAGGGAGACAGATTTTCATGAAATGGAAAGAGGATCAAGAGACTGATGGGGGAAGGAGAGAAAGGAAAAGTTTGAAAAACAATTAAGATATGTTATATACGTGCACCAATAATACGTCACAAAGAGTATAATCATTATATATTGCATATATGTACTAATAAAACTGAAAAAACATTAAAAGAAAGAAAGTATAATTTTAGTATAAGTAACTTTAGTTCCTAAGATATTTTCCCTCAGGTAACATTGGGCTTCCCACTTAAATTTTTATTTTAAATTCACAGTAACTAATATATCCAGGAGAAAATATTTTAAAAAGCAGTAAAAATATCTTTAAGAAATAGCTAATTACAGCATAGTATAAATGTTATCCCTGATGAGAACAGAACTGGAAGCTATGGCCTTAACCAGAGAAGAAATAAGAATTTCTGAGAACAAACTTCTAAGTCCTGGTGCTGAACTCAGAGCATGAACATTTTATGTTTATTAATCTTTAAGGCTAGATTCTCATGTAAACACCTGAGAATGTATCCAGAGAACCTGCTAAAAAATAAAAGACCAGAAGACTCTATGTAGAGCCAAAAGAAAGTGTGTGTGTGTGTGTGTGTGTGTGTGTGTGTGTGTGTGTATGTGTGTGTGTGTGTGAATAGTGGATAGGGAGAATTTAATAAGAAAATTTCCTAAGATTCATTTTTAGGCCTCTTTACCACTGCCTTTGAACCCTAAAAATCTATATCCTGAAGGTGATGACTTTTCTTGTCCATTCCTGTTTGTCTCTGGAGCCCCTCCCCTGGTCAAGGTGTTTAGCTCAATTAATGAGGAATCTATCTAGAGAATAGCAGGATTTCTCAAGCTTTTTAAGAGATTATCATAGACTTGGAGACTTGGAGAGACAAAATATAGAAATGCCTGTACCTATTAATTCAAATAACTAATCCAAAAATAAAACTAAGAGTCTTAAACACACATAAAATTTTTGTACGACCTAACCTTGGAAGAGATTGGCTAGTAATTTTACTATCTAGTTTAGAAAACACTTGCAGTGGAATTATTTGTAGTAAGAAGGGCTTCTGGGGTCCTGACAGGATGGCCATTTTTTGCATGCCTGATAATAATCTCATATAGAAAAGGGACTGACACCTGACCTCTCTAAAGCCCTGTAATTCCCCCAGTGTTCTACAGTGGATAGCTGAGGGACAGCTGGGTATAAAGCAGATGTCTGGTATGGCTGCGGAGTCCAAAGGGTGCCTCTTGTTTCCAGGCTGCCTCATCCATCAGTTATTCCTTGACTGATTTTTATCATAGCTCATACAGGCAAGTCCACCAGCTGAGAGTATGTTAGTTAAAACATACATGGAGAGTGAGGAGGAAAATCCCTTCAGTGCATGTGACAAAGCTTGTTGACAATCTCTGGGTCCCAGGATCACCCTGCTCAAAAAGTGCTCAGGGCTCAGGAAGCCAGAGAGAACGAGGCAGAAAGAAATAGAGTTAAGAACAGTTTTCAGAGTCCACACACAGGAGAGTATTCAGAGAACCTCCCACAAAAAAGACATAATGCATTTTAAATATATTAAAATAATAATGGTTGCTAAAGAATTTAGTTCCAAAGCGTGGGTCTAAAAACTGATGCCAAGCTCCAGCAAAGCAATGATAATACTTCTAATAAAAGATAAGCGTTAATTACTCTCCCTTTCTGTCTCTCCTCTTCCCTCCCTCCATCCTTTCTTTTTCTCCTTCAGTACTGGAAATTGAACCCATGGCCTTCTCACTTTTTTTTTATAGTCTCATCCCTTTTAAATACTATTTTTTTCAAGATAGGATTTCACTAGGTCATTAAGTTGCTGGAATTGACCTTCCAATCATCCCATTTCAGCTTCCCAGAGTGCTGGAATTACATCTGTGCACCATTGCACCCAGTTTATTGTTTTCTCATGTGCAGTGAGGCTTACATTCAGTTCATTTATTCAACAAATGTTATCAAGAGTCTTATTATGAATCAAGCATTTGGCTAAGAGGAGATCATAAGGTAGTTTCTAGATGGGGCTGCAGGGTTAAGCAAGATAATTCTTCATTTAGTTTTACCTAGTTTTGATATATTTTTTTCTTTTGAGCTGGAAGAGAACTGATGTTGGCTGTGAAGGAATCTTGCAAAAGATAAGGTGACTGTGCAAATGAGAAAATAACTCTTGAAACCAATCTTAGAAGAGAAACAGAGAATTAGGTTTAGGGCTCATGCCAAGTGACCTCTCGAGTAAAAAATTAGGGGCCTCTTCAGTATGAAATGTTGTCCATAGTCTGTGCACAGAAGGCTGGGAGTGTGGCTCAGTGGTAGAGGAGGTGCCTCGTGTATTAAATTGTATTTTGGGGGACAAGATACCTGACATACACAACTTAAAGGCTAAAAGGTTTATTTTGGCTCATGGATTCAAAGGTTTTGGGCCATGGTCAGCTGGCTCCAAGGAAGATCTGGCATGGTAGAGGAAAACTACTTTCCATGGCAACCAGAAGGAAAGAGTGAGGGGAAAGCTAGCATGAAAGAGGCGGGAACCATGGATGAAAATACACCTGTTGGGGTCATCCCACCAGTGATGTGCTTTCCCAGCCCAGGCCCCACATCTTGGGGGCATATCATGCTAGGAACTCGTCAGTAGGTTAATTCATCGATGAGGTTAGAACCCCTATGATCTAATCGCCTTGTAAAAGTCCCACCTCTTTACAGATGAACGTTTGAGGACATTTTTGACCCAAACTACAATATCTAGCAAGTATAAGGTCCTGAGGTCCATTCTCAGCACCACAAAAATAAGTATGTCAAATAATCTGTGCATAGTACAGAGTGAAAGTGTGAATGTGCTTTCAATGATAAGGGTGTGTTAGTATTGGTTCTGTCTCTGTTCTGAGAGCAAGAAGTGCGTCCGTGAGAAAGGATTTATAAGAAAGAAAAATAAGAAATGCTGATAAGGGCCTGTGAGTTTAGCTCAGCAGTCTAAGTGCTTGCCTGGCAAGGGAGAGGTTGTGAGTTCAATCCCCAGTAGCAAAAAAACAAAATAAAACAAAAAACAACAGAAGAAATTCTGGGTAAGTACTTCTTTAAAATAATTTTAAAAACCTTTCACTATGTAAAAACATAAAAATTGTGAATATTACTGGAGTATGATGATGTTTTAATACATGTGTCAATTGTGTAGTGTTTAAATCACATTAAATAGATCTCCTTAAACTTTTTTTTTTTTTTTTGATATTGTGGATCAAACTCATGACCTTATGTTTTCCATGCAGACACTGGGCTATATCCCTGACCTCATTTATCCTTTTTTTGTGGTAAATATCTTCACAATCATTTTGTCTAACTTGTTGAATCATGCAGTACATTATTGTTATACACAGTCACACTGATGTGCAACAGCACAGCAGACTTTCTGTGGGTATCTGACCATCACTTGGCATCCATGGTGCTCCTTGCCTCCCATGCTCCCTGGCTTCTGGTAAGCACCAGTCTACCCTTGAGTCCACCTATGGGTGAGCTCACAGAGTCCTTGTCTTTCTGTACCTGGCTTATTTAACTTAATATAGTGATCCCTAGTTCCATCCCTGTTGTCATAAATCACAGGATTTCTTTTTTATGATGAATAGTATTCTATTATATATATGATATTTATATTTCAACTCTATATGTGACATATTTTTTTTCTTCATCCATCAGTTGATGAGCACCTAGTTTATTTCCATTTCTTGGCTTCTGTGAATAATGCTACAATGAACATTACTGTGTAGGTATTTCTCACCGGACATAATTTAATTCCTTTGAATATATACTCAGTGGTGATATTGCTAGAGCATATGAAAGTTCTGGTTTTTAATTTTATGAGGAACTTAAATATTGTTTAGCATGTGCAAGGCCTTAAATTTGATCTCTATTACTGCAAAAAAAATTGTGATTTTGGTTATTTCAGCTCTGATTGAAATAGAGTTCAATAAAACAGATTACTTGAGAACATAATTGACAGCAAAACTATCTTTCAAAATGAAAATTTTAATAAGGTACTAATGTTAAAAAGAAAACAGTCTCTTAGTTGGATGATCTTCCTTGAGGTACACTGAACTTCAATTCCTTATTTATAAAATGAGAATGGTAATTGCTGTCTCAAAAAGTTTTGCTGAACATTTGATGATATTTCGTGTGTGCGTGACAGTTTGCTCAGCAATAGTTAAGTATTATTTCTCTCGTCTTCTTCAATAGAAACCAACAGTAAAGACTTTTTATTTAATTAAACATGTCTTTATCTAGTAAATCATATGTAGTTAAGATTAGCGTATTTAAAAATCATCGATTTTTTTCTACTTCCATTCACTACCAATTGATTTTTAAACTACCAAAAGCTGACTGTTACTGAGAAAGTTCACTTGTTTATTAAACTAGAAGAGTAATTTTGTTTATTAGATTAGAAAAAACTATATTACCATTCTAAGTTTTACAAGGTGAATTTTTTCTTTAACATATGAAAATTGTCCATCAGTTACTGTGGCTTGGGACCATCTTGACAGAGTACTTCTTCCCATAAAATTATTGCAAAGAGGAATTCCATTGCAGGTTCTGACAAACAAATTTTTTTAGTTTCAAATCCTGAGTCCATTTTAACTCTTAAGAAGGAAGTGTGACAAGTTAGGCCTACAGTGTTAGTGGAAATGTGATTGTGAGCATCGTGTTTGGGTTTGCTGTTTGGTTCACACATGGTAAGAAGGCTGATGATATTGTGTGTCTCAGAGAAACTCATTTTTCTTAGGACAAGATTTCACTATTGCTGGGTCTCCACAGATGTCTCAGCACCTGCAAATCTCAGTGGACAGTTTCTCTCATCCAAAGCACTGGTGAAAGCTTTGCCCAGCTTCCCCAGCAAAACCCCCACCCACATGGTCACTGTCCTATCTTACAGCACTGTGGCTGGGCTAGAAATTGCCTGTTATTGAGAGTTTTCAGCTTCTATTTTTTGTAGTTTGTAAGAGTTTTCTGGCACAATAGAGAAGCAAAAGTACAAAAAGAACAGGTTTATTAAGATGAGGACGTGGAAAGGAGCACACAACCCATGGTGGGCTGGGCTGTCTCCTTCGACCTGAATATGGGATGTATGGGACATATGTAACCTTTGAGCAGAGGTAGTAGTTAGGGCAGACAATGATGAAGCACGAGGAGCTCATTGGAATTTTCTTTGCACACAAACAGGAAGGGGGGTTGCAATTAAGGCTGAGGAAGAAGCAGGAAGTGGTAAGTATTCCTGATTTGGCCTCCTGCCATGTTAGACCACCACCATAACCATGCAATAATTTATTCTAGGGCAAAACTCTTTCACTCCAGTCTTTGTATTGCTAGGAAAAGGGTGAAGTCTCTCTCTTACTACTTTCTGCTGTAAAGGGGCTGCACTGGGGATCAGGAAGGTTGATGAGAGGAAGGCTGATGACCCTGTAGAAGTTGTTCCAGGTGTTCCAGGCAGGACAAGAAATTAATCATTGGTGAATGCTCACATCCTAGATTGGAAAAACAAAGAGACAAGATGCTCTGAGGAGGCCAGACACTA
Source organism: Cavia porcellus (assembly GCF_034190915.1). Lineage (NCBI taxonomy): Eukaryota > Metazoa > Chordata > Mammalia > Rodentia > Caviidae > Cavia > Cavia porcellus. Next base: position 74,632,196 of record NW_026947494.1, on the reverse strand, counting down.
TCATATTTAAGGATCCAAGAGAGGTAGAAGGAAAGATGTCTTTGATTTAAATATGCCGTCCCATCAGGACCACAGTGAGGTAGAATCTGAAAACGTAAGTGTGGGGTTAGGAGGAGTAAAGTTATGAGAGGTGATTATGCACCCATCTGAAAGGATAAAAGTTAAAAGTGTAGGTAGGTAAGGCTTGTCTCTGGTCCAGGAGTTGAGCTAGAAAGAATAAGAAGCATGAGAAATATAAGGCCTGACGATTGAATCATATTTGGGAAATTACAGAGTAGAGGTGGGAAGGGCTCTGGCTGTGTCACCGTGAGGAAGATAAGACCCTCAACCCACAGGGATCCCATGTTTAACTAAACAGCTGAGGGTGGAGAGAACTAAGATAGTCACAGTGAAAAATTTAACCAATAGAATGTAAGGGATCAGGAACCAAATAGAATAACAAAACATAACTTAGCTTGAGAGTTGTGGCTGTGAGGCCTTGGGTGAGACAGAGATGGGTGGGAGATAGAAGATGAGATGACCATGCAGGATGGCTAGATTCAGGGTTGGGAGGGTACCACTTACCTTGAGTGATGTGGAACCAGGATGGCAGTCTAGCAACTTTGACTGTTGGGGTTGCCAAAAAGACCAGGTAGGGGCCACTCCACCTTGGTTGTAGTCCTTGGGATGACTTCTTATAACAGGACTATATTAAGTATACCAGCAGTCTCCCTGGTTGTGGGAAAGGGTTTTATCCTGAAAAAAATACAAACAAAGGTGAGAAGATATTTGAGAGTTCTGTAGCAGGGCATATATGTAAAATCTACCTACCAGTCCTCACCAGTGGTGTCTGTGAAATTGATGAATAGGAAAGGCAGGGGGTGCTATGTGTCGCTGAGGAGAGGTTTTACTATAAAGATGACAGGTGTAAGTTGAGATCTTAGGGTATCTGGGTCAGTCTACATCAACACAAAGCAATCCTGACAATTAGGGTGTAGAGGGGTTGGTAAAAAAAAAAAAAGGCATCTTTAAAATCTGTGACCATAAAGTGAGTGGTGTAGGGAGGGATATGAGAGAGCATGGTATAAGGGTATAGCACCACTGGGTGAATTGGCGTAACCACGTTATTGATTACCCTAAGGTCCTACACTAGACGATTAGACCCATCAGGCTTGAGTACTGGGAGAATGGGAGTATTATAGGATGAATGCGTAGGTTTAAGAAAACCATTGTTTAAAAGGCACTTGATTATAGGTTTAAGTCCCTATTAATGTTTAGGAGCTATGGGATATTGGGGAATGCAAGGAAAAATTGAAGGATCCCTAAGATGAATTAAAATAGGCATGGCATAGGTAGCGCAGGTGGGATTGGAGGTATCCCAAACTATGGGGCAGACCAGACAAGAAGGAAGGGGCAGGGATGGCTTTGTGGCTGCACTGTGAGGGTGTCTGGAGGACTAGAGCTGTGGGGATGGAGAAGGTAAAGGAAAAGTTAAGCTTTTGAAGAAGATCCCTACCTAAAAAGGTTGTGGAGCATGTTGCAATTACTAGGAAGCTATGGGTAAAGAAGAGAGTTTGGAACCTGCATGAAATAGGCCCTGTCTGCAAGGCTAGATAGGTTGGCCATCAACACCCATTATAGAGGCTGAGGACTAAATATAGTGGCCTGAAAACTCAGGAAGAACACTATATATGGCCTCTGTGTTCACAAGTACAGAGAATGTCTTACCTGGGGCCTCCAGTGGGACTTGGGATTCTGAAAAGGACCCCTTAATGGAGGACTGTGGCCTGATCCCCATCAGTCTTCAGCAGCAAGTCTGAGGAGATCAATTGGCAATGAATCTGGTGGTGACAAGGTCTCCTATGATGGCAAGGAGTTAGAGGATGGCTTACTCACTCTCTGGCGGCTAGGACAGTTGTTCTTCCAATGGCCCTTGATATTGCCATTAGGGGCAAAGCCCCAGAGGAACACCAAGGTTGGGGCACTCTCTTATCCAGTGTTGTTTGTTCCACTTGAAGCATGGTCTGAGAGGGGCTCAGGCAGCTCCATCTTGTTATGGTTTATCTGTCTCCGAGCTCCAAGTGTCATTACTAAAAGATCAGATTGTTATTTTTTGTTTTGACTTTTATCTCTATTGTTGAAAACACAAAAAGCCCTACTAAGGTCTCCCTGTGGGGTTTGAGTTTAGCCTTTTGTCTTGGGATCTGGCCCACAGTGGAAGGTATCTGTCTCTCCTACAGTCACAAGACATTTGGTTTTCATTTTGGGTAGGTGTACAGCTTTAAGTCTAAAGGAGACAAAGGCAAAGAATCAATTAAGTATGCAGGAGTCAGTTAATAAAATCAATAGGGTATTTATGATTATAACTTCAGTAATGGCTTCCTATAAGGAGGATAAGGATAACATCCAGGGAATTTTAGAAACTGGCATGCCATTTTTTTTGTCATACACACATTCAGGTTTTACAATTATATAAGTACCTCCTGTGCTGTTAGAATGTCTAATGCCATCTGATTTTTGATGATGGCCTGTTTTATTAATTTTAGAGAGTTCAGCTGTGGTATCATTTAAGGTTTGTTAAATATAGTTAATTATGGCCCCAATATGAGTCATATAACCTTTTTCTGGAAAAGATCTGGTGGATCCCAGCACAAGGAATCCAAAAGGACTTTATAATTATCTCTTAATTTTAGTTGTTGAACATTCAGAAGATTGATAACAGTACAGTGTAGCAGAAGCAGTAAGCTTAACATAGAATATTAAATGGAACTATTATCTTCTATTAACCATGGGTGTTTTAACATTTGAGCACTGAAGAGATTTGTGACATTATTTGGACTGCTCACTATGTAAGCATCTCTAAATATAACATATACGTTAGATAAATTTTTGTTTAAAAATTATCATTTGATTGGTGACCTTATGTTGGTCTGACATGCATCTCGTGGTTGGACACAAGAAAAAGACAGATGTCTGGATCTGAAAGAAAATACGTGTCATCATAAAAAATCCCAGTTTTATACTTGAAGGCATGATTATATCATCAGATCAGCAACAATGAATTGTCTTAGTCATATGAACTTTAGTTGAGGTATCTCCCATAAGACTATGGAAACTATTGGGGCCTCTGATTAATGAACAAGAGCTGGTTAAAATTACCAGGTGACCACTTTCTTATTCATCAATTGAAGTCCTGTCCAATGTCTCCTCACCCCAAGGGATTTTGTTTAACCAGTTTCAGCATCATTTTGACCAGCTGGCAACCTAGGTGGAAGCATGTTTTTTAAATCCATAACCCAAATAAACCTTGAGTAAATGATCTGAAAATGTAAAAGAGTAGAAGAAGAAAAGATTATTGAGCTCAAATAAAAAGAAATAGCTGTTTGCAGAACAAGCAAATGGACAGACATGGACAGACGAATTTCTATGCTATAAACAGACTGGACAAATAGACAACAAATACATAGACCAACAAACGTAACAAATTTAGAGTGCACTCAAATATATTTGGCCAATGTGAGCTATAATAAATAGACTAGTATGAACCTTTTTGTAGATTAATTAACAGAGATCTTTTGAATACCAGAAAAGGAACCTAACTTGTGGTTACTCTGAGAAAGGTCTGAGAGGGAAAAAGGAACATAAATATGAACTGATCTCTCAGGACCAACCTATAGGTGGCTGCTGCTGGTCCTATGACGAGGGACTGCAAGAGGGTGACCATTGACCTTGCGACCTGTTGCAAGATATCAGCACACTGTCGCATGGAGGAGGGTTGCAAGAGAGCTGCAGAAAGATGGCTGCTGAGAACCACGTGGCTTGCTGGAATGCACAAGACTGAGTATGGTGGGCTGGTAGGGAAAATGGCATTGCCGGGGTAGGGGGAAAAGAATCATCCGATGGATAGATGGGTTAGGTAGAGGGCACTGAGAAATTGGAGACTGGGGGAGAAAATAAGGGAAGGATTAGAGACCACTGGGGGTGAGGAAGGGGAAAAGAATGGTGTAGGGGGTACAGAAACTTCTGGCTGAGAAAGCTGTAAGATTTTGGTCTGTGAGATACAGGGGAGGAGCTGTCTAAGGGGTCCAGTGGGGAGAGAAAGAGAGTTCCTGGTGGAGATGAGTGATCCAGGAGTATTTGGGCCATTGTACAAGACAGAGTGAAAGAAAGACACATCTTCAAAGTGAAAAAGGCCTAAAGATGAAGGGTTTCTGCCAGCTTGCCACCACTGTGACAAAAGCATAAATAAAAGATCAGCTTTTTGGTTTTTATAGCCTTCTTGAGGCCAAGAGCACCAAGATTATAAACCACACACCCCAGAGGTGTGTTTTTTGGGGCATAGGACCGATTTATAAGTCAGCTGAGAGAACAACTTCACCTCAGGACATAAGAACTTTAGCTCCCCGCAGGGAACGTGGAGGCTGTCCTCAGTCACACCTATCAAAAGAGGTCCTCACCTGTTTTGAAAGTGTGAAGCAGAAAGTCCCAACACCCATTCTCCTTGAGGGAAAAGTGCGGAGTAGGGTCCCAGGGAACAAAAATAAGAGTTTTGCCTCAGGCTGTGTGGCCTAAGGAATGTGAAAACTTGTATCTGTGTCCACAGGATTCCAAGGGTAGGTTTTCTGAAGCAAGCTTGTGAATTTTAGTAACAGAAACCCAAAATCCCCAGTGGCAGCTCACCTATGATGAGTGAGGAAGGTTGCTGTTGCATACAGATTAGTGGCGGCAAGTTAACAGTCTCCGAGGACAAAAAGATGGTTCCTAGGCAGGGGAGCTCCAACTAGGAGGGATTTCTAGGGGTAACACACTCTGTCATCCAAGCCATAGCACCATTATGTAAGAGTTTTCTGGTGCAATGGAGAAGCAAAAGTACAAAAAGAACAGGTTTATTGAGATGAGGATGTGGAAAGAAGCACACAACCTATGGGGGCTGCACTGTCTCCCTCGACCTGAATATGGGGGGTATGGGACATATGTAACCTTTGAGCTGGGATGGTGCTTTGGGTGTGCATTGATGACATGTGAGGAGCTAATTGGAATTTTTTTCACATGCAAACAGGAAGGGGAGTTGCAATTAAGGCTGAGGAAGAAGCAGGAAGTGTTAGGCGTTCCTGCTTTGGCCTTCCGCCATGTTAGACCACCTCCATAAATGGACAGTAATCTGTTCTAGGGCAAAACTCTTTGATAGTTCATATTGAAGTACATGTTAGTCACGTATCTGGGCATATACAGTATTATACATCAGTGAGCATTGCGTCAGTGGCTCCCGTTCGTGCTCCAGCCCTGTGCACCGCTTCTGTGTTATGCTTCAGATGGAACTTCCGCTGGAGTGACAATCAATGCTGTGTCCTTGGAATGTGGCCTGTTCTTGTATGAATAATCTCCATCCACTAGAGAAGGCCACCTGAGAGGGGCTTTCTGCATTCTGCACTATGGCAAAAATTTTTTTAAAATCACATTATTATTGAAATATACCATTCAGCCACTTAACATGTACAACTTGGTGGCTTTGAGTACACTCATAGGGCATGAAGCATGAGCATATCCATTGTGAAAGTTTTGTATTCCCAGAAGAAAGATTGTCCATTAGCACTCAGTCACCACTGCCTTCCTACCCTTTCCTTCCTGACCCTAACCACTCCTATCTACTCTATCTATAAACTTTACGATAAATATTGTATGTTCTACCCTACAGTAGGACCACTCAGTGCAGCAGCCTGGCTGTTCAGAGTTTCTTTTTCCTTCTCTTTTTGGACATCTTCCCTCTCTTCCATTCTGTGATGTCCTTGTCACACTGTCCTTGCTGTGACAAGGACACTCATCGCATGCAGATGTCAGATGTCTCTTCTACCTCCTTCTCCTCCTTCTCCTCACACTTAGTCTCCTCCAGGGCCTCAGATTCTGTCTCATCTGCCTTATGGGCTGTTCTGTCACAAAACCCAGAAACCTACAGAAACCCAAAACCAATGGAAGACAAGAAGTAAGTGGTGGAAGGTGGGGTCCACTGTGGGAACTGGGAATCTGTGGGTAACATTCTCAGCACCTGTCATTCCCTGCACCAGGCTGCTTATTGTGATGATTCTGCCTTGTGCCTGCCCCTCTCTTTCCCTCTTACCCTCTCTCTCCATGGACTGGGCCCTTTCCATCCATTTCCTCCTAATCCATCCGAAATGTCCCCAAATAGCTTACCATGCACTGAAATCCCTGAATCTCAATTATAAGCTCCTGGAATAGAAAATGAACTGAACTAAATTTGGCTTCACATCAGTGAGCTCTAAAGGGGCATGGAGGGGGTCCTACTGCATGGCACACTCCACAGGGGCTGGGCGTCCAAGGGCTATGCCAGCAGCACTGAGCTACCCTGACTGCTGGCTAAAGCTTCTCCCAGTTCCCTCTCTCCATCTCCTGCAGAAAAAGTCTTTCTTGAAAGGAAAGGGCAGTCATTTGTTTTCTTCTTGCTCTCTTCCTGGTTTTTCCACCTCTCATGAGGCTCCCAGGTTCTGGGGAATATAAACTCTTTTTCCTTACTCTTTATTTCCTTCCACCACAGGGACCCAGCTCTCTGTCTCATCCTGCTCATTTGCTGGAAGATTCGATAATTTCTTGTCAGTGAAATGTTCTCTCTGCTCTCTCCTTTCTCTCTTGGTTTCTCTGGATAGTAGGGAAAACCTTTACTCACCCCGAAATGGAAGAGGTGAGGAGTGTGATGCTTTACTTAGATTTCTGTTTGGCTACCCTTCCTTACCTTCTTACCCTCTTTGAGCGCCAGCCTGAAACCTCCTTGTCCTGGACCCACTTGGTGCTCCCAGTAATCCTCCTGGTCCTTCTTCAATCACAGGGTCACACTTATTTCAACGAGTTGTTCAAATGAAGAGATTTCTGTATTTAAAATTTTTGATTAAAACAATTTTAACTAATTTTAAAACATTTATTTCAAGTGTATCATAATTGCATGATTTTATTTTCGTAAGTTAGCTTTGGGGTTGGCCCCAGAGACCTAAATACAAAGAAATTTTTAAAAAGTAGGATCTCCACAGTTATTCATTCTTAAAATTCACTAAACATTTTTTAAAGTTTCAACTTTGACAAATCCATCAACCTTCTAAACTTTGGTACTCACGTTTTTCTGTTGCTTTTGCTGATATTATTTTTACTAAGCTTATATAGCACATGTGTAAGGATGACATATATGCACAAATATGTACAATCAAGGACAGGTCAGTGAACACTGGCAGAAGGAGCCTAGCTGTGTAAGTGGCATGTGGGTGAAACAGCAGGCCCCATGGCCCCTTTCCCACCCCTGCTGGTCAGTAGTCCCTGAAGAGTGACCACTAGCATGGTCTCACACAGTGGTTAGTTGTGGCTATTTTTCAACCTCATGTATGTAGATGGATCACACAATCTACATAACTTTTGCCTGATTTCTTTCATTCAACATTAAAATCCAGGGGCTTCCTTCCCATTGTCCAGTTATTGTTCACAGTTTCTCATTGCTAGGCAGCATTCCATCTCACACATTTACCATATTATTTTCCTAATACTCAATGTTGGAAAAAGTTTTCCACTTTGGGCCATTACACATAGTGGCGTTACAATCATACTTATGCATATCTGTATCAAATAGGTGTATGTGTTTCCTTTAACTGGAAGTTGAGATGCTAGTCTATGAAGTGTAAATGCACTAAGCTTTAATATATGCTGCCCAATTTCCATCCAAAACTGTTTTGCCTCTTAATACTAATTTTGAACTATAGAAGAATTACTTGATATGTGGTAAAATTTGAATTTTTTTCCAAAAGATCTAATAAGTTTGTATTTGATGATTACAGTTCAGTTACTGCTATAGTTTGGATTTGGAAAGTACCTGAAAGCCTTTGTCTCTGACACAGACTTCTACCATAGTATCCTGCCTTGCCAGGGGCTCAAAGATAGTGGGTCAACTGAGTTTGGGTTCAAATCTCTAAAACCCTGAATTCAAGTAAACCTTTTGTCTTTGTAAGTTGGTTGCCTCAGGTATTTGTGACAGTAACAAAGAGCTGACAGTCACTTCTTGAAGGTTAGGAGTTATTACTCAGAGAAAAAAATAATACCAAAGCGTTTAGAAATTTCCAGCCAGAAGGGACCATGGAGGTCATCTGGTGTTCTTTGAGACAGGAAGCCCACATGTTCTGTGATATATCCATAGTTACACCATTAAGGGGAGTCAAGACTGGACCTGCCTTCAAGTTTCTTGTTTATATGATGCATCTTATCTTCACTGTCACTCGGTAGTGTGGAAAATGTGGAGTCCTGTGGGAAGGCCAGTAAGTAAGCAGTGTGAGAATTTGTAGCAGAGGCAGAAAGGGCATTGTTGGGGAACCTTGATCTTAGTGGAACAGAAAGTGTATAGTGTTTTTGTTGAGTAACTTGATTCTTAGAAGACTATTATCTCTAACACTAATCTATCTTCTGAACCAAATTGGCCTTTTTATTTTTATTTCTTATTCCTTCTAGTGTAATTCAAATCTTTATCACTTCCGAGCTAAATTTTTGCAACAACATTTAGTCCACCATGGCGCCTGCCTCTCCATAAGCTCAAAAACAATGTGCTTAACTGAGCATGGTTTCCACAACTACTTCTTCAATCTTGTCTAATGTGTCTCTTCATATGGCTGATTAGATCGTCTTGAAAAAACAATGCATTTCATCTCTTCTGATCAGTATTCTTCAGCACACTCAAATACTTCGGGGCTAGGGAATACAGATGCATGCAAAAGGCCAGATAAGAGCCTTTGCATATTCAACATCAATGGAGCTCTTCAAGTCTACAGAAAATTATGCTTTACTGTGTTTCTTGGAAACCCAGGGACTTGGGTTTATGTTTAATTTTTTATTTGAGCAGATTATGAAAAATTTTCACTTTCCTTTTAACCCTACAATAAGTGAAGTACAGACACACTAGAAGCGGCACCCAGGATCCATTTTAGTTAAAGAGATCCACTGTAATTTTTCATTTTCAGGCAGCTGATGATGTCATGATGGATTCTACTCTAATGATTTTATGCCTTCAAGTTTTTTGAAAGTATTTGGGAAGTCAAAAATTTTTGTGACATCTCTTGATACTTTAATATTAACATCTTATCCATTGTTTTGGAAAGAAAAACTCATGTACAACAAAGATAAGCCAAAAACAGTAGAAAAAAGTTTCTGTATTGAAGCAAGATCCCCCGGCTCTCCTGCTGTGTCTTTTGACCTTCATAAAATGTATGAAGTGTACTTAAATTATCCGAATAGTTATGACCATAGGCAGCAACCCCTCCCCATATTATTTCTATTCTCCTCAACATACCTGCTTCACTTAGGGGTACGGTCCCTCCCAATGTGTCTCCTCCTTCCTCCTTCCTGTGGCTGCCACTTGTTCATTTTAAATCTATTTGTGCTGTCTGCCTCTGTGTTTCCCTCTTTCTTGTCTTCTGAATGTTTGCTTGATGTCCTGTTTGGTTCATAAAGTCCTGCTTAATATTTTAAAATTCACTGACTTTTCCTTTTTTCTTAATGGAGTAGATTTAAAATGTATCTATTTAAAATCGCTGATATCACAGTAAATACTTTTAGTTTAAAAAAATTGGATTGTTTCCTTTAGTGTTTCAGACTCAGCAGTATTTGGTGTAATTTGAGGTGTAGTGGAGAGATCCAGGAGCTGTTTTATTTGGCATAGTGACTTACATGAAATGTGGGATGGCATCTATAGCTCATTAAAAGACTCAAAATATTTTAGCAACTATTTGGTTAGTTACAGTGCATACATAATTTAACTCAAGATGTTTTATTTGCTATTTAAGAACCTGGAACATATTTAAATAGTCTGGATTTTGAAATTGACTGCTTTAATTATATGTATGCTCATGAAATTACATTTCCCTTGTCAAGTCTTTAAGAACAAGAGTTATCTGTTTCTTTCACATAAATTTGTGTACAATAGATGGGAAATGAATCCACATTACCAGCCCATTTGCTCCAGTTCTCATGAAGACATCTGAATATTTCATTATCGGAAAGACATCTCTTTGGGAAGCAAAGACATTATCACTCTTAGATTTGGGAAATGATTTATTTTCATTGACTAATGTAGGTGTTATCTTCTGTGTATTTTCATTCATTGGGTGAGCTGTGAAGCAAAGCTGATGCTTTGGAAATGCAAATTAAGGGGGGGCATTTAGCTCAGTGGTGTAAGTGTCTGCTTAGCAAGCACAAAGTCATGAGTTCAATCCCTGGTACCAATAAAACCTAGAAAAGAAAGAAAAAGACAAAAAGGTGGGCTGGAGATTTAGCTCACGGCTTAAGCACCTGCCTGGCAAGGGCAAGGCTGTGAGTTTGATCCCCAGTGCTACAAAAAATGTGAATTAAGAAATAGCAATGTAGCTGGGGATATAGTTCAGTGGCACAGTACCTGCCTCTCAAGTGTGAGGTTGTAAGTTTGATTTCCAATAAACTTAAAAAAAAATTAGCAGTGTAACTTGAGTATCCAGAAATTTGAAATATGTTCTAAGGCTCACTGTTTTTGTTAGACTTTCTATGTTTTCTAAAGTGACTTGTGTAATAGTATTTTGAGAGGCCTGAGACATTGCATCCCTTACCCACTGTGAAAAAATCAGGTTATAATTCCAAAGAACAAAGTTAAGCACCCTGTTGACCAGAAGTCATAAACTCAGCAGAGAATTCTGACAGGAAGGATTACTTGGAATTTATAACTAGAAATCTGTTTGCCAAGGGAATAATGAAAAAGATTTTGGGAAAGAATGTTAAAAGCATGAAATAATTATGATGAGGCTTAAACCCGCTTCCAGCATGGGAATACTGTTCTGTTACAGAGTAAGGTGTTCCTGGAATAGAGCTTCCCACTGCAGAGCTCTACAGTGATGGACATATTCAGATCCATGCTGTCCAACATGTGTCTGTCTGCACCCTTGAAATGTGGCAAGTATAGCAAGTGGAACTAAGGAATTCAATTAGAACATTTTAATTAACATAAGTGACCGCACGTAGCTAGCGGCTACTGTATTGGAGAGCATGATACTGGAGAAAAATATATCCTATTTTGTGTTTTGTAAAAGGGCTTAAATATTTTTTATTCTTCTGTCTGGATCAAGGACCCCACTGTTTTCCATGAGCCTAATCTCAAGGTAAAGCTTCTTTGGGTAAGAAGAGGGTTTGGGCAATGTGAGTGCAAGGCAGAGCTGAAACTGAACAGTCCAGAGAGACCAGCTCCTTCTCTGTCCTCCATAAAAAGACCCTTGGCCTTACTGCTGCCCTGCCAGAGCCGTGCTTGTGAGAGGAGCACATAGCAAGAGACACACCCCAGAGAGATTTATCCCGCAGAGTGGGGAGCCATGTAGTACCTGATATAAGAAAATGGTTTTTCAAAATAACCTGGGTGTTTTATGCAAGTCAAGGGCAGCATGGTCTGCTGGCTTACAGAGTTGAACATATTCTTAGTCACTAAAGTGTATTTCAGGCATTTAAAGTCGAGCGCCCATTTTTCAGTGTGTGTATCCCAGTAAAGTGTGAGAAGCGTGTAAATAAGAAAGCCAGGCTTCAGTTAATATCTGCTTTGATTTGAACAAAGGAAGTGGAAGTTTACTAAGAAAAAAAAATAATTGTTCATAAGATAAGCGAAGGAAGCAGATAATCAAGCAATGCAATAGCTACAAGTCAGGTTGGGGAAAGCCCTGGAATGAGCACTGGGCTAACCCAGCCTCAGGAATGAGTTGGAAATACTGAAATCACATTGAAGAGAGGAAAAAATCTCTCCTATTTTTAAAGATATGGAGCTAATAACCTCTTTCAGTAATTATATATCTAATTATGAAGAGCATTCTATTTTGCACAGAATTTCGTGATTCAAATTCTAATTTACGTAATTTTGAGTCTCCAAACTCTTCAAGTAACAAAATTATCCTGTGCGTCCTGAGCAGGACCTGTGGTCCCTTCAGCCCTGAGTCCTTTTGTGCAGAATGAAGGGCCTTAGCCCTATTATGAAGATCTATCAAGAGGCTGGAGTATCAGTGTACTCTTTTTTTTTTTTTTTTTTTTGTCTAACCCCACACATGGGCTTGGCTAGTAGAGCGCTGACATCTTGATTTTTGGAGCATCTCTGTGAACAGATGCATGGGGTGGCAGAGTCCTAAATTGCTGGTCATAGGCAAGAAGTAAAATCTCAAAGTTTTGAGGCTTTTACACTGTGGTCCTGTTTTACATATTTTATCACTTCCTGTTGTGAATTTGACATTGTCCCCAAGGAGAAAAATGTAACCAAACAAATGACACAGATCAAGGAAACCAAGGGTACTGCCTATGCAGGTTAAGAGTGTTTGCAGCTGCACATGTCTGACTGGGAGGCTGCAGGGCTGGATGAAGAGAGACAGGGGCTGGGATTTCTGTCGCTTCCTTCCTCCCACGCATGGCTTGCTTCTCTGACCTGTCAATAGAGATGATGGGGTCAAATGGCAGGTTCCAGGGCCCTTGTTGTTGCTTTAATGCCTAATACCAAGTGCTCAAGTTGTTCCATATTAGAGTTCTGACAGATGAATTTTAGAAGAAGACATTCCACAAAGGCATGGTGACCACAGCATAGGCTGAATAGGAGTTTGTGAGCCCCATGTCCTCCACAATGAATGGGTATCATATTCAGAACCAGAGTGAGGTACAGCCCTTTCTCTTGTAAGGCACTGCTAAATTATCAGGTCAAATAATGTAAACTATAGGACAAAATATTTAAATTCTGCCTCTTGTATTTTCCATTAAAAAAAAACCCACAGTAAATTCTTTGCAATTTCATTATCTGGAGGACTATAATTTCTTATCTTTGAAATAAAGATTTTTTCTTTTATTCCTCTCACAATTGATATCCAAACCATGGCTTGTAAAGTGGTCAGTGAGCTTAAACAGAAATAAAATTAAGCGCAGACATTTCAAAGTTTGTGGCAGTTTTCTTTGTTAGAGCTGGGCTCTAAATTTCCTTAGCTCTGTCATAAAGAGCCTTTCAGAAGGAATGGACTTTCCTCCTAATTATTTAATTTTCCACTATTAACTCTCAAATTTTTGGGACTGAAGATAATATTAAATGCATATGCACATTGGTTAAATCCATCCCTTGCTGGCTTACATTGCTCTCAAGAAATGTCTTCCAGAAATACAACGATTTTTGTACCTTTTTCTTTTTTTTTCCCTTTCTGGTACAATCCTACTCAGCTTTTGCTTTCAAACAAGTTCATAATGAATATACTGGGGAATTGGCCAGCATTATTTTCCCCAGGCAAGCCAAATTTGTTGGCAGATTTTATATCGTTCGAGTGTCTGTAACCTCTTTCTAATGTACTTGACCTATCCAGGTGTCCTAATTAACCCCTGACTCATCTCCCTAATTGTTTCTATCACTGCAGCCTCTAGTCCCTCTTTCAGTTGGGCTCCCTTTTTCCAGATACTAATGAGAAAGCAAAGGGGTGATGTTTGCAGAAGCCTGGCCTCAGCATAGGAAGGCAAAGACTGGCAGGCAGGCGTGACTGCAGGAGCAGAGGCAGATGCCTGTGAGAGGCGTAACCCACGCAAGTTTTACTTTTTTAAAGGAAGAGAAATAAAAGGAAGGGAGTGAGCTTAGATAGAGTGGTGGACAGCCGCTGGTTTTAAGAAAGAGTTTAAATTTAGATGTCACATAAGCTCATCAGAGTTTCTCTGCAGCATGGGAATCAGTTTTGATAACCAACAGGGTAGTCATTCTCAGAAAGGTCATCAGCTCTGAGGAGGAGCGTTTCAGAAGATGCCACAGCTTTGCACTTTGGAGTATTTATAGCTTGGTTGAATCTACAGCCAGACAACAGCAAGCAGGCTGGAATTAGAAAGTAACTTGCCCTTTACAAACACCTTTCTTAGTATGTGGCGCTGGACCTGGAAGTCATGCTTTTCGAAATTCTTATTGCGCATTTTGGCTATTTGTAATAATCAAATTCAAAAGGAAACCATATTGACCTGTTATTTATTTTGAAAATGGTTGTCCTTCCAAAGGTGTACCACAGTGCAGCAGGAAACACCTGATCTTCAAAGTTGAAGATTTGGACCTGAGTACTGGCTGTTTGACCTTGTCTGCATGGTCCTGGAGAAGTCAACCTAAATCCCTACTTTCTTCATCTGTAAAATGTAGGACAACACTACTCTGTATTATTGCTCTAAAATTGTATAAACACCATTCCATGGGTTACTTACTGAAGTCATTGTTGGTCTTTATAATTGAGTTTTGAAATTAATCAAAGCAATAGTTGAATCATCAAAAAATTGTTGGAAGACTCTAACTGCATTTCTGTGCCATTTCTTTCTCTTTTTGTTTTGGTTCAGTTTACATTTAAATATGTGCTTATAAGTAAAACATAGCAGATTTCTTGCGGGCTGATGCTGGTGTGTTTTAGTATACTGTAAGGGTGTCTGAAGAAGGAGGTAGGAGGGAGAAAGTTGTTAATAGAGGGTTAGATTTAGCTATTCTAGAATATGTGGATAAAATATAACTTGAGCATCCAACAGTTATGGAATGATCTTTATGAAACTGTCACTCATACTTAGCAAGTTAGGCACAGTCCTTTGTATCTCTCTCATTTTTCAAGACAGCTCACCTACCCCTACCAGAGTAATGCATCTCGATCACACCATTGTGGCTCCTGTACCACTATACGCCATACAAATGCATTCGTCTGAGCCTTCTGCTGAGGGTGATCTCTGTCCTGCTTCTCAGTGTCTGTTCAGAAAACTGTTTGCCTTGACAAGTTTAATATGGGTGTTGCCAGACAATTTTTTTCTGAATGCAATAGTCCTTTGTAAGGATCACTTACTTAGTATTTATCGTGTGTCATGGTCATTTATGTCTTTAATTCTAATAAAAGATGGCTTCTATAGGAAGACAATGGTGTCTTCCTCAGTGGTCTGCACCATGTTGGGTTTTGGTGTTGGTAAGAATGGAGAATGGTAAAATGCATTACATGGGTCTCCTTGTGCATCAGTAAATGAGAGAGCTACCCTTCTTCCCTGCTCATTTCCTCTCGGCTCTCTAAGACCTTTTGCAAATTGGAAGGGGATGTAGGGATTGAGGGAGTGGAAGGGAAAGTAAAAAAGATTAAGATGTGGGATGTTATGTACCAGTTCCCCGTAATGAATGTGTTCATTTGCGTCACAAACGTGTACTAATAAAAAAAGAATTATTTAGGTATTTGGGAACATTTACTATCCAGAAAACTGAAAGACTGGAAGAGAATATTGAATTTTAAACTTATAAGTGTAATTCAAAATGTTTTATATATATTTAATTTACTTGAGTATATTGGTTACCGGTCTTAGAATAACAGCATTTGTAAATTGAATCAAAAGCTTGAGGACTGTCTAGACTTTATAGGAACTTCAATCAATTTAATGGTAACTAAACGCTTATTAGAAAACAACAAACAGATTCTTTAAACAAAGTAAGGTTAGTTGGAAATAAATCTCTGATTGCAGTAAATACTAAACTTGCGTTCAGTGTTTAAAGAATCTTAAGTATAACAATCTACTAGTGCTTCTTTTCAGTGCAGGATTAGCCTTCATTTATCATCTTACCATTCTAAAACCATCTTCCTATGATTGAAACAGTATTTAAAGAATAATAGTGCTACAATCTTAAATATATCTAGAATTTTACCTTCCTTTCTGATTTCCTTGGTAAACTTCAGAGGCATTGCCTGACCTTAATCATTATCTGATCTAGCCCCAAATTTGTAAAAGAAAGAAAGAAAAGAAGCTGAGACCAAGGAAAAAGAAGCAAGAATATGAGGTGAATTTTTATCTCAGCTTCATCTAAAGAAAAATACATGCAGTCAGTTGTCCTGCAAACTTCCGTCTCTCCTTTTGTGGCCTACGTGATGTGACTGTGGGATGATCAGTGAATAAGCCACACATAAAAATTCAGGATTATGTTCCATTCCTAGCACAAGCATCTAGCTATATGGCAAAAGTAGATCATTACAGAGGCACTCAAAAAATAGTGTTTTTCATGAGTACAAAAGCATCATTTCTTAATTTACAAGTTTAGGAAGGTAGGAAATGGTGAGGTTGCTCTCTGCTTTCTACTCATTCTCAGTATTCTTGTGCATTTTTATTGAAATGCAAAGACTGCCACACAGTAGATACATAGATTGAATCAAGTTACAAATTATTTTTCACTTACAATATTCATTTATAATTTTATTATGAGTATTGGCTTCATATCATTAAACAGTTCTCCAAAATATGATTTAAGTCCCTTAATAATCCCTTAATAAATCCCTTAATAATAATCCAGTAAGTGAATTTATCATGATTTATTTAACCATGTGTCAAAAATTTTTATTTTTTATTGTCAAAATATAACAAATAGTTCTGTGAATAATTGTTTCTGCATATTTTTATTTCTTTGAACCAAATTCCCCTAAGTGCAATTGCTGGATCAAAACAAGAAGATTTTTAAGGCTCCAGAGAAAAAAAGCAGTAAATTATCCATTTTATATATCGTCTAATAGCAGCAAAGTGTACTTAAATTAAGAAAATAATACACAGGCTGTGAAAGTTCTGTTTTGTCTTCGAGGAATGCTAAATGAATGCTCAGTCACTTACATTCCTAAATTTTTAATTTTTGTAAAGGATGTAATGCTTTGTAATTAATCTTTCCAACTTTTGTATAATTTAAATTATATTTTGTATAATTTAAATTTAATGATGATCCTGATCCAAAAACCAGAAAATTATTAATAGATAATATATGAAAATACCAAGATAACTGACCAAAAAAAAAAAATTGAACTGATTTGTTTTGGTCCAGGTTTAGTAATGAGAAAATATTGCTTTGGACTGAAATATTGAGATCCAGTTCTAGCTAATCCTTTAAGTAAATTTGACTTTAGTGAGTTACTTCCTGGTTGCAAGCTTCACTACCCTGCTCTGAAGTGCTCTGAAGTGCTGGAATTGAGGAATGCAGGGTAGCTGCAGAGTCTCTCTTGAAGACTGGTTCCTGTTCCTTATTTTATGAGTCCAAGGCTTTGGGCTTGAGATGGTGGAAACCTAGAGACTGTGGCTTCTATTTCAGATTCTGGGATTGTTCCAGAGCTCAGGTCCACTCTCGATTGACTTTAGTGTCCTCCTTGAGAGGGAATGGAGGAGACTCAGTATCTACACTGTTACAAATTGATACATAAAAGGGCCTTTCGGGGGGCCTTCCAGTTCTTAAAACAGGATGGATTATTTGTGCTTACTCAGCGTAGAGGCAATTCTTGGCCCAAGTATATTTAAAAAAAAAAATCCTTCATTGGAGCAAATGTCAAAGAATCTAAGTACTTTCAAAGTCTTGCTTTCTCCTAAAGCTACTTCTCAGAGTTCTGGTCCTTTAGCTGGAGAAAATATTCAGAGTATTCTATAGCCTGAACTCTTCATGGATGGACCTGCATGCTAGTTTAGGAAAGCATCGAACAGGAAGACACGCATATTGCTGTTTCTAGAACTTCATTACAGAAGTGTGTCTATGACAGTGGTTAAAACCAAACCATTGTTAATCTCCTGTTAGGTTGTTTTGAAATTCTGTATCATTCTTTGGTTCTTTTTTCATTAAAAAAATCAGAATCAATGTGGGTCAGGTTAAGCCAATTATCCGTTCACAATTTACTTGATGCAACCTGAGAAGATTCGTAAGTGCTCCGGTACAGAAGCAAAACACCGGAATTAAGAATGTTTTCCCCCTCTTTGAGAGGCTTATTTTAATGCCAAATCTTACCTGTTTAGTGCCAGCTATGTCACCCTTCTGACCATGGACATGGAAATGGAGTCCTTGGTGCAGACCATTAATATTGCCTCTAACCCTAATGGAACAGCTCAGTGATTTCTTTATTCTGTGTAAAGCCACGTGAAAAAGGAAAGCCAGGTTTGTAAGTACACAAAGACATTCCATACAGACAAATCAAAGATACTGGGGAATTGGCGAAACATGCTGGTTTAGTATATACTTTTGATGAGAGTATATTTCCAGGAAGGGTAAACACATTGATAAACTCATTGCTTTTGGTCTTCCGACACAGTTTGTATTGATGTTTTTTTCAGCTCTGGGCACAGATTACAAAGTATATGGTCAATTGATTGTGTTTAGGGCTCTTAATGACAGGAAGGAAGATTGAACTTCTCTCCCTATATACACAGGGAAAGTTAGAAGCATTTTTGTTTTGGTTTTAACCCAGTCTTATATTTACAACTCTGCTTTTAGATTCTGTTACTAATCCAGCATTTATTTCATTATTTACTGTAATCCATAAGAATCAGTAAATGAATATTAAATAGGTCAACCCACTTTGAGGTTTTGAGTCCTTATAGGAATAAAATTTTGAGAAAGTTGTTTGAAAAGGTTTACTTTGTTCTTATAAATGTTTTCTATGACTAATATCTATCATATGTGTTGCAGACATAAAACTTAGTGAAGATTAGTATTTATAAATATTTAGATAACTTTTTTCTTTTAATTATCTATTTCCCTTTAATTTAATATACTTATTGTCAGCGTCATGAGCTGTTGGATTCCACCAAATGGACAGTGGACAATGTTGGACAAGCAGTCTTCCGCTTGTCTTGTAGACATCAGCCTCCCTGTGTCCACTTCATATTTATGTTATGGTGCAAACTTCTGTGAAAAGGCTTTCAGAAGATAACTGTAGGAGTCAAAGTCTTATTCATCAGAACACTCACTTTAATAGAGATAAGAAACTCATTCCCATCAGTAGGTTATTAGCAGCTACAAATAAGCTAAACTCACATAAAATGCTTTAGTAGAATGTGGCTATAATTAATTAAGACACAGGTTGTTTATAGAGAAGGGAAATAGATCAATTAAACAAGGATTTCTGAGCATGTATTGACTGGGGAAAGGCATTATAAAATTTATATCCACATGCCTCAGAAACCATCATTGTTATACAATGTGCAGACCAAGAAAGAGAACACTTCAGTAAATTACAGAATTGATTCAGGGGTCTTTGCAGCAGCTCATGAGCCTCCTTCCTTTAGCCCATGCAGACATATGACTTCTCTTCCTCACTGTCTACAAAACAGAAATTGATTCCTCAGAGAAATGGATTTGAACCCTCTAGACCTGGGTCAACAGGTCCAAAGAAGAATACGTTGCAGGAGAAGACCAAAGAGATGAAATGTGAAATTGCATTCTGATCTACAAGACCCATATTCCCCCTACCCTGCTTCTCCCAGAAGGCCTGCAGCCACCTGTGTGCTGCTCAGTCCTCTCCTTGGACTGAGAAAGTGAATAATCCCAGAGAAAATGAAATCACAAATACTTACATGTAAGCAGACAGCAAAGAATCAACAGGTAGCTAAGCATCATCCATAAAGTGAAAAACACACCGAAACAAATGAATAAGAAAGTTCTTAGAGGGAACATAGTGTAAGAGAGTAAGGAAAATTTCAAGTGAGTCCATATTTTAATATGTGATAAGCTATTGCATTTACTATAAAGTATTAAAATAGTATAAAAACAATATTAGGAAACAAGAGCTCTTGGCATTTTTAAATAGGGCACATATGTGAAAAAATGTCAAGGCTTTTGCAGAAGTCATTAAATTGTCTAGAAAGGAGAACAAAAAGCAACACTGAGAGAAAAAAGATAGGAATCAAAAATGATTAACTGAAGTAACTTCAATAAGAACAGATGAAAATACAAGGAAAAATATTATTCAAGAAATACCATGTAAATTGTGAGGAAAATAAAATTTTAAAGTAAAAGGGATCAAATACCCAGTCTAATTTATAGCAGCACAACAGTGCATACCCACCTAATCACTAAACTATCAGAATAACCAGAAGAAACACTACATCTTCAAAATGCTAGGAAAGGGAAAGCAGCCTCCTCTCAGCAGTAGGTCGTAGGCAACAGTGGAGATATGTCCTAAGATCTGAGGGGAATAGGACCTGCAATGTAAAATTCCACATTCACTCAATTTATCCATCAAGTATAAAAGCAGAATAAAGACATTTTCTGTCATGCAAAAACTCATACTTACACATTACCTCTCAAAAAAAGAAAAAAAAAAAAAAACCTATCTTAAGCTGCTAGACAGTGATAGAGCCAGAGGAAGAATTATCTGAGAACCAGTAAAACACAGTACCCTAGAGACCAGGCTTCGGATGTGGGCTGGTGCACGCAGGAGCAGGCAGGTTTGGTAGGAGCCAAGAAGCCTTACTGTGAGAGAAACCTCCATAGGGAAAACACGGGGTAAGTTGCTATTATCTTGATGCATTTGGGGAAATCCAATCTTACTATGGATTTGGCAAATCTGTTGGAACGCTTTAAGAAATTCAAACAAATGAAAAAAGTGGGACACTTATAAATCCAAGTAAACACAAAGTCTTGTGAATGAGAAAGTAACCTTAGTATACTGAATTGCAAATGCTGGTGTAAGATGGCCTGGGAGATATAAGTGGGCTGAGCTAGGACACAAGAATTAACACTTTATCTTCTGTAACAAGAAATTAAGTAGTTCTGTAACCATGCTAATATTTATAAGGTAGCCAGCAGCAATATATAGAGTTTGGAAATAAATGCTTGAAGAAATGTCTAAAATGAGTTGAAAGTTCTTGTTTCTAAGGTATGAGATTGAATATTCAAGCTAGAAAACAATGAAGTATGGAATTGCTTTTCCCCCCATTTTTAGCAATAAATTTAAACTTTAAAACTCCTTAAAGAAATGAAGTGGCAGGAAAGGGGTGTGTACCAAGCATTCGGGAAGTCAAAGTCTTGTTCCATCCTCCTGGATCAGGTGTGATGTGTGAGCGTGGGAACATCTGTACTAGCAGTGTGTCTTTGTAAACTTCCTGTATAAATCAGTCACTGAAAGACCTTTAACAATAGACCCTAGCTCAACTCTACAATTCCAAGTGTAGTGTCAAACCATAAAAATAAAGTAGATTTTCACAGTGGAACATCACATCATCATCTAAATCCATACTCACTGAATATATATAATCCTTTTTCATTATTTTGTAAGGTTCATGCTGTTCTTACAGATAATTCATTGTTCTGTAGCCTTAACTCAAAAATGAACTACATGGGGAGCTAGAGATTAAATCATCCCTCTGTCATTTGGCCAAGTGACCCATTGGCTCATGTACTGCCCTTGGAATGAGAGATTTTAGCTTTTTGTTGGCTCTATCTCAAGTTTTAACAAGTTAGAATGTGGTGAAAGATCCATTTTTTAAGTGCTTGCCCTTCATTTAGTCTTTTGATCAGTGGTCTTCCCTAGTGAACCTCCAAGTTTTGGTTACCTTGAAGTCTGGATTCTGCCACATTTACAGGAAAATCAACTTGAGTAGAATAAAATAACTTAGTACCTTATCTAACAAGGACAGATTGATATTTAGTCTTTGTATTACTCTTTTTAATGCTATACTGACTCATTTTCTTGATAATATGCAGATGTGAACTGATTAACCATTCTCCTGAGTGACTCCATTGAACAACAACAACAACAACAACAAATCAGTAATTTTTGACTTTAGCAAAGTCACACAATGTGTGAGATGCACCCTGAGAAAAATTTCTCTCTCTGGCTTCTGGTTACTTACCTAGCCAAAGTAGATGCTTGTTCCTGTTACATTTATGTTCACCACTCTGTTACTGATTATCTCCTTATTATGGATATGATTGTCAGTGCAACAGCTTCTACACAAGTTTCCATGGCCTCGTACTTCTGGGAAATTGTAGAACAAACCATCTCCTACACTGTGTGACTTCTGGCAGGTCAAGAACTTACTAATTTTTTTTCTCTCTGTTAAACAGAGAGTAGTAGCTTACATTATTTTAAAAGATATTTATAGGTAGGCTTAAAAATAGAAGTAGTAGGAGCTAAGAAGTGAAACTTATACAGTCATTGAGAAATTTAAAAGTTACAGAGTATCAGTATGATTCAGGAAAAAGAGAAGATAATTCAGAAATTCTTAACACATGATTCTATTCATTTGAGTTCAAGGAATTTCAGCTATCCTGATGTGGAATGTGGATTCATTAGTCATTGTTGATTTTCATTTTTTTCTTCTTTTTTCTGATATTCTTCTTCTTTTTTTTTTTTTTTGTACAAGGGATTGAACTCATGACCTTGTACTTGCCAGGCAGGTGCTTGCGCCAGATTCTTATAAGTGACTTTGCAGAAGGCTGTGAAGCAATGCTTAGCTATTGGAAGCATGAGTAGAAACTGCCTGTAAGATGGCATGTGTCTTGGCTACTTTTCTCTTGCTGAAACAAAAATACCCAGTTAAGGGAAGAAAGGTTTATTTAGCACACAGATTGTAGAGGTTTAAGTTTATAGTCAGCTGGCTCCAGAGCAGGATGACACATGGCAGAGAGTCATCACAGGAGAAACAGTTCATGGCTAGCAGAAAGTAGCAAAGCAACAAACAAGACAATAAAACAAGCCTCTTCCTGTCTCTTATGTTGTACTCCGACTACAGGGATTAGGGTGGGGTAAACCATCAGTGGATTGATTTAGTAATCACATCCCATTAATTCTAGTATCACACAATGAATCAATCACACACTCTAGATTCAGCTACTTTAGAAACAGCCCCAACTATGACAACAGGAGGCCTTAGGGGGACTTCTTGACCCAAGCCATAACAGCATGTAAATCTAATGGAACTGAGAGAAATATTTAAGAAACTAAAATATATCCTCTTTCTGTTGGAAATTTAATATACATTCATTAAAACCAAATTTAAAAATAAAACACCTAGAAATAAAATTTAAAAATCATCCAGAGTTGTAGTATCAAGGTCAATCTCTTTTCAGGAGTTTATGAAATGATTATGATCCAGCTATATAAAATAGCTTTGAATCCTATTTTTCACTTATTATTATGAAGAATTTTTCTCTTAACTAATGCTCTAAATCTTGGCTCAAAAGATAAAGATGCCTTTCCATGTTGTTGCATTCATCCCATGCCCCCTCCATAGTCCCCTGATTTATAGCATTATCACCTTGTAACATAAAATATGTGTCTGTATATATTGAGTCCTGACCTAGATCTCCAATCTCCAAACAAGTGTATGGCGAAGGCTTAAATAAAATGAGACAAGTGAAGTGATTTTAGGGCTCCAGGAGGGTCAAAACCCTTTAGCTGAGTTGGAGACTCTGAGTGCTAAGACAAAGATTTCTCTGAACTGCCCATTTTTATTAGGTCCAACAACAAAGGGTGGGGAAACTGAGGAAAACTCAGGCAATGAGCAGGACCTTGGGAGTCACTTAAAGGGCGTTTTCAAGTAATGAATCATGTCACTTTAGAAGAACTGTCTTATGAAGACATGGTAGGAGAGAGACTATAGGAGTAATTCCTACAGCTGCAGTCTCTCTCTACTTCATTGATGTTTGAGCCAGGTGTCTTCAGCTGTGGCCTTATCTTGCCTCTTGAGGTATCTCTGATCTCACGGGCCACTATAAGCCTCAGCCAGGACCAGTAATTCGTAGAGGTTCACTTACTATGAATCAGCTCTTGTCACCAGGAAAGGGGCCAAGGCTTAGAACAGACACACAGATAAACATAGAAAGCCAATTAGTTAATTTTAAACCCTGCTCAGAGCCGCTTCATAGTGGTCTCCAACATGTATGGTTTAATAATTTGCTTTGTTTCCTCTGCTAGAATTCAAGCTTTGTTTGAGGGCTTTGAGATATGTGACATGCAGCAGACATTCAGAAAAAGTTGTAGTCTAAAAGTGCTTTCAGAAATGTTTTGAGATGTATATGCTCTCCTCAGATTTTGAGGAGGTTAAGCAGACTGGGAGGAGCTGAACTGTTGGTGGTGCACACTCAGAAGCACTGTGTGTGGGAATCCAACCTAGGCTATGTAAGAAGACCCAATCTCAGAAAGCAAATAACAAATAAACAAAACCTAAGAGAAAAAGAAAAAAGTTGAAATAATATGCACCTCTTAAATAGTCCATATCTTGCTCTTATTATTTCTAGCTGACGCAGCAATCAACACTTTAGACCAGTTAACTTCAGTACAGTTCAAACATTGAAAAACAAAACAAAACAAAAATGATTTGCAAATTAGGTAACCCCAGGGTCAGTACAGGCTATGAGAGAGGACTGGAGTCAACAAGTGGTCTGACCGCATTTATAGAAAATGAAAGTAAGGTTTGGGGACAACTTGATTCTTTATAGTACCTTCAAGGGTCAGCTACTGTGTTTAAACTATGTATTGGTTTGGTGTGTTCAGCCCAGTGCAGGAGACTTGTTCAAGTAAGTGACTTCCTGTAAAACTGTGTTTAGCAAGGTTATGTTGCTCTCAACATAAGTGATTTAGTGAGAACACTAAGGAGAAAGTCCGAAACAATGTAAGAGAGAATGTGAAGTGAGGAGTGGCTTGAGGACTTCTAGTATGTACAGATGACCCTCAAAAGAAATCTTGATGTAAACTTCAACATGAAAAGTAAGTTTCTATTTATTTGTTAAAGATGGGCAAAATAAG
This sequence comes from Cavia porcellus, assembly GCF_034190915.1. Classification (NCBI taxonomy): domain Eukaryota; kingdom Metazoa; phylum Chordata; class Mammalia; order Rodentia; family Caviidae; genus Cavia; species Cavia porcellus. The sequence continues at coordinate 74,607,681 of NW_026947494.1, read as the reverse complement.
TGGTTGGTTGCAGTTCAGAGGTGAAGCAAATGGGACCCTGTTTCACCAATGTGGTGGGGAGTGAGAGTCAGAGGGAGAGAGAGAAGAAGGATAGGTGCAATATAAAGGGGGCTGTTCAGAGTGGAAGAAATTGATGGTACTGTTTATTGAGAAATGATGGGATCTGAAGCACAACAAAGACCAGCTGGAGATATGTGCCAGACAACATGATCACGCTCCCTAGCTGCATGACACTGCAAATTGTGAGGTGGTGTTAAGGGGAGTTGATACAGTGGGGCAGATGGTTCCACTCTGATTGCCTTTCTTCTCAAGATTGTTGAATGAGAGTTGTGATAGGGAGGAGGTATGGAACTGAGCAAAGAAGAGAAGCTATGTAATAGCCACCCTGGAAGGTAGAGAAAAGTGTGTGAGAGATGTGATCATGGAGGTAACAAGACTTGTGTGACTGTGTTTTCAATCCAGGCGTGCGGGCTCATAGATATAAACTTGCACAAGGTGGAAAGTTGGATTTAATCAGGCAGAGTCAGTGTTTTCAAGGGAGGACAGTGCTGTAGTCCATATGCAAGGGAGTCAGTTGACATCAGTCTGCACTGAAAAGAACGAAAGAGGAGGAGAGTGAAAAGAGGGTAGAGTCATGGACTAAAGGTCCCGGATGGTTGGAACTGAACTCCAGAAATGAACTGGAAAGACAAGAGCTGGTTCTGAGTAAGAGGGGAATGGACGAGGCTAAGCTTTTAACTTTGTTGCTGGCCACAGCTACTGGCCCTAACTAGATCAGAGTGACTTCAAAGTCTAGGGTATGCAGAGTGTACTGACCTAAAACCAAAGAAGCAAAAACAAGACAATTCATAGCTTCTGGGGGAGATCACGTGATTTGTTATTGTTCCATAATTATGTGTGTATTATATTTTATTGTCATTGTTACTATAGTAGATAGAATCATACAAAATTACCAGTATTTGGCTGTCTTTGTTTGTTAAAAAAGAAAGGAGGGGGCAATTTCATATGATTCAGTGTAATAGGTCTGCTAGTCTGAGCCCCTTGAGTGCCACGTTCCATTTCTCTATTTCAACTGCAATGTTTATCACATAATTAGTATGCATTAATATGAGCAGAGTAAACAAGTGAAACTCCACTGATAAAGCCCACACTAAGTGTGAAGGCAACATTGGTTATATTCTGGTAGGTTAAGTCTTCTCAGTAGCACTCTGGAGAGTTAATAAAAGACAAGGGTATTTTCAGGACATGTCAGCAATCAGCAGTGGGTAAGTGAGACCTGTGTTCTGACCACTTTCGTATGATTCTCTTCTGTGGGATCTTGCTAGCACCTGTGACCTGTTACAGCCAGTGTTTCTCATGGATGCTATTTGCCCTACAGAATGCATGACATCTTTCTGCAGCTGTAGGTGCAAAACAGATAGAATACAACTGGAAACCCTCAAGTCTATTTTTATAGACATGTATTTTTCATTTGCAGACTTGATTCCTGGAAGACACAGACTTAGGATTATTCAGATGTATCCGTGACATTTTTTGTGTGTGTCATAGAGTGGGTTAGTTCCCTCCTCACACCATGGTACATGTCATAACTTCTTTACCCCTGAGATTCTAGAGGGACTGGAGCCTCAGAGTGCTTCCTGGGCAGGGCAATGCCGTGCCCTCTGTAGGCACCAAGCTAGAGCGGGAAGAGCAGGCAGGATAAGCAGTGTTCCAACCTCCCTCCCTTGTCTCCATTTTCTAGATATGGATGGATGGTGACACTGTATAAAAAAGACTAGAATTCCTGTACACTGCTAGCCCTTGCCTTGTCTGCCACTAAGTTAGAAAGTTTGTTCTGTAACCTTGGTGACAGTAAGTATGTTTCCCCCTTAAATGCAGCCACCATCTGTACATCCACACCTGCAACTAATGCTTCATTCTATAAACTTTTATCTCTGAGCTCTGCTCCTGAGGATATACCTGGGAAAAGAAGGCTTTCTTCTTAGCCACTTGCTTTTAGAAGTGAGTGGTTTTCCGATTTTTCTGTTAAAATTGATTCATTTACAGTAATTAGGGGCTGCAGGAAGAGATGATAAAGACCTTGTGAGTTCAAGAGAGAGAAAAAATAAGGCTAAGTAAATGGTGAAAAGGGCAGCTTCAGTTTCGGAGCTGATTTTTGAGGTTTCACACAGAATTTCACTTCAGTGTAGACTTGTCAATATTCTGAATTTATTCCTGTGGGCTCTTCCCTCTCCATTCTGCAGCACAGATCACTATGTTGCTTTGTATTTATTATTATAAATAATTATGAATATTATATAATTTCAGTTATTATAAGTAATTAACATTTATCCTCGTTAAGACAGAGTGAGAGAGCAAACTTAGAAGTGGTCAGCTTATTAATACTAACACGCACATGCCGAGAGAGAAAGAGAGAGATCACTCCCTTCTTGGATTTCACTTTCCAATTTTATTTACCTCTGCAGTAAAAATTCCAGAAACTTACAGTGAATTTTAAATTTCCCATAATTCTGAGTAGCATGAAAAAAAAATCTGTCATGGCATTTTGCTTCATCCTGCCCGTGACATGAGCCGTTTCATTTGTGAAGGGGATCCATGCTGTGTATACTGCCTGCCTGTAAGTCACTGAGTAGCCACTTAGTAGGTTGTTAGATGAACTGTAGTTATATTTCAGAACTTGTGTCTAAGTAACCTGCATTTTGGTTAGTAATGGCTCCAAAGCACTGGATGCTGGCCATGCAGATATGCCAGAGAAGCATTGTTTCCTTTGAATGAAAAGGTGAAAGTTTTTGACTTAATGAGGACAGAAAAATAAAATAATCACATGCTGAGTTTCCAGAGATCCATCATTCAAATGAATCCTCTCTCTGTGAAAATATGAATTGAAAAAAGAAATCTGTGCTCATTTTGCTGTTGCATCTAAAGCTGGGTGAGTTAATATGCAGTGCATAGGAAGTGCTGTGTTATGATAAAAATTGTGTTACATCTGTGGCTGGAAGACACAAACAAGTGTGTGTATATAGGGGAAACCATAGTGTTCATAGGGTTTGGGACTATAATATGCTACAATTTCAGGCATCCATGGAGTCTTGGAATACATCCCCTGGGATAGAGGAGAACTCTGTGGGTGCACACATATGCATACACACTATCTTCCATAGGCTCCTCCACCTTTATCTGTAACCCACATGGAGACCTCCACCCTGTCCTCTATCTAAGCCACGGACCCAGACCAGCCTCACAAGAGCTTCCCCCCAGGATCACAGTTCTGGCAGGGCACACGGGCATAGCCGTCCTCCTGACTCCGTAGACTTAGGTACCCACCTTCTTTTTCTCCATTTCTCCTCCCCTGATACTTGTCCACTGTCTGGATGGGCAGGATGCTGTGAGCTATTTCTGTTTGGTGGAGACAACCCCCAAGTAGAATAACACACACGCATTCAGAGAGGCAGCTTCTAATATCTGCCATTCCTGTCTTTCTGGTGGATACTCAAAAGTAAAATATAAAGACCTTGAGGACAGAGATGGGCACTTTCTGCCTGAATGGCCTCCCCAGCTGTGTGCACAGTGTTCTCTGAATATAGTTGTATTATAGAAATATTTGGATGTTTTTTCTCTTTGAGGGTTGTACCTACAGGCAGAAGGTGCTCACCAACTCAACTGGATCATGAAAAGGAGGAAGGAAAGCATGGGAAACCTTCTATACTGGTTTATATTTAAAATTTACAGCAACAGGGAGGCTAGGAGCATAAGAGGAGTCAAATTGGACCCATTATCATTTTTTTAAATTTTGTGTTAAAAGTTGGCATATATTCATTCCCCAGTGCTTAAGTGAAAGGCAGAGTGATTTTTCATATCAAAAACGGTGCATTCTGATTTCAAATTGCTCAGAAAGAGGTCACTGACTTCCCTGATTCTTTCCTGTGCCCTTCAGCCTGGAGGTGAGGATCAGTTCTCGGAATTACACAGAAGTAAGGTGGTCATTTCTCTGCAAAAGGGAAAAATCTGTAAAATTACAGCCCAGCGGTAGAAAGGAAGTAGGATGACCCTAGCAGGTAGGATGCCAGGTCCAACAGGGGATCTGTGACAAGGAAAATTCAATCTGCTAATTGTTCCGAGAGTTCCTTTTAGATGAAGAGCTAGGATGGCCCGACTGGCCTTTATTTGAAATTAGACTGCTGATTTGGGAGAGCCTCTCAATTTGAAACTAGTGACATGTTCGAGGTTGTTAATGAACCCATGTGAAGGAAACCACAGAAGAATCAGGGCTTATCTTGCCAGCTATTTTAGATCTTTTCCTTAACCACATGATGACCTTTATACATTTTATGTGTCTGGAGTATTTATGACACTTCTATATTTTTATTTTTCTCAATACCACAAAATAAGATCTTATTTTTGCCTGAATAGTTCATATAAAAGTTAGCCACTCTGAAACATTTTAGTTAGTAGAGCATACCTCATACAGATGATGTGAAACAATAAAGGAAAAGATACGGCAGAGGGTGACATGGGGACTTGTGGGAGGGGTGATGATGTTTTAGAGCTTCTGAGGCAATGGTGCAGAGCTTTGTGAAATGAGTGTCTAAGAAGGCAGAGGGGCAGGGCAGATCCTGCACTGCATGTTCTGGGGTGGCACGAAAGTAGTGTGCCTTCATCAGTCAGTGAGTAGGTGACAAGCAGGGACACAGACAGGACCGAATCTGGAGCCATTTGGTAGGAAAGAACAAAGATCGATTTTTCCTTTGAGTGGCACACAAAGCCACTGGAGGGTTTCACAGGGCTCAGGTTGGCCTTGAAATTCACTTGTAACCCAGGTCGGCCTGGAACTCCCAGTGATACTCCTGCCTCAGCCTCCAAAATGCTGGTATTACAGATTTATATTTTAAAAGAATTATTCAGACTAAACCTTGAGCCCTGAGGTCCTGAGTTTGATTCCTGGTATCAAAGACAGAGAAGGCAAGGATGGAAGTTTGCCATAGTTTTAGGAAAGAAAAGATAAAAACAAGACAGAAAGAAAGTGGCAAAAGTGTTATAAAGTGACAGGATTTAGGACATAGTTTGAAGACAGAGTCAAAAGACTACTACGCGGACTGGTGAGGGATGTGAGGGAAAGGTAAGAGTCGGGATGGAACTGTGTTTGCTTTCAGCAAGACTCCAGAGAGAATGCGCTTCTGAGGAGGAGTACTAGGAGTTGGGCATTTGGGTACAGTAAGAGTGCGGTGACGATTAGACTTTGTTCTTGCATGGTCTGCAGTAGGACTGCATTTCCTGGGCTCCTTGCAGTTAGCCTAGCCTCACGGCTCAGTTCCATTCTGCAGGATGTGAATGCTAGTGGTGTGCATCATTTCTAGGCACAACTGGTATAAACCTCCCAAACTCAGTGTTGCATGCTCTTGTTCCACCCTTGGAGAATTTATTAAAGAAGAAAGCAGTCACACGATGGAGACAACACAGGATCCTGATAAGCAGGTCCAAAGCAGCCTGCAGACTGGGAGTGTTTATAGGTTTGGAGAACAAGACATACATTTTTGTTGAGTGAAGCCACTGAGATTCGGTGGTATATCTGATACAGAAATTGTTGTTTTCCTAACTCAGGTACTTTCCAGGTTGGGCGTATACATTTGGGTCAGCTTATTGACGGATCTTATGAACGGACATGACCCCCCACGATAATGAACATCTGTTGAAAAAAGAAGGGGGGCAGTGATTCAGTTTTGAGGGGACTGCAGTGCATATTTCACATCAAGTAGAAGGGAACAGCCGGCCAAGAAGTCAAAGAAGTGGCAAGGGATATATAAGGACAACCAGACAGGTATGATGTCAAGGGAGCCAGTGCCTGTTTCATTTCAGAAATTTAAGTACTTTTGTGAAAATATGACTTTGTCATAAATAATACAGTAATGAAAATTAGGAAACTGTAGACTCTTTAAAAGTAATATTGCCTGCTTAAGAAAAGGAGAATGATCCATCAAGTTTTGGCTCTAAAGAATAAGCCAGAGACATACTCATTTATTATTGGCTACCTGAACCTGGAAGTCTTCTGGTGGGCAAACATTTCTTTTTCTTCCTGTAAGAACAAGTGGGATTTGAATTAAAAAATTATTGTCATTTCTCTTGCTGTTTTGTTTTGCTTATGGTGATGTTTTTCATCAAGAACATAAAGGACTGAATGGGTGTTTTAAATTGGAAAAGCAGATGTGTGGGTCTAAGAGTGTATTTTGAAATCTTCATCTTGTTTTGTTTCATTCTAAATGGCATGAGATGCTCATAGGCTTACTTTACAGTCATGTTTAAATGCATTTATTTTTTCACCTTTTTGATTTTCTTGCTTCGCTGTGCTTTATTTTTGAAAATCAGGTAACGTCCTTGGGGGAATGTTACTGTGAGAATTATAATGGATTTTAACAAATACTCTATAGATTCACGTTGGGAATCACTGTTCCCCTAAGGACTACTCACCAGGCTTCATCTCATCTATTCGCTGTGGTTTCTGTCCATCTTCTTGTTTTGGAGTCTTAAGCCTGTCCTATAACTATCGAGATCATGGTAAAGATATGTTTAGAAAATCTTGTTACTTTCACAGACTTTTCATGTCTCTTCCTCAGTTTTTCCCTAATCACCGTCTCTAAGCAGGCACTGTATATGCTGAACCTACCTACAAGTCTGTTTCAGTCCACTGAGTGTGGCCCCAGGGAACAGCCCCTTTTAAACTGCAGGCCCACAGAAAACGCACCTTGTAATTTATATGCTATTTCTTAGTGAGTATTTCAGAAATTAATAGTTCTTTTAAAATCATGCTCCTTAAAAATATTTTGCAGTCCAGTTTTTTGTTCTTTCTAATACATATTGCATAGTAAAGTCTATAAAGAGTAAGCAGTCTGGTTTTAAGCATGCACTTTGAAATACTGACATGATTTAAAGTTGTTATATCATCAGCCACTTACAATGTCTTCACAGGTAGTTTGACATACAAAGCCCAATCTGTCCTATTTCTCATGACCTCTGTGCTGGACCTTTACCTTTCAGCACCGTTAGGCCAATGTTGGTTTCTAACTATCCTGTTTTCGTTGAATGTTACAGGAAAGAAGTGGGGAAAGTCAGGAAAAATGTCTGTCACTGGTTTCATCCCTTTGAAAAGATTGAATTTGAACAGTAAATGCCAAAGGCAATATGAAAGTCATCAATTCGGAGTTACCAAAGGGCATCAACTTGTTACTTTTCAAGGCTTGCTGTGTTTTATTCCCTATTTGTGCTACGATACCAGGAGGACAAGGTTTTGGCATCAGGTTGGCTCTTTCACAAAACCTTCCTGATTGAATGGACCTCCATCCTGGGTAATCTTTTTCCTTTGTCATTAGAATCAGACAAGTGTGCAAAAAATACTTCTTTCCCCATGTTCATCCAACCACTCTATTGATTTCAGAGAAAGTTATATTGTTTTTTAAATTAAATAAAAACTAAAACTTGTATTGTAGCAAAATGAAAATATAACCTCTTCAGAATTGAATTAGGATATTTAATTGGAATTAGGATATTTAAGTAGGAAAGGAATCTCAGTCAATGTGTGTAAGACATTCTGACTGTGCTGGTTAACCAACATTGAGTTTTCTAAGACTAATCCCAGTGAGCTCACATAACTTGACACTTATTTAATGTTATTAATATGCCAGTTTATAATGTTGCAAAAATATTGAGTAATTCAAGTAATATATTCTCTTAATCTCCAATAAAATGGCTACCCTTATCCTCTGAATTTGTATTTATATTCTTTATATTAATCAACTACACGTTTGCACCATGTTCCAGTGCCTCTTTGATGGTGCATAAAGAGCAAGCTGACATGTAAGTTACTGCAGTGGGTACAGTAATGCATCCCTTCTCCACAAAGATGTCCCCACCCTAATCCCAGGAACCTGTGACTACATGTTCTACAACTGTCTTGGTTACTTGTCTCTCTAGTTGTTGAGACAAAATACCTGAAGCCCAAAGTTAGGGAACGGAAAGTTTATTTCTTACAGACTAGAAGTTTCAGTCCATACTCAGTTGGCTCCAAGGCAAAATGACATGGCTGAGGGGCCGTAGTTCATGGCCACTGCTGCAGTGAAGCTCCAATCAGCAAAAGAAAGATAAGACATGCTTTCTTCCCACTGTTACACTGTATGATGGCTCCACTCCTGGGTAGGTGTAGCACTCATACTACCAATCCAAACCTAGACAACCAACCAATCACAAATGCTAGATTTAGCCATGTCCGTGATTGCATGAGGCTGAGGGGGCATCTGAACATAAACCATAACAAAAACCAATGGATCTGAAGGATGCAGGTGGAAGTATAGCTGCTAAACAACAAATTTTAAAGCAGAAGTATTAGTTTAGATTATACAGGGGCCCAATGTAATCAAAATGGTACTTAAAAGGAGAACTAGGAAGCACAACTGGGGAGCCAGAGGACTTCCATGTAGCTGGCTTTGAACATGGAGATCTGGGGCCATGAATTAAGGAATATGGGGGCTTTTATGCCTGCAGATCAAGGAAAATGATTCACCCTTAGACCTTCAGAAGGAGCACAGCCCTGCTGACACCTTGGTTATGATCCAGTGTGATTCTACCAGACCTCTGACTTGCAGAACTGTAAGAAAACAGAATTGTGATGTTGAAGTTCTAAGTCCATGGCAATTTGTTACAGCAACAGTAAGAAGTTCACAAAGATACTCATGAAACATTCACATTAATCACTTCAGTAGCTAGTGATTGCACGTACTTTTATCTGGAAAGCACGGAGTCTCTGGGCTCTGTGAAAGCATTTCAGTCCTTATTTTACTTACCCTTCTTGTCAGTGACACAATACTGAACAATTTTTTAATTTGTTAAACTAACATAGGTACAGTTATAAAGCCAAGCACAAGCCTTTCTCAAAAAGGTCTGGCTCATAGGGCAATACCATCAGTCAAGAATGTAGATGCTTAACCCAATAACAAATTTAATTTTTCAACCTAGATCATGTTTAATAATGGAGACACTGAAAAATTTTATTGTATAGTTCAGGTAGAAACCAATCACTTTAAGATGTCAGCCACTGAGTTTTTATAGGTCAGTTTATATTTACTTTAAGTAAAAGCAAATATGCAAATGGTTCTTGCAACCACTTAGAAGAAGAGTAGAGTTTATTTCTCCATATCCTATATCACTTTTCTTCCGAGTGATAAAAAGATGTTACTTTCCTTACATAAGATTGGGTGGGAGCCACATCCGCTGTATCTGTGAGTGTCCAGGGTTTTACCGGAGCCTTGGTATAAGTCTCTCAGCAATGCTTTTGTTGAAATTTTATTGAACACTTCCTTCAGAATATAACAAAATGATGTTCCTGTGATTTTCAGTTAATCCTGTCTTCCTTTAATCCATGGTATAATGGTTCCTTCTTTTAAGGTTTCAGACAGTAATAGGTAATGATAGGAGAGACAGGGGCCTTGACCTCTATCAATCCTCTCTATCAGGTTGTCAAGGTGGTGACTGTGTGTGCCCGTGCTCTACCAGTTTACAGGATAATCCTACACCAGGTAAAGGTACTTCTGGGCTGGTTTGTCATTTGAGAGGCTAAAGATGGGAAGATTCAGCCACACAAATTCATCTCACATAATAGCAGGTGACTGAGCGTGATTATTCCACCTGTGAGCCCATGGAACAACCTGATGTCTCAAGATGTTTTCTAAGGTTCATTAGGAATCTCAGGTTCTTCCTGGGGTGAGAAGAAAGTCAAAGACAAATGTGACTACAGCAAAGTGTCTTTTAGTGGTAATGCGGAAGACAGTAATCTCATTAGCAGACTTCAGAATTTCACATGCACATACACTATTGTAAAATGGTATATTTTAAAATAATGTTATAAAATCCAATAGCATTCTGCTCTGAATACACTAAATGATACCATTTTGAATACGATCAACATCTATATCAGATTTGTCAGGAAATTCAGAAGATAGTGGTCTACTGTGAATAATGAGCAATTTAAAACTATATTTTTACTCAGTACTTGAGGAGTCTTTTAAGATAGTTTTATAAAAGAATTAGGTTTTGTAGCTTTCATAGAGATTGGCTTTGTCAGAAAGCGGTTTTTTATCCAATATTCTGATTGCTGTGGAGTCAATGTAAGCAGATTATAAATAATATGAAAATAACCCAAGCTTTAGCTTCAAGAGACGTGGTGCCCTCATTGAGAAATGCAGCTACTTGACAAATTAATGTTGGCCAAATTTTTAAATGTCCTGTTTTGAAATTGTAAATTCTTATTGACATGATCAAGATTTACGCTTTGTCACTCAGCGACTCAAGAAATCTTTACTGTATGTCTAAAATTATGTCAGGATCCTAGTTCCACAAGAAAATTGCATTTTATCAAGAATTTCAGCTTTCTTAGTGGCTAGGCCAGCATTATAGGAATAGAGATAAAAAAGTACATCAGCACCATCGGAACAGAAATAAAGCTATATGCTTGATTAAGGTCTACTTTTGGTTCTTTTTAGTTATTTATATTTTATATTTATAGTTATAGTTTTATTTATATTTCATTTATATTTATATTTTAGTTATTTATAGAGGAGAACTATCATACAAACTTATGAAGATATTTAAAACAAAAAGTAAATCCAGAGCAAGCGTGTATCCATTATCTGAAGTTCTAGAAACAGTTCACATTTAGATGTTCAAAGGTATAAGTCCTTTCTCCATTTATTGTAGTTAGGGGAAATAGGTTAAGTCACTTAATAATCACTGCATACTCTAGAGATTGAATTCTTACTGTTCATCTACTGAATTCTTACTGTTCATCTTCCTCTCTCTCTGAACTCAGAAGATATGGAATTGAGACCTTCTAAACCCTGAGATATGCATACAACTTCTAAGTCATCCAATAAAATAAATCATAAATCAACAGGTAGGCTGTGACAAAATACAGATCTATATTGTCAGAAGGAAAAATTATGCGCAGTTATTAACATTTATCTCTGGCACAGCAGACTTAATATTGCATCATTTTTCAAGCAGCTCAGAAGGACCTTGCCTGTGAATACAGCCTCCTTGATTAGAGTACGGGTATCACAATATAGATTAGATCCCCTTATCACTGAAAAAGTTCATGACATTGTCAACTCTGCCAGTTTATAGCTATGCAGCCCCACCCACCATCATCTTTGGAAACGCTACATTTAAAGGGAGAAATCCATGCCCCATTGCATATTAGGTCCTGTACCCTGGACTGGACACTGGCGTGTGAGTGTGAATAGGTGCAGGAAGACTTACAGCCTCCCTGTTACCTTTGTCGGGTTCAGGAGCACAGGATAAAGTCCTTTTTTCTAAAAGAAACCCATTTGATTTATGGTTGGCACCAGCATTTGTAAATATCAAAATTCTCAACTATGGATAAGCTTCTAACCTTGGTCTGACCTTATTTCTATTGAGAATCATGTATTTTCTGTTCATAAATCTGATGGTATACTTTAACATTTATTGAAAATTTCTCGGGGCTGGGAATTTAGCTCAGCGGCATAAGCGCCTGCCTTATAAGCAGGCAGTCGTGAGTTCAATCCCCGGTACCGATAAAAACGAAAAAGACAAAAAAAAAAAAAAAAAAAAAAAAAAAAAAAAAAAAAATTTCTCCCACAAGGTAACCTTTGTTTCCCACAAGAGTGTAATACCCAGGTTATTTCATGAGATTCAGGAGCCAAGGGTGATGGTAATGGACGGGGCTGTGGAAATGTCCAGTTATCTCACTCCTTAGCTAATTCACTTCTAATTCCCAGCATCTTGTTTCTTTTTCTTTTTCTTTTTTATTTTAAAGAGAAATAAGCACAGAAAAATCAATAGGCAAACAAGTAAAAAACTACGACAAAAGCAAAATGACAAAAACAATAGCAGTATAGGATTTCAAACCAAGGTGATAGGAATTTAACGACTGTTGTTATATTGCATATTGTTATCTTCAAAATAGTTGCTCAGGTCCAATATCTGTTTTGTCAAACTACCACAAGCAGATCTGTGCTCAAATTATAAAACTGCAAACAGTTTTCAGATAATCATAGTCAGAAATGTTAAATGCGTAACTGCCAGTGATTTACCCTGTTAGCTACCACATACCTTGATATTTATCTTCTTAGAATGCCCAACAATGTAAGTATATAGTAAGTTCCCATCTAGAGTCCATCTGAGATATAGCTGAATTTTCAGGCAGAACCGAAGTGTGGCAGCGTACAGAAATACCAGATAGAAGGGCCCATGCCCACCTTTAAGTCTCCTAGAGCTAACTATGCACAGATCTATTAGTCTTGAAAGGCATGTTCCTGAGTTTACTCTCTCAGCTGGGACATATTGCTGGGCGGAAAAAAATGTGTTCTCTTTGTCATTCCTTGTAGGCAGCATCTGCTGGCACCACCAGGAGGTATATCGCTGTTTCTAAAGCTATAAAAGTTAGATTGTTCCCCCACCCCTGAGGATTTGCTGTTATGGTATGGCTATTGTGAATTCTGAGATAACTTCAAATTGTTTTGCATCTTTGGTGGTTGTTTTTTATCTTCTAAAAGTTGGCTCTTTAAAAATGTGATGTATACCACTTCCCAGTTCACTCCCTTTCCCAAAAAAGACCATTGGTTGGAACTATACCATGGTTAGGCACGGACCAGTGTCACCAGTTCCAGCCTAGGGACACTGACTGTCTTGCAGAGACACCCTGGAATTCATCTTGCCAAAGATTGGAACCAAGGCCCTTGATAGTGATGATTTCTTAGGGAAAAATATCATTCTTTGCAGTTTTTACATTGTCCTTGGGTTTTACCAAGGTTTCTCACACGCTTGTGCTTGTGCGCTTACAAATGGACAGAAAAGTCGGAGGTAACAGAGGTCTTCCTAGAAAATTGCAGCAAAGCAAGCAGTGTTACTAAACAGCATCAATCATTTCATGCAAAATCTTTTGTATTTTAAACAGTTTTTTCTGTAATAATTGCTATTACTATTGTTTAGTCAACCAGATTTCTTGACCTTAGCGAGCAAAGGGGGATCATTCTATCATGTACAATTCTTGCAAAATTCCTATAATTGTGGTAGAAGAAAGAACCCTGAGCTGATCATCAGCAATTAGTTACTTGAGTTTTAGACCCAACTCTCCCAAAATGAGTCATGTGGTCTTAGAAAATTATCTAAAAGTCTCTTGATCTCCACTTCTTCATATAAATATAAAGGAGGAAATAGAAGGACCTTGCAAGCTCTGCACCTCTTGTAGCTCTGAAAATCTGAAAATCACTGGTCCTGCAAGCCCTGTCTTTCTTCAGGCTATTGATCACAACCATGGCTTCCCTGCCACAGCTCCTGCTGAGGATAAACCAGTGCCACACTCCCAGTTGCACAGAATTTCAAACGTCCACTTTGTTTGCCTCTTGTCATTGGAGAGCAGTAAGGTGACATGGATTTATCTGATCACTGGGGAAACGCGAATAATAATAAGAACCTATGCTTTGCTTTCCTTGAAAAAATAGACAAGAGGAAAATGGCGTGAATATAGCAGAGCAAAGTAGGTGTCCTGGAATTGGTGATGGTGGCGGAGTAGTAGAACCTGAGCTTTTCAGTAGAAAACATCGTGGGACTGACTGTGAATTGAATTACTGAAGAGCATTTGGAACATGTGCCTTATAAACTTTAAAGTAAGACAGGCTAATTTCCTGAGGTGGTTCTAGTACAGCTCTGCCCAGTGGCAGGAGCATAATCAGATTCCACCTATCCGTCCACTCACTGGTGCTGCACTGGGTCAGTGCCTGCTGAAGGCCAGCGCTGACCTGCAAGGCTTCTCAAAATCCTTTTCAGCTCTAAAATTCAGAATGAAGAATGTTGTCCTCCTCCCCGACCCTGAAACAGGTCCCGGCTTCTATTTGCAGTTTAATAACCACTTGTAGGTTTCTACCAATTAAGAGCTTTTGTGCCAGGCTGTTTATCATTAAAAAGTAATCTATAGTCTAAAAATGACTGTTTTTTAAAATCTGAAATTTATTAACATTTTGTACAAGAGTCAGGGATAAGTTTCAGCTTTGCATTTAGTTCTGTAAATGTCAAAGACACAGCTAACTGGAAATAGGTTATTTATTTTCAACATTTTTCACTGAAAAAATGTGCATGTTTATTTTTGCTGCAATGATAATAACACAGCTTTTCACTGGATTCTCAGATGTACAGAATGATACAGAATGGACAGTGATAAACAGAACACTGGCCAGTACAATGGCTTAGTGTAGGAAACCTGTCAGCTTTGTTTTCTTTTTATTTTGTGCCATCTGCATTAATATCATATCACAAAATTACATCAATATAGTCATATTCTCTTTTCAGTAAAAGGTGAGAATAGTTAAGAATTCTTTAAAAGACAGTATCCTTCTCCTCTGCCAGACATGAGGGTAACCAGTTCTTTTGGACTTGACTATAGTCATCATTTTTGTGCAGTGCTGTTTGCCCAATATTATTTTATCATTATAATTATAGGCATATTGAGGTGTATTTTAATGTCAACACACACATAATAAACTTTTCTATTTGAATCAAATACAGGTTCAAGTGAACTAAGTCATCTTAGATTGATTGGGTAAGAGAAAACTTCTGAGTATGAGCATACTTTATACCATCAATGGAATCATAACTTGAAGTGTTTGCTGAGTGTTAATTGATTTGATATTGTTTCTGTAGGCATAGCTTCAGGAATACAGCTGTATGTGGAAGAGCATGGGTTGGAGGGATACACAAGTGATATATCCAAGTTTTTGCCAAGGAGAGCAAATGTACAAATACTCTTACAAAGCTTCCTCTCTGAGAGTTTTTTCTGGGATGCCCATTATTTGTGAAAAACAATGTCATATATTTTGCATAATTAATTCTATTTATTCAAACTTTCTTATTTACAAAAATAAAAATTTACTTTGCTTGCAAATAATGAGAAGTTACCTGACAAAAACCACAACAAACTTGCCAAAGAGTAGTACTGATGAAAAACGCGAATATTTGATGGTATTAATGCAAATTGATTCATGAGCCCTTAAAAATTAGCATACATTTGGATTTAAGAGACCTATGGCAGGTCTTCTCTAAGTAGATTGAAGTTCCTACTATGTTTCAAAGAGTACATTTGCAATTCCAGCTAAATGAACTGAATCTAATTTATCATCCCTACTCTGGTTTCTGATGTTATCCTAGTACTTAGGCTTGATTGTCAAGTAAGCATCTAGATTCTCCATGCTTTTGCAGAATTAATTGACTAATGTTAGCATTGCTGAGGCTTCTCTGTTGTGTATGTCTCATTTTGGCCTTGAACTTTTCAGTGACATAATCTCCTGTGGAACCATATGAATCTTTTTTTTTTTTTTTTTTTTTTTTTTTTTTTTTTGGTACCAGGGATCGAACTCACTACCTCGTGCTTGCCAGGCAGACATTTATGCCGCTGGGCTAAATCCCCAGCACCATATGAATCTCGTATGTGGTCTTTCTGAGAGTCATTCCACAAACCCCGCACCTTATCCTCCATGTGCTGCGTGTTACAGTCCTCTTTTTCCCTCTCTCTTCTCTTCTGCTCCCTTCTCTTCTTTTATGTCCTCCTTTCTTTCATTCTTCCAGGAATACTTATTGAGGATTTTCACTGAAATATTTTAAGCAAGCCAAGGGCCCACTACCTGATAATACAGTAGGCATCTGATAAATATGTATGGAGTTAATAAATTGTGCTCACTTAGAATGATCACCTAGGAAGCAGCATGAAGACTGAGAAGCAGGTAAACCTTATACGGAGCCTGCTTCATTCCTGTGAGTCATAGCTGAGAACAGTCATTGGGCGGACAGAGTGGGGAGAAAGATGAAGGGAGCAGAAGCAGAGCGATGGACTTGGCACACTCAGAGACTGACTTGTGAGGGCGCTAGAGGTGCAGATAAAGCAATGAGACACATAGAAGATGAGCATTTCTGCACTTGGTAATTTGAGACCCAACCCATTTAAAAGTCTTCCTATGAATCTTTCGTGCAGTTCATCAGGCTGAATTAATTGTTCCATGCCATTACTTTTCATAGCATTATGTTGGATTAAAATGACTAGTTTTTGTGGAGTTTTAATATGGAAAAGTAAGACCTCCCGAGGGCTGGGGTTGTACACGACCCTGCACTACCCTGTGCTCATAGATGCTTGCTGTAGGTTATGATTCCTGGACGGGTCCTCAGGGCTGATACTGCTCAAGGCTGTGAGCACTGTCACTCTGCTGTGCATTTTTCTTATGTCTAAAGATGTAAACATGTGCACATATTTCAGGCTACCACACAATGTGGGTCAGAGTTTCTTGAGTAAGTCACAGTTTTTAATTGGACAAATAATTGTAGACATGTGGAAAAGTTGCAAAGATAGTAGAATGAATTCTGGTATAATCCACACCTAGAATGCCTTTCTAACACCTTACATGACCATGGTATAATTTCCAAAAATTAAAATGAAATCTTTTTACTGCTATTATCTTTTCTAAGCATGATATAATTATCAAAACTGAAAATTCAATGATAGTATAATTAATATATTACATGTAGTTAATGTATGATACAATGCAATTAAATAAACTATGGGCATTATTTAGATTTTGCCACTGATGTTCTTTTCTTGTTTTGGGGGTCTGATCATGGATACTACAAATTGTCCTGTGTTTCCTTAATTTCTTCTCAGTCTCTTTAAATTCTTCCATCTTTACTTATGTTTCATGACTTTGATGCTTTATAAAAAATACTTGTTTGGCTTTATCTCATGTTTTCTCATGATTATGCCAAGATTAGAGGTTTGAGGGGAGCATACTGAATAGGGGAAGTTCTCATCACGTCCTATCAGGTTACATGTTGTGTACGTGCCTTCCTAATGGAATTGGTCAGACGATACTGCATGCCAGTCGAGATGTCTGCCAGGCTTCTCACTTTAGGCACACCAAGATGCTCTAGTATTGTTTCCTGCCCCAGTCCTATACTCAGCAATTTGTTTTAAGAAAGCTTGAGCTTGATTTACTGAGGATGCTATTTAGAATCCAAAATATGAGCACTAATTATGGTGGTCACAAGTTGGGCGGTCACTGATTTTTGGCCTCTTTTAAGCAGTTAGGGAATTCATGTACAACACAGTTGTTCCTTAGTATTGCCAGGGGGCTCGTTCCAAACTCATGTTGATACCTAGTACAGCTGCCTATGTTTCTTTATAAAATGGCATAGTATTTGCACATAACTCCCATGTACTCCTATATACTTTAAATCATCTTTAAATTACCTATAATACTCAATACATATAAATGGTATATAAACGGCTACTACAATATATTGATTAAGTAATAATGACAAGAGCAAAAAAGACTGTGTATGTTAACTACCAGCAATTTCTAAGTATTTCCCACCCATGAATAGCTGCATCCAGGAATATACAATATGCAGATATAGAGGACTCATTGTATTAATGTATGTACATATACTTACATGTGTTTCTGGCTTCATCAAAAGTTAATTGTCTATATTTGCATGCATTTATTTCTGGCCTCTTTATTTTGTTCCAGAGATCTATGTGTCTGTGGTTGACCAATACCACACAGCCTTGATTAATATAGATTTATAGTAAGTTACGAAAATTTACAATTTGATTACTGGATATAGCTGTTTTTGAACCTTTTGCTGTTCATATAAACTTAAAATGAACTTGTTAACATCCCAAAAAAGCTTTCTGAGACTCAATTTTGATCATATAGAATATATAGGTCAGTTTTGGAAAAGCTGAGATGTAAAAATTTAGTATCTCTATCCATGGATATGGAATT
Source organism: Cavia porcellus (assembly GCF_034190915.1). Lineage (NCBI taxonomy): Eukaryota > Metazoa > Chordata > Mammalia > Rodentia > Caviidae > Cavia > Cavia porcellus. The sequence goes on along the minus strand of NW_026947494.1, from coordinate 74,589,835 downwards.
TAACTATTTAATTTTTAAATATTGTTAGTGGTCATTTTGTCACCTCAGTATTGCATGCATTTTATTAGATTTATATCTACATATTTTCTTCTTGAACACATTTGCTTGCTTCTATGTTCATTCCTTGCTATTGTGGTGTTTATTCAACCCTCTTCCATCCCAGTTATTCACTGCTGGCATTTAGGAATAAGATTGATGTTTCTGTGTTGACTTTTTATTCTATAACCTTGCTAAATCACATATGCGGTAGAGACCAATGCAGCCATCTGAAAATAGATTTTGTTTTTAGAAGATTTTTAATTTTAATTCAGTTTTATTAATAGATATAGGATATTCTGCTGGTCTGTTTCTTCTTAGGTAAATTTTGTCCTTTAGCAATTGATTTATTTCATTTATGCTGTCAAATTTAGAATAATAGAGTTTCCCACAGTATCCTATTACTATATTTGTTTGTGAGGTTGATACTGGTAAACCCTTTTCCATTTCTGGTACCAATGATTAGTTTTCTCTTATTTTTTGTTCAGTCTAGCAATGATTGTATGATTTTATATGTTTTATTAAGAACCAGATTTTGATACCATAAGTTTTAAACATTCTTTTCCTATTTTTGATTTCATTAATTTCTGTTCTAATTCATTGTTTTCTATCTTCTGCCTATTTGAATTTAAATTGATCTTTTTCTTTTGGATTCCTATGGTGAAAGCTTAGGTTAGGGCCTTGAGGCTTAATGTAACCATTAATGCTTCAAATTTATCTCTAAGTACTGTTTTTGCTGAGCTCCATACATTTTTACATAATGTATTTTTATTTTCTTTCAAGTTTAAGTATTTTAAATGTACCTTAAAATGTCCTCTTTGACCATGGATTATTTTAAAGTATGTTTTTGAATTTTTCAAATACGTGGTGATTTTCCATATTTTTGTAATTGATTTAGAGAGCTTAATCCTATTATGATCCAAGTACTTGAGCACTTTCTCTTCTTTTCAATTTATCAAGGTTTATTTTGTAGCCCAGAATATATTCTTTTGGGCTGAGTGTTCCATGTGTACTTGAGAAAAATATCTATTCTGTTGCTGTTGTGTAGAATGTTCTATAAATGTCAACCTGGTCAAGATGCAGGTAGTGCTGTTCAGGCCATCCACATTGTGACTTATTTCCCACCTACTTGTTCTGTAAAGCACTGAGGATGCACTGCTGAAAACTCTGACATCTATTGTGTATTTGTCCTTCCATTCAATCCTATTAGATTTTGCCTTTATAATTTGAATTTCTGCTCAATGTACACATACTTAGGATGGCTGCTTACTGTCTCCTACTCAAGCCAGCTCCATCAAGAATACTTTCTGGGGTTCTCATCAAACTTCCCTGAGGGGTCTATGGTTTGTGGACAGGAATCCTGTAGGAAAGTGTGACTCTCTCTACTCTTTATCTGCAGGGACTTCTCCATTCTTACTTGCTCACTTTAGCTTTTCCACTTTATTGACAAACCTTTGTTAGTAGAATCTTCTCACTAGCTTACAGTCTAGCAGTGTTTGCTCCAGGTAAGTGACTGCTGAGGTTTTTTTGCTCCTTTGAAGGCACCTTTTTCTTCTCCAATTTGTGTTATTTGATTTTTTTTCAACTTTAGTTCTACATGCCCAGACTGAAGCCAGCTGTTCACAGATCATCTCTGTCTTGTTGTTATTACCACTCTTTGTGTTTAGTAGCAACTTGTGCTATTTATGGATCACTAGTTTTTCTTAGTATAGAAATCACAGTTACCTGAATGCCTCCACTGGCTGAATTTTATTTCCGCCTTTCTGGAAATATCCAGTCATTGAGTTTCACAATGGAAATGTGGAATTTTCTGCTTTATTCTTGCATATCGATATAAGCCCTTCTGTTCCATTCTCTCTTTGTACAATTTTGTTGTGCTTGTTTGGAAGAAAACTACGTAAATCTCTGTGCCAAACTGTGTTTCACCATGAAGTGCAGGTTAAATAAGTGTGTTGATGGTCTCGGGGATAACTGTGGCAAATGGCAGTCAGCTTTATAATCTCCAAAGAAATGCTTCTCCAGGGATAATATCAGCTTGCATGTCCTATAGCCAGGATGTGTGTTGTGTTGAGTTAATAAAAATTATTTTTCTCAGTAGTAGAACTATTTTTAGTTTTTATCACTGTATAATTATTAGTCACATAATCTTAATAGGCAACTTAGAATTACTTAATTCCAAAAAGCCGTGAATAGCAGTGCTGTGACAGTCAATGCTGAACACCATCAATAATTAATGCTAATCATTAATTATGTTTCATCTAAACTTATACCACTTCAGTATAAGTTTAAATTAAATAATGAAATTTAAAATAAAAAGCCAGCCAAACAGTTTTTGTATATAAAGTGACCTGAACCCTTATGTTATTAAGCAGTGACATAAATTTATTTTTAACAGTTAAGCTTAATGAAAAGAGGTCAGAAAAATGGGGGAGGTCTGTTTTTACTGCTTGAGGCAATACCATTTGTAAGATCATTCAAACCAAATTCCATCTATCACTGTGTGATGCAGCTGTCATCTTTTCAGGATTAGCATATTTGAGTTCAGAAATCGTGCCTCTGCCTCATGGCACTGAGGCAGCACTTCCTAGGGGCAGGGACCTCCTAATGCTCATTTTCCCTTTAACTCCTTTGCATCACCAGTGTCCATGCATTTCCTCCTAAGAACCTATTTTGCATGTCCACTGGGTTTTCTGATGGACACAGAAAGAAAACCACAATCTGAATGATCTCTTAATAATTGTAGTATAATTCGGGAGCTAGTGAGATGCATTTTTGCTAGTATTCCCACTATTATTGAGACTAAATAAGAATGGAACTATGTTGACATCTGTTGAAAGGCTGTTGTCAACACTGAAGTGTTATTTGGAATTCAGGATTATCTGTTCTTATGGGTTTGCCATCACTTTCTGTAGTTGGGTAAAAGGTGCCTGATTTTTTTTTTTTAAAGGGAAAAGAATTACATGGTTCATCACCATAACAGAAATTTCAGATTATTCACTTATGGGTTGATAGTAGAAAATTCCTTGAGGACAGTGTGTAAGTGTTGAATCCACCTGGTTTGTTTGTTTGTTTTGAGACAGGATTTTGCTGTGTAGTCAACTACAGTGTGGCCCAGTCTGACCCCTAGCATGCAGTTTTCTTGCCTTTAGGAGGTGGGACCCAGTGAAAGGAATCACTCGGGGCCGTGCCCTGAAGGAGCTATTAGGACCCTGCCTCCTCCTCTCCTTTGCTTCCCGTTGTTGCCCTGCCACATGCTCTTCCAAGATGTGCTGTGCTGCCATAGGCTGAAAGTAAGGGGGGCCAGTGATCATGCACTGAAACCTCGGAACTAGAACCAGAATTCTTCCTCTTACATCTCATGTATCTTGTTCATGGTGATCGGGAGCTAACGCAGTTGGCAATTGTTAAATGCTTTGTATTAAAGCAAAGTTCTCTATGTTTACCTCAAGATAAACGTCTCTCTAAGGTGGTAGACACCGCAATATAGACAAATGGTGATACAGGCAAATTGTGGACATGGTAATCCAGTTGTCCCACCTCACCTGGCAATGGAACAAATCATCTTTCAAAATAATGCAAAAGATCAGAAAAAGCACAAGTTTGACCCTTGTAACAAAACTGTAATATTTCCTAAAGGGCAGAACAATGGTAAGTCAGAGTTACCTCCCAATAATACATTATCTGCAGATAACACAGGCCACGCTTATGCTAAGAAAAGTATTAATTAAGCCGAAGAAATGATAGAAATCAGTTAAAGCTGGAAAATAAGATTTGGCTTTAAAAATCCAAATAAGGATGATACATCTGATTATTTTATACCTAATGTATTATTTTATACCTAATGTATAATTTTTTCATGCTCAGATGTGCTTCATGACACAGTCCGCTTTTCCTGAAGAAAAATATGCTTCCTAGATTAAGATAATAATTCTAATGAAGAAATAGATTGTTATATTTGCAATCAATAACTATGTATTCACCAAATAAGCGGCCAGTGTCTAGGGAATAAGCAATTATATGAGCTATGATTATTAAAGAAATAATTATGATGAAAGATAAGCCTCTCTTAGTTGTGCTTTTTGTAAAAATACATTAACATTTGCATAACACAGTTACTAATCCATAGAGAATGTTTGTTTGAGTCTGAGAAAATATGTATCTGCTGTGCAGAATTCAGTGCAGAAAGCCTTGGCATTTGTAGGTGTGACGTGTTCATTTGCAGCTGTTCACTAACTGCTGGAAGGGCACTGGCGTACTGTAACTTATCTATGCCATGGATTTGAGTCCTGTGCTGTTGTGTCTCTGTCAGAGACCCAGACTCCCGGGCATTGCCCCTCTATGCGGCTGAGATCAGACAAACAGGGTCTCCTGTCTAGTGGGAGACACAAAAAGAAAACCATGTCTGCTGTTAATAGTACTGGAACCAAGGAAACGTAGTAAATGCATGGAAAATCTAAACTGCAGAGGGATTTGGAGACTGAGTTGTTTGTTACAAACCTGGAAATTCTCAGGGTTCTCCAAGCATGAACATATCACTATTAAGGAGCTTTAATGAACTCTTTAGACATGAGAGTCAAATTGGGTAGTGTTCTCTTCCTAAGAACATGACCATCTTATGCTCCTGAGATCTGGTTTTAAAAGGCACAATATTTCACTAGAAAGTTAATAATAATTCTTAGGAAATACTTTATACAACAAAAAATACCTGCATTTCAAGGGTACTTAAAGTTTTTATTGCTTTCTCCCTGATCTCTGATTTGAGAGTTTTATATTTTCTTAGATCGTGGATAATTCTCTGTGTTTACTTACTCTGCACATATAGAGAGCAAAAGCTGTGTAGGTACAAAGAAATAGAAGCCAACAAGACCAGATTGCTAGTTACTGAAAATACTGTGATGGATCAAAAGTCACAAGGAGGTCTCATGAGGCATGTCCTCTGCATTTACTTAATTATTGTAAAGCTTTACGTTTTTAAAATTCAAATTTAAGTTGAAATGAATTTTATCTACATGGGTATGTAAGAGCTTTCTTCAGTAAGTGCATCTTTTTTTGGTACACCTTTTTTTTGGGATCCTAAATCGAACTCACAACCTCGCACTTGTCAGGCAAGCACTGTGCCACTGAGCCCCTTTTTTGCATCTTATTTTGTCTTCTCTAATGTAAATGAACTTAAAAGTTTAACTTCTGCCTAGTGTCAGTATTTTCTTGAAAGAACAGAAATAACCTATTAAAGTAGCACCACTAAGTTTATTTTGTAAAGCAGAGATTTAAACAAGCCTTTGGGTTTGGATTCATAAGAATATAAAGCCTCTATATTTGAACTGTAATTTGGTAGTGAAACGTATTTTGCAACTGACTTTCTTTTTAAGCATTTGATGGTGTTTCACCGGAAATTAGGGTTTATTGTCTTACTTGTCTAGCTTTTAGCTTTGAAATCAGTTTGGATTTGTTCTTAATTTTATTTCAAAATAGAAACAATTGAATTTATCAAGAAAATAATGACTTATTTCTTCTGAAAAAACAAAAATTATCTCAAACGCCTGAAACCCGCTAATAGTTTACAGTTTCTCTAAAGTGCTCCTTGGTGACTATAAGAAGCCAAGTATCAAAAAAAAATCCACTTGAGGGTTTTCCTTTTTCTAAGGATGAACCCTCATGCCTTTATGTGTTTAACAAAAGAAGCATTTTAAAAATATCTCTTAAAAATAAAAACGTTGAATTCCTGATGTTAGCCAACTGACTATCTATGAAGAAAATAGAGAAATGCTGAAGCACGTTGATCTAAGACCAAAGTACTAGGGTTTAAATCCCTTTTCCATAATTTTTTGATTGATGATAAATTTGCAATAATATTTATTAATTATCTGAATTGGGCATGTTACTTAGTCTTATTACTGAGCCTCAGTTTCTTCATCTGTAATATGGGAATAAAAATAGTCCCTACTCATAGGGATATTAGGAAGGTTAAACAAAACAATGCAAGTTAAATTCCTTCATACAAATTCTAGCAAGTACTCAACTAATGTCAATTATTGTTATTTCTTCAGTTAAACAGGAAAGAGAGTCAGCTCTGTGCTTGGTGACAGGATGGCCAGGAGATGATGGATTTCTTCTATGACCTCGATTGGGAGCTAGCAATCTAACATACATCTTTCAAGGCCCTAAGTGAAATTAACAGGTTGGAATCTTGGACATTCTTTCCTCTCCTCGGTCCTGGCCTCCTAAGAATTCACTGTGATATCAGTGGAATTTAGACCATGGCCAAAGCTACTTTACCTCTTGCCAGTGGTTTCCTGAGAATATGTAGGTACATGCCTTCTAACTGCGCCTAGCATAATCTGAAAAAGATAGAACTCTAATTATCAGCTAACGGTGTTTTTTAAAAACCTCTTTTCAAAGATACAGATATTCTGAAGCATCTTAAGAAATGTCTACCAAGTACTGAGTTACAGGTAAATAGGAGCAAGAAGTTCTGTATGCAGCAAGGTGACTGCAGGTCATGGTAACTCCTGCAGAGTTAAAATGCTAGAAGAAAAGATTTAGAAAGTTTCCAGCATAAAGTAATAATAATGTTTGAGGATATAGATATATATCTTCTTATTTAAATGTTACATAATATATCCATGAGTAAAATATTACATTGGTATGTACCCAAATGATATGTATTATTCTGTAAATCAATTAAATATAAATTTAAAAATTAAAAAATATAAATAAATGTCTGTCGTACAAGTATGCATACTTGTCAGCCCTAAGGTTTCCTGTTCATTATACCATCTTTTCTGCTATTGTTTGACTGTGACATTTTCTTTGCTAGTTAGTAACAGCATTCCATATTTATAAAATGAAAATTAGAAATGTATATTCACATAGCCTGAAAATCCACATAGCAGGAACTTTCATCACATTTCAACTAAAGCTGTGTTTCCTATTGCTTAAAGAACGTTAGTTTTGGTAGTCAGAAAGATATTTTTGAACCAGGACAAAAATACCAGCCATGGAAAGGATCATCGACTCTTTTATCTGAAGACAAACCCAAAGAAATGTGTTGCTCGATTAAACACCCCTGAAATAGACTGACTTTGTTCTATGCAACTGGGCCTCTGTATCAGTGATTTCTGAATCAGTAGATTCAACCACTGATTAAAATGTCACAGACTTTTTTGGTCATCATTCCCTAAACAATATAGTACAAACATTACTTGAATTTCATTTCTGTTGAGGATTATGCATCATCTAGAAATGAGTTAAAGTGTATGGAAAGATTTGCACGAGGTCTATGCAAACATTGCATCATCTTATATAAGGGGCTTGAACATCCATGGTGGGTCATTGAACTGGCCTCTACTTGTCCTCTGCAAAGGCAGCTCCCCAGGCCTCCTCCTCAGTGAGTCACTCAGAATGGCCAGGTGACAGGACACTAAATTAATAGCTTTAACAAGAACTCAGCTGATACTTTTGATCACTAGAGTTTAGGAGATACTATTTAGTGGGGCTTAGACAAAAGTTAGCAAATATACATGCATGTAAAATGGAATCATTATTTTTGAAAGATAACTGGTGAAATGTTAAAATAGAATTGCAAAAAGCCTTCAAATATTTTTAAAGCAGTTTGTGTTCTATACTAAAAAGAACTAAACTCTAGAATCCAGAGCAACATTGTGTTGTGAAAACATACATTATGTGCAGTCTTCAGAACTACTATTTTTGAGGATATTGAGAAGAGTATCAATTGATAGCAAAATATCAGCTCTGTTCTATAATGTCCTCCACCTTTGGAATGCTACAGTACAGTGTTGCTTTTGCTACCAACACTTCCTCTTGTAAGGATGAGCCTTATTGATAATCCATAGCTTTGGGTGTGTTGGCAAAAGACTTCCCCACAGCACTGCAATAAGGGGCTGAGCACGTTTGTAAGGCAGTCACATCACTACTAGGGTTTATCCTGGAGTTTGCTTTGGTTGGTGGCTTTATAGGAAAATATCTTCCTGTCCTTTGGAACCAAATAAGGCATTCCGAGGGATCTCTTTCTCTTCTGTGCCTAAGTTTCATGAGTTTTCCATGCACTGCCTTCCCAGCGACCCCTGACCCTACAGGCTTTGCCACCTGCGTGGTCTGCACCTGTCCACTCCCAAATCCTGCCACCATCCCAGACAGTACACAGAAGGTATTACAGGGTGACCAGCTCTCTGCGTGTTTACTATGCTTCATTTATTCATAGTGACTTTGTCACTTAGGTTGTGTCTACCCTTAGCCTTTGGACTTCACTGACTCATTTTTGTTGTTAGAGTTCCTGTTGTTCCTTCTGACTTTGACTAAAGACATTATCTGCTTTCTAAGGACATGTCAGTTCTTTCCACAGGGTTCACGGAAGGAGCCCTTTGATGTGACCCCAAGTCTAATTAGTTATCAATATGTTATTCAGCCATTATTAGATGAAATAAAAGTTTAGAGAGAACAATGATGAATATAAACCAACTACTGATTTAGAAAATAATGCCTACATATGTTTTAAAAAGACAATTTTGGCTCAAAATGCTCAGATTTTAAGACTCATTAGAAACATATAAAAGCTGAAGTAAAGGTTAAAATTGAAAATGACATTAGTTGTACATCTTTTCTAATTTTTAGACCTACACAATGATGACAAAGTTTAGATTTTTAGGTTACAAGAAGTGTCTGGTTTTCAAAATTCTTTTAGTATAATGAATGTTTTAACATTTTTATGTTTGTAACCATGGCTTTCAAAAGACTCTACCCATCCAAGCTACCTAGATACACAGTTCTGTTTTATCAATACTAAGCCTGGGTCAGTTCCCAAACCTGCCAAACCAAATGATCTCCACAGTAACTTAGGACTCTATGGTTTGAAAGATCTCTACAAAGGAATCAGCCAGTAATTTAAGAGCCATTTCCCCCTAGTCTTTCATAGTAAATGTAGTAACCACCACATGAACAATTGCCTACTCTAAGGATTCTAAGTCTGCTTTTGAAGTGCATTATTAGATATTGCTTTATTTCCTTAACACTTAAAATTTCAATCAGAATAGGAGAGCACAAGAGCAAATATCATATGAGAATAAAGACATTATTTATTTAAACAATTGAAGTGCTAGAAAAAAGCCTTAGTTGAATACCAAAGAATTAGCAAAAACCAGTGCTGTTAACATCTAATTTTCTACTCTATTAAGAGAACACAAATGAGTTGCAAAAAGGGATAATAAATTAGAATCTCTTAGGACAGGGTATTAGTCTGTTTAATGTTACTGTAACAAATCATCCGGACTATTTAGCTGACAGTTCTGGAAGCTAAACATCTCAGATCAGGTTGCCTTGCCTGTTCAGGTTGCTTGAGGACTCCTTCAGCAGATGGTACCATAGTGAATACATGTGGAGAGGGAGGTGGCACAAAGTGAAACAGGTAGACAGAGGTTGGAAAGGGCCAGTCTTACTCTCTTCTAACAGTCCTCTCTTGAAAAAACCAACCGCATGAGATCAGCATTAATCTCCCCCAAGAGACTGTCCCCTACCCTCATTGTCTTGTACTAAGTCCTACGTTTAAAGGCTCTCTCACGTCTGACTGTCATCCTGCTGAGGACCAAGCTGATAGCGCATGAAGCTTTGGAGGACAAACCACGCTGAAACTAGAAGGCCACATAAAGTGAGGAAGACGAGAGTATCCCTGTGTTTCCTGGTAGCTCTCGCTTGTCCTATCCATGGTGGCACACGGAGGGTGTGTGTGATTGGACCCTAAGGAGCAGAAAGGCGGTGGAGGATCAACAGCCAGCTTCCTGGCTGCCTCCTCTTTACCACCGATGACAGAAAGGGAAAGTGTGATTCATGACAAAAGATAAATACTGTAACAGGAAATGGAAGAGAAAACTTCATATTCCTGCAATCTAATTATGAATGTCCGTGGAAGAACCCCGGGCCTGATGTTTATGTTGCCATTTGAGGTGCTATGATAATACTTCTGATACCTTGGGGCAACAGAAACAAAGTCAGGACGACTTTTCATGATTCAGTTCGGTCACTGTCTTAGTCATGTTCATATTTTTATAACCTGATTCCCTTTAGCTCTGTGACTCTTGGTGGGGCATATTGATACACCTGCATATTACCTGCATATTAAGTGAGTCATTTCTGATACACAGTAATATCACGGAGTGATAAGATCCTTAACTAAAGCAACTATTCGTGAACTGCTTGCAAAAAGTGGATTCTGCTACTTTATGAGCGAAAGATATTCACTTTGGGATGTCTTTCATGTGATGAAATAAATGGATAAAGTAAGCAGCTTATGAGATTTCCAATTTAAACTTGAAAATAGAATCTGTCCAACACCAAAACGCTGGCTTTGAAAACGGTTTTATGACTAAAATCCCAATTACAATAAGCAAATGGTTTTTACTAAAACCTTGCCTAATTTGATGGTGGGCCTGGAAAACCCTAATCCTTTCAGAAAAAAGAAATGCTCAACTTGAAAGTGTCAACATTGGTCAAATAAAGTGTTTTAATATAGACCACAGGTCTTGCTTAATTGAAAATATCCAGCCCTTCTATGTACTCCTGATCTAGTTTTTTTTTTTTTTTTTTTTTTTTTTTTTTTTTTTTTGTCTTTTTCCTTTTTATCGGTACCAGGGATCGAACTCATGATTGCCTGCTTGCAAGGCAGGCGCTTATGCCACTGAGCTAAATCCCCAGCCCTTCCTGATCTAGTTTTAAGGAAGCATAGGCACATTTTTATCCTGATCGCCATCACGGCTGTGTAGCAGCCCAGAGATGGAGGGAAAGAATTTCTGCCTGTGTACCGAGTAGCTGAGTCTCTGTGGTGGTGCTATCCTGATGGCAACTGTAACAGTGATGTTCCCTTCCATCTACTCTACTTGCATAACTTGTAGTTTGATGCTAAATCAAAAACTTAGTTTTTTGAATTTTCAGTTAGCTTTTCTAAGGAATAAGATATAAATGATCTAAAATCACTAGAAGTAGTAAAATAACTTAAGATTGATAATGAGGATTAAATTGTTGAGAATCAAAGTTGAAAAGCATTATATAAAGTTTTATAAAGATATAAATATTTTTACATTATGTTAAGTATAAATATATGCATGTGTATATTTACATAAATATTACACAGATAGCCTTCTTGTGAGTTAAGTAATAGATCTGACATTTAGATATGCTTTGCTTGTCATCTATAATGTTGATTCTGTTAGAAATTGTAGTTTTGTATTTTAGAAAATATTTTTAAATGCTCATACCTGTCAGAAATTAGTCATAATAGGGTATTTATAACATGGTTGGCATCCTAACAGTTGTACAGCATACAACATCATAAACATAGATAGTGGCCAGAACCCTTTGTCTGTGTTATGGCAAGAGATACTATGCCTGAATAAACTGTTTTGCGACCTTAAGATTAACAAGTTGATAGTTTAGTTTTTGAACCAGCTGTAAACACCTCAGCTTCCTAAAGTTGGAAAGAGCAAATGAAACAAATTATTAAAAAATAAAGCATTCAGTTTGTGCATTAAAAAGTTATTACAGTGATATATAGGCACCGTGTTTAGACAATAAATGCATTTATAGCATTACTTCTTAACTAGTCATGTAGCTTTGCAAAATGGCCCTCTGTAGAGCCAGCGATAATTACAGAGACAAAAGGTCACAGGGTTTTCCTAAAACTGCAGAAGACTGGGTCAGACTTAAGGAAATGAAGAGAAGTTAAAGTTATTCATAGATTACAAAGCTACTTGATTCTCTTTATATGATCTTAGGTTACACACAGAGACAAACATACATCTAAAGTACTTAGCACTGTGTCTGGCTCATAGCAAATATGAAATAATTGCTGTTATCATGAACTTCATCTTCATTTCTTTCTATTTAGAGCACCCAGTAATAATAACTTACAACTTTTAGGTGTGCAGTTTTGTAAACTATTTCTATGCATGGTTGTTTTATTTATCTCTACCGTAGGCTGAGTATAAGTTATGTTCTCACTATGCTTATGCAGAGACAAGGCTCTGAGACATCAATGCCCTAGAGAATGTCAGCGTGGATAATGGATTGGAGCACAGGGTCTGAGTGTGATGGTCTCTATTATCTGCCTGTACGCCTGCTCATCGCTATGGACCACTGACACAGATAAAATAGACCAAGGAAACAAAACTCTTCTAGGAGATCATGACCGGTTTAGTGTGGAGCAGGGTAGATGAGCCATAATGACAGCTAATATCAATCCAAGGCTTATTAAAATGTGACAGATACAGAAACCAAGCAGGTTGGCTGAATTTTTCTTCAATCTCGATATCCTTTTGAGGTGGTGTTATTATGTCACTATTTTTTGCAGGAACAAATCGAGGTTTGTAAAGGTTAAGTTGCTTACCTAAGGTCGCATACCTGGCAAGTTGTAGAACATTGTATCAAACATCATGGCTGATTCCAAAATCCTCAGCTTTTCCCCACTTTTGTGTGTTCCTTCACCTCAGTCAGACAATGCTACATGAGTGACCAAGTGTCTTATTTATAGTTCCAGTAAGAGATGGTGAGGATAAAAGTAGCCAGAATAGTTATTATAAATTCAGATAAATATTCAGAACATTTGCCAGATGATTTAGGCAATCCTATTGTTTGTACTTGATCTGTTGGCAAAAAAGTTAAATATAAATTTAATAGTAGTAAAAGTTTTGTGGAAATAAAAGCAAAAAACTTTTCTAACCATTTCAGATCTGTGAGCTAAAAATTATTTATTTAATAAATCAGATCATTATGAAATTCAAATGTGCATATGTATGCTGGCATTGTAGTGTGACAGCATGATTTTTACTATTATGAAACGAAAAAGAAATTCTTGTTTATGGATGTTATTAAGGAGTGAAGCTGTTGATTTGTGTGGTATATGTCAATAAAAATGATGCTTTAAGAAAGTCCAAACAAGATCCGATGAGCTAAAAAATTAAGACAGAGCTCTGTTTGGCTCTGGCTGTATCAGCATTGACTTGTAGGTAGCAATAGACTGGCTGGATATAACCAACTACATTTAGCTTACAGTAACTAATAAGGTACTAGGTAACTACCACTTCCTATGACTAGAAATATTAAATAGCTTTCTTTGAAGATTTCGTTATTGTTGTTGCTGTTTTGATATACTTGGGCTCCAGCAGAGATAGTAAAACAAATGTACATTTAAAAGTAAATCCAGTTTTTAAAGCTGAATTAATATCTCCAATTGAGCCTTTAAAAAATCAAGATTAATCAGTACTTCATCTGTCTTTTTCATATGTATCCACAGAGCCTAGAATTGTGCAGGCAAATAAAGAGTTTAAAATATATTTATAGCTGAGGTTGAATTGTGAAGACTGTGCATCAAAAAAATTGTCACATCATTGGGACATTTCTATGCCAACAAGTGATAGGTTGGCAGATCCCATGCTGTGGTAATGCAAGTTTAGTTTAACCTAACAGCAAGAATACTGCATTGTATTTATATCTCCCTGTCCTTTCTGGAATCTGGAGTAACTTAACATTTGTCAGTCTTTTCATAGGATTTCTGTGGAAATTGAGACTTGGAAATACATGTCATTCACTGAGGCAGCACGAGGTGCTGTGTGGGGGGCAGCGACTTCCCTCCAGCCTTACTTCTTACTCTGTTGGCTATTTCTGTGGGTGAAATTTATGACCAAACTGGGAGAAGTTTACAGTTGTGAACTATGAAGGATGAATCTTTAGACTGCTCCTGGACGTTTTTAATGTTTCGTGTGAAAGCAGGGATAACTGTACGGCCAAAGTGAAAACCAATACAGTGAGATGCCAGCTCTGCAGAGGTTCTGGAACCACGCATGCATGCTGTGGGATGTTTGCAGCCGGCCTCACGTTACTGACAAAGTCAAGACATTTGAAGGAAATTGTTTCCAATCAATATCCTGTTTCCATATCAGACTGTATTTATGTTGCTGGTGAAATACATTATTAAATCAGATGTCTTCCAGTAAAAACAGTATGGCTCTTTGGTCGTTGCCAAAACTAAGGCCATTTCCTTGCTTGGAAGATGGAGGTGCTGAGTTTTTTGTTTTGCTCAGTATTTGCTGCACTGGAAGCTAGATGTGATACACATAGCTGCAGTCTTGGCTACCTAGGAGGCTAGGGCAAAAGGATCAAGTGTTTGAGGACAACCTGCATGACTTAGCAAGACCTACATGAAAAATAAAGTCACCTACATTAAGGAACACTAATTACCCAGGAACTCTTCCACTTAGGCAAATCACGTAAAGAGAGAACTGGTGCCAACAGCTATTCAGATTCTAATTGGATGAAATCCTAACAAGGGAATGGCTTCCAAATTTGAAGGATATTTGATAGCTTAGATTTTGCCTCTTAGAAGCTAGTGAATATATAATTACTCAGCAACACCAGGGACCCAAGGTTCAATATGTCACTGCAGCCAATTCTTCTGCAACCTTCCTGGACGTGAAATGATTTATAGAGCCAGAGTGGGATGGCTACTGAGGGAGACTGCGAATTGCTCAGGAGGCTTTTAAGAACTAAACAATGTGGTTTCTACGCTAGAGTGGTTCCCTGAAGGCCCTTTCTTGGATTTTGAATTCACCATCAGCATTACCAAATAATTTTGCACCAGCAATTAATATTGCAGGTGTTACCAAATGATAAGACTTTTGTTCTTCTCAGGAGTATTAATTCACTGCTCTGCCTCTGTCTCTGTCTCTGTCACTCTCTCTCTCCTTTCTCTTTCTCTCTCTCTCTCTCTCTCTCTCTCTCTCTCTCTCTCTCTCTCTTCCTTCCATCCATCCTTCCATCTGTCCTTCCTTCTTTCCTTGCAGTCCTAGGAATTAAACCCAGGGCCTCACACAAACTGGGTAAAAACTCTACAAATGAGCTAAATTCCCCCAGCTACTGCTCAGCATTTTACTTGTGAGTCAGCACTTTAGTCATGCTTCTCAGTGTTTTGTCGCTCCTGATCATCTAGATAGGACCAGCAGTTATGGACAGAGTCCTGGAATCTCTTGGGTTCCACGGCCCACAGCATGTTTGTAATCCTGTCAGGGTATAAGAGCGCTCCATTAGGGTAGGATGTCATTTGCTTCTAAGGAAAAGACAGGCAAACTAAAAGGGGTCATTTGTTATTAAGATTTGAGCAAAGAAATCAGGCAGCTTTTAAAAATATTTATTTATTTTTGGTACTGGGGATCAAACTCCTGACCTTGCACTTTCCAGGCAGGCACTTACATCACTGAGCTAAATCCCTGGCCCCAAGACAGTTTTTAAACTTACAGGCAAACTGACTTATAAAAATCAAAATAGCAACCATTACAGAAGGAGGTTTCCAAAGTTATTGCAACGTCTGCAGAACAGCTCTGCTGGCTCCACTGCCCTGAACTTTAGGAAACTGACTGGAGGCTTGGTCATGCAGAAGTTGCAGACACTTGAAGTGACCGAGGGGACCACTACACTGAGTGCTCGTCTGCTGCATAGCAAAGTTCAAGCAAGTTCAGGCTAAGTAAAACGTTGGGTAGGGAGCTCGGCATTGAGCAGCCAGCAGTGTTGGGCGCATTGACAGGCATGTGGTGTGTGTTGCAGTTGGCAGCAGCTGTGATTCACTGTCTGGAGTAATGAGGCAAACACGGAGCGCCTGCCAACCCTCACTCTGCATCCAGGGCTGCCGCTGGCTTTGGGTTACTAGAGCTGCTGTCCTTCCAGTCCTGGCCCCCAGGTTGCATCTCAGCTTGTTGCACATCTGCTTTCACTAGGCTCAGGGACTTGAAGGTAGGGAGAATGAAATTGTGTGGCACTCATGACTCTTATTTGACTGTAGGGCCTTTAGAGGGCCCATCTGTGCTTTCTGTAGGTCTCTGAGAATAAAACTACTGCTGGTCAGCTCGCCCCTCAGATCCATGGAATGAAGGGGAAAGAATAGGCTTGGAACTCTGTATAGTGAACATGCTTCATGGGAAGCTTTGAGGAAGTGGGAGCTAGACAGGAGCTCTCAACTGGCCCAGAGTCCCAACCACTTGAGACTCTAGAAAAATTAATGTCCATGCCATTCCATGTCATGCCTAGCTGACTGACAGTCTTTGGTGATGAGACCAGGTGCTGATAACTTTTAAACTCTCCAGGCTATCTGAATGTGTAGCCAAAGCTGAAAATCCCAGAGATAGAAAGAATGACTCATACAGGGCTTTCTAGGTTTTAGGGAAATGTTAACAAGCATTCATTTGACACTGGGTACAGAGCAAAGCACTGTGAGGATATATGGCCTTATTTTAAGTGACAGAAAGATTCTGGTCTTTACAGAGCCTTGGATTCACTGGAAAAGATATATACATGAAATGAAAGCATGGTTATTGGGCAAAAACTCACAAGATGAAATGGTTTTAAAACAAAATTATCTAAAATGGACCAAGTTTGATCTCACCATCTAACATTTAACTACTGAAACAGACACATTGCATATAACTTTTCTCTCTTTTAATTCATGTTGTCATGACACATACTTCTCCAAGTAATTCTCTGATGTTTTAAATTGATTCCTGGGTAATAAGATCACAGTCAAAAGAGTATGAATATTTTTAAGAGTATTGATAAATATTGCCAGATTGTCACTCTGGTATGCCCTAAGTCTGAAGCTTTCTCTTGTACCAGAGGCAGTGGTTAGGAAGTGAAATCAGTGGATAATCTGAGAGCACAGAGAGGAGGGAAAGTTTGGAATTTGGAGAGGGGTATAAAGGGATGATTCTTCAGAAGAATCATTTGAGCTGGAGGTTCAAGCCTATAATTTCTCATCTCTGAAAGTGCCTTAAGAATATAAAAGCATATTTTCTATACTTTTTTATATTCTGATAATAACAAAGTGAAAGCCAGTGAAAATGAATCAGTGCTGTCTGTCTCTTTAATGCTTCCCAAAGACCCGTATGCTTATGTCTTAGTCACCAGCCTGTGATACCACGGAGAGGTGGCTGAACTTTAGGAGGTGACAGTGGGAGGAATTTGGGTTATCGGGGGTGGCCCCTTGAAGGGCCCATTAGGAAGATGGTCTCTTCTTCTGTGGCTTCTGGCTGCCACTAGGTAAGCAGTCCCACTGCCACATGGACCTGCCATTATGTATTAGGCCACCCATCACAGGCTCAGAGTGACCACTGACTGACCCCTCTGAAACCATAAGCCAAAATACATTTTCCATTTTTATGCACTATTGTCTCAGGTATTTTCTCATGGCGACAGAAATCTAGCACAGTTGGTGATACATTTTAACATTTTAAAATACAAGTAAAAGCTAATTAGAATCCTTCCCACAGGGCCACTGTTGAAGAAAAAGTGGAAGGCTGGTTGGGTGACCTTCGGGTTCCTGGCTAGGCAGGCACTGTGGTCACGTAAAGCGAGTGTGCCTTGCTTCCTTAATCCCTGCCCTAAATAGTAGAGAAAATAGTTCCCCAAGAGGCATCTCAGAATGTTCTGATTGATGTTTGTGCTGCTGGAGAAGTGGAGAACACACAGTTGATTCCATGCTTTCTTATATTTAATAACACATATCCACATAAATAATGTCATTTTGAAGAAAGGAAATAATTTTATTAGCCTAGATTTTCTGCTACATTTTGTTTTTTGAGAGCAAAACATATTTCCTGCTTATTTGATTATATTTAAAAATGTTTATGCCAAACAACCTCTATATTATGTATTCAGTCATCTCATTCTCTTTTGTACATAAATTATTTTACATACATTTATTGTTGAACAAAATGAATCAAATTCAAAAGTTGGGCATCCTCCTTTTGTAGTGTTTTCAGGCTGAAAGACAAAATAGAGACCTGGGGAATAAATGAACAAATGTACTTAGGATGCCTCGAAACTGGAAATAACAAATTCAGAGGAAACAAAAAACCACTGCACAGTACAGAGTAGAGCATGTATCACTGCGGAGTCCGGCCAACCGATGTGCCCTCTAATTTCTCCTGAAAAATCAATTATTAGTAAAAAAAATTAGCTTAGAGACCTCATTCCCCAGGACATTTAATTTCCATTTTATACAGTAGTTTATTCTATAATTTAAAGGAAGGAACAAATTTACAATCAATTTCTTTCTTTACTAAGTATCCATGCAAAAGTTTAAGTAAGTCACTTCCCTCCAGAGTCTCTCAAGATAAAAAACTTATGTGGCAACCTTTATATGGCATAAAACATAGCACATTTACTTTACCTATAGCACATGATAATATTATTTGTATTGTGTTTTATCTGAATATCAAATGTCTGCTAGAGGTACAGGTAAGAGCAGGGACAAGCCAATTATAAAATGTTAACCTCTGAAAAGAAGCTGCCAGATAAACCATAAATATTGTAAAGTTGTACTGTTCACCTTAGTAGGTATTTGATTTGAACCATTTTTATGATTTTGAAGAAAAGTTTATTTCTGGTGAAGGCACAGTTTCAGAGAGAATATTTTTTTCCATGATCAAGAGTAAAATTTTGGATTTGAATCTGTGAGGGAAATCTTATAGAGTTCTTGCAGAAAGAAGCTAAGTTACACTAAAGAGTCTGAGGCTCACAGTTCCAGGCCATTCCTGCAGGAAGTAACTATGGAACACCTTACTCAGCAGAGTGGCTGACATGTTTTAGAAGAGCCCTGGCCCCACAAGATGCACAGCTACCTGAATCCTGTGAACCACAGGCCTTTCAGCTAGCGGCAGAAGCTTGGGAGAAAATTTCTCATTCCGTGAACTCTAAAATCATTTGGAAGTGTACTGTTCTTTTCTGAAAACACTGTTGTCTACCTCTGTGTCAGACTCCAGGTTTACTACTTGTAATTTAATATCTAGCATGCACTGACTGGCCAGGTGACCTGCTCAGGTACCTCTGTTTTGCTCTCTGATTGTCACCAGAAGCTACTACAGGACACTTGACAGCCGTCCTCTCCTCGATTTGGATCTGTGCTTCTTCAGGGTGTTGGTATACAGCTCTCTTCTTTACCATGTCTCCCCTCAAATATCCCACAGCCATCATTGCCCCATTAATTCTGATCCCTTGTGATTGTATCATACTGTATGTGTGAGATTTCCTGCACGTGTGACGTTCTTCTCAGTCCCATGGCATTTTTACTCCTGGCATAAAAGGTATTATTATTACCTAGTGAACACCATCATCCCCTTCCTGAGTCCTCCTTCAAGTTCTTTCTCTGCTCTTGCAGAACACAAATTACACACACACACACACACACACACTCTCTCTCTCTCTCTCTCTCTCTCTCTCTCTCTCTCTCTCTCTCTCTCTCTTTCTGGGCCCTATTAAACATTTTGTTAAATGGGAAATTAATCTCCACTCATGTCGTCGTAAATTAGATCAGGCCACATAAGAAAACTAACTAGAGGAAAATGAAGGGAGAGGGGACAATTTCACAACAGCAATAGGATCAGAGCTAAGAGGCCAGAAAGCTAATCTTAGTGTCTCCTGCCTCCTCTTGCTCAAGTTCCAAGTTCTTCTGCCCTTTCCCCCTCCTTGATTCCCTGTACCTGAACTACTTCAAGAAACAACTTCATGAACATTGATGCCATGCCTGGTCCATGGACTTCTTGCTGGCTTCCCCATTTAGCAGGATAATGGAAACCTTAGGTCTATAGAGATCCTCTGTTATGTTTTAAAAAGTTATTATCATTGTAAGTGAGATGTACAAAACGGTGCTGTGATATGTGCCTGACTGACTGAGCACCACAGTCAGGCCTGTTAACATATCTGTCATCTCATGATCTCACATAGTTAGCTTCTGCTGTGTTTTAAGGTTGACCACAAGGGCCAGGGATGCACTCAGTGGCACAGTGCCCGCCTGGCAGTTCAGTTCCATTCTCGGTACCAAAAAACCAAAACGAAACAAAACAAAAGATTGACTGCAATTGCAATCTACTTGATGAGCAGATTTGCAGTGCGCAATACAATATTAATGATAATCCTTATGCCGCTTTATAGTTTAAAAATTAAAGAGGCTAAGACCAGGTCCACTTGTTCTGCAACATGTGAAGTCATAAAGATATGACAAAAATGTCTTGCCTTCAGTATTTCTCCCATATATCCATCTCTTAGTCACTATACATAAAAATAGATAGATAAATAGATAGACAGACAGATAGATAGATAGATAGATAGATAGATAGATAAATGAAAAGATCTGAGGTGTAACTCATTGCAAAGACCCCGGGCAACGGGTGTGCTCACATGCCTACACACACACACACACACACACACATTTTAAACTAAAGGAGAGGATCTCTAATTATGTTGTTTCACTTAGACGTGGGGTGAATGAGTATTGGGCACCCAGCAAAGAGTCCCGATTGTCTGTGTTAAGACTATGGCAAAAGACAAGCTTTTTGTCTGTGTTAAGACTATGGCAAAAGACATGACCGGCTGGGAAGTCAGTGTCTCTGGATGGGTCCTCCTTCAGCCCTCCAAAACAGCCACTGTTTATTAGGTGAAAGATTTTATTAGTGAAAGATTCCAGTTTGGCAAAAAACTCAGACTCAAAATGCTGTAGGAGATTTTTTGCTAAGAACGATTCTGTCTTGGAATATAACCCTGGGATGAAACATGGGGGTGTGGATAATTATGTGCTAAGAATAGTCAGTGAGAAATCTTAGATGGGTGATACTGATAATCCCAAGCCTCCATTTCATCCCTTAGGGAAGTCAGCAAAATTAGCCACTGTGAATTTGGGATCCCCAACAAGTAAGAGTAGAGTTTCTTTTGCGAAAAAAACTTTAACACTCTTCCATGAGGACTCCTTACCCCACACTCCCACTAGCCCAGTGTGTGTTGACTTGTGGGAATAGACAGGCTGCTCTTGAGACAGATCCCTGCTAATAAGGACTGTTCCCTTCCTGGTGGGTGACAGATGGGTGCATGTCACAGCTGAAATGAACAGGATGAAGCAAGAGACATTCTGCTGTACTAACAGACTATAACCAGGTGCTCTGAGTGTCGTCTGCTTTTTTTTAATGTTTCAAATTCATCTCTCTTTCAAAAACCCCCACTTGACACAGAGCAGCAGCTGTGTAGCTGAGGGGCTACCCACCTTGGAAAGCTGATTCATTCCAGTAAATTCTTGCTCTGATGTTACCTGATTACACAAAATAAGTACCCTGCACAGAGACAGAGTAGTGCCTCTGTGTGGGCATGTGTGTGTGGTGTGTGTGTGTGTGTGTGTGTGTGTGTGTGTGCGTGCGCGTGTGTGATTTATCTTTCACCTGTTCCACCCCTTGTACTGAGCTCAGGGAACCCATGTACTGCAACACTTGCTGTTCTAATTTTCCCCGTGTAGGTGATAAGACTTAATGAGGTCAGTTAATCTGTTAGAATCCTGGGCTCTTACAGCGGTGAGCCTGGAATTTGAACCTGAGCAGTGTGACGCCAAGGCCCGTTCTCTGTTCTCTTAAATTCTACCCTGTGTGGCCTCCATCTGATCCTACACATCTTTTGTAAGGTAGAGATTTGGGAAAGCAGGAAGGAGAAGATACTGTGATCTTAACTGTAAAGTTGGTAAAGTTTTTTCATGCTTCTGCTGTGTGAAAATCGAGCTCATCTCCGGACACCCCAGAGTGGCCCTAAGTCCCGCAAGTGTCTTCTGCTGGCCATTTGACTTCAAGGCCAGGTGCTTGCTGCTGGGCACAGCTACATGGATTTTCTGCAGACCAGAAGGCCTCTCCTTCTCTTTACAACGTGACAGCATCTTTGAGGGCTACACATAGTGAAGTTACCTCTTTCCACAAAGAGCCCAGGAAGGCTGTGGGTTTGTACTAAGTCGATTAGATTAAAATGGAAGGAGCCAGGGTGGTATTGCATGTCTTTTTGTAAATTTAAACCTACATTTCTTTTCTTAGACACAAATCTAAGTAGTTTGGACCCAGGATTAGAGAATCTTTCAGAACATCAATCTTTATGTAGATCTAGTTATGAAAAAAAGATCCAGTAATTTGCCCAAAGACTGAGCAATTAACTCATGTTGAAACCCCATCCAAGGAATAGAGACGATTATTTTAGAGTTTTTGTATTCATTTCTTTGAGTTTTTGTTCTCATCTTGTAGTCTATATTTGTCTTCTTTGACAAATCTTCAGTACATAAGTATGTTCAAGATTTATTAATATGGCAACTGAAATCATTCTTATAAGCAATGCTAGAGTTTCCATCTATCTTTTATTTCTCTCCCATGAATAAAATAGTAGCTTTGTTAAGTAATTATAAAAAGAAGAAAAACCTTGGGGAGGTTATAATTGGATTCTTAAACTATTACTTTGTTAGAGGACACTTTATTTAGAAGATCCTGAAGGATCCAAACTATTCACTGTGTGTATATATTTATTTATTTGGAAGTGTTAAATATTACCATTTTGTGCTATGTATTTCACAGAAGATAAAAGTTTGATTGGCCTACCAAATTGGACACAGCCTTGGATAATTAGGTTTATTAAGCAAATTATTTTGTCAAAACAATGGTTCTGCAGTTCAAGATTTGTTACACAACGCTTTCAATAGATGCCTGCCAGGTTAGGAAAGGAGTGCTCGTATCTCCACACTGTAGCATGTCACTACATAAATTTCAATTAAAAAGCATTTCTATTTTAATAATAATGAGCAAGGCATTTTTATTTAATAATTCTATATGAACAAACTTGGACAGCAGTTCTCTATCATTGCAAGAGTTTATGCCTTTTTAGTTTTTTACTGAGGTCAAATAAAGTCATTTGTACTTGTGTTTGAACTATAACCTGCTCAGTCAATATTAATCTATTTATTTCCATATGTATTACTCTTTGCTTTGTTGTTTGGGCATTTAAAATCCAGAGGCCAATAAAAACTTTATTCATGTAATATGTACAAAAGGGAATTTTGTCAAAGCAATATTCTGCAAAGGTAGTGTCTGCCAAATTTTTCTCTGAGCATAGTCACTTGACCAAATTATTTAGTATTTCTCATCCAGTATCTGCATCAGGTTTTAGCAATGAACAATGTTGAATTATTAAAAAAAATACTGGAATACTGGAATTACAGCTAAGGAATATTGGAATCTGCAAATGTAATTTGCTGAGAATGACTGTATGTTGTAGATATTTTGTATATTTTAAGGAAGTATAGATCTGGATATAGACCACTAAAGAACATCCAGTAGAGTTAATAGAAAATCTACAGTTCTCTCGCAGTAGAAATTGATGAAAATTTTATTTGAGTTTTGCTGATTCATTTCTATCCCACCAGTTCTTATTTCTGGAGCCTCTTCAGGATTTAACATTTTCTTGTGCCAGAGTCTTTGCCACTATTAAGAGTCTATGCTTTATCTTTGTGTCATTGTCACATTGTTTCCTGTGGATATTTGCTCCTTCCATATTATGCTGCATTGCTGATTGGCCACCTGTCACATCACCCTAGTTGCCTTCTGTTGCTTGATTGGCTCTGCAGATTCCACTAATCCAAATGTTGATCTTGTGCCTATCAATCTTATGCATCCTTTGATTACTCTCCTTTCTATGCCTTTATGTGTATTCTATATGATGAGACAGTAGAGTGTTTTAAACATCTTTTGGTGGAGTCACTTCCTCACTGAGGTTCAGAAAGACCAGAGTTCGCCCATCCTTTCGATTTCTGCCTTTCACCTAGTTGTGAAATTAAGCCATGAACACACTTCCCATGTACCAGTATGTCAGGCATTTTGTGTGCATGCAAGTTACTATCACATCTTTACTTGCTGAACTGGAAACAGTTGAATCCATACGAGCTTATTATTAATGCTGTTATTCATACTTCATCAGTCAAAAGAAATAAAACAGAAATTAACTAAAACAATTTAGTAAATAAAACATTTCTGATATGCAGTCTGTAGATAACAATAATAGACTCTTTGTCTCTCAAAATGTGATGTCTTGCACCATCTCAACACACTGCCAGAAAAAAAGACTATAATCATAGTGCCTGCTCTTAAAATGTCTTTGCCTAAAGTATCTTAATGAATGAACATTTAATGGAATATTTTATTCATAACTTCTCAGAATATTTAGCTCAGTACCCTGATATTAATATCATATATATTGGTGAAGAATGAATAAGTGAATTAAAAGATTAGTTTGTGATGAATTAAACAAGGATCCCTCAGATCCTTTTTATCTGCAGATGGTTGAGAGGAGTAAGGAAAGATCCTTTCTCCCATTCCACTTTGTGAAGAAGGTTCACACTCTGGTGCCTTCAGCAAACAAAACAAAGCAAAGCAAAGCAAAACAAAATTTGTCGAAGTTACTTTTCTTGATGTCATTTTTCTTTATGTCAGAGAATTTAGATTTTAAAAATGCTTGTATTTCAGAACTATACATGATTGAAGAAAATATGCCAGATATTATTTCTCCAGGCTATGTTTCTTTAACAACATACAACAGTAAATTACAATTCTACTATCAAGTAATGTTTTCTATGGTATTGTAAATTCTAATATCTTCATGTATGGTTCTTAAAATGACTCAGGTTTAAAGTATGCTGCAAAAATAAATTTCTAAAGCCCAGGGAAAGTTCATTTGTTTTCTCTTGTTCTTGGTGGAACTGATAAGGTATATGGCATGGGCCAGGTCATAACGCCTCACTGTCCCCCATCTGCATTAGTCAGAGCCTTTAAAGGCCAACTTATTCAGGTCATAAAGTTTCAGACACTCCAGATCATATAATTTAATTGTGTCCAAAGAAATGGAATAAATAGTTAAGAATTATTTCAACCTATTTTAATTCAAGGAATAAAAAAGAATGCTATTTATTCATTATAAGATATTGAATGTAGACAAGATCAGCATAACAAAGAAACTTATAGACCAATTGTATTTATATAGGTATTAAATTATTTCACAAAATATTTAAAAAGTGTATACAACATAAATCAGATACATTTTAAGAATGTAAGAATAATTCAACACTAGAAAATCTATAAGTCATCATAATAATGGCAAAGATGTTCCAAAACTTGTGATTTTTATATTTTTAGCTTAAAGATTTTTAAAATAAAGTTTTTATGTGAAGTGAGTAAAACTGATTAAATTTAACAACTAGTCATGGTATAAAAATAAATTATGAGCCATGTGTGAGTGTGTATGCCTGTAATCCCAGTTACTTTGGAGGCTGAGGCTGAGGGAGGCAGTAAAATAAAAGAAATTCTTAGAAACTAGTACAAGAACACCCTCCCTAAACTGATAAAGGCCATTTACTAACAACTTACAGCAAACACAAGGTTAAATATAGGATTGCTTCTGATGTATTTAATTCAGTAACACCAGAAAAGTAATTATGGAGATTAAAAAGGATGAACTCAAACTGTTTCTTGAGATGATTTTATTGCTTACAAAGAAAACTACCCTTCCCTAGCAGATACCACTAAAATCTAAAAACATAAACTAGTAAAGAATATGATCAAAATACACACAATGGTGGAAAACTTTGAGAAGTTATGGGAACTTTGAAAAGGGGAATTAGTTATATGAAGATACATACCACGTTCATGGATTTTCTTAGTTTCTTTTCTCATTGCTGGCACAAAGTGACACTCAAAGTTAAAGAGGGAAAGGGTTCATTTAACTCACAGTTTCTAGAGGTTTTAGTCCATAAACAGCTGGCTGCAAGGCAGGGTGGTGTGGCAGAGGGGCAACCGTTCATGGTGGCACAAGACGGCAAAAGCAACAAAAGGGAAAGAAGACAGGCTTCTCCTCCCCTGCACTGTGTGCAGGCCACTCACTCTATGGTGGGTGCAGCACTCACACCCCAGTCCCAGCACTAGACAATCAACCAATCACAAACTCCAATTCAGCTGCCTCCAGGACGCTCCCCAGCCCATGACCACCTGAGATTTTGGAAGACATCCAGATGCAGACCATAGGCATGGATAGTAAGGTTTAAAATTATGTATTTTCAACTTTCCACGTCAATGAAGGAAAATAAAATCAAAATTCATATAATACAGTACTCTCACAGACAACAAATTTATTCTGAAATGTAGATAGCAAGCATAGCCCAAAACTCTCCTGAAGAAATGAATAGGGGCCACAGATTTCATCCGATTGTCAGGATCTAGAGACCAATGAAGTGTAGTGTTGCTGCAGGGATGGACAGAATTGAAATCCCATAACAGGACGTATATACTTGTGGTTATATGGTTATGACACAGATAACATTATAGATAAATGGAGGGAGAAACTATTAAGTAAGTGTTGCTGAGTTAATTATTTAGCATTGTGGAAAATATGAAATTGTATCCTACTTCAAACCACGTACAAATACATTCCATACAGATTAAGGCTTAAATATTAAAAGGCAAACTTTCAAAAGTCCATGTAGAGGGATTTCTTTCTGGACACAAGGTTGGGAAAATTTTTTATGGTGGTATAAAAAGTTGATGAGTTCAACAACATTAAAAGTTAAAATAAAATAAAAGTATTCTAAAATACCGCAAAGACAATAGAAAAGTAACTTAAATCTACAGTATGATATATGCTATTCATATAAATAAAAACATAAAAATTGCAAATAATTATCTTTGGCAAAATAGCCATTTTAAATATGCACAAAAGACATTGATGGTTCTTCCCACAGAACAGGTGAATGAATGGCTGCTAGATATATGAAAATATCGTAATATACAAAGGTAATATGAGAAATTCAGTCTAAGTCTACAAAGTTATACCATTTTATTTCCTTTGTATTGCAAAATAAAATGGAACACTGAAATATATTTGAAGATAGAAGATATAGTTGTACATGCTGTCAGGAGATATGCAAATTGGTAGCCCTGAATTAGAACATAATGTGCCATTATTTCATAATGAACTTGTAAATATTGTCTGACCTAGTCATTCTGTTCCATTCATGATTATATAACCCCCAAATACTCTTACACTTTTGTGGTACATTCAGATAACAGGATAAAATTAAAAGTGAATCACTGGCAATGATAAGCAAATGAGTTGAATATCCAAGCCAGTTAGGTAAATCTATATAAGCATGATATCTTTTTTCATGGGGATCAAAGTTATACAGGATGATAGATGATACATACATAGATACATAGACAGATACAGTCAGTCAGCATCCCATTACTGTAAAAAAATATCTGAGGTAAACAACTTATAAAGACACAAGTTTTATTTGGTCTCAGAGTTTTTGAGCTTTTAGTCCACGACTGTTTAACTCTAATACTTTTAAGACTGGTGACAAAATATATGGGAGCATATGGCAGAGCTAAACTGCTCTCCTTTGACCAGAAAGCAAAAAAGAAGATGGGGTTGGACTCTTGCTCTTCCCCTCAAGAGTATGTCCTCAGTGACCTGAGGGAGCTCTCAGTAGGAGCTTCTCTTAAGGGTTCCACCACCTCCCATTAGTGCTGTCCTGGAGACAAAGTCTTTACGAACCTTTGGAGAATATTCCAGAACCTAATTATAGCAAGCAGATAAATGAGTAAATAGATGATAGGTAGGTGGATAGACAGACAGACAGATAGTAGGTAACTGTTTCATATAAACGCAGGTAAATATAACCCCAAAGACTTTTTTGCAAAGAGTAGGAAATCATAAACACATGTAATCTCTTGGTAAGGGGAAAAATGGGAAAAATGATGAAAAGAAAATTTTGTCTGTTCAGTATTTGAATGACTTAAACATCATAATAGATACTCTGTTCCTACTTTTCAGGTTCTCTCCTTCTTTTTTTCCCTGGCTGTTTTCAAAGCATTTTCTGTCAAAAAGTCACAGGAAATGGGAAAAGAGGTGAGCTTGTATGGACAATCTTTTCTCATTTACTCCCCCACAAGAACCTGTAAACCACAGTTAACTTTTCTGACTCTAAAGACACCAAAAACCAAAGCTAAGAAGTAGAATCATCTGAATAATGTTGGATAGCCTTGAAAGAGTGGAATGGAGGTTTGAATTCACATTTGTCTTATGCAACCCACTTATGTAATAAGGGACACAATTATGTCATGTGATGTGTGGTGTTTATCCTTTAAAACTAAAGGAATTTTTTCAATAAGAGAGGAGGCTATTTTGCTTTTATCAAAAAATAAATTATGAAGCATAGTATAAAATACTGTTATATGGGAATTATCCATATACCTGAAGAAATGAAGACGTTCCCTAATATACATCTGTTGTATCATACTTTGAGTGATAAGAAATAAAAAAAATTATCATCAAAATTAAATTTAAATGTAACACCTTATAATCAACAGCATTGAAACCAATTCTTTTTAAGTTACCAGCAGGAAGATTTTGCATCTGTTTTGAAAGCTGAATCAAATAATTCCAGTAGCTGAGGGTCTATAGATTGTTTTTCCTCATGATGTAAACCACCATACAATTTTCTGTTGCCTCTGTAAGAAATCAACATATTCTTTTGAAGTTGACATAAATATGAACAAACAGTAGATAATGATTCCACAATTTTTCAGACGTTGTTAGATTTCTGCAAAAAGGAGCATCTTTCTCTGCTCTGAATCATGATTTGGCTTGTTGAGGAGCTGTTAGCGTTGTCCAGGGTTTGTACTCACATTTGAGAAACCCAAGAGCAGGCATTCCCTCAGGCTTAGAGAAATATGCAACATTGTTAAAGATAGAGATATCCACTTATCAAAAGTTTACTCATATAAAATTCTAGAAACTATTATTATTCATTTCTTTTTAAGACAGAGATTATTATTCTGGCATGGGCCCTGCAAAGGAGAGCTAGGAGTCTCTTGTTAGAATTTGATATTCTGTAAGTTATTCATTAAATAATCAGGTGCTCCCTTCTCATCTTCTCCAAGTAACTGCAGGAAATGGTACGTGTCCAAAGCACTGCTGTTTCTGGGCTCTTGCATAGTACATGCTGGCTGACTGATTCATGGCCCTGCCATGGATCTTTCTTCCTTTCTCGTCCAGAACCTGCTGTTAGTTATTCCAGCAGACATTGCAAAGGATGTGTAGATGTATGCAAAATGGATGATACACTTTCTTCAATTTCTACATCAAGAAAGCATCTGGACTTCCAGTGTTAAAACCAAAATCCCAACTTGTCCTTTCTCGAGGCTCACCAACTCTTAACTCCCTATAGAACGCATATTATCTTTAAGCAGTAAAATCTGGGGCTTATAGGTACATAATCTATTTTACTTTCTTATAAACTTTACTACTTCCTTTTCTTTGATGACAACAGCATACACATAAAATTAAAATTTTATGCATCTTTTGTTCTGGTAGTGATAGGGAAAGAGGAAATTGGAAGTTCCTTTTTTGTTTCTCCTATCCATTTTTCAAGTATGTTTATACTCTGAAAATTTTCTAATCCTTCCTGCTTAGGCAACTATCAGCACCTACTTGACATTTTGCAATCTATTTCGTTGTGTGGTGAGCACCATTAATCATAATATTTGGTATATTTCAGTATTCCTCAAAGAATAAATGCTTAGTGGTCTCACCACAAAAGAATCTTAGTGAGGTAATAGAAATGTTAATCTGCTGGTTAGAACCGTTCTACAATAGATAGATGCAGGTAAAAACATCACAGTGTCCTCATATATGCCTAATTACTATTTGTCAGTTAAGGTAGTTAAATAAATACTTTTTAAAATGTTTAATAACACTGAAAAAACAAGAATCTCAAATCTAGGCTTATATGATCAAATGAAGGAAGTAACCAAGTGATTCCATATAGCAAATGCAAGTACTCTGAAAACATTGTTTTATTCCACAAGCGAAAGGAAACAAGTAAATTTTCTTGAACATTTAACATTTTATAAAATATTGCAAGGCAATGAAAGCGGGCATAGATATTTAATTTTCTTGTTAAAGAAAACATTTCAAAAGCTCTGAGGGATATCAGTGTCCACTTTTTCTTACAGCCAGCTTCGTGTACCAACCAGCAATGCCTGATTCTGTGTCACCAAACCCAGCATCCAGGAGCATGGGAAGGTCCCCGCGTCACATGACAGGTCTCAGGCAGTCCCACTCACCCTACTCCAGAGCTCCCGCTGAGTTCCACACATCTTAACCCCAGGCAGCTTGGTTGCGCCTTCACCTCCTTCTAGGACTTGTCATATGTTTTTCCCCCTGTATTCTCTAGTCTTAGTGTATGATTTTGGGTTTTTTCATTTAGACAAGATGATCCTAAGTACACTTAATTGCAATTTTAATCTTTAATTATGATTTTTTAAATGAGCGTATTAACTTACAGATTGTCATAAGGATCAAATGTCAAGTCGTTAATACAGTGCTTTGTGTCTAGCAAGCTCTCCTCAGTAGTAGATATTATACTATCCATGGCCCAATGTGGCTAAACCATTCCTTACCTACCTTTACTACCTATTGAGTCTGTCAACTTTATTCAACTAATTCTAGCTAACTCTCTTTAAAGGAACAAATATATGGAGAGGTTGGTTCTGAGGTCATTTAGAGCCCAGAATGGGTAGGACCCAGGTAGCCTTAGGGGTCATAGTACACAAAGGTGGACATCTGCGTTTAGGCAACATCATGAGATTGAATCACCTCCATTTACTATTCAAATTACCAGAAAACAGCATCTGATTGGATGAACTTGTCCCACTCTTGCCTAGTTGAGAACAGAGCACAGGATTGACAGGGAGACTGAATGGAAGGGGAGGAAAAATTGAATTCTTAAAGGAAAACTGTGGTGCTGTGCTCACCAGTAAGCATGGACAGGCAAAACTACTGGACGCCTGCTGAGTACATGATCTCTATGTTTTTTATGTCTGTGTTCTTGTAAGAGCATGTGATATTGGCTAAATAACTGACATAACATTTCTTAGTTTTCTAAACCACAGGTACCTGAGAAATCACCCATAGAGTACAGAATTCACTTCTGTACTCTGATTCTGTTTTATTATTATTATTAATCTACTTACCCAAAAAGGGTTTAAACTGATATTTCATTTCAATAATATGTGAGACATTGTAGGAATTTATGAAATAAGGATGAGACATCATATTTCCTCCCAAATTACGTTTCAAATGTGAGTTAAAACATTTGGTGCTTTAAGAAAGTAGAACAATATAGGACTGTATCAAAATTGTAAATTTAATGACCACTTTTTTTCTACATTTCTAGGAAGAATCTAAAATTCTTTATTTCCAGAAAGGAGCTGACATTCCTCCAAATTCTTTGGATTACTTAGAATAAAAAACATAGGTGTTGACCTCCAATCAAAGCATCCTTAAACCACCGATAGATTTAGTATTGTTATATAGGTAAAAGAAACAAGTTTAAATTGAAGTCCACATTTTTTCATGGCACTTAGCTAGCAAAGTGTTGAGTCCAAGAGGAGTTGGATTTTGGACATAGTAAGTAAAGTTCCTTTGTCTTCCTCCAAGCTGATCTTTACTTTTTGTGAAAAAATATTCATTATTTGCAGCAGAAAAAAGGAATCAGAAAGAAAGAGAACTCTAACATAATATAATGGACAGTTACCAAATAATGGACATAGAAAACTGTAGTTGTGTCATAAAAGGAAATTTACCTTTCTTAATACCTTCACACTGAAATATTGAGATAAAAAATTAAATGATATTTTTCTCCCATGTAGTCTGTGGGGGTATACTTAATTTTATCATAGAATTTAGTTCCCCTTCAATTTTGTCATTTTCTTTTAGTTATTTTTTGACTCTTCACAATTTATTTTGCTATAAAATCTTGCAGAAATACATGTGTTGAATGGTCATACATAGAATGTTAGTTTTATAAAAATTTAATTTTCAGAGCCGAGCATGCTGGTGCATGCCTGTAACCCCAGCTCTCAGGAGACCAAGGCAGGAGAACTGGCTGCAAATTTGAGGCCAGCCTGGGTTACAAAGTAAGTTCAAAGCCAGCCTGAACTGTATAATAAAACCCTATTTCAAAAAGATTTTTTAAAAATTTAGTTTTCAATATTGGAGTATACAAAGAATGAGGAAATCACTATATTAAAAGTTTTGGCAAATTTTTTTCTTAAGTACATTGAGATTCATTGAGACAAGGTATAGTACTTAAAATTTCATAACCTTATTTAACTGCAATATCTTTTTTTAATTGTTGTTCTGGGGATCAAACTCACGACCTACTGCTTTCCAGGCAAGTGCTTATGCCACTGACCTAGATCCCTGGTCCTATCTTTTTATTTTTTACAGAGAATCTTTAAAACTATTGTTGAATGGTACACATTTTGGAAAATTCTAAATTATATCACTGTTTCTTACTCTACAGAAATATTGGTTTCTAATGACAGTTACATGATTTTGAAAGAACTGAGGAATTATACTTTAAAAAAGAAGTAGGTTTTTTTCTGCTAAACTATCATTTAGACTATTACAATCAAAGCATATCTAAGTTTTAGTGTATGATATTATAATAGTAAGTAAAATTATTTTAAAGCTCACTAGCACATTATGAATCTCTAAACTAAAAGGTAGCATGCAATTTACTTTAACCTCTGTCCTCATTGGTGAGAATTCCCTGAGTTTCTCTTAGTCTGTTCTAGTGAGTATGTGAATTTCATTTAATATTACTTATGCAGCATAAACTATTGCTGTGTGACTAACATATTATAAGTTTCGCAGACTCAGAAAACTTTTTATTTCTTCATTTGACTATTTCAATTTTGGTAAGCTACCCTGCCTCAGTTCTCAACGTCTTTTTAAATATAATGACTGAGTCTGTAAGGGTAGCTTATAGATAAGCACATGCATTTCAGCGCAGTTTTTCTCTTTTGAAGCTGCACTGTAGGAGGGGTACGTAACGGAAGGAGCTGTATAGTCCTTTGCAGGTGAGGCCCTTCATTTTGCGTATGCCGAGGTGACCTGTGTCGTAGTGTTATTGACATCACTGACCCCATTGTGGTGCTTTGTGACAGATGGACAGATGATGCTGTTCCATGTCTGGATATGTGTAGGAAACCTCTCTCCTCCTATGGAGATGGACATTAGGCTTAGCAGTGATGCACAGTGCTAGCTCTTGGTGTTAGGTAGGGTTCCATGTTTGTTATCATTTTTCTAGAGTCAAATGCTGAACTGAGCACAAAACCATCACTTTGTTAGCAAATACATTGTATCCACACATCAAGCTTGTTGAAAAGAATGACTGGTTACTTTGAAAAAATTGACATTAGATTGTGTGGTGCTGGGAATATTAGAAACCACAGAATACAACTAAAGACCTCACACTGAATGTATTGTTATAATGTTTCAAATGCTTTCATTGTGTGTTCTTTTTAAACAAGGAAGTTTGTTTTGTTCTGTAAGAGGTATTTAGTGTCAGAGCTGGTAAAAATAATGAAAAAGAAGTCTGAGCACACATTTCTCCTTCTGATCTAGTGGGTCATACCCTGTCCTGCAGCTAATCAGTTTGTATCCAGCAGCAACTATAGGCCACAGGGTTTCCTGAGACAATCAATGGATCATCATAAAACATCCTTGCAAATAGGACCAAGAACCTCAGAGCCTCTAATTTAATAAATGTATTCTAATAATATCTTTTATATGCCAAAATAACAAAATAGAATTAATTCAAGGATTTGCAAAAGAGCAGAAAATGTAGTTTAATGGATTCTAAAATTAAGGCAATAATATAACCCTTATAAGACTTCTATGCATTGATTCGTGGAAGAGAGAAGTTACACACACAGTAATGATATTTAAACATGGATTAGTCTGCAGGAGAAAATTTTTGTAGGTGTGAAATTAAAAGAATGAAAAAGAGCTGCCATGAAGCTTGTGACCTGGGTGTGATTACTTACTGAAGAATGGGGCTCTTTTACCCAAATAAGGAGGCTGGTGGTGCTGCTGGAGAGAAGGGTGTAAGTTCTCATTTCTCAGAAGCCTTAGGCACATGCAAGAAATATAAATGGAATAATTAAATCTAATAGTTAATATCCTCAGGAAAAATCAATGTCATGTTATTATTTGCAACTTAATTGAAGAAATCACTTAAAACATGGAACAATGTTACAGAATTTAATGAGGCCTTCATTCTAGTCTACAAAATGAGGCTGTTGAGTCTAAGGCTCCTTCTTTTCTTTTTTATATAATATCACCAGGACTGCAGTTTTTGTAGCTTACAGGATTTGTGATTATTTTTTCATTTTATGTGCTTTAATAAACATTCATTGAAATATACATATGTATAGATGGATGATACGTTTGTGTTATTTGGTATATGGATATATTTACTTTTCTATTCTTGTCTCTCAGTTTTGGTTCTGGATTGGAAAATTTATTAGAAGAAAAGCTTCCAAACAGCCCTGGTCATGCAGCACTCTTGCATTTGAATAATGGGTTAAAGAGGAAACACTTTGCTGCAACCCCTAATTTCCATATCTGCCACTACAACATTTTCCACTCCAAAGAACAGTAGAAAGTCCTTGCCAAGATTCAGGCAGCAACTGTTGTCCCTGACTGGATTCCGGCCACCAGCGGTCCATGGCCAAGCTCCTAAACCAAGCCTCCCTCCTCTGTATGGATCCTAACAGTGTCTGTCTAAATTTCTTCCACCTGTCACGTAGGCTGCGGTGGAAGCCTGCTCTGTGCTCTGAACAGGAGAGGTTGCCAGGTAGAATTTCTGCCCACATGTTAGTGATTTTAGCACAGCAATGTGATCAGTGCTCCTACGGGGGACCAGAGCTTGTTAAGTAAAATAGGACAGTAAGGGAAGGAGAGAACTGGGAGGCACTGAGCTGGACGGCTGGGCGCATCCACACCTGCACTCCACCCTTTCTCAGGACTTGATTGTTTCCTAGTACTTTCAGCCTTCTGTGTGTGTACACTGCAGAGCTGGGACACAGAAAGTTCTCACTCAATGGGACAGATGACAAATGGACGGGTGCAGGAGTGGGTGAATAGATGGTTAAAGGGACAGAAAAAACAAGAAGAGAAGAGCACAGGAGGGAAGACAGGAGGGAAAATGGAAGGAAGGAGGGAAGGTCTTTAACTTGATTTCTCTCATATCTAACATTTTCTTTTCTTTCTCTGTTTCTCCTCTTTCTTGGTTGTCTCTTGTCTCTTTTATCTTCTTTGCATCCTTGCCTTTTGTCAAAGACTTGAGATCTTCTCCAGGCCTCAGATCCCCGTGACTCTCAATTTTCCCCTTTCTTGTATCTGCTACATTTACCTGTGTTCACCTGAAGGATCTCCTCACAGACACTTTGCATTCTACTTATGTATCTACCATGTCTTGAAACCAAGTAGAGCTGTAGCCAAGTTCATCAGTTTTCTTTGCTAGCTTGCTAGACTGTCCCGTTCTCTGTGTAAATCCTGATCCCTTTGGGCATCTTTGGTTGAGGCATCAGACCTCTTTTCTCCTGCGCTCCTTGGCCTCCATTTGTTGAAACTTTCCTGCTTCCTTGTAGGCTCAGTCCTGCCGCTTGGTGGGGACTGTGTTGTGGTCTTTTTCTGAGCATGTTTCCTGACTTCATTTTTTTTACTACCAAGGTTGATACTATCCACTAAAGCACAATTAATTTACCCAAATTACTTCTCGGTTCATGTTAGTCCTGATTTAAATATCTCCAATGACTTGTTATGGCTAAAGGCAGCAGTTTCCCAGAATATTAGCTATGACAGAGCAGTAAATGAAGCTATTAGAAAGAAAAGTCAAAACTAGAAAAAAATGAGAGAGGGAAATCCTTCTTTTTATTTCTCCATGTAAAGGCATATCAAAAACTACCATGTATAAGTCATTATTACATTTAGGTAAAGACATTTTAATCCCAAGCAGTAGGAATAACAATCAGAATAGAGGACAATGTGGAAATCATGGAATAGTGGTAACAATGTCAGGCTTTTATGGATAGCTTATCTTTAATTACATTTCTCGCATTGCTCCTTTAACTGCTAACAGTGTCCCTGTGGTCTCACGAATGGTACCTGCTAAACTGCTGGCTCGGGAGGCAAAACCCCAGTGAGTGTTTCCCATCCTTCCACGAGATTTTTCCTGCTTGCAGCCTCCCCTTGCCTGGGTCTGAGCACTGATGACGTTGCTTACCAGGTATGTGACACATTGCCTGCCCATTCTAAGCCTTAGCTCCCTCCTCCCTGAACTGAAGTTTTAAGTGGATAATAATAATCCGTGTGAGCAACAGATTGGCTTTATCAAAAGTGGTAACTGTATATTTATTTAAATCTGACTTTCCATTCTAGAAGCTCAAATTAAAGTACTGAGGATTATAGGCAAAGAATTTATCCTCAGATCATAAAGGATAAATCTTTGAAATTTGAAAATCTTTAAATCTGTCTTTATTCACACCTTATTAGTTTGACTTCTGCAGGGCAATCATGAAGAAATTAAGACAACATGATGAAAATGTTCTTTTCACATACACCATTTTGATGTGTGTGCAAGGGAAACTTATTTTAAAGGAATGTCTCTCACTTAGCCATGAAGGAACTATTGATTAAATTTATACTGCTGTTTTTGATTCCATTGATTGTGCTTTCTTTACCCCTACCTGTCCCAATCCTTTGTTTACAACCAACTGAGGTAACTGGGACAAAAGGGAGGTAAAGAGATGATCAATTATTCATATCAATGTTTTAATTAAAAAATTGGAGCTGGGGATTTAGCTCTGCAGCATAAGTGCCTGCCTTGCAAGTGCGCAGTCATGAGTTTGATCCCTGGTATAAAAAAAAAATATATATATATATATATAAAATTATCAAGCTTAGGAGTCTTCATCTTGGTAGATAGATATGATCTTGGAAATCAATTTTGTATCCTTCTACTGCGATCCAGGAGGAGCCAAATGAAAACTGAATGAGGAGAAATACAGATGCAGGGTCTAGACTGGAGAATCCCATCTGCAGGATAGAAGCACTTAGAACCCCTATAAACCTCCCCTTAATTCCTTGAGTGTGAAAGGCTTCCTACCCCTTTGTATGGAATGTGCAAAGCATCGAGACAGCTTCAGGTACCTGACTGCAATGTACCGACACCCACTTTTTCCACCCCAGGCCAAGTCTCACTTCAGATCCATCCATTCACTGTAACTGGGAGATTCCCAAACACTTCTTTGACATTGATATCACTCTCAGAGTCTGATAGCTGGGGCTGTAAAAGAAGACTGTTTTGTCTTTTCCCTTTTACCCACAAGGCATTTGTTGGTTCAGAAGTGAATCATGTCCCGATCTTGCCATTCTGACTGCACATTGCATCTTGCCTTTGAGAAATTCTTTCCCATTGTTCTGGGAATCCCAGTCCCCAAGCTCCTGTGGCCAAAGGGAAGGACCTCTGGATAGTGCCCTGAAAATGCACAAGTGGGATTCTCACTTTGCGGGTGGGCAGGCAACTTGCTAGCCATTAGTGGTGCTTGACCGAGTGCCGGGAAGAGGCCATTAGCAGGTGCACTGCTGGGAAGAGCACATTAACACCCCGCTGCCAGCCCATGTTGTGGTACGCAGAACACACAGCCATGTGCAGCCTCAGAAGCGTGTCTCTTTGGTGTCCTACAGAGAGCTTGGAGAGCACGCAAAGGTGAATCATGATCTCTAATCATTTTGATACTTTATCACCAAGAAAATGAAACAATAAAAGACAAATGGAAGTTGTGGTTAGTCCCCCCAGACATTTGATGTGTAAGGAACTTCGTCAGAAATTCAATGTCTTAAATCTTTGTAAAATCACACAGATGTATAAAAGCATACAGATTTTCAAAATCTATGAGAATCGTATGCAAAAAATTGGAAGTTGCCTGCATTTTATCTACAGTAAGATTTTGTTAAATGTAAAACTTATACTTCAAAAATTATTCATGAGCTAAATAAAAGAGAGGAAGCTGATAACTGG
Source organism: Cavia porcellus (assembly GCF_034190915.1). Classification (NCBI taxonomy): domain Eukaryota; kingdom Metazoa; phylum Chordata; class Mammalia; order Rodentia; family Caviidae; genus Cavia; species Cavia porcellus. The sequence continues at coordinate 74,551,983 of NW_026947494.1, read as the reverse complement.
GGAGGGGAATAGAAATAAGATGTGTTGGGTACATGTACCAACCCCACCTAAGGAATGTGGACATTATGTGCTCCAAATATACAAAAAAATAAAAGGAAAAGGATCAAGGGATGAGTTAAGGAGAGAGAGAGAGAGAGAGAGAGAGAGAGAGAGAGAGAGAGAGAGAGAAGGGAAGGGATGAAAAAGGAAGTAAGATGTCTTATGTACATGTACCAACTTCCCAGAGAATTTCAACATTATGACTACACACTACTAATAAACTAAAAGCACAAGATAATGACAGTAACAGTGTAGCAAAACCCAAGGATGACAGTCCTCTCTATTCAGAAGGCCACAGGTGTTGTCCTCCAAGCCCGCAGTCCCATTTAGCCAGCTGTGTCCACTGAGGAGCTGGGACCCACTGGGGTGTGTGTGCCAGGCTCTCAGCGGTGCAGCCCACCCATGTGCCCCACCCATGTGCCTCTATGTGCTCCACGCGTCCAGATTTTGCCTGCTCGCTCTGTTTTGGCTCCCTGTGACCCTTGATCTCTCTCAGCCATCACTGTATTTGTATCCTTTTCATGCCATGTCCGTTTGTCTTTGCTGCCCACTGTGGGCATCGACAGGAAGAATACTTTTGGTGAAGGAGGAAATAAGTATAGGGAGGGCCGGGTAGACCAGTTAGAGGTCACTTTACATTCTGTGATTTGATGGAGGTGATTGGTCATAGATTAGTCACGCACTTGAGAAACGGAATTCATTACAGAGGGCAATAGTGGGTCTCAGAAACCACAGGAAATGGAGCGGATCTTTTCATTATGACAGCAAGAGTGCACATGGCTTTATTTTTCACCATGAATGGAATTTATCAATCTTGTGTTTTCAAGGTTCTCTCCTAATACCATCATGGTCTCTCATTTCATTCTATATCCCTTGTGGGAGAATTTGATCCAGTCCCCCTCCCCCCAGCATTCCCACCCTCCACAGTGGGAGCTGGGCTCTGGACGGCAAATGTCGGAGGATGGACCAGAAGCTGGCCAGGAGTTCAGATCCGGGAAGTGTTGTGTGTGCTCTCAAGGAAGCCAGTTCCATGAGGAGCTGTGGGCATCCACATGTGCAGGCCATGTCTTGCTAAGTGTCCAGGAGCCGTGATGCTTGCCACACTGCCAACGACTTGATTCTCCAATCATGAGGGACTTCAAAGGTATCTCCCAAATATGCAAATGCCTAAAGTATCATTTTAAGGAATTCCACAAATATGAAGTCTGATATTACGGTAGTACAATTCATTTTGGCTCCATAGCTCTGTACAAACATCTTTGGCTTCGTTTCGGAATAAAGGACAATCTGGAAATTAGGGACTGTTAATAACTGAACATTATACTTTGGCTCTGACTTATTTTGGCTCCATAGCCTTGTGAAAATATCATTTAGTATTGGATGAAGAAAAAAAACAAGCATATACATGTTTTAGACATGCTAAATAAACCATACAAAACTGCAAGGGTACAGAGACAATATATGTGGGATTGTGATGATTGCATTTTTGGATTTAAATATGAAAGATAAAATCAAGCAACAAAGCTATACTAAATGGAAAATCCCAAAATAAATGTTATCAGAGCCAGAAGGAGCCTGCAGGTGAACACCAGAGTCAATACTTTTATCGATCCCCTGAAGTCTGAATTAATAGTGCACAGGATTTAAGGAACTGTGGTCAAGTTAGCAAATGTAATTCCTGTGGACCTGGAGAGGAGCCTTCTTTACCCACATGGATGCAGCTTTCAGTTTCACACTGGTGTCATTTTAACTCCCTGAGACTGCTTGGATCTGAACATGCCGTCAGCCTTATGCTCAACCTATAGATTTGGATATTCTTCTCTGAAAAGAAATGATTCCTGTTGTGGTTTTGTAAAAAGTGAAAGAGAGTGTGAGAAATAGACAATAAGAACATAAGAAGAAGATGGCTGGAGAAAGAATTGGGGAGGTGCAGATAAGGGTGAAGGTGGTTAATGGGGAGGGGAAATGGAATGATCCAAGTGGGTTGTATGTATGACTGTGCCAAATCGAAATTTATGGCTTTACATAATTAACATGAACTAATGGAAACTTTCACTCAAAACAAGCTGTGCAAAAATCAGATTTTTGGAAAAAAAATTGAATCACTTTGTTTACAGCTACCTTGAAAAATACTTATTACTGAAAACAAACATGTATTTTTAACTAAAATGGTTAATAAAAACAGAAGACACATCTTTTTTGGGCCGCCTCAAATTCAGTATACCTTTGAGCTTGAAGACTGTCTCTGAATTTGAATGTCTTCAGCCTGAATCAGATATAACTGAATATCTTTTACTGAAATCACTCTACATTACACCTCTCACAAAACCTTATTACTCCCAAATTCAAATTCTTGTTAAAATTTGTATCACTCCAGTGGTTTTCCTTGGGAGGAACACTGGTGATATTACGGTAATTGAAGCATATTTATTTTAACAGGCATTGTAATCTAGCAGCCAGTGAAGCACACACAAGAATATTATAGCAAATGGGGATCGAATGGCTTATCACTATGAAGACAATAATCAGATGCCTCAAAGACATGCCGTGAAAGCCAGGATGGCGGCTCTAAGCAAATCTGCTCGGAACACAGCTGTCCTTTACTGTGGAGCTGGCATAGCAGAGTGGCTAGGAACATGGATTCCGGATCCAGACTCCTTGGCTCTGTACTCAACACCCGTGTGTCTTTGGGCAAGGACCTCAGTTGGCATGTTAATTTTCTGTGGCTGGCTAACAAATTATACAAACTGGTAGCTTAAAACAGTAAGAGCTATACCTTCACAGTGCAGGAGGCAAAAAGTCTGAAATTAAAGCTTGGTGGGTTTGGTCCTTTCTGGAGGTTTTGAAAAAGGATCTGCTCTGTATCTCTCTACTTCCTTCTTTAGGCTATTGGCAAACCCCACATTCCTTGGGTTTCTTGGCTTATAGGTACTTCACTCAGTCTCTGCTTCCATCCCCACGTTGCTGTTTGTGTTTCTGTGCATCCCCCACTCTTATAATGATTCCAGTCATTTGCTATAAGATCCACCTAGTCTAGAATACTTTTCCATCACTGTATTAGTCATTTCCCCATCACCGGGAAAAAATACCTGGCACTTGCAACTTTAAGGAAGTGAGGTCTTTGTAGCTCATGTTTTCCAATGAGTTCAGTCTAGTTGACTGGCTCCAAGGCAGAAATGCATCCTGGGGCATGGTGGAGGAAAGCTGCTCATCCAATGGCAGCCAGAAAACACAGAGAGAAAGGAGGAGCCAGGTAAGCAATAGACCCTTCAGGTTCACAGGTTCCCCTCCTAGCACATACTCAGCTACTGAACTCATCAATAGGTGAATGCACTGATGCATGGATAGCCCCCAAAATCTAATCATTTTCCAGACACATGGGATGTTTGGGAGATACTTGAGAATCACCATCCTTTAATTGCATCAGCAAAGACTGTCTTTCCGAGAAGTTTGTGATGTGAGGTTCATAGTGGATGTTAATTTTAAAGAAGTCACCATTCAATCAACTCCCATTGCTTCCGCTGTAAAACATAGATGTTAAGAACATCTGTCTCAAAGGTGGTTGCAATGTATCAATTAATGAAATGAATGGCTTGGGATAGTACTTGGTATGTATAAACAGTATGTTTTAGCTACGAATTATGGAAGTAAGTCAAAAGACTGCATGTACTCAGTACATAGAAGTTTTTTTGTCATGGAATCATTGGAAGTTACATTTAGAAGCACATTACCTTTTCTTCTACCAGCTACCCTCTCCTTCCCTCTTTTTCATGTACAAACCATCCATATTTTACAAAAGAGAAAATCTTGGCATGAAATGATGCTGCAAGAATAAAAAAGGAAAAGTAGGCCAAACCAGTATCCAGGACCAGTATTCTGGTCCTCGGAGACAGAGCACAAAGAATCCATCAAAAAACTCATGGCTGCAGGTTGCCAAGTTATGAAGTTGGCAAACATTGTCGGGCTTCAGTAACCAACTCTGTCTAATTAAGCGGCCTGTGATTGAGCTTTGGGCTGTGATTTTTCATATGGAGCTTGGCTCTGTGGCAAGCCAGCTCAGGCCTTTTTGCATTAAATTGTTCAGAGGTGTGTTCATTCGACCATATTTCAAATTCAAAAACTTATTGCATTCCAGACCCACTTGGCTGGTGTAGCCCCAGACCTGGTTTGCACTGATCATAAAGTGCAGTGTGTTCCCAGAAGGTTGTTGGGCCCAGGATGACATAGCAAATCAGGGACAACTCCTGACATAGAACTGAGTAGATACTGGTGGGAAGCCAAGGACAGCAGGTACTAGCTGAGGTGAGGAAGTCCCACGCTTGTCTGTCTTTTCCCTCTCTCCTTACCATTGCATGTAGCTGCCACTGTAGTAGGACTCGATGGGACTGCAAACATTTGCCTCTCCTGAATTTCCAGTGCTTTTTGGTCTTGAATCTCCCAGTCCGCATGAATGAGCATGTCTGTCCCCAGAGACAATTGATTTAATCTGACTCCGGCACTGTGCAGGTGGGGCTGAACACCTTTTCAAGTGCAGATGTGAAGGGAGTCACCGGAGTCTGCTGTCTGACAAATGAGAGTCAAGTAGCTGGCACATGGAGCTGCCCTTGGGGTCATCAAATGCTGGATGACTAACAAATCTCGTGCTCAAGTTGTGGATGACCCGCATCCACTGGCTCAAGCAATGCAGTACAGTGGATGGGCTGATGGACTGCATTTGCCCTCTTCCCTTCAGATTACCCCAGCTCTTCCTCTTCCCAGCTCCTTACCATCCTCTCAACACTTGGCTCTTTCCACTCATCTTTGCAGCTGTCGCCTGCCATCTCACCCTGAAGACTGCTGTTTCTCTTTAAAGTAAACCTAGAGAGATCAGAAAATAAGCCAGGGGAAGGGCTGGTGGAAAACCAAGCCACCTTTACCTGTCCTGTGTACCATTTCTTTTTCCAATGATGTCTTTAATTGTTCTTCCGGTTACTTTTTCTCATAATGACAGTCTTAGATACTTCATGGCAACCTGTCATCTATCTCTGAAAAGTTCATGTGCATATACAGGTCGACAATGAACTCTCTCCTTGTGTCCCCTCTAATTATGATTCTGCTTCAATGTCTGGTTCAAGCCTTAGCTGTTTGGAAGTTTCCCTCCACTCTCCAAGGTAGACTTGGTTTCTTTGTTTCTTTCTTTCTTCCTTCCTTCCTTCCTTCCTCCCTTCCCTCCTTTCTTCCTTCTTTGTCCTTTCTCTGAATCCTTATAGCTTTATGGAAAATATGTGTCATTTTTGCTGTTATTCACTGAGCTGAATTCCTTGGGTGTGAGGTAGAGGCACTGAGAATGTATCTTAAGCACTCTACGTATTGGTCATGAGTAGTCTAACATAAAGAAAAAGATCAATAGAAAGATTAAAGTGAATGAACCCTATGCCATACTCTAATAGTTATGTTAATTTACTTTATCATGATGTAGAGTATCAAAATCATGATGTAGAGTATCCCAAAACTTAAGTGGCAAAAAATAATCACTCTATTTTCTGATTTATAGTACTGGTCCTCTCATGCTGCAGGACTGATGGAAAAGTAACATGTTATACTCTGTTTTTTCCTCCATTGTCTCCAGTTTAGTATCTGGTTCTTATCTCAGTTAGCACCAGAGCCATGGAGTCAGGTAGAGTGAGCCTCTGCCCCTGGTTAACTGGGCCATACCAGCATCTCTGATACCACCATTCTCTGCAGTGTCCCTGCTTCACCAGCACACAGCACAGCTCATGGCCACGTTCTGGACGCCAAGATTCTCCATGTGGCAAAGCAGTTCATTCTCCTCATGTCCACAGGGTCTTGTTTCCTGCCAGTGGGCTCCAGAGCCAGGCCGTATGTCATGATTGTGGCTGTTAGGACTCTTCTTCCTTCTCGACACTAAGGAGAAACATTTTCTTTCATCTTAGCTGAAGATGGAGTGAGGGATTTGAGAACCTTTCTCTCTTGCTGTGTTCATCAAGACACATTTTTTATACCAAACAATTCCTTTCTGCTACTTTGCTTTCTTTGAAAGCCCTCCAAGGACTGAGGAATTTAGCTTTGAGGGAAAAAAATTAGAAAAATAGAAGGTCTGTGTTGCAACAATAAAATACAGAGCTAGTGTGATTTGGGAACCCTGGAACTAAAATGGGAATCAACCAATAGGTAAAGCAACTGCATGATACATTAGCTAAAATAAATAGCTGTTTGTGTCTCATAAAGCAGTCCAGAAATAGACCACCCAGCCTGGTGCACACTTGCCTTCATGCATCCTTGACTGCATGCAAACCTGGCTGCATTCTGCACACCGGGAATCTTCCTGCGGTAATACGGTTCAAACCTCGCCTCCTGCATCCCCAACCCATGTACAGCTAGGAACCAAAGGCACCAGCCCCAGGTACAGCCACACCATCCTCCAGCCTACAGGGAGAAGAACCAGTACTCAGGGTAGGCACAGCCACGGTGCTGACTTAGAGTTGCTCACGCCCCTTCTGCTCACTTGCCAGGGCCATAATCCAAATGGACCAAACCCAGAGTCAAGAGAGGCTAGGAGGGAAGGGCAGCAGCTGGTAGCCATAAGCCCAGCTAAGACCCAAGTGAAGACTGGTTCTGCATGTAAATAAAGAAGGGGAGTAATGATAGGGTCTGGTCAGCAGTCTGCTATACGTGGGGAGAAATAGAAACCACATAAATTTAAACTTCACCTATCACCCATGTTGGCAACGGAGCTATCTGAACACAGGGTGAGTAAATGGGATTTAGATACATGAATAATTTATCTTTGTTCATGCAGGTAGTAAAGAAGTTAATGGTAGGTTAGAACTCAATCTAAATCTGACTTCAAAACCTATGCATTTCCCCTGTACTCTACTACTTATTGATGTATTTGAATGAATATATTCTAAGATCATCTTTCAGTGCTTGTGGTTAATTAGCAGAGGGTTATTTTTCATGCTAACCTATATGAAAAAAAATAATAGTTTAGGCTCTATTTGGACATTCTCTTTACAATGACGTAATTTATTGTTACAATGGTGTTTGAAATATCCATAAACTCAGAATACTGCAGCTTGAGAAAGACTGTAGCTTCTTCACTGCTCTGTGTTAGCTAGAGATGTCATGAATTTGTGTCACTTTATAGATGAAGTATCTTGTTATTTGGTCATGGATGATAGCCCAAATTATGTTCAGATGGGAAAGGAAGGCAGCAGATCAATATCAATAAACTCTATGTGCTTCCATATCATGCTTCTTTTATATGCAAAAGACACGCTGCCTGCAGCCCAGAGCAATTGAGAAATGCCTTTGCTCATTGAAAACCAAGCTGCATTTTGTGCTGACTCCCAGCTCTGAGGAGCTGTGGTGCATCTCACTCTCCTTAACACGCGCCCTGTCCTTGGTTCCGAGCCTCTCTCCTCCTCTGTCTTCTGTGGTTTTCCCTGAGTTCATCTTGCTCCTTTCTCTCCTTGGCCAGTGTGGACATTCTTCTAGTTCTTCACAATAACTCTTCTCACATAGGGTGTTCCCATCCACTGCTATTTCTTCAATAATTTGGAAAATTTACCTAATTTAGATAGTTAGCCATGACCCATCTGCATATTAAAATTATCTCTTAGTAGCCACAGCAATTTTCCTACCCAAATTCTCAGTCCTCTTTGCAGCTTTCAAAAGTGGTCCCTGATACCCTGTTTGAAACTTAAAAAGCATAAACTGTTTCTCGAAAGTGCTTCCTTTTCACACTGGAGCTGATGCTGTTTCCACAGACCTCAGCTGCTAGCTGACATCACCAGCATGAGCTAAGTGTCCTGCTCCCATGAGAACCTACGAGGTGTGATTAAAATGTGCAGTGAATGTTTAAACAAAATATTTATTACAGGAAAAGGCACATTGCTCCTAACCCTCCTCAAAACACTCTGCCTCACTTTGAAACATGGGTCTAATTGCTCTTGCCACCTTCTGAAACAGTTGTAGAGATCCTCTTTTGGCTGCTTTGATATCCTGAATCCATTCAACACATTTACCTTTAATGGTAAAATCTCCTGAAGAGTCAGAAGCCTCGTTCATGTCACAGGATGTTTGTGCTCTGTGAACATGGTGGTGCATGGACACATCTTCATGTTTCCCAGCCCGTCCTTCTGTTGGACACCCAGAAGCAGCTACACTCACTGTACTTTTTGATTATAGTGACAAGTCTAGTGGAGGAAGTGTTTTTGAAGTGCAGAGGAATATTTTTAGAGGAGAATTATTGACGATGTGTCTCTTACTGTAATGAATTTTTAGGAAACTTAAACACTCACTATGTATTTTAATCACACTGCATAGATCATGGCAATATCTATATGAGTGAGCTCAGAGCATCTGTCTGAGTGCAGATTTGTTTTGATTTCCTATCTAAACTAAGATCCTCAAGGGAGGGTTGTCTTTCTGTCCCCAGCATCTGGCACAGTACCTGGATCATGGCTGATGTGTAGGCAACTCGGAACTGAATTGGTCAGGCCCTTTTATTCCCCTGACTTTTCATAGGTTGGTCCGTGAGCCTACACAGTACCATAAGGATTTTAAAATAAATATAAAAACATAACTGAAACACATCAAAAGCCAAGTGCTTTCACTAGACACCAAAGCTAGGGTTCTAGTACCAAAAAATGTATATGTTTTTACATACATACCTCTTTTTAAAAAAAAATTGCTTATAGGCACAGGACAGAAGAGTACTGTAATTTCTGTTCATAAGCCTTAGGACAATTTGACACACTGAAGCAAGGTTTGAACTCGACGTAGCAGAGGTAGAAGCAGGTCTCCATGGCAAGCTGGGCATGGTGGAGCAGGTTTGTAATCCCAGCAGTCTGGGAGGCTGAGGCAAAGGGATCCCTGGTTCCAATCCAGCCTGGGCAATTTAGTGACTTAGAAGACACTATCTCAAAATATAAACTAAAATTTAAAAATGCCTGGGGATGTAGCTCAGTGAGAAAACAATCTCCAGTGTGGGAAAGAACTGCGAGAGACGATATGATTAAGTGGAGTGGGAGATTAACGCTGCAAATGCCCACAAATCATTTTAGCTCATCATTCAGGAAAGACAGACAAGAGGAATTGGAATAGTTTTCACACAGGGAAAGTGGATCTAGGAAGATTAGAGAAATATAGTCCATGCAGGCAAAGAAGCAGGTGCAAAGCTCTGGAAGCCTCTGGGGGAAGGAGGCAATTTCCAAATAAATCAGTATTTCACAAGAAAACACATCACCTTTGTTTATGACTATGACATTCTCAGACACTCACATGGCTCAAAAATGAAGACATGGTTGAATTTTTGTGATGAACATAGCAATTATCACTTGAGATAATGCTCTTCTCCCTGGTGTTACCCTCACCATAGGAAAACCATTATAGAAATCACCTGCAGTAGACTTCTGAGCCCTTTTTTCTAACAGATAACTTGATGTATACTATTGGGACTTAGTCTTCAGTCAACCAGGGCCAGGCATCCAGACCCTTGGGGATAAAGATTGGGAACTTCCTGTGGTTGCCCCCAACTAGCAAAAAGAAGCTTATGCGAGGCCCTCGTGCATTTGGATTTACCTAACCTTAGTCATATTAGTGGACAGTGGATTTATGCTCAGAGTTCACCATATTATTGGAACTGTGACTCTCAATCTGTGCATTCTGTACTCCATCATTCATTAATCCAACAAGAATTCATTGAGCAATTCGCATTTTCCTATGTATATTCTGTGTATCTTTCTGTCCTGCCCCCAGGTGCACACCAAGTCCATCTTGCCCACAAATTCTCTTCTCAGTGGCTGGATGCTCTGCCTTGTGGAGTCTGGATTGTCCTTGTCTCTACTGTTCTCATTTCTCTTGCAGGGCAGTCTTTCTTCAACATCCCCGGAAGCTAACCTTTCTGTGTTTGTATAAACCCTCCACCCATGAATGTGACAATTCCCTGGGACACTGGTCTGGAGACTCCCTCTTGAGCAATGTAGATGATTTGAGCCTTAGCTCTGACAGAAAGCCCTCTATATACATTTATATCTGTTTTGCTTCCTGTTCAAAGAGGAATTCTGACCTCAGAAACCAACTTTGGATTCATGCTCTTTTTCTTCCAAAATCTTAATAACAGAATCCCAAGGCTCTGATGATTCAATACAGATCTCCATTATTTCTCCTACATGAATTAAGAAACTTGATATGAATTCCTCTTGTGCTTGCCTGTCTTCATGATTCAGTGTTCTATAGCTGGATTTGAATCAACTGTAATGTTTGCAAAGTTCTTGACACCTGATCCATAGTAGGCTATTGGTCTTCAAAGGTTTGGCCTGCCTATGACATACTGAGTGAAAAAGAATTGTCTACATATGAAATTAAATACATAATATAGTTAAGTATATAAGTTACACAACTTCTTTTTGAAATGTATTTTTATTGTAACATTCAAAAAGAGGACAACAGCAGTGGAATCTTTGACTTCATTGTTGTGAAGCTAAGGCATCAGTGTCTGGTTTGATGAAAGCACCTGCAATTCTTAGTGAGTTCTCTAGGTGCACATCAGAAAGTTTTATCTAATTTTACCCTTTGTGTCCTTCTTCCGTGAAAACAGTCGTGCTGTAATGTATGGATGGCCAAAAACTCATGGCATGAATAAGGCATGATTGTGAAGTGACGGATATTTTTCTCTCAGACGATAGGTCTTTAAAAGTTTAATAAAGAAATGAACAAATTTTTCTTAGGCTTGAATGTCTGATGGAAATTCTGTACATTCCAAATACTAAAATAAGCAAGCATTTCTTTTCCTACTAGTTACATATGTAATATATGCAATTATAATAATATCATGAGGGAAAAACTCTTGAATACATATTTGTACTTCCTACACCTCAGCTAGTAAAAACTAACTTGTTAAATTTTTAAATCATTTTACTAAATACCAAGCCCAAGATTAATAATTAAATAAGAAAATTGCATGCTTGCTGAATATACACAAATGCCTGTGTTCATAGGCACACACGTGTGGGCAAGGTGGAAATACTATTGGAGTCATCGCTGAGTGTTACAATGCCACAAGGGCGTGTGATGTCTCATAAAAGTGGATGTGGCATTGGCTGGCTGTGTGGGGGTGGGGGGTGAGGTTAAAACTGTCCTGCACCCTCTTACATGCAACATCCCATTGTTGCCAAGAACCACACAATGGAGTTAGGAAAAATATCACCCCAAATTATGTAGGAATGTTGAAATACACAGTGTGTGGGTGCAGGTTACACACACCCATAGAAGATAATAAATTGTATTTGTTAGGCCTAATACATAATTATTTTCATTAGTGCTAATATATAATTACTATGTACATTGAACTCTATAATCCTAGCGATGCATAATAGCAGGAGTGACAATAATAACAAAAAATTACAGCTACAGTTATAAAGTGTACATAAATCTGTGAATTTTAAACATTTGATTCTTAGCCTATAAAATGAATAACTTTTAAAAACACTCTTTTACATATTAAATGGTTTAATAAGTGCCAGAAGATCTTGCTTATGAATACAACTTATATTTGGTCATTTATTTACTGATTAAATACTTGCTTTGTTGTTTGTTTTTATTCTGTTTAATCCCAACCGAATCATTTTCAGTCCCCAGTAGGTTCCGAGAACTTTGCTCTCATCCAGTTGGCATGTGGAAACCAGTACCATCATCTTTTTTGTGTCCTTCACTCATGGCGGTGGACTTTAAGGCTATCTACAAAGTTCTGGTACTAACAGGCCAGTAGCAGACTTGTCCCGGTCCCTCCCAGCCACATGGGCATCAGTAATCTCCCCAGGTCTCCAAGGGAGACAGACTGGGTGTCAGGAAGTGGAGCTCATGGAAGAAGGGGATTCAAAGGGTGTAATAAGGAAGAACAACTGTAGGTAAGACTCTGGGCGTCTTCACACAAAAAGGAATTGGATTTGCAAAAAGAGTAAGTTACGAGATGCCATTTTCACTTTCAAAGAGGTAATGGTTGAAAAAATCCTAACTGGAAATGGCAGGGAGTGGGCAGGAGCAGGACTTCATGTCCCCATCCCAGGGGAGCTCCAGGGGCCCAGAGTCCTTGAGGAAAATCACGAGGGGACAGGTGAGGAAGTGTGGGTGCAGTTTTAGTTCTAGGAGTGTACACAGCAGGCATGATCAGCAGTGGTATTAACCATGTAAGAAAAATCGTGATAAACTTTTTTCTTTCTTTCTTTCTTTCTTTCTTTCTTTCTTTCTTTCTTTCTTTCTTTCTTTCTTTCTTTCTTTTTTTTTTTTTTTACCAGTACTAGGGATCAAACTTACAACCACACGCTTGCAAGGCAGGCGCTTATGCCACTGAGCTAAATCCCCAGCCCGTGATAGACTTTTTAAAGTCTAAAAACAAGAAGTTGATTAAATAAATATCAAGACATTGACTTTAATAAATAAGAAATCACCAAAATCATGCTTCAGAAAACTAAGAGGCTAGCCATGTAGCCTGGCCTATTCAAGGCCCTAAGTTCAATTTCCAGCATATCAATGAACCGTTAAAAAAATTAATCCATCGGGGAAAGAAACTTGTAAAATAAGTATATACTTTGAGAGAGTTTCACTCCGCCACACAGGATTTAATTTTGAGAGCAATTTTAAATTCACAACAAAATTGAACAAAAGTACAGAGATTTCCCATGATCCTCCTTGATTGTTTTCCCTGTCACCAACATCACCTTCCTGAGTTTGTTCCAATCAATGAATTTACAATGACAGGTCATTATCACCCAGAGTCCACAGTAGGGTTTATAGTAAGGTTCACTCTTAGGTGTGTGATTTGGACAGATGACATCTATTCACCATTACAGGGACAGATGAAGTATTTTAGGGCCCTAAACATTTACTGTTCTCTACCTATTCTGGCCATCCTCCCCCCAAGCCCTTGACTATCATTGATATCTTGATAGTCTTGATAATTTGGCCTTCCCCAGATTGTTTCATTGTTGAAATTATGTGACACCTAGCCTATTCGAATCAGCTTCTTTGAACCAGTAATATGCATCTGAGTTTCCATGTCCTTCATCAGTTGCTTCTAAGTTTGGGCCATTGTAATGAGAGCTGCCACAAACACCTGTGTGCAGCGTTTTGTATTAATGTATTGTATTCAACTCTTGGGTGAATACCAAAGAGCTTGGTTGCTGGGTTGATTGGTGAGAGTGTGTTCAGCTTTGTGATAAATTGCCAAATTGACCTGGCCATTTGCATTCCCACCAGCAATGAATAATGGTGCTTGTTATTTCAAATGTGCTTTCTAATTGTAATTCTGTAGAGCTGTAGAATAGACTAAGCCACTCCCAAGCTCTGGAATCAGAAAAACCGAGCTCCGGTCACAGCTCTTCAAAGAGCAATTGACACTGGGAGATGAGGTGGCTGGAGCATTGCTCCACATGATGGTGACGAGGATTGAGTGAAATTAGCCATGGAACCTAGCGCACAGTGGTGACTGAACACACATTATACAGTAAACAGAAAAAGAATTCCTGCACATGCAAGTGTGCACTTGTCTAGGAGAAAAGAGTGTCAGTAAGCTCAGTAGTAAGTATTCTGAGCTGTCTTTTTCTTATTTGAGTATTTTATATGTATTCCTCACAAATCCACTTGTAGGTAGAGCAGGGACCACTGTGTGAAACTTAAAGGGTCCACGTGTTCCTCGGCCATCTTCTCCTGGCACTGGCTCCTGGCTTCTTTAGCTCACTGATTCATCTCTGTTTCCTCTGCTCTCCTCATTTCTCCTGTTCCTGGGATCAGTCCCTGAGTCTCAGTGTCCTCCTTTTTCTCTCTCACTCTACACTCAATCTGTCATCTACTGTAGCCTCATCTAAGAGACATCTTCCTGCCTAACCACCTATTACCACTTCAGTCTCAAGAACTTAAGTTTGAGTCGCTGTCATCTCTCACCTGGACTGTTGGAAGTAACGCTCATCTCCCTATTCAGTTCATCTGTTTCCTGACTTTGAATTGTGTTTCTATTCAAGCCAGATCATTGAATGTTTGGCTCATAGTCTTCAGTGAGGAAAGACAGTAACTGTCTCCTATCAGCATATGATCTGAAAGATGAATTTCTCGATTCAAATTCAAAGTCTTTGTCCCAACTTATAAGGCCTTGCCTGATGTACCTGGCTCTCCATGTAACCTTGTCTCCTCCTTCCCCCAACCCATTGCCCCAGCTGTGGTCTAGGAGTGCTATACTTGCTACCACTTGTGCCTAGAATCCTCCTACTCTAGCCATCCATGGCTTCCTTCTTTATTTCCTCTGTCCACTAAGATCTCATTTTCTATTGCCCTATGTAAAAAACAGCACATGGGAGTGGACCAAGTTCTTAGTTCCTGATCCCTTTCCCTCTACATTTTAAACTCTTTATTAGGAGATTGTGTCTACTTTGTTTTTTCCTGCACTTCTAACTGTGCCATAATTCACAGCCAGAATGGAGTGGATCGTATGTTTTGGTAGCAGTGGAAGCAGATGGAGATAGGTCAGCAGCATAGTGCAGACAGCAAGAGGGATAGGGGAAGGGTTTAACCCAAGGAGGTTAATAGTAAATGAAAGGATAATCCTGATGTATTCCTGGTGAGTGGCACAGTCATACCAAATGGACTGATAAACTTTTTGAACTTAGTGGCTCGTGGAATGCCTTAACCCCTTGAAAGGATTTCTTCTACCTGCAAATCATATAACTATTATTAAGCATACAAATTTCCCTTTGTGATATGGTTTGGAATGTAAACATTAGATTTCTTCAAAATCTAAGGGTGGTAAAGAGTGTTCTATAACATTTCTGCATCTTAAGAAGAAAGATTTCACTGAAGTGTTTGAGTACAGAATGAAGAAATTTGGATTCTATTTTTAGTTCTGTCAATGACTCAGAGTGATTTCTTTAATCAATAACTCAACCTTTTAACTGCAAATATTCCCTCTTTGTAACATGAGAATAGTAAGAGCTGCCCCAGTCAAGCTTCCAGAGTATCACAGAGGTCAGTGTTTATTCACTGGGCTCTGAATTCCTAGAAGGAAAACTCTCAGGGGACTGGCTGAGAGCAGACTGCAGAAGGAGAAATGATCTCTTTTAGTGTCCAGAAAGAATCACATACGATTCTTGCTGAAAGGATTGCAGCAAAGCAAGTTCTGTCTCAGAAGACCAGAGCCAAAGAAATGCATCTCAGATATGACCCCCCTCCCCTTTTTTTTCTTTCCCACACTGGAATATTTGGGAGGCAAAGAGAAGAAATGGTGTTGATATACTAGCAGGAGAAATTCTGAAAAAGAAAATAAATATGCCTCTAATTGGCAGATGAAGCCTGAGGTTCCACAAGCACATGTGGGTGGGAGGGTGGATGGACTCTGGGCTAGAAGCTTTTGTAGAACCATTTGACAGGGTGACCCCTTTTCCTGCCACTGAAATTACTTTCCAAGCTGCTTGCCCTCAGCTTTCCTCAAAGACTTCTGAATAAGATGTTTTTAAAATGATCAATTTAATATGACACCAATTTTAAAAGATTTTGGTAAATACCAACTTTTTTGGTTTTCACAGCTCCTTACTTGAGGCAAAAGCCATCATCTTCATTTTAATGACCAAAACACTGAGTTTTAGAAAGAAAAGAAAATCTACTAGAACCCAGATGGTCAACAAATGATGTAGCCAATGGGCACCTAGGTCTTCCAACTATGAATCCAATATGCTTTGGAAATAATATAATATACTTTCAGGGATATAAAGCTGGACTCCAAATTATGGCTGTATCCCTCCCCTCCTATCTTTGCATTTTCTGCTAGTATGAAAGGCTAGTCTCCTGAAGCTCACAGTGACAAACAACAGTGCTTTCTCCTGTCTCCCAGGAAAGCCACAGACCTCTGCTGAGCCACTCTCTTGAGTAATGTTACCTTTCTCATATTTTTCACCCTATCAAAGATACAGCAGACAGAACCTGGAACATTTATCATCCTGCCTATGGATCCTAGTTTTCAGCAACATTTTAAATGTTTTCTTTTCATAGGTATATGGCATTATTTCAAAGTAGCTGATTCATTCCCAGTAAAGAGCATTCATCCTCTGTTTTGTAATTTAATTTCAGTCACTTGACATTCATGCACACATGTGATTGCTCCTGCTAGTAATCATCACAGTTCAGAACTGGTAGATATGTCAGCCAGGTTTGAAAATGGAATTGTATTACACTCACTTTTCCCTTGGCATCCCCGTTCAGTGATAAATGTTTTATTGTATATCACAACAATGCATAACAGCAATAGCGCCTTGTGTTTATAGAGGGTCTTTCTACTTCTCAAAGTACTCATATATTTACAGTGCCTCGTGTATCTTCAGAGTTTCTTTGCATGTTTTATGGGGGCACTTGATGTAAATAATTTAAATGTTCCTGTACAAGCAGGTTTATGTATCAGCATATTTTCAAGAAGTATTATTTCACACAGTCAAACTTTTTATTTCCTTTTTTCTCTTTCCTCAAACTTTCTCCTTGCTCTCGCCTCTATTAATATAAAATGTTTTGCTGTAGTGTGGGTATAGTTTCTCTCCCAGAGGTTTATGTGCTGGAGGCTTGGTCTCCAGGGTGATGATGTTAAGTGGGTGGAAACTTTAAGACCCAGGCCTAATGGAAAGTAATTTGGCTAGTAATTTGGTCATGAGAGTTCTTTTGCGTGAATGCTGCTTTCTGGCAGTGGATGTGGCTGGAGTTTCCCAGCAATGAACTAATTCTGAAGACAGTGAGATGCTACCAAGTAAGACCAATCCTTGTTCTTTGTTCCTTCTGCACACAATTATTTCCCTTTCTGCTCCTCCGTGATGTTATGATGTAACTGAGACCCTTCCCAGTGCAGTGAAGTATGGTTTAGATCTCGCATCACCAGAACTATGAGCCAAGTGAAGCTTTTTACTTATAAAGCGCTCAACTTCAGAAGTTTTGTTAGAGCAACACAAACAGACTAAAACATGCAGGATGTACTTCAATGGCTGTGGTAGGGAGACCATAGTTTCAGTGAAGACAAAGCAGTATAACCTCACACTGACTGGTGAGCTACACTTTTCTGTACCACTTCACTGTCATGTCTTCATGACTATGGAAAGATAGGCCTTCTAGAACCCAGAGTTGGCAATTCAAGATGCTTATTGTCTACAGTTCCCAAGTTCCTTTGACAGGATTTGTTTCTCTGTTTTTCTCTTTTCTGTAGTCAGTTCTTCAATCTTTGTTGATTGTTAACAATTCTTCTTCTCTTCTTCTTCTTCTTCTTCTTCTTCTTCTTCTTCTTCTTCCTCTTTTTCCTTCTTTTCCTTCTTCTTCTCCTTTTCCTTCTTCTAATATTTTTGCAGAACTGTGAAGCATTGAAATTTGATCCTTTGCACTGAGCTGCATTTGCAGATCCCTTTAAAAATTGCTTTTTTTGTTTTAAGACAAAGTCTTGCTGAGTTGTCCTGCCTTGGTTGGGACCTGCAATCCTCCTACCTCAGTCTCCCAAAGTGTTGGCTAGGTATGGTTCTCAAATCATGTGAAAACAACCAATATCTCTTTTTCCATGAAGCTTAAATTCTGGCTAGAAATAGATTTAATATATACAAAAGGAAACCCCAGTAATTTTTTAAAAAGTCATCACTGAGAGGGATAGATGTCTCATGCAATTCAAAGAATGAGTATAATCAATATTGTAAAGAAGTAAGGCCTGAAACTGAAAAGTCACTGGAGACAAAGCAGTGATTTTCTTCCATGCTGCCCCTTTTGCTACAGCCTTGTGGGCTTTGTGCCTTCTTTGGGGGGAGATGTATGACAATGTCATTGTCCTCTCTGTCGACTCTACTTGAGTTGCACAGTCAAAATGGTTGCCACAACCTGGCGGGGTGGAGCACACTCGCAATCTCAGCACTTGTGAGGTTAAGGCAGGAGGATCGGGGAGGATCAGGGCCAGCCTGTACTGCATGGTGAGATCCTGAAAAGAAAGATAGAAAAAATGAAAGACAGACAGAAACAGAAAGAAAGAAACAAAGAAAGAAAGAAAGAAAGAAAGAAAGAAAGAAAGAAAGAAAGAAAGAAAGAAGCAAGGAAGAAGGAAAGGGTTCTCTATGGCTGATTTCATGGGATCATCCAGTTGGATCAGTGAATGCCCAATTCTCATGATTTACACTGCACATCCAACAACTGATAGTTTCTTCAGTGGGAGTCCATTCCTGAGTTTGTAAGTGCTGAGTTCATAGTGCTGCCCATGTAATTTATGGACTGACAATTTCAAACTGCCTTTCAATTTTACACTTAGGGGACCTCTATAACAAGGGCCTGAATTCTTTCCAACTGCCTGGCAACACCATCATAGTAAGCATCAGCTGAGACGCACCCAAAGTGTCTGCAAAGACTGTGGAAAGATCAGACTGAAGAGGCTTTGTTTGCCCTGAGCCAATGAGGTAGTCAAAATCAAATTTAACTTCCTATTTAGAGTCCAGTAATGATCTGTAGAATATGTGAACACCATGATTCTTATATTTATGTTTATTGCTTTCATTTGCACATATAATTATACATTGTTAAATAGCAACATTTAATTGGTGAAATCTGTGAGTAGGAAACTGAAAATATCGACAACCAAGGAACTATCTAATTATACTATTTAAATGTCCTCTGAAGCAGGGATAATATTTGAAAAAATAAGTACAGGTTTTAGCCTAGTGTTAGCAGGTGCAAGAACCTTTTCTTATCCACTAAAATCTGAATAGAATTTAAGCTAATACATATTTTCAAGGTCATTTTTTAATTTACAATTCTTTTAGGGAAGGTGTCTTATATTCTGGTGGTTGTACTAGGAAAATGAGCATAGGTGTGTAACAGGTGTGGTCATTAGACACAGACAAAGGAGAGCTACATGTGACTCAAAGGATACAGTGTCTCAATATCCAAAACTTACAAAATAATTTGTCTTCCAACAGTAGTGTGACACCATAACACACATTTATTGTAAAGAAATCTAGTTAGGAATAGTGATAAAAAGAGGTCTTAAAACTCTGTTTTTTAATTTAGTTATTTTTCATAGTCTAGCTCCAGGAGTCTTGATTCTGTACTTTCAGGGTCTAATTTAAGGCTCCAGAGAGGAATTGTCCCAACGTGCATACATGAGTTTCCTGATGCTTACGAGAAGCTCTCAGATCCTACTAACCAGGCTGAAACTCTCTTCTCAGTTCAGTTCACTCATTCAGCCTGGCCATCACAGTTTGGATCTCTCCTAAATTCAAAAGCTTTTTAATAAATGAAATTTTGCCATTTGCACCTTCTAATATCTAGGGCATTCTTTGACTGACTAATTTGAAAGGCAAAGAATATAGCATCAACTATTAAAGCCAATTTTAGAATATTCAATTATAACAGCAGTGAGAACAGTACTTAGTATATATTAAGTGATCCACTTATACTTTTTGAATATTTTATATAATAAATGCTTTTTTATCTTATCACCATATCAATATTGTTATTGGTTATGTTGATAGCAAATAGGTGTTATATCACTTTTGGTGGTCATTATTGTTCATCTTTATTTCTGGAGGAAACATGTGTCCATGTATTCCACAAAAGGTGTGTAATATTCTGCCAAAGAGCTAGGAATCCAGTGGCAGTGAAGAGTAGGTATAGAAGTAGGTGTAGGTACAGGTAGTAAAGTGGTCCTCTTTTTCTTTCTTATTGCATCTACATTATTCCTTTACAGGGTTATCCAGACTTTTGAAACTAACCCCTTTCATTTAAGGTCAGGGTGAATGAAATCAGATTCAGCTTTCAGGTCCTGAATCCTGGAGTGGACGCTGAATTTCAAATTTCACATAAGCAGCAGCTGGCTCTTCTGCAAAGCTTAGGTAAAATTTTATCCCTGCTGTCACTCTTCGGCTATTAACTGTCTTAAACACAAATACCATTGAATGAGATGATTAGGTATGGGGCTAAGAGAGAATGGGTCCTATGAACCATGTAACTTGGACCACTAGGAAGTGGCTGTTTCTTGTACATTATTTGGGAACTTGGCGAATAAAGGACAATTATTTTTAAAGTGCTGAAATTCTAACGCTAAACAATGAAGGGAGTCCATTGTTCTTTATTTGCTTTGAATACAGTAGGCCTGGAGAAACAGATTGCATATGAAGTCATTGCTTTAATACTTTTGTCCTTTGTACTGCTTCTTAAACACAGTAATGAGGTTCGTTACTGGGCATTTATGTTTATGGACTTTACAGATGTTTGGTTTGAGCCATCAGTAAAATAGCCAGTAAAGTTTGTCAGTCTCTAAGCAAATATGTCAGCCTTCTCATTCTCAAGCTGCTTTGCTCAAATATCTAGTGAATTCTTGTGTCACCTGCTCTGTTGTCACTGTTAGTAGAGACAGTCTTTTATTTACAGTGTGTACGCTGGCTGGCAATCTCCTGAGTACAAGAGTCTTGGTATATCTATGCTACTGTCACTGTCCTATCAGATGGAAAAATCCCCAGTTTTGATCCCACATTGGATCAGAATAAATAAAACTTCATCAAAATGTCATTCTTTCTCTAACAGATTTAAATTGTGTGTTTGTGGGAAACTTCTCCAGGCAGATTGATATGTCTCATTTTTTTTTTTTTTTTGAAATAGAGTCCTTCTATGTGGCAGCAACTTCACATCACATAGAAGAAAAGCAAATTTGTCCACATCTTGGTGTCTGTTTTTTGACACTGCATTGGGGATATCTAGTGAAACCTCTGATTCAAAATTTTAAAAATGCATATGTGAAACCATATAAGTTTGGCCAGACTTAAGAGTCCCAACTATGTATACTAAGTAGAGATTATAGAAACTATTTTTATTTTATCATTATAGTTCAAGTATCTGAGTTTGGAACAAAACAACCAGGAGGGGGCAGTGACCTTTGCACTAAACTACATCCCCTTCCCTTTTTAAATATTATTTGGAGACAGGGTCTCACTAAGTCTCTAAGTCATTCCGGCTGGGTTTAAACTTGCAATCTTCCTGCCTCAGTCACTCAGAGTGCTGGAATTACAGGTGTGCACCACCACAGCTGGCTCAGAACAGACATTTAAGTGCTGCTGAGATGACATGGGCTACTTTGTCATAGACAGAACATTAAGAATTGCTGCAGATAATAATCTGAATTCTGTATGATTTGCCAGAATTCTGTGCAAACTGCCGAGGTTTTGCTTTGAGAAGATTGGTCCATTTCCGGGATAAGCTGCCTCCAGGACCTGGTATCAGCATTATTTGTGTCAGAAACAGTGATATTGATTGACTACTGACTTGTCATTCAATGAGAAAACCTTCTTGAAAGGAAGAGGCTCTCTTCAGATCTTGGAGGGGATCAGAAAATGAGGTGCTGGGGCTCAGCCTTTTTACGTCTCGCTGCAGCACTTGCAGCAGATTAGATGTTAGACAGTGAAGGTGGGGCAAAGTCAGCAAGGGTGGAGAGCAGATGAGATGCCCCCAGAGGTATCTGGAGCTGACGACCTGCAGCATGCTCTGCTTTAGACTATATTCAGGTGGAGGGTAGAAGGGGGTAAATGTCATGCCCACTTCCAAGTTTCCTAAAATCCAAGCAACTGGAGTATGATACAAGAAACCAAAAAGGGAGTGGAAAAAGACACAGGGAGTAAAAACATTAAACAAATGAATAGTCTTGATTTTAACTGCTTTTTGAAGAAGTTTGTGTCCCGAATAGAATCTACTACAGAAGATTGAATATTGGGTTGATCTTATTTTAGCTGTTTTTTCTTTCCTAAATGTTCTCTTCCTCAGTCCCATGCTAATCAAAACATTTTCTCCATAGTAGTAGCCAAATGGAAGTCAATGAGAAGATATCGGTTTGTTTTCCAGAGACACTGTGTGTTTGTTTGTGTGTGTGTGTGTGTGTGTGTGTGTGTGTGCACGTGCATGTGCATGCTAGGGCTTTCCACATGCTGGGCTAGTGCTCTGTGACTGAGCTCTGTCCCTAGCCCTTCTTATTTGATTGTGAGACAGAGTCTCACTAAGTTTCTGGAATCAGACTTACGATCCTTCTACATTAACCTCCTAAGTAGCTGAGATAATAGCATATTCCACTGTGCCTTGCTCTAAAATACTTCTTTAAAAAGATAATGGATTTAATTCCATTTATTAGGTAGATGGCCAAGAAACCACACTTTGGGGGCAGTTTTCACTTACAGTTTCTAATGGGTTTATTTTTATAGCTACAATTAAAATTCCAGTAGAATAATATCCAACCACATAATTTTTCAGACTAACCATTATGAAAAATGAAAGGCAAACACAGTCTTATAATGTTTATTTTCCGTCACTGCCTAGGCAGTACCTCATTCCGGGAGTCTTATGTCAAGGATCTATGGTGAGCTTTAACACAGGCAACAAGTGAGATTTTCATTCAGCAAAGATCGAACCAAGGAAGTGGGAAAGATTACTGTGCTTGGGATTCTGTTGGTACTTCCAGGATTTCACAAAGGTCGTCTTATGTTTTCTTCTATACCTTGTCTCCCTTGGTCCCTTTTGCTTGATCTCATTCTTTTCTGCACTAAGTTAGAGCACTTCCTATGGGTGCAGTTTTTACACTGATACAGATTAAAATTTTTGGTCTTTCTTCCTGGGTTGTGCCAAAAAGGAGGGTGGGTGGGAAGGGAAAAGAGGGAAGGAATGCTTTTTGCTCTCCCAGCCTCTCTTTCCCTTTCCAAATATGAAAATTGATCGTTTGCTTTGGAGAGTGCTGTAAGAATGGACATGAACAAATGTGAAACACACTGAAACTGTTTATTCCAAGCATATCGCCAGTGTGTGTAACCCTGTGACAATCAGTCGGATCCTATGCCCTGGCCATGGTTCTCAGGGGTTGAGTGTAATGCAGCTCAGTGTACCAGGCGATGCACAAGTCTGGAGCATTTCTTTCTCCATGCAAAATCTGTACATCTGCAAGTTCCCTTTTTTTAGTGTCCTGCCATATAATCTCCTGGAATTAGTGATCCTTTTTTAAACAGTAAAGAATGTTCAGACTTTGATAATGGAAACATCTATCCCAGAATTTTCTGTAGATATATTCAAGATGCGAAGGTACTGGTCAGGGCTCAGACTATCCTGGTTCAGAGGTCGCCTTTCCTCCAGAGCAGGCCATCATTGCATCTCCTGGAATACTGTGCCTCCCCACGGATCTCAGACACACACCTAACGGCCTTATTTGGTTGTTACAAACTTCCTGACTGCAAAGGTTCTTTTAATGCTGCTTCCTATGAACTTCCAACATTGAATGATTTGATCTAGCAACAAATTGTATTTCAGAAGCACGAATACACTTGCTCTGTTATCCAATGTCACACCTTACAGCCAAGTTGAGTTTCTAGATACCATGAAAGAACCACATTGTCATATTAAATTTGCAAGATTTAAGCTAAAACTTAAGCTAAAAATCAGGTTTTTAAATTATTCTGCACAACTTTCTTCATCATAAATGCAAACTTTCTATTAGTTTTGTCTTTACTTCTGAAGTACTGGACTTTTTAGAGAAATTTATCCAGCAGATATTCTCTTCTCTGGCTCTGGATTGTGATGGCCTTGGAGATTTTAATCTGATAATCAGTTTGAATTTTATTAGTTGTGTGACTTTGGCAGTTTATCTTACTTCTTAGAGCATATAGTAAGAGCTCAAGACAAAACCTACAATCTCTATAGCAATGCTTGGTTCATAGTGAATGGCAAGGAGTGTAGCCTTTAAAAAAAACAGCAACCTGCCATTTCTTAATTAATGTTAACCAATCCCTACACATATCCTGAGAACTATTTACTGTTATGCAGTTACAAAATTAATAAACATTTTACTGTAAATTCTCTGAAGGTAGAAACTTGGGCTTTTGTCTTTGAATTCTTGGCACTTAGGATGATACTTAAACATAAAGAAAGCTGTCAATATATGCTTAGGGAATAAATAAATAAACAAATGGCCAAAATTAAAGGGTAATGTTAAAGAATAATTATTCAATGCACAAAGTTTATAATTAAACATAAAAATAAACCCATCAATGAGGCAATGGGAATAGGAGACAACCTTCAGAGATTAAGAAAAGGCTCTGTTTTCAAGTTTATGAAGTCATGAATTATAGAGATGTAATAGAGAAATTACCTTCAACTGAAAAACGGGGAGGAATAAACAAATGTCTATTATGTTCCAAGTGAATGAAAGGGTTAGAAAATGAACAAAGGGTATATTTCCTATCCCTCATGATCTTGCAGGAGAATGCTATGAGAGACACCAAGTCACTCTAATAGAGGGGAATTCATGTATGGTAAGGTGTGTCCAGGATCTCTTGAGTATTTTGAGTAGAAACTGGGAGAAAGATGTTTACTCACAGGGCATGATCTAAGTAGAGTCTAAACTGGTAAGTAGGTCAAGGAGGTTGGAAGGTGATATGAAATCTTGGAAGAGCAGATTAAAAAACCTTCTAGGAAAAACACACAGTGAAATTAGATAGAGACTTCTAGGCCTTTGTGTTGCTAGAGGGTAAAATAGGAGTCTAAGGGAAAAAGAAATTGAGATTAAGATTTGGGTCTTATTGATCATTTTACAGAGCTAGATTTTTATTCTCTGGATAGTGGTCCCTCCAGAAAAATTTAAAATAAAAGATTACCATGGCCAGATTGCAATTTGTCTAATGCTCCTGGTAGTTCCAGTAGGATTTGAGGAAGACAGCACTGAGTTTTGAGCCACAGTGTGTGTTCAGTTATGTAATCAATCCAGGAAAGTAGACTAGTGCAGAGAGGGGGAATTGGATGGGGAGGAGGTAGTAATCTGAGAAATATTTAGGGAACAGGGCATCAGCAGAGACTGGTGACGGATGAGATAAGGAGTTGAACTGAGGAAAGAGTATAGAACAATTCACGTATTTTAGTTTTCATGGTTAAATATGAGGTGACTGTATCCAATAAGAGATAGCATACTGAAGTGAAAGGGGATTTTAGAATTAGGGTAATAAGACAAGTCTGAGAAGTCCATTGGATACTAAAGATAATGGGATTTCAGCCAAAACTTCAGAGGAGACACTGAGGACAGATAAGTGGGGTCAACAGTAATCTGGAGATAGAGGGTTAGCTACTCCCTTCTGGATGATTCTGTGGCATAAATCATGACACAGTTGACATGGTATCTTTGTATACAATATACAAATAATTTTAAGATCGAGTAACTCATACAGGAAATTCACTGCTCACAATTCTGGAGTCAGAGATCAAAATTTGAGTACTTTGATGTCTGGAGAGACCCTGTTCTTTCTAAACAGTACATTTTTACTGCATCCTCAGATGGCCAAAGAGGCGAAGCAGCCCTGTTCAACCTTGTTTGTAGGGGACTAATCCCCTGCATGAGGATGGAGACTTCATGATTTAACTGGTTCCCCAACTCCCACCTCCTAATGTCAGAGCATTAGATATTAGGTTAAAACATAGGAATTTGGCAGGGGATACCAGCTATCATACCACAGCACAAAAGCTGATCCAACAGGGCAGGGTCAAAGCTATTTTATATATTTGTAAAAAGCTTCTAGAACTTTCTGAAGACTTCGAGAAACCAGTCAAGTGACCAATTGTAAAATAAAGCAGGAAATTTAAAAGTTAACACAATAAACACTTATTCACAGTTTAATATGCAAAGTATAGATATGATTTAAGAGAGGGAGGAACACCTCCAAAAAATGAAAGAAAAGAGAATAGAGGAGAGAGAGAACAAAGAGAAAGCTAGTAGAAGGAAAAAATGGGAAGTATCCCTTATAAAATCTCTTCCTAAACTATGTATTTCCACTATGTTTTCTTGTAGAAGTCCTATGTTTTAGGTCTTACATTGTTAATTTATTTGAGTTTAGTTTTGTATATGGTGAACAATAAGGCTCTAGTTCATTCTTCTACATATACTGTGCTGGTTCTTTTCTCTTATTGCTGAGACAAAATACCCAACACCCAAAATTAAGGAAGAAAATGCTTATTTAGCTCACAGTTTGTGGAAGTGTGAGTCCATAATCTGGCTCCAAAGCAAAGTGGTGTCACAGAGGAGTAACCATTCATGGTGGTGGAAAACAGCAAAAGCAACAAGAACCAAATAGGGAGGAGCACACATAGAAGACTCTGTCCCTTATAATGTATGTAGACTTGTGTATAGCACTCACACCCATAATCCCAGCATCAGACCATGAGTCAAACAAAAACTCTAGAAGCCCAACTCCTAAAAGCTGCTCTATGACTGCATGATGCTTTGGGGGTATATCCATACTCAAACTTTAACATGTAGATACTCAATTTTCCCAAAATCATTCATTGAAAATACTGTCATTTCCCCTTATATGTGTTCTTCTCATCTTTGCTAAAAGTCATTTGGATATATATATATATATATATATATATATATATATATATATATATGGATTTATTCTGTTCCCTTCAATCTATTGCATTGGTGGTTTATATGTCTTTTTTGAGGTCATGCTCTACTGTGTTGACTAATGTAACTGTGATGTATGTTTTGAAGACAGATAGTATGACTTGAGATTTGTTTGTTTTGTTCAAAAGTGTTTTGGTTATTCAGGGTCTTTTGTGGTTTTGTATAAATTTTAGGGTTATTTTTTCTATTCCTGTGAAGAATGATGTTTGTTTGATTTTGATAAGGATTGCACTAAATCTGTAGATTTCTTGGAGGTGTGCATATTCTGGCAATATTTTTCTTTCAATTCTCAAGCATGTGATATCATCCCATTTATTTGTGTCCTTTTCAATTGCTTTCATCCATTCAGGTTTGGTTGAATTCTAAAGGGATCCAGAAAAATTAACTTATCTGCTGAACTCTGAATTTAGAGGCAAATTTAGAGTCACTCTAGACTTTTACAATTTACCTTCATTATTTTTCTAGGCTACAGAGAGAAAGGTCAGTAACATTGGCCAACACATCAGCAATCATTGGAGTGAACCCAAACATTCTTTTACTGGGATGGACTACACATGTACCAGTGGAAATTTCTCTGCACAGATACTTACTTTTTAGTTACAGGAAATCATCAGCCTCTGATAAAGGTTTAGTTTAGCAAATTGGACAGGAAACAGTCACATCTGAGAAATGCTAGGAATCTTTAGGTCACTATATTCTACAGTGCAGTGCATGGTGAGAAGAAAATCTGTTTATGTTGACTGAGTACCTTCTGAGCTCCAATGCCCACACATTCCTAGAAAAACCATGAGAGGGGATTTAACTCCTCAGGGCTTCAGTGCCATGATTCTCGGTTTGGGTCAATCTTTTTTTTTTTTTTTAATTTTATTTAAGGAGAAAAAGAAAAAAAGCAGAAAAAGGGTACAAGTTATACAGAATTTCAGAAAAGATAAACAATAGGAAATTACTAGTTAATGGATTACATATTATCTTAGAAATATTTGTTCAAGTTACAAAATTAAAGCTTATATAGTGGACATTCAAACAGTGAGACCAAACAGTTCTGCTCAATGATCCAACAAAACTCAGTAATATCATTGTCTATCTTATACACTTAAATATACATGCAGTTATATCGTTTAGAGCACTTTCTTTTCCTCTCTTTTGTACAATGACTATTACACATTTTGGGTTTTATTGCTCCCACAGTTCTTATTACTTTTTTTGGAAGACAGTAAAGCCAAATGTGACCTAACAGAACAGAGTCAGTCAAATTAAAAGGGTGGACATAATAGATAATGCAAAAACATAATACAAGGTGATCAACAATGGTTACCATAATGCCTCCCACTATCTCTAATAGAGTTGCCTATATCATCAGTTATAATAAAATTGAATAAAAAAGTAAAGAATGAAACCAACAAAACCAAAACATTGGAGACATTACAGGTCTTCAAAAGTAGATAATAGTCAACCAGAATGGGCGTCATAATGAATCCCACTATCTTCACAGCTGTTGCCTAAACTTTCAAATCTGGTACTATCAAGCAAAACAGAATAGAGGAACATCATTCAAAACAAGATGGTGAGAGCAATACAGGGCTTCAAATCAAGTTAATAGTAAATCAAAGTGGGTTACTATAATATATCCTACTATTTTTTATTTATTTTCCCTTATTAAAAGGATAAAAATAAAAAATTAAATAATAAAATGGAGATTGAGATAAAAGAGGGCATAACAACAAAACAGCACAGATCAAAACATAACCATATAAGCAAAATAGTGTTTCACCACAAGATAATCCCGACATAAAAGTAGTTACCATATTGTCTCTTTCCTTGAAATCTTTGAGTATAACTTCGTATACTATAGCATCAAATATATCAAAACAATGTAAAACCATTCAAGAGAATGACAGTATTACAGGGTATTTAGAATCAACTAATGAAAATGAACAATGCTTTCTGTATAATCTCCTTGTCTATAAGAGTTTTTGTTTATACTATCACATATAAGATCCAATAAGATACAACATGTTAAGACCAAGAATAGAAGAACAAAAGCTTGATGAGACTTCAAAACAAGATGATACTAAATCAGCATTACCTATTATGACATCGTTTTCTCCAAAATAGCTGTTCCTATCATCCAATCTTCTCTGCCTCATTTCTGTTGAGCTCTTTTTCTGTCATTAGTTGTCAGTTTTTCTTCTTCATTTTGTTTTCTGCTCCATTCATTGTGGCCTCTCTGCCACTATTTCTGGATTCTTTGTATTTTTCTTTTTTAGAATATCCTGCAGTATTTTCTGTAGAGTTGAATTGGTGGTTGCATATTCCCCTAGTTCCTCTTTATCCTGGAAGCACCTTGTTTTTCCATCAATTTCCAGGGATAGTTGTGCAGGATATACCAATCTTGGCTGGAGGTTACTATTTTTCAAAGCTTGAATTATATCCCCCCATGTTCTTCGTGATTTTTTTATAGCATTGATATTATGATACCTTTATTTTCTTTTTTTTTTTTTATTTAAGAGGAAAAAGAGAAAAACACAAAACAAACCAAAGCGGCGTAAGGGTACACGCAATACAGAACTACAAAACAAAACAAAACAAAACAAAACAAAAAACCATAACAGTAAGAAATTACCTGCTAGTAGATTACACACTATTTTCTTGAAAACAGTTCCTCAAATCACAGTATCAAAGAACACAAGGTGGACATTCAAACAGGGAGACTGCAAACAGCTGTGTTCAATGTTCCAAAAACATTGATAAAGTCAGCTATTTAACACCCCCAAACACACTTGCTGTTATATCCGTTAGAGCTCTTTTTCTTTTTTTTTTTTCCCTCTCTTTTTTACAACAAAATTTACACATCTTGGATTTTATTACTCCTTAGTGCTTATTACTTTCTTTGGGGGGGGGGAGAATACAGTCAAATATGGCAAAACAAAGCTGTCAGTCAATACCAAGGATAGACGTAGCACATGGTATAGAACAGAGTACAAGTTTATCAACAATGGTTATCAACGTTGTCCCTTGTTTCCTTAAAAAGAATTGTCTATCTTATTAGATATTATAAAGTTGGACAAAACAGTAGAGAACAAGACCAATAAAACTTAGGCGTTGTAAACATTACAGGACTTCCAAAGAAGACAATAGTCAAACCAGAATGGGTATCTTAGTGAATCTTATTGTCTTCAAAGTAGTTGCCTATGTCTTCAAATTTGATACTATCATATAGAATGGAACAGAGTCTAATCAGTCAAAACAAGATCGTGGGAGTACTACAGGACTTCAAAACAAGTTAATAGGAAATGGAAAAGAGTTACTATTTATATATCCTAATTTTTTTTAATTTTTTCTTTAATTAAGACAAACATAAGAAATGACTAAATAATTTTTTTTGAAACAATAAGGGGGAGATTGAGATAAAATAGGACATAACAATATAACAATAGAGGTCACAGCATGACTGTTTCAATAACCTAGTACTTCACCACCTTATAACCTGACTTAATAGTAGTTACCATAGTGTCTTTTTCCTTGAAATATTTGGGTAAAACTTCATATACTCTAGCTTCAAATATTTTCATATCAAGAAGCCCAGAATAAAGCCTTTCTAATTAATGAGTGAAAACTTTATAAGGCTTCAAGGCCACCTAATGGGGAATCATGATTACCACATATTTTTATATATTTGAATCATTACTTACATTAGGGAAACTATTCGGTATTCACACATGCGAGATTGATTTATTTCACTTATGAGTATGGTCTCAAGCTGTGCCCATTTATTGATAAATATCTCAATGTGATCCTTCTTTATAGCTGAATAATACTCCATTGTATAGAAATACCACAACTTTTTTATCCATTCCTCAGTTGATGGGCACTTGGGTTGTTTCCAAGATCTGGCGATTACAAATTGTGCTGCTATAAACATAGGTGCACATATATCACTGTGGTATGATGCTTTCAGTTCTTCTGGGAATATGCCTAGAAGTGGAATAGCTGGAATAAATGGGATTTCCAGTCCCAACTTTTTGAGAAATCTCCAGACAGATCTCCACAAAGGCTGTACCAGTCTACACTCCCACCAGCAGTTCAGGAGAGTTCCTTTTTCCCCACAGCCTCTCCAGCATTTGTTGTCGGTTTTCTTGATCCTGGCCATTCTTTCAGGAGTGAGATGGTATCTCAGTGTGGTTTTAATTTGCATTTCTCTAATGACCAATGATGATGAGCATTTTTTCATGTATTTATTTGCCATTTGCATTTCTTCATCTGAGAATTGCATATTCATCTCAGATGCCCATTTTTGGATTGGATCTTTGAATTTCGGAGGTCTGAGTTTCTTTAATTCTTTATATGTTTTAGACAAGAGGCCCTTGTCTGAGAGAGAGTTCACTAAAATCTTTTCCCAGTTTGTGGGTTTTCTTTTCACTATGTTGGAGATTTCTTTTGACATGCAGAAACTTTTTAATAAGAAGTGGTCCCAGTTATTGATTCTGGGAAGTATTTCCCGTGCGGTTTGAGTCCTGTTCATGAATTCTTTACCTACTCCTATGTCTCCAAGGTTTCTACCTATTTTGTCTTCCAATAGATTTAGTGTTTCTGTTTTAATATTCAGATCTTTGACCCATTTACATTTTAATTTAGTACATGGTGATAGACATGGGTCTAGCTTTAGTTTTCGGCAAATGGAGAGCCAGTTTTTCCAGCACCATTTATTAAAGAGACTGTCGTTCTTCCAGTGAACCTGCTTGGCTCCTTTATCAAAAATAAGGTGGTTGAGTGTGTTCGTAGTTGTGGTTGTATCTTCTAATCTATTCCACTGATCTTCAGCTCTGTTTTGATTCCAATACCATGTTGATTTTACTACTGTTGCTTTGTAGTATAACTTCAAGTCAGGGATTGTGATGCCTCCTGCTTTGTCTTTGCTGCTTAGAATTGCCTTTGCGATTTTAGGTCTCTTCTGGTTCCAGATGAAATTTAGGAGTGATTTCTCTAGATCTATAAGGTATGTTGATGGTATTTCTATTGGGATTGCATTGAATCTGTATAACAGTTTTGGGAGAATGGCCATTTTCACAATGTTTGTTCTTCCTATCCATGAGCAAGGGATGTCTTTCCATTTTCTGAGATCATCTTCAATTTCCTTTTTCAGTGTATTATAATTTTCACTGTATAAGTCTTTCACTTCTTTCGTAAGAGTAATTCCTAAATATTTCATTTTTTTGCTTGCTAATGTGAATAGTCCAGTTTCTCTTATTTCCCTCTCTGTAATTTTGTTGTTCGTGTATAGGAATGCTATTGATTTCTGAGTATTGATTTTGTATCCAGCCACATTACTGAATTTATTTATTGTATCTAAGAGTATTTCAATGGAGTTTAGGGGGTCTTCTATGTAGAGTATCATGTCATCTGCAAACAATGATAATTTAACTTCTTCTTTTCCTATCTTTACCCCTTTTATTTCTCTTTCTTGCCTAATTGCTCTGGCTAGTACTTCCAGTACTATATTAAATAGGAGTGGTGATAAAGGACATCCTTGTCTTGTACCCGATTTTAAAGTAAAGGCTTTCAATTTTTGGCCATTTAGTATGATGCTGGCTGTTGGTTTGTCATAAATGGCCTTTATTATATTGAGGTAAAGACCATTTATTCCAATTTTCTGTAAAGTTCTTATCATGAATAAGTGTTGGACCTTATCGAAGGCTTTTTCTGCATCTATAGAGATGATCATGTGATTCTTATTTTTGGCTTTATTGATATGGTGGATTACATTTATTGATTTGCGTATGTTGAACCATCCTTGCATTCCTGGGATGAATCCCACCTGGTCATGGTGTATAATCTTCTTGATGATTTGCTGGATCCTATTTGCCAATATTTTATTGAGGATTTTTGCATCTGTGTTCATTAGGGAGATCGGTCTATAGTTCTCTTTTATAGTTGGGTCTTTCTCAGGTTTTGGTACTAGAGTAATATTTGCTTCCAGGAATGACTTAGGAAGGATTGCTTCCCTTTCAATTTCATTGAATAGTTTGAGGAGTGTCGGCATTAGGTCTTCTTTATATTTCTTGTAGAATTCTGCAGTGAATCCATCTGGGCCTGGGCTCTTCTTGGTGGGCAAGGACCCAATTACATTCTCAATTTCATTAGCAGAGATTGGGTTATTCAACAGTTTTATATCCTCTTGATCTAGCTTTGGTACTTCATATGCTTCTAAGAATCTGTCTATTTCTTCTGTGTTATCAAACTTTTGAGAGTAGAGGTTTTCGAAATAGGTGTTGATGATCCTCTGTATTTCTATTGGGTCTGTAGTGATTTCTCCTTTTTCATTTCTTATTGCATGAATTTGAGCTTTTTCTTTCCTTTTTTTAATAAGGTTGGCTAGGGGCTTATTGATTTTATTTATTCTTTCAAAGAACCAACTCTTTGCTTCGTTGATTCTTTGGATTGTTTTCTTAGTCTCTATTGCATTGATTTCTGCTCTGATTTTTATAATTTCCTCTCTTCTTTTGGCTTTGGGCTTGACTTGCTCTTCTTTTTCTAGCTGTTTGAGGTGTAGCATCAAGTTATTTACTTGTATTCGTTCTGTTTTCCTGATGTGGGAACTCAGTGCAATAAATTTTCCTCTCAGAATGGCTTTCATTGCATCCCACAGATTCCGGTAAGTTGTATCTGCATTTTCATTTTCTTGTAGGTATTGTTTAATTTCTTCTTTAATTTCTTCTGTGACCCACTGATTACTCAAGAGTGTGTTATTTAGTTTCCATGTGTTTGCGGAATTTTTGCAGTATCCTTTGTCATTAATTTCTAATTTCAGAGCGCTATGATCCAATAATATGCAAGGGATGATTTCAACTCTTTTGCATTTGCTTAAATATGTTCTGTGAGCTAATATATGGTCTATTTTAGAAAATGATCCATGTACTGCTGAGAAGAATGTGTATTCTGATGTTGTTGGGTGGAACATTCTGTATATGTCTATCAAACCCATTTGTTCACAGGTGTGATTCAGTTCTGTTATTTCTTTGCTCATTTTCTGTCTGGTTGATCTGTCCCTTGGTGTCAGTGGTGTATTAAGGTCTCCTGTTACAATTGTGTTACTGATAATTTGAGTTTTCATTTCTGTTAATAATTGTTTTATATAACTGGGTGCTCTGGAGTTTGGTGCGTATATATTTAAGATAGTTATCTCTTCCTCTTGGAGTTTTCCCCTTACGAGCATGTAGTGACCTTCTTTGTCCTTTATGGTCATTGTTGGTTTAAAGTTCACGTTGTCTGCAAACAGAATGGCTACTCCTGCCTTTTTTTGGATTCCTGCTGCATGAAGAATTGTTTTCCATCCTTTGACTTTCAGTCTGTGAGTATCTTTCTGGGTTAGATGGGTTTCCTGTAAACAGCATATGGTTGGATTTTGTTTCTTGATCCATTCTGCTAGTCTGTTTCTTTTGATTGGTGCATTGAGACCATTTACATTAATGGTTATTACTGTTAAATGCTGGTTAATTGTAGGAATGTTATCTCTCTGCTGTTGCATCTTTATCTTTCGGTTCTGTTTAATTATTTGCTTTGCTTAGTGGTTTTTTCCTTTGTGTATCTAAACTGTCTTTCAATATTTTTTGCAGGTTTGGTTTGGTGTTCATGAAGTTCTTCAGCTGTTCTTTGTCATGGAAGTATCGTATTGCACCATCTATTTTGAATGATAGTTTTGCAGGATATATCAGTCTTGGTTGGAAATCATTTTGCTTTAGGATCTGGAATACTTCACTCCATGCTCTTCTTGACTTTATCATTTGTGCTGAGAAGTCTGCTGTGATTCTGATAGGTTTTCCTTTATAAGTGATTTGTCTTTTCTCTCTGACAGCTTTTAATAATCTATTCTTGTGTTGGATTTCTGGGATGGTGACTATTATATGTCTGGGTGTAGTTTTATTTTGGTTATGACTGTTTGGAGTTCTATATGCTTCACTGATCCTGATGTCAGTTTCTGATCTCATGCTTGGGAAATTTTCAGCTATTACTTCTCTAAATATCCTCCTGACATCCTTCATGTTGTCTCCCTCTCTTTCATTAATCCCTATCATTCTTATGTTATTCTTCTTTGCATCGTCTTGCAGTTGTTGAATTGTTGTTTCCTGGTTCCTTGTTATTTTCAAAAGATCTTTCCTTTCCTGTTCACTAGCTGCAATCCTGTCTTCAAGGTCTGAAATTCTATCTTCACTTTCATTAAGGCGGTTTTTACAACTTTCAGTGGAGTTTTTTATTTCCTGTATATCTCTGTGCATCTGCATTATGTATTCAGTTTGTTTCTTATATTGCTCATCTAGGGATTCTATCTTTTTGTTTAGTTCCTCCAATTTTTTATCTGTGTTTTCTTTAGATATATTTAGAATCTCTTTCATTTCTTTTATCATTTCTTCTTTTATCTGGGAGATTATTTCGAGTTTGAATTTCTTTAAAGCTTCCTGGAGTTGCTTGTCAATTTCAGTGGCTATTGTGTCCGATATATGAGGTGGATGGGATATATTTTCTTCTATATACATCGCTCCTAGGGTTTCTTGAGATGGGCTGGAGGTTTGAGGTTGTAATTTGGTCTTTCGTTTTGTCATTTTCCTATATTTCTGTGTTTCAAGTGTTACTTGAAAGCTTCCTCAGGATCTGTTGAAAATCCCCTTCTATGTTTGGAGCTACTGGGACTCTGGCGCCGCGCTACTCCAAGCCATTAGGCCTACAGAACCAGTGGCCCTCCTCTGCCTGCTCAGAACTCCGCAGTTCCAGACAAGCTGGGCCTCAGGGACACTGTGCGCCCACCTGCCCCTTGGAAGCTCCACAGTTCTTCAATCGCAGCCGGGTTAGGGTACTCACCACAGGCCGCAGTGCTTCAGGAACCTGTGGACCCTCCCTGGTTGCAGAGATATACACAGTCCTCCAGACACGCAGAGAGGCCAGTGAGGGCACCCCAGATCTGCCCAGCTCCTCCTCTGCAGACCTGTGGCCAGGCGCGGCAGCTAAACAGGCTGGGCTAGGCTGGTAGTGTGGGCCAGCCCACCTATCGGGAGCTCAGCAGGTCTCCAAATGAAGCCGGGAATGGGGAGGCTGATGTGGAAGCCTCAAACCCACCTCTCGCCTTCACTGCACCTGGAAGCCTGCGGGAACTCCAGCAGTCTGGGCGCAGATATCCAGAGTCCTCCAGACACGCAGAGAGGCCAGTGAGGGCACCCCAGATCTGCCCAGCTCCTCCTCTGCAGACCTGTGGCCAGGCGCGGCAGCTAAACAGGCTGGGCTAGGCTGGTAGTGTGGGCCAGCCCACCTATCGGGAGCTCAGCAGGTCTCCAAATGAAGCCTGGAATGGGGAGGCTAATGTGGACGCCTCAAACCCACCTCTCGCCTTCACTGCACCTGGAAGCCTGAGGGAACTCCAGCAGTCTGGGCGCAGAAATCCAGAGTCCTCCAGACACACAGAGAGGCCAGTGAGGGCACCCCAGATCTGCCCAGCTCCTCCTCTGCAGACCTGTGGCCAGGCGCGGCAGCTAAACAGGCTGGGCTAGGCTGGTAGTGTGGGCCAGCCCACCTATCGGGAGCTCAGCAGGTCTCCAAATGAAGCCGGGAATGGGGAGGCTGATGTGGAAGCCTCAAACCCACCTCTCTCCTTCAGTGCACCTGGAAGCCTGAGGGAACTCCAGCAGTCTGGGCGCAGAAATCCAGAGTCCTCCAGACACGCAGAGAGGCCAGTGAGGGCACCCCAGGTCTGCCCAGCTCCTCCTCTGCAGACCTGTGGCCAGGCGCGGCAGCTAAACAGGCTGGGCTAGGCTGGTAGTGTGGGCCAGCCCACCTATCGGGAGCTCAGCAGGTCTCCAAATGAAGCCTGGAATGGGGAGGCTAATGTGGAAGCCTCAAACCCACCTCTCTCCTTCACTGCACCTGGAAGCCTGAGGGAACTCCAGCAGTCTGTGCGCAGAAATCCAGAGTCCTCCAGACACACAGAGAGGCCAGTGAGGGCACCCCAGATCTGCCCAGCTCCTCCTCTGCAGACCTGTGGCCAGGCGCGGCAGCTAAACAGGCTGGGCTAGGCTGGTAGTGTGGGCCAGCCCACCTATTGGGAGCTCAGCAGGTCTCCAAATGAAGCCGGGAATGGGGAGGCTGATGTGGAAGCCTTAAACCCACCTCTCTCCTTCACTGCACCTGGAAGCCTGAGGGAACTCCAGCAGTCTGGGCGCAGAAATCCAGAGTCCTCCAGACACGCAGAGAGGCCAGTGAGGGCACCCCAGATCTGCCCAGCTCCTCCTCTGCAGACCTGTGGCCAGGCGCGGCAGCTAAACCGTTCTTCGTGATTTGATGGTTTGTGCTGAGAAGTCTGCTGTAATTCTGATGGGTGTTCCCTTGTAAGTGCTCCTTTTCTTGTCTCTGATGGCTTTTAATATTCTGTTCTTATATTGGATTTCTGGTATTTTGATTATTATATGCCTGGGTGTAGCTCTGTTTGGGTTGTAGGTGGCTGGGTCCTGAATGCTTCATACATCTGAGTATCTTTACCTTTTGCTAAATTAGGAAAATTCTCCTGGATTATTTTTGTGAGTAGCTTTTGTAGTTCATTTGTTTGTGTCCCTACCTTTTCTTTTATGTTCTTAATTATTAAGTTATAGATCCTCCTATCATCTTCTAGTCTTTGTATTATTGCTGTTTGTTTCTTTGTTATTTTTAAGAAGTTTTTCCTTTCATGCTCCCATATTACAAATCTGGCCTCCAGTTCAGATAATCTATCCTTAGTTTCTTTCAAGCTGTTATGCCAGCTTTTGATAGAGTTTTTCGTTTCTTGTAATCTGTGTGAACCTGCTTCTCATATTCTATGCTTTCTCTATTTTCTCCATCAAACAATTCTCGCCTCTTTTTCTGTTCTTCCATTCCACCATCTGTTTTTTCTTGGGTGGTGCTTAGCATTTCTCTAACTGTTGTGCTTATGTCTAGCTTCAGGTCATTAATAACTTCATTCCTGAACTCATCTATGAGGCTCTGGAGATAGTGCTTTATGTCTATTGGTGCTGTGTCTGCTATTGCCTGTTTCTCAGGGTTGGGGGCCAAGGGGCCTTTCTTGTTGTTCCCTCTTCCCATATTCTTTGTTCCTTATATATGCAAGCGTATATAGGAGGCCCAGCTTCCTTCCCTGTTGGCCACAGTCTGTTTGAATTGCGCCAGCTGGATATTCCCACCCACCGCAGCGCACCAGGGAGTTATGGACCGGGTAGCCTATGCGGGGCCTGCCCCTCCAGGTCAACTTCAGACCTGGGTTGTGCTAGCCTACTGAGTTTCAGCCAGCAGTGTTATGTAGGCTAGGCACTGCTCACCACTCCCGCTTGTGAGGGGGATATGTGACTGAAGTCAGTACAGCGCCCTGTTCCATTCCGCCCGGTCCCAAAATGTCCTCTGTTGGAGCCTCCTAGACCGTGGAAGAGTCCCAGTTTCTCTCACTCACCGCAGGTTGATGCACAGCTCCCCGCCTGTCCCGCTCTCAACTCCGTTCACCGATTCCCATTCTCAGAGCTTTTGCACGTCTCTCTCCCTGCTGAGCCGATTCAGACTCAGCTGCGGCGGCAGGAAACCCAAATTGCGGCTTCCAATGGTCCCTCAGCTTCCATGCTGAGGCTTTATCTGTTCCTGTTATAGCACCAGGATTGCATTCCCAGTTGGTTTCTCTCAGCCCAGTTCGTTCTTGGGTCAGCAGGGCATATCTCCTCTTGCTTAGGATTCCTCACTCCACACCATTCCTGGATTCTAAGCTGGGTCTTTCAGAGAGCCTCCATAGCTGCTGCTATCTGTCTGCCATGTTCTTCCGGAAGTTGTCAATCTTGAGAAAATTATTTAATTCTTCCAGTCATGGACTTTTATATTTGTGAGATGGGCCTGAAATATCTAATTCAGTTGTGAGGATTAAACGAGATGATATGTGAAAAGGGCTCAACATTGTTCCTGTCATTTCAAAAACATGACATAAACAGTGGCTGCTAATATGAACTGATTGTTTTACTACTCTACTTTGGTTGAGTTGCTGAGGTACCAAGTGTGAATGAAGACTGACTAAGGTTACAGAGCAACTATAGAATTAGTCAGGGTGGGATTTTCCTCAGATACATCTAACAATAAAGCCCACTACCCAGAGCTCTGAGAGGGCACAGTCTTACATATGTGGGGACCTCTACATGACATGCCTGAGGAGGAAACCATTCAGAGCTGAGGGATGTAATGTAATGATGTAAATTATTGGCCCTATTGATCTGTTTGTCTGGTCATTTTTATAGCATTTTAAATGCAGAATTTATACAGATTAGTAGTTCTGAATTCTAACAAGCAATATGACATCTAGAAATAGGAAATTATTATTAAGCATAATTTAACCTAATTCTCATCTGATCTTTATCCAAAGAATGTTTCAGTGAGTCCTGTTCTGATCTTCCTGTTAAAATTTCATCCCATGCATATACACAAACATGCAGACACACAACTGGTATCTGAAGGTCCCATTTCCTTCCATTCTTTATGTATCCCTCTTTAACGTCAATGAGTATCTAGGTTTCTGTGCATTATTTATCTTGTTTCTGTCTCTTCCCTACTAGAGTATAAACCCCATGAGGGTTTGTGTTTCATTTATCCACTAGACACACTATCCACACCCAAAGCATTGACAGGCCTTGTTGTGCTCGGAGCACACCTAATGAATAAGGACAGGTGCATCTCTGTTGCTCATCCTGCATCTGTTCACTTACCTGCCTGACAACCGGATAGAGCGAAATTCTCTGGCTAAGCGTCCTGTCTTGTTTCTTTTACAGTTTCCTCCTTATATTCTTCATGGTGTTTCATTCTAATTCATCATCTCTTATGGTCTCTTTTAAGCTAGCAAATAGATAACAGGAATCTGTTCTACGTTGTATTGAATTTCTTAAATGGAATGAGGTTGTTTCAGTATTGTATCATTCTACGTGGGGAGGTAAGACATTAAGGAACCCCTGTGATATTAGAGGGAAAAAGGAGGTAAAACAAATACATAGAGAAAAGAACAATGGAATAAATTATGGCGGAAGAATAGGACCTGAATTCTATTGCAGGAATTTACTAATCATATGACCTTGGA
The DNA here is from genome assembly GCF_034190915.1 of Cavia porcellus. NCBI lineage: Eukaryota > Metazoa > Chordata > Mammalia > Rodentia > Caviidae > Cavia > Cavia porcellus. Next base: position 74,512,363 of record NW_026947494.1, on the reverse strand, counting down.
AGAAACATGAACTTCTCTACAATCAAGTTTCCTACCCCAGAAAAGGAGTTGTGTTAGACCAGATCATCTCAAAGTTTAATGATATTGGTGTCCCAGGACCGATCAGTTCCAAGTTCCATGACTTACAGGTACATTTTCTGACACCAGGAACACTTTTCAGGTTTTACCTCTTCCTACATTGATAAAGGAACTGTTTTCCTTTCACAAGGAAATTATTGATCAAACAAGGTTTATCAGAAAGATCTTTTTTTGTTGTTGTTGTTGTTCCTTTGCACCTAAGCCAACCCTTCAATTTCTGAAGAGTAATAGAAATAAAACTGTCATGACTTTCAAAATTGATGGAAGACAGTCTTTGGCAATCTTTTAAATTTAGGCTCAGGCAAACATGTAAAATCTTCAAGCTTCCTTTGAGAATAAAGTTGGCTCGAAATTAATAAGAATTTAGAAATAGGCAACTGAGCAGATTTCCTTCTGAAAATACCATGTAGCTGCTGCACAGGGCATGAGAAATGCAAAAAATTAAAAATAGGCTTTGATTAATAGGCCAAAGGGTTACTCTTCTGGTGTATTTGATATTTATGACAATTCTACAGTCTCTCCACTGAAGAAAAGATATTTTAAAAAGTATATTAAAATAAATCATCTCCTTTAAATTATAATCAGTATCTTTATCTCTGTCCTGGAAGAAAGAGTGAGTTTAGGTCATGAGAACATTAAGTTGGGAAGCTTTGATGAGCAAGGTGAAGACCATTTCCCAGATATCATCTGAAAACATTCATAGATAAATTTGAAAATGACTTTAAATCAGGATGATAGTAATGGAGAATGTGCATACAGCTATCATATGGATAATAAATAGACAGGGCAATGACAAATTAATGAATGAAAAAGTACAATGACACCAGTATTCATTAAGCACTTTCTCTGAATAAGTCCTCTGTAGAAATTGCCAGAATCAATTTAGCAACAAACATGTGAGGGAGATATTACTCTGCTATTGAACTCATGAGAAACAAGCTCATAGGAGCTCAGTAATCTTCCTAAGTGGCCATGGTGGTTATATACTGCATAACTGTGTCCCTGAAAAAATTCATACATCAAATCCTATCCCCCTGTGTGATGGCATTAGAAGGTATGGCCTTTGGGAAATAGTAACTTTATATGAAGGCATGAATTAGGGCCCATATGCTGAGATTTGTGCCTTTATAAGAAGATAAAGAGAGACCAGTACTTTCTCTTGAATGCATGAAAATGGTCCATGTGAAGACACCTTTTGAAGACAGCTGTCTATAAGCCAGGAAGTGACTCTTACCTGAAATTGAGTCTGCCTGTAGCTTGACCTGAGATTTCCTGTCCTCTGAAAACAATGTCTGTGGGTATAGCCATGCAGAGTCTGCTACTTTATCAGCAGCTCAAACTAAGACAGTGGCAAAGCTGCTATCCATGAGGACAAGTACATGGAATTCAGGGTGCTGCTCAGGGCCATCAAATGGGGTGAATGGGTGGATGCACCAAAGCACATGGATCATGGTGGCCCAAAAGCCAAGAGTATGGCAGAAATGACTTCCTTTCCCACAGAAACAGACCCCAAAACAACAGGGGGAGGTCTTCCCTGGCCTCTTGCTCTGTCGAGGACCTGTACACAATTATTACCTAACTTCTATTCCATCTCCCCCTTGGTTCTGTATCTTCCCCGACCCCCCAGTTCTTCCTGTTGACAGTCTCCACGAGTTTTCTTGACTTCAGTCTGACTTTTTCAGCCCTTCTCAATCCAGGAATTATCTTCTTAAAATTATTTATGTGACTTCCCTGCTTCAAGTCCCTAGGGGTACGAGGAGAGGGGTAGTGTGAGGCGTATCTGTACTGGCCATTGTTGGTGTTGTGGGGAACCACTCAGACTGCTTGAAAGCTCAGGAGCATCTGAGGACACCTGAGGATGTGGCTCCACTTGCCTAGTGCAAGCACATAGCGGGACACAGTGATGTAACCACGACTTAGCACAGGTTAGTGGGTGTGCGCTGGTTACAGCACAACGTAAGAATCTGAAGATAGATGACAACCTGTGTAAGAATTGTACAATAATTCAGTCTGCCTCTTCAGTGGTTCTGGCTCTTGTGCTCTTGTGTTTTGCTCTGCTTTATGCTGCCTGCTCTTGTAGCTGGTGTTTTACACACATATATTCTTTATTCTTGGGATCTCACCTGGGAAAATCTCCCTTGGTCACTGCCCCGGTCCAAGCATGCTGACAGGTGTCATGAGGAGGGCTGAGATCTGTACTCTGCACCCTGCTCCTGGTGCCAGGAGATGAGGTTTCAGCTGCAGCCCTAAATGTCTTTTTTATGTGACTTGATGACATCCTTTCTTGTTCCTTCCTCTGCACTCTTTCTTAGAAACAGCCAGATGCAATCAGCAGATATGCTAAGCAGTTGTGCTTTTTTCCTAGGGATAAGACAGAAATAAATACAAAAATAGGTCATTAACAGTTTGGAGTTGAAATTGTATGCAGATGTAAATAATGCATAGTAAAGCAATCACTGTAATGCTATTTATAAAACACCTTTTCATACAAAGGTGGCAGAGCAGTTTGCAAATTATCTTTCTCTAATCCTCACCGTTCCTCATTATATTGTGCCACATATGCTGTTTTGGACCATGCATTCTTTTCCTCCCTCTCACCTTTCAAATCATCTCAAGGTGACTTGTCGAATTATTCAACACAAAGCTGACATCCCCAGGTGATGCCTTTTCTGACACAGACTGAGGAGTCAAGCACTGTCCTGAAACAATCTCTTAAGTGACCACAGTCATCTACAGCTGTTGTCACACTCAGGACTGCAGAAATGTATTGAAGGCTCACTAAAGCCACTGCTCACTTATTGATTAAAATTAGGAAAATAAACATTACAACACGGTGAAGGCCGGGAGAGCCTCCATGTGCAAGTTGTTTTAAAGGCAGATACTTTTTATCACTCAGGACAGGACTAAAGGTTGAGACATGGTCCTTTGGTACTATATGATCTGCCTCTCATCGTTTATCCATCTCTCTCCGGCTTAAATGACTCCTGCTAGTCTAGGTAACTTTGTCCCTGGAATACAGCAGTCATGCTCTGCACCTGGCATACACAGTTGGCTGCAGATTTCCCCATGCGCCACCTCAGTTCATTGCCTCACTTTATTTGCACTTAGAGCAGTATCTCTTACATCCTTGGTTTCCATCACCCTATAGTTCTCCTTTGCTTTTGGCACCTTTTGGCAGATTTTTTTGTTTGAGGGTTTATTGTTTATCTTTCTGTTCTAAAACATCACTTGAATAAAACAGCTATTTTGTATATTCTGTTCACTGTTCTATATTTGAATGCCAAGGACAGTCCCTGAAATGTAAGAGTCCTCAAAAAAAAGTGATAAGTAGTAAACCAATGGGTAAACAATAGGCCTTACCTAACGTCTGTAGGTTAATGAAACAATTAGTATAATCATTTTCCACTGTGATTAGCTCCCTAATCTTAAGATAAAGTGTTAAAGTCAACATTTCAGCCATGATTAGTACCTTAATATATGAAATTGTTTCAATTTCCATAAGCTTTGTAATTTTAACTAAATAACCATACAAAAGGAATACATTTTCATAGTTTGCAAGTTGCCATGAAGGCGGAAAGTGCTATCTAAACAATTAGCTACCTATGCAGATAGAGTACAAACTTGAATTGTGAATTGCAAGGCGCAAAAATGATCACTCTTCATTCCACTCAGGTTTCTGTCTGTGGAGCACACAGGACAAAATATTTCTAGATACTTATCTCACATACAGGGCTTACATTTGCTTCTGGAGACACAAATTTAAGACCTGGTGATATATGTGAAGAACCTGAAGCCTTTCTTTCTAGCAAACAAACAAAACCAAAATGAAACAAAACACAAACGTCTCTTCTAATTGCTAAGCACCAGGTGGTTTCATTTGCAGTAGCTCCTTTCAGAATTCCGTAGACCATTTGCATTGTCTTCAGTTATGACTTTGAAGTGCATCTTCTGACCACTCTGTTCATAATCACTACAGGAAATATGCTTGAGTAGTCTGCTGTCAGCCGGTCTGCACCCTCTCCCATCAAGCAAGTAGGGCTTCTGTACTGGCAGATGGATCAGATTCCAGAATTGAATTCCTGCTGGGCAAGCTGCTCTTGTGATATAATAGAACAAAACCCTCATAGGGGAGATCCATGGTCATCAGGATGCAGCAGATCACAATCTCTGTGAGAGTTTTCCAATTTACAAGGAGAAAAGGACTAGCAAATTGCTTGAAAGCATGCATCAGACGTGTGCCTACTTCAGGGCTGAATTTGGCACTGCCTGCATGCTAACTGAAGACAGCTATGATTTATGCCAAAAAGCCAAGTTCCTTCACATGGCTCCAGTGCTGATCCTACAGTGCACCCACCACAGCAGCTGATTCCACAGCAATGGTATTCTGAAAGTTAGAGCCAGATTTAAAAGGCAGGAGGAGTTTCTTAGGGAAAGAAAAGTAATAATTAAAGCTAAGTGCAAAAAAATTTTTAAAAATACAGATCTAATAGTCTAGTGTGATGAGGCCAGCGTGGGAGTGGACACAGGTAAGCTGAGCAGGAAGTAGGAGAGTACAGAATGGTGAGGAGAGAGGCACAGAACAGCTCAGAACTCTGCAGTTGCTTCTGTGTCTCAGTACATCATGCGATTCCAGATTGGCTGGATTGAAAGGTCCTCAGTCAAGGCGGACACAGAATTCATCCGCAAATAGCATAATAGAGCAGAAAGAATGCCCATGACATTTGCTAATGATAAGGCACAGAGAAAGCAGGAGCGCTGAGCCCTTTCAGAGAAGATAGAAATTCAATATACTTTTGAAAAAGTCAAAGTCGTGGGTCAGCAACTACTATCAAATACAAGTGATACATGGAGAGCGAGGAAAAAGCAATTTGCTCAAACATAAGATCAGAAATGAAAGGTTTTTTGCTCTCCAGGATGGTATGGCTGTGTATTGCTATTAAAGTATCAGGAAGCTGTGAGTCTCTGTAGGGTAGTGACCAGGGCAACCCTCCATTCCTCATCCTGGTGTGGGGCAGGTTTGATCCTCTTAAACAGACACAGCTTCTTTGTTTTCTTCTTTTCTAATTCAAGCCAGGCAGAAAGCACAGCAAAAAGTGGTTATCATGTATAACTATTATTAGTATCACCTGGTTGTGGGATAAATTGCATGTTTTGTGTGGTCTTAGGTGAGAGGATCATAGGATTTGTGCACCGACTGTCAAAACAAATTTGTCTCATCGTTCTCATTGTGCAGGGAAAGTACCAAAGACTGGGTGATATTTTAATAGCTGCTGGAACAGAGAAAGATGGAGAATTTCGGTGAGATTTTAGGTTTTAGTAGAGCGTGGAACGGTGATGATATTAAATGAGTAAAGGAAAAGGACTTAGTTACTTTTATCACAAAATACTTGAGGCCAGCAAGTTAAAGGAGGGAAAGTTTATTTCAGTTCACAGTTTATAGAGGTTTCAGTCCAGGACTGGCTGGCTCCAAGGCAGAGGGGTACAGCAGAGGAGCATAACAGATGAGAAGTGTTTCATGGCAGGCAGAAGGCAACACAAGACAAGCAGCAGCTGCCTTCCCTCTCTCCCTTGACTGGTGCTACCCACACCCAGGTGGGGCTTCCACAATTCACCCCCATTTGTAGTGTAACACTTTTAGTCCACATTCACACGCCCCAATTCAGCCACCTTGGAACTCCCCCACATAGTATGCATGCCATAAGGCTTCAAGGAGGCATCTAGACAGAAACTGTAACAGAACTAAAAATCACAGTGCTAATTCAGAAGCTCCGATAAAAATAGAGGATGAGTAGGATTATTCAAGGTAGGGAACAAAAAACATGTATAGATTACTGTAAGATATAACAGGCACCTGATTCCTACCAAGTGTTGCAAATAAAGCCAAATTGCATCATGCAAGGAAACTAATGCTAATAACTTATATTTATGGGCCACCATAAAATTTGTAAAGAATATCTATATACAACACATGTTTTTAAAAAGTATTTATTACCAAGATGGATGCAGAATTTTTTTTTTTTGATACCAAGGATTAAACTCATGACCTCGTACTTGCCAGGCAGGCACTTAAGAGCTAAATCTACAACCCATGTTTTGCTTCCCTCAACAGCACTATGGAATGAGTTTTTGTTATTATTATTCTCATTTCACAAGTAAAGAAATACAGAAAAATTTGAATATCTTTCTAGAGGTCACAGAACCAGTTACTTGTTGAGGTAATGCGCATGAGTTGCTGAAATAATCCTTAACAAAGGAGACTTATTAAACAGAGTCATATGATGTGTAACAAATGAATTTTAAAAATTAGCTGAAGCATTAAATGGTAACACACATGTTGACAAGAGTTGCGATAGTTGGGTAGGTATATGAAATTTTACTTTGCTATTTTTTCTCAGTTTGGCAGTATAGCTTTATCATTTTTTAATGACTATTTTAATTTATCAATTTGCAGAATTAATAGCCTAATGCATGATCTCACCTCTCTATGCTTACGGTCAGACCCATCTTGGAAAGCCTTCCTCCTTTGCCTCACATTGCAGTGTTTCTCACACTGTATTGCTCCAACTTGGATCTAGATGTTGCCGTAAAGACCCGGGGGGTCAGAGATGGAGCTTTTCAGAGGCCGTTAGATCTGGAATGTGCGATGCTAGGATCAAGGGTGTGTGTTTACTGTATTAGCCCATTGACTGGCTTGGCACAGTTCTGGGTAGGATTAAGAGTGCCTCACCCAGGGCATGACTGCTCCCCTAAGCATGGATATGCTGGATAAGACATAAGGGGTGGAAAAAGGGTCCTTTTATCTTCCTGCTGGTTACCTTGCTGCTTCTGCCTTCTGCCTACCATGAAGCTTTTCTCCTGTGTGATGCCCCTCTTCACTGCCACCCTCCCTTGCAGCCAACCAACTATGAACTTAAACCTCTGCAAATTATGATTTAAATAAGCCTTTCTTTAAGAGTATGGGGTGTTTGTCTCAGCAACAAGAAAAATAATCAAGAGAGGCATGTGGTGGGTATTTCTAGGAAAAAAGAGGAATCTCATAAAATGTCAGCCTTCTAGATAATTCACAGTGATAACCAAACTGAGAGAACCTTAATTTCTCTTTGAAATAGCGTTACTTTAGAATAAAAATACTAGTTAAGTATTGAAAGAAGAGGTGAGGAAATTAATGGAAATGAAAGATTTAGAGCTTAATTAATTTAGAGAAAAAACAAGAACCATTTAGCTATGCCCTGTTTTGGACCTTCATTACAACAAATAATGGACAACTATGAAAGGACACTGTTGAAACAGGACACAAGTCGATCTTGCCATCATGAGGACATTATACTTTTACTTTCATGAGATTAAAATGAATGGAGTAGCAAGATCTTCTATAAATTAGTCATGGATTTTAATTTTGAGAAAAAAGTATGCTATATTAATAGCATGTTAATTGAGATCTAGCAGAGGAGAACTTTACAAGATAATAGTTTTAAAAAGCTTTTTTTCTATCTTAACAGTAAATAAATATGAAACTAGCAATGCAAGGCTTAATGTGCAATGCTAAAAAGATTATCAAAAAGAAAAGAATATTTATGACTGATGTTGGTACTGTGCAGCATAGGTACTTTAATACTTGGTGAGTAAATCTAATATATTATAAACACTATATAATCAGTGTCTTTATTCAACAGATATCTAATACATGCCCATTCGAAACAAAGCATTGTTGTATGACATTCTCTCCTTCAAAAAAGAGATGGGGTTGGGAATGCAGCTCAGTATTAGAGCATTTGCTTATCATGCCTGAGGCCCTAGTTAAATTCTCAGCAGAAAAAAAACAAACATGGTTAGGTAAATAATCAATATATGAATAACAGTGTCAACACTAACCATGCACTTACTATGCTTAGGCGCGTGCTGGTTGTTTTTCCTGCCATTACGTCCTTTAATTCACTCTCTCGCCCTTGAGTGAGCCATTATATTAGATGAGGAAGTGGAGGTTGTGAGAGATTTTCATTCCTGTCAAGTAATAAGTTGTTCTATGTAAGTTCACAGATAACTGAAGGAGCATTATTCCAAGTCCTTTCATTTGTATTTTCCAAATGTCCTTTTATACATTTTCATTTGCTTGAGAGAACTAAAGTGTGGGGCCCTCGCTGAAACCCAATCCTGGAAATCCTTTATTAATGACTCTGTTGCATTCTCCAAGTGTTCCCTTTTGTTTGAATCTGGTGATTTAGGGTGTGCAGCCCCTAATCTAAGTGGCCCAGCACAATTGACAGGAACCGGAATAATTATAGTTAGATGGTAAATAACCATAAATGTTATGTCTTGCATCTAGACATCCCCCCAAAGCTTCATATGGGTATAGGCTTTTTCAAAGGCTGGATCTAGAGTGTGTGGTGCTGGGATCGACTCATGGTGTAGTGCTAGAATCGAAGGCACTAGGCTTAATAATGTAAGTGCTACCCACCCTAGAGGGAGGTGACCTGGATAAGATAGAAGGACAGAAAGAGCTTCAGCTGTCCCTTGCTTGCTGGGCTGCCTTCTTCCCACCATGAACTGTTTCTCCTTGTGATCCCTCTCCACATGCCGCCCAGCCTTGCTGCAACGTGATTGCAAACTGGAACCTCTATCAACTGAGAGTCAAATAAACCATTCCTGCCTTATCTTGTGAGTGTTGGGTGTTCTACTTCACCACTGAGAAAGTAACACAGTACATTATTTCTGAATAGCCCAGATAAGCAAACACAATTTTTAAATACATAAAATTTATGTATCTTGACCTGCTCTGGAGTCTTTAGACATTTGCTCATTTTCTTTTTCTGTCTTTCTTTCTTTTTCTTTCTTTCTTTTTCTTTCTTTCTTTCTTTCTTTCTTTCTTTCTTTCTTTCTTTCTTCCTTCCTTCCTTCCTTCCTTCCTTCCTTTCGTTTTCTTTCTTTCTCCTAAGCTATTTTTTCAGGAGCTGAGTTGTGCCATAAAAGAGATACATATATTGCAAGTAGAAAACATAACCAAGTTTTTTTTTTCTACAATTGCTAGGGTTCACTAATTTTTGCATAATTTATAACTTTTTAAAACTGAAGTGTTAATGTAGTTCTAAAAATCTGCAGTTTTAGCCTCCATGGCAAAAAAAAATGTACATTTATATGCATCCGATGCCATAAATTGTTGAAAGTGTGTAAAGTTCCTTTCCTGGGACACAGCCATGTGCTGCTGAACAATGCAGAAAGAAATGTACTGGTAGGTATTTTGTCTGTATGCAAGCATCAGCCTGTTTCTACACAACCAAGAATGTCAGGAAGAGAAATAATCTCACAGCAATATCATTGTACAAGGCCTCCCGTCGACTGATACCTCATTATGCAGGTGAAGGTCTGTAGTGTGGTAGGCTGAGAAAGAATGAGGAAAGCAGGATAAGAGTAAGAGCTGGTTGGATGTTCATTATCTGCCCTGTCTCTAGCTCCCCTTTCCTTTTGTCCTGTCCACTAGTTACCTCTATTTCACTCTCTATTTGAATGTAATCTTTTTCAGCTTTCTAAGATAATTGGGAATGGGGTAGTTCCAAGGTCGTACAGCACAACTGGGCAGATATAATCTATAACAACTTAAAATTTCACATGTCCAAATAACTACAGCAGAGTGAAGCATGCAGACTTGATAGTATTACTGGTAGAAGAGATGGAAATGCTCAATACTCTGATTTGATTGCTGTATCATATATATGTATGAGATACATATGCGATCTATTTCTGTAAATACATAAATATAAATACATATATATATATATTTACAGAAATAGATCTCATAAATACATACAAATGTTGCATGTTAATTTGTAAAACTTTAAACACTATTCTTATAATAACACTAAAGACATTGATAGCTGTCATCCAAAGGTTATTTCATGGCAAATAACTGCTGAGTTCAGACCAGGTGCAGAGAAGTTTGCCTTCCTTTAAAGTAACACCTGGGCAGAGACACTTACCATCAGCCTTCAGGAATTAGTTCCAGCCCCCACTCATTAAAGCTGCACAAAAGTACACCTGGAGTTGAAAAAAATCCCAGAGGGATCCACTAGTGTAGAACCTGGAAGCTCTGACCCTTGGGTTTTGCATCTGTCCATGCAAACAATGGATCTCAGAGCCCTATGGAAATTGTTAATGAATATACTGTGGCGACCCTGATTATAGACATGGCACTAAATAGGTTCTGAAGAAATAGGCCAGTAAAGAGATTAACTGTGGCAACTTGATGATGTAATTGTGCTTTTTTTTTTCCCCAGAAGAGTTATTTTGGAGGCCTTGGCATTGTTGTCAATATTTCTCTGTGTTATTTATAACAATGGGCCAAGTGTGAATTAATGCTTCTCACTATGGCATGTGTCACTTACTTTTACTCAGTATGAGCAGAAACGTCCCTAAATTTAGATGTGTCCAGAAAAGGGCCGACCCTTATTTGCAGCAATGAATTACCTGCCTTCTGGTTAGATAGACCTCACATGTCTTGGAGGCTCTACAGGAGCTTTATGCTTCAGACAATGTGCTCAGAAAATCACTTCGGAAGTCAGCGTGGCTTCCTCGCAGGTCATTGCTCTGTATTTTGCAACCTGTGACTCCACTCTCATTCTTTTACACTGTCCAGGCTAACTTAGCTAGTTCTAGGCTCAATTTATCTTCCTTCCCCAAGCTCTTAGGTAGTTAGCACCACAGATGTGTGCCGCACACCCAACTCACGCTTTCCATTTTTGCCTCTGCTAATATCCTGATCACTAGCAACCTTCTAAACAGCCTTTAAGTGATTGCTCAAAGGCTTCCAGTAGTGCAGTCCTCACCACCACCATTGTTCTCTCCCCACTCTTTCAGGGGGTCAGGTCTTTCAATCCAACTCTACTGCAGTTTTGCTCAATTTATGTAATGTATCTAATGATTCCCACTGTGAGTCTCTTGAAAAGAGTGCCAAGAATGATCAGGTTTACATTCTGGGAGTCTAATGTAATGTTACAAATACTCCAGTAATATTGCATTCTTCCAATAACACAATCAACTCTCCATATCAAACTACTTATGGGTGAAAATATTCAGAGAAAATAATTATATTTGTACAAAACATGTTTTCTTGTCACTATCCCCTAATTAATACAGTACAGCAACTAGTCACATGGCATTTATATTGTACTAAATGAATATTATAAGTACAGTAATTAAATATAATTCAAGTTGAATGCAAATACAAGTTGGGCCACTTTACATAAGGAATTTAAATACCCAAGGGAGGTCATCCTGGAATGCTTCCTCTTCCAACACTGTCATGACTTAAGTGTGTGATTCAACTTCGAGGCTGCAGATGATGTTAACTGCTTTGACAAGAAACTCCCAAGTGATTCCCTGTGGGAGTATAAAGCTTTGTTCCTGCAGGTGAAACAAAAACAAAAACAGAATAGCTGCTCCATTTTGCTAATGGCTTTCTTTAAAAGGTTATTTATTCATTATCAGGACCTGGGATTCAGGTCATTCTGCAGAGCACTCTGTTGGCTTGGAAAGGAGGAAGAGGTGCCAGGTTCTGCCTGAAGGGCCCTGACCCAGGACATGCACAGTGCATTGGTGCAAACCTGTTGTACTATGGTCACTGGGTCACCTGTGAGTGAAAGAGTCTGGAACATAGTTCTGTCTGTGTGCTTAAGAAAAATAGAAGGCAAGTGTTTCAGTGGACAACTGGCATTTGTTGCAAAGCTGTTTCTCTAGGTTCCTACTTTTTACTTTTAAAAGTGCAACTATATTTTTTATCATTTGTCTTTAAGATATCACAGTTATATTTCATTTTCAGCCTTCCTTTTTATCTTATACCCAGAAAGTCAGCAAATTATATTCTTTGAAAAATTATATTTTGCTGTTTTTCAATTTATTAGTATATATTTATAACACACGATTACATTCCTCCTGGGGAGTTGATGCACACACATAACACGTTTGAATTACTTTATCTGCTTCCCCTGTCCTTCTTCCCCTTTTCCTCCATCTCTTGGTTTGTTTTATTTTGCAAAATAGCCCTCTATTTCTATTTTTTTCTTTTTGGTTTATATTTGGAGATTCCCACATAAGAGAAAACATGGGATGTTTAAGCTGGTATGTGTGATTTATTTCACTTACCATTATGATGTCAGGGTGCGTTCATTTCCCTACAGATGGCTCAAGTTTATCCATCTTTATGGCAGAGTGGTGCTCCATTATGTACAAATACAGCATTTTCTTTATTCGTGCATCTGTTGATGAATGTAGGACACATACGCTACTTCCAAGATTTAGCTATCATGAATAGTGCTGTTACCAACATGAATATGCATATAATGATGTAATATGATGTTTTTATCTCTCTGGGGGAGATACCAAGAAAAGGAAAACCTAGGTGGTACGGAATGTATGTTCTTAGTCTTTAAGGCATCTCTATACTGGTTTCCATGTGGTCATACTAGTTTACTTCCCACCAACAATGTAGAAAGACTTCTTTTTCCCTTCAGCCACAACAGTATTGGTTATAAATTTTATTTCTTGATAGTAGCTATTCTTTTTAAACTAAGATGGAAACTCATTGTTGTTTTAATTTGCATTTCTCTACTTGCCAGGGATCTAAAGGCAAGATTTTTTTTTATGTATTTATTGACCATTTAAAAAAATACTCCTGAGAAGTGCCTGTTCATTTCATTTGCCCACTTTGTGATTGGTTCTTTTAATTTGTAGTGACTATTTTTCTTTTGAGTTCTTCATATATTCTAGCTATTAGGCTCTGTCTGAGGAATAGGTGACAACAGTTTGTTTCCTTTGCTATGCAGAACACTTTAAACTTGATATGATCCTGTTTGGGTTCAGCATGATATTTCGACACACGTGTGCACTGATCAAATCCACGCTCCTGTTGGCCAAACCCTGCCCCCTCACTACCTTTCTCAGTCTCGCCTAACCACTCTTCTAAGTTTGGGTTGACATTTTTAGCTCTCATGTAGTAGAGAAACCACGCAGCACCGGGTCCAGCTTATTTCACTTTCCCTAATATATTGCAGTTCCATCCATTCTGATTCAGATGACAGGATTTTGTTCTTTTTATGTCACAGTAACATTCCACTGTGTACATATCATGTTTTCTTCACTCATTGATCTGTTTTTTGTGGGCAGCTAGGTTAATTTTGTATCTTAGTTATCATGAGTAGTTTCACAGTAAACACAAGTATGCATATCCGTATGTTGATTTCATTTCCTTTGGAAAATATATACATATATATATATATATATATATATATATATATTATATAATAGCTGGGTCACAGGGTGGATTTGTTTTCAGTTTTTTGAGGAAGCTCTACGTTGTTCTTCATAGTGGCTGTACTATGCCCGCCAACATTGTTTGAACTTTGACTTTTCTTCACACCTGCATGACATTTGTTGTGGTGGTTGTGTAATGATAGCTATTCTAACTGCCATGAGATGGTATCTCATTTGGATTTCAACTTGGATGGCTACTGATAATGAATTTTTTTCGTGTATTTGTCAGCCATTTGTATTTCTTCTTCTGAGAAGTGTTTATTTAGACCACTTATTTTAAAACTGGATTGCTCTTTATTGTTGTTTGGAACTTCTTATGTGTTCTGTTACTGCTCCTATGTCAGGTAAATAGTTGGCATACATGTTTTCCTTGTCTGTAGGTTGGATCTTCAGTCTGCTGTTTCCAGCACAGCATAGAACCTTTTAGTTTGATATAATCCCATTTGTCTCTTTTTGCTTTTGTTTTCTGTGCTTTTGAGGATATAGGAAAAAAGGAAAGAAAAAGAAAAAGTCATTGCTATTATTATTGTCTTGAAGTGTTTCTCCTATGTTTTCTTCTAACAGTTTCAGAGTTTCTGGTTTTATATTAGGTCTTTGATCTATTTGGAGTTGTACCATCTGAGATGTAAGTGTCTGGTTTCAATCTTCTGTATGTAGGTACATGGTTTTCTGAATTCCATTTACTAATGATACTGTCCTCTCTTGCATGTATGCTTTTGGCCTCTTTGTTGGGAATCCCTTACCTGGAGCTCTGTGTGTTTATTTCTAGGTTTTCCATTGGGTGCCATTGACCTATGTGTCTATTTTTAGACCATTGTAGTTAGTTACTATGTATCTATTTTTATACTGTTGTAGTTACTATGGCTCTAGAGTATATCCTGAATCAGGTATTATGATGTTTTCATTCAAGATTACTTTGGCTACTCAGGATCTTTGAATTCCCACACAAACTTTAGGATTGTTTGTCTAGATGTGTGGAGAATGTTACTGGTGTTTTGGTGGGGTTGTCCTGAATCTAAATTTCTTTGGGAAGTTTTTTAACTGTGAAATTTCCCTTTTTCTCCATTGCTTCTTTGGTAGTTCGAAAGGACATAATATCTGAAAATTAATTATAAATTGATACGAAGCTAAGAGAAAAAGAGAATTGAAAAAGCAGAGTGACAACAGCAACTATTACTAAATAACTTTAGATACTAAAGGGAAATAAAATCATTGAAGGTAAAATTAAGTACACTTATCTTTGACTGCTTATTTTTGTTTTGAGGACTCCAAAATGTAACACAAAGAGAGAAAGTGGAGAAGAAAAAGATTGGAAATAAAGGAAGAGCAAGCAAATGGAAAAAGTAAAGGTTACTGATTCAAAACCTGCTGTAGTAAAAGACTCATCCCCTCTCTTGGGTGGCAGAGATTCCCCGGCAGGAGGCTCGAGGAAAGCTTGGTAGTGGAAACCACGCATGGTTTCCGGTGTGCCCTGACGGGGGTGGTAGCTATTAGGACGCTGGATGCAGCTACCTGGGAGCAGGACATCCTCCGTCAGCGGTGGTGAACCTATACACTCCAGTCACAATGGGCTGTTTGCATCACTGAGAGACTTCACTGGTTCGTCATCACTTTCAGAGGTGATGACCAGGGATTCAAGTGTGGCTTTGGCTCATTTGCACTAAGTAGCAGGGAAAACATTAGGAAAGCTGTCAGTTATAAATCAGCATCTGGCCTGTGGACCTGATTGTTGCAAAAGCTATTGTTTGGCTTCCAGGATTGTCACTAGATGTAGCAGTGCGGCCTCTTGCTTGTCTGACTGACAGCAGGCTGCCTCTCTAGCTTGTATGTTGTACATGAGGGGGTTGGTTTCTCGGGCAGGTTCCTTCAGACTGTGAGTCAACATTCAGCTTTTAAAGTGGGCTGACTAATGTTCCTTCCATACTCAGTGTCTGAAGGAAGAGATGTTAACAGGGAAGCTGCTGATTTGTGTGAAGGGGAAGCGGTGGCAGTGCACGGGAGAGACAGCTTGGGCACATGGGTGTTTAGGTGGAGCTAGCGTGTAAGAGACACAATTGTTAAAAGAAGAAGAAATGCTGGGGATTTAGCTCAGCGGCATAAGAACCTGCCTTGAAAGCAAGCGGTCATGAGTACGATCCCTGGTACCGATAAAATAAGTAAGTAAGTAAGTAAATAAATAAATAAATAAAAATAAAAAAAATAAAAGAAGGAGAAATAAGAAATGATGTCATTCTGTACATGAGAAACAGCTACTAATAGTGGCTAAAGAGCATTATTATCCAAAAATAGACCAAGCTCAATCACTATCAGAACAAGTACAAAACTAAAGGCTTTTCATCTAAACAAAGGAAAGAAGTAAGTATGGAAGGAAAGACAGAATAAGTCGGTAACTCAAGACAAGCAAGGAGCTGGGTAGTAGGAAAAGGGAAGAAGCGAGCAGTGCCTTAAAGATGTTCCCAGCTAAAGCCGCTGTGCTAAGGCATAGCTCAATAAATCTAACGGCAAAAGAAAGGATGTTTTGCAGAATTTAGGAGCGCTGCATTTGTCACAGAGGAAATGACAGCCACTGGTTTTAAATGTAAGCCTGCTTCCCAGGCTGTAGCTTTGGGACATCTCTGACAGGGCCCCAGCCCTCAGCCCACGTCTGTTTATTGTCTCTGTCAGCTCCCAGCTCCGCCGCAGGCTGGATCTGCTCCGATCGGATCTGTCCTTTCTGCCTACCTAATCCACTGCCAACCTGACTGTCCCTTACTTTCTGTCTCTTTCAGCCCCAAACCATGCCACATCAGCACATTCAACAAGTGCTACTGCTACAGAATCACTTTTTCTGCCTTAAACTTGCTCCAGATGGTGTCTCTGTTTAGCTACCATTCTGGTGAATAGTTAATTAACCTAATCTGTCCTTTAAAGAATTCCAAGAATTATGCTTCAGAGTAAATTTTAATTAGCTGTAGAATGACTTACTTTCCTTTATTAATTAATCATGTCTGCAGATATTTAAGCTATTTGACATAAATGCTACAGATAAACACTACTGTCTGCTTTGGAGCAGTTAATTGAATTTCCAACCAAAATGCCTAGAATTTCTCAGCCTGTCTCGAAGGGTGTGGTGCGGAGATGTAATCCTACTCAGGAGGCAAGGGAAGTGCAATATCTACCATACTTGTTAGCTTCCTTTTCCCCACAAGGGTGATACATGCTTCACAGAAGGAAAGAAACATATCATTGGGTAAAGAGGGCTGCACGGTCATGCGGGAATCGGCTCATGGGTACTTATGGATTACTGTGCCTTCAATGCCTGAAATGTGCCACTGCTATGTTTGTTGTGAATCAGCGTCATGTGCTCTGTGACTTACTGGCTGGGTGGCTGGACCACAGAAGTCTGTTCCTTCACACTTCTTCACAGGGCCTGGAGACTTGAGCTCAGGGTGTCAGCAGGGTTGGCTCCTTCTGAGACCACTGCTTGGCTTACAGATGGTCACTTTCCCCTGGGGCCCTAGCATCATTTCTCTGGGCGTGGGTTTGTTGCCTGTGTCCAAATTTCCTTTTCTTCTCAGAACATCAGTGACATTGGATAGCGACTTGCCTTGAAACTCCATCACCATTTTAGAGATTGATATGCAAACATAGTTATATTTTGAGGTGCTGGTGGTTGGGACTTCTGTTGTAGAAGAGATTGCAAAAATCTAATCCTTAACATGTTCCAATTACAGTAAAAAAAAACAAAAACAAACGAACAAACAAAAAACCTTGGTTGCTTTGTTATATGCTTGGGGCAAAATCATAGAATTCTTATGTGTAAACTAATATGGAATTATATCTTGTTTCTTAGGGAAATGTTATAAAATTGGATTTAAAATATTATTCTAAATTTAATAAGTTTATGTATGTTTCAGAAAAGTCTTCCTATAAAAATGAAACATCCATAGAAAATATTTGCAAAATACACATTGTATTTCAAAGAAAAATTGAAAGTCATTCCAGTGAAAGTAAAAACACTCAGCATTTCAGATTTTTACCTTGAGATACTTAATAGGAATAAAATATAAAATAATAGTTTTTAAGGCATTTTATTTTTAAAAATATGATATCACCCTAAGGCTAACTTCGCATACTATTTCTATGGAAACATAACTAGATTTTACAGTAATCAATGTAAAAAGTTCAATACTTGAAAGGGAAAATAATGAAATTTGACTTTCAACTACACAAGGAAAATAATTTTAAACCATGTGAATATCCTCTACGATATTATATCATGAATATATTCACTTGGGGCTGGATAATAATCAACATTTTTTAGTTTGGGTGTAATTAAGCTAAAGAATGTCAGAAAATTGTCCTCATGATGTTAGACCAGATGATAGTTCTTCATGACTGAGAACAGAGAATCTGGATCTATAGCACTGATATTTTATCGTGTTTCAATGAGATGTCACCTCTGCTCATGAATGTCTCCTTTGACAATTTGGTTAGCCAAGAAAATTTCAAATGGCCATCGGTGTTCTCAGTTCAGACCGTTTATTTAGCCTGCAATGGCTACCTCAAATCACTTGGTATTTCGGCTAGACCCTAAGTAAAGCTGCAAAATGTTTCCTTTGCCAATTTCGCCTCAGAACCCCTCTTGAACACACTGATCAACACCTGGGCCAGCCTCCTCCTCCCAGAGCCTTCTGCTCCACTCTCGTCTTTTCCCGTTATAGAGGTGGTTTGTGCTGACATTTTGATGCCTCTTTTATGTATTAATTCTACCAAATGTCCCTTAGCAGTGATTTTCATAGCAGGATTTTTAAAACCCTTGGCAAGTAAATTAAAAATACTTCCTCTTCTAGAACAATCAACTTACTCCACACAGTGTATCCTGAGTGATAGAACTACTACTTTGCACAGCTTTTAAAGTGCAGTACTTTCTTGAGTCTCTTAGACTGTGTTTAACTGAATGCTGCTTGGTTTCTTTGAAGACGCTGATTTGGGGATAAGTGATGCAAAGTCAAAGATATTTTTACCTGGGGAACCCAAGCTTCGCTGCAATAAACTGTGCGTTTCAACAGAACAGATTCAAGTCAAGATTATTCCATTAGTCTGACAAATGCACCAGGATCTTGTGCCTTTCTCACCCTTTTTGCTCAAATAGTTGCAGCAGAGATACTAACTATAGCAATCATAATGACCAGAGGAGAAACAGAAACTTTGTGTAGAAATCAATGATCACACCCATGTCCAACTTTCGCAAAAGATAGTTTGAATACTAAGAGGGTATAGTGCACCTGTTCGTATCACTCTATAGAATTGTGAAGATAAAATGTAAGTCATCCTTACTTCATTGCTTAGAATGCCACGGTTTCTGACAGACCTTCTATGGAATCTCATTTCTTACTGTTCTCTAAATAAACTCAGATAAATTTGACTTGCTCTGTTTTGGTGAATACTGGACAAATTAATTGCTCTTTTTGAAATATTAAGATGGAAGCAAATCATTGACTATTATCCTAGTTTGTAATGATTCAAGAAGAAAAGGGCAATTCCAGACAGACATCAACCTCCAGTGCCTGAACTGGAAGGAAAAGAACAAAACAAAATCAGTCAGGCACTAGAAAAAATAAATTATATTTCAGCAAACCCAGGCACTATTGTATTGCCATAGGCCCCTTATATTTTATAACTATGAAAGAGCTAAACCTAGAAACCCAGGCTTCATCAGTTACCTCTGTCTATAGCTGAGCTGAAAGCATTTGGGAGAATCCAATTAAAAGCCAAGGTTGAATTATTGAGTGATGCTTAATAGAATGACTGTGTCCAGATCCTGCCTCGAGATCCCACTGATGTCAGTGGAACTATGGACCTATGACCTTCCAGATGGTTATTGTTCAGTTATGTACATCTCTTAAATATCATAATCTGTTTACTACACAGCATTTACAAATCTGTTTCTAAGGTGCTACAAAGATGGTAGATAAATATTTAATAGAACCCACTGGTGCACTCTTTGATAATAGGCAAAGCTATTTTGTAAGTACACATCCTTATGCCCATATATTTCTGCAAATATTTCTGAGGTATGGCACAGGAGTACTGATAAAGGTTCCTGTGCCATATTTAAATATTTAAAAGTCATACAACATCTTAAAAATTAAGTGAAATGTGTCTTAATATAGTCATTCTCCAAGCTTACTACACCTACAAAAGTAAAAAAAAAATTTAGAAAGTAAATACTATTTATATTACCTGTATGTATGGCTGAAAATCTGAAAAATATAAGTTAAGAATGAGCTTAATTATTAATGCACAAGATTAAACATTAAGCTGTAGAACAACAGCACTTGCTAAATAATAAAATGAAATGTGCATAATTTATGAGTGATTATGCATGTATTCAAAATTATTATTATTTTTATTTTATTTCAACAAAATCAATAAGTATGTTTCTAGAGTCAGTATCTTCACAAGTTTGTTCTAAAGACAATGTGATCAAATTAGTGTATTTTCTTTGGTCATTGTAATTGTTAGATTCCTTTTCATTAATTTTAAAGAAACAGTACCAACTAGAATTGTGAATGCAATTTTTAAAACTATAGTTAAATTCAGAATTCATGTTTACATTAAAGTATCACAAATTATATAATTTATGGACTATATCACATGATAAATTATAATTAATTTTTAAAAACATTCCAAAATATTTTAAATGTGTTATATATATGACTCACTAGTACCAAGCACAAATTATATAATTTATGGACTATATCACATGATAAATTAGAATTAATTTAAAAAATACTCCAAAAATTTTTAAATGTGTTATATATGACTCACTAGTACTAAGCACAGTTCTCACCACCTCTGGAAACAAAAGCCAGATCCATGTAGTTATGTAGACAATTGTTCTGTTATGGTTACACCAATATATATAAACCTAATTTCATAGTACACTGTTTAATATTTCTTCCACTTCCATGGGTGATTCTTGAAGTATTATGCTAGGTCATGAACCACACATTGTAACATAAAGAAAAGAAAACTACTTGAAGAAATGGACTTTAAGTGATTGTTGGAAAATAATTGTTATTTAAGAACCTGTTATGTCCAAGCTTTCTAAGAGAAAGAATTCCAAGATTAATTAGTTTTCCTCTTTGTCTTATTTGAATAATTCCATGGCTTAAATATGTTTCATGCATTAAAGAATATCCAATTGCAACAGCAAAATAGCGTATAACCTCAGGGCATTCCACTGTGGTCTCCTTTCATCTGGAGGACTTAGGCAAACAATGTAAGGAACTGTCTTCTCCAAAAACATGACAAATGCCGTGGGCAAGCATGTTTGTGACAGGTAAGGTCCACCACAGATCTTTTCCCACCTCCACAGTGCTGCAGGAGACTGGTTGCACCAGTGGTCTCTACTATAAGGCTGACGCAGGAATACGTCCAGTGGCTATACTCTTGGCTTAACAGAATACTCTAGGCCTGTTTCATGGTGATAGGTCTTTTAACTCACTTGTAAAGTTGTCACTTGTTTTCAAGGTGAACCTGTGAGTCTCTGCTATAGCTTGATACATCCACAGTATGAAGAGTGATGAGGACCCTCTAAAATAGTAAGGGGTTTGGAACTATGACAATTAAAATGCAAGAGTTCTTTCTGCCTTTCCTTTCTTTGCCTAGATGCAGACTGTAAATCCTCCTTGCATAGAGACAAACCCTCAGCAGCCCAGAGTGCACTGGCGGACACCAGAGAAATCTTTATGAGATTTGAGAACAAAATTACATTTTTTTTTCCCCTTTCAAAAGCAAATCATAGCTGGGTGTGGTGGCACAGGTCTGTAATCCCAGCACACAGGAAGCTGAGGCAGGAGGATCATTTGAGACCAGCCTGGGCTACAGTGTGAGCGCAAAGCCAGCCTGAACTGCATAATGAGGCTCTGTCTCAAAAACACATACATATGTGCACACATACTTGCCCATCAAAAGCAAATCATACTGTATAGGACAAGCTGATTGTCCCTTGTTGAAATGCTTGAGATCTCTCTGAATTTTGGACTTTAGAGTTTTTCAGACTTAAAAAGTTGCATATGCATAATGAAATAGCTTGGGATGGAAAAATGTCTCAATACAAAAGTAAGTTATGTTATATATGCACCTTATTCGCATAGCCTGAGGATAATTCTATAAAATATTTTTAGTGCACTTGCATTTAGACTGCAGCCTGTCTCACGATGTCAGAGGTGGAATTTTCCACTTGTGCTATCATTCTCCACTCAAAAAGTGTCTGAGTTTGAAATATTTCAGATTTTTGGATTACAGATGCTCAATCTGTACATCAAATAGTTTCAGCCTAATAGTCACGTTTTACTGATTTGAAAGCTGCTTCCATCTGAGATAAGCCTTGTCTTCTGACAGGGTCTGGACTTCAGATGCTAGCAGAGCAGTCTACTGGTGTGCTGGGAAGGGCGTTCCTTTGAACACAGTATGCACACCCTCCCCGGGTGCTGGCAGGTCTTCCCCCTGCAATCCCACTCACTTCTCCCATGGGTGTCAATGGCTTAAGTTATTGTTCCCAGGTAGTTTTATAATTTGTTAGCTGACAGAGAAATAACTAGGTGTGAGGGGAATGCATGTGAAGGGTTGTACTCTTCTGCCAAATAATACCAAGTATTTGTTCTCCTCTCAATCAAGAGCCAATAATAATGTGAGCCTAAGGTGTAAAACAGTAATTGTATTATGATCTCCTACCTGTGATCCTCTAGTCACATGTGATGTCTACCTGTCCCTTCATTTTTTCATGACAAGGAGACCATAGGACCATGACCAACTCCTAAATTGTTTTTGGAGAGATACATCAATCTTGTAAACAGAACTATAATTAATAATAACCAATAACTTTTTGGCCTTGTAAAATATTTGTGTTTTGTTTGATGTCAAGCGATTGCATATCAAAGAATCAGAATCGTGCGTTTTTAAATAGAAATGAGGGCATTTTATGAACTTCTGTCAGGAGAGCATAGACACGCACTGTAATAAGCCTGATTGCACGGAGAGCCTGAGAACCAACCAAAGTCTTATTGTGTTTGTCGGAATCATTTCTCGTTCCATCTGTCCCCAAACAAAGTTTGCTATGTGCCACTTAGACCGCTGTTAGGACTTAATAAATGCAAGTGGGGAAACCCAGGTAAGTGTCTGTGTCCACAAGTTGTCCAGTTACTTAACCACAAAGGTTCCCTTGTTAACACTGCTGTCTCAACTCATGAATAATCCCATTATAACAGGAGTAGAAAAGTTTCTTCTTGTGATCCTCTTTTTATGTGCCTTATTGCTCCTCATTTTTCAGCGACAATCTAAGTGTAAAACTAAGAAGCACAATTTAAACTCTTAATTTGCTTATTTTTATTTTTTAAAATGTGTACACACACACACACACACGAGCTGTTTACATGACCATTGGTAATCATTCTTGAGTTACAATCACGTTTAACTGATAGAGTATTGAAATATTTTAAAAAACTAGTTGATTTTAGTGTGAAAATAAAAATTATTCAAAGGCCATTTAATAACATGAAATATTCATGGCTTTTTTTAGAAGTAGAAGTAGAAGAAACAACTAAGTAATCATTCTGCATATTAGCAATTAGAATACAAATAGGTTTGAAAATTAAAAAAATCATCCCTAAAATCCATCCACTTCTTAGACTGGGAGAAAATTCTCATAGTTGATAATTCTAGGTTGGGCTAAGATTTTCTTTTGAATTTGTCCTACCGGTTTTGTTAAAATGTACTGGTTTCTATCATCCCTGCTTTATTCCCGGAAGGAAAGAAAGGTCTTTCATAGTGGTTCAGGTTCTAAACAAGAACAGGTATTAGGGGAAAATGAAATTGTCAGTTTCCTCTATGAAAAATCAGGGAACTTGAGGTTTTAATTTTTCTCTCAGAGGAGATACGTATTGTCTTCCTTAAGAAAATTTGAGTATAAATTATTTGCAATTTTAAAAATGTTTACTGGGTTCATGTTGATGCAGTTTATTTTCAGATCATGGCTGAGCTGGGCTGCCAAAATTAAGGATTCCATCAAATAAGCACACATGTCCATTGGGAGGAATTTATTATGCTATTCCACAAAGATGTGGGCTATTTAGTGACATGTGCCTCACTGGTCTTAGGAAGGACTGTGTGTGCACAGGGAGAAGGCAGGGGAGGGATTCTAGGTGCCAGGTTGGAAATGGGAAGCTCCTAAATTTAAAACTGGGGTGATAAAAAGACTTATTTCAGATGAAAACATGTAGAAATACACATGCCCTTTACACTGGGTAGCAAGCCTTACCCAGTGTTGGTGGTGTTTCCCTAAACTCCAAAACAGGACAAAACATGGATTTCATGAGGAAATTTGTTGTGACTCATTATTGATTTGAGGAGGATGGGAAAATGTTAAAGGAGATTATTTTTTAATGTATAAAATGCATTAAATCCCTTTTCTTGCTCTTCATATTCTAGGGCATTTAGCATCTTCTGTCAAAAATCCCCAAAGGATGTTTTTAGAATGATTCCCCTCAAGTACAAGGAAAAACTGTCTAAAAATTTTAACTTCCCAAAAACGAAGCACAACTGTAGTACATGGACAAGCATGTTTAACTGCTCTTTCTTGGTTAAATTTAATTATTCCTAAAGCAAGCTGTCAAAGTAACTGTAGAATTCAGCATCTCCCTGGGCTGTGCTTGTCTTCCCAA
Organism: Cavia porcellus; assembly: GCF_034190915.1. Classification (NCBI taxonomy): domain Eukaryota; kingdom Metazoa; phylum Chordata; class Mammalia; order Rodentia; family Caviidae; genus Cavia; species Cavia porcellus. The sequence continues at coordinate 74,488,277 of NW_026947494.1, read as the reverse complement.
GGAGTGGTCAATAACAACAGCTCTCTAACACCAGTCCATGAAGAGTCTGGCCAACCAAGAGAGAGTCAGAGAGAGATCCTGATCTCAAACTCACACTAGTGAGAGAGTCTGGCCACCGGCCTTTCATAGAGCAGGGTACCTGTTTCGTTCTTTTAATGATCCAAATCATTTCTTAAGCTATTATTATATGCCCAGCTTGTTCTTAAGCAAACTATTTTTAATGACATCCAGGTGATTGGAGAAGGAGTCGGAGAGCAGTAGACACAGTTTGAAGGACCACCATGGAAGTCCAATTCTACTTCCCACTGCTTTGTGACCTAAGACAGTCCCAGACTTCTCTGAGACTCAGGATCCTGTCTGTCAACTTTATAGGCCAACACTTATTCCACCAGCACATCATGTACAAGGCAAAACCTCAAGTGTATGTGAAAGTGCTCTATACAGTGTAAAATACTGTCCAAATGTTAGGTGAGACTTTGATTAAAAATATGTGACAAGTGAGCACTTGCAGTGAAACAATAGTCCCAACAGTAAGAGCCGATTTTGCCAGGGAAAATACTGGTGATCTTTTCTCAGTCTGAGAAAGCACTTCACAATTCTCTTTTTAGTAATTAAGATCCAGTAGAATTATAATCGACCCAGCGTTTATTTTTGCACATCACACATGTGTAGATTTCTCTACTAATAATAAAGGCAGTGGTGGTTGCACCAGATGCCCTCCCTGAAGCTCGAGCCCACCTCCCACCTCTTTGCTTTGAGTCTGCTGTGAGGCTGCCCTACTTCCCAGCTGATGTGACTGGGACAGTTCCCAGAAACAGGAAGAGTTCCAAGCAGGGCATTTTCCCAGTGGTAAACGGGGGTTCTGTGGAGCTGTTCCTGCACTGTGCCAGCCCTCCCAGGACCTCAGTGCAGGTGATGACAGATGTGCAGTGTGCATCCCCCAGGGCCCGCAAATATATGCTTCTACTCTCCTGCTTCATATTTTTGTGGAGACATCTACATCTAATAATCTAATACTACATCTAATAATAAAGAAGTCCACAGGCTTGAATTACAAGATGGCAGGAAAGGCATTGGGGATTTTTTACATAACATAGTTTGTTCCTTTTGGAATAAAATACAGGCATCATATCATCAAAATTATTAGATGATAGAATGTTACACTGGTTGATATTTGTGTTATTTATTAAATTTTAATGATTCATTAGTAGGTTGTTTAAACAGCAGTGACCTGTTTTCTCACCAATTCCATGGGACAGAAATTCAAAACCCCTTAGCTGGTTCTCAGAACCCCCATGACTGCTGGGATATGGTCATCAGGGCTGCAGCTTGAGAGGCTGGCTGTGGGCTGGGGAACCATTTCCTGGTGGCTGAACTCACTGAACTGTGGACAAAGGAACCTCTGTTCCTCACTGTGTGTGCCTATCTGAATGGCTGTGAGTGTCCTCATGGCAGGGAAGTTGACTTCCCTGAAGGAGGAGGAGGAAGAGGAGAACGCGAAGGAGGTGGAGAAAGGAGAGGAAAGAGGAGAGAGAGGACACTAGTGCCTTTTACGCTGTAGTCTCAGGACCTAATGACATGTCCTACAGGGGTATACACACTGCCACTCCCACCTCATCCCATTCACTAGGAGCCAGTCACTGTGCCAGCCTGTACTAAACAGAAGTACAGTAGTGGTCCCTCTTTGAAATAGTCATTAATGAACACGTGGCCACCTGTGTGAACTACTGCATTGCCACCCCTACCTTTTGATCCACAGCGAACCTGCAGGGAGGTCTGCTTGCTCTACCTTCAAAACAAACCCGGAATTTGACCTTCTGCCACTAAGTCATGTGCTGTCCGAGTCACTCTACTCTCTTGTTTGGGCCCCTAGTCCTAAGGGTGTTTTCAAGAGCAATAAGGTTGACCCAGATAAAATTCAAGTCAGAGTACATTGCACTGCTGCCTACAACCCATTCCCCTCAGAGCCAAAGTGCAAGTTCTGACAATGGTTTCTGAGACCTGTGGCTTCTAATTGTGTCTTTGAAGGTATCTTCTAGTTTTCTTCCTCTTTGCACCTCTGATTTCAATAGTGTTGTGTCACCAAAATTAAACATTGTTGATGGTCCTAAATATGCAATGTGTTTGCATCTGATGAATCTCTTCAAAATTAAAAAGTACTCTAAGTGGAAAAATGGGCGATACACATAACCAGCCAAAGCCCACATTTTAGCTAATACACTGTGGTGTATTAGTCATTCACCTGAGAACTCTCATGGCGACTGGAAGGTGTGGCTGGCTGCCGCTGCCCAGCATATGAGACAGAAACAAATCCCACATTACTAGTCTGGGGAAAAAAATCATATTTCAAAGTATAGTCCCTACTGAAAGTGTATCACTTTTGCGCTGTCTTGAAGTAAAAATGTCATAGGTTAAATCAGTGTAAATAAGAACCACATGTATGTCCCATAGGCACATACCTGTAACATATTTCACACCTCTCCTGGGAGCAGCCTCCTTGCCATAAGCCTATCATTATTGCTCTCTTGCCTGTGCAGAGCAGTTTACCAGTGACATCATCTCATTCAGAGTAACAAGAAGCAAGTTGGGGCCTTCTTGCTAATCAAGGAAAGGGATTCTGCAGATATCACTGATTCCTAATCCACTGGGCCTAAGCTTCTAAGAAGGCTGCACAGAGCCTTGCCGCATGGGTTTTGGAACAGCTACTATGTGTGTTTCCCTCGGGAAGAAAGAATTCTTGGCTGACAAAGAGCCTGAATGCAGAGACTGAGGTGAACTCAGTGGTAGAGAGCTGACCTATAGACCTATAGCATGCAAGGAGCCATGAGTTCCATCTCCAGGACTGAAAAAAGAAAAAAAGAGCAGTAGGTAATTATTAGAGCTTGAATGCCAAACAAAAAGAATGATTCCAAGGGCCCGTAGGTCAAGATGGCAATGGTGAATTTGATGATAAATGTTCTGGCTTCACAGGCAAATGGAGGTGTGAAGATCTTGTCCTGAGTGGGGTCCCACAGTGGGTAGGAGAGTCCATCCTGAGTGCCTGACCCCCAGTCACATCAGCTGCTGTCAGGAAATCTATACCTGCCTTTCTGCCAGGAGGCTGTGCCTTTACCTCTTCCTGGGAGTCATAGCTCTTAGATTTGTTCCCTAAGTAAATGAATTGAATTCTGACTTTTAAAGCTCCAAATCTCACTCCTTTCTAGTGAAAGATGCGAGAAGTGGGCTTGATACAGATGTTTAGTCAGGATCAAGACTAAAGTCTTCCAGAAACTCTGACCCTAAAGTATATTATATTCAGCGAACTTACTTCATCTCGCTTATATATTTTCAAAAGTCGGTGTGATTTTGTGACATTTCTTGATTTATACTATTTTTCATGTTCAGTGTCTCTGCTTTCTTTCCATGCTTCCTGGATTCATTTTAAGGTTAATTCAGTCATCCCATCTCTTCAAAATGCAAAAGCTAGGCAAACAAAAATTCAGTTGTTTAATGCCAATCTGTCTCTCTCTCTGTCTCTGTCTCTGTGTGTCTGTCTGTGTGTGTGTATGTCTCTCTCTCTCTCTAGATCATCTAACTACAGAAGAGTAAGTTATGCTATAAGATTGGAAACAAAATAAGTTTTAAAAGAAGTTATTTCAAATGTTTCTTAGGGAAAAAACCCTGTAATAACCCAGGAAGCATTTAAAATTAAACACATACACACCAGCAAATCCCAAAATGCTTTCAACCACTAATAAATCAAAATATAAATAAGCAGATTGGGAGTGTCAAAAGTTGAAATTCAGTCCATTTATTTAGTAATCAGGTGCTGATCACTGGAGAAGTTCAAAAGGACAGCGCTGCCTCGGGCTGTTAGGTTCAAGGCCATATTTAGAAAATCATTTTGCATTTGAGCACATTTCACATCACCTGGCTTCAAGTGCACCTGTTAATCTTGATAAATACAAGCCCCAGGAATCCCAAAGCACAAGATGCCTCAGCTCCTTCCAAGAGTCCTTAGGATTCTAGTCAGACTCAGAGCCAAAGAAAATCTTCACCTTATGAGAAGGAGGCACCTTGGAAATAGAGGCTCCATTGTGTGTGGTGCCCCCAAAGAGCCTCTGTCCTGAGAGGACAGCTGGGGTCCTGTGGATTTATCTGCAGATAGCCAGCTCTCTGGCAACTTTTTCCTTCCTCCATTTCCCGCCCATGTTCTCCCTAAGGGTTTCTATGGGATATCATCCTTTGTGGCTTTGCTTATAGGAATTAGACACAATGCTGGACAGAAAGTTCTTAAAACCTACTAACAAAACATTGAAATGTGAGGATATTCTGTTTTTTGTTTTTAGCAGGGTTAAACTTATGTAGAAGAAAAAAAGGAGTTCTGGTTTGCTACTAGAACCTGATTGAACTTACTTTGCACAAGACATGTGCCCTATCTCCTTCCTTTCCTCCACTCTAAGATTAAGAGGAATGCTATCAATTTTCAGGGCAGTGTGTGCCCTCCGAGGGGACATTCACTATGCAGTCACACACAAAGACTGCAATTTGGCTTTCAAGGACTCAGGGAGAGAGGTGTGTTGTTTGCAAAGAATATAATGGCTGATGATTTGATTTTAGGCTTTGCCTTTTTGCACTTAATTAAAAAATAATAGCTAAACGTGTTGCCAAGTAAAGTAGAAGGTGTAAAATTCATTTAATTCATTTAAGAACTTTATGCTGAAAAATTACAAACTAGTGGCTTCTATAATGGATCCTGAAGGTATTTCTGGAATGAAACCAGATATTTTAATTCACTTGTAAAAGTAATTTCAAGCTCATCCTCCTTGTGTGCCAAATAATAATGAATTTTATACTGGGAGAATATTTAAACTCAGCTTAGAACAAATAGTGTTTTAACAGCAAATAATCCTTGTTTTCTCAAACTACTATTTTCCTATTGTTTTTAAATTTAATTTTTTATTTGAAAAAGATTGCAAAGTGACATATAGTTTGCTAAGAAATAACAGAGAAATTCTTGTATCATTCACCTACTTCCCTCCTAACCATGAAAACATCTTGCAAAACTTGGGTGTAATATCTTAGTGATATAAGAATAATGTAGGACCTCAAATGATATAAAGGAACTATAACTCCCAACCTGCTAAGTTCGTATTCCCCAAAATCAAAGAATGAATTCTAAGGCATAATGGAGATTAAGAATAAAAAATGTTTATTGAGAAAAAGACAAATGTGGGGCAAGACAGGAGGGGACCTGAGTGGGCTGTCACAAGCTCACTTCACAAAAAAAGTTTTATTGAGCAAAATCCTGAGGTGGGTACAAAATCATGAGATGGGTATAGCATGAGACAAAACTATGATACTCTAATAAGGTTACAAGTATAACCACTTAGGTAATTTGGTCCAGTGGGGAAGCAAGTCATGTAGCAAATATAACTGGAAAGAATAGAGAACTTTTCATGCAGGTGATTGGATGTCAGGCCCTCGGTCAACCACCAAGGTGACTGATATCTATCTAGATGTTATTGGGCAGAGTGCTGACATTTATCCCTTAAGAAAGCATGTATGTCTGGTGATTCTGTCTTTGTCTTGAGACTTGGGATCTGACAGGTAAGTTTCTAACCACAGTTATAATGTATTTTCAACTTTTGTACTGACTCTCTTGATTCAGCCCTGTCTGATTGCCTATAATATTTCTACCTAACTCAGCTGTCTGTAATATCAACACAGAAATTCCCCAGTTCTTTTTTATAGCTAGTTTCAGTTCTAGTTACTTTAGAACAACTAATCTTGCTTTTGCAAGCTTGTTATATGAATTCCTGCTCATAGTGGTACACACCTATAATTCTACCTGAGAGATTGACTCAGGAGATCAATCCTGAGTTTGAGATCAGCCTAGGCTACATAGTGAAGTCAAGGCCAGCCTGAGCTACATAGCAAAGCTTTGTAACTTACTTACTTTTTCTTATTGTTGGGATAAAATATCTGATGCCCAAAGTGAATCAAGAAAATGTTTATTTCTTATAGTTCTTGGAGGTTTCAGTCCATACTCAGCTGGCTCCAAGGCAGGATGGCATGGCTGGGCAGCCGTTCATGACCACTGCAAACAAGAGTGAACAGAGCAAAAGAGGGACCAAGTATACCCACTTCCTGCCTGTACATTGTATGTTAGCACTGCCACTGTGCTGGTACAGCACTCATATCACCAATCCCAGTGCTAGACAATGAACCAATCACGAATAGTAGACTCAGCAGCATGCAATCATGGATCCAATGGGGGACCATCCAAATACAAACCATAGCACCCTGTCTCAAATGTAAACAAATAAAAACTATGAATAAAATTATATAATATATAAACTTCTGGGATCAACTTTTTCTTGTTGAGCATAGTTACCTAGAATGTTAAGTTGCTGCATGTATCAGTAGTTTGTTCCTTGTTACTGATGAGTCGTATTTCAGAGTCTGGCAGCACCTTCGAGTTTGTGTACTATTAACTTGTTGAAAACTTCCAAGGTGCTTTGCAGTTTTTTTTTTTTTTAATGTATATGGCTGCTATAAACATTTCTGTATATTTGTATGGACATGAGTTTTACTTTTCCTGGGGTAAGTTCCCAAACATGCAGTTATGAGTCTTATGAATATTGCATGTGTGGTTTTATAAGAAATTGTCAAATTGTTTTTAAAGCCTTATTGACAGGTGTTTAATAATATCTCATTGTGGTTTTAATTTACATTTGCATAATGCTTTATAATGCTGAACATCTCTTCATGTGCTTATTTGCAAATTAGTATATCCTCTGGTGAAAAATCTCCATAGACCTGCCAAGTTGCTAACTAGATTATGTTTCTTTTTTACTACAGAGTTTAGAAAGTTCTATTTTCTTGTTAGATACTATTTCTTGTTAAATATATGATCTATAAATATTTTACCTAGATTTTAGCTTGTCTTTGTCCTCATACTAGGGTAATTTTCAGAGCAAAAGATTTTAATTTTGATGTAACTTAATTTATTAATTTTCTTTTATGAGTCACGCTTTCATTGTCAAATCTAAGAATCCTTTGCCTAGTCCTAGGCGCAAAACGTTTTCTCATATCCTTTCCTAAAAGTTTCACCACCTAATATTTTAAAAATAGGACTTGTTTTGATTTATGTGTAAAATATGATGTTTACATGGAATTCCTTTTTCTACCTGTAAATTTCCAGTTTTCTAGCACAATTGTTGAATATACCATATTTCCTCAATTGAATTTCACTTGTACTTTTGTGAAAAAATCATTTGGGTATATTTTCATGGTCCTGTGACTTTTGTCACCAATCCGTGTGCTTACCCCTGGCCAGCATCACCCAATTTCAGTTACTATAGCTTATGTTTTAAAATTAAGTAGATTAATTTCTCTCACTTTATTCTTTATCAAAACTGTATTTTATTTATTATAATTCCTTCACTTGTCTGTATCAATTTTAGAATTCTCTTGTCTGAACCCACAATCTTGCTAGGATTTTTATAGAAATGTTGAAAATAGTAAGTCAATTTGGAAAGAATTGACATCTTTACTGTATGAAGTCTTCCAATCCAACAGTCTAGTGTAGATTTTAGTTTATTTGGATATTTTGATTTCTTTCACCAGCATATTGTTGTTTTTATTATGCAAGTCTGTATTTTGTGTCAAGCTATTCTTTTTGAGAGTTTGTTTTGCTTTATTTTTTGAGATGGGATCTCACTATTTTCTGTGTTTAGCATGTTAGATTTACATCTACATTTTCAGTTTTGTTTGAGTAATTGTAAAGGGTGATAATATTAGGTTTAGTATCCAGGCTTGTATTACTAGCATGTAAAAATAAATTTAGTTTTCTGTGTTATCTTATATAGGTGTAACTTTGCTTCATTGACCCATAGACCTAGGAAGGTTTTGTTTTTGTTTGGCAATTCATTGCAACTTCTATGTAGACAATCATGACTTTTATAAATAGAAATGAAATAGGTTTCTTGTAGATATTATTCATCAAGTTAAAGAAGTTTCACTCTATTCCTAATTTTATGAGACTTATTTTTCAAATTATGAATGGTTGTTGAATTTTGTACAGTGTTTTGGTACATCATTCAGCATAATCACATGATTGTCTACTGTTAAAGTAGAACACATTGATTTTTAATTATTGAAATAATCTTGCATCTCTGGTCTGGTTTGTGTATTTGTGCTTGTTTGTTTATTTTAAGAACCTCCATACTCAGATCACTGGAAAACAGGAACATGAGCAGTTAGATCCATAAATCTCTTCTACCAACGTATCTTGTTGTATCTTCAACTATATTTCTTATTAATCACTATCACCACTATTTTAAAGCACTAGTTAATGATATCCAACCTCGTGGTTCTCTAATTTTTGCTACTTTGTTCCCATTTTTAGAATTCTCTTTAGATCTCTATCATCTTCACGAAGACTATTTAAATTTCACCTTTACAAGAAACGTCTCAAACAAGAACAGTTATTCTCTTGAATAGGAAATTTGAAACTACCTTTGTCTTGATCTAGTGCAGTCTTTCCTTCCCACCTTCCCACTTCTCGCAATACTTATGTCCCAACCACACTTCCCGCACACACACTGACTTTCCTATCTTGCTCCTGAGTAACATTTTCTTCCCTGGAATAGCTGGAGAGGGCCAAGATGGGGGACCCTGGGAAGAATCTTAAGTACAGGTGGGAGTCGCTGCTGGAAAATTGACAGTAAAAGATTTTGGTGAGTAGTGATTTTGAATACATGGCACCAAAAGAGACAGTGTCCTGAAGATGTTTCATTTTCACAAAATCCTGATACGCTTTATGCTTTCTTCCTACTCCCTCCTTATCTGTAGGCCTACACAGTTTTTTAACATGTATCTCTGAATTTGGAAAAAAGTATTCTTCTAGTCTTGGTCAGCACATTTCTAGCATGTGAACATCTGCTTTGGTTACTTAGAGCTGGTATGTAAAGCCCTTATTTCTGGTTCTTCAGTCAATAACTGAATTTTAATACCTGGGAGAGAAATAAAGCCCTTACAAGCAGGGAAATTCACCCTAAACCAGGTGACAATAGTATCAACCTTTTTTTTTTTTTTTAACCAGGGATTGAATTCATGATATTGCGCTTACCAGGTAGATACTTCCCAGGCAGGCACTTGTGCTGCTGAGCTAAATCCCCGCTCTCAACTAAATTTTCATGGTGAACTTCGTTTAATTCAGAGTCACTTTGGTTCTTAAGAAATCAATGTACAAGAATTGAATTACGGTATATTTCCTATTTTCTTTGTTTATTCTTTCTCTATCCTTAATCACCAAAACCACTTGAGATAATTTATGATGAATTCATCTGCAGGACATATATGTTTCACATAATAAAGTATATTTTAATAGTACTAATACTAAGTGTAAGATACTTGGAGTGAGGAGATGATTTTGACACGCCCCCCCACCCCCCCCACACACATGACTTTCAAGCTCCACACAGAAGAAAAGAATGAAAGAATATGATTTCAGAGACAAAAGGTAATGATGAGTGACAACGAAGTAGAAAGAAGAGACTGTTTCCAGCTGAGGGCCCCTGGAAGCGTCTCTGGGGAGATTAACGCTGAGGCTTGCACTTCAGGATCCTTAAGACTGACGCATTTGGAGATGCGATGCGTGATAAGAATTCTGCAGTGAAGAAGCAGTGAATCATTATTTCCATACCAATTGAGCGCCTTCAAAGTGGTAGCAGCTGGGACCAAAGACCCCAGCAACAATATGTTAAATGACTCTTGCATCGAACTGTAAATAATTCAGTTTAGCTGGAGTTATTGAATGACCCAAAGTACAGCGGGAAAAAGAGGGTAAATATGTGAATGTGTAAAATCAGGTCACTGAGATAAAAATAAGGCACGAAGCATTTGACCCTTTGCAGGGTGTGGAGTTTTGCTTTATTTTGTTTTGTTTTGATACTGAGCGAACATTTGTTTGGTTGGGATTTTGCTTTCTAAGTATATTGCCCCAAAAAAGATAATAAAATTGTTCAGTGGATCCTAAACACTAATTATCTCTCTACTCACTAGCTTACAAATGGGGTAGATTTATTGATCATTTGCATTCACTTTATGTTCAAGTATTTTAGTTAATGTTTTATTCCACTTTTATTATTTTCTATTGCAAAAATCCATTAAGCCTTTGATTAAGTTAAGCAACATTAAATGAAAATTACATTTCATAGACTATCAGTTTGCTTTCTATAAAAGAGAAATTCAAAATAATGGAGATAGAAATAAATGAAACTTCATTCAGAAGTTGGGAAATATTGTCCAGAACTGTAGAGAGTACACCATCACCCAGGATCTAGGCTTCTTTTGTTTTGTTTTGAAGTCCTTTATTGCATTGTTTTTTAAAAATTTTTATTTAAAGAGAAAAAAAGCAAAACAGAAAAAAGGTAGAAATAATACATAATTAAAAAAAAAATAAACAGTAAGAAATCACTAGTTGATAAATTACATACTGTCCTCTTAGAAATAGTTGTTCAAGTTACAAAATTAAAGCATACAAAGTGGATATTCAAACAGTGAGACTGCAAATATTTCTGTTCAATGATCCAAAAAAACCTTAGTAATATGGTTATCAATCCTACACACTTAAACGTACTGGCAGTTATATCCTTTAGAGCACTTTATTTTCCTCTCTTTTTCACAATAGCAATTACACATTTTGGGTTTTGTTACTCCTACAGTTCTTATTTCTTTTTACACTAGAGACACAATGTGATATTTATAAATATGATTCTTATTTATTTCACTTATGAGTATAGTCTCAAGTTGTCTCCATTTACCTATGAAGGCCTCAGGATCACCTTTTTATAGCTGAGTAATATTTCATTGTATAAAAATAACCACATATTTTTTTATCCAGTCTGCAGTTGATGAGCATTTTGGTTATTTCCAAGATTTAGCTATTACAAATTGTGCTTCTATGAACATGGGTGTGCACATATCACTGTGATATGACCTTTTCAGTTTTTCTTGGAAAATATCAAGGAGAGGAATAGCTGGATTGAATGGAACTTCCAATCCTCGTCTTCTGAGAAATCTCCATACTGATTTCCATTGTGGCTGTACCAGTCTACACTCCCACCAACAGTGAAGAAGTGTTCCTTTTTCCCACATCCTAGCCAACATTTGTTATCGGTTGTTTTCTTGATGACAGCTATTCTTTCCAGAGTGAGATGAAATATCAATATTGTTTTAATTTGCATTTCTCGAATGACCAGTGATGGTGAATATTTCTTCATGTATTTATTTGCCATTTGTATATCTTCATCTGAGAACTCTGTGTTCATCTCAGATGCCCATTTTTGGAAAGGGTCTTTGAATTTGAGGGGCTTGATGTTTTTCAATTCTTTATATGTTGTGGAGATAAGATTTTTGTCTGAGGGGTTACTGGCTATAATTCTTTCCCATTCTGTGGGTTTTCTTTTCACTCTGTTGGTAACTTCTTTTGAAGTGCAGAAACTTTTCAATAATATGAGGGCCCAGTTGTTGATTCTTTTAAGTATTTCCTGTGCAGTTTGTATTTTGTTCATGAATTCTCTGCCTACCTCTGTGTCTCCAAGATTTCTACCTACCTTGTCTTCCACTAGATTTAGTGTTTCTGTTTTAATATTTAGGTCTTTGATCCATTTAGACTTTAGTTTTGTGCATGGTGATAGGAATGGGTCTAGTTTCAGTCTTTGGCATGTGGAAAGCCAATTTTTCCAACACCATTTATCAAAGAAGGTATACATCTTCCAGTGAACATGGTTAGCCCCTTTGTCAAATATCAGGTGGCCGAGTGTCTTTGTAGTAGTGTTCTATTGTGTTCCATTGATCCTCAGTTCTATTTCTTTGCCAGTACCATGCTGATTTTATCACTGTGGCTTTGAATTATAATTTCAAGTCAGGAATTGAGATGCCTCCTGCCTTGCCTTTGTTGCCCAGAGTTGCCTTTGCTATTCTAGGTTTCTTCTGCTTCCAAATAATTTTAGTAGTGTTTTTTCTAGATCTGTGAGGTATGTTAATGGTATTTTGATGGGGGTTGCATTGAATCTGTATAACAGTTTTGATAGTATAGCCATGTTCTCAATGTTGCTTTTTCCTAGCCAAGAGCAAGGAATGAATATGCTTCCATTTTCTCATATCCTCTTCAGTCTCCTTTTTTAGCATAGCATAATTTTCAGCATATAAGGGCCTAGGCATCTTGTGTCTTCTTGTCTGAAATTCTTATCACACAACTCCCATCTCCTGAGAAAGGTGACAGCCCAGCTATCAGCAACAAGCCAGGACTCTCATGACAATGAGGAGAAAGGCAGGGTGTGTTCTTTCCCTCTAACAAATATTGTTATATGCATACACATATACATTATCTATCTGTCTATCTGTCTGTCTGTCTATCTGTCTACATCTATATCATCAAAGATTTTTCCACGAACCTGGAGGGGGTACAATAATAAAAAAAGTAAAATCACCCAAGTTCTATCAACAATTCAATCACTCAGTGGTGTATATACATTTCATATACACCCAGATACGCTTTTTAGAAATTGATCATATATCACCCCATAGAATGCAAAATGGAGTAGCTTCCATTTGGCTGAGCTTCCATTTGACCAGCTAAAATGTAACTTCCTGTTATCGGAAGAAACATGTGAATTGGCTATGGGGTTGGGGTGAGCGACTTGTATCATAACTGCATTAAAGATTATAAATAAGTCATTTCATCAGTGAAGTCCTTTTTACCCATTCCCATCTCTTGAGCATTGCTATACTTTTCTTGTTGAGAAAATAAGGGCAGCTACTACTCAGAAATCCATTGCTGAAATACTGTTCCAGAGAAAACACAGAGAATTAATGAACAGCTAAGAATGGATTATACATAATAAAAATATCATAGTTGGTCTCCTATTGAGATCAGAAAACAGAAGTTTAAGTTTTAAACAGAAGAAGACTCTAGGACTGGGATCAGGACTAGAACAATCAAAGAGAACTATTGAGATTAAACCAAGAGTTTTCATATTCACCATAGTTTTGGTTTTGAACCAGACATTGCTTTGTTTATGAAGATAGGTAGATGCTCAAATGAAGGAACATAATTATATTGCAAGAGAAGGAGCAATACCTTTCGATTAGGAAGCTTGAATTCTTATTTCTGACCTTGGGTATTTAGTTGTATGACTCTGAACAAAGTTTTTAACATCCAAAGGGTCTTTATTTCCTTTATATTCTATAAAATAAGGATATTTAGATATATCAACATCAGAGTCTACCTTCTTAAAGCCTATTCTTGGCTGAACAACATTCTAGTCATGTGGGTTAGTGCTTCAAGGAGTGCCTTGTCTCTTGGGTAGAACCTGGAGGGGGTACATACCAGTGACCTGGATATTACAGCACTGAAATCAATGCAGTTACAGGAACTTAGGGAACAATTAGAAGGAGCTAATTCAAACTGATAGCATTTGGTTTGATAATCTAGCAATACTGAATTATAATTTTATTAACTAAAGCCAAGGTTCAATGCTATATTGAAATCAACAGACAAATTACAAATGTCATAAAATGTTAGGTCAAGAGAAGAAGGGTTAGAATGTTGCTATTTCTACATAAAGTGTTTGTCAATATGTGTCAGGTACTTAGTTCAAAATTGAAAGGGCTCCTGCTCTTAAAAAGCCTGAAATATACAGTGTTAGTGTACGGAATCCAAAATTTAAGAACGGTGAAATTTGGCGGAGCACTGTGTAGCTTTATCATGGTCTGTTGAGATGAAAGGCATGTCTTCACAGGACAAAGTGAATGGTTGGCATGTTAATGGGACACTTACAAGTATAGAAAAGAGATTTGGAGAATGATGTATTTTTCAACTCATAGAATTTTCGTGAATATTTCCTTCTCTAAGAAACACACAACAGAACTTAGATATATGGACAATAAAGTAATCCAAGACACTGCAAAGAGAGTTTGCATCTGTATGTGGGAGGCTGAGATAGGGATTGGCAAGTTCAAGGACAGCTTGGGTGACTTAGGGAGACCCTGTGTAAAAATTTAAAAAAAGAAATACTCTGCCTCTTTTTACATGACTCCCAAGCCATATCAACCAAGGGTGTGAGGGATATAATCTTTTGGCTTTCTTTTCTTTATATTTTCATTGTTAAAATATCTAAGATGAATCTTATTTTTTATGAACATTGTTCTGAATTAGGCAAAAACAATAATAAAAAAAGTAAAATCACCCAAGTTCTATCAACAATTCAATCACTCAGTGGTGTATATACATTTCATATACACCCAGAAATTTTCTAGGTGTTGTATATGATTAGTTATATTTATAGTTGATTCTTCTGAGTTTTACCCAGCAGTTTTTAATAAAATATTTCACACTATAAGAATTTCTGTGACACCTTTTAATTTTCGCTCTTCTGTGCCAAAAATAATGATGAGAACAGACTATCTCACATTTGCTCAAAATAGTCACAAAGCTGGAAATCAAAGAATCCTAGAACTTCCTTTTCAACATTAAAAACACTTCAAACATATAGAGCAAGAACAAGAATATACAGATTTCCTATATACTTTATTCAAAATTCACAAAGCTGAATATTGCCAGCATTTTCTGCTTTTCCTCTCACTGCCTAAGTATATATGTGTGTATACCTATATATGCATAGTTACATGTGTACACATATATAACTGTATATATGTGTATATTCTTTGGTTCACAAACTTAGCTTTTTCCACGATACTAGCTGCAGAATTCATTCCATGATATGCTTCCAGTTTGGTTACAGTCAAAATCACAGAACTAATTCTGAGACCAGAGTCATGGAAATAATTAAGTTCATGAACCAAGGTACCACTGTGAAGCATAATATAATATATAATATATATACATATATTATATATATATACACATATACATATATACATGCCTAAAAGTACATGTGTAAAAATTTTATTTTTTGCAGCTGTTTGGGAATAGATTGGATATATCATGACCATCCATCCTTTAATACTTCACTGTGTATATTTCAATGACACAAATATATTCTCTAAAGTTATAGTAGTTCTATCAAATTCAGGAAATTAAAACTATTACAGAGCCTTCATCTCACCCACTGTCTTCATTGTTTAGTCTTCATAATAACTTTCCTACTTTAAGAGGGGATCCAGCCCAAGACCATAGGTTGTATTTAGCCCTCACGTTTCCTTAGTTTTCTTCAATCGGGAACGTGCTTATTTCTCTTTCATTACACTGACATTTTGGAGAACAGGAGTCAGTTGTACTGTAAAATGATTGCCAAAATGAATTTGTCTAGCCCTGCTAATTATAATAAGTAGGTCCCAATAGAGACTTGTGGGGTCAAAAGGGAGGGTGCCAATATTCCTGGTCACATGAGGGACACAGGACAAAAAGATTGTGTGTCACAGATGAGGTGAAAAAGCCTGCTTATCATTGGTGAGTGAGAGGAGAGGGGAGAGCCAACAGTGAGCCTGGAGGGCTTGGAACATGAGCATGGTTATAGAGGCATTGGGAATCACTGAGGGCTAACACTTAAGGGTGTAATGATGTTTGTCTCTGAAAAGGATGAAATCCGCAGGATGGCTTAGTACCTAGATCTGAGGATGGGCACAGTAGGCAGTGCGGGAGTTCCATTAAAAATTATTGTGGGCCACTCTGTAATAAAAGGTGGGGTGAAAAGATGGACCATAAGGAAAACTGATTTTTTAAATTAGTAGTAGACAATTAATAAAACTAAGCCATTTGTGGCGGTGGAAAGAGCAGCGTGGGCCAGCGTGACTGCTAGAGTTCCATGGTCTGTGCTGAATTCAGGACTGAGATGGACACAGTGAAGCAGGTCTTAGGAGGAGGCGGCTGGCCAGCATTTGAGGTGTCTGAGTGACATGTAAGGGAAGGGAGCTGTTCCCTAGTGATCTTAGGAGTGATGTTTATGCTGGAGGTACAGGTCTAGGGAGGTCATAGGCATTCACTGAAACCCTGACTGAAGGAGATTTCCCGAGGCAGGGAGACCTGCTCAGAGAAGGGATTCAAGAGCAATTAGGCAGGATGACAGGACTGTCTAGCTTCATTGATGACGCAGTGGAGATAGGAGAACTCTGAGTTCATGGATGCCACCAGTTGTCAGAGGCATTTTCCAGGAGCGTGCTATCTCCAGTACGTGAGCGGTGAGCCTGAAAGATCGCACCAGGGGTGGACTGTAGCCATGTGAGTGAGAGCAACAAAGAGAAGACTGAAGTTATTGGCAAGTGAAACACTGAGATGATAGATTACAGATTCCAGCCTGGAGAAGCGATGGATGAAGCATGGAAGGTGACTACCGAGATCTAAAAGTCTTCAAGGGCCAAACAAGCAAGGCAGTTGCTATATTTGAGTGAAAAGAAAGGACTTACATAAAGGAGATAGGGACAGAGATTGGAATGTTTGCAACATGAGAATTTCTCGGATGTACTTTTGAGCGAGAGCCAGTTCAAGTAGAGCTGGCAGATAGTGGCTGAGATGAGGTGAGGCAGAAATAGTCAAAATTCAAAATTCAGTATGCTTGTCAAAGACAGTTTGTTCCCTCTTAAACTCATATTGAACTTGGACTCCCAATGATGTTTGTTGTGATCCTCCTACCCCCCTGCCTTTCACAGCTCTTTCACAGTATTTCTAGCAAACATTACACAATCACACCTTGCATACCTTCTATTCTGTATAAATCAACCAGTCATAGATACCCTGTTACGGAAACAGCAGAATATGAAGGTTATAGGCTTTAGAATAAAAGGTAGGTCTGTGGACAGGGTACCAAGGTCCAGTGAACTATGGAAATGGAAGGATGTGGAGTGGCATTCCAAAAAAGAAAAAGAGTACGTGGGAATAGAAGGAGGGGAGAAATGCTATCCTGCCCCCCCAGAGTAGCTTCATAAACGTCAGGCAGCAAGATGCTTCCCTCTGAGGGGCTATAAGGCAAAAGTCAGGAAAATTTCTGGGTGTATATGAAATAGTGTTACCACTGAGTGATTGAATTGTTGATAGAACTTGGGTGATTTTACTTTTTTTATTATTGTTTTTGCCTAATTCAGAACAATGTTCATAAAAAATAAGATTCATCTTAGATATTTTAACAATGAAAATATAAAGAAAAGAAAGCCAAAAGATTATATCCCTCACACCCTTGGTTGATATGGCTTGGGAGTCATGTAAAAAGAGGCAGAGTATTTCTTTTTTTAAATTTTTACACAGGGTCTCCCTAAGTCACCCAAGCTGTCCTTGAACTTGCCAATCCCTATCTCAGCCTCCCACATACAGATGCAAACTCTCTTTGCAGTGTCTTGGATTACTTTATTGTCCATATATCTAAGTTCTATTGTGTGTTTCTTAGAGAAGGAAATATTCACAAAAATTCTATGAGTTGAAAAATACATCATTCTCCAAATCTCTTTTCTTTACTTGTAAGTGTCCCATTAACATGCCAACCATTCACTTTGTCCTGTGAAGACATGCCTTTCATCTCAACAGACCATGATAAAGCTACACAGTGCTCCGCCAAATTTCACTGTTCTTAAATTTTGGATTCCGTATGCTAACACTGTATATTTCAGGCTTTTTAAGAGCAGGCTTTTATTTTTTTCCCTCAGAGTTTTATAGGTTTAAGTTTTACATTTAATTTTACGATCAATATTGATTTAATTTGTACAAACAATGTAAGACTTTGATTAAGAGTCTTGTTTTGTTTGTTTTGAAAGTCAATGTCCAACAACTCTGGCACCTTGACTAGTGATTCAAGGGAATTTGGATTTTCAGGGAAGATCTTTACAGCATAGCTTCCTAAGCATCGTGCAACTAGGGGTAAGCGAGGATTATCTTTTAACAGTAGTGATGAAATGAGGTTGAAAAGAATATTTCTCATTTTTCTCTTTAGTGCTTTATTAAAAGGCAGAAATGATGTTTCATAATGTAAGAAAAGAAATAAGAAAATGAGATTATTAAACACTTAAAATAATTAGGTTTCAAAAATGCTTGGTTTTTGTTTGTTTGTTTGTTTGTTTGTTGGTAAGGCTAGGGAATAAGTTAGGATCAAAAGTGGTGGCAAAGTAGGATTCAGCCAAATTGTGCTCAGCTGATACAGTGGGGTAAAAGGGACAAGGTCTAGAATCTGCCATAGTATATAGTTATTCTGACTTAAATTTAAGCATTTATCATGAAATTCAATTCCTTGCAGCATCCTGTTTCAAGCATTCAACAGCTACATGTGAAGCACAGCCAGACTTTCCAGTCACATGGAAAGTCAGGTCAAAGAACATTGCTTGAAAAAGAGTCCTGAGTTGGGAGGGGTGAACCCACTACATCTGGTTGAGGAGTCCAGGAAACTTCATTGTTCTAGGTTCACAAGGAGGGGGAGACAGGAAGACTACAGACAAAGGTTTACATCTTTCCCAAATTAACCTAAAGGTCAAGTTCTTTTGCTTGTGAGAGTGAAGCAATATAGTTATTCAGCTCATAATGACGACTTGATCAATGATGGGCCACATAAATAATGGTTCCATAAGATTTTATCACTTGGCAATGTCATTGTCCTCTTAGTTCTTGCACATGAATGCAGTCCATTGCATTTTTCAGGAAGTATCCCTATTGTTGAGTGATATACAGCTATACTGGCTCTAATAGCAAAAGACATTAATTAATTTTCTATATGCCTTGATTATGTTATTTAACATCTCTATTTGTCAAACTTTCCCTTTCTAAATTAGGTTTGGTAATACCTTACAATAGCCATAAGGATTCAAATATTGAATTTTACAGGATTACTAGCTCTTAAAAAGCAGAACCATATAAACATTAGGAACAGTGCTGGGAATGTCAGATTATATTAATCTTCCTTTCCAGCTCACCAAACTCAATGTCTCTCTGTGGTTACTGAAGGGGCAAAAAAAAATCTGAACTTGCTGGGGATTTAGCTCAGCAGCATAACCGCCTGCCTGGCAAGCTCAATGTCATGAGTTCAATCTGTGGTACTAAAAACAAAAAACAAAAAAAAAAAAAAAACACCTGAACTTTCATTGATTAATGAAATATTTTACCACTCTACCCATGGTAAAAATAAAAATCCTTTCTTATCCCAACTAAGTATCAAAATGGCAAAGTGTAAATAAATAATAGGTGTAATATTTCAGCATAAATGAATGCAGAGGCATTCAATCAAGAAGTGGAAATAAGTTGTTTAGTCCTAACTATGAATAACTAGCAGAGGGGGCTCTCAGGATCAGATGAGGGGAGCACAAGAGCAAGGAGGTGCAGATGATGCTAGAGGAGGGTCTCTTCCTAAACTGCACTGTATTTATAGTAGGAGGCATTTACCCACGCCGACACAGAGATGAATAAAAGCTACACAGCATATTTGTCAGAAAGCTGTGCATGTGGGCAGGTAAACAGTACGTGGCTCATAAACTTTGAAAAGAATGGTAGGCTGACTTCACCTAAGGAAATGTTTATTGGGACATTATCATACTTTGTACTCGGCAACTCCTTCTGTAGGTAGCAATTCAGTTTTCAAGCATAAAGACACAGCAGAAATGGCCAACTAAATTGAAAGGAAGAAAATAAGTTCCCAATAGGTTCAAAAAGAACTTGTGAGGAACTAACTCATGGGATGGAAATTATGCAAACACAAGAATATGCTGATTTTTGACAAAAGTGGAAAGTGATTCAATGGAGAAAGGGAAGCTTTGGGACTGGAGTAATGAGCTCAGAAAATTGGGCTTCCACATGAAAAATCCAAATTCCCTTGAATCACTAGTCAAGGTGCCAGAGTTGTTGGACATTGACTTTCAAAACAAACAAAACAAGACTCTTAATCAAAGTCTTACATTGTTTGTACAAATTAAATCAATATTGATCGTAAAATTAAATGTAAAACTTAAACCTATAAAACTCTGAGGGAAAAAAATAAAAGTGATTGAGATCCAGGGCGAGGGAACCAGCTGTTAACATTTGACATCAAAAAACTGGTTCATATCAGGAAAACTGATCACTTGTATTGAACCCCTTTGCTCCATAGAAGGTTTTGTTAAGGAAATGAAAATACAGACAGGTTACAGATGGGTTAAAGTACAGTACTGGTAAGCCACATAGTCAAAAAGGGGAGGGAGGTAGAAATAGAAGAGATAAAGAATTCCAAAGCTCTACAGTTGGAAAATTGGCAATCCAATTAGAAACAGGGCAAAAGACATGAAGACACATTTTAACGAAAAGATACACAGATAGCAAGAAAGAATATGAAAAGGTTTCCAAAACCAGGAGTGATCAAGGAAGTGCAAAATAAAACCAAATAAGGTGTTACCTACACTTAGTAAACAGCTAAAATTAAAGGTTGTGACTACACCACTTTCTGGCCAACATGTGGAGAAACTGGATCACTTACACATCGCTGGTGAGAAGATAAAATGGTAGGCCCATGCTGTAAAATAGCTTGGTAGATTCCTATAAAACTGAATATGCGTCCATCATATACAACCATCGTGCAATCTACTGATTTGTACTGTACTTTAACCCCATCTGTAACTTGTCCATATTTTCATTTCCTTAACAGAGCCTTCAATGGAGCAAAGGGTACAGTACAAGCGATCAATTTTCTGATATGAATCAGTTTTTTGATGTCAAATGTAAAGAGCTCATTGCCTCATCCTGGATCTCAATAATTACTTAGCTATGGAAGAATACATTGATATAAAATCTTGGATGAATTTCCAATGAATTACACAGAATGAAGAAAACTCGCAGTGAAATATTGCCTGTTATTTTATTCCATTAGTAACGTTTTTGATATGATGGCATTATAAATGGAGGACACATTTCTAGATTGCAAAGAATTTAAATGGGAGTGGTAGGAAGGATGCGAGAGGGAAGCAAAGGTTACATGATGAGCGTTTATAGTTCAGAATCTTGGCCACATTGGTATATACAGGAACTCAAGTAGGTGACCAAATTGTGTGGAATAAAATATACAAATGAACCCCTGAATGAACACAAGTGAAACTGGGAAAATCTAAATAAGATAGATAGATCGCTCATATCACATCAATATTCTGTCATAGTTCTGTGAAATATTACCATTTGGGAGGGCAAGGCAAAAGTGAAGAGATTTCTATGTCTTTTTTAAATATTTTATATGAATAAGTACTTAAAATTAGAGTTGATTATTACAGGCATTACTGTGACTGCCTAATCTTTGTACATTGGCTGTCTGGGAATATCTGACATTACTCATTTAGATGCTCATCATTAGTGACGATGTCAAGGTGAGATGTAGCTTATATCAGGGAATACCACTTGTCTCTGTAGATTTAGGGGATCCTTAACTCACCTAGCAACTGTTACATACATATGTGCATCTTTTTGAAGAAGAATCTATGACTTTTGAGAGGGTTCTACTAGCCCTCTCTTTAAAACAAACAAAGAAGCAAATAGATCAAGAAGCATACTAAGTATGATCTATATTATTTTGGAATGGTTTAAAATAATGCTATATGTGATTGTATTTTAGATAGGAGAAAGCATGTCTGTTATTTAATAGAAAGCCTCAGGGGTTTGAGTTTCAATGCCTAGATCTATGTAGATTAGGAATACAATCTTCAGCAGTGTTGTTATCTATTCTAAGACTCAGTTTTCTTGCCTGTAAAGTGGCAACACAATAATCCCTGCGTCACATGTGATTATGAGTTTTAAATGAGATTATTCATGGAAGTCTTTTAGAGTAGTACCTGACACATGTGAAATACACCATAAATATTAGCTTTTACTTATATTGTTCCCTTTGTATTTAACATGGAAATATCTAAAGGTTCTGTGAGATGGTTGGTCAGGTTTTTCGTTTGTTTTTATGGTGCTAGGGACAAAACTCAGGGCCTGGAGTTTGCTACACAAGTACTCTACCACTGAGCACCTCCACCTCCCCAGTCTCATTGTTTTTAAAGGAACTTCAAAGTAACAAGATAAAGGACAAATGATTTAGGAGAAAGAACACTCGTGTCCATAGCCTTGTTCTCATGGATCCATTGAGTTTTGATATGTCGTGCATTCTTGGATCCTGCATCCATCAAAAACAAGATTGAGTTTGTGCTTTCGAACGATTTTTTGTGTGTGCCAGGAAGAAGAAGAAGGGATTCACTCAACAAGCATTTATGGGAACCCTTTACATGGCTGTTAGATTGAGGTCCTCAGAAGCAAAATTTTAGTGGGGAGCTTGGGGGAGAAGGTTTATTCATTAGTACCCAGGAAACACGTGATGAAGGGAAAGGTAGAACAGGTTATAGGTGTCTAGCGAAGTTCCTCTGAAGATGGCTGTGGTCAACCTTGCAGAAAGTTCTGGAGACACAGACCATGTAAATCATCCCCAGCCTCATCTCTTCCTGAAAACTGGTGTATCACACCAGCTGGCCATTATTTAATGACGATTTACAGGCAGCACCTACTCTGGGTGAGTCAGCCAAGGGCTCCTGCCCACCAGAAAACAGTTCCCTGGCAAGGAGATGAGAATGTTGGTTTTGAGAAGTGGATGGACTCAGGCAGCTGATGTCCCAGAACCTGGAAAAGAGACCCAGAGAGATGTAGGAAAAGCACTGACCACATCAGCAAAAAGGGACTCCTTCTTCCTACAGGCTGCTGTAGAGAAAAGAGTTGGACAAGCGGCACTCCATTAGAAAGGAGTCGTCACAAAGGGTTTCTGACGACCACAGGGGAGAGCATCTTGCCTTCCTGCAGCCTTAGGTATTAGGAAGGGGGCTGGAGAGCTGTCAAGGACTAGTGAATGGAAAAGATTAGGCAACAGAAGTAGAGAGGTAAGAGAATAGGGCACCCAGATGTGGCAAACACGACATTCCGAAGTTTAAAATAAGCTTGTATGCCTGAGAAATGGCTAGAGACAAGACTAGATGGTAGGTGGAAGCCAGCAGGAATTGTGTAAATTGTGTACGTTGGTTTTTAGCATCCTAGGGTGCAACATAGACAGGATACAGACCAAAAAGTATACCCGAAAAGGGTCCCCAAACTTCTTAAGATATAATGAGGTGATAGCCTGATTCCTGTTGTCACCCTCAAATTTCTAATTTCTAAGCCTTTCTAAGGCTTGTAGTTTTTTCTTTTTAACCTGGGAGGACATTTTATTTATTTGTTTGTTTGTACATGTTTGCAATACATAATGATTATTTTTAAAAAGCTGAAGTTAGCAGAAGGGTTAATTTTTTTGTTTCCTCTCAATGTTAAAGATAAGAGAAAATTTGTAGAGATAAAAAACGTATCTCTGTAATTCAGTTTAAAAAAAGAAAAACTCTAAACAAGAAGAGCTTCCTCAGCTGATTGTGTAGATAATGCTATGGATTTTCCTCATTTTTCTGTCAGAGTAGTCTAAGATCTACTGAGTTAAATCTGTAGATTATGGTTCAGATTTGTTCTGTAACAGTCTGTTCTAGTACAATTTAATTTCATGGTCAAATGAGGATAATTATTCCAAAAAGCTTTCTGCTGTGAGCCTCTTGATTTTTTTTTTTTTTTGTTCAAAATGTAGCCTCTTTCAAATCTGTTCTGTAATTTTTAGGTGTAGACGCAAGAGAGCATTTGCTTGTACTCTCTGTGACTTGGTTTATCCTTTTCAACCAGAAAAATCAGAGATCGTCTGCAAATGGCAAACTCACACAGGACATCTCTGTTAGGTTACTTGACTACACCATTTTCTCAATCCATTTAAAGGAAATGCCAATAACTTATATATTTCCAACCTATGATAAACTTTTGTTATTTTCAAGATTCATTACATCAGACTTTTAAGTAATATGTTTGGTATTTATTTTATTGATGTGAACAAATGCAACATCATTGCATTTTCTTGCATAATTAACAAGCCAACATTCTGAAACTGATTATTTTTTACCACTTCAGAAGTTCCTGCTTTAGGATAAAAATTTAGCACTTTGAATTGGATAAATAAGTCTCCATAGTGTCAAAATCTCATGTAGTTTAGAATAGGATAATTACAATTTAATGTGGAACAATATTCCTCATGTTGGAATACTATAGAACAGTGGTCCAATGTTAATGTACTTAATGCCTATCAGAATTTTATTTATAAATATTCTCTTCATGAATTCCATCAGTTTTTTAGTAAGGACGATGTGATTTCGTCCATTATCTGTTGCTATAACAAAATAATACCTGAGGTGGTAGTGGATAAAGAAAAGACGTTTGTTTTGGCCTCACTGTTCTGAATTCCAAGAGCATGGTATGAGTATCTGGTCAGCTTCTAGTTAGGGCCTCACTACAGAGCAGTAGATGGCAGGCAGGTGTGTGCAGAAGAGCCTATGTGCCAGAGTGGAAAGAGGGGGAGCTGAGGACCCCAAACTCACCTTCATATCAATATGCTCTCACAGCTACATGAGAACCAAACGTCAAAATGAGTGTTGGCAGGGATGAACTATACACATATCATACGCTGTCATTTATTTTCCTCTTCTGGACTTAATTTAAATCATTCCAATGAAGCTTTAATCACTAGAATCCAAAAGCAAAGTATAATCCCCCTCCTATCATCTTCTGCTGATAGGTGGGAACCATACAGGATGAAAGAGCATAGCATTTATTTAGTCCAGACTGCTGTGGTTAGGTGTGGAATCTTTTTGTATCCTCCCTTAGGAGAGTTCTTCATTTGGATTTCTTAAATAAGACAGAGCATTTGATTAGTTTTTCTTAAAGAATTCTACATGACACAGTTGTTTGGTTACATTATTCTGCTTCCTATCTCCGGGTTTATAGCATTTTAATTGCTGTTTTAATCCCGTGTTTTATATAAAGCATCCATAACTCCCTGGGTGGATATACCCACATAGAACTAAAAAGTGTTATTATTATGCATTTCTCAGTCTGTTACTGCTTTGATAGATTTCCTAATTCGCTCTTCAAAATAAAATTGCTATATACATTGTGTTCTTTTCACAACATTACTATCATGAGTAGGAGGAATATTTTAGGGTAGGATAAACAGTAATTGGCAAGGAGCTGCAACATTGATTTGTACTAGCTGCATGTCTGACCCATTGTGAAGATGCTATTAGAGTAATGGGTGAAATACAGGGAACGCTAATTTGCTAAATTTTACTTGGGGAAAAGATCAAAATGGCACCAAGGCCTGAGAGGCAGGACGCTTGGCAGTTTCCCTGCACACTCTCTGTCTCCACTAGAATTAAATGCACCAGTTACAGAGCAGCAACATGGTATCTGGGTACAAGAGGATCGAATATTGAGAGAGAGCCGGGTGATATTGAAGCCACTAGATGGAGGTGTATACTTACTCAGTTCGGTTAAATACCCCATAAACTAGCTAGTATGAAAACAAAGGATAAAAGAGAATAAGTTCCATACTCCTCAGGGTCATGCCTCTAAAGAAAGGAGACTTTCTTTAGTCTCAGGCTTCATATGTATCAGGAGCAACTTCAAGGTCACATTAGCCTCCAGCTTCCTGCAGTGATTTGACTAGGGAAGAATCCCCATTGGAGCTCACACTGGGATCACTAGAGTTCTTGTTTGAAAGTCGCATTCTTCTGAGGAGCCAATGAATACCAAATGACTAATTACAGTAGAGATGAGGCTTTTGCAAGTTTTTCTGCAAAGTTATGACTGATTCTGACATGGTCCTTTAAACCCTGCACACCTGCAAATTTCTACCTTTCCAACAAACAGACTAATCCTTCTCAGTCATGGCTCCCAATAATGACAATAATCTATAATCAATAAGTGAGCTCCACATGTTGTCAGTCCTAAAGTAAATGATCTGAGGAGCTGTAGTAGGAGCTGCCACAGCTTCAGGATTGAGCCAACACCAGATGGAAATTCCACCATTTGGTTAAAACCCTTCTCACACCTTGGCCGACTGGTGAACTTGGTGAACCCAATTATTACAGCAATTAAGATTTTTAAATGCAATTCAAATTATGAGCCAGCCTTGTGCCAGACATTGGCAGATAGAAATCCTGAATTTAGGTCAGGGACATTGTTCCTTGTACCAGAGGTAATTCAATTACATCTAGCCCCAGGCATGCAGGTTCCAACTCTGAGACACCTGATAGTCGTAATAGGTCTTCTCTGGGCTGAAAAATACCCTGGAGTGCCCATCCTGCCTTAACAGCCTATCTCTGGGGTTCTGATCTCAAGAAATAGCTAGAGAGGTCACCATTTGTCTTGACATTCAACTCCCTGGGAAACTGCCATGCTGAGACAGACGTATGTGAGTGCCAAACTAGACTCTACTGCATTTAGTACAAAAAAAGATTTCTGGATGTTTGGTTGGTAATCTGATAAGATTTTATGGTGTAGAATTTTTATGATAATATTTTATTTTTAGCATTAAGTATTTCATTTTTAAAATACTACTGCTAGTTACTATCATCCCTATTGTTATTTAGGTGTTGTGTTCATTGTAAAAATCCATATATAGTCAAATATTTCCATATTAATACAATAAAGAAAGTTATTTTATATGATAGTAAGTCTATAGCCAGAAGCATCTTTAAGAAGTGACTTTAAGGAATAGTTAAAAATAAACAAACCTATACTCCATTTTTTCTATTAAGAAATTTTGTCTATTTTCCCTAATTCACTTCATAATTGTAGAGGAAAATGAGTAAGAATATATATATTTGGGATTTTTTGTTGTTATTTAATTCTTACTTTCACCCAAAACATTAGCAGCAACAAAGAAGTTTTGGTGTTTAGTCAGTTCTGTGTTGCAGTGACAAAATACCTGAGAAAAATGAGGGAGGAAAGGTTTATTTTAGCTTGCAGTTCAGGAGGCTCCAGGTCTTGATCTGCTAACTTCATGGTTTGGTGGTGTGGCTGAATCCTCATGGCGAAAGAGTGTAGGGGAGGAAACCTACTCACTTCATGGACACCTGGCAGCAGACAGGGAGAGATTCAGGAAGGAGAGGGGCTAGGAATAAGATCCAGTCTCCATGGTCATGCTCCCATGATTGATTCCCTTCAACAGGACCCCATTCACTTCCTGTTTCCAATACCTCACAAAAATGTCATCAAATTATACATCCTCCAGTGGATTAATTCACTTATGAAGTTACAACTCTCCATGCTCCAATTACCTTCCAAAAACTGTGCTCATGATCACATGAGCATTCAGAGGGTAACTGGGCAGTGAGGGGAGAGGAGTTGCAATCTACTTAAGTCTTGAGACCATCTCTTCTCCACTTAATGGTAATGAGATCCATTTAATGTTCTCAGTCTCAGATTTTCCATCCACAAAATGGTGAAAGCAAAGCAGATCAATAAGAAAAGGCAATGTCTTCTGCAGCACCAGCTCATTAACTGAAAGACAGGTGAAAGCCCATACAGAAGGACCACCTTGCTGGAACCTCTGTGTTGACCTCTGGACCCACCATGTTGACTGCAGGACCAGAGATGAGACTTGGTTAAAGTAATGCAGTGTATTTGCCATTCCTGAGCCCAGTGATTATATGGAATTCTTTCCCTCCCCACCAATCGTTAAGACTGTATGTGTATTTCTTGATTGCTCTAGTGAAACAACCACTTCAGGTGAGAGAACATGTCAAATATTATACCTATGTGGGATGGTTCAGGGAGACATATTTTAAATGACAGTTACTAACTTGGTTAGCAACTAACTTTAGCACTCACTTAAGAACCAGCTGTTGTGTGCCCACCCGTATGCTAGACTCAACGGACAGAAAGATGGGACAGCTAGGCTCAAAAATGTCAGGAATTTGCAGCTCAATGGCTGCAGAGAAATTTTTGCAACTGCAGTAGATGGTTGTACTTTCCATCCAGCCTATGTCAGTGTCAGTGAGAAATATCTTTCGGTCAGTGTTGCAGAATAAACGGAGCTTTGCCATGACACCCAGCCTGTTATCTGAAGGAAATCTTTTGCTAAGGGTGCTGCTGATAACTACCTTCTTGGGCCGTGTTATTCCCACTGAATTGAGAAGAGCTTTTCATTTCACAAAACCACATCTTATGCTTCTGCTTTCTCAGTACAGATGTGCTTAACCAATATTATGTGAAAGGGATCATCTTTTCAAGAAACACTGAAATTTTAATGCACTTTCCCTATTTTCAATGCTCTTCGCTAAATAAAAACCTTAACACAGGAAGCTGAGAGTATCTATCTGAAAATCCTAAAATTGTATGGACTTTCATGGCTTAATGTGATCTGGGTTAAAAGCAGAAAAATGTATTGATGAGCCTCATGAGGTTCCTGAAACCTGAAGTTTTAGATCTTGACTTGTGGCTATCTAAAGCCAAACCACTCAACTGGAAAGTGAAGAAGTCATGAAAATGTGAATTTATATTCAAATAAATAGAATCTAACCAACACTGACCAATTTCAGGTGGACCCATTCAAAATGGACCCTTCTAGAATAACAGTGGCAAATCATGCCAATATTTTAGTTTCCAAAACACATTAATATCTATTTTATCTAGATAACCCACTGATGGACATTCCCTACCAGAACACCAAATCTTCCTGTCCTACCTCATGTGATTGGTAGCACCGATTCTCAGCCTGTGAAGGACAGTCCCATGGGAACGCTTGCCTGGCGTCTCTCCAACCTGCACCCCTCCCTGAACACTCCGTATGGCCTGCCAAAGCAAGCACCTTTAATTCAAGACTCAAGCCCTGACTTGTCTAGAGAAATACCTTTCCTCAAAGTTGATACATGTAAAGCACAGAAATATTTAAAGCAAAATCCTACTATTACTATTTGTAATTTTTACATTATGTCAGAAAGAAATCACATTGATTTTGATTTAGAAAAATTATTTACAGAATTGAATGTGTGCTGAGACCCCATGTTTTCCCTGGCCCACCTAAACACATCATTCCTTCACTTTTCTTGGCTGCTTTCTCTAAAGTCTTTCCCTATTCTTCTCTGGCAACAAATACATCAAGATACCCAGTCCTACCTTCATCTTGTTCCTTGTCCTAGTTTTGTTCCACTTCACCCATTCTCTACCTCAACCGACAAGTGTTATTTTATCTAATTCAGAGTTCTAGTGATTTGGACTGAATTAAAAGAATGGAAGCATAAAAGAATTCCTATACTCTTTTTATCTAATGAATTTCCCTGGTGCAAATTCAATATTAAATGTAGATTGCATCCAAACTAGTTCTTAAGGGAATTAGAGAACATGACTGGACTTCAAGAGACTATTGGATTTTAAAGGGGCTGCTAATTGAAGGAAGTAGTTAGCTAGGAAGCTTTTAATAAACATTTACTTTCTATGGTTTGAAAAATAAGGCTGCCACTGCGTGGGGTAGAGGCAGAGTCCAGAATGAATGGGAGGAACAGTAGCCTTTGTTTAAAACATCCCAAGAAAGATTGATTTTGCTAGTAATAGCTAAAGATGTAGCTTTCTTCCCTGACCGTGGCAGGTGCTTGCTTGGTCAGCTACATCAGAAGAAGTGATTGTTTCAAGATCACTAATTTATAGTGAATGGTGTTCTGCACACAGCTTACTGAAGTTCTTGGACTTCTATTTGGTTAAGCGTTTACTTACTGCATTTAAAACATTTTACCTTTAAACATCACTTACCTTCTATCCTTGGCCATGTCATTTTGTATTTTTGTGCCCTTTTAAATCTTTTCTCTTCTGGGTCATTTTCTCATAAGACAAAATGTCCTTGAAGTTTCATTCCCTGACTCTGATCTCTATGCAGTTTAAGATGATAAAATTTGAATTACCCAAAATGCAGTTTTGAACTAAATCTTTACTTTACCCCTGAGAGAAAAGCATCTGAATGCACGCCTGCATAAATGTTTAAACACCTCAAGCAGAAGAGTGTGGTAAGCCAGGAATCTAAGTCTTTGAGATCTGAATTCTAATTCTGATGCTTCTTGTCCACCAATTTTATACCTCAGATTCCTCAGGTACAGACAGGCAGATGCCTGAATAAATGCTAAAGTCACTCATGGTAAAATATTTATAGCATTGCTGTGCCAGATTTTTAGACCCCAAAATAGCTGTTCCTCCATTATCCGGGACAGAATGGTGTCAACCAGAAACGAACAAATACAATTTATTCTGTTGTATTTGAAACACTAATTTTTTTTAATTTTAAAGAGAAAAACAAAACTAAATGAAGCAAAACAGTAAAAGGCTAGAAGTAATACAGAATTTCAAGAGAAAAAATATACAGTAAGAATTCACCAGTTAAAGAAGAGGCAGCATGGGAAGAGGCAGCAACAAGAAAGGCTCCTCGGCCCCCAATTCTGAGAATCAGGCAATAGCAGACACCGCACCAATACACATAAGGCGCCATATAGAGAGCCTCATAGACCAATTCAGGAATGAAGTTATCAACGACCTGAAGCTAGAAGTAGGCAGAATAGTTAGAGAAATGCTAAGTACCACCCAAGAAAAAACAGGTGGTGGAATGGAAGAACAGAAAAAAAGGGGAGAATTGTTTGATGGAGAAAACAGAGAAAGCATAGAATACGTGAAGCAGGTTCAAAGGGACTACCAAGATACTAAGAAGTCTATCGAAGACTGGCATAACAGCTTGAAAGAAACTAAGGACAGACTATCTGAACTGGAGGGCAGACTTGTAATATGGGAGAATGAAATGAAAAACTTCTTAAAAATAACAAAGAAACAAACAGCAATAATACAAAGACAAGAAGATGATAAGAGGATCCATAACTTAAGGATTAAGAACATAAAAGAAGAAGTAGGGACACAAACAAGTGAACTACAAAAGCTACTCACAGAAATAATCCAGGAGAATTTTCCTAATTTAGCAAAAGGTAAAGATACTCAGATGTATGAGGCATACAGGACCCCAGCCACCTACAACCCAAACAGAGCAACACCCAGGCATATAATAATAAAAATTCCAGAAATTCAATACAAGAACAGAATATTAAAAGCTGTCAAAGACAAGAAACAGACCACGTACAAGGGAACACCCATCAGAATTACAGCAGATTTCTCTGCACAAACCATCAAATCACGAAGAGCGTGGGGGGAAATCATTCAAGCTTTGAAAGATAATAATCTCCAGCCAAGATTGAGATATCCTGCACAACTGTCCCTGGAAATTGATGGAAAAACAAGGTGCTTCCAGGATAAAGAGGAACTGGGAGAATTTGCAACCACCAATTCAACTCTACAGAGAGTATTGCAGGATATTCTAAAAAAAGAAAAATACAAAGAATCCAGAAATAGTGGAGGCCACAACGAATGGAGCAGAGAACAAAGTGAAGAAGACAAACTGACAGCTACTGACAGAATAAGAGCTCAACAGAAATGAGACAGAGAAGATTGGATGATAGGAACAGCTTTTTTGGAGAAAATGACATCTTAATAGGTAATACTGATTTAGTATCATCTTGTTTTGAAGTCTCATCTAGCTTTTGTCCTTCTGTCTCCAATGGTCTAAATAGGTTGTATCTTACTGGATTTTATTATGTACGATAGTATAAGCAAAAACCTTTTAAAGACAAGGAGGTTATACAGAAACCATTGTTCATTTTCTGTTAGTCGATTCGAAATACTCTGTAATGCTGTCATTCTCTTAAATGGTTTTACATTGTCTTGATATACTTAATGCTACAGTATACGAAATTGTACTCAAGGATTTCAAGGAAAGAGACAATATTGTAACTACTTTTAGGTCAGGATTATCTGGTGATGAAACACTATTCTGCTTAAATGGTTATGTTTTGATCTGTGCTGTTTCGTTGTTATGCCCTCTTTTATCTCAATCTCCACTCCATTATTTACTTTTTTATTTTTATCCTTTTAATTAAAGGAAAAAAATAGCAGGATATATTATAGTAACCCACTTTGACTTTCCATTACCTCGATTTAAAGCCCTGTATTACTCTCACCATCTGGTTTTTAACTGATGTTCCCCTATTCTGTTTTGCTGGATAGTATCAGGTTCGAAAATTTAGGCATCAGCTGTGAAGATAATGAGATTCATTATAACGCCCATTCTCGTTGACTTTTATCTACTTTTGAAGACCTACAATGTCTCCAATGTTTTGGTTTTGTCGGTTTTATTCTTTACTGTTTTGTTCAATTGTATTATAACTAACGATACAGGCAATTCTATTAGAGATAGCGGGAGGCATTATGGTAACCATTGTTGATCACCTTGTATTATGTTTTCACATTATGTATTATGTCCACCCTTTTGACTTGACCGATTCTGTTCTGTTATGTCACATTTGGTTTTACTCTCTTCCAAAAAAGTAATAAGAACCGTGGAAGCAATGAAACCCAAAATGTGTAATAGTCATTGTACAAAAGAGAGGAAAAGAAAATGCTCTAAACTATATAACTGCATGTATATTTAAGTGTATAAGATAAAAAATGATATCACAGAGTTTTATTGGATCATTGAACAGAACTGTTTGAAGTATCATTGATTGAATGTCCACTTTACAAACTTTAATTATGTGACTTGAACAATTATTTCTAAGATGACAATATGTAATCCATTAACTAGTGATTTCCTACTGTTCATTTTTTTCTGCAAATCTGTATAACTTGTACCCTTTCTGTTTTTTTTTCTTTTCTCCGTAAATAAAAAAAAAAAAAAAAAGAATTCACCAGTTAATAGATCACATATTGTCATCTTAGAAACAGTTGTCCAGATTACAAAATTAAAGCATACAAAGTGGACATTAACACAGTGAGATTGCAGTCAGTTCTGTTCAATGATCCAAGAAAAACTCAGCAATATGGTTCTCTATCCTACACATTTAAATATACTTGCAGTTATATCCTTTAGATCACTTTCCTTCCTCTCTTTTTTACGCTAACAATCACACATTTTAGTTTCCATTACTCCCACAGTTTTTATAACTTTTTCTTTGAAGAGGAAAAGAAAAAAGATTTTCAAAAAAGGCCAAAAAACAAAACAAAGCAAAACAAGAAGGACCAAAGAAAAACCCAATGTGACAAAGCAAAACAGAGTCAGTTAGATCAGGAGGATGGACATAGTATATAATGAAAAAAAAAAAAAAGGATTACTAGGTGATCAACAATGGTTAACATTATGCCTCTTGTTATCCTAAAAAGAGTAGCCTACATCAGCTGGTATAAAAGAAGTGAACAAAACTACATAAGAAATAAACCCACATTGGAGAGTTTACAGGATTCCAAAGAAGATAATAGTCAAACAATAACGGGCATCATAGAATATCTGGTTGCCTTCCAAATGATTGCCTATACCCTCAAACTTGATACTATTAAGCAAAACAGAATATAATAAAATCAGTCAGAACAAGATGTGGAGAACAATACAGGGGTTCAAATCAGGTTAATAGGGAAACAAAAAAGTTACTATAATCTATCGCACTATTTTTAATTTAGTTTTCCCTTAGTTAAAAAAATACTAAGAAATAAATTAATTTTTAAAAAAAGGAAAGAAAAAGGGGGAAGATTGAGATTTTAAAAAAAGAACATATCAATAGAACAACACCAGTCAGAATCAAAAAATTTAAGCATCGTTGTGTTTCACCCCCAGATAGCCTGACACTAATAGTAGTTACCATAGTGACTCTTTCCTTGAAATATTTGAGTCTAACTTCATGTACTATAGCATCAAATTTATCAAGACAGTGTGAAACCGTTCAAGAGAATGAAATTATTGCAGGGTATTTAGAACCAGCTAGCAGAAACCGAACATCAATTTCTATATTATCTCTTTGTCTATAAAAAATTTGCTTATACTTTTGCATACATTAAGATATAATAAGATACAACATGTTATAACCAATGAAAACAAATGAACAACAACTTGATGGGGCTTCAAAACAGGATGATATTAAAACAGCGCTAGCTATTACGCTCTTATTTTCTTCAAAATAGTTATTTGTAGTATCACAGACAATAAAATAAAACAACCCAGATTAAAACCATCCCAATTAATGAATGTAAACATTATATGGTTTCAAACCAGTGTGACTGGGAATCATGATTACCATGTACTTTCATGTATTCTTATCGTTTCTTACACTAGGGAACTATTTGGTATTTAAACATGTGAGTTTGATTATTTCACTTATGAGTATGGTCTCGAGCTGCGTCCATTTATTTATAAATGTCTCAATGTGATCATTCTTCACAGCTGAGTAGTACTCTATTGTACAAAAATACCACAACTTTTTTATCCATTCCTCAGTTGACCGACACTTAGGTTGTTTCCAAGATCTGGCTATTACAAATTGTGCTGCTATAAACATGGGTGCACATATATCACCGTGGTATGATGCTTTTAGTTCCTCTGGGAATATGCCGAGAAGTAGAATACCTGGGTCAAATGGTGCTTCCAGGCCCAGCTTTCTGAGAAATCTCCAGACTGATCTCCACAATGGTTGCACCAGTCTACACTCCCACCAACAGTGTAGGAGAGTTCCTTTTTCCCCACAGCCTCTCCAGCATTTGTTATTGGTGGTTTTCTTGATCTTGGCCATTCTTTCAGGAGTGAGATGAAATCTTAGTGTGGTTTTAATTTGCATTTCTCTAATGACTAGTGATGCTGAACATTTTTTCATATATTTATTTGCCATTAGTATTTCTTCATCTGAAAATTGTTTATTCATCTCAGATGCCCATTTTTGGATGGGGTCTTTGAATTTTGGGGGTCTGA
Organism: Cavia porcellus; assembly: GCF_034190915.1. Taxonomy (NCBI): domain Eukaryota; kingdom Metazoa; phylum Chordata; class Mammalia; order Rodentia; family Caviidae; genus Cavia; species Cavia porcellus. The sequence continues at coordinate 74,453,592 of NW_026947494.1, read as the reverse complement.
TTTTATTTCATTCTTCGTATGTTTTAGACAGAAGTCCTTTGTCTGAGGGGCAGTTCACTAGGATTTTTTCCCAGTTTGTGGGTTTTCTTTTCACTATGTTAGAGATTTCTTTCGATGTGCAGAAACTTTTTCATAAGGTGTGATCCCAGTTATTGACTCTGGGAAGTATTTCCCATGCGGTTTGAGTCTTGTTCATGAATTCTCTAGCTACCCCTATGTCTTCAAGGTTTTTACCCAATTTGTCTTCCAATAGATTTAGTGTTTCTGTTTTAATATTTAGATCTTTGATACATTTAGATTTTATTTTAGTACATGGTGATAGGCATGGGTCTAGTTTTAGTTTTCGGCATATGGAGAGTCAGTTTTTCCAACACCATTTATTAAAGAGACTGTCATTCTTCCAGTGAACATGTTTGGCCCCTTCATCAAAGATAAGGTGGTTGAGTGTGTTTGTAGTTGTGGTTGTATCTTCTAATCTATTCCATTGGTCTTTGGCTCTGTTTTGATTCTAGTACCATGTTGATTTTACTACAGTTGCTTTGTTGTAAAACTTCAAGTCAGGGATTGTGATGCCTCCTGCCTTGCCTTTGCTGCTTAGAACTGTCCTTGCTCTTCTAGGTCTCTTCTCACTCCAGATGAATTTTAGGATTGATTTCTCAAGATCTATGAGGTATGTTGATGGTATTTTTATCGGGATTACATTAAATCTGTATAACAGTTTTGGGAGAATGGTCATTTTCACAATATTTATTCTTCCTATCCAGAGCAAGGGATGTCTTTCCATTTTCTGAGATCATTTTCAATTTCATTTTTCAGTGTATCATCATTTTCCCCGTATAGGTCTTTCACTTCTTTCATAAGAGTAATTGCTAAATATTTCATTTTCTTGGTTGCTAGTGTGAAGGGTGTGGCTTCTCTTATGTCTCTCTCTGTGATTTTGTTGTTAGTGTATAAGAGTGCTATTGATTTTTTGAGTACTGATTTTGTATCCAGCCACATTGCTGAATTTATTTACTATATCTAGGAGTCTTTCAATGGAGTTTTTGGGGCCTTCTATGTAGAGTATCATATCATCTGCAAATAGTGATAATTTAACTTCTTTTCCTATCTTTATGCTTTTTATTTCTCTTTCATGTCTAATTGTTCTGGCTAGTATTTCCAGTAGTATATTAAATTGTAGCAGTGACATGGGACATCCTTGTCTTGTGCCTGATTTTAAAGTAAAGGCCTTCAATTTTTGGCCATTCAGTGTGATACTAGCTGTTGGTTTGTCATAGATGGCCTTTATTATGTTGAGGTAAAGACCATCTATGCCAGTTTTCTGCAAGGTTCTTATCATAATTGAATGTTGTACCTTATCAAAAGCTTTGTCTGTATCTATAGAAATGATCATGTGATTCTTACTTTTGACTCTATTGATATGGTGGATTACATTTACTGATTTACATATATTGAACCATCCCTGCATACCTGGGATGAATCCCCCTTGGTCATGGTGTATAATCTTCTTGATGACTTGTTGCATCCTATTTGCCAATATTTTATTGAGGATCTTTGCATCTGTGTTCATTAGGGAGATTGGTCTGTAGTTCTCTTTTTCAGTTGGGTCTTTCTCAGGTTTTGGTACTAGAGTAATATTTGCTTCCAGGAATGACTTGGGAAGGATTGCTTCCCTTTCAATTTCATTGAAGAGTTTGAGGAGTGTCGGCATTAGGTCCTCTTTGTATTTCTTGTAGAATTCTGCAGTGAATCCATCTGGGCCTGGGCTCTTTTTTGTAGGTAATGACTTAATTACATTTTCGATTTCATTAATAGAAATTGGGTTATTCAGCAGTTTTACATCTTCTTGACCTAGCTTTGGTACTTCATATGCTTCTAGAAATCTGTCTATTTCTTCTGTGTTATCAAACCTTTGAGAGTAGAGGTTTTTAATATAGGTGTTGATGATCTTCTGTATTTCTATTGGGTCTGTAGTGATTTCACCTTTTTCATTCCTTATTGCATGAATTTGAACTTTTTCTTCCCTTTTTAAAATAAGGTTGGCTAAGGGCTTATCAATTTTATTTATTCTTTCAAAGAACCAACTCTTTGATTCGTTGATTCTTTGTATTGTTTTCTTAGTCTCTATTGCATTGATTTCTGCTCTGATATTTATTATTTCCTCTCTTCTTTTGGCTTTAGGCTTGACTTGCTCTTCTTTTTCTAGATGTTTGAGGTGTAGCATCAAGTTATTTATTTGTATTTGTTCTGTTTTCCTGATGTGGGAACTCAGTGCAATAAATTTCCCTCTGAGGACCGCTTTCATTGCATCCCACAGATTCTGGTAAGTTGTATTTGTGTTTTCATTTGTTTGTAAATATTGTTTAATTTCTTCTTTAATTTCCTCCGTGACACACTGATTACTCAAGAGTGTGTTATTCAGTTCCCATGTGTTTGTGGGATTTTTGCAGTATCTTTTATCATTCATTACTAATTTTGTAGCGCTATGATCTGATAACATGCAGGGTATGATTTCAACTCTTTTGCATTTCTTTAAATATGTTCTGTGAGTTAATATATGGTCTATTTTAGAGAATGACCCATGTACTGCTGAGAAAAATGTGCGTTCTGTTGTTGTTGGATGGAATACTCTGTATATGTCTATCAGTTCCATTTGTTCACAGATGTGATTCAGTTCTTTTATCTCTTTGCTGATTTTCTGTCTTGTTGACTTGGCCATTGGTGCAATGGTGTGTTAAAATTTCCTGTTATAATTGTATTACTGCTAATTTGGTTTTTCATTTCTGATATTACTTGTTTTATATAACTGGGTGCTTTGGAATTTGGTGCATATATATTTAAGATAGTTATCTCTTCCTCTTGAAGTTTTCCTGTAACCAGTATGTAGTGACCTGCTTTATCTCTTCTGATCATTATTGGTTTGAAGTTCACATTGTCTGCAAACACAATAGCTACCCCCACTTTTTTTTTGGTTCCTGTTGCATGAAGTATTGTTTTCCATCCTTTGACTTTCAGTCTGTGAGTATCCTTTTGGGTTAGATGGGTTTCTTGTAGACAGCATATGGTTGGATTTTATTTCTTGATCCATTCTGCCAGTCTATTTCTTTTAATTAGTGCATTGAGACCATTTACACTAATGGTTATAACTGTTATATATTGGTTTATTGGTGACATGTTATATTTCTGCTGTTGCATCTTTATCTTTCTGTTTTATTTAATTGTCTGCTTTGTTAAGTGGTTTTTTCTTAAGTGTATCTAGACTGTCTTTCAGTATTCTTTGCAGGATTGGCTTGGTTATCATGAATTTCTTCAGCTGTTCTTTGTCATGGAAGTATCTTATTTCTCCATCAATTTTGAAGGACAGTTTTGCAGGGTACATCAGTCTAGGTTGGAATTCATTTTCCTTTAGGGTCTGAAATACTTCACTCCATGCTCTTCTTGCCTTTATTGTTTGTGTTGAGAAGTCTGCTGTGATTCTCATAGATTTTCCTTTATAGGTGATCTGTCTTTTCTCTCTGACAGCTTTTAATATTCTATTCTTTTGTTTGATTTCTGGAATGGTGATTATTATGTCTGGGTGTAGTTTTATTTTGGTTATGGCTATTTGGAGTTCTATATGCCTCATTGATCCTGATATCAGTTTCCAATTTCATGTTTGGGAAGTTTTCAGCAATTGCTTCTCTAAATATCCTCTTGACATCCTTTGTATTGTGTCCTTCTTTTTCATTTATCCCTATCAACCTTATGTTGTTTTTCTTTGCATCATCTTGCAGGTGTTGAATTGTTATTTCTTGATTTCTTGTTTTTTTAAAGGATCTTTCCTTTCCTGTTCACTGGCTGCAATCTTGTCTTTGAGGTCCGAAATTCTATCTTTGCATTCATTCAGGTGGTTTTTACAACTTTCAGTGGAGTTTTTTATTTCCTGTATATCTCTTTGCATCTGTTTTATATATTCTGTTTGTTTCTTATATTGTTCATCCAGAGATTCTATCTTTTTGTATAGTTCCTCCAATTTTTTAGTTGTGTGTTCTTTAGATATGTTCAGCATCTCCTTCATTTCTTTTATTATTTCTTCTTTTACCTGATAATTTCTAGTTTGAATTCCTTTAAAGCTTCCTGGAGCTGTTTCATTATTTCAGTTACTATTGTTTCAGGTATTTCAGGTATATGGCATGTATTTTCTTCTATGTACATGGCTTCTAGGCTTTCTTGTGATGGGTTGGATATTTGAGATTGCATTTTTGTCTTTCGTTTTGTCATTTTCCTATATTACTGTGTTTCAAGTGTTGTTCCAGAGTTTCCCCTGGTTGTGATGTAAATTGACTCTTATGTCCTGGGCTCTTGGGACTCCTCTGGTAGTAGCTCCCTCCTTGGGAGCGGAGCCCCTGGATTAAAAGAGGCTTGCCAGGCTCCTCTCAGGTAGACATAAAGCCTCCTCAATTTGCACAGTTTCCCCTTCTTGTAGCAAAGCTCCCCTGAAGGATAGAAGGCCACCTGGTGTGGTCCAGGCAATCCCAAATCCTGTTAATCCCAGTATAGTGTGGCTGCAAGCCCAGTAGGCCCCCAATCACCTAGAGCAAGGATCTCATAATCTCCCGGACTGGATGTTTTGTAACAATCCAGCTCCTTGGATGGCAAAACTCCCCAGGCTTATAGAAGGTTCCCTTATGGCCTAAGTAGGCCTCAAACCACCTCAGCAGGACTGCTCCTTCCTCCAGGAAGTGGCAGTAGTGCTGGTGCTCTCCAGATCAAAAGAAGGTCCCAGGCAAGGTCAGAGCAGGTTTCAGCAGCTCGGCCCAGCTCCCTCCTTCTCGCCCACAGCTGTGGTGTGCTCCTTGGCCAGATGAAGCAGCGGGCACACCTGAGTCCCCTCCGCTGGGCTGGGCCCTCTCCTTCTGGCCAGTAGCTGGAGTAGTGTGGTCCCCCGGTGGGAGAGGCGGCAGACAGGGCCAGACCGGAGTCCCCTACGTGCAGCTGGGCCCTCACCTTCTGGCCGGTGGCCAGAAGGTTGTGTGGTCCCCAGGCAGGGCTGAAACACTAATTTTTATTTTGTCTCCAACTCTTCTTCCTAAATCCATGAGCCTCTATAACCCACTACCTTCTAAAATAGTACAAATCTCTTTTTGTTGCCAGAAGAGTATATGTAGACAGTTGCTCTGGAAAGTTCGAACTCGGGATAGTGGGGTAAAATTTTCTGTAATCATCATCTTCCTCATTTCTGGAAGATTTTCTAGTCACTCATGAGTGTGATTTACTTGAATTACCTGGAATCCTACCATGGATGATCAGTGGTCAAAACAATTACTTCCACCTAAAGCAGCACTGGAATAGTATGAATTTTGCATCTAAATGCCTTCAAGATGAATTCTCTCATAAGTGAACAGCAAAGAGGCCTTCTCCACTTATCCATCACTTTCTTAAGCTCAGATTTATTTATCTCTTTGAGTTTGGAATTTTAGTTTAAATTTTTTATAGCAGGTTTTTGGTAAATTGTTCTCCTTTCATTTTCATTAGGAAAAAAATGTTCTATGCCATATCAGAGAAAGTATGAGTCAAAAAAACTAGTTTCCATGTGAAACATTAACATTGGCTTCAGCGTCTTTATGGAGGAGAGATGGTTCTGTGGCATTTTTGGCTGAGTTCATTAAGAAACACCACTAACTCTGATTTTGTCTGACCTTTAATCTCAGACCTGGCAGCAAGAGAAGCCACATCATCTGCAGATTCTCTGCTGCTATGGGTGACAGGGTAACGACTGTGGGCCACCTGAGCAGCACTCAGGAAAAGCATGGTGCCAGGGAAATACTGTGGAAATCCTCCAGCAGTGCACAGTTGATTGACAGCAAAACTGTAACAAGAGACACTCAGCCTTGGCCGTAGGAAAGGAGACTGCAAGCAAGATGCTTACAAACAATCTAGGTATAGTTGGGAAGTCCAAAGAAAAAGAAAGATAGGAAGCCAATTCATGAAAATGTACCAAGCTATAAATTATTAGGAGAAATACAGTTTATTAGAGCAAATAATCAAGGTCGCACCAAAACCAGTACAGTGGATGCTAACTGTCTCTATTAATGTCATGCCATTTTTAATTTTAAATAGGAAGCAGGCAGGATTATTACCTATTCAACAAACTCACCCGAATCATTATCACATCTCATTTTATTTGAATCATAACAAGCTCAGTACCGATAGGGCCCATAACTGTGAGACTGGTAGAGCCTAAAGTGACATTATGGGCATTTAAAGCACCAAATATGGTTATTATTGAGAACAGGTTGAGCATCTCCAAGCTGAAAATTCTAAATTCAAAATGCTCTGAAGTCTGAAGCTTTTTGAGTACCCACTAATGCACAGTAGGAAATCCTGTCACTGACCTCATGGGACAGGTCATAGTCAACACACAGGCATGTTAAAATATTATATACAAAATTGCCTTTAGACAATGCATAAGGAGTATATGAAAGATAAATGAATTTCAAATGTATATTTGAGTCCAATTCCCTAGATTGTATTGAAATAAAAATCACTTCTGATTCCAAATATTGTAGATAAGGGACACTCAATCCATGTAAAAATGTGATGAAATTTTTCTTTCATATCAATGAGTTTATTGAGCACCAATTTTTACACCAGAAAAAGTGCAAGAGGATTTGATGACACAAAACAATTTTGACCTAAGTGGCTTCTCCTTTGTTCTCTCTAGCAGTTTGTTCCAAACTCCAATAAAAACAAATGAGTATGTCTCTAAAATGTGTCCCCAGACCGGGGAGTAAGTGAAGGAAAATTCACTTTAGGCTTGTGTCACCTTTGTGTCAGATGAGACTCTCAGAAATGTGGAGTTTATTCCACACTGGCTATGTGGAAACATTATCTAAAACCTACTATGCATAAGGCATGATGCTGGATTCTTGGGGTGCAGAGGTGAACATAGAATAGGCACTACTTTGAAAAAGTTTACATTCCACACATGCACACATGCAAGCACACGTGCACGCACACACACAAGCACATACACAGTCATGCAAGCACACATGCAAGCACGCACATATACATGCACACAGGCACACACACAAGGAGTGCTAACAAGTGAACAAGTCTTCTGCCATCAAATGCCTCATCTCCATAACTGTATGCAGGATGAGTTTCACTATGAGTGTCTATATTATCAGATAAGACAAATTAACCAGGAGAGCAATAGAGATCCACAACATGAAAGAATATTTGGGGCAAAAACATTGGTTTCTATATTAAAATTCAGTATCATAGAATTGGGAAGTTCTAGTGCAGTACATCTTGTTAAAACAGAGGAGCAGTGCCACTCAGGAAATTGTAAGTTGCCTGGCTTTTGTTCATTTTTTTTCACATTGTCGCAGCTTGACTTCTCTGCAAATAATTTTTTCTCATGGAAAACTATTAAGGTCATTGTGACATCGTATACTACAGAGTGAGGGAGAAAAGAGAAATACATTGGGAAAATTTCATAATCAAGTCAGATCAAAGGAACTGTTGCATAATTTATTTTTCCATGATATTTTTATGGGAAAAATTCTGAAGAAAAAGCCTAGATTTAGAAGTGTTGACTTTACATTGATAAGTAAGGTATATTTTGCCATTTGTGATCCTTTGGTGAATTTTACATCATGTTACCACAGAAAAGCAAAAGCATTGTTCTTTGAGCGTTAACATAAAATATCATGAAATATAGGTATCTAAATTCATTTCACAGGTCAAAAATGTAACTATTTTGGTGCACAAACCGGTGGACACCAAAAGTCATTGCCATGTTCCTCTAAGAAGAAAAACATTAAAATAATCACTCTCCAAATTACATAAATTCCTGAGCACGTGACTGGTTTCCCAGATGAGTAAGCTGGGATCTCTTCCTTTAAGGAACTTGGAGTATGCAGGAAGAGACAACATGAGCACACTTAACTGAAATTTAAAGCCTGTCATAGTAAGTACCATAAAACACAATCAACTTTCTGTATCCATGGGATCTGTGAACTCAACCAACCAAGGATCAAAAAGATTTGAGAAACAAATGCATTGATACTAAATGTATAGAGATGTTTATAAGTTCTCTAAATGATATAGTAAAACGGATATATACAGATAGATAGATAGAGAGAGAGATAGAGAGAGAGATAGATAAATAGATAGATACATACATACATACATAGGGCATTTTCATTGTATTATGCATTAAAAGTAACCTACAGATAATTTTAAAGTATACAGGAAGATGTGAGTAAATTATATGCAAATAGCATGCCATTTTCTATACAGGAGTGAGCATCCTCAGACTCAGATATCAGATATCCAGTAAAGGCCCTGGAACCAATTCATATAAATACTGACAGGAGACTGTATATGGATAATAAAAACATATGACATAGTGAAGCATTAAAGGTATGCTTCGGGAAAAATCTATTTTAATCTGTAAGTCCTGGAACGCCGATAATTATTCTTAATATAGACATGAGAAAAGTTACTCACTAAAATAGAATAATTTTCCCTAGTTTTCCCAGTTATACAGTGATAGAAATGAAATTTAGATCTCTATGATTGCATGCCCCACAATTTGTACCTCTTGGTCACAAGAAAGTGGCATTAATTGAAAAAGTAGACTATAAGTGAGCATTAACAACAGTTATGATTTTCCCTCAATTTTTTTGCTGGAAAGATGAAATTGACTTCTCCCACCCATTCTCTTTTCAACACTTGATGTCCTTGTGCTGTATCCTGCAGAATACAGAGGCTTAAAAACCAACCAACCAATGTGTTCAACTATTAGACCAGGCAGGCTGGAAAGTCTTATTATACATCGATCTGAAAAGCAGTGCTTTATTGATGCAAAACAACAGATCTAACAGCCCATTCAAACAATACTTTTAATGATTCTTTTAAAAAGCCAAGTCATTTTGTTGACTTCTTTCTAACACTAGGACCTCACATCTTGGCTGCAGAAGCTGCCCTGATGATTTGCTGGAACTAGCCTTTAACTTTCTATCGGCCGTAATGAAAGAGATTTAAGTCCAGTGTAAAAATAGTCCACCTATCATCATTATCAAAAAGCAGCCAATCATACTGAACCATTGTGCAAATCTAAGGTTAAAGACAACCTCTGAGTAGTAAGAGACAGTTATTTTACAAAGGGTAAAAGTACCATGAAAATACTTTTAAAAAGATAACATGTACTATACTATAATTATATGATCTTGTTACAGTATGTTTGATAATAACATAGAGTATAATTATACTTCATGTACTATAATAGAGATATATTTTAGCTACATATTTATAATATAAAGTATAGTATTATATATGTATTTTTTACAGTTGTTTGATTGATTGATTGATCTTTTGTGGTACTAGGAGCTGAAACTTAACCCTTATGCATGCTAGGCAAGTTCTCTATCACTAAATATACATCTTCAGCCCTAAATTATAGTTTAAAACATTTTATGTACTAAAAAATACTTTGAATGAGTACTATAAAAACTCGCAGAGTTTTTTTCTTTTTTACAGAAGTAGAAATAATTTATCCCAGTTTTAAGTCAGCAATATTACATTAGATCTGCCCCCAAATCCTAATATGTTGGGGGACCATGTCTTTAATTTTTCTATCTACACTGAATAATGCCTGATCTCATTGTTGGGTTCTAGCAGTCTGTATATACAGCAGAGAGCAAAATGCAACTCAGTGGTGTCACTTTCCATAAAATGAGACTGGTTGCCTTTGCTGGAAGGAGATCTAACCCTCTTGACATTACCCACATCAGGCTCCTATGGTAGTGATTTTTAATATCTCTGTGTATTTCTCTATAAATATAAGGGAGCTACAACTTCTTTGAGTGAAAAGACCATCAAACATTACTCTCCTTTCTTCACTGAAAAATACTCTCTAGAATCCTAAATTTCCAAGCTTCCCTCTCCCCCTGTTACATGCATTTGGTAAAGATCCCAAACCAGGATGAACCCAGTGAGCACCACTGGAAATTCAGAGTGTTCCCAACAAGGTAGTGTAATGCCATCAGAGATTTGTTGTCTCCTCTTACTATCCTCAATATCCTTTGATTGTCTTTTCTGTTCCTTTGATCTAGTCACTCTCTGTGTCCCCAAGGACTATTTCACATGTCCTCTACATTCTTCAAACCTGAGATATCCATCTGCTTACTGTCCCTCAACACTTTTCTTTACATAGAAAAGAAGAATCAAATTATAATCAACGTTATCCCATCAAACCTGCACCTTCACTTCTGCCTGCTCCCTTTGCCCCTATAGAGGGTAAGCCATAGCCTTCCCTCTACTTAGGGCCAGTTCTCTCTGCTGACTTTATATTTGATCAATGCCTCCTCCTCATACCTTCTTATAAAATCCAAACCGGTGATCATCTTTCCATCATTTTGTAGATTGAATTTTCCCCTTTCAACAGCTTCTTTCTCCTTTTTTCAAAGCAATTTATTTATCACCAAAATAAACGAAACAAAAATCTTCCTCCCAACAACCTTATGTAATCTCCAGTTCATCAGCTTTCACTAAGTCTTCTTTATACCAGAACTTCTCATGGTATTGTCTATACCCATTGGTTTGGTTTCCTAATCTTGACTTTCTCTGAATCCATCTCATCTATTTTACTTCCTCAAAGTCATTTTCTTTTTTTTTATTTTAAAGAAGGTAAAACTAAATAGAATAGAGTAGATGAGAAGAAAACAATGTAAGTTACACTGATTTCAAAGCAAGCTAACAGCATATCTAGCCCTACCCTAATGTACTTTGTTTTCTTCCAAATAATTGTCTGTATCTTCACACACAATGAATTCATACAAAACAAAATAGTATTAAACTGAGAAGAACAGAGTGATGTAGGCATTATAGGCCCGCAAAATCAGATGATCGGGAAATCAACAATGGCTGTTATAATGTCTCTCGTTCTCTTCAAAATAGCTGCTCATACTGTCATGTATGTTGAAATGAAACAATACAAAACAGGTTTAAACCACTCTGAACAAAGAATAATAACATTACTGGATTTCACAGCCTGACAATGTGGAATCACCATGCATAAAAAAGTAGTGATTCATTTCATCACGCATAATATAATCAGTTCTCATAAACTGTTTAGGGGAAGTTCTATGCATGTATAAGGCTCTACATGTACACCTATCCTTTCTGTATTAGAAGGAAAAGCAAACCAAAACAAAACAAATTACTAGAAAAACACAAAAGAAAAAAGACAAATAAGTAACAATAGCAAAGAGTCCAAAAGAATATCGATATAGGCCTTCAAAACAAGGTGGTAGGAGCATAACTAGGGTTGTTATTTTGCGTAATGATCTTCAACAGTTCCTCAGATCACCAGGCACTAACATGCAAAATTGTTCCAATCCTATGAATGTAAGCTGTTTTGTTCCAAGAACTTAACAAAATTTGTAGCACAATCATCTTAGCTATCTGAAGTGTGTTTATACAATTTTAGATATTTTTTCTATTCCCTTCTTTTTCTTTTTCCTCCTTTTCCCTGAGATATTACTTTTTTCCCTTTTGAGCAGATTCTTATCCTTTCACTATATTTATTGAGGATTTTGTATCTTATGAAATCTTACCATTTCTTACACTAAGGAGACTATATGATATTTACACATGTGAGTTTGATTTGTTTCACTTATGAGTATGGTCTCAAGTTGCGACCATTTATTTATAAATATCTCAATGTGATCATTCTTTATAGCTAACTAGTACTCCATTGCATTAAAATACCACATCTTTTTTATCCATTCCTCAGTTGAAGGGCATTTAGGTTGTTTCCAAGATCTGGCTATTACAAATTGTGCTGTTATAAACATGGGTGCACATATATCACTGTGGTATGATATTTTCAGTTCTTCTGGGAATATGCCCAGAAGTGGAATAGCTGGGTCAAATGGGACTTCAATCCCAGATTTTTGAGGAACATCCAGACTGACCTCCACAGTGGTTGCACCATTCTACACTCCCACCAACAGTGCAGAAGAGTTCCTTTTTCCCCACAGCCTCTCCAGCATTTGTTCGTAGTTTTCTTTATCCTGGCCATTCTTTCTGGAGTGAGATGAAATCTCAGTATGGTTTTAATTTGCATTTCTCTAATGATCAATGATAGTGAGCATTTTTTCATGTATTTATTTGCCATTTGTATTTCTTCATCTGAGAACTGTGTATTCATATCAGATGCCCATTTTTGGAGTGGGTCTTTGAATTTTAGGGGTCTGATGTTTTTAATTTTTTATGTATTCTAGACAGAAGTTCTTTGTCTGAGGGTCAGTTCACTAAGTTTTTTTCCCAATTTGTGGGTTTTCTGTTGATATGCTGGAGATTTCTTTTAATATGCAAAAACTCTTTAATAGGACATGATCCTAGTTATTGATTCTGTGAAGTATTTCACGTGTGGTTTGATTTTTTGTTCATGAATTCTCTACCTACCTCTATGTCTTCAATATTTCTACCTACTTTGTCTTCCAACCAATTTAGTGTTTCTTTGTTAATATTTAAATCTTTGATCTATTTAGATTTTAGGTTAGTACATGGTGATAGGCATGGTTCTAGTTTAGTTTTTGGCATATGGAGAGCCAATTTTTCCAGCTCCATTTATTAAAGAGACTTTCTTCCAGTGAACATGTTTGGACCCTTTATCAAAGATAAGGTGGCTGAGTGTGTTTGTAGTTGTAGTTGTATCTTCTAATCTATTTCATTGATTTTCAGGTCTGTGAAGATCTAGTACCATCCTGATTTTATCACAGTACCTTTGTAGTATAACTTCAAGTCAGGGATTGTTAGAATTGCCTTTACTATGCTAAGTCTTTTCTAGTTCCAGATGAATTTTAGGAATGATTTCTCTAGATCTGTGAGGTATGCTAGGGGTATTTTGATTGAAATTGCATTAAGTCTGTATAACAATTTTGGGAGAATGGCCATTTACACAATATTTGTTCTCCCTATCCATGAACAAGGAATGTCTTTCTATTTTCTGATGTCCTCTTCAGTTTCTTTTTCTGTGTATTATAATTTTCCCTGAATAGATCTTTTACTTCTTTTGTTAGGTTGATTCCTAAATATTTCAATTTTTTTGGATAGTATTGTGAAGGGTGTTGCTTCTCTTATTTCTCTCTCAGTGATTTTGTTGTATTGTGTATAGGAATACTATTGATTTTTGAGTGTTGACTTTGTATCCAGGTACATTACTGAATTTATTTATTATACCTCAGAGTCTTTCATGGAGTTTTGGGCATCTTCTATGTAGAGTATCATGTCATCTGCAAATAATGATAATTTAACATCTTCTTTTCCTATGCTTACTCCTTTTATTTCTCTCTCGTCTAATTGTTCTAACTAGTATTTGAACTATATTGAATAGCAGTGGTGATAATGGACATCCATGTGTTGTTCCTGATTTTAGAGTAAAGGCTTTCATTTTTTGTTATTTTAATATGATGCTGGCTGTTGGTTTGTCACAAGTGACTTTTATCATATTGAGGTAAAGATGACCTATTTCAATTTTCTGTGATGTTCTTATCATAAATAAGGGTGGACTTTATCAAAAGCTTTTTCTACATCTATAGAAATGATCATGTGTTTCTTATTTTTGCTTTTATTGATATGGTGGATTGCATTTATTGATTTACATATGTTGAACCATCCCTGCATGCCTGGGATGAATCCCACTTGGTCATGGTGTATAAACTTCTTGATGATTTGCTGCATTATGTTTGCCAATATTTTACTGAGAATTGTTGCAACTATGTTCATTAGGAAGATGGGCCATAGTTCTCTTTTGGTTATGTCTTTCTTAGGTTTTGGTATGAGAGTAATATTTACATCCAGAAATGAGTTAGGGAGAATTGCTTCCTCCTGAATTTCATGTAAGAGTTTATGGAGTGTCGGCAGTAAGTCTTCTCTTAATTTCTTATAGAATTCCGCGGTGAATCCATCTGGCCTGGACTTTTATTTGCTGGTAAGGATTTAATTACGTTTTCAATTTTGTTAGTTGAAATTGGGTTATTCAGCAGTTTTACATCTTGACCCAGCTTTGATAATTCATACGTATCTAGGAATTTGTCCATTTCTTCTGTTATCAGGCCTATGAAAGTAGAGGTTTTCGAAGTGTTGATGATCTTTTGTATTTCCACAGGGTCTATAGTGATTTCAGCCTTTTCATTCTTTATTGCATGAATTTGAGTTTTTTCTTTCCTTTTTAAAATAAGGTTGGCTAGGAACTTATCAATTTTATTTATTATTTCAAAGAACCAACTCTTTGATTCATTGATTCTTTGTATTGTTTTCTTAGTCTCTATTGCATTGATTTGTGCTCTGCTCTTTGTAATTTTCTCCCTTCTTTTGGCTTTGGACTTGACTTGCTCTTCTTTTTCTAAATGTATGAGGTGTAGCATCAGGTTGTTTATTTGTGTTCATTCTGCTTTCCTGATGTGGGAATTCGCTGCAATAAATTTTCCTTTAGGGACTGCTTTCATTGCATCCCTTAGGGTCCAGTAAGTTGTATTTGTATTTTCATTTGCTTGTAGGTATTTTTTTAATTTCTTCTGTGACCTACTGATTGCACAAGAGTGTATAATTCAATTTCCATGTGTTTGTGGGGCTTTTTGCAATGTCTTTTGTCATTAATTTCTAGTTTTGTGGTGCTATGATCTGATAACATACCTGGAATAATTTCAATTCTTTTGAATCTACTTAAGCATGTTCTGTGGGCTAAAATATGGTCTGTTTTAGAGAATATCCCATGTGCTGCTGAGAAGAATTCATATTCTGATGTTGTTGGGGGGAACACTTTGTATAAGTCCAGCAAGTCCATTTGTGTACAAGTATGATTCAGTTCTGTTATTTCTTTGCTGATTTTCTGTCTGGTTGATTGTCCCTTTGTGTCAATGGTGTGTTAAGGTCTCCTGTTACATTTGTGTTATTGCTTATTTGGTTTTTAATTTCTGTTAATATTTGTTTTTTGTAGCTGGGTGCTCCTGAGTTTAGTGCATATATGCTTAAGATTGTTATCTCTTCCTCTAGAAATTTTCCCCGTAACTAGTATATAGTGACCTTCTTTATCTTTTTGGATCATTCTTGGTTTGAAGTTCACATTGTCAGAAAACAGAATAGCTACCCCTGGGGTTTTTTTTTTTTTTTGGTGGTGGGGGGATCCTATTAAATGAAGTATTGTTTTCCATCCTTTGACTTTCAGCCTATGATTTTTCTTTTGGGTTAGATGGTTTTCTTGTAGACAGCATATGGTTGGATGTTGTTTCTTGATCCATTCTGCCATTCTGAAAGGACCAGAAAATGCTGCTTCTTTTAATTGGTGAATTCAGGCCATTTACATTAATGGTTGTAGCTGATACATATTGGTTTATTGTTGACATGTTATATTTCTGTCATTGCTTCTTTATCTTTCCAGTCTTTTTAATTGTTTGCTTTCCTTCATGTTTTTTTCCTATGTCCATTTAGAATGTCTTTCAGCATCTTTACAGGGTTGGTTTGGTGGTCATGAAATTCTTCAGCTGTTCTTTGTCATGTAAGTATCTTATTTCTCCATCCATTTTGAAGGACAGTTTTGCAGGGTACATCAGTCTGGGTTGGAAGTCATTGTCCTTGAGGATCTGAAATACTTCATTTTATGCTCTTCTTGATTTCATTGTTTGTGTTGAAAATTCTGCTGCGATCTTGACAGCCTTCCTTTATAGATTTGTCTCTTCTAACAGCTTTTAATAGTATGTTTTTATGTTGGATTTCTGGGATGTTGATTATTATATGTCTGGGTGTAGTTTTATTTTTGTTATGGTTATTTGGAGTTCTATATGCTTCAATGATCTGTATGTCAGTTTCCATTCTCATTTTTGGGAAATTTTCAGCTATTACTTCTGTAAATAGCCTCTTGATATCATTTGTGATGTCATCTTCTTTTTCATTTATGCCTATCTTTCTTATGTTGTTCTTCTTTACATCATCTTGCAGCTGTTGAATTATTTCCTGATTCCTTATTTTTAAAAGATCTTCCCTTTCCTGTTCATTAGCTGCAATCTTGTCTTCAAGTTCTGAAATTCTATCTTCACTTTCACTGAGGTGGCTTTCCCAACTTTCAATGGAATTTTTGATTTCCTGTATATCTCTTTGAATCTGCTTCATGCATTCTGTTTCTTTCTTATATTGTTCATTCAAGGTTTCCATATTTTTATATTGTTCCTCTAATTTTTTTAACTATGTCTTTTCTCTCTGTGTTCAACATTTCTTTCATTGCATTTATCATTTCTTCTTTTACCTGGGAGATTATTTCTGACCTGAGTTCTTTTATAGATTCCCAGAGTTGTTTCTTTACTTCATTTGCTATTATTTCAGGTGTGTGGCTTATATTTTCTTCTATGTCCATGTCTCCTAGGCTGGAGGTTTGAGATTGCATTTTGCTCTTTTGCTATCAAAGTCATTTTCATCTAGTAAGGGTATTACTGCATTCCATGAAAGGAAACTCAATGAAAACAGTCTTGTCTTCATTTTCTGGTCCTTTCAGTTGCATTTGAGACTTTTAACCAAAATCTCAACTTTTATGATCTTATGCTCTATGTTTTGTCTCCTTTTGCTATTCTCTATCTTACTTGTAAGTTCATTGTTCCTTCCCTAGGCATTAGAATTATTGTATTTTAAGTGTTGAAGAGATTTAAAAAATTATAAAGTACATTAATTGTGTAAATCAAAGTGGTCTAGTATACACAGATAAATCCATAAACCTATTAAAAATATGATCTTTGAAATCTCTTCTTGTCTTTTTCCAGTCTCACCTTTGTCTCTACACAGTGATAACTTTGCTTCTAAATATTGTGTTCTTCATTCTTACATCATTTGTTGTCAATTTTATCACACATTTAATGTAGCATATTTTGATGTTTGTAGAAACTGAATCACATTGCGAGTCATTTTTTTCTTAACTTGCTTTGTTTCACTCAATAATACATTTCTAAATGTCATTCCCATTCTTACTTATAGATATAACCCCTTTATCTTCACCTGTATAGAGCAATTCTCTGTGTATTTGTGCAGTGTTTATTTATTGTATTATTGCTGAAAATGTTGCTGTCTCAAGTTATTTTCTACTAAAAACAAAGAAATTGTAAGAATAATTATAATACTTGTACAAATGTGCAGAATTTTCTCTCTCATACACTTTTGTTTGAAATTGCAAAGCCATGGGGTATGGCAATTTCTAAATTTGTCTGTATTCTTTAACTATTTTCCAAGGGATCCTATAAATTTATACTTCACCATTAAAGAATTAAAGAACTCCCTTTGCTCAAAAATATCAACAAATGTGTTCTAATTAGGGTTTTCTTTAGGTTTTTCCATTGAGATGAGCATAGACTAGTACCTTGTTGAAATCTTAATTTGTATTTCTCTGGTAACATTTATGTTATTTTTAAAATTATATTTACATTTGATATGTGTGCATTAAGCTATCTCCAGAGTTAAAATTCCATAGGCTCCAAGAAAAAAACACAATTGCTTTTTCACTCTCCCTCACTACATCAAGTAATTTTCTTTGACTGTCTCAAGTTTTAGAAGCTTTTAGCTTGTCCTTTTACACAGATATCTACCAACCTTCTTATCACACATTCCTTTAAGACCATTGACTCATGGATTTATGACTGTTTTTTCAATGAGAATTAAGGATTTTTTTTTTTTTTTTTTTGGTACTAGGGATTGAACACACAACCTTGCACTTGCCAGGCAGGTGCTTATGCCACTGAACTAAATACCCAGCTGAGATTTAAAGAGTCTTAGGAGTGAAAATTGAGTCTTCTATTCCTTTTACATGTAAAGTATGTTTTCACATATTTTATGTGGCACAAAATGTATACATCACAAAATAAGTGTTAAATAAATGTCTATTTGAAAGTTGCATATTGGAAAAATAAAAAGATCTGGTCAATGGGGAAAATATGAGAAATAACTTTACCACAAAAAAATAGTCCATTTGGAAGATGTTAGCATTGCTGTGCTGTAATTAGGAAAAAAATGGAGAACAAAATGTCTTTATTCATCCTACTATAGCGATACACAGTATGGAGTAGCACAATTCACAGTAGCGAAATCCTGGAAACAGATGACTGAATAAAGGAAATGTGCTATCTTTATGTAATGGAATACTATTTCACTTTTTAAAATGACAAATTTTAGACGTTTATAGGAAAATGGATACATCTGAAAAATATAATGTTGAGTGAGGTAAACCATATGCACAAGCTTAAATACTGTATGGTATCTCTCACTTGAGTGATGCAAAGTTAAAACAGAAAGAATAATAAAGAATGGAGAGAAGGGTACAAGCAGATGGATCTGGATCTGTGGTAATAGGAAAGGTCCAAGGAAAAAATTCTAAGGGTGAGGAGGGTGGGGGAAGAGGTAATAAGTAGAATAAAGATGTGCCATTTACAGCAATGTAATAACCATAATTAGTGTAGACATTATATTCCACAAGATGAACTAAGATCAATAATATCACCAAGAATGAAAAATGGAATAGGAGAATTGGAGGAGGAGGGAAGAGGAGGGTGATGGGAGTGAAAGGGGATTTTAAAAAAAAGAACAAGTTGTGGTAGTATGTACATACAACCACTGCATGAATTGCAAACATATAATAACAAAGTAAAAAATATAAAGTGTTAAAAAAGAAAATGCCTTTATTAAGCTCCTTATACATTTGCCTACATATGTACTTGGTATTGACTGGATCAACTCTAACTGAGTCTCCTGGACTAATCTTTAGATTGGCTCCAGTACTTCCTCACGCTAAAATTCCTTCCATCAATCTGTTGTGAGTTTCTAATACTGAAGTTTCTAAATACTGAAGTAGAAAAATCTGAATGTAGCTTTCAAATCCTCTGCTGATTTATCATGAAGGCATGAGAAAACACTCTGGCATCATCAATTTGTTTTAGGAAATAAAAGAGGAAACAATTCTTAACTGTCTCCTTTGAATTTGAGTATAAATAAATTGTGTAAAATCTAAATAACTCTGTAAGAGAACCATTATGTAAACTAACTTTATGTTAACTTACTTTAAATATTTTTTGTAATTAATTACAAAAGAATTCAAGAAGAGGTAGCAAGACGTGAAGAGAACTAGATACTGAATTCTGGTTCAGTTCCTCTTTTCATTGTTTACATAATTTCCTGTCTTCCTGGCCTCTAATCTTATCTCTATCAGGAACAATTTACTGGCAAGAGACACTAGACAAATAAATTCGATGGAGAAATTTTACAAAAGAATAAGAAATGGTAATTCCTCCCTAAGAAATTCATACAGAGTTGAAGAGATAAGACTTGTTCACAGGAGCAAAAATTTTATACAAAGTGGAACTGATAGATTTCAAATCAGTAGCACAAATGTGCTAGATGTTGTACGGAACAGATAAAGTTGAAGGGCGGATTGAACCAAATTGTGTAGTTTGTAATTCTGAATCTCAAAAAGTATATTTTCAGCTTGATTCTGCAGACAACAGAAAGCACCAAGGGCTTCTGAATTGCATAATTTAATATGAGAGGCATTAAGAAGATGGGAAAAAATGTCAGAGGCAAGCAGGCCTACAAGGGGTAGACTACAGTGGTCCAGGCGGGAAGGCATACGTGCACTTTTGCATGGGGCTGTTGGTGATGGTACTGATCACCATTTATTTAAGAACTATTATGGCAGGCCCTGTCATTTTTGGGGGTGGGGAGGGGCGGGAAACATAGAGAATTTATCTCAGGGTCTCCTGTCTGCCAGGCAGGCTCTGTGCTACTGAGCTATATCCCCTGGCCCTGTTATGGGTTCTTGATGTACATTCCAATTCTGATAACTCAGGAAGATCTTCATTCCTGTCTGTTTGACAAATGAAGAGTTTCACTGTGGTTATATAATTTGTTTAAAGAGATTATAAATCAAGTCTGGATTTTAAGACGTACTATATATAATATTCCTCTCAACTGATTTTGAAAATTGTGAGAGGCAGATTTGGCTTATATCTTATATAAGATTATGTTTGTACTTTTAATCTAATTGATTTGAAATTTTAAAGGACGAGAAGACCTAAAGTGACCAGAAAATGAATATGGCCATCAACAAAATGCATTGTTTACAAGATGGCTTTTGGGAACAATGAGGAATCTCATCTCACTTGATTCTTTTTACTTGAAACCACTTTATAAGAGGCTAGACCTAGAAGGCAGGTTGCCCCAAGAGAAGAATCAATGATTTAAGAACACTACAAGGCATATAAGAAACCTGTGTTTGACTGGCTTTTCCAGAAATTAAAGCATAAAATCTATAGGCACCTATGACTACATTTGAATGTGTCCCACAAAGCTCCATGTTGAAATTAGGAGACAGGGACTTTCAAAGGTGACTGGGCCATTAAAAGGAATCAATGCTTTTCTCACAGGGGTGAGCTGTTGTGGTTAAAAACCCAATAAGTTAACCATGAATGTGGGATATTATAAAGTATAGGCACACCTCATGTGTGGCTACTTCTACACATTTCTACCTGCTTTGCTTTCAACTGTGAGCAGCGTGGCCCAATCAAATGTGGCTACTAAGACTTGGGCTTATGGGTCTCCAGAATCATGAGCCGCAAAACACTTCTTTTTTCCCTTATAATTCACTCAGGCTCGGATATTCTGTTACAGCAACAGAATAAAGACCAAGACAGCACCTAATTGAGGGGATCAGGAGAATCACAGGAACTCTGATTCATTTCACGTTTTGGCTAGAAGTGACCTTTATGTCAGGATACTTTTATTGAAGTTCCTAGGTTCCACTCCTCACATTTTAAAAAAAAAAGGAGAAAAATAAAAAAGAAACCCATTTCTTCTGCTGAGAACCTTTTTACACAGTCTGCAAATCAAGCAGGTAATGAAAAATAAGTGTTGATAAAGTACACAAACTATTGAATATACTATGTTTAAGGCATTTTTTATTCACTTTCTCACCACCAATATCATGTATTTATTGCTGTACATGTCATGAATATCAAACTGGAATCAAAATAAGCCTCACCAAGCATCATATAATTAAGATTATTATAGGTTTAAATTGCCAATCAACTACTGTCTTAATCTTAACATTCTTGAGTAATAAAGAGTCACATTTGACATAGGATTATAGCAAAATATCTGAATAAAAACAGATATTCTTTATAATAACTTTTGTGACATTTTAAAAAGAAAATAATAAGTCTGCCTGACCTTTCAGTTAGTACAAATAAGATGCCAATTGCCAAATCCACATGGTTAACTCCAGCAGCAGAAAATGGGATACAGCTTCACAATCAAAATGCAAGTGTGTAATGGTGATGGTGTCAGCCAAATCTTAGTGAAGTTCATGTTCTAATTTCTATGAATTGAATTGGTCATGGGTTGGCTTCTATATTCCTAGAGCTGTACGTGATTAGTAAGGAAAGTAGTCTCTGTCTTGAGACATCCTATGGTCTCTCGAGTGTAATGTCTGTGTCCCAAATAATGCCACCAATAATTAAATAACATTTTCACAATGTATCACATTCTGTAACATGCCTTTCAATGTACCTATGTGCTCCTGACATTTAGTCCCTTAGAAAATGTCACTTCCACTGCCTAAAGGCCTCCCACATATCCGGGTCCTTTCAACCTCATCACCATCATCTGTGACCTAAGAGCACAGTAGCCTGCACTTGTGTTCCCTGAACTCAAGTCTCCAATCGTAGCACTCCAGGTACCCACTGCACAGAGCAGGAGCAGCCACTGACTGATGCTCCCATTTGACATTTATCAAGTTAGGAACCAAGGGTTTGAAACACTCTATTTCTATTACTAACATATGTGTCCTAGGATCTCCCCTACCCATTCCTCTTATTAAGTACAGTAAGTTCCCAAACCTCCATATATGACAAACCTTTCTTAATCCACTCACAAAAATGAATCCTATTTTCAGGCATCAAGAATTGCTCAAGAATATTGCTTCATGTTTCCATTTTCTATTCTGAAAAGCATAATCACCCAGTGTGTGAGGCACAGGTTGAAATAAAGATACTAGACATAGGTTTGATTTAAATATAAGCTCTACCACTCCCCAGCCATCACTTAATTTTTTCAAACCTCAGGCACCATCTGGAAAATGGGAATAATAACTAATTCACAGGGTAATTCCACCATTAAGTACAATGATCATATAAAATGGGTTTGTAAGTTAGATGTGTTTATAAATATAAGGAAAAGGTCATTATTATCACCATCACCATCATTTTTTAGCCAGTTTGATATTAATGGTGATCTTTTACAGTGACATGTATGATTCTCTCATCCCAGAATAGCTGAAAAACATAATATAAACAGTTGAGAGCACAGAGATTATAATCAAATAGACAATCCTAAAGTCCACATGTGCCTCTACCTAGATCTCCAATTGCCCAATATCACAAAGACTTAGTTATCTCCTTTGAAAAATAATTTTCTCAATCTCACAGGGAAGAAACGAGGATTAAATGACAAAGCCTAGAGGATTTAATATCCTATATGGCATGTGGTTGTTTTTTGCATTACTACAGACTTATCTTAAATTTATATTGGGAAAGACATGCTACTTTTAAAGAATATATAGTTTGCCAGGGATTTGGGCTCAGCAGCATAAGCACCTGCCTTACAAGCATGCAGTTGTGAGTTTGATCACAGTACCAAACTATATATATATATATATATATATATATATATATATATATATATATATATCATAATAAATTGACATTTAAATATTCATAATATAAAAGCATCTGAATGGTTGCCTTTTCTGCCCAAAGTAACCAAGTTCAATAGTCATGAAATTATGCTCACTCTAAAGTTCTACTGATATCCCAAGCTTCCTGAAATCCTTACATTCCTATCCCAAAATTGTCCAGACCTGAGAATGTGCCACTCTTCTCTGTGTTGGGAAGGGTGGGATCTTCCTCCCCAAAGATCATGAGTGTCTTAATCACGTGCACATCTTTTCAACCATTTTTCTCTCTCACTGATCAGGGCAGATGCCAGGGTGGGCAAAGGACTGCCTTGTTGCTTTGTATACCACTGATACCAAGGATCTATGTTCTATGTGGGTCATGTTGTCAACAGGACCATTTGTTTCTTGCACAGTCTTTTTATTGTGATATAATATGCATAAAATATACATCATGACTTGAACCATATCTAAGTGTACAGTGTAGACATTCCATTCTTCTATTTCCAGAATTTTTTCACTGCCCCAAACTGAAAATTTCTACCTATGAAACAATATCTCCCCATCACCCTCACTTCCTAGTGTGTTTTTATTTTTGTTTGAAGAATATTTTCTGTTTTCCTTGTGATTTCTGCTTTGACATGTTGGTTCCTTAGGAATGTATTGTTTGATTTCCACACACTTGTTAATTTCCCAGTTTCCTTCTTTTGTTCATTTCTGATTATACTCAACATCAATGTCAATGTATTGTTTTTGATCATTATACTACAATTATGTAAGATGCTACTGAAGAAAACTAAGTCACATGAAAATACTACATACTATTTTTTAAAATTTCTGTGTGAATTTGAAATTATAAGTGAAAAGTTTTAAAAACCCATCTAACATAAATACATATTAAATACATATTAATATATTTAATACAATGTGGAGAGGACAAGGGAATGCAGACTAAAAGGAAGGAAAAAGGAGACATCCCAGAGTGTATATTAAATACTTGATTGATGAATTGCAGTACAGTTTCTACTACAGGATTTAAATGCCATGAGGTCAAGAACTATTTCTTAGTCATATGTAGGCATGTTAGTGGCCAACCTAGTTATAGGTATACAGAGGGCTCCCAGCACAGGTTCATTCTATTATTAAACAAATGAGTCAGTGAAAATATAGTTAATTTTATAGTTTTATAGTTATGTTTTTATGTTTTATAGCTAATCTCCATAAAGCGAATAATCTTAATGTCGCCAGTGTTTTAGTGGAAATGCTGATCTGGCATGCATGGTCACTTTCAACATGACACTTGAAAATTAGGTCTGAACCATATGTTCAGGCTGCGGGTGCCTCATGGCCAGCAGTGGGTGCAATTGCCATTTACATTTCAGAAATTCAGTGGTAACCCCCTCATAGGAGTCAGTTTCAACTTTTCACTGAGAAGGTCTTCGTTTCTCTGACTACCATAATTTGCCTTTCATTGCAAAACAAATTCTCAGCCGGGTGTGGTGATACACACCTGTAATCCCAGCACTTCGGAGACTGAGGCAGGAAGATTGCTGCAAGTTCAAGGCCAGCCTGGGCTACAAAGTGAGATCAATGCCATCCTGAACTGAAAAGTGAGTTCTGTCTTGAAAAAAAGAAAAAAATCAAAAAAGAAATTCTTATTCCCAGAAATGTCAACATAGGGGATATTCCGGAGCCCAAGCTGGATTCTGGAATTCAACTGTCACTGTCCCATTAATTAAAGCATGTTTTTGCTCACCAATCTCTCTATCTTTGTTAGGCTTCCTGTCTGCACCAAGAGGGCCTGCATGTCATTTAACACATCTTTATGTTTTATGAACCATAGCCTGTGTCAACTAGCGACTGCAGTTCTCAAACACGTAACGAAGGACCTCAGAGACACACCGAGTTGTGTATTCTCACTCTTTGTTGCCAGTTTATATCTAGGAAGACCAAAAGCTCTTAGGAAGAGTATTTCACAGTAAAAGGCAAGGAGGAGAAAAGAGGACAGTGGGTGTGAAGAGCGGGAAGAATGGAAAGATAAGAGAGAACTTATATGCAGTGGGCAGGACAGTGGTGCAGCAATGAGATATTTTAATAAATAGGTAGAAATAAAGAAGATAGATGTGAAAATTTGCATGATCTGAAAACATCATTGAAATAGTTTGGATAAAGGTTTTGTGAAGGAAGACCCTTTCCTAGTTTTTTTTTTCAGCTCTGAATTCCATGTCCTTCAGAGAATAGGAAAGCAGCTTTCTTATTTTTGATGAGAATGACAGGGTATTTTCCCCATTGTGTTATAGGAAAGGATATTTTCCTCACTGTTTCAAATACGTGATGTTTGGTACCTCGATACCATATTCATTGTGAGACATCTTCTCTTTGCTATGACCAGCATGTCTCCTAGACTCTCTCTGCCTACGCTCCCTGCAACAAAAACTGATTACAGGAACAGTCAGGCTGATTTGGCATGCCCTGGACTACAAAGTTAATTGAGCAGTAAGTTAAAAATGTCAAAATTTTATCAGGCATTGTGAAAAGAAAAAGTCATATGGATATGAGAGAGATCTACTCTTAAAAATAAAAACGGTTCCCTTTTTAAAAATACTAATTGCACTCCTGAATTTTGTTTTACAATTTGCATCTTTAATTGGGGCAACTGTTATTTTCCTAGTTTCCCTCCTGTACAATCCTGATAAGAGAGAAAAAAAAGTTGTAGATTAATTTATGATGAACATGTCAGCTTAAATTCCCAAAAGCAGAGCCTGAGACAGAACTGAGGTGTGTGTGTGTGTGTGTGTGTGTGTGTGTGTGTGTGTGTGTCTGTGTGTGTGTGTGTGTCTGTGTGTGTGTGTGTGTCTGTGTGTGTGTGTGTGTGTGTGTGTGGTTTGTTTGAGGTGGTGGTCACAGGAATGGGAATGAGAGATGAGCACAGAGGTGTGACCAGCCCTGAGTACATTGGCAAGCTGGTCACAACTGTGTGGAACTGAGAGTGAACATGCCAGGAAAAGAAAAATCATTTTGATGCCATCCTGCCTGGCCAAGGAGTTCTCCACTTCTTTAACAACTTTGTGTCTATAGATTATTTTGGAAGAAAAGACTAAGTGTGGCACATGTTGTTTGAGTACACCTGTGCATGGCTAATGAACAGCAATGGATGGCATTCAGCTGGACTGGATGGCTGGGAGGCAGAACACAAAACAGCAAAGAGAGCCAAGGAGACTCACTGGTCAGCAGTTAAAGTGTGGGGCTCTTCACCTGGACCAAGTCCTACAATTTGTTCTTTAGGTTTTTGGAGTTTGTATACAGACAATAGACAATGTTGAAAAAAATCAACCTTGATAATTTTCAAGTTCCAAAGACTGTTTAGAAAATCCTTAAAATGGATTTTCTTATAAAAGTTAAGCAGTAAATAAATTGAACTGTTTCATGCAGCTGTGTACAGTCTGATAACTCAGTGTTAGAACCGGTAGCAATACTCTTGGCCTTGCCTTCCAGAAGCCAGCACTTTTAAAGTCTGCTCTGAGCCACATGGTGCATCAGCATCAATGCCGTGATCCAAATAATATCTTAATAGAAGACCAAGTGGCAATTTCGGCATGGTAGCTCATGCACTTTTCTAGCTAGGAACCTGAGATTGTATAATAACTTAGGAGGCTAAAGAAGCCTGTACAGATAGCATGAACTCTGGGGGTTGACATAAATAGCATCTATGATCAGTTCAAATGCTTGTTGTAACTTTGTACATGACTTAACTGCCTCATAACTAACTCATTCTGCATGGGTCAGAACGAGGGAATAGAGTCATAAAGCTGCTGAGAGACTAAGACAGCATATAAAGCATATTTCTCAGTACCCACACATGTTAGGCATAAAGTTACCATGAATATCCTTTGCTTGATCGTGCACATTCGTTCTAGAAAGCTGCTTGGCAGAGCAAACATTGAAACATCTCTCAAGTTCGTTCCATGAACTGCCCCTTAGATGCCATGGAAAGCCACAGTGAAAATCTGGCTCTGGGTGGCATGGTGACTTCTTTTTTGAATTTCAGTTTCAATATATCAGGCTGTGCTAAAACAACAGAAGGGTGTAGGCAGTCTTTGTTATTTATGCAGCATGCTAAAAATTGTGTGCTAGACAGTAAATTAAGAAAAGTTGCCCTATAAATTTCAATTAATCTCACATTGGTTTCAACATTTCACACATCATCACGAATCACATTTCCATAATCTACAGCACAAATTCAGGAAAAGCATATAAAACTGTGTTTAATGTATGCTATTATTATTTTTCTCAAATGTAGCCATCCTTTAAATAAAGCATGAAATCAGTTGGATTTTCCTCTATGATCTAAAAGAAAACATTGTCTTATTGACCACTGATGTTACTGAATTGAATCCAAATCACATTGTAAAACTTTGTTTCATGAATGACCAGAACCATCCAAATTTCATCCCAGAAGAACATGTGCACACATCCAATCTTTCTTGATTGATTTTGTGATTTTAAAGAAAATGTTCTAGGAGGCATCAGTTGATAATAAAATATGATATGCCAAAAGAGAGAGTCTGTAGAGAAGAATGCTTAAAGAGTAGAACAAAAACAATGGCTTAAAACTTTTCATATTTGATAATACACATGACCAACTGTAAGCTGACAGCCAAAAGATTCATTTTCAGCTCTACCTGCATGGTGTATGGGGGTAGCAGTTCTTAAAGTTGTTTAAAGCTGTGTGTGTTTATGTATGTGTGTGTACATACATGTTTGTGAGTGTTCATGTGTGTGTGTGTGTGTGTGAGAGAGAGAGAGACGGAGACAGAGAGAGACAGAGAAACAGAGAGAGAGAGATTGAGCTTTAACTGTAGATTAATACATCTTAGTTTCAGTTTAAGAGTTAGGCACCTGGAAGACAGAAAACATACCACAAAATTACTTCCTTAAGGAATTTATTGTCTTTTGACAGAGTTAAGCATGTGAAATAATTTGAGCAAATACATGTTTCATTGTCTGTATTCATTAATATCAAAATCATTCTTTGACATCAAGGAGTTCAAAGGCCAGCCCAGAACTGTTTTTGTGACACAGGTTACTGTGGATATATTAAATTAGCATGAACGAAGTATTTTTATTCATGAATTTTAGGGTCACTGGGTATAAAGGGTGAGGGTAATAGATCCTTAGGGGGTGAAACCACTATGGGAAAGTCAGCAGTTATGGAAACACTGAGCTGAGCCTAGAGGAATGATGCTTGGATATTTTGAAGAGGGAGCAGACACAAAGAGGAGTAAGGACTGTGAGTGTGCAGAGCCAGGAGTGACGTTCTGCCTGGGTCACACTTGCTCTTCTATGCAGTGGGGTAACCTGTGAAGCTGACACTGACACCAGTCAGCAGGGCTCAGCAGACATGATGATAAAACTGAGAACCATTTTGAGGTTTTTGAGTGTGGCAGTGATGGATGCTAATGATGGCTTGGGAGGATTAATGTCCAAAAGGAGAAAATAGATCATTAGAGGTACTTATTATCTGGCTGTGATATTACTAAAGTAAGGATTTATGTGCAAGATTTTAATTGAAAGAAGAGTCCAGGTACACCAATAGGGAGGTATGGAAGCAGAAAAGAAAAAGGAGGCAGATAAAAGGCTGAGAGTTAGTAAGCAGGTCACATGTAGACCGCTGGAACTGAAGCCCCTGGAGACCCTGGGAGCCAATAGCTGACGCGCTTCCAAGTAATATCACCTGATGGGTGGGAAGCTGGGGATTGATGTTCCATCCCCACATGACATCAGCAGAGGTGCTTTCATGAGTATTCCCTGCATATGGACAGAGACAAGACCCTCAGAAAATACCAAACTGTGTGCGCTAAGGAGACATAGGCAGGGCATCGAGGTCTCAGCACACATTTGTTGGGAAGATGCTCTGGATTCCCTACATTTCCTTCCTTCCCTCCACTTAAGGGGCAGCTCAGTTAGTTTTGAATGCTATATAAGCAAGAACTTTCTGAAGATTGCTGCATTGTGTTTCACCAGTACATACATGGAGGTAGGTAACCAAAAATTGCACGTGGGTTTAGACACTGTGGAAACTTTATTCATCAATTTAATTTCAAGTCCACCCTGCCTAATGTTCTCCTAAGAGTTTGAGTTACTCTAGTGCTCCCTTACAGGTACAGAAGGTCCTCCTTCCCTCTTGGGAAAGGAAAAATGTGCTGGGTTTTCACACTTTCCTAAAAGTAGTTGGATTCTCTTTCATGGGGTCACCTGATATATTTGGGCATGGTGATCTCCCCTAAGAATGCATTAGTAAGATTGGCAGTATACATAAGAGTAGTCTTACCTTATAGATTGATTAATTAGTGTGTCTCCTGAGTGACCCTTGGGACTGTATTTGCATTCTAAACTCATACATCCAACTGCTGACTCAAGATCTATGCTCGATCAAGATCTGCTAACCCGCTCGTTTTGGTTAAGGGCAACTCCATTTTTCCTGTGGCTCAGTTCACACATCATAGACCCAACATTGTCTCCTCCTTTCTGACATTCCCACATTTTCCATGAGGATTACATATAACATGTAACAGGTAACAGGTACCCACTGGCTCCTACTTCCCATAAATACCTGAATCAGCCTTGTTTCCCACTGCTTCTGTCCAAGTCCCATATCACCAGCACTTTCCTAGGTGATTGTAACAGCCTCTCTGAATTAGCACCTGGTTCCCTTCATTCTCTTTTCAGCCAGTTATCCAAGGTTTCTCATAAAATGTTGGTCCAATCATGTTTCTCACTCTTCAAACAAACAAATTGCCTCCTTTCCAAGACCAAAGTATAGGATCACACTTTGCACTGCCTCTGTGATCTGTCCTATACTTCCCCTACTTTGTTTTCCTGAATCACCCAGCTGTCTGTGGGTCCTTGAATAGATTGAGCACATCCCATTTCAGGCTTTGTCCTCAGGGTCTTCTTTGCCTGTGAAGAATTGAAGAGGGGTTGCGTCCTCTCTGCCCTGGATTTCCACCCAGATTTCATTGTTCTAGTGAATTTCACTCAATGGGAATCTAAAACAGCAAGAGCCTCAAACTTCCTTCCCCTCCTTGCTGCCTTATGGTACCCTGAGCACTGATCATAACCTTGTATATTTCATCTTGCATTTTTCTTTCTACTGTTTTCTCACCCCTCTAACACTTAACTTCACATATCATTTGCTGCTCTTTATAATCCCAGAGTAATTAATAGGTGCTAAATAAATGCTGAATGAACAAGCTGAATGACCATATGAATAAAAACAGTATTCCACAAAGGGACTTTCCTTCTGTTAACACTGCGTTTTTCTGTTAGCAATATTCTAGGGAGATATCTGTATAATAGCTATGGGAAAAAGCCTTTTCCTTTTCCTAGGCTCATCTCCAAGAGCCACGCTGTGCTTTATTATGTGGGAGCCCTTTCCAGTAGTATTCCAGAGTTGAGGCAGCACCAGCTCTGAGCACTGGAAGCTTGTGTGATTCACTTCTGCTGAATTCATAATGTAACCTGAAAAAACTGACCTTGAACTCCTTTAGTAACTCTCAGAAATTAGGTTCCCAACATGAAGCTGCGATGAACTCCGTATTAACTGGCCAATGGGAGCTTGGAGCAGACATTTAGTGCTTTCTCTCAGATTCTGGGTACCTAAGGCACAGCTGTTGTCTGTGAAGATGATAGCCTGCTGGGCTACGAAGTGCCAAGGAGGGGCCACTGCTGCTTATACAGCACTGAAATATTTTAGATCAAATCCATCCCAACCTTGTGTTCTTTTGCTCCCCATCTTTCTGTATTTTTTTGTTGTCTAATTCTGCCAAGATTTTGGAGAGGCACAGTTTGAATTTCTTCTTCCCCTAGAATGGATGCATAATGAATAAATAATAAAATTATAGTGAGGCAAAATGCTACCTCTATTGAAATGTCAATAAGAAACTCAAATTATTGCTTTTGGACCTAAGCAGCTTGAACCATTTATGCAAAATCTAGCATATCTGGAGTGGTGTGGCCGTAGATATTCTGTTTGGAAACTGGCATTTTGCTGCCAGGATAAATTCTGTAATGTTAGTCTGAATGTAAACACTTCAGACAAAACCCCAGGACCAACAGGAACACAGAGCAAGTGAGTTTTTTTCACTCCTTTCCATTCTCTCTTCTCCACACCTGGCCACCCAGTAGACATGATGGCCCAGACGTGTAGGGCCTCTAGACATTTCAATTATCCTTTAAAACTGTAAGTTGCCACAAGTCACCTAGGGCCAAGTAGTAAAAGCCCCATGGCGATGTTTTGATTTTTACGAAAACAAAAACTCTACTTGCAGATGTACATGCACCAACCCTTAGTGTTTTTATTATTTGTCATAAAATTGTGCCATGAAAGTTGCATTTTATTGCATTTACATATTTTCTGAGTAACATAAGTAAAAACAAATAATGTGCTATCCCATTTTTTAAAAATCATTGACCACAATGATTTCTGACATTAATTTTTTAATCATTTGGGGCTTGGATTACAGGTGCCTGTCACTATTTTGTCAAACAATAGTCACTACTCTGTTTGCTCCCACACCCTTTTTTCCATTTTAGTTCACATTTTAGTATTAAAATATTAGTACCTAAGAGCTCTGCCGAAAGTAATAATTTTGGGAGAAATGCTTCTAGATATAGTCACCGTGAGGCATTAAAATTTAAGAAAAGAAATCTTCTTCCAAGTTCAGGAAGTTTCTTGTCTCAGTCAGATTCAGCAAGTCATCCAGCAGACTCCAGCTGCACTGCCTGTAACAGGGAGAATTCCTCAACAAAATGAACTGTGTTAATTTTACCCAAGGAAATGATTGATAACTAGCCACTTATACAATTATTATCTTTATGAAAAGCATGCACAAAAATTAAATAAAAACAAAAATAACATTTCCCATAGATATAGTTCATTTTCACAGAAAAAAATGAAATCAATCCAAATAGGACCTTATCAAGTAGATGTTCACTAAGAGTGATCTGACTTTGGACAAGCTCACGATGTCATATATTATGATATGCAGCTACTGTTAGACTGTTCTTCTTCGCAGGCCCAAATTAATTGCTTTTTGTCCGGCAGGAATAGAAGCAACTGAAAGCAGCCACTTGTTGAGTATGTGCAGAGAAAGCCAAAGCCTTAGGTAGCTTGAGAGGCAGCGATGTGTTGAAGGAGGAAAATGTGCTCAAGGATTTCTGCAAAAAGCCCAAATATATTCTCTTGTTTTCTTTTCTTGCGAGTATTTATAACATGTACATGAGAGGAACACAGCAAGCAGGAAGAGCTCTTCTGTTTCTAGTGAGCCATGGTAGAGCCCATGTGGTGTGACAAGGACAATGAGGAAAACAACAGTGTGAGTAGGAGGCTCTCGAGTATGGAAGACGGCTCACTCAGGGTGGGGACAGCCCGCTTTTGGGGTGGGGGACAGCAGCAGCTGTCCTTGTATGGCCTTGACTCCCAATCTGGTGTCACATGGAAGATTGGACCATTGATTCTACCCTTCTCAATAATAGCATACACACACACACGCATGCACACACGTGCACATGCATGCACATACACAGGTTGGATGATTAATAGAAAGTAGAACTAATTAAATCAATAGTCACTAGGAAATTTTCCTATCACAGAAATGCAGGTCAGAATTTTAAGACATTTCTAATGTGTTCAGACTACAATGAAGATGACAGAAATCTGATATACTTGATTAAAACAAGATTACAGTGGTGTTGTTTATTGTTTAATATACTATACAGAAAATTTGAGATGTCAAATAATACAATTTTTACTTTGTGTAATATATATACTTGAATATATATGTATATTACTTGAATATATATATATATATATATATATATATATACTTATTACTTGAAAAAATACATATGTAAAATTGTGTGTGCGTGTAGAACTTTGCAGCCAGGCAACAGCAGAAAATATTATGTGCTGGAATCAATGTTTATTAATAGTTTATTTAAAGCTTTTCTGAACAGATTTAGTCTGTACTTTTCAGAAGATAAAAATAACAGCTGCTAATGGCTAAACTATTT
Organism: Cavia porcellus; assembly: GCF_034190915.1. Lineage (NCBI taxonomy): Eukaryota > Metazoa > Chordata > Mammalia > Rodentia > Caviidae > Cavia > Cavia porcellus. The sequence goes on along the minus strand of NW_026947494.1, from coordinate 74,420,768 downwards.
AGAGTGCTACAAGATAATGATAAAAGTTTAATATTAAAATATATGGATGAAATTCTCATAACAATTAATGATTTATTGTGATATAATATCCTCACAGCTATTCATGTTTTCTGATTCGGCCATAGTTACATCAGCAGTTAATGTATCATTTGATCAAATTATTTCAGGGCTGAAGTGTTTGTTACAAATATATACAATCTAAAACTTGAGTTATACTCATCCCCTTCCCATAAGATTACTGTGAAAATGGTCTTCTTTAAACATAGTCTAGCTGTGCATGCTTTGTGTATTGAATGTGTGGGATCCGCCCTGTGCTTTACCATATTGTTTCTATTGGAAGTTGGTGATGTGGTAGGCTCTGACCTGAGTCCACACTGCTTTTGCACTTGGAAAATATTGATGAAAAGGAGTTGAGAATGGAAATGGGGTTTAAATCTTCAGCATGTGATGGGCCCTGATTCTGTGCAGGGTTATATGTGGGTCTGCGTGGGCAGCGTTGTGGGGATTACACTGCTGTGGCACATTGTCTAGAGTGCTGAAAAAGCTACAGAACCAAAATGTCGGTTGGTAAAGTTGGCACAGAGTTGTTGGAAGCATTTGGTGATGTAAGAAAAACTTTCACCGAGTGCTTCCCAAAGCCATGAACAATGCAGGTGACCCTATCCGCCCTGTAGGAAGGCAGGCAAATGCCCCATGGATGTACGTTCCCACCAAGGAGGAGGAACAGCACACTGTATTTCAGAGATGCTTTTGTAAGAACATCTTCCACGATCTCTGATGAGAACTGTGTATTTAATCCATTGTTCTCTCATGCTTAGGCATATTTTGTTCTTGCTGGTAAAGCTTTAAGCCCTTCCTTCCCTTCTTAAATGATACTGTTAATTATGCAAAATTTTTAACTTGAAACATGGCTTTCTGTAACCCCTCTCTGCAAGCTGTATGAGAATCTAAAAGGAACTAGGGTTCTGCATTACTATGAATTTGCTGGCCACCAATGATCTCTACAGAGATATTTTCTATTGCCAATAGAAAAACAGAATATTAAGAAGGCAAATCTTAGAGATTCCTCTCCTGTGTTCCACATGGACCCCAACGTTCATTTCCTGATACTCAAGAAGTCCAGAAATCTTGCTTCTCAGTACGTTGGTGACTGTCATCTTCCTCTCTGAAAGAGCAACTGAAATCCGTGTCCTGCCTGACACTATTCTAATCCAAAGTGACATAAATGCCACTCAGAGAAAAATGCCTAGTGAGAACTGAGGACATGAAATCACTTTTAGTTATTGGAGAAAGGAAAGGTAAGCATAAACCAGGAACATCCGCAAACATGATGCATGGCGACATTTCCAAGGGAGTCAGACACACGTGTGATGCACCCCCTCATCTAACCTCACAGCAGCCCAGGAGCAGGGACTAACATCTTTACTTTCCCACAGGGAAATCTCAGCTCAGAAGGCAGGTGGCTGTCAGACACAGGGAGAAGAATTTTTCCAGTGAAATAACAGTAACTCTGACACCCAGGAGAAAGTCAGCTTGACTTTTATCTTCCAGTACACAAATGGTCATTTTACAGGGATTCACCATGGCCATCCTACTCTTTCATCATAGAGGTAGCTCCAGTGTAATAGGAAGCCTCTTCATAACCTAGACAGATCCATAGTAAGTAGGTGGACAGATAGATATTAGATGAAATAGACATGATAGATCAGAAATAGCTAGATAGAGATTAGAGGCAGATGAGTAATGGTTGAGAAAGAGGCAGAGACAGAGACAGAATGATTGTCCACAGGTATTGCATTATCTGACCCTTTATATATTCTTGAGTCTCAATATTACTTGGGTCCCTGGCAATTCAAAGGAAAATCTGCAGATTAAGCTATCATTTCTACCATGTAACCCCTGAAACAAACAAATGTTATCTAACATTCACTGACTGCTCAATAGATAATTTATTTATATGATACCATTTTTTAAAAAAAATTATTCCATCATCTTTTTTTTTAAGACAGGGTCTCACTATGTAGTTCAGGCTAGCTTTGAATTCACTATGTGGCCCAGGCTGACCTTGAACTTGTAGCAATCCTCTTGCCTCAGTCTCCTGAGTGCTGGGATTTCAGGTGTGAGCTACAGCACCTGGATTCCATCATCTTTAAAAAAAAACAGAATAGAAATGAATGGTTTAGGAACTATAAATAATTCCCCAGAGTCTTAGAACTGACAGCATCAAGGCTAAAGTTCCTGAGTTTGGTACCTATCCTGTATCTCAGTAAAATCATGTGGAGGACAGAAATACAGTGAGTTCAGTGTGTGCAGATGGGCATGACTTTGTGATGCATGATTAATTCCAGAATAATTAAAGTTACACAGGTATAATGAGAATCCTAGGTCTTGGCATCAAGATCTCTGGTCTCTTGGTCTAGCTGCCACTTCTCAGCTTGGCAACTCATCCCTAAGCTCCTCCTTGCTTCCTTCAATGACTCTAGGCCATAGTATTACAGAGCAAAAAATGAGGTAGGAATAGTCAATAAATTGATTACCATTATCCATGTAAGTAGCCAAGTTGGAGAAGTACAAACTTAAAATTAACATTGAAAATAAACTATTGGCAAATCACAAAGCAGTACAATGGCCAATAGAATTCACACATGCTAAAATGTCAGTAGGAATTTAAATGTTGCTAATTAAAGCATAGGTTATTTTTTACCCATAAAATTGGTGAAGATTTTTCTTTTAATGATAATACATAAATGTTTAAGAAAATAAGGCTACTCATATACTACAAATTGATACAGTCTTTCTAGGAAGCAATTTTATAAAATACAGAAAACCTTTTGAAATATCAAATCTTTGGGGCTTGGGTTATAGCTCAGTGGCAGAGCATTTGCCAAGCCTCACCAATGCAGAGGCAATAGCAACAACAACATGAAATATAAGAGCTATTGAGCTCTTAAACTTTACCTATATAGGAAGGTTACCATAGCACTGTCTATTAAGTTAAAAATAACAGTAACTTGTAATTCCAGTGCTCAGAAATCACCGTTTTAATATTTTGGTATTAAGCATTCCAAATGCTTTTTCTGCATATACACACAGAGATTTAAACTTGTTAATGTATATATTCTTTATCCTATTTTCACCTGCATCTTGGCTTTACAATTACATACTCTGAACCCACAGATACCAGATATCATAGGGTCAATCAACTATGAATCAAAAATACAAGAAAAAAATTGCATCTGTCCTGAACACACACAAGCATTTTTCTTGTCATTATCACCTAGGCAATATAGTATAACAGCTATTTTCAAGGCATTTTACCTTGTATTTAGGTATTATAAATAATCTAGAGATGATACAAAATATAGGGTGGACAGTATAGTATATATTCAGTAACGCTACCATTTTACATTATGTAACTAGGGCAGCTGCAGATCTTTGTATCTGAAGGAAGTCCTGGAAACAAAGTCTGGAGGTTATCAAAGTTCAACTGTACAATGAATAAATATCTTATTATATTAATATATTATTGGGCATTCGAATTGTACCCATTTTTTGTTTTTACTGTACATCCTTATGGCTAATTCTTAGGGAAATGTCAGTGCACATTTTTTGCCTGTTGTTATTTTTGATGATTAAGAGCCCCCAGGGGATCCCTGTCCTGCCACTACATGCAGCCACCTCTGTCCTTGGCCTTGCAGTGACATGATTTCCAGGCTAATAGATGGAGCCTCCCTGGTGACTCTGCTCTCATTTCATTCTCTCCAGTCGAAGCCTGTTGAGGGGCGTCTTCCTAAGCAAAGATTCAGGCCCTTTAAACCTTAAAATTCTGACACCTGGTACATCATGGTTGAGCCTTGGCATAGATATTATGGTAAATGAAATGAATCACTGACAAACGGAAAAGAAATCCAAGGTGATTCCATTTATATGAGATTCCCAGGAGGGGAAAATTCCCTGAGATGGAAAGTGGGATGGTGGTTACCGGGGGCTGTGGAGAAGAAGGAGTGGCAGGTGTTTAAGGGCACAGGATCTGTTTTCCAAAATGAAAGGACTCCTGGGGATAATTGCACAGCAATACGGTATACTTTATGTCACTGAATTGTACACTGAAAATAATTCAGGTATTCCTAGCACTTGGAAGACTGAGATGGGAAAATTACTGCAAGTTTAAGACCAACCCGGGCTACAAAGTGAGCTCCAGAGGTGCTGAACTGCACAGTGAGACCCTGTCTCTAAAAGACACACACACACACACACACACACACACACACACACACACACACACACAAATAAAATAACAACTAAGTTGATACGTTTTATATTATGTGCATTTTACCACAGTTAAAACCAAAAAAAGGAAAAGTACTCATACAGTTCGCAAAAATAGTTTTTTTATGCCATTCATGACTTTTAGGTGTTTGGATTCTGTATGTGTGTTATTTGAAGACTTGATTCTGTGTCTTATGGTGTGAAATTCCATGAAACAAAATACAAGCTGTTTTCTTCTACAGGGAGAAATCCACCATTAACATCAGATTAACTGTAAATGCAAAGTTCTATAAAAGCAAAGGTTTCATAGTATCATCAGAGTCCATGAACCTGTGGACCACAGATGCGGGAGCAGTGTGTGGAGCTTTTTAGCCTGAGACAACAAAGAGCCGAAAGTATACACAACCCTCTCCCCACCCCGGTGAGGAACTCGGGAGGACCTTTGTGAGAGTTTTAACATCCGTCTTAATGTAGGGGATGTCCCGGATTTAAAATGTCTGGGATAATTACAAGAAGCTAAGCATTTACTCATGAATTTGGTCACAGGAGTGTAGATGGGGTCCATACTCAACAATACACCCCAACTCTAGCATTTTCTCACCCCCAGTACCTTTGGCAACTTCTCCCAGCTAGACTGTTGCGACAGTTTTTGAGGCAATGCCCCTACTTCTCCTCTTACCTTACTGCCTTCTTGTTCACAGGCAGCAGTGAAGGCCAGTGAAATGCAAGGCAGTTCCTTACTCTTCTGTCCAAAGCTCTCCTACGACTTCCCTATTCTTTTGGGAAAAAAATACAAACCTACAAACATTGCATGTGCTCAATAACAGTCATCAAATGGGTAAATGATATGAACTGAGTGCCCACTAATCATCAGAAACTGAGCTAAACTTGGCAATACAAAACAAATGATATTGTTGCTTTTTGACAATTTATATTCTGGAAAATGAGATGAACATACAAATGAATAAGTAAAAAAAATAGTGTCATTTTCCCCTTGCCCAGGTCCAAATAAAGATAATTGAAAAGACACAAGAGAATTGCCAGTTCTATGTGGATGGGAAGAGAGGGCGAGGGACAGGTGATACTTGACTTTTATAGACTAGTGAGCAATCTAGGGGGATAAGGAATATGGAGAAGAGTTCAGGGCACGAGAACCACAGGAACAAAGAGATGGAAGTGTGGGCTTATGTCTAATCAGATCCAAGGGGCAGGGTACTCCAACTGAGTGAGCACATAGGGTACCAGACAGTGAGGTACAACCAAAAGTTAGACTACAAAAGTTAAAGTGAATGCCTTAATTGCTTTGTTTACACTGTTTGAGTACCTTCTAGGCTACGGAGAGTCATGGAAATTTTTAAGATGGGAGAGATTAATTTTTGGTATAGATAAGTCACTCTGAAAGAGATGAAGAACTCATTAGAAAGTTCAAAATCAACTAACAGTAACACTAACAGATACCAAATACCTACTATCTTCTAGGATTTCTTCTAAAACTTTCACTTGTACTACATTTGCTCTTAAATCAACATATGTGATTGGTACTCTTAACCTTTAGAACTAGTGGTATTAAGGTAAAGAGAGAGGGAGCTCATGATAACATTTGATAAGTTACAAAACCAAAACAGGAACCCAAAGAAGCAGACTTTAGAGAGGTACAAGCAAGTGAATTAAAGAAAAAAGTTCTAGAACACATTCCATTATCAAATATAGGTGGTAGTGGAGATCAAGAGCCTAAAACACCCCAGGACTTAGCTCCAATTCCTTGATAGATGGTATTGTGTATTACTAATACAAGAGATGCTTTAAATTTTTAATAGATGAGGAGAGATCTGGAAAGTGTCTAGACTTACGAATTTCTGAAGTAAGTGTTGAAGAGCAGGAACATCTTGAACATCTCCAAAGAAGGAAGGAGCATTTACAGAGTTAATGAAATAAGGAACTGATAGAAGAATGTAAGATACTGAATTATGTCCTTGCCACAAGATGACAAGGTTTTAACTCCTCTGTACCTGTGGATGTAACCTTGTTTGTAAGCAGGACATAGTCATTACAAATAATCACAATGAAATAAATGGAATATGTCTTAATTCCATATGGTTCTGTAGTTATAAAAGGAGAAGCTTAAACATAAGAATGATCACACACACAGGTAGGTCATGTAAGCCAAGAAATGGCCAAAATAGCCAGGAAATGATCCAGAGCCATAGGACAGAGCTTACAACAGTCTTCATTACAGCCTTCAGAAGAAAGCATCCCTGAGGACACCTTGGTTACAGATTTCAAGCCTCCAGCAGTGAGAGCCAGTACATTGCTTTTGCTTTAGTTACTAGTTTATGGTACTTTGCTGAAGCAGCTCTCAGAAACTAGAATACACAGGAAGCAGGCAAGCTAGGCATGGAAGAATGGGGGATGACTGGTGATGACTGGAGGCAGAATTTTCCAGTCAGACAAGCAGAAAAATCTATTTTAAGAATATTCTGAGAAAGAGCGAGTCTGTAACAAGGCGTAGACATATAAGAAAGGAAACACAAGCGGTTTGTACCGAGATCATCACAACGCAAAACTGTGGAATGTACACAAAGAGATTGGGTGGTAACTCCCTAAACAGCACTTTCAGGAAATTCAGTTTGTAGTGGGTCAGAGTAATTAAAAGCCCAAGGATGATATAATCTGTGTTGTAAAATGATAGTGTTCTGAAAATACAATGGCAGTGGCAACATATTCTTTAATCTACCAAAAATATCCCATTAACATAGGTAGCACAACATAGGTAGTTTGGTAAATCTGAAGAATCACAGATATTGCCTGCAATAAAATTCACTACTGCAAGACTCCTATAATTATATGAGTACAATCTAGCGCATCTAACCATAGGATAGCAATAGCCTTACAAAAAAGAGGAGAGGGAGGAGCTTGAGAAAAGAAAAACCATCTAATCCCCAGCAGGCACTCACAGGAAGGCTTAGTGAGCCAATTTAGAGGGCGGTGGGGAGACTGTGAGGGTGCGCGCCTGGACAGACCAGGGTGAGCTGAGGGAGGCCGTAATGCAGTGAAATCCAAAGCTATGGGACTAGTGTGAGTCCTTCAATCTCCTTTTCCAGGAAACTGAGCAATTTTCAAAACAGTGCTCACACTGACTAAAGGGCATCTGCTGGCACAAAGCTCCAAATTCAGCAGGATGAGCACAACCGTAAGATATCAAAATGGGTTCAAATGAAAGACAAGAGGAGGAAAGCACAGGCAATTAACCTCAAAAGACAGCAAGGGGTTCTCTTTTTAATCATTTCATGAGAGCAACAGAAAAAAGCGCTCTGGAGCTATGAAACTCATAAAACTCTCCTAGAACACTTAGATTTCCTAAGGATATGTGAAAACTGAATTAACTTTTAAAACAGCAACAAGAAAAAAATCAATATTATTATAGTGAGACAAGAATAAGAAAACTTGTGATTTTCCTACATATGACAACATGTCAGAAAAACACAGTCACAAAACAGAATTAAAAACCCCATATATTAGTATTGAAAAATAACTCAAAGGTATTAAGAAAGCTATGAAATTAAAATGTCCATCAGAATTAGAAAAATTCAGGAAAATTATGGAAAAAGTAAAATTTTGATAAAATTGATAGAACTCAACATTGAATTCCAACTTTGAAAAAATAACTATGTAAGTCAGAAATGAAAACTCAGCTAGAAGGGACAAAGACATCAAAATACCATAGTTAGAAGACAAACATAGGAAAAGAGTGAAAATCTTTTTTTTTATTTTTTATTTTAAAGAGACAAAAAGAAAGAAACAAAAAACAAAAGAGACAAAAACAAAAAATCCCCAAACAATAGACATAGAATATCAAAAACATGATGACAGGGATTTAACAATGGTTGTTATAATGCATATTGTTATTTGTTTATTACAAATTGTGGTGCTGTAAATATAGGTGCACATACGTTGCTGCGGTGTGATGTTTCCAATTCTTCTGGGAAAATATGCAGAAGCAGAACAACTGGGTCGACTGGGACCTTGAATCCCAGTTTTTTGAGGAATCTCCACACTGATTTCCATAATGGTTGCACCAGCCTGTGCTCCCATGGACAATGAGAAAGAGTTTCTTTTCCCCACACCTCTGTCGGCATTTGTTATTGGTCAGTTTCCTGATCTTGGCCATTCTTTCTGTTGTTTCAATTTACATTTCTCAAATGATCAGGGATGTTAAACTTTTTAAATATATTTTTTCCCATTTGTATTTCTTCATCTGAGAATTATATAATCATCTCATATGCCCAGTTTTGGGTTAGGCCTTGGAGTTTGGGGAAGCTGTTTTTGTTCAGTTCTTTATCCATTCTGCATAGAAGTCTTTTGTCTGGGGGATTGCTGGCAAAAATTTTTTCCCAATCTGTGGGATTTTTCCTTTCTGTGGTGATTTCTTTTGAAGTGCAGAAACTTTTTAACAAGATAAGATCAGGTTGTTGATTCTTTGAAGTACTTCCTGAGCAGTTTGGTTTTTGCCCATGAACTCTCTATCTACCCCTATGTCTTTGAGATTCTACCTACTTTGTCTTCCAGTAGATTTAGTGTTTCTGTTTTAATGTTTAGATTCTTGATCTGTTTTGACGTCAGTGCATAGTGATAGGCATGGGTCTAGCTTAAGTGTTTGGCATATGAAAAGCAAATTTTTCCAGGACCACTTATGAAAGAGGCTAAATTCTTCTAGTGAACATGTTTGGCCCCCTTGTCAAAGATAATGTAGCTGAATGTGTTTGCAGGTGTGTCTCTATCTTCTATTCTGTTACGTTGATCTTCAGATCTTTTTTTTTTTTTAGCAGTACCACAATGATTTTATTACAGCAGCTTTGTAGTATAATTTCAAATTAGAGATTGTGATGCCTCCTATCTTGCTTTTGTTGCCCAGAAATGCCTTTGCTTTTCTAGGTATCTTCTATTTTCAGATGAATTTTAGGAGTGTTTTTTTCTAGATCTGTGAGGTATACTAATGGTATTTTGATTGAAATTGCATTAAATCTGTATAACAGTTTTGGGAGTATGGCCATTTTCACAATGTTGGTTCTTCCTGTCCATGATCAGGGAATATCTTTTCATTTTCTGAGACCCTTTTTGATCTCCTTCTTCAGAGAACTGCAATTTTCAATATATAGATCTTTAATTTCCTTTGTTAGATTGATTCCTAAGTATTTCATTATTTTGCTGCTATTGTTCTATTGTGAAAAGTGTTGTTTCCCTAATTATTCTCTCAGTGAGTTTGTTGTTCATGTATAAGAATGTTGTTAATTTTTGAATGCTGACTTTGTATCCTGCTATGCTGCTGAATTTGCTTATTAAATCTAGTAGACTTTTGGTGGCATTTTGGGAGTCGTAAAGTATTGTGTCATCTGCAAATAATGATGCTCAACTTCTCTCTTTCCTATCCTTTTTCATTTTATATCTCTTTCTTGTCTAATTGCTCTGGCTAATGTTTCCAGAACTGTAGTAAATAGGAGTGGTGATAATGGTTATCTTTGTCTTGTTCTGATTTTAGAGTGAAAGTTTTCAGGTTTTGTCCATTTAGTATGATGCTGGCTGTTGGTTTACCACAGCTGACTTTTATCAGATTGTGGTAAACCTCATGTATTCAGATTTTCTATAGGATTTTTATCAAAAGTGTTTAACTTTATCAAAAGCTTTTTCTGCATTGATCGAGACAATATGATTTTTCCCTTTGGTTCTGTTAATATGTTGTATGTTTCTTGATTTGTGTATGCTGAACCATCCTTGCATTCCTGGGATATATCCCACTTGGTCATGGTATATAATCCTCTTGATGATTTGCTGAATTCTATTTGCTAGCATTTTATTGAGGATTTTTGAATCTATGTTTATTAGCAAGATTGGTCTATAGTTCTATTTTGGTTGGGAATTTTTCTGGTTTTGTATCAGAGTAATACTTGCCTCTAGGAATGAATTAGGGAGAATTCTTCCTTTTCAATTTCATTAAAGAGTTTCAGGAGCATTGGCACTGAATTATCTCTTAACTTCTTGTAGAATTCAGCCTTGAATTCTTCAGAACTTGGGCTTTTCTTTGTTGGTAAATTTTTAATTACATTTTCAATTTCAATAACTGTTATTGGGTTATTCAAAATTTTTACATCTTCTTGACTCAACTTTGGTAATTCACTCATTTCTAGGAATCTGTACATTTCCTCTGAATTTTCCATTCTATGGGAGTATAGATTTTTGAAGTAGGTATTGATGATCTGAATTTCCACAGAATCTGTCGTGATTTTACTGTTTTCCTTTGTTAATGCATGAATTTGAGTTTTTTCTTTCCTTTTCTTGATAAGATTGTATAGAGGTTTATCAATTTTGTTTATTCTTTCAAAGAACCAACTATTCAATTCATTAATTCTTCATATTGTTTTCTTAGCCTCAGTTGCATTAAATTCTGCTCTGATCTTTATAATTTCCTCCTTTTATTGGTTTGGGCTTGATTTGCTTTTCTTTTTTCTAGAATCTTCAGGTGTAGCATTACATTGTTTATTTGTGCTCACTGATTTTCTGATGTGAGAACTCATTGCTATAAATTTCCCTCTTAGGACTGCTTTCATTGCATCCCACAGGCTTCAGTATGTTATGTTTGCATTTTCATTTGATTGGAGTTATTGTTTAATATCATCTGTGATCCACTGGTTTTTCAGGAGAATGTTATTTAATTTCCACATTTTATTGAATTTTTTCTGTCTCTTTTGCCATTAGTTTCCAATTTCATTGCACTGTGCTCAGATATTACATATGGGATAATTTCAGTTCTTTTGTACTTACTTAAGCATGTTCTGTACACTAGTAGATGGTCTATTTTGGAGAGTGATCCATGTGCAGCTGAAAAGGATGTTTTCTGATGTTGTGTGGAACACTGTAAACATGCTAAGTCCATTTGTTCACATATTTGATTCAGTTCTGTTCTTTCTTTACTGATTTTTTTTTTGTCTTGTTGATCTTTCTCTTTATGACAGTTGAGTATTAAGCTCTTGGTTACAATTGCATTATTGCTTATTTGATTTTTCATGTATATTAATGTTTGTCTTATAGAGTTGTATGCTCCTGTGTTTGGTGCATATATACTTATTATTGCTATCTCTATCTCTTGAATTTTTCCCCTAAGTATGTAGTGACCTTTTTTATCTCTTTTGATAATTTTTGGTTTGAAGTGTCTGCAAATAGGATAGCTACCCCTACTGTTTTCTGTGTTCCTGTTGCATGGAGTATTGTTTTCCATCCTTTGACTTTCAGTTTCTTTTTCAGTTAAATGTGTTTCTTTATTTTCTAGATATCTGTTTGAATCTGTTTCATGCATTCTGTTTCTTTCCCATATTATTCAAAGTTTCCATCATTTTTCTATGCTCCTCTATTTTTTTGTCTATGTCTTTTCTGGCTATGCTGAGCAATTCCTTTATTATAGATGCTGTTTCTTTCTTTCTTTTTTTTTTACCTGAGAGATTATTTCTGATCTGATTTCTTCTATAGCTCCATGGGTTTGTTTCTTTACTTCACTTGTTATCTTTTCAGAAATGTTAGGTGTGTATCTTTCAACTTCTTCTACATCAAAGTCTCATATACTTGTTCTGGAAATTGGATTCTGAGATTGCATTTTGTTTTTTTGTTTTGTCCTTTTTGCCCATTGGTTCTCAGTTTGGTCTTTTCAATATTACTAGTTTTATTATGCCTCATGTGCACTGTTGTCAGGATCCTACTGTGTGGCTGGCTTTCTTCCAGTCAATGACTATATAGTGTAGGGCACGTGCCAGCAACCTGAGTTCCTCCTGTGTTCCCCCTGTGGGGCTAGATGGAGTGTCGTAGATTCTTTCTGGTTAGGCTACCCTAGGAATATTGATTTGAAGCTACCATTGGCTCATATTATTAATGATATTTCAAGTTTTTCCAGGTTGCTAATGCCCCTGTCCACCATGTACACCCTGGTTGAGTTCGGCTGTGTCACTGGGGATCTAACAGGCATGTTACAGTCCTCTGGATGAAGGATGGGGAGACTGGTGTGTGACGGAGAATGAGATGAGCCTGAAAAAAATTTTAAATCAAAAATAGTTTGAGAGTAAATGGGTTCAGAAGAAACATAGAAAATAGAGAAAGAAGATATAACATATTTAAAAGAGAGGCCTCAAAAAATTCTGAAGCAACCAATTAAAAATACTAAATACTCTCATTTAAGGTAACTTAAAACTATGTGTTGAAATTTGGAGCCTCACCATGAAGAGGCAGGTCACATTCCTGAGAAAACTGTTTAAGAATAGCCATTGTTAAGATACATGCTAAAATGTTATTTGCATTTAAAAATATTATTCTTTTGGCATCCAAGCAAAATGTCTAAGAGCATATATGACAGAGAATACTAGTTTTAATCACAGAATACTAGATTTTAATTCAGACTGTTACATGGCAACACTTTATGCTAGCAATCAAAGAAGTAACTGTTTTTAAATATTCACTGAAATACATTGCAGAGCTTGCCTTCCATGCATTTTGCATCCATCCAACCTGATTTGCCAATGAAAGGTTGCCCAGACTTTTCTGCTGTTCTGCTTCCTTGCTTTTTCCCTACTATTCTTTACTCCTGGCTTTTGTGACTCTGCATTGGCCAAGTGAAGTTTTCTCATGGACTCTTGAAATGGGCACAAATCTCAAACTAAAACTGTAAAACTTTAAAGTTGGGTAAGGAAATTTATTCCCATCCTGGGCTAAATTGATAACCACATTCTGTTTTGCATCTGCAAAAACTTAGGGAATGCTATCCATTCTTTAGTACCTTTCTAGAAGAATCTACTGGAGAGCAAGCTCCAGATACCAAAGGCCATGCAGATATTGACCAAAGCCCTGGAGAAGTATTATTCTAGTTAATAAATAAAGAAGAGCAGTCAACTCAGAATATCATTATTTGCAACACTGATTGCATTTTCACCAATGGCAGATAACATCATAAAAAAGAATAACAGAATATGGTGTGCCTCTTGATAAAAGCATATGTCATCACTTCCTATGGTGATCAAACTTAAATCTCTTTCAAATTCTAGCAGTAACTACCTATTTGCAGAAAACGCAATGGACAGATTGTTAACACCATGCAAATAACATCATCAAGTCAAGGAAAAGAAGAATATGCAAAAATATTCTTTAAATGAAAGAAGGATCCATAGCAGAAAAAGATTTAAGATATATATCAAACAATTATGTGAAGATCTGGTTTGAACTGCATTTCAAACAAACTATTAAAAAATTTATGGCAACCAGGAAAATATGAGCACTGATTATTTACTAATCTTAAAATAATGATCACTGTTTATAAGAGCAATAATGGTGTTGCTTTTTAAATTATTTTTATAGGTGTGGTAATGTTATTGGTCTTTAAATGATTTTAATAACACATTTACAGATGAAGGAATGTGATACCTAGAGTTTATTCTAAAATAATATGGTAGCAAGGAGAAAGTGCAAGTAATTTGAAGAAACATCACTATATTGATAATTACCTAATGTGAGCGAAAGGTATAACAGATTCTTTAACCTATTTATTTTTCCTTTTGCATACATTTGAAAATTTCAATAGTAAAAAGTTTTGTAAGACATAAAGAAGATTTACAAGCACACACATTTTAATACTTGAGACTTGAGACTTGAGGTTGAATTGTGTCCTAAAAGATGATTGCCTCATGATTACTGTGGGGCAGGTAGAGGAGCTAACAAGAAAAGATGTATATAGATTTTTAAAGCAGCAAATCCCTTCTACATCTGAATGCCTATCAAATGAAACCCATTTCTTTTCATAACATAACTCAGTGGAACACCTTAAAGGAGAACTACATTACAGTGATGTCTTGGTGTGAACATTTAAGAATAAGGGTATTCATAAAGCTATTAGCTTTGAGCTTTAAATTATGTCACCAAGTTAATTGCCTCCCAAGTATGCTTGCATATGATGGCTTGCAAAAAAAAAGAAAACCAATCCACAAATTAGAATTACAGATGATCACTCATCTCCTTCTTGTTCTCTTATGTTTGCTTTCTAGATATTTCCACACAATATACTTAGGCATTCGGAGCCGGCAGAGTGGGGAGAATGACAGATGGCGGTTTTACTGGAAAATGGTGTATGAGTATGCAGATGTGAGTATGCTGCATTTGCTAGCCACCTTTCTGGAAAGTGCTCCTCAGCTGGTCCTGCAGCTCTGCATTATCGTACAGACTCATAGCTTACAGGCCCTCCAAGGTAAGGGCTTGCAATTTGGTTTCTGAATTTGGGGAAAGATTGACTGGCTGATTTTGTCAAACTCCAAGACACTGTCCTAATGCACTTTGTTGAAATAGGACTGTTATGTTTTGTTATTTTTATACATAATTTGTGAAATATGCATAATATATCTTCCTCGTCACTTATCATAGCGAATTAATAGAAAGACCATTCTCCTTTGTGGCCCAGTTGCCCTCTTGGTAGAAAGAAAAATGAAAACATGCTTTATCATTTTGCACTTGATCCATATGGAGGTCCAAGCCAAGATGTTTTGTTTTTATGATCAAATAATTTTTAAAAATTATAAAGAGATCAATAGCTATCATCTTCTAATACATATATGGGAAATTCTTACCATTCCTTGTTTTTGGAAATGTGACCTCATATGTTTCCAGGGTTGGCCTCAAACTGATTTACACATGCTATCAACATTTCTCTGGAAGATTCACCTCCCCTTTCTCTGAGGTTGGCTAATTAGTACAATTCTTCCAGAATTCAGCTCTATTTCCGTATCATGGCCTGTCCTATCTGCCCATTCATAATTTTGTTCGTTCATTAAGATTTCTTCATAATATCCTGAATAATAGCTTGTGACTTTAGGCATCTTTTTACAGCTGCTAAGCCTTAATTTTGTCATGTGTACTAGGGAGATAATAATAGTACTTTATTCACTGAATTGTAAAATTAAGTAGTATACTAATAGAGGTAAATACTTGGCAGAGACACTGGGCATATCACATGATGTTTTTTAGAGTTTAATATGCATAGCATTATCTACCCCAGACTCTTACTAAAGTGCAGATTCTAACTGAGTATGTGTTATGTTTGTCTTAATGCTGAAAGCAGAAAAATAGCAGATGAAAAATTTGATGACATGTGGGAACACAAAGAACAGTCCAAATTTGAGATCATAAAACTTAGATTAATGGGTCTTTTTAAAAAGGAAGATTGGGGCTTTGCCACATAAGGCAGGAACTAGGAAAGAAGCCTCTCTTGAGAGTGTCTGCCTGAGAGAGAGCCTGCTACTGGTGAAGAATGAGGGATGGAAGAAGTCATCTGGGTGACATAACTTCTTCAGACATTTTGGGTCAGCAATGGGGAAGAATAAGCAAGTTAAAAAGACCTGAGACTATTAAAAGAGAAAGAAATCAGAACCTAAAAAAGCCACCAAAATGCAGGCTTTTCAGTTCTGTCTAAATGGTACAAGGAAAGGATAAAAGTTGATGATCTGTTCCCCTTCTTGATCTTCTGGTCAATGATAATCTGAGAATCTGTGCAAAGGTAAGCCATGTTAGAGGATCTCTACAGTCATTTTGTGATAGTAATTTCCTGATCACAGTCAGCCTCCATACCTATGACTTTTCATTTATTAATTCAACCAAAGGCAATATCAGAAAAAAATTGTTACGATAAAAGAAATATTCAGAAAAATAATCAGTCAAGCCTTCCTAAACTGAATAGCTACCAATCTTTCTTGTCATTTCTCCCTAACTAACACAAGATAAGAAGCATTCACCTAGCAGCAGCTGTCTGTTTTAGATCTTGTACCTCACCTAGAAATGATTTAAAATATACAGGAAGATGTGCTTAAGTTATATGTAAAAGAGACTTGAGCATCTGTGAATTTTGGTATCCCGGGGGAATCCTGTATCCAATCCCTTGAGAAGACCAAGGGACAATGCTGATCGATTTTGTTAATGTAGACCTAGCTTCTCACTGTTGGCAGAGAAGCTCCTGATTCATGTCAAGATGATTGTCCTTAGCCATGTAGAACTGCTCAGTGTCAGAGTCCCTGTGTTCGAAATTTGTGCTCTGTGGAGCAGCCAGCAAAAGCTGTACAGGATCCCGGCATGCTACATGATCCTCTTAATGAACGCATGTAAACTTCTCCTGACATGCGCATAGCAGGCACCGGCTTTGACAGCCAGTTGTGCCTGACATTACAGTGCAGCTTCATGCAGAAATGATGCTCCTTGGAGAAGGAGCATGTAAATAAAACAAGTACAATAGGCCTTTACCAGATCAGTTCAGAGCCAGGCTACCCAGCCATGCATTCCCACTTTCTCCAAATGGCTTTAATTCTTAGCTTCCCATTTCTACTTTTACTTGTCTTTATTAGAAAAATCACATACCGTACTCCAATGTAGGTGTACTCAAGTGTGTTGAGTGAATTACTGACTGAAATGGTTTGGATATCAAATGTTCCTAATGGGCCATGTGTTATAGTTTTGGTCTCCAGCCATAATGCTATTGAGAATTGGTAGAACCCTTAAGAATTGGGACCTAATACCAGGAACTTCGGTAATCAGATGTATGAGCTCCAAGGGCATTTGGGAGCCTTTGCTGTTCCTATCTCTTTCCCTGTGTTACTAGGCCACTAGGAGTTAAGCGGTTTCTCCCACTGCATGATCCTTCCATCATGTGCTGTCTCACTGCAGATTCAAAAGCAACAGGACAAACTCACTATGGACTGCACCTCCCAAACTGTGAGCTAAAAGCAAGCTTTTCTTCCCAAGGTGCTTGTTATTTCAGACATTTTCTCACAGTTATGAAAACAACATACTGGAAATTTCTTCCCATAATTCGTATACATAGGAAAACTTTAGTGAATAGGAAAAACCTACTTCTATTGTCTTTCCATCTTATTATTAAAAAGCAAACTATGTGTTCTCCCTTTTTCAACAGTTTACCTTGAATACTTTGGGAATAAAAGAGAGAAAAAGGGAGATGAATGAAGGTTTTTTTTTTTAAAAAAAAATTAATTCTCTCGCCGTACTTTATCCTGGGATGTTACTAATAAAATCAGCAATCAGGGGCTGTCCTAAGCATCCAGCCAACACTGTCATCTGCTAACTAGATTTAAGAATAAGGGTATTCCCTTACTCTTACAGGAAATCACTGTATTGTTGAAAATACTTCACCTGTCATATCCAGGTAAGGAATATGATGACCCAATCATTGGCTTTCAGGAAGCTCCTCTTCAGAGTAAAGCAGGTAGAGACCAGGCACAGCCACGTGGGTTCCAGCCCTAAGCTGAGGTGGACTGGTGAGAGCAGAGCGCTCCCACCTCCTCATCTGAGTCTCTGCTCTCCAGTCACGTGCCACAGTCTTCTGATTGTTTCTTGATCTTCCTCAGGATTTCTGAAAAAATGAAAAGCATAAGCAAGAGTTCCAGTCTGTGAGTGGGACCATGTTCCAAGTCCCTTTAGACATGTCTCTTTTGCAATTACTATTTTAGTTAGTTTATTAGCACTTTTATCGAATGTCTATTGTGTGTGTGATGGTGTGTGCAGCTCTGTACAAAATTTATCCTAAAAAATGTTTCGTTGTACTGAAAGTTTTTAATGTGTCATTATAAACAGCATGACTGGGGCTGGGGATTTAGCTCAGCGGCATAAGTACCTGCCTTGCAAGCAGGCGGTCGTGAGTTCGATCCCTGGTACCGATAAAAAATGAAAATGAAAATGATAAACAGCATGACAAAGCATTTAAAATCCCCAAATTTATCTGAATATATACTGGAGAGTGGTTACATTTTCTAGGTGAAATAGGAGTCCTTAGAGTATACTCCACTCACCTTTGGACACGACCTCTGCTTTAATAGCCTTTTGTTCATTCTTGGACAGTTTCGACTGACACATTCAGGCTCTGCATTGTACGAAGCCATCAAGGGCATCTGGCTGAACACCCTATGTGACATGTGTCTCTGGTGAAATCTGTTTCTGCTTCCCACATTCAATCATGGGCTCACCATTTCACCAGGACACCTGCTCAGTATCAGAAGATGAATTCATTTAATTTAATCACACAGCATGTAAACAGGTGAAATATGAGAATGAAAGGTGAATTCTGATAGCTTTGAAAAAATTGAGCAAGGCCAGGACAGGGTTGTACATTTCTAATACTGTGAAATCAAAGCATCAGGACCCTCGGGAAGAAGTATTATGCTAGTTAATAATGCTGAGAACCACAGATTACACTCCTACCTTTCCGCTGTATGCATTTCAGGCCACTGGCTCTCCTCGTGCAATGTTTATAGAGAGCTGTGTGCAAAGCTCTCGAGTAAGCCCCAAATCATTCTGGCTTTTGTTCTTGTATCTCAGATTATTAACTTCTCCTTTTGCTTCTCTCTCTCTCTCTCTCTCTCTCTCTCTCTCTCTCTCTCTCTCTCTCTCTCTCTCTCTGTCTCTGTGTGATGTTTCAGTGAAAGTATGATCTCACTCCCAATCCAGAAAGTAGAATATGTTAAATATCACAAAAAGAAGGGATATAAATCAGGCACTAGGCCAAGCAGGTGCTCTAAGGATGAGAGGGTTCATAGATCAACAGTTTCACAGGAAAAAGATGAATTTCCTGTGCTCAGGGATAGAGGAGCAAAAAAGGAGGTGTACAGACTCCAGAGAGGTGCATGATGTGAGGAGTGCTGGGTGAACAAAGGAGCCCAGCCCTGCAGCTGTGAGGACTGCCATGAAGCAAGCCAGATGGCACAGAGCACGGCACATGTTACATGAGCAAATCATAACAAATCTTGTTTTTCAGATCTCACACGACTTTACTTGTGATGCTAGAATCACTGTCAATAATATGAAACTAAAGTAGAATAGGGTTAGTGTTAGGGTTTAGTCTTCCCTCCCAAAGGACAAGTTGTGTGTATAGCCAGAAAAAGGAAGTGACCTACAGGAAATGGAAATGATGTAGACACAACCCAATTAGCCAGTGACAGCTTGTGTCTATCTTGTGTTAATGTGGTTTGCACAGTTAAGTGTTTGTGGTTGGCTAAGACTAAGCTGCTTGTTACAAAGCAGTGCACAGTCTACTTACATATCAAGTTACACTACAGTACCCTGCAGACAGAGACTGCTTAGACCAAACTTAACACACACCTGGAACGCTGTTACTGCCCAGCTGACATTGCTTTCCTGTGGCCATGGGGATATTGGAGTGCAGAAAGACAGCAAAAGCATCAGGCTTGAGGCAAGAGTTGGGAAATCCACTGACAATAGGATTCTAATCTGGGCTCAAAGCCAGGAAAAAAAGCATTTGCTTTCTCTCCTCTCCAACTTCCTGCTAGTCTTTGGTAGATGCTACTGGGCAACCGTTCAGGAAATCTGGGAAATGGAGGTCATGCATGGGTCCTCCCTCAGCCCCGCTCTCAGGATAGAGGGCACTGGCAGAGTTTTGCATTCTGTCTTGTAACTTTTGCCGGCTTCTCCCTGAGAAACTTCACCACAGGTTTGCTAAAGCTGTTTCTGAGTAAAACCTTGAGATGAGAGTGGGAAAGGCCATGACTGTAGGAGAAGCACAATGATGGAGATTGTGTGATGTTATAACTTCTCCCAGGTGGAACTGGACAAACTACTGTATGACCAGCAGTCTCAAGTGTCTCTCATCGTTGTCCACAACTCCTGTCTTACAGCTCTGGGAGATTCACTTTCCTGCTCCAAATGGAAAGGTTTCTCACACTTCCAGCAGTCTCCTTTCATCACTCTTCCTATTTTAGTGAAAAAATAGAACTGATAAAAGAAAAGCTACTCTCCCCCCCCCCATAAACCAACATACTATATTCTGTACCATACAAACTGCTCTGGTTACAAATGGGCCAACCATATTTTCTCCCATTCAAGGTCTTTTCCTCCTCTTCTCCACTGGATTCCATCTTCCCACACCTCCTTGACTATCTGTTCATGAAACTATCTCTCTCTCTTTCCCATTCATTATCAATTTTTTCCAGAAAAGGATGAATCATTGTTGACAGCATGCCCTATAGACATGCCCTAGTCTTTTCCATCTTTAGCAAAGAAAAATGGACCCCATCACCACCTATCATATTATTTCCCTAGTCTTGGTTAATGTCCTGTCTCCTCTTCCACGCTATTTTTATTTTATAATTTTAAGCTTTGAGACATGTATGTAATACATATGTACAGTATAATGCATACATGCAGAAAAGTATGCAATTATAAAAAACTACCAAGGTTAGCAGAATCTTAGCAGCATTACAGAGCCTCTGCTCTTACAGTCTTCACCAGTAAGCACTCCATTCTCTCTACAAGGGGTCTGCATTCTGAGAAGTATTTTTACAGGTTTTTGAGCTTTTTAAAAAATGGAATTATACATTATTACACATGTATATGGTTGGAAATTGTTTCAGCATTAATCTTATGAGATGTAATCATTGGTAGATATAACCTGCTCATATTCATATTATAAATATTTCTTTATAAAAATTAACCTTAATTTATTGACCCATTCAATGGTTGTCACTGGATGCTTGATTTAATTTAAGTTTTGGAATACTACGGTTAATATCATTATGTGTATTTTATATGTCTTTAGCATACAAGTACACACATTTTTGTTGAGTTAATACTTACAAATGAAACTGCTGAATCATAGGTACACATGGAACTTTAGGAAACATTGCCAAAAGTGATGCTACCAATTTACATTCCCACAAGCATGTGTTATGTATGCACTGAGATCGCTCCAAAGCCTCTCCAAAATTTGCATTTGAGTTTCCTTAATTTTATCCATGAGTAGCATCTTAATGTGATTTTAATTTGTGTCTTTGGCTCAAGCTAAAAAGTTATCCTTCCTTTTACTGACTCTTTAATTCAGTTCATCGGCAAGTTTTGTTTGTTCCACCTTCACAGTATATTCAAAACTGTCCACTATCTAATGTTACCATTAATGACAGCTTAGTCAAAACAACAATCTAACTACACTTCTTCAAAAATACACAAAAAGAAAAAAAAATCATATTTCTAGCAGTGAGAAATTATAATAACCTATCATGTAATAGTTGAGAATTATATTTTCTGGCTTATTTTATAGGTTTACTTTGTCTTTATATATAATCCATTAAAATGGAATCAAAATATGGATACCAGTTAATAACTTTGTTTTCGATGACACATCACAAATACATTCCAAAATAATATCTAATATATATATATATATATATATATATACAACTCATTTTAATGATTATACAATATACATATAGGTTAATCTTTTCAAGTAGTTCTCTATTCCTCAAATCACACACTGTCATCTAACACTGTAATAGATAATGGTATGATAAACACATTTATAATTTAATCTGCAGAAAGTCTTACTTCTTTCTTAAAGCTAAATATCTAACAGTGAAATTGCTGAATTCAAGGGCAAGAGCATTTGAATGTATTTAGTACATAATCTGGTCTTGGTCACTTTAATGTCCATTTCCTGCAGAGAATTCAGTAATGTCTGAAGTTTCTGGTATGAATGCATAGGAAATCAGTTACAGCAATGAAGATGGCAAAACTTGAGAACGGGACGAGTGCCTTGAGACTGAGGTCTCCATGGTATCCCATCTGGATGAGAAAGGCACAATTTACAGATGTTCCCTAATTTCCATCATTGTTACTTCATCTTTGTAGACTTCACTAAGTTTATTCTATCAAGTTATCATAATTCATTATTGTAATGGAAATTTTAAGGGCAGGGTTAGCAGAGTCTTGATTTAAATGAAATTTTTAAAGAAAGCACATAATTTCCTAGACATACTTGACAAAAGTCTGGTCCAAAAAATTATGAAGTGCCAAACTGTATATAAATTATGAAAAGCAAATCTCTATTTTAGATGATGGTGATTACATGTAAGATTTTTAAGTATGCTAATTTATCCAATAGCATTTGTCACTAAGTACTAAGAGGATAAAAAACACAGCTTGTCTTGTCCTCCCAGAGGATGGCCAATTCAATAGAGGCCATCGCTGGCACTAGGGATGGCAGTAGTGATGATACCAGCCCCAAAGACAGCCACACAGTCCTTCCTGAAGATAATGGAATCATGGCACTCAGCATCTAGGAGGCAGTCAATCAGTACTTGTGGACTGGAGGGAAGAGACAAAGTCCTATGCAAGACAAAATCTTTACGAAAATAAACGGCCCCACCTGTGCTCACAGAGTTAGATCTAATGGAAAAGAAAGGCAAGGAAATTGTTGTAAGTCAACGTGTTATGCCCTGTTACTGGTCCCTATAAGGTCACTTGGTGACCCAGCATAATTTTTGATGGAAAATGGTACAGAAAAGCAGCAATGCCATGTATCTGTGTGTCTCAGTCACTTTCTGGTCTCTGGAACATGATACCTGATGCTCACAACCTAATAGGAAAGGTTTATTTTAGCTCACAGTTTCTAAAGGTTGGCTCCACAGTTGGAGCCAACCTGTCACTTCACTAGGACAAAGTGTTAGGTGTCATTTGTGATCCAACTCAATGTCCATGTTCTCATGAAAACATCCCTAATTCCTTCAAAATTCCTTAATGTCATCTTGATTTGATTACAGTGTTAGGATTTATACCTAGATGCCCTCCCTCATGTCTCATGTGGTCGTAGATGGGACTTTGAGGAGGTGATTGGGTTATGGGGATGCTGTATACATTATTGGATTATTCCCTGATGAATTCCCTGAATAAGTAAATGTGTGATTTTAGGGGGTGTAGCCTGGCAAAAAGAGGTAGGTTACTAAAGGCATGACTGGGAAGCATACATGCTTTCCAAATCCTTCTTTTACTCTCTGCTTCCTGGATATCACAAAGTGAGCAGCTTCCTCTGCCCAGGTCCTTCCACTATGTCTTCTGCCTGGGAGCCATGCTGGTCATCACAGTCTCCCTTTACATATTGTTTGTAACACATAATTGGATTGATTCATAACACTTAAAAAAACTCTCTTGTAGCAGAACATATCCTTGTATGTGTGCTTTTAAAAGTACCACAACTTGTTTTCCTATACTTCATACTATTTTTTCTTACAATGGTGGTGATTGAACCCAGTGCTTCCTGCATGCTAAACACATGGTCTACCACTGGGCTACAATTTCTGCACTATATATTTCTTCTATTCAAGTGCTTTGCATTGTTAGTATTGATAATATCAGTATGCACATCAATAATAGAGTAGGTTAGTAAGCTGCTTAGTCAGAACATAGAAAGAGTTCAATTTTCATCAACCCCTTTGGGACGAGAGAATCACAAAACTCCCATGGTATGCAGGCCACGTCACTAAAGAATTGGCAGGGTAAATGATGGGTGTCATAAAGGTAATGATATTATTGATCTCTTTATTTCACATTCCTTAGGCTCTGAGTCTTGATGCCGTCCTAAGTTATACTTAGAACGGAGAGAAGCTTCATCCACTTATCATTGATTCGGGTGCTTGAAATCAACTCTGTGTGGTTTATCAGCCCCCAGCACAGCTGTGAATAGCTTTGAATTTGAATTATTTTGAACATAATATGAAATAAGGGGCCTGACTATTTTTAGGTTCTACTTAATTATCTCTAATAATCAAGCACAAATTTTGGTGTTTTTCCACTCAGTTTTCCTCCTCTCTCCTCTCTCCCCTCTCTCTCTTTCCCCCAGTTATAGGGCAGTGAACTAGGCCAGGTATGTGTGAACAGAGTGTAATTTATCACAAGTGCTGTGATGATGGGGAGGAGACCTGAAAAGACCAAATGAGTTGGCTTGACCCTGTTTGAGACAGAGAAGGGGGCTAAAGGGCTGTCTGCCAGCACTCTGTCCTTCTGTCTTTCCCGTGTCTGCTTTCTTTGCTAGTCTATAACTTTCCCAAATTTTAGTAATGTTTTATGACTTTGTTGCTTCAAGGACACAGAAGCCAGCGTTTATTTTCCATTTGACTGACCATTAACCGCTGCTCAAGCTGGCTTTGACTGAGGATCCACATACTGTAATTATTATTTCTAAACACTAAAAATAACCATTGTGAGTGGTAATCAGAATGTTTGCTGATCAGGGACCAAGGGATAGACAGGAGAGTTAGACTCAATAAAAAATTCAGAAGTGTCTCACTGTGGTATTTTGTCAAACAGCTTATTTCTGTTGTTATTAGGAAACCACAGATAGTGGTATGGATTTAGACCCAATTCTATTTTGACTGAGTTGGTGGGTAACTGAAGCACTAATAACCTCTCATGGTTTCTGCACCATAAAGTATACATTTCTGTTTAGAAATACATTCTGTATTTGTTCAGCGGATTGGTGTTAGATTTTTAAAGCACTCTTCAGACATGTAAGCTAATATTTTCTTGGTGACTAAGCAGAAACAAAGAGAAATAAAGATTCAGGTTCATTTCCTATGAATGATTGAAGAAAGGTGATTTTTTTCCCCAAAGCATAGAGAGAGAGACAGAGAGAGGAAGAAAGAGAGAGAGAGAGAACCTATATATGGTCAAAGCCGGATGCTAGTGGTGGTAGTGGGAGGCCCAGATTCAGTTGGCATGTAAACGCTCGTTAGAAGGAAATCACACGGAGATTCACTCTTCAAAGCTCACAATGAGTCTGATTGCAGAAGGACAGGGAGGGCCTGCTGAGTGCTGCCTGCTTCGGTTTTTGTCAGCACTTTCATTGTGATCCTAAATTTCCACAGCTTAAGACTCAGCTGTAGAAAAATTCTGAGAGTAGAAGACTAAGGAGACTCCCAAACTCCCAAACTTTTAAACAACTGTAATATTATCAGGGTAAACCCATTGATAATACTATACACTGGGTATGGAGGTGTTTTTTTAAATTAATTTTAATTGACACATTTTTGACATACATAATGATCACATTCATCATACAAGTTTGTACCTGTATGTAATAGATCTTATTTCATTTTCCCCATTCTCCCTCCATTTCCTTCAGTCCTTCTTCTCTCCATTTACAACACTTTGTTTCTATTGTTTTTCTTCCATTCTTTCTCATTTGCATATTTTATCCATTTTCCCTTCCTTCATTTTCCCCTCCCCTCTCCCTTACTCCACCTCCCACTTGAACATTATCTTTCTGCTTCCCAATATCTGTCTTCCATTTTGGTCCTCGTGTTTTTCACACAAGAAAAAGAACATGACATTGAAACACGTGTGTCCAATGTATTTCACTTACAATTAACTTATCAAGGTACATTCATTAACCTAAAAATGTCTCAAGTTTACCTTCCTTTATGGCATAGTAGTACTCCGCTGTATTTAAAAGCTACATTTTCTTTATCCATTAATTGATTGGAATATGAGCTGTTTGCAATATTTACCTATCACAAACTGTACTACTCTAAACATAGGTGTGCATATATTGCTGTGGTGTGATGCTTTTAACTCTTTCAGGAAGATATCTAGATAGCTCATTCAAACAGAACCTCCAATTATAGTTTTTTGAAGAATCTCCATACTGATTTCCTTACTGGTTGTACCAATTTACACTCTT
Source organism: Cavia porcellus (assembly GCF_034190915.1). NCBI lineage: Eukaryota > Metazoa > Chordata > Mammalia > Rodentia > Caviidae > Cavia > Cavia porcellus. The sequence goes on along the minus strand of NW_026947494.1, from coordinate 74,394,961 downwards.
ACCAACATTGGAGAAGGGTTTCTTTTTCCTCACAGTCTTGCCAGCATTTGTTATTGGTTGATTTGTGGATGACAGCCATTTTTTCTGGAGTGAGATGAAATCTCAGTGTTGTTTTAATTTGAACTTTTCCAATGACTAGAAATGTTGAACATTTTTTCATATGTTTATTTGTCCTTTGTACTTCTTTGAAAAGTATTTGTTCATTTCAGATGCGAAGGAATCGGGTGAGAAAATGTGAATTTCCAGTGAATGGCTATGTTAGACAGCTTTTCATTACCGTTACCATTTATTATGAGATTATCAACTTAGAATGAAGGAATGTTCATTTTGACTCCAAACACTGGAGTTTCTGTGCTTCCTCGTGGGGCCCTGTTGCTTTGCACCTGTAGCAAGCTAGTGTCTCCTGGCTGGAGTGCAGGACAGGGGTAACCTATTCACCTCAAGGCAGCTGGAAATGAAAAGACAGGGAAAGAACTGCATGCCATTGTCCCTCTGAGGACACACCTCTGACAACCAAAGACCTCCCACTAGATGCTGCCTCTACAGTTTCATTCACCTCCCAGAAGCACCAGTGTGATGACCAAGTCTTTGACACCTGGACCTTTAACAGACATTGTAAATCCAAATTATTAGCAGAAGGGTTCAAAGAAGGCTGACACTTCTGGATTTTTGTAAAATAAAACATTGAGTTAAAATGCATATTTAAAATAATCTGCAACATCCCTACAATGTAAATAGAAAAGAAATGTGTTTAATGAGGATCTTTGGAATAAATGACTGAATAAATAAATAAGAAATATTATTTCATAGGCTTTAAAAAATCAACTTAGAAAAGTGAAGCTGCTACAAAACCCATTTGGAGTAAATTTCGCATGCTTATTATTTTCTGAATAAAAAGAGATATTTATTTCAAATTAATAGAGGCCAGGGAATTTCATAGCCGTGGGGTTGGTGGACCTTGCAGCTGTGAAGTGATTTCCAATCCAGAATTGTTTGGAAGGGAGACCTCACAAGAAAAGGTCAAGATTATGGAAGTATAAGTCCTTCCACACAGACCAGGTGCCGTGCCACTGCTAGGATAGAGTAGGGATCAGAAGAAAGCTTATCTCTTCCTCTGAAATCAGCTGTCAATAGATAGATTGATAAGTGGAAAAAAATCACAACACAGGAGTCAGGTTGTGGAACTTGATCCTTATGCCTCTCAGAATTTTACAGTTTCAGTCACTGGAGTACTGGGTGCTGAGCCCCAGAGGACAAGGAACACCCCCCCAAAAAAGGGATAGGTTGATCCCTGCTGAATGGGACCATCTTCACATGTACTGTAGCTATATTTTAAAAGGCATGAGAAGGCAGCTTTGTGCAAGACCTGTGTTCAATACCAAGCACCACTAAACAATAAAAAAAGTCACTGAGGATGTAGCTCAGTAGCTCAGTGGTAGAACCTCTGGTTCAACTTCCAGTTCCACATACAGAAAAAGCGGGGAGCAGGGGAAGAAGGAAACTCTGCCACAAGTTATAATGTGATAAACTTTAAGGACATTATGCTAGGTAAAATATGCTAGCCTCGAAAAAGACAGATACAGTATGATTGCATTCAGATGAGGGCCCCAAAGTAGTCAGCTTCATAAAGGCAAAAAATAGACCAGTGCTTGCCAAGATCTGGGAAGAGTAGGCACACGGAATTGTCATTTGATGGGTACAGAATTTTGATTTTGCAAGATGAAAAGAGTTCTGGAGATGGGTGATAATGGTGATTGCATAAAATTGTGGATGTACTAAAACTATTGAACATAACAGTTATGACGGTTACGACAAAAATTTTATGTTATATTTATTTTGACACAATTTTTTAAGTGGAAAAACAAGGCAACTCCATCCTCAAAATCTGTAAGACCTCTCTCTGATGCATGGATGAGCTATGTTCCTCTGTGTCTTCTCTCTCATTTCTCCCTGGCCTCAAAGGCGCCAGTGGCAGAGTGCCCTCAGCGTGTTTCTAAATTTAATAAGAAATGAGTCTCCTTGTTCACTTTCTATTTCTCTCTTAAATGCTTATGGACCAATTTACAGCCCTTTTACCTAGCCCCGAAGTTAATATTAACTCGCAGCGTCTGAGGTCTCTATCTGACCTTAAGACCCCCTCTGGGACCAACAACTACCTTTGCTGCCATTTTTTCTTTTCCTCAAAGATTGTCTTGCAGGGTTTATGGCACATGGCCACTGACCTTTATTTGTGGCACAAAGTATTTATGGCACAAAGTGATATTTTTTTTGAAGGGATGTATATTCATGAAAAACCCCTGCATTTTCTTTAAGTTTCTTAAACATCACATCCACTCCACTAGACATGGAAACTAATCGCTTTCTCTCCTGCTCGTTAACACTGAGATATTTTCCATAGTCTTGGGATACTACAGGTATTGTAATCTAAATATTGTAATCCCTTTTCCTGACCTCCTTGCCATCTGGAAAGTTTATGTTTGTAATCTCACTGAAATGTTATTGGAATCCCAGTCAGCTGATTCTAATCTATCACCTCCAGTGCAACCCATAACAAGAATAAAGACACTAAGACATATTCATAGTTAAAAGCAGCCAAGGGATCCTGAGTCTGATCCAGGTGAGGATTCACAGGAATTTATCAGTTCATGGAGAAGATAGATGGTGGTGAAATGATGTGGGTAATGTGAGCTGACCTGTCAGCTGGGCAGAAACCACCTCTGCAGTATGTAGACAGGAGGGTAATCAGAAAGACCAATCTACATAACTCAGGGTAGCATTTGAATGTTTAGGAGGCTGTTGCTCCAGTTGTGATATGTAAATTTTTGTGCCCTGGGAAGTCATAGCTTCTCATCTTGAGGCTCGAACCCAGTTGACATTCCTGGAACTATGTGGCTCTACTATCCTGCTGTGCTCCACCATTAATAGGGAGACACACGAGGAGGAAACTGGAGAGAGTTGGCTGGCTTCAAAGATTGCACAGCAGCACCTCAGCTAACCCTATTTACATTGCTTAGGGCCAATTGAAGGGAGAAGGAAATAGCATAGCCAGTTTCATACATATCTGTACATGGAGATAGGGCTCGGTTTACTAACGTGTAAGTAATTGTTCTGCATTCGAGAAGAACCGTCCAAGAGGTCTCCTACATACAAGATTCCTAAAACTGGTGACCATAGCTTTGTGATGTTTGCCAGCAGCATGGGCTGAGTGCATAACATTAACCCAGTAAGTGAATCACCAAAGGTGATTACACACACACACACACTATAGTGTCTAACCACAGTGGCACTCAGTCGGCCCTCCTGGAGAAGCAAAGAGATACACAGGCTGTCCTTCCAGTTGTGCAATGTTGAACAAATTCTGAGTCAGAAGAGACCTTGTTGGAAGTCTTGGGCCCACCGCTTTGTAACTTTGTCATCACTCCACTTCTCCGTGTGAGTCTCTTTATTGGAGGAGCCGAAAGAATGTCACACTTCACAGGGGGTTCACCCGAGCAGATGCACAAGAACCCTATGTATGTACTGTGTGGAGTAGACAGCAAGTACTCAGGAAGTTTCTTCTTGTCAAACACCACCCTGAAATGTCCTTTGGAACGACAAAGATACAGAGCATTTGCAGGCTAAGTTATCAACCTCACAGCCACAACTGTGCAAGCAAAAGAACTCAGAAAAGGAAAGAGGTGTGTGTTATTATTGTTTTCTTAAAAGGGGGACAGAAGAAAGAGGAAAGAAGAAAGAAAGAAAAGAAGGGGAAAAGAAAGGAAATGAGAGAAAAAGAAAATCTTCAAACGCCTGAAAAGTCAGGAGAAGGCTCTGAGGCACTAAAAGCTGATAGTGCCAGCATGCCCTGATGCTGCTTGTGTGTCCCTCTGACATGCCGCTGGCTGGACCATCCACATGCTGTGCCCACACCACACGAACACAGGAAAAAAATAGAGGAAGCACTAATCTGATATGATCAGAGCTCAAAAAGCACTTCCGGAAATACTAACTAGATTTTCTCCAACCTTTTTTAATTTAGTGAATTCCAAGAGAAGAGCACACCTCTCCTAACACCTATAAAGAGAATTTGTGAGTGAGTTAGTGTGTACGTAATACCTATCTGATGCTCCAGACAACATGTTGCCATGGTAACAATCACATTTTGTCTTCATCAGGGAACAAAAATTAAAACTGACAATGCTTGAGTACAAATGTTTTTATTTGGCCCTGTGAGCAGTATTAATGCTTGGGATGAGTTTCATTGTTATTGTTTTCTGGTTCTGAAGCAATCGTACTATAAAATGTGTAGGATGCGAAATAATACAATCGGTTTTGAGAAACAAAAAATTCCCCAAAGGAGCTCTTTACTCTTGTAAATTTACATTATCAAAAGATGTGAAAATGCCAAAAAGCAGGCTCTTAATGGCCAGAATCGGTGATGTTATCTCAGGACCAACCAGAGTTTGTGGGTAACTAATGGGGAGCAAGTGCAAGATTGATCTGAAGCCTAATAGGCTGTTTTTATGACTTTAGAATTCTAATCTTATATTAGAGCTATAAAACATCCATTGTGCTTCAGGGAACATCTGTGCATTTGGCGCTTATAATAAAAGAAGTATTGAAAACCAAGAGAAGTAGCTCGCAATAGAGGAAAACAAGAGAATGATTAATATGAAATTCAGAAAACTGTTGCCGAAGGGGACTGAGGTAGGGGAGGAAGGGGCTTCCTACTCTTTGGAAATGCTTAGTGTCTTAAGTGGGAGTCATTTTATTATTCTTCTTAGAATTCCACATAGACATTGCTAACACAATAAATTTTATTTAAAAAGATAGAGGAAAAAAACAGGACATAGCAAATAAAGGCAGCGTGTTGCAGTCTCGACTCTCTCTAAATACCTAAGTGATTGGGAGGGTGTCATTTGCTGAGGCTGAGACAGGTGTTTTTTATTTATATATATAATTGTAGAATAAAGGCATGCTAAAATAGTCACTCAACTCTCTTGTCCCTTGAAAATTATACAGTTGGGCGTGGTTGCCCATGCATGTAATCCTAGCACTTGGGAGGCTGAGGCAGGAGGATTGCTGTGAGTTTGAGGCCAGTCTGGGCTACAAAATGAGTTCAAGTTCAGCCTGAACTGCAGCACAAGGCCATGACACAAAAAGACAAAAAAACAAAAAAGAAGTATTCAACATGATATATGGCATCCAAAGTGCAATGTTGCCAAATGAATCATGTGAGAAAAATAGTATTTCTTCATGTAATATCTCCCAAATCTCAGTGACTGCCTGATCCCCCACCGCAGTCTGACCTGCTGTGTGATTTGCTCTGTCTCCAGGTGAACCCCAATACAGGAGAACAGAATGCAAAGATCCATTAGGAGCAAGGTGTATTGTGAAGTTGGCCATAGGGAGCCTGAGAGTCGGGTCTCGTCTGTTGCCAGCACTCCACGCTTCTCTTTCTGTTGCCTGACTTGTTCCTGTCTCCTTCTCTGAATGTAAATAGCAATATAATGAACTCCAGAGGCATTTAATTACTTTATGCTCATCAAACGTGCATCCAGTACTGTCAGGTGCTTCATATTTTCCTCTGAAATTACCAAAACACAATGACAGTTTGCAGGACTGAGCTAATCACCACACCATTTGGAAATGCTTCAAAGAAATGCTCCATTTGGTTTCCATCAAGACGGCAAAGAAACCTCTTTCTTTCAAGGCGCACTGATCAAGCATGTTCTTGGGGCAAGACCTACATTCTTATCTAGTTTCCACTTAATTCTTCAAGGCACAGAAGGATGGGAGCGTAGCAAACAGGTTCTGGAGCTCTGCAGTAACTGGCACTTGTTTGTAAGACTTGGGTTTGTGTGCATAATTCAAACAGAGTTGTCTAGGACGTGGTCTCCACCACCTTCCTCAGAGGCACATGAATCTGCAGAATCAGGATGCACTGACCAGCTTCCAGCCTCTGTAGCAGATACTGCATCCCCTTGCATCCTGCATAGGTCCCAGAGCAAAACTCCTCTTCTAAGAAAGCTGAGGGAGAACTCACTGCCTGTCTTTAAGCTCTGAAATGTGGAGATTTCTCAGCATTCAGGGACTTGATTTAGCCACTTAGAAATAGGAAATTACCCCCACTGTTATAGTGACTACTGGGAAGCTATCATAGTGGAATGCACCTCAAGCATTGAGCCTACACTTGATAGTAACTCAAGGAACATTATTTGTGCTTTCCCTCACTCCTCAACTGATGTATTTAAGAGGAAAAACAGTATACTCAGATATCCACCTTCCTGTCCCTGCATTAAAACTTGTCTCTTTCTGGTGAAAGCCTGTCTGAGGAACTTAACAGTCCACCTCTATTTTCTTGAATATGTGCAAACATCCTTGAGGTACAATCAAATGTTAGCACACACTGAAACAGAGGGAATGAGGCTGCACACCAAGTGTGCTTTGGCTTCTTGCAAAACAAACTCAAAGGGCAGATTTGAAGTGAGTTTGATGTACTATAAGAGTTCAGTATAAAGAACAATAAAAAGTATCTGCAAAAGTCTGTAACATCATATAGAAGAGTAGAAGCCCTTCTTATAATAATCAAAATTATCCAAGGAAGGTATGCTTCCTCTAAGTGCTGAAAAAGGAAGATGAAATTAAGTCAGAGTTCCGTAACTTTCTTCTCTGTGTACAAACATCCAGGGAGCAAAAAACCACACACTTTATTTGAGCTTCCAGTGCTATATTCCTTATTTCATTCATTTTCAGTTATTTTCGATGTTGTCATTTTGAAAACTACTCATGATTTGCTGCAGAACACTATGTAGCATTTTAACCCATGTGCAGAAAAACTAAACTCTACCCACTGTGTCACTAAAGGAGAATCCAGATCTCTAAGAACTCTCCTGTTATTGATCTCACAGAGGTATCTTCACTGTTGCTGCAATGGTCTGTGCTTAACTTTTGCTCATTCACATAGCAGACCCTAACGAAATAGGAGAGAGGTGATACTCACTTTTTTTGCATATGCTCATGCATTTTATTATTATTTTAATTTCATTTAAAAGGAAAAAGAAAAAACAAAACAAAACAAAGCGGTGTAAGGGTACAAGTAATACAGAACTACAAAAAAAAAAAAAAAAACAGTAAGAAATCACCAGTTAATAGATTACACATTATTATCTTAGAGATAGTTGCTCAAGTCACAGTATCAAAGCATACAAAGTGAACATTCAAACAGAGAGACTGCAAACAGTTGTGTTCAATGATCCAACCAAACACACTAATATGGTCAGCTATTTAACACCCCTAAACACACTTACAGTTGTATCCTTTAGAGCACTCTTTTTCCCTCTCTTTTTTACAACAAAATTTACATTTTGGGTTTTACATTTTGGGTTTTATTACTCCTTAGTTCTTACTATTTTTTGTTTGGAAGAGAATAAAGTCAAATATTAAGTCAATAGGCAAAACAAAGCTGTCAGTCAAAACCAAGGATAGACATAGTACATGATGTAAAAACAGAGTACAAGGTTATGAAAATGGTGACCATAATGCCTCTTGTTTCCTTAAAAAAAGAATTGTCTATCTCATTAGGTATTATAAAATTGAACAAAACAGTAGAGAAGAAGACCAATAAAACTTAAACATTGTAAACATTACAGGGCTTCCAAAGGAGATAATAGTCAAACCAGAATAGGCATCTTAGTGAATCTTATTGCCTTCAAAGTAGTTGCCTATACCCTCAAACTTGATACTATCATACAGAATGGAACAGAGTCTAATCAGTCAAAACAAGATAGTGGGAGTATTACAGGACTTCAAAACAAATTAATAGGAAATAAAAAAAAGTTACTATAATATATCCTGCTAATTTTTAAAATTTTTCCCCTTAATTAAAAAAAAACCATAAAAAATAACTAAATTCTTTTAATGAATAATGGAGAGATTGAGATAAAAGAGGACATAACAACATAATAATACAGGTCAAAGCATGACTGTTTCAGCAACATAGTGCTTCACCACCAAATAACCCGACTTAATAGTAGTTACCATAGTGTCTGTCTTTTTCCTTGAAATATTTGAATATAACTTCATATACTATAGCTTCAAATATTTCCATATCAAGAAGCCCAGAGTAAAGCCTTTCCAATTAATAAGTGAAAACTTTATAAGGCTTCAAGGCCACATAATGGGGAATCATGATTACCACATACTTTTATATATTTGAATCATTACTTACATTAGGGAAACTATTTGGTATTCACACATGCGAGATTGATTTATTTCACTTATGAGTATGGTCTCAAGCTGCGCCCATTTATTGATAAATATCTCAATGTGATCCTTCTTTATAGCTGAGTAATACTCCATTGTATAGAAATACCACAACTTTTTTATCCATTCCTCAGTTGATGGACACTTGGGTTGTTTCCAAGATCTGACGATTACAAATTGTGCTGCTATAAACATAGGTTCACATATATCACTGAGGTATGATGCTTTCAGTTTGTCTGGGAATATGCCCAGAAGTGGAATAGCTGGAATAAATGGGACTTCCAATCCCAGCTTTTTGAGAAATCTCCAGACTGACCTCCACAAAGGTTGTACCCGTCTACACTCCCACCAACAGTGCAGGAGAGTTCCTTTTTCCCCACAGCCTATCCAGCATTTGTTGTTGTTGGTTTTCTTGATCCTGGCCATTCTTTCCGGAGTGAGATGGTATCTCAGTGTGGGTTTAATTTGCATTTCTCTAATGACCAATGATGATGAACATTTTTTTCATGTATTTATTTGCCATTTGTATTTCTTCATCTGAGAAGTGCGTATTCATCTCAGATGCCCATTTTTGCATTAGATCTTTGAATTTTGGGGGTCTGAGTTTTTTTAATTCTTTGTATGTTTTAGACAAGAGTCCCTTGTCTGAGAGAGAGTTCACTAAAATCTTTTCCCAGTTTGTGGGTTTTCTTTTCACTATGCTGGAGATTTCTTTTGACATGCAGAAACTTTTTAATAAGAAATGGTCCCAGTTATTGATTCTGGGAAGTATTTCCCGTGCGGTTTGAGTCTTGTTCATGAATTCTCTACCTACCCCTATGTCTCCAAGGTTTCTACCCAATTTGTCTGCCAATAGATTTAGTGTTTCTTTTTTAATATTCATATCTTTGACCCATTTAGATTTTAATTTAGTACATGGTGATAGGCATGGGTCTAGCTTTAGTTTTCGGCAAATGGAGAGCCAGTTTTTCCAGCACCATTTATTAAAGAGACTCGTTTTTCCAGGGAAACTGCTTGGCTCCTTTATCAAAGATAAGGTGGTTGAGTGTGTTTGTAGTTGTGGTTTTATCTTCTAATCTATTTCATTGATCTTCGGCTCTGTTTTGATTTCAGTACCATGTTGATTTTACTACTGTTGCTTTGTAGTATAACTTCAAGTCAGGGATTGTGATGCCTCCTGCCTTGCCTTTGCTGCTTAGAGTTGCCTTTGCTATTCTAGGTCTCTTCTGGTTCCAGATGAATTTTAGGAGTTATTTCTCTAGATTTATAAGGTATGTTGATGGTATTTTTATTGGGATTGCATTGAATCTGTATAACAGTTTTGGGAGAATGGCCATTTTCACAATGTTTGTTCTTCCTATCCATGAGCAAGGGATGTCTTTCCATTTTCTGAGATCATCTTCAATTTCTTTTTTCAGTGTATTGTAATTTTCACTGTATAGGTCTTTCACTTTTTTCGTAAGAGTAATTCCTAAATATTTCATTTTTTTGCTTGTTAATGTGAAGAGTGTGGTTTCTCTTATTTCTCTCTCTGTGATTTTGTTGTTAGTGTATAGGAATGCTATTGATTTCTGAGTATTGATTTTGTATCCATCTACATTACTGAATTTATTCATTATATCTAAGAGTCTTTCAGTGGAGTTTTGGGGCTCTTCTATGTAGAGTATTATGTCATCTGCAAACAATGATAATTGAACTTCTTCTTTTCCTATCTTTACCCCTTTTATTTCTCTCTCTTGTCTAATTGCTCTGGCTAGTACTTCCAGTACTGTATTAAATAGGAGTGGTGATAAAGGACATCCTTGTCTTGTGCCTGATTTTAGATACATTTGATGGAAAACTAAAATTAAGTCATCTTTAAATATGAGATTTAGAATAAGAAAATCTATATTTATTTCATTCTATAAATATTTTACTAATGCTGTGCTTATCTTTTTTGATGGATCTAACATTTAGGTACAATTATCCTTTAAAACAATTTCACATCTGTATTAGTCAGGGTTTTATTAGAGAGAACAGATATAACATGATATATACAAATGTAAAATAAACAAGATTGGCTTATGATGGTCAGCCAGAGTTGGATGAGGAAACGTGCAGAGAGTGCCCACACACTGGAGGCAGAAAGATTCAATCCAGGGTCTGGAGTTCACCCTAGTGTCTTGTGTAAGACCACACCAGCAGCTGAAGCGTCTGCGATAGAAGGCCTAAGGCTCTAGGATAAAAGGCTGAAGAGTCTATGGCGGAAAGCTGAAGTGTCTACACTGGAAGCCAGGAGACGAGGTCCAAACCAAAGGTGAAGACTGCAGCTTCTCCAGAATGGAATGGATTCATCTTTCCTCCTTCCCTTTTATACCTCCAGGTGATGACCACCTGGGGGGGGGGTCTTCTTCTACACCCTTGGGTGTAGAGTTGCTAAACCCATTTAGTTAAGCTTCTAAATGTCTCAAGTTGACACAATCAATCAACTACTACAAAATCTAAAAATAAATTAAATGTTGATTCATTAGCCATTCAGTACAAGAGAACTGGAGATAAATATGGATATAGACATGGATATATATTCCACAAAGTCAGGAAATCTAATGTACTGGAGAAATATACTATAATTTTAATTTCAAGAAAAAAATTAAAATTACTCTAAATATGATGTATTTCCGATACCAAATTTTACATTCTAACATTTATTACTCTTTGTTTTCCTTTGCCTTCTTTTCTGAACAGAGAAATATTTTATTTTTTTCTTGCTAAAGCAAAAGAAAGTAATTTGGAATCAATAATAATGTCTTAGTTTCTGAGTATGGCTTCTTTTGAATGCTTAGTAGGTTTTCAAATTAACTGGAGACTCCAGTGCTAAAGCTTTATATGCCATGGCTTCTTTGAAATGCTTCCATAGTATCTTTCTATCTCCATACATGAAACGTATGTTCTTATTTTCACTTGCCAAACAGGGAGCTAAAACCCAGAACACTAAACACCAGAGCTAAGGGAAAGATCAAAGTAGGGTCAGAAAGACATCCCCTGTTTTGTCTTTCATCTATGTTCTATTTCTATTTTGTAGCACCTTTAAAAAAAACTAATAGCACACCGATTATAAATACTACTCTTAAAAGGAGTTATTCTTCGAGTTTTTATAGCAGTATCACTGTAAATGCCTTTTCAACTTATTTCATCCTAAGCCACCAGAAAAGGAAATAATCATTTGTCAAGCGCTGAGGTTTGATATTTTAGTGCAATTCAAACTATGACTAGGATTTAATTCTCTTCCAACATTACTATGAAGTGATGAAAGGAAGGAGTCATTGACCTAGAACAAGATTACTTTGAGCATGACACTATTACCCAAAATGCTATGTTCTTTTCTCAGATAACCACTTCTAAAAGGTGGCTGTGAATAATTCCAAAGAATAAAATGCTAGCTACTAGATTTTAAGGGGCGGAATAAAATATGATCCTCAGTTACTAAAGGGTGATATATTCTGGCTGATATGGCTGAGGTGGTTTGTTTCAGAGTTTTAGAGCTATAAAGGTAATCAGGTGATTCTTGATGTTGCCAAGAGCACCACGGTGGAACCATTAAAGGAAGGAGACAATGGAAAAGGTCAGAACTATGGTTCTCAAAGATTTCAGTTAGGTATTGACTCCACTGACACTTAAAGCACTCCAAAAATGGAAAATAAATTTATAGAACATTGCTTTGTTACAGAAGATAGCGACTTGTACCAAGTTTTAACAATTTCTGTTCTTCAGGAAGTTCCATTGATTAATGCTTGATTTTTTTAATAATTCTTTATAATGAACATATAATAATTTCGTTTGTAGGGAACATGGTTCCACAGCATATACAACATATAAAGTTCAAAATAAAGTAATCAGCACTTACATTTACTTAAACATTTATAATTTTCTTAGGTTGGAATTTTGAATACTTTGCTTCTAAGTCTTCATAAACATGAAATAAATTATGTGAAATAGTCACCTTATCCTATACTGTGGCATATCAGAACTTTTCCTCCAGTGTAACTAGATTCAGATACTCACTCTCTGATCTCTATGTCTGCCTCCCCGTTCTCTTCTTAACTTCTGGTGATCTCTAGGCTACTCTCTACTTCCACGAAATCAACTTCTTTAGCTTTCACCACTAAGTGAGAGCATAGGTATTTGTCTTTCAGGGTCTTGCTTATTTCACTTAATAAAATGTCTTCCAGTTGTAGCATGTTTCCATAAATGACTAGATTTTACTTTTTATTATAACATTTCTTTTTTTGCCACTCGGAATTTTAGGTGTGAAATCTAATAAACTGCCAAAATATTCCAGTCCATAAACAGACCTGTGAGGAGCATTGTATGCACAGACATCCATACCACAGACCAGGGCAGAAGTCCAGTCAGTAAATGAATGAGCAAACATCCAAACAAAAACATGCTGCAAGAGTCAGTGCGTTTACCCAGGCTTGGATCTCCCTAATTACAACTCTGACCTGAATAGGCTTTTCACACAACTCTTGGCAGGGTTTGATCTTTAGTATATACAGCCAAGAGCTGTGGAAGCTGTTAAGGGCCTAGTAGAGGGAAGAGAAGAAACACAAATCACCTAATCAGTATAAGAACTACCAAGACTCTCTTAGTCTAGGCTTTCTGAATATTTGAAAGATCAGGAATTTGGGGTTTTGGTTTTTAATGTGTCATTCTAACTGATTTTTATTTTAGGGGCATTTAGACTATAATTTTGAATTTGCTAATTCAGTGAGTACTAAATAGTTAACATTTCTGAAATGATTCCTTTATCCTCATACTTAGGACAGTGCTCTAATTCTCAATGTATTAATTTCTTTGAATCTCTCCAGCAACATTTAAAGCTCTATTAATAGCCTTACTTTATGAGTCTGGTGAGAAAATTGAGTGAGTACTTTATTATCCCAGTGTCACTTACAAGGAAACAGAAGCGCCCAAAAATAACTCTTCTAAAGTTATAGGAAGATCAACAAACAGAGCCAAGATTCATATTTAGGAAATGTGGTTGAGGAACACAATATATACCGTGACACTGCAAATCATATTGACATATAACTTGTCTCACATTCTGTTTTGTATTTTAATAACTAATGAAAGGAGCATTGAATGAGATTTTGGAGTCCAAAATGCAAGTCTCTAACAAATCATCTTTGGTCACATTGCATCATTTTCAGATATTCACACTGTGACTAGAGAAAGTGTGATGTTGGAGAGGAGGATTTTTCAAGAAGAAATAGCACCTCCAAAGCACTGGTATGCTTCAGAAATAGCAGTGCTTTGATTGCTTGCAGGTGATGAGTGGGGCTCATGATAGGAAGTTGTGGGCTAAGTTTGGATTAACGTGTTAAAGTCGGGTCTTCCTTCAGGCAGAAAAAAGCAAAAGCAAAATCATTCAGAGAAAATGCTTTTCAACTTTCTAGAGGAAGGTGAAAGCACCCTAGGAAAAATGCACAAGGCAGCAAGTGTGGTATTTATTTTATGTTTCTTTACTGACCGTGTTTAACTCATTAGATCATGGCTAAGGGGCAGTACAAAAGGAATTCTAAACACAGTAGCCTTGTAACTTACCAATTCAACTCCTGAGATACTTTTAAGAGAGGAGGAAAAAAATAGCCATATGACAGGATGAAAACTGCCAATTCTAGGTAAGAACTTTGCTTTTTGCCTTGTGTATTTGTCAGAAAACTATTGAATAGAAGGAATGGAAGAGATACCTTCATTCTGACTGGAGAAGAAAGACTCCTGAGATGAGGGAACACCGAAGCACCTACGATATGTTAAACAGGGAAGGAGCAATGTCATGATAAATATAGAACAACCAGAAAGCCAACCAAAGTGTGGAGCAGAGAATGGCTGTATAGCACATCTGAACCCGTCTACCAGCCCACAAGGTGTGGCATACGGTGGTGAATCTAATATCTTAGCGAACACACCCAAGTTCGGGATTTGAAATAATTTTGTCACCTCCAAAACAAGACTCCATGAATGAATTTCCTGAGCTATTCGCATAGCTACAAAGGTACCACTGACTCCTTTCTGTTGACCATTTTTTTGGATAGGCTTAAAGCAAAATAATATATCTTTGTTCTTTGAAAGTCAATATGATTGTTTTGGAACAAATTGTAATTATAGACAAGTCTGGGGCCAGGGATTTAGCTTAGCCACGAAAGCACCTGCCTGGCAAGTGTGAGATTGTAAGTTCGATCCCAGTACCAGGAAAAAAAATTAAGTCTGGTAAAGAAGAATATTTTCAGTTGGTAGTGAGTGCAACTGAGAACTGTGATTACAAAGAGACAGTTGTCAATGACCACGCCGTGTGAAAGACCTTCCATCCAGAGCCCTCCCTACTGTCTGGTCACATCTTTCTTGGATTCCCCTTGCACTCCACTTTGGAAGTACAAATACTTGAAGGCTGGAAAACAGGCTTCAGTGCTCCAGCCTACATGAATTTTATTTACTATTTTCTATTAAAATAAGGCCATCACCCTGACCCTGCTGCATTTCAGTCTGACAAATCTGTCCATCTAATGGTTTGTCTGGCTATTACCTCTACTATGATTAGAATACAGCTTGTCCTTCCTTCTGAAACTCCTATTGGAATTTACCTCCCATTGTATTAAAATAGTTGAAACATAATCCAACTATAGAGTATAAAGGTGGGGCAGTTGGAAGATGATAAGAAATAGGAAATGATCTGGGTAGGCCCTCCAGGGTGGCATCTTGGTGGCTTAAAAGAGGAGGAATGGAAACAAGAGGCAGATGCATGTTCCTTGTCCCTGGGATGTTCTTTTGTTTCTTTGGTTGTCTTTTTTGGTACTGGGAATCAAACTCATGACCTTGCATTTGCTAGGCAGGTGCTACTGCATTGAGCTATAACCCCAGTGTCCCTGGGACTTTCTCAGATAGGACCCCTCAACCTCATTCCTCCAGAACGGTGAACCAAAACCTCTTTCCTTGAAAACTGATCAAGTCTGTAGAATTATTACTAGAAAAAAATTAAAACATCCACCATACCCTGAGCCTATCTCTGACCCCTGTTAGTCAGCTTTGCATCACTGTAACAAAATACCTGCAGAGGTGAATTGAGAGGGAAAAGGCCTATTTCAGCTCAGTTCCAGATATATCAGCCCACGATCATCAGGTTCTATGCTGCAATTCTGAGGTGAGGCGGAGCAGCATGGTGGAAGGAAGCAGCTCACTTCACTGCAGCCAAGAAGCAGAGAGAGGGGGAAACAGCCAGTGCTAGAAGGTTCCCTAGGGTCATCAGGGGCCCCAGCCCATTGGATAATGCCACCCATATTCAGGACTTGTCTACATCAGTTTACTGTCTCTCCTACCAAATATCTGAAAACACGTTCACAGTCACACTCAAAAATATGTGTTACTATTTTCTAAGGAGTTTCCCAATCAAATCAGGTTGTCACTCAAAATTAGCCATTACATGCAGCATGTAACTTCCTCTTACATTCCTCACTAAGTCATGTGTTTCTTGAATTTAATAATCATGTTTTATGCATCTTTATATCCCTACTTTTTTTTACAGAATATCCAGGATATAATAAGCACTCAATAAATATTTGCTCAATGTGTGAGTAAAATAAACCAATTCCAGAGAATGTTAAACAAAGTAATATCACAGAAGGAGTAGAGTGCAGCCTCCCATGAAAGCTGCTTTGAAAAGCCAGGCATTCTAGCTTTGACGTGATCTCTGGCATATTTGTTTAAAAAGTGGTCCCTATTCAGCATCTCACTCACTATATAAAAAGTGCCTAACTGAACTCATGTGTGTATTACTCTTAACCCATTAGAAAGAACCAAGAGAAGTATTTTAATATTCCAACAAAAAGCACTCAAAACAAAAAGAATTGGTGTTGAATGTGATAGAAATAAAACTATTTTATGCATCCAAATTCCTTTTGCCATCTTTATTTTTTAATAAATTGCTTAGGTATTTCATACATAACTTTTTAAAATTCTTTTTAAATTATTTTATTCAAAGCATTTAAAAACTGAGTCTGAAGCAGACAGCTGCTTTATGAAATGGAATACACTCATGCTTAGATGAGATGTCAGGACAAAAAATGCCTTTTACTGGACTAAGGAAGAGCAAACAATCACAAATATGAGCTGCAGGGTCTGTGGTGTCAGTTTTGTAACATTGCAGTTCTCCTCGGGGACCCCTTTCAAAAACCAGAATTTGCCGCATTATCTCCTCATTGCATGTCTGAGACCCCTCCAAGCCTGCCCCAGAGCACCCACTGCATGCGCCATACTTGCATGCTTGCGAGGAGGGCCATCAGTCCCTGCAAAGGGAATTCTGGCCCTGATGGCTCATCATGGCTGCTTGTCTCCAGTAGCTGATTAGTGCACCTCACAAAGCACTGATTCAAACCTTTTTTATTAAAATCCCATCCAGTGGTAGCGAGATAGCTGAGCCAGAAAGGCATTCATTCAAACACTATCATGGCCCATAACGCTGACATTTTTTGCAATCTGCTCTCCCACTTTTCTAATCGTTGATTTAATAACAAGTTTCTGAGTGTTAGTCTTACCCTTTGTTGCCAACATGGAAATTTGAAGATACTTTTATTCATGTTGCTCTATGGAAATTTGGTTTTAATCTCCCATGTGATGTTATAACAAAAGAGAGGTAAGTATACAACTGGATAAATAGGAAAACTTCAGTATTCTTTCATTTCTCCAGGGGAAGTGAAAGTATATACCAGAGAAAATACTGCACCTCATTTTAAATGATAGAATTCACTTTTCTGACATTTTTAGTTTGTTTTCCAACAATTTTTCTTTTTATCTCTAGGACTATACCTCATTAAAATACTTGTTATACCCTCCTTATCCTTGTGCTGTATATACCAAGATCTCTCATGGATGCCTGAACCACAGAAAGTACTAAATCTTAATATATTACATTTTTGTTCTGCATACATGCAGTAATTTTTAGAGACACTGAAAAAAAGGACAATTATTTATATTGTGCCACAAAAGAGCCTGATGTCAAAAAACATCATTATGCTTACTCAATCAGTACATAACAGGGAATTTATAAATTGTTTACTTTTAGAATTTTTCACTTACTATCTTTGGGCTGTGATAGACAGTAGATAACAAACTAAGGAAAGCTTAATCATAGATAAATGGAGACTATCCTATATCCTTGTCCATTACTTCTAAAATTCCAGCCCTACTATATCATATAGCAAGTGTGTATAGTTTTTGGAGTTATTAACAAAATTGTGTTTTGCATAACATACTGCATAGTCACAGATACTTTGAATCTGATCCTAATTTGGCAGTTTCTTCATGGTTCTAAGTGGGCTATATCTGGCTTTTTCTCTGACTTCTCCATTTAGCTTCTGAGTGGTCTGCCTCTGAAGCATTACCTGCCGATCACTAGCTGATTGGCTGTCTTGTTTTTGACCACATCCATCAGCAAAGAATGACCTCTTGCAAGACAGGAATGCTCCTCTTGGAAGCTGTTCTGATCTGCAGAGGGCTCTTCTCAGATCCAGGCTATCTAGAGTTCTCCCTGCTAAACTTCTTGCTGATGCACTTTTTATTTTTGCTGTAGCTGTCAGGGATCTCCTTCTTAATTGTTCACTCCCAAGAGCTCCAGTGTTCTTGACAGTGACCTTCAGCATGAACTTGCACTTGCTCTGTTCTGAATATACAGCCCTGATGCACAGATGCTGAACTTGTCTCTTGTAAACACCATCTTTCCCCCTCAACAGTCTCTGTACCTTTGCTTTGGCCCTATGGCACATGAACCTCCTTTTGTGCAAGGACTTTTCTACCTCATTACTGGGGCTCCACATAAAGATAATAGAGCTTGGTCTCCCTACCTGGCCCCCTCTCAGCATGAAATTTCTCCCCTCTTTTGAGCTGGCATAAGAGACCAGGGGCTGGCATTTTAAGAAGCTATATTGAGTTTTGAGCTTTGAGATTACAAGTGGGGAGATCCATGGTGGGGGAGCTATATCTTCATGGTTGCACCCACTTGTTATAGAGTTTCTGCAACACAAAGCTGGGAGACTGAGGTAGGCAACAACTTGGCCCGTGCATGGTGACCCTGGAGCACCATGGAGACCCTGGAGCTCTGCGGGTGGTGCCCACCAGAATGGATTTCTGTCACATTGAGTTAGGAAGGGGGTGAGTAAGCAGACTGTGGCTCAAAGGTCATAGTGTCTTGCTCTTTCTACAGAGTTTTAGTAGATGTTCTTGAATAGCTGTTTTCCTAACTTATAACTTAGCACAACTTTCAGAGAATCCGAGTGATTGTTTTATATTTTCAGCAGTTAAATGGTGGTTTTGGTGGAAAGAGCATTAGCAAATCTCCTAACTGTGCCATTTGGGAAGTCAGCCTCTACATTTAAATGCTTGCAATCCTGGGGGTGAACTTAAATATTTACTTTCCATTCATTATAGGTTCAGAAGAATGCCATTTTTATTAACCAGTGTACTGTTTTATAAATTCTAATATATATGGGTCCCAACATCTCAGTAAGATAATTTCTTTGACGATTAAGATAAATCTTTTATTCTCAATAGCATATTCTCAAGGTTTTTTTCCTGAGCCAAACAAAAAGCAATATTTTACTCTTAAATTTTCCATAATGACAGTTGTCTTTGTCCTTTTGGGCTGCTATAAAAAGACATCATTGCCTGCATGGATTATAGAAGTTCATTTCTTTAGTTTCAGAGGCAGAGAAGTCCAGGATCAAAGTACTGACAATTTCAGTGTCAAGTGAGAGCCCTTCCTGGATCACCAATGGTGCTTTCTTGCTGTGTACTATTAAGAAAAGAGACAGGCAAGTTCCCATGGGCCTTCTTTTAAGGGTCCCAATCCTATTCAAGACAAAGTCATCCCTTAAAAGGTCCCATTTCCTAGTACCATCACCTTATCGGTCAGGATTTGAACACAGGAATTTTGAGAGGACATTTATTTCTCCTGCTTGGACTGCATGCATGCATTTGGTAGCAGTTAACTGATATCAACTGATTTTATCATCCCGGAGATTTCTGATATGGGTTGAGCTGTGAGACTCAAAGCTTCATTCAGGTGGGTCTTAAATCCTAGTACTTCAATATGTGACCTTCTTTAGAAATTTAGTTAGTTAATGTCTTAACGCAACAGGCTGAGCTTTCTTTACAAAAGGGAGCATTTGCACCGAGACACATGCACACAGGGAAAATGTTACATGAAAGCTGAACAGATGCTGCCACAAGCTCAGACTCTCAAGAGCTGGCAGGATGGTTTCTTCTTCAGGACCTTCAGAGAGGGTGAAGTCTTTCCAACCTTCCATCTTAGATTTCTGTCCTTCAATAATTTGAGCCCACATATTTCTATGGCTGAAGATATGCAGTTTACAGTCTGTCATGCTTATTTATGAAACTCCTAGCACCAAATGTGAATGCCATGCTGATAGAAAATGATTTCTTTCTACCTAGTAAGTCACTCCAAATTTTCTAAAATCTATTCAAAGTTCATATATGTCTGGAAGACCTCAGATTATGATAAAACTGACCCTTTAAAATAAACAGTGGTATAAGATGAAGATTACACAGTGGCTAGTAGATTCTATCTCATGGAACCCATCATAAGATGCATTGGGAAAAGTGCATTTTAATATGAAACTTCAGTAGAAGATGAATAAATCTACTGGTAAATAGGAAAGAAAGAATACAGACATACCATCCACGTGAGAGAAAGAAAGTCAGTGTAAATTTTATCTCCTACTCTATTCTAGGATTTCACAATCATCTACTCATTTATTGAGAATTTTGGTTTGCCAGGCTCATCTAGTCCCAGTGTTTGTTAGATGTCTGTTGAAATAAAGTGAAGCAGCAAGTATATCTTTAACTCCTTGGCAATGCACTGTCGTCTCTGCTTAGTTACTGCTATTTCCAGTTGGTTAAAAACTCATCTTTGTCCCCAGGTTCTTAGTGACTGCTAAACCCATCCTGCTAGTATTTCCCTTTATCTCCAACCAAAGGCACAGGGTCAGGTCACCACCAAGGGCTGATTTCTGTACCCTAATAGTTAGGTACAAATTTTGGGGGGTTTCTGAAAGGCCCCTGACATGAGGACAAAACTGTTAAGGAAAACAACCAAATAATGATAAGCATAAACTGGCCTGTGATTATCTCAGTGTCCAGGATGGTCATCTGTAAGGCCAAAAGATAAATTTGACAACTCATTTGTATGCATGTTGAGCCTTCTGGCTGAGTGTTGGGAGGGTACCAGGATCAAACTCACAACCTCACGCTTACCAGGCAGGCACTTATACCACTGATCTAAATCCCCAGCCCTGGCTGAGATATATTTAAAAACGAAAAGAAAATTCATTTTGTCTCTAGTTAGCTTCTTGACCATAGGCCTTTGTGATGTTTCTACAAATCACATTGAAAATAAAAGACATTAATTAATGGTATAACTTGTCAGTTTCAATTAAATATTTGTAATTAACAATAGAAATCCAAATAATAAACATAATTTTAATATTAAAAAGACATCCCAGTCTCTTCCTTGTGTAACTTGGTCTTATATTAAATTTTTTTATTTAGAGAGAAAAAGAAAAACATAAAAAGGGTAGAAATAAAACAGAATTTCAAAAAAATAACAGTACAAAATCATTGATTGATAAATTACATATTGTTACCTTATAAAATGAAAGCATAAAAAGTGGACAATCAATGACAATGCAAATTATCCTGTTTGAAAAGTGAAAACTTTATTCAATCTGAAGAGAAACCAGAGTATATTAGATGATTTTTGAGAAAAAAATTTTTTTGAATTTTATTTTGAAAGTACTAAAAATACAACAGAACAACACAGAACAAAACCAATTGACACAATGCACTGAAATTGGTACAGAACTTCAGAGCACGATACTGAGATAACAGTAATAGGTACCATAGTTATCTCGTTATCTTCACAGTAATTGTCTGTTCAATCAGGTATAGCAAAATCAAACCAAAAACAGAACATTATAAAACCAAAAAGAATATTGAAGAGAGCAAAACAATTAATCAGAACAAAGCAAAACAGTGAAAACAACATTTGCCTTCAAACAGAAGACAGAAGGAAATTCCCATATATGGTCATCCTCCCAAGAGATGCTCAGACCTCGGCTTACAGGAGATGCTGACTGGTTCTCCTCCTCGCTCGCGCCAGGGGTGCTTACCAGGAAGGCAAGCGAATTGCTTTCTTCTTTACCAAGTAAACATTGCATTTCTCCCTCAGCATATATTATAATTTACATAAGTTGATTTTCTTTTTCCTCTGGCATGCAAGAAACTCTGATGTTGTAGACACTATAAAAACAACTCTTGGGAATCTTTTCCTTCCATTAAGACACAAGTGTGTGTGAGGTTAGACCATGGTGCCGGGAGTGAGAATCCCACTTTGCCAAAGCTCCAGATGTGCAACTGTGCGTTAGCATTTGCATCACTTTTTTCCATACCGAGCACACAATTCTGCTTCATGTCTCCCTGGTGCTTGTTGTATTCTACAAACTTCTTGCCCTGAAGTGCCTAGAGCTGGCTGCTTCCTTTGTACAGAGGAGATGACAATGAGTTTGCTCCTTGTGCATGTTTTGGTACCACAAGAGACATGTTCATCTGAGGGAACCCCATCAGTATGGTGAGGGGGAGCTCTAAATTCTTTCTCATCTTTTTCTTTTGCTAGTACCAGATTGTTAAACTTAAAACTTATTTTTTTGTCCTCAAATTGGAAAGTTAACTGGTGAGTCTGATTAAATGCTTTGCTCTAAAATCCTCAGGCTTTGTTAACAGTCTGTTGGCATTTAAACATGAAAATGTGGTTTGGCCTCTTAGAGTAAGAAACTATGTTAAAATTATAAGACATAAATGCTTTCCTATCACAGTGACAATATTCTCAGCATTTGAACTATTCTGTATCTGGAAGATGTGGAGAAACAGGAGAGCCACACACTGGTGACAGACACAGAGACAGTGCCCTACAGCAGGGATTGACCAAATGCAACAGAGATACACATGCATTTGCCCTTCACCCAGCAATCCTTTCTTAGCAAGTGCACTGAAAATACATTTCCAACCGTCTGAGCAATATTACATGAGTTTGTTAATTCACTGTAAGGTTATTTACAGTAACAAAAATTCCAGTCAGCCCAAATGTCCATCAATAAAGAGTTGGTTGAATAAGTTTTGATGTAGCTACATAACACAATAGAGCATACCATAAAAGGAAAAGAAAAAATATATCTTCTAATTAGAGCAATTTCTTGGTTATATGATACAATTTGGAAGTTAAAGAAATATATAGAAATGCTTTTATAAAATAAATATACACATTTCTAGTTTGCAAAAGTAAATGCTAGCAAGCAAACCCTAATTAAAGTGGGAAATAATGAGCTAAAACTTTCCTAAATGTATTTCTTAACATTTGACTTAAGAAAAAATGGTTTTTCATGTTTAAAACATAAAATAAATGAATATAAATAAATCTAAAAATAAGAATATGCTTGAATCTATTGTAAGACAAGATAATGACAATTTAAAAGAAAAAGATTTATTTTAAATGTTTTGAGACTGGTATTTTAGCTACAGTAACTTAGGGAACATATTCTAAAGAAAAATAAAGCTTCAAAAAATCATGAACTTCCATAGTCAAATGTTTAACTGTAATATTATCGTCAATCACTTTGAAACTATCCCAGATATAGTATAGTAATGAAGATAAAAATTATGTTAATATTGTTATGAACCAAATGTGTAATAAAAGAATTATAAGTATAAAATTACAGGTGATTTGTAAAAAACTTGTTATTTACCACTCAAATTTAATGCACCTGTATGAATCCATAAATTTTTAAAACTAAATATTTCATATGTACATTCATTTAAATGGAGCAGAAGAAATGACAACCCAGCTGCACTGGACATCCATGAACCTGCCTATCTGCTCTGTGTATTTTCCCTCACCCCAAAAGAGAGATCCTTAAAGGGAGAGATCCTTAAAGGGATAGTCATTCAGTGCAGGAAGGAAACACATAAGATGAGCCTAGAACAGATGGCCCCAGAGATCAATGAAGCTATCAAAGCCTCATAGATCATATTAAGAGGAAACAAAGCTATCACAAAGGAATTTCAGTTTGACAAAGATGAGACATTTTTAATTAAAGAATAGTTAATGCAAGTGATTGAAATACAGTAAAATATTTAAAACAATATATATTTAAATTACCATTAAAGAATGAAAGAAAAAAGCTAAATAGAAGGAAACCTTATGAGAGGTGAATGAAATAGATGAATTAATTAGATTAAGATATTTATCCTACCAAAAGACATTGTTGTTAGATATTCTAAAAATACTGCCCCCTGCCTCTAAACTCACTTATTCTGTCATTTTTGCCACTTTCTGAAGCAGTTCTGGAAGTTCTGTTTTGTGACTATAATTATAAATTGTGATTTTAAAAAGTGAAGTGAATATTGCTGCCTGGTAGCATCCAACAAAAGGGTAGACTTGTAAAATACTAGTGTGTCCTCACACACCTTCTTCAGTGTGTGACTTTCAGCTCTTCGTCAAAGTCAACCTGACCTTGAAAAGTAAACGGTTTGAATTGATTCAGGGCATTGTGGCAGCCACAGAAGCCCAACTAACGACATTAACGAAAGAAGATTTCCAGAAATGCTTCAGAAAGTAGAAATACATTTGAAGGGAGAGCAAGTATTTTGAGGAAAAATAATATGTCTTTACTGTCTTTAAAACATAACTATTAATTACATCTTTCTGTCACACCTTATATTAAGCATTATGGGAGCAACTAGCATTTTACCTTCATAGTTTGAAAGTTGACAATTGAAAATAAACTAAGAATTTATCTTATCTTTTCTTTGAAAGCTACTTTTCAGGGTAAGCAAATTCCCTGATTGATAAGAGAAAATTCTTATTAAAAAAAACTTTTCAATAACTCTAGAAACAATCATTAGAATCAAAAGCATCATGATTTTGAAACTTCCAAAGTAATAATAGATTCAGCAAGGATCATTAAATCCATAAAACCATTTGATGAAAGATTGATGGGAAATTTCATAATGTAGTTATCAACCTGTCTTAGCATCGTGAAAAGTGGGACAATACAACATTGTGTGTCTCCTAAAATAATGTGCTGTGAAGGGCACATTATCATCTTCTCCCCTGAAGAGAACAAAATATGAACAGGTAACCGAGTGGAAAATTCTAAAGTGTGGGATTTCTAAAAGATAACTGATCTTTTTTCTGAAGTATACAATGATTAAATGACATATGGAATATGCTTCTTAAAGAGAAAAATAAGAGCTGGAAGGAAAGGGCAATAGATTAAGCAACTGTACCAAAATATAGTTGATATTGTATAATGGATGTAGAGAAGTTTATTAAACCAATCTCTCCTTCAGTTTTGTTTAAAACCTTTCTTAGTAAAAAGTTAAGAAATTGTTTTGTTTTGTGGTATATATACATCCAGGAGCAATTTGGACTGTTCAGTTCTCCAAAATACAGTTATAGGAAAACTATAAAGGACAAAAAATCAAAATTCATCTTAGGTAAACTGGCTACTAGTTTTAGCTGAGTTCTCTAATTATAGTTGTTGGATTCATAATAATAAACATTCTTTTTAAAGAGATTGAAATATCTCAAAGTACTATGCTATATGGATACTTCCTGTTTTGAGATAAATAAATGAGTATTGGAATTTTCTCTCTTCAAAAATTGGAGATTGTGTCTATGAGCCTACCTTCTGCCCAACCAAGTTAGTGATCACCTAAATCCCAGAACATTGCCTTTCTAGGGTCATTGAAGGTTAAAAAACAATGTTCCACCTGATAGGAAACCAAAAAAAAAAAAAAAAAAAAGCAGGAGTAGCTTGCCCATCAACCACAGAATGGATGAGAAAGATATGGCATTTTATATGATGGGAAGCTACTCAGCTACGAGGAAGGATAATCTCAAGGCTCTTATAGATAAATGGATGCAACTCGTAATCATGCATTCACATAAGTGAACATCACATTGTCTCCCTAGTATAAAAAAACTGAAGGAGTTGGTGGGATCCAAATGTACCATAGATATTGTGAAAGTGAAGGGGGAGGAATTGTCTAAAAAGGGAAAGTGGTTAATTCCCTATTATTTTATTATAAAGTCCTCCATTGCTTTCACTGTTTTGTTTTGATTGGCTTTATTCTGTTTTATTTTACTTGGTTCTATTCTCTTAGAAATTAAAAAGAGAAAGAGGAATCATTATCTTGGTTATGATTACATAACGTTCACTACTATGTGCTGCTTGTAGTACAAGACATCATTCGTTCACCAAGTTAAAATTCATTAGAAATGTTTGCTTATCGTGCAGAGCTCTCACGAAGCAAATTACTCACAGTCCAAAATTGTGCTGGACGTATTACATTCAGTAAGTCATAGTGTAAACTTACATCATGGCTCAATTTACAAAACAAAGACATTTTAATAGAGGATGTGGGTATAATCTCACCAGTGAATCACACAGCCACGTGAAATATTATCTTTCACTTCTTATCTGAGTCCCACCACATGATCAGATAGAGTTATTTAACACATACGCACCACCTTTCCTGCAGCTTTTAATCATTCTCTCTGCCATATCAGCACCTCGTGTGTGGTTAACCATCATTCTAGGTTTTCTCTTACCTCTTTCTAGGTTTTCAGTTATCTACTCTTCATATTCCATGATTCACACCTGAGATTTGGAATTTCCTAATAGCAGTGTTACTGCTTTTATTAAAGTCACCATTTTCCATGTTCATTTTGTCAACCCTTTATACTGAATTGCTATCCAAGAATTCACAAGACTGACCACAGTATACCACCCAAATAGACACTGGTGCCAGAGATATAGGCCTGAGGAAGATAATTGCATAAGTGGTCAATCTATCGGCAATATTTTACTTCTCTGTGGAATGATATAATTATAGGATCTGGGATAATGGATGCTTAGGTAACGAGCCGTTCTGTATAAATCAAAGCAATCATATGCAATTCTTCTCCATAGGGAGGTAGCAAATCACCTGAGGAAGTTTATGAAATGATTTGAGGGTAGGGAAAGAAGGGCTAGGAATCATTTTTTAAAATTTTCCAGTAATTATGGCAAGCACTTCTTTCAATGCAAACCAATGAGGGAAAGGGTGCTAACTTTGATAGGATAAAGAGTCCCAAAGGATTTGCATTGAGGAGGAAGCACACAGGTTGTTGGCTTGCAAGCAGAAAATAGAAAGGGATCAAGTCTAGGCTGAGGAAAGAGCAGGACCATAAGGGAGGAAAGTTTTGTCTGAGAAATTGTAGTGTGATATCATGAGAGCTTAGGATGCTTATCAAAATGCCATCGGAGGGGCTTGGATTTAGCTCAGTGGCATAAGCGCCTTCCTTGCAAGTGTGCGGTCATGAGTTTGATCCCTGGTAGCAATAAAAATGATAAAGACAAAAAAAATAGTAAAATGTCATCAGAGAGGAAACTAGGAAGAGAGGCAATTGTTCATTCCAAATTTAAGGGATTCCATTTCTTTACAAGACACTGCATATGTGTAAATAACGTCTTACTTAAACTTTGTCTTGCAACCAAAATTCTTGTCTCTGATGTCTGACCTGAATGGAAAGATTTTAAACAAACAACGCAGTGAAAGCTCTTCTTGTTGCTATATTCAAAATGCTGCCAACTCCCACCTGAATATAGAACTCCCAAGTTCAAACAAGTATCTGTTTGCAGTAGGCTCACTTGGTGCTTGAAAACTGTCACCAGAAAGCAACAGATGTCTCAGTAACAACCAAGGAGGCCAAAAAGACAAAGGAACCCATACACAGAGCATCTGGAAGGACAGGACAGGATGGTAAGGGGCTTCGCTGAAGGTTCTTGAAAGCACAGTGGCCTTTCTTTTCTCTGCTGCAGGATGTAACTCAGCAGAATATGTGAGCTGAATAAGCAAGAGTTGGTCGTGAAGACCAAATTGGTACAGTTCAAAATGCATGGATTGTATCCTATCCTATGCAGGTCTGCATGAAAAGCAGAAAGAAGTTGATGATCCAGTACTTATAAATTTAAAGAACATTAGGAAAAATTGTTTTAAGATTTATTTAGGCTGGTCTAGCCCATCATCATAGACAATATGACTTAAACAACAAGCACTGAGTTTCTCATCATTCTGAGGTCTAGAAAGCCAAAGATCACTTTCTGTATTTGGTAAGGGTCTACTTCCTGGTCTGCAGACAGCATCTTCTCTCTGTGTCCGCATAGAGTGAAGCACAGAAAGAGGAGGCAAGCTATTTCCTCTCTCTCCTTAAAAAGTTACCAGTCCCATGATGAGGACTCCACCTCCTGAGGGCTCCACCCGTCATATGTTCCCATTGCACACTAAGATTGGGTGGACACAAATATTCAGTCCATAACATGCCTTTCCATAGACTGTTTCCCAGTAATTGTGACGTGGGGCTAACAATTTTTATATTACTCATTCCTTGCAGGTTGCCAGGTCTGTTTTTCAAAATGCATGTGCTATTTGGCTGGGGAAGATTGCAGCAGCAAAGTTAAACCTTTTTCTCCCTGATTCACCTCTTGGACACGGCAGATGTTGAGCAAACAGTTGGGACAGAGAGCAAAGAAAAGTTTGGTGCAAAGGATGAAATCAGTGCAGTGAACTGTTCAGACTAAATGCATCAGTTTGAGAGCATGAGCTAGCTGAAGGAAAGAGAATCCTGCAGGGGCATGAGAGAAAAAGAAGAAAAGGCCCCCCAAAAGGTTTCACAACTTCCCAGTTGTCCTGAGGTCAACATTGCTTGTTTGCATTTGCTTTCATTTCTTACTCCTGAATTTTGACTTTAAGGTAGTGTGTTATTCAACTTTATGGTACTGGTAACAAAATACCTGAGATAATCAACCTAAAGCAGAAAAGGTTTATTCTGGCCCACAGTTTAAGAGTTCCAATCTGTGGTTAATTGGACCCATTACTTTGCATCTGTGCTAAAGCAGCACATCATGATGGGAGGGCATGATGGAGCCAGGTGCTCACCTCATGGTGGTTAGGAAGAAAATACAGAGAGAGTAGGAGACCAGAGCCCCAAAACTCCCTTCAAGGGCACATCCACAATGACCTAACTTCCTGCTGTTAGGCTCCACCCTCCTAGGTTCCGATATCTCCCAGTTGTGCCTAGGGACTAAGCCTTAAATCAATAAGCCTTTGGAATACACCCCAGAAGAAAACAAGTAGCTGGTAGCATGGTCAGGACAGTGGTAATCAGTGTTAGCAGGGTATAACTTAGCTCCCGTCAGGGTCTCCACTAATGAATCTTTCTTTTTTCCTTCTGAAGCTCCATCTTTCCATTGCACCCACCACACATGTACATGCAACCAAACATTCATTCCAGGTCCCATTGCCAGTCACCTAGTTTTCTACTAAATTTCTGATCAATGTTTTTCTGACTTCACTGTAAGTTCTAAA
The DNA here is from genome assembly GCF_034190915.1 of Cavia porcellus. Taxonomy (NCBI): domain Eukaryota; kingdom Metazoa; phylum Chordata; class Mammalia; order Rodentia; family Caviidae; genus Cavia; species Cavia porcellus. The sequence goes on along the minus strand of NW_026947494.1, from coordinate 74,366,206 downwards.
AGTTCCAGTTCCTGACTAGCTTCAGGCACTCTGATGTGTAGCTCGGTTAGAATTAGGGGTCGACAGGTAAAAGTCCTGCTGCAGTTTGCCCCCAAAGACAGGAGACACTGCAGAGACACCCCCAAAGCAATGGAAATCTGTTCCTTTCGTGTGTTCCATGTATGTGCCAGAGTCTTTGAAATCAGCCCAACTTCAACTGTGCCACAATTTTAGCAATAACTTATTCAGTCTTTTTTAGTTGTGGGATAAGAGACAGACAAGTTTTATGAACAGGAAAGCTCTCCAGTGACCTTGTCAGATATGTATGTACTGTGAGAGAATGGAGAGGCAGGAACTTCACTCTCCCTCATCAATAGTGTCTCCAGGTGTCATCCTGACCTCTCACTTGCTAAAGACTTAGCCAACCAACTACCTGGTCCCACAGGACCTCCAGAGAGGGGGTGATAAGTTCTTCCGTGGACCATGATACACCCTAACCATGTCCTTACACACCCAAATGAGGGGAAAATGCAAGTTAATCAAGGAGCTGAATGTCCCTACAGATACTGGTCCAGCCCTGTCACTCTGAAGATAAGACTGCGGGTCTTTATGAATGCCCACATCCATCTAAAACACCATGCTGTTAAAAATGCACCATAATAGATGTGTTCTTGGCTGTTACGATTAAAAACATTAGTAGGAGACTGCATCGTGCAGCGAAAGAACACACAATAGAATATTAATCTTTGCTTGGGTGTTAACCGGCCATGTGGCTTTAGATCCATCATTTACCTCCCTGGGCCTTAAAGACAAAGGTCTTTAAGATAAAGACACTGAATAGAACTCCAACACCAGGTTCCTTGCCTTTTTCAGGAGATAAGAAGAGTCTGGTAATGAATGAACTCCTAGGTTTGTAAGGAAACGGGGCTTGATAGTAAAACTGAAGTTAAAATTTTAAAGCCAAATAATGTGAGTTGGCAAATTCATTGCAAGGCCAGCTAAAGTCACCCTTGTTCTAGTAAGTGTTTCTTATTGTTTTCAAATATTACTGTCTGAATAAGGACCATTTTGGAGTATTTGGGATCTTATTCAAATTGAGGTTTTCAAAGAGTTTCTACTGAAAAAGACTCTCAAATTCAAAACTTTACTACCCATCAGGGCAGTATTTTAGCACAAGGAAGCACTATGCTTCTCATTCCTCTGAATACCACCAGCAAAGACTTTCCAGAAGTAAGTCTCTGTGTTCTTCTCTAAGCTTGTCTCATGGACAAAGATTTAGTATGAGTAGAATTAGTCTGTCATCTGACACTGACTTCTCAGTAGGGAGTTTGGATTTTCCCCAGAATCTGTCCTGATAAGACTCCATGCCATATCGTTTTCACATTCTTCAGACCTGGAATTTGGCATGATGGTTCCTACCCACATATACAGAGAATGAATGACCAGCATGGAAGGAAGCAGAGAGAGTCAAAGGAAAAAGATATAATTCAGTCTGAAGTACAAGTGGCATTTGTAGCCACAATTGCTGGAGCAATAGCCAAACAACAGATTTGTGAGCTAACTTCTCACAAATATGTGATAGCTCATAAGCTACATGTGAGCAGACCAGTCCCTGTAATTTTGATTTTTGCATGACTTTATTAGATATCTCTTTCTGTTTCTGCCTGTCATTTGAAGTACATGTTCCTATTTCTATCCTCAACCACAAAAGGTATATAAATACACCAAGGACCTTGAGATCTTAGAAAAAATACACAGAAAGGAATTCAAATATGTGATCACAGTTGTCCTTGAGAAGGAAACTTCCTGTGGTTTTCTCCAACATGAATGTTCCTTCCATTGGAGCCACTGAAGAGGGCAGAGTTCAGCAGGTTGACATCAAGGATAAGACCAGATTGTGCTTCATAAGTAGCAAGATTGGGTGGTCAGAATGAATGCAAGAACTAAGGTGAGAGGGGAGCTGCCAAAGGTGGGCACAGGAGACCACTGCAGAGACATGAAACCTCCCAGACAGAAGCAGGTAGGTATGCCCAGACTCTGGAAAGGGTGTCAAAGAGTCCCCGCTCCTGCCTCAGCTTCCACACAGCTCTGTACTGAGCTAAATACAGTTGTCATTGAGTATCTTGGAGCATTTGTTCAAAGACCTGCAAGTACCATATCCTGGAATGTTTGAGTCCTTTCTAAAAAATGGTTTAGTATTTACATACAATACACATATCTTCCCTTATACTTTGAGTATTTTAGATTACCTATTTTGTATAAATAGTTGTTATCTTTTATGGTTGAAAAATCCTTCCAGATGATGTCAGGGGAATCAGAGCAGCCAAAGGCAGACTATGGTGGTGAGACTGGGTGAGAGATGACAGCCATGTCAGGTTGTTCATGCCTGCAGACCCATAGATCTAGCCCAGATCCCAAGGGGTTTCCATTCCAACAGTGAACAGAGACATGTGGGGCCCCATAGCAGAAGGATCTAGGTCTGCTGAGTGACACAGACTTGGGCATACACATGTGTTCCTCTGAAAGTCTAGAGTAGCTCTGCTTAGTGCTTCCTGTTCAGTGCTGTGATCACAAGCCTGCTGCTTCTCTGTGCTGCACTGTTTTGGAAACTTCTTGACAAATTCCCTTCCAGATGACTACTGAAGACCTCAATGCCATTTGGCAGTGCCCAGAGAAATTGGAGGTGACAGTCCTAGAGACAGACACAGGGGGGCAACACTAAGTGGATGAACTAGCTTGTACTTCTTCATGTAGATACTAGACTTGATTATGGCAAGCTCAGGTACATTCCCAGGGAAAACACAATACAGGTTATGCATTTCTAAAATAAAATCCAAATTTTCTAAAGTCCAAAAGCACTGGAGCATTGCTTTTGGATTTCAGAATGGAGAAATCCAAATGGAGATTTCCAGCCTCATTTTGTGTCATGTGTAGTCAAGAGGTGAAACACCCTAAAACTGATGTATATAATTACCTTTATGTTACATGTATCAGGTATATGTTAAACAAATTAATTTTGTGTTTAGATTTGGGCCTCATTCCCAAGGTATCTCATTATGTATATGCACATATCCTGAATTCAAAGATTCTCAAATCATAGCAGTTCTGGTCCCAGCCATTTCAGGTAAGCCATCCTCCACCTGTCTCTGGACCAGTGACCATGGTTAGTAGCAGGGGAAGACACATGGGAGATGCATCGAGGTACTGACTCTCACTCTGGAGTTGTAGATAATGGCCAAGTATTTTGTGCTCTATTTGTGCCACCTGTAAACTTACAGGACATACCAGCTGTGTTGGTATTTATTGTGGCTGTCCTGAGGACAGCTCCCTGGGTGAGTGAAATGGTCCGTTTCTTACCATCTGGTGTCCTAGAGCAGAGTGAGCAGGAAGCATTATAATTATCATGGATCTTTAGGTGACGACAGATAGAGAGGAAGGAGAACAAGTGAGCCAGGCCCCTGAAGTTCACCAAATGCAGTGTCCTTGAACTTGACCAAGGACTCACAGAGCAGACACAGTCACTCTCCTCTCCAGCAAGTGGCTGATAGACCCAAGGGAAGATAGTCTACCAATGACACCTGCATTCACACACCAGATCTCAGAGTGCCCAGTTGCTAGCTGGCTTTTTCTTACTTCATAACACTTGCACACTCTTCCTGGAGATTAGCATTCTATACATTTCAGAGATGAGCCCACTGAGGCTCAGCTTTCACACTTACGGGGCAAGCCAGCATTCAGCCTGGCCCAGGGGACTCTGGAACCCATGTGTGTAATGCCAAGTAGTGGTTCACAGAATCTTTCAGAAGAGTCCCCTTCTCACTTTTAAAGGTCATAGAAGGCCACAAAAGACCTTGGTTTGATTGTTGGTTTGATTGTAGATAGATAGATGATAGAGAAAATGCATATGCATATTCATACACATATTTTTTCTAGACAGTAAGACAACATTTTAAATATGTTTATTAATTCATTAAAAACTAATAACAGATTAACATTACAGGTTAACAGAAGCAAACTATCTTATAAAAATAACTTATGAGGGGAAAAAAAGTTTTTAAAAATTTGAATGATATGGTTTCACATTTTTAACAATTTTTCACATGTGGCCCATAATAGAAGATTCTCGTGTTTAATTCTATATTCAGTCTGCTACAATATCATGTAGCCTACTTTAAAATTCCCACAGCTAAGTTGTACATGGATAGTGAAAAATGCCTTCATCTGATTATGAAAAGTTTGTAATTCGCGGCACCTGGGAAGAGGATGAGGCCCCCCAAGGTCTGCTGACCACACTGTGAGAAAGGCTGCCCCACACCACCTGCCCTGTGTGGAGAGGGAGCCCCCGACTGTGCTTACTCTGGACACATTGTCCCTGGTGTAGCCCACACGCTTGGCACAGGACCTGCTCTGTGGGTGGGGCTGCTTAACATTGCTTCAGAGAGCTCAAGATTGAGATTCCCTCCAAGAAAGGCTTCACACTGGCCAGTGTGAGGCCAGGAGAGTCACTTTAGCACTGTCTGATCCCCACAGGCCATATTTCTTAGCAACTGAGGTCCATACGCCCTGGGGAGCAACACCTCCCCTGCGTCTTTCTCTAGGAGACCCCACCTAGCCATCCGCCCATCTTCTGAGCAGAGGTAGTTTATTCCTTTTTGAAAATCCTTGGAACCATATGAATTGCAGATTTCAGACTTCTTGAGTTTTGGGAGTATTTACATATATATAATAAGATATCTCTGGGATGAGACCTAAGTCTAAACAAAAGATTCATTTGTTATTATACATATTATAAGCATAGCCTGGAGGGTATTTTATACAATATTTTAGTGTGCTTACCATTCTGTTGCATTTGAAACAAGACCAGGTGTGTAATTTTTCGTTTGTGACATGATGCTGGTACTCACAAAGTTTCAAATTTTAGATGATTTTTGAATTTTATATTTTTGGGTTAGTGATGCTCAACCATATCTTTGTCTAAAGATCATGCTCAAAATGATTAGAGTATTTTACTGTGATTCCGAGGGTGGTTTTTAATTTGACTGCAACTACGGCATCCTATATGTGATGGGGAAGGAGAGAGGATCTTCCTGCCACTGTCCCTTGATTGGGATCACTGCAGTCAGGGAAGCACGCAGGGTTTAACAGCTGAACTGAACTTTAGATAAGGGAAGTAGACAGGCAGGGACCAGCATCACTTCGGTGTTCCAGAGCCAGGTTATGGAGATAAGCAACAGGCAGGAAGAAAAGCAAAAAAAGGAAATAGAGGCCAGCATCATGAACTTAAATCAGGCTACTGAATTACAATGAAGACCAATTCCTTCTGGCTCTATTTGAGGTTAAGAATATCACTTAGTTCTGATTCCTCTTTGGCACAGTGCATACCTCACCCCATTTCCTTAATAGGGTACTTTTCCTTATTCAGCTCAATGAGTAGTAGACTTAAATTTTGTTTGTTTTTAACAACAGTGTATCATGTCAGCTTCCAGTGTCTACAGATCTCTACGTACATCTTTGTTGAACTGAAGTTACCTTTAAGTTCAAAAACGATTTCTTACCCATAGATTGAGCCTTTAAATAATTTTCCTAATTTTTTGTACATTTCCTCACCTTAAGTTTGGATCTTTGAGTAAGATAAATTAGAAATAACTTGTTCAAGCTCTGCCTCTTAGGCAGCTGTCAGTAAAAAACAAACAGAAAACAAGCAGACTTGCCTTTAGAAAACTGTCTTCTAATTGCAGACAAGTATTTGCCTTTGGCAGTCAGCCATGGTTTGATGGCCAGCAACTGAGCAATTAAAAGGTTGCAGTTCCATTTGTCTCCTTTGCTGTACTAATTAGTGAATCCCATTTTGGACATCCACTACAAACAAAGCCAGAAAGCAAGCTCGCGTGTTGGGGTCATATGATATCCCCAGTCCTCTGAGGCCACAAAACTTCCTCTCTTACCATGTCTACCAGTCTCCTTTACCCTCAACTTTCTTTTTGTCTTTTTTTCCCTCTTCTTCCCTCTTTCCTTCATTCATTTAGTGTTGGGAACTCTGAGTTTACTCCACTAGAAAGCTTTATGGTATTCACTGCTCAGGCCTGGCAAGATTCACCTCTCAGAAGTTCCCAAAATAGCCCAGAGTATACCTAGATGCTGCCATCCAGCTGACCTGAATGATGAACCTCAATTACTGGCTTTTCTAGGATCTCACTATGGGTTTCAAATAACCTGTTGCATCCTTGGAGAAAGAGAAGGGCAGAGGGCAGGCCCAGGCAAGTTTCAGGAAAAAAAATACATGAATATGTGCATTTTTTATTATCTTAAACTTTGGTTTATAGTATCCTCATATTCCTTCAAAATACTAACACTCCATTTCTTTTGGTAATGTTGGCAGTAGGAAGGTTACATGGTGTACTTATGCAGAGAGAATGGTAAGGGATAAATGATAGAATTCAATGGATATATGGATGGATGGATGGATGGATGGATGGATGGATATGTGGATGGATGGATGACTGGATAAGCTGCTCATCATAACTCACTGAATCCCAAAAATCCTTATAATGTAATTTCTTCATTCTTTGAATAAGGACCAGAATCTTTGCCTGGACTCTATTTAGCAACAGGATCAGCCCCAAACCTGTCGAACTTCCCTGTGTGTTGAAGTGCACTTGTACCTTGTGATACAGTCACTTCCGCGGGAGCTTCCAGCCTGAAGAAAGAGCAAGGAAAGAAACATCCACTTACTTGCTAAGTACAGAAATGTGTTGGTGTCCATTCTAACAGCTGTTTATTTATATGCCTGGATCCTCTCAGGACAACAGATCCCATTTTTATATCAATGGTAAGACTGTGACCAAAGCTGTGGACAGAGACAGCTCTTGATTCTGACTTGGGTGCTTTGTAGGTGAGAACAAGAAAGGAGACAGCCACGTGCAGAGAGGCCACAGCATCCTGCCAGTGCATCATCCGTTCGTCACAGTGCAGCTACAGACAGTGCTCGGATTCTGCTTCACTCTCTGAGTATATTCATGGCAATTCCTTCCTCCCAGAGTGACAAGCATAGATGATGTCTTTGATGCTATGTTATTCTGGGGCTTTATGTGCTTTGACATCTTCGCAAAAACCCTGTCTCCACAATGAAAAAAATGTCTTGTACAATTTGTGCAAGAATTTGATGTCTTAATAGACCAGCTGATTTAGACATTTCTTTTAAAGTGTTTCTCTGCTTCCTGAGCTTCCCGTGCCATTCTAGACTCTTCACATGTGTGGGACTGGAGAAGAATCTCTCTGCTCCACTTTTGAAGTCAAGCTGTCAGTACTGTCATAGGCAAACTGGACACACATGGCAAAGATTTAGTCCTGGCAGGCTGGATGCACAAGCTGAGAGAGGGGCAGGGAAAGGACAAAGGAGTGACAGCATTGTAACACATGGTCACCACCACATTGGGGACTTCTCCCTGAAGAAGCTTGCATTACATGACATTGGCTACAGTCAGACTAGCTGGCTGGTTTCGGCGTTTACTTCCTGAAAACCAAAACTCCCATAATTTCTTTTATAGTAAGGGAAACAGAGATGCCAGGATGTCATCAGCTCTTTGCTTCCTGGGTCTTCCAGCTGCATAGTGACAAGTGAGAATAATGATAGCTCTAAACTTGCATGGTATGTGACAAAGAATAATTCATCGGGCCCTGGTTAACTGCTGAGGAGCCATAAAATGTACTGGTACTGCTGGTCACGCACCCTCGTGGCCCTTCATTTCTTGAGTTCCTTTAATGTACAGACAAGATTATTTTCAGTAAGTCTGGAAAGGAAGTTTATTCAGAGCACATTCTTAGACCAAGAAGAGCCTGAATTGCCCATAAGCAGTCATTTGCACTAATAATATCTCTCCTGCCCTTTTGATTTCTCCTGAAGGAGATTGTGCAGGATGAAAGCAGCCTTGACTGTTTCCCTTCTTCCCAGTCAGACTTTCCACTCATGCAAAAGACCACCAGCTTCTGGAGCCCACTGCAGTGAACACCCTCCACACCGCTGGATTCTGAACACCAGTGAAACACACCTGAACTTTACAGGTGTAAACAATTTGCAATCGATCCCTTGATTCACTGACTCAGGCATGAAATGTTTCTGTTCTTCCTTGGTCTCAGGGTGCATGACATTAGATTCAAGGCATGATCTTTGCGTGATCATTATCTTCAGATAAAAGTGATTTGATAGTAATAAGATTTGTGAAATTTTCCCAACTAGTATGATAATGAAGACAATCAGCTACGAGTGGGCAAGTTTGACTTTGATTTCACAACAGAGCTCCAGTCATTGAAACCTGAATGCCTTCCCATTTGTATCTTTCCCAGCTCTCAATTTGGTATCAAAAATAGTGATGAAAAGTTAATTATCTCCACCAAAGAGCATAACCTGCACTGGCACTGTGCTCTGTGCTACACTTGAGTGCTCCCCCCATCCTTGAGGCATCTTTAGGCAGCAGGTGGGGCCTCAAGTATCCTGGGCACTGCCCAGAACTACACAGCTGATATATAATTCAGAGAGAGGCCCAGGACTCCTTAACCACAGATCCAAGGTTTACCTTTCCAATGCCCTTACCAAGGAACTTCACATAGACAACAGCATCTTCCAACCAGCACTAGATCCCAGCCTTTCTTTTGTGAGCCCCGTGATGTGGGACAACTGACTTAATACTTCTGAGCCTCATTTTCCCTGGCTGGAAATTGGGAACAATGACACTGACCCTGTGTTATAAAGGTGAATGGAGAGCAAAGTCTAAAGATGCATTATCTGCTACATATCCGTCACTCGGTGTCTAATACGGGAGTGACGAGGAGTACAGTTGAAAAGCAGACCCCGTTTACTAATTCCTTCTACTCCTTTAGAAAAATTAATAAATATAGAAGATAGGGAGGGAGACAGGAATCACTATTTACTCAGTATTTTGAATATTCAGTAAGTACCTTGTTGGAAATCTCCAGTAGGGATTCTTAATAAAAAGGAATTCACTGGGGTTATTTGGTCCTTACAAATGACTAAAATCCAGGAAATAAGTAAGATGACAAAGGACAGTCCTCCTTCTCTTGGCTTTTACAGGCTGCAAAGATCTCCTCATCCTGCCTTGAGTGACCCTGTGCAGTCAAGAGACAGCTGTGAATTTCCAACTGGGTAATTTCCAAATGTTAGAGTACCAGGTACCCTGCGAATTCACTTTGCTTCACTCACTTTACACAGAATATGGTCAGAAAGAATCACGATTAATCCAGGCATGGTGGTGCATGCCTATAATCCTAGCACTCAGGAGGCTAAGGCAGGAAGATTGCCTTGAGTTTATAACCAGTCAGAGCTACATAATGAGATCAAAGCCAGTCTGTACTACAAAGTGAAATTTTATCTCAAAAAAAAAAAAAAAAAAGCTAAAAAGAAACAAACAAAAATCATAGTGTTATTCTCACACACAGCGAGCTTGGGTTTTTAAACAGGTTTGTGTCCTGATCAGTCATGAGAGGAGTCAAAAGAAGAGTCTGTCAAGGTTCAAGCTGAACTCCTCCTACTCTTCCCCAGAAACATTATCCTGTGAGGGGAAAGGAAGGAACTGGAAGCATCTGATCAGGATGTTACAGTTGTCGTTAAACTGACCTTCAGTGTTTCACTTGAGAATGACTGTCTTAGAAGTTCCTTGATGTCACCAATAGATCCAGTTCTCTACAGCTGTCACCCCCTGCACACACCCTGTTTCACATTCGGAAGTCTGATGAACGGAGAGGCAGGAGCACAGAGGGGCGGGTGGCCTTTCAGTCCAGTACTCTGTGCTCAAAACTCAGCTCCACCACATGCTTACTTTCTGTGCCCCCAGCGAAGTTCCTAAGCCTCCTGAGACCCAGTTTTCCTTTGTGTAAAAACTTTTTTAAAAATTCTCACTCCACTTTTTTTTAAGGGCAAAGTAAGACAACAGGACTTGATGAGCTCAGTGGGAGAGCGATCAGCTAGCATGTACAAGACCCGGGTTTGATCCCCAGCACTGCAGTGACAAAAGGAAACAAGAGGCAACATTCATAGAGGGCCTCGATACCAGTAGGTGCTCAATAAATCGATGTTTTTGAAGAGATCAAGCACTGTCTGGGCTGCTCTCTTCTTTTAGCTAAGATGTCACATTGGATTTAGGGCCATGTGGAAATTTTTCTTAATCATCCATCAAGGAGTACTGACAGGAGACAAAAAACCTAAGCCAGGAAAGGCTTTGGTGGAACCTTGAAACTAAGGCCAGCTGATTGCATTTTGTGAATCATTTATTTAGTGCCTGTGTATGCTGCTCTAAAGATGTGATGCAGGAGGTCTTTAAATGGAAGAGCGTTTGGGTAACTACTTCAGCAGCAAGCCAAGACAGTACTCACACATACTGATGTTCTAATATCTGCCCACAGAACTAGTTCATAACCCTGCAGCAAACTCTGTGATGTTAGCACATGGAGAAAGCAAGGTCCTAGAGGAAAAAAAATAAGAGGTTTAAAAAAGACTTTGGGTGTTGTAAAATACTTCTTTGAAGACCAAGTATGGTCCTCAAACTCTTTTACCTCACAACAATATTTATATTATCATTATGACCCATTTCCAGTGAGAATGTTGCCCAGAGAAGTGGGAGAGTTTGCCCACATTTACAGTGAGAGGAAGTGGCAGATCTAGGCTATATGCAAAACGGAAGAGCAGCAAGATGCACTGGAAAGAACACCGGCTCATTAGTCAGGAGCCTGCCTTGCTGCACATTAATTCTGTGTCATACCTCAAGTGTGGCCCAAGGAAGTACAGCAGGATGAGAAAATGTGGAGAGAGGGCAGGCCCCCAAAACAGCAGACACAACAATGAGATGGGGTGGAAGTGCGGCGTAGACACAACCCTATTGCTTGGGGGAGACACGACTGATCAGGACGGATGGAAGGAACCCGGTGCAGAATGGAGCACCAGACCTACCGTACATTTCCAACATGGGTATGACACGCAGATTTGGCCTTGTTCCTCAAGGTTGAGCCCCCGGGCTTCCAGGATCCAGAGCTGTGTGGCTGCTGTGTTTTTGTGTCTCGGTGTCTGTCTGAGCCCCAAGTCTATTAGTCCCAATAACAATGGATGTTCAGTGTACCTTGCCTGGAGCAGACAACAGAACATAAACAAAACAAGCATGTTTTTTGAATTCTCCTAACCTAGAATGTTTGATCTTAAGAGAACTTTTAACTTTAGTTTGCTCCTACCACATTTCCCTAAAGATAAGACCCAGCTGGGACATAATCAATCTGAAAATTAGAGATCAAAATGCCAGCACCAACCAGCTTAGCTTTGCCTTTCCTGCCTTATAGACCAACACCAAACATTAGTGGCATCAGGTGGGGCAGGCACAGGACTGGGGCTGGGATTTTTTGGATTTCTTGTTTGCAAAGCTGATTATTTTCTGACTAGGCTTCATTTTGGGGAAAGGAGATAAGTAAATTGGGGGTAGAGGAATGGGAACTAAGTTCTTTTCTTTCCTTCTTTCTTTGGTTCTTTTCTTTTCCCTTTTTTCTTTGTTTTTTTATTTGTTTCTTTTTCTTGATCCTCACATCCCAGCTTCCATGGAGGAATGAATTCTTTAGATAAACTAATGTTTAAACTAAATAGAGTGTTTCCATACTTATATAAGATGATAAAATGACTATAGTTATACTGTGAAGATAATGAGATATACTGTGATACCTATTACTGTTATCACGGTGACCTGCTGTGAAGTTCTGTACCAATTTCACTACACTGTCTCGACTGGCTTTGTTCTGTCCTGTTCTGTTGTATTCAAAAAAATGACTATAGTTATTAATATTGTATTGGATATTTCAAAAAAGCTATAAGAAAAGATTTGGAATGCTTTCACCACAAAGAAATGATAAATATATAAAGTGATGGATATACTAAATATTTTCATTTATTATTATAGAATACATGCATACATATATGCAAACAGCCCTATATTCCATAAATACATGTAATAATTTTGTGCCAACTGTAGTAGTAAAGATACCTGAGAAAATGAATGAAAGAAGGAAAGACTTATTTTGGCTCATGGCTTCAGAGGTTTCAGCTCATGGTCTGCAGTTTCCATTACTTGGGCCCTGGTAAGGATAACTTCATGGCAACAGGAGCATGAGCTCACCTCATGGCATCTAGGCAGCAGGAAGAGAAAAAGATCCGGAGAGGAAGGGCAGGAATTAGATAGAGCCCCCAAATGTACACCCCTGGGATCTATTACCTTCAACCAGGCCTACACCAACTTTTGTCACCTCTTAACGCTATCAATTATGAATCCACTAACTGATTAACCCACTAATAATGTTAGTGCCCTCCTTGTCCAATCACCTTTAAGAAGCCCCATCTCTGGATATTGCTGCACTGAGGACCAAGCCTGGAACACATGAGGTCTTGGGGGACATTCCAGATTCAAAGCATAGCATCTATTCAAGATAAAATTTAAAAATAGTTAAAATATGGCCTTAATATCTCTTTGAGAAAACAAGATGGACAAAGAAAAACAAATAGCTTATATTCAATTCTAAAAGCCAGAGAGAACTGAGGACAGAGACTTCTGATTGCTGAGAAGCAAAGACAGCACAGCTGTAGAAGAAAAAAGAAACAAAACAAAACAAAACAAAAAAACCCTAGAATCTAAATACTTTTGCTGCAGTAGCTTCTCTGCCTTTATTCTCTTTAACTGACTGCTCCTAGCTACATGAAACACATCTTCCTCTGTTTGAACAATCTGAGAGATGATAGAGAATTTCTTTATTTCTATTTGTTATGGCTAGTTGATTCCTCTCTGCCATTAGCAAAAAGAGAGAGAGGGAGAGAGACAGAGAGGGGGTGAGAGAGACAGAGAGAGAGAGAGAGAGAGAGAGAGAGAGAGAGAGAGAGATGTCGAAATGGAAAACAAAGCTGATAAAAATTTTTCTCTTTTTCTTAAAACCCTTGCTTCATGTTCCTTCTCTCCTTTTGGCTGCATCTCACAGAAACAGACACAGGGAGAGGAGGCTAGGGTCCCTATACCCACCTCAAGGACATGCATCCAGGGAACTAACATTCTGCCCCTGAGCTCAGCCTCCTAAAGCTTCCACCACCTTGTAATTGCACCGCAGTTGGGGAAGGGCCTTTGGGAGACACTTATACAAGCTGTGCCCCTACTGATAGACTCTGAATCCTCGGACAGGAGACCTGATCATGATCACTTTTCTATCCTGACCTCAAGAGAAGGGCCGTAATTGACTCTCCATCAACAAATTCTTGCGAGGACTGAATGTCCTAATGTCATAAAAGCTCTCCTAAACACTGACCGTCACATATAACACATCCTTGGTGAGTGCAAGTTTTAATTCTTTGTTATTGCTGTACCCAGAACAGCAGGCAAACACTCAGTGAATTTTCAAAATTAAATCCCTCCTTGAAAAACTTAAGTTCAGAGGCTCAGGATCACATTCAATGATACGAGAATGATTCAAGTTTGTACACCACTGCTGGTTTCTGGTCTGTTAACCACTCAGCCATCTAACACTGAACCCCAAAGAGATTAACTTCACCCACCACCAACAGAGTGAGATGGCCCAGATCGGACAACTTGGTCCCTCAGGACAGAGCTGCCCACCAGCACAGAGACCGAAGCTATCCAGGAAGGACAATGATAGGCATCCTGTCAGACAATGGACACTTAAGTGGGTCCCTGAAAAGCCCACTTAGCTGCAAGATGCTCATTTTAAGAAATTCACATTTGGTTTCCCAAAAGTCAGGTGTGGAAATGATTCTGTAAAATCATGTTTCCACCTTTTAAGGCAGCTGAAAATTTCAGTACAGCTCTAGACTGTGGGGAACTTCTCAAAGCTTCAGCCACAATTGGAAGAGAGCTACAGAGTTGACACAAATGGCCATAGAGCTGTGTATTGATCTTCAACCAGTCAATGAAGGAAGAAATTGGGGGCCAGTGGCTTGTGGACTGAGCCCTAAGCCAGGTGTTTCTAGAAATCATTCAGCAACTGGAAAAAGGGGAGTTTGTTTTTCTGTGAAGTCATGGTATCAGGGAAAACTACATAATTTGTAGTTTTCAGCTGTGAAATTGGGATACAATAATCTGTTATACCAGTTCATGCTTCTCAGATTAAAAAGAGAAGAAAATATGACCCCTCTTATATTTTTAAAAGGAGAAGCAATATCCTTAAAGTTACAATAGAACCAAGACTCACAACAAGGGCCTGACTGTTGGTCCAGTATTCATTTAACAACAACATAGATCCCAGGAAATTTTGGTCATCTAATTCATACTGCCTCTGCCTTCAATCACCTGGGGCCAGATGGCACAGGTGGAGAGAAATCATTGGAACGCCCCTAAGCCTATTTAAGATACTTGAAATATCTGTAACAGAGGTGTTGAATACCTTCTCACCGACTGGCCTGCTTTGGATGAGAATCTTACTTAGTTCACAAAAATTCAGCAATGTTAACACACAAGAGGTCATGGATTTGTTCTATGTGTCTGTTACCATCATGCATGTGTGATTCCTGAAAAACTTGACTGAACTGGACTAAGCCAGATGATTTCCTGCTATCTCTAGTGAACAACAAAAAGGAGAAAATTATTTATCTTTTAAGGTCTCCTAGGAGGCAAAGACGAAGTTTCTGAACCTGTCCAAGGTTTCTCTGATGAGAAAGTAATTAAGGGACCAGCAGCACTCCCCTCGTGTTGGTTTCAGATAACAATGGCATTGACGACTCCGTCTTTGCTGAAGGGTGAGGACCAAAATACAAATGAAACTAGATTTATCCCCTGGGTACATTTATTGACATTTCGCACTTGTTCAGCTCGTAATACGTGGGTGAAATTTCCTACACAAAGAGTTTCACTTTCCTACAACAGTCTTAACTGAACTTTCTCTCCCTTGTCATGTTCTGTTGAACATGGTAAGTTCTTTAACACAAATGAACTTAAATGTAAGTTCATTTAAGTTCTTTAACACTCACTCTGATTTTCCGTAGTGCCCTGGAGTTAACCCAAGGGACACACCCTGCTGTACAAGTGAGCCCGGTGTATCTCAGTCAGTCTCCTGGGCTTCCTTTCCTTCCTGTACCAGTTTTGTTTTAGATTAAAAGATACCCAGTGACAAATTATTATGGTACAAGAGTATAAGAGTGCGACTTTAAGTAAAAATTATGCTCTGATCTTATTAGCAACAATTCTCATTGCCAGTAAAGATAATCTCATATTAAATAGATTTTCAAATGATTGCTTATGTTTACGTAAATTATGTCCTTTCATAGCAGGGATTACACTATGACTTATGATAGTGTGTCATAAATTTTCTGCATTGTAAAGAAATAATGACGCCCTATCACTGATTCAAGCTTGAATTATGTCTTCTACAATAAAGAGAAATCTCAAACAGGGACTATTCTGGGAAAACCGTCATTAATTTGTTAACGTGTGAGGAATGAAGAGAAATGATTAGCAGATCAAACAGAAGCATTGTCTAAACCAAGTTACCCTGCTGTTCCTTGGTCCTTAACGGAGAGTTCACATATTTATGAACCAAATATTTAGTCAGCTAATAGCAGTGAATTTCTGTTCCACAGAAGTTTGCAGAAGCAGAACAAATGACATGGCATACATCTGGAACATAGGTCAGAAAATGGTGAATGCCATAAAAAAATGTGTTTATGTGTTATGGCCAGGCCCCAGGAACAGCAAATCACCTATAGTTTAGCAGAGGGACAGGTTTTGTGTCTTTAATGTTGTATTAATATTGCTGTTAAACATATTACCCCAAACTTAACTGCTTAAAACTGTTGTGACCTGAGAGTTTCTGATGCCTGTGTCTGTTTCAAGGTTGCAGTCAAACTGTCAGTTGTAGCCTAGGTCCTTACTGAGAGTTTCTAGTAGAGAGTAGGAAGGAAATGCCTGTCTCCCAGCTTGCTAACTGGGTAATTAGCCAGTCTCAATACCTTTACCTGTGGGGTTTCACAGAAGACTGCCACAGGATATGACCACTGGCTTCCTCCATGGAAAAGGATCTTGGACAGAGCTCTCATGATGGAAGCCACAGTGTTTTTAAATAATCAAATTTCGTGCACCATTAGTCCATTGGCTAAATCCAGCTCACAGTTAAGGAAAGGCCCTTACACAAGTACCTAAGATTCTGGAAGGAGGGGGTCACTGAGGACCATTTTAAAGACTACTGACCAAAAATGCACTATCATGTTTAAGACCTAAAACAGGACTTCAAGATTCATGTTGTGCCTGGGGCTGCTCAGGCAATTTTTCAAACACTTTGTGAATTGAGAGTCTAACAAGAATTCTGGGAAGGAGGCAAGAGAGCTGTGTTTCTTCTTTGCTGTCTACAAACCATTAAGGAATGATATATTTCTCAGCCATCTCTCAGTAGATCCTTAAGGCAGTATAGGGTTTGAGCACCTCCTGGACAGAGACGTAGGTGCCCAGAGTAGCTATGCATCATTTCTTCTTGTTTCTTGTTCAGAACGCTTAGCTCTGTCAAAACAGGCAGAGTGTGTCTTGCATTGCTAACAATAGTCTGTGATCATGCACAGGAAAAGTTGAAATCTTAAAGACAGTTTGACAGATAAACGCCAGACAACAATATGCACAGTTTTTCTGAAATCATTTTCTATGAGCATATGCAGATCAGGTGCCAGGGGAAGGTCTTACTCCTCAGAATTTCCTATTGCTCTGTTAAGTTTGGTGAGGCAAGGAAGGCATCACCCTGGGACAAGGAAGGGTCAGATCTAGACGTTAAGGGGGGTAGAAAAGAAGAATACATTATTTGGTCAGAAAACCACAGTTGTTAAAAGTCAAAACTGAATCAGAACCTAACTGATAAGAGCTGAGTTTCTTTCATATAAGAAATAAATTCCTTAGACCTCAGCCTTGCTTTCTTAAACGCCTATTACAGACTGGGTGTGGAGTCCATGGAAAAGAAGAAAAATGACTGCATATGTGTCAATAATATATAGCTAAAGGAACCCAGGGTCCCCTTTTATATTTGAAAATCATTAGACTCCATCAAAGACCACCAATACAAAAAAAAAGTCCTTAGTCTACATTATTTTTATTTGATAGTTTTGAACATTAAAACTTCATTAGGAAGTTGTTTTAAGGACAGAGTAAATGATGAAAAATACATAATTATGCTGTCAAAGAGACACACATGCTACACACACAAGTTAAAAAACAATAGACTTGAGCATGAGGCTTCAAGCTATAGAGTTGTGAGAATTAAATAACATAATTTTGAAAATCCTCTTTGGTACCTGATGTAGAGCAGCCACAATGTAAATAGAAGCCTTCATTAATAATAATAATGACACAGATTAAAAAATCATGATAACCTTGTGACACAGAGTACTGACAGAAGCTGGAGTGGCAAAGCTACTGTAACAGAACAAGGTGAGACTGTCCTTAGGCACAGCAGACACTAATCAGTGTGACATTATTATGTTTTCACTCTCACCATAATTCTTAAATTTGAAACTAAAGATCCAATCTGGAGCTCTGCAAGTTAAGTGAATGTGCAAAGCTGGAGGAACTTGCTGTAGAGAGGCATTGGAGGGGATTAAAGTTGCTGGCAAACTGGGTCAGTAAGCAGAGCCAGTAAGAAATGAGAATGAGACAAAGAAAGCTTTGCAGGACTCTGACACAGGGTACAGAGAGGGTGGCTGCAGTTTACTTCTTTTAGCTTACGTTGTAGAAGATACCTCTGGATAGTTTAAAATCACTTTGGCTGTTTGATCACCTTGCTACCTTTTCCTTCCTCTACCATTTCTTACCCTGGAGGAACCATAGCTTCACAAGCTTATTCCATGATAGAAGAGTGACTCAGAGCGTTCAAGAATCCAGACAGGTATGAGGCCAGCCAAAGATTGATTTTATTGATAGAAAGGTGGTTGGCGCCTATATTCTGAACAATCTGGGGTAGATCATCCCAAACAGAGCTTATGCTACTGCATAAGGCTGGCATGGCTAGAGAATCAGGTGACCAGAAGAGGACCATGTCAAGGGACAGTGGCTCGAGTCCACTGGGCAGCTTGCCTCCAGAATTACTTTTAGCTACATTGTATTTGGCCAATTTCTCCCATCAAATTATTTTCAGCCAAATGTATTTAGAACAGTCTTTCTCAACACATTAGAACTACCTGGTGATTTTTCTGTACCCCATGCCCAGACCAGACCTGGACCAACTACATCAGGATCCCTGGGGACACCCAATCACCAGGGTCAAGGTTTGATGCTCCCCAGCGGATGCCTTCAGCAACCGAGGTTGAGAACCCCCCATATGGAAGACAACAATGAGACTCAGCCGCAAGAACCTCTCCAAAGTTACCAAGACCCAGCAGGCACTTGATAGGTCTCAGTCTCCCTTCCCTCTGGCTTTTAGCAACCCTATGGGCTTATGCATAGGCGGCAACTTGGGAATGGGAGAGATTGTGCCATGTAGCCCATCGTCTGGGGTTTATGTGAGATATTTGTATTTTTTTTTTTTACAGACTCTGTAGCCAAATATCTCACAAACTTATCTTTTGGTTTATAGATCAGTGCATTCAAAAGGACACAGTCAAATCTGATATTTTGTAGCATAATATACACAAAATCAATATGGTTTTTCTAGTTTCAAATTTTGTACAGAGTGCAAATTTAAATGTAGAGTAGAAGAGGAGAAAGCTAATTAATTGTATTCTGTCATCATACCAACAAGGATAGTGGCCAAAATTTTTTAAAAAGAATGAGGTTTAGGGTATTACGATTTTGCTTAATATGTGTCTGTAAATAGGCATTTGAATTCAGTTTAAAAGTACTGTATTGCTTTGCAACTCTGATTTCTTATTTTTGTTTCTCTCCAGAGACATCAGTGTTACCTGTTAACCACATAACAGATATTCATGCAACACATTCTCTTCAGAGAAAACTAGAAAAATACAGCCCTGGGCTGGACCTAATCCACAGTCTAGCCTAGGTGATAATATAATCATTATGATTATCTGCAAAACAGATGCTGCAAGCAGAGGGATGGTGTCAGTTATGCCAGTAAGATCCTATTTCCATTTGGGAAACTCATGGAAACTGTCTTGAGGTAGATCCAGGAGGCTGAGGTTTGGGTGCAGAAACCTCAGCCCCATATGGTCTCATGAAATGCTCTGAGAGGTGGGACACAGGATCCATTGGAGACGGAATGGTGATGTGGTGATGTGGTGATGTTGTTGCTAAGCAGCCTGAGCCAATTGTCCTGGAAGAAGGGAATTCTAACTGGGAAGGGTGGATGCCTCCTACTGCTGCCCCAAATAGCCCTTGCATCAGATATAGGGGGTCTTCATGGGGAGGGGCTGATGGATGCCCTAGAAAAATAGCTCAGAGAAATTTGGTCAAGAGCCATCAATATGAACAGTGCTCAGATCTAACATAAGCCCCTTCTTGTCTCTCCAAACCTGTTAATTTCCACTCTCTTCACCTCCATTAATGTAAATTCTTCCTTTGGTTGTTCACATGAAAAGCTTGTCTGCTTTTCTTGGTACACTATATTTCCACGCCCACAATTCTTCCCTCGGCAAAGCCCATTGTTTTTTAAAAAAGACCAGGAATCCAACATCTTCTCACTCCCTCCATTCCCCTCATTTTGATCCAATAACTGCACCACATTCTGCCTACAGCTTGAGACGTGGCTTGGATTCAGCTTTTTTCTTCTGCCCTTGGGTCTAGTTTCAACACAAGAGCCAAACTGACCATGTTACAGTGGAAAGTTAGACCATCACCCCTGTGTTCAAAATCCTTCAGCATCTTCCCAGGTCTTCTTAGGCCCTCCATGACCATTGAAAGTCACTGTTCCAACCTCAGGGAAGTTTATACTAGACACTCACCTCAGCCTGCAGCAGACCCAGGCACAGTGCCTGCCCCTCCTGCCAGGGAAGCTCCCCTGGCACTCTCTGGCCAGCTGCACTGTCCCATTTTTTCAGGCATCTACTCGTAAGCCACCTTCTCAGCAGGGCTTTCCTGGCTATTCCTTCTTCTCATGCGTCTGCTATTGCTAGTCCCAGTTCTATTATTTTTTCCCTCTCATTAGCATTGATTTCCATAAAACTCCCCATATCTTTATTTTTAGATGTGTTGATTGACTGTCTTTCCGAATAGGGTAGAAGACAGATAGGGTTTTTTGCCTATGCTGTTTACTAAATAGCTTCCATAGCAATGCCTGGTATATGGTTCAGGCTCAGTTAATTATATGAAACCCTTGAATTGAGAACATGGCGGACAAATAACAGCAGCCACAGAGGCTCTCTGAGATTACCAGCTTAGAATCCAGGAGCGGTGCCGTGTGAGGAGTCCTAGGCGAGGGGAGATGTACCTTGCCAACCCAGGAACAAAGTAAGCTGAGAGAAACCAACTGGAAATGCAATCCTGATGCTATAACAGGAACAGATAAAATCTCAGTGTGGAAGCTGGATCCCACGCCATTGGAAGCCGCGATTTGAATTTCCTGCTGACGATACTGCGTCCCAATCCGCATGGCAGGGCGAGAGGCGCACCAAAGCTCTGAGAGCTGGAATCGGCCCAAATGGCGTTGAGAGCGGGACTGGCTCGTTCTGCAGTGAGTGAAATGGGGACCCTTTCATAGACTAGGAGGCTCCAACAGAGGACATTCTAGGAACGGGCAGACTAGCAGCCCTGCAGTGACTTTAGTCAAATATTCCCCTCTCAAGCGGGAGTGGTGGGGAGCGCTTGGCCTGGTGACTCTGCTGACTAATATCCTGTAGGCTAGCCCAAATCAGGTCCCTGTGCCTGGCGGTGCACCCTAGCAGTGAAACATTCAGTAGGTTGACCTGGAGGGGCAGGCCCAGCAGAGGCTGCCCAGGTCTGTGTCTCCCTAGTACACTGCAGTGGGCGGGAACACCTAGCCGGCGGATTCAAACTGTAATGGACAAAGAAAGAAACTGGGCCTCCTACATACGCTTGTATGGAAGGAACAAAAAGTATGGGAAAAGGGAGCAACAAGAAAGGGTCCTCAATCCCCCTCAATCCCCATCCTGAGAACACTGATCCAGGAAAGGTAAAAGCAAAAGAGAATGAAGACAGAAAACATGCAGTATCAGACATGGCTCCTATAGATATAAAACGGTATCTCCAGAGCCTCATAGATGAGTTCAAAAATGAAGTATTTAATGAAATAAAGCAAGAAATAGGTAGAATAGTTAGAGAAATGCTAAGCACCGCCCAAGAAAAAACAGATGGTGGAATGGAAGAACAGAAAAAAAGGGGAAAATTGTTTGATGGAGAAAATAGAGAAAACATAGAATACGTGAAGCAGGTTCACAGAGATTACCAGGAAACTAAAAACTCTATTGAAACCTGGCATAACAGCTTGAAAGAAACTAAGGATAGATTATCAGAACTGGAAGACAGATTTGTAAGGTGGAAGCATGAAATGAAAAACTTCTTAAAAATAACAAGAAAACAAACAGCAATAATACAAAGACTAGATGACAAGAGGATCTATAACTTAAGAATTAAGAACATAAAAGAAGAAGTAGGGACTCAAACAAATGAACCACAAAAGCTATTCACAGAAATAATCCAGGAGAATTTCCCTAATTTAGCAAAAGGTAAAGATACTCAGATGTATGAGGCATACAGGACCCCAGCCACCTACAACCCAAACAGAGCAACACCAAGGCATATAATAATCAAAATTCCAGGAATCCAATATAAGAACAGAATATTAAAAGCCATCAGAGACAAGAAACAGATCACTTACAAGGGAACACCCATCAGAATTACAGCAGACTTCTCAGCACAAACCATCAAATCATGAAGAGCGTAGGGGGAAATAATTCAAGCTTTGAAAGATAATAACCTCCAGCCAAGATTGATATATCCTGTACAACTGTCCCTAGAAATTGATGGAAAAACAAGGTGTTTGCAGGATAAAGAGGAACTAGGGGAATTTGCAACCACCAATTCAACTCTACAGAGATTACTGCAGGATATTCTAAAAATGAAAACTACCAAGATTTCAGAAACAGTGGCAGAGCAGCCACAATGAATGGAGCAGAAAGCGAAATAAAGAGGACAAACTGACAACTAGTGACAGAAAAAAAGCTCAACAGAAATGAGGCAGAGAAGGTTGGATGGTAGGAACAGCCATTTTGGAGAAAACAAGACATCATAATAGATAGTGCTGATTTAATATCCTCTTGTTTTGAAGTCCCATCAAGCTTTTGTTCGTGTCTCCATCGGTTTTAACGTGTTGTATCTTATTGGATTTTATTATATGTGATAATATAAACAAAAACTTTTATAGACAAGGAGATTGTACAGAAACCATTGTTCATTTTCTGTTAGTTGATTCTAAATACCCTGTAATACTGTCATTCTCTTGAATGGTTTTACATTGTCTTGATATGTTTGATGCTACAGTATACGAAGTTATACCCAAAGATTTTAAGGGAAGAGACACTATGGTAACTACTATTATGTCGAGATTATCTTGTGGTGAAACACTATTTTGCTTAAATGGCTATGTTTTGACCTGCACTGTTTTGTTGTTATGCCCTCTTTTTTATTTCAATCTCCTTTTTATTATCTAGTTTTCCATTTTTATCCTTTTAATTAAGGGAAAAATAAATAAAACATAGCAGGATATATTATAGTAATCCACTTTGATTTCCTATTAACTTGATTTGAAACTCTGTATTGCTCTCACCATCTTGTTTTGACTGATTTTCCTCTATTCTGTTATGCTAGACAGTACTAAGTCTGAAAGTCTAGGCAACTATGAAGACAATAAGATCCATTGTGACGCCCACTCTGGCTGACTATTATCTTCTTTTGAAGTCCTCTAATGTCTCCAATGTTTTGGTTTTATTGGTCTTATTCTTTACTGTTTTGTTCAATTTTATTATAACTGATGATATAGACAATTCTTTTTAAGATAACAAGAGGCATTATGGTAACCATTGTTGATCACCTTGTATTTTGTTTTCACATTATTATGTCCATCCTTTTGATTTGACTGACTCTCTCCTGGTATGTCACATTTGGTTTTACTTTCTTCAAAAAAAAAAAAAAGCAATAAGAACTGTGGGAGTAATAAAACCCAAAATGTGTAATTGTCATTGTACAAAAAAAAAAACAAAAAAACAAAACAAAAAAAAAACCCTTGAATTAAAAACCTCCGTGGTCTTAAGTGACCTTTTCTTCTAATAGGCTGGTCTGAGTCTTTGAATCTGATTGTTCTAGATCCTGTGATCCAATTTGTCCCACTAGCTCTAGCAATTTTTATTTTAGTGTCTTGTTATTACTACTGTAATTATTAAATATTTGTAGGGCAGGATGTAATTGTGCTCATTCCTTGAGGTTTTAAAGGTAATGATACATTCTTAAGTTCATAATTAATCAATGAATGATTTCTTAGGACCTGGTTGGGATCCTGCTACTTAGCAAATTAAAAATGGATTGGTTTGTTCTTCATTATGTCCAGATTTCTTTTCCTTCAATAGGTTCTTATCACTCAAAGCTTCAAGAAAAGTTTTTGTTTGGATTTGGTTTGGCTGTTGTTTTTTACTAGAGATACTAAAGAGAGCTGGATGCGTAGAATGGAGCAGATTTTGCAACCCCCTATTTTTTAATTAGCTAGTTCTTCCAATTTCTTCCTCCTACGATAGGCTTTTAAAATAACACAATGATAATAACACAAAATCCTTCTTCTGAAGTTACGGTGAGATTATTGCTACTCAGTTTAGGGAATAAGAGTCACTTCAATAATTTTAACTACACATTTGTATCTCTGGTCAAGAGCCGTGGCAAATAAGAGACGCCCTTTCGGATTTTGTTTTGGTGTAGTTTAGGGTTTGTTTTGGGTTCATTGTTGCTGGTATTTTGCAGATTAGTCAACTATTCTAAGAAAGCAATCAATTGACTGTCAAACCTGAAATAAAAATGTTTTTATAGAAGGAATCCATGTCATCTCTCTAGTCTAAAATAAGCCCAGAAGAATATCTATAACTATGTATCCTTCAGCCATTGTTCCTTAGATACTGTGCTAAACTGTAGGGTTTTTTCCTATTTAAATTTTGAATGTTTTTCCAAATTATGACTGTTGCTACTCATTTCCTCTTGCTTAATTACTTAATTTGATAAAAGTGAAATTAAAAAATAAAGTATTTGTAAATAGTTTTCCAGAAAAACCTAGTAAGTTCTTTACTATCTTGGCTTTATGAAATACTTCCCCAAAATAACAAGGAAGTTAGACTGTTAGACTTTTGGTTCAGACTTTTGAACAAAATTGAGTTTATCCCCTTGCTTTATTTCCTCTTTTAATAACAATAACACTTCTGATAACACTTCATTTCTGTGAAGTACTTTGATGTTTATCAAGTGTTTTCCCATATCTTTTCATAATTGATTCTCACAATAACATTGTTTAGAGATCAGGTAATCAAACCTCTGGTAACTTACGCAAATTGCCAAGGGTCACAAAGCAATTAATGATGAAGTTAGATGAAAGATGAAAACTTACTTTTGAAGTTACAGTCCAGGGATCTTCCTATCTTACCAAACAGCTCATTACCAGAAGATACATAAACATAATAATAATAACAGATTTCAGATCTCACCAGTGGGTCATGCCAGTGACATGCAAATGTTAAAGCTTTTCATCAAAATTGCTTACGCCCAATGCAACAACAATAAAAAATGCTGAGACTAAGAGAAGACAGCCAGGCCTTTCTACCCTCTCCCTCCTCAGGATAGATTGACAATAAATATGCAGTTGCTTATAACCTGTGTAGGTAGACATATACAAAATTTTTAGTAGTTCCGTGGGTTCATTTTTAGTATCTTTAGTAGTTAGTTTTAGACTTTTAGCAGTTCCAAAAATTAGTAGTTCCATGAGTTAACACGATACCCAATCAAGTGGGAGAAATTTAAGACTTTTTTCAATGCATAAATAAAATAGGTGGTGGAGAATTATTAGCTGTTAGAATTGATCAACTTCAACAAATATTCACCTCTGAGGTAAAGAACACTGTGCTAAAATATGTCAAAATTGCAATGTTAAGGAACAGAATCCCTCCATGCAGTGCATCAGAATATATTACAAGGGCAGTGTGAAAGATACATACATGGTACTGTGCATGGGGGCAGCGCTGGAGAAATGCAAGGAAGGAGAGAATAAACACTGGTAAAGGGAAGGCTGAACGAGAGCTTCCCAATGAAGGGGCACCTAAGTCAATCCCTAAGGTGGGTATTTCAGGCTGTACTAACAGAGGGAGTGATTGCAGTTGAAACTGAAAAATATTATTTAAAAAAGTTAATGAAACAGAAAAGCTGAACAACAATAAGTGGTCTACATTGATTGCCAGGGAACAGAGTTGTACAGAAAAAGCTAATGAAGCCTGGAACCAAGGGAAAGGCTTTGAATGCAAGGTGGGGCACTTTACTATTAACATCTGCCTGTGGGGCCAGCATGAGAAACTTTAAGTGCAGAAATGATGAGATTGGTTGCATGTCAGGAAGTTTAATTTTGCACCAGAGCTTAAAAGAAATTTGAGTATGAAAAAAAAAAAAAAACTCGAACTGAGAAATCAGTGAAGGCAGCATTGCATTAATTTAATATGAAGCCACAAGATCTAGAGAAGTAGTTATAGGAGAGAGAGGAGGCAATGGATTACCTGTCTCTGTAATTTCAGTACAGACACATCTTTGAGATCAGTGGAATTGTCAGGTAGTGTTCTCACTTAAAAATGATATTTACGCCCCAGATCAGTGTGTATTTTAATGATCCAATCTATTGAGTCATCAGCAACACACACCTTGAAAATCACCTTACAATTAAAGCATGACATGCTAAAAATCATGATGGCCAGCTAAGTAGAAATGAGTTTCAGCACCGTTATTCAGTAAACACAGACTCCTGCTTGTCATGAAGTTTTCATCCTTCTTTGTCTGGATTACTCTGTCATGAGGTTTTAAATATCAGTCATATCACTTCCTGTCTGCCAGATTAAGTATTCCTTTGTGCACTACACTGAGAGACTCTTATGTGATTTCTTGTTTAACATCCTAATTTCCTCATTAGTTTGTCAACTCTGTGAAGGCTGAAAATTCACCTGTTTATTTTCATACCCAGCACCTGGTTCAGTACTTGGCACATAAGTAATAATTAATATTCATTGAAGAAAGAAGTATTTTATATTACATTACAGCTTTTTGACTTGATAATTCTTTTCAGACCCAATCAAATGCAGTTTCCATTATGTGAGGTTGGCTGGACCCCATTATCAGAGAGTGTCAGGAATAGGTTTTCATAAATGGGTTACCTTAAAAGTCAAGAGGCACTGGTTTTTGGTGGTAGGAGTGAAACTTTCCTAAGCAAATCCATTATCAGGAACATCCTCATAATCCATCCTGCAGAATCTAAAGATACATCTGCAGTCTCCCAGAAGCTCAGCTGAGGAATCTCATTTGTATGAGCATATGCAACTGATTGGCAATTAATTTGATTTTGCACCTGCTTCAGATCACCTCAGGGCATTTCCTGGTGCCCCAGGAATCAATTTTTTTAAACGAGTTTTCACAAATGTAAACTTTCCTCTCAAATGGTTACTCATTCCTCCTTGAGGAAAAGTCACCTTTACTGCTTCTGAACATGACAAAAGCCTTTGTTTTAGACACATGGATTGGGTACGAGTTAACCACCATTGTAATTATGATAGCTAACCTTTTTCAGAGTTAATAGGAGGCAGAATACTGGCTTACCACTTTACAAATATCATCTCACTTTATTAGCCCAATAATCTTCTCAGTTGGTAATATCAGGATGCACATTTAATAGTCTAGAAAACAGATGCAAAAGAAATTAAGAACCTTGCAGGTTCTCCTAATTTCTAATAATCACGGAACTAAACACTGTATGTGGAATCTCATAAGTGGCAGAGCTAAATATTGAACCCATCAGACATCCAAGTACTCATTCGGTTCCTTGCCCACAAACACTGAAGCTGTTTTCAAGTATGTGTTAATACTGCAAAAATTATAAACCGTGTAGGGGAAAGATTTCCTTGTGTGCATCTCATTTTTGGAAATTTTGACTTTTCTAAATTCCTTGGCCTAGGCCCATGCTGGGGGAATACATAAGCATTAGTCCACGCATGGTGCAGGGTCACTATAAATGGGACTGGGCTCCTTGCTGACCCGTAGTATCTGACTCGGTCACTCCAGCACAAGCTACCAGTTGCAGTAAACTCAAAGTGGTAGACATTTTTTAATGTTCCTCTTTGACTCTGAGTGTAGCGTTTTACATTTTAATTAGCTATTAGGATTGCAAAGATTGGGATATTCTAAATAAAAATCTAGATTTATAAAAATCTTGTGAAAAACTGGAAGAGGGGGTATGCCCAGCCCATGTTCTGTACTGGACACGTAAGGTGAGCTGTTGCCAAAGACAGACACACACTCCCCAAGTTGCTTCGGTTTTCACCACATCCCGTTGCACTCAAGTCCACAAAGAGGCCCTCAAGAGCATGACCCTGTGTCATTTTAAACCCAGAAGGCTTCACTGAGGGATGTTACTCTTGAAGGAACAAGTAAAGGGCAAAAGCTCTAAGGTAACTAAGTTTCCAGCATAGAATTAGATCTTATGCGATTTTTAAAAGTCACAGAAAGTAGCATTCATGCCCAAGGTAGAATTCCTGTGCACAGGCTGCTACCTCCCCTTGGGGAATCTGAACTTTCTTGGAACCTTTGCTGGCCTAATTGCTCTTCTCATTCTGTTCACTCTTTCCTCGCCTCTCACTGCCTCAACTGTGACTTCTGCTTTCTGGTTGATAGTTCTTCAGACCTTCAGTCCTGGTCTTTCTGAGGTTCAACTGACTTTATGTTACGTGTTTTAATTCTACCTGTGATTCTTGGAAATACTCCTCATTCAGCATTTGCACAACTGAAAGTGAGTCTTTTGTAAACATTTACTCGGATCATCTGGTAACTCTTTTAGTTAGCAACACCTAAGTCTGGATGGTTCCATGATTTTTCTCTCTCCCTCTCCAGCTTCTCCTCTCTCACTCTCTTCCTCCCCATTCTCTTCCCTCTTCCTCCCTCTCCCTCCCCAGCACTCTCCTTCTCCCCCTCCTCTGCCCACATTCAAAGTCAAAGCCTCGCTGATTGTTTCTGAAGACTATTGCCTCTTCTCTAGTTGCTCTGCCTTGTCCTGGTTTGAGCCTCTTAACTCCCACCTAATCCTATGACATAGCAGTTCTCTCTGTTCAACACTTCTTTGGATCACCAAGCATGAAAATACTCCAGTGATCAATCTAAAAATTAAATATACTTGAATAATTCTACTATCCCTCGGTGCCAGCATACCCAGCCCATCTTGAAACTGCGTTTCCACGTATTTTATTTTCCTCTGGGTGCCTCTTGACACCAAACTGTTCTACGTTCTCTGGGTCAACAATAACTGAGAGGTTGGAGCTATTTCTGGGGTGATGCAATCATTAAAAAGGCAGAGATTTTTATAAGGGAGAAAAACCCAGAAATGAAAGTCTGTCCAAGTATTTTCTTCTCCTAGAAGATTCTTCTAAAATTCATGGCCTGCACCACTAGTCAGTCTCTGTCTCTATCTCTCTGTGTCTGTCTATCTGTCTGTCTCTCTTGTTCTCTCTCTCCCATCTATACATCTAAGTCGAGTTTGGTGCTGTTAATATGTATTTCTCTATATTTCTGTTCATTCATTTGTCATAGAATGTAACAAATAATATTTTAGTTATTTTATATTTCTATCTCCCCACTAAACTTCTACCTGCTGAAAAATAACCATTGATCTCCAGGACCAATCACAATGTAGCTCAAAATTAGTGAATGAATGAATGAGTGAATGATCAAGGAAATGATGAGACTAGAAAACTTGCAAACGAATCAAACACTAAAAATGCAGTCTTGATTTAAAATAGAGTTAGAAGCAAATCAATCACTAGTTTAAAAATAGATAAAATTTTTGCCACTATGAATCATGAAAATAAGCCAAACTATGCTAAAATGTTGAACTGATGATTTTTCTCTAAATGTCTTAGTATTTGTAGACAAAGATAATACATACACAAAGGTTGCTTAGAAATAAATTGATTTTTAAATATTGGCTGACTTTCTGTAAATTCAGAGATGATGTAATAACGTTTGTGAAATAACAATTTCCTACCACGGCCTACAGTTACTATTCACAGCAAATTATTTACCAGAATTTCCAAGTATAAAGAAAATTAGGTCAGTGCTGCATATAAAATATGGTAATTGTTAGTAAACCTCTTTTAGATTATTACTGTAATATTATATTTTGCATTCATTTAAACTTATACTTGGAAAATAATAACATTATTGAATTTTATGTCCAACAATAATCTTAAAACATTTTAAAACAATGCTCCACTACACATAGGAGGTAAATCCAGTAACTGGAAACAATGTGCTCAGTGTAAAAGTATATTTCTAGATTATTACCAGAATACAGTTAGATAGTTAAATTGGTAATATTAGCATATCTATGTTTAGAGCTGCACAAAAATATGAAAGTTGATTTATTTTGATGTTATCAGAATCAATTCTTATTAAAATTATGATTATAGGCAAGTATACAAGGGAAACAAATTATCATTTCTCTATAAAATTAAATGATAGGACTATTTTACATACACACTATGTATAATACACTATGCAAATGTTATATTTAAAGTAGAAAAACTAGGTCTTCCACAGTAAGTAACAAGTATTTCAAGTACAAATGTTCTTAAACAAATATTTGACTTTCAAAATCTCTTCCTACTTAATGGCAATTGTGTCATCTGTATTTTTATCCAATAAATGTTTATGAAGTCCTTATATGTGGTCCAAGTCCATGTTTTCTGCAGCCTTATAGCTTATAGTCATTACCCCAACCTGCAGGTAAGCTGAGAGACCTGTGTTCAGGTTCTCACAGAGGCTGCTACCTAGGTCATGGTTAAGCTGGTTGTTATTTGTATGAACTACATTCCATTGAGCCAGGAATATTGCACAATGGTACAGCATTTGCCTAGCATGTTCATGGCCCTGGGCTCAGTCCCTAATACAGAAAAATAAATTAATTAAATTAAAGTAAATTCTACCAAGACAAAGACTGGTATGTGACGCCCTTCAGTCTATGGAAACTGGATGTGGCTTACACAATTTTTAAAATATTAATAGGACTCCAGTTTGCAGGAAGGTAAAGTATAGCAACTTACTATTTTCCCCACTAATTAAAAAAAAACTCCATACAAAATAAACTTAAGGAAACTCTGCAAGGCACAC
The DNA here is from genome assembly GCF_034190915.1 of Cavia porcellus. NCBI lineage: Eukaryota > Metazoa > Chordata > Mammalia > Rodentia > Caviidae > Cavia > Cavia porcellus. Next base: position 74,335,865 of record NW_026947494.1, on the reverse strand, counting down.
AGATAAATCAGATGAGGTAGGAACTTTAAGTACCCAATGAACCACCCATCAGTGAGTTCCCTAAAATTTCTTTTTGCCTTATATATCCCAGATTGAAATCTGCCAACCTGGTAATGCTAACAAGCAAAGATAAAAATGTCCTCTTCAGAAGGTTTACTTTTTTTAGACAAAAGACATTAAAGAGACATACAGAAAAATGATAATTTTTTTTTTTTTTACAATAAGCACTTCAGAAAAATAGGAAAAATCCTGTGATCTTAACCTGTATCCTATCAGCAGGCTAACTGGGGAGCTAGTGCCTGTACCTTTGTTAGATTATAACAAGTTGTCCCAAAACCCACTGCCGTGATGTCAGGGAAGGGCCTGAACTTTGATTCTCCGCCACAGTAAAGAGTCCCCACTCCACTCGGTGTCAGTAGACACTGTAAGAGGAGCCTGGAATTCCACCCTACCCAGACATAGGAACTCCAACCTCTCTACTCAGTGCACATCCAACAGAACACGTAATTATGTAATTTTCTATGCTAAAAATTACAAAGGCTGATTGAAATAAATCAAGGATGATCCAAGTAAATAAAGTTCGTTGACTTCAAGACACTGCAGTAAAGGTGTCAATTCTTTTCAACCTGTGCAGATTTTGTGCAATTCCTATCCAAATCTCACCCATATTTTTGTAGATAGAAACAAAACTATTTTACCATTTATATGGAAAATCAAAAGAAGTAGTGTAGCTTAAATAATTGTGAAAGATCAGAACAAAATGGGAGGGACTAGTCTATCGGACTTTAAGCTTTATTATGGTTATGCTAATCAGATTGTGTGGGATTGTTAGATTGGCAGACACAAAGATCAACAGAATGGGCACAAAGTGAACACACGGCTGTGCCCAGCAGTCTGAGTTTTTAAGTAGGTTGTTTTGTTTTAACAAAGATGTGAAGGGAACCTAACAGAACAAAGGTAATCACTCCACCAAAGTGTGGCATAGGAACTGAACATCCATAGCGAACAAAGCAAGAACATGAACCTAAAATCTCAGTACTTATAATTAACTCAAAATGAGTCATGGCCATCAATGTACATTAAGCTGAAAAAACTATTAGCAACAAAAGTGAAAATCTTGGAAAAAAAGTGAAAATTGTGAAATCCTGGGTGTTCAGAGATAGGTGGAGTTTTTAGACTTAAGAGTCATTAAGGGAAAAAACTAATAAATTCAACTTCATAAAAAATAAAAGACTTTCGGGGCTGGAGATTTAGCTCAGCGGCATAAGCGCCTGCCTTGCAAGCAGGCAGTCGTGAGTCCGATCCCTGGTACTGATAAAAAGGAAAAAGACAAAAAATAAAATAAAATAAAAGACTTTCATTGTGCCAGTGGTCCAAGGGTGAAAAGACACAGGGTGAATTAGGAGACCACATTTACAAGCCCTACACCTGACGAAGACTTGTGTTTAGGAAACATAAAGCACTCTCAGAACTGAGCAGTGTTTTTCTCCCAGGGCCCTGTCCTTGTCTGCTTGAAGGCTGCCTTTTTTTTCCCTGAGACTTTCCAAGGTCTTTCTTCTGTACCAGTTTTATCGGACTAAGGCTCATTTTAGTGACCTAATTTTAATTTCATTTCCTCTTTAAAGACATTACATTTAAATACAGCCACATGAGACATGCTTATGGGGACCTGAGCATCCCAGTTTGGGACTGGGGGACACATGTCAGTTTGACTTATCCCCCTGACAGCAACTGTGAGAGCTGAAGAAGGGTGTGTGAGATCTATCTGTATTAGTCGTTACAGCTTCATGTAAACCTGCAATTGCTTTGGAATCAAAATCTTTATTAACAAAATAAAAGAGCATGGAAAGCAGTTTGATTACGTGATATTTCAAATATAACAAAAGTGACTGGACTTTGAAGCTGAGTAAAAGAATGTTTTCACATTAAAGTTTAGTATTTCCCTCACAATTCGTACTGTTTTGGGCACAAAGTGTGCATGCCTGGGACCGTGCAGTCAAAGCCAATTCTTTACTAGCAAAACAACAATAAAATCAGACACATAGGCTGTGTGTGCAAATTCTCAATATATTTTGAATACCAGCCCCACAAGCACTAATCTAAAATCATACATTTTAGTTCCTGGCTTAAATACTTGTGCTATTATTTTTGTTTTTCATCAGCATTGTCTTCTTTGGAAGAAGCTAATGAATTACCCAAGAAAAAGTCACTACTGTCAGAATAAGATTCATTCTTTGGGTTTGCTCAAGTGAACTGTCATGAACCCTTGTACTTGGGCTGTACCAAGGTAGACGGAGAGTGATTCGTGTAATGTTTAAGAGCTTGGATGCTGCCGTCAGGCCACATGGGCTGGAATCCTAGCTCTGTGACTCATGAGATATGTGAGTTTGGGTGATGGTGTTAAGTGTATGTATCTCACTTTCTTGACTTATAAAATAAAGATAAGTGCAGCACCTACGTCATAGGATTAGTGAAGACTAATCATTGTGAAGTTCTTTTACAGGGCACGTCCTAAAGTAAGTGAAGAGATCTTCACAATAGGCTCTGTGAAGGGTAGATGAGTATAAGTCATATAATATTTTTGTGACTATGAAGACATTTTGTGGGGGAGGAAATCTAGGTTCTCAGAAGACTTCACCTACCAGAGGAATGCATTAGTTACATTCCTATTTTCCCATTTTCCCCGGAAAGCCTTTTTATCTAACTGCTTCCTTTCACATTATTTTCGCTAACTTTCCCACAAGTCCCCACAGGGAACTTTAAAATCAAAGTTCCCTTTCTCTCTTAGATCTCATCTCTCTCCTGATATGGAGAAGCAAAAGAAAATCATGGGATGTGCATTTCAATCTGAGGGTTTTCTGTGGGCCCCCGAAGTCTAGAGAGGGTAAGGTCTTCATCCGATTCCCACTCGTCCTCACCATGTTCTGCCCACAAGGTCACAAAGGGGCTCTTAATGTAGCTTTGCTTTTGTTTCATTGACTTCAGATATTTTTAAATTGAAGTTAAAAAATATTTACAAGGAGGAAGGAGAGATGGATGGATTGATAAAAGCAATTGAAATGTCTTACATACAAGTACAAACACTCCATGATGAATGTAATCATCTACTAGCATATACTAATAAAAATAAAAATTTAAAAAGTATTGTAAACAGGTATTATTCAGTAACAATATTTTTCCCAGACCAAGGATTCTTCCTTTTCATTTAAAATATTGGCATAAAACCATGTTGCAGAGTCAAATTAAACATCTAAGTTCCATTGGTTTGCAATTTCTCAAATAGTAGTTAACAAACTTTACTTTGGGTGTCTAATACATTTGAAAGGCAAAATTATTGTCCATAAGGGGTATAAATTAATAGTGAATGTAAATATGAGTTAGCAAATGATGGCACTGTATATAGAATCCAGCTCACTTTATAACTGTGACTAAACAGAAACAATATAGGGATAGCAGATAGCAAACCTTGAACTTGGACTTTGTCTATTTGCTTATACTCCCATTTTCAAGAGTACTGACTTATGTGAATGTCTCCCTTTTATGAGTCTACTTAGATGGTCATTTATAAATGAAGCAAGATTTGAGTATCTACGAGTCTATTTAATCCCAAAGAAAAAGACACTGTCATTTCTGTAAACAGAAGAAAAATTCCTTGAACATAAGAAACCTTTGGAAAGGCAAATATAATCAAAAGGACTGAAAAGAAATGAGCTAATTGTCTGATGTAGAGTAGATGCCTGATAAATGTTTTCTAATGAAGAATGGAAAGAAGGGACACAGCACAAGAATCTTAATCTTTAAATAATTAGCTTTCATGAGAGAAAAATCAAATTTAACCTTTTCTTTCAAAACATATACTTACCAAACATTAACACACTAATGTGTATATGCTGGAGTATGATATATAGTAGGTAAATTTAACAGTGACCCACAATATACATATACAGAATTTTTCTCTAGTTGAATTGGCTCTGAAGGAAACTTATTAGTTTAACCTTTTCTGTTATTTTGAAGTCTTACTAATGGAAAATAATACAATTCAACTTTGAAAATAGTTCACGGAAGATACTAATATAAGCATGAAACCCTTCACTTACACTGCTCTTTCTCAATGCTAAATTTTTACTCTTGACACTAAGAAAAAAATATATGTATGAATATGAACAAATGCCATCTTGCATGTTAGTTAATTGGATGAAATCCAACCATAAAATACAAGCCAGACTGAAAATGAGCTTCCATGATGGGACCGGTGATGTGGAGACAAAGTTACACTTCATTAGCATGCACAGAATAAACAGTCCTAGGATTTTAGTTTCTTTGTTGTTATTCATCATAGGATGTTTGCCTACAGAGTCTCCCGTGGATATGTTGGACTTATGTGCGTAAATCTGCTCATGGTAATGGGATTTCCACCCACTCAGCATGGTAAAGATTAACCCCACTGTGTTTCTACTTTAGTGCTTTTTTAAAAATTTTTGTTCAGTACAAGAACAAATTCTTTGCACAGTGGCATTCATCTTCTTACTTTCCCAGAGCTGCTTTCTCTATCTTCAAAGACCACACAGAAGCATCCAGGAATGGCTCCTCCTCCCCATGCCACAGAGTGAGGTTCACACTGTGACTCATCATACAATGCTTTACCCCAAAAAACTCAGTAGTACGATACACATCCAAATGAGCCTACAGTCACTTCTGAAAGACCAGCGAAGGCACAGCTTGTGCTTTAGAGTATCAGGCCACTCACACACCACCATGGCAACAGCAGCCTTGGCTGGTCAGACACACGGCCATCCATCTACTAAAGCAGGCAGCTCTCCTGGTATTGCTGTCACCTGCTCAGGGCTTTCAGAAAATCCATGCAATTTATTTGGTTAAAACATTCACTCTGTTGATAGAGCAAATATATTAGTTTGGGGCCCATTAAGTATAATTAGTTTGAATTATAGATCGTTATTAACCACTGTGCCCCAGACAAAAAGAGGGGTCTCTTTCTTTAGAGCTAATTACAGTGAAGGAAAGCATTCATGTGAGGAGGAAAGGAGACACATTTGAAGTTATGGGCTTTTCTCGGACCTTTGAGTGCCCTAAGAGTGGGACATAAAGCTGCATAAAGGCCTTGTGTGTAATTGCAGCAGAAAGAAAGGAACTTTGAGACATAATTTGCCTGTGTAATAGTCTTGTCTGCAGCTAGTCCTAACAAGCATCCTCTTTTTCAATATATTAAAAATATATACTGAAACTTAAGTCAGTGCTCTGAACCCTTCCAGATAAGTCCTTCATGATGCAGTGCTGTGCGAAATTCTGTACACAGAGAAATTTGAACTGTCCTAAACAAGCTGTCCTATTACAAATCACTTTTCAATACAGCATATTATTCTCAAGCGCTACATATTTATCAAGCACACCATTTCCCCGCCTATGCAAATCTATCTCTCTCTATGTTAATCTTTAACAGAAAAGTCATTTTATGAGTTGAATTTTAAAATGAGCCACATAATATATTCAATCAGGAACGTTTTTCTTATTAAGGCAAATTAGCAGGTTCTCAATTGCCACAGACTGCCTAGGTGCTTTACTTTATGGTGATTCTATTTTTAATGACGATATTTAGTCTACCAAAAGTTAACCCTTGAGACTCCTTTACTGCTGCAGTCACTGAAGAAGGGAACATATCTCTGATATTTCAGTTTTACTAAGAATAGTCTGCAGATGTGCTTTTAAGAAAGAAGGATTTAAAAATAAATGCTTTTGACAAGTTGATGATCATAAACCTATATTTACCGCAGCCAAATTAGAATGGTGTTGCACAGAAGTTAAAGTTTATTCTGGAAAATTCCTGAGTTGTGTTCGGGTTTGACCTCAGAAATTATTTTCCATTATTTTGGAAAGACATTGTGGCCCTGTGGGGCCACGTTTTTGTTTTATTTTTCTTATTTATTTAGTTATTTTATTGTACCTCAAAGAGGACTTTTCTCCCTGTGATCTTCTGATCTCCCATCTCAGATGGTGACAATTAATTGCCAGGTACAGGTCATCAGAAACAGCTCAATCTCCTGTCTTTGGAAAAGGAGAGCCTCAAGGTGCCAGGCCAAGGGCTCAAGGGTGACAGCCCTGCAAATCATTTCTCTTCTCACAGCCTCCATTTCCCCCTCTGCAAAGTAAAGGAGCTGAACTTGATTATCTCCGTGGACTTTCAAGCTTAAAGAGTTCATCGATCCAAGGCCAAAAAGGTCTGGCTGCTAGTGTACCCTACCCCAGGGTCTGTGTGTGCTGAGAGGACTCCCAGACACTCATGTTTGTGCCTAGCATTTGTGTCTCTTTCGTTGCTAGTTCATCTCTATCCAGTTTTCTAAACAGGGAAAAGAAATCTATGTTACAAAAGTTATCAGATTTGCTGTTCCAATTCAGAATTCAACACAAACATAGAATGTGTTTCTTCATAATAAAAAAAAGTATGCTTTTTTTTTTTAAGCAAGTAAGTTGCTCGTAAAGGCATCAATAGCAGGATTCTGATAGCCTAACTGCATCAACCGACAATTTTAGCAAACATCTTATTCAATTTTCTATTATTAAGGGGAGAGGTTTCCTAGCTCAAATCAGATTTAGAACTATACATGCGATTTTTGAACTGGGCCTAAGTAGCAATACAGCTGATGGTCTAGGGACTCTGGTCTGTCCCCTAGTTTACAACACCTGTGCAAAACTTGTCTCATTGTATTTATGTTCCTAGCTATCTATATGGCCAATTTTAGAGATTTGTGATAACATGCATCCCACTCAGATATGCGAGTGTGAATGACATGAGCAGGAAAAGCAAATGCTTGTTGAATAAACACTACATGACACACACAAGACTAATTACTTTACCTGTTTTTAATTATAGGGAAACCATGTTGCATGCTGCAGAATATGAGCTCGGAAATAAGATTGTCTAGGTCAAATACGTCTGCATTATTCCATAGCAAGAAAACACAGGCCTAATACTCAATCTTCTGTGCCTCAACTTCCTCAGTCTCAAATGCTAGTTTTCAAAGCTGTCTGCTTTGGGGGGCCGTTGGATAAAATGGGAAAACAATCATAATACTTAAAGCAAGACCTAGGAAAGAGAAAAGGCCCAAAGGAAATTAGCCAATCTACTTTCATTAAAATTTAGGACTGAGGATTATTTTACATGTGGCTTACAAATGTGCTTGACAAAAGGCACTTAGATACGTCAACAATAGGAATGACAAAACCTTCCAAAGAAAATGTTAAGTGTTTTGTAAAAAGCAAAGAAGCATCAATGTGAAGAATCATGGAGTCTTCTCTAGAGAAACTAGTGCGGGGCAGAGATGCTATGAATGGGATAGAACTGAAAAAGTGCCCAGCTCGGTCATGAGAGAAGATACGCAGCCTGAGTGACTCCCAAAGCAGAGGAGCTGGATCTAGAACACACCAGTGAGTGGAGCACCAGGGACTATAGCAGTGGAAATCATTAACTCAGCCTAATCTCAGGGCAAAGAGGAACCCCGGAGCAATGCACCAAAATAGCTCCCAAGCTCCGTGAACAGTGATGCACTCCAGGCGTCTTCCTGGCCTGAAGCAGGGTGAAGTATGGGAACAGGAAGCAAAACAGAAAGGAAGTAAGAAGACCTGCAGGAGAGGAGACTGAGGAAGAAAGCTGCCAAAATCTGCTTCAAAAAGGGAGCCAGTGGTCTTCGGTGGAGTAGTTTGTTGTATGGCCAAAGAAAGCCCTCTGTTTCAAACTCGCCACATGTTGACAAAAATGTATTTTAAAGTACTGTGACTTGAGCAACTATCTAGAGATGTTAATGTGTAATCTATTAACTGGTGATCTCTTACTGTTTTTTTGGGGGTTTTTTTTTTTTTTTTTTTTTTTGTATTTCTGTATTACTTGTACCCTTACGCCGCTTTGTTTTGTTTTGTTTTTTCTATTTTTCCTTTTAAATAAAATTAAAAAAAAAAAGTACTGAGGCATAGCTCAGTTGGTGGGAATACATGGACAAGAGATACTTCGTGGAGAGGCCAAAACTCCTGCTAGAAGAAAGCCACTCCCTCAAACAATGTGCTAGGAAAACTAGATATCCACAGCACAAGATTGAAAATGGATTCGCATCTCTCTCCTTGTACTAAAATCAAATCAGAATGGACCAAAGAATTTAAATGCAACAATAGAAATTTTGAAATTTCTAGAAGAAAGCAGAGGGGAAACATTTGACGCCATAGACACTGTCACAGATTTCGGAATAGAACCCCAATAGCATGGGAAATAATATAGAAAATCAAATGAAAGTAGCTCAAGATGAAAAGCTTCTGCACAGCAAAGTAAACAATCCACAAAATGAAGAGATAACCTACAGAAAGGGAGAAAATCTTGCTAGCTACACTTCTGATAGAGGATTAATATCTAGAATATATAAAGAACTAAAACAAAACCCTACCAAAATACCACTAGTATGAAATGAGCAAATGAATTAAAAGGAGAATGTTCAAAAGGAGAAATGTGAATTGACCATAGGTATAAAAAACTGTTCCAAATTTTTAGCCAGGAGGAAAAGGCAAATCAAGACATTGAGCTCCAGAACAGCTTTCCATCAGGCATACAGGAATCAAGCACGGCTGCAAGGATGCTGTGGGAGGTGCAGGAACAGGCCCCTGGACCCTGCACAGCCTCTGTGGAAATCAGTGTGGAGATTCCTTAAAAACTAAAAACAAAGCTACCACTTCGTACAGCATTGCCACACCCTCATGTGTGTGGTATTATCAAGACATGCAGTGGATGTTTACATTTACAGCTTTTTATTACAGTAAAACACACTCTGCCCCTCAGAATACCCCTCTGCCTTGCTTTGAACACCCCTTACCACTTTTGGAAACAATTCTGGAAGTCCTGTTTCATGAGTGTCTATAGTCTCATAGGCAGGGGTCCCATAGCTATGGACTCAAGTTTCATGTCCCATGATGGCATCTCTAGAAAGATGGGATCTGAAGTGGCACAACTCCAATAAGTTAACAAAATTTCACGTTAATATGTTGTCCATGATCCAAAATTTAGAGCACCTTTCTTTCAACTGCAGCTCACAACTGACTGCACCAAACAAGTTGAAACTTGAATGGTTCTGCCTAGCACATCAGATTGAAGATCCCTGCCTTTCTATTGAGTGACAAAGACAGCAGGGTTCACCTAATTGCTGATCATGTTATATTTTGCTGAAAAAATTAAAGGCAGCATAAAGTAGTGACACATGCATACTCATGTTTATAGTTGCAAAAGCTATAATAGCTAATGGGTAGATATAACTCAGATGCACAGCAGTACAAGAATGAATACAGAAAATGTAAGATAAGGATATTGTCATAGTCAGGGATTGGGAGAACAATTAGAATCAGGACATGGAGTTTATAGTATTATTTTATGATGGTCACCCAGAGTTAACACAAGAAAATGCAGGAAATCTATCTACAACACTAAAGACAGAATATTTAGCCAAGGGCTTGAATCCCACAGCAATGTCCCATGAGTCCAGATGAAGATCCAGAGCTCATGGCAATGCCTCCCATGAGTCCAACTGGAGGTCTATAGCCCACAAGAAGGATGCATGCCAGTCTCTTTTACAGATCCTTGCGGGGAAGGCCCAAGAGTCAGTGGTGGAAGCTAGAAAGTCTATGCCAGCAGGTAAAGGAGCTGTGCTGATAGGTTAAGGGTTCTATGCTGGAGCTGAGAAGTCACACTCACAGAAAAGACCAAGGCTGTCCTGAAAGGCACCACAGCCATCCTCAGTGACACAGAGGCCCCAAGCTCCTCCGATGATAAGCACAGTGGAGTACATGCCAGGAAGCCAGCGTGACGAGTTCATCCTGGAGAGCATGCAGCATACATCTTCCTCTCTGGAGCCAGGAAGCAATGCTCAATGTGAGGACCAGAGCTTCTCCAGGAGAACCAACGGTTCAAACAGCAATATGTAGGAGAACCCACAACGCCTCAATAACTTAATGCCTCTCTTCTTTTCCACATCTCTATTTATGCTGGAAATTTTCCTCAGGTGGAACATCTACACTCAGCACCCTGCTGATTTAACTCAGCTGGCATTAAATTAACCACCAGTTCTTAATCCATAACAGATATGGAGTGAATATGTATACAGATACTATGCAGCCAGAAAAAAGAAAAATTATGTCATTTGCAAGAAAATATATGGAACTAAAGACCATCATCTTAAGTAGAATAATCCACGCTCAAAAATCACTCATTAAGCTGGGTGTGGTGACTCATGCCTGTAATTCCAGCACTTGGGAGGCTGAGGCAGGAGGATCGTTGCAAGTTTGAGACCAGCCTGGGATATAAGATGAGCTCAAGGCCAGCCTGAACTGCATAGCGAGATGCTGTTTCAAAAAGACTAAATAAATAAATAAATATAAAGTTTAAAAAATCACTTCATTAGATAGTCTATAAACAAACAAAAAACAGCTAACAGAAAACTGAAGGTAAACTTCTAGAAAAGAAGAAGGGGATCAAGAAGACAGTAGAGGAAAGGAAAAGGAGTCTAAAAACTATGAAAATACTATAAATCTGTTTTGTATGTGTCAGAATACTGAAGCTAATCTCATTGTTCTGAATTACTAAAATGTACCAATAAAACTAAATTTTAGAAAATTAAATTTGGTTGTAAATGTTATTTGCATGATGTTAATTTGAGAGTTTGCTTTCATGTTGTGATAAATGTACTTAGAAATGTGATAACATGATTTGTTGAGAGGTGATGTCTTAGCGCTAGTCCTGTTCTTTAATTAATGAATTCAACACTATGTAAGAGAGAGAGAGAGAGACTGTAAAATTTAGCAAAGCACTCTTCAGAGCAGTTGACTCTGCAGATAACTGCTCATTTCTGCAGAGTCCTGTGAGCCCTTACGGTGAAAGGGTTACGGATTCCCACAGAAAACCAGAACCTCGGAGACGAGAGCACGGTGGAGAAGGTGGCACAGAGGAAGCAGCCTTAACAGAGGGACACACGAGTAGCTCACCTGGCCTCTGACCAGAGAAGCAAATAAAACAAGCCTGCGTCTTGGGAGAAATCTGAATCATTTGCTCCTCTGACACCTATGTGTGCCTCAAATTCACATTATTTATGTGACCTTAAAGTCTTGAAGCTTAAAGTGTATTGTGGATTGATTTTTTACCCCTAAACACTTGTCAGGAGCAAATAAATGCTCTCTGGGGAATGGCGTGTTAAATTTCTAGCTCAGATAGAAAGTTTCAATCTGGAGCTGCCTCGCGATTCAAACAAACCCCACGCGTGCAGGTAGAAGCACTCAGGAGAGGTCGGCAAGATCAGTAGCCACCACGATGGACAGACTCAAAATACAGAAGCAGACGTTTAGTAGGGTTGTCAAAGGCCTTAAAGCATGATGCTGGAATGAGATCTGATTGGATAAAACTGGACCAAGTAAAACCAGAGGTCAAACCCTGGAAAACTAAAATTACAGTCCCAATGGCTAAATTAAACAGTATATTAGATCCAACCGAAGAGGTTATTGGTGAAGGAAAATCTGAAGTACAAAGAGACAGTGACATAGAAAAATAGTTTTAAATGTTAAAATACATAAAATGTGGAGTAAAAAAGGTTACAATAAATTTGGCTATAGTTCCAAAAAATAATATTTAAAAATTAGTGATAGACAATGTTTAAAGAGAGAATAGCTGAGTATTTTCCAGAGTTGATTAAAGATGGCTATCTTCCTATTCAAGTAGCCTTATTAAACTGAGTAAACAACAGTGAATTCCCAACTAAACACAATATCCTAAAGCTACAGGGCCACAAGGAACTGAAGGTAAATAGAAGAATATAAAGGGAACTAGGGTAATGGCACTAAGAAAAATGCCACGCTGTACAGAGAAATGAGTTTCAGACTAACAAGTGGGTGCTTAAGGGAAATGAAAGCTAGATTATGTCAGAAAATTATCTTCCAAATGGAGAGAGAGACAGAGACAGAAACAGAGAGGGAAACAGGAGAAAATATTTTTTCAGTCATAAGACCAAAACTAAAACGAAGCAAATTTAGTATGAACACATTTCATTAAAAAAGAAAATTACAAATCAGGGTAAAGTTTAGGTAGAACAAATACTATTCCATAAGATGCAAACAGGAATGGGAGGGGAGATTAGCTAGGTAGCAATCATATGAACAGTAAAAGATAAAGTCTTACTTGAGCGATTAAAAAAAAACTGCGATGGAATTTAAATCCTAGAAAAATAATAGCATATAAATCTGGAAAGAGCGGGCAGACTTAAAAGACAACATAGTCTGACAATTATTGCAAGGAGTGTAAAAAGTACAGTTCAGACTTTAGGTGCAGCATTCCTATTAACATGCCTAAGGAACCCTCTGAAAGAATCCCAATAGCTCCTATGACTTCCAAAACAGCCACAAGAACACCTGAATAAGGAGAGAGAAGTTAATCAATAATTGCCAAGAAGAGCAGGAAATAAGAAGCCCCCAAAGTGAGGCAAGCATAAAACATAAATCATAGGATAGAGATAATGCAAATGTATTCGGTATAAGAATATTGTAGATCGGCAACAATCACAATAAAAATTACTCTTTCTACAAAAAAATAATAGTTAACTCTTGAAATCTAAGATCTCATAAAGATTAGAGACAGATAATACAATTCTTTAAAATGATAGGTGATATAGTTATTCAATTATAAGAAAAAATTTTAAAACACATTACCAAAAATAATCACAATTAAAATAAATAAATACCCAAGGAAATAGAATAGTTTGAAATGTATAGGCATATAACAACATACTAACAAATTTTAGAAAGCAAAGATTTTTAGGAATACAAAGTGAAACTGAAAATTCAGCTTCAAAGCAGATTTTAGCATAGCTCTTAGTAAATGATAGATTAATTAAACAAATTAAACAATTATGTGTGAGAATATAGAGTATTGGGAAAAGATCAGTTATCAACATTGACCTAACAATGGATATGCATAGAACATTGCACTCAAACATACAATTCTTTTAGAATAGGTTTGAATCATTTATGATAATCTGTATGTTTCAAAGCAATGCTTATATTTCAAATGTTTAATTTCATATATATAACATTTCATTGTCTGCAATACTATGAAGTTATAAATCAGTAACAAATACAGTGTCAGTTAAAAGATGGATTGCTCCCAAGTAGCTGTTCCAGCCAATGTTGGTTTCCTGTTGTCTTATTGTGAAGTACTGTGTTGCTTGCATTGTTTTGTTCTGATTTGTTTTGTTCTGTTTTGTTTTATTCTCTTTAAAGTAAGTTTTTTTTAAAATGTTGAAATGCTCAAAACAGCACGTTCTTTTTTAAAAAAAAATTTTATTTAAAGAAAGACTAAACAAAATAGAAAATGGATAGAAATAATACATACTTTCAAAGTAAAAATAAACAGTAAGAAATCACTAGTTGATGATTAGGGTTACGGTTAAGGTTAGCAGATTGTCTTCTTACAAATAGTTATTCAAGATATTAAAGTGGAACATATAAACTGGAGATTCAAACAGTGAGACTGCAACCAGTTCTGTTCAACTATCCAACAAAAACTTAGAAATATGGTTTTATCAATCCTATACACTTAAACATACATGAAGTTATCCATATCTTCAATTACACTGAGACTGAACAAACCAAAGCAGGCTAATATCACTCTGAACAAAGAATAGTACTATTGCTAGGTTTCACATTATGACACCCCAGGATCAGCACTGGGTACTTTAGTGTCTCTTTTTCTTCAAAGTATTTATTCATTTCATCATGTGTTATAAGATCAGTTCTCATAAACTGTTTATAGGTTCTACACATGCATGAGTCTTAATATGTATTTCTATCCTTTCTATATTAGAGGGAGAAACAAAACAAAGCAAGACAAAACAAAACATATTCCTATAAACACATGAAACAAAAAAGACATATAAGACCACTGTACAAGGAGTTCTACTATAGTTCCTGTGTTATCTCTTGATATTTTCAATAGAATTGACTATATTATCAGATACAGTATAACTGAAAATATCAGTACATAACAGTATTAATAATAACACAACTTTGTATATAATATAAAACTTCAAAAACAGGCAGTAATCAAACCAGAATGTGTATCGTAGTGAATCTTATCATCTTCAGTGTAGTTGCCTATACTCTCAGTCTTGATACCATCAATCATACCAGTTTTGAATAAAATCTGTCGATACCAAACAACAATCAAACAAACCAAATTCAACTAAGGTCACTCATGATAAAACAGTATAAGTCATACAGGGCTCCAGATTAAGTTAATAGGAAATTAAAGATGATTACTGTGCTATATCCTGGTGTTTTTGGGATAGCTGTCTGTGCCCTCAAATCTAATGCAAGTAGACAAACTGGGACAGAATAAAATCTATCTAAGCAGAGTGGTGCGAGTAATGTGGGTTTTAAATCCTGATACACTATTAACAATATCTTCTGCCATCTTTTTTAAGACTCTCCCTCCCCTTTCACTTCCCCAGGGTACGCTGCATTTTTGAGCGTACCCTGGTTTTAAATTGGTGGGGTGGGGAGGCAACCTGCTATTTACCTAAGTGGTTCCGAACCTTCTCTCTCCTGGACTTGATCTCTAGTTGTATTCCTTTATCTATTAAAGCCTGTCTTTCCAACCTATCCACAAATATTGGTCTAGTTGCCTCTATTATTCTCTGGTTTGCTGTCACATAGAGCATTGTTTTCTCATATTTGATTTTCAGTCCATGTACTCTTTTTTCTTGTTAATTATATTTCCTATAAAGAGCATCTCAGTGGACCCTGCCTCCTGAACTACTCTACAAGTGGTTTTTTTTTTCAATTTAGTGTACCAAGGCCATCTATATTAGAGATTATAACCAACCTTCTCTGCCTCATTTGTGTTATGCTCTTTGTTTGCCCTTAGTTGTCTGTTTGTCTTCTTCATTCTGTTTTCTGCTCCATTCATTGAGGCCTCTCTGCCACTGTTCCTGGAGTCCTAGTACTTTTCTCTCTCTCTAGAATGCCCTGCAGTATTCTCTGTAGAGTTGGATTGGTGATTGCAAATTTCCCAAGTTCCTCTTTATCTTAGAAGCATCTTGTTTCTTCATTAATTTCTAGAGACAGTTTTTCAGGGTATATCAATCTGAGCTGGAGGTTATTTTCTTTCAGGGCTTGGAATATGTCACTCCACGCTCTTCTTGACTTGATGGTTTGTGTCAAGAAGTCTGCCATTATTCTGATGGATCTTCCTTTACGGGTTATCTGTTTCTTGTCTCTAACAGCTTTTAATATTCTGTTCTTATATTGGATTTCTGGGATCTTGATTATTGTATGCCTGGGTGTAGTTCTGTTTTGGTTGTAGGTGGCTGGTGTTCTGTATGACTCATACATCTGAATATCTTTTCCTTTTCCTATGTTTGGGAAGTTTTCCTTAATTATTTCTGTGAATAGCCTTTGTAGTTCCTTTGTTTATACCCCTGCTTCTTCATTCACATTCTTTATTCTCAAGTTATAGATCCTCTTGTTGTCTTCTAGCCTTTGTATTGTTACTGCTTATTTCTTTGTTAGTTTTTAAAAGTTTTTCCTTTCATAATCCCACACTGCAAACCTGTCCTCCAGTTTGGATAATCTGTCTTTAATTAGCAGTTTTGCCATCTTTCCATAGAGTTTTTAATTTCCTGGTGATCTCTATGAATGTGCTTCACGTATTCTATATTTTCTTTATATTCTTCATCAAATGGTTCTTTCCTTTGTTTGAGTTCCTCCATTCTGTCTGTGTCTTCTTGAGGGGTGCTTAGTATCTCTTTTGTTAATCTTCTTATATCTTGCTTTACTTGGCTAAAATTTCCCTTTTGAACTTGTCTATGAGGTCCCGAAGATATCTCTTTATGTCCAATGGTGCCGTGTCTGGTATTGCATGTTTGCTGTCCTCATTCTCTTTGTATTTACCTGGCCTGGGTCAATGTTCTCAGGGCTGGGACCTGGGGACTTTTTCTTGTTGCTTCCTCTTTCCATCTTTTTTGTTTCTTCCAGGAGGCCCCAATTTCTTTCCTTGTTGGTTACAATTCTTCTGAAGCACACGGCTAAGTGACTCTTCCCGCTGCAGTGTGCTAGTGAGTTGCAAATAGGGGCAGCATATGCTGGCCCCACAGCTCTGGGTCAGTCAACCTGCTGAGGCCTTCAGTGCGTTAGTGTGCACCATTGCCATAGGGAATTGATTTCGGATAATCTATTGGGTCTCAGCCAGGTCATGTGACCCAGGCCAAACTCACTCCACCAGTCCCATTCGGGAAGGGAACAACTGACTGAAGCCACTGCTGCCCCTTGTTCCTGCCAGTCCTGCTGGGTTCCAGAATGTCGTTTGTTGGAGCCCCTTTCTCTGTGTAATGGTTTTATTCCTGTCACGCACCACAGGTCGAGGCAGGTTCCCCGATAGCTCAACTCTCCATTAGGTTCACCGATACCTGACCTCAGTGTGACCGCACCTCCAGTGAGTTGAAGTGGAGGCATTTTGGACGGCTCGGTAAGTCGTGGCCACACCAGTATGGGGCTGTATTGGGGACACCAAACCTTTAGCTGTTCCAATAGTACCACTGGGACTGTATGTTTGATTGGTTCTTCTCACCTTAGTTTCTTCTTGGGATGAGAGAATTCATCTCCCACTGTTCAGGTCTCCCCGTGCTATATTATGTTAAATTCTAAGTGGTCTATCTCAGGGAGCCTCTGTAGCCTGCTATTATCTATCTGTCATCTTTGCTCAAATCCCCAAAAAAGTACATTCACTTTAACTGCAACTTATAAGCCATAATATGCAATATTTTTATTGTTATTACATTCAAATTATTTTAACATTTCTGTGATAGTTTATGCTTTGTGATTTTTGTATGTTTGTTTTTCTTGAGCATTCCAGTTTTTAACTGGCAAACACTTATTGTTATATTTGTCAGCGATTTACAACTTCTTGCTCAAGAAAGCCTCATGCTCAGGAAAACCAAGTACACAAAAATCATGAAGCATAAACTATCACAGAAATGTCAAAACAATTTAAATATAATAACATTAAAAATATTGCATATAATGTCTTATAAGTTACAGTTGAAGAAAATCTCCTTGTCCTATTTTGAGCTCTGGACCCTTTCTTTCTAAAAGGCTGACTGATCCAGTGAGCCAGTATGAAATTACTGTCATCAACCTGCAACTTCCATGTGTTGAACTTTGTTCTCCTGACTCTTCCTCTTCTGACACCTGGCTTAACCCCCACTCTGAAACTGTAGCTTCTTCCTAGCAGTGCAGATTAAAGGTGTGCTCTAGGTTCAACTCATCTATCACAGCATATTATTGTTCCTACTGCAAACTAATCCTGCAGGTTTGAGCTCCATGTTACAGTGGGCCAGTGGGGCTCAATCTCATCAGCCTCAACTTTCTACCAGGTTTTACACTGGAAAGTTATCCAAAAGCTAGATTGAAATAAAAGAAAAAAACTTAATGAATCCATTTCAAGAGATCAGCAGGAATTCCACTGTGATGAATTTTGCCAATAAAGTTTTAGGGACAGTGCTTCATGTTTCCACCATCAAATAATCTACTTAGTGACAGCCAAAACTCTCAAGAAAAGACCCCCTTCAACTACCCAAGGGCACATGGCCAGCTGCTTTTGTAAATGGGCATCTACAGAGGGAAAGCCAAGAATCTTCACGGAGAAGAGTCTTACAAAAAGTACCCTGCACCCTCAAGGATATATTTATTGTCAAAAACCTTGATCCTCCATGAAAAGTTGAAGAGTGAAAAAATTTCATTAACCCCTGAGAAAAAATCTGGTTCTTTCTCCTACTCAATTTTTTAAATGATGGAACAGTGTAACTTACCTGGTGGGAAAAAAAAATAAGGCAGAGATTAGGAGTGGGAAGTAAAAGCACCTAGACCTGAATCATTTATCTGGGCAGTTCTTGTATGATTTGCCAGTCATGAAACAGTAGAAGCTAAATCTAGGAATGTGTTGGTATTTAAAAGGTCAGAGAGCACAAGACAATATTAGAAACCATTTTACGTAGTAAGACTAGATGGAGGAGATGACTTACATTAGATTCA
The DNA here is from genome assembly GCF_034190915.1 of Cavia porcellus. Classification (NCBI taxonomy): domain Eukaryota; kingdom Metazoa; phylum Chordata; class Mammalia; order Rodentia; family Caviidae; genus Cavia; species Cavia porcellus. The sequence goes on along the minus strand of NW_026947494.1, from coordinate 74,317,751 downwards.
CAGCAGAGGCCAAATCCATGCATCATTTCAAGGTTGAAATCATAGAAGACAGATGGACCCTCCCCCCAGAGCTGTTATTCTGGGCAGAGAGGGGAAGAAGTGAAAAGAGCAAATTAAAGTTAGTCTTCCAAGACCACTGAGTGAGAAACAAAGAAAAGACTTGGGTAATAGGTGCACCAGGAAAGGCTGTACTCAACAAATTCTTTGATGCTTTGACAGTAGTTTTCACTGCAATATTGAGATCAGAATCTATCATTACTATTATTCTTTTCTTAAAAGTTTTGTTGAAGAAATGATGTCTGTCCCCTAGTATCTAACAGACAGCCCGACAGGCTTCCTTGCACGGAAAGGAAATTGCTTGTTACCTGCAGTCATATTTCAGTTTGCAATAAAACTCAGGCAAGACATTTTTCCTGAGGCCTTCACTTTTAGAGCACTGTATGTCTAACCTGTAGAATTTTAAGGGACAGCTGATAATAAGCTCTTTACATTTCCATCTGTGTTTTCTCTCTAGCTGAAGAACTGGGAGTCTGAGACCAGGGAGTTTGAGACTTCTTTAACTCAGTTTTGATGTTTGGTTTATTAAACTATTCGTTTTGAAGAAGGGTAATATTAACCTCGCACAGTAAACGGGGCCTGTCTGTCAAACACTCTTGGTGGAATATCAGTCAGGGAGTGAACGACACACAGCTGCCACCTTCACTCCTGAGATTGAGTCAGCCCTGGTTACACAGCTCCCCGGCAGGCAAGATGCCTGTCAAGTTCATTAAAAAGAACAGCCGAGCTTGTACAATTTTGCAGTTCCTTTCTTTCTTTGGTGTATTTTTAGGTTGCCAGGAATTGATTTCCACTTCTATGCTTTATATATTTCTATTCATAAGCCTTGCATTACCAGGCAATTTATTAAACTTCATTTTATTCATATAAAATAGTCACTGCTCTGGAAAAGAGTGACTCAATAAAGGGCTCTTCTTCCCATGTGCACATCTGGACTCCTAGCCAGAGAAAAGATGCAATGTGCACAATGACCAATCAATGAAATGAAGAGCATTTTGCGCAAAAGAAAACTTAGTCTCAAAAAATCTAAACACTTCTTTTACAAGGAAAAAAAATCTCTCCAATCAAAATGAGACAGGCAAAGCCATGCTTTTGATTCATTAAAGCAGAATCTACTTGCCTATGCAGTACAGGATGGTTTTAATCAGTGGAGGAAACGTGGTTTGGAGGAAAGGATCTAGGAGTTTGCTAAGTAGCACATTTTTGTTTCTTACTGGGCTTCTGCTATTTAATAAGATTATTATCATCTTTGGATTTCTGGGGTTTTGCGTATTATTTACCTCCACAACTAACGAATTCCCATGTGATCTATGCAGTAATATCAATGGAAATCCAGTATGGACAGTGTAGTTGGCTAGAGCTGTACTTCTAGAATAGGGATGAAACTGAAGACCAAAGAGGAACCTTATATCTACTCACAGCGTTATAAAGAAACATAATGAACCGGCCAAGGCAGCTATGGATACACGATACACACAAAGGAATCAGAGTGTCGGTGCAAGGCTGCACAGCTGCCATGGCTAGTGATCAGGGCTTTCCAAACCAAAAGAGTATTCTGCTTGGACTGTTCCATTTAAAAGCCACTATTATAATTTCTTAATTGTATGACCAGTAACTGACTTGAACCTACAGCTGTGAGTTAAATTAAGAGGTCATCAAATCTTTTATATATATATATATATATATATATATATATATATATATGGTTTAAGGCTGATCAAAAAGACCAAAATTTGATAAACAGTAGATAACAAATTAAGACATCCTTCTTTTCTTTTAGTGAGCACATAGTCATTGCACAAAATCATGTTTCATTCTGACTTTTTTATGCATTTATTCTTGAAAATGTTTTAGAGCTTCAGATCAGAACAGTGGGAGCCTCTGGGCTTTTCCACAAGGACCTCTGTCCTGCCTCGTAGCCCGGTCAGTAAGGACAGCAGTTTTCCCAGCTGGAAATTGGAGAGGAAACACATGCTGGTCTGACAGAAGGGGCTTACTCAGCAGGGAAATAGGCCAAATACTGTGGCTTTGTCCACTAAAAGTGACATATTTAGTAGAAAACAAAAGAAGTTCTACAGCTGTTCCAGCCTGAAGTTGCCATTCCATGTGTGACAAAGAGCAGAGTAGAAGTTGGGCAGGGAGACGGTAGGTGTGAGACATTCCCCCAGGTCCTCGGGAGGTGCCTGCACATTTCTGCCCTGCAGATGATACAGGGGAATGAAACTCCCAGCCTATTGTATGTCCTGTATGAGTTCAGTTCTCCAAAATCAAAGAATGACTCTTAGCAACAACAGAAGTTAAGAGCAGAATATATTTATTGAGAGAAAGAAAACTTCTATCTGAGACAGTCAGAAGGGGTCCTGAGCTGGTTGCCAAAGACTCTGTCTTTTCTATTGACTTTCATAGAGTAAAACCACGAGGTAAGACGGGTCCAAGGTGGGGAAAACTTGGGAAGTCACACAGAGGGCGTAAGTTAACCAAGGCGTAAGTTAACTGGTTAACCAGGACTATGGTTAACCAGTAAGATTAATTGCTCAGGTAAAATTGATTAAATCGAGGACAAATGGGGAAGCGAGTCACGTAGAAAGCGGGTATGCTTAAGGAGCAGTGACTCTTGTCCATGATTGAGATAGTGACTTCTGGCTTTTTCAGAGTGGTAGGGACCTATTTAGAATATCCTTCTTTAGGATGTGAGTGCATTTGTTTGATCTTTTGTCTCAATGCCTGGCCCACAGGAGTTGTCTGTCTGCCCCACAGTTGCAAGGTAACTGGGCTTCTGCACAGGCTCCTTGGAGGACCTAGCCCTGTCCCACTGCACATAATATTTCTATGTAATTCAGTTGCCTGTGGCACAGAGAACCTCTGCCTTTGTTCCACAGAGACTACAGGGAGTCTGGCAGAAAGCTAAAGCTAAACTGAACTTGAGAATGGTGTAACTGTCAGTGCAGTTCCTAACCAATCAGAGGGGAAGAGGTTTGAGAAACAGTAGTTCACATCTTGACTCACCCCTAATCTTTGTCAAGGAGAAGCAAATATTATTGTGTTCTGATCACTGGGTAAGGGTTGTATGCATGAGGGAACCAGCACTTCTTTGACCAATAGTAAGATCATCGTGGTCTTCAGCAAACTTTACTAATTTGCAAATCATTTGTCCATTTATTTGATTTTGATTTTCTTCTGTTTCTTTGTAACCTCACTTTCTATTTCATGTAACAAGTATTTTTCCTGGTATATTTTATTTTTAATTTTATGACCATGCCATGTAGTCATTTAAAATGTTTTATCTTTTGTAATCAGACTATGGACTATCCTGCTTTCCTTTTGTTGTTGTTGTTTATGCGTTGGAAAGTTTTTCTGAGTTTTCGATTTCTACAAGGTAAAGAAATCAAGTGAGATTTCCAGTGTCCCTCTCAGGGAAACTGTTGTGACACAAAGCAGCCCTTGGGCTTTCTCTTATTATGTAAACAAATTCTTTGCCTCAGGTATCCAGCAAGAGACATGCATCATCATTTCAAATGGCTTGGTTGAGGAAAAAATCACCACATTATTCCTTTTAACATTTCAGGCCCCGTGTCAACTCCAATTTTGTCTCTTCATTTCTTGACTTTGAACTATCAAATCACAGCTCCTTGTATTGAAGACAGAAAGATGTAACCAGCTCATTCTAAAGAAGTTTTTGGCATTGAATTTTCTCGCTCCCTCTGAGTACTATTTCCATGTGATACTTAACACTTTCATTTTAATTTGAGATTTAAAACACATAGTTTTAAAAATACTTTGGATAACCAAAACAACAATGCCTTCCAGGGGATGACTTCTTCCTGCTGAATTATAAAATAATAATGAACTATTTCCTTGACAGAAACAAGGATTTATCTACTTTATTGACCTATCTGTTAGAAATGGGTTCCAATTTCTTCTTCATTTAGATGGATGAACTGTAGTAAAGAAGTATAAATTCTTTAAGCCTTCCTTGAAGTCCTACTCATTAAAAAACACATATATAAAATGTGAAGCTCATCCAGCTGATCCTGCTCATTTCTTACACCCGTTCTACTTGGTGTTGGACTCAGGATTTCTACTTACATTTTTCTTTTCCCTTTTCAAACTCATCGTCTCAAATCTCACCTTCAGCTTCTTTCCCTTTAAATTTTTGTAATTTTGCTGTACATTCTTGCAAAAATGCTCCATTGCCATTTCCAAGTCTAACACCCAAAACCAAATCCATGTCATTCCTCTCAAAACTCTCGATTTCCATACAATCTTTTTTTCTAAATATTTTTCTGTCTAGGGATGGTTGAATCCACGAATATGAAACTTGAGGATTTAGAAGGCCGACTGTAATCCAGATCCATGTCATATGGCAGAACTTCCAAAATATATAAAAAACTCTTAGCAGCTTCAACCAAAATCTGTCTCTCATCAGGGTCCCAGGAATAAGATAGCTCACCTAAGGTGGTACAGTTAGTCAGAAAAAAGTCTTTTAATGGAGATTTTCATGGCTTTCTGTAGCTTGAGGCACAATCAAAATCTGCCTTTTACTTTTATATTTTACTAATTCCTGATCAAACACGCAAGGTGTGATATGCTGGATCTTAGAAATACCAACATGAAAAATGCGCTTACTTTCCAGGAACACAGACCAGAAGTAGAGGTCTATGGAAATGGTGCATTGTAGACTTGAAGGAGATGGTAGTTACCTGTACCTGATATAACAGGGAAAAGCAGAAGGATTTCATAGATAAGGTAATCCCTTGGGCTTCCTGTAAAAAGAAAAGCAGTGTTCACCAGGGAGAACTGGCCAGGAAACCAGGCAACCTAAGACAGAGGGAGTGAGATGAAGCATTTTGGTAGAAATGCAAAAGATTTGAAGAACCTGATATTCATGTGTAAGACAAAACATATCAAACTTAAAGTTGGAAACCAAATTCACCTATTTCAAAGGGGTCTGTATGCTTACAAAGATGTTTGGAAAACTAAGTATTGTTATTATCATTATTATGAAAGATATCAACTCATTATTAACAGATTCTATTTATCAATCACTTTCTGTGATCACTATGATACATGATTTACACTGAGAGACAAGGAGATGGTGAACTACGGATTAATTTACTTTCCTATGTAGCATAGCTCCTAAGAACTAAAATTTGAATTCAAATCTCTCTAATTTCAAAGCTAAACGTGGATCTAACTAGAATCCATCTTTAGTTTGCGGAGCACCAGACTTGTGTTTTTAATACTGGAGATTGAAATCAGGGTCTTTTCACTGAGCTACATCTAACCTCTTGTTTTAGTTTTATTTTGAAACAAGCCTCTCAAGATCAGTAAATTGTCCAGGCTTAGCTCAATACTTGCAGCTCTCCTGCCTCAGCCTCTCAGAATGTTGGGATTACAGGTATATGTCAATATCCATAATATTTTAAATAGAGATTAAATCTGAATGGTCCCATGTTGGAATAGCCTAACTACAAGGTAAAGTTGTGCTGTCCAAATGATCAAGCTTTGATATATATACATATGGATTCTCCGGATGAATGTAATTAGAATACATCACAATCATACTCTAGTAAAATAGAAAGAAAAACAAAATAATTATTTACTAACTGAGAATCCAGGTGCTAAATTTCAACAGCCAAGTTTAAAGTGCTCCATAGGCAACTGTGCCTAATAGCCACTGTATTGGACCATGCAACAGGAAAAGTTCCACTGGGCAGCGCTGGGATGGTGAATGCATTTGCATGGACAGGGAAAGTAATGAGGCATTACCTAAGATAAGTGGGAGAAGATTAGGGAAAAGTTTTAAATGCCAGTGGTAGAGAGTGGGACCAGTACTTTCTAGCATGTGACTGCCCACCCCCTCCCCTGAGAGAGTAGCTCCAGCATCACCAGGGAACTCATTAGACTTAAATTCTCAGCCCCACCCAGACACACTGAACAAGAAACTCTGGCACTGGGGCCAGGTGTCTACGCCATAACAAGCTTTCCTAGGGAGTATAATGCTCACCAAAGTGTGAAGACGTTGATTTAGTGGAAGAGACAGATTTTTTTTAAAAAGCCATAGAAATGTGATGACTTTGCAGTCACATGAGTGGTATTCGGGTATGATGAATGTGACATAACCCCAGGTGGGTGAACTGAAAAGGAGAAATATATTCAGGAAGGAAAGATATTGAATTTCAGTTTTTAATGTGGGAGGGACATTAGAGTATCAAAATCAGATTAGAAACGTCAACCTAGAAATTGAAAGGAAACTCTGAGTTGGAAACACATCTTCAGCATCACCAGGCTTTGGTTGGCAGATTAGCTAGGATGAGTGGGCTCAGGTAGCTTTCAATTTTTTTTAACTGCTCTGTGTTACCTATCTCTGTAAAGGCTGAGGCATATGTCTAGCTAATGCACAGTTCTCCACATCCTGCTTCCTTTTTCCGAATCAAAGAGGGCTCTCAAAATGCAAATTCAGTTAGATAGCTGTGCAAATCTATCTTCAAAAATAAATAATTAATATGTCATTATTCTATTACTAATATTTATAACTCATCAAATAAGATATGCAGAATCCTAAAACATGGAGTGAGTAGAGACCGGTGCAGGGCTGATGTTGGAATGCGAGTGACAATGCAGGGACCAGACAGAGAAAGGGAAGAATGGTCCCAGATAAGCGAGAATGTCTGGTGACGTCCAGAGAGAAGCACTTCACAGAGGAAGTGATGTACACTGTCACATTCACATGAAATTGGTGCAGTGAAACTTTGGACTTAGCTATTAGAAGTTCATTATTCAACTTTGGCAGTCACTTCTGCCGGGAAAATGTAGCTGATCAACTCCAGACTGCAGTAGTTTGAAAAATAACTAGGAGGAAAGGAAACGCAGGCTGCAAGGGGAGATTTATTATTACTCATTATTACTTGGTTACTTGCCTTAGGGTTCTCAGTATCTTAGAGAAAACTTAGTAAAACAGCTCCCCTAATTTTTATTCTGTTCTTCTCTGAAGGCCCTCCTATACCCATGCCCCGGCATGCAGTGCTAGCGTACCGTGGTCCTTTGCTTCTAGACAATGAGCTCAGTGTCCTCCCTTCACCTAGGACAGGATTCTTCTCTAGCTTGCCCAGTCTTGCTTAGCCAGTCCCATTCCCCTTAGTGACAGATAGGAATCCAGAAAGGAAATCAGCTCTTTAAAGCAAGGCCTTCTCTACAAAACTGTCAGTTCTATAATTCCTTCCAATCTACCTGGCCCAAATCCACCCTCACACTTGTTCTGGGAAGTGGTTAGGAAAGTGTTACTGTGTTTGTTCCCCAGGTGAAACCTGAGACTCTGTGATTTGTCTTTAACTACACCCCTCCTAAATTACTTAAATTATGATTTTATCATATTTATTTTACTGATGTATTTTCTCCATATGTTTCCATGAAGCTTTTTAGTTAGGGGGCATTTGCAAAATAGTAAGAATAAAATGTCGAGGCTAGATAATAAACCACCGTAGATCTTCAGCTGCTGCATCTCTCCATAATTGGCATGACTGAGCTTTAAATTTAGCTCTAAGTGTCTTGGAGCCAAGCAAAAAGGCAGACTCTGTCAATTATGCAGTTCCTGGTTTCAGAAAGGAACTAACATGCATCCTTACCTAAGTTCCAAAGGGGAACTTCAGGTCTAACTCTTTACATAGCGAGTCTTTCTCCAAACAAATATAGTGGTCACAGTGGCTTCTAATGTTTTTTTTTTTTTTTTTTGGGGGGGGAGTAAAATTCCATTTAAACCCTTAAATTAAAACAGACTTTTCAACACAAACATGTCTACTAACATACAGATCACTGGTGGGAAATGACTATAAAGACATAAAACTTTGTATCTTGCAGAGGCTATCAATAGTCATAACTTAATTCCATGCACCAGTTAGCATGGTTAGTAGAGGTCGCTGTCTTCTCAACACATTTAAAAGTCATGTGGCTTTTCTAAGTGTCTACAATTCATGTACAACACACAGACACACACACACACACAACTATCTTGAAACAATGCAAAGTTATTTTTAGAGAAGAAACTAAAGAATGTTGGGTTCTTAGGAAATGCTAATGAGCTTAACTAAAATGTCATAGCTGTTATTCTAACATGCACTTAGAATAAATACACATTGAAGTGACTAGAATTTAGGCAAAATTTGGGGGGCACTTAAGTAATAATTAGAGCAGGTGTTGAATAACCATCTCCTCTGACTCTCAGGCACCAATAATCACCAACACTTTTAATTAATCAGTAACAAATCCCTACCGGAGGTTAATAAGGCTATAGCAAAATATTCCTTCCCTTGCACGGAGTGCCAAACGAGCCGTGTCTCTGTGCCATATCCGTGTATCTCATTGAGTAATCTCTACATGAATACCCACTCACTGCATTAGCATTGTGTTCCCAAGGCATGCTTGTTCTTCTAAAACTGAATATGTGTTTGCGGAAAACCAGTCTGTTGAAATGCATTTAATGAACACCTGCTGGCCTCAGAGTCCTGAGCCAAGCAGTGGTCCAGAATATTAAAGAAACAAGCCACTTTCTCTGTCTACAAATTTAAAATCAGGTCGGAGAGACAAAATATGCCCACAAGTTCTACAACTAGGAGCATATGAAAAATAATACAGTATGTAATCAATGATAATAAACAGCAATAACACAGCAAGGCAGTAGATAAAGTGATTACCTCCATGCCTGCTGACTGATACAAAAGTCACAAAACAGCTTCAGCTGCAGGAAATAATATTCAATAGAAAAGTATCCCAACTATGTCTGACAATTCTGGGATATGGGCAGGTGCGCTAAATTATACTACATACAAAATACCTCCAAATTATAAGTTATGGTCTTTCATACTGGTAATTCATACATGTTAAAGAATACTTTACACCATGTTATTTTTAAAATGTGGACTTGAAGATCAGTTATGGATATCCTTATTCTGTGAATATGGAATACAATCTGGAAAACAAAATTTTATCGATTATCCGCAGACCAGAGTTAGTTCAAGAACTCCAATTGCCTAGAGTACTAACCAAAGACCAGCTCCTTTGTGACATAAAAGAGGAGCTAGTCATGGGACTCAGCCTTCCTAGTCCCTTTTAGTAAACAGTACATAGGAAAGAGAGAAATTCTACAATAATCCCAGCAAAAGACAAAATGCCATTCAAATCAAGAAACAGATGCCATTTTAATTGGTAAAATTTCATGTTTGATAGCAATTATAAACACGTGTATAAAATTGCACAGGAAAGGGTTATTTCATGATTCATTTACCAAACAGTAGATTTTACTGCATGATTATATGTTGAGTTTTTATAAAAACATCATTTAATTAAACTCATTGAACTTAGGAACCAATACAATATAAATTCAGAGGGTTATAATAAAAGAGAATTGTTTGCATTTGATTTCCTACCTGATAATTTTCATTGAATTATTTTGGGTTTCCAAAAACTAATGTTATTCTTTATTATCCAGCAGGCCTCAATTAGATGCGTTTGTTCTCTCAAATTAAAGACTATAATCATATTCTCTGAAACCTTATGCCATGCTGTTATTAATTATGTATTTCTTTAAAAACTTTGCAGTTATGAGATCGTCTTGCCCCAGGCATTTTGCAAAATGAGTTATTATTAGTTCTTTTGAGAAGAAACTCAGAAAACATGAGAAATTTCTTCACATTCTCAGAGCAAATGAATATTAGCATGAATTGACTGAAGACTCATTCCTCAGACGAGGACAAATACTTATATGCCATCAGGGCACAGTGTTCCGTATTACATGGGGACAAACTGTACATATGATCAGGAATATACGGTCTGGATGCTAATGTGATCACTCTTTTCAGATCAAGCCTTTCTCCAGAATTATCAGTCTTCCTTGTAGTTCTATAATTTCCACTGCAAAGATCATCTAAGCTAAGGAGACTATGAATTTTTTGAAGAGTAGAATATATTTATTGAGAGAAAGAAAGCTTCTATCTGAGAGAGAGACAGAAGGGGACCCTAAATTTTTTTTATAGAATATTCTTTTCTTAAAGAAAAGCAACTTTGCCGTTTTTAGAAAATAAAAACTTGATCATCAAAGAATTTAAAAAACAAGCAGAATTGGGAAGCATATGCAGAGAGCGGTATGTGACAGTAAATTTGACTAGAAATAGTGTTTTTTGTTTTTGTTTTTGGTGCTTGCAAGCAGCAATAGGAAATAGGGCTGTAAATAAATTGACAAAACCTGTAGGATTTAAAAACCAACTTAAGTTTCACACGCATGGATGTTCATCAAAGGTCAACTGAAAACTAAAAAGACATGCTTCAGAATAATATGTGGCCCCCCAAAATGAAGTGTTAGGGTTAATTTTTAAAGTGCACTGGCTGCATAACAATGAAAATAGGAAACTTTATCAGACACGGCTGGAGCTGTGCTGAGAAGGTTTTATAGCAGTACATGCCTTCAATTCATGGACAAATAACGTGAACAGGCTCTCGCCTAAAAATTAATCATTAAAAAATCCTTCAAAGAATAGGAAGATAATCTCAAAATAATAAAGAAGACAAAAAGGACAGAGGACAGAGCAAGAGGCTCTGTTTCATGACCGAAAACAGAAAGATAGCAGAGAAAACGTACGAAACAAAAAGCTGGTCCTCTGAAATGATCAAAAGATTGACAAATCTCCATCAAAGCTGACAAGAGAGACACACACAACAGACAAGATGCCCATGTTGTAAATGGAACAGGACTCACTACAGATTCTTCAGCTTCCAAGGGATCATGAACAAATACTAAAGAACATTATACTCATAAACTTGACAATTTAGATAAAATGGACAATTCTTCAAAAAGTACAAACTACCCCTTCTCACCCAATACAAAGTATTATTTGAATAGCCTTATGAGTAATATTGTGACTTTATTGAAAAAAGTCTAATAAATGCCTCAAGAATTAAATCAATGTAGTCTTCCAGAGATGAAATGAATAAGGAACATTTTCCAATACATTTTATGAAGCTAATACTACCCTGACTCCAAACCAAAGAGAATAAAAAAAGCCTCAGATCAATATCTGTCATGAACATACATGAAAAATTCTCAACAAAACATTATCAACCAGAATTCATCAGTGTATCAAGAAGCATTTTATACCATGACCAAGTAGAGTTTAATCTAGGTATGTGTATTTGATTCAGTATTTAAAAATGAATCAACATATGCAACTCATTTAACATGCTAAAGAAGAAAAATTGTACAAAGTAATGGCTAATTTTTATGCATAAATATGACTGGACCATAGAAGGGTTAGGTATTTGGTGGAATATTGCTCAGAATATGTCTATGTTTCTGAAGTAGATTCACATTTTAATCATCAGCTTGAGTAAAGCAAGCTGTCCTCTCCAGAATGTGGTGGCCTCATCCACTTCATTGAATGCCTGAACAAAACAAAATTTGAATAAGAAAAAATTCTTTTCCTCTACCTGGCTATGTCTGAGCTGGAGCACTGGTTTCCTTCTGCCTTCCAGCTGAGACTTGTACTGTAGCTTACCTGGTTGGTATTTCTTCAAACCTAAGGTGAGACTATACCACTGGCTCCTTAGGACTGGACTTCTCAGCCTCCACAATCAAAGAAGCTGATTCCGTACAATAATTATGGAGTTTTAATAATACTAGTTCTGTTTCTTTTCTGAACACTAATATACATGATTATATCAATAGAGACAGAAAAAGTATTTGACAAAATTCAACATCTATTCATGATTAAAAATAATCCTCAGAAAACTAAAAAGGAGCATCTTCAATTTGGTAAAGAAAATTTATTTTAAAAAAATACCCTGCTGTTTAAAATACACTTACTGGTAAAAGACTGAGAGCTTTTTTCCTAATTTCAGGAGCAAAGTAAAGATGTTCTTTTAGCTGCAGTTACTCAACACGGTACTAGAAATTCTAGCCAGCATGATAAGTAAAGAAGGGAAAATACAAAGAATGCAGTTTTGAAAACAAAAAAAAAAAAAAAGAAATGAAACTGTCCACATGTTGCTGCAAGTATGTATAGTTAGCAAAGCCTCAGAACACAATATCAAAATACAAAAGTAACTTTCACTTTTGCATGTTAGCAATGAACAAACACATGGATTCTGAAATTAAAAACATAATGCCATTTGCCAACACTCAAAAACAAATTAAATACTTAGCCATGACTCTAACACAACTTGTCTGATGAAAACTATGAATGCTGAAGAAACGAAAGAACATCTAAATATATAGAGAGATGCAAAATATTCAGAAATTGAAAGTTTCAGCATAGCAAATATTCCCCCTGTATAATTCAAGCCCTATCAAAGTGTCTGCAAGGCTTTTATGGGTATAAACAAGATTATTCTAGAATTCCTAATAAGATTCAAAGGAACTGTGATAGTTAACACAGATTTATAAAAGAATAATAACCTAAGAGGAATGGATTTCCCCAATGTTAAGATTTAATACACAGCTGCAGTAATCAGGAATGTGTCATATTGGAGAAGCGACGGCTCAGTGATAGAAAAGACAGCTGAGACAGAACAGAGAATCTGAAATGGACCTACACATCTCTGCCAACCTAATGTCGATGTTGGCAGAGAAGGCAAAGCAACTCAGTGAGCAAGGACAGTCTTTTCAAACATTTTGTGGGTCATTGACACTATTTGGAGCATGAAGATCCAAAGGCAAATGTATAATTCCAAGGCAAAAAATAAATAAATAAAAAAAACTCAATTTAAATTGACATCAAAATGAAGCATAGACCTAAATGTATAGCAACAAATATTAAAGCATTTTTTGGTGGGGGGGAACAATGAGAAAATCTTTGGGACTCAGGATGGCAAAGCATTCTTAGCCACCATACTGAATGCATAACCATAAAAGAATAATTGACAAATTAGATCTCATCAAAATTAAAAATGTTGCTCTGTGTAAGGCCTTATTAAAGGGGTGAAAAAACAACAGGGGAAATAAAGATGAATAGAGTTTGCATAATAAAGATGAATAGAGTTTCCATAATGGTCCATAATAATGAGACCTGAGCCATGGCGACTGCAGTGTAGAAGAGAAATTCCAAGGAAAGAATCACAACTGCCATTTCTTCTTTCTGATGCTGCACTTGAGCTGATCAGTGGGAAATAGACCTCACCTAGATGCAGCTATGACATGATTAAAGTTCGGGTTTCCTTGCTTGCTTGCTTCTTGGCATGAGGAAAAAACTCCTAGAGAAAAATTACAAGGCCTTAACATCCGGAAGAGGTCAAAGCAACCTTTCAGAAAGACAGGGAGCCCTGGTTCACTGGAGCATCCCCGTGGGCCAGTCAGGACAATTCGGAAGACCAGCTGGCATCAGAAAGGCAGGAAACTCACTTAATGTAAATCAAATTACTGGAGAAATGGGCAAGAGTGGGGAGAAACTGCAGGAAGGAGTTATGTGTTGATCACTGAGGAGGAGGGGTTGGAGACAAAATATTGAGAGAAATTAAACACCTTGGAGACGGTTACACGATTCTACGGTTATAGCTGCAAAAGAGGGAGAAAATAGCACATACAGTTGGCGATGTGGTAAGATCAAGTGAGTAATTTTTAAAGTAAAACTTGTTTAAAAACACACAAACAGGAGAAAACTGGCAGGTTTATTGGCAGAAGGTAAGGCATCTGGAGAGAAAGGAATTAAAGATGGTTGGGAGAAAAAAAAATACTGCAGCTTAAAATGAGGAGGGAAAAAGCAATATTGTGAAGAAGAATAAGTTAACCTTACAGAGAAAGATGTATCCTCCAAAAAGGAGCAAACGACAGGTGACACCAGGAAGGCCAGTTCACTGGAGTAACAGGAGTGACAAAGATCTCTTTCCGCCATTTTTTCTCATTGTCTAGGAGCTGGGGACCCTGATCCTCAAGTGGGGTCTGAGGAGTGCTGGGAACACAGGGCCAGGAGATTTAAAGGAAACTGATTTCTGGATTCTTCACGCCCTTGTGTACTCTTATTTAAATGTGACTCACATTTCCTAAGTGTGAGAAGCATCTGTTCCCTTCCACAATCTCCTTCCCTTCACTTCCACAGAAGATGGCCAGTACCTCGTCCACTGGATTCACTGCCCAGAGCTAAAAATCAAAGGGCACAAGGGACAAAAGAACTCAGCAGTTCCTTGCACTAAGTAACCGGAAGCTCCTTCCATTCATCTATTTAGGAAATGCTTTACAATGAAGCACTTGTTTAGCAAATATTTCTCAGGCTCTGCCATTAACTTATGGTTTAAGAAACTCTATACCTACAGTAATTTCCATGAAAACTGAGTCTAGGAAAAATGTTTTAGACATAGAATCTTATAGTCAGAGTAAATAAAACTGAAAAAGCAAATAAAATGCATCTATATTTGATTCTATGGAACTCTAATTAAGTGATGAATAATTGATGTTAAGTATAAAGATACATTATGATTAAATTTGAGGGATGAGAAAGGAGTAAAAAAGAATAATGTAAAATCTCTACCTGCTTATAAAAAGGCTTTGTGTATTCTTTCTAATGTGGAAAATAGCAGGTGTCAAATTATCCTGGTATTTCTATTACCTTGGATTCATTTAAAGGACTGGTGCGACATTTTTATTTTAAAATGCCAATATTAAATTATGCCAGAAAGTGCATATTTTTAAATTATTTAAACTTCCACTGAAAACTTCCATATGTCACTTAAAAATGACAAAGATATCCACAGAATTTAAAAATCATTTTATGGTTATGCTAACTTAAAAGATCATTGTAGTTTTCCAGGGACATGAAAAGACGTGAACTATGAGATCAATGAGCAGAAATGCGTTCTGGGCTGAAGCTAACATGGAGGTGTAGGAGATTCAAGCTGGCCAAGTTCCAGCATTTTCCTTGGCAATGGTCTGTGGCCCAGCAGCAGAAATAAAGAATGAATATAGCAGTGTCCCCACAACGGCCATGGTAAGATGCTTAGATGGCTGTGAGCATTAAAGAAGACAAGTTAAACTAGCAGACCATGGTGTCTATATGGGACAGGGGAGTGAGACCAGAAGCAAGTTGCTGGACAATGTAATTTGGCAGGATCACAGTTTAAGGCTGACTTGGGGTTGCGAAAAGAAAGGCAATTGAAAGGGGCATGCTACTTTCCAGCATTTGGAAGAAAATCAGTATAATGTGACAGAAGGGTTATCATTCTGGTACAGCAATGTGGACAAGATGAAGATTTCCATGTCACATGGTCCAGGAACACTGTTGGAAAAGCAGGTACCGGGCAAGACAAAAGCAGGGGCTTCACGCCCTTCACACCATGCAGCACGGTGCTGGGCAGAACGTTTAGAAATGAAGTTGAGGATAAGATGCTACAACTGTACGGCATGGGCTTTAGCACCAAAAGTTTCCTCTTCCAGAATTCCTAAGGGACTTGTATGGAAGACACCAAACCTCATTCTCTAGATCCCTGTAGCAGATATTTTTCCAAAGAAGATATGCAAATGGCCAATAAGCATGAAAAGATGCTCCGTGTCATGCCATCAGGGAAATGCAAGTTAAAACAATTGGAGACGACACTGAACACCTGTCAGAAAGGCTACCATCCAAAACATGGACAACACCAGTGTCATAAGAATGCAGAGCAATAAGAACTCCTGTTCACTGCTGGTGGGAACAAAACATAGCACATGCACTCAGGAAGAGCGTTTGGTGGCCCCTTATAAAACACACCCTTACTATGTGACCCAGCCATCAACTCCTGACATGTATGCAAGAGAAGTGAAACATGTCTCCACTTAAAAATCTTTACAACAGCTTTATTCATGCTTGGTCCCAGAGGTAGGTTAAGGGGAAGGATGGATGTGTAAATGGAGCACAGAGCACCTTTGTGACACCAGTACTGCTCTCTATGTTTTGTCATAGCGGATACATGTCGTTACACTTTTGTTCAAATGCAAAACATACAGAACAGAATGAATCCTAACATGTGACGTGGACTTCAATTAATAATGTATCCTTATTGGCCTATCAGTTAGAGCAGATATCCCAGACTAATGCCAGATGTTACTAATAAAAGAAACTATAGTGGAAAATTATGGAGATTTCTTTTATACTTTCTGCTTAATTTCCCATACACCTAAAAGAGCTCTAAAAGGTAGTTTATTGATTTTTTAAAGATATAATTCAGTAGTAACTATTATCATCTTGAAACCTATTTACCAATTTTTCCACAAAAGAGAGCTTTAGGTACTTACTATTTGTTTAGAAAGCATTTATAATAAACATTCTGAGTTTTGTAAATTACAAAACCATGTAGAAATGTAAAACTCAGTCTTGTTCTTTGTGTTGTGTTACTTTAGGAAAGTCCCTTTACCTTTTAGACCTCAGTCTAACCTTTTTTTGTAAACAAAGAGACATTTATGATGCATCACATATCATAAACTAAATCTATGCATTTAATGTATTTAATGTCTTTATCAAGTATTTCAGTGAACTAATTCCCAATATATCAAATGCCGCACATTCCTAGAAACATCACTGATCATATAATAATGTAATTTTAAATTGCATAAATTTAATAAGTCTTCAACATAAAAACAAGTCATACTCAGTTAGACATTAAATATATATCTTTATTACCAACTTCAAACCCTTTCTACCACTTTATATGTAAAAGTTTTATGTTAGGATAATCCCATTTACCCTGCACCTTGCTAATGTAGTGATCATGCATTTACTTTCCAATATGATGTAGATAAATTGTAATCATCTTAACCTAACCAGTGATCTCTTAAACAAATGAAAAGTCAAAGATGGTATTTTATAGTTACCTAAATATTTACCATGTCTGGCCCTCTTCACTACTTTGCACAATCCAACTTTGAGATGATTTTTCTATATCCTAATCTCCCCGTAACATATCTTACAGTGTCATTCTACTGATGATAAATTCTCTCAGGATTCATTGGTGTGAAATGCCTTTAATTTAGGTTCAGCTTGAAAGCAAACTCTATTTGCTCTAGACACAAGTTTCTTATTCGACAGGTGATTTCTTCTCAGCACTTTACATATGGCTCTGGCTTGTATTATTTCCAGTGTTAGTGGTCATTCTTATTTTTACCCAGATAAAAGATGTGTTTGTGCTTCTGAGTGCTTTGAAATTCGTTTTCTTTATCATTGCTTTCTAGTACTTTGACTATGGTTGTGAGAAGTGTGTGTGTGTGTGTGTGTGTGTGTGTGTGTGTGTGTGTGTTCTGTGGTATGTCTGTCCTATTTGTGATGTATTATGATTATAGTTTTATAATTTTGCTCAATTTGGAAATATTTCAGCAATTATTTCTGTCAGAGTTTTCTCTGCCTTTCTGACATTCCAGTTACGTATGTGATACACAGCTTACTATTGTCCAGAGGTCACAGGAGATCAATTTTTTAGCCATTTTTTCTTTCTGTTCTTCAGTAGTCACACTGTATTCAAGTGCCCTGATTGTCATCTTACATGCTCTAATATTCTGTTAATCTGATCCAGTGTTATTTTATTTATGCTTTTCATCTCTAAAGTTTCATTTGGTCTACTTCATATCTTTCATTTCTCTCTTCATATGTTCGTATTTCCTTCTATATTATTGGGCACATTTAAAACTTTTCTAGGCTACTTCTGTCCTATTTGCTATTCTGAGTTGTTTTCCTATTGGTTAATTTTCCCCTGATTATTAGTAATATTCTCATGCATTTTTACTTGGCCTTTGATTTTTGGTTGGAGGCTGGACATTATGAATCTAGACTCTATTGTTTTCTTTTCTTCCAAGAATGCTGAATTTTGTCCTGTAAGCAGTTAATTTGCATGCCAGAGCATTTGATGTTTCCAGAGCTTGTTTTTAAAGTACTGTAAGAACAAGTTGGAAGTGCCTGTCATTCTAGGGCTAGTTTAATACTATTTAACTCATGGCCTTTCTGGGCCCTTCTTACGAATGTTCCAGATGTTCAGCGAGGTGTTTTATTTCTACTGTTCAAAGCTTATAGTCTCCCAGACCTATGTGAGCTCTGGGAATTGTTTGATTCACAGCTCCTCCATACTTGACTTTTGCCTGGCTTTTGTGCAGGTCTGGCTTGGTATTTAGCAAAGACCTAAAAGAAAAGAGCTGGGCAGATTTCTGATCTCTTTCTCTGCACCCCTCTTATACTCCTTTATTCCTCTTTGCAAATTCAAACCATCTCAGTTTCTCTAAACACCAGTATATGTCTCCTTCAGAGAAGAACTTTACTGGTGTTCTTCCTGTGCCAGAAAGCCAGGACAATCACTGGTCTCCTTTAACTTGTTTCCTCTCTAGCTAGGATCCAGGCATGTGCTGCTAAAGACAAGTATCTGAAATAGTATCTATTACATTTTGTCTGGGTATCTAGTTATTTATGGAAGAAACAAAAATTCAGAGTCAGGTAGCCTACTCATGTTTTACAAGTTTAGTAAGAGTTATAAGACTCTTTCTAATCTGCTAATTTTCTTAAAATTACATGTTTTCACACTACATATACCCATTCTTTACCTGAGAATACTGATGCCACAATCCCACTTCTCTTAATCATGATACTTAATGCTTCATGTAGCAGGATTTAAAAGGTTCTTAGCTATTTAGAAAGACAACTTCCATCTCCCTTAACTGAGAAGAAATTTACCAAGAACTGTGTTCTCCTTGAGGACATTAACAGTCTTGTTTATATTTGCTGAGTCTTGTTTATCTTTGCTACATCAGTGATGCCATAATCCAAAAGAAGCCAAACCTGACCTGCATCCTAGTATTCAAAACAAATGCATCACCTGGTTCTTTAGCATACTTGCAGAAGCCTGCAACTTCTACTTGGGTTGATCAATTGATCAGATTCTGCATTGTTTTGGTTTTGGTGCTAAGATGTACATATCTTCCTTTGTGTCTTAAAAGCCTTTTAATTTATATGGAATTCTGCACTGTTTTACTCTGAAGATTTACAAATGATATAGTGATATTTGATGGGATTTCCAGATATTTCACATGGTTTTGTCAGACTCTTAACTGTGACATCTGAGTTCCTTCAGCTGGCAGAGGAGTCCTATGACTGTGTGTACCTGCAGCCTTGAAGAGTTCACAGACAGGCAGATGGCAGCCTCAGTACCAGGCAATGGTGATTATCCAAAAGCAGCTCTTTGACACTGGAAACAGTGTGGTGTGTCTATGGGTAGATTGTATGCAGTGGTTTCAGGAAAACAGTACAGACCAAATAGGCCAACACAAGCCCCTCTAAGTGTCTCAAAAACAATGCTATTTAAATTAGGGGAGGAAGAGAAGACAAAATTAAGAAGCTAAAGGAGTAAAAATGGGAAAGTTAGTGGCGTCCAGATGAGAAACTGGAGAAAGCCTAAGCACAGTGGTAGGAAAGGTTCTACCTGAGCACACTCAGGTGCCTGTTCCCTGACACAGCACGCAGGTCCCACCCAGATGCCCCGAGTTGTTCCTCTTTGACACCTGTCTTCCACTTCCAGAGATTGTTGGCACTATTGCAGCAGATGACAGCCTCCTGTCACTTCCTGAAACAAAGTGATTCCCATTGCTGGCGATGCCTCCTGTCTCCAGTAGTGGTCCTGGGCTGGGCAGAGGATCTGGAAATGCGATTTTCAGGATTCCAGCCACGGTGGTTTAGGAGGAAGCATAAACACAAAACAAAGGCAGGTACAAGTCCACGTCAACACACAATCCTCAGCATGGACTCTGAGGCCAGGGACTCTGCCCGTGAGTACTCACACTTCTCTTCTACGAAATAGCAGTGGTCATAGCACCTCCTCCCAGGGTTAGTGTGAGAACTAAAAGGCAGTAGATTGAAAAGCCACATTACAAACTGTCTTCACGTAGGCTACTCTTAATAGATCAGCATGCTTTGTGGTTGTTTGTAATGGATAACCCACAGAATGAACAGCGAGCCTCTAGTTGGGTGGCCACACAGGAGCACTCTGTGAACGTAGCTGTGCCTTTATCTGACAGTGCCACCACTTCACACAGTTCTCATTTTCTCCTTTCAGTGAGGAATGAAACAAAGATTGCATTGATTTCCTGCTCACTGTGATATTAATTGCTTGTGGTCCCCAAACACCATGCAAGTTAATAACCTTTGTGTCCACTCACTCACTGTAAAAGGAGTCTTCACTAAAGTCACATATTGGCAAATTTTGAAGGCACCATCTGAGAAATATTTTAGAAAAATTACCTCAGGCATAATGTCAAGGTCAAATTAACTTAAGAATCTGAACTCAGAATGTTTACTTAGGAATTAATTCAGTCACCCCATCAAGGCACCCCTGCTGGCTGTGTGGACTCTTGGTTGGAGACTAGAGGATGCGATGTGTAAGGACCCAGGACATAGTGGGCTCTGATAAGTGTTAGGTGATAGCAATGAGGGCGGTAAAGTACTTAAGGTACTGAGTGAATGACGCTGTGGCAGTTAAGAAGAACTCACTGAAGATCTCATGCTTAATGGACAAAGATAGAGATGGTAGAAACTTACCCACATTCAACAGAATTCCATGTTACTCAGTGCTTTGTAAAAATATGACCTTTTGAACCCAGACTCAAATTCTAACCCAGTCCCTTACAATGGTAGGATTTTTAAACAGCCAAATTCTCTGGGCCTCAAATATTGAGTTAAAAATTAGAGGTACATAGAATAACATTTCAAGGTTACAAAGTGCTCACATAAGTAATGGGCATTCTTCTAATGAAACCAACCTGTCCCTAGAGGGAACTGTGGACCTATTTCATTCCTTGAGAATCTACAACCAAAAGTGAGATTCAAGAAGAAATCATCATTTAGCTTTTGCACATGACTTTATATTTGTATATCTATGTCTCATATATAGTCCCAATGCAGCTCAAACAAAACACTGCATATCTAATTCTAGTTAAAGTAGGGAATTTATTTTCCCCAATTAACACTTTCCAAATACTTATTTTCTCCAATTATAATCCCAGCATGGTAAAACAGCCCTTGATAAGTCAAGCATCCCAGCTATTTTTCCATCACTGGAACAAAATATGCAGTACCTACAACTTAAAGGAGAGGTTGATTTTGGTTCACAGCTTCAGTCAGTGGCTGACTGACTCTAAGGTAGGGTTATTATTACTTTAAGTACCTGGAGTTCCACTAAAGAAATAAGTTACTAATATGTTTCTTAAATCACTGCAATTTTTTTCTCAGTACTGCTTTTTTCACCATTTGAGAAGCATTTCTCACTTACTATATGAGATATGTTAGTTAATTCCTGCGGTCCTGGAGACAGAGCTATTTGACATTTAGAGGGCTTTCTTTTTTTTATTTATTTTTTTTATTTGTTTGTTGTTTTGTACCAGGAATTGAATTCATGGCCTCATACTTGCCAGGCAGGCACTGTGCTGTTGAGGTGTATTTTGGAAAATTAGTGAACAGCAAAACATCTTTTCTGGTTTTGTTTTTGCAAATTTTCAAGTTGGGAGCCTGAAGAGTGTTCCAGAACTGTGCCCTGGTAGGCAGAGAGCTTGCTCTGTTGAGGTGACCATAGCACTGACTGACCACACAGCTGAAAGATTCAAAGATAATGGGAAGCTAAAGTAACCGATTGCAGCATGATCCTGTACTAAAAATATTTATTTGCTCGTTAGTTATGCGTTTGCATAGTGGTCTAAGTACTAAGTACTAAGTAATAGCTGTTGCTCTGTGTTTAGTTCACAGTTCTCTGTTCTGATTTTATGTTTGGGTTTAGAGCTGAAATTCAGAATGAAATCTAGAGATTTTCTTTCAGCATTTGAAATTATGCATCTTTCACTGTGTCCTTGTGTCTGCTTGAAATGGAGCATGCATATCTCCTGAAAGTTACCGGGAAGGAAATGAATGTCAGTGTAAAAAAAAGTGAAGACATTCATTTTCTGTTTGGCTCTTTCAGCCTAGCTCTCTAGCGCTTAAGCGTGCAGGTGGGAGGAAGCTCTTCTACTGCCACAGTGTCTCCCCTAGAATGCTCTGCACCCCAGGGGAGGTGCCAGGCTGAGAAGCGAGTTAGGCAAAATCTAAGAAAGCCATCTGCTCCTCAAATGGGGCCAAGAAAACTTAGAGAAAGGAAAACACTGCAGTAAGAAGGGAAAAAAGTGAATAACAATCTCATAGTCCTGAGTTTCTTTTTTTTTTTTTTTTTTCTGGCTTTAATTATTCTCCAGGTTTCTACAAGCACAAGGTAGTCTCTTCACTAGTACTGAAAGCCATATTCTGGTCTCAAAGGTTCAGGTGACCTATTTTTTCTCACTTAGATTGTCATAAAAGCTAAGCGAATGCCATCTGATCCTTATTTTACAAAGGTGACAAAATTCAACCATTATTCTCCAAGTGTTCATTAAATAGCATTTTAGGTCTGTAGCTAAAAGGCAAAATAGTCATAATCCTTCTCATCTGAGTGGTATCAGTCTAGCTCATTGCAAGAGACCAATACGTGCCACACAAGCCCACCTTCCCTTGTCCTGTCCCACTGCTACTCCATGAAATCTGTCACTGTTCTTTCTCCAGTTAGACTGGAAATCTGCGGGGGCAGAGAGGAAAAGGAACAGACACCTGCTGAACAGTCTGGTGGCTGCTGGCACATGCTAGGTGCTTTTATCTTCATGACTTCCCTCCACCCTCCACACGTCCTGCACCCTGTGTTCCAGCATTCCCGGGGAACCAGTGAGGAAGCCGGTGTTCCATGTGTCATAGAGCTGCTCAGGACAGAGCCAGCGCACAGTTCACTTCAGGTTAATGCAGGCCTCACAGAATGAGGTAGAAACTGTCATCTTCAGTTTGCTAAGGCAATGTTTGAGGAGCATTGTGGTTACCTCTTTAAATGCTCGGTAGAATCCACCTATGGATCTACCAGGTCTCTAGGTGTTTTTGTTGGCACCTTTTTTGTTGTGGATTCAATCTGACTTAGATACAGGTCAGTATTTTCTAAATTACCTGACTGGTGGGTGTACGCTTGTGTACAGCAGTAGCCTCTTAGGATACTCTATTTCTGAAAAGTCCATAACATCCCCACTTTCCTCTGTAATTTTAATAGCTTGAATGCTCTGTTTTTTTAGTTAATCTAGGTAAGCATTTGTCAGTTTAGTGACTAAAAATGTCCGGGGCCACATCTAATGCTCACTCAAAGTAGGTGACTGCTGCTTCCACTGCTGTTTCATTAGAATTTAATTTGATTGTGTTGACTTTATTACTTTTCTATTATCATTTTATTTATGCTCTAAATCATCATTTTTTTCCTCCTCCTAGTTTTAGGCTTGCTTTATTCTAACTTTTCTAGTGTCTTAAGGTATAAACTTATATTGTTGTTTTAAGGTTTGTCTGTCTCTTTCTCTCTCTCTCTCTCTCTCTCTCTCTCTCTCTCTCTCTATGTGTGTGTGTGTGTGTGTGTGTGTGTGTGTGTGTGTATGTCTGTGTCTGTGTCTGTGTGTATTTACTTTAACATAATTTATTCTCATCCACTCAGAAGATTTGGAGAGAGAGCTGTGGATTTGAAATTGATCATTTCCATGTAAGGGTCTGGGGAACTACTATCTTGGGAAATTAGCATTCTTTTACTGCTTGCTAGCACACAAAATGCTAATTGAAAAACCTTTACACTGGGCGATGGCATGTGTTTAATCTACTTCTGTCTTACTAGGACCATGTCTTGGTCAGGGAATAAATGCACATTGGATTTGTGATGATTTATATTTTATACAGGCTGTGTCCACAGACTAGCTCAGCCCCTAGGCCATCAATAAACAGTCCCAGATCCAGGCCATTTCTGTCTTTATTATAGGCAAGAATAGCACCCAAGCAATACTTCAATTTAAAACATCTCCAGTTTCCACTCAGTTAAATTCAATGTAATTTATCAAGTAATTATCAAGTGTTCCAGGCATTTTCTGAGTCTCTGGAAGCATAGTGGTGAATAGAACTCCTTACCTTTGTGGATTCCTCAGAAGAGAAAGACTGGTAAGGAGTTGGCAGACTGAAATCAAGGTCTCCATGCAGGGAAGAGTCAGGCTGGTACCCAGTGATCCAAGTCCAGACACAGTTCAAACCACCACCGCTCCCCACCCACCCGGCCCCGCAAGCCAGAGCCAGTAGAGAAAGAGGTTCCCCCTCAGCATTCCTGAAACCTCACCCGCAGACAGACTCAAAGTCAGCATTCAGTGTTTGTTGACTGAGTAAGACTGAAAGAATGAAAAGAAACACAAAAGCAGCACAGAAAGGAAATTGGGTAATTACTATTTATCACAGTCACCAATAGTGTTTGAGCTAATTTGAGCTAGAAATTGGCTAAGACAGGACTTTAATGTATTACCCTGATTTTAAAGTCATTCATAATATAAAGCAACCTTCCATTTCCCAACAAGAGTCTTGACACCAACTTAAGTATGATACAGATTTAGAGATAGAGATTGAAGTAGCTAAATTTCTACATAGTTTAAATTATTTAATTGTGTAACACAGACATATCAAACCGTATATACGAGGAGTAATCAAACTATCTGGTAAATGGTTGACCTTTAAAAAATTTATTGCAGTAAAAGACATAATACCTGTATTCCCCTCAAAATACTCCTCTTTACTTCAAAAACATTTATGTTATCTTTTTGCCATGGGCTAAAGCAGTTCTTGAAGGCCTCCTTCGGGTGAATGTGCTGCCTCCTGTCATCCCACAGGAAGGCAGGCTCAGCACACTCCGGAGTCCTCAGCCACCTGGTTCACGGGATTTGCCACCCTGAGCCCTGTGATTCTCCCTTAAGGTCAAAATGACGCTAAAAGGTCACTGTTTAATTGATGCTGACATCAAGGAATCACAACTAAAAGCACTCACAAAAAAGAATTACAATTGCCTCCAAAAGTGGGAACAAAATGGAGTAAGTGGGTTCCCAGGGGGAAGGTCTACTTTGCAAGAGGTTAATGGCAGTGTGTCTTTTACTGTGATCTTTTTTATTTAAACACTCACCGTTCTTTTCAGAGCCTTTGTTTTCTTCACTTTGTCATCGGGCTTCGGTCAGGTAGCACAGTGCAAGGGCATGGTCTCTCTCTGCCTGTGTGAAGGGGCTTCTCATGCTGCCGGGCATGGGGGGCTCTCTCTAGTGACCACATGACCTGCTGATTTATAAAAGCCAGACTTTGATTTTGTGAGCTCATACTTCAGTAAGCCCTGTGCTAAATTACATGTCTTTATCTTCTTTCCTTTTTCTCTTTCTTTTCATTCGTTTCCTTTCTCCTCTTTTCTTTTACTGATTCTATCCATGAATCCATACAATTACCCTAAATTTGTAGTGATTTTGGTCATTTTAGGTATATGTGTCTTTCCTGATAGAATGTGGTTGTTTTAAAATTTCAGCAGTTGAGAAAACACCTCAAAATATGACAGATCTGCTAAAAGATGTTTCACTCTATTCTAAGGAGTATGTACAGGGGAAGAATCTTGTTATAGTCATAACAGTAAATTTGTTAGTCTGCTTTCTGTTACTATAACAAAACACCTGAGATAATCAACTAATGGAGAGGTTTCTTTTACCTTACAACTTTGGAGGTTCTGGCCTATAGGTATGTAGTAGCACACGGTGGCATAAACATGGGGCAGAGCAAAACCAGTCACAGTCACCTCCTGACCAGGAAATACAGAGGATGAGGAAGGGGAAGGGGTCCCACTCCTGCCTTGGAGGACCCACTTCCCCACCCCCGGGCCCAGAGCCCCATCTCTCACCAGTACGCCACCTAGGGGACCAAGGTGTTAGCACGCGGGCCTTTGAAAGGAGGTACATAGCTACCTCAACTGAGCCGGTGAAAGGCTCCTTTACTTCTAAGAACACAGTTGGTCTCAGGACTTCTGAATCTGAAAACCAGTTGCCACAAGCTTTACAGGCTCCCAAATTTCCAGGTGCTTTGCCATCTAAATGGGAAGGATCCTTGACAGGTCTGGCCATCTACCTTTTTGGCCAGGAAGCACATCTCACACACAGAATCAGTCCAAAAGAAATTTTACAACCTTCTGAAGTAACCCACACAACAGAAGCAGCGCCTAATATTTGTAAGACTTTTCACAGTTTAAAATCACCTACACAGTGCTCTCCTTCCCCAGTCCTAGCATAGTTTTCTTGGGACTTAATACTGTAACCCAGTTGCAGGAGATTAAAGCAGCACTCTATTGTGCTGTGGGCAGATGCCCTCAGTGACTCCCTTCTAGGGAGAGAAAGACAAACACAAACACACCAGTCCACAGGGAAACACAGAAGCAGTGGGGCTCCACAGGCGTTAGTGACTGAGGAGGTCTTGGGGGTCAGAAGCTCATGTACTTGGCCTCTGGGTCTCAGGTGAGATGGAGGAAGGGCTCACTGAGCCAGAGACTTGGTGAGGAAGGAGCTCTTAAGTGAGGCAGGAAGTGGAGGTTCTAGAAGGGCCCAATAAACAGGGAACCTAAGAAGCGTTTTCAGCTGGGGAGAGAGCTGATCAGCCTTGCATTTTAACCACAAAGTGAGAATGTGATGGGATGGGTAGCAGGACACATAGATGACTGGGCCCAATTGGGAATGAGGTCCTAGACCCGTACGAGCAGGTGTTGGTGGAAAAAGAATCACTTGCCCGAAGTCTGCAGGGTGGTGGTCAGGACCCTATCCCACGCCATCCCATTCTAACCCTAAATGTGAGCAGTGTCATCTTGCATCAGCCCTCTGCTGCTGGAGAAAAGGCAGTAAGCTACCCTCCACTCTAAGGCGGTGTTTCTCCTATGGCTGGGGGCTCTGATAGCCTTTCTTCTGCGGAGAGAGTGTGGGTCCTCCTGTCTTTCTGACAAGCACTGAGCATCTCCCAGAGATAGCGTGCACCAGGCAATGCCGAGTGACCTCCTCATGCACCAAAGGAGGCAGAATGGGGATGACCAAGCAGCTATGCAGGTCTTGAACCCTTGGGGCTTTCAGGGGGTTGGCTTTCCTGAGCTAGTTCAACTGAAAGAACAGACAATGCTACAAATCCATGTCTTCAGGGTATTAAGTCATTTTTTGTAAATCACCTAGAAAGGCTTTGCTGGCTTGGAAGCACAGTTTATTGCTGCATTATTGAATGGTCCCAGCAGCAAGCCATGTTCTTTCTATTGACAGAGTAAAAATAAGGCAACCTAGAGTGCAGAACAGTGAAAATAGGAGAGAAACCAGAGTTCCAGGCCCCCACATCAGGCCCTCTCCCCAAGGAAAGGCCACTTCCTACTCCTGACCTCCCCAGCGAGGAGAGACAGTTGGACATTCCATTTGAGCTCCTTAGAGAAAACTATAGCTCATGAAAGGCAAGGTCTGTGTAAGAAATTTTAAATTTCTGCCAGAAATCCGTGGAGGAAGGAAGCTAGGAAAAGTGAGTAACGGAGAATAGACAAAGCCATTGCCAAAGTCATCCTTTGTGGAGCACGGGCTCAGCCCAGTCCTGGCAGCCAATGATGGCTGTTTTCCTCCATCAGCTTCTTCCACTGCGTCCCTTCCTTTCTCTCAGAGGTTCCTCTCCTGCCTTTGGAGGGTCCCCAGCTATGATCCCTGGGGCACGCACTGTACTGAGCTTGCAGAGATCCTGCCTGCAGCTCCCTCCTTACACGCAACTCAGGAAAATTCTGAGGATCAATCATGCCTGTTACCTGGGCTTTCCAGCATGAGGTTGCCACAGCCTGCTCCTGCCCCATATTTGCCTGCTCCTTTAGGAAAAATATATACCTTGTCCTTCCTTCCAATTATGTAGCTTGACTGTACCTACTCTGCATAGGCAAATAATGCTAAGAATTTTTTCTTAGAAGGATTTTTAAAAATGTTATCATGTCAAAAGAATTCTGTTTTATCTCTGAGAAAAAAAGAAAAGAAAAGCTCTTTACCCTGTCAATTGTGCCTCTTACTCTCCTAGTTTTGTGTTATTCCGTTAAAACCAACCTCCTCTAGTAAAATTTCTTTCAATGCCAGGACATAAAAGTGAACCTGGAACAGGGGACAGATGTAGGCCAAATGACAAGGAAATTAGGATTCAAAGTGGTTGATTCTGCATATAGTTTTTATTCACAAAGAACATGCAGTTTCTTGACTTGCAATGAGGTTAGAGCCCTATAAACCTGTCATAAACTGAAAATATCGTAAGTTGAAAATGTATTTAATCCTAGAACACCCTAATGTGAAGCCACACAGCACAGCACACTGTGGACTCCATCCTCTCCTGGAGCTGCAGGTCCTTGCCACTGTCTTACCTAGAGAGAGACAGAGGAAGACAGGACCCCTGATCGCTGGCCAGGAGAAAATCCAAATTCACAGTTCCAAGAACATGCTGGCTGTGGAGTCTGGAAGGTGGCTCCCTCTGAATGAGCAGGGCAGGAGTGTGTGCCCCTCTGCCATGGGTCACCCTGTTAGAAGCTCCCACCATCTTTCCATCTTCCTCTTCAGCCAGGATCACATTTAAGTAGGCTCCGAGCTCTCCAAGCAGGAAGGAGCTTTGGCTCTCAGTGTCCATAAATGCAGGTGTTTGTGATTCTTTGTGTCTATAGAAACACCACACACCAGCACCTCCTGTACCCCTATCACCTCCACATACACACACGCTACCCCAAGTGTACCTTCCCCACCCAAGTTGTATGTACTCTGGGCTTAGTTTGTAAAAAGGGGCTAATGTTACCATTTCCCATTTTCTGTGTCCCCTTCCAAGTCCTTTAAGCGTAATTCTGAACATGGGTAATTAAACTGTCCTTCTCGTCAGCATTAACACTTAATCATAAACTCCATGACTCGGACTCTCCCAGGAATGCCCAGTGCTGTATCCCTGAGGAAGCCAATAACTATCCCTGTTGGTGATGCTAGTAGGTGACCTGTGGCACTGTGGCCATCGAATTTACATGCATGGTGACTGAAGAGACGCCTTGTGAACATATGGGAAGGAGGATTTAAAAGTTTCTATATCGACACTTGGGCTGGCATAACCAGGAGCCAGGTTGGGAAGAGAAACTGGCCTTTCTGTAAGCAGGGGACCAGCCTGAGCCCACGGGTCACCTCATCCCTTCACTTTGTAACCATCTTTTGCTTCTCTTGAAATAATCAAAATGTTGAAGGAGCTGTGGTCTCTCACGGTCCTTAGTGGGTTCCTTTCGGTGTTCCGAGTCAACCTTCGAGAGAGGTTTGCTAACTCCCACACCCCAGCCTGTGTGTCGAACACGCTAGTACACAGGGCTTTCCTGACGTTTGCTTCGCTTTATGGCTGGTGACAACACCTCTGAGCTCCAGGCAAGCAGTTACCACCTGAAACACGCTGTGCCCACCTGGCATAGCTTCCTAGGTACTGGTTTTGCATTTGGCCCCAACAACTTTGATGCATGCAAGAAAAAGTGATGAATTTGAAGTCAGAGACTGTGGCAGTAAATCCCAACTCTTTTTGGGGTTAGAAATGTATCACTTATTTGATGATGAGGCAGAAAACCAGGGCGTATGAACCACATAGATTCCACTGCCTGCTTTTTATCTAAGAACAGTTAAGGCTGTTTTTTCCCTACAGTGGCAAAGTCAGAGGCCCCTCAAGCCCACCAGGTTCAAAATATTTACTTAGTCCTCTACATAAAAACTCTGCTGGTCACTAGATGAGATTATTTTACCTCTCTAGGTTTCAGTTTTCTCATCTGTGAAATGGGCTAAATAACAGCATTGAGGAGCTGAAATTGTGAAAAGGAAATGAGATAAAGTCATATAGCATTTGCTAGATATTGGTATCTTTAACTTATTGCTTTAATCTTGCAATTGTCCGTCTGCACCCCTGTTTGGCAAATGAGAGAGGGACATGGCTTGTTCTTCTAACTCCATCTCTGTTCCCCTCATGTCATTTCATCCTGATTCACCTCCCACCATCTAAAGGAGAAAAACTATGAGGAAAAGATAAGATAGTGGGGTTTTAATGAGAAAAAATAAACTTACTCTAAAGGAAAATTTGATTCTATTGGGCATCTCAATTTACCTATATCTTTCAACTAGCAATTTATGTCACTTTACTTTTAGTGTAAATTTAACCAAGTTATACATAGTGTTGTACAAAGAGCAATGCCTTCTTGCAGAGAAATGGTTTTTTTCCCTAGAAAAAGTGTCATCTATATGCTTTCAAATCCCCATATGCTAAATGTTGGTCTTCTTGGAAAATTTTAATAAAGATCTCAAATTAGAAAAATATGTGATGCAGCTACATGAGATTGTGAACTTTTTGCAAGTAAAAGAAAGCAACTTTCCACATTTGTTAGGGAGGAGAGACACTGCTTCTCCCAGTGCATTTCTCCAACTACTTTCGCATTACGACATTTTAAATTTTTCATGTAGTGTTTCCCTCATCCCCTCCTTAGCAGTCTTACAATTTGCCTTGCAAAGGAATCACAATCCTCAGAATGGATTATGATGGAAAGGATTCATATCCCGAGCAAAACTAAGTATACTAAAGCATTTAAATATTTTTAATAAGAACTATTACAAGGCTTAAAACAGATTAAATGGCTTCAGTGCAAGATGATTGCGGAAGCCTTGGACCTAGTGAAAGATATTCTCTACCTTTGCCTCACCCGAAAAAGGTCAGAGAACAGAAAGCTGTATAGTTTTTTCAGCTATTCCGTCATTCCAGCTGGGTTGTTATGATTCCAGCCACGTGACTATAGTGCCTTTTCTGTTTGTAACTGAAAGATGAAGTACAAGCATGCCGAAGAAATGGGAAACCCTTGTGGCTCTGAATATTCAACCTGTCTGACCTGCTGTTCTTAAATCATATTATTCAGCTCAAATTGGACAACATTTTTCTGTAGGTAAAAATCCAGAAAGACTAGGAGGGTTGTGTTAATAAATCAGCAAACATGGAGAGGAGAAAAGCCTGGTTTTCCTCCCGGGAACTTGTGCGTCTGATCCATTTCATGAAAAGAATCCCAAACAGGATCTTTTACATCCAAAACAAATGTGATTGTTGTGGCCCAAGAGAACCCATTAGGAGTGAGATGCCTGCAGAAGTGGCACTACTTAAAGGACTTCCCGGGTGGTCTACGGCCCACCATGATGGCATCTCAGAATCTGGATTGTGGGAGGTTTAAGAACTCACTGTGGTAGTCTGTGTCTACATCCCTGCCATCCCCCCACACGCCTCCTACCCCAGCCCCATGCCAGGGTTCATGAAGATGCCTGCTCCAGTCTATATGGTGCTGTGGTGGTGAGAGAGGAATCCAGGTGTTCTGGTTCTTCTTGAGAATCACATGATTTGGGTGAATTATTTATCAACTGTTTGAGTCTATTTTCCTGTTTGCAAAAAGCAGACTTGTCCCACAGTGTTATCGTAAGAGTTCAACTGGACAAGTAGGTACTAAGCTTATCACTGGGCACAAAGTAGGAGCCCAACGAATGCTTAGTCCTTGTTCTTCATCGTTCTGGGTCAGATCATGAGACTTGGAGGAACTAATGAAAACTTAACGTTTCTTGATAACAAGAAACCATATTGCCACCTAAAATTTGTTTTGTCAGTTTGTTTAGGGACTGTGTCTTTAGGGGAAAAATTATGATGTGCATGGTGAGATCTCATGTGTTACCAATGGTCGTTTCACAATCCAGGAGGTTCATGTGATAAGTCATAAATTCCCAAGCTATTTTTGAAAAGATACTTCAAGTGTCTTCCAAGTATGCTAAAGTCAACAAAAAGGTTGACGGAACAGCAGAGAAGGGTTATCAAAATGTTGGTGATAAGGATCGTAGAAAATAGGGAGAAACTATAAGCATAAGTAATTCAAGAAATCGATACACAAGTAGAGTTACAGGTGCTGGGGACATGACAGTGAGGCCAGAGAACATCACCTGCCTTCCCGCGGAGACATGTCTATTGCATCTGCACAGACATACAGCAGTAGGGAAATGCAAGGGTGTGCTGGGAGGAATAAAGTCAAGGTGTTGTGGGTGACTATAACAGAAGGATGGATTGAGGTCGAGGGCTGGGACTTCCCTGAGCAGATGCAGGATGCCTATGCTGAAATCAGAAGGATAAGGAGGGCGAGGGATTATCTGGAGACAGCTCCTATTTACATAAGACTGCACTTCCTGTCTCTGAGGACTAGACACTGCTTTAAGGTTCAACCCAACACTGCATTTAAGAAATGACGTGATGGCAGAGTGACTGAGATACAAAGAGTGAAATGCAAGATGAGACAGAGTAGGCAGCTGGACCCACAGAGCAGTGGGTTGGGACTGGGGAGATGTCCCAGTAGAGTCCCAGCTGTCAGATGCATGACACTTCCCTGAGATAGTGAGTTACCTCTCACACCAGCCATTCTGTCTCTGCCTACAAATGGAAAAGAGTATTCCAAGCTCTACAAGGGCTCTTTAGGTGATTCTGTGCAAAGGATACACCTGTACTATTCTCTCTGCTTTTGTGCACATTAGAAGATTTTCATAAGAGTACATTTTTCAAAAAACTTTTTTTAAAATGGTGCTTTCTCCTCAGCTGGTCCGATTGTCAACCAGCAGTGGTTGGGTCTTTCCCAGTGTCGTTCAGCCTACCTACTCCAGGGGAAGGTGATCCCCCACTCCCTCCCCAGGAGAAGAAAAGAGACAAGTTCATTTTGTTTGTTGAAGAAACAAAGAATTGGAGTACTTGGTTCAGTTCTTCAAGGCTCCTACATCTAGGGAATTAGGCTATAAATCCTATGAAGCATTCTCAGGAGATTTCCAGGAATTCTAGTTTACACCGAGACTGCAAACAGCATGACAGGATTACAGATTTTATTTCACAGTGTTTTGTCATTTGTGGCTCAAACATAAATTGCAAAGAAGCGAAAGAGGGGAGCACAAAAAAATTGTGCAAATCTTTCAAGCATCTCATTCTCTCTACAGTTCTGGCTCTACATTTGGAATATTCTTCCTCTCCTTCTCTCTCTTCTTCTGTAAGTGCCTCCCCTGCCCACCCCCCGCCCCATGGGGTGTGTGTGCGTGTGCGTGTGCGTGTGCATGCGTGTGTGTGTGTGTGTGTGTGTGTGTGAATGGGGACAGAATCCAGGGCCTTCTCCTACTGTGCTACATTGCCAGTCCTTGTTTTAAATTTTATTTTGGGACAAGGGCTCACTGTATTGCTGAAACAGGGTTGAATTTGTCATTCTCTTGCCTTAGCTTCCAGAGTTGCTGGGATTACAGGTGTGAACCACCACACTGGCCCAGTGCTAATTCTTAATATTTGTCAGGCACTGTGTACTGCCAAGAGGAATAGAAAAGTAAAACAAGACAGGGATTTATCCTTTCCTAAAGGCCCCCTCTAGTGAAAAACATAATGACTAAATGAGCACAAAGTGAAATATAATTATAAACGGGTAAGTGCTCTGAACGGGAAGAATAGAGTACCTGACATTGAAGCAAGTCCTTGGAAAGAACGAATTTACATGTGTAGGCTAAAAATAACCCCTTCCTATTCCAGAAGTTTCAAAACAAAGGAACCTTTGGATTATATTTCTAAATCTTATATGTTATACTAGCTTCTTATTCATTATTTCCAAGAAGAAATATTTAAATTAAGATGATAGAACTTTTTCCTACAACCCTCCACACAAACTCCTTCTACTATACTCTAAATGCTTATTTTTCCAGAATTCTAATAGAATTCTCTTCAGCTCTCATTAAAACTGCATTTGAATACAAATTAGAGGAAGGTCATGAGGTAGGTCTAGTGACCTGTGATGAAAAGCAGGAGTTAGTGATGCATCCTTTAGACAGGAGCTGGGTTTGGGGAAAAGCCTCAGGTTTTGAAATAAAATAGTTACAAGAGACTCTTAGACCATTTTCTGATGCTATAACACAATACAGTAAATCCCTGGTTTATGAATGAGTTCCCCTCCAGGAGAGCGTTGGTGATTCATTGATAAGTATGAGTCTTACACAATTTTGACACAAACTACAGTGTAAGGCATGGAAAACCAACCACAAGCACAAAAATACTGCAAATATTGTTATTTTAAAAGGTGGCACAGTACAGTAAAGCTGTAAATAAACTTTTATTTTTACAGTTACCTTTAATGATAATGGTAGACATGTGTGCTACTTCCATGATTTGTCCACATCTATGGACGTCTGTAACACCAGGTCCATCCCTGCCTATGAAAATTTATAGCTGCCGTGTTCATAGGTTGGGGACCTAGTGTACCTGGAACTGGCTACATTTTGTAAGTGGATACTTGTAATACATAATAATTGCATTTGTTTGAGGGAATTGCTATATATATAGATAATATGCACATCAAATTTTATATATGAACTGGTGCCTTGGTTTATCAATTTAATTCATTCCCAAGTCTGGAGATATCCATGTTCATATTCTGCAAGGAAGATGGCCCTGATCATGTTTATCACTCAATGCAGAGTTCCTGACAAAAGCAAAATTTTGCCAAATGCTTCTAGATTGCCAAATGAATTATTTGAGAATAAAAGCATTGGTGAACCAAGATATTGCCATATGTATGTATATTGTATATGTATATTATCTATAATACACATATTTATTATATCTTCCTTTAACCTCCCTTCTCTTTTTTTTTTTTTTTTTTTTTTTTTTTTTTGGTCTTTTTCATTTTTATCGGTACCGGGGATCGAACTCACGACCGCCTGCTTGCAAGGCAGGTGCTTATGCCACTGAGCTAAACCCCCAGCCCCCCCGACCTCCCTTCTCTACATGTCCCCCTCTCCATTTCCCAGGATACCCTTCCTCTTTTTCAAAAAGTTCCTCTTCATTATTTCTTATCATTTCGTGTTTATTTTACTCTTCAATTAATTTATATTTTTGGTTTCTCATAGAGTGAATCTATGTAATTTAATTTTCTGTGTCTGACTGATTTCACCTAACATTATGATGTTAAAATCCATCCATTTTCCTGCAAATGACATGCTTATACTATTGTTTATGATGGAGTAATATTCGTAGAGATGATAGATATACAATGCACTTATATACTTATGGATACCTAGATTATTTCCAGAGCTTAGCTATTGTGAAATTTATGGCTATAAACACGGGCATACATGTTGTGTCACAGTACTGTCCTTAACTCTGCCAGCAGTATGCCCAGAAGAGGCACAGTGTACTCCAGTCAAAGTGGCTACCATTGTCAACAAAGCAAAAAAACAAGTGCTGGCAAGATATAGGGGGAGCAATACCTCTTTATTCTCTGTGAAAATGTAGATTGTAGAATCACTGCAGAAATCAGTGCATGGACTCCTCAAAATCTAGGTGTCATATAAAGAAAACAAACAGGGCCGAGATGTAGTTCAGAGTTAGAGCATTTCCCTAGTGTGTGCAAGGTCCTGAGCTATTCAGCTGTACCACCAAAAAAGAAAGAAAGAAAGAAAGAAAGAAAGAAAGAAAGAAAGAAAGAAGAGGTTTATGAGATTTGTGGATCTGGAAACTGAAAAGCATCTGCTTGGCTCAGATGAGGGCCTCCTGGCAGATGGCATCGCAACAGCAGAAGCATGTGTGAGAGTAGCGAGTGGCACACGAAGAGGAGGAACTTGGGGAGGTGCCAGTTCACTTGTGAAAGTGATCCAGTTCCGTGAGCTCTGCCTCACTCTCCTGAGGGCGCTCACCTTCCCTGAAGATGGAGCCCTGTGACCTGATTACCCCACACAAGACTCACCCTAGTAAAGGTTCTCGGGCCGCAGCATCACAGACAGGGGACCGAGGCTCAAGCACATGATCCTTTAAGGGTTATGATACTCAGCTTGCTGTCACTGCAGCCAAATGTCTGAGGGAAACAACTTAAAGGAGGAAAGGTTTATTTTTGTTAATGGTTTCAGAGCTTTCAATTCATGATCAGCTGGCTCCACGGGAGAAATCCCATGGTGGAAGAGCATAGCAGAGCAAAGCTGCTCACCTTGGGGCAGCTGGGAAGCAGGGAAAACAGAAAGAAGGCAAGAGAAAAAGGGACGGGGCAAGATTACCAAGGTGCCTGCCCCCACGGCCTACCTCCTCCAGTCAGCCTGCACCCCTTAACAGCCCATTCAGCTAAAGAATTTATTCATGGATCAGTCCATTGGCAAGGTTGGTGCCCTCAGGATTCAGGCACTTTTGAGGCCAAACCTTATTTCATTAATACGACTATTTCTTTGTAAATAACTCAACTCCCAATTATGTTCAGTGGGATAGAAAATGGGGAAAAGGAATGATAGAATAAAAGCAAAAGACGGATAGGAAAGGCTGAGAGATAAATGGTACAGAGTAAAAGGAAAGGAGGAAAAATGTGAAAAGAGACATTCTCAAGGGGAAAAAATCCCCCTAAGAAGCAAAAATAGAGAGTGTAGAAATTTAAAACTTTGGTGTTCACTTGGACTGCATAATGTTGATTTCTACTAACTTCCTTTGAAATGTTAATTAGCTAACTAGCTGACATTAGATCCATAACCTTTATTCTGAAAACTCTTTATTCAGAACGAACAAGCACCTTAGACATCCGCTGAGAAACTAATTTCTGGCTTACTAAGCCATGTCTTCAATAATTCAAAACCACAAATTAGAGGCTAGAATTAGCCTTCTTCTAGTTTAGAGGTTTAAAAGTCAAAACTCTTAGGTTACAACATTTCAAAAGGTGTTATGTCATTTACCGCCCTCATCTAAAGAGAAGGAATATCTATATATGCACTTAGGTAATAAGCCCCAAATGATGGAATAAACTATCATTCCAACTTTATGGCCGTTGAACTGTTGGACCCAAAGTTAAATTCATCATCTAGAAAATGAAAGCAAAGCCACTCAGATTAGATGCTCTCAGTCTGGTGACAGAGGTGAAGAACCAAATGGCCTGTGTTATGAACGTGTGGATTTAGGTGTCTTTGCAGCATGATAGTTCAATAAAGCTGTGCAAAAACCCTGTTGTGGTACTGTGGCAACCTCCAGGAAGATTAATGTTCCCTCGTATTCTGAGAAAGGCATCACAGTAACAGCCAAGTGGGGGATGAAGCCAGGAATCTCGCTCTTTCCACAACAAAGCAAAACTTGCCGCTTACAGCTTGCTTCCAGATGAGGTCTGGAGAAGCCATTAGACAGCCAGTTCAGCCAAGGGAGAAGGCTGGTGTCAGGAGAGCATCAGCTGGTGGCACAGATGCAGGGCCAGGCCGGGGCCGAGTGGGAGGCTCTCTAACTGGGAAGGGAAGAGGACCCAGGTGCTCGAGCTAAGCCAAACCAGTATCTCAGGGGCTGGTGGACAAAAATGAGGAGTTGAGAAAGTGACAAACAGGAGGGAAAACAGGTGCTGAGTTAAAGCAGAGGGATAAAATCAAGTGGATAATGTTGCTTAGGTGGATGGCGGCTTGCTACAGGAGTGTCAGGCCCAGGAAGAAGCTCGTGGGGAGAAACGGATGCTGTACAGAGAGAGGCAAAACCGAATGGGTCCTTTCTTGAGGAAACAGGAAGATTAGCTTAGAAATAAATTAAGGACAATTTTCCCCTGAGACAGGTGGAAAGCAGAAAGGAGGGAAGATAAATTATTTAAGCTCTTAAAAATGAGATCATTGCACTCATTAGTCTCAGAGGTCTAATCATCCATTTAACACTTTAAGAAACAATGAAGCCTTTCGAGTCCCCCTAGTTGTGTTTGTATTTTGATCCTAAAACTTTTCATAAGTGATACGCAATTAATTATTTTGAAAGCAAACCTAAACTGATATATTATGTCCCAGGAACACTGAAAGAATTTTTATATTTTTTTGTTTTAATATTGCTGAGTGTCACAAACATATTTCTGCCTGAGATGCATAACTTGTATTTAACCATGAGTAAAGAAAACACAAACCAAATATGATGAGCACTATTTTCCTTTTTTGAGGCCCTCTACCCTCAAATAATGTTGACGTAAGAGACAGAGAAAGTC
Source organism: Cavia porcellus (assembly GCF_034190915.1). Classification (NCBI taxonomy): domain Eukaryota; kingdom Metazoa; phylum Chordata; class Mammalia; order Rodentia; family Caviidae; genus Cavia; species Cavia porcellus. The sequence continues at coordinate 74,279,807 of NW_026947494.1, read as the reverse complement.
TGTGGAAATATTCCAGATAAAAGAAAACTAAATTGATATAACAACCAAAACCACCTTCTTAGCTCATACTTAATCCTGTACCAGACTGAAAAAATATGAAGAAGTGGTAGATACCCATAATGCCAGCACTCAAGAGGCTGAGGCAGAAGGATCACTTTGAGTTTGAGGCCAGCCTGTGCTACATAATGAAAAGTTGTCTCAAAAAGAAAAAAAAAAAAAAAAAAAAAAAGGAAATAAAGACAAACTTCTTGTGTCAATGTTGAATTGACTGAATTTGATAACTTTACTGTGGTTATGTAAAATAATATCCTATTCATGGTAAGTAACCAAATGATTACCTGGCAAAAGATATATAGGTGTTCGGTATGCTAATTTTAGTTGTACAATTGTTCTGTAATTTTGAGTTATTTTTAAACAAAAACTTACAATGTTCCTTGTTAACACTTAGAGCTGTGAGTTCTGTGCCATCACAAGTCAGCTTCTCCGAGAACTGTACCCAGCAGTCAGGCAGTGCCCTGCCCTGCTGAGGGAGACTGTCTTGGCACTGCAAACAACCAGGCTGAGATTATTTCAACAAAGAACAAAAGATCTCAGCGTCCTTTGGCAGGTGTAAGTTTGTAATTGATTACTGTAATTATAATGGGTTAAAAAAGGACTGTTGAAGGGAAGATTCAGGAAGGGAAGGTGCAGTTCTCAATTCTAAAATAGCCCCATCTTTCTGTTCAGACATATATTTCTCTCCTAAAAATTAATTGCTAAATACAAAAAAAAGAAAATCATAATCAAACGGAGGAAAGAAATTCTGATTATAGGTAAAGCAGAGAATGTTAAAGGATTGGGCGCAAAGGACACACAATTTCTTTTCATTGTTGATAGCAAGTACTTCCTTGCTTTTCTAATGCCAGGATATAATTTTAAATTCCAGAATGTCAACCACGAACTGAATTTTTTTTTAGGACATGCAAACAAAAGGGGTAAAAGTTACCAGAGAATTTAGATGATGCTCATTTTTCTATTCTTCTCATCTTATAACATTTTGTGTCAATCTTGTGCTGCTGTGTACTTAAAATCTGTTACTATAAGTTGAGAATACTTTCTCTGAAAGCTTAGGATGAGAAGTTTTCAGATTTCTGATCCTGTTTCCAACTTTGGAATATTTCCATATGCATAATGAGACAGCTTGGAGATGGGACCCAAGTTGAACATAAAGTTCATTTATGCTTCATATGCATCTTGCCCACACAAACCGATGGTGAATTTATATAATATTTGTAGGGCATCTGCATTTTGACTACAACCTGTCACAAATCTTCCATCTGTGATGTCATGTGGGCACACAACATATTTTGAATTTTGGAGTATTTCAGATTGCAAATTACTCAGCCTGAACTTTTTCTCCACATCTTTGAAAGACAGTCTAGGATCTTTGGGTGAAAACTGTAGAAACAGATTTTCCTTTTCCAGTTGGGCCCCTTTGCCAGTGTCTGACCAATAATGTCATCTCAGTGAGGATGTAACTACATTCAGGTGCTTAGAGAAAGGGGATGTGAAAAAAAGGGGGTTCTAACATATTAGCAGAGGAATGCCACGCTTAAAAATTTGTTCTTTTTTTTTTTCTCTTTATTTTGGATGCAAATATTCTCTTTAACAGATTACTCAATGAATTTTAAGTACATAAATCATCAACTTTAAGTGTCTTAAAATATTTGTATTTATATTAATTTAAAAGAGTAAAACTACCACCCACATCAAGACATTGAACAATAATGTGAAAGCCACATAGTTTCTTAAATGTGAAATTTCTTGTAATATCCTTGTTTCTGCCTAGTAAGCATGTTATTCTTCATTTATAGGACCAAAGAGTTTCTACTACCTTTAAATTCCTTGAACCTTTGTTTTATACAAATGCGTCTCAGATCAGGGACTGATTTTTATTTTTTACTCAATTTGGATCTTAATTTAGTCAGTTTATGAATATAATTCATCTATAGCTCTTAGTAACTTTTATGCAAGTTTTAACACATCTTTGGTAATTTTCTTTTGCTACCTTTTCTTGGTTTTTCACTTGTTTTCAATTTCAGAAGCTTGAAATGTATAAATCTCGTTTTGTCCACAACTCAGTTACAAACTGACTTTGATGAACTGCCACCTGATACAGTATTGGCTTCCCAATTCAGTATTTCAAACATATCCAACCCTTTCAAATCAGTGCTTTGGAAATTGGTGCCTTACATTATCAGTATTAACCTTATGAACTTGTGAGTTTTTTAAGGAAATAAAACTGTACCATTTTCCAATTTTGTCAGATTAATATTCAGCATGTCTTTTACTTTCCCTATCCACAAGAACAAAGCACTTTTACCTAATACAAACTTGGCTTAACAACATGCATTTTTATAATATTGCATGGCAAAAATAAAACTATTTATTTGCCCAATACGCTGCGTATTGACATGTACTTTGATAGTTTAAAAATGACATAAATTGAAAATTTTAGATTAAGCTTACAAATCTACAGTTCACAATCGATTTTGTCTACCAACAATTTAGTTCTCAAATAAAAACACTTGGCAAAATTTAGCCTTTGTTTGCAAATTGCAGCTGGTGACAAACAGGATTGCAGCCATCTTTCCACACAAATGGTCATCATGGAACAAATTAAGTTCACAAACCAAGATACCACTATATTTTATATTTGGGTTTATTATCCTATATATAACAATTTTATTCCTCATCCTTCTTAACTTGTTTTATCCATCAGATCTTTCATAAAATTAGCTCCCTCTTATTTTAAATTTTTGTGTTGGCTGCAATAAATCACTCACCAACATTCTCAGAGAAGTTTCTTAGTCAATATACTTTCTTAAACCCTTGATATCTGAGAATGTCTTCTAGTTGCTTTCATACACAAACACTAGCTTGGCAAAGTATATGATTCTTGGTTAAAAATTATTCTCCCTTAAAAGTCTATAGATGTTCCTCCATTGTCTTCTTGCATTTAGAACTGCAAGAGAAAAAGCTGAGGTCAGTATGATTTTTGCTCCTTTATTGGTAGCCTGGTTTCTCTGTCTAGACGTTTGGGAAAGTTTTCTCTTTATCATCGAAATTTTAAAAAGTCTCTAGGATGCATCTAGGCGTTGCTTTCACCTCAAAATATTTTAAAGATATCCTATGAGCCTTCTTCCTTTGCAGGACTACTTTGTTCTTCAACTCTGGAAATTTTTCTTCAGTTATTTCCTAAATTATTGTTTTGGCTTCATTTGCTTTGTTTTCTATTTCAGGTATTCCTACACTAAGTAGACTGAATTTACTGAACAGGGCCTCTACATCTCTTTTTCTCCTCTTAATTTCTTTGCCCTTTTCCTCTGAATTCTGTAGGAATTTCTTTCATTGGTATTTACTTTCACAATTTTGTTTTGTGGCAAAGCCCAGTGATGACACTTCCTCTAAGAAGAAGGCCATGATCTCTCCCATGTGATCACACACTACTATGTGCTCTATAACTAAACCCACATAGGTAATGAATTGTCTTATAATATATTCTAGACGATCACCATGGATTGCTATATCAGCATCAAGAAATGACATTTCCACAGTTACTTAGCTCTGTTCTTTTCTTCTGAACAACTTCGAACTTCTCAACAGCTCTTCTCCATGGGATTAAAATATGTGGTCTCCCAAAGCACCAAAGTTGAAGAATCTATGCTTAAAATCTTAAAGTGCTCCCTCTGTTCAAGAAGCTTCTGGTTCCAAATGGTACAGATAAAGAGCAAGGCATTTGCTGCTTCTATGCTATACAAAAGTTTTGAGATTAAATTTGACTATTTTTTCTTGAATCCCAAACTGATCATAAGTACATAGCCTGCATAGTGACTATTGTTACCTTTGATTTTCATCCCCTTTCTTTATTTTTTCGTGTTGCTGCCTTCACTCTCTTTTCACTCCTGAGTTTCCTTTTTAATTGATGTTTTCCATCACACCAAGATTCAGTTATTATAAACTCCTGTGTGTACTAACCTCTGACTACCCAGAAGTATCACCAATAGCTAGCCGCCTGTAACATACAGCAAGGAACATTTTTGTGCTAACCAGAAAAACCTCTGAAGAGCTCAGGACCCACGTCTGGACGTTCTTCTAGTTACTGGTTGCAAGTATGAGAAGTGGCTCTTGGAATATATTGTTTCATTTAAAAATTATTAAAAATAATTACTGAATTGAATTTTTGGTATCAATTCATGTGAACTTTTCCCACAAGAATCATTGTTTTAAATTATTTTGCAAGGATAGTAAATAATAGTTCTTTTTCATAATTAAAAAATAACTGATTCTGTCCTAAACTCTTTGCAATCAACTGGCCTTGCATGATAACCAAAGAGGAAAAAAGAGCACAGTGCAGCTGGCTTATGGGTAATGATAGACCTAATAAAGAAAAGGTCAGCTGAACTTTAAAATCCGTGAGACCATTTTTAGCATTGGAAAGTCTTGACACAGCTCCTTACATAAACCAGCTGCAATGTGGACTGATGTAATAGACCAGTGACAAAGGAGAGTTTCTCATAGAACTCTTTCCCAGGAGGCTGGTATGCTTTTAGGTAAGCCCTATTTACATCTGGACCATAGACATGACCTTTGTCTATAAAGCAATAAAAATGATTTCTAGAGATTAAAAACCTACTTTTAGATGGAATACTAACCAAATGAGGCTGATACAATGACAAAATAAAAGAAGCAGCTAAAAATGATTTTAATACAATCTCTGATTTATTAAAGCTAAGAGATAAATGACAGTAAGTGGACATTAGTGCTTTGCAGGGAAAGCCAGTAGGCACAGGCCAGCTGCAAGGAGCGTACTGGATTACTTAGGACAAACTGTCAACCGATTACCACAGGAAACGTTGCCAAAGTTGTCCTTTAGATGCCTTTCCTTATTTTAAAGAAAGAAAAATCTCTCTTTTGTGAATGAACTACATTTATTCTTGCTGGAAAGTCGAAAGGCAAACCAGCTGGTCATTCAAGCTTCTTGAGATACGGTGGTGCTTTCTTTCACATTAACAGGGAGCCTTGGTGGTGGCCAGCTTCAGGGATGATTGCCAATGATTGTCCAGGTACTAAGTGGTCAAGCTGAAACAGAAATCCAGTTCTTTCAACTTCTAGACTGTGATTATTTTAAAAAAAAAAGAAAAGAAAAAAAAAACTAGCTCTTGGATCCATTTACACCAAATACCCAGAGTTAAATCCTAGCGTCTTTGCCAATATCAGATTCACTATGATTGTGAGTATCATTTCCACTCGATTCATGCCTTCTGCAAGTAATTTGCTCTGCATAAACCAGAGACTAGAACCCCATCTAAACAGTCAGTTGAGTTAAACTTAGAGAACCTTAATTTCAAAGCCATGCTATGCCAAGCAACAGTTCTGTGTGACATGGGTTCTAGCAGCGTCACCAAATCTGGCCATTGACCAAATACTTCCTGTTTATCTCTGCAGGTTTCACAGCGGCAGCCTCCCTAGTCTCCTTGGCTTGGGCCCTGGCCTCTTACCAGAAGGCCCTGCGAGACTCTAGAGATGACAAGAAGCCCATCAGCTACATGGCTGTCATCATCCAGTTCTGCTGGCACTTCTTTACCATCGCCGCCAGAGTCATCACCTTCGCTCTCTTCGCCTCGGTTTTCCAGCTGTACTTCGGGATCTTCATTGTTCTCCACTGGTGCATCATGACCTTCTGGATCGTCCACTGTGAGACAGAATTCTGTATCACCAAATGGGAAGAGATCGTGTTCGACATGGTGGTGGGGATCATCTACATCTTCAGTTGGTTCAATGTCAAGGAAGGCAGGACACGCTGCAGGCTGTTCATTTACTATTTTGTGATCCTTCTGGAAAACACTGCTTTGAGTGCACTCTGGTACCTCTACAAGGCTCCCCAGATAGCAGACGCCTTTGCCATTCCGGCACTCTGTGTGGTGTTCAGCAGCTTTCTCACCGGCGTGGTTTTTATGCTGATGTATTATGCCTTTTTCCATCCCAATGGGCCCAGGTTTGGGCAGTCACCGAGTTGTGCTTGTGAGGACCCCGTCACTGCCTTCTCTCTGCCTCCAGAAGTGGCCACAAGCACCCTCCGGTCCATCTCTAACAACCGAAATGTCTCGGGTGAGCGTGATCAGAAGTTTGCAGAGCGCGATGGGTGTGTGCCTGTCTTTCAGGTGAGGCCCACTGCCCCGTCCACCCCATCATCTCGCCCACCACGGATTGAAGAATCGGTCATTAAAATTGACCTGTTCAGGAATAGGTACCCAGCTTGGGAGAGACACGTGTTGGACCGAAGCCTACGAAAGGCCATTTTAGCCTTTGAATGTTCCCCCTCTCCTCCAAGGCTGCAGTACAAAGACGATGCCCTTATTCAGGAGCGGCTGGAATATGAAACCACTTTATAAAACAGAAGGACTTGTGGGAGCCACAGTGTCCAGAAGAGGGGTGACAGCAGGGCCGTGGCAATAACAACACTTCATCCTAAGTAGGGCGACGGGCTGTAATGTTCTTAGTGTGACCATCATCATAATCGTGGATTAATCTTCATCAGCTGACTGCTTGTTGCTGGGCTCCTTTCAAACCAGCAGCACTGAGAGCCTCTTACTCCACCTGAAGGAGCCAACACCAATTTCCTATGACTGTTGCTCCCAAACTCCTCCTGCAGTCTGGGAGCGCATCCAGCACCACCAGAGGGTACTATTATCACAGAAAACATCTCCAGTCAATAGGGTGTTCTGATGGAGTTTACTGAGTTTCACATAAAGCTATATTCATACATTCACTGACATACACACACACTCACACACACACATGCACACACTCACACTTGTCTCTGTTAAAATAGCTTAGGTGATTTTTCTTGACTGAAAGCTCTGATTCCCACAGGAATGTAAGAACAAAGAGATAGAAAATGTATCCCTCAAGGCTCCAGGAGAAAAAAAATAATACTCCTTAGAAAAGAATTCATAAACCATTTCCTCATTTGAAAACCGTTACTATGTGTGAAGAAGTGGACAGTAAACTCAAGTTCGTTTACACATGTGTTAGCAGTGATGGAATGATTTGTTTTCTACACATTTCCGGATTTGTTTTTTTATTTTCAGCTTTCAGTTGAAAACATCTTTTGTGACAGAAATCCTATGCAGCACATGTATGGCTTTCAACAAGACCAAGGAGCTCGATAACTTTGTGATATAAATGAAACAATAGTCATGATTCAGTATTCAATTGCAAAAAGTTAATAGCTATACAAAGAGAAGGTTGGGGGAGACAAAATGACAATCCAGTTCCCAGATATGAGCAGCTCACATTGGAATGTAAGGGAGAGAGATAGGCTGGCTGCAACTGCAGAGTGAGGGGCTCACTCTGTGTATATGTGAGCAAATTGATTCCGGAAGACGCCAAACCACACCTTTACCGTGCCAAACTCCATCCAACCAGAGGACTGACGTGGAAGCTCCAACCACTGAGAGTATGTGGCATGAGCCCCCCAAAAGCAGACAAGAGGATAAACAATCACGCTCTCCACTGTGTACAGACTTACCCATCCCCAATCCAAGGTCAGAGTGACTTGTCTTTTAGGCGTTGGGATACTTTAGTAAGTATGAGCATACAAATGCAGTGAATATGCTCTGAGGAAACCCTCTGAACTGCTTGAGGGCTTATCACTACATCCAGCTAAGATTTATATTTGAATCATCTGTAAAGTCGTACTCTTACAAGCTTCTGGTTTTAAATACCTCCGTCCAGCAAGTAAACATTCCCTGCTTTCTGTTCTCAGTGTCCTTGGTCATGGTGCTTTTTGTTGCATTAAAAGTGCCGGTCAAACTTTGATAGTATTTTTTTATAGTTGGTGCAGAGTGGAATAACTCATGGATTATTTCAATATTTTTGTAATAAAATATATAGGGTATGCATATAGGCATTATCACTTTTTTTATAGACCTGGAATTATTTAAAATACTTCAAGCATTGTAATTACTTGGGATGTCAGAAACTGGTCCACAAATCCATCAGCCTTCATTGGCAGATTGAAAACACTTGTCTCATGCAAGAACACTCTACTTTGCAAGTTGGTGTCCCCAGGAACCTGGCCAGGGGTGCTATCAGAATATCAATGAAGAGAGAAGTAGCCTAAATAGAAAGGGCTTGTCAAGACTGGCCAATGTTTCCCACAAAATCAAAGATGTAAATGATTACTTTCATCGGTCCATTGTAACAAACCTGACCACAGTGGAAGATGTCTTAAATATCCTTCCTAGGTTTTATACTAACCCCACTGATATACTAAAGATTAATGAAGTCACTTGGAAGGAGGGAGGGAGTCAGTTTAACCTAATCATTCACTTATCTGGATTGTCCAAGTCACTACAAATAGTTAAGTTCTACAGCTGTCACCTGTAACGTGTGTGTCACCCAGAGACTGCCACCCCTATGATGACATCCACAGAAAATGACAGAGGGCTTAACCTAGGACTTGTTTTGGTACAAAGCCTCAAAGCAGTTTTTAAAAGATAAACAATTTTTATCAGTAGACATATTTCCTAGTACTCCGTAATTTGATCCTCCAAGCAAGATTTTCACTAAGAAAGATTAATCATCGGATGGAATGTGGAAAGATGATCTGTGTCACTAGTAAAGCTCCAGGAGGACATGATTCTTGTCAGCACTTTGTGCAACAGTTCACCCCCACTGTGAAGGAAAAAGTGATCATTTTTGACAAAGTCTTCACTTCTGTGCAGAACCATGAGTTATTAGCTTCATTAGTTCCAAGATAACTTTTAATCGATCTTTGGAAATTGAATTTCTCAGTTGAACTAAACCTTTGAAACCATGAATAAATAACTGATTACAGTGTAACAAGGTCAAGCAACACAAAGGCTGCAGGCCCCTTCACTCTTCCACCATGTAAGTTCTCAGTTATTTCTCAGCTTGCTCCCTCATAGACCATTTTAAGAGTTGCACAAGAACCATGTAATAGACAGCAATGTTGTCCTTGGAGGTGAGGCTGACTGTAAGGAAGATGTAAAACTTTGAATATTCATTGATTTCCCAATTGATAGTCTATTATCCGACACACTTAAAGATTATGCTATTTCAGTTAGTAATGAATTCTTGGTAAGGAAATCATGTATCTACCATGATATAAACTCTAATTTTTCACAAGATTTCAAGAACAATGGGAAGGTCAATCATGATTTACTCTTGTTTTCATGATTCAAAAAGCACACCACTTCCAACTCTTGTGATTATAAGAAGATTTATTAGTTTTTAGAGACACAGGAAACAGTTTCAAGTAGTAGGATTTCATCAGTGATTTTTGTATTTATATCTATTGATTTGGATTTTTGTATTTATGTTCTAATTCTCCCTAAAATTTCATTTTCACTACATTCTCCACAGAAAGTAACAAGTCTTAAAGGAATGAGCCACTACTAACATGCAAATGGGAGAAGGATTCTTTATCCTGGGTCTCAGACGTTCCGGCCTGAGTCAGTTTCGATTCTGTTAAGGTGTCTGGTCTTAACAGGCGCATAACATTTTCTAAAGTGAAAATATTATAATTTTTATACTTTTAAACTACTGTTTCTAAATGACTCCGTATTTAAAGAATATATGTAATGTGTCTCTTAATCATACGAAGACTTCAAGTATTTGTGTGGAAGAAAAAAACAGAGCTTTTCCCCAGTGACCACGCCCATTACATATTCTTTGCACACATTTGCACTACCTTAGCTATTTATCCTCTAGTCCAGTAACCCTGACTTTACAGACACTTAGTTGCCATCCAGTTGGGATGAATGCATTTAATCCAACAAAAGAAGTTAATTCTCTTACCAGCAGGGCAAGATTACCTAATTCAAGGGCTAGCAAAAGATAAAATACCACGATAATCTAAAGATGAAAGTAAAATAAAGAAGTTTTAATTAGTTCCTAAATGTCCAATTTATTTTGCTCTATGCATAAATGAAGTAACAGTGCTAACCAATTAAAGGATTAATTGAAATCTCAATGACTTTAAAAGACTCGTTTGGGAGGTGTTACTAAAGTAATGGAGGAAAGGAGGAAATGCATATCACTCTTCACTAAATATAAAGTTGAGTGTTACTGACACAGAAACGTTTAGTTAAGAAGGCTGTTCCATCCCTTTTCCAAAGTGACCCATGTGTATAGCCCTTGCGTGTACGACATAGCACATTTGTGAACTTCATCTAGAGATCCTACATATAGTTCAGTGCCTCTTAGCTTGATTGAACTTATCACGCATTAAAGATCTCATCTTTTAAGCAGGTTTGCATCATTTCAAAGTTTCTCCTATTGAGCAAATTGAATTGAGCAAGGAACACCGCTGGTATCCTTACCTGAACCGTATAAAGTTGCACTCTCACTTTGAAATGCACCAAATGCCATTGAGTTCTGACACAATGTTTAGACAAGAATCCAAGTGACTTTTTTCTAAGGAGCCATTTTCCTGACTAAATATATGCTCTCTTAACTTCTCCACACATCGTCGCCATTAGCCGTCACTGTTGCTATATAAAGACTGGATGACATGTCTGTGTTTTTATGATTCAAAGGAGAATTCCTTAAAGCCTTTTTAAAAATAGCTCAGACTGTCTTTCAAAATCTAGCTCAGAGGACGGCTGCAGCCAGGGTCACAGCATGGCAGGACTGAGCTGGTCATTTGTCTAATTTCAGTGATAGAGACGGATCAATTCACAATCTTTTATGTCAGCAATCAATGTCACTTTGGAAAGCAATCAAAATCATCCTATCTGCCAGCTTCCAACTCATAACACTCTTCCCACTTGCTGCTTGAGCACTTCAAGATGGCTAAGAAGGGTTCTTTCTCTCTGGCCCCTAGTGCTGAGTCCTTCACCCCGAACCGAGTCAGGTTGAGAAGGGATCTGAACATTTGATAGTATTCCTTTTTCACTTGGGCACCTGTGAGCTCTCCTTGAATGTGCATCTTCTCCGATTGCAGTCTTGAAATGGACACATGGTAGGAATTCCAGTATGTGCCCATGATGGACAACTTCCATGGGATTCACACTAAATCAAAACTGCAGAATGTGGGTGGGATTGTGTAAAAGCATAATGCGCCATTTAATTTTGTTAATTGCAGCAATTGGGCTAGCTCACAAGCTGCCTGCTCCTGAAACAGGAAGCCAATGGAAGTGGCAAACAGCCGTGTGCCCACAGAAATAAGGGGTGCAGAGACTTTCCCTTGAGTGGAAGAAGTCACATGTGATTTCACTATCCACCCAAAACTCTTTCTTTAGAATCCACAAGGGAAAAATTATCAGAATTTGTTGTATTGTAGGCAGGCAGTCAGCCCAGAAAAGCCAAACTTAGGACCCTGGGGCCCTAGGTTCTACTAAATTTCAAGCAGCCTATTATCTCTGACATGTTTAATCGTTTTGCTGCAATGTTTTTGTATTATGCTTACATAGCCTAAGTCACAAATACATTAACTAAATTCAATTTTTGCTTTCAGTATATTGTCTTCTCTTAGATTTTCCTGCAGCTCCATTTCCCATACTGATACCACGTGTGCACTAGTGATGTGCCTTGTGCTGTGCTAAAATTCATTGTCTCTGGGATCTCACTTAGTGCTCACAACTGTCTTTGGGTTCAGTACCACTTCTGTCTGGTGCAACTTCAGCTCAGGTCATTAAGCAACTTACCAAAGGCCCCTCAGATAAGGAAAAGTGGAGCTGAAAGTGGAACACAACTTTTAACAACTGAAAGTCCTCCCAGAAGGCCAGTGAATATTCCACAAAAATCTGCTTCTGATTTGGCAAGTCTTCAAGAGAATCAGATTCAAATGACCAGCGTTTTCCAGGAAAATTTCCTTTTAAAGTCAAAGATGTCTTTCAGAATAAAAATTTAAAAGAAAACAAGGTCAACCATTAAAAACAGAAATCTGCCACCTGCAATTCTAGTTTGTAGAAGACAGATCAATGCAGTCCTTCCACTCCAGACAGCAGTCCCTCCATAGCCTTCTTCTGCACTAAATTGTAATAAATATAAATTAACTTTGCTTCTCTTGTATTCTGTACATGTATGATACTGTCATCTAGATAGGTAGACTGCAAAATAAATTTCACCAATCCCTTTGACATACTGATGAGAGACTGAGACAATGAAAGAAAAAGGAAGGAAGGAAGGAAGGAAAAAGGAAGGCCACAGACCTAACAAGTCTCTGCAGTGACATTATTTTTAAGTTATAAGGTAATTCTATTTGATTGCTATCATTTTCCCTGGTTAATATCTTGAGATTGAAAAATTTAACATTTCAATGGATTTTTAAACCATTCGTTTAAACCATCACTTAAGTCTGGAAACCTTATCTTAGACTGGTGAGTTAGCTAGATGCAAAGAATAAAGCTTTTATCAAATATTTGTTGGTTTGAAGGATAAAATAATTAACACTTTTTTCCCTTTTCTCTTTAAATGTAGTTTGACAAACTGGTAGTGTAACCCACCTGACTATGCCATTGCACATCAAGCTGTGTGTGTTGTTGGAACTGAGGCTGAAAATGGTAGCCAACAATAACCCGTAAACCTTTTCAGTCCTGGTATTTATTTTTAAAAAAAAAATTTTTTAATGATCATCTCAATGTACTATTTTAAGAGACACTCAGTCATCTATCTTTCTGCTTTGATCTAAGCTGATCTTTAAGAGATTACGTTGAATTAGAAGTCACTAATTTTGCATAGGATACAGCATCTAAATGAAATCCAAATGCTACTTCATCACTTTTGTGAGACCCAAACAGGAAAGGTAACTTTGTAATCAGTATTTCACATTAAACCACTACAGATTCCCTCTGTCTTTCCTTCTACAAGCACAACCTCTACATCCAGGACTATCAGGCAACGTGTAGTCAAGTGCGAGAGGATTTCTACATTTCAGCAGCTCACAGATCAGTGCTGAGGGGTTTTTGGTTAAAGATCACAGTTTGCCGAGTCAGAACTCTCTGATTTCACCTCTATCTCATTTCTGTTCTTGCACACTATTACTTCTCTTTCCAATCCCTATACTAATTTTATATTTAAAAAATGAATGTAAACGTTCCCCAGCTCATAGTAAATAATTACCCTCAATGGCAAGCACGAAATTATGAGGTAAATTCAAAGATAAATCGACATTAGATGACTACAATTAAACAGAAAAACTTAGGGCTTGTTCTTATGGCTTCCAGAAGTATTTCTGAATCAAAGTAAGAAAGCTGAAATATTGTTTCGGTATATTGTATTTAACTTAAAACCATGACCATTAAAAAATACAGTCTTGATATTTCCTTTTAAGAAAAGATTTGAAAGTAAGCAACATCCTAAGGGTCGGAAGTGTTGTGCTGTTTTAGGAAAACAGCCTTTATTAGCACCTATTAGGTGTTTCAGGATAACAAACTCCCAGAAGAATCTCAGCTACTGTCCCTTGTGAGTTGGTTCTAAAGTGAGACCTCCCAAGGTTAGAATGGTGGCCTTCTGCGACCTCCCATGTCCGAAAGTATCAGCCATGGGACATGATGGGCACTCACGTTGGCCTGGATCCCATTGTGAGTCTCCCATCATAGGGCCCAGCATGGTTGTCTTCCCCCAGACTTAAGGAATGTACTCTCAAGTTCACTGTTGGCTTGGGTATATAGGAATTTATATTCCTTAAATGAAACAATTCTGGCCACATAAGGTGTAAGGCCAGATGTCCTCTGTGGAATAAAGAGAACATGTATTAATTTTGACAAGCATAGGATATCTGGAAGAATTCATAGTGAGTCTCATTAAGCATCACTGAAACAGTTAACGTCACAGTGCAGCTCTACCAGGCCATGATTCCTAGGTCCAGGTCACCATTACTACTTTTGTCATCATAGTTGTCACTGTTTGCACCACTGCACTGCACAAGAGAAAGCTTGTAGCTACTGATAAGACATTTGCGGAGCAAAGAGCATGTTTAACATCAAATTAATTAATCAAAATAATAAGTAAATATTACCAGCACGGTACTAACATAAAATTTCCTCTTGAGCTATTATTGAAGGTTGTCACCTACTCTGTTATTAGAATTTCAGAAAATGTAAGGTTTTGTGTTTTTTATTCTATTTTCATCTACCAAATAATCAGGTTGGTATTTCATCTACCAAATAATCTCTACTACTTAATTTGCATTAAAATGGAATTAATCAAACTCTTACTTCAAGTGTTGCAAGTATAACAAATGGAGTTGCGTGTGAGCTAATTTAATTTAACTGTTGTAATGGCATTCTGGCATGCACTTGTATCCAATCAACCCTTTAATTATTTCACATAAATTTATTTATCAGCAAATGCTAAAACATCCCTAAGTATGTTGAAAATATATTTCAAATTTCTATCATTGTGAGAAATTCCTATTTTGATTACAAAACCGTAGAACAAATCGGTATTTCAATCTATTGTGATTCTGGAAAATAAGCCCTTGTATTGGAAAGTGCTGGGCACCGCTACATTCACACAGCAATTAAACTTTGACCTGCGGTTTTCTCCAGAGCCCCCTGTGATTTCTTATTCTATTGCAATTGAGAGAAATAGCACACCATCCTGTAACCAAAGGAGACCTGTCATCTGGTGAAAGAGTTGTAATTTTATGGCCTGCTTTCAAAAAGCAAAACCATTCAACTTCCCTTATTAACCTGCCTACTATATTGTGCATAAAAGAGAAGTAGATTTCCAAAGCACAGCTTTGAAAGCCTGGTTTGAAACATTCTCCTTGGTCTGAATCAAAGACTTAGTACTCTCTGAGCAGAAATTCTTCCTGCCACAAGGAAGGGGAGGAGTAGCGGAGGTGGGCCGGCTACGCTCAGAAATAGCCTTGACTCTCACAAAGCTGCGTATTGCTGATGCTATCGATTCCTTTCTTTTTTTACAGAAACATCTTGGAGCTTGTCAAGTTGTACTGGAGGTGATACGCAGTTAATTAATTCAACAGACACTTTTAATCTTGCAAATTCTTGACTTGTAATATTGTAATCAAGCTACTGCGAGGGAACGTTAATCAGGTAGTGGAAAGGAGCAGTTGGTTCAGCCTCCTGCCATGATGGGCCCAGGCCTGAAAGAAAAGACCTCTGTGAAGGGAGAGCTAAGGAAACATGTGCTACCTGGCTCCTCAACGCTGACGCTATGAATATGCATTCATTTCCTTGTTTCTGCCAGCAAGCACTGCTTTGGGGGAAAAAAATCAATGATCCCTGGGGGCTTATTTAGCTTAGAGTGAGTGTGAGTTGTAGAGACTTGTTTCTCATGGATTCAAATCCACATGCTGAAAATGAAAAAAAAGCCACTGTCATCTGTTTCATAATTGATCTTTCTAAATCCAGTTGCTACTTTGACTCCATTTCACGAGACCACTGTTCCCAGCATTGTAATAGCCAATTTGTGAAGCCTGAATTATAATTCTGTTTCAGAGGTCAAATCTGAACTGCTCCAGCAACTGAATAATTAGATGCCTACCTTCCTAGGGGGTGATGTTTCCAGTTCCAAACTCACATCCACTTCTATCTGGAATCTACTGTCCTGTTGCTTCTCAGATCTGACAAAACCTTGGTTATGAGTTTAAAGATAACCAATCTAATATGCAAATACCTACATTTTCACTTAGAAGTAAACAGATGGTCTTGTAATTAAAAATCATGGTTCTTCTCCACTTCTCTTTTCAAAAGAAAGGTAAAAGTAAAATTGCCACAAGTTATCGGATTGTAGATTCAGAGTGTGCAAAAAAAAGTCAGCCATCCATGTGTTCTTGTAAAGTTTTTTGTCTTATCTGAGATGTCAGTTTTAGGAGTTTGCCCTAGATGAATGAAAGAAAGTCATCAGATGTATTTAACAAGCAGACTAGAAGAAAATAAAAGAGGAAGAAGGGGGATCATTTTTCTCACACTCAAAGATGTTTCTGTATCCCAAGCAATTATTTTAATGTTCCAAAGCTATTAAATAATATTCCCAATATCAGAGCTAGTATCATGGCAAAGTCATTTTACTCAACCGACTGTCAGCATAAGCACTAATGCTGAGTGAGGAAAAAGTGGCCTACCGCCATGTGACCTGTTTTCAATTGTTGGACAATGAAAATCAGCAGGTTGAAGGAAATGTTTATTTCCTGAACCCCAGAGCTAAGGTAGTTTGCAAAGATACTCTATAATGTACAGTGAGTTGGTTGACTAGGGGTAGAGGGAACATAGGAGCAATTAACAGATTCCTTCAATAAGACTCCTGGTAAGCGTGACCATGGCAGTGCTGGGTAACAGTTCCCATTAATGCAGAGGCCCCAGTGAAGTGATCGAAGAGGGAAATCCTGTAGTTTCTTTTCAGGAATTGTTGCCTTTTTACACAGCAGAAATTAGCACTGGTCACTGCCATTCCATAATTGTAGCAAAAGATATACCCCTGATAAAAGGTCGAGGGCAGCAGACACAGTGGCAAGATGGAGGGATGTTAGTGGCTTTGCATCTAAGATTATTTCCCTCCTTAAAGAAACCTTCCCTTCTGATGGCTCCTCACCATCACTGATCCTTTACAACATTGATCCTTTGCACACCAAGAACTTCTGGTGAACAGTAAGAGGTCTGTTACGTATCGTTAAGTCACGGGAACCATTTAATTAGCCTCTCTAACAGCAATGAGATTCAGGGTTACCTCGGCCTTATTCATTGTCCCACTGTAAATACATCATGTTATCACTGGAGCCTCTGGGTCCAAACTCACTCAACCAGTTTTACCAGTATTGGACTCTTAAACACAGTCTGGATCTTGAGTCTACCAATCACCTGGTCTGTGTATCCATTTTCAAACTGAAAAAAATAATTCTTGTGGGAGTAATTTTCAAAATAATAGGGGTAGGGGGACAGTTAAAACAATTTTTCAATATAGACAAAACCTCGGGACCAGCTCTGATTTTTCCTCACGACTAAGTTTCTTTTTATTGGAGGGTCTTCAAAATTTGTATTTTCCAGATGATTACTGAATCATCTTTGCTAAACCAAACTAGACATTATGAAATTATTAAAAATAAAGACTGTCCACATGAATGTAAATATCTCAATGAAAAGCAAAGAAGTAGGTCACTCAAGTGATAAATTTCATCCTCATGATATCAAATATTTGGATGCTCTGTGGAAAACTCCAGATGTTTGAAGCATACGATTTTCTGTCTGGTTGTCTGATGTTGTTTAGATGTGCAAACTGCTCAGGTGTTGTAGGCAACAGAAATGAACTTCCTTGTGCAGTAATCAATTACTGGTGATTTTTTGCTGCTAAAAATCTCTTTGTTGTGCAAAGAGAAATAAATAATGCAGAGCAAATGCTATCTGATTTTCATTTACTTTCAGCAAATGCATGAATGGGAAAAGTTTGGGGGGCTCCGTCCCGGATCTAGAAAGGCATTGCTGTCCCTCCATCAGAGAAGGAATTCCAGAAGCTCTTTCCAGGCAAGGGGCCTTCTTGTTCAGCCTTTACTCTATAATTGTATCATTGATCTTCTGCTGCTCATAAATCTGAATCATTCACAAAGTTTACTTGACAAAATATTTCAAGGCAAATAACAAATTTCTTAATTTTACATTCAAATTTAGAGGCTTCAGTCTTAAACATTCTATTTTGTAAGTTAAAAATAATTTAAACTGCCAGTTTAAATTTAGTCACTGATTTCAAAGTGAATTTTATGATGTCATAAAAGCTATTTTTCCAAAATCAAACAAAATATGTAATTTTGGGGGTTTGATTTGTTGATGTCACTGCAATTGCCACGTACTATCTGGGTTGTAATAACCTTGGGATAATTATGTTTTCCTTGTAGTCACTATGATAATTTCTAGAAAAACATAAAAAGTTGGCATCACAGGGAAAATCACTGCCCATCAAGAAAATCTGAGATGCTCATGCCACCTCCTATACTAGTTATTATTCATTAACGTTTCTACCGTGTAATGTTAGGAGGTTGCTCCTTTTTCTTCTGATTTGCTTCTGTGTTGGTTAGATGTTTGTTTCCTCAAATCATGTGCCTACTTCATTTTCTAACCTGAGGCTTGGCAGAACCACAGACCAGCTCCTCAGACCAAGTTTGTTAAGAGAACTCATGCATCAGAACTTGCTATGAGGCATATACACAGTTACACAGAGCACTGAAAGATACTGATCTGTGCAAAGATCTTGAGAAGATTTCTGAAGATAACCCAAAAGTTTTGCAGCTTCTTGGGTGCTGCTTTGACTTGTCCAACTGTATGTCCAGTGCCAAGTCAGAAGGAGCAGGAAATGAAGCTCTTGTTCGGGCCCCTCCTTTCCTCAGCTGCAGAAGTTTTCCTGATGTCAAATGAGAACTCTCCCTGGGCAGCAGAGACCCCAGCCAGGGGGTGTCACCCCCCTGGGCTGGCTCTTCTGCAGCCCACCTTTGGAAACAGGCTGTGGCCAATAGTCAGGCATCTGTGAAATCCTCCAGAGCCAGCACTTCTGTGTACCAACTTAACTCAGTGATGCTTTTCTTTTTTCCTTGTGAGTTTTACTTCACTCTATCCTTCAATAATCCTTTCACCTTCATATTCTGGGCAGGATATTTAATTTCACAGCAAAGAGATGACAATCAATCATTCACAAAGAGTTGGTATTTTTAAATTATCTTTATGTGACCATTGATATGAAAACTTTAATAGAAAATTAAAACCCCCTATCTTGAGTATGACTCCTTTAAATGTATTTAAACCTATCCTATTAAAGATATCATTTTATACTGTAAAATATATTCTTTTGGGATGCAGGGGCATAAGGAGCTGTGGCCCAGTGATGGGAACAGAAGAACTAGGAATCCACACACACCTGCGTCCTAATCCCTGGTCTTCGGCCTCAGAAACTCACATCAGCCTCATTTTTCCCATGTGGGAAAGAGAGAAAATATTTATTTACCTACCTCACAGGGGTGTTGTGAAGATTAGTGAGAGTTGGTGAAATGCCACGAGGTTAGAAAGCAATGTTATTCTTCCTAACTAGCAGGGACACAAGGCAGAACTTCGAGCAGCACAGAAGGTAGGGTAGGAAGGGAGGTGTTAGAGTTGTCTGAGAAACACAACAGCAATAACTAACCAAGCAAGGAACACAATTATTCTGCACCACTTAACACAGGCAAAACATTTCCTTCAAAAGTCTGTACAGAATTTTTTAAAAATTGCCAACTTTGTACTAAGAAAATTAACTCCTTTGATAGAGACATTGGAATTCTTATAGACCGTTTTCCTTTTACCTAACAGGATTTTACTAAATGTTTATTTAAATGCATCCAGAAAACCTGATTTCTGCTGATGTCTAAGCAGTCTGCATGCGTGGTCCCATGCATTTTCCCGAGATTCTGCATGATACCCCAGCTCAGAACTAATAATGGCAAGTGTGCTCTGAAATCCATTCTGGATAAGAGTGAGTCTTTAACAGATTTTATTAAATTAGAATTTGAGTCATCTACATTGAGTTTTCTTTATACTTCTGATATGATGATCTCTCCCTTTAAAACCCAGTAGGAGGATGTAAAACCTTGTTTCTGTCCATAAACCCTGAGTTGTTTCATTCTCACATTATAAATGTATTTTAAATATTTCAGAGAAGTGTTTACACAAGTGCTTCAGCAATATATGGACATCCACGTGCTTACATGTGAATTCTACTGGAGAACAGAGGAAACTGTTGAAAACACCTCAGAGAATATCCTGTACAATTTCCCCAAAGTAACATATTTTCTTTTATTTCAATGATTAAACCTGATCAGAATGAATGCTAATGGCCATGATTATAAATATTTGTAAGTTTGGAGTCACAGAGGCATTATTGTGATGTATGAACGTAATTATGAAACTATACTAACTGCAGATAATGCTTTTGTGATGTGGCTTCCCGAAGTAAAGTTGTTGTATATAAGTATTATAATTGTACCTTTGTTTAATAATTATGTCCCTTGGCAAAAAAAAATTACACTATTAATATGAAATAGGGCTCTGAAAATTTACCTTGAGGAATGGGTTTAAAATTATGCCATACTTGGGGCTAATGTAACATCTACATTCAATATAATCTTTTCCAGTTTCAAAATTTTATTCTAAAATCAAAACCTTAAAATTTCAAATTGGCTGACCATTTCAAATGCATAATGTTAAGATTTCCAAAGCGTGATTTTAACCTGGGAAATTATCCAATCCATTAAAAAAATCTGTACTGCCACAACATTAAAATAAGTATTATTTTTGCTAAACTAAAATTACTATATGAAAACAGTAAATCAATCAAAATTAATTTGATATTCCTGGCTACTCCATTCCTCAATTTCTACCTTTGCATCAATATTTTTCAAACCAAAAAATGCAGCAGAGTATTCTTTTCCCTGTGAAAAGAAAATCAATCTGTTTTTATTTGTTTTTTATACAAAAAATAAAGTTAACTCTTTGAACTTGATTCTGGGGCTTGGAATAGAAGGTGGCAGCTTTTCAGGTGGGTTCGTCAGGATGAGAGGAGACAAAGTGAGGAAAGCGTCATTAAGAGATTTTACCACAAAAGTAGAAGTGAAACATGTCAGAGCCAGGCACCTCTTTCAAATGACAGAGGCTAAATTCCTCATAGAACAGCTGAAAATCAAGTGGAGACGATGTATTACTGAGATATAGGTTATACGTCTAATTACTGAGACGAAGGACAACTCCGCCTCTTAGGTTTCCTCATCCATGGAATGCTCCAGCCCCCTCCCCGGGAATAAGATTCTTGCAGAATAACTGGGCTTTAGCAGGGAAATACGTAACGATGCTGTTGTGGACAAGATGTTTGTAAACATCACATATATGATAATTTGTAAAGCTAGTTGTCAACATTATTCTCTACTTTTGGTTAACATTCTCTTGCTAGACAAATGATTTCAAACCCAGAGAGGGAGACAGAGAGAGAGAGACAGAGACAGAGAGTGACAGAAACAGAGAAATTCTTTGATCAAAGGAGTGTTTCCTAATTTATACAACCATACTACTGGAATATTATTATTACAAAAATTCCTTTCATAGCTCAGTGGTAGTTCCCAGCCAAAGCCTTTCTTTGATTAAAGGGACAGGACAAAGGAAGACTCTAGTTATACTTAGGAATCTATGCCTACTAACTAATTTCTGCTTTTATTCTGTAGTCAGACAGCTCCGTGGCCCCAAGAAAGATATAGTGATGGATATTCAAACATGTTATTCCATCTCAGAAGGAAGAGAATGACCCATAAGCCAGAGGCTTTCTCCGTCTCTGAAACCACATTGAACGTAGGGCCAAGACAAAAATTGTTTTAAATTGAGAGCAAAACCATCGTCCCTACTGATTCCTTCTTAATTTTTACTAATTTCTTTAATATTGGAGTTTCTAGTAATGACAATGCCATTTCATATGATGGCTTTAATGCAGAAATGGTTCATCTGAACACATGTCCTATCCAGTAGATTGGAGACAAACACTCTTAGCACTAATATAATGGTTTGACTGATAACATCTCACAGAAAGAGAAGTGTTTTTGCTCAGCATTAAACCATTGAATAATACAAACCTGCTTCCAAAAGGCAAGGATTTTTGCTACTGACATTTGTCTTCATTTTTCAGTTATTTTAAATAAAGTAAGTTTTACATCTAACTACCTCAGCTACTGTTGTTTTATTTAGAACCATAAAATCATGCACTTTGTAAACAAAGAGTCTTTTCATTTAAAATTTTAAAAGGATACTTGGTGCAACGTAGTTCTGAAAAATGTGTGTATGAGATAAGCAACCCAACCTCAGGAGGGTATACTTCCGTTTGTTTTGGTTTGGGGTAAAATCTCCACCAAGAGAGGCTGCTCTAAATTTGCTTAATTTGCCTTAAACATTTTGTGCTCCTTTCTCTGTTTAATTTTTGTTGTTTTAATTCTTATCTGAAAAAAATGTAACAGGTGGCAGATGGGCAGCAAACTGAAGAGGACCATTAATTTCTCGCCTTCCTATTGTCAACTGTCTGCATGACGTTCTGATTGTGCAAAATGGCCCTTCCTGCACTTCTCTCTCCATTGCAGAAATAAGGTGTGTGTGTTGAGGATGGTGAAGACATTTCTCTTCTAGCAGGTGTCACACCTGGACCCAAGTGAAAACCTTGGCGATTCTTGTGCTTTTCCTATGTAAACATTGTACAAATGTATTTGGAGTTTTATTTGCAATGAATAATTAAACAAGTTATTAAATTTTTTGCTTCTTGTAAATATATATATTCGGATTTCCTGTATCCAAACATCCCTTTAGCGTTGGGATCGTAAGCGTGTCTTCATCGGCTGGTGGCTGCTGTCTCCAGGCAGTGACCCCGAGTGCTCTTGTTCAAAGCACAGTGTGTGGAGTAGTGATGTCCTGCAGTACCATAGTTCCTTTGGTCTGTTAAGTAAGTTGCAATTTGTGATGAAATGAAGTGGAAAGTAGTTCTTCATAATAAATCAGTTTCCTTGGTTACCTGATTTTTCTTGTAAAACTTTAAAAAAAAACTTGAAATTTTATATATTTGGATTTTGTAGATTTTTTTTATTTTATTGCAACACAAGGTACCAAAATCATTAAATAAAGTACACTGTGGTCATTTTAACACAAGTCTGAGTTCCTGATCCTTTTAATTCCATAAAGGGAGCGAGGCACAGCTGACACATGGTGGGAAAGACATAGTCCTGCAGGAAGTTGACGCTCTGCCCTCACTGCCACAGTGACCAAGCCCCGAAATTCCTTAGGCCACCTCGATATTCACATAGTAAATGTCTTTGCTGCCTTTCCACGTCACATGCAAAATAGCAGATGTCACTTGTGGCCCTCCTCTGAAATCAAAATTTGTCTGCATCCTCACTTCTTTCTCAAGACGTTCCTTCTGCTCTTCAAGCTCAAACTGCCCGCTGTGTGTTATTGGCCTTGCTTTTGCTTTATTTATAGGGCATCACTCTATCTACTCTCCCCTGTCTTTTCATATCTTAAAGTCATTTTTCATTCTGTCTACCATAGTGCTAAACTCACCCAAAAGAAGAACAAAGACCTACTTTTTTCCTCTTCCTTCTTCCCTCTTCCTTCCTCTTTCTCTTGTTGCTTCCTCCTCCTCTTTCTGTCTTTTCCCTTTCCCTTTGCTTTATTTTTGAAATAAAGTAGAAATTTAGGTTATTCATTCAAAACATCGAAATCCTCACACACTTGTTTATGATAAAATCAAAGGAATTCCATTGCCCTCTATTTGATTTGATCTATCAGCACATGACAGCCAGATATCCAGCTATCTCACCCAGTTCTCCCTCTGCCAACACCTATGCATTACCAAGGCTCTCATAGCTCCTCAATTATTCCTCATTGTTTTGTGTGTGTTTGTATATTTTTCACTTAGTAGATGAGAAGACATAGAGTCACAACCTTTAATTTGCAATTATTTCCTTACTTCTACATTACCTTTCTCTATTTCAAACAGTCTCAAAAGATGTTTGTTTTGTCTTTTTGTTTTGATTTTTTAAACAAAGATCAACAGATAAACATAACAATGAAACCAAGTTTAAAAACAAGTTAGTAGGACAGCTGCAACAGTTGATACATTGTGTATTGCCATCTCCCCAGTAGTTTTTCAGAGTACAAGACATAGACATGATATCTTGTCCAAACAATATTAGCACAAAACTTTCTTTTCAAGGAACTAAAAGAAGTGAGCTGTAAAACTGCATTAACTATCTTGTGAATACATATTTTTCCCTTTGTTTCTTTTCCCTTTCTTCCATCACAGTTGTTTTCTTTTGAACAGTTTTTTCCCAGTTCACAATATCTACTGTACATTTTAGGTGCTATTTAGTTGTCCAGTTATGAGTATGGTTTTGAGTTGCCCCATTTACCTCTGAAGGTCTCCAGTTTATGTTGCTGAGTGGTTCTCCATTATATATAAAGACCACATCTTTTTATGCATCTCTCAGTTGATGGGCATCTGGATTGTTTCCAAGATTTAACCATTACAAATTGGGGATCAGTAAAAAAATCAATTGATAACAAATATTGGCAGGACTCCAGGAGGAAAGAATTCCTTCTCCATTATTGGTGGGAATGTAGACTGGTGCAACCACTGTGGAAATCAGTATGGAGATTCTTTTAAAAACTAAGACTAGAGGTCCAGTTCAAACCAGCTATTCCCTGTCTGGATATCTTCCCAGAAGAATTAAGAACATCAGA
Source organism: Cavia porcellus (assembly GCF_034190915.1). NCBI lineage: Eukaryota > Metazoa > Chordata > Mammalia > Rodentia > Caviidae > Cavia > Cavia porcellus. The sequence continues at coordinate 74,255,547 of NW_026947494.1, read as the reverse complement.
TCACAGCCACAGATGTGCACCCATGTTTATAGCAGCACAACTCTGCCTCTCCCTTCCCTTCCCTGTTGTCTCCCTGCTGGATTAGCACAACCCCTCTGGATATTGGGTACCACTGGCTCCTTCCTTATTGTACTCCAACCCACTTCCAATAGAAACTGGAGCAATGTTTCTAAAATGTAAATATATTCAAATTGGTGACAGGTTCATTGCTGCCCTTAAATAAACTTCAAAACATCATAACTTGCAACAAGCTGTATAGCCCCCACATGGGTGGCCCATTCAGGTTAACGCTCACACAGCTCTTATGTGACTTTGTGTTTACCCACAAAGTCTTCCATTTGCTCAGGAAGTTTTCAGGCTGGCACTCTCCCCACCGTGCTGTCTCCGATTGCCCTGCATGTAGCCTCAGCTCTGCTGTGCCTGCATCCTGGGCTCTCAGAGCTTGCACTGCACTGCATCCATCCACCTTCAGAGTTCTTATCCTTGTAAGTGCTTAACATTTTGTTATCTCCTGAACAAGTTTATAGATACACTGATAGCAGAAATCACACATGGCTTGCTGGCTATTATGTGCTCCATACCTCACAGAGGACTGGACACAAAACCCAAAGAAATTTCAATATCAAGTTAATTCCATATTTTAGTTTAATCCTTTTTAGAAATTCTAAGGAAATCATTACTATTCAGACAGACCAATCAGCATTCAAGTTTCATAGACTGACTAAAACAATCTCTTTTAAGAGGGGTTAAACTGTTCCCCTACCTCAAAAATCAGAATGCCAAGTTCCTACAAATGTGTCATTATTGATGATGACCTGTGGTTTAGTCATCTTGGGCTACTATAAAAATTACAACAGACTGGGTAACCTAAACAATAAGCATTTATTTCTCATAGTTCTTGAGTCTGTGAAGTTTGAGAGTAGGATACCAGCAGACTCCATTCCTGGTGAGAGCTCTCTTCCTGGCTCATAGAAGGCTATTTTCTTGATGAGTTTCTTATGGCCTTTGCTCTGTGCATGTTCATGCAGCTAGAAGAGCAAGCAGGCTCTTGAGTCTCTTCTTATAGATCCTAATCCCCCTCTGAGAGGGCCCTCACAGCCTTATATCACCCTAATCATCTTCCAAAGACCCCATCTCTGAATGCCATCATGTTGAGGGGTAGTTTCAGCATGTGAACTGAAGGAAAAGTGGACTACAGTTTAGGCCACAGTAATTTGTAAGAGCCCTCCAATGCCAAATCTGAGATTTTTGTCCTTTTTGTAACCGAATCTAATTAGGCACATAACATTTTTACAGAAGATTTCTTGGGATTAATCCTTTCTTGGGATGACCGCACTGATCAACAGTTGCTAAAAGCTAAAGTCCTTGTTAATTTCAGAGACAAAAAATTCAATTGTTAAACTTGTCTTTAATAAGAAAAGAAATTTAGGGCAATTAAGAAGCAATGAAGTCTTTGCCAAAAACAGCAATTAATTTTTTAAAAGAAGAAAAGGCAAATTAAAAATGGCCCGGAAATATTACAACAGGTACAAGTGCTATACTTTAGAATAGCTAATACAAAATGTTTCAAAGAAGGTGTACATCAGTATGTTTCAATTTTATTTCCATTTTCTTACATACATATGTTTCAGGATCTAATCAGTTTAGTGTATCTGCATGTGACAAATGACAGAATTTGAGCTCTATTTGCAAATCAACTCACAATAATTTTAAACAGAAACACAAATTCAATGATCTGTTAGAATGTGTGTTCCAGTTGACTGAAAGATGAATTCTGGTGATTGGTATTCTTCATGTGAACCAGATTTGGAAGAAATACCGGCCAGGTGGGAGAAGCAGAGCAGAAGGACTGAAACTCATTGTCATGTTGTTGCCCTTATGTGTATGGCTGAGTCCTAATGATAAAACACACCGGGAAAAGATTCAAATGTAAATCTTTACAGCACTTCCAGAAAGGAGTCTCAAGATGTTAGGACAAAATCTGCAGGGTTACTTGTTCTGGTCTACTTCTGTGGTGTTGTGTTTCCTTGTTTGTTTGTTTGTGGGGCTAAGGAAAGAATACAGAGTTCTGTGCATTTTATGCAAACACTCTTCATTTAACTACACCCAAATCCACTTTGGGATCACATCTGACATCTGTCTGAACGAATCACCTGCCAAGTTTCTGCATTTTGAGCATAGCCGAACCCGGCAGGGTGATGATTAGGCTCCACCTAAAACCCTATGATTCCCACTAACTTCCATGCCTTGGTTTCTGTAAGCAGTGCACCACTTGAGCGAGACAGGGATGTCTGGATAAACTGAAAGGAGAGAGAGATGAGAGAGAGTGTGTGGAAGACAGAAGATGAGTGAGGACTATTTCAACCTTCTTTCTCTACCCTTCCTCCCCTCATCCGTAAGCCCCCATTCTGTTTCACTGATATATGTTTGGGCTGAGTTACATGCCGCCCAAATGTGTATATTAAATCCTTACACCACAGTACCTCAGAATGTGACCTATTTAGAAATGGAGCTTTTGGACATAATTAAGTTTAAATGGTGATCTGACAAGCGGGAGGTTGTGAGTCTGATCCCCTGTACCCTCCCCCCAAAAAAAGTTTAGATGGTAGACTCTAGACCAGTATGTTTGGTGCCTTCATCAGAGGAACTTTGTAGAAAAATACATATCAAAAATGTTTATGTGCAGAGGAAAGACCCAACGAGGAAAGCAAGAAGGTGGCCTCCTAAAAACCAAAGGAACTAACTCTGGTGACACCCCCAGCTTCAAAGCTGTGAGAAAATTAATTTCTGTCATATAAACCACACAGTCTATAATATTTTATTATAACAGGCCACGTAGTGTAGTACATTTAATCATCTTACTATACAACTATTTTTTTTTTTCCGTTTAACTTTCAAGAATCCTGGTCCCAAACAATTCTAATAGGCTCACTTGATTACAAGCACAGACTGACAACCTGCACAAAGGCTCTGAGATATGAGAGTTCACGGGTTCACAAATTGCAGGAAGCCTGGTCAGAGACAGCACTATGACAGGGTGAGTTAGGTCAGCCATGTCCCTGAATATAGAACAGTGTCTGAAGACCGAAGAGGTCAGTGGTCAGTTATCAAATATGACATTGCTTTTGGCATTTCCACAAACCTGGTTTATCGCTGTTACACATATGAACTAGGTTTTGGGCACCGTTTAGAGACTATCATCTGAAGAAATGCTACTGCCTTACTCTGTCCTGCACTGGAATCTTCTCCACCAGATTCATTAGTCCATTGACTTTAAACTCAGTCTCACACCAAGCCTCAGGACATGAGCAAAATATAGAAAATTCTTTGCTAGAACATAACAGAAGGGTTTTCCACTCTAAATCCCAATATAGTTCCATTTCCAATTGAAGCCTCATCAACCCAGTCCTGACTGTTTACATTCCTGTCAGCACCAGAAGCGCCTGTTAAGCTTTTGTGTAGAATTGCAGGCTGTCTCTAGCCTGTTTCTCCAAATCGATTCCTCTCACAAGCCAGTTCCAAGGACTCCCAACCACACTGGTGGGTGATGTCACAGCGTTGACTACACTCACCATTGTAACTTTCTGTGTTAGGCAGCTTCCCATCACTCTGATAACATTCCTAAGAACAACAATGAAGGAAAGATTTATTTTGGCTCATGTTTCTGGAAGTTTTCAATCCGTAATAAGCTACCTTCATTAATTCTGGCCTGAAGTGAGTTGGAACATCATGGCAGTCAGGAGGACATGGCACAGGAGGCTGCTTAAGATGAGAGATGGAGAGGGAACTGGAGGTAGAGAGAGTTGAGGGACAAAATACCTGTCAAAGGCATGACCTACATCTTCCAACTCTGTCCCACATTCCAGCTTTCCACAACCTCCCAATAGCATCACTAGTAAGAACCAAACTTTTAATTCATTTCCTGTTTAGAAAACAGTGCATCTCACTGCCAGCATTCATGTAACTTTAAATGAACACACTCCTTGAAGCTGAAGCACATTTGACTCATTTTCAATGTTAAAATAAAATATAAAACTCATCCTTGGAGTTGTTTCTAAGTGGAGTTTGCCTGCATTGTAACAAAAGTTTATATGATGATGAGTGTTTAGTAATTTTTTTCATGTGGCAAATTTCAAACCACAGGACAATACAAAATGGAGCATCAAACCCACATGAGATCCCTTGACTGCTGGAGAACATGCTGGTCACTACTGACATAGCTGTGGGAACTTTGTCAAGAGGGCAGGGCCAGGGCAATGAGGGTACCTGGCAGTGAAGAAGGGAAGGTAGGAGGTTGTGACTCCATCAGCCAGGGTTGTGAGGGCAATGGCTGTTACTAAGATGCTGGCGAGAGAATAGAGGATCCTCATTCATCTCGGATGTTTCTCATCTTGCTAAAGTAGAATCTCCAAGGCCTGTACATATTTTGAGAATTATTTTGAGCAAAATATCTGTAAGAAACAAAACAATCTGCCAAGGTGGTTAGAAAATTGAAGCAGATCGTACTCTTGATATATCCGGTGATTACTTCTGTGACCATGTTTTATCTGGACCGGTGTTCCGTGGAATGTCATCAAGGAACGTAGATCACCATAAAATTGGAAAGCACAGAGACCACCAGCCTGGACATCAGTGCCAATAAAATCTTTGCCTGTCACACCGATGAGGGCACATAATGACTTTTTTTTTTTTTTTTTTTTTTGAGGAGAGGAAATCAGTGCCTTTCCTTGCACCCTGGCTTTGAAGCAGATGTGGTCACAATTCAACAAAAAGATCCACTTGGATGAGGCTGGAGTCACAGATGGAGTGTTGGGTTCTGCGACGTAAACCTTCATACCACAAGTCATCATTCAGCATGGGGAAGGCAGCCCCTCATTTATGGAACAGACATTCTTTTGTCCTGAAATCCTTAACATACCTAGTTAAGTCATTCCCCAAAGCCAAGTTTCTCCAGATGGTGTGAGATGACCAGGCATTATTAATTCAGTGAATTACTAAAAATTACTAACTATATTATTGAAGATTACTAACAACTACAGAGACTCTTTAGCCAAGTGGAATCATGCTAAAAAGACCATGTATAACCAGTTTAGAGAGGTTGGTTACAAAAAAGTACATGTTGGTTCATGATGAACAACTCACAATGGATGAGAATGATCCTGAAATTCCCCCATATTTCATTTGACTCACTCACAATTGCATCATGAAGAGATGAGTGGGAAAGCTGGAGAAGCATTTCTATCAAAAGCTGAGCAATCTAAAGACTAAGTCATCAAATCTGTCAATATGGAATTTTGGGTGAGGGAGATACCTCAAATGTGCTGCCATATGTGGCAGTGATTGTATCTCTCTTTGCAAGCCTTGCCTATGACCTAGCTGCCAATCCATCTAACTATGAAAAACACTTGAGTTGGAAATTCTTGAAAATACTAGAAGAATCTGCAAAGCAGAATTTCAAACACCTGGCTTTTTAAAGACAAAGCCCAGACTCAGCAAGTGGAGTAGCAGAGCATAGAATATCTGTTTCGGTTTTCAGTGAGAAAGAATTTTCTAGGACTGCTGTCCTCTGCTGAGATCAGTGGCCCATGTGCACCCCAACTCACATCTCCTGATCATCTGCCAGTCTCCTCCCACTGCAGAGGTGTTGACATACTTCCTGGGGGATCCTCTGCCTGCGACAAGCTCTCTAGACCCCAATGACATGCGTCACCCTGTGGATATGGAGCCCAGAGGGGACATGTGCTTCCTACACAAACAGCTCTCTCTTCATCTTTTCTTCAGCAGATTGGAAACTGTATTTTAAAGTGAAGGGTTTAAAAATGGTGTTCTCTAAACAAAATCAGACAGTTGCATTTGGGGGTCAGTTGTCTGCCCATGTTCCAGTGCTTGGAAGAACATATGATAATATTAAATATCTTAATTATTTAAACAATTCACTATATTGTTTCTGAAAAGTTGGGAAAGTATCACATATATTTACAACTAAATGACTTCTGTATTTTATTTTTCAAAATAAAAGCTTTACATGTGAAATAATGGAATATCATATTGCACTCAAAAAATCATGTGTTTTATATCAGATCTGCTTGCAACCTTTGTCATTGTGTGAACAGCAAACTTTACTGTGACCAGTTGGATTTTGGTGGTGTGTTCGTGATGAAATATCTTCCAACACCATCAGAGCAGCCCTAGCTTATGATATTTCTCTAGGAATCTTTCAATCAGTATCAGTCTGAAGTTTTAGATGCCTAGTGGTGTACTCAGGATTCTTCTTGAACAGAATGGGAGAATTCAGTACTCTGAATAGAAGATGGAGAAAGAATTTCTTATACCAAACTTTCTGCCTTTTGCACTGAAATAGATAAGAAGTGAGCATCCGATTAGTTAGGTCCACTGCTCCCCTAGTCTGATTATAATCCACAAGGACATGTGTTTTCTTACTAATCTTTCCATTCCTGACATCTGCTTCTAGCACAGCATCATTGTGGAATATTGTTTGCTCCTCCTTGTCACATTATTTCAGTGCTATAAGTTCACCCCACAATCTGGTTACAGTGATCTCCTTTGCAATCTTTTTTTTTCCCCTCCCTGATCATCTTGCATCTATTTTCTGTTCAAAGGGGCTGTATCACTATCATCAAGCCTGTAATTCTCAAAAAGCATAGCATATGTATAAAAGCTATCAAGGAAGACAACAAGACAACCTTGGCCAACAAAGTATTTTACCAAGGTCAGAACAATGTGCAACGGTTTCAGACCAACAGCTGAATCTCAAAGTTACGTTGTGTTCTGGGTGAACAAGCACTTTCTACATGTAACCAGAGTGACTTTCACGAATAGCATAGGCTTGAGACCAAATCAGCTTATCTTCTCAGGATGTACTCTAACTGCTCGTTAAGCAGCATCAGTGATTCATCAACTACTATGTTTCTGTTGTATGTACAGTTATAAATACATTTATAAGAAAGTCAAATATAAGTTTGATTTACAAGCAAAATCTAGATCTTTGATTGACTGAAGAATATGGAAAATTGTTGACAAAAAGCAAGCACTATAGCAAAAGTAAAAATCATTCACCAGTCAAAAGTTGCCTGAGATATGTTACATCCAAAGGGGGCTTGTCAACCAAAACATCTCTAGCTCATTACTATCCAAAGTTTTACAGTACATTACCACTAAAAAGACTTCCAGTTCAGAATGCCAGGGCCTTAGTCAATCAAGAAAATTCTTTTGGACCCAGTGGGCTTGGAGCCAACAGGTAGCTTGGACATTCATTTCACTGGTAATGTTTTGAAATTACATAATTATTTAGTAATAATAGCTCAAAATGCTACATGGGTCAGTATCACTGACCTCAACTTTTTTTCTGGGTATGTGGGTAAAATACACCTTTGATATTGAATCATAATAGAAGTTGACCATTTCAGAGCACACAACCAAGTCAATAGATGTAGCGCTATTTCTGAATCAGAGGGGGCCTGACCTATTCAACTTCATAAGCACTATTTTAAAAAGTCATCAGAGTCTTCTATTTCAGAAAATTAGATTCAGCAAATGAATCATCAGCTGACAACTGTTCAAGAAATATGTTAACATCATGGTAGTAATACTACATTTTCTAGGATTTGACATTTGTAGTTGTTGGGAAATCACTATATGTTGTAAATGGAAATACCACTACTAAAAACAGAATGCTCGCACATAGAATACCACACTATGAATACACTGGAGCAAGGAAAAAGTATTAGGAGTGAGGTATTTCATGGCAAACTTTGGAGGTCAGATTAGGACTGTAATCTACAAGTTATCTTGGAACAAATGCTTCAGCCATGGTCACTGCCAATGGGTATCTTCTGGGCAAATGGGAAATGGGTTATCATAGAAACCTTTGAAGGTGTTTCAGATCTAATCTCTAACATGAACTGAGAAAATAGCTGAAGAAAATGTAATCTATCAATTGATATAACAGGCCACCACTCAACTTTCTAAAAGGAGCCACTCTCATTTATGACACTGTGGTTGAACCTGAAGGGCACAGTGCTACCTGAAATAAGCTAGACACGGATAAATACTTCATTAACTCATTCATATGTGCATTTTAAAAAGCATAACTCATAGAAGTAGAAAAGAGAATGGTGGTCATCTGAGGTGCAAAGTTTCAGTTATGCAGGATGAATAATTTCTGGAGATTTTATGGATGACATGATATCAATACTTAATAAGAGTCTATTGTGTGCTTGAAATTTTCAAAGACAAATTTCAGTCAGATCTAAAGAGATCATAAATATTCCCATGTATGTAAGTATGATAAAATAGACACATAAATTGTTTTATTGTGGTAATCACTTCACATTGCGCGTATACCAAATCATCATATTGTATACCTTAAATATATATAATTTTTATTTATCAATTATACTTCAGTGAATCTAGAGGGAAAAAAAGAAATTCCTTCCAATCCCTAAAACAAAAGAAAGAAAAAATTTTAAATATTAAAATTATGAATCCATAATAGACCAACCTCCTTCATAAAATCACTGACTTCATGTAAACTAACTGAATTATGTGAAAAGACTTACATGAGCTAAAAGAAGGACTATAAAGTATTTGAATGATTAAAAAACATCTAACTTTCCAAATATATGTATTATTCCTTGCCCCTCCCTATCTTATTTCTGATATATAGCGTGTATCATCAGCTGTTATTAGACACTTTTTTCTTACTGATTTATTTCTTACTTATTTATTTTATTATCTGTCTCCTTCAGTTTCATGTAAACTTTATAATGTAGGGATTTTCCTCTTTTCTCTTTACTGTTATACACCAATCTCCAGAAAGTGCTATTCTTAGAGTTTGTAATCAATAAATATTTCTCAAATACAATCAATAATTTTCTAGGAAACAAATTACCACAATCACATGTTCTCTCTCCTACCTGGAATCTTGGAGTCAGGGAAAAGGCACGAATGTGGAAGGGAAAATATTAGGGAAGGCAGAGGAGATCAGGTGTAGGGGAGGATAAGGAAGAGTAAAGAGGGTAGACATGGTCCGAGGACGTAGTACACATGTATGAAAATGCACATTGAACCCTGTTATTCCATGTAATTAATGTATACTAATGAAAACTTATCTCCTGTGTTTTTCTTCTCTTTCTGTATTCTCTCTCCCTTTTTCTCTCTCTCTCTGGAGAACAAACAACTTTGAAATATGAAATATATAATATGATCCAACTCTACCACTACTTGATATGTACCATTATTTCATTATTGTTCCACAATCCTCGCACATTCTGTTCTGTACCTTTACGTCTTTTTTATTTGTTTTGTTTTTGTTTTATTTTGTTTTGCTTTGCTTTTTTTTCAGTTTGAGGACTTCTACTGAGAGTGAGCTCAGATATATTTTTCTCAATAATGTTCAGTCTACTAAAAAGCCCAGAAAAAAATTCTTCATTTTACTTACAGTGTTTCTTTTTTAGTTCCAGAATTTCTTCTCAGTTTTCTTATAATTCCCACCTATATTCACTGCTTACATTATCCATCTTTTCTCACTGCTGTCCATTTCATCCTTTGGAGTCACTGACACATTGCTAGAGGTGTTTTAAATTCTTAATCCTAATCTCTGCTAAATGTGTTTCTAAATGCTTGCTTCACTTTTTTTGCCTTTTAATATGGCTTGTAATTTTTCTTGAATCTAGAAAGAAAGTACTAGGTAAAGAGAGTTGCTCTAAATTATCTTTTAGTAAGAGAGGGTGAGGTATATTATGGTGCAATGATTAGATCTCTCAAGAAACTACCACCTCTGGATTATGAACTTCACAGGTGCTTCTAAGTCGCTTCCCCCTTGTAGGTGGAACAGGATGACTAGCATAGCCTGGAGTTAGATATTTCCCTTCTCTCATGTGGAAGACTAGAGAGACCTGAGAGAGCACCATTCAGAAAAGAATTCCAAGTGTGGGGCCAAGTAAGCATCTATAAGGAGATTAGTCAGTCATCAACACAGAAGCCGAACCTGTTCTTCATGATAATGGAGGGGCACTCCCACAGGAAATTCAGAAATCAACAGGGCTGGCTCTCCTTTCACCAATCCAGAAGGCAGAGGTCCTGCTTGGGGCCACTGCAAGGGAACCCTGGTAGGGCAATGCTAAGCAGAGCCATGGAGATAAGGCCATGGCTGTATCTGTGAACCTAGACCGCCAGTGTGATTACAGCTTTGGAGCATCTCAAGCCAATGACCCAGGTAGCCACCTTTGAGTTGCTATGGTTTAGATCTAAAATGTTCCCCCCAAATCTCATGTATTTAGAAAGTGACTGGGTCATGGGGGCCTTATACTCACCAAAGGATTCATCCATTGATGAGTTCAGTAGTTCACTGACTACTATAGATGGCCCGTGGTTAGAGGGCGGGTCAGCAGGGACATGATCCAGAAAAATTTATTCTTGTCCCAGCTCCTCTCTTTCTCTTTCTGCTTCCTGGTTGCCATGATTTGAGCCAATTTGCCGCACCATGCTCTTCTGCCATGCCATTTCTGTCTTGAAGCCAAGCAGCCACGAGCCAAATCCTCTGAATACCATGAACCAAAGTAGAAGCTGTGATCACAATACAGTGCATGTTTAAATTTTTTCAAAATGTATTATAGTAAGATACGTTGCTATTAATTCCCCTCAAAATACAGCCCCACTCTCCTACTTCAATCCCACTTATCCATTGTTCTCCCCACTTTCTGAGATAGTTCTGGAAGTCTTCTTTCATGAACGTCTTTAGTTGCACTCTATGACTTCCTGATTGTTGTGAATTAATTCAAACTGACATTTCATGCTCATTTTGACTTCAGAGAAGAGCTGGAAGTCACATGTGTCAGATCCAGTGAATAAGGTGAAAGAGGACCCATCGTAATTTGACAGAATTTGCTATAAATGGATGACCAATGGAGGGAATTCACAAAATACAGTGAATGTTTATGTTAAAGTTTATTAGCATAGTAAAGTCTTATTGCCATTAATCCCTTTTGAAATACACGAAATACTGCTGTGGAGGGCCACCTGGTTAACTCTCCTTAAACAAAGAGCAGTGACCTCCATTTTCTCCATGCACTGATATGTACAGGACTGGCTAAGCCATTTCCTTTTCCCTTCAATTGGCTCTAAGCAATGTAAATAGGGTCAGCTGAGGTACTGATGTATAATCTTTGTAGCCAGGTGACAGTCACTGTTTCCCTACTCAATGACTCCCAAAATTTAGTTGAGTCAGATGAAATGGGATAAAGAGCCATGGCTCCAGGGCTGTTAACAGGGTTCAAGCCTCAAGACAAGAGGCACACCCCCGGAGATGCATCCCTGGGTCGGGAAGACCTGGTGGCACTCACATGGTTGACTGGGACTTGAGTTCAGCCTACAGCTGTGGGTTTCTTATGGCAGAGACAAACAGCTGGACTCAGAAGTGTGCTATTTTCAAACAACTTTGTCCCTATTATTGAAAACTTTGAATGCCAAATTTACTAACTCCGCTGCCCAGTCTGAGAATCTGATACAGTTTTTGTAACTTTTTCTGAACATCTAAAGCAGACTGGATAATAAAATGCATCTTTAAAATCAGTTGGCCTTTTGGGCCTTCTGGGCCTAAGCTCATATAACGTCTGAGGGCAGCAGCCAAATTGGACATTAACCAAGCTACATTTTCATCTTTTTTTTTTTTTTTTTTGTCTTTTTCGTTTTTTATCAGTACCAGGGATCGAACTCATGACTGCCTGCTTGCAAGGCAGGCGCATTTGCCACTGAGCTAAATCCTCAGCCCCCATTTCCATCTTTTGTCTGGTTGGTTTCAGTAAGTCTGTCATGACTAACTACCGTGTGGGTTAAGCTAAACAAGTGACCATACAGTTAGGGCTACTTGAAGCAGGGAATTGTCTATATTTATCTAAGCAACAAATGTTCCAGTTTAGGATGGTCTAAGGAACAGCCTTAGGCCCCTTCTGCACTCATCCGCAGCAGTCTGGGCCAAAATCCAAACACATCCCCATTCCTCAGGTAAGAAGGTAGAAGGAAGAAGAATATTCAAGGCAATCCAGCTGAGACCCTAAGACAGGGTTAGCTACTGAAATTCCTGAATATATTTGGTAGGGTGGGTATAAAAGGAACCCAGAAGCTGACTAAGCTGGAACAAATATCAGACACAGAAAAGAAAACAATTCCCTCAGCTCCTTCCAACTCCCAAAGTGAAAACTGAGGAGCAGGGGATGAAGAAGGGACCCCCAACTGCAGTCCTGTTTGAGTATAGGACAGAGTTGGAGGAGATCAAACATGAGGAGGAGGTTTTGATTTGGAAAGAAGAGCAGGATAGCCAGATGGGGCAGGTGCTGGATCAGCAGGAGGCTCTTTCAGAGGACTTGACAGCTGCAGCAGTTGTGGCCACTATAACTATGGGCCCTGCTGGAAAAGCCAGGAGCCTTGGAGGTTGTCCAACTGACAGAGCAGGAGGACACCAAGGAAAAGCAAGATCAGCTGTGTTCAGGGAGAAATCGGCATAGAAGTGAAACAGAGTGGGTGCAGAGGGAGGGGAAAGGAGGAGAATTTGAGAGGGGTCCATGCAGAACACAGAATACAAAAATGCAGTGTGTAAGGTAGCCCCAAACACAAGCTACTTCAGACCACTTATTTCGCCTGTGGCAGAAATCATCCAGGTATTACAAAATGGAAACATCCAACACACCATGGAAGGCCACCAAGGCCTGTTGTCAAGCTGGTACGTGTCCATGCCATATTACAGAAAAATGTCAACTGCTTGGATTTCATAACAGGAAAAAAGTCAAAAGACTTGAGGTTTTGCAGGAGGCAAAGGAAGCACAGGGAGATGGAAGATGGAAGGTTCCACATTGGAGTGCAGAGATGTGTGAAAGAGAGGAAGGGTGTCTCAATGAACCACTCCAATCAGAACCCAAAGCTGTAAAATAAGCAAATGACCAGGTGGATGTCACTGCTATTGGTCAGACCCTAAAGGAAAGCAATTTTCCAAGGTGTTCTTTTGGGGAACAGTGCTGGATTGAAAAAGCACTAAAAGGGAAACAAGGGGAGAGAAAGAGGAAGAGAAGGGGAGGCTTCGCTGCTCTGAAACACCCAGTGAGATCTGGTGTGGCAGAAGCTGTAGAAACTAAAGTCTGAGAAACCAGTGCTACAAACTGGTTTCAACCAAGGGGAAGAAGGTTCAGGAGAGACTTGAGGTCCCCGTAGAGAGGGTTCTCTTGCCCAGGTTTCGGCACCAGATGTAACAAACAATGCAAGCAGAGAGCACTTGACAGGATATTGAGAAGGCAACGAGGCATGAGACTTAATATACCTGGTGCAGGCAGACAGAGAGTGAGAAGATCATCTATGGGAAACAAATAAAAGTTGGATATTTTTGTAAGGCTTGAACAAGGGGAGATCTGGCAAGGGGCACTATGTGAGAAGGTTTGAGCAAACACCAGTGGTCTAAGTTCTGCCTGTCCAGTCCATCAGTGATCAAAGTCCCAAGTGTCCATTACAAACGTATGTACGTTGTCAGATGTCCTGGTGCTTAGAGGATTTTGAGCTCTTCCTTCTCTCTGCTTTACAACATCCTGTGTGGCATTCGCTGAGAGCAGCAGCACCTGCGGCGCTGCAATATTTCTGAGAACAACGTGGCTGCTGATGAACAGGTTGGGTCCTGGAAGAGTCAAGCCTGACCCAGGGCACATGTGACATCCAGCAGATTGGAAGCTATATTTCTCCTATTTTGGAAGCATATAACTTGTTTGATTTCACAGACTTATGACTAGAGAGCCATTTACCTCAGAATGAGTGGTATCTTGAGTTTTATTTCTCACTTAGAAGATATTTCGATCAGACCTTAGACTTCAGACATTTGGGTTAATGTTGAGATGCTTTGACACTTTTGGGACCATTGAGATGAAATATATTTTCCATGCAAGGGCATACATTTGGAGATCCAAGTTCAGACTACTGCAAACTGAACACAATAACTCTTCAACTCATGCATGCCTCTGTTTGCAATCGAGTTTGCAAACAAAAGCATTTGGCAAAATTTTACTTCCATTTGCAAACTTCACCTGGCTAACAAACATGACCACAAAAAAATGACCAAACAAATAGAGTCATCTTCCCCCAAATCATATAACAAATTAAGTTCATAAACTGAGGTACCACTGTATTTGCATGCCCTCAAAAATCATATATGAAATTCTCAATGCCCATGATACTGATTTAAAGGTAATCAGATCACAAGGATGAAGCCTTCATGAATGGGATTCATGCCCTCACTAAAAAAAAGTCCTAAGGGACTTCGTGGCCCTCCCATCATGTGAGAATACTGTGAAGCCCGTGTTGACATTAAAATTTCTCTGAAACCAAAGGATGCTTTAAGTTGTTACTAATACCAGTCAGAAAAGGAACGTGTCTTAGGACAAGTTCTTCAGCCACCATTAAGGAGACTGGATAGCAGCATGTCAACCACACCTACGCCAACAACACCTTTGCTGTAAGAATCTAGGGAATGAAAGAATAGTTTCCACTGGCTATAGAAGAGACATGCAGAATAACACAAGGCAGGAAGATTTGGCAGAGGACAGTCTACAAGGAGAGGTACTTGTTACATCTAGATTGGTTGGAGTTAATAGTCTGGGGAGTTCATTTTTAAACCAAACACATTCCCATCCCCAGGGCTATAAATCAGTGTTTCCACACACACTTGGGAATTTGGAGTCCTCTTTTGTTGCTTTAGCCTGCAGCCATTAAATGATTAACTTCCTTATCTTGCCAACCCTTCATCCTCCAGCCCTGGTAATTAAATTTAGGATATCTTAGAATTTTTCCTATATCAACAGTGAAAAGACTGCCATGTATGCACTGAAAAGTCAGACTACACCAGACGCTGCTTTACTTTGATCTTGGACTTCTCACACTCAAGAACTATGAGAAATAAATTATATAGTTTAGAAGGCCCTAAACCTATCGCATTTTGTAATAGCAGCCTGAAAGGGCTGAGGCAGGTATTTCCCTCTGCCACACTGAAGGTTAGACCCAGCTGGAGTTGGACCTTTTTCTTCCTTTGAGTGAGTTGTGTTAGGAACAAAGAAAACAAGCAGAGGTAAACCTCAGCAGGACAGGTTGACTTCAGAATAAATCGGAGAGGGACCCCTCTGGCACTAGAGACACACCAGCCGCTCTCCTACAGGCTGTAGGGTCTTTTGTAGGGTCATGGGTGGGAAAGTTCAGAGAGAGGGCCTGTGGCTTCCTTCCAGGAGCAAAGCTTATGGGAGCACAGGCCATGGGAGTAGAGGCTACTATCCACCGCTGGGCAGCTGGTGTCATTAGCTCCAGGTGCAGTTGTGCTGGGAGGGGGCAGTGTAGAGGGGTCTCTGAGCAGGATGGTGGTGATCAGATTCCTTCAAGCTCGGCTCAATAAAAACAAAACTAACCAAAATAAAATTAACAGGTTAGGCTCAGGTTAAATAGTTGCTCCCAAGGGCAAGCCTTGTTAAAAATGGTATGCTCTGACATATTTTAGAAGGTTCACTTTCTCCTACCCATGTCAGAGGCATAACGAGATCTTCTTCCAATAAATTTACTGAGAATCTGGTTGGGCTTCAAAAAATTGTATGACCCTCTTGACCAGATCCCCCTGGAGCTTTTAATCTCTCAGATTTGCCCACACTGAGTCTCCAGCAATTCCCAGTAGCCCTCAGGTTTCCGGCCCAGTGATGCTTCCCTTGGCAATCCCTGCCCTCGTTCTCTGTACCTGCCCAGCTCTCTCATCAATTCTGGCAGCAATGCTTTGCCCTGTGAGCTCACTTCCCTTTAGAATCTAAGAAGAGCTTTTTGTGTTTTAATTTTGCTGTCTTTTCACTTGTTTTTAGAGCAGAGTGGCAATTTCTAACCTTCTTATGTGCCAGACTGGAAATCTAAATCTCTCTATTCGTCTTCATATGCACTTTAGTCTGTTTTGCTGAAACCTTCAGCAGAATACTTGAAACTAGGTAGCTCATAAAGAATACAATCTTAGTTCCTACAGTTATGGAAGCTAAATCAAAGATCAAAACAACAGCGTCTCAGGAGGGCAGGAAGCTGTTCTCACCGGCAGAGGGCAAGAGAGTGAATCCACTCCCGAGAGCCCTTTTTGCAAATCAACTAATCCATTGCCAACGTCTTTCAAACTGCTGGTCTCTCAGTACTGCACTGGAGGTTAAGTCTCCAACACACTTGTTTTGGGAGGCACTTTCAGACAATAGCATTGTAAAAGTGTTTTCTTTGCCAAATTGTCAAATAGCATTGACACACTGGAATGAAGTATCATGTTTATTCTGTAACTTAATCTGTTCTGTCTGGTGAAGCCTGCTCCTACCAGCTCAGGAAAGATTAATAAATGAATCTTGCTGAATGTTGAAGGACTATTGTTAAATGATTGCTCCTCCTGGGACTATTTATGCTGTAAAGACGAGGATATGCTACAATCTGAGCAATGTTTTCCAGAGTTTCCTTTAAGATATTTACACAAGCATCCCTGGCCCACCACTGTTCACATGCTTTTACAGGGAAAAGAAAGCAAATAAGCAAGTGGGAAATTCTCAAAGTTCCCCCACTTTTGTCCACTTCAAAAGATATGCTTCTTCTACCCATTTTGGGGATTGAATCCTGATATTTAATTTTTGCATCTTCTTTTGTACACTTATGCATATTTCAGTCCCCCCCCCATACACACCCCAATTTTTTTTTCATTAGTAGGGCTACCTTCTCAAACAAAGCAATGAGGAGATAAATGCTGTCTTAGTTACTTTTTACTGGTTGCTGAGACAAAATACCTGATGCTCAAAGTTGGGAAAGGAAAGGTTTATTTCTTACAGTCTTTGGAGGTTTCAGTCCATACTCAGCTGGCTCCAAGGCAGGGTGGCATGGTGGGGCCGCAGTTCATGGTGGCTGCAAACAGCAAGGGGGAAACAGGCAAAAGACAGACACACACCTTCTTCCTGCCATTACATCACATTCTGGCCTCACCTCTAGGCCAGTGTAGCACTCACACCCCCAATCCAAGTGTTAGACAGTGAACCAATCTCAGATACATAATGCAAAGGCATGAGGCTTGGGGGCCACCAACATAAACCATGACAAATGCATTCTTCCAAACTGTAAAAAACATAAAGGTAAATGTCAACAAATATTTTCAGGCATCTCCAGAGATAAGTCTCAGTGGTAAAGTGCTTACCTAGGATATGTAAAGGTCTACTATGGCCAGCAAAACACAATAAAGGTCAATGATGTTTAGTAACACTGAGTTATCAAACATTTGTTCTAATTTGATTGCAGATTATGAGATTTCAAAATAAATAAAAATATTTGGTCTAGTTCTAAACAACCTGAGGTAATTCAACACAGAAAAATTACTTACTGCTTTGTTAGTCACGTACAAGGCGTTGGCCTCCTGTTTCGTAGATATACTACAATTTTAAACTATAAGATTTTTTTCTCAATTCTAAACACATTATATGCTCTCTATTTACATGTAGAGGATATAAAATGAATGAAAATAGCCTTCCTTCTTTTTTAGTAGTCTCTTCATTTCCTCTATTCATGAATGCTGCAAAATATTTTGTGTGATTATAAAGGAGAATTTATGAGTGTCCTTTATTTAAATGCATGGAATCATACTATTTATTCTTTTCTTCAACTTGCATATTAGCCCAAATATATGTGTGTGTATGTCAGTGTCTGTGAGTTCTATGCCAGTTGATAAAAGATATATAGTACTCTTTCTAAAAGATTCATAGTGTATTCTACTTTGTGAATATATCACAATTAACTTGATTTATTCTTATGGACAGATAAGCATATTATTTCCTTTTTTGATGTTAAAAACAATTCTACAATGAATGTTTGCTCTTGTGTAAGGGTTTCCAAGAAATGGAATTCCTGTGTTAAAATGAATGTCCATTTTAAAACCGAGTATTTATTTTACATCAGCTGCTCTCAGAAAATGGACCAATTTGCAATCTTAGCAGCATGATAAAAGAATATCCTGATACGGAATATTATTTTCATCACTGTCAATATTGAAAATATCATAGGATTTTTTTAATCGTGATAAGTAATGAACCTTCAAATGATAACTTATTTACTCACTACTTTCCAGGAACAAAGCAAGAATGTTTCTGCTCATTTCTACTTTCCAAAATAGTACTGGAAGTCCTAGCTAATATAAGACAATAAAAGAGAGATAAAAGTTATGCAAATTGGCAAGGAAAAAACTGAGATATTTTTACTCACATGGTCATCTCATAGAAAATGTAAAAGAATTAACCCAATGACTCCCACAGCTTATAAGTAATTATTAAAATGTTGTGTGGTACAAATTAACATGCACAAGTCAATTGATTTCCTCCACACTAGCAATGGACAAATAGAATTTGAAATTAAAAACATAATACCACTTATATTAAGACCACCCCCCAAAAATAACCTCACAGTTTGTGCACCATGTGCTGAAGTGAACCTTATTAAGATAATAAACTGAACAATACATTTTAGAGTATTTGCACAAGCAGTGATTCTTGAATAGAGCAGCTCTAAAGCAGAGGTGACTAGAAAGTCCCTCCACAGAGACATAGGGAGACAGTTTTTCTTGCACAGATTTAGAAGTTAAACAAAAAATTTTTCTCTAGTAAAGTCATACAGCCTCTCTCTCACTGGAAAGTTCTTTGTTATACAATTAAATTCATTGTCTGCCTTTAATTAATAGGCCTTAAATTCTGATTTTCTTTAATATGAGCATTTACCAGAAATAGCTAAAGTTGAGTTTCACCCATATCTGTAAATGCAGAGAAGTGGGGTAGTTTATGAGGTCTTGCTATAGAGGGATGCTTCAATCCTAGCACCCTGCTATAATCAACACCTTATTTCTTATCAACCGAGTTAATTCCCATCACAGAAAACTTTCAGTTTCAATTAAACTCAAAAGTACCTTTTTCAAGTTATATCCATTATCCATTCCATAATTGATGGACATTTGGTTTGTTTTCAAGATTTAGCTTTTACAAATTGTTTTTACAAATAGCTACAAACACGGGTGTGGGAGACAACTTCAGTGTCTCCCTTTGAATCCAAAACCATTACTGTGACTTTGAATATTTGGAGACTCATTTCCTTATAGTGATATGTAAAAAGATGGCTAGGGTATTTCCTTCTCTTCAGTTAACTCTGAGCATGGCAAACAAGGCTAGCCCAGATGCTAACTTGCAGCCATCACAACTCTGGTGACTCCCTTTGGATCCAAAACAATTGCTGTGACTTTGATTACTTGGGGACTCATTTCCTTATACTGATATGTGAAAGGCAGGCTAGGATATTTCCTTCTCTCTTTAGTTAACTCTAAGCATTGCAAATAAGGCTAGCTGAGATGTTAATATGCAGTCTAGCCATCAGACAGCCCTGTTTCCTCGCATAGTGCTCTCCACATTACAGGATTGAGCTGACAAGACACCAAGCAGACTCCTGGAATGTCAACTGGGAAAGAGCCTCAAGATAAGAGTCTATGACTCCCCAGGGCACAAGAGTTTGCATATCAAAAACTGAAGCAACAGCCCCCAAAACAATTCCCCTGCTACCTTACTCAGGTTATGTAAATTGATCCTTCTGCATGTCTTTATCTCTGAAAATTACAGAGATACCATTCTTGCACCTGGCCCAGCCAGCTCAAGTTACTCAGCAATCCCAGACATCCTGGCTATCACTCATCCCTGAGCAACTCTTCCCCCTTTTCTACTCAAGAGAATAAATGCTGGGAGAGGCCTAGAATCAAGGCCTTTGTTCACATGTCCTCACAAGAAATGGACTTGGGTCCCCTTGGCTGCCCTTAACTTGGAATATGTCTTGGTGTTTTTATTCTCACCATGGGTTGTGTTGGTGGTGGTAGATTGGAATTGACCGGCTGGGATTCCAACAACATCTCAATCTGATTACAAATCCAAACTCAATCCAAACTTTTGGATTGAGAGGAAAACTAGAAGGAGGATTACAATACTTGGATGACTGAACTCGATTTTTGGGTTTACAATACATGGGTACACAAATATCGCTGTGGTATGGTGAAATAAATCAGACCCATATGTACAAATACTGTATTGTCTCACTAACATGATAATCTGAACAAGTAAATAAGATCCAAAATGTTTAATAGATATTGTGAATTTGGGAAGAAACTGTTCAAAAGAAGTCAGAAACTGATGGGTGAAAGAGGAAAGGAAGGAAGAAAAAAGGGGAAAATACATATTTATATTTAAGCTAGTAATATAGTGCCTTTGTCTTAATTCATTGAAAAAAAGTTTGTGCTAATATTGTTTGGGCAGTATTTCATGCCTATATCTTATACTCTGAGAATAATATGAAGATAACAATATGCAATGTATTAATTATTCTCCTAATAGCCTTATTTGAAACTGTTTTATTTCTATTTTTTTTCTTCTCTTTAAAATAAAATAAAAAATTACTTATTCTGTATATTAAAAAGTCATTAAGAACCTGGGTGTGATGGCCCATATCTGGAATCCCACCAGGTTGAGGCAAGAACATCCCTTGAATTCCAGACCAGCCTGGGTTACATAGCAAGTCCAAGCCCAGCCTGAACTATA
This sequence comes from Cavia porcellus, assembly GCF_034190915.1. Taxonomy (NCBI): domain Eukaryota; kingdom Metazoa; phylum Chordata; class Mammalia; order Rodentia; family Caviidae; genus Cavia; species Cavia porcellus. The sequence continues at coordinate 74,234,899 of NW_026947494.1, read as the reverse complement.
TAGTGAGAATCCGTCTCAAAACAAACAAATAAAAGTCCTTTAGAGACTACTACCTGTCAGTCAAAGTCCATTATATATTTTCTTACCTCAAATTTCCTCAAGCATTATTAAATGCTCTTTTGAAAAGGAGAAGCAGAAATAATAATCCATTACATTTCTTTCTGGACAGAGAAAGTAAAACTGCATATGGTTCCCACCACAATAGAGACTCATCTTTAAAAACAATGTCCTAGGACACTATTTAGGTAGGGTACTGACCCAGAACCTTCACATTGAGCTACATCCCCAGATCTTTTTTTTATCCCGAGGCAGAGTTTTGCTAAATCACTGAGACTCACAGGCTGGGCTCAAACTTTTGATCCTCCTACTTCAGCCTCCCAGAGGGCTACAATTATAGGTGTGCATCCCTGTGCTTGGCTGCTTAGATTACTGAGGTGACACCAACATTGCCGTGACAGAACTAACAAAGCCATGCATGTGGCAGACTCCTATATGCACACACTTGGGAGGCTGAGGCAGAAAGAGTACCGTAAGCCCAAGAACAGATTCTGTAACATAGCTCAAAGCCAGCCCAAAATGCATAGCAAAAACAAAACCAAAACAAACAAAAAGAACCAACACTGACTAATTCTCTCTAGCTTCAAGTGACCTGACAATAGTACAATTAGACTATTCAGATTCTCAAATCCCTGTCCTTAATCCAGACACTGGTTTTAAAACTTCAGTAAATAAATGACAGTCAGGTTGAGCTCTTAATCTACCATTTGCCCAAGTGCTGATCTTTTTTCAAAAGTAAAAAGAAACAAATGATCACTCCACCATTCCTGGTGTCCTTGCTGTGCATTTACTGTACAGCTTTAAATTTTAATAGGATATACCTCCCTATTAAATATTTTTCTGACCCAAATATGTTGTGACCTCTAGGACTTCTTTTTGGCTCATATTACATAAAGGAAAAATAAATGGGGAATAAATAATGATTTGCCATTTGAGAACCCTCAAACATAATTTTGAGGGAATGCTAAGTGTAAAAGTTGATAGTTTTTAGAGAGAGTTTGACTTGTGAATGTTATGGGTTGTAGCCAAATGTTCCTCCAAAGCCTCATGCACTCATAGGCAGGTCTTTAGAGCGAGTGGATCTAGGGTGTGTGATTCTAGGATTAACGGTTTGTGCTACACCATTAGTGCCCTGGTTAGAATTAGCACAGTTCTGGGTATGGGTAACGGAAGTCCCATCCTGGGTGAGGTGGCACAGTCAGGAAACTTATAGGCTGGATGGAGCATAAGGGAGAGAGGGGAGGCAGGCCTGCTTCTGTTGCTGCTACTGCTGGCTATCTTCACCTCCCTGCCACGGACTGTTTCTCCTCTGCCATGTTGCCCTGCCCTAGAACCAGGTGACTATTGTTTGAAATTTCTGCAAACTATGAGCGGAAATAAATCTTTCTTCCTTTGACTCATATCGGGTAATTGCCTCAGCAACAAGAAATGTAAACCCTGCTACATAATTTGCAGGTACTACTGCACAATGTAATCAAGGAACCCCTTGTTCAAATGCAAGAAATATCCCAAAAACAAGCCCCCTGCCTCAGCCTCCCAAGTGCTGGGATTACAGGCGTGAGCCACCACGCTCTATGTCAGGTGTTTTTGAGACAGGGTCATACATTAGCCCAGGCTGGCCTCACACTCACAATCCCCCTCCCTCAGTCCCCAGAGTGCTGGGATTAGAGAGCGATGCCACCATGTCCAAAATACAGAGTTCTGAGGAGGAGGAGAACATGGCGGACAGACAACAGCAACTACCGAAGGCTCTCTGGAAGACTCGGCTCAGAGGCCAGGAATGATGCGGACTAAGGAGTCACGAACCAGTAGAGATATGCTCTGCTGACTCAGGAACGAACTGGGCTGAGAGAAACCAACTTAAAATATAGTCCTGGCGCTAAAATAGGAACAGAAAAGGCTCAGTGTGGAGGCTCGACTACGCGCCATTGGAAACCGCGATTTGGGTATCCCGCCGCGATTTGGGTTTCCCGCCGCCCGGCGGCTGGCTGCCTCCACAAGCGGCTCGGCAAGGAGAGACGCGCAGAAGCTCGGGAACGGGAGTCTGCGAACGGAGTCGAAAACAGGACGGACAAGAAGGCGTACACGAAAACTGACTGGTGGCAAGGTGAGCGAGAAAACTGAGCCCCTACCACAGTTTGACTCCAGCGGAGGTTTTTCTGGGCTCGGGCAGTCCTGTAGGAGCAGGGCGCCATGGCAACTCCAGCCACACATTCCCCTCTCGGACAGGATTGGTGAAAAGTCCCTGGCCTGAGTGACGCTGCTGGCGGACTCCCTAGGCTGGCCTAACCCAGATTCCAGAGCCTGACGGTGGCCCGGAGGAGCGACTGACTCCCGCGTAGGCTGCCTCCTCCGCGACTCCCTGGTGCGCAGCGGTGGGCGGGAACAACTAGCCAGCGCAATTTGATCAGGCTGTGGCTGACAGGCAGGGAAGCCGGGCTTCCTTTGTAAGCTTGCATTTTATAAGGAAGAGAAAATATGGGGAAGGGAAGCAACAAAAAAGGCTCCTCGGCCCCCAATCCTGAGAAACAGGCAATAGTGGACACCGCACCAATATACATTAAGCGCCATCTAGAGAGCCTCATAGACCAATTCAGGAATGAAGTTATCAACGACCTGAAGCTAGAAGTATGCAGAATAGTTAGAGAAATGCTAAGCACCACCCAGGAAAAAACAGATGATGGAATGGAAGAACAGAAAAAGAGGGGAGAATTGCTTGATGGAGAAAACAGAGAAAACATTGAGTATGTGAAGCAGGTTCAAAGGGACTATCAAGAAATTAAGAAGTCTATCGAAGACTGGCATAACAGCTTGAAAGAAACTAAGGACAGACTATCTGAACTGGAGGGCAGACTTGTAATATGGGAGAATGAAATGAAAAACTTCTTAAAAATGACAAAGAAACAAACAGCAATAATACAAAGACAAGAAGATGATAAGAGGAGCCATAACTTAAGGATTAAGAACATAAAAGCAGAAGTAGGGACACAAACAAGTGAACTACAAAAGCTACTCACAGAAATAATCCAGGAGAATTTTCCTAATTTAGCAAAAGGTAAAGATACTCAGATGTATGAGGCATACAGGACCCCAGCTACCTACAACCCTAACAGAGAAACACCCAGGCATATAATAATAAAAATTCCAGAAATTCAATACAAGAACAGAATATTAAAAGCTGTAAGAGACAAGAAACAGACCACTTACAAGGGAACACCCATCAGAATTACAGCAGATTTCTCTTCACAAACCATCAAATCACGAAGAGTGTGGGGGGAAATAATTCAAGCTTTGAAAGATAATAATCTCCAGCCAAGATTGAGATATCCTGCACAACTGTCCCTGGAAATTGATGGGAAAACGAGGTGCTTCCAGGATAAAGAGGAACTGGGGGAATTTGCAACCACCAATTCAACCCTACAGAAAGTATTGCAGGATATTCTAAAAAAAGAAAAATACAAAGAACCCAGAAATAGTGGCGGGGAGGCTACAACGAATGGAGCAGAGAACAAAATGAAGAAGACAAACTGACAGCTACTGACAGAAACAGAGCTCAACAGAAATGAGACAGAGACGATTGGATGATAGGAACAGCTATTTTGGAGAAAATGACATCTTAATAGGTAATACTGATTTAGTACCATCTTGTTTTGAAGTCTCATCTAGCTTTTGTTCTTCTGTCTCCAATGGTCTAAACAGGTTGTATCTTATTGGATTTTATTATGTACGATAGTATAAGCAAAAACCTTGTAAAGACAAGGAGACTATACAGAAACCATTGTTCATTTTCTGTTAGTCGATTCTAAATACTCTATAATGCTGTCATTCTCTTAAATGGTTTTACATTGTTTTGATATACTTAATGCTGCAGTATACGAAGTTGTACTCAAGGACTTCAAGGAAAGAGTCAATATGGTAACTACTTTTGGGTCGGAAATATCTGGTGGTGAAACACTATTCTGCTTAAATGGTTATGTTTTGATCTGCCCTGTTTCGCTGTTATGCCCTCTTTTTTTTCTCAATCTCCACTCCATTATTTACTTTTTTATTTTTATCCGTTTAATTAAAGGGAAAAAATAGCAGGATATAATATAGTAACCCACTATGACTTTCTATTATCTCGATTTGAAGCCCTGTATTACTCTCACCATCTTGTTTTTGACTCAGGTTCCTCTATTCTGTTTTGCTGGATAGTATCAGGTTCGAAAGTTTAGGCATCAGCTGAGAAGATAATGAGATTCATTATAACGCCCATTCTCGTTGACGTTTATCTACTTTTGAAGACCTACAATATCTCCAATGTTTTGGTTTTGTCGGTTTTATTCTATACTGTTTTGTTCAATTGTATTACAACTAATGATATAGGCAATTCTATTAGAAATAGTGGGAGGCATTATGGTAACCATTGTTGATCACCTTGTATTATGTTTTTATGTTATCTATTATATCCACCCTTTTGACTTGACCGATTTGGTTCTGTTATGTCACATTTGGTTTTACTCTCTTCCAAAAAAGCAATAAGAACTGTGGGAGCAATGAAACCCAAAATGTGTAATAGTCACAGTACAAAAGAGAGGAAAAGAAAGTGCTCTAAACTATATAACTGCATGTATATTTAAATGTATGAGATAGAAAATGATATCACAGAGTTTTATTGGATCAGTGAACAGAACTGTTTGCAGTATCATTGTTGGAATGTCCACTCTACAAGCTTTAATTTTGTGACTTGAACAATTATTTCTAAGATGGCAATATGTAATCCATTAACTAGTGACCTCCTACTGCACATTTTTTTCTTCTGTAAATCTGTATAACTTGTACCCCTTCACTGTCTTTTTTTCTTTTCTTTTCTCCTTAAATAAAAAAAAAAAAAAGAAAGAAATATCCCAAAACAAGAACTTGTCCCTTCTTCCCTGGTTCTCCTTCTAGAATCCTGCAGTGTTTCTTCATTTGCTTTTGAATGTCTCTCTCCTCCTTGAGGTGCAGAATACTGACATGCTATCAAACCTGGGGGCCAGGACTCAGTATGCCTGCCGCTCTGAACATGAGCCAGGGATCTCCCCTTCCCTAAGTGCACAGGCGATAACTTCTCCCTCGTTCCCTACCCCAGGTTTACAGCTCCCCTCCAGGCTGTGTGAGGTCCATAAATAAGACAGGAATAACATTTCCTCCCATACAACTTGCACTGTTCTACCAACCCAGGTTCATCCAAGGCTACCTGTACCCAGCAGATCCTCCCTGTGCCATACCACATCCAGTCCCACCATAGCTAAGAACCAAATAGGTGTCTGGAGTGATGGAGAAGATAGAAGATAAATATTAAAATATGGATAAGCCACTAAGATTGAATTTCAGGGTAATAACAGATAATGTTTTAGTATATCCTAAGAAATAGTTGGGAATATGCATACCTAAAATTTATCTATTGTTTATCTGAAATTCAAATATACTTGTTTGTTATGGCTTGTATCTAGATGTCCCTACAAAGCCCGTGCACTCATGGGCGGGGTCTCTCAGAGGTGTTGGAGCTAGGGGAAGTGACGCTGGGGTTAAGTGTGCCTTGCCCTGGATAAAGTGTGAGGAACAGAACAGAGGTCTGCTGCTATTGCTGCTGTGGTTTCTCTACCCTCTTGCCTTCTGCCTGCCAAGAACTCTTTCTCCTCTGTGTTGCCCCTCTGCCATGCCACTCTGCCTTGGACTGAAATCTCTACAAACTGTGAACTGAAATACGCTTTTCTTCTTTTAACTTTGTGGATAAGATATTTTGTCTCAGCAATGAGAAAAGTAACTAATAAAGTACTCATTCATTTTTCTTTTCTTTTTGCTCTTTTGCTAAATATGGCAACTGGACCTAGAGCCTCCAGCCCTGAAAGTGGTCCAAGAGAATAGTCCAGTAGAGAGAGGATGCCTCTGAACACAATCTTCAAACCTTTGGCCCATGGTATGTAGTTTGTCATGCTTCACTTACAAAACAAATTCAAAGATAAAATTATAAAGGTGGTCAAACAAAAACCAAACTGCATGGGAAGTACTTCAAAGAACCTGGGATCTCATCTTATTAAAAAAAGTTTTCACATCCAAAGAAATCACCAACAGAGTGGAAAGAAAACCCATGGATTGGTAAAAGATTTTTCCAACTGTCCCTCAGACAAAGGACTTCTGTCTAGAATACATAAAGAATCAAAAAAATCAGGCCCCTCAAATTCAAAGACCCAATCCAAAAATGGGCATCTGAGATGAATACACAGTTCTCAGATGAAGAAATACAAATGTCAAATAAGTATACAAAAAAAATGAGCAACATCATTTGTCATTCAAGAAAAGAAAATCAAATTAACACTCAGATATCATCTCACTCCAGAAAGAATGGCTGCCATCAAGAAATCAACCAATTACACATGCTGGAGGAGCTGTGGGGTAAAGGAACCCTTCTCCCTTGTTGGTGGGAATGTAGACTGGTGAAACCAGTGTGGAAATCAGTGAGGAGATTCCTTAAAAAACTAGGATTAGAAGTTCCATTCGACCCAGATATTTCCCTTCTGGATATTTTCACAGAAAAATGTAAAAGGTCATGTCACAGTGATATATGTGCACCCATGTTTATAGCACAATTTGTGATAGCCAGATCTTGGAAACAACCTAAGTGTCCATCGACTGAGGAATGGATAAAAAGATGTGATAACTTTATGCAGTGGAGTACTACTCAGCTGTAAAGAATGATGAATTCACAGCTTTTTATAAGTAAATGGATGCAACTAGAAATCATAATCATAAGTCAAGCAAATTAGACTCCCATTTGAAAATGCCATATTGTCTCACTAGTGTTAGAAACTAAAAATAAATAAGATACAAAAATTACAATAGACATAGTAAAAGGGAAAGAAAATGCTCGAGGGGAAATCATGTTGTTTGGTCAGTTTTGCATGCCTGTATCTGGTAACCTGAGCAACTCTTTTGAAGATAACAATATAACAGCCACTGTTAAATTCCTATGATCTTGCTTTGAAATCCTGTATCACTATTGTTTTGTTTTGTTGTTGTTCTTATTGTTCAGCATTTGTTATTGTTTTTATTTCTTTGATTGCTTTTTTATTTTTCTGTGCTCTTTTTCTCTTTAAAATTAAAAACCTAAAGAAGGTCACAATGCCAGTCACATAGAGCGTCACTGTAAACACTGCTCCTCGGACCTGAGTATCACACCTCAGGCCTCGAACTCTTTCTACACAGGCCAGTCTGAATTAACTTTCTCCACTCCTTGAGGAGGATTCTGATTAATATACAGAGACTCATATTCTTCAACCAAAAGGCAAAATTTATCTATTTTCAATGGCAGTGGAACTGGTAAGGTCTGAAGTTTTGTGATAAAATTTCATTCTTTGCTCTAGGGAAAATAATTCTAAGTCACTTGAAACTACACTGTGCTCAAGAAAAAAATTTTACTCACTTTCTTTTGTTCTCCATCTTCATTCAGAGTACCACCCTCCTACTCTGAGAGTAATGTCGCCGTTAATTAGATCAAGCTGATCAAATTATGCTCATATTTACCTCTTTGAGAAGTTTTTCTTGTGATTTAAAAGGCTTTCTTCTTAATGTCATCAGCAACAAATTATCTCTAAAGGTGATTTTCTGCTTTCATTTCACCTTCCAGTCCTGAGGGTAGACCTTGTTTGTAATATACAGCATTCTTACACAAACAATGGATTCTGCTAAAATTTCATCTGTAGGAATTTACAGTTGGAAAGCCTGCCTCCCCTACCTTATCCCCTCAGGGACAGCTGCTTAAATAAGAAAGGAATATTAGGGTAAACTCATTTATCAAGGCACACATAATGTTAAGTGGCAAATGCTGCAACAAGCCAGGGGTATTTTTACCCGTTTCCTTATGAAGGAAACAGCATTATTGACTATTTAGTAATTGTACTTTGATTACTTATCTCAATCCCTAAGACGAATTTCCAGACTATTGAAATCAATATATCCCCTCCAATTTTTATGGGAGCTGAATATTGCTGACTGAGCCTTCCTGGTCACACGGTACAAATGACAAGCAAAGGGTAGAGGTGGTGAAGGAGGAAAGGATTCTCTAATAATTCAATGCTCAGAGCCAAGAAGTGGTATCAAATAAGAGCAAACTAATGCCACAAGTTCATAAAAATTATAAACCATCTCCAACAAAATTGCTAGCTCTATTTTAAGATGAACAAAATTTAAGAATAACAAAAAACAACAGATGTTCTCATTGGGAGTTTCTTAGTGTATCCAATATAACAACTTTTAAAATGTACTTGCATAATTGTGACATTAATCAATGATGTCACCAATCATAGGAAGACATTGAAGCAACCACAGCTATGCCACTGAAACATGCAGATGACTCATTAATTTGGAGAAATTAATCACTGTTTTGTGATATTCTATTTCTGGCGTCCACCTCATCGTCCTTCCTAAATGATAGCGAGTGTGTTTTATTCCTTTGTTCTCCTTCCCCTGGCTAGACAGTTGTACCAACTAACATTTTCCTTCGATTTTTTTCAACTATACTTGATTTATCAGAAATGGTTAAAAATTGCTGACCAAGCCTAACTACTGGAAAAGGAGAAAATCTTGGTGTTAGGCAGCTCAGGTTGTCATAATAAAGTGCTCTGGGCTGGGTGACCTAAACAACAGACAGTGATTTCTCACAGTTTTGGAGGCTTGGAAGTTCAAGATCAAGGTGACAGGCAATCTGGTCCTTAGCAAGGGCATTTTTTCCTTCTTGCAGGCCACTGCATTTAAGTTGTGGCGTGTTGCCGGGGGATCCTATCTCTCCCTTCCTTATAAGAATATTAATCCCAGTACAGGGCCTCCACCTTTTCCACCTTGTCTAAACCTAATTACCTCCCAAGGGCCCACCTTCTAATATCATTACATTAGGAAGTAGAGCCTTTATGTTTAAATTTTGAGAAGATGAATACCTTTAGTCCGTGACAACATCCAGAGTACAGAATTGGACAACAAAAAGATAGAGGCATAAGTCAAATCATTTTAAAGAGAGAAAATGAGCAGCTGTTCTATATAGAAGTCATTAGGATTAATTATTGTATTAGAAAATACTAAGAATTATGCTGAGAGGAGCAGTTTTATCTAAGAGAAAACTGATGAAAAGAAATAAGATGTCAAATCCAGGCATATCCAGGCATATTAAATCCTTCCTTTCCAAACTCGTCTAAAATGCTTTTGGATATATATTCCCTTTCCTTTTTGAGTTTTAGGGATCTTGCAACATAAGTATACATTGTTATAGTAGCTGTTCACTTATGGACCATTCTAAAAAATATTACTAACTGTAATGTCCGAAAGAATTCATGTAAATCCAAAAATTTATGTGGGAGGATGAATCTGTTTATATTGAATAAAAGATAAAAGTTTAGACAACAAGAGCAGTAGATAAGAAACAAAACAAGACGCAGGGTGGGATTTACAGAGCACCTGTAGGAATGATTTCTCCAGAATGACTCAGCGAGTTTCAAGTGATAGTGTTGACTTTGCCACTTTGACCCTGGATGTTCTATATTAACTGCGGCAAAGCCAACATTTCCCAACTGAAAGTATCAAGATAAATTCAAACATAAAATCTTAGTATGTTCTTTAGAAGAAACTGAAATTTATAAAAAGAAACTGGAATGAAGTCCAAAAATAGTTATGCTGTTGTTTTTCTTACCAAAATAGCAGCCTTATCTTTCCAGTGATTCTTCTTATGAATTTTGCCTGCATTTTTCCACCACTTACAGGAAAGCTTCAGAATACTTATGTGGGTAGGTATGTGAATCCTCTCCAGTCCATATACGTGAGTCTTTAGGACATATTGTTGTAGTCAAGGTTGACAGGGGAACAGATTTAATACTGGCACATAATTTATAGGATTATTTTATAATAATATTCACCCAAAGAGTCAATAGCAAAGACTACAAGAAATCTGTTCATGTACTAGGGACCCAAAGAATTCAGCTGGGAGCCTGGATCCCACAGCAATGTCCTGCCTGAGTCCAGCTGAAGAACTGACCTCCACAAGTCCACCTAGAGTCCTAGAGTTCACAGCAATGTCTCATGCAAGTCTGTGTCAAGGACCTGCACTGAGAAGACCCAAAGGTCGGTGGTGGAAGCTAGAAAATCTACACCAGTGGGACGATGGATCTTTGTCAGCAGGCTGAGGGAGAGATTTGCTCTGGAGCCAGCCAGAAAGCAGTGCTCAAGGTAAGGACCAAAGCTCCCAGAAAAGAATCGCAGCCATTCTCAGGAACGGCAAGGACCTGAGTTCCTCCAATGATGAGAACAGCTGAGTTCGTATCAGGAGAAGCAGCATGACAAGCTTCTCCAGGAAAATCATCGGCACACCATCTTCCGCTCCAGTTCTGCTGTTAAGCTGTTGGAAATAATCTTCATGTGAATCTTTCACACCTAGAATCACACTCATTCAGTTCAGCTGGGAGCTATAAGTTAAGCATTAGTTAATCCACTACCACATTTTATTCTCATTTTGTGTTTAATGTTTGTGCACTTAATAGAGAACTGTGTTCTTGGCACAGGTACTTCACAGCTAAAATAAGCCCTATCTTTTGTTAGGTTATTTTCTTTCCTAAGATTAAAATTGTTTCAATAGAGCATCCCCCAAATGTTTTATGCTCAATCTCTGCACTTAAATTTCACACAACTTCTGTTTATGAGGTTCCTGCAGGTCTCACTCTGTTGGCCTGAAAATTCTTAATACTAGCCATTGTGTGCCAAACAGATGAGGGTGAGGAGAAAAAAAAAAAAAAAAAGCCAGGGATGGGGAAGAGGAAGCATGTCATTAAAACCCTAAAGGAATGATGTTACAATAGTCTCTCTTATGTGGTGGTTTTCTTTCATTCATACAATACAGTTCACAATTATTGAATGGAAGTTTTCAGAAACAGTGATTTTTGAGTTTTCAGTTGTGTGTTATTCTCAGTAAATGTTCTGTTTCACCTGGGATATGATCAGCCCTTTGCCCAGCATGCCATCTGTGATAAACAGCCACTGGTTCTTAGTAACCTCCTCAGCTATTAAGTTGACTGTTGCAGTGTAGTAATGCTTGTATTCAAGTAATCCTAGTCACAAAACACAAGAGTAGTGGCACACTGCACTTCAGATTCCCGAAGAGAAGGCACCAAGGGCCTCCTTTAAGTTAACAAGTGAAAGTTTATCATAGGCACACGTAAAAAAGAAAAAAGTAGGTTACATTTTTTGTGTTCAGCTTACTAGGTCTTGCTCCTTCCCAAACACCTATCATTGGTCTAAATTTTGGAGCATCAGTTACATCAGCTCATTCACAAAACAATGATTTGAGGAGTGGAACAATAATCCTCACCAAAGAGAGGAGTCTTTCTTCGTCTTAGTTACCTTTTACTCATCACTGAGACAAACTACTTGATCCCCAAAGTTAGAGAAGGAAAGGTTTATTTCTTATAGTTCTTGGAGGTTTCAGTCCATACTCAGTTGACTCCAAAGCAGTGTGGCATGCAGGGCAACCATCCATTGGCCCTGCAAACAGCAAGGCAGAAACCACCAACAGAGAGAGACACACCTTCTTCCCACCATTATTATCAGATCCTGGCTCCATGCCAGGTGGGTGTGCATTCACACCATCAATCAAAGCACTAGACAATGGATCAATCACAAAAGCATACTTGCATGAGGCTTGGGGGCCACTGACATAAACCATGACACTTTATAGAAAAAGAGGTTCCCTGGGAACAAAATGAACTTTGAAAGTCTAATGAGGAATGGCTCTGGACCTGAAAAGGTGCTGCAGAATTTGGATCCTACAACCAGATCTAAACTCCTCACCTGATGCTGAAGATGTGCCATCCACAATTTGTGCCTCAGATCTCTGCACAATGTGTCCAAAACAGGACCTGCATAGCTCTATGAACACACTTATGTGGCAGTTGAGTTGGATCTGTCTGTGTGCTAGACCAGTTTACCCAGTCCCATGAAACATAAAGGTCTCATCTTCCTCTGAGTCCCAAGCACTGTGCCTTTTGGGTAGTGACATGGCATTTACAGTCTCGTGGAATATACGGAAAAGAGAGAAACTATTTAATTAATGGAATTATTGTCAGCAAAGTTTAATCACCAAATGCTATCAAAATACATTGCTGAGAAATTTAGCCTGAAATGACTTGGTTTGGTGGGAAGAGCTAGGTTAGTATGTGATGAATGGGCCCCAATGAATTTGGCGCCCATCGTACAGAGCAAGGTAGTACCCACCTGCCCCTTTGCCTCTGCACTTCACCATATTCCTACTTTGGCCAGAAAAACCAATATTTGAGCAAACAGAGACTCACGCACACTGGCGCTTGCCCCTTATAACATTCCCAGCTTCACCGAGCCTAAAGGAAGAAGAAGAGAAACCTCAACTTGCTGTCATGACCTGGTGTAAATATCCCATCACTTTTGGTAAGTGGATGCCAAATCAAATGCACCTTATTTTTAAAAATTAAAAAATGATTTCTTTCCTGCCAGTATTATAGAGCAAAACTATACATGCCGTACAATCCACTTCCACTTGCAATAAATGTCTAATTACATAAACTAATGTAATTGAATTTGTGTACTTTGCAGCCAAAATAGTCTAGGTAAAAAAATACTGTTTTTCAAAATGTCAAACTGACCTCCTTGAGTCCTGTCATGATATGAATAACTCTACCAAGAAGTTTGTAATGATTTTCAGAGCATAGATTTTAATAAGCATCGGTTTCTCAACGGCAGGTGGAGTGTTCACATGAAAGATTAAAAAAAAAAAAAGCTTGTTTGGAGCAATATCACAGAGATGCATAGAAAGTCTCTTTTTAAAAGTCTCTTATTCAGCATGTTCTATATGCATGCTGTTCTAGCTTTTATGCAAAAAACTAATTCATATGCTTATTCATATGCTTCTATTCTCCTAAGCTTTGCCTCATGAGCAAAATTCAAAAAAAAAAAACTGACAGAGGATGTCAGGGATACATGTGAGAAACTGTACACCAACCTAACATGTAAGACTGTTGCTATTATTTCCTGGTGGCTGCTGAACCAAATTACCACACACTTGGCAGCTTCAAACAACATACATTATTCTCTTACAGTTTTAGAGGCTGGAAATCTGAAATTAATATTAATAGACTAAAATCAAGATGTGGAAGGGCTGGACTCCTTCTGAAAGTCCAGGAGAGAATCTGTTCCTCGTCTCTCAGTTTCCAAAAGGACTCTGCACACCATAGCTCATGCCTCTCTTTGTGTCACCCCAACCCCTTGATTTCATCAATCTGTCTCTGCATTTGCTCTGGCCGCTGCCTAACTCTTATAAGGATACCTGCAACTCCTACCTCTCAGGGAGTCTCAAAATCCTTAACCACATCTGAGAAGTCCCTTTTGCCAAAGGCAACATATTCAGAAGTTTGGGTGAAAATTAGAACACAAATAACCTTAAAGGGCATTTATTTAGCATACCTGGTTTCCAAGATATTTCCTTATCCAATCTAGACACAGAGAAAACTGAATGAAGCCACTGTTAGCCAGCTCCATGAGCACAGGAAATAAAGCTAGTCACCATGTTTTCCATCACAGATGAGCAACTTATCCTACCGGGTTTGTGTGATGAAAGTTCTATGTAAATGAATCACACTTTCATTCCCAGCCACAGCTACTAGAATAGCTTCAGGAACATTCTTCCTTAAAACGAGAGACCGTACAGGAGACACTGTAGACACTTCTACCCCAGACTTAGGAGAATGTATACCTCATCAGTGGTGCCTAAGGGTAATTAAGATATTTCAGAGTCTCTCTCCCATCTTTTGAATGTTTCAGTTATGTGTGAAGCATACCAATAACTATCAAAGAAGATATCTAAGTTTCTAGAAACAATCATTGAGAAGGGTCATGTATGATTAAAGAGCATTTGTCCCCAGGCATTTGCCACATTGCTTTTTGTCATTGTGACTTCTCTAAATACCTAAAAACATTGTCCTGCATGCCTTGAATTTTATAGGCAGTGATTTCACCTTCATTATGATAAATAGTCACATAGCTGCCCTACTCTGTTGTAAAAATTATGGCTTCTGAGAATTTAAGAAGCTAAGCATTTATTTAAGATTTCCTCTCCACAAGTCTCCATGCCTAGACAGTTACCACAGGGAATATCAAGATCAAAGAGGGGCCTCCAGCGGTTCAGAGTCTAATGGAAGGCACAAAGGACATCTAGCATCTAGTGCAAGGTTACTGTGATCTGGAGTATAATGAAGACATTAACAGATGCAGCAAAGACACTGGGAGGGAAGAAATTAGTGGGGACTAGGGTGATCTAAGAGACATTGTTGGAAAAGACATGTTTTTGTGCAGGGCCTGAGGCTAAGAACTATCTTCAAAAGAGGAATACAATTTTAACAGATGGAAAAAGTACAGCTTTGCAGGTTCTCTAAGCTGATAAACTGTAAAAAAAAAAAAAGGCAGTTTGCTTTTAGTAGCATTGTCATTGTCAATACATTGCCCAATGTTGCATAAACAATCTTGCTTTCAAAAACTACTACTTGGTCAATAATCGTCGATAATGTGTTCTGAAATAGGCTTTGATTGATCTGAAGTAGTGGTTTCCTTTCATTCCCCATTTTTCCTACCACAGAACCTTTTGTTCAAAGAAAGTTCTGGACTTCCGGGAGAACATGGCAGACAGCAGCAGATACGGAGGCTCTCTGAAAGACCCAGTTTAGAATTCAGGAATGGTGCGGAGTAAGGAATCATGCCCTGCTGACCCAAGAATGAACTGGGCTGAGAGAAACCAACTGGGAATGCAATCCTGGTGCTATAACAGGAACAGAAAAGCCTCAGTGTGGAAGCTGAAGCCCGCGCCATTGGAAGCCGCAATTTGGGTTTCCTGCCGCCGCCGCTGCATCTACATCGGCTTGGCAGGGAGAGAAACGCACGGAAGCGGAATTGAAAGCAGGATGGGCGGGGAGCTGTGCATTGACTTGCAGTGAGTGAGAGAAACTGGGTTTCTTCCACGGTTTAGGAGACTCCAACAGAGGACATTCTGGGACCGGGCAGACTTGCGGGAACAGGGCGCTGCAGTGACTTCAGTCACATATCCCCCTCTCAAGCAGGATTGGTGAGAAGTGCCTAGCCTACGTGACACTGCTGGCTGAGACCCAGTAGGCTAGCACAACCCAGATCCCAGCACCTAAAGGTGACCTAGAGGGGTGGGCCCCACATAGGCTGCCTGGTCTGCAACTTCCTGGTGTGCTGCGGTGGGTGGGAACACCTAGCCAGCGCAATTCAATCAGACTGTGGCTAACAGGGAAGGAAACAGGGCCTCCTATATTTGCTTGCATATATAAGGAACAAAGAATATGGGAAGAGGCAACAAGAAAGGGTCCTTGGCCCCCAATCCTGAGAAAGAGGCAATAGCAGACACAGCACCAATAGATATAAAGCGCTATCTCCAGAGCCTCATAGACAAGTTCAGGAATGAAGTTATTAATGACCTGAAGCTAGATATAAGCAGAATAGTTAGAGAAATGCTAAGCACCACCCAAGAAAAAACAGATGGTGGAATGGAAGAACAGAAAAAGAGGGGAGAATTGTTTGATGGAGAAAATAGAGAAAGCATAGAATATGTTCAAAGAGATTACCAGGGAACTAAAAAGTCTATCGAAAACTGGCATAACAGCTTGAAAGACACTAAGGACAGATTATCTGAACTGGAGGGCGGATTTGTAATATGGGAGAATGAAATGAAAAACTTCTTAAAAATAACAAAGAAACAAACCACAATAATAGAAAGACTAGAAGATGATAAGAGGATCCATAACTTAAGAATTAAGAACATAAAAGAAGAAGTAGGGACACAAACAAATGAACTACAAAAGCTACTCACAGATAATCCAGGAGAATTTTCCTAATTTAGCAAAAGGTAAAGATACTCAGTTGTATAAGGCATACAGGACCCCAGCCACCTACAACCCAAACAGAGCAACACCCAGGCATATAATAATTAAAATTCCAGAAATCCAATACAAGAACAGAATATTAAAAGCCGTCAGAGATAAGAAACAGATCACTTACAAGGGAACACCCATCAGAATTACAGCAGATTTCTTGGCACAAACCATCAAATCACAAAGAGCGTGGGGGGAAATAATTTAAGCTTTGAAAGATAATAATCACCAGCCAAGATTGATATATCCTGCACAACTATCCCTAGAAATTATGGAAAAACAAGGTGCTTCCAGGATAAAGAGGAACTAGGAGAATTTGCAACCACCAATTCAACTCTACAGAGAATACTGCAGGATATTCTAAAAAAGAAAAATACGAAGAATCCAGAAATAGTGGCAGAGAGGCCACAATGAATGGAGCAGAAAACAAAATGAAGAAGACAAACTGACAACTAATGACAGGAAAAGAGCTCAACAGAAATGAGGCAGAGAAGATTGGATGATAGGAACAGCTATTTTGGAGAAAATGACGTCTTAATAGGTAATACTGATTTAGTATCATCTTGTTTTGAAGTCTCATCAAGTTTTTGTTCTTCTGTCTCCATTGGTCTAAACAGGTTGTATCTTATTGGATTTTATTATGTATGATAGTATAAGCAAAAACTTTTATAGACAAGGAGATTATACAGAAACCATTGTTCATTTTTTGTTAGCTGATTCTAAATACCCTGTAATACTGTCATTCTTTTAAATGGTTTTACATCCTTTTGATGTATTTGATGCTACAATATATGAAGTTATACTCAAAGATTTCAAGGAAAGAGACAATATGGTAACTACTTTTATGTCAGGATTATCTTGTGGTGAAACACTATTTTGCTTAAATGGTTATGTTTTGATCTGTGCTGTTTTGCTGTTATGCCCTCTTTTATCTCAATTTCCACTTTATTATTTACTTTTTTATTTTTATCCTTTTAATTAAGGGAAAAATAAATAAAAAATAGCATGATATATTATAGTAACCTGCTTTGACTTTCCATTATCTTGATTTAAAGCCCTGTATTGCTCTCACCATCTTGTTTTGACTGATGTCCCTCTATTCTGTTTTGCTCTATAGTACCAGGTTTAGGCAACAGCTCTGAAGATAGTGGGATTCATTATGACGCCATTCTGGTTGACTATTATCTATTTTTGAAGATCTATAATGTCTCCAATGTTTTGGTTTTGTCAGTTTTGTTCTTTACTGTTTTGTTCAATTTTATCATAACTGATGATATAGGCAATTCTATTAGAGATAGCAGGAGGCCTTATGGTAACCATTGTTGATCACCTTGTATTATGATTTTACATTATCTATTATGTCCACCCTTTTGATTTGAGTGACTCTGTTCTGTTATGTTATATTTAGTTCTACTCTCTTCCAAAAAAATAATAAGAACTGTGGGAGCAACAAAACCCAAAATGTGTAATTGTCATTGTACAAAAGAGAGGAAAAGAAAGTGCTCTAAATGATATAACTGCATGTATATTTAAGTATATAACATAGATAATGATATCACTGAGTTTTGTTGGATTGTTGAACAGAACTGTTTGCAGTCTCACTGTTGGAATGTCCACTTTATAAGCTTTAATTTTGTAACTTGAACAATTATTTCTAAGATGACAATATGTAATCCATTAACTAGTGATTTTCTACTGTTTATTTTTTTCTGTAAATCTGTATAACTTGTACCCTTTCTCTGCTTTTTTTCTTTTTCCCCTTAAATAAAATTAAAAAAAAAAAAAAGAAAGTTCCATTAGATGCCAAAAATTTAAGCATGCAAGTCCAAGCTACAGTTTGGATCCTGAATATCCATCACAGATTCATATGACAAAGGCTTGCTTACCAGAATATGGTGCTACTGGAGGTGGTGGAATCTTTAGGAGGTGCGCCTAGTGGGAGGAAGGAAACTCCTTTGAATGGGATGTTGGAATTTCTCTCTATTTCTCTCTCTCTGACTCTCTGTCTCTGTCTGTCTCTGTCTCTGTGTGTGTGTGTCCCTCTCTCCCTCTCTCTCTCTCTTTCTCTCTCTCTCTCACATCTCTGCCTAGGATCTGCTCTTGGACATGTCTGTTCCTTTGTACACTCCTTAGAAAGCCTCTGTTCTTTTCTACTGCTCTATCTAGCATTTTAGATTTCCATTAATGACAGTCTTTCAACTTCCTCCTTCTTTACAGATATATTAATTTTCCCACTACTGAGACAAAATTCCTGACACATACCACTGCAACGAAGACACAGTTGACTTATCTAACAGTTCAGAGGTCTAGTACATGGTCAGTGGCTCCAAGGCAGAAGCATCATGGTGGAAAGGCAGGGAAAAGCAAAGATGCTCACTTCACTGCAGCCAGGAACCAGAACACAGGTAAAGAGAGAAAAAGGACTTGGCACCAAATACCATACCGAACATCACATCTCTGTGACTCACCCAGACACACCCAAAAGAATGCTTTATTAATCTCTCAATTCAATCAATTTGAAAGAAAGATTAAACATCACAGTAGACAATTCTCCATCTCTCTTATGCAAAGACATTGTTTTTTTTGTGACACCAAATAATTTGTTGGATTATAGATCATTTCACATTATTGTTAATGGCTCAATTTCACTGAATAAACTGGAAACAGTAACATTTGAACAGCATGGAACATAGACTTATCCATTCTTACCAAATGTCTCAGTTTTCACAGCCACAGAGGAAAATTCCAAGGTCTGGTCCTGGTCTCTGCCACCCTAAGTAGATTTGCAATCTAACCGTAAAATGATGTCAGTTCAGATCATCAGGATGCTGTGGTGTTCTATGCCAAACATTTGCCACTTACTGTAAAAGTATTCTGTTTTGTGTAGAAACTCAACCTACTTGTGATTACTTTAAATCTGACAAAGCCTTTTTAATAATTTAATGTCTCCTTTTTTGCAGAAGTCTCTCTACATGCAGGTATTTGTTTGTTCTCCCCCTCATTTTTAGCAAGTAGTGTGCTGGCATTTTGCACCAATCAGTTGCATTTGTTTTTAGTACTTCCTTACCATATTGACAAGTTCACAGCTGCAGTAAAACCTGCACACTGTGGGATTTTTCAGATTGCTTTCCATACTAAATTATTGGGCAAGACATAAAAGCTGCACCTGGTTTTAGAATTGTGAATATCTTAGCAAATGTGATTTGGGCAATAAGGGAAAATACAGTATTTGGATTTAGTGGGAATTCCTAGATCATATTATCACCTTAGATGAAACTGTCCGTAATACAGGGATTATAATTTCTCTAAGATGTAAAGAATTCTATAAATCCTGTGTGCAGGGAAAGTTCCTTTGCACTGTTCTGCAGGACCACCTTCTTATAAGGATGGCTGTGGACAAAGGCCGATCTATGTTATGGCTTACAGCTAAATGTCCCACGAAGCCTCAGGCAGTCACAGGTGGGGCTTTTTCAGAGGTGGCTGGATCTAGAGTGAGTGATGCTGGGATTAAGGGTGCACGATTACTAGACGGGCCACTGATTAGTTTGGCACATTTCTGAGTTTCGATAAAGCTAAAGGTCCACCCTGGGATGAGTGCTAAAGGCATGTAGCTTAGATACAGCAAAAGGGACACAGAGAGAGCTGCTGTGGCCACTTGGTGCTTGCTGCATGCTGCATTCGCTGCTTTTTGCCTTTCTTGCCATAAACCGCTTTTTCTCCTCTCTACTGGCCCTCTGTCCTGTCACCCTGCCTTGGGGCCATCTGGTTATGGACTGAAACCTCTACAAACTGTGAGCTAATAAACCTTTCCTCCTTCAGCTTTAGGTTTGGGTATTTTGTCTCGGCAATGAGAAAAGTAACTCAGACAACATGGGAGGCCAGAGACACTGTCCACACCAAGCACTGCATGGTGAAATCTAGCATGAATATTCTGCTGTGTAAATACCCCGGTGGATTGGTTGTTACCATCGGAAGTTCTGAAAGGTTCACCATCACTGATATCGGCAGACCACACTCTGAATCTGATGCTCAGGTTCCTCAGGACAGACAGGAGACTGACTCTGCTGTCCTTAAGATTGTGTGAGGGTCTGTAAGAAGGGGCCTAGGTGCTTCAGAACTGGATGCCAACCTTCAACAACTGTAGGATAAGAAGAAACAACAGATCTTTCTAGACTTCAGTCATTAAGCATAAAACCTATATCTTCCCATTTTAACATTTCATTTTTATTTTATAACTAAATTTATTGGTGCAATTTAGGTATCATAATGATCACATTCACCATAGGGAACTTGCACCTGTAGGTGGTATATCTCAGTTCCTTTTTTTTTTTTTTCTCGTTCTCCTCCCCTCTCTTCAATCTCTCTTCTCCTTCTAATTTACAAAGTTTTATTTCCATTTTATCTTCTTTCTCATTTTTTCTTTTCCCTCCCCTCTCGCCAATTCCCATTTCCCTTTGGACAATGCTTCCTATTTTACAATGTCTATTATACGTTTTGGTTCTTATTTACACTTCCAGTTTCTCACACCAGACAGACAATGTGATATTTACCTATATTTATTTCATTTGAGAGTTCAGTTTATTTCACTTAAGAGTATGGTCTCAAAGTCCATCCATTTACCTATAAATGTCTCAAGTTGATCCTTCTTTATGACTGAGTAGTATTTAATTGTATTTTTAAAATGCCATCTTTTTGTCAGTTGACAGACATTTGGCATGTTTCCAAGATTTAGTTGTTACAAAGTGTGCTGCTATAAACGTAGGTGCACATATATCGCTATGTATGATGCTTTTAATTCTTTTGAGAAGATACCAAGAAGGAGAAAAGCTAGGTCAAATGAAACCTCTAATCCTAGTTTTTTGGGAATCTCCACACTAATTTCCATGGTGGTTGCACCAGTCTACACTCACATCAGCAGTGGAAAGAGGTTCCTCTTCCTCCACAGGCACACCAGTGGTCACTATTTGACTGAACAGCCTTTCCCTCATTCCACTCCAGGATGTTGACACTGAGGCAACCTAGGGGGTGTTCTGCTGCTGAAATCTGAGCCCTAAAATGACCTACTTAGAAATAAAACGTTGGTCTCACCCCCAGCTCCTACTCTGTGTGACTGGGTGCAGGGCACTGCCACTCTGGTCCGCTCACCAGCCAATGACTGTTCTTAGGAAAGTTTCTTTCTTCTCCCTGCTGCTTCTGACTAGAAATTTCTCTTCTTGGGAGGTGGGGGAGTCTTTTTAAGACAAGATTTCATTATACAGTTCAGGCTGGCCTAGAACTCACCTTGTAGCCCAGGCTGACCTTGAACTTGCAGTGATCCTCCTGCCTCAGCCTCCCAAGTGCTAAGATTACAGGCATGCACCACCACGCCCAAACTGAAATTTTATTATTAACAAGGATGTTAAGCCTTTGACCCACTGTCATTAACACAGTTACCATAGCATGTATTTTATATTTTATTTCACTTAAGATCATGGTCTTTAATCACTCAAGTTTGGGAAATAAAGGTCTTAACACTTTAATTTTCTCATTTATTCTTCGGCAGATTTGGAATTTATGAGAGAAAAACACTTCACTTCTGTTCTAATAGTATGAAATCTTTCTCTATGACTGTGTAAATTATAGACTTTTTTACATCTTTTTTACAATTACAAGTGTTCAGAAGAGGTAAAATTTGGATTCCCTTTCTCTGAGGAAAGGTTTTTCTTGACTCTTTTTTAAGCGGGTTAACAACCAGTGTCTTGCAGAAGCTCAGCTCACTGACAGGAACCATGAGAATTTTATAACAGTAGGCCTGGGTGAGTCATTTTTCCTATGGAACTTAAGGTAGCAAAGACATCTACTTTCGTCACTAAGTATGTCAGAGTTGCAGTTATAAGGACATTGGCAGGCTTTGCTGCTGTGTGAGATGATAGGGTGACCACCATGATGCTGAGTCCATGGCCTCCTCATCTGGGAAATGGCCCTTCAAAGACAGTCGCCTTCCCCTTTAGTCATAGTATTGAAGCGTCTTGACACACTTCTCCCAGGTTATGAGACCATTAGAGAGCCATTTCCATCTCTCCTAATAATAAACTATACACTTCTATAAAATGAAGGTGCAGTTCAGTTTCTTAATGGGATTAAACTTATTCAAATGCCATTGATCTCAGACTGGGTTAGCTATAGATGAGCTAAGATTTCCAACAAATATTCCCATCTCCTTCAAATGCTTCCTATATATTTCCATAATTCTTCATGAACATTGCAGATGCTCATCATGGTTTTCCATAGCTCGAGTGACACTATTATACACACTCTGGTGGCACAGCTGTGTTCCCACACATCTCAGGTGCATGACTGTGTCATTGTTACAGTTTTGATCCAAAATATCCCGGTATTTCGTGTATTGGGAGGGTGACTAGATCATGGGGATGCCATCCTTAACAATGGACTTACCCATTGATGAGTTTAGTATCTGGATGTACTATTAGGTGGTAGAGTTTGGTTGGAAAGGAGAGATCACTGGTTATAGGATCTGGAAAAGTGTATTCTTTTCGACAGACCCTCCCTTTTCTCTCTGCTTCTTCCTGGCTGCCATGAGCTTTTGCTCACCTTTCCCGCCACCATGCCTCTCTGCTATCCTCTTTATGCCTTTAAGTTATGGATGTTGGGTTTTGTGTCTCAGCAACAAGAAAGTGACTCAGGAAGTTACCCATACTTCAGGTGACATGGCAGTGGTAAACACACCTCAGATGGAAGGACTGTGATGCACACAAACCTTTGGTGCATGACTGTAGTCCTATATATCTCCAGTTGTATTATATATGCTTCATGTGACCTTCCAAATTCATATGTGCCTCGAAGGGGAACTGAAGAAATCAGGAATCTTAGAGCAAGGGAGAAAAACTGTCTTTTATTTAAAAAGATCTTTATGGATCACTATTCAGTGGATAGTACTTAACATTGGAAAAGAGTCATGATGGAACATTTTCTCAGAAGGACTCTAGCAATAAACATGCACTAGGCAGTTTTCTGATGTCGGACTGTTGGTGGGAAGCCTGCCACTACCACATACTCTCTGCAAAATTTATCTAGTTATTCTTTATCTCTTCCTTCTTGCATCATTAGCTACTGAAAATATTAACGATTCTGACCTCACAGAATGCTGTGGGCCAGTGCATACCACTCTTCAGAGAACACAAGTCCTAGTCCTGGTACAATACCTACAGATGGGGCCTAGACAGCAGTGATTAATTTAAATAAAGCTGAGTGGGTCCTAACCCAACGTGGCTAATATTCTGACAAGAAGAGAAAACTAGGGCACATAGAGACACCAAGGATGTGCACACATGGAAAAGGCCATGTGAGGACACCAGGGACAGTAACCATCTGCAAATCAAGAAGAAAAGCTTCAGAAGGAACCAGCTCTGCCCGTGCTTCCCAGAAGTGAGACAATGAATTTCTGCTCTTTAAGCCTCCCATTCTGTGACGTCTTTGTTATGGCAGCTGCAATGAACTAATACAGTAATTATGAAGTTAATACGTATTCAGAAATTCTCTTTTTTTTATACTCTCTCTGTGTTTTAGATTTTTCATAAATAAGGGGTAAAAATCTACTAATTATTCTACAAATATGCATGTATCCTTCTGTAACCATTTATTAGAGTCTCAATTTTCACATCCATAAAAATGGAGATTGTACTTTTTGATCTAAAAAGTCAAGTTGCTCCAAAAGTCAGTGATTTAAAAATAGCCTCAAGTTTGATGAGAAAATGTTACTGGAGAAATCAGAGCCCAGCGCCAATCAGTTAGGCCAGAGCTGTGCAGTGGAACAGAAAGAATAATGTGTTGGTGACTTTCCAGCTTAGATTGAGACCTGGGAAGCCACGTCGTCTCCCTCCGAGTCAGAGAGGGGTACAGAGGTAAAGGTGCAGAGAGCAGAGTGCTGGGTGGGAGAAAGAACCGAAAGCAACAGTCCCATAGAAATGGATGTGGGCAGAGTGTGTAAGATGTAAAAAGGGAATTTCACCCCCCAAAAAGATAAAGACAAGATATTTTGAAAATTCACTCAGGGGACATAGCTAGCATTTTGGGAAAAGAAAGATACAGAAGAAGAGACAAGCGGATGTGAAGAACAGATGGCAGAAGTAGAGCATTTTATAAATAACCATATGAATGCTCAGACTTTTAACATCCAATAGACTCATCTCTGGCCACACAGCTCGGCTTCTTCCTGGAATGAGAAATATATATTTGGAAAATGGGGCACCAAAAATTAACTTAAATTAAACAAAGCTGTAAGCACTTGTTTTGCATTTTAGCATATTTTAAACTGCCTTGTATGTAAATAAAAACAATTAATCAGATATACATCATTCAAGCAATAAGCATAACATGGCAAGGATTAGGGTTTTTTTTTTTAATACAAATTTAACCTTTGGAAGTGAAATCCAAGCTCTGGGTTTTATCCTCTGTTAGTCTTCATAAACTTTAATTTAGAAGATATGTCCCATCATAGCTGTCTGAAAATATTATTCAAATTTTTAGTGTTAAGCAAGCAGGCACCCGGGATCCATAATGCCTAATGCTTGCTGTCAAAGCAAACCCACAGAGGGCTGCACTTGGAAACTTCTGCTTCATAACTGTGGAGAAAAAAGATGTTATCTCGGGAGCTCTCAGCCATAGCCTAGGAAAACCGTGACTCCAGAGACATCTCATTCTCCTCCCTTCACTACCCTGAGTGTTATTGCTGCTAAGTGGAAATGAGCCCAAACTCTAGCTCTCTCCAGATGGTTTAGGATATTTTATCAGTGGAAAAGCCAAGAGAAATATGTATAGAATTTCTATAAAACATGAGTTACCTTTCCTAATTTGGGTAAAGAAAATACTCTCTAAAGTTCCATTGTTATGCTTTAACCCTTGCTAACTTACCACGCAAATGGTGCACAGATGAATGGAACAATAAATACAACAGAATTTTCAGATCTGGTGCATTTTCTTTTAACACAGACATTTTGTGGGAACCTTATAGGAGAAGGACTATGAAGAACTAAAGTTCCCCACACCTTACTTCAACAAAAAGCCCATTGCTAAGGATTAGAGAACAGATGATGCGTGTGCAATGGAAACAAGATTCATCTGAGGAAGGAGGAAGAGGATCCTTATCCAGCCTGCCATCTACTAAATATATGATCTTAGCCAAGTCCTTAAATTACAAAAAAATTAGTTCTCTCGCCTACAAAGTGATGAGATATTATTTGAATATTCTCTAACCCTGATAATCCCTCGTGTGTGTATTGCGGATGGAACCCAGGCTTCTCACATGCTAAGAACTTGCTCTTCCTCTGAACTACATCCAAACTCCTCAATTTGATAGTCTTCATTCTCTAGCAATAGAATCTTGTACTCCAGCTGTATATCTCTCTTTTGTGAGCTCAGACTGCTATAACAAAAATCCATGTTTTGTGTCCCAAACAGCAAACATGTACTTCTCATGGTTCTGGAGACTGGAAAGTACAAAATTAAGACACTTTCATGTCTGATGTCTCATAAGGGCTGCTTCCTGGTTCATAAAGGCAACCTTGGCATAGAGTCTTCACCTTTTAGAAGGGACAAGAGAGGTCTCTGGGGCCATTTTTGCAAGGGAGCTAGTCCCATTCACGTTCACCCTCATGATCTAATTAATCATGTTCCACGCCAAAGACTACACTTCTTTGTACCATCTCATGAGGGTTAGAATCTCAGCATACAAGTTTAAAAGACCTAACCCTAACCCTAACCCAAACCTTCAGTCCATCCTCACTCCTGAACTTCTTGCTTGTTAACTGCCTGGGTTCTACATCAGGTAGTGCAAATATAACACCTTCATTACAGTTTAGAAACAGTTTAGGAACAGTTTAGAAG
Source organism: Cavia porcellus (assembly GCF_034190915.1). Classification (NCBI taxonomy): domain Eukaryota; kingdom Metazoa; phylum Chordata; class Mammalia; order Rodentia; family Caviidae; genus Cavia; species Cavia porcellus. The sequence continues at coordinate 74,208,989 of NW_026947494.1, read as the reverse complement.
CAGCTCACAAATCCCTTTGTCCAGGAGCATGAAGTGAAGTTATTTATGTGCAACATATATGTATCTATGCCCTTTGTATAAAGTTTTAGGTAAGAAATGTGAAATAAATTAACAAAAATCACAAGAAAAATATTTCTAAAAACTAAACCATGAGGGTAATCTATCCCTTCTAGGAGTTTAATATGTTACCAAACCATAAAATATAACAAACAGTATTGATATATTAATAGGGAAATTGGACAGAAGACATAGCCTGAAAATAATTGCGCATGCAGACTAGCACTTTTTTCAGGAAAGAAGGCAGCTTTGCTCCTCACCATCTCCCTAATGTGACAATGGAGACTTCTTTCACAATGCCTGCCTTTGGGGCTACTGACAACACCACGTATGGTATGGAATGTGCGGCATGACTGTAGGGGTTTGGTTCCCACAAGTGGGTTTTGCTCAATTTTAGTACCATACAGTGCTGAGACAAAGGAGAAGTCATATTTCACTGAGAAACTGAGAACACTCCTAAGCACAGGGGATTGATAACAGGATAATAAGGCCACAGAGCCCAAGTAGGTGCCTTTGGGAAGAGCACCTTGCATTTCCAATCAGGTGGCCCACAGCGGGTTATTTGTCAGAAAGCCCCTGTGATCGAGCCATTTTGCACACCACCAGCACATTACTATTTGTAAACAGGAAATATTTTCCTTGCAGTCTGCATTCAGTTTTGGCATTGTACAAATTATCACAATAAGATAGTGCCACCCAGATGCCAGATATGCAATTAGTTTTTGTAATCCCAGGATACTGGAGCAGGAATAATGGAGAGTAATACCATTTACTTAGCACCTATCCTCTCGCCAGGCACTATGCCAGTAATTCATATCCATAGTCAATCAAGTATTTATGAAATCATTTGCGTGGCTCCATTGTTATCACAGGTGCAGGGGAGAATCGTCATTAATGTTGCCCCAATGTTCCAGCACTCTGAGCTCAGTGGGGATGGTACAATTACAAGTGCCAAAGGAACATGAGGAGGGCATCTCCCCTCACCCTGGCTTCAGCAAACACTGCCAACAGGAGGCTCCTCCAAGATGGAAACTGATGGAGAAGGACAATGGAGTTATCATGTATCTGCAACAGGAAAAAGCTCCTCATGAAAGGCAGTGACATAAATTTGTTCAATCAAGTTATTGCCTGAGGAGCCAATTTTAAGCTATGTTATATGAAGCCCATTCATGCCCTATCACCAGTAGGCTTCTTACAAGTTTCCTCTTTTGTGGTTAATTGTGATATGACACGCTTGTTCCTCATTTCTTTTTTTTTGTCTTTTTCATTTTTTATTGGTACCAGGGATCAAACTCACAACTGCCTGCTTATGCCACTGAGCTAAATTCCCAGCCCCTTGTTCCTCATTCATTGACTCAAAATCCAATGCACTGTATAGCTATTGACCTCAATGTCTAATGATTAATGGCAAACTTATGTAAATAATTTCCCTCTTTCAAACATATATTCTTTAAAATAATGTATTAGCCAATTTTCTGGAACTCAATATCCAACAACCACAATTTAGGAAAGGAGAGTTTTCAGCTCATGGTTCAGGGGATTCAGTCCATGATCAGCTGACTTCAAGGCAGAAATGTCACAGCAGAAGGGAGGGTGGAGCGAAGATGTTCAGTTCATGGCAGGAAACAGCTCAGGGGAATCATGCTGGAGAATAATCATGGACCTCTTCAGTAACAAGGACAGGACGAAAATTCATGATCCAATATTTAGTTTTGTATCCGGCCCTTTCTTTAAACTCACAGTTCTGTGCTCTAATATCCCAAATCAGAAGAAATCTGACACAGAACATGCATTGCCTTCAGTATCAATTGCTTTTCTATCTTTAAGTACCATTTAGTTCAGTTTCCATAGCTCCTAGAGAACACTGACTTTTTTATCTGAAGTTGATTTTAATTCTCTCTGTCCCTTTTCTAAAATAAATGCAAAGTAGCCATTCCATTGCTCTAGTATTGCTTTGGAATCTGAAATAAGTCCTTGAAAGTCTCTTGGGTTAAGAGATGCTGAGTTTTATCCATATTGTGTTCAGTGATTGGAAACTCCTTTTGAGACCACTTTTTTTTAATTTAAAGAGAAAGAAACAAAAAAAAAAACACATGGAGAAGAAAAGGTAGAAATAATACAGAATTACAGAAAAATAAAAGGTAAGAAATCACCAGTGGAAAAGTTACATATTGTCATCTTAGAAATAGCTTTTCAGATTACAAAATTAAAGGATGTAAAGTGACATTCAAATAGTGACCCTGCCAACAGTTCTGCTCAGTGATCTAACAAAAACTTAGTAATATGGTTATCAGTCCTACACACTTGTTTTTTATCTTAAAGAGGGTAAGATTAAACATATCAAACCCGTTCAAAAAGAAACAATTTAAAGAAATATAGATTTCAAAGCAAGTCCACTGGAGATCTTCACTGTTTATCTAATTGTCTCTAGTTTCTTCCAAATAAATACACATCTTCACGCACATTAAATACATACTGCATATTATAGAACTAATCAAATCATCACAGGATGATGAAGGCTTTTTAGATCATTAAGATCTGACATTGGGGAAGACAATAATAACTACCATAGTGTCTCTCATTCTCTTCATAGTAGCTGTCCTTATCTTTATGTATGCTGAAAATGAACTTAAGAGACTAGACTAATATCACTCTGAACAGTGAATAATAATATTGCTAGATTTTATATCATAATGCTACAGAATTAGCATTGGGTTTCTTAGTGTCTCTTCTTCTTCAGAGTATCTGTTCATTACATCTTGCATTATACAATCTGTTCCTGTAAATAGTTTACAAAAAATCTTCCCATGTGTGAATTTCCACATGTATTTCTATCCTCTTTGTATTATAGGGAAAAACAAATCATAACAAAACAGCAAAACAAACTCCTAAAAAAACATGCAATGAAAAAGACACATAAGACCACAATATTAGATGGTCTACCATAGTTACTATGCTTTCTCTTGTTATTTTCAATAGACTTGTCCACATCATCAGGGTTAATATAGTTAAGCATAATATTACATAGCTATTTTTATAAAAACATAACTTTGAAAACATTGTAGGACTTGAGAGCTGTTAATAATCAAAACCAGTATGGATATCTTTTACATCTTGTCATCCTCAAAGTAGTTGCCTCTACCTTTACGGTTGATACTATCAAGCATACCAAATTCAAATAAAATCAGCCAAGGCAAATCCGTGGTCTAACAAATCAGATTCAAATAAGATCAGTCATAGTAAGACAATGTAAGGAATACAGGGTTTCAGTTTACGTTAATAGGAAATTAAGGATAGTTACCATGGTATAACCTGCTATTTTTGGGTCAGGTATCTGTGCTGTCAAATCTAATATGAATGGACAGACCGGAACAAATTAAATTCAAACTAAACAGAGAGATAAGACTACTGTAACTTTTAAATCCTGATACACTATTAACAATTACCTCTGCCTTTTTATAATGTATCAAAGTTATCTATACTAAAGATTATAGCTTACTGTCTCTGCCTCATGTCTGCTACTCCACTTTACTGCTATAATTTGTTCACCTTACTCTCTCATTTCACTGTCTGCCCTGTTCATTGAGGCCTCTCTGCCACTGTTGCTAGAATCCTGGTATCCCTTCCTCTCTCTCTAGAATGTCCTTCAGCACTCTCTGTAGTGTTGGGTTGGTGGCCATGAACTCCTACAGTTCCTCCTTGTCTTGGAAACATCTTATTTCTCCATTAATTTTGAGAGAGAATTTTTCTGGGTATATCAGTCTTGGTTGCAAATTATTTTCTTTCAGGGTTTGAAATATTTCCCCCCAAGCCCTTCTCAATTTAAGAGTTTGTGTTGATAAGTCTGTTGTTATTTTGATAATTTTCCCATTGTAGGTTATCTGCTTCTTTTCCCTGGCTGCTTTTAGTATTCTGTTCTTTTGGTGGATTTCTAGAATCTTGATTATTATATGCCTGGATGTAGTTCTGTTTTGGTTGTAGGTGACTGGAGTTCTGTATGCCTCATTTATCTGGATATCATTTCTTTTTCCTATATTTGGGAAGTTTTCCTTTATTATATTTGTGAATATTCTTTGTAGTTCATTTTTGGTTGCTCCTGCTTCCTTCCTCACATGCTTTATTCTTAAGTTATGTATCCTTTTGTCATCTTCTAGCCTTTGAATTGTTTCTTTCTGGTTCCTTGTTATTTTTAAGAAGTCTTTTCTTTCATGATCATATATCACAAATCTCTCTTCAAGTTTCAAAAGGCTAACTTTAGTTTCTGTCAAGGCATTTTGCCAGTGTTCAATGGAGTTTTTAGTTTCCAAGTAATCTCTTTGGATCTGTTTTATGTATTTTAGGTTATGTTTAAATTCTTCTTCATAAGTTTCTCTTTCTTTTCTGATTTCCTCTGTTCTTCCATCTGTATTCTCTTGGGCGGGGCTTATCATTTCTTTAATTAATCTCTTTATATCTTGCCTTACTTGGCTCAGAAGTAGTTTTAAGTTCATCTATGAGGTAATGAAGGTATTTCTTTATTTCCACTGATGCTGTGCCTAGTATTGGATGGTTACTGTGCTGGTTTTCTTCTGTGTTTACTTCTCCTGGGCTTATTTTCTCACGTTCAGCAGCTGGAGATTTTTTTTTATTTCTATCTGTTTTCATGGTTTCTGGTTTCTTTCACACTGGAGTATCCTGGGGGTCTCTGGCCCTCTCTGTATTGCTTAGGGCCTTTCCAAAGCACGCTGACTTGAGTTTTTGCTGCCCTCCCCAATTTGCTATTATCTGAGGTAGGCAGGGATGCAGGGATGGTACAAGCTAGCCTCTAGCCTCTGTGCCAGTCAATCCGCAAGTTAAGCTCTGCCCAAATGCCAGCTGTCCTCTATCAGACCTCTCTGCGTCAGGAGTGACTATCTGATGTCACCGTGGCACTGGGTCTTCCCAACTCCAAGATGTCTTCCACCAGTCCTCTCTGTGTCACTATTGCCGTCATGGCGCCGGGCTCTCCCCAACTCCAAGATGTCCTCCACCAGACCTCTCTGTGTCACTGATGCAGCCATGATGGTGGGCTCTGCCCAATTCCAAGATGTCCTCCAGCCAGTGGCAGCAGCCATGTGACCCAGTCCCTAGTACTCACTGGGACTCAATCCAGATCTTCCTCTTGTGTCCATTGCACATTGCGCCGCTTGTCTTCACTGCATTCCCGGCACATCAGGATCAGTCATAAAACTGTACAGTGTCCAGCTTCAGAGCTCCAGAGTTTCTCACAGTCTCCTCTGGCACAGCCAGGTGGCCCTGGCTGCTTCACAGGGTCCCAAGTCTCAATTTCCAGCAGTCACCAAAAGCCAATACAGCTTTTCCTCTTGGATCCACAGGTCAGTATGCTGCATTAAGGGTGTGGGATTCGCAGACTCCTGTTATCGGCAGCTGTGGTCTAGCACAACCTTAAATCTTCCAGTTGTGCCTAGTACAGCATGAAAAAGGGCTCAGTGAGTACATCGGACTTCAACTCTCCATCCACGCTTTTCCTTCCTTTTCCTAGTTTTATTTTTCCCTTTGGTTACTGCCTTGGTTAATAAGAATCATTATCCATTCATCTGGCCCTCTCCATGTTGTCATATTCTAGCATCTAATATGATTTCTCCACAGAGACTCTCCGCCCAGTCCCCTAGCAAGCCACCATTTTTGAAACTCCGACTGATACCATTTTTGTTGTGCTCATTTTTCATTCCTGGGAGCTCTAGCCCATCCTCTTTTGGCTTCTGATCACTCTCATGACTGTCTCAGAGCTCCTCCTTTGCTTTTCTTTTGCTTTCTGTAACTATGTCATGTATACATTGAGACACTGTTCTTCATTACCCTTCCCTACAGTGTGCTTCTACAGCTTTGTTATCACATCCTGACACATACCAGTAACTTCATTTCCACAGTTGCACTTTCTCCAGCTCTTTTGATGTTTAGACAAAATGACATTGCTTTGTCACTCTTACTTAGATGAATTGATCAGGATACCAGGATAAAATGACATTTTCAAAACCACTTACTTTTTCCTAGGGTTGGTTTGAAAACCCATGAAATATGTCCATGGAATTATAGGAGTGAAATTAAATTAAGTAGTTCCTCTATTTGGACAATTTTACCTTCATATTTATTATGCTTTTCATATTTATTATGCTTTCTCAGCTACAAATGTGATATTTATCTGTTACTAAAATGAATTCATTTCCCATGATTATGCCATGTTTCTTTTTCATTTAGCTATCTTGTTTGGGACCCTTGGAATCTCTCTTGAAATAAACAGGCTACGAGAGCCAAAGTATGAGGTGCAGTAAGCAGTGGCATCCACTCCCTGTCTGCCATCTGGTTGCTTGGCAAGGTTGAATGGTGTAGGGCTGAGCTGCAACCCATCTTCATGGAGTCCTGCTGCAGGACATCAACCTCTGTGGGAAAAGTAGGTTTTCAAACCTTCTTCAGAAAAGTAGATTTTTAAAAAGTGATCCCTAGGTTTGTGAGATAAGAAAAACAAGAGGACCAGCTAAGATAGTTGGGGACAAAGTTAAATTGTGTGGACACATTGGATTTGGGAGTCTGCAGAATAGCTAAGCATGGGAAATTACAGAAGGCTATTAACTCAAAGCAGAAATGTGAGTGAAACACAGAGACACACCAATCAGTTACTACAAGTGTCTTAGTTACTTTTTACTCACCGCTGAGACAGAATACCTGAAGCCCAAAGCTGGGAAACAAAAGGTTTATTTCTTACAGTTTTTAGAGGTTTCAGTCCACACTCAGTTGGCTCCAAGGCAGGCAGGCATGGCTGGGCCACAGTTCATGGCAGCTGCAAATAGCAAGCCAGAACCAGCAAGGAGCAAGACACACCTTCTTCCTGCCATTACATCACATCCTGGCTCCATCCCTTTGTGGGTGGAGCACTGACACCATCAATCTAAGCACTATACAATGAACCATCACAAATGAACAATGCAAACTCATGAGGCCTGGGGGCCACAGACATAAACCATGACATTTTACCCCTGGTCCCCAGGACTCATGCACATCCTTTATATAAAAGACATTTAGTCTACCTCCAAGAGTTGCCAAAGTCCTAATTTTTAGCATTGCTGAAAAGTCCAAGTCCCAAGTCTCCTCCAAGATCTATGGCAAACTCTTAACTGTAAACCCCTGTACAAATGAAACAAGGTTAAATATTTCTGAAATGCAAAGGCACAAGATAAACATTACCATTTCAAAAGTTACAAACAGAGGACTATAAAGCATTGGACACAAAGCAAGTCCAACATCCAGCAGGACAAATATTAAGTCCTAGAGTTCTACACTCAGCATCTGAAGCAATCTGGTTGCAAGCTCCAAAAGGCTTGGGTGATTCCATCCCCATGGCACTTCCAGCGATTTCAACTCCCACAGCTTTTCTCTTAAATCCTCTCTGCTCGTTTTTTGTAGCTTCCCTTGGATCATCCACATTTCTGGCTTTTTTTAAACTTTTGGGGTCCCCCCTGTACCTTTGGCTTCATCTTTACATCTTTACAAACTGCCCTCTCAGGGGCACACTGCTTGGCCTCCCAGGCCCTTTGCAATCGAGGTGGAAGCCGTCTTACCCTCAGAATTTGTGCATTTTTTTTTTTTTTGCATCTAAAATCAGCACCTTGTGGAGGCCGCCAAGATCTGGTGCTAGCTAAAGCAGTAGCCAGGCTTTTCTCTTTTTTGGCTGTAGGGGTCAGTTGCCTGGATTGCAGGGCTCTGTTTACCTGACTGTGACGAAAAGCTTTTCTGTGTTGCTGCCATTTTGGAAACTCATGTGGCCTCTGCCGCCATTTTGGAACCTCATGTGGCCTCTGTCACCATTTTGGAACTTCACTTGGCCTCTGTTGCCATTTTGGAGCATGGCACTCTGTAGCTTTTTTCTCTGAGCAAATTTTTTCACCTTTGCTGTGAGGCTGCAAAGGGTGGGGACTCACTTCCTGGGGATGCCCTGGGGCCATCTTTTTTATCTTTCTGTTTCTCCTCAGGAATCAAAATCTCAACTCTGTCTTTACAATCCACAGCCTTCCTGGAATTTTCCTTTTGGCCAATCTCACAGTATTGCAAATTATCCTGCTGGGCTGTTATCTCTTATTTTCATAAAGCTAGCTAACAGCCCCCAACAATAGCCACAAGCCACAGACTCAATATTTGATTGCTTTTTAATTTTCTTTTCAAGATTAATCAGTCCATTGCCCTTTGTCTCAATCTCAGGCAAAGTCCCTGGGCAGGAGCAAAATGCAGACAAACTTTCTGCCAAGCCATAACACACATCATGTGGAGTCCAACAACCAATGCAGTCTTTTTTTCCAGCAGAAACCTCCCAAGCCTTGTCTTTACCATGAGACTTTCTATCAGCCTTTTGGTCTCCTGAACTCTGACCAGTATCTCCTCTACAGAACAGCCTAAGCAGCTCCAGCTGTATGCATCCAGGCAACATGTCTGAACCTTTCCAAAGTCGGCTCACAAGCCATTTCCAAAGCCTCTCGAAAAACATGGCCAGGTATAGTCACAGCAAACGGCCCCACTCCCGGTACCAAATTCTGTCTTAGTTACTTTTTACTTGTTGCTGAGACAAAATGTCTGAAGCCCAAGTTGAGAAACAAAAGATTTATTTCTTACAGTTTTTGGAGGTTTCAGTCCACATTCAGTTGGCTCCAAGGCAGGCGGGCATGGCTGGGCCGCAGTTCATGGTGGCTGCAAATAGCAAGCTGGACAGCAAAGAGCAAGACACACCTTCTTCCTGCCATTACATCACATCCTGGCTCCACCCCTATGTGGGTGGAGCACTGACACCATCAATCTAAGCACTATACAATGAACCATCACAAATGAACAATGCAAACTCATGAGGCCTGGGGGCCACAGACATAAACCATGACAACAAGTCACTAGCATAGGAACATTTGAGCTCCAAAACTTTCATAGATACACACATTACAAACATCTGCAGATGCAAACAGTTTGCAGGAGCAGCTCACATGTCTGCAGACATTTTCACAGTTGTGCTGCTATGTGATTACTACAGAGTGCAGTAGACCATAATCAGAGCCCATGATGTCCAGAAGCAGGAGGAAAAGCAGTGGTGATGTGCAGGGGGCTGCCAGGAAGCACAAAGCAACACACAAGTGCATTGTGTCAAAGGTGTGTAAGGCTCACTTTGTCAGACATAGGAATAAGTCCAATTTATGAACATTCTCCCCCAACCAGAGCTCGTCCTTAAGTCTGGGACTCACCTATCATACAGTAGAGAAGCAATGCACACGGAGGGAGGAGGCCTGAAAAGGTGCTCTGAGGACCACCTACATTGCCTTAAAGAATGAATGTAGAAATAAGAATACCCAATGGAAATAAAAAAGGATTAAACTGAGACACCAAAGTAAAAGCAGAGTAAAAGAGTATCACAGACAAAAATAAAAGAAAACAAATCAAGGTAGCCTTAGTAATATGGTTATCAATCCTATACATGTAAACGTATACACATTTATCCATATCTCCATTTATGTTTAGATTAAACAAACCAAAGCAAACTAAAATCACTCTGAACAAAGAATAATAGTATTGCTGGACTTCACATAATGACACTCCTGAATCAGCATTGTATATATTACCTATTAGGTATATGTTGTAATGCATTTCATATTTAGTTAGACCAGTTTTAATTGCTGAAAAGAGTGACTTTTTCCTCAATTAATTAGTTTGGCCCCGTTTCTGAGAATCATTTTATCTTACATGTGAAGCCCATTTCTGAACTTCATTCTATAGGTATATTCTTATACCATCGTGAATCCTAAAATCAATTTTATCCTCAAAATATTTTGTAATCTCATACACATTTTAGAATAGGATTGTGAATTTCTGCTTTCCCCCACAAAACAAAGTCTGCTGAGACTTTTTAAAAATAGAATTACATAGAATTTGTGAACCTAACAATGTTTAATCTATTAATTTATATTTGTAGTGTATAGATTTTGCATATTGTCAATATTATGTTTTTCAAAATATGAATAGATATATAGGTCTGTTTAAATGTCATCCAGCAAAGCATTATAATTTTCAGCACCTTGGTCTTGCACATGTAACACACATTAAATGCTGAGAATATTCAACTTAATCACAAAACATAAAAACATCTGTAGTTTGTCCAACATTGGCAAAAACTTTTGAAATATTTTAAGAACAGTCAATTTAATGAGAAAATTTGTTAACAGATAATTTATAAGATACATTAGGTACAAATAAATAGTTACAAAATAGAACATTTGTGTGTTCAATGCAAGCAGAAAAGAATGGAAGGAGTAAAATATATCAGTATTCATAAGGCACTTGGATGCTAAATATTCATGATACACTAGAGGTACTTAATAGCCAGAATATGTTAAATATGTATAAGATGTATATGGTACTAAAAATACATCAGCATAAAATATTCCAGATTCACTAAATATTTACGCATTTAATATACATTCTGTATTAAATACAATATTCCTGAGGTCTTAATTTGCTACTCACTGGTGACATCCATGTTGGCCCCAGGAAACACAAAACCCATAGCTACACCTGTGACCTGTGTCTGTGTCTTTCCAGTAAAGCAAGGCTGTCCCACTGGCCTGGAGCCCCTCTCAGGCCCCAGGTATTGTCTCTGTTACCACACCATTGCTTGGGAAGCTAATGATGCCCTCAGAGGCAGACAAGTGAATGGAGCATAGCTCAGACCTCAGGCAAGCGGAGCCCTTCAAACAGTTTCACCCTCTCCCAAATTGTATTTAAAAAATCTAAACAGAGCAAGGAAAACAACATGGGCTTCAAATCATGATACAAGATTCACAATGTCCTCTGCCTTCCCTTTTTAGACAATTCCTCCCCTTTCACCTTCACAAGGTGCATTGTACATTTTGTATCCCACTAACTACTTTAGATTTTAGATTAGGGAGGCAACCCACCATTTTCCTAAGTCGTTCTGAACCTTTTTACTCCTGAGCTTGATCTCAGGTTGTATCCATTTACCTACAAGAGCCTCAAGGTTTTCTCTGCTTATACCTGGGTAGTTTTCCATTGAATAAAAGTGCTATGTCTTTCCAGCCAATCTGCAGCTGAAGGGCGAGCTACTCCCACTTTTTTCTGGTTCCCTCTCACATAGAGCATTATTTTCTCATCTTTGACTTTCAATCTGTAAATCCTCTTTCAGATTAATTATATTTCCTATACAGAGCATCTTTATGGACCCTATCTCCTGATCCACTCTGCCTGTGTTTCTTTTTATTAGTGTCTGGAGGCCATCCATGTTAGCAATTATAGCCAACCTTCTCTGCCTCATCTCTGCCATGCTATTTTTCTGTCATTGTTTGTCTACTTTTCCCCTTTATCCTACTGTCTGCCCCATTCAGTGAGCCCCTCTGCTGCTGTTCCTGAAGCCAAGGTCTTTTTTCTCTCTCTCTAGAATGTTCTTCAGCATTTTTGGTAGGGTTGGATTGGTGTTCATGATCTCCCCCAGTTCCTCTTTGTCATAGAAGCATCTTATTTCTCCATTGATTTTGAGAGATAGTTTTTCAGGCTACATCAATCTGGGTTGGAGGTTATTTTCTTTCAGGACTTGGAATATTTTACTTCCAAGCTCTTCTTGATTTGACGGTTTGTGTCGAGAAGTCTGTTGTGATTCTGATGGGTTTTTCCTTTGTAGATGATCTATTTCTTTTCTCTGATGGCTTTTAACATTCTGTTCTTGTGATGGATTTCTAGGCTCTTGATTATTATATGTCTGGGTATAGATGGGGTTTTGGTATTATGGTAAATGTATATTTTAAATTTACCAACTAGTGTCAGTACATAGAAATAATGCAACTGAGTCCTATTACCTTGTTAAATTCACTTATTAATTCTGAGATCTCTTTGTCTCTGTCTGTCTCTGTCTCTCTCTCTCTCTCTCTCTCTCTCTCTCTCTCTCTCTCTCTCTCTCTCTTTATTCTCCTTAGGGTTATTTTTCTAAAATGCATGCCAAGCAGTTGTGCTATCTGTAAATACAGTGTCACTATTTTACGGATGTATGTTTCTGTGTGTACATATATTTGTGGTACTGGGGATTGATGTAGGGCCTCCACACTGAGCTATACCTCCAGTCACTTTTCACTCTTTTATTTTGAAACAGGATCTCACTAAGTTGTCCAGGCTGGGCTCAAACATGCAGTTCTCTGGTTCAGCCTCCAAGAAGGCTGGACTTACAGGTATGCACCACCACACTCATTACACTTTAAGTTAGAATCTAACTGAATTTTTCCTTGTCTTCATTAACTAGCCTTATTTCAAATGATGCTGAATAGAAATGCTGAGAGTGGATTTCTATGCCTTGCTGCTTTCCTGTTATGGTTTATATCTAGCTAATCCCCCTAAAGCCTCCTGGGCTCTTAAATGGAGATCTGAAGAGGTAACTGGCTCACAGGAGCATGATATTCATCAGTGGATAGCTGTTTTGTTTTGATTGACTCTGTTCTGTTTCATTTAGCTTGGTTTTGTTCTCTTCAAAGAACAAGAGAAAATACCACCTCTTTTTTATTCATTCCTTGATCAATAGGCACTTGGGTTATTTCCAAGATCTATTACAAATTGTGTTGCTATAAACATGGGTGCACATATATCACTGTGGTGTGATGTTTTCAGTTCTTCTGGGAAAATGCCCATAAGGGGGTCTCTAATTCTAGCTTTTTGAGGAACCTCCACACTGATTTCCATAGTGATTGCATGAGTCTCTACTCCCACCAACAGTGGAGAAGAGTTTCTTTTTTCCCCACAGTCCTGCCAGCATTTGTTATTGGTTGATTTCTTGATGATAGCCATTCTTTTTGGAATGAGATGAAATTTCATTGATGTTTTAATTTTCATCTCTTAAATGACCAATTATGTTGAATATTTTTCATATATTTAGTCTCCATTTGTATACCTTCATCTCAGAAGTGTGTATTCATCTCAGATGCTCATTTTTGGATTGAGTCTTTGAACTGAGGGGATCTGATTTTTTTCTCAATTCCTTATATGTTCTAGCTATAATTCATTTGTTTGAGGAACAACAGGCTATCAGTTTTTCCCCACTTTGTGGAATGTCTTTTTGTTTTGTTAGTGATTTCTTTTGTTGTACAAAGCTTTTTAATATAGTGAGATCTCACTTATTGATTCTTCGTAGTATTTCCCATGTATTCTGTTTTGTTCACAAAGTCTCTGCTTATACCTACATCTTCCAGATTTCTTCCTATTTTCTCTTCCAGTATATTTAGTGTTTCTGTTTTAATACTTAGATCTTTGATCCATTTTGACTTTAGTGCATGTCGATAAGCATGAGTCTAGTTTTAGTGTTTGACATTTGGAGAGCCAGTTTTTCCAGCAACATTTATCAAAGAGACTATCTTATTTCAGTGAACATATTTAAGTCCTATTTCAAAAATAATGTGATTTAATGTGCTGATAATTGCATCTGAATCTTTTATTTTGCTCCACTTACCCTCAGGCCTGTTTTTATGAATACCATGATGATTTTATCATAGTAGCTTTATAGTATAATTTCAGGTCAAGGATTATAATGCCTCCTGACTTGCCTTTGTTGACCAGAATTACTTTGCTATTTTAGTCTCTTCTGGTTCTAAATGAATTTCAGGAATGATTTCTCTAGAACTGTGAGGTATGCTAATGGTATTTTGATTGGAATTTCATTAAATCTATATAATTCTTTTGAGAGAATAGTCATTTTCTCTATATTGGTTCTTCCTCTCCATGAGCAAGGGATAGTTTTTCATTTTCTGACATCTTCTTTAATCTCCTTTTTCTGAATATTGTAATTTTCAATATTGAGATGTTTTACCTCTTCATTAGATTGATTCCTAAGAATTTCATTTTTTGGATGCTATTGTAATAGATGTGGTTTCCCTAATTTCTCTCTCAGTGAGTTTGTTGCTTGTGTATGGGGAAGCTACTGATTTTTGAATACTGACTTCATATCCAGCTATACCACTGAATTGAGTTATTAAATCTACAAGTCTTTTTGTAAAGTTTCTGGGGTCTTCTACATAGAGTACCCATGTCATCTGCAATTAATGGTAATTTAACTTCTTCCTTTCTTATCTTATTCCTTTTATTTCTTTCTCTTGTCTAATTGCTCTGGGTAATGTTTCCAGAATGACATTGAAAAAGAGTGATAACTGAGGAGATTCTTGTCCTGTTTCTGATTTTAGAGTGAAAGCTTTCAGTTTTTGGCCATTTAGTGTGATGTTAGCTGTTGGTTTTCCATAGATGGCTTTTATCAGATTAAGATAAAGAGCCTCTATTTCAATTTTCTGTAGAGTTTTTATCATTATTCTCTCAATTTGTTGTAGATTTCAACAGTGAGTCTCTGAGGATCTGGGTTTTTATTTGTTGGTAAGTTTTTAATTACATTTTAAATTTCATTGACTGCTTTGGGGTTATTTAGAATTTTTATGATTTTGAGCTATATTTGGCAAGTTAATTGTGTTAGGAATTTGTGCAATTCTTCTGTGCTTTTCATCTTATTAGACTATAGGTTCTCATCATACTTATTGATCTTATGAATTTCTGTAGGATCCATTATGATTTCCCCCTTTTTATTCCTAATTACTTAAATTTGAGTTTTTTCTTTCCTCTTTTTGATGAGATTGGATAATTCTGTGTCAAGTTCATTAATTTTTTCAATGAACAAATTTTTGATTTATTGATTCTTTGTATTGTTTTTTAGTCTCAATTGCATTCATTTCTGCTTTTATCTTTACAATTTCCCTCCTATTAACTTTGGGTTTGACTTGTCCTTTCACCAGAAGTCTGAGGTTCAACATTAGGTCATTTGTTTAAGCTCATTCTGTTTTCCTGATGTGAGAATTTATCCCTATAAGCAACCGTTGCTTTAGTCACATCAAATAAATTTTGTAATGTGTATTGTGATTTGATTATCATTAACCTGAAAATATTCTTTTATTTCCCTTGTGATTTCTTCTTTACTGATGATGTATTTATGAATGCACTCTTAAATTTTTGAATATTTCAGAAATTTTGAAGGTATCGTATTGTTATTGGCTTCCATTGAAATTCTGTTGTAGTCAGAATACATACTCTGGAGATTTCAGTATTTTAAGATTGTATTATACTTTAGCATATATTTTAGTAAACATTCCATAAAAACTTGAAAAAATATGTTTTTTATTAAAGTGCTCTGTGAATAAACACTTAGATAAGTTGATTAATACTGCTTTCAGATTTTTAAATTGTTATCAGCATTTTTCCCATTTCTTCTAGAAAGCAGTGTTAATCCCTCCAGCCACTGTGTGATTGTGGAGATGTCCATTGCTTCCTTTATGGCAGTTTTCTTCATAGATTATGGTTTAGTGCATACATATTTAGAATGTTTGTGATTTCCTATCTGATTCACCTTTTTATCATTTAAAACAGTTCTTTTCTTAGGTAGTCTTCTTTGCCTTGAATTCTGTCTTATCTGATATTACTACAGTCACATCAGTTTTCTTAAGTTTACCCTTTGTATGATATATTTTATTATTTTATTTCTAATCTGCATATTTACATTTAAAGCACATCTCTATGCACAATATATAATTAAATATTTATTATAGATTAGGTTCTCCAAAAGCATTCATTCACCTGAGGGGGGGGCCTCAGAAACATATGTGGCCTGTCAATGTTATCCCACTCTAAGCTGACGTGGCCAGGTCTTCAAGGCCCTTCAGTAACTGAACATGGACCACAGCTGAAACGGCACACTTTGGGTAAGGTGATTCTCTGCAGCCTGAGAGCAAATAGGGCAAAAAATATTTCCTTCAAGCTGGGCTGGTAGAGCACTGTCATGACTGCTCCACTCTTGGCTTTTATCCATTTTTGTCTTTAAGTGGAATATTGGTCCATTTACATTTAATACAGTTATTGAAATGACTAAGTCTTACTTCATCATCTTTTTACTTATTTTCTTTTATTTTGTATATTTTCTTGTTTATCTTATTTTCGCTAGGTTAAATCAAGCCCTTTCTAGTATTCCATTTGATTCCTGCATTAGCTTTTAAACTACATTGTCATGGTTTATGTTTGTGTCCCCCAGGCCTCATGAGTTTGCATTGTTCATATGTGATGGTTCATTGTATAGTGCTTGGATTGATGGTGTCAGTGCTCCACCCACATAGGGGTGGAGCCAGGATGTGATGTAATGGCAGGAAGAAGGTATGTCTTTCTCTTTGCTGATTCGAGTTTGCTGTGGGCGGCCGCCATGAACTGCAGCCCAGCCATGCCTGCCTGTCTTGGAGCCAACTGAGTGTGGACTGAAACCTCCAAAAACTGTAAGAAATAAACCTTTCCTTTCCCAACCTTGGGCTTCAGGTATTTTGTCTCAGCGATGAGCATAAAGTAACTAAGACATACATCTATCATTATTATCATGTAGTTGGTCTACTTCTTCCACTACAAATCACAGGCAGAACTCCATTAGGAGCCACATAGAGCAACATGGACCAGATTTATTCGCCTGTTTGAAACTAGAAATTGAACAAAGCTTGTTAAACCATTTTGTAGATATTGGATACCAGGTAGTGCTGTCTATTGTTCATGTCTGAAAATGCTTGCCTGATCTACTGTGTCTAATTTTATAGCTGTTTACAGTGGGAAGACAAAATCCTTTGATTGCTAAATTTTGTCATTAATCATAACTAATATTGGCAGAGTACTTTCACATCATTTTTATTACTCAATATTTACTTATCAAGTTAAGGAATTTGATTTGCTTCATTCTTCACAACAGTTGTATGAGATCTATACTGGTCTTCATATTTAATAAATAAGGAAATTTAGATAGTGTATCTAGTGCTAGTCAATGACACATGACGGTTAGATTTCTAGCTGTGACACATTTCCTCTCCAGCTTTATCATTCCAGCAACAATGTTTTGAGGCAGGTTCAAAAGTGTCGGATGGTTCATAACCTTGCCAAAACCCCCAGTCATTAAATACTTAATGCAGTCCCTTTGTCTTCAGATATGAATGGTATCAAAAATAATGAGCATCCAGTCATACAGAAGGATAAGCTTGAGGCTTTTATAGGTAAATGGATGCAATTAGAGACCACATTCAGGAGTGGAATAAATCAGACACACACATGTAAGTATCATATTGGTCCCCTGGTGTGAAGGATTGAAAGAGTAAATAAGATCCAAATGCTTAATAGACAATGTGAAATGGGAAGAAATTGTCCCAAAAAGAGAAAACAACTAGGATTGGGGGAAGAGAAAAGGAAGGAAAGCGGGGGCGGGGGGGGGGGAGAATACAAATACCACTAGCTTCTGTTCATTCATTGAAAAGAAAGATTCGTACTAATATCATTTGGAGAATTTTATAAACTCACATGTTGTGCACTAACTACTTTAAAGGTAACAATACTCCATGAATTGTTATTCTATTATTTGTTATAAATTTTTGCTTTAACTTTTTCTATAAAATAAAAAAGAGAATTATCAAATGAGGCCCATTTCCACTGCTGCTACATATTCAAAAGCAATGTTTCATTAGAAATAAGCTCATAAGAACACATCCACATCTGCAACTGGAGTGACATTCCAGAAGCCCTTTGCAGCGATTGCCACTGCACGTTAAGGAGCAGTGGGTCCCAGGGGTGCTTTGTTAAGCCACACTTTTGGTACTACTGTAAATAGATAACATTATTGCATCTGAGAGCACTTTCAATTATTCCCTCTGATTGTGCGTGATCATCCCGGCAGTTTTGGTGACAGAATGAGTAGTCTAGCCAGCAGCTGCAAAGCACACTTGGCCCCCAGACATGAGGCTTGATTAAGAACTCAGTCAGTTCTCATCAGCAATAATTGTCCAGTCATCACTGAAAAGCATTCTAGGAAAGCAGAGATTATACTTCCTGGTGCCTCCCTATTCATCTTCCTGAAACTCTTATTGAGCATACCAAAAAAGAAAATATTACAGTAGTGTGGAAGGTCATGCCCTGCCCACCAATGCTGTCAACCTGGAAGATTCCCTGATGAGGGTAACAGAATAAATAAAAATGAGAGGATTATGAATGGACTCTCTTCTGGGATGTGAGAGTAGCTGTCACTTGGTGATGGAGTTGATTTATTTACAGCCCCTGATGCTCCAAAGAATGATCACTGGGTGTCACTTGGCACTAGGTTTAAAGAAGACAGTAAACCTTGATTAACCAGAAGCATAAACCTAGCAGAATTCTTTATAACTTATGACTTTTGGGGTGAAAGTATGGGTCATATGGAAACCAAACAGTCATCACTGCTTTATGATTTTTATGATTTATTCAAAGAATGACTTGCCAGTCATGCCCTGAAGTCAGTATAGACTTGGCTATATTTTGTACGCATTTTCCAAAAGAAACCAGCACAAAAAAGTATAGATGTTATCATGGCCTCAGGGCATTACAATAGCTTTATCCTTCAAAAAGAGATTCATTTTGTTCAGAACGTTGTACTTTCTAAGTCACAAGCTCTCAGAGGCTGAAACACACATTTTGGACAGATGTTACAGCAACAAAAAATATGCAGGCTAACCCGTAAGTAATGAGCTAAGTTCATCAAAACATCTAGTCACTCTATCCTCTGCCTTTTATTTCCCACGGGAAGGGAAAATAAAATATTTCTCTGGATGGGAGATTAGCAGTCCTAAACGGGTGATAGTTCTTATTCCTCTTTTGGCAGGGCCTCTGCTGTGAAAGCCTCCCCTCTCTGCTCCTCCTTCTCCCCTCCAGTTGCCACAATGGATCAGGGGTCTGCTGTTACTACTGGTTTGCGTTCAGCACTTTGATATGACTTTGGTGGAGCCCTATTTATGATACATCATTTATTTATCCCGCCATCCATCCACAGTCATTCATCCATCCATTTACAAAAGCTTTTTGAACAGGTACTCTTGAGATAGCTAAATGAACAAGCCACAGACAGGTTCATAACTCAAATAACCACCTGGGTTTATAGTCAGATACACTCCAGTTTACAGAGACAGATGAGGGAAATACTGTGAGTTCACACAGATGTCATGAAATTCCATGGAACCCTTGGAGCTCTGGAACAAGTGGGATTCAACAAAATTTCCTAGAAAATCATTTTGGCTGAGCCTTGAGCAACAGTGCTAACTCTCCAGGCTTACAAGTACCACCAGCCTCCTTCCAACAAGCAAATTTGTCCTGTGCGTGTTCTCTGTTTTTCACCTCAGGACAATGGCAACAGATTGCCCACATGCATCATCACTGCAGGTGCATCATTCCGCCTCCTTCAAACGACTATATCATTTTGGAGTAGAAAAATCCAGGATCGAGGTGGTCCCCATGACCATTAAGATGCCCTACTGGCCGCACGCTAAGAACACAGCAGTCAGTGGTGAGTCTGCCTTCATTTAGATCTCCTGTAACCTAAAAAGAATTCAAGAGACTAGCCAAATGTCAGACATCAGCCTACATGGGGACAAGACAGATGGCATAACAACTATTCACATTAGCATAAAATTTTATGGATATGCAAGTAGGCTTTATAGAATGGCAGAACAAGAGATGCCTTAGATACTTATGTTTTGCAGTATTCACTGCTAAACATAGACCATACCTTAATGGACTTCTAGAAAACTGCCAGGTTCTTAGTTTTCATGGATCTAACCCATAGCTCATGTAATTTATTAAGACATTTACCTTTCAAGTATAGGGTAAGGCTGGCTCTTTGGATTCATGCAGGGACCTACAAATGGAATTTTTAGTCAATTTACTTATGTGAAAGATGAGTGGAAAACAAAGTAAGGAATCACAGGTAGGATCCAGGGACGAGGTAAGAGGTGAGGGGGGAGGCAGTTTACATTATTCCATAGTCAGGATCCTTGTGTTTACTGTTCCCCCCACCTGTAGTGTTATTCCTTGAGTCCCATCAAGACTAACTGATACCTTCTCATTAGCATCATCTTAAGTGGTACCTTCTAAGAAAAGCCAAGGATAATGTCGTTGTATAACCATCCTGATTTTTATTGGTTAAGTTGCTTCCATTTCCCATTAGATTGTAAACTCAGGGAAGGATAAGAGAGCCGTGTTGAGCTAAAAAGTCTGTACCTAGAAACATAACTGCACATGTTAGGGGACCAATCAATACTTGGTAGATTAATGCCAGTTCAAAGAAACAGTTGGGAGCCTTGGCAGGAGACGAGATTCCAGCACCTGCCAAGGCTTGTGGAGCTGAAATAACAGGGTGGTGACATTTCTCATAAACGAACTTTATCCAAAATGGTAACTCAGTCAATTAGTATTCTCATAAATAAAAAGGACATAAATATTAACCAAGAGGAACAATGAGCCATCACTTCAAATGATGCTTCAAAGAGGAAGTGAAGTTTTCTTTCATAGCAGGATTCATCACCACAGCGTGCATGGACCATTTTATTTTTGTAGAACATTTAAAAAGAACCTGAATCCTTCTGAATACAACATCAATATGAAATTATTTTATGCTGTCTAAAGGATGATTACTAAAGCTTGAGAACCATCATTAAATAAGATAAACATGCCAATAAACTACTGTGACTGTAAAAACTGTCTAATTTTTTCTTTAATTTCATCTGTGATCCATTGATTGTTCAGGAGACCAGTTAGACAAGAGGAAGGAATAAAAGGAAAGAAGGAAAGAGAAAAGTTAAATTATTGTTATTTGCAGATTACATGAACAGAGGACCCCGAGAAAGCACCAAAAGACTTCCACATTTAATAACCAAATGCAGAAGTGTAGCTGAATACAAAATTAGCACTCAGAGACCAACAGCCTTCCTGTACAGAAGCAACAAACTCACTGAGAGAGAAATTAGGGTAACAACACATTTCACAATAGCATCCAAAAAACATGAAATATATAATAATCAATCTAATGAAGGATGTAAAAAAATCTCTACATTGGAAACTCCAGTACTCTGAAAAAGGAGATTGAAGGTGATATTAGAAAATGGAAAGACATCATCCCTTGTTCTTGGGTAGGAAGAACCAGTATAGTGAAAATGACCAAACTTCTATAACTGTTATACAGATTCAATGTAATTCCCATCAAAATTCCATTAGAGTATCTCACAGAATTAGAGAAAACAATTCTAAAATTCATCTGGAACCAGAAGAGATCTAGAAGAGTAAGAGTAATTCTGGGCAGCAAAGGCAAGGCAGGGGGCATCACAATCCCTGACTTGAAATTATACTATAAAGCCACTGTGACAAAAAGAAAGAAAGAAAAAGAGAAAGAAAGAAAAGAAAAAAGAAACAAAAAAATGCATGGTGCTGGAAAAAAGAACATACCTAAAGATCAATAGAACAAATCAGAGGATGCAGAAACAACTCCAGACCCTCTAAGCCACCTTATCTTTGACAAAGGTGCCAAACACACCCACTGGAAGGAGGAACGCCTCTTTAATAAATGGAGCTAGAAAACCTGGCTCTGCACATGCCAAAAATTAAAACTGAACCCATATCTTTCACTATGCACTAAACTAAATTTGGAATAAATCAAATATTTAAATATTAAAACAGAAACATTAAATCTACTAGAAAATAGAATAGGTAAAATTCTTGAAGAAATTGGGGTAGGGGGCTGGGGGTTTAGCTCAGCGGCATAAGCACCTGCCTTGCAAGCAGGCGGTCGTGAGTTCGATCCCCGGTACCGATAAAAATGAAAAAGACAAAAAAAAAAAAAAAAGAAAGAAATTGGGGTAGGCAAAGACTTTAAGAATGAAACCCTGATCATACAGAAAATATCACAAAGAATCAACAAATAGGATCTCATCCTATTAAAAAGCTTTTTCACAGCAAGACAAACAACCAATAGAGTGGAAAGACAACCCACAATGCAGGAAAAAATGTACGCCAGCTGTTTCACAAAGAATTACTACTGAGAATATATAAGGAACTAAAAAAATCAAACCTCCCAAATGTAAAGACCCAATCCAAAAATGGGCATCTGAGATGAACACACACTTCTCAGCTGAAGAAATACAAACAACAAATAAAAATATGAAAAAATGTCCAACATCACTGGACATTCGAGTGATGCAAATTAAAACAACACTTTCCCTAGAAAGAATGGTCATTATCAAGATATCAACCAATAATAAATGCTGGAGAAGCTGTGGGGGAAAAGGAAATCTTTTCCACCTTAATGGGAGTGTAGACTGGGTGCAACCCTTGTGGAAATCTGTGTGGAGTTTCCTCAAAAATGGAGATCAGTGGAAGTCCCACTTGAGTCAGCTATTTCCCTTCTGGATATCTTCCCAGAAGAATTAAAAATATCACATCACAGAAATATAGGTGCACCCACATTCATAGAAGCACAATTTGTAATAGCTAGATCTTGTAAACAACCTAAATGCCCATCAACTAAAGAATGGATTTTTTAAAATGTGGTATTTTTATACAATGGAGTTCTACTCTGCCATAGAGAAGGATAAACATGAGACTTTTGTAGGTAAATAGTTGCAACTCAAGACTTCCATGTGTAAACACACTATATTGTCACCCTAGTGTAAGAAACTGAAAAAAAATATATATATATGATTTTATACATATATATGATTGTTGAGATAGTTATATGACTAATTTCTCTTTGTTCACTGAAAAGAAACGTTTGTGCTATTGTTTGGACAATTAAATGCAGATATCTTGTCCTCTGAGTAACTAATTTAAGGATAACAATACACTATATTAATCATTGTTACTCTCTATCTTGTTTAAGATTTTGTGGGTTTTTTCCTCTTTAAAAAATTAAGAAGCATTTTAGAGAGAATACCACTGGGATTAAAGAAGGTTGATCTTTAATTCCATTAAAGTACGACTTCTGAAAACCTGCAGCAAATATCTATTAAGTGCATGCTGCCAGAAGGACTGAAATGTAAGTGAAAGGTGAAACATTTAAGAAAATACTAATTTTCACTCAGCTTGAGCCTAAGAGCTTCTGGGGAGCTTCTTATCATTATTTCCCTCTTTGGTGTGAGCCCTGGCTCATATTTACACAAGTGAGGGTGACACATACTCATCAAAGCTGTGTCCTTCTCTGTACGTGGTCCTTCTCAATGCTGTGCTTTGAAATCTCCTTTTCAGAATGTTACTTGTGGCTTTTTGTGGGGAGGGGGAAATATGATGTATTCAGTTGAGTCCTCAGCTTGGGAGTGATTAAGTGAACTGAAACTAATTCAGGGCTTCACTTTACATTTTTGGCAAATGAGCAGATATGCAGATTGGTACCAGACAGATGTGTGTGCTAGTTACCCCAGGAGCCACTGCAGAAGCCAAGGTTCAGTGAGCGGGTGCTCCAATTAGTGAGAACA
This sequence comes from Cavia porcellus, assembly GCF_034190915.1. Lineage (NCBI taxonomy): Eukaryota > Metazoa > Chordata > Mammalia > Rodentia > Caviidae > Cavia > Cavia porcellus. Next base: position 74,185,560 of record NW_026947494.1, on the reverse strand, counting down.
TCATAACAAGCATGCAATTATTCTGGAACCTGTTGCGCTTTCATCTGCTATCAATTTCATTTCATTTAAACCCAATTCAGGCTGAACTTGCAGTGAACTCTATCATTTCAAATGGAGAACTTAGATTGGCATCTTTCTGTATTTTGAGATAGCCAGGAAATTGTCATCGAAATGGTCACCATTTGTATTCAAATGGCCCCTCCAATTGATTCTATTGCTTGGTGCTGGGATTGGTACTGCAATCATGATGATCCGCAATGCTTTCCAATATAACGGTAGTAAATTATTTCCTATAGAAAAGTTAAATGTTAAAGGAGCAATGGGAGGGAGCCTAGCAGACAACTTGCACTACATGCAGTTCATTCACTGGTTTACTGCGTCGGTTGCAATGGGCAAGTCCAGGTCCTGGAGATACACAGTGTGAAGGTGTGGGATCTGTGGTTACAGAATTACAATGTGAGAAACAGAGAAATCTAGATAAATGAGAGCGCAATGTGGAGAGAGGAGAATGGAAGAACAAATCAGAGGCTGTGAGAACACTGAAGATTCAGCAACCAGTTATAACTGAGAAGGTCCAGGAAAGCTTCCTGGGAAAGGGGATATTTGAATCTTCTAGAGAAGAGGAGAACTCTCAAAGAGGCACATGCAAGGGTGTGGGCTCAGGAAAAGATGCGATTGGCTTTAAAAATCATTAAGGCTCAGTGTGGCAGCATGATAATTATTTTGAATAGCAGAAGAGCAAAAGTTCCCAAAATTCTTAATTTATTGCTGTTTTTGTGCCTCAGTAATTTGTTCAGAAGAGATAAAAGGAATACCTAAATTGTTTATTTATTAAATAGGCTGCTTCAAATAACTTTTAATTTCCAAAACAGAAAAACATTTATGTCCGTATTCAAAAGTCATAGTGACTTATTTCGAAGGTGTACACCAATTGGATACAAACTTCTCAAACATCTGAGTCAAATAGACACTCCTACCTTCACTTCCAGGTCAACTAGGATGTTCATGTGGTACTTGCTCTTGTTCATCAGAGCTATTGTCAAAATCCCAACTTTGAATTAATATTACTTCACTATCTAATCCTGAACTGTAGTCTATACTTCACTAGTAGAAGCTTATTTTGAGTACTATGAACTCAAAAATTTTAAATACTCTGCCACATTCTGATAATTATCGGATGTACCCAAAGGCATCTCAGCATTCAGTTTTGGAGCCTCTAGGCCAGTAAACAGAGGGATCTCAAATGATTAGAGTTTCAAATAGAGGGACATTTCTGAAATAAAGTTTTTGGGGTTTTGGGGGGGCATACCCAGGATCAAATTCATGACCTCATACTGCCAAGACAGGCACTTGTGCTGCTGAGCTAAATCCGCAGCCTGAAATAGTTTTGATACAGCTCTGCAATAGAGATATAATCACCTGGAAATATCATTGGACTATATTTCTAAAGGCGCTTTCAAATCATATAGATGAAATGGGCAAATATTTTCCCTTGACGTCCCTCATGAATACGCCTGTGAACAGAGATTCTTTTATTTTTTATTCCCAATGCTCGTAGTCCCTGAACTACGCAGACAGACTAGAATGAATCTTCTGTAGCTGCCTGGACGTTTCCACTGAAATGACTGTGAATGACATGTGGAAAATGTGTTCACAGGTGTTAGTAACAGCACTGTTCCCAATAGTAAAAAAGCAGAAATAACATGAATGCCCATCAAATGACAAAGAATAGCAAATGGCAGCTTGCATATACCACAGAATGTTATTAATGGCCTTTAGAAGGAATGAAGTACCAACAGATGTTACAACAGGAGAAAAACTCAAAACTCATGCCGAATGAGAGGAGGCAGACACTAAAGATTGTATATCATATAATTCTATTTACATGAAATGTCCAAAATATACAAATCTATAGAAATAGAAATTCACCAGGGACCAGAAAGAGGGAGGCATGGGAGTGAATTTTATATTAATAGATATGTTAGAAACATATAAGCAATAACACAGTTATAACATGGGACCTTAATGCCCCATTATCACAAAGAGACTGATCAACAAAACAAAAAATCAGCAAAGAATTAATACAACTGAATCAAACCTGTGAACAAATCAACCTAGTAGACATTTACAGAGTATTCCACCCAGCATCAGAATACACATTCTTCTCAGATGCACACGGGATGTTCTCTAAAATAGACCATATATACTAGCCCACAGAACATGTTTAAGTAAATACAAAGGACTTGAAATTGTCCCATGCATATTATCTGACCATAGTGCAATGAAATTGGAAATTAATGATAATAGAAATCACAAAAACACTATAAACACATGGAAATTAAATAAAACTCTCCTAAACAACCAATGGGTAACAGATGAAATTAAAGAGGAAATTATACAATATCTATAATTAAATGAAAATGCAAGTACAACTTACACAAACCTGTGGGACACAATGAAAGAGGCCCTAAGAGATAAATTGATAGTAGTGAATTCTCAAATCAGGAAAACTGAAAGATCACAAATAAACAACCTAGTGCTACACCTCAAGCTTCTAGAAAAAGAAGACCAAGTCAAGCCCAATGCCCAAAGGAGGAAATTATAAAGATCAGTGTAGAAATAAATTCAACTGAAACTAAGAAAAAACACAAAGAATGAATTAAAGAGGTTGTTCTTTGAAAGAATAAATAACATTGATAAACCCCTACCCCAGCCTTATCAAGAAAGGAAAGAAAAAACTCAAATTCACCTAATGGGAAATTAGAAGTGGAAATCCTACAGAACCTGTTGAAACTCAGAAGCTCATCAATACTTACTTTGAAAATCTATACTTCCATAGGATGAAAATACAGAAGAAATGGCCAGATTCCTGGAAACATATGAATTGCCAAAATGGGGTTGAGAGGATATAAAAAGAAGATATAAAAATCCTGAATAAACCAATATCAGTTAATGAAATTGAAAATATAAGTACAAACTTACCAACAAAGAAAAGCCCAGTTCCTGATGGATTCACAGTTGAATTCTATAGGAAATTTAAAGAAGATTTAAAACTTTTTAATGAAATTTAAAGGGAAGAAATTTTCCCTAATTCTTTTCTGAAGGCAAGTATTACACTGATACCAAAACCAGAAAAAGACCCAACCAAAAAGGTAACTACAGACCAATCTCTGTAATGAACATAAAAGCCAAAATCTTCAGTAAAATACTAGCCAGCAGAATACAGCAAATCATCAAGAAGATTATATACCATGACAAAGTAGGATTCATCCCAGGAATGCAGGGATGGTTTAACATATGCAAATCAATAAATGTAATGCACTATATCAACAGATCAAAAGACAAAAATTACATGATCATCTCAGTAGATACAGAAAAAGCATTTGACAAAGTCCAACACTTATTCATGATAAAAAAAAACTACACAAAAATTGGAATAGATGGTCTTTATCTCAAGCTGATAAAATCCATCTATGACAAACCAACAGTCAACATCATACTCAAAAACTAAAAGCTTTCACTCTAAAATCAGGAACAAGACAAGGATGTCATGGTCCTTACAGAGAAGATTCCAAAAACTCCACTAACAAACTTCTAGACTTAATAAGCAAATCCATCAGTATAGCTGAGCACAAACACAGCACTCAGAAATCAATAGCATTCCTGTACACAAACAACAAACTCACTGAAAGAAAAATTAGGGAAACCACACTCTTCACAAGAACATAAAAAAAAATGCTATACTTAGGAATCAATCTAACAAAGAAAGTAAATGATTTCTGCATTGAAAATTACAGCAAAAAGAAACTTAAGAGGAATTCTGAAAATGGAAATATATCCCTTACTCATGGGTAGGAAGAACCAACATTATGAAAATGAGTATACTCCCAAAACTGTTATACAGATCAAATCCAGATCAAATTAGCAGCCGGGCATGGTGGCTCACATCTGTAATCCCAGCACTCGGGAGGCTGAGGCAGGAGGATCGTTGCAAGATCCACACCAGCCTGGGCTACAAAGTGAGTTCAAGGCTTGCCCAAACTGCATAGAGACCCTGTCTCAAAAAGACAAAAAAAAAAAAAATACCATTAGCATACCTCACAGATCTAAAGAAAACACTCTTAAAATTCATATGGAACCAGTAGAAAAATCCTGCAAAATGGAGGCAAGATAGGCGGAATCACAATCCCTCACTTGACATTAAACCACCAATCTTCTATAATAAAATTAGCACAGTGCTGGTAGAAAAAAAAAAAGAGGATCAGTGAGAAAACAGAGACACAACTACAAACTCAGCCAACTTAGCCTTCACAAAGGGGCTAAACACGTTCACTGGAAGAAAGATAGCCTCTGACGCGCTGAGGACTTAAAGTAACCACACCGCACCATGACTGAACTAAAGTCAAAATGGATCAAAGATCTAAATATTAAGACAGATACACTAAATCTACTGGAAGGCAAAGTAGTTAGAAATTCCGAGGATGTGGAGGCAAGCAGAGTTCATGAACAAAAACCAACATACATGGGAAGGACTTCAAAAAATCAACTACCAGGAATTCATCTTATTAAAGTTTTTACACTTCAAATGAAATCACCAACAGAGTGAAAAGAAACCCATGGGTTGGGAAAAGATTTTGCAACAGTCTCTCAGACAAAGGACTTCTGTCTAGAAGGTATAAAGAGTGGAAAAAGTCATGTCTCTCACATTCAAAAACCCAATACAAAAATGGGCATCTTCATAAATACACAGTTCTCAAATGAAGAAATACAAGTGGCAAATAAATATATAAAAAGTGCTCAACAGCACTGTTCATTTGAGAAAACATATTAAAACAGCACTGAAATATCATCTCACTACAGAAAGAATGGTTATGATCAAGAAATCAACCAGCAACAAATGCTGGTGAGGTGGGGGGAAAAGAACACTTCTCCATTGTTGGTGGGAATGTAGACTGATACAACTACTATAAAAAAAACTACTATTAAAAAAAAAAACTAGGATTAGAAGTTCCATTTGATCCAGCTATTTCCCTCCTGGGTATTTTTCCAGGAGAACTGAAAACATCACACCACAGTGATATATGTGCACCCTTGTTTATAGCAGCACAATTTGTAATAGCCAGATCTTGGAAACAACCAAAATGCCCATCAACTGAGGAATGAGTAAAAAAAAGATGTGATATTTTTATACAGTGGAGTACTACTCAGTCACAAATAATGATTAACTTGAGGCTTTTATAGGTAAATAGATGCAACTAGAAACCATAGACTTGCATGTGTAAACACCATATTGTCTCACTAGTATGAGAAACTGAAAGAGTAAATAAGATCCAAAAGTTACAATAGATAAAATAAAAGGAAAAGAAAATGCTCAAAGGGAAATGATATTGTTTGATCACTTTTTTATGACTGCATCTGGTAACCTGAGCAACCACTTTGAAGATAACAATTTGCAATATAACAACCATTGTTAAATTCTTAACAACTTGGTTTGAAATCCTATATCGCTGTTGTTTTTCTATTATTTTTATTGTCATTTTGTTTATTGTATTGCTTGTGTGTTTCTGGATTTTTCAGTTTTTTTTCTAAAAATAAAAGTGAATTTTATATTATATGGATTATATGTCAAGAGGAGAGAAATAGAGATGGCATTATCACATTTTCTAATCTAATTTTCTCAAAGACAAAGATTTTCCAGTGTCCAAACGGAACCCTCAAGGAGCCAATATTTGTTATTCCCTGGGGCATCAAAACTGCTGACCCCTGAGTTACTTGATCCTAAGAGGATGTCACTCAACAAGAATATTTTCTCTATATGCCCTTATTTCAGGATCTCTGAGGGTTTAATGCCAGAACACATTGATTTAAAATAGTTCTGTGGTCAGTCTTAGTCGTGAGTGAACCCAGAGTGTGGGCAGCCCCACCTGTCAATTCAGGGTCAACGCTGCTCACTTGATGGTGGATCTCTTTGTTATATTGGAGAAATGCAGACCTCATCCTTCTAGGATGGGTCTTCAAGTTGTTAAGGAAATTCCTAATGATCACATACTGATGACTTAGGGACCACGCTCTGTGGAACGCTAGTGAGAAAGTATGAGTGAGTCCCTCTCGGCCTGAAACAGAGTCAGAGATTATGGCAAAGTAGGATTTGCTGGTAAAAGTCCAGAGTATTATAAGGACAGAGAGAGATTGAGAGAGAGAGAGAGAGAGAGAGAGAGAGAGAGAGAGAGAGAGAGAGAGAGAGAGACAGAGACAGAGACAGAGAGACAGAGGCAGAGAGAGAGAGACAGAGGCAGAGAGAGAGACAGAGGCAGAGAGAGACAGAGACAGAGAGAGAGAGAGAGAGAGAGAGAGAGAGAGAGAGAGAGAGAATTGCCTTATAAAAATTAAAACATAATTAAATTCATGTAGGACTGGAAGATAGAGTAAAGAAGCATTTCCAAGTTTGGGTAAGCAGAGCAGTTCTGGCCTGTGTGATGACACATGTCTGTACTCCCAGCTCTTGGAAGAGCTGAGGCGGGATAACTCAAGATTACTAGCTCCAGGATAGCTCAAGCTTGTTTCTAAATAAGTTTTTAAACAGTTTGAGAATGTAGCTCAATGGTACAGCACTTGCTTAGCATTTGCAAGCCCCTGGATTCAATCCCCAAAATAAAAAATACAAAACAGACATCTGTGCCTTCTGCAAAGTTGGATATAGACATTTCACTCTACAAGACATCCCTGATACCGCTTTAACTCAGAAAAACATTAAGGGACTTGTAAACTGCTTACTATGCCATGAAAAAATAAAACTTCATGATTTACCCATGAAACAGCTGATTTTAAGCCATCCTGGCGACAGTTTTCAATTCATTTCCAACAGCTCCTAATCTAACTGGACACATTTAAAGAATGCAGAGCTATAGGATGGGATAAAATTAACCCCTCACATCAATTTTGCTCAATTAAAATTAATTGGAAAACTTGTTGGGAACATACCCTCGGGTATCCAAATGAGCTAAGCCAACAATACCTGACTTTGGCCGTTAGTCAACTAGTTTTGAAGGGCATGGAAAAAGAAGAAAATATACATGTATGAGATAATTATACAGCTAGCTTCCACGTGTTCCTTGAAAAGAATGTTTTGTGCTAGTATTGCTTACACAAGATGCCATGCTTATCTTCTGTACTCTGAATAACCACTACAAGGACAATACGCCGTGTGTATCCACTATCGTAACTGTCCTACTAACCTGTTTTGAAACTCAGTTTCGCTGGTTGTTTAACTTTTTTTCTCTCTACAATAAAAAATTGAAGAGAATTTTCCATAAATGTTTTCTGAAAAGTTTTAGAATAGCTCATTTAAACTATCCTTTCAGACACTATTTGAGAACAGACTTTCTTTGGAGACTGCTCCTATTCATAACGATAAACCCAAGGCTTCAGCAAATAGAACTACAGATATGTGATGTGAATGCCATAAAAACATTTGAAATTGTGAATGTAGATTTTTTTAAATAAGGGATTTAACAGCAAAGCAAAATAGAGCCCTGTTTTAAGCTGATATTGATCTAACCTCTCAGTGTACTTCTTCAGATTTTGAATTTCATGATGGTATTAATTTACCAGTTAAATGTACATATTGGTGATTGTGTCATATGTGTACTTTGTGTGTCTTGGCATCAACTGATATGTGCCCAAAACCACAGGAAAAAAAAAAACTGTGAACCCTATAGTCCATGACCTATTTCTTAACAATGGTTAACACTGGAATAAATTCTCAACATCCAGAATTCTCCCAAAACACAAAATCTTTAGGTGGACTATCTTGAATGAACTGGTAATTTAAAATTTAAAATTTATTCATAAATACAGGACAGGGAATTTGTCCTTAATAACTTAAGAAAACAATTTATGGACCACTTCTTTTCATAAGAAGAAACAGAGGTCAAGAAATAAGGATTTTCCTGACTGCTTAGCCACAATAACTCTATTCTTTGGCTATCTTTCTATGTAACATTCAATATAAGAAACAAATTGTCTCATAAAAGGTTTCAATGTAACCTAGAGAAGCTATCTTGAGTCTGTCCAGAGAGGACATTCCAATGATGCTATTATGTTATGACAGCCCACCCAGAATTCAAGTAGCAGGAAATGATCACCAGGTGTTTTACTAACTTTAGTGCCCAACTGTATTAATTATGGATCATTATCAGACCAAATAAATTTAGGGCATTTTCCCCTGGCTTAGAAAACTAAGACAACCAGAATGCCAATAAAATATTTTAGGTTTCTCCAATGTCACTCACATATTTGTTTGGTTTTGATTTGATTTTTGAGAAAGAGTGTGGCTCTATAGCCCAAGGTGGCCCGAACTTGTAGTAATCCAGCTGCCTCAGCTTCCCAAGTGCTGTGATTACAGGCATGTGCCAGTATGTCTCAGTTTGCTCACAAATTTTATGAACATAAATATTTGCATACTGTAAGATCATAAATACCATTCAAATGTCCAAAATTAGAGTTTGTTACTTGAATTTATGATAGTGGCATTTGGGGGAGCTAATATATTTAAAATAAAATCAGTGATGACTTTTTTAAGATTCTGTCTCTGTCTGTCTTTTGTGCTTGCTTGCTTCCTTCCTTTCTTTCTTCCCTCTCTATTTTTATTTTTTTTTTCTTTCTTTCCTTTTTCAATACAGGGCTGGAACTCAGAGCCTTGCACATCCGAATTCTTTTTTATCTGATACCTCCTTACCTGTTCAGTTTGAAGGTATGTTTTGTTCACTTCTTTGTTTCTTTATTTTCAAGATAACAGAGAATCTCTGTCAAGTCAAAACCTGCATGGAAAAGATTTACAATATTCTCAATTAGAAAAGGGACAGTCAGTTTAATTTGTGCACAATTTGTTGGAAACAAAGAAGAAAATTTTATTAAAAAGTTGAAGCTTAGTTTCAAGATCCTCAAAGAGTAAAAAGTTAACAATAAAATTATAATTCATATTCATATCCCTCCATACAACTAATCCCCCAGTCATGGCACTGTGGTGACCCCAGGACATGCACTAAAGGATGGGATAAAACAGACCACTTGGGCTGAGCTGTGGATTCCAGGAGTGGAAAAGAGGAGATGAGTACCATTTTACTTCTAACTCTAGTTTCAGGGTCAAAATCAGATTTACTCTGCATGCCCTACAGAGATAGTATGTTATTCTTTGATCAAATAAGCATTGTCAATGTGGTTTGAGAAAAGTAATCTATTTATTCAATTTTTTTATATTTTTGTAACAAAAAGAATGAAGGTATACTAATAAAAACTTATGAGGTCCATACCACCTCATATAAAAGAAAACTTGGGCTCAAGAGGTTTGAAAAATTTGCTTGCTTTCAATGTTAGAGTTAGAAAGTGGCTTGAGAATGATCAAGTTAACCATCCATTTAGTGCAGAAATTTTGCTTTCATCATCTCAAAGTGAAACACTTCCAGTTTCAATGGCACAAGAAAACATTTTCATTTCAAAAGACACAAACGGGGATACAAAGGATTGGGAACAAAGCGAGTCCAAAATCCGGCAGGGCAAACATTGAGTCCTATAGTTCCATGTCCAGCATCTGAAGCATCTGTAGTAAATTGTGAGCTCCAAAGGAATTGTGTGGTTCCATTCCTGTGGCCCTTCTGGTGGTTGCAGTTCCCACTGCTCCTCTCTTGGCCCTACTTTGCTCCCTCCTTGCAGCTTCCCTTAGATGATTCACGTTCTTGGCTTTCCAAACTTCTGGAGTCTCCACTGCACCTTCAGCTTCACATTTACAGCTTCACACACTGCCCTCTCAGGGGCACACTGCCTGGCCTCTCAGGTCTTATGAAATCTGGGAGGAAGCCTTTTGAAATCCATAACTCTTGCACTCTGTATGCAACTAGAACCAGCACCCACGGATGATACAAAGAACTGCTGCCAGATGGAGCAGTAGCCAGATTTTCCTCTATTTTGGCTCTCTTCTTGCCTGAATCACTGGACTGGGAATCCAATTCTGAGGAAAAAAATTTCTATGCCACCATCATTCTGGAAACTGGTGCTCTAAGACATTCTCCTCAAAGCAAAGTCTTTCACTTTTGCAGTTTTGAGGCTGCAAAGCGTGGATCTTTGCTGCTTTTTGTGATGCATTTAGGCCATATCCTTCTATTATAGTGTTCCTCATATGCAATTGAGATTCCTTAGCTCTACTTCTGCAATTCACAGCTTTACTGGAGCTTCCTCTCTGGCCAAACTCACAATGTTTTAAATCAGCCTGCTGAGTTCTTTGCTCTTAATTTGCAACATTGATCTGGCTAAAAGCCCCCAACAATAGCTATGCCACCACTACCTCAACATTCGATTGCCTTGAAATCTCTTCTGCCAGATTAATTAGTCCATCACCCTTAATCTTAGTCTCAAACAAAGTCTCTGGACACAAAGAAAATACAGCCAAACTTTTTGCTAAGCTATAACATACATCATCTGGAGTCCAGCCTCCAGTGCAGTCCTTCCCAGCAGAAACCTCCTGAACCTGGTCTTTACCAGCAGGATTTCTATCAGTCTTCTGATCTTCTGAGCTCTGACAAGACTCTCCCGTACAGAGCAGCCTAGGGCATGCCAGCTCTACTGTTTCAGACATCTCCAAACCTTTCCAAACTCTTCCCACACACTATTTCCAAAGGCTCTTGAACCACGTTCTCAAGTATGGTCATGTCAATGATCCCACTTCTCTGGTACCAAATTCTGTTGTAGTTACTTTTCTCTCATTACTGGGATAAAATACTGGACACCCAAAATTAAGGAAACAAAGGTTTATTTAGCTCTTAATTTGTGGAGATTTCAGTCCATAATCAACTGGCTTCAAAGCAGGGTAGCATGGCACAGGGGCAAGCAGAAGACCAGAAGACTGAAAAAGCAGCAGGAGAAAAAGAGGGGAAGAACAAGTCTCTCTCCCTCCTTCATATGATAAGCAGGCTACCCATTCACTCCCAAGGGTGAGTACAGCACTCACACCATCTAAGTGTCCTTCATGACACTTGTCAAACAAAAATAAAGTTTCTTTTAGGTGAAAGTTTGCTGCTCAGAGTTTTCAAAAGCAAAGAGCATGCCAAACCTTGAAGAATCACACAGAAAACACCAGTGTTATACAAAAGGAGAGGGAAAGAGAGAGAAGCCTGTATTGTGCCTTGTTTGTTTTACAGAGTTGGAGATGGAACTATGGCTCCAATTATGTTGAGTAAATGGTCTACAACTGAGTTATATCCCACCACTACTGTGGTTTCTGAGGAAAGAAACAGTGGAGGTAGGGTTAGCAGCTGAGCATATTTAGGATTGAATAGTGAGCTATGAGCTATAAAAGGAGTTCTTAGTTGTCAGAGACCTAGTCCTGGTGTGGGGAGAATAGAGGGAGAGCATACCATACTGATTATAGGAAGAGGATGAGAATATGGGCTGGTAGTGGTTGGTTTGCATATCAGAGATGGACTTATTTGCTATTTCTGAGAACCTGGAAAGCTCAGTCTCTTCTCATGGTCAGTGAGGATCCAATATGTCAGAGCACAGTAGTCCACCCCCTTTCAACATAGATGTTGTGGGTGGTCCCCAAACTCTCATGCACTCAGAGGCAGTGCTTTGGAAGGTGACTGAAACATTCAGGTGCTGCTATACCTGACTTGCTATTGAGTAGTTGAGCCTGGTCAAAAGATTCAGGTCATTAGGGATGTAACTTGAAAGGGTGTATCTCCCATTTTCTCCTCTCTTTCTCTGCTTCCTAGCCTCTTTGATGTGAGAGATTTCCACTGTCCAGGTCCTCCCATCTTGCCATTACCTGGCTTGGGGCTGGCCAACCATGGTAGGACTGAGATTTCTGTAACTCTATGCCAAAATAATCATTTGCTCATTTAAATTGTGTATGTCAGGTATTCTGGTTCACTGATGAGAAGGTGACTGAGACATATTTTGAAATTAAACAAGTGAGATCATCCCCAGGAATATACATGACCATATGGTTTAGAAGTTTTTGAAATTGGTTCATTAGAGGAGTTTGGGAAGCTAGAGATGCCAACTAGAAAAGCTGTAGAGTCCTGTAAGCCAAGACTGATGGGAGATTCTGATCAGAGCTCAGAAGAACGGAATGTTGATAGAAATTCAAACAGTAAGCTGGCTGTGGTGGCTCATATCCAGCACTCAGGAGGCTGAGGCAGGAGTATCGTCACAAGTTCAAGGCCATCCTGGGCTACAAAGTGAGTTCAAGACCAATCAGAACTGCATACTGAGACCCTGTCTCAAAAAGATGAGAGAAAGAGAGGGAGAGAGAGAGACAGAGACAGAGACAGAGAAAGAAATTCAAACACCAAAAAGGTTTCAATTGGGAACAAGGAGTCTATTGGCAGTTGAACTAGAAGCCACATGTGTTAGGCTATGAAAAAAATTTGTTCATATTTGCTCATATCTCTTGAGACTGTGGGAGACTAAGATTAAAGGCAATGAACTAATTAGTCTGGTGAGGAAATTTCAAGATCACCCAATGTTCAAGCTGTAGATGGGTACTGCTTGCAGTTTTTAACAAGAATGAAAAAAGAGCAAAAACTCCATTTAAAAAGTTTCAATTTTTCCAGAAAGGAAGAAAAAATGGAACATGGAACTTTCTAAAAAGATTAGCATTAAAAAGAAACCAAGTACTTTGAGTTAGGACAATAGGATGGATGTCTTATGAGCATTTCAGGAACCATCTGGAGGCTCGAGGGTGCAAAAGTGAAAGACTGATAAGATAGCCTCAGGCACTCTTCCTATGAACCACTGCCTGGAGAATTGGTTTCTTGGAATTCAATTCACAGTGCTTAGGTATCCATGCACTTGAAAGCTTCTACAGGCATGATGCAAGGCAGCCCAGCTACTGCTTGACCTGGTAGTACACCTTGGCATCCACGAATGTGGTGCTGGCTTCGCAGACATGCAGAATAGAAGATTTATGGTGTCAGGAAGACTTCTCTCAGATTTCAGTAGGCCTGGGACCATAAGGAGGCAGTCTGTGAAAATGTGAGTTTAGGGCTGGGGATTTAGCTCAGCGGCATGAGTGCCTGCTTTGTAAGCAGGCAGTCGTGAGTTCGATCCCTGGTACCGATAAAAATGAAAAAAGACAAAAAAAAAAAAAAAAAGAAAAGAAAATGTGAGTTTAAAACTGAAAGTGCAGTGGAGACTACAAGAGTTGAAGATGCCAGGAAGGTGGAATGTTTGCTGAGGACAGCCACAGACACTGTATAAAGCCAGCCCAAGGAAAGGTAATGAGATCTACAGCTGGCAGTGCCATAGGGATGGGTCCCTGCAGGATCTTAATCATAGACATCTCTGCAGAACCCACCTCTGTTGCTGGACCTAGAGCTACAGAATTTAATGTTTGCCCTTCTGGATTTCATTCTTGCTTGGATCCAATTCTTTTCTATCCTCCTACGCCTACCTTTTAAAATAGGAATGTTTGCTTTGTGCTATTGTAAGTTGGAAGTGTTTACTTTTCTTTTTGATTTTTATAGGAGCTCACAGCTAAGAGTTTGCCTTGAGTCTCAGAGGAGACTTTGGACTTAGACTGAAAACAATGGCAACTCTTTGAGATGAACTAAATGCAATCTGCATAGAGATGCATGTGAAACTTTGGGGAACCCAGAGTGGAATATTACGGTTTGGATAAAATGTCCCCCAAAGCTCTTATGTGCTCAAAGGTAGTTGAATCAAGGGGGCACAGTAGCTGACTTGTTGGGAGATGGGGTATAATCTAAAGAGGCAGATTACTAGCTAGGTAACCTGAGAGTGTGTCACTTCCTCCCTTGCTCTTCCCTTCACTCTCTACTTCTGACCTCCATTACATGAGCAGCTGTCCACTGTGTAGCCCTTCCACTGTACCATACTTGCCTTGGAGACAGACAACCATGGAAGAACTGAGATATCTGAACTGCAACCTAATATAAACCTCTACTCCTTTAAGTCATGGTTGTTGGGCATTTGTCTCAGCAATAAGAAAGTGACTGAGACATGTGCCAAGACCCCCAGGGGACACCTGAAACCACAAACATTATCAACCTCTGTATCTACTCTGCTTTTTACTCTACATACTTCCCATGATGGCTTAATTATAAATTAGAGATAGATGGTATGGGCTGGGAATACAGCTCAGCAGCACAGCACCTGCCTGGCAAGTGTAAGGTTGTGAGTTCAATTCCTGGTACCAAAAAATATTAGAGATGGTGTGATTAAAAATAATAATAAAATAGAACAGCTGTAAAATATACTGTAAAAAAGTTATATTAATATGATTTCTCTATTTCTCTACTGTCATGGAACAGGTACCTTACACAATATGGACATGCGGGGCAAAGGGATAATTCATGTTGATGGCAAGATTTCATCACATTACTCACAATGGCACACAATTTAAAACTGTTAAATTGTTGATTTCTGGAATTTTCCATTTAATATTCTGGATCACAGTTAACTTTGGGTAACTGAAGCCATGAAACACAAAACTGCAGATAAGGGCAGACTGCTGTATCAAGAACATGTGGTTAATTCCATGTCTCCAGCTTCTCTGCAAAAGCAATACCCTGCTTTGACCCAATAATACTATGTCTGTAGAATTCACTTAACTATCCATCTGAATATTTTTGATCTGTTAAAAAACATTAACTTTTAAGACTAGATATATTGTAGAGGAGTAAAGTCCTTTCCTAGTATGCACAACGTCCTGGGCTCAAATGTCAGTACTTGAAAAAATGTATGTACGTATATTCCATAATGTGTCTTAGAAACATATGTACAGATTTCTAAGACACAACTTAGGTCTCGTGAGGCTAAGAACTTGTGAGGGAGCAGGCAGCAAACAGTCTGTTTAGGGTCAAATTGTACTAATGTAAGGGATTTTACTGGGAAGAGTAGCCAGAGAATAATGCAAACTTGTCAAGGGACATCCCTGAAGAAGCAGATATTCTAGTTTCTTGGGAAACAGAATTTGTCTTTCAGTTGCCTGGAGTTTCTATTGAAACTTTTCCTGACAAGCTAGAATAAATGCTTATGAGCTGCAGTGCTGTGGTGAGCTTCCCAGGTTTGTAGGCAGGGACGTGAACAAAATGAGCTGTCAACACCATGAATATTTATCCGCACTCTCAGTTTAGCAGAAGCGCTGACGCAGAATACAGCTGGGATCATTTTGCCTGAAAGAATAAACCTGATAGGACCAAAAGAAAAAGACTTGTTTGGAAGCTGTCCAGTGGCTCTCAGATTCCTCACCTCATTCACCTTTCAGCTGCACAGACATCGCTGCAAAACCACAACCAGGAGTTCAGATTGCCACAAGTCCCTTCCCTTCTGAGTTTCTTCCCTACATTCCAGAAAAAATCATAACCAGAGTGGAGATCATGATGCTTCTGATTTAAGGCAAACTTTGGGTGTGCTACCTTCATTTTCTGGCTGCTGTCAGAAAGGAAGATAGAGTTGGAAGTCAGGCTGATGGACAAAATATGGCCCAGGGAGGGGCCACATAGCGGTTCCTACCCGAGGGTCACTTCTCATTCAAAATTGAGGCAATGTTGATGCTGCAGGAAATGTACTATCAATATTCCTTTTTCTTCCCAAAATCATAAATCTAAAGATTGGCAGCGAGGGATGTCTAATGAAAATTTTCCTAACATTTTCCTTCCTTCCAACCGTCCCAAGTTCATACAGATAAACTGCCAACAGCTGGCCACTTCAAATTGCAAAAAGTACTGATTTGCATCCTTCTGGGAGAGAGATGGAGGACTAAAAGGATGTGTGTGAATTACTAAATCAGCTTCTTCAGTTTCTCAGAGCCAAGACAAACTCCATACCAGGAAATTATGCTGTCTCCTTCCCAGACTTATGCTTTCCAAAGCAGGCTTTGACAATCTCTAAGGTAAGTAAGGCCCCCAATTCTGCATTATCTACTAGTTGTAATATCTCAAGCAAAGCATTCATCTCTTGGTGTGTACATTTCCTTATCTAAGAAGCTGGGGTAAATATAATTGCTACCTCCATAGTTGACATGTGGGCACATGAATACACAAATAGTCCTCACATCACTGGTGAGGTGAAGGACTGGAGAGGGGCCCATGGGCAGCAAAAGCAATGGAGGACTAATCCCTCTTCCTTTCTTTTACACACACACCTCACAAAAACAGTATGTGAAAATACCATGGATTCAATCTGCAATAAAAGACACCTAAGAGGTTCACATGCTCCACTGCCTCTGCTCCAGACGACAAGGAATCTTGTGGTTTGTACTCAACATAGCAGACCCCAATCAGCTAGTCTGCTTGGTAGGGGCCAAAGCAGAAGACCATCAGCCAGTCGGTGACCAAAGCTTTTGCGAGAGGGAAAGTCAGATCTTTTATCTTCTGAATTCTGATGCTTTGGCATCTGGTCCTTTTGTGACCTGGAAAGACTTTGCTGTCAAGGTTCAGCCAAAGAGAACAACTTCAAAGAGAACAACTTCAAAGAGAACAACTGACTAGCAGCGCACTTCTCACATGTAGACCGACTAGCACGGAGCTCGCACTATGATACCTCCTTTATTGGGCTCTCACAATCTGGACAACTATTTTCTTACTCTAATCACCGCAAAACCAGAAACCAGGAATCTAAGGACCACTGTATATCCTAGAACCTACTGAAATTATTCAAACCCACCAATCCTAAACCTGCTTACCTATCATGTTAGTTAGCTTTTCACCACTGTGACAAAATGCCAGAGAGGTTTACTTTCACTCACAGCTTCAAAGGTTTCAGCTCATGCTTGATTAGCTCCACCACTCTGGCCCCATGGCAGGGCAGAGTATCACAGCTGGGGAACATGTAATGGCACAAATCTGATACCTTATGGTGGCCTGTGTCAAAGAGGGAGATCACTTTTATAACAAAATGCTTCCCTCATTTATGAGATCAGATCCCTCACAATCCAGTCACCTCCAAATACTGCTGCTTTGGGGACCAAACCTTCAGCATGGGACATTTCAGATCCAAACCACAGCATCTGGCTCATCTATTCCTTCTCACAGAAGCCACAATAAATCTTGTTTATTTTTTTCCTGGCTCCTTCTGCCTCCTGATTTACCCTGGTGCTTCCAGGATGTGACCTCCTTGTTGGCACGGTACACCCCCTATTCTCATGAACTGTGAGTGACCAACTGCCTTTTCAATGGGAATCACCTCCTGAATTGTTGCTGTGGCCATACTTAAATAATAATAGGACCTCTTTTAAAACAGCCAGGCACTGAGAACTCAAATAAAGAGACAGCATCTCATGGACTTTCACCAGCAAAGTCATTATAAGCAGCCATCCAGCCTGTCAGCTTCCCTCAACTAATTTCTAAAGACCCAACAGTACCGCTAAAAACTCACAAATATAGTGCAGCTCATTCCTGGGTTCCCCATGAACATAAGCCTGCCCCTGCTCCCTCCAGAATAGACCTGAGGGCTTAACTGTTGGCCTTGTGGCTTTATGTACACACAAGGCAGTTAAGTCATGGGGAGACCCTGAGGCTGTCAGCTAGGAAAGCCAAAGACCTGAGGCAAAGACCTCAGAAATGCTAAACATCAATATTGTGGATTGAATGCAGTCCCTCCCAAATCTGCACGTTGAATCCCTGACCCCAGTGCAATGATATTTGTAGGAAGCACTTTGAGGATGTAATCAGGTCATAAGGGGAGAGGCTTGAATGGAATTAGGCTCCTTAGGAAAAGAGGCGGCAGAGTTATATAGGCTCCTTTCTGCCACATGAGGATGTAATAAAATTACTGGGGCTTGGGGTGCTGTGGGGAGATTTTTTCCAGGTACTGAACAAAGAATCAGACAAGACATCCATAAAAAGTAATGAGGTTTTATATTTACTAAAGGTAAATATAGAAATAGCCTCTGCAGAACAAGTGCAAGCCAATTAAAGCAGAAAAGAAAGTACACTCTCCTGGTGAGAGGGCCACTGAGAGAGTTTACAGCAGTTGTGAGGTTAACGGCCCAAATCTTTTGTATCTCTCACTTCTCACACTAATGTCAGATTAGACCACCTTGTCAAAAATCTGCTTGAAAAAAATTTAAATAGGTTCATTCTCGAGAACCAGAACTCTCGAGATCCAGCCATGGTGGGACTCAAGCAGCTTATTCACCCACCCTCTTGGTAAGCACACACGGTGTGGGCCAGGAGGAGAACCCACTCCCAAGATCCGGCCATGTAGGACTCAAGCAGCTTATTATTCTGCCCTCTTGGTAAGCACTCACGGCATGGGCTAGGAAAAGAATCATTACCTGTGAGCCTACTGCTACATGGGCTGAAAGTCAAGCTCTCTTCCCCCCCCCCCTTAGCTACTGGGGATAGATGTCTCAGCATCTCTTGGGAGGATGATCATACGCAGTATAGCAAATATGGAGGATTTCCTTCTATCTTCTGTTTGAAAGCAAAGGTTGTTTTCACTGTTTTGTTTTGTTATGTTTCTTTTGCTCTAGTCAGTATTCTCAATTGGTTTTATAATGTTCTATTTTTGGTTTGATTTTGCTACACCTAGTTGATTGGCCAACTATTGTGAAGTTAAGGAGATATACCATAGTACCTATTACTACTATCCCAATATCCTACTGTGAAATCCTGTACCAATTTCCCTGCATTGTCTCCATTGACTTTGTTCTGTCTTGTGCTGTTGCATTTTTACTACTTTCAAAATAAAATTTAAAAATAAAATATTCATTCTCACAGCAGTATCTCCTTTGCAAGCTCAAAATGTCCTTCTTTTTCAAAATCAAACTATAAAATTCTTCTGGTAATTTCTTCCCAGATTTTTTAGATAGTTTTTCTTCTTATAATTAAAACTTCTGTTGCTACTGCTGTAAAAAAAAAAATTTAAATAAAATTAAATACTAATAAATCTGCTTGATCTCATGCCAGAAGAATTGAAGTTAGCCTTTTCTGATATTCCCAAGCACAGGGGACATTTCAGATCCAAACCACAGCATTTTCTGATGTTCCCAAGTGCAGGAGACACTTCAGATCCAAACCACAGCATCATTTGTGCATGTATTCTGTGTCTCTGTGATCTACAGGTCACACTCACTTAGCCAGCACACTGGTCACACCCTGACCTCTTGCCTTAATAAGCCATCAGCTGTGTGTATCCCAAAAGAAGGTCCTCACCAGTACTTAGCCATGCTCACACCCTGAACTCAGACTCACAGCCTCCAGAACTATGAGAAATAAATTCCTGCTCTTTGTCAGCTACGTGGTCTGGGGCACTTTGTTACACAGCAGTTCACATAGACTGAGCTACTCACTTGTGCACGGACCAGTGCTTTCAGCCAAGACCAGGGGTTTCTTTTCTATCTAAAACATGAATCATTTAATATGATAAGCAAAATGTCTTCCAGGTCAGAAAGATTGCAGACAAGAAAGATGGAGGACGAAGAAAAAGGTGAAGAAGAGAAGAATAAAAAAAGAAAGAAAAGTGAGACAGAGACCAAGGATATAAGAGAAAGGAATAAGGAAGCAAAATGGAGAGAAGAAGGAAAGAAGAGAGAGGAAGGGAAAAAAGGAGGAAAATGGAGGAAGGAGGGACAGCAGGTAGGCGAGCTAAAATAAGAATTACAAAACAGTGGGAAATGCATTTTGATGAGTGAAATTGGTAAAAATAGAAATCTAAAGCTTATTTTGGATGAGATTCTTTTATTCGCCAGGGCTACATTGATGAAGTACCACAGTAGTGTCTTAAATTATAGAAATTTTTTTCCTCACTGGTGTGAAGGTTACTGAGTCCAAGAACTAGGAGTCAGCAGGCATGGTTTCTCTGGAGGCCTTTTCTGGGCTTTCAGACGGTCAACCACCTTCTCCCTGCTGTCCTCCTCTGGTGTTTCCTCCATGACACCGTGTCTCTGGTTCCTTGTATTCAGATTTCCTCTTTCTGTAAGGACACCATTCAGGCTGCACAAGCGACCACTCCAGTGGCTCATTTTAATGTAACTGCCTCTTTAGGGCCCTACTACAAACAAAATCACGTTCTGAGGAACTGGTGGGTGGGACTTTGATGAATGAATTTGAGAGGGACATGATTTGGTACAAAGAAATCAGTCACTGCATTAGGCACCCAGTGTATGGGTGAAAGACCTAAGTTTGATTCTAGCTATGAAGCCAAGGCAAATTTCCTATGCCTTTAATGCATCATTTTCTCTATCTGTACACATGAGGATGATAGTAAGCCCTTTAGATATTTTTATGAAAATGAAAAAGATACTTGAGCAGTGACAGGTATCTATCCAGCTCAAAAATTACCAAAATTGCTTTTACTTCTACTCTTTCGAAGCTGCATTCGGTTACAGCAAAGGCAACATTGTGAGACAGAAGATAAATCTAAGTAGGCTGGAGTGTCCATTTACAACCCAAGTTAGTTACCATGTTTAGAGCACACACACGCACACACACACACACACACACACACACACACACACAAAATACAGTTTCAACTAGTATAAATCAGCGTGTCCTACACTCATTTAATAAATGTATAACAATGTGCAAACAATAACAGCTCAAGGGAAGCAATGTTATCAGCCCTTTGAATGATCTCAGTCAAGCTGGTATGTGTGACTTTTTCCCAAATGCACTGGGGACATTTGCTTACCCCACCAAGCAAAGAAGGTGGGCGTAACACTATGGATGCTGGAGTAGCTTATGAATATAATAAAACAATTAATGGCAAAGGACTCAATCAGGAAAGCAAGGAGATATTTAAAAAAAAAAAAAAAGGAGGACCGGCCAGCATAGAATCTAGATAGCAAGGTCTTTTTTTCAGTTTTCATTTTTTATTAGTTTATGTTTGAATTACATGACTATTAAACTCCTGTGTGAAGTTGGCAGATTACAGAGCACATGTCAATTCTTTTCATCCCTTTCCTTCCTTCCCACCTCTATCTCTTGATCCCCTCCCCACTTGAAAAAGGTCTCTCTACTTCCTATTATCCATCTTTTTTTTTGCTCTAAGAGCTTTTGTGAAGAAGTTGATGATCTTTATCCTGTACCACCAACTGTACAATGACTCTAAATCCATGGGCATAAATATCCATATTAATGGAGAGCAGTACTTTTTATAGGGCCAAGATATTTTCATCTGATCTCACCATAGCCTGAAAGGTGACTCCAAATGTTTCTGGTATTTATGATGTTAAATAAGATATTTGAATTCTCTGAATTTTAATTTCTTCAACTGTAAAATAGAAATGATGGCTATGAATATATTTTAAAAAGCACTCAGCAAATTTATTGCTTTTGTTATTATAATTATTATTCCTTGGGTCTGGGGATTTAGCTCAGTGGCATAAGTGCCTGCCTTGCAAGTGCACAGTCGTGAGTTTGAATCCCGGTACCAGTAAAAAAAAAAAAAAATTATTATTCCTCTCCCTTTCCCCACTTCCATACCAGAAAACAACTTTTGGATTATTAATTTATTTTACAGAAATATCAACACCATGCTACAGAGCACCTTTTGTGTCAAGCACATTCTGCTCAAGGAACTTACTAGTGTGTACACTAGACTTTTATGATTCTGCTTAGCTAAGTAAGTTCACTCAACTCTGGAATGCTGAAAAAACTAGATTTATATGGTGCAAACCTAGTAGAAGGCTTGGGAATACACCATGGGACTGTGTCTCAGTCTGTTTTGTGCTACAATAATGAAATGTCTGAAGCTGGTTAATTTTTAGAAGAAAAAGGGTTGTTTTGACTTATGCTCTGGAGGCTGGAAAGCCTAAAACCCTGGCAGTCTCTGGTGAGGGCTTATGTTGCATTACAACATGGTGGAAAAGCACAAGAGGAAGTAACGTGAGAATGAGCACATGGGTGGAACAGCAGAGGAGGGTTAGGCTCCCTGCGTAGCAATCTCCTCTCACAATAACCAACCCACTATGATCGACTACGTTAACCTCATCATAAAGGCCACACTCCGTGCCTTCATTAGCTCTTTAAAATGTCACTGTCAAGAGCCTCTCTGGAAAAACAGCTCAGACACTGGAATTTGACAACATGGAGAGGGCCAGACAAGTGAAGAGGGACTCTCATGACCCCAACAGGAAACTAAAGGAAAAAGAAAAATAGGAAAAGGAAGAAAAAATGCAGGTGGATGGCTGGAGCCAGACACGCTCACTGAGACCAGTCCACGCTGTGCTGGGAGCGCGAAGGAGTCAGGTGATTCAAGGTCGAGCTGAAGCCATGGCCACCAATAACAGGAATTGATGAGTCCCGGGCCCTTGGTGGGAAGATGCAGTGCAGCATGGAGTGGAACCAAGGTGGAGAACTACATTGATTCCCAGTGAGTGCTGGAGATTGGGTCTGATGACAGGTGTCACTGGCTGGAGGGCATCTTGGAGTGGGGCAGAGCCCGGCACCGCAGTGGCATCAGTCAGCCACCCCTGGCCCAAGGGTCTGGTGGGATCTGCTTGAGCTGAGCCAGGCCCTAATAGCCAGGGACGAAACTGTCCTGATCCTGTGACTTCCGCAAAGCACAGGCTAAGTTGCTAAAGGCACTTGCAGGTTGACTGGCTCAGAGGCTAGAGGCTAGCCTGCATCATCCCTGCATGCACCTCAGACAACAGCAAATTGGAGAGGGCAGCAAAACCCCAGTCAGCATGCTTCAGAAAAACTGTAAGCAATACGAAGAGGGCCAGGGACCTCCACAACACACCTGTCTGAAAGAAACCAGAGACATGCAGGAGATGAAATAAAAAAAAAAACCCTCCAGCTGCTGACCCTGGGAAAATAAGTCCAGGAGAGGTAAATATAGAAGAGAACCAGTGCAGCAGTCATGCACTATTAGCCACAACATCAGCGGATATAAAGAAATACTTTCTTGACCTCATAGATGAACTAAAAACTGAAATTATAATCCAAGTGAGGCAAGATATAAAAAGATTAATTAAAGAAACTCTAAGCCCCTCCCAAGAAAACACAGATGGAAAAAGGGAGAAACTCAGAAAAGGAAGAAAAACCTTTAATGAAGAATATAAACAAAACCTAGAATGCATGAAACAGATCCAAAGAGATTACCAGGGAACTAAAAACTACATTGAAAGCTGGCAAAATGCCTTGACAGAAACTAAAGTTAGCCTTTCAAAACTTGAAGAGAGATTTATAATGTGTGATCATGAAAGAAAAGATCTATTAAAAATAACAAGGAACCAGGAAGAAACAATTCAAAGGCTAGAAGACAACAAGAGGATCTATAACTTAAGAATAAAAAATGTGTGCGAAGAAGCAGGAGTAAATATAAATGAATTACAAAGGCTATTCACAGAAATAATTAAGGAAAACTTCCCAAGCATAGGAAAAAGAAATGGTATCCAGATAAAAGAGGCATACAGAACTCCAGGCACAAGCAAAACAGATATACACCCAGACATATAATAATCAAGATCCCAGAAATCTAACACAAGAATAGAATATTAAAAACAACCAGAGAAAAGCATCAGATCACCTGCAAAGGAAAAATCATCAAAATAACAACAGAGTTATCAACATAAACTCTCAAATCAAGAAGAGCCTGGGGGGAAATAGTCCAAGCCCTGAAAGAAAATAACCTTCAACCAGATTGATGTACCCTGAAAAACTCCAAAATTAATGGAGAAAAAAGATGTTTCCAAGTCAAGGAGGAATTGTGGAAGTTCACGGCCACTAATCCAACCCTACAAAAAACACTGAAGGACATTCCAGAGAGAGAGAGAGAAATACCAGGATTCCAGCAACAGTGGCAGAGAGGCCTTAATGAACAGGGCAGACAGTGGAATGAAGGAGTAATAGTGGACAAATAACAGCAGAAAAATAGAATAGCAGAGATGAGGCAGAGAAGGTAGGATATAATCTTTAATACAGATAGTCTCGATACACTAACAAAAAGAAACACAGGCAAAGTAGATTAGGGGGCAGGATCCATTAAGATGTTCTGAATAGGAAATATACTCAACCTGAAAGAGGGTTAATAAACTGAAAGTCAAAGATGAGAAAATGATGTTATAGGTGACAGGAAACCAGAAAGAAATAGGGACAACTTGTCCTGCAGCCACAGATAGATTGGAAAGTTATAATACTTTTGGGCAGTGTAGAACTACACAGCTGGAAGGAAGAAAAACCTTGTGGTTTTAGTAAGTAAAGGAGTACAGCTCAACATCAAGCTCAGGGGTAAAAAGGTTCAGCAACACTCAGATAGATAACGGTTGACCACCTAATCTAAAAACTAAAGGAGCTAGTGGGACCCAAAATATACAAAGCATCCTGAGAAAATGCACAAAAAAGGAAGGCAGAGGACATTGCTAATAGTGTATCAGGATTTAAAAGTCACAATAGTCTTACCGCTCTGTTTAGTTTGATTTTATTTTGTTCCAGTCTGTCTACTCAGATTTGAGGGCATAGACAGCTATCCCAAAAATAGCAGGCTATACTACGGTAACTATCCTTAACTTCCTATTAACTTAAACTGAAGCCCTGTATTACTTACATTGTCTTATTATGACTGATCTT
Organism: Cavia porcellus; assembly: GCF_034190915.1. Taxonomy (NCBI): domain Eukaryota; kingdom Metazoa; phylum Chordata; class Mammalia; order Rodentia; family Caviidae; genus Cavia; species Cavia porcellus. Next base: position 74,161,024 of record NW_026947494.1, on the reverse strand, counting down.
ATTTGAAGCTGGTTTGTTAGACCGCTGTTTTTCCTTGACTGTTTGTATTTGAATTTGGTATGCTTGATAGTATCAAGTCTAAGAGTAAAGGCAACTACTCTGAAGATGACAAGATGTAAACAAAACCCATTCTGGTTTGATTATTAGCTGCTTTCGAAGTCCTACAATGTCTCCAAAGTTGTGCTTTTATTAAAATAGCTATGTAATGCTATGTTCAATTATATTATGTCTGGTGATGTAAACAATTCTATTGAAAATAACAAGAGAAAGCATAGTAAGTACTGTAGATCACCTAATATTGTGATCTTACATGTCTTTTTCATTTCATGTTTTTCTAGGAATTCATCCTTGTACAGTGGTCTTATATGTCTTTTTCATTTCGTGTGTTTATAGAAATATGATTTGTTTTGTCTTTCTTTGTTTTGTTTCTCCCTCTAATATAGAAAGGATAGAAATACATGTTAAGACTCATGCATGTGTAGAATCTATAAACAGTTTATGAGAACTGATCTTATGACACATGATGAAATGCACAAATATTTTGAAGAAAAAGAGACACTACAGTACCCAGTGCTGATCCAGGAGTGTCATAATGTGAACCCCAGCAATACTATTATTCTTTGCTCAGAGTGATTTTTTGTTGAACAGAACTGGTTGCAACTGTTTGAAACCCCATTTTATATGCTCCACTTTTGTATCTTGAATAACTATTTGTAAGAGGACAATCTGTAATCATCAACTAGTGATATCTTACTGTTTATTCTTTCTTTGAAAGTATGTATTATGTCTACACATTTTCTGTTTTGTTTAGTCTTTTTTTAAATAAATTTTTTTTTAAAAGCCGAGGGTGGGAAAGGTGGAAACTACTGTCAATTTCTTATTGTCTTATCTTGAACTCTTGCATCATTTACATCATTTTATTAGGTTTGGTTATTCTGTCTTTTGTTAGATTTTATGCTTTCAGATGGTAAGGGAAGCTATTTTGAATATAATGGGAAATATGGTAATCATGGTTTCCTATAATATTGTTTTGAAGTCTTATAATTCTTTCATTCATTGATCTGATTTTATTTTGTTTTGTTTGATTTTATGTGAGATGATATGAACGCTATTTTGAAGAAAACAAGACATTATGATAGCTATTGCTGATTTACTATCATCTTGTTTTGAAGTCCTACCACGCTTTTGTTCTTCTGTTTTGATTGGTTCTATCCTGTTATGTTTTATTTGATTTTATTATGTGTGGTGTTATAGACAAATTGTTGAGGAAAATGCGGTATTACAGCAACCATTGTTCATTTCCTATTATTTGGTTTTGAAGTCCTGTAATGCTTTCATTCTTTTGAATTTTTTTTACTATATTGTTATATTTGATATTATTGTGTGTGAAGGTGTGCTCAACTATTTCAAAGAAGCGAGACATTATGTTAGCTACAGTTGATGTCCAGTTGTTTTATTGTGAAATGCTATGTTGCTTGCATTTTCCTGTTTTGATTTGCTTTCTTTCATTCTATTTTCTTTTGTTCTCTTTAGAATAAAAAAAAATCTAAAAAAAAAAATGTCACTGTCTTCAAAGTCTCAGCATCTTCAGAGTGACAATTTAAACTTCATGAGATAGCGGCAAACTGCATTAACATCACGGTACATGCCTATCAGTGAGACCCCAGCTGCCCTGAACTGACAGTGTTGCTGTGGCCTGGCTTCTAATTGCAGCACACAAAGGACAGGGAAGCGGGAGTTCACGTAAGTCACTGTGTTCCCTCCACCCTCACAGCACTGACCGCTTGGTGATACCAGATGGAGCCAATTATTGCAAGCCTATCATTTTAAAATACTATCTGGAACAGCGTGTCATTGATCAACTATCAATTTCACATCAATTACAGATGCAACCTTGAAGATATGGGGGGACAATGAATTATAGTCGTTCTTTCATAAAAAGAAAAAATAAAACATGGAGCAGTTAAAAGTCTTGTCCCTTATTATACAGTTATTATCAAGTGAAGTCAAAATTCTGCATCCAAGATGCGAACTGAAGATATGGTGACTTTTAAAAATTTTATTAAAGTAAAAGACGTGTTGTCATAAATTCCCCTCATAATATTTCCCTTAATGTGGAGCACAGGATCTGGCACAAGAAAGCTTTCTGTGTCACAGCACCAAGGCAGCAGTGAGAAGAGGGAAGGAGATAACCCTTCTAGGTCACACTCAGGCCTTGAAGCTCACAGCGAGTGAGCTGTGAATTCATCCATGGGCACATCTACCGTGAGGATGGCACTCTCGTAACCCAGTCACCTTCAGACACATGAGGCTTTGGAGCAAAATCCCAAATCTAAGCCACAACAAGTGGATACGAATTCTGAGACAGTCCAGAGGTTTAAATTAGTGGATAAAGATTTTAAAGTAACTACTTGGGTTATGTTCTGGAACACAAAAGAAAATATGCTCATAATGAATGTAAAGAGAGAAAGTCTCACCACAGGATTAGAAACCATTTTTTAAAAAGAGTGAAATGGAAAATCTAGGTACAAAATTATAACACTTAACATTTAAAATTCATTGAATGAGCTTAAGAGTTGATATGTCAGAATAAACAAATGCATAAACGTAGGAATTGTCACTGACAAACAGAGAAAAAAGACTTTAAAAAGTAAACAAGAACTCAGGGACCTGTGAGATTCCCTGATAGAACAGCACAGCAATTCTTCATGGGTTATAATTACACATAATTTTCCAGATAATCTGTTAGGCAGTGTCACAAAATAAGAACATTCCACTTTCATTCACAAATGAAAACTTTACATATAATACAGATACCATGCAAGACAGCCATAAATTTCAGTAATACTAAGAAATCAGATCATAAGAAAACTCTGCATGATATTACAAGATGAAATGCAAAACATCCATAAATTTCCAATACTAAGAAATGAGGTCATAATGGTAAGACAAGCTTGGAAATGCAGGACAACTGAAAGTTCTCAGAAATACATGATGCACTAGGAACTAAATGCTTCATAAAAGAAAGACACCTAATTAAAAGTCTCATTAACAAAAGGGGCTCAGAATTATAGAGGTTCACATTTAACAATACTGACCTGCACAAGGAATGCTGAATCCTGACCAAAATCAGTGCTTAACAATATCATATAAAGCCAGCTGCTCTGAAGTCACTCTTCTGCCCCACACCTAGAGAAAAATCATGGCAATCTTAAGATACCAAATTCTGAAAGATGTAACAAATCAATTAATAAATCTATGGAATTAGCACAAATTAGTAAGTGAAATCAGTTTTGTCATTATTGTTATTATTCTCTGTGTTCTCATTCTATGAGCATGAAGGTACATATATTGCTGTGGTATGATGCTTTTAAGATGCCAAAGGATGATATCAAGAAGGGGAATACCTGGGTCAGTGGAACCTCTGGTTTTAGTTTGCTAAGGACTATGCATACTGATTTCCACAGTGGTTGCACCAGTCCACATTTCTACCAGCGATGGAGAAGGGCTCCTTTTTCCCCACAGCCCCACCAGCATTTGCTATTGGTTGATTTCTTGAATCATTCTTTCTGGAGTGACATGGAATCTTGACATTGGTCTAATTTTCATTTCCTGAATGACGGGTGACGTTGACATTGTTTTCACATATCTATTCCCCACTTGTACTTCTTCATCTGAGAAGTGTCTGTTCATTTCACATGCTCATTTTTCAATTGGTTCTTTGAATTTGGGGGAGGGATCTGAGGGTTTTTTTTAGTTATTTATAGTTAGCAGCCCTTTGTCAGAGGGACAGCTGGCAAAGATTTTTTCCCACACTGTGGGCTGTCTCTTCATTCTGTTAGTGGCTTCTCTTGCCATGCAAAAAGTTTTTAATAAGATGCAATACCAGTTGTTGATTCTTTGTAATGTTTTCTGCGAAACTGAGGTTTTGCACATAAAGTCTCTGCCTACACCAATATCGTCAAGAGTTTTACCTATTCTATCTTCCAGCATATTTAGTGTTTCTGTTTTAATATTCAGATCTTTGATCCATTTCAATTTTAGTTTACTGCATGATAAAAGATACGGATCTAGGTTTAATCTTTGGCATGTGCACAGCCAGTATTCCCTGCACCATTTATTAAAGAGGTTATCTTTTTTCCCAGTGAAGATGTTTGGCACACTTATGAAAGATCAGGTGGCTGAGAGTGTTTGGAGTTGTTGCTATAACTTCATATCTATTTCACTGATCCTTGGATCTCTTTTTTTGCCAGTACCATCCTGTTATATCACAGTAGCTTTGTAGTATAAGTCAGGGATTCAAGTCAGGGATTGTGTTGTCTTCTGCCTTGCCTTGTTGCCCAGAATTCTTTTGTTATTCTAAGTGTCTTCTGGTCCCAAATGAATTTTAGGATTGTTATCTCTAATTCTTGGAAATAGCCAAAATGCCCATCAAGTGATGAATGAAGATGTGAGTTTTTTTAATACAATGGAGTGCTACTCTGTCATGAAAAAGGATAGCCTTGAGACTTCTCATGTGGTAAATAGATGTACCTTGAGACTATACTCTTAGGTGAAATAAACTGGACACATGTGTTCAAATAGTACATGGTCTCTCTGATGTGAGAAATGGATAGTGTAAATAAAGATCAAAATGCATAATAGATATGATATATGAAGAAAATATTCAAATGAGAAGGGAAATTATGGAGGGAAGAGACGGTAAAGGGAAACAAAAACAGCAAAAAAGGAAAAACAAAACAAAGCTTTTTCAAACAAAGAGAGGAAGAGAGGTTGAAGTGAGGGGAGGAGGATGGGAAAAAAAGAATCAAGATATACCATGTACAGTTACAAATTCCCTATGATGAATGTAATCATTATGTATATCTAACTGTACCAATAAAGTTAATTAAAAATAAATAAAATGAGCATTAAAGTATAAATGGTTGCTAACATTCTTTAGTGTTTAAAATGCTTTATGGACAAATCCAGTAAATAATTGTTTTATACAGTTTGATAGTCTATGTAGGAAAAATCTTTAAAAATGCAGATTTATGTGTATTTATATAGTGTTTCATATTACTTACATTTATATAATGTTTCATATAACTCAGATTCTAACTTAGAAGGTTTCCAGCTAGGGTGTTCCAAGTTTCACTTTCAGACTATCACAGAAGAGAAATTATATAATATTTTCTCCGCAACTAGAGCTACGTATCACAGGAAAAGATCATTTTTGCTTGATCCATTCCCCACAGCAGACATACTGATGTTCAATCATTTTTCTTTTGAATGGCCATATCTAGCCTCATCTGTTAGGCTGGCATGGAGCCCACACACATGATAATAACCAGGTATCAGGGAAAATAAAAACCAAAACAGGAAGCCAAAAAGACAGCCCCTTCAAACTAGCTGCAAATGTTACTTCTTCTGACACGTTTCTCCCTGGTTTTCTAGCAAGTCTTTTATTTACCAATTTTCAGAACAATGATCTATTTGGTACCATAACAGTATACATTTCTTAATAAATGAGAAATTTTGATACCATATATTTATAAGATAATTTACACACTTACATTAATTTACTGCAATAGTTATTCTCTTTGGTGATAAAAAAAAATCCCTTCATGACTGTTTTTCGTGTCCTTTGCAGATGACACTAGTACATTTTTAAACTGGAGTAATACATACGAAACATGAAATTTATCATTTTAACTGTACGGTTTGGTGGCACTGAGTGCATTTATATACTGTTGTGTCCTTCTCACCATCTATCTCCAAAACATTTTTAATATTCTCAAACTAAAACTCTGTGCACACTAAACTACCTCTTCAATATCCCTCCCCTTCCAGTTCTTGATAATCAGTCACCACTGTACGTCCCTTATACGTAGGTTTGCTGCTCGAGGTAATATAAATGTGATCATTCAATATTTGTCCTTTTGTGATTGACTTATTTCACTTACATAATGTCCTCAAGATGTATCATGTGACTTCCTTTCTTTTCGAGGCTGAACAATACTCTATTGTATGTATATAATACAGTTTGTCTTTTGATGAATATTTGGATGTTGGCTTTTCTGAATAACAAAACTAATTAACATTTTTATAGGCTACTTGTACTTCTACTTTTAAGATCATTCAGCTCACTTGCCCACTTATAGATTTGGGATTTTTTTACTTGGGATTAACTTTTTAGTTCTTAATATATTCTATTGTGTTTTTAAGGAGAAAAGGATTTATTTCAGTTCGCAGTTTGTAGCAGTTTCATCCACAGCTGGCTGGCTCCTGCTCACAGCAAAGGGGCATTGCAGAAGAGAAACAGTGCATGGCACAGCGAGTAGAAGTCGGCACGCAGCAGTAGCAGCAGCAGCAGCAGCAGCAGCAGCAACTCTCTATGTATTCTAGGCAGTAATCCCCATCAGAAGAGTAGCTAATGAAGATTTTCTCCAATTTACAGCATTGTCCCTCCACTCCACTAAAATATGCTGTACAGAAGGGTTTTAATTAGCTGTAATACAACTTATTGATTCTTTGTTTTGATTCCTGTGCTTCTGTGATCTTATTAAAGTCTTTGCCTGTGGCAATGGCTTCAAGGGTTTCCTTTATGTTATCTTCCAGCAGTTTCAAGGTTTCTGGTTTTCTATCTGGGTTTCTTTTTGTCCATTTTTACTTTATTTTAGTACAGAGTGAGCAATAGGGATCCAGTTTTAATATTCTGCGTGTTAATATCTAGTTTTTTCAGTAGCATTTATCAAAGAAGTTATCTTTACTCCAACAAACATTTTGACCTTTTTGTCAAAAATCAAGGGTGGTATTTAATTCTTTTGTCTTCTCTTCCACTTCATTGTCTTTCATTCTATGCTATTGTTTTGTTTTGTTTCTGGGTGTTTTGTTTTGTTTGCTACTAAGCTTTGCTCTATGTTTGAAATGCTTTTGATGTATCTTGTGCTCATTTTTCTCAGGGTTGCGTTGCTTATTCTGGGGATTTTCCGATTCCATATGAACTGCTGCATTATTTTTCTAGATCTGTGAAGTGTGGTATTGGTATACTAATAAGGATTGCATTGAACCTGCAGGTCTTTTTTGGTCACATGGCTATTTTCACATTTTCAATAGTTCTTCTGAATCATGAACAATGGGGAGTCTCTCCATTTTCTGACGTCTTCTTAAATTTCTTCCTTTGATGTTCTGTAATTTTCACTGTAGATGTCTTTTACTTCCTAGGTTAAGTTGAGTCCTGGATATTTATTTCTTCTGAAGCTGTTGTGAATGAAATTGATTTCTTGAATTTTTTTCAGTGAATGTATTATTACAGGAACACCACTGATTTTTGTGTGCTGATTTTGTATCCTGCCACTTTGTTGAATTTGTTTACCATACCTTCAAATCTTCTGGTAAAGTTTATTGGGTCTTCTATTTAAGGAATACTATTATCTACAAATAGGTTATTATTTGACTTCTTCCTTTTCTATTTGTGTCACTTATTTCTTTCTCCTTCCTAATTTCTCTGACTAAGGTTTCAAGAACTATACTGAACATAAATGGTGAAAGTGGGCATCCTTGTCTTGTTCCTGATTTTAGAGGGAATGCTTTCAGTTTCTCCCTACTCAGTCTGATGTTGGCTATGGGCTTGTCACATACGGCTTTTATAAGTTTAAGACCCTTCTAGGCTTATTCTTATCAGAGATTTTTATCATGAAGAGGTTTTGAATTTTGTCAAATAGTTTTTCTGCATCTATTGAGATAATCATGTGTTTTTTATCCTTAATGTTGTTGACATAGTATATTACATTTATTGATTTACATATGTTGAACCATCCTTGCATCCCTGGAATGAAATTAGCTTGATCATGGTGTATGATTTTTGTTGAATTCTGTCTGTAAGGATCAAAATGAGGATTTTGTACCTGAGTTTATCAAGGATATTGACCAACAGTGTTTTGTTGTTGCTATTGAATACTAATCTAGTTTTAGCATCACAGTAATGCCAGAATCATAGAATAAATTTAGAACATTGATAGTATTTCTTTTCTAAAGATCTCATAAAATTCAGCAATAGATACATCAGATCATAGGTTTTTCATAGTTGTTTGAGTTTTAATTTTTGCATCAATCTTATTGTTTGTTGTTGACCTGTTTAGATTTTTATATCATTTTGGTTCAATTTACATAAGTTATTATATATGTCTAAGAATTACCAATTTCTCCTAAAGTCTCCAATTTGGGGGATATACTTTCAGTTAATTTTCTGGATTTCAGTACTATCTAGTATAATTTCACCTGTTTTATTTCTAGTTTTATTAATCACAACTTTCTTTTAGTAAGTTTAGCTAGAGGTTTATTCATCTTGTTTATTTTTTTCAAAAAATCAATTCTGATTTATTGCTCCATTATAATTTTTAATCTCAATTTCATTAAATTCGCTCTAATCTTTTTTTTTTCTTTTTATATACTGGTTTGGAATTTGGTTTCCTCGTGTTTATCTAGGAATATGAGATGCATCAGTAAAGTATTTGCTTGGTATTGCTTTCTTTTTCTTACGTGGGTCCACAGCTACAGATTTCCTTCTTAGAACTGTTTTAATCATTTCCCACAAACACTGATATGTTGTGCTTCGGTTATCATTTAATTCTAAGAATTTCTCATTTCTCTCTTGATTTTTTCAGAGATCCACTAATCATCTGCAACTGTCATGTAATTTCCATGTGTTTGTGAAGTTTCTGCGACTTATTTAGCTGTTAATTTCTAGCTTCATTCGATCATGATCTTTTAGGATACATGAAATTACTTTCATTCTTTTGTATTTATTGAGATTTGCCTTCCGATCTACAAAGTGATTTGTTTTAGGGAAATTTCTGTGAGTTGCTGAAAAGAATGTGTACTTTAGTGTTGTTGGATGAAACCATGTAGATGTCTGTTGATTCCATTCATTCTGTCCTTAAACTGAATTACGACCTTGTTGGTGCTGGTTCCATGTGTGTGTTTTGTTTACTTGCTTTTGGTTTTTTGAAGCAGGGACTCACTATGTGGTTCAGATGGCCTTGCACTCTCTGTGTATCCAAGCTTGAAACTGAGGGAATGCTCTTGCCTTACCCACCAGCATGCCAGGCTATTATTGTTGTTGACTTTTGTCCACCTGATCTATTTGTAGAGTGAGATATTAGAATTCCCCACTATTATTGTATTAGTATCTATCTGTCCTTTTATGTCAAGTAGTGGGGGTTTTTTCCATGATATTGGGTGTGCTGACATTTGGCACATGTATATTTATGATTGCTATCATTCCTTGATTAATTGTATCCTTTATCAACATATAACAGTTTTGTTTGTCTATACAGATCAGTTTTGGTTTGAGGTGAACTTAGTTATCAAAGGAACAATGTGTGTGCACCTAATGCCACTCAATTATACACTTCAGTGGACCACCAGAGATCAGGGCCTCATATTCTGGGAATCATCAGCTCCTGTCCACATAAATAAGTCATTCTCCAAATCCTGGGTGTCATTTTGGGTTTCTGTTTGCCATTGCAAGGGAGCTTAACTGACAAGCTAGGGACAGCACAACAAAATACACAGAGGCAAAAATAACGTCACATTTGACAGGCTATGCAGATGCATTTGGAAAGGAAGAGAATCCGAACATTCACGGCTGTTTGAAGGGTATAGGCATTATCACCAAAAGTGGGTATGCTCTGCTTTATAAACCACAGCCACAGCTGGTCAGTAGGGAAGGCCAGCCTGGCAGTGACTCCCTGGACAGTCTGTTCACCTTTGCAGCCCAGAACTTGTACATCCACTTTCAAAAGATAGCTCTTCAAAAGCATTTGCTTCTAATAAAGATACGTTACATCAAAATTTAAAATATAACACAGATTCAAATACTTTTTCATCAATTTAGAAAAGGAAATTAGCACATGGAGAACGCCCACCAGTGTCCATTGACATTTCCAACTTACTCAGGTGTCTCAAAGTTACAGAAGTTCTTAAATCCAGCAAGCAGCCACCATCCTGCATTTGCAGCTCTTTCCCTTTTAGTTTTACACATTGCTGAGGTTTTCTTCTTTATTTACGAGGAATTTGTCTTTATCACTTAAAATACCTGCCTGATGGGCAGAAATGTGCACGGTGCCTTTGACGTTGTATGGGGGACTCGCAACACTCCTCTCCGTGCCAACTGCGCGTGCATACCTTGAGGAAATTGTCAGGGCAGTGAGGCAGACTGAGCTGCTCAAAAACGTACACAATGAGGGTTGGGGCTGTTGCTCAGTTGTACAGCACTTGCTTAGTGTATGTGAGGCCCTGGGTTCAATTTCTAGCCCTAAAAAAGAGGGGAGGGGAAGAGAAGAGAGGTGAAGGGAGGGAGGGCAGCAGGGCAGGCCCATGAGAAGCACAGAGAAGAGAAAGAAAAGAAAGAAAAAGAGGAGAAGGGAGAGGAGGGGAAGGAAGGAGAGGAGAGGGGAGGGGAGGGGAAGGAAGAGGACAGGAGAGGATAGGGGAGCGGAGGGGAGGGGAGAGGGGAGGGGAGGGGAGGGGAGGGGAGGAGAGGAGAGGAGAGGAGAGGAGAGGAGAGGAGAGGAGAGGAGAGGAGAGGAGAGGAGAGGAGAGGAGAGGAGAGGAGAGGAGAGAAAAAAGGAAAGGGAAAAAAAAGAGGAAAATCCTTTCACAAAACATCAGTGTGTGACTCAGGACCAACTTATCTGCTTGACAGAAAACCCCTAGGACCCCAACACATGACACACTGGTCTTCATTTCCCTTATTAGAAGTCCCCTGCCAGCCAGTTCCCAGCTGCTCCAGCAGGAGCTGATGGTCTGTGCTGCTGGGCTCCAAGCCCAGCCTCCCATGTAGTGTAGGCTTTGGGAAGCGGCGCAGGCTGAAGGCTGAGCCTCACCTTAGAAGAAGCTCTGGAATTCCCAAAATGCTTTAGCTTTCATTTCAATGGCCAGTGGTCTAACTGCAAGAGAGGGTGATAGCTCCAGCCCCAGCTAAAAGCTGAGGTCCCTGTTAAGGAGAAAGAAAGGGCACAGAACTGCACAAGGGCCTCTTGCCGTGGCCACCCTGATGAACTTATGAAGGGAGAAGTCTCACTGTGTGACTGTGGCCTCACAGCCTGAACCCAAAACTGACACAACACACTCAGATGAGAGGAGGAGGTGAGCCGGGAACAGAGGTCCTCACCTGTGATCCCAGAACTCTGGAAGCCTGAAACAGGAGGAATGGAATGTTGAGTCCAACCTGGAAAACTTAGCAATTTAGCAAAACTCTGCCTCAAAATTTAAAAAAAAAAATGATCATGAGATATACCCTGGACTTGATCCTTAGTACTGCAGGGGTACAACTTGGAAACTCCAAAAGAAGAAATCCCCAAGAATAGAAGATTTTACTTGATCTGGAAAATATGATCAGCTCAGGCACATGAACTGCCATGATTCTAACATGGGAGAAGAAGCTGTATAGGTCATCAAGTTCAGTTATCAGGAGGTAATGGAGAGGCTTGGAATAAAGGACAGAGCTGCTATCAGTGGAGCCGTGAGATGTTTGGGGAAAGGAGAAGATGAGCCTCTAGAAAAGCTGTATTGTCCTCAAAGGCAGGAGACCCTGTCCAGACCCAGGTCAAGCTGGACCATTTACATCTGTAGTCCCAACTACTAGGGATGCTGAGCCAGAAGGAGCACTGGAGACCAGGAGTTTGAGTCCAGCCTGAGCTACACGTTAGGATCCTAGCTCAAAGAGAGTTCAGAAAACAAGCCAAAAAAATGTACCACACAGAATTAGATCTTTTGATCCTCTCCTTGCCCAGAGAGGTTTTCTTTAAATTATTATTATTATTATCTTATAATAGAGGTAAAAGGAAAAATAGAAATCCCTAGGTAGAATCCTTTATTGGTTAGAGCAATTATTCCCATTTAAATCTTAAGTATGTCACAAAAATACAAAATGAAACTTTGCGTTTTGTAATAAACTAGCCCAAAACAATAACAAAAAGAAAAGCTGATTATTCCCGGTGCCTCTGCTTCTGGGAGCCTCTGAGGTACATACTGTGGATACAAAAAGCACACTGGCCTCCCATTCCACACTCATGCACAAACATACTCGGAGTCTGGAGGTATGTGCTGTTTTTTTGCAAAAATGGGACTACATTATCAATATTAGTTTGAAACCTGCTTTGAAAACATGTATCTTTAGTAGTCCTCCAAACACATATGTACAAATCACAATTATCTTTGCCAATGGATGCATAAAATAATATTTACATATCCTTTAATCAATTAATTAATTTTGTGGTACTGTGGATTGAACACAAGTAATACTAAGTCAGTATGCCAAACCTAAGAAACAGACTCTTTATAACTCCCTGAGCTGGGGACAGTCATTGCTCTCTAGTATTCCCCTGTCACAAAATTCAAATTATTCATTTTTATGACTGTGCAGAATGAGTTTCAAAAGTTGAACTATGAAAACTTCACCAACAATAGCAAAGGGGACACATACTGTTGAGGTAAATAATGATCACTCTCTCCCTGGACTTGAGCATTAAGTTCATTTTAATGACAATGCTGTGTTTTCAGTCTTTGTAGAAATGCCTTTGGTGTTAATCAAGGGGAGAATAATCACTTTAAAGCAATAGCTTTGGGAGAGATTAAATGCATATATCTAAAAAGTATTAGTGCCATCATCCATAAATATCCAACAAGACAGACACATAATGTGTCGCTGTTCACCACCACTGACGCATAGCTGTCTTGGGCTGTGGGCAAGTTAGGCTCTGCTAATGACACTCATTCATAACTGTCTCCCTTCAGTTCTCTGAGCACCATGTCTACCATCTTTACCAGCATTGATCATTTCTGGGTGCACCTGGTTCCCTTCGAGGGCCTGAGGAGTTCTCTCTAACAGTTGGGCCGCGTGTGAGGCTTACCTGTAAACATCAGCCCCAGCTGATACAGCCCACTGCTGTAACAGACAGCGCCCATTGAGTACCTACCATGTGCTGGGTGCTCTCTCAAAGCACTTTGCATATATTCCTGTTTAAAATTCGCATAGCTGTCTTCATCTGCTTTCTGCAGTTGTAACCAAAAAGCATAGAGTAGGTAACTTGATCAAAAATATGGTGAATATTTAATTTCCTTTTTTCTAATTTTAAAAATTTATTACAGTAATTATTACATTGTCATTAATCTTCCTCAGACTGTTTCCCCCTTGCTTCAAACACTTATTTAATCATTCCAGGAAATGTGTCTTTTACTGTAATAAGTGATTTTAGTTTAAATATTTACCATATTTTTATCACTTCTATAGCTTTTGGTCTATTGGATATGAATGAAATGCCAAATTTCTTCTTGCCTCTGAACTTTGTACCAGAAACACAGTTTTGCTGTCCAGATTTATGAATTTATAGCATCAAATCATATATTCAGGAAGATTAGATTTATTAAAATCATGGCTAAGAGTAAGAGACAACTACTTTACCTTCCCTGGATTTCTGGAGTGGGCTGGGGATGAAAGTGAACCCCCATTCAGTCCATTGTCTCATTCAATAGTTGTGGACCAGAGTCTTCACTGTTATTGTAGGCTTTAAATCTATCTCTTGCTTTTGAGTCATCTGTATGTTATTTCTACAGACAGATACTAACAATGTTTATATATTTTTAGAAACATTATTTTCTCTATAACTTCCAAATGAAATGTGGTCTCTTTTTACAAGTTTACATGTTCAAATTTCTCAGATATTTGAGAAGATTCATTCAGAAAACTGATGAGTATGTGTTTGCCCATTCTTAATAAAACCTACTCTGTATAAAGCAGTACATCCAAATATGTCTTCAGGCATATTCTCTATAATACAGAGCCTGAGGCAAGGATTACAACATTAATACTTTCTTGGAGAAATGCAAGCAAAGTAAAGAAGTTGCCTTTCAGCAACTGCCACAGGAGCAGGCACATCCTAGGTCAGTGGTGGTGAAAGTGGGGAACTCGGTGCAGAGGAGGGGCTGGACGGATCTGGGGTGCCTGCATCCGCCTCCCCGTGTATCTGGAGGACTGTGGATATCTCAGCAAGCAGGGGAGCATCGCAGGTTCCAGAGGCCCCGCGGTCTGTGGTAAGTGCTCAGTGCACTCTGCCCAAAGCCCAGACTGTTCGGGACCCTCCAGGCTTCTGGGTGCAGTGAAGTGGATAAGTGGGTTTGAGGCATCTACATCTGCCTCCCCATCCCGGCTGCGCTTGGAGAACTGTGGAGCTTCCAACAAGCAGGTGGGCGAACCGCCTGCTTGCAAGGCAGGTGCTTATGCCACTGACCTAAATCCCCAGCCCCGGAACTACGGAGTTCTAAACAGGCAGAGGAGGGCCATTCATTCTACAGGCCCAGTGGCTTGGGGTAACGGGGGGCCAGAGTCTCAGGAGCTGAGAACATAGAAGGGGATTTCCAACAGCTTTCAAATAACACTTGAAACACAGAAATATAGGAAAATGACAAAACAAAAGACCAAATTACAAGCTCAAAACTCCAGCCCATCTCAAGAAACCCTAGGAGCAATGTATATAGAAGAAAATATATGCCATTCACTTCAAATATTGGACACAATAGCTACTGAAATTAACAAGCAACTCCAAGAAGCTTTAAAGAAATTCAAACTCGAAATAATCTCCCAGGTAAAAGAAGAAATGATAAAAGAAATGAAAGATATTCTGAATATATCTAAAGGAAACACAGTTAAAAAATTGGAGGAACTAAACAAAAAGATAGAATCCCTAGATGAGCAATATAAGAAACAAACAGAATACATAATGGAGATGCACAGAGATATACAGGAAATAAAAAACTCCACCGAAAGTTGTAAAAACCACCTCAATGAAAGTGAAGATAGAATATCAGATCTTGAAGACAGGATTGCAGCTAGTGAACAGGAAAGGAAAGATCTTTTAAAAATAACAAGGAATCAGGGCTGGGGGTTTAGCTCAGTGGCGTAAGCACCTGCCTTGCAAGCAGGCAGTCGTGAGTTCGATCCCTGGTACCGATAAAAAGGAAAAAGACAAAAAAATAAAAAATAAAAAAATAACAAGGAATCAGGAAACAACAATTCAACAACTGCAAGATGATGCAAAGAAAAATAACATAAGAATGATAGGGATTAATGAAAAAGAAGGAGACAACATAAAGGATGACAAGAGGATATTTAGAGAAGTAATAGCTGAAAATTTCCCAAGCATGAGATCAGAAACCGACATCAGGATCAGTGAAGCATATAGAACTCCAAATAGTCATAACCAAAATAAAACTACACCCAAACATATAATAATAATATAAACATATAATAATCACCATCCCAGAAATCCAACACAAGAATAGATTATTAAAAGCTATCAGAGAGAAAAGACAGATCACCTATAAAGGAAAACCTATCAGAATCACAGCAGACTTCTCAGCACAAATAATAAAGTCAAGAAGAGCATGAAGTGAAGTATTCCAGATCCTAAAGCAAAATGATTTCCAACCTAGACTGATGTAACCTGCAAAACTATCATTCAAACTTGATGGTGAAATACGATACTTCCATGACAAAGAACAGCTGAAGAACTTCATGGACACCAAACCAACCCTGCAAAAAATATTGAAAGACAGTTTAGATACACAAAGGAAAAAACCACTAAGCAACGCAGATAATTAAACAGAAAAGAAAGATAAAGATGCAACAGCAGAGAGATAAAATGTCAACAATAAACCAGCATTTAACAGTAATAATCATTAATGTAAATGGTCTCAATGCACCAATCAAAAGAAACAGACTAGCAGAATGGATCAAGAAACAAAATCCAACCATATGCTGTTTACAGGAAACCCATCTAACCCAGAAGGATACTCACAGACTGAAAGTCAAAGGGTGGGAAACAATACTTCATGCAGCAGGAATCCAAAAAGAAGCAGGAGTAGCCATTCTGTTTAAAGACAACGTGAAATTTAAACCAACAATGACCATAAAGGACAAAGAAGGTCACTACATACTCGTTAGGGGAAAACTCTAAGAGGAAGAGATAACTATCTTAAATATATATGCATCAAACTCCACAGCACCCAGTTATATAAAACAACTATTAACAGAAATGAAAACTCAAATTATCAGTAACACAATTATAACAGGAGACATTAATACTCCATTGACACCAAGGGACAGATCAACCAGACAGAAAATGAGCAAAGAAATAACAGAACTGAATCACATCTGCGAACAAATGGATTTGATAGACATATACAGAATGTTCCACCCAACATCAGAATACACATTCTTCTCGGCAGTACATGGATCATTCTCTAAAATAGACCATATATTAGCTCACAGAACATATTTAAACAAATGCAAAAGAGTTTAAATCATCCCTTGCATGTTATCGGATCATAGCGCTCTGAAATTAGAAATTAATGATAAAAGATACTGCAAAAATCCCGCAAACACATGGAAACTGAATAACACACTCTTGAGTAATCAGTGGGTCACAAAAGAAATTAAAGAAGAAATTAAACAATACCTAAAAGAAAATGAAAATGCAGATACAACTTACCAGAATTTGTGGGATGCAATGAAAGCCGTCCTCAGAGGAAAAGTTATTGCACTGAGTTCCCACATCAGGAAAACAGAACGAATACAAATAAATAAATTGATGCTACACCTCAAACAGCTAGAAAAAGAAGAGCAAGTCAAGCCCAAAGCCAAAAGAAGAGAGGAAATTATAAAAATCAGAGCAGAAATCAATGCAATAGAGACTAAGAAAACAATCCAAAGAATCAACGAATCAAAGAGTTGGTTCTTTGAAAGAATAAATAAAATCGATAAGCCCCTAGCCAACCTTATTTTAAAAAGGGAAGAAAAAGCTCAAATTCATGCAATAAGAAATAAAAAAGGTGAAATCACTACAGACCCAATAGAAATACAGAAGATCATCAACACTTATTTCGCAAACCTCTACTCTCAAAGGTTGATAACACAGAAGAAATAGACAGATTCTTAGAAACATATGAAGTACCAAAGCTAGATCAAAAGGATGTAAAACTGTTGAATAACCCAATCTCTGTTAATGAAATTGAAAATGTAATTAAGTCCTTACCTACAAAGAAGAGCCCAGGCCCAGATGGATTCACTGCAGAATTCTACAATACAAAGAAGACCTAATGCCGACACTCCTCAAACTATTCAATGAAATTGAAAGGGAAGCAATCCTTCCTAAGGAAGCAAATATTACTCTAGTACCAAAACCTGAGAAAGACCCAACTAAAAAAGAGAACTATAGACCGATCTCCATAATGAACACAGATGCAAAAATCCTCAATAAAATATTGGCAAATAGGATGCAGCAAATCATCAAGAAGATTATACACCATGACCAAGTGGGATTCATCCCAGGAATGCAAGGATGGTTCAACATACGTAAATCAATAAATGTAATCCACCATATCAATAAAGCTAAAAGTAAGAATCACATGATCATTTCTATAGATGCAGAAAAAGCCTTCGATAACGCCCAACATTCATTCATGATAAGAACTTCACAGAAAATTGGAATAGATGGTCTCTACCTCAATATAATAAAGGCCATATATGACAAACCAACAGCAGCATCATACTAAATGGCCAAAAATTGAAAGCCTTTACATTAAAGTCAGGCACAAGACAAGAATGTCTTTTATCACCACTCCTATTTAATATAGTACTGGAAGTACTAGCCAGAGCAATTAGGCAAGAGAGAGAAATAAAAGGAGTAAAGATAGGAAAAGAAGAAGTTAAATTATCATTGTTTGCAGATGACATGATACTCTACATAGAAGACCCCCTAAACTCCATTGAAAGACTCTTAGATACAATAAATAAATTCAGTAATGTAGCTGGATACAAAATCAATACTAAGAAATCAAAAGCATTCCTATACATGAACAACAAAATCACAGAGAGGGAAATAAGAGAAACCACACTCTTCACATTAGCAAGCAAAAAAATGAAATATTTAGGAATTACTCTTATGAAAGAAGTGAAAGACCTATACAAGGAAAATTATAATACACTGAAAAAAGAAATTGAAGATGATCTCAGAAAATAGAAAGACATCCCTTGCTCATGGTTAAGAAAAGCAAACATTGTGAAAATGGCCATTCTCCCAAAACTGTTATACAGTTTCAATGCAATCCCAATATAAAATACCATCAACATACCTTATAGATCTAGGGAAATAACTCCTAAATTTCATCTGGAACCAGAAGAGACCTAGAATAGCAAAGGCAATTCTAAGCAGCAAAGGCAAGGCAGGAGGCATCACAATCCCTGACTTGAAGTTATACTACAAAGCAACAGTATTAAAATTAACATGGTATTGGAATCAAAACAGCTGAAGATCAATGGGATAGATTAGAAGATACAACCACAACTACAAACACACTCAACCACCTTATCTTTGATAAAGGAGCCAAGCAGGTTCACTGGAAGAACGAAAGTTTCTTTAATAAATGGTTCTGGAAAAACTGGCTCTCCATTTGCTGAAAACTAAAGCTAGACCCATGTCTATCACCATGTACTAAATTAAAATCTAAATGGGTCAAAGATCTGAATATTAAAACAGAAACACTAAATCTATTGGAAGACAAATTGAGTAGAAACCTTGAAGACATAGGAGTAGGTAGAGAATTCATGAACAGGACTCAAACTGCATGGGAAATATTTCCCAGAATCAATAACTGGGACCACTTCTTATTAAAAAGTTTCTGCATGTCAAAAGAAATCTCCAGCATAGTGAAAAAAAACCCCACAAACTGGGAAAAGATTTTAGTGAACCCTCTCTCAGACAAGGGACTCTTGTCTAAAACATATAAAGAATTAAAAAAAACTCAGACCCCCAAACTTCAAAGATCCAATCCAAAAATGGGCATCTGAGATGAATACGCACTTCTCAGATGAAGAAATACAAATGGCAAATAAATACATGAAAAAATGTTCATCATCATTGGTCATTATAGAAATGCAAATTAAAACCACACTGAGATTCCATCTCACTCCTGAAAGAATGGCCAGGATCAAGAAAACCAACAACAACAAATGCTGAAGAGGCTGTGGGGAAAAAGGAACTCTCCTACACTGTTGGTGGGAGTGTAGACTGGTACAACCTTTGTGGAGGTCAGTCTGGAGATTTCTCAAAAAGCTAGGATTGGAAGTCCCATTTATTCCAGCTATTCCACTTCTAGGCATATTCCCAGAAGAACTTAAAGCATCATACCACAGTGATATATGTGCGCCTATGTTTATAGCAGCACAATTTGTAATCGCCAGATCTTGGAAACAACCCAAGTGTCCATCAACTGAGGAATGGATAAAAAAGTTATGGTATTTCTATACAATGGAGTATTACTCAGCTTTAAAGAAGGATCACATTGAGATATTTATCAATAAATGGGCGCAGCTTGAGACCATACTCATAAGTGAAATAAATCAATCTCGCATGTATGAATACTGAATAGTTTCCCTAATGTAAGTAATGATTCAAATATATAAAAATATGTGGTAATCATGATTCCCCATTATTTGGCCCTGAAGCCTTATAAAGTTTTCACTTATTAATTGGAAAGGCTTTATTCTGGGCTTCTTGATATGGAAATACTTGAAGCTATAGTGTATGAAGTTTTATTCAAATATTTCAAGGAAAAAGACAGATACTATGGTAACTACTATTAAGTCGGGTTATTTGGTGGTGAAGCACTAGGTTGCTGAAACAGTCATGCTTTGACCTCTATTGTTATATTGTTATGTCCTCTTTTATCTCAGTCTCCCCCTTATTCATTAAAAAATTATTTAGTTATTTTTATGGCTTTTTTAATTAAGGGGAAAAAATTTAAAAATTAGCAGGATATATAATAGTAACTTTTTTGATTTCCTATTAACTTGTTTTGACTTCCTGTAATACTCCCAATATCTTGTTTTGACTGATTAGACTCTGTTCCATTCTGTATGATAGTATCAAGTTTGAGGGTATAGGCAACCACTTTGAAGGCAATAAGATTCACTAAGATGCCCATTCTGGTTTGACTATTGTCTCCTTTGGAAGTCCTGTAATGTTTACAATGCTTAAGTTTTATTGGTCTTGTTCTCTACTGTTTTGTTCAACTGTATAATACCTAATGAGATAGACAATTCTTTTTAAGGAAACAAGAGACATTATAGTAACCATTGTTGATAACCTTGTACTCTGTTTTTACATCATGTGCTATGTCTATCCTTGGTTTTGACTGACAGCTTTGTTTTGCCATATTTGACTTTATTCTCCCCCCCCCCGCAAAAAAAAGTAATAAGAACTAAGGAGTAATACAACCGAAAATGTGTAAATTTTGTTGTAAAAAAGAGAGGGAAAAAAAGTGCTCTAAAGGATACAACAGCAAG
This sequence comes from Cavia porcellus, assembly GCF_034190915.1. Lineage (NCBI taxonomy): Eukaryota > Metazoa > Chordata > Mammalia > Rodentia > Caviidae > Cavia > Cavia porcellus. The sequence goes on along the minus strand of NW_026947494.1, from coordinate 74,140,635 downwards.
TGTGTTTAGGGGTGTTAAATAGCTGACCATATTAATGTTTTTGGTTGGATCATTGAACACAACTGTTTGCAGTCTTTCTGTTTGAATGTCCACTTTGTATGCTTTGATACTGTGACTTGAGAAACTATCTCTAAGATGATAATATGTAATCTATTAACTGGTGATTTCTTACTTTTTTTTTTTTTTTTTGTAGTTCTGTATTACTTGTACCCTTACCCCGCTTTGTTTTGTTTTGTTTTTTCTCTTTTTCCTTTTAAATAAAATTTTTAAAAAAGTAATGAAGTTAACAAAAAAAAAAAAAATGAGACAGGCTAAGATAAGATGCAAGGTACCGAGATTCACCAGCACATTGCAAGAGTTACTCATTGTCATTCAATGACAAAAACAATGTAGCTCAGCAGGATATGTATTTACCTCCCATCATTTCTGAGAAATGTTTCAAGGAGGAACTCCATCTCAGAATAACACATTGCAGTGAGAGGGGAAGGGGATGCGCGTGAGTGGTTTCCTCTCATCTCTCATTCCCTATTGCTAGAGGTCATCTGGAAGGGAGATAACTCCCTCATAGCCATTTAGCCCATTAATGGCCATTCAGATAGCCAAATATCACATCCTTCCATGTAAGGATTGAACAAAGTTAGTGTGGGGGCAACGAGGTGCCCACCAAAGAAGCAAATTGAGGAAATCTGAGAAGACTCTGGTATAGTCTGCTGACCTGGTTTAGCCAATTATAAAAATACACCATCCAGGACTCTAAATCTTGAGTGACAAGGTAAAGGTTATGAAGCAGACATTCTTCCTGAGTATGGTGCTGAGCCAAGAGTCTTGAAACACAGAGCAGTAATGTCACAGAGAGATTGCTTGCCTCTCACCTTCCCTTGATCACCATCTGTGCTTCCCATTACCATTACGGAATACCTGAGATACCACGATGAAGTGCCTGAGGTAATTATGAAAAGTTCATTCTGACTCATAGCTTTGGAGGTTCCAGTTTAAGGCTGATTGGCTCCATTGCTTTGGACCTGTATTAAGAATGCACATCATGGCAAAAGTGGGGATGGAGCAAGCCAAACTGCAGAGTGAGCTAGAAAAGAAAAAGGAAGGGGAACACAGTGGGGTCTTACAACTCCTTTGGAGGGCACATTCCTAACACCTTAAGGATTTCCCATGGCCTCACCTTCTGAAGCCCCACCCAGCTTCCAGTAGTACCAGCCTAGAAACTAAATCTTTAGTACCTGGGCTTCTCCTGTGATTTTCTTAAATTTTAAACAGAGAAAGTAAGAAATAACAAAATAGAGTTTCAAAACAGGCTATTGGGAGGGTGACAGTAATCAACACATTGTTTATAGTAATGGGCACAGTAGTTGTTCAGTGTATAAGATATAGACATGAAATATTGTCCAGCAAATTACTAGCACAAAACTTTCTGTTCAATAAACCAGGAAAAGCCAAGCTGTATAATTACCTTAATTGTCTTGTGATAATTATCTTAATTGTCTTGTGTTTATATATATTTTTTGCATTTCCTTTCCTTTCGTTCCCATTTCTCCCATTACAGTTTTTCTTTCTGTTTGAATGGTATCTCCCCTATTCACATATGTATTATACATTTTGGATCTTGTTTACTCTTTCAGATTGTCTCACTAGTAAGAGAACACTATTTTCACACATGTGGGTCTAGTTTATTTCACTTACGAGTAGGTCCCAAGGTGCATCCATTTACCTATAAAAGTCTCAGGTTTATCTTTTCTATTTTAAAAGCCCACTCTTTTTTACCCATTCCTCAGCTGATGGTCATTTGTGTTGTTCCTGAGATTTAGCTGTTACAAATTGTGCTGCTATGAACATAGGTGCACATATATCCCAGTGGTATGATGTTTTTAATTCTTCTGGGAAGATAACCAGAAGGGGAATTGCTGGGTTAAATGAGACCTCTAATCACTCACAGTTTTTAAAGAAATTGCCACACTGATTTCTACATTGATTGCACCAGATTGCACTCCCACCAACAGTGGAAAAGTGTTCCCCCCACTGTACCTCCAGAATCTGTTATTGGTTGATTTCTTGGTGGTAGCCATTCTTTCAGGAGAGAGATGAAATCTGTGTTGTTTTAATTTGCACCTCTTGAATGACCAATGATGTTGAATATTTTTCATAATTTATTTGCTGTTTGTCTTTCTTAATCTGAGAATTGTATATTATTTTTATTTCTTTATCTATTTATTTTGGTACCAAGGATCAAACTGAGGATTTTGTGCTTGCCAGGCAGGCACTGTGCTGCTGAACTATATCCCCAGCCCATAAAATTATGTATTCTTCTCCGATGCTCATTTTTCTACTAGGTCTTTGAATTTTGGGGATCTGATATTTTTCAAGACTTTGTGTTCTAGATATAAGCCCTTTGTTGGAGGGACAACCGGCTATAATATTTTCCCTATTCTGTGGAGTGTCTTTTCACTTTGTTGGTGATCTTTTCATTGTTCAAAAGTTTTTTAATAAGGTGAGATCCCATTTGTTGATTCTTTGTAGTATTTCCCATGCAGTCTGGGTTTTGATTATGAAGTCTCCTCTTACATCTATGTCTTCAAGATTTTTGCCTATTTTTTCTTCCAGCATATTTAGTGTTTCTGTTTTAATATTCAAATCTTTCATCCATTTCAGTTTAGTGCATGGTGATAGATGTGAGTCTAGTTTTAGTCTTCGGAATGTGGAAAGCTAGTTTTTCCTGAACCATTTGTTAAAGAGACCAGCTTGATTTCCAGTGAACATATTTCGCTCCTTTTTTAAAGATAGAATGCTATTAGGAGTTGTGTCTGAATCTTTTATTCTGTTTCACTGATCCTCAGGTCTGTTTTGGGGGGTTTTGTTTCATTTGCTAATACTGTGTTGATTTTATCATGGTAACTTTGTAGTATAATTTTGGTCAAGGATTGTGATGAGCCCTGACTTTCCCAGAATTGTTTTTTTTACTATTGTAGATATCTTCTGATTTCAAACAAAATTTAGGAATGTTTTCTCTGGCTCTGTGAGGTATGCTAGTGGTATTTTAATTGGATTGCATTAAATCTATTTTGTCAGTGGGCCATTTTCACTCTGTTGGTTTTTCCTATCCATGAACAAGGAGTATCTCTCCATTTTCTGATATCTTCTTCGATCTCCTTTTTTAGAGTACTATAGTTTTCAATGTAGAGATCTTTTGCTTCTTTTGTTAGATTGATTTCTAAGTATTCCATCATTCTGAATGCTTTTGTAAAGGATATGATTTCCCTAATTTCTTTCTCTGTTAGTTTGTTATGTACAGAAATGCTATTGATTTTGAGTTTTGAATTTCGATCCGATGACACTGCTAAATATGATTATTAAATCCAGTAGTCTTTTGGAGGAGCTTTTGGGGTCTTCTGTGTAGAGTGTCATGTCATCTGCAAATTACAGTATTTTAAATTCTTCCTTTCCTATCATTATTCCTTTTATTTCTTTCTGTTGTTTGATAGCTCTGTCTAATGTTTCCAGAACTATACTCAAATAGGAGAGATGATAGTGGACCTCTTTGTCTTCTCCCTAATTTAAGAATTAAATCTTTCAGTTTTTGATGATTTTGTATAATGTTAGCTGCTGGTTTGTCATAGATGGCTTTTGTCAGATTAAGATAAAGACCCTCTGTTCCCATTTTCTTTAGGATTTTTATCATGAATTGGTGTTGGAATTTGTCAAATATTTTTTCAGCATCTATTGATATAATCGTGTCTTTTTGTCTTTGGTTCTGTTAATATGCTGTATTACATTTATCAATTTGTGTATGTCGAACCATCCATGCATCCTGGGATGAATCCAACTTGGTCATTGTGTATAATTTTCTTGATCATTTGCTGCATGCTGTTTGCCATTATCTTACAAAGGATTTTTGCATTTATGTTCATTAGAAATATCAGCCTGTAGTTTTCTTTTTGGTTGGGTTCTTCTCTGGTTTTGGAATCAGAGTAACATTTGCCTCCAGAGCTGATGTTGGAAGTATTGCTTCCCTTTCAATTTCTGTCAAGAGCTTCAGCTTTACTGACATAATTTCTCTAAATTTCTTATGGAATTCAACAGTGAATCATCAGGGGCTGTGCTTTTTCTTGTTGTTGTTGTTAAATTTTTAATTATAGCTATCCAGAGCCCAGGAGACTGTGTTAAAATCATTGCTCCCAGAGTTCAAGGGCCTGCCCAGAGCCCAGCCACACTAGGCTGTGCTCACCTGGCAGGTTTCAGGCCTGCCCAGGACATACCCAGTGACCCTCTCCAGAACCAGAAACCCAGAAACTCAGCTGGCAGCTGGGGCGAATCAGCTCCCTATCCAGAGCCAGGGGACTGTGTTAAGATCATTGCTCCCGGGATCATTGCTCCTGTGGTTTTCATTGCTCTGAAAACCACAGCTTGAATTTCCTGCTGCCACTGCTGCATCTGAATCAGCACAGCAAGGACTGAGACGCGAAAGCTCTGAAAGCGGGAATGGGCAAACCAAATTGAGAGCAGAGCTGGTGGGGAGCCCTGCATTGACCTGCAGTAAATGAGAGTAACAGGGACCCTTCCATAGACTAGGAGGCTCAAACAGAGGACATTCTGGGACTGGGAAGACTAGCTGGAATAGGACACTGCAGTGACTTCAGTCACATATTCCCCTCTCAAGCAGGATTGGTGGGGAGCTTGACCTGGGTGACGCTGTGGACTAAGACCCTGTAGGCTAGCCCAAACCAGGTCCCTGGGCCTGCCAGTGCACCCTAATGCAGTGAAGCCTTCAGCAGGTTGACTGACCTGGAGGGGCGGGCCCAGCATAGGCTGCCCAGGTCTTTGTCTCCCTAGTACACTGCAGTGGGCAGGAACACATAGCCAGGGCAATTCAAACAAACTGTAACCAACAAAGAAAGAAACTGGGCTCCTATATACGCTTGTATGGAGGAAACAAAAAGTATGGGAAGAGGGAGTAACAAGAAAGGGTCCTCAGTCCCTAGTCCTGAGAACACTGATCCAGGAAAGGTAAATGCAAAGGAGAAAGAGGACAGAAAACATGCAGTATCAGGCACAGCACCAATAGACATAAAGTGATATCTCCAGGACTTCATAGATGAGTTCAAAAGTGAAGTATTTAACCAAGTAAAACAAGATATAAGTAGAATAGTTAAAGAAATGCTAAGCACCTCCCAAGAAAAAACAGATGGTGGAATGGAAGAACAGAAAAAAAGGGGAGAATTATTTGATGGAGAAAATAGAGAACATAGAATACATGAGATGGGTTCAAAGAGATTACCAGGAAACTAAAAACTCTGAAAGCTGGCATAACAGCTTGAAAGAAACAAAGGATAGATTATTTGAACTGGAGGACAGCTTTGTAATGTGGGAGCATGAAAGGAAACATTTCTTAAAAATAACAAGGAAACAAGCAGTAACAATACAAAGAACAGAAGATGATAATTGGATCTATAAATTAAGAATTAAGAATGTAAAGGAAGAAGCAGGGATACAAACAAAAGAACTGCAAAGGCTATTCACAGAAATAATCAAGGAGAACTTCCCTAATATGGGAAAAGGTAAAGATACTCAGATCTATGAGGCATACAGGACCCCAGCCACCTACAACCCAAACAGAACGACACCCAGGCATATAATAATCAAAATTCCAGAAATCCATTATAAGAACAGAGTATTAAAAGCTGTCAGAGACAAAAACAGATCACTTACAAGGGAATACCAATCAGAATTACAGCAGACTTCTTGGCACAAACCATCAAATCACGAAATAAGCATGGGGCAAAAAAATTCAAGCTTTGAAAGACAGTGAGATCCATGCCATGTTGGAACTTAGGACTCTGGGAAGCCAAGCAAGCACCTCCCCTCCCTGGTAAGCAGTGGTGGTCTGGCCGACTGCAGCCCTTCCAGGGGGAGAACCCGCAGTAGCGCCTGAGATCCGCGCCATGTTGGAACTGAGGATGCTGTGAAAACAAATGACCGTCCTGCCTCCCTGCTAAGCAATAGTGAACCTACTGCTACATGGCCTAGAGTCAAAAATCCCACTTCCCCTATCTTCCTTCCCCTCCCCCCCCCAGCCCATTAGCAAATGGGAACCAGAAATCTGAGCATCTCCTGGGAGGTTGACCATAGCAAATAAGGGGGACTTCCTTCTACCATTTCTTTGAAGGCAAATATTTTTATTACTGTTTTGCGCTTTTCTGATTAATGGTACTGCTCTATTCAGTATTCTGTTTTGATAAGTTCTATAGTGTTCTATATTTCATCTCATTTTGATATACGTGATTGAAAGAACAGTTATTACAAAGATACCAAAATAAAAAAAAAAAGAAAGACAATAACCTCCAGCCAAGATTGATATATCCTGCACAACTGTCCCTAGAACTTAATGGAGAAACAGGTGCTTCCAGGATAAACTAGGGGAATTTGCAACTACCAATTCAACTCTACAGAGAATACTGCAGGACATTCTAAAAAAGAAAAATACCAAGATTCCAGAAACAGTGGCAGAAAGGCCACAATGAATGGAGCAGAAAGCAAAATGAAGAAGACAAACTGACAACTAATGACAGAAAAAGAGCTCAACAGAAATGAAGCAGAGAAGGTTGTATGGCAGGAACAGCTATTTTGGAGAAAACAAAACATCATAATAGCTAGTGCTGATTTAATATCATCTTGTTTTTAAGTCCCATCAAGCTTTTGTTCTGCTTCCATCAGTCTTAATATGTTGTATCTTATTGGAATTTTTTATATGTGATAATATAAACAAAAACTTTTATAGACAAGGAGATAATACAAAAACCATTGTTCATTTTCTGTTAGTTGGTTCTAAATACCCTGTAATACTGTCATTCTCTTGAATGGTTTTACATTGTTTTGATATGTTTGATGCTACAGTATATGAAGTTATACTCAAAGATTTCAAGGAAAGAGACACTATGGTAACTACTTTTATGACAGGATATCTTGTGGTGAAACACTATTTTGTTTAAATGGTTATGTTCTGACCTGTGCTGTTTTGTTGTTATGTCCTCTTTTATCTCAATCTCCTTTTTTTATTATTTATTTTTTTATTTTTATCTTTTTAATTAAGGGAAAAAATAAATTAAAAAATACCAGGATATATTATAATAACCCTCTTTGATTTCCTATTAACTTAATCTGAAACCCTGTATTGCTCTCACCATTTTGTTTTGACTGATTTTTCTCTATTCTGTTTTGCTTGATAGTATCAAGTTTGAGGGTATAGGCAACTACTTTGAAAACAATAAGATTCACTAGGATGCCTATTCTGACTTGACTATTCTCTTCTTTTGAAGTCCTGTAATGTCTCCAATGTTTTGGTTTTATTGGTTTTGTTCTTTACTGTTTTGTTCAATTTTATTATAACTGAAGATATAGGCAACTCTTTTTAAGATACCAAGAGGCATTATGGTAACCATTGTTGATCACCTTGTATTCTGTTTTTACATCATTTACTATGTCCATACTTTTGATTTGAATGACTCTGTTTTGTTATGTCACATTTGGTTTTATTCTCTTCAAAAAAAAGTAATAAGAACTGTGAGAGTAATAAAACCCAAAATGTGTAACTGTTATTGCAAAAAAGAGAGGAAAAGAAAATGCTCTAGAGATCATTTTTTCTATGGACTCTTCCACTTGTTTTTTCACTTCTGCTGCTATCATCTCAGAGTCCAGTGGTTGCCTTTCTATGTCCTCTATCTCTTTCTGCTCTGGAATTGTTCTGGGTGGGCTGTGCATTTGTGGTTGCATTTTGTTTCTTTCTTGTCATTTTCTATTTTTTTAAATTTTCTTTTCTGTGTTGGTGCTTCTAGATTTCTTCTGTTAGCTTTATCAGTGGGGTCAAGGATTTCCCAGGAGATGTCAATTCCTTAAGGATTTTTTTAGATATATAAATTTCTTGGTCTTTTTTGTCTATCCCAAGAACCTACCTTCTCAGTATATTAAGAATGTGGAGTTTTTATCATTTTCACTCGAGGCCCATTCCTTTGGTACTGGACCATGGTAATAGTTATGGCCACTTGTAATCTCACTCTTGTCTTATAAGGGATAAAAATCTGATTATAACAGATATGTAATCCTAGTTAAAGTAGTATAGTTAGCAATAACAATACACTCAAGCACAGTCTAGTTACTGACAAACTGTAGTTACTATTCGCCTAATATTTTTAGCCAGAGAGCAAGTTCTGTAGTTATATAATATAATCCAACTCATACCAGGAACTTGTATACAACATTTTCCCACGTAGTGGAGTGATTTTACCCTGTTGTTGGAGGGGAGTTAAGAGAGTAAGGGGTAGGATGGAAAGACAGGTTAAATATAGTAGGTTATAGGTTAAATATAGGAGGTTAAATATAGTAGGAGCAAATTTGGTGAGCAGAGAATAATCATCCATGTTTTGGGTAATTATAAGATACTAGAGGGAGAGATTGGAAGAGAAAACCTAGGAATATTGAAGTGAACCAAAAAGGGAAGAGAGAATGTTTACCCACATGAAAGTCTCATAAAATCAAGAGACAGTTGAAAAAAGAGAGTAAGAGAATGAGGGAAATAATACAAAGGGAAAGCTTATAGATCTAAATCATCAATGAAAGGGAAAAGAAGGTAGAAAATAGAAGAAAAAGAAAAACAAAAGAGAGGAGAAAAAAGAAAAAAGATGAGAAAAAAGCAACAAATGTAAGAAAAATGTGGCAAAACAGAACATGGAGAAAAAGAGGGGAAAAAAACAAAGACAAAAACAATAACAACAATAAAGTAAACAGAAAAACAAAACACTCTAACCCAGTGGATTATTAAGAGGAGAACTCATTAGAGAGAGAATAAAAGTAGTGAGATTTCTCTAGTGTCTACAGCTCTATGATGGTCCAGTTCTGATCCTAGAATGTATACTCTAGCCAAGACAGCAGGTGAACTTGTGCTGAGTTTGGATCTGATTTTGTCTCTGGACTTGCAGAATGGGATTAGCTCCCTGTGGCTGGAGTTTTCTCAGCTGTTTAAAAAAATAAAGAAGAAAAATGAGAAAAAGAAAAAATAGGGAAAAGAAAAGAAAAAACTGTGACACTACCCACCCAATTCTATTCGACGTGTCTTCGTTCCCAAGCACAAAGCTGGTTCATTTAACTTAGAGGCCAACACTGCATCCCTAGTATGGCACCATTCTCCAAGGTGATCAACCTACGACCTGGTGGCAGGTTGATTATATTGGGCTACTTTCATCATGGGAGGGACTGTTCTTTGTCCACTGGCACATATTCTAGATATGGATTTACCTTCACTGCACATAATGCTTCTGCCGAAACTACCATCCGTGGACTCACAGAATGCCTTATCCACTATCATGGAATTCCACACAGCATTGCCTCTGACCAAGGAACACATTTCACAGCCAAAGAAGTGAGGCAATGGGCTCATTCTCATGGAATTCACTGGTCTTACCATGATCCTCACCACCCAGAAGCAGCTAAACTGATAGAGAGGTGAAATGGTCTTTTGAAGACACAGTTAAGGTACCAGCTAGGTGACATAGCTTGCAGGGGTGGAGTAAGGTACTTCAAAAGGCCACATATGCTGCAAACCAGCATTACTGTACAGTAGTATGTCTCCCATAGCCAGGATTCATGGATCGGGAATCGAGGGATAGAAGTAGGAGTGGTACCACTCACCATTACCCTTATTGATCCACTAGCAAAAATTTTGCCTCATTTCCCCACAATCTTATCTTCTACTGGCGTAGAAGTTTTGGTTTCAAAGGAGGAAAGGCTTATACCAAGAAGCATAGCAATGATACTATTGAAATGAAGCTAAGGCTTCTCCCTGGTCATTTGGTCTCCTCATGCCTCTAAGGAAACAAGCTAACAGGGAGTCATGGTGCTGTCAGGTGATTGACTCAGACTGTCAAGGGGAAATTGGACTCCTACTCCACAATTAAGGAAAGGAAGAAGACCCCTTAGGGCACCTCTTAGTATTCCCATGCCCTGTTATTAAAGTCAATGGGAAATTACAGCGAAATGACAAATGGCCCAGAGCCTTCAGGAATGAAGGTGTGGGTCACTTCCACCAGGGAAAGAACCAGGACCTAATGGGCTTGCTGAAGGCCAAGGGGAATATAGAATGGGTAATGGAAGAAAGTAGTTCTAAATACCAGGTAAGACCCCATGATCAGCCATAGAAAAGAGGATTATAATTGTACTATGTCTCCTGCAATATGGTTCTAATGTAATGTGATGTTGATAGACTTAACACTGGTTCTTGTGGATTGTCAAGCTAATGTTCACATTGTGAAATGATAAGAATAAGCATCACCCAAAGGAAAACTCACCTCCTATTCTGGTGAGGGACTTAGTATATTTCCATAGTATGCAGGATAGTTAAAACATGTGAGGCATAATTATAAGCATGTCTTGTATCTGGAAGCCAATTTAAGGAGATAATGTCTGGTTGACAAAGGGTAGATTGTTATGGTTTATGCATTATGTAAACTTCCAGAGTTTAAAAGCTTACCTAAGGGATTCAGCAGCTTTACATTCTAGCATATAGAAAACAAGCCATTACCATTCTTGAATATTGTTACTGTGTCAGTTTGAGAAGGTGGAAGTTTAATTAAGTGATTCAGCAGGGGACCAGGTCCTTAGTTTGTAACATCCTCAGCCTGTGCAAGAGGCACACTACACTCACCCCAGGGGAGCAGCCTGTGTACCATAAAAGGCAAAGGAGGAGGCACTCACTGCTGGTTCTTCAGAGGAGCTCCAGTCTTCACCTTCAGCTTGGAGGTTGACTCCTGACTTCTGGCACAGACTGTTCGGCTTACTCTTGGGACTCTCCAGCCTTCATCATAGACTCTTCAGACTTCATTCATAGATTCTTCAGTCTTCTGTCACAGACCCACTGGCTTCCTGATATGAATTTACATGCGACACTGCAGTGAGTTCCAGTTCATGGGTGGACCCTTCTGCTTCCAGCATGCAGACACCTTCTGCACGCTCCCTCATCTGACTTTGTTGCTAACCACTGTAAGCCAATCTTGTAATTTCTTATATACTTGGATATCTTGTGTTGTATCTGTTTCTCTAGTAAACCCAACTGATACGGGTGCTCTAGCCAGGATCGCCCTGTGTCACTGGCTTCCCCACTGGTCTCCAGTGCCTGAGACCCATTATTGGCAGGAACAGGAGCCCATCTCAGATCCTCTTTCTACCAATCAATGCACAGCAGCTCAATGGCGGGAATGGGAGCTATGGTATCTGACCCTCTTCTGGCCAGTCACCGTAGCTCCAGGACAATGGCGGGAACAGGGGCCCATCTCGGATCCTCTCCTGTACATTTAATAGGAAAGACTATCGCCCTTTCTTCTTTTTTCATGTCATCTCTCTTCCTTTGCTGCCTTCTCCTCGTCCTCCTCCTCCTCCTCCTCCTCCTCCTCCTCCTCCTCCTCCTCTTTTTCCTTCTTCTCCTCCTTCTTCTTTTTCTTCCCCTTTCCCTACTCTGTCTCCTTTTCCTCTTTCTACTTTTTCTCTCCCTTCAAGAAAAGAAAACTATTCAATTCATAGTATTATTAAAGACTTTGGAATTAACAAGGTATAGATGAAACAGAAGAGATTTCATATATAAAGACATACAGGGAAAAGTGTAAAACGAACTCTCCTCTACATAGATGGACGTCCATGAAATATGAACTTTCCTGAAGACCTGATTTGAGCAAACAGAAAAGCACAAATAAAACATTCAGTTTATAAATCTATATACAACTTGCACTCAAATATATCCCCTAGTCAGTAGACAAGGAATCAAAGGAGGGAGACTAGAGGAAAGGGAAGAGGAAATTAAAAATATTAAGATGTGTTATGCACATGTACCAACTCACTACAATGAATGTAATCATATGTACTGTGAACATGTACTATTAAAATTTTTAAATTTTTTATTAGGTAATTCTTCTTAGTTGTGAACAATAAGAATAGGTCAGACAGTTGAAAAGTGATGAGAGCTTCACTAGTAACCTAAGCAAGGAGAATCTAAGCATAGACTCTCTTGAATTCAGATAAAAATGGACTCATTCAATTTTTTTGGAGGCCATTACAAAAAAGGTTAAAATAAATGAATAACTCAGAAAATAAATCTTCATGATAGTAAGTATGAAGAAATGGAAAGGTATATGTTGGAATCTATGCACTTATACAAATTGGCCTTTGATACACTCAAAGCTTAATAGAAATTTAATAAAGAAAATAAAATGGGAAATGTACAAGAGTAAGTCCTAAAATGGCATGATATGAAATTCTAGTCAGTATTCTGGGCTAAAACATCAAGCAGTAGGATAATACCAAGGACAATCTGACAGTTGGGATTCTCTGGAGAAGCAGAACCAATAGGAAACAGAACTAGAATTCATAATTAATAATATCCAGATGATTTTGGACAGCAGTCTTGGGAGTAAATTTCCAAAGAAACTTGATAAATGACCAAAGGATGAAAAGATTCTGAGACACAAGTAAAATAAAAGCACAAATATTGAATAGTAAATGAACTGTTTTAACACACTGATTGTCAGCTATAACAAAATTCTTGAGCTAGTGAGCTTATGAAAATAAAAAGTTTACTTTGGCTGACAGGAGGGTCCATGGTGAAGTGGACCCATTACTTATGGGCCTGTGGTAAGGCACCATGTCATAACAGGAGAACATAGCAAAGCAAAACTGCTTACATCACAAGCCAAGGAGCCAAAATGTGAAGGTGGAATTGGTAGGTCCCCTTCAAGGGCACACCCCAATGACTTAAAGTCTTCCCACTAGGCCTCAACTCTCAAAAGTTGCACCACTTCCCAATAATGCAACCCTGGGAAGCAAGCTTTTAACACATGGGCTTTAAAAGACACTCAAAAACCAAGATATAGCAAGCACTTAGGAAACCTATGAGAGATTTTGAACCCCAAACAGATGTAGAATTGGGTTGCCATGACTTGGATTGACACAACTTAAAAGGGAAAAGGTTTATTTTGGCACATGGTTCCAGAGGTTTCTGTCCACTGGCTCTAGGATAGAAACATCATGGCGGAGAAAGGCTGCTTATTTCACAGCAGTTGGGAAGCAGAGTGAGAGGGAAAGAGCTGGAAAAGAAGGGACTGGGAACAGACATATCCTTCAATGGCACGGTCCCAGTGACCTATGTTCTCCACCTAGGTTCACCCTTCTAAAAGCGCATTAAGCCATAAATTCATCAGTTAATCAGTCCATTGATGAGGTTAGCACCCCATGACCCTAATCATACTCCAAAGCCCAGCCTCTGAACACAGGAGACTTTTTGGAGGATATTTTGATCTGAACAATAACAAAGCTCTAGATTCTACTTGCCTATCAAATTTTTACCTGATAAAAACTTAATCATCTGTCTCAACAAAACTGTAAAAGGAAATAGATAAATAAATGAATATAATTGTATTATCCAAAAAAACAAAGAAATACTGTCATGTTGGATGATGAGACAGAGAGATCATTTTACAGCTTGGAATGACAGGGCAAAGACCATGACACTTAACTGAGATAAAAGCAAAATATTTAATAAACATTCATCAGTTAAATTTCACATACACCCAGTCACATGCATGCATTCATACACATCACCTACAACTAGAAAAGGAAAAGATAATGGCTGGAATTTAGTGAGTGGTGGTTGTGTGCCAGGTCCTACACATTGTGACTTATCCATTATGCAACGAGAGGGAATAAAGAACTAAATTCTTTACATGCATAAGTTCATTAATCCTCTCAGCAAACCTATGAGACAGACTTTATTACCCTTGATTTTCACATAGGTGAAATTTAACTTTGAGAAAAAGTAATTTTGCACAAAGTCAAACAGCTGGGAAGAGATATACCTGAGAACCTTGAAAAGCAAATCTTATGCCCATGACCATCCACAACACGCTACCTTCCCATGTGAGAGAGAAAGAAAACTAACATATAGCAAATTACATCTTACATAATTTAATTCCCACATCTGCCTCCAGTCAGAGCACATGGGTTGGAAGTAATAAAATATCAACTTGAACAGGTTTTCAAAAGAGAGACACTCATTGGCTTATATAATTGAAAGTCCGGATAGAGGGTTGGCTGAATCTAATGGCCTTGTCTCTATTTCCCAGCAAATTTCTCTGTTTAATTTCACTCAGTTCCAAAGGTAACATTCCCAAAACAGTACAAACATTCCCATACAAGTGTAATACATACAGATAAAGAGAGAAAGGAATCTGCCCAGAAAAATGAATAAAAACTTCCAAGATCACTCAACTCACATTTTTAATCCATCCTCTGAGTCAAAATTATTCACTAATAGAACAAGGGCATGAGATTACCTTTAGACCAGTTGTACCACCTCCAGAACTACAAAGTGGGCTCAGATTCCCTGAGACATTTGGGCTTCCCAGATACCTGAAGGAAAGGGATTAGGCAGAAAGAAAGAACTGGCTATCATGGCCCATACAATTCTCAGCAGAGTGAATTCTCACCCCTTCTGCAGATGATATGTGGCTTTAAACTAGTCATGTAAAAGATCTCTGATTTTTCCCTACCACTGAGCTACTCTGTTTCCCAAATTCCAGTCTCCAGATTAAACCTCTGTGCTGAGCTCCACACTAGCTCAGACTGCCTCTAGAAATCTCTTGGAGATGCACAGACACATGAAACTCAGCAAGTGCATGTGAATTCACACCTCTGTGCCTGTACTCATGGTGTCCTTTCATTTGCTGTATTGTGTTGCTTTGATATCTTGGTGTCTTGCCCACCTGGAACTATTGCCCCTCTGAGGGTCAGCTAATTCCCGGAAATGACAAGTAGCCTGCCCAGCAGCTTTGTCTTCCTATGCAACGGATCCACAACTTCACAGCCTCTTGTAACATGCTCTACACAGGGTCAATGATGCCCTGACCAAATCACCTTAGCAGCAGGTTCTAGACAACTAAAGACATCCCTCTGCCTCTGAACCCAGAGACACCATTTGCTCCAGCTAACCAATCCTAAACTCCTGCACTGCCTTCCTGTTCCTTCCCTGAAAGCCACTCCACAGGCTTCTGTCCATGGTTCCTCCGCCCCTCCTCCCATTGCCTCCTGTCCAATTCTGGAGCTTCTCCAATTGGTCTTCCATTATGTGTTGTCTAGGAATCTACAAGTACCACAAAGCCTTCTCAATGGCAATCATCTTTGTGGACCTCATCATACCTGAATAATAACAAAACTGCATTTGAGACATCCCCACCAGTTCCACCTATAAGGCCTCTTCCCACAAGTGATGGTCGTATGAACTGTCCAGATTCACCCTCTGTCATTCTATGATTTCTACCATTTCTGCCTCTTTACTCTCGTGTATGTTTCTCCTTTTGATATTCACTGCAACTGTCTAAGCTCAGGTTCTCAAAAATCTCTTACCTGGATTACCAAAAATTCAAAATCATAAAGAAAAGTTGGCACAATTCTTTCCAGTTGAGCAGGTACTGTTATGATCTCAGAATTTTTCTGTAATTTAACATTGGAAAGTTAGAGAGTATTTGGAGGAATTTTGTATTTCATGAAAACTATAGGTTGAAGGATGAATCTCTACTATATCTCTACTATATGTAAGTGTAAGTGTAGTCACTTACACTTAACATTAATTCATAATATGTAGTGCTCCTAAAACTCCACTAAAAATGATAGTAGCAAAGTGTATTTTAAAATATTAAAGGCAGAAAGAATGAGAGCTGGCTCTGGGAGTGCTGTGTTCACGAATTTGGTAGAAAGAGGATGACAGAGCAGGGGAGGCTGAACCTTAAAACACCTGAGAAAATGATGCCAACAGAGAGCAAGCAGATTCTCCTTCATAAAAATCAGAAAGATTAAGAACTATGGCTTAGAAAGCAGGGTGTAAAGTAGAGGAGTGTGGTCAGAAGAGGGAGATTCATCAAAGTTCTAAGAAGCAAAAACGAGGTTTACTCCATACATAAATTGAAACAGAAAGGCTTTGAATGGAGTGTTCATCACAATAGGGTGGGGTGTGGAGTTCTGAAAATTGCAGATAATTACAAATTTGCATTCTAAATAGTGGTACGGTTCTCAAGCCACCCACCCCCAGCCCCATCCTTGCTCACTGGTTTTGATTGGTTGGTTAAAAGAGTGCCCACCAGTTTCTCTTGTAACATTACTATTTTTCTCTTTATAATGAGTAATTTCATGCACATCCATCGAGAGCATATGTATTATTTGCTCCTCATATAATTCACCCTCTAGTTTCTGCACAGAGCCTGGGATAAAACTTAGATGGTGCTCAAGGGCAAGAAACTAACAGCACCTTCTCAATAAAGCTGCAATTTTAGAAGGTAATCGCCTTCATACAATTCATCACACAGAGGAGACATTCTTTCTGTCTTGATCTTGATGCTGAGAGCTGAAAAGAATTTCTTTAGAATAGCTAAGCTCTAATTGGTCTCCATAATTTTTTGTTTTGTTTTGTTGGGGTTGGGGGTATCACAAATTGACATTTAACATTTTCCAAAAACTCTTGGGCTGAGAAATTGGAGTTTTTCCAGAATGGTATAGTTTTCAGGCAACTCATTATGTCTGGTAGAAAATACATTTAAGCTTGACCTACCAGAATTCTCACAGACAAAATCCTAGGATGTATAAATTCACATTAAGAAGCTCAAATCATCGAAGGAAGCAATGTACCATGATTTTTTAACCTGGGCAGTATTGCATAGGACAATTCATTGTATAGTACTGTTACCTGACAATGAGGGACCACTGGTCCTTTCCAAGTTCTTACTGTCCTGTTCAAAGAATTGGAGGGAAAAACTGAAGAATGTAAAAGCTTAATATTTATATGAGGTAAAAGATGAAGAAAAGATGTGAAAAAGGAGAGCTCTGCAGAAGTACTATGAAGACAATGGCCACAAGGCCAATGGCCACTGTCCTTTACATCTTCCTTCTGACCTTAGATCCAGGCCATCCCATGCAGGGCCAGATAGCTGTTCTGTGCATGTGACCCAGCCAGATGGACAGGTCTCTGTGATTGACAGGTCATGCCCAATTGCCCTGATGATTCTTCCCGCCCTAATCTCCTGCCTCATACTGTATTGTGTTTTGTACAATATGCTTAGCATTATGCTTATGCCAAATAGTAGCAGTTCTACTGTTGTTCCCCAATTTTGACAAACTATCTCCAAACTTAGCTGAGGGCAATATTGAACCAGATCAGAACTACTGGGTTAGAACAAGGAGACAGACCATCGGTAGATTGAGACATTGCATTCCTTCATGTTTGGGGGCTGTCAGCATATTAAACTTAATAAACTATGTTTCTAATTATTAACAAAAAACTTTAAAATGCTGTCAACAGAGGCTGAAAAAGTGGTGTAGCTAGCGAGGCAACAGAGAAAGAGCCTGTCTAAGATTTGGTGTACAGACACTGAGCCACAGCAACATGAGGAGAGGAAGAAGGGTGAGTCCCTGGGACTCAGGATGTGACTGGAGAATGAAAGTCCATGGGAGTAGTGAAGAGAGAAACATCAACAAAGAAAAAGGAGGAGGCAGGCAGCGCTTTCTCCCCGAGGCTGCTCAATCATGCAGATGCTGGTGACTGCTGGCAACCCCAGGGGCCTCCAGGGAGAAGCGCAGCAGCAGCGGCGCGCGGAGCTGCAGTGCACTGCGATGGCTGGTGTGAGTTACTCCCAGAGCCTGCAGGAGAGGTGACAGCTGAGGGAGAGGCCAACTGAGCTGCCTTGGAGCGGCTGCTGGCTCCCCCTAGTGGCTCCCAGCTCAGTCAACAATACAAGGAGCTGGGGGACGGCTGTGGGCTGGGAGGGTCTGGTTCCTGCCTCACCACCAGAGAACAGATCTAACTTTAGTGGAAAGAGGTGCACAGGCTCACTGGGATTACCCTCTACCCCATAGTGGAGCGCCTGCTGGCCTGCTGAGATTGACTGACGTCTGTCTGTCCAGACTGGATACAGGTACCAGCAGGGACACACTTTGAAATGGACAGTTTTTTCTTTTTTTATTATCTTTCTCTCTTGTTTGATTGTTTTTTATTTTTTTTTCATTGTTTGTTCTTTTTGTATGACTTTGAACATGGTTTCTATTTTTTGTAGAGTTGTTGTTCTGTTCTGTTCTTGTTTTTATTTTTCCTTCCCTCTTTAATGCATTGGAGACTAAAAAACAATACAAAGAATCAATGAATCCAAGAGTTGGTTCTTTGAACGATTAAGTAATATTGACAAACCATAGCAAAGCTTATTTAAAAAACTCAATTTGACACAATTAGGAATGAAAAGGGTGAAATCAGAACAGACCCTGCAGAAATCCAGAAGACTTAACTGTACCTACTTTGGGAACCTGTATTCTAATAAAGTGGAAAATGCAGAAAAAATAGGTTCCTAGATATGTATGAATTACTAAAGCTGAATCAAAAATAAATAGAAATTCTACATAAATCTGTATCAGTCAATAAAATTGAAGAAACAAAGAAACAAAGAAAAGTTTGGGCCCTGACAGATTCACTGCTAAATTATACAGAAATTTAGAGAAGACCTAATACTGCCACTTTGCAAACTCTCTAATGATAATGAAATGGAAAGAGTACTTACAAATTCATTCCTGGAGGCAAGTACTACCCAGACACTAAAACCAGAGAAAAACTCAACCAAGAAAGAGACCTACACACCACTGTCTTAAAATAGATGCAAAAATCC
Source organism: Cavia porcellus (assembly GCF_034190915.1). NCBI lineage: Eukaryota > Metazoa > Chordata > Mammalia > Rodentia > Caviidae > Cavia > Cavia porcellus. The sequence goes on along the minus strand of NW_026947494.1, from coordinate 74,121,898 downwards.
TCAATAAGATACTAGCAAATAGAATGCTGAAAATCATCAAGATTATACACAATGACCAAGTTGGATTTATCCAGGAATGCCAGGGTTGTTCAACATAAGCAAATCAAATTTAATATAGCATATTAATAGAACTAGAAACAAAACATGTGGCCATCCCATCAGATGCTGAAAAAACATTTAACAAAGTGCAACACATTTTTTTAAATTTTTATTTAAAGAAAGACTAAACAAAACAGAAAACAGGTAAATATAATACATACTTTCAAAGAAAAAATAAACAGTAATAGATCACTAGTTGATGTTTACATATTGTCCTCTTACAAATAATTGTTCAAGATACAAAAGTGGAACATATAATTGGGAATTCCAACAGCGAGATTGCAAATAGTTCTATTCAACTATCCAACAAAAACTTAATAATATGGTTATCAATCCTACATACTTAAACATACATGCAGTTATCCATTTATTCATTTATGTTGAGATTAAATAAACCAAAGCGGACTAAAATCACTCTGGACAAAGAATAATAGTATTGCTGGATTTCATATCATGACACTCCAGGATCAGCATTTGGTACTGTAGTGTCTTTTTTCCTTTGAAAATTTGTTCATTTCGTCATTTGTTGTTGAGATCAGTTCTCATAAACTGTTTATAGGTTCTATGCATGCATGAGTCTTAACATGTATTTCTATCCTTTCTATATTAGAGGGGGAAACAAAGCAGGACAGAACAAAACATATTTGTATGGACACGTAAAATGAAAAAGACACATACAATCACTGTACAAGGAGTTCTACCATGGTTACTGTGTTGTCTCTTGTTATCTTCAATAGAATTGGCTATATCATCAGATATAGTATAATTGATTATATCAGTGCATAATAGTATGTATAGAAACACAACTTTGTAGATAGTGTAAAACTACAAAAACAGATAGTAATCAAACCAGAATGGGTATCATAGTGAGTCTTATCATTTTCAGTATAGTTGTCTATACTCTCAGACTTGATACTATCAATTATAACAGTTTAAATAAAATCTGTCGATAATAAACAGCAATCAAACAAACCAGATTTAACTAAGATCAGTCATGATATAGCAGTATAAGTTATACAGGGCTCCAGATTAAGTTAATAGGAAGTTAAAGATGATTACTGTGCTATATCCTGATATTTTGGGGAGAGCTCTCTGTGTCCTCAGATCTAGCGCTTGTAGACAAACTGGGACAGAATAAGTTCTATCTAAGCAGAGCGATGCAAGTAATATGTGTTTTAATTCCTGATACACTACTAACAATAACTTCTGCCATCTTTTTTAAGACTGTTCCTCCCATTTCACTCTCCCAGGGTATACTGTGCATTTTTGGATCTCACCAACACCCTCGGTTTTAAATTTGGGGGGCAACCGGCTATTTACCTAAGTGGTTCCGAACCTTCTCCCTTCTGGACTTGACCTCTTGTTGTACACTTTTACCTATTAAAGCCTGCCTTTCCCACCTATCCTCAAGTACTAGTCTAGTTGCCCCTATTACTCTCTGGTCCCCAGTCACATAGGGCATTGTTTTCTCATATTTGATTTTCGGTCCATAAACCCTTTTTCAGGTTAATTATATTTCTTATGAAGAGTATGTCAGTGGACCTTACCTCCTGAACTACTCTGCCTGTGATTCTCTCTCTTTTTCTTAATTTAGTGTATCAAGGCCATCTATATTAGAGATTATAGCCAACCTTCTCTGCCTCATTTCTGTTGTGCTCTTTTTCCATCATTAGTTGTCTGTCTTCTTCATTTCACTGTCTGCTCCATTCATTGAGGCCTCTCTGCCACTGTTCCTGGAATCCTTTTCTCTCTCTTTAGAATGTCCTGCAGTATTCTCTGTAGAGATGGATTGGTGGTTGTGAATTCCCCTAGTTCTTCTTTGTCTTGGAAGCATCTTGTTTCTCCATTAATTTCTAGAGACAGTTTTTCAAGGTACATCAATCTGGGCTGGAGGTCATTTTCTTTCAGGGCTTGGAATACTTTGCCCCACACTCTTCTTGATTTGATGGTTTGTGTTGAGAAGTCTGCCATAATTCTGATGGGCTTTAAGTAATTCTGATGGCCTTATAAGTAATCTGTTTCTTGTCTCTGACAGCTTTTAATATTCTATTCTTATACTGGATTTCTGGGATCTTGATTATTATATGCCTTGGTGTAGCTCTGTTTTGGATGTAGGTGGCTGGAGTTCTGTATGCCTCATACATCTGAACATCATTTCCTTTTCCTATGTTTGGGAAGTTTTTAGTAATTATTTCTATAAATAGCCTTCGTAGTTCCTCTGTTTGTACCCCTGCTTCTTCATTCACATTCTTTATTCTTAAGTTATATATTCTCTTGTCATCTTCTAGCCTTTGTATTGTTACTGCTTGTTTCCTTGTTATTTTTAAGAAATTTTTCCTTTCATAATCCCACATTGCAAATCTGTCCTCCAATTTGGATAATCTATCCTTAGTTGCTTTCAAGCAGTTTTGCCAGCTTTCAATGGAGTTTTAAATTTCCTGTTAATCTCTTTGAACCTGCTTCATGTACTCTATGTTTTCTTTATATTCTTCATCAAACAACTCTCCCCTTTTTTGTGTTCCTCCATTCTTCCATCTGTGTCTTCTTGAGAGGTGCTTAGCATTTCTTTTATTAGTCTATTTATATCTTGCTTTACATCATTAAATATTTCACTTTTGAACTTGTCTATGAGGTCCCAAAGATATCACTTTATCTCCACTGGTGCCATGTCTCATATTGCATATTTGCTGTCCTCACTCTCCTTTGTATTTACCTTTCCTGGATCAATGTTCTCAGGGTTAGGGACTGGGGACTTTTTCTTGTTGCTTCCTCTTCTCATATTTTTTGTTTCTTCCATACAGGTGTATATATAGGAGACCCCATTTTCTTTCTTTATTGGTTACAATTCTTCTAAAGTGCACTGGCTAGGTGGTCCTGCCCACTGCAGTGTGGGCAGTGGTGCCAACAGGGGCAGTGTATGCTGGGCCCTCCCCTCAGGGTCAGTCAATCTGCTGAGGCCTCCACTGCATTAGTGTATGACAGGCATATGGAATTGGTTTGGTATGGCTGATTGAGTCTCAGCCAGAGGTGTGACCCAGGCTAAGCTCTCCCCACCAATCCTGCTTGAGAAGGGAACAATTGACTGAAGTCACTGCTGTTCCTTGTTCCTGCCAGTCTGCCTGGCCCCACAATGTTGTCTGTTGGAGCCCCTTTTTCTGTGGAATGGTTTTATTCCCAGCACTCACCGCATGCATGTTCCCCACCAGCTCAGCTCTCCATTTGGCTTGCTGACCCCTGACCTCAATGTGACTGCATTTCCAGTGGTTCAAAGCAGTGGGATTTCAGATGGCTCAGTAAGTCGTGGTCGTACCAGTATGGGGCTGAAGCAGGAGCACTGAGCCTTTTGTTCCAATAGTAGCACTGGGACTATATGTTTGACTGGTTCTTCTCACCTTAGCTCCTTTCTGAGTTGAGAGGATTCATCTCCCTCTGTTCAGGACTCCTCATGCTGTATTATTTTGAAATCTAAATCAGGGAGTCTCTGTAGCCTGCTGTTATCTATCTGCCATCTTTACTGGAACCCTACGCATTTGTTATTTTTTTTTTTAAAAAACCCTATAGAAATTGGAAAAGATGATCTTTATCTCAAGATATCTATGATAAATTTACAGCCAATATCATACTCAAAAACTGAAAGATTTCTCTCTAAAATCAAGAACAAGATAAAGATCTCCTCAGTCACCATTTTTATTCAATATAGTTCTGGAAACATTAGCCAGAGCAATTAGACAAGAGAAAGAAATGAAAGGAATAAAGATAGCAAAGGAAGAAGTTAAATGATCATTGTGTGCAGATGACATGATGCTCTATACAGAAGACCCCAAAAACTCCACCAAGTGACTTCTAGATTTAATAACTAAATTCAATAGTGTAGCTGAATATGAAGTCAACACTCAAAAACCAACAGCCTTCCTGTACACAAACAATAAACTCCCCAAGAGAAAAACTAGGGAAACAACAACTTTCAAGATAGCATCAAAAAATTAAAAAAAAGAAATACATAGGAATGAATCTAATGAAGGAAGTAAAAGACATTCACACTGAAAATTACAGTATTCTGAAAAAGATTAAAGAGGATATCAGAAAATAGAAAGATATCCCTTGCTCTTGGGTATATAGTGAAAATGGCCATACTTCCAAGATTGATATGCAGATTTAATGTAATCGCAATCAAAATTCTAATAATGTATCTCACAGAATTAGAGAAAGCAATCCTAAAATTCATTTGGAACACAGTAGAGACTAGAATAACAAAGGTAATTCTGGGCAACAAAGATAAGGCAAGGGGCATCACAATCACTGACTTGAAATTATACTACAAAGCTACTGAAATAAAACAATATGGTAGTTGGGGAAAAACACACCCAAGGATCAATGAAACAGATTAAAAGATGCAGAAGCAATGTAGGTACATTTAATGACCTTATCTTTGACAAAGGTGCCACACACCTTCCCTCACAGAAAGCTATCCTCTTACTAAGTGATACTGGAAAAATTGGCTTCATATATATTTAAGATTAAGACTAGACCCGTGTCTTTCAACATGCACTAAACTAAAATCAAAATGGACCGACAATCTAAATATTAAAAGAGAAACACTAAATCTGCTGGAAGATAGAATAGGTAGAACTGTTGAAGATATTGGTGTAGGCAGAGACTTTATGAACAAAATTCCAATCACATAGGAACTATCACAAATACCAACAACTGGCATCTTATATTAAAATGCTGGTACACAGCAAGAAAAAACACCAACAGAATCAAGAGACAAATCACAGTGTGGGAAAAAGATTTGCCAACTGTTCCTCAAAGGACTACTATCCAGAATATAAAAGGAACTAAAAAACAAATCAGTCCTCAAATTTAATGATCAAAATCATTCAGCTATGCTTACTGATTATCATGTAATTAAGCTAGATATAACTAAACACAAAAAATGAGAAAATCTAAAAATGGAAAATTAAGCAACATATTCCTAGTTACCAGGGTATCAAAGGAAATAAAAATGGGATACACTTTAAATTGAATGATCTAAAGAATGACATTGAGACTAGGATATAACACACTTACAGGCTTATCATGCACAAGGGCCTGAGCTCAACAGCACACACACAACCACACACACACAAATGTGAAAAATTTTAAGTAAAGCAGTGCTTAAAAATGTATTACTTTAAAATAGTATATAATACATAAGATAGCTAAATGACTATACTATTATTTGCATTAGTTCTTGGAAAAGAACAGTTAATACTCATATGATTAGATCAATTTTGCACATCTATATCTGGTAATCTAAGTAACTCTTTTGAAGGTAACAATATGCAATATTACAACCATTGTCAAATTCCTATCATCTTGTTTTGAAAATCTGTACTGTTTTTGTTTTGGATTTGTTGTTGCTGTTGTTTGTCTCTTTTGCTTTTTGTTGTTGTTTTCTGTGTCTTTTTTCTCTTAAATAAATTAAAAAATAACAAATAAATAAATAATAAGTTAGTATATAAGAAAAGAGAATCTAAAAAAGACCAACAACCCAAGTATCCAGCTCAAGAAGTTCTGGTCAACAGATTAAACATAAAAAATAAAAAGGAAAGCAACAAGAACAGAAACTACTAAAGGAGAAAATAAATATAAATTGGAAGAAAAGAAAGAAGTTCTGAAAACAACAATAAGACTGAATCTCCTAGCGAGAAGATTGGCACACTAACTCATGGCCAAATTAGCCCAACCTCTGTCTTTGTTCCAGTTTTACTACATGTGCTGCTGACGTGAGCACCCAATATCTATTTCTGAACAGCTGTTTTTATATGTTCCATCAACTGAGAATTGTTGCACAGTTTCAAGTGTTTCTTTTATTTTTTGTACCAGGAATCGAACTCAAGGCCTCACACTTGCGAGGCAGAAGCTGTGTCACCAAGCTGTATCTCCGGGCCCCAAGTGGAATTATGGTTGTTGAAAAATTAAGAAAAATGTCTTGTGACATGAGAAAGTGAAATTTCAGTGTCCATGAATATTGTTTCATTGGCACATAGATATGATCATTTACATACAACACAACACATAGCTATTTTGACAACAAAATGGCAGAGTTGAGCAGTAGAAACAGCAATAAATATTGCATGACCTGAAAAATCTGAAGTATCTTTATCTGACACTTTATAGAGGTCTTTTAACCCCTGACATAGCAATCTTGGGCACATAATATAACCTTTAAAACCGCCTTCGGATTGAAAATTTGAAAGCAGCATAACAGGCAATCAAATCAGTTCATAATCTCTATACCTCACTGTAACAGCTAACAATGCTGATAGCACACAAAGTTGAAAACATTTGCTATAAAAGTTCACTTCTACAGAAAAAGTTTGACAACACCAAGTGTATGATATTGAGGCAACAAAAGAGCAAGGGTGGATACAGCGACAGAGACAGTGAAAAAACACAATTTAGGAATAGCAGGTATCATAGGGAAGAAAATTACTACAAATTCCACAAGGTATTACAAGCAACTTCATGACAACAAGTAGGAATTATCAAGAAATTGACAAATTTCTAGGTAGATATCTTATCAAAACTTACCAAGAAGAAATAGAAAACCTTGCCACAAAGAATAAGCATCTCTGTTACAGAAGTTAACATGTAAGTAAAATCCTTGCACAAAAAAAAAATCTAGGACCAAATGGCCTCAGTAGTGAATTTCTCCACTTGTTTAAGGAAGAAATGCCAATAATAGATAAATCCTTCCAAAGTATAGAAAAAGCCATGTTTATGAGTTTTATGATGGCAGAATAATCTTAGTATTGAAATTTGACAACAGAATATAAAAAAGAATTAAAGTCAAATGTAGATACATGTTATAGTCATTTTTTTAGGTATTTTATAATTTAAAATTTTAAAGTCTTACAGAAATCATTGAGAAATAAAATATATGTGTTTCTAGGTTCAAAGAATCTATCAAATACCCAGCTCATATTAGAGAACAGTTAATATTAAGATAAGCATATAGATGCAATAAAGTGAATTAAATGTGTTGACTAGAACAAAAAAAGGTGTGAATGGGTATTAAATTATAATCTAAAATAATACTATAAAGTCATCCAGGACTTGAAAGTAACTCCAACATCACAAGCCAATCTAATGTGTGGAAGCCAATGTATACAATATAAAAGAGACTTACTGGTTTACTTCTACTCTGTCAATCTAAACAGTAATCAGAGAGATTCTTTAAAGTACAATATCAATTTGAGAACAGCGTATCAATTAGAATATACAAGCAATAATAAACTTTGTATTCAAGGGGATCGAAGCAAGGGAAAATTTTAAGGGAAAAATGAAGATTGTTATATATTTTGAAACAATAATCCCTCAGTCATGAGGCATAAGAACAAGGGTGATGTTAATTCAAAGTGAACAATTGTTGGCAGATATCTTTGTAAAAGGTGTTTGTTTGTTTCTATAAGGGTGTAGTGGTCTTTGTAAAAGGTTGTGGCTCTGGTAAAGATTTTTGCATTACTATCAAGCAGTCATGATGAGAACTCTTCCTTCACAAAGCCCAGCGTCAGGACTTGCCAGCCTTTCTTTTTTACTTTCTTTCTTTCTTTCCTTTCTTTTTCTTTTTTCTTTCTTTCTTTCTTTCCTTTCTTTTTCTTTTTTCTTTCTTTCCTTCTTTCTTTCCTTCCTTTTCTTTCTTTTTCTTTCTCTGTTTCCTTTTCTGGAGAGCAAGCCTCATTCCCTTCCTTATAGTGTATGCAGGCGAGCTGCTCCTGTGGGCAGGTATAGCACTGACACCCACAATCCCTGCATTGGACCATGAATCAATCCCAGACTCGAGAAGCCCATCTAGAAGAGCTTTGGGTGGACATCCAGACACCAGCCATAACAGCCTGAAAATACTGATGGATAAATGTAATAAAGGAGATGAAACAATTATACAAAACAATAAAACATTGTTCAACGAAATGAAAAGTCTCCCTAGAAATGGAAAAATATCCCATTTTCATGGATTGTTAAAATGGCAATACTATCAAAAGCACTCTACAGATCCAGTGCAATCTCGATCAAATCCCCAGTTTGTTTTGGGGGTTTTTCGGGGGGGGGGGTTGTTGTTTTGTTTTGTTTTGTTTTTTTAGAACTAGAAAAATTCAACCTAAAATTTGTGTGGAATTTCAAGAAACTCTGCATTAAAAAAATACTGAAACCAATAATTTTGAAAAGAATTTGAGTATTTCAACCAAAGTCAAAAGAGTGACACTACGTGTTGTCAAAACAAAACTACAAAAGGCTGAATAATGGCAGTACCTGACTATAATCCCAGCACTCAGGAAGTTGAGGCAGGAGGATCATTGTGAGTTCAAGGCCAGCCTGGGCTACATGGGGAGTTCAAGCCCATCCTGAAGTACAAAGTGATAGCCTGTCTCAACAAACAACAATCAAACACAAAATCTTGCTACAAAACGACAATGATCAAAGCAGTGTGATACTAGTATAATAACATATAGACCAATGGAAAAGAAGAGAATCCCGAAATACTTACATATGTAAGTCAAACATTTTCAACATTGATACCTACCCATGTAATGGGAGGATAATCTTTTCATCAAATACTGCTAGGGAAACTGGACAGCTCTCAGCAAAAGAATAAAGTAGGACATTTACCTTATATCGTATGCAAAAATTAACTGTGATATAAATATAAAAGCTAAAACTATAAAACACACAAGAAAACAGAGAGAAAAATCTTCATAACATTGAATTTTGCAGTTTTTTCAGGTTGACATTAAAGGCATAAACAAAAAGAGAAGAGATAAAAAAGTTAAATTGAATCCTATAAATTTTCTAAAAATTAAGCATCAGACATTATTAAGAAAGGAAAAAGACAATACACTGGAAGGGAGAAAGTATTAGTGAATCATATTTGAGATTAATATCCAGAATATGTATGACCCCAAAAATTTAACATGCTAAAAAAAATTCAAAAATGAATAAAGGATATGAGTAGAAATATTTCCAAAGAATATATGTAAATAAGTATTATTTAGTTTCAATATACATGAAAATCCGGAAAGCTATTTTGAAGAGACATTATGGTAACCATTGTTGATTCTTCTATTTGGTTTTGAAGATCTGTAACACTTTCATTCTTCTGTTTTGATCAATTTGATACTTTTTTTTGTTTGAATTCATTGTGTGTGAAGATTTGGACAACTACTTTGAATAAAAAAAGAGACATTGTGGTAGCCACTGTTGGTCTCCTGTTGTCTTGCTTTGAAATCCTGCGTCACTTGCATTGTTTTGTTCTGATCTGCTTTGTTCTGTTTTGTTTTGCCCTCTTTAAAATAAAAAAGATGATATGCAAATAGCCAATAAACATGAAAAAAGTCAACATCAGTAATAATTACAGAAATGCAAAACAAGACCACAGTGAGACACTACTTCACATTATAGGATGACTCTTATTTAAGACACTGAAAGTAATGAGTATTAGTAAGAATGTAGATAAATTAGAGCCCTCACATCTTACTGATGAAAATGTAAAATGACAGAGACTCCCAGTGATAGTTCAGTGATTCCTCAAAAAGTTAAATGTACAATTATCATATGACCCAGCCATCTCATTTCTAGGTATATACCCAAAAGAATTGAAAGCAGCAACTCCAATGCATGCTTGTACACTGATGTGCACAGCAATGTTATTTATCATCACCTAAAGACAGAAACAACCTTTACCCATCAATTAGTGAAAAGATAAATAAAACACTGTATGCATATACAATACTTTTCAGCCATGAAAACCAATGGAATTCTGATAACTGCTACATCATGGGATGAAACTTGAAAATATTGTTGTACCATAGTTAAAAATATACACTTGATTGGCTCTGGCCCTAACATAGAGTTTCTGAAACATTTATAATTTCCTGAGGGCTAGGGATGCGTTTCATATGTCAATGAGACCACTTACAGTGGGGATAGTTTTAGGATGGGGCTGTTCTGTGACAGAGGTGCGTGGATTGTGTAATTAAAGGGCTAGAACTTTCAGTTTTCTCTCTGATCTTAGGGAAAGAATGAGGGGTGGAGACTGAGTTCAATCATTGATGGTCAATAGCTCAATGAGTCAATGCATCTCACCACACTGAGGCTGGGGGAGCTTCCATGCTGGTGAGCATATGGAGCTTGAAATGGTAATGTACCCACAAAGGACATGGAAGCTGGCATCTCCACCCGTACATACCCTGTTCCATTTTGGCTATTCCTGAGTTGTATTCTTTACAATTATGTTTGTATAATATCTTATTAGGTTCTGTGAGTTTCTAGTGAATTATCAAATCTGAGGGGTGCGAGTCATGGAAACCCTCCCACTGATTGTTCCCCAGGGGGAAGTAATGACAATTGGGGCCCCCGATTGCAGTAGGCACCTATAGCAGGGGGAGCCTTAGGGGACTGAGTTCTCCCCTATGGCGGCCGTGGTGACATCCAGGAGGTAGTGTCAGAATGCAATTGACTTGTAGGCCTCCCAGGTGGCATTGGAGAGCTGTAAAACTGGTGTTGAAATATGTTTGGTGTAAAAGAAAAAATGCTAAATAAAACATAAAAAGATGAGTAATGGTTCCATCTACATAAGGTACTGAGAAGTCAGGCACATGGATTCAGACAGAAAGAAGTTATCAGAGATCGAAGAGGAGGAGACAGAGTTATTGTTCAAAGATATGTTACCAACTGGCTGGATGTCCTTTTACTTAATATGGATAGAAATAGGCAAAATGTAGCTGTTTCTTAGTGTTAACAGCCCTAAAATGTCAGTAGTTAGCTCTTGGTATTAGTAGCTCTTCCCCACACTTAGCAGCAGCTAGCAGCTACCGTCAGCCTTGGAAACTCTTCTGGCCACCAGGGATAGCTGTTTCCAATAGGTCTCTCTTGTCTGGCTACTAGCTGCCTTCAGTGTTTTCAGCCCTGGCTATAGGCAAGGAAAGCCAGCTTTGGTGTTATCAGATCTTAGTATATAGGCTTAGCCTGTCCTATTCAAGGAAGAAATAATGAATTGGTGAAAATATACCAAGAGGCTCTATTAGACTCAAGGCTGTAACGTAGAGGAGCAGTGTATGGCCTGACCCTCTAAAGCATGGAGAGGGTCCTTACATAAAGAAAGGTGGGCTTACACAGGCATTGTGTCAGGCTTCCTACTCATTCATGGATAGAGAAAGGGCTTCTCCAAAACTGCATGAGGATGGCTGTGGAGGGACAGGATCTCCCAGAGATGGCTGCGGGAACAGAATCATCTGGAATGGACCCACACTGAAGCTTGCTGCAGACACAGCAACCGTCTCCAGGAAACTATTAGATAGTAGGAAGACATCAGGGGAAAGGGAAAGAGCATGCAAGGGAAATAGGGAGTGGACATATCTATTTTTATATATGTATGAAAATGTCACAATGAATCTCAATATTCTCTAACATTAGTATGTGCTAACAGTGTGTGTGCACGTGTGTGGATGTGTAAAGCCTCCTGGAGGAGCTATAGGCTGTATGATGTAGCTGAAGCCAGCTGAGGGGTAGATATTTCTTATCAAACAACTAGGTTAAGCTGTTAAATGAATTTGTTACTAAATGAGGAACTAAATGAATTTGTTACTAAATGAGGAACCAAATGTTCAGGTACAATATTCAGGACAAAGAAATGGTCAAAGGAAATTCCAACTTGATGACTTTGATTTACTTGCATAATTTGTACAGGCAGTACTATAATGTGTAACAGAACATAAAACTACAGTACTACAGTAAATTGCTGGAAGAAATTTGGATCTAAGATCCCAGGAGTTTGGAAGCTGTCACTGTTTGACCATAACTCAAGTGGAGAGAAAAGAATTGTGGGCAGATAGGATGAGTGGCCGAAACACCATTTCTTTTTAAAAGGGCTACCTCGAAGACAAAGTACCTCATTAAGTAGGTCTTGATGAATACTGAAGGAAGTATATCTGAAATTCCTTAAGTAAAAATTTAATTTAAAAAACTATAGTACTGTGCAGTACAACCAGCAAAAATTACAGTACTACAGAAGCCACCTAAGGCCACACTGCCACTCATATTCTTGTATCTTAAGTCTGAGTCCAGGTTGTAAGTCCCAAGTTTTCAAACTGTTGTCATTAAACAAGGGATTTTCTGTTATTTAGAGTTGTAAAAGAGTCTGTAGCACCTCAAGTAGTGTTGAGTCTTTCTCCTGCCTCTGGTACAGATTCTGAGATTAGGAAAAAGCTCTGCAGAGACTGGTGATGCTGGTCCCAATACTTAATTGTAGGAGACTGCCAAAGTGCTCCCCTGAGAAATAAAGTCCCTTTGCCTCCATCTTTACCTGACTTTTGAGATATGCAGATCTGGCTATAGAGGAGCAGATGTTCTCTTAACTGATTAAAAGAATGTGATCATGTCTGGCCAAGATGCAGAACTGTCCTACTATAATATGCGGGTGAGAATTGCCCCTACTGCTGACAGCTGGAACAGGGGCTTGAGCAAGAGCCTGTGAGATTCCAGGGTTAAGACATGAGACAGCATCTTAGCTGAGGCCACAGGACTCTATCACAATTATACCATGCTGAAGGTAAAGGTGCCAGCCTTGCAAACATCAAGCTATCTGTTGCACACTGCTAATGGGAGGACCTCTGTGCCTGATGCAAAAGTGCTGTTTCTCCACACAGCCATGCCTGTCAAACCCCCACCCTCCTCCCTGATTGATACCAATAAAAGCCATGAGTTCTTACACTCATGGCCCTTTGTTCCAGAGAGCTTCTCAACTGCAAGCTCTCTTCATCCTTCTTTAGCCTCTGTGTGATACATTGCTGAGTGGGAGTTTCTGCAGGGGTTTCAGTGCTTACTGCCAGGGAACAGTACACTTACAAAGCATTAGAATGGTAAATTTGATGATATATGTATTTTAAAATAAACATATTTTGGAAAATAATCATACATAAAGATAAAAAAGTATGTCTCACTTACTTCTATAAACATTGTATTTCACCAAATGAGAAACACATGCTCTCATGGTTAAAAAGTGTACGCATAACCCTTAACTACAAGATAAAACCTTGTCTGCAAAATGTGTCTGTGTGAAGGTAAAAACACATTGGAAATTCTTTATAGACTAATAAATTTAGATTAATAAGTATTTAGAAAATCATACTCAAACTTCTGAGAATACTAATTTCCACAAGATGTTAAAACTAATAATAGGTATTGAAACAACTGGGGGAGTTTAAAAACGACCTGTGGATTAGACAACCATGCTCATCATTGTTCTGCGGTTCTGCAATGGATGACTTCACAGCCAAGGTACTGTTAAGGGGCAGAGTATCTGCAATTAGCTATCAGAGGACTGAGAAGAATGTAGCTATGCATGTGGAGAGAGGGCAAACAACAGAGAACAAAACAAACCAGACAAGCTAATAATTGGTAAATCTGAGAGAAAATTATGTGGGGCTATCTTGGAAGGTTGTAAGTTCAAAATGGGCACAAAATTAAAGTTTTTTTTAAAAAAAATGTGAAAATTTTTCCCTAAATGTGTACCATGTTAGTTTCTGGAAAGGTCTTTTATGCTTGTATCAAATTCTGATGTCAGTGCTGCCTAAAAGAAGGTTAAGCCCCAATACATCCCCTTTTTACCACTTATATTTTATATTTAGTCATATTCCTTGATATTTCTAAAATTGAAGTTCAAGAAACAAAGATAAAGATCTTATCATTGTGGAGAAGAATCCTACCTATTAGTGTATCAAGGAATAAAAAGCAGGTGTTAAGCAGTAAATCTATTGCACGCCAAAAACAACAGCTTTTACTATATTACCAACCAACACATTTCTTTCATCAGTGTTTAAAACCCCAGTATTTCCCAAAAAGTTTTCTTATTTATTGTCTGATTATTTATGCATTCATTCTAGAAATATCCACTTTGAACCAAACATTGTTCATGTTGGAGAGATAAAAAATTGCACATTGACTCTTCATTGAAATGTATTTACTACATTGAAAAGTAAAATTTATTCATTATGGCTAAGATGATTATTGATTAGAAATCTGCAGAATAAAACAAAAAATCAGTTTAAAATGATAAGAAAATATTGTATATACAATTTCACAAGAAAATGAACTACAATTCAGTTTTATTATTTTTACATTGCTTAACTTTATATACATTCACATAAGTATACATTTGTAATACAAAAAGCTATATAAAACCCAAGTACTTTAACATCTAAAAAGAAGATGAGATACTGCAATTGATTTCTGATACCTTTTGAATTAAATACTTTTCAAAATTAATTTTCAAGGAGACAACAATTCAAAAGCCATTAACTTTTAGAGGGCTTTATGTTCACATAAATTCACTGTTCAAGTATTTTTTTTTAAACCAATGCTATTTGACTAGTCTCAAAGTTAAACAGAATATGCCACAATACTGAACAAAAGCATAACTTTCTTTAGGTCTGCTTTCTTCACCCTAGACTCAGCTTCTAACACAGAAGATAGAGCATAACAGTAATTTTTATTCTTGCGCTACTAAATGTTGCATTATAGGGCTAACAATCCATCCTATATTGCCTGTTCATAGGCTCTTGTTAAAAATATAATAAGTTACAAAAATAACAATTAGAAATAATTTACCTAATTTCTTTTTATTTGGTTTGAAAAACAGTACATCTCTTTCACTGTGCTTGGCAACTGGACATCACAGCTATGGAATAATTTGAACATTTGATGGATAAAATATATACATATTTCCTAGAGGGTTATGGGATCTTTAATTATTCAGTTATAATTCTGGCTCGACAATTATCAACGGCAGTAAATATAAACTAGTAAAAAGCTCTCCAGGCAGGGGTGGTGCACACACCTGCAACCCAGCACCCTGGAAGCTGAGGCAGAGGGATGGCAAGCTGGAGCTCAGCCCGGTAACTCAGCAAGGCCTGCCTCACAAAATAAGTAAAAAATTAAATTAAGTTAAATTTAAAAATCCTCACCATATTATGATTTTAAGAAGTAAATTATGTAGGCACAGAAATATTACATGATTTGCCCAAAACCCTGAAAGGAAAGAGGAGCAGGTAACTTTTCTAACTCATCGATATGCTAACACCCAGCTACACCATCTCTCAAAACTAGCTCAGTCCAATGGATACAGAAATTAGATATGTTACTTAGGAATGTTTGCTTAAACTACTCTATTATTATCTTAACAACTTAACTTTAAGAACCTATATGTTTATCATACATATTATTAAGAATTTACAAATGAAATGCATTCATTTTCTGAATTGCTGATTAAATGTGACAACTGATTGCAAAACAAAATTGACAATATAAATTTAAACAAACTCTAAGAAAGATGTATTAAGATGACTTTTTAAAAATACTAATTAACAAGACCTATAAAATTAAAAAGACAGTACCGCAGCCACAAACACAACATAGATATATTAAATCATCTTCTAATTGAGCTTTTGTTTTTTATGAAAACGTTCTAACAAAGCACTCATAATGTTTCCCGGTATTCTTTGGTGCTTATCAATCAAAGCTTGAACAGCAATCTTGGTCTATTAAGAAAACAAAAAGAAACAATTATTATTTTAGTAATGTGAAGATTTTATGTACTGCTACTTTCAAGTAGTTCTCCTTAACCTGGGCCCCCTTCCTCTCAGAATGAATGATTTCCTTCTCAATGCGCCCATTCACATTCCTTATTTATTAAGCCTTAAAATACACTTATTGTTCAGCTGGCTATTTTCTATGCCAAACTATTAACTCCTCCAGATACATCTTAGTATTTTTCCATTTGTATGCACAGAAATACTTTGCCCATGACAAACACTAAAATGAACTGCAGAAAAAAATTACGAAAAAAAAAAAAAAAACTACTAGAAAATTTCTCATTGGCAAATGGATGATTCAGTCCCTTTCAGCCATTAATAAACTCCAATGTCCTTTTCATTTATCACCTTACACATCCAACAATTATATCAGGCAATGTAATGGGAAAAAGTGAGGAAAACAAGGAATCAACTAACATACTTTAGTTCGTTGTCTCAATTTATAGGGTTCAATAGGTATTTCTATCAAGTCATAGCAATGGAAAAGTCAGCTAGAATATAGCAAGGCACTTACAAAGCTATTTGTTTTCCAATAAATTAATGGCAAATTTCAACAATCTTTTACTTTCAAATCATTTATTTCTATTTAATTCTTTTATTTATACATGTATATAGTATATTCATAAACACACATAAGTTAGACCTTAACCTTTAAACCAATAAACTCTAACCCAAAGATGTATTTTAAAAGTGTCACTTTTCACATCTGTACTACTGCATATAGTTACTAAAGGACCAAATGAAATGGTATCTTCACATACTGCAGTGACTAATACACAGGTCATTTTCTATTAAATGTAATTCTAAAATGTTATTCATTCATTCATTCACTCATTCACTGATTCTAGAAATATTAGATGCGTTAAAAACTATAATGCTAGTTAAACAAGTCTTTAATATTAGGGAGCTTACAGGAAGAATCAAGTACAAAGTAAGCAAACCAGGAGATCCTTTGTGACATGTACCATCTGAAAAGTGCAAAGAAGTATTCAGAAGTTCAGACAGAAGAACCACTCAGTGAGCAGTGGGCAGCGCAGGACACTTCAGCAGGGCACAGTCCGGACTGGGCCTTGGGATCAGTGAGACCTCAGTACTGATGGAAGAAAGCACGAGCAACAAAGGCTGCAGCAGGAAACCACTAAGAGTGACGGCTCAGGATTTCACTGACGCCGCAGGACACACTCAAAAGCTGGTGACAAATGGGTTTCCAATGAGGTTCAGCTAAATCGTGAGGAAAGTTAAAAATCAAGCGATAGGGTATACACTTTTATTATGATAAGGCCCGAAAGAATTTTTGGGTGAAGAAATAAGGGCTGTGAGTAAGAAAGATCGCTGATGATTCCCTTCCGTCATTAAATCCCCTGGACAGGTTTTCAATTTCTATTTTACTTTTCCTCACAATCATCAGAGGCCAATCGTTTCTTATGATGCCATTTGCCTCTGAAACTGACACTGCTCTGATTTTAACCAATTTTTCTAGTCTCATTCTCCCAAAAGCAAACCATGACTCGTTCTGAAGACTCGGTGACGACACTGATGCTCAGCTTCAAGGACCATGCATCTCGGTCCTCCCGTTTCAGTATGACTTCCTTAGGGTGCTTTAAAAACACCGCAACTTAATGTTAAGACCAAAGTAACATTTTCCCTCATTTCATCCTTCTCTGAGTTTCCACTGTGTCAGCATATAGCACTGACACGAGCCTAACCAATTAAGTCAACACCTAGAAATCACCCTAACAGTCGCTGATGGTCACTCACACCAACCAATCTGTGAGCAACACCCATCAGTTTTACCCCTGAACAAGACTCAACTCTCCCCACTTATTCCCCTTCCTATCTGTACTTACATGCGGATGTTGGTGTAGGTGCAAGAATGGAGAAAGAGAGACAGAGACAGAGACAGAAATAAGACTCAAAAAGCAGAAACAGAACAGCAGGGAGTAAGACTAGGAAAACTTTTAGGAAATATCCCCAGTGCCCTCCTCAGCACATTTTAATTTACATGTAGACGGTGTTTAAAAATGATTCTTCTGCACAATCAAATGCCTGAACAGTCTATCGCCCACTTAAAAAATTAGCTTTCATTTCTATATATAAATATTAACTTGGATGCTAGTGATTACAAATCTGTGATAATCCAGGGTTATTAACCCATAGTTTGTGCTTATATTATTAACCATGAAGACATCTGGACAAACATCACAACACACCCACAAAAGAAGGATTTCAATTATTCTTGATTTCAAATATGCTTTTGTTCAATAATGTCAATTTACAGAAGAATGTGCCATTCTCGCAGACAATGCTGCCGAGTGGCACAGCAAGAATTAGAACACAGACCCTTGAACTTTGAGTCCAGGACTTTTTGTCTCTATTACATTCCATTTTGGCCATCAAAAATAGTTTTTGCAAAAAAAAAGTTCCTAACTAGTCTGACCCATTTAAATCTAATAGGAAGGAAAAAAACATAGAACAAAATATAATTGAGTCACACCCTAAAGAAAAACGCATACAGTGGGGAGTGGCAAAGAAACATTACGATAGCAAGAAAGTGTGTTGCCAAAAGCAGCATCGGGGTACTGCTGGCCGGTGTACCCGGGTACCCCGGGATTGCTCTGGCACGTGGAGAGAAGAGTTCCGCTGTGTGAAGAATGTCAGAGCTTTACTTTCAGGACAGAAGGTAAACTAAACAAAACTGGGTGAACCTGATGAACCAGGTGAATGCCTGGACAGAGCAGGACGGAACACTCACTGCTACCTTTATGAAACACCCTCCATCTCAACACTTCGACGCAGAACAGCCTCTCTAACCTCATACTGGTGCTTCTTCAGCGGCACATGCGTTTCTGGGTGACTTAACTTACTACATCCTGAATAGCAAGGTGCACCATTCATTCCTTCTCCCAGCCAGGCCCCTCTCTCTCTTCCTTGTCACCCTGTGGGAGGATTTCATGTCCCACCTCACTGAAACCTAATGTGACTATGTTGGTCAAGAAAATGCCAGTGGCAGCTTGTGGGCCCCTCTGAAGAGCAGCTTCAAGGGTCCCCTCCTGGCTCTACTGCTGACCTGTCCCTCTCCCATGCAAACAGAGACATCCCACTGGAGCCTCTCCTTTCAGTCTAAATCCCGAAGCAATGGAGACCGACGAAGCCGAACCTGAACCTCACTCAGGGGAAAATAACATGAACTAGAAGTGAATTTTACTACCCCACTCTCTGAGATTTTGAAGCGCATGTTTTGTTTTGCTTTGTTTTTTGAGATAGGGTCTGGCTATGCCGTTCAGGCTGGACTTGATCTATGCAGCGTGATCCTCCTGCCTCAGCCTCGCGGGTGCTGGGATTACAAGAGTGTGTCACCATGTCCAGTTCTGCAACAGACTGTTACCATAGCAAAATACAGCAATGCTGAATAAACACTCAGATTTCTCATGTGTAAAACAGTAACTACTAGGTTTAATAATATGGCAATTAAATGAAATTATGTATATATGGAAAATGTAAGTAAAATAATTCTGCAAAAGATTTAAAAAGCTAACAAAAAATACAACAAAATTGGAAAATATAAAAATACATGAAATTAGTTGGTTTCCATATACTAACTTAAAAAATAAAACAACAGGAAAATAAAATAGGGAAGCATTCCTATTTAAAATAAAAATGTCAAAATTATAAAATAACAGCATCAAAAAATAGTAAAATATTTAGGAACAAACTTAAGGAGAAAGTTTTGGACACTGAAAACTATAAAACTAAAAGAAATTTTAAAAATTAATAGAAATTAAATAATTAAACAGAAAGACTTCCTGTGTTCATGAATTAGAAGACTTGCCAACTTAGAGACTTCCCAGCACTTGGGGGCTAAGGCAGGAGGATCGCCCTGAGTTCAAGGCCAGCCTGGGCTACATAGTGAGACCCTGTTTCGGAAAGAAAAAAACAAAACAAAACTAGAAGACTTGATATTATTAAAAGCTACTCAATGCAATATAAAAATTCAATGTAATCCCTATCAAAGTCCCAGTATCATTGTTTGCAGAAATAGAAAAAAACAAAACTAAAATTCATTTGGAATCTAAAAGGATCCAGAACAGGCAAAACAACCTTAAAAACAAACAAAGCAACAATGTTTACAATTCCTAGGTAAAGGGTATAATCAAATTTACCCTTACAAATCTAATTTTGTAAGGGTATAATCAAAACAGTATTCTACTGGCATAAAGACAAACAAATACACTCCTAGAAACAAGATGGAATCCAGAAGGAAACCGTATCGAAGCCAAACAATCTTCAACACAAGTGCCAAGACAGGCAATAGGAAGGGTACAGGCTCTACTGCAATGGTTTTGGGAAAAAATCAATACCCATACGTGAAAGGATGTTTAAGAAAGTATGCAAAAATTAACTCAAAATGGCTCAAGGAGCAAAACATTAGGTCCTAAAGCTCCGCAACGCTGGGCTTGGTAGTGACAACACACTGAAAGCATGAGTGTAAACAGAGCCAGAGAGGACAACAAATTTACACATCTGCATATTACAGAAAACTATCAAAGTGGGAGAAAATGTTTGCAGTGACATGCAGCTGTCCCAGGGCTAATTTATGGGGCATAGGAGGACATTCCACAATGCCACAAAAAAGTCACTCAACCAAAAATTGGGCAAGTGATTGAACAGACATTCTCTGCAGAAATATCACACAACAAGTGTTCGACATATAAAGAAAAAGGTATTTTTGATGCCTCTAATCATTAGCAAAACACTAATCAGAATCACAAGGAGACACCACGTCACACTCATTAGGACGGCCACTACTGAAAACTTAAAATAACAAGGACTGACAAAGATGTGTAGAAAATAAAACCCTCGTGTACTACCTGAGAATGAGAAATGATGACAGACGATGTGGAAGACTGCATGGAGGTCCCAAAAAATTAAACATAGAATGACCACATAATTTAGCACCTCACTTCTGGATACACATCCAAAAAAACTCAGAGTAGGAAGAGATATTCGCACAACTGTGTCCACTGTGGCATTATTCATAATAGCCAAGGAACAGACACAAGTAGAACTAATCCAAATGCTTATGAACAATAAATGAAGTGTAGTGAATACACACAATGAAATTAAGCCTTAAGAGAAAGAAAATGTTGTCACATGCTAAAGACTGGTTTAAAAAATAGCCAATTACAGAAAGACAAAAACTGTATGGTTCCACTCAAAAATAGGGTGTCAAAAGTGAGTAGTGGTGGCAGGGGCAGAGGAGGGACAGAGAAGCTAGGGCAAGGGGAGCAGGCTAAGCTTTGCAGGATGATGTACTGGACAACTACATGGACGCACCCAATGGTACTGAACGTCAGACTACAGTGAAGACAGTACATTTACGTCACTAACGTGACATGGACTGCATTTCTGTAATTTTAGACTCTGAAAGCGCCCTCAGAAGGTGGAGCTTAGATCCAGAATGACTTCCAGAAGCCCCAGGTGGTCAGAGATGGGGCTTTGAATGGCAATGGGACCATGGGTGCCCACTTCTCCGCGAATGAACCTACCCATGAGACCACAGGAGAATGTGCCAGGCCAGGAGGGCCAGGCCACCAGGGCGTGATGCTGCGGGGCACAGGACCTGGCCGGCGCTGCCCTTCCCTCTCCGACCCTGACCACCATGGGCTGAACAGCTCTCGTCCACTGTGCCCTGCACCATGTTCCTTCTGCCTGGAAGCGAGCCAACGGCACAGGGCCTCTCCTCCTTAGATGTAAGCCAAGCATTCCGTCTTGCTGGATTCTTTGTAAGAACGGTGACGGATCATTCCCACTCCCTGCACTCACCACTCTTATCACCCTGTCCTCCTGCCTGCCAGTTCCCTTCTAGCTGGCTCAATCGTGGTTGTCTGCAGGCTCTCAGGCCTCTTTTCCTCTTGAGTTTACCTTGCATAGCTGAAAGCTTCAGTGATAGTCTCAATTAATGACTGTGTCTTCGCTACCGTTTTGACTGTGTCCCTAAGTCCATTCCAGTATTTCCAAAACACCTTCCCAGACATCCTGCAGTGACTGTCAGTTTCACTCCGACTCTCTAACCACTAAGTGTCCATCCACAGTACTGCCTCCATCAACCTCTGCCCACCACGACAATAAAAAATGTCACCAGAAATTATTAGTTTTTCCTCTGGGACAGAATCACCACTGGCTGAGAACTACTGGCACAAAACACACTTGTCAAACATATAAGTAAATAAATGAAGTCATTTCAAACATAATTGAAAATAAAAATCTCTTCTAAGATTAAGAAGAAAAAATAATTTACCTTTTCAGCCAATTCTTCTGCTGTTATCTTTGGGTCATAGGGGATGGGATCCCCTAAATAGGTCCGCAACTTCACAGGAAAACCCCCATACATTGGAGCGAATGGGTAGCGGAATTTTTCATAAAGCCATTTAAACAACCCTGTGTGAAAGCAGACAAAGTCACCTTTATTGGTTAAATGTTGTAAGCATATGACTGTATGATTTCAGATAATTATCCAAGATTACAGAAAGATGGCAAAAGTATTTTCTTGAAAATATTTTTAAAAGACAACCTTTTTATCGACTGTAACAAACACACGGCACCAATACAAGATATTAACAATGAAAAAGCTGAGGATAGTGAAGAAATATATAAGAATGCTCTATACTTTCTGCTCAAATTTTTTCTGAAAATATAAAATTTAAGTTTATATGCTGGGACTGGGAGAAGCCACCAAGAAATCAACTAGCCAGGCTTTCTGTAAGGCGCACAAGTTGTGTGAGTTCCAGGGAGGGAAAAGCCAGAGAGCACTTCCCATGAGCCTACTGGAGGGCGGGCCGAGAGTCATATCGCGTGACTCCATACGCACCTGGCTGGTTCAGAGCACAGACTGAACTGAGAGCAACGAAGGTACATAAAGCAATCAAATGCTTGTGTTGTTTGGTTGACTTTGCAGGTTTCGGGCCAGCGGTCTGAGCATGCCTTAGGAGGTCAACAGTATGCACTAGTGTGGGGGCTTTCTTTCTATCTTGTCTTTGAAGTTCAATACTGTTCTAGCTGTTTCACTTTGATCTAATTAACTATTTTGCTTTATTTCACATTGTTTTGATTGGTTTTATTCTGTTCTATTTTTGGTTTGATTTTGCTATACCTGATGGAATGGACAATTATGAAGGTAAGATACACTACGGTAGCTATTGTTGTTTTCCTAGCATCCTGCTTTGAACTGCTGTACCAATTTTGCTGCATTGTTTTGACTGGCTTTGTTGTTTTGTTTTGTTAGATTTTACTATCTTTAAAATAAAAAAAAATTTTTTAAATTATTAGCTTAAAAAAGATAAAAGTTTTATATATGATTATTTGAAAAGACAAATAAATTACTATTATTGCCAAGAGTAAAGACTGCAACCAAATGCTAGATGCTAGATTTTCTAGCAACTCTAAATAAATGATGTAAAATACAATGGGAGGGGTATAAATAAGTTTAGGTAATGATGATGAACCAGTAAATGACTCGAACACTAACAAACATGATTGCGGACTGAAAAAACAAAACTAACATCAAAACAAAAATTGACTAATATCAATCACAAGTTTGAAGATTGAGCAAGATTAAATATAAAGTAGTTCAAAATAGAAGACAAGCTGATGAACTAAGTTTTTAAAAATAGTGTTAAAGGAATTTATAAAAAGTAAGCCAGAGGGACTAAACACACAGCCAGGTACTGTTACTGAAAGCAGGAAACACTGTTAGTGAATGGATGCAAAGCAAACCATCAGACACAGTAACACTAAAAATAACCACTAGATACTAATTTTTGAGATATTGAGCTTCAAGGTCAAGAAAAATAAAGAACAATTCAAATGAATTTTGACACTAATTAAAAATTAACGAAAACATTTCTGGAATAATTTCTGGTCAGCCATTCAAATTATGAAGAGGTAGGCGGAGGGAAAATTTGAAACAACTGTGTAGCAGAACTTAAATACTGTAAGAAAACCTGGCTTTCTACTTTAAATCTGAAAACAGAAAACTAACACAAAAACCATAAAGGAACAGGAACAAAACAGCAATGGTCACACCGTAAAGAGCACGTTAAAGCTCTTCAGAACAGGCTCATTTGTATGTGTGCACAAATGCTAACAGCAACGGTACTAGGGACCTAAAACAACGGGCTGCGTACAACAGAGGCCAGCCGAGAACTGCAAAACAGAAGAGCAAAGAAAAGACATATCCAACTGTTATCATCTCTAAAACTGGATTAAAAGCTTATTTTTTAACCAGAAACTCAATGGTAGATTAAAAAAACTTTTCAATTAAATATATCATGATTTAAAGTATATTTTTTTTAAAGTGGCAGAAATAAACCAGAACAAGCGCCACCTGCTTAGGTTGCTAATCTTACCTCAGTGCACAGTGCCAGCCTTTTTAAAGCTGTACCTTCTTCATGGTTGTGTTTAAAAGACAGTACTTAAGTTTTTTCTAAACCTCATGGTTTAGAAAAACATGGTTTACTATTGTAGTAAAACTACTGTATTAGATAAATTATTTTGAAACTTTAAAAAGTCCACTACAAATAAGCTCCCATATATGTACACTGCATATACATTTAACAAAATTAAAATATCTAAGAATTGCCATTACTTAGTTATCACTTAGGCTTTATATGATAAAATCTAAATAATATATCCATTTTCTGAAGTTAATTCAAAAGGATTTTCTATAGGGTTCAAAAGCCCAAACATTTTAAGTACACACTGTAATTAAAAACCGCATGATCACAACTTACTTGTTCCTCCAAGTGATCTAAATCCTTCTCGAATATTTTGTGTAAACATAGGGATAATAGGCTAAAGGAAAAAATGTGAATTAAAAAAGTAAATAAATTATTCAATGTTTTTATTGAATCATTAAGGCAAACTTTTGAAGGTCTGTTTGAAATTATAAAAATAAGATTTTAAAAATAGAGGCACACTTAAGTAGTGTGATTTACCAAACTAAATTCAACTTAATCATTTGTAAAAATATAAATTATAAAAATAAAAACACTAACCCCCAGTGGTAATATATAATATTTCATTTACTAAGTTTGCTAGTATCCTACATAAACCCTTAAAACTCAAAATACAGATTACAGTATAATTTCCTTGGCTTTAGTGGGCCACTGAACAGTATGCTCACTAAAGAAAACCTACAAGGTGCACAGTCTCTCGAAGGGGGAAGTTACATATACTTAAATGACAGTTTTTGCAAGATGCTGTCATATAATTCATGGAACTAGTAAAACAGCATTCTTGTAAGCCTTATAAATGTAAAATGCTCAACATTCATTCATGCACGTATAAGACTCACTACTAAGAAAAAAAGAAAAATACATATTTAAGAATTCTTTTATACCATTACTTTCAGAGGACTTCTACTCCCAAGGTCATGATGCTTCATTTTTTCATCAGGAATATTAATGGTAAGTGTGATTTTAAATGAAAGCATAAACTAAACACCATAAAATAATGAAATATCATGAAGTATCATACAGGGAGGTTATGCCAGTAAAAATATGAAAGTAGATTAAACACTTTAATATATACACAAATACAGTAAATTAAATGTTTTAGAATAAATAAAGCTGTGTGTATGGGGCAAGTCCTGTGCTACTTACACAGGGTTGCACATGCCTAGCACAGAGCAGGTTTCAGACATATTTAAATAAAGCAACATTTTAAGACTGCTATTCACAGACCAAAAGAAAGAACACACAAGTACAGATTTCTTCACAAAGCTTAAGGCCCCAGTAGAACTAACTAATCTCTTCCTGCATCTCTT
Organism: Cavia porcellus; assembly: GCF_034190915.1. Lineage (NCBI taxonomy): Eukaryota > Metazoa > Chordata > Mammalia > Rodentia > Caviidae > Cavia > Cavia porcellus. The sequence continues at coordinate 74,096,347 of NW_026947494.1, read as the reverse complement.
CTTCTGGGCAGGAAGGAAGACAGCTAAGGCACTGAGAGGACTCTGTTCTGGTCGCTGCTGTAACCCCAACACCTAAGACACTGTATCTGGAATTTATGAGGAGTTCAAACTGAAGGCAGTAAGTGAGCTAAGGAATGAAAAACAGAACAGAGGTAAGGTCTCTAATGAATTGATCGGCATTCTCTGAAAACAAAGAGATAGCCAGAATGATCTCAACATTGGGTAAGAAGTAGAGAAGCCGGGAAAGGAAAGCAGTTAGGTCAAGAATTCAAAACTCTGCCAGGCGTGGTGGCACACGTCTGTAATCCTCACACTCAGGAAGCTGAGGCAGCAGGATCCTTGTGAGTTCGAGACCAACTCTTAGGCTACAAAATGAGCTCAAGGCCAGCACAAACTGTATAGTAAGGCTCTGTCTCAAAAAATAAAAACTAAAATAAAAAAGATTAAAAATTTTTTAAAAATTTAAAATTTTATGGAGCTAATTCACAGGGCTAACAAATAAAGTATATAGTACACTGAATTCTTCTGTAAAAGAAAAAAGTAGGAAATCACAAGTTTTGAAAAAAAAAAAGATGGTGGAATCCTAATACTTTAAATAGCTATAAAACATCTTACAGTCAAGAATTTACACTGCCCAAGAAAGAACAGAAAACACTCAGCTCACAGGGCCACTGTTTACCTCCCTGGACAGTCCTGCTGGACTTCTGTGTGTGCCTGGCACAATCCCACTTCTCCAGGTACTTCAGACTCAACAACATGCCTACACACGTCCTTCCAGAACAGGAGGGAGTGCACCCTGCCAGGCTCCAGTGTGGGTCTGTGGGTGCTGAATTTCCATTCAAGCTCGCCTCTAGCCGGAACTATCAGCCTTCTGGAGTCCGGCTGGGTAAACAGCCACTTACACCTTTACTTCCACACACTATATACAAAAATAGTTGTGTAAGTGACCTACGATGCCATTTTTGACCTAGAAATAGGTTTATGTATGTGTGTGTCTGGGTGTGGAAGACAGAATGTATTTTTAAAACTGTCTTGAGCAATCAGTTTAACATAGGCCGAGGGTCTTGCTTCTCCTAATAAAAATGAGAATCACTGGTCAAATTCTGATACATCTAAGTCTTCTTTCAGATATATAATGTGTCCTCAGTTCAATGAGTTTCTATGGATTGGGATAATTCGGATCAACAACTTATTGAAAAAAATGTTATTTTCTTTTATTCTTGTTATTTATTTTCCAATTACGCAGATAATTTTTCCCCAATTTATTTAAATATTAAATTACCTAAAAATTTTTTCAAAGCCCTTAATGCTCAACAATTTACAAAATAAGAGTGATTTATACTACATATGAAAAAAGTCTAGTTACTTTCAAATGAACCTTACGTACTTTCTACCAATATTCTGTGAACTGCACTCACAATCTGGATTTTTCCTTCTTAATTTATGTTGGTACGTCACTTTTTATTTATTCACTGGCTGACTGCAGTGCTGGGGATTGAACACGGGGCCTAATACCTGAGGCAAGCATCATCCCACCAAGTTACACCCTCAAGCCCAGCTGTCACAATTTAACTGCAGTTAATCCTGTAATGATGTCCTAAATTTCTGTTCATGACTTGTGCTACTGCTGCAAGAGCAGTGAAAGGATTTCCCAGCTGGGTCTCTTTCGTCATTTACAGCTGCATCCGTGCACCACTGCCAGAGTTCCCTGGCGAGACTAGCAGGCCCTCAGCCTCGGCGCCAGCAGACTCACTGTGAAGCGCAGGAGGCCTGAACTGTGCGCTCTGCTGTGCTGCTGACTTGCTGGGACCAGATCCCTTCCAGCCCTCCATCTCTCTGTGCCTGAGTCTCCTCATCTGCAACATCGGAATAATGACATTCGTCACCTCCTCATCACACACCCAGGTCAGTCTTTAAGCTAAGTCTGTTGAAAACGCCTTTAATTTTACTTACTGTTTTTTATTTTAAAAAAGCAGAACAGAAAAAAGGATAGAAACGATACAGAATTTCAAAAAAATAGGAAATTAACACTAATTTACATATTGCACCAACATCAGTCTTTAAAGGTGCTACAAGATGCTGGGCTGGCACAATGCTTTTGAAATTTAAAATGGTACTTTGTGAATCAAGAATGTTAAAGAATTTTATTTGTTGTCAAATGTATAAAAGGTTATTTCTTAAATTTGCTGAAGCTTTATACAAAAACTTTTAAAGTACTGGATTATTTTAACTGGTTATCTAGAAACTCAAGGATTAGAAAGCGTTCTCCCTTTATAATCTCTTCTCTAACCTCTTCTAAGCGATGCTACTTAGACTACAAAGTTAAGGATAAAGAATGAGAATTCCACAACAAATTCATTTAATTTCAAATCTATTTTTGTTATCTAAGAAGTTAATTCTTTCAAAATATGAATGTAAAAAGTGAATCACCTTTACATTTTAATTAGGTTTTTAGTTTTTATTATTGCTTCAATAATACATTATGATTAGTCTTAATTTTTACTAATCCCATTAACAAAATTAAATTCAAAAGCCTTCTTTTCAATACTCTTAATTGTCTATGTTTAAAAAAAGTCAATTCAATAAAACAAACATCTAAGGCCTACGAAAAGCTGGTCACAGTAGTAAGAATTTGAATAGGAAATCTTTTGTCATCATGGTACTATTTAATTGTTGACACCTAAACATTTGGGCAAGAACATTCACTTGTACTAGGACGACATTATTAAGACAGAGCAGTAACTCCAGAGAACTACACACACACATACACATGCATAGGAAAGAGAAGTGCTCAATGCATGTTATTTTACTATAAACTTTATATATAATTAAAATACAAAAATATCCATTCTTCAAATATTTCTTGGCTAGAGTGAGCTGTCTGCAATCTGTCTTTTTACAATCAATAGTCTGTATTTGAAAGACACACAGTCAAGCTAAAGATGTGACTGGTTTCTTCAAGTAGCACCAGGCAGGACACAAAAAATCTGAAAAATGGAGGTGAGTGGAAGTAGTCTTTATCTCACAGGCCTGGCAAAAGACCACCACCACCCTATCAAAGGAAACACAGGTTCTTTTTCAGACAATCTAAAATAAAAATAAGACAAAGGAAAGACATTTCCTAAGTAATAATTGTTTCATAGAATAAAGCACAATATAGAAACCAAAATGCTGAAAAATACTTTCTGAAAGCATAAGAAAAACACAAATGATATTCACAGTTTAGGGTATTAGGTAGAATAATTACAGTAAATCACCACAGAAGAACACTTAATTTACTGACAAATTCATTTGGAAAGTGTTTAGGAAATATCTAAATTAGGGGCCGAGGATACAGCTCGGTGGCACAAGTACCTGCCTGGCAAGCACAAAGTCTTAAATTCGATCCCTGGTACCAAAAAACTCCCCAAAAAACAAAAAAAAAAAGATGTATCTAAATTACAACAGTATCTATTTATTATCTTTTACTATCACATAGCTTATCATATTTGCTGATGAAAAATGATAGCATGCATTATTTGGGCATTATTTAAAAAAAAAAGAACTATTATGAAACAAAAAACACCATTGAAGTATATCGATTCATTCATATCAAAGGCACCAATGGTCTAATATATACATAATCAAGCTGATTATACTTATGAAAAAAGTATAACTGAAGGCCAGGTAAAGTTATCTGTATAGTATTACAAAGTCTTGAAAAGAAGCTGAATTTTCAACTTTAAAAGAAAATAAACCTTGCTGAATAGTTGCCAAATTTCCAGATAATTTTATTTAATGTGATATCCCATGCACAACAAATATTTCTCTATTGAGAGCTTACAAACTGTTACCAAATTCTTATGCATTTTGGTGCAGTAAGCGTTACTTTTCATCTAACTAAGTGTATGTGAAAAATTAATCTTATCCGACTTACCGCTTTTGCATCAATTGCAACCTGAGCAAAGCCCTTGCGGTTACCCCACACGATATTGTAGGTTTCGTCACTCAGCAGGGCTTCCCGAACTCCACCTGGGGAAATGGCCAGCAAGTGGCCGCTCCTCAGAATTTCAACACATTTTTCTCTTGGTCCGTGTAGAGCACAAAATACGTCAAGTAATAAACTAAACCCTATTAGAAACACAATCACAAAAACAAATCTTAAAGTACTTCCTAGTCAACACTGTAACAATAAAACTTTTCACATCCTACATGATTTATTATCTATACTTATGTCACAGACTCGTATTTTGCAAAACAATTCTTAACATAAAATTATACTGCTCATGACGTAACAGCTACATCTGACTATCACCACGCTGCCTACTGCACACAGTCAGGTGCAGTCACAACTCACAGCAAACTCAGAGAACAGGGAATCATTCTCTCCTCACTTCACAGAGGAATTCTGCGCTCCTTAGGCAGCATGCTCAGAGTCACGCAGCTCAGAAGTGGCAGGGCAGAAATTCTGATTTAGCTATCTCTAGTACAAAGCTCAAATACATTCTAAAGTATTTATTACAGCAACCAGAAATGATATTCCATCAGCAATCACAAATCTAATCTCACACTAATCGTGTAAGACTCTGTCAAGAGAATGTGAATCTATGCTTAACCCAACCAAGACAGGCAATAATATAAGCTACTGAAATTAAGTTAGATGATGATCATCCTACAATTATATTTTTAAAAGTACTAATAGCAAACATTAAGACTTTTTAATAAAGTGAGGGCGATTGATTCAAGAATAGCTAATTCCAAGTCTTAATGCTACACAGCTTTTCAAATTACAACTATTTATGGATGAAAGATGTGATCCTCTGAGTAATTAAATATTTTAATCAAATCCTAGACTGGAGCCTCAGAGAGCTACTACTATAGTATATGCGCATTTCTTTTCAAGATCGGGGAATACAGGAATGACTACTAAAAACTCTGCACGCTAACCAAATTGTTCAGTAGTTTAAAGATCTGAAGTAAAAATTACAACTACCCTTAAGGTTTAAACAGTTTTCAACCTACATGATCTTAAAAGCTCACTGATTTAACCAAACACATTCTCGTGATGGAAAGGACTTCAAAAACTACTAAGATAAAATAAGAAATTCTCTTGCACTAAGACATACAATGACTTCATATCTTCCAAAAACAGTGACGGAGTTAAGGTAGATCAGTATCAAAATGTTACAAGGATCACAAAGGAAAACTTTTTCAAAAGGTCAATACTAAAAAAATACTCATTTTATTATTTCTAAAATGGAGACAATTGAAAGCAACCTAATTCTAAAAGAAAAAAAGTTAAACATTTTAGTTATACACTAAAACTGCTTTTATAAAACAGTGAAATGTTTATGCTAACGTAAATCTTTAAAAATACAGCACTGTTTGCAAAATATAAAGTGTACAAATTAAAGTAAAATGATATGAGGTTATGCTAGAATAAAATTATAATGATGTTCTTCTGATCTCTAGTTTCTAAGGCACTGAAGTAGATCATTAATTCACTGCTTGGTTTGAGTCTGTCTAGCTGGTGAATCAGTTTACTTTTATTATTTCAAAGAACATATTGTCAGCTTACTTGGCATGTTTCTAGTGATTTAGTGACATAAGAAAATAGATTTAATCTCAATGAGTAATCCAAAGAAGGTTTTCTTAAAAAGTTGTCTTTGTGTTTGAATTCATCTAGCTAATTAAATCCTTTTTAAAAAGGCTCAAAGCATTTATCAACAGTTTAAAAGCTGCTTATAATATAGCCTGGTTAATTTTTTCCTTAATTTTGATTTGCTATCAAACAGATAGCTGTAAAACTCTAACAGTAAAATTAAACTACAAAAATCAATACATATCCTACAAAGAATTTATCATATAAAAATCAATCATCTTCTATGTCAAGTTATATACTGTTTTGCAAAGATTAGAATTTTTTTTAAAGTTAAACATTTGGCCTAAGGATATTTTTTCAGTGGTAAAATGCTTGTCTAGCTTTACAAGGCCCTGGGTACCATCCCGAGCAATGCAAAAATAAAGATCAGGCCAAATCTGGTGCACAGATACTCAGGAGAAAGACAGCACTGCCTGGAGTACAAGGCCAGCCTGGCAATGTAGTGAGAGGCAATCTCAACAAAAGCAACAAAAAGACAGGAGAAAAAGATTTAAAACATTGAACGTGAAATGAAGCTAAACACCTCCTACTAAAGAAAGAAATACTTTTGGCTATAACACTTTTATTTTTGGATATACTACCTAAGCAAGTTAATTAGGTATTTTTAAATTAGAGTTCTAAGCTTGTTACTCTAAGATGACAGATAACTTTTCCTTTTTCCTTTTTATCGGTATCGGGGATCGAACTCACGACTGCCTGCTTGCAAGGCAGGCGTTTATGCCGCTGAGCTAAGTCTCCAGCCCCGACAGACAACTTTTCCAAATGGCACTAGACCTCAAGAACAGACTACTACATAGTATGTTCACGTTAAACGTCTGTGTGTTACTACTTACGGTGAAAGTTTACCTGGAATTTTAAAGACGAAGTGATCAGCTACCACTCGGCACGTTCTGCCTTTGAGGATAAAGATTTTAGCCATGAAGTAGTAGAAGTCAATGGGAATAGCTCCGTGGTAAAAAATGATCAGTGCTGGCCCTTCTGCTGGTATTTTTTCCATTCCGTGCACTTCGTAACCTGTTTGAAAGACAAAATACCCTCAACGTTTACTTAATAGCTATTCGTACTAAACAATAGTTGGTAATTCAAAAGCTGGCATCTTTTCGTAACTTCCTTGGTTTCCTTGTCACTTTCCTTTTTATTCCTCTCTCCTCCTCCGTCCTTTTATTCCTTGTACAAATTAGTCCTACGACACCAAATGGGGCGGGATAAACACGCACTTGCCTGAAGAGGCGGCCTGAGGTAGTGTAGGAGTTCGTGCAGGGCAAGGCCACACCAGTGAGGCACCAAAGCAAGGCAGAGCTGTGACAGCTCCCTCCTGGAAGAGCGGAACACAGGCGGTGTGGGGAACAAGGGAGCCAGGTGAGAGGCCGGCAGGTCAGAGCCTAAGGGAAGCGAGGAGGAGGATCCCATGCTGTGGAGGTCCAGCCCAGCTAAGGGGTGAGGACGTGTGGGGGGGAGACGACCTGGGGCGGGGCGCTACAGCAGGCAGGTGAGCACCCAACAAGGTGGCGGCCCAGCCTCAATGTCAGGGCCTAGGATGAGAGTGACCGCGAATGCCAGGGATGGTGGCCACTGACACGCTGGCCACACAGAGCAGAACTGATCAATGAGTCTGATATGAAGGGTGACTCGAGCCAGGTTTCCCACTGCTGAAGGAGAGGATTACAGACACAGAGAGACTGAGAAATAGAACTCATTCTGAAGCCACAAGCTTTTCTATACATCAATGGCCATTTTACCAAAAAACATCTACAGATTCAATGCAATTCCCGTCAACATTAGAATGAAATTCTTCACAAACTAGAAACAATACTCCTAAATTCATATGTAAACAAGAAGGACACAAATAGCCAAAGCAATATTAAGCACAAAGAAGACAGCTGGAAGCATCACAATGCCCAATTTCAAATTATACTACAAAACTATAGGAATAAAAACAGCATGGTGTTGGCACAAAAGCTGACATTGAGACCAGGGAAAACAAAAGAACATAGGATAAAATCCATACCTGATCCCTGACAAATGAACCAAATGCATACACTGGAGAACAGACAACCTCTTTAACAAATGGTGCTGGCAAAACTGAATGGTTTTGTTTCAAACTAGATCCTCATCTCTCACCTTGTAAGAAATCAAAAATGGAACAAAGACATGGTAATAAAAGTTGAAACTTTGAAATTTCTCAAGACACAGAGGAAATATTTGAATCCACAGGCACAAGCAACTACTTCATGACTAGGACTCCAGAAGCCCAGGAAATAATGGCAAAAATTAGCAACTAGGACTACAGCAAATTAAAACATTTCTCCATAGTAAGGAAAGCAAGTAACAGAGGAGCCTATAGGAGAAGAATTCTGCCAGCTACTCTCCTGATGGAGAGTATCTAGACTATATAATTCAAAAAGTCGAATAATCCAGTTACTACATGGGCAAATGAATTGAACAGATACTTCTCAAAATAAGTGCAAATGGCTGGGCATGTTGGCTCATGCCTGTAATCCCAGCACTCGGGATGCTGAGGCAGGAGGATCGTTGTGAGTGAGACCAGCCTGGGCTACAAAGTGAGCTCAAGGCCAGCCTGAACTGCGTAGCGAGACCCTAGCTCAAAAGACAAAAAAAAAAAAAAAAAAAAAAAGAAGTAAGTATTTGAAAAATAATAAGTTCAGGATCTTTAGCCATTAGGAAATGCAAATCAAAACTACACTGAGTGGGGCTGGGGATTTAGCTCAGTGGCATCAACACCTGCCTTGCAAGCAGGCAGTCATGAATTCAATCCCCAGTACCGATAAAAAGGAAAAAGACAAACAAAAAAAAAACTACACTGAGATTCCCTCTCATCCCAGTCAGAATGGCTCTCATCAAGAATGTAAAAAACAGTAAAAGCTGGCAAGGATGTAGGGAAAAGAAACCCTTCCACACTGTGGTAGTAATTACATTACTATACCCCTCTGGAGATCGGCACAGAAGTCCTGAAAAAGCTAAACCAGAGCTACTGCTGATCCAGCTGCACCACGCCCTGTTATACAGCTGAAGGGATTAAAACCAGCCTATTACAGGGACGGCAGCATAACCACATTTTCTGTGGTCATGATTCACAGCAGTCAAGATATGCAACTAGCCTAACTGCTTATCGAGAGATGGATTTTAAAATTTCATTTTATATATATAGAGAGGGGAAGGGGAGAGAGGGAAGGAGAGAGGAGAGGGCAAGAGAGGGGAATGGGAGGGGAGTGGAAGAGGTATTACTAAGCTGTAAACATTACGCCCTGTGCAGAAAAATGGATAGAACTGTACATCATCATCTTAAGTAAAATAAACCAGACTCAGAAAGATGTTTCACATGCTCTTACGATATGTGAATCTAAAAAAGATGGCATTAAATAGGAGACTGTTAAACATGAGGAAAGGAATAAGAGGGATAATATAATCAAAATATACTATATACAATGAAAACCAGTATTTTGTGAAATTAGCAGTAATACATTTTTTTAAATTCACTATAAAGACATTACACCTATGCATTATGGTAAATTAAGGATGATGTCACACTTTTGGATCTTTCTCAGGAAAACAAAAACTCAAGTGTCTCCCAATAAAAGGGGCAAACTCCTGAGCACAGGACTGAAGTTCCATTAAAACCCATCTCCTCTGCAGTCTAGCTTCAAGTTCACCTCTAAGCCCAGCACTTACCCACATACTGTTCACCTTCTAGCTCCGAACATACCACACATCTTATTTGCTGATGTGCGTTTAACAAAATGAGTATGTGCTGTGAATATAATCATGAAAAATGAACCAACTTTGACCACTGATTTCCTGTAACACTGGCCATCTCCACCAGTCTCTATAGAGTACAAGAAGGTATTTTGGGGATCTATCCATGACAGGCACGGAAAGCAAGTTACTCTTTTTAGTGTTGTAAAGTGCTCCATAACAAGGTCAGATCGCAGTTCATTCAACCATACATGCACTGGTTACTAAGGGGCAACTGGATTACTCCAAATGTTTACAAATACTGCTGCAATAAATATCCACTTATATGTACCCTTGTGCACCAAACATAATCACTAGATGAGATACTAACAGGAGGAACTTGAGAGTCCCGTCTTCAGTCACACTGGTTGTAAGTTGTGCTTCCTCTTCCAACTGTGGTACTGCCTACCCACATGCTTTGAGTGACAATTTCCATTTAATCACATTCTCATTCTTTAATGCTACCCACTTTTGTCAATCTTTTGGGTAAAAATGACATCTCAATGACATTTTAATTTGCATTTCCCTAGTTACTAGGGGGCTTTGCACATTTATTAGCCATTGTATTTCCTGATCAAATCCTTTAGCCATCTTTAAGTTAGGTTTTCTTCTAATTTATTTTCAAGACAAGTTGTAAATGAGTCGTGCTGATCTGGTCTACCATTTGTACACTGTTATGCCTTTTAAAAAATAGCTTTCAGGCCAGGGGTTTAGCTCACAGGCATAGCGCCTGCCTGGCAAGCATGAGATCATGAGTTCGATCCTCAGTACCAAAAAAAAAAAAAAAAAAAAAAAAACCACCAAAAAAATAGCTTTCGCTTTTAAGTCCTAAGTACTAGATTTTGTAAAACTATGTTCTGTAAAACTGGCCACAAATCTCCTTTTTCTGTGTCTCAGAGTAGCCTTGTGGAATACATTATAAGCTCCACGTGTTTTTTCCACCCCGAAACACTTTAAGGTGGGTATCATTTGCTCCTTAAAAGTCTGGTAGAATTCAAGGGTCCATGTGTTTTGTGAAGCAAAGAGAAAAGTGTTAGATACTATTCCAAATTATTTTATGACTGTCTCTTTCTGACTTCATTTTGAACCAACTTTTATCAATGTTTTCCTTTAACATTGGCCACCTTCGTTAGTCTCTAAATATAGTAGCAGCAAAATAATTACTTTTTTCCTGTTCACTTTTAACATGTTCCCCCTAGAGGTACCACTGGCAGTACATGCCAGATTGTCCTATCAAGCAGTTTGTAACACTGGGGTTGAAACAGCAGTCATGAACAGGACAGCATGCATGTACCATCCGTGCTTCAAGCCGCCCGGCTGCAAGATACAAATTTCAGGTGTGTCACAAAATGGTAAAAGCCTCATTCGAAAGTTAACTTATCTGTGAACAGTGCTTTTATTTTGGTCCTATAAATTGAAGTTTATTGAACATTTAGAGAGAATCTATATGCCAAAAACTATCCTGGACTACAAAATATTCATGAAAGATTCTCCATAGATGAGAAAGGCTAAGTGTGAGAGGCCTCTTGTTTTCCCAGGGTTACAGAGCGGGAGCGGGGTGCAAACCTGCTGCTGCCACATCCGGGTTCCCCACCACACTGCAGAAAGCATACGCGCACCAAGGTTCACGCTCTTCACACGCTGTCATCTATTCATGAGTCGTGAGATCAACTTAGTCAGTCATGAAATCTCTTTAACAAGTTACAAAGAGCATTTAAAAAAAATAGAATATAAAATAAAAGAGCCAATTAAATATAGAGAGATGCACACTTTTCATGAAAAAGTAGGTAACGTGAATATGTATACTAGGGGAAAAACGCCTTTCTTACTAGGAATAACAGTAAAAACTGTGACAGCGAGAAAAAGTGCATTTTAAATATCAGTGGCCCAGAAAGTATGTTAAGCTGAATGTAACAGCAAGAGGCAGAAGGGTCAGAGAATGACGCTCCACAATTATAGCTAGCATTTACTGAAACTTCAGAAATTATGCTAAACGCTATATGACATTTCACTGAAACCTTAAAATAATCCAATTAGAAGATGAAAAATAAAAGATTCAGAAGTTAAATATCCTATTGTATGCTCTTCAGAAGTTTTCAAGTTTCTATAAATTACTAGAAAAATCAACTATAATTTGTCAATTAATGTTTAAAAAAGGTAGTATCTTTTATGTGTGGTGTGGTGCAGGATACTGAATTTTGGACCTCAGACATATTAAACAAGTGAGCCACATCCCCAGACCAAAACGAAGAGCTTCATGACAGAGCTACCTGACATCTTAAGGAAGTGAGGAAAGTTAGCATCATGAAAAAAAGGCACAATAGCACCCTGAGTCCTCTGATATTATGCACTGAGAAGTACACTTTTGGCATTCTTATCAAAAACGCATAACCTTCATCTAACTATGGAAAATGCCACCTCTAAATTGAGAAGCAGTCTGTGATGTAACTGACCAATGTTCTTCAAAAGTGTCAAAGTCATAAATCAACTAAAAACAGTGTCACAAGTTAGAGTGGGCATGACAACAAAATGCAGTAAGAGATTCTGGAAAAAGGAACACTGGAAGAAAAATAGTAAAGTTTGAGTAATGTACACAATGCAATAGGTTGTACTGCTCATCCTTCATTCAATAATTGTACAAAGATTATATGCTAACACTAGGGGAAGTTGTGTGAAACATATATAAGAACTCTTGATACTAAGTTTTCAACTCTTCTGTAATTCTGGATTGTTTTTCAACCGACTGCCAAAAGAGAAGGGGAAAAATGACAAAGTAACAGAGAACTGTAGCAGGTAAGAGAAAGGAAGCAAGCTGAAGGGGATGAAAGGGTACTGGGGGAACAGATATGATCAAAATAGATACATGCATGTATGAAAATACCATATTAAATCCCAGTATTTTATAAAACCAATAGGTACAAATAAAAAAATCTTCTTTAAAAACGACATCAAAGGCATATGGTTCCCATTTACAAAACTGCTAATATCATGAGTTTTGGCCCTGAATTCTTAATCCTGGAAAGACTCACTGCATGACAAAGAACATAAACATCAGGACTACAAGTCCGATATTGTGTCTGGGTTCTGCTTCCTAGTGTACCTTGCACAATAAATCTCCTACAGCTAAGCTTCTTTGTGGGTAACATGAAAATAGTAAATAAAGTATTATCTATATTATAAGGTTTAAAGGAGTCATTGTATCTCAAGTGTCTGCTACAGTAAGTCCTCAAAAGAGATGTCTAAGCATGTATGTATATTAAGATGGAAACTCATCGGCATAATAAGCATTGCATTGTTGACCTTTGCTGACAGCAGCCTTTCTTCCATGATACATAACCTCCAGTCTGTGTCAAAGTCTGCGACTCTATGCCCTTTTACAAAGCCACTTCAACAATGCGATGAAGTCACATCTTTGTCATATGCTGCCTTGCTTCATCCCCACCAAAACTCATGCGAGACTTAATTCTTCCATGTGGCCCTCTTAGAAGGGACCTCAGGTGTATGGGCGACAGCGACAGAGCCATTTTCAACAGATTAATGCCGTTCCCAGGAAGAAGTGTTTTCACTCTTGGAAGGCTGTCTAGGTTACCTACAGGGCATGCTCGGTAGAAAAGGCACCCCACACATTTCGCTTCTTTGCATGTGCTGTTTGCCCTTCTGCTTTCCACCATGCATGCAGCAGCATGAGGCCCTCACCGTGGCTAACACCATGCTGCTGGACTTCCAGACTGTGAGCCAAAACAAATTACCTAGTCTTTATAGATTACCTGGTCTAGGTATCCTCGTGTATCAGTGAAGAGGGGACTACAGCACCGCCTCTTTTAATCTGAAATATCATTGTATACCTCAAAAAAAGAAACCAGTAAACAAGGCCCTGGCAGAATAATGCAGAAAATTTAATAGAGAAAAATACCAAGCCCTTGAAAACAGGTCACCAGAGGGCAATTTTCACAATAGCCAAATGAAGACCCCACAAGTAAGTGTGCAATATCTCAAATCATAAAAGAATTTCCTGCAGGGAAATTCATAGCCATCACATTTATTCCAAAACACATGTTTACCTCTAAGATGAATTAAACAGAAAGTAAGCAAATTTGGTGTATAAATGACATTTAATATAATACCAGTAAATATTTCATTCTTTAAAAATCTCTACACTGAAAATTGAACTTATTTTGCATAGAACTAGAAAAAAATGCTAAATAATTTAAAGTCTTTAAAAAAGTGTCTATTCAGCTTTAATTAGTCTTACTCTTCTAGATATTTTACGTATTAACTTTCCAGTTTTAGCTTGTAGCAATCGTCTTCAGAGCAGTGTGGGTCTCCATTTAATAGAAAATAATGTTTGGAAAAAATAATTTTAAGAGTTATACAAATGTAAATGCATGCAAATCGATAATCAGGAACAACTATACTTTCACTGTAAGTTTCAGTATCTTCTCAATAAATAAAATGGAATGTTAGCACATGGGACGTTATCCAAAACAGACCACAGGCTAGCCAACAGAACACGCTTAAGTCAATGCAAAGGGATTAAAATTACCCCACGCATATCATCAGTAAGATGGAATGCTAACAGACTTCCAGTGCAACACACAGATCGTGAACTCCAGAGAGCAAAGCATCCCGGCTTACCGTGCCACACCGCTGCGTGTCCATCCCACACTGTGGCCACTGTTTTCCTGGCACCATCCCACAGATTATGAGAGTAGGCTTCCTTTAACACATTTTTCCTCTTGTAAATGTGTAAGAAAAGAATGGTAAGGTAGAGAAGAAAGATAGTAAAATAAGGAAGTATTACAAGTATTAGTGGCGTAAAAACCCACAAGAGATAGTTTACAAAATTCAAGTAGTCCTCCAGCTGCTCCACATCAAGCCACTCTTCAAGCATGTGAACCAGACAAGTCATATAGGGCAGAGAATCCTGTCCTGCAGCACAGGTCTGATTTCTGTCTATCATTTTTCTTTAGGTGAAAGTGATGAACTCAGTCTCTTTCTTCATTGCTAAAGCAAGTCTTCAATCTTGACACTACAAAGGAAAAATGATCCAATTATCCTCCTACCAACAACAAAGTTAAATGCATCAGTCTACACAAATACTATTATCATTCCTTAATTCCAAAATTAGCAGACCTTTTAATGCTTGACTGTGAGGTAGATTTGAATGCAAAAATTACAGTTTCACCTGTTGGCTCATGAAGTATGCTGAGCTTAGCATCTGAAATAACTTGCAAGCTGTGACTGAGATAGGACAAGGCTGATGAGGACTGAAATTTCAGACTGACCTAATAATTTGACTCATATTGTAAGTAGATTATGTTGAACAGCTAGATTTTAAACTAGGTCATGTTGAGGGAAATGGTATTCTTCACAAAATATCATTATCTGATTCAGTAAATTTAACCAAATTCTTTAGGAAATGATACACATTTTTGGACACTTTTTGGTCTTTTTGAGACAGGGTTTCTGCTTCCTAGTGTACCTTGCACAATAAATCTCCTACAGCTAAGCTTCTTTGTGGGTAACATGGAAATAGTAAATAAAGTATTATCTATATTATAAGGTTTAAAGGAGTCATTGTATCTCAAGTGTCTGCTACAGTAAGTCCTCAAAAGAGATGTCTAAGCATGTATGTATATGTACAAGGGTCTCCACTATGCAGTTCAGGCTGGCCTTCAACTCATTTTGTAGCCCAGGCTGCCCTCAAACTCTCAGTGATTCTCCTACTTCAGCCTCCCAAGTGCTAGGATTACAAGCATGCACCACCAGGCCTGGCAGATACTGTCTTTTTATTGAGAAACAAATTTACAGAAAACCTAGCTACTCTTCTGACATTACACAATAACAAAGTAATCGGTACTGTTTTATCTTTCTTACAGTCACCAAAATTTCTCTAAAATATTAAGTGACTAAGACTACCACTGTACAATTATTATATAAACTGACTCTAAAACAGTCTCTTGACTTACCAGAAATTACATAAACATCTTCTGCCAAGCGCCAATGTATGTAACCTGAAAAATATAGACAAAAAATGGAATATACAAGTAAGGACAGGAGATAACTGTTAACATCTAGAATCAAAATTTCCAAAAAATAAGTATCAATTGACATTTGCAAATGTTTGACAGATACCATTACCCTCCTGGGCTAGTATATCCCAACTAAATTCATACCCATGCTATCAATGCTATACTAAGGACCACTATTTAATGCTACCATGTAAACCTACCTAAAAATCTGTCTTAACATTGCTATGAGAGCTTTGCTTCTTTGCAAACCAAACAAAGCATGAAGTTAGGATATGCAACTGATTAAACTACTTTTTACTAACTTTACCATACATGACAATGGTATAATTACAGTCATTATGATCATAATTTCCCATATAAGAGTTCCTTGATCTTCTTCCATTCGTATTTTTTCTAGTTCTGATTCTATTATTATTAGAGATTGTTTACTATTATTCCATATTATGTAATCTTACTATTATCTATGCTATATAATCTGAATGAAAAATTACCTGAATTCATTTGTGACTGAGGCATGACATATAGAAATGAAAGAGACAGAAAAAAGAGACACACACAAGAGTGGTTACAGTGTCTTAATTCCACAGTTATCTTGCTAACTGCCTCCTTAACAGGGCAGACACTTTGACTTGTTCTTCCAGGGACAAAAGACTAATTTAATCTAATATCTTGTAACAAATAGCATTTGTTTGAGAGAAACCTGAGCCCATCTGGTGACGGAACATAAACACAGCATACATTAAGCCTCCAACCAGGGCTTTATTTTTTATCATATCATAACCGGTCTACCTAAAGAGTAGAATTACTATAATCACCTCTGTTTGATCACTTAAAGTGCAAACTTTAGTGCTTTAAGAATGGGAGATTTTAAAATGTGAGCCTTTCCTATTAAGAGACCTTCAATCTACAAAACAGTTGATGATGATGTAGAAAATTAGACTCTTTAAACATAATGGGTGAGGATAGTGTGACCCCTGAAGAAGTTTGCAGGACCTCAAAAAGGACCAGTAATTCTACTCCTAGTTATATGCCTACGAAGACTGAAAACACATATCCATATGTAAAATTATAAAATATTTACAGCGTTACTCGTAACAGCTGAAAATTGGAAATAACTCAAATGTCCGTCAATTGATGAAAGACTAAATAAAATATGGTATATCCATATAATATATTTTTCAAACATGAAGAAGAATGATGTACAGTATCCTACTGGTTCATGTATGGATACGTCTTGTAAACAGTATAAGTGAAAAAAAAAAAGGCCAAAACAAACGGCCATATATTTAATGATTCCATTTATATGACCAGAAAAGGGTAATCTATAGAAACAGAAAAATAAGTGGTGCCTGGGGAGGAGAGGAAAATGAGGAGAGATTGTAATGGAAACAAAATGTTTTTGTGACAACGAAATATGCAGGAATTAGCAGCAATGGTTGTTCACCTTTGCAAAGACATTTTAAAAAATTACTGAGCTGTACAAAGCACAATGATTAATGTTATGGTAAATTATATCTCAATTTTTAAAAAGTGCTTAAACATTGTTAGTAGACAACAAATATTACGAACCTTTTATAGACATCAAAAGAAACTTTTCCTAGGCTCAATCAACATTTTAATGATTTGAGCATTACTGCTTTAAAATACCTGTTTGCGACAATCTAGTTTTGTTTCCAATTTTCATAGGACTATAAAATCTTACAACCCTTTAGGACTTCCTCCAGACAAATCAGGAAGACAGCAGAGATTATAGCCGAGTTCCCTTATCCACAAGGGATATATTCCAAGACCACCAGAAGTGACCAGAAATCTGAGAATAGTACACTATTCTCTATAGAGTTTGAGCAGCTCTAAGCCCAAAATCTAAAATCCTCTAAAATCCTCTAAAATCAGAAACTTCCTGAACAAAAACAAGTGAAACATTCCACACTGGATATAACGTGACAAGTTACAGTTAAAAAGCCAGTGCACTAAAAATATCAAATATTACCTTCAGGCTGTGTGCATCCTATCTATATAAGTGAAAAAAAACTAGGAAAAAATCTAACCAAGTGTAACCAAGGATCACTACAATAAAAATTACAAAACAGACAGTGATGGAAGAAACTAAAGAAGACACAAAAAAGAGGAAAGATATCTCATGTTCAAGGGTTGGAAGAACATTAGTAAAATGTCCAGAGAACTCAAAATGACTCAAAGCAATTTACAACAAAATATCAATGACATGCGAAGAATTAGAAAAATGTTCTTCGCAGAACTAGAAAAATCCATGACATCACATGGAACCACAAAATACCTCATAGCCAAAGCAACGCTAAACAAGGGGAGCTGAAGGCATTATAATACCTGACTTCAAAACACATGACAAAGCTACAGTAACCTACACAGTCACAGAGCCGGAGTAAAACACACACAGACCAAATTAACAGAACAGTGTTTACAGAAATAAACGAACATTTTTACAGCTCACTTATTTTGAACACAGCCAGAAAGCAAGCACATACTCTGGAGAAAGAACCATCTTTTCAATAAAAGGTACCAGGAAAATGGGTGCCCAAATGCAGGAAAAAACTACAGCTATCTCTCATTATATGCAACAATGGTCAACTCAAAATGGATAAAGGACTTAAGTGTAAAACCCAAACCTTTAAAACTACTAGAAGAAAATATAGGGGAAACTTCAGGAAACAGGTGTGAGCAGAGTTTGTTTTTTTTTTTTAAATATATGATCCTTAAAGAACATGTGACAAAAGCAAAAATTAGCAAATGAGATTGTACCAAACTGAAAGCTTCAATATGGCAAAGGAAACAGCAAAGAGATAACCTAAGCAGGAGAGAAAACACTGTGTTTGCAAACCATTCCTCCAAAAAGGGAGGAGTCAATTTTCAGAATATGTAAGGCATTCAAAAGACTAAAATAACCCACAAATAAATCAATTTAAAAGTAGACAAACATGCCAGATAAAATGGCACATACCTGTAATCCCAGCTCCTCAGGAGCCTGAGGCAAGATTTCCCGTTCAAGGGCAGCCTGGGCAATTTATGAGCCCCAATCTCAAAAAAGGGGTTGGAGTGGGACTGGGAACTAGCTCAGTGTAAAGGTCCTAGATTCAACTCCAGCAGTTACAGGGGAAAGAGGGAGGCAAATGACCTGAACAGACATTTTTCCAAACATGCACAAATTTTAAAAATTAAACTAAATTTTTAAAAGGATATACAGATGAGAAACAAGTAAAAATATTTAACACTCATCAAGGAAATTCATATTAAAAGCACAATGAAAAATCATCTCACCCCAGTTAGAATGGCTATTATCAAAAAGATTTTAAAAATGTAGGGCTAAAGATATATTTGATAGAGGACAGAGTGCATGTTTAGCGTGCTCAAAAAGCCCTGTCAGTCCCTACCATCAAAAAAACAGTAAGGATGCAGGGAAAAGGGAACTGTCATATACTACTGATAGGAATGTACATTACGATAGCCAGTACAGCAGTTTCTGTAAGAACTAAAACTATGATATAATCCAGCAATTCCATTACTGAGTGTATAGCTAAAAGAAATGAAGAGACATCAGCACTCCAGTGTTCACCACACAGCGGTTCACAGTGAAGTATGAAATCAACGAGGTGTCCTTTGCCAGGCGAATGGACTAACTATGCTATGTACATGCAGTAGGACACTATTCAGTCATAAAAGAATGAAATTGTGTCATCTTACAGCATCGTGGGCGGAATTACAGGGCACTAACAAAATGTTAAAAACAATGCTCACACATTCTTGCACTACATGTGGAAGTGAAATTGAAATAACAAAGAAGTAAAGAACTGAACTATGACTGCCGGAAACTAGAAAAGGTATGGCAGAAGTAAAGCTGAAGAGAAGATGCTTAATGGACACAGTGAACAGCTGGGTGGGAGGAATAATTTCCAATGATCTAAGCACAGCAGGACAAGTGTAGTTGACAATAATTAACTGAATATTTTAAAAAGCTGAGGGAATTTTGAGTGTTCCCAACACAAAGAAAATGTCTGAGATGACAGCCATGCTAACTACTTTGATCTAATCACTATACAATGTGCACATGTATTAAAATGCCTCAATGCTGGCCCGGGATCTGGTGTTTGTGCCTGCCTGGCAAGCGTGAGGTCCCTGGTACCAAAACAAAAACAGAAATAAAAACGCCTCAATGTACTCCACAAATACGTACAACTCTGTAATAATGTTGAACTGCAAACATGTACTAATAAAAGATTTAATTCCAATATGAATTTATATAATAAAAAGACAAAACTTGTAGATTTCAAGTTGCAGGCTTAAAGTTCTCATATAAATTGCCTTTCAAGATTTTTTAAAATTATAGCTTAAGTTTGTAAAAATCCTTGCATCCCCTCCAACTTTTAGCTCAAGTCTTCTACTCTGACGATTTCCGTTCTACCTTTACGTTCATATCCATTAATCTCAACGAAGTTACACATCTAAACTGGTACATCAGTAACTCTGCATCTTTTGAACCACCAAA
Source organism: Cavia porcellus (assembly GCF_034190915.1). Taxonomy (NCBI): domain Eukaryota; kingdom Metazoa; phylum Chordata; class Mammalia; order Rodentia; family Caviidae; genus Cavia; species Cavia porcellus. Next base: position 74,076,402 of record NW_026947494.1, on the reverse strand, counting down.
ACTAGCCTGTTTCTGAGCTCAAAGTGCAGCAGTAATATGGTTTGCAAATAAACTGTTCATTTTAAAATTTATTTTCTATTTTCACTCATTCGTAAACGAGGTCAAAATATCAATGACGGTTCTAAATGTCTGGATTTTAGCTCTGTCCCCAGAAGTACCAATGCCATTTAGGTACAAAATACAAATCCTCCAATAAATGTCAGGTCAGAACTTGCTTCTTTGAGAAAGTTTCCTGGGTAGTGTCACGGAATACTTACTACCTGACACTGGCTGCCTTTCCCCCCATTCATCAGCGTTGTTACAGTTTTCTGCAGCCTAGCTAGAGGAACATTTACATTTTTTATTAGCTATTTACCAGGCAGGCAGAGACCTGTTTTACAGGCTGCAAAGTCCCAGGGACTGGTCTGTCTTAAACTACGAACTGCACAAACGACGGCTTCGGTACACAAGTTTGTCTTAGTCAATCCAGTAGCCCCACGAGCTGGATGCTGCTGCCCACCCCGCTTTTTCCCGATCAAGTCCCTTGCCCAAGCCACGTAGGAATAAAGGGGCGTCCGCCGGGCCCCGCGCCGGCCGGCGAGGTCTGGGCGCGAACCCCGCATCCCAGCGCCCACCTCCCGAGCCCTTGTGAACGAGGCTGCACCAGGCGCCCGACGTCGGGACAGTCACCGGGAAGCAAGCGGCCTCCGGGTGAGACCCAGGGCACCTCGCCGCCGGACCACATGCAGGCGAAACGCCGCGAGCCGGGGTCTGGGCGCGGGGCGGCACGGCGTCCGCGGGTCCCGGGCGCGACCTCCCCTCCCCAACCTGCAGCACGCGAGCCCGGCTCAGAGCCCGCCGCCGCCGCCAATCCGGAGAGGCCCCGGGAGACCGGCGCACACCCCTCCAGCTGCCAGTCCCGCGAGACTGACGCGACGCCGGACGCGGAGAAGCCAAGGAGAGAACCGACGAGCCCCGGGGAACGGGGGACAGGAAGCCGGCTCACCTTTACCCCCGCCGCCGCCGGCGGGCCCTCGCGGTGGCTCTGCCGCCGGGAGAAACTCAATGATTTGGACGGCCACTTTTCTTCCCAGCAACCTGCGAGAGAGAAGCCCGGAAGGTGTTGGCTGTGACACCGCCCGTCTCCCCGCCCCTTCCGGTAAGCTCCAAGAGCCTCTTCCTGTAGCGGATTCCCGGTGGGTTCTCCCCTAGAGGTGCTGCGCCGGCGTCTGACCACCTAGTCTGGCCTGCCAAGTCTTGCTTTCGGTCTCGGACTACGAAGCACAGGTCCAGCCCGCGCTGCGTACGGCAGGACTGCTGGGAGCGGGCAAAATGTGCTGTGAGAAGTGGAGTCACGTGGCCGAAATGTTCTTCTACGTTGAAGGCCAGGAGGAGGATTGCAGAATTCATTGTCTCTGCTCCCGGGCGTTTGTGGAGTAAGTCGGAGCGCTTTTCTCATCGTTTCTATCCCCAAGTGTGTAGCTGTGACACACTTAATTGTAATTGTTCACTGACCAGGAGCAAGGTATTGTTTACAATTTCAGGGGCGCCTGCCTGTGATCCCAGTTATTCACAAGTGCGAAGCAGGAGGTTCTCAGCCTGGTTAGTTTATCGAGATCCGATCTAAAAATTGTAGTGTAGCTCAGTAGTAGAGCGTTTGGCTGGCCCTCGCGAGGCCCTGGGTTAGATCCATAGAGCTACCACACACGCACCACACAAAGATCGCAAAATTAATTCCTGACTTAACGGAGTGGTTGCCTATTACCATTATTATTAAATGAAAGACTAAATCTGATTTTGTAGGCTGTTATGAAAAGATGTGGTAATCAATAGGTCATTTTATATTTACAAAAAGAAGGAGCATTTACAAATTGGAGGAACATCAGGCAAATTGGTCTAAGCCTGTAATCCCAATCCTCCAGGAGGCGGCGGCAGGATGATCCTAAATTCCAGCCCGATTTCGGCAGTTTATCTTGTGACTCAGCGCAGCAGCCCTAGGTTCAATCTCCAGAATGGGGGATTAGGCGAGGGAGGAAAGTGAAGGTAAAATGAAAGTGCTACCCAAAGTGAAGGTGAAGTGATTTATTTGGTGGACATTTCTTTTCAAACCTGAAAATCTGCTCCTTTGCTTAGGCAGGCAAGTTCATTGCCTGTAATCCCAGCACTCCGGGAGGCTGACGCAGGAGGATGGTGAGTTCAAACCCACTCTGGGCCAGTAAGCAACTTAAAGAGACCTCTCAGAATCAAAAATAGAAAAGGGCAGTGCATGTAGCTCAGTGTGAAGACCTTGGATTCGATCCTTGGGGGGAAAATCTATGCAAGCCAAATGGATGTAACTAAACCTCTAACGATTTCAGATAAAAGGCCTATTTTTACATCAGTGTTTTTATTTTGGGGAAGTGTTTATTTCATATTAAAACTGCCCCTTTATGGAAATTAGCTAGTTATGTGTGAGGGTGATTAGAAAATTGAAGTCTGGAGATTTTTATTGAATGTGTGAGTTGAGCCACTTAAATATTTTTTCGTTTCTAAATTGTTAGTATTTACCCTAATCTCACATGTTTTCTATTAGATTAAAATCCTTATAGAACCAAATAGGTGATAGATCTTCAATGTAATTGAATTTAAATTTGAAGACTTCTTTTTCATTACTTTGGAATAAACTGAAAAATTAATGTCCCCCCAATTAAACAGCATATTAAATTTAGTGTAAAGATTATTAACCCTTTTGTAGTCAGACATGAATTTATTCAGTGAATAGTTTTTGAGCTGCGTACCAGTACTGTATGTTTTTAAGCACTTGGGTATAAGACAGAGCCTGTGCCCACATGCATTGAGTGGACTTTCTGGCAAAGAACATAAATATTAAGATAGCTGATTACACAACAACTTTATTAATTACAGTTAGAAATGTTGTGAGAATTACATGACACTTTGGTAACATCCTTTCTTTAGGGATCTTGAGTTTCTTTTGGGAAGTAAACTGCAGAGAGGGACCTTAAGAAAATAGATCAGGGTAAATTTGAGTGGGAGAATGCAGATCTGGCCATAACCACGTCATAAATCAAACAGCATCTGTATAACACAGTCTTAAACTAGTAGGTGAAAAGATCAGATTAGCATTATTCTTACAGTAGAGAGACAGAGAATCGCTGAAGTCTGCTGTCCAGGCAAGAAATTATGTGGCTTGGATTAGGGTAGGTGACTGTAGAAAGGGAGAAAGACAGAGAAATTGCTGGCCTTGGAGATGGGACTAGATGGGGGTAGTGGAAAGGAAAGTTAAAGGGTGGGATGGTAACTAGGTCAGGGATAATTTTCTGGTTTCTGCCTTGTACTGCTGCCTTTCACTGAATTGTGAGTTTTATTTTGGGACAGCAGTAAGATCATAAACTTGATTTTGCAGGCAGTATTTTCATTCTGGGGAACCTATGGGATGCACAAGGATAGATGACATATTTGGTATATGTTGGTGTCCAGATACTTCTCTCATGGCCAAGACAAAATACCCAACATCCACAGTTAAAGGAGGAAAAGTTTATTTGGTTCACAGTTGTAGAAGTTTCAGTTCATAGTCGGCTGGCTCCAAGGCAGGATGATACAGAGGGAGCATTGCAGAGAGAATCAGAGCAGCAAAGAACGAAAAAGCCACAAACAGTGTCAGCAGCCTTCTTTCCAGTGTTGGGGACCACAGATTATAGATTGAGCCTAGTGGATGGCCAAGCTCATCTTGTCATGCCCTTTGAGCCAGATTGAAACACAGACTCTGCCTGCTTTTCTTTTAGTCATAGCTGAAGCCCTAGCATTAGTGACAGTGTGGCATCACTAGGCAGGACAGTACCTGCGGAGGATGATAGGGCACCTGGGCAAGCTGCAGTTTCCGAATCACCCTCGTCTTGTCTTGCAGAAATGCTTGTTCTTTCTAGCTCACCAAGGTCACCATTACTGCTCCTGGAAACCCTCACTATCCTTCACCCTTTGTCTTTGATACAGATGTAATCAGTAAATACTGAGGTGCTGGCTGCCTCATGGCCTCTTGTTGCCCTGGAGCAGCTGGCCATCCCAGCTCCTTGTGGCACCACCATTTTGTCTCTTGCTCTTTCTTTTTGCTGTGTTCTGTACCACCTGCAGGGAACTCTACTAGTCCTTTATATTCTATCCAGGCCTCTTACTGTCCCCAAATGCCTTAGGGCAGGTAGCTTTTGAGCCTTGGATGGGCCTTCCCATTGTCCACACCCAAAACAATGCCAAACCAGTCAGTGGACTCATTTACTAATCACACATCCTTAATCCCAGCATCATACACTCTAGATCCAGCCACTTCTGAAAAGCCCCACCTATGACCCTCCACCAGACTTTGGGGCAATATCTAGCCACAAACCATAACAGCTGGTTTGAAATTTTGGAGAAATCTAGGCTAATCTTAAAAACTTGAGTTGTTCACTTTTAGATGGTAGTGGAAGCCATTAATGGAAGTGAGGGAAGTTATCCTTGAGGAATTCCAATTTTTTGTTCTCTTGGCACTGAGGATTAAACCCAGGGACTCTACCACTGAGCTACATCCCCAGATCTTTTCCTTATTATTTAAAATCTGAAGTAGGGTCTTGCTGAATTGCCCAGGCTGGTTGGGAACTTGAGACCCCCCTTCTTTAACCTCCCTCAGGGCTGGGACTATAACTACCTTGTCAGCTCAACATTTTTCAATATGAAAAGGGCAAAAGAGGTACATGAGAAAGAAATAGATACAAGCTCGAGGGTATCCCCCAAGTTCTTCACTGGGCAGTGAACATTAGGATGCTCATGCATGCCTATAACCCCAGTGCTGTAAAGTCAGTTTCCCTTGCATCAGTCACTTTTTGAAAGGGAGGGGTGTTACGGTTTGTGTCTAGATGTCCCCCGCAAAGCATCTTGCAGACAGAGGGCTTCTTCAGAGGTGACTGAATCTAGAATGTGTGGTGCTGGTATTAAGGGTGTGTGATAACTAAATTAACCCACTGATTGGTTTGGAACTGCCCTAATCCCGGCAGTCTGGATAAGATAAAGGGAACAGAAAGATGCCGTTACCGTCGCTCTCTTTCACCACCATCACCAACAGTTGCCTCTGTCATGTGCCACCCGGCCTTGGAACCAGCAGGTTAAGGACTGAAACCTCAACAAACTGAGGTTTACACACACACCTCCCTTAACTTTAGGTTTGGGGTATTTTGTCTCAGCAACGAGAAAAGTAACTAACACAGGGCATACTCGTGTTTCACACATCCTGTTCCGCAGCAGTCCTGCAAACCTTAGCCTTCATTGACAACGCGTACCTCAACCAGCTCCCTCTGCGAAGGTTGTTAAAACAGTGCTTCTTTCATCCCTTTGGCATGCATTAGCTAGGTGCCTTTTTGCCTTTTCCCTCTATGTATTTGTTTATTCATTTCATTATGTTAATGGATTATATGTCATTCCTGTTATTATTTGGTTTTGCCAGTGGGGTACCCTTTGAAGTGGCTTTTGGTCCTTTTGTTGTATCTCCAGCGTTCTTTGAATGCACCAAGCCTTTTAACAAGATGACTCAGGTTTGTGTGTCTGTGTGGCTTTTTGCTATGCAGTTCGGGCTAACCTTGAGCTGACTTTGTAACCCAGGCTGGTCTGGAACTTTTGCTTCAGCCTCCTGACTGCTAGGGTTACAGGCGTGAGCCACCATGCCTAGCTGACCGAGGTTTATTTTTACAGTCCGTAGAATTACCATTCACCCAACGTACCTTGATTCTTTTAATGGAGAATAATGTTTAAAAGCTGAAAGTAGATATTCACTGCTTGTTGTAGGAACAACAAGCCCTCTCAGAAGGCAGTGTGGATGTGTATTTTATATGTGTACGTCAGTATGTATACATGTGTGCATATTTACCTGGTATATATGTGTAAGACTCTTAAAACTACTTTCATAGCTGCTGCTATATAAGTAAGTGTCCCTGATTTATAACAGTTCTTCCAGTATTGCCCCACCTGGATTGGGATCCTTTCAGGCCTTTTTGTTTGTAGATGAGCTTGCCATATTTTAAGGCAATACTTTTATGAAGGAGAATCTCGGTTGTCATTATCCTCAGAACATTTGCTTATTTGCTCATTGTAATCACTCTGGCAGCGATATTGACCCTCTCTTCCACCTGACACCTCAGAACCTATAAGGCGGTTTTTGTTTGTTGGGGAGGGAGGGGCTTGTTTGTTTATTTTAAGGAGAATAAAACAATAAAACCAATCACAACAAACCAATGTAAAAGATACTGGACTTCCAAACATGAAATCAACAGTAGTTACCATAATGCCTTATGATGTCTTCAAAATAGCTGCAGATAACTTTGGATGTAGTAAAAATCAAACAGAACAATATAGAATAAAAACAGTAAAAACAAAACAATAAATGTAATAAAGGGCTTCAAAGTAAGCCTATAGTAAATCCAAAATTACTACCATAATATACTTTGCTACCATTACCACTATAATATATCTTACTATCTTTGAAATAGCTGCTCCGGCCATCAGATTTGACATAGTCAAACAAAAGAGAATGAAACCCAACCCAACGAAACAATGGAAGCAATATAGGACTTCCAAAACAAGACCACAGGAGATGGTGGCCACAACCCTCAGACAGTGGCCACCACCCTCAGAAGGAGATCCCCTCTAGATTGTCACACTGCGTACCACTGTCCTCTGAGCCTATCATCAGACCACTGGCCCTAGAGTTGCCATGTTAATGAAACACCAGAGCACCACAGGCACCCAATTGCATTTTACCTCCATAGCTGTCATCACAGCCAGTGGGGGGTGGTACTTCTTGTTTTCCCACCCATGCGCCCGAAGGGGCTGGGATCTGCCTGTTACAGTCTGGCAGTGGCCTTTACATGGTGCTGGTTCCCAGACTGGGTTTGCTTGCTGGTGTGGCTTTGTTCTCTATCCCCGTCTGCAAATGGCGCTGACTCACTGGGAAAGGCTGGGATCTGTCTGTTCCAGTCCAGTGGCAGCCCATGCATGGTGCTGGTTCCCAGACTCTATAAGGCATTTTATCAGCTTCTGCACTTTACCTCATCCTCGGTACTCCTATTTTATTTCGGGGGTGGGGCTAGTGAACTCGTTGCCACAGGACTCTGTACTTCATTCTCTCCCGTCCTGCTGAGACTCATCACCCACAGTACTTTATGTTTTATAAATTGTCCCTCCAGAAAACAGAAAGGTAAGAAAATAGATTTAGCACGTAAGAATTGTACTTTAAGTTATTGTAACTCTTTTTAAAAAGCAGTCTTAATTATGATTGGCTGTAATAAATAAATTGTTCGATAGTTTTTGATGTGACCTTTGCTCAGACATGAGAATCTTGAATACTAGACAATGAAAAGTTCATCCTGTTTGCAAATGGACTGGGGTCTGCATGTGGATTTATGTGTGTGTAACCTAAATCTTATTACTATTGTTTTAAGCTCAGTTCTTGTAGCAAAATTTAGAGAACAGTTCAGTGTTTGTATATCATAAAGAAGATCAAATTCTTCCTTCAGTACCCAGGAGGAATCCTACCATGGAGTTCCCTAGAAGTAGTAGTTATAAATGTTCCCATGTGTTATGAACTATACTCAATATTTTATATATACTACTGCAGGGGTAATGTATTGTTATCTCTGCAATATAAGTAAGGAAAATGCATTAGCAGTTTGCTTTTCTGTTTCTTACCCTGTTTTATTACTAATCTATGTTTTTTTCTCTCTCAACTTTGTAGTCCAATTTATTTCAATGTGGGCTGTTTAATTTGTTTCATAGGGATCGAAAATTGTGCAAGTTGGGATTGAAAGGCTTCTATGTCAGAGGCAATAGCAACAATACAGGTAATATATATAGCCCTTTTTTTTAACTAAAGTTAAACCATGATATTATATTTGTAACTTGTTATAATGTATTAATTTGCTGAGATAAAATTTGATAAATGCAAATTCTGTAATCATAGGCAATCATTTTACAGATATGTAAAACATGACTTTGGAACGGTGATAGCAAACCTTTGAGAGCTTTCAATGGTACAAACAGCCTGCCGTAGAGCGTGTGCCTTAGGTTTGCCACCACTGCCCTGAATCTCTGTCAAAGTATATGTTTTATTTTATGGATTAAGAGTGCTGCTTTCCCTGTGGTGCTTTCCGCCTTGATTTGTCACATTAGATAAGAGCAGCTTGGAACTCAAGTTCCGCTTTCCAAGGAGAAAGTAAAGCACATGTCATTTCTTCACTGGACTTTTATCGTATAGGTAAATGATTCAGGGTGCGTTGCTCATGAGGTGCCAGACAGGTTGCCATTTCATCCTGCTAACTTCCCAGATCATAAACAGAATACAGTCTGTGTATTGAGTCTGACTTTGATCCCTTTCAGACTTCCTTAGCCCATTTGACCTTCCACATAGACCTGCCACAGTCAGCCCAATTAGTCTTTGATAGTGACCTCTGAAAATCCTGTAAGGATGATGGACCAGTGACTGTGTCTTAGGTCACATTCTCGGTCAGTCACTTGGTTGGGTGGCAGTGCTGAGAAGAGCTTCTATCAACACTGGAGTTCTACTGAACATATAAAGAGACCTACACTGCTACACTGCAGTGTAGACCTACACTGCAGATTTAGCCCATTTTGCTTTCTCCTGACCTTTCATACAGTCACTGAAAGCAATAATGAATGGAATTGCTTTCATTATTTTTTAAGTTAGCTAGCTTTTTACTTCTTTTAGTACCCTATTTTCGTAAAACTGCACACATGCAATTTCTCCTATCAGTCTCCATTTTGGCCATGCAGGGTTCACTGTCTTGTTGCCCGAGATCAAGCTGGAATATAGCTCACCACTAATTTAGTATGCTAATATAGAAAATAATTTTTGTTATCTCACATTCTGAACAGCTAATAGAGCACTTAAATAGCATTTTTTCAAACTATCAATAGATAGTGTCTTAGTCACTTTCCTTCTCACTGAAATGAAATACCTGATATCCACCACTTAAAGAAAGAGAGTTTTATTTGGGATCACAGTTTCAGAAGGCAAGCTCAGATGCAGACACAGCATAGTAGAAGGGCCTCCTATGGAGGAAAACTGCTTACATCATGGTGGTCAGGAGAAGAGAGAAGCTGGGGAGAGAGATACCATCTCAAGCCAACCCACCTCCTAGCACTACAAGTCACTTGTAGTGAGTGTCCCATAATCTGCTGCCCAGAAGCCCTACCTATCGGTCCATGAAGATCATGGGGGACGTCTAAATATAAATCGTAACATTCTAGCCTGGACCCAAAAGACTCATTCACGTGTCTATGTATAATACATTTGGTTCATTTTTAAGAGTCACCAAAGTCCTAACAGTTCCAGCATTGCTGAAAAGTTCATTTAGCTATACCTTTTCTATAAGATCAAGTCTCTGAGACTTAAGGCAAATGTTTAGCTGTCAGTTCCTGTAAAATAAAAAATAAAAAAAAAGGTTAAATACTTCAGTATACAGTGATACAGGGGAGACATTCTCTTTCCAAAAGAGAGAAATAGGAAAAAAGAACTGGGACCAAAACAAGACCAAACCTTTCATGGAAAACCATAAATGCTGTAGCTGTGTGTCTACTAGATTCTCTTTTTCATTTTTTCATTTTTCATTTTTTATCGGTACCGGGGATCGAACTCACGACTGCCTGCTTGCAAGGCAGGTGCTTATGCCGCTGAGCTAAACCCCCAGCCCCTTGTGTGTCTAAGACCTGGGGCAAGTTAAGCTTCTCGGGGCTTGACAGCTCTACCCTGTGGACTTACCAGGTACAGCCTGCATGGCTTATCTTTTGAGGTACTCTACTCTGACAGCTTTCTGTTTGCCTCAGCAGGCATTCTGCATTCCTGCATCTCCATTGCCCATTCTGGCTTTACTTTCACACCCCATACTTCCCTTTCAGAGGCACTTTACTTGGCCTCTGCCGTCTTCTGAAATTTGGGCCAAAGCCTCCATGATCTTGTAACCCTCGCATTTGGCATGTCTGTAAAACCAGTACAATTTGGATGACCCTAGCTAAGCAGACCTGAGACCTGGCCCCTTTAGGTCATGGCAGTTGAGACCTCCAATTATCTGGATAGGTGAACTCAAGAAACTAATTTCCTAGGCAGCTCTTTTGGGGCTAGTGGTCAAGGAGCTCTCTTCTCAAATGAATGTTTCACAGCTTTCACTCTTGAGCTCAGAAGGGTGGTGTCTTGCTGATTTCCTGACATAACTTCAAGGCATTTTTCCCATTGTCCTCATGCACAATGCTTGCCTTCTTTTCAGTGCTAATCTTTTCAGCATCCATGTTGTCTTTTGACCCAGCTTTGTAAAGGCTTTCTTTCTGGTGAAACTGCAAACTTTTCAACTTACTCAACTCTGCTGTTTGCTCCTGACACTCACTATAAATGTGATTGACAGCAGCAAGCAAGTACCATGCCATAACCTGAATATTGGGCTGCTTTGACATTTCCTCCACCAGATTAATTAGTCTGCTGTTCTTAATCTTAGTTTTCGGCAGAGTCTCCGGATATGAGCAAAATGTAGAGAAATTTTGTGCCAGAAACAGTCTGGCACAGTCAGAAATACGGTAGTCATTTTCTCGGGCCACAATACCTGACACCCACAAGCTGAAGGAAAAAAGATGCATTTGGGCTTACTATTTTCATAGGTGTCAGCCCACAGCTGACTGGCTCCAAGTGCACTGTGGAAGGACATGGGTAGAGAATAACTGTTACTCTACCCAAGACAGCAAGGAGGCACAGGGAAATTGGATGAGCCAGGGAAAAAGGTCACACATCCAGTGACTTGTGTCTTCCAGCCTATCTGCATCTCCTGATGGTACATTCAGCTGTGAACTCAAAGGATTAATACACTAATTATTTTAGCGCCCCCATGTTCCAAAAGCCTGCCTTTCAACACGTGAGGCTAGGGGACAGCAGATAGCCATAGTCGTACTAGAGTAAAGTAACATTTGTTGTTTTATAATGAATACCGTTTCTATAACATCTGGAAGCAAGGCTTGAAAGAAATCAGCTCTTTGACAGAATTGCAAGATCTAAATCCCAGTAGAACTAAAGTGTCCATAAGCAGCCCTGAGGCATGTTTCTCTCCTTTCTGATTAACACCCCTAATGTGTCTGCACAAATCCTGACTTTAACTTCATAGTCTTGTTCATTCATTCTGCAGATCAGGATGTGAAGATGGACACATTTTCCCCACAGTTGTGCCACCCTTCTCTTCCTTCCATCCTCGGTACTTGGCACAATGCGTGGCACAAAGCAGATGCTTGAAAGTGCAAATCAAACGGGCAGCAGGGTTGATAGTGGCAGGCAGAGCCAGAGGAGAGTTAGAGCATTCTGTTTTCTTGGCTCTTCAGTGACTGTCAGCGTTTTTATGTTAGTCCATAGTACCATCAGATATTTTTATTTTCCTAAAAAATTGAAACATTTGCTTGACTTCAGGCAAGTCATGTAGTTTCTATGGATCTCAGGTTCCTCTTTAAAATGAGGGTAAGTAAAGTGTCTATAAGTTTTTTCTAAGGCTAAGCTAACAAATGCTCCCTGTAGGAGACCAAGCTATAGAAGAGGAAGATGGCTATTCGTGTGACACTGCAGAGTCTGTTGAAAACAAAGGCGTAGACCTGGATGAAAGTGAGCTTGATTCTGAGGCTGAACTCATGAGAAGCATGGGATTGCCACTTCAGTTTGGTAGGGTATCTGAACATCACAATTTTGAGGCAAGTGTTCATATACTTTTGTTATTTCTGTTTCTTGGTTTTCTTCATAAAGTAGTGTAAGAAATTAATTTCTTATTCCAGTCAAATCATTCATGATCAGAGTGCTAGACCTCTTTGTAAATGTACATATTAATAAGTTAACCAGAACTGCAGATTGTAATATGTTCCATATGTGACTTCCTCCTCTAGGAACTTAGTAAAAATCACTTGTTTGCATAGTAAAAAGCCCAGGGTCAGAGTTGGAAAGTATTTTGTTTGACTTTTCTCAAATTCTGTTTCCTTTTATAGATGATGAAGTATATTTTATATTCAAGTTACTATTTATCTCATGTAGGTATCCATGAATACTAGAAATAAAGTTAAAGTGAAAAAGAAAAAGACAAAACATCAGAAGAAGTACTTAGATGAAATCATGCGGGAGTCTTGGAGAACAGAGTATGAAGACGATGACCTTTTGCTTTCAGACGATCCGTCCACAGTTGAGCAGTGTGAGAGTAGCAGAACACACGGACTTCAGAGCAAAGCACACACTGAAGCAGAGCCTCTGCCTGTTGAAAACACATCCTCCCCGAGACTGGAGGTCACAGAGGTCTGGGAAAAGTACTGGGAGCAGTATGGAGCGGGGCTGCTGTGGCAGAGCTGGCAGGAGAAGCATGCGGGCCAGACACCGTGTGCTACACCTTGGGACTCCGCTGACACGAAGGAGGAGTGGGAGCAGCACTACAGTCAGCTGTACTGGTTTTACCTGGAGCAGTTTCAGTACTGGGAAGCACAGGGCTGGACTTTCGATGCCTCACAAAGCTGTGACACAGACACCTGTGTGGCTAAAACAGGCCTTGACGACAGGAGAAATGAAGATAGCACAGAAACGGACTCAGCGTCTTTTCCACCTTTACCTGATACAGTTGACAAAGAAGCTTCTTGTCCAAGTGATCACAATGAAATACTTGATGGAATTAGCAATATAACTCTGAGTTTGGAGGAAGTAGAACAGAGCCGGTTAGATTTAGTAAGCTGTGCCGGGCAGCAGAGTGAAGCTAACAGAGGGAAGGTATGCCCTGCTTCTGGCCAGAGCGAGCCATGTAACAGAGGAGCCAAGGAAAGCAACGTAGCCGGGACTAGGAGCACAGACCACCCAGCCCAAGGTGAGGGTAGCCCGTCTGCTAAGTGACAGTTACTAGAACACCACTTCATTAACTGTTTACCACCAGTCCTGCATGGTGGAGTTAAATACCAGCTACGCTTCGTATCATAGCAGTGAAAGGTGAAAACAATTATTTGTAGTCATTTTGGCATCATAAGTGGTTTATTACCTATTTGCAATAATAACAGTACTTTCATGTGGTCCTCAAAACTCTTCTTTCCTCTTGTACCTTGGTAGCCAGAGAGGGAAAATTTGCAAACTTCTTGAGATCTAATTTAGAATAAGCTTAGAGCTTCTGCAGTTTTGCCTAGCAGATGAGTTAGACAGTGGTTAATAGCATACATTTGACACTAGGGAAACATGAGTCCCACAGAATTCATTCAGGACAGGTGAAATCTTGCTCTTCAAAGAATATTAGGGTATGATGTTTATAACTGGATAGATTGATTTCAGGAGTCTTATCAGTAAAATACCCGGGATATGGAGTTGGTTGACTTCCAAGTAAAATTTTTTTAAAGTATTACAAATTGATACTATGGTCAGAACTCAAGTAACTGATGAAAAGTTTGTTAAAAGTTACTGTGGGACAAGGACGCTCTAAGAAGACTCTATCAACCAGTAGTACCAGGACATGTGAGAGGAGGATATTTTTATGACTTGAATTTCATAAAATTTTGGCATTCTTGATGTTTGGTGCTAGAAAAAGTCTGGTACACATTTTCTTTTTAACCTCGTTATGAAGCAAAAGGTTATTTTATCCTTTTATTAAAAAGCTCATTTTATATTAGTCTTCTGATATTCCATACATTTCTGATACATTTCTGTACTTACTTTAACGATGAAATTTGAGGTTTAGTTATTGGAGAAGGCATTGGCTCCTATCTCATTTCCCTAATTTATGCCCACCACAATAATCCTCTTCATAGACTGATCTTTCTGTTGCCAGTGTCTTGGGTAAGTGTACAGGTTGGCCGCCTCGTTAAGTCACCCAGTGTGTGCTGTCTGGATCAGTTGGGTGGTGTTAGGTTTTGATTTGTTTTGGCGCCTCCACTGCGATCCAAATGTCAGGTGCATTTTGCACTGCTATGTAAATACGTTTCTACCCTTTGCAGGTGACTGTCTGTCCAGTTTCCTTTGTGAGTGCTTCCTGTTGTCCACCCTGTGAGCACATTCTCCCTTCTCGTCTCATTTACCCACTCTTCATTCTGAAAAAACACAGAACAGAGCTAGACATCCGTCACCAGTTAAAAGTATTTTTTAAAGGAAATGCTTATCTTGATTACTTAGACTGTTAAGACAAATAATTTTGTGTTGTAATGTAAAGAAGTTATTTTTAATCAGTGTGATCATGCTGTCTCTAATCCTTCAAGTAAATTAAAATTCTTGAGACTACAACTGCTTAAAGCTATTCCAAAGTAACTTTGTGACCTAATTTTTTTAGATTTGATAGTTAATAAGCATTAGTTTTAATTAATTTTTAAAGTACATTCCTGTGTGGCTTCATGATGGTTTTATGCTGTGAGGGATGCATCATTAGACTTTACGGCTGTGCAAGCATTAGAGTGTTCTTAAGCTAAAACAGTGAAGACCATTGAGTATGTAAATATATAGTCTATCATTGAACAAAACATCATGTCATGATTAAGTAGTCAGACTTTAGAAACTTTTAAACATTACAAAAACATAGCTACAATTTTTTTTTTTTCTCTCCAACTTTGTATGTAGAAACTCAGGTAGATGTAACCTGGTACTTTGTTGCACACAGACAGTTCCTTGTCCAGGGGAGTGAGTTTGTAAGTAGCAGAAAAGTTGCCACAGCAAGAGAAAACCCATTGTAACATCTACAAAACCGATTGTAACGTTTTAGGGTTGCAAGCCTCTTCAGGAGCAAACAGGAGCAAAGGTAAACCACACACCAACCAGACTGATGGAGATGAGAGTGAAGAAGATCCACCGGAGCATAAGCCCAGCAAGTTCAAAAGGAGGTAAGTTATATGTTCCTTCTGTTTAGAAATGTGCTAGCATAAGGGTTTGTGTGGTTAAGTGAGTACTTGTTAAATCTTTGTTTTATCTACCGTGTTGCTAACCCTGTAAGAAATGGCAGGATATACTGGTAAGACACTGAGCTTTTAGACCTGTTATCAAATCCCAGCTCTTCCATATTCACATCATTAATTCACTTCTAAACCTTTTTTCTGTAAAATGCACTGAATGCCTATTTTTGTGTTAGATCATTGGGTAGACTGGAGCTGTGGTGCAATATGTCTGACCTTTAGTAGCTTTCAGTGGAATGTAATTCTTATCTAACAGTTGTGGATGGCCCCCCTGGAATTCTGATTGTTTTCTCTAACATTTGGGTATATGTTATCCTCTATTTTTACTGCTTAACTAGTTCTCAATCTCAGGCTCTTATTATAGGAATACTGAGGCAAAGATAAATATCTGGTTCAGTTACTATGTAATAATGGCTGCTATCAAACTAGAGTCCAAACCAACACTTCCCCAGGCACTGTTATTTCTACCTGATACCATTACACATTGAAGGTGTAATATAAAGTAGTCTGTTATAGTCCGAGTTTGCAAGGAAACAATACAGGACACATAATTTAAAGGATTATTTTATAGTACCCAAAGTTAAATACAAAAGAGTGCAAGAAATCTGTTTACACACTAGAGACCCAAAGAATTCAGCTGAGGCCCTGGATACTTGAGTCCAGCTGAAGACCTGGAGCCCATGGCAATGTCCCCACAAGGCCACCTGGAGGCCGAGAGCCCACGACAGTGTCTCATGCAAGTCTGTTTCATGGATCTGCACTGGAAAGGCCCCAAGGTCAGTGATGGAAGCTAAAGGTCTGCACCAGCAGAATAAAGGATCTGTGACAGCAGGGTGAGGGACCTGCAGTGGAGCCAGGAAGCAATGCTTAGGGTAAGGACCAGAGCTCCTCTGAAAAGTGCCACAGCCATCCTCAGCAACAGCGAGGTCCTAAGCTCCTCCGATGGTGAGAACAGCCAAGTTCATATCAGGAAACTAGTGTGACAAGCTACTCCAAGAGATTCAACAGCATGCATCTTTCCCTCTGGAGCCAGGAAGTGATTGATGCTCAAGGACAGAGTTTCCCCAAAGTGAAGCCATTCTCAGCAATAAGTTCTTCCAACAGTGAGACCAACCAAGTTCATACCAGGAAAGCCAGCACAACAAGCTCCTGAGGAGAACTAACAGCACCACTTCCTCCTCTCCAGTTTTCCTTTGTATGTTGTTGACACCAGTCCTCAGCTGGGCCCGTCACACCACACTGATTCAGTCCAGCTGGGTGTTATAAGCTGCCCACCAGTTGTCAGTTTATCATATATTCAAATGCTAGTGCTGTAGAAAACATGGAAAGAATTTGAACCTTTTCTTTCTCTGATAAGGTAATGGGTTATCTGCATAACATTTTTGTGCTCTGCATAACTTCTAGAAAAACAGTAAACAAGCTTTGTAACTGTAGTATTTCAGTACAGAAAACATACCTTGAGTATATCCCTCTACGTACGAAACATTGCTTATTCTATAGTTAGTTCCTAGGACCCATTCGGCACTGAATAGTATTCAGTGGGCTTAATTTAAGTGGAGGAACAACTTTGTAAAGATTCTCACCATTTTTATATACTTGGGGCTATGATCAAGGTAGTCAAATTTCTAAAAGATACCCAATAAGTGGATTCTCCTTTGTTGTATAATATTCTGTATATCAATCCCAACTTAATTCTTAATAATGACATTTTTTTCTTTTAAAAAGTATGTTTTAGTCAGATTGATACTTTTCATCTCTCCTTATTTGTTTTTGTGAAGAACCTCCAGAGATATTACTCTAGGAAATTGATTTCAGGCCTCAGCTTTACGTGGTGTTGGGTAATCTATATATATGCATATTATATTGTGGAATAGAGATAATCACTTGACACGGTGTAAAAGTAATGCTGTATTCCAAACACTGCTAGGTAATTTGGAAAATCCTGTTAAAGTATTTTTTTTCCTGGCTTCCTAGATTTGTGAACTCTGATTGTTTATTGATATTTGGACTTTGGAGTAATGGCTTATCACTATTTACTTTGTTAAATTTATTTAGCCATGAACTGGACGTCGATGAAAATATGGATTCAGACCTTGATGACAGTGGTACCCTTCTGGGATTCAAGCATGGCTCAGGACAAAAGTAATTATTCATAGAAGTTGTTGTCTTTTAGAAGTTTTAACCACTTGGATATTTATGTAGATAATGAGTGGTTTGTATTTGACAGCATTTCAGTGTTGAGACCCTGTCTTCTCTTGTTAGTAAGAATTGTAGTTGAGATACCACTGTACGTGTGTTCCTGTATTCAGTTGCATTTCACAGCTATCTGGTATTATTCCATTTCATAGATAAAAGCAACTGCAGCTTATAAATGTTTTGACTTGGTCAAGATCCCATCATTTACCAGAGAATGAATTTAAACCCAGCCTTTGTAACTTCTAAGCTGGATTTTTACCTAGTTATATCTACCCTGGTGTACATCTAAAAACCATCGCAGACACGGCATGAAGAATTCAGACCTATAGTAAACTTTTCCCTGTGTTACCAAAGTAGAAAAGCTCAAATAAAAAAATAAAGTGAAAATCTTCCTTTCACATCATTCCCATAGGTAGGTAAGTTTTAGAGTTGGGCATACATCCTCACAAATTTACTAGTGTGTACATGCATTGCTGTCCTCTTTATAAACATGAAGATGGGATCATACTGTGTCTAACCTGTGGTTTACTTTTCACCCTTAGCAGTGTAGCACGAACGCCTTTCCTTGTTGGTGCACACAGTGTTTCCCCAGCCTTTCAGGGAGGTGTTGTGTTGGATTCACTATCCTAATAACAGCATCTGGGTTGTTTCCTAAGATCTGCAGTGATTCCAGCTTATTACATCCATTATTCTTTCCTTTGTATCACTGAGGAGTACCCCATTATGTGAATGTATCAGAATTTTTTCAGTCACCTACCTATTGAAGGGTATTTGGAATGTTTCCAGTATTTTACTATTACAGACAGCTGCTGTGCACATTTGTTAACAGACAGCTAAGTTTCTTCTGGAGTTAAATGCCCAAGCATTAAATATAAGGAAATACACATTAAACGTAAAAGAAATATGAATGCATAAGTAATTATGTAAGAACAACTGGCAATATTATCTCATGTTCATCTCAAATAATAAAGAAGTTGAACTGGGTAGAAAAAGGCATACTTTTTGGTTGATTGGTTGGTTAGCTTTGCTTTTTAAGTCAAGGTATCCCAGTCAATACATCCCCTGTGTATCCCAGACTGGCCTGGAACTTCCACTCCTCCAGCCCAGCTTCCCAGGTGCTGGGATTACAGATGCACACCTCACCAGCTGAAGGAATGCGGTTTATGTCAGTTTACATCAGTGGCCTATACCGTTACTACTCTTTCATAGTTCTGAGTGTTGAAATTTCATATCCTGCTTACCTTTTTTATATGTTATGAAATTTAAGTAGCTATCTACACATTTCAGAGTTAGCAGGAAAAGGGCATGGGGACTGTCTCACAATTGATGTATAAATTGACTCCAAATTAGTACGCTCAAAAGTGTATGCTGATGATCATGATACCATAAATAGTTTCTGAAGTTGTCTCCTTGAAATATTTCAAGATTTTGTAGTTCATATAATATTTAAGGCTAAAATCATAAAGTTTAGCAATGTAAAGTTTTAATTTGTCACAGAATGTACTGCTATGCACATGTAATCTTATTCGAGAAACAGCTGTGTGATTCTTGGCAGTAAACGTTCTTAAGATTCCTGTTTTGTTACCTGAGATTTAATTTTAACTGTTTTCCTACTTAGAGTACTCAATTCTATTTGTAAGGATAAGATTACTTTTTAATGTAAAGAAGTTTCTAATATGATTAAAAGGAGTTAAGTGAGTCTTGATATAGTCAAAGAATACTTCATAGCAAAGAAATAGTAGGACTGGGAAAATCAGCTCATTAGATTAAGTGTGCTTTTATCACTTTATTAACAGGGACTTGTGTCTTGTAAATTCACATTAATCTAGGTTAAAATTCTCCACTTACGGTAATTTGAGCATGTTCTAATAAGAGCTTTGGCTCTAGAGAAAATTTTTCCTAATAAGGAGATTATTTTTGTTTGTTTCTTTTGTTTGTTTGTTGTTTCTTTATTGCAATCCACTATTTATAGTTCTACTTCCGTGCTTTAGAAATGTAATTTCTATCTTTGATGTTTCATATTTATTGTAAAATTTACATAAAAAGACTGTAAACTCTTCTGCAATTTGTACTTCAGTGATTTCCAAATTTTTAAAAATTGAAATGGTGGCTACTTATAGCAAAAAACTAGTGAAAATTGTTAGCATTCCTCTCTTTTCCCTATTACAAAACATCCTCCTAGAATTTTAAAGTATGAATCACTTTTGATCTGGTCACAGATATGGTGGAATCCAAAATTTCAGCCATCGCCAGGTCAGGTATCTAGAGAAGAATGTGAAACGTAAATCAAAATATCTGGACATGCGCAGACAAATAAAGCTGAAAAACAAACACATCTTCTTTACTGAAGAATCAGAAAAACCAGTTTTCAAGAGCAGCAAGGCTCTGAGTAAGGTATGTGTGAATTGTGTTTTTTACTACTATGAGAGGATCATATTTTGTGAGCGTGATTATTTAAAGTATTGTGCTCAAATAGGAAGCTTGTTTCTACAAGGTTTAAGGGTGCCTGGAATTCTTTTCCACTTGCTTCCTGAAGGCATACATTGTGTGTAAACTAGATTTTAGGAGGCAATGTGAAAAGGGGGTGTTTGAAAGCTAAAGCAATGGTATCGAGGAAGATGAGTAAGTCAGGTCGCCTCACCTGCACAGTAGCAGGCCAGGAAGAGAACTTCTTGCCTGTTTCAGCCTAAGTAGCATCCTTATCATCTAAATCTGATAGGTCTTTACTATAAGCTTAATTAAGAGCTCATTCCTATAGCGTGAAATACAAGACTAGTTTACTGACACGCATTATAATTGTATCTTCTGTCTCCAACTTTGCTATGCCTGCCATCCAGATAGTTGAAAAGCGAAAGTGATAAGAATATTGTTTCGTTTGATAAGTTAGCCTTCTGCCTTGTAGGGCAAAAAGCACTTTAAGGAAAAAAAACAAAGGAAAGGAAAGAGATCAAGACATGGGTGGAGAGAAGGAAAGAAGGGATGAAAAAAGTAATTATGTGCATGTACCAACTCCCCACAAGGAATGTGAACATTATGTACTTCAAACATGTCCTAATAAAAACAAAATATTTTTAAGAAAGCACCTTCTTGTCAGGGACATAGCTCAATGGCACAGTGCCTACCTGGCAAGCGCTAGGTCATGAGTTTGATTCCTGGTACCAAACAACAAACAAAAAAAGCACCTTCTCATGAGTAGAACCCTGGTATCAGTCATATCACCAACAGTTCTATGGGGCATAAAAACTAATCTCACAGTCTGAGATGACTTTTGTTTTGCTCTCAGATTACATTTTCCTGCTTGATTTCAGCATGATTGTAAAATTTATTAAAAAGGGTAGCTGGTTTTGTTTTTTATTATGTTTCAGGTTGGCCAGTTGCTGCTTACATTTTCATGAGCGTGTAGTGGTCGTAGCTGTATCTGAAAAGGACCTCCTAGCCGGCCCTACTGTAGGGCTTTTCTTGATGCTTTAGATGCAGTAGTTTAGATGCATCCAGTCACCTGTCAGGGAGAAGGGAGGCAGTGCTGCCGCGTCCCTAGAGCTCTGGTTAGCTGTGGGCACTTCAGGAGAGCCTGAAACAGGAGTAGATTCCCTCAGTAGATCTGAGTTACCTCACAGCACCGGTCTGCGTCAGAGGGGATGAACCTGTGGCACAACTCTTGTATTTATTTTTCTTTAAAGATAGAAGATGTGAATATAGGAGATTTTTCTCTTTTAACTAAAACCTCAGTATTCAGGTTTAATTGCAATATGAGCACTTTGTGGTAAATAAGTGGATTTGGGGGTTACAATTTGGGCCTCATCTCTAAAATGTTCACTGTCAGTGCTCTAGGTTGCTACCTGTTGTGTATCTACACTGTTGTTTTAATTTATTAACTCTCACGAAGGTCATGAAGACCTAGTATGAAGAACGCTCTTGTTTTGGAAGACACAAGGAAGTCTTGCCTTCTGACCTTGGGCCTTGTTAACATTTCAACAAATAAACTTACATAGCTTTTAGGGCTCCTCTCCCTGACTCTGCTGCTGATAAAGGCAGCATTCATTCTTTCCAGGATAACACTGCTTTTACTTCTAAAGACAAATCGGCACTAAGTCTTTTACAGTTCATCCTTGATATTATGTAGACCATTGCAGAAAGCTTTGTAAGTTGAAATTGGAAAACTGAAAATAATGACTTAAGTAGATATTGTTGTTCAGTGATAGTAGATATCATTTATAATATCAGGAAGCAGTTACATTGTTAGGAGTCTTTATGGAAAGCTACTGGTGCAGTTTGGCTTTACCTCTTAGTGTTAATTTATAGCAGGAAGTGTTTAATCTGACACTTTATTTTTGAAAAGTTCTTTAATAAGGTCATGGGGTGCCCAGATAAATTCCAATTAGCCTGGAATTATTTATTAGCTTGTGTGATGCAGTATACTTCTCAGAAGTAGTAATTATGACAGCTTGTCAGTCTAGTCACAAGTGCTAGAAGGCAGGGAAGATTCTTGTTAGTTTAAAATTAATTCATGACCATGATGTTTTAAAATTTCAGGTAGAGAAATTTCTAAAATGGATTAGTGAACCAGCGGAGGAGGAAGCCTCACAGGAGTTGTTTCCTCACAACGGTATACAGGACAGTTGCTCCAGCAGCGATTCAGAGAAACAGGACACATCTGTTACGAAGCCTGACGACCTAATGGAAAGCAGAAGTCCAGAAGCCGTGAAGTGTCAGGCCAGCTCTTCAGCCAGTGAGCCGGAAACAGAAAAGAGTGAACAGGACAGCCCAGTAGCAGCTGTTCCAGAGAAGCAGGACTGTGCTGCTCAGGAAACCCCAGACTTTCCCCAGGTAGAAGCTAAAGGTAAGAGAAATCGGCTTCAGCTTCCAGTGGGTTTCGATGTGTGCTTTCTCTTTCATTTATATTTTCTTAGTTCTCATTTCTGAGTCACCTGTAGCTTAGGATTTACACTGTCGTATTTTAAGTGGGGAAAAGGCAGTAATTGTGTTGTTGGCCGTGACGGGCCACTCCCAGCACTGTCTGAGCTCAGCAAAGCATAGCGGGGGGGGGGGGGGGGGATTGCATTTGAGCTCACTGCCACCTCCCTGTTCCCCTGAGCTAGAGGTAGCCTGTCCTTGAAATTTGGTGTAGCACAGGCTTTGTTTTTGTAGGTACTTCACTTGTTTGTTGTTGGTGATGGTAGTGGTTTTCATGATACATTGATTTAAAGTATTCACAGTCGTTGGCACTAATAAATGGAAAAACAAATAACAAAAATTCCTTGATGATTCCAAATAATAATTGTATCCAGTGGAATATAGAAATGCTTTCTTTAAACATTTTCATTTGCTCTCACATTCAGGTTATTGATGCACTATTTCAGTCTTGTCTGGATGCAACAACTGTACCTGTTAGGATCCTTCATCATTTCCTTCTTAATACAACGTTGAAGGAAATACCTTACTTGAGTCTTGCTTCTTTTTTCTTTCTGCAGATGTGAATATATATCTATAGTCTTCATACCACATTTCTTCCCCTTAACACCATAGTTGGGGTAGGGTTTTTGTTTATTCTTTTCCTTTCTTAATCAGTGTTACAACAACTGATGTTCATGTGAATAACACTTGCAGATTTCTGAAATGTCTTCTGGTACCTCATTCTTATTTAATCTGCAGTGTAGCCCAGTGGATAGGTGTTTGTTCTCCATTCTACAAGTACAGAAAGTAGCTCAAAGAAATTAAAAAGTGGCCAAAGAAAGTAGTGTAACTGGAACTCTACCACATTCTCTGATTCCTAAGTCTCATACTTCCAGGAACAGTTACTGTAATGCTAGTAATTTTTACTTGGATGATATTGATTTTCAAAATAATCTGAGGAATTCTGACATTTAGTAATTGGGTTACTTGACATTAGATTATATATGAGATAGTCTCATATAATGAAGAATTGTCATTGTCACCCAAAATTATCATCATTGCCTCTGTTGAAAAACACCACAATTTGCTCTTGGTGGCTTTTCTGTTTGCCGTGATCTAGTAACCATGTAAGACAGTCTTATCCCTGAAGACTGTATAAATGAAATGTGCCTTTATTCTGTGTCAATTAAGATGTCTTATTTTTATTCTTACCTGTAATAACACTCATCTTTCTGTGTTGCTAAATCAGCTTAGAACTGAAGCCAGATAATCAAAACTAGTAGTCAGTTATCTAAGAAAAGAATCATTTAGTCTGTGAATGATTGAGATCCTTTTCTGTGGATTGGAATTAATGACCTATGTTTCATTTTTTCAGATGCTGTATGTCTTCTCAGATTAACATTTTCCTGCCAGCCGAACCACCAGTGGTACATGCATGGCTGTCCCATCCAGCAGCTTGAACCACTGGTGGTCCAAATGGATCTAATTACTTTCTTGATCTTTTTAAAAAAAACTCAAAAAGTCTATAAATGAACTAAGTCTAGTCATTGCTTGAATTTTAATAATTATCTAAATATGAATATTAATACTATGCATACCAATAAAAAATTACAGTAATCAATTTTATTTCATTAAATTAAAAGAAATATATATTTGTGAAGTTTATCAATAATTAATTCTCTAAATCTTAACATGGAAATCTTAAAAGTGTACACCCCTCGGTTGTTATATAAAATATAGTGTTTACAGCTGCTGAACCAACCTGTACTACAGTCATTTTATACCATTTTAATGTTTTCCTTAAGGAACTATAATACAGTGATAGCTGGTCTGCTGAATCATCATCTTTCTTTATATTATTGCAATTGAAGACCCCCTAAGAAGTAGTACCAGCCACCCAAAGGAAGTCATGCAGTGGTTCAAGCCAGATGGAAATACCAAATTCAAATCAGAGCCACCAGCAGCAAGACATCCGAATTACAACTCCTTTGTGAATTGTTAATGTGGCCAGGGCTTGAGCTTAATCATTCCTTGCACGGTTCTGTTTTAAAAGAAGTGAGAAACATTTACATTTAAAAATTCACCAACTAAACCAGTATTGTGACCAACAGAAACAGTAACTTTTATACCTATGTTGGTATTTGTCTCCACAGCTTATCTGAAATGCTTGGGACCAAATGAATTTCAGATTTTAGAATGTTTGCATATAAATGTGAAAATATTTTGGGGATATGGCTGAAATCCTAACACAAAATTCATTTGTATTGCATTGTACCATGTACACGTAAGCTGATGATAATTTCATACTATATTTTTAGTGCCTCTGAGTTTTGGTTGCAACTGGTCAGATGAGGTCAGATGTGGATTTTCCATTTGTGGTATCGTGTCAAATCAGAATTTTTAGATTTGGAGAACTTCAGAATTTCAGGTTTGGGATGCTCAGTCTGTATCTTTGTCAGTACTGTAAATGAAATTAGTAAACTGCAGTTTACTAATTGTTTTTGTAAGTATAAAGAATTGGTGTCTATAGAACCTGGGTCACTTTTCTAATTTCAAAGTCAGTAAGTAGCACAATGGAGGCAGCAGCACAAAGCCACCGGAGTTCTGGTCACTGTCTCCTTGTCTCTGGGTGTGCTGTTACATACGCGCTCTGGGATGTTGTCTGAAAGGGTAGTTATTTGATATGGCTGCACTTTATCTAAAAGTTTACCGTGATTTCCTTTTTTAATAGTGAACATTTGTATTCTTTGTATTTTATTTTAGCTGAAATTAAAAAGAAGAAAAAGAAAAAAAATAAGAACAGAAAGATATGTAGCATACCTCCTGAAATAGCTGCCGTTCCTGAGCTGATGAAATACTGGGCCCAGAGATACAGGCTGTTTTCCCGATTTGATGATGGGATTAAGTTAGATAGAGGTAAGGTGTATGTGTGCTTCTTAATTGTATTTTAAAACCTTCTATGAGCTGAGCGTGGTGGCGCACATCTGTAATCCCAGCACTCAGGAGGCTGAGGCAGAAGGCTCATTGCAAGTTCAAAACCATCCTGGGCTACAAAGTGAGCCCAAGGCCAGCCTGAACTGCATGGTGAGACTGTGTCTCAAAAAGACAAAAAAAAGCACTTTTAAGTAGATTTGTCTGTTTTCAGCATTTTACTGTAGTCTCTTTTTTGACTCAGCTAGACACACCATACCACTGTGCATTAACACGTTAGCATGTATTTGCTAAGAACAAGCGAACAAGTGTATACAAGTGCTAAGAACAAGTGAACAAGTGTTTATGTAACAGAAGTTCCTTCTACAGTCCAAATCATTGTTCATTTGTCCTGTCGTGTCTGTCCATTTGCTTCTTCTTTAGTTTCTTTCCCTACATTGGTTATTTGAGACAGAGTCCCACTGTGTATTTCAGACTGGCCTCAAAAACATAGCTATCTTTCTGCCTCAGCCTCACAAGTGCTGGGGTTATAGACATGCATCATCTCACCCTGCTTCCTGTGATGTCTTTTAAAGGATTTTTATCCTTATGGTGAAATCACTACATACCCTGTGAAAATTCAGAAAATCATTAATTCATACTTTGAAAATCTTTAGACTCATAGAATAGGAAACACAGAAAAAATGGATAGATTCCTAGATTATATATAAATTACGAAAGCTGAATCAAGAAGATGGGTTATTCAGAATAACCCAGTAACAGTCAATGAAATTGAAAATGTAATTAAAAACTTAACCAACAAAAAAAAAGCCAGGTCCTGATGGATTCAGTGCTGAATTCTACAAGAAATTTAGAGAAGATTTACTACCAGTATTCCTTAAACTCTTTAGTGAACTGGAAAGGGAAGTAGTCCTCCCTAACTCATTTCTGGTGGTAAGTGTCACTCTGATACCCAAACCAGAAAAGGACCCAACCAAAAATGAGAACTACAGGCCAGTCTCCCTACTGAACATAGATGCAAGATACCGGCAGTGTCGGGATAGTTCGATATATGCAAATCAGTAAGTGTAATGCAGCATATCAACAGAGTCAAAGACAATCACATGATGATTTCAAAGTGCAGAAAAAGCATTTGACAAGTCTAACACTCATGATAAAAACTATAGAAAATCAGAACAGCTCAGTGGCCTAAGTGCCTGCCTTGCAAACGTGTGGTCATGAATTGGATCCCCGGTACTGATTTAAAAAAAAAAAAAGAAAAGAAAATCAGAACAGATGGTTGTTATCTCAGACTAATAAAAGCCATCTATGACAAACCAACAGCCAGCATCACACCAAATGGACAAAAACTTAACCTTTCACTTTAAAGTTCAGGAACAAGACCTGGATGTCTACTGTCACCACTCCTGCTATTCTGTACAGTTCTGGAAACATTAGACAGAACAACTACACTAGAGAGAAATAAAAGGAATAAGGATAGAAAAGGAAGAAGTTAGATTATCATTATTCACAGATGATATGATACTTTGCACAGAAGACCTCAGAAGCTCCACCAAAAGACTACTGAATTTAATAACCATATTTAGCAGTGTGACTGGATGCAAACTCAAAACTCAAAAATCATAGCATTTCTATACATAAGCTACAGACTCACAGAGAAGGAAATTAGGGAAACTACACCCTTTACAATAGCTTGCAAAACAATGGAATACTTAGGAATCAATCTAACAAAAGAATAAAAGATCTCTACATTGAAAACTACAGTGTTCTGCAAAAGAAGATTGAAAAGGATGTCAGAAAATGGAAGTTATCACCTGCTTTGAACAGGAAGAACCCACATAGCAAAAATGACCCTACTGCCAAAATTGTTACACAGATTTAATGCAGTCTCAATCAAAATGCTACTAGTTTAACTCACAGATCTAGAAAAAAACATTTCTAAAATTCGTATGTAACCAGAAGGGACCTAAAATAGCAAAGGCAGTCCTAGGCAACAAAGACAAGACAGGAGTTTTATAATCCCTGACTTGAAATTATACTACAAAGCTATAGTGATAAAATCAACATAATAACCCGGTTGGGTACTCTCCCCCCCCCAAAAAAATCAACATAATAGTTGCAAAAAAACCAGACCTGAGGACCAGCAAAGCAAACTAGAAGATAGAGATGCAGCTACAAACACACTCAACCACATTATCTTGCTTTACAAAGATGCCAAACATGTTAACCAGAAGAAAGGTTGCCTCTTTAATAAGTGATGTTGGAAAAACTGGCTCTCTGTATGCCAAAGATTGAAACTAGACTCATGTCTATATCACCATGTACCAAGCTGAAGTCAAAATGGATCAAGGTTCTAAATATTAAAACAGAAACACTAGGTCTACTGGAAGAGGAAGAAGGTAGAAATCTTGAAGACAAGTGTAGGTAAAGAGTTTATGAACAAAACCCAGACTGCACAGGGAATACTTCAAAGAACCAACAACTGGGACCTCATTATAAAGCTTTTGCACTGCAAGAGAAACCCTCAGAGTGAAGAGACAATCCACAGCATGGGAGAAAACGTTAACCAATGTTCCTCAGACAAAGGATTACTATCAAGAACATTAAGAACTCAAAAAAATCAATCCTCCCAAATTTAAAGACTCTAGCCAACAATGGGCATCTGAGATGAATACACAATTCTCAGGTGAAGAAGTACAAACAGCAAATAAATATATGTAAAAATGTTCAACATCACTCGTCATCCAAGAAATGCAAATTAAAACAATGCTGAGATTTCATCTCACTCCAGAAAGCATGGCTATCATCAAATCAACCAATAACAAATCCTGGCAGGACTGAGGGGAAAGGAACCCTTCTCCATGTTAGTGGAGGTATGGACTGGTGCAACCACTGGAAATCGGTGTGGAGATACCTAAAAATCTATAGTTAGAGGTGCCACTCAACTTAGTTGTTCCCCTTCTGAGTATTTTCGCAGAATTGAAAACATCACACCACAGTGATACATGTGCACCCAAGTTTATAGCAGCACAATTTGTAACACAGATGACCTTGGAAACACCTCAGCAACTGAGAAATGGATCAACAAAATATAGTCTGTTAATACAATGGAGAACTACTCAGCCATAAAGAAGGGTGAACTGGAGACTTAAAGGTAAATGGATGCACCTAGAGATCATAGTCCTAAGTGAAATAAATCAGATCACATGTGGAAACACTGTATTATCTCCCTGGTAGGAGAAAATGAATGAGTAAATAACATCCAAAATGTATAGTAGATACCGTGAAATGGGAAGAAAATAATCTTTTTCTTCCAGTATAGGATCATGTGTTACACTCAGTTTTCTTGTTGATTTAGTTTTCTTTAATCTGCAATGATGGGTTGTTTTCAGGTGTTGTTTTTGTTGCTGTTCCCGTGCTGGAGACCTAGGACTTTAGCCTTACCAAATGAAGCACCTTACCACTGAACTACACCCCCAGCCCTACTTTGACATTTTTCAGAGAGATAGTGGCCAATCATTTTATCTAGACTGTCTCTCATTTTGAAAGTTTTTTGTGGGTTTGTTTTTTTTTTTTTTTTTTTTTGGTGCCAAGAATTGAACTCATGACCTCATACTTCTCAGACAAGCGTTGTGCCACTGAACTGTATCCCTGGCCCTCATTTTGGATATATATGTACTTATAAAACTTTCAGATAGATTTAATCTGTATTTGTAGCATTTCAGGATACATAGCAAAAATAATTGATAGATTATCAAAAAGAGCATCTGGTGAAGAAATACCTAATGTGAAAAGTTGTAATTTAACACTAAAAAATGTGGGCATTTCTGATCTTGAACATCTTAGGTACAGGCTGGTGCTCATTTTCTCATTAGGGCTACTCAGGAGATTTTGATCCTTGATAGAATTTCAGGGATTCTCTGAACCTCTTGTAATAATTTACAAACTTCTGTGTATTGAGGGAAGCACATGGGAGTTTATTAAGAGAAGTAAGACGAGGGAAAAACTTGAAATTGTGTATGAGTGGATACTCTTGCTCTTCCATTAATAAGGAGCAATTTAAAGTTTTAGAAAGGAATGAGAAAGCGGAAATTGGCACACAATTTGTTCAGAGAGCTGTCTTTCCTGGAAAACACTGATTTTTTTTCTACTGAGAAAGGAGAGCACTGTCTGCTCTCTTCTGTGGTCCCAGGCCCCCATCCCTGGTAATGGTGAGGGGGCTGCTCTGCCTCCCCTCCTGGAGTTCTACAGCCGTTTTCTATCAGTCCTTGCTTGTCCTGGCCTTTAAAAACACGCAGATTTTCCCCAGTGTCCAGTACAAATCTAGGTCATTGCTTTCCATTAGGAATGAAGTAATTGAGGAACTTGGAACCGAGGGAGCTAGCCAGCTAGAAAAGCCGACATTCCCTTTTCCTTATAGAGAAGCAGAGGTCAGTATCTCGGACAGAAAAGCCAGTCCTGCAGGTAATTACTGGAAAGATGAGGGGATGTTACGAAGAATTATATTAAAATTGGAATGCGTACTTATATAGACATTAGAAATGGGAATGCAGAACTTTTCTTCAAAACTAGGTAATTTTGGGCCAGGGATAGAGCTCAGTGGCATAAGCACCTGTCTGGCAAGCGCAAGGTCCTGAGTTCAATTCCCAATACCAAAAATAAAACTAAAACTAGATAATTTTATAACTTTGAAAAAAGGAAAACAGCTTTTGTAAGTATGTAATAGTATAGTAATATGTGCTATTAACATGTGTGACTTGATTTCTTGACATTAAATACCTTCACAAATGCTCTTCCTTTGCAGAGGGCTGGTTTTCGGTCACACCTGAAAAGATTGCTGAGCACATTGCTGGTCGCGTCAGTCAGTGTTTCAAGTGTGACATCGTGGTGGACGCGTTCTGTGGAGTCGGAGGAAATACCATTCAGTTTGCCTTAACAGGAAAAAGAGGTAACAGCCATCAGCAGAGCAAAACTTTATTTCCAGTTCCAGTTCAGTAAATATGTAGTTTTATTTGAGTCTGTCTTTGCCGAGATTATATAATTAATAATTTCATACTAAATGTTTGAAATAGTAGCATATGTATTACGCAGTTTGTATCACATACTGGTGCAAGGACTTAATATGTATTCATATATTTATTCATCAGTGTTAGGAACTTTGTCTTTTACCATCTGCTTTTCATAAATAGATTGAAATATTAAGAGATTAGATATAACTTATACAAGATTATACTGACACACCTACTCACTACTGGAACCAGGATCATAACATTGTGTAAAACCAAAAACACTAAAATTGTTCTTTGGAAGAAAAAAAACTCTGGACAAGGAATCCCAACATTGTTACTATCTTTATGATTTTGTCCATCATTTAACTTTAATTTAAAAGAAACATTGATTTGAAATAGCCCTATGATACCTTTCTTCACACAGTATACTAAGAATCTAAAAATCCTTTAAATCCCATCCTTGTTATTGTTTAACTTTGGAATTAGGAGAAAGAAAACCTCCATTACTGCATATCTACCAATGTCAAATAAGTAATGTGCTTTTTCCAGGAAAAAAAGACTACAGAAATGAAACATTCTGCCCAAAGTGACATACCTGAGTCTTGAAGCCAAAGCTCAGTTTCTACTCAGGTTTTTCTGACAGTGTCTTTGGCATTTTTAAGTACATACACTGTCAAGTAATACTCTGAAGATGCTTATGTTTTTCAGTATCTTCATAGTTTACATATGAATCAGTAATCATACCTGTTTCAGCACATTTTAGCAGAATCTCAGTAATTTATATAAAATTATAATATTAGCTAGGAAAACATGATTCTGAAAATTACAGTATGCAACTTAAAAAATGAATTCTTACCATTTAGTTTTAGACCAGTGCTGATAAAATTACTCCTTTGCTCCAGGCATGCTATTTATTAACTACGTATGGTCTCCTATCAGCCTAGATAAAAGTTGTTTTTCTTACTTACCATAGTAATAATTTTCTTGTTTCCCCTGGATTCACTATGTATTCTCAAATTTCTTTTCAGACTTTGCCAGATAAGCCATTCTTACACACTCAAATCAGTATACATTGCAAGAAAATAATTTTTCCTCAAGTTGTAAAAGTAGCATTTGTTTTAGCTTTGTATCATAACACAGTGGTTAAAATATATGCCCCTTAATGAGGCAACAAATGCATCTGCAAATTGTCTTCAACATAAAAACAATTAAAGAGTATATACTTGCTCTTTAGTAAGTAAAATCTATTGGCAAGGCTTTGTATAGCTTAGTGCCCATTTGGCAGAGGAAGACACCCAATGTAGGTCCCAAGCTAACAGGAGACTGCTTTTGTGTCCTCACAGGCCAGCTCTCTTCATAGCTCAAGTGTCATGTAGCCTCCATCTTACAGATTGCCCGCCTCTGAGAAGAGAAGGAGGCAGGCTGCCAACACTGGGCCTTCCCAGTACTTTCATGACCTGACTTCTGTGATCCTGGAAGCTGGGAAGTCCTCCAGCATGTTGAGCATGGTGGTCTCCGCAAACCAGAAATGGTTGCTAATAGTGGTCTAGGAGCGTTAGTTAGATACTCTCCTCAAGTCCCTCTGCAGTAGTCGGTCGGAGTACATTATGACAGGGAATTTCAGAGCAGTTACAGAGTAACTGCCCTTTTGCATATATGTATACATGCATGCACATGGTCACACTTAACTGTTTGAATTTTCTGCCATAGTGTATGTGTGCATATGTTCACGTAAGCACACAAGCAAATGACTTTTATTCCTTTGTGTCAGATTTGTTTCTACTCAGTTGTTGTCCAATGATTTGTCAGTTAGCTGTTAAAGATATTATTTCATCTTTAGTGTATTACAGTAGCTTGAGATTAGTGCTTCAGGTAGAACTTCCCGGGGTGATGGGAGTGCTCTTCACCTCTGCTGTTGTATATGGCAGCCACTGGGCACAAGCGGATCCTGAGCATTTGAAATCTAACAGCATCAATGAGGACCTAAATTCTTTTTAGTATTATTACATTTAATCGATTTGAAGGTAATAGTCACGTGGCTAGTAGCTACCATTTTTGGACAGCACAGTTCATACAGTATCATCAGACATTTGTTAGCATCTCATTCATATACAGAGTATTGACTTGGTCACTTTCCTCAACACAGACACAACACCTGACACCCCCAGCTTAAAAAAGGAAGAATTTAGTTTTGACTCATAGTTTATAGTAGTTTCAGGCCATAAATATATGGCACAGAAGCAAGATAGAGGTATGGGGTGGAGAGGTTCAGAGCAGCGTGACAGTGAAGCAGAGCAGAGGGAGAACCGGGGCGAGAGATGGACCCCACCAGGTCACACCCCACCCCCAAGGATGGACCCCCACCAGGTCACACCTCACCCGCAAGGATAGACCCCACCAGTTCACACCTCTCCCCCAGAGATGGACCCCACCAGGCCACACCCCACCCCCAAGGATGGGACCCCACCAGGCCACTCCCCACCCCCAAGGACCTGCCTCTAAGCAGACTCCACCTCCTAGCAGCCAGTCATAAAAACCCCTATAGTCCAAGCACATTCCAAAAACCCTACCTTTGAGTTTGACACTTTGGTGAGGAACATCTGGATGTAGATGATAATAAGTGCTTACATGCTTTTAGGTCTAAAAATGAAAGCCTCCAAAAGTAATATAGAAGAACATAGAAAAACCTGAGTAGGTGTGACATTGAATAACTTTTTCTTTTGAACTTTCAGTGTTGTCAGCGTATTTTTTTCATCCATTTCTGGACTGTAAAAGTAGGCGAAGGAACTGAAAAAAAATCCTTTCTCATAAATGTGAATACTAGTTGATTCACAGTGCAAAAATAGCATTGTAAATGCCTGGTTTCATAGTGTATGACTGGTGCTCCTGTTCATTACTCAAGTGACTCAGTATGTTATTTCTCAAACGATAACAAATTTTGAAGCTAGCGTTTTCTGAAAAATAACCACATTTCCATGGAAACCATGCTGTGTTACATTGAGCCCTTGCGTGTGTAGAATACTGCCATCACACACTTGTGTACCTATAGGCATATTGGAATAATTTATAGTAGATATGAGAGAACTAATTAACTAATGTTTGTAGTGCTAATTATGAAAGTGCAATTGATTAAATGAAAGCCCATCAGGGCAAACACGATATTGTCTGTTCCCTCTACCTAAAAATGTGTCAGTAAACATCAACAGTTGTATTTGCATTTCTTGTTTATAACCTTGCTATATAGATTTGTAAAAATACATTTTGTTTTGGTTTTCTGTAGAAGTTCCTAAATTTGCCTTCACTTAGGCATGGTTTTATTTCACAAAAATGTGCATTTTCTGAAACGTAGCAAGAGGCTTTCCATGTTGGCAGAGGCTTTGTAAGATCTGCTGCTCAGGCTGTACCCAGCACAGCAAAGGCTGGGCTCATAGTTGGCTCGCAGATGCTTGAAGGCAGCAGCTGTCCCTGACTTAGGTGAAGCTGGCTGAGTGAGAAAACCGAAACCAGTTACTTCAGTGATGGTTTCTTAGCCACTGAAAATTTAAAGTCTCTGGTGTAGTAACCAGATGTTTCCTAGTCTTTAAAAAGGTTCTCTTACAGAAGACAGGCAGGCTAGTGTGCAAATGCACTCCTCCATATAACTAATAGTGGCGATCAGCTGACTTGCTTTCTTCTCTCATTTTTAGTGATTGCCATTGATATCGACCCTGTTAAGATTGATCTTGCTCGAAATAATGCAGAAGTTTATGGGATAGCAGATAAGATAGAGTTCATCTGTGGAGATTTCCTGCAGCTGGCTCCCACTTTGAAGGCTGATGTTGTCTTCCTCAGCCCACCGTGGGGAGGGCCAGATTATGCTACTGCGGAGACCTTCGACATTAGGACAATGATGTGTCCTGATGGATATCCTTTGCCCGTCCTGAGTTTACTCAGAGCACCTGTGGAGAGCAAGGTGAACATTGTGTGTGACAGTGAGAAGCTGGTGAACAGAGAGCCAATATTAGCAAGTAGGACAGGACAGATTCTTCTTCATTCTGTCCACAAAACAAATGTGTAAGAATGATCTGGTGGTTGATCTCCAAACCTGTTAACAAACGTGAACTAATATGTCCCTTGAATACTGTCTAATTGTACTAATAAAAACAAGTAGGATAGGGGCTGGAGATTTAGCTCAGCAGCATAAGCACCTGCCTTGCAAGCAGGCAGTCGTGAGTTCAATCCCCGGTACCGATAAAAAGGAAAAAGACAAAAAAAATACAAAAAAAAACAAGTAGGATACATTGCAAACTGGAGATTTCCTGGAAACCTGTCACTGGGTGCCTGACCTGTAACTTATTCAGTTCTCACTGATCTGGGCCGTTCTGCTGAGTATCTTAACTTTTCTTCCTTGATAGAAAGTGGTATAGAGCTTTTGTGTTCACTGTTCTATTTTCTCAATTAGGAGATGACAGAAGGTTTTTATTTCTGACTTTTGACAGCCACTGGGATAATAGAATAACTAGGTTTACCTTCCACTAATCTCTGCCTCTCCGGACAGATCGCATGTTTGATTCTCTCCCAGACTCCACTGAGTGATGGTGACCCCCCCCCCATTAAAGCTTCCAGTGATGTAAATAGCCTGTTCAGCACATACGCTATCACGTCACCACCACTGCATTAGACAGTTTAAATCTGTGCCTTTTACTACAGAGTGGAATGTGTTCATTTTGATAAGTAATCACTTTTTGATTTGAAGTGAATTGCTTTTTTCTTTAACTGCGTTCCACCTTTGAAATTTTCAGACTTTCTCAGAAGATCACTAATAATATTGTTTATTTTCTGCCAAGAAATGCTGATACTGACCAGGTAAGCCATTACTGAAGAACTTTTAAGGGCCTCTGGCTTAAGTGTTTCAAAGAATGGGCAGAAAAAGGTAGGGCCTTTTCTTATCTCAGAATCATACATGAGAAACACACTAGTATTTGCTGAGCACTGTCACGGTCCTTACGTTAACGTGATAGGTAAGTAACAGTAGGAAAGTCACTACTTCTCGTAGAAGTTTCAACTAGTTAGCATTTCACAGAGAGAGTGTTCAGGTTTTTTAGTCTGTGTGTGGCTGGCTTAGGACTGGTACCCATTCATGTTTCCTGCCTCTAGAGGGAGCAAAGACACCAGAAAATACAAGTCAGAAATGCATGCGATTTCAAGGACATTATTTTGTTTGGTGTTGGATTTACATGAAATTATAATGGGAAATTGATTTCTTCTTCTTAAAACAAAAGAAATGACACCCTACATGGCATTTATGAAATACGTAGCTGGGTTCCCACAGTTTTGAGTCTGGTATTTGAAATTCACATGCATTTTCCCCAAGAAAGGAGACAGTTAATTTTCTATCCAGGGAAATTACATGCTAGATAGTACTTGTATTGTCCTAAACTGAGTATGGACTTTATACAAATACAACTTACTTGAAGTCATTTCATGTATATTGCTGGTTGCTCTGTGTCCAGTGAAATATTTTCTAGGTACCCTGTTAACCTTCATCGCCAGTTCCCTTTTAATTTTAGGGCATTATTCCAGGACAATTCCCTTGCTATCCATCTTCTGTTTGTCAAACCCAAGAACTAAATAATGTGAAAAAAATCTTCTGAAATGCTCGTTGGCTGTAAGATATATCTCATTTTCTAAAATCACAGTTGAAACCTGGAGACTCAATTCAAAGAGCCCAGAATGAATGTATTTGTATCTACTTGTTGCCTCTATCTGCCTGCACTTCGCTGCATTTCTTTCCTTTGACAGCCACGGAATTCCAGCGTAGAATCCAATTCTAGCTTTGCATTTACATGAGAAGTTTCTCTTTTAAGCAGTAAACAATATGGAGAGAGGCCTCTGGCCTGGCTAGGTTGACCTGTCTCAGATGGAAGCTTCCCAGAATGGTTATCAAGCACCACCTCTGAAGACTCGGGGTGGGTGGAATCTCTTAACATGAAGACTTTACTCCCATAGCAGCCCTTAGATGATGACAGGAGGGACCCCGCCATCTTTGATGACAGTAGCTTTTTATCTTCGTTTAATTTCCTAATTAGATGTAACTAACTTCAGAAGATTGATACCTTTTGTAGTTTTCAGTTCAAAGTAAGTCACTCAGAGTTGTATATTCATTCATTTCAATATAGAGGACAAAGATAACATTGAAATCCCAAAGAATGATGTTTAAAGAAACAGGCCTCCATGTGTAATTCACCAGCCTGGCTTACTCCACTTTTAATGTCTTCTTTAGACAGACATCCCGATAATAGTTGGGCCAAAGCCACCTATTCCATTTTCTCTTCTGGGAGAAAAATACTATGTTCATGGTATATTTAGGTGAGAAGCTTCTTAGGATTATTTAAGTGCAGCGATCAGTGTTAGATTTATTGCAGAGAATTTTCTAGTTGGCAGAATTCTCTAGGCTCCCATTGGCTTTTTAAATTCCATTCCATGGTGTATTCAATGGGTTCTTAGCGTATGCAAGGCCCTGGGTTCAATCCCTGGCATTTTGAGGAGAAAGCAGGATGTGAGGGGTAAATTAGCTCCACATCATGATGTCTATGGAGAGAAAAGGTTCTGACTGCAGTAATCACCACACTTCTGACAGCTGCATAAAGGTTTGCTAGGGAGCCAGACCGAGGGGCAGTGCATGCCAGGCAGCTGCTGTCCCACTGAGCTCCATTCCAACCCCCAACATTTTATTTTGTTGATTGGTTAATTGGCAGAGATATAAGGTACTTTTTTAATTGGCTACATTTCTAAAATTTGCCATACAGAAGAACAGAATCATATGCATTTGAATAATTAGTACCATTTATAAATTTTAAAAATCTGTTAGATAATACTGTTACCTGGAAAATATCTTTAAAAGTAATTCAACTCCATGGCATATTTAGTGGTTTTTGGCTGAATACAGTAAACAGTTGCCACAGATTTTATTACAGATATCCTCAGTAATCATAGTATCCGTTTATTTAATAAGCAGAAAATTAGTGCCTTCGTTTTTTCTAAATTTTAGAATGAGTGAAAATTAGGGTCAAAGTGTTCAGAAGTAATGTTGTGAAAATGTGGTCTAATGGTAGTGTTCTCATAGCCAAAACTACATCCACATAGTAAGTACTGTGAAGCAGTTCCAGGAGATGGCCCGTCACCCCGGTTCAGGGACCAGAAGGTGAAAGAGTAGAAAGAGAGCTCCCGGTACGTGTAGGCATTGTAAATCATACCACACCTGAGCAAGAAAATAGCCAACCTTTTCAACTCAGAGCACACAAAGCGCATTTATAAACCAACAGTGTGCTGCATTCTGTATACACCGTAGGACTCCGGCAGTGTTTCTCCTGTGAATGGCATCCTTGGAACTCGTAGCATGCCCCTGTATGTTTTATTGGATCATTGTAACACTGAAGTAGGCATTGTCAGGTTATCACACTGACTTTATTGATGAATAAACTAGGGAAGCTTAGTGATCTGTGTCCCCACCGATCTGCTACAACGGGAGTGTTACTGCTTGGTCTCCCACTGACAGCATATTCAGTGCCAGGAAGAAACACAGGAGTAATTCAACATGAGATCCAGGCAGTGATTAGAATGTGAAGTAACAAAGCAAAGGCATTATAGAAGGATTTCCACGGAATCTGTTCTGGTCCATTCCTGCTTGGTGAGAACGATGCAGAAGGCTGGATATTCGTGACCTAGTGGAAGCACCGGTTGGCTGAGCCATATCAGCTGCAAGTATTCTCTTATCCCGGTTAGATACTGGTGCCCAGATCTCTAGATCTAGTCTGTTCTTAATCAAATAACTGTAATTATACAGTTGCAATTTAGGGTGGACTGTGATCAGTCCTTAATGTGTAGTAACTGGCCTTCTCTTAGGAGAAGGGTGCTATATAATGAGAGTAGTATCGTGTGTTCTCGTAGTCTGTCGTCTATCATTCTCTGGGGAAGCTGGGAAGCTGAGAGGCCCAGATCAGGTGGGAAGGGCAGTTTCGCTGCAGTGATTTTGAGCACAAGGTTGTATTTCCAAGGGTGCTGTGACTAAGTGTTCTGCCAGTGATGTCAGTAGAAGAGTAGAGGGTGTCCCGCTCTTCTGCACCACACACGGGCGACCTACCAGCCCAGCTAATGGGGTCCCTGGTCCGCTGGTCTGTTCGAGATTATATAGCTTGGTAAAGGACAGGCCTCACGTCTTCAGCATCCACTTCTAGACAGATACGAGACAATGCCCAGCATGCTGGGGATTGGTCACCTCCCCAAAACAGGGAAGCTAAGTTTAGATGCCAGTAATGCTGTCACCTGCTTCTGGTCGCTAAACTGATCGTACTGCCTAACAGAATGCAGTTAGAGAGAGTTCAGGCTCAGTTCTAGACTGGCCCAGACAGGTGGATACCCTGCTAAATCTAACATTTAAGTAATTCAAAAACAGACGTGATAGAGACTGCCTGTCTTCATTTACCTGCCTGCCACTTTCCCTCTGTCCTCCTCACCTCCCACTCCCTCTGCCTCAGTTTACTAGACTTTAAGAAAGGCGGAAAAACCAGATAACGATTTGTCAAATAACAATTTTCCAGTTAACACATTAGTGTTAGCTAGTTAGGACAGCTGGAAATAGCATTGTTTGCTCAAAGCAAAGTATGAGTTATGTACTTGAACATGAATGAGTCTTTGCAGTTCTAAAATTCTAACATTAAAATTTGAAAAAGTGTAGAAAGTATAAGGCTAGAAATTATTTTACTCAGCATACCTGAAAGTAACATGTTTGTTAAATTTTGTAAAAATTTCTCCCTGAGCACTAAATCCATGCATTATATGTTGACATCCAGATTCAGGATTAGGGACAGTTCTCAGTCCATCATGTGACTTTCCTAGCCACAATGTATAAAATTCAGAGGGCAGACATTTTGTATTGGTTTTGCCATACTTCCCTACCTAGAACAGGAAGCTATAAACCCTTACTAGATAGTTGTAAAATTTGTGAACTCTTGATACAGAAAACATCCACAGTCCCACCTTTGTCTTACCCAAAGCACCCACATGTGTGCATTCCCCTAAAAGGCAGAGAAAGGAAAAGACACAAGTCAGAAGAGAGTATTTTTGCTATAATTCTGTAACAGTTCATACAGTGTGTGATAACTATTTTAGTTGTATCTTGAGTGTATTGCAGAATTTGCTTTTGCTCAGAAGGCCCTTTTTAGGGAGACATGTAGGGGTTTTCAGAATGGCTTTCTGAATTGATGGAGTAAATTGCTAGCAGACTGGATCCTGCCAGACCTATCGAGTGAGGTGTTTTGCTCCTGTTTTAGTTCCCCTTGGCTCGCTCTTCACCAACTTGATGGGCCTTTCCTTTCTCTTCTCATCCGACCCCCACCCCACTGCTACCTCCAGAAAACTTCAGCTTGCCAGTCTTGCCTTCTTCAAATAAATTATTTAACAGAAACAAACAAATGCTGGGTCTCAGTTATATCTTAACTCCAGAAATTATTGTGAAAGTTACACTTTAGATGTATTGGTCAAAATTCCTCATTTTGTCCTTTCTTGTAAAAAATTCAAAGTAGGATAATGTTTTTCCTAATAAGTTCCACTGTGATACTATTTTTCAATGAAATATTCCTTCTGAACAAACAGCAGAGTACAACTTCTGTTGATTAAAGGTACATCCTTTCTCTTTCCTGTCCTGTTGGGGGTGAGGGTGAGACCTGATGATGACATTGCCACTGCCTTAGTGGGCAGCTTTTTCTTTTTAGGATTGTACCAGCCAGGGCCGGGGTTTACCTCAGCCACCTAAGTGCCTGCTTGGCCAAACACGAGGTCATGAGTTCATTCCCCGGTACAAAAAAAAACCTTGTACCAACCAAAACATAAAAACATATTGGGTTCTTCCCCAGTTCTGTTTCTGTGACCTTTTTTTAAACACAAAGTTGAAATAATTTTAAATACTAGTATTTCTCATTTAACAACCTGACTCTTTAACAACTGTTTGAACTTAAAACCCAGCTTTTGGGGGATGTACAATTCTGTGCATCTTGTTTTTAGAGCATCAGTGTTTGTTTTATTTGTTTGTTTGGGTGGGGTTTTTTGCTACCATGGATTGAACTCACGACTTTGTGTGTGCCAGGCTGGTGCTTATTCTGCTGAGGTAAATTCCCAGCTCTCCACCCCTCTTTTTAACAGTACCCCTTGTTTATACAGTACTGTAGTTCCTGCTGACTATTCAGTGTAGTACTACAGGATTATGTGCTATTACGCATTATGGTACTGCATGTAAGAGTTATGCAACTAAAAGCAAAATTAAGTTGGAATTTCCCTTGACCATTTCCTTGTTCTGAATGTTGTAGTGCATGTAATATAAATAATTTCTCATTTAACATTCAGTTCATTTAATGAGCTAGTTGCAAGATTGTAGTTCAGTCGTTAAACGAAGAATGCATGGTATACTCACTGATAATGTGCAGTAAATATTACCTTCTGTCAGGTGTGATTAGATTCTCTCAGCCCTCAGAACCAAACTACACTGACTGAGCACGAAATTCACAAAGTAACAGACTACAGTTTGATGATAGCAGTTAGATAAATGTGCATCTCCTGAGTTCGTGCCTGTCTCTAACACTTGGAGTGTCCCTTTCTCTACCACTCAGTTACTTCTGTTTTCTCACTGTGTGTGGCTGTAACCTGCGTTCCCCTTCCCCTAGATCTTTGTTCTTGCTACCCTGATAAACTGATCACTGGTGATACAATCATAAGTTCTAAGCTATTGTATTTTGTTGTTAATAGAGCTCTAAGAGGTTAGGTCACAATAAGAATACTGAGCGAAAACAAAACTTGTAAGAAATTAAGATAAAACATTGTTAGTTTGAAGTAAAACAAGGACCAATGCAAACATACTGTTAGGAACGCAAGAGTCTCTAGCAGCTAACACCTACCGAGTAGCCATTTGATTGGCACCCTTTTGATGCTGATCTGGAGGTGGGAAGGGAGGGTGCTCTGTGTTCCCTAATAAAAGGATTAATTACTGTGGTCCATAGACCTTAAAAGAGCAGTATATTTTACCAGGATGTTTTTTTAAGATGTGAAATAACATAAAAGAGCAACAGGTAGGCAAGGTGATCCGCGTAGGAAGACCAGCAAAAGATTTGGGTTAGAGAGGGAGAATATT
Source organism: Cavia porcellus (assembly GCF_034190915.1). Taxonomy (NCBI): domain Eukaryota; kingdom Metazoa; phylum Chordata; class Mammalia; order Rodentia; family Caviidae; genus Cavia; species Cavia porcellus. The sequence continues at coordinate 74,035,284 of NW_026947494.1, read as the reverse complement.
TTAATAGGAGCTCAACATAGCAGTACCCAGTAAATATTACTGAGCAGATGAGAAGGCACAAGGGCAGCAGCAAAGGTGAATAGTTCTTTAAATGACTCAGGTTAATAAGCTTGAGATTTGAGGAGGGATCTATTCATTTCTTTTCCTCTGAGTTCTTCAGCATGTGGCATTGAAGAGATAAGTCTTTATGAAACATAATGCCTTGATCTTAATATATCAAAAGGGTCTGAAACATCAATACCACCAGGTATTGCATTCCTGGTTGTCTGGGAAATTACAGTGAACATTTGAGATGCCTGGTTATTTGAGGAACTTAATTAAAAAGGTGAAGTCTGTTGCTATTTGATAAAAAGCAATAAGAATTGTTTTGAAATCAAGCTTCTGTATAACTTCCTTCTGTTCATCTTTTTTAGGTGGCATCCTTAGCTGGGCCCGGGGGGCAAGTGGAAATAGAACAGAATTTTCTTAACAATAAACTGAAGACAATCACGGCTTATTTTGGCGACCTGATTCGAAAACCAGCCTCTGAAAGCTGTGAGGCCACATAGAGGCAAAAAGATCATGTAGTGATGAGAACCGATCACAGGAGACACTGAGAATGTCTTCTGTGGTCACTGACACTTTGTGTACATGCTCTTCCAGCATCACAGGATAGGAAACTCACATGAGTTTGATGAGCATTATTGATGAAGTGCTTTGAGATCTTTCAGTTACATTAATGAAGTACTATGTGTTGTACATTAGGGTAGTAGGTGTCACATGGACAGGACGGATGCTCCTGTACTTAATTCTACCATATGTCTTTATGTGTGTATTTCTACATTTCTGTATTTTATCTTCTTTGTGTGTATATGCATACATGTATAGATATGTATGTTCATGTAAAAATAATTATTTTATATGGAAAAATACAAAGAAATGAATGTATGTAATTTACCTACCTATCTAACTTCTGTTGAAATAATGTTATACAAGTAATGTTGAAAATGTGTAGTTTAATCCTAGAACAATACAGAATGATACAGATAGAAAAATAAATTTCACACCCCCTTCTCTACCCTTTATTCATATACCTAAAAGTAATCACAGCTGTTAGGATACAAAGGAATTGTAGTGCCAGTGACCCTGACATGCTGTTTTCCTCATTAGTGCACTATTTAATACTGTGCTACCTTTTTTTACGTAATATAATTTTTTATGAGTGTATCTTGAAGACCTTTCCATATTAGTCCATACATAGAGACCTACCTCATTCCTTAAAAGGTTTTCTTGTGTGCTGCTTTCTGGATATACCATAATTAAATTAGTTGTCCATTGGTGATCACTTAGGTTGCTTTTAGGTTTTTGCATTTGTCAACTGTTCTGCACTGTACTTTAATATATATAGTTAGACACTATTGGGTAAGTGTCTAGCAGTTTATGTTGCTAGGGTTTGTTTCCATTTTGTTGTAGTCTAGTGATTCATCTCCAGAGTGCTGAGATTGCAAACATGCACAGTCACACCCGGAAGTCTGTACATTTTAACTCTGATAGACACAGTCAGATTGCCTGAGTAGAATTGGACTCACTTTTAGCCTTTTGGAAAGCTTTGTTGTTTTCATGTCTCTGGAACTTGCCTTTGAACATCCTTTTATAAAATTAATGTTTTTGAGATTTCCATTGCAAATTCAATGTCAAATATATTTTGTCATGTAAAAGTTTATATATTTTTTATTAAAATGGCAAAGAAAAGAGAAGTGTTGGTTAATTATTCACCTAGAGTGTGTCTTGTCACGTTACAAGTAGAAAGAGCGACACAGTTCTTTAGCCTTTCAGGTTTTATCTTTTAATAATGAGCGTGTGAAATATTGAAACAGTGTTTGGTTGGGATAAGGCTAGGAAAAAGGGTACAGCTCTATTTTGGAGTGTGCTTAGCGTGCAAGAGGCACTTAGCTCAGTTCTCAGCACTAGATAAATATGAACAAAGCCAACTTTTGAGTATGCTGATATTAACTCCTTAAAACTACTGCCCTGCAAGCAATTAAACTGTCATTAGGGAGAAATTACTTTTTCATTAACCGTAATATCAAAATCTGTTCAAATGTCCTTGAGTTCTATACTTTTTTTGACATAACATTAGTGGTTATATCATACACTTGTTAGTGATTTGAATAAAATCAGCATTGGTCATCAGCAGTCCTATACACAGCCCCTGCAACTAGAAAAGTTGATACATGGTATAAAAGAGATTTTTTTTTTTTTTTTTAAATCGGTACCAGGGATCAAACAACTGCCTGCTTGCAAGGCAGGCACTTAATGCCGCTGAGCTAAATCCCCAGCCCTATTTTTCATTTTTTTGTTACAAATTTTATACACATCTTTATACAGTATATTTTGAGTTATGTATTAGTAAAACTAATTTATCACTTGGGTATGGTAGTACATGCCTACAGTCCCAGCTACTTAAAAACAGAATCAAAAATGAAACACCAACAGGGCAGCTAAGCAGGACCCTGTCACAAAGTGAAAATGTTTTTAAAAGGAACAAGGATATAATAGCTCATTGGTAAATGTTCCTTGTTTTAACCCCCACTCCACAAAAGACAAGAAGCTGGTTTGTGAGGCTGAAGTATTCCTGACCATGATCGCATGGGTAAGAAACTGATTTGTAGACTCAGGTTGTCAGTGCTCAAAGGGACTTGAGAACGGTTCTTGTCTATTGGGAGCCTTGTTCAAATAAAATCTTACCAAGAACAAAAATATGTAAAAATAGATTAAAAATAAAAGTGCATGGCGCTGCTTAGAATAAAACAAGAATCAAGAAGTTAGCAGACTGGTTCCAATCCAGCCTATTCTTTCTTTGTTCTTAATAAATTATAAAACCTTTGAAAGGATTATTTAGTGAATGTGCATATTTTAACAATCTACAAACCAGACAGTTGAAGACATGAACCTCACCCTTGAGCCCTTCCCCTCTTCTCCCATGTGACACATTTCCGCTCCTTTCCAAAGGCAACCAAGGGGTCCCCTGATGTGTATCCTTGCACACATTTCCCTGTGTAGTACTCTTGTATGCACACGTTGGGGTAAGAGAGGGTGCTATTATTTCAAAACGTTACTTACTTTTGCTGCTGGGGGTTGAACCCTGTACATGCTGTGTCATTCAGCTATATCTTTAATCTCTGAATTACATTTGTAATTTACTATCGTAAATTCTACATCGGTGCATATATAGCTGCTATCAGTTTTAACAGGCACAAATCAATAAAAATTTAACCACGTGACCCAATTGTGAACATTTAAATTAATGGCTTTTTCAATTGCAGCTAGTGCTGCCTGCAGGATATATTTCTAGGAGAGCTTCCCAGAGGTGAAATTTTTTCAGTTGACCATCGTCCTTATTTGTTTTAATAGAGTATATAGTGTCAAGCTGGTCTCCAAAAATATATATTCCCACTAGGGTATGCATTTTCCTCATACCCTCAACACCATTTTATATTTTCACTTATTGTTGCTACAGTAAAGTTGATTTAATTGTATTTACTGATTTGCTGGTGTGATGTGAGCAATTTTTCATGTGTTAGCTAAACATGTCAGACATCGTTTTTCTCTTGATAAATGAATAGTTGCTATTTTTCTATTGAGCGGACTAATTTTTTTCTAATTTGAATCTAACCACACGGGAATGTGTGTGTGCGTGTGGGTAACTAGTGTAACGTTTTGAAGTTCTTTTGATCCATGTGTCCGTTCTCACGCTGCAGTCTTCGTTGTGTGTGCTCATGGATGTGAATTGTCCCATTATGAATCTGTCAGAATCAAGTTCTGTTCTTATAACCCTTCGGAACCCCTCTCCCCACATGCAGTTCTCATGGTGGGATCCAGGACATACAAATGCTCTTCCACTGAGCTGCATCCCCAGCTCTCTTTGGGAAATGTTTTGTTTGATTTTTGAAACAGAGCTAAATATTCCAAGCCAGCTTGAACTCAGCATGTAGTCTCAGCTGACCTCAAAGTCCATTCCTCCTGCCACAGCTTCCCAATATTTTCTTTCTCTGTTTAGAAAAAGTAGCCTCACAATGTTGAATCTTACTGTCCAAATACTGTTCTTCTGTTAACTATGTACTTCTGTTTTTCCTGATATTTGATGTCTTACACTAAAGCCGTACCATTTTACTATATAAATCTTACATGATTTTTTGCCAAGTTTATTGCTTGGTATTTCATACTTTTTGTTTGATTTTGACAGGGATCTTATTTTCTTTACATTTTCTAATAGGTTTACTGTCTGCATAAGAATGCTGTTCTGTGTGTTATGTCTAATTAATATTTTTAATAATTCTTCCAATAGCTTTTCAATTGATTCACTTTGATTTTCTAAGTAAGCCATCATGGCATCCACATATAAGTTTTTCTCTCTGCCAGTATATATGGCTTAATTTTTATTCTTTTCCTTTTCCATTGATTAGGACTGATAGGAATGTTGCAATGATTGCATTTGTTTCTTGCATTTTAGTTTGCAGTGAAGGGTTAGAAACATTTCTATGTAGGTTATATTAAAATTAAGATATACCTTTTCCTAGCTTTTTGTTCCTATGTAATGTAGTAAAGCCCAAATCACTTTAAATTTTCATCTATGCTTGCTTTTCTGTCCCTAATTCCTGCTGTACCATCCTGTAGTGTGGTGGTCAGCTTTCTGTCACTGTGAGAAAGCACTTTACCTGAACAAGCCGAGGAAAGGGTTATTTTGGCTCAGGGTTTCCTAAGTTTCAATCCCTGGTCAGTTGGCTGCTTTGTTTGTGGACCTGAGAACAGTGCAGTGGAAAGTGTGTGAAGGACAGACCCATGGCAGCCGGAGGGCAGAGCGAGGAGGTAAGGGATGTCCTTCACATCCCACCCCAGCGACCTGCGGCCTCCACATGGCCAGATGGTCCATCCAGACACCAACTTCATCGGTGGGTTACCTTATTGATGAGATTAGTGTCCGCATGATATGGTCACCCCTCTAGGCCCTGCCTGTAAACAGTGCTGCCTAGGGCAACAAATCCTCTCCATGTAAGCTTTTGGGACAACATCATATTTAAGCCATGACGTATAGTACTTTAGTTCTTATTGAATGTCATTTAGTAAACTTACTTTTGACTGTGTTTGTTATTTGTACACTTAGACTGTTCTGGCAGAATGCTTTAAAAAGTTTCATTTTTTGAGTCCCAGGTAACATTGGTAATATCTCTTCATTTAAATTCTTGGTACAATTCCGTGAAAACTAGTTCTAGTAACTTTTCAAATAAAATGTTTTCATTGTAGAATTTGTAAGTTATCTTTTCATTCAGGTTTTTTAATGCCTCCCTGAGATTTTTTAAAAATAATTTGTAATCCCCTTTGAAAATACCATTCATTTAGATTTTGACAATAACAAAATTAGCACATTAGCTCAGAATTTTTTAAATTTTGATCTTTAACTTTTCATTTTGGAATAGTATCTGACTTATAAATGAAATTGAGAAAATAGCACAAAGGACTCATCTTGATTTTTGTTTGTTTGGTACTGGAACCAAACTCAGGACCTTGTGCTTGTCAGGCTGGCGCTTTTGCTGCTGAGCTACATGCCTGGCCTTCCACTGCTCATCTTTCCATGTGTTAGGATCTTAGAGAGCTCAGAAGACTCAAAGTTATCTGCTGCTATCAGATTGTCAATTCATACTATTACCTAGTTAATTAACTCAACTAATTTTTTAAAACTTAAAATTGATTTGTAAAGGCATTTCACATATCACCATAAACAGAAAAATGGCCAGGCCTCATGGTGCACACCTATAATCCCAGCACTCAGGAGTCTGAACCCAGAGGCTCGCCATGATTCTGAGGCCATCCTGAGCTCTGCGTAGTTCAAAGCTGCCCTGAACTGCATAGTGAGACCCTGTCACAAAAAAAGAACAAACAAAATCACTCTTTCCTAGTATATTAGTATGAAAAATACCTGTACTACCTTAAAAATGCTATTTACCTCATTTTGCTAAACAGTAGAGTGGACGGGAGATGGATAATAAAGACCTCTATTGTCCTTCAGGAAGCCAGTAAGTGTGACAGAGTGTGATAAGTCATCGTATGGGTATTGTGTTAAATTATCAGAGGAGACACTTAAGCAGAGTAGGAATTTTCCAAAATAAGTTGGGAAAAGACAGCCCAAGAAAGGAAAGGCATTTAGAAGACAAGGGAAAGAGACCGGGGTATTTAAGCATCAGTTGGTGTGAAGCTCACAGACCGCTGGCTGAAGTCCCAGTTGGAGCAGAAGCCAGGGATCCTTTGCCAAGCTGAGAGTATCTGTTGCATCCTCAGCCTGGGTAGCTGTTTAGGCCTTGGAGCTCGGTAAACACCGAGGGTCCCTTGTTAGGAAAAAAAAAAATGGTTTTAAATGCATAAAACAAAAGCCTAGGATTCCAGAATAACCCCACTATGTCAAAAGTAGTTATTAAAATACCAAGAACAAATCTGTGTAATACTAAATGTGCTTTGTTACTACTACATTAAATAGCAACATTTAATGGAGGGCCTACTACTATAATTTCTAAGTGGTGATAGATATAAACAGGATTTCAAGAAAACTGGAACAGTGAATGACAATAAATCATTCTCAGTGGCAAAGCGCAAGTATTCAAAGAGGCTTGGTCCTTGTGTTGCTGTGCGAGGTTCAAATGCAGGCCCTCATGCATGCTAAGCAGGCACTCTGCCACTGAGCCACATTCCCGGCCAAGAAGCTCGCTTTTTGTTATATGTTTCCCATCTACACTCACGGCTGCCTGAATTCTATCCATGAGCCTCTGGAGGGTCCACATGTTCTAGGCGAGGAGCCCCTCTTATAACTGGACTGTCCCACACAAACGTGCTGGGCCAGACCAGAACCAGGGAAGCCAGGGGGAGCCCTGACCAGTTGGCTATGTGCAGGGCAGTGAGGCTTGGGGCAGAGACAGAGAGGAGAAAGGGGGAGGAGGCAGAGCCCCCAGGACTCTTAAAACCGCCATCGCTTCTTAGAGGCTGCGTGAACAAAGCTGCCTTTTCAGCAAGAGAAAGTAGGTTAATGCTCCAGCTCTGAATGGGAAGCCATTCTGTAATTAAGAGGGGTTCCCAGTGGAAATACTGGAGAACGTAACCAGTGAGAATCATTAGATCAGCACTCCTAGTAGAGCGTAACAGGAACCATAAATGTAACTGGCAACTATATTTAAAAAGCAAAAACAAATAGTGGAGATTAATTTTAATATACTTACGCAAAATATTTCAACATGTAACCACTACAAACCAAACAATCATTGACCATACTTTTGTACATCTTTAGTGTCTGTGTTGCAAACATCGCCTCTCAGCTTGTGTGAAACACACTTCAGGTGTGCAATAGCCACGTGTGACTCCCGTGTAGATGGTGCAAATCCAGATTTCTGGAGAACGGAGAGCATTGGTTTGCACTGGAAGGCTTTTGGTACCTTATAGTGACACGTAAAGTGACTAGGAACTTAGGTTTCATCTTTAGGTCGCAAGAAGCCACCAGTCTCAATGAGAAGTGAGGTGACTAGATTTTTGTTTTATAGCGTAAAGGTGGAAATGCTCAGAAGCACAGAGGTCAGTGCCCCACAGCATCTCAGGTAAGCATTTAGGAAGTTCTGGATGAAGCCTGTGACAGTGCGCCACCAATTCATTGCAGCTTAATTGTCTCCACTGAAGTCAATTAATGATTCTTTAGTCCTGTAGATAAAAGGAATAATATAACAAAATAAAATTGTATGTGTATAGTTGATGCATGCTGAAGGTTTCTTGAGATGACCACAGACACCGTGGTCTGGCCTGAACCGGCCATGATCTTGGAAGAATTCTCTTCATTGTTTTGGGCCCCTCTGATTGTCTCTGGGCACTTGAAGCCTTGGCATTATGAGCTTGAGTTCTGACCACCCCCTCGCTAGGGCATTTGTAGATCAGCGCTTTCCAACAGAGCATAATATGAACCGTAAATGTAACTGTATTTTTAATAATTGTTTAAAAAGTGAAAAGATAAATAACTTCTCCAAAATGTTTCTTTAATAGAACCAAGATATTTCAACCTGTACTCAGTGTAAAGCACTCCTGTACTGACGGCACGCTGGGCTCAGAGCTAGGCCTTGAGGGAGCAGCTGTCTGTGCCTTTCTGTTCTGTTTTCGTTCAGCCTCAAAACCGACACCAGAGGGCCCGAGAGAGCCAAGCTGGGCTGAAAGAAGACATTTTAAAATACAGGCTCTGAGACCCCGGCCCACGTGGGCAGTTTATGTCTTTCTCTCTCTCTCTCTCTTTTTTTTTTTTTTAATTTAAAGACAAAAAGACAAAAAAAAAAAAACAAAAAAACAAAAACAGAAAAAGGGTACAAGTAATACAGAATTTCAAAAAAATGTACAATAAGAAATCACTAGTTAATAGATTATATATTGTCATCTTAGAAATAGCTGTTCAAGTTACAAAATTAAAGCATACAAAGTGGACATTCAAACAGTGAGACTCCAAACAGTTCTGTTCAATGATCCAACAAAACTCAGTAATATGGTTATTTATCTTATATACTTAGATATACATGCAGTTATATCTTTTAGAGCACTTTCTTTTCCTCTCTTTTTTGCAATAACAATTACACATTTTGGGTTTTATTACTCCCACAGTTCTTATTATCTTTTTTTTTTTAAGAGAATAAAACCAAATGTGACATAACAAAACAGAGTCAGTCAAATCAAAAGGATGGTCATAGTAAATGATATAAAAACAGAATACAAAGGTGATCAACAATGGTTACCACAATGCCTCTTGGTGTCTTAAAAAGAATTGCCTATATCTTCAGTTATAATAAAATTAAAACAGCACAGAACAAAACCAATAAAACCAAAACATTAGAGACATTACAGGACTTCAAAAGAAGATAATAGTCAAACCAGAATGGGCATCATAGTGAATCTTACTGCCTTCAAAGTAGTTGCCTATACCCTCAAACTCAATACTATCAAGCAAAACAGAATAGAGTAAAATCAGTCAAAACAAGATGATGAGAGCAATACAGGGCTTCAAATCAAGTTAATAGGAAATCAAAGTGGGTTACTATAATATATCCTGCTTTTTAAATTTATTTTTCCCTTAATTTAAAAAATAAAGGAGATTGAGATAAAAGAGGACATAACAACACAACAGCACAGGTCAGAACATAACAATTTAAGCAACATAGTATTTCACCGCAAGATATTCCGACATAACAGTAGTTACCATAGTGACTCTTTCCTTGAAATATTTGAGGATAACTTCATATACTGTAGCATCAAACATCAAGACAATGTAAAACCATTCAAGAGAATGACAGTATTACAGGGTATTTAGAACCAACTAACAGAAAATGAACAATGGTTTCTATATTATCTCCTTGTCTTTAAAAGTTTTGGTTTGTACTATCACATGTAATAGCTGAAAATTTCCCAAACATGAGATTGGAAACTGATATCAGGATCAGTGAAGCATATAGAACTCCAAATAGCCATAACCAAAATAAAACTACACCCAGACATATAATAATCACCATCTCAGAAATACAACAAAAGAATAGAATATTAAAAGCTGTCAGAAAAGACAGATCACTTATAAAGGAAAACCTATCAGAATTACAGCAGACTTCTCAGCACAAACAATAAAGTCAAGAAGAGCATGGAGTGAAGTATTTCAGATTCTAAAGGAAAATGATTTCCAACCTAAACTGATGTGCCCTGTAAAACTGTCCTTCAAAATGGATGGTGAAATAAGATACTTCCATGACAAAGAACAGCTGAAGAACTTCATGATCACCAAGCCAACCCTGCAAAGAATATTGAAAGACAGTTTAGATACACAGAGGAAAAAACCACTAAGCAAAGCAGACAATTAAACATTACAGAAAGATAAAGATGCAACAGCAGAAAGATAGCATGTCAACAATAAACCAACATATAACAGTTATAACCATTAATGTAAATGGACTCAATGCAACAATTAAAAGAAACAGACTGGCAGAATGGATCAAGAAACAAAATCCAACCATATGCTGTCTACAAGAAACCCATCTAACCCAAAAGGAAACTCACAGACTGGAAGTGAAAGGATAGAAAACAAAACTTCATGCAACAAGCCCCCCAAAAAGCAGGGCTAGCTATTCTGTTTGCAGACAATGTGAACTTCAAACCAATAACAATCAGAAGAGATAAAGAAGGTCATTACATACTGGTTAGGGGAAACCTTCAAGAGGAAGAGATAACAATCTTAAATATATATGCACCAAATTCCAGGGCGCCCAGTTGTAAGTATTAACAGAAATGCAAAACCAAATTAGCAGTAACAAAATTCTAACAGGAGATCTTAACACACCATTGACATCAAGGACAGATCAACCAAACAGAAAATCAGCAAAGAAATAACAGAACTGAATCACCCCGGTGAACAAATGGACTTGACAGATATATACAGAGTGTTCCATCCAACAACATCAGAATACACATTCTTCTCAGCAGTGCATTGGTAATTCTCTAAAATAGACCATATATTAGCTCACAAAACGTATTTAAATAAATGCAAAAGAGTTGAAATTATCCCTTGCATGTTACCGGATCATAGTGCCATGAAATTAGAAATTAATGAGAAAAGATACTGCAAAAATCCCACAGACACATGGAAACTGAATAACATACTCTTGAGTTATCACTGGGTCACAGGGGAAATTAAAGAAGAAATTAAACAATACCTACAAACAAACGGACACACAAATACAACTTACCAGAATCTGTGGGATGCAATGAAAGCTGTCCACAGAGAAAAATTCATTGCACTGAGTTCCCATATCAGGAAAACAGAACAAATACAAAGAAATAACCTGATGCTACACCTCAAACATCTAGAAAAAGAAGAGCAAATCAAGCCAAAAGCCAAAAGAAAGGAAGAAATTATAAAAATCAGAGCAGAAATCAATGCAATAGAGACTAAGAAAACAATCCAAATATTCAATGAATCAAAGAGTTGGTTCTTTGAAAAAAAAAAAAAACTGATAAGCCCCTAGCCAACCTTATTTTAAAAAAGGGAAGAAAAAGCTCAAATTCATGCAATAAGGAATGAAAAAGGCAAAATCACTTTATGCTTTTCTCTGTGCCCTGCTGCTCGGGCTCACCACATATATTTATGTCACAAAAGTGGACAAGTTTGCTCAAAAGATACTGCTCTGCGAGGTGGTCCAGTACGCATGTTTGGGGGAATCTGAGCCACTTTGATGTAACTGTGGCTTGGCACCCAGAATTGAATCGTACAGCAAGAGTGTTTAATTGTTTAAATTCTGTCAGATTGCTAATGACAGTCACCCTGTTTGGCATCAAGATTCACTCTAAAGAGAAATGATTGCTAGTTGCATTTCACCAGATTATTATAAGTGGGAGACATTTGTCTTGAGATTTTATGGTGTACCATATGGAGATAAAACCAGTAAACAGTATAACATGAAAAGAGACAGATAGAAACGAAGTGAAGGTATAGCCTAGTTGGAGACTACTCACCAGAACGGATACGAAGCCTCGGCTGCCAGTCTGGGTGTCACAAAACAGAAGGAGGGAGGTAAGAAGGAATGGAGAGAGGGAGAAGGGACAGAAGTGGATAAGATAATGAAAGACCTGAGCTTTCCTTAGTGCAACTTAGTGACATCACGCAGGAGATGTTAAAAAGTGATGTATGTCTTCCTGTTTGCCTTGGGAACTTAGCATCACTTGACCAAGTGTCTTGTAATACTTGGTTAATGTACCAGCTAAAGTAAGTGACTTTTATGCTGGACTAGCTACTCACCAGCAAGCTGTCCAGGTGGTCTCCTGGTGGTTCTCCCTCCTGGTATTCACATTCTTGTTAAAGTTCCCTCCCCTCTCTTGTGGCATAGACTGCTGACCTCTGCAGAAATCTCTTAATCCAGCCTAACTGACAATCCGCATTAACCAGCATGGCTTCCAAGGGCAACCTCTTACATGTTCCTGGGGGACTCACTCTAGAGAAGCCAGCTTTCAAATCCAGAAGCCTGCAGACAACCTGGTGGATTGAGTCCTTGCCTGGTACAGCCATCGTGAGATGCTTGCCCCAGCCAAGAGTCCAGTGCAGTCTCCCGAGAGATCGTGAAGGGTCTAGGCTGGCCAGCTGAGCCACTCCTGGGTCCCTGACCTACAGACACTGAGGTAAGAGGCATATGTTGTGTCAACCTGCTGGTTTTGGAAATAGGTACAGCAGCAACAGGTAACCAGTACCACGATAACCAAGCCGAGGAGCCTATGGCGTCCACCTGGCTGATCACAATAAAAGCTGGACTTCGACTTCCCATCATTCACATCCAACTTAGAAGAGTATTGAATTTCTCAATAATGATAAGCCACCCTTCCCCCCTCTATTTGTACTAATACTAGCTTGGCTACCTTCGTCTCTAGCCTCAGTTTCTACTGTTTCTTATACCTACAATGACTTCTGACTGTTATTCCTGGGATGCTCCTCATCAATCTATCTCCAGTTCTGCAGCCAGAGTAAATATGTCAGAACTCTTAGCTGGGGATGCAGGTCATTAATTAGGTACGTGCCTAGCATGCGTAAGGTCTGGGCCCCATCCCCAGCACACACACAGTCCTAGATAAATGAGGGAATAATCTCTTTAATGGCTTACCAGCCATCTTTATGCCAAGTGCAAATCCTGAGTCCTCCTGGAGTTGCCCTCATGATTTGGCTCAGATGCCTTCCCAGGGCTTCTCTGTGACCCTGCCACCCCTGACCCTCCTACACTCAGTTACCCTGGCCTATGCATATGCCATTTACTCAGCGGGAAGGCTCCGTCCCAAATGCTCTGGGCTCGTCACTAAAACAGCTCAGCTTTTAGGTCAGCCAGGCCTTGCTGCTCAGCAGGCCTCCCTTACCGCCCACTTCAGTCTGCTGTAGGGCCATTCATTCTTCTGCTGAGCTCCCAGGACTCTTGGCCCACCTATCAGCAGACACTTCACTCTGTCCTCTGAGTCTATGGAAAGACCTGGTTTCTTTGCATTGAAGCATTGAGCAGAAAATCTCAACTAAATATGAAGACCCTTTATTAATCAGTCTTCGATAGATTCATCTGGAAATGTTGCTGGCTTTGGCTTTTCCTGGATATATTCCAAAATGGCAAACACTTTTTCTTACAAATTATTTCATTAAGTATAGTGAATATTATGGAATCACTTTTCAGTGTAGAGAAAATTCTCAGGTTAGAGGTTAGACAAGAGAGTTCAAAATTGGGATCCACACGCACAGTTTTTGAATCTTTGCCTTCTTCTACCCCGAATTCTTAGCAACGCTTTCCATACTTACGTTTGAGACACTATACAGGCTTCAAATAGTTTAGATCAGAGGCTTTTTTTTTTAAATGTTTGACTCAGTAGAAACCACTTGGATTGTCATTACCGCTTCTACAACTGGTTTGTTGAAGAAGGTTGCTTTAGTTGAAATATATAAAGAAAATCAAGCCTCAGAGAAATATATACTTAGAAAAGAAATATTTACTTTTTCATGACATTGAAAAATAGTTTTCCTACCACACTAAACTTTGACAAGAGAATGTTTTTGAAAAATGAGCTCTCACATCGAACCTGAAACTATACAACATACTTCCATACTGTATTACATTAAAATACTTTTACCCAGAAGTTTTTATGTGGGCATTTTCACTATAACTGAAAAAAAAAGTATATCCAACAGACTCAAGAAATCTACTTTTACTATTCTAGCAATGAAAACACTGATGGAAAATTCATTGTTCGCATCATAACATGATCAATAGCCAAATGATAATTTTGGACTCACTTTCAAGCCTTCTGTCAAATTTTTCTCTTGCTCATACATGAAAAGAGGTTTTAAACATCAAATTTTACTATTTTTCAGTTGGTTAAAAATTTACATTAAATTTGTTGGTCTTCTTTTTAAGTAATCTTTGAGGTTCTGAGTTGAAGATTTAAGAAGCACTTCTTTCTTAATTTCTCTGGAGGAAAGCAACCTACCCAAGTTGAGGAACTGAGCCACAAATCATAGAAAAACTGCAATCAAAATCATTTGGGCACTTATAAAACCAAGACCTGTGAAGCAGTGTGCACCCTTCCAGGGGACAGGGTAGCAGTAATTCACATGTGTGCCATGGTTTCACAGTGCTCTGTCCCTTTTTAATTTAAGGGAAACTGACATTTACTGTGCGTCTACAGGAGTAGATGAGCTAATGTTTACTGAACACCTATGGGTAAGTACCTCTGGCCTTGGGCACGGTGTTTTCATCCAGTGTCCGCTTGACCCTTTCATCAACCCCGTGAGGGGGGCATCATCCTCCTTTTTGTCAGGTGAGGAATGTCAAGCCCAGAAAGCTTAGGCCATTTGTCCTAGGACAGCGAACTGGGAACCACAGAACTGAGGCTGAGTTTTAGACTCCATCTGTGCGCTCTCCTTCCTCCCGCCCAGGAGGAACGTGGAGCGCAGACCAAAGCCACCTCCGACCCCTGCAGTCACACACCTCACCCCAGCCTTCCCCCTTTTATTTATAAATAAAAATAAATAGCAGGGACAAGTCCCCAGCATCAAAGATGATGAGCCCTCTGTCACTGATGCCGTGCGAGGTCCTTTTTCACAAAGGTGATTATGTCTGAATGATTTTTCAATCTACCTGTCTTGTGATTCTTATTCTTTTTCTACAACTTTTATGCCCCAAATTCCATGTACTTTTCCTCATAGGTTTTGAGAGCATTTTTCCTACTGGGGGGGAAAACATGATTTATTTAAAAGTGAAGAAGAGGAAGAAAAAGAAGAAAAATTGAGTAAGGAATAACTTGTACCTTGTGTTCACAGCTCCCGGTATTCACTCTGCATATGTAATTATGCGTATGGAATACTGGATAGTTCAACATATATGAAGGACTTAAAGTGGGCAACTTCATAGACAGAAGGTGGCGGGGGCTGGGGAAGGGGGCAATGGGGAATTAGGGTTTGGCACAACATTCGTGTTGAAGATGACAAAAAGTTCAGCGATGCAATGACATTGGTGGCACACCATGTGAACGTATTTAACACAAGTGAATGACAGTTTAGAATGGTTAAAGTGTAAATTTAATGTATATTTTATAACAATGAAAACTATACACACACTCACACATATGCACACATGCTTGGCCACTGCTTAGGATGTTTCTACTCTACAATTTCTAAACTTTATGATGATACAAAAGCAATACAAGCTCAGGAGAAGTACACTTCCAATTTTGAATTTTGGTCATCTCTGGGACCAAATTGTAAGGCAGCAATACTGTTACTATTATTATTTGCAGTTCCCGCTCCACGGTGGGGGGCGTCCTACCCCTGAGCTCCATCCCTTTGTTTGCTGGCTTTGTTTCTTCCAGATCCAGTGTAGTGCTAAATTGTTCACGCTGACCCAGAACCTACAATAGTCCTGTCTCAGCCTCCTGAGTATCCAGGATTACAGTCATGCACCACTCCGGCTCCCATGATTATTCTAAAGGAAAAACGAGAGGTCAAGAGCGCCGATGAGAACCTTCTTATTTTCCTTTCATAAAATTGTTTCCCTAAAATGTTGGAATTTTTCTTACTTATGTAAACAACTGTTTTATTTTTCTCATTGCTGAAAGAAAATAATGCCCAACGTTAAGGGAGGAAAGGCTTATTTAGCTCACAGTTTGTGGGGATTTCAGTCCATAATCAGTTGGCTCCAAGGTGGAGGGGCATCACGGAGGAGACATAGTTCATGACAAGCAGAAGATAGCAAAGCAACAAGGGATAAGATAAGTCTCTTTCTGTCCCTTATGTGTGTCCACATTACCGGGATGAGGGTGGCGCCAAGCATCAGTGGACTGATTTAGTAATCACCTACCCTTATTCTAGCACCTTAACCCTAGAATTGCACTATGAATTCCAGAATTCCAGAATTATGCATTCCAGATGCAGCCAGCTCTGCAAAAGCCCCACCAATGACTGCATGAGGTTTTGAGGGCGGGGACATCTAGACACAAGTCATAACAACTAGAGGCCTGTGTGGTAGACTTCTTGTATCTGTTCGCTTTTAATCCTAAATTCTTCACCTTCCCAATCACACCGTTTTAAAAATAAAGAAGCTTTGATATTGGACTTCGCACATAAAATGGTAATGATTCAGTTTGGGCCCTTATACTATGATTTCAAGCAAATTATTCAATGACTGATATTTTACTTATTAAAATAGAAATAACAGTTTCTTTTTGTTATTTGTTTAAAACAAAAACAAACAGAGCCTGGATATGTAGCCCAGGGCTGGAATTTAGGATCTGCCTGTTTTAGCTTCCTGAGTGCTGGGATTACAGGTATAAGCCCATGCCCGGCTCTGGGAATAATTCTTGTTTCTCAAAATTATCCGGGGGATAAATCAAGAGGGTATACAGTGGTAAGGACACTGGGGAGTGATTCACACACCTGTATGTGAAGCCCAGTGTCCCCTTAAGCTGTGACTGGAGAGCAAATGTCACAGGGCTTTAGTAAGGCTGACCCCTTAGTACTGTTGCAAGCATCAGGTCTCCTCAGAGCACAAGGGTGTTAGCCAGGGTGCTGATGCTCTGGTGCTGCAGTATCATGAAAGTGCTGAGAAAATGCAGATTGTTATTCTATGTCCCAGGAACTCAAGACATGGGACTGCGTGTGGAGCCCAGCTTCCTGGGAGACGCCACGCTGGGAGGCCTGGGGAGCCTCCCAGACTGCTCTACACAGAGACTCAGGGTGGGGGCATCCCCAGCGATGGTCACCAGGTTATGCCCATGAGCAGAAATAGGAAAACAGATTCACCAGTACGAGCTGCTGCTCTTTTGGTTTCACTACCGGAAAAGCCTGCTTGGATGAAAAGATTTCATTTGCTATGCGTTCTGCCTTTCAGTTTGCTTACACTGTAAGCAGGTGTTGTTTCTCACTCAAAACATGTTATGGGCCTGGCACAAAGTCACCCTGCCACACACAGCAGGGCAGCGAAGGGACCAACAGTTCCAGGCCCTCTGCAGCTAAAGTCAGGGCCTAGAAACGCAAAGTGAGAGCCCTCCCCCCACAGCAGCCCTGCACTGTACCTCCGCCTACTGCCCTTGCAATGAGCAGTCACCCTTCAAGTCCCGTAATTACCAGGAACAGTGGGTCCTATTTGAAAGTCCTCAGCTCCAAGGCAGACGGAGGTCCACAAGTGATGGCCTGTGCTCCAAGTCTTATCTCACCTAAAGAACAGTATTTATAAGAGGCTAAGGGAGGGGCTAGGGATTTAGCTCAGCAGCATAAGCACCTGCCTTGCAAGCAGGCAGTCATGAGTTCGATCCCTGGTACTGATAAAAAGTTAAAAAAAAAAAAAAAAAAAGAGCAAAGAGGCTAAGGAAAGAACAATATGGCAGATAAAATTTAAATGAATTCAAAGCTCAGGGTCTACAAAGTTTCATTAGAACGTAGCCCACTCAGAATACAGTGCAGCTCTTTGCACTCTTAGGCACCTCCTTTTGTGCTACAGAGCAGAACTCAGACACTGGACAGGTCCTTCCCATTTATATTAATTTAACAAAAACAAATTTAAAGAGCAGGAAACTCTCTCACCTTAATATGACCAATTCTGAATCTGTCAGTGGTGCTATAAATGAAAATTTAATTTCAGAATTTCGTCTGTCAATATTTAGGATTGACTCAGAAAGGAAACCAGGAGAAAAAGTGTTTCTGTCTATTCCCTAAGCCAAGAAATATACATTTCCTCTCACTATCATCTCTGAAACCTGGAAATCCACGCTGATGAAATGAAATGGGAGGCATCAGCTAAAACACTCAAGATCTTATCAGAGGCTGTTTGAATATTCCCTGAGTTTTATTCAGCTTTAATAGCAAGGCAAGCCTATTGACTAGAATAACTCGAATCAAAATTTCCGAAGACTTCCTTCCACAAGACAGCATCATGCTCTGGGTCCAGGGCCCTGCAGCAGCACCCCGACATGCACCAGGCTCGGAAGCTGCTCTGCCCTCTGCCAGTGTCCCCATGCAGAGACCCATCACAGAACTGTATGTGTCCTTATGTATGTGAGGATGTGTTTGTAAAGCCCATGCTAGCTCAGCAATGGAGTATAATTCTGATAATTAAATGCCAGAAGCAGCCATGAATGTCAGTCTGTGTAAAGAGCTTAGGCCTCCGAGAACACTACTTACACGGCAAGCCCTCTACTTTTGTGGAATCAACCAACCATACATGGAAAATTATTCCTTAATTGTATCTGGGGACTAGGGGTGTGGCTCAGTGGTAAAGTGTGTGCTTAGCATTCATAAGGCCCTGGGTCCAATCCCCAGCACCAATAAATAATAAAAACTGTACTTGTATTGAACATGAACATAATTTTTTCCTTACCATTAATCCCTAAGCAAGTCAGTGTAACTATTACATAGCATTTGCAGTGTGTCAGGTAGCATCAGTAATCAAGAGAGGACATAGGGGCTGGGGATTTAGCTCAGCGGCATAAGCGCCTGCCTTGCAAGCGGGCAGTCATGAGTTCGATTCCCGGTACCGATAAAAAGGAAAAAGACAAAAAAAAAAAAAAGAGGACATAAAGTGTATGAGAAGATGTCCATAGGTTATACACAAATACTCTGCAGGTTATGGAGACCGTTAGAGGACTTGAGCATCTGTGGCTTTTGGTATCCAAGGGTGCCTTGGGGCCAGTCTCCCTGGATGCTGAAGGTCAGCTGGAAAGCCAAATGCTATAGCACAAAGCTGTTGTCCAGGCTATTTAAGAAGCTGAGATGGAAGGGCTGCTTAAACCCAAAATATGAGACCAGCCTGGGCAGCATAACAAGACCACAGGGAGAAACAGGCATTACAAGCCAAGGAGAGAGGCCAGAGAACTCAGCCTGCTGAGTTGCACTTAAAACTTTTCATCTGCTTTCTCCCAACCAGGTTATGAGGCTCTTATGAGCGTGGCAGCCTATGTCTACTTAGTTTGCTGTCCTCTATGGAACTTACTAAATATTTATCAATGTAATTTAGAGACAAAATGTGTAAGGTGATTCTATTAAAAAGAAGTGAGAAAAGAGTGGGGAAAGTTAGTTTGGGGTAGACATTCACATTTCTGTGTGAGTGATTCTTTTACTTAACAGATAATAAAAGACCAAAATGGTGCCTTAAGGATTTTCAAAGTGATATGCATGGACCTGATCACAGTTACTCTTCACAATACGCAGGACCAGATGCATCCCTACTGGCTACATCTTGCAGAGCAAGAAACTGAGCTGGGGGCTGTCACATCACTGGTGAGGTCATCCAGGACTAGGGGATCCCCAGAGCCAGGGCCACGGAGAGTCTGTGCAGGATCCAAGGCCTTTCCTGACAATTCACATCCACTGAGCTCAACCATGTCCGCCTATATAAACCAAAGGGTGAAACTGAAGGGTGGCGGTGGTGGCACCTTCCTGTTGTCCCAACTACTACGGAAGCTGAAGGAGGAGACTCTCTTGACCCTGGGAGTTCAGGGCCAGCCTGGGTAACATTGACTGTCATCCAAAAAAAAAAAAAAAAGGAAGAAGGGAGGGAGGAAGGATGAAAGAAGAAAGATAAACAGAGACAGTCAGAGTCAGAGAGAAAGAGAGAGATGGGGGGTGCTTAGAGTATTGTAGCATTTGCCTAGCTTGTGCCTGGCTCTGGGTTCAAGTCCCGAGCCCACAAAAAACAACATCAAAGTACACCAAGCAGAAAAAGCCTTTCTCACTAAGCTTTTCAAAATACTCAGGATCTTAGATCAGCTCAGGGGAAAGATGTTTGCAAAAAATAAAAAGTATTCATGTGTTTCAATTCAGGAAAGGAAATTAAGCGCCAGCCCTGATGCTGCTCATTTACTGCAAGTTCTCAAAGGGTTTCTCAGGCAGTTTTCTTTTTCCATTTGCGGTTTTCCGGCCACGATCTGGGTGGCTGTACCCTTAGTTACAGTCTCACTTCCCCATTCCCTGGGCTTCCTCCTGAGTGACCAGCTGCCGGCCAGTGCGCTGAGACCTGATAAGACACTCCAACCCAGAGAACCAATTGTTACTGGGCACAGCTCTGCTCTCTGGGGAAGCCAGAGGGGCACAGTCCCAGTCCCTCTGGGTCCCTCCAGCATTTCTTGGAGGTTCCAAGGTGGTAATGTTGCTAACCACAAGGGACAAGAAAGGATTTATATGCTAATGGGGATTTTTTTTTTCTCTAGTAGTTAACCATTTGGGAAAATAAATTAAAATTAGGTCTCCGTTTCCAGGCCAAAAAAGAACAAGAAAGCCCCACCTGTCCCCCAGGAACTGACCTGGTGCCAAACCCTCCTCCTGACCAGGGCAGGGTGCAAAACAGGTCAGTGTTAACAGTAGGTGGGCATGTAGAAGACCTAGAACACTCCAACCTTGGTCATGATAACCCTGACACTTTTGAAGAGCTATCAAATTCATCCTCCTACGCTCCAGTTTTGATTTGTTCCAAATTTGGATATTTTCCTTTAGGGTATCATTAAATTACTTTTTATCTTGCAAGCTTCAGTAACTAGGAGTACTTTGCAAGTTTCTTAAAAGCAAAACTCCAAAGGTATTCTTCAACTTCTAGTTAAAAAACTTCCATTCCATTAACTATCATTCTATCTTTCTGTTCCTAACCTTGACACTCATCAAAATGTTTTGTAAGCTATCTAGGCATATCTGCCAGTTGGCAGTGCACCTGCGTAATTTCTACTGTATCTAATGTGCACACGTAATGCTTTATTCTCTGGAACCCTCTCCAGATGCCTGAAGAACTGACTCCCCTCCCAGGTGGAGTTACTGGTTTGACCTTGGATCCCTAGTGCTAGGCACATTACCCTGACACAGTCTCTCTAATGAAAGACCGAGTGAGCGAAGCCCTAAGCAACAAACCAAACTGTCTGCGTTCCAAAACAATCCCATGCCCCTCCCTACTCAGTGTCTCTTATGTGCAAGTGTAAAGTATTCTAGGAACACAGAAGTGGACAACACTGAACCGTCAGGCCATTTCTATGTGGACGTATCTGAAATGTGCAGCAGTGTATTTTAGTGGAAGGGTAAACGCATAGTCTGTGACCTTATTCATACAGCTTCAGGCTAGGTCGTAAGGAGTCCAGAGCAGCCTGGAGAGATGGGGACAGGGAGATAGTGGCTTCAACTGCCATCGGAGGGTTCCGTGGGCTGCAAGGGAGGGGAGGAGGTCACAGGAGACAATTGTGGGATTCTGAATGCCTCTCTGAGGCATCTTCTCCTCCCAGAGATCTTGCTGATTCCTGCTTTTGGTCTCAGGTAATAGAATGATTTCAAAGGGAAACCGCAGGAGGATACCAAGGTATCCTGGTCAGCCATGCAAACTCCTCACTCTGGCTCAATGAACAAGGCTCTGCTGTACCTGCAGTGAATGTGAACTCAAGGAAGTTTTCTGGAAAGAGGAGAGCAGAGGAGAAAAACTCTGTAAAACAAGGACTGCATCCTCCATGCAATGTCCAAATCTTCAGTCTTCCTTGACAGTTTGCAGGAAAGCCAAGGACACTCAGTCTGCCGCAGCTGAGCAGAGCCCAGAGAACGGGTCTCACTTGCCTACAAGCTCTTGGTTGGGTGGGACTTCTGGACAAGTCGCCACAGCTCTAGATTGCTGTTTTCACTCGAAGTGCTCTATCCCCAGTCCCTGCTCCCCAGAGCAGCTGTAATGACTGTTTATATAGTTTATGACGTTTTTCAAAGGCCTGGTCTGTAATGAAGTCTGGGCGAAAGGGATTTTCTTTCTCAATAAGATTATATTTTGTTACTGTTTTGTTTTTATAATTACCTCTGATTCAACTTTTGATTACTAGGAGAGTACCAAAAGCTTTGTCCATATCAATTGGTTGGTATAATTATTTCCTTTATGGTGGTGGTGACAACCCAAGCGTTTTATAATTACACACCACCCAGTGTACATTCGTGCTGAATGGCTCAGAAATGCTCTCCGGCCTGCTACTTCCGGTGCCCTAGAGAAAGTCTCTTCTGTCATAATCACCGGGCTACCCAGTGGTTGGCAACACACTATGAATTATTCACACAGCACTGAGTGGCAGTCCCAGCTTGTGACTTCTATAGACTTTGTGCTACAAAACACAGACTTGATGTTTCTATGTATCTGCATCTTTTCATTTATATTATCATTCATTACTAGCACATATTAATTGTGCACGTTCATGGATTTTCTCTGTGGCATTCTCATGCAAGCATACATGGAGTTTTGAAGGTATATTGGTCTTGGTCTTCTTTCTGTTGCCATTTATTGCATTATTTTCTTCTCCATCTTTGTCAGTTTCCAGCCCCATCTAGGGGACCCACTAGAAGGGCACTGGCTGTGTAGCCATCCCAGGAGTCAACCAAAGACATGGGAAGGAAGAGCTCTCAGTGAGCTGGAGCATCACGAGCACCTCTAAGTCCCTGGTTGAGCCTCCAAGTCCTCTGAATCTCTCATGGACCACCCCACATGTGCCCAGTCCAAGGCCACTTTCCTTTGCACCATCATGCTAGTCATGCATCACCTTTGATATATCAGTCAACAATGGAGTGCGCATGTGACAGTGGTTCCATAAGATTATAGCCATCTTCAGTCTTGTGTGAGCATATGCTGTGATGCCTAAACAGGATGGAATCAGCTGATGCATTTCTCAGAATAGACTTCTTCATCTTTAAGCACTGCATAGCTGGATGCCAGTGAGTTCACGCAATTAATGCTCACAGCAGCCTAACATTAATTTTAAAAAAAGAGTAGGGCAAGCAAAGGGGTGCTACTTGAAAAATAGCTATAGCCAAAAGGAAAAAAGAAAAACAACCAGGTTCTAATAGCGCTGATGACATTATCACCCCCCCCCCCCCACAGAGGAGCTCAGGGCCCCACACACCTCCGCTGCTACCCGGGTTCCCAGTCTGCAGTAGCTGTGCTGTCCTAAAGGGTAGCTGCAGATGTGCCTGGCTACATAGACTAGAAATGCAACCCAAGTAGAAAATCTATACCCAAGTTCAGAGACTTAGTACAAAATATGTTAATAACTCATACATGTTAATTCTACATTTATGATCACAGTTTGAATGTTTGGGGTAAGTGTACGATTTCATTGATTTCTCACTTCTCAGTACTTTTACTTTAGTGGGTGCGGAGGATTGAATCCAGGACCTGGTGACAGCTACCCACACAGTCTACCACTGAGCCACAACCTCAGGCCTTCGTTCAGAATAATAAAAGCGACACATATCACTGGCATTCTCTTCTGTTTGATGGTGTTGCTCAGAGAGTAGCCTCATCTCCTGCCTGGCAGGAGCTTGTTCCAAGGCACTAGTCTGCTTTCCTTTAGCCAGGCATTAAACTTCTCCAGTTGAGTTTTCCGTTGCCATTACCTCTCCACTCTTCAGTCCAGGGTGGTCTCCTCATTTATAGCTAGTCAATTAGACAGCAGCAATTGGCCCTTTCATCCCTCTCTGTGGACTGGAAAACGCTCTCGCCCCTCTAGGCCGCCCTCACCATTCGGTAATCACCAAGGCCACACCATGAAAATTACAGTTTTCTCTTCCCCGTCAGAATCCCACATCTATCTCCGATCTTTTGCAGAGAAGATATAGCATCCAGGATAAGTGTTTGTAAGTGTTTACTGCTGTAACCACAGAAAGGATTACAACGATGAAGTTTAATTGAGTTGATTTTTGGTTCCAGTATTAGGCAGCATCTCGTTCCACAGAATGCAATGAGTGTTCTGAGGGGCCAAGCAGAAAGGTTGGTTTTATAGACAGTGAAATACTGAAAAGAGCAGAAACAACAGGAGCAGATTGGTCTTTTGTTTTGTCTCCTTGTAAAGACAGAACAATAGGAAAACAATTCATTAGTGAACCTGAGGTTGCCTCTGTGTGCACTGAGACACAGGAAACTCCATTACTAAGGTCTGTGGGGAAGTGCAACTAACTCCCTAACCCTGATTTTTCAGCAAGTCAAAGAAACACGTCAGTTTCAGTGTGGTGGCTGGGAACTTCAGCACAAGTGACTCCATTTTTATTTTTAGCTTTGTTGTTGGAATTCAGTGCATGTTCTTAGTCTAAACAGTGGCCTCCGCTCTTTAACAACCCATTCTCCTGACACAGCCTATGAATGGCACCATGTATAGACAGAGAAATTACAGGTTACACGACATAGCATCCTTTTGCCAGATGAAGGCTCTGGACTGCCCTACATCAAAGAGCGAGGTTGGGTACAGGGGCGCACACATGTAATTCCGGTACTCTGGGAGGCTGAGGCAGGAGGATCACAAGTTCAAGCCTGGGCAACTATAAAAGATCTTGTCCCAAATTTAAAAAAATTAAAAAGCTGGAATACATCTGAGTGCTCCCTAGATTCAATTCCTAGTAACACACACATACACAAAACATACACACGTATGCGTGCATGCACACACAGAACCAGGAGTAAACAAATCAAAAACAATATAGAGACAGATGGAAAGAGTAATGTTGAGCCCAAAAACTTCTGCCTCTGAGCTGTGCCTCAGCCACTGTTGATACCAGGGAGGGAGGAACATGTGCTTCCTTTCTTCCTGTGCCTGTAAAGATTAACTTTCACGGTGACTTACCCACCGCATCAGACTTTCTCTAGGAAGAGAGATGGAGAGAAAAACCCTTAGGGTCTGTCTCTACGGCCTGAGCTGCTAGTGTCTGGAAACATGCAATGGTCATGTGATCTACTCCCACGTCTGATGAGGAGATTAAATGTTTTTACTTTTCATTCAAATATCAGGACCAGGCACAAAGACAGCCGCAGATTTAGGAAAGAGGTATGACCATCAGAGAGGGCTGCAGGAAATGAGATTTGTCCTGAATGCCAAGAGCACAGCCCTGGGCCAAGGCAGCTTCTGATCAAAGAAGCGTGAGGAAGCCAGCAGCAACACCCAAACACAGGTGGCCCTGATAACACACGGTCTCCTTTCCAAGTGGCCCAGAGCATCGTTTCCGGAACACAGCACAGAGTCAACCATCTGGGAGGTTCTAGGAGAGAAACTGGCCAGTCATACACAGAGAGCACTGTAAACTGGGTCTCACTTCAGCACAACAGGAGATGAACTGGGAGTCACTGCTTCAGGCTGATGGCACAGGAGGGTTAGCACCTGGGGGATGAGCAGAGGAGCAACTGAATTCACATAGAGGTTTCACTCCCACCTGAGTGAGCTCGCTCCCCGAATGGATGATGTCACTGGGCGTGCTTGGGATTGCAGGCCCTTGTGGTCTACCTCGAGTTTGATAAAAACCAAATGCAGTGGAAGAGTAAGACACAAATGCAGAAGTCCCTGCCTGTGAACACAGAATAGCGTCATTCTAGACCTTCCTGTTAAATTTGTGATGACCTCTCCCCTCCCTTCCTCCTCTTCTGTCATCCTTCCTTCCTGGTGCTGCCCTGTCTTGCAAGTGTCCTCTGGGGCTACACAGCATACTTATTGGATACTCCTGCTTCCGTGTCACCTTTAATCATCGCACACTTCCGAACCTGCAATTCCAGAATAGTCCATTGTTGTTCAGAATCTATCTGAAGCTATCTTCCAGAACAGTCCATTGCTGTTCTGCAGAGAATCTATCTGAAGTGAGAAAACCACCCTCGCCTCACCTAATACCCACTCACCAGTTGCTCTCAATCCTGGTCTCTCTGCAGGTGATACTATAGTCCTTTACTAACTCCAAGGCGTCTGACTTACATATCCCACTCTATTAGCTTTTCTTCCTTTTTCTCAGTGGTAGGGATTGAACCCAAGGAGCCAGAGCTACATCCCCAGCTTTTTTCTTTTTCTTGCTAAGTTTCCCAGGCTGCCCTTGAACTTTCAACCCTCCTGCCTCAGCCTCCAGGTAGATGGATTACAGATGCACCCAGCCCATGATTTGGAAATAGTAACAGACCAGGGCACAGGGCCACTGCCAGCCGGCTTCACAACCACAGGCTTCCTTTCCTTTCCCCACTCAGCATCTCAGCTGCCCCTCCCTCCTCCCCTTCTCCCTCAGCCTGCCCAGCCTCAGGACCATTGGACAGGCCAATTTTACGTCCACTTGTCTAGTACAAGCGGCCCTAGAGACTGCTGTTAACACTTCTAAGAATAATTCTTCTGATCTTGTACTTTTTAAGGTTTAAGAAGATGTCAAGTAGCAAAAAAATAAATAAATAAATAAAAGAAAGATGGAGCCTAAGAAATAGATTTATGGTGTTTTGATTTTACTTCTGACTGCCCATATTTACTAGCAAATCTTGGGTGTGCAGGAGCTGACTTAGAAGAAAAATGCAAGCTGTAACAACCAACGACCTTCCATACGAACAGGGAGGGCCAGATTTTTTCATGGAAGCATCAGAAGCAGCCACACAAAAGCAACCAGCAAGACCTTTCCTCTACTCTCCATCTCACACTGAGCTCCTGCTCTGTGCTGGGGTGTTCTGGACCCTTGAGGAAACCCAGCAAGACCTCCTCCTTTCCCTCCAGCGATTCCATGGAGTGGGGAAGGGGCAACTACAAATCTTTCCCAATATTACGGGTTTTTCCCTCCGGATTTCAGAACACACTAAATTCCCAACTTGGAAACATTTGAGTTGTGAACTTCAACAGATACAAACAGACCTCACATTACAAATATCTATAGCTGTGAACAAAACACAGAAGTAGCTCCCGTATCTGCTGGACACTGTCACAGGTATGCTGCTGTGTGCTCACGCTGTGTGTGACAGTGAGCGGTAGGACAGTGCTCAGTCAGAGCCTGGGATTATTTACAGTGTGCATGTGTGTGTGTGTATTTGGGTTTTTTTGCGCTGAACACTGTATTTTTCTGTCAGCGATATGTAAGACTCACTTTGTTGAAATCTGGCTTGGGATCATTCTCCTAGAACAGAATTCATTTGTAAATAGGGGATTTACTATAATCTTAAATTTACAGAAAAGCTACAAGTATGAAACAAAGGTATTTCCTTCAAGCAGCTGGCATTCAGTTTCTGAGCACTTTTTCCTTCTGCATGGACCTTGTTCTTCATTCTCTATATTCTGGTTCTTTTGCAACCCAGAGGGACTCCCGTTCCCAGAGTCAAACCAGTTCCTAACATGGCAAGCAGCTTCCCCGGGGCTCATCTTCCATATTCAAACCCACTAATCCATGGCCTGTGCTGCCAACCATCACTCTGAAGGCCATCGAACCCCTGTGACAGTTGCTCTGGGTCATGTTATGGTCAGTAGGCCCAGCTGTATCCCCTGAACCTGCTGAAATGATTCCAACCAGCGCATCAGCCTGTTTTTTCCCATGGAAACCACCATGAGGGTCTTTGCATCTTCCCTCGACTCTCTGAACCTCCTGACCAAGCCCGACTGTGCCCTGGTGCCCTTCACCCCAGCCCATGGTGTTGCCTGGGACCTTCTCTTGTTTATTGAAAAAAATCCCCAAAATTTTATAACAACATAATAAAAAAATAGCTAACACACCGTGTATCAGTGTTTTCTAAGTAGTTATAGTACAAGTCATAAACCTTAATAATTCTTACAAAAAAGAAGCAAACAGATAACATCAAACTTTCTTTACAACAGACTAACAAAAACCAGTAAATAATGGCAGCTCCTCCTGGGCACTGTGACTCTCTTTCCTGGCAGTGGTTTCCGGATCTGTTGGCCTCACGTTATTTAAATAGTGGTAAACCTTGTATTAAAGCTCCATCACATTGCAATATTTTGTATCTGATTCCTATCTAGAAAATAACTATAAAAAGTGGTGAATTGGTACTAGTCTAATGACAGAATCAGTCCATACCTGGCTTTCATGAGGCCCTAGGTTTAACCTCCAGCGCCTTAAAACACAAATTAAAAGGTTATAAAATTAAAATGTGGGAAACAGATATCATTAATTTACTTCCACTTAATCTTCACACTTGCTTCGAGTTTTTCCTATGACCCAAGCACGTTGTTTAGAGCAAAAAGATTCCATATACACTAGACCAGTATTTCCACCTTTCCTTAAGTCTCAGGACCTCAATCTTTTGGATGATTACAGGCCAGTGTTTTATGGAAAATAGACAGCCTAGTCTATCCGGTGTTTTTGCTCATGACTACACCAGGCTCTGCTTCTTGCGATACAATCCAGGCGATGGCACATCCTTCTGTGTGTCCTAGAAGGTCATAGTTCACCACTGGCTTTGTTACTTTCGCCTCTTGATGAAAATTACATCTGTCAAACTTTTCCACTGAACATTTACCTTTTTCCCTTTATAGCTAACACTCATTTTGTGGAAAGAGACTTTGAAACTATGTAAAGCTATGTAAATATCTTGCTTCTCACCAAACCCTGACATTCCCATGTAAACATTAGCATAGGCCTGCGGTTTCTGCTCTCTTCTGTCAGTTATAATCCAGTGTTCTTGGTTACTTTCAGTCCTTTACATTTCCAGGTGAGCAGTGCTGGCTGGTGGGAGACCCTTGAGAGTCGTCATCTCCTGGCCCTGTCCTTGCCAGGTTGTGAATATTCACTTTCTGCCTCCCCAGGATGCTCTGACCTTTAACTGTACCTGCCCGGAACCAACTGACTCTTCTCCAAGAGTCCTGTGACCTCTCAGAGATCAGTGTTTAGAAGGTGAGATCTGGGCCCTCGTGTGTGCATCTTGATTGGACTGTCGTTGCTCCCAGGCCTTCTTGGTGAGTAGGAAGAAATGAATTTGTACACACGTACATGTGCTTGTATGCACATGGATGCATGCACACATACACACGTAACATACTCTTTTTTCACCTGCAAGTCTCCTCATTCTCTCTTGGCAGAAGAAGGCAGGGAAAATGCTGCCACTAATGTTGGGATTTTGAGTATTTAAACAACAAAACTGTATTTCTTCACTTTTCTGAGGCCACGAGTCCTAGATAAAGGAATTTCCCCAAGGCCTTCTCCTTGGCTGTGGGCGGCCATCACTTCAGTGTGCCCTTCCTTCTGTGTCTCTGTGTCCCCATCCCCTCTTCCTATGGGGACACCAGTCATACTGGAGGGGCCACCCTGGTGACCTCATTTTAACTTGGTCACCTTCTTAAAGATCCTGGCTCAGACCCAGTCACTGTCAGAGTGGCTTCAGTGCCTTCCAGGTGCGAATGTACGGAGGCTGTGACACTCGGTTTACCTGAAAAACACAGCGTGCAGTTGCCAAAATTCTGTGTTCTAAATCCAAAGAAGTTAGTGCTAAGCAGAATAAAAACAATAAAAAATATTTAGAAACGAACAAGTCCATGATTCCACCACCCACCACTGGGGGAGCGCCGTGGGGGCGAGTCTGGCTCCCTGCACGGCCACCCCTTCTGAGACCTGCCTGAGGTCTCACTCTCCGTCACACCTGTCGTGTGGCTACATCCAAGCTGTAACTTTATTTTATTATTATTATTATTATTATTATTATTTATCTTTTTCGTTTTTTATCGGTACCAGGGATCGAACTCACGACTGCCTGCTTGCAAGGCAGGCGCTTATGCCGCTGAGCTAAATCCCTAACCCCCAAGCTGTAACTTTAAATTTACATTTAATTTCCCAAGAAATGTCCTTTTAGACATTGTCAATTTATTTAAAATGCATCAGCTTTGTGTCCTAAACTCTGCAAATACAATACCAAGAGATTTCTGTTCCTTAAAAATGTGTTTTTTGTTTTCACAGCACTGTTTTCTTCCTTCTTTCTTCCTCCTCCTCTTTCTCTTCTTTCTTTCTTTCAGGACTGAGCATGCTCACCATCGCACCACTACATTCCTACCCGCTTTATTTTTACATTGAGACAGGGTTTTGCTAAGTTGCCCAGACTTTCCTCATGTTTGTGATCCTCCTTCCTCACTTTCCCACGTAGCTGGATTTATACCCACCTTGCCCCAATGGTGAGACCTACATATTATCAAAGTTTCATTTTTTAAAAAATCACTTAAACTACCTTGGCCATATCAGAAACAAACTTACTCTCACTCAGTTCCAACTCACTTCTTTTTGCAAACTAATACTCACTAATCCAAAACGTACCAACAACTTCAAAGTCATCCAGAAAGTTATTTTTAGAAGAAAAAATTTTGGAAAAATTAAGATTCATTAAAATTAATTTTTTGAAAATTAATTTTTAGAAAATTAATTAAAGCTAATTTAAAATTGGATTTTATGTTAACCATATAGTGGATTATCTTCTTTCCTAATCTGTCTTGCTTCTTCCTTGTGGCACAGTGTTTGGAAGTGACCAGAGGGCACGTCCTCCCACCAGAGTTTCAGTTCTAGCAAGGCAGCATTTCGGGGACAGAATGTTGTAGAGAGGTAACTGAAAAGGTGCATTGTTTGGGGACGTCCATCCTTATTCACATTTTATGCTTTATAAAATAAATGTGTTATTTGACTTTCCTCTGGTCAAGGTTAACTTTTGTTCATCAGGAGAGATTTCTGCATTGAGTCAGCTATCCAAGCCCAGAATGGGAACAGGCTGAGGGCTAGGGTTCATCACCTGTCCAGGCCCCTGGAGAAAGTTGTGCCTCTGCTCTGACACCCAGTTTTCCCTGCTACAAAAGGGTTATCTCTGCCTGTCGGGGAATCTAATTTACAGTTGCGCTCAACAATAACTTCAAGTGGAATAAACATGTGAATTAAAAAAAAACGCTTTTACAAAAGCAACCGCCAATCACCATCAATAAACAAATTAGAAATTAAGTCCCCAGCATGTAAACTTCTGAGGGACACATTCCATTCATGACAAATTACAATTCATATCCAATGGATAAACCAGCCCACACCCTCCCTGTACAGACTGGGAGGACTGCACAGGCCAGCACTGTTTTAGTTTGAGAGCTAGACTGAGGTCCAGTCATCAAACCCAGACCTTTGCTCAGGAGATGCACCAGGTATTCCTCCTACAACACAGCAAGTCATCCTTTCTCTGTCTCCGCAGAAGAATCAGTTTTGGTTCAGCACTAAACAGGTAAAAATCAAACATTAGATTTTGTGAATCTGACTGTTTCCCAAGCTTATAAGTAATAAGTAGAAATCTGAGTCAGACCCTCCTCAGCACCAACCCTCTGAATGAAGACAACTGAGCCCCTGTCCCGTTCTATACTGGACCTCTGGGCTGCAGGTAGGATGCTGACCCTCCCTTCACGCTCCGCTTCCCATCCCGTCCGTCATCAGTCCACAAGAAAGCAAAACCCAAGCCAGTCTTTGTGCTTGTTTTCTGGAACAGGGCCACCTGCCTCCAACTGCCAATGGGATCCTCTTGCCTCAGTCTCCCAAGCATTGGGATGAAAGGCACCTGCCACCACACCCAGTTTGTGGGCGTTTTTTGTTTTGTGTTGTTCTTGGTGCTGGGGAATCAAACTTAGAGCTCATACATGCCAGGCAAGCACTGTACAACTGAACCCCCGGCCCAGCCCCAGGCCATCTGTGCTGATTCCTGAAAACATACACAGTTCCAGCTTGCTTCATCTGCTAGAGCACCGGACACTTGCCGTTGTCCACTTCACAGTCTCTACTCCTCGCTTCCCTTCGAAGACTTCCATCTGCCCTCAACTACTCTGTAAATTTTATCTTCCAATTCTGTCTTAATCTTTCCCCACGGCTGGGAGGTGGGGATATCTGTGTGCAGCCGTGGGGGGTGGGGATATCTGCACACAGATATCTACACACAGACAAATCTATACACACCTATGATACATCGTTCACATGCTTGTGCACTCTTACATAAACACACAGATGCTCAAAGCACATCTATATATACCTGTTTACCCACCTCACCCCACTGAAGACAGAATATACACTGAAACACACTATTTTGTACATACACCCTCTATACACATTTGTGTGCATATACACGCCTGTACACATGCTCCTGGAATACACTCTTTGCACACACCTATAAGTACACAAAAACCATTCCCTGCAACACATACAAATACCATCTCTGTACACTCAACTTTAGGTATACATGCTATATATCACACGCATATCTACCGACACACCCTAGACACATATATACACGCGCAAGAAGACCAGCATCTGCTTTGCATGTTGATGAAAGATTCAAGGACAGAGCAAGACTTTATCACTGAACATTCCAGTAACTGGGCTGAGAAAATTTTCTCTGTTAAACTGTTTCTTCTTCTTTTTTAAGTGATGTGATTTGGCAATAGATGGACACCGAGAGTAGAAAGATCATGTGAGGTAAAGTACTCAGAAGTTCTTGTGCAGAAGAGAAATTTTAAGCTTCCTAAACTGGCAGTATAGACAAAGAGGAAGTGGATCCTCCGTGAGTTCTTCATCTTGTTTCATTTTCCAAATGATTACATAATGCAGTGGGCTGTGTTTCCTTTTCATATGAAGCTGCTCTTTTGATTATTACTATTATCAGATTTCTGCTAAAGTTTTCACAAAACGGGGCTCATTTTTTTCTTTTTAAATTTCTGCATGAAACCCACGCCTTACACATAATACACCAGCTCTCTACCACTGTGTTGCATCCCCAGCCCAGAATGTACTTCTTTTCCATGGAAGAAAGATGAAAGAAGTCTTTTAGCTGACCAGGTACTATCCTGCCTTCGCACAATAAAGGCAAGGCTCGGAGATTCAGTCAAGCAATGTGTCCCCCACAACGCTTGCTGTCTATCATCCACTCAAGAAAGGGAACTGTTAGCACTTTGAACTCTGGGTACAGGGCTTGATTGGAGGCTCGTGTTACTTTCTATCATCATCTACATATCCCAATTTTCCTTCATTTTAAAACAAATCATTTCAGGAAGCTTTATATTAGGACAAATATAACTTGTTTTCCTCAAATCTATGTGTTTAATATTTATGAGGAGAGAAGAGCCCTGCACAATAAAACCATTTCCGATGTGTGGAATTCTATAATGAGTCATGGGTCTGTCTAAGCAGATAAATGTAACAGGACATCCTGCAGTCGCTGTGCAATGTTTCCATGCTTCAGGGTTTTTTTGTTTTTTGTTTTTTTGGCTCTGCATGAAATGCAAAGGCAACCTTAGCCAAGTGCTAGAGCATGTTATAATTATAATTGCAATTTTGCATGAAAATAAAGAGAATTTTAATGACTTTGGGAGAACAACTCTTTCTGTTAACATCTCTGCAGAATAAACCCTGCCCTCCTTTCAGAGTGCGAAGGACAGGAATCCGGGTCTCCTGCATGTTTGGCGAGTACTCTGCCACTGAGCGACGCTCCCACCCTCAGCGTCTGTTTCAGAGCTCAAGTCCCTTGCTACTGACCCTTCACTCATTTATACTCTCCTCTCCCCTTGTACTGCCTTATCCGTGTGTTTTGTTTGGGTTATTTTTTATTTAATAGGAAAACAGAAATGTCTCTAAACTATTAAAAGATAGATCCTTCAGTTTGGGTGCCACACTGTTTTATTCATATTTCTCAAACTTATTTTGAAATGATTTTATTTTTTTCCCTATACAATGTGAACCATCAGGTTGATACTAGACAGCAGCATACTAGGCAGCCAGTTAAACGGTTGAGGCATCACAAGAATAGGACACAAGTCAACTAACAGAAATAGAAACAAATGTATAAGCAACAAATTAAATCCTTATTTAGGTTTTGCTTAAAAATAAAATTGTGGTTTCTTTAGCTACAAATGGTGACAAAGACCATTAGCAACGGTTAACTAATTATATTTGGTTTTTACAAATGTCCTCAAACTTATTTCATTTTATTATTATTATTATTATCATCATAACCATCATCAGCATTATTTGCTGCTATTGTTTAAGCCAGAGCTTTGTGCTTTTGCATGCAATTACTAAGCTTTAGCTGCACTGTGAGCTCCCTCAAATTTCTTAAGCACAGAATTTCACACCAGTAAATTACAATTTCCAACCCCGTACAGAAACAAACTTAGAATTAACCTGATTAAACGTGAAGTTGCTTATAATAATAGATTTACACAAAAGTAGTGCATGAATTTGATAATTATTCCTTCCTTTCATGTACTGGCTGTGTGATCTTGAGCAAGTTACTTATCTGCTCTGAGCCTTACTTCCGCAACAGTGCGCTAGGGACTGATAATGCCAACTGCAAATAATTTTTATGAGAAGCAAATACGGCAATATAAAGCGAGTGTCCTGCTTGGCGTACGATGAACATGAAGAGAGCAGGTGTTGAGAGGACTGAAGCCCCGATTCGGGAAGCCTGTGTTTCAAGACAGGATGCAGCAGAGTGGTAAAGCGAACTCCTGAGACACGCAAAGCCTGGGTTCAACCCTCAACCCAGGAAAAGGAAGCAGTTAGCTGGGCGCAGTCCCAGGAGGGGCTGAGGGAAGAGGGTGCCTTGAGCCCGGGGGTTGGAGTCAGCCCAGACAACATGGTCACCCCCTTGCTGGTTACGTGACATCAGACAAGGATTTCATCCTTTTGTTTTTCAACATTTCCCTGTAATGAGGTGAAACAAAAATGAGCAGGTGATGTGCCCGCTCCACTCCTTGCCTTTTGTGCCCTTTCCTGGCTTTTCCTTCTTCTCTGATTCTTCAACTATGCCACCAGGGTGAAAATGGAAACAGTCTTGATAATTTTTACTGGGGGAGAAAAGTAGTGTTACTATTACATACAGATGGCTTCAGTGTAATAAGAATGGCTATATTTTCGCAAATAGATCAGAGTTTTATATAGCTGAAGTGTTTATTTATAATATGATATTAAAGAGATGCACGGGCCGCTGCCAGACTGGGAACAGCTAGCCCAAGCCCCTTCCAGGCACGCCGGCTGGCAAACAAGAAGTATCAGCACCACCACCACCCCTGTAAGTGTTCAGCTTATCTGGAGAAACACAGGCCCTGATGATAGCTATTGAGGTGAAATGTGATTGGATGCCTGTGGCGTTTGGTGTTTCACTAACGTTGCAGGTCTGGGGCCAGTGGTCTGACCATAGGTTCAGAGGATAGCAGTGTGCAGTGTGGCATCTAGCGGGAAATCTCCTTCTGACGGTTGTAGCCATTGTTGATTCCCTATGGTCTTGTTTTGAAAGTCCTATATCATTTCCGTTGTTTTGTTGACTTGGGTTTTACTCTCTTTTGTTTTTTTTGATTACACCAATCTGATGGCAGAAGAAGCTATTTCAAGGATGACACAATGCATTATGGTAGCAACTTTGGATTTACTGTTGGCTTATTTTGAAATCCTTTATTGCATTTATTGTTTTGGTTTTTTGTTTCTATTCTATTCTGTTCTGTTTGATTTTTACTGTATCTGAAGCTATCTACAGCTATTTTGAAGACATCAAAAGGCATTCTGGTAACTAAGGTTGATTTTGTAATGTTTTGAAGTCCTGTATCTCTTACACTGGTTTGTTTTGATTGATTTTAAAATAAAATTTAAAAATAATTAAAAATATGGCACCTAACAGGTTTGTATAGTTATGTTTGTCCTAATTTAAAGCTTCTGATATGAATCCTTTTAAAGTTAAAAAATTTTGGATATGTAGATGATGAAAATTCACAAAGTATCAGGCAACCTCTGATCAAGCCTTGTATCCAAAGTCTCTAAAGCCATAATAGTTCTAGGGTTCTTTTTCACTCTATCACCAATACTGTAACTATTCTGACATTTGACATTAGCTACCTCAAGGCCACTGTTTGTCATCAGTAAAATTAAAGGCATAGAAGCAAGATGTATAAATTAACAGAAAGCCGAGAACAGACTCCAATGCTCAGAAAACTGATGGTATCTTTGAATCCCTTTGCTTCTTTTGAGGGGAACTTTGCAGGTACTGTCTGGGCCTTGAAATCTGCTGCTCCACAAATGTGGCCTGAATCCTTTAGCTGCCCCTAGGAGACCCTGCCAGGAGAAGCAGGATTCCTATTTCCTGTTCCTAGACTTATGACACACGTATCTTGTTAGTCAGCTTTCTATTGCTGTGATAAAATGCCCATGAAAACCAACTTGAAAAGAAGACAAGTTTGTTTTGGTTCAGAGTTTCATAGGTTTCAGCCCATGGTGGGTTGGCAGCATGTCAGGGTGGGGAGCACATGGGAGAGTGAGGTTGCTGACTTTCATTCTGTGTGTGTGTGTTGGAGAGGGGCAGCAGGGTGCTAATACTCCATACAGGACACACCTCCATCAGGTACCACGTCCCTTAGGAGCCACCACCTTCCAGGAGTACCGCTGACTAGAGACCAGGCTTCCACATATGACTTGAGAAACACTTGACATCCAAACCGTAGAATGTGTTATATATGGGACACGCATAACAGGATCACTTCAACTTAGTTTAACAATTTCTCCCAAGTTTTTAATTTTCCCTCCAATCTGTGTTTAACCTAAGGTATTTGATTACTATACTTTGATTAACTCAAAATCATTCTCTGAGGGCTGGGGAGTTAGCTCAGTAGCATAAGCTCCTGCCTGGCCAGCGCAAGGTCCTGAGTTCAATTTCCAGTACAAAAAAAAAATTCCTGAGCGCATTTCTCTGGAATATTTTTCTCTTAGGATCAACCAAAGGAATTGAGGGCTACCAAAGGAATAAACGAAACTCAAACAACAATTTCTTATAATTACTTGTGTCAATCAGGTTTGTGCGTTCCTCAGCTGGGCGCTTCAGTGGTGCTCTAAACTTTCAGTTTCCGGTCTGAAAATGTTCTTATTCAAAGGAACTTCAGAAGATGTAGTGCTGGTCTTCTAGTCACCCAAGGTTCTCTTTCTTTTCACTTAGCAGAGGTATCTAGTTGGACTGGTTTATAAAAATCAGAGAAATTTTAAATTCCTTACCGTGTGTGATTTTTCCTTCCACTTGTTTTGTTTGCACATGACCCTCAAATGCTTTTCCTCACTGAAGTGAAAAGCTGCTTCTGAATTCGCCTAAGCAAAAATTGCTTTATACTGCTTGACTTGCTGATCTATGCTCCAATGAATTATTTTCTTAGGCAAAGAGCTTTGAACTAAAGATAAAAACTCTCATGGTACGTTTTTCTGTGAAAAGCATAGAATGTGAGACTAACAAGTTACTAGATAGATTGTTAGGACAACCCTTGCTTTACAAAAATGAGAAACCAAGATTCCACAGCTAAGCTGTCAAAAGGCCAACACAGAGACCTTAGAATTTCTGTGCAATATCCCTTCCTTCCCTTCCTCTACCAATACCCGCCTAACTGTTTTTTGAACAAGTTCTCATTATGTAGCACAGACTGGTCTTGAATTTATGATCTTCCTGCCTCAGCCTTCTACTGTTCTTGCTCTTAAAAAAAAGTCTACTGTTGGGGCTGGGGATTTAGCTCAGCAGCAAAAGCACCTGCTTTGCAAGCAGGAGGTTGTGAGTTCGATCCCTGGTACCGATAAAAAAGAAAAAGACGAAAAAAAAAAAAGTCTATTGTTTTGTGGCTAGCAGCCATTCCAGATAACTTGAGCTTTCCTGATACATAAAAATAGGAATTGTTCACACAGAATGGACACATGAGGACTATTATCGAGTGGTGGCATGGAGGTCGCGGGGAAGCATCTGGTTCTGGCTCGGAAACCTGGAGTCAGTTCCCAGGGCCCTGCTCATCAGCTGTGTGAACTTGGACAAGTCTTGATTTCATCTCCCAATGAGCTATGTGCTATGGCTTGGATTTTAAATGTGCCTCAAGTGCCCACGTATGGAAGGTTTGGTCCTCAGCCTGTGACACTACGGGGAGATGGTGGCAGCTT
This sequence comes from Cavia porcellus, assembly GCF_034190915.1. Classification (NCBI taxonomy): domain Eukaryota; kingdom Metazoa; phylum Chordata; class Mammalia; order Rodentia; family Caviidae; genus Cavia; species Cavia porcellus. The sequence goes on along the minus strand of NW_026947494.1, from coordinate 73,997,570 downwards.
TAGCAGGTGGGGCCCAGGGGAAGGAGGTTAGGTCCCTGGTGGCATGGCCTTAAAGAGCATCTTGGGACCTCGTCCCTGCCTGATTTTCTTGTGGCTGCCAGTACACTTCCTCCAGTACATGTCCCCTGCCACAGGGCACTGTCACTGTCATCACAGGTCCCAAGCAATGTGGCCATGCAACCATAGATCAGAACCTCTGAAACCATGAGTCCAAATAAACCTTTTCAGTTTCAAGTTGCTTATCTTAGGTGTTTTGTCATAGCAATGGAAATCTGGCTAACATACACTGGTGTGGCTTTAAAATTAAGTAGCCTGATATATGCAATGCCCCTTAAGCAATGTCTATCACTCAATACCTATTGGTAATTTCCTTCTTGTTGAAAAAAATGAAGAGGAAATCACAACTACCTTTTCTACCTATTATGTTTCTTATCAAAACTGATAAAATAATGCATTATAAAATAGTATTGTGTCTTTTTCCCAATATTATCACAGCTACCATATTCTATGATTCTTTCCAATTAATTAAACAAAATCCATGTGGCCACAGACACCCTCCAAAGATCACCAAGACTAGAGTAAGTAAGAGACAGGACTTTGAAAGCTAAGTTGGATTTCCATGTTCTTGACCCCATCTGATTGGTTCCAAGTTAATTTTTCATGTATTAAGCTCCAAAAGAAGTTACACGTAATCCTATTTTATCTCCAGCCTTTATTTTTATCAGTATTTTCTTTATATTTGTTTATCAGAGAAGAGATGAAAAGGTTGTCCCTATTTACAGTTAAAACATAGTTAATAGCAAGGACAACACTTTTGTACTCCATTGAACCATGTGCATTTGCCAATATTCAATCACTTTTGACCTTTAAAAAAGGCAGGGACAATGCCTGTCCTTTCTGGAAGAGTAAAGGCCTTGAGGCGTTCACCAAAGCTACCTGCATTCCCATGACTCGTAGGAGCTAAAGGGAAGTCACTGAATAAATGAAAGATGGTCATATGGAAGTATAGGTTATCCAGAAAGAACATCTCCTGCCATTCTTGGGTCTTAGGAACAAGCTATTCAGGTTTAAAATCATACTCATTCAGTTAAAATGTTCCTGTTGCACTATAAGGTAATTAAGTATAGTCTTAAATTCTAAGTATGAATTAATTTTCCTTCCTGTGACATTGAATTCTGCCTACAATTGGATGTAAACATTCCCTAAGTAAAAGCCAAATGTTATCTGTCAGAGGAGGGTGTATTTTTAGAGTCGCTGTAGTCCCAGAGTTAACAATAACTGCTAAAAACAAACAGGACTTCCAAGGAACAGACACACATAAACTATTTAGATCAAAAAGAGATATACCCAGCATCAAAGGAAACCATGAAGCCATCCTGAGATGAACTCCACATTTTAGAAGACATTTGAGGTTTTATTAGTGACCTGGAGGGATGCTCAGATTTTCTGTGTTTCTCTGGATTGGTGATAAGGAATTTAAAATGACTGTAATAAAGCTGTAGAGGTCTCCACAATACTTCAGCTGGACATGTGGTATTACTGTCTTGTTGGTGACACACTTGGGCAAGGGAAGCCTCTGAGGTTCATGTTAAAGCACAAAGCCCCTCTTCACACATGCAGAATCTACCGATTCCCATGAAACAAGTCTGGTCTCGCAGCAACAGTGGCCATGCACAAGAAGTAATAATGACTAAAATGTGCCATCAGGCTACCTCTACTGCTGTCCCAGAGTCAGTTAAAGCCTCCTACCAGGACAAAAAAATAGAAGGAGCATCTGAGGCTAAGTTAATTCAAGGACAATCTGGCTGGAGAAACTGACCATCCCAGAGAGTCACCAAACCCAATATATACATGCACATACATATATGCACAAAATGATACCGCACTTGCTGATGCAGATAAAGAATTTTATTGGAAAATACCTCCATTGGCAACATTGCATAAACATCCTCACCTGGCTCTGTCTTTACCTGACAGCTGTCATCTAATTGCTTTTGTACAATTTAATAAAGTACCCTCGATTGGTCCTGGCATAAGGGAGCAGAAGGAAATGGAAGTAAGGGCTGAATAAGAGGACTGGCAGACGGATGAGAAGCAATGACATCACCCAGAACCCAAAGACCCCTGATGGTTCCTGAAGAACATAGGTTAACACAAAGCTTGGAGAAGACTCTTAGAAATGGGGCTCCGACATTCATATGCATTGTGTCCAAACATGCAATTTAATTTTGCTGTCATCTGTAACCATGAACAAGGCAGCAGAATATCAGAGAAAACGGTTTCAGGAACCTCAAAGACTCACAACACCCTTGTCCACCATTGGCTTGTCAGCTGCACTGTCATAAAATAATGGTTTATGAACAACCAACATTTCTGAATTCTACGTAGTGTGATAACGTCCAGTCTGTAGCTCTGCGAATTCTCTCTTCACATAAAGATGCTCTTTTTTGCTCTCTGGTCCTGGAGGCTCCTCAACATCCCCACCATCTGGGAGTTGGGACAGTGCACACTCAGCCCTTCCATCAGGATCCATGGCATCGCTTTGCCACCAAGAGCCTTGTGAAACAGATTTAACCCGAAGTCTCCAATCCTGTTTGACTGGTGACAGTTTTTTCACCTGATACACATTAATGCTCAATTGACATTTGAGAAATTGTGTTGCAGTAATATACGAATAAACCTTGTTTCATACCAATCTAAAGATTGCTAAAATTCTTTTGCAGCCCAAAAGGATTCTGATGAGCTTTCTTCTTTTTCAAATTAATTCCCTGGCATTTATAACCATTTGTGCTGAAGCCTACCATTTTCCCTGGTAATGCAGGTTTAAGTTTTTTCAATCCTTATCACTTATGCACACTTAAGTATATACACATGCTGCTTTCTCAAACACAGGAGTCCTGTGGGAAAGAGTCAGGCAGCAATGGGGGAAGACTGGCTACTACAGGCCAGAGGAGGGCAGGGCACTCCTAGGAGGTAGAAGGGGCCCTCTGGCATACACAGCAGAGCATAGAACAGGGACAGACCTGTCTTTAGGAAGGAAAACAACCAGCAGCAGCCAGAGACCTCTGCCGAGGTCAGGTTCCAGGCACACGGAACTGAAGCAGAGATTGTGACCCAAGGCCCCTCCCCCCAGCTCTGGGGGCAGAATCCAGCGCAGGCACGAAGGTGAGCCTTCTTTCAGAGACTGTGTGTCACTGTCACGCATAGCTGACCTTGGTAGCCTTTAGTTTATCAAGGAGGGTGGAGCTTAAAAGAATAAGGACTGACGGGGTAGCTCAGGGGGAAAACACTTAACTAGCATGTGTGAGGCCCTGAGTTCCATCCCAGCACTGGAGGAGGGAGAAAAAGGGGGGGGAGGGAGGAAGGGAGAAAAAGAGAGAAAGAGAGAGAGAGAGGGAGAGAGAGAGAGAGAGAGAGAGAGAGAGAGAGAGAGAGAGAGAGAGAAGAACAAGAGGAGAAAGAGGAGGAGAAAAAGAAAAGAGGAGCAGAAAACTTAGTGGATAGCCATGTATTTACCCCACTTGTCTGGGGGGAGGCCAGTTTCACAGTGGGGCTGGTAATCTGATTGCTCACGGAGCCCTCCCCACTCTGCTCTGGCACCCCTTCCCCATCTTAATAGACTTGCTGTGAGCATTAACAGTGACCAGCAGAGCTGCGCCTCACAGAACCTGTTAAGTTACACCCAGCTTCTGAGACCAACACTTTCAGGAGTGGATAGGATTGTTCCTGTGGGGGGTCTTTTTCTGTACCCCTTTCCTTCCTTCTCAGTGCCCCTCTAGGTCTGGCACCTGCCTCCAGAGTACAGTGGCTTCCTTCTTCCAGCCTCTCTGTCCTTCGTGATGTCCCAGCTAACACATGGTCTGTCACCCCGCCATCTTCATCCTAACTGCTGCTCTCAGGATGGTGACAGGCCTTCAAAAGCTCTCCGATTAAACTACAGGGTGAGTCCCCCTTAAAAGTCAGTGGGGTCTCATGCCCTTCTCAATTCTTGCCACTTATTCCTTTAAGTTACTCCGACCGTTACAGTCAGATTCCAGAAAGTTCTCTTTATTCAAAAATCACATGTATACCATTGGCATCCAGCACAGTACTAATTGACTCTTGCCTGAGTCAATGGATATTTATACCAGTAACTAAAAGTTTGATGAAAAGTATGAAACATATTGTATAAAGCACCTCTGCACAAGATATCGTTGTAGAAGGAAAAGCAGTGAGGTTAGACATCACCCTAACCAGGTGATTAAAGTCCACTTCACCAATCATGGCAGAGAACAACTCTCTGTGCTGCCTGGTCCCCACATTAAGTTGAATCCAGCAGCATTTCCCATGAGAGGTTCTCCTAACAAAAGGGAAAAGCTGAGTTTCTCCCAGAGAAGATCAAACAGGTGCAAATGGAGATAACTCTACAAAATGACTGGCCTGTGTTCTTCAAAACAATCTCTCTACCGTAAAGCACAAAGACACAAGAAACATTCTTTTTTTTTTTTTATTTAAGGAGAAAAGAAAAAAAAAAGTGAAAGGGTACAAGTTATACAGATTTACAGAAGAAAAAAATGAACAGTAGGAAATCACTAGTTAATGGATTACATATTGCCATCTTAAAAATAATTGTTCAAGTCACAAAATTAAAGCTTGTAGAGTGGACATTCCAACAATGATACTGCAAACAGTTCTGTTCAATGATCCAATAAAACTCTGTGACATCATTTTCTATCTTATACACTTAAATATACATGCAGTTATATAGTTTAGAGCACTTTCTTTTCCTCTCTTTTGTACAATGGCTATTACACATTTTGGGTTTCGTTGCTCCCACGGTTCTTATTGCTTTTTTGGAAGAGAGTAAAACCAAATGAGACATAACAGGACAGAATCGGTCAAGTCAAAAGGGTGGACATAATAGATAATATAAAAACATAATACAAGGTGATAATCAATGGTTACCATAATGTCTCCCGCTATCTCTAATAGAATTGCCTATATCATTAGTTATAATACAATTGAACAAAATAGTAAAGAACAAAACCAAAACATTGGAGACATTGTAGGTCTTCAAAAGTAGATAAAAGTCAACGAGAATGGGCGTTATAATGAATTTCATTATCTTCTCAGCTGATGCCTAAACTTTCGAACCTGATACTATCCATCAAAACAGAATAGGGGAACATCAGTCAAAAACAAGATGGTGAGAGTAATACAGGGCTTCAAATCGAGATAATAGAAAGTCAAAGTGGGTTACTATATTATATCCTGCTATTTTTTTCCCTTTAATTAAACGGATAAAAATAAAAAAGTAAAGTGGAGTGGAGATTGAGAAAAAAGAGGGCATAACAGCAAAACAGCGCAGATCAAAACATAACCATTTAAGCAGAATAGTGTTTCACCACCAGATAATTCCAACCTAAAAGTAGTTACCATATTGACTCTTTCCTTGAAGTCCTTGAGTACAACTTCATATACTGTAGCATTAAGTATATCAAAACAATGTAAAACCATTTAAGAGGATGACAGCATTACAGAGTATTTAGAATCGACTAACAGAAAATGAACAATGGTTTCTGTATAATCTCCTTGTCTTTAAAAGGTTTTTGCTTATACTATCGTACATAATAAAATCCAATAAGATACAACCTGTTTAGACCATTGGAGACAGAAGAACAAAAGCTAGATGAGACTTCAAAACAAGATGGAACTAAATCAGTATTACCTATTAAGATGTCATTTTCTCTAAAATAGCTGTTCCTATCATCCAATCTTCTCTGTCTCATTTCTGTTGCGCTCTTTTTCTGTCAGTAGCTGTCAGTTTGTCTTCTTCATTTTGTTCTCTGCTCCATTCGTTGTGGCCTCCCCGCCACCATTTCTGGGTTCTTTGTATTTTTCTTTTTTTAGAATATCCTGCAATACTTTCTGTAGGGTTGAATTGGTGGTTGCAAATTCCCCCAGTTCCTCTTTATCCTGAAAGCACCTTGTTTTTCCATCAATTTCCAGGGACAGTTGTGCAGGATATCTCAATCTTGGCTGGAGATTATTATCTTTCAAAGCTTGAATTATTTCCCCCCATGCTCTTCGTGATTTGATGGTTTGTGCAGAGAAATCTGCTGTAATTCTGATGGGTGTCCCCTTGTAAGTGGTCTGTTTCTTGTCTCTGACAGCTTTTAATATTCTGTTCTTGTATTGAATTTCTGGAATTTTTATTATTATATGCCTGGGTGTTTCTCTGTTAGGGTTGTAGGTAGCTGGGGTCCTGTATGCCTCATACATCTGAGTATCTTTACCTTTTGCTAAATTAGGAAAATTCTCCTGGATTATTTCTGTGAGTAGCTTTTGTAGTTCACTTGTTTGTGTCCCTACTTCTTCTTTTATGTTCTTAATCCTTAAGTTATGGCTCCTCTTATCATCTTCTTGTCTTTGTATTATTGCTGTTTGTTTCTTTGTTATTCTTAAGAAGTTTTTCATTTCATTCTCCCATATTACAAGTCTGCCCTCCAGCTCAAATAGTCTGTCCTTAGTTTCTTTCAAGCTGTTATGCCAGTCTTGGATAGACTTCTTAATTTCTTGATAGCCCCTTTGAACCTGCTTCACGTACTCTATGCTTTCTCTGTTTTCTCCATCAAACAATTCTCCCCTCTTTTTCTGTTCTTCCATTCCACCATCTGTTTTTTCCTGGGTGGTGCTTAGCATTTCTCTAACTATTCTGCATACTTCTAGCTTCAGGTCGTTGATAACTTCATTCCTGAATTGGTCTATGAGGCTCTCTATATGGCGCTTAATGTCTATTGGTGCGGTGTCCGCTATTGCCTGTTTCTCAGAATTGGGGGCCGAGGAGCCTTTCTTGTTGCTTCCCTTCCCCATTTTCTCCGTTCCTTATAAAATGCAAGCTTACATAGGAGGCCCAGCTTCCCTGCCTGTCAGCCACAGCCTGATCAAATTGCGCTGGCTAGGTGTTCCCACCCACCGCTGTGCACCAGGGAGTTATGGACTAGGCAGCCTACGCAGGAGTCACCCCTCCGGGCCACCGTCAGGCTCTGGGATCTGGGTTAGGCCAGCCTACGGGGTCCGCCGGCAGCGTCACGCAGGCCAGGCACTTTTCACCAATCCCGTCTGAGAGGGGAATGTGTGGCTGGAGTCGCCACCGCGCCCTGCTCTTACAGGACTGCCGGAGCCCAGAAAGTCCTCCGCTGGAGTCAAACTGTGGTGGAGTGTCAGTTTCTCTCACTCACCTCGCCACCAGTCAGTGTACGCCTCCTTGTCCGTCCTGTTTTCGACTCCGTTCGCAGACTCCCGTTCCCAGAGCTTCTGCGTGTCTCTCCTTGCCGAGCCGCTGTGGAGGCAGCCAGCTGCCGGGCGGCGGGAAATCCAAATGGCGGTTTCCAATGGCTCGGGGTCCAGCCTCCACACCGAGACTTTTCTGTTCCTATTTTAGCACCAGGATTGCATTCCAAGTTGGTTTCTCTCAGCCCAGTTCGTTCTTGAGTCAGCAGAGCATATCTCTACCGGCTCATTTCTCCTTAGTCCACATCATTCCTGATTTCTGAGCCAAGCCTTTCAGAGAGCCTCCGGTAGTTGCTGTTAACTATCCGCCGTGTTCTCCCGGAAGTCCGATCACAAGAAACATTCTAAGTAACAGACAGACCCCCCAAAAAACACCTACACAACAATTCCACACAAAGTATGTGTTACGGCTTGGATCTAAACATCCCCAAAGTCTCATGTGTTCGGAGGTGGGGCTTTCAGGGGGCAGCTGGATTATGGAGGTGCTGCACGCATGGGTTGATTCACTGATGCACTCATGTGCCTGTAGGAGGTGTGGCCAATTGGGGAGGGAAAGTCACCAAGGGATAATCTGAAAGGGCGTATTCTGACCCGAGGCCTCCCTTCTTTCTCTGCTTCCTGCCTGTCATAGGTTGGGTAGCTTTCTTCTGCCTTTCTCTTCCACTGAGCCACTTTTGCCTTGGAGACAGTCTACCATGGACTAAGCCCTCTGAAACCATGAGTCAATATACTTCTCCTCCTTTAAATAATGAGTGTTGAGTATTTTGTCCCAGCAATAGAAAAGTGACTAATATAGTGTAAGGTTTTATATCTAGATGTTCTCTAGAGTCTCATGTACTCTCTCTCTTCTTTTTCTCCTTCTCCACCTCTTCTTCTTGCTCCTCCTCCTCCTCCTTCTCCTCCTCCTTCTTCTCTCTTTCTTGGCTTCCTGGCCTGGCCACCATGATGTGACCAGATTTCCTCCACCAGACTCTTCCTCTATCCATGATGCCTGGAACCAGTTGACCATGCGAGGACTGAAATTCATAAAACATGAGCCAGAATGAACCTCTCCTTTTACTTGAGGATCGGATAGATTGTCCAAGGCAAAACAAAAGTAACTATCTTTGCAGTAAAGCATATTACTAGGACAACTGCCAGTATGTGACTAGAACCTATAGGTTAGTCAACAGTGTGACATGATGTAGGTTTGGGATAAGGCAAAGTTTCATTTTTAGGAAATACACACTGAAATGTTTACAGAGTAAAGGATCACATGTCTGTAACTGACAAACAAAAGCTCAAGTAATTAATACATAGCAACATAGGGTAGGAAAGCAGGAGAGAGAAAGCAAGAAAAAGAACAACGTTTAGAACACAAATAAAAATGTTAATAGCTGGAGAATCTGATTAAAAGATGTATGGTGATTCTTTGTGCTATTTTGGAAAGTTTCTGTGAGTCTGAAATTATGTAAATATGAAAAGCCAAAGTGCAAGGTCGTGGGTTCAATTCTCAAGAAAAAGAGAAGTAAAAAACAAGAATTCAGGGGGCTGGGGATTTAGCTCAGCGACATAAGCACCTGCCTTGTAAGCAGGCAGTCGTGAGTTCGATCCCTGGTACCGGTAAAAACGAAAAAGACAAAAAAAAAAAAAAAAAACCAAGAATTCAGAGATACATAAGGTCACCTAGAAAACAGGTTTGGTGCTTCTATAGTTAGTACTGGGGACAGGGCAGATTTTAAGGCCCCGAGGTCTGTACTATTTGAGGGGTTGAAGAAGTTTACTGAAGATCAGAAAGTTGAGAGGAGGATGGACCTGGTATTAGGCACCTTCTTGAAAACGAAACAGAAATGCAGTCATACTGACTCTCCCTTTACACCTCTGAGTATCCCTCAACTCCAAACACCTTCAATTTGACATACGCACCAACTTTTGATGAGTAATTTATGACTTCAGACTAATTACCATGTAGCACAATTTTGTGTAACACTGAATGACATAATATCCTTGTTGTAAGATTAATAAGATTCAAACTGTAATTAAGCCATTGCCGTCACCATGTGGCTCAGTTTTAATAGTTTAATGTTCACATGCTTATTTATGCCTTTATAATGTCAAAAAATTGAGAGATTAGAGCTGGGCTTTTGTCTTGGGTGCTTTTAGAGATGCTGTATTGTTTTTGGGTCCTTTCAGGTTAAGAAAGCCAAAGTGGATAAAAGGCACCATAATGTAAGGTTGCAGGCTTTAAAGTCAGTCAGCCAAGCAGCACAGCCAGAGTTCAAACACAACCATTCCCTTTAGCAGGGCGCATGTGGGCGAGCGGCCTACGATCGGAGGCAGAATTGGGTTGCAGGCCTGGCTTTCAATCAGACTTGTTTTCTGATGGATCCTTGAATCTAAGCATGGAAGATCAAGTATGCTTTCACGTAACAGAGGCTCAGATATGAACTTCCAGCAGACTCTGATGAGCTAGCGTTCCTGATTTCCCTTGCAGAACACAGCTCCACGCCTCCTGCAAAGGGAGCCATCCCTCTGTAGAACACGCTTTTCTCAAAGCCAGTTGTTTTTTGTCAGTTGTTCCGGGTTAAAAACGAGCACTTTAATTAAATGGTAACTTGAAAAGTATGAGTGAGCTGGACTTCCGGGAGAACATGGCGGACAGATAACAGCAACTACCGGAGGCTCTCTGAAAAACTAGGCTCAGAAGCCAGATATGGTAGGGACTAAAGAGACATAAGCAGGTGGAGTTATGCTCTGCTGACTCAGGAACGAACTCGGCTGAGAGAAACCAACTTGGAATGCAGTCCTGGTGCTAAAACAGGAACAGAAAAGTCTCGCTGCTGAGGCTGGACCCTGTGCCATTGGAAGCCGCGATTTGGGTTTCCCGCCGCGCGGTGGCTGGCTGCCTCTACATTGGCTCGGCAAGGAGAGAGACGCGCAGAAACTCTGAGAACGGGAGTCTGCGAACGGAGTCGAAAACAGGATGGGCAGAGAGGCATGTTCTGACTTGTGGCGAGGTGAGTGAGAGAAACTGACACTCCACCACAGTTTGACTCCAGTGGACTTTCTGGGCCCGAGCAGTCCTGCGGGAGCAGGGCGCGGTGGAGACTCCAGCCACACATTCCCCTCTCCGGCGGGATTGGTGAAAAGTGCCTGGCCTGCGTGACGCTGCCGGCGGACCCCGTAGGCTGGCCCAAACCAGATTCCAGAGCCCGACAGAGGCCGGGAGGGGCGGGTCTCCGCGTAGGCTGCCTGGTGCGCAGCGGTGAGTGGGAACACCTAACCGGCGCAATTCGATCAGGCTGTGGCTGACAGGGAGAGAAGCTGGGCCTCTCATATAAGCTTGCATATATAAGGAACAGAGAATATGGGAAGAGGCAGCAACAAGAAAGGCTCCTCGGCCCCCAATTCTGAGAAACAGGCAATAGCGGACACCGCACCAATACACATAAAGCACCATATAGAGAGCCTCATAGACCAATTCAGGAATGAAGTTATCAACGACCTGAAGCTAGAAGTATGCAAAATAGTTAGAGAAATGCTAAGCCCCACCCAAGAAAAAACAGATGGTGGAATGGAAGAACAGAAAAAGAGGGGAGAATTGTTTGATGGAGAAAACAGGGAAAGCATAGAATACGCGAAGCAGGTTCAAAGGGACTACCAAGAAACTAAGAAGTCTATCCAAGACTGGCATAACAGCTTGAAAGAAACTAAGGACAGACTATCTGAACTGGAGGGCAGAATTGTAATATGGGAGAATGAAATGAAAAACTTCTTAAAAATAACAAAGAAACAAACAGCAATAATACAAAGACAAGAAGATGATAAGAGGATCCATAACTTAAGGATTAAGAACATAAAAGAAGAAGTAGGGACACAAACAAATGAACTACAAAAGCTACTCACAGAAATAATCCAGGAGAATTTTCCTAATTTAGCAAAAGGTAAAGATACTCAGATGTATGAGGCATACAGGACCCCAGCTACCTACAACCCAAACAGAGCAACACCCAGGCATATAATAATAAAAATTCCAGAAATTCAATACAAGAACAGAATATTAAAAGCTGTCAGAGACAAGAAACAGATCACTTACAAGGGAACACCCATCAGAATTACAGCAGATTTCTCTGCACAAACCATCAAATCACGAAGAGCGTGGGGGGAAATAATTCAAGCTTTGAAAGATAATAATCTCCAGCCAAGACTGAGATATCCTGCACAACTGTCCCTGGAAATTGATGGAAAAACAAGGTGCTTCCAGGATAAAGAGGAACTGGGAGAATTTGCAACCACCAATTCAACTCTACAGAGAGTATTGCAGGATATTCTAAAAAAAGAAAAATACAAAGAATCCAGAAATAGTGGAGGCCACAACTAATGGAGCAGAGAACAAAGTGAAGAAGACAAACTGACAGCTACTAACAGAATAAGAGCTCAACAGAAATGAGGCAGAGAAGATTGGATGATAGGAACAGCTATTTTGGAGAAAATGACATCTTAATAGGTAATACTGATTTAGTATCATCTTGTTTTGAAGTCTCATCTAGCTTTTGTCCTTCTGTCTCCAATGGTCTAAATAGGTTGTATCTTACTGGATTTTATTATGTATGATAGTATAAGCAAAAACCTTTTAAAGACAAGGAGATTATACAGAAACCATTATTCATTTTCTGTTAGTCGATTCTAAATACTCTGTAATGCTGTCATTCTCTTAAATGGTTTTACATTGTTTTGATATACTTAATGCTACAGTATACGAAGTTGTACTCAAGGATTTCAAGGAAAGAGACAATATGGTAACTACTTTTAGGTCAGGATTATCTGGTGGTGAAACACTATTCTGCTTAAATGGTTATGTTTTGATCTGCGCTGTTTCGTTGTTATGCCCTCTTTTATCTCAATCTCCACTCCATTATTTACTTTTTTAATACTTTTTAAAAAATTTTTATCCTTTTAATTAAAGAAAAAATATAACAGGTTACTATATTATAGTAACCCACTTTGACTTTCCATTACCTCGATTTAAAGCCCTGTATTACTCTCACCATCTGGTTTTTAACTGATGTTCCCCTATTCTGTTTTGCTGGATAGTATCAGGTTCGAAAATTTAGGCATCAGCTGTGAAGATAGTGAGATTCATTATAACGCCCATTCTCGTTGACTTTTATCTACTTTTGAAGACCTACAATGTCTCCAATGGTTTGGTTTTGTCGGTTTTGTTCTTTACTGTTTTGTTCAATTGTATTATAACTAATGGTATAGGCAATTCTATTAGAGATAGCGGGAGACATTATGGTAACCATTGATTATCACCTTGTATTATGTTTTCACATTATCTATTATGTCCACCCTTTTGACTTGACCGATTCTGTTCTGTTATGTCACATTTGGTTTTACTCTCTTCCAAAAAAGTAATAAGAACCGTGAGAGCAATGAAACCCAAAATGTGTAATAGTCATTGTACAAAAGAGAGGAAAAGAAAGTGCTCTAAACTATATAACTGCATGTATATTTATGTGTATAAGATAGAATATAATATCACAGAGTTTTATTGGATCATTGAACAGAACTGTTTGCAGTATCATAGATGGAATGTCCACTTTACAAGCTTTAATTTTGTGACTTGAACAATTATTTCTAAGATGACAATATGTAATCCATTAACTAGTAATTTCCTACTGTTCATTTTTTTTCTGCAAATCTGTATAACTTGTACCCTTTCTCTGCTTTTTTTTTCTTTTCTCCTTAAATAAAATTTAAAAAAAAATATTAAAAAAAAAAAAAGAAAAGAAAAGTATGAGTGAGCTACATCTATGTGAAATAAAGTTGACTAGCTGGAGACAGTCATGGTAAATTGCTAAACACAAAAACATTCTGCTGAATTGTGTGTGGATGGGAAGAGTGTGTAGTGTGTGGAAAAGTGGCTTTGCAGACGTTGCCCAGGTTTAGCAAATCTGTAATTAGAAGTTAGAGTGAGGTGTTGTGGGTGTGATGTAAGTTAAAAAAAATAAAAGACACAGCATGTCAAGTAGGGACGCGAATGCCTCGGGCTTGCCTGAGGCTCTGGCAATAGAGGAACTCAGGCGAGGTTGAAATTGAAGTAAAAGGTGCCAGGCGCAGTGCCTTGGGTGGCTCCCAGCTGGTGACTGCCAGGACTTCTGGGAAGGCCTAGCCAGCCAGGGACCAGCCCGGCAGCAACCAGGAAAAGGCAACCTCACTGTTATGCAATGAGCACCCCAGGCATGCTCTTTGTCATTCAAGACAGCCCAGTTGCCCATACCTCCCCTGCCCTGGGCTTGGTATGCCCAAGAGCATCAGTCCTTTCCACAGGAGCATGAGATGCCCAGCTCTCTGCCAGCACTGGTCAGCCTCTTTAACCTGGCCTGTCGTGACTGCAAGGGTGTGTGTCGATGTCCGCTCCCGGCCGGCAGGAAGGACACACGACAAAGTCTGGTAGTGGACAACCTTTTCTTTTTATTTTTCTTCTCCGTACAGCCTGCCCTGGGTTCTCCCAGCTGAAGCCTCCTCTGGTCCGCTCCCCGCGGCTCCTTTTGTGCTTCAGTCTGCCCCAAAGCCTCTACCGGTCCGCTCTCCGCGGCTCCTTTTGTGCTTTTACTTCTGGGCTTCTACCTGGCTTCTTCTTCCGCCCAGGGGTGGCACCGGTATATATACGGGTACAGTGTCCAATCATGTTAAAGTAAGCAAGGCAAGCTGATTGGCTAACATCATCAGTTGCCAGGCAGACTATATTGTTGAGCGGGTTGTTTACGCGGTAAGCAGGAAACTAACATATTCGATGGGAGGGGTAATCTACCTCAGGCTTTGCTCTTTACCACAGGCCGCACGTCCGCCACGCAAGGCGAGCTATCACAGACGCGGCTCCCAACATCTCCCCCTATTTTATTTTTTATGAATGTGCGCATCGTAGCCCTTCCTGGACTGGGTGTAGAGGCTTATGCCCTATGTGTAGGTCCACCGTAGGTCCTTGGCTTAGACCCTGGTTGGCCATGCCATGGTCTGCCAAGGCCCTGAGGCCCTCGTCCTTTTTCTAGGGCCAGGCACAAACTGGACGGAACCTGGATGCACACAAGCTTGCACTCATTTCCTCTCCGTAAAGAAATCCCCTCGGAGAGAAATTTAGACCTGGGCAGCATCTAACAGTCCAGCGGCTTACGTGCAGGATGGGGTAGGGCCTGGCTTAGGTTGAGTCGCACCGGGGGAGTACGCTCTTACCCGTCATTGACTCTCCTACACTGCTGTGTATTGTCACCTTATGGAGGAGAATGAGGGATGCCCGCCATATCTAGACTCGGTCGTGGGCCAATTGAGCAAGCCATGCATATGCCTGAGGATCTTCTTGTCCATTTTGGGCTACCGCTATTTCTATTTATCTTATTGGTTGGTCTGTGATGGATCTCCAGTAGGGCAGGTCTGATCTTTAGTCGAGGGCTTTGTTGCCCGTGTCAGTCTCTCCGGTATCCACAGTGGTTCTCGTCCCGGTTCCTGTGGGAAAACACAAACCGCGCCTCGGTTCCAGCTGACCACTGGATCCGGGCCCATCCATTGTCATGCCATAGATAACCGCGCCTTTGGAGGCAGGCCTTGGCTTACTCCCCCTTTTTGTTTTTTATTTTTTATTTTTTATTTTTATCTTTTTCGTTTTTTTTTTTTTTTTTTTTTTTTTTTTTTTATTGGTACCAGGGATCGAACTGGCGATTGCCTGCTTACAAGGCAGGCGCTTATGCCGCTAAGCTAAATCCCCAGCTCCCATTTCCTCGACCGGCGTTTTTCTCAGCCTGCTCGGCAGAGAACTCTGTGTACCAGGCTCGCCAATCCAGGTAACTACCCGAGGGCAGACACGCCTTTGCCAGCTGAATCCAGTCCGCGGGGGTGAGGGGCCCAGAAGACAGATTCTCCAGCATGGCAATGATGTAAGGCGCAGTCGGCCCAAAGGTTGTAACTGCATTTTTAAGTTCTCTAATCTGCTTTATCTCAAAAGGCTCCCATACATTGCGTCCCTGGCCCATAGCTACTTGTACAGGAAATATCCCGTAGGGGCCACTATCTATCCCAGGTGGATGTACCTCATGAGACAAGCGTCCCCCCTGCCAAAGCCGCCTGTAAAAATACCGACCCGCCGGCGGCGGAGCATAAGACAGCGGCCGTGATTGGGCGGAAAATGGGGGCCCGTGCATCACTTCCTGTTCTGGCGAAAGGGGAGAGAGCTCCCAGGCGGCCGCCTCGTGGCGAGGAATCGCCTCCGGAAACGGCCCCCAAGGTGGGGCGGAAGGCTTTGCCTCCCTCTCGCGCCGGGGAGCGCTCAGGAGCTCTCTACTCCTCCGCAGACCAGGTTGAGCAGAGCGCAATTCGCGGGGCAACACTGGAAAAGAACCCTGCGACTCCTTATTGAGCGATTTAGGCTCCTGACAGCTGGTCTCTTTGGCCTCCTTGCCATTTAACTTTCCCTCGTCCTCGGAGTCAGACGACTCCGAGGCTAGAGCCCCGTCCCCCTCCTTAGCATCCTTGTTCCCCTTGACGGACCCCTCTCGGGAGCTCCCTGACTGGGCCTGCTCAGATACCCTGCGTACTTTTGTAAGCTCTTGAGAGCTTTCTCCACAACCACCCTCGCTCTTAGTGTTGCTACCTAACATGTTTCCCATCTTTTAATATGTTACTCACCGCGTGAGGCCCAAGGAATCTGCCACTTACGCGTGAGCCTGAGGGGAGTCTAAAAGCCCTGTAGGTGCGCGCCACCCAGAGCCCAGGCTTATCCCCAACTCACCTGTCTCGCAGCTCTGTACTGGAGCGTTGTCCACTTCCACGTCTCGGGGGTGATCAGTTCCCCGTACGGGCCACCAAATGTCGATGTCCGCTCCCGGCCGGCAGGAAGGACACACGACAAAGTCTGGTAGTGGACAACCTTTTCTTTTTATTTTTCTTCTCCGTACAGCCTGCCCTGGGTTCTCCCAGCTGAAGCCTCCTCTGGTCCGCTCCCCGCGGCTCCTTTTGTGCTTCAGTCTGCCCCAAAGCCTCTACCGGTCCGCTCTCCGCGGCTCCTTTTGTGCTTTTACTTCTGGGCTTCTACCTGGCTTCTTCTTCCGCCCAGGGGTGGCACCGGTATATATACGGGTACAGTGTCCAATCATGTTAAAGTAAGCAAGGCAAGCTGATTGGCTAACATCATCAGTTGCCAGGCAGACTATATTGTTGAGCGGGTTGTTTACGCGGTAAGCAGGAAACTAACATATTCGATGGGAGGGGTAATCTACCTCAGGCTTTGCTCTTTACCACAGGCCGCACGTCCGCCGCGCAAGGCGAGCTATCACAGACGCGGCTCCCAACAGGTGTGAACACCCTGCAGCCACAGCTGAGCCAGCCTTGGCCCTGGGGGCAACTTAGAGCCCAGACAAGGACTGCAGACTGGGGGTGGGGCCCTGCCTGCCCCAGAGGGGTTCTGGGAACTGCACTGCTCACTCAACGAAAAGCTGACCCTGGACTTGAGTGTGAAGAAGTCCCCGAAGAGGCTGCCCCCATCAAGGTCCTAGTCCTGCAGTGCATTCCAAGCCCTCTGCAGCTGCAGATGGGCCATTCACGAGGAGCAGTGCTGAGTTTACCAGGCTTAAAAAGGATGGTCACAGAGGCAGCCAGACGCCAGGTACTGTGGAGTCTGGGCCAAGGACCAGAGTGATGCAGGGGACCCTCCCTGCCAGAGGAGCTGCGGGAGTGGTTTGAGATGGCTGGTTTGTGGAGTCAGGCTACATGGCAAGACTACCAGGCTGGGGAAAGCCTGCTGGGCAGGCTGCTGTGCGAGCTGCAGGGCTTCATAGGCATGCAGCAGTTTCTATACCCACGTGGTGAGGGCCAGTGCCACTTTCATGCCCACACACCTGTTGAGGGAGCGACTCTTCTCCAGATGCCCAACCCCTCCACAGATTGCTGCTGCAGGAGCGCCAAGGACAGCCATGTCCCACCACGTGTCAGAGGAGCAAGAACTTCGGAAGCATCCCCTGTGTGACCATGCCTCATGGGTGCCAAAGCTGCTGGCTTTGCTTCAAGCTGCCCAAAATCTGTCCTGCCCTGCTGGATCTACAGAGTCCCGACTACGTCTGCCACCAGCTGTGTAAGTGTGGGCAGACCCAGTAAGCCACCACAGCCATGTGACGAATGTCAGGTGACCTTGCCACTGAGGCTGGAACCATGTCTCTCTCACAGTCCAATGTGGCAGAGATGAGCCAGGGGCCCCAGCCCTGGCTCAGCAATCACCGGTCTGCAGGATCAGGAAGCCCAGGAGGAAGCCACTAGGAAGCTCTGGCCCAGAGGCACCTGCAAAGGGTCGGAGGGGTGGGGGGCCCCTGCCCTCTCCCTCACTGTCAGCACCAGCCCATCAGGCCCTACCCTGGGTGTGTCTTCCATACCCAGCTGGAAACCACTTAACTCAATGACCTGCACTGCCCACTCCAAACCTACCCATCACTGCTGGACGACCAATGCCATCCTCTGTAGCACTGTTGTGAGTGACACTGGGATGGTTATAGGTCCCTGTACCCCTCCTGTTGTCCATCCCTTTGGAGTGTCCTCAGCCAGGCTCTTCCACAGGCCACCAGCTGGACTGCGAGCCTTGAGCTGCTAACTTACAAACTTTGACTGCCAAGAACCCTTTTTTCTCCTTCCCCACAGAAGATCTGGCTGCTGTTGCCTTGCTGGTGACCTGGGCAGGTGCTATACCCCTCTCTAGCCCTGGATTCCTATTGGTAGGGCTGTAGGATGGTTCGACACCCATGTGATGAGGTCTGCCCCTGGCTCAGGAAAGCCCTCCTTGACCTTTTCCAGGGTCTTGAGTAGGAGGCAGAGGCAGGAGAACCTCCCTCGAGAGTCTGTCTCAGGACTTGGCTGTCCTGGAGAAGCACCTCGAATAATGTACACACTCACATGCTTTTCTCTCAGGCCTGCAGCAGCACCTGGACATAGCCCAGCCTGGGGCCAGGGTTCTTTTTGGCCTGTGCCTGCTCTGAGAGGCTTCAGGCCTGTCCTGAATTGATAATGTCTTCCTGAGCTGCCTCCCTCACCTCAGGACATGTTTTCTGGAAGCCAAGCAGCTGCAGGGACAGGGCAGTCAGACAGTGGCAGGCAGTAGCTTAGTCTTGGAAGCCTCTAAATACCTGGACCAGCGCCCTCCCCAAGTCAGAGCCTTTCGGTCAGCCAGCCAGGCCTGCTGTGGCCACTGTACTGCAGAGTGCTAAACTGGACTTTGGGGTGGTGGGCTTGGCCCTTGGCTTTATTTAAGGGTTTGAGGTGTGCCTGCAGACCTGAAAGGAGTATATTAAAACATTTGAGCAGTTTTTAAAAAATTTGAAATTAAAATGTTAAAGACAAATTTACTTCATTTTAAGGCTTTCCCCACATTCCACAATGTTTTGATGTAGTACTGACATACGCCTCAGATCAAAGAGGGAAAGAGCTATACTGCATTTTGAAGGGAAGGCTAGTAATAAATAGAAACTGTTTGGCAAATAGGCGCATATGCTCCCAGAACGTTTGCATGCATCTCTCTCCCAGGGTCTCTCACTGAAACTGTCCAGTGACTTGAAGGTGTCTGTGCTAAGGATCCCTCTGCTGAGACTTTAAGTGGTCTGTGGAGATCCCGGCCAGGGGGATGGTCTAGCTGCTCAGGTGACCCTAACTTTCCTCCAGGATTGAGTGCCACCTCTCCACAGTATTTGCTGTTCAGGCCCCTGGGGTCTGTGTCTATGTTTGCAAGCACCAGAGGGAAAGTCTTAGTGTCCACCTGGCTCCTTACCAAAAAGCCAATCAGGGGGCTGTGTAGGAGTCCCTGTGCTGGGCTCAGGAGTCTGGAACTCCAGAGGGAGAAGTCTAGACCTCCTTTGCAGAAGAGCAGAAGAAGAGCCACAGACAGTCTACCAATGGCACTGAGGTGAGCCCCAGGTAAGAGGCTCTGAAAGGGTGCCATGAGAATGCCCAACCAGTGTACCGCAAAGAGGCATCCGATGATAACAGTCTTAAAAGAGAAGTTGTTTGTTTTCCTACCAATGGACAATGAGATATTCTCATGTAGCTGATTTTTGCTGTGTGGTGGTTACATTCTATAAAGTCAGTGTGAACACTAAATTAGTGAATACGAAGCCTTTGTTCCTAGAGAGGACCACAGGCTGGGTTCGCGAGTTTTTGGCTACAACATTTTCATCGACCAATCAGCTGTGTTATGTGTTTCTGTTTAAGGACACGTCTTTAATATACTGTTTATTCACTAGCATTGAGTTCTCAGCCAGCAGCACTGTGACCTGTGCTGGAGTGAAGCATATTGAAAAACGTGTGTTTTCTCCACGAAGCACACTCTAGCTTTTGTGCCGAGAAACCCTAGATAGAATGTCAGTGCTCTGAGTAGGGGCCATTTTAAATGGTGAAAACATGGATAAAAAGCATAAAATGTGGAAAATGTAGCATTAGCCACACGTTATTTATAAAAGTAGAAGAGAGAAAGCAGAGAATCAGCTCAATGAGAATGTGTGTTGGAAGACAAGTTTCCCTGCTCTGCGATGTATGTACCTGTAACTGCCTGGCAAAGCACCCTGAGTGTGAGTGACAGCAGGTGGGTGAGTTCACAATGTGCACCTGCAAACATAAGGAAATGCCATCCACAGCTCTGTACGCTCCCCTCCACAGGCCAGTCCTATTCTTTCCTTTCTTCAAAGGCCTGCCGACCCTTTCGAGGCAGCCTTTATTGACTTTCAACCTGCCGCTGATCATTCCATTGTGTACTTTTTAGAAAATATTATTGAGACAATTCAACTGACCAATCAGTGAATACCAATGAAGTATTTTAAAGTACCTTGCAGAATGGGATGTATATTGGAAAAACAATGTAAGTCGCGTCTTCCAAAACAGCCCCTGTCTACGCATTGATAGTTAGAGAAAGGAAAGCTAAGAACAGAAATGAGGATAATGGCCGAGTGCTGTTTCAGGTTTGGTTTAGAAGAATTGCACACCTTGCAATGTGCTGTGACTAATGGTAAAGGTCTTAAAGCTTTCTTGGGAAATGGAGTTTCCGTGGGATTTGAAGGAGAACAGACAAGCCCAGGGAGTCAGAGGACAGACGTGTTCAGGTTACATGAATGCTGCTGAGCAGTGGGAGGACAGTGGCTGCTGATGAGTGAGAATACAGGGGGAGCCTCTGCTAGGAGTTAAGAGCAGCGAAGCTGGGGTCTGGGGATTTAGCTCAGCGGCATAAGCGCCTGCCTTGCAAGCAGGCAGTCATGAGTTCGATCCCTGGTACCAATACAAACGAAAAAGACCAAAAAAAAGCTAGGAATGTACTTGTCTTGTGTGCAGGAGAGACTGGATATCAGTGATTATGGAGATATAAAATATTCCAAAACAATCACTTGGTACTAATGATTAGAATATATAATTTGTTAATGATCTGTTATTATAAACAGTATTAATAGACTCTTTGTTTTGTTTTCAAAATTCTGACAAAATCCCATTGCATGTGAAATACTACAAAGAATCAACAACTAGAGTTGCATTTTATTAAAAAGCTTTTATACAGGAAAAGAAATCACAATGGAATTAAAGGACAATGCAGAGAGTGGGAAAAAATTTTAGCCAGTTGTTCCTCAAAGGACTAATATCCAGAACACATAAAGAATTGAAAAAAGTCAGATCCCCCAAATTTAAAGACCAAATCCAAAAATGGGCATCTGAGATGAATACATGCTTCTCAGATAAAAAGTACAAATGGCAAATAAATATATGCAAATATATGACCGAACATCACTGGTCATTTGAGAGATGCAAATTAAAACACTGCTGAGATTCCATTTCACTCCAGAAAGCTTAGCTGTCATCAAGAAGTCAGTCAATAACACAAGCTGGAAGGGCTGTGGAGAAAAAGGAACTCTTCCTCACCATTGGTGGGAGTGTAGACCTATGCAACCACTGTCAAAACCAATGCACAAATTCCCCAAAAAGCTAGGACTAGAGTCCCATTTGACCCAGCTGGTCTTCTTGGGTATCTTCCCAAAAGAAGTAAAAGCATCATACCATGCTGATATATGTACACCTATGTTTATAATGGCACAGTTTGTAACAGCTAAATCTTGGAAACAACCCAAATGCCCATCAATTGATAAACAGATAAAAGAGATGTGGGGTTTTTTAGTACACTGGAGTACTACTCTGCCATAAATACAGATAAACTTGAGACATTTCTAGGTAAATGCATGCACCTTGAGACCATATTCTTAAGTAAAATAAATTGGATACACTTGTGTAAATATCACACTGACTCTGTGTTGTGAGACACTGAAAGTGTAAATAAGAACCAAAATGTATAAAAGAAATCATGAAATAAGAAATTGTGCAAAAGGAAATGGGAACTAGGAAGGAGGAAGGGGGAAAAGAAAAAAAAATAATAAAAGAATCATAAAATGGAAACAAAGCTTTGTGAATAAGAAGGGGAAGATGGGTTGAAGAGAGCGGAGGGGTTTGGGAAAAAAGAGGAATCCAGATATATCATATAGAGGTACAAATTCCATACAACAAATGTCATCAGTATGTATATGTAAATTATACCAATAAGCTAAATAAAAAATATATAAATAAAAGCTAAATAAAAATATATAAAAATGATAAAACCCTGGCATTAAGAAATGCATATTGAAACAGATGGTATCTTCTATTGAAATGAAGAATCTTATGGGAGCACCTCCATGCACGTGATCTGTGGTAGACTGAAATATGGAACTATCTTTCTGCAGCCCATGACTGTAGTTTAGAAACTTCAGTACTCTCTGATTAGAAACAAAATAACCACTGTATTAGATTTGGTTATGACTCGTGTCTAGATGTCCCCCCAAAGCCTCATGCAGTCACAGGTGGGGCCTTTCGAAGGCGGCTGGATTAGTGTGTGTGATTCTTGGACTAGGGTGTGTGATGCTGGGTCTCGGATTAGGGATGTGATGCTGGGATTATGGGTGCCCCAAGCTGGGTGTGGACGGCACCACCCAAAAGGCGGGTAGCTGGATGGAATGTAAGGGATGGAAGAAGCTGCCTGCTACTGTGCTTCTCGGCTGCCTGCTGCACCGCCAACTGTTTCTCCTCCACTGTGCCCCTGTGCGAGGCCACTCTGCCTTGAAACCAGCCGACGATGGACTGAAACCTCCACACAAACTTTGGTATCCTACTTACTTCCTTGTAAATTCTACAAGGTAGCACAGTGTTTGGATTCCGGCAAACAGGTGACCACTTAGAAGTGGGTGTCCACAGTGACTGAGGTTAGTCCTATTTCTTGGATGAGTGAGTGGCACCTATTGAGCAGAAACATAAAGGGAACACGCAGTCTGTCTTTAACGCAGCTATACTGATTGGGTACTTGCTAAGCACCAAGCAGGGAAACTGAGATAGTAAGAAAGAATAACCACTGCCATTCCTGCATGGTAAGCACTGTAAGCTTCAGCAGAAAGCATTTCTTTCAGGTTGGCCACCCTGACCTTCATTTTCCTGGACGGAAAATGTGACTTTGAGAAACAGTACTTGCTGGGTTATTCCACTTCACAGCCACTCACCCCCAAACCGATGTCCTCAACTTGGCCATGTACATCCCAAGGAAGTTAGTTACCCTGTAATGCTAAGAACGAAGTGAGACCCTGAGCACCAGTCCAGTCCATCTACTCTGGAGGACTCCAGATGTCGGGGCGGGGTGAGCGGTTTTAAGAGCATCCATCCCGTCTCTAACGCCTTGCGCGGTTAGGTCAGAAGGACAGGAAAGGCGAGAGGTGTGGCGGACCCTCTGAATCCTCTCCCCATCTTCGTCCATCCTTAGGGGAGGACGTCGGAGCCTAGGCTGCCTGAGTCTCCCACGGTGCCCGCAGTCCCCAAGTTTCCTTGCTTTCCCAGCCCTGCGCGACTGCCACACCAAACACCAAACCTTGGGCAGGAACCAAAACGGTCACTTCCCCGCCCTCCGGGCGCAGTATGCAAATCCGAGCACCAGGAAGTGGCCGGGACCTCTCGGCCGAGCCCAGCGACAGCCAGTTCCTCTCCCACCGAGCGGGGCCGCGCTGCCACTCGCTGCCCGGCCCTGGCGCCTCCGGCAGCCGCCACCCCGGCCCGGAGCCCGCGTCCCCGGCCCGCGCCCCTCCCCAGCCGGGCCCCGCCGCGCCCCCCGCTCTGAACCCGAGGCACCACCGTGGAGCTCCGGCGCTGCCGCCCCGAAACTTTCACGGCGAGCGGGTGAGTTCCGGGCTGGACCCCGGGAGGTGACGCCGGGTGGACGCGCGGGGACAGCGGCGGCGCCGGGTGCAGCCGGCCAGCGGGCTGGCTGGGGACCGGGCTGCGCTGCGGGCCGCGGCCTCCGGGCGCCCGCCCCGGGCCGATCGCGTCTGGGCGCCGTCCGCGGGTGGCCGGCCCGGAGCCCGGGGCCAGCGGCGCCGCAGGTGTCCGCCCGAGCGCGCAGGGGCGTGGCGGGAGGCGCCGCGGTCCGCTCGGGCCACTCCCCGCGCGAGGGTGGGCAGCCTCAGTCCGCGGGCGCGCGACACCATCCCGGTGGGGACGCCTCGGTGGACGGTCCGGGCTGCCCACTGGGCGCCGGGTCCCCCGAGGTGATGCCGCTGCGGCCGGGACCTCCCCGAGCCCGCGGCCGCTGCCCTCCTTGCGGCCCCGGGCAGGATGGTGACGTCGAGCGGCCGCGGCGGGTGCTCAGCCTCCTGCAGAGCCGGGCTCTCTCCGCCTGCAGCCCGGCGGCCCGATGCCCCGCCGGGAGGAAGCAGGAGTTATTTTAAGAATTCAGAGGTTGCCTTTCCTTCGCGTGGGGGAAGGGTGCAAGTTCCCACTTTCCCGAGCCGTCTGCGCGCTTCTCCGAGCTCTCTGCAATGGGGCTGCTCTTTGTAGCCTCCCCACTGCCCCCCGGACTTGTGCCTGTGTCTGCGTTTCGTGTGAGTGTGAGTGTGTGTGTGTGTGTGTGTGTGCGCGCGCGCGCGCGCTCGCCCAAATCCATCTTAACTTCTCGCCACCCTGAAACCCAGGTTGGAACCTAGGCCTCACGGTCTCTCAGCCGTGTGAAATCCTGCCTGGGTCTCCACACCTTGGAGAGAGCTTAGGCTGCCAGGAGCCCGGGGACACCCTGGGCATCCTGTAAACACTGCCGTTATTGTTGTTCACTGCAGTGCATTTTGTCTATGCTAACAAGACTTCTTGGTTCTCCTGTGTGGATGACTTAAACCTAAAACTACATGCTTGATTTAACATCTGGCCTTACTGGTAAATCTGCTTAGAAATTATGTGGGGGATTTTGCTGTCCCTTAGCAGACCTAGCCGCCCAGTGCCCCTCGGAGACAGTGAGCTAATGATGTGGGACCCCTGCTGCGTTGCCTGCTTCGGAGTGGCTGTAGGGTGCTTTCTCTGGAGTCCTTTCTAAGTTACCCAGCTGGGAGAGGGTGGGGTCCACGCTAGGTAGGGCTCAGTCTGTTTCTAGGTTCTGGTTTGGAGGTAAGGGGGGGAAAACGTTTTCCCTCTCAAAGGAATTTAAGGGGAACACTAGAGCTCCTGGTAACCAGGCCACCTTGGCTGTAGATGAGGTGACTCTTCTGAATGAAGCCATAGAGGTTAAGTGGCCAGGAAACCTGGGTTGGTTTCTTTGCTCTTGTGATTTGGGCCAAGTCACTAGGACCACTGACTGAGCCAGGATTTCACTGGGCTCAGAGCAGGAGGCAAACTGTGTTGTATCCACCGGTGTGCAGACTGCATTCACCTCTTAGGAGAGAAGCGCCATGGCACTGGCCTTATCTGTTCTGTCCAAAATGATAGCGAGTGCCTGGTAGAACTTGGAGTTTGTTGGAGATGACCTGAAATAAGGGAGAAAGGCCTGCCTGCCAAGGACTTCTAAGATGAAGCAACTGGGCAGATTCCTGAAGCATTCGGAGCTTTCTGGCCCTCTCTGTCCTGGTCCCTGTAATGGGAATTGCGGGGGCAACGTTGACCACCTCTGCTGTTCAGTGGAATCTCTGCTCTGGACTTGTGCTGGCTCTGTGTTGCTGGGAGAGAGATCTTACTCAGGAGCATTAAGGTCTCCTGCTAAGGTGGCCACCCTCCTTCATCGTGGCATCTTTAATACTGCAGAGGCATGCGAGGACTTCCTACAATCCCTTTCCTACTTGTAGTAACTTATTTTTAGCAAAAAAGTGATTCAGCAGTTTTATGAATCAATGACCTTCAGAGCTTTTGAGTTTCACCTGTATTTAGGAATAAATCACAAAACATCTAAAAATCCAGTTGGTTTTCGTCATTATGCAGAGTTGTAATTTAGCAAAATGAAAAAGTATGACCATACACAGAGGCAAACTGATTTATAAATAAAGACATGATGTGTACAGGCCCATAGAGTGGGGTGCGGTTACAGCTCCCTGGCACCTGCAATGCCTGTGACACATCGTTTGGAGTTAACATTCAAGGGTCACTGTGAGGAACCTTAGAAGGACTTTATTCACTGACACATCAGATTTTCCCTAGGTATTTTTTGATAATGTGGTCTTTGACTTCATTTCAGCTTATGATGGCTCCTGATAGGCAGAGATACATGGGGAGATTCAAGCTTCTCCAAGTCACAGCTTAATTGATACCAATTGGGACAGTAGGTGTACTTTCTGGCTGTTCCTATTTTCTACTTTTGGACCTATAGTTGATACTCAGTTACTTAAAAACAAAGAGGCAAATTTATTATTTAATACACGCTTTAGGAATGAAACAGAACCATACGATTCTCTCGTATCACTTGGTACTTGAATTAACTGCTCAGAACATAAAAGCAAATGCTGTCAGGCTGAGTTCTATCTTCTAGAAATGAGTGTCTGTGTTTTTCAGCATTGATTCCTGTCTGGAGTAGGGAGAGAGGTTGCTGGTAAATGCTAAGGTACCTAGATGACTGCCATTCGGTCAGCTGTAGAGACTGCCTTGGTCAGTACTGTTTAAGTGCTTATCGGTTAATATAAAAGGACTCAAGATGTATTTGGCAGAAGAACTCCTGCTGCCCTAGGCTGGAAGTTCCTCCCTGAGACCACCCCCTTGCCCTGGTGATTGTTTTCAGAATTAGAGCATCATTTGAGGTAAAAACTTAAAGCTAGGAGATGGGCCATAGGACACATAGTAATACAGTGTTTCATTTTCTGACTGAGCTGGGTATAGAGTTCTCTCCCAAGCCAGCATTTCTATAATACACATTCATGGCCTCTCCACTCTGCAGTTTAGTGAAGAGAAGGATGTAGAAGAGGAAGTTTCTTTTTTTCACTCAGAAAAACTGAAATGCTTCTTACAGCTGCACAGTTTCCTGACACTTAAATTGTGAAACCTTGAGTGAACTCTATCATCATTTCTAAAATTTATTTTGAGTAAGTTCTCACTTTGGGGGAGACACCCAAGTATAGAAAATGGTACAGGAATCTACTAATGAGGGATTAGAAATTTTGTAGCAGGCCAGTTCAAAGACCTCGGTCTTTTCTTGTTTTTGGCTTAAATGAGGTGGAAAAACTCTCTTCTAATTTACACTAGCAAGTTTGAATAATTAGATTAAGATTTATCCATGACAGCAAGTACAGAGGCCTATAATATCTTTTTATCCTTCATTCTTGGGTTTCTTCTTCACTTTGGTTCAGGACTGCATTTTTTCTTCTCACAGAGTAAGCCACCAACATTCCCTATTTTCCACCAAGCCATTTCTCAGAAATTGCATTTGTAATCAGGATGTAGTTTCATGATGTTTATTTCTCTGTGCTTTGTTACTCTTCCGTATTTCCAATTCCTCTTCTCTATTCCCCTCTTAGCTCTTTTCCTCCCATCTTTCAAATACTGCGGGAACCAGGAACGGACGTGGTGTGAGCTGGCCAGCTGTGGGTAAAGAATACTCATGAGTCTCATGCTTGTAAATCTTGCATTGTCCACATACTGAGATCCCCAAAGGATGTCCTGTAGAGCTACGCACATGGAGAGAAAAGCACACAGTGACTTTGAGTGGCAGTTTGCTAATGGTCCAGACTCGGTTGTTGTTGAGATATGGAACGAAGGAAAGAAGTGTTCACAGGTGTGCGGCACAGAGGGTCTTTGCGTTGGTCTCGTTTCCTTTTTTACACTTCATGCTTCAGACAAGCCAAACAGTGCTCAGGCTGTGTGTCCCCCTCTGTGTTGAACCACAGTTCTTCCCGCCATCCTTCGCTGACAACAAACCTTAGCTGGTGGGAGCTCCTTGTGAGCATCTCTCTCTGGTTCTCTGCTTCCCCTCTCCAAGTAACACACAGCGGGAGCTGTCCTGACTTTTCTGGGTCCTCTTTTGGTCCAGTGAGAGTCTGTAAGGCGTCTGCACCCTCCCTGTACCTAAAGCTGCACCAGCCTCCTGGTGTTTGGGCCTGTGGGTGCCTCCCTCTTCCTGTAAATCTTAACCCCCACGGGGTGAGGTGAGTGGAGAAATTGGGCTGCTCGAGGCCCTGTGGAGAGGACCACTTCTGCTTTCCATGGGAAAGCTATGTCACCGAGAGAGCAGAACTGTAGCCCCAGGGAGGAGGCCCAAGGGAGGAGGTGCAAGGAAGTGATACTTCCCTGCCCCCCAAGCCCTGCCCCTCGGCCTGGTCCTCGGCTGGGCCCTGCCTTCCTGACCATCCCCCAGTTTTAGTTGGTGGTGGGAGGAGGGAAGGATGGAAAGGGAGTCAGAGAGGATAAGAAAAGAGTCATCTGTGTGATCCCTCCTAGGCGGAGGTCTCTGTGGCTACCCCCTTGATTTGCCAGCAACAGAAAGATGTACATTTTGAAATTCTCCACTGTGGAAACCATTGTGAAACTCTTAAGCAGATATTTTGACGTCTGTTCATGGGAAGTATACAAATTTCCTAACCATAACTCTAGTACTTCAGAGCTATTTTTTAAAACTGCTTAAGCCATGACCCTTTAAATTTCTGGGATACAGTAGTGGTGGTCAAACTTCTTTGGCCACAACCCCCCTACCAACAAAGATACATACTTCATGTGTGCCAAGATGTACATCTGTCTGCATAAACAATCAAAAAAGAAAAAGGCAAAAAAAAAAAAAAATCTGGTGAAGCAGGATATTCAGTTTGTTGGGGTCTAGAGTAGTCTGTCTGAGCCAGTCTAGCAGCCTCCACCAGGCAAATGTCCAGAGGTGAAGCCAGTGATTTTGTAAACCTGGTCCAGGTAAAAGTTTTATTGAACAAATGCCAATTAAGCCGGATGCTTTGGCACACACCTGTAGTCCCAGCTACTCAAGAAACTGAGGCAGGAAGATTGCTTTGAGCTTGAGAGTTCAGGGTCAGCCTAATCACCACAGCACCAGATCCTAGCACAAAAGAATATGAAAACAAACAAACACAAATTAAGACACACCCATGCAGTGGAATTCCTTATAGAGGTCCCAAAAGATACCTTTCAGTTAGACTTCCTCACATGACAAAAAAAAAAAAAAAAAAAAAAAAGCTTAATAGCTGAAGTAGCTGAAATGATACAATTTCTGAAATAAAATATTCACACATGGGACATAACGTATAAGCTCTGTGTATTTTATGCTGAAGTGTTTGGAGGCTGAGTGCGTTTTCCCCTTTCGTACATCTTTATTTTTATTTGTGGTGCTGGATATTGAAGCTGTGTCCTTACACATGCTGGGCAAGTGCTGTACCACTGAGTTGCATCTGCAGCCGTTATCCTTATTTTTAAAAGAACCAGGGT
Organism: Cavia porcellus; assembly: GCF_034190915.1. NCBI lineage: Eukaryota > Metazoa > Chordata > Mammalia > Rodentia > Caviidae > Cavia > Cavia porcellus. The sequence goes on along the minus strand of NW_026947494.1, from coordinate 73,968,578 downwards.
GACACAGGACTTTATTTGTCTATTTTTACATAGGATTTTAGAGTAACAAGATGCAATGAAATGAAGCAGTGTGACTCCTGCAATCATTCAGGTAAAAACAGTCAGCGGGCCTTGGGACCAGGGAAGCGCACACGTCCTCACTGAGTGTCTTTGGGGGGCCCAGCTCCAGGTCCCTCAGTTACCAGTCTGGAATACTCGAGCCCCTTATATAAAACGGAATAAGACTCCTTGTAGTACCTAATGTAATGAAAATGCTATGAAATTAGATGTAAGACGAGATTATTACATCTGGATATATTCAGCACAGATGCCTTTTTGTCCCCTGGAGCTGGGCTGGAATCTAGAGCCTCCAGCGTGCTAGGTGAGTGTTCTATTGTGGAGCCACCGCCAAATCCCAGATGCAGTTTTCTCTGCATGTTTTATGTCTGTGGTTGGTTAAAAAAAAGGAGATGTGGAATGCATGGATATGGAAAGCCAATTATAATTGGGATCAAACCTGTCCTGGGAGCACAGATGTGCCAGGAATGTGGAATGTAGAATGTTTTCTTAAAGCTTTCACTACTGTGTTTGTTTAGTGTTCAGGTTAGCAAACCATTCTCATGCTACTACTCTACTATTATTATTATTCGAGGTGCTAGGGATGGAAGCCAGGGCCTGCCTCAGGCTAGGTAGGTGCTGTACCGCTGAATGTCATCCTGGAGTACATTTTTGGAGTCAGGCAGAGTATGAGGAGTTGAGGTACAAGTTTGCACACGCTGGAAATCTTGAGGAGGGAGGCCTATGTCCATGGGAGAGAAGGTATTAGCAAGCAAGAAGAGGACTGGACCCTGCAGGCAGATCTCTCTGTGCATGAGATCTCTCTGTGTCCCCAGAACTTGCTGTAGGGAGCAGGGATCAGGCTTGTCTGACAGTTGGCTTGGAGAGGCCATGGCTATGATACTAAGTGATGGATTTTACTGCATAAAGGAAAGGGAATCATTGGAGCCTTTCACTGAGAAGCCAATATTTTGTCATCACAGGCAATTTCTTGCTACGTTGTTTCGTAACAAGGCATTTATTATTTAGCTGAAGAATGAAAAGACACTGACACTCCTTTACTGCTTTGACTAGGTAAATCATTAACTGAGAGACTCAGAGGGACTTCCCCAGAGACTAACTTGGAACTAGAATACATTTATTGTGTTTGTTATGAGAACAGAAGGCTTAACCTTGCAGTGATCATCCACAAGTAGCTACACAATACTTGCCCTAAATTATATTGCTCTTGCACAAACATTTGCCTGAATCTCCTTTATGATGGCAGCATTGTTGAAGACATAAGCTATTTGGAGTAGATGTCTAAGTTTCTGTTGGAGGGAGGTTCTTTTTTATTTGATTTAAGAAGAGAGTATGTCATAATGTAGCAACTTGGTGTTGGGATTCTTATGATTTATAACTATCAAAAGCATCACCATATCTTGGAATGGAAATATTTGGTTAAAACCAAGCAACTACCTGCATAATCAAGTATAGCATATTGAGTGTCTGCCACATTCAAGACCTTTGAGGCAATATTCATTTTAAATTTCAGGAGAGATAGTCTAATAGGAAGGAAAGTAGACTTCCAAGTTAGATCTGAGGACCTGTATTCTCCACTTACACTTTTGGGCAAGTTACTTATTATTTCTTCATTTATAAGATGAAGCTAATAATACCTACCTCTCAAATTTGTGATAATGATCAGCAGTAATCTTTAGCATTCTTTCCAGTACGCGGTAGGTGTGCAGTAAAAAGTAGCTGTGTCTCTTGCTGTACAGTCCATTAGACTGCCTTTACGTTGTCTTTTCCATCTTAGAGATGAGGAATTCTGTTCTTTCCATCAATAAATAGATACAGAATAAGGAAGGTCAAGAGTCTAGTGGGAGAAGCAGCCACACCCATGCTCCCCAGCACAGTCACGGTGTGACGCAGCAGCAGGTCTTTGGTGAGTTAAACTTCTAATCTGCACATCCCTAAGTGCCAGGAAGTGCAGGGAGCCCAGGGCTTATCGTTAGGAGTGTAGTCTCGCTCAAAGATGCCCTAAGTAGGGGCTGGGGATTTAGCTCAGTGGCATAAGCACCTGCCTTGCAAACAGGCGGTTGTGAGTTCGATCCCCGGTACTGATTTAAAAAAAAAAAAAAAGTTAAAAATATAAAAATAAAAAAAAAAAGATGCCCTAAGTAGAGAACACATGAGGACATCAAGTGTGTGGCCGTACTTTCTTAGATGTGTGTACACAGAGTTCTGCTTGCAGGAGGAAAGGGCTGTTGCGGTAATGAGATCAGGGTTCTCCAACCAGTTTGAGAAGAAGGAATTTTCCAGTTGGAGACCTCCAAGGGAAAGGCAAAGGTGCAAAGAAGCCTGGGGATTCCAAAAAGGAAAGGAACTCTTTAGCCTGGGCTTCAAAAATGAATGAGGGGCTTCCTGATTGGTAGAGTAAAAGCAAATTCAGTAAATGGATGCATAATCCCTGATTTCAAATGATTTTAATATACAGTGTGAGGTCATTGGTGGGATCAAATGTGGCCCTCTAACTGCTGGTTTTTTGTTTGTTTGTCTTTCTGGATTGCTCTTTTCTTTTCTCCTGCTGATACTGAGGATATTGGACCCAGGGTCTTCTCATGGAGCTGCATCCCCAGACCTTTCATTGTTATTATTTTTTTTTTCTTACGCTGTATTTTGAGGCAGAATCTTGCTGTCACTAATTTGCCCAGATTGAATCCACACTTGAGATCCTCCTGTCTTGGCCTCTCCGAGTACTGGGTTTACAGGCTTGTGTCACCAACCCTGGCTATCATGTTTCCTTTTTCTAACTAAACACTGCGTCCACGAGTCCTCTACCACTGAGCTACATGCCCAGTCTTTTTTATTTGTACTTTTCTAAATTTTGAGGCAGGGTCCCATTAGGTTGCTCAGACTGACCTCAGATTGCAATCCTCCTGCCTCAACTTCCTGAGGAGCTGGATTTACAGACATGTGTCACTTCCCCTGGCCATTTTGACTTTTTGAATTGTTTCAGTTTTTGTATAGTTTCAAATATATAAAAAGGAGATTTTGATGTGATAAATTCCATGATTTCTCAGTATATCCTTTATGTTTTTCAATTATCTTTGAAGTTTTAAATAAATTAAGATAACCCCATACTGAGGGTTTAAGTACAGTTTTCCTTAAATTCCATTTCAGATGGACAATCCTTCAAGAATCTGATAGAAAAACAATTTCCAAATGCTTTGGTAAATGACTCTTAAGTGGTACATTGTTGCTGTGATTATTATTCTTGTTCAACTTAAATTTTATTGTATAATTCAACTTAATCAATGTCTTGCCCCCTTCTGGTACCCAGGGTCAACCACTGGTCTCAACACCACCTACTTTCCTTGGCCTCCAGTATTGAGACCATAGACTTCCTCAGAGTGAAGAGATTTTGGCGTGTGTCTTACACATAATTCTTAGGAGACGGTCGCTTTCCCTTGAACTCTAACTCTCAGATGTTAGTGTCTGCTGTGGGTGATCCTCCTGCCTCAGCCTTCCCTAATAGCTGGGCTCATAGGCACATGCCACTAACAAGGCTATTCTCATAATGTCTGCCTGTTGGTTCTATTTCTGCCCACTGGCCTGTTTTACACATTTGAAGTCTTTCCTTGTTGCATTGGCTGAGTAACTACTCACTGCTGCTACTCACTGTTATAAAGACAGAATGTTCAGAGATATTACCGAGTACCCCCTGACTCCAGCCGTAATATTACCCTTTCTTCCTGCAGAACCAGATTTCTTGAGATGTATCCTCTGTGAGCGTTTCAGCAGTGGTTTTCCAATCCCTGTCCATCACATGGCCCAGACTGGACCAAGGCTCTTGTTCTTGTCCGTGACTGGTTCATGAGCAGATTTGCTTTGGATATGATGCTAATCAATGAAAGAAGTCATGTTCAGTAGATAGTCTTAAAACAAAAAAAGAAAAAAGGACTAGGGAGGGAAGAGAAAAGGGAAGTGAGAAAACAGATGAAGGATAAAGCATGTCAGATGACGAAGAGCAATGTCCGAGGCAAGAAACTGGAAAAAAACCAGTGCCAGTGATCTTGACTGCTAATTCATAACACAGTGTGTGATTTTTCATTCCATGTTTCTTTTAATTACACAGACTGGTGTGAAATTGATAATAAGCTTTCTAATCACAATTTACTTTAAAACATGCATATTTATTGAACACTGTGTTAGGCATTTTGTGTGTGCTTCGGGGAAATATAAACATGAGTAATAAACTCCTGCCCTAGAGGAGTTCACTGTGCTCTGTTGTCTCTGGGTTGTTCACAAACTGGAATGTCAGCAAACTGATTCCCTGGGCTTGCAGACTGAATAGTTACCATCTTGTTGACAAATTATAGTGAGAAGGAAGGCAGTGCAGTGAGGTGACAAGAGAGCAGGAGATGGGGCTGATCACATTTGTGCCTAAGTCCCAGGTCTGTCTCTTCCTGGGTGTGGCCTGCGAGGCTTGGTAAGTCTGGGTCCTTATGTTTAAACTTCAGAAATGGATAATCAGGCTGTGACGAATTCCAAACTAACCAGGTGAGAAGCACATAGCTAATGCTAATCATTGTTATTATCAAAAGTTGCTTTGCTACCAAAATGAAAATAACTAATCATCATGAGGATGTGGGGAAACTGAAACTCTCGGGCATTGCTGGTGGGAAAATAAAGTGGGGAGCACTTAGAAGAGCGGTGTGGCCCTTCCTCAAAAATTAAACATAGAAGCAAAATATGATGAAGCAATAACACTTCTGGGTTTATCTGCAACAGAAAGCAAAGTGAGGTCTTGCAGAGATATTTGAACATCCATGTTCATTACAGAATTATTCACAGTCAGGGAGCAGGGACAAGGTATACTAAGGGGTAAAACAAACTGTAGTTTATCCGTAGAATGGAATATTATGTGGGCTTTCGAAGGAAGGAAACTCTGATTCTTAATACAATACGAATGAGCCATGAGGATGTTTTGCTAAGTGAAACAGGCCACTCAAAAAAGGCAAAATATTTTTTTATTCCACTTACATGAGATATTCAGACCAGTCAAATGCATAAAGACAGAAAATGGTGTGGCAACTACCAAGGACTGTCTGACGATGGATGTTGGTTGGATTAGACCCTTAAAAACAGTTCAGATGTAAAGTTTATGGTGTGTATATATTTTTTAAAAATTTTATTTAAAGAAAAGAAAACAAAACAGTAAAAGGGTACAAGTAATACAGAATTTAAAAAAAAATAAACAGTAAGAAATCACTAGTTAATAGATTACATATTGTCATCTTAGAAGTAGTTGTTCAAGTTACAACATTAAAGTATACAAAGTGGACATTCAAACAGTGAGACTGCAAACAGTTGCGTTCAATGATCCAACAAAAACTTAGTAATATGGTCATCTATCTTACACACATAAACATATTTGCAGTTGTATCCTTCAGAACACTTTCTTTTCCTCTCTTTCTTAAAATAGCATTTACACATTTTGGGTTTTATTACTCCCACAGTTCTTACTACTTTTTTTTGGAAGAGAATAAAACCAAATGTGACAAAAAAAAAGAATGGTGTGTATATTTTATCGTAATTTTTAAAATGATGAAAAAAAGTCGACCAACAGAAATGTGTACAAATAGACAAGGACCCTAATTTTTTTTTTGGTCTTTTTCCTAATTTCTTTTTTGGTCTTTTGGTACCAGGGATTGAACTCACGACTGCTTGCTTGCAAAGCAGGCGCTTATGCTGCTGAGCTAAACTCCCAGCCCCTTACCGATATATTTTGTTTTTGCCTAATTATGTTTTTAGTAAGCTGATAAATTGCTCTTCTTCTAGCAGGTGATTCATCTAATGAGCAGTCTGTTGTTGACTTTCCGTGGGAGAGGTGACAGGGTCTTCAGCCCTATCATTTCAGAGACGGCCATGAGGATTTCTGGCTGGCAGTGTTGAACTGGCGGTGGTGTCGAGACAGGCAGACACCGTGGTCTAGAAAGTGAGGAAGACTTTTCTAATAGCTAAGGCTGCCTTCACTGGCTGCAATGCGTGTGGTCCTTCTCCATCCAAGAGATTGTCCCCAGGGCCTTTCAGAGGAGACTGGGTTAGCTAGTTCTGAAAGTCACATTCTGGTTTGATTGAACTGCTGTTTCTAGTCGTGACTCGATTCCAATTTCTTTTCCTTGGCGCTGGCGACTGAACCCAAAGCTTTGGGCATGCTCGCCACTCTACCACTGAGCTCCATCTCCATCTGGGAAGAGTTTCTAATGGAGCTCTTCCTAGAGGCTTTGAGGGGAGTTTTTCCCCTTAAATTTACCCAATGTGAGAAGGTGCTGGTTTGTTTTAATTTGAGCATGATGCACACATAGAAAAATACAGAAACGTCTAGTTGATTGCAAACCCTGTGTAACCACCCACAAGATCGAAAACCATCACAATACTCACACCTTGTACATTATTTTCCTCAATAATGTAGATAACATTATTATACCCCAAGGCATCTGCCATTGTGCTTCTAGCTTTAATTTAATTTCCAGTGTAGGTTTTGTAAAACACTATCATATAAAGAATTGGAAGGCAATACAAAGCCAGTTGGTTTGGCAAATAAACAGATTTTCATGCTGTGACTTTGGCTGCCACCAGAGTGTCTCTGCATGTTGGTTTTACTGGCCCTCTGCTGGAGAGCAGGTTTTCGTGCTGTTGTATACTCTGCTTATTTGGTGGCTGTGTTTCTCACACTTGAGTTTGATCTGAGCTTTATTTAAATACCTTTTTATTCATTCATTAGTCATTAAAATTTGCTGGCATAAGCCTTTCATAGCTTATTTTCCTAACTGTGCCTATGCAGCTATATAGTTCATAAATACAAATGTGTTGCTGGAATAAGGTGGTTTCCCCAGCCCACAGGTAATCAAATATCCTGTTCAAGGACACCGCATCTGACTCTACACAGGCATTTGAAAGTATGAAAGGACCCTGTGTATCTAGGATTTCTTTGGTAAATAGGACTTGTGTTTCTGATGTGAAGGAATATAGTATTTCTATTAGCAACTAGTTATTTGCATCTTCTGGCTCATATAGTTTTGATATTTCTTTTTGTTAGAGAAAGAAAGAGGCATAATTTGACCTGTGGGATTAGTTAGTCCATGAAGTAATGTTGTATTTCTTCATCATTCAGAAACATATCTTGGATACTCACTCGTAAATATAGGCAAAGTGCCTTCCAGTCATTGCCGCTCACGTGCAGTGGCAGAGAGGTTCCAGGTGTATACCTGAGCCTCCGTATTCCTAGGTTCTGTGTCCTTAGGCTCAACCAACTTCGGATTGAAAATACTTGAATAATATTGTGCCGTAAGTACAACAGTGACAAGACCTTCTCTTGTGCTTACTTCCTAAACACTGCCATCAGGCAACTATTTACAGAACATTTACACTCTATGCGGTACTACAAGTGACCTATAAATTTTGTTTGTTTGTTTACTTGCTTGGTTTTGGTGCTGGGATTAGATCATACATGCTAGGCAAGGGTTCTTACCACCCAGCTACTCCCCAGCCTCTAGAAATTGTTTAAAGTATACAGGAGGTTGTACATGTGTCATATGCAAATACTGTACCACTTTATATGAGGGACTTGAACATCTACAGGTTTTGATACCAAAGCCACCAAGGAACATTATACTCAAAAAATGAAAACATTTAAGAAAACAAATTAAGGAACATATTTTTTTTTCTATTTTACATGAAAATATGCAGAAGCTTCCAGGCATAGTGAGGAACCTACTTTCATGTGAAAAAGTCTCAGGGATGCTCAGGTCAAGGCAGGGAACAGCCCATCCCAGGAGGAGACGCTGAGCCTGTGGCCCCCACACTCCCAGCTTTTTTCTCTGCTGGCTACAAGTGCTGTTGCTTGGTACAGTTGAATTTTCAGCACTTGTCTCTGTTGGCAACGGCAGGATGCGACAGAGGATTTGAGCAAGGAGTGAACTGTGGAAATGGAGAGCGATGCTGGACCTAATTTACAAGGGAAAAAGTGAGTTCCTCATTTGGAAATCAAAGAGGAAAAAATGGGGAAGTAACTTGAATGGACCTTACTTATGCTGATAAAGAACACCAGTTTGGGGGCTAGAGGTTTAGCTCAGTGGCATAAGCACCTGCCTTGCAAGCAGACAGTCGTGTGTTCGATCCCTGGTACCAGATGGTAGCCGGTAAGATGTGTTCTACCTTGGTTTTTTAAGGTGCTAAGAAAAAGTGGGATAGCATAACTACGAACTTGAGATTCAGGAACTGGAATTCAGGAATTCTGGTCTACTCTCTTGAATACTGGCCTTGAAACATTACATGATATTGTTTAACTCTATACTCCGCATTTTCCTAGTACATAAAACAGTATTCACAGCAGCTTCCCCTTGCCCTGTCTGGATACTTAGTAATAACAAATTCCAAGCAACTGTTTTTTTTTTTTTTTTTTTTTTTTTTTTTTGTCTTTTTCGTTTTTTATCGGTACCAGGGATCGAACTCACGACTGCCTGCTTGCAAGGCAGGCGCTTATGCCGCTGAGCTAAATCCCCAGCCCCGCAACTGTTTTTTTTAAAAAAGAAATATTTTGTACATGGCTTTTGATGTTTTCCAGATTGAAGACTTTCCAATGTGATTAACCTAACTTTGCATAATTTCAAGGTGTAATTTATAAGGCAATTTCTGTGAAGCTTAATATTGTTGGGGAATCCTTATTTTGTTTTTATCAAGAACACTTGAGTAAAATAGTTGTTTTCTTTTTGATCAATTACTGAAAAAGACATCCCTGCCTGTTGGAATCCTCCAAATCGTAGCAGGCAGTGTTGGTCACCCTGGGATGCAGTCGCTAAGAGGAAGTAGAGCGAAGCTGAATTTTAAATGCTTTCGTGGCACCGGGGATTGTCCTAGGGTCTCACACTTGCTAGACAGATACCAGTGAGCCACATCCTACTTCTAGAGGCTGAGTCCTAAATCTGAGGGAAATGCTGTGGGCATCTGTCCTGCCACACTCTGCTGCCTACTCTTCATTGTCGCTCAAGGATGGTGACAGTGTCTTAACACCTGTGTTGTCTCTGTGATAAACAGACATGATTGCAGCGTCAGTGTTAAAATGGTAACGGAGGGGGGGCTGGGGATTTAGCTCAGTGGCATAAATACCTGCCTGGCAAGCACAAGGTCGTGAGTTCAATCCCTGGCACCAAAATAAATAAATAAAGTAAAATGGTAACTGCTTCCTGCATGCCACATAGCCCTTCCCTTCCTGATGAGAGATGTCACGCAGAACCAGGCATGGTGAGACCTGGTTCCATATGTGGAGGTTCGAATGCTGTCTGCTGGAGATTTGGAACCGTGAGCGAATGGCTCAATTATCCTCCTGTGACCACCTTTACTTGGTGATAATTAACAGAAGCTTGTTTTGAAGTTTCTCTGTGATTATTTGTGTGACTGTACTCCAAATATAACAGAGGCTTCCTAATATTTAATTTTTTTTTGTTAAAAGAAATTATTTTTTGACCATAGGGGTCTGTAATGGAGCATTTTCTGGGTACTGGGGATTGATCCTAGGGTCTCACACAGTTTTATGGAAGTTTTATGCAGTTTTATGAAATGACTGAAAATGATTTCCATTCTTTATTTTTTAAACCAAGGTCTCACTGTATTGCCCAGGCTGGTCTCAAAATTTGCATTCAATCCATTGTCCTGCTTCAGCTCCCCAAGTAGCTGGGACCACAGGCATGGGCCACCATGCCTACCTCTCATATGGTTTTTTTTTTTTTTTTTGCATTTGCAAAAAGCAAGGCCTCTTGCAGAGGGTATGGTCATGCGAACCTAGATCCATGCCTGTACTTAACACAGAACTGTATTTTGACGTATTTGCTGAAGCATGAAAACAGAGTTTGTTGCTAAAAGGGAAAGAATGTTTAGGTGAACAAAAGATGGACAAAAGAGAAACCCACATGGGAATGATTTCTTTCCCATGCATTGTTTAAGCCTCTATAGGAAGCAAAAGGAACCTCCTGACTCCTCGGCCTTCAGGTCCTTCCCAGGAAGAACTTGAGCCTCTCTGAAGATGCAGACGACCCTTTCTGCTTCCTTCCTAAGCGTTGGCTGAGGATGAGCCATGCGGTGTAATCTCAGGTTCCTTTCCTTAGCTGAAAAATTAAGCTGTGGGAACCAAGGAAAAAAACAAGCTGGGGAATGATTAGTTTCACCACAGAATGGAAAGCAAGTTTCTTAATTGGAATAATTTTATAATGAGGCCAGCATGGTTATTTGTTTTACTTTTGTATCAGGTAATAATGAACTTGCACAAAAAATCAATATACATCCTCTTTTAGGTGATCAGTTCCTTAGAAAGGATATTCCTGACAGTGTTGTTGGCTAGAACATCTAAGGCTTGGAGATAATAATTTGCTTGTTTAGTTACTAAGTGGGACATGAATCAATCTGACTCCCAAACATGACTTTAAGAGGTCATTTTTTAAGAAAATGTGATTATCATATGTGGAAGGTGAGGTCCTTGACGGCTCAGCAAGCTGACTTTAGAAAGAAATGTTAAGGATGCAGCAAATATTTATTGAGCATACAGTGTTCTTTCCTTGATCTAAGCACTTGCAAGCTTTGATTGACTTAATGTTCACAATGACCTTATGGTATGGGAACAATTATCACCCTTTTTTTGCAGATAGGTGAAAGGCAGCTCACCTACCTATTGTCATGTTGTCATATGAGGCAGATCTGACACTTGAATCTGAGGTCCGGCTCTCAGCTTAGCCCTCAACCTGTGAAATCTGGCCGTGAATCTAAGGTTCAGCTACTGTGCTCTGACTCTGGAAGACAAAAGGCCAGAGACTACTGTGCAGAGCAGCCAAAGCAAAATGATCATTACAGCGTGGCGCAAGCCTCACTATGACCATAGCTTCAGAGAAAAAAATCCATTGAAAATTTGAATCAAGCATTGAATCAAGAGTTTAAGTCACGATCAGGATGAAGCCGTCTTCTCCATTAACTTCAGCTGATGACTCTGTTTATATCTGTTATAGTTGCCTCCATTTGTGGGGAGCAAATAATTGTCAGAATTCTAAGAATTGTTTATACAGCTAGGACTTGGTCATGATTGCATTAAACCTTTTTGTAGTCTCACTTTTCTTCTGCTGAATGCTTCCCTAGCTTTGCTTTTTCCCCCTTGGATAGTCACTGTTTGATATGACATGTTCTTATTACTTCTTACCATAGAATATTGTTACCAAACCTTGGACTTTGAAAAGTTGTTAGGGCTTTAGTTAATAGATTACTAATAGCAAAATGAAAGTTATGTGGACCAAGGAAGTTGCATAGCTCATTCGCCTTTGGGTTTCTCTGTGTTGTTTGTGGCAATGTGTCCACAATGTCTGAGCAAAACTACTTCATTCCCTGACATATGATGTAAGCTCTTATGGCCAGAGGTTTGCTCAACACTTGGGCTCTCCATGGCCAGATATCTCCGGGAGGATATTTGTGAGGCTTTCTACAGGGATAGTTCCATTCATCAGTGATAGCTTTCTGGGTAGAATAGCAGTTTTTAAAAAAATGCTTAAGACTTCAACTTTTGTTTTAAAAAAGGAGAATATGTAAAATTCTTCAAATGCTTCATTAAATAAGACCCCAATTGTCTTATCTCACTGAAATCTATATAAGCAGAAGGCTTTTTGATCTTGACCTGAATATGAAAGGACTTGTTTAATCAGCTGTTTAATCTTAATGCCAGGTCTTGTTCTTTCTGTGGGGTTTATATGGAGGACCTGTTTTTTGTATACATGTAGCATAACTGAAATCACTTCTGGTAATTGTCCTGGGCTTTGTCATCTCCAGGAATAGTGATTTAAGGTTTGATATTGGGTAGAAATAGAGTTTTACAATCGGTGTGATTAGAGCTGGGCAATCCTTGTACTGGTATTGTTAGTGCTGACTCAGAAGGAACATAGGAGCAAGCCCTGTTGACCCTCGGTGTGGATCCTGTGCTGATGTGTAAGAGCTGGGGTGGTGTCCAGCACCACTTCAGCCCAGACCACCCTCGGATCTTTGCTCACAGGACTGGAGAGGAAAGAGGCAGGCTTCACAGCTGAATAGGATATGCGGAGCCACTACCAAGTTGGACTTCCCAGCTTGATCAATTGGGAGCAAACAGTTGAGAAGAAACTAAACCAAACTGGCCTTTGGACCGTGATTAGAGTTAATATACTACCCCAGAATAGAAGTGGATTTTTGCATGGAAAAGAACCTCATGTTAGAGAAGCCAAGTGAATCTGTGACGATGTATCATTATTGTAAAAATATTGGCATTGTATTTATATCAGAAAGGAGTTGTGAAAGTAGGATATACAGACAAGTGGAGCCCTTCTAGGTGGTGTTTATTTAAGGTATTCAATTGAACAGAGAGAGCTCATGTGTTTAATCCCAGCCCTGAGGGAGGCTGAGGCAGAATGATCTCAAGTTTGACTTCCACCTGGGGATTCTAACAAGACCCTGTCTCAAAATTAAAAACAAAACAAAAAAACCAAAGAGCTGGATATGTACACAGCTTGGTGTGAGGGTACTCAGCTTAATTTAATCCCCAGTACAGTGGGGAGAGAGAAACAGAGAGAGACAGAGGGACAGAGGTACAGAGACAGAGACAGATGTAGTTGGAAACAGTGAAATTTGTAAGGTACCTGTATCAAGACCCATGAGGGACATAGAAAAAGAAGAAATCCACTTCAAAAAGAGGAGAATAATGAGCTGAAATTATTTTAAATGCTTGCTTGTTCATAATCTGAAGAAGCTGGAGGCTTTCTGTGCTCTGACCTTCCCCTCTAACACTGAGCCTGTAATTCCAGCACCTGGGAGCCTGGGAACAGGGATGACAAGTTTGGGGAGCTAGAGAGCAAGTTCAACTCCAGCTTAGACTAGCCAGGGAGACCCTGTCTGGAAAAACAAAACCAAGCAAGTGAACAAGCAAAACGGATCAAGGGTACATTGTTCTCTGCAGAGCTGTTCTTGGTTGTAAGTGATTTTCACTCCTGCCTCAGAGTCTGGTCTGAGAACCTGTGTTTGATCAGGACTGTCCCGTTGAGTAGATAATTTTTTACCCACTTATGGCTAATCTATGATTTTTCATGTATCATTTACTGTGATTTAATTTTTATGTAGACATTGAGATTTCATTTGACTTACTTTTCAAGTGATAGGATCTTTCCATATTGCCCAGGCTGGCTTTCAACTCCTGGACTCAAGCAGTCTTCCTGCTTCAGCCTCCCAAATGACTGGTACTATAATTTTGACTTTGAGTTTTGAAACATGAAGTAAGATTGTCTTAATAGTAAAAATATTTGTTCTCTTACAACTGGTTGTAACAATGATGTAAAAGTGAGTCCCAAGGTAAAGGTAAAGGAAAATAATAGAAGAAACAGGTCAGTATGCTGAAGTAGGTAAAATATTCCTGGAAGCTAATACTTACATACACTGTCATTTTCTTTATTACTACAGTACAACCAAATTCAGGATTAAACAAATTTACCTTTTTTTGCTGTCTTTCTTACAGAATAAAAGTAAAGTTTAGAGCAGTAAAGTTTAGAGCATATGATATGAAATTCAACTTCAACGAACTTTATTGGACTCCAGCAAATGCATTCACAGCAGTGGGCTCCATTTATTAAAAATCTTTTTTTTTCCAGATTTTTTTCCTTCTCAATTCAGAAAAGGGATTAGACTGACAGTAGACAAGCTCCAGTCTCTACTCTTGTAGAGTCATGAATTTGTAGCCATAAAAATTGTAGTTCGTGAGATTGTAAGGCCACCTGAAATCAGTACCGAGACAGTTACCCAGGAAGGTGCCCAACGTTAACCCACTTTTCCTATTGCTCTGATTTCACTTCTGAACTGCGAGGGTCTGGTAGGCCCTTACCCTATTGGACTGTGCACGTTATTCTTTTGAAAAGCTGGCAAGGCTGAGCGTAGGGGTTTTCCTAGTGGTTCTCTGTCTTGGCTGCTTATTAAAATCAACCAGGAGCATTTGAGTGTCTCCAGGCCTGAGCTCTGCCTTAAGCAATGCAGTGAGAATATTGAGGGACGAGGCATCCGTACTCTGCAGAGTCCTCTCCGTGATTCTGCCTGTGGACCAACGCCGAGAAGTGTGTCACTGGATCCAGCCGTCATGGGGCCCTTTAGGCTGCAGTGAGAGCATGTGGATCAGTGGGTTAGGATGGCCCTGTTAATGCTTGGTCAGTTCCTATGGGCGTGTCTGATGTCCTGGAGTCCTGCAATATGTCCAGACTCACCACCCAGCTCGAAAGGCAGCCTCTGGGTCACCTTGGGCAAAGATGACCACAGAGGGGCACAGATTGGGAGGGTGGACAGTCTCTGTGACTGGAGCACTTCCTCTTCCCAACTGTTCCTACATCCTTAGGCACGTGTGTCCTGTTGGGGAAACCTCATTCCCCAAAACAGCATTGCTTGGCTGCGCTGGAGACTGTGTGGGAGAACACAGAGCTGCCATTCTGAGGACTTCCCATCCAGGCCTGGAGGGTCTATCTCTCCACGCAAGAGGCCAGCTCTCTTCCTGGGACGTGACTGGCAGTTCTGGGCTATTTCCCAACTTCTGCAGAGAGCACAGATGTAAGAAAAGAGGGTGCACCAGGCAACTGTGAAGTGCAGGGCCTTTCCTTACAGCTCCATCATTTCTGTCTCTGTCTGTCTTTGTCTCTCTGTCTATATTTCTCACCCTCCGCTACATGTGAGCAGTCATCACATACACTGAGAGATGGGCTACCTGCTGAGGCAGAGGCTGGGATGGTGAGGCCACCCAGTGACCTCTGCAAGGTCCCTTGTCTCTGGGCCACTCTTGTGCCGTCTGTTAGATTTCCTTGTCAGGATTTACTCAGGATTGCCTGGGAAAGACTCTGTGAAAAGGCTTTGTTATAAAAAAATAAAATGAAACAAACCCCACCTCAACTGCCCCCAGAAAGCCTGCCCCTGTGGTCTTCCTCTGCTGTGCCTTGGTGATCCCAGGCAGCCCTTGCTAGCTGGAGTTACATGAGATGGGGCTGCCATTCCTTGGCAGCTAAACCGCGGTGCCCTTTGCAGTCGTGGATCCCCACTTACACTTGATTTTCAGGATACCTCCAATGTTTCATCTTTGGCCTTTATTTTTATGTATTGTCTTCACAAGAAAGCTATCATTTCACTCAGAAAGAATGCTTTGTTTAAGGTGAAGGAGCGCCTGCTTTTAGTCTACCTTGAGATTTTCACCTTGTCGAAGTTGAGTTAGGTGCATGGCACTTCTGCTTTTTCTAACATTCCGATCAACATCTTGGTTTTTTGTTTTTTTAAACCTTTCTACTAGGTTTTTTAATTGCAAGGTTAAAATGTGCTGAAACACTCAAGCAATCGCCTTCTGTAGGCTGACAGGACGTTCCTGACGATTATGTGCTTCCGGGGGCAGTAACCCCACCAGGCAGCAGGTGGAAATGTGCGGCCACTGCATAGTGGGGAGATGTCTGAATTCAGTGCAGGAATGCTTTTTAGGGACATCAACATAGTTTTTAAAAAGTTGCACATGCAAAGGGGAAGAATGCCTAGAATTTAAGGGAATCATATTTTATACATGGAAACTCATTTTTTAGCAAATAAGTATTAAGCACTTATTAAATGTCAGATTCACTTCTTTGTTCTCCAGAGATAGTGGATAAAAGTGACAGCTTTGTTGCTACTTTTAGGGTGGCAGGAGCTGTCTGAGCTATCAGGTAGACAACAAGGAGGAGGAGGAAGAAAACGTTTTAGACAGAGGGAGCAGCAGGGACAAAGGTCCTGGGGTAAATCTAGCATGGGTGTCTGCAGAAAAGAAGGAACAACTTTGTGGCTGAGGCCGGAGAAGGAGAGAAGTTAGGGGTGAGCTGAGCTCTCGCCAACCTTCCCCACCCTGTCTGTCCAAAATGTCCTGATGATCTTGGTAAAATTTATTCCAAGTTCTAAGAAAGCTATGAGAGCATTTCATCTATTTAATTCTTTTTCAGTGTTGGAGGTTAAACCCAGGGCTTCCCATAGGCTACCTAGCACTCTGCCACTGAGCTATACCCATCCACCCCAGCCCTTTGAGAGGATTTTGATCAGTAGAGGTTTGGCTCTTGAGAAATAAACGGTATGTTGGGGGGCAGATAGGGTTGCTTGATTTAGCAAATGAATATACAGGCTTCGAGGTTAAACTTAAATTTCAGATAAGCACTGAGTGCAGAGGCACAGTCCTGTGGTCCCATCACCATGAGAGACTGAGGCAGAAGGAGCCCACTTTTGAGCCCCACCTGGGCAAACTAGAGACTTAACCAGACCCCATCCCAAATAAGATGTTAGCTGGGGGTGGTGGCAGACTCCTGTAATCCCAGCACTCAGGAAGCTGAGGCAGGAGGATCGCTGCAAGTTCAAAACCAGCTTGGGCTACAAAGTGAGTTCAAAGTCAGACTGGACGGCATAGCGAGACCCTGCCTCAAAAAGACAAAAATAAAAAAAGAAATGAATAAAACTAAAATTTTAAAAGGAATGGGGATGTAATGCAATCTGAAGGCACTGGGTTTAGCCCTCAAAAACTAGTTTTTTTCAGATAAGCAGTGGACACTTACTGTGTCTCAGGCAGGACTGCAGACATATTTACACTGCAGAATGCTCTGTGTAATTTCAGCGGGCCAGGGTGTCCCGGGTTTATCTGCCAATACCTTGAAACAGAACCCTGCGAGGAGTCATGAAGGAGAAAGGGGGAGGCAGGCTGGGGTTAGATTTTGCTTTTGCATTGAAAGACTTTGCTGACGAATTGAGTTTTGGACACAAGAAAAAGAACCAAGGAGCCTTCCAGGTTTTAGCCCCCAGTATCAGTGCTGCCTTTATGGAGATGGTGAAGACAGGGGTGGATCTGAGTGTGCCTGGGTGCAGGCAGGCCTGAGTCATGGGGAGAGAGGCAGAATTCCGAGCACAAGGCACCCAGGGAAAACTGCTTTCTAAATGGACATTGAAAGCCCTCCTAGGCTACTTGTACTAAGGAGGGAAGTTATGGTAAAACTAAATGCACGTTACTGGAATCAGACTAAAGAGTATTTCATTACATAATCGGCTCCTGTGTGTCTTCAAGGGCGCCTCACTAGGCATAAGGAAACAAAGCTGTTTTTGCAGTGAAGCGGCTATGTGGACAGCACAGAAAAGGAGAGAAATTAGGCTCAAAAGCGTCTTAGTCACTAATTAGATCTGCACATTTATAAAGTTATGTATTATAAAATCTAATGCTAAAATTGGGCCATATGCTATCTACACTTAAGTTTTTCTAAGTTTTATCCGAATCAGTAACTCTTTAATTATGAGGGGAAAAAACCAAGTACATATAAAGCATAGCTATAATATTGTACTTCTTAGTTAAATAGATAAATCTTTCAAAACATGGATCACAACATAATTTCTCTTAAATGGCCCTGTGTAAACTGTTTATTCACCCTGACTTTGTTCTCATATAGTAATAAATTACGTAATTAGCTCCATATCTGGTATTACCTGTATCAAGCTGCTGGTAATTGATATTAAAAGAATTGATACTACTTATCATAAATTGTGTACCATGTAATATAGTTAGTGGTAGATGTTAGTGGAAGACACTTTGCTAGATAAATATTTTGGTTAATTTTGTATGAAAATGGCCTCACACCCAGAAAATATCTTGGAAATATAAAAACTGGCCATATTTCATGACCTACTTATTTTTCTCTCCATTAAAAACATTTTAACAAGAGATTTTACCAAATAATTTATATTAAACTGCAAACAGTTCATAAAGTTTTGTATGCTTCTCTTTTGCCAAAGGACCCATATTTTAGCAAGTTTATACACAATTGCTTTTAGGTGGCTGGGCTGTAGCTCAGTGGTTAGCGTTCATAATCATGAGAGAGGCTTAGATTTCATCACCAGCACCACAAAAACAATGTGTGTGTGTGTGTGTGTGTGTGTGTGTGTATGTGTGTGTAGAAAAAAAGAATTCTGTATATTGTTTGCCCTAAACGCAAATGCCTGCAGCACCATGTAGGGCAGATGTGTTCTAGTTCAGGTGACTGCTAGCAAAAGGCCCATCTACATTTCCCATCAGCACCATAGCCGTTCTTGTGAGCTGGCAGATCTGGATAACGTGACTTGAAGAAAAAGATTAAAGCTGTAAATGTGGAGTTTCAAGTATTAAAGAAAACTATTCATGAGGATGACTTTTAAGAATTGGGGAAAGATAATTGTGTAAAAATATTTTATTAATAAAATAATTCACCAAGGGGCCTGGAATATCCCTGAGGGGCTTGGCAGTATGCAAGGTGCGCAGGACTCTAAGGAGTGAGGTACAGTGTTACGCCTGGAGTAAACAGGAACAGGGAAGAAGGAACGGGGACATTGCCTGGGGGCTGAGAACAGTTTGCCCAGAAGGTGCTGCACGAGAAGTGGGTCAGAGAGTCGCCATCCGCCAGGAAGCCGGCAGGTGCCTAGGCCAGGAGCAGGCCTGGAGGGTAGGGAGGACTGGCTGTCCTTGTCTAGGGGGTTACAATGAGGTGGGCAGCTCACACCTGAGCTGGGAGCCCGGTTATGGTGAAGCTCTGAGGTCAGAGCCAGAGGCATGAGGAAACGGAGAGAGAAAGCTGTAGCTCGTTTTGGAAAGATAACTGGAAGGAAAGGCCAGGTCGGAGGATTGTCAGTGCAGATCAGGTCAGGCACAGAAAGATCCAGAGAGAAGCCTGGATGGAGAGTGGAACTGGCATCCAGGAGCAGATTTGGGGTTTAATTTGATTTAAACACCACACAATGTATGCATAAGAAACAGCGTGTGGTACCCCACTGATAGGCAGTGTTCTCTTTTCTCCCCCTGCAGTACTGGGGTTTGAACCCAGAGCCTTTGTGCTGCATTACATCCTTAGCCCTCTTTAAAAGTCTCGCTAAACTGCCCAGGCTGGACTCAGACCTTCTGGCCTCCTGCCCCAGCCTTCCAGAGGGCTGGGTTACAAGAGGATGCCGCCCTGCATGGCCACATTTTCATGTTGTTACCTCTCAGTTCAATAAAGAAAAGACAAAGAAAGACGAAAGCTAAAATCATCTCCATACTTTTAAGGCACAGATGCTTCCTGGTAGCCACAGTGTCAGAAAACAATGAGACAATGTTTATTTGCTAATGGGAGAAGTGTCTGGTTTCTGCAGAGCTCAGAGGCACCTGCTGGGTGTCTCGGCTGGAGAACAGCCCTTTCACTCTCTGCGTTGCTCTGTGACCTGCTGGTCAAGCTGAGCCTTTCTCTCAGACCTCTGTTTCATTTCTAGGAATTCAGGTGGGAGTGCAGCGGGCAGTATCACCAGGCAGGGCGCATTTCATGCGCCTCATTTCTCCCAGCCTCACTACCCTTCCGGATGTGAGAAAGTGTTACTTCCGTACAAATCCCGGAGATTGACCTAGTTCGTAAAATAAGAAAGATCAAAGAAACCGATGTTCTTGTGACTCTGTCCCTTGATCATTTTGTTGATAATGGGTGCAGGGGACAGTGCTAAGGGGCTTGTTTCAGAGGGAGTCAGGATCAGCCAAACCTGAAAGTGGCTGCTCACCATCTCTTATGCCTGGCTTTCACCTCCTTTGAATTAGGACCAGCTAATCACACCCAATTAGATGGGAGATTACAAATGGTTTCTTAATTAGGTGTAAAGGTTACATTTGATGGTACTAAGCAGATTACCCATTTGCTGATGACTTTGGTTTCACTCTGTATTCAAGCCTTCTCTCTCTTCCGCTCTGACTTATGGAAATCTGTCCTCTTATGTCCATTTCCATCATGCAGCGAACAGCTCCCCAGTTTCTCTGGCCTCCCAGGATTGAATGCTGTCTGCCTTCCAAATTGCATCTTGTGCTACTTTGCTTGGTGTTTTGTGAGCATATATCCCTTCATTCCAGCTATCCAGCCTCTGCTCTCTGGCTTTAATGATGTTAAATATAGTTTGTTTACATACACTTCATTAAGTTAGAATTTTTTGGAAAGAATGCTATCAACTCAGAATAAACAGTGAAGAAATAGCTGAGATCCTGAAACCTGGAATTCTGGGTTTTTCCCTCTTGGCCATGCCCATGTTGCTGGACCTCAGACATACTGTCTTTTCTGGAAGTGAAACTTTAGCAGGTTTTAGAATTCCCCGGAGGTTTTGCTCAAGCCCAGCTGCCGGCCTCCTTCTCAAGGGGCCAGATTGTATCTTCCTGGGGTGGGGCCTGAGAACTGGCATTTCTAGCCTGTTCCTGAGAGATGCTGTTTGCTAGAGTGGACTTGATAGTATAGGTGAGGTCTTTTCCAGTTCCGGAATCTGGATTCCGTGTTTCCCTGTAACTCATCGGGTGGGTACTTTTAGCATTTTTGCTGCAGGTGTTTATACCCATCCATTTCCTCCCTCAGTTGGCACCAGGTGTATTATGTAAATATTCTGTTTTGTTCCTCCTGCCTCCTGGCAGTCTCACTCCCGTGATTATGTTTTTCTGCTTGATCCACCCGCCCTGTCCACTGAGAAGCTCTGCATGTGTTAGTATGTGAAGGTTATATCGTGTGTCATTCACAGTGTGGGCTTCGCTTTACTTTTTGCATTGTCTACTGAAGACCAAATGGTATCTACCCAAGAACATGTATCTAACTCTGTCTCGTTGCTATCTGCCTCTGGCACCTTGCAGAAGTAACCTGCCCTCTGTAAGTCTCACCTGTTAAATGGGGATATAATAGCCTCTCGAGAAAGGGGCGTTAGGAGAATTGAATGAAACAGTCATGTGAAGTCCTAAGACTAGGTACATAGTGTCAAATAAAATTGTTTGAATTGGAAAGCACAGTCAGCCTGGCTCAGAGATGCCACTAACATATTTATCCTAGTATACTGCTGTGTCAGACTTTCAAGTAGTATTTGCTTTCACAATTAATTGGACATAAAGGTCTGCTTCTTACTTACGTCCATTAAAACTTACTTTAATAGCACTTAATTTCTGAATATGCAGCAGCTCTGCCCTCTCTCCTTAGAGACACATAAGGATACAGCACGCTGCTCTGTTTGATTTGTTGTCTTTGGGATTGAATAGAGGGCTTTTGCCCTGAGCTTCATCTGCAGATTCCTGCTTTCCTTTTTATTTTTTATTTTTTTGTGGTGGTGGTGATGGTAACTCACCACCTTAAATTGCCCAGTTTGGGCTCAGTCTAGGCAGTTTAGCAAGGTCCTTTCTTTAAACTAACAAACAAATAAACACCCCAAGGGGGAAGGGAGAGACAGGTTTGGTGGTGCGCACCTGTAATTCCAGAATTTGGGGGGCTAAGGCTGGAGGCAGTCAATTTGATCCCAGCCAGGGCTGCGTAGTAAGTTCAAGGCCAGCCTACACTACAAAGCAAGACTCTGTCTCAAAACAAACAGAGTGGGTTGAGGTGGGAGGGTATAGCTCAATGTGAATGCTCTGGATTTATCCTCAGTACAAGAAAGAAAAGAGAAGAGAAGAAAAGAAGTTATGAGCTCTAGAATAAAGAAATGAATATTAGGTAAACATGACTTGGGGCATATCTCTCACAAGGTCTAAGATGGATAATATTGCATTTCAGTACCCCTGAACTCACAATGGAATCTTAAAGGTGTTAGAATATTCTGGCGCAATAGAGAAGCAAAAGTACAAAATGAACAGGTTTATTGACTTGAGGACATGGAAAGGAGCACACAGTCCATGGCTGCTGGGTTGTCTCCTTCGATCAGATATATGACCTTTGGTTGAAGTGGCACATGGGACGGGTATTGACGACGTGTGAGGAACCGATTGGAATTCCCTGTGTGTGCAAACAGGAAGGGGAGCTGCAGTTAGGGCTGAAGCAGAAGCAGGAAGTGGTAGGTGTTCCCGCTTTGGCCTTCCGCCATGTTAGACCACCGCCATAACTGTACAGTAATTTACACTAGGGTAAGAACTTTTCAAAAGGTAGCCATACCTTTTCTTTTCTGTAAAAAGGCACATAAAATAATGGTGTAAAAATCAGTGATATTTTAGGTTTAATAAAATGCAGAATTTTGAGTAAGTCAACTTGGTAACTCCATTTTATGGTAAATTATCTCTGTCATTGGGCTAATTATAAACTAAATCTTCACAAAAAATTTTATTTTGCTGATTATTGGCTAGAAAACTACTATTTTATTGGTTTTAGAGAAACATTTTATATTGTTTTTTGAGAGGAGAAAGGGGGGAAAATGAAATGTGTTCAATGTGAATGTGCTCTTAATTCAATCAGTGTAACCCGTGAGGTGTGTTTCCCTTTGGATGCTTAAAAGCAGTGTTCTACTTTTGAACTTTGTTGGGTTCCATGCCTTGATTCTGAAAGACACTGCCTGGCCTCAGAACGTGCTTCCGCTCTGGAAGGATGGGTGCAAATGTAGATCCCAGCTACAGGGCAACAGGTATTTCTGTCGAGGGCAGCCCCACAGGTTATGAGGCTGGGCACTTGTTCTGGAGGGGTATCTGGTCTTTGACGTGGTTCCTGAGGGCCAGATATTGACGGAAGATATAAATCTCTCATCATGTTCCAAGTTGCACAATGGTGCTCCACCCCTCCACCAAGAGGAGCAGGCTGACCTCTGCCGCCTCATCTGAGGGGCTATCTGGGAAGGGCAAGGCGGCTCTTTATGTTGTGTGTGAGCTGGTTTGAGGGTGTACCCAGGTGTTCATGTGTTCAAATTTAATGTCCATTGGCAGATATTCAGAGGGCGGCAGATGGTGCTTAGAGGCAGAGTCTTTGGAAGGTGATTGACTTAGATAAGGTCATCAGGTAGTCATCCTATCACTGGACCCTGCTGACTAAGCAGACCACAGGAAGGCACACACAAATGTGCGTGCCCCTGTCTCCTTCCCATGTTATTCCACATCACCGTAGGAGTCTGACAGCAAAAAGGCCATCAGTAGGTATAGCCCCTTAACCTTGGACATCCCACATACAAATAAGCCCCGTTATGTATTTATTTATTAAGGCACGTGATTCAGGTGGTCTCTGCACTCTCTTTTGGAGCTCAGGCCTGGTCTCCTCCTGTCCCAAGCCCTCTGAGTGCTGGCATTACAGGTAAACACCACCACTCCTGGCCAGCCCATTTTATTTTTAAAATTACCCAGCCTCAAGGATTCCCTCACACTAATGAAAAGTGAACTCCCATGATGTGTGTGTGTCGGGGTATTAGATAGAAAAACAAAGCATCAGGCTTCCATTGATATGACGACTGAGCTTAGGGAGAGTTATTATTTCCAAACGTTTCTTCCAAAGCATTTCTGTCTTGGATCCACTAATAATGTTTGTCAAATTCATGGAGTGGAAGGAATGTAGAAGGTGAGGATAGGACAAGTGAGTGAAAATGAACTAGGAAGGAGGAAGAAAAGCATTCCTAAACCTGTACACACCGCTGTCTTCACCCCGAAGCTGTAGTAGACGCAATGTCCTGTTCTGGTGTTTAGTCCTTAGTGTCTGTTACCCTGAAATATGCTCAAAAGTGAAAATGCTCCCAGGTGCAGAGATCTTAGAATTTGAGCTACAAGGATGAATATTTTTGTGACCTATTTGTTTTACAAGTAAAGCAAAGATGAAGGCCTGGAAGATGTCACAAATACATTTGGGATATATAGTATCAGAGGCTGGGACAGATTCCTCCACGTCTCTTGGGTTGGGTTCTGTCTGTCATGTAACTAAGACTGTGGAAGTAAGTGACATGTTGTACCAGTAAAAATTCTTTGAATTTTTATGAAACCTGTTGCCAGTTTAAGCAAAAACGGGGAAATTATTGGAGGGAAGTGAAGTGTTACAAAAATTGCACAAAACCAAAGGAACAGCTGACCAAGCAAGAGTGTGACGGGAAGGAACCAGGGGACTGGGGTGGTGACGGCAGCAGCTTGCGATCCTCAACACGAACTGCTCTTCAGTCTGTCTCTGGTCCAAATAGGAGGCTCTGCTGTTTCCTCCCGTGGAGGCCTCAGCAGAAACCGGATGTGCTTATGCAGCCCCTCAGACGTTTCCCCCTTCTCTCCCTCTCTCCCCTCTTCCCCTGCTTTCATTTTCTTCTTTGTCCTTCTCACTGTGGGAAAATTCAAATTTGCTCACTTGTATGTGATGATTTAAAAATACTGGTGCTCAAGGCTAACCCCCAGAGATTCTCACCAGAATGTTAACATCTAGGCATGTTTTGAAATCTTCCATGTTATTCCAAAAACCATGGCCTTTCGTGTTGATAGAAACAAAATACAGAATAAACAGCTGTAGCCAGTGCAGCTGAAAATGCATTTAAGTGAATTAAGAATGACAGATCAAAGGAGCACTGCTAAGGAACAACGTGGCGCTTGTAGGTCACCGCACAGAGGTGATGTTGACCAGAATGCTCCTGAATGATTAGTAAGTGTTCTGAGTGTACTGTCTCAGCTGACCCTGGCTTCGACCGCACTTGGAGGGCAGGTGGCAGTACCCTAAACAAGTCACCTGAGATCAACCAGCAGAAAGACTCAAACTCAGCCTGTACCCCGTAGTTCTTTGGCAAATACCATCACTGGCTCATCCAACACTGAGCACTTCTCCAGGTGGGTGCCCACCTGGGCAGTGCTGGGCTGTGGTGCAGATTCTCCATGTGTGCAGAGGACCACACTGAGAGAGGTGGACTTCCACAGCTAAAATGATGTCAGCCAGATGTTTCTCACCACAAGAACTGCTGAATGCTAGTGTGTGTTGCCCAGGGAGACGAGAGAGTAAGAGAAAGAGAGTAAGAGTTCAGTTATTGCACGAAATGCAGAACTCTCTGGGCCCTCGGGCCAACTAAGGGAAGTATGAAAGAAGTAGAAGTGTGCAAGTTGGAACCTAACAGCTTATTTAAAAGAGGGAAGAGAAAGAAGAGAGGAGACAATGAAGTTTTGATTTTGCCTTTTTAGAAAATGAGATACAGTGCAGTGTTTGCATTATTGCAATTTGATAAGAAGGGGAAACATGGAAATATAAATGACCTGATAATAGTGTACTTTGCATAAAAATAATGGAATAGACGGAGGAGGAGGGCAGATCAGAGGTAGAGCACATGCTGAGTCAAGGGCCTGGGTTCGATCCCTGGTACCTTGCTGGGAGAAAAAAGGAACGGCTTAGAACAAGCTTCACTAAGTCTGGAAATCCTCTCTTCTGCAAAGTGGCTTGAAGCTAGACTGATTTTAAAATGAAGGGATAGGCTCTGAGTTCTTAAAGAAAGAATCTATAATCCTTTTGGGTTTAACATTAGGCAAATTTGGCTTCCTGGTTTCAAAGAGAAAACACACCCACAAAAAGAAAAAGGCCGGCCTGTGGGAACCAGTAACTTCCTCCTCCTGGGGCTGATTGAAAATCTTAATCTTCCTCTCAGGAGGCCAAGTCCCCTTCCTGCTGGCTGGAGGCTGGCTGGGAGGCATCCAAGAGGCCGAGGGGTGCTGGGGGTGCTGGGGTGCTGTGGGGCTGAGGGCTGAGGTGCCTGCAGGAGGCCTGAGCTGCTGAGAGGCGGTTTCCTCATTCTCTGTTCCCCGAGAAAAATGAGGGGCTGGGCGACTTGGCCTGGGGAGCCTGCTCTTCCTTTGTCTCTTCTCCCTCAATTTAACGTGACTTGAAGCTGAAAAAAAGAGATTATTCTTTTACTCACTTGGGGACAAAATGAGGGGAAAACGTGAAAGCCAATTGCAAAAGAAACATCTGCAAGTACAGAAGACGTTTTCCTGCCAAGTGCAGGATCAGCTGTAAATACACTAAAACTGCACAGCAGATTAATTGCAGCAAGGCTGGTGTGAGGTGGAGAAAGTCTGAAATCCAGACCCTTTAAGTCCCAGGAGGTGAACCAGAGAGCTGGCACCGGGCGGGGGCACATCGGGAATTACACAGAGAGCTGTAAAGAGGGCATCCGTGAAGGCTCTTCAGCAAGTTTTATTTAGGGATTGTGCAAAAGTTCACAAGAGCTGTTCTTCTCTTAAGTGTGACAGGGTCACTATACACTGCCTTTCTTTGTTTTAGGGCACAGGGAAGGAAACGGAGAACCAACACATTGTTTACTTTCTTTGGGAGACGTGTCTAACATCTGCTGTTTAGTTTAGTCCTCAGAGTAGTGATAACTTCATTTACCAGATAAAGAGAGTAAAGTTCCATTAAGGGCTTGCTGATGTTTATATGGTCAGTTAGTAAATGGAAGAACCAACCTAGACTTTATTTCCTCCAACACTCTTTGATACTTCAAGAAAATTACTTTTTTTTCAGTAAGAGATTTTTCAGCCCAAATTTTTTGAATGCTCACAGCTTTTTAGTGAATGGGGATATTTTGCCTGTTTTCATGGTGCAGATATGTCTGGAGCTAAAATAATTTCGGAAACTAGTATTTCTTAATCAATTATTACAGTCAGGGATTATGGTTAATTAAAATAATAGATTCTGCGGCTAACCGCAGATGATGGTCTGTGGAATTTGTAAGTTGACTTTCATTCAAGAAATGGGTGCTTTCTTTCATTCAAACAAAGGTGCTTTTATCAAAAAATGACTTGACCACTGAAAAGCTCTATTGTGTGTTTTGGTAGTGGAAGCAGGAGGGTGGTCTACAAAGGGGTATTTTAGAAAACAGGCAGAATCCTCCCCATTTTCTAAAACCTGGTTTTGTGCATGCATGGCAGAGACTTCAGGCTAAAAAAAAACTCCCACTCAAAAAAAAAAAAAAAAAAAAACCCAAAGCATTCTAGTCAGGCATGGCAACATATGCCTGTAATCCCAGCACCCAGAAAGCTGAAACAGGAGGATTGCTGCAAGTTCAAGGCCACCCTGAGCTACATGGTGACACCCCATCTCAATAAAGTAATTTTTCTGAAGTAGTCAAAGGCTTTAGAAAGTGGGGAAATTGAGTCCAACTTATTTTTTCTAGCACAGTATCTGCCCTCAAGGAGTTTGCTGTTTAGTTGAGATGGTAGTATTAGTGTTCCCAGATACGCAATTCAAGAACTTTGCAGTTTGAATTAAGTGTTCCCTCAAAACCCAGGTCTGGGTCATCAGCCTGCAATGCCCTTGGAATGGTACTTTTAGGAGGTGAGGACTACTGCACTTGGAGCTGTTGGAACCTCGGTGCCTCCTGGTTTTTTCTTTGCTTCCCAGCCACAGTGACATAAGCAGTTTCCTCGGCCGGGACCCTCTTGGCATGATAGTCTGCCTCAACACAGGCTCAGAGGCAGGGGGCGGGGGCAGTTGTGGACTGATAGCTTCAAAACCATGATCCAGAATAAACCTTTCCGCCTTCTCAGTTGTTACCTTTGTCTCCATAACAGAAAGCTGACTAGCGTAAGCTCTATTAACTGAAATAAAATCCATCCTAAGAGCTGTCCTTGGGCTGGTGGCTAAGTTCAAGAGAGACCAGGTAGAGCTGGGCTTGAGTGGAGTTTGAGTTAGGAGGATTTGCCTAAGTGGGAAGAACATTTTGTGATCATGTTCTCAGAATTCTCAATGAGTAATGTAGGATGCTGCTGGCCTTTTCACTATAGAATCATCTGTCTATAACAGGAGTCATGGTGGTAGCCACACAGGTGACATCAAGGCAAATGTCATTTGGTCAGGCGCTGTGAGCAGCATATTGGTTGAGATTTTATTCTGTTGGAAATGTAGTGATGGTGGTCACAGTGTGAGATGCGATGGCATCTTTTGCATCTACTCCACTGGGAATTTTTTATTTAGCAAATGCTGACAGAACATTTACAGGTACCAAGCTCTCTACCTTTACTGAAACACAAAAATCTCTGCTCTTGTGGATTCAAATTTATGTGAGAGACATGATCCAATAGGTAAATGTTTACACTGATGTTACAGAAACATATAAAGAGAGTGGGGGGGGGTAATAAGTAGAAGGTGCCTCACAGTTTTAAAGCCTGGATTTGTGTGTCACCCATTCAAGTAAATAAAACAGTCTGAAGGGCTTGAATATAAAGGGACAATGTGGAAATACAGTTCATAATGATGGCAAAGCAAGAGTTGTAGAGACGCTGTGCCCAGGGAGCAGCTAGTACCAGCCACAACAATCCAGAATAGTTCTCTCCAAGATGGACCTTGAAAGAAGACCAAAGTGGACAGAAAATCTAAAGTCATAGTTTTTCTGCTCCGTGCTGTTTTCTAAGCCTAGGAACCAAGCATAATTGTATTGCAAAAGTGCCAGGGCTTGCTGGAGTTGGTTCTAATCAATAAAATGTGACACAGAAGTAGCAAAGATGGCTGAGATTTTTGAACCGTGGGTGATTTACTACAATGAGAAAAGTAAGAAATCTTCCGTAAAAATGCAAATTCAACAGAATTTTCTGTTATGCTATATAAGAGGCTGAAACTTTTGATATACTACAGAGACACAAAAGTGAAAATACACTATATTTTACCATTGGAATTTGTGTGTATGTGTTTATGGATGTGTGTGTGTGTGTGTGTGAACAAAGTCTTGCGGTATTGCCCAGGCTGGTCTTGAACTCCTAGGCTCAAGCAATTCTCTATCTCAGCCTCCCAAGCATTTGGGTCTATTAGGCATCTACCCCCATCCCCGCTGGAATTGTTTCTTTCTTTTTTTGGTACCAGGGATCGAACTCACAACCTCAAGCTTGCGCTTATGTTGCTGAGCTAAATCCCCGGCCCTGGAATTGTGTCTTGTATGAAAACCTGAAATGTTTACTTGTCCCTTTACTTTAAAGAATTAAAGTTTTCTATTTCATCTGGGGGAAAAAACACAAATGTCTGAGCCTAACTGGCATGTCCTGTAAAGTATCGATCCTTCCTGAAAATCAAGAGTAGCAGAAAGACTGTGCCCCGAGGACCAGCTCGTAGCGACTGCAATAATCCTCCCAGTGGTGTGGGCAGTATGAGAGGTGAAGGTGGCAGGAGCCTGGTCTCCTCTTCCTGGGTGCACCTGCCCGGTGACCCCACACGCTCCTGTCATTCCTTCAGCTTCTCAAACTACAGAGCTCACCTTCTCTGTCCCAACGTACTGCCTACTACTTTCTCTTTAAAACTACTGGTTCTCAGGGTCTCAAATATTTCTGGTGCACAGCACTTTGAGTGTAATTTTTTCAAGGCAACACTAGAGCAGAAGAAATGCAAAAAAATAGTTCATTTAGTGTGTAGTGAGAAACTTAATCAGTTTTGATTAGATGCATACAGTACTATCTGAAAAAATAATACAGACACATTGAAAGAAAAAATTTGCGTCTGTGATATTCTTAAGTGACTCTAATTGTTTGTGAATGGGACGTGTATACCTTCACACAGCTCCCGCGGCCCTATGGCCACACCAAATGTCACCCTCCTTTTGTTCCCTATGATTTTCAAGTAACTCTTGCTTTTTCATCATAGCAAGCACAGAAACCCGGTTTCATAAATGTATAGTGCTGTTAAAAGGAATATATACCATGATTTAATGTTGAAACTGAACTTACTTGACCTAGGCGCCCTGATACTGTCTGACAAGAGGTCATTGCATTTCTTTTGAAAACGTAAAATATCCCGTCACATCCTCATGACTTCCCAGGGCACCCTGGGCTACCTTGGCACAGCACCTGGGAACCAGGGTGCAGGCTGCTCTAGTGGACCTCTTTTGTCTCTCCATCTCCTACGGCATTTCTTGACCATCCCTGATTTTAAGACAATAGCTTGCATAGGGCCGCATCCCCCAGTTCCTTCTTTTTCATCTTGAAACTCCTAGGGAGCACTTGAAGAACACGATTCTGCTTCTGACTCCTGTACGGCATAGATAAACCATTTGCTAAGCCACCACACTGGCTTCTTACTCAGTCCAAACAAAGGTTTCCAATTTTTACTTCATCTAATTTCCTTGGTGGTAGGCTCTTGGCCTGGGTTCAAATCATTGCTTCATTTTATAATTCTTGAACTTTACCACCTGCGTGCACTGCCACCTTTTGTGTGTGCTAGACCTTGAGGGAGAAGGATTTTCTGTGTCTTTGTCGCCTACTGGTACATTTCAGCTCAGAGGAATGTAGCTTTTATTACCCCATAAGGTAATAATATGGGGGAGCAGGAAGATGGAACAGCAAGACACTGTAGAGACAGAGCGACATCTGTAGACTGGGCTGGTCTCCCAGTTACTGCGAAAGTCCAAGAGGTCACTCTGGGAGGCAGTGAACAATAGCTGGCTAAGTTTGATTTTTGCTATTTTTTAATTTAATTTTTTTTTGTGGCACTGGGGATTAAACCCATGGTTTTACACATGCTAGGCAAGCACTTTACCACTGAGGAACATCTCAGCCCTTTTAAAATTTTGTTCTGAGAGACGATCTCTCTAAGTTACTCAGGCTGGCCTGGGATTAGTGATCTTCCAGCCTCAGTCTCCCCAGTAGTAGAGAGAATTTCAGGTGCATGCCACCACACCCTGCAACTATATTTTGGGAATATCTGTTTGTTTGTTTGATTGATTGTTTGGGTGGGTGGGTGGTTTTTTGAGAAAGGGTCTTGCTGTGTAGCCCAGGCTGGCCTCAAATTCATAGCAATCCTCCTGCTTCAGTTTCCCCAGTGATTGGATTACAGGCATGTGCCACCTTGCTTGACCATTAAGAGACTTTTAAGGAGTAGTTTTAGAGTTGAGAAAAAGTACAGCCTTCCCGAATAGCCTCCCCAACCCCCTTCCCCACTAATCAGTTGTTCATATGATGACTTCATGCATTAGTGTGATCACATGTACACTTGATGGACCAGCGCTGATACACTAACTTAGGTCCCCCAGGTGTCACTAGGGTTCATGTTGCATTTTGCAATCTGTGGATTTTGACAAAAGAAATGAAATGTGCCCACCACGAAAGTATCATACAGAGTAGTCTCAGGACACTGAACATCTTATGTTTTGTCTGCGCAGTCCTCCTTCCAAATCCCTATCACCCACTCTGCTTTTTCACTGTCTCTGTAGCTCTGTCTTTTCAAGAATGTCATGTAATTGGGATCCTTCAGTACAGCCATTTGAGATTGGCTTCTTTTACCTAGTGCTATGCATGTCAGACTCTTCGTGTCTTCTCATGGGTCAATAGTTAGTGCCAATGAGATTCTGCTGTCTGGATGCTCAATTTATTCATCCATTCATCGAATGAAGGGCATCTTGGCTGCTTCCAAGGTTTGGCGGTTGTGAATAAGACTGCTATAAACATCCAGGTACAGATTTTCAGCTTTGTTGGGTGAGTATCAGGGTGTAAGACAGCTGGATCTTACTGTTAAAGTACATTTAATTTTGTATAGAACTTTAAAACTTTTGTCCAAAGTTGTTAGACCATTCTCTACTTCCTCAACAAAGGAGGACAATTACTATTGTTCTATCTTCTTCCCAGCATTTGGAGTTTTGGATCATTGCCACTCTGTGTGTGTAGGTATTTCAGTATGGTTTTTATTTACAGTTTCCCGATGACATAGGATATGGAATATATTTTCAAATGCTTAGCTATCTGAATATCTTTGTTAAGATATCTGTTAAGGTCTTTGGACCAATTTATATTGAGCTGTTTGTTTTCCTAAGATTAATTTTTAATAGTTCATTGTATGTTTTGGTCCATTATCAGACAGATGTTTTATAAAGATTTTCTTCTAGTTTTTGGCTTGCCTTTTTGTGTTCTTAACAGTGTCTTCTACAGAGCAAACCCTTTTAGTTTTAATGAAGTCCAATTTAAGCATTTTTCTTTTGTAGATCATGCTTTACATTTTAAAAGCCATTACCAAACTCACAGTCATCCAGCTTTTCTCCTGTGTTGTCTTCTAGGACCTTTATAATTTTGTATTGTACATTTAGATCTGTGACTGGAAATGGTATGAGATCTGAGATTGTATTATTATTATCATTATTATTATTATTAGCATCGTCTTTATTACTGTATTTTTACACGTGGATGTTCAGTTGTTCCAGCACTATATGTTGGGAAGACTTCCCTTTCTCATTGAATTGCCTTTGCTTCTTTACCAGGGGACGGTCAGTTACACATATGAGGTTCTATTTCTGGGCTCTATTTTGTTTACAGTATTCATTTAAATAAGTTTATTGTTGTTATTGCTGTTATTACCTTAAGTGACAATAAAATTTATTAGTAAGTCTTCTTGATTTGATTTCTTTGATCCTTAATAGCCTCATAAGATGGGGAGTCAGCGGAATAGATCATCCTGTCTCTTCTTTCTCTATCTCATAAGACTAGTCTATATCTAAATATATAGACTTTCCCATTAAAAGTTTTTGGGCCTGTTTCAACAAGTACAGATCTGTATATATTTCACAGGTAGTAACAGGTATCTATTTGACAAGATTTCTTGTTATGCCATGTATATATACTGAGTTGGACAAGAATCGAATCAAATTCAATGGTTAGCTTCCCTGTTAACCTTATGGGGAAATTTGATTCGATTCTTGTCCAATTCAGTTTGCAAACAGAATTGTAGAAAGAATTACGTTCCTGAATTGAGGTCCCACTATAAATAAATAAATCTATTCATCTATCTAAATCTTGTCTTTCACTGGCCACTAAGAAAGCATTGTTCTTTTTTATTTTATTTATTTATTTATTTATTTATTTATTTATTTATTTTGGTAGGGGATTGAACTCAGGACCATGGGCACTGAGTTAAATCTCCACCCCCAGAAAACATTGTTCTGTTCCAGTTGATAAACTTGAGGTTTTACCAGCAGCTAAAGTAGATTTTTCTGCCATGCAGATTTCATCAGAGGAATTAGCAGTGCGTAGAGTTGGGGAATGGGAGGGTAAAGTTATGAGCTTCTAGTGGGTAAAGGCCAAGGGTCTTTAAACATGCTCTAATGCCTCCTCCAAGCTCTTTCTGGCTTGACGGTGGTAGTACTGAGGTTGAAGAATCCTATTGTAGAGACGCAGATCTATTTATATCCATGCATGTGTTTCCTTTTACACACTGGCCTCTAGATAAACTGGGCTTCTGTACATTTAATGTCTGTGTCTAACAGCTGTGTGGAAACTTGCGGTATGGTTTAACATTCAGCAATCTTTGAGCTGTCTTAGGCTCAGTTCACTTTTCTTGATTTCATAATAGTTTCTGTCATGTTACATGCATTTTATGGAAGCTACTTTAATTCTTACCATGGAGCATAAACACATAATTTTATGTGCATGAATACAGGTGACTGGATTGTTGATCATAAAATTCTGAGTCTGAAACATAGATGCTGTTTAGTGACACTTCTTGGGTGACTTTGTGTGCGTAATCCAGGCTCTGCTTCTGTTTTCCCCTTCAGGTCCTTAAGTGGCCTGGCTACTCCCATGCACCAGTTTCTATGAGCTCATCTTGTTTTCATCATGTTCCCTTTTATTGTTAAGAGAAACAAAACAAACAAGCAGGAACCCCCACTTGTTTCCGCGATCCACTCTCTTCCTCTGTGAAATTTCTCAACTATGGGTTACGCAAGTGGAGATGAGCCCTGAGGTAGGAAACCATGGCCCGCTGTGATGGAGGTGTTGGCGGCCCTCCTGAGTGGTCCCTCTGACCACTCCACGTGCTCCAGGTGCCCACCTCCTTCTCTGTCCCCCACTCGTTTCAGCGGCTGAACTTCCATATCTGGGTCCATTTCCTCCGTTTCCCCCTGTGAGGTCCAGGGTTTTCCTCAGGTCTAGTAAAAGTCTTCAGGACTGATATTTCTATCTTCAAATTCTTCGCAAGGACCCTGGTCCCAGCTGCCCCCTCTCTGAGTCAGAATGTGGACATCTGAAAGTCTCTGGCCCTGAGTTCAGCTTCTCTTACTTTGTTTAAAGTTTTAAGAAGTTTTCCACTTTTGTGTTACGTAGCTCGTCTGCATCACGTATTCCATGCCAGTAACACAGGCGAGCTCGGGCTGCAGCGTGGCCACTCCTGGTACCTTGGCCTGCCTGCTTACCAGCTGCTCCCCTCAGGAGCCCACAGCTCAGAGCTGTGACCCAGCCTGCCATGAGGGGCCAGCGGCGCAAGGAGCCCCGAGGTGGGCCTGACTGCCACCCAGCACTCCAGTTGTGTTTTACTAACATTAAAGTACTGTGTGCAGGAGTTATGCAAATAAAAGCGAAGTCATCAAGGTCAAGCTTCTTTTGACCGTTTCTTTGTTCTGAACATTGTAATGTGCATACTGTATACAATTCTCCATGCAGAGACCAGTTCGTCTAACGGCCTAGTCATAGGGATGGAACTCAGTAGTTAAACGCTGAGTATCTGTATAATATCTATCATTATGTCTATGTAGATATAATAGATTACTTATATTTGGTACTTTACATTAATTTATACATACATACTATATATGCATAATTTATAAATGCTATACATATATGTATTATAAATACACATATATGGGTATATTATATACATATAAAACATTGTATTTTATATACATAGATACAACTTGTATATTTATATACGTATAATAAAAATACACTACATGCATACATATAATGTCTTCTCTTTTTTTCTTCTTTTTGGATGGTACAGGGAACTGAACACAGAACTTTTGAACTAAGGTGCATCTTCAGAACCCCTTTTTAAAACAAACTTGATAAATCACTAAATTTCCAGGATAGCGTCCAATTTGGGGCCCTCCTGCCTCAGCTTCCCAGAGAACTGGGAGTATAGGCATGTGCCATAATACCTGACTTTAAAACGTAGATTTTGATGGAAAAATTTAAAACAACAAAACTACCTGTAACCCCTCACTCTGGGTGAACATTATATTTTGGCATTTATTCCTTTTTCCTCACATAAAAATGGTATTATGATATATATATATATATATGTATATATATGCATATATGTATGTATATATATTTTTTCAGATATATATATATATATATATATATATATATATATACTACTTTTTTTTTCTTTCTTTTAAATATATTGTGAGTATCCTTTTCATGTCTGTGTGTGTGTCTGAGTGTGTGCTGGGGATTAAACCCAGGACCTCTCACATAGTAAACAAGTGCTCTACAGCTGAACTACATCCCCAACCCTAAGAATTTTCAAAATCCTGAAAATATAAGGATTTGTAAAGTAAGAAATAAGCTAATAAACTAAACTACAGAAATAATCATATCTCCTATTAAAACTTAAGCTACTAATTACTGTTATCTAAGTTAATTCTGTCCTAAGCAGACTCAACTCTTAGCTTTTAAAATTAGGACATTCCTTAGTAGACTACATAGAAATTCTCAAAAGCTTTTAAAATAATTATATTTGATAGGAATTACTGTATAGTACTCCTAGACCATTAAAATGACTCCAACTAACCATAATTGTTATAATCTTATGCTGTTAGAACTATCCTGCCTAAAAAATTACATATGCTTCACAACAGTTAAAAGATATAAATTTTGGTGACTTGATCATCTTAAAACTTGAAACACTGAGAGGAATGGCATTTGGTAAAATCAAGTTTAGAAACTGATCTGTTTGTACATGACCAATGACATTATTTGACAAATGGGCATATTTCTGTGTGGTCTTTGAAACAGTGCCCCAGTAAGTATCCTTTTATGCAAAGATTTGTGTATCCTATAGTAATTTCTTAGAACTAGTTTATTCCTAGCAGTGACAATGTGGGGTTAAGAAGGGCATGTGTGCCAAAGGTCTTTAAGGATTGTATCATTTACCCTCCTATATCAAACCCAGAGATTGCATTTCATGGGGAGAAAATGGGGCCTGGGGTAGAGAACACGGTTGTATACCCCGCTAGAGCACCTCCCATGGCTGGAGGCATCACCCACCTTCTAACTCCTCTGCATATCTGTGTCCTTGTCTTCTTGTCATCTCCTCCAGACCAGAGCGAAGTTACTCTCCTAATTTCTGTGCTCTAGAAACCTGACTCCCAGTCTTTACCTCATACACCTCTTTAATTACTTGTCAGTTCTTTTCTGAACCCACTCTAGTAAATTCAGTGATTAAAATCATTAGTAAATTAGTGATTAAATCAGTGATTAAAACTGTACTGAGAGCTATGTTAAGGCTGTGATAAATGCAGAGTTTGCTGTGTTTGCGTGTCATTATTTCAGGACATCGTAGTATCAGCCTGACTTTCCCTGTTCCTGCTAAGCACCTGTGTCATAGATAACCATAATCCGTTTATCCTCCTGTGGCTGTGTTCCTGTCTTGTGACAAATGAGAAGTGGCTTCAAACCACAGGGAGGTTCCGCAAACATAAGACTTGCATTGCAAAGGCATAAAATAAATTAATAAAAAGAAAGTCCATTAAATAAACACAGTCTTTACCTACTAATCAAATATTTTAAAATTTTAAAATCAGTAAAAATAAAGAGGATACAAACTTCACTGTGTCATAGATCTCTTTTTGTAATAGGGCATTTTAAGATTTAATTTTTATTAGTCAAAATGTATAACTCATCTTTAAATGTCCAGGTCAGTGGTTTTGTATTTCCCACATTGTGAATCACCGTCACTATCTAATGGTGGAACCCACCACATTCTATGTCTTGCCAAATTTGCTCTCTGCCATTGAGCTGTGGGGAGAAGAAAACACATTTGTGACTGTTCTGTCATCAGCCCTTAGAAGAGCAACAGACAGAGGAAACATCCTTAATAATCCTTAATTTGCCAGCAGTAGCCAAATCTTTTCGGGTGAAATAGCTTGTCTTCTACTTTCTACTTCTTGTTTCCCTTCCACTTCTTAAAAATGTAAGCTTAGCTCCTCGTGTTTCTCTTGCTCCTTGCTAG
The DNA here is from genome assembly GCF_034190915.1 of Cavia porcellus. Lineage (NCBI taxonomy): Eukaryota > Metazoa > Chordata > Mammalia > Rodentia > Caviidae > Cavia > Cavia porcellus. The sequence continues at coordinate 73,931,805 of NW_026947494.1, read as the reverse complement.
GATGCTATCTGGGTAGGGACAGGATTGCTTTCTGACTGCTCAGGAAGAACCCACCAATTCTTGCCATCTTGTGTGTGGCTCTGGTTTGGGGGTAGTCTGGGTCATAGATTGATTGTTGAGATTTCACTGGGGCACTCCTGGTCTGGGGGACAGTATACTGGCTTCGAGGAACTTTTAGATCCCCCGGGGAACCTTGCACAGGCTGGGACAGAGGAGCCCCAAGACGCTTCTGTCTCCTTGGTCATGACAGTCTCCTCCATGCTTCTCCCAGTGTCAGACATGAATGATGCTAGAAGTGGATCCCTCCTTCAGACCTGGAGACTCCCTCTGTGTCTAGGACTGTAGGCCCTGTACTCACCCAGAGATTTCTAAAGCTACCTCTCAGCCCACAGTTAAAGCGAGTGAGGACTAGCAGACCTCTTGGTTGTGGGTTCTATCTCAGTCTTCCCACTCTTTCCAGAGAAGTAGCTTCGTGTAAACCCTAACTTCCCCCTTTTGGGGGGCCTGAAGGCTCAGCCTCACGCACAGACTGTAGGTGGCCCATGTAATATGAGAAGCTGTGTCCTCTGAGGGATTACCAAATATCCTGGTTTAACACCCCAATCTTGTGCCTGTGACCTATAGCATTTAAACCCTAGAGGCTGCAAATTTTACAGTTGGACAAACAGAAAACCCCAGTCTTGAGTGAGATAATTGGAGGGCCCTCTTCAGGACTAAGAAAGGACCTGTTTCTCTCTTTGCTTTTTGTCTTACACCTGAAAGAAAGTATTGAGACAGAAGAGTCAGAAGTGTACCAGGCTCTCCTCCTTGTGAAAGCTTCTCAAGGAATCTAGATGTTCCCCATTGTTTGCCTAACAGTCACCAACTCAGCAGTGCCCAGGGCAACCTCAGCAGCCAGTCTGTGGCCCAGACCAACACAGCAAGACCGCAGGTAACATTCCCAGCTTAGCAACAGAGTCAGCTCCAGGTTTCAAGCAGATTTTATGCAGTAAACATCTCAGAGAAGGCATATAAGAAGAGAAATCTTAAGCAGAGACTCTGACCACATGATTTTCATTCCTCTCCTTTAAAGAGGAGTTTGAAAATCTGACAGAAGACTGAGCTACTTTTAGATAGGAATTAGTGGGGTCAGCTGCAGAGTTTTGTTCTGTCTGGTACGTTGTCATCTTCTGTCACCCCTAGAGTAGCACGGAAGCTTTTCTGATAGGGAAAAAAGCCTCCTGTCAAACTACCTATCAAAGTACTGAACTACCTGGGTGCTTTGATGGGTAGTTTGGAGAAAGCATTGCAATTCTTTGATAGTCTCATTTCTGACAGTGAGGTAGGAAGGGAAGCAGTTGAAGTGGGTCAGACTGAAGGTTTCTGCCCTGGTGGGCAAAGTAAGTCTCTTAAATGATAGAATTGGTACTGGAGTGCAGGGACGTGAACTGGAGGGCTCTGCTGTAGGATGAATTCCTCAGATGACCCCTGGCCAAACTAGAAACTGGCTTTGAAATTGGAGATCACTATGGTGTGGAATCAGTGCCATGGCGTTGTTTCCTTGGACTGCCATTCTCTTTTATCTTTCTAAGCTCCATAAGGTAGGAAACTGTTGGAGGTGAGGCTCCCTCCACTAAGAGGCACTCTTGGGAGGAGGGTAAAGAAGTACCCTTTAACAACTGGGATCTCATCTGATTAAAAAGCTTTTGCACATCAAAAGAAATCACCACAGAGTGAAAAGATAATCCACAAAGTGGGGAAAATTTTGATCAATAGTCCCTCAAACAAAGGATTTATATCTAGAACATGTAAAGAATTGACAAAAATCAACCCACCCCCAAATTCAAAGATGCAGTCCAGAAATGAGCATTGGAAGAGAATATGCACTTCTAAGATGATGAAATACAAGTGGCAAATAAATATATGAGAAAATGTTCAACACTGCTGGTCATTCAAGAAATGCAAATTAAAACAATGCTGAGATTCTGTCTCACCCCAGAAAGAATGGCTGTTATCAAGAAGTCAACCAGTAGCAACTGCTAAAGGGGCTGTAGGGAAAAAGGTATCCTTCCCTACTGTTGGTGGGAGTGCAGACTGATACAACCACTGTAGAAATCAGTGTGGAGATTCCTCAAAAAATTAGGCTTAAAGATCCCATTTGACCCAGCTAATCCCTTCTCCGTATCTTCCCAGAAGAACTAAAAATACACCACAGCAATATATGTGCACCCATGTTTACAGTAGCACAATTTGTCATAGCTAAATCTGGGAAACAACCCAAAATCCCATCAGCTGAGGAATGGATAAACAGGATGTGGTCTTTTTATACAATGGAATACTGCTCAGCCATAAAGAAGGATAAACTGGAGAGTTTTATAGGTAAATGGATGCAATTTGAGATCACATTCATAAATGAAATAAATCAGATTCACATCTGAAACATCTTAATGTCTCCCCGGTATGAGAAATTGAAAGAGTAAATAAGGTCTAAAATGTACAACAGATTCTGTGAAATGGGAAGAAATTGGCAATAATAAAAAGGAACTAGGATGGGCGAAAGGGAAAGGAAAAGGGAAAAAATGCAGGTTAGTTGTACTGCTAGTGTTCCTTAGTTCACTGAGAAGGAAGGTTTGTGCTAATAGTGTTTGGAGAATTTTTGATGCCCTCATTTGTACTCTGAATAACTACTTTAAAGATAGCAATACACAGCATATTAACTATTGTTATTCTCCTATTATCTTAAGAAATTTTGTTTTACTGTTTTCCATAAAATAAAATTATATATAACTTATATATATATAAATTATACTATATATATATATATATATATATATATATATATATATCTTTGAAGCCAGATGAACCAAGTTGAGTTGTATCTGAGACCCTGTATTCTTTGGTATGAGCTCCACTTTCCTCATCTGTGAAGTGCACGTCCAGAGCACTGACCTGTCCATCCCTTTCCTCTCCCTTTAGTACTTTGTCTCCAGACTCAGGGGCATTCACAGTCACTATGCTCCAGGGTACACTTGGTGTTGCAGGGTCAGGAGGGAGGAGGTCAGACTGCAGAGCCTTCCAGGAGCCTTTGATGAGTGAGTCACTTGTGCTGGGAAGATCCAACACCATTCAAGCGTTCCATATGGGAAGGGGGAAAAGATACATTTGGTGGTTGCTACAATAAAAGGCAAAAATGTATGTCACACTAAACACAAGTCTGATACCAACACAGTTTACTTTATGGATTTTATAAGCAAGATATATAAGTCAAATCATAGTAACTTCATTTTAAAGTGTTAGGATCTGCAACTGTGTGAACAATTCATAGACTCATATTCTGGGATTCATAACCATAGAAGAGGTGAGAGAGAGAGGAGGGGAGGGGAGGGGCGTGGAGAGGAAGGAGGCTTTAGGATACTCTGTTTTCCTTCATAGGTGAAAAGTGACATCCGATGTTCAATTTTGGATTCCTTTAAATTCTGCTAATGTGAATGATGACTAATTTTAAAACTTTTCTGTGGCACAGAGGAGAAGGCTAGCTACAGGGCAGAATACCTGCTAGTTTGTGCAAATTTGATGCAAGATTGATAAACATCGAGATGGACTGCATATAACAAGCAATGCCAGTGTGACCATCTTGGTGCCCCGAGGAGGTCCCAGAAGCAGAGTCCAGGTGCACAACCCGTTTGTTGACAAGTGAGCAGTCTCTAGGCTCTGTAGGGTCCACAGCAGAGGCTGTAGGGTGGTGACAAGCAGCTTCAGCCTGCTGTTCAGTCTGCTTTTCGTGGTTGCTGTTTTTTTGTTTTGTTTTTATTGGCAGAGATTAAACCCAGGGCCTTGTACATGCTAGTCGAGTACTCTATTACTAAGCTATATCCCCAACCCTTTTTATGTTTATTTTGAGTCAGTGTCTGGCTAAGGTTGCCCAGGCCAGTTTCAAACTTCCAATTCCCCTGCCTTAGCCTCCCAAGTCGCTACGACTACAGACATGTCACACATTGGGTTACTTTTTGTTCTAAATCGTTCTTTTACATTTTTTAAGAGAATAAAACAAAATAAAACAGTAAGGAAAATCAGAACAGTACAATGCAAGCAACACAGGTCTTCAAAACAACACAACAGGAAATCAGCGTGTGGCTACTATAATGTCTCTTGTTTTCTTCAAAATAGCTACCCATACCTTCACATATAATGAAATCAAATAATGGAAAACAGACTAAAACAAATCAAAACAAAAGAAGGAAAGCATTACAGGACTTCAAAACCAGCTAACAGGAAATGAACAATGGTTACTATAATGTCTTGTTTTCTTCAAGACAGTTGTCCATACCATCCCACATAATAAAATCAAATAAAACACAACAGATAAAACCAGTCACAACAAAAGAATACAGGCATTATAGGACTTCAAAATAAGATGATAGGAAATCAACAATGGCTACCATAATGTCTCATTTTTTTCAAAATAGTGTTCATACCATCACACAGAGTAAAACAAAACAAAACAAAACAGAATAAAACCAATTAAAGAAATGAGTGAAAGCATTGTAAGACTTCAAAACATGATGATAGGAAACCAACGATGTTTACCATAATATATCCCATTATATTCCAAATAGCTGCCCATACCATCAGACAGAGTAAAATCTAACAAAACAGGACAGAACAAAGCTAAACCTAACAAAATTGTGAAAACAATACAAGAGTTCAAGACAAGAAAATAAGAACTTAACAGTGGTTACCACCTTCCCCTCCTAGGTGTTTCCGCCCCTATCACTTTTATAATATTTATTGAACTTCTTGGATCCCACTAACTCCTTCTGTTTTTTATGCTAGGGTTCACTCCTATGAATTCAAAACCATTTTATCCATGAACATAATCGACAGTTGCATCCATTTACCTACAAGAGCCTCCAGATTATCCTTTGTGCTGGGGAGCTTTCCATTGTATGAAAATACCATAACTTTCTTTTTTTTTTTTTTTTTTGAAGAGTAGAATATATTTATTGAGAGAAAGAAAGCTTCTGTCTGAAGACAGACAGAAGGGGTCCCGAGCAGGTGTCTTTTTGAGGGATTTTTATAGAATTAAACCATGGGTTTAAGGTGGGGAAAACTGGGAACTCACAAGGCCGATGGGCATAAGGTGGGACATAACTATAGTTAGGCAATAAAATCAATCTTTCTTATCCGTTCCTGTGGTTGATGGGCAAGTTACTCTTGCTTTTTATTGGTCTTCTGGCACATGGAATATTTGTTTTCTCTCCTTTGATTTTCAGTCTATGAATTTCTTTTTGAGTTAAATGTGTTTCTCGTATACAGTGTATTGATAGATCTTGTTTCTTGATCCACTCTCCCTCTGTTTCTTCTTATTGCTGAGTTGAGGCCATCTACATTAATGGTTATAACCAGCACACATTGGTTTGTCTCTGCCATGCTACCCTCCTGCTGTTGGCCCTCTATTTTTCCCCTTCATTCAATTGTCTGTCCTGTTTGGGGATCCTCCTCTGCTGCTGTTCCTGGAATCATGGTCATCTTTCTCTCTAGAATCTCCTTTAGCATTCTCCGTAGGGTTGGTTTGGTGGTCATGAATTCTTTCAGTTGTTCTTTATCATGGAAGTATCTTATTTTTCCATCAATTTTGAAAGATGGTTTTGTGGGTACATCTATCTGGGTTGAAAATTGTTTTTGGTTTTTTTTTTTTTTTTTTTTTTTTTTTTTTTTTTTTTTTAGGATTTGAAACGCTTCACTTCAAACTGTTCTTGACTCAATGGTTTGTGTTGATGTCTGCTGTGATTCTGATGGGTTTTCCTTTATAGGCGATCTGTTTCTTTTCTCTAACAGCTTTTAATATTCTCTTCTTAAGCCGAATTTCTGGCATCTTGATTATTATATGTCTGGGTGTAGATTTGCTTTGGTTATGGCTAGTTGGACTTCTATAGACCTCACTTATATGCATGCCAGATCCATTTCCCATGTTTGGGACATTTACTGCTGTTACTTCTATAAATAGTCTTTTTCTTTCATTTGTGTTGACCCTAGCTTCTTCACTGATACCTATCACTCTTAAATTATTTTTCATCATTTAAATTATTTTGCATCATTTTGCAGCCATTGAATTGTTATTTCCTGGTTCCTTGTTATTTTTAAGAGATCTTTCCTTTCATGATTTCTAGCTGCAGTCCTGTATTCAAGGTCTGATAGTCTATATCTTCAGTCTCTTTTCAAGTAGTTTTGCCAGCTTTTAATCAGCTTTTTAATTTCCTGTATATCTCTTTGAATGTGTTTCATGCTTGTAATTCTTTTCTATACTGTCCATTCAAGGTTTCCACCATTTTCCTATGCTCCTTTTTTTTTTATCTGTCTTCTTTAGATATGCTGAGAAATTCTTTCATTATGTTTGTGATTTCTTCCTTTACCTGAGACATTATTTCTACCAGCCTCATGAAGTTGTTTCTTTACTTCAGTTGCTGTCCTCTCAGAGATTTCAGGTGTGTGACTTCCATTTTCTACCATGACTGTGTCTCCCAGACTTGTCCTGTATGGGCTGGAGGTCTGAGCTTGCCTTTTGCTCCTTCATCTTACATTCTCCTGGGTTTCTCCCAACAAGCTGGTTGTGGGGCCCAGGGACTTCCCACATTGGCTGTCCCTCTGCGGTGTAGGGGAATGGAACAGGCACCTGGGTCTCTCTGTCCCCAGGTTTACAAGGAGGTAACAGGGTGTGGAGGGGGTTTCTCCAAGCCTGTGCAGCTACTCTGGAGCTTCCTTGATGGCCAGGGGTGTGTGGTAGTGGGACCGCTTCTCTCAGCCTGTGTGTCTACATCAGGACTCGCTCGATGGTGGCAGGCACACAGGGGTGTGTTTGTCTAATTTTCCCACTGAGTGATGGCTGCTCGAAGGAAACAAGGGCCTCCAGTGGTGGCCTGCAGGTGCAGGTGGCTTACCTGGCTCCCACTGGCTGCCTCAAAAAGCAAGCCTTCTGATGGGATTACAGGCATGTGCCAGGACATTGGGTTACTTTTTGTTTTAAATCACTTGTTTAATGTTCAAAGGTCCTTGACCAAGAAGGAGCCACCACTGGTGGATTTGTGTTCTCATGAGAAAACTTCTGGAAAGAGAAGTCACCAGCCTCTCTTTGTTGCAGCTGCTGTGTAGATGTTGATGTGTGTGTCCCTCATGAGCAGAAGGTCACCCAGCTGCTTGGATCTCTTCAGACCATAGGGTTGAGCATTCCCAGGGAACTTCCCAAGGTTGTTTTGCATGTAACCTTCAGTGGTTAGGACTATTTTAAACCGAAGACTCCCCATATAAAATGTGCCTTTATTTGCTGTTTAAAAGTGTACTGGAGGTATTGCCAGCTATGTATCATCCACAGCACTTATGTCTACCATCATGAAGAGCTCAGTCCTTTTCCTCTCTGCTGGGTGATTCATGTAACCTCTGGCTCTTCCTGTCAGCAAACTCGGGCAAACGTGCAGTCAGTTACACAGATGTATTACCCACGGTGTGACCATATTCACACTCTGCTCTTCTTGTTGCTCCTCATTTTGTTTCATTTTTTTAACCTCATTATTGACTTTTTTGTGATAGAGCTTCATGTCCATTTGAGTAAGGTAGGCTATGAAAATAAGTTCATTGTTAGCATTGTTAATGAAACACAACTTGCAAAATAGCTATCCTATAGCAAAGCACTAAGAGTGCAGGCTATGGAATTAGTGCTGACCTTAGACCTTGGACCACAGTGGAGTGTGAATGAGGCCCAGCTCTTCCAGTGCTTAGCCACTCACCGAACCTCTCTAAGCCTCTGTAAAGTAGGCATAAGTATGCCTTAAATGAGATGCGCATCATGTGATAAATGCTTAATTAAAAAATGCTGAAGTGCACCTCATTGCAAAGTGTAGTTCATAGAACTTGGAAATGTGCAATTGCATTCTTAGGGTTTGTCAGGCTTGGATTGCATATTCTAGTCTTCTGATAACTTCATGCAGCTTTGGGAGTTAAAAGACCTGGTTAGTGTTAGGGCTATCATAACAGAAGGGCAGAGGACTGCCACCACACGATAAGAAGTGCTCTTTAGGGTTTCTTTCTGAACTGCAGGGCTTCAGACATGAGATCTGTTCCTGATGGGCTGACCATAGGCCAGCTCTGTCTAAGCCATGAGGTCGTGATAATTCTCCATAGAGAGTAACATTTCTGTTTTTTATCTATGATACATATACTAGGTTCTCAATTATCGGTGGTGATAGCCAGCAGGAAAAAATGATGATCCATTAGTAGTGGGGGTCTTGGTTGACACCCTGAGTCCACCCATCTTTTTTTTTATTTATTTCTTTATTTCCATCATTCCTGTTCTCAAGACCACTGCCCTCTGGCTATAGCCTTCATCTCTTCCTCTGCACCATTTGGATTCTAGGGCGCAGATTTTCCGTGCTGACTCACACTTACCTCCTCATTTCCTATCGTTCTCTTTTGGAGCTAGAGGACTCTTGCTTCATTCCAATTAGAGAGATTTCTGTGGCTCTTTGTTGCCATAAAGCCCGGGCTCCTGACTTACCACCGACAGGGTGCCAGACAAGGAACTTTGCCTATGGTATTTCTGGCCATCAGGCACACTCAGACGCTCTGCTGGGTTTCTAACATTTCAGTGAATGCTGTTTTACAGAATAGTTCTTAATATCCTCATATCTTCTCCCATCCAACTTTGTGCTTTGAAATTTTCAGATCTGCAGAAAACAGGGAAAGAATATCCTCTTCTCTAGGTTCACTAATTTTTAAACCTTTGGACCCATTTGCTCCACCCTCCACCCCTTGTTGTGACTGAAGTGTTAAAATTTGCTGAGGCCTTCACCCTTACCCTCCCCCAGACACCTCCAGCTGCACCTTCTGCCATGTAGGGGCCCCACACATCCACAGTAATTGTCACCAGCCAAAGTCTAACAGCTCCCTGGTGTCTTTCTCTGACCAACTCAGACTCTCCCAGTTACCTCATCTATGTGCTTCCAGTCCTCTGGCCCTGGGATTCAGTGAAGGTCCACACATTAGCCCCCTAATATCTCTGTCTCTGTCTATCTGTGTCTCTTTGTCCCTGCTCTGTCGGTCTGTCTCCCTCTGTAGTGGGGACAGAGCCCAGGGCCTCAGCCATGCTGAGTTACTGGCTGGCCCTGCAGTCCTTCCGTATGGAATACTTTAACTTCTGCCCCTCCCACAGACAAATCCAGCTACTCATTTTAGTGCATAGAACATTCTAGATTTATTCAAGGTTCTTATTCCCCCTCTCTGTCCTGTGTTTCCTGCAAACCTGAAGTGAGTTCTAGAGACCTCTGCTTCACTCCTGTATTTTAAAATGATAACCTGAGGTGGGTTTCGCCCCTTTGTTTTCTCTCCTGTACCTTTTGGTCCTAATGACCTGATAGCTGTCCAAGTATGGCAGCCCAAGCCACTCAACCCAAGTCAGCTCCTCCAGTAGCTGTGCTCTGAGCACCTTCTGTGAGTGCTGTGTTAGGGCTGGGAACACTGGGCAGCCCGGAGATGGCTGGGGTCCTAACCCCTTCCGTTCTAACTGGAGAGTGGACTGGAAAGAAATGATGGAACTAGGTGGGCAGATGACCTGTACCCCTAGCTAAGGGCACACCTGTACCCTTAGCACTCTGAGAGGTTGGGGCAGGAGGATCACAAATTTAAGCCCAGTCTGGGCAGTTTAGCAACTTGACAAGATCTGTTAAAAAATAAAAGGTTTCTAAAAACGGCTGGGGGTGTAGCTCAGTGTGAAGGCTGTGGGTTCAATCCACAGTACCACCAAAAAAAGAATGCAAATCATGTGATGGGCGGACCATGCTCTTTCTTTCACTTGTTTGGGCAATAACTTTGTGGAGGATCTGAGGAGAGAGACTCAGAGAGACACACAGAGGCAAGGGGCCAGGTGCAGGATGGAAGGGACGCTATGTAACGGAGGGGTACAGGATCAGCCAGGGGGACCCACCCTGGACTCCCCTGCAAAGAGCTTGCCACGGGCATAGGGTTCGGCATTTCCAGGCCTTTGCTTTAACATATTTATTCATTTATAAAGCACTGTGAGGGCTGATCAGTTAGGAGAGGTAGCTAGAAAAAAGAACGCACATGCTCATTTACAAAGCAATCCTGAAACTCATCTTGCGGATTCATAGACCTTCCTTAAATCCCTTTTCCAGTTCAGAAACTTGGACTTACAGAAAAAGGAAAGAGTGCTGTTTTAAATTTTAAAAAAGTACTTGCTTCCCCTTTATTTTGGGAACTACCCCTGGCTGGTTTCAGAAAGAGGCGTGGCTGTCGTTTAGAGCTTCATACCTAGCAAAGAGGATGACAAACAATTCCTAGTCCCCAGGTCAGCTGGGCACCCGGCGGAGAACAAGGCAGAGAGCCGGTGCAGTGGCAGCAGGGCAGTAGGCCACAGTTCTGAGACAGCCTGGGGTTTCTGAGCATAGCTCCTCCCCGGTACTGACTGACTCACACCGTTTCTCCTCTGCTATAAGAACTGGCCCCCAGATTTGACAGTGATCCAGAGTGGAGAATACCATGCCCCCACTGAATTGCTCCAAAAGAATTTCCTAGAATGTGTGCAGAGAATCTATTCCGTAGGAATCGCTGCCCTGTGAGACCTTCTGATGGAAATCATAACAGATACTTTGTCTTTAAAGTGTAGGCTCAGCCTGATGTGCATGGGATGTCAGGGTATAAAAATCACGGCACCAGCATGGTGCCCAGTGTGTCTCCTCCACCCCAGGCCTTCCCTGCCTGCTTCTAGAGGACAGGGCTTCATGTTGAACTGGCTCCTGAGTGGCGGCGTCATCATGTATTGCTGCTGCAGATGATGTTACTTCTTCCCGGAGCCCCCTTGCAGACTTTGTCACCTGGCTCAGGTCCCTCCTGTCTCGACACAATGGAGCAGCTCCTTCCTGAAGCTTCCCTGACCACCTGCTTCTCCTCTTGCCAGACTTAGATGTCTTTTCTTGGTCTTGTACAGCCATCCTGTCATTCACTTGCCCCCTTACCATAATTTAAATTCATAGTCTTCACCACAAAAATACAAAAATCTGAGCCAGGGATACAGTCCAGAGGCATCGTTCTTTGCCTGGCAAGCATGAGGTTCTAAGGTTGATTCCTGGTACCCAATAAAACAGAACAAAACAAAACAAAAATATTTAGAATAGGAATCATAATCATATCTGGATGACAAAAAATTGATGCTCAATCAATATTTATGAATGAATGAATAAACAAGCAAACTTGTTTGTATTTGTGTATGGTAAAGAATGAAAATATATTCCTTTTACTCTCCCTTAACGGAGAGATTTCTAATGGCTTGCAACAGTTCTGGAATAGTAACACAATATCATTGTTTTTATATTCCAACAGGAAATATGGGATGTATAAAATCAAAAGGGAAATCCAATCTGAATGGCGATGAAATAGATTTGAAGACTCAACCAGTACGTAATACTGACCGAACTATTTATGTGAGAGACCCAACGTCCAATAAGCAGCCAAGGCCAGTAAGTAGATAGTCTCAGGGGAGAATTCCCACCGCAGGATCAAAGTATGGCTGAGATATATAATCCCCCATCTGTAATATATGCATGCAAATAATCACCTTGATTATTCAGCCCCCAAATAACTTCTGATATGCTTCATAAAGTAATCATTTGAAGAACATGTAAACAGTTTTAGGAAAACTAAGCCAATTATTGGACAATAGTTACGCATTTGGTCACATTCTCCTGTGTAGAGAAAACCATCTTTCTTGTTACTGGTGGCTTAAGATAGGTAATAAAGCCCGTGTGCACAGGTGGGACACACCTGTAATTCCAGTACTTAGGAGCCTGAGGCAGGCGGAGGATTGCTAGGAGTCTGAGGCCAGTCTATAAGACACAGTGAGTTCAACATGAAGTACATATCAAGACCTAGTCTCAAAACCAGACAGACAAAAAAAGATAACAAAATTAGCCCCAGAGTCTGAAAGCAAGAAGAAACACTGGATTCACATCAGAAGCTAAAGTAAGTTACACTATTAAATGAACATACATGATGTTTCTGAACATACAGATTATCATTCCAATATGTAACATGACAAATAAAATATCTCTTTGCCAAGTGTATAAGATTATTAGTAGCTTTAATAGTTTATTGATGATAAATACATATCAGTAAATTTGTGAGTGCGTGATGCTGAAAATGGACCCCAAGGCCTCTGACATGTGTGCCCAACCCCTCTTTATTTTGAGAAGGGCTCTCACTTAATTGCTAAGATGTTCAGTTTGGGCTATAACTTCCGGTCCTTGTGCCTCGGTACCCTGGAGTGCTGGAATTACACGTGTGCCACCATGTCCAGCTTTAATATAAAAATTTAAATACATTACATAAAGATGTATAGTTACTAGAACTACATAGTCTATAAATATGATGAACAGAAAATAAAATAAGAGGAATTTGAGCCACAGAGAGTCTTCTTTTAGACCTCAGAGGTCCCTTTCAAAACACCTACTAGTTTCTGGTACCAAATGCTATAGCTTTATACACTTTAAGCCCAAGATTTCTTGTTTGTTTGTTATTTTGGCTTTGTTCTTCAATGATGAATGAAGATATCCTTATTCAGAAAAACAAGACTCATGCGAAATTAGATCCATTTTCTCCTCTTGTTCAGTGTAAGGGAGATTAAAACTCGAGTTAGAGAGCAGAAATGTAAATGCATTGAGAACCTTTCAGTTTCCTCGTGTCCACCCTGAGTGTTTTCATATATACCTTCTGTGGTCACAGATGCCGTCACTTCATGAGCCAGTGAGTATGGCCTCTGTGACCAAAAATGACACCCTTAGCCTCGCTAGATGCATGCCATGGACTGATTGTAACTGGGCCTAAGGAAGAGGTAAAGTCAATGGCTGCAAATCCAACACTCTAGGAAAAGTTTTAAAGAAAGGTCTAGAGCAATGGTATGAGAGTCATGCACAGTGTATGTCTTTTGGCCAAAAGGTATTACACGTAATAAAAAGGTATTAAAATGTGTTGGGTGGGAAACCATGTGCCTGTAGCCCCAGCTACTCAGGTGGCGGAGACAGGAAGATCAAGTGAGCCTATGAGTTCAAGACCCAGTTCGGGTAACAGTGAGATCTTGTTAGGGAAAAAAAATTAACAATGTTTGTCAGTTACGTCTCTGATATTTGCAAATCCTCATGCTGCATTTAATTAGCTTCTCCTCTAATTGTTGCTTCTGAATCACATAAAATAAATCATATTTCTTAATTATGCAAATCTAAATGGCTAAATCTTTTAAAAATCTATATAGAATTTCTTTGAGTAAGTCTTGAAGGATAATATTAAACCCATGGATTTTCTGGTCTTTCAGTGTGATAATTTTCCCTCCTCACTGAATTAGAGATTTTACAGACTGAAATTCATTAAAAAATTAAATTTAAGTATTATCTATTTTCTTCCCATTCCATGAAATCGCTTTCTCAAGGAAACAGAAAACTTCACAGCTGGTGGTGTAGGCAGCACCTTCCTAGAAGAGGCCACGAGACCTCATGGGCCTCGCTGTGACACTGGCAGGAAGAGGTGGCTGTGGTGCCTTCAGGTCCTCCCAGCTGCTCTCTCTCTCTCTACGCTATCCGGGGATGCCCTCTGTGTCCACAGTGGAATCTAGGTCAACTCAAGAGGACACTGGCTAGGATCTGCTCCCAGCTGCCAGTGACAGCCCTGGCCACACGGCTTTCAACAAGTCCAGGAAACGTTGAAATGTTCTGGTGTGATAATCCTGCGAAATTATCAGGGCCCAGATGCTTCGGCCTTTCCTTCTCTGTCCCTTGTGTTTGGTTTCCATGGCTGCAGGGGCTCCAGCCTTCCCTCGTGACTAAGCAGAGAGAAGAAAGCAAGAGCTGCTGGGCACTCCCTCCGGGTCTGCGTGGGGGCTTGCAGGAGGCCGCTGAGCTGGGCAATTGCCACATTAAATAATGTGAAGTTCTGTTACCAAATAAGAGGGAGAGCTACAAGGGGGTGGCACGTAGCAGCCGCCGCCCAGAGCCCTGTTCAGTGTCCGCCAGCACAGCACGGTCCTTCCAGAAGGAAGATGGCGTCTCTTGCAGGTTGCAGTCTCACTCCGTAGAATTTTCTCTGTGTGCTGTCCTCAGTGCACTGACTCACTTAGCTAATTCACACACACCCGCTGCTGTTAGGAAAACGATACGCAAATGCACATGAGTAGAAAAAGCTAAGTGTAAATCATTTTTTAAACAAATATTCTCTTGTAGGTTCCAGAATCTCAGCTTTTACCAGGACAGAGGTTTCAAGCTAAAGGTATGTTTTCTTAGCAACATAGTTAATGGTTCTTCCTTACTGTTAGAGCCCCTAAGATTCATCATCCAGGATGTTTGTATTTATTTTTTTGTGGGAAAAATATATAAAGTGAAATTTCCCCCTTTAACCCGTTTACTTGGCGAGTTTGGTGGCACATTTTGTGTATCATTCACTCATCGGTGGACATTTGGGTCACTTTTGCCTTTAGGTATTGAATGATGAACACAGGTACATCATTTTACTATTGGTATATCTTTGCAGTATATAATAATTACACTCATTTGGGGGAGCTGGTACACACTCATACTGCATCTCAATCATTGCTGATTCCCTCTGGCCTTCCCTTCCCTCTTCTTCCTTCTCCAAATCTCTTTCTCATCTTCCCCAAGTCTACCTACTTGTTTCCTTGTTTCCTATCATCTTTTATTTTGACTTCAAATTTTTTACATTTTGCGTTTCTTATATAAAAGAAGCCATAAGATATTTGTTACACTGATGTACTTAGCATTATGGTCTTGAGACACTCATTTTCCTACAAAAGACTCAGATTTACTCTTCTTTGGGGCTGAATAGTCCTCCATTGTGTGTACTTACCACATTTTCTCTATCCATTCATCTGTTGATAGGCATATAGGCCCCTTCCGTAATTTAGCTATAATTTGTGAGTTGTGCTGCTATACATATGGGTACGCATGTATCACTGTGGTATGATGACTGTAGTTGTTTCAGAAAGATACTGAGAAAAGCAATAACTGAGTCAAATGGAATTTCTATTTTAATTTTTGAGGCATCTCAATACTGATTTCCATAGTGTTTATACATTTCTGCCAGCAATATAGAAGGGCTCTTTTTCCCCACAACCTCGCCGGCATTCAGGCACATCCTTTCTTAAATACAGAGTTAGGACTGCAGTTCTGGCAACGTGACTTCTCACAAGGAATGCTGTGCACAATCTGCAGAGCGCCTTCCTGCGGACCTCAGCTCTCCCTCCTGCAGGCAGGAAAGGCGAGTCTGCACCCTGCTCCCGTGCTCTTCAGAGCCTCCACATGTTCTTTGTGCCACATAGGAATTATCACATCATTTCTGCTGATTGCATCTTAAAAGCTTTTGCTTGTGTCCTTCATTTCTAGATCCAGAGGAACAAGGGGACATCGTAGTGGCCTTGTACCCGTACGATGGCATCCACCCGGATGACTTGTCTTTCAAGAAGGGAGAGAAGATGAGAGTCCTTGAGGAGTAAGTGCACCCAGGTGTCTGCAAGAGACCCCTCTGTTTTGCTCCTAGGGTCAGAATGACCCCCAGACCCCCTTCTTGTAGTGGGTGTGAGATCCCCTAGCCCCTCAAGTGCCCCTGAACCTAGCAGCAGAAGGAATAGGGCCAAAGGCATCTCCCTGAGGGTCCTGCTGTGAGCATTCTCCCCAGAGTTCAGAGAACTTCGACACAGAGACCAGCTGCTCCAACACTGTTCTGCCTTGGGAAGTTTGGGTGTGTGTGACATCTGCAGGTTACTTTAGGTGGCTATTTTAACTGGGTCTTGTTGCTCAGATGACACTGGGTTTACATCTCCGCTGCTTAGATTTCCTGGGCTCGGTGCTGCTGCCGCAGCAGCATACTGGGAAAGCCCTGCTCAGCACATGACACTTCCAGGAAGATGCTTGGACGTTTTCTTTCCTAGTCTCCTGCGTGTGACTCATAGACACATGACCTTCTCAGGCTCTGAGGCACCGGGCAGCATGAAGAATAAGGAACTCAGATTATTTTAGTTCTAGCTTAATTTTCCTACCAATTTGGTGTGAAGTATCAACCTGACCTGACGCACTGGGTGAGGAACTCTGTCATTAAGGAATGGTTGAGAGTAAGATTGCTTTTGGGTTGAGCCCAAACTTGAGCTGAAACGTGGCCCTTCCTCTGGATGACTGTGTGACCTGGTACATCTACAGTTATGAGATGGGAATGACAGTCCCTGAATCCTGGGGTTATCACCAGCATGGCGTATGTGTGCATTGCATGTGTGTATGTATGTGTGTGTGTGTGTGTGTGTGTGTGTGTGTGCATGTACAGCTGTTGTTGGGCATCACAGGAGATGGGGCTCCAGGGGCCCCTGGGATACTAAAATCCAAAGATGCTCAAGTCACTTACATAACATAGTATTTGCATAAAAACTCCATACAGTCTCCTCTTTACTTTAAATCATCTCTAGTGTATTATTTCCTTGACTTCTGTTCCTGTAAGCACCCTAAGCATTTCCCAGCTGGCCTGGAAGAAATGACAGATATTTCACTTCTGCAAGATAGGATCCATTTTTACCAACCTCCTTTAGTGCAGTGCTGAGGCTGAGCACCGTGACCCACATTTAAGTTGTGAGCCTGCTTTTCTTGGCTTCCACCTCTAAACAGTTTTGTGACATAAAGAGGAATTACTTTTCCCAGTGGACTCTGTCCCTACCCTCCCTCACCTTGCAAATAAATACCCTAAGATAGTTGCTGCTCAGCCCTTGAGTCTTGAATAAAAGCACTTTTCTGCGTGTGTTTTTATTCCAGACATGGAGAGTGGTGGAAAGCTAAGTCCCTTTCAACCAAGAGAGAAGGCTTCATTCCCAGCAACTACGTGGCCAAGGTCAACACCCTGGAAACGGAAGAGTGAGTCCCTGTCTGTTGTCACCTCTGAGGATGGGGTTCACTGCACTGAAGTGCCTGTTTATTAGCGTCCTTTACCTTCCCTGAAACTGACCACCCTGTGAAATGTTAAACTGTCTTCACAGGTGGTTTTTCAAGGACATAACCAGGAAAGATGCAGAACGGCAGCTGCTGGCACCAGGGAACAGCCCGGGTGCATTTCTCATCAGAGAAAGTGAAACCTTAAAAGGTAGGAAGTCGTTTAGGGTATCTTATAAACACTACTTAGGAAACCCATTGTTTGGAAAATATCCTAGAACTACTAAAAAGGGGATATAGTGGATTCTGGAAGTGAAAGTTTTAGACTTTGATAACAATAAACTCAAATAATTCATCTTGCTACTAAAAGGAACGCAGGTGTAATTATGGCTGTATTTTTGCTGAGTTTCTTGCGTTACTATGTACTTACTATGAATCTTAAAATTTTAAGAAAAAGAAAATCCATATAATTCTTCTGTTCAGCTAGTTTAAAAACTGTCATGCAAGTAAAATAGCATGTTGGCAACTTGGACAGCAAAGAAAATGCTAGCTTTATTTCTCCACTGGAATTTTTATAAGGCTTTTAAAATTATGTATTATGTACATGTTTAATTTCTATTTTACATATTCCTATGGCAAAATGCATACCACGGTGTTGTACAATATAAACTTTATTTGTAAAATGTAAACATGCAGCTTCCCTTATACTTATTTCCTTCCCGTAGGAAGCTTCTCTCTGTCTGTCAGAGATTTTGATCCTATGCATGGTGATGTTATTAAGCACTACAAAATTCGAAGTCTGGACAATGGAGGTTATTACATCTCTCCACGAATTACTTTTCCCTGTATCAGTGACATGATTAAGCATTACCAAAGTAAGTAAAAACAGAAGGTTGGACAAGGCAGAATATGTTTATTATGATAAGTATAAGGTGTCAGATACTATTTTTTTGGTATTAAAACATGTATCATATCTGTTTTAGATAAAACTGGCAGATTGTATCCTATAATTGATTCTCAATTTAACTGTGACTAAATATACAAGTGGCCTTTAATTTATGATGAACTTATAGTGCAATAAACCCATCAAAAATTGGAAATATACAAGTTGAAAATGTATTTCATGTATTTAATCTACCAAGCAACATAGCTCAGCCTGCATTAGACATGCTCTGAATACTTACATTGGCCTGTAGTTGGATAAATCATCTAACACCACAAAGCCAATATTATATTATAGTGTTGAGAAGCTCATTCAGTTATTTAACACTATATTAAGAGAGAAACCCAGGATGGTTGCACAGGTGAACTTTTCTACCATGATAAAGAAAAAGTAAAAAAAACAAAACCCTAAAGGGAACTATTATAAATTGGAGACTATACATTCAAAGTGAATCCAAAATGAGACTTGATCTTTTTAAATAATTATGCTACTCCTTTCTACCTAGACAATGTTGTTTGACAGTCAACATTTCAAAATTGGAGAAAAAATTTTGTTTCATTCCTTTGCACAGTGGATATTTTTGTGATGGATCCGTCTGTTTTAAACTAGAGTATAATTTTGCAGTTCTGTGTTTGTATGTGTGCATGTGTCATGTGTAGAAGGCTCACTGACAGTGGCAGCTCAGTGTTCCTTGTGTCCAGTCACTTTTCATGCTGTGGAAACTGTAGCCTTGATGCTAGGTCCATTTCTTGTGTGACTAGGCTTGGATGTGGTTTGTCACTGCTGTGTCTTTCTGCTGTCATGGTGTCTAATAGAACACACACTGTACAGCCCAGAACACACAGGGCAAAGGACCGCAGACTTCATGAAGTCCCCTCCCTCTCCCCTCTTTCAGTTATGCATCTGGCCCATCTGTTGAGCTTTTCTTTGTAGTAGCTGGTAAGATCTAGATATATACAGTTGGCCCTTGTCCGCTGTAGGTTCTAATCTGGGAATTTGACAATTAACCAAGGATGGAAAATATTTTTAAAATTGAATTAGTATTAAACATATTGGTGTAGGTTAAATACCATATAGCTTTATATAGCACTTACATTGTGTTAAGATTTATAAGTAATCTAGAGATGACTTGGAGTATATGGAAACGTGCATAGGTTAGATGCACACATGATATCACTGTACATCTTGCAAATCCGTGAATTCTGGTGCGGAGTGGATTGTCCTGGAACTATCCTCTTTGGGCACAGACTGTTGGCATTTCTTAAACTTGGTTTTCTGTTTCAAATTAGAGCAGGCAGATGGCCTGTGCAGGAGACTGGAGAAGGCATGTATCAGTCCCAAACCGCAGAAACCGTGGGATAAAGACGCCTGGGAAATCCCCCGCGAGTCCATAAAGCTGGTGAAGAAGCTCGGTGCAGGACAGTTTGGGGAAGTCTGGATGGGTAAGTGTCTCAGGCCGGCGCCTACTCTGGAGACAGTGATAAAGAAGGCTCAAGCCAGGTTCTTTCAGCTTCGGAGCCAGCTGCTCAGGGGTATCAGAAGCACCATCTTTTACCTCCTTCTGTTCACTTGGGGCCACAGATTGATCTGCAAAATCTATTGCCTCCACTCTTTCTCTTCCTTGTGACTTAGAATTCTCCTACTGTTTGTAAGGTAGGGAGTGATGGGTATTTATCCAGTGTTCTGTCTATGCTTTCATAATTCCTTCAATCTCAGATTCTCTCAACACACATTTGAAACATAGGAAATCTGCCTCCATCTCAGGGAGAGCTGCAAACTTAGGACCACTGGCTTACTGAAAAACTTCACATTTGTTGCTATTTGTGGGTCACCAAGAAAGTTTCTAAAGAGTCTCAAAGTCACATCATTAATGAGTCCTTCCTTAGGGCTAAGGATCACCTTCTCAGGATGCCAAGATGTCCACAAACTCACAGCAGGGACTTTCTGCAAGGCATTCTTTTGGCCCATCTGTTCTTTCGTGATAAAAACTTAAAAGGATTTTAAGCATCATAGTGCCCATATGTTGCAATGAAAAAATGCAGTCGCTTCTAGAAAGGGTAGCATAGGAGGTCAGACAGAGCTGGCTGCCATTTTCTCTGTGTCTGTTGTATGTGAGCAAAAGCAAAAATGATTTCCAGGTGAAAAGAGCAGTCAGCCCAACTGAACAGAAACAGGACTTCCAGGCTGGCGCAGCACACTGTTACATAGCGGCCACCAACAGAGGCCTGGGAGGGAGAGATTCCCTCTGAACGATGGCCTCAGGAGCACAGTATTCTTTTAAAGCCAGTGTCTTTTAAATATAGCAGATACTGACCGGCCTATAATGAATTCTTGCTGCACTGTACAGGATCTGCAGGATTCACATGAGGTGTCACACGCTCAGTGTCGGTTGGCATCTCTTGGAACTGGCTGGCAGCGCGTAGCAGGTACTGGGTTTTCATGCTTGTCAGCAAATTTGTGGTCTCTTCCCAGACACATTTGGCTGCCTAAATCACATCATCCTCCTCATTTCTCCCCTCTTTTAAAAAATTAATGTGACATTAGAATAACATACAATTAGTCTTTTTAAAGCGAGCACTTCTGTGGCATTTAGTACCTTGGCATGTTGTATAACTACCACCTTTGTCTAGTTCAAGACATTTTTACCACACCAAAATGAAGCCCTGTGCCCTTAACCTCTCCTCTCTGTGCTCGGCAACCACTTTCTGCCTCTCGGAATTTGATGACCCTAAGTGACCCCTGTCAGTAGGTCATAGAATATTTGTCCTTATGTATCGTTTAGTTTATTTCACTAAGCAAAATGTCCTAAGGTGTCATCCATGTTTCAGAATGTGGTAACGTTTCCTTCTTTCCTGTGGCTGAGTAATATTCCATTGAATCAGTCCACCATGATGTGTTGATCCATTTATCTGGTGTTCAACTTATTGTGTGGACAAAAATTTTTATTTCTCTTTGATGCAGAGTAGCAGTGCAAATAATGGGTCATGTGCTATGTTCTGGGTCAGACTTTCTGAGCAACTGTAAAGCTATTGTTTGCTCATTTAAAAATGACTTGCCTTCTTCACTTTTCCTCTTGAAATATTTTTTAAATATTTATTCATTTTTCCACGTTCACAGAATGAAGGCAGGACTAGTATAATGAGAGTATATCTCGCCATTTGTTAATGCCTACTGGTCCTTTGCTTTTTTCTTCTCCATCTCTTTCTTTCTGCCTGTGTCTGTCTCTCTGTCTGTCTTACACACATGTGTTGCAGTTGAATCCTTTGAGAGTGAGTGCAGGTTTAATGGTTGTTTATTCTGAAATATTCAAGTGTGCATTTCCTTAGAGCAGGACAATTATCCTGCACAATCCAATGTGACATTTGCAAATTTAGCATTGATGCAGATTGTTATTTAACCTAGAGTTCATATTTAAACTTACGCGGCAGTCCCTGCCATGTCCTGTGACTGTTTTCCCAGCTTAGGGTGACACACGGTGCCTCTTTCCTTCATCTTGCCTTCATCTCTCATGACACCCGCAGTTTTTAGGCTCCAGCCCAGGTGTTTTTTTTTTACACTGCCCCGCAGTTTGGGCTTTCCTGCTGCTTCTCATCTTGTGTCTCAGGTCCAGCCCTTGTGAGTGACATCGGAGTGCCCAAGTGATGAGCTGTTCTTAACACCTCTACCGGAGACTCATAATGTTGGTTCCATTCTTGCTAATATCATGTTCAGCTTTAAAGGAGATGCACAAGGTTTTTCCCACTATTGCAATTAGTAACTAATCTGTGGGAGATTCTTTAAAATTGTGTAAAAAGAATTTTCCCCAAATGCCCTTAGCATAGTCTGCTCATGTTGAATTTTTCCTCCTAAAAGCTGCCACATCTCTCTGAAGCCCTGGCATCTCCTGTTCCCATCCCTTGCTCCCTGAACATTCTCCTCGGACTCGCTGACGTGTCCCAGGAGCCAGGGCCTCTGCCCTCTCTCCCTGTTCTTCCCTGGTGAGGGCAGTCTCTTGTCTCTTTATTGAGAGCACTGGCAGAGAAAACACTGCTGCAACTGCATCCCATTGTGGTCTAGGTCTCTGGGTCCAGCTGAGTGCTTGTTCCTTTGTGTGCTAACTTCAGCTGTGAGTGTGGACCCTGGGGAGGAAGACAGGAGGACAGAAAAGAGTACCTGGTTTCTGCTGCCTCTGCACATTCTACCTTAGGTGCATTTTCACTGATTTTCTCACTCCACATAGGAGTCCTGTAAGAGAGGCATTATTGTCGTTTGGTGGAATTAGAGAAGGAGGCTGCCTGAGGTCGTTCTAAACAGTGAGAATCAAGCTGATTGGTACGTGGGAGCACTTCCGTGGACCCCACTGAGAAGCCATCTACAAGTAACGGTGACTTCGGTGACTTCGTTAGCCTCAGTCCCCACATCAGTGAGGTGGACAAAGCACCATCCCGTCAGTGGCTGAAAGATAGAACAAGATTATGTTTCCGTCCTGTCTGGCTTTTGGTGCTTTGTTTGTATTATTATTTTCATTTCTCTGTGTTTAACTCTACTCACCAGAAGCTAAATTTCAATGGAATTTTCCTAGTTTTAAGTATGAAACCAAACTACAAATCTTACACTTGGACCCTTCTGTCGTATGACTGGCAGGGTAAGTTATGAAGAACACGTAAGAGTAGTTCAATGGCATTGTACTTAGTCGCTGTAAGGCAGTCACCCTGAATGTAAAATGACAGCTTGGAATGTTGTCTCAACCCTCCCATGACCAGCTGTGAAGCCAGGATTAAAAGACAGAAGTCCGTGCTGAGAACTAAGTAACAGCCAACCAAGTACACCTTAATCCAGCTGCTTGAGTGGATTGCATGTATGTGAGTTGTAGCTCAGTCAGTGTTGCTTTAAAAGTGCATTTACTGCCACACTGGGTGCCTGGCACCTGAAGTGCTGTGGTAAGCAGTGTGGCCATTGAGCTTCCTGGTAAGGGTGAGGTAACTTCGGCATATGCTTCCCTGCACCCAGTCAGCAGCAGCGAGGGTTAGAAAGCTACGGGGCGTAACGGTGAAACAGGAAATTGACCAGCCGCTCTGCTGGTGAACTCCTTACCAACTCCCTGATGGCAGCACACAGAGGTACCATTGGCTGCCCTGCCTGCTCATTCCAAAAACACTGAAGGTTGAGCCAGCAGGAAATTGGGCCGGCAGGAAGATAGTGGTGGGCACTGAAGAGAACCAGGCATATAGCCCTGGTTTTGTCCCAGTTCTGCCTGTTTGTTGTGCATCCGGAGCTCGGCCACACTGGTCCTTTCTGGAACTGGGAAAATGTCTTTGTTTCCACTTGCACATACTCTAACTCCCTGCCCCTTCCCACCCTTTCCTGTTCATAGGCATCCAGTGGGGCAGGTGCCCAGTGTTTGCACTTCAAGTTCAGAGAACTTTAATTTAGCAGGTACCCAGGTGGTGCCTGGGAGAAGCTGAGGTTTAGAAAAGAGGACAGTTGAGCCGGGCATGGTGGCTCACGCCTGTGATCCCAGCACTCCACTCAGGAGGCTGAGGTGGAAGGATCGATAAGAGTTCGAGACCAGCCTGGGCTACAAAGTGAGCTCAAGGCCAGCCTGAACTGCATAGCAAGACCCTATCTCAAAAAAAAAAGACAAAAAAAAAAAGAGGATAGTTAAAGCGTTGAAAAATATTGGACTTTTCTAACCACAATGTCACTTTTTATTCAAACTGTCTGAGAGCAAAAGTCTTGTGAAACTGAATCATTTGACAATAAAACAAATTGAAGAACTGGCACACACAGTACATTTGGATGACTGTTACATAAGTGAAAGAAGCCAGCCACAAGGAGCACATATTACATGGTTCCATTTTTGTGACACATCTAGAGTATGCAAATCTTAGAGACTGAAAGTAGATGACTCGTTGCCTCAGGGAGAGGAGAGCCTAGTTTCAGTGACTGTTGATGAGCATGGGCTTTCTCCTTGGGGTAATGCAAATGTTCTAAAGCTGATTGTGGTGATGGTTGTAAAATTCTGCATATGCAAAACACCGATGAGCCTTGTACTTTAAATGGATAAATGGTATGGGATATGAATTGCATTCAATACAGTTGGCATATATATATATATATATATATATATATATATGCATAAAATAAATAACACAGGACTGGAGACGTAGCTTAGCAGCTCAGTGCCTGCCTGGCAAGTGCAAGGCCCTGAGTTTGATTCTCAGTACAAAAAGAAAAAAAGAAAAGAAAGAAAGAAAGAATACTAAAAGACTCCAGGTACCATTTATCCAATTGTCCCTAGTGATGACATTTTGGAAATGTGTAATACAGTATCACTACCAGGATATGGACATTAATAGTTATTCTTTTCAATTGTGATTTTTTTCCTTCTAATCTTGGATGGATGGATGGAAGAAAAGTAGGAAGGGAAGGAAAGGGAATAGGAAGGAAAGGGGAGGAAAGAAAAAAGGAAAGAGAAGGGAAGGGAAGGGAAGGGAAGGGAAGGGAAGGGAAGGGAAGGGAAGGAAAAGGAAGGGAAGGAAGAATATTCAACGTGCGGTCTTTTTCTGGTTGGATCTTGAGTCTGGCTATCAGTCAGACAGGTCCTTAGCTACTGAAATAGTTTTAATCTGTTAAATACACACAGCAGAAGAATACTGAGCATAATTCAAAGGAATAGTGATTGCTGTTATACATGAGTCAGAGGACAAAGGATGTCCCCTCTTCATTGTGTGTCATCTCAAGCAAGGGTATAGCAGCAAGCCATGTACAATTTACAACTATCAGAATTTAGTTTTCATTTCTCAAGTGATAAGCAGGCTAGCTTTCTCATTGACAGAAAAAATGATACACTGTTAATCAAATAAGTCAATAGGGTTGTGAAGCAAAAGGGATTACTCACAGACTACCTGTGACATTTATGATCAGAATTTCTTTGGTCTGCAATACGGAAAACAAACACTAGGAAATGACCTGTCCTGTGGGGGAAGTGTTTGAGTGGGGATGAAAGAGAGAGGTGTCCCTGCTTCCAGCTGCTTCCTCCTGTTTGTGTGCTCCACTTGACATTTGACTTGGGTGACTTACTTCCTCTCAACGCTGAGGAGTCAGATAGTGTTTCCTCTTACTGCCTAGCCTATGAAAAGAGGTCATAAAGAGGGAAACATTTTTAATTCAATTTTGCTTGGTGCATTCTTATGGGAGCCAACTGCATCAGAAGGGATCACCAGCCAATTTCCAATATCAGCTCCATGCATTTTTTAAACCATCTCCCATCTTTGATAAGCTTGTCGCCGCTAAAGTTGGACCTTTCTCAATTTGTCACATCCACTTTCCTTAACTGCGGCAAAGTCCCACCTCACTAGAAGTTCTGTACTTCCTTGAAAATATCTTTTTTCAAACCATTTTCCTTCTGTAGCAACCATAAGATATCCCAGGCTAGGTGAAAGGAAGCTTCTGATACCTGGGGAATACCTGGATAAGGGACGGCTGGATCCTTAGGAATAAAAATGGTGCCCTTGGGGGAAGGGTGCTTTTCAAGGTCCTGTGCTTCTCAGAGTCACAACCCTGAGGGATCATTTAGCGGAAGCTGTTGCCACCCTCGAGCTGTGCGTCACAGCTGTTTAATCACTGTTCATCTCAAGCTCCTTATCAGCATTTTTAACGTCTTTAGCAGCTGCCGTGTCTCCTGATAACTTGTTCCCTCACCCTTAAAAAGCATGCGTTTTCTTCATCCTTCGGAAATATATTAAGCTCTCCATGAGCTCCACTGTTTCCACAGTGACAAGAAGGTAATACTTTTATTACAATGTACTACAAAAGCAGATAGGAAAATGCACGTAAATATTCAGTTTCACAAAGCATTACAAAGTCAAAAGCTGTGTGGCCACCCCAAGAGCTCACAGAGGAAACTGGCCAGCTCGAGTCCCCTTGTCCTTCCCAACTGAGCCTTGCCTGCCCTCCAGGAGCAACTGCTATTCTAACGTTTGTCATGATTTCCTGGCTCCCCTCTCCTTATCCTATGGTGCTGGAATCTAGGCAGGTGCTCTACCACTGAGCTATAGCCCCACTGTTTTTTTAAAATAGTTTGTACATGGTGATGTGCCCTTTCCAAATGCTACTGGCCAGTTTCACCTGTTCTTGAGTTTTATGTGAATGAATCGTGATGAATATGAGATATGCTTTGCCAGAAATGTGTGTGGATTCACCCATGTTTTAGATACAGGTCATCTGTCTTCACTGACTTAGAAAGTTGTGTGTGTGCTTATCTAACACATACAACAGATCGTGAATTTATCTGTTTTACTCTTTATTGATGAAATTAGAGTTGCTTACAGGTTTTGGCTACTGTGAGAAATGCACTCTGAATATTTCCCACGAATTTTTGTAGGGTAACGAGAGATGGATTTGGCCCTCTATATCTTTGGGTTCTGTATTCACAGATTCAAGCAACCTTGGGTGGAAGATATTTGGGGAGAACAGGTTCAGGGTTTTCTGCTTGTCTTTGTTATGTAACAGTACTGTCTTACCAATGACTTATACAGCATTTATGTTGCATTTGGTGTTACAAATAATATACAGGTAGTGTAAGATACACAGTATGTAGCTTGAATGTTAATATGATGCCACCTTATGTAAGGGACTTGAGATCCTCAGATTTAATATCCACAGAAGGGACAGGGCCAGTACCACATAGACTGTCCTGTGAACCTTCATCTTCACTAAATACTATTAGCCTACTTTCCAAAGCATACTTCTCTGACTACTAACAAAATTGAGTACTTGTTAGTTGTTGGAATTTCTTCTTTTTCGAGTTGCCCACCTAAGTCTTTACCTATGTTTCTGTTTTACTTACTAATTCATAATTGTTCATAGACTATGCTTTCTACTGATATACTCATGTAACTGAAGACCTGTTTATATACTAACAAGGTTTATAATGGAATTTTTGTGATTCAAATGTAATTTTTAATTACTGCTGGAGATAGTTACTCTTTGGGCAGGCTGAGTGATTTCAAGCCAAGACTGATTAAAAGAGGTAAAGAAGGTCACTGCAACAATTCAAGAGGAAGAGATAACAGTCATAAATATTATATGCAACAAGTACCAGTGCATCCAACTATATAAAACAATTACTAATGGACATGAAAAATCAAACCAGCTCTAATACAATTGTATTGGGAGACCTCAATACCCCACTGTCACAAAAAGACAGATCAACTAGACAAAAAATCAATAATGAAATATTAGAACTAAACCAGACTTTTCAACAAATGGACTTAGTAGATGCTTATAGAGTGTTCCACCACACAACATCAGAATACACATTCTTTTCAACTGCACATGGGACATTCTCCAAAACAGACCATATATTGGCTCATAGAACATGCTTAAGTAAATGCAAAGGAATTGAAATGATCCCATGCATACTACGAGACTACAGTGCAATGAAATTGGAAATCAGTGGCAAAAGAAACCACAAGAACTTCATATGCACATGGAAATTAAATAACACCCTACTGAACAACTGATGGGTCACAGATGAAATTAAAGAAGAAAGTTTTTACAATTGAATGATAATGACAGTACAACATACCAGAACTTATGCGACACAATGAAAGCAATTTTAAGAGGCAACTTTATAGTAGTAAATA
The DNA here is from genome assembly GCF_034190915.1 of Cavia porcellus. NCBI lineage: Eukaryota > Metazoa > Chordata > Mammalia > Rodentia > Caviidae > Cavia > Cavia porcellus. The sequence continues at coordinate 73,904,284 of NW_026947494.1, read as the reverse complement.
TCTATATCAGGAATACAGAGCAAACACATATAAACAACTTAATAATGAACTATAGACTTCTAGAAAAAGAAGAGCAAGCTAAACCAAAAGCTCATATGAAAGAAGAAATTATAAAGATCAGAACAAAAATTGACACACTGGAGGAAAAGAAACCCAATCATTGAATCAAAGAGTTGATTCTTTGAAAGATTAAATAAAATTCACAAACCTTTATCCAACCTTATCAAAAAAAAAGAAAAAAGGGGAAAAACCCTCAAATCCATGCAATTAGGAATAAAAAGGGTGAAATCACAACAGACCCTGCAGAAATCCAGAAGATCTATACCAACTTTGAAAACTTGTATTCTAATAAGATGGAAAATACAGAAGAAATGGACAAATTCCTAGATACATATGAATTACCAAAGCTGAATCAAGAAGATATAAAAACCCTAAATAAACCAATATCAATCAATGAAATTGAAGATGTAATTAAAAACCTGCCAATAAAGAAAAAACCCAATTTCTTTCCTGAAAGAAAGCATTACCCTGATAGCAAAGCCAGAGAAGGGCCCAGCTAAGAAAGAGAATTCCAGGCCACTTTTCCTAACAAACATAGATGCAAAAATCCTTAGTAAAGGTACTGGAAAACATACTGCAGCAAATTATTAAGAAGATTATACAACAAGACCAAGCTGGATTCATCCCAGAGATGCAGATGGTTCAACATATGTAAATCCATAAGTGTAATGCACCATATTAACAGAGCCACAGACAAAAATCATATGATCATCTCAATAAATGCAGAAAAGGTTTTGACAAAGTCCAGCACCCATTCATGATAAAAAACCCTACAGAAAATTGGAATAGATAGTCTTTATCTCAATCTGATCAGAGCCATCTATGACAAACAGCCAACAGCATACTAAATGGGCAAAAACTGAAAGCTTTCTCTTAAAATCAGGAACAAGACAAGGGTATCCACTATCTCCACTCTTATTCAGCATGTTTCTGGAGCATTAAGACAAGAGAAATAAAAGGAATAAAGATAGGAAAGAAGAAAGCTAAACCATCATTATTTGCAGATGACATGAAACTGTACATAGAAGACTCAAAAACTCCACCAAAAGACTAGTAGGTTTAATAAGTATATTCAGTGACAGAGCTAGATACAAAGTCAACACTCAAAAATCAATAGCCTCCCTGTCCATGAATAATAAACTCATTGAGAGAGAAGTCCGGGAAACAACACCGTTAACAATAGCATCCAAAAAAGTGAAATATTTAGAAACTAATCTAACGAAGGATGTAAAAGATTTGAAAACTAAAGTACTCTTAAAAAGGAGATTGAAGAGGGCTGGGGATTTAGCTCAGTGGCTTACGTGCCTACCTGGCAAGTGTGCGGTGTAGGAGATTGAAGAAGGAAGATACTAGAAAATGGGGAGATATCCCATATTATTAGGTAAGAAGACCAAATATAGTGAAAATGGTCATCCTTCCCAAACTGACTTTTCTGAGGTCATTGAAGAGAAAAATTTGTGCTGGATTTGTTCATACAATTGAAGGCAGATGTCTTGTGCTCTGGGTGAATGATTTGGGCGTGACAGTGCACAATGAGAGTCCCATTGTTATACACTGATTGGCATGTTATGAAATTTTGTAGCATTTTGTTTTCTTTTTTTCTCTTTGAAATAAAATAGATTTTAAAAAAATAAAAATAAACTACTGCTGATGGAATTTACCTAAAAGTTACTCTTGAGACTTATTGAAAAGATCATCCTGTTTATAATTGTGCATTTGGATAGCAAATCAGTTTAATATATATATATTAACTGTTCTTTTGTGTAGGTTGTAGATTTTAAGAAAGATCTAGGATTTTTTGTCAGCTTTGTCTTACTGTCTTCTTATGTTCAAATAATTATTTTATGTGGCATTTTTCATTTTGCTATAAGATATCACAGGCTATTAAACTCTAAGCAAAATCAAAAAGGAAACATTTTAATTTTAAGTCCATTTTTGGCCAGGGGACAGTGCTGGGGAAAAGCCCAGACTTTATTCATGCTAAACAGTTCTACTTCTGAGCTGCATCACCAGCCCTGAGCAATCAGTCTGAATGTCCAAAAGCAAACTCAATAGCTAGACATGTTGAATTGACTGTAAACTAATACTTTTTCATGCCTATTCATGGGCTAGGAAATTGAAAAGCAACTTATTTTCTTTTAAAACATGATTTATTTTTAAAAAGGCACACATTCATTGACAAATGAATCCAAATAGAATAGTAACAAGAGAAAAGAGGTCTGCCCCTCACAAGTGATGGCTACTGTTTGCGCGTTTTCCAATCAGCTCTATGCGGCACACACTTGGGTAACACTGTGACTATGAATCCCATGTCACCTCTCATCGGCGAGGTCTTCAAAGCCGCAGTGTACCAGAATGTGGACACAAGCTGGGGGAATTGGTGGGCCAGCACCAGCATTCCTCTTTCCTTGACTTTATTTTTTGCACTTTCAAGAGAAGTATGAAAATAGGAGAGGAAAATGGGGCGTGATTATTTATATTTCTGCTTTGCCAAACCACTGAGACAGGCTTTCCCAAGAGAAAACTCAAGATTAAAATTAAGCATTTTGTTGAGGCAACTTCCAAATATACGGTGCTTTAAAGGGAACTGCATGAGAATCAGCATTTCCCAGAGGGCATCCCATGAGCAAGTATTCTGTGGTCAAGACAGTGTGGAAAATACAGGCAAAGTGATGCAGGTTCCTTCTCGAAAGGACCCCAGCATGCTTGCTGCATCTCCTGGGCAGGGAGAAGTGGCCGATGAAGTTCCCTTCCACTACGGGACCCTTTCTCACAGAGAGGTCCTTAACCGGAGGTCTCTAAAAAATCTGGGAAATGCTTATTTGACTCTGCGGTTTATGTATATGAATAGAGCACTTTTCTGGTTATAAAAATAACAATCATTTTTAAAAACTTGGTAAATGGTTAAAAGTATGGCAAACAAAGTTAAAACTCCTCTTAATTGAACCGTTAGAGAAAACCAGTATTCAGGTGTATTTTGGCATATTTTTGCCACATCATTACCTCTGTGTGTGTCTGTAAAATATGCTTATATTTCTTAAGCTGGGCCTGGGGAAGCAGTGTGAACATTCCCACTTTCCCTTCATCCAGCCATCCCTAATTTTAACACATCCCTAATTTTAATCTAAGACTTCCTCTTTTTATAACTAAGTGGCTTTCTGACTCTGCATCTAAAAAAAAAGTGAAACTTTGAATTTTCCATGTGACACAGCACGCCTCACCTTTTCCTTCATAGGTTACTACAACAACAGCACGAAGGTGGCTGTGAAGACCCTGAAGCCAGGCACAATGTCTGTGCAAGCCTTCCTCGAGGAAGCCAATCTTATGAAGACGCTGCAGCACGACAAGCTAGTGAGACTGTATGCGGTGGTCACCAAGGAAGAACCTATCTACATCATCACCGAGTACATGGCCAAGGGTGGGTACCCCAGCGCCTGCCTGCCTGCCTTTCTCTGTCTGTCTGTCTGTCTGTCTGTCTGTCTGTCTGTCTGTCTTTCAAGGTGCTTGGGATTGTGCCACAGGCCTGACACTTGCTAGGCAAGCACTCTGCCACTAAATTATATTTCCAAACTTTAAAAGTTTAAAGGTTTCAGATTCAAAGGATCTTTAAGAGGTTTCAGACTCAAAAACCAAACATTTTTAATTTTTCAATAACATATTTGCTATTGAAAAACTAAAAAAATGAGAAAACAAAACATTTTTTATAAATCTACTCATGAGAATGTAACCCATGTTCTAAAATTGATATATAATTCTTGTATTTTCTCTCCATCTGCTTGCATATGCCTGTTAGCTCCAAGAATAGTACCACGTACCTGAGATCCTACTAAATGAAATATTTGTCGAGTAAATGAATATATATTTCACAGGAAAACATTTTTGTTATGTGCTTAAAAGGTGCATACTCAGAATGATATAACCAGCTCATTTGTTCTTCAGCATTATCAAAATGCTCAGGATTATGGTGAATATGGGAGCTTAGGACATGGCTCAGTGGTAGAGTGATTGGCTAGAATTCAAGAACAAGTTAATGTATCTACAACACGTGGCAGTTAAATTCATATGGAATCATAGAACATCTAAAGAAGAGGTTCCAAACAAAAGTCTCCCATTGTTACACCTTCAGGTAAAAGGCTCTGATCACCATCCTTCTTTTGCTCACTTGCATCCAGTTTTGCAGAGATACTAATAAACTTTTAAATAATTTGAAAAAAAAGGAAAATATCTTCAGAAATGAGAAGTGAGTGGAAACAAGCAACACGAACATTTCAAAATTAATAATCACTCATCCATAATGAAGATTATACTTTACATAGCCAAAGAGGTTAGAAAGATAAACTCTTTTAGGCTCGTTAAACATTTAGGCTCTTTAAAATTAAAACATTTAGGCTCTTTAAAATTAAAAAAAAAAAAAAAAACATGTAGGAATAGCAGCTCCTCAGAGTCCTTCCAAAAAGACCTTCTAAAAACAAAACCAACAAATCTAACCTGTATACCTTGGGTTACTAGATTCCAGAAACTAGGCTCAGGGCCAGATGCTTTGTGGTTCAGTAAATGTTGCTGAATTAATTAACACTATCTTTAACCATAAATATAGCAATGGTGTTTTCTTCATAACAATACATAACATTTGGAGCGCTCTGCCTCTTAGATTGCTCTCTATACCTTCCACAGGTGATCTCTTCAGCACCCAAGGACTAAGTACTATTGTTCTGTGTCATAGATGGCATAGTATAACATTTATTGAACACTTACTGTCTGCAAAACACAGTGTCATGTGCTTTTAATCCATCCCTGATTACATCCACACCAGGACTCCAGCAGAGCTACCAGGCCCACTCCTGTTACGGACACTTACTAAAGTCAGTGACTCCACCAAGGCTGCTTAGAAGATTGGGGCTTAAATTCCAGGGAAGTAGCAGGTCCTGTTCTAGAGATGAGTCCCAGGAAGTGGGAGACTTTGCCTATCAGCCTACCATGATTTAGGTCAGTCTGACCCTGTCCGGGCACAGTTGGTTCCTCAGATACTGCTGAAGGGCACCTATGACATGCACAGAATTCTGTGCCTTTTCCTGGAGGCATTGGGAATGAGCCTCGCCTGGCGTCTGCAAGAGGCTCCCTCTGTGAGGACTTGCTTCCATTCGTCCTGTTACAGAGGCCCTCACTGAAGAACCGGCTCTGGGAAGCTCATTTTGGCAGCAGGTACTTTGACATGTATTATTCCTACATGCACTGGGAGAACAGTGTTGTCCACCAGCACCCTTCCTCAGCTGGAGCGCATGCCATACTCAGCATCAGACCAAAGGTGAAAGCCTGGAAGGAGCTGAGTTTGACCAATCTCAGGAAAAGACCGTCTAGAACTGCAGGCCAGGGGTTTTGTAGGGTCTTCCCCCAGCAGTTGTGATATTTGAATTTTGTTTGGATTTCTTTCTTGTGTGCTGGAGCCGCGCTTACTTGCCCTTCCTGTGTCAACAGGCAGTTTGCTGGACTTCCTCAAGAGTGACGAAGGAGGCAAAGTGCTGCTCCCAAAGCTCATTGACTTTTCTGCCCAGGTAAGAGATTAAACAGCCCAGGCTGCATGCAAATTTGCAGCAACCTCCCTGCTTCAAATTCAGGATGCAGTTACCATTTCGAGGAAAAAGTTTCCTTTGAGTGTTTCCAAATGTGGCTATGAGGAAAAAGTTCTTCTAAATTATTACACTTCCTTGGAGACAAGCACAGATGTTTCACACAGAATGTGTATGAGTGTGTGTGTGTGTGTGTGTGTGTGTGTGTGTATGCGCGTAAATGTGTGTCCAGATTTGACATGGTGTCATCTTTTGTAACACAGGGAAGCCTCTTCATGCTAGTACTATTTCCTCACCAGTCACAGAAACAGTGTGGCTGAATTGGTCCCTTTGCTCAGCATTTTAGAAAACCATTCCCACGCCGTGTGACTGCAGCAACTTTTAAAGCATGCCAATAATTGTGTTTAAGCTGTGATTCTAAAGGGCAGATACTATTAAGATCTCAGCATCCTCCAAAAAAGGAAATACATTCCTTTTCCTGTCTTTCTCCTTCTCATTCTTTCTTGTTCCATGTGTCACTAGCATTCTGAAAAATACCTATTATAATATTGCTAGTACTAACCTAGGGGTTGCTCATTCGTTTATTTTGGAATCATGCATTTCCTGAGACCCATGTCAGCACAGAGACACATTACCTAGAACACGGCCATGTGCCCAGCATATCAAGGAAGAGTACGTATGAATGATGCCAGCTACTGACTTTTAATAGTTTCATTGTGTCTATTAGTCATGATTAGTCACCTGCTGATTTTGTTCCTCCGTGGTGGCCATGGGTGGTTATGCGAGGAAGGCTGTGCACCGTATGACCCATAGTAAGCGCACAAAAGCCTTACAAGACCTTCTAGGAAAAGGTTGCCTATTTCTTCCCACAAACGTTCTTCCAGTTGGGAAACTGCTAAAGGCTTTCCTGAGAAGCCAAGATCAAAGGAGTAAGTGGGTACACAAGTAAAGTGCTTCTAGTAAAATGGGATCAGAATACTCTGCTTAGGCGGAAATGGAGAGTAACATCTCCTGAGCAGAATTTGTGTCCTAGCCTTGTCACCTTCAGAATGTCCTTTGCTTTTTTAGTTTACTTGGCCATACAACAGGAATGGTATTTCCTACTTCAAGGAGATAGTGGAGGTCAGAGCAAAGGCGCGATCATGGACCTATGCCCTTCAGAGCCTACTGGTGAAAGCCAAAACCCCACTATCCCAGAGATAAGTGAACCAGGAAGTCACCCACTCACCCCGCCCTCACGTGCCAGGACCTGGTGGGCTTCCCAGCTTCCTCATCTGAGTAGAAACGCAAATGTGAACCGGAGAAGCAAAACTGCTGACGTGAAGTGGAGGGGAAGGAAAAGGACCGAGCAGGCATGGTGACCTCAGACACCCTGTGCTGGCCCTGAGCGCTCCATGGGACTCCAGAGGTTGAAGGCTGTTGTTCTGTAATATAGGGAAGGGTAACGTGGCCAGTGCAGCTCAGATCTTGGGTAGATAGCAGGACGAAAAGGAGAGACAGCAGAAGTCGTAAACTTGTGTTGACTTGACACAGATAAATGAGGCCCTCTGCTGGGGTGGTGGTTTGGGTGTCTCCTATTTAGATAAGAGCCTTGAAGAATGTAGTAAAAGTTCATAGCACTGAACAAGGATGTGGACACACAGCCTGGAGGTCTGCATGGTGAGTGCTGTTCCAGCCTATCAGAGGGCCTAATCTGTGCCCACAGCCCTACGGGGTACACTAGACACGCATCAGGGTGTGTATTATGTCTGGAGAATGACCTCCTTTTGTCACGGAGTATTTTGTATTTATCTAGCTTATCTCATAAAGTATTATCTTGTCGTAGTCAAAAGTTGTCAGGCCCGAGTCAAAGCGTCTGTGATCATGTTCTAATTTAACTTTGTACTTGCTATTATTACAAATGATAGTTTTTTCTGACTTACAAATGAAGAAGGGGAGGGGAGTTCTTTCCTAAATCTCTGTGGCTCACAAGCAAGATGATCACAAAGCCGGACGCTGGCCATGACCTCAGAGTGGATTCCAGGCAGCTAAAGTGAGCTCTGCTGTGATGGCCTGGGCCTGCTCCATGGCAGGGTGGGCTGAGCACAGTTAACCCCCGTCTCTGTGCTGACCCACTGACCACATCCAGCTCACGCTGGATGAGCTTTTGGGTGTCTTTCAGTGAGGGCAGTGGCTGTGGGTGAACTGGTGAAATGTCTGAGTAAGTGAACAGAGGGCTGAGTGCCAGTGGGAGAACTACAGGTGAGCGCCCCTGAGGAAGCCTGGAGTGGGGGTCAGACCCAGGACCCGGCAGAGCCAACACACTCTCTTCTGCTGGGCTGCACTTCCAGCTGAAGGTTTGCTCCTTCACTCTCCCGCCCCAAGACCCCAGACCAAGGTCTTTGGACCGTTCCTTCCCCAGGGCACTGGGCATCAGGTGAGCAGGGAAAACGCAGCTTATTAATTATTTTTAACCTAAGAAATGTTGCTTCTTTAAAAACAAAAGGACCAAACTTAACCTTTTCAGATATAAACCTTTGTTCAAGATATAAACCTCAGTCGGACTTTCCTGATCTTTTTTGCTTTTTTTTTTTTTTTTTCTTCTTTTTCTTTTTTTATCAGTACTGGGGATTGAACTCACGACTGCCTGCTTGCACGGCAGGCGTTAATGCCTCTGAGCTAAATCCCCAGCTCCCTGATCTTCTTTCAATGTGGAGCTGATGAGACTCTGCCTCCATCTGTTGCCCCACCATGAAATAATTTGTATCACTTGCTTGTGACTTTTCTTATTAAAGTACGGACAACTGATGGGAAGGGGTCTCTCCCCTCGGAGCAAGGAGAGGGGCCGGCCTGTGTACCTTAACTGCAGTCTGAAACACATGCTCCCCCATATCTGGTTCTATCAGCCATACCTGGCACCTCACCACCGTGTGGTAATGCCCACTTGGTCTCCTTCATGCCCAGCATGCCTCATTTTTCACATACCTCTCTGAGATTCTCCCCCTGTACCAAGGAAGCCACCTTTCCTTTTCCATGATGTGCTTCAGATTAATTTTGTCACTTTCCCATAGTGAATGACATGAGAGCAGTAAAAATTATTTATTTGCTGGCCTAACCTAATAGCTGGTTCCCAGATACTGAGATAAGGCAAGCTTCCTAGACCTTTGCTGCACCTTACTATGTAGGGTGAAAGTCAGGGATAAAGCAGCAGAAGAATTACATGAGTCCAGTCGGTGTTTGAGCTCTGACTAAACAGTTAGTAGGATGTAAAATATATTGCTGCTAGCTCTCCTCTCTAAACATTGCCAATAGTCAAGAGTTATGTTCACTAAAGGTATTATTAAACTTAGCAGGTTTTCACAGCAAAGAATAGTTGTTGGAGTCAAATTAATTCAGCTTACTTAATCACAGGGGACAGGGTTAGGGACAGAGTTGGGACTTTTCCCACTGTGTGTGTGCCCTCTTCTGTCCTGTCCCCATGGCCTACTTCCTCATACTCTGTCTACTTTCCCCACCATCCCTTCTCCAGACACACCAACAGGAAGTGACTGGGCGCACATGGTGGCTGCCCCGCTCACGTGACAGCTGATTGCTTCACTTCCGGTTGCAGGTCAAATTTCACAAGGCTTCTCAGAGCCTAAGTACAGTCTACTCTCTCTCACCATCCCTCAGCCCACAAGTCTCTCTTTCTAGTCAATAGAGATGAAGAAATTCTGACCACAGCAGATTTACTCACTGAGTTTCTCCTTATACCAGATGAAGCAACTGTGTACTTCCAGTGCTGACATAGAAAAGTAAGTGATCTCCTTTGCCAAGGAAGTCTGACATTTCAGTGCAGTGGGGTCAGTAGAATTTCCCCCAGCTTTTACCCAGATGAGAAAAGAATGGAATCATACAGTGGGGAAACTGAGAGGAAAATTATGTGCAAAATGTATAGTGGTACCATAGAGGTTAAATAAATCATCTTGTCTTTCAAATCAAATAAAACAAAACATTTATTGCTCTTTGGTGGAGAAATTACCAAAAATGAAGTGGACAATTATTCATGACAAAAATGTCATTGTTATAAATGATGGCAACAAATCACATTGATGTTAGCTCCTTTTAGTTGATAAAGCACTTCCATCTCCATCATCTAATCTGAGCCCTTGAATGCATTCATATTGTTATATATTTTGTAGAAAAATAACTGAACTTGGAGTTGTCCGGGGTTACTAAACGCACAGGCAGAATTATTTTTTTGGTTTTTTTTTTTTTTTTTTTTTTTTTTTTTGTCTTTTTCCTTTTTATCGGTACTGGGGATTGAACTCACGACTGCCTGCTTGCAAGGCAGGTGCTTATGCCACTGAGCTAAACCTCCAGCCCTCATGGGCAGAATTATTGCTACTGGATCCTGGCTCTTCCATATCCTGCTGGCACCCTGACCAGCATTCAAGTTGTTCTTGTGATCATTTTGTACCCAGCACTATAGCGATAAGACATATTTCCCCTATCAGTGTGTTTCCTATCACAGTTAATGATTTCTGTAGCTTCTCCTGCCCCCAAATCTTTATGGCCAAACATAGATCTTGCTGTCTTGTACTGATTATGCTGAGGATATATTTTGCCCCAATATTAAACAATAAGTCCCGTTTTAAGCTGGACATTAGTAAGATGAGGACAGGAAGAAACTGCAGACTATTTTATAGGAAGGCCTTTTACCATCAGAGCTTTTTTTCTTTTAGCAAACTCATTATACAGATTTGGAACCCTTTGTCATAAGGCCAGTTGAGGACCTACCAGTCTGATGGTGGCAAATCAGGAAGGAAGAGCCTCAAGGAGGGTATTGCGGGGACATTTCCAAAGTACTGGCCAATACTATCAGATGAGGTTCTTCTCATTCTGTCTGTTAAGATCCTAAGAGGAAGGTTAGAGGTAGTTAGAGGTGGGTTTTCTTGCTCAAGTTTGTTCTTTGATATTACCCCACCACCGCTGCTGCCATAATACCCTAATTCAGCAACTACTTTCTTTTCAAAACCTTTATAAATGTTGACCCTTGACTAGTGTCATTACATTTTGTTTTCCTAAAATGGGAGAGTAGCACTGGGGTAGTGAATCCATCTCAGAGGCAAGTGGAAACTTCCAGTTACTGACTTGGCTCATCCTTCTGCCAGGAGAACACATCCCCTCCCGGCTCTCTGTGTCACCTCTCTACACAGGGACGCTAATTCCTGCCTCTCTTGAGGCCCCTGCTCTTCTGTATGCACAAGAGCCTTCTCAGAAGGAGTAAAGGTCAGTCTGAAAGTGAGAATTAATTAATTCCATAAAATCATCTGAGCTAGACACTGCTCTAGATAAGGGGCCACATGGTGACCAGGACACCATGGCCCCTCGGTGTTGTGAGTAAAGAGCTGTTGCTCAAAAACCAGAGTATCTTCCAGTCATTTGCCAAAGCCACAACACAAAGGGAAAGAGGAGAGGAACCTGCTATGTATTCTCTAGGTCTTTTGGAAAACATAGGGTTGGTCCTGTTGTCACATACATGAGAATCTACGGAAAGGGTAATGCTGTAGACATCGAGGGATGGGTACTGTGAAAAAAGGACCGGCACACAAATGTCACCATGGCAACAGAGGAAGAGTCTACAGTGTTACCCAGCATGCTTTTGGCATTATTGTAAACAAGCAAGGGAAGGGCAAGACAATTAATGTTCACCTTACACACTCAAAGAGTGGTAATAGCTTCCTGAAACCTATCAAGGAAAATGATCAGAAAAAGAAAGAAGCCAAAGACAAAGGTACCTGGGTTCAACCAAAGCACCAGCTCACCCCACCCAGAGAAGCGTATTTTGTGACACCAACAGGAAGGAGCCTGAGTTGTTGGAACTACTCCCTGGGAATTCATGGCATAAGCTGGGCATGGAGCTCTGCCATCTGGCACCTACTTGGCAGCTAAGTGTTCTAGACCCTACTTAAGAATAAAAAAATCATCCTGATCGTTTTCTTAATTGAACAGATGTGTTCATTTAGAAATATTTAGAGCAGATTTTTATTCTACCTAGTTAACTGTGTCAGTCTTTACTCTTTGGTGTTTTTCTTGCTGAAAAATATTGCTGAGGTATTGTGGAGGTGTGTGCTCAAATGACAAATATTTATGAAATATTTATATTGGCTTGACTACATCATCATGGGGAAGAGATGTATTAAAATAAATGAAAGTCACTTCAGTTAAATAGAAGTCTGTTTCAGTTAAAAAACAAAACCAAATAAAACAAAAACAAGTAAATATAGCTTCCCAGTGTACAGCTCTGGGGTTACCTCTTTCTACAGAATAGTGATGTAACTTTGTAAATGGAACAGCAGAGGATGCTCACATTGGGTGAAGCTCTGAGCTGAGAGGGTGAGGAAGCCTGTTGCAAGGCTCTGGCGTCCCGTCTGGAAGGTGACAGGCACCTGTTTCTCTCAGTCACAACTCTAATATTCCGTGATGAAGAAATCACAACTAAGAAACTATCTACACAATCATCACTCACGAGTTATAGTTAGTGATTCAGATGACACTAATAGAAGATATTGTTACTTCTCTAACAGAAGAGACATAAAGGTACTGCATTAACATAGTATTGTAATGTCCGGTACATAAATATTCTTTTTAAGTTAAAAAATTTCAATTGACACATAATAATCATATACCTGTATGGAATACAGTGTGATATTTTTACACATTTTTACAAAATGTAATGATCAGACCAAGATAATTAGCACTTTTATCTTCTTGGACACTTCGCATTTCTTTGTGTCTGGAACATTCAAAATCATTTCTCCTCTCCAATTTTATAAAACACAGTAAATTATTCTTAAGCATAGTCACCCTACTATGTTATAGGGCTCTAAAGTATATTCTACCCATCTAAATATAATTATGTATTCAATTCTATTTATTTTTGTAATAGTTTTATGTCTGTGACTTAAAACGTGAAAATTCACAAATTGGACAAATGAAAATAGTTAATATCAGAATTGCAAAACTAAATCATTTGCAGTTTCCTTCTGAAAAAAACTGAAAAAATAGACATTTAAAAATAGTATAAAACAGGATTTTTTTTTGGTGAGTGGAGGTGGTGATGTTTAGAACATTTAAGCACAGGTGTCACCACTAACTATAAGAAGGCAAATAAGGCCGAAGAATTTGTTCTTGTTTTAATTTCGATTGGAAAACCTTCTACCACCAATAAGAAGCTTTGATCGAACAGAGGAAGGGGAAGTGGCACACAGTCTGTGTGTCGGATTTGCCCCTTCCCTTGATACTAGTTTCTCCAAAGGTGGCAATTTGTACTGAGCAGTCACAAACAGTGTCCTCTTTGGTTACTGTAATGGCACCCTGTGAAAGTACAATTAAATGGAAGTGGCTTAGGAGGGGGCAGAGGTCACTGCCAGCTGCTCACATTAAACCCAGAGACCGCAGCACTCTGAATGGAGCAGAGGGTCAGTTCCAGCAAACCCGTGTCAGAGGCCCTTGAAATTCATATTTACACACACACACTCACTGTGTTTCCCATAGAAATTGGTCCTTTTGACTCTTGGGATACCACAGGGCTCTCTGCCTTTTGTACTCCTAAGTTTTTGTGTGATTGCTTGCTTTTGCTTTGTTTTTAAAATCTGAGACCAGGAAAGAAGAGCTGGTAAGCAAGAGTATGTTTCAATCAAGAGCTTGCCTGTAAAGACAGTGCTGAAAAAGACAGGAGTCATTGTAAACATTTCAGTTCAGAGTTAGATCTTCAGTGATAGATCCTCAACAACACCTGCCCTGAAGTACCTTGGCCACGTACTGAAACCTGACAGAGTCACCCTGTGTTTGGAATAACTAAAACTGTCAACCACAAAGTCACACAAAGGTGCAAGACACGCCATGGGAGGCTGCCTGGTGGGGCCTGGTCTTCACCCTGGGATTGACTGAGCCGTTCAGTGAGATGGTGAGACCTGGGCTTTAAAGATTCCTCCAGCACTGCACACAGAAATGATTAGGAGGTGTGTGGCCTGGCTGTGGTTTGAGTGAGTCTCCAAGTGCACTGGTAGCTTGGTCCTCGGTGCATTGGTGTTGGGAGGTGGGAATGCTTTAAATCGGGCCTCATGGGAAGTGATGAGACTGGGCCCCCCCCCCACACCCATGTATCTTCTCTCTGTTGGCTTCCATGATGTGATGTGACCACGGGGACCCTAGTCAGAGCTGGATTCCGCTGTTCAAACTTTCAGCCTCGGGCTGTGGTTTAAGGTGAACCTCTTTTCTTTCTAAGTACTCAGCCTCTGGGTATTTCATTGTGGTCACTCAGAATTGACCAATACAGGAGAAAACTAAGAGTCCAAGAACAGGGAGAGAAGGTGGGGCTGAGGGAAACTCATGCTTTTACTGCAGGTGTGTAGAAGTGGAACATGAAGGAGGGCACTGAGGTGCTGGGCTGGTCGCTGAGCAGCTGGCCTCTTGAGCACCGTGGTGGTGGGGGTCAGCTGGTGAGATCATTTTTATTCTGCTGGGTTTGCAATTGCATGGGTATCAATAGAAGTGTCCTAGGTTTCAGATGCTTTGCTGTGGGATCCAGGATTTGGCAAGGAAACACACACTGCATGTGCTGAGAGATGTGGGAGGCAGGGTTGTGCATACTCTTCAAATGTGTTTGATGAGAACCCCAAGAAAATGTGGGAAGGAGCCAAGCATGGTCCTGGGCAGAACCAGAAACAGGGCTAAGAGGTTGGGCACACCAGGAGCACAGCATACTTGCGGTAGGACCGCAGAGCAGGCTACACAGAGTTCAGAACAAAGAGACTTCCACTGTACTGGGGGCAAGGACAGCTTAGGAGGAGGCCATACCAGTAGTGGTGAACCCCTGGCACGTGTGCTGCAGATGGCTGTTTGTTATCACTTCGAGGTCTGAAAAGCTCACCGTCACCGAGTCACACCCTTTTCAGTGTAGGAATCCGAGGGGGCTCGGCAGTTTCCCCTCTCGGGTCCTTGTCTCCCTGTCCTGTTCTTGGTCTCCACAGCCTCTGAGCCAGCCTCCCTGCCTCTGCCTCTCCATTTCCCCTCTCCTGACTTTTCTGCTTCCTCTTCCTTTTGGCCCCTTCCAACCCCTCCTTGCCTCCCATTCTTCCAAATAAACTTGATATCTACTTATACTTAAAGAGAACTTACTTTTTTATAGTCCTTTTTTTTTAAAAGTAGACTTGTTTTCTTTTTTTCCCCCCTAGGAAAGAAAAATAGAAATGAAGTTATGTAAAGAATGGCTTTAAATTATTCATCTTTTTAAAAATAAGGTTGTGTACTTTGCTTTAGAGGAAAGCTTTCTTCCTCATACTCAGGACATGCACTTCAAGACACGGGTGTATGTAGCTGTGTAAATACTGGGGTTTTGGAAATACAATCGGAAGACTGTTTTGAAATTGAGTCGCTGAAAGTAGCCCTTCCCCCAACTTAAGAACAGTACGCTTGAATGTTTCTCCTGAGGTCAGGTGGTACCCAGAATGCATTTTCTCTGGTTTCCTTCAGGTCAGGTTTGAAGGCCTCCTCCCGCGGGGGACTTTGCCTTAATTCTGCATTGCCTGCTGGGAATTTATTTCCTGGCTCCCCTCCTATTACTGAAACACCTCACCTGCCTCAGAAGCTGCTTCAAATTTTGCCCAGGGTGCTGAGGGATATCAGAATGGCCACAAGGCTCCCAGAGGAGCCATTCAGGTGCAGAAGATGTCAGCGAAGCCCCTGGGATAGATGGCACCACCCAGCCGCAGCCCAGCCCCGTTCACACATAGCTCCCTGCCTTCTTCGGCTCTGCAGCCACCAGCTCCCTCTTGTCTTAGTTCCCCGCTTGAGCCCGCTGCCTGGAAGCCGGCTCCTGCTAACCACCTCTCCTGCCTGAGGAAGCCTTTCCTGACTTCTAAGCCAGACAAAATGTCCTGCCCACACTGTCCTCACGTCTGTCCATTTCTTCCTTGCATGTACCATGACTTGAAATTTTTAAGTTAATTCTGTTTACCTTTGGTCTTTAGCTCTGATCGCCATGCCTTATATTTAGGGTCCTCACTGCTTGTACTGAGGGCTGCCTAGATCAGTTTGAAACTGAATTCTTGCTTCGCTGCTGCATTCCGTCCTGAACAAGCAACCAGAAGAATGTGTGTCATTCTAAAGGTCTCTGAGTCACTCTTCAGGTGTGAATAAAGCACTTTCTTCTTCTGCTTCCTGTAACTGTGGGTTTATTTTCCTACCCAACACTGACCTTATTGGTTGAAGAAAAAGAGAGAGGAGAAGAAAGAAATAGAACATGAATATCTGGGCCAGTAAGAAAAGACAAAGAAGTACTTTGTTCCACATTCTTCATGGTATAAAAAACGCAGGAGGAAAGAGAAATTAGAAATGAAGAATCTGACACTGAAGCCCGTGCAGATGGATTTAATTTGGAGGAGAAAAAAGCACAGCTAAACGGGTTTGCTCTCCCTTTGCATTATGCAAAGCCTTTTGTGGCCTTTGTCTTGGTACTGAGCAGAACCTCACTCTGGGCAAAGTCTAGATCCCCAGTTCCTTCAGCATCTGGAACAAAATTTCCTGGCCCGTGTTCTAATTACAGAATCAACTTCTTTCATGGGTACTGAGTAAGGTGTTATAAATGTGTGCTAGTTTTGTCAAGACCAAGGGTGCTTTTTGAGCTGAGACATCCTTGACACATTACAAGAAATTATACCACGTGATATTCTGCTACTTCCAGACCTTCTACCCCATTCCCAGGACCACCCCCAGCCCTCAGGTCCAGGCGGTCAGTTGACCTCGCCTCACTGCAGTTGTCCTCAGAGCTTTGGGCTTGCTGGCCCACTGCAGCCCACCCCATCGCTGCTCAGAGCGACTTATACCTTCAAACACAAGCTTTTCCTTCTTGATTTCTTTTTCTCCAGGACTCTGTCCTCTCTCCCAGAGAGCCACTTCATGGTATGGCTAAGACCTCTACGTCGTCTAATGTTTCCATCACCTCCCTTCTGTGCTGCTCACCCTCCGGTCCAGCTCAGCAACTTTAGTCCTGCCCCAGCTCTTCCACGGCATCCTACTCTCCCTGCCCCTGCCTTTACCTACCTCATGTTCCCTTCTTCCCTGCCCTTTCCATACTCCTTTGTGTCCTCTGTCTTCATCCCAGCCACGTGCAAACCCAGCTTCTCACCTCTTTGTCCAAGTCCACACAGCATTTTAAGACTGCTCTGGTGTTATCACCACAGACCACAATGTGACCCCCAAAGTGTTCCTTCTCTCCACATCTGTGTGCAGACCCCTGCCCTTCACAGTAAAAGGCTTTGTAGGACTACCTCACCATTTCCAGTTGCTCCCCTCCTGCTCCCTGTTGGATCAGCCACCACCCAGCCACCCTCTATCATGACAAGTCTTCATTGACCCCTGGGACCGAAGTCCAGGGGCTTTGGTCAGGCCCTGCTGAGACAGCCTGCAGCTGGGTTTGCTGCAGTTGGTCGCTCAGCTTCCTGACATGTTTCCTTCACTTCATTCCTGCAGCCCCATTCCCAGCTCTTCCCCCGCTCACTGGCCATTTCCCCAAGTTTGAACATAGTGATGTCCTAGGCCTGGTCTTCCAACCTCCTTTCTCTGTGCTTACTTCTCCAGTGATTTTGTTGAAAGTAATACCTTAGTTTCTTAGGGCTGACACAGGGCTTCAAGTCATGGGAATTTGTCCTCTCATAGTTTTCAAAGCACAAGTCTCAAATAAACCATCACCATGGCTGTGTTCCTGCCACAATTCTAGGGAAAAAAAGTCTTCTGTACCCCTCTTCTGGCTCCGTCTATGACA
Source organism: Cavia porcellus (assembly GCF_034190915.1). Taxonomy (NCBI): domain Eukaryota; kingdom Metazoa; phylum Chordata; class Mammalia; order Rodentia; family Caviidae; genus Cavia; species Cavia porcellus. Next base: position 73,886,869 of record NW_026947494.1, on the reverse strand, counting down.
TTCTCAAGTTCGCAGCAGCCCCTCTCTAATATCTGTGGCCATCCTTGTGTGGACACCTCTTCTTCCTGTCTCAAACCTCTCTCTTTACCGAGACAACAGTCATGGGGGCCCACCCTAAATCCAAGATACAGTTTCATCTCAAGATCCCAATTAATTAAATCTGCAAGAACACTATTTCAAATAAAGGCACCTGGTTCAGGTGGTCGTAATTTGAGGAGGACACTGTTGATCTAGTGTAACTGTCTGCACTCTGACCACTCCAGAGTCAGCGTGTCCAGCTCCTGCTGCTCCCCTGAGTTAGCTGCATGCTCAGCTTCTCCACGTGGGTGTGTGGCAGGCAGGTAAAGCTCACTAGGCCCAGGTGAGCATTTGTTCCTTCTCCAAAACCTGTGCTATCCATAGGTTTCCCCCGCCCCGCTTCTCTTGATGGCACCACTGTCCTTAGAGTTGCCTGGTCTTAAATATTTAATTTTTCTTGATTCTCTTAGAGTGGATTCCTATTCCTAACTGGTCCCCAGACAGCTCTGACCCAAGTCCAGCAAGCAACCTCTCTCTGGATGAACTACCTAGCGACTGCCTAGCTGGTCTTAGGTCTTAACTCTTGCCTTCCTCCAAACCCATCATAGCACAGCGAGCAGGGCCTGACTGTGCCACGTGTTCTGTCAGTGCCTTCCTCCTCTGGGTCTGCTGGTCATTCTTTGCCTCACTCTGGATGTGGACTGAAGCCCTACAATGGGAATTTGCCTACAGTTGCAATGTCCGCAACCTCTTTTCATAAATCTATTTGGGGGAGAGGGCTGTATTGGGGATTTAACCCAGGGCCTCCCTTTTGCTAAGAGCTCTATCACTGGCTGTACCCCAGGTTTTCATAAATCCCTCTTTTCTTATTTTCATGAAAATCTATGCTTCAGGGTTTCACATAATTTCTTATCATAAGACTCATCTTAAGATTGTGTTTAAATCCTATAGATTCGTGGGTCTGGTGATCAATATCTAAAAAATAAGCCCAGGAAAAGCCAACATGTCTCATGGGCTTGGATGAGTTAGGGAAACACTGCTAAAGAGCCCATGAGCAGTTTTGGAGGTCAGAGCTCTTACAAAAGCATGAGTTGCTTTCTTCACTGTAAAGCAGGAGCCACTGGGAGGGACTGCACAGAAGTCACTGCTGTAAGTCGGTAAAGCACAGCAATTGTCTGCTAAGTCCCTGGGCATGGAGGAATGTGGCCTGGTGAGCTGTGGCTTCTTCTTCAGCCTCCACCCCACTTCTTCGCTTCTTCATTCCCTTCGTTTTAGGGGAAGAGAAATAACAGGAATCACCGAGGAGGGGAAACTTCACAGGCTTTATCTATAAACAACCCCTTATTTTGAAAACTCACTTCAAAGGGGTTGAAATATAAATAAAGAGGATTGCAGATCTGCTTCCTGTATACTTGGAATTGATTAGCTCTTATTATGGACTCTTTAATTTGTCACAGGACAAACAAATTGGGGACTGTTTTCAGAGCCCAGGTGCTAACTTTGAATAGGAATTCCTTTCTGCCTAAACAAAATTGCAAGTTTCGAGGTATTTTTGTTCTAGTTGAAATGTAGTACATGTGTGGACTATATATTCTCCTTGCTTCTTAGCTGTCTGCATGGTGAGTATTTATTTGTTGATTTCTTGTTTGTCTGTGTTCCTCCATGAGGCATTAAACTTTAACAAGCAAGTCCTATGGTGAGGTGACTGCTTCTGTGGAACAGTCTGGGGCTCATGGCAGCCAGGCAGGACTGTGGCAGAGGGATGAGTGGAGGGATGGTGCGTGGCAGACCCTGAAACAGTGGAGGAGCATCCCTCGGAAGTGCACTGACCTTCAGTGCTTTAACGCCAAGAGTGCACTAGGTTGTAGCACAGTGGTGGAACATGTGCTTCACATAAGCAAGGCTCTGGTTTCAATTCCCAGCACCAAATAATAATAATGATAGTAATAATAATAACAAATGAGAGGATCCTAGTGAAACTGTAAATGACATAAGAACTCTGGATTACACTTCAAACTGTTTTCTGTTAACTTGGCATTGATAGGATTATATGAACGTGAGTACATAGCTATCCTGGGAGTTCTTCACATTATGTATAATGAGCATCCATGCTTTAAGAAATTCTTGGAAAATATAAATTTGTGTCAAATCTCAGGGTTTTTTTGTTTTTTTTTTGTTTTTTTTTTTTTTGGTCTTTTTCGTTTTTACCGGTACCAGGAATCAAACTCACGACTGCCTGCTTCCTAGGCAGGCACTTAAGCCGCTGAGCTAAATCCCCAGCCCCTTAAATCTCAGTTTTTAAAATACTTTTTTCCTAGAAATCAGTATATTTATTATGGAATTGTTGAGAAATAGTGCTTAACATTCTATGATTCCCAAGGCATCTGTTACAGACATTTTTGTGTTCTTATATTTTTTTCTTTATTTTCCTAAGAATTTCTTAGGTATTAACATTGATAATGGATTTCAAAAGCAAAAAAATCAAACTATTGTAGTTTTCAAACTGAAAACCTGTACTCTGACTCCTCAGGCTGAGTTTTAGTAATCCTAATGTATCTTCCCAGAATCCAGCATAAATCATGGTTTCATTTTCCCCACAGATGGAATTGTACAATATATACTATAAATTTATAGTTTACTATACCTTGGACATCTTTTCATATCACTATAGTATAATTTTTCTCTGTCTTTTATTGGTATTCTTGGTATTCTCTTGTATAGCTGTCTTACGATTTATTTATCCATTCTCTTCCTTACTGATGGACGTTTATGTTGTTTTCTGGGTTTGTTTTTATTATAACGAACAATACACAGTGATGATTCTTCTAGATGTGTGTTGGCATGCTTTCACAGATATGTTTCAGGTAGGTTCCCTATTTAAGATTTACTGTACCAAACGTATGTATTTTAAATTCTGACAGTTTTCCCCAGTCTTTCAAAAACTGAGTATTTTTTCCTTCACCCTCATGCCAAAACTAGGTGTTGTTATTTTTCTCTAATCCAATTCATTAAGTCAGATTTCTTATTGCATCATTGTGATTTATCTTTTCTTTTAATATGGGTCAGACCAGGTATCTTTTTCTCCACTTCTTTGTTGCTTGCAGTGAATTTTTCTGGGAACACTGTGTAAGGCCTTTCTATGTCTTTTCTATTTGTTATTTGCCATCTACCCCTTGTTATTATGTTTAATTAGACTTATATGTGTATTTCTATGCATTTGACATTTTTAACTCAATATTATATTTTTTATTTTTATAAAAATTCTATTAATATGTATATACTTATTACTATGTAATAGTCTATTCCTTTGAGTACAACATAATTTCCTTAGAATTCCCCTGGAGACGAACATTTAGATCATCTCCAGGTCTTCCTGATAGGAATAACCATGTAGAACATTTCTTTGCGTATTTCACTGAATTTCCTTACTGCAGCTACCCAGCAGCCAGATAACAAATCAGAGTGTGGATGTCTGGAAATGTCTTGACATTTGCAGCTGCTTCTGTGGAGCCACTCTGGCATTTGAGTTTAGAGGCTTGTTTCTCACTCCAAAATGTTTTGAGCTACCTGCTGGCTCAGCTCACTTTCACGTCAGCGACAGTTATGATTCAGCTGGTTGCACATGCCAGCCCTGCTGAAGCAGGAGCTTCAGGGGAAAGGCTTTTCTCTTGGTCGCCCCTCACTAGAGTAAGCTGAAAACTTCTTGCTACCTTCTTCTCTTCTCTTCTCTTGTCCACAACAGCCAAAAGGTGGATGCAACCAAGGAGCTATATATAGGTGGATGAGGGGCTGGGGACTTAGCTCAGTGGCATAAACACCTGCCTGGCAAGCGTGAGGTCCTGAGTTCGAGCCCTGGTATCAATATATAGATGGATAAATACAATTTGGTGTAGAAATATAATAGAATATTATTCAGTCATAAAAAGAAAGGCAATTCTGATACCAACCCAGATGAGCCTTGAAGACAAAAAGGTAAATAGGTCACAAAAGGACTAGGGCTATTATAATCAAATTCAGAGCAATAGGAAGTGGGCTAAAAGAGGCAACTATTGGGAGACACTGTGTTACACATACAGAGTTTCAGGGAAGATGAAAGCACTCTGGAAGAGGACAGAAGCGGAGATCGCACACGTGAATATTCTTAGTGCTGTTTACCATGATTAAAATGCTACATTTTGTTATGTGCATTCCACCAAAATGAAGAAAATAAAGAAAAGTAACTTTGCTGGGAGCTTACAGCTGGAGCAGAATTAACCAAAGGGGAAGAGGAGGCTTATCAGTCACCCAGCTGCAGCAGGGTAACTGACCACTAAGGAAAGGGTCCAGCAGTCTGTGGCAGGCTGCGTGGGAGGCATCAGTCCACACCAGGACAGGACCAAGCTGAGCTGGGAGGAGCTAAGATGCTTTTCCTGAAATGTCCTTCCGCTAGGTAGCTCCCTAACCAGCCTCCAAACTCTGCCAGTAAACCTGACCATGACGTTAATACATAATTAGGAATTAGCAGGACGTAGACAGATTACTGACCACACTTCAAACTTCATCATTTGTGAATATCCATTCGGTGCTTTGGAATGAGGCAGTTTGAGTTTATTTAAAAAAAAAAAAAAAACAGGGACAAATTGCCTCTAGAAGTCTCAGTGAGACCGAATAGGACAGCGTGAGACTGCTCAATGTGCAGGGTGACATATAATCACCACTATCGTAATAACTGTGCTATTTTCTCAGACCCAGAGCCTCGCACTAGGTAGGCATGTGCTGTCCCGCTGAGCCTCGCTGCCGCCCCAGCCCCTGAACTATAATAACAGAAAGAGTAAAATCAGAATTCAGCTTATAGCAGTAAAATAACAAGTGGTAATCTTTTAGAGTCACACTGAGGGACAGCTTGGCTGGGAAGGCCACACACAGGTGCACAAGCCTAGCTAACTTCAGGCTGTGGTGTGGCTGGGGTGTCTGCAGACCAGCCGTCCTCAGCTTCTCCATCTCCGTTTTCCTGATTAGCTGCTAAAACTCAGCAGACACATTCCAGTCTCTGCTCCTGCTGAGAGCTGACAAGCTTGGCTCACACAGTAGCAAGGTCATAAAGGTGTAAAGGGATCTTCTGCCCACGCCTCTCTGCAGTTCACCAAAGACACTCCCCGCTTCTATAGCTCAGCATAGGCCGAGGGTAAAGGACACTGCAGGATTAGAATTTCTTTCGCTGGGTCTGCCATGACCCGAACCACTTCCTCTTGACTTGTAGTTAATGAGCCTTGCTTGTCACTGCGAGAAGAGAAGAAGGTAGCAAGAAGTTTTCAGCTTACTCTAGTGACGGGCATGGAGCAGTTGGTGAGTTTTTAATACAAGCCTATGAGTATTAGGTGACCATTTTTTATCCTTTTGAAATCAACTTGTTTTGCTAAGGAAAGTGATGCTGTGCCATTGAAACTTACTGACTGAATTATAGCTGCTTAATGGAGTTATCTCTTAGCCATCATGGCTCCCCAAGGCATTGTGGGATCTTGCATGCTGTTGGCTTGTCCCAGAACCCTCCACCAGCTATCATCTTTGAACATATTTATTCTGCCAAACTCTGTCCTCCTCTTTGAGCTATGAAGGTAGGCCAAAAGACTTCAAGCTTTAAGTCTTAAATTATCTAATGCTCCTTCTTCCCTGCAGTCAACTGGGGACATTCCATTGTTTAGAAAAGAAGCCAGTGTGGCTGAATGATGAAGAGGGACCAGTCAAACATAGATTCAAATCCTGAGCTTCCCAGGAATATCATGACCTTTCCAAGACTCAACTGCTTCTCCTTTGGTATGACCAGTGACGATTTCACAGGCTTGTTTTAATTATTATAAATAACAAAGTGCCTGCATAAGCAAGAGTTAGTGTAGGGTGGCTATCATCGTCATCTAATCATAGAATCCGCTATTTCTTAGAAAATTTAGGGGAAAAAACATTAAAATAACCAAGTACAACTAAAATAAGTTTCAAGAAATTTTGGCCCCAAACCGATAATAACGTAAACAGCAATGAATGAGCTCTCTTCCATCTCTTCTTCCTTCGTGTGATGGTTTAAAAAGTGTAAGAACCCACCACGAAGGAATAAATGAATTTTAATAGACAGCAGAGTGTTTCTGTAGTAACTGCCTGCTATGGAATAAATGCTATCACAGTTGGTAAACACAGAGGAGACACATTTTTACTTAAATATTCTTTTTTGTAAACCCCATTTTTGTTCACGTTGTCATTATCTGGTTGTCTTACTTTCTTGTTCCTGAGACAAAATATCCAACATTCACAACTTAAAGGAAAGCAGGGTTTGAGGCTCATGGTTTCAGTTTGTGGCCCGCTGCCTCCGAGAGAGAAGCAGAAAGACGAGGGGCGCGGTGGAACAAGGTGCCGACCCACAGCAGCTGGGAAACGGGGGGCGCAAGGGGAGCAGAACAGGGTGCACCCTTCCGTTCACACGCCAGCGCCGCCTCTTCCGACGGGCCCTCTCTCCTCCCAGCGCCTTCAGCTGGGAATAGATTGGTAGATTAATTCCCTGGTAGCTAGAGTGCCCCTGAGTAAGTCACCTCCAAAATCCCCACCTCTGACTATGTGAAACATTGGGGTACATTCTAGATCTAACACGTAACAGTGGTCTTTGGAGTTCCGGATGGTGTTGACCTCAGGGCTTCCCAGTTAGAAAGATCCGTCAGACAAGCTACAGGGGGTTTCCTCCATTGTCACCCGTTTTTCACTTCCAACTCATTATCTCAAAAGCTTTCGAGGGGTTTCGAGCATAGTTTGAGTTCTTTTTCTCTAGCACAGGAAGCAAAAACGAGTCTAGACAGTGAGGCAGACAAAGCCTGTGAGAATAGGTGAGAGAACACAGAAACCAGAGTTTTATTCTCTCCTGCTTTTTGGCAGGTTTCTTGTTTAATTTCTCTCACTATTTAGATAGCAAATGTTTTCCAGCAACTGATTCTAAGACAAGTTCTGTTTTCAGTTCCAGTTTCTCATTTAGGCTGGAATTTCCTGGGGTAGATTTTAGCTTTGCTTGAGAGATCACATTCAACCCCTCAGTAAGGGTCTTTTGATTCCTTTTTAATATGAGTGCTTCTCATTAAAGTGGGAAAGACAGGAAAAGGAGAGAAAGAAGGAAGGAAAGCAAGTTAGTTCACCGAGCTAGATAGCCTGTTATTTGCCAGTTTCTCAGAAAGGCCACAGTAATTAGGACAAACGCAAGAGCCCTTAAAAGACTTCCAGAGCCAGGTCATCCACAGCGTCACACAGCCTCCGGGTGGCAGTAACCAGGTAGGGTGTGTGAAGAGTCCACTGAACACATGCAAGACAAGGTGGCTGGCGGCTTGGCTTGGAGCCCCATCACATGCAAGAGGAGGTACTTTGCTGGAACCAGGTGGTCTGGAGGAGGGGCCTGAGAGACTCTTCACAGGGTGTTTGAGAAAAGCAGAAAAGAGAATGGCTTGGGCTCATTACTAGCAAGTAAACCACTTGCAAGGGGAATTATTTGAGCTCCTCTTTGGTTTATTCAATAAATTTCCCTGTAGAGTTGAATTCCAAATAAAAGAAGCCCATCATGCCTTACCAGGGCCCAGGCCCAAGCAGAACTATAAAGTGGACCCCAGCACACGACCCAGGCAGCCTTCCAGGGAACATGTTAATGAGGTGAAGCTCAAGGTCCTTAGGATGGAGGAGCCTGCGTTGCCTTCAGGGGCTGCATAGGGCTGCTGAGGCTGCTTGGGAACAGGGGCTTTCTATGTAAATGTCATTAATGAATAAGGGATCTAAAAGAGTACAGTCCACTAAAATGCTTCCACATACTTTGGTCTGATTTAAATCTCTGTCCTCATAGGGTAAAAAAAGTGCAGGTGAACAGGACTCTAGAATTTGTATTCTTTCCCCCACCTTACCCACAGTACATATGTGCACGTATGCACACGTGCATGTGTGTGTGTGCGTGTGTTAGAAAACAGTGAGTAGAGGGGATAAAAGTGTCGCGCTCTGAGGACTGTTCTGTGTGAGAAACCACATGCAGTCATGCAACAAATGATAAAGGTTTGTGTCACTGTTCAGCTGCAGATAAAACCATGGTCCTGTAAGATCACACTGTCTCAGGCCAGGAATTTAGCTCAGCGGCATAAGCATCTTCCTGGCAAGTGCGAGATTGTGAGTTCGATCCCCAATGCAAAAAAAAAAAAAAAAAAAAAAAAAAAAAAAAAAAAAAATTACACTGTCTCACCTGTAATCCCAGCACTCTGGGAGACTGAAACAGTAGAATCCCAAATTCAAGCCCAAGGGCTGGGGATTTAGCTCAGCGGCATAAGCGCCTACCTCGCAAGCATGTGGTCATGAGTTTGATCCCCAATACCAATTAAAAAAAAAAAAAAAAGACCCTGTGCCAAATTCAAGCCCAATATGGGCAATTTGGCAATTTAGCAAGACCCTGTCTCAAAATAAAAATTTACAAAAGCCAGGGCTGCAACTCAGTGCAGATGTTCTTGGTTCAATCCCCAGGACCTAAAGAGAAAGTTACACTGCCTGGTGAGGCCGTAGCTGCCTGAGTCTGTGGTCCACAGCTTTTTAGGTGTCACACGACTGTAAAGAGTATCACACTTCCCGTTTCACATGTGTGTGTGGTCAGGAGACCTTCCCTTCCCTGCCTCTGGCCCTGTGTGCATTTCTAGCCCTCTGGTTGTGGAAATGCATGTGTTTGGTTGTCTGGTGGTGGAGGAAGAGGGGGACCCATGGGTCACTCATTTCCTTCCCACATGCAGTGGAAAGAACTCTGCAGGACTCACGAGTTTCTAACTGAAAGTTTATTTGTCAACAAGGAAACGTCATTAATGGGATCTCCCCTACGCCCCGAGCTTTCACGGGGTACTGGGTGCTGCTGGCCTGTGTGGACCACTGCTCTCTGTCTTATTCGTCATTCTGTCCCCCTCCCAGGGCAGCAGCTCGCTCAGCCGGGCCGTCCTACATCCTCTGCCTCTGTAGTCATGCACTCGCAGCATGGCTATCCAGTACCTCCCTGGGTCACTTTACTCAGTAACCCCTTTTTCAAAATAGAAGTAAATAGAATCATCAAAGGGAGCAAATGGCATCTTCTTCTGTTTTCACTGATACAGAAAGAGGAACTAAAAACATGCGTAGTGTGCTCGTTGAGCTGAGGAACACAAAACTACAAGCATATTTCAATGAAATCAGTTGCACTGAAGCCCATAGAAACCCCACGAACACTGGCTTCCTCCATTTAATGGTTCTCACTGCAGCCTGTCACAGGGATGCTTTTTAGTCCACATTTCCAGCAGCTTTACACATAGCAGTCTGAGGCAGCGTTAGACATTAGCACAGGAAGAAAAGAGACATTTTGAATGACTTCCTCAGCCTTAGCAGCTGGCTTCAAAAGTTGGGGTTTTCGGATGTCTGTGAACCAGCAGGCATTGGTGTTACTGGCGTGGGCCATGATGAAAAAGAGTTTTCAGATTTAGGACCAAAAGATTGAACGAGATTTGCAAATTCTCAGGGATTGCCTCTAACCCCAGAGCCACACTACAGAAGGAAATGTGTTGGATCCTGACCCTGGATTCGGAGTCATGGTCATAGCACAAATTCCGCTGTGGTGTTCTGAGTGCCTGTGTCACTTCTCATCTTCCCTCACTGGGCCTCCCTTGTGACGGCCCCTTCTTGGCTGGGCTCTTTAGGACAACCACACATGACTTGCTAACTCTCCTTAAACTGAGTTGCATTGAGAACAACAGTCCACGTATGCAATTGTAGGCAACACACTGAAACCAAGGTTTTGTTCCAATCTTTCTAGAACTTTGAAGACTGAAATAACCTAAATCACAAGCATATGTGCTACTCCCATGCTTCTCAAATTTACTGTGCTGATAAAGGACCATACTTCCTGTTTCACGGGCTTACAGGGGTTCTCAGCTTAAGCTTTAAGATCCCCTGGGAGGCCCCATTTCTTAGATTCAAATTTAATTAGTGAGGGTGGAGCATATAGTGAATAATGTATAAAATTTCCATATACAATTTGAGCACACAGTCAGAATTTTAAAAAAAAAAATAGTGGCCTAAAAGTTAACATTTAATTCAACTGCAAAATGCACAGAAGAGAAATTAAACCCCCTTCCGAGCCATGGCACTAACCTATGGCAGAAAAATAGTTTCCTTTTGACCCTATCAAACTTCCAAAGTATGTGACAACTGCTGCCTTTTCATGACATATAGGACTATCTGGAAGAAATGACTTTCCTTGATTAATTTTTACCTGTTTTCATTTTGGACAAGAAAAAGGAAGGAAGGAAGGAAGGGGAAGAGATGGGAAAGGTTGAGAAACACCACTTTAGGCAGGGCAAACCCAAAGCAAGTGGTCCTGAACACAGACTGGGAGTCGTGGTACCATTTCTGAACACTAAACACCATTCTGGGTGGGAAACCCAGAAGTCTTTTTTTAATTTCTTCTCAGTAAAGAATATTTTCTCCATGAAACATTTGGGTCCCAGGAGTATCTGGCCGTCTACCTGGTTATGTGTCTATGCTGCGTTTCCTCACAAAGTGACATTCTGGAGTGAAGACCGAGTCCAGCACCTGATGTAATTCCTGGTGCTGTCTCCTCTCTGTGGCTCTTGGCAGAGTCTTTCATTTACCTAAGCTCATTGGCATTTATCTAAGCTGCGTTTGCATACTGTTGCATGTACAGTAAACGTAAAATCTACCTTGTAGGTGTGTTAAGATGAAACATGAATTAGTTATACAGGATAAAATCAGGGTCTATAAGTATTCAACTAGGGATAGAAATGGTGATTATTAATAGCTGCCTACCTTCCTATTTACCTGGCATCACTTTCATGGTACAATATTTGTAAGCGTAACACAGCAAAAATTAAAAAATATGAATCAAACAGATCTTTTCCCACTAGACTTGACCAGCTCCATGGAACCTCTATAGAAGTCACCCTCCTGAGGTACTGGAACAGTAGAAAGTGATTTGGGGTTCCTTCTCACAGGGCTCCCAGGGACAAGAGACAATACCTTTAGTTTGAGGTATTTATGTGACATTTTTCCACCATGCTGAATACTAAGTGATCCTAGCAAGGGAAGAAGGTAACCCGCAAAAGAAAAGTTAATCTTAGACTTGATTACCCAAAATTGGCTCATATTTCTTCCTGGTGTTATGAAATTGAGTCAGAGTTACTTTAGCCAAAGGAAATACAGAACACACGTACACCACCACCACCACCACCACCAAAATTCATTTTAAAAAGCCAAGAAACAACAATACATGTATCCAAGGAAAAGGATGAACTAATTTTATATGACAGGAGAGTTATGTTATTTGTTATCTTAAAACCAAGTCACATCTGAAACCTTGATTTCCTACCCATACCTATCTGTTCAGCTTGGCTAATGCTATTGTTTCAAGTCTTGTCCTGGTAAATCATCATCATTATTTGGAAGCTAAGTTCCTTAAAGCACGCTAGCATGGAAAAGAAAACCAAAATAAATGATTTCTTCCAAGTTTGTTATTTCATAGAATCATTTTTTAAAATCCCTTCAGACGTATGTAAATGTAAAATTCTAGCAGGTGCAGGAAGGGCCTTGCCAACAATTTCCTGGAGCGTTCTCAGAATGAACTGAGCAATTTGCTCCATCACAGCGCACCAGGACAGCTGTGATTTGCTGCTGTGAGGTGGAGCGGCCAGCGCCGCCTGCTGGTGGCGACTGTCAACTGCAGTTTCAAGCCTGGATTGTGCGCTCAGCCAATTCCAGCTCCTCTGAGGTCCTAGGACAGTTTATTTGTAATTATTGAACTGTTAACCAGATGAGTGTCTAAAGACTAGGAACTCAGAAAGTCGAAACTAACAAGGAGTCCAAAAAAGAGGATCAGACAGTGTCCACTCCTGCCCAGCTCTTCCCCCTCCTCTTGCCTTGGGGCTGGCACCGCCCATTGTAGTCAGGCATCTCGCCATCTCCAAAGTGCCCAGGTTCTGCTGTCTTTGCGTGCGTGCCCACCCTCCTTCCTTCACAGCTGCTCAGCTTGACCATCACTCTCCACCTTTCTCAGCTTTCCGGGCTCTTTCTAGTTGAAGTCGAGGCACAGCATGTAAATGCAAACAGGTAGCAGCCCATCCCCCAGCTCCACCCCAATCAATCATGCTGCCGCATCACGGATTTCAGTGACGCCCACTGTGGAGCTAGCTGGCCGAGAAGTTCCTACCGTCCTCCTGTCCTCCTGTGCTGCACCCTGCTCTCTGGGCCTCAGGGTCTTGTTCCAGTGCTGTGCCCTCCACTAGCCTTCACTACTGCCCACTTTGACAGACGTCCTATAGAGGCTGCTCCAAATACTTTCCAGAAACTGCAAATGGTTTTTATGCAAATTGATGGTCTAAAGATGAGTGGAAAGAGGTTATGGAGGAGGAGCTGAGGGAAGGTTAATGAGCAGAAGGTAAGTTAGGAAATGGCCTGGAAGGAAAAGAAAAACAGACCTGGGGAAAAAGATCTGGTTCTTTGCTAAGCAGCGGGGCCAGAACCAGGGCTTGCCCTGTGTGACAGTGAAGGAGACTGCTGAGGGGCGGGCAGGGAATCAGGTCTTCTGAGCTAAGCCACTTGCAGTTCAGGGCAGAATCTGATTCCATGAGGCCTCACTGAAAAATCCCTACCTTCAAACTTTCACGGTCAGAGATCTAGAAATTGCACAGTGCAAGATCCAGAGAATGAAAAAGATGTGACTACACCGTAATGCTTTCATGAGCCTGCTTTTCTGTCAGGGAGCCTCTCCAGCAACATTCACTGAGGCTTCCACCGCACCTAGTAAAGACACTCACAAAAGAGAACTTCAGGACCTGTGTCAACACATGGCAAGAAAGATGACATAAGTCTATTCAAAGTGAGGGGAAATATTTAATGACAATGCGTCTTTTACTGTAGTAAATTTTAACATTCACTTGTATTGTGAAGTAATTCTAATTACAGTGATTTTTCTGATTAATGTAGATAGCTGGTGACTTTTCCTTCCTTTCTTTACCCTCCCTCGTGTCCTTCCTCACCCTTTTCCCCTCCCCACTTCCTCATCTTTTAACATAATTTAGTAAAGTCTTCCTTCAAAACCTGATTTTGGGGCCATGTCATATGTTCTGTTAACCACGTGTAGTAGTTTCTTCTCATCTGTTTTTGTTTTGTTTACATCTTTGGTTGTTTTCTGCTGTTGTGCTTTGTGGTGACTCTTCCTGACCATCCTGGAGGGGCCAAGTACAGAGAATCCAGAAGGCCATTTCCAAGGGCTGCTGATTAATCTGGCAGAGAGGATGCTGTTGACCAAAGTCAACTTTTTCTTGACTGATTAGCTTGTTCGTATTAGCATGTCACTTTCTCCAGCTCTATTGATTAGGCTGCTCCAACAGAGTATCCTTGTTATGGTTTGTGCCTGGATGTCCCCCCAAAGCCTCATGCAGCCGTGGAGAGGGCTGAGTCTAGCACTTGTGATTGGTTCATTGCCTCGCACTGGGATTGGTGGTGTGTGAGTGCTGCGCCCCGCCCCCAGGGTGGGTAGCTTGCATACTGTTTAGGGTAGGGGAGGAGGTGTGGTTTTCCCCTTCTTGCCTTTTTTGCCCTTTTCACTCTAGTTACTTGTGGTTGCCATGAATGGCTGCCCTTTAGCAACACCACCCTGCCTTGGAGCCAGCTGAGTAACCTCCAAAAAACTGTAAGCTAAATAAAATCTTTCCTTCCTTCATTTTGGGTGTCAGGTATTTTGTCTCAACAATGAGAGAAGAGTAACTGAGACAATCCTACACTGGATGGCTTAATCAGGCCTTTTTTTTCCTCATAGTTTTAGGGTAAGATAAGGTATGAGTAGATTCAGCATCTGGTGAGGACTCATTCTGATTGACAAAAACAATCTTCTCAGTCAGGCGTGGTGACACATGCCTATAATCCCAGCACTTGGAGCCTGAGGCAGACAGATCGAGTTTGAGGCTGGCCTGACTGACTATATGGTGAGACCCTGTCTCAAAAAAAAATAACCAAGGAGGAAGAAGGAAAGAAGAGAGAGAGAGAGAGAGAGAGAGAGAGACAGTGACAGAGACAGAGACAGAGACAGAGAGAGGAAAGCATCTTATCTGCTATGTCCTCGCCTGGTGGGAGGACCAGGCAGCTCTCTGGAGCATGAATCTCACCACCCTGATCTAATCATCTTTCAACAGCTTCACATCCTGTTACGTTGCATTGAGGATCTTATTTGAACATAAGAATTTGGGAACAGATGCATTCCCAGACCATAGCATGTGTTTTCTCAACATGAAAGTTTAATAGGGTTTTTAAAGGATTTGCCAAATCTTAGTAAAATGTTTAGACACTTTAAAAAGAATAAAAAAGAGAATTGCTATGATTGGACTTTTTTCTGGGGTAGGGACAATTTATTTTAGAAAGGAGTACTCTACAGTGGAGATGTTTTTAAAAAAATCAAAACTTAAAACAAGATACAGAATTTCAAAACAAAATAATAAGAGATTAACACTGATTAATATAGTGTATTGTTATCTTCAAAGTAGTTGTTCATATAAGATGTAGGTATGAAAAATGTTCAAACAATGGAAGCATAAACTGTTCTTTTCGAACTAACAGATTAGTAGCATAGTTCTCTATCATATATATAACATGTATATAGATTATATCCATCCAGACTTTTGCCTTCTTTCTTTTCTCCTTTCTGCTCTCCCCGTTGGTTCTTTCCTTTATGATCAGAATAAGATGAAGAACTCCGGCTTTCAGGAACACAACATTGCTTGGTTGGTCAGGTCGTTTCGGTTTTCCTTCATGGAGCCCTTGTACAGCCCACACGAATCCAGCCAGAGTCTGTCTCTGATTTCAGATTGCAGAGGGCATGGCCTACATAGAGCGGAAGAACTACATTCACCGCGACCTGCGAGCGGCTAACGTCCTGGTCTCGGAGTCACTCATGTGCAAGATTGCAGATTTTGGCCTCGCTAGAGTAATCGAAGACAACGAATACACAGCACGGGAAGGTGTGTTCTAGTCCTTGTAACCATTTCCAAGCACTCTGCTATCACCTCAGTTCATTTCATTCTTGTATGTTTTTAATAAAGCAATTACACTTTTCAGTACTGGGTTTGAACTCAGGGTCTCATCCTGGAGGGTATCTGTGGCCTATTCATTTTTTGAGACAAGGTTTCACTAAGTCTCCAGGTGGCCTGGCCTCAAACTTACAGTCCTCCTGCCTTATCCCCTTAAATAACTGCCACTGCAAGCATGCCCCCTGCACTCTGTGAGGGCATTTTAAAAAGTTATTCGGTACAATATTCAAAATGTACCGCAAATGTCTGTTAATGGTTCTTTTATAGCAATTTTTTAAAAAGTACTTTTTTGATGAATGCCAGGTGATTCTTTTATAGCTTCATAAATACCATTACTTGTATTTAAGTTAAGCAAAGAAAAACAAAAATAGATTTGACAAGCTCAAGATTCTTTACTTGCATTACATAGAGTTTTTCACTCAAATGATGAAATGTGTGCAGTTTCCTTAACTGTAAAGTATTTGCATGCTATGCTCTGTGCTGTATATTCTGCACAGTCTCCTACACAGAGACTTAAACACAATGTCACAAAAATACATACCTTTATTTGCCCACATTCCATACTGTACACGTGAACAAAAGTGTGCAGAGTGCTGAGGACAGTGGCACACTCCTGTAATCCCCGGGTCCTGGGAGACTGAGAAAGGAGAATCCTGTGGGCCCAGCCTAGGCCACTAGGTGAATTAAAGAGACCTCGTCTCAAAACAAGAAGTTAAAAAAGATCTGGGGCTCAGTTCACTGTGAGGGCTTTCGGGACAGCGTGGCACAGTGCAGAAGGCGCGTGCTCCAGGTCACACAGTGTGCCACGCCCTGGCTTCCCTCAGCCCCTCCATCACAATGCCTGCCTTTCGCTGGTGTTGTGCTGTGCCACACATGGTCCGACCTACTTGACCCCACTGCAGCTTGGAGAGGGTCACATGTTTCTCCACTGGACAGTTAAAAGCACTGAAAAGGCCCAAAGACAGGAGACATTTGCCAGGATCACACCAAGAAGGAAATGGCAGAGCCAAGATTCAGACCTAGGCCCAGAGTACCCAGTCTCCCAGCCCCGGCACTGTCCACCCTGCATCCCCTGGCCGTGGGGTGGGGGACTGGTGCAGCAATGTGTGACAGTCCCCAGCACACAACAGAGACTCCACCAGCTCTCTGGGTTACTATTACTCCAATTTTGGTCAGACACAACAAAAAATTCTCAAGCAACAACATAATAAACGTAGTCTTTTAAGTGGTGGGTAGAAAGCCCAAGCCTTTTAGGGTGCCATTGTGATAGTCTGTCCCTGAGCCCCTGCGTTCCTCAAGAGGGCTCCCCACATTATGCCAGGTCAACAAGGCTGGCCTGGGAGTCTTTCAAGCTCGCTGGCCACTCCTGGAACATTATTTCACCAATGTCCCATTCAAGGATGTTCATTCTCCTCAGTCTTAAAACTTTAGCATGCTTTGTCCTAGCAGATGAAAACGTGGGAAATTATCCTTTGGAGTAGCATTGACATTCCTGTTGGTACAGCTTAGAGATGTGTATCCACAAAGGCATTCACATTACAAAAACATTCCTAACCCAGCCGAGGGTGTAGCACAGAAGGAAGTGTATGCTTAGCCTGTGTGAAGCCCTAGGTTCAATCCCCAACATCAGTCAGTCAATGAGGGATAAAAGGCATTTATGTCCCATGTCAATATACAATGGGTTCATTAGAGCAAAATTGGGCATGTTTTTCTTTTGACGTGGGGTCTCCCTATGTTGCCCAAGTTAGCCTTAAACCTCTAGGCTCAAGTGATCCTCCTGCCTCAGCATCCGAAATAACTTGAACCACAGAGTGCACCATGCCTGGTTCTAAAGAAAATCTGAACGCTGAAGAGCTATGCTTTAGAGGCTGGTGCTGGGGGACAAACATATACACCAAGAATAATGAATTCCTTTATATTCCATACCATGTGCTTTCATGTTTAAAGTTGCCTGGTTAGAATACTTCCTGCCCTGGGATGGAGATTACACAAGAAACTTTGCTTCCAAAGAGGGCAGAAGGGAAGTAGAAGAAGGAAGGAAATATTTTAGTATAATATTTGTGCTGTCTCCATTTGGTCCTGTGTGTTATGCATTCAAAATGAAAAAATATTTTAAGTTATTTCAATCGAAGCAGCAAAGCATCCCACATTCATAAGAATTTTTGTTTCAGTTGAGAAGCCCAAGTAAGAATCACGCATCTTCTTCCTCAGGTGCCAAGTTCCCTATTAAGTGGACCGCTCCGGAAGCAATCAACTTCGGATGTTTCACCATCAAGTCCGACGTGTGGTCCTTTGGAATTCTCCTGTATGAAATTGTCACCTATGGGAAGATTCCCTATCCAGGTATTGCTTATGTTTCCACTCAGGCGATGTATGTGACATAAACATCAACTTGTAGAAGGCAATTTTAAAAAGCCTCCTCTCTCCAAAGTTAAAGAATGAACACTTCCTACCAGAACTTGATTTGCACTGCCCTCGGTGGAAATCCTGTTACAGTATGCTCAGCTACTTTGCCGCCACCTGTTTTATTGAGTGCACTCTTCTCCTTCCCTCATTCATTCCGCCACTTCTGGGCCTCAGGGCCGAGAGTGTGCTTGATCCTGCTGTGGGTGCCGAGATGAAGCTGGAGCAACACACAGGTGCTCCCCAAAGGGACGTCCCAGGGCACGAGGAAGGAGAGGCGGAAATCAGGGCTTCCGGTGCCTTCTGCTTAGTGTCGGACCAGAGGGTTTGGTGCAGGCGCTGTGGAATCTCTCCCTCCTCAGGAAATAACTGTCTTTGTTATCAGTGAATGATCTTCTGGTCTTGTCTTGCTGGTGTCAGTGGAGACCTTGGTCAGCAGCTTCAGCTTCCTAACATCCAAAGCCTCAGAACCCAACCCAGCATGTGCCAGCTCCTCCTGGGTGCATGCTGTCCTGGTTCAAAGAGGAATTCTTCCAAGTCCTGTGCTTTCTCATTACTATTTGATTTCTAAAAAAACTGTGTGTAAGATGAATTTACAATTCTATCTTTAATATTTAAATCACCACTTCATTGAATAACTGTCTCGCATGTCAGGTGCTCTTAAAGGACTAAAGACACACCAGCCTGTCCTTCCGCCCTTGGGAGCTAACGTTCTGTGGGCAGAGGCTGGTGGCTATCAAATAGATATCCAGTCTGCAGGTGCTGGGGCTGCCTGGAGAACATGTGAAGCAGTCAACAACTACCTGTGGAAGTAAGGGGGAGGGAGCCGCTGGCTTTATGGAGCGGTCCTGGATTTAGCCAGAACTCAAGGAGATAAAGGAGGGACACCTGTGGCTTTCTGGGTTGTCACATAGGGGATCGGCCACGTGATGAGGTGAGGCAACAGGACTGAGAGACCAGTGTGGTGAGGGCCTCAGTGAGTATTCGATGGATGAATGGATGACTTGTCTGGGTCATTTAATCTCAAGTTACAGCCCATGGAGGAGAAAGGGAGGGGACAGAGCAGTGATGGAAGCCATTGGCTTGGGTGTCATAGTGGCCCAAAGAGTTAAGGGCCACACGAGAGCTTCCCACCTCACTTAGCACAAGGTGGAGCCAGAGAGGCTTTCTGAGGGCACAGCGCTGTGACTGGTGTGCTCCTGCCATTCTCCCTGCTGTGTGGGGGTGGCCCAGTGAGGCTGGGGTGGGGGCCAACTGAGAGCAGAGGTCTCGGGTGGTGGCTGCACAGTGGGCCAATGGTCTCAGGAGATCTCTCACACTGGTGCTTCTTATCCTGACTGCTTCCTGTGCTGAGTGCTAAAGTTAATGGATTAACACTACTGCAAATAGGACAGCGCTTCGGATCACCTCTATCTGATATCCTGATATCTGATATCCTCTCTCTTGCTCGCTCTCTGTGCTGGGGATGGAACCCAGGGCCCCAGGCCTGCTGGATAAGCACCCTGCCACTGAGCTACCTCTCCAGCAGTGTCTCTGTATGTGCTTACATCTATGTTTGTATTTATCCCTCTGCAGGGAGAAAATTAGGATCTATTTAGATGATAGGTATAATCTGGTAATGGATAAAGACGCGACCTCACACAAAAAGGTCGTGTCCATGTGCGATGTGCTATGTGTCTGTTCCACCAAGGCTCCAGTGACTCAGGAGAGGTGGCTGGGCTTCTGGCTGGTGGCAGAAAAGCTTCTCACAGAGATTTGTATACCTCTTGTGTCTGTCTCTTATGTCTGTCCCTTACCCAGTCACAGTGCCCAGGATTTGGGGATATTTGGGGTGAAAAATCATTTGAATAATGAAAGAACCATTGGAAAATGATGAGTCATTTTTAAAAAGTGTGTAGTCAGACTCACCACAAACCATGGCTGGTTCTGTTCCCCAACTGGCTTTGTGCTTTTTAAAGGATGTGGGTGGGGAAGCCCTTTGGGAGCTCTGTGTCAATAATTGTGAAAGTATCAATAATCAGGAGAGCCTTAGGAATGCTGAGCAGAATCTGTTTGCTTACTTGTATATCAGAGGACTTGTAGAAATTGCTAAACATTACCAAAACATGCCATTTCCCATCATGCATGAAACTGCCTACAGAGAAGATTCTCTTTGCCCAGCAAAGCACTGGATATGTCAAGGTCCGCCTTAAAAGTGCTTTAGAAGCCATGTGCCTAGTTTTGCAAAATAAAAAGGGAATTAAAGAAAAGAGAAGGAAAAACAAAAGAAATAGTAAAGCTACAATATGAGCTGGACACATATTTGTAAAAGAAAAAAGATTTAAAAGGGTAATTTACTAAAATACTACCTATTAGCCTTGGGCAGAGAAATAATCAGTTGTACTGAGTAACCTTCCATTGCTCAAAATACCTGACACCTGCAGTTTAAAGGAGGAGGGATGTATTTTGACTCCAAAATCACAGAATTTCAGCCCCTACTCAGCGACAGAAGTCAGCTGTGGCCAAAGAGAGCTGCCTGCCTGACGGCACCGAGGAAGCAAAGTGAGCAGGGAAAGAGAGCTTGAGGAGAAAAGGCCAGGGCTCAGGTACAATTCCCAAAGCAGTGCCCATGACCCAGCAGGCACTGCGCTGTAGAAATCTCCAGGGGGTCTCTTGATCCAGTCAAATTGACAATCAAGATTAATAAGTTATATTAATTTTCTTCTCGATAAATTGCTGATAATAATTGCTTGATAATAAATTTTTCATAATGACATCTTTATTAAGCAGCATTATTTTTACCAAGTAATGCACATACATTAAGAAGCTAGGCAGTGCCAAAAAGCTTCTAAGGCAAGGGACGCCCAGGGCTGGCACTCTTGAAACTCTCACAGAAAACCAATCTCAGGACTTTTGGTTGTTTCTTCTAGTATTTACAGCTCATTGGTCTACATAGTGTACTATAAAATCTTTAATACAGTACAAGGTTTGCATTTTTCTTGTTAAATAAGAATATGATCACGTGGTCCAAAATGCAAGGGATATAATAAGGACCCACCCCCGTCCTTCAGTTATGCAGCTCCCACACCATACGTAGATACCCACTCTTACTAATTTCTACCCCAATTACTTCCTAAAAGTAGCATCAGGCAGTTTCCGCCCTTTGTATCTGGCCTTTCCTACAGGTGGCCTGCATCACAGGGTCTTGCTGTTTCTGTTTTCCCAGACAGTGACTCACTTCGTCACGCTGAGCCTTTACCCTTCCTCCCAGGCTTCTGTTCTGACTTCGCTCCCACCCACTGGACCTGGTGTTTCTCAGCATGGAGTTTCTCCAGTGAGCTTGTTTCAGTATGCTTTCTGCTGCTATAAGAGAAGAGCTGAGGCTGGATAACTTTGAAAGGAAAAGGGGTTCTTTAGGCTCTTCATTCTCGGAGTCCAAGACCATGACAGGAGCATGCGCTCACTTTCTGGTGTGAGACTTGTGCTGCTTCATTGTATTGTGGCAGAAAGCAGAAGGGCAAGTCGGCTCACACAGAAGAGACAAACGGCCTCGCTCTGTAATACAACCTCCCTTCCGGGGAGGGCTCCGTCCTGAAGAGTAAGAACCTCCCAGGAGGAAGCCATCGCTCTCTCTTAACAACCCAGTCCTCTGTCACTACTGTCCTCCTGTGATGATGGTACTCAAGTCCACTGTGGAGAAGGGCACAGTCACCCCATCACCATTTCTCTGGTGCTCACCTGGGCACTGCCAAGCAGGCCCTGGGTACCATCCTGTCTACAAGCCCGGCTTTCTCTGCCTGTGAGGGGTGCTGGCCACACAAGGGGAGTCTTCAGGGATCGCCCCTCACTGTAGACAAGTTACACCCTCCCTCAACTCAAACCACTTCTGTGTCTGGCTGCCAGATAGCTGCCAGTTTCACCAAAAGGGAAGTTTAAGTTTCTGTTTCTTGTTCTTGTTTGGTTTGATTGTTTTGATTTAGGGTGAGTTTAAGAAGAAAGGAGATAAAAGAATTTCATTTCACTGTCTTAAAACAAAAACTGTGATTCTATTTCTATATGAACTTTATTAAGGAAAAATTTGAGTCCTTGTGGTTGGTTTTTATAAAGAAAAAGGAGGTTTAATAGTAACAAGGTTCCTGAAGCATTTGTCTTTTCTGGCTGTTTCCTACCAAGGAGATCCAGGATCTTAATGCTATGTATAAACCCAGATCAGAAATTCCTCCTTCTGCACACCTCTACCTCAACCAGCAGTGCTCAGGGGAAAAGAAATAGTTTGCTCTTTTGAAAAGAATATTTTTGGGTGGGAGACTGTGGTCTCAGGGTAGCTGATACTCATTCCCTTTGTCTTTCTGTCTCTCTGCCTCTCTCTCTCTCTCTCTCTCTCTCTCTCTCTCTCTGTCTCTCTCTCTCTGTGTCTCTCTGTGTCTGTGTCTGTCTCTGTCTCTGTGTCTCTGTCTCTCTCTGTCTCTCTCTCTTTGTCTCTCTCTCTGTCTCTCTCTAGAAACACGCACAGGAACTCTGTGACTCCAAAGACTGTTGAGGTCTGGGTAGCTGCTGGTCTCCTGTCACCAACCTCAGCTCCTTTTCTAACCACAATGCACCATATTCCCCTCTTCCCTATAATCCTTTACAACTTACTCTTTCTGCTGATTGTTGCTCCAGATTCCACATCGTGTCCCCACCACCTCCCTTTGGTGAAGGAGGTGACCTCTGTGAATAACATTCTATCTTAATCATCCCTGCGTCTCTCAGAGCCTAGTGCTGTCTCGTGACCCACGGTGATCATCCCGAGTCCATGTTGAAAGGATGAAGGACAGGACATGGCAGTGCTTGTAGCAGATCCCCAGCCAGGGGTGTTTAACCGCACTGCAGCACAAGCACCAGCTGTCACGTGTCATCCCAGGGTCTCATCAAGGCCTGCCTCCCAACTTTTTCTTTCTTCTCTTACAACTTATTTAACGGCTCTACTTTCTGCACTCGTTGCACAAGAAAACAAACCTCAGATTATTTTTTTCTGACTCCACTGATCAAATCAAGTTCTCCAGGCAGGATAGAGCATACCTAGCTTTCATTCGAATTTCTGAGAGTTTTCTCGAGAATTTAAACAAAATCTAAAACATCTGCAGTGAGGCAGGGAGACCCTGGAAAGCTCTGTCTTCTGTGGGCATATTCTGACATTTTACACCACTGTGGGCTCTCCAGAAAGAAAGTGAAAAACATTCCCAACCGGGTTGACAGGTCCAGTTGCTACTGTGTTACCCCACTAGGGCCCAGGACTTCACTCAAGGCCCATGCAGGGGTAAAAACAGTGCTTCTGAAATTTATTCAGGTGAGTCTGATTACAAGAATCAGAGCAGGGCCGAGGATATAGCTCAGTGGCGAAAGTGCCTGCCTGGCAAGCGCAAAGTCATGAGTTCCATCCCTGATACAAAAAACAAAACAAACAAAAAGAATCATCAATACTAAAGCCACATCATTTTATGGAAACCAAAACTTCCAATATAGAAAGGACTGCAAACCTGCTTTCTAACTGCAGGCAATAAAGATCAAACAAAATCTGCCATGTAGAGGATTTCTATTACACAAATATTTGTAAATGGTGCTCCAGAAGTAAACTTGAGGAAAATGAATTCACCAGGTGAACGGCTCTCAAGGAACAAGGAATGATTACAAAGTTTATGTGAATCTTCCCCTTTAACAACTAGAGGTCCTGCGATACAGTGTCTTCCCTGGGACGTCACGTGGTCTGTGCAAGTCTGTCTTAATCTCTTCTTCTATGACACAAAACATACTGAATTAGGGCCCCACCCCCATGACCACATTTTAACTTAATTATATTTTTTAAGGCTTTATTTCCAAATATAGTCACCCTGAGGGACTGGAGGTCAGCACTTCAACCTGTGAATTTGGGGAGCACATATTTTAACCCATATCGGACCCCTGAGAAAGCTCTCTCCACCATAGCTGCGGGGTGTGAGTAGCACAGTGGTTCCCCTCTGGTCAGGTTCCCAAATGGCATGGTTTTATTGTTTGTTTGCTTATTGTTTGCTTTGGTTTTTCTGGCCTTAGGGAGAACCAATGCGGACGTAATGACCGCTCTGTCCCAGGGCTACCGGATGCCCCGCATGGAGAACTGCCCAGAGGAGCTCTATGACATCATGAAAATGTGCTGGAAGGAAAAGGCAGAGGAGAGGCCGACGTTTGATTACCTACAGAGCGTCCTGGACGACTTCTACACGGCCACGGAGGGGCAGTACCAGCAGCAGCCCTAGCACCGGCGGACTCTCCATCCTCCGGAGACGCTTGCCTGGCTAGCGGAGAAGAGTGGCCGTCCCTGGAGCTCCAGTTACCTCATGTGCTAACCCAGCACCTCCGGCTCCCCAAAGTAGAGGCTCCATTTCTCAGGAAGAGCAACCTGGCCCCAGGAAAGTCCTCCGTTCTCCTAGACTTACGGCCACTGGAATGAGCCTGGATTGCACCTCATCTGATCATCTGGCTTTGTGCGACCAACATCGAATGCAACCTCTACAGAGGAAAACATTCTCTCCAGCTGTGCTCCCGGCCTGGCCCAGTGTTCACACCCGGAAGTTTGACCCAAAGACCCAGAGTCTGTTGCATCAAATCTATGATAATGGAATTTAACTCATTTATAAAGCAAAAAAAAAAAAAAAAAAAAAAAAAAGATAACCAGATACGTAGCATGACACTGCATTTTCTCTATGCTTTGACTTACTTTGAAAGATTACTAACCCAACCTGTTCGATTTTACAGGTGAGATCAGCGTCTTAAAATTGCCTCTCCCAGATTCCAGTGTTTCTGTTTTAGGGGTGCTGTTTCCCACCTCTCACAATCTAAGACCCTCAACACGCTCTGATTAGTTTCACTGCTCAGGCGACAGCCAGACTGACACATGTGGCCCTGTGGGAGCATGGCTTGTGGCACAGGAAGGGGAGCCTGACCCCTGAGGGTGCGGCCCTCACCTCCCAGGGACTGAAGAGCCAGGAACCCCTCGGCCTCAGTGGAGTATTTTTAACTGCCTAACCTTTGTAATTCCGAGATTATTCACTTTGTTTTTTGACAGTGTCATGTGGAAGAACAAGAAGATTCTAATCTCTGCAGAGCCTTTCAGGCCTTTTTCTAAAACAAGCATTTTCTTTTCGCTTCCAGTGGTTTGAACATTATTTTAAGAATCAGATATTAATTTTAGCTACACTCTAGAGTAAAAATGCCATATTTTGGGCTATTTTTGTGATTCAACAATCTTTTCTAAATTGTATGAGATCTGTGTGAGACTATTTATACCCAAGGATATGAAGAAAATAAAGTCAGGCAGCTCCTTGAGCTGCTGTGATGAGAGCTGAGAGGTTTCGCTGGCTGGGTTTTTGTACTGTAAAGTTTGAGTGGAAACTGCTGTGTCGGTCATTTCGTGCTTGCTGTGGTGTATATGCCTAATAACTTTATTTTTTATTTTATTTTAATATATGTGGCCCAATAACGACCCCAGCTTTTCTTCTTGTGTTTAACATTTCCAGCTATCAGCAATGTGGAAAAAGTACCAGCTGGCAGGAAGGGATGAGAAGCAATTCCATTTAGCTAAATGGCATCAACCTGTGAGGTTCTTCCTCCAGCCTTTGAGTGATTCAGGCTGGAGAGCCAAGGAAGTAACAGCTTGGATTCCTGAAGGTTGCTCGGTGGGGGCCAGATAGGCATTTTTGCTTTTGAGGCAATGTCTTGCTATGTAGCCTTGAACTCACTATGTAGCTCAGGCTGATCTTGAACTCACGGTGATTCTCCTGCCTTGGCCTCCCAAGTGCTGGGATTACGGTGTGCACTATCATGCCCAGCTAGATAGGATTTATTTTTGAAGAAAGATTTTGTAGGCACAAAATTTTATTTTTTATGTTTTGTTTAGGTTTCAGTTGCCTAAGAAAAGGGATCACATAATCCACTTTCCCTAAATTTTTTTTTTTGTCTTTTTCATTTTTATTTGTACCAGGGATCGAACTCACAACCGCACACTTGCAAGGTAGGTGCTCATGCCGCTGAGCTAAATCTCCAGCCCTTCACTTTCCCTAAATTTAATCTCTCATTTTCCCGTGGGTTTTTTTTTTTTTTTTTTTTTTTTTTTTTTTTTTTGTCTTTTTGAGACAAGGTCTTGCTCTGCAGTTCAGGCTGGCCTTGAGCTCACTTTGTAGCCCAAGCTGGTCTGGAACTGGCAACGATCCTTCTGCCTCAGCCTCCTGAGTGCTGGGATTACAGGCGTGAGCCATCAAGCCTGGCTCCTGTGCGATTTTTTAAATATCTTTTCTGAAGTATTGTGAAATTCTCAGTTCACCATTACCATAGTCACAAACATAGAATATAATCATCATATAACATCTGCATATCTGGATACTTAATTCACAGTGGTAAATTGCCTGCCCACACCTCCCCGTTCACATTTCATTTGAGAGCCCCACATGTTACATGGAGAGGAAGCATAGAGATTCCTTGGGACAAAAAGAATTCTGCAGGAAACTAACATGTTTTTGCTTCTCTCTTTCCTCTGTTTGCTTGTCTCAGTTCGGCTTCCTTATTCCATATTCCAGTTGACTTTTCCCCCCCGTCGGGTCCTGTCCTCCACTGCTCTCCTCCTCAGCAGCAGAAGAGTGTGCTGCCCAAGCCCTGCTCTAGAAGCAGTGCTGAGCAGGAGAGCAGACAGCGCTGTCCTGAGCGCGAACCAAATGATAATAGGAGGATCCGCCCTTTACCCAGTGGGGGGAGGAAGAGCACTGAAGCAATTATAAACTTATTCCCAGTCCCGCTGGTGGTGGCCGCTTTCACTGTACCCTTCCCTTACTTTCCTCTACGACATCCAGGTGCTGGAGCTGCTATAAAATTCTCAGTGCTGCAACACCAGCTTTTGTTCAACTGAATAAACGGAATGCTTGCCCTGTGGCTCGGCTCCCCAGCTCTTTTCATTTTAACTGCCAGGTTCCCCAGCCAGTTCATGAATGTGCCCTGCCTTGTCAACTAAAAGCACTTCTCAGGTGAGACACAGCTCCTACCCGCCCTGTTAGTGTCTTCCTGCATTTTTTCTTTCTGCCTGCTAAAAGGCAGTCTCTACCTTTTTACTGAAGTTTTCGGATGAAGTAAAAGTGAGCCTTGCTATTTGTGCTGATGGAAATGACGATTATAAACAATGAAGATGTCTTTACACCCACCATTTGCTAAGGGTCCTCTTTTGTGGTTTGGCACTTTATGAAAATTAGTCCTGATTCACACAACGACCCTGCCATCATATCTGGAAAATGCTATCAGTATTTCGTCGCTGAAAGAGGA
This sequence comes from Cavia porcellus, assembly GCF_034190915.1. Lineage (NCBI taxonomy): Eukaryota > Metazoa > Chordata > Mammalia > Rodentia > Caviidae > Cavia > Cavia porcellus. The sequence continues at coordinate 73,860,059 of NW_026947494.1, read as the reverse complement.
GGTGTATTTAAAGCCACAGAAAGAATAGATTGTCTCTGATTCCTGTTGTTTCTTTGGGACAGAAAACTAATGAAATACATTTGTGGTAGCTGGGTGCTCTGTCTGGGAAAGGGTAATATTTACAAAACACCTCTATCAGAGTTCATGAGACATGACAAGAAATCTCCATACATAATTTTTTTTGGATTTGAAGACACAAAGTTGTATGAACTAAGTTACCACTCACACTTTTCAAGAAAATTTGTAGGGACTGCACTTTTAAATAAAAATTTCAAGAACACTTTTGCTCTATTTCATTAAGATGTATTAAAATGGATCCATATTTATATCAAAAAGTTCTAACTTGATGCTTGTATAGGAAGCCTTCCAATTTAATTTCCTGCATTCTTGTGAATCTGTTAAATACTTCAGGTAAGAGTGCAAACAATGTCAGAAGGATGCCACAATGTCCACACTATGATCTTAAGTGACCTTAAATATTTACCTGAAAATGTGGAATTGATAAGGATAATCACTGTGACTTTAACTGTAGGTCATTGGAGAGACATTAGAAACCATCTGAATTGGCTAATGTGCAGTCTTAACTGCTAACATCAAAAGTGGCCCCACCTACAGTAGCACCAAAAGTAAATGTCATGTCACAAACCAAGAAAACTATCTGTAGATTTTTAAAATTAGCCTAACACTGAGTATGGATGATAACTCCTTAATTCCTTATCTACTTCATAAGAGTTGCTATGCTTTAAATTTCAATTTTTAAAAATCAATGGAATGAATATGTTGAATATTGAGTAATAAAATCCCAGTGAGCACAAAGAAGTAACTTAGTCAAGTAAAACATTTCTGCAGAAAGATACCCAAATATTCCTATATAAGTGAGATAAATATAGTCTCTTGTTAGGTTCAGATCAGTTTTTGCACCGAGTAAGTTCTTTAAAAGTCTTTGTTTTTTCTAGTCTTTTGGATTTCAGATTGTGGAAAGGGCACATAGCTCTGTGTCCTCATCTTGAAGAATATATAAGAACTTTCAGTCTCAGTGTCGTATTGGATTCAAACGCAGCACATCCAGGTGATGTTTGTTCAAAAGATACTAGCCAATGTGCAAAATGCAAAAAGAAAAGATACAAAATATTTACACTTCTCTTTGAAACAATAGTCAATTATTAATATGATCTCTGCAAATACTCTATCAGGAGGATCTGGTGAACAACAAGTTAAGTATCGGGAAGGCTGGAAGTTTTAGTCACCCACAAATTACCTCTGGGACTCAAGAGAATTAAGCAGTGCAGTCCTGGGTCTCCTCAGAGTTTGAAAAGCTCACACAGAAAATGAGACCCTCATCACATGGACATTAGTCTACACAGGAGTGTAGCACAGTTTGGAACAACTGATGGTGCACCAATACGCCAATGTCTACGCAGGAGAAAGCAGAGCAGGGGAACAGGGACGCCTCAAAGGATGAGGCACCCACACTGGGGTGAGCTCACAGCCTCAGAATTACCCAAAGGCTCATTAGAAGAGACCCCTGGGCTCACCCTACAACAAGGGACCCTGAAGAAGCGGCCAACACTGCTGGTCCCAAACCACCCTGTGAGACTCAGGAGATGACAAGGTGCTTCCGGGCAGGGAAGCCAGATGGGGCCGAATGAGGCAACATCTCGGGGAAACGCAGGCTCCCAAATGAGAAGCGGACCTTTACGCAGTGCAGGGGAGCACGGCATAGGAGTGCACATGGGCTCAGAGCCCCGGGACCTGGCTACTGGGCTTGTGCGCCCATTGCTTGTACTCTGCTAGCAGGTGGGGATGATAATTGTGCTTATCTCATGGGATTCTTGTGAGGCATAGATGCAAGAATATTTTATTATAAACCAGGTACAAAATTAAGTCAATATACTTGGGAAATGAAAATGCTTGTTCAATCAAGATATTAGATGTGATGTCAAAGAAACATATTATGAAGTCAGCAAATGGTATGAGGGACAGATGGACAGGAAAACCAACCACTGAGCAAGTCCTCATGGAGGGAAAACAAGAACCCAACTGCACTTGGGCCTGCTATAATAGCAGACTCTCTCAAACACACAGAGGTGGAGTTACTCTAGATTTAGGGTAAACCAGCCCGGACAACACAGCGAGACCCTGTGTCAAAAAAAAAAAAAAAAAAAGAAAAAAAATTTAATTAAAAAACAATAGATTCAGGCTAAGGGCTGAAATCTGCTTGTTTTTATATCATCACTCCCTCCTATGCAGTGATACCTCAGTTCACAAATGTTTCTGTCCATGAGTAATTCAGTTGGGAAGCAGAATCATTTGGCAAAATTTTGCTTCCCACTGTTGAACTCCACATCAGGTTACAAACTCAACTACCACCATCTTCCCTGCACCTTGCTTGAGCATGAATGTTGTCATTTTCCCCAGAATCATGGAATGAAATAAGTTTGGGGACTGAGATGCCATTGTAATTTTGACCTAACTATTCAAGTCATTGCTTTGAAAAAATTCAGATAAGGAATTGAATTTTGGAGTTGACTGGCATCATGGATTGAGTTGTATACTCCCAAAATGATATTCTTACATCCTAACCTTCAGGACCTCAAAATGTGACCTTACTTGGAAATAGGCTTGTTGGTTTGGTAATCAGCTATGTGGGGTCATCGCATAGCAGAGTAGGCCCCCAACCCAGTATGCCAATGTCTATAAGAAGATCGCCAACACACAGAGACACACACAAGGAAGGAAGATACGTGAAGACACCTGGGGAGAAGACAGCCACCCACAAGCCAATGAAAGGGACCTGGTATCCAACACCTGACACCTTGATCTAAAACTTCTGGCTTCTGGAACTGTGAGACAATGAATTTCTGCTATTTAAGCCAACCAGTGTGTGGTACTGTGTTTTAGCACTCTTAGCAAATTAGTGTAGCACCCTAGTGACATTATAGGAGTGGTCAATAAAGAAACCTGGGAGAATCTGCCTTCAGGAAGAGGGAAGCTGGATACTATGGTTTAGAAGCAACCTGTAAAAGCGTCTGTGTTAAAGGCTTGGTCCCCTACTTATGATGCTAGTGGGAAGGGAGGAACCTTTAGGAGGTGGAGCCCAGAAAAAGAGAATCAGGTCACTAGGGGTGTATCCTTGAGAGGATACTGGAACCGTAGCCCCTCCCCTCTCTTTTCTGGCCAATTTAAACAAAGAAGCCTCTTCTGCTGTGCTCTCCTGCCACAAAATACTGTGCCATCCAGACCGCAAACAACAGGACAAGTTACCATGGTGGGAGGTGCCTTTAAACTCTTGTTGGACAGTTTACTTATGAAAGGTGAGCTCCTGAGGGAGTTGTGTGTTCTCTAAGAATCAGTTGGCAGGTTCTGGGATCAGCAAGCAGTCTCCCTACCACCTGCAGCAAGGCCCCAGATTTCACAACACCAGAGAAAAATAAAAGCATGTTAAGGCACAGTATCGAAGGAACAATAAGGCAGAGTAGGATTAAAACAGCACATCAGGAGAGATGCTGCTTTGGAACCAAGGCCCTGAGCTCCCTGAGGGCAGGGGAGTATCCCCAGAACCTAACAGAACTCCTGCAACCCCAGGTCTTTCTGTAAACTGGTGGAAGAAGGAGGTGACAAGAATGTCCCCTGTGGAGGTGGCAGCGAAGAAAGAGAAGGAGGCAGAGACACTGGGGAGGGTTGGTGGCCAGATGAAGGCTCTGTCTGTGCAGCAGAGACAGGACTGTAGGGACCCAGAGTCACAGGCAGAAGAAAGGGTGAATGAACTAGGATCTCATGAAGCTTTACTAAGGAAATTAATAGGAGATGTTACTAAAGACAGCTTTCACCTCTGCAGTTAGACTCCAGCAATTAGAAGCCAAAGGTAAAGAGAGAGAAATCAGACCCAGAAGGTGCCAAGCAACAACAGTTAACATAAGAATTTAGCAGGAAGAATCCACAGGCAAAACAGGGATGTAGCCAGGAAGATGGAAAGACCAGGTAACCAGCCCAGCCTCCACCTGATGGAACACAAAGGAGACGAAGGGCAGCCATCTAAGGACTCTTACTTAGTATATAACAGGCACACACGCATTCTTCTATGTACATTGTCCCTTCAGCATCACTGTACCACTGCACCAAATACGCACACGTCCCCTTGACTTTCAGCTGCCCTTCTATGAGGCTCCCTTCCCCATTCTTGTCCATCACAAACGGGCAGGAGCAATCAAATGACCAAAAGCATATAGACAAAGTTATCCAGGCTGTAATTACAGACTGCCAGAGAGCCAGTCCAACTGCTGCAAGTTTCAGGTGCCCAACGTGGGGCACAGGCACCAGTCTTAATAAAAAGGAGTTGAGAACAGAACCACAGATATCCCATTCTGATGCCCTGCCTCTTCCAGAATGTCTATCTTCTCTTTTCCTACCCTCTTCCAAACAAACCTTCTTCCTCCATTTTAAACTCTGCCTCTTTAATTTATTATCAATGCCTAGTGTTTACCACCCCAGTAGATGTGTGTTCCAGAGGGGTGCTGAGTACATCCTACCCCACCGTGATGTTAGCCACCCCCTGGAAGCCATGGAATTGAGCCATGAAGACAAAACAGGCTTTAGAATGGCAGAGGTGAGTGTGAGGGACATGAGTGAGTTCAAATCCCACACCATGTACACTGGTGTCGTCAGCCATCCACCAAGAAGGGCGCTGCAGAGCTCCAGCAGGTGCCTCCATCTCGGGCTGTCTATGGCTGCTGAGAGGCTGCTCTCTGTGACTGTCAAATGTACAGTGACCATATGAACATCAGAAGCCATGGTCTAACCACCTCCAAGCAGGGGCCTACCTCGCTCCAGGGATGCTTGGGGTATTCAGAATGTGAGCTAACACCAAGTACCCCGCTAAAGCTCATCTGTCACCCAGTGTGCTGGGGCTGCCATAACATTTAAGCACCACAGACTGAACACCTAAACAACAGGTACTGCTAGTCTAAAGGCTGTAAGTCAGGATCAAGATGCCAGCAGAGTGGTGACCTCCTGAGGTTTCTTTGCCTTGCCTCTTTTTGATTGGATTTGTTGAAAGGATGCCCAAAGGATTCCTGTGTTCAGAGGTGGGGTTTTCAGAAGGGGACTGGGTCCTGGGAGATGAATTCATAGCTGAATAGCAGTTAGGAGCCAGTAGGAAGAGGCCAGTTCCAGGGTCACAGCTGGAAGGGTCACATCTCCCCTCGCTCGCTGCTTTCTGGCTATCTTGATTGGGACAGCATCCCTCTGCAAAGTCTTTCACCATCCCTTCCTACTGTGGAGCCAGCCAGCTGTAGACTGAACTCTCTAAATGCTTTGAGCCAAAACAATCCCCGAGCCCTATAAGCTGTGGGTGTTGAGTATTTTATCCTAGTGACAAGAAACTAGAACAGGTCTCCAGAGGACCGCTGTGTCCTTCCATGGTCTTCCCTCTCCATTCCTGTTTACATCCAAATTTTCTCTTTTATAAGTTCAGCAGTCAGGCTGGATTAGGCCCCCTTCTCCTGACCTCATTTTAACCTAATTTCCTCTGCCAGGACTGTACTGAAATGCAGTCACATGACAAAGTGCGGGGCGTTAAGACTTCAGTGTGTAAATCTGGGCCCCTTCCAGTGCATAGCACCCAGTCTCTTTGGAAACAAATTTGATCTAATGTTGACTTTACAGAGCTAAACTGCACTGACAGCAGAGCACTTACAACATTCTTCTTTTCCTATATTCTTCATTTCTCACCGTACGGTAACAGGGTGGATTTCAAAACTTAGTCACTGCCACAGGCCTCTTTTGCAGGCAGTAAGCTGGTCAGTAAAATAAGGGGATGGACCTCGCTGAGCTGGGCTGGGCTGTACCTACCTGGCTTCCCCAAGGCCTTTGAACCTCTCCAAGCCTGGGTTTCTGGGAGATCTACTGTCAAGTTTTCACACTGTCACCAGTTAACTAAGAAAAGGGAGTTGAAAGCACCTCATGAAGTCTACAGCTAGCCACAGAAGTGGGGAGGGCTGTCACCAAAGTCACAGTGCAAATGGCTTGGGCATTTAGCTAGAGGAAAATACAGTGCTTGGAGGCCTGCAGGAGGGCTAGTATCACTGGTTGCTGGATAGGGACTTAAGATATGGACCACTCCAGGGCAGGAAATTAAAAGCAGAAAGCATCAGAAGTCAAGGGGAGTGTCACTTAGGACACTCCTGGGGCACCCAAGCGTGCTGTCTGTCTTGCTGGGCCCAGCTGCTCGGGCAACAGGGCAGCACCAGAGGCAGAATCCCTGCGGGGTGGGAGCTCTGCAACAGCCGCCACACCAGGCTCATCTCCAATTTGAAGGGCGGAAAACATGTTGGGAACATGCACTGGGGAGCCGCCTTCCTGAGCACGCTTTTGCACGCAGGTGGGAATCATATCAGAAGCAATCCTCTTCCACTGTGTCGTTATTCCGAGGCATATGTAGGTATTCCACATTGTATTTGTTTTTAGCAGCAAGTTATTTTAGCAGAAAGCAGTCCTGTGAGTTCTTACCCTAGTCCTCAGACTGGGTTTTTGCTTTGTTTTGGGGAGAAGGTGGGTTTCAAATCCAGGTCTGTGAATATTCTAGGCAAGCACTCTACCACTGAGCTATGCCCCCAGCCCAAAATTATGACATTTGCTTGAATGGAGGGTAAGAAAATGATGAAAAAAAAAGCAATGGGTTACATCATGTACAAGTACAAATTCTCTATGATGAATGTGGTCATTATTGTATATCTAAAATGTACCAGCATAATCTAATGTAAACAATTTTTAAAAAGAAAAAAAGCATTATCTTGAAAAATAAAAATTAAAAAAATAAAGCCATCTTCCTCTCCTAAAGAAGCTATAACTTGGGCACATGGCATTGGGATGCATTTATTCTCAGTTATAGGAAAACGGTTATAGTAAAAACCATAAAACACCCAAATCTCACTGACCCGTGTATTCGGTCAATTATTATTTACTAATCATCTGGCATGTGGTGGTCTGTGCTGAGTGCTGAGACTCTCTGAGCTGTATTTCACAATAAAGAGCACCTAGACACAAGCACCCTCGCCCCCTCACCCCATACCACTAATTCAATAGTGGCAAACACCTCACTCAGCTCCCTGGACAGCAGATGGCCAAAAATAATCCGGGGCTGGGGGTTTAGCTCAGTGGCATAAGCACCTGCCTTGCAAGCAGGCGGTCGTGAGTTCGATCCCCGGTACCGATAAAAATGAAAAAGACAAAAAAAAAAAAAAAAAAAATCCAAACCACATTCCAGACGGCTGCTCGGAGTGGAGAAGGGAATAAGGAAAAAAGAAGTATGGGAAAGAAATGTTTGATTAAAACAACTCCAAAGCATTGGATCAGAAAAAAGTTTTTCTCTCTATTCATCAGTAATATCACAAAGGATCCTTTGACACACATCCCAAGCCAATGCTCAGCAGTGGGCATAGTTTACCACCTGAACTCAAAATGCCCCCAAAAGAAATTGCACCAAGGTATGCAAAATAAAGGGTAGACTTCCCTGATGTGAGAGAAAAACGGTTTATAGAAGATGACAGAAATCTCTTTCTGTGCCTCTGCTATTTCATCTCCTATCAGAGACAGGAATCTGGTTTCCAGTGTTCTCAGCGTGGGGTTAGCGCTGTGAGGAGCATTCCGCACAGCCAGGAGGAAGAGTAAGTGGCGGTCTGAGGAAGGGAGGTGAGTCCTTAGTGAGGGCTGCTTGGCCCCACTGCGCTGCCCACTTGGAACATCTCTTGGGAGGGTCAAGAGGCCAGTACCGCTCAAAGTGTAGATTGGAAAGGTAGCACCTTGTATTAGTCAGCTGGTTTTGTTCAGAATCTCAGCTTGCTTAATTGCATAGTTGACAATGCCTTTTCTTGTCTTTTCATGGGTTAACCGCATACCACTTACCCAGTTTTGTAAAATCTAATTATAAATCAAGAGCTTAAAAAACAATGATGTTATTATTGGACCCAGCTCCACTTCCAGAAATCTTAAACATGCAAACAATGTAAAACAGCTTTGGTAACATTTAGGCTGAAATATGCTTATTGCATCACTATCCAAAACACTGGAACTCTAGCTTGGATTATAATTCAGTGGTGGACGAATTACCTGGCACACGCAAGATCCTCAGTTTTAACCCCAAGAACTCATGCACATACATGCGCACGCACACACAAACAGAAACTTTCTAAATAGTTGATTCACTCAATCACGATATATTTAAAGGCTGACGTGCATCCAGAATTATGCAATGCACTGAGAATAGCTAGGAGTCACTTTTAGTCTTTTTTCTTCATCTTCTTCTTCTTCTTCTTCTTCTTTTTTTGTATTACCGGGGATCAAACTCACAACCTCACGCTCGCCAGGCAGGCGCTTATGCCTCTGAACTAAATCCCGGCCCAATTTCAGTCAATTATAAAGGAAAGATTAACTATGTAGAACATTGAGATGATATGTATGTAAAAAGGGGAGAAAATGTCTATGAGGTATTGTTAGGTAGAAATAATCAGCATATTATTGTCAAACAATGGATCGATTTATTTTTAAAAGAATGAAAGAATGCAAAATAATAAAAGAAGAAAAGTAAAATATTTCAAGAGAACATGTTGAAATCATAATAAACATTAAATTGTGCTTTTTCTTCCTGCTTTCAATTTTAATTTCTGTATATAACTTTAATAGTGGAAAAGAGACACACTTCCACCACAATGGTGCTAAATCCTATTTGAAGACTGAATAAAATCTATTAAAAAATAAACAAGTTGCTAAAATGACAAGGGTATGCCAAGAAACACAGGTGTCAAAGCTGGATAAATAAATCAATGACGTAGCATTGGACTAGACCCAGCATGAATTAAATATCCATAAGTCCACAATGCTATTCAATGAGTGATTCGTTAGATAAATAGGAAACAGACAGTTTCCCCGTGCAGAAGAGGTCCAGATCACGGACACAGACAGACCACCTTTGCAGGTGAAGCCTAGCAGTACCGTTGGTCAGGGCTCACCGTACGCTTCCTTCCAAGGAGGCAACAAGAAAAGGAGCTTCCTAGCACCGAAACCCAGCAGGCATCTGCACAGCGAGCAGATGCAAGGACGCGGCACTCCGGCCTCTTCCCGGGACCAGGGACTTCTGCTAACGGTGGGAAACACTGGGTTCCACGTGAGGGGCATCTACCAACAGACACGAACAGCCCCCAAACTCTGAACCTGCGAGTCCACTCCGGTCTTAATTGTTCAGTCGCTCTAAAACCGTTCCATGGAACTCTTCTCTGCAAGTTTATTGATGACAATAAATAGTTATTTGTGTTTTCACTTTAGTACCATGAAACTACAGGCTCGCCATCCAGCTATTCAGGGAGCTGCCGCAGAATTCTTTGAGCTCAGGATTGCAAGGCCACCTTGTGGACAACAACAAAAGTTATCTTACTTAATACGTTTGTGTTTGTTTGACTTCAAATCTGCATTTATAAGGTTAAAACTTCATTAAGCCCCAAAATAAGGAAAAGATTTTTTTCTTACTTTTAGAAAATACACAATCAACCAAACGCTGAAATATGCTTTAAAGAATAGTTGGTCATTGTAAATTCACCCAGGGAACAGTGCCATCTAGTGTTCTGTCGCAGAAATGAGCAAACGTAATTCTGGGTGGGGTTTTTTTTTGTTTTGTTTTGTTTTATTTTGTTTTAAGAGACTAAAACCAAACCAAACCAAACAGAATACAGCTGATCAGAACAGAACAATAAAAGCGATGCAGGACTTCAAAATAAGATGCTAGGAAATCAACAATTACTACCATAATGTCTTGTGTTTTCTTAAAAATAGTTGTAAATACCATCAGGCACAATAAAAACCAATCAAAACAAAAGAATAGAAGCATTTTTTAAAGAGAATAAAACAACAACAACAACAAAAACCCCAGAAAAAATCCAATCAAAACAAAACAGTGAAAGTGATACAAGATTTCAAAAACAAGCTAATAGAAAATCAGCAGTGGCTACCACAATGCCTCTTTTTATCTTCAAAATTGCTGCCCATAAGATCAGACATAATAAAGTCAAATAATAGATCCAAATAGAACACTGAATAAAACAAAACAATAAAATGGAACCAAGCAAAACAGTGAGAACAACATGGGATTTCAAAAACAAGACCGAAGGAAATTCCCCATATTTGCTATCTTGCATATTGGTTTCCTCTTAATAGGTGCTCAGACTACCAGCCTTAGGCCTGCAAAGCCAATCAAACAATACAAGCATTAGGTTGTTTTGCTACCTCGGTGGTTATCAACTCAACCTCTCCTCAAATCAGCCAGTTGCTTACTGGATGAGCTGGGGTGGGGGTGGGGCTTCTTGTCTCCCTACCTGCAAGCTTGTTGGCTCATGGGAAGGGCAAATTGGCTTCTTGTTACTCCTCGGGGACCAGGAATTGATTCCACTGACTCATAGGAAGGGCAAATTGGCCTGTTTCTCCTCCTGGGTCCTGCATGGTCGGGGCCTTAGGCGTGACAGGAAGCCAATTCATCCTTCCCTGGTTACTTTTAAATGCTGCAGACAACTTAAATCCTACTCCAAATGGAAAAGAACAAGGATTGAAAACATATTTCCTCCTTAGGAAATACACAAAATCTCAGGTGACTCCTGAGTAATGTAATCTCAATAATTTGTTTTCATTTATAACTTCATTTTAGATCTTCTGTGTACAAAATGCCTAGTTCTCTTCAAAAATTCAGCCCAAAAACAATAGCTTGAAGATTTTTTAAGAAATACAAACTCACAAAAAAGTATAACAGAGTCACTCTTTAAAAGCTAAAAAATAACTTAAGACTTATAAAGTGGCAAACCTCAATTCCAAGGGTCAGTTCAAGAACTGGCAAAGCTCCGAAAGTTAATATTGTTATTTAATTTTAATTCAACACTTACAGAAGGTTTCTTTGCAGACAAAGTTCATGTTTGTTTTAATATCTGCATGTTATTCAAAAAGTTATTCTTTTATTAAGAATAAACAATAAAAATGGATTCAATAAAGGTCTAAAATGTCTCCAGGGGGAGGCAAAAATCTCATAATATATATTGTGTTTCGAACTTGAATCATTTTACAAAATACGTCATAAAAAGAAAGAAACACAGCTGAAATAACTGGCAGGTCCCATTGCAAGAAGTCAGTGTGACAGTTTCCCGCAATATGGTGACAAAGCACCTTCTGCTCTACTGCCCACACACTCAGCATACAGAACCGACGGGGAAACCTCGCCAGATCCTGAGCACTGTTTCCTGCCCTTCCAGCCACAGAGCCTGAAGTGATCATTCTTGTTACACTTTAGAGTAAGAGGTTGCCCTTGTGTTACGGAGTCATCTTCCAGGTAAGACAGGTTTTGCTGTTGCTTTGTTTGTGTATTAGGGTTTCCCCAGTGAAATAGATTGAAGGCTGGTGGATCCAAGGCAGAAGCCAAAGATGCGCTGGAAGCCAGGACACAGCATCCAAGCTGAAGACCAAGACTGGAGCTCCTCTAAAGAATGCAACCTCGTCCCTCCTTCCTCCTGCCCTTTCATACCGCCCAGGCAGTGAGCCATCCTAGGTGTGGAATTGCTAAACCAATTTAGTTAAGTTTCTGAGCTTCTCAAGTTGACAAAATCAATCAACCACTACAATTTGATTTTTCAACATTTCAGTAAGATACAGCTGACAGAAAACTTAAAGGTACTGATGGGAGTGTAACCAGATTACAATTTATTCTAGCTCTTTTGGGTTTGGTTTTTCCATTTAAGTTTCTTTTAGGTCTGGAGCTTAAAATTCTTCTAAAATCAAGTAAATTACTGTCCACAGATACAGGAGTATGATACGTCTGATGATAATTCACCCCATTCATTGATATTTTTGCTCTGGGAATATTAAATTTATCCAACTATTTTAAAAAAGCAGTGCTCCATGGTATACCCCTTGAGGTCCTCAGCTTGATGCCGGATGCCACAAAAAACAAAAGCAAATTAAAAAAAATAATGAACACAAAAAGCAAAAATATTACACAGCAGAAAATTACAGAATAGTTTTCCCTAAAAAACGTTAACTTAGAAATAATGATATTGCTGCTGTCCAAGAACTGGGACATAAATGGTTCCACAAACAAATGTGAGTCCTGAGAAATCTTCCTCTCCAGCTGTGTCACTGCCCTGACCCCTCCTTACCTGGAAACTTGTACCTGCATTCTGTCCAGAGTTACTCCTGCCTCACGCAGGTCCACCCCAGGGCTGGGAGACAGGAGTACCAGGACAGGTATCTTACATTCTCCGCGGGCCCTGGTCAGCCAAGCTTCATTCTGCGGCTCTCATCTTACCAATGTGGCATTTAGGAGATAACACAGAAAAAGGTGGTTTTCCCCTTGTACAGAAAGAAAAAGCCAAATACTCTTCATAGCAATGGTGATAACAATGAACGAAAAGTGAAGGTCTATAAGAAAGTGACGATTCCAAAAAGAGTTTGAGGGCCAGGGATTTAGCTCAGCGGCATAAGTGCATGCCTGGCAAGCGCAAGGTCGTGAGTTCAATCCCTGGCACCATAAAAAAAAAAAGAGTTTGAGATGGTCAGTTGTCTGGACTAACTGGCAGTGGTTTAGATATGGGCTGGGAATCTGCCTGGAAACAAGCTATAAGGATTTGAAAATCTTTTCCTAGGAGGCTGTAAACAGTGCAGACCACGGGAAAAGCCGGGGCAAAAGCTACACCCAGAACACAGGTAACCTGTGCTTAAAAAAGAAAAATCTTTAGACAAATTAAATTTAGTAGTTTATTTGAGCAAAGAACAACTCATGAATCCAGCGCACTCAGAACAAAAAGCAGTCCAGAGAGCTCTGCTTGGAAGCATGGCCATCAGCACAGATGGACAGAAAATGGAAATGAAGTGCAGGTGTAGCTCGATGGGTTAGAGCCAGGCCAGGTCCTGTTGGGACGTTCTCCTCTTAGTTGACAGCTGTGACTTGCTGAAACTGGCTGCTTGTGATTTGCTGAAATTCCGCTATTTATTGCCCCAAATTTTCTACTAAGTTAGGTTTTTGGTTCCTTTGGATACTAAGTTATGTTGTAGTCTGTTATAGGTAGAAACTTAGAGACAGCCTCAAGTCAATGCTTCCTGTTACTTTGACATCTATAAGAATAATCAGGAAGACAGCTCCATTCAAAGTTCCTCTAGAGTCCTTAGGACCTCCCAGGCTCCAGAAGGAGAAAGAGTTTTAGGATAACCAAAGATCATCTCTAATTTTATACCGAACAGTTTTTGTGACCATGGAAATTTTATTTTTTGCTTCATAAATTCCAGGACATGATGAATAAAAGATTAGAACTACTTGTACATATCAGTCTAATAAAAGCATGGATCATGATATATTTTTGAATATTTTTGGAATTTGTGTTAGAATGCTCTGTATTCTGTATAAAGAACTAAAAAAAAAAACTCTCCTAATTTTAAAGACCCAATCCAAAAATGGGAATCTAAGATGAATACACACATCTCAGGTAAAGTACAATAACAAATATAAATATATGTTTAGAAATATATGAAAAGATGTTCAACATCACTGGTCATTCAAGAGATGCAAATTAAAGCGGTGCTGGGGTTCTATCTCACCCTGGGAAGAATGGCTATTATCAAGAAATCAATGACGGGCCTGGGGATTTAGCTCAGCGGCATAAGCGCCTGCCTTGCAAGCAGGCAGTCGTGAGTTCAATCCCCGGTACTGATAAAAAGAAAAAAGACAAAAAATAAATAAATAAAAAAGAAATCAATGACTAACAAATGCTGGTGGGGTTGTGGGGGAAAAAGAATCCTTCTCTTGTGGGAATCTAGACTGGTCCAACCACCATGGAAGTCAGTGTAGAGTTTCCTCAAAAAAACTAAAACTAGAGGCTCCATTCAATCCAGCTATTCCCCTTCTTGGTATCTTCCCAAAAGAATTAAAACTATCACACCAGAGTGACATATGAACACCCATATTTATAGTGGCACAGATTATAATAGCTAAAGCTTGGAAACAAACCAAGTGCTCATCCACTGATGAATAGATAAAGAAGATGCAGTTTTTTTTTTTTAACACAATGAAGTACTACTCTGCCATAAGGAAGGACGAGACTGAGACATTCCCAGGTAAATGGATGAGACCATACTTATAAGTGAAATAAATCAGCTGCCCATGCATAAATACTATATGGTTTCCTTGGTGCGAGAAACCAAAAATGTAAATATAGACCAAAATCTATAATAGATATTTGGAAATGGGAAGAAACATGTTCAAATGAAAGGGGAGGGGGACAGGAAGGAACAAGAAAAAAAAAAAAGAGAATGGAGGAAAAAATGGACACAATGCTATTAATAAGCAGGGGAAGAGGGACTGAAGAGAGGGCAGGGGAATGGGTAAAAAAGAAGCAAAATATATCATGCACAGGTGCAAATTCCCTGTGATGAATGTTATCATCTGTAGCTCTAAAATGTACCAATCAATTTTTTAAAAAAGAAATGCTCTGTGCTCTGACAGCTTTCACAGATGTAACCATTCCAGGACTTCTTGGATCAAGGGTTCTGGTACTTGGCAAGAGGAGAGGAGAGCAGCCTCGCTCTTATCCTCTCACCGTGTAACTTATGGTGTGTTCACTTTATATTAGTACTAAGTGCTGTTAACTTTGCATCACAGTGTTTAAGTTACATTATGTCAGGAGAGGGTTCACCATCTTTCTAGGACTTTACCTTATTTTTGTTTTAGAAAGGGCTTATGTGCCCTGATTGTAGGCAAAAAAGTTGTGTTACCTAGGCAACAGTAAGACCTTATTACTGTCTAGTGGTGATTAAGTGTTATGTTTGTGTCTGGTTGTCCCCCAAAGCCTCACAGGCGGAACTTTTCAGAGGTGGCTGGATCAGGGGTGCGGGATCCTGGGGTCAAGGGTACGATGCTGGCAGTGATTCATGGTGTGATGCTAGGATTAAGCTGTTCCACTCTGGGTGTGAGGGCAGCCCGGTTAAACCATGAAGGACAGGAGGGTCATTGTTGTCCCTTCCTGCTTCTTCACTATTTTGCTACTTGGCTGCCTTCTGCCCACCATGAACTGCTTCTCCTTTGTGATGTTCCTGTGCCACACCCCCCTGCCTTGGAGCCAATCAGTCATGAACTGAAACCTCTATAAACTGGGAGTCAAAATAAATCTTTCCTCCTGTAACTTTAAGTGTTGGGTATTTTGTCTCAGCAATGAGAAAAAGTAAGACATTAAGTATGGTTTAAGGCGATGTAAATGGGCACCCCAGTTTGACAAAGCTTGGACTTGCGCTGCTTAATTTCAGATGTCAATTTGATTTGGTTAAGGGATATCCAGAAATGTGTTAAAAGATTATTTCTGGTTGTGTCTGTGAAGGTGTTTCTGCAAGAGATTAGAATTCAGATCAGTATCAGGAGTAAGAAGGACCCGCCCTCACCAGTGTGGGTGGCCGTCATGCAACCCACTGAGGATCTCACTAGCAGAAAATGCAGAGAGAGAGCTGGGACGTCTGTCCTCTCCTCCCCTCAGACATCAGAGGCCCTGCTTCTTGGGCCTTCAAACTCCAGGTCTTTTTTTTTTGTCTTTTTCCTTTTTATCAGTACCGGGGATCGAACTCACGACTGCCTGCTTACAAGGCAGGCGCTTATGCCACTGAGCTAAAAATCCAGCCCCCCAAACTCCAGGTCTTACTCTAACCTTCCCTTCCTCCTCCCCTTCCCCTTCCCCAACTCAAACGGTGAGATTTCTTGGCATCCATAATTGTGTGAGTCAATTCTCAGGATAAGTGTATGAGTGTGTGTGTAACCCTATTGGTTTTGTTTCTCTGGAGAGCCCTAACTAATACAGCAACCAATAGGTATATTTTGCCAGGTGTTAGGTGGGCCTCCAGCCAAGAAAAATATGCCTTCTCTCCTCTTCCATAAGGTAACAACCGCCATCAGGCCAGGACACAGAGCACGGTCCATTCCTCGCCTGCGCCTCAGGCCTGAGCAGTTTACGTAATCTGCTCTTCTGCTGAAGGCTGCCAAGATCACCCGAGGGTGCTCCTCTCCACGTGCCACCCCTGGGTACATTTTTGTGTGTGTGTGCTACAAAACAGAATTCTCCTCAGCAATCTTCAAAGGTAACCAGAAGGTGTTTTCTGTGTTAAGATTTTGTAAACACTGTAAAAGAAGTCTCGAAATTCTGACACAGCAGCCCACCCGGGTGTGTAGAGGCCAAACCATGAGTTAGCAAGTAGCCGCTTCCCAAGAGTTTGCTTCCCCCTCTGCTGTCTCCTGAGCCAGTGGGCTTCCAACACACCAGTGCCCTTTTACCCCAATAGCATACAGAACGGTGGGGTTTATGGAATTTCTCTTGAGCACTGCTTTTCCGTAAGGACATTTATGAACAGACTTAAATAAGCCAACATTTGCACATTGGCTTACAAATAAATAAAGATTATAGATAATAAAATCACTTTATCATAGAGTGAAGTCATATTAAGTTTTAACACAACTCTCCATCATTTTGGTGTTTGTTTTAAAGCTTCAGAAATTCACCGGTTTTGCAAAAATTTTAGACATAAAAGAATTTATAAAAATATCCTTTAACAACTGAGTAAATTAAAATGACTCCTAGGCCAGGGGTAGGTGTGTCCAGGTCTAGAGAGAAGCTCCCTGTAGATGTGACCACATTCCCTCTGAATGCCCAAGCACATTAACAACCAGTTATTTTATTAAATTTTCAAGGGAAACAGTTCCCTTTGGAACCTCTTCAAAACTGAAGTTATGTAATGATTTGTCTTTGCTTTAACCAATTATATCAATCCTGAATCACTGAGATTATTAAAAACATAGAAAGAACATTGTCAGGAGGCTGATCAGAAGGATCAAGGGCCCAAGGACAGCCCTGGGTTATGTGGTGAATTCGAGGCCAGCCTGGCCTACATAGAAAGACCCTGTGTCAAACCAACAGAAGTGGTGTCCTGTCAGGGAGGTCTGAACATGAGGAGTAACTTCATTCTTACAGAGGCCGGGTGAGGAACCAGGGTCCTGAGGTCTGGTCTAATGTACCACTCCAACAAAGGGTCAGGGAACCCCAGGGTAGGATTTGTGTTCTTCAGCCCCAGCAAGACACCAGATGGGAAGGAACGCCCTAATGTCCTGCTCTGGACTTGGGCACAGGTTCTATGCTTTGGGGCGCAAGACAAATTCACAGATTTTCTTGTTATGATATATTTTGTCAATCCACAGCAGCATTGGAGCCTCAAGCAAAACAAGAAAGGGAGGAAATGAACAATGCAGGGCTGCTCCATGCCAAGGGCCTTGTTCTCTTTGTGAACACGCAGGACATCAGTGGGTTCCCAAGCAATCAGACCCTCGGGATGCAGTAAAATAATATGAATATCTTTAGTGGTGCTGTCACGGCTGCCTGGGTGTTCTGAGCTGGTTCCAAATGCTTCTTTCGTGGTTATTTAATTTGGAAAATGAACCAGATTCAGTCAATAAGGTGAATGGGGACACACAGCCAGTTTTCCATCGGATGGCAAGCAGCAGTCACATTACAGTAAAGACCCTGAAGAGGACTTTCAGGACTGCGTCACAAGTTCACCAGGATGAGTGTGCTCAAAGAGAGGACAAGTATTCCGAGGGGACACAGTGGCGCGTGTCTTTCACCGTAGTAAATTTTTAACATTGGCTCAGTCACCGTGTTGTTTGGTCATCACTTGTAGATGTAGGCTTTCAATGTCCTGCCTCGACTTCCCTGTGTGTTTTAAGGGACGATGTTTTACACAGTTATTTTTAACACTTAATTATTGAGCTATAATTTTAAATGCCAAGTGAATTGCGATGTGCCGGCCACCCTGTGGTTAGGAGCACAGTCAAAATGCAGAAGGTTTCCATCGTCTCCAAAGGTTCTCTTCTGTTCTCACCTCTGCTCCAAGCAACAATGCATCTACCTTCTGTCACTGGAGTTCTGTCATTTCAAAAAATCTTCCAGAAATAGGAACATGTGGCATAGAGACTTATAGCTTTTAGTAGTTAGTTACCTCCTGGTCTTATCTGTCCCCTCCTGGATCCCAACTGGGGATCCTGCTGACAGCTGACCACCTCCCAAGATTAAAAAAAGATCCCACACTGTGCACCTAGAACAAACAGAGTGGGCTGAGAAGCCTTGCATGTTTGTCAGGAGGGAGGAAGTAAAAGACCTCCCGGGACGATCATAGGACAACTGCACCTGAGTGATTCTTCACACTGGCTTTCCAGAGATTTCCTTGCCAACCAGGAATGAGGAGGGAGAGCAAAGACCAGTGCGAGGTGCAGGGGACCCCATCCAGACCCCAGTATTTCCAGGGGCAAAGAGTCTCTCAAGCCATGGTGAGGACCTTGGGAGTGCATGTGTATGTGTGTGTGTGTGTGTGTGTGTGAGAGAGAGAGAGAGAGAGAGAGAGAGAGAGAGAGAGAGAGAGGAGTGGAAGAGCCCAGAACACAAGCTGGGTTTCTCTGCTTTCTCCCAAATCGCATGTTACCTTCAGTTCTTTTCAGACAATGCACTTTAAAAAAAAGGTTTACCCTGAGTGGAGCGGAAATCTCCCTGGGGACCAAGTTCAGGAGGGGACTGAGGAAGTTGGGAAGATGCGAGTGACACTGCCAGGGCAAGGACAGCACTTTGACACACAGGCCAGTAGCCAGGCTAGGCCACGAAGAAGTGCCATGGTCAGGACCCCCACCTCTTCCTCTGGAAGTGAAGAATGTTCCAGGCTGAGATGGGGCAGCACGCGAGGTCCTGAGGTCCCACCCGAGGGAGGAGGGACGAGAGAAGAGGCCCCCCAGACAAAGTCCGCGTAGTCTCACTCTGACAGATGTGCCTTCTCCCAGGCGGAGTCACTGGAGAGGCAAGGAACAAGAAGAAACTGGCTCTAGTTTTGTTTTTATCTCCCCACAGGGGAAGGGGCAGGAATCCACAGCTGGCCGTCTGTGTCCGAAACTGTTTAACTTATGCCAGTAACTCACAGAAGGAGATACTTGGAACAGCTGAGAATATTTATGGCGAGGCAGAAGAGCACGGAGTCAGAACATCCGCTGGCTGGTGCTATTTATTGCATGAGAATTGTAATTAATCGCAAAGGTTAGGGTTCTTGTCACAGAATGTCCCTACTGCTGTCCGCTGTGTAAAACCTAAGCCTCCTTACTAAGCCATCATTTGATGGCCCGCTCACCTGTGGGCCAGTCCAAAGGAATCAGACTTACAACCTCAGAGCTCTAAAATATAACATTTCCTGGTAATATTTTGCTTGGCACAAAGGAATGATTCTTTATTTGACCCTTCCTGTCTAGCAAACGGCATCTCGCACAAGTTATGCATCCCAAGGAAAAGAGAATATCGACGTTCTTCGTTTCCATATTGAATCGTTGTTAACGCAGGTAATGAGAGGAGGATTGCCTTCCCGGCTATTTTACTGAGAAAGCAAAAATCTCCCCAGGTAGCGCAGCCCCCCGACTTGTCAGGGTGCCCCTGCTCTCACTCTTTTCCGGAACACTGGGGTCACTTCTCCACCTTTAATGCTTGTATGCACCAGATGCAAATACAAAACATAATCACTTTTTCTTTCTCACTAAAGCCTGACGCTGATGGGTGGGAAACAACTTATAGCAAATTAACTTTTTTCAATCTAATACTTTATGCTGATAGACAGGAACATGAGCTCACAAAGGTTTCTTTTTTAATTGTAAAGGATTACAGAACCCTTCCCATATCATAATGTTTCTGCAATGGTTTATGAGCCTTCGTTCTACCTTAAAGCAACTGTAACTTGCCTAAAATTAATCTAGTGACCCAGATTTTTCAGAGTGTTAGCAGAATGTATTTTTCTCCATCCTTTTACACTTTATATACTGAATGTTTTTAACAGTGTGTTCGTAGAAAATAGTAGGCACAATAAAGCCTCCATGTTCCGAGATGGTTGCTGCTGACAAAACTGTATTATTTATAGTCCTAAGAGGACAGGTTGTGCCACGACTTCCGGGGCCACCAGGGAGGCACCGAGGTCAGTCAGGAGGAGGGCGAGGGGGACACTGTGGACTGAAGCCTTTGTTTTTGTTTCCCTAAGAAGGAAATGGTGAGGCCTCCGGAGCACGGACTTCTCACTGCTGGTCACAGCCAGTTCCTCTCTACCCCTTGGCACACTGCTGGCTAAAAAGCACCCAACTCATGGTTACTATTTTTTCACTGAATGTTTATCTTTCAAATCAGTAAAAATTGAGAAAAAAGTCCTTCATTTGTTTCTTTTCCGATATTCCTTCTTGCTTTACGTGGATCTAAGTTTTTAATGTACTTGTCTATACATGATCTACTTTCCTGACATTTTAAATGTCTTTTCTTAGCTTTTGTGGTCTAAGTCTGATTCTGCCTCTATTTTTGCCTTTCATTTTTTAAGACAAGTTCTCATTATATAGCCCAAGAGGAAAGAAATTTCAATGGCTAGAGTTCTGGGCTGATAGGTTTTGCTATTTTTGTTGTTGTTGTTTTGGTTTTTTTTGCAACACTTCAAAGATTTCACTCTGTTCTTTACTTGCCTGCCAACTGTCAGAGAAGACATCAACGTGGTTCTAACCCTTGTAAGGGATTCCTCTTCCACCTCATTTCCCCCCAGCTTCTTTCAGTTTTTCCTTGTATATTTTCAGCAGTCTGTGATAGGCTTAGCTGTGCATTTCCTAGTATGTAATCTACTTAGTGCTCTCTGAGATTCATGTGTTTGCATTTTGGTGTCTATTATTAATTTTAGAAAAATTCCAAACATTATTGTTTCAAATACATTTTCTGTTACATCCGTGTGACACCGCTGTAATTGTGTCATAGTTATTGGATGCTCTGGGTTTCTTTTTTCTCAATCCTTTTCCTTCTTGGTACTTCAGTTTGAGGGATGTCTAGTGAACCGTCTTCAGGCTCACTAATTCTGTCCTCACCTGTATCTAGTGCACTGAGGAGCTCACTAAAGACAGTGTTCACTCATGTGCCTGTGATTTGACTTCCAGCAATGCTGTTTGATTCTTCTTAGAGCTACTGTCTACATGTTAGCCATTTTTCATTAGAGAGTTTAACATATGAACTATAGTTACTGTAAATTTGCTCTCTGATAATGCTAAGATCTGTGTTATATTGAATGATTACTTTATGTCTGTATTTCTTTGCTATCTGGCATAACTTGCCTTTTTTGGCTGAAAGGTAGATTAGTTTTATCAAGTAACGAGGACTTGGGTAAACATGTACTTGTATGAGGATTTATATTGTCCTTGCACGGAGGTAAGCTCTTGATAACTTCTTAGTGTTTGTAAGAGCTGTAGACAGACCCTGGAGACTTCAGACTCCTCTGGCATGTCCACCCCCAATTTTTAAGCTCCTCTTTAACCTGCCATAGTATTTTGCAGCTCCCTAAGCTCTAACCCATTATTACTGTTAATATAGTGCGAGGCTGTAGTGGAGAATGGATTCTCTAATTTTTAAATTAGGTCTCAGTCTTTTATATTTTTTTTAAGCAGTTAAAAATGTTTGGCCTTTATTTTTAAACAATGGGCTAAAAATATTAAAAGATTGTTTATATAATACATATATACACATTTAGTGGTGTTTCCTTTTCAGACAAAATACTGAAACATTAGTTTAAAAATAAAAACTATATCGAAAACTTCATCCCATAGCAATAGCTTTGATTTACAGTTTGTTCAAAGGTAGAAGAGGTTCACACGTCTGGTAACTAGCAAGTCTGGTGTAATTTTACTTAAATCTACTTTTTGAGACTGATTTTATCTCTAAAAGAGGCTGATTTAAAATATTTATGTAGAAGTAGCTGGCTTATACACAGCACATTTAATAAGTAGATTTCTAGGAGTCAGTATACATTTAATAATTTTCTGCCTTAAAAAAATAGAAATTTAGGTCAAATGTTAAAATTTCACTCTTGACACTGCCCTCATCTCACCATGTAGGAATTTAAAGTGGACTTTTAATAGTTTTGGAAACATAAATAAAGCCTTATTCATGCTAAATTTATCCACAGGGATATCTTAAGAGCCATAAAGTGACTTTCTCATATAAATAGTCTGAAAATGTATATAAGTTTTTCACCCAAATTTTGATATACAGAAAAGGTTATTATAAAGCAACGTATGTCTAATAAAGCCTCATGAGGAGCCACAGCATTTATCTCATTATAATTTCTTTGGTACTTCCATTGTTTGGAGCAGTTAATGTTTATTGACACTTTACTGATTAAAAAATATTATAGCAAGGCAAATAAAATAGCTAAACAAATTTAATTTCACCATTTGTAAAAATTCAAGTTTTATAATAGCTTCCTACAACAGCTTTAGATAAATTAGTCACCTTATTACAAGACTAAATCTTTGTAAACAAATTTAAATTTTATTTTCAAAAACCAAATTGCACTAGTCAAAAGTATAGGAATTTTAAGAATCTAAAAGCTAGATTCAAAATACTGCCTCATTTAATGTACCCTTGAAAGTAGCACTTATCTGGTCCAAAATGGCAATGATAAAATTCTTAGTTTATCAAGACAAATACAGCAACACTGCATCCAAAAAAAAAAAAAAAAAATTGCCATGGCATAAATGATGGTTGGCTTCTGTCCAGTAACCCTGGAAGCAAAGTCATCTTTGTAAACATGTCCTGCTATTTCTTTAACAGCTAATAAAGGAAGTAAGTACATTTGTTCTTTAGTGCCAATTGTAAGTATTTTTTAAATCAAAGAAGGGCAGTGTAATGTCTGAATTGGTAATGATACTCACAGGTGTTTTCTTGTAGAACTTTAGTAGGTTCAAGCTAGTATTGCTCAACTGCAATTTGTCTGCTTCCCTGACATCGTTAGTGTTTTCCTGGTGGTTTTTCTGTGCTCTTTGGTGGTGTCATAATGCCTCCATTGCACACTGGTGACAGCTGTCCCCTTTTCTGAAGGTGTTTACATAGTTGACTTCATCCAGCATGGCCAAATAATTTGCATGTGTCTGGATATTATGTCTGTCTTCCTTAGGTATCCTCTTGAAAGTCTTCAGCTTCACTGGACTGGCACTTTTGACTACACTGACAAAAGGGACCATCCAGTCTACACATTCAAAATACTGTCCCATTCCAAACCTGAGGCTTTCTTAACCACTTCAATAGAGGTAAGAAGGCACAAGGCGGCAGCAGCCAGTATTCTGTACTGAAACTCTAATAAGTCAATGACTATTCACACAGATCCAGAAGCTGGGCAATGAGGATGAAGGTTTCCTGAGAATACTGACGTAGAACTTTGGGAGCATCCTTAAGAGCATCGACTTGGAGAAAGAGATGTAAGCAGGAGATGACTGTGACAGGACAAAGCTCCCACTTCACAGCCTTTAATACAATGTCCTCCTCACTGCAAGCACCATCAGTGACATAAGCAAACTCTGGGAGTTTGGGAGCATGGATTTCCTCTAGTTTGGAAGCAATGAATAATGAGGTAATTCCAATGAGCTGAAGCATGTTTTTATTTATATTCCTTTGTGTCAACATAAATCTATCAAAAAAGTCGTGTGCAAGATAAAATGTTTCCCTATGAAGTGTGTGTACTTCACATACCTCTAAAAGCCAGTCTAGAAGTATTATCTCATCTGTGGTTCTAGGTCACAGCACAGAACTTCGAAATTCTTGTCATGAACATATTATGTTTTCCTTTTTGAGCATGTTTAGACAAACCTCCTGGGAACATCCCCAGCTTAAATCTGGCAAAGGTGAAGGATTAAGAAAAAGATTTTTAAATCTGTAGTTTGTAAATCTAGAAAAGTCACTTGTTCCTATCACTTTGTGGGGTCTTTAATGAGAATGCAAGGACTGACTCCTCCAGATAATACAGGTGGCCAACAAGTCCTTATCTCATATTGATGTTTCCTGGTGACCTTCTCCGCTCTTCTTTTTTAGACATCCTGTGCTGTTTTCTCTTCTTGGCTTGGATGATCTGGGCTTCTTGGGGGGAGTCTGTCTGACTGGGTTGTGCATGCTGCTTAGCTTGTAAACAGGTGCTTCGTCTTGACATTATCTTCTTTCAGATGTATGAAACCTCTCCTCAGCGCGAGACCCGCTACCGCTTGGCTCTCAGGTCTCAATCTTTTACTCGGTGTCTAAGGTGTGGCCTTGAGAAGTGGTAAGCTTTCTGGAAACTTCCTTGTGAGGATTTGGTGGGGCTCCCTCATGAGTGTAGCTCCTGGCAGCTTTCCACAGACCTCAGAAAAATGACCAAAATTCCTTTTTAAATATTCCTTTCCACTTATGAAGCCTGTTACTCCAGGCATCTTTCTGGTCACATTACAATAATAATTTATAATAAATAATAATATAATATAATATAATAATAATAATAAATAATAATTTACAACACAATAAGGCATCTGTACCATAATAAAGTTTTCAGCACCACTATTCTTGGACTTTGGGGCTGTTGTTAAGTAAAATGTGGGTCCCCTGAACACAAACACTGCACTATTGCAACAGCGAATCCGGTAACTGAGAGAATTACAAAGCTACCAGCAGGTGGGAGCATCGACAGCATGGACACATCCTACCCATAAGGGACAAAGACGACACGTCTCAGGTGGGACGGAGTGGGGCAGCAGGGAAGTTTATCATGCTATTCAGAAGGTTACAAGATTTAGAAATTATGAGTTGTTTATTCCTGAAATTTTCTAGTATTTTTGGACTGAGATCACTCAAATCATGAAAGTGAAGTCATAGCTGAGGGAGCTTGGAAGGGGAGGAGGCCAAGTACACATATAAGATCTGAAGGGGACCTACATGGTTCCTTTCCATGCCACATTTACTGGTCCCTTCCATCTAGAGCTACGGTAACCGACTCTTTCATTGCTTTTTCTAAAAAGTGTCCTTTTTCCTTGGAAAGGTGGCTTTTAAGGCTTTCTGGACGGAAGAGACAGCTGGAACAGCACCAACAGCTACTCAGTGCATACAAGGTTTTCTCATGGAGTTCAGCAGGGGAGATTAAGCGTGACCCTCTGACCCATAAAAGCCTAACAGTAAGTATAGTTATTTAATAAAGCAGGGCAAAGTACGATTAAACTTTAATTACTGCAAAAGTTATTTTTCAGAATGCAATAGTCCTTCGTTGAGATGTTTCTGTATTTACCTATTGAATATCCAGAAAGTGCACATAAACTTGTGAGACCAAACTTGCTTACAACTTGACCTGTACATGGAGAAGACCCCTGGAAATCTGAACAGACAGGAAATGTCTGATTCTTCTTTGCAGATGCTTTTCCCTGGGTGAGTGTGAGCTTGCAGCCCATCTCAGCTAGCAGGCAGCTGTTTCTCCCTGGGTTTCAGGCTATTTGGTGAACTAAAGACCTCAGCTCTTTGCTGGATTCAAGAAAAACTGTAAACTTGCAGGCAGGTCATTCAGGGTTTCTTGCTGTGAGGGTACAAGGGACCCTTTTTGATTATTTCCAAACAGAAACTAGAAAGCTCTAAAAATAGGGTGTGATTTAAATGTTTAAAAGATCATTTTAGCTCCCAGGCAAAAGTCAGAATAAGTCTGGAAGTGAGGGCAAGAGGGAAAACAGAGAACAGAAAGTGGCTGCTGGACAACCTACACAGAGGAAAAAATATCTGTCTTTACAACAATCACAAGACCTGATTTGCCATTGTAGAATGTAACTTCAGATTTCATAATCTCTATTCTAAATGCTCTCAGCAATAATTTCCTGATTTCATCTTCTAGGGTCAATAACGTAGGCTGAAAATAATTTTTATGCACATACACAAAATGTATACAACACTGAGTTCTCCATGTGTATTTTTAATAATGACAAGCCAAGCATTTGCCGCCTCTAATCCCAGCTACTTGGGAGGCTGAGGCAGGAGGATTTCAAGTTCTAGGATAGCCTGGGCAATTTAGTGAGACCTTGGGTCAAGATTTTAAAATGAAATAAAAGCCATGCACAGTGGTGCTCTTCTGTAATCCTAGCCCTTGGGAGGCTGAGGCAGGAGGATCACTGAGAATTCCAGGCCAGCCTGGACTGCATAGTGAATTAAAGGCCAGCGTGAGATACACAGCAGGACCTTGCCTCGAAAAACAAAACAGAAAGAGCCAGAGCTACTAATATAGGTGAAGCTTTAAGAATTCACTCCTCAGGAAACCCTTCTCCTGGGCATCAAATACAGTGATTCATTTTAATGCCCTAACATAGTCCTCTGGCTTTAAGAAATGGATTTTGCTTTAAGGTTTGAGATTCTTTTTTGTAAAATGACATCACGTCACCACCTGGCTGAAAGTCTTATTTGCTAAGAATTTACATCCACACAAATCCTGAGATGTATTTCTCATATCTAGTTTGAGACTTCATGCATGGGGAGACCTGTGGGGCAGATGCGGCTACGTGCAGGAGTCAGCCCTGAAAAAGAGGTGGTCTCTAGATGGGGTGCTGCATACGGAACAGTCTTGGCAACTTACACCTAAAAGGCTGAAAAAGTAGGGGTTTTGGTACAGTTCTTGAAAACTTTAAGTTTGAGATTGTTTCAAAAATTTAAGGATCTTTAAAAAAGAACTCTTGAAGGAATGTGTGTCACTATGATTTGGGAAAATGTCCCCCAAACGGCTTGTGTGCTCAGAGGTAGGGCCGTTAGGTCACGGGGCCCTACAGTCCCCAAAGGTTTAATGCTGAAACCTTGACTCAAACCCTTCTGCTTCAAGGTGGAAATGTGGACATTTCACCCAGTAATGGAAGGGTACTTAACACGGTGTGCTTCTCAACGCTATTTCCTGACACTATGCTAACAAGTGGCCAAATCACCGTAAATGAGACTCGAAGAGTTTTACAGCACTGGCTCACTTTCCTCAATTAAGAGCAACATGCTCTTTGCTCCTGTGGCCTGTCCTTGTTTTGTTTGTTGATGGTATTATCTTTGGAAAATTAAGCCTCCCTGAGTGTGGAGTCTTTGGAAGTGAAAACACTTGAGTAGCATGTGGTACATCTCAAGGACGAAGGAAAGTGCATGATTTAAAAACACCTCACAAGGCTGGGGTGCAGCTCAGTTGCAGCGTCTGCCTGGCAAGCGCAAGGCCCCGAGTTTGATTCCTGGTACAAAAGCAAAACAAACAAAGGAACAAAACAAACCAAAACACCTCACATAGCTAATAGAAAAGTAAAAAGATTTTACAGTTGTAGTTTTGTTAAAAGGACATCTTTTATGGCATATTTTATTTAGGTGTTTTGTTGAGATTTAAATAGAGTTCTCACCTTCCTCATGCTCAGGCCAGGAAATTGTGAGAATGAATAGTTGATAAAATGAAAGGAAACAAGATACTTAGCATTGGATTCAATGGGTGTCTCCTTCTCCAGGCTCCCTCTCTTGCTTCTATGAGTAGGATGCATGGTAAAGTACTTCAGTTGCTACTACAATGCCTAAGTGTCTTTCCAGGGATTCAAATACACTGACAAACTTATTTTTATTAACTACCTACTTATGTTGCAAATGCAGGTATCCATGGACCTATTTGATTTTTAAGTAGAAAAGAGTAATTTCTTTAACTGTGTTTAGGGAACAGTGTACCAGATATGAGACAAGAAATTTAAAAGTTTCCATTTATATACATGTTTTTTTGTTATTCTGCACCAAGTGCTGTCCTAAGTACATTTTATTTACTTTTCAGATAATTCCAAGAATGGAATGGAAAACTGAAATATACTATAGCATCAGTAACATATCCAAAGTCTCGGGGGAAAGAGCAGAGTGAAGCCTGAAACCGAGGATCCATTGGTGTGGCTGGGGGGCCTGCTCCGAAGCACAGGGCTATACTCCCCCTTTTCACAGTGAGAAGTTATCTCTGTGGAACCCGAGATAAGGGCCAGGGATTTGGCTCAGTAGCATAAGCACTGGCCTGGCAAGCACAAGGTCCTGAGTTTGAACAAACAAAAAAAGAAACAGATGCTTGAGGAACTTGAAGAGTCAATTAAATTTCAGCTCAGAATTGCAGAATGAGTGCAGACACTTGTTTTATCTCTAGATAAAACAAGTTTTATTGAAATTACAAAGAAAAACCAAAGACTAAATCAGTAATAAAAAAATGGATAGATTGTATGTTTTGCTGTTTTCTGGAATTAAGGAAGTGGCGGGGGGGGGGGGCTGGCAAAAGGAAGAACACAATGAAGGGGACCCTACCCCCAGAAGGTGCTCCCCATGGCAGGGTGGGGTAGGAACTGCTCTTCCTAGGTAGGGTACTGTCATCCCCGGGTCAGAAGTCTGGTACAGGCTGAAGTTAGAAGGGGGCTAACCAAAGAGATTTAAACCCAGAAGTGTGTTCATGAAACACCTGTGTCCCAGACCTGCTTCACAAGGGTAAAGGAGCCTCTACCCATACATACACTGACTGGCTCTTAGGGAGAGCTCAGGTCTTCGGCATGAGGATTGCTGCTCGGGATTTTTGCTGCTGGAAGGAATTCCCGGTAGAACCTGAGACTCCCTACAGATGCAGCCTAAAGGAAGGTAATGCAAAGCAAGCTCAGGCAGAATAAGGGCATGAAAGGGAACCAGGTATGCATTTAATCCTTAATTACCAATAAAATAGGTTCCTAGATACACATGGGAAACAGTGATTTTAGAGGGAGGGAGAGGAGGAGAGAGACAGAGAACTGTTCCTTAAAAACCAGAGACAATTATAGAAGTCAGCCCTCACTTTTCAAGGTTCTGTTAAGCATGAATTTCATTTATAACAATGTGGGTAAATTATAGCAGTCAAACAACACGGTTAGATACCCATCACCGTGAGTGTAACTGTGTAAAATACACACTTCACTGTTCCATCTGCAAATAACTAAGTAAACAGCATGCATGAAGCTATCATTCATATTATTTCCTTCAAAGTCGAGCAGCTGATCACTGCACCTTCGCTATTTGGGTCGCACAGAATCGGCCACAGCAGCAAAAACTTCACAGAAACAGCCAGAACAGGAAGCCAGCCAGGAAGGTGAAAATGCATCAGAGAAGCAACTGGGACAAATGTCAGTGTCACCACTGACACCGCCAGGTCCACACTCATGGACTTAACTCAGCCACAGGCTGAAAATACTCGATGTCTGTGTCCAATGACTCGTAAAAACTTTTCCTTGTCATTCCCTAAACAATATAGATACTCATGACATTTTAATTTGTTAGGTATTATGAGTACTGTAGGAGTGGATAATTAAAATATACGAGGTGCATGTAGTTTATATATAAATATTATGTCCTTGTATGTAACAGACTTGAGCATCTGTAGATTTTGGAATTTTGTAAGAGCCCTAGAGCCAATCCTCATGGACACCGATGTATGACTGTATTTGTTAACACAAAGGAAGAAGATATGCCAGAAGTGATGCCATCGACAAATTTCATATTAATTAAAGTCTAGCACCGTCTCATGACCTTGAAAGCAAAGAGATGACATGTCAGAGGCTGATTCAGAGTTAGAAGTTTAACAGTCAAGCGTAATTTGTCAAGACAGAAAAATGTTTATAAGATATGTAAGAAAAAATAAGCAGTGCTCAAACCATGGTGAGTTTTTTACTAAATAATTTTCAATGTTACTAATGTGTATAGCATATTCGTTATTAGTTTTGGTTTATTTTTGCCTTTACAACAGACATTTTAATGTCTTGAAAATAATTTTAAAGAGCATAGAACAATATATTTTTCCCATTATTCTTTTGTTTTTTCTGTCTTTCTGACAGAGGGTCTCACTCTGCAGTTCAGGTTGACTCACTTTGTACCCCAGCTGGTCTCAAACTTTCAGCAACCCTCCTATCTCAGCCTCTCAAGTGCTGGGATTACAGGTATCCGCTACCACACTTGGTGTCCCAGTAATTATGAAGACCCTTCTGCATGTTCATTTTCTCTGATTTCTTAGAAAAATAAACCATCAGTTTTTAAAAAAGTGAAAAACGCCAATAAATTTGATCTTGACTCAAGGAGAAAAGAATCTGAATCTACTATTTAATGATTTTTGTTACTTCTGGGTGTGATGAGGCTTCTTGTATTTTTAAAAGCATCTTTTACTCAGCAGCAGGGTATCAGAAATGGAAGCTCCAGGCCCCTATTTCCACTTACCTGGAATCTATTAACTGCAGGGCCTTTGAGAGCACTCAGAAGTCAGTGAAGAACTTGTCACCCCCACGTTAGTGCAAAACTAAGAATTAAATCAATCACAACAAATCCACGTAACCCCGCTGTGCATTCCACACAGTACTCTGGCTCCTGGGTTCTGCCTCAGGAGAGACAGAGTGGAGCATAGGCCCAGCACACTGGCCTGCTAGAGGACCACAGGGGACTATTCGATCCTGCTTGACTTACTGGAGTGGGAGAACAGGGTCCCCCGCTTGGATGTTAAACCGGGGACTGCTTGGAACAAAGGTGAGTGCCACATAGGAAAGGGACACAAAATGGCTATACACGGGCTGAAAATGAAAAATCAGAGAATTTTTGGCGTGGCTAAAAAGATAGAAGTATGAAATAAAATGGCCTTTATTTTAAGAATGCGGAGAGAGAACCCTCAACCACTAAGGTCTGACTTGTAGGGGCATACATATAGCTTAGGTTTGGGGTGGAGGTCCCCACGCCTAAGCAATTTACCTGTGGCTTGAAATAAATTCCAGTGAGCTCGAAATAAATTCTGGAATTTATTTCAAGCCACAGGTAAACTGCTTAGGCGTGGGGAGGATGACCTTCCACCTCCCAGCCTCCCACTGCTGCAGCGTCCCCTTTAGGGCAAAATTCTTTCAAAAAATATTTCAATAAAATGTCACAGGAGACAAAAAGACTATATAAAGGTAAAATGTCAATTCATCCAGAAAACACAACAACTGTAAATATTCAAGCCCCCAACACCAAGAGTACCAAATATACGAAGCATACCCTGAGAGAAGGGAAGAGAGAAACAGACACCACAGTAGAAGACTTCGGTGTTTCACTTTCAATAATCAGATCGTAAGGAAGCAGAAAACTCCACAGTGCTATGCATCCATTAGACTAAAAAATACAGACAAAACCCCCACCCAACAGCAGCAGAGCACACACCCTTGAGCACAAGAAAAATCACCCGGGATAGACCACATGTCAAGCCATGAAATAAGAACTAAGGAGTTTAGAAACACTAAAATCATACAAAGCATCTTTTTCAACCACAACAATAAAAATAGAACTAGCCAAGGAAAACTACACAACACTTCTGTGGAAATAAAACAAAAAAGACTCAAGAGAAGAAAATCCCTTGAGACAAATCAAAATGAAAACACAGCACAGAAGGCAGCCACACCTGAAATAAGGGAATGATACAGCTGCAAATGCTCACACACAAAAAGGGAGCTCAGTAAGTCATCCTTCCTACCAACTAAACACAGAAAACTAATCCCAAACTAGCAGGAGAGAAACAGATTAGGACAGAGACGGAAGAAAAAAAATAGAAGCAATGAACAAAGCTAAGAGTTTTCTGGAAAAAAAAATGACAAATGTTCAGTTACATTAATTAAGAAAAAAAAGATTCAACTAACTAAAATCAGAAATGTGGTGAGCATCCTGGGTGTGGCAGTGCACACCTTTAATCCCAGCACTCAGGAGGCTGAGGCAGGAGGATCACTGCAAGTTCAAGTCCAGCCTGAAGGGCACAGGGAGATCCCATCTCAAGCAAAACAAAACACCTCACGCCCATCTGCTTTGCCAGTTCCCAGTTTCCCCCAACTTTAGACCAGCCTCACCTCATGGTTTCACCATATAAAAATACTGAGAAAACACAGAATCTTTGGCAACCTGCTTGGGACCCCTTAAAGAAACTTGCTTTCTCTCAATAAATATTACTGCTCTTAACCTCCACTGTTTCTAAAATTCATTCTTCGATTTTAGAGACCACAAATTCGTGTAGGTCGGGAGTTTCATTCCCCTGTATCAAAATCAGATGGTTTCACTAGAGAATTCTGAAACATTTTAAGAAAAATTAACACCAATCCTCCTCAAATACTTCCAACAGATTAAAAAAGAGATTTTCAAACTCATCTGTGAGATCAGCATTACCCTAATAACAAGCTGGACAGATATCATCAGTAAAGAAAAGAACTAAACAATATCTTTTGACAAATATTGGTGAAAAAATCTTCAACATTACAGAAAACTGTGGTTAATCATTTTTTTAAAATGTTCAACAAATATTAGCAAACCAATAGCATATTAAAATAATCCTACAGCATTATCAATGGGATTTATCAATGGGGTGCAATGATGGCTCAATATGCAAAAATCAGTTAATGTAATACATATTTACAGAAAAAAAGGGCAAAAAAACTTGATCATCTCAGCTGATGCAGAAAAAGAATTTGAAGAAAATGAATACTTTTTCATGAGAGAATGTTCAACAAACTGGGGTAGAAATACATTACCTGAATATAACAATGGTCATGCTCAAAAAGCCCACAGCCAACACCATATTCAAAGGGAAAGCCTGAAAGCTTTTCCTCGGAGATCAGGAACAAATAAGCCAAGGATACCCAGACTGTCACCTTATTTACTATAGTACCGGAAGTACCAGCCAGAGCAATTACATTAAAAAAAAAAAAAAAGATATCTGCTTTGAAATGCTTTCCGTTAACAGACGGCATCCTATGAGCTGTACAGAAGACCTTAAAGATACCACACACACACACACTCACCTGTTACAACTAATAAATTCAGTACAGTTATAGTATATTTGTATTAACACATAGCAGGAACATTTCTATATACTTAACAATGAGCAATCTAAAAAAGAATCTAGGAAAACAATCCCACTCACAATAGCATAAAGAATAAAAAGCTTAGAAATAACAAGAAGGGAAAGATCTGTGCACTGCAAACCATAAAACATTGCAATCCAAATTCACAGACTGGAAGACTTAATACCGTGGTCAAAATTAACCAAAGCAATCCACAGTGCAACATAGCATCCATCCATCCATCAAAATCCCCATGCTACTTTTTTTGGAAATGGAAAAATGTATCCTAAAATTCAACAGAGTCCAAGTAACCAAAATTATTTGAAAAAGGAACACAGAAGACTCTTCCTTCCTGATTTCAAAACAATACAAGGACATATTAATCAAGATAGTGTTACAGTAGGATAAAGACAAGTGGACAAATGAAGGATTAGGAGGCACAAAAATAAATCCTTGTATGTGTGGTTAACTGTTTTCAACAAGAAATGTCAGGACCACCCATAGGAAAAGGAGTGTTTTCAACAAATGATGTGGGGAGAAATGGATATCCACATGCAAAAGATTAAAAGTCCGACCCTGAACTTACACTCTATGCAAAGATAAAGACATTAACTGCAAGGCCTAAAAATTTAAATCGTAAAGAACAAGGTTCATGAGCTCGACAGTGATTTCTTGGAAATGACACCATCACAGGCAACAAAAGCAAAAACACATAAGTGGTTCTGAATCACATTTAAAACCCTAGGTGCACGTACAGGTAGAATTAGCAGATAGAAAGGAAACACCCACAATCACGTGTCTAGTAAATGGTTACTACCTAGAATATATAATATACTAATAACAACTCCATTTAAAGTGGGCCAAGCGTTTCTCCAAAGACAAGACATGGCCAACCAGCATAAGAAAGACACTTAATTTCACCAATTGTTACAGAAATGCAAATGAAAATCATCAGATGGCATCTTAATACTCATTAGGATGACAGCCACAAAAATAAACAGTAATTGGTGAGGGTACAGAGGAACGGGAGCCCTTGGTGGCAATGTAAAATAGTGTTTTTGGAACCAGTATGGGATTTCCTCAGACCTTAGAAATACCGTATGATCCTGAAATCTCACTTGGTAAACAAGCTCTCGAAAGACTGAACACCCATGTTCTCTGCAACACTGTTCACCACAGCTGATATGAGAACCTACTGAAGTGCCCCTCGCCAGATGAAAGGGTAAAGGGTACACACAGGGATTATTAATCTTGAAAACTGCCACACGATACAACACAGATTCTCTTTGAGGACTTTATGCTATTGAAATGTCAGTCTATGCAAAAACACTGTGCAGTTCCACTCACATGGAGTATTTAAAGTAGCCAATCTCAGAGAGTAAACCAATCTCAGAGAGTAAAGCCAATCTCAGAGAGTCAGTGGCGAAGGGGAGGAAAATGGGGAGATTGTATTGAACAAGCAATTTCCGTTCTGCATGATGAAAAAGTTCTAGAGATCTGTGAATAGTAGTACTAAGATGCTTACCACTGCTAAACTGATTTTTGATTCATCTTTTAGATTTTTATACCAGAAATTATGATGTCTTGTTTTTCTTGTTGCTGAGTCAAAATACCCAGTACCTAAAATTAAGGGAAGAAAGGTTTATTTAGCTCAGTCTGTGGAGGTTTCAGTCCATCCTCAGCTTGCTTCCAGGCAGGGTGCACCAGTTCCAGACAGCAGAAGACGGCAAAAGCACTAAGAGGAAAAAAGAGGAGTAGCCCCAAAAACTCTTCTTGTCCCTTACACTGCATGCAGGCTTCCCTCCCTAGGGTGGGTGTGGCACTCACACCCCCAACAGCAGCATTGGACCAGGCGTCGATCATAGACTCCAAAACGCCTGCATGAAGCTTTGAGGGAACATCTAGACATAAACCACAACACATGGTAAAATAACATGGTATCACACCTCAGAGGGACGTTACTGCGCTCCTACTACTGGTAGGAATGTAAGTAAGTCACTGGGCAGCAGTTTAGCAATGTCACTGTAAATTAAATTTTCCGTATTTTTAACTAAACCATCCTAGAAAAAATTTACAGATGCATACTTAGAAGCTTAATATGTTCTTAAATGATTTTATATGAGCCCCTACATACCAAAAATTCATACAATCAAAATTCAGAAATTTAAGTTCCACAAGTATATCTTATATGGCTGTATAAGTGAGAAAAGAGAATACTAAAAGTATATGGAAAAGGCTGTTGTGCTGGTGCATGCCTATAATCTCAGCACTCAGGAGGCTGAGACAAGAGAACTCTACAAGTTCAAGGCTAGCCTGGGCTACACAGTGAGTTCAAGGCCAGCTTGGACTACACAGCAAGACCTTGTCCTCAAAAAATCAAAAAGGAGGCAGGGAAAGCATATGGATTAAAGCGATTTTTTTTTTTTTAAATCGGTACTGGGGCTCGAACTCACAACCAAGCGCTTGCAAGGCAGGCCCTTATGCCACTGAGCTAAATCCCCAGCCCTGAAAAGTGATTTTTTTAACAATATCTAAGTATCTAAAAGTCCATTAGGAATCCAGTTAAACAAAAACATTCATACGTTAATAGTCACTGAAAGAATGAGGTACATCTCCGTGTGTGGATTTAGAAATATCTAAGATAATTAATGACAAAAATAACTGACAGTATACACAATGGAACATTCTTCCCATGTGCAGTAACATGGAGAACTGCAGGAAACTGTTAAGTAAGCCAGGCACACAAAGATACTGTTCCCTTTTTACATATAGGACTTTAAAAAGTTTGTTTTCAACCAGGGCATGACAGCTTGTGGCCCAGGAGGCTGAGACAGAACTGTTTGAGGCCAGTTCAAGACAGCCTGGGGAACACAGGCAAACCACATCTGAAAGAAAAAAGGTTGGTCTCACAAAAACACAGAGCAGAACAGTCACTAAATGTTAATTTAAGACTGAACAAATTATAGTAATTTAGCATTGTCCCATGTGTATCAAAGTGCTCAAGATTTCATGTAGCTAGATTATATATATTCTAAATGTGTATTACAAGTTCTGAAAAATGTAGTATTTAATATTTTTAGGGTGGGTGGTTTTTAAATTAATGAAGCAACATGACTACATCAAGCAAAATCAAACCAGGATTTAGTATGCTGGTTCTGAGTTTGTTATCAAACTAAAATATGCTATTAGTATGATACAGAAAGAATTTAGCTGCTCTTACTTTCAAAACAGAAAATCGCCTTTGCTAAGTTTCTCAGTACCCTTGTTTATGGAAGATGCAGCTAGAAATGCTCCAGCCGGTTGTGGTGGCGCACACCCATAAAGCCAGCGTCTGGGGCACTGAGACAGGAAGATGGCAAGCTCCACTCCAGTTAGGGCAACTTAAGTGAAACTGGCTCAGAATAAAAAACAAAGGGCTGAGGGTGTAACTCGGTGCAAAGGTCCTGGGTTCGATCACCTCACAGGGTTTAAAAAAAAAAAAAAAGGGAAGGCCATCTGGGGATTCAGTATACTTTTTGCACATCTTCTGGGAATCAAGGTCCACGTGTGAGACTACAAACTACTCAGTTTAATTGAAAACCTGTTGTGAGACAACACAGCACCCACATACACATCTGAGAGTCACCACACTGTCCTCCCCAGCCTAATGACGTAACTCCATCAAGCCGGCATGTCCAGGGCTCTCACACTTCCTCTTGTTCATTTTACACCCACGAAACATACACACAAGCCCTGAGGGAAGTTACGTGCAGAAACTGATCTGGCAGTGAAGTCACTCGGTCTCAATTCCCTTGGTAAATGCTAGGTCACATTTCTAAAACAGAGACAACAGTACTCTGTGAATCCAAGACACCTGGAGAGGCCACCACTGTAAACCTGTAACTCTCCACCCATAAAAGGTGGCAGCATCACTCATAAAACCATTGGCATCACTACCAGCAAACACGTCCTTCCCTCTTTACATCCCAAGGTCAGGCCGGAGTTTTATTTCCAAATAGGTAAGAAACTGAGGATACTGCCCTTCCCTGTATTTAAAGGACTGTATTTCAGGAATGAGAGGCTTCTGAAGCATTACTTCCACCATAACTCAACTCCATCTGCTGGTTAAAGAAAATAAATTACTCAAGTTCACAATTACATGAAAGTTTTTATCTTGGGACTTACTGAGCATTATTCAACTGACTTCTAACGTTTCGTAAAATTTAGATCTCTTTCCTATTTAGTTCTCTCAGGATACTGCATATTCCAAAGGCCTCCCAACACATAATTAAAGCTAAGATTCTCTGTACTTCTGTAAGTCACACATTCAGGTAGGTACTCAAATTTAAAATGACCATTAGTAGCTCTCTAGCACCACCTTGCGTGCACAATGCCCCAAATAGAGCCACAGGATATCAAGGCTGTACCTCCAGCTCTTGCTTGTTGTAACTTCACTTAAAACTCCCCTAGGACAGGAATGTGTCATCATTAGCAGTGTCACTTACCCCGTATCGTCTAACCGTTCTTTAAACACATTAATTTGCAAACCCGTTAAGTGCTTTTCATGCTAGATTGAATGTCATTTTGATGACAAATGGCTGGCCTCAAAACAACTGTACTGCTAATTTACACTTGAAAATGGCGTGGTAGCCCTCGCCTGTAACCCCAGCACACAGGAGGCAGAAGGGTCACTGCAACTCTTGAGACCAGCCTGGGATACACTGAGCTCAAGGCCAGTTTGAACTGCATGGTGAGACCCTGTCTCAAAGACCAAAAAAAAATATAAAGCTAAAGCTCATAAAGGTTATGCTAGGTAAGGGCAACAGGAAGGGACCCAAGATCCCAGTTTGAGGCCTTTATCTATGTATACAGTGGACTATGGGCTCAGAGCAAGGCTTCCTCTAGTTGAGTGGTACACATCCAGTCTCCAGAGCTGTGGTCATCAAAGCAATGGGAGTGCACTGGACAGTCCAGAAGCCCAAAACCAAAGGAAAGGCATGACCTACTCCTGGACCACAATCCTATAAAGCAGCAAAGGGACAACTTTTTCCAGGGGATTTTTACAAAAAATACTTTTCTGGATACATTTCTGTAGATTTCCCCTCAGAGAAAATTGAAATGGTGTAAGACACTTTAATAGAAAAAGTGAGTCACTACTTAATTTTTTGATGAAACTGTTTGAACCGCAGGGCCACTGAACGGCTAGAACAGCCAACTTTAAGCCAGCGTTACCTACAGAACAGCACCCACACCATGTGCACATATAAAGACTTGCTTTGTAAAAAGCATCAAGTAGTTTACATCATGTCCACCTGGATACAGCCTACTGATATTAACAGGAGGTACCCGATACAACACTGCTCTCCAGAAGTGTCCCAACATGGGCCTAAGGTTACAAACGGTCACACTGCACTATAAAATGGCACTTCCATCATCGTGGCTCCACGCACTATTTACGAATTGTTTCAAACCATTCAGATAGCCTACAAAATAAATTGGCGCAGTGATACATCAGTCTAGTTTTTTACTGAAACTGAAGTGAATCTCACAGGGTTACTTTTCCTCAGACATACCAAATGAAACTCAGCACACTGGAACAATTGAAGATCAATTTATTAAAACAGTTGCCTTAGGCATCTGCGATGGTGACTTCCACCTCTACTCCCGGCTCGATGCTGATGGAAGTAATCTGCTTCACAATCTCAGAGGGACTGTGCAAATCAATGAGTCGCTTGTGGATTCTCATCTGGAAGCGATCCCATGTCTTAGAACCTTCACCACAGGGCGTTTTCCTTGTAGTGATTCTCAAGGTCTGCAAACAAGGTAAAGGAAAGCAAGTGTTTAAAGCTTATCCACAAGACTTGTGCAAAACTGTTACTGTGCTTTTTATGTGAGGCCACCAATCCTCTCCCATTCTGCCAGTACAGTACACTCAAAACTCAGGACTTTAAACAGTCACTTCTAAACATTAGGTACCCAATACAAACCAAATTCTAGCAGATTTTGGGTATGTATTGTTATTACCAGAGAATTCTTTTGGCAGCCAGGCTGCTTCCAGGGCAGGAAAAAGTGGACACTACTTCTTATTCCCAAGCTGTATCTTACCTTAGTAGGCATGCGAACGGGTCCTTTCACTTTGAGATTCTTTTCCTTTGCACCTCTGATCAAGTCAGCACACACTACAAGGAAATTAAGGGGAAAAAAAAAAAAAACAACTCAGTTCCTTCCAAACAACTGAAGCTAGTTTAAGAAACCTCAGCTGCTGGCTCAGAATAGCGTATAAACCTATCATTGTAATTCAACACAATAGGAGTCTCCTCATCGCCAAACGTTTGATACCATGCAAAAAACGCACTGAAAATCCCAGGCCTTCCCCACCTGTGCGACCTAGGCAACCCGCCACTTCCACCCAATTCCGTGCGTCACCAAGTCAGACACATCCTTTTCACCTCCACTCACCCTTCTCCAGCGATTTCACGTTGCGGCTGGTGAGGGTAATCCTAATTCGGTGAATCGCCACCTCCGGCTCCACAGGTGTTTTTCCAGTATCCTTAAACGCCTGTTATAGGACCGGATGAAAGAAGCACAAAAGATCGTGACAACCCGCGCGTGGCCACCCCGGCCGCTCCACCATCGCAAAGCTGAGCACGCGCGCGGCCGACGCCGCCGGGACCCACGTTACCCTCGGCGGCGCGCGAGCCCGAGCCGCGCGGCGCCAAACCCCGTTCTCACCATGGCGTGGCGGGGCTTCCTGACCGACTTGTTCCTCGGAAAGAGCGAACAGCGGTGAGTCAGGAGCAGGGGCGGACGCTAACTAGCCGCTCCGCACCCACTACCACCTCTTGCCCGGAAAGAAAGTGGGCAGGCCTGACAGGCGCTTATATAGCACGCTGGCATCCGGGTCCCTCACGCCCCGGAAAAGGAACGGCCCCGCGCAGAGGAAGCGGCTGCGTGAGGCTGGGCGGGGGCTCCCGCGGAGTTGGCGGGAACGATGTGACTCACAGCGCCCCCTGCGGTCTTGGCGGAATCACATCCCCTCGGGATGGGCTTCCCCAGCCTCCTGGCCGATGGCTAAAACCAGAACTGCGTCTGCTGCACTGCACTTGTCCACTGGTAAAGTACAGACTAGCGTTTTAATTTCCATAGTTTCAGTTTTGTTTTCTATATAAGCCAAATTGGCTGGGGTTATAGCTCAGTGACACAAGCGCCTCTGTGGCAAGCATGAGGTTGTGAGTTCGATCCCTGGTACTGAAGAAGAAAAGAACCAACCATATAGATCAGATCAAATCGCTTTTGTCTGAACAAGTCAGCAACTATTCTGAGTTTAATGAGCCTGAGTCTTGGGATAAAAAACTCCAACCATCTCTTCGCTGATTTCCACAGGGGTTGCGCCAGTCTGCACTGCCACCAACAGTGCAGAAGGGTTCCTTCTCCCCACATCCCCTGTCACTGGCTGATTTCTTGATGACAGCCTTTCTTTGTGAGGTGAGAGAGAATCGCAATGTTGTTTTAATTTGCATTAAACAAATGTTGAACATTTTTCATATATGTATTTAGCGTTTGTACTTCTTCATCTGAGAAGTGTGTATTCATCTCAGATCCCATTTTTGCATTGGGTCTTTGAATTAGGGGTGGGTCTGATTTTTTCATTTCTTTATATTTTCTAGATATTGGCCTTTTGTCTGAGGAACAGCTGGCAAAAATATTTCCCTGACTGTGTTGGTCGTCTTTTCTCTTTGTTGATGTTTTGTTTTGCTGTGCAAAAGCTTTTTAATAAGATGTGTTCCTGGGGACAGGGATTTAGCTTGGTGGCATAAGCGTCTGCCTGGCAAGCTCAAGATTGTGAGTTCAATCCCTGCTACAAAAAATAAATAAATAAGATGAGTTTCCAGTGTTAATTCTTTGTGATAATTCCTGTGTGCTTGGGGTTGAGGTCCTATTTGATCCAGCTCTTCCCCTTCTTAGTATCTTCCAGAAGTAATTAAAAGCATCACACCACAGTGATATATGTGTACTCATGTGTATAGCAGCACAGTTTGTAAAAGCTAAATCTTGGGAGCAACCCACATGCCCATCAACCAATAAATGGATAAAAAATGTGATTTTAAAAAAGTATAATGGAATACTATTTAACCATAAAAAGATAAAATTGAGATATTTATAACTAAATAGATGGACTGTGTAACCATAATCATAAGTGAAATAAATCAGAAACATCAGGGGAAAGTGCACACCAGCCTTCATTTCTGAGACTGGGTCTTACTGTGTAGTTCAGGCTGGACTTGAGTTCACGATGTAGCCCCAGCCGACCTCAAACTCACAGTGATCCTACTGCCTCAGCCTCCTGAGTGCTGCAATTACAGGCATGCATTACCACGCCCCGCTGGTCCTCTAGTTTTTAGATATTTAGGTTTCTTGTAGCATCTTTTACTCTTAGAAACAATGTCACTAGGTAAAATACTTGTAGATCAGGGTTTTTCAGGCATTTCTGACATTTTGGAGCTGGATAATTCTTTGTTGGAGGGTGGGGCGGCCTTGTGAAGAGCTTTTATTTGTTTTTTCAGACGGGGTCTCACTATGAAGCTCAGGCTGACCTTGAACTCACCAGAATCCTCCTGCCTCAGTTTCCCAAGTGCTGGGGTTATAACTGTGCGCCACCATGCCCAGTTGACCTGTGTTTTACAGGATACTGGCTCTCCCAGTCAATGCCAGTAGTAACCCTTCCTTCCCATCCAGGCTTGACATTCAAGCATGCATCCAGAGATCCCTATGGTCGTCTGCTTCACGTGGGAAAGTCACCACCTCTCCTCTTCAATACGTACACATGAACAATTCCTGTATTTATCCTTGGCGACTAAATCAAAGAGTCAGATTATTCTAAATACTTTAGTATAAACCTGCTCTCTGGAAAGGTTGTACACAGATACATACTTCCATGAATAATAAGCTTTTAAGCGTGAAAACAATTGAATTAAATATTTATTCCAATTTACCTTTAGAAACATGCCTAAGGTCATTGCACACTATGTTTTTAGCATCTG
This sequence comes from Cavia porcellus, assembly GCF_034190915.1. NCBI lineage: Eukaryota > Metazoa > Chordata > Mammalia > Rodentia > Caviidae > Cavia > Cavia porcellus. The sequence continues at coordinate 73,818,284 of NW_026947494.1, read as the reverse complement.
TGTCTGTAGCCGTTCTTACTAATTTTTGTAGCTCTCTTAGCGCTGTGTCCTGAAGGCTCGCACCGCAGGGACTCTGTGTGGGGCTGTGCTCGGCCACCTGCTGGCCTTTTGCCGCATGGCAGTGTCGTCCTGTTCCAAGAAGGAAGTTTACAGCTTAATTCACCATACACACGTGTATGTTTACAAACAAAACGATAAAGGAACATTGTCCCGAGTATGACCAAGTCTCCATAGACACTTTTCTTTGCGGAATTTTGGATATAAATAAAAAATCTCAAGTTTCTTCAACCTGAGAGTAAAGAATAAAAACCAAGGAGAGCCAAGCATGAGACGCACTTGTGACCCCGGCACCCAGGAAGCTGATGCAATAGGATTGCAGGGAGCTCAAGGCCAAGCTGAGCTACATAGAGAGTTTGAGGCCTGCCTAGACTACATAGTGAGATGCTGTCTCCAAATAAAAGAAGTATGTAAAACTCTTTTGTGTTTGCTCGTGTTTCATTGGTCTAGGAGAGCACTCTAGTTTCCTGTAGCACGGCAGGCTAGCAGCCTGTTACAAAAGCAAGGTGGAATTCTGAACAATGAGAATTTCTCATGCCATCAGCTATAATTCTGTACTCCCATGAAATGGATAAAATCATCAGATACTGTGTATTCACATATTGTCCCAGGGTGTCTTGTCCTCAGCATTTCTTGCTAGGTAAATTCATCACTTCAGTTTCTGTTCCCATCTTTCTAAAACCTTCTCTCTGCGTCCAATCCCTCTCTTCTAAGGACCAGTCATTGGATTTAAGACTCGTCCTAAACCTGGGATGATCTCATATCTGAAAGACCCTGGTTCCAAATATCACAGGTAACTAAGGTGTCAAGACTCAGACATAATATTTTTGGGACACTATTCAGTTCACTAGGCTGCTAAAGGATTTTTGCAGGGAAGAGATGTAGTTATAGGAGGGTAACTGAACCAAGATGTTAGGAAGCTATTTTCTGACTTTGGCAAGGTGACATTTGTAATAGGTAGAGCGGTAGCTTGGACACAAAGATTACTGGAGATTGGGAGCAGAGATCTTGTGTACCTTGTTACTGGGCTGCATATAGAGTGTGAGGAAAAAGGAGGCATCAAGAATGACTCTGATTTTGAGTCTCACAAACCAGGCTATTTATTAAGATGGGAAGGACTGGGAACAGAGTAAGTGGAGTGTGGAGACAGAGAGTTGAATGAATATTCAATCTGGGTGAACATTAGACATCTAAATTATGTGCCCTGTGATGCCTGAGGGTAGAGCAAAAGGAAAAATCAATAATATCAATGCTATCTTCATTTAGAATTGAGACTTTTTGCTGAAGATTATTTTGCTTTGCTTTTCATTTTCAAAATGTTGCACTCTGATATTATTTATCTGATTACTGGGGTTGGTAGCACACTTACAAATGTTACACCTGAGGCAAGTGCCTTTCCAGGCCTGGCTGTGATGTGTCCGTGGATTAGAAAGAACAGAAGAGATGATGGCCAGGTGTTGGAGGACACACACAGGTCCACTCTCTAACCCTCACCAAATGTGCTGCACACAAAATCGTCTTCATGGGCCTGTTTTCTCATTTATGAAGGGAAGACGTACCCAGCTGACTGCCCAGCAGAGGCCTCTGTGCGGAGCCAGCAGACCGCGGGTGTAGCTGCCCCACAGGCGTACTGCTAGATGCACAAGATGGATTGTGTCTTCTGTGTCCCTCTTTCCTGCTTCCCAACAGTAGAGGGACCACGTACAAACCCAAGGGCGGAAGGCGGAGGAAGAGGCCTCCTGCCCCATTTCCAGGCCTTTATCTATCCGGGGTGACCAGCCTTCCCACGTAGCCCGGATGGCCTAGAACAAGACTAAACTGATACTGTTCGTGCCAGCTTTCATTTAGGAGTCTCCTAATTTTGGTTTTAAGTCCCTAGCACAAGCCTAACAGAGGAGAAGGCTTTGAATTGAATATTATTTTAGAGGTTTAAGAAGAACTGGACTGAGTTTCAATAATCTAAGTTGTCAGAAGGTGATAGAAACTTTTCTAGATGTTTGTCTGAAGATAGTAAAAGGTGACATGACACAATCTAGTGGAAACCAGTAATTGGAAAAGAACCTAAGGCTTTTCATATTCTGATCCCACTGAACTGGGACTAAGCAAAAACTTACAGATTAAAAGAGCATCTCAATGGTAATATTTTTAAGAAATAGTCTATAGTTTCCTTAGTAATTTTATTATTTTGTTATGGAATAAATTTAGATGTTTGTTAAATGCTTTTTCAATCCCTAAGCAGGTATTCATATGACTTTTCTTTCTTGATCAGTGAATATAGTAAATAGATTTCTTAATATTAAGCCTTTTTTGCCTTCTTGAATAATATCTCTTCACAAAGTATATTATAAATAAACTTTTTAAAAAAGATGTGTGTCTGTGTTGATACTGTGCTGTTACAGAAATAAATTTGGAAACTAATCTTAATCCTCTGTAAAGATTTATATAGTTGTGTGTTTCTGTGTGACTTAAAGATTTGGTAGAATGCAAACTTCCTTGAGGGATAAATATATACTTTCTTAATTTATTCTGTGATAATTCATTTGCCTTGATGTTTCTTTCATGGTTAGTTAATTAACTAGAACAGTAATCCATGAACTTTTTTGTCTTAGGAACTCTTTACATACTTAAAAATTGTTGAAAACTACAACAAAATGCTTTTCTATTGATATTTGCTACTTTTGAAATAGAAATAAAAAAGAAAACAAATATTTATGAATTTATGTTAAAATAGATTATTAACTTATTTTAAAATGAAAAATCCATATTTTTTCTACAACAAAAAAGTATAAAGCGTGGCACTGATTTTACAATTTTACAAGTCTTTCTAATATCTGGCTTAATGGGACACAGCTCAATCTTCACATCTACTTCTGCTTTTAATACAGCCTAACATGTTCTTTTGGTAGAAGTATGTGTTTTGTTAACATCTGTATAAACACCAATATATAATTGGAAAAAGAAGATTGAATAACCTATTCAGATTTTTGTGGATTTTCTTCTTTGCTATTACATTAAAATTGCCTAAGTAGTAGTTTCTAAGCAGTTAGTTACAGTGGGAATGTAGTTCATATCAGCGAGGTTTTTATACCGTTGTATTAAAATCCACTAGTCTGTCTTGTACTTTTGATAGATCTTTCATCCATGCATTATTCTGTAATATTTGATCATTGGGAAAATATTAGCTCATTATGCAGATCTTCTAAATGTTAATAGATTTCATAATATGAGATCTAAAAATCACATTTGTTAATGTCACTACTGATCTTGTTAGAAAAGTCTTTGTACACTGACAGTATCAGGAAACTGTCAAGATCAAAGTGGAAATATGATTCCCCAAATTCTGATTTTAGCTTGAAATCTCAAATTTAATCTTTGGGAATCAGCTGCTAGTTGTTTTCCTTAAAGTGTCAAGTGCGTTTTTATGCATTTTTGAGAAAATGTCTACCAAATACGTATTCATTCCAAATGACCTTATTTTGCCTGTAAGTTTCTTTAATTAAAGAAATGATGTTCTAATGGAAATGAAATAACATTCTTGTGAAGCACCAATGAGTCACAGATGAAATTAAACAATATCTACAATTAAATGAAAATGCAGGTATAAGATACCAAAACCTGTGGGATGCAATGAAAACTGTCTTAAGAGAGAAATTTATAGCAGTAAATTCCCACATAATAAACACAAATAAGTACAAATAAACAACCTAATGTTGTACCTAAAGCTTCTAGATAAAGAAGAGCAAGTCAAGCCTAAAGCCCATAAAAGGGAGGAAATTATAAAGATCACAGCAGAATTTAATGCAAGTGAGACTAATAAAACCATACAAAGAATTAATAAATTGAAGAGTTATTTGAAAGAATAAATAAAATTGATAAACCCTTAGCCAAGCTTATCAATAAAAGGACTCTCATAGGATGTAAAACACAGAAAAAATGGACCTTCCCAGACATGTATGAATTAGCAAAGCTGAATCAAGAAGATATAAAAAATCGGAATAATCCAATGTCAGTTAATGAAATTAAAAACATAATTTAAAATGTAGTAACAAAGAAAAGCCTAGGACTCAATGTATTCGCTGCTGGAGGAGATTTAATACTAATATTCCTCAAACTCTTCAATGAAAATCAGGGAAGCAATATTCCCTAACTCATTCCTGGAAGCAAGTATTCCACTGATACCAACACCAGAGGAAGATCCAACTAAAAAACAGAACTACAAGGCAATCTCCCTAATGAACATAGATGCAAAAATTCCCAATAAGAGATTGGCAAACAGAATACAGCAAATCATCAAGAAGATTATACACCATGACCAAGTGGGATTCATCCCAAGGATGCAGGGATGATTAACATACATAAATGGATAAATGTAATCCACCATATCAACAGAGCCAAAGACAAAAATCATATGATCAAACAACGCCCAACACTCATTCATGATAAAACTGCCACAGAAAATTGGAATAGATGGTCTTTACTTCAATCTGATAAAAGTCATCTATGACAAACCAACAATCAACATCATATTAAATGGACAAGATTGGAAAACTTTCACTCTGAAATCAGGAACAAGACAAGGATGTCCACTGTCACCACTCCTGTTCCATATAGTTCTGGAAACATTAGCCATTACAATTAGACAAGAGAGAGCAAAGGAATAAGGATAGGAAAAGAAGAAGTTAAATTATCATTATTCATAGATGGCATGATACTCTACATAGAAAACCCCCCAAAACACTATTGAAAGACTACTAGAGTTAATAACCAAATTCAGTAGTATTGCTAGATGCAAAGTCAACACTCAGAAATCAATAGCCTTTCTATACACAAACAACAAACTCAATGAAAGAGAAATTAGGGGGACCACAACCTTCACAATGGTATCCAAAAACCGAATTACTTAGGAACCAATCTGACAAAGGAAGTAAAAGATCTATATATTGGAAATTATAGTGCTTTGAAAATGGAGATCAAAGAGGATATCAGAAAATGGAAAAACATCCCTTGCTCATGGATAGAAAGAACCAGTATAGTGAAAATGGCCATACCCCCAAAATTATTTTACAGATTTAATGCAGTCCCAATCAAAATACCATTAACATACCACACAGAACTAGAGAAAATATTCCTAAAATTCATTTGCAAAAGAAGAGATCTAAAATAGGAAAAGCAATTCTGGGCAACAAAGGCAAGGTGGGGGCATGACAATCCCCGACTTTGAAATTATACTACAACTCTACTGTGATAAACTCAGCGTGGTACTGGGAAAAAAAAAAAAAACTACAAACAAACAAATAAGGAAAAAAAAAAAACCCAAAAACAAAACCAAACTTGAGAGTCAGTGGAATAGATCAAAAGATGCAGACACAGCTACAAACACACTCAGCTACCTTATCTTTGATGTAGGTGCCAAACACTGTTACTAGAAGAAAGATAGCCTCTTTAATAAATGGTGCTAGAAAAATTGGCTCACTACATGGCCAGTACTGAAACTAGACCCATGTCTGTCACCATGCACTAAACTAAAATCAAAATGGAGCAAAGATCTAAATATTAACACAGAAACACTAAATGGGCTCTAAGAGAAAGCAGGTAGAAATCTTGAAGACCTAAGTGTAGGCAGAGAGCACATCAACAAAACTCAGACTGCTGAGGAAATACTTCAGTTTTTCACATCAAAGGGAATCATCAACAGAGTAAAAAGACTGAGTGGGAAAAAATTTTAGCCAATTGTCCTTCCAACTTCTGTCTAGAACATATAAAGAATTGAAAAAAATCATACCCCAAATTCAAAGACCCAATACAAAAGTAGGCATCTGAGATGAATACACACTTCTCAGTTGAAGAAATACAAATGACAAATAAATATTAAAAGGACACAATCTAGATTTAGTAAAATTAATTACTTTCACAGCTTGTCATTGGTTTTAATAAACAACTAAAAGTGTGTTTCTATCACAGTAACCTATGAACAAGTTCACCGCCGTTTAAGAACTGTTGGCCTCTCCTTTTTTACGAAGTGTCTGTTCATATTCTTCTCTGAATTTTTCTATTAGGTTGCCGATACCTACTATTTTTAGCTGACTGACTTTTAACCAGCAATCTGAGTTACAGCTGCTTGGGTTTAGCTTGTCAGTTGTCTTCAGATTTCGTTCACCATAGCTGTTACTATGCAGAAATTTTATATACTTTTTTGTAAAATTAATTTTTTCTTGCTTTGAGTTTTGGATCATATGTGATTCTCACAACTCTTAAAAAATCTCTATGATTTTGTTTTAGTCCTTCTGAAATTTTATTGTTTACATATGTTTCTTTGATTTTTCTGAGATGTATTTTGCTATATTAAGGAGATATAAATAATTTTCCATTTATCTACCTACCAGATATCTATCCATATATTACTCTTTAAAAATTCTCTTTAAAAATTCATTTTATAGTTTCCTGATCTCTTTTATATCTTGTTTGGAAAATACTAGGTCGATATTTATTAATGGAACTCTCAGCCGTCCATAGTAGCGTGGCTTGAACTATGCCTTGTGCATATAAAACACTGCTGTCCTTATCTTGCTAATGCTGACTTAAAACAGAGTGCAAACATATGCATTTTTGTTTTTTATTTTTAACGGACTTATTGAAGTATAGTTGATACATATTGCAGATGCCTACTAAATTCTTTTATTTTGAAATTTCAGTAATGGACTGGGTATGATGGCATATCCATGTAATCCCCAAATTCTGGAAGGCTGAGGCAGGAAGATTGAAAGTTCAGGACTAGCCTGGGCAGCTTAGTGGTTTAGTGAGACCCTCTCTCAAAATCAAACAATAAGGAAGAAGGCTGGCGATGTACCTCAGTTGGAAGACCTGAGTTCAGTCTACAGCACCACAGTTTGTTTTCATAACACACGTTTTTCTTTATCTACCTGAGAGGATGAGAAACAACGACACCCAATTGCAATGAACACCACTAGCGCATGTATTGTAGTATTTGGATACCATTAGGCACTAACGTAATCCAGGGAACTTCTGAGGAATGCCTGATTCTTCATCTGGGCAGGAATTTGTCAGATGATCTTAGGAGATCTTATTGGATCAGAAAGCAGTAAAAATGAATGGATTGGGTCAGATGATGAGCCAATGTGAAGGAACTTCTTTGTCTTTTTTTTTTTTCATTTTTTATCGGTACCGAGGATCAAACTCACAACCGCCTGCTTGCAAGGCAGATGCTTAAGCCGCTCAGCTAAATCCCCAGCCTCAATGTGAAGGAACTTCTATTAGTCAATCTTGAACCATTTGAGCAGCAAAAAATTATGACTATGCTGGGCATAGTGGTGCATGCCTGTAATCCCAGTACTGGGAGGCCGAGGCAAGAAAATCTCTGTGTGTTCAAGGCCAGCCTGAACTACATAGTGAGACCCTGTCTAAAAAAAAAAAAAAAAAAAAAAAAACCAAAAACACCCAAAATGAAAAAAATTATGACCAGAATTGATAGATATTAAATGTATTAGAACCAATACATATTAAATATATAAAACCAATAGACAGTAAATATATAAAAACCAATAAGTTTATGAGAGAACAGAAAACAAAAACAAGAAAAGAATGTCTTCAACTCATTTGGCCCATAGCACTAGGATATCATGGCGTTATCTCAGTTTTCTTATATGCATTGTCTTTCTACCAAATAGCTCTTTCTAATGTGGAAGGCTTCTTCTTTCATGGAAGAATTACAAAGAGTAAGCAGAGTAGGCATAACAAAATCAGGATAGCCTCGTTCTGAAATTCCCAAGTACTTGTGTCAGGTAACGTATAACATGGTAGAAACAGTCAAAAAAGGGGAGGAGAATCTTGCAGCGTGGAGGTTTACCAAACCATTGGCCCATCTTCTTTTCTCTAAAGGTGGAAAAGCCCATGTGTTTCTTCTGGGGTGAGGCCCATAGCACTAGATCAGAAATATTCTTCTGCAAGTTTAGCCTGAAGTTAGGTGAGGTTCTAAAACTAATTTCCACTCCCAGATGGGACAGAGGATAATAGGAAGAGGTAAGTGTCACCACAATGAATCCAATAAGCAAAATCAGTAGACAGGACCTTCTAAGGAGAACAACCTGTTTCAGCAAATGAACAGTGGGATGGAAGGTGTTAATCTAGACTAACGAGACACCCAAACCAAATGTGTACCCCTTACTTGGATTCTGAGATAACAAAGTAACCACTAACACGCTTCTGAGACAGGAAAATTTGGTTTTTGGCACATTATTATATGTCGGCAAGGCATTACTTTTAGTTAAGGATGATAATGACATTATGGTTTATACACTTACCGAAGAATGAAGGGATAAAATGGCATGAGTCTTGTATTTGCTTTAAAATATTTTGGAAAAGAGAAAATGGAAAGAAAAAATTTCTAAAAAACAATGAAAAATGTATTTAGCAAAACTGATTGATAGATATCATAATGGATGATGTCAGTTTTTATTTTTGTATATGTCTGAAAATATTTAACAACTATGAGATTGTTCTAACAGTTAAAGCAGGCAACGAAGAGGACCTAAGACAGACAGTGAGGCAGACCTGTGTTCCCAAAGACAAGCAAAATGCCGGGTTTGTACTAGAGACTAAGCACTGTTTTTAATGAATGATGTACAGACATTTCCTTTTCTAATCTATAGCTTTTTCAGGAAAAATACCACTTGTATTATCTCTCACATATACTGCTCCTTCCTTCGACTAACATGAAGTGAAGATCTATCAAGTGACAGATGCTATTTGGGGTCAGATACCACTGAGGCCATGGTTACCCTTATGAAACTTACTATACACCTAAGGGAAGGAGATGGGTACTTTTTAGAGATAAAAAAAATATATACATGTAGTGAATTGGCAACTGCTGGTCAACTAAACACTAGCTGAACTGAATCAGCATGGTGCTGAGCGTGGATGGTTCACCTGAGGGCTGTTGCCAGCATAAAAAGGAGACCTTGTAAAGAAGGGACGTGTAGTGGGTTCTCTTAAGTGTTGTTATTGTTTGGAGCCATTGATTCTCCTGGAGGAGCTTGTCATGCTGGTTCCCCTGTTACAAACTCTTGTCATGAGAGGAGCTCAGGACCTTATTGCTGAGAATGGCTGCAGTTCACTTTGAGGGAGCTCTGGTTCTTATTTTGAGCATCACTTCTTGGTTCCAACACAGAACGCTTGGCTTGCTCGCACAGCTCGGTGACCCCGCTGGCATAGACTTTCTAGCTTCTGCCACTGACCTTTGGGCCTTCCCAGCTCTGATCCATAAAATAGAGTTGTAGGAATCATTGTCATGGGCTCTAGGTTTTCAGCTACTCATTCAGCTTATTGTCATGAGATCCAGGCCCTTGGCTGGATTTTCTAGGACTTTAGTGTTATAGACAGATTTCCTGTACTTTCTTTGTATTTGACTCCTTGGGTGAACATTATAAATAATATTATAAAGTATATGTGTGTCCTGTATGTAATTGCTCTCTTTGCAATCCCTGACTACAACAATATAGCACAGTTTCTTTTTTTTTTTTTTTTTTTGGCCTTTTTCCTTTTTATCGGTACCAGGGATCGAACATAGTTTCATATCATTGTAACTGGTTAAAGGCAAACAAAGTAAGGTAATTAATGATACAGAATAAGGAGTGACTGGGGACTGAGCTTGCCCCCCTAAAGATAGAATTCGGGGTAGAAAACATTTAAGCTAAGTTGTACATGAGAACAAGCCAGTCATTCCTTGAAGGAGGAAGAAACTTGTCATGCTATAGGATGGGATGAAAGCCATTGTTTTAAGGCACAGTGAATGGAGTCATAGTAAGAGGATTAATTTTACGGTGATATAATGAGATTGCAATGGAAATTTTATTTTTAAATTTAATTTTAAAACTTTATCTTCCCATTTCCCTTACCTCTCCCGTCCAGGTAACTATTTTGCTACCTTCTGTTTCTATGTATTTGCAGGGTTTTGTTTTTTTAGATCCCATATATAAATGAGATCATGCAGTACCTTTTTCCTGCATTTGGCTAGTCTCATTTAGCATTATGTGCTTTGGTTTCGTCCATATTGTCACAAATGGCGGAGTCTCTTTCTTTTATACCGTTAAATAACGTTCCTGGAATGAACATTTTTAAGTGATTGGCATGATACGACTCAGCTTTTCAAAATCTAAACTGGGCTATTGTACAGAAAATTGACCACAGGAAAGCAAGCTAAGAAAAAGCTTTTGTAGTCACCCAGATTAGAAATATTAGTGCCTTGGATGAGGCTTCATCAGCACAGAAAATAAGCCATTGACTATGAACTTACAGGACTGGATCTGGAGGGTGAAGGAAAAAGGTCTTGTAAAGGCGTGGAGAACAATCATCTGAACATTGTTCTGGACAGTTTGAATTGTCATTATAAAATGTTGCCACAGAGAAGGGTTAGGCGGTAGGACATTCCTGAGCTCAAAGAGGAGACTCAAAGAGGAGCCCAAAGGGGTGGAAATGTAAATTTGGGGTCCTTTAGAAAGGAAACGATTCTAGGACTGGATGAGATCATGTAAAGAGAGTGCAGAGGAGAAGATAAGACGTCTCGGAACCCCTCAGAACCAAGGACGTAGGAGAACAATAGAATAATAGGAGCCAAGAGAAAAAGTATTTTTAAAAGGACAAACTGGAAAAACTATGTTAATATTGTTAAGAAGTCAGGTAAGAATACAGAGTCATAAAGTTAATGTATTACATGCAATCAGTTTTTATTAGACAAAAACTGTATGATCATCTCAATAAACAATAAAAAAAATTTTTTAAAATTCAATAATCCTTCATGATAAAAACACAAAACAAACTACATATAGAAGGCAATTTCTTCAGCCTAATAAAAAGGCTAAGAAAAACATACATCTCACATCCTATTTTTAGAGCTTCTACCAACATTGCGCTGAAAGTTCTAATCAGGGCAGTTAGGCAAGAAAACAAAACAAAAGAGATCAAAATTGGAAAGGAAGGCGTAATGCTATCGCTACTTATATGTGAGACTTACTTAGACATGAAAGATCCTGAAAAATACACTAAAAATCCCCATTATAACAAATAAATGAGTTCAATAAGGTTAGGTGTAAGAATTATACACAAAAGTCAATTGTAGGGTCTGGAATTCAGCTCAGTGGATCAAACACCTGCCTGGTAAGCACGAGGTAGTGAGTTTGATCCCCACTACCAAAAAAATAAAAGTCAGCTGTAGTCTTATATGCAAGCAATAAACAACTGAAAAATAAAATTAAGAAAACAGTTGCATTATGGTAGCACCAAAAAGAGTAAAATACTTTGCAGTATTTTACTGGTAGTTTATGGTTTATACTCTGTAAACTTCAAACCATTGTTGAAAGAAATCAAAGAGAATGTAAACAAATGGATATATTCCTTATGTTCTTGAATTGGAAGACAATATTGTTAAGACGGTGACACCACCTTATTTGATGTACTGATTCTATACAATTCCTTATCAGAATCTCGGCAGAAATTATCAAGCAATTCTAAACCTCCTGTGGAAATTGGTAAGCAACAATGGAAAATCACAACAGTTGGAGGACTCATGGTTCCAGACTTTAAAACTGCCTATAAATTCGTAATCAAGACAATGTGGTAGTGTCAGTAGGGCTGACATAATTAGCTTAGTGTAATATGCTGATAGTGTTTACATTTTTTTCCGTACAGGGAATTGAACATAGGGCCTTCACACTGAGCTACCTCCCCAGCCCTTTTAAAAAATTTTTGCCTTTTGATTAAAGCCTGGCTAAATCACTAAATTGTATGGGTTGGGCTTGAGTCTTACAGTTGTTTTGTGTTGCCTCCCAGAGTGCTGGAATAATAGGCATGCAATACCACATCTGGCTAAGTCAATTGGTGCTAAGATAATTCAGTGAGGGAGGTGGAGGAAATTGTCTTGCATGGTCCTGGGACAATCGGATTTCCCATGCAAAAGAAAAAAGTTGGCCCACTACCTCACATCATCTCCAAAAAATACTTCAAAATGTGCCTAAGAGCTAAATGTAAAAACTAAAGCTATGACATTCGAGAAGAAAATATATCTTTGTGACTTTAGATTTGGCAATGGCTTTGTAGATTAGGTAGATTTGTAGATTAGGGCTATGTAGATTGCCAGAAACATGAGTACCAAAAGACGAAAAGTACAAATTAGACTTTATGAAAATTAAATACTTTTGAAGGTAGAAAGAAGGGGAGAGGATTATTTGCAAATCATCTGTCTGATAGACAAAACACTTGTGTAAGGAATATTTAATCTTATAATTTATCAGTGAATTTTTTTTGAAACAGTCTCATTATGCTGCCCAAGCTGGTTTCAAACTCTCAATCTGCTTGTATCAATCCTCAGTAGCTGGAGTTACATGTGTGTATCACTTTGTGCAGTTATGAACACTTACAACTTCATAACAAAAACCACACGATCCAATTTAGAGTTGGACAAAAATCCGAATGGAAACTTCTTCAAGGAAAATGAAAAAATGGCCTTTGTGCACATGAAGACATGATCCACATTATTAAACATTAAAATTAAAATAAAAAACATAGCAAGATATCACCTCATGCTTAGTAAAAAGTCTACATACAAAGCAAAAGTCAGATAAAGACAGCGTTAACAAGTGTGGGTGACTGTCATAGGGAATCTGAGGTGCTGATGGAGGTACCCTGACTTCTGTTGAGATGACAGCAGCACAGCTCTGTGAGTACACTAAGAACCACTGAGTTGCATATTATAGATGAATGGTGTGATATATGGATCATAGCCCAGGAAGGTTGTTACTAAAATACAAGGAAAACAGACCATTCAACATTGATTTAAAAAAATGTCAGCACTGGTGTAAACTTTCGACAAGATATTTCAAGAGGGCATGAGAGAAGCTTAAAGTGGAGACAACTTCAAACTTTAAAATTTTTAAATGAAAATTAATATATGTTCAACAGCCTTTTATTTTTGACTTCTTAACTTTCTTATTTTGACGCAAACACATCATAAACTATATCATCTCAACCATTTCTAGGTGTACATTTCAGTAGTGTTTAGTATACTCACCTTTTTTTTTTTTAATCAGTACCGGGGATCGAACTCACGACTGCCTGCTTCCAAAGCAGGTGCTTATGCTGCTGAGCTAAATCCCCAGCCCCCTATACTCACATTTTTTTGTGAAACAAATCTGGAGAACATTTTTATCTTGCAGATCTGAAACTCTATACCTGTTAAAGAACAACTTCCTCTCCCTCCTCTCACCATTTTGCTTCCTGTTTTTAGGAGTTAGACTACTTACTCCTGTAAGTGGAATCACATGGTATCTGCCTTTTTGTAGCTAACTGTTGCACTTAACACATTGTTCCCAAGGTTCCTCAGTTTTGTAGCAGGGGATCAGACTCCCTGTACCACCTTTCTTTATCCGCTCATCTGTCGATAGAGATTTGGTTTACTTCTGTTTCTTGGCATTGTGATTCCTACCACAGTGAACACTGGTGTGAACGCAGGATTTCCGGATCATGTGGTGACCCTACTTTTAATTTTGTGAGAAACTGCTGCACTGTTTCCTCGGTGGCTACACCGTTTCACCTTCTCATCAGTAGTACCAGGATTCCAGTTCCTCCAAATCCTTGGGAAATTTGTTATTTCTGGTTTTTTTAAAAATAGTGGTTACCATAATGAAGTGAAGCAATAACTCTTTTGGTTTTGATTTATATTTCTAATAGTGATGTCAAAAATCTTTTCATATCCTTATTGACTATTTGTTTATTTTCTTATGTGAGAAATGTCTATTAGGTTCTTTGCCCAACTTTAAATCAGCTTATTATGCATAGATATATTATCGGGCTAGTTATACATATTGTGGACATGCTTTTCTTATCAGGGATAATACGTAGACATCCAAACCATGGTTGCTCTTTCGTTCGATTCATCACATTCGTATTTCCAGTTCAATATAAACCTATTTGTCTATTTTGGTGTCATATTCAAGAAATAAGTGCCAAATCCCATGTCACGATATTTTTGCCTTCTGTTTTTTCTGGGAGCTTTGTAGCCATAGGCCTTGCAATGAGTTCATTAATCCACTCTGAGTTATTTGGATATGATAGGGGTTTAACCTCATTCTTTTGCATGCTGATACACAGTTATTGCCAACACCGTTTTAAGGAGATCACCCTTTCCTCAGTGGTTTTGGTGACCGTTTTGAAGACAGCTGGATCACATCCGTGAGGCTTTACTTCTGTGCTCTCTATTCCATAGATCTACTTGTCTATTTTATTTGTTCTTTGCCAGCACCACATTGGTATAATTAGCCTGGCTTTGAGATAATGTTTTGAAAGCAAGAAATGTGAATCCTCCAACTTTGCTCTCCTGTTTGACTATTCAGGATCTCTTGAGATTCCACTTGAATTTTAGAAGACATATATTTCTATATCTGCAAAAAGATGCCATTAGGATTTTGATAGAGATTGCACCGGATCTGTATATTGTTCTAGGCTGTGTGATCATCTTTATAATTCTGTCTTTCAATCCATAAACATGGGGCATCTTTCACTTTATTTGTGTCTAATGTCTTTCAGCTATGTTTTATAGTGGTATACAAACCTTTCACTTCTTTGGTTAAGTTTATTCCTAAATATTTTATTCTTTTTGATGCTAATGTGAATGAAACTGTTTTCTTAACTTTTTTTCCAGATTGTTCATTATGAATGTATAGGGATGCAAGTAATTTTGTAGCTATTTGTTTTGAAATAAGTGTTTATAACAAATTTCTAGAAAGTAGAAAACAAGATAATTTTGAAAATAAATATATTTACAGTCATCCAAGCAAACAGCCTCAGAAAAACCAAATTTTGTTTTCAGCTTTTTTGTGTATGTTTTAAGAAAAACTGTTAAATTTTTTTTCTTTTTTTTTTTTTTTTTTGTCTTTTTTCATTTTTATTGGTACCGGGGATAGAACTCATGACCACCTGCTTGCAAGGCAGGTACTTATGCCGCTGAGCTAAACCCCCAGCCCCAAACTGTTAAATTTTAAAATGTGCATTATAATCACATCGAATATACAATTTTATATTCATATGTTAAGTCAACATTATAGAATGCTCATTTCTGTGTCCACACAGTCATCTTACCCTTTCAAACCAGCTGCTCTAATGTAATTTATTTTACTATTTAAATAAATGAGAATAGAAATTATTGTATTCTAACTTGGACATTTATCTTGTTTCAAAAAAATTTTCCATATTAAATGGTTCTTAGTGAAGATTTCATCAATTAAAATTCTTATTGTGTAGTGTTTCACAGATAGGGTTCCAGAAGCATAATTTTAGAGCTGGGGAACGTAAACATTTTTGAGGTTCTTGATGCACTGCCAACCTGCAATTGCTCTCCAAAAAGTTACAATGATCAATACTGTTTCTCGCCAGGTCTGGAAGCTCTTACTGTGCCACAGCTTCTTCATTAGTTTTGAGAATTACCTGCACACGTGTGTGCATTTTTAAAGATACCTTATTTTTAATATGCAAGTTTTCAAGTACCTGTGGGACGACATTTTCCTGTTTTTCATATTTGTCTAAAATGCATTTTCTTTCCCAAAAAATTGACTTTTCAAGATTTTTGTCCATTTCTCTTTTGGGACATGATAATTTTTCATTTTTATTTGTGTATGTTCTTTATACAACGAAAGTATGAACCTGTTGTCACATCTAACTAAATATTTTTCTCAGTCCATTATCTGTATTTTATTATATTTTAATATCCAAAATTTACCTTTCTTTTTTTGTAATAAATCTGGAAAACTCTAGTTTTTCCACTGCTTTTATGCTTAGAAATCATTTCTCTCTTCAAATTTGTAATAACTTTCAATTCTGTTTTCTTCCATTTTTACATATGCTCTAATCCATCTGGAAATGATTTCGGTGAGTGGTATGTAAAGTATTTATTGAAAAAATATAATTTTAGTAAAACTAATGGTGGTAGGCTGGAAAGTCTTTGAAAACAGGAAGCATGTTTTATTCACTCGGGTTTCCTTGACTTTCCCAGACAGAAGCGTGAGTACACCCTTCTTGGCTACCACAGCCCGCGCTGCATTCTAAAAGATGGTTTTGCACTCCCTCCCCGCACGCCCCTTGCGGCAGACAGGAGCCACCGTGACACCTTTCTGGTGTCCTAACATCATCTCCCCTGTCTCTTTTCCATGTCATCTTCTGCCCTAGGTCTGCACAATCAGAGGAAGAGCTGTCTTCCCAGGAACTTCTCAGACTTTTGGCCAGCAGCGCCCCTTGGTGCCTCTTTCGTATGAATTGTTCTCACCCTTCACTGCCCCTCTGGTCGTTTGTCCTGGAAGATGCCCCCTGCCCCCCCAAACCCTCCTTCACTCTCAGGGTATGGTGGGAAACTCTGCACTGACATTTTGTTGTTTGATCAGTTCCTTCTCAATCAAACAGAAACCAGTGTTTCCTGGTTGCTTTTTGTTTTTCTTATATGGAGAGGTGGAGGCATGGGGGGGTGGTGGAGTATTACTTCAACTTAAGGATCACGTCTATGAAAATCTCTGAGGGTTTGTACAAATAAAATTCTAATGAGGTCGTCCTGCTGCCCACACTAGTCCCCGAAGCTGTGAGTTCTGCCACAGGTCTGGCTCTGAGACTCTTTTTAGAGTTCTTTTTTTCTCATAAAACATGTGAAAATGGATTTTTAAAATTGCTTTATGGGCAACCTTTATCATATTAAGGACAACGAGAGTTTGAAGGACAAAACCTAGAAGCAGTCTTCAAATATGATTAAAGCTATGCTGAACAGAGGTCCTGTGAGAAAGGAAAAATACATAGCTGAACAAATCCTTTTCATTTACAACACCCCAGGGAGGCACTAACAGTGAAGCAACACCCAGGATTTGGAGGCAGGCTTCTTTTATGTCGATGGGCACTGCTTGGGACCATTACCCAAATGTCAAGCCCTGATCTCTGGTGGTCTAGGGCTTATATGGGATAAGCAAGCAGGAAGTACAGAAGCAGGATGGCTTGTTGATTGGGGATTGGTTTATACAGTGTGCATCATGGTGACCAGCCATGCATCACAGTGACCAGCTGTTTCTAAGAGGCCAGAAGCAACTGGAACTGGACCAGGAACTATTATTCGGACAACTAAGAATCTGAAGTTTGCTAACTTCATAGGGGATGCCAGTTTCCGTTATATTTCCTCGCTCTGTGAGTTTCCGTGGCAAATCTTTGCTAGACATATTACATGTGATCTTTTGAGACAAGGCCCAAGCAGAAGCAGTAACTTTAGGGTTGTCTGTTAATGTAGGATGGGCCCTAGCCCAGCTCCCCAAGATCGTGTTATTACAGACTTTTTTCCTGAATTGCTTTTAGGAAGAGACATAATTTAGGCCTTCTGTTCTGCAGCATTATTCTGGCTAGGTAGTGAGGGAATTCATCTGACCTAGGAGAGTGTCCAGTGTGACTTGGATGTGCAACAAATCTTGATCAAGTGTTTGATTGATTGTTCTATTCTCTTGGGGCAACTGTCCATAGAGTTTAAGGCAAAAAACACAGCTAGCCGAGGGGCAGAAAAACAAGGACTCAGGTAAGCAGTCTGAAGACACAGAAATCAAGGGGCTGATTGGAGCAGTCCTGCCAAGGGTGTTAGCAGGTCTCAGCAGCACATGAACTGGTCAGCAGGCGCTGTCTCTTCAGAGGAAGCCTTGGAGGAGCTGCATGGGTTCATTTTCCAGTGGGTCTAAGGCTGGATTTCTGAAATTTGCAGAGGTAGTTAATGTGCACCTGGGTTATATGTGTGTGCAAGAATGTCTAAATATAGCTGGGCTTTTAACCGGTTACAAGCCTGGGTTGTTGTTTTTTAATTTTAGAGGTCTGTGGCCTGTGTATTATATGTAGTTTTTATTTAATTTAGTTCTTCAGTCACCTGTGCTACAAATATAGACCCATTGTTCCTGCCAGTGATCAAGGACAGGCCACATCTAGGGAGGGATTTTACAGCAGGACACTACAAACTTTTGTCATCCTGGTCATCCTAGGTGCAGCTGAACCCATGTCAGGTGAGGTCAGTAACAGGGATGTCGAAGCCTGAGCTGGTTGTAGGGGTTCAGGTGCCAGCGCTGTGGTCTAAGCTTGGAGAAATGTAGCAGGGGCAGGTCTTGCTGGGGGACCATTTTTTGTTACAGCATGAAAGCCAAACATGGACAGAAAGAAGGCTAAAAGGGGCAGTCCTGAGCAACCCACTGATTCCATGACGATCCCTCAATCTGTGCTACCCACAGAATTTTCCCAAAATGCATTGTTTTAGCTCAAGTTACAATAGCAAGAGGCTCTGAAATAATTAAGTACACTCCGGTGTACTCTAGCATGACCGTCTCACAACATTGAAGAAATATGAGAGAAGAACAGGTTGTTTTGGGTTTGTTTTGCTTTGACAGGGTCTTGCTGTGTTGTCAGCTCAGGCTGCCCTTGGCTGGCCTGGAACCCATGGTCATTTTCTTGCCTCAGGCTCCAAGCGCTGGTATCTCCATGCCTCGCTTGTTTTAGGTTTTTTGACAACTTACTCTTCAGACTGTTTTGTAGTGGAATCAAAATTTCTTAAGAATTTAAAGATTACTCAATGTCTGACAAATGTTTGGTCAGGCCGACTGTACAGTGTGTTCTAATATGATTCACTGTTCCTGAAAGTGGGAAAATCCTCTTCCAGTTCTTAAGTCAGGGAAAGTCTGTAACCTGACTCCCTGTAAGGGACAGGATTCTGGCACCAGCTGCCTTTATTCTCTCCCATTTTTCCTCCTTTCTCTTTAAATTTCTCCTGGCTGTGCTCTATTATCCCACGGACCTTTAGGTTCCACCCTTTGTAATCTGATGCCCCATTCAGCAGTGTGCAAGAAGCTGTCCCACTTCATTTTAGCTCTCCTCGGCGGCTCTGCTTTCTTTAGCTGAATGTGCGCCTTATTCATGGCTTAGGTTTTCCTCTTCCAGGTACTGCGCGTTATGACAGTGCTTTAGCAACAAAGGGTGGGGTTCATGGAATGAATATTCAGTCTAACTTCTTTGACATGTTTCATAGAGAAGGCACACTGAAATAGGTCCCTCTTGCCTATCTCCTCCTGAGACACCTGCGCACTCATTCTCAGCAGGTATGCGTGATCATTAAAGAGTCAGACAGTTACCCCAATAATTACTGCATAAAAAGCAGGTTTTGAGGACACCTCGTCAGCTACTCAGTCTCCTAAACACTTTCAACTCCCTTTTGCTGCTGGCTTTGGTGTTTAACTCTATCTAAACCAGCATACTTTCTGGATGCTTCCAGATTTTTTAAAAGCACAGTTTATTGGCTTCCCTCTTAGGAAAATGAGGGTTTAATTTTTTCCTTACTCTATCCCCGGTATTTCTACTCACAGCTCTTCTCCATTCGTCCTTTCATCGGTATCAGAATTTTGTTCAGATCAGAAACATTGTATTATTTTGTCAATGGAAGGCTATTTTGAGCTGTACTGTTTGCTAAGCTTTTCATTTGTTTTCCAAGCTGTTTATTTTTCCCAATGTTAATAAACATTTTGTTCTATTTCTTCTGTTTTTTTTCTGTGTTCATTATTAAGTTAATCGCAGAGTGTCTTCAGATTCTGGAGATGTTCTTTCAATCCACTGGAACGTAGGGATTCATCCTTTTACTGCTTGCTTTAATTCATGCTGGTACATAATTGACAACTCCTGATTCTTACTCACTTTTTATCTTTGGGGGTTTGTTATGGATTAAAAACTGGTGGTCAATAACACCAGCTGAATTAAATCAGCATAGTGGTGAACATAGATGTCCCCCCAGAGGAAAGTTGCCAGAATAAACACAGACATGGAGAAGAAGAGTGGGGGATTGTGGGTTCTCCTAAATGTTGCTGTTTTGAGCCATTGGTCCTCCTGGAGGAGTCATGCTAGCTTCCCCAGTATGAGTTCAGCCATTGTCATCAGAGGAGCTGGAGACCTTGTTGGTGAGGATGACTGTGGTTCACTTTGGGGGAGCTTTGCTCCTTACATTGTGCGTCGATTCTTAACTCCAGAGGGGAAGACATGTGCTGTTTAATCTCCAGGAGAAACTCGTCATGCTGGCTTCCTGGCATGTACTCGATTGTTTCATTGTTGGAGGAACTCAGGCCTCCTTGTCACTGAGGATGACTGTGGTACTTTTCAGCCAGCCCTAGTCCTTATTTGAGCATGACTTCTCAGCTCCAGTGTGGAAACCTCAACCTATGAAGGAACACAGCTCCTTCATCCTGTTGGCATAGACTTTCTGGCTTCCACTACTGACCTTGGACTTTCCCAGCACGGATCCACAAAACAGACTGGTGTGCGTCCTTCTTGTGGGCTCTAGACCTCCTGTTGGGAGGCAATGGGAGGCATTATCATGGCCTCTAGGTCTTAAGCTGGATTCATGCAGGACACTGCTGTGGGATCCAGGCCCTTGGCTGAATATTCTGGGTCTTTAGCATTGTGGACAGATTTCCTGCACTTTCTTGAGTTAACTCTGGGTGACTACCATAAAATAATATTATAAATTTTGTGTCCTGATTGTAATTGTTCTCCGCACAACCTGACCACAAGAGGGTTCCTGTCTCCCTGCTTAGTGCTATCTATTTCTTAATTCCTATGTCTTCTGTCTTGGTTAGTGCATATGCTAGAGAAACACTCCCTCAAGTAACTTCCTGAGAAAAGGTGCTTAGGAGTGAATCTTTGAAATCATGCTTGTCTAAAAAATTCTTCAGTTAACTTAGGCATGTAATTGATATTTTGACTACATCTAGAATTCTAAGTTGGTAATGATTTTCCCTCAAAATGCTGGAGGTTTCCAATGTCTCTTAGCATTTTTACTTTTTGAATGTAACCTGTTTTTAAATTTAATTTCTGGTAGCTTTTTGACTTTCCCCTTGTCTCCAGATCTTAAAGTTTCATGATGATATGCTGCTGTGTTTAATTATGATGTAATTATGTCCCCCAAAGGCCTATTGTCATCGAAAGCCTGACCCAGTGCGGCGTGTTGGGGGGTGCTGGAACTTTGGGTGGTAGACACTGACAGAAGACCCTTAGGTTACTTGGGTGTGTGCCTTTGGAAAGGACTCTGAAGCCTTAGCTTCTCTATGTGACTTCCTGTTTAGTGATGTAAGCTTTCCTCACATGTTTGCCTCTGTTGTGTGACACAGATAAGAAAAGTTGAGGTCAGTGCCATGGTACAAAACATTTGAAAATGTGAGCTAAGTAAACCTCTTTGTAAGTAACCCATCTTAGGAATTTCGTCATTGTAATGCTAAGTCAACCAATATATACACCTTCTTACTGTCAGCTTTAATTTACTGTCTCAGCAACCAACCCAGCCTGTAGCAATTAAAAACTTTTGTTTCTTAAGTGATTCTTTACTGTTTTCTGCTTTTCATGTTTTTTCCCTGAAACTTCTGTTGTTTGGATGTTGGACTTAGAATGATCTTTCAAATGTCTTCTCTTTGTTATTTCTTATCACTTTAACTTTCCCTCTGCTTTCTGAAAGATTTCTTTATCTTTACATAATAGTTCTAATACAGTTTGTTTTGTAGTTATTATTTTAACTTTGGGTTTTTTTGCCATTGTTGTTGCTATTGTTCTAAGTAAAATAGAAACTTAACTTTTAATTTGTATAGCCAATATGTGTTTTTGTATATTTTGTATATTGTCAAATTTTTTAATCTGTCTCTTGTATATTCAAGGTTTTACTCTAAAATAAAGTAAGTCCTTTGCTTCCTTTAGGAGTATAGTGCTAAGTAGCTGCTTGCTTACTCTGCATGTGTGGACGGATCTCTCAGAGTGAAAAAGTCACTGTAGTTCTCCTGTTGTTTTACTAGGGGACTTCCATTGTCAATACCTTTAGGTCTGCTTCCTTGGAGTATTCATGGCCTGACTGGAGGGCACCTGCTCAGCTGGGTGGGTGGGGGGGTAACCAATGGCAAGACTTTGGGAATTCTGTATACAACCCTACCCTGCACCTCAGTGTCCCCTACTACTGACATATCAACTTGCCAGAGTCCAAATTTTGGTCCTATAATTTTCTCTCTCCCTTTTTGTCCTTGTGAGTTAATACCACAAAAAACTTAATTTACTGTTAATATTGGGGATTTTAGGAGGGAACATAGATTGTTTCACCCTTCATCATTCAGTGGGAATTCCAATATTTTCTAAGATTATTTGTTGAGCAACTTAAAATTTTGAAAATCATTCTATCAATATAATAAAATCATTGTAGATGTCCCTGATTTATGCTGTTTTGACTTTATGCTGGTGGAAAGGTAAAATTCTATTGTTCAGTAAAAATTCACAGTTCAAAACCTGAATTTGGCCCTTTTCCAAGCCTTGTAATATGCGGTACCGTTTTCTCTCATGATGCTAGGGTACGAGCCTGTGCAGCACCCAGTCAGCAGGGATTCTGAGGGGAAATTACTAGCTGCAGTTTACTGTGCCACTAAGCTCCAGTGTTTGGTAGGTATATTAAATGTTCAACGTTCGATAGTTTTTTTTTTTTCTTTTTTTGGGGAGGGTGGAGGGGCAGGCTAAGGATGAAAACTAGCAATCTACCACTTAGTTACATCTTCAGCTCAACATACCACATTTTAATTTACGGTGAGTTTACACGGACATAACCCATCATAAGTTGAGGGGCATCTGTATCTACACAATCTCAAAGTTAGTCATGCACGAGTTTTCGTTGTTTGTGCTTTTGCTCTCCTTCACTGTGTCTGGCCTGGTCCTGAGGATATAATGGGTGATGCAGGATTGTGAACACATGGATAAGAATTATTTTATGATCAGGCTTATGTGAAAAGAATAAAAACACACTATATTTCCTTTTGCTCAAGATTGTGCTCCACACTATATTTATCAGCTATCTTTTGTTTCAATTAAATTATTTTAATGCTTTTCTTACTTTTTATGGATTAGGCAAAATAAATAGTTTTAATATTTGAAATAATGAAGCTAAAAGCACGTATTTCCTGCCACCATCACTATCCCAGGTGGATTGTACATAGAATGTGGTGGAGACATAGAGATCTGATCCCATCACTTGGGTGTGTGACGCTGGGCAAGTTAGGTTCCCTTCCTGGGCCTCAGCATCCTGATATTTGAAAATGAAATGATGCTAGTAAGTGTGTTTGGTTAGTTGTGAATATCTACTTTGACTATATGTAAAACACAATTCTTTGTACAGAACATTCTCAATGAGTAACAGCTGATGATGATTGTTATGATGATGGTAACAAGATTTATTTCTGAGCAGTGAAGAAAGTAATTACAAAGGTTACAAATATTGTGAAGAAGTACAGTGCAAGAGGAAAGTTTACAGCGGGCTGCATGTTAAACTGGGTGTATTTTAGTCTTTTTCTCTTCAAAGACATGGCCAACAGCTCTTTCTGCTTTTAATCTGAGAAAGTAATCAGACAGGGTAGCTTTAGGGATCAATTTTCATGTACAGCATTGCTTCTTTCTTTCTTTCCTCCTATCCTTCTTCCCATCAGAGTGGGGTGGAGGATAGAAACTGAATATTTTATCACCCAAAAAGTTTTGTTCTTACATCTTGATCTAGACATGTAGCAATGGATAGATGCAATGAGTTTTGATAATTTAAAATATATCATCTTTCAATTGCCATCAGTATCTCAATTTTTGTTATACACACCAGATTCTGGCATATACAGTACATAAGGATAATTTCTCTCTGTCCCTCTGTATCTGTCTCTGTCTCTCTTTCCCTGTCTCCATTTCTGTGAACCAATGGTTCATCCTTTGATCTTTTTCTTACCAAATTTACAGGAGCTTTTTCTTATACCAGGGAGATGAGCCTTTTGCTATGATACGAGGTACAAATACTTACCTTAAGTTTGCTGTTTCTCTTTTGACCTTATGTTGTGATAGTATGACTTTGTTTCCATGCAAATATGTTCCCTCTTTGTAGCTGAAAACACCATTTCTTATACAGCTTCAGAAGACTTCCCAATTTGATGTTAGGAAGGAATTCACTCTTTTCTTATGGTATGGTACTTCTCAAGACTTCATTTTGACTCTAAAATCTTTGATCTACTGCAAATATATCCTGGTTTTTTTGGGGGGTGGTATTTTGAGGAGGGTCTCACTATGCAGTTCAGGGTGGCCTTGAGGTCACTTTGTAGCCCAGGCTAGTCTTGAATTTGCAACGATCCTCCTGTTTCAGCCTCCCAAGTGCTGGGATTACAGATGTGCACTACCATGCCCAGCTCTTATTTGATAGTTTGATGTGATGTGTGGGCTTAACTTAGGTTCCAGTTGGCTACATAGGTGTTTTTCTTAAGTCCATCTTTTTCCTCTATCTTAAGACACTCTCTTTATCATACAAAACTCCTGCACGCACTTGACCCTTGTTTTTCGAATATCCTCTTTTGTTTCAACGGTCTGTCTAGTTATACATCATGCCCAGTGGTTTCATAGTACATACTGACATCTGCTAGAATTAGTGCTTCCTGATTGCCTGTCTCTTTTTGAAAGTTTCTGCTTGTTTTCTATATAAATTTTACACTCAGCTATTGATAATATGTAGATTTAATTGGAATTTAAAGAAATAGCCATCTTTATGGTAAGACTATTTCAGAATACAGTCTTTTCATTTGTTTGCAGCTTCTGATATACTTTGCAAGAGTGTTTTAAAAGATAGATTTCTCTGTAAATCTTTACGCATTTTTATTAGGTTTTGCCTACTTTTTTTGTTTGTTTGTTTTTTGGTCTTTTTGAGACAGGGTCTTGCTATGCAGTCCAGACTGGCCTTCAATTCACTCTGTAGCCCAAGCTGGCCTCAAACTCACAGCTATCCTCCTGCCTCAGCCTCTCAAGCACTGTGATACAGGTGTGCAGTGCCACACCTGGCTTTGCCTACTTTATTTTTTTAATTGTGTAGCTTGAAATAATTTAAATTTAGAGAAAAGTTATTAGAATGATACAAAGATCTGCAATTTTTTCTTTGTTCAACAAAGATCCCCCAATTATTAAAGTTAACTAATTTATTCTTGTTAAAGATAATATGACATAAAATAATATAGCTCTTTAATCTTTCTTTGTCTTTCAAGACCTTGATAGTTTTGAACAGAGAGACCAGTTTGGCTTGCGCACATTGTCTCCTCATGGTTTGAGACAGATTTTCTACCATTCAAAGACCTACCAGAGAAGGGGCGCCGTATCCCTCACAGTATAGCCTATCAGGAGGCACAGATGTTGATTCATCTTGTTACTGATATTAAACTTCACTAAAGTATCTATCCATTATCTATCTGTATCACTCTTAAAATAATGTTGGCAGGACTTCTCCAGTGTGAGGATAAAGAATAAGTATGCTGTAGTTAAAACTGTATTAGTGGGTATTCTATCGTAAAGTTGAGTGTTCATTTCTCACACCTTATTTGTGTAGTTAATTTTATCAACGTTGATTTCTATTTTATTACGACTATTGTTCATAATTTATTTGCTGTTTACTATCATAATGGTTGAGCTATCACAGGTTTGTCCAGTGAGAGAACCCTTCCAGCCAGCCACACAGGAGGACCCCCTTTTTACTACATACCGGGCGTTGAAATTTACTTCTATAGTTTTCTTTTGAAATAGAAGGACAATTACTCTGCTTTGTTCATCGTTCTCTTTATTTCTAATTGTGTGTATGTATATAGGGTTTAAATTCTTGTAAGTGAGCCAATGGTTTGTTTTGTTGATATTTTACAAACTATTTCATTTATCCTTTCATTAACTTGTTCTACTGTGTGTGTGTGTCTGTGCATGTGTTTCTGGAGCCTGGACCGCAGGTCATTCTACAACTGAGCCATGTTCCTTGCCCTTTTTCATTTCTTGCTAAGTTGCCAGGCTGGCCTAGAACACGTCAGCCTCCTGCCTCAGCCTCCAAAATGCTGCAATTACAAGCATATGGCAGTTCAACTCCCAGCCTGCTTTTTTTTTTTTTTTTTTTTTTTGGTCTTTTTTCTTGGTACCGGGGATCGAACTCACGACTGCCTGCTTGCAAGGCAGGCTTCTATGCCGCTGAGCTAAATCCCCAGCCCTCTCATAGCCTGCTTTAATTCCTGTTTTATAATTCCCTTTAGTTTTTTTTTGTTGTTGTTCCTTCCATACTTCAATGGGTATGCTAAATTGTTTTCTTTTTTTAAAATTTATATTATTACTACTTGAAATTGTGACTTTTTATTTTCTTTATTTTTATCTCCTTGGTCATAATAGTATTCATGCTTTCATTATTCTTATTAGGAATTCCTACAGCTTTCACTAGTATTTTCTTTTGACACATACTGTAGTTACTTAAGAGTTCTAAAATTTCCAAATAAATGAACAAAATTAGAAAAAGTTTAAATTTCAATTTTATCTTTTTTGAGATATTTATTGTGTTTATTATACAAATGTGTGATAATTATGCATCTGCCTGTGTGTAATTCCCTTATTCCTAGATAGCACCTGCTTACTACTTCTCTGAGCACTGACAGTCTGTATCTACTCACCTCTTCCTTTTTTCCAGCCCAAGTCGGTAGTACATCTTTCCGAATATTTAGCTGCGCACTGTTAGATGTGCCTTTACCTCTGACTTGATTTGGCAGCCTTGAGTAAAGTCCTCTGAGTCTTATCTCTTTTTGAGGCAGTGGTCCCTGTAGCTACTCTGCTTCCAGGCAGGCGGTCTTTCTGCAATTCAAAGGCTTCCTTCATCTGCTCATTCCCTTCCAATACAGATTGCTGTGTGTTTCTGCTCACAGCCACAACTTCTCCCCAAAAGCATACCAAGTTCAGGAGGCATGTAAACCTCGCTTAGATCCCTGATCCACCCCAAAGGACCCCTCCTGTTCCCGAGCTGCATTTTGCTGGCATTTGCCTGCACCCTCTAGAGCACTTTGTCTCTCTCTACCCGTTCAGGGAAGGTTGCTCTGTGTGATCTCAGCCCTGTTCTCATACCTCCCAGTGGTCTCCCTCTTCAGGGTGTCTCTTTCTCTCTGAGACCAACCTGTCAGTGATGGGTCCCTCGGGCCTCCCAGAGCTTCCCCTATTTTGCCCTGCTCTCTTCCTGTGGGCTTGGTACAGTCTGTGGGTATCACTTCATATATTCTAGAAGTTGCTTTCTGATTAAGAAGTTGGCAGGTTTTATTCTTCCCTCTTTATTTTGTCATTTGGTGTGGTTTTCAGGAGAAGGAAAGACACTGGCACCTGAGCTAAGACTGTGTTTACTCTGGAATCCAGTTCTGGGTTTTCATGTCCTTAACAGGAAACCTTTGTGCAGCTCACTGACAGCCTGATAATAAAGTGTTCGCCATAGTTTGAGTATCGTTTTTACATGCCTAATGAAACCCATCTGACCACTTATATGTTTTTGAATCTATTTAAAACTTACCAACATTACATGGAATTCATATTGCTATTGCTGCAACAGAGGATGAATTACAGATGCTTCTCAATTTACAATGACATTAGATCTGATGAGCCTAACATAAGGCAGAAATATGTTGAAAATGCACTCGATACACCTGAGCTACTGAATATTATGGTGTGGCATAGCCTACTGGATGCATGCTCACCGAAACTCATCTAGCCTAGCACAAGTGGATTTTACAATGATGTTGACGATCTTACAATTTATTGAATACATTGTCTTCCAGTATATGAATGGGGTTGGTGCCAGTACTCTCTGCAAAGACCAAACTCTGTATCTAAGGATGCTCAAGTCTGTTATATAAAATGGCAGAGTCTATGCATACAACATAGGCACATCTCCCTGGGTACCCTAAATTACCTGTAATACCAGACGCAAAGCAAATGCTTCCACTGCACTGTGTGGGGAAGAGTGGCAAGAGCAGAAGTCTGTACAGATGTGTACAGATGCTTTTTCTCTGCATGAGCCTCTTTTTGGCACATGACTGGTTAAATACACAGCAATGGGACCCCCATTAAGGAAGGCCGGCTGTAGCAGTCTCCAGAAAACCCAGAGCACTGCAGAGCACTGGCCATTTCTCTCCTCATCTTGAGGCTGAGGGGGACGCAGCTCACTGCAGCTGCCCATCACAGAATGGGGCTCAGATTTCATCTACCTGGCTAGGGAAAAGATCCAAATTCAGAATTCAAGGTGTGATTTCTCCTGAATACCTATTGCTTTTACACCATCACAAAGTAATTGTTTCAAAAAACCCATCATAAGTCAGAGGCCGTGTTTATTGCTCACCTGGACAGTGCTGGCAGCACTGTCAGGAGGACATGGCCACAGAGAGCTCTGTTTTCCCTCAGGAACAGTTCTAAACCACTTCGCACTCTGTACACCCCTACCCTCAGCCACTCCAGACAGAAAAAAGAGCGGTCCCTACACGTGCGTCTCTCCCTTTTCCTACGGTGAGCTTACCTATCATGGCAGCTGAGTCACTCTCCAGGGTTCCCATCCTGAGAAGAGATGCCCTTTCTCTCCAAGACTATAGTCTTTCCATAACTACAACCTTTCACCTCTTCTCTCTTGGACATTACTAATTATCTTTATCTTCTCTGCTTTTTTACATAAATAACTTTGCTTCCTTCATCCTAAAACCAAATAGCAGATGCATTTCTATGTCTCTTCCTTGTTTAAAGAATTTGCCTTTCCCTCTGTCCTTCATGGTCACACACATGCAGCTCCTACTTGAAGCCTTCACTCCACTGTGCACTGACCCTGCTGTCACTAAAAGAAAGTCAGAGCTGTCCCCACCGCAAGAACCAGGCCTATATACACCGTCTATTTTTCAGAGGGAGAGGGAGTACTGGGAATCGAACTCACAACCTTGCATTTGCCAGGTAAGCACCCGTTCCACTGAGCTATAGCCTCGGCTCAACCCCTATTTTTCCTAATATCTAGGAAAAATAATCTGATTCCTGCTGTTCTTTGTCAAATATAAACTTTACCATTTCTCAGTATTAACCATTTTTCCTCAGGTCACATCATCTTTATTTTGTCATCTACTTGTGAGATAAAAAAAAAAACTGGTAAAAGATACCCAGTTTAGAAGGATTTTAACAGCTGGGTTTGGTAGCTCCTACCTGTAATCCCTGAACTCTGGGGTGCTAGGGCAGGAGTATTTGAGACCAGTATGAACAGCTTAACAAACTTAGTGAGGCTCTGAATAAAATAAATAAATCGAGCTGATGATGCAGTTCAGAGACAAGGTCCTGGGTTTGATCTCCAGTACTGCAAAAAGAACCAAAATCAAAACCAAACCAAAACGAAAAAAACAGAGAACAAAACATCCACAAAGAGGGATTTAGCTCAACGGCATAAGCGCCTGCCTGGCAAGAGTAAGGTCATGAATTCGATCCCTGTACCAATAAAATAAAATAAAATTAATAAATAAAAATCCCCAAAGTATTTTAGCAAGAATTTTCTATCATGACAATACATACATTTAAAATATTACAAGAGAGTTGGGAATATAGTTCAGAGGGACAACTGCCTGCCTGGCAAGTGCAAGGTCCTGAGTTCAATTCCCACTACTACAAAAAGTAAATAAAAATTTAAAAAAATTAGAAGACATTTAAGGTATTTCTTTAAAAATAAATTTAGTTCAGGTTTGAGAAGGTCATTCTCAAACGAAATTTTCATAAGGGAAAGAGTAGGAAAAAACATACTAATTTGTTTTAAAGGTCTTGAGGATTTAGAATTACCTCAAGTAAACAATTACTGATTTGAATTTAGGTGGTAGACGTGAGATACATGCTAACATAGAGACGATTTTAGCACTTCTTCAAGGGAATTCTGTTTTAGACAAATTATTCTTATCAAGTTTGAGCAAATGTAACACTATGGAACTGTTAAAATAATTACCAAGCTCTGAAAGGCATAAAATTCCTGTGGAATAAAGGTAGCTAATAATGGTTCTACAATTACCAAAATCTCCATCATCTTTCTTTAAAAAAGCATTTGCAACTAAAGGATCTTTTAGCAACTTTATTTTCGAAGAATCCTACAAATATGTTTTCTTTTACATCTCTACCTCTTTAAAAACAAATAGAAACAAAGACAAACGCTTATCTGGATCCAGGCTCAGAGTCCACTGCAGAGAGCTCTTTTAGAGAGCTCAGCTCCTCCAGCAGGAGCTCTGCACTGGGTCTCTGCGCAGCAAGGGCCCCCCAGCAGCATTTGATCATTCTTTCCAGCCTCTGCCCAAGGATAGAGTCTCTGAAGACAGCTGCTGCCAGGGATGGGCGGAGATTGTGGGCCACCACCGCATAGAGCACGTACTGCCTCTCCCCCAAGTAGGGCACTTCCCGGGTGGTCATTTGCCAGAGGGTGATGGCGAAGGAATAGATGTCAGCCTTAGTAGTGATGGGCTCTCCTCTGAGGAGCTCTGGGGCTTGGTGAGTGTATGTGCCGCCTAGGTGGTACAGAGAGGTCTGGAGACATTGCAGATCTGCTAGGTTCTCAGAGCAACCAAAGTCACCAATTTTACAGACATCCTGCTCACTGATCAAGATGTTTGCAGGCTTCAGGTCCAAGTGCACGATGCTTTGTGAGTGGAGGAAAAGCAGGCCGCTTACAACATCTAGAGAATACCTTAGACACGTCCCCAAGCCTAAATGCTTCCCTTTGCAGGGGTGAGGCTCCCCTGGCTTCTCCTCAGGGTAGCTGGTGGCACCATAGATGACTTGGTGTAAAGTGATGTCACCCCCAAACTCCATGATGATGGTACCCAGACTATTGGAGCCTGCAGGCGTTCGGGTGCTGGCGGCCACCACCCTGACTATGTTGTTGTGACACAGCCTGGCAACGTTGAGCTCGGCCCAGAAACTCCGCTGGGCGGCTCGTGGGTTCTTGGTGCGCCTGTTCACTTGCTTGATGGCCACAGGAACACCGCGGTAAGTGGCCTTGTAGACTGAGCCAAACCCTCCGGCTCCCAGCCTGTGTAGCAAGTGGACCTGTTCCCAGTCAATGGAGCACCAGGCCAGCCGGCGAGGCAGCCGGGGGGCCCGAGGAGGAGTGACCCCCAGGAAGAGCTTCGCTGCCTTGCCTGGGAGCTCAGAGGGGCTGCTACAGGGCCGGGAGTCCACTGATGGGGACAGCTCCCTGGGGAGGTAGTGGCAGGGGGCCAGCGGTGACGGCATCACACTTCCCAAAGTCAGGAGAGTAAAGGCCACTGGGCTTTGGAACATGGCTGATCACACCTTCTCCGCTCTGGCTCTTTTCTTCTCTCTCTTGATTTCTCCAAATGAGCTACATCTGTGCTCTCCCTCACAAGGGTTATCAGATGGGGAAATTAGACCGACCCATGACAGTCCCTTTCAGATGAAGAATTTTACACTTAACACAAACTCCTATCAAAACAACCTCTCACCACATGCCCGGCACTGAGCTGCCCCAGGATTCGCCCCCTTTACATTGTTTCTTTAATCATAATAAACGGTTTTTGTCAAGTCTCATCCAGTAACTATTACCAGGGTTAAGAGGCTACAAAAATAGAGTGAAATTGTTGCACACTTTGCTCTTTATCATGATTGTTAGTGTTATTCTCCAGCTGCGTTAAATCGCTTCCAGTAGTCACTGGCTACAAGAATTGAAATACCATCAGTAGACATCTGTTGAACCACTTACTAGAATAATTAGGTGCAAGATTCATGTGAATTAAAAACTGAAACCTTAAAGTAATTGACCCAAATAGAATCACTGATTGAGGTCAAAGCACCGAAATTCATCAGGGGAAAGGAAAATTCTAAGACTTTCTATTCTGTTTATACAGCAAATTTGTAAGACTTTTCTAAAAAAAAAAAAAAAAAAAGCAATATATTGATTTCCTAAAAATTGCTCCTCTCCAAGGCAACTCAGCCCACCCAGGTGAGCTCACTTGCAAGAGAGCTTCTAGACAAATGAAAGAAGTCTTGAAGCAAAGCTGTGGGAGGAAAAAAAAAAAAAGAACCAAAATGATTGACATGATAATCAGAGCTTCAAATAACAAACATGGGGAAACTGCAAAAGAGAAAAATTCTGAAGAAATAAAAGTGGACAGAATCACTGTACATATATATCTCAGAATCATGTATCTGTTAGAAAACAAGATGTTGAAACTAAATTCAATCTAGTCACCAAACCATAAATTCTTCCTAATATTTATAATAAAATTTAATTTTGTACCATATCTTTGGATAAAAGACTAACAATATTATCCTATTTAAAAAAAAACACAAAATGTTAGGCTCTTTACTTTTAATCAAATGCACATTGGTGATATGTAACCACATTTTTACAGTAACAGCTATACACTCTGAAGTGAGGTGGTTGTGAAAGCCACTTGCATCAGCAATCCGAAGTCCAGCTAGTCCTAGAAGAGGATTTCTATTTTATGCTCTGTGGTGTAGCATGTCATCTTCGGTATATTCAACCTATTTGAGCCTCAAACTTTTCACATAAGAAAACAGTACAAAAATAATAATTAGAATAAACATTTTGAAATAAAAGTTGTGGAATTTTGTCCAGATTAACAACAACTAATCAAAGAAAAAGAAAAGATAAACCATAGCTCTGTGTGTTGGCATATACCTATAATCTCTGCTACTTGAGAGACTGAGGCAGGAGGATGGTTTTAGCCCACAAGATTAATCTGAGCAAAAAAAATAACATATAATATTTCTGTAGAAACACAGCTCTGTGCAGTTTTATCAAACCTGAATTATAAAAGGATGATAATGAATAGAGAAAAATTTTAAAGTAAAAAATTGTTATAAATCTACATTGCAAAATTGATCTTTGAAATTTTCTTCCTTGTAACACAAAAATTCCTATTACACAATTGCTTAAATTTTAATACTGATTTTGTTACCACAAATATATGCACTACGTAATACTTGTTCTTAGAAACAAAAGTCCCGGAGCATGAGCAGGTGGTAAAGAGGCTCCAGGGTCAGATGGTCTCAGTTTCTCACCATCCCACCTCCTCAGTTTTCCCATCTGTGAAATGAGGGAAACATGCCCACCTGAGGATGGTTGGGAGGCTTTAACAGAGCTTCTAATTTTATTTAGAGTAGAATTTGCAGGTGATAACACCTAAGTGCTAATTATTATTTATGACATTCATAAAAAATGAATGTGTATAGCTTTACATCACCAGAAAGAAACACAAACTTGTTAGGTAATGTTAGTTTAAAAGTACCTTCCAGGGCTGAAGTAATTAATTCATTCATTCTAAGCTAAACTTTAAAGTCTATTTCTCTGATCTTGCATTTTAAAGTAAAAGACATAAAAGCTTACTGTATTACTAGCATTACTAAAAACGCGAAGTTTCGAGCAAATCTACTAAGCCTTTGGGATTCCCAAAGGCTAAGAGCAAAGTATCTGTTCGTATCAGGGCCGCCACCACCTGGAATTGCGGAGACAAAAGAGAGCAAGGAAAGGGACAGTGGGCACCTGGCCACTAACTTCTTAGTTCAAAGACCACATTTTTGCACTTTTTAGTTAACGTGTTTCAGTATCCAGCAAACAGCGTATTTAGCACGAGAGGGAACCACAGACTGCAAAATTAATAGCCATTTAATTGCATTCCAATTAAGAGCCCCAGGAGCACGGGCGGTGGCAGAGGCGCTGAACGTCCCTCCTCCGTCACCAGGTCCCTCGCAGGTCCGCGCGTCCCCTGCACCCCCGCGTGGGCGAGGCCGTCATTCCCCGCGACAGGCGACCCAGGGTGCGCGCAGCTCCCTTTCTGGGTACGCAACAACCTTCCCGTAAGGTTCAGAGCCATCAAGTAGCTGGAGGACATACTCGGAAGGGCGTGGAACTGCACCGCCTCCCGGCACCGCTGGGACCCGCGCCGAGGGCCACGTCTGCGCATGCGCACCGGGCCGCGAGGCGGGGCTGCGTCCGAGAGCTCGGGTTGCAGCTCGGTTTCAGCCCCGGAACTTGCAGGAGCCTCTCTGGGGGCTCTGATGTGTTGTGTTTATGTTTACAAGCGTGAAAACTCACCCCTGCTTTTATTAGGAAAAAATAAATAAAGTGTAGAGAAACAATACATTTTAGTAATAATTCTAGTGCAAAGATCGTAGTCAATTTTGAACATGTTGATTTTGTTTAGTTGTGGCATTATACTATTGATATTCTGAAATTTGAATTTAATGCTTCGCAATGCAGCATAGACAGGCTTCTATGCCAGTAAAGTCAATATAGAGCTACTTATGTTTTCTGTGATCAACAAAAATTGTCAAGGGGAGCGGAACCTGTGGGACCCTGGGGCGAGTGAAGCTGGTCCCTGGGTGTGATCTCTGCACACTGCTGATTCTGTCTCTTCGTATAGCTTGAGCGCTACCATCTGGGCTCATCCTTTGGATTTCATAATTGACTTTTAAGATACGTTAATATATATCCTACTTCTCTGCCGTGTAATTTGACAGGATTTTAAAACATGCAAATGTCTTTCAAATTGGTTTCAGAAATCTGAGTTTAATGCTGGCTTGTAATTTTATCAGATTCTTGACCATAAAGGTTCTTGTTCGGATATTTGAATGTATCTAACTAAAATTTGGCTGTCCTGAACAACTTAGTCCAATTTCTAATCACAATTTATGAGATCATTTTGTCAGCACCCGCCCACAAGCCAGGAAGTGCTTTCTGTGTATTTAATATTTGCTAAAGTCTGCATTTTTTTACTGATAGTAAATGAGACAAAATAGCATATTTGATTAAAGAATTCAAAAGTAACATGGTCTATACGGTTGTCAACTTTACTAAACTTTATGCAAAATTTTCTTCTTTATATCATTGTGGACAGTTTTTTATAGATTCTATCAACTGCAATAATTGTTGTGTTTATTGTTCAAACTGACCCACTTTAACCAGTGAGGATCCTGTTGTGTTCTTTTGACACGGTCCCGTTTAATTTCAATTGTTTCTTCTCTGTTATACACCAGAGGGCCACAGACGCCTAA
This sequence comes from Cavia porcellus, assembly GCF_034190915.1. Taxonomy (NCBI): domain Eukaryota; kingdom Metazoa; phylum Chordata; class Mammalia; order Rodentia; family Caviidae; genus Cavia; species Cavia porcellus. The sequence goes on along the minus strand of NW_026947494.1, from coordinate 73,783,271 downwards.
TGGTTCTTTGAAATGGCCATTTCTCCAGGATGTCCTGGAAGGATGGCAGTAGAAATCATGATCTCAACATTAGGTTCATTTTTCTTAAGACCTTTTGTTTTTGGCTCATTTTAGCAACAGAATTGGAGAACATATTTTCTTTTAAAAAGCTTGAGTTCCTACTGACGTTTCTAAGTCATTTTCAACATTATGATTCCCAATTGAAACATTTTGATTTTGTTTCTCTCCTTGTGCTCTTAGACATGAAACAAAATTAATATAATTACTTACTTGTCATCTGAAAAACTTACTAAATGAAGCTTAAGGATTTCACTATTATTTTTATCCTTACAGTGTTCAAAAAATGAGTACTCAAATTATTTGCTTGCAGATTCTTAATTCCTCATTCTATAAGGCTTTTGTATTATACTTGTCTTATATGATTCATTTCTTTTTAGTTCTAGGAGGTTGCCAGTACACTTAGTTGGCAGTTTCTTAGAAGATAGTAGTTTTCAGGCAAGAGATGTTTAAGTTTTGTGATATTCAATCCCTGGAGCATGGTAGAAAACTGTTTTAAACCTACCTTATAAGATGGAAGTTAAAGGAAAAAGCAAGCAAAGGAACGTTACAGGTTTTGCATGAAAATTGCATTTAGCCATTATCTAATCCATTGTATTTACCAAGTGTAATGTGATGTTTATAAAATTCCTTCCTATGTGCAAACCCTGGATGGACAGGCAATTCTTTTACTATTCAACTTTTTGAGCTTTTAAGATTTATTATTTTCTCCTTTTTGAACTTTATAACATATAGTATTTTCATTCCAACTAATACAATACCATATTGGTATTGGTACATCAATGCCAAAGTCTACAGTATATAAACCCAAATGATTCTCTAAATTGATTTTTTTCATAATCTTTAAATTTTCTTTTTCTATGTACTAGTATATATACAGTATCTTCTCGATTGATGTTTTCTTTATACAAAGCATTCTTTTCTACTCTGGCTTTCTGCAATCTGGAGTCATCTGAGGAAAGATTTACTTCGTTTGTGTCTATCTAAAACATTCAAAATCTGCTTTTACTAGACAGAAAATAGTCTATTTCTAAGGGATGCCTTCTTACTGGCTTGAGGAGTTTAGTGCTAATGCCTTGAGGTTAAATCTTACAGAGATTAAAAGACACTTTAATCTTGTGAGATTGAGACATTTCACAGTGAAGCTCCTGGCATTGCTGTCTGGCATCTTTGCAAATGGAACATCACAAAACTTAGAACTCCACACGAGTTGAGTTTCGGTGACGCAAGGGACAGAAGAGGAGAAGGAGCCCCATCATTAAAAGGTATATAGTTTTGGTGTGATGAGTTTTGACTACTATTGTACTTGGACTAGAAATGGAAAAAAATCCATTTTTTGGGGGGGTTGGTTTTTATTTTTATTTTTATTTTTTATTAGTAAATGTTTGCAGTACATATAATTATATTCATTGTAGGAAATGGGTACATGTACATAACAGGTTTCAATATCCTCCTTTTTTGGCCAGCATCAGATTCATTTATTTATGTCTTTATAGAATTAATTAGCACAATACAGATTAACAGCCAGACTAACAAGCCAAAAAAAATATGAACACATACCACCATTGCATTAAATCAGGGTATACTTTTACATACATTGTCCATGTTGGATTAGAATAACTTTTCTCTGTCTCTTTTTTCCCTATTGTCTATCTTTTATTTTAGACTTTTGATATAACTACCATGGAAATCAGAATGGATTCCTCAAAAACTTAATTATTTTTGTACTTGTATTTATATGTTAAGTTTCTCATATAAGAGAAATTCTTCGATATTTGAGCTTATGTATCTGACATTTCATTTAATGTTATGGTCTCAAGGGGCATCCATTTCCCTACAAATGGCTCAAGTTCTTTGTGGCAGAGTAGTCCTACACTCCAATGTGTATAACTACATTTTCTTCATCCCGTTATCTGTTGATAGACATATAGGCTGCTTCCTAGATTAAGTATTTGGATTATGCCACTGTAAACATGGGTATGTACACATCACTGTGGTATGTCTTTAACATTTTGGGGATGGTACCTAAAAGGGTCAAGTGAACTTTCTAATTTTAAGTTTTTGAGGAATTGCCATATTGATTTCCATGATAATTGTACTGTTTGCTCTCTCACCAACAAAGAAGGAGGATTCCCCCTTCCTGCAGCCTCCAGCCATCCCAGCATCTGTTACTGGCAGGTTTCTTGATCATGGCCATTCTTTCTGGAGATGGAATCTCAGTGTTTTAATTTGCACTTCAGAAAGAGAACCTTTTGGAGGGCTTCTCCCAAAATCTTGATTGAAACTTTAGCCACTTTCTGGGCAGTTTGTGCTTAGAGCCTCATCTTTCTTTACGTACAGTGAATCAGTGTTGTTGGCAAGATGATCTCCCTGGTTTTTCTTTAGGTGTTTCAGAGTAATAGTTTCAGGATCTATACAGAGGAAATTAAAATTGGGGGACTGTCTGGTATATCTGGTACAGATTTTACAGACCATTCACTCTAATGATCCCCACAACTGAGGAAAGCCAGAAAGGCTCTGCTCACATATAGTTAGGGTGGTGCCCAAATTACTCATTTTATTGGTTGTTATAGGAACCAATTGAAATTGAGTGGGTGAAACTGAGAACACACAAAAAGATGTTGTTCATGATCCCTCCCAGAGACTAAGACTTATGAACTAAACAGTTGAGTCTATACATGGCACCTAAGGACGGCAAAAGACAAATGGGAAAGGAAAACCGGAAGGAAGATACATGCTGATGAAAAGTTAAGAGACTCATTTAGTCTTCTTGGCTGAACTCAGGTTTTTGTCTCTTCAAATTCTTGTGGAAATTAACATCGTACATTGCATAATGATGTTTTGGCCAATGATAGGCTACATATGATGGTGGTACCATGGGTTATAAGAGAGCCAGAAAATTCCAATTGTCTTGTGACACCTTAGAGGAACACATGTTTTACAGTGATACTGGTGTCAACAGACCTTCTGAACTGCCAGTCATGTAAAAATATAATTTATAAAATACGTACAACACATAAGACTTCATGATAATAATGACTAAGTCACTGGTGTGTGTATTTACTATCATTTTTATCATTTTTAAGTGTACTTATGCTGTGTCCAGCACAGCTCTCAAAGTTCCCAATGGGGATCGATGTTGTGAAGATGGAGAAATAAAGACAAGAGTCAGAATACAGAAAGCTGAGTTCAGATGGAGCCGTCTCTTCCAGATGGGAGGAAAGGAACTGTTCAACCACTGCAGGGCATTTATTTGTACATTGGTCAAGTTGATGTCATGTGATACCCCTCTGCCTAGCAACCTGCCTGCATGGTAGCCTCAGGGAACCTCCTGCTGGAACAGTTCATTCATGTGGCTCACCTCTGGTGCTCTTTGTTCTCAGGACCTGCCTTGTTCCAGCCCTGCATGTATGATCAACCTACAGCTTCAGCTACTCCCCACACCTCCCCCTGTTCTATTTTGTAACTGCAAGTGATGGGTGGCCAGTTGAAATTAGAGCAGCTCTGTTTGGAGGACTCTTTAGAAGACCCTCTTACTCTTTAACCCTTTTTATTCTGAGTGAGATTGTTAATGATTTCCAGTCCAAAGATTTTAAGTCCTTTCATTTAGCAATATATGTCTATACAGCCCATTAATCCATAACAGTAGTCAGTTACTGGTATAGCTGTATACCAGTAATCATAAGAAGCTGTTAAGTGATTTGAGTTTCTATTATAGATAGCATCTTCCTATGGCATTGTTTTATGCCCCTTGTACTTATACTTTTCTGTAGGATATTCAAGACCAAGTTAAGGTGAGACCTGTATTAATTATAATGAATCTGTTGCTACCTGTCAAGGTCAGCTAAGTCTCCTCAGGATTTAGTGTGTAACCTCTCAGTTCTTCTGTCAGCGTCAGCATCTGCAGGGGTCACAGCCATTGCTTGACCAGGTTGCTTTTTGTGAAAGCTTGGGAGACTTTTCTTAATGACTCTCCTTAGGTAAACTATACCATTGATCACTCTCCTTTGTGGTCTCACAATCTCCTTGGTTAGAAGACCAGAGACTCACCAAGTTATAGGATGTCACAGCAGAGGTTCTCTTATGTCCTGGGTTCTCACTGACTTCAGGGGCTGGGGCCAAAATATTGACTGTCTTCCTAGCCCCTTTATCTTTGTAGGTTTGGTCTCCAAACCTCAATTTTTGAACATCCAGAAGAGAAGGTGGATGATATTACATTGTAATGGGAGCAGTGAGTTTAATATTATACAAAATAGAACCAGTATTTCCTAACCATATATGTTAGCCCACAATTGAATTCTTGTAAAATGTTAAGGACAACAGTTACATATTTTATACAGAAAATTAGAAATCAAAAACCACACATAATATTTTATGACACTCATGATGACATTTTTGTAACACATCTGAATTTTCATTTTGAAATAAAATATCCCTTTTAATCAGTCATCCCTATCTAATACATAAGATTTTACCTAACTTGTTTACCTTGAATGGGATGTATGTCACGTAAGCTTTTGTTAAAGGCAGATGTCTGACTCTGTGTATCACCATAAACAGTCCCCGTGTTACATTTTGGAAGGCCTGTACATCTGGAGGCATGAATACATTTAATACACCACGAGGTTAACAACAGTAAATTATCACAGCCTTATGAAAACCTTTGTACCTGAGCATCTTTAAATCAAAAAACTTATTGTCTAGAAAAATTAATATTTTGATGATGACCAACATAAACGTATCACAATAATATACTTTTAATTAAACTTACTGGGGTGTCTCCCACAAGGCTATGGAGATCATTGGAACTTCCCATGAAAGAACAAAAGCAGGCAGTTGCTCCTTTATTCACCAAGGAGTCCTGTCCCCACCTGAAGGGATTTTTGTTTAATTACCTTAACAATTTTTTGATGACCTATGAGAAAACAAATTTGACACCATTTTGACCAACTGGCAACTTGTATGGAAGCATGCTTTTTAAATCTATAAACCAAATTCAACTTTGAACAAATGCTCCAAAAACACAAAAGGAAAAAGGAAAAGTGAAAAAATTGTTGAGGTCAAATAAAACAAACCCAGCTGTTAACTGATTGGACAAATGGACAAAGAAGTGCACAGCTTAACAGATTGGACAGATGAATTTCTTACAAAGTCAGAATATACTCAAATATATATATATATATATATATATATTTTTTTTTTTTTGTCTTTTTTGTTTTTATTGGTACCAGGAATTGAACTCACGACTGCCTGCTTGCAAGGCAGGTGCTTATGCCGCTGAGCTAAATCCCCAGCCCCTTCTCAAATATATTTTTGACCAAATTGAAATATAATAACTGTTTTACAATTTTAGGAGTTTATAATTATGAATAGACCAGTCAGACTCTTTTTGTGGGTCAATTAGCAGAGATCTCTTACAAGAAGAATTTGGAAGAAACAAAATCTTTTATCTATAATTAATTTTTTGGTATTTTATATACTGGTAACTTTTGTGTCCTTTTCTTTCATAATAGCTTTTAGCTCAGTTATCTCTATAAACTCTGTCACCCATGCAGACTTTTGATTCTCATTTTTGGTTACCATCTCCTGGGCATTCTGGATCAATTCCTTTAATAGGCTCCAGGTCAGACGTAGCCCCATTTTTGTCTGTTGGCTGTGGTGTGGTTTCCAAGGCATCACTGTCATAAGACTGAGCGTCAGCTTCTTGAAAGATGGAATCAGCTCTTTCTTGGGGTCTGGGTTCGTGAGCTGCATAGCATCCTTTGTCACCCAAATAGGCCATTCAGCATTCTTTGGAAAGACAAAGCATAGCCTTGATCCCAGATTAGCACTGGACTCAGTCCCTTCCATTGTCCAGTATGAAGATCTTTTCAAAGGGCCCTACCTAGCTTTTTTCTTTTACCTGATTGAATTGTCTTTCTGCTGCTGTAGTTCCATTCATAGTCATATTTAAAAAGCTAATAGTATATACTGCCAAGTGAAGTCTACTATGAAGTGTAAATTTTGTAGGGAAGGATACCCCCTTTTTTACTATAGTTGAATTTTGAGCATGAGGTGAGCACTATCAAAAATTCCTTGACCTTGAGGATAAAAGGAATTCCAATGATAAGGGAAATATGGAAAGCTTTACAAAACATTTGGAAGGCAGCACTCATGTAGGCTGGGCCACTGTCAGACTTAAGAGCCTATGAGGAGCCAAGAATACAAAACGCATCTAAGCAACAAGCAATGACATGTTCAGTCACTTCACCAGTGAAGGAAGAATCAAAAATAAATCCTGAGGAAGCATCCACTGAAATGGAGATCCAGCATAGAGAGCCAAACTCAGGAAGGTTAATGACATCCATCTGCCAGAGATGATTGGGGTATAACCCTTAGGAGTTAACCCCCATAGAGAGTGAAGGAAGATGCAGTATGCATGAGGAACATTGCTTAACAATTTTTCTTTTTCTTTTGGTACTAGGAATTGAACTCAGGACCTCATACTTGCTAGGTGCTGTGCTGCTGAGCTATCTCCCTGGCCCTGCTTAACAATTTTTTGAGCCCATTCCTGGGTTAAATGAAACTGTTTGCACAAGGCAGAAGCATTTTGATGAAAGGTGGCATGGAAGGCAGAAGCCTACTGAATGGCATCTGAGGGAATAACAGTGAAAGTAGCCAGCAATCTGTCTATTGCAGCATTTTCCTGAGTGAGATGTTCTGGAAACTGGGAATGGGAATGTAAGTGACAGATAAAGCAGGAGACATGGCATGACCAAATGACAAACTGGAGAGTGTGAAATATATAAGAAAAGTCTTTCTGCCCAGTGCATATAGTATCCATTTCAGTGAAGGGCGTCACACCACAACATAAGTACTATCTGAAAATAGGTTAACTGGAGTGGATGAATAACCTCACGAGGACCTTATAACAGTCTATAATTCAGTGTTTTGTGCAGAAGAGAAACCCATATCCTGTATTTGGGCACCCAGGGCTCCCACTTGCTCCTGCCTCTGGCCATGGCTTCCACCTCACCCCCAGGGATGGTCTTCATCTCCAGTGCCCCCCACCCCAGGGGACTTGGCAGTTGCTGCCTCTGCAGCCACAGCTGCCTTTTTTTTTTTTCCTGATTGAAGCTGCTGCAGCTCCTGCAGCCCCAGGTGTGCTGTAAGCACCATGATGTAGCAGGATAGCAGTTTAAAGACTCATTTGGACCCTGGCAAAGTTTGCACCACAACATGCAAGAGACAGGGCTGGCCAGGCATTTGCCCCTCCACAGTTCACAGTGGCATAGTCATCCACTCTGCAGCCTCTGGGCACTCAGTCTGACCTGCCATGCTGAGCTAGGTGAGGTTGTGCTTTCTCAAGGAAGTTCTTCCTGCTGTAGCATCCCCATTTTGGGGAGGACCAGGCCAGGTCCTGCTGGGAGTTTCCTGGAATAGGTCAGCGCTTCATATCAGTTTTGGATTTATAATTATATGCCCAATGACATCCTCATCTTCACTTTGCTGGAAGATGCTAGAAGGTTTTGTGGAAGGGATAGATAATGGCTGTGTTGCCCTTACAGATGCAGCAGAACAGCCTCAGGCAAAATGTTCCTTGCTCCTGCAGCTGAAATAAGCAACCTTGTTCTTTCCCCTTCCTTTAGCCTGTGGTTGAATAACCTCAATGATAGTTGTTGCCAAGGAATCCCCTTGTACTTACAGGGAGCCAATGACTGTCGAAATCTGAATCATCTCACATAGCATAGCCCACTTTTTTCTGGACTTGTAAAGACTCTTTCCATCATTTATTTGCATTTTCAAAGGCTGGTTGTTGAGAACGAAATTAAAGGATGACTATTTTACAAATGATGAAAATCTCAGTCTGTGAAGCAGCATAATGTCCCTGAACTGAGAGGGTGAAAGTAACTGTGCACAGTTAAGGCTGTGAATCTGAAGCCTCAGTGAAACAATACTGTAGTGGAGAAGGGTTTTTGTTTTTTTTTTTTTTTTTTTTTTTTTTTTTTTTTTTTTTTTGTCCTCCACAACTCCTTCCTTAGCTGATTGAGCAAAGCTAGAGGGTTTAATCTCTACTGGAAGAGCTACTGTTCTGTCACCTTTTTCCACTCAGGACTTGGTTTTAAAATAGTGCTGCTGGGCAAGGAATTTAGCTCAGTGACATAACCTGGCAAGTGCGAGGTCATGAGTTCAATTTCTGTACCAAACAAACAAATAAAACAAAATGAAATAAAATAGTGATCCAAGCCAAGCCTCTGTGGTCATCTCAAAAAGAGTATGACCATCAAGATACTCCCTCATCTAGGTTCACAGCAAAAAGATAAATACAAGGGCTGGGGATAGAGCTCAGGGGCACAACACCTGCCTGGCAACCACAAAGTTGTGAGTTTGATCACTGGTACCAGAAAAAAAGGTAAATATGGAAATGAATAATACAACAAGCTTTTCTATATACACCTGTGGTTCTTGAGAACCTGTTTGTCCCATGTTTTATACCTTATGATACCAAATCAACACACGTCTGTGATCAATACTGATCTTCTTGCCCCTTGTTTTGCTCAGATTACAAGATATAGTCATGAAAAAATGATCAAAATTGAAGGCACAAACTGTTGTTTTTGATGAACTGACAAAGATTAGTAATATAATTATTAAAGAGGCTAACTCTTGTAGTGAACATATTTGGCCCCTTTGTCAAAGATGAGGTGGCTGAATGTCTTTGTAGCTGTGTCTGCATCTTCTGACCTGTTCCACTGATCCACAAATCTGGTTTTCTGCTTTGTTTATGTTTTGTGCTTTTTTGACAGTATCATGCTGATTATATCACTGTAGCTTTGTAGTATAATTTCAATTCTGGGATTGTAATGTCTCCTTCCTTGCCTTTGTTGCCCAGGATTGCCTTAACTATTCTAGGTCTCTTCTGTTCCCAAGTAAATTTTAGGAATGCTTTCTCTAATTTTGTGAGGCAATGCTAATGATATTTTGATCAGGATTGCATTAAATCGGTATAAGGGTTTTGGGAGTATGACCATTTTCATTCTTCCTATCCATGAGCAAGTATATCTTTCCATTTTGTGATTCCTTTTCAACCTCCTTATTCAGAGTACTGTAATTTTCAATATATACATCTTTATGTCCTTTCTTAGGTTGATTCCTAAGTATTTTATTTTTTTGGATGCTATTGTGAAAGGTGTGGTTTCCCTAATTTCTCTCATTGTGTTTGTTTGTATACAAGAATGCTATTGAATTTTGAGTGTTAACTTTGTATCTAGCTATGCTACTGAATTTGGTTATTAACTCTAGTAGTCTTTTGGTGGAATTTTCGGGGTTTTCTATGTAGAGTATCATATCTTTTGCAAATAATTTCTTCCTTTCCTAACCTTATTTTTAAAATTTCTCTTTCTTGTCTAATTGCCCTGGTTAACATTTCCATAACTCTACTGAACAGTAGAAATGCTGATAATGGACAGCCTTATCTGTTTCCTGATTTTAGAATGAAAATTTTTGGTTTTTTTCCATTTAGTATGATGTTGACTATTGATTTATCATAGATGGCTTTTATCAGATTGAGACAAAGACTATCTATTCTGGTTTTCTCTGGGGTTTTTATCATGAATGAATGTTGAACTTTATCAAAAGCTTTTTCTGCATCTACTGAGATGATTATATGATTTCTGTCTTTGGCTCTGTCGAAATGGTGTATTATGTTTATTGATTTGCATATATTGAGCCTTTCCTGCATTCCTAGGATGAATTCCACTTGGTCGTGGTGTATAATCTTTTTGATTATTTGATGCATTCTGTTTGCTGGTATTTTATTGAGGATTTTTGCATCTATGTTCAGTAGGTAGATTGGCCTATAGTTCTTTTTGTTTGGGTCTTCTCTGATTTTGGTATCAGAGTATACTTGCCTCCAGGAATGAGTTAGGGAAGATTTCTTCCCTTTCAATTTTTTTGAAGAGTTTGAAGAATATTAGCCTTAAATCTCCCCCAAATTTCTTTTTTTTCACTTCATTTCAATTCTTTATTTATTGTATTCTTCTATACATTTTTAAATTTTATTTTGAAAGTAGTAAAATACAACAGAATAAAGCCAACTAAGATTGTACAGTGAAATTGGTACAGAACTTCACAGTAGGTTACCAGGATAACAGTAATAGTTATCACAGTATATTTTGTTATCTTTACAATAGTTGTTCTTTCAATCACGTATATCAAAATACAATGAAATACAGAACATTACAGAACTTATCAAAACAGAATATTGAATAGGGCAGTACCACTAATCAGAATAGAGCAAAACAGTAATAAAAATATTTGCCTTCAAAGAGATGGTAAAGGAAATCCCCCTTATTTGCTATGATCAACCTCCCAGGAGATGCTGAGATTTCTGTTTCCCATTTGCTAACAGGGGGACAGAAGAAGGCGAGTAGGGGAATTAGGATGTTTGACTCTAGGCTGTGCACCAGTAGGTTCACTACTGCTTATCAGGGAGGCAGACTAGTTGCTGGTTTCCCAGCTTCGTAAGTTCCAACTTGATGTGGATCTCAGAAGACACTGGTGTATCTCCCCCTGGAGGGGCCGTAGTCTGCCACTTACCAGGGAGGGGAGCTGCTTACTTGGTTTTCCAGTGTCCTAAGTTCCAACATGGCGTGGATCTCAGGAGACACTGGTGGTTTTCCCCCTGGAAGGGCTGCAGCCGGCCACACCACAGCCACTTACCAGGGAGGGGAAGTGTTTGCTTGGCTTCCTAGTGTCTTAAGTTCCAACATGGAGCCAATCTCAGGAGACACTGGTGGTTCTCCCCTTGGAAGGGCCACAGTCTGCCACATCACCGCCACTTACCAGAGAGGCGAGCTTCTTGTTTGGTTTTCCAATGTCCTAAGTTCCAACATGGCATGGAATTCAGGTTCTCCCCCTGCAAGGGCCACCTCCCCCAAATTTCTTGAAGAAACAATTGTGAGTACATCAGAATCTGAGCTTTTCTTTGTTGATAAGGTTTTTTTTTTATTACATTTTCAATTTCATTAGCTGGTATTGGATTATTCAGAATATCTTCTTGATTTAGCTTTGGTAATGCATATGTTTCTAGGGATCAGTCCATTTCTTCTATGTTTTTCATCCTATGTGAGTCAAGATTTTTGAAGTAGGTATTGATTATCTGAATTGCCTCAGAATTTGTAGTGATTTCATTCTTTTCATTCATCATTGCATATATTTGAGTTTTTTCTTTACTTTTCTTGATAAGGTTGGCTAGGGTTTTATCAATTTTTTTATACTTTTAAAGAACCAACTTTTGATTCATTAATTATTTATATTGTTTTCTTAGTCTCAATTCCATTAATTTCTGCTCTAATCTTCATAGTTTCCTTCCTATTATTAACTTTGAAATTGACTTACTCTTCTTTTTCTAGAAGTTTGAGGTGCAGTATTAGGTTGTCTTTCTTCTATTTCCCTGATGTGAGAATTCATTGCTATATATTTCCTTTTTAAGACTGCTTCATTGCCTCCAAATAGGCTATGGTATGCTGTATCTGAATTTTCTTTCTTTACTTTTTTTTTTTTTTTTTTGTCTTTTCCCTTTTTACCGGTACCAGGGATCGAACTCACAACTGCCTGCTTGCAAGGCAGGCGCTTATGCCGCTGAGCTAAATCCCCAGCCCCTGTATCTGCATTTTCAATTGACTGTAGATATTGTTTAATTTCTTCTTTAATTTCATCTGTGACTCACTGGTTATTTATTGGGGTGTCATTTAAGTTCCATGAATTATGGAGTTTTTGCCATTAGTTTAAAATTTCATTGCTTCTATGGTCAGATAATATGCATGGAATAAGTTCAATTCCTTTGCATTTACTTAAACATGTTCTATTGCCTAGTATGTGATCTATTTTAGAGAACTTCCTGTGTGTAGCTGAATAGAATGTATATTCTGATGTTGTTGGGTGGAACACTTTGTAAATGTCTATTAAGTCCATTTATTCACATATTTGATTTAGTTCTGTTATGTATTTGCTTTTTGTCTAATTGATCCATATCTTTGTGACAATGGGGTATTAAGTATCCCTGTTACAATTGTGTTATTGCTTATTTGATTTTTCATGCCTATTAATATTTGTCTTAGGTGGATGTTCCTGTATTTTGTGCATATGCATTTATGGTTGTTATCTCTTCCCCTTGAATTTTTCCCCTAACAAGTATGCAGTGATCTTTGTTATCTCTTTTGATCATTTTTGGCTTGAAGTTTACATTGTCTGCAATCAGAATAGCTACACTGCTTTTTCCTGAGTTCCTGTTTCATGGAGTATTGCTTCCTTCTTTTGAGTTTCTTTCTGAGTTAAATGTGTTTCTTGTATGCAGTATATTTTTGGATATTGTTTCTTGATCCATGCTGTCAATCTGTTTCTTTTGAATGATGAATTGAGGTCATTTACATTGATATTTATAACATATGTATTGACATATCTTTGTCATATTATTTTCTTTTATTAGTTCCCTGCATTCCCCCGTGTTAATTGCTTGCTCTGCCTGGCGGTTTCTTTCTGTTGTTCTGAGATTGTGGCTATTGTTATCTCTATTTAGAGTATCTTTTAGTACTCTTTCTAGGGTTGGTTTGGTAGGTGTGATTTTCTTCAATTGTTTTTCTTATGGAAGTATCTTATTTCTCCATTTATTTTGAATGATAGTTTTGCAGGGAACATCAATCTGTGTTAGAAGGGTTTCCTTTTTGGGGCTTGAAACACTTAACTCTAAGTTCTTCTTGACTTGTGGGTTTGTGTTGAAAGTTGGCCATGATTCTAATGGGCTTTCCTTTATAGGTGATCTGTTTCTTTCTCTAACAGCTTTTATATTCTATTTTTGTGCTGAATTTCTGGGATCTTGATTATTATATGTCCGGGTGTAGATTTATTTTGGTTATAACTGTTTGGGGTTTGATATGCCTCACTTATCTATATGTCAGATTCTGTTCCCATGGTTGGTATATTTTCTGTTATTACTTCTGCAGATAGTTTTTTTTAAAATATCATTTGTGTTTACTCCTGCTTTTTCATTGACACCTCTTAACCTTATATTGTTTTTCTTTGCATCATCCCGGAGCTGTTGAATTGTTATTTCATACTCCCTTGTTATTTTTAAGAGATCTTTCCTTTCATGATCACTAGCCACAATCCTATCTTCAAGGTCTGAAAGTCTATCTTCAGTTTCATTAAAGTGGTTTCGCCAGTTTTCAATAGAATTTTTAATTTCCTGGATATCTCTTTAAATCTATTTTATGCATTCTATTTCTTTTCTATATTGATCATTCAGGGTTTTCATGATTTTCCTGTGTTTTTTTTTTTAAATAAATCTAAGTCTTCTCTAGCTATGCTCAGCAATTCCTTCATTAAGGTTGTCATTTTTTTTTACCTGAGAGATTATTTCTGATCTTATTTTCCTCTATAGCCTCATGAATTTGTTTCTTTACTTCACTTGCTAACTTTTCAGAAATTTCAGGTGTGTGTCTTCCAATGTCTTTTAATGGTGATTATCTTGTTCTGAATGGGCTCAAAGTCTGAGATTGCATTTTGCTTTTTTGTCTTGTCATTTCTACCTCTAGGTTCATATACTAGCCTTTTCCATCTTGCTGCTCTCACCTGTCCATTGTGTATATCTTAGTCAGAGTCTACTATGTGGTTGTCATTTACCCAGTTACCAGGTTCCACAGTGTAGGGGAGAGGCAGTCACCTAAATTCTTCCTGCAGGGCCAGCTGGGTGAGCCCTGGATTCTTCCTGGATTTTTCCTGAATAGCCCAGGATTATTAATGTGAACCAATGCTTGGCTCATATTGTTACTGCTCCTTCGGACTTTTGTAGGCCACCAGACCTATCTGTCTATGGTGTACCCCTCCACTGGGCCTTACTGTGTCACTGGAGTCTTGCATGCCCACCTACGATCCTCTGGGTGGAGGGAGGCCTCAATCACACTTTTGCTGGCCAGCCAAAGCCCTCTGGGTTGGGTATGTACTCTTATTGGCCTGCTGAGGCCCTCCAGGTCAGGGAAGGGCTCTGCTTATTTTTTTATTTTAACTTATACTTCTCTATTCTATTTTTAATCATTAGAATTTATTCTGTTTCCATATTTATATCTCCCCTCATCAATATGTTATTTATTTACTTATTGGTACCAGGAATTGAACTCATGACCTCATGCTTGACAGGCAGGCACTTATGCTGCTGAGCATCCCCCGCCCTGACTACATTATTATTGCCAAGGATATTTATAATATTTGGATCTAGTTTGGGCCATTCATTTCCTACATCATTGTCCCATGTTATGACACAAAGTTGGGGAGTATATCATTTGAATTATTACTAACTGTCAGTAGGAGAGAGAAACAGAGAGAACTGGTTTGGTTCATAAAGGGAAAGAGACTTAGGATGATATTTCAATGTAGATAAAGGATACCAGGATCACCCTCATTCAGTTTACTCTAATACATAGTAAACTCCTGCGTTGAGATTGATTCTTAGGTTCTAGACAAATCACAACACAATTTACAGAAACTTAAGCAAAGAGAAACGCATCAAAAGATTTTGCAGGATCTCAGATTCTAGGAACCTAAAGAGCCATGGCTAGAGGAGAGGAGAACCAAGACTCATTTAGTGAACTAGTAAGTGGGAGACACTACAACAGCCCAGCTGAAAGGTACAGCAAGGGTACCACCGCAGCCATTTCTTAGTCTCAGAATGGAGTCACTTATCAACCATTAGTCACTTACTAGCTTCTTAGTCTTCAGAATGGCAGTCACAGGATCACAGTGCTTTGGCTCTAAAGCTCTAAAGGGGTGGCTGAAAGCTCAGACAAGACAACAAGAAGCTGTAAAGTGCTTCTAAGTGAAAAGGTTCTAGTCAGTGCAAGACAAATTAAGAAAAAGAGGCATACAGATTGGAAAGAAGTAAAACTCTGTAAAGTTAGATGAAATGATGTATATAAAGAATTTTAATGAATCTGTAAAACTTACTAGAAATAATAAATTTAGTAAAGTAGCAGGATATATGTTCACTATATTGGTGATTAATTATACAATAACACCAGAAAACATGTAAACAAGGATGAATTTAACAAAATATATGTAAGAGCTGCACACTGAAAACTATAAAACCTTGCTTAAAGAGATTAAGGAAGACCTGCATGAATGGGGTAAACTTCAATGAGTTTCTCTACTCCACCAAGCAGCTCCTTTGGCCTTCACATTGAGCTTTTAACTGCAAATAATCACTTTCAGAATTACTCATCTTTTTGTCAGAGTCTACTGTACCTAGTAATAGTTACACAATTTCACTGTACTTACAGTTAATATTTTCCTTATATTTCTCAAATGTCTGCTAGAATTCATGGTACCATAACATCCCAGTTCATCTCAGGTGGAAGTTTTAAGAATTGCTCTATCTTGTACCTGTACCTATCTGTCTTGATTACTTTTCTCTCACTGATGGGGCAAAATACCCAACACCCAAAATTAAAGAAGGAAAGGTTTGTTTAGCTCACTGTTTGTGGAGGTTTCAGTCCATAATCAGCTGGCTCCAAGGTCAATTGACATGGCATCAGGGAAATACTTCAAGGCAGCAGCCAGAGCAAAACAGGGAAAGAGCAAGCCTCTTTTCTCTCCTTATATTGTACACAGGTCACCCCCTCACCAGGACTGCTGTAGCACTCATAAAATCTTGCTCTCCTCTTGCACAGGATGAGGATATTTAAAAAGAACCCTGGCTCCCTGCTGAGTCTCTTACTTCTAAACTGCTCAAGTTGACATAATGTGTCAACCATAATGCTATATTTTATCTCTTTTGAGGAAGTCCTCAAAAGAGGGTAGGGTGATCCAATGCAATATCCCATCTTAGCATCTGCTCTTTCACTAGTGATTCAACTGCAACAAGCTGGATTACTCAGGAAATAGTCTGACATGGTGTTGTCAGGATTTGCAAGGAAAATAGTTTAATTCAGGACACACAATTTATAGGATTATTTTATAATAGTCACCCAAAGAGTCAAATTTAAGAAGTGCAGGAAATCTGTCCAAACACTAAAGACCCCAAAGAATCCAGATGAGGGCCTGGATCCCAAGGAAACGTCCTGCATGAGTTCAGATGAAGACCTAGAGCCCATGACAATGCCTCTCATGAGTCCAACTGGAGGCCTAGAGCCTGTGACAATGACTCATAGAAGTCTATTTCATGCTCTAAGTCAGTGGTGGAAGCCAGAAAGGCTGTGCCAGGGATATGAAGGATCCATGCCAGCAGGCTGAAGGTTCTGCACTGAAGCCAAGAAGTGACACTCAAAATAAGGACCAGAGCTCCCCCAAAAAGTACCACTGCCACCTTCAATGACAACAAGGTCCCTGGCTCCTCCAACGATAACAGCTGAGTTCCTATCAGGAAGCCAGAGAAACAAGCTTCTCCTGGAGATTGAACAGCACACTATCTTTCCCTCCGGAGTCAGGAAGTGGTAAAGACCAGAGCTCCCCAAAATGAACCACAATCATTCTCAGCGACAAGGTCCTGAGCTCCTCCAATGACAACAGCTGAGTTTATATCAGGGAGCCAGCATGAAGAAGCTCCTCCAGGAGAACCAATGTAACGGGAGAACCAATACCACTAAACTCTTCCTCTCTAGTTCTCCATTTTATTTTGGCCACAATCCTCATGTGGGCCATCCACACTCAGGATCACACTGATTCAGTTCAGCTGGTATTACAAATTGACCATTAATTATCAGTCCATCATACATGGGGATTATTATGTAGGCTGTTTATTAGCAAATATTCTTGGGATCAACATCTATGCAAGGAGAGAGAAGGGAAAGAGGCAGGACTGGACAGATCAATAAATCAAGCTGTCTTACTGAGGGCTCCTACTGACCACATGGAGGACTCTGGAGCTAGGATAACCCTTCAAGAGATACTTGGAACTTGCTATAGGAAGTGTTCTTAAGGGACCAATGTTCCTAAGAAGCATCTCAGCATCTTTCTTTGTGGAGATTGGAAATGCGAAATCTTCATCTTACTTGCTGGGGTATGTGATTAGATTGAAATTTCCCCAGGGGATACTGCAGATCAGCAGTGACAGAGTTGCTCATCTAGCTGGAGAGGCATTTGAATATCAGTCATGGGACCAACTGGAACAATGTTTAACCTTTTAAGAAAGCTGGCTGTCAATGTGGTTATACTGCTGGAAAGTGGCAGCTACCTGGTCATCTGGCCTCTTCATCTTCTGAAAGCAGATGCCCATTGGGAAGTCAGAGAGTGAGCAGAAGTTCGAATTCAAGGGTTTCGATTTAAGCCGATCTGTGGTTGAGCAGGAG
Source organism: Cavia porcellus (assembly GCF_034190915.1). Lineage (NCBI taxonomy): Eukaryota > Metazoa > Chordata > Mammalia > Rodentia > Caviidae > Cavia > Cavia porcellus. The sequence goes on along the minus strand of NW_026947494.1, from coordinate 73,765,896 downwards.
ACAGTAAATGGAAACTAATCCACACAGCTTTTCTTTTCCTTCATGAATAGAAAGCGTTTTTTCTTTATGTTGCTCAGAGATTAACTGAATCAGTTTTCCCCAGACTTTAAATTTTTTTTGACTTTTATGTTATTTTTTGATTCACATGTATAAATTCTACATATCAATGGGATTTGGTGTGAAGTTTCAACATATGCATACAGTATGTACTAATCAAAACCTCCATTTTTCCAGCTTCCACCTCCCACTTCTAAATGGTGAACATCTCTTTTCCACATTTAGATCCACTCTTTTTGAGAAGTTTAGGAAGGTATTTTATTTGAAATCTGACTCATGAAATCTTATTAGACCATGATCATCTAAGGACACAACATGTAAAACTTAGAGACTGTGTCCACTGGCCCTCTTCATCCTGCAGTGTTGAGGAACAATCAAGGGAATGCTGGATGTACATATGTTTGGGCCTTGGCAGCAGCTCCTCAACAGATTAGTGTGATGCTTACACATAAGACCCCTGACCACTGTGTGGATACTCGGTACTGGACCTGATGAGAAACAGATTCACACACACAGGGCTGGGAAGGCAGAGTCGAAACTTCCTTCATTGGTTCTCAGTAGTTTTAAATTCTGAGCAAATGTCCCAAGATATTTCTTTACATTATATGAGAGGTTACATTAACATTATAGCAGTTAATTCGGAAAAGTGGTTGAGCTACTGATTATCTAGAACTGTTTGTTTAGTTGAAAACAAATTTTGGCATGAGAGGCACAAAGACTGAGGAGCTAAAGCCTTGGGGGTGGGAGATGTGGGGTGCAATTATCATTAGATAAACACTAATTCTGACATGGTGAGATACTTGGGGTTTGTGCAGTTCTGTGATTCCGAGCTGATCCTGCAAATTTCACTGCTACCAACTGGTTTTGAGTTCTATAATTTTAGGAAATTTATGATTTAATAGCAATTATAATATACTGAAAAAGATTATTTTCCAAATTTTAAATCACTTAACGCCTTTGCTTGCATTCATCGAACAAAGACTGTGACACTATATATACAGCAGTACACATCCCAGGGCCACCTCTGCTCCCCTCTAGGAGCTTTTTGGAGTAGGTGGGGGAGAGGCCATGTGGGACCCTCCACAGGGGGGTTTTGTTGAGAGAAAACCCTAAATTTAGCCTCACTATCATCCTGGAGAGGTCTTTCAGGAGCTGTTCTGAACTGAGATGAAAGCGAAATTGGATTCACACAAGTAAAATGGTAAGAATTCGTATTTAGAGGGCTGTTCTCTACCTGTCTCCAGATGCGTGAATTCATATATCAGGATGAAATACTTTACTTTATGATCATAGAAAAGTCACTAACTTGGTTTAAACAATAAAGGTGATGAATTACTTTACGAAACAAGAAATACCGTATTAGGAGTCAGAGCTGTTAGGGTACTTAATGTCACATAAGGGTGCCACTTTATGCTTGCAAGATGCCTGGAGACTCAGGCATGTTCACATCCAGGGTAGAACACCGGAGGATAGAAGAGCCAGCTTTTCTGGAACTAGTTCATCCCACTCGTTTGATAGTCAGACAACTAGGTCATCTGATTGCCATCAGCTGCAAAGATAGCTGCAAACAAACAAAGAAAGTTAAATATGTAGCTTTTTTTTCTGAAAGCTCCTAGATTAATGCCAGGCAGGAGTTGGGAATGCTTGCATGGTTGCATAGAACACCGTGTCTGCTTTTGAGTGTATTTTCAAGTACGGATCCTTCTCAGTGTGCTTTTAAATCGTTGTAGATCAAAGAGAGAAAGGTACTGTGGGAGCATTCAGCAGGGAAGCTGAGCCTGGTCCTAGGAGGGCATTCCTTGAAGAAATGACATTCAACACAAAAATCTGACATCTGTGAAGACTCAGGGAAAAAAAGAGTATGTTGGTTCCAAGAATTGATAACAGTACTCTGCTAGAGAACATCATAAGAACTGTGGAGAACTTTTAAACTGAGAATGAAGGAAATATAAAGGCAGGATCTCAAAAGGCCTTTTAAGCCATTTCAAAGAATTTTCTATTACTAAATAATAACAGAGACTAATAGAAACCAAAGATTAAGCCCTAAGTGAAAAAGATTTTTTTACTGCAAAGCAGAGATGCCTAATCCATCCAGAAGGCTGTTGGGTTGGCGTGAGGTCTGGAGAGATAAGATAGGGTGGTCTTGGTGAAAAGACCATAAACTTCCCACTGCAGAGAAGGATGGCACAGGTCGGAGTGGGGCTCACTGACGGGTGGTGTCTGGCTTGTGTGTGAGCTAGTGCTAGACTTGTGGGAAGTGCCTGCTGTGCTTTTGGACAGCAGTCTCTTTGCCACAGCTCAGTTTGGAGAATGCTGCCTGGTTAGGCCTGTACAGGAATGGGAGATGGGCCGTGACTCATCATCACTACCTGCAGCAAAGTGTGAACCCAGAAGGGCATTCCAGCATGATCTGATTTGCATTTTGAAAGAATCATTTGGTAGCAATAGGAGAACGGATTGGATGCAAGCAAGAGTGGAGGAAGGAAGCCTGTGGGGGATGGGTTCTAGCATCCTCAAACTGCTCTGAACCAGCTGGGGCTTCCCCAACTGCAAGATTGTGGGCCTGTAAAATACTCCTAGGGATTAGCATAATTTCAGAGCTTTGTTGTTCTAGGTCCCGCTGGGAAAGAGTGGGGATGAGTTGAAGAGACAGACCCTGACTTCACAGAGTGTTCCTTAAAATGTGGCATCAAACTTCCTACCCGCTAAGTTCAGGAGCAGAAGGGACATGCAGAAGACCACAGCGAGTTGTCCTGAGAATGCTGAGGGCGCGAGCAGGCCAGAAGAAGCTTCAGTGAGTGTGCGGTGCCACCAGCCGGGGGACCAGATGGTTCTGGACACATTTGGATGCCTCATTCCCACCTGATGTGGGCTTTCCTGCCATGAGCAAGCTGGACTTGGATTTCTTGATCAGTCTGTACCAAATGGGTCAAGAAATAGAAAAGTTTCTGAAAGGACAGAGAAAGAAAGGAGCAGGGAGGAGCTGAGGGAGAAGCTGCCCACTGTTTCCATGTTCTGGGTGGGTGTTTGGGATTGCAAAGGGTGGCCTGATGGTCTGTCATAACGGCCCTGTCACCAATGATGCCAGTCTAGTCCACTGTTTATCCTTGAGGACTCCTCTTGATATTAACAGAATAATTTTGATTTTATCATGTGAGATTGTGGCTGAGTACAGTGTAGCCTCTTCTGGTTTGTAGGTTGGTGCAAGTTTGAGAACAGCAGTTCTCAAACTTTTTTTGGCTCAGCATCTCTTTACATTCTTAAAAATTAATCAAGACCACCAAAGAACTTGATTCTTACGGGTTATAGCTAAGATATTTAAAAACCTATTAGAAAAATCTTTTAATTAGAAATTAAAAGTACAAAAATTTAAACATATATACTGATGCTCCTTGATGGACAGTGGGGTTACATTCTGATAAACTCATTGTAAATTGAAAATATTGTCAGCTGAAAATATATTTACCCCACTTAGCCTACTAAACATCTTAACTTAGGAACACAGCACACTGTAAAGTCCCGTTTGTTTCCTTTGCAACTGCATGGCTGATGGGAACTGTGGATTGCTGAAGATCTAAATGCAGATCAGTAACCTGGGGAAAGACTGAAGTTAAAAATATCAACTCTGGTGTCCACTGATTGTATATTTCTTTTGCGCCACCAAGAAGTAAAATATCCTAAATTGAGCAATTGCTCATGGAGGGTTCTCTGTACTTTCTTTGAAATAATACATTTGTAAATACATACGTATAAAAATAACCATAAATTTTCATTTGACCAAGTATTTTAATAAAAATCTATTTTCAAAACAAAAATTTTTTTGAGAAGACCAGTGTATCACTAACTAAAGGTCAAGTTTAATGGAAGACAATCAGCTTTTCATACACCCTTCTGTATTCAGTCTATTGGGATTTGTTGTTTTCGTTGAATACTGAGAAAAACTTGTCTCATTATAAATTGAAAATATTGGTTTTTTTTAAATTAGTGTTTTCAAATAACTGTGGGCATTCTGCTTTGATGCTATACCCAAAGTTAGCAAGTAGTGGTTTTTAAAGTGTTCATGGTTTCTTAAGATGTTTTGTACTCTGCTACATTAAGATCCATTGGTCTCTCCTCTCCACTGAGTGGATAATTTACATATGCATGACTTGTAACATCATTTTGTCATTTGGGAATGATGACATTTGGTTATTTGGAAAATGTTAGTTCACCAAGGTATGCAAATCCGCCAGATATTGACATACTTCCTTATGCAAAATAAAGAAATCAAATTTGTCAATATCACCATTGATCTTAAGAAAATACTAGGAGACCATCAATGTGCTCTGCAAATCTTTTTCAAATTTTGAATATTTTCTTTAAATCTCAAAATTTATAATAAGCAAAAAATACTTTTGCTTTATTGTTTTCCTAGATGAAATAAACTCACTTCATTCCTTTTTGAGGAAACATTGCTAAGTATCTATATCTGATTAACCATCATTAACCTGTTCTTTCCAGTAAAACAGTGTTTGATGAAAGAAGAATCAAACTTTAACAACTGTGGAAATGCCAGTCTTTGGGAAAAAAAATCACTCATTGGTGTGCACCAGATATGCCTTGCACAGACATCCTATTTAATCACACAAAACATTAAAGTAATATGTATTCAAGGATTGAAATTTCATAAAAGGAAAACCTGTTAGTGCTTCCTCAGAGACATCCATAAGCGAAGCTGCTTCCTGAACGCTGGCCTTGGGCGTGGTGGAGGTGGTGATGGAGAGGAAAACACCCACTCCTGTTATAGTTTTGTGCTATGGGCTTGCTTTGAGCTAAGGTGCCTGCAGTGGAGCCCTCTTTGCTTTGGTATAATAGGTGTGAATACTTAAAGTGAAAAAAACAAATACAGTTTTGATCTTGTAGATTTCCTGAAAGGGATTTCAGGGATCCAATGGACCGTGTTCCATAAATTGTGAGTCACTGGTGCAGAGAGAAAAAAGAAGAGCTGTAAGCCTAGGACTACTTCAATTGTTAGAAACTGAGTGAAGGAGGAAGATTCAGAAAAAGAAGTGGAGAAAAAGAAGCTAAGGAGGTAAAAAGAGAGCCAGGAGGAAGTGTCCTCAGAGGCAAAAGGACATCGCAGTGGTGGGGAAGTGCGCCCGACTGAGGTGCTGAGTGAGTCCACAGTTGTATCAGGTGTCTTTTGTTTTCTGGATTCTGATGCTTTGATATGTGGGCCTTGCTGAGAGAATGCGAATCCCCAGGCCAACCCATTGCTAAGCTTTTCAAATACCTATTCAGAGTCTACCAAGAATCCTTGCCCCTACTGCCCCAAACCTTGCCCTGTCACACACCTGGACACTGTCCCATTATCCTGATAACCCAGAGTCAAGTCACAGATGGCCAGGGAGAGTTGTATATCCCCGAACTTCCTAAAATGACTCAAAGGAACCCATCTGTGTTTACACTATCTCCCCTTCCAGTGGTAGTGACCACATAAAGGGTGTCACCCTCAGGTGTCCTCCTCCCTCTTGCTCCCAATAAATGCTTTATGACTTGGCATGCCTCACACTTTAGAAACTAGAAGCAACAAACCATCTTTTCAATGGTGACTGCATTTAGATCTGTTGGCCTTATCATAGCTCAGAATTTCTATTAATACAGTATATCTTAAAATAATGGTGATACTGAGATAGACGACTCTTGGAATATTTTGTCATAAAGAATAGAAAGTGGGGGAAAGCTGGAGGGAAGTATTACATCAAGACATTAGAATGCTCTGTATACTGATGTTAATGATCTTATCAGAGGGGAACAGTAAGGATTCACAGTGAGTCTGATCCAGTGCAGAGATACAGCAGCTTATCTTAGGTGTGAGCTTCGTTAATTTTTTTAAAGGAAGACAAAATGTACACGGAGGCTGGTTGATTAATGTGGTGGTTGAAAGACTTAAGACCTTCTCTTCCATTTTCTTTTTATTTCCTCAGTAAAATCCGAGCCAAGACCAGCAGCTGGGACCAGGTAGGGGAGGAATATGTGAGAGATGCAGGAGAGGGGAGCTATAGACCCGGAGGGTCAGAGAGTGAACTGATCAGGACAAAGAAGTGAGACTGTAGACAACTGAGGACCCATTTCAGGTTCATGTTGTGAAGCTTAGGAGAGGTGGTCTCACTGGGCATTTTCACAAGGAAGAGACAAAGGGAAAACAAAGGATTTTAAGTAAACTTTTTTAAAAAACAGTTTTAAGATTTACAGAAAAATCTGAAAATAGTACAGGAAGTTCCCAGATACACTGCATACAATTTCCCCTGTTAGTAACAGTTTACTGGAACATGGAACATTTATTATAACCAATAACTAATACTGATACATTCTAAAAATGCAAGCTGGGTCTGATTTCCTTAGTTTTTACCTAATGCTCCTTTTATTTCCAGGATTTCACTCAGAAGACCGCATCGCATTTAATTACATGTCTTGATAGACTGTTCTCTTTTAGGTTGGCTTTTTTCCCCCGAGACATGGTCTTGCTGACGGGTTCAGCATGTCTTGAACTTACCGTATAACCAAGGCTAGTGTCAAACTCACGGTGATTCTCCTGCGTCAGCCTCCCAAGTGCTGGGATTATGGGTGTCTACCACCATGCCTGGTTAATAGACTGTTCTTGACTATGATAATTTTTTTAGATTATCCTCATTTCTGATGACATTGGCAATTTTGAAGAGTCTGCCCAGGTATGTTTAGAATGTGCCTTGTTTGGGATCTGTCTGCTGTTGTTTTCACAATTAGGCTGTGGGGATGGGTTTTACAAGGACGATCATACAAGCAGCATGCCATTTTCGTTACATTACATCAAAGACATATCTATGAAAATGACTGAACAATGTTGTAGCAATTGTAATTCTGAAATAAACAATCACAAACCATAATCCTAAAAATCATAGTTTAGAATGTAGAAATCCTGAAAGATCGAAATCCCAAAAGGTTAAACTACTGAATGTTAAAATTTTGAGTTTAATATTCCTTTTAGGTTTTTTTTTTGTTTTCCTTTTACTCTGTCTTCATTTTTCCAGGTTTTCTCCACTATGTAAATTGTTGGGATTATTTCTTATAATTTTCTGTGCCATGTATTTCATATCTGCACTATTTCCAATACTGGAAAAATAAATTATGTAAAGACTTCTAGAAAGTTCCTATTCATTTTACGCATTTTTTGGGTAAACTTGGTTCTGCGGCAGGGCATTGCAATCATCTAGACTTTGTGTGCAAGTATTGTGTATCTCTATAAAAAACATTTAGACTTCCTCCACAGGTGGAGAGATAGCCTTTGGGACATTTGTATTTGTGAAAGACAATTTCTTGAAATCACGACTCTTTGGGTGACTGCATACATGTGATGACCCACCTCAGTTTTTGACTTTTATGGAAAGACTTACTTTGTCAGTGTTTCAGATAACTACAGTTATAAGGCTGAATGAACACAATTACCAATCTGGTGATACATGTTTACATATTTTGCTTCATATTTGCTTCATATTTACATATTTGCTTCATTCACAGATCTATTTTTTAATGAATGATTTATCTGCTCTTAACTATTATACCACATGATTGTCATTAATATATGAGTGCTTATGTTGCAAAAATCTATGTTATTATTATCTATTTTACTGCTTAAAGTGGGATATACAATTTTTTATTGTGTTTTTGTATTTCTAAGATAAATTCTTAATACAAAATATAAACATTTATTTTAAGGAATTTTAAAAAGTATCTTTGGGGGGTTTTGATCTTTTGAATTTTAGAATTTAGAGATTTTTTTTTTCAGTTTTTCAACATTTGTAATTATGGCATCTCGGTTTACAACTTTCTGGATTATGATCCAGATCTTCACTGTTAACCCTGATCAGGCTGAGATAGTGTAATTTATCTCTTTTTCCTAGTGCCTATACTATATTCCTTGAAGTTCAGTACACTTAAAAAGCAGCAGGTTGTGGTTTTCCTCCAGGGTCCAGAAGCTACATAAATTATTTGGAATTCTTTTGCATAGATTTTTGTGTTTCACCATTTTGTAAGTATGGACTCATGGATACTTACTTTTTACCATGGATACTTACCTGGGCCTATTATCAAAACTATTTTATTTATCTTGCTCTTTTTTTGTTTAACTTTGGCCATTGGAGCTAGGTATACTCTCACATTGTACATTTTTTATGTTTATTTTTGATCATTTCATTACATTATGGCAATAAAAGATGCTCTAGCCATATTTTATACATTTCCTGCCTAAAAGCTAGAATCAGTTATTTTCCCAATGCTATTTAGTTATTTTATCTTTGTAATTGTAAAGTGAATAAAAATAAGTATACCTCAGAGAAGTATTGGCAGAAATACAACCTTCCAGTGCTATATTGTATGGCTCAAACAGGCTCTGGAGAGTTACGTGTGCAATCTCTTCCCAACCACACATTCAAGCATATCACAATGATAGCTCAAAATTGTCTACTGTGGTAGTATTTATATGATGAAAATCAGGAAATTCTATAGCCTTTTCCTGTGGACAATTAAATATTAGCATGCTACTGCTTGTAACCACAAACTTTAGTCAAGAAATAAAATCATAAACTGGTAAATAAGACTTTGCCAGCCATCCCAGTACCACCAGCACATTCCTCTCTCCATTAGTAACCACTGCCCTGACTTTAGGGTAACCTCATCGGTAAATGTGTCCAGTTTTGATTTTATGATTAATACCTGTTGACATATTTATTTTTCTTTAATATTCAATGTATGACATTAACAGTGATAGAACATTTCCCCTAATGACAGTAGCAAATACATTCTTCAGGTGCCCATAGAATATATCCAGAAAGATCATGTCCATAAACATACCCCGCAAAAGCAAGATTGGAAATCAGTGCAATCACTGATCACAATGAAGTAATCTAGAAAAGCATAACAGAAAGATATCAAGAAAATCTCCAAACACTCAGCAACTAAGCAACCTACTTCAAAATATTCCATGTGGAAATTGTAGAGGTCATCTCAAAGGAAATTAGAGAAATCAGTGAATTGAAGAAAAAGAAAAATGCCACACACTAAAATCTGAGCAATTCAAATAAAACAAGTACAGAAAGATAACACTAAGTGTTCATAGAAAAATCAATAGAGAAAATCAATGAAACACAGTAGCTCTTTGAAAAGATCAACAATTCTGACAAATTTCTAGAAAGACTGCCATGTAAAAGAGTGGACATAAATTACCAACTATAAAATAGGGAATTTCTACACAGATTCTAGATACACTTAAAATAAGGGTATTTTACCCACAACTTTGTATATTTACATTTGGTAAATTAGATGAAATAGACAAATTCATCAAAAAGCACAAACTACCATGGTTCACCTAATATAAAATGCATAATTTGGATTTTTGTAAATATTAACAAGCTGAATTCTTTATTTAAATTATCCCAAATAAAAACTGGAGACCCAGATGCTTTCACTGCAGAATTCTTTCAAAGATTTAAAGAAAAATTTACATCAATTCCATATAATCTATTCCAGAAAATAGAAGAGAAAGGGATACTTTCCAATTTATTTGATAACCTTGATCTTGATAACAAAACCAAGAAAGCAAACCACAGACCAATATCCTTTATGGACATAGACTAAAAATGTCCTTGATAAAATATTAACAAGTGGAATTCAACAACATAAATAAAAGTTGGTGTTTATTGAAAGGATGCAATACTTAAGAGTTTAATATAATCCATGATATTAACCAAGTGAATAAGAAATCATATCACCACATTAATAGATGAAGAACAGTTTGCAAAATTAAACACTTGTTTATTATAAAACTCTTTATGTAATACCAGTGCTTGGGAGGCTGAGGCAGGAGGAACACTATGAGTTGAGGCCAGCGTCAGATACACAGTGAGTTTAAACCCAGCCTGCACTGCACAGATCCTGTCTCAAAAACCCCAAGACCAAAGCCAAAAACATAACAAAAAACCAACCCAAACCATAAATATTAATCTTATTCATTCACCTAGAACTTTTCTGTTATGCAGATCAAGTAAATTTAGTAGGCTCCTGTTTTCGTTTATTTTCTGTCACTGTAACTAAGTACAACAGACTGGCAAAATTATGATGCATAAAAGATTATTCGGCTAACGTTTCTGGACGCTGAAAAGTTCAACGCTGAGGGGCCACATTGGGTGAAGACCTTGCTGGGGGGACCGTCTGCTGAGTCCCACACTCCACAGCACATGGCAAGAAGGGCACATACAAGAGACAGAGTCAAGTTGGTTTTACTGTAGTCTCTGCCTTGAGATACCTTATTAATCCGTGAACAGGTGAATCTGCTCATGAAGGCACAGTCATCCCAGTTTAGTCACACCTTAAATATCTCTTTGTCTTACCTCAATCTCACAGGGGTATTAAATTCCAACATGACTTTCGGTGGAGACACTCACACCCAGCACTGTCTCTTCCAGGTTTCCAAGGTGATCCTTTAATATTGTAAAATCCTGCTTCTTGTGGTACATTTGCCCCAGAATACATTCACTGATAATTCTTGTCTGAAGTAATCATTACTACGATAGTTAGCTGCCAATTCCTAGTTTTCTAATCACCATTCTTGCTAGTTATAGTTGGAATGCTACTTCTCTACGTAGGTTTGTCCATTTTATCTTATCTTATCCCCATGGCTTGATACACTCTTGCCTTACTTCAGGCACTATATTTATTCCTGTCGCTATTTACATTTGCCCAAATTAAGCCAACAAGTGTCCTCTCCAGTAGCATTTTCCACCTGTTCTCCAAAATTTCCTTACTTCCTGGAACAGAAAGATGTCCGAATCATCTTGTACTTTTATTTCCCTTGCCCCAGAGGAACCCTGAGCCCTCAGTTGAGAAAGGTTCTGAGATACCAGGATCTGGGTGTTGGGCGTGCTCAGTGCTCTGGGTGTCAAAGCTCCTAAGCCCTCTTAGAAGTCACGGGAAGTGTGCAAGCATGCAGGGATGTATATTCACATATATGTGGGTCTCACATGCTATTTCTACACACACACATATACATGTGTATACACATTAAATTTTTTTAATTTTATTTAAAAGGAAAAATAGAAAAAACAAAACGAAGTGGTATAAGGGTACAAGTAATACAGAACTACAAAAAAAAGTAAGAAATCATCAGTTAATAGATTACACATTATCATCTTAGAGATAGTTGCTCAAGTCACAGTATCAAAGCATACAAAGTGGACATTCAAACAGTGAGACTGCAAACAGTTGTGTTCAATGATCCAACCAAAAACATTAATATGGTCAGCTATTCAACACCCCTAAACACACTTGCAGTTGTATCCTTTAGAGCACTTTTTTCCCTCTCTTTTTTACAACAAAATTTACACATTTTGGGTTTTATTACTCCTTAGTTCTTATTACTTTTTTGGGGGGAGTGAATAAAGTCAAATATGGCAAAACAAAGCTGTCAGTCAAAACCAAGGATAGACAGCACATGATGTAAAAACAGAGTACAAGGTTATCAACAATGGTTACCATATTGCCTCTTGCTTCCTTAAGAAGAATTGTCTATCTCATTAGGTATTATAAAGTTGAGCAAAACAGTGGAGAACAAGACCAATAAAACTTAAACATTGTAAACATTACAGGATTTCCAAAGGAGACAATAGTCAAACCAGAATGGGCATCTTAGTGAATCTTATTGCCTTCAAAGTAGTTGCCTATACCCTCAAACTTGATATTATCATACAGAATGGAACAGAGTCTAATCAGTCAAAACAAGATAGTGGGAGTATTACAGGACTTCAAATCAAGTTAATAGGAAATCAAAAAGTTACTATAATATATCCTGCTAATTTTAAAAATTTTTCCCCTTAATTAAAAAAACCATAAAAAATAACTAAATAATTTTTTTAATGAATAAGGGAGAGATTGAGATAAAACAGGACATAACAACATAACAATATAGGTCAAAGCACGACTGTTTCAGCAACCTAGTGCTTCACCACCAAATAACCTGACTTAATAGTAGTTACCATAGTGTCTGTTTTTTTCCTTGAAATATTTGAATATAACTTCATATACTATAGCTTCAAATATTTCCATATGAAGAAGCCCAGAATAAAGCCATTCCAATTAATAAGTGAAAACTTTATAAGGCTTCAAGGCCACATAATAGGGAATCATGATTACCACATACTTTTATATATTTGAATCATTACTTACATTAGAGAAACCATTCGGTATTCACACATGCCAGATTGATTTATTTCACTTATGAGTATGGTCTCAAGCTGCGCCCATTTATTGTTAAATATCTCAATGTGATCCTTCTTTATAGCTGAGTAATACTCCATTGTATAGAAATACCACAACTTTTTTATCCATTCCTCAGTTGATGGACACTTGGGTTTTTCCAAGATCAGGCGATTACATACAAATTGTGCTGTTATAAACATAGGTGCACATATATCACTGTGGTATGATGCTTTCAGTTCTTCTGGGATTATGCCTAGAAGTGGAATAGCTGGAATAAATGGGACTTCCAATCCTAGGTTTTTGAGAAATCTCCAGACGACCTCCACAAAGGTTGTACCAGTCTACACTCCCACCAACAGTGTAGGAGAGTTCCTTTTCCCCCAAAGCCTCTCCAGCATTTGTTGTTGCTGGTTTTCTTGATCCTGGCCATTCTTTCAGGAGTGAGATGGAATCTCAGTGTGGCTTTAATTTGCATTTCTCTAATGACCAATGATGCTGAACATTTTTTCATGTATTTATGCCATTTGTATTTCTTCATCTGAGAAGTGCGTATTCATCTCAGATGCCCATTTTTGGATTGGATCTTTGAAGTTTGGGGGTCTGAGTTTTTTTAATTCTTTGTATGTTGTAGACAAGAGTCCCTTGTCTGAGAGAGAGTTCACTAAAATCTTTTGCCAGTTTGTGGGTTCTCTTTTCACTATGCTGGAGATTTTTTTTTGACATGCAGAAACTTTTTAATAAGAAGTGGTCCCAGTTATTGATTCTGGGAAGTATTTCCCGTGCGATTTGAGTCCTGTTCATGAATTCTCTACCTATCCCTATATCTTCAAGGTTTCTACCCAATTTGTCTTCCAATAGATTTAGTGTTTCTGTTTTAATATTCATATCTTTGACCAATTTAGATTTTAATTTAGTACATGGTGATAGGCATGGGTCTAGCTTTAGTTTCTGGCAAATGGAGAGCCAATTTTTCCAGCACAATTTATTAAAGAGACTGTCGTTCTCCCACTGAACCTGCTTGGCTCCTTTATCAAAGATAAGGTGGTTGAGTGTGTTTGTAGTTGTGGTTGTATCTTCTAATCTATTCCATTGATCTTCGTCTCTGTTTTGATTCCAGTACCATGTTGATTTTACTACTGCTGCTTTGTAGTATAACTTCAAGTCAGGGATTGTGATGCCTCCTGCCTTGTCTTTGCTGCTTAGAATTGCTTTTGCTATTCTAGGTCTCTTCTAGTTCCAGATGAATTTTAGGAGTGATTTCTCTAGATTTACAAGGTATGTTGATGGTATTTTTATTGGGATTGCATTGAATCTGTATAACAGTTTTGGGAGAATGGCCATTTTCACAATGTTTGTTCTTCCTATCCATGAGCAAGGGATGTCTTTCCATTTTCTGAGATCATCTTCAATTTCTTTTTCAGTGCATTATAATTTTCCCTGTAGAGGTCTTTCACTTCTTTCGTAAGAGTAATTCCTAAATATTTCATTTTTTTGCTTGCTAGTGTGAAGAGTGTGGCTTCTCTTATTTCCCTCTCTGTGATTTTGTTGTTAGTGTATGGGTGTGCTATTGATTTCTGAGTATTGATTTTGTATCCAGCTACATTACTGAATTTATTATATCTAAGAGTCTTTCGATGGAGTTTAGGGGGTCTTCTGTGTAGAGTATCATGTATCTGCAAACAATGAAATTTAACTTTTTCTTTTCCTAACTTTACCCCTTTTATTTCTCTTTCTTGTCTAATTGCTCTGGCTAGTACTTCCAGTACTATATTAAATAGGAGTGGTGATAAAGGACATCCTTGTCTTGTGCCTGATTTTAAAGTAAAGGCTTTCAATTTTTGGCCATTTAGTATGATGCTGGCTGTTGCTTTGTCATAAATGGCCTTTATTATATTGAGGTAAAGACCATCTATTCCAATTTTCTGTAAAGTTCTTAACATGAATGAATGTTGGACCTTATTGAAGGCTTTTTCTGCATCTATAGAAATGATCATGTGATTCTTACTTTTGGTTTTATTGATATGGTGGATTACATTTATTGATATATGTATGCTGAACCATCCTTGCATTACTGGGATGAATCCCACTTGGTCATGGTGTATAATCTTGATGATTTGCTGCATCCTATTTGCCAATATTTTATTGAGGATTTTTGCATCTGTGTTCATTAGGGACATCGATCTATAGTTCTCTTTTTTAGTTGGGTCTTTCTCAGGTTTTGGTACTAGAGTAATATTTGCTTCCAGGAATGACTTAGGAAGGATTGCTTCCCTTTCAATTTCATTGAATAGTTTGAGGAGTGTCGGCATTAGGTCTTCTTTGTATTTCTTGTAGAATTCTGCAGTGAATCCATCTGGGCTTGGGCTCTTCTTTGTAGGTAAGAACTTAATTACATTTTCAATTTCATTAACAGAGATTGGGTTATTCAGCAGCTTTACATCCTCTTGATCTAGCTTTGGTACTTCATATGTTTCTAAGAATCTGTGTATTTCTTCTGCGTTATCAAACCTTTGAGAGTAGAGGTTTTCGAAATAGGTGTTGATGATCTGTATTTCTGTAGAGTCTGTAGTGATTTCACCTTTTTAATTTCTTATTGCATGAATTTGAGCTTTTTCTTCCCTTTTTAAAATAAGGTTGGCTAGGGGCTTATCAATTTTATTTATTCTTTCAAAGAACCAACTCTTTGATTCGTTGATTCTTTGGATTATTTTCTTAGTCTCTATTCCATTGATTTCTGCTCTGATTTTTATACTTTCCTCTCTTCTTTTGGCTTTGGGCTTGACTTGCTCTTCTTTTTCTAGCTGTTTGAGGTGTAGCATCAGGTTATTTATTTGTATTCGTTCTGTTTTCCTGATGTGGGAACTCAGTGCAATAAATTTTCCTCTGAGGATAGCTTTCATTGCATCCCACAGATTCCGGTAAGTTGTATCTGCGTTTTCATTTTCTTATAGGTATTGTTTAATTTCTTCTTTAATTTCTTCCGTGACCCACTGATTACTCAAAAGTGTGTTATTCAGTTTCCATGTGTTTGCAGGATTTTTGCAGTATCTTTTATCATTAATTTCTAATTTTAGAGTACTATGATCCGATAACATGCAAGGGATGATTTCAACTATTTTGCATTTGTTTAAATATGTTCTGTGAGTTAATATATGGTTTATTTTAGAGAATGATCCATGTACTGCTGAGAAGAATGTGTATTCTGATGTTGTTGGGTGGAACATTCTGTACATGTCTATCAAATCCATTTGTTCACAGGTGTGATTCAGTTCTGTTATTTCTTTGCTCATTTTCTGTCTGGTTTATCTGTCCCTTGGTGTCAATGGTGTATTAAGGTCTCCTATTACAATTGTGTTACTGATAATTTGAGTTTTCATTTCTGTTAATAGTTGTTTTATATAACTGGGTGCTCTGGAGTTTGGTGCATATATATTTAAGATAGTTATCTCTTCCTCTTGGAGTTTTCCCCTAATGAGTATGTAGTGACCTTCTTTGTCCTTTATGGTCATTGTTGGTTTAAAGTTCACATTGTCTGCAAACAGAATGGCTACTTCTGCTTTTTTTTGGATTCCTGCTGCATGAAGTATTATTTTCCATCCTTTGACTTTCAGTCTGTGAGTATCCTTCTGGGTTAGATGGGTTTCCTGTAAACAGCATATGGTTGGATTTTGTTACTTGATCCATTCTGCTAGTCTGCTTCTTTTGATTGGTGCATTGAGACCATTTACATTAATGGTTATAACTGTTAAACGCTGGTTTATTGTTGACATGTTATCTCTCTGCTGTTGCACCTTTATCTTTCTATTCTGTTTAATTATCTGCTTTGCTTAGTGTTTTTTTTTCCTTTGTGTATCTAAACTGTCTTTCAATATTCTTTGCAGGGTTGGCTTGGTGTTCATGAAGTTCTTCAGCTGTTCTTTGTCATGGAAGTATTGTATTTCACCATCAATTTTGAATGATAGTTTTGTAGGGTACATCAGTCTAGGTTGGAAATCATTTTGCTTTAGGATCTGGAATACTTCACTCCATGCTCTTCTTGACTTTATTGTTTGTGCTGAGAAGTCTGCTGTGATTCTGATAGGTTTTCCTTTATATGTGATTTGTCTTTTCTCTCTGACAGCTTTTAATAATCTATTCTTGTGTTGGATTTCTGGGATGGTGATTATTATATGTCTGGGTGTAGTTTTATTTTGGTTGTGACTATTTGGAGTTCTGTATGATTCACTGATCCTGATGTCGGTTTCTGATTTCGTGCTTGGGAAATTTTCAGCTATTACTTCTCTAAATATCCTCTTGACATCCTTTATGTTGTCTCCTTCTTTTTCATTAATCCCTATCAATCTTAGTCTATTTTTCTTTGCATCATCTTGCAGTTGTTGAATTGTTATTTCCTGATTCCTTGTCATTTTTAAAAGATCTTTCCTTTCCTGTTCACTAGCTGCAATCCTGTCTTCAAGGTCTGAAATTCTATCTTCACTTTCATTGAGGCGGTTTTTACAACTTTCAGTGGAGTTTTTTATTTCCTGTATATCTCTGTGCATCTGCATTATGTATTCTGTTTGTTTCTTATATTGCTCATCTAGCGATTCATTTTGTTTAGTTCCTCCAATTTTTTAACTGTGTTTTCTTTAGATATATTCAGAATCTCTTTCATTTCTTTTATCATTTCTTCTTTTACCTGGGAGATTATTTCGAGTTTGAATTCCTTTAAAGCTTCCTGGAGTTGCTTGTTAATTTCAGTAGCTATTATGTCCAATATTTGAGGTGTATGGCATATATTTTCTTCTATATACATCGCTCCTAGGGTTTCTTGAGATGGGCTGGAGGTTTGAGGTTGTAATTTGGTCTTTTGTTTTGTCATTTTCCAATATTTCTGTGTTTCAAGTGTTATTTGAAAGCTTCCTCAGGGTCTGTTGGAAATCCACTTCTATGTTTGCAGCTCCTAGGACTCTGGCACCCAGTTCTCCCAAGCCACTGGGCCTATAGTACCAATGGCCCTCTTCTACCTGTTTAGAACTCCGTAGTTCCAGATAAGCTGGGCTCCAGGGACACTGTGCACCCACCTGCTTGCTGGAAGCTTCACAGTTCTCCAAGTGCAGCCAGAATGGGGAGGTGGATGTAGATGGCTCAAACCCACTTATGCACTTCATTGCACCCAGAAGGCTGGAGGGTCCCGAACCGTCTGGGCTTTGGGCAGAGTGCTCTGAGCACTTACCGCAGGCTGCAGGGCCTCTGGAACTGGTGATGATCGCCTGCTTGCTGAGATATCCACAGTCCTCTAGACACATGGGGAGGCGGATACAGGCGCCCCAGATCCACCCAGCCCTTCCTCTGCACCCAGATGGTGCAGTGCAGGAGTCCCAAATAGGCTGGGCTCCGGGGATAGTGTGTGCCCGCCTACTTGCTGGAAACTCCACAGTTCTCCAAGCGCAGCTGGAATGGGGAGGTGGATGTAGACGCCTCAAACCCACTTATCCACTTCACTGCGGCGGGAAGCCTGGAGGGTCCCGAACAGTTTGGGCTTGGTGCAGAGTGCACTGAGCACTTACCACAGCCCATGGGGCCTCTGGAACCTGGGATGCTTGCCTGCTTGCTGAGATATCCACAATCCTCCAGACACACAGGGTGGCAGATGCAGGCACCCCAGATCCACCCAGCCCTTCCTCTGCACCCAGATGGTGTGGTGCAGGAGTCCCAAATCTACACATTAAATTTTTAAAAGGTTTCTTTTGTTTACTTGTTTGGTTTTTGCTGTATAGACAAAGTGTCCTTTCCTGTGTGCCTCAGAACACTAATTAGAGGATTTTAAAATTTGTTTTCTAGTTCTTACTACCTTTGTTTCATCAGTCCTCTTTTCATTTTAACCATTGTTGTGGTTGTGGGGCTACAATCCATGACCTCAGCATGCCAGGCAATTACCCTCTCATCTAGCTATGTCCACCGTATGCCCACCCTATGCCCAGAAGGGGTGTCTGGTGGTCACTGACAAATATTTCATGTTTAAGAGTGATACATAAAGGATTGCTACAGTGGTACAATACTTTTTTCAGACCTACTTTTCCATAAAAACAACTACAGAGACTGGCGAAAAGTACAAAGAGAAAAAAAATTCCTAAAAACAACATGAATATCAGGTCTCTTCCCTGGTAAGCAGCGGTGGTGTGGCAGGCTGCGTCCCCTCCAGGGGGAGAATCAAGAGCAGCTCCTGAGATCCACATCATGTTGGAATTATGGACCCTGGGAAACCAAGCAAGCAGCCCGCCTCCCTGGTAAGCAGCTGTGGTGTGGCAGGCTGTGGCCCTTCCGGGGGGAGAACCACCAGAGACTTCTCAGATCCATGCCATGTTAAAACTTAGGGCCCTGGGATACCAAGCAAGCAGCTCCCCTCTGGTAAACAGCTGTGGTGTGGCAGGCTGCGGCCCCACCAGGGGGAGAACCACCAGTGTCTCCTGAGATCCACGCCATTTTGGAACTTAGGACACTGGGAAACCAAGCAACCAGCCTGCTTCCCTGCTAAGCAATAGTGAGCCTACTGGTACACGGGCTGAAAGTCAATTATCCCAGTTCCCCATCCCTCTTCTCTTGCCCCCCATTAGCAAGTGGGAACCAGAGATCTGAGCATCTCTTGGGAGGATGACCATAGCAAATAAGGGGAATTTCCTTCTATCATCTCTTTGAAGGCAAATATTTTTATTACTATTTTGCTTTATTCTGATTAATGGTACTGCTCTATTCAATATTCTGTTTTGATAAGTTCTATAATGTTCTGTATTTTATTTTATTTTGATATATGTGATTAAAAGTACAACTATTGAGAAGATAATGTGATACTGTGATACCTATTACTATTATCCGGGTACCCTGCTGTGAAGTTCTGTACCAATTTCACACACACAAAAATAAATAAAATAAGAAAAAAAAAGCAACATGAATGTGACCACACATGTATAATATGTACAGTAGCAACAAAACTATGTATGCACTTACTTTTGGTCCAGCCATGCAATTTCTAGAATTCACTCTCATCTCTATCGGGTGAGATCAGGTCCGTTCAGGGTGATGTGGCCAAAACCCTTATCTGTATCTAACAAGATGAGAGTGTGTGTGCACAACACTTAATTGAAGTATTATTTATAACTGCAAAATATGGGAAATGATGTAAGTACCCATAAGGAGAAGAGCTGTTAAATAAGCTATGCTATATTCATACAGAGTAACAGAGTAATATCTTTAAAATGAATAACAAAGCAGGGTTCTTACTCTGAACTGAAATGAAGTGGTAGCCAAGTGTCTTAGTTACTTTATGATCGTCGCTGTGACAAAAATACCTGATGCCCAAGTTGGGAAAGGAAAGGTTTATTTCTTACAGTTTTTGGAGGTTTCAGTCCACACTCAGTTGGCTCCAAGGCAGGCTGGCATGGCTGGGCTGCAGTTCATGGCGGCGGCAAACAGCAAACAGGAACTAACAAAGAGAAAGACACACCTTCTTCCTGCCATTACATCACATTTTGGCTCCACCCCTATGTGGGTGGAGCACTGACACCATCAATCCAAGCACTATACAATGAACCATCACAAATGAACAATGCAAACTTATGAGGCCTGGGGGACACAAACAAACCATGACACCAAGATACATCATTAAGTGAAAAAATGAAATATATATCAATATGTGTGTGTGTATATATATATATACATATATATATATATATGTATATATATATATCTTACACACCATATATACAAATAGAAGGGAGGTTAAAATGTGTATGTAACAGCTTATTTGTAAGGAAAAGGGGAAAATACAGTTAGAAATACTAGGTAAAAAACTAATGAGATTCTTACTAAAGATAATGGATAAAATCTCGGTAGAAAGCATGAAGGTATGAAAAAAGAAGTGATAAAGGAAGGAAATTTGATAAACTTCATATATTCTGAATTTTTGAACCATATTAATATCTCACATTGCAGCATAAGCAAGTTGACGAGTCAACACAGTCCACAGACTAGCTACCCTTTAAACAGATGATATGACTGTGCGGAAAGATGATGGACAGTAACTGTGAACACAGTGCTTTGACTCCATGTCCCCATATACAGTATAGGACTAAAGACCTGCAATCAGTACTGAGCTCTAGTCAATAGGGGTGGGTGATTATGAAGCTACTTTATGTGTCTTCCATCACTGGGCAAGTATAATGTTGTGGGTGAGAGCCAGATTCTCATTCTTGAAGGACAGAATTAATGTATGAGAGGGGAGAAGTTAGAGTGTATTGTGAACGGTTAGGCAGAACATTTTGAACTGATGGAAACACATACACACTTTTTCTATTATATTCATAAGAAATTTTCAGACCAATATTTCTGATGAACATAGACATAAAATCTCTAACACAATATTAATACATCAAATCAAAGGATAATACCATCCAGGAGTTGCACTGTACTCCAGTAATCCCAGCAACCAGGGACACTGAGATGGGAGGACTGCAAGTTCAAGCCCAACCTGGGCAATTTAGGAATACTTTGCCTCAAAATAAAAATAAAAAGGATAGTGATGCAGCTCAGTACAAAAGCCCCCCATTCAGTATTCTGTACTGGAAAAATAAAATTAAAAATGAAAAGGTAATACCATACCTCACAATCAAAGGATGTTCATGTTAGGAATGCAAGGTTGGTTCAACATTCAAAGTCAATCAATGTAATTCACCATATGAGGTGAAATACCAAATGACGGAAAATACGGAATCAATAATGCATAAAACATTCAGTAGAATTCAACATCTAAGCATGATTTAGAAAATATTCAGACATTCTAGGATAGCATGTTTCCTTAACCTACTACAGAATGGCTGTATAAAAAAGGTTATTTAAAAAGGTACATCTGTTTTAGAAGACAGTATGAAACTCTGCTATAAGGTTAGTCATAGATTAATCATATGACCTAGTCATCATGCAGAATTGTTCAAGGAAAAAGGAATAGTCCTTCATTCATATTGTAGATAAAGGTCATAAACAGTAAACTAAAGAAACACACACAAAAACTAGGAAAATTGCCTAAGATTTAACAGATTTCATAGCTTTTCCAGATGCAGGTAACAAACTAAGGCGAATAAAAATCACTTTCCAATTTACTATGCTCCCGGGGGCAACTAAAACTTAGATAAAACTCTCTTTTACTGATGTGAGAAAACCACATGGCTGCGTATGGAGGGGAAAACAGCTACAAAGTGAATGGAAGAAGTCCCAGAAAGGAGCCAGCCACAGAGCAGGAGGCGGACTCTGCGAATAACACTGTCCAGATTTGTGGCTGACTCCTGACCTACCATTCACTGGACTCCAAATAGCCACACTGAGGTCTAAAGAACCTCTGTGTCAGCTGCCACCCACCATAGTGCAGCCGAGATGAAAACAAACCAACCCTCGCTTTTTGGAGAAACATAACCAAATCACAGAGTTACTAGGAGTGACCAATATGGAACAAGGGCCCGTGAGCCACTAATAAGCACGAAGGTGAGCTGTGAAGGCTCAACTGCTGGAATGAGCAGAAGAGCACTTAAAAACTGCAGAAGGACTTACCAGTAAATGTGTTTGATGAGTGAACAAATACAGAGCTTCAGTAGCGAAAACAAAGTTATGTGAAAAAAGAATTTAAAAATACACGATCAGGATAAAAGTTGATGGCCCCTCAGAGTTAAGCAAAATAATAAGTGCTGAGCGAGGCTAGCCAATTACTGATGCCCTGGCGAGGGTGACGTTGGCGTACAAAAGGGGATGGGAAAAGGACCATTCTGTGAGGCACAGGGCAGGGAAGTAAAAGGGAGGGTCGTATGTTGTGGGGAATGACTCAGTGGGGGAAACAGTTATCCTTTTTTGTCTACAAAGAAAGAGGAGAGTCATTTGTGTTAAAAACTGGGGAAAAGAGGCTGTGGCTATCCGTGGAATGAAGTCATACTAAGGCACACAAAAATAAACAAGGGGAAGAAGTGAAATGATTAGTAATTCTACCAAGTTCACAAAAATAGCTGAAAGAAGAGAAACAACCATCAGAGTAAAAAATAAACAGGAAGGTAGAAGAATAAAATCACAGCAGTCTAAATGTGAGTGGAGTGAATAACCGATTAACAAATAAAGTGGAATATTAAACCACCAGGAAGTTATTACACATAAAATCAAAGTAGGTGAAGAAAGGTTGACATCACAGATACACAGGGCTGTTTTGGTTAGGACGGTGGCAGATACAGGTATCAGTGTAGACACAGAGTGTTCTTAAGAGAACCACAACACGAAAAGCTTGTAGGAAAAGTCGTGAGAATCTACAGGGAATGGATGATGTCTGTGCAATTCCAGCTCCTCAGCTGGGTCCAAGGACAGGAACACGGGAAGGTGCCCAGTAAAGCTGGGAAGGTTGGCAAGTACTGCCCAGCAGTATGGGCACCTTAAACAGCAGCTCCGCTTTGGACAGCAGCCGCAGCTTTGTTAAGGTATTGCTGATCCTTAAGGTCTTAATGCATGGAAGGAACATGAGTTCCCACCCTCCTTCTCCAGTCTGAGGCCAGAATAACTTTAGTGTCCAAGGCTAGTCCATAAAGGAAAAGAGAAACTGCATCCCAATCTTCTATATTCATATAAAGTCCAAGGTTTAAACAAAATATTAGCAAGTGGAACCCAGTAATGCCCTAATGACAGGCAGGGGTTACACGGGCATCCCAAGGTGTTTCCACTTAAGCCGGAAACATTTTTATCAGTCAAATAAAAAGCTCCGCAGGGACGCAGCCTCTGTGCCCGGAAGAGTCTTCCAGGAGTCACGGCCAGACGTGGTCGCCCTTGCACGGACGGAGCTCAGGCTGGCCGGTTCTGCACCGCGGGGAGCTGTCGCGGGCGCCTCGTCCACGGGGCCCCTCCCGGCCTGCAGAGTCCGGCGAGGACCTGGCCAGGTGCTGAGGAGCCCGGCCCTGTGGACCACCGGGCAGAGCCTCCGCCTGCACGCCTGCCCGCCCAAGGCCGCACCAGGGCGGCTGCAGACCTCGGCTCCACCCACCGCGCTCCCGCCAGGCCCCCTGGTCTAAGAGGATGCGCCCTGAGCCTGGTATTGCGGGGGTGATTTTTATTTTTATTATTTTTTCAGACTGTAAATTCCTTCAAAGAAATCGGTGCATAGAAGAGACGTTTAGATTCCTCCTTACTGCCTGCAAACATCTTAAATATGAAAACACTAGAATCATTTCAAGTTAACATCAGTGCCTATGGAGATTATTAATAATTTCTCAGAGATTTTTACACACTGCATTCAAAAAAAATATGAAATGACTAATAAGGATATTTTGAAAATACATAGAAGTATCAGTTTGATGGTGATAGAAATACACATTTAAGTCCAATAGAATGGAGAAAAATCAATTTGAATAATTATGCATATTTGGTTAAGTAAATAGATACAAACGTTCAAACAGATTCACAGCTTTCTTTGTGTTCCAGCACTAAAAATCTAGATGTAACTGGAAAGACAAACATCAAATCACATAGAAAAAAACTGAACAAGGGAGACTGACAGCCAGCTTTAGGAATCTGTAATATTAAAATATGTGAAATGGCCTCGGGTGTTCTTGGATTTAAAATTTTATTCGTATTATGTCACTTGTCTCAAAACTAACATCAAAATATACTGCAATTCCCAATTACGACAGTTATAGGAAAACAGTTTTTGGGGGAGTGTTGAATAAAATACTGTAAAGTTTTAGTTATGAACCAGTGATTATCAGACTAGCAAACAACAACAACAAAAGCTATAAAAAGAACAGCAGAAATTTGCCAGGTTAGTTAACAAAACCTACCCTAATGTCACTTTAAGCACGTGAACTGTATAATATGTTAATAGACAGACAGATCGATAGGACAGGATAGAGAATGTGGAATTATTCTCTGGTTTACCTGAGAGGTCCATACATATAACCAGTGTGGAAGCAGGTGGGGTGGAGGGTCAGAGGGAGGTACTCATAGAATGTTAGTCCCAAAATGCCAGCACAATCACCACTTTTTCTGGAAGAAACTAAAAATTTATCAGCATCTTGACAGCTGATATAAAAGCAGTAGATTGAAGTTTACGTATAAAAATTAAAAAATAAAAATCTAAACTTGGAAGCAAGGGAGATACAGATACCTTTCAGCCAAGAATTCTATTCCTGGGACTCTGTCCCATATAATAAAGCCTGGAAATCCATAGCCATAGAAAAAATGTAATCACAAATGAATATATAAAGTTTAAAACATTAAAAAATGGTGTCTGTGTTACCTTTTCATGCCAAAGGAATGGAAAAACAATGTTGCTTGAAAAAAATGTATAATGCAGAAAAGTTGGTTAATTTTTCTATTAAATAACAAAAAATCTTAGAAATAGACCAGAAACAAATATGAAAATAAACAAATATAAGCCATAGAAAACAAAGCCAAATGGCTGCCAAATAAATATATGAAGATGTTCAATTGTAAGAGTAAGTTAAATGCAAATTAAAGCAACAATAGAAATGGCATTTTTGTCAGAAAGGCAAAAAGTGAAAGGAAACCTAATGTCTGTGACTTACCAGAAGAAGATGGAGGACATTGTTTTTACATATTGCTATAGGAATGTTTCAGATGGGAATTGTTACAGCAACTGAACTGTAATGTTCTTGGAAAGCAGACATCTCTTAAAATTAAAATTTCATAACCTTCAACCCATAAATTCCACTTCTAAGAATGTATCCCAAAGATCAATTTAAAAGGGCCCCTGATCAAAGGTTTTTACTAAGGCACCCTTGTCAGTGGTGAAGAATTGGAAATGAAATGATCACCCATCCCAGCAAATTCTTTTGCATAGATTTGTAGTCAGCGATTAATGTTAATGTATAATATACAGTTGCTTTGTTGAGTTGCCCTAGTAACTTTTTAGGAAAAAAATTTCTGAATTTTTTTAAAGAAAAAACTTTGTAATGCTTGTATCCTGTCTCTCTAAATTCTTGAAACCCTAGTCCAGATGAGATGGCATTGGTGGTGGGGACTTTGGGAGATAATTAGGTCATGATGTGGAACCCTCGTGTACAGGATCAGTGTTTTCATAAAGAGAGGTTGGGGCAGTGGTCACATCTTTCATCCATGTAAGAATGCAGTGAGATTTTTGTAGTCTACAGCCCAGCAGGAAGCCCTCTCCAGAACCTGACTGTGCTGTTTCCTTGGTCCTGGGTTTTAACCTCCAGAACTGTAACCAAAAAAATTTCTTCTGCCCGTTAGTACCCCGTCTATGTACTTTGTTGTAGCAGCACAGGAGTACTAAGATTATACTTTTACGTTACATATTTAGCTGAAAAATTGCATCAATAGTAACACACATTCCTCTTGTGGTTCCAAATTGCTGGGATATTTCAAGATCTTACTAATAAGGAAAGTGATGATACAAATATCCACTTGGAAAAGTACACACATACAAATAGATATTCAGAGACACATAAGTTTGTGTGTTTACCTTTGAAAATTAGGAAGAAAAGCAAAACAATGTACATTGGTGTACTACATCTGGACAGTAATCTGGCAAAGTTTATTAGAACTTAAGAGGATTCAGGATATACTAAGTTCTACCAATATTTTTTGAATTATCCCACTACTTTCTTGGGGGGAGTTTATATTTGGGGTGTGTGTGCATGTGATCTTTTTTTTATCTTATGGAAGTTTCAGAATCAGTTGATACTGAGGAGCTATAATTTCCATTCACATAGCCTTCTGACATTCCACCCCTTGAATGTCTTGAAGGCTTGGCCATCCTGAGTTGGTCCTGGTCTTTCTCAGTGTTACAGTGGCATCAAACAGTTACGAGTTGGAAAACCGATACCCTCCCAAGATCTTTTTGCTTCAGCTTTGGGGGACTCGAGAGTGGAGTGGGGAGGAGGGCAGGTGGACTTCAGATGAGTGGGGTTGTTTTTCCTTTCCTGTTTATGCCCTGGTTTTCATTCATGACGCTGGTTGGCAGCAGCAGTGACCCATCATTAGTCATGAGAGAAAGCAGTGTACTGTGTCACTGGGCTAGGGTGTTCTGGAGGGTAGGTACGGTCAGTGCCGTTTTGGCTTGTACCAAATTCCATTTATAGTGGGTTCATTGGGACATACCCTATCTCAAGTCAGGAAGAATATGTTTTCTGGGAACATTCTTGGCAGGGGCAGGGCAATTCTTACTTTTTTCCTTGGGAACTCATCCCAACAGCATCAGCTCTACTGTATATGACAGAGGATGTTTTGTTCAATACTGTATTCCCTGTACTTGGAGTAAAGTCTGGGACAAAGCAAATTTCTAATAAATATCTGTAGAGTGAATGGCTGGATCTTGTCTGTCAAGAATTCGTATTTGAGCAAGTCCCGAGTCCTTCTGCCACCCTACCCAGTTCCCCAAACCTGAATTGTCTTTTCTAAAACCTGTAGGTGGTTTTTGATGCATACGGGATAGTCATCACTGCCTGCTCCTACTTCCTAACAGGAAGCATTTGGAAACCTCACTAGATTTTTTTAAAACGTTAAATTTCTCTAATACTATTTTTGCACTAAACTGCTTCCTACCCAAATTGAATTTTCTAACAAATTGCACTGGACATTGTTATGTAGATTCATGTGTGTCACCAGAGGTTTAGTGAACCTTCTTTTACCCTTCCTTTTCTGCATTCTGAATATATTTGCAGAATTTTGAGAAATACTGCATTAGGATCTATCTCTTATGAAAATACTCATTGTCTAGAAAATTATTGCTAACTTATATGTAACCAAAATTGTTAGTATCATTGTTCACTGCCTCTTTATGATCTTCAGTCTTCTGGAGATACACATGTTAATTCTGTTTTTGCTTCTCTGAATTATTTGTATTTTATATTATGAGTAAAACTTGCTCTTGGAATCATCTCATACCAGAATTCACCTCTTGCTTGAACATCTGTTTGACAACTGGATTTCATATAGCGCGACAGACTTCCACCTTTGGGTGTTTTGGGTCAGGCTGATGTCAGCTCTCCATCCCTTTGAAATTGGAGGTATCTGTGAACTATGGGTTTCTCCCTTTTATTCTCATAGTTCAGAGTTAAAGGCTGTATGTCTAGAGTTCGGAAGTACAAAGTTATAGGAATTAAAATCCTAAGGATATCTAGTTTTACTCTGCAATAGTCAACCAGTTTAGTGATTTTCTGCTGAAGAAATTATAATACAAGTTGCAGAATTTGCTTGCTCTCTTGCAGAAAGCAGGACAAAATGGTTTTAAGTACCTTTGCATATACCTTGAATGTATGAAATATTTTTCTGTAGAACAGAAACAACCCAATTTCCAGGTCAAGCATGGTGATGCAGGCCCATAATCCCAGCATATGGGAGGCTGAGGCAGGAGGATCGCTGTGTTCAAGGCTAGCCTGGGCTACAAAGTGAGTTCAAGGCCAGCCTGAACTGGAAAGTGAAATCCTGGCATAAAATACAAAAACCAAAAAGAAACAAAACTCAATCACTATTTTTTTTCTGTTTTCTAGGATCAAATTTGGAGGCAATAGGTCTTTTGAGAACTGTATCCTAATGGCTGTTTTTAAAGTTTTCTCTACATGCCCTTTATCCAAAAGGTGTGTACTTATTTCTGCCATGTGCTTAGAACTATTTACACTTACGTGCTTTAGGTGATCAAATATGTTGAGAAGATATTTTCAGAGACATTTATTACACTCAGTGGGTGAGACCAGAAGCTGCTTGATGGAAAGAAACTTTTAAGAAAAGGCTGGAGGATGGGTACGACTTCAACATGTGGACTCTGAGCAGGAGAAAGGAAAGAATTCTGAGGACGGAGAACAGGATAGGTACGGATAGACAAGGGGTGAAGACACGGATAGTATAGGTCTCATTTTAAGGACCAGGAAAGAAATCCACGAGACTAAAAGGGAAAGGAAGATATGGGCAGACATTGTTAGCAATAGAAGGAAATTTTCAGAGTCCTTCAAATCTCTCACTTGAAGCTCTGATGTCTAGCACTTTGGAATAAATATAGAAAAATGTGAAAGAATTTATGCCAGAAAAAATTATAGTAAGTAGCATTTTATCCCTGTAAAAGGTAATTTAACTTATAAATTAGGGACTGGGAAACTCATTTTCCTGACTTCAAATAAAATGATCTTCAAGATGTGTACTGGATTTGTGTTTGTTGCAATCACAGATCATCGCTCGTTTTTGGGGTGAGAAAGGCTGACATACCTTAAAACCTTTAAATAGGATACCGTGGCTGAGGTTAATTAACCTCCTTACACAGCTAGCATTCGTAGGGCATGGCAATCTGGTCACAGCAATCTGCTTAGGAAATGTCACCAGTGTGTGTGAACACCAACAGCAGATCTGTTTCATACTTTTAGAAACTGCAGTTTTCCAAGACTGCCAATTGCAGTGGCAGCACACTGAAAGTTAAGTCTCAAAAAAGGTTCAAGTTCTTAAATGACAAACAGAATACAAAAAAAAAAAAAAAAAAACTTTCAAAAATTTTAATACCAAGTGATGGGGGGATTTAGCTCCCAGCGTAAGCACCTGCCTGGGAGCCTGCAGTCGGGAGTTCAATCCCCGGTACCAAAAAAAACCCAAAAATCCTAATACCATAAGATACATTTTTAAAAAAATGTGTATCTTACATGAGAAACTTTTATTCTTTCCACCGTCCTCCCCTAAAAACTCGAGGACTTTGACTGTATTATAATGTGCCTATTTTCAAAAAGCTTCAATTTATAGAAATCCTTATTTTTGCATTTATAACAGACATTGGTTTTCAAGTATGCACGTATGCAGTAAAGCAAGGTTAGCTGTTTCTATTTAACCAAAGATTACCCACATAGAAAAGGTGATTCTGAGTCACATCATGGGATCGCCAGCAAGCAGTCTTGTTTTCTACTGCTTTTCTAAAGCAGGAAGAGACTGTAGATTTATGTGCTCTGTGATACCAGAATATCAGAGAAATGCTTCCGCGTCCTTCAAGGTAAAAACACCTGCCCTAGAGAACGATGACTGAAATGTTATATTAAGGCAGGGTTCTGCAGCAAACCAGAACCAGTAAGTTTTGTATACATTCAGAGATTTAAGGAACTGGGTGTGATGGTGGTGACTGTCAGGACCCAAACTGCCAGGCAGGGGACAGACAGTTGACGCTGCCAGAGTCTGAGGCTGCCTGGGTGCAGAGTTCTCTGTTACCCATGAGACTTCAGTCCTTGCTATAAGGGCTAAGTGACTGGCCTGGGGCCCCCCACAGCAGGAAGGATGGTGTGTTTTACCTCGGTCTACTGATTCAAGTATCACACACATCCAAAAGACGTTTTCATAGTTACGTCCGACTGACCAGGAACTAGGTATAGAGGCCCAGCCAAGTCCACAGAGAGGAGGAGCCCCTGCACTGGCCAAGAGCCAACATGTTCAGATATTAGTGATTACTAATCCTTGCGGAATAGAACACAATTGAACTTGTCACTTCCTTGTTTATACTGAAACTGCCCATATTTGACTATTTTGGCCTGCGGAAAGGAGAGCAATAAAGCTACCATTTTCATGGAGGTGCTTATCAGAAACAAACTTCTCTTACTGTCAGTTTCTTTGGAAAACCTCGAGAAGTCAGCACAAAGTGGCACACTTTTGACTAAGCAATATTTGTTAAATGTTCACTAATGAAAAATGATACAAAACTCAGGCTGTCTACAGACAGACTGGTTTTTCCCCCTTCCCAGCAAAATATCAGCATGAACTTTTCATTTAAAACTTTCCAAAAAAGCCTTTTAGCCCCACTGGGTCTATGACGCAATGCATAAACTACATCGCTAATTAATTTTCTATAAAGGACATTATACCTTAAATAAATTAATCTCATACATTAAGTAAATTAATCCCATACTTTTCCAGAATGTTCTACTCTTGAGTACTATAAAAAGCAAAAGCATTTTCCTTTTGTAAACTATTCTTGGAATATTTCATATGGATTTAAATAAAAACATATTTAGTGTTAATTCTATACATTAACATGGAAATACTTTTAGATTTGCTGGAATTAAGTGAAAAGAGGAACTACCAAGACTGACATCATTCTTCATTTTCTTTTCCCTCTGAAAGCAGTGGAGATGAAGGAAAAGGAAGCATCTATTGTACTGAGAGAAATACTACGGAATACACATCATTCCCACAATTGCTTCTGGGATAGCTACTAACAGAATTTTTAGATTTAATGTCCCTCTCTTAGAAGATGTCTTACCAGCTATTTGATAGATGAGTTTTAGCGGAAATGATAAATGTGTGATCGCCTTTGGTTCACATGAACGTCAAGAGTGCTTTTTTTAAAGCAAAATTTTAGGTAAGCAACCTAAGCGGGACTTGGGATAATTAAAAGGACAATTTATAATACTGACAGACAATAAGTATTAAAGGAATGCTAAACGCTAACTTTACCTCACTCTCAACAAGGAACATCCTGATAGCCTTTCTGAATTCTAAACAGGATTAAAATTATCATGTTTTGACTTTTTAAAAATTTACAATTGTTGTACTTCTTATAAAGAGACAAGTTTTAAAACAGTGTTGCCCAGAACCTTATATTTCAACAAAGAACTATCTTAGATCCAGCAAAAAGAATCTTATATTTATCAAATGAAAAATGAAAAAATTGTCACAAAGCATCACCTATGAAAATTTCATTAAGATCTATATTATCTAAAGTTGTTCTATAATTTTTTATTCAGGTATTTTGTGGAATTCACATCTTTTTCTTACAGCACACATAACACTGTAGGCCACGAGAGGCTGCAGCACTAGTATTGTTTAATTAGCAGCAAATTAATATTTTAAGTCTGGGCATCTGGACAATAAATAGCCTGTTCCTTTGGATGTGAATGTTTAAAATGTAGTATCACTGCAGCTTCAGAAATGGGATCGCTATTTTACAGAGCTTATACACACACACAAAAATATGATCTTTATCTATATTTTATACAAATACAACAGTAGTTTGTGAATACATTTTTAAGTACATGATATACATGATAAGCCACTTGATTTCCCAATATCACAGAATAGCAATTTTAAATGCAATAAAAATATACAAAATTCAGTCTGGAATGCAGGTTTTTTTTTTCTTTTCTATTATGACTCAAAACTTTACCATTAGAACATTTTTAGAGTACTAGTCCAAACACTTTTTCATTAGCTAAAAATACAATTTCAGCAGTCCAGCTTATGGTCAGGCATGATGCAATCCATTTTCTAATGGATCCCCAGTTTTTGTTAAATTCAAAGGGCTGTTAGTAATTTACAGCATGTTCTTCACTCCACACCCTATATAATAAGCCCACTTTCCGTTCTGAGTTACAGTCACCTTGTGGATAAAAGCTGGGTTTGTTCTGGTAACATTTGCATGTCCAAGATCTCCTTTTGCAAGTGCACACAAATACATTGTGGTGGTGTAAAAGTTTGTTAATGACATATTAAGTCACAGTATAAAAATATATTGTACACTTTTACACCTAATGTAGTCCTTTTCCTATGAATAAAAAAATACAACTGAACAAGACAGAGAAGTTTGTAGCACCATGGTGAAGAGTTGTGTCCCAGGTTACATTAGCAGCATGACCCAGTGCAACACTGCAGGAGTATTTCTGAGAAGATAGACATTCATTCTGGTTCAACTGTACCACTGAAGCTTATTCAATGAAGTGTTTACATTAGCAATAGTTCTGTGTCATTTCTAGAGCTATGTAACTTATCAAAAGATATGGCCTCTGATCCTCAGAAGGTGGATAATGTTGTGAAAAGGCCTGACGGTGATTTAAAGGTGCCATTAACAAGGTTATCTTGTTTTATATGATCCCAAAGGAGCTCTCTGTGGGCTTTTAGCATGAAAATACACAACACAACTTATGTAGATCTATGTAATCTAAACAGACTATCTGTGTTGCAGAAATGGCTGACACAGAGTGAGGAAAAACAAGACAAACCCACTCCAGCACTCAATTGTCAGAGCAAACAGTGCCACTGCTAATGCTGAATACTCAATATTTGAAAGACCTCCTCCAATGTCACATGGATCTCAGTAGGCTAGAAGCAACTTGGGTGAACTGGTATTTAACTTACGTACTGGGAAGACAGTGTGCTTTGAGACACGTAAACCTTGTAAAAAAATAAACCATTGTAAAACCGTATGAAAAGACACACACTGATTCTGTGCAATATAGCAAATTGATAAGAAAACACTGTAAAAATGTACCTGTTTAAAATACCATCTACCATTTTGTACACAAAGCATTATATATCAAAGGCCTACATATATATCATCTAATGGCACTTGAGACATTATAATAAGTCTTAAAATAAAAGGCATAACCTATAACAAAGTTTCTGTAAAGGTTTAGATTCATTTTGAAAGTGCTATATCTTGTAATATGTGTAGTATAGAGGCTGACCAAGCTCTATTTAAAAAAAAAATATATTGGCCTAAAGTATGTGTATTGCTCACTAGATGGATGATCCTGAAAATATGTACTCTATAACATTCATTATTAGCTTAATAAAGCAATCAGCTCTGGCTCATGTTTCAGTCAGTATATGGTTTTTAAAAACCTCTACTGTCCAATTTAACACAATATATCACTATATTCCACAAAGGACTAAGGAAAATAAAGCACAAGCAACAAATAGGCAAAAATACACAGCTTGAAAAAAACACGAATTGCAATTAAAAACTTGCACAAAGAGTAGTGTATGATCAGACAGGACAACTGCAACTTTACAAAAATGAACTTGGTAACAGGGTTTCAAAATGAAAGTTTTAACAGTGACCGATAACTATATGACACTTGTGTAAATCAGTGGGTAATATTGCTTACAGTGCCAAGATCTTTCCACATTCGTACTTCTCTGTTTGGTGATCTAGTCTGTATCCACATATGGAAGTCAAACTGAATGAGGTTCAATATCTTGTCTGAGGTCCAAATTCCATACTAAAATATTTTTATTTAAAGTTAATCTCTCTCTCTCTCTTGTTTTAAACCAAGCTAAGGCACTACCAGGAATTTCAAAGAGGATGATTCTGGCCACTGAAGAATGAAAACAGACAAAAACAAATAAAATTTTTCTAAGAAAAAAACACCCACCCAATTATGTGTTACATCCTTGCAAGAACACTGTGCAATTTAACAGATCTGCCTCATCTTTAACAGAAACTCTACCGAAAAGCGTTTAGTGACCACTGCAGTCAATTGAAAAATACAATTAAAATTTTAACTGAATTCTCTCTTCAAGTGTTAATTTCAAGTCTGTGTGGCAGCAACAGGCAAAACGGTGTGCACAGAATTAAGATCCCATAATCACAACTGTAACACGCGTGCCTTGGAAGGTGTGCCTCCATGTGATAGAGTTCCTTGCAGGGTGAGATACGTGGTGGCATCCCCATTTCCCAAATGCTTTACTTTATAAACTGTAACACTCCCTTTTTCTATTAGCAGTGAAATACAGCCTATGAAGGCCAACGTCTCGGTTTAGGCAAATTTTAGGATAAAGCAGTGCTTTCACACCCGCTATCTGTGATTGCTATTTAAAAGCAGGGTTTCTATACACTTGTGCTCTCTCACCAAATTTCTTTTTGTATTTTTAATGGTGATTAAAGCAATATTGAACACTAATCATTCAATTAGATTTAGGTAAGCAATCTGTTTCATAGAAACTAAAGGCAGCGGTAAGGAAGCAGAGCAAAAAGCCTACTTTCAGAGCAAATATGCTCCCAACCAAAAGCTTAGGAGCAGTTGGAAAAATTTAAAAATGCATCTCCTTATTAACATATATAATTTTAATGCCTTTGGAACACACTTTAATAAAATGTAATTTTTCATAATAAACTTTAAATACATAGGTATAAAAACTACTGCTCCTAGGATTAAAAAAAAAATAGGAGCATGATAAAATACCAGGAGCCAAAGCTC
This sequence comes from Cavia porcellus, assembly GCF_034190915.1. Lineage (NCBI taxonomy): Eukaryota > Metazoa > Chordata > Mammalia > Rodentia > Caviidae > Cavia > Cavia porcellus. Next base: position 73,731,598 of record NW_026947494.1, on the reverse strand, counting down.
CTTCAGAGAGCAACTTTGATTCTATGAAGTGCGATATGTGTGTATATATATAATATATATAGTGAAACCCCCATTTACATTATTACAATTTACATTTCTCCACAAATTATACTATTCCCAAATATTTTAAATAATGTATTATACTCAGTAATCTGCACTCATTTTTGAAATTCTTGGTAAACATTGCAATCTGCAGAGATAATTGCCCTTTTAAAAGGGGAAGTTGTTCCCATCTAGGGCTAATGAGTGCTTAGAAATATTTTTCTTTTTTTAAAGAGATATATACTCTTCTATAACCCTCTCCCCGCTTACCTCTGCCCCTAAAGGACGAGGTCCCAAAATAAGGTGTTAACATGTGCTTACTAGATATGTTTCTTAGGTTGATGTCCCAAATGACCCTTTAAAAAACATAATTGGACCTTTGAGAAGCCTATGGTGGTTGCCTAAAGTGAAGACAGCCCACAACTATTCTACTCAGTGAAACGATATTCCTGATTGTTACTGTCACATTAATTAAGATGATAGTGCTTGTCTGACTATGCTTTGCTACCCTCGACAAATTCAACTTACAACGTTTCCCATTTTCCAGAGATGTGTAAAAGTGGGGTTTTACTGTATATATTTTTAGTTTGCTTAAATTCTTAAATTGTTTTAACTTCAACGTCTCCATCTGAAAACAGTAAAGAAAAGATGGATTTGCATGTACTAAGAAAAATATCGTGGGGCAAGGAATTTGTTTTTGTATTCTGCTTTTGGCTCTTAAAGAAACATAAATCATACTCAGCAGTAAGGGGCGTAGGTGATATGCTCTTACTTTACTCCTGACGAGTCTAATTTTCAACCTTGGCAATGGCAGACAGGATACTCACACACTTTCCAAGGTTTAACGTGTACTTAACATCTACCTTCCTGTTCAGTTAATCACACCTTACAAGGCTGAGACAGTCCACTCTGAGTTTAACACACTACTGTCTACAGTTCCGTAACAGCTGTAGAGTCTGGACTGTGGACCAACAGTCAAAAAACAAAACAAAACAAAACACAACACAACACTGCTGGTGCACCTGAGCCACCAACTGGCTGTGAAAGGCAGAAAAGATTAAGGACAGCTACCTACATATACTTTCCTTGAAGACCTGACATGCCACTAGCTATTAATATTATTAAATGGAAAGACAGCAAGTCAAGCAGGTTGAACTATAGCAAAAGAGTAATGAAGGGCCAACTGTTATGGAACACAGAGACATGTCACCGTCTTAGGATCTCTTTTTGCTACAAACAGTGGTACTCTGTGTTTTGGTTTTGTTTTCCTTACACATTCTGTATTTTAGGAAATATCTTCCAAGACAATAGTAAGACTTCAAAATATACTGACCTGAAATTATGGTATATCTAAGAAATATCTGTTATCTTTCCAAACTGTATTAATTCATTTAAAACACTTGATTACAATTTCATTGCTAGCAAAATGTTTAAAACTCTGTTATTCACATGGAATATACATAAAGATTTTTATGTTGTATTGCAAAAAGTTTTTAAAGAGCCAAATGTCAACAGGCAGAGCCACTGTTATTAGACAAAAATGGAATTTTTAGATCTAAAAGTAATTTGAACATGGGACTTGTATAACTTTATTAATAACAATGGCTTTCCTATATGAAATAAAACTTTTAGACTATGACAGTTGGCAGTGAATCAGGACAAAATACCCAGGTAAACATAACTGAACATGAATGGTTCCAAAGCTCATTTTAAAAGCTAGTTTCTATTTTGTACTGGCTTAATGAAAACTGGTATTATACAAAAGCAGAAACTTTTATACTGTCTTAAAAGTAGGCACTAAAATAAAATGGTCATCTAAGGCAGAGCTACACATATGTTTCTTTAATACAGCCACGTCCCACAATCCTACTGAAAAGCCTGGTGGAAACGTGGCAAGGTGGTGCTTGTGCTTAAACTACTGGTGAAAGCTGCTGAGAGTGAGTGCAGAGACCCAAGACCTATAGTGTTTGCAGGATCCTGAAGATCCTGTGTCTGTGTGGGGAGCTGAGAAACAGAAGAGTGTGCTTCGTCTTGGGAATAGTTCATTCCGAGGCTCCCCACTGACAGAGGGTTATAGGCAGGACCATTTAATGGTATGAAATTAAACAACTGAGAAAAATCCAATGCTGGTGTGTTGAGGGGGTCACTGATCGAGACAGAGCTTTTTGACAGGGAAAGGTCTCCTGCACCATCATCTAGGGACCCGCTCTGAGGATCCAACCCCAGCTTAGATGATGATGCTGGAGAATCCTGCGATGAAGAGGGTATGCCACCTTGTAACTCCATCAGGTAACTCTCAATTTCCCCCTTTAATGGCTGTTCTTTTTCAGGAATAGAAATTGCGTATGAGGTAGAACTGAATGGATATTTGAAAGAAAGGTGGTGAGAGGGATGAACAGCATCCATATCTATTGGGCATGTCATTCCCAAAGGTAAGGTTGTGATCATTTGGTGAGCAGATCCCGAGCTCTGCATGGACTGAAATGGAGTGTTATAGAGGTTCAGCTGCAAAGTGTTTGTGAATGGCTTTGATAACAGTTCACTGGAAGGTAAGGACATCACCGGAAGGAGCTCATCTTTTATAGGCACAGACACGTTGCAGGTAAATGGGTCTAGGAAATCCACGGGTTCAGTTTTAACCTTCAGAAGCTCTTGATTGTGACTCTTCTTCATGTGTCGAGTCAGGTGATCCTTCCGTCCGAACCTCTGTGCACAGTACTGACAGAGGAAGTCCTTTCTTCCCGTGTGCACCACCATGTGTCTCCGGACGTCCTTCCGGGTGTAGAACCTGCGGTCACAGTGCTCGCACTGGTGCTTCTTTTCTTTTACACCCCCGGATGACTTGCCTGCGTGGGATTTAAGGTGCTCCAGAAGCACTCCTGTGCTTTCGAAAGTCTGCAAACACACCTTGCAGGTGAGGTCGCCACTGGTGGCCGCATGCAAGGCCAAGTGTCGTTTAAACCCAAGCTTAGTATTATAGTTCTTGCCACACTCTTCACACTTAAACGTCTCTTTGTTAGGGTCATGTGTATGGAGGTGATTCTTCAGATGATCTTTCCGGTGAAACATTTTCTCACAATAATTACACTTGTGGGTTTTCTCAGGAGAGTGAGTAGCCATGTGCCTTTAAACACAGATATAGTCTGTAAGTAATTATCACAATGAAAATGGTCTAAACACTTCTAAAATGGGAGCTAGCTAATATGCTAACACAGAACTCCCTTACTAGTGGAAACCACATAACTTAAAATGTACCATGAGGACAGTCAGTACACCTACATCCTACAAAACTTGAGCCATTTAAATTGCCACTTCAGTTTTTGCTGATTCTTAGCTATCACTACAAAAGCAAATGAGCAAGACTGAATATACTCACGTAAATACACTTTGCTGCTTGTAATTTCTCTTTACAAACGGAAACTGTATTGTCATTAAGCATTTTATTTAAAAGCCGAAAGAGACTAACACATAATAGTATGTGATTAGAATATTAAAAACTAGCCAAGGTCTAATCTACTTAACATTTCCTCTCTGCAAATAGCTGAAAAATGTGTTTACAAATACATACGTTTACAATGGCTTCAAATGGCCAACATAAGAGAAAATATAATCTGAAAGACAAATAGAGTTTAATACCTTTGTAATTTGTACTTAGAAACAAAGGCCTTGGTGCAGTCTTGTTGTGTGCACTTGTAGGGCCTCTCTCCTGTGTGAGAGTAGGAGTGAACCTTTAATTTCTCAACACTGTTAAAGGCCTTGTCACACAGTTGGCAAGGGAAGTTTTTTCTTGGTTTGGTTTCGCCACGCTTACGTTTCCCTGAAGGGACTTTCTGGGTATCTCTTACTGCTGACAAATCACCAGGGATGACAGTGGCCATCGCAGCCTAAACCAGGCCTTCTTGTTGGACACTTGGGAACTGCCCAACTCCACTAAATGATAGAGCTTTAGGTGGCTTCTCAAGTTTCATGTGGTCGTAAAAGAAAGCAAAAAGGGACTGGAAAAAAAAATAAGAAACAACTAGTTTGTAACTAAACTTAATTTAAAAAAGTTTTAAAATTTGCTATGTGATGCTTTTGAATTAAAAAAGAAACTATAAAATGGATTCAGCTGGTCTAATGTAATATCTATAGGCTTCTTTATTATTTGTCAAAACACGTATTATCGCATTGCTCAGAATGAACAGTTCATACACATCCCGAAATTCCATCTGACAAACGTACTTAGGCATCGCAGTAATGACCGTGGGAACTCTTTGGAAGCATCAAAACATGGCTGTCATAGTGGCATTATTAAGCTTCAGTTTTCACAGAGGATTAGACAACACAAATCTGACTAAAAATGTAAAAATGTTGCAGGAAAATTATTTTAATTTGTCCATGTCAGATCTAGTTACACTCTGTGATAGGAACAAACTGATAAACAATGAATGCTGTTTTGAGTCCCTTAGACACCATGGAGTCTATAAAAGAAGTACTTTAAAGGCCAGACACTGGAGGCCTGAAAGAGGTGAATGTACCACCCAGAGTGACAATTTACACCAGCATCTGTTCTCCTCAGAGAGATTCGTGAGTCAAGAGCAAACGTCGTCTATCTTAACAAGCACACACGCCTAAACCTGTGAAACCTTTCGATGTTATATGAGGTAACGAGCATGGTTCCCTGTTGGTTGGGGAGATGCTGCTTAATTTTCCTCAATGTTTTTATATCATGAAGAACAGCTATGCTCGCTGGGCCCGCTGGGGTCAGCAGGTGAGCTGGAGTCCTCAAGCCTCCCAGCAGCTGAGGTCTGGGCTTTGACACACCTTTAACCTTGGTGCAGTGTGTCTGTTTGTGACTTCTGATACCACACAATGTCTGTGCAAGAATGCACCCTCACAGAGGTGCTCCGAAGGGTAGAGATTTGTCAGAGTTTCATTTACTGATGCTGTGAGGAGAATGAAATGTATACACTGTACAGCAAAGAGTATGTCTATTTAAATTTAAACAGAAAATTAAAGCTGAGTTAAAACCTATACAGACAGGAAATATCAACTCTTTCTCAGACTAAGGGAACAATCTCTCTGAAATCTGAATTGATAATATGAGTTAAATGATTCCTTAAAATTTCCTCAAGGCAATTTATAGAGTTACTTTTAAGACTGCAGAAATGATACTAACAGTAACCTCCCTTTAAAAAGATCTGATCTTTAAATTGAAAACTTGAGGGGGCTGGGGATTTAGCTCAGCGGCATAAGTGCCTGCCTTGCAAGCAGGCAGTCATGAGTTTGATCCCCGGTACCGATAAAAAGGAAAAAGACAAAAAAAAAAAAAAAAAAAAAGAAAACTTGAATGTGATTAAATGACTTATCAATTACTAACTGAATCTATATATTTAAAAAATAAAAACCAACCTTGTATTTTGTTCTGGCATTACACTGACACTGCCTTCACAAATTAAGGTACACTCACTTTCACAGATTTGTTATATTTTTATAGAAGCTCTGCAAAATTAAGTGTATGCTATAATAGGTCCCTTATATTTTAATGTAGATATTGTACCTATGTAGACAAAACACAGCTAAGACCCACTAATTTGACTAAAATAGTAGAAGCATGTAAGAAAAGCTAGTCAAGTATCTTCTTGATTAGGTAGATATAAGCAAGGTCTTCGTGTTGTTCAAAATATTTGAAAGTCCTCTGTGCAGTTTAAAAATGACATTTACACAATGCATCTGACATTAGCAATGCTAACACTGTATATTTCTTCTGGTTTTGGATTTTCTTGTGCTTTGAAAAAGAAAAAGGACTTACTCTTTTCCTTTTACAGTCTTGTTCATAAGATAGCTTCCCTGCCTCCCTTATAAACTTATGTAGCCATTCTGTCCATATTGTAAACTGTTATAAAGTATTCTGTATTGGCAGGAGAAAAAACTGATTTTCAATTATTTGATTCCTTAGTGTGATGCTTTCATGCATTTAATTAGAAGATCATTTTCAACTGTGAAGAAAAATGGGATGCCAAGTATATAAATCCTTGCATATAACTAAAAGCTGAAAATATCTCAAAGATTGGTGGTAACTGCCACTGTGTTACAAGATCCAACTGTAATGCGGAGAATCCTAATTGAAAAAAATTACTTCTGTATTACTGGGAAAAATGTATTAAAAGTGCATCATAAAACAATTTACAAACATTTGATATTAAAATTGACTATACTCAATATGGAGTAACAGATGAATTATTATCTTTAGATGTACATACTGAGCAATGAAGAACTGCACTAATTCCAAATATTACACTTTCCTAAGACCAGCTGAAATTTTATCATGGCTAATACCTTTTCATCTTAATAAATTACAGAACTCCAATTAGTTATTACAGGTGCATTTAAATCTATCGGATAAATAAAATGCTGTAAATGCAATATACAATAAAAGACCACATTCATAATATGTATATCAACTAGATACATTAAAGATGCATGCACAGAATTAGTGATTTTCGTTTGATGTTCACCTGATTATAGATGGAAAAGCCTCAGACTCTGATCTTAGCCAGTCCCATTAACTCTTCGTGGAAGAGAGTGGAATCCAATCTTTCCCATTTTGGCCAATCTATGGTTGGGGAGGAAAAAAAAAAAAACAATGGACTATACTCTAAGCAGAACTAGCATGTAAGTGACAGAAAATACAGGATGAAAGAATTGCAGTTTCATGGCACATGCTTACATTCCATACTCTGCTGACAATTCATGCATTTTTACCAGTTGCATATTTTTATTAGTTCTAAGCACATTTACATGATCAAATAAATGCAGAAATAAAAAAGTAAAACAGTATTACCTAGATAAATGGCATTTTGTGATGCTGAATGACTCCCCACTTGTTTCCCAAATTCAATTTAGATTTTTTAAAAAACCTCACTTGCCTACCAAAAGAAATGGATATTAGGATCACTATCTGTAAACGAAGCTAATCAAAATTTCACTAAGCAGGGGATGAACTCAGTTCCCTCTTGGAGCAGCATCGGTAATGGCACCTGTCTCACGTAGACAGCACTCCCACCACGCACACTTGGCAGGTGGGCTTCTAAACTCCACATTCTGTTATCTGCTAATTTATTTTTAATAATACTGTAAGGGTTGGTGAAGTGCAGCAACAATTGTGTACTGTTTAGATTTCAAAAACATTTAAAAACAAGAGAAATTAAATATAGGTTTGATTCTGGAGCAGGAGGTATCAGAAAAAAAGCATAACTTGGTTTACAAGATCACTGTTGAAAAATCTTAAAACAGCTTAAAGCACCTAACAGAAATGATTTTTAGTAGACTGTGAGCACACACAGAAAAAAATATTAATAATTTGTGATTGTGCTAATAAACATTTAAAAAGTCAAAAGACAGAAAGATCTAAAATAATCTGTTATAGAAAGTACAAAGCACACATTTGGAAGATGAACGTCTAGAAATCATTGTAAGAACTTGAGATGGGAATACAAATCAAACAGATAAAACACAACAACAAAAGGATATGTCAATGACAGATTAAGGAAAAATAACTTCACAGCTCAAACACCAATCTAATAATTTCCCTTAAAATAAAATTTTCAATCTTTCAGAATTTGATGACATATAAATAAAATGAGGACATTCAAGCATCATTATAAAACTTCTAGGGAAGATATGTGAAAACAGTGTTATTATCACAGTGTAAAAGACAAGAAAAATAAAAAGTTAGACCAATAAATCATTTTAAAAAGTTAAAAGCAAAAGCTCCATTCCTTTATAAAGCACAGGGCATGCAAAAGTGGAAGAACTGAATTCTGCACATCAAAATTGCAAAAACAGTGAAATTAATTTTGTGAATACTTACTTGCCCAGAGCACATAGTTTTGGAGGGGAGGTAAGAATATGCAAGACCGTTTTGTGTATTATGCTGTCTTAATAATGTGAGTGCAGTGTTTCCACCTTTGATACAGTCCCTCCCTGGAGTTCAGAGAACGTGAGGCGTGGACATATCTACCACCACTGCCATCTTAGATCAAAGGCAACAAAAGCTCAAAAATGTGACAGTATTTATGGTGTCGAAAAGGACCGCTGACACCTTTACACAATTTCACTTTTACTGCATTTTATGCCAAGAGTGGCTTAGCCAAGCCATCTGCAATTGGATAAATCCTGTCACTACACTGAAACGACTGGACAAGGGGACAATACCGGTTTTCTCCTTTAGAGCTTCTGGCTATGATCTCTAAGAAGAAATAAATTTTAAGACTTAAAAAGTTTAAAAGATGATTTATAAAGTAAATTTTATGTAATTTATTTTTCTTTTTTCAACCAATATAAATTTTATTGGCTTTCAAATACATTCTTAATTTTTATTTATAACTATTCAATGATATTTTTCAATAGAAATACTTTATTTTAATATAGTTTAAACTTATGAATCTTGTTTGGAGATATTCCAACACAGCCTATAAATTATCCATGCTATATACTATATATATATACAGTTTTAAATCAAATAATAATGCCAAAATTTTAAGTTATCTTAAAACCTAACTCCCAAATTATGGTTAATGTCTCTAAATTCAATCAATTTTGAATTCTTTTAAGTTGACAAATCATCAAAGAACTGTTAATTATTCCCAAAACAAAGGAAATAAGGTGTTAGTTAGAGTGAACTATTATTTGGACTATCTATAGTTATGGAATCCTAACTAAAATTTCAACTAACATGATTTGTATTTTTTTTTTTTTTTTGGTCTTTCTCCTTTTTTTATCGGTACCGGGGATCGAACTCACGACCGCCTGCTTGCAAGGCGCTTATGCCGCTGAGCTAAATCCTCAGCCCCTGTATGTTCTCTTTTATAGGACAAATAAAAACCTTTTAAAAGCATTGGGATTACAGTTGTGAAGTTTGCTATCAAACTTACACTTGTACTTTAAAAAAAAAAAGTTAAAGGGATTTTCGAAGGATGAAAATGCTTCTTTGCCTTGTTCTGAAGAATTGTGAAGAAGATAAAAAGCACATACACCCATTTTAACTGCTCTACAATAGACAGTGTTTCAGAAGACCCTCCAGGTTCTGCTGGCACTGCAGCAGGCACTGTTCCTGCCACAGGAATGGTGTTAGGGGAAACACTGCACGTTCATGTGCACACACATAGGTTTACCCTCCTGCGTTTTATGTTATTCTAAAACAGTGACTCACACAGAAAAATAACCAAAAATGAATGACACATCAGAAAAAGACCAGTTTCTATGAGATGCCATTTAAAAACAGATCTGCAGTTAAACTTTCTATATTTTAAATTATTATTATTATCATTTTGTTGAGAAAGTCTTGCTGTACCTTCCAAGCTGGCCTTGAACTCATGGTTTTGTAGCCTAGGCTAGTCTCCAATTTGTTGTAATCCTGCTGTCTCAGGCCTTCAGAGTGCTGGGATTACAGGCATTCACCACCTAACCAAGCTTAAATTCTACAATTTTGATAGTCACTTTGTTAACAGTTGTAAACTTTCACAACACTTACCTGCATCAAAAATTGTTTCATGTTTGAAAGTCAAAGAGATTCTGCTAAAGGCATAGCTAATCAATCATCAAGCTTTTTCTCCTTATGCTAGTCATAAAATATTAATAATCAATTCAGAATTGTCCACATCTGCTTAAAACATGTTTTCCATGGAGAGTAAATAAGGTAGACTACAAAAGGGAACTTACCAGTTGATAATGTTTTTTTTTTTTTAATCTTTTTTTTTCGTTTTTACCGGTACCAGGGATTGAACTCACGACTGCCTGCTTGCAAGGCAGGCGCTTATGCTGCTGAGCTAAATCCCCAGCCCCTAGTTGATAATGTTTTAAATTTACATGTATAAAACATTAATATGAGTTTTGAAAAATATGAAGGAATTAACAGGAAAACAAATGAAGAGATCAATTTTAAAGGACAACACATACTTGGAATATTTTTTAAAGACAACTTCAATGATTGTGTAACAATTTGGAAATGCTTGCTTTGGTCAATTACCGTAGACCTGTAAAATCACTTTCAGTAAAGAATAAAAATACTATCTGGCAATTACAGAAATCTAAGAGAGAGCAAACAGTAGACTCAGGCAGCAAAGAGCAGCACCTTCGCAGTTTTACTCACTGCAAAAGGCAGTAAAGTAACTGCTGAATGAATGAAAAAAAAAAAAAAAACAGGGCAGGTGTTCACAGGTCATACGATGACCTAGTTTGCTCAGCTGCAGCAGACGACACGGAACACACATATTCCAGTCAAAGACAGAAGAGTACAGATACAACTGGGTTCAACAACTTGAGGAACAGGAAGGTACTTTGTTGAAAATTAACCATTTGAAGTCTTAGATTAAAATAATAGCAATTCCTATATTTTGCTTCAGAAAATAAGGCTTCTCTAGAGGATTGCAGGATCAAATAGCCTAAGTAAAGATCAGCTAAATATCAAGCAGCTCGAGTAAATAACAGCAATCAAGCCTCTATCCTAGTGAAAATATCCAAAGTGAAAGCATGCACTCAGGACAGACCAGGACAGATGGAAACACAGGCCAGAGCTGCCAGAGTCCCAGAAGCAGGAAACACAGCAGAGAGACACACACAACTCATCCGAGTTAAAGCAGGTCCTCGAGTAACTCATTTACAACCAGAATCTGAAAAACTAGAGTGCTTATTTTCTTCCACCAAGTGTCAAGAAGATGCCTTTTTGAATTGTTATATTTAATATTTTCAACTGATTTTAAGTAATTCAAATATAGTTCTGGGACAATGTTTGAAATTTATCAAAAAGCTGCACTGATATTCAGAAATGTCTTTCAGTACAAAATAATAAAAAGAGAAGTGAAGGAAAATAATAGAGAAATGAAGGAAAACTTTCAATCTATTTGCTTTTAAAAGCCAATAGGAAAATGTCAGCAAATTTCAAAACTGACACTGCAATGTTGTGAGAACCCCGAAATCACTTCTCTCACTTTTCTGTACAGTTACCATGTTCCTTCGAGGCTATTATAGATAACCAGACAAAACAACCTGATGAAAACAGAACAGTAAAACAAATGTATTTCCTTGGTTATTTACTTTAAGGAGAAAAATGCCAAGTGGAATTGAAAAGGTTTTCTTTTTAAAAAGTTGTCTCTTTAACTTAGAAGCTAGCATGTTTTAAGTTGGTAACATTTTTACCAACTGTAAATTACATGCTGGGATGGGGGAGAAAAAGTGTCCCCCTAGGGCTGTAAGTTCTAATCAAAATAAGAAAACTAAAAAATACAGATGGGGGTACGGTGGGGTATTTTTGTTTTTTCACACGGGAAATGAGTTCTTGCAAAGAGGAAATGTGAGAGGAATTGTGCAGAGGGAGCGAACGAGGCAGCAAGAGAAAGGAAGAGCAAATAACTGAAACGAAAATAATTCAAGGCAAGATATTTAATCAGCAATTTATATTTAGAGGATTTCCTGGGTTTTTAAAAAGCAACTGGTATAAAATGTTTCCCAAATATTTAATGTGTAGCTAGCACTATGAAACAGCCCGCAGGTCATATATCCCAAATTGTGATGAGTTTTACCTTATTACCACTAACTCCTTAAGTTTGTGTGTCCCCAACTATAAAAATACCTACACTGAAGGACCCTAAGTAATCACTCATGTATGCTTATTTGCCTAACACTATTAAAAGCTCAAATACCGAATAACCAGGTTTCACGTTTGAATTCTCAGTCACCTCAATCTGTCTATAATTTCAAATGAAATGGTAGAAATCAGACACGAGGTAAGAAAAATGCTAAGGAAACAAGCTTTACTTTACTTAGTTTTAAAAGTTCATTTGGATAACTAGTTTTAAGGTGTCTCAAAGAAATGAGAGCTTTGAGAGAGTTCATGCTCTGTCCAAATGCTGCCTCCTGTGCTATTGCCCAAGGAGCACTAAAAATATGATTGAAAATACAATCAGCACTCAGCTAAGGCCCTGCGCATATCATCAAGCTGTGTTCCTAAAGTTACCCCATGCAGCTTTCCAGGATTAAAGCAACTTTAAAAACAGCCACTTCTATTGATTCCCACACAGTGGAAGGTAAACAGGACTGGTTCCAGCCAAGTGTCCAGTCAGAGGTGGCTGTTCCCTCTGTGGCCTCCAGAGGTCCCTGTGGACTTCCCTAGCCAGCACAGAACTGAACTGCACAGCAGAACTGGAGTCCCTTGCAGAGAATTTCAGAATGACAGTGTGCAGGCAGAGATGCTTCAGGGCTCCTGAAATCCCTGCAGGTTATATAGCAAGCTCAGGAGACAACACCCATAGAATCACATGGCCAGTGTGCTCAGGCAGAGGGGTGAAATGGGGGCCACACATCCGGCTGAGACTTCTGGCTTCTAAGTCCTTCAGAGCAGGCCGGGCTTCAGCAGGCTGGGAAGCTGGGGTCTCGAATATGCTACTCTGAGGTCTGGTGAGCATGGGGCCAGACCTGAGCATTTCTGCCTTAAAATGTTCTGTTCTAATAATGCCATAAATACATATAATGTAAAGCACATATAATCATTGATGGTAATTTAGTGTTTGGAAATAGATAATGAAGTTTCATGGGAAGGAAAAAGGAGAAAAATAAAATTCTAAATCTTTAAAAGGGAGTATTTTTCATATGAAATTATCTATGGGGCTATGTAGATGATGTTGAAAGTATTAGAAAATTTCTGACTGATTACAGATGTAGAAAAATCAAAAAAGGGAAAGTGTGTGCAGATTAGAGTTGCTCAGTAACATTTCCTCTGCCTTTTCTAGCTACTAAAAACAGCTTCATTAAAAAGTTTAAAAGCTACAATGTACAAGAAAAACTACAACTTACAACTCTAAAAAACTCATTAACATTCTTTTATTGTAGAAAATATTTATAGCACACAGATGGCTAAAATTTATGCTAACTTGATTTAAATGCTTAATCTCCATAGAATGTGCTTACTAACATAAAACTTTATCCACATTAATTTATACCTTCAATTTGATCATAAAGCTCTGTTTAAATATACTGTGAAGCCTATGGAGCCTTCAGACTAAATCTTCTTTTCACCAGGGTGATGGGCTCTGCTCAGGTCAGTGGAAAGTTTAGGAACCCGAGCCCATCCCCTGGCATGCCTACCTTTGCTTTTTTCATGTTGTAGCAGGTATTGAATCCAAGGCCTCTGCACTGAGCCTATATCCCTAGCCCTTTTGTTTTTATTTTGGGACAGGGTCTCAGTGTTGCTAAGTTGTCCAGCCTATGTTCAAACTTGTAACCCTCCTGGCTTCAGCCTCTTGAAGTGCTGGGATCCCAGGTTATATCCTACAGCCCAATTCACCTTTTTTTTTCATTTCCCCATTCTAGGGCTTGGGTCCTGGTCCTAAACCTGTGTTTGAGGTCCTGCAGACAGACTTACCTGCTGGTGCCAAACTCATGTGGGCCTGGATTTCCAGGATTGTGCCACTGAGCTGCCTCTATGGGCTGGGAAATCAAGGTGCTGTATCAGTCCTCCTCCCAAGGATGCTAGCAAACTGCTCTTGTCATGCTTGCCCCATCCAGGGAGCAGACCTAATCTTCCTCTTCACCTGCCCACAGTTAATCAGATCCATCACAGAAGACAGAGGAAGACATAGTGGCCACATGGCATAATCTACCACTATGAGCAAGACCCAGAGAAGGGAGGACTTAAGAGTCCATCTGCGGGCTCTCTGGTGAAGATAAACAAGCCTTTACGGCAACTGTATATTTTGTACATAGGGCACGGAAAACTGCTCTCAGCCTTGCATCAGATCGTAACTATTACTGAAGCCCACTTAACTGCAATCCATTCTGATGGACCTATGATTGTAAGTGGCATGCTTATTATGTGGCATGCTTTTCAAAGCTTTTAGCATTCTATCTTGAATGATTTAGGAACTGGAATAACTGACCACTTTGAAAGTCATGCCATATAATGATAAAAGCCACCTACCTGAGACCCCTGCTCCAAACTCTAACAAGGCAATCTTATTAATAGACCATCACAGAATGAAGCATTCTGGGTGCCAAATACCGCCAAAGCAGCACCAAGAGGCAACCTAAAAAGAAAAGAAGAATTAGTTTGAAATTTCAAGTCAGACCTACCCTAGTTAATGGCATATGAAACAAACTCTTTATCATCAGTTATTCATACTCATTGTATTTTATTGAAAAATCTATCTTAAATTCTGATAGAAATATTTACAGTACATTGAAATATGAAAAGTAAACATCGATATCTCCAGGTTCGTGTATTTCCCCCTTGCATCAACATTATCTAGATTATTCACATTTTATTCAGTAAACTATTACTCCAAGCTTACTGCCGTTCTCAAATTGGCTGCTTATCTTTTAATATTCTAAATACATCCACTATCTCTATGTAACACAGTTTTCAGAAAAAACTGAGTTGCCCATCTTGTTCTGAGAAATGACTGAGGAGAAATCCTGCCCCACGAGTGTTTTCCTTGGTTTCTCTCTTCCCACAGAAGGATGCAAACCACTGAGTACCCTAATGCAAAGGCAGGATAAAGATTCAGGGTCAGCTTTTAGCTTCATAATGTGACTAACATGTTACTAAGTGAATTCCCAGGGCCAGGTCCATCTTCAGCAACATACAAACAAAAACCACAATGAATTCTGTAGTATGACATATTTCAGCTACCCAAAGCATCCCTGATGGTATAGATTATGAAGTCTTACCTCTAGGTTTACAGTCAAGACAAAAAAGAAATCCCAGGAATTCTGTGCAGAAATCAAGAGTTTCATGTCCCTAAACCAGAGAGTCAATGCTCCATTGTACACAGCTGCCCTTTTACAAAGATAACTATCTGATACTGATATAATAAGTATTACCTATGGTATTAATGTGAGTTTCAGCTGCTACTAATGAACACTGACCCTGTTCCCTAGGAGTATGCAAGCTAGCTGTGGCTGAGAGTATGGCTTTGATCTCTCCCCTCATAAAAAAGAAATAAAACTGTTAAGTAAAATTTGCTATAATGTGGTAGTGGTGGTGATTAGTGTGAAAGATCAACATTTAAAAACAACAAAATAATATTATGTAGGATAAACAAGTACCATAAAAGGTTAAAAAATAAAAAGAATACTAGGGGTCTTGTGTGTGTTATTGCCCTTGAAAAATCTAAAATTAGGGAAGACCCAAAAAGCTGGGCATAGTGCACTCTGAAATCCCAGCTCTCTGAGCAGCCAAAGTAGAAGCTTGTGGCCCGTCTAAGCAGCTTAGCGAGACCATCTAAAAATAACAATTTTAGAAAGGGCTGGAGATGTAGCTCAATCGTAGATTGCTTGCCAGCGTCATTTGGTTCTGTCCTTAGTGCTTCTCCCCAAGAGTCCCCAGAAGGTAGGGTGTGTGTGTGGGTGTGTATCTGGAAAATGGGCCTGACAGAATTAATTACTGTGAGTCAGAACTGTAGATTATTGTGGTTTCTAAGATGACCCTTTGGTGTAGTGTCCTGTAATGTGTAGAGTTTTTAAAGATTCAAATGAATGAATCTTTTGAATCCTTTATGGTCTGAACATGTCACAGTAATGTACTTATGGTAAGAAAGGGGGCAGTTATAAAATGGCTGAGTGGATCAAAACCACTGAGAAATAAATACTTGGAGAGGTAAGGAGGAAGGAAGAAAGAATGCTTGTTCAAACGAGAGAAAGAATTCCAAAGCCAAGACCAAAACCGGAGAAAGTAACATTTCCTCCAAGAAAGGGCACTTAGAGTCTGGCCATTACAAACCCACTGGTCTCCCAGGAAGGGAAAGGAAGACAGTTGGATAGCTTACTTCCACAGACAGAATCCAACCAGATTCCTGATTAACTCGTCCTGGAACTAACACTACCAGAGATGAAAGCAGGTAATTAAAGGAGAAAAAGGGCAAAGAAGAAAAAGGTGACAAAACCCACAAACAGATAAAGCTGTAAAGGGGCACAGAATCACGCTAAAATTCTTGGAAAGCAGTCTCCATGTAGGCATGAAGACTCTCAATGTTAGGTAAGAGGAAACGAGAGACAGAGAGAAGAGAAACATGGGAACAGGAGACCTACTTAGGTGGTGAGCAGAAGACCTCCAGCAAAAGGATGCTTTCTTCCAAAGATCTTACACCTAAAAAAGCATGGAGGGTAGCTAAAGAGGAACTCAGGATCCCAGAGAAGTGGGGAAAATGGAACATTCTTGAAGAAACAGTGCAGAACAGGATTCAGAGAATGAGGGGAACTTTGGGGCACTGCAGACCCAGGAGGGAGGTATGTTTACCCATTTAAGAACAGAGATGTTCAAAGTATATTTTTTATTTATTTTTTTTGAGAAGGGTCTGCTTCATGATCAATTTTAAAATAATTTTTTTTTTTTTTTTTTTTTTTGTACTGGGGATCTAACTCACGACCTCATGCTTGCCAGGCAGGTATTTAAGCTACTGAGCTAAATTCCTAGCCCCTTAGAATAAAACTGATAGACCCATAAAAAGGGTGAAAGTATACATCTGTGTGTCTATATGACACACTAGCGATGTAGCTGTTAAAAATCATGCAGTTTAAGAACTGCATGTAAAAGGGCAATTAATATTAAATCACATGGGAAAGCATGTGTAACTTTAAAAATTTTAACATCAGGGCACACAATAAATGTGGACACTCATGACCCCAAATTTATAATGGATGCACTTGAAACTAGCCCTCTTCCCTGTTAGTATCCTTAGGGTTATACTAAAGTATAAAGACACAGGCTTTATATTTTACTGTATTATACAAATGTCTTTACTTTTATAAATAGAAAAGTTATCTTAGCAAAGTTAATGTTTTTCAACAAATGCTACTGGACAATATGATGTCCACACACTAAGAAAATGAACCTAGAGATGCATCTCACATCATATATAAAACTTTATGTACATCACAGGCTTAAATAGAAAATCTAAACTATAAAACTTCTAGAAGAAAAATACAGAAAATCTGAGTCATTCAAAAATTGATTGTTTATAGTACCAAAAGTACAACCCATAAGATAACAAACTGATAAATCAAATCTCATCAAAATTTAAAACTTTTCTTCAAAAGATACTGTTAAGAGAATGAAAAAACAAAACAAAACAAAACACACACACAATAGAAGACCAGCACAAAACTTTACAAAGTGTATATCTGATAAAGAATTTGTATCCAGAGTAAAGAACTTGGAAAACTCAACAATAAAAAAACAAAGATTTGAAAAATGAACAAATAACTGGAATACCCATTTTACCAATAAAAATATGGATGAAAAGATGGTCACTGGGCAAAGCATATTAATACCACAATGAGATCCCTTTGTGGTCCATAAGCATACCGATATCTACCCACTGGCATGACCAAAATTAAAAACACTACATATCTGACTATATAATGTGCTGATAATGATGTGATAGGAGCAGAATTCCTATTCGTCACTGATATGAAGGTTTGGAAAACAGTTGGGTGATTTCTTGAAAAGCTGAACACATGCCCACCACATGACACAGTCACGTCATATCAATGTATGCACTCAGAGATATGACAATATACACTGTCACAAAGACCTGCCCCTCAGTACTCACAGCAACTCTGTAATAGTCAAAACTAGATACAATGAAAATTTCCATTGTGCTTGAATGGATGAACAAGTTATAGATTCCTATAACCCGCTACTAATTAGTAAAAGGAAACAGTGTTGATGCATACAATAATGTAGATACACCTCAAAATCGCTGTTTAATGAAAGGAGTCTGGAAAGAAAAGAGGTATGTTAGATGATTTCATTTACATAAATGCCTAGGAAATTAAAAATACACCACAGTGACCGAAGCAGCTCCATGGTGATCTTGGGACAGGAGGCGGGCAAGGGAAGGATCATTCACAAGAGCATGAGCAACCGAGAATGACAGGTATCCTCACAATGTTGACCGTGGCGATGGTGTCAGAGATGTATAAATGTGTCCCGAGTGGGAATCTTGCAGGCTTCACATTGTGCAGTTTATAAAATATTAATTATACATAAGTAAAACTCAAAAAAATGGCCAAGTTTTCAGAGTGGAAAAAACTCCAACATTAATAAACATGGGAAACAAATCTACATATGAATTTACTAAAATGTGAAAAAACTGATAAGCTAAAATTCTTTATTAACAGAAATGATTCAAATTGACAAAAATCTCTTCCCCACACAGGAAAAAAACAAAAAAAGGAAAGAAAATGTGAGGTGTATCAGTTTAGGTGCTAGCTGCCTTCGGTCCTTGCTAAGCAGCACACGTAGCGAGGGGGGCAGTTTTAAGGCCACATTCTCAGCTGTCCAACTCGGAGGAAGCAGGGCAGTTCACCTGTTGGTTATGAACTTGTGTATCACACTGCACGGCTTAAGGGCTCCAGGAATACATTCTAACTGGAACTGAGAGCTGTGGATGCTAAGTACTTCTGGGACAAGTTCCACTTATCAAATACCAAAGGAAGTGCCCACTGAAGTGTCTGAATGCAACTTCTGTTACAATCTTTTTAAATGGAGACAATTTATAAAAGATAAGTTTGATATTCTGACTTTACAATGGTACAAAAGTACACTCAGGTAACCCTTTTATCAGTACAGTAACCAATGAACTACAAGCACACTCACTGTGTTACTCAGAAATAAGTGCTGCCCCAAAATGCCTGGTGTGGAATTTAAGCAAAGGAATATCCTCCCGTTTCATACCACAGGTTCAGGAAACAGACACAAAAGAGGAATATTTCATGTAAAAAAGACTGCATTCATACATAACGGAAGCTATCTGTGAAAAATGATTAGTTGAAGCAGTGTAGGCAGGTAAATTTTATGGTGGTCATGGTCACAGACAAACCCAAATTACAACTCAGATAAAACTGACAAATGTGAAGCCACAGTTGTTTTACAACTTATACTGAATAATAATTTGGGCAGTATGTGATTATTGACGATCCAGAGATAGACTGACTCCTGCTTGGGGCTTAACTGCGATTGGTAAAAGATTATAATGTACTTGCAAAGATGTTACAATTACCAAAAACCAGAAAAAAACAGTTACATATTAGAAAAAAATCTACTCCCTGAAACATATAGTAATAAGATCCCACATTTTGAATTCTACCAGTTTGCAATTAATTCCCTGCGCTCATCCTCCTGAAACTGAAGCAAGGGTGGACAGGACTGTGGAGAACAGAATCTCATCTCCCACAGCCAGGCTGGTGGAGGGAAAAGGTATGGAAGAAAGGGCCAGGGAGATGTGGGTCTAGTCCTGGAAAAAAAATGAGTATTCAAAATGACTCCTACCACAAAGAGGACTATTCTACCAGGCAGAATAGTGTTATAACAACGTATGGTATTTGACATTTAAAAATTATTATGCCTGTGTAGTTTTTCCACTCTTGCTTAGATGTTGCAGAAGAAATGTTTGTAAACTAGGTTGGATTGTTTCCTTTTGCTTGTAATAATTGTGCTGCTATTGATCACAAAGGAATGAATGACACACACACCTCAGTGCATACTTCCCCATGTACTCACTTGGCCAACACTGGACAAAAGTTTTGACTTTTCTGAACCTTGTCTTTTTTTTTTTTTTTTTTTTTTTGGTATGTGTGTCTTTTTCGAGACAGGGTCTTGCTATGCAGTTCAGGCTGGTCTTGAGTTTGCTTTGTAGCCCAGGCTGGTCTCAAACTCTCAACCGTCCTCCTGCCTCAGCCTCCCAAGAACTGGCTTGCACCTCATCTTTAACCATAAAGAAAATACATTTAATTTGTGACTAGGTAGCTAGAAAGTAGGAGAGAAGCCCACAAATAATCATGGCTGAGACAGAATTAGTTATTGCTGTATGATGACTGGTGGCCCTTTGTCTTGCTGAACTGAAACCCATTTGGACGATACACAACTATGGATGGATTTATACTAGAGAAGAGGGGTGATCGATTCTGGAGAAGAGAAAAGGCTTTGGAAGCTGCACAAACAGCAGAGAAACTCTGGATTCTGTCTGCAGTACAGTACCTTCAGCTGGTGTTGGTGAATTCCACGGAACATCAGCTCCATCAAAGCAGAGACCTGGTCTTTTAATGTCCATTTCTCTTTGTCCAACCTAGAATACGGATGCGACTGGGGGCAGGGGAGGCAGTGAAGTATCTGCCGAACGAACAGAAGGAAGAAGAGCAGTAGGCATGACAGGGAGCTTTCTATCCTACTGGCCAAGTGGATGAAAACATGGAAAAAAATAGTGGCCAAATGCAGTGAATAACTAGGAACGGACAGAAGGCTTTAAATTTGAAAATTCTCCTGGATTCCCTTGAGTATCCAGAAACCCTGACTTGTTGCCTGCTCAACAGAGAGGAAAATGCTGCAGCCACTGTGCCATCTTGTGGTCATGTCTAGAAAGTTCGTCCTCAATGACAGTCCCTCCCACTGCACAGAAGTGCTGGGGAGGAGCTGTTAAGAACAAACCTACAGACAACAAACCAGGATTATTCCATCACTATCAAGCAGTTTGCAGGAGGAATGCCAGAAGCATATTATTTATCACTACTGGTAACATAAACTAGCAGACAGAAAAATGCCACAAAAGCAGCACAGATAAGGTATAATGAAAATGCATAAAAGAAGATTCTTCACAGTGTGAAAGAGGAGAGTTTGTGAATCGCTGAACTAAACAGAGTGAAGAGGGTAAGAGGTGGAGCTGTGCACAGGCACGGTGGAGTGGACAGCCTACTGGAGAGCAGCAGCAGAGCGAGCGGCCCTGGGGACTGAGACAGGCAGTGACAACCAGGTTGGGGGGCCTTCCGAGACTGGAGCTGCTGGTGTCATCAGGAAGGTGTGGGAAGCACGGCTGTGCAATGGGACCAGGCGGGAAGCAGAGAGAGGGCCACTATCTTTCAGGTTGACAGCAGAAGGAACCGGTTACACTCTGCTGTCTTTATGGGCGCAGTCTCATCTAGACTTACAAGGTCAGGCAGACTGGCCCTGTGGTTCTGGGAAAGGACTTACCCATTTTCAACTTCAGCTTCCTCAGCTGTAATGTGAGATAATCAAGCCCCACTGAGCTGGGAGGAAAACAGGACACTGTTGGAAGAAGGCACAGCTCGGTGGGCAGCACTCATTTAACTCTAACCAGCAGCCACAGGGTGAAGACCTTGAACGGCAACCTGTTTGACAGCTGCCTGTCACAGAAGCAAAGGGAAGGGAATGTTTCAGAGGCAGCAATGAAGAGAAATAAACATTGCTTCCTTCTGACTTAGTTCCGTGCAGGTTTTTGATGACCATGGAAAAAATCTTTTTAGGGTTAGTGCTACGGGGAAAATCCAGGCACTAAGCACCCCTTGTTCTTGGAGAAACAATATCCACTGAAGGGGAAGGTATGGAAATGAGAGAGCTCATTTGAGAGAGTGTCACTGTGGGTTTTATTTTTCAAAGATGGCAGAAATGCTAACGGGACGGCTCAGGTGGAGAGGGGGAGGCCAGCAGATGTCTCTGCTGGGGACAGAACCCATGTGACATGCAGGGAGGCAGGATAAGGAGGCCTGTGCAGGTGCTCAACTAGACTGTGGCCAGCACAGGAACTGGGCACAGACAGGAATCAAGGGGGAGCTGATGGCTAAGCAGCTCACCAATGAAGAGGTGGAGATGGGAACTTTCTAGCAGAGGCAAGGGCAAACATGAGAAATACAGACCCGTGAGCTAGAGGACCCCAGCAGCTTGGTGTGGGGCAGAAGGGGGAGAAGGAAGGGACAGAATGTCCCAAAGCAGATCTGGAGGGTCACAGGGGGTCCAATCCTGACAGGGCCTGGGCTCACTACTCACATTTCCACATCGTCTAGTAACACCGCTGACCCTAGTAATCCGGAGACACAAACAAACAAGGGACAGGCGAAGACTTCTTCCAGGGTGTGTGCATGTGCTTTGGGCGGGGGAGGGGGTAGGGAGGCAGGTTAGAGGGTAGTTGATACAGTAGAATGGCCTGGCCAGCTTGGTGACTTCCAGCAAGCGCAAGACCAGCAAGAACACACAAGTAGGTGTGGTGAGAGAGCAGTATGGAGAGAGAGAAGCAGGACTTGACAGAAACCAGGGAACAAGCAAGGGCACAGGACCTGAGGCTACGCTCAGCACGGACCATTTTAGTGCGGTTCCAGGCAGTGATGGTCACCGCAAACCATTACAGAAAGCGTCTTCAGTAATGCGCTGGAATTTCAGAGCATCGTGAGTACAGCTTCTGAATAGTACGCACACTTTAGATTTTCAGACGACTTCCCTCGGACAGTTAAGTGCCAATTTCAATCTTTTTTTTTTAAAGCAAATTGTTGAGTAATGTGAATAGTTTCTCCCTTAATTTATCTGCTTCGTAAATCCTGATTCAGTTTGAAAATTATTGCTCTGCATCCACACAAACTTGTAATACTGCACACATAAAACAGCAACATCAGTGCTCTCAAACATGGGGAGAACTGGAAAGGAGGACATCAGTGCTGAACAAAGTAGCTGTTAAATTCCAAAGCTGTCACACACTTTATCATCAAGGTACACACTGTGTGCCGTTAGTGCCAGTAATTCAGGCAGAGTGATAACAAGTTCAGCTACCAGAGTTTTGGTGCAGAGAAAATTATCTGCCTTGGATCAAAGGCAAACCTGCTGGTGGAAACACAGTTGACTGCAAAAAGGGGAAAACTACGAAAGATAAATATAGAAAAGGGAAAGCAAAAAGCTCAGGCCATGGCAGCACTTCCTTAAGTGACTGGGCCACTCTGGGGAAGGTCAAGAAACGGATACTCCCATGTACTCCTGGTGACTGAAGTCTTTCCTGGAGGTCGAGATGGCCAAGTAAGTGCCAAGAAAAAGGGTGTGTGTGGGTAGGAAATTTATCATCACACATCTAAGAATTTAAAGACAATAACCTGAAATGTTCACAAAGACTTGTGCAAAAGGTCATTCATGAATGCATTAGTTAGACTGGAAACAGCCAACACGGACAACTAGAGGAAAGCAAAACAGACAACCGTGGTGCTCATTTGCAAGTTCCAACTTTTCAAGAATACGCAGAAGTAACACATGAGCAAACAGGAAATAACCTGCAGACACACAGGACTTGTAGAAAGATAAGACACAGAAAGGGGCATTCCCAATTCAGTCTGAAAGGAATAGTACACAGCTTTAAAGAAAGAGCTGGAAGAGTGTCTTTTTAGTACCTAAGGTAGAGAACCCTAACAATGCACCAGAAACAAATACCATACAGTTGTATTTCCTGTATTCACACTAGGGCCTTGTTAATGGCACTCAAGTCAGTATTTACATCCACATTAAATCTTTCCAAATTTCCTTTCCAGAAGACTAAAAGCACAGAACCTGAATCTACAGAACCAATGTTGAGAGCATGTAAAAAACACAACAGGGTTGCAATGAACAGAATGCTCCAGGACAAAAGCAAATCAAAACAGTAGCAGACTCCATTTCTTCAACAAACAAAGTTTAAGGAGAAAAAATGGAAAGGTGCAAATTTTGGGTTAAAATATAACAAAAGACATAGAGATACACCAACTAACTGTAGGTATAGGCCTTATCTGATTTGAATAATGCAAACTCATTTAACAAAAATTAAGAGGTAACAGTGGAAATTTAAATACTAGGTCTTTTGATGATATTAAGGAGTTACTGTATTTTGGGGTATAATACTTGTATTGTGATTATACCTTTAAAAAGAGTTTATACTTACTAGAAATACTAAAAAATATACAAATGATAGGAAATAACTTCACATAAAAATTATCCCCAGGAGAGGAGATACTTGTAGATAGGGACATGGCAGCTGTGGAAATTGGTTATGCAGATTCATTACTGCTTCCTCTACTTTCATGTATCTTTAAATTATACTCTAAGTTAAAAATTATTGTTAAAGACAGAAGTACCCCTGGTCTTACAGAGTAAATAAACCTACATATATATCCGTATCTAAAGATACATACGCTACAAGCCATGTGGGTGTCTATCAAAAACTGCTTGATAGTGGTGACAGAAATGATTTACATACAGTGTATGATGCTTACAACTTCTGGGAACTAAGAAATATACACAAGTATTTGTGAAACTTTGACCCTGCCACAAGACAACAGGCCAATCAACTATATTCTATGTTACCTGAGCCTAAAAGTGATTTCTTAACAATCTGAGACAGATGTATAAGCAATCTAGTAACTAATGATTTTAGTAGTCATGGCCTTCAATACATACATTATTGTTTAGCAGCAAATAATATTCTTGGAAAGGGCCTGAACTTTTAGCCTGTCGAGCAGTATTTACGATGTAATGACTAGGTGCTTTAACCTTTGTAATAAAGGTGGAGAACAAACTAGTAGAGCAAGGTTAAGGAGCTGTGTCAGGCTGTGGGGTGGATGTACAAGCCATGGCTGCACTACAGGGACAGAGACCAAAATCGTGGACTGGGTAGACCCGGTAGCAGGGAGAGCACCTGCAGGATTTGGAAGTGGCATATGTACCTCAGGAAGCCTTTGCCCAATGGGACCTTGGCCAGTGGCTCCAGCGAAGTAGCGAAGTGGGAGTCTGAACTGGTGCGGTCTAGGAAAGAAAGCAAAGTGGGGAATCGCCATAGGGGAAGGCAGACGGCCGGATGGAGGTGACCGAGCCCACTGAAGGCGGTGAACCATTACAGTCTAAGGATCATGAACGCCACCTCTCCCGGAACACAGTTTCATATTCGGTTTGATGGAGAAGGAGCTGATGAGCCGTGGGCAGGAGCACAGAGCTCCAGATCAAGAGAGGCAGAGGTGAGGGTACAAATAAGGGTGGAGGGTGGAAAGCCGACTTCTGACAGTACGTCTTCAAGGGGCTCCACTGGTTTAGTGGACATAGTGTAAAGATACCTAACAACTACTGGCGATTACAATTCAGTAACTTGTAATTACTGGCTAGAATTTCTTAGAACAGACGGGTTTGTTCAGAAAACAACAACTATGATGAGGATTTTCCCCCAAACCTCTCTCATTTTACATTTACTCATTTAAATTCCCCGTATATCATTTTTTCCCTTCTGTGAACCGCAGAAATAAGCCCAGCAGCATTTTAAAACCTTAGGAAGCTGTGTGTGTGGGGGGGGGAATCTAAAAGCATCACTGTGCCTTGGTCAGTGAGCAGAGACTAAGCCTCCATCATGCCAAGTTACTACTACTCCAGAGAAGGTGGTAGGAACCTGTGCTCCTCACAGAAACTAGCCAGCCTGAGACCAGTGGGGAGCGCGCAGGGAACAGGGGGCCAGAGGCTGGTGGAGGGTGACAGAACCCACAGCAGGGACTGGCAGAGGCTGAAAGTGAGCAGATAGACTCAAGAAGGCCCCAGGTGTACGTCGGAGAGCTGAGACAATGCTAAGCAGGCTGCCCTGCCTGAAGCCAGTTCAGCCTAACTCTAAGGACACGGGATTCTGAGCCCAGGGCTTTTGTTTTGTTTTTGGTGGGAAACGGGGGAAACGGGGGAAAGTACGAGCCAGGACGGAGCCAGTTACCCAAAGGGTGTGTGTGGTGAGGAGGTGGGACCCAAAGCCAGCAGCATGCAGCTTGTCTTTCAGTTGTTACAGCTCAGGGTGCTTTACTCTCTCAGAACTTCCTAAATGCTTATGGTGTGCAGGTGAGAGGTAACACGGAGACAAAACCAACTCTTAAAGGCAGGTCGGGGATTCAGTGTCATCACACAGGTACCAAGGAGGACTCTGGTAACACACGAACACTGCACACGCGCGCGCGCGCGCGCGTGTGTGTGTGTGTGTGTGTGTGTGTGTGCGCGCGTGCGTGCATGTAGGTACTCTGGGATGGTGGGAGCTGAGTGTTTTCCCCCCTCCTCAAAAGGGGAGAGAGTGCATCTCCTCTCACACACCAGTAGGAGAGTAACTCTGACTCAACCGTCTCTGGCCTCCCAAATACATGCCACTCTCTGCCTCTGGACTAGGTTTAGTGTCTCAGCACATCCTGGTGATGTCTGCCTTTGCTCTGGCTCCTCCTTAAGAAAGGGAAGGGGACATGGAGTGGTTGTGTACCTCTTTTCCTCTCTGGGTATGTGCAGCGTGTGTGTCTGCTCCTCTCGATATATCTTTCTGAAATATAAACATAATGTACACAGACCTGCAGAGAGGGATATAATCTAAGCCGGTGTGCTGTTCGCCCCCATTGTACTTAAGAAGTCTGTGTGAGCATCTCTCTAGGATTTCAGGTTTCCCCTGGCTCTTGGTGCTCCACACGTCTGCGTTCTCCTCCATCTTGTCTTTGGGGCACCTGCCCTTGCCTCTACAGTCCCACGCAAGGCTTGCTGGGAAGGTCAGCTTGCCTGCTTGGTGGGGGTCGGGGTCTGTCCATGCATATCGGGCAGAGCCTGGCCATGAAGGATGGAGGGCATAGGAGGGTGGGGAACAGCAGAGATAAGACAACCCTATCAGCCAACCTGGCTGTCTTTTGAGCTTCACAGTTAACAAGAGGCCAGCTGTGTCTAAGGTGCCAACTCAGCACGTCCTGCTGACCTCTCTGTGGGGCTCAGTGCTCCCCTGTGACACTTCCTTGGAAGAATGGCTCACCAGAGAGCTCCTAACTGCTGCTCCAGGCTTTCTAGCCTCCTTGCACCATGAGCCCCCTGAGATTACCCTTAACAACACAGCCCTCCTCCTCAGGCATTTCAAGTGTCCAGTTCTGAGAGAAAGCTGGGAGCTCAAGACCTTTGTCCTCCAGGGTCAGCCCAGCAGAATGCAGGACATGCACAGGACCAGGCAGTGCTCTGGAGCAGGTGAGAAGGGGCCCCAGTATGCTTGGCAGTGTCTCTGCAGCTGAGAGAGGCAGGGGAAGGCTCCCAAAGGTACAGGAGTAGGAGGAAAGAGGGAGCACGTGTGGGGAGGTCATTCATCCCACAGAGCTATGTCGTTCACGCTGCCACTGGCAGACAAGGGCAGGATGGAGAGGAGCCACAGCCAGAGCTAACAGCCAGCCTGTGAAGGGCAGCCTGCACTACTCAGGAGTTCCACCACACTTGGGGTGACAGTCCCCAACAAGGGCTGAAGATGTCTGGTCAGGTGGCTCTCTAGCTAGTTCCCTCTTTAGTTCTACTGCCTCCAGTGTGTGGGGTCCTGTGCCATGTCAAGAAGCGTCCCTCTGGGTTTTTCAAGGCTTGATCCGTCTCACTGCCCAGGCTTCTCCACACAGGTTCCTTTACCTGAGGTCTTCCCCGCTCACCATCGCTCAGCATTCCTCCTCCTCCTCAGACCTGAACGCTCTTCGCCCTTCTATTCCTTTTGACTATCTTCCTGCCATCTGCTAGAATCTGAAGGAGCTCTGTTTATGTCTGTTCCTTGCTCAACAGGGGTGGGCTGTGGCTTAGTGCCTGACTTCTGGTAGGTACTTGTACCATCTGCATCGCACACAGGATAAAAGATATCTTCATACACAGAAGTACAGATGACAGAGCAAAAAGAAAAAGGGATGTGGAGGACCAAGAGACAGGTGGAGATGGACTCTGTATCAGCACAAAGCCACAAGTCAAAGGAACCATACGAGAGAGCCGGTGATCAGGTGCTCAGGGAAAATACGCACGAAGAGGGGAAGCAGCGCAGGAAACCCTGAAAACTGAGAAATGCCAGAATGCTGGTGTGTAAGTAAGGTGGCAGGCAGGACAGCTGCCATCAAAGAAAACTGTAGAAGTGCCAGAGAACAGCAGAAGGTGGACAAGAGGGAGAGGCAGAGCTTGCAGAGCCACAGAATAATGCAGCACAGAGATAAAATGAAAAGGAGCCACTGGGTTTGCCACTGAGGGCGCGTGTGGGTACCCCCTCCATATGTATGCCCAAAATGTTACAGAGCCAGGGGAGAGGAAGCCAAAGGACTAAACCCAGACCACGCTCTCAGGCATCAGTAAGAAGGGGCAGGACGGAGGGAGGCAGAAGTCTCGGGTTCTGTTTTGCTTTTTGGAAGAAGAAGATTTGAATACACCTTGCAGTACAGGGAACGGAATAGGAAATTTCAGACCTGAGGCGTGGGCGTTATCTAAAGGGCCCAAGCAGAGCTGGAGGAGCCTGTGGCCTGAGCAGCCACAGGACAGGCCTGGCACAATCACGGGATGAAGCCATCCTGACAAGACTGACTTTCCCTGAGGTACCCCCAAAGGCTTGGGGGCAATCCAGAGGAGGCAAAGAAGATCCAGATGAGGAGCTGTCCAGGCTTTTTCGGAAATCAGGAAGACATCTGGTGAGAGCAGGGGAAAGGTGGCTTCAGACAAGGCTAGGTAATGAGAATTAACAGTGACATGAAGGAGCATCAGCAGCTGGGCATGGTGACACACGCCAGACATATCAGCACTTGGGAGGCTGAGCCAGGAGGGTCATGGCAAGTTCAAGGCTGGCCTAGGCTACATGGTGAGTTCAAAGTCAGCCTGGACTGTATAGAAAAACCCTGTCTCAAAAAAACAGTGAAACACACACACACACAAAACCCCAAACCAAAACAAAAAACAAAAAACCACACATCCAAAAAACAAAACAAAACAAAAAAATGAAAACACAATGAACATTAGAACTGAGTATGGAGGTACAGGTACAAGAGCATGATTATATTGCTAAAGATCTAGCTATCTCAGAGGGTCCTTCTCTCAACAAAGCCCTCCAGCGTGGGACTCCAGATCAGACACATGCAGGCCCGTCTCGCCTTCTCTGCTGTCTGTCTGCTCACTCCTGCGTCCCTGTCACTCGGCTGCAAGACAGAACTGCACATGTGCTGTGCATGCCGGTGGCTCAGCTGGCCGCCCCAGGCCAGCTCCTGTGTGAGTCTAATTCACTTTCCTTCTTGTCCATGTCCAGGTCAGCAGCGGCTGGACAACAGCGGGGTTAGACTTCTCCCTGTATGTCACGGGAGCCTGCCAATCTCAGAACCACAACAGAAGGTGGTTGTAGCACAGAGGCACTTGCAAATAAATGTCTAGAACTTGCTTGTGACAACAGAACAAAGGATAACATATAGTTACTCATTCTCAACACAGCACGGTTCTCTGAAATTGGGCAAAAGAAACTTGGGAGTCTGTATTCATATTTTAGCACTATAAAATCTTATGATTTTAGATAGTCTTTACAACTCTTAAGTAAGTTTAGTACACCCAGTAGTAAAGTTGCTATAAAAATTAAAGAGTCAGATAAAGCAGAAAGTTTTTAAAAATTTTCTTTGTCTCAAGGTAATAATACTCCCAGCCTGATTCAATATTTAATCACCTTTCCCATATTGATCAAGTTTTTAAAAAGTCTTCCAAGTGCTATTTATGTGTTGTGGGGGAGCCAAGAAGAGAGAAGGAAAGAAAAAAAGAAAGAAAGGAATTCCTAGTTCTCTAAACCTATGGAGAGAATTACACAAAGAATAACCCGGACTTAGGATTTTATCATTATTGGGGCAGTACCACGTGCTGTATTAAATTCTTTCAAACCTCCTGGGTGAGAGGATCATGTCTGCCCTAGAATCCTAACACCTAAAATGAAATAAACTAAATAATACTTTGAACTGCCACCATATAGAATTACATTGTTTATTGAACTAAAACCATTAAAAATTCAGGAAGAAAAGCTGATTCATTATTCTGAAATCATATGGCTTTGTAATCAATGTTTTAAAATAAGAAAAGTAATAAAACTGTGCCTACAATGCTTACTATAAAGTGTAGTTTTCTATCTTTAAAAACATCGTTTGACTTACAGATAATAAATTTCCCTTATTCTTCATGTATATTACAAATAGACCTATAGTACTTTCTAGCTTAAGTTTTATTCCTGAACATTTAATTTTTGCAACAAACATTATTTTATAACTATGTCTTCTCAATATGGACATAATTTAGGCTTACACTAATCAATTACTTTTTAATACTTAGCTTCTACTATCTCTCCATTCTAAAATCTTCTTTATAAAAAGTAACAGAATTCCAGCGTCAGACATCATTAATGCTTCTTGCATACACATTTTGTCTGTACTTTCTACCTCACAGACTGCTATGAAAATGAAATGAGATAATATAGGTAAAGGCAAGAGACTGTGAACTACTCAAAGTATTTTATGACTGAAGCAGAGGATTAATACTCAAAATATTTGGGGTGATATAATTCAAAAGTCATGTTGGCTAGTGATTCAGGGAATAATTTAACCAATCAACTTAAGTTTCTTTTTCTTTTAAGCAGAAACAATCTCTTTTTGTGCTCATTTTTGGTTTTAATTTTAGAAAAAACTTTTGAATAAAACAACTAAAATTTCTAGAAAATCTTGTAACATCTCTCCTCTTTAAAGGATCAGAATTTCTATGTCCTTAATTGAGCAAGTTCAAACTAGATTTAAAACAGCCCCATTCTTCTTTATTTTAGTGAAATGGCAGATGAAACAGGTAAAGGTAGTTACCCTCAAAAATTTTCCTAAATTTATTTTTGCAGTTGAATATCAATACTCCTGAACTGTGTAACTTAAAAACCCTAGGTTTAGTACATCACAAACAAGGAAGCAGAGTATATCATGGTATCTTTTATATTAACTTCCAGATGGATGCTTATTTTCCAGAATGGCTTTGAATGTTATCACTTGATGATAAAGCACAGAACGTACTACAGGCACAGCTACACACAGGGTGGCAGCACTGAGAACAGAACAGATCCACACAGCAAGAGCACTTGGAATGAATGTCCAATGGAGGCACACAAGGGTGCCTCAAGTCTGGTTAGAGAAAGGTTTTCAGCTAAACGGGTGTTTTGGTCTTAATTAAGAAATTCCTTAATTTTGGCAAGGCATCCTATGAATCAGTCTCAATCAGATCAACTGAACTCGTCTTACAGTAAAACTGCTTTCTCTTCCTTTTCCTGCACTCACCAAAAGAACGTGAGGAACTAAGTCGAGTTAAATGCAAGCCTCACATCAGACCCAGTGTGAAGTGCAGCAGCTGTATCCCTAGTACATATTCAAAAATGACCTAAGATAGTGAGTAAAAGTGAGTCAAGACAAAAATTTAATAACATGATCCCGGAAACAGGAATACTTAAAAACAACAACAAAAACAAAAAACCCCAATAAACTACTCACAGAACTGAGTTGTAAAGCAACTATTTGAATTGTTATAATGCCACAAAAGAAGGACTTTTAAGGAAAATATCTGTAATGTCACTTTTTAAAAAATCTTGAGAATCACTATAATAAGTGATTAAAAATTCAAAAACAGTAGTCACTTCTCATTCATCACCATTTTCTTTGAAAAATAATGAAAGCAACTGAATATAGTAAGATTTTGAAGTAAGTTTTGCCATTTGAAAGAACAATGATTTTATTAACTTGCAAATGATACATGTCTAGAACCTTCTACAGACCACCAGATTTTTACAGGTATTTACTTCATTTACAAACTTCTATTCTTTACAGTTTAGCAGTAAATCAAGTTATACAAGTAAACATTAGAACCTCATTCCATGCCTAATCAAATTTATTACTTGATAACTTACTATCATTTGATTTGGATAAACAATTATGGCAATATATTTTACATATAGCATGCTTTAAAATGTGCTATATGCCAAATGATTGCTGAAGAATATCTGTCTCAGACCTTTTTCTTAGAAGGTGAAACAAATCATATTAAAAATTAAACCTGATCCATATACTTTATAGTTGAGTCAGTTATTTACATGATAACTAGATCTGAAGATGCTCAGATATTATGAAAAAAAAAGCATAAAATGTTACTAACCCCCACTGGGTGTGACCCATACGCACAGGTACCATGCCTCTTGGAAATGTTTTCACCTCCTCCCCAAAAAGAACTAGTAGGGCTGCTTCTCCTAGTCTTGGTGTAACTAACCTACTTTATTAAATGTCTAATTCTGTTTCAATGCTGAAATTGTATGAATTTGAATAGTGATTTTCAAATAAAATATTACCAATATTGAAGAGAAACACAAGGTGGATTAAAATTTTACTCAAATTACCTCAAACAATAGTAAAATATGAAAAGCCATGAAAAACCTTTCCTTAGATCTAAAAAAGGATTTTAAAAGTACAAAGAAAACAAATTCACATCTGAGATGTAGCTTTTAAAGAAATATGCTGGCTATTTTAATATTCATTTTTAAGGCTATGATAAATCTTATCCAAACAGATAAACTCTCCCACAAATAGAAATTTATATAAATTTGATTTTGAAAGAATGCAATTAATTTTTCTTCTTTGGAATGGACTAATTAAAGAAATTATATTCAGGAAATGCAAAATGAATGTAAGAAAAGGAATTATATAAAATGGTTATTTTTCACTTCATTGCCTAAAGTTGATAAAGATAAAACCTACTTAGGGTATGATGAAAAGTTATATTAGTACCATGTAATTTTAGCATTAAGACAATACAAGAAAATAAAATCAAGTTATTTAGAAAACCTAGTAGATTAAAATTTAACTGGTGCTATTTTGAACCTGTATACTTAAACTATCTTAAGTCTTCTTCTAGGTTTAATTTCTTAAAATTCTCTTGATCAAAAATAATTCAGTCAGTGTTTACTAGTGTATCTTCAAGGAAGAAAAACTCATTATAACACTTTTAAATTTTAGCTTTTAGTAAAAAAGGTTAAATTTCTCATTCTCTAGTTGATTTCTAATCTGAGTCTCCAAAAATGTGTCTCAAAATTAAGGAATCTAAAATTTAACTGATTACAGAGATATGATTCTTTTTAAAAGTCAGATGTCAGCATTTTAGTTATAACATTTCAAAAATATTCTCATATTCACAAATGAAAAGATAGAAAATCATAATCAGCCTGCACACGTGCAACTCCAGTGATGGTTTGAGAAAATAATTCAAATATTTAATAACCAAAAGTTTAAACTGAGGCTCTCATTCTCAAAAAAAAAAAAAAAAAAAAGATTAGAATATAAGACTCTGCAATATCATATTATCCACAAGCTATGGAGGACTCCAACCATTTAAAGAAAAGATGCCTCCCATACTCAGAGCATTTTCTAATACTAAGGGTAATTTCACTCCGGAACATAACAATAACATGTTTTAGTTCTCCTTGGGAAAAAGCAAAAGCTAATTAATAAATGATAAAGAAAAATTCTTTCAATCACCAGCACACACCTAAAAACATTCCAGAAATTAAGAACTTTTTGGTAAATGTTCTTGTCTTAAGAAAAGCTTTTTAAATGTTAAGTCTATTTTAAAAATATTTAAATTGCCCTAACAAAGCCCACAGAACAAACTTAGAGGAAGGTTTTAAAATTTACTTCACCAACTTCAAGAAAAGTTTTAAGCATTCTAATACACAATGAAGAAAATATTTTAATAGTTTCTAAGATTCTCAGAACACTTCAGAAAAGTACACAATTAAAACAACCTTTAAAATCTTTTAAAAAATAGTAGAAAATAATCTTATTTAAAAAAAAATAACTCCAAATAATCATTACAAATTATTCTTACAATTTAATTTAGCTTAATCCAAATCTAAAGAAGAAAATGCTTTGGGGATCTATTTTTTACAGGTCACTCTGAATCCAGCAGTTTGTATTAAAAGTATTCTTATAGATCCCCTAATTATCACTTTCCTTTTCTAAAATTTACAACTTTTGCTTTATTCTGGTTATTCTGTATTCACATAAGTTGAATTTTAAATTTGCCATAATTGTTACTTTATTCTGAAATTGTTGTCTACCCACTTCTTTACCATCAATTTGAAACATTTTAGTTCACATTTTTGTTGTTGCTCTATGCTTTTTCATCATTTAAACTCTTATTTTTCAAGACATCAAAAAGACACTTTGGCTTTCTAAACCTTCAAATTTCTAGGTATTCTATGTTTTTAAATAAGGAAAAGATTTCACTTAAAAATAGCAAAGAAATACTTTATGCTAACTGCTTTTCCTATTAACCCAGGATACAATAGCATAAGTCCATCCATTCTGCACATGCATATAATTTCTTAGGTAGTCATCTCAAATTCCCAGCACACACTGTAGTTAGTTTTAGTATTACTGAGTACTATGACTGTTTACAAGACATCCAGGGAGTTTTAAACACTAACAATTTTAGTACCATATCACACCACTTCACTTTTTAAAAATAAGATAGCATTTTTATACTTTTTTGGTATTCTGATAATCAATTTTTAAAAAGAACAAAATCGTTAACACAGAAAGTATCAATGCACACACAAAACAAAAATACTCAAGTGCTTTTGTTTGCCCCACACTACCATGTCCTGATCAGTACCATCCTACCAAAAGAAGGCAGGGATAGGTACAAGGACCAAGCAGGATGCAAACCATGGGGCAGTGGGGCAGTTTAAAAGTATAAATCAAATTATAAGTCTGTAATAGCTTCTAGGTCTCTCATTCAGATATATTTTTCATAACTTCAAGTGTTAACAACTACACACTTTTATAAAAGTGGATGCTACTTTTCTAAAATAATTAAAATTTTTATTTAACTTCTTAAATCAAATTTAAAAATTAAATTTATAAAGGATATATAAAGGTTGCCCTGATATAAAGGAAAAACAGTAACATGGTGATTTCTGGTTCGCATTATTTCAAAAAATTTAGGCAATGAATAATATAAAAAGCAAAGATTAGTTACCTGTAAAGTGTTCTTATGGTAAAATGGAAAAGAATTCCCATATATGAATTCTAAAATCATAGTTACCTTTATAGTTCATCAATCAGATGTACCCTGTCCTCACATTTAACTTATTTGTAAATACTTTTTCAAGACTACCTAAACACTTACTAATTGATTAAACATGTTTCCTATACTAATTCCTGTTAAAGAAATTAAAGTTTCATCTTTGTTTTGTGGTAGTGATGATATACTTTTAAAGTTTTGATTGTTTTAGAAAAGGTGTTTATCAGGTTCTTGAAACATTTTAAAAATGGCTCAAGGGACAATTTATAACCCTTTTATAACCACTTAAAAATGTTCACTATCTTAGATTTTGCTGGACAGATTCAGTTTTCTCCTTCTGAAACTCTTCTCATTCAAGAAACTACAGAATCTAAGATGTTATTAATATAAAAGAACAAATTTATGTTTATTTCTTATGTATCTTTAAACATATCAAAAAGAACATGTACTCCAGACAGTGTAAGTGAAGTCATTCATTAGGAATTTTTGTGAATGTGTATTTCTGTGTGTATGTGACACATAAAATTTCACATTATTTTAATTTCCCAAAGAATGGGATTCTAAATAAAAGATACTAAAACATTTCTAGAAGGATGATTAGTTTGATTACATAGTTCAAGAGACAAATGAATACTGAAACAAAACTTCAAAGACAGGTATACAAAAATATTTTAATTGCCTGGTTTTTCAAATCTCAGTTAAGAGAGAAGCAAAACATTTAATTTAGAAAACAATTTAATCTTTAGAAAGATAAATTTCCACAATGCCAAACCAAACTGTATATAGTAACAATCAGGACTATATTAAAAATGAAGGAAAAGACCCCAGATTTTATTGATACTAAAACATGAAAAGTATTGTTAAAAAAATTTAAACTATATTGTTAAAAGCACATTCACTGATAAATTTAAGTGTAATATGTATGCTTATTAAAGTATTTTTGTTACAATAAATATATGGACATAGAATGTTATCAGTAGTACCCACACCTACAAATCATCTTCCACAATCTTTAAATTCTTTACAAAATTTTGAATAGCAGAATTAAGCATATAAATTTTAAATAAGAATCTCTAAGAGGTTTCTGTAATTCTAATTGAAATAAAAATTTGGACTATACAATATCCCTTGATTATTGGTATAATTTAATAGCTTCAAACAAAGGTTGTTCAACAATTAATATTTTGAAGGCATTAAAACCCTTTACTACAAACAATTCAAATTAGATATTATGCTGTACCTTACCAATATTGGACTGTCTAAGGAATTACAGATTTTATATTTCTGTAGTCTGAGTGCATTTTCTAATTCAGACAAGTAGCTAGTTGTGTAAAACCCCAAAATGAAGCTTTATAGCACACTAAGTAACAACAACAACAAAAAATCACAATATCAGCACTTTTATTTTAGGGTGACAACAAACCAGTCATGAGCTGAATCATCTCAACAACCTAAAAGCTCCAAGATCTAATATAACTGGAAGAAATACTTTCCCTTCACTTTTATAGACTGAATTACTGATACTAGCATCTCGTTTGTCAAAGTGGCAACTACTCAAGACCTCAAAGTCTCATTTATTTTAAATGTAAAACACAATTTTGATTATAGCCAGTAAAATTGTCTTGAGCCCCAAAACAATGAAAAAGTGAGATAAAACTCAAAAGTTTATCTATCAAGTACTGATGGCATTCTGAATCCTCTGGACAGAGGCTTATGTGAAGAGTGTTAGTCTTCTCAATTAATAGGTTAATCACTTTCTGATCAATTTTGATGGAACAGTGGTTCATGGTGTTATATTTTTAAATTAATTCTTGGAAAGTTGTAATTGTTCCCAAAATAAGCAACCACAAAATGATGGACCCCAATACTTCAGATGTAATGTTGTTATGGAGATATTCACAAAATGACACTGACAAGAGTTCAATTCTAAACACAAGTCACTATATCACAGACTATCAAGTTTATTTACACAATATGGCAAAAATCCCTCCACTCTACACAAGAAGCTTAACAATTTAGCTATAACTTTAATCCATTTCTATAAATTGTAAAAACAAAGGGAAATAGGGGTTTATTTCAGAAATACCATATATCTATGAAAAAGTAACACTAGTAATTTCTGTTCAAGATTAACCTTAATCCCACTGGAGAACAGCTAACAATTTATACAGCACATTTTACATTTTGAAAACACTACACATATCCAAAACAGAAGACAGCTGTGATCCTGATAAGTAACATAAATTCAAAAGATGCAAACTGACAGGTCTCAGGATTTTAAAGTATTTTCATTCCAAAGGCAAGACATTACAGTATACGAATAGGCTGGACTTTAAAAATGAATACACATGTAAAGTTTTCCATGGTCTTGGTGTATGTGTCCCCTCAAATGCCTACTGCTTATCCTGTAAAAGAATCTACACCACTCTGTTTTCAATTTCCAATTAGAAGTCTTCAATATACTTGAAGCCAAATTGATTATCAGGTATTTTACAGCTTTTACAAAATGGCTGTAAAATCCTATTATGGGCATACATTGCTCTTTGATCTCACTGCACAGAATTCATAACTGTTCAGTAATGCTATACCATTACACCACATACCTTAAAGTATTTCCATTTTTCCACAATTCCTCCCCACATCAGCTTCCAAAGCAAAGCAATATAACATGAAAAGTACCTGAGAGGGCTTACTACACAAAAGAACAGCTTGGATACAAACTAAGCCATACACATATCCATCTTCTGTTCAGCTTGTTTATCCCTCCTCTCCCTCCATCATTCCTAAAGGTGAGTGCACTGAGTAATGGAAAGAGAAGGCTCTTCCATCACCACACCCTCCCAGCACCTCTGCAGAGGTCCTCTGACAGTGAGTCTATGTAGGTGATGAAAACCACAAGAAAAAAGCAGCTGTCCCTTTAAAATGCCCTGCTCTGTCCTACATCCCACGTGGAACCAACATCAGCAGCACTTTCCCATTAACATCAATGTGATGCAAGAGGCATCATCCTTTTATATAGATAAAGCCAGAAAACCTCATCCTAACATTCCTTGGTGAGGATGAACAGGTGAAGCAAACGTGTCAGGAAGGAAGGAACCAAGCAACTCCCCACCCCTCCCCAAAAGGTACACCAGTCTCGCACTCCACTCGCTCTGGGCAGTAACACCTCTCTACCCCTCTTCGCAAGAGCCCAGTTTAAAGAAAGGAGGCAGCCACTAAAGCTCCCTGAAGCACAAATGCGACGAAAATGCGATCTAAAGCCGGAAAGGTTTATTCTTCCAATCACACATATTAACTCTATTAAGAAAATGGCATCACTTTCTTTCCACTAAAAAAAAAAAAAAAAAAAGCAGCAGCCCAAACCTCGCAAAGATCATTAAAAAGGAGTTATAAAATAGCAAATACAGTGTTTATCTTATCTCAGATCAGTCCACATTACCAATAAGTTCAGCAGTTTCTGCACTACCACCTCCCCCCTCCCTCCCCCTGCTTCTCTAGCATCGGATTTTCACGTTTTCTCATTGTCGGTTGAGTTATAAAAGGCTTTTGCTCTTCGAAAGTTTTAAAAAATAAATAAATATTAACTCCTTGGTCTCTGCAAAGTCAAAATGGACTTCAGGGGAAAGGCGGTTCATACTTTTACCTTTAGCGAGAAAAGGGGGAGCATCCCGGATTTTTAGGGATTTTTTGCGATTTTTAAAAAATTTTTATTTGGTTATATGCCTGAGTTCTCCCTCCATTTTGGTTGTTTATGATACTGACAACAAGCTGTCCCTGCTCTGTGCCGATCTCCTGCTTTCATTTAGCACCCCCTCCCCCTCCCCCCTCGCAGCCACACACCCCGGGCTCACACCTCCCCGCAGACCCGCACCCCGACCCCGACTCGCCCACCTGAGGAAAGGGCAAAAACAAATTCATTTCTCCAGAAAAGAAAAACCTCTTTTGAAAAAGGGGCAAAGTTACCCCAAGTCACTCAAAGTGCCCCCCAAATATTGCCGACTGCGGCTTTTCGACAGGCCCTTTGGGAAGCGACCTTCCTCCGGGATGTTTTGGTGGAAAATGCGGAGAGTTTACTCTCAAAACTGAATTTATATTAATTTTTCCCTTATTTTTCGGGTCTCTAATGTCTTCCGCTCTCGCTGCTGCCGCTGCCGCTGTCACAATATTCACAGCACCAGAGAGGAGGAGGAGGAGGAGGAGGAGGAGGAGGAAAACTTTTCAAACTTTCCAGACCCTGAATAAACGTGTTTTTTTTTTTCCCACCGACCTCACCTTCGGGTCCCCAGCCGCATCGCCCCCTGCCCTGTCAGAAGCGACTCTGGGAGTCCTCGCAGCCCCACCTCACTATTTTATTTTATTTTTATTATTATTTTTCTCTCTGGGGTCCTGAGCAGGGGCTGAGAGTAGCACAAACTTTTCCTCCTCCTGCCGCCGCCTCTGCTCCTCTGCCCCCTCGGCTAGTCCCATAATTTAAATAACCCTGATATTTCTCCCGCTAAACGCCTCTCCGCCACCCCGGACCCCGGGAGAACTCACCGCGGGGCTTTAACATCCTCCCTCCGGCCCGTCCGCCGCCTTTACACTGCCCGCGGAATTTCTAATAATTTTTTTCTCATATTTCGGGCTGGACGCGGCGGGCCTGGAAATTGTTTCCTTACGCCTCTTTCCAGCAGCCATTGTAGTGTATGCGCTGCCCCTGCAGCCCAACTTGCAGCTGCCGCTGCTCGCCGCCGCCGCCGCCGCCGACGTCGCGCCCACCGCCGCCTCCCCCGGCCTCCTCGGCCACCGCCCCCGCCTCCCTGCGGCCCGCCCCCGGCCCCCACCCACCTCTGGGCCCGCCCCCCTGAGCGCCCTCCGCCCCGGGACTGACCACTGGGCGCCGCTGCCGCCGGAGACCCGCACGTTCATTGGTCGAAGATGCTGCCCATCAAACCGAGGTGTTAAGAAGCAGGCCGCAGCGCTGGGGGCGCGGCGGGGCGGGAGTGGGGCGTTTCCGTGAGCATCTCCCCGCCCACTCCTCCCGCCTCTGCCCTCCTCCCGCTTGGCGGGGGCGGGGCGACACCCGCCCGCCCCCGCCGCGCAGAACCCTGCGCGCCTGTCAGTCTCGCAGCGGGGCACGCCGATTGGGCGGGCGGCCGCTGGGCCGCGGGGGCAGCACGTTGGGATGCGCGCTACTTAAAGTCCTGCTGCGTGAGCTATTGACGTGTTTGGAACTGGAGGCTGCCTGGGTGCTATAGAAGCGTCAGCTCGAGGTGAGTGGTCCCCCGCCCTAATCTCCGCGGCTGCTACAGGAAAGCTGGAAGAGAGGGGCATAACTGGGCCATCGCGGGGTCGGAGACCACTTCCACGGCTCCGATACTTCCCCGCCAAGTCTCACAGTGACGCGGACCTTTTCCTGTCTCTTCTCTCGCCACGCGGGTCTTTTTGGCCAGGATTAGCAAGCAAGGTGACCTCTGCGAGGTCCGGACACCTATCGTTTTCCTTACCCCTCCTGCTCTCCGGCATTTGAAGCGCGGTTGTAACTTCCTCCCCCTCCCCCGTCTCTTGTTTGCGGGGTTTTCCCGGTCCCCGGCCTGTTCCCCCCGCCCCCGCCCCGCCCCGCGGGCCAAGCTAGGTGTGTTCACCTGTGCCCGCCGTCGGAGAGCGGACGCTGACCTGCGGCACGCGCGGCCTTGAGTCTGCCTGCGTCCAGCTTTCCCTTCGGCCTCCCGGCTCTCTAGTGGGCACCCTCCACGCGCCTGGCCCTCTGCACTCGGCAGGGGTTAACGGCACAGTGTGTGTCTGCTTCCCAATTTAACACAGACCCAGCTTGGGCTCTGACTAGCCAGTGGGCCTGGCCGAGTTCCGCGAGGGCCCATTTCCCCTTCCTCTGCAGAGCTGCTTCTTGAAGAATGGGGCCGTGAGCAGCTGTATGAGAAATCAAGAACTGTGTTAACGGCGTTGCCTGTTAGAATTATTTTTCAGATGCGCCTTCCTTCAAAAAAAACTTATTTTTTTGTGATTTCTTTCTGCTAGTCCTTCTGCAAGCTTTGTAACTTTTGCCTGTTGCTATACTTTCAAAAGTAGATGTGGTCTCTAATGGAGCCCTCGGTCCTGTTCTTCAA
This sequence comes from Cavia porcellus, assembly GCF_034190915.1. Classification (NCBI taxonomy): domain Eukaryota; kingdom Metazoa; phylum Chordata; class Mammalia; order Rodentia; family Caviidae; genus Cavia; species Cavia porcellus. The sequence goes on along the minus strand of NW_026947494.1, from coordinate 73,690,786 downwards.
GGCTGCTTGCTGTAAATTGACATTACCTGTTCTTTTCCTGTATATTAACAGGAAAAGATAATAGGAAGATAATAGGAATCATGCAAAGGAGGTGAGATTTGGAAATTCAAACTTAGAGTTGTATTTAGAATCTGGAAGGAAAATGAAATGCAAGTAGATTCGTGCAGCAAACGTGATCTCCATGTATGTGATGTTATCTAAGTATTAATTTTAAAGAATTTCTGACTGGGTGATAATAAAATACAGAATCAAATATTTTCATGTAAAGCGCGGAACTTCAATTCTGTGTCTGATCGTTGAGATTATTGTTGTCAGGATATGTGAACACCTCAGCAGAGTTCTGGGCTTTCACATCACAGGATAGATGTGACAAAGAAGACTGTAAGTTTACTTAGTGTTGTTGTTTCTGCAAAAGAATTATGCTGAAAGGATTGTGGTCCTGTGAGGAAGAAATGTAAAGATATAATTGAACAGCATCTTGAATGTCCTTTCTACCAAGGTGTTTCTGTTGGCTGGGTATTTTCATGTGGTGTTCAATAAAAGTTATAAAATGATCAGACATTACCAGAAGTTAAAGGATCCCACCCTTTGCAGAGATTAGTCTCCTTTAGCCAAATATCCTGATTCCATAATAGAAGAAATTGATCTGGGTGACTTGATCAATAATACCTCTTATCAGGGGCTCATGGGATTTGATTGTCCTGAATACACTTTATTTCTTTTAACATAATTGATAATTTTTCTGAGCTTGTCTTGGACAAGGAAGGTTGAAGCTTTTCATACAAAAATTTTGACCTCTGGCTATAGTGTCCAGTGCATTTTTTTATTCAGTTGATTTTTGTAAGTCAAATTACATTATTTGCTGGCTTCTTTTTTGATTTTTAGGTAGAAGAATGATTACACTGGAACAGGGCTTGGGATTATAAGCCCATCAACTCCTTAAATTTGGTTCAGAGCATTGTAAGGTGTAATGGGTAGTTTGTCAGTAATAATCTATTACATTGAAAGCAAAAAAAGAAAAGTCACTTGAAAATAATTGACCATTACTTTTAAATTTTCTCTTGTCTTTTCTATAGTATTTTTTTTTTAAGGTGAAAGACATACTGGTTGTAGTTGAACTTCATTTTGGAAAGCAATTGTCCTGGAATATGGTTGCTATAACTGTTACATAACTGGTTCTTAGGGAACTGATCATCTGTAGTCAATAAAACTTGTGATGATGCACTAAGATTTGAATTGGAACATGTCTGAGCCACATTAACATTCCTTGATTTCCTTTAACCCATGGAATTACCAGTTAAATCCAAGATGCTACTGGGAGTAAAAATTTTTAACTTTTTAAAAAGTTCTGGGGCTTCTCAAAATATCAGCTAAGTAATAATTTCTCTTTGTTATATTCATTATAGGGTAAGCACTGTGTTACTTTTGTTGGTAAATATTTTTGCTAGTCACCATATACTGTTACTGTTTATTTTGAGTTTTGGTCACTATTTTAAGAACAACTAGATTTTGTTAGTGTAGTTACAAAACCAGAGTAAACTAACAGAAATTATAGTTGAACTTTCGTATTGAACATTACAATCAAGTTTCAGTAGATGCATTTCAATATGGCCCTTGTGTTGAGGCACCCTAGCAACCCAAAGGGCAGCATAGCTAAGTCTATTAAAGTACAGAGAGTACGTAAAGTTTTTTGCCAGGTGATCATTATGCCAAAATTAAAGTTTTTATGTACTTGTAGGGTCAGTGAGCTTTTAAGTTTTATTTTCTGTTATCCACTGCCTAACGCATTTTGTTTTGTCTCCCTTCAGCAAGAAGATTTAGGATGCCTGTGGTGACAAAGAGACTGAGAGATCCTGACATAAACCCTTGTTTGTCGGTAGGGAAGTTTGCTTTGCATTTTCATTTTGGGGCATCTGTTTTCTGCAGGTTTTGAATAAAGTTCTATTTGTAAAAAATGCTTGATCAGCGTATTTTATTTCACAAGAGCATTTTCCGATGTTCATAATTTAGACAGAATTGTTTAGTTTTATTTTTAAAACATACATTGAGTTGTCACTGTACGACTAGACAAATATATGTAACACTTAGGAAAATCTTTAATCCAAACATTGAAAACTGGAAGGTACTACAGGTTTAAGTTACCACTGAAATTTGTAGTTTTAAGGGCAGTGATTTCATCATGTCCTTGAGACAACCTGGCTAAGAGTAATTAATAGGCCGATAATAAAATTAGCCTATTTGGAAGCCTGAAGATTTTCACAGAGCTATCTTGTAAACAGAGTTAAGTTTTTATTTGGGTTAATGTGGACGACTTCTAAACTTTTTTGTGGCTTGCCCTTGCATAGTGTTGGTGCTGTGAGCAGTTGTGCTCCCTAATCTTACATGCGTTTGTAAAAAATAAATACTCATTAAATATTTGGTGCAGAAATTCAGCTTTGTTCATATATTAAAGCCAGTTTTCAACAGCTTTAGTAAATAAATCTGTTAGATAGAACATGTTTCTGAGATCTGTGAAACAAATTACCTGCCTGCTTATTTAAGACTTTCTTACGCATAACGTCTCATAATCATGCCTTTCACTTTGAAGTTTGTTATCCAATCTGCTTTCAGTTCACACCGTTTAAATTTAATTCTCAAAGGGTACCTACCCTTTAAAACTAGCCCTGTGTTGCTCAGTTTGGTTTAAAGTGATATTAATAACTATTAAAATTGCTTACATAATATTGTACTTGTGTAACAGTGTAAATGATAGCCAAAAATGCATTAAGATGAGTGGTGTTAATTTAGGTTTCCTTGATGTAAACCACTTATTAGCAATTTACTTGGAATCTGTAAGCTAGCCAGCATTAAGATCAAACATCGAGTGAGCATGAGAATCGGGAAAGTCGACAGCTCTGGTGTGAGCTGGAATATGGTTTCTGGGCAGTAGTGATTTTGAAGTGTATTATGTCTTGCTTCACTTTCTGGATCAAATGATCACAGCCAGTGCTTTGGCTCATACTCCTTTGATCAGATACTCAGAAAACTGGCTGAGACTATGAAAAGGAAGATGTCTACCCCAACAGAATGAATTCTGGGGTAATTGCCAAGATTATTCAGTTTTTATTAGTCTACCTATTTGAACAAAAATAAACCATTTGACATAGCTTTAGGAGGAAAGCAGTTTCAGAAGGTTCTGTTTTTAGTCTTTTTTAGATACCATTCTGCCTTATAAATGATTACTCTCTTACATATTTAAGGAGTCTGATGCTTCTACCAGATGTATGGATGAAAATAACTATAACAGGGAGAGGTGTTCCAGTTACTTCTTGAAGTACAAAAACTGTCGGAGATTCTGGGTAAGCCTAGCCTGGTGAGCTCCCTGTTAAAACCTGCCTCCTGAAACTGGGGCCTGAGATCAGTACCCACAGTTCTTTCCTGGTGTAGGCTGTAAGGAAACAACTTTCCAGCCTTCATCGTACTGTGTCAGCCCTAAAGAATCCTTGAGAGAGTTTTCTTAGTTGTTTTCTACTACTCTAAGGTACAAGAAGGCAGTTTTAATATAAAGGAGTCTTTGTGGGTGTGTAAATACTTGTGGCCCTAAAACAATAATCTTGATGGATATTTATACATATGTATGCACATATATAGAGAGAGATCCCATATCCTCTGTCTATCCCATATCCTCTGTCTATCCCATAACGTAGATAGCAGAGATTCTTCAGTGTACTATGTGCTATCACACACCACTTTAGACTTCCATTTCTTGGCTTTTTCCTCACTACCATTCATGGTAGTTAAAATGGTCCAACTTTTTTCAAGGCAGTGATATGTGATTCGTTTCTCTGAACTCTGAATCTGCCACTTCTTTTCTCTTTGATAACTAGACTGAGAATGACTTTAGCACTTACGTAGCAGCTCTTGGTATCCGATATACATTCTTGTGCTCTTGTACTTTCCTTGCCCCAATTAACATGTATCTGTAGGAATACTCACTGCTCTTTAAATGTTAATAGTTTGAAATGTTTAGTCTCTCAGAACTAGATAATAGGTTTCTTAAGCTAAAGTTTTAGAATTTTTGACAAAGTAGCAAATTACTTACAAATGGTATATACTATTTAATAGTGGACTGATCTTGGTTTCTTTTATGCTTATACACAGAATTCTGTCATGGTGGAAAGAAGACAGAATGGAGTAAAGCCATTTATGCCTGCAGCAGCAGAAAGAGCTGAAATCTTGGGAGCAATGGGAAAGATGCCCTATTGACTGTTTGCATTAAAATTGATTATATAACTAGAAGCAGGTGAATATTTTTTATACGTGGTTAATCTTTTTAAAACTCGACTGGCTTCATCCAAACAGATTTTAAGTTTTACAGGGGATAGAATTCAGTTAGCTCTATATCCTTGATATTTGCCCTCCCTGCCATCATGGTGCTGAATCACTGCCATACTCTACTTAGAGGTCAGGGAAAATTGAAGGACTGTAAGAGTTGAGCTTCTCTGTGGGGTCATAAAAAGAAACGTGAACAGTCAAGACTTAATAGGGTAGACAGGAAGCACTTTCTATGGAAGGGAAGTGAGGTGAGCATCGGCATGGTAGGAAAGCGTGAACCACCTGATGTCTGAAGTGAGTGGAGCCCCGTATTCTGGGAGCTTGAAGCAGAAAGGTGACAAGTTCAGCCTGGGAAACTTTGACTTTGTGAGAGCCTGTCTCAAAACTTAAAAAAGGAAAAGGCTTGGGGCTGTGAGTAATGGAGAAGGCCTGGGAGTGAGTCCCCAGCACCAGCACCTGGAATGGTGAACTGTGGGTAAGGTGAGTGGTGTCATTAGTTTCTGGCCCTGGCGTCTCTGTGTCTACATCGCTCATTTATATTTGTTTGCTGATACACTTAGCAGGACTGAAATGCATGTGGAAAGATTGGCCAAAATAATGATGTGAAAAAGAATTGATGTCATTAAGTCAGGATTCTGAACTGAAAAGCCACAAATTCAGCATTACATGAACCTTTAGTCTTAAACCATGGAAATAAAAAAAAAATGAGTTCTGTTAGAAGCAGGATTTGTATTTGCAGGAGGAAAGAGATAAGAAACACTGGGTGATCAGGAAAATTCAGTACTAGGATGAGACTGGGGTTTAACTTCATTTATAATATCAAAATAATGATATTCAGCATGGTATGGTGGATCATACCAGTTTCCTTTTACCCACTACATTTTAAAATCAAGATTATTTGCATCTTTTAATAAGAGTTAATTATTTTAGAAAACCAATGAAAACAAATTCCTGTATCTTATCATTTGGTACTCTTGCCAAGAGCATTATTTTCCTGGTTGGTGATGATGAATCGAGACCAAAACCCAACTTAGGTATTTTTAAGTCTCATAATCTTGACTTTTTTATCTCATTTTTTTATTAGTACATGTTTGCAGTTCATAATGTTTACATTTCTTATGTAAAGATGGTACATGAACATAACACATCTTAATTCCTTTTTACATCTCCTTCATCTCCATCTTGATTTCCTTTACATTTTGAAAAAGATCCCTCTCCTTTCTTCCTGTTACCTATTTTTTTTATTTTTCTATTTATATTCTTGATTTCTCATATAAGAGAAATTATGCCATATTTAAGCTCGTATGTGTGATATATTTCACTTAACATAGTTTCAGGGTGCATCGAGTTTCCTACAAATGATTTAGATTTATCCTTATGGCAGAGTAGTAGTGGATTGTGTATATATACCATGTTTTCTGTACCCACGTTTCTATACCCACGTTTTCTTTGATGGATATAGGGCTGCTTCCAAGGTTTAGGTATTAGGAATTGTGCTGCTATAAACATGGGTACACACATACTACTGTAACAGTATGGTGTCTTTTAAGCCTTTTGGAACGATATCTAGGAGACTAGCTGGGTTAAGTGGAATTTCTGTGTGTGACTGTGAAGACTTTGAGGAGTCTTCAGAATGATTCCCATAGTGGTACTAGTTTACATTCTCACCAACAATATAGAAGGGTTCCTTTCCCCTGCAGCCTTGCTTGCATTTATGATTTGCTTTCTTGATGCTATCTGTTCTTTCTGGAGTAAGATGAACTCTGTTGTTTTGCAATTCTGTAATGGTCAGCAGTGTCAAACACTTTTCATATATTGCCTTTTCTACTTCTGAAAAGTATGTCCATTTCAGCTGCTGTTTATTGAATATGATTCTATTTGAATTAAAAATTATTTCAAAATTTCTTTGTATTGATTGCTGTAAAATGGCAGGTTATAATATGATCTGAATAGAAGTACTACATACTTGTGAGAAATATTTCAGTTATTTAAGGATGTGTAAGAGTTCAGAATTTTAGTGTCGTTGCTTTGAATGAATGTACATATCAGTACCCACATTCACTGGTGTAGCTCTTACTTTTCATTTATTAGTGTTACCACTTTGGTTTTTTTTTTTGCTAACCATTTCAGATACAGACATGGATGCCTTCCTTACCATTGGTGCCCTCCTGTGTGCAGATTCATTTCTTCCTTGATATGTATCCATAAGGTTGAATTTCTAGGTCTGTAGTAACTCTTCAAATTGTTGAGGATCTGACCCTTTCCTGAAGTAGCTGCCCTATTTGACAGTTCTACTAGCAGGGTATCAGAGTTCCAATTGGCCCACATCCTCATGATGACAGTCACACGAGTGGATCTGAACTGCTACCTGCTTTGGTTTACCTTGAGTTTCCCTGAAGCTTGATAAATAACTTGTTGAGCCACTTTTTAGTGAGAATTTTGGCTGTTTGTGCAATTTTGGAGAAATGTCTATTTAGATCCTTTGCCCATTTTAATTGGGTCTCATTGAATTGTACAATTTTTATGCATAATAGATATGATATAGGAGCTACGTGATATGCAAAAACTTTCTGTTAGTTGTATTTTCACATCACGGTCTACGGTACCAGGGACTAAACTCATGACCTTATGCTTGCCAGGCAGGCGCTTATGCTGCTGAGCTAAATCCCCAGCCCTTATGGTACACTTTTCAACCCAGAAGTTACTTCTGGTGAATGTGAAGCTAAACAGCATGACCTTTTAAGACGGTTGTTAATCTCTGCATCTCTTCAGAATGAAATAGCAATTTCAGAGGTTTTTTGTTTGTTTGTTTCATTTGTGCCATTTCTAGGAAAATATTACCTACTGTTAGATCACAGAAATTTATATGTGTTTTCTTCAAAGAGTTTTATCTCTCCTGTTTAGGTTTCTGATCATTATAAGTTAATTTTTTCATATCTTTTTTCCAGTTTTTGTAGCACTGTACATTGAAAAGGGCTATTCTCCCCACCCCCAACTGAATAATCTTAGTACTTTTGTTACAGATCAGTGGGTTGTACATAAGAGTATTTTTCTTCACTTTCAATTCCATTGATCTATATTTTAGTTATACTTGTCCCAGCACCACCCTGTCTTGGGGACTGTAGCTAGGGCATACCTTTTCAGTGACTGGTTTTTGTGTATGTTTTCTATGAAATGATTTAGTGACAAACTGTTTTAAGATTTTTGATCAGCAAACTCAATATATGTATGTATACTGGCTTCATGCTGGCAAAACTGTTGGGTTCTAAGTTCATTTTCATGATACTCTGTAATTCCTAGTTAGCTTCTTTATACCTCCCTTAATAATTTCAGTAAGGGACTCTGATTATACTACCTTAGAGAGACAGAGTCCCAAGCGTTTTACTCATCACTATTGTTAAATTTGTGATTATTGTGTTTCTCTTTCCAACATTCTACTTTGGGAGAAGTGAAGTTAATTAACTTGATAAATTAAGTTAGGATGTTAGTGGGTGCCGTGAGAAATTTGGCATCGGACAAGCCTTTGTTATTCACTGTCAAGTAACAAAAACACAAATTTTTTTTACCGTATTCATGTTCATCTCTTGTAGGAAGCATCTCATTACGCATTCTCACTGGGATGTACAGTGTGTCTGTAGTATGTAAAAGCAATCCTTTTGATAATCACTGTATTTATTTGTAAGTTCCTGGAAGACAAACAATATCATTCCTGCTTATACTCATAATGTCTGGTCTGAATCTAGTATGTTATAAATGATCAACAAATGTAAATGTGTGAGGAGTTGGTGGCTTTTAAAATTGGAAAAATGTGCAGATTGAACAATGCAGAGCAGTGGATGGTATACAGTAAGTCTTCCCTGGAAGCACTCAGTGTCGGGAGCTTTTGGATCTTCCACGATTGTGTGTATTTGCTTTCACCTAAGGAGCATCATAGTACATGATGTGTGGCTATGGCACTTTGCTTTTTTCTCTAACCGATGCAGTTTGGAATAATTTTTTTGTAACCAGGATTATAGAGTTACTCCATTTCTGACAGGAATTGTTTTTCCACTGTACAGTATACCATCACTGAACAGATCTATGGCTGGACCTACTGAAATAAAGTCACAACAATTATTACTGAACCTGGGTCTTTGTCCTGCATGTTTTTATCAGTAATGTAAATTTCTGAGTGCGACCCTTAGGTTAAAGGCTTCTGTATTTAAAATTTTGTATGTGTTCACCAATAGGTTTGCCCTCCACGGAGAAGAGCATCAGTTTATACTCCCAGAAAGTAGACAGTGGTTCTTTCTGGACCCCTTGAGTCCAACTATTTTGAAATGCTTTCATTTTTACCAAGCTGAAGAGTCAAAAATTGAGCAAGTGTGTGTGTTTCCTTTGTTCAGTTTTACTTTTAGATTATTGGTGTAAATAGTGGGAGAGACCATTTTTATATTAAGGAAATTGCCTCTGTTGTATGTGTAGTATTCTATATTTACCAGTTTATCCTTTAATTTTTTTGACTTTTAAAACTTTCTGCCATGTGTTATTAAGTTACATCAGTCTTTCTTTTTGTGTTTTCTGTGTGTCAAGAACATTAAAAAGTCCAAGTCCAAGCACTGTTATTACAGTTTAGTTCTGCTCAACAAACATTTGTGAAGTGAGCGTCCTGTGCAAACGCTAGGCTAACAGTGGAGGAGATGGGTAAGTCAGCACCCGGCTCTCAGACAACTTCGCTGTGTTGGCGAAGACACTGCAATAGCAGCACTGTAGGATAAGAGGACACCTCTAAAGGGGGAAGTAGCTTTGTTAAGCTAACAGGTCATGCACGTGCCATATCTGCAGAGCTCTTACTGATTGAAAGCAGAGTATGCAAAGGGGGTAGCAAGGAAAATTAGGATGAAGGTAGACTAAGAACACTAACAGCTGCTCTTGGTACTTTGGACCGAACTCTAGCCATAAGAGAAAGCTAGGAGGGTTTTGAGATGCAGAGGGTTTAATCCAGTGTTCCAGAAATTACTCTGGACAGGGTATTAGAATATTTCCAGATCCTTGCAACTTTCCTATTTTCCCCCATTAACTTTTGTCTCGCTCCAGTTTCTTCTTATGGCATCCAGGAGCATCTTTCTAAAATGTGAATGCAGTGATTGTTCTGCTTAAAATTCAAAGACCTGCCACCTTCTCAGGCTAATGCCTGGATCCCCCACCCTCACGCTCTGGTTTACAGAGACTTCTGAGACCTGGCCTGTTAAGGGGATGGGTTGGAGGTTTGTTCTTTTTGGACCAACAAACCCAGCCATCCTCCATAGCCTTAGTTTTCAGAGGAGAGACGAAAGTATCCCTTTCATATACAGCATCTTTCCAGCACACTTCCCATCCCCATGGGCACCCTGTTTTCTGATTTTGGATAGCCGTACCCTGCCTGCTGCAGGCACCCTATGCATTCAGGCTCAGTTCACAGAAATTGTTTCTGAAGCCTTGCCAGCATCCTGGGTAGGGTTCATGACATCCCTTCATTTTATTTAGTCTGCAACAGTCTCATCAGCGGCAATCACTGTGTGATGGGTAGATGGGTATCGGACTAAATGTGGAAAGATTAAGCAAATGAAGCCTCTGTAATGCACTTTTTCTCTCATTTTTATTTTTCAGAGGAAGAATATAAAAGTAAAAACACAGTTTAACCATCAAATGCTTTATTCCAAAAGAGAAGCGAACAGAGGTAGAACTGTTTTGCTTTTCAGTTACAAACAAGAATGGTTTCCATTGACAAGTTTCAGTCTTGGGAGCGGTTTCTCCTGTCGTTGGCTGTGTCTTGCATTGACAGCCTGCAACTTACAGTGGGTTTGTGAGGTTTGCAGCCAGGCTGCCTGGCGCAGTCAGCCCCCAGAAGCCTGAAGGATTTCTCACAGAGCAGCTGGGCTTTTCCAACGACTGGATGGTGCAGTACTTGAGGAAATGTCAACTGTGCTTCAGAACACCTGCTCTTCTCCAGGGAGAATTAAAGTACATTTAAAAGTCTGTTCGCTTACTAAAAGTCCAGTCTACAGCAGTCACTTAAGTGTGCCTTCAGTTTTTTCTGTTCTTTTTAATGACCACCTTGTTTAATGACCACCAATAAATAGGCTCTGGATCACCTCGGATGCTTTTTTCAGCCCAGGGAGTCTTCCTACACAAATGAGAAGAATGCAAGTGATTTTGCAGCAATGTACCTTGGTGGGGAGAGGGAAATGGAGCAAGTTACCTGGAAGGCCAAGCAGGGACGGAGGGAGGAGATGAGATGCTCAGGGGAACAGTGCTTCAGCCGAGCACAGGGCAGGGATGGTAGAGTCACCATCCTGGTGGGTGCAGACACGTAGTGGAAACAAGGTCCTGATGTCAGGACCCGAACTAAAAAGTCTTGCCTAATACACTTAAGTAAAACACAACAGACTGTGGAAAGGGTTTTGCATTGGAATTCCGGCCCTGCTGCTTATGCCTAGATGTCTGGAGTGAACAGCACCACTGCAACCTACTGGTTATTGTGGACCTCAAGGAAAGTTATCCATGTGTTGTGCAAATAGACACTATTACTTTTGTTTTGTACCAGGGATTGAACTCACAACCTTGTTCTTACCAGGCAAGCATTTGAGCCACTGAGCTAAATCCCCAGCCCAACACTTAATATTTGAAATGTGTATCTGTATGTGGGTACTAGGTTTGTCATAAGTGAAAGCCTTAATGAGTCCTTGGTTAACCCTGGTAAAGCCCTAATAACAGCTCCTCCAACCATCTTCCTTCATGTCTGCACTTGTTTTCCCTAAAGAAATCATAAAAACAAAAATTCTCCCGTCTCTACAGATTACTTCATTCTTTTTATAGTTAGTCTACAATTTGGTTCAGAGTATTCTGTCATAATTTTCTTCTCAGGCACCCCTGTAGCTATTCCAGTTCTTGCCTGTCTAAGGTGTCCAGTAGGTAAGAACAAGTGCCAAAAGTTTCACTTGGAAGCAGTGGGGAGAGTCTGTAAGGAATTGGACATATTTACCAAGTCACTGAGAAGAAACAGTATCATCCAGGGCTGGACCCTTCTCACTATTGGCCAACAGGAGGTGTCTTTTCTCTTCAAAAGCAGTGTTTTTTTCTCTTCAGAGCCAGTTCTAGCATTGTCTCATTTCTGTCACTTGCATGGTAATCCTAGCTCACCTAGTGCTTGAAGTAACTTCAACCTCACACAAAGCTGCTCCTTTCTCCTTCCCTGGTCCTTATCACTGAGTACAGGGCTCCTTAACTCTGCAGTGTTTTGTTGCTTAGCTTTGCCCCTGTACTGTATACAGAAGTTCTATCCAGACGGATATGGGAGGAAGAGCGGAAGAAAGGAAAGTTAAAGGGATCAAGATGTGTTTTATATACATGTACCAATTTCCCACAATAAATACATTTACTATGTGTCAGAAACATACTAATAAAAATTCTCAAAAGTCCTTAGGACTGTGTATATTATTTAATCATATTTTTGAAAATGAAATCAAGTGCATAAAATAGGCAAACCCATAGAGATAAAAAGTGAATGTGAGATTGGAAAATAGGAAATGTTTCTTTTTGAGGTGGTAAAAATGTTACGGAATTTGATAGTGGTATGGTGTGCACTATGAATAAAATGTGGCAGTATACCCTATTAAATGATCACTTTCCCCGCCTACACTGCAAAGTCGGAGACCATTATGGTACTTCACAATTACACCACCCTTTGGAGTTGAAGCGATGATCAGAAACATGATTATATTTAAGATGCAATGTAACCCTGTGAAGTCAGGTTCTTCCTGGTTTGCAGATGCAAGACTGAGACCTGTGTGGTTCAAAGGCCCTGCCTGGTGCCTGCATTACCATGTTGCTCTTGTGGTTCTCCTGGTAAACCTGCCTCTTTAGTGTCTTTCGCTTCCTATGCAGCTCCTGACTGTTACTCAGATTACCATTCATGGCACGTTCTAGTACTTACTGTGTTTGTAAACAGATGAAGGCTTCAGATGAGACTGGAAAAGTGAGTGAGAACTTGAATACTCTAGGAGAAAGTTACAGATTAACTAATGCCATTCACAGAATAACCAATCGTCTTGCAAACCTTTTCATCCCAAATGATTGGTTCCATGTCTACTGTCAACCTTGTCCTCTTCTCTGCTGTTGGAGTCACACTAGTGAGGCAATGCTAGTTAGAGATGACGGTGTTCCACGTCATGAAATCGCAAGGAAGAACAAGGGTGAAGGCCAGAGACACTGCAGAGCGGACCCCTCCCTCACTCCACAAGTGGGTTGCTTTTCTTATTTCTTTGCTAAGGAGTTCCTGTACACATATATGGGCTTCTTAAATACCTGGGAGTTGTGGGTGGGGGTAGGGGCATTTTAAGCTCACAATACATACACTTGGCAAGGGAAATGTCATCTCATCTCTTTTTTTTCCCTCCCTATACATTTCTTCAAATGTATGTCACCTTGTGGAACAGCATTCCAATCCTTTGACGACTTCTGTATATCATTCCACTTTTGAAGACTCTCATTCTCAATCATAATAGACTACATCTCCTTATGTCTCAGGAAAACCAACTCCGCCCCCATAAAAATAAGCCTACATTGGCTAATTCTCCTATAATCCTGCTAACATCTCCAGCCCTGTGCATGGGACACTGAACCTAGAACAAAAGTGTCATCTTGACTAGCGTTGGGGTGAGTTACTTCTATCTTTTTGTCTAATCTGTTACTTATTTCTTTTTAATTTTGATGTTGGGGGGTGGGGGAGAGGCTGTGAAAAGCTGAGGGAAGAAGAGACAGTGTGAGAAGGAAGTGTGTCAGTGGTGGAAATGTGGTCTCTGCTGTTTCATTGGTTAGATTTATAATCTTGTTTTACTTCTTTCTGCTTGAGGGCTTTGCACAAATTCCTTCAACTTAAAAGTCTCAAGTTTTGCAACTGGAAAATGCTAACTTCTGAGACTGGTTTCACATAGAGTAAAATGATGTCTGCAGAAAGCCTAACATGGCACCAATAAAATATGTTGAATATTCTTGTTCCCTAGTTCTGCTTTTTGAGGCAAAGGAAGAATAAAAAGTGCTCATGAAATCACTGTTCAAGTAATAGGGTTTAAAACTGGAATGTCAGAGATCTTGTCTTTTGTTTTTTATTTGCTGGAATAGATAGATGTTATCTACATTCATGTCATTGAGCTCCCAAATAGCATCCTAGACTTGAGTAAGAATTCCTTAGTTCTGAGTGATAACAAGACTAATTATAATCATCTTAGTATCTGAGTAAGGCAGAGGGCTAACTGGGTAAGATGATTTGGCAGTTCATGAATCTTTGAGAAAATAATAACTCACAAAGATAGGGTATAATGGTAAATAGTTTGAGTAGAGACCTTCTCAAAACATTTGAGGATTTGAGCTTCTTAATAGTTATCTAAATAGGAAAGGAGCTTACTTAGAATGTGCAACCCAAAGAGAGAACACATTATATACTGAAATGGAGCAATCCAGCAGTGTGAGGGTGGGGGAAATAAGTGAATGCGTGTAGACTGAAGTGAAGAGAGAAAAATGACACAGAGAAAGTCTAATGTAAAATTTCACCGAAGTATTACACCCTGCTGAGGAGGACAGCAAGCAAGGGAAAGAGTTATAAGTCACAGGGTATTCACAATGACCTGACCATTAAGTGCCCATTATTCAGTGCTTATGCATTTGTGTGATAAACATGTATTGAGTACCTGTATGTGCTATGCTGTCCTTGGGACTTGAAATTCATTACTGAACAAAATCAACAGAGATCTTTGCCTATATTAGATGGATATGGTAGTGGAGAGACAGACAATTCACAATAGACCCAATAGATGAACTAGACAGCGTGTGAGAACATTGCAAGTGTTTTAAAGAAAAGACCCTTAAGGGAGGGTGAGAAGGCTGAAGCTGAGCCTGGACAGCTAGGGGCCTGGAGTAAGGGACACTGGGTGTGCAGGGGACATACGAGGGTGTCTTAAGTATTTTTTTTTTTTTTTTGTCTTTTTCCTTTTTATCGGAACTGGGGATTGAACCCACGACTGCCAGCTTGCAAGGCAGGTGCTTATGCGCTGAGCTAAATCCCTGTGTCTTAAGGATTGTAAGAGTCTAGGGAGCAAAGCTCATTTCCCTCTGGCATTTTGGGGACCCCACTCATATGGCTGATACTGCTTCTTGCTATTGTGTCTGACATTGCATTTCTAACTAGCATCTCCTGGATTTCACAAGGGAAAGGGGATCATGGGAATGTCTGTGCGGGCCTTCGAAGACACTGGAAGTCACCTTTATTGAAGTAATGAAAATGAACCGCTGGAGAGTACTCTCAGATGTTTCCAGGGCGCAGGCAGCGGAGGGCACCAGATGCCAGGCAGTGGGTAAATGCAGTGGATTTTGAAACAGCCCACATCAGGGCACAAGTAGGTATAATGTCACAAGTCAAGTCTGTGCATAAAGTTCAAAAACATTCTCAAGTGTGAATTGATAGAATGCTAACCATCTTTGAAGGAAAATTAGGGACTTCTAAGGTCTTTATATAGTTAGCTATCCGCTGATGTGATATCAATTTCCGACAAGATTTTTCTCTACGACATTATGCTTCCTATTCATTGTCAACTTTGAGCCTGTAGTCAGAGGCTAAGATAAAATAATCTCAATATTCGTTTGAGTTGGAATAGCATAGTCTCCAGGAGAAAGAAAAAAGACTCCTCCCCTTACTTTTTAGGAACCGTGCTCTCCATTGCCCTGCCTGCTGGAGGTCATGTTATACTAATTTCAGTGTTTAGGAGAACTTTACTTCCAAGAGACACAAGCATACCAAACAAGCCCGTGCCAACACACAGAGTGCCCATGTCCACCACAGGCAAATTTGTCAGCCTCTTGTCCGCTGGTGTTAGGTTTATGCCATATTGGAGTGCAGCTCTCAAATCTCACCCCTGGACTAGATAACCAGTTCAGGGGAAGTGGAGGAGCCCTGTGGCAAATTCAGAGAACTCCTCAGGGCACCCTCAGTATGATCTTTGCCTCTCATAAGCACTGGACACATCAGAAGACATGACAGGAGTTTCCTGAACTACTAGTTAAATAGTGTCTCCCTTTGGATGCCCCAAGTTGGTGGTTGGAAGCTTAAAAAAAATCAGACAATACAGCCATCCCTCTGTATCCACGGGCAACTGGTTTCAGAACCTCTTTACAAACACCAAAATCCGCAGATGCTCAGCTCCCTTATATAAAACGGCGCAGTGGCAGCATTTAACTTGTCGGTAAAGCTCTGTAGACTTTAAACCATCTCTAAGTGACTTTCAGAACTTGTTTATGGACTACTGGTAAGATACTGTACACGTTCAGTATGGATGTGTGGTTTTAAAAATATTTTCTGTCTGTGGTTGCTAGAATTTGTGATTCAGAACCTGCTGATACAGAGGCGCGAAGGCGCATCACTTCTCAGATATGCTGCAGGCGGTGCTGTCTGAATGAATGGTATGAATAAGACCGAGTCTCCTCCGTACTCTGAAACACTGGGTGGCATTTGCCCTAGAGAGCCCACTCAGACAAGACCTCCTTCAAGCAAAATATTTCACAGTATTCCACCTGAATTAAAACAACGGACAGAACTGAAAAATATAATATGAATTATACATAGCCGAAAGGAAGAAAGAGTCTATGTGTATCTTATCACTAACAGGCAACTATAAAATACATAAATGGAAAATAGGTACAGGACTTTGTTTTTGCAATTAGTTTTTAAGTGTGGTGGATTCTTTTGCAGCAGATATTCTGGGCACGAGAGGGGATTAAATAGGAGATGTAAAAACCAAGTGTAAGACAGAACAAAGTATGAACAGCCAGGGGCATAGGAAACACGTTTATTTTTAATTTAAATCCAAACATTTTTACAGACACTGTCAAGGTTTGCTGGCTTGTCTCTGCAACTCTGCTACAAGTTTCAATTGTTTCATGAGATAGAAATGAGAAAATGTTTCATGCAATTGTGTTTTTCTCTTTTGGTTTTCCTTGCTTTTGGTTCAAAAAGTTAAAATAAAAAAGCTTACCCTGTGGTTCGTTCTAAATAAATTCAGTTCAGCATCCAGGTAGTATTGCTCAATCAGCCAATGTAAGTACTTATTTTTAAAAGTGTATTTTTGACTTTAAACACTTAAATCCATTGTGGTTCATCATGTCAATATATGTCTTGGCAAATGCACAGCTCCGTGGGTGCCTCTAAAATCCCTCCAGGCAGGCTGAGAAAGACTCCGGCTCCAGAGGCAGCCCCTGTGCAGGCTCAGCGGGTGGAGGTGCACCCCACACACCTAGGGCACATTCTGCAGCTAGGCCCTTCGGGAGGTGCCACATTCACGCCTCTTGGGTAAATGGATCAACTGACCAGCTAGGCTGTTTTTCAGTAAGCACACGAAATTCACAAACCACAATTTCTGTGGGTGAGTGAGCTCAGACTCAGAAATAAGACTACCTTAAATTGGTACAACTGCTTCAATTAAAAGTCAGCCCTATATTTTCTCATCTGTACTTCTGAAGAAATTTTGCAAGACGAGGCAGGGCACATTAAGCTTTCTATTTTCACCAATGAGGAAAGCTAAGATTAAAAAACTATTTGGCAATGGCCCAAGGGCCACAATTTTTCTCCCCAAGAAAGTAGGAACATTTAATATCTACTTCATTTTGTTTTGTTTTAACTTCCAGTTGACTGTGTTTCTATTACATAGCATACCTCCAAGAATGAATTGACTTCAAGGAAGTATTTTAACTTTCATGATATTAGACCAGTAAAAACTTCACATATTAAATGTATGTGGGAAAATTGTTTTTATTTTTATACCAATTATTAAAATAGCACAAGGCTTTAGGCAGAGCAAATGAAACAGCTAAGGTGGGGGATAAACATTTTCCCATGCAGAATATTACTGGACACTCTTGGTTCACCCCAGAGCTTTCTTTCAAAGGTCCTTGCTCCATTCAGAGAAGATGGGCATTTGTAATAAGCTCCAGTCAGAAATGGGAAGCTTATTTCTGCCAGGAACATGTTTAGAATTTTTATGCCGCAGTTAATAATTACAAGTTGTCTCCCACACAGAGCAGCTGTATAACCACTACTGCTGCTCTTGCTGGTACTACATTAGCATTAATAATAACAATAGCTAATATTTTTTAAATGCTTAGTGTACACCAAGCACTGTGCCACATGGTTTCTGTGGATACACTGCTTTTCCTTGTCCTCATCCTTATTGGATGGGAGAGAATCCTTTAATTCAAAGCTTAAAAAGTTTGTCCCAGTCTCATCATCAGTGTGGGATGAAATCAGAATTTTAACTCTGGCAGTGTAATTTCAGAGCTGTAAAGCCTAAATGTTATGTGACTTTGCCTTCTGCCCTTGTCCACTGTGCTGCTATAATAGAATGGCATAGACTGGCCAGTTTGGTTTGATGACCCTTGTGGAGGGTGGGGAATCCAAAATTGAGGGGCTGTATCCTGTGATAGCCATTGTGATGCAAAATAACGTGACAGAAAGCATCACATGGGGAATCACATGGGGAGGAGAGGGGAGGAGAGGAGAGGAGGAGGAGGAGGAGAGACAGAAAGAGAGAGAGAGAGAGAGAGAGAGAGAGAGAGGGGCTTTTATCAGGAACCCACTTGCATGATAACAGACCCATTCCTGGCATGATGATCTGAACCCACTCACAGGAACAGAACCTTCATGATCCGATCGCCTCTTACTGCCTCTTACTGTTTGCACTTCTCAACATTGTTGCACTGAGGTTTAAGATTCTAACACATGAACCTTCACAGACACATTCAAAATCTTTACAGCAGCACTTACAATAATCATTGCCGAAATGTGTCAATGGCTTGCTATCAAACCTGTTACAAAGCATGTTTTCCCAGGTGAACTAAAGGAAATCTGAAGAATGCAGTGACTTACCCACATTCATATGAGTAGCAAATTAAAGAACAGGGATCCTCATTCAGATGGTTTGATTCCCCACAAAGGGAAGTTAATTCTCAGAGTTCGACCTCCCCTCCAAGTGCAGGATCTGACAGCTTGAATTACAGGTCTTGATTTTCTAGGGGGGAAAAAAAAGCCTTAGACCTTACACTATTTCCAATGCACACATCCAGGTCAGGTATTCTTAAACCTTTAAGCTGATGAGAAAATACTCCTGTTACATCAAAATTTATGAATGACGAAGAGCTTGAATGCCCTGACAAAGTCTAGAGTCCTAACACAACTTGGAAAGACATAGCAGGGTAGAAGAGTCCTTGTCTCAGGAAGCTACTTTCTTATTTGTTGTGAAGATACTTTGCACCTGGTTAAAATGTCTTGCCTTGTTTTCCTAATCAAATCTGGCAAGGAGACCTGTGACAGCAGGTTCCACTGATCTTTCTCTGGATCCTATGGCTTTGGGGAGAGTATCCTTTACACAGGGCACCGGGAACTGTGAAAACTTTCTTTCCGTTAGCTTTGCAGGAGTAACCATGAGGAGCTGGAGATGGTTCACTGCAGTGCTGGACAGCTGTGCTGAAATGTTTATTCTGCTCCACGGTACGGTCAAGTGGAGACCACTGTACCTATAAGAAAAGAAGAATCGGTCTATAGATAAAACGAAGGGAATTACTTTGCATCTTGGGAATACTCCTTAGCTCTGTTTCTCCATTCAAAAAAATTAGAGAAGACATATATTCAGTGTTCACGTAAGGATTGGTTTTTTTTTTCCTTCGGCATACTACTTAGAATTTAGAACATATACATGATATCACAATGGCAACGGCTTTCCAATTTTCCAAACTACACTTGATGGAGATAATAAACCCTTGGAGGACAACGAAGCTCTGCTTTCTATCACCATGGCAAAGAACTCTCAAAAGGTTGTGGCAGAAGAGCTTTTGTGACTGTATACCCCAGACTCACTTTTAGAAAAGGTTTGCTTCCACCAGGAAGTGGAAAATGCCTGGCTTTGACCCCTTCCCACAGCAGGGAAAAGACTTCAGCACGCCGTGACTTACCTCAAACTGAAAGGCGGTCCAGAAGCTTAGGCAGGGATGAAAGGTGTTAGTGAAGGTTAGGGTTAGGGTTAGGGTTAGGGTTAGGGTTAGGGTTAGGCAGTTTCAAGCAGAGCACAGGGAGCAGCCCCTCACTGCCGGTTAGGAGTGTTTTGTGGATGTGCTGCCTGGTGGGGAGACACACAGACACATTCCCGGAATTTCTGTGTGTTCTGTGTGATCTTTGTCAAGTTACTCACCTAGCCTGGTTCTCACTCTCCTCCGGCTGGACTTTTGTTTGTCAACCGTTGCCCGAGATGCTTTGCTCTCCGGTCTAGACTTGTAGACCACACTTTCAGAAGCATTGGTCTAGAAGCCTAAGAAAACCCTGCATTACAAAATCCCCTGCATTTACTTCTATGCTACTGGAAACATGAAGGAACGAAAGCTTACTCACTGGTAGAAATGGTTCAGAGATACTAACCGCAGTAAGCGTAGCTGCTTTGAATCACCGGCCACTGTTTTATTAAGTCATTTACCATTTTCTGAGACTTCTGGTTGGTAATTGACCAGATATCTTTCCCAGTTTGTGTGGGGAAGTCTTCTGCTGCCTTCTGTATCCAAATCCTAAAATAAGTCAGTGTCTTTCATCATCATCACCCTTACATTCTATTACATTTCAAAGCTTTTCTGCTCTGGATTCTTTGTTATCTGATCACTTTTAATGATCTTGGCTACAGAATCGTAGCCTTTCAGAAGTAAAGGCAATTTTAGAAATGATTTAGTCCTATGGATTTTAGTTATTTTAATATTGAGGACAGGAAACATGATGTCATTTATCAAAGGTCAATAGCTAGTTATTGGAAAATTCACACCAGCAAATGCCCAACCCTTGACCGGCAGATTTCCCTAAACTCAAGACTACAGTGAGACCCAAAAGGTTCTGGGTAATTGGGCTGATTTGAGAGACTACACACAGTTTCTGTGGTGCAGGGATACCTAAGGAGCCACAGTGTTAAGGGGTGGGGGATAATGACTCAGTTGAGGGCATTTGCTTTCTTTTTAAGTGAGTTGTAGGTATGAGTTAGAGGAATTTACCTAAACTAAAAATGTTTGAGTCTTTTTAAGTGCTAAGATAGCCAAGAAGGTATTTTTTGCCAAAATCTACACCATAAGTTTTTCAAGGTGAATGTACACAAAGCTGATAGTATTTACTAAAAAGCAGTGACGTATGTATTTTTATTGTGATTCATGTGTTCATTCACTTGCCTTTAGCAGGTGTTTGTTGAGCCCCCACTAAATGACAAGCATAGAAGATATTCTCTATTTCCCTCGCTCTCTCTCATCTCTGTCTCTCTCCCCTCTTACACATACGAATATACATATTTTCTGAACCACTAGAGTGTACATTACCCTTTAGTCCTAAATGTATGTTTTCCAAGAATCAGGAAATTCACTAACATAACCATGTACAGTGACCAAAATCAAGAAACTTTGCTTGGATATATAGTTATTATCCAATACAGAAACTTTATCTGAATTTTGTTAGCTGTTTGAGAAATGTTCCATACAGCAACTTATGTTTTCGGACTCAGTAGTTTTCAGTAACTTTAGTTCCCCTTCCTCTAGATCAGTCCCTTACTCTTACTTCTCATGACATTTTGAAGCCTATGAGACATTTAGTTACAGAATTTCCCTCCACTTGGTTTTATTTGTGATTTTCTCATCCCCCGATTTTGGTCCTTTTATTTTTTTGTAGGAGCATTCCTCGGGTCTTGTGTTCTCTGTGAATTGGATATGGAGGCACCTGGTGAGGTCTGTCAGTACTGCTGATAAAGTTAGACTGTGTATTTTAAATGGTAGATACATTTGCCTTTCTCAAATCAAAGTAGCATCACTATTAAAAATTGTTTTGAAATGCTTGTTTAAATTAGCAGGCACTAACATGGACCCTACATTAAAAGCTTAGCAATAGCAGCAGAGAAAAGCTGTGTGTGCAGTACTGAACCCCGGTGCACGTTACAGTACAGTGTAAAGGCTGAGCTGCGAAAATTCAGTGTGAGTGCAGATGTAAGCAAGACTGCTTTGTGATTTTACTTCTGTACATGCATATGTTCTAGGGAGTTACTTGGATATTCGTGTTTCTCTAATCTCTTGGCTAAAATTTACGAATCAAACATAAGTTCTAACATTTGGGGACACTGCGTATACTTTTCTTTTCTTTTCTTTTTTTTTTTTTTTGTCTTTTCCCTCTTTATCAGTACCGGGGATTGAACTCAGGACTGCCTGCTTGCAAGGCAGGCGCTTATACCGCTGAGCTAAATCCCCAGCCCCTATTGCATATACTTTTGAGCTCTTTGGAGTAACTCAGTCCCCAATTAAAAATGAATGAATTCAAAATGATACAATACTATTTTAATCTGTAACAGATTACATGTTATTCTTATTTGTAGCTATATAGGAACATAATCCTTTAAATCAGTGATAAAATTTCAAAAACTGTGGGTTTTTGGGTAAAATGTGTTTTATTTGTACAAAATCCATTATAGGCTGATAAGTATCTTAAAACTGATCCTGAAAAATGTTAATGGACTCATGCTTAAGTTTTTTGCAAAAAAAAAAAAATTGAATTTCAGAGGCATCTTTGCTTTTGAATTGATCTTGTTAAGATGTGATTTGCCTTGGGAAAAGATTTTTTTTAATAACATTTTTAGTTGTAGGTGAGGCACTATGGGCTTAGAAAGAACAGACAAAATGCTTGCTGTGGACCTTACAATTCTTTCCTTCAATGTAAAATGATTCTCTTTTAGGAAGAAGGTCCTCTACATATCCCAGCACAGGAGGGTGGAGTGAGGAAAGTAGCTTGAAATAGAATTTCAAGAATCACCATTACTTACAACTTACAGGGTACAGTGGAGGGAGTCCGCCTGGGATAATTTCTGTTTCCCAGGTGAGAACTAATTAGCACTGGGAACTGCGGTGCTCACGCAGACTGATAACCCTGTGCGGCTCAAAGGTGGAAATGCTGGCGGCTCCATGCTGCCATCTGGTGGGCAACTGCTGCACTGCACCTCCCGCGAGCCCGGACCGCCTGCCCTCAGGCCTTAGGGGCTCACGTGGCCCCCAGAAAGCAGGGAAGCTGGGGCTTCAGACCACGCCAGAGGGCTTTCTCTTTTCTTTTGGTGCTTCCCCCATTGTCTCCCCCTCCCCTAAGGTACTTCAGTTCTTTCTGTATTCTTTCCTTTTCCCAACAATAGAACAAGAACAAGGATTAGCATCTATCAGGCCTTTCTAGCTACCAGCTCCCAAAGCACTGTGTGCATCTTATTTTGTGTGACCCTGGGGGGGGGGGGGGAACATGTGGGAGAGATAATGGTTACTTCACAGACAGATGAGAAAACACAGTTAGCGAAGGTTGATTCCATGCTGGATTACTGGCCCGTCTGGGTAAAGCCTGAGCTCTTTTTCTTTTATTCTTTTTTTTTAGTACTTGAGATTGAACCCAGGGCTTTCCAACATCCCCAGTCCACATGAAGAAGAAGAAGAGAGGAGGAAGAGGAGGAGGAGGAGGAGGAGGAAGAGGAGGGAGGACGGAGGAGGAGAAGGGAGGACGGAGGAGGAGGAGGAAGAGGAGGGAGGATAGAGGAGGAGAAGGGAGGACGGAGGAGGAGGAGGAGATGATGATGATGATGATGATGATGATGATGATGATGATGATTTATCTTGAGACAGGGTCTTGCCAAGTCTTTAAATTGCCCGAGCTGCACCACCAAATTTTGACTAGTCCTATTTTTAATGGTGAAGTGAAGGATTTAAAGATTCCAAGCAAAATATGCCAAGCATTAGTGAGCAGGTTTCAAAAACATGCTGGCTCTATATAAGGGCTAAGTATCAGTGCCCCTTAAAGTCCATCTCCAAGTAAGATGTGCTTCCGAGGTGATGAATCCACAGAGAACTGAGTGAACTGTGAAAGTCGAGTGGATAGTCTACACCAAAATTAATGATTGCTAGTTGAGGATGTTTAATAGATTCCAAAAAAGTTAAATATTCTTTTTATTGTACACCTGGGTTGAATATAACTTGCCTAATTTGGAGAATTTAGAACTCTGTTTTAAGATGCAGGTACTTTTTAGAATATTCCATAAACGTATCTTGCATAAAAGCCATCCATCTCACCTAACAACGATGTCCTGGTTTTTTTCTTTGGATGCTGGAGAACAAACTTGTGGCCTCATGTATGCTGAGCACGAGCTCTGCCACTGAGCCACACCTTTAGCCTGCAAGTGCTAATTCTTATTAAACTTTCAGACATGACGCTGTACTAACAATTATATTTCTTTCTGATCTGCTTTATAAACAAGCAACATATTGTACTTAAAATGTAGGCGTTAAATTTGTGACAAGTGCTAGATGTTCAGAAATACTGTGTACAACCTACAGGTCCAGCAATGCTTGGAGATATACAGAAGACATCATGGGAAGAACTTTCTTCAACAGCCTTACTGTATTTACAAATTATTTTCAGCTTCAAGCTTTAGAGTAAGAAGAGAGTGTAGTGGCAAAGTAAATGCGGGTAAGTTGGTTTTGGTTGGATTGTTTGGTAATGTGCTACTGTCCATGCCCACTCTTGTGAGGAACAGAGGCCAGTGATGCGGACGGAAGATCACAGCCTCTGCACTGCAGTAAGCCGCTGAGCATGGTTGACAAGACGGTGCAGGCCACACCTGAGTCCGAGGAGCCCATGGGAATGGAAAGCATTATCTTCACTGGTGCAAGCGGTGGTGAGAGCATTTTGGAGGAGAGTGGAAAAAGTAGAGGCTTTGGGGTAGCAGCTTTCCCCCACAGCCCTTCAATTCCTCTAACAGAAAGGCTGGGAAGTGCCAGCGCTCACCCCACTCTGCTGCAGCGTGGACCTGGAATGTCCTTGAACCACTGTGTGTTGAAGGTTTGTTCTCAGTTTAGCATAATTGGAAAGTGGCAGGAAACTTTGAGAGCTGGGGCCTAGTGGGATGGCTTGGGTCACCGGGGCATTCATTCTATAGAAGAGGGCAGTGGGATGCTGGTCTTTTCTTGTCTTTTGCATCTAAGTCACGAGGTAAATGGGCTTCCTGTACTATATGCCCTAGCCAGGATGTTCTGCTCTTCTACAGGCCCAAAAACAATGGGCTAAATGACTGTGGACTGAAACAAACTCTTACGGCTTATATATAGATGTCCCCCAGGAGCCTCATAGATCGCAGATGGGGCTTTTCAGAGCGGACTGGATCTAGGGTGTGTGATGCTGGATCGAGAGCGCCTCACTCCGGGTATGAGTGCTACTCACCCAGAAGACAGGTAGCCTGGGTGGAAAATAAGGGACGGAAAGGTGGCTGCTGCTGCTTCCCTGCTTCGGTCAGCCTGGCAAGAGCTGGTTTTCCTCTGCTGAGCCTCTCTGTCATGTGCCCTGCCAATTATGAAATGAAACCCCTACAAACTAATAACCCTTTCCTCATTTAACTTGGTGTTGAGTATTTTGTCTCAGCAACGAGAAAAGTAACTAAGACATAAACATTTACTCTTTATAACTATATATCTCTCAGATATTTATTATAGTAGGGAAAGCTGATTAGCATCCCTGTATAGATTAGTTTGCCAGAAAAGTTTGCTTGGTGATGTGGAGATAGCCGATGAGATATAAATGGAGCCTATTAGCTTAGGACACCAGTAATGCTTTTAGAAAGATGGTGTTTGCCCGAATGATTCTTTTAGCCTTTTGACTTTTGTCTTTTATTTTCTCTCTTCCTGATTGGAATCAGCCCCAGATACCTCTTGCTAGATTTCTTATTGAATGGGAGTAAACAAACACCTCTTCTGATTGACCGTTTCAGGAGGAATTTCTGTTATCTGCTCTGAATGCATTCCTACCTGGCAAAAGCTCTGTGCAGTGTGTTAGCTGAGGAGCTCTGGGTGCTGTTGGGAGCTCTCTGAAACCAAGACTCAAGGTAAAGAGGTGATGATCAGACCTACTTATCTTCCAAGGGATAAGCAGTAACTTGAGATTATACTATACTTGGTATTATCTGGCCCAGTAAAGCTCAGATGGACATCAGTCACTTGGGTGGGTGACCAGAATGTCCGTACCCACCCCTTCCCCAAAATGTCCTTGCTCTTTCCATGTAGGCTTGCTCTTCCTACATAACCTGCCTCCCTACTGAATCAGTATCAGCTAAGCAGCTCTTCTTGTGATCTTATTGGCTGATTATAGCTTGATCCACGGTGCACTCACCTCGGGGTTTTATGCGCACCTGTGACTTTTCTCTACGAAGTATTCTTAGAGAAATGGTCCCTGTAACAACTCACTTTTGGGACCCTTCCTTTCAGGAGCCAGCTCTCAGTAAGTCTTTCCTATTCTTAACCCTTCTCATTCCTTGGAATTCATCCTTCAATTTGGGGGGACATGAATTTAGTGTACCTAGAAGTGTGGGAGTTATATTTCTCCTGTATAAGAGTTGTGCTCATAAACTTTAATAGTACATACTAGGGGTAGAATTTCTAAATCTCCGCTGGCAGAGTAGGGGGGCCAACTGGAGATTTATTTTATTTTTTTAAATTTTTATTTTATTTTTAAAAAGCGGTAAAACTAAACAGAACAAAACGGAACAAAGCAGACCAGAAGAAACCAATGTAAGTGCCAGAGGTTTCAAAACAAGACAACAGGAAGGCTACAGCAGCTACCGTAATGTCTCATTTTCTTCTAAATGGTTATCTATATCTTTACCCACAATGAATTCATACAAAACAAAATACTCTGAAACTGATCAGAACAGGGTAATGAAGGCATTATAGGCCTTCAAAACCAGACAATAGGGAAGTCAACAATGGCTGCCATAATGTCTCTCATTCTCTTCAAAACAGTTGTCCATACTTTCATGTGTGTTGAAATTAAACAATACAAAACAGACTAAAGCCACTCTGAATGAAGAATAGAAGCATTACTGGATTCCATAGCAAGATGATAGGAAATCAGCAGTGGGTACCATAATGTCTGTTTTTCTTCAAAATAGCTGTTCATTTCATCATGCATAATATAATCGACTCTCGTAACTGTTTAGGAGAAGTTCTAAGCATGTATAAGCCTCTACATGCTTTCTGCCAAACTGGAGATTTACACTTCGAGTTTCTTTGTTGTAATTTCTTTGTACTCATCACCAGGTAGAAACTTGAATTTATTAGTGTTCATATTCACAGATTTCAGTATATCAACTTGACCTCTCTTTATCTCTCTCTTTTTTAACCAAAAAAGCAAGATTTATGTGTTAGGTGTATGTTTGATAAACTTCCTTCGTAAAGTGCCAGTTAGAAAATATTTCAGGATCTGTAGGCTTTTTAGTCTTTGTGTAAGCAACTCACAGGTAACATTGTCCTATGAACGCAGCTATGGAGAATATGTAAATACTTAAGTGTGGTTATGTTCCAGTAACAGGTGGCAGGCTCAGTCTGCACTGAGAACTACTCTAGTAATTCTGCTCTAGATGATAAGGTGGACCAAAAAGAGAAGTTCTTCCTTTTAAAATATTTAATATATATATATATATATGTATATATATATATATATATATATTCTTTAAATCACGTTGACATTGTTCATCTGTATAGCAAAATTCATTTATCACCATAAAATTTTTCTTAGAGTTTTGCCCCATAGATGTTGGATAATATCACTCAGATTCTCTGGGCCATCTGTCTTTTAAAGCCATGATACTCCCATAGCAGAGTATCTGAATGTGTGTCCCATAGATCACTGGTTCCATGGGAAGGGGAATGTTAGTGGTAAATAAACCACTAGATTTAAAAAGTTAAATCAATTTCTTTTTCATACTGTACACCATGTATCCAGTCATCCAAGTAGAGTTTGTGGGCTATTTAGTATTTGTTTCTTTCCCACATCTGATCCATCTCCAAATCCTATTTATTTTATTTCCTAAATATTTCTTCACAATCCTCTCTTCACTCTGTTCTACCAGATACATCTTCAAAATCAATCTCTCCCACCCCCAAACTCCACCCACCAGAATCCTAAGTTAAGAATGCGAATCTAACCACAGTGTTCCCCTGTCTGGCTCTGTCAACGATTCCTCACTGGCTAGGGTACGTTTGCTAACCGGTGTTCCTTGGGATGTTAAATGTGTAGCAGGAAACTCTGTGTAAAATGTTGGCTAAAACCACGTAACAGAGTTCTTCACCGATCAGCATCTTGAGGTGAAGTACATGTGCTGGTGGTTGCTAGATGCAGGATTCCCTAAACCCAAGTGTACAAGAGACATCCTTTTTCACAAGGCACGGGGGGAGGGGCATTGTTTCAGTGCACTTGCACTTTGAGAAACACTACTTTATTGATATTGCAAAGAGTTCAGATCAAGGAGGGTTTATTCCACTGTACATCGCCACTAAGAACTGGAGCCTCTTCTCTGATGCTGCCCATAAGGATTTTTCTTGGCCGGACAGACTGTTGTACCCGTAGATATCAGCCTCAGCAAAGTGGTGAAAAAATTCGATTTTACAGTCAAAGAGATTGGCTTTGGAATCTCAATTTATTACATGCGTGACCTTGGGTGGGTTCCTTCAGTTTCTTTGAATCCCCTGCTATTTATTATTAAATTCAATATAATATCATGAGCTCACCTATATGCAGAATCTGAAAGAGTTGCCTTCCTAGGAGGAGAGAGTAGCATGATCATTACAGAGGCTGGGAGGGTGGATGATAAAAGAATGGGAAAATCGCTACTCAGATGGTACAAAGTTTCAGTGGAAAGGAGGAATAGGTTTTGAGGTCCACTGCGCAGCAGTAACTGTAGTCAATAATGATGTATTGTACATTTCAAAATAACTAAGTGAATTTCAAATGTTTCACCACAAAATATAATCAAGTGAACTGTTGATACATTAATTAGCAAAATTTTATTCACACTGTGTACATGTATCAAAACATCAAATTGTTTTTTCTTAAATTTTATTTAAAAGGAAAAAGAGAAAAAACAAAACAAAACAAAGCGGTGTAAGGGTACAAGTAATACAGAACTACAAAAAAAAAAAACAGTAAGAAATCACCAGTTAATAGATTACATATTATCATCTTAGAGATAGTTGCTCAAATCACAGTATCAAAGCATACAAAGTGGACATTCAAACAGGGAGACTGCAAACAGTTGTGTTCAATGATCCAACCAAAAACATTAATATGGTCAGCTATTTAACACCCCTAAACACACTTGCTGTTGTATCCTTTAGAGCACTTTTTTTCCCTCTCTTTTTTACAACAAAATTTACACATTTTGGGTTTTATTACTCCTTAGTTCTTATTACTTTTTTTCTTTTTGGGAGAGAATAAAGTCAAATATGGCAAAACGAAGTTGTCACTCAAAACCAAGGAAAGACATACCACATGATGTAAAACAGAGTACAAGGTTATCAACAATGGTTATCAACAATGTCTCTTGTTTCCTTAAAAAGAATTGTCTATCTCATTAGATATTATAAAGTTGAACAAAACAGTAGAGAACAAGACCAATAAAACTTAAGCATTGTAAACATTACAGGACTTCCAAAGGAGACAATAGTCAAACCAGAATGGGTATCTTAGTGACTCTTATTGCCTTCAGAGTAGTTGCTTATACTCCTAAACTTGATACTATCATACAGAATGGAACAGAGTCTAATCAGTCAAAACAAGATAGTGGGAGTATTACAGGACTTCAAAACAAGTTAATAGGAAATAAAAAAAAGTTACTATTATATATCCTGCTAATTTTTAAAATTTTTCCCCTTAATAAAAAACACCATAAAAATAACTAAATAATTTTTTTAATGAATAAGGGAGAGATTGAGAGAAAACAGGACATAACAACATAACAATACAGGTCAAAGCATGACTGTTTCAGCAACCTAGTGCTTCACCACCAAATAACCCGACTTAATAGTAGTTACCATAGTGTCTGTCTTTTTCCTTGACATATTTGAATAAAACTTCATATACTATAGCTTCAAATATTTCCATATCAAGAAGCCCAGAATAAAGCCTTTCCAATTAATAAGTGAAAACTTTATAAGGCTTCAAGGCCACATAATGGGGAATCATGATTACCACATATTTTTATATATTTGAATCATTACTTACATTAGGGAAACTATTCGGTATTCACACATGCGAGATTGATTTATTTCACTTACGAGTATGGTCTCAAGCTGAGCCCATTTATTGATAAATATCTCAATGTGATCCTTCTTTATAGCTTGCTAATGTGAAGAGTGTAGTTTCTCTTATTTCCCTCTCTGTGATTTTGTTGTTTGTGTATAAGAATGCTATTGATTTCTGAGTATTGATTTTGTATCCAGCCACATTACTGAATTTATTTATTGTATCTAAGAGTCTTTCAATGGAGCTTAGGGGGTCTTCTATGTAGAGTATCATGTCATCTGCAAACAATGACAACTTAACTTCTTCTTTTCCTATCTTTACCCCTTTTATTTCTCTTTCTTGCCTAATTGCTCTGGCTAGTACTTCCAGTACTATATTAAATAGGAGTGGTGATAAAGGACATCCTTGTCTTGTGCCTGATTTTAAAGTAAAGGCTTTCAATTTTTGGCCATTTAGTATGATGCTGGCTGTTGGTTTGTCATAAATGGCCTTTATTATATTGAGGTAAAGACCATCTATTCCAATTTTCTGTAAAGTTCTTATCATGAATAAATGTTGGACCTTATTGAAGGCTTTTTCTGCATCTATAGAAATGATCATGTGATTCTTACTTTTGGCTTTATTGATATGGTGGATTACATTTATTGATTTACATATGTTGAACCATCCTTACATTCCTAGGATGAATCCCACTTGGTCACGGTGTATAATCTTCTTGATGATTTGCTGCATCCTATTTGCCAATATTTTATTGAGGATTTTTGCATCTGTGTTCATTAAGGAGATCGGTCTATAGTTCTCTTTTTTAGTTGGGTCTTTCTCAGCTTTTGGTACTAGAGTGATATTTGCTTCCAGGAATGACTTAGGAAGGATTGCTTCCCTTTCAATTTCATTGAATAGTTTGAGGAGTGTCTTCTTTGTATTTCTTGTAGAATTCTGCAGTGAATCCATCTGGGCCTGGGCTTTTCTTTGCAGGTAAGGACTTAATCACATTTTTAATTTCATTAACAGAGATTAGGTTATTCAACAGTTTTACGTCCTCTTGATTTAGCTTTGGTACTTCATATGTTTCTAAGAATCTGTCTATTTCTTCTGTGTTATCAAACTTTTGAGAGTAGAGATTTTCAAAACAGGTGTTGATGATCTTCTGTATTTCTATTGGGTCTGTAGTGACTTCACCTTTTTCATTTCTTATTGCATGAATTTGAGCTTTTTCTTCCCTTTTTAAAATAAGGTTGGCCAGGGGCTTATCTATTTTATTTATTCTTTCAAAGAACCAACTCTTTGATTCGTTGATTTTTTGGATTGTTTTCTTAGTCTCTATTGCATTGATTTCTGCTCTGATTTTTATAATTTCCTCTCTTCTTTTGGCTTTGGGCTTGACTTGCTCTTTTTTTTTCTAGCTGTTTGAGGTGTAGCATCAAGTTATTTATTTGTATTCATTCTGTTTTCCTGATGTGGGAACTCAGTGCAATAAATTTTCCTCTGAGGACGGCTTTCATTGCATCCCACAAATTCTGGTAAGTTGTATCTGCATTTTCATTTTCTTTTAGGTATTGTTTAATTTCTTCTGTGGCCCACTGATTACTCAGGAGTGTGTTATTCAGTTTCCATGTGTTTGTGGGATTTTTGCAGTATCTTTTATCATTAATTTCTAATTTCAGAGCACTATGATCTGATAACATGCAAGGGATGATTTCAACTCTTTTGCATTTATTTAAATATGTTCTGTGAGCTAATATATGGTCTGGTTTAGAGAATGATCCATGTACTGCTGAGAAGAATGTGTATTCTGATGTTGTTGGGTGGAACATTCTGTATATGTCTATCAAATCCATTTGTTCGCAGGTGTGATTCAGTTCTGTTATTTCTTTGCTCATTTTCTGTCTGGTTGATCTGTCCCTTGGTGTCAATGGCATATTAAAGTCTCCTGTTACAATTGTGTTACTGATAATTTGAGTTTTCATTTCTATTAATAGTTGTTTTATATAACTGGGTGCTCTGGAGTTTGGTGCATATATATTTAAGGTTGTTATCTCTTCCTCTTGGAGTTTTCCCCTAATGAGTATGTAGTGACCTTCTTTGTCCTTTATGGTCATTGTTGGTTTAAAGTTCACGTTGTCTGCAAACAGAATGGTTACTCCTGCTTTTTTTTGGATTCCTGCTACATGAAGTATTGTTTTCCATCCTTTGACTTTCAGTCTGTGAGTATCCTCCTGGGTTAGATGGGTTTCCTGTAAACAGCATATGGTTTCTTGATCCATTCTGCTAGTCTGTTTCTTTTGATTGGTGCATTGAGACCATTTACATTAATGGTTA
Source organism: Cavia porcellus (assembly GCF_034190915.1). Lineage (NCBI taxonomy): Eukaryota > Metazoa > Chordata > Mammalia > Rodentia > Caviidae > Cavia > Cavia porcellus. The sequence continues at coordinate 73,658,991 of NW_026947494.1, read as the reverse complement.
TTACTGTTAAATGCTGGTTAATTGTAGGAATCTTATCTCTCTGCTGTTGCATCTTTATCTTTCTGTTCGGTTTAATTATCTGCTTTGCTTAGTGTTTTTTTTCCTTTGTGTATCTAAACTGTCTTTCAATATTTTTTGCAGGGTTGGTTTGGTGTTCATGAAGTTCTTCAGCTGTTCTTTGTCATGGAAGTATCGTATTTCACCATCAATTTTGAATGATAGTTTTGCAGGATACATCAGTCTAGTTTGGAAATCATTTTGCTTTAGGATCTGGAATACTTCACTCCATGCTCTTCTTGACTTTATTGTTTGTGCTGAGAAGTCTGCTGTGATTCTGATAGGTTTTCCTTTATAAGTGATCTGTCTTTTCTCTCTGACAGCTTTTAATAATCTATTTTTGTGTTGGATTTCTGGGATGGTGATTATTATATGTCTGGGTGTAGTTTTATTTTGTTTATGACTATTTGGAGTTCTATATGCTTCACTGATCCTGATGTCGGTTTCTGATCTCATGCTTGGGAATTTTTCAGCTATTACCTCTCTAAATATCCTCTTGACATCCTTTATGTTGTCTCCTTCTTTTTCATTAATCCCTATCATTCTTATGTTATTTTTCTTTACATCGTCTTGCAGTTGTTGAATTGTTGTTTCCTGATTCCTTGTTATTTTTAAAAGATCTTTCCTTTCCAGTTCACTAGCTGCAATCCTGTCTTCAAGGTCTGAAATTCTATCTTCACTTTCATTAAGGCGGTTTTTACAACTTTCAGTGGAGTTTTTTATTTCCTGTATATCTCTGTGCATCTGCATTATGTATTCTGTTTGTTTCTTATATTGCTCATCTAGGGATTCTATCTTTTTGTTTAGTTCCTCCAATTTTTAAACTGTGTTTTCTTTAGATATATTCAGAATGTCTTTTATTTCTGTTATCATTTCTTCTTTTACCTGGGAGATTATTTCGAGTTTTAATTTCTTTAAAGCTTCCTGGAGTTGCTTGTTAATTTCAGTAGCTATTGTGTCCGATATTTGAGGCGAATGGCATATATTTTCTTCTACATACATTGCTCCTATGGTTACTTGAGATGGGCTGGAAGTTTGAGGTTGTAATTTGGTCCTTCGTTGTGTCATTTCCCTATATTTCTGTTTTTCAGGTGTTATTTGAAAGCTTCCTCAGGGTCTGTTGGAAATCCCCTTCTATGTTTGCAGCTCCTGAGACTCTGGCACCCCGTTACCCCAAGCCACTGGGCCTGCAGAACCAATGGCCCTCTTCTGCCTGTTTAGAACTCCATAGTTCCAGATAAGCTGGGCTTCAGTGACACTGTGCGCCCACCTGCTTGTTGGAAGCTCCACAGTTCTCCAAGTGCCGCCAGAATGGGGAGGCGGATGTAGAGGCCTCAAACCCACTTCTCCACTTCACTGCACCCGGAAGCCTGGAGGGTCCCGAACAGTCTGGGCTTTGGGCAAAGTGCGCTGGGCACTTACATCAGGCCGCGGGGCCTCTGGAACCTGCGATCCTCCCCTGCTTGCTGAGGTATCCACAGTTCTCCAGACACACGGGGAGGCGGATGCAGGCGCCCCCAAAACATCAAATTGTTTACTCTATAAATTGTGACAACATCATGATTTTAAATTAAAAGTCATACTGATTAAAATTAGAAGTTCCCCAATAATGAAGAAGTCCCCTATAATCACTTATGATTAAGTGATTCAGTGGCATAGAGACTGCATACAGACAGTGCTCGATAAATGCTCTTTCCTCATATGTTTGGACTTTTAAGAGGGACTCAGCGAGGGTGTCACAAAGCAAGCTCTGTGTGTTTGGTTCAACTCCCTGTCTGAGTACCAGGTAAGTCTCTTGAGAACAGGGAAGTAGTGCTCATTCTGTACCCATCGGAATTAGAGAGTATGTTTTGCGAGGCATTCTGATTTTTTTTTCCCTGCCTAGACTGAAAACCTATTGGTCTGAGATGGTGATTTTATCTGCTTCACCACATCCAACACAAAGCTGGTCGTGCTTTTTGGACAAAAGTTCTAAGATTGCATTTAATTGAACATTGCTTGCATTTTGCTTTATAAATCTCTGAACTTCATATTTGGGTGAAAAATTCTTCTTTTCCCATAAATGTATCAACCAAACAAGCAGTAATTTTGTTTTAGAGAGAATAATAATGAAGCTGTGTTACCCACTGTTTTATTTTTTAAAAATTTTAAATTGTTTAGAACAAGAAGATTATAAATTTTAAGGAAAATATGAACAGAATGTGATATATTTATTATCAGACATGAGTATTGATTGGTATGTTAAACTTTTAAAATGTAAATGCTTTAAAAGTTATAAAAATAATAATATATGCGGGGTACAGAGCAGAAAACTAGGACAAGACGTAGGAATAATTTTAAAATGGGAAATCTCTGAATTTGCTCAGCGCTGTTAAGCTCCATTTTCTCAGTAGGTGGCGCCCTTCTCCTACTTTTAAAGCTTTTGTTTACACTAAGGTGTAAAGGGTTGATAATTCATTGCAACTGTTAGTAAATTGTCTTTGGGTCTTTGCTCAATACTTTCAGCCCTACACTACCCAAAGTACTTTTCGTACAGAATGGACTTCAGGCTTAAACCAATGTTTTAGCTACAGTAAAGAAAATTATTTCCTGAATTTGCAGTGTTTGATTTGTCTCTTGATGCCTTGCAGTCACAGTTCCCCAAATTCTCCTCTTTTCAACATGCTGACTTCGCTCTATGCTCTTACTGTAGGTAGACACATCTACCATTAAGAAGACTGAGCTATTCACTAATCCGTCTGTCCATCTATCGATCCATCCTTCCACCTATCTAGTCGTTAGCGACTGTAATCACTAACAATGTATTGTACATTTCAAAATAGCTAAGTAAATTTCAAGTGTTTTGCTCAGTACCTATTATATGCCAGGCTCGGCTAAACTCAAAGGTTGCGAAGATGCATGAGTTATGGCTCTTGCCTTTAGAAGGCTCAAGTGGTATTTGGAGACAATGGATACATAATTACACTCTGTAAAAATCACGTTTATTATAAAATTAGAGCGTGAAGTGAGTATTAAGGGGAGCCCCTGAGAGAGTAGACCAAGCCCCGTCTGTGGGAGAGAAGGTTCCCCGGGATTAAATGACTTTCAGTAACTCATCAGCGAGGAACAGATTTATTCAGGGCTGAGTTGCATTCCAGATAAAGAGAACTAAGGCAAAAGAGAGAGGAGAGATTCCTGAGAGACGTATAGGAGCTTTTCAGAGCAATTCATTCTCAAATACTGCCAGCAGTTCTCAGTTCTGGCCATACTTACATTCATTTGGGAATCTTCTAAAATACTATGCTCTGGGTTTAACTGCCATAGTTTTAATTTTTCATAATTTTCCTGGGCACTGGTGTTTTTTTTAAAAAAAATTCTTCCCAAGGAATCCAATAAAAACTATCTGACCTAATAAATAATTCAGTACACTTTCAGGATAGAAATTACTTGTTTCTATATACACTATCAATAAAAAAATTTAAAAATAAAAACATGAAATAGAATAAAAATAATAAAGTACTTAGGATTATGGTTAACAGAAGCATGTAAAACTTCAGTGAAAGTTGCAAAATAATGCTGGAAATTAAAGATTAATGTTTGTTAAATTACTAAATTTTGGCTTAATTGTTACACAGCAAAAGAAAACTAACATTCTAAGTTTTTGTTGGTTAGAATGTTCTAGAATTATCCATTCTATTTAGCTTAACTGTTTAGAGGTGCTAAGTTCTTGATGATTTTTGTTTGCTTACCAATCAGTTATTGATTGGGGCATGTTAAAATCTCCTGTGTAATTACAAATTTGTGTATTATTATTTTTAATTTTGTCAATTATAGCTTTATATGTTAGCTTAATATACTTTGAGGACACATCATTAAGTAAGTATATGTTAGTACATCAAACATTTTATCATCTTGTAGTGACCATTTTTAATTAAGAGGCAAGTTGCCTCTTTTGCTATGTGGTTTCCCAGTGGTATAGTTCATATTTAAAAGGATAAATGATAGGTTATTTCCCCCTCAGTATTAGTTCTCAAGATAATAACTTAACCATCATTCCATTAAAAATGATCCATTTGGTTAAGGGAATATATTACTGCAAACTCATGGGTTTAAAAATAGGGCATATTGATGAATTTGATATTTTTGAGGTTCCTGTTGTCCAACACTTGATCAGTAGGAACTTCTTCAGATTGGTCTGAAGTCCTTTGACACCTTCTTTGCTCTGTTATATAATAAATTCCCGCCAATACCGCTTCTATATTCCATGTCACAGTCTCAGTTTCTTTTAGCAGAAATGACATTTTGAGATTACATTCTAGGGACTTGGAATATTCATTGGTAATGGTTCATTGGTAATGGGCCTCCCCAACTGATATGGAGGACTAGTATACACACACACACACACACACACACACACACACATACACACTCACATTCAGACTAGAATATACCTTTTGTAGCATTTTTTTCTATATCATCTGTCTTCACATAAAGAATCCTGGTTCTAAGTGACCCAAGGACTATAGAATCAGAATATCCAACAATTGCTAACTTACTGTTAAAGCATCCCACCTCACATTATAGAATAATGATACTAATACTGCCCTCATCAATACATTTACTCAGAAGAGTAAATAGGTTGCCAACATGCTCCCTTCATTTCTCTGCCACTTTAGAACTGTGTTTAGATTGACCAAAGTGGTATCACAGATCGTATTTCTCCCTCTCTCCTTTCTTTACCCCTAGTTTTATTCAGATCACATGGGTAACGCTTACAATCAGTATGGACGTTGATGTCTGAAGGGGGCTGGCCAACTACAGATGCTGGGGGAAACCTGTCCACACAAACCCCCTCAATTCTGACACCAACTGAAAGTTTGGAAGGACCCCCAATCACACTCATTTTTATGACCGCTACATGGATTCCAAGACCCCACAGACAGCTATCATACTCTTCTGTATGTTTTAGTGGAGGGAAGGGATGTAGATTGAATAAGCTAAGAAGAGAAACACATGGGGCAGAGCCCGAGGGAGTAATGGAGAGGAGCTCCTATGGGGGCTCTCTCCTTAGTGTCCACGTGCAACACTCTCCTAGCTCTGATGGGCGACAGTATGCACAGTTTAGTTCTATCTGGGCTGCACCACGTGGCAGGGACTGACTGACTGTCCTTGTGACTGGGCTGCAGGTCAGCTGGTTCCATGTGACTCAAAGCTCCACTGTAATCACACTGTTGTTTTCTGTGGAGTGGCCAGTCCCTGCCCTGAAGCACACTGCTGGATATTCTGTGTGATCCCGTGCTCCCAGCCAAGCAAAAACACTCTCATCAGGCCAGAGGAGACTAGCGGTGAAGGAAGGCCATGCAAAGGCCGGGCACCTTGGGGTAACAGGTTTTACTGCTCTTGTGCAGCTCTGCTAGAGTAAAGCCCACAGGAAGGGCTCAGGAAGAGAATTGGCAGGATGACGGCATTTTTGTCTGTGCATTTTAGATCAGATGTTCTTCCAGTAAAAATCCTTGACCTACATTTTCTTCAGCATCTTAAATGTGTTTTTTTTGATTTTTCCCTGCATTGCTCTAGAAGAGTTTGGAGGTAACTTTTTTTTAACCTCAGTTACTTGATATTTTTGTCTAGATATTCAAACAATTTTTTCTTTTTCCTTAAGATAGTTTTTGGTGTCAAGTTGTTCTGGATACATATTGAGAGCAATGTGATGGGTTGTTTTAATTTATATTTCTGAATCTATTACATATTTCAGGAGTTTTCTAGAATTTTAGTTTTAAGTATTTTGTTTTTGCTTCTCTTCTTCGGAGGCCCCCACAGTGTAACATGACACATTTTCTTTGCCTGTCCTCAGTGTTGGTTTCCATGTCTCTCAAATTCTTTTTCATTTATTTACTTTTTAAATTGAAGTATAATTAACATACTATATTATTCATAGTTATCACATGTGGTTCCCCTTATATTTACAACATTGTGTTAATATTGCCACAGTCTATTTGGAACATTTTACTTGATTTTTTTTTTTTTTAATCAGTACCAGGGATCAAACTCACGACCGCGGACTTGCCAGGCAGGCACTTATGCCACTGAGCTAAATCCCCAGCCTATTTTGGAACATTTTAATAGCCTCAAAGAACCAATACCCATCATGAACCATCTCCCAGTACCCTCAGCTCTCCAAGTTTTTGGCAGCCAATAATCTTTTCTGTCTGCTTTACTGTTCGTGTAAGTGGAAGAAGATAATACATGGTCATTTGTGACTGGGTTCTTTTACCTAGTATGTTTCTAGGGTAAATTTTTCATGACACATACTTCACTTTTTATTGATGGGTAATGTTCCCTCGTATGGCTATGCTCCATTTCATTTATCTGTTCAACAGCTGATGGGCAGTTGTGTCATTTCTATGGTTTTGTTGATTATGAATATGCTGTTATCAACAGTTACTAAAATCTTTTATTTAGGTTTGATTTTTACAATTTTATAACTTTCTTTCAAATTTACCTTTCTTTTAAGAAATATCGTGGTGCTGATTTGCCTTTATATTCCTTCCAGTTGAGCCTTCACTTCTGAAACACGCTGTGCTTACCTGCTGCTTCTGTTCCGAGGTGTATCTACTTGTTTCCGAGTTTAGTTTTAGTCTCTAGGTTATGTTTCTTTTATATGCTATTATTTAAATTATATTTTGGGATAATTTTAAAATGGAAAGTAATATGTGACCTGCTCTATGTGTTAAAGAGTGCAGTTTTGATATGGTTCTCTTTTTCTTAAAGTAACTTTTCATTAGATTTAAACTTGGTAGAGAAATTCTTGGTGCACTTTTTAAATGGGGAAGGTGATGTTCAAGGTAACTTTTCTAAAGCCACAACTTTATCTCCATGTATATATATATATATATATTTCCAGCCCTCTCTCTCACTCTTTGTCTGCCTGTCTGTCTCTGTCTTTGTTTTTGTCGTTGTCTTTGTCTCTGTCTCTCTCTCTGTCTCTCTGTCTCTCTCTCTCTCTGTCTCTCTCTCTCTATTTCTTGTAGAGTTTAAAAATGGTGGCCAGTTTTCTGCATGATCCTGGTCCTTTCCTCTCTCGCCCCTTCTACCGGAGCTTTCTCTTTCTTTTATTTTCTAGTGTTTTTCTTCAGCATCATTTTGATTCCACCAAGAAAATTTCTTCTAATGGTAGAGCCCTATTCTTAAAATAAGCGCTTATCCATTTGTGGAACTGTTGGTGATTTGGCTTCTCCAGCCGTTTCGTCTCCACCGTAGACACTGACCTTCCATAGGTGTGGACTGGCCCCTTCTTGGTGTTATCAAGTTGGCCCAGCACATTTTACTGTGTTACAGTTAGCTATTTGGCGTTGTTTGTCCTAACATCTGTTAGACATTCATTGTCTCTCTATTCTCCATATTCTTCTGTTACCAGGTGTGTGTGTGTGTGTGTGTGTGTGTGTGTGTGTGTGTGTGTGTGCATGCATGCGTGCATGTGTGTGTGTGTGTATCTGTGTGTGTGCATGCGTGTGTGTGTGCAGGCATGCATTGTGTGTGTGTGTGTGTGTGTGTGAGAGAGAGAGAGAGAGAGAGAGAGAGAGAGAGAGAGAGAGAAACTCTCAGGTTTGCAACACATCTCATTTTTTAGTTGAGTTAACTTGTCTAAGTTAAGACAGAGCTTCACTTTTTCTAGTTTGACATCTTATCTCCTCTCGGGGGAACGGTCTTTACTCACAGTTATGATTAGACTGTCAGTTACTGCCCAATAATCCCTCACAATTTATGACCCCAACTCAGGCACTTAGCGAGACGAGCATTTATTTGCGCACTTCTTGCCTACAGGTCTATAAGTCAGCTGAGAAGGCTTTGCCTTCAGGTGCTGGTTGGCTTAGTAACATGTCTTTTGAGTTCTCTGCTTAGATCATTCCCACTGAAACTCTTCTGTCCAAAGCAAGAAACATGAACAAGTGCAATGCCAGCAAAGCATGGAAATATACTCTTCCCCAAAGGGGAGGAAGCGTTGAGTGAATATGTACTGGCTAGTCATTGTAGCCTCAGAGTACGAGTGCTCATTAGTAAGTACTATTTGAAGAGTTGCCTTTTAAACAAAAATCTTGTTCCAATTATAACAAAGAACCCTAAGAAATCACAAACCATTATTCTTTCAAAAGTATTCTTGCTTTCCACATTTAACACATTCTTAATAAAATAAGCGCCGAGATGGTTGAGTGGTAAGCAGAGAAAGAGCCCCTCTGAGAGTTGCTGTCCAGAAGCTGGAATACAGCATCAGAGGAAGACAAGGAGGGGGAAGTGGGTCCCCTGGACCCTGGAAGAATCTGAAGCACACCCTGAAGCCCACAAAGCAATGAAGGGAGAAACTTCAATGAAGAAGAAAGAGGGAAGCCCACAAAGAGAAAGAAGAGCAGAACTTCAGCGAGGAGGAAGGAGGTACCTGTGGTGCCTCTTCCCTGAGACGGGACTCACTGTGGAGGCAAGTGGTCCAAACCTGCAGTCACATGGTGACGCCTGGCAACCCTGGAGGCTTCCATGGACAGACACAGAAACGGAAGGGAGCGGCAGATGTGAAAAACTGCACCAGCCGGTGGTGAGCGCTGAGGCCTCTGTAACATCCTGCATGAGAGAACAGTTGGCTGGGAGCCATCTACGAGAGGGGGCAGCTGAGCTCAGAACTCAGAGCAGCTCCCAGCTGGCCTCAGACCCTGGAGGTGCTTGGAAGGTGGTGAGGCCAGCGAGTCTGGTCTTGGATGGCAAGTGCAGGCTCACTGAGATTATCTACTGCCTGGTCAAAAAGCTACTGCTGGCTTTGTTGGCTTGTGTGGATAGATTGGCACGGACTGGGACTCTGTCTCTACATGTTGTCTACCAGCTACAGCAGAGACAAACCTAGAAGTGGACTCTTCTCTTCCTTTTCTTTTTCTTTCTCTCCCTCCTTTTTGTTGTTGTGGAAATAGCACAGAAGATTATCTATCTATCTATCTATCTATCTATCTATCTATCTATCTATCTGTTCACAGACATCATGGCAGAAAACTTCCCTCGTACAGAAAAAGAATTTGACAAACAGAACTCCAGTTAGTCACAGTAAAAAAAAGTTTATAGCCAGGTATATCATAGTAAAGATTTCAGAAATTCAACACAAGAATAGAATCTTAAAAGCTATTAGGGAAAAGAAACCACATATAAAGGAAAGCCCATCAGAATCAGTTAACTGCTCAGCACAAATCCTCAAGTCAAGGAGAACTTGGAGTGAAACATTTTGAGTTCTAAAGGAAAACAGTCTGCAACCCAGATTGATGTACCCCATAAATCTAGATTTCAAAATTGATGGAGAAATAAGATACTTCCATGACAAAGAACAATATGAGGAAATTTCAGCCACCAAACTAGCACTCTGACATGTTTTGAAGGACATTCTAGAAAGAGCTAATGAGAATTACAACTCCATGATCCTCAACAGAAGGAACTGACCAGGCAAGTGAAACAGCTAAACAGAGGGAAGGGATAAAGGGGGAGCTACCAACAGAAAAATAACATGATAAGGATAAGTCAGTATATACCAGTTATAACCATCAATGCTAATCTCTAATGATCTCAATTCACCAGTCAAAAGGAACAGACTGGCAGAGTGGATCATAAAAGAAAAATACTTAATTCAAAAAGAAATTCATAGAGTGAAAGGCAAAGGATGGAAAACAATATTCCATGCAACAGGAACCCAGAAAAAAAGGAGGTAACCAAGTAGATATCAAGGCAAGACTTATTAAGAGAGACAAAGAAGGTCATTTCATCTTTGTAAAGAGAACAATCCAAGAGGAAGAGACAATAGCCATAAATATATATGCAGCAAACACCAGTGCACCCAACTATATAAAACAAATATTAACTGGCATGAAAAATCAAGTAATAATTGTAATGGGAGACTTTGGTACCCGACGGTCACAAATTGACAGATCAACTAGACAAAAAGTAAACAGAGAAATATCAGAGCTGAAACACACCTGTGAACAAATGCACTTAGGTGTCTATCAGAGACCCTTACCATGACACCAGCTACCAGGGGTGCCTGCAGTGAGTCCCTGATTTCCTGGCTCACGTTATGGTGCATGGTACAAAGAAAGAACAAGAGACAAAACAGAGGTGCAGGCAGGGATCTGGGATGACCAGCTGTTTATGGGGGACAAAAGACCACATGACACCCAGAACCCTGGCATGTATTCATTGGGGAAAATAGTGAGGGGACTGTAGTCAGATGTACTAGATAAGCAGTGAGGCATCCAAAGCTGGTGCAGAGGGAGCAAAGCATTCTGGTGGACATAAATGGGGGAGTGAGAAGATTGTGGTATTCCCAGGCATCTCACCACCTTCGGCAGATCTTATCTTGCTCCATGAGTGTCCCAGGAGTCATTAGCTCTAGAGATTCCAACTCTGACTGAAAAGCTGCAGCACAGAATCTCTCCATTCCGATCTGGTTGACAGGGCAGGACAGGACAAGCTTGGACGTCCCCTAGACTCAATTTATATTTCATGGTCCCCAACAGATGTTGGCAGAGTATTCCACCAAACAACATTAGGAGATACATTTTTCTCAGCTGTTTATGGGACAGCCTTCAAAATAAGCCACACGCTGGGTCACAGAACAGGCCTAAGTAAATGCAAAGGCATTAAAAGTATTCCACGTAAAAAAAATTATTCCATGTATATTATCAGATCACAGTGCAGTGAAATTGGAAACCAATGGCAAAGGAAATCACAAAACTACACAAACACATGGAAATTAAATATCACTGAACAATCACTGGGTCACACATGAAAGTAAAGAGGAAATTAGTCAGCTTCGACAGTCAAATGATAATGCCAATACAACATGCCAGAACTTATGGAACACAATGAAAGCAGTTTTACAAGGGAAATTTGTGGTAGTGAACTCTTACATGAGGAAAACAGACCAAGCTCAAATGAACAACTTCATGCTGAACTTCACACTTCTGGATAAAGAAGAGTAAGTCAAGCTCAAAGCTGTACAAGGAAGGAAATTACAAACATTAGAGCAGAAATTAATGCAATAAAAACAGGAAAATGATATAAAGAATCATTGAATTGAAGAGTTGGTTCCTTGGCAGATTTAAGTTGATAACCACTTAGCCAAACTTAAAAAAAAAAAAAAAAGAAAGAAAGAGAGAAAGACTCACATTTTGCATTAGGAAGGAAAAGGGTGAAATCATATTGGACTGTGCAGAAATCCAAAAGGTCATCAATATATATATTTCAAGAACCTTTATTTTATGGAAACACAGAAGAAATGTATGAGCCAAAGTTGAATCAGGAAGATGTAAAGGTTCTAAATAACTCAGTGTCAGCCAAGGAGATTGAAGGTGTAATTAAAAACTTAGCAACAAAGAAAAGCCCACATCTTGATGGATTCACTGATGAATTTGTAAGAAAATTAGAGAAGATCTAATGCCACTACTCCTCACACTCTTAGATGAAACTGAAAGAGGAGCAGTGCTTCCAAAGTCATTCCTGGAAGCAAACAACCAGAAAAGAGGACTATAGTCCTATCTCCCTAATATTTTTTTAAATTTTTTAAAATTTTTATTTAAAGAAAGAAAAAACAAAACAGAAAAAGGGTAGAAATAATACATAATTTCAAAGAAAAAACAAAACAGTAAGAAATCAGTAGTTGATAATTACATATTGTCCTCTTAAAATAGTTGTTCAAGTTACAAAAGTGAAGCATACCAAGTGGTCATTCAAACAGCAAGACTGCCATCGGTTCTGTTCAACTGTCCAACAAAAACTTAGTAATATGGTTGTCAATCCTATACGTTTAAACATACATGCAGTTATCCATACCTTCATATATGTTAAGATTAAACAAAACAAAGCAGACTAAAATCTCTCTGAACAAAGAATAATAGTATTGCTGGATTTTACATCATGACACTATGGGATCAGCACTGGGTACCGTAGTGTCTCTTTTTCTTCAAAGTAGTTGTTCATTTCATCATTCATTATAAGATCAGTTCTCGTAAACTGTTTATAGGTTCTACGCATGCATGAGTCTCCACATGTATTTCTATCCTTTCTATATTAGAGGGAGAAAGAAAACAAAGCAAGATAAAACATATTCCTATAAAAACATGAAACAAAAAGTCATAAAATCATAGTACAAGGTGATCTACAATAGTTACTGTGTTGTCTCTTGTTATCTTCAATTGAATTGTCTATATCATCAGGCATAGTATAATTGAATATAGCAGTACATAACAATATTAATAAAAACAAAACCTTATAGATAGTACACAACTTCAAAAACAGGTAATAATCAAACCAGAATGGGTACCATAGTGAATCTTGTCATCTTCAGTGTTGTTGCCTATACTCTCAGACAAGATACTATCAATCATAACAGTTTTGAATAAAATCTGTCAATATCAAACAACAATCTAACAAATCAGATTCAACTAAGATCAGTTACGGTAAAATAGTATAAGTTATATAGGGCTTCTGATTAAGTTAATAGGAAACTAAGGATGATTACCATACTATATCCTGCTGTTTTGGGGATACTGTCTGTGTCCTCAAATCCAGTGCATGTAGACAAACTGGAACAGAATATAAATCTATCTAAACAGAGCGGTGTGAGTAATGTGGGTTTTAAATCCTGATACACTATTAATAATATCTTCTGCTATCCTTTTTTAGACTATTCCTCCCCTTTTCACTCCACAGGGTGCACTGTGCAGTTCTGGGTCCCACCAACTCCCTCAGTTTTTAGATTGGGGGGGGCAACCTGCTATTTACCTAAGTGGTTCCGAACCTTCTCTCTCCTGGACTTGATCTCAGGTTGTAGTCCTTTACCTACAAAACCTGTCTTCCCAACCTATCTGCAGGTGCTGGTCGAGTTGTCCCTGTTACTCTCTGGTTCCCTGTCACATAGAGCATTGTTTTCTCAAATTTGATTTTCAGTCCATGAATCCTTTTTCAGGTTAATTATATTTCCTATATAGAGCATCTCAGTGGACCCAAGCTCCTGATCTACTCTGCCTCTTTTTTTTTTTAGTGTATCAAGACCATCTATATTAGAGATTATAGCCAACCTTCTCTGCTTCATTTCTGTTGTGCTCTTTTTCTGCCATTAGTTTTCTGCTTTTGTCCTTCATTCCAGTTTCTGCCCCATTCATTGGGGCCTCTCTGCCACTGTTCCTGAAATCCTGGTACTTTATCCTCTCTCTAGAATGTTCTTCAGTATTCTCTGTAGAGTTGGATTGGTGGTCATGAATTTCCTCAGTTCCTCTTTGTCTTGGAAGCATCTTGTTTCTCCATTAATTTCTAGAGACAGTTTTTCAAGGTACATCAATCTGGGTTGGAGGTTATTTTCTTTCAGGGCTTGGGATACTTCACTCCGAGCTCATCTTGATTTGATGGTCTGTGTTGAGAAGTCTGCTATGACTTTGAGGGGCTTTCCGATCTGTTTCTTTTCTCTGATGGCTTTTAATATTCTGTTCTTATATTGAATTTCTGGGATCTTGATTATTATATGTCTGAGTGTAGCTCTGTTTTGGTTGTAGGTAGCTGGAGTTCTGTATGCCTCATACATCTGAATATCATTTCCTTTTCCTACGTTTGGGAAGTTTTCCTTAATTATTTCTGTGAATAGTCTTTGTATTTCCTTTGTTTTTACCCCTGATTCTTTATTCATATTCTTTATTCTTAAGTTATAGATCCTCTTGTCATCTTCTACCCTTTGTATTGTTACTGCCTGTTTCCTTATTGTTTTTAAGAGACCTTTCTTTTCATGATCACACATTGCAAACCTGCCTTCAAGTTTTGATAGACAATCTTTAGTTTCTTTCAAGCAGTTTTGCCAGCATTCAATGGAGATTTTAATTTCCTGGTAATCTCTTTGAATGTGCTTCATGTATTCTAGGTTTTCTTTATATTCTTCATCAAATGTTTCTCTCCTTTTTTGATGTTCCTCCATTCTCCTTTCTGTCTTTGTCTTCTTGAAGGATGTTTAGCATTTGTTTTATCAATCCAATTATAACTTGCTTTATTTGATTAAATATTTGACTTTTGAGCTTGTCCATAAGGTCCCAAAGATATCTCTTTATGTCTGCTGATGCTATGTCTGATATTGCATGTTTGCTGCCCTCAATCTCTTTTGTATTTACCTCTCCTGGATCAATGTTCTCAGGGATAGGGGCTGGGGACTTGTTCTTGTTTCTTTCTCTTATCATGTTTTTGGTTTCTTCGATACAGGTGTGTAAAGGAGGTCCCAGCCCCTTTCCTTGTCAGTTATGGTTCTTCTGAAGCACTCTGGCTAGGGATTTCTGCCCTCTCCTGTTTGCTGTTGGTTATTGAGGTGCAAACAGGGGAGGCATATGCCCTCCCCTCTGGGTCAGTTAACCTGCGGGGGCCTTCACTGCGTTAGTGTGTTCCACAAGTATGGAATTGGTTTGGGGTGACTTATTGGGTCCTGGCCAGCGGCGTGACTCAAGCCAAGCAGATCCTACCAATCTGGTCTGGGAAGGGAACAATCAACTGAAGTCATCACTGTTCCTTCGTCCTGCCAGTCTTGCCTGATTCCAACATGTTGTTCAGTTGGTCGCCCCTTTCCTGTGGGAAGGTGTTATTCCCAGCATTCACTGCAGGTCAATGCAGGTCTCTTGTAGGCTCTGTTCTCTGTTGGGCTCGTTGCCCTCCAACTTCAGCACGACCACAGTTCCAGCAAGTCACAGCGGCAGGAGTTTGGGCAGCTCTGGCGAGAGCACTGTGGCCACTAATCTTAGCTACTTCAGTGGTAGCCCCGGGACTGCATGTTTGGCCAAGTCTTTTCCCTTTAGTTTCTTCCTGGGTCGAGAGGATCCATCTCTCTCTATCTGGACCTCTCCAAGATGTTTTATTCCAGCATCTGAGGTGTCTGTCTCAGGAAGCCTCTGTATTCTGGTGCTTACCTATCTTGCATCTTAACTTCTCCTCTTATGTGATTTTTAAACATCCCAAAATGGCATTGCATGGCTTGAGGGTCTCCGAGGATCCTTTGCAGTCTGCAGCAAAAATAAGTCACAGAAACTGGAGGTGTGGTCAGCTCCAGGCTCTCAGCTAAGTTATTTTTGACCAAGGGGCAGAACTTTTGCTGGAGGAAAGACAGCCTTTTAACAAATTGTCCTGGGAAAACTAGCTACCTGTACGACAAATGTTGAACCTAGATTCATATCTCTTCATGTACTAAACTAAAATTAAGGTAGATCAAAGATCTACACATTAGAGTAAAACCACAATCTACTGGAAGGTAAAAATAGAAACTTTTGAAATCACAGATGTCGGCAAAGACTTTTTGAATAGATCCCAAGAAATAATACTAAGAATCAACAAATGGAGTCACATTGACTTAGAAAGCTTCTACTCAGCAGAGGAAACTGAGTGACGAGACAACTGTAGCAAATGAGAAAAAGAATTTTCCAGCTACTCTTCAGACAAACGACTAATGTCTGGATTACATAAAGAACTCAAACAAATTAGTCTATCCAAATTAACAGCCCAATTAAAAATGGGCATCTGAAATGAATAGACACTTCTCAGATAAAAAAATACAAACAGTCAATAATTACATGAAAAGATGTTCAACATTTCTGGTCATCAGAGAATACAAGTTAAGACAATACTGAGATTCCAGAAAGAATAGATACCATCAAGAAATCAATCAACAGTGAACGATGGCAAGGCTGTGGGGAGAAAAGAACCCTTCTCTATTGTTGGTGGGACTGTAAACTGATACAAGCACTTTGAAAATCAGTATGGAGATTCCTCAAAAAGCTGAACCTAGGGGTTCCCTTTGGCCCAGATGTGCCTCTTCTAGGTATCTTCCCAAAAGAATTAAAGACCTCATACCTCAGTGATGGATGCACACCCATGTTTACAGCAGCACAACTGACAATGGATAAATCTCAGGAACAGCCTGGATGGCACCAACATACGCATGGATAAAAGCTGTGGGGTTTATACACAATGGAATAACACACCCTAAAAGGAATAAAATTGAGTCATTTGTAGGAAAGTGAATATACCTTGAGACCATAAGAGTAAATGAAATAACTCAGATATACAACCCAAACGTTTCATGATTTCTCTTATGTGAAACATTCAATATGCATATAAAGTACAAAATAAAAGACAGATAATAGGAAAAATGAGAAAGAGAAACAGGTATTTTAATATAATGCAGACAAAGTATCTTTTTAAAAAATTTTATTTAAGGAGAAAAAAACAGAAAAAGGGTACAAGTTATACAGAATTCAGAAAAAAATAAACAGTAGGAAATCACTAGTTAATAGATGACATATCGTCATCTTAGAAATAATTGTTCAAGTTGCAAAATTAAAGCATATAAAGTGGACATTCAAACAGTGAGATTGCAAACAGTTCTGTTCAATGATCCAACAAAACTCAGGAATATGGTTGTCTATCTTATACACTTAAATATACATGCAGTTATATCCTTTAGAGCACTTTCTTTTCCTCTCTTTTGTACAATGACAATTACACATTTTTGGTTTTATTACTCCCACAGTTCTTATTACTTTTTTTTTTGAAGAGAATAAAACCAAATGTGACATAACAAAACAGAGTCAGTCAAATCAAAAGGATGGACATAATACATACTGTAAAAACAAAATACAAGGTGGTCAACATTGGTTACCATAATGTCTCTTGCTATCTTAAAAAGAATTGCCTATATCATCAGTTATAGTAAAATTGAACAAAACCAATAAAACCAAAACTTTGGAGACATTGCAGGACTTCAAAAAGAGATAATAGTCAAACCAGAATGGGCGTGATAATGAATCTTATTGTCTTCACAGTTATTGCCTATACTCTCAAACTTGGTAGTATCAAGCAAAACAGAATAGAGGAAAATCAGTCAAAACAAGATGGTGAGAGCAATACAGGGTTTCAAATCAAGTTAATAGGAAATCAAAGTGGGTTACTATAATACATCCTGCTATTTTTTATTTTTCCCTTAATTAAAAAGATAAAAATAAAAAAGTAAATAATAAAAAAGGAGATTGAGATAAAAGAGGACATAACAACAAAACAGCACACATCAAAACAGAATCATTTAAACAAAATAGTGTTTCACCACCAGATATCCCGACATAAAAGTATTTACCATAGTGTCTCTTTCCTTGAAATCTTTGAGTATAATTTCATATACTGTAGCATCAAACATATCAAGACAATGTAAAACCATTCAAGAGAATGACAGTATTACAGGGTATTTAGAACCAACTAACCAAAAATGAACAGTGGTTTTTGTACAGACAAAGTATCTAAAAGCATACTTTGACTTCGGACATGTTTTATATGTTCATTGGCCTACTAGCCTGGTTTTCACTTGCCTATATGACAACTGACTTTATAAGGTAAATAAATGAATCTGATTCTGGGAATAGAGTGGGGGATGGACGTGTGCATACCCATGTTTACAGCAGCATGTTTACTGGAAGTTTGTTATGTACATGTACCAGTGACCTACAGTGAATGTTATTATGTACTGCAAACATGTACTGTCAAAAGAAAAAAAAAAAGAAGCTCACTCCATGTAACAGTTGTATGAGAAACTGCAACCATTCAGAGATATGGGAAAAGAGTCTCAGAAAGTTCAAATTACTTGGCCAAAGCTGCATAACTAAACTGATTTGAATCCATATCTGTGTCTTCGGACAACCTGTAGCCAACATGATTTCCCATTTTCCCACTCTCAGAAATCGCCACAGTTATGAGAGGGAGTCATCTAGTAAAACCTACTGTCCCTAGTCACCCTTGCATCTGACTACTACTGAGGGAACACTTGTGGGACAGCTTCTAAAAATATTCTGAAAAGGCACACTGGGGCCTTAGTCTCTTTCCTATATCTGAAGCCTGGAAGAAAGCTGTCAGGTGTGCTGTCTTGATCATAGTGATGGTGGCTACGCTCTTGCGATGGTAAAGTGAAGTGTTGGCAGAAACCTCTTTGGGGAACTTCACAAAGCAGAACCAACCAAAGGGACCTAGGAGACATAGCTTTTCCACCTCTGGACTCCCACCTGTCAAGGGTACATTTTAAAATTAATTAATTAATTTTATGGTACTGAGGATTAAAATCAGGGCCTTCATGCTGAGCTAAACCCACATCCTCCTTTTTATAAAATTTTAGATTGGACAGAGTGTCATTAAGTTGCTTAATTGTCTAGGCTGAGCTCAAACTCGTGATCTTTCTGCCTCCCAGAGTCGCAGGATTATAAAGCTTTGCCTCTATGCTTGGATCACATAGCTCATACATCACTGTAATAGCTGAACGTAATTAATATAATTCAAAACTCAGTATCTTGGACGGCATGCTACATGTAAAAGAACAGAACTAGATGGAAGAACTAAGTACAAGTTGTTAGGTACAAGATGGCAAATGCTCAGATTCTTACAGATTAGATTTCTGGAGTTAATTCTTTGGCAGTATAAACATTGGTTTGAAACGATCTTCTATTGTGTAACATATATCATCTGCTGAGTACAACTGTAGCTTGAGGGGGAAGGGTGTGTTGTTTTTTGGATGTTCTGCTACTTTAATTAGAAGTCAGAGAAGTGAGTAAAGCATGGAGAATATTGTGTATGGGCAGAGTCCTAAGGAAATGCAGCTCTGTCCCAGGTGGTCCCTCTTACCTGCAAGCTCATTTGCCTGATTGGGTGGCAAAATGGAACCTCTAGAAATGCGGATTCTGGAAAATAACCTTCGAGAAGTAAAGCTATAGTCCCAAATCCTTTTTCCAGTTAAGGAATATCCGCCAGCCAGGAAATCTTGCATACATCAAATGATGGGAGCAGTCATCTCCTGCAGTAGACTGATGGATTATCTGCGGAAGAGGAGACAGAGAGGAACAAAGTGACAGAGCAAGAGAGGTCAGGTGCCAGGAACAAAGCACACTCTTAAGGCTGGAGCTGTATCTAGGCAAGATCTTTGACTTATTTAGTTTAATGATTGAGAAGAAGAAACAAAGCTACCTCCAGATGATTTAAACATCGCAGAGCAAGGCACTTCTGCTCTCTTTAAGCTCTGTTGCACTGCGGTTGCCAATAACCACCAGTAGAGCAGGCAAGCTTTGATACAGAGAAGCCAGTCAGGAGCAGTTGCAATGGCAGAGAACAGACGTTACCAGCCTGAAATACGGCAACAGCAGCAGAGATGGTAGGGGAAATATGCTCATCAGATTGAGAGAGACAGTAGACTGGATTTACTACTAATCAGATAGAGTTGTGAGAGACAAAGTAAAAGCAAACATAGAGCATTGCACCTGGGTCTGGCTTGGACAGAGGAATAATAAGAGTCCCCAGAGGGGTCTACAAAGTGAGAAATCCCAGGACTGAACCTAGGAGATCAGCGAAAAGTTAAGGTGTCAGCAGTGGAAGAGGCCAGGGGCTAGAAGGGGCCCTCAGGACCAAGGGCTGAGAGATTGATTGTGTTTACTGTGGGAAGTAGAATACAATGAGGAATGAAACTCCTGAAGATCTTTTCATAAGACTCACTGTGAAACGTAGACGGGAAACCACACAGCGTGGGCGTCAAGGCATGGTGAAGAGTAGGCGCTGGTGAGGCTGCACTGTAAGTGATGTGGTTAATGGAGACAAGAGGCAGCCGCTGGCATATCGGGGGCAATTTTGCAAAGTCTCTTTATTTTTAATTTCACAATATTTTTAGTATTTCTATAGGATTCAGAGGAATAGTTCTTTGTGAAGAATTGAGAAGTGGCGGAGAAAAACCAGTGAAGCATTTCAGGCAGTGAGGGTCACTGATTGCAGGGTCAGCATTGAGCAGGTTCATTGCCTCCACTAAAGCTGAGGTGGGGGAGGGGAAGAGGAGGGCAGAGGGAGGGAGGTGGAGAGAGAGAGGGAGAGGGAGAGAATATGGGAGGAGTAGAAATGAATGCCTTTGCAAGTATTGGTTTGTGCAGTGAACACATTTACCTTTAATCTTATTTTCTAGGCTTAGAGAGAAAATGACACCCTTGAGAAATGGTAGGTGACAGTACTTTAGTAGATTTAAGAGCAAAGAAAGTCTGCAAGGCCACCAGGGGAAAGGAGACAAAGCCAAGGCAAGACACACAAAACGAGATGACATGTCTACCTAGCTTCACAGGCAAGGCCAGAAGGATTTCACTTCTATGCTTTGTGAGATCCACGAAGATGGGGCACATCAAGTCCGAGGTGCTGAGGCAGAAACAATAGGGAGACGAGTTGTCTGATACCAACACAGGTCCCATTGCTCTGGTTGGTGCCAAGCAGAGTGAAAATATCCAGGTCTATCACTCAGTGAGGTCAAAACATAACAGTGAATGTTTAATTTTTTTTCCAAAAACATGGCATTAAAAGGTACATTGCCCTTGATCCTTTTCAGGATACTCCCACCTGCTCCAAATACCTTATTCAATTGTTTTGTCACTTTCTGAAGCAGTTCTGAATTCCTCCTTGCTGATTGTTTTTAGTTGTGCTGCTATGGTTGTCTCAGTACTCTGAATCAATTCAAAACATTTACCTCTCCTGGTCATTTTGATGTTAGGGAAGAGCCAGAAATTACACAGGGCCACGGCCAGTGAATAAGGTGGTAAGCGGTGTTTTTATAAGCTGCCTTTCCAACGGAAGGCACGCACTGGCAGCATGTGCTGTGGTTTTGCTCATGTTTTACAAGGACACTCATGAAAGGACTTTCAGAAGTGCTTCAGAAAGGGGCAAGGATAATGGGGTAAGTGTGTTCAAAGTGAGAAGTATTTTGAAAGCACTTAAAAGCAATGTGTTCTTTAATATAATACAATTTGTAAAATTTCAAACATTCACTGTACATTTTGATCATGCCTTGTACCCTGCACGGGACAAGGTCAAAGATTTGCTATTTCCAGCCTCACAAGCAACCTCCTCAAGGGAGGAACCCCGATAACCTACTTCTTACTGGGGTGTTCCCAAAATAGTAATAAGGTTACAGGTAATAAAAACAATAATCTGGGCAAAAGACTCTCGTCAAAGGCCCATTTGTGGTTTGTGCTCTGGTAGCAATGGATGTTTGTTTGGTAGCCAGAAAGGGAAGTGAGCTGGAGATACCTGGATGGGCCCCAGACAGACCCCCTGTCTAAAAATGCCGATGGTGCCTGGACTACTGTATGTTCATTCCACAGAGTGGCTCTGCTTGGGGTGTCATCAGTTTAAGTTTAGTGGCCCTAATTTTCAGTCATGTCTCGCAGAGATTGGAATTTGGTTTTTCCAAGCATTGCTGCCTCCAACATCCCAAAAGCCTTTGTTAGACCAACTGTGGTCCTCTGACTGCCAGGACTCTGAGTGGGGTCAGATTTTTCCTTTTCTATTTTGGTGTCTGTTACAGACTGATGTGTGTTTTTCTCCAGGCCCACTCACATATTGAAGTTCTGATGTCCAATGGGATAGTACTGTAGGTAGGGTCTCCAGGAGGTACTTAGGATTAGACCAAGGAATGAAGGGGGTCCTCAGAGGGGATTAGAGTCCTTATAAGGTACAGTGCTCTCTGTGTCTCCCCACCCCTCCTGGTAAAAGGCCGTATGAGGGTACTGTGAGAGCTCCCTATAAGCTAGAAAAAAGGTGCTTACCAGAAAATAAATCAGCTGGCACCTTGATCTTGGATTTCCAGCTTCTGGAATTGTGAGAAATACATTTGTTGCTTAAGCTACCCAGTCTGGTTTTTTTTTTTTTTAATGATAGCTTAAACTTGGACAGCATCACAGTGTAAAATCAGTCAGAAAATTAAATTTTCTGTGAAAATTCACATTTTCACCCAGCCAAACTCCTCATAGGCAAAAACCTCCTTAGTTTATGAGTAGCTCGGGGAGACCAGATGCCAGTTATATACCTTAAAGTGCAGAGGGCTCAGAGCCAGTCTTGTAGCCCTCCCTTTCTTCAGATTTGTTTGGGTGCTGGGCTCTTTGATGGTGGCTTCATTAGGACTCAATTTTAGCTGGAAACAGGCAGGAGGCACATGCTGAGAGCAATTGCTCCCCGGAGCCATTAAATCGCCTTATTATTTATTACTCTCTAGAATCCTCTAATTTACATGTGATCTCTTCTCATAGGATTGCCTTGAGTGAATCTGAATCTGCTTAGACAATTTTATGGGTATTGTAAAACCACAATTGAATTTCAGACCTTTGTAGTAGCCCAGCTGAGATGTACTCCAATTAGAAATAATTGCTGTTAATGCTGTTTCGAGGTGGTGGATGCCCACTCTGCCCCCAGACCTTTGTTCTGCTAAATCTCCTCAGAGTCTCTTCTTTATTCTTCAACTAAATAGACAGCTCTCAGGATGTACACTCTTGGAATTGTAATACAACAGCAATATTGTGCCTGTCTTTTAATTAACCTTGTTAGCCAAGGATTTGGAACGTCGCTTGGTGAGTGTGAGGGCCTTTGATCCTCGTGGAATACATCGACAGATGAGTGGATACCTTTCTGTGAAATGCAGTGCCTGCCTCTGGCATCCATTAAATACCTTTCATTCTTTCAGTCATTCATGATGTGATGTTCTTGTTTCATGGAATAACATTTGTGAAGTGTTTAGCTTGGTGCCAGGCAAAATAAATATGAGCTATCATTATTATTATCATAAAAGTTTTTTATTTCAAAGGCAGTAGAGGAACAGAATCCTCAAAAACACACAGGCCACTCAAGATGAATCCATCCACAGTGTATTCCACCCTCCACACTGGCGGAGACCCTTGTCTGTCTAAGAAACTTTTGCCCTTAAGATATTAAAGTCCTGAATCAAAATCCTGAAAGAGTTTTTTTGGATCTTACGGAGTCTTCTGAGGTACCTCTCCTTCCATCCTGCTCCCCAAGTGGGGAGCGGACAAAAAGACTGGTGTTCTCCTTGGAGGCAGGTGTCCCACCGGCCTGGAAGAGTTCCAGGGGTACTAGTAATTAACTCAGGTTTTAGCTGTGCTTCTATAGTTAATGTCCAAAGCATGAAAGCAGTTTGCGCGTTGATTAAACTGTAAGAGACAACAGCTCTGAGGTCTGCACTGATGAATTCACACATGTACGAGCGCTCATTCTGGGAAGAAATGAATCAACACAAATCCCAGCTTGAACTTGTAAGTTCAATACTTAAATCTAACCGTATGAATATGGCTTTTGGATCAACTGGTAGCAGTAAATGAAGTCAGCAGAATTTCATTTTCAGAAGAAGTGGCAACCATTCTTTGATTTCTTGCAGTGTTTTGATCTGAGATTACTGCCCATGAGTGCCCTTCAGGACACGTTCATACAAGTCACCAGAGAATGGTAACTCATAGACCTTCAGCTAGACAAGTGCCAAGCAGTCTGAGGATTCAGGACATTGGATGGTAAGTGTGAAACTGTTTTGGAAAGGAAGGCCGTGGGCATTGGCCTTTTCTATACTTGATGGTCTGGGTTTAGAATGGGCAAAGCTGAGAACAAGGGGTTGCAGAATCCAGAGCTCCTGTGTGCCCTGGAGGAAGGGCATTTCATCTGGACACTCATAATGCTGTCCCCAGGCCGCAAAAGCAACCAGGGCCACCTGGTCCATGGGATCCACCTTCACAGTGGCCAAAGCTGGAGTAGTCCATCAGAGAAACTTGTATTTTTCTCACTTCTTTTGCAAATGGAAATGACAAAATTGGGTGTCACTATTTTTTGAAACAAAGAAACAACAACAACAATAAGAAAATCCCCAAACTCAACATAAAAAGGAGAGAGCAATGTCATTTTCAGATACTGGTTGAAAATTCTAGTCCAGGTAGCAGAGTAGAAATATCACTTGTCTTCAAATAGACAAAAAAACTTGTCTTCTTTAGACTAATCATAATGTTGTTCTAGGTATCAGATGCTATCAGGCACAGGGTTGATCTTTAGGTTTTCTTCTTTTGCCCAATGAAGCCATTCATTATGTTAAAGACGCCCAAATAGTCACCAATAAGCAGTCCTGTCTTGACTGGCAGGAAACTAAACAGAATACAAAACAGAAGTAATTTTTGTGGTTATTATTTGTGAAAGCATCTTTACCAGCTTAGCTGAAATTTGTCACTTCTTGTCATAGGTGAAGTCATTTACTTAGGCACATACTATGCAGCCTCAGCGCCATCTACCTCAGGAGGCTGGGCTCTCCACTATGTAGGGTTTGCCTGCTCAGGGTTTCTAGACCTTTCCTGGTTTTACTTATACTGTCCAGTTCACTTCTCATCTCAGTTTCCAAAGCACCACTCTCCTATGTAATGACTAAAAGGAATCAGGGAAGTCCAGTGCTTGTGGCACAGGCTTTGGTGGTAGAAGCATCTGGCTGGGTTCAGAAAATGGAATCTTAGCATGGATTTTTTTATTTAAAGAGAACAAAACAAAACAAAACAGTAAAAGGGTACAAGTAATACAAAATTTCAAAAAAATAAACAGTAAGCAATCACTAGTTAATAGATTACATATTGTCATCTTAGAAACAGGTGTTCAAATTATAAAATTAAAGCATACAAAGTGGATATTCAAACAGTGAGATTGCAAACAGTTCTGTTCAATGATCCAACAAAAACTTAGTAATATGGTTATCTATCTTATACACTTAAATATACATGCAGTTATGTCCTTTAGAGCACTTTCTTTTACTCTCTTTTGTACAATAACAATTACACATTTTTGATTTTATTACTCCCACAGTTCTTATTACTTTTTTTTGAAGAGAATAAAACCAAATGTGACAAAACAAAACGGAGTCAGTCAAAACAAAAGGATGGATATAGTACATGCTGTAAAAATAGAATACCAGGTGATCAACAATGGTTACCATAATGCTTCTTGCTATCTTTTTTTTTTTTTTTTTTTTTTTTTGTCTTTTTCGTTTTTATCAGTACCGGGGATCGAACTCACGACTGCCTGCTTGCAAGGCAGGCACTTATGCCGCTGAGCTAAATCCCCAGCCCCAAGAGTTGCCTATATCATCAGGTATAATAAAATTGAACAAAACAGTACAGAACAAAACCAATAAAACCTAAACATTGGAGACCTTACAGGAGGACTTCAAAAGAAGATAATAGTCAAACCAGAATGAGCATCATAGTGAATCTTATTCCCTTCAAAGTAGTTGCCTATACCCTTAAACTTGATACTATCAAACAAAACAGAATAGAGTAAAATCAGTCAAAACAAGATGGTGAGAGCAATACAGGGGTTCAAATCCTATTAACTTGAGAAGTGTTCTCTTATAACCTCTATTCTGAGATTGCCTTTTCTGATTTTATACTTCTTGATAGCACTTATGACCTCTATGTTATCTTTTCTTTTACGTTTTTGTGTTTCTTACTTCTCACAAGAGAATTTTCATGATGACACAAATTTCCCTGCAGAGAATTTTCATGACAATATAGATTTCCATGTGTGTTGTTGTTTGCTGTACCCCTAACTCCTTGGATGATGCATGGCACCCACAGAGTGCTCCCTAAATGTAGTTGAGTACATGTTTGGAAAAAGGTTTGATGTGAGTCCCTTTAAGGAGCCTCTCTGTGTTTCCTCTAGTCTTCTCAGGGCAATCTAGCCTTCTCAAAACATGGCCCAGAACTAATATGCATACATTAAAAGCATATATATCTTCACAGTTGTTTAGAGGCAAAAAATTAAGTATCATGTTATCTATCAGAGATGGCTTTGCTATACTGCAATCTGCTATTAGACAAGACAATATCCACTGTGCTGTAAATGTACATGCTGTCTAGTACACAGTACATAGTACATTACACTAATCTGTAGTCTCACAAACATTGTCCTTACATTGTAAATGAAGAAACTGAAGCCTGGAGGATACAGGTCATGCTAAGATTCACAGACTTGGTAAACAGTGGGATCATAATCCTTGGATTTCAAATTGCTTTTCAAAGATCCTCTGCCCTGCCTCATACAGGCTCTGCTGGCCATCTCTCTTGTGTGACATGAAGTTTGGAGAAAGTGACACAGTGGTGGCAAATCTATGGCACGTATGCCATAATGGGGTGTTTGTTGTTATTGAAAGCTCTAAAAGTTTCACCATTACTGGTATAGGATGTAAGAATGGGTTTTGGCTCATTGCACAAAGTAGATACAATTCATTAATGAGAAAAATTTCCCAATGTAAGATAAACACATAGTGAAGAAGAAGCATAATACCCTGTTTAAATAATTGAAGAATGGCCACTACAAAGAATGGAACTGCACAGAGAGCTTGTGAACAAAGATAGAGCTGACAAGAAACATTACTCACTTCAGCTCAGCAGAGGATGGTCAACAGTGGAATGTACTTCCATGCAAGGAGAAACTCTTGTGAGGTGATTACTTTATAATACACACAAGTGAGAGCATCTCTCTTTAAAAAGTCATTTCCATCTGTTTCTAGAGAATTTAATAAACCCACCTCCTTCTGGGAAGAAAATAACACTAAGAGTAAGGCAGGGTCCATCCTTTTTCCTGGACTCAAGCAGGCCCTACAACTGTGCCGGTTTGGAGTTAAGTCAACAAAAGGGTCCAGTGATGGGTTCACTAGCACAGGGAATATTTTGCTTTTTAACATAGGAAGAAAATGTTCAAATGGGAAGGAGAACAAGGGAAGGGGGAAGGGAAAAAGAAAAAGGAGAGTAGAAAAAAAGAGAAACAAAGCTTTTGTAAATGGGAAGGAGAAGAAGTGTTAAAGGGAGAAGAGGGTAATGGGGGAAATAAAGACTCAAGATAGATCATGGTCAGGTACAAATTCCCTGTGATTAACGTGATCATCCTGTGTATCAAGAGCATAACAACAAAATTCATTAAAAATTCACTACTTTAAGAGATACATTTTTAGGTGGCTCCTCCTGTTGGGACTTAGAGTAAACTACTGACCGGCGTATTACAGAAGGAACAGAATCTGATATCATTACCTTTTTAAAAACATCATGAAGTATAAAGACTTAGGCACATACAGGTATAGCTGTTCCTGCTGGATAGCATCTACTATCTTTTGGGCTACATATTCTGGTTCCAGAATTGGCAGCACAGTGGGGCTACTACAAAATAAACAACAAAGGAAAACATCAATTAACATTTAGCTCAGCAGCATAAGTGCCTGCCTTGCAAGAGCATGGTCATGAGTTCGATTCCCAGTACCGATAAAAAAATTAAAAAAAAAAACAAAGGTCAATAAAATAATCCCATCAAGCCAGGGATAACAAGACGGAAAGACAGTAACATTTATGTTTTTACCCTTAAGATTTTATGTACTTGTAACGTTTACTCCCTGGTAAGAACATAACCAGAATCTGAAATGAAAAATGGTGATTCTAATGAATTTGGTGATGTTATGATAAACATCAAGGTGAAATCGTGTTAAACAGATGTCTAATGTTTTAAAGCAACTCCCTAAAAACAAATTGCCTGCTGTCTCCATTGGATGCAGCATAGGGATCTGAGCCTCCTATGGATAGGTATAGCTCTCTCCTCCCAGCCCACGCTAACATAATGGCCTTAGGAGGCAGGGTCTTTGGAAAGTCTTTAGGCTTGAGAGTGGAGGTCTTGTGAATGGCTATTCGTGCCCTGATAAGAAAAGCCATGCAAGAGACATACTGCTCTCACTCCCACTCCCAAAGCCGAGAGAGAGTACAACAAGAAGGCAGAAAATGCAAACCAAAACACGGCTCTTCCAGACTCTGGGGCTTACACTTCGCCTCTAAAACTGTGAGAAAGAATCTGTGGTGTTTAAGCCACCTACTCTATGGTGTTCTGATATAGCAGCCCAGAGTGACTCAGTTTTCCTTCAGTGATTTCCAGTCTTGCAGGAAGGAAACAGGTCTGAACAGGGCTGGGTGGTGGAAAGGATTTGGAGCCAGGACAACCCACAGATGCATAAGCACATCCAGGGCCACAGAGCAACTACCAAGTAGTAGTAACTGCCCTAGAAACCATTTCCATTCCACTCAGGATCTAAAACACACGCAAGGAAACGATTTCAAAAGCATTTTAAAGTCAGGCTGAATGTTAGAAAAACACGTTCTAAAGAATTTTTAAAAACAGAACAAGATCAGAGAGATAAGTAATCATTTTAACAATGATTTTTTTTAAGTGAAAAGACATACTTACCTACTAGTACAGCCCTCAAACATTCCAGTTTTTATGAGAAATGGACACACAATTGTAGTTTTGATTCCCTTTTGTTTTTGGGCAAATGTTTCCATGAATATAGATTCAGCAAATCCATTGGCTGCAAATTTACTTGCACAATAATCTGAAAGAAACAACCCTCATGTATACAGACATGCCTTCTTTCTTGCATTTTGCTACACTGTTTTGCAGATGCTGAGACTTGTGCCAACTGAATCCTGATGGAAGCACACAGAATGAAGGTCATGCTAATGGCTTCAGATGGAAATGAGGACTATTTGGGAACAGGACTAGAGACCATTCATGTTGGATTCTGGCAAAAGAACTTGTCTACATTTTGTTCATGCCTTGAGATTTTGTAACTTAAAGGTGACAAACCAGTACATCAAAAGGATAGAACTTTAAGGCAATACAGCATTCACATTACTACATGGGGACTGTTTGATTTTTAAGCCAGATTTACAATGAGAATTGAGAGCAAAGGGAAAAATTTGGAATTTGACCAAAAAAGGAACACCTTTAAAGTTGTGATAAAGGAGCACATGGTTGCTCAGGAGATTACTGCACTGAAAAGAAGCCAAGGGTGCAGTGATATAAGCCTGTACTTTGAGCTACTTGGGCATTTGACTCTGGGCAACTTAGTAAGACTCTATTTAAAAAAAAAGTATAATGCCCTGGATATGATCCCCAGTACTGTACTTAAAATAAAAAAGTAGAGTACTTTGCATCAGCACAATAAGAAAGATGCTCCAGGGATGTCTCAGGAATCAACAAGATGTCACCTACAGCAATCTCAAATACTTTTGGTTGAGGAGAAAGCCCTGGGGAGCCCTGGGGGCAAATAGATAATTATTTCCTCTGAATATATTTATCCCAAGTTCAATCATCCAAGCACTCAGAGACAACTGCAATCATGGTTCAAGTGGGCCCAGGTATAGCTTAGGGCAACATCAGACTTGGCAAAGCCCCTGCAATCTTTGTTTTTCTGGCATGCAGGATGAAAAAGGTAGGGGGTCAGAAAGAGTTACACTGAAATTCCAGAGGAAAACCTGGGTAGCCAGACAGCATGTGGCGAGAGCGAATTTGTTGTAAACGGTCCTTGACAGGGCGGTGTGTGAAGCTGTTACAGTAAGTGAGAGTTGCATGGAAGTTAACAGTGCCAGTCCAGCTGCTGAGGGAAACCACATGCAGTGAGCAGAACTACCCAAGAGAGGCTATGTGGCTGCCGCCAGCAAAACCACGGGGTCACACAGAGGCGCTCAAGCCCTTGGTGCCTCCTGTGTTCCTACTACATGATTTTGGATTTAATGTTTGGGCTCTTGATTTTTGATCTGATTCCTTGTAGTTTTACAACTTTTCTTTTTGGAATGGGAATATTTGGGAGGAAAAGGTAGAGAAGTTTCTAGGATTATCTGAGTTATCTAGGGTAAATGTTGTTCACTGAATCCTTGAT
Source organism: Cavia porcellus (assembly GCF_034190915.1). NCBI lineage: Eukaryota > Metazoa > Chordata > Mammalia > Rodentia > Caviidae > Cavia > Cavia porcellus. Next base: position 73,629,344 of record NW_026947494.1, on the reverse strand, counting down.
CCTCAAGATTCAGATGAGCAGAAAGAGCCCAAGACCTACAGAATCCACAGGGAGCTGAGACATACACTGTGAGGAATATAAAAGACACTTGTTTCCTAAGTGAGCCTGGGATGGGTCAGTCTCAGATGCAAGTTTAACAGCTGCAATATATGTCTATATTATCTCAAAGAACTTAGAGTTATCAGACACGTCACAGAGAGATAATAATAACCCCTAGTGAATTCAAAGAAAGACAGAGTGAAGGATGTCTAGGGCCCACAAACTATAGCGTGAGAATATTTGGGAGGCTAATGGTCCTGAAAATCCTTCTTTTGTGAATCCTGCACCATGACACTTAGTTCAAAAGTGCCTGATCAGCACACTGTTCTTTTTATTACCTAAGGATTACAGTTATGTTTCTGTTACATGAGTTTCAAAGAGCTGCACAAGCTGGGCCCCAGGGTGGTTGTTCCAGGGTCCCGTGGTAGGAAAGGTCAAAATGTTTGCTCCTCCCAAAGTCAGCTCTTGAGTTGGCCCTCTCTGGTCAAAGGTCTCTGTGTGTCTCTACTCCTGCCCACTAGTATCATCAGGTCAGCTGGGTGCTGCAAAGGAGGTAACAATGACCACCACTTCTTGCTGGCTGCCAACCAGTAAAAGACCAAAAAGTTAATTTTAATTTTCTTTAGATGAATACATGGTTTTAAAACTCATAGCCGAGGAGACTACTCAATGAAAATTTTCCAATAAGGCAAGGTAGCCCTCAATACCATTTTGGTAACAGTGGAGGGTCAATCTAATCACTGTACACAAAAGAATATTCACATGAAGTTGGACTGCACCCTTGGGAATCATTAAGTCTTACGCAATCTCCTGGGAGAATGCACATTCCAACGTCCTGTAAGTATAAGTGACAGGCAGTTCTGTAGCACCATGAAGCTGTCAACCTCTTGTCTTACTGACCACACTTCTTGGTTTATTACTATTATTAGAGCATAAGGTCAATGCGGACTTTTAGAGTTTTGATATAAGTTAAGGTTATTAGGAATCATTCAGTTGTAAAATGCTATATTTCTCTTACCTGCAAGTCCATTTACTCCAATTAATCCAGCTGAACTTGAAATGCAAACCAAATGTCCATGGTTATTAGCAATCATGGCAGGTAAAAAGGCTTTATAAGTCTAAGAAGAATGAAGAAAAAATTTTCACATTAAATAGTAGATTATATTCTTTTATCTAAGCTGTTCATATGATTATTATGATTAAATTTTATGTCTCATAAAAGTCACCCAAAATCAATAGGATGAAGGTGACGAGGAAAAAACAGGTGGGAAAAATATATAAAAAAGGGGATTGTGATCTTTGCCTTCATTTTAACCGTATATAACAGTTATATACATGTATTATACAACTGTATATACATATGCATTATATATAAGTATTGTATGTGTAATATATTAATTATGCATAAGTATAATTATACATAAGTATGATTATGCATAAGTATTACACATACATTCACACACAGTTAATTATATAATTCTTCATTCTAAACACACACATACTCATTCATGTGTGTATGTTATGAAGAGGAGGGACATAGGGACATTTGGGATAAGAGATATTATTTGTAGCAGTCGTTCCTACAGTAACAGGATGACCACTGAGTTCTGAATCTTTTCATTTCTCTCCTGAAAACATTACAGAACACCAAGAACACCATCAGTACCACTACACATTCGTTGGAAGCCGGGGCAGAAAATCTACAACTCCGAATCACATTTGAAAGCTGTTAAAGAGGAGTTGGGCAAGGTGGGAAGAGAAAAAAGGAGCCCGAAATCTCCAGCTGATACTCTGGATGAGTCTCGACCAGGAAATGGAGAGCAGTGCACAGGGTTGTAACCAAATGAACCAGAAGCTGGGCGTGGCAGGTGTGGAAGATCAGAGATAGCCAGTCTCATTTATCAAAGGACAGCAACGCGTGACCACTGGAGTAAGGGCATCGCTTGGTGAGTCAGGGCTGTGACCATGAATGCTACGACTGAGAGAACTTCTCCTTTCCCCAGTGAGGTACCAAGTAAGGGCTTGCGTCACCTCAAATAGAACTGGTAATACTTGCTAATTAATAACCCTCCTGCCCACTTTTGAAAGCATCTGTGCTTAGGCCAACTGTAAAGTTAGCCTGGTTATGTCTAAGTACAGTTTCCTGCTATGCAGCCCTAAACAAATCTTTTACGTTCTGTGTTCCTTTAAACATCTCGTTTAACTTTCTTAAGGATTATAGTCATCCTTCAATACTCTGGGGATGATTAGTTCTAGGAGCCCCCCACAATTATCAAAACTCCAGGATTCTCAAATCCCTGATATATATTGATGTAGTATCTGCATATAACCTATGCATATCCCCTCACATTCTTTAAATAGTTTCTAGATGTACTGAACACAAAATACACGCTATGTAAACAGTTGTTAAAATGTATTATTTAGGGATAGTGATAAGGAAAAATGCTTGTCCACATTCAGTATAGACACAAGTATTTTTCTGAATATTCTGACATGATTGGTTGAATTCACGGACGTGGAATCCACAGAAATAGAAGGCTGACTATGGATGTGAGTTGCCTGGGATCTCAATATTGCAGCAATCAGTAAATAACAGTATAGTGCAAAAACAGTTTTTTCTCTATAGCATTCCCTGAAAAGAGATTCTTGGAGCTACAGATTAAGTTGGATCAAAACAGGACAACTGGGTGGACCAGGACAAGTCCAAAATTAAAGTATTAAGGCTGGGAACATAACTCAGTAGCGTGCTTGCCTTAGCAAGCACGAACCCCTGATTTCAGTCACTAGCAACACATACATACACACAGATACCTACACACACACACACACAATTAAATCTGTGCCCTATTTAGAAACTGGCAATATAAAAAAGCAAAAGAACAGTACTTCAGAATGCTAGAATAATTTTATATTAAGAGAAGAAAAAATAATTACCCATAAATGTGCTTTACAATTCACATCAAAAGACTTTTCTATAAGCTCATCTGGGCAATCAAGAAAGCTTCTGCCTGTTACAATTCCAGCATTGTTGATTAGGATGGAAACATCTCCAACTTCTTTTTTAACCTGAGTGAAAAATAAGAATGATACCACCATGGTGACATTTTCTTACATGATGTAGGTTTTATTTCCTGAAGGTTATATATATATATATATATATATATATATATATATATAATATCATCTTATTATGTTTCTTTTGCAGAGTCTGGTTTACTAGAGATCCAATTCTGATGTCTTTTCACAGTTAAGATTGCATTTATACTCTGACTAGTAACTTTGTTCTATGCTCTATAATAGTAGCACGTCATTTTAATCAGTGCAATGGCACATAAGAATAGCTTTCTTATAACCAAATTATACATTGGCCAAGATCATGGAGATGGGGCAGAGTAGGGAATAAATGGAGAAAGATGATCTGTGAGTCATTTTTCTTGCCGCAATACTGGATGCTGTAGGTGTTTAATCACTTTCACTTATGAAATAAAACTTCTAGGTAGAGCATTAGAGTCTTTCCTTCTATTGAAACTTCAGAGTATAATCTCAGCTTTTATGTGAGAAGTGGGCACAGACTTTTCCAGGATTAATGACAGGCTCTGAATTGTGTGACTGTAATTTAGAGCTCACAGCAGTGGCCCTGATGTAGAGGTCTCTCCCTGTGCCTTGGTGGAGGTTCACGGCAGGGCTGCTGTGTGTGTGAGTGTGTGTGCGTGCGTGAGCCTTTGCCACTCTGGGTGGTACAAGGTGTGTTGGTGCAGTAGGGCGTAAGTGAACACCTGTCACTGAGGCCATGAGAAGCTGCCGTCTTCTCATCTGCTGTTTTCCAAGACCTGGGTCCCAGCATCAGGGTTCTATGTTTTGGGCATTTACTCCAGCCAAGTGACTCGGTAGCTTAGGAAATATTTAAGATGAAGTAGACACTAAGGGAACTTGATGTTTTATGTTAGAGTTTTCAAATAAAAGCATCAGAAATAATCTGAAAGTTTGATTTGGCATGTGGTTAAAATATTTTATCAAATCCAACTTGAACAGTAGTCAAAGGTACAAACAACATTTTTTCCTGCCATTCCTGAGGCAAAAGCAGAAATCAGAAAAAGACTTAGGCTGGAAGACAGTACTAGTGTTAGAGGCTGGTGTTCTAACTCAGGATCAGGATGGAAAAGCCAGAGCTTACACCAAAGAGAAATAGACTATGTGTGCTGATTTACTACTGCTGAGAAATACCAACACAGTAAAACGCTCATGCTTGGGATTGAGAATAAACTTGTTGGCCTTATGCTTGTTTTAGAAGGGCCCAGAGGTCACAGCTAAGGGAGAATGCAACCAATTCTAGTTCTAAGTGAGGCAACAGTGTATTTAGCTCTGTATTACAACTCTTGCAGAACTCACATGTGGGCTGTGTCCATCTTTTGGCTAGGCACACTCTATTCATGCTTAAAACAAAACAAACACCTGCTGGGCTGTGTCTGAGTCTAATGTAAACTGTCAAGGAGACTGACATGGATTATCCAAATATGAGGTTTTACAACCGCCAACTCATAGGACTGATGGCAGTAGAAAGAGTTCTGCTTCCACCAGTGATCATGTAGTCTATAGTCTCAGGCAATAGAATTCAGTAATCAACTTTATACAAATTTTCATATAAGTAAATTCAAGAGCTTAACTGTGGGTGCAAATCTTAGCTCACTGGCACACTAGCTCTGTCACTCTGGGAAGAATAGCTTCCCTTGAGCTCTTTCTGTACTTTTCGCATGCTTCCCGGTTGCCTCCTCTGCTCTACTGTTTCTAGCTCAAAGCCAGACCAAACAGGGAGCCAACTCCCGAACAATACATTTTAAATTAAAGGAACATTAGAGACAGGCAAGGGGGTTTTAAGAAATGCAAGTGAACAATAAAACTGATGTGATAAATGCCCAAGTATTTACAGAAGGCTTTGCTGCCCATAAAATATGATGAGTTCCCAAGATTCACCTGCTCAGCCACTCTATAGACTTCTTCCTTTCGGCTGCAGTCGCAGGTATAGGCGTGCACCCTGGTGGTGCCGGTTTCCTGAGCCATCCTGCGCGTCTCCTCATTGGCCTCTGTATTGACATCCCAGAGAACAAGCACGGATCCCAGGCGGACAAAATGCAAGGCGAGGAGCCTCCCAAGTCCACCCCCAGAGCCCGTTATAAGGACGATTTCGCCAGCAACACTCTTCCGTGGCTTTGGAATTACAGAAAACATCAGACTCATCGAACCACTAAAAAGTAATTTTCCTAAGAAAACAAGCAATCCCATTGTGGTTTTCAGGTAGGAAGACATGTTCTGGCTGACACCTAAAAAGCAAGACAGTTGCTTAGTACGTGGAGCTCCACTTTTTGACATAGTGAAAGTAACGGAGAAACCTGATTTAAACACTGTTCCTGGTAACAGCTTTTGAACCACTCCAGGGGCAGGATTACCCAGTCACCCTGGGAAGCCTCCAGCAACGTTCCTTCCACTGGGAAATCCACACCAGCTGACTCAGTCAGGCCTCCATGCCCCCTTTTAGCCTTACCACTGTTTGACTCAATGCCAGAAGACAAAGGTCTACGCAGTGGTCTTCAGCACAGTGGTGACTGAAGCCTCATCATTGACCTGGGTGCCAAGAAAACTCAATGCCAGGGCCTTCTAGACTTCAGTGTGAGCGATGCTATATGCTGTGAGACCTAAAGCAAATCTATGGTTTATCTGTGTCTTAGCGAATGCTCCCTGCTCTCAAGTACTTCAGAGCTTACCTTGAAGTTGCCTCCTCCACCTGAGGCTCAGGAGGGATGTTTGTTGCTCACAGCCATAGGCAGTGGTGACCAGGTATTCAGCTTTGGGCTGGAATTCATCTCTCACTGACTTTCTTTGCAACTTTGGTAAAATCTGTTTCATCTTTTGTGCCCAGTTTCTTTCTTTCCAAAGGTGGAGATCTATGCGTCTGCACCTATACGTACCACACAGGGAGCTGAAGAAGCAAAAGAGAATACAAATGGCATATTAAGGAGCGTTATTAGCTCATTACTGGTCCACAGGAAACAGCTGAATGAATCGCAGCCCTATGAGCAGGCATGGTCCCACCAGGTGCAGTGGGGGGACTCAATTCGCTGCATTTCAGTGCTATTAGGTTGCACATCACCGCCCCTTCTACCCCCCAGGCTCTATAAGGTGGCACGACCCATATAGCAGATGCCTTGCTACAACAGTGCCAAGCACATAAAGATGGTAAAATAATTACAAATGGCAAAACAAATTCTCCTTGCTCTACCAACGAAAGCCAGGCACAGTAAATACTGCAGATAAAAGCAAACGTACATTTCCAACTTAATGTAATGATGCATCCTTGGGAAACTCCCAGTGCTTAAATCTAATCAGGCTGTGGAGGGTCTTCGGTGTTTTCAAGCCACAGCACACTCTGAACACTGGCTGAGTTATCTTTAGGCACTGTGCATAGGCACACTGATTCCCAGGCCTGGGGGGCGAAGGGGGTGTCAGGCAGACAAGCTCCCAGCCACAGCTTCTGCTGAAAGGGGCGAATAGGTGGCAAAGACGAGCAGCAGTGAAAGCACTGAATAGCAGAAAGCAGAGCCGGAGCCTGGGCAAAAGACACAGAGAAGCTACCACCGTGGATGGCGGCTGGCCGGTCATCCCGGTTGCGCGCGCGCGCGTGTGTGCGCGCGTGGCGGGGAGTGGTCCCCCCCTGCGGGAGCTGGGGCTTGGGGAAGCTTCCACCAAGAGCACGCGGCTGGCGGGTCGCTGCCTCCGGCTTGGTCCCTTTATCCGGATCCGGACGCCACAACCCGCCCTCGCCGCGTTTAATCCGCAAGACCCAGGCAGAGGCTCCCAGCCGGCTCGCGCACTTCCTCCGAGCGCAGCCTGCTGGACAGGCGGTCCTGGTAACTTAACTGGGATAGGTTCCCCTGCGCTCCCCTGAGAAGCTGGCCTTGTGCGTCCCAGGAATCCGCGTTCACGGCTCCCAGCTCGGTGAGGTCCAGGCGTTTATCCCGGAACCCACAGAGCACAAGTCCAAGGGCGGGACCGCAGCTCCGGCAGGGGTGGGGCCGCCCGCATCCGGGGAGGGGCAGCGGTGCACCCCTGCGCGACCTCTGGGCCAGCGTCCTTTTTCCTTTCGGGGGTGGGGAGTGGATTTAGAAGTTGAAAATTCGATGCTCGCACTCGAATTTCCTTGATGTTTAAAATTTCCGGTGCTCAAGACACCCTGGATTATTAAATCAGAATTTTTCTGTTGGAAGTCCTGCCTCCCACCGGGCCAACCCCATAGACTTGCGAAGCATCTGTTTGAACTTCACACAGATGAGACTCTCAGGGTCTGAGTCCTCCGCCTGGGATTCAAAGTCAACAGCTTCTTGGCCCTTGTCAGTAATGTCTGTGGGCATGAGTTTGGGAGTCGCCCTCGAGGTGGGCTGGAACTGGTTTGAGAAGTTACTCCCCTGGTCGAGACCAAGGAGACATTTATTCTGTGGAGGAGGAACTGAGAAATAAAAATGGAGTAAGAGTCCACTTTGCACTCTGACTTGTTTATTGAACATCTATTTTTTGGTGTCGATTCAGAAGATACAGCAATGATATGTACCAATGAATCAGAAAAAAAATGACAGGTATCTACTTATAAAATCGGTGAGTGTAAGTCACCACTGGAATGCTTATAACAGAGGGTGGAGTTTAGTGGGTGGCACAAGGAATAGTCACGACAATAAATTAAATCATAGGGTGTTGAAGGGAAGCAAGGTTTGAGAATGGTTGTGAAATTCACTTGAGGGCCAGGTGCAGCCTTAGCCAATCATACCTGGGACAGGTTTAGAAGGAGAAACTGCCTGTCTTTATTTGGGGAAAAAGAAATACAGGTTTTATAACCCTGGAAAAATAGGCGCAGAGAAATGCTGTGAGTGTTTTGCAGCTCTTGGGTTCCTGGGCCAGCCATGAAGATTGAAGTTCTGTGGGAGCATCATTGGTGGGGGACGTGTTGTGCCCTGGTGTCAGGTCAGCTCTCCTGACCCAAGCGCGTGTGCTGTGCAGTGGGGGGCCCCAGGAAACATCAGGGCTTCCAAGCAGCCTTGGGAGACACTTGTGCACTCTTGCACCATGAGGATGAGAGATAAGCACCTCAGGTAACTCTGAGGTCCTCGGAAGAGGGACGCTTAACCGGACTCAGAGGGAGCTGGATTGTAAGGGACTTTCACTGCTGAAATGGAATAGGCCAAGGTCAGAAGCGAGCAACACCTCTGGAAAACAGAGCGGATGAAGCCACAGAGAAGTGGGCTAATGGAGACCAGGTCGTGCAGCCTGCGAGAGTTCACACGGGTAGATTTCAGAAAACACCAGCCTTCCATTGTCTCTAAAGCTTTTCTGAACCCCCACTCTGCTTTCTGGTCAGAAGTTGGGGGCAAGCTTTGAGAAGCAATTCCTGAGCATCACCAGCAATCTCATCTACACCGAATATGGCTGAAGACAGTGGAGGGCACACAGCTAATTAGTTAAAGGAGTCAGAGGCCCTGCTGTGGTGCGGAAGGTCTGGCTTACACTTGCTGTGAGGGAGGGAGACACAGAAGTGGGCACCACCTTGAAAGCTGACAGAGGACTTTTAAAGGCAGACATGGACTGTTCCTGTGCAAAATGTTGAAGAGTTAGTTAAGAGTAAGCATGAAGAAACAGTCTTAACTACATCTGCACCTTAGACCTCGTTACCAAAGAGTTGAGTAAGAAGTTCATTGCCTTTCAGACTGACACACATTTTGAGAAAGGAGTGTCTTTATGTGAGGTGGTGAGCATTATATAATTCTGGATAAGCTATATATAGCTTATCAGGAGCTAGAATGGTATATGTCCCTTGACCTGGTACTACCCATGAGACTTTTATCTTTCCTAGAGAATCAAGTGCTGTTTGTTTTCCGCAGGAAGAGAAACAGGTCCTGGGAGTCAGGAGTACAAAAGAGGCATCATGCCAGAGAATCATGTCACATATTACTTTTTCAGGAAATAGTGTAGCAACAAAGAGCACGGATCATAACTTCTAAAAAGTATGTACAGATGGGAGTGCTCTGTAGCTATTTGTATAAAACTATATTTTTCAAGGCTTTGGAAAATAGACCTTAATTTTATGAGTTTTAAAAATGTAAAACTAAATATATACTATGATCTAAATTTTTAATAAGATTTTATTTAGAGGCATTAAAACAGCAAGAGTTGTAGGGAGCGGTTTTGAATAGCTGCTGCTGCCCTGCCCCTCCTGCCTGAGGGCATTTTGTGTATCAGCCTACATTTCCCATGATCCTCCCCTTGCCTGCAATGCACATGACAAGCAAACTTGCTGTTTCAGCCTGCCTACATTACCCATAATCCTCTCCTGCTTACATCATATAACCGAATGTGACGATGACCTATCAGATTAAGCCTTCTTCCTGCCTATGGCCCGCCCCCACCCTATATAAGTTGTAGCCATTTTGATAATAAACGAGACTCGATTGGAATCTCATCCTGTCTCCATCTCTCTTTTCTCTTGTCCTGCCCCCATCCCCGATCCCCTCTCCAGGTTGAGACCCATAGATTGGTCCGCAGGCCGGATCAAAGAGTGATTCACCATCTTAACATTTTAAATTTTATTAGTGATTAATGGAATTTGATTGTTTTTAAATTTTTCCCTGGGCCTTTTTTGCATTTTCCAAAGTTTGCATTCTGTATGTTTTTATTCATAATAAAAATGTTACTGAGGACACACATATCCAGGTATTTCCATTGCTGATGGTGGAATAAGCGTACATATACATGTCCTAGTTTCTTTCAAAAATTTCATTGAAATTAAAGAGAAGAGCCAAAAATGTAAATAAAGACATAATAGTGCTAAAGAGAAGAAAGAAAGCAAGAGGGAACCCACTGAAGAAAGCAAGAGAAACCACCTATAAGGGCTGACTAAAGGTTGATAAGCAGATGGATCTCATTTCCAGAAATCAGATCGAAAGATAGTGTAAGCTAAAACACACTCAGCAAGTATTACAAACATGAGTCATCCTTCCTAACAGAAACCCAAAGAAACTCTAACACCATGAACACAAGGAGCAGAAATAGGACACTGGACACCTAGATGGACTAAAGAATGTTAAAATAAGAAACAAAATAAATTATTGAGATAAAATGTAGGAAAATTGTTTTGTTACTGGGAAAAGCAAGACAAAAATTCAGCATAAATTTTTGCTATGACAAAAATAAAATGTATGTGCTCATGTACGTCAACAATAATAAGCGAAGTCAAATGACAGATGAGACCAAAATTTTTTTCCATAATGAACTGACCAATGCTAGTTAACCATACTATATAATATTTCTGTAAACCAGTCTGATTAAGAAGAGGAAAATGGATAAATTAATGAGCAATTTGCAAACACATACAATAATTGGAAACATTTTTTTGTGTGTCAAAGTTTTGATTAATCTCTTAGATAATTCAGTGCTTCAATTTGCGATCCTCTCACCTCAGACTCGCCAGTACTGGGATTACAGGCATTAATAACCAATCCCAGCTCAATATTCACATATTTAAAGGTTATTAAGAAATTCAGGATTTTTTCCCACATTCTTCAATGTGAGAGTGTAAACTGCTGTGACCTTTGTGGGTAATTAAGTGGGCAGTGGATATCATGTCTTTTGACTGTTACTTCACGTCTAGGAATCTATATGAAATATTGATACACAGAAATAATTTTCACTGAAGCATGTTTGTAACAGCAAAACAAGAAATTGCCTAAATTCATATTTATCCCATTAATCATGTAATTGTAGAGTCATGTAGTAGAATTGTATGAAACTGACAGAAACAATAAAGCTCATACTGTATTTACTGGTAAAGACAGATTACCAGGTAATATTAAGTGAAGAAAAAGTACAGAATTATTTCATTGAAGTTAATTTTACAATTGCATTGTTTGGGTTATTTTTCTAGGTGTACCTCTGTGTGTGCATGCACATGTATAATACAGTTGGAAACTCATAGAGGATTGGATCTGGAAGGATTATGCACTAAATTATTCAGACTGGTTACTCTGGAGGGAACAGAATTGTGTGAAGAGCAAAGGATGGATTCTCATGTTATGTTTATGTTTCTGCACTATTTGACTTTTACACATGTCATTCGTTATTTCATGATACTAAAAAATGACACATGAAAAATTTCTGCCTTAAAAAGACATTTTAAGAGCATATTGTCTTTGCGAACTACTTTGGAAGATGGTAGAAGTCCATTCGTCAGATTCAAAATATATCAGTTTTATCCAAAGTTAGCATTTTGGTTAAAGGAGATTACCAAATTCTCAGAGAAGACCAGCATTAGGGCGAACACAGATTTGCTTGCTCTAAGATAGGAAGAAAGTCATGTTCCCTGGACCAGAGGTAGGAACAGAGAACTCTGACTTAACAAAAATAAGTAATACCAGTGGACAATTAAAGAAGTATAGGAGCCAGGGCATAGTTATCCTGCTAACTTTTTTCGAGAGGAAAGTAGTCACATACAAAAGAAAAAAAGAAAGCTAAGTCTCAAAGAAGACCCTGATAGAACTGCACAGAATTGGGATTCCCTGTGCACCATATTTCTCAGGAGAGCCTGGCACAGAGCCAAGCACTGTACCTTTCACCAAAAAAGACAAAAACGTAGGTTGTTATATATTAGGTTTTGCTGTTATTTCAAAATTGTTACCATTGCTCACAAACAACTTTTTCTGAATGATTTGCAGTGTCAATCGTGTGGTAATGAACTTGTGTAGACTTGGCCTAGATTGTTGTGCCAAGATTGCTCACATCATGTCAGAAGCCGAGCCAGAGACACCAGTGTCTCATGGCCTAGGTAAGCTTTGACCTCTTTTCATGTTGTCATTATTTCATCAGATTTCTTTTCCCTTTGGGTTCTTTAGTTTGGAAAGAATAGTACTAGTGAAATGGTATTTGGATTAAGTACTAGTATTAACTGTAGAGAAGATATTGATGGGTATTTGATCAGAGTAAAGAGCAAGGCAGTGTATCAAGTGTTACTGAGGTGTAATTTACATGATACAAAATTTACCTGTTTTATTTAATTTTTGAGAGAGGCCCTTACTATATATTCCAGGCAAACCAGAAGTTTAAATTGCTTTGCATTTATTTAAGTGTGTCTGCAACCAAGTATATGGTCTAATTTGGAAAATATCCTATGCATAGCTTGGAAGAATGTATGTTCTGATATTGTGGGGTGGAACACTCTGTAGACATCTACTTAGTCCATTTGTTCACAGGTTTGATTCAGTTCTGATATTTCTTTTTTTAGCTTTTTGTCTAGTTGACTTATTTGCACCAGTGGGGTATTAAGGTTCCCATTACAATTGTGTTAGTGTTTGTTTGGTGTTTCGTGTACATTGATATTTGTTTCATATAGTTGAGTGCACTGGTATTTGGTGTATATATATTTATGATCGTTATCGCTTGTCTTGGAGGTTTTCTTAAGTATATATTAAATTTCTTTGTCTCTTTTCCTCAGTCTTGGCCTTAGGTTCACTTTGTGTGTAATTAGAATAGCTATTCCTGCTTTTGGGCTCCCATCACATGAAGTATGTTTTCCGTCCTTTGATTTTCGGTCTATGAATTTGTATTTGAGTTGTATGTGTTTCTTGCATGCAGCATATTTTTTGATCTTGTTTCTTGATCCATGCTGCCAATTTGTTTCTTTTGATTGGTGAATTGAGATCATTAATACTAATGGTTATTACTGGTATGTATTAACTTACCTTTGACATTTCATTTTTCTGTTGTTAGTTTCTTGTTTTTGCTCTCTGTTTAATATCTTGACTTGACTGGTGGTTTCTTTCTGTTGCTGTTTTTGGGATTGTGGTCTTCATTATCCTTTCTAAAGTATCCTTCAGAAAACTTAGTAGATTTGGTAGAAGAGCTCTTTCATGGTTCTTTGTCATGGAAGTATCTTATTTCTCCATTGATTCTGAAATATAGTTTGGCAGGATACACCAATCTTGGTTGGAAGTTGTCTTCTTGCATTACTTGAAATCCTTTACTCCATATGCTCAAACTTAAGGATTTGTGTTGAGAAGTGTGCTGTCATTCTGGTGGGCTTTCTTTTATAGGTGATTTGTTTCTTTTCTCCAATATCTTTTACTGTTGCCTTCTTGTGCTGAATTTCTGGAATCTTGATTATTACATGCCTTTGTGTAGATATATTTTATTCATAGGTGATTGGAGTTCTATGTGCCTCATTTATCTGTATGTCAAATTCTTTTATCATGCTTTTGAAGTTTTCTGCTATTACTTTTGTAAACAGGTTTTTTAATGTTATTTGCATTTCTCTTGCTTTTCATTGACTCTGATTAATTTTATATTGTTATTCTTTGTGTCATCTTGCAGCTGTTGGATTGATTTTTTTCATGGTTCCTTGCTATTTTAAAGAAATCTTTTGCCTCTGAAGTCCAGTCTTCTAGATCTGATACTCTGTCTTCATCTTGGTTCATTAGGCTGCATATACTTTCAATGAAATTTTTAATCTGTCACATGGATTCCGTTTCTTTCTTATGTGGGGCACTTATGATTTCCAACATCTGCTTAAGCGTCTCTATTTTTTAAAATCATTGTCTTTTTTAGATTCACTAAGCAAGTCCTTCATTTTGATCATCTCTTTTTTTTTTACCTGAGAGATTATTTCTTTTCTGAGTTTCTCTATACCCTCATTCATCTAGTTTTTTTTTTTTTTTTTTTAACCTAGACTTCTGGGATTGCATTTTGCTTCTGCGTGTCTTCATTTTTTTATGTTTTTTAAGCTTTTCTTTGTTTTTTTGTGGTGATGCCTATAAATTGCTGTGGTAGGCAGTTTATCATCAGTACTGAGATTCCCTTGGAAATGTCTATTCCTCTGTGATATTTTCTAGGGGTAGCGGGCTCCTCGTCTTTGTGTTTGTCCTGAGATCCTACCTTCCCAATTTATTAGGAAGTTGCTACGTGTTTGGCTGAGTGCTGAGTACTTTGGTATTGGACTATAGTGTTGATTTAAACACCAGGCAATCATATTATTGTCCTAAAATGGTGAACAACTGATTGCAACAGGGGTGCACCTTTTCTTAAGCAATATAATTACCAACAACAATAGCATCAAGCACAGCCTAGAAATGGATAAAGTGTGATAACCATTAATTTGGTTCCTCTAACAAAATTCGTGTATCTAATCAAGATACACGATTATATAATGAAAGCCAACATAAACCGGGAACTTGCATGCCTATTTCCCTTAGTACAGTGAGTGGGAGGGAAATTTAAGAGGGATAGTGGAAAAATAGATAATTGAACAGAAATATAATAGAAGCAAAACCAAAGGATAATCACCAAATTTTGGGAACCTAGAGAAGTGGACAGGAGAGAAAGAAAAAGAATGCAGAAGAATATTGAAGAGAACCAGAAAGACCACAATGTTTGCCCTCATGAAAATATAAAAAATTCAAGAAAGTTAGATGAGGAAAGAGGGAAAAAGATGAACACCACAAAAGAAATATTAAAAGTAAAAACCTAAACAGCCCCCTCACCTCCAAAAGACTACAAAAGGAAGATAAAACCAGCAAATAACAACAACAAAAACAGCAGCAACAACAAAATAAATTCTTCTGGTACACGCAGTTCTGTGGTAGTGTATAAGTCAGTCCAGATGTGTGCTGGGAAACCCTGGCAAGTCTCAGCTGGGTGTGAGGCTGATCTTGGCTTCCAGATGTGGGGTTCGGATCATGGTCTTCAACCATCCATCACTTTCTGTGTGTCCCTGAGTGGCCTGTCCTTGTTTTCTTAACCTGTGTGTCTCTGCATCACTCCCCCAGTAGCTGTGGTGCCTTGAAACAGAGACAACCCAAGGCTTCTCCCAGTCCTGGGCATAGTTGGTCCCTGCTGGCCCTCGTGCAGCCTCCTCTGTTCCACTCTGCTATGTCTCTCTCATTTCACACTGCTGGGAGCAGAGTAGAGCTGACTTCCCACTCAGTGCTGCACTGTGGCACCCCAAGACTATTTAAATCCTGTATCCTCCTTTTGCCCTGGGAACAGGTCAGAAGGGTTGGTGCTGGTCTACTCACTACCTTCACCTCAGCACCTCCCTGAGGTTGTTGCTAGAAGTTCCAGTTAGCTGCTATGGAACAGGGCAAACAAACAAACAAACAAACAGGCATGCTGGGGACCTGGCCAAGATCTCCAACTGCAGGTAGGATGGATACAACAAAGGATGAAATAAAAAAAGAAACAGGTTTAGTAATATTTAAAGGTGGGGCTGGAAGGTCAGTGCCTCAGGAGGAGTAAAGACAAGACCTCTTTGGCTGGCCCACTTTTCCAGGAACAAGGAGAAGCAGGAGCAGAGTGAGTAAGTTTAACACCACAAAAGAAGCAAGTTAAGACCCTTCGCCACATCTGGTACTGGCCCTCCCTGTATATACTTCCTCAGCAGATCTCAGCCTGCCCTGGGAGTGCCACAGAGTCAGGAACTGTCAAGATAGGAGCAGTGACTGGGGGAGGGCAGAAGTTTCCTCATTCCAAACTGACCCGCAAGGCTGGGCAAGCATGGCCCTCAGAAAGATTCTCTCCTCAATTTATAATTTGTGTCCCCAACTCTGGCAGCCTATTTGGGATGGGGCCGCCCCCTCCCAGTCACTTGCCCTGGATTGTGCCACTGAAGTTTGTTGCCAGGTTATAATGTCCTCTCTTTCAAGGAAGGCACAAGAGATGAGTGGTTTCCTATCCCAAATTTATCCTGTATGGCTTGAGTTTGCCATACTGTTGCGGTCCATCAATTTTTGTTGTGAACTTTCCAGAACGGTGGCTCCTGCTCCGTGCTCAGGCAGATTCCCACAGGCAGCCCTGTGTGCTGCTTTGCCGTTTGGTAACGTCCTATGCTTATGTTTTGTTTGATCCCCAGGCCTCTTGTTTCAGATTAATGTTGGTACCAGGATGTATGTCTATCCCTTTTTTTCTCAATTACCTGTGTTTTTAGATGCTTTTCTCTGTTTAACACTAATGTGGCTCCTCCTCCATTCAACCAAGTTTCTGCATCCTAGCATTGTCTTTAATGGCTGAAAGATGGACCAAATACCTACAGAACTAGCAATGTGTGGTCCTACAGTAGAATATAGCAATGAAAAAGGGAATTAAGATGTGTTATGTACATTCAATTCTTCATAAGAAATGTAAACTCTATGTTCTTCAAGCATGTACTAATTAAACATAAAGCAAATTTAAGCTGAAAACAGAAAAAAGAATGAATTACTACTACCACGACTTGTGGATGACTCTCATAAACATAAGGCAAAGAATGGCCAAGCATGTGCATACTCCAAGACTTCATGTACATAAATATCAAATCCTTTAGTTGTTTCTTACAATCAAGGTAAGAACAATGATTGCCTGTGGGAGTCCTGGCTGACAGACAACATGAGAAAATTTTTGAGTTCTACTGATTTCTTTCCAGAGCTGGAGAGTGTCTACAGAGTTGTATTGGCTGTGTAAAAAACTACCTAGTATGCAGACTTGTGTGCACTCTTCTATTTCAATAAAACTTTTTTGATAAAGACTTGTAATTCTTACAAAGGAAAGCCACAACAACTATTTTAAGTATTCTTTGTTTTATCTATTTTTTACTTTTTCTGATAAGGCTGTAGACATGCAGGTGAGTATTTTACCACTTAGACAATTACTTATCCTTTGTCTGTGCAGACAAGGTGGCTTCTGCACACAGTTGGGCTCTTTCACTAGGTTGTATGTCTACAGGAGCTCTGATTGAGGCAATCACTGTGTAATTGTGTGTGGGATAGCATGTTTTGTTTTGAGTTCTATTTCTTACAACATCTGTTATTTTTGGCAGGATCAAGGCAGGGTTTGATAATGCCAAGTCCATAAGAAGATTTTCTTTTCTAGTTGCAAAGGCCTGAGGTTGGCACAGACCCTGGGAAATTTCCCTGTGGGCCCTTTGGGACCTGAAGTGCTAGAGGCTACCTGCAGGCTTCTGGAGATGTGCAGAGTGTAGTGGCCCACACCATTAGCACAGGAGGAACAGGAGGCTCCATCCTGGTACAAGAAACATCCTGCCTTCCTACCCAGTGCTGCTCCCAGCCTGTCACTTCCCTCATCCTAATTCTCTCGGTCCTCTCCATTCATCCCCATGGTAAGCACTCTGTATGATGGGAATCTCCAGCTCTGAGACAAACAATATCTAACTTCATGCTTAGTTGATCACATGTTTAACAGTAAACTCATGTTCTTAAGATAGATTTATTCACAGAGAATTTCTTCATTATCAAACTTATAATTATGATTTTGCATACATTATGCCTGGATCTTATCTTCACAATTTAAAAAATGTTATTGATAATAACTTCTGGAGAATCATTTACTTAGCTTTGTCACAGAAAGGTTTATCTTCCTCAAAATATGATCAAGGGCACTTCACTCTTGCTATTTCAGAAACAGTGTACCTGACTTTCTCAATTTCCTTCTTTCGTTCTACTCTTGTACTATTTAAGGGTGAGTTCAGAACTCAACCTGGACTCTTCCTGAAATATACCTGCTCCTGAATAGTGAGGTCTTGGGGAGGGTGCTGTGTTAGTTTTTTTTTTTTAAATGACTGTGGCAAAATGATAGTGATAATCATTTAAAGAAGGGAAGATATTAGCTCATGGCATGGGGTTTAAGTCCATGGTCTCTTGGCTATGCTGCTTTTGGGCCTGTGGTGAGGCAGACACCATGGTGGGGAGCACATGGTGGAGCAAAGTCACTTGCTGCATGATGACTGAGAAGCAAATAAAAAGGAAGTCCAAGTTCCAATATCCTCTTTACAGGGACAACCCGAAGGACCCAGCTTCTTCCCTCTAGGCTCCAGCTTCTAAAGTTCCACTAACTCCTTGTATGCCACAGGCTGGTAATGAAGCCTTTAGCATATGGGAAGCATTTAGGATCCAAATCTTAAAAGATGAGAATGAAGAAAGAGAAGGAAACGATGGCCTTAAAAGTTATTAATTACTGGCTCAGCAGAAACCCAAGAGCAAAATGAATTACTGGCTTGTGGTCAGAAGCTACAGAGAGCAAAGTCACATACGTGTGTACCGTCACTTGTTTGCTGATGTATTTAAGCAGTCAAGGATAATAGAGGGGTTTATATGCCAAAGAAAAACCTAGAAAAAATGTTAAAAGTGATAAATATAATCCATAGTTTCCTCAGACAGGCACTATAGATACTGATAATTGGAAACAAGTTAGAAAAAGTCTTTAAAAAGGTATATAGAGCAGGAAAAATCATTTTCCCTGAGACATTCTCAACTTGAATCTGAGTCCTTCAGTGTTGAGTCTGTTACAGAACTCCCAGTCAATGGTATCTGATTCGGACTCGAACCAGGGAAAGAAGAAACAGCAGGTGAGGGGACACTTCTCATTTGTGTGCAACAGGGAGAGAAGTGAATACACAGTGAAAGACAGACAGGCTTGAGAGCAGCCAAAGAGACAAACAGGCTTAAGAGAGGTCCAAGGGAAAATCAGCTTACAAGAAACCCAAAGGAAAAGAATATATATTTCAGACTTACCAGTTGTTGGGCATGGGACAGATACCTTCTAAAGGATCTCAAGTGTACATGAAACTTTTTGTTGTATGCTTGATTCCACTGTTTACTCTTCTTTTGTGGAGTTTGATTAAGTGTCTTGAGGATTATGGGCTAGTTGGGATGGCTACCAGGAAACTGCCTTGGAGCAACATTTTAAAATCAAATCCCAAACAGGAGGGAACCAAAAAGCTCCACTGAGCTTGGAACTTGGCCCAGACAAGGGAGACAAAGAAACAACGTAGCTTGTTCTAGCTGCAAGAAAAAATCAAAATTACAGTTCGATCTACTCAAAACACTGTTCAAATATCCCTAGATTCTTGTGGTGTTCAATTGGTTATTCTTCCCTTGACAACAATTGGAAAATCTATAAATAAAGACAGGATATCTAAGGGTTTTGAATATTCTGATACTTGTTGGGTTGAAAAGACTATCCTGAGATAAAACTGATAATGAAAGAAAAAGCATTTAAAGGGCTTTTAGACACAGGAACAAACGCTTCAGTTATTGCCCAACATCATTGGCCTATGGCGTGGCCTCTGGAGGTGGCAACCATAGCTCCATAGGTGTGAGCAGTGTTTCTCACCCTGGTAAAAATACTAAATAGATTTAACCTGGAGGGATACAAAGAACGCCTTTGCTGCCACATGCAATTGACTTGCTTCTGCGTTCCAAATTTATGATCAATTTTTTTTTTTTTTGTCTTTTTCGTTTTTATCGGTACCAGGGATCAAACTCACGACTGCCTGCTTGCAAGGCAGGCGCTTACGCCACTGAGCTAAATCCCCAGCCCCTATGATCAATTTAGAATAGCAGCCACAAGGGTGTGGAGGAGACTTCCTTCAGTGGGTGAGAGAGACATCCTTAGCTTTGCTTTCTAGTCATCAGGGTCTAAAAGCATTGCAGAACTTTGCCTTTAAAAGTACCTATAAATGGTGTAAGGCACAGAGAACCTTCCCTGGCTTGACCTCGCCTGGCGAGGCAGGACCTGCACCTCGGAGTTGGGGCTTACAACATAACCTCCCACATGCTGAGGACTGAACTCTGCTGGGCCCTGCCAAGCCTTCTGATGGCTGGAGCTTGGTGGCACTGCAGCACTGGGCCCACGGCTGCGAAGGTGGGACATGATTCCAGAGGGGTGGGACACGGTTCTGGCCTGCCCGAGCTTCTCCAGTTTTTCCCATCACCTGGGCACACGTTTTATGCATCAGAAGTTTATATTGCATCGGTGCTTGGATCTCTAACAACAGCAGGGCCTCCAGGCCAGAGCAAGAGCACAACCTGCAGATCACCACAGCAATAGAGAGCCCAAGGTGCCTAAATACAAATCCAGGGTTTTTTCTTTATACCTTAACACAAAAATTCCTTATGATCGCCAGATCTAAACATACTTAAATGAGGTTACAATTTAAATTTCAATAAATGTCACGTTGTTGTTAAATTGGGAGTTTTATTAGATCAGGTGACTGTTCTTGAAGGAAATCTAATATACTGTGTGATACAAAGGGCAGGGCTGGCTTTAAGGACCTTGTGAGACTACAAAGGATCCTATTCTTAGAATGACCGCATTTTTACTTTAAGTCTCTGCCTTTATGAAGCTAAAATGACTTATCTCTGTTTGATCAATAAAGCTCAGTTTTACAGTGAGATATGCACAGGAGCACAGCTGGTACCCCCAGTCACCGCAAGCATGTGGGGTTGCGGTCTGGTCTAGGCATTAGCATTTGCTAGTGTTTGGTTTTCTTGATGATAAGCATTCTTCTGCAGTAAGATGAAATCTCAGTGTTGTTATAATTTGCTTTTCTCTAATAACCAGCGATGCTGAGCATTTCTTCATGTGTTTATTAGCTATCTGTACTTTTTTCCCTGTGAAGTGTCTATTCATTCCACTTGTCCATTTTTGATAGATCTTTTATTTTGGGGAAGTTAAGCTTTTGCATTTTTTACATATTCCAAATATTAAATCTCTATCTAAGGATTAGCTGCTAAAAAGATTTTTTCCATTCCACAGGTTTCCTTTTTACTTTGTTGTTTCCTTGCTGTGTAATAACTTTTAATTTGATGTGACCCCATTTTTTGGCTTTGGTACTATTTCCTGTGCAACTAGGTTTCTGTTCAAAAAATCCTTGCCTATGTCTATGAGTTCAAGTGTTTTACCTATTTTATGTTCCAGGAGGTTGCGTTTTTCTGTTGCATTTATTTCTGTGCTCCACTTTGATTTTAGTTTAGTACATGGTGAGAGATTTGAGTCTAGATTCAAACTTCTGCATGTGGACAGTTTTCCAAATACCATTTACTAAAGAGACCATCTTTTCTCCAGTGTGTTTTTGACCTCTTTTGTCAAAAGATCAAACACTGTTGAATGTAACTGCACAAATATTAACTCTCCCATCTGGGCACTAAAATAGAAATTTCCAATGCTTAACCAGTCAACTTTGTGAGTAAGTCAATATAAAATAAAATTATGCTTTTAGACATTTCAACAAAGTATATCATCAGGGATTAGAATTCTTCAAAGAGTTAACAATTTCTGGTTTGGAAATTGCTGTTGTATTGTAAGCCAAGTTTGTACATGCCAAGAGATACGTTAGAGTTAAAGAATGTTGCATTGGATGGCGAAGAAAAATAACTATTTTTATTCGAAGCTTCACAAGAATGAATTCTTCTTGAAGAAAATTTTAAATTAATTTTTCCTTGTGATTGAAGATACAGTGACAATATGCAGAAACAGAAACTATGAAGTAATTTCTGGTACCTCATACAACATTCATGAATTACAGGAAAAAAACAGAGGAGACTTTAGCATGCTATTGAAATTTGTATTTACAGTTAGATCTATGTGTACTGGTATGGATGACGAGTTAAATGGTTTTTTTTTAAGTTTCTTTTTTTATGGGTACTGGGGATCAAACTCATGACTGCCTGCTTGCCAGGCAGGTGCTTATGCCGCTGAGCTAAATCCCCAGCCCCTAGTTAAATGTTTTTAGAGAAAATTTCTGTGTGATACTATATATATATACATATATATTATATATATATGTATATATTATATATATTTTATATATATATGTATATATTATATATATATTATATATACGTATATATTATATATATATTATATATATGTATATATTATATATATTATATATATGTATATATTATATATATATATAGTGAAATAATTGATTAGAAATTGTTGTAATCAGGAGTTGAAAGGAAAATAATTATATACTGGACACATAATTTATATTATTATTTACAACGATCACCCAAGGAGTCAAATACAAAGTAAGTGCAGGAAATCTTTCCATACCACTAATGATCTAAAATATCCAAGCAAAGGTTTGGTTTCCAGGACAATAACCTGCATCAGTTCAGCTGTAAACCTAGAGCCCATGACAATGACCCATGCAAGTCTATCCTATGGATCTGCACTCGGAAAGCCCACAAGTCAGTGATGGAAGCTAGAAAGTCTATGCTAGTGGGGTGAGGATCTGTGCCAGCAAGCTGACGGTTCTGTACTGGAGCCAAGAAGTGATGCTCAAAGTAAGGACCAAAGCTCTGCTGAAAAGTACCACAGCCATCCTCAGTGACAGTGAGGTCCCGGCTCCTCCAATGATGAGAACAGCCAAATGCATATCAGGAAGCCAGTGTGACAAACTTCTCCTGGAGATTGAACAGTACACATCTTCCCCTCTGAAGCCAGGAAGCGATGCTCGAGGTATGACCAGAGCTCCTCCAAAGTGAACCACAGCCACTCTCACCCACAAGGTCCCAAGCTTCTCTGATGATAACAGTTGAGTTTGTATCAGGGATTCCAGCATTAACAAACTCCTCCAGGAGAACCAATAGCCCCAAACAACACTTAGGAGAACCCACAACATTATTCTTTCTCTCCAGGTCTCCTTTTTATGCTGGCAACAGCCCTCAGGTGGGTCATCCATGCTCAAAACCACACTGATTCAGTTCAGCTGGTGTTTGAGTTGACCACCAGTTACAAATCTGCTACAGAAATATATTTCTATGTTGTCCTACTTTGTAATACACTCCGAAGAGTAGTACTATCAGAAAGCTTTTCTCAAATTTAAAAATTATCTGTAACCTTTTATTTACCTAGAGTGATAGATGTTGTTTTCAATTATGTTAATAAAATGGAATTGCTAACACTGTGGATTTTGATGATCTAGCAAATATATTTGCTAAAATGTGAGTCAGATACATAGTAAGCATCTATGTCAAAATACAAGATAAAAAGGGACTGGGGATTTAGCTCAGCGATATAAGCACCTGCCTGGTGAGTGTGAGGTCTTGAGTTTGATCCCTGGTACAAAAAACAATTACATTAAAACACAAAATAAAAAATAAAAAACACTGGACATGTAACTCACTTTGAAAGCCCTTGGTTCAACCCTCAGTGCCACCCCATCCCAAATTTAATCAGAAAAGTTATGACTATTTCATCACATTTGTAATTATTAGTTTTATATCACATAAGATTATGAAAAAAAAACATATTTTTCTCACTTGTAAATTTATGTTGCTTCCTATTTGTTGAAATCATGGTTAGTATATTTTATAAATGAAACAATTTTTTAAAGGAGAAGGTATCAGTTTTACTAACTTTTATGACACCCTTTGCCCTGCTTTTGGAAAGAGGTCCTCTGTTTTATTTTGTACTGGGCTTTGCACCTCATGCCATGTCCTGTGACCTGTCTCCCTAACTGAGCTTCCCTGGAGTGCTTCAGAGCTCACAGGGACCACAGAGCCCCAGGAACCTGGCTCTTGCTCCTGATTCTGTGGTTATTTTGGGAGCATTTTTTTTCTTCATTTTGAGATAAAATTGCATATCACCCACACTATCCTTTCCTTAGCATTTTGGACTTCTCCTCACTTTGATTTGATTCGCTTCTTTCTTTCTGTCACCCATGTGATACAGGTCTGGGAGGCTTCATGGGTAGACGCTGCTTTCATTCTGAATGCACTTGATGGCTGTACTCAGTGTCACTAATTGCACCACTCAAAACACAGTCATCTCTACAGGGTGCTATCTGAAAAGATTTGTGCATTCATAGGAAAGATAATGCATATCACACAACACACAGTAGAAACAACAAAACTGTCATGTTGCAGTTACCACTTCTCAAAAGCTCCTCTTTCATTTACCTAGTTTATCGCTATTTGCTTTCCTCACACAGTCTCGAGCTCTTCTGACTTCCTAAACTATTTAGATGTAGTCTTAAATTTGCCCATTTCAGCCAGCCAAAGGGGCATTGTGAGCTAAAGACCATCTGCTGTTATTGATTCTGCTTCTTATTTCAGGCAAGATTCCTTTTAAGAAATTTCTAGTTTCTCCTAGAAACACATTTCCTCCTAAGCTGTAACACTGCTAAGAAAAGATAGTTCCCATTTTCTTCTTGTCTTTTCCACTTTTCTGTCATTGTTTTTCTTTCAAATTCTGCACTTACTTTCAAAATTTCCTGTTTTTTTACTATTTTATTTGTGCGTTGGGTATTTCATAAATATTTGCATTTTCACCTAGTTTTTAAATAAATATTTTTGCAAAAATGAGCTCAAAATAATTGTTACAATTGATGATTTTCAGGATTGGAAATTATCCAAATGATTTAGTCAATAGCTTCCTTTGATTTTTTCAGAAACGGAAAACTTCATTAATACTCAAATTAGTCATTTTAATCTTGGACGGCTGTTATTATTAGAATTTCCTTTTTATGAGAGGCCAAAATCTGTCTTCTTTCCAGTTTTAAGGAAGACAAAAGGCTTATTTTTAAAAAAAATGTAGAGCAAAATAAAGTCCTCTAATTTTTCAAAATGCTTGGAAGATTTCCATAATCAGAATCATCACAATCTTGTCTCAGAGTGTTTAAGATGGCTATTCATTATTAAATACTGTTTTCACATATTTTAATTATTAGCATTTTTGCATTTTTCATGCAGTTGATTAGAAAGACTTTTGTAGGACGAAGTAATTGCCAATTATAATATTGTTCTATTGCAAGAAGAAGTCTTCATTTTCAAAGTCACACACCTCCAAATGGATCTTTGCTTTTCCAAGCTGACATACTTGCAATATGAACCAAGTGCAGAGTGCTAGTGAGGCTCAAGTTTTGTCATGATTCACTCCTTTTAGACAATTTAGTGGAAAGGAATCAATTCAGTGTTGCTGCTTGTGTTAGATTTCATAACGATATTTGAGCTTTAGAGAAAAATTATGTGGACAGTTACCAAATCATTTGGTCCTCTATTTGCATTTACAGTTACAACCAACCATGGATATAAAATATTCAGAAAGAATCCCATGAAATTATAAAAAGCGGACTTGAAATATGTGCCCAGTACTTCCTTTCTTTTTGGTACTGAGAATCAAGTCAAATCCAGTGTCTCTACACTGCAGTTATATCCCCCGCCCTTTTTAATTTCTTCTTTAGAGACAGGGTCTTGATAAAGCACTGAGCTGACTAGGCTGGGATTGAATTTATCATCCTCTTGCTTCAGCCTTACCTTGCTTCAGCCTTCCAGAGTGCTGGTATTACAGGCATTCACTACTGCATTTGGGTATTGAGGACTACATTGAATCTGCACTTCTGAAGTGCAGGTTTCATATTAAATACTATAAGTAATCTAGGGATAATTTAAAGCATACGAGAAGACACCATTTTAATGTAGAGGCCCTGAGTATTAGACTTTATTTATGGAGACCTCTGAACCAATCTTTCATAGACATCACTGTACTCTGAAGTTTCAAAGATAACGTAAGTAGGAGGATAAAATCAGTATCTACCAGGAAGACTTTATGTGCAGCTCAAACTTCTGACTGAAAACAAAGGCAGCAGGAGCTGGCTCAGAAGGTAGGACAAGGGTCCATTGCGCTGACAATCAGCAGCAGGCATCCCTCACCCTTCCCAGGGGCTAGACCCCACAGCAGTACACACAGTTGTCAGCATGGAGGTCCAAACCCGTCTTCTCCTCGGATGCCAGCTTTGCTACAGACAAATGTGCCACTCCTCCTCTTGCCCCAGAGCCAGGAACTCTAAGCACAGCCTCTATGTGGTGCATGCTCTCATGAATATGAATGTTTAGAAGATTGTGTATTCAAATATATCCACTGAAACATCATTTTACTGATTTTATTTGAAGATAACTTTGGTTCACAAACTAGCAGTGCAAGAAGCCTAATGTGCATTTCACCCCTTTCCCCCTCCCCCTCTACAAAACAAAAGAGCTGTGGATTTTCAACAATTTGGGATGCAGAGAAAATTGTTAAGTTACAGATTTATTTTGTCTAATTAGCAGGTTCAAATCCACCAAGGCAATTCATATGGTCATCTAACCATAGTTGGGATTAGTAGGCAATACAAATGAATCTTCACTTTGACATTATGATTATTATTATTATTGGTTTTTTTTTTTTTTTTTTTTTTTTTTTGTACTGGGGATCAAACTTACGATCTCATCTCATGCTCGCCATGAAGGCACTCACACCACTGAACTAAATCCCTGGCCTGACATTATTTTTCTTAAATACAACATTAACATGTAACTTTAAATCTCATGCTGAAAAACTATCAGCGTAAAACATTGATTCAGAAGATCATTACTAATAGTCGCTTCTTTCCTGAAACTATCTGACATAGCTATTTTAAAGTTAAACTAGGGCCAATTTACAATAATGTGTTTTTATAAATATATATTCAGAGTTAATCGAACATACTTATCAGGTTGAAAACTCATAGGAAAACTGGATAGATAAATATAATTCTTCAAAAAAATATCAATGTGTGAACTCTCTCCCAGGAATAAGTGTAACACTTGAAAACTTCAGTAATTCTTGGTTGACTGAAATGATTTAAGTGTTAGAAGGACTTCCACATAATCCATCCTTTAACACTTTTTATGTGATTACCATCTTTGGAGCTTCAACTATTAGTGTTTCCTCTCAGTTTCAGACTGAGTTTCATCTGCTTTCACTCTCCCTTTGAAAGAAGTCATGGTCTCGTTCGCTCCAAGGTACTCATCAAGGACATTCATCACTTTTGGAGATAATATTCTAGATACAAACAGAGAAAAGATTATTTTTTTCTATTAAGAACCTTAAACTGGTCCAAGAGACTACTTTGTAAATTTCGATCACCTACATGACACCACAACAGAGAATTCCACACCTGACTCCATGGATGGATCACAGTCAAAATGCAGACACGCTAAGAACACTGTATAAAGTTCCCTTTGAGGTATGTATATAAAGTGTAACTGAAATATAAGTGGATTTCTGGTTTACACTCAGGTTTAATCTCTAAGAAATCTCGTTACGTTTACACAAAGGTTCCAAAATCTAAAGAAATCTGAAATCCAAAGTCGTCCAGTGCTTAGCATTTTTGAAACTCTATGTGTGTGTGTGTATAGAGCAGAGAGGAACATATGGCAAAAGTTTAAGCTCTGTAATCAGATAGAAAACGTTGGTTTGCGACCTTGTTCCCACACATATTAGCTACTTAACCTCACAAAAATTACCCTTTGAACCTTGGATTCTCTAAATGTGGTAAAATGTATGCAGAACCATCAGCACAGTAACTGGAACATGTTGGACACTCTGTAAATGTTAGCTGTGGTTTTCAGGCTGAGCAGTCTACAAATACACAGAACTCACTGCATGGTTCTCATAGGAGCATGGAGGAACGGGTTCCTTAAGTGAATGTGGAATTGGCCAGTCAACTTTTAGCACCACAGTCAAGTTTTTTACATTTCTTCTCAAAATAGAATTCTACCTTAGTCAAATTACATTGACTAAAACCAAGTGAGCAAAGTAATGTACAACAAACCCAAAGCCTCCCAAATAATTTGTGTGCTATTTGTTTTTGTGTTGGAACAAATAATGTGTGCTCTGAAGGGTTGCTAAGTTTTGTCAACATCTGAAATAAGAAACAGGTACAGTAGTTCAGTAAGCTGTCCTTGTGCTACCAAATCCCTTTCCTCATTAAAAAAATATGAAGTTGCTTTTCTAGATCAATGAAGTAGTGAAGGTTGGACAATTTATTTACAACCAAAAGGAAAGTGTGGCCATTCATAACTTACTGTTTAAGGATCATTGCAAAATATATGAATCTGGGGAGCATGAGGTAAACTTTTTCCTCCAAAATAGCATTGAGAATTTTTTGGGCCACGTGCTCCTGCTCCATGATAGGTAACAGAAATGGATGCCTGGAATAATAATAACAAAAGACTTATTATCAGAGTAGTATTTTTTACAGTCATCACTGGGCATCAATTAGTAGCTTTCAGAGATGGAATTATCATAGACAGCTAAAACTAGTGAAAAAGGAATGGTTTACTGGTTTCTCTTATGGTTAACATTGGTATCAATGCTACTGTATTTAACTTTCTCTAATTAATCTTGACTTTTAATTTATTGATCTGTGTGATGACCTGAACATATGGAAGCAATGGGATTTAGCTTGTTTTGTATCTTTCTTCCCTCTGTTAATTCCAAACATCAAATGATTGGATAGCATGAAGCAAACTTGCAAAAATTATTTTACCAAAACAATCTTTTGAGCGTGTGTAATATTATCTTTTAGGGAGACCACTGTTATAACATTGAGGAGAAGTAGCTGTTTGTGGGATTAATAGCCATTGAAATGAATGAGATTATAAATCCCACAAGGTATTCTTTAACATTTTATATTTTTACATTATTGTCTCAATTATTTGAATCATTTTTCTTTGAAAAATTCCATTTACCTTAATTCATTCTTGGTAACTGATCAATTACCAGTAATTGCCAATTTGTCTTTTTTTTTCCTACTAAAATTTCTTTAGAACTCTAGCCTAAAGGTCTCCAACATTTGTTTATGAATACAATCTCCATGTTAGTTTTTTTCTTTCATTATTCATTATTTTTAGATTACTAATCTGTCCTTTTCGGGAGACTTCCTTGTCAGTTTCTATTGGACCTTGAATTTATAAAAGCTGTCATTTAACATCACATTCTTCCCTAAATACCATTGCTGGCTGGTCACTTCCTGCTGCAACCTTGGCAGTCTAGCTGTCAAAAGCACCTAATTATACTTTATCAACAATTAGCACATAATCATACTTTACTATCAGTTCTTACTGATATGGTTGTTTTGTAATAATATTATAAACAAAGTAAGTAAAACTATGTACATAAGAATAAATATACATATATATATACATAATACATTGAGATAAAATATGTATTGTGTGATTTATAAAAATAACGTATGTGCTAATTTTTCTTATCAATTTATATAATCAATTACTTTTCACAGCATGCTTTCACTGATTTTTGCTGAGTTCTTGTGTTACATATATTCTATTGTATAAACATGCTGTTTTGTTAATCCATTCATCTGTCAATGGATATCTAGATTGTTTTCTACTTTAGTTATGAGTGATCTTTATAAACATGAGTTAGAATTTTACAGGGGGCCATTTGTTTTTAGTATTTCTTATAAGGTGGAGTGATAGTAACAAATTCTATGTTTGATTTGTCTTCTTTTTTGACATATGATTTTGATTGCCTGACAATATTTTCTTTTAACACTTCAAATATCTCAACTCATTCAGCCTTTGGCTTCCATTGTTTCTGTTGAGAAGTCAGGTGTTAACTGTACCCAAATTCGTTGTATAAGATTAGATATTTTTTTCTCTTGCCATTTTGAATATTATTTTTTAATTTCTGTATTTCAAAATTTTGTATATATGTCTGGTATATATGTTGGAGAACCACGTATGTTTATTCTATTTGGAATTTATTGAGTTTCTTGAATAAATAATGATTTACATCAAATTTAGGAAACTTTCAAATATTGTTTTTTGGTATATTTTTTTCTTTTGCCTTACCTATATTCTCTGTTTCTAGTCCTCTTACCATATAAATGTCTACAATTTAACAATGTCCCAAATTTCTCTGAAGTTCTGTTTTTTTGTTTTGCTTTTTTCCTTTTCTCCTGCTTGCATCTTCAAGTTCACACAATCTTTTTTCAACTAGTTCACATCTGCTGAGTTTCTCTAGTGAATTGTTTATTTGTTATTGTTCTTTTCCATTTTCAAATTCATGTTTTATACTTTTTACCTATTGATATTTGATGAAACATTTAAACCGTATTTTCTTTTCATTTTTTGAACATGGATTCCTTTATGTCTTTGAATATACTTAAATAGCTCTTTGAATTTTGCAACTCCAAAACCTATGTCCCCTTAAAGGTACTTTCTATTTTCTGTTTTTTTCTGGTCATGGTTCATACTTTCCCGCTTCTTTGTATACCTTATAAATTTTGTTAAAGTGAACATTTCCAATAATATATTTTAGATAGTGCTCTCTCTTGCTTGTTTAGTGACTTGATTGGATTACTTCAGTGAGGTCTGTTTGCTAGTCATCGGAGATGACTGTGGCTTCAGTTGATAATCTTTTACTGTTCTCTTTTGTGTCTTCTAATTAAGCTTCTGGCTGCTATATTCCTCATATAACACCTAAATTCTAACCTCCACAATTTGCTAATTGGCTGTTATTTTTCCTGAAAATATTATGTTAATAGTCTTATCTAATTGAAGTCAGGTCCTGTGGCAGGAGCAGAGGAGATGCTAGTCTCTGAGACTGGCTTTGGGCTTCACATGATAGAGCCTATGTCATGGCACAGGAGATGCAGTTATAATTCTGTACTAATTACTTCACCCATATTGGCTTCATAAATCAAGATAGAAAAGTTGCAAGTGGATGACAGGTACCATTTCGCTGCCACCATCCTGTGTAGATTTCTCATGGCCCAGATAAGATTTGGTGATATTAACTGTCTAATAAATCTACCTAAAATAATTCTTCTATCTTAGGAGCTTTGGAACTGACACTTCAGTAGCGAGCTTATTGGAGCTGCTCTCTTAAAACAAAGAACTGATATGGAAAGAGAAACTGCTTCTTTTATCTATGATTACTCCCCAGTTTTTTCCTGCCTCATGGAAACTGAGGAATAAATTTCTGTCTGTCTGAGCTTATCTACTCTGTACAGTCTTCTACTGCTAGGAGTTATTGAAAATGAACTCTGTCAGTGCTCGTCTATGTTAAACTACTTAAAATAGCCTTGGAAAGGTGGAAATTGCCCCTTGATTGCCAAACCCACTGAAACAGCTATGCCCAAGGCACAGAAGCAATATTACCTCAAATGCCATGGCCTTTCAGTATTCTGACTGAGTTTCCATAGATTTTGTTGTATAAATGCTTATCAACTTTTGGCATATCTTTTGGTCATTCTGAAAGATTTTAAATTCTGAAAGATCTTTGCTAATTTTGACTTATTTAGTAGATGTCTCTATGGAGAAAATTTTTCACTCTATATTCTGTCAACTTTTTGCCATCTGCTTTGGAACTTTCTATTTAATTTTATAGCTCTATTGGACTCTGAGTCTATAGTCTTTTAGTCACCTCTTTTGGTAGCTGTCACTATTAAAATGTGGCTGATGTGTATTACTTGGAGGGCATCAGTTCCTTTTCTAACAATTGTAATAACTATACTAGTCCTCATATTAACTTGGAAAGTGCTGATATTTCATTTACTTTCCAGTTCAAATTGTTCAAGGTAAATCTAACATTTGTAACAAAATACCACTCTAACATTTCCTTATATATATTAATCCTACAAAACATTTTTTCTTTGGGGATGTTTTTACTTTAATTTCCTTTGGTAGCTACTTTAATGGTTTAATAGTTAACTGGTTTAATTTGTTTATTATCCTGTGATATTCTGATTAGCATTTCAGGTAATGACCACTCCTTAAATTTCGTATCATTATTTTTAAGTTAAATAAATTTATTAATTTCATATTTGTTGAATTTTTTTAACTACATTAATCATTTCTATTTTGTTTTGCTTTACCAACATATTTCAAAACTTCAAAATGATAAAATGATATGCTTATATTAGATGACTTTTATAAAAGCAAAGATTGTTGCAAGAGTTCACTTACTTGGTTGTACAGCCCTCAAACATTCCAGTATTGAAAAAAAAAGGGCAGATGATGGTGGTTTTAATCTTATTTCCCTTTATCTTGCCTAATTCATAGAAGAGAGACTCCGCAAAACCAAAGGCTGCAAATTTACTTGCACAATAATCTAGAACAAAGTAAGGAATTATTAATTATAGAGTTAACAATTCTTGAAATTATAAAAAAAGAAAAAAATCCTCCTCCTTTATTCAACTCATCCCTGGAATTATCTTGTTGCTAAAATTTAGGCAACCAAACAATTCAGTTTGTCTCCACACTACACAACCGGTGAAAAGAAGAAACCATTGCAATTTCTGTTACTCCAATATGACCAGTGAACAAATAAGCATATTCTATTTTTTCAAAGAAGGATTTCCATCTTCCTCTACCACTATACAGTATGAAAATAGAAGGGAACTCTTGAAAATAGTCAGATCCAAATGTTCCAAGGTTTACACTGGGACAAAAAGACCTTCTGTGTTTCTTGTAAGAGTTCTAATTTGTGGATGTTATTGACTAGGGAATGAAAAGGTACAGGATGAAGTCAGGCACTGACCTGATAGTCCACGAATACCAAACAGTCCTGCCGCACTTGAAATACAGACCAAGTGACCATGGTTAGCTTTAACCATGGCAGGAAGGAAGGCTTTATAAGTCTGGAAGATAGAAATATACTGTGTCATTATTTCATCCATTTATTACTTTCTTTAGTAAGAATATGATGAATTTGCTAATTCATTTAACAAATATTTTAATAGTCATATGTGTTAAATCTTGTGACAGTACAAAATTAGGAAGCAAAGAGCCACTACTTTCCAGGAGTTTAGGTGTGTTCATTTGTAAGATATGTGATTTTTTTTCCCTTTGGAAGAAGTTCTATTAATTGACTCAAATGAGCATTTAACATTTATTGAAATCTTAACATTTAGATTTTATATTGCTCTGAATTCTTTCATATGGTTTCCCACTATTTGTATTAAAATTTAATTTCATTTTTGCTTTCCAGACTTTACCATGAATAAGACTTTCCTTACCCTAGAGGGTTACAGAACGGGGAAATTGCTCAAGGAAAAATTGAATTTCAATGCAAGATAAACATACCTTGTAAGTAAAGTACATGTACTTTGGAATTGTTTATTATGATTTACATTCATAACTTTCTGTGAACTTCACTCATTCATCTGCAAGCATGACATTAATTCTATTTTCTAAGTCTCCATGCCATGAGAAAATAATTTTATTTCTTTATCCTGCACTTTGTAGGTCCTTAGGTAAATTTCCCATTCTCTATTCCCTGATACTACTTTGTTTCTTGAAACTTGTTCATCAATAATGATCAAACTCTTGGAAACAAGGCAGAGGTGATTTCATTCTAGGGCACTGTCTGCTAAAGTTGGATGAGAGTCATCTCCTTTGTGGGAGATAAGACTTTGGTTATGATTAAGACCTAGATGTTTCACAGTTCGTACGCTTAGAAGGTAACATGCAGAAAACTATTCCGTGTAGTCTTCTGTTCTACTATAAAAGATAATATCAGAGTTAAGAGTTTAGGAACCTTAGGTCAACGTTGCTTTCCCTAGGAGTATATAAATCCAAATTCTCTTATCATCATTTTGTCAGCTGTATCATTCTGCTGGCTCTTCCATAAGTGATTTTAATAAAATTTTGACAACTCTCACCATTTGAGGATTTGCGATTTTAACAATGTCAGAATTTCATATTACTAATCAATCTCAGTTCATCAAAAAGAATAGTTTGTGCTGTTATTCTTTGATTGTGTATTTTTTATGCCTAACTCCTGTAACCTGAACAACTATTTCTAAGATAATATGCAGCATATTTAGTGTTAATTGCTTACTGTTTGAAATTCTGTATCATTTATATCCTTTTTTCTGCTTTGCTTTTTAAAATAATAAGAATTTAATATTTATGGTTTTAGAAAATCTGCCCACATGTGCTCACCTACAGAGAGCAGTCATGAGAGTGAATAATATATTTGCTTTCAAATGTATTTGCTAACCTTGTCCTATAACTGCTGAACTAATGGGTGAGTGTCTTCTTTTTGGGGGACTGTTGACCTCTTTTGACATGTCATGTTCAAATACAGTGGCAATTGTTGCAATTATTTCTTGTGATCATGACATCTGCATCTCTCAAAATTAAAAACCGAGAACTCTTATTGCACTAGTTGTGACCATAGGCTAGGTAGGAATGACAAGGGCTGGTTGTTATCTTTCAAAACAAATGTGAAGGCTCTGGAGCCTGAGTTCCAGAAGGCCTGTCTCAGGGACCATGTAACAGACCTAGTGAGGTGTAGACAAATACATTCCTGGCAAGGGTATCTGTGCAGTACCTGCATTTGTACTTGCTTTTGAACTGAAACTGAATTTGATACTAGTTTCCTGTGTTTTCAGTTTAGGAACACTTTCCCTCATATAAAGAAAGTGACTAGATATTATCAGTGGTCCTCCTTTATCCATAAGGAATGCATTCAAAGACCTCGATGAATGCACGAAACCATTCATAGTAGTGAGTACACAGTACCCTAAGCATATGTGGTAGTTTTCTGTACGTGCACATATGTGATAAAGCTTAATGTATAAATTAAGAGTAGTGATAGATTAACAATAACAATTAATAGTAAAACAGGCCAGCTATAATAAAATACTGTAATAAAAGTTATGTGAATATGGTCTCTCTCTTCTCTTAAAATATATCTTGTGGTATAAATCTTAGCAAATCTCAGCATATCATTTTTGTCCTTCTTTACCAAGTGAAAAACTTCTGCCTTTGCACCTAAAAGACATTACAGCTTGTCTTTGGCATAGCTGAATTGTTAGCATCATTACACTTGTACCTTGCAGACATCATTAAATGAAATGAGTTACTTACAAGAGTTGTGACACCACAAGAGTTGTCTGATAGCTCAGCTACTAAGGGACTGGGAAGTGGGAGATACATGCATGGTGGGTGCTCTGGACCAATGGGTGATTTATGTCTTAGGAGAGACACAGTGGTTTGGTGTGAGAGTTCATTCTGCTATTCAGAATAGCACACAATGTACAATTAGGAATGATTTATTTCTGGAGATTTTTATGTATTGTTTTCAAAATATGGCTGACCACAGGTGATTGAAATTGCAGAAAGTAAAACCAGATAGATATCAGAGAACTACTGTCCAAGAGTTCATTTGTGTTCTCAGCCTTGTGTATGAGAGCAGAGCTCTTTAGCAAACATTTGGAAGAGAGATCGGTCAGAGAAACCTTTATTTATCTTTACTGGATGGATGTCTATTGTTAGGAATATTTCAACTTTTTAAAAGTATTTTTAGTATTTGGGAAGCTGACAGGGATTTACATGTGAATTGCCCATAACCAAAGTAAATGTGTGAACAAATCAGTCTTGTTTGATAACTAGTACATATAATAAAATCAAACAATTTTATTATGTGTAGGATGTAATGCATAAAAACAACCAAATTGTTTGATTTTATTTTTATGTATTTATATGAGACTTTTTCAGAGAAAAAGCTAATGAACGAACTTATGTTTAAAAATGTTTCCAGACTACAATTGTATATATTAGATGTCGTGGTTACACTTTCACACTGGAATGAGTTACAAAAGATGTACTATTTTGGATTTTCATTTTCTCAAAGAGTTTAATCCTTAAAGAATTATTTGAGCTTTTTCTGTTACCTGTTATCAGTAGTGCCTGATTTTCAGGCTAGGCGGTGCTTTGATGTAATGATAAATCCTCTAACAGGTAGAGGGAGCAGAAAACCTTTACACTGCTGTCTTACCTATTTTTTCTTCTTGATGAGACAAAATACCTGACACCAAAGTTACAGGAGGAAAGGCTTATTTTGCTGACAGTTGGTAGACCTTTCAGTTCACAACTGGTTGGCTCTAAGCGGCATGGCAGACAGGCATTGCAGAGGAGGAGCAATTCAGGGCAGGCAGAAGATTGTGAAGTAAGAAAGCTGCGACAGTAGCTTCTTTCTGTCCCTTTTATAATCTACCCACCCTTAGGCAGGCAGCGCTCATACCCAGACGTATGCCAAATCAATCAGGGGACCTGAACAGTAATCACACACCCTTAGTTCCAGCATCACACACTCTAGATCCGGTCACCTCTGAAAAAGCCACACCTATGACCCCATAAGGCTTTGAAGGGACAGCTTGACACAAGCTATAACAAATGCCTCTGGGACATTTTACAATCTAGATACTGCACCCATGTACTTGGCTGTGGTGTTTTCTTCATTATATACTTTGAGCTCACATACATTACATGTGCATATTTTAACAAAATCTATATTTTGGAGACAAACAATGTGTCTTTTTAGATTCTTACTGTGAAAAAGGAAACACTAAAATGATCACTAGGAAAGGCAAACTAGGAAAGTGAGAAATAGCATCATGTAGTTTTACAATTATATTTTTGTTTGTTATTTCTATGTTTTAAACTCGATGTAAATAACCGAAAAGATTTTCCTCCATTATTTATTTCCTTATTTAGTACATAAGTAAAAGCCACTATAAAACACCCAAATAGACCAATCTATAATTTTCCTTCACAATTCTTTTTACTGTGTTTTTAGATAAATGCATGATGAGAAATTCAACACTAATAATTTTGGGTTTTCTTATGAAAAAACAAAATGAAGGATCTCAACCACTAGAAAGATTTTATCAACAATCAGAATTTCATTTGAGTATTTTCTAGAATATGGAAAATGTGGTCAAATATATCTCCCATGCTATACGTATAATAACAATTTCTATAACTCTATATGTGCCTTGGATGAATTTTTCCCTCAAGATTGTCACTTGTATGTTTGGCAAGTGAATAATAAATCTGTTATTTGTTAAAATTTTTGATTGATGACATAATAAGAATTATTTCAGAAACAAAGCCTGTAAAGCATATTAACATCTGAGGGAACAAGTATTTTGTATCTACTTTAGTAAATGGTTGTTACTAATACAATATTAAATTTTGAAAATTTGTGAGAAATTCTTGGGTACCTATAACATTCATAAAATGTTTAAAATTCATTGAGAATAGGAGTTGAGTTACCAAGCACAATTTTGGTGTTTCTTGTAAAATTTCAACTAAGATGATAAGTCCGAAGTTTTATATACCATAAATTTTTGCATAATGATAAAGTTAACTATATTTTAAAGTTATTACTAAAAGCTAACAGCTACCTGTATCTTTGTGTATGTTTAAGGTCATACACATATATACATATGAAAATTAACTAACAAAAGAAAGTTATGATGAAATCAAGAGATCTTGTAGTTTAAAATTGGTCTTGAAATGTTCGGTGTGTAAGAGATATTAAAAGTTCAATCTTTATCTGTGAAAAGATAAGAATCTTTGCTCTCTGTGCAGACTACACAGGTAAATAATAATATAATAATCATAATTATTAAAGGACTTCAGATTTTTCATATGCGACAAGTTTTAGTTATCTGATTTAACTATTCAGTAGCATAATTAAAGTAGGTAGGGCTCAAGTGCTCAGAGTTAGCTACAGAATCTGTTTAGCCTATAGGACTGCTGATACAGTTGTTCTCGATACTACAGCGAGATCAGTTCCAGGACTCCTTGCACAGGCTACCAATATCCAAAGATGCTTATATAAAATAGTGTTCTCTGTAACCTACGTAATCTTCTGATTCACTTGGCATCATTTCTAGATTATTTGTAAGACCTAATTCAATAGAGTTGTTACAGTATTATTTTGGGAACAATGAGAAGGAAAATATATACATGTTCACTATGGGTGCATTTTATGTTGAAATATTTTTATCTGCAGTTGGTTGGATCTGTGAGGGGCACACTATGGAGGGCTGGATTGTGGAATCAATGAGGGACACTTAATGTGGTTTAGTGTTCTATTTTCTAATTGATAATGTGGAAGTTCTTTGTCTTTCTTCTGGATCTAAGTAGTTAAGAAATTATACTTATGCAAGCAGGATAGAAAGCTTTTTGAATACTCTTTAATCCAAATGATATTCCCAGAATCCAGGGAAAAATTCTTATGGGAAACCTGAATTTAGATTATAAATGGAGTAATTTATCAAGTGAATGTAAAAATTATGATAATCATAGTAGTTGGAATTCAAGTTAATCTTAGTAGACTAAGCTTAACAAAATATATGGAATGAAATTTGACTTATCTAACCATCAAGAATCTACAAACAATCAAGTCATGTCATGTATTCAATGAAAGATTTTCATGGCCTTTGTCTATAGACCTGCCATTGGCCAGACCTATTATAATGATTGTGAGATTCTTCATTTTTTTATGATGTTGCACCTATTTACAGCCTTCTGTTTGCCAGGACATAACCAAAAAGCTTGATAAGGCAAACAGGTTGTAAATGTGTCATTTGATCATGGATAATAAGCCACTCCTGAGGGGCAATGGCTGAAGTTTACATGTAGAAGCAGTGGTTGTCAAGCTGCCTTCCCAGGAAATTGGAGTGATATATATTCTGTGGCTCACAGGTCCCTTCCATCTCACAGGTAGTAAGGGAGGTCATTTCCCACAGGACCAGAAACCCTGGTAGGTCTGAAGGACATTGAAAAAAAAAAAGAAATCTATTAACTGCCTGGCATAGACATATTCTTTGAGTTTGTCTTCCTAGCTTTGGAACAGCTGAGCTAATCAGAGCATTACGAAATTTTTTTTTTAAAACTTCAAATTCTAAAAGTGAGTGAAGATTCCTTTTATCATCTTCACATGGAAGCTGATTCTTTGATTCTAGTGGCTGCCCAGAAGCATCTTTCTAGTTTTGCTGATTTATACCAAGACAGCTTATATGTATTTGTTAATATTGTATAAATTATTCAAGGCAGACAACAGGACTTACATGTAACATAAAGGTACAAGGTTAATGACTGTGTGAAGCCTGCAGAATGTGAAAGGGCTCCTAGGTGAGTCAGGAGAAAGCATTCTTGTTAAAGAGAGAAGGGCTGGTGGCAAGACTCTCAGATGAAAAAGCTTGGCATGTTCTGCATTTAATCAAGATATTGGGAATGGAGTATGGAAAGTGAAAGGAAATTAAAAACATGAAGGATGAGAGACAGATTGGCAGATATGGCCACATCATACCAGGGCCTACAATTCACGACAGGTGACTGTATGTTATTCTAAATGCCTTTAGACATCCAGGAATATTTTTGAGCTGGACAGTGAAGTGATTTGATTGTGTTGAAAGGATCTCCTCAGTCTCACATATACCCCATGAAAATCTGTTCGTGAGAGATGAAAACTGCTTGAACCAGAGACTGAGAGCAGTGATGGAAGCAAGTACGCTTAAACACATTTTGCAGGGAGAGATGAGATGTTCGTACTGATGGAAAAGGAAAAATCAAAGGTGATTTCTGGGTTTATGAATTGATAACAATTGGGTGCATCCAAGCTCTACTTACTAAAAGGAAAAGATTTGAAGTGTGGTAGTTTCAGACAAGAAATCAATGGTTTTCACGAATTTTTATGGAATACTTGCTATATACCAAGAACTTTGTGAGGTACTCAGTTTGTAATTGTTAAAATAGGCTTGTTGGACTGCAGTGGGATTTCCCATTTTCTTTCCAGTTACCGTGAAAGAAGATCACGGAAATAGTTCTGAGGACTGAGAAGAATAGATGGGAATGTTGCGTGGAAAAATACATTGAAAGCAAACCCATTCCAAGCCTCAGAGCCTCAGAGAAACGGAGGAACAAGGAACTGCCTTCCCCATCATTCCCCGTATGTCCTGCAGTCCTGTTTCTGGTCATCGGTATCGCCTGCGTGCTCCACCCACTGCCGGTTCCTGTTCTTTCTTCCTTCCCATTGGAGATGACTCTGGAAATCTCAGCCTCCCCCACCTCTTGCCCACTCTTTAGGGTTGCAATGCCATGGCCATAGTCTCTAAGCATCTGTGGCTATTTAAATATTTATGTAAATGAATAAAATGACATAAAGTTAAAAGTGGTCCCTTAGCCCCACCAGTCACATTTCAAGTGCTCAATAGCTGTAAACATCTAGTGTTTGCTTCATTGGAAAACAGATGAAGACTATTTCCATCATCAATGACAGTTTGTCATAGAGACATTCCAGAATCATAAATTCACTATTTTTCTCCTAAAAATATTCTTTTTGTCCTTTCCCACTTCTTCACTTTGCAAGCTTGAGTTACCACTTACCAATTAACTGAGCTTGGGGAATTTACTTAAACACTTTGGGATCCAGCTTTTTTATTTTTAAAATGAGAATTTAATGCCATCATGGCTTTCAATGCAGTTTAAGAGCCTACTATACAATATGTACTCAATAAATGTTGCCTTCATCTCCTTCCTCATCCAGTCTTGATGTACCTAAATTATTTCTCTAAAAATAGCCACAACCTCAAAACTCTTTGTTCACAAGGGACAAATTAAATCTCTCTTGTAGGAAGATATCTGAATGGCTTAATAACTTTCAGACTCAAATTGGAGACAGTACAAGAGAATTTTGCTGAGAATTTGGAATAGGGCAAGATCAGGAAAAATCCAGCTGGGTGTCACAGGGTGAAACTCAGTGAGGAAGAGATCACACCAGTTTATCAATAGAAAACACTCATGTAATACATTTATAGAAATTCATGGGAGTTTCATGCCTAGCAGTTAAAGAAAAAAATTTACCCAGAAATGAGAGATGGCGTTGACAGAGAGTGATCTTTCCATCATGTGGTCCGGAGTGTCCAGGAAGAGCTTCCCTACCACAATGCCAGCATTGTTAATGAGGATGGTCACATCTCCAACGTCTTCTCTAACCTGTTCAGAAGAGAGGCAAGCATAAACCAACAGAGGGGTGCGTTTTGATATTTATGTTTTCAACTCATTGTTTTTTCTTCATTTTATTCAGATACAAATTATGCACCCTATAATGATACTACCATCAGCGACGCTACCATTTATATAACGGTAATTCCAAGATTATATTGTCTAGTGACATAGTAGCCCGCTTTGTTAGTAAATGTGCTTTGTGATAAAATCACCTAGCAATACACTTCTCAGAATGATCCCTGTCATTTAGCCATACATAATTTGTTGTTTTGAAATTGTTTTATCTTAGATAAAGTAGTATAGAAGTTTTAAAGTAATTTTATGATTAGAAATTTTTCAAAAGCACATTTTCAATTGTGTTTGAAAACTTCTTGATTTTTATGTGGAGATGATTTGCTATGCGTCTCAGTATATTTTCTTTGTTGCCTGGTTCTACTACGTTCTGGCTCTTTCTCACTGGGTCATTTAATGGCAGTGAGGAAAGAGCAACACTGTTTCCCTGTGCACACCTGCGCATCTTCCTTCAAATGGCAGTTAGTTTTTTGTCCTCAGGAGTCTGGTTACTTCTGTAGGTGACATTTCCCTCTGCAGATACAAGGGATGCATTCCATCTTTCTAAAGCTGGAACCATTCTTAGAATGGAGGCATCTCATGCATGGATGTGTTTCACCTAGTGCTCCGCGATACCGTGCACTTCTGCCAAAAAGTCTGTCTCTTGTGTAGTTATGACCTGTGACTAGTATTCCCCCAGTCTCCACAGCTGTGCTGCTGTGCCCCACTTTGTCCATTCTTGTCCCTTTTCTCCTGAATATCTCACCTTTCAAGTCTGCACAATCCACAAATTACCATGAGCTCTGTTTGGAAAAAATGTGCTTTAGGAAAAACCAGAGGGGCTATTTTTCTCTCTTACCAGTTTGTTTCAAATTATTTGCTAAATGCAACCCAGGAGTAAAGCATGAGGCATGTTTAAACATGATTCACAGTGTGTGTGA
Source organism: Cavia porcellus (assembly GCF_034190915.1). Taxonomy (NCBI): domain Eukaryota; kingdom Metazoa; phylum Chordata; class Mammalia; order Rodentia; family Caviidae; genus Cavia; species Cavia porcellus. Next base: position 73,587,871 of record NW_026947494.1, on the reverse strand, counting down.
TGGCAGTTATGAAAATTTGTTTCTTTGTTTTCAAGCAAAAAGCACTGGCTGCTGTGACCTGATTTTCTAATTCACTGTCCGTTCATTGCTATGCATTCATCCTGCCATATAACACAGACTGGAGAGATTAGGTAACTATTGCTACTGATGTAATTAAGAAAGAGATGAGAAAGGAAGGGTGGATATTTGCTGCACTGATGTCGGAATTAATCTCCTCTGTTCTGGAGAAAGACAAGACCAAGGAACATATCTCCAAGAGGCAAAATAAAACAGAATAAAGTCAATCAAAACAAGAGTGTAATTGACACAGGATTCCAAAACATGGTACTAGGAAATCAATAATGGTTACCACAGTGCCTTTTGTTGTCTTCAAAATAACTGCCCATATCTTCAGACATAGTAAATCAAACAAAACAGAAACAGAAACGAACCAAAAAAAACAAAACAATGACTGCAATACAGAACTTCAAAAGCAAGATAACTGTAAATCCAAAATGGCTACAATAATTCTGCAAGAACTTTAAAAGTAGGGTGTTCTGTTGGCTTCTGGTGATAGAACAGGCAAACACAGCTTTCAGTTCTGGACCAACAAACAGGATATATGGGCTGAGAAGGAGAAAAGGAGACAGGATCTTTGGTTTGTTTGTTCTCAAATACTCAAGAGAACCCCAGCAGTTGCTATTAACCAGTTCCAGAGCTCTGAGGCTTAGGGACACCAGAGCCACGGAGAATTTTATATAGGTCATGGGCTTTCCTTTCCACTGTGCTCTAGAGGCGATTTAAGCAGACTTTATCTCAGTTTATAGATGAACAAAGAGCCTCTGAGCAATTAACATCCTGTTTTGCAAGGAATGACAGCAATTCATTTGTATTCTGATATGAAAGTTGTTCTCACTCAAATTTACCATTGTTCCATAACAAAATTATTTGTAGCAAACAAATCTTATAAATCCCAGTGGTTGATTAGACCTGGAGATTTGGAAATAAAGTGTGATGTTGATTATTTTCAATAGAAACATTTATTTGTATATGGACTTTCTCCACTGTAGATGAGAATGCTATCTCAAATTAATTTTGGAAAGTTAATTTTTATGCTCCATCAGAATCTTGTCATTATTCTTCAAGCTTCCTATAGAATTTGAGAATTTCGATAATGCCTGTAGTTTGCTGAAATGTTTACATCTAAAAGTTGCTGCCAGTATTTGGTTTTCTTGGGAGCTGATGAGTAATTGGAATTAAGTAAGTAGTTGATTGAGAAAATTTCTATTTATAGGCTATGGACAAGAGGAAATTTCAGATATAGTCCAATGATAAAAGTGGTTTTTTTGTGATACTTAGATTAACTCCTGGGCCTTTACACTAAGCCGCGCCCTCAGCCCTTTTTATTTTTAATTTTTAAGTAAGGTTCTAATAAGTCACTAAGTTGACTAAGGTAGGCTAAATTTGCGATCCTGTTGTCTTAGACTCCAAAAATATGGAGACTACAAATATGCATCACAGTGACCAACTCAAATGTGATTTTTGAGAAAGGTTTTTAGCCCAGTTTTCTATTAGAGATCAAGAAAATTTTAACAAAGATGGAAAAATTTTTAGGAGACGGAGAGAGTAAGAGGTCCTAACACTTTTCAGTTTAGGAGATTTGGGCTGTGGATTTAGCTCAGCAGCATAAGCACCTGCCTTCAAACAGGTGGTCGTGAGTTCGATCCCTGGTATCGATAAAAAAAAAGTTTAGGAGATTTACCAGGTCATCTTTTCATTTCCTGCACTTTTTTTTGACGATGCCTCTGTGGAGTTGCAACATGGGCTCTGATATTGGGAAGGCTGGAGTACACTTTGGCTCTATCACTGTCTGTTCTGTGAACTGGTTCCTTAAGCTCTCACTACCTGTGTTTCATCATTAATAAAATGGACAAAATCATAGTATCTAGCCTCAATGAGAAAGTTGTATATGATAACAGTACAGGAGAAAACACTTTTCAGGCATTCTGTCTTGGGAAGTATGTAATACTGGGGGTAAGTCCTCTGCTAGACAAGACTATAGCTTCAAACTCATCCTAAAGATATTCATCTGGAAACTTTTACTATCACATGTCTCTTCTACAAAATGAAGACTAATTTTGATTTGATTTACTTTATACTAAAATATACCCAGGAAGCTGTGCATCTTCTCATTAATGGAAAGCAAGTCATAGTGTACAACTCCTCTGAGGCTCTAAAACACAGAAGAAAGTAGTATCAAGAGAAGACAAGACTGAAAAGGGTGAATCAGAAGTTCAGTATCACAGAGCAGTGACTCAGTAGTTAAGTTCTGATTGATTCAATAATGAATTCCATATATGGAGCTTAGATTACCAAAGGGAAGGACCGGAGCCAGAGATTTAGCTCAGCGGCATAAGCATCTGCCTGACAAGCACAAGGTCATGAGTTCGATCCCAGGTACCAAACAACAACAACAACAAAACAAAACAAAGTGGGGGGGGGAATTCTGTGAGAATTGTTAGCAAACTTTTCAGTTCCAGGTTGCCTGAGAAAAAATCTTGGCTCTACCAATTACTAACTTTATGGTTTGTGGCAAGTTCATATTCACTCTGTTTCTCAATTTCCCAATTTTAAAAATGCAGATGATAATAATGGTAAACACCATGAAAGTTGTGGTGATGATTTAAATGAGCAGATGTGTGTATAAATTGCTCAGAATATAACTCCTCGTGCATAGTGTGTCTTTTGAATTTTTATGTGTTTTTTTTTCATGCTGTCTTGATCCAGTTTTGTGGCCCTGGCCAGAGGGTGATCAGTTTACGTTTTTGAATAAGTGATTATGTTTGTATGTCCAACAACTTCTTTTTACTGTGTTCTCATTCTCTGGGCTACGCTATACCCACCTCAACCACCCCGGAGTCAGCTATCAGAAATCCAGGGACAACTTCTATGTACTAGGATCCTTTGAAATTATTCCAGTTGGCCAATCCTAAGAAACTTTGCCATGCATCACCTATTTATTCCTGTGGAAAGTAAAATAAAGATATTTATCTACTCTTCCCTTTGCTTCCTGTTCCACAGACACTTTCCTTAGTGGTCATGTATGATGTGCTGTCCCTTCTCTAGGAATTGTGAATAAGACACAGCTGTAAAATGTGCTCATTTCTCTCTCTTTGGATCTTTATCTGGTCTCATCACACCTTACACCATGTTTAAAAAACTGATGCTTGCCTATTGTTAGGATACATGGCAACCAAGCAATAAATCTTTGCCAATTAGTATGAAGTTAGAACAAATGTCAGTCTTTTAATTCTAAGAGGAAACTTGGTCTGTAAGTAGGCTAAATCTGTTTTTATGTTCTCTACCCTGTATTCGCAGAATACGATGATAATGAAATTATCATGTGACCAAATGGCATTTAATTGGTATTGGAATTGTGAAACATAAAAAACTAAGTTAAAATTGTACATGATCCTAAAGGTCATCTGGTTCAAATCTTTTGTTTCATAAATAAAGAACCAGGAATGTTCAGCATTCTACAACAGTGAACAGCAGAGCTAAGATTACACCTAGTTTCTTCCAACGCCTGCTGAGTAATGAGTCACCATGCAGAAAAGTCTGGCATGATTAGGCTCTGAAGGTTAGCTAAGTTGTCACTTGCTCTGTTAGTTTTGGAAGTCACAAAGTCACAAAGAGATCTTGGGGGGAAGCTTAGGATAAATGTCTCTCCTCCTGCCTTGGGAATAGATGGGCTGTCCTTGGGCACTGAGGTGAAGAACACTCTCACCATACCTGATCAGCGACTTTGTAGACCTCTTGCCTGCTGCTACAGTCACACTTGTAGGCAAAGACTTTCACACCGCCCTTTTTCTTGGCCAGTCTACATGTCTCCATGTTGGCTTCTTGATTAATGTCCCAGAGAATTACAGTGGCCCCAAGACTGGCAAAGTGCATGGCCAGCAGCCTCCCAAGTCCGCTTCCAGCTCCTGTTATAAGTACAATCTCTCCAGCGACATCCTTTTTACTCTTTGGAATTAGGCTGACAATTAAGGATTCCAGAGCGTAATACAGAAATTTTCCCAGAAATATGATCGTGTCCAGTATGATATTCATGTCGGTTGACAAAAGCAATGTCCTGAGAAGAAGAAGGATCGTGTAAGCTCATTACTTTACAACTACTTCAGTGTGTGTGAACAATTAGTACGAGACTGTAACCTGGAGACTAGTTCTCTGTTATATATTTTAACAACAATTATCAAAGTAATTGAATTTTAAAATTAAATAAATAAAAATTGGGAAGATTATTTTATGTTAACAAGAACCTTCCCAATTTGCAAATTTCTTCCTTAACACATAAGCTAATTGATTGATATGTAGGTCACAGGTTATTAGGACAACTTCACCATTAAAGATGGGGAGATTTTGTGCCTTTACTGATTTAGCCTTATGTGACAAATAAATAAGGTTTTGGACTATTAGTCCAGTAATTTTTCTGTTATATGAACATACTTGCTGATCTTGTATCTAACAAAGACTTTACTTTCCATTATGCAATTGTTCAATAATGTGCAATACTATTACAATACAAATAATATTATAACACAAGTATAGCTTTTATACATTTTATCTGCTCCCATGATATCTCTTTGATAGAGACAAATCGTGTGGCCATTTCTATTTTATAGTGAGAACATTGAAACACAAATATTGAGTAGATTTATTTAAGGTAACATGACTAGCTAATAAGATAGGCCAAAGTTTTCTGAATTGTATCTAGGTCTTAACCATTGACTCAGATTTTCTTGGGGCTCGTGTGTCCTTTTTGAAGAGCAAACTTTTTCTAAATGGAGGATTTTTGTATTTGATGATATTTCATTGATTTTTGTTAATAGTATTGTTATACTTTGAACATCCTCACATGCTCATTTTATGTAGAAACTCAACAGAAACATATACAAAATCCACGTTAAAATAGACCAGACCTATCGAAAGAAATAATCCACTACAATAGTAAGAATAAGAATAAATGGTAGCAATACCATGTTATGATACCATGGAACTCTTTCCATACACCAGGCAAATTCCAAGCGCTCCGTGTACGTTAAGTCACTGTAACACCTCCAATAGCTGCCCTGCTTACTTCTATGAGAAACGTGTCATTAGGGCTAAGTAAACCAGTCCATAGTCACACAATTAATAATAATGGGGATGGATTGAAATTCACACCAAGACTTCACTGCTCAGGTTATGAAATACTGAGAAACGTATCAACTCTCACTCCCCATAAAGGGCAAAACTTGACTCTGGTAAAAAGAATTGTCTTTGCATGACTACTTTTTCATTTTAAGTCAGTCATGAATTAACAATTGAAATGTCTATGGAACTCAAGGATGGATATCAAAAGGTCTAAGTAGCTGTCACTTTGCAGTCACTCCTGTCCTGATAGAAATTTCTACTGAGATAAGACAGACAGCATTGTATTGAGAACATTCTCGGAAATATTTATGTAGGTTTCAGAGGGGAAAAAAAAGTATCTGAACATTAGGTGTTGAGGTTTAAAAATGTCATTCTTACCCTGAAGGGAGATGACAGAGTCTAGTTCTAGAGCTTGATAAGTAAACTCAGGGTTGTTCCAAATGCCTTGGAAACGGTCTCAGCAAAGGGCTTGGTCCCTGGGTTGTATAATAGGAAGTCTGGTTCTTGGAAGGGGAGTGAAGAAAACAAGACCAGGGATTGCACTAGAGTTCAACCCAGAAGTCTATCTTCAAGATGTAGCAAAGAGAAAAGACATTAGAGCTATCTTCCATGAAAATATTTGGATTTATGGAAAATATTAACTATACTTTGAAAGATATCGTCATTAGAAAAATTAGAGACTTTCACTTACCTCAAAGGTCACTAAAAGTTAGTGCAGATTTCAAATTTCCAATCAGGAATGAGATGAAGTTACAGAATGTGCACTCCTCTGCAAGCTTATAGAGAGGGAGAGAGTTTTCTGGGTCAAGTACATTCTCCAGCAATGTGTATTTCAATAATAAAAGGAATAGAGGAAAATGGAAAGTAAAAAGGACTAGGATGTTATGTGTGTATATGCCAACTCCCCACAGTGAATGTCTTCACTAAGTACTGCAAACATGCACTAAAAAAGGAAAATGAAGTAGAGGTATGATAGAGAATGCATTCTGAACTGAAGGATTATTGTATAGAAAACAAATAAGGATTAGGTTTTTCCTCTTATCTTTTCTGTATAAGAAAGTTTATTCTCAAATTAGATAATGGGATTTGATAGAAAGAAATTCTGTTATCATGCCATGAAAATGAATAAATTCCAGCGACATATTGACATGCTTGGTACCGCTTAGGGGATAAGAGTTTGACATTTTCCCAATCATTCATTGCTTAAATGACCACTGAATTAGAGAATGTACTTGCAGAATCAGCAATAGCACCCAGTTTTGGAACAAATTGAAAAGTATCCATGAGCTCTTATAAGGAAGTGCCCGTCAGTCTAGATTACTGCTCCCAATGGGCAGTTGGGTAGTCAAAGGAGCAAAGCAATCAGAAAAAAACAAGGATTATGATGGACAAACATGATTAGGTTGTAAATAGCACTTTTCATGCTGTATTTTATTTAATCCTCAAAATAGCCCTGTGTGGTAAGACTGAGTCTTATGCAGGGACTTAAATTGCTAAGACTTATATCCGCCATAAACAAAAATGGGTTTGGGAACAGCTATTTTGAAGAAAACAAGACATTATAATAGCCAGTGCTGATTTAATATAATCTTGTTTTGAAGTCCTACCATACTTTTGTTCTTCTGTTTCCAATGATTCTATCATATAGTATTTTATTGTGTGATAGTATAAACAAATTTTTTATGGACAATGGGATAATTAGAGTAACCATTGTTTGTTTCCTGTTATTTAGTTCTGAATGCCCTGTAATACTTTCATTCTCTTGAATGGTTTTATACTATTTTATTATGTTTGACACTATTGTGTATGAAGATATGCTCAACTATTTCAAGGAAAGAGACATTATGGTAGCTACTGTTATATCAGGTTGTCTTCTGGTGAAATACTGTGTTGCTTAAATTCTTTGCTTTGTTATGTCCTCTTTTATCTTAATCTCTTTAAAATACAAAAAATTTAAAAAATGGAATTGGACCCCAGACTCAGTACTCCTGGATCTACCATGTGTTTTTCCTAAATAATTTTTGGTAAATTGGGCTTTGAATCACAAAGAACTTCTTTCATTACTTCTTCAGACAGATGTGGAGTGCTTCAGGTTAGAGGATTGGTGTGAGAATAAATAAGCATTAATGCCACCAATACACAAACCTTAGAACTGGAAAGCACAGAACTCGATTTTGGAATCACAGATTTAACCAGTAGCTCTGCTGTATTACTGTTTGAGTACTTGGGGCATGTTTTGTGTTTCTGAATTTTTGACCATATATCTGTGAAGTGATCATGATATTCATGTTCCATGAAAGCTACCTAAAATGTAACAAGGTTCTTGATAAATTGTGAAATGTCACCCAGATATTAGCCTTCATTTCACTTGCTCAAAAGCCTCTGTCATGATGAGCTTGAGTCTGAGGCCAGCCAGACACTTAAGAAGATTCTCTATGTCAAGTCACGAAAAGCTTTTCTCTGTAGCTTAGGGTTTTACCTTACTGTGAAATTGCTGAGGAGAGTTTCTAAGCGGATGTAGTCAGGCTACATTTTCCATGTCACCCGTGGGTAAGTGTGAGAACTGCTGGGAGACCACGGGTAGCTTGGGTGTGCATGTGAGCTGGAATGCACGACCAAAGGAAAATCAAACACAGGCTGAACTCTAGAACATAGGTGTATTCCAGGTCATGCAGTTTCCCTCACTCCTCTCGGAGTTCTCCCTGGTTCTTTCTTTCCTCAACCTGCCAAACCCATTAGAAAGTGAGGGGGGAAAATCATTAGAAAAGAAGAACAAAGAAACATGGGAAATGATGGTAGAATTAGTTCACACCAGTATTTAGGAATCATATCAAGTTGTGCTCAGTGAACCTGCTTCTCAACAACATCTGGAATCTCTTAAGAGCTCAAAAGAGCGAATCTTACCTGTACAGAGCTTCTCACCGTAGCACCGCGTTGTCCTTATGCAGGCAGATGCAAACAGAGCTCTTGTTAGCAGCTAGAAACTTGTCCCTCAAGTGATTCTGGTTTTACTTGCGTGCCTACACCTTTGGCATCTTTTGCTAGATAAAAGAGTATCAGATAAAGGAGTGTCCCTAGGTAGAATCTGACTGTGCTTCATCTGTGATGATATTAGTCAATGAAAGGCAGACCTGTTGTACAGTATTTTCAGCTTCCAGAGTGGCCAGGAGTAGAGGTGTATCTGCCATTGTAGCATCATACAGAGAAGTCTCACTGCCCTAAAAATCTCTGCTCTCTGCTTGTTCGTACTCTCTCCCCTCCAGTCCCTGAAGGACACTGATCTCTTGACTCTCTTCACAATACTGCCTTTACCAGAATATCAGAGAATTGGACTCACAAAGTACGTAGCCTTTTCTCATGGGCTTCTTTGACCTAACATTATATACTTCAGATTTCTCCATTTTCCATGGCTTGATCATTTATTTCTTTTTATTGTTAAATAACATCCCACTGTCTCAATGTAGTACAATTTATTTATTCATTCACGTACTTAAGGGTATTTTGGTTCCTTCCAAGTTTTAGCAGTTGTGAAAAAGGCTGCCACAAACATTGTGTGCAAGCGGAAAGACAGGTCCAACCCTGTTTTTCCAAGTTCTAGAAAGTTGCAACTCACAATTGGATCTCCATAAATAGGGTCATGTACTACTTAGTGATATCATCAGTAGTCCACATACACACAGTGATGCCATAAAATCATAATGGGACTAAAAAATTCCCATAAATATTCTTTATAACTTCATATTCACAAAGTATTACTTATGTGCATGTGATGAATAAATATCTGAAGCTATATATTTATGTAACTTGTTTGTCCAGTTGTACAAAATTATAGCAGAAACACTGATACATAGAAGATGATACTTGATTATGAGCACAAACTATGTAACAGGTTTACGTGTTTAATATACTCTACTTTTATCATCAAAGCATATTCTTTCTACTCATAAAAAGAAAACTTTGTTTCATGCCTTCTTTTGTTTTTTTTAAAATTTTATTTAAAAAGTAAAAGGGTACAAGTAATACAGAATTTCAAAAAAAATAAACAGTAAGAAATCACTAGTTAATAGATTACATATTGTCATCTTAGAAATAGTTGTTCAAGTTACAAAATTAAGCATACAAAGTGGACATTCAAACAGTGAGCCTGCAAACAGTTGTGTTCAATGATCCAACAAAAACTTAGTAATATGGTCATCTATCTTACACACCTAAACACCACCTTGTAGTTTTGTCCTTTAGAGCATTTTCTTTTCCTCTCTTTTTTACAATAACATTTACACATTTTGGTTTTTATTACTCCCACAGTTCTTATTACTTTTTTTTTGGAAGAGAATAAAACCAAATGTTACAAAAGAAAGCAGTCAGTCAAAACAAAGGATGGACATAGTACATGACATAAAAACAGAATACAAGGTAATCAACAATGGTTATCACAATGCCTTTTGCTACCTTAAAAACAATTGCCTATATCATCAGGTATAATAAAATTAAACAAAACAGTACAGAACAAAACCAGAAACAGAAACAGAATAAAACCTAAACTTTAGAGATTTTACTGAACTTCAAAAGAAGATAATAGTCAAACCAGAATGAGCATCATAGTGAATCTTATTGCCTTCAAAGTAGTTGCCTATACCCTCAAACTTGATACTATCTCATACCTTCTTTTGATGGCCACAGCCTCATATGTATCAAGTGTACATCAGTTGATTGCATCCTAAAGCATGTCCAGTGAGTGATTTTTTCCATGTATGTAAGTATGTGTAAGTGAAGTTCTTACAGGAAGGAAATATTCTAATAGTGTTTTTCTTAACTGTGTCCCCATTATTAAGTAATAAATGATTGTTTGTCAAGCCAATGAAATAAAGATTATGATTTGTTCATTGTTAAGCTACTTAATATTATATTAATACTTAATATAATACTAATTTTTAAATTTAAATACATATACAGTGACAAGGTGGTATTGAAATGGAATGATAGCTTCCTAAATCAGAATTCTAGATTTCTGGATTTTTCATCTGTCTTTTTAGGTCATGATTTTCTTTTGATTTAAAATGTGGCTATTATTGCTTCATAATTACATCTGACTTGCAGCCAGGAAAAATGGGAAAGCAGGAAACAAAAGTATTTCTTAGAGGCTGTTTCCGTTACTTTGCCATATATCTTCATTGCTATCTTCAAAATAGCATCTCCTTTCTGTGCTTTTTTCCCAGGGATCAGATCACATATGCCATTCTGTTCCATATAGTAGATTTCCTCACACTTCTGAGTTCCTTTGGTGATAGTTTCTTCAAAAAGTGGTTGTTTTGTCACTCTGGTGGGTCCATTTGTGTTTGCATCGTCCTGTGCTCCTTTATTTTCTTGGTTGAAACAATAATTCAAGCTCAACTTTGAAGAGCTCAAAGAAAATTTTACCTGTAAGTTTTGAGTCTCAACCATAGTCTTCAAAGGTTTGTTTCACAACTCAGTGTTCTGATTTCAACTCTTTGTTTTGGTTAAGCAATGTTATAATTCTCCCTTTGCTTGAGCAATAAACTCAGGCATGGGTGATTTTCCATTAGGACAGCAACCTTGCACAATGGTTTACTTTTCTGTGTAAACCCTAAGATCATTGGGGCATTGCTGGTGACCTGAGATCATGCAGAGGCTGACAGCCCTCTATGGCTCTTGTAGTTTACAACTTTTCAGTTGTTAATTGAGAAGTTATCTTATAGAAGCAGTGCCTTAGAAGGACAAGATTCATGAGCAGACAACTCACAATCAATATTTTCAAAGCCTTGAGCTTTGATATTTTTTTTTTCCTAGCTCTGAGGAAAGAATGCAGAACATCAGAGGCAGAAAAGTTCAGGGAAGGGAGGATTCCAAAACCAGAAGAGGCTGCCTCTTCCTTAGGGTGAGTCAGCACTCTCCCTGGGCCTGCCCTCTTCAAGCCGCAGAAATAGGAGCCATCCTGGAAGCATGAAGCAGTCCTTACCAGACACTAAATCTGTTGCTCCTGGGATTTGGATTTCTCAGCCTATACAATTGTGAGAAATAAATTTTATTATTTATAAATTACTCAGTTGTTCTGTGTCATAGAAGTATCTTATTTCTCCATTAAATTTTTTAAAAATTTTATTTAAAGAGAGAAAAAAACAAAACAGAAAAGAGGGTAGAAATAATACAGAATTAAAAAAATTAACAGTAAGAAATCACTAGTTGATAAATTACATATTATCCTTTTAGAAGTAGTTGTTCAAGTTACAAAATTAAAGCATACAAAGTGGACATTCAAACAGTGAGATTGCAAACAGTTCTATTCAATGATCCAACAAAAACTTAGCAATATAGTTATCAATCCTACACATTTAAACATACATGCAGTTATATCTTTTAGAGCACTTTATTTTCCTCTCTTTTTTACAGTAGCAATTACACATTTTGGGCTTTATTACTCCTGCATTTCTTATTACTTTTTACACTAGAGACACAATGTGATATTTATAAATATGGTTCTTATTTATTTCATTTATGAGGATAGTCTCAAGTTGTCTCCATTTACCCATGAAAGCCTCAAGGTCATCCTTTTTATAGCTGAGTAATATTCCATTGTATAAAAATAACCACATCATTTTCATTCACTCTGCGGTTGATGGGCATTTTGGTTGTTTCCAAGATTTAGCTATTACAAATTGTGCTGCTGTAAACATGGGTGCACATATATCACTGTCATAGGACCTTTTCAGTTTTTCTGGGCAGATACCCAGGAGGGTACTAGCTGGATAGAATCCTAGTCTTCTGAGAAATCTGCATACTGATTTCCATAGTGGCTGCACCAGTCTACACTCCTACTAACAGTGGAGCAGTGTTCCTTTTTCCCATATTGTTGCCAATATTTGTTATCAATTGTTTTCTTGATGTCAGCTATTCTTTCCAGAGTGAGATAAAGTCTCAATGCTGTTTTAATTTGCATTTTTTGAATGACCAGTGATGGTGAGCATTTCTTCATGTATTTATTTGCCATTTGTATATCTTCATCTGAGAAATGTGTGTTCATCTCAGATACCCATTTTTGGAGAGGGTCTTTGAATTTGGGGGGCTTGATGTTTTAATTCTTTATATGTTCTAGATATAAGTCCTTTGAGGAGTTGCTGGCTCTCCATTAAATTTGATAGATAGTTTTTCAAGTTACATCAATCTGGGTTCTCAGTTTTCTTTCAGGACTTTACTTCACTCCAAGCTCTTCTTGACTCCAGGATTTGTGTTGAGAAGTCTGCCGTGATTCTGATGGGCTTTCCCTTATAGGTGATCTGTTTCTTTTCTCTAGCAGTTTTTTAATATTGTGTTCCTATGTTGTATATCTGTGATCTTGAATATTACATGTCTAGGTGTAGATTTATGTTGGTTATGGCTAACTGAAGTTCTATATGCCTCACTTGTCTCAATGTTAGATTCTTCTGTCATTCTTGGGAAATTTTCGGCTATTATTTGTGCAAATACTTTTTTCTGTCACTTGTGTTGTGCTTTTTCACTGAAACCAATTAATCTTATATTATTTTTCTTAGCATCATCTCTCAGCTGCCAATTATTTTCTGATATTTTGTTATTTTCAGGAAATGCTTCCTTTCAGGATCATTATCCAAGATTCTATCTTCCAGGTATGAATGTCTGCCTTCAGTTTTGTTCATGCAGTTTTGCCAGCTTTCAGTGGAATTTTTAATTTCCTGGATATCCATTTGAATCTGTTTCACCTGTTGGGAGCCATTCAAACTGGAAATTGAACTCACATGCAGGGCTGCTGCATGGCCAGGGCAAGTTAAGATAAGGCTGAGGACACTAGGCTCCAACTCCAATTAACCAAATAAAGACTGTAGTTGCAGGCCTTTCACTCCTGCAGTGAAATGCAACATGGGAATCTCCTTGCTAATATAATTTGTTACTTGCAAAGTCCTTGAACCACTTCTAAGGCCTGTTGAATTTCCTGCATTTTCCACTCTAACTCCCTAAATAAATATGGACTATCCAGAGACATTCTCTGTCTTAGCCCTGAGTCTCAAAGTCTGCAGAAGCATTTTGATCCTCCTGGAGCCCTAAAATCATACCACTTATCTCATTTGTTTTAGGCCTTCGCTGTACACTCATTTGGGAGACTGGGGATCTAGGCCAGGTCCCCAATAACTGGCTTCCAAACAGGGATTTGAAATCCTTTGACTAGGAATTGTAGCCTAAGAGAGGAAGTCTGCTTATAGTGGAAAGTGTGGACATGGAGGAGGCCTCCACAGGATGGAAAATTCACTGCGGATGCCAGGAAAAGAGAGGGGAAAAAGGGTGAGTCTTCCCATTGTGAACAAGCCATTTTATCGGGGGTAAAATGTGGCAAAAGGCTGCAGCTAAGGAGCAAAGGCATTTATGGCCAATCCAAGGCCTGCTTAATGCTCAAGGTTTTATGTGCAAAGGAAAGACCTAGCAAAAATGTTAAAAGAGATAACCAAATATATTCCATGGCTTCCTCAGATAGGCCTTAGAGATACTGATACTTGGGAATGAGTTGAAAAAAATCTTTAAAAAGCACATAGAGCAGGACAAGTCATTTCTCCTGAGACGTTCTCAACTTGGAATCTGAGCCCCTGAGTTTTGAGTCTGTTACAGAGCTCACTGTCAGTGGCTTCTGATTTGGACAGGAATCAGGGAAAGAAGAAACAGTAGTGCTGTACCCTAGCAAAAAAAGCTTCCTTATGTTTGTGTTATGCCAAAGTACCTCTAACGCAGCCTACTGTTCTGTATGCGTTTTTCCCCCCTTTGGAGTGACCTAATTGATATGTTAATCAATGCACCCCTCTGTAAAGAATTGTAAATCCCTTGGAATCTAACCTAATTGATATGTTAACCATTGTTGCCCTCTACAAATAACAGATGTGCTGCTAAAATAAGCTGACAAAGGATTGTTACTTCCTGCTAGACTACTCTGTCCTCTGCTAAGGAAAACATTTCCTTAGCAGATTTCCTGATCCATGCCCATAACCCCTTACTTTGTAAACTATGATATCTACAAAAGGGCCAGAAAGTTTCAAGGGGACACACAGCTTTTGCAAACTCCAAGTACACTGTGTCGCTGGGCCCAGGATAAAATAAATCAGCGCTGCTTTTTTAAAACATGTCTTGCCCATTTTTGAACTCGAGTTTGGGTTTTGGGGGGCTCATTTGTGGGGAGCTCACCCGGGAGTACTGGGGGACCCCCCAAATTATTTTTTCACCTATCAATCACCTAACATCTGTATTTTTTTTTTTTTTTTTGCCTGTTTGTAATCTGAGTGCACACATTTGTAACTGCAGATAAAATGAAACAACTTCCGGGGGGTCTTTTTGCCTGTTTTTTAATTTAGGGCTTTTGGGGCCCATTTGTAACTTTGGGCTTCAGCCTGTGTGGGGTTTTTGCCCGTTTGTAATTTGGATGTGCGCAGTGACTGCAGACGACCTAGTGCTCCTTCTGCACCGGATTCTGGGGGCTCTCGCCCGTTTGTAATGTGTGTGGCCTAGGCCTGTGTGGGGGACCTAGGCCCACGTGTATGACCTAGGCCCGCGTGGGGTGTTGGGGCCCATTTGTGTTTTGGGGCCGTTTTCACCCAGCGATCCCTGGTATGGATAAATTTTTTTTTTTACTAACTTAGGGGCTTTTTGCCATTCCTGTTGCAGGATCCATGTGGCTTATTAGATTCAGGGTTCACAATGAAAATTATTTCCTTTAGCTTGCCAAACTGGGGACAGAAAAACCTTCGTTTGTGTCTTTAATGTTGGTTTTGTCTTTTGTGGTGCCTTGTTTAATGTGTTCTCAATTGATTACTTGCAACCTTGGCATGCCTTTAAAAAGTATTTTTCTTTCTGGTTAAAATGTGAATATATGTACATATGTATGTGTATATTTATGGTTTTTGAAAATCATATCAACTTTACCAAGTGAAAAACAGGTCATACTGTAATTGAGCCAGTTAAGAAAGTTACAGTTTTTAAAATGTAGCATTTCAATGTGGTGAAAAGACATAAAATGATTTAGTATGTTTTAGACTACTAAAAGAAAGTCACTTCAAGGATTTTGTTAAAGGTTTTAATGTTGTCTAAAATCAAGAGAAAAAGTAATTGACTGGTAATAAGTAAAAAAAGTGGTTTTGTCTTAAAGTAAAAATGTAAAAGAGGAAATGCTTTCTGTGGCATGGCTTTCAAGTGCAAAGAGCCCAAATAGGATAATTTGCAATACTGTGAGTTTGGGGGAGGGGAATTTCCAGGAATGCTATAGATTGTAAAGACAGGGTTGAGATTTTGATTGCTGGGGAAAAAAAAAACAGAAAAAGATACAATTGGTATTGTACTGGAAAAAGCTGATCTAAATTTAAAAGAAATAACTATTGTGCCTAATGTGATTGGTGATTATAGAGATGAAATACAAGTTCTTGCATGTGCCATGGACATCTGGAAGATTATATGACACAATTACTTTTGTTACCTATGAAAAAGCCCTTTTTTGTTAAGTATGTAATTTCAGTAGAACAATGGCCTGCCATGTGGCACCCTGGGACAAAAAAGCAGTATGCCATCCAGATGAAACCTGCCCTCTGATCCAGAATGTCAGAACCATGTTTTCCTTTTGTTCCACCCGATTGGACAACAGGAGGTAAGGAGGTTCCTGATTGGTATCGCCAGTTGTTCTCGGTAGCCATTAAGGTACCCCAGAAAACCCACCAATTTGCCCAAGATAGCAGAGGTGAGACAATTGGCTAATAAGTCCACCTCGGGGTTTTCTGAAAAGATTGCAAAAGGCCTATCACATTTATACACCGATAGCACCTAAAAATGCAAGGGCCATTAATATTGCCTTTGTAACTCAGTCAGCCCCAGACATTAGACAAAAAACTGCAAAAGTTTGAGAGATTTGAGGAAATGCCCTTCAGTCAGTTATTAAAGGTTGCTTAAAAGATATTTGACAACTGAGAGGACCCTAAAGACCAGGCTTAAGAGGTTTCTGCTGGGCAAAAGGACTACACTGGTTGTTGGACTTTCCATAAAAAAAATAAAAATAAATAAGACTCTTTCCTCCCAGCAGATGCAAGCCATCCAACAGATTCCAGTTCCTGTGACTAAAAAGAAAGTGCAAAAATTTCTAGGAGCCACAGGACCTACCCAGAGCTTGGGACCCTGGCAGAGGCCTGTTGCCTATCTTTCCAAGAGACTTGATTATGTGGCAGCTGGATGGCCACCTTGTCTGCAGGTGATTTCCTCAGTGGCCCTCCTGGTAAAAGAGTCTTAAAAATTGACTTTTGGACAGAAACTCTTAATTGTCCCCTCCTATTCACTGGAGACTCTCATCAAGGCTCCACTGGACTGATGGCTGCCCAACTCCCAAGTCATGCATTATCAGGCATTCCTTCTAGATCTGACTACCATCAGTTTCAAGGGGACAGCGGCTTTAAACCCTGCTACTCTGCTGCCTGGTGATGCCCCTCCTTGCCCCTCCATGACTGTATTGGGGACCAGACTTGACAGATGAGCCACTGTTCAGAGTTCCTTTGTATTTCTCTGATGGAAGCAGTTACATCTATCAAGGTAAGTGAGTCATGGGAGCTGCTGTTACCACAGACTCTCAGATTCTATGGGAACCAAATCTGAAACCAGAAACATTGGCCCAACAGGCTAAACTCATTGCCCTCACTGAGGCCTCAAGTTGTCAAAGTATGCGTTTGTTACTGCCCATGTTCATGGCGCCATTTATCAAGAATGGTGCTTATTGATTTCTGGGGTCAAAAGATTAAAAATGCTCCCCAAATTTTGGACTTGTTGGCTGCCATCTGGATGCCAAAGAGAGTGACTATTATCTGCTATATAGCCCACTGGGCAGGAGATGGCCTTGTTATACGAGGAAATAATTTGGCAAATGCCACCGCCCAAAAGGCAGCCACAAAACCAGTGATGCTTGAGATAGCCCTGACATTACTGCTGATCCCACCTAGTTTGTCAGAGCCTATTTGCACTTGAAAAGACTTGCATCTTGTGGTTAATATCAAAGCTTGCTGTGAGCCTCAGATGCCCTCAGTGCCAACTGGTGAACCCAAAACAAATGCAACAAATAGAAACCGCTCACTACGGGGAACTAGGCCTAGAAAACATTGAGAAATAGACTTTACAAAAATGGGGAAGCCTGGACCTCAAGGAAATAAGTACTTATTAGTCACGATAGATATTTTTCACTAGATGGGTTAAAGCTTTGCCTACTAAGTCTGAGTCAGCCCTGATAGCAGTTTCCCCGAATTGGCCTCCCCTTATCCATGGGGTCCGACAATGGCCTGGCTTTTATAGCCCAGATAACTCAAAAAGTAACATAAGCTTTGCAGATCAATTGGAAACTCCATTGTGCTTACTGGCCTCAAAGTTCAGGACAAGTAAGCAGGATAAATGCGACTCTAAAGGCAGTAATTACTAATGGCCTTAAAAACTGGTGAGAACTGGGTGAGTCTCCTTCCTTTTTTGCCCTCTATTGTTACTGGTATTGCCCCATTTGAAGCTTTATATGAGAGACCTCCTCCTCTTATCCCTAAGATTTCTGAGGAAAGATTAGCTGATTTAGCTAATCAAGATCTTATTAAGTCCCTCTAGACTTCTTCTGCCAGTTCTGACTTCCATATGCCAGTTATTTCGACAGCAACATCTTCTGCCTGTGGCCCACTGTGAGGACAAACGCCCTGCTGTGGAGCCTGGGGCACCGATCCTTATCAATTGACATCTCTGTAAATCTCCTGAGCCTCGATGGAAAGGTCCCTAACATTGTAGTCCTCAGCACTCCAACCACTATCAAAGTAGCTGGAAAGCCTGCCTGTATTCATCATTCCCACTTCAAGCTGGTCCCGGCTTCTGAAGGCGCTCAACCTACAGATAAGTGGACTGTCATTCCCTCCAAGAACTTTTTAAAGCTTAAGATTGCCAAATGTAACTGATAATCTTGTGTTCTCTCTTATGGCGATCCCAAGGAGGCCTATGTCAGGCTCTAGAAAGAAAACCAACTTGTATGACAGAACAGAGTGAATTTAAATGTTGGTTTTCCTTCTCCTTTTGGTTAACAGCTTTAATAATGGCAGCTGCAAGATCATTGTTAATCCTCTTATTGGGCCTTGTATTATACACAAATTGGCAAACTATGCCAAAGATTGGGTTCAAACTATAAAGCTTATGATTGTAGAGACGCAAGGTTATAAACAGATACCTATGTCTGAAAGCTCCATGAGCCAGTGACTTGGTCACTGACTAAAATCAGTGGGGAATCCTGTACACTAGCAAAAAAAGCTTCATTATGTTAGTGTTATGCCAAAGTACCTGTAATGCAGCCTACTGTTCTGTATGCAGTCGTGTCGTGTCCCCCCCCCCCCCCCCCCCCGCCATCTGGGTGACCTTATTGATATGTTAATCAATGCAACCCTCTAAATTGTAAATCCTTGGGGACCTAACCTAATTGTATGTTAACCATTGCTGTCCTCTACAAATAACAGATGTGGTGCTAAAATAAACTGACAAAGGATTATTAATTCCTGCTAGACCACTCTGTCCTCTGCTAAGGAAAACAAAAGGGCTGGAAAGTTTTGAGGGGACCCACAGCTTTTGCAATCTCCAACTGCACTGTGTCACTGGGCCCAGGATAAAATAAATCAGCGCTGCTTTTTTAAAACATGTCTTGCCCATTTTTGAACTTGAGTTTGGGCTTTGGGGGGGCTCATTTGTGGATTACAAGATTTGGGTGCTCACCCGGGAGTACTGGGGGACCACTCCCAAATTATTTTTTCACCTATCAATCGGCTAAACATCTGTGGATTACAAGAGTAGATGAGGGGACACTTCTCATTTGTGTGTAATGGAGAGAGAAGGAAGAGACGTGAATACACAGTGAAAGACAGGCTTGAGAGAAGCCAAAGAGACAAATAGGCTTAAGAGAGGTCCAAGGCAAAATCAGCTTACAAGAAACCCAAAGGAAAAGAATACATGTATCAGTCTTACCAGTTGTTGGGCATATCGCAAATACATTCCAAAGGTAAGCGAATGTATATGGAACTTTTTTGTTGTATGCTTGATTGCACTATTTTACTCTCCTTTTGTGGATTTGTTTACAAAGTATCTTGAGGACTGTGGGCTAGTTGGGATGGCCAAGGAAACTGCCTTGGAGCAATATTTTAAAATCAAATCCCAAGCAGGGGAGGGAACCAAAGATCTCCTGGAGTTTGGCCCAGACAAGGGAGATAAAGAAACAATGTAGCTTGTTCTAGCTGTAAGAAAAAAAAAACAAGGTTACAGTTCAATCTACTCAAAAAAACGGCTGTTTAAATCTCCTGAGATTCTTGTGGTGTTCAATTGGTTATTCTTTCCTTGACGATTGGAAAATCTATAAATAAAGTGTATCTAAGGGTTTTGAATCTTCTGATACGGGGTTGAACAGACTAAGCAGGACCATCCTGAAATAAAACTGATAATGAAAGAAAAAGCATTAAGGGCTTTTAGGCACAAGAACAAAAGCTTCAGTTATTGCCCAACATCATTGGCCTATGTCGTGGCCTCTGGAGGTGGCAACCATAGCTCTACAGGTGTCAGCAGTGCTTCTCCCCTGGTAAAGATGCTAAAGAGATTTAACTTGGAAGATACAAAGAATGCCTTTGCTGCCACATGCAATTGACTTGCTTCTGAGTTCCAAATTTATGATCAGTTTAGAATAGCAGCCACAAGGGTGTGGAGGAGACTTCCTTCAGTGGGTGAGAGAGACATCCTTAGCTTTGCTTTCTAGTCATCAGGGTCTAAAAGCATTGCAGAACTTTGCCTTTAAAAGTACCTATAAATGGTGTAAGGCACAGAGAACCTTCCCTGGCTTGATCTGGCCTGGCGAGGCAGGACCTGCACCACAGAATTGGAATTTACAGCCCTGCCTCTCACGTGCTGAGGACTGAACTCGGCTGGGCCCTGCCAAACCTTTCGATGGCTGGCACATTGCTGGTGGCACTGCAGCACTGGGCCCATGGCTGCGAAGGTGGGACGTGGTTTGAGAGAGGTGGGACATGTCCCTGTCCATCTGAGGTACCCTGGTTTTCCATCACCTGCATACATGTGTTATGCATTAAAGTTTATATCACATTGATACTTGGATCCCCCAAAAAATCAGGACTTCCAGGCCAGAGCAAGAACACAGCTCACGTGTTACCCCAGCAATAGAGAACCCAAGATGCCTAAATACAAACACAGGTTTTTTCTTTATTCCTTACCACAAAACTTCCTTGTAATCTTCAGGTCTAAACATACTTAAATGTGCTCATAATTTAAATTTCAAAAAAGGGAGAGCTCACCTCACAATAGATTTCACTTGGCACTGTTTGACATTTAAACTTTTTAAATTCTAATAAAGATGAAACTACCACAGCAGAAAGATAATGCAATCAAACAAAAGCTAAAAAGAGCCCATTGGAAAGACCTTCATACTGGACAATGAAAGCACCCAATCCAGTATTAATGTGGGACCAAGGGCATGCTTGTGTTCCTCCAGAGAATGCTGAATAGCCTATCTGGGTGGCAGAATAGGCTGCTGGGTTGTATCATGGATCTGAACCCCTCTCAAGAAGCTGACACAGTCCTATGACAGTGATGCCTCAGAAACTACACAACTGCCAGAAGAGGATGAAACTGGAACCAGTTTAATTGACCCAGGATGCCCAGAAGATGGTAAACGAAAAGAAAATCAAAGGTCTAGATAGGTGATGAGTGTATAAAGCTAACCAAGCTGAGGGGTTAATGAAAGAAAAGGACACACAAGTTACTAGTATTCTTAAGATAAAATACAAAATTGTATGTTAATTATATATAAGATTTTGTCTTTACTAAGTCCTTTCATATGAGATCTCTGCTAATTGACCTATAACAAATCTGACTAGTCAATTTAGAGTTATAAATTTAAATTTGTAAAAATTATTGGAATTCAGTTTGGCTAAATATGTATCTGAGGGCACTCTGATGTGTAAGATGTTTGTCAGTCTGTGTATCTGTTTTCTGTGCAGTCTGTTTGTGAGCAGTTGTTGGGAGTCAAATGAGCTAGTAATTATTCACATGTGTGGAGCCAAAAGCACCAGTGCCTTACAGGAGTATCCAAGTGGCACAAAATGCCTGAGAAACACCTTGAGGGCATGGGGTGGTGGGGATGAACAGGTGTTGCTGCCTCAAGAACACAGGACAATAAAAATCGAACTAGTTCAGCAAAGGGGCTGTGATACAAGTATATAAATAACCCCAGGGAACTTAAAAAAAGTTCTCACAGACCCCAACAAGTTGTGTGCTTGTGTCTATGTCTGAGCAAATCTGTACAGATCATTTGTCCATGTTTATCCATTTGTCTGCTCTGTAAACAGCTGTTCCTTTCACTTTGAGCTCAATAATTTTTGTCTCTTGTCCTTTAACTTTTGTATTTAAGGATCATTTGGTCAAAGGTTTATTTAAGTTATAAAGTTACAAAGCATGCTTTTACATGATTCAAATGCTCCTGGGTTGCCAGCTGGTCCAAATGAAGCAATGATTGGTTATGTATATGTAATATATAGTTTTGTTTATTGTTGACTTGAAAGACTCTCGTTTAAAAATTGATGTGTTAAATGTTATGATTGGGTTTACACAAGTCATTAAAATAATTTATTAAGATGAGTAAATAAAATCCTTTGGGGTTCAGATTGTTGGACAGGACTCCAATTGATAAATAAGAAAGCAGCTGCCTGGTAACATTTTTAATCAGTTCTTATTTATTGATTGGAGGCCCCAGTGATTTCCATAGCCTTATGGGAGATACTGCTACTAATGTTATATGAAATATTATTGTAATATGTCAACACTTGTCATCATCAAAATAAATTATGCAATAAGGTTTTTAATTAAAAAATGCTTGGATACAAAGGTTTGGTATGGCTATGACAAATGATTGTTATTAACCTCACAGTATATTAAGGTACTCATGCTTCCAGATATACTAGTTTTCCAAATTGTAAAATGGGGATTTTTATGATAATAGACTTTTGTTTCATATTCACACTCTGCCAGTACAAAAAACTTATGAAGTTCACATTTCACTAAACATCAGTAAGTTAAATAAAAGCTTCTTATGTATTAGATAGTGATGACTGACTAAAAGGGATATTTTATGTCAAAAAAATTTGGATTGTTACAAAAATCTTATAACTGTCATGCCATAAAATATACATGGTTTTGATTACTGATTTCCTATGTAAAATATGTAATTGTTAACACTCTATAAACATTCAAATGTTAAAATATCCATGGATAATAGAAAATGATTCATTTAATGTCCTAAGGTGTTTCATATTTAGCCAGGATAGTAATATTACACTTACTGCCTCTAATACACTGTATTGATATCAGTCTTTTCTTCTGGATGTTCAAAAACTGAGGCTTAGAGACTGAGGACTAGAGAGACAGATGGGACAAGAGGTTAGCCAATATTTTGATCCCAGCCTTTCAAGGTCAGTGAGGACCCAGGACATAAAAGAACCTCTGCTTGCAACATCCATAGATACTCACTGAGTTCCTTGTTTTGTGATCTAGAAGATTATGAGACTACAGAACAAAACAATCTTTGACATATGCTGTGCATAAGGAGAATCACCAGAAAAAGAAATCTTCCCATGCTTTCATGGAAAACAACTTGGTCAAGCAATGGCCATGACTCATCCTGATGGTTGACACTGACTATAGAGCCAAGTGGTGCTATGCATGATTCCATGCCAATTCCTGAGGAGCCTAACTGACCTTGATTGATAGCAAAAAACTGATTGCATTTAATGCAGGTCTCATCTTAACTTGGTCTTGACCCTCCTATAGAAAAGTATAACTTCAAATGGAAAAGTATAACTACAATGCAATGCCATAGTAAGATGTTAGCGGTAAGAGCGCAAATTACTAACACCTCTAACAATTACCAAGTACACTGATAACTGATTATTGTTACAGGTTGATGGGCTGTACAGGGCTTAAACTGTGAGAGTTCTCCTAAAACAGCTTCTCCAACTTCAACTGACCACCCATCCCATGCCACAACTAAACAAAAGGGAGGAACATGTTGGGAGCTGTTGAAACTGGAAATTGAACGCAAGTGCAGGGCTGCTTTATGGCAGAGACAAGATAAGATAATGGCTGAGGACACCTGGTTCCAATTCCAATTAACTAAATAAAGACTGTAGCCGGAGGCATTTCACTCTTGTAGTGAAATGCACCATACAGATCTTCTCCTCAGATACTTTTCCTTGTTTATATAATTTGTTACTTGAAAAATCCTTGAACCACTTTCATGGTCTATTCAGTTTCTTACATTTTCCACTCTAACCCCCTAAATAAATACAGGATGCTCAGAGACATTCCCTATATTAGCCCTCAGAGTCTCAAACTCTGCAGAAGGGTTTTGATACTCCTGGGGCCCTAAAATCATACCACTTATCTCATTTGCTTTAAGCTTTCACTAGATACTCATTTGGGAGATTTGGGATCTAGGCCAGGTCCCCAGTATTCATGTATTCTCTTTCTTTCCTGTGTTGTGCATTCATGGTTTCCATTCTCCTATCATCATTGATTTTTTAAAGGTATGTATGCTTGAGATTTGCTGAGCAATTCCTTTACACATGTTGACATTTATTCTTTTACCTGAGAGGTTATTTCTTATCTGATTTCCTCTATAGACTCATGGGTTTGTTCTTTACTTGTGTTACTGTCATTGCTATCATTTCGGAAATGTGAGGTGTGTGTCTTATGTTTTTCTCTACATCATTGTCTCTTGGACTTGTTCTGGATGGGCTTGAGGTCTGAGGTTTCATTTTGCTTCTGAATCTTATCATCTTCTCCTTCAAAATTTTTTTATTTTGTGTTCTATATTGATTCTTGTAAGTTTTTGTAGTAGGTAGCTTCATCACTAGGTATCAAGGCCTCTCTAGGAATGTTTGTTCTTTGGGAATGTTTTCTCTGTGCGTGAGGTTCTTGGTTTGTTCCTCTCCCAAGAGCCTACCTTTGCAATTAATTAAGAGTTAGATACTGGTACCTGTTTGACTCAGTCCCCAGTCTTTTGGTGCTTTTGGTGGTGTAGTGAGATTATTAACCCAGAGCTGCCTAGTAGTAGTACAGAGTAGGAACAACTGATTAAAAAGATATGACATCCTAGCCACAGTAGTATAATTAGCAATAACAATAGCATCAAGCACAGTTTAGAAACTGACAAACTGTGGTAAGTATTAATTTGTACATTTAACCACAGGAGCAAAATGCACAATTATATTTTAGAACCAGTCACAAATTGGGAGCTTGTATGCAAAGTGGCTTTTTTGGGGGGTCATTTTCACTGTGATGGGAGAAATTTAAGAAAGATAGTGAACAAAACAAAGATTACCAAAAAGTAAGTAGAAACCAGATGGAGGACAATGAATGATCACACAAGCTTTGGCAACTGGAGAAAAGACCTAAAGAGAAAGAATCAAGGAGTAAGCAGGGGATTATTTAAACTGGCCTGGGAGTTTGGGAGATGGGATTAGGTTTCTGTGACTGGAGTTCTCCCAATCATTTAAAAAAGAGAAAAAAAAAAGATACAAAAGAAAAAGAGGGGAGAAAAAAGAGAGGAAAGGGGGAGCCCTGTCTGCCTGTTTCTATTCTGTGCCTTTGTTCCCAAGCATGACTCTGGTTCACCTAACTTTCCACCTACCTGTTGGTGTTTATTATTACTGTTGCTTCTGACAGTGTCTGCTGCCTGCCCATCCTGTGTGCCTTGGCTGCGACCCTAGTGTGTGGCTGATACTCCTGCCAGTCTCTGAGTCTTCCTGCACCAGTCACCTGAATCTCATCAGTGGGGAGAAGAAGGGGCCAGTCTCTGGACTTCCTGTTGTGCTGTTCATCTGGAACCCAGCAATCACAGTGGGAGGGGTCTGTCTCTATTTTCTTTTCTTAAATTTTAAACAGAAAAAAGTAAGAAATAACATAAAACAGTTTTAAAAAGGGGCAAGATGAGAGTAACAATGATCAACACATTGCGTATTGTTATATTCACAGTCCTTTACAGTGCAGGATACAGGCATGAAACATTTTCCAGAAAATTACTAGCACAAAACTTCCCCCTCAGTGAACAAGAGAAAACAGCTGTATAGCTTGCTTCACTGTCTTGTGTTTACATATATACGTTTTCCTTTATTTTCTTTCACATTTCTCTCCTCACACTTTTCTTTTGAAGAGTTCTTTTTCCTATTCTCAGTGTCTACTGGACATGTTGGATTTTGTTTATGCTTTCAGATTCTCACACTAGTGTGAAAAAAATGATGTTTACAGACATGGATCTGGTTTATTTCACTTATGAGTATGGTCTTGAGTTGCATCCATTTATCCATAAAATTTTCAAGTTTATCTTTTTTTATGACTGGCTGGTACTCTATTATACAGAAAAACCTCACATATTTTTTTTAAAAAATCTATTCCTCAGTTGGTGGCCATTTGAGTTGTTTCCAAGATTTAGCAATTACAAATTGTGCTGCTATAAACAGGACTGCACATATATTGTTGTGTTGTGATACTTTTAATTCTTCTGGGAAGATACTCAGAAGGGAATAGGGTATAGGGAATAGGATTAGGGTTGAATGGGACCTTTAATTCTAGGTTTTTAAGGAATATTTACAGGTTTCCACATTGGCTGCACCAGTCTACACTCAAATCAACGGTGGAACAATGTTCCTTTGTCCCCACAGCCCTCCCAGATTTGTTATTGGTTGTATTCTTTTTTTTTTTTTTTTTTTGTCTTTTTCCTTTTTATCGGTACTGGGGATCGAACTCAGGACTACCTTCTTGCAAGGCAGGCGCTTATGCCGCTGAGCTAAATCCCCAGCCCTTATTGGTTGTATTCTTGATGATCACCATTCTTTCTGGAGTGAGACAGAATTCAGTGTTGTTTTAACTTGCATTTCCCAAATGATCAATGATGTTGAAGTTTTTTAAACATGTTTATTTGCTGTTTGTGTTTCTTCATCTGAGAAGTGTATATTCATCTCAGATGTCTACTTTTGGATTGAGTATTTGAATTTTGAGCCTTAATTTTTCTCAGTTCTCTAAAGGACCTATATATAGATCCTTTTCTGAGGGACAACTGACAATAAAATTTTCCCATTCTGTGGGTTGTATTTTGACTTTATTGGTGATATCTTTTGTTGCACAAAAGCTTTGTAATAAGGTGAAATTCTATTTGCTGATTCTTTGTTTTATTTCTCATGTGGTTTGTGTTTTGTTCGTGAAGTTTCACCTGCACACATATCTTCAAGATTTCTACCTATTTTCTTTCCCAATGTATTTAGTGTTTCTGTTTTTAATATTTGGATCTTTGGGGCTGGGGATTTAGCTCAGCAGCATAAGCACCTGCCTTGCAAGCAGGCAGTCGTGAGTTTGATCCCCGGTACTGATAAAAAAAAAAAAATTGGATCTTTGATCCATTTTGACTTTATTATGTTTTGGTAAACATGGGTCTAATTTTCATCTTGGGAGTGTAGAAAATTGGTTTTTCAAGCACCATTTACTAAAGAGACTATCTTTCTTCCAGTGGGACATGTTTGGCCCCTATGTCAAAGATAAGGTGACTAAGTATGTTCATAGTTGCATCTCCATCTTCTAATTTGTTCCTCTGATCCTTTAGTCTGTTTTTTTTTTTTTTTTTTTTTTTTTTGCTAATACTGAGCTGATTTTATCATAGTAGCTTTGTAGAATAATTTCAGTTCAGGCAGTTTGATGCCTACTGCCTTGTCTTTCTTGCCCAAAATATCTTTTCTATTCTATGGGTCTTCTGGTTTTAAATGAATTTTAGGAATGCCTTCTTTAGTTCTTGAGGCATGCTAATAATAATTTGAATGAGATTGCATTAAATCTGTATAAGAATTTTCGGAATGTGGCCATTTTCACTAGGTTGGTTCTTCCTATCCATGAGTAAAGGATGTCTTTGTAATATCTGATATGTTTGATCTTTTTCAGAGTACTGTAATTTTCACTGTATAGATCTTTTGCTTATTTTGTTAGATTGATTCCTAGGTATTTCATATTTTTGGATGCTATTATAGAGAATGTGGTTTCCCTAATTTCTAAGTGAGTGTGGCATGTGTGAACAGGAATGCTACTGATTTTTTGATTGTTGACTGTTTCCAGGTACACTGCTAAATTTGGTTATTAAATTTAGAAGTCATTTGGTGGATCTTTTGGGTTCTTCTCTGTAGAATATCATGTCATCTTCAAATAATGATAATTTAATTTCTTCCTTTCCTATCCTTATTCCTTTTGCTTTTTTCTCTTGTCACATTGCTCTGGCTAATGTTTCTGAGCTATTTTGAATAGAAAAGTGATAGTATACATCCTTTTCTTGTTCCTAATTTTAGAGTGAAAGCTTTCAGTCTTTGACCATTTAGTATAATGTTAGCTGTTGTTTTGTCATAGATGACTTTTTATCAGATTGAGGTAAAGACCCTCTATTCCAATTTTCCATAGCAGGTTATTTTTTTATATCATGAATGGCTGTTGGACTTTGTCAGATTCTTTTTCTATATCTGTTGAGATGATCATGTGATTTTTGTCTTTGGTTCTGATAATATGGTGCATTATCTCTACTGACCTGCATAAATGGAACCATCCTTGCATTCCTGGGATGAATTCAAGTTGGTCATAGTGTATGATATCCCTGATGATTTGCTGAATTCTGTTTGCCAGTATCTTATTGAGGATTTTTGCATCTATGTTCACTAGGGATATTGGTCTGTAGTTTTCTTTATGGTTGGGTTCTTTTGTGGTTTTGGAATCAGGGTAATATTTACCTTCAGAAATGATTTTGGATCTATTGCTTCCCTTTCAATTTCTTCCCTTGTAGGAGCTTTGGGTTTGATTAGTTATTCTTTTTCTAGAAGTTTGAGGTTAAACATTAGGTTTTTTATTTGAGCTCATTCTGTTTTTCTGATGTAAGAGTTGATTATTATAAATTTCCCTTTTAGGACTGTATTCACTGAATTCCATAAGTTTCAGTGTGTTGTATTGGCATGGTTGTTTAGTTGTGTATACTGTAACTTCATGGTTAATTTCTTCTGTGACCCACTGATTGTTCAGAAATGTGTTGTTTAATTTCCTTGAGTTTGTGTAGTGTTTGTGATTTATTTTGTCATTGATTCCCAGTTTCATTGTGCTATGGTCAAGTAGTGTGCAAGGAATGATTTCAATTCCTTTACATTTCCTTCAACATGTTTTGAAGTCTAGTATGTTATATATTTTGGAGAATGTTCCATGTGCAGCCAAGAAGAATGTAGATTCTAATGTTTTAGAGTAGAACACTGTAGATATCTACCAATCCATTTGTTCACAGGCTGGTTTAATTCTGGTATTTCTTTTTATTTTTCTCATTGTTCTATCTATTTTTTAGAATGGGGTTTTCAGTTCCCTCACTACAATTGTGTCAATGCTTATTTGTTTATTAATGTCTGTTACTATTTGTTTTTTGCAGTTAGGTGCACCAATATTTGGTGTATATATATTGCTAATTTTTATTTCTTCTTGGAGTTTTCCCTTAACAAGTATGTAGTGAACTTCCTTGTCTCTTGATCAATTTGGCTTAATGTTTACATTATCTTCAAATAGAATAGCTATTGCTGCATTTTTCTGGGTTCTTGTGGGATGGAGAATTGTTTTCCATCCTTTAACTTTTAGTTAATGAACTTCTTTTTTGGGTGAATATTACTTGAATGGAGCATATTGATAGATATTGTTTCTTGGTCCATTCTGCCAGTGTGTTTCTTTTGACTGGTGAGTTGAGATAATTTACATTCATGGTAATAACTAATATGTATTGGCTTATCTTTTTCATGTTATTTTTCTGTTGTTGGTTCCTTGCCTTTCTCCTCTGTTTAATTACTTGCTCTGCTTGGTTGTTTCTTTCTATTGGTGTTTGTGTGTTTATGTTCTTTGTAATATCTTTCTAATACATTCTTTAGAGTGTTCTGTAATGATGGTTTGGTAGTCATGACTTTTTTCAGTTATTCTTTTTTATGAAGGTATCTTATTTCTCAGTTGAATTCAAAAGACAGTTTTTCAGGGTACATCAATATGGGTTGAAGAGTATTTGCTTTAAAGGCTTGATTTGAGAGTTTGTGTTGAAAGGTCTGCTGTGATTTTGATGGTCTTTTCTTTATAAGTGAATTTTTCTTTTCTCTGGCAGCTTTTAATATCTTGTTCTTGTGTTGAATTTCTGTAATCTTGATTATTATGTGCCTTGGTGTAAACTTATTTTGGTCATGGCTGTTTGGAATTCTATATGTTTTATTTATTTGCATGTCAAATTCTTTATCCATGTTTGGCAAGTTTTCTGCCATTATTTCTGTGAGGAAGTTTTTCATGGCATTTGTACTTTCTCCAGCTTTTTCACTTACACCAATCAATCTTATGTTATTCATTTTTTATTCATCTTGTAACTGTTGGATTGATTTTCCATGGTTTCTTACCTTTCATTTCCTGGTCACTCATCACTACTGATTTTGGTATTGTATCCTCAGCTTCCTTCACTCTGTTGTATACCTTTTCAGTGGAGTCTTTAATTTCAATTTCTGTTTGAATGTGCTTCATTTATTCCACTTTTTGGGAATACATGGTTTCCATCATTTTTCTTACCTCTTCATTTTTTATATGTGTCCACTTTAGTTTCTTTCAATTTGGTTGTCGTTTCTTTTTGTACCTTAGATATTATTTTTTTTTCTATGGCCTTTCCCATTTCCTTTCACTTTTGCTGCTATTGTTTCTGAGAATTCCAGCTTCGGATTTCCGGTCTCTTTGTGGTCTGGGCTTGTTCTGGGTGGGTTAGGCATTTGGGTTTCATTTTGCTTCTTCCTCTTGTCGTTTTCTATTTTTTATTTTATTTTGTTTTGTGTCTTGATGTTTGTAGACTTCTTATGTTAGATCACTTTATACCTGGTGTTGACTTCCTGGGTGATATCCTGGTGATATCCACTCCTCAAGAATGTCTCTTAATACAATTGTTTCTTGGTCTTTCTGTATATTACCAAGAACCTATCTTCTCAGTATGTTAAGAATGTGTAGTAGCTTTCTTTCTTTTTCAAAGCCCATTCCTTTGGTACTGGACTATGGTGATAGTTATGGTCCCTTGCAATCTCAGTGTTGTTATTCTGGAGAGAAATAAAAAACTTATTATAACAGGTGTAGTATCTTGGTTAAAGTAGTGCAGTTAGCAATAACAATAGACTCAAGTACAGCTGGCTTTGGTATTTATTGCCTGGTATCTTTAACCATTGGAACACATTTTACAGTTGCATAATATAACACAATTTATACCAGGAACTTGTATGCAATGTTTTTCCTCTTATGAGAGTGATCTTACACTGTTGTGTGTGGGCGTGTGTAGGGGGTGTAAGATGGAAAGGTGGATGTGCTTAAACGTAGTAGGAGCAAATTGGTGGGCAAGGGATAATCATTCAAGTTTCAGGTAAATGTAGGATATAAGAGGGAGGGATTGGAAGAGAAGGTCTGAAAGTATTGAAATGAAACAGAAAGGGAAGAGAAAATACTTACCCACATGAAAGTTTCATAAAATTAAGCAAGATAGTCGATGAAAGAGAAGAAGAGAATGAATGGAATAATACAAAGGGAAAGTTTAGCGATCTAAATCATGAATGGGAGGAAAAAGAAGGTAGAAAGTAGAAGGGAAAAAAAGGAAAAAAGAAAAAGAAAAAAGAAAAAAGGGAAACAGAAATAATCACATAGGGGCCAGGGCTATGCTCAGTGGCACAGCACCTTCCTAGCAAGTGCAAGGTCCTGAGTTTAATTTCTGGTAAAAAACAACCAACCAACCAACCAAATAAACACCCAAACATGGATAAAAACCTTAGATGTAAAAGAAAAACAAAACAGGAAAAACACAAACAAAAACAAGACACACATCAACAAAAGTAGAACAAAAATAAACAGCAAACAAAACACACTAACCCATCAGACACAGAAAAATAAAAGCAGTGAGATTCCTCTGGTGTCTACTGTTCTATGGTAGGTTCAAATCTGATCCCAAAGGGTGTACATTAGTGAAATTGGCAGGTGTATTTGTGTTGGATTTGGATTTGGGGTTGGAAATGGTTTTCTGTGACTGGAGTTTCCTCCAGCTGCTTAAAAAAATCAGGAAGAGAAGAAAAGAGAGTAGAAAAGAAAAGGAGGAAAATAGGAAAAAGAAAAGAAAAGAAAGTGATACTACGTGCCCACTTCAATTCAGTGTCTTTCCCCCCAAGCACAAAGCTGATTCTCCTAACTTATCATCTGCTGGCTCATTTTGTTACCATTGCACCTGACTTTTTCATGCAACTAGTCCTGCCTGTCCATTCTGTGTGCTCCAGCCAGGGTTCCTACTGAGTCACTGGCTTTCCTGCTGGTGTCTGATCTCTGAGCCCTGTCAACAGCAGGAGCTTGGGCTGATCTAGGACCCTCTTCCTGCCAGTCACAGTGACTTCCCCTTCTCTGTTTTCTGATGCCTTCCTCAATCTCCTTTTATAGAGTACTGTAATTTTTGTTGTAGAGGTCTTTCACCTCCTTGGTTAGGTTAGTTTCTAGATATTTATTTTTTGGATACAATTGTAAATGACATTGCTTTCCTAATTTTGTTTCTCACTGAGTTTATTATTGATGTATACAAATGTTATTGATTTTATATGTCAATTTTGTAACCTGCTACATTGGTGGAATTGATTATTATTTCTAAGAGTTTTTTGATGGAATTTCTTGAATCTTCTATCATATCATCTGCAAATAATGATAGCTTGCTCCTTTCCTATATGTATCCTATCAATTTTTCTCTTGATTGTTTTAGCTCATGTTTTAAGTACTATCTCAAACAAAAATAATATAGTGGGTTTCTTTGTCTTGTTTCTGGTTTTAGAGGGAAAGATTTCAGTTTTCCACCATTTGATATGATGTTGGTAATTGGTTTGTCAAAAGTGACTTTTATCAGATTCAAGTAAGAATGGTGGTGGAGAACCCATGTCACGTAAGCTGCAGTGGATGTTTGTTATTACTAAAAATGCTAAAACATTTGCCATTACTGCTCTACACTTGTTTCTTCAGGGTTTTTATTATGAAGAGGTTCAAAAGATTTTTCTGCATCTATTGATATGATAATGTGATTGTTGCCCTTGTTTGTGGCATGTGGTGTGTCTTATGTATTGTTTAATGCTGGGATAAAATACCCAACACCTACCAGTTAAAGGAGGAAAGGTTTATTTTAGCTCACAGTTTTTAGAGGTTTCAGTCCATAGTTGGCTGGCTCCAAGACAGGGTGGCATGGCAGCAGGGCACGACAGGGCAGAAACAGTTCATAGTGTGGCAGACAGGAGGCTGCCAACAGTGATACTCCTTTTCCCTTTATTCCACTCAGGGTATGAGCCCTTGACTAGTGCTATGCACACCACAGTGATTCCCATTATCTACACCCAGAAATATGCTAACCCAATCAGTGATCTAATTTGGTTATCACACCCTTAGTCCATATTTACACACCACAGATCCCCCACTGCCAGAATGTCCTACCTTTGAGTGCATGAGGTTTTGGGGTGACATCTAGATACAAGCCATAACACAGTGTATTATGTTTATTGATTTGTGTGTGTTGAACCATCCTTATGACTCCAGGATGAAGCCTATTTGTTCATGGTGTGTGATCCTTTTGATGATAAATGAATTCACTTATGTGGGGCTGCTATGGTTTGTGTCTGAATGTGCTCCAAAGCCTTATGTGGTCTTGAAGGGGGGTTTGGAGGAGGCTGAATCTAGAGTTTGTGATTGATTCATTGTGCCATGCTGGGACTAAGAGTGTTGGGATTAATGGTTAGTGCTGGATCAGTCCACTCGTTGGATGGACACCACTGTAATCCCAGCAGTCTGGAGAAGATAAAAGGGACAAGAAAAGCCTTGTACTCTCCTTTTTGCTCTTGTTGCTTTTGCTGTCTTCTACTGCTGAGACACCAGCACCTTGTCACACCACCTTGCCTTGGAGCCGATTATGATTATGGATTGAAACTTCCACAGACTGTGAGTTAAATAAGCCTTTCCCACCTTTAACTTTGTGTGTTGAGTATTTTGTCTCTGTAATGAGAGAAAAGTAACTAAGACAGGCTGGTGTGTACATTTCAGGAAAAATAAAGGAAAAAAGCCCTAAAAATAGAAATAGTCACTGCCCCCATCTTGTGGTAAGATGATAACTTGGTAGCTCAGATTCTTTTGTTTTAGGATAATACTCTTAAACAAGTTTTACTTTTTAGTGGAGTTTTATGTTCACAGCAAAGGTGAGCCAAAGGCACAGAGATTTCCCTTTCTGCCCAGATAAACGCATATCCTCTCTCATTGTCAGCATCCCCCACCACAGTGATTTGGTTTTAAAAACTGACAAACATTGACACATCATAGTTATTCAAAGTCCATACTTTACGTACAGGTTTACTCTTGGTGTTGTCTTTTCTATGGCTTTGCATAGATGTAAAATGCATGCAGGTAACTGTTTGATTACAGTTTGTAGTAGAAAACTGAGAAAATGTATATGAGTATTAAGGGGCCCTGCAGGTAGTTTCTGCTTTATGGGACATGATCATCAGGAAATGAACCCCATATCTGGTGGGAGTCCTACTGCTATGGACTGGACCCATAGATAGCCTAGGGGGAAGGTGAGTGAGTGGGGCAAGCGCCTGGGATTCAAGTTAAAGAACTGGGAGACTGAGCAGTCGTAGCAACTAAGCTTGTAAGGCTGACTGGGTGCTGGTCTTGGTTTAAAGATTTTGAAAACTTGAAACATTAACTTGTCACAACCTATCAAGGAAGAGGCAGGAGGTAAGGCAGGAAGAACGTCACCTCACAAGCTTGCTCAGATTGCCGTTCAGACAGACTGGTCCCAGAGCTTACACAGTAATGATGCTCAGAAGGCAAGGACACCCAGCTCAGGCTTGGAGCTGAGATTGGGAAGGCCCCAGAAGTGCAGAGATTAGGGGCATGCTGAGCCCATGCCATAGGGAAAAATGTCGAATGGAGCAGCAGCACTCTGGATCTTTGTTCCTCATTCTGAAGAATTTTCTTCCCAACCCTCCTAACCTAGATCCTACTCCTATGCTAGCCCCAAGCTAGTCTTCAGGTTGCAGAACAACACAGCACTGCAGAAAGGGCCCAGTTCTCTGCATACAAGTAGGTAAATATCCCTCAAAATGGAAATAGGAAATTCTGTGAAGCATCACAAACTTTGGGAATTAAAGAGGCAAAATGCTAATGGTGGAATTTCAGACTGAAGGTCAGAAAGCAGGGTGATTTTTGAAGACAGAAGGAGGCGTACACAACACTCTCAAGTCGATTTTGGTACTCAGCCATCCATATTTAATGTCAAGGACCCTGGGGGGTAGGGATAGCGTGCTATGGGATGTTCTGCCAGGGCTCACGTTTATCACAATTTAGGTGTAAAAAGGACATTTTACCCAATTGTTCTGTTTCCTCATTTCCAATCGACCCCTCTGTTCCCTCTTCCCTTAGAAAGCTTGTGTATCCTCTAGTTTTCTGCTTCTATGCCAGGTAAGGTGAGGGGGTGGTGGTGAGGAAGTGGCTTGGTGCTGTGTCACACTAAGCATCATGTGGCCCTCGGGAGAAATGATAAATTGTTAAACAGGTCAACCTGGCTTACGAGACTTCCCCAGAATATAGATGATGGAGCTCTAGATAAAGATTTGTGCTTTGTGAATTTTTGTTATCAAACATGATATGTAACATACGTATGTATACATAGTGTATTATTATAATTGCATTACCTTGTCAAGAAGGCGCATACTCACCATTTGGATAGTGCGGGATATATTTTTGTTTTCACTTTGGGAGTCTTTTGTTCCAGGGCAGAGAACTAAGTGACTCACTTTTTCTTAAAATACTGGTCTTCACATCTCTCAGATCTGATCTGAAGATGATTGTATTTGATCACAGTTTTAAATTGAATCATTTGCCAAAATAAAAAAATACAGATATTGTTTAAAGATTCACATTTCATGCTTCTTTGCAAAAGTCTGACAATACTGAGCTTGTGTTTCCAAGGGAAACAATTGGCTAAGATTGAATATATAGCTAATATTTCTAATGGGCCACAATTTTACCACTAACTTCTCAGTCTGCTCACTCCCTTTACTAGCTTCTCTAATACAAAGGAGGAGGGACCTCAGCATTCTCCCTGGAACACAATGTTAGCTGAACAATGATTAGCAAGATAAATGGGAGGACCAACATTTTGTTCCAGGGAGAGCAGGGAGCCCATGACCCCTTACAGTGATCTTCCAGTGTAAATGTCCCAGGAGCCCTGGTAGGGCTGAATTTAAAACAATGGACTGCTTAGGTGTGGAGCATCATCAGAATGGAGCAGACAGGCCTGGGCATGAGTATCCTGTGGGCAATGCTGGTAGACTGCAGACCAGATACTCAGCCTTCACTTTATGGAAATGCTAAACTTTGTGTCTTGAAGAACAGAAGGGCACGAATCCTGGAAAATTGACCTAATAGGTAGATGTGAGCTACATATAGCTTTAATTAGGAAATTAAAGGTTACAGTTCTCACATCTGAATGTTGTCTCAAGTGTCTCAAGTTTTAGCAATATGAAAACCATAAGCCCCTTGTGTTTTGGGAAGGACTTTACAAAACACTCACAGTACCTTTATTGATTATCTGGTTCCAAATTCATTCTTTTGTCCATTCCACTTCATTCATCCATTCATCCATCCAGTGATTTATTCTTCCATCTGTGTATCCATTCATCACATGTTAGAGAGTGTAGCATGATAATGTAAAGGAGCACACTGGTGAACAAGATATAGTTCCAAGTTCCCACAGTTCTTGCTAGTGACATGGATAAAAAGTAAGGGAATGGAGTGGAAGGATGTGAACAACAAGTTGGGGGTTTACTCTTATCTCTTCAAATGCTAACTAATAGTGGGTGTACGGCTTCACTTGTATGGGCTTTTATTTTTTTCTTGTGCAAAACAGGTCTACACTATCATCACATCTTTTTTTTTTTGGTCCCAGTGTGCATATTTGTCTAAGATTTTGCTTAAAAGAAATTAAAAACATTTTTTCAGTCAT
The DNA here is from genome assembly GCF_034190915.1 of Cavia porcellus. Lineage (NCBI taxonomy): Eukaryota > Metazoa > Chordata > Mammalia > Rodentia > Caviidae > Cavia > Cavia porcellus. The sequence continues at coordinate 73,551,519 of NW_026947494.1, read as the reverse complement.
AGTGAGAAGGGAAGGAAGTCAATGATTATTTTGTCGGAAGTAATGGTTGCATTGCACTAAACCTTGGAATCCCAAGTGGGAATGAGAATCTTGGGTAAGAAGAGACTTCCAAGAACATTGTCCAGTTGGGGAGATGAGTTTATTGTATTTACATACAAGGAAGCATTTATTGACATTTTTCAAAATAAGGGAAAAGGTAACAAAAATATTTTAGAATGAAAAGTTGATAGATGCGGTAGACTAAACTTAAGAATCTCAAAAGTACATAGAGCCTGAAATGATAGCTCAGGCCATATAATCATCCAGATTATAAAGTCAACTATATAGTGCAAGCCACACACGACAGTAGAATACGATGTTGGGGCAGTTGCTCACTTTGGGCTAAAGGGAAGCTTGGGATACAGGATCTGGGGACTGGCAGGAAAGGATGCTAAAATCGCATAAATCCTCCATATCTCTTTTCCATCTCAGGAACTTCTTTGGAGTAACTTTCACCTTCTTCATCCGAGGGCAGAAACTCAGCAAAGCGCTTCAGGAAGCCTCCGTACCTTTTCTGGTAGTCCATCCACCACTCCGGGCGGCCCACCCTCCTCATGAAGCCCCCATACCGCTTCTGCAGCTCCTTAGCTTCATCTTCCACTTGGGGGCTTCTCTTGAGGCCCCTCATGAAGCCCCCATATCTCTTACTTACGCCCTCATCACTGTCACCACCCTCCTGGTGGTGGTTCTCTCTGTCACGGTCGTCGCCTGTTCCTAGCAGCTCCTTCAGCAGATCTGAAGAATTGGCCAGGGCGTCCCCATCTTCGGCATCTTTCTTCATGAAGCCCCCATACCTTTTGGTGAGGATCTCACCTCCGTTGGCCTCTTCTTCTGGTTCCACAGGATACAGCTCGTCCACCTTCTTCATGAAGCCCCCATACCTCTTCATGAATCCTCCGTACTTCTTACTGAGCAGGTGGCTCTCATCCTGTTTGCCGCTTTCTCTAAGTGAGCTGGCACCCTCTTGAGGAAGCTCCTGCTTGGACACCTGCAGGAGATCTTTGCAGGTTTCCCAGATTTTGAGAGAAGGCAGCTGTCCTTCACACTCTAGTGTGCAAGCCTGGGAAAACAATTCATGGGAAAGGTATTGAGAGGCTTCCCAGATTTCCTTAAGTACACAAACTGTGAACCCTGACATGCTTTGCTATAGAGACTACAATCGCCCAAGAATAGAATCATCTGCATTTTCACATCTTAATTTTTCATGACACTGAAAAGGCAAATGAAATAAATGAAAACTGAAAAAAAAAGTATGGTGGAGGATTAAGGATTAACTGAATCAAATTAGAGATCTATCTTTGGATTTTAATCCTACTGTACGCACCCTGTCATGTAAATATTTTAAAAGACTCTGCTCTCCTACTTTACTTAGATTGGCTGCCTTCGCAATCTAATTTCACCATTTTTCCTCTCCTGATATCACTTTTGTTTGAGATTTTTTTCTAACCAAAAGGGAGAAATTTTTGTTTATCTAATTTGAAACCGTCCCCAAATGCCTGTTAGCCTTTTATCTTACAGAGAAAATCAATATGAATAAGATTTATTTGCTTTCTTGTGTTAACATTTTACTACAATGCTATTCAATATCTTGCAAACCCTTTTCATCTTCAGAGGAAAATAAAAATTCCAAAATAGAGTTAAAAGAAAAAAACATTTTAAAAATTAAACTTAAATCTGATAAATTATTTGGATTTTGATATATTGATTTGCTAAATGATGTTTTATTTTCCCATTTTCTTGGTTGATTAAAATAGATTATCATCTTGAACCAAGTGTTGGTAATGATAAGATTAGATAGGAAATTAATACATGCAAATGCACATATTACTTGTATTTATTTTTTTAACATTGAGTCCTTGGTGTATAGAAAAAATTGTTTTATAATGAAAACTATGTTGTTTAATAAAATAGAAATGATCAGCATGTAATTATCTCCTTTTTATTATATAATAACTCAATTCAAATCATCGAAAAACTTAGGCTGTATATTCTAATGATCTTAAGATTTTTTTCTGCTTAATAGGTCACTTGTGTATAATTAAGAGTACTAATTTTACATGATCATGTACAACAACTATAATCTACTTCCTAATGTATTATAGCTATCTGAAATTTAACTGTAGGACTCAGCTTAGAAATTCTTGAGTTAGAAAGATAAGCCACATTTTTGTTATTAAAAAGGTACTGGTATATTAATGTTAGACACATTATTTTCATAATGAAGCAAAACATTTTACTCATGCAACAAAATCTTTAGAAAATGTAGTTAACCAGCTCCTAATGATTATTTAAACTTTATATCTAAGGAAATTAAGTTTGTGAGCATAAAAGTATATCTAAAGATAATATAATTAAAATGATCCTGTGTTATTCCTGGTAATAGCTAATTCAGGCACCAAAATATCATTAAAATATTAAGATATTCAAATATTCATAATATTTTTATTCTAAAATGATTATTTACATGATCACATTGCCAAACAGTAATGTTAAATATTTTGTGTACTTAAGCCAAAAGATTTTAAAAATGTACAGTTGCAAAATAATCAGAACAGCACATTCAGACTAAAGCAGTGATGTTAATCTGTAGACCCTCTAGCCACCTATGTGTCTTTCATGGTATATTTATCACAGTCTTGTCCTATGGGAAAGACAGAATTAGTGGTAAATTCTATCTGGATATCATCAAGGCAAGCCTGCTCATCTTCACACCCACCAGAGGACTAAGATACATGTCTTATTGGTGATGGAAGCCTGGGGAATATTTGTAACATTGATCTTACGTCAGTTTTGGCCAGGCAATCTCATTTTTCCTATGTGTGTTGTACCCAATTTACAATTCTAGTAATTATAGAAACATAGGCATTAACTAAATCTTTTGTCACTGAAAGAATTACAACTCTAAATGTAAGCTCCAACATAAAACAAGGGAGTTAGTTATTATTCAACATGCCTTCCTAAGAGATTTTTTAAATCAGTAGTGTTTTGTTGTCTTTTTTCCCCCAAGTTACACATACTACATACACCATCCCACCATCTGCATTAACATAAATCATAATAAGTTACAAAAGGCAGTGAGGAAAAGTTAGAAGAAGGAGTAAGTCGTGTCCCCTCTCCCAAGCCCTATTAAAGTCCAAATGGAGGGTAAGAGAAAGGAGAGAAGTTGGAATGCTTAGTGTCATCCAGGGAAGGGCCAGCTGCTGCACACTGAGATCTGCCACATCTTTAACAATGGAAAAGAAAGATTAGTAGCGTGTTTGGAGCATGGTGAAATGAGATGTTTTAACGCCCCCAAATGGATTTATGGAGTAGTATAATTTCAGTAAATCTGTTACTACTTTGATAACACATCGTGTGATTTAAAAACTTCTTTTAGAATTCACATTGCTTTTATATAGATGGCATGGAACCCTAGTCTGCGAGGTGAGCCAGGTGTGTGTGTTGAACAGAGGGAAAAGCTCAAAATACATGCAACGGGGGAGGAAAATTATGGGGTCAGAAAATGAAGTCTACAGTACCGTCGGTCTCAGTTTTCTTTCCTTCTTGTGCATACAAATCTTTACTCACAACAGCTATCCTTAATGTTCCTAGCGGCCAGTCAAATTTTAGGCATAGCTTAAAAGCTTAAGACTACAGGGAAAGAAGAAAAATGGGCGAAGGAGACTGTACCTGTGAGATGGAACATTTTTTTCATAGTTAAAATATAAACATTATTATGGGTGTTTTCTGTAAAGCTAAATCAGCATATATCAGATGAAACAGAGCAAGTAATTAAAAGTCAAATAAAACAATACGGTTAATAAGAAATCTCCACCTTGGACTTCTGGAACCTCTTCCCTAGTTCTCTTCTCCATTTCAAGCATCTACATAACATGAAATTCCTGCAAAGGCTCCAGTGGAACATAAAGCAGCTTGGGTTAATTCATTACATGCTACTGGGGTTTTAAAAGTGTTACAGAATTCCAGCATATTTCAAAGGCAGTCATTCGGGAGCTCGTTAAAAATGAAGCATCTTGGATCACACCCAGATTCCAACTCACTAGAGCACTAGAGGTGACTCAAGAGCCCACGATTAGAATCGTTTTATCATCGCCCCTCTTCAGTTCCTCTTGGACTGTCCACACCTCTTTGGTCATTGGCCGTGTCTCTTGTCCCCCTGTCATGGCCAAGTTAACGGTCAGCGTTACAACTGCCATCATGACAGACTTGATTCTGTCATAATTATTAAACTCCTTGTCTACTGTGATTCCCTCTCCATCTTCACCTCTTTCTTACTCTTATCCACAGGTGAGGAACCCGAGGTTAAGAGAACTCAAGAAAAGAATTGGAAAAAGGAGAGGAAACATCATTAACAAAAACATTACATTATTTGTGGGAAGGTCAGTTGTGCACAAGGCGCCCTTAGCCGGGAGGTTAGGAGCTGAGGGGAGAGGACCTTTCTTGGGCATCTTGGGAGACTCAGTGCTATCCGCGGTGCTGAAAAGGGCATGTTTCAGGGTTCTAGAATTCCCAAGGTTAAAACGCACTTGGGTTCTGGGGAGACACATCCACGCTTACCAAGTCGCGGGCTTCAAAAACGTGGAGCCAGAGTTCTGGCAACACCAGATCGCTGGGGTTACCAAGAGTGCAGAGCCCTTGCCGTCCCTGAACCGTGGACTCTCATAGTGCGTGCGTGACACTCACCAGAAAGTTGAGATCGCCTGGGCGCACCAGGCGGTAGCTGCAAGCCGCGCAGTCCTGGCTACATTCTGCCTGCACCGTGGCCAGGAGCCCGGGGCCCAGCGCCAGCAGCCAAGTGCAAAGTCTGAGGAGCCGCGCCATGGGCTGGGGAAAGAAGGATGCGCGCTCCAGTGATCCAAATGCAGAAGTACCCCCTCCTCCGAAGGACCCCGCTCCGTGAACACTCCACCCGGGGCGCCGTCGTGCAAGAGCCAAAGACACTCTTGTTCTGCTCTTCCTCCCCCCACACATTCCCGATACTTTTAAGGGAGATCTGAGGTTAGCTCCGCTGGCTTCGCAGTTGCAGGTTGTAGTTGCCCTCTAAAGTAGAGGGGTACTCTACTACGGGGTCCTTGGCTAGGACAATGTTGTTGTGAACCCCTGAGAGCAAGGGCCAAAGAATTGGCACTTGGGGAGGTACCACCCTCCCCCGACGTGGGTTACAAAGAGTAACCAGGAGAAAGTAGGGGGACCTATGCAAGGAGAGCGGGCGGATGTCCCCAAACCCGCTCAGCCAGAGGGAGCTCAGACAAAACTCACTCGGTCGCCGCTGGAGGATGCAGCAGTCTGGCCGGAACGGCTGGGTCCCAGACGCGGCGACTCTGGAGGGGAGAGAAGGAGGTGAGTGTGGGAGGGCGGCGTCGCGGTCCGCGGGGTCGCGCTGGTGCCGCAGGCTGCGCTGCTCGGCTCTGGGCGCCCGCCTCGCCGTCCCCGAGCCAGCGCCGGCTGGAGCCACTTTATAATTAGCCCCGCACTGAGGAGGCGCGTGCGCCCCAATCGCCCGCGGGCTGCAGCTGACGCAGGCCCTACGCCAGCCGCGCCGACGCCTGGGGGCGGGGGTCAGTCCCGGATCCTGCACGACCCGCTGTGGCCCAGCCGCGGGTGACTCCCCCCTCCCGCGCACCCCTAGTAAAGGCACTGAAATTGCACCCCGGAGACCGAACCCAAGTGGGGAGTTTAGAACTGCAGCCTGGGCCGGAAGGGACGGCCCGGGTAGGGGATGCGGGAGGTTTCCGGGGTGCGCTGAGACGTTTCCATCCCAAGCACCGCCGTCCCGGGTGTCACTTACTCACAGTGCTTGGCCGTTGACTCAGAGTTGCCTGCGGCGGCGGCCAGCAGCAGACCCTGGATCGCTCGGGCAATGGTTACAGAAACCAGCCATGAAAACTTTCTGGGAACCTTATTCTTTCCAGTTAGTGTGACCCCCCCCCCCACTCCCCGCCAGACAAGCAAATAAAACCCCAGGTCCTGGGAGCGCGACACCGTCCAGGCACCGCGGGAAGGACCCGGGGAGTCGGGGACCTGGTCTCCCGCGTGCTGCCCGGAGCTTCCCGATAGAGGAGCAAGAGGGGCGCAGGCGAGTTCGCTGCCCGCGCCCGGAGTGTGGGGGCCACAGAGAGCCGAGAGTCCTGGGTCCGAGTTCCCAGGGCTTGGGACCCGCGTTTGTTCCACAGAGGGAGCGGAGAGCAGGCGGCGGGACTGTGGTCTGCACCTGAGCTCGCTCCCCGCTTCTTGGCTGCGCAGAAGGGTGGCCAAGGAGGCCTGCTTTGGTCTGTTGGAAAGCTGAGAGGGGAGAGCGGCTTTCCGGGGGCGCGGGCGTTCAGAAGAGACGCAAATGCAATAGCGGACGAAATCCCCTAGACCCGTGCCTGGCCTGTAGCAAGCCCTCAAGAAAGGTTATAATCATCAGTCTTCTACCTCCTTTAGGTCTGTCTGTCCATATATGTATGCTGCATTTATTTTTTTTTATCTATTCGCTTATGTGTATCCATCTCCCTGGCTTAGTGGAATCTACAGACGGCCCCAAGAGTTATTCACAGCCAAAGCAAACGGCAGGGCTTTCGTGGCCGGCCCCAGGCGTCCTTGGCAAGGGCCCGGTCACCATTCCAACCCGCGGTGCCCTTTCCCGGCGGCTCCTTCGAGGCTCGCGCTGCTCTGCATCTCCCACATTAGTCGCTAGAGGGCAGTGGTCTCCTGCGCAGTTTGCAAGTTCAGGGATGGGGGACTGGGGTACCCCAGGCCCGCTGGTGTCACCCGCCAGGGGTGGACATTGCGCTCCGTGTGACCCAGGAGCGGCACTGCTCACCCCCCTAATTCTCTCGTTGGAGCAGCTTGGTAGCTGGAACCAAAAAGCAGAGCTTTAGGGTGGGATGGGGTGCCAAGTGGGAATGCCCGGAGGAATCAGCTTTTTGCTCTCTTAACATCAAAACACAAATGTCTCCCCTTAGTTGTTCTGAGCTTTTCCCATGGGGGGGGGTGACAATGACCTTTCTTGCTCCTAATTCACAACCTTTGCTCCTAATGCAAAGGAGAGTTCTTGTTATGTAAGGGGTTTCTCTCCTTGTCCAGGCTTGTAAAGGAGTGGACCAGGATGCCTTACCGTGCCGAGTTGTGCACGGAGAGCATCCTGTCCACAAGTAAAGGGAACTTGCTAGATCTGATCCCTCGCATGCCTGGGGTCACCAGAGAATCTGAAACACACAGTCCGGAGCAGGAAGCCGAGGGGCGTTTGTGGGATGAATGTGCCACACGAGATTTCTCTTTAGGGTTCCTCGTACTGGCCATGGGAAGCCTCTTTAGGATCTTAGGAAAGGAACTTAACTCTCCAGAGGAGTCTTGAGTATAGTTTATCCCAAACCCTCCATTTATGGATGCAAGAACTGAGGTGTAGTTTTCCCGAGGGATCTTCTAAGGAACTGGGAAGCAGGTTCCTCAGCCTCGCTAGAGAGGCGCTTGCTTGTACCTGCTGCAAGCTTACTCTGTTTCTGTTGGAATGAACGACTAACTTCTGCTTTGCATTAGGTTTCTTGGTGAGGCTGCAGTGTTCTCTGAAGCTCCTTGAATGTCAGGGAGAACTAGAAAGAGAATGAAAAGGCGCCCCCGAGGAGGAGTGCATGAGTTCTTAGTCCCCAGGGCTCCTTCAGATTCTTGAGACATTTGGTGCTCAAAAATGTTTGCTGATGGACTCACTGAATGGATGAATGAATGAATGAATGAAGTGGAAGGTTGATCTAGTTTGCATACCCCAAGTCAGTGACACTCTCTCCTTCATTTGAAGCTAAAGCTGGTACATTTCTGTATTCACTTCTTAATGTTTGAGTCAGTGGCAATGTCAGAGATGTCCCTTTTCCCACGGGAAACAGGGATGGGGTAGTGTATCTTTCAGGAGGCACAGGGTTCAGAAGAGATACAAATGGATTAATGGGTGAGAGGAATCCATTTTGATGATTTTTTAATATTTATCAAGACCTAATAGGTTCTGACATTATGTTCAGGGTAAAAGATGCTTCAGCCTCAAGACAGAGGCGAGGCAGCCATCTCTAAGCATTTGACTCACAGATCCTGATTTTCAGGTCAAGATCAAGATCTTACTTTGTTCTGTTCCTGGGGTGCCAAGCATTAGTTCACAGGGATTCAATCCAGAGAACATGAAATATGATTTTAAAAGCCTTGTGGATGAACAGTGTTTAACTCAGGGCTTAGGTGTTCTAAATGAAAGGATCTGATCAGTGTTCTAAATGTCCTCTCTCTTATGTCTAAGATGCAGCGTGACTAGACTGAATAATTTCTTTCAAGTTCTCCCTCTTCTCCCCTTGCAACCACCCAAACACACATATTTTATTACAGAGAGCTGTTTCTTTACAATCTCTCTCTAAAGTAGCAGTTGTGTAAGTGAGCAGCTCTGTGTGCTGGTGATTGTGTAATTTTTCAGCAGAAAAGCACAACGTACTAACGTTTCAGATGTCTGGAGTAATGCCAGGGGCAGGGAATTTTCCCCTATTTTCAGTTATAATCTAAAGCTCACGCTTGGCAAAACAGGATTCGGTGAAGGGGGCTTGTTCCTATGTGCATCACTGAGAAGTGATTTTTTTCAGATGGGCTCAGAACACCGTAGAAGAACAGCTGGAAAGGAAGTCAGTTTGAACATGGTATTTGTTTTTATGGTTTGATAAATTCTCACTTTAAAGAAGGCGTGTGATTTCCATATTCAAAATCCAGGCAATAGAAAAGAGCCTGATATAAAAGATGCTTGTGTGTGACAGTGTGTGCACACGTGTCTGTACACACACACACACACACACACACACACACACACACACACAGAGAGAGAGAGAGAGAGAGAGAGAGAGAGAGAGAGAGAGAAAATAACATAAGGATAGAAAACATACTGTTCCTATGCTATAAACTCAAGGGAAACTTTCTAAATTTGAGCTTCAGCTCTTGGAGAAGGAAAAGATCAATTTTAGCATTAAGCATATGAAATTAAATGATTCAATAAAACAAGTATGTTATGACTTATCAGATTAAGTGAAAACAGCTATGATGCAACTAATACATGACTTATTCTTTATTTTAAAGAGATTAAAAGAAATAAAAAAAACAGTAGAAATGATACAGGATTTCAAAACAAGCTGATAGGTAAACAATAGTTACTATATTGCATATTGTTATCTTCAAGGTAGTTGCGCAGATTACAAGATATGGGCATAGTGCATGATTTTTTGAGCAGCTTGCTTTTTGATAACAACTTTTGGAACTGCCTTAAAGAATTTAACAGCTACATCAGAAAAAGTCAGGTTAAAAAATTGTGTTGGCTAATTAGACACAAACCTTATTTAATGACTTGGCTTTTGGTTGTTTTCCAATTTAAATTCTAGGTCTCATGAAGCACTCAAAAATTAATGAATGAATGAATGATGAACTACACCAAAGCAATAATGTTCATAATTAAGCACTGCTAGGAGTTCTGAACAGATTTTGAACATTAATAGATCACCAAAGTGAATTCAATGATTGAAGAGTTCTCAACAGAGTTTCTTTCACAGAGGTTTGGGCACAGTGGACTCAGGAAAAACTACCTTAAAACTATACTTTTACTACTGTAAAACTGTATTTTTGTGTCTTGACAATGAAACTTCAGTTCCTACAACTGCTGTCATGTAACAGGCTGTTCTACTTAATAAGCACTTTTATTGATTAGTTTAAAAGTTACATCAGAAATTAATGAAGTTAAAAGAGTACATCAACAGAGAAAATCATTGGAAATCAAAAGTCAGTTTTTTGAAGTATCTAAAAAATTTTTAAGTTCTAAAGCTAGAATTGTTAAGTTCTAGTTAAGAGAAAAAGAGAGAGGGTAGAAATTATTAACATCAGAAGCCACAGAGGAATGGATTACAACATAAACATTGAAAAAGATAAAAATGTATACCTTGAACTTAATCTTTAGAGTAACTTTGATAACGATGAATTTCTTCAAAAGACAAAATCTGTGAAGACTCATATGAGAAGAAATAGACAATCAGCGCAGGTATAAATCTATTAAGGAAATTGAAACAATGACTATTAAGCTAACACAGAAAGGGGTGGGGCCAGATGAGTTGACTGATGAAGTCTGTCAAATATTTAAGGAAGCAATTATACCAATTTTCTAGTCTTTTTCTTAAGACAGAGGCAGAGGGAATACATCATAACTTAAATTCTTCCAGAGAAGTATCATTCTAATATCAAAATCAGAACTAAATACTAAGGTTTCTCATGCAGAGTCCCTCAACAAAATATGAGCAAACTGAATTCAGCCAGGTATAAAAAGACACACCATGACTAAGTGGGATTTATCCCATGTATCCACGCACAGTTCAACATGAAATACCAATGGATGTCATGAATCATATTAACAAGCTAAAGAATCAAATTCTCATAATCACGTAAATGAATACAGAAAAATCCTTTGACAAAATCCAACATCTCTACATGATTAAAATTCCTAGTACCGTAAGGGCAGAAGGCTACTCCCTCAACTAGGTAAAGACTACCTATAAAATTCCTATGGCTAATATCACACGTGGTGAAGGAAAACTCAAATTTTCTGGTTAAGTTCAGGAAAAAGGCAAAGATTTGTACTTTAATCAGTGCTTTCCAATATTGTACTGGAAATCTTACCTCAGATGATATTATAATAAGAGACTAAAAGAAAAATCTCTTTTTGCAAGAGATTGCAAAAAGAAAAAAACAACTATTTTTGTTTTACAAATAACATCATTTTCTGGGGAAACAGAAATTACCAAAAAAAAAAAAAAAACCCACAAAAAAACTAACACATAATTATAGCAGAGTTGCCTGAAATACGGTTAATACATAAAAGTTATTCATTTTCCTTTATACCAGTAATGAGCAAACAATTTGAAATTTAAAACACAATACCAATTATATTATCACTCAAAATGTAATGGTTAGGTATAAGTCTAGCAAAATAGATCCACAAGAAAACTGATGAAAGAAAATGTAAAACTGACCAGATAAATCAGGAGATACTCCTTCTTCATGGATAGGAAGATTCAGTATTGTCAAAATGTCAGTCCTTCCTAAATTGATCTGTATCTGCCTGGCAAGAACGAGGTCATGAGTTTGATCCCTGGTACGAAAAAACAAGTGGATCCTAAGTAGGTCTACAGAGGCAACGCAGTCTAACCAAAATCTCAGTAAGTGGTTTCGTGGATTTCAACAAGTTGATTCTAACGTATATGTGGAGAGATAAAAGGCCCAGAATAGCTAACACAATATTGAAGGAGAAGAAAGAGAAGCCAAGTTCAAGATTCAACCATAAAATTACAGTAACCAAGAGAATTTATTATTGGCAAAAGAACAGACAAATGCATCAGTGGAGCAAAATGGAGAGCCCAGATAGACTCAAATTAGTCAACTGATCTTTGAAGAAAAGAACTGAAACCTTATACTGGGGTAAAGATTATCTTTTGATCAAATATTCTGAAAAACCGGACTTTTACGTGCATAAACTAAGTCTAGAAACAGATGTTATGCCCTTTTCCAAAGTGATTTAAAATAGATCAAACTTAGCCATAAATGTACAACAAACAACAGAAAAAAAGAAGGCACCCAGAAATTATTAGAATTCAGTACATTACAAATTCAGTAATGATGCAAGATACAAAGTCAACACGCAAAAATCAGTTGTGATTCTATTGAGTAAAAAGAAGTCTGGGAGCATCGCACAGATTTCAAAATACACTACAAAAGTGTAGTAGTCAAAGTGGCATAATACTGGGATAAAAATCAGCATACAGGTTGAAGGAAGAACAAAACAGCGTAGAAGTCCAGAAATAAATGTATGCATTTATCATCACTTTGACAAGGATGTCAGAGACGCAAAAAGGGGGAGAAGTTAGTATCTTTGAAAGTGATGTTAGGAAAGCTGGATACCCACAAACAGAAGAAGGAGATCAACTCATCTCCTAATAGAGAATGGTACAATAAACTTGAGGTCACTATCTTTTTGAGACCATGATTTTAATTATTTTGGATAAATACCCAGAAGTGGGATTGCTGGATCACATGGTAGCTCTGTTTTTAAGGTTTATACAGAAAGGAGGTTTTGGGGAACCTGCACACCATCCTGCCTACTGGCTGTAGCATTTATATTCCTAGCAGAAGTCACAAGAATACCCGTTCCTTTATATCCTTGTTAATGTTAGTTTTCTGGTGGGATTTTTTTTTATAATAGCCATCTTAACAGTGTGAGATGCTGTTTAACTGTGGTCTTGGTTGGTATTTCTCTGATGACCAATGGTACTGACCATCTCACTACATACCTGTTGGCTATTTGTATGTATTATCAGGAGTATACTACATTTGCAAGTACTTCAACTATTTTTGGATAAGATTATTTTTGTTTTCTGTTTGTTATTCAGTTGTTTTGATTGTCGTATGTCTTTTGGGTATTCACCTCTTGCCACTGTATGATTTAAAAATATTTCTCTCACTTTGTAGATTTCTTTTCTGTCAATTTTTCCTCAGCTGTGCAGGATCTTTTCAGTTTGGCTTAATTCCACTGAATTATTTTGGCTTTTCTTGCCTATGCTTTTGGTGTTGCATCTCAGAATTGTTGTCAAGGTCAGTGTCAAAGTCATGAAGCTTTGCCTATGTTTTATTTTTACAACTCACAACATCAGGTGTTGCCATTAATCTTTACCGCATTTTGAGCTGATTTCGTGCATGGAATAAGGATCTAATTTTATTCTTGTTCACGTGGATATCCAGTTTTCCTAGTACCACCTGTTGAAAAGCTGTCCTTTTGCCATTTTGTGTCCTCTGCACATTTGTCAAATAGTAATTCAGCATTAATTTTTATAAAAATTTGGCTTTATACCCTATTCCCCACTGGATAACGTGTCTGTTTTTAATGCCAGTGTTGTACTGGCTTGAACACTATAGCTTTGTGTTGGGGTATTTGGAAATCAGGATGCATGAGATTTGTTCTTTTTTTCCTAAAGATCATTTTAGCTATTTAGGGACCTTGGGATCTATACAAACTTAAATCTTTTTTGTAAAAAGCGACATTGACATTTTGATAAGGATTATACTTGTCTGTAAATCATGTTAAGTAACACGAACATTTAAAAATATAGAAAGCATTTCTATTACTTGTGTCTAATTCATTCTAGCAATGTTTTGTAGTTTCTAGTGTGAAAATCTTTCACTTCCTTGGTTAAGATTATTCTAAAGTATTTTATGATTTTTGATGCTGTTATAAATGGGATCACTTTCCTTAATTTCCTTTTCAGATTGTTCGTTAGAGTACAGAAACAACTGATTTTTGCATGTTGATTTTGTATCCTGAAACTTTGCATTTGAATTTATTACTCCGAATATTTTTTGGTCGAGTTCTTATTTTTTCTATATCTGAGATCCTACCATCAGAAAATAGATGCTTTTACTTTTTGCTTTGACTTCAAGTGCATTTTATTTCTTTTTATTGCTTGATTGCCTGAGGTAATACTTCCAAACTGCTTCGTTCTTACCTAGCCCTGATTTTGGAAGAAAAGCTTTCAGTTTCTCAAAGCTGAATATGATAGTAGCTGTGAACTTTTTCTATATAGGTTTTATGATGTTTAGGTAATTTTTGAGCCTTACTAATTTGGCTTTTAAGCTATTATTATTAAAGGTGTTTAATAATAATAATTAAAGGTATTATTAAAGGAATTTAGACAAATTATTTTTCTATATATATTGTGATGCGCTTTTTATTCTGTATTCTGTTGGTGTGGTATATCACATTGATTAATTTTGGTATGTTGAACAATCTTTCTTTTTTAGTAATAAATCTTATTTAGTCACAGTTTTGATCCTTTTAATATCCTGTTTATTCACAGTTTTTGCATGTATGGACATAAGGAATAGTGGCCTATAGTTTATTTTTCTTATAGAGTTTTTTCTGTCTTTGGTACCAGGGTAATGCTGGCATTATAAAATGAAGAAATCATATTCTGTTCTTTAATTTTTTTGGTAAAATTTTAGAAAGATTTGCAATAATCCATTGTGAGTTTGAAAAATTCATAAGTAAAGTAATCTGGGCTCTTCTTTCTTGGAAGATTTTTGTTACTGATTTAACCATTTGTTATTACTCAGATTTTCTGTTTATTCATGATTCAGTCTTAGTAGGTTGTATATTTCTACGAATTTATTCATTTCTTCTGGATACCCAGTTTGTTAGTATGTAGTTGAGCTCTTATGATTCTTTGTATTTTTGTAGTATCCTTTGTATTCTGTAGTATATATAAGAAATATATATTTGTTGTATATAGCAAAAAAAAAGAACTCCACCAAAAATATTAGGACTAATAAATTCAAATGCAAATACAACAGTTTATACAATTAATCATCATATAGATGGATGGAAAAAATGAGTCTGATGCTGGAAAAATAAAAGGGGTAGAGGAACAGTGGGGGAAGAGTTTAAATGTGTTATATACATGTACCAATCCCCTACAGTGAATATAATCGTTATGTACTATACATATATCTTGATAAATGTAAAAAAAGAAATCAAATAATAACAAATGCTGGTAAGGCTACAGGAAAAATGAAGTCTTCTACATACTTGGTGCGAATGCACACTGGATCCACATGGAGATTCATCAAAAACTAAAAGTAAGAAGTGTATTTGACACCACATTTCTCCTTATAGGATTCTTCTCCAAAGAGTTAAAGAAATCATGTTACAGTGATCCTTGCATCTAGGTGTTTATAGTGGAGTGAGTTGTAACAGGAAATCTTGAAAGCAGCTTGTAAGGCCATCAACAGATGAATGGATACAGAAAATGTGGAATTTATACACCGTGAGTACTACTTTACCACAAAGAAGGTAAATTTGAGTCATCTGCAAGAAAATGAATGTGCTTTGAAACCATAATGTTAATGAAGTAAATCAGAATACTAGACAAAAATTGTAATGAATCCTCTTTCATTTCTAATTTGATTCTTCTTTCTTAGTCTCGCTAAGTTTTGTCTACTTTGATCTTTTCAAAACTTTGAAACTATTTTGTTGATTTTTCTATTGCTCTCTTATTCTACACTTAATTTATTTTTGCTGTAATCTTCCTTCTGCTAAATTTAGGCTTTGTTCTTTTTCTAATTCTCTGACGTATAGAATTAGTCTTTTTTGAGGTCATTTTCTAGTGCAGAACTTTACTGCTATAAATTTTCCTCTTTGTGCTGACTTTGTGATATGCAGTTAAGTGTTAGTATATTGTGCTTTTATTTTCATTTGTCTCAGGGTATCTCTGATTGTACTTACTATTTATTCTTTGACTCCTTGGTTGTTCAATAATGTGTTAATTTTCATGTTTTGGTGAATTTTCCAGTTTCTTTTCTACTGTGCATTTTTAGTTGCATGGACTGTGGTCAATTGACTTTGAATCTTCTTAATTTTGGTAAAGTCTGTTTTGTGATTTAAACCATGATATACTATGGACAGTGTTCTCTGTGCACTTAGGGAGAGTGAGTCTCATTCCTAGTGAGTGGAGTGTTCTGTATGTATCTGTTAGTCAAACTCTAGCATCTTTCTTATCCTTTTTTCATTGATCTTCTAATGAATGTTCTATTTATTTTGGAGAGTTGGGGTATTCAGTTTTCCTAGTATTACCAATCTGTTATCTATTTCCCTCTCAAAATTGATTGTCAGTGATTGTTTAATAATTTTAGATGTTTTGACATCGGGCACGTATTTATTCATGATTATTTTATCTTTGTAGTGAATTAAGCTTTTATCACTATATAAGAACAATTTTTTCTTGTGACAGTTTTAATTGAAAGTCTACTTTTTCTGATCAGCTATGGCCATCTCTGCTTGCTTTTGCATGGAATATCTTTTCATATTCTCTTGCTTTTACTTTATTTATGTCCTTCAATCTCAAGTGAGTCTCTTATAAACAGCATGTTATAAAGATTATAGTTGATTTATACATTTTTATATTAAAAAGCAAAACAGAAAAAAGGATACAAATGATACAGAATTTCAAAAAATAATAGGAAATTAACACTAGTTAATATATTACATATTGTTAGGTATTGTAAATGTGTTCATCCATTCTACTTTTGAATGAGTGGTTGATTTATTTATATTTACACTAATCACTGTTAGTATAGACTTACTACTTCTAATTTGTTTTTGTTCTCTCTTTAGCTCTCTTCTCTTTTTATTTCTTCCTGTCTTCTTTTGTTTTTAATCAGCTTTCTTCAGTGATGTGCTTTTTTTCCTTTATCATTTTCTTTTGCATCTCTTCCAGAGATCTTTTCTTTGTGGCTATCATGGATGTCACATTATATAACTTATAGTTACATGTTTCTGTTTTAAGGCGGTAACCACTTAAATCAGTCACATACAAAATTTATATTTTCATACCCTTCACTTTATGTTATTGTCAGATTATATATTTTTTGCATTTGTATCAATTAAAAAGTTTTATTGATATAGTTGGGTTTTATATCTTTGTCTGCTACATTGTGTACCAAATTCAAAGTCATTCATGCTGTGCTCTTACAATATTATAGAGCTCATATTTGTCTGCTTATCTTGACCAAAAGAATTAAGTTTCTTGCATTATGTGCTTTGCATCTTTTTATTTCATTTTAAAAGGCTCACTTTAATGTGTCTTGTAAGTTAGGTCTAGTGATGATGAATTTTCTCAGATTTTATTTATTTAAGAGTATATTTGTTTTTCACTGACAAGGGAAGTTTTTGCTAGGTATATTGTTGGTTCATAGTTTAAATTTTTTAACACTTTGAATGTATTGTTCCACTTTTTCAAGGTTTGTGCTGAGAAACCCACTGATAGTCTTACGGAGATTCTCTTGCCTGTAATGAGATGCTATTCCATTACTTCTTGCAAAATTGTCTTTGTCTTTTGACAACTTAATCATAACATGTCTTTGTATAGGCTGGTTTATCAGTGGGCACTTTGTTTTGGCATATCTTTGAGACTATGTAATAAACACTCCATCATGGGGCATCGGCCCATGGACATATCACACGTTGATTTTTCTCCTTCCCCTTTACTGAGCTGAATTAATCTCGAGTTTCTTAGGCAAAAGGAGTTTTTCTCAGCTCCTGGGTTATCATATCTTGGCCTCTTATTTTTGGAGCTATGTGTTGTAGAGCATTCAAGTCATGAAAGAAGGTGAGCATTCTGGTAATGGCTAAAGGGAAGAGACTCTTTACCTGGAACCACTGCTTCACCTCCAAAATTACAGTAATGGAACAAATTATAATAACTGCAGATAAAGAGCTGCTTCATTGATTGTAATGAGATGTTACAAGTAAGAGGATTTCTAGATAACACACATATTTTTCAAGTTTATTTTCATTTTTTGGATGTATCATGTAGCATTAATCTCCAATGTGTTTCAAGTAGCAGAGCAAATCAGAGAGCATAAATGCATCAGAGGGGCTTGGACCAGGGAGTTTGGAGTTTTCACAGACAGGCAGGATTCAAGCAAGGGGAGCGGACAGGAGAAAGAGTCCTAGGACAGGCAGAATGACAAGAAGCAGCCTATAAATAAAGAATGTGGGGTGCAGGGGAAAATAAATTGGGAACTGGCCTAGCATGAGAAGCCTTTGGTGGGACGAGGGGGGAAAGGCAGTAAGATGGGGGTGCTTCCTGGGTCACCTTCAAAGTGGAAGGTAACTGGGCCAGGCTCCCCAGGCCGGAACACAAGCAAGTCCCTGTAGAGTGGCCAGTGTCGGGAACTGAAGGAAGAAGTCTCCCTGGGATCTCTGGGCACTGCTGGGGACAGTGGCTCATCACTCACTCCTTTCTCTTTTCTTTTGTCAGCTTTTGCCTCTTTGTTGCTTCTTAGTCTTTTTCTTAAAAATAAAAACTTGATTGTATTTCCTGTTTTTCAAAAAGTAAAATCACCTTTCAAATACATAATGATTCTTTTCTTGCCCAGCATTTATTTTAACTCTGTCCCCACAGTTAATATTTCCAAAGAATGTTCTTTCTCATTGGAGCCCCTTGTCTCCCATGAGTTCTTTATTCCACTAAAAATTAGTGTTTTGGGGTGGCACCAGAAGTTGAACCCATGACCTAGCACTGGCCAGGAAGACGCCACGTCACCGAGCTACATCTGTGGTTCCTTGCTTTTGTTCATACATTGCCGTGAAAGGATACTGTCTACAGTCAGCAGCAGCTTTTTAGAGGAAAATCCAGCAAGCCCATTTCAGTGACAGTTTCATTTGTCCTGGCCTCTGTTTTGTGTACCTCGCCCACCCTTCTTTCCAGGTTCTTTCCAGGTTCTTCCCAATGTCCAACACTGTGACATTTTGGTGGTTCGTACCTCCCCTTTCCTGGACTTTTCTCCCTCTGCCAGTCATTGAAATGGAGGAGTTTCATATGTTTTGGTCCTG
Organism: Cavia porcellus; assembly: GCF_034190915.1. Lineage (NCBI taxonomy): Eukaryota > Metazoa > Chordata > Mammalia > Rodentia > Caviidae > Cavia > Cavia porcellus. The sequence goes on along the minus strand of NW_026947494.1, from coordinate 73,533,059 downwards.
TGACTCAGCTCACCTCAAAATCTCTTATTTTACTCGGGAAAATGTGTCTACTCCAGGACTTTCCCTCTCATCTCTGTATTACTTATTCCCAAGTCTTTCTCCAGTTCAGGATCCTTTTCTTCTACATAGGTGTTTCTCATTGTGAATGTGCCCAGGCAACTCAGACCTAACTAATTTAATTATCTTTTAAGAAAATTTCTCCTTTCTCATATATTCACGTGAAATGAATGGAAGACATCTGACGGTTACACTTGACGACAATTTGAATTTTATCCAGTCTAATGAACACATAGTGATTTTACATGGTTTTAATTGCATTTCTCTGATGACTAATGATAGCAAGCCTCTTTTTATTTTCATGTGAGTTCTGGTAATTCATATCTTTTGTGATGTGTCTTAAAAATTTTTCTCCCATTTTTTTCTGATTTTGATTTTCATGAGTGAACTCTTACAGTTCTTTACATATTTTGGCTTTGTTATAAAGATGTAGTATGAATATTTGGTACCAGTTTCAGGCTTGCTTTTTTATATTTTTAATCATGAACAAAGAATTTTTATTTTGATGAGTCCATAATTTATCAATTTTTCTTTTATGGATTATACTTTTGGTATTACATCTAAGAAATCCTATACCCAAATCATGGAGAGACTGTCCTCTTTTCTTCTAGTAGCTTTATAATTTTAGTAGTCATATTTAGGTTTTTGATACATGTCAAGTTAATATTTGTGACCAGTGTGAGATTAGGGTTCATGTCATTCCCTCTGAAGTTCATTTTATCCTAAAAATAAATATTTAACATTCCAGCATCATTTACTAAAAAACCAATTTTCCTCTTTTAATCATCCTGGAAAGGTAATAAAGATAATCAACTGATCACATAAACATGGATTTATTTCTGAATTCTGTGTGATACTTTGTTCCACTGATCAATATTACTATCTTTATGCTAATGTTCCACACTATCTTCTTTACTTAGCTTTGTATTAAATTTTGAAACCAAAGGTAGTACACCCTATAACTTTGTTCATTTCTTATAATTGTTTTGTTCAATAAAGAATCTTTCCATTTCTTCTCAAATAACTTTCTATCCAAAAACCCCATTGAGATTCTAATTAGACTGCATTAATTCTATAGATGGATTTCAGGAGAACTGATGACTTCATAACTGTGTCTTCCAGTGCATGAGAACATTACATCTCTCTAATTATTTAAGTCTTATGGTTTTGAGTATTTATAGACATTGTGTTTATTTTATAAGTGTACTCCAGGCATTTGGTAGATTTTGCTGTCTTTCATATAGTTTTAGCATATTAGTTGAAAGTTTATTTTCTAATTGTTTCTTACTGGTTCTGTTTTGTCACTAATATGGGTGGACAAGTTACTGTAAATACTATTATTATTTTATTTTAGAATAAGACTGGAAACACGTTTCTCTCCCTAACACAGAAATAACTTCCCCATAATCTTCTTTTTATTCCCCAGGTATTGGTACAGGTATTGACATATCACAGGCACTCAATAAATTTTTCTTGAATGAAATGAGCACTCTTAAGATTAAACTTATTTGGGTTCAGGTTTCAAAAGACCATTAAAAAGCACTGAGTTTTTAAAACCCTGGGGATCTCATATTGAGGCCTGTATCTAAATGGCAAAGTGAAGTGATTTGACAATTATGCAAAATGATTTGAGGAATGTATAATATTTTTCTACAGTTGATTGGCATTCAAATTATCCATTGTTCATTTTAACAAGATAAGTGTCAAATCACATCCTCACTTGCATTATATCAGGAGGAAAGCCTAAGAAAAGAGATTAAGGAGAAGAACCATATTAGTTCCAAGGTGACAGTATTCATTCCAGCATGCAATACGGGAAACCAGAGCATCTCAGAGCTATTGCAGCATTCAGGGTAATGGAATCTCAAGGAACCCTAGGAAAAGGAACAACCCAATAATTAGAGGAATGCTTGGATCAGATTAAAGTAGGATTCTCTTCAATCTTGTGTGTTTTGGAGATTGTAGGAAATTATCCATTAATCTTAAATTGTGTGGAGAGAGAAAGAAGTTCTTACCTTTGTATCTTTGGGTTGCCATAGTAACATACGAGAGGCTTTGTAATTAATGATAGAAATCTGTTTCTCCTCATTCTGGAGCTAGAAGCACCAACAAGTTTGGTGACTGGTCGGGGTTTATAACTTTCCTTCTACAGTGTTGCCCTGTATTTGCCTTGTCTGGGTGGGATAAATGCTGTGTCCTCTCCTGACAAAAGGGCCCAGAAGGAAAAAGAGACCAAATCTTGTGGGAAGCCTCTTTTATAAGGGACTCAAACCCATTTGTGAGCAAGAAACCCTCATGACCAAATCAACTCCTGAGAGTACCACTTACTGCTATTGCATTGAGAATTAAATTTCATGTGAATTTTGGAAAAGACACAAGCTTCAAAACCATAGTATCTGGTGAGAAGTATGATCATCTATTGTGGAAGTGTCACCTGTTATGTACCCTATCCGCATAGCACATTCTGTTTGGTCTGTTTAGTACTTCTAAGAAAATTTACAAATTTAAACATTAATAATTAAACAGTATTCTTGATTTTTTTCTTTTAATTAATTAATTAATTAATTATATGAACTCAGCAGCTCTCACCATCAGAGGAGCTCAGGTCCTCACTGTTGCTGAGGATGGCTGTTTTTCTTTTTGGGGGAGCTCTGGTTTATACCATGAGCACCACTGCTAGCTCCTGTGCAGATCCCTCAGACTGATGGTACAGATCCTTCATTACACTGGTACGAACTTTTTAGCTTCCACCACTGACCTCTGGGCCTTTCCAATGCAGATCCTTGATAAAGACTTGTGTGAGACATTGTCATGGGCTCTAGGCCTCTAGCTGAACTTGTGGAGGACACCGCCATGGGCTCTAGTTCTTCAGCTGAACTCGTACAAGGGCATGATTGTGGAATCCACGCCTTCATCTGGATTCTTTGTGTCTCTAGCATGAGGGCAGATTTCTTGTGCTGCTCTGAATTTGACATTTTGGATGAATATTGTAAAATAATCCTATAAATTATGTGTCTTGTATCAAATCTATTCCCTTGCAAACCCTGACTGCAATACATTGTTTCCTCTAATTCTGTGAAATACAATCAGGATTGTATTAACTCTGTGTAGGAATTTTGGAAGTGTGGCTATTTTCACCACATCAATTCTTCCTACCCAAGAGCAAGGGATAAATTTCTACCCTTTGATGGTCTCTTCAATCTCTTTTCTCAGAATACTTTAGTTTTAAATGTAGAGGTCTAGGGGCTAGGAATTTAGCTCAGTGGCACAAGCACCTGCCTGGCATGCGTGAAGTTATGAGTTCAATCCCCAGTACCCCCCACCAAAAAAAAGTAGAGGTCTTTTCCTTTCTTCATTATACTGAGTCCTATATATTTCATTCTCTGGATGCTACTGTGAAAGGTGTTATTTCCCTAATTTCTTTCTTAGCAAGTTTATTTGCACAGAGGAAGGCTACTGATTTTTGAATGTCAACCCTATATCCACCTACACTACTGGATTTGTTTATTAAATCAAGTAGTCTTATGGAGGAATTTTTGGAGTCTTCTATGTAGAGTATTACATCATCTGCAAATGGTGATAATTTAGCTTCTCCTTTTCCTATTCCTATTTGTTTTATCTTTCTTCTCTTGTCTAGTTGCTCTGGCTAGGGTTGAACTATGCTGAATAAGAGTGTTAATGGTGGATATCCTTGTCTTTTTCCTGATTTTAGAGTGAAAATTTTCAGATTTTGTTCATTTAGTGTGATATTGGCTGTTGGTTTGCCATATATGGCTTTTATCAGATTGTGATAAAGAACATCTATTCCAATGTTCTGTATGGTTTTATCATGAATGGGTTTTGGACTTTGTCAAATGCTTTTTCTACATCTATTGAGTTGGTCGTATAGTTTTTGTCTTTTGCTCTGTTAATGCGGTGCATTACATTTTTTGATTTGCATATGTTGAAGCATCCCTGTACCCCTGGTTGAATCCTAGATGGTTGTGATGTATAATCTTGATTATTTGCTGTGTTGTGTTTTCCAGTATCTTATTAAGGGTTTTTGCATCTATGTTAATTAGGGAAGGTGCTTATGCCACTGAGCTAAAACACCAGTTGCATAGTTCTCTTTATTGGTGAGATCCTTCTCTGTTTTGGTATGAGGGTAATGCTTGCTTCCAGGAATGAATTTGGGAGTTTTGCTTCCCTTTTAATTTTTTAAAAAAGAATTTGAATAGTAGCAGTATTAGCTCTTCTCTAAAAATCTTGTAGAATTTGGCAATGAATTCATCAGGATCAGGACTTTGTAGGTTTTTAATTACATCTTCCAGTTCATTGACTGATATTGGATTATTTATAATATTTATATATTCTTGATTCAACTTTGGTAATTCATATGTCTCTAGGAATCTGTCCCTTTTTTTTTTTTGCATTTTCCATCTTATTAGAATATAAGTTCTTGGGCTGGGAATTTAGTTCAGTTGCATAAGCACCTGCCTAACAAGTGGGAGGTCACGAGTTCAATCCCCAGTACCCCCCAAAAAGTAAAATACAAGTTCTCAAAGTACATGTAGGTGATCTATATTTCTGCAGGATCTGTGATTTCACCCTTTATAATTGCGTGGAATTTTGTCTTTTCTTTTTTTGATAAAATTGTTTAAAGGTTTGTTGATTTTTTTTAATTTTTCAAAGCACCAACTTTGGGATTCTTTGAGTCTTTGTTTTTTTTTTTTTCCTTAGTCTCCGTTGTGTTGATTTTTCTCTGATCTTAATAATTTCCTCCCTAATAACAGCTTTGGGATTGACTTGTCCTTTTTTTTCTAGAAGTTTGAGGTTCCACATTGTTGTTTATTTGAGCTTGTTCTGTTCTTCTTATATGGGTATTCACTATTATAAATTTCTCTTATAGAGCTGCTTTTGTTGTATCTGGTATGCTAATTGGCCTTATTAATAGTAGAAACTGTCTAATTTCTTCTTTAATTTCATCTGTGACTCATTGGTTATTCAGGGTGGTGTTATTTAATTTCCGTATCTTTATGAAATTGTGGTTTCTTTTGCCACTGATTTCCAATTTCATTGCACTGTGGTCTGATGATATGCATAGGATAATTTAAATTCCTTTGCATTTATATATATGTTCTGTAATCCAGTATGTGGTCTGTTTTGGAGAATGTCCCATGGGAAGCTAAAGAATGTATATTCTGATGTGGAGTGGAACACTCTATACATCCACTAAGTTCATTGCTGAAAAGCTTGGTTCAGTTCTATTTCATTGTTGAATCTTTTGTCTAGTTGATGTATTTGTGACAGTAGGGTATTGAGGTTCTCCATTATATTAGTGCTTACTTGGTTTTCCTTGTCCATTAGTATTAGTTTTCTATATTTAGGTGCACTAGTATTTGGTCCATACATATTTATGACTATTATCTCTTCCTCTTGAATTGTTCCCTTTACAAGTTGATCTTTTTTTTCTCTCTTAATCAGACTTACCATGAAATCCACTTTGTCTGAAAATAGAATAGTTACCCATTTCTTTTTTTCCCAATTGCTTGAAGTGTTATTTTCCATCCTTTGCCTTTCAGTCTATAAATTTCTTTTTGAATTAAATTGTTTCTTGTAAGCAGCACATTGTTGTATCTTGCTTCTTAATCCAGTCTGTGTCTTTTATTGCTGAATTAACCATTAACACAGATGGTTGTAACTGGTGTATTATGATTTGGCCTTGTCATGTTATTTTCCTCTTATTGGCCCCCTTTCTATTCTTGATATTTATTATTTAATGGATTAATTCGTGACTTTTAGAACAGTTTTTTTTTAAAGGAGACTCAAGATGTCTTGAAAACTGGAAGCTGTTGAATCAAACATCAGCTTTGATTCTGTTTTGTTTCTTTATTATCAGTACTGGGGATTGAACTCACAACCACAGGCTTGCAAGGCAGGCGCTTATGCCGCTGAGCTAAACCACCAGCCCCCCAGCCTTGATTCTGAAGTGGCAGCACCTGGCTGGAGCAGAGGAACAGGGCTGCTCTCTTACACATCCTCTTTAGGGTTAGACTCTCCAGGGACCTTACCCATGGCCCTTTTTCCTAATATATTTTGCATGCAGGGCCCCTGGAGAGATGTTGCTTTTCTAGCTGTGAACTTTGGGCATTCAAATCAGAATGTTACTTATAATCCTAGGATCGCTTTTCCTGAATCTCTGTATTTCAACTGCCATGGTGGTTTTAACTCCTTACACTCTGTAGATCCTGTGCCTGCTCTGCATCCCCATCCTCACTGCCTTTGTGCAGGCCCTCTGTCCTTCTCAGTGGAGTACTGCCACCAGCTCACTGTGCTGCGTGTTGTGGTTAACATTCACGAGAAGAGAGAAGCAAGGACATAAGGGAAATGTGGAAAGGAGTCTTGCCATCCAGAGGCAATAGCAGTATTTCTGAAGCAATGTGAGGCGGGGGTACTGCTATGGTTTGAGTGTGTCCTCCAGAAATTCATGCACTGGAGTCTTGCTCTGATGTGGATCACTGTTGAGATGCTGGAAACTTTAAGAGGTGAAACTTACTGGGAAGTAATTAGCCAGTGACCTAATTACTTATTTAGTTAATACAAGGAATTAAGGGAAAATCTCACTGTATCCCAATCCTTTCTTCCCTTTTATGCACCAAGCATGTGTAATAAAAAATATGTTATTCCCCTTTTTTCCTATGATTTCACTTTTCTAGATTTCAATTATCCAAGGTCAGCTGTGATCCAGTACAGTGTAAGAAGAGAGACAGTATATGTGTGTGTGTGTGTGTGTGTGTGTGTGTGTGTGTGTGTAAGAGAGAGAGAGAGAGAGAGAGAGAGAGAGAGAGAGAGAGAGAGAGAGAGAGGCTATTAAAGCTTGTTATAGGCGTGTATGTATAAGGGAAACCTAATACATGTAGGATTTAGTTCTGTCTTAGGTTCCGGCCTTTGCTATAGCTGTTGAATCACATTGCTGTGTAAAGGGGACCAGTGAACCTACTCGTGGTTGTGTGTGCATAACTGTAACTCACGGCAGAGGTCTCTAGCAGTATATCACTAAACTGGATGCAGGGGCCTGGCCACACGAAGTGGCTGTGACTCAGAAGACTCAGGAGCAGCTACAATGACAGGATTCCCAGGGGAGTGTCATGTCATTGAATCATCAGGTCATACTTGGAAAAATATACTCGTCTCCTGGAAAAATATGTATATGATGTGACTGAGACTGACCTCAGGACTATGGATCATTGGTTGATCTGAAAAATTATCATACCGTGCACATGTACACTCTGTGAATACAATGACATGCATCTTGAATACATAGCTCCCCCATCCTAATCCTTCCACGCATACTCCACCGAAGTCGAATGTACAGCACGTACCATGCATACAACATACAGACACAGTCATGCACACTACCACACACATGCACAACATATAAACCACACCCATACACACATCTGACACACAGCACACATGTGCCACACAAACACACCATACCATGCCACACCTACAAACAGGTGCCACACATGTACACGTTATGGGAGCACTTGCTTTTCCATTTAAAGCGTGCATACATGCTAGTTTTTATCAAGTAGCAGTGTTTCAGGGAACACAGTTATTTTATCCTAAGTATCTTGAAATCTTTAGAAGTGAGAGTTACAAGACTGAGTTTATTTTTGTATCATTCACAGAGCCTTTTTGCTGCTATAGGACAGATTCTATTGTTATAATAAAAAGAGAAGGCAGATTCTAAATCTAAAATGCTAGCTTTTCTAAAAAAGTTTAACACATGCACAATGTTACTTACTTCATATTTTCTTGGTTTGGGTTAAGGAAGCCGAATGGTACTATGTCGTGGGAGGATAAAACAGGCTGAAATTCTGTGAACAGGCGGAGAGAGGGAGGTGGGGAAAGTTGCTTTTGGGATTTCCTCGGGCTGGAAGGACTGTGTGAGTTCCAGCTCTGCTACTTGCTCCCTTGGCTAAGCCAGTAACTTCTCTAAGCCTCATCTGCGAGGGAGTCCAGCTCGTCAGAATTCTAGAGTGTTCTAAGGGTTTAAACAGAAAGCTTTAAAAAATACGGTAAGAAACAGTAAAGAGCCTGTATGTGTGGTTTTTCTTAATAAGCAAAATTATGCCTGGACCTGCTTAGGCTCCCAGTCTTTCTCTACATTGTTCTCCCTGGTTAGCCACATTCTAAATACCAGAGAGCGAAAGAAGAGCAAGCTAGAGATGAGTGAAGGAGGCATAGGGTGGATGGGACAGAGACAAGGGGAGGGAGTGGAGGAGGAGGACCACGAAGCAGGGTGCACTGGGATTGTTGGGAGGGGCTTTGACCCTCCTTCTCATCACGGTGCCTGATAATAGATCCCTGACAACCGTGCGGTTTTCTTTGTTTTGTTTTGTTTTTTCGTGGACCAGGTGGCCAATTTTATTCTTTGTAATCTTCAAAGGTATAAACAAATCAGTTTCCAACTTCTGCTTTTCCTCAAAATTGCCTCAGAGTGAATATTTAATCTCAGATGTCTCAAACATAGGAGCAGCTTTGACCGAAACTTGTTTCCCCCCTTGCATTCAGGAGCCATAAAAACGTCCAAGAGGAGGCCTCAGATCCAGTTTTCATAGTAGATGTTGCGAAACAGTGACCAGTGTCTGGAACTTGGCCCACAGATGTGTTTTGTTTGGCTCACAGGGTATGTTTTAAAGTTTGAATCCATTTCAAGCATTGAAGAGAATGAGATCTTACATAAAACTCTGGATTTCTGGCTTATTTTGGAAATCAGATGTGGCTCTTGCCTGAGCTCTCATTCACATTTAAATATGCAAGTTGGGACTGAGTTGTGGCCACCCTGGGAGGGGACAGCTCCCCGGGCCCACCTCGCCTGCTGTCATGTTCTGATCTTCTGGGAACGTTGAGTTCTGTTAGTGGATCTGAAAACTGTTAAGAAACTCAGCTCAGAGTCTTTTCAAGATGACTTCGTGTCTTTGGCCACAGTCTACTCATTTGGAAAACCAGTGAGGATACTCTGAACCGGAAAATGATTGCACTAGCTAAGAATACTGCCTGCAGCATGGGTGCATACAGGGTCATGCCTGGCTTCTTCCTTTTCCCTTTCTTGCCTGAATCTGAATGGATCAGAGTACTTGCTCTGCAAGAACTGAGAGCAGCAAGGATAGCAGTTGAACCTCAACAGCTGTTCTCATTGGAAGCTTATCTTATATATTTTCAGTTGTAGTATTTGATACTAATTTCTATTTTTACCTATGGGAGAGGAAAGTATTGAATAAGTAGATAAATCAGCAGACAGGTGGCATTCAGATTTGCTGTACACGTCAGGACATGAGGATTAGACTTTCTTCCATTCACCCCCTCTTATGACATCCTTAACGAAGTAAAATGCACAAGCACAAATGAGATCACATCTTGTTAAACTGAATTTCCAAAATGACTAAGAAAATGTGATTTATCATAGGATTTCTACAAACAAAACAAACACTCCTGATGTCTCTTGAATGATAGTTACATTATACTTTTTGGAAGAGTCAGTGTATTACAAATGAAAAATTTTAAGTATGTGAGGAGCAATGGACAGCCAGCTTTAATAGTAAACTGAAATTTTAATATCACTGTGTAGCTTGTTCATCTATGGAACAGAGACCGAATGTCTGGAAATGAGCTGGGAGCCCTGATTTCACAGTGGGCCATGGAGTAGGGTCACACTGAGATGTGTGTTTTATCCAAACATATTTCCTGACTCATACAAATGAAATTTATAGAAAAACAGAGAGAAATAAAATGAACACATGTTCTACCTAGATGCAATATCCATGATAAATATTGCCGCATTTCCATTTTTAAAGGTATGAGTGGTTACGAGGTAAACACTTCCCTTCCTCCATTGTGTTTCCCCATGTCTTTCTTAAATTCAAGCCACTTTTTAAAAGAATGTGGGCATTCTTATCCATACTTTTATACATTTATTTTACTTTTTTGAGCTCAGAACATATATAAGATTATATTATGTATTTTTAAAAGGTACACTATGTGTGCATCCTCTGAAGTTATTACGTTTTTGAGGTTTATCCATGTTAATCATTTAATCTAGCTTAATCATTTTAATTGCCTTTTGGAATGACGAAGCCAAATTTATGACTCATTCTCTAATTATGAGCTTTTAGGTTATTTCCATTTCAAACAATGCTGCCGTGAATATTCTAGGAGGTATCTCATTGTTCACATGTTCCAAGTGCTTTAGAAATACACCCACTTTGGATTCCCAGCATGTCAGTGAATGTGCACTTTTAACTATAATAGTTATTGGCAAATTGCTCTGGAAAGGTGCTGAATCAACTTATGTTCCAAACAGCAGTACTGAAAGTTCCTTTGCTTTACATTTCCAAAACTTATCAGATATTAAAATTGTTGTCAATATGATGAATGTGAAATGGCATCTCTTTGTCATTTTATTTAACACTAACCCCTTAGCAAGTAAAATGCATTTTTTATGCATTTATCAATCATTTGAGCTTCTATTTCTCTGCATATTCTGTGACAGTTTTCTATTGAGTGATCTCTTTTATTTGTACAAATTCTTTACGCATTTCAGATCTTATTCTTTTGTTAACTATGTTGTAAATAACTTTTATCAATCAGTTTAGGATTTTTAAGTTAACTTACAAATCATAAGGTTGTCAAATTTATTAATTTGTTCATATGTGTTTGGCTTTTTGTTTCCTGCTTAATGTTACAAAATTAAGATGACTTCTTCATTAAAAAAATACTAAAAATACTGAGTGTTGGCCGGGATGTAGAGAATCTGCAATTTGTGGTGGATTCTGTGGAAAAGTAAAATGGTGCCACTGCTGTAGGAAACAGTATGGAGATTCCTTAACAAACAGCACTCGAATGGCAATGTAATCCAGTGTGGTAACTCGGCTTGTCAGCTTGATTGGCTTGAGAGCTCCCTTTGGGATTAGTGAAGCATACTTGTGAGTGTGTCTGGGTAGGTAGTGGAGGCATGCCTTTGAGTGCCATATCTGGTTACTCATCCCTTCCCCTATGTTCCTGTTCTGTTCTGCTTTCCAGCTACCATGAAGGACACAGCTTGGCTCCACTGCACTCTTCCACCATGACATTCCTGCCATGCAGCTAACTTACCATGGACTGAACCCTCTGAAACCATGAGCCAGATAAACCTCTCTCTCCTTTAAATTACAGGTAACAGGTGTTTTGTTCACCAGTGGGAAAGCTGACCACTATATCCAGTAATCCTACTTTTGCAGATATATATATATATATATATATATATATATATATATATATGGAAACCTGCTCACTACAGCAGACTTATCACAATGGTCAAGAGGAGGAAGCAACACAGATGTCTCTTAATGGATACATGAATAAACAAAATCTGGCACATATATACAATAGAATAGTATTCAGCATTACAAAAAGAAATTCCATCATTTTCTACAATCTTGGATGAAACTTGAGGACATTATGCTAAATGAAATAAGTCAGTCATGAAAGGGAAAATTCTGTATTTTCCCACTTAGGTAAGGTATATGTGAAAAGCTCTGAAGATCTGCTGCCCAATAATGTGAAAGTGAACATCTGAGTTGTACACTCAGAAATGGTTAAGATAGTAAATTTTATATTATATGCTTTATTCTAACCACAATTAATTTTTTCAAAAAAATCCCAAATTGGAGGTTCTAAAGATTTTTTGTATTTTATTTTAATAGTGTTAAATAGTATTAAATCTTTCTTTTTTACTTTAGGGCTTTTGTTACCTAGAATTTAACAGTGTGCTCACTCCAATCCCAGTTTTTGAACTGCACATGCTTCTTTGGTTGTACGTGGATCTGTTTCTTGTTTCTCTACTTCCCTATTTGCTCAGCGCAGCTCATATCATCTTACTTGGAAATGATAACAATGTCTTAGCTGGACAAGGCAAGCCCGTTTTTGGTGTTCTTAAAAATATCTTGGCCTATGTCTTTGGGAGAATTTTAAGAATAGCTTGTAAAGTTCATCACAAGGATCTTATTTGGACTTTGGTTGTTAGTCTGCTCAACTGAGGCATTTTGCAAAGTATTCAGTTTCTTATCCATAGGTGTGATAAATTTCTTCATTTATTTAATTTCCTGCATGTTTCCGTGAAGACATGTAAAGACAGATCTTGAATCTCTTTTATTGTATTTCTTTCCTCCTTTGACTGTTGGTTGCTATTGTGAATAAGAGCTTTCCTAAGGATAATGTTATTCTTGACTGATTCATTTATAAGAAAATCTTTCATTTTGGTCTATTGATTTTATGTTGTGCAATATTTTTGTATTTTTTATTATTAGTCATATTTTGTACATAAGTTGAATTAAGGTTTTAATTTAGTATTTGGAAATGATGGGAGTTTAGTTTTCCTGTCCTTTCCATTGTCAGTGTAACTAGTGCAATATGGCCCAGAAGTGGCGAAAGTAGTCCTTTTAGTCTTATCCTTGATTTCCAAGGGAGGTCTTATTATTTTATGGCTTAGTATTCTACTTGCTTTGATAGATACCCTTTTGCAATTTATACAGGGGGAGGGGAAGCAAAAATGATTGAACAATGACTGTATCAATTATATATTGCAAATATGTCCTAATGAAAAAGGACTTCTATTTTTTCATTAATATAACTTTTTGTCATGATGGGAATGGAAGTATTCAAATGCTTTTTCTGAATTTCTAGTTGAATCATATTGTTTTTGATCTATTATTTTGGTGAATTGTATTAGTAGATTTTTTTAATGTAAATGATCTTTTCATTTTGTACTGAAAAACATATATGTGCATGCTATATATAGATATATATGTCACAAACACTCCTACATCCAACTTCTTCATATTTTTATTTTTATATCTCTGTATGAAATATAGCTCATATAGTTCATTTTTCTTTTTCCCAATTTAGTAAATAACTTGGTAGTTTCCATGGAAGTTTTTATAAGGTAGTCTTTATTCTTTTTCATTTGGAAAGGTTCTCATGTAAAATCTATTGGGTCTAGAATTTTTGTGGTAAATGTCTACTTTATTTTCTTTAATGATTTAACAGATAACATTGAGATCATATTTGAATTTAACTTACTTTCATATATAAAGGAAGTGTCTTTAATCTGTTATCAATGACAAAGGGAAAAATAGAATATAAAAGAAAAAAGCAGAGAGAGAGAGAGAGAGAGAGAGAGAGAGAGAGAGAGAGAGAGAGAACTATATGCAAGTAAGGAATATGGAAAAAATGTCTTGGAGTCTTGTTTTTAATTTTTGGATTTAAACACACTGAATGACTTGAAGATAACAAAACAGAACAAGACCAAACCTTGGGAGATTAGTGGTTGTTTACCCTTGACAAGCTCCCACTGCATACTGTGTACATAGCATACTTCGGTTGGATCATGCATCTTAGGTAAAGTCTGCACATTGGTAATCAGAAAAATTTTCATAGTTTCTCTTTTAATTTAAAGAAATCTCCTAAAGATTTTCTAGTTTCTCTGATTTCACAATCATCAGTTTATTAGAAATAAGCAGATAAGGAACAAAACAGAACAATGGCAAATCTTACAAAAATATTCTGAAAATATTTTGTATTCATGTAAAAATGTCATGTTAGGTCTACCCAGGAAAATAAGTCTCAAGGATTATTTTCATTAACTTTATATGGTCTTTTACCCTCTAATTAATTGTTTTTGTTTATTCATCTGTAACAAAATTCACTTAATTATGGTAGAGACTTCATATTGGTTGACTGATAGACAAGGAAAAGTTTATTGTCTAGAACTATTTTTGTAAAAAGATTTTCGCTAATTTCTTTGTCTTTTAGAGCTCTGTTTGTTCTATTTGTTACTTGAGTCATAAGTGGGAAATTATACACTCTAGCTTAACTGAAGTAGAAATCCTTTTATAAACCAGTGAAATCAAATGTTTTGGATCCTTCCCTAAAGTTTATCATGCCTAATTGTTAAAATATAATTTGGAAAGGCCAGGTATGTATATTCAAAGTAAATGCCTAAATTTAACCTATCCTATCACCTCTCTACTTTTGTCCTGGGGATCAAGCCCCTGGCCAGGCCCATGTTAAGCACGCAACCACTGAACTACATCCCGTTCCCTGATATTGTTTTCTTTGTAGCATTCCTTGTTTTATTTATTTTTGTTTGCTTTTTTTTTTTGGTAAAATTTTGAAAATACCAATGACAACAGGTAATTTTTGGGGGCTGAAGTACAGTTAACATTTATAATGTATGAGATCAATAACATTTTGCAGGGTTTGAGGCTGGTTGTCAAATTTAATAGTTGAAATGTTTGTTAGTGATAGCAAGAGTTAAAGAGAAAAAACCTTGATATTTCTTTTAATATCCTCCATTTTATAGATGTATAGAAGTATATAATATTTCTTATGGAAGTGAAGCTTGCCTTTGCTGGGTATATATATGACTGTCTGTTTTCTGACAGTATTGGACAAAATCAAGGAGAACACCTAAGTGAGATTTCTCAGAAGGGAATTCAAATCAAGTTTCAGGAATTTTTTCACTGCAATTTTATGCCACTAAATTCTCAGAGAATATTGAAGTGAAATCCTGTGGCCATTATTGTTAGGGCAGTGAGTGAAGCTTTGTGACATTCATAACTTTCTCTTAAGATATTCTTTTATTTTTCCTAATCTTTGAAGAAATTTCTGTTTAATGAGCAGTTTGTAAATATTTTTCATATAATATGAAATACTTTTAATCATTGAGAATATGAAATATAAACATTATGTAGGAAGATGATATATGCAATGTTTTCTTTGTTGTAACAGAACTTTGGCTTTTTTGGCAAGAAAAGAATTTTAATTTAAACTCGAAAATTTAAAAATTAGTGTTAAAATGTGTTTACAGTTTGAAGTAACTGAAGTAATTTCACTTGTAGTTGAGTAAATGATAGAATTGTTCCTGAGTTCCTCTTACCTTTGCAATTTCCCCTAGTTAACGGAAATATTTGGTTACCTAACATTTTATTCCCTGATTGTATTTTGGAGAATATGTTTCTTCCCAGTGTTTTTGAAAAATTGAGACTGTTTATATTTACCTGGGAGATAAATTCTGGTTTTCTACTGCACAGTAGGATCACTGTGTTTTGAATATTTCCAAATAGCTACCAGAGAGGAATTTAAATGTTCATACCAAAAATAAATGGTGAATGTTTGAGGTGGTAAAAATTCTAATTACTCTTATTTGGTCATTATAAATGGTATACATGTACTGAAACATCACATGTTACCTCATAAATATGAACAATTTTTGTTCAATTAAATATAAAATGGCATCAAGTTCACTGTGTATTTTTTTCTTTTATATTTACATAGTAAAGGTTCCCATTTAGGTACTCCATTCCATCAGTTTTGTTGGCAAATGCATATGAAATTACATACGAAAGTGTATAAAGATGGTATAGGAAGTGGTGTATAAAGATGTGGATTACTCTATCAGTACCATAGACTCCCTCCTACCCCTTTATCTTTAATCTTCTCCCTCCAACTCTGTGGTGAGTTAACTAATGGTCAGCTTGTGACACACAGCTGAAGGGGAGCAGCGTGGTGCTGGGTGTGGAAGGCCCATCTTTAGCATGAAAGGAGAACCTGAAGGGGAACTTGTTGTTGATTCTCCTGGAAAAGGTTGTCCTGCTGGTTTTTCTGATATAAACTCAGCTGTGCTCATCTTGAAGGAGCTTCAGGTGCTTGCTGTCATCCAGGATGGATGGGCTTCTTTTCAGGGAAGCTCTGGTCCTTACATGGAACATCATGGTGTTCATTCCATAATTTGCCTTTTCCACAATGTTGTGTGGGTGGAATTATGGGTGACTGTAACCTTTTGCATTTGATTTTTCTCTCTTAGTACAATGGTTTTGATATTTACCCAAACAGTGGCATGCATTGCTGAGCAGGGCTGTGTAGGTGTCTTATAATTGATCAATCTACTCACTAGTGATGAAGATTTTAGTTGTTTCTCTTTTCTTGATAATTTTGAATAAATCTTCCATAAGTGATTACCTACAGGTGTTTTTATATCTTTTGGATAAATACCTAAGAGTAGGGTTGGTGGGATGTTATGTTAACATCTTAGGCACTCATGGATATCATAAGATGATAAACTATTTTTTAGAGTAGTTGTGTCACACTGTATTCTTACTTTAAATGAATGAAAATTTGTTGTTTTACTAGCACTTTGTATAGTCAGTTTTAAATTTTGAAATTCTTTGGTGAAATGCTTATTTAAATCTTTTGTCCATTTTTAAAATAATAAAGATTTTTGGTCTAAATTAAAAGAGGTTTTTATACTTTATATGGGTCCATTACTTGACATGTACTTTGTAAATATTTTCAGGATGTAACATTTTTAATGATATCTTTGAATAATATATATTTGAACCTGTAGGTAACCACTTTTTCAGGTTAAAAAAACCCACTACATTCCAAGCAATGGTTTTGATGATTACTTCAAAAGTACAACACATACATTATTTTCTGACCATATTTTTGATACTTATTATACGTTTCCACATCAACAGTGGGATTTACTGCTTTATATTTAGAGACACTTTACATAAATATAAATTTTGCAAGTGTCATATTACTCTTTTATATTCTCTCACATTTGTCTTTATGTGTAACTTTGAGTCATCTTCCAACTTGCCAATTTTGTCTTTATCTCCTTCTAATCTGCTCTATTTTACCTTTCCACAGAGGTTTTTATGTGAAACATTATATAATTTTTTAACCTTAATTTTGAGAAATTCTATTTGGCTCTTTTTAAAGACTCTATTTTCAAATTGCTCTCCTTGGCTGCTAAAACATCTTAATCACTTATTTGTATCTTTAATCATTTAAAACATAATTGCTTTGAATCTCTTCCAAAGCATTCTCAATGAAGTTGAGTTCTTTGGGGGATAAATGGCATGTTTCATGAAATGCTTCTCTTTTGTTGTGACCTATTTCTCCACGTGTTCTGTGAATAACAGCAACAGGTTGTTGCTGTGAATAAATCTTTAACAGATGCTTGTGAACATGTGTGTGTATGTGTGTTCTGTGGGAGTGCTTTAGTTTGGAAAGTGACATTACGAAGCAGTTCTTTGATAGTTTGTTAATGGAGCCTGTGAGAACAGGATGAGAGTGGGGATATTAGTGTTTGTGTTCCTGGAAGTGTTTATATTCATTTATTAGCTTAAAATTTGCATTTGAGAAAGACTAGAACAGTAGTTGCTGCAATAGATGCCTTTGTCTGAATATCTAACAACATTCAGAGTCTCATTATATAGCAACATTCACGTTCTGAATATATAACATTCTTCCTGCTTTCCAAGGCAGGAGGACAGATTGTGTGTGTTTGTGTGTGTG
Source organism: Cavia porcellus (assembly GCF_034190915.1). Classification (NCBI taxonomy): domain Eukaryota; kingdom Metazoa; phylum Chordata; class Mammalia; order Rodentia; family Caviidae; genus Cavia; species Cavia porcellus. The sequence continues at coordinate 73,515,614 of NW_026947494.1, read as the reverse complement.
TGTGTGTGTGTGTGTGTGTGTGTGTGTGTGTGTGTGCTTGTCTGTCTGTCTGTGAATGCATGGAGGTCCTCTCTACAATTGGAAATCTCCCACATTACCATAAAGCCAGTCTCCTTAGGAATCCTGGTTTCTGATTAAAAGTACCTTTAGAAATTATGTTGTTTCTGGTTTTATTTTATTTTTGCTTCGAATGCTTTAAATCAACTGATGAATTATATTATAGTGGTGGAAGATGAATCCTATGTGAAGCTTACAGGTTTGGTAAAATCTGAAGTGGATTTAAAAAATCCCCTTCCAGAAAGTTGCATTTCCTGCTATCTAGTAAGTCTCTATTCAATTCCAATTTTAGTTAAATAACTGTGTACTTTAGTTTTTACTTCATTAACTATGTCCTTTTATCCTCAAATTACAATAAATTTAATGAACACAGGAATTTCCTTATTGTTGACTATTTTTTCTCACATCACCCATTAAAAAACTAGTATAACGATAGCCTAATAAGCTGCTTATTTGCTCCATTATACATTTGGAGACTTTGGAGAATAGAGCATTAATTCTTATTTGAGTGATATCTCCTAGATATCTGATCCTTTTAGAAGCCTGGAATAATGTGTGGGAGGACATCACACAGGGCCTTCCTACCTGAATGAGGAGGGTGGACTTCTAAAAGGAAGAATTGTATCTTAAAAGGAGACCACACATAATCCACCACTGCAACCTTGTATATAATAAGTACACAGAAAAGTGGATAGCCATGGAGGGTTAGGAGACTGGAGAAGGCTCTTTGCAAGTCTGAGATAGATGCTAAACAGTGTGGAATGACAAGACAGAGACAAGACAAGGGAAACAGCTTTGTCTACATACATACTGTCCATGAAATATGAAGGCGAGAAGAGGGACTGAAATTCTTCCCACTTCAGCCATGTACATTAAATAATACCCAAGGAAATCACTTCTACAAGCAACTAACTCAGTAATTCTCAAGGGAATCGATAGGGGCTTTGACAGATGGGGGACCAGAAATTAAATCGTATTTGATAAAACAAAACCAACTCTCAGACATTCAGTTTTCTGATATTAATTTAGGAATATCTCCGATCACAACTTGCTTATATTTTTCCTATATATTTTCCTACATATTCTTAGGCAGAAGACAATCATTTCCAATTGTAGCTGAACCAGTACTGAGCAAAAGGAAGCCCAGTGTTTGGACTGTGTTCTAGACTTGGTGATCCTGCAGGTTGATGTTACCAACAGTCAGAGATCCAGAAAGAACCTATCTATTGGATTGAAGAAAACTCAGTAAAATGTTGCTACTGTGTATTTTATTGCATTTTTATAAAAAGAGCCTAATTAGCTAATAAAATGTTCTGCATGTGAAATAAAAATAGTATTTCCTAATATGATAAGCTAATGGGAGTCACGGCAATTGCATGGCAAGCCTAAAAGCCTTTCCTGTACGCAGATGACCAACTGGAAGCAAACCTCACAGATGAGCTTGCCACCTCTCTTACTGAGTCCTTCTTGCTCACAAGTAGCTTGGTCCTCTCCACCCACGACTCTTGGTTCTTTTCCTGCTTTTCTGCTCATCTTCTTTGCACACCCCATCCTCTGTGTTTTGCTGTCTGGACCACACAGCCCCACCTCTCTCCACACAGCTGCTCTTCTTACCAGGCAGGGTCACCTTAGTTCCACACATAAGAAATTTCTCCCTGTCTTCTTTGCCTTAAGTGGAGATATTGATTCATTAATATATCTTAACTTAGTTTCCAAGTTTTGTTCTTCCTTTTCCTTCATTCATTTAAAAATCCTATTCTCATGGTTTGTCTACTGGATTGATGTGTTCCTAATAAAGAATGGAGACATTTATGAAGAAATTAATTTGTTTGGCATTTTTTGCTTTGTCTGGTTCCACAAATTCTTCAGCAGGGAAATAGTTTGTTTTCTCCAGCACTAGAGTCTTGAAACAATGAAGCAAAAGGAAAAGGTAAAATGTCCTAGCTAACTCCTGAAAATTGTAAAGACTGGGAAATCTAAGGTCTCCAAAAGAAAGTTGTGTTGTGTCACTAGTTGAGACTGTAAGTCTACAGAAGAGTGTCCCTGAAGTCATTGGGTTTAATATGGTGAAAAATAATGTGGACACGGAAACTGGTACCACTGTCATAAGAATAGTAAGCGTTTTCATCTCTGATCATTAGCAGGCAGACAGATTGACTATTCTTGGTCATAAAGCTAAGAACCTTTCTGTGCCTCATTCATAATCTTTTCCTTAGCTATATTTTGCTTAAACTCAGTCATTTTTCTGTGTTTATCAATTGGAGCTCTTTTGTGAAAAGCATTCCTGAAGCCATTATTTGTCTACTGTAAAATCTACTGTATAGATTTTATAGGACATACAGAAAAGGAAGATTAATGCTTGTATTTTTCATTCTAAGTATAATAAATTAATACACTAACCACAGTGTTAAATTAAATATTATTGATTTGGAATTTTAAAAACTCATCTATTTATAAATTTGATTCTTTTTAAAATTATTTTTTATTAGTACATTTGCAGTACATGAAATGTACAGTCATCTTGAGTGGTTACATGTATGTAATGACTTTGTTTCTCTTTCATCTCTTTCCCCTTCTCTCTCCTGTCCCACCTTCCCTGTCCCAATTCTCCTTTCCTCACATCCATTCTTGTTGATATTATTAATCTTAGCTCATGTTTATGGCATATAATGTTTTCATTTATTGAGGTTATTAGGTTCTTGTACATGGCATACCTTTATTCTTCTTATTTATCAAATATTTAAATTGTGGTTGGGGTGTTTCTGTATCCTCAGTTCTGTTCCATTCATCCATGTGTCTGCTTTTGTTCCAATGTCATGCCATTTTTATCATTATTGCTTTGTAGTACAGATTGAGGTCAGATATTGTGATACCTCCTACTTTGCTCTTGTTGCTCAAGATTGCTTTTCCTATTATGGGTTGCTTCTGGTTCCCTATGAATTTCAGGATTATAATCTCTAGAACTGTAAAATATGCTGTTGATATTTTGATTGGGACTGCTGGAATCAGGATAAGGTTTTGGGAGAGTGGCCATTTTGACAACATTGGCTCTGCCTATCCAGGAACAGGTGATGTTTTTCTATTTTCTGATATCCTCTTGCATCTCAGAGTTCTGTAGTCCTCAGAGTACTGTAGGGAACCTTTAATTTCCTTAGTTAGGTTAATTCCTTGCTATTACAACTTTTTTGAAGCTATTGTGAATGGTATTTTTTTCATAATTTTCTTATTGAATTCATTTATTAGTGTACACAGTGCTAATTATTTTTGTATGTTGATCTTGTATCTTGCTAAATTGCTGAAATTGGTTATTAATTTCTTTTGGTGGAGTTCTTTGAATCTTCTATGTACAATATCAAGTTACCTGCAAATAATGGTAATTTGAGTACTTCTTTTCCTGTATGTATCCCTTTTTTCTTTTCTATTCTGGCTAATGTATCAAGTACTATGTTGAATAGAAATGGTGCTACTGGGCATGAACATAGATGCAAAATTCCTCAGAAAAATATTAGCCAATAGAATGCTGTACATCATCAAAAAGATCATATATCATGACCAATAGGTTTCATTCCAGAAATGCAATGATGGTTTAACATATATAAATCAATAAATGTAAAACATCACATGAACAGAAGCAGAATAAAAAACTATATGATCATACCAATAGATGCAAAACAGGATTTTGAGAAAATCCAACCCCTTCACGATAAAAGCCCTCAAGAAAAGAGATGTACAAGGAAGATCTGAATTTGATAAAAGCCATTAATGACAACCTCGCATCGTATTAACTAAACTAAAACTAAAAGCATTCCTTCTATAACCAGGAAAAAGATAAGAATGTCCTCTATATCTGTTTCATCTGATGCATTAATATTTTTGGCATCCACATTATCAAGGGTAGAGGGAGCTCCTTCAAGTGAGTCCTGGGTTGGCACAACAACCTGTAGCTTCCTTGTCTTCTGGCATGTTAATCAGTTTCAGATTCTTGGATGTACCCTTCCTTAAACCTGGGACTGACCTATTAAAAGTTTTTAAGGAGTCTTCATTCTCTTGGGTGAGAAACATTTCTTACAATGCCTTATTTTTATCAGTAGGCTCATTATCTCCTGTAGACATCAATGAAATGATTTATTATATTGCTAACTTTTATGATATTACATGGTTTTAACTTTCATAACTGTATATTGTTATCTCCTCTTTATATTGATAATCTTGCTATCAGATATTGCCTGATATCTGATCCAGCCCCGTGTAGTATTCACTACAGTGAAGGCTGGAATTCCAAGATTCCTTGGAAAATGTGACTCACACATTTCCTCTTCTTGTTGCTTAAATTTACATTTTGCATACAGCAGACCCTCAATTCTTTGTTAAGTTGAAAAGAAGTCCAACTATGTTTTGAAGATTATTGTTTTCTTAGTCCCAGAAAAGTAGAGAAATCAAAACATCTGAACTAGTTTCTAGCTTTCCCTCCCTATTTATCATTAGGAAATCTGAGAAGTTGAAGCAAGTGAACAGGACTTGTGGAAAGGAAAGCATGTGAAACATTTATACAAAATGTAAAATCACATACATTACAGATGACTGAATAGAGCTTCAGAACTGTAAGTGATAAGGAAAGAGTTGGGTTAACAAATCATACTGAGTTTGCTAAGAGCTTTTCTTCTAAGGGAAAGAGGAAAAGAGAAAGGAGTTGACGGGGAAGTAATCTCTTTGTAACAAGGGTGTGAAACAATCTTTGTCTCCTTAGAATGCAAAATGAAAGTGTGAGGCATAGTTTGGGGGAGAAATTGTATGCTTGTTTTTCATAAGGCAGCATTGTCCCTTATGTCCCTGTAAACAATACATTGTTCAAGTTTGAGGAGAGAAGGTGGCAGGAGCTTTACTCCTGACCTCCCAGAAGTCTCCAGTGATTACTAGGCAAGCACATATCCGAGTAGACATTTGCCTGAGTACCTATTCTGCAGGCCCTCACATTTCCAAAAATCCTTTTAATATTTTTTTCCCTAGGATTTAGTTCTCTCTTGCTGCTGAAAAGATATAATATTTAAGGAAAAACTTTGCAGAAGACAATTCTTTGGTTTAGTTCTTTGGAAAGCCTTGTAGTATTTTGTAAAACACTACTGCACCCATCTAAACACATTTTCTGGGAATTGCCATTATCACAACTCAACAAATACCTGGTGAATGTGCATCTTTAAGACGTTGGTAGTAGTCTGCTATTAAGAGCAGTTGGTTAGAATTATAACCTGTAAATTAATCAAGATGCCAAGAAATATATTTTATCTGCCTTTTGGGTCATTTTTCTTTTTCTGTTTGAGAAACAATTCAGTCAAAATAAACCTTGATGTAGTATCTGCTTTGGACAAGCGCTGGTATTCGTGTCTGTTTTTCTGGGGAGCTGCAGTGCACCCTGAAACAGCAGAATGTGAAACATCTACTCAGATCTTTGTTTTTGATATACGCTGAGTGTGTTGTTGCCAGAAACCCTCTCTGCAGTCAGTGCCAAGTTTTCTATGTACTGTGTTTCTTTTAATCAGAAGAAAAAGCAATATAATTTTTTTATTTAAAGAGAAGAAAGGACATAAAAAAAGCAGTAAAAGGGTACAAGTAATACAGAATATCAAGAAAAAATATACAGTAAGAAATCACTAGTTAATAGGTTACATATTGTCTTCCTAGAAACAGTTGTCCAAATTATAAAATCAAAGCATATAAAGTGGACATTCATACAGTGATATTGGAGACAGTTCCATTCAATGATCCAGCAAAAGCTCAGTAATGTGGTTTTCCATCCTACACACTCAAACATACCTGTGGTTATATCCCTTAGTCCACCTTCCTTTCCTCTCTTTTTTACAATAACAATTACACTTTTTGGGTTTTATTACTCCCACAGTTCTTATTACTATTTTTGAAGAGAATAAAATCAGATAGAACAAGATGGGGAGAGCAATACTGCAGTTCAAATCAAGTTAATAGGAAAACAAAAAAGTTACTATAATATATCTCGCTATTTTTTAATTTGGTTTTTCCTTAATAAAAAATGAGAAAAAATAGATTAATTTAAAAAAGGGGGAGATTGATATAAAAGAGGACATTGTAACAGAACAATGCAGGTCAGAACCGAACAATTTAAGCATCATTGTGTTTCACCACCAGATAATCTAACATAATAGTAGTCACCACAGTGCCTCTTCCCTTGAATTATTTGAGTATAACTTTGTATGCTATAGCATCAAGCATATCAAGACAGTGTGAAGCCATTCAAGAGAATGAAAGAATTACAGGGTATTTAGAACCAGCTAATAGAAAATGAACAATGGTTTCTATATTATCTCTTTGCCTATAAAAATTTTTGTTTATACTATGGCATATAGTAAAATATAGTAAGATACAACATGTTAAAACCAGTGGAAACAGATGTACAACAGCTTGATGGGACTTCAAAACAAGATGATATTAAATCAGCACTAGCTTTTATGTTGTGTATTTTTCTTCAAAATAGCTATTCGTACTATTACAGATACTAAAATCGAACAACCCAGGTAAAAAAAACCATTGCAATTAATGAGTGAAAACATTATATGGCTTCAAACCAATACGATTGGGAATCATGATTACTACATACTCTTATGTATTCTTATCATTTCTTACACTAGGGAAACGATTCGGTATTTATACATGTGAGTTTGATTTATTTCACTTATGAGTATGGTCTCAAGCTGCGTCCATTTATTTATAAATGTCTCAATATGATCATTCTTTATAGCTGAGTAGTAACTCATTGTACAAAAATACCACAACATTTTTTTATCCATTCTTCAGTTGATGAACACTTAGGTTGTTTCCAAGATCTGGCTATTACAAATTGTGCTGCTATAAACATGGGTGCACACATATCACTGTGGTATGATGCTTTCAGTTCTTCTGGGAATATGCCTAGAAGTGGAATAGCTAGGTCAAATGGTGCTTCCAGTCCCAGCTTTCTGAGAAATCTCCAGACTGACCTCCACAATGGTTGTACTAGTCTACACTCCCACCAACAGTGCAGGAGAGTTCCTTTTTCCCCACAGCCTATCCAGCATTTGTTGTTGTTGGTTTTCTTGATCTTGGCCATTCTTTCAGGAGTGAGATGAAATCTCAGTGTGGTTTTAATTTGCATTTCTCTAATGACTAATGATGATGAACATTTTTTCATATGTTTATTTGCCGTTTGTATTTCTTCATCTGGAAATTGTTTATTCATCTCAGATGCCCACTTTTGAATTGGGTCCTTGAATTTTGGGGGTCTGATTTTTAAAAATTCTTTATATGTTTTAGACAGAAGTCCTTTGTCAGAGGGTGAGTTCACTAAGATTTTTTCCCAGTGTGGGGGTTTTCTTTTCACTATGCTGGACATTTCTTTTGATGTGCAGAAACTTTTTAATAAGAGATGATTCCAATTACTGACTCTGGGAAGTATTTCCCATGCGGTTTGAGTCCTATTCATGAATTCTCTATTTACTCCTATGTCTTCAAGGTTTTTTGTCTTCCAATAGATTTACTGTTTATGTTTTAATATTTAGATCTTTGATCCATTTATATTTTATTTTAGTACATGGTGATAGGCATGGGTCTAGTTTTAGTTTTCGGCATATGAAGAGCCAGTTTTTTCAACACCATTTATTAAAGAGACTGTCATTCTTCCAGTGAACATGTTTGGCCCCTTTATTGAAGATAAGGTGGTTGAGTGTGTTTGTAGTTGAGGTTGTATCTTCTAATCTATTCCATTGATCTTCGGCTCTGTTTTGGTTTCGGTACCATGTTGATTTTACTACAGTTGCTTTGTAGTATAACTTCAAGTCAGGGATTGTGATGCTTCTTGCCTTGCCTTTGCTGCTTAGAACTGTCTTTGCTATTCTAGGTCTCTTCTCACTCCAGATGAATTTTAGGAGTGATTCCTTGAGTTCTATGAGGTATGTTGATGGTATTTTTATCAGGATTGCATTAAATCTGTATAAAAGTTTTGGGAGAATGGCCATTTTCACAATATTTATTCTTCCTATCCATGAGCAAGGGATGTTTTTCCATTTTCTGAGATCATCTTCAATTTCATTTTTCAATGTATTATAATTTTCCCTGTATAGGTTTTTCACTTTTTTCATGAGAGTAATTTCTAAATATTTCATTTTTTTGGTTGCTAGTGTGAAGGGTGTGGCTTCTCTTATTTCTCTCTCTGTGACTTTGTTGTTAGTGTATATGAATGCTATTGATTTTTGAGTATTGATTTTACATCCAGCTACATTACTGAATTTATTTATTATATCTAGGAGTCTTTAATGGAGTTTTGGGGATCTTCTATATAGAGTATCATGTCATCTGCAAATAATGATAGCTTAACTTCTTCTTTTCCTTTTATTTCTCCCCCTTTTATTTCTCTCTCTTGTCTAATTGCTCTGGCTAGTATTTCCAGAACTATATTAAATAGGAGTGGTGATAAGGGACATCCTTTTCTTGTGCCTGATTTTAAAGTAAAGGCCTTCGATTTTTGGCCATTTAGTATGATATTGGCTGTTGGTTTGTCATAGGCAGCCTTTATTATATTGAGGTAAAGACCATCTATTCCAATTTTCTGCAAGGTTCTTATCATGAATGAATGTTGGACCTTATCAAAAGTTTTTTCTGCATCTATGGAAATGATATGTGATTACTTTTGGCTCTAGTGATATGGTGTATTACATTTATTGATTTATGTGTATTGAACCATCCCTGCATGACTGGGATGAATCCCACTTGGTCATGGTGTATGATCTTCTTGATGATTTGCTGCATTCTATTTACCAATATTTTATTGAGGATTTTTGCATCTGTGTTCATTAGGGAGATTGGTCTGCAGTTCTCTTTTTCAGTTGGGTCCTTCTCAGGTTTTGGTACTAGAGTAATATTTGCTTCTAGGAACGATTGCTTCCCTTTCAATTTCATTGAAGAGTTTGAGGAGTGTTGGCATTAGGTCTTTTTTGTATTTCTTGTAGAATGCTGTAATGAATCCGTCTGGGCCAGGGCTCTTCTTTGTAGGTAAAGATTTAATTACGTTTTTGTTTTCATTAATAGAAATTGGGTTATTCAGCAGTTTTACATCTTCATGATCTAGCTTTGGTACTTCATATGCTTCAAGGAATCTGTCTATTTCCTCTGTGTTATCAAACCTTTGAGAGCAGAGGTTTTTGAAATAGGTGTTGATGATCTTCTGTATTTCTATAGGGTCTGTAGTGATTTCTCCTCTTTCCTTCCTTATTGCATGAATTTGAGCTTTTTCTTCCCTTTTTAATAAGGTTGGCTAGGGGCTTGTCAATTTTATTTATTCTTTCAAAGAATCAACTCTTTGATTCATTGATTTTTTGGATTTTTTTTTAGTTTCTATTGCATTGATTTCTGCTCTGATTTTTATAATTTCCTCTCTTCTTTTGGCTTTGGGGTTGACCTGCTCTTCTTTTTCTAGATGTTTGAGGTGTAACATGAGGTTATTGATTTGTATTCGTTCTGTTTTCCTAATGTGTGAACTCAGTGCAATAAATTTTCCTCTGAGGACAGCTTTCATTGCATCCCACAGATTCCAGTAAGTTGTATTTGTGTTTTCTTTTGTTTGTAGGTATTGTTTAATTTCTTCTTTAATTTCCTCTGTTATCCACTGATTACTCAAGAGTGTGTTATTCCGTTTCCATGTGTTTGTGGGAATTTTGCAGTATCTTTTATCATTAATTTCTAATTTCATAGTGCTATGGTCCAATAGCATGCAAGGGATAATTTAAACCCTTTTGAATTTATTTAAATATGTTTTGTGAATTAATATATGGTCTATTATTAGTGAGTGACCCATGTACTGCTGAGAAGAATGTGTATTGTGTTCTTGTTGGGTGGAATACTCTGTATATGTCTATCAATTCCATTTGTTCACAGGTGTGATTCAGTTCTTTTATTTCTTTGCTGATTTTCTGTCTGGTTGATCTGTTCATTGGTGTCAGTGTTGTGTTAAGATCTCTTGTTAGAATTGTGTTACTGCTAATTTGGTTTTTCATTTCTGTTAGTACTTGCTTTATATAACTGGGTGCTCTGGTATTTGGTGCATGTATATTTAAGATAGTTATCTCTTCCTCTTGGAGTTTTCTCCTAACCAATATGTAGTGACCTTCTTTATCCCTTCTGATCATTATTGGCTTGAAGTTCACATTGTCTGCAAACAGAATAGCCACCCTCACTTATTTTTGGCTTCCTGTTGCGTGAAGTATTGTTTTCCATCCTTTGACTTTCAGTCTGTGAGTATGCTTTTGGGTTAGATGGATTTCTTATAGACAACATATGGTTGGATTTTGTTTCTTGATCCATTCTGCCAGTCTGTTTCTTTTAATTGGTGCATTGAGACCATTTACATTAATGGTTATAACTGTTATATATTGGTTTATTGTTGACATGTTATCTTTCTGCTGTTGCATCTTTGTCTTTCTGTTCTGTTTAATTGTCTGCTTTGTTTAGTGGTTTTTTCCTAAATGTATCTAGGCTGTCTTTCAGTATTCTTTGCAGGGTTGGCTTGGTGATCATGTAGTTTTTCAGCTATTCTTTGTCATAAAAGTATCTTATTTCTCCATTGATTTTGAAGGACAGTTTTGCAGGGTACATCAATCTAGGTTGGAAATAATTTTCCTTTAGGATCTGAAATACTTCACTGCATGCTCTTCTTGACTTTATTGTTTGTGCTGACAAGTCTGCTGTGATTCTGATAGGTTTTCCTTTATAGGTGATCTGTCTTTTCTCTCTGACAGCTTTTAATATTCTATTCTTTTGTTCGATTTCTGGGATGGCCATTATTACGTGTCTGGGTGTAGTTTTATTTTGGTTATGGCTATTTGGAGTTCTATATACTTCATTCCAATCTCATGTTTGGGAAATTTTCAGTTATTACTTCTCTAAATATCCTCTTGACATCCTTTATGTTGTCTCCTTTTTCACTTATCCCTATCAACCTTATGTTGTTCCTCTTTGCATCATCTTGCAGGTGTTGAATTGTTATTTCCTGATTTCTTGTTATTTTTAAAAGATCTTTCCTTTCCTGTTCACTGGCTGCAATCTTGTCTTTGAGGTCTGAAATTCTATCTTCACATTCATTGAGTTTTCACAACTTTCAATGGAGTTTTTGATTTCCTGTATATCTCTTTGCATCTGCTTTATATATTCTGTTTCTTATATTGTTCATCCAGGGATTCTATATTTTTGTTTAGTTCTTCCAATGTTTTAACTGTGTCTTCTTTAAATATGTTCAGCATCTCCTTTATTTCTTTTATCATTTCTTTTTTTATCTGAGAGATTATTTCTAGTTTGAATTCCTTTAAGGCTTCCCAGAGTTGCTTCTTTATTTGTTACTATTATTTCAGTCATGTGGCATATATTTTCTTCTATGCACATGGCTCCTAGGCTTTCTTGGGATGGGCTGGATGTTTGAGATTGAATTTTGGTCTTTCATTTTGTCATTTTCCTATATTTTTGAGCTTCTAGTGTTGTTCCAAGTGAGTGAGAGAGGTCTGCCAGGCTGGGACGGGTTCTGTGGCTTGGCTGGACTCACTGTGCCTGGCAGGAAGCTGCCGCCTGGCCCCCAGGCAAGGGACAAAGTTCCACCAGGCTGGGATGGGATTCCCTGCCTCTGCTCGATTCACTGGTCCTGACTAGAAGCTGTGGGCTGGTTCCCAGGCGAGGGAGAGATTTCCCCAGAACTAGGGTGCGGTACCGCACCTCCGTTGGGCTTACTGGTCCCTGCAGTATCATTTTTATTAGCAAAAATTTACAAGGAAATGAATTTATTTTATTAACAGAGGGATCGATTTAACATCTATGAATGAGACCTATGTGCAGACAACTAAAAATGTCATTTGAGAGAACAAAAGAGAGATGCCAAAACCACTAGTGCTTTTCTTTCATCTTAAACTCTTGTATTCTTGGTGGTTGCAATTGATACCTTCCTTGTTCCTGTTTCAGTAACACAACTACCTCTTGGCCCACCTTCATAAAATTGGGTTGCATATGTTTGTACTCTCTCCTCGTTCTAACTCAAATAGTACTATACTAATTTTTCCATCAGCATTATCAAGTTCTGTCCATTTAAATGAAGACTAATAAGTCATAGACCAAGAAACAAAGGTCACTTCTAAATAAAGGCTAAACCAACTGAAAGAAAATTCCTTTTAGCTTTTATGAAAACATGTCTAGCTCTTTGCAGGAGAGGTGATTGCAGAAAATTCCAGAAGGAATCTTGATTATGAGTCATAAAAGAAGCTTGTCCCCCATGTATCCTGTTCGGGAGGCTCAGGAGGATCGTGACTCTTCCTCAGTGAGGTAACGGAGTCGGTAGGTTACATGGTGGACAGTGCCAGGTAGCTCTGTGACTGCTCTGCTTCATTTCCCCAGAGGGTGACAGCATTTTTAATGTAACTGTGTTTTGCCTCTTGCTTCACAATAGTCCTGGAAATGAATTTTTGATGGTTGAGAATGAGCCTCATGAGAAAATCAGGGAAAGATTTTAAAACATGATATAAACAGTTCTTACAATGCACCTTTTAAAAAACCAAATTGTGTTTTGACAGAAGGATTTGTTTGGGCTTATCTCACCGCAGGACTGTCTGGGATTTCACCCCAGTGGGAAAGCAGCAGCAGCCGTGCAGTCATCCATCTGAGTCTGCACTCTGCCTGCAGTTTCCAGGCACACGCTGCTTCCCACTGTTGCTGTGGGTTAAAGTCCCGTGGTGGTGTTTGGAAGAGAAAAACATCCCTGGAAGAAGCCACGATGGCAAACCTGGGGAGCGGGATCTATCAAAGCAGACTTAGGTGAGGATCAGCGGCAGAAACAGAAGTTTTACTGGCCACTGAGAGTGCTGTTCCCCTAAGGCTGAGCTTCCTTTCATGGTTAGGGTGAGTTTAGGAGCATCTTATACCCGATGGTAAGGCAAGCTGAAAGCTTCAAAGCTGAAAGCGGAAGAAATTCTAAAAATATAAAAACGCGTAGTTGGGAACCATCAATGTATTTCATTGTAGGATTTTGTTTGTTTGTTTTTTGTTTACTGGGAATTGAGCTCATAACCTCATGCTTGTTGGGCAGGCGTTGTGCTGATGACTACAACCCTAGCTAGGGCATTTTATTTTCAGTCCATATAAAACTCCTACTTCCTCTTGATTGTTCTTAGACAAAAGACCAGACCCTGGCCAGTAGTTCTGCGAGTCTCAAAAAGCCTGGGAGCTTTGTGTCTGCTGCCAGCTTGCGGCAGGCTCTGTGATGCCACGCCTGTCAGTTCAATCTGGCCACGCTGCCTAATGGCACCATGTTGTCCATGAGCGCTCTCCCCAGAACTATTTTCAGGACTGTGGATGTTGGTGTGCAAGGCCAACACCTGATCTTCCACTAACACACTGGGCTGTTTTGCTTTTAAATGTCCCAAACAGCCAATTACCCTGAAAATCTCTGATGAAAGTGTGTCAGATTGAATTATATATAGACGTGGACATTTTGGGAAACTCCTCCTGTGTGCCACAGCTGTCCAGGTAAAGTAAGATCCGTTTCCTTCTCTCAGTCTCATTGCAGAGTATTTACAATGTTTCTCCTTCTTGGTGTCAGGGAAGGCCTGATAGGTTGGCCTTCAACTGCCTGAGAGGTGAAAGCCATCACAGCTCCCCAAGGTTCTCACCTGACTTGAATGCTGGAAGACATTGTCCCAGAAAGTCATCTTGGTGCTTGCTTGTTGCTGATGCACTAGTGGGATGTGAGCACAGTCTCATGTCATAGCTGATGCTGTTCCAAAAAGAGGGCCGCATATTTGGGCAGGGTTGACTCAGCCTTGGCATACCCTCAGCACTGTCATCTTGGGTAGACCTGGATGCCATTGAGGAACCTGAAAATCGAGGTATAGGTATACAGTCAACAAAAAATGCACAGCAACAATCTCGATGGTGGGGTGGGGAAAGAACACCATTAAAGAACATGAATAGTAAATTTTCTAACCTTCAACCAACCTTCCAGAGCATCTGCTGAGCTGCTCCTGGGTAGGATTTAAAATATTTAGCTTCATCACTGACCAAGTTCTGTATGTTGATTCCATTCTCTGTCATGGATATCTCCCGGACTTGCTTCTCCTCTTTGCGTGTTCAGGGAAATGAGATAACATTAGTGCTTCTGCAAAATGTAGACCTCGAAGGGGCAGGAGAAGGTGTTGGATTCCTAGGAGGTAGTTGGCATTTGTTAGATTAATGAAAGACAGAATTCTTCTTGGCTGACTTTGTTACTTATTAAACTGAAAATTTAATGGAGCTTAGTCTTGTATCTACTAAATCAGTCTACTAAATCTATTTTTTGTATCTACTATCTCAATCTATTAAATCAATTTTTTGATTACCTTAGGTTTTATATTCTTTCTATTTTTCAGGCTGGGGTGAGAGCATACAGCTCCATCTGACATGAAAAGAATTTGAAAAACTTTCTAAAACTTTTCATATGTTTATTTTTCTAAAACTTTTCATATGTTTATTTTGTATCAGTCAGTGCTTACCTGAGAAATAGATTTAATATTAGATATACAAATATATGTGAATTTATAAGATTGGCTTACAATGGCTGCCCGGGTGTGGAAGAGTACAGAAGGTCTGTCTGCACACTAGGGATCCAAAGGAGCCAGTTTAAGGCCTGGAGCTCATGTGTGACCCAGGGAGGCCTCATCAGGATGCCCAAGGATCTGTGCTGGAAGGCTGAGGAATATGTCCAATGTGAAGGTCAAAACTGTAGTTCCACCCAAGAAACAGAAGCCAGGCTTCATTCCGTGATTCCCTTTTACACCATTCTGGCCAAATCTTCCCCAAGCTGAGTCTTCCATGCCCAGAACTATGTATAAAAGGATATTAGCTCTCTGTGTTTGCAGTGCGTATGGGAAATACCATTTCATTCTGTGTCATTGGTCTTATTTCTATAGTTCTTCTTGCTTTTTTGTTCTTCTAAGTAAAACAGCGGGAAAAAATAAAGGTATTGATATTTTACTGAGATGATAGTAAACTTAGAAATTAACTTCAGGGGAGCTGAAATTGTGTAACATTTTTTAAAACCAAAATACATTGGATATCTTTCCATTTTCCATCAAACTTCATAGTTTTTAAAGGAATGTTTCATGATTTTTATAAAGATTTTATATATTTCTTAATTATATTAAGGTTATATTTGATATTTTCTAAATGTAAATAAGATCTTATTTTCAATTATATTTTAAACTGGTTTTTCTTTTATACATTTTTTAATTGTTTTTTTTTTTTTTTTTTTTTTTTTTTTGGTTAGTACCAGGGATTGAACCCACTACCACATGCTTCCCAGGCAGGCACTTATGCCACTGAGCTAAATCCCTGGTCCCTCTTTCAAAATTTTTATTCCACTACTTACTTTCTTGTCTTATTACATTGTCTTAAATAATCAAAATAATATTCCATAGCAGTTCCACTGCAACTTTAAAAGCCTCAGAGAATAAAGTTGACTGAACGACTCTTTACTCTTTCTAGACGGAAGGAAAAGATAGATGAGAATGAAGTGAGCTCAGTGCTGACTAGAGAGGCTCTGAGAATCTGAGAAGCTGAGTAATTTAAAATTAAGAGTTCAAACCTCAGAACGTTTCATATCTTGGAATGTTCATTTATTGACCTTTACATGCCAACATTTGAATCCTTCAGTTTGAAGAAGCTTCTGAGATCTTTGCTCTAGGAATTACCAGACACCCATGTGTGTTGAGAAACAGCTCGCCTGAGTGATTTCTTTTGCCAAGTAACATGAAGAATGAGTGAAGGCCTGCCTTGGGTGAGGCAGCCTTGTTCTGATTGCAGCTGCTCAAGCCATTTCCCTCTGCGTTTTAGGTAGAGTTACCAAGTGCCGCTGAGTCCAGTGTTAAGGGTTTGATCTTGTTGGTTTCAGAACACTCCAAACTGAAGTCTGGAGATGTCAGAAAGCTCATTCAAAGCTATAAAGTTTCATAGCCAACTGCTTTCAGCCATGAGCACACAAGGCAGCTTTGAGTGAGAGCTTGGAGTTTTAGGATGGGCAGCTGCTCTAGATGGTCACCAGTTATCTCTGAGTGATCCTTGGACTGGCATTATTCGGGGTCTAGTTGAGTTTATGAAGCCATGTGGCCACGTGGCTCTACACATCTGCAGAACACAGAGAATGACACCAGTCTACTGCCCTGACAAACTGCATTTCACTCCCATGAGGAAGGAATTCTAATTGAGAAACCATCCATAGTTTTGTGTTTATCCTGCATCTATGGCTTTAGCGCAATCACTTCTTGAAACTTTCAACCAAAAACAGAACAGGGATAGCTGTTTTAAGATTTTTCTCTTTGTTTCCACTTGAAGTATTCAGAGCAAAGTTTAGAAAATAAAAAAAAATAAGACTCTAAATGAGCTGTTGCCTTTTTAAGAGAATGAATTTCACATGCCTTTATATTCTCTTCATATTAGAATAAGGGTTTTTAAATATTCTTTTGCTTTTATGAAAATGTTTTGTGATTCTCAAAGTGTTCTGCATAAAGACAGAAAGAAAGTTAAAGGAAATCATTTTTCTTTCATTAGCAAGTATTCAGTGATGCGTCAAATCTTGATATACCTAATTTGTCTTCTTTCAACTTGACTTTGGATTTCCTGATTCTAATTTTTAAGAAGTTGACAGATATCATGTTATTGTCACTAATTCCTCCCACTCAGCACTCAGAGGTTCCTTGTTCTGAAAGAGAAATTGTCATTGCTCCTCTTCCCGAGCACAGGTTCAGTTTAAGACAATGAGGCCACTGGGGGGATTTTTGTGTGTTTTCCAACTCCAGCAGGTGTTTGATGTGAGCCATACTAGGACCTCTTCCAGAAGACTTCAACCCTTTGTGTTCTTTGTTTCTTTCTGCCCTCCATCTTCATGGCCTGCTTGTCATTAAAGGACAGAGCATGAAAGGTCATTTGCTGCTGCACAAAAGGGAGACGCCAATAAGTTGACACTTAGATGCCACTTACTTGAGAGCTTTCAAGTTTTACAGGATCCAACTTCATCCACCAAGTAGGCCAGCAGCCTCGGCCCCAGAGTGGACAGACACACCTACTGCCCTGTAACTCCTGCAGCCTTCCCTTTGGCGTTCGGGATACAGTGTTTCCACGGGCCACTCAGTCATTGTATTTCCATGGCTGGTTTACCATGAACTACTTGGTAACTAATTTAGTCTAACTTTACGTCTCATGATTTGCTGAAAGGGCCACTCTCTACTCAATCTGCTTCTGATACTTGTGGCCTGAGGAAAATTTAAAAATTTGGATGAGTGGTATTGGAAGTTTTGGAAAGGCTTTTGTTTCTTCACGTTTCAAACCTGGTCCTGAAGGTGCCAGCCAGGTGGCTTAGCTTTTCAGTAGGAATGAAGCTGGGTATTCTGAGACCTGATGTTGACACAGCTTGGTGAAAGTAAAAAGGCGCAAGCGTTTCTCACTTTTTATGATTTTGTAAAATATAAGCTCATGTGAATGCATTTCTGGGATCTGGGAGAGGCGCTAAAGTCTAAAGTCATTGATTCTGTTCAGAGATATCCTAACTAGAAGCATCCACGTGGAGTCTGTGATTGCGCAACCAACTGTGGACAGATTACTTCTGTGTGTCTTAGTTTTCCTGATTATCAGGGAAACAGGAGCATTCATTTCAGCATCGTCAAAGAGAGGTCACATGGACCAAGTCACACTGTGCCTAAGAGAAGGTGTTTAGAAATACAAAGCACTACATGACTACCACAGCCGTATGTTGCCAGGAATATCAGGGTACACAGGCACTTTGCTGAGGGTGTCTGCATGGGTAGTGGGGCTCCCTCAGAAATGGCTTCTTGGACACACTCCTCATACTGGGCTGTGTTCCGCTTGTGCCTGGATTTAGGTGTGAATTTGACCGTCTCATCACAGAAACCCAGTGCATCAAAGAGCACTAATTTTAGGTGTGTGTACTCCCTTGTGTTACTCTCTTTGGCTCTGTGGATAAGGTTAGGAACCTGGGCTGGGCCCCAGCAGACTGCATCTGAGTAAGAAGTTCAGCTGAAGTCTCCGCTCCTCCATCCTTATTTCTACAGTGAAGGAATAGGCGAAGGTCTTTCAAAGTAATCCATGCCCACTTGGGCTAAGGAGTCACTGTCTCTTGTCCAGTGTGCTGCAAGCTGCTATTCCTAATCATCTTACTTTACTGCTTCAATATTCCTTCCTCCATGCCATTCCCCCCCCACCAATGGCCACCACTGGTGTCTTCCTGTGTCCTTGTAATAAAGGTAAACCCCTTCCGTTTTTAAAAAAATTTATTTAAAGGAGAAAAAAAAACCCCAAAACAGTATAAGGGTACAAGTAATACAGAATTTTAAAAAAACAGTAAGAAATCACTAGTTAATAGATTACGTATTGTCATCTTAGAAACAGTTATTCAAGTTACAGGACTAAAGCATACAAAGTGGACATTCAAACAGTGAGACTGGAAACAGTTGTGTTCAGTGATCCAACAAAAACTTAGTAATATGGTCATCTATCTTAACACATCTAAACACACTTGTAGTTGTGTCCTTTAGAGCACTTTTTTCCTTTCTTTTTTACAATAACATTTACACATTTTGGGTTTTATTATTCCCATAGTTCTTATTACTTTTTTTGGATGAGATAAAACCAAATATGACAAAACAAAGCAGTCAGTCTAAACAAAGGGTGGACATAGCACATGATGTAAAAACAGAATACCAGGTGATCAACAATGGTTACCATAATGCCTCTTGCTACCTTAAAAAGAATTGCCTAAATTATTAGGTATAATAAAATTGAACAAAACAGTACAGAACAAGACCAATAAAACCTAAACATTGGAGACATAACAGGACTTCAAAAGAAGATAATAGTCAAACCAGAATGGACATCATAGTGAATCTTATTGCCTTCAAATAGTTGCCTATATCCTTAAACTTGATACTATCAAACAGAACAGAACAGAGTAAAATCAGTCAAAACAAGATGGTGGGAGCAATATAGGGCTTCAAATCAAGTTAATAGGAAATCAAAGAAGTTACTATAATATATCCTGCTAACTTTTTGGGTTTTTCCCCTAATTAAAAAAAAATAAGAAAAAAAATTTTTTTAAAAGGGGGAGATTGAGATAAAAGAGGACATAACAACATAACAGTACAGCTCAAAACAACAATTTCAGCAACCTAGTGCTTCACCACAAGATAACCTGACTTAATAGTAGTTACCATAGTGTCTCTTTCCTTGAAATATTTGAGTATAACTTTGTATACTATGGCTTCAAACATATCAAGGGAGTATGAAACCATTCAAGAGGATGAAAGTATTACAGGGTATTTAGAACTAGCTAACGGCAAACGAACTATGGTTTCTATATTATCTCTTTGCCTATAAAAATTTTTGTTTATACTATCACATATAATAAAATCCAGTAAGATATAACATGATAAAACTATTGGAGACAGAAGAATAACAGTTTGGTGGGACTTCAAAACAAGATGATATTAAATCAGCACTAGCCATTATGATGTCTTGTTTTCTTCAAAATAGCTGATCATATCATCACAGGCAATAATATCAAACAGCCCAGAATAAAGCCATTCCAATTAATGAGCGAAAACGTTATAAGGCTTCAAAGCCACATAATGGGGAATCATGATTACCACATATTTTTATATATTTGAATCATTTCTTACATAGAGAAACTATTCGGTATTCACACATGTGAGTTTGACTTATTTCACTTGTGAGTATGGTCTCAAGCCTCGTCCATTTATTTATAAATATCTCAATGTGATCCTTCTTTATAGCTGAGTAGTACTCCATTGTATAAAAATACCACAACTTTTTTTTATCCATTACTCAGTTGATAGACACTTGGGTTGTTTCTAAAATCTGGCAATTACAAACTGTGCTGCTATAAACATGGGTGCACATATATCACTGTGGTATGATGCTTTCAGTTCTTCTGGGAATATGCCTAGAAGTGGGATAGCTGGAACAATTGGGACTTCCAATCCCAGCTTTTTGAAAAATCTCCAGACTGACCTCTACAATGGTTGCATCAGTCTACACTCCCACCAGCGGTGCAGGAGAGTTCCTTTTCCCCCACAGCCTCTCCAGCATTTGTTGTTGATGGTTTTCTTGATCCTGGCCATTCTTTCAGGAATGAGATGAAATCTCAGCATGGTTTTAATTTGTATTTCTCTAATGACTAAGGATGGTGAACATTTTTTCATGTATTTATTTTCCATTTGTATTTCTTCATCTGAGAAGTTTGTATTCCTCTCAGATGCCCATTTTTGGATTGGATCTTTGAATTTTTAAATTCTTTATATGTTTTAGACAGAAGTCCTTTGTCTGAGGGTGAGTTCACTAAGATTTTTTCCCAGTGTGGGGCTTTTCTTTTCACTATGCTGGAGATTTCTTTTGACATGCAGAAACTTTTTAATAAGAGGTGGTCCCAGTTATTGATTCTTGGAAGTATTTCCCGTGTGGTTTGAGTCCTGTTCATGAAATCTCTACCTAACCCTGTGTCTTCAATAGGTTTGTCTTCCAATAGATTTAGTGTTTCTGTATTAATATTCAGATCTTTGAGCCATTCAGATTTTAATTTAGTACATGGTGATAGGCATGGGTCTAGTTTTAGTTTTCGGCATATGGAGAGCCAGTTTTTCCAATGCCATTTTCAAAGAGACTGTCGTTCTTCCGGTCAACCTGTTTGGCTCCTTTATTAAATATAAGGTGGTTGAGTGTGTTTGTAGTTGTAGTTGTATCTTCTAATCTATTCCATTGATCTTTGGCTCTGTTTTGATTCCGGTACCATGTTGATTTTATTACAGTTGCTTTGTAGTATAACTTCAAGTCAGGGATTGTGATGCTTCTTGCCTTGCCTTTGTTACTTAGAACTCTTTGCTATTCTAGGTCTCTTTCACTCCAGATGAATTTTGGGAGTGATTCCTTTAGATCTGTGAGGTGTGTTGATAGTATTTTTATTGGGAATGCATTAAGTCTGTATAAGAGTTTTGGGAGAATGGCCATTTTCACAGTATTTATTCTTCTTATCCATGAGCAAGGGATGTCTTTTTCCATTTTCTGAGATCATCTTCAATTTCTTTTTTCAGTGTATTACAATTTTCCCTGTATAGGTCTTTCACTCCTTTCATAAAAGTAATTCCTAAATATTTCATTTTTTTTCGTTGCTAGTGTGAAGGATGTGGCTTCTCTTATTTTGCTCTCTGTGATTTTCTTGTTAATGTATATGAATGCTATTGATTTTTGAGTATTGATTTTATATCCAGCTACATTACTGAATTTATTTATTATATCTAAGAATCTTTCAATGGAGTTTAGGGGGTCTTCTATGTAGAGTATCATGTCATCTGCAAACAATGATAATTTAACTTCTTTTTTTCCTATCTTTACCCCTTTTATTTCTCTGTCTTGTCTAATTGCTCTGGCTAGAATTTCCAGTACTCTATTAAATAGGAGTGGTGATATAGGACATCCTTGTCTTGTGCCTGATTTTAAAGTAAAGCCTTCAATTTTGGCCATTTAGTATGATACTGGCTGTTGCTTTGTCATATATGGCCTTTATTATATTGAGGTAAAGACCATCTATTCCAATTTTCTGTAAAGTTCTTATCATGAATGAATGTTGGACCTTATCAAAAGCTTTTTCTGCATCTATAGAAATAATCATATGATTCTTACTTTCGGCTTTATTGATATGGTGGATTACATTTATTGATTTACGTATGTTGAACCATCCCTGCATACCTGGGATGAATCCCACTTGGTCGTGGTGTATAATCTTCTTGATGATTTGCTGCATCCTATTTGCCAGTGTTTTATTGAGGATTTTTGCATCTGTGTTCATTAGGGAGATTGGTCTATAGTTCTCTTTTTTAGTTCATTCTTTCTCAGGTTTTGGTATTAGAATAATATTTGCTTCCAGGAATGACTTAGGAAGAATTGCTTCCCTTTCAGTTTCATTGAAGAGTTTGAAGAGTGTTGGCACTAGGTCTTCTTTGTATTACTTGTAGAATTCTGCAGTGAATCCATCTGGGCCTGGGCTCTTTGTAGGTAAGGACTTAATTACATTTTCAATTTCATTAATAGAAATTGGGTTATTCAGCAGTTTTACATCCTCTTGACCTAGATTTGGTACTTCATGTGTTTCTAGGAACCTGTCTATTTCTTCTATGTTAACAAACCTTTGAGAATAGAGGTTTTTGAAGTAGGTGTTGATGATCTTCTGTATTTCTATAGAGTCTGTAGTGATTTCACCTTTTTATTTCTTATTGCATGAATTTGAGCTTTTTCTTTCCTTTTTAAAATAAGGTTGGCTAGGGGCTTATGAATTTTATTTATTCTTTTAAAGAGCAAACTGATTCATTGATTCTTTGGATTGTTTTCTTAGTCTCTATTGCATTGATTTCTGCTCTGATTTTTATAATTTCCTCTCTTCTTTTGGCTTTGGGCTTGACTTTCTCTTCTTTTTCTAGATATTTGAGCATCAGGTTATTTATTTGTATTCGTTCTGATGTGGAAACAGTGCAATAAATTTTCCTCTGAGGACAGCTTTCATTGCATCCCACAGATTCTGGTAAGTTGTATTTGTATTTTCATTTTCTTGTAGGTATTGTTTAATTTCTTCTTTAATTTCCCCTCTGACCTACTGATTACTGAAGAGTGTATTATTCAGTTTCCATGTGTTTGAGGGATTTTTTGCAGTATCTTTTATCATTAATTTCTAATTTCAAAGTGCTATAATCCGATAACATGCAAGGGATAATTTCAACTCTTTTGCATTTATTTAAGTATTTTTTGTGAGCTAATATATGGTCTGTTTTAGAGAATGACCCATGTACTGCTGAGAAGAATGTGTATTCTGATGTTGTTGGATGGAACACTCTGTATATGTCTATCAAGTCCATTTGTTCACATGTGTGATTTAGTTCTGTTATTTCTTTGCTGATTTTCTGTCTGGTTGATCTGTCCCTTGGTGTTAATTGTGTGTTAAGGTCTCCTGTTACAATTGTGTTACTGATAATTTGATTATTCATTTCTGTTAATACTTGTTTTATATAACTGGGTGCTCTGGAATTTGGTGCATAAATATGTAAGATAGTTATCTGTTCCTCTTGAAGTTTTCCCCTAACAAGTATGTAGTGACCTTCTTTGTCTCTTCTGATCATTATTGGCTTAAAGTTCACACTGTCTGCAAACAGAATGGCTACCCTGCTTTTTTTTTTTTTTTGGATTCCTGTTGCATGAAATATAGTTTTCCATCCTTTGACTTTCAGTATGTGAGTATCCTTTTGAGTTAGACGGATTTCTTGTAGACAGCATATGGTTGAATTTTGTTTCTTGATCCATTCTGCCTGTCTGTTTCTTTTAATTGGTGTGTTGAGACCATTTACAGGTATGGTTATAACTGTTATATGTTGGTTTATTGTTGACATGTTATCTTTCTGCTGTTGCATCTTTATCTTTCTGTTCTGTTTAATTATCTGCTTTGCTTAGTGGTTTTTTCCTTTGTGTATCTAAACTGTCTTTCAATATTTTTTGCAGAGTTGGTTTGGTGATCATGAAGTTCTTCAGCTGTTCTTTGTCATGAAGTATCTTATTTCACCATCACTTTTGAAGGACAGTTTTTCATGGTACATCAGTCTAGGTTGGAAATCATTTTCCTTTAGGATCTGGAATACTTCACTCCGTGCTCTTCTTGACTTTATTGTTTGTGCTGAGAAGTCTGCTGTGATTCTGATAGGTTTTCCTTTATAAGTGATCTGTCTTTTCTCTATGACAGCTTTTAATATTCTATTCTTATGTTGGATTTCTGGGATGGTGATTCTTATATGTCTGAGTGCAGTTTTATTTTGGTTATAAGTATTTGGAGTTCTATATGCTTCACTGATGCTGGTTTCTGACCTCATGTTAGGGAAATTTTCAGCTATTACTTCTCTAAATATCCCCTTGATATCCTTTTGTTGTCCCCTTCTTTTTCATTAATCCCTATTGATCTTATGTTGGTTTTTTTTACATCATCTTACAGTTGTTGAATTGTTATTTCCTGATTCCTTGTTATTTTTAAAAGATCCTGTCTTTCCTGATCACTAGCTGCAATCTTGTCTTCAAGGTCTGAAATTCTGTCTTCACTTTCATTGAGGTGGTTTTTACAGCTTTCAGTGGAATTTTTGATTTCCTGTATATCTCTGTGTATCTGCTTCATGTATTCTGTTTGTTTCTTATATTGTTCATCTAGGGATTCTATCTTTTTGTTTAGTTCCTCCAATTTTTAACTGTGACTTCTTTAGATATATTCAGCATCTCTTTCATTTCTTTTATCATTTCTTCTTTTACCTGGGCAATTATTTCTAGTTTGAATTCCTTTAAAGCTTCCCGGAGTTGCTTGTTTATTTCAGTTGCTATTATGTCTGATATTTGAGGTGTATGGCATATATTTTCTTCTATATACATTGCTCCTAAGGTTTCTTTGAATGAGCTGGGGTTTTGAGATTGTAATTTGGTCTTTTTTTTGGTCACTTTCCTATATTTCTTTGTTCATGTGTTTTGAGTGTTATTCTCAGGCTTCTTCAGGGTCTGCTGGAAATCCTCTTCTATGCCCTCAGCTCCTGGGACTCTGGCATCCAGTTCCCTGGATTGATAGAGGGTCACTGCGGGTGGAGCAGGGTGGCTCAAGTCCAGCCTCCTGAACCGATGGCGCCTGCCTGCTTGCTTAGAACTCCACAGTCCACCAAGCACAGCTGGGAACTGGGAGGCAGATGCCAGTGCCCTGGATGCGCTGAGCTGTTCCAGTGCACCCTGAAGCTGCGAGGGTCCCACACAAGCTGGACTCAGGAGAAAGTTGTGCGGGGCACTTACGCCAGGCTGCTGGGCCTCTGGAATCAGTGGCGCCCGGCTGCTTGCTTAGACCTGCACAGTCCTCCAAGCCCAGTCTGGAACGAGGAGGCCCATGCTGGTGCCCTAGACCTGCCGAGCTGTTCCAGTGCCCCTTCTTTTTTTTTTTTTTTTTTAAATGTGGTACTGGGGATTGAACTCATGAACTCATGCTTGCCAGGCAGGTGCTAACGTTGCAGAGTTAACTCCCCGGCCCCAAGGTAAAACCCCTTTTCCTGGCCTTCAAATGTGCTGTGATGTAGCCTACCTGTTTCATCAAAGCTACTTCCCACCTAACTCTGCCTCTAGCTTCTTCTTTAGCTTCTCTAAATCCTTTCCTTATTACATTCTTACCGCTTCTGTGTGGTCATTTTCTGGTCTTGAAATATCTAACAACAGACCTTTGTTTCCTAGTTCACATCAACATTGAAAGCTTACACTACTCATATGGATTCTTACCTGAATTTTTCTCTGAACATAGCTCTTTGAGGACAAAATCGTGTTTATCTTTGTTCGCCACTTATTCTCATCTAGTTGGCACATCGAATGTGCAAAATAATTTTGAATTAATACTAAAATGAAGGCAATACATAAGATTGATAAGATTGTATAATATTTTTCACATATTGTGATTCTATGATTTAAAAAAAAAACTTACCAACTCAGAGTTACTCAACATTGTTATTCTATGGGATGTTCCAGTCTTTAGTATGATGTCTCATCACTATAAAATTTAATTTCTAGGATTGGGGATGTAGCTCAGCAGTACAGAACCTTCTTGGTAAGTGTGAGGCTCTGAGTTTGATTCCTGGTACAATTGAAAAAAAAAAGAAAGAAAAAAAAACAGAAAAGAAAAAAAGAAAAGAATAATTTCTAGGAATTTAATTCTAATGATTCGATAAGCTAGATTGCTATAGGTGTTCTGGAATTCCTTCAAGGACGTGAAACATGACCCAATAAAGAACTGGAGCTCCCAAAGAGCCCAAAGGGACTGATGATGAATAGGACCTTTCTGGAGCTTTTCCTTGGCTTGACGCTACTTAGACTCCCTGACAGAATGAAACTGAAGTCAGGACTACACAGGGAACCTGGCTAGTAATTAGCCGTTGGGTTGTAGGACCTGTGTTGCCCCAGTCATCCTGTCCTGTTGGTCTCTTTTGCTCCATTTTTTGGGGGTTGTAAGTTACCGCAGAAAGCATATACACAATGAGCATGGATGTCATTTTATTATTATGTGTGTAATTTTCAGAGTTCAGCCTTTTGCCTGATGTAGTCATCTCTTTTAATCTCTACTGTGCTTTGGAACTCAGTCTCTCACTCATCATGACTTCTTCCCCTCAGGGACCTGCCTTACATTCACTCAAGATGACTAAATGCTGGATTTCATTTTGATGTTTTTAGTTCAAGTGGACTTTTAATGAGTTTTTACCTTCACTGACAGTGGAAGAAAATTGTCTTAGTCTGATGAGATTTATTATCGAAGTTCAACTACACTTAAGAAACATAATTCCAAATTGTGTTTTCTGTAAGAGCAAGTGAAATAAAATATGTAACAATGAGCCTTAACAAGAAGGAGAAAGACACCTGTGATTTTCCTTATTGCTGAGACAAAATATACAACACCCAAAATTAATGAAGGAAAAGTTTATTTGGCATATAGTTTGTGGAGTTTTCCATCATCTGCTGTCTCCAGAGCGGGGTGGCATGGCAAAGAGGCCACACAGGGAAGAAACAGTTAATGGCAGAAGGAAGATAGTAAAACGATCAAGGGATGACCATAACTCTTTCTATCTTTTAGATCTTATCTGTGCTACTGAGGGTGGGTGGCAGTCATACCCTTAATCCCAGTTCCCTTGAGTTAGCATTGCACTATAAATCAATCCCAGCATCACACACTCTAGATCTAGCCACATTGGAGAAATCCCTGCCTGTGGCCACATGGGCTTTCAGGGGACATCTAAACATAAGCCACAAAATGTCTGTAAGGAAAACTGTAGTATTCTGATACAAGGGATTGAAGAAGACATTACAAAAATAGAAAGGCATTCTGTGTTCCTGGATACGCAGAAACAGTATTGTCAAGATGGCCATATCACCAAAAATGGCATGTAGATTTAATGAAAGTCCAATAAAACACCAACAGCCTTCTTTACAGAACTAGAAAAGACAATTCTAAAGTGTAGGCAGAAACATAAGAGACACAGAGTAGTCAAAGGAATCCTGAGTAGCAAAAGAAAAGCGAGAGATATAATTCCAAATTTCAAGTTATATTACACAGTTATAGTGATAAAGCAGCATGGTACTGTCACAAAACAGACATGTGAATCGATGGAAAAGAATTGGGGATGCAAGGAAAAAAAACCCAAACCCCACCAAAAACAAAAAATAAACAAACAAACTCTAGGCACATTCAGACATCTCATCTTTGACAGAGGAGACAAAAAATACACTGGAGAAAAGGCAACCTCTTTACCAAAAGGTGCTGGAAAAACTGGTGATATACGAGCAGAAGAATGGATCTAGAATCATGTGTCACCTTGTACTAAAATCAAACAAAAATTATTCAAAGACCTAAATAAAACATAAACACTTCATCTCCAGGAAAATGAAATAGGTCAAACTCTTGAATGCATAGGTATATGCAGAGACTTTCTGAACAGAACCCAAATTACACAGGAAACAATACCAAGAATCAAAAAATGGGATCACATCAAATTAAAAACTTCTATGCAGCAAGGTAATCAACCAACAGGGTTAAAAACAACCTACAGAATGGTAAAACACTTTTGTCAGCTACTCCTCCGAGAACTAATATCTAGAATATATAAAGAACTAAAAAAAAAAAAAATAGATCAACAAAAATAGAAGATACAATCAGAAGTGGGCAAATGAAATGAATAAATAAATACTTCTTAAAAGATGAAATAAATGACCAATAATTACAGGAAAAAATGTTGAGCAGCTTTGGCTATGGAGAAATGCAAATCAAGACAACAGTGATATTTTTGTTTTACTCCAAAAAGAATGGTTGCCATTAAGAACACACATAAAAAACAATAAATGTTGGTGGGATTGTGGGAAAAATAAACTTTTATATTGTTAACTGGAACTATACCAATATAACCATTACAGAAATAAGTACGGAGAGATCTCAAAAAACTAAAAATAGAAATTCCTTTTTACCCAGCCACATTGCTTCTAGATATCTTCTCAAAAGAGTTAAGGCATCACTTTGCAGTAAAATATGCATACCTATGTCTACAGCAGCTCAACTCATAATACCTAAATCTCAAAAGCTATCTCTATGCTCATCAACAGATGGTGGATAAAGAAAATATATACAAAATGGAGCAGAACTCAGATATAAAAGGGATAAGTCTAAGTGATTGATAGGAAAATGAATGCATCTTGAGACTAAAAAACTAAGTTGAGTAAAACAGAAATAGAAGTTAAATTTCACATGATTTGTCTTTCTAAGAGAATCCCAAATTATAAATAAAGAGCAAAATAAAAGATAAATGTTAGAAACAAAGAGGTAGACTTTATGGAGATAGGAAGAGGATTTAGGGATGAGGGGCTGGAGAAGGGGAAGTAAAAAGGATTGAGATGTGATGTGTGTATGTACCAATTTCCCAGGTGAATGTATTATTTACATACTACAAATAGGGATTAATTTTAAAAAGGAAAGTCAGTTGCATGAGGAAGAGCATCTCAAAAGATGAAATCTGGCAGCATCCGAGGTGCTATTGCAGTAGGTGAAGCTCAGGGAGTGTGAGGATCACCCCCTAAGTAGGTGATGTGTGGTCTCCAGGGTTGAGACGCAGGACCACGAACTCAGTGACCCTGACATGGAGCCTGGAAACGTAACTCTTTTGAGACGATATCTAGAAGCAATGGGGCTGGGTCAAAAGGAATTTCTATTTTTAGTTTTTTGAGATCTCTTAAAGGCTTCTTAAATGCTTTTTTATTTACAAAATTGCATGTTTATTAATGAATTAAAGGTATTTAATGATATGAAGAATAATATAAAAGTTTCTTATAAAGTAGAAACTCAGAAATAACTAGCAATATTTTATGTGTATTGTTTCAAAATTATATGTATGTTGTATATTTAAAATATCTATACACTTTATATATTATTTACAAATGCACATTACATGTATTATGAGCATATAAAGACATAGTAAGTATATACATATGTAAATTATTCTTCACAATATTAAAGAGGTGGCATATTTATATATTATATAAAATATAGGAGGAACACACAAAATATCACTGTTTATAAATGTTATAAATTTATGCTTGCATACAGATTATTATTTAAATTTAGAATCATAGTTCACCTTTTCATTTAACAACAATGTGACATTTTCTCATGGGATTCAAAATTCTTGAAATACATGAATTTGGGTAGCTATGTACTATATAATATCACAATTAAAATTAATTGCTAATTAATGTTAGTTATTTATATTGTTTCCAAATATTTATTTGCCCAGAAAACATGGCTTGGTGAGAGAGCTTGACCCGACACGTCAGTCTGTCGCTTTGTGGCATTAACTGTGGCTTCTTCAACAAGCCCACCTCAGGATGGCTGCATTGCAGTTTATCATCTCTGTGGGAGTGAGTCAAGACACATTTGCAAAGTGAACTAGTTGAATCACTTTCAAGTTTCTTGCTCTCAGAGAAAGGAAAGGAGCCTGGGAAAGCTCCTCCCTATCTTTCACTACCCAAGTCACAGTCACAGTGACAGAAACT
This sequence comes from Cavia porcellus, assembly GCF_034190915.1. Lineage (NCBI taxonomy): Eukaryota > Metazoa > Chordata > Mammalia > Rodentia > Caviidae > Cavia > Cavia porcellus. The sequence continues at coordinate 73,485,833 of NW_026947494.1, read as the reverse complement.
TTCTTCTCCTTCTCCTTCTCCTTCTCCTTCTCCTTCCTTCCACTTGCAAGTACAGATTCAGGGTTGCCTTTGTCGATTTTGGAGCTTGTGAGTTAGGAAAAGCACTCTCCGAACCTCAGCAGCTATTTCATGAAGCCCTCTCAGGTGGCATTCATATATCTCAGAGGACATCACTTGAATCCACCAGCGTCTGATTTCACATAGCAAAGCTCTACTGTGCTGGAGCCAGCATGGAGAGACAGAGTACAACGCCAACAAGATAACTCACAGAGCCTCAGCAGGTCGGGCAGTACACTTCGAAAGAGTTTAAGATTGATATTAAGTGATAATAAAATATCACACTACCAAAGGATGAAACTGTTAATACTTTATCTGCCTGTAGATGTATTTAGATGAGTTTTATAATTTCTAGCACCATCAGCTTCTGTTAAACCAGATACAAATATAGAGTGTAATTTTACTACCACAGCTTGAGTAATTTGTCCTTTAAATATGTTTTGATTTGCTGAGAAAACATTAATTGTTTTCAATTTCAATTATGGGACATAGAAACAGGAGTAGTGACTTGAGTTCCCCACACCCCAACAAATAAACCAAAGGGGAATTCACAGGGATCTGATTAGATGCACACCCCTTAATCCAACATAGATGTCCTAGTTGTCCAAACCTGTGTCTCAACAGCTTCGCTTGAGATATTTGTAATGTGTACCTCAGAAAGCTTGTTTGGAGACGTCTTTGAGGCCAAAAATACGAGGCCGGAATGTATTCTATGCTCACACCAACCATGAACTCTTCTTCCTTCCCTGCTCCTAGTATGACTATCTTTATCATCTGAATCTCCTGCTCCCCTGTGATTATAGGGTGATCTTAATGTACTACAGTGGCCCAGACAGGACATCTGTATTCTGTTCACGCTCACTTGTGGTATACTCTTACACTGTGGTTATCACCACAAGGTGTTCCTGCTGCTTGGGTTGACCCCATTTTCACCCAATTTTTGTTAGTCTTGAATGACTTACTCCACTTCTCTACACCTCCATTTCTTTATCTGTAAAATGAAGCTAATTATCGGACCAGTGCCTTGAGGTTTTGAAGACAAAACAAAGTGGTAGATATGTGGAACTCATTGAGTGTTTCCTCAATGAATGAGCTCATTTCAGCTTGGTTGTCAGTTGTAAATATTTCAAAGTCAGACAATTGGTTTTAGGCTTCCTTCGTCACCTTCACAGGACCTAGTGTGGGGTAGATACTTAATGCTTACTGCTTTTTTATTCTTTTTTCCTACAGTTTGGCTATTTTCTCTTAGGACAGCCTTTCTTATAGATGCCTAGTTTTCCTAACTATGACCTAGATGGAGTCTGTAACCTCTAAACCTTTCATGTATGAATTGGTGGTGCACTTATAAATATTTGCCAAACAGCTAACAACATTTCTGTTGAAAATAGTTTCACTATGGCCAAGTTGGAGCTAGAATCATGCTGTGAACTGGACTGCAGAAGTCCTTAAGGTTTTCCAGGGAAATGTCCTGAGCTGCTCAGCACATTGCATGGAAATCTTTCTGAAGCTAGGTGCAAGGCGCTTGGCACCAACGGATGCCTGGGAATTCTGATCAGCTCTTGCAGGATGATTTGCCTTTCTAAGCTGTCATTCAGCTATTAAATAAGAGCGATTAAGGTAGTATTCATGTCCTAGGAATGTTCCTAAAGTGCTGTCACAAATGGTCTAATAAGTTGTACACAAAACAGCGTCAGAGGTACCAATAATATCAGTGACAAGTGAATGGTGCCCCTAGAGCTCTAGCTGTCTACTGCGGCTGCCCTTTCTATTTGTAGCTATGTTTGCTCTCATACTCAGTGGAGAACTTGCCAACTGAACGGTGATGTCAGAAGTTTAAAAACTTTTTAGCAGCACATTTGCAGAGCAGTTTTTCACATATACAGATTAGAAATCCACCCTGGCTTAATCCTGGAGACAAATGAACGTCCTGTATCCAATTCAAGTCTGGTCTAAAGTAAGTGAAGCTCTAACATTAGCGTGGTTAATGTGCCAGCACATATTTGCAACTGCCAGTTGTTCAGCTTAGAGTCTCATTTATAAAGTGCCACTCTGTTCCCCTTTAGTGGGTTGAATCATACACCTCTGTGGATCTGTTATGTGTCCTGTGGGCTGCAGTAGGGTAAAAGAAAAGGTACAGAACCCAAGCCACTTTCTAAGAGCTTCTTACCTTCTTGGTAGACTACCTGTACCTATGGGAATAACAGTCAGTGTATCACCCTGTGGCGACCCATTGACTTAATTAAAGTGCAAACAAGAGAAGCCATCTATCTGGATGAGTACTGTGCACCTTAATTACTTCTGAAGCCTAAATAATTATTCCAGTGCTGCTATTGTCTGGACTGTGTTTGCATTTGCTCTTTTGGAATTGCCTATAGAGAATGCAACCTGTTCTTTTGCATATTCACAATTGATACACTTTTCAAAGGTGAATTTAGAGCTAATTTTTAAATAAATATACATGTTTATAAATTAACTATGAAGACGTTGGCTTTTACAATATGCATCTCAACTCTCTGGCCCTGGATTTTCTTTATCAAAAAGGCTGAGAAGCTAACATATTCAATCTCTTGCTTTTTTTTTTTCCTGCAGTCTGGAGTGGCTAAGCAATGCTGTTAGAAGTTCTTGGGAAGGGTTTCATTAAAAAGCAAAACCTAAGGTGGAGAAAGATTCTGGGCATTTTGTCTAGAAATTTCTGGACATCTGTGTCTTTGTACAGGAGATAGAGCAGAATCAATCATATTTTAACTCTGAAAACATGTTGAGCACAAAAATCATTCTAGGATAGTTGGGCAGAACAATGGAAGGAGCTAAGGCCTTGGCCACCCCAGCTGCCCCCCCCCACCTCTGGATGGCACAGATCTCCAGATGTCCTGTTATATATGCAAAATATGCTTTTGACTAATTAAGCATCTGCTTGTCAAGCTACTTGGAATAACAGTTGAATGTATTCTTCATAGAGTTCTGAAGATAATTCCACAAGAAGGATTCTAAACATGTTTTGAACTATAGCAGAATTACAGAAGAAATACCACTTTCTTTGTATGAGGTTAGGATGGCTGAGCTTTTGATGCACGAAAGTAGAGAGAAAACTCACATTTAGTGGTCTCCTTGGTGGCAGCACATTTCAACTGCGGTTTCCTTTAACAATATCAATTCTGCTAGTCACTAAGAGGAAATGGCTAGAGTTCTCCATGACTCCCAAGGCTGGGACGTGTGTAAAGTGAGCATGTGTATGTGTAGGGGCCAGGAGAGAGATCAAGGGTGTTTCAAATCGGAAACTAATACATACAAAGACAATTGTAAACAGGGGCCAATAATAAACCTGGCTTGGCAGAAGCTTGAAGTTCCCTCTCTCCATGGTTGGGGATCAAACCCAGGACCTCACATGCTAGGCAGGCACTCACCATCTGAACTATACTTCTAATCTCCTATGATTCATTTTGAAAAGTACAGAAAGGTAAATTTGGTAAGATAAAGCAGAGGCAGATTCTAGAGGGCCACGCATCTTAATCCAGTGAATAGATCCACTGGTTAGGAGGCAACAATGATGTATTGTTCAAAGGGAGATGATAGAATGGCTTTGGTAAGAATTATTTGGCACCAGTTTTAACTATAAATAAAAAGGGAAATACACTTAACCAAAACCAGTTGAGATTACTTTTCATTAGGCTATCTTGCCAATGTGCTATTTTCTGCTTTTAAACACAGAATACTTGGGGCAGTTTCTGTGCTGCTTGGTCTGAGTTCTCCTTACTGGAACCTGCAGGCAGGTGGGGACAGCAGAAAGAGTTTATGGAATACAAGGAAAGCAGGTTTGCTTCTTGCTTCAGTGTGCTTTTTGCATCTTTGAATTCTTGTGGCTACAAACTCTTTAAAGTTTGATGAAGGATAGAAAAGCATTACTACGTCAAGATGGAGAGTAGAATGTTAGAAAATTCTTTTAGAATTTCAAATACATATGACACAAAGTAGCAAAAAGTGAAGCTCAGTCATTGGTTGGATAATGCAAGCTGACCACAGAATACTTAGTTTTTAGACAAGGTCTCCTCCTTCTTATTACAACACTTAACAAAGCTGTTAAACATTAACTGCTTATTATTGATTGAATGAAAGAAACAGCTTGATCCTCTTCTTTTTTCTTCTTACTCCTTCTTCCTCTTCTTTTTTTGCTTGAGAGAACTGTCACGATTTTATAATTCACTAAAGCATCCTTTTGAGGTGTTTTCAGCATTAGTATAACAGTTTTCATGAGCAAACTATAGAATGTGGTGTCTGGAACTTGGCATTACAATTGATGCTATTTGAATATAATAAAATTCTTATCCATGTATATCCATGACTATGCTTGTTCATTTCAACTTTCCTGACTATAATTGGCAGCCTCCATTGTGTTTTTCTGCCACTGTATTGTCTAGTAAGCGTAGGCTAGACCCTAGGTTTAGCCATCTAGGGCTAAGTTGACATTTTACATAACTTAACTTTTAGGGATTTCTGTCATCTTCCCCATTTGCAGTGTAAAATCAGATTGCCATTTAGAAACAGCTCACTGCTGCTTCTGTGTGATTTCAGGTAGAGCTCAAGATCTTTAAAGTTTATTAGAATTTGAAATAAATTTAGCTATCTGAGTTCAATAAGGCAATTAAGTATATAATGGCATATAAATAAATGTATAGTGATTTTATATTTCAGTAAAATATTGTATTAATTTAGCTTCAAGGAAAATAATACAAATCCCTGCTCAGATTATGTCAGAATAGCTAACAAATTGCACTTATGCTTTAGTATATTTAAAACATTCATCTGTGATATCTTACATGTAATCCTAGAATGATCACTATTTTGAAATAGATTTTAATTATGAAACAAGATATACATATTTTTAAATATAAAAAGTCAAGTTCATGCTTCACTATAAGTTGGGAGGAATATTTAGACAATACTGCTTCACAAAATGAAAACATGTCTTTGAAGGCTTTGCCAAATGTTTTTAAGACTTCAGCATTTGGGGTGACACATATTCAGATGCAGATTTATCTGTTGCTAGACTCTGAGACACACAAAGTTTCCACTTAGTTCTAGAAGCTCTGATACTATATCACCTAGGGAAGCAGTGGCAAACCCACCACGTGCATGCCTCTGTGGGCTGCCTATTATCACAGAAAGCTCTAAAAGATTTTCCATCACTAACCTAGAGCTACCCAAAGTGTTCTGGAGTCTGCTGGGTGTGTGTGAGGGCTACATTTTTGAGTCGGTTTTGCTTATTTTTTTGTAGCTTCTGGGGGAGAAAATGGTTTTTCTCAGAGCACCACAGGCTTCTCTTCTTTAGCTTAAGAGACATGGAGTACCCTTGAGTCATGAAAAAGAACGGCTTCATTGTGATGATTCTGTCTCCGTGACAATGCTGAAGCAGTCTGTTACTTCCCTGGAGTTTTTAATTCCCTTCAAAAGTTTCTATGACTCTCCGAGACACCCGATCCCCATCCCGTTAGCCTGGGCCCAGCCTCCTCCCAGGGACTGGTTTTCTTTTTGCTTTCCTTATTTGGGTAACAAAGCAATGGGAAATTTCCTGAAATTGCTCTAAATTTTTAGAATCTTACTTTTTGACCTTTCTCTTGGGACAATGATTATTTTCAAGGAGTTTTACCTCAAGCCTAGCAAAATCTAAGCTATCTTTTCCTATATTGCTATGTGGAAGTTCATCAGGAGACCAGAAATTGCATTTTTAATGAAAAAATGAAATATCACACTGTCATTATTTTTACTAAGGTATTTTTGAATTTTTTTCCTCCACAAATAGATAACACAATTAGCAACAAATAATTCAATTATTTAAAGTATAAAGTGGGAGATTTTCAGATTTTGGCAGCCAGCAGGTAATAAGCCTGGTATCATCAAATCTACCTTAAGTTAAAAAATCGTAAAAAACATCAAAGGTTTTGAAATTGTGACTTCATGGTAGAAATATCAGTTATTTAAATATTTTCCAAAGTGGATAATCATCAAAAGAAAAATAGAATTGAAAATAGGTACATCATTAATTTCTGTTGGGTTAAAATACATTGTATTTTTAATGATAATTTTAGCTTTAGCTCAGAAGTTTTGCAAGTACCTGAATGGATTTCTGCATTGCTCACAACTCTCCCACACACCCACGTCAAACTGCGTGGATTGCTATTGTGAGCATTTGGAGGATTCTTGAGATGTTCTAGGTGAAGTCGGAGTTTAGAAGTGTTGCTCTTCTGCTACTTTCCTTTGGATAATTTCTACTCTTTCTGGAAGGAAGGGATGACAATAATCAAACTGAATTTTTGCTTTAATTTTGTCTCCTTTCCTTAAAAAATGCTTTTGCACCAACAATGAAAAATACCTAAAACACAAACAAACTCTACTGGAAAAACAATACTGTGACAAGGAATGCTAGTGATGTAATTTACCCTAAAGGAACAAGCTCAAATTGCAAAAGTCTGACTTTTGCTTTAGGAAGATGATTAAGAAGTATCTATTCTGTATAACCTAGGAACACTCTATTTTTGGTTGCTATAAATAAATATCAGAGTCTAGTACATTTATAAAGAATAAAAGTTATTAGCTAACAGGCTGGTAGATGCAAAGTTGAGGGAACAAACTTGGTGAAGGCTTTCTTGCTTGTGGGGACTTTGTGGAATCTCAAGGTTTCTTAGGGTGGTACATCACAAGAGAAGTACATGCAAGTGACAGAGGCAAATTGGCTTTTACAGCAGACTCATTCTTGAGATAATCCATTAATCAGTAAATACATTAATCTATGAATGACCTAATCTAGTTATGAAGAGAAAGTCCTCAATCTAATTCTATCTTAAAATCAAACCTGATTCCATCTCTTAATATGTCACAGTAGGGATAAAATTTTAACATGAGTTTTGAGAGGTACATTCAAACTAAAAATCTGTGTTATTTCCCAAATCCATGATACTTTGAAGCACAAAGGAATGAAAAAAATCACCAGTGAGAGTGGTAACTGCAGCTGCTACCCCGGGGATACTCAGAGCTCCTCTGGAATGGATTCTCCAGAAGTTTCTCTCTTAGGCTTTCAGTGGAATGATGGAAACAAACTCCTCTGGAGAAATCTGCCTTCTTGGACCTAGTCTTTCAAGTTTTGAAACATTTTCTTCCTAGAAGGTTTCACCTTCTGGGAAGATCCATGACTGTGGTAGAATTATGGACCTCCAGGAATCAGAATTGAGCCCAGAAAACTCACATACTTGATAAGATGCATGTATACATTTTTTTTTTCTGGTGGCTGATAGCACAAATTCACAGTAGTCCAAAAGTAGTTGGGTGTCTGTCCACTGTCACCAGGTTCTGCTCCAGGCTCTGATGATGCTTAATAGTAAAACCAGATTACTTGTAGAGGGAGAAGAATGATGTGCTAGGAATCAATAGAAGGTAAGTTAGTTTCACAAAAGGAGAATATCTTAGTCCTTTTCTGGGAAAACGATTATTGAGTATCACACACTGGGTGATACTCATACTAAATTACCTTGTGGTAATTTAGCTTGTGATTCTAGAGCTGGGAAACTCAAAAGCATGGCCCCAGCACCTGGCGAAAACTTTTTTCCTGAATCATAGCATTGTAGAGGGCAGCAGCATGGCAAGACAGAGCTAGTTTACTCACATTCTCTCCTCCTCTTCCTGTATAGCCAGTAAGCCCACGATAGGTGTCCCTCCTCACGATTCCTCAATACAAATGACTTCTTCATTTCTAAGTACTGTTAGCATATGAATTTGAAGATTAGGTTACCAACACACAGACTTTTGGGAGACATTCAAATCACAGCAAGACACTAACCAGGAGTCTGGGAGAGAAAATAATTAATTTCAGACTCAAAATGCATGTAAAATAGTTCATGAAGGTCTCTCTAAGGAAGTGGATTGCACTGCAGAAGATAAGAATACTGCATAATGGAAATTACCAGAGGAAAAGCATTTGGGTAAAAGGAACATTAGCTGCAAAGATTTTAGAGTCTGTTTTGTTCTGGAAATGACCCGATAGGAGTTTATCAATAGTCACATCTCTTAGCGGCTTTACTTTATTTTTAGAGGCTCTCACCTTTGAGAAACACTTGAACCTATCTCCTCTTGAATTTGACATTAGGTGTGGTTAAGTAGAAAGACTCACTTTTTGTTTTGTTTTGCTCTGAGGACTGAACTCAGGACCTTGCTTTTGCCGGGCAGGTGCTTTTACCGCTGAATTATAGCTTCGGAGAAAGATTGACTTTTCAGTGCTGTATCTAAACCTGAATAAAGTGCAAAGGTTTTTGCTGTTTGGTTTTTTTCATTGAAGCTCTTTTTTTAACCGGAAGCAAAATAAGGCTTTCATATTAATATCTGATTAATAATAAACGCATGTATGCTTTTTCTTATTTCTCTCTGTTCTACATAGGGTCATAAATATAGGTTTATTTTAGAAGTAGTTGTGAAATGCAAATGTACATGTCACTGGAAATCGCACTTGCGAAGGGTTATAATCCTTCTCTCCTAAAAATCTATCAACTGTGTCTCTTTTATTTTGGAAAAGACATTTTGATCTGCTTTGTTGTTTTTCAATGAGTTCTGAATGATTTTCAAAATAAAGCAGCATTTGAATGTTTTTTGATAAAGATAGCAAATGCATTGCTTTGAATTTCAAAGCATGACAGCACTGTTACTGAGACAGCCTTCATTTTCTTCTGAGACAAGGATTCACTTCTTTTTCCTATACCATTCTAATTGAAATATGAAGTTTCTTTGACATGACATCATCAAACATGTTAAAAATTTAGAAGTTAAGAGAGAAATTTGTGCTCTGACAACTTAGGACAATGAGTCTGTGTTAAATTTATTATAGAACCTATTATAGTAAAGGGATATTTATAATTTTGGAAATAGAGTGGAAGTGATTTTTCTTCACTGTCACTCTGAAGAGTGAGGAGGGTTACACAGTGAGGAGCTGGTGATACATGAACAGGTGACTGGGAAACACAGGCACCGCTCCAAGTGGTTTACCTCCAAAATGCTGCTTTTCACAAGTGGCTTATCTTTCTGGTACCCGAAGGAGGATCTAACCACACCCTGAATGTGAGCCACAGGAAATGCACAGAAAGAAATATGGCTCGGTATGAGTTTGCTGTTGCTGCTCAAGGTAACAGAGCATCGAAGGTAAGGGTGCATCGAAGTAAAAGGAGCCATGTGCACCAGCAGCTGATGCAAAGAACAGATGCACCTCCCTCCTCACACTCCTGTCGGGAGGATTTGACTTTCCTTTGCAACTCTGTAGAGAGGAATTTGAGTTGTTTCTTTGAGATTCTGTTTTAAAGCCTGGGCTTGGAGAAGAAGAGAGCTAGAAGGTAATGCAGGTAGGTGCAGAAAGATAGTGAGCAGAGCTTGCAGGATGGGAAAGGTCAGGACCATCTTCATGCCGCAGTGTATCATGCAGGCCTTGGGCTAACAGAAATATATTTCTGAGAATTTCCCATACCTGGCAGCCTGTCATGTTAACTGTTCAGGGGCCCCTTCTTTCTGAGGTCATAATTCCCTGACACCCCTCAGGGCTCCTGCCCTGTGTACCCTGTATTGCTTCTTTTTTTCCCCTGCCCACCTTTGCCTGCCTCTTCTGTGTTGCTTACTCTGGTCACATCTTTGGTCCCCAGCACACAGCCAGCCAGCCAGCAGATTTCTTTCCCTACCAGACAGACGATGCCTATGTCTCTCTGTTGTTTAAAGTCTTCCTCAGAGCTTCCTCATTCTCCATAATTGTGATTAGGATGGAGTTCATACATGGCGTATATTCTACTCCACTCATCTGTCGCCTGAGTTTCAGTCAAGAAATATTGCACTCCTAGTGGGTTCCAGCCATGAGGAGAATAAAATGGGTAAGATAATGTACCTTGCAGTCTGGAAAGAAAGCTAGATAAATCAATGATTTAAAAATAGTAAGCCAAGTGCTGTGATGAAAGAGTTTACCACACATTATACTCCAAGTCCATGGACCTTTTACCTGTTTCTAAAGTAGACAAAACCCACCATTTATGTTCTGAGTTTTCTTTCCTGTAATATCCTGCCCTTCTTTTCTGCATGGCAAATTCCTGTGCAGGCTTTCAGAGTCCTGTGGACAAAGGTTGGAGATTTTCTTGCTTCTTAAGACAGCTACTCACTCCTTTCTGCAAGGCTCCTGGTGCATGGGGGTCATGTTACTATCACCTTGATCTCACAGAGGGCTGGGTTGCATTTTCTGTCTCTGCATTTTTTGCCCTGTTCTGATGCTGAGTCTCTGCTCATGAATACGGAGCGCCTCACTTGGCTGAAGGTCTCCTTTAGAATAAGTGTCCTTCCTGGGGCGGGGGGAACAATCCAGCTCCCTGGAGCCTATGAGTCATCAGTACACCCAGTGCCATATTATCTAGTTGCAACCTGAGAAAGCAGGTCTGAAGCAAAGACAATATTTTGTATTTCCTCTCCTCCCTTTACCATTTTTCTGATGCAGGAAAGAGAATCTGAAAAAGACTAGCATTTTGGAAGTTGAGGATGACTCAGAGAAGAAGACTGGACAATCAGGCAGAGGCTCCTGTGAATCACTGCTTGGCCACTTGTGTTTTCCTACTTAATGGATTGTGGATGGCTTCCCACACAAAGACACTTTCACAATACATTTGGGATTGGCTGTATATTCTACATACTGTGGTTTACTTAACTGAGCCCCTTATTTTTCAGTATATCATTCAACAATTCTGAACACTGTTTGTTATGATTTTGCTTTAGAGATAAGTAGTCCTGGTTTTCAATGTTTTACCTGATACTTGTACACTTTCACCTGCCAGAACCAGGTCTCAATAAAAGAATGTGCTTCTGAGCAAAGGATATGATTCTGAACTCGGGGTGTAATTCCAAGTAACGGGGTACAATTTTGAAGCTTCTCTTCCTGTCATGATATTATGTTGTCTCCAGTTTTTTCATGGCTTTAAATAACGAAGTTTATGTTACATTAGTAATTTTATGAATTACAATTTTTCTTGAGTGGAGATTTAGGGGGATCTCTTTAAAATAACAATTATTAATCAGAAGAAAGGATAGGGCAATTCAATTTCTGAAAAATTATGGCAAAAAGGAAACTAGAGATCAACATGTTCTTAGATCCCCAGTGGAAATGAAGTCACAGACTTGCAGCTGTTTCCAAATAATGGTCTTTTCTTTTGTTAGATAACAACCATTGCTACTGCCATGGCTGTTATTATGCTTATTACCCATGTTCCTATAGACATATTCGGAGCCTAATGTTGATGTCCAGCAGAATTTCATACTAGAAAGTGTGGCTCCTGTAAACTAGTTTTCATCCCAATCATTCTGATGTGATCTGGGCTTCGTGAATGAGCCTAGGTCCTGTCACATTTTCCAGCTGAATGAAGCTGGGAAACCACAAAGCCGCAGTCTCAGAGATGGCAGCCTGGCTCTTACAGCATCACTATAGACTTCCTGCTGCATTAAAATCCGGGTTAGAGCAAGGGATGTGTGTAGACTTTTCTTTGAGAAAGTTTAAAGTTAGTGACTGTTGCCCTACACCCAGATAGCTGTGCCAAGTGTCCAAGGCAGTTGATCCTTTCCTAAAGAAGGGTAGCTAGAAGGAGACAACCATGTAATTCCTTCCTTTCTTCCTTCCTTCCTCTCTTTCTTTCTTTCTTTCTTTCTTTCTTTCTTTCTTTCTTTCTTTCTTTTTCTTTCTTCCTTTCTTCCTCTTTCCTTTTGAGACAGGGTCTCACTATGTAGTTTGCCTGGGCTTAAACACACTATATAGCCCAGGCTGGCTACAGACTTGTAACACTCCTCCTCTTACCTCATCCACCAACTGCTGGATTATAAGTGTGTACCACCAGCCCCAGTCCGTCCCCATTCTTAAGATATTTTCTCATTAGGGAGCACTATTATGACTTTTATTTTCAGAATGATATCATATATCTCAAGTCAAGTACTTTCCATCTTACCATTGCACAACTGAAACTAAGGAAGTTGTGGATCTATTGTTGAGTTAGAGTTTCAAAGAATTCATATCAAAAGAGAGGCAAACCTGAATAAAGGGGCCAAAGATAGAAAAAAGAATTGGAGCTTAAAATTCAAGGAATAAACATTGAACTCTTTGAATATAATTGAAAACTACATCACTTAGAATATAATCACAAAAACAAAATTGCACCTGAAATTTTGTGTTTAATTATGTGATTTAATGTAGCATATTAAAAACACCACTGTTCATTTTTATTAGTGTGGCAAACATTAACCTCCCAATGGTATTTTTTTCTAGGATCTCTTTTTATCATTGAAGAGAAATAATTAAAGCCATTATAATTAACTTTTCCATGATTCAAAACCTGAGTAATGTGAGCACCTGCTGATATATGAGACAGAGAATAATAAAGTGTCATTGAAATACTGCCAAATTAAAGTAATTTTGTAATTAATGGTAAATTTCCTCAGAAGGAAATTTCTGGAGTTGTCATAGGCAAAGTGAAGTGCAACTCAGAACTTGCTAAATTTTGTTCATAGCTTTATTTAAAAAGGTTCATGACTCAAAGAGGCGAATTCATTTGGGTGTTGATTGGCATGTAAAATTTAAAAATATCTATGTAATATTTAAAGTAACACTACCCTGTTCGAAACATGAGAAACTTGTTAAATCAGGTGTAGCTTTTATCGCTTCATTGTCACACAGATAAAAACATACCTCTGGAATCAGCAACTTTAAGGATTGGTGAGCATCTTGGAGGCTTTCTTTCCCCTGGTCCTTCCAATGCAGATTGTTTCTTACTGAATTCCAGTAATTCTGCTGGACATCAGAAGCAAACATCAGTTGATGTACTAAAATTTGCAACAGGCTAAGTCTGTTTCCTTTTCTTATTTAATGGTATTACATGTTTTACATTTGATTTTTCTCAGAGACAAGACACTGAAGTCTGGGCTTTATTTGCAGTTATACCATCAGCTCAAAGGAAGAGAAATTAAATGGTTGTAACTGGTCTCACCATTTTGTGTGTACACAGTCAGCCCTTTGTGTTTGTGTATTCTGTATCTTCAAATTCAACATCTGTGGATTGAAACTATTTTAGAAAAAACATGTCTGCTGAACTAAAAAGTGGTGTAACAGCTATGTTCATACACTTACATTGTATTAGGTGTTAAAATAATATAGAGATGATATAAAGTAAAGGGAAAGATCTGTGAAGAAGGGAGTTTTTGTGAATACCATATGATTTTATATGAGGGTCTTGAGCAGTCTCAGACATTACCAGTGGGGATCCTGGGATGAATCCTCATGTATGTTGGACCCTAACTGTGTTGTTTTATGAAGGAGTTGGAGGCCCATTGGCTGCCAGTGAGATGTCACTGAATGGAGTTACAAGGAAACAGGAAACTTGAGTTCTGGTTTCAGCTTTGATATTCACGGGTTGAGAAACTTTAAGTGCCTGTTAGCTCTATTTTAACTTCCTTTTCTCATCCTTAAAGAAGGCAGAGAGGCTTGCTTTTGTGAAACAGAACCAAATTTGAAGAATGACATTTTATTGTTTTAAAAAATGGTGCAGGTTGAGACCAAATTTATATAACACAGTATATCAGCTTTATAAATCTTCCAAGCATACAATTTATAGTGCCTTGTGGTAGAGGTAAAATATTTATGAGATAACTTGGAGGCAAAAAACCATAAATGTGAAATAAGCTGCTTTGGAAAGAAATGAGTTTACTATTGGAGGCAGTGATGGATGGCCAAGACCAAGGAAATCTGCACCCAGACCCCAGATGCGGGGGGACAGGCTCACCCACCAGGCTGTGAGGCAAATGGCCGAACAGTAAAATCTTTGGAAAACTGGGGAGTCTACGGTAACATCTTTGAAAATTATACAATGTTATACAAACTATGGCTAAAAAAGATAAAGATTAAAAAGAAACCAGCTGTTAAAAGAGTTTATCACTTGAAATTATAATAAAGGAATTTACCCTTTTTGTAATTCTGGAGAAAAATATTTTAGCTGCTGAACTGGGAAGTGTAGTTGCATCGTTTTGTCTTTATTATTTATTAGTGTTCATTTCAGCAGTTATGCGATCAACTAAATGCTTCCTTTTTTGTGTTTCATGTACTCGCTCCATGCTTCTCATTATTTGTTTGGCATCTTTGGAACGTTTTTGTCACTTTGAGATAACTGGCAATTATATCTGTCTTCTCAAAGGCTCAGGCAGATAGATTGCTGCATGATAATCTTTCAACATGTAGCCTTAGTTCTCCTTGGACTATTTACAAAGGGCAGGGTAAATTTGTTTTAGAAGTTAATTTCTTTCTGTACTTCAAGTAAAGATAGTATTTGTTTGGAAATCTGAAGAATAAAATGAAGTGCTATACTCAGAGGTCAGATAAATGATACACAAGTGGTAACCACAAGTGGAACTTATCTCTTTACTTTTCAATAACATTTTATACAAAGTTTATGCTCTGAGGTTGGATGAAGCTATGTTCATATGTATTTATGCTAGGAAATATGGAAGCAATGATTATAGGTTAACACAGATGGGAAATATTCATTGCTTTAGGAACCAGGTAGAGAACAGAAAAGCCAAGGCAGGTTTTTAGCTCTCTAAATATTTGTAGACAAGACACTACTAGTCAAATTATTGTTCTGTGCCAAGCAGTATACTGGTGTGACACAGCTTTGAAATAATTCCAAACATGAGTTTTCTAAATGACTGATGTGAAATTTGTTTTTATTATTTTTTTCCTTTAACATCATAAATAAAAAGAACAAATTGTCTTTGTATGGCAATAAATTGTGTTTTTCTGAAATCACATTATGATGACCTCCTTAATCTACCCATTCAAAACAGCTAGCTCTTTAACATGTACTCTGTAATTTGGGTCTTATGATAACAATTGTTATTCCCATTTTAGAAAGACATTTTGTATAAAGAAAAAAATAACATTTTGTACTACTCCAAATACTAGCATTACAATTGTTGGGTGAAAATTCTGGAAGTTGTCATTTGGTTTACTGTAATAAAAAGACAAGGGAAGCCTAAATAGACCCTTTCTGCTCTTATACCACCCCGGGATAGTGGGCTGCTGTGCCTGCCTAGGTCGCTGCTTCAGTGTCTGTCAGTGGTACTGAGCCCTGCACAGAAGAGTACTGGCTAGTCTAGACTGTCCAGCACACGTGTGCCTTGGTCACTGTTTCACTTTAGCTCAGCATAAGTGGCAAGGTTGATAAAGCAAACATTTCCCAAAAGGATACTTCCTTGTGACCTAAGTGATCTTTAATTGTTTTCATCATCCAGTTCCCCATTGACTGAATGATGGTATCACAGGAAAAGTGGGTCCAATGGCCCTTCCTCCACCCTCCACTTCAACATAGACGGGCCGTATGAGCCGCCGAATGAGCAGAGGTGCTGGTTACTTTAAATCTCAAAGAATACAACATTCCACTAGTCTGTTGGAAAGACCCAGTTTCACTGTGAGATAGCCTTAGCGTGGCTAAGATAATTTGGTAAACCAAAGCAGGTCAGCAAAGATGAAAATCAGAGGCAGGAAACATTAATATTGTGCAATCCAACTAAAAACAGAAAGGAGCAGTGTTTCTTCTGTACAAATTGGAAAAAAACACTAATAGACTACTAAATAGATGGAGTCCCTACTCTCAGGGATTTAATTTTTTATTTTCATTTTTCAGTTTAAAAATATTATGAAGTGGGTTGAGAAGTAAGTGACTTTTACATGTTAGGCAGCCATAGAGAAATGCTGGAATAAACCCTGTACGGGAATCATCTAAGCGTTCACCCTGAAACAGGGCTCCCTAAGTGCAAAGCCACGAGCAGAAAGTATTTATGATATATCGGAGAGGAATTTGTAAAAAGGGATTCAACTGTGCATTTTTGAGATGTTGTCAGCTCTCCAGGGCCTGAATAACAGGCCTGAAATGTAAGGTATAGGCCATAAGTGAAGAACTGAGGAGAGGAGAACAAGCAAACAATTGATCAAAAGTATAGGGGACTGCTGTATCAAATTTAGGGTACTCTGAGCACATATTAGGCACTAAGAAACTACTTGTGAGATAAACAAAAAGATGCATGATAAACAGAGCCTGCGACATTTGCTTTTTAAGGACAATGAGATGTGATAATGCAGTGCCATGGCCGAGATTCAGGAGGAGTAGAACACAGCAGGTCACAAAGTAATCTGATTCTGGCTGTAGACAGGCCCATGTGTGAGCGTAATTAACCACAAGAGATAATTATCTGAAAATCAGATGCAAGCAACTGTAGTGAGAGGTGAAGGATGAAGGTTCAAAGCATGATTTCTGGAGAAACATTCCGAAATGAAGGGAAAGTTAGGCGTTAAAAGTAACATGACAGGGCAACAAGGTACCAGAGAAAAGTCGTCTCATACAAACAGAGCATACAGTGTGTACAGGAGATGTTTGGCAGAGCCAGAGGAGCAGTGAGCCTGAGATGGGAAAGGCCCAAAGGCCAGGTGTATGTACCAAACGTGTCATTCCGTCTTCCTATCAGAACAGGAGGAAACAAGAGACAATATGCCCATAAGTTCTATGAGTTGTATTAGGTTTGTGTTGTTTCAAAAACCTAAATAATTCACGATTTTCTCTGAATGATGGGAATATTGCAGCATTACCAAATGAAGAGCAAAAAAGAGGATCTAATTATAAAAATTCTATAAAATATGTCTGTTTTCTTCCTTAAGGATTATGAAATGCCCTAAGAAATTAATTAGAAATTAATTAATACCAATTAATTAGAAATTAATACCAAGACAACACTTCAATTAATTTCTAAGCAGATTCTTAGCACCTTAGCCCTTAATCATAAAATCCTAAGGCCTTGAAATTAAAGGAAACTGTCACATGTATATGGTAATGGCATTTCCCATATTTTCAATCCTTTTGGGAACAAAATAGTTTTAAGTTATTTAAAAAGGAAGTTTAAGAGCTGAGCATATAGTTTAGTTGAGGAGCACAAGCTTAGCATGAATAAGGGTTTGAGTTTAATTTTTGTAAAACACATACTGAATGACAATTAGGTGCCTGTAACTCTACCAACAGAAGCGCTTTACTTGTAGTTTATGTGACACATTTATCGCCTGCATTCGGAATAGTAAAATCTTGCATGGTGGGAAATTCCAGATCACCATTTGGATGACTTCTTGTAATTAGAAAACTCTTCTTGCTGGAAACATAGTAATAGAAAAATTGTTGTTTGAATTTTGCAGATTTCCCCTCGATAAGAAAAAGTACAGGAAGCAGGATAAGTGGAAAAAGGACAGTGGAGAATTTGGCCCAAATAATGATAATGAAAAAGTAAACATCAGTTAATAGGAACCTTTACTTTGGTGAATACACATGCTTATCTTACGGACAAAGTAGTAAGGTATGAAATGGGAGCTGTGGCAGCCAGTGTCTGAGAGGTAGACGGCTGAAGGACCCAGGAACACTGCAGGTTCCTGCTCATTCTTCCTTAGGAGAGACGTTTGCCTTAGCAGTAAACACAAGGGAAGATGCTTGCCTAGGACAGAGGGTTAATTCAATATGCAAGAATCTAGATGCAATGGCCTTGTATGGACAACATGCTTGGAACCTGGACTCTATAGTTTCATCTTTCTTTGTCCCAACTTCTTGCCCAGTTTTTGACTCCCTCTCTTACTCTGCTCTTGAAATGTGCATTTTCTACTTCCCATGTTGCTGTTTTATTCTTATTTATGCTTTGCCTTGATTTGACACAGGGCCAGCACTCAAGGCATCTTTCTTAAGGCATAGTGATACAGCATAGGCATTTGCTTTGGGCTGTCTGTCTTAGTTCCTTTAGGCTACTGTCAGAATTACAGTAATTGGAAGACTTAAACAACAGAAATTTATTCTACCCAGTTCTGGAAAAAGAGTCAAGAGTCATGATCAGAAACATCATATGGCTGGGTTATGCCTAGGGCCATTGTCTTAGTTACTTTTCTTGTTGCTAGGACAAAACACCCAAAACCCAAAGTCAGAGGAGGAAATGTTATTGTAGTTCAGTTTGTAGAGGTTTCAGCCCATAGTTGGCTGGCACCAAAGCAGGGCGGCATGGCAGTGGGGCATCCCACAGGGGAAACTGCTCATGGGAGGGAGAAGGTGAAAGGCAGTGAAGCACCATCCACTGCAACCTCCTTCTGTCCCTGAGGCTGGGCAGAACTCACCCCTGGGGTGCACCTTCCCGTTATCCATGCCACTGTACCGAACCAATCAGTGGACCTTTGATCCTGGCATCACACACTCTAGATCCAGCCAGCTCTGAAAAGCCCTACCTGTGACCATATGAAGCTTTGGGGAGACATCTGGACACAAGCCAAAGCAGCTACCTTCCTCATCTGAAGAGTACTGTTGTCTTACTGTGGGTGTATGTGGGGAAAGAGAAGCAAACTCTCCCGGAAACCCAATCACCTCCCAAACCCCAACGTCCAAAAAGTATCACATCAGGGATTAGGGTTTCAGCACATGATTTTTGGAAGACATAGTGATTCAGCCCTTGCCTGTACTCAATTGTCTAAATACTCCAGATGCCCAAAGTCTCCCCAGTTTGCACTTGCTCTTTCCCAGTAGATTTTTATTGCTTTGACTACGTATTCATTTTTGTTTTGCCTCTAACACATAGCCAATCACTGCAATCCTATCACACTTCACTGATAGACTAGAACATGTGATTTCTGGTACTAACTTTCCCATTGGGTTTAGGACTATGTTGAATCATTTAAAGTTGCAGTATTTCATTTTTCTCACGTAAAAAAATGGCAGTTTCCTAAATGTTCTCCAGGATTGTAGAACTTCTAGTTCCAACTATTCACTATAAAAATTTCTCTGACGTAGTGTGATTACTTTAATTCAGTGACATTGAGATGGATGGCCATCTCTGGAAAGTGTCTTGGCGTTCCCATGTACCCAGAGAAGAGATTCTCTATCTCAGATTCCAGAAGCACTATATGAGTACTTGGGGCCTTTCCATGCGGCCTGGGGTGACCCTATTATCCAGGGCTGCAGGACTCATGACATGGGAATCCAGTCACTGTGACAGCCAAAGGCCACATCAGTGACAGTGACTGAGTGTGAGATGCCCGGATGTGTGGTACAGGAGCAGCGGTGAGCAGGAGCTGTCGAGAAGGAGGCTGTATTGTCACAGGGGCCAGAAGGGCCCTCGAGTGGCCTGCAGGGCTGTAGGTCACATATCCTCAGCAGCCAGAAACAGTGGTGGCAGAAGAAGTCAGAGAACTGCATGCGCTTGACAGGCTATGAAGGGGAAGGAGGCAGCCGGGACCTGCACACCAGACCCACAGGTTCCGAAGGCCGTGTCCTTCCTCACCACTCAGAGGTGCTGACGGGAAGGGAGACAGGAAGAGCAGATCAGTAGAGAAAATAAGTAAGGTAGAAGTCCTCTGATCACTTGCATGGAAGTGAGTAGAATTGCAGTCCAGCCATGAAGGAAGTGAGAAGAGCTGGCTGTCCTGTTCCTCCCCAGCAGTTCCTCTGCCTGTCGTTCTTTCTCTGCTGCATCTCCTAATAGGTGGCCAGAGACTAGTTATGGTTGGGGAGGGGAAAATTTCTGTATTTCCCTTGGTTGAAGAGAGACTTCAGGGTACTCTATGCAGCCCTTGCCTCTGTCTAATGGAGGCTTCTGGCTATCAGAGTAGTTCTCTGCTAAGTTCCACACGGAAAGCAGAAAGTGCTCCTGTGCATGCTGTTTTCTGTTTTGCAAGTACATACCACAGCTAAAATTCACACTTAGATTTTCCTACATGGGAAAGGCAAAAGGTGATAGCCCTTATTCACTGTACTAAGGGACTTATAATAAGTCAACTGATATGAACTCTTGTGCAATTAATTTGATTCTAAAACCCCTTAAATTGGAGATTGATTGTTTAAAATAATACTAGAACATAATTAAAGAAATTGAAAATATGTTTTCATTTCCTCTTCATAGTTACTATGCCAAGGAATGGCATTTTCAGTCTCATGCTGAGAAAAGACAGATAGTTATGGGAAAAGGAAAAACCAGCAGGGCTAGAGGGAAGAACCATAGCCTGTAAAATTCCCCTGCATTGGGATAATTTACTTGGCACAACCTAGTGTTCTCATAATAAGATGAATAACTATTTCTCTCCCTTCCCCATGAGGCAAAACAGATGCTGTGGCTATGATGAGGGGCTCACTCTGCAGCGAGCAGTGGTTTCCCCAGTCAAACAGCTCCACAGTTCCCAGGCCAGATGTCTCCTGTGTGGAGAGGTGGGACAGTGCTAAATCAGGTGGAGGCTGGGCTGGCCTGAGCAGCAGCTGAGATGTGAGAGTCCCGGGGAGAGAGAGGACTGGAGGTGAACAGAAGTGTGTGAGAGGGGGAGACTGAGCACCATCCCCCCGAACCAGGGGGACCTAACCTCCTGCAATAGAAGTGGAGGCAGGAATGTATAGCATTTAGAGAGTGCTTCTAGAGAGCTCTGCTGGGAACAGAGCTGCAAGCTAACAGCCTGCATGTAAGGAAGGCTGTGTCATGCC
The DNA here is from genome assembly GCF_034190915.1 of Cavia porcellus. Classification (NCBI taxonomy): domain Eukaryota; kingdom Metazoa; phylum Chordata; class Mammalia; order Rodentia; family Caviidae; genus Cavia; species Cavia porcellus. The sequence continues at coordinate 73,465,206 of NW_026947494.1, read as the reverse complement.
TCTCCGCTGCCTCTGCCGAGGTCCTACAGGCTGCATGAATCCTGTGAACACAGGCGCCCATCCATCACACTGATGCACATTATGAAACATTCAAAGAAAAGGGAAAAACTCTCTGATCTCAGGAGCTGACATGTGAAGAGGTCAGAGGATGAATTTGGAATTGTGCTTTTGAGCTCATGAAACCCTTCTGCATACAGCATTTGTTCCTTTTGCTCCATCTATGACGTTGCTCAAACAGGTTGCATTATATCCTCATAGCATTGCTGAGAAAATGCGGAGTTGTAGAGTCAGCTAGCTCCTCAGTCACCAAACCTGTGTCAGAGACAGGATTCTGCTCAAGCCAGCCAACTTCACTTTTGTGAGCTTTCTTCCTACATCATGAAACCTCTCAGGACCTACTCCAGCTTAAGGCTCAGGAGAAAGTCTGTACATTTATCAGTCTGTCCCAGGAAAATGGCTGTGATGTGGGTGGCATCAGTCAGGTTGAGATGCAGTGTGCTTCTCTCTCCAGGCAGCAGCCACTGCTTGAACATCATAAACATTTGCCTATAGCCAACCAGAAGACTAATTAGAGAATAATTCTTCTAGGAAAAGCGAAGGAGGTGAAAAACTGAGTCTATTTGCTCTGAAAATCGAGACTATTTGTTTCATTTAGTTTTGCCTGTTATGTACTACTGTGGATTTATCTGAAATAATATTCAGAGGAATAATATCTCTATATAGTTGCAGAGGCACGAGGCATACCAGCTCTCCTGGTCCTTTTGCTCTCTGAGGTTTGTATTTTACTTTCCAAGGGGGCAGATTCAGGACACTGAGATATAAGAGTGCACAAACCAATTGCCAAGGGTCTCACATCCAAATTGTCTTGTAGCCTTCTCCATTGTAACATTTTGCCTCCAGTGGTTTATTTCCTGGCAGCATTTTTCATCATAAAGGAGATTTCCATCCATCTTTCTTGATATATTCCTTCTTCTAAGGGAAAAAGTATCAGAAAAAAGGGAATTAAGGGTACAGCTATTCAACAGATACCTGAGGGCAGCTAATCTCTCCTCACCAGTCCATTCTCCTTTGAAAGGACTCAGGTGAGCAGAACCAGCTCCAAGTATGAAGACTGAACTAACCTTGTCATCTTTTTCCTGTGCAATTACTTCTTTCCTTTATCCACTTGAGTGATAAGGGATTCTTTTTTTGAAAAGGAGTTAGGAATTCACAGTAGAAAGTTAAAGTTCTGATTTGACAGATCTCTCCCAGACATTTACAGTGACAAAAGCATCTTTTTCTATAGTCCTGGGCAGTAGACCTGGGATTCAAGGACAGGAAAAAGGGGTTTCTCTTTTGAGGAGGTTATATGGACCCCATTTCTGCCATCTTGTTTTCTTAGGATAGGTTTAAAATACATAATAATCACATACATCTTAAGGAATTGACCATAGTGCAAATTGAATCCTTGGCTTTGCCCAGGTTAGACAAGTACTCCATCACTGAACTTCATCTTCAGTCCTTATCTTGATATTTTTAATTTATACTGCATTCTCTATGCCTCCTCTGCAATTAAAATGCCAGCCCAATGCTGCCTCTGAAAGAGTGTTTATCTAAGCTTCACAGGAGTTTTTGTTTGTCTTATTCTTTAAATAGGAAAATTTACACAAGTGACATATTTTTTTATTGCCAGCTGCCATTCAATACAGTCACAACCAACCAAATTTGGGGATTCAATTTGGTTGGAAATTTTATCTTAAAAACTTGAGCCTGAGAATTAGTAATAAGACAAATAAGACAAAGCACATCAGTGGTTGCTCAGGGCTAAGACTGAGTAAGTGATTGTAAATAGGCAAGAGCTTATTTTGGGTGATGGAAGTAATTTATATCTTGATTGTGGTGATAGATAGGTGTAGATCTTTCTAAGAACTCATCCAACTGTATGATGAGAATGAGTAGATGCTTTAATCATTGTCTCACACCAGCTGATGCAGTAGCCAGACCCTGCTGGCTCCCAGCTGCAGTGCTGGATTGCTGAGCACTGTGGAACTAATGTGGAGTACTGGCAAGCTAATTCCCTGGGCAACCCTTCTCTAGTTGAGCACCAGGACTTTCTACTCAAAGCAAAGTCTTTTACTTTTGGGCCTTTGAACCTGGGAAGGCTAAGGTCTTGTGAATTCCTGGAGTGCCCTCAAGGCATCTTTCCTCTTTTATCCTGATGTCAAGAACTTGGCTTCTTTTTAATCCTAATATTCTCAGTACCAAGCTCTCCTCTGCTCCAACTTTACAAGTATGTTTCTGGTGAAACTGAAAACTTTTTAAATGGGGTTATTGTTCCTGGTTTTCAGTATCAGCCTTGCTAAAGGCTGCCAGGAGTGTCCATGCTACAGACGGTATGTTGAGATGCTTTGAAATTTCCTCCACCAGGTCAATTAGTCCTTCACCCTTAATCTCAGGCTCCTGAAAAATCTCAAGAAATGAACCAAATATAGATAAATGTTCCGCTACAGCATAATACACATGGTCTTGAGTACAACTGCCAAGTGGTGCCCTTTGTCCCAGCTGAAATCTCCAAACCTAGCCTTTTTGCCCACATTTCTGTCAGCGTTCAGCTCTGATCACTATTGCTCATCCAGATTGACTTACAGGGTCTAGGGATTCTGTAGCCAACATCTATGTACAAACCTTTCCAAAATTTTTCCACAAGCTGTTCCAAAGCCTTCTGAACCACATGGTCAGATAAACACAACAAGGACTCCACTTCTATGGTACCAAAATCTGTTGTTATCAGATTCTTGACCCTGACACAAAATGTCCAAGATCCTAAGTTTAAGTTAGTACTTTAAATTGTAACTTAAAGAAGGAAATGTTTATTTTGGCTTATGTTTTTCAGTCCAATGCAGGAAGTACTTGTTGAAAGGAACCAGCAGAAGAAAGCTCACGTCATGACTGTCAGAAATCAGAGAGAGAATGGGGGTGAGAGCAAGCATGGAACAGAGAGGGACCTACTTCTCAAGGTCATGACCCCAAGTCCCACCAACCCACCTCTTCTAGAAAGAACTCACCTCTTAACAATCAGCTATAGCACATCTATAATCTGATCATTTTCTAAAAGCCCCATTTCTGAAAGCGTGAGCACTTTGGGGGTCATCCAAATCCAAACCACAGCACCTCCCATTAGTGAATGCAAAGCATACCTCAACAGAGGTGATTTAAAGAGAGAAAAAAAGGAATTCTCTAGGAAATTACAATAGAGAGAATTGTCTTCTTACAGAAAAAAAAAAGCAATGACAGAACATGGATAGAGCTTGGAAGATGCTGGTTGAAAAACACAAAATTTCAGTTAAACTAGAGGAGTAAATCTAAAATGACTATAGTTTATATAGTGTTTTACTTTTTTGTGACCCTGAAGTTTGAACCCAAGGCCTTTGTATTGAGCTACAGCCCTAATTCTTTCCAACATTTTGTTTTGGGACTACATTTTGCTATGTTACTGAATTACCAGGCAGGGTTCAAATCAGGAGCTTCATGTTTCTGTCTTTACAGTGTTGGGATTATAGGCATATGCCACCATTGCAATGTTGACAATATAATTCTCTTACCATAAAATTAATAATCATGTGAGGCAATTCATATGTTAATCAGTTTGGTTAAGCCATTCTGAAAAGTATGCATAATTCAAAATAGGGTATTTTACATAATAAGTTACCTGTGATCATGTCAATAAAAATGAAATAAATAAGGGTTATATTAGTTCTTATTTTCAAAAGTAGCAGAAAATAGTGCCTGAGGAGTCAGGATTATCTATAGAAATGTCAGTGAATAGCACTTTTTTTATAGTTGCTTGACGTTTTGACCAATGTCCATCTTTTTCTCACTTGTTAATTCAGATCAAAACTGTCTTTATGTGCTCTCCTAGAACTTGAAATTTTCTTCCTAGTAGTTCTCATGGCTCTTTTAAGTGGTCAGTAGTTACTGCTTTCTTTTATTGTTTATAGTTATTCAATTTTAATTGATAATTTTTGCCTTCTGCTCTCCTTGGCTTTCTGAGGATGAGGGAGATTGAGGCTGCCCTGGGTCTGAAGTTTGGCCTGGCTCCTCACAAAAACTTCCTGAAGCTTGTTGAAGCAATCAATTATTAATTGATTAATATAATGCTGGAGATTGAACACAAGGCCTGAGCTGTATCCCCAGCCTTAAAATGAATTTATTCGGTGGCACCATTCACCTAACACTGAAACTGTGAAAGAAACATCTCCCTGGGTAATCAGAGAAATTGATTGTGAATATATAAAAAGTAGAATATGGATATGGATTGAGTTTTGTGAAAAATCAGGGGAGTAACAACCAGATTTCAGTGGGGGCCTCCCATAGATGTATTCTGTGGTTTTTATTTGGAAAGACAGGTATGCTGGTGTCTGTAGGTGACCTTCCATATGCTCCAGCTGCTTGGTGTGTGGCTGCATGTTGTTCTTTCCACCACTATGCGGCTGCCTGGCTTCTGTACCCTCTCTGAGAGCACCTTTCAGGTTTGGACAGTTATCTGCAGGAATGGATGGACTGCAGGAGGCCACTTTTTTCCCACTGACATTGCTTAGGGCCTCTTCTTGCTATTTCAGATGACCCCACAGATACAGTGGTGCTTAAGGAGGGGGTTATGCTCCTCCCAGGGACATCTAACACTTCCAAGACAGTCCTAGGTGGACCTCAATGAATCATATAGAATAAAAAATACATTCCTTTCCCCCTTTTTATTGAAATCAGCATCTAGAATGAAGGCCCGTTCAGAAAACACTATTGTTGTCTCTGTTAGAAGCACTACATCATCCTTAGAGTGATATTCCTCAGCCTCAATATTGCTCATGCTTGGGGGAGAGTAGGTTTTTGCTGTGGGAGCTCTTTTGGTATGCAAATACTGCAGGGTATCTGGCCATGTTCCAGGCACTACTCTTAGTACATGTAGCACCTCCTCTTAACTTTTGTGCCATCTGCAGACACTACCAAACGTTCTCTGGGAGCACACTCTCACCTTGGTGGAGAATCCACCGCTATAGCCAGACTGGCTTAATCACCTTAGACAACTTTGCAATCTATTAGTTTCTACATCTGTGCAGTGGAGATAAAGATGCACTGTGGGAAGGAAGAAGCCTACCAGTGCATCTCTCTGGCTTGTCTGTAGTGTTAGGCACCCAGTGCAGACTTGGGGGAAGTTTACCTCCATCCCCACTGGTGCAGGTGTTTTCTATGCCTTTGTACATAACTGTTTGCTGCCCTGAGTCTGTCTGTGCAATGGGAAAGGGAAACACAAAGCCATGAACTTAGATGGCTTAGCTCCCAGAAACTCACAAACTTTTTTGAGGACAGAAGGAAGTGAACCTGTGAGGGGCCACACCATACATCGCTTCATGTCTTAGCAGTCATGAAGGCTCCAAATAACGTCTCCTGTCAAGCGATGTTCAGTTTCTAGACTGTCAGGCAAAAGCTCAATTAGAAAGAGAAAAAGAAAAGAAAATTTGCCAGGAAACTTAGTTTGAGGTAATGTCACATGGCATAGAATGTGCCAGTTCTGGAGGAAGCTTGCTTCTAGGGAGGTGAAATATTCATGGCACCCCACACAGAGCCCTATTTCCAGTGTTGCCATGACTCACTCTAGAGGTTCATTCTTCTGCTGAGGAGACGCTGTCATTCTGCATTGCTTTGGAGATACACAGGCTGCAAGAAGCAAACCCTTTTGTACCCTGTGCATAACATCCTCCAACAGCAGGGAGATTAAATCTTACAACTGTCAGGAAAATGGATTGGCTGCAAAATGTGCTTCTAGGGGCAGTTAATTAGGACTGGACCAATAGCGGGCTGTTCATCACTCAACCCAGATTCCAGCTAAGGATGACCATGCAGAATAAAAACTCAAAGGTAGAATGTACAACATGAGAGAGACATCTCTTCTGAGAGAGACTGTGTCTGAAAAATTAGGCGGAGATGAAGAAAAGAGAGCAAGTAATCCTCACGTGTCCAGTGTCCTGGGGAGGGTGGCTCTGTAGCCTCCCTTTAGAAAGTAGCTTTGAGTTTGACTAGCATGCTCCATGCAATTCTCTTCTTTTCTTCGAAATGAGGTAGGTGCATCTTACTGGGTTGTCCCTGTGCCCGGTAGGACTTGTGACAGTGGTTAGTTGTGTGGCATATGCAACAGGGATGACATACCTAGCTACAAACTTTTCCAGCATCAGTCTTGATTGAGCTGTTGAAGGATTGTTCTGGTTATTTCCCCTTTGGCATTAGTTCTGCTAAGTAATCCTCCAGTGCTGCCCACAAGAGTCATCAGAGCGTCACCTGGTATTTAGGGCTGTCCTCTTAGTTTGACCAGCAGGTGTCCTGTTGTCCATAAACTGAGAAGGAAATACACTCTAGTGTTTCCTATGTGTATTGTTCCATTTTCTACTCCTAATACACATCACCCAAGGCTTGGCAATCTTTGTATTTTATAAAAAAGAGATTTATGATAACTCACAGTTCTGGAGGTCTAAGAACATGGAGTCAGCATGTGCTCAGCCCTGGTGAGGACCTACTGGCATCACAGCAGCTGGCATTCCTGTGGGAACAAGTATGAGAGGGAGAACTTCCATGGCAAGACAGGAAACCAGAGAGAGACTGGAGGCCAAATTGTTTTTATAACAACACGTAACTCATAGCCTAAAGAACTAATCTAGATCCTCGAAATCTACATTAATCCCTTCTATGGGCAGCATACCCTGAGATCTAATAGCCTCCCACCAGACCCATTTTAAAGGTCCCTCCCATCACAGCACCACTCTGGGGCCCAAGCTTTCAACATATGAACCCCCGGGAGACTAATTATACCTAAAACATAATGCCATGGTGCAACGATAACCAAATCTAAGCCCTTCCCCAAAATGTTTTGCATCCTCCTGTGTCAGGAATGCTCAGGTAACTTTTGGTCCAAGTAGGAAATCTCCCCCTCTCAGTCCAGACACATTCTTTAAAGGCTAGAGACTCCTCCAGGAAGCCTGTGTTGATAATGTCAGTCTATAATAATTTTTCATTAGTTTTTTTTTTTTGCCTATGTTTTCTGTACTAGCTCACTGCCACATACTTCTCTTTAATATGTAAGTGCCTTTGAAAGAATGTTAATCAATTTTACATTTGTTTCTTTTTACAATGCAAACATTGTGACTTGGACTGTTTAGATGCCATCAGATCATTTTATAGAAACTTGATATTGTTTGCTTTATAAAATGGCCTCTCTGACACTCTTGGTGAACTGGTGAACTTGGTGAACATGGCCACTGTGTTTTACAGCAAAGCATATGGTGGTAGGGGGGGGGGCAGAGATGATTGAAGGCCTTCCTGTCCTAGACCTTAGGAAGCAGAGCTGGGAAAATGTGAGCTTTGACAAATCTAGAGTATATATTGCTGTCTTTAATACACACATCGCTCTGTGACTTATTTTTATGTGGTTTGTTTTATGTTCTTCTTTCTTTCCCTTACCATCTCATAAGCTTTAGGAAGAGAGCTTTACCTGATCTATCTCTGATTCCAGGATGCAGCACAAAGCTGCGCTGCACAGTAAGTACTAGAGATTGCTAACCAGAATGGGATGAATGCTTTTGTAGGAAGTGTTACTCTGGTCCTACCACATCAGCCCAGGTTAGCCAATAAAAACAACCAAAGGTAATAAATAGTAACAATGATAATATAATGAAGATAATGTACCTCCTTTGTGAGGTGTTAGAGAAAGTGGTTTACCTCTTCCTTTGTCTTATACCAACTGTCCCAAAGGAGAGGGGCAAATTGGTCTCATTGAGGGCCTGGAGAAGGAGTTTGAATGTGATGGCTTGTATCTTTGGGACTGTGTCTCAGAACAGCTTGTACTTGAATCACCTGCTCCTTCTTCCCTGTGGAGAGATCTGTCATCCTCTGGCTGTCTGCAGACTGGTGGGGAAGTGCACATCAAAAGAAGAATGTAAATGCTCTTTTACGTACTGAGATGCAGATGATTGTTTTCTAGCTCAGTTTCATTCACAGAAAATCTGATAAGGCTGTCTCCATCTGTCTCTCCTTGATTGTTTGTGAATTCTGAGCAAGGAAGCAGCCATCATCGGCTGTACTCTCTACCTCAATAGACACCAGGAGTTAATACCCTAAAATAACATGAATGTCATGCTTGCCTTTCCCTGCCTGCCTACAGTGACCCTCACTCCAGATTTGCTCCCACTCCCTCTGCTCTCTCTGCAAGTCCTGTTATGGGTTGCTCCCTCCTCCTGTGATCTGTGAGTATACCAACAGATGTCTGCAGTGGTAGTAGCTCCTGATCTTTGACCTTGATATATCTAAATAATAATAAAACGTATACTCTAAAACAGTTTATGATAGTCAGACTCAAGAGAAAGCTGGAAACAGAAGAATAATAATATGGTCATCTTTCTTTGGAAATTCACTTTATACCAAGCTCTGCTGCAGGCATTTCATGTGCATTAGTTGGTTCAGTCTTCATGGAATCCTACTATGATCACACGCATCTTCCCAGTGAGGAAAATGGTGGGACAGAGGAGGTTAAGGAACCTTGCTGAGACAGCACATCTGAGGCATGGAAGAGCAGGCACAGAAGATGATACACATTTGCTGAGAGGAAAGGAAATGGTGGCAAAGGCTGTGAGACACAGAGCTGTATGTAGTAAAAAGGACTAGAGATCTTTGTAGCATCTCCCTGCAGATAAACCAGCCCAGGAAAGATCTTGGCCCTGGTTTTTTTAATAAATGCTAATACAATGCAATGGGTTGGCTGGGCTCCCATCAAAAGTCTTCTGCTTATCAACCGAAGACAGATCCAAGCCTTCACAAGTCCCTGCTGATTTCAGGCTCCTGTTCTCACCCCCTACACACTTCCGAGATAGCTGGAGGTATTGAATCATATCAAGCTCTTTCTTGAACCGACAGTTTCCCATTGCCTTACTGAGCTTCTATTGCTAAGTCTCCAAGTAGTGTGCTGTGAAAATTCCAAATCCATTTTACAGTCGACTGTCAACCGTAATGCCTTCTTACTCAAAGGAAGCCAAGAACTACATTTCACAAAAACGTGAATCCACAAACTCTGGAAACAACATGTCAAACAGCAAGCTGAAAATTCAAGTCCAGTTGCTGCTCCCTGCCTTCCTGATCATGCTGTTTATGTGTAAGAGATTCACAAGGGTTGATGGGTTTCTTTTTTTTGCCAGATTCTTTATAATTTTAAAACAATTGATTTCAGTCAATTAATGTGTGTGTGGTGTAGACAGCTGAGGGTTTCCAAGTGCATATGGACCAATCACTACTTCAAAAGAGATCTCAAGAGAGCAAGTGTTAGGGGCCCCAAATTCAATGTCAGCTGATGATCAAAATCGCCTGGCAGGCTTGGTAGCAGTGACTTCAACTAACACTTTTAACACAACCCGAAGAACCATCTGGGTTTGCACATCTCCATGTTTAATCATTTCTTCCTTCAAGAAATTCTGCTTCAGATTTTGTTTATATGGGAGGTTTGGAGGTCACTATTTCCTTTAAAAAGTGGTTGAGTTTTTGATGATACTTTGAAGGTACTTAGAAGATTCTCTTGCTCCCACGGATCACCATGTCAGAGAGAAGCATCTCAGGATGTTTCAGAAATATCACAGGTTGGCACTAGCACCAGTACACAAAGAACTGATGGGTGCCAATCACACCCATGGAGAGGGAGCCAGTATCTTGGGGAGTTGGGTCCTGGATCCATCACATCTGGATTTGACAGTTATTAGATTAAGCCATGCAAAGATGTCCTTTTGGTAGGCTAAAGATAGTTGAATAGTAAATGTTTTGAAAGTTTGAAATCTATTTTACAGAATTTTTCCATTCTACTCTGATCCAGAAGAAGTGACAAATCTGTGACTGTCTCAGTTTTATTATTGAAAGTCCAGATCCAGGGAAGCCAGTCTGTGTTGGAGAAACAAGATGATGGTCATTCAGCTAGAAATCCAGATGTAAGTTCCTTCCCAGGGTGTACAGGCTGCCTTGCCCTGTCTGCTCTCTGCTACATTACAGAAAACATAATTATAGTCACTAATGGCATACACTGTACCTGATCTTTTTTAGTCCTCAAAATAGTCTTCCAAAGCTTAGAGGATTCAGGTGGTTTCAGCAAGATCTCCTCTCTTTCAGAGATGGAGTTTTCATAGACTTATGAACTTCAGCACCTTTCCTATGCCAGCATTTAGCAAAACCCTAGGATTAAAGTGGTGAAGTATCTGGATTAGTTTTCTGCTGTTGGAAGCATAAAAATGCCAAAAGCCTTGTTCACTTGTTGGATAGCAGTGCCTTGAAAGTGCAGAAACAGAGAGCTTTGAATTTGAATCTCCTCTTGGACTTAATTACACTGAAGTAGATTGGAGATAGGGCTGTGTTTCCCAAATACTGGTTATCTGGAGTGGGTGGGTGTGAGTAGGAGGGGAGATGTGGCCAGAAGGGATGGGAGCAGGACAGGAGACCTGGAAGAAGGGACATCTAGGCAGGAGGAGAAACAGACTGAAAGGCTGATCAGGAGAGAGACTTGGGCAACGGGCTATGTGCTCCCAAGTCCCACACTGCACTATTCTGTTTGGACATTTAGATTAATCTTTATTTAAGGTTCTCTCCCAGTGGACTGCTTCTCTTGTGAACTGCTTTTTCATGGAGAATTACTAGTGGCCAATTTTTTTACTGGTAAAGAAAACTTGTGAGAACAATCACACATAATTTCAAAGATATTCAGGGATCTTCTGATTTGATTACTTGTGTTTGTCAAACTTATGGCTGTTGTGATGTTTCTTATCTGCAGGGTATGAACTTCCCAATAGTTATGAGAAATCAAAGCACAAACCAGGGATGTCCTTATGGAGTGGTTATACTTGAAACTTTAGGGAATATTAAAAAAAAAAACCCACCAGAGACATAATGGAAAATGCTTGTGGTTTAATATAAAAATTGAAGAATTTAAAATTTTGAAGTTATTTCAGATTCTACTTCTAGGCTCTTTGGTCACAGAGGTAAAATTTGAAGAGCACTAAACTGGACTTTGGCAATAAATCATAATGACCTGTGCTCACAAGTCAGATAATTATGATCTTAATTTTATCATAATATGCCCTGTAAAATATTTCTCTTTTTCATCATGTGGATCACCAATAATGTGGAATCCATTTCATAGTGACAAACTACTTTAAGTCAAACAGTAAGGCATTGGGAGGGACCAGACAAAATTACAATTTTCTGAATAGATTTTGAATATCAGGTTTTGAAAACATGACTTAAAATGTGCATCACAGAAGAAGCTCGATTTCAGCTCTTTTATTCTTCATAGTTATTGTAATTTAGTCTATAAAATTACATGAATTGTACTGAGGAAAATTCTCTTGTTTAAACCAAAATACATTGTTGATTTTAATTGAAAAGATTTTTAATAACTATCATGTCACAGCATATAAAATATGTTTTTCTTGAAAAGAAAGCGTAGTAAAGCTTCCTGAGGTTTGCAGTTAAAATGGGGCAGCTCAGAGTCACTAAAAAGCAGGTGAAAAGAAGGTATAAAAACTTTTTAGAAAGTGGTTGCTTTTGTTTCTGTCTTGACTTTACTGGAATGAATTATTTAAGGCTGAGTCATAGTTGTAAGATAATATACGAGTGAGGCTCCAATTTGTCCTCCAGCTCACCTGGCCAACCTGTTAGCCTAAGCTTTCGAAGCTTAAGTGCCAGAAACTACAGTCTGCTGTCATAGGACAGTGAAGAATGTGACCTCCTGGTCCAACGTGATAAAAAGTTTCTGTGATACTGAACAGGCCCTGGAGAGGGGAGCACATGAAGTCAGCGGTGTTTTGAGGAGATTACTGTTGAGCAGATTTATGCTTTTCAGCATCTTAGATGGCTTTGATGAGATCGCTTCAGCAAGCAGGTGTCTGTTTTATCTCATTTCTCCCTTATATGTAAAAAAATTTATATCCTTTGAACCATCCCATGGTTTGTGACTATTTCCTTTGTTGGGAAAGAGAAAGTTAATACACAACGAATTCCCTTTGCCTTTTCTCCATTCTAAACTGATATTTTGCTGTAATTGTGTGTTCTATATTGGTTTTCAGTGACAGTTTTATTATGTGAGTTAGTAGTAAGCATTTAACAATTATCAAGAACTGAGCTCAAACCTACTCATACAGAATTTTTATTTGAAATTCAAGTCCTGGGTACTTTGCTTTGGTTTTTATGGATTTTGCAATTTGTAAACAAAGAAGATTTCAGTATATATATTCTCAGTAAGAGATGATAAAACATCCGAAACATTTTAGCAACTCAAACAATTATTTCTTCTCTAATAAGTGTGCTTCACTTATAGGTAATCAAAGGAAATGCTTCTTTCACAGAGAAGCATGGATGAAATAAAAAATTTGCTTTACATTATCAACTGGGTTGAGTATCTGCCAAGGAAAAACAGGAAGGTGAATTATTTCTGATTTAAAGTTTGCACTTGTCCAAACAAAAATAGAGTAGAGTTATCCAAAATAGATATAACTTGATATAGCTATAACAAGATAGATATAAACTTTAGTTTCTATTATTTTGCATGAATGGCCAGGAAATGAATGCCAGGAATGAAGAAAGCAGGAAAAGGCCACTGGAATAGAGATCTAGCTGCTATTGTCCTGATGTCACTGATGATGGACTGGTGAGAGACTACTCAGTGAGTCCTCCATGAGTCCTTGAATTTCAGGGAGATAAAATTGTTTCTGAGTTCCATAAAATCTGGTTTTGGATCCAGGTTTTGTTGGCTAATGGTTTATATAAATTTAAACTTTATACCTCATCTATAAAGTGAGCACAAGTTTGGAAGAAACTATAGCTATCCCTTCTAAGGATAGTGCAAAATGGGATTTCCAAGTCAAAACTGATAAAAAGTTTCTGTGATATTTAACAGGCCATGTGAAAGATGGCAGATAAAGTCTGCATTTCCTGTCTCCCCATAACAGAGTCTTTGGGAGGATATTGTTGGACAGGATTTACATTTTAAAACATCTTGCATAGTTTTCATGAATCTTTTTTGGGGGAAGTGGGCAAAGTAGATGAATCTGTGCTATATTAGAGAATCTGCCACCAGAACCCAAGAGTCAAGACAACCAAGCCCAGGCACTCAGGCGCACACACATCTTTGTTGGGTGGCATAATCAGGAAGACCAGCAACGTGGAAGTGTATGAAGCAGCAAGAGAGGAACTAGGAGTTGAGATCTGGAGAACTCCACCAACAGGAGACCAGTCCCAGCCTTCACATCCAGAGGCCAAGATCAGTTCTGTTCCCAGCACATTTCTGGGATCTCACATGAATACACTGACAGAACCGTAAACACCAGAGGTACTTTACTGCTTTTATTCTCTTTGTGTGTTTGATTGGCTATCCCTTTCCTATCTGATTGAATGTCATGTTGTTTTGCCTTATATTTCATGGTTATTTTGGTTTTGGGATTCCCTGCCCCCTTTCTTCTCTTTCTCTGATCTGCTTTATTTTCTTCTATTTTCTCTCTTTCATTCTCCTGTTTCCTCCTTGTTTTTTTTCACTGTTTAAGTTTCTTACTTTTCTTTTACACTTTCCTCTATTGATCTTATTTCTCTCTCTCTTCAGCTACTTCTTAAATTTAAGCTTTCAAGTGAGTAAAACATTGTCTCTTCCTTTTCTGATTACTCCTTTACATTTTATTATTCTTTCTGTCCTGTGTCCTCCAGTTTTCCAAAACTTGAGTGATTATTCTTTGACCTCCAGCCTTGACTCTACTATATTTGATCTCACTAATCACTTTATCCTATTCTCCACTCATTTTAACCCCCCAGCTCCCCTCACAACGGTAAAATCATGCCACTAAGTGGAAAATCACTGAATGCAAGAACATGTTATATGTTTGATTTTGTTGTATAAGTTTAGAGGTTTCTTCTGTGGTCAGAGGCAGCAGCTTAATGGTTACCATAGTTTTCAACAGTTAAACTGTACTTCAAACTATTGTTATTACTAATTGTATTACGTTAGCCAGGATGTCATATTTGTCATAATCAGTTTTTCTCCCCTGTATGATAACAGTGTGACTTAAACAGGGTCATAATCATCACCACAGTCTAGTACCATAGGATTGGGTGGTGAGAAACTTTGTATCCTTTACAAATTGGGAAGGTAGGTCCTTGGGATAGCTGTAAAGAACCACCTGCATGTAGAGGACATCCCTGAAGAACAGACATCTCCTAGAGAAGCCTCAACCCTAGTAATAAAGCTATCTGTCATAAGAAACTGGCAAGAATCAACATAGAAAACAAAATAAAATTAAAAATTCAAAATAGAAAATGACAAGACACAGATGCAAAATGCAAGACCAGACACCCGTCCCACCTAGGACAAGCCCAGCGCTCAGTGAGATGGATGAAATTGGAAGCTGAACACTGAAACTTTCAGGAACAATAGTAACAGAAGTGAAAAAAAATCAAGTGGAGAAGGGAATAGAAAAACTAATCTCTCAGATACAAAAAGAAATGATGCTTAAAATAAAAGATATTAGAGCAGACACAGATAAAGGAATAGATAAGAATAAAAAAATGGTGAAAACAAACAATACCCAACATAGGAAAGAAATAAAATTCATGCAACAGATCCAAAAAGAAGTCCAAGAGATGAAAACCTCCATGGAAAATGAATGCAACAGAATGAACAAAGGAGAGGATAGAATTTCGGACCTTGAAATGTGGCTAATGATCATGAAGAGAAATGTATCTTAAAAATAGCAAGAGACCATGAGAAATCAATCCAACAGCTACAACATAAAGCAAAGAAGAATAACATAAGATTGATTGGGGTCAATGAGAAAGCTGGAGATAGCACAACAGCCATGAAAATGTCTTTACAGAAATAATGGCAGAAAACTTCCAAAGCATACATAAAGAATTTGGCATAAAAATAAATGAGGCATGTAGAACTCCAAACATCCATGACAAATATAAAACAATATTGAGATATTTAACAATCAAGGTTCTAGAAATTCAGCACAAGACCAGAACATTAAAAGCTGTTTGAGAAAGAAACAGTGCACCTATAAAGGAAACCCATCGGAATCACTGCAGACTTCTCAACACAAATCCTCAAGTCAAGAAGAGCTTGGAGTAAAGTATTTCAAGTTCTGAAAGATAACAACTTCCAACCCAGATTGATGTAACCTGCAAAACTATTTTTCAAATTTAATGGAAAAAAAGATCTTTCATAAATAGCAAGCACAGAAATTCATAAACACCAAACCAGCCCTACAAAAAGTACTGAAAGATATTTTAGACAGAGACAAGTCCAAGAACAACAACTGAAAGAAACTACCAGGCAGGGCAAGCAATTAAACAGAGGGGGAAAGTGAGGAACCACAGTAGGAAAATATCAAAGATATGTAACAAAAATAACAAGAGATCAAAGATATATAACAAAAATAACAGAAGGTCAGGAAATATTGACAGCTGAGAGATGATACAAAGAAAAATAATAGAAGACTAATTGGTTTCAGTAAAAAAGCATGAATCAACACAAATGACAGAAAAAGTTTTGCACAAATTATAGCAGAAAATTTCCCAAGAATGAGAAAAGAATATGAAAAGAGACAAGTAAGGCATATAGAACTCAAATTAGCCATAACCAACATAAATCTGTGCCCAGACATATAATATTTCAGATCATAGATATTCGACACAAGAACAGGATATTAAAAGCTGTTAGAGAAAAGAATCTGACCATTTAGAAAAGAAAGCCCTTCAGAATCACAACACACTTCTCAACACATATCTTCAAGTCAAGAAGAGCTTGGAGTGAAGTGTTTAAAGTCCTGAAAGAAAACAATTTATGACCCAGATTGATGTAACTTGAAAAATTCTCTGTCAAATTTAATGGAGAAATAAGATACTTCTATGACACAGAATGACTGAAGAAATCCATGACCATGAAATCAATCCTACAAAGAATACTGAAAGATATTCTGCAAAAGAAACCACCAGGCAGGGCAAGCAATTACACAGAGGGAAAAAGTAGGGAACCAACACCAGGAAAATATCATGGCCATTGTAAGCCAACACATATCAGTTATAACAATCAATGTAAATGGGCTCAACTTACCAATCAAAAGAAACAGACTGGGAGGACGGATCAAGAAACAAGGTTCAAAAATATATTGCATACTAGAAATAGATTTAAATAAAAAAGAAATCCATGGACTGAAACTCAAAGGATGGAAAACAATCTTCCATGCAACAAGAACTCAGATGAAAGCAGGAGTGGCTATTCTATTTGCAGATAATGTGAACTTCAAACCAAGAATAAGCAAAGGCAATAAAGAAGATCACTACATACTTGTTAGGAGAAAACTTGAGGAAAAAGAGTTACAATCATAAATATCTATGTCCTAAATATGGGAGCACCCAACTATATAGGAAAATTATTAACAGACATGAAAAATCAAATGAGCAAAAGCACAATTTTAAGGGGAAACCTTCATAGCACATTGTCACAAAAAGATCAACCAGACAAATAATCAGAAAAAAAAATCAGAATTCAACCAACCTGTGAACAAATGGCTTAAGTACATGTTTTCAGAGTGCTCCACATAACATCATCAGAATACACATTCTTCTCTGCTGTACATGGGACATTCTCTAAAACAGACCATGTACTAGCCCACACAACATGCTTAATTCAGTACAAAGAAATTGAAGTTATCCCACACACATTATCTTACCATAGTGCAATGATATTGGAAATTAAAGGCAAAATCTCCACAAACACATGGAAATTACATAATACCCTTCTAGTCAGGCATGGTGGTGCACTCCTGTAATCCCTGTATTCCTGAGGCTGACGCAAGAGGATCATTGCAAGTTCGAGACTAGCCTGGGCTACAAAGTGAGCCCAAGTCCAGACTGAACTGCATAGCGAGACCTTGTCTCAAAAAGACAAAAATCATTTAAAAAATTTTTTAAAAAACATAACACTCATCTAAACAACCAGTAATTAATGAAATTAAAGAAGAAATTAAATAATATTTACAATGAGACAAGAATGCAAATACAACATTCCAGAACTCATGACACATTGAAAGTAGTTCTAAGAGGACATTTATAGCACTGAGTTCTCACATCAGGAAAACAGAACAAATAAACAACCTAATCTTGCACCCAACTTTCTAGAAAAAGAAGAGCAAGACAAGGCTAAAGCCCATACAAGAGAGGAAATTATTAATATCAGAGCAGAAATTAATGTAATGGGGAGTAGGAAAAAATGCAAAGAAGTAATGGATTGAAGAGTTGATTTGTTGAAAGAAAAATTAAAATAAACACTTAGCTAATCTTATCAAAAAAGGAGAGAAAGAAACTCATTCATTAAGGAATGAAGAAGGAAAAACTATTGATCTTGTGGAAATTTAAAATATCATCAATACCTACTTAGAAAATCTTTTCTCTCATAGAATGAAAAACACAGAAGAAACAAACAGATTCCTAGATAAATATAAACTACCAATGCTGAATCAAGAAGGTATAAAAATTCTTAATGACCCAATGTCAGTCAATGAAATTGAAACTGTATTTAAAAACTTACCAACAAAGGAAAGTCCAGGTCCTGATGGATTCACTGCTGAATTCCACAATAAATGTAGAGAGTAATGTCACTAATGCTGAAAATCTTTAAGGTGTCTGAAAGGGAAGCAATACTTTCAAAATCATTTCTGGAGGCAAGTATTACCTGGGTTCCCAAATCAGAGAATAACCTAACCAAAAAAAGAAAATTACAGGCCAATCTAGCTAATAAACATAGATGCTAAAATTTATAATAAGATTCTTCAAACAGAATGCCGGAAATCATCAAGAATATTACACACTATGACCAAGGGAGATTCATCCCAGGAATGCAAGGATAGGTCTGCATATGCAAATCAATAAATGCAATATGTCATATCAACTGAGCCAGAGATAAAAATTACATAATCATCTCAATAGATGCAGAAAAAGCTTTTTGACGAAGTCCAACACTCGTTCACAATAAAAACACTACAGAGAATCACAATACATAAACTTTACATCAATCTGATAAAAACCATCTGTTACAAAGCAACGGGCAGTATCACACTAACTGACCCAAAACCAAAAGCTTTCACTCTACAATCAGGAAAGACATGGCTATCCAATAGAACCAATCCTATTGAATATAGTTCTGGAAACATTAGCAGAAAAATTAGAAAAGAAAAATAAAAGGAATAAGTACAAGAAAGGGAGATGTTAAGTTATTATTATTTGCAAAAGACATGATGCTCTAGATCCCAAAAACCCCAACAAAAGACTTGTAGGTTTAATAACCAACTTCAGTAGGATAGCTGGGTACAAAGTCAACACTCAAAGTCAATAGCATTACTGTATACAAACACCAAAACACTAAGAGAAAAATTAAGGAAATAACACCTTTCACAATAGCATCAAAAATGTAATAAGGAGGAGTCATTCTAGCAAAAGAAATAAAAGAACTATACATTGCAAATTACATTACTCTTAAAAAGGAGTTTGAAGAGGATATCAGAAAGTAGATATCCTTTGCTTATGGATAGAAAGACCCAACATATGGCCATACTCTCAAAGCTGTTATATGTATTTAATATTATAGTACCAATTCAAAATATCATTAGCGTACCTCACAGAACTAAAGAAAACATTTCTAAAATTTGGAATGAGAAGAGACCTAGAATAGCAAAAGTAATTGTGGGCAACAAAGGAAAGGTAGGAGACATCACAATCTCCGAGTTGAAATTATGTACTGTGATAATATCAGCATGCTACTGGCAAAAAGGCAGACCTGAGTGTCAGTGGTACAGATTAGAAGACACAACTCCCAACACTCAGCCACCTCATCTTTGACAAAAGGGCCAAATGTGTCCCCTTGAAGAAAGTGGTGCTGGGCCATTTTGGACTCACTGGTGGCTTGTTTTGAAGTCCTTTATTGCATTCACTGTTTTGCTTTTATTGTTTTTATTCTATTCTGTTCTGTCAAAATTTTTTTTTTTAATTTAAGAGGAAAAAGAGAAAAACACAAAACAAAACAAAGCAGTGTAAGGTTACATATAATACAGAACTACAAAAAAAAAGCATAACAGTAAGAAATCACCTGTTAATAGATTACATATTATCATCTTGGAAATAGTTGCTCAAATCACAGTATCAAAGAATACAAAGTAGACATTCAAACAGAGAGACTACAAACAGCTGTGTTCAATGATCCAAAAACATTAATATAGTCAGCTATTCAACATCCCTATACACACTTGCTGTTATATCCGTTAGAGCTCTTTTTTCCCCTTCCTCTCTTTTTACAACAAAATTTACACATTTTAGATTTTATTACTCCTTAGTTCTTATTACTTTTTTGGGGGGGGGAGAATAAAGTCAAATATGGCAGTGTTCTGTCAAATTTTAATATGTCTGAAAGTATCTGCAGCTATTTTGAAGACAACAAAAGGCATTGTGGTAACTATTGTTGGTTTTGTAAGGTTTTGAAGTCCTGTACCACTTATACTGGTTTATTTTTGATTGGTTTTATTCTGCTTTGTTTTCTTTGGTTTATCTTCTTTAAAATACAATAATATAAAATAAACAGTGCTGGAAAAACTGGCTCTCGGTAGCTGAAGAATAAAATTAAACTCATGTCTATCACTGTGTGTTAAACTAAAGTCAAAATGGATCAATAATCTAAATATTAAAATAGAAAACTAAGTCTACTGGAAGAAAAATTAGATAGAAATCTTGATGACATAGATGTAGGCAGAGACTTCATGAGCAAAATCCAAACTAAATGAGAAGTATTTCAAAGAATCACCAACCAGGACATCATCACTTCAGAAAGATTTTGCACAGGAAAAGAAATCATCAACAAAGTGAAAAGTTACCCACAGACTAGGAAAAATCTTTAAACAATTGTCTCTCAGACAAAGGACTTTTGTCTAGACCATATAAAGAATTTACCCCCAAGTTCAAAGACTCATTCTAAAAATGGGTATGAGATAAATACATGCTTCTCAGATGAAGAAATACAAACATAAAATATATGAAAAAATGTTCAACATCACTGGTTATTTGAGAAATGCAAATTAAAACAACACTGAAATGTCATCTCACCCCAGAAAGAATGGCTGCCATCAAGAAATCAACGAATAACAAATGCTGGAGGGGTTGTGGGGAAAAGGAACCCTTCTCCTCTTTGGGTGGGAGTGTAAACTGGTGCAACTACTGTGGAAATCAATGTGGAGATTCCTAAAAAAATAGAATTAGAGGTTCTATTTTACCCAGACTTTCCCCTTCTAGCTATCTTCCTGGAGAAATTAAAAACATCCTACCACAGCGATATATGTGCACCCTTATTTATAGTAGCACAGTTTGTAAAAATGAAATCTTGGAAAGAGCTCCAATGCTCATCAACTGAGCAATGGATAAAAAAGATGTGGTATTTTTATACAATGTAATACTACTCATTATAAGGAAGGATAAACGTAAGACTTTTACAGGTACATGGATGCAGCTGAGACCATACTTACAAGTGAAATAAATCAGAAACATATGTATAAATGTTACATTGTCTCTCTAGTCTAAGAATTTGGAAGAATTAATAAGATGCAAAATATGCAACAGATATTGTGCAACGGGAAGAAACTACTCATAAATAAAGAGAAAATGGAATGGAAGATTAGAGAAAATAAGGGAAAAGGATATATATACATATATATTTCAAGGTATAGTTATACTACTAATTTATATTAGTTCACTGAAAAGAAAGGTTTGTGTTTACGTTGTTTGATCAGTTTTCATGCCCATATCTTATAGTCTGAACAACCACTTTGAAGATAACAATATTCAGTGTATTAACTACTGTTTACTCCCTTACAGTCTTGTTTTGAAATTTTGTACCATTGTTTTTATTATGCTTTCTTTTTAAAATAAGTTAAAAAGGATAATCTGATAAGGTAACTTTTTGAGGAAGA
Organism: Cavia porcellus; assembly: GCF_034190915.1. NCBI lineage: Eukaryota > Metazoa > Chordata > Mammalia > Rodentia > Caviidae > Cavia > Cavia porcellus. The sequence continues at coordinate 73,444,159 of NW_026947494.1, read as the reverse complement.
TGTAGTGTAGCTCAGTAACATATGTGCTTAGCATATGTGGGGGTCCTGAGTTCAAGCCCCAGCACCAATAAATAAACAAATTAGGCAAAGTTTGTAAAATCCTTACTCTGATGTCTGACCCTCACAAGCTCGCACTCATAGGGACCCATTAGGCAACTGCTCTACTTCTAGGATAACAGAAGTTCATTCACCCTCTAAGGTGCAAACCTGACATTAAAACACCGCTCCCCTCAGAAAATAAAGGAAGCTCTTTTTTTCCAAAACCAAAAATACTTAGCTATTTACTTTTTGCATGTTATCCAATTTAATAGTTACTAAGCACTATTCTTCGACATCTATAATTAAAATATTTAATAATTTAAATTTAGCTTTGTGTCAAAGTAAATACTGATAATAACAATACAATAAGTAACTACTATACTTTGGTTCACCACTTAGTTTTAAGGGATGTTAGTGTGATAGGACCTTACTATAAATTATTATCACTCCGTGTGCCAGTCTGGCACCTGTCAGAGGAGGCATCGCCTAGAAATGTGAGCAGCGAATGTGGAGAAAGGGTTATTAATCATGGCAGGGCGTTAGAGTAGCGAGAGGCTGACCGATTAAAAGCAAAGAACAGCGATAGTATGGAAGGGAAGAGCGGCTCTAGGAACAGTCGCAGGTTTCCAGGGAAAGGCTGAGAGCCAAACTTCAGGAGGAGGGCACAGCCCCGTCACTGGATGGTTGATGATCAACCGTGATGCCTTCTGGATCTGCTGTGTCTGCGAAGCCACTGAACCTCTGCCGCCAACCTGTCTGAGAGGGACAGCTGGGGAATCTGCTGGGTGCTGTGCAGCCCCGCAGGAGCTGGTCTTTCCTGGAGAAGTTTCCAGCCTCCTTGAAGCCTGGCAGAACATACATTTTGTCACTGAGTACGCAGTAGTCTTTACTGACAAAGTTTAATATCTTCATGTTTGGCAAAGAAAAACTATAAATGGTTCAAACCCATTTTCATAGATTACGGGAAAAAGGCTAGTTTAAAGCTAAGCACCAATAACTGAATAATTTCTAGTAATTAGCTTCTCAGAAAATGCTTTTGTAGAGATCCATGTGGAATGCACATGGCAAGGCATGAGATGGCAGCAGACCAACACCGCAAAGCACAGGAGGCTTCACTGTGGTCCGAACAGGGAGCGCTGGACGCTTTCCAGTTGGCTGTTGGGGGGTGAAGCCTGACCTGAAGGACCCAGTTAAGAAACTACTACATAAACTTCGGTTCATGGCTATAAAAACTCTGATAAATGCGTTCTCATCGTGCTACACAGAGTGCCGAACAGGGCTGGAAAATCTTCTCTATGTCCCACTCCTGGTGAGCAGCAAGTGTAGTTTCTTTTAGGACGAGAAAGGCACCAGGACAGCAGCACTGGTTATTGACTTCTGCAGTTAATGAGATTAAGAGGGCATCTAAAAAGAAAATAATCCAGAGTAAAGGTGTTTTTAAGGAAGGAAAGATAAATGAAATCAGTGCCAACCTTGATGATATAAATACACATTTACAAGCTTGCCTTCTGTTAGCTTTATAAATTGTTTGATTCATTACTAAATTTCAATTAGTAAATAAATTGAATAAATTGAGCAGTAATGTCTACATAACTTGCTCAGAATTAGAGACCAAATTTAGTAAAATCAACTAAAAAAGGCATTAGAGTCACTTCTTTTGTTTTAATAATTGGCTCCTTTAAATAATTGTTATTTATATATCTAAGAAATTGAATCTTCTTTGATCTAATGATGCCTTTAGCTGAAAGCAACAAATGTCACTAAAACTGGAGAAAAAAATAATCTTTGAAAGGTTGTTTTTATGTTTACGTTTCTTTGATTTATCTGAGTCTGAGGAGGAAGCTTTAATACCATACAGACATTTCATATATTGCTTTAAATTGTTTATAGGTATTTCATATTTGTATCTCTTCTCTCTTCATTTAAGATCTGTCTAGTTTCTTACAGGGAGAAACTATATAAAAACATCCTGCAAAATGCTTCTTGAGTAGGTTACGTCTAGTCTGTAGGGAGTACCCGGAGCTCCATACCAATAAATTTAAATGTGATGGAATTCCATTCCTGTCAAACAATTTCATATAGCAGTCAATAAAAAGTAACTTATACCTGTACTGTCATAACAATTCAGTGTTGTTTGACAGTTAAAAATGTTACAAATATTTCCTAGTTTATCTTTTTGGTGATTTTTATCAGTTATTAAGTCAATTTCTTTTTCTAACTTAAATTATCACTTGAGAAATTTGTTTCAAGATACTTCTCAGTAGCCAGATTCCATTCTCTTTATTCAGAGAGTCTGGATAAATTTTCCCCATTCAACTCATGTGTGCTTAGTTGAATTGGAGCCATTATCTGTCAAATAAATATGAATTTCTAATTAGGCAGGAACAAGAGTCCTCACAATAGCTTACCATCGTGACCATCCCCAAAGCTTGCTAGGTTATATTGGGAGGCATTTCCTACCATTTATAATCAACCAGGCAAACACATTCATCCTCTGAGTCTGAGAAATTGCTTTCTGAAAATACCTTCAAATAGTTTTTCTTAAATCAAAATAAAATTCCAATTAATTCTGAAATAGATGATCATTGAAATGGTCTTTTAGAAAAGTGAAACAATACTATTCCTCTCAAACAAGAAGACTGAAACTATAATTAGACAGCATTGAGTTAAAAACCATTTATTCCAACCTTCTGTACAATTATTCTTAATCATGAGTGGGCATTGGACTTATTTTAATGGCTTTCCTGTGTCTATTGGGATAATTACATGATTTTTGTCTTTGGCTCTGTTAATATGATGTATTACATTTATTGATTTCCATATGTTGAACCATCCTGTATCCCTGATTTGAATCCTACTTGGTCATAGCGTATAATCTTCTTGATGATTTGCTGCATTCTGTTTGCCAGTATGTTACTGAGGATTTTTGCATTTATGTTCATTAGGGAGATTGGCCTCGAGTTTTCTTTTTAGATTGGGTTCTTCTCTAGTTTGCTATTAAGGTAATACTTGACTCCAGAAATGTTTCTAGGAGTCTTGTTTCCCTTTCAATTTCATTAAGGAGTTGGAGGAGCAGTGGTACTAGATCTTTAAGTTCTTGTAGAATTCAGTATTGAATCCATCAAGACCTGGACTTCTTTTGTTGATAAGTTTTAAATTTCATTGCCTGATATTGGTATTTAGAATTTTTATTCTTCTTGTTTCAGCTTTGGTGATTTATATGTACCTAATAAACGTCTGCCCATTTCTTGTTTTCTATCCTATGAGAGTAAGATTTTAAAGTAGTTTTTGATGATCTTCTAGATTTCCCCAGGATCTATAGCCGTTTTACCCTTTTCATTTTAATTGTGTGCATTTGAGTCTTTTTCTCCTGTTTTTGATAAGAGTAGCTAACTTTTTATCAATTTTATTTAATATTTCAAAAGACCAAGACTTTGATTCATAGATTCTTTGTGTTGTTTTCTTAGTCTCAATTGTATTAATTTCTGTTCTGATCTTTATAATTTCCTCCCTCATATATATTTGGGTTTGATTTGTTCTTTTTCTAGAAGTTTGAGGTTCAATGTTAAGTTGTTTATTTGAACTCATTCTGTTTTCCAGATGTGAGAATTCACCACTATAAGTTTCCCTTTGGGGGCTGCTTTCATTGTGTCCCGTAAGTTCTAGTACCTTGAATCAGCATTATCATTTAATTGTAGATAATGTTTAATTTCTTACTTAATATCATCTGTAATCCACTTGTTGATCAGAGGGTGTTATTTAAACTCCATGTATATATGGAGGTTTTGTGGTTTCTTTTGTTACTGAATTTCATTTTCACTGCATAGTGGTCAGATATCATCTGTGACAAACCAGCAGCAACATCATACAAAATGGTAAAAAATAGAAAGCTCTCATTCTAAAATCAAGAATAAGACCAGAATGTCCTTATCACCATTCCTATTCAATACAGTTCTGGAAATATTAGCCAGAGAAATAAGAAAAGAAAAAGAAATAAAAAAATAAAGATAGGAAAGTAAGAAGTTAAATTAGCATTATTTGTAGATGAAATAGCACTCTAAATAGAAGACCCCAAAAGCTCCAACAAAACACTTGTAGATTTAATAGCGAAGTTCAGTAGCATGGCTGGATACAAAGTCAACACTCAAAAATCAACAGTATTCCTGTTCACAAACACCAAAGACACTGAAAAAGAAATGTTCACAGTAGAATCAAAAAATGAGATACTCAGGAATCAATATAACAAAGAAAGCAAAAGACCTATACATTAAAAATTGCAGTACTCTGAAAAAGGAAATTGAAGAGGATATCAGAAAATGGAAAGGTATCCCTTAATGATGCATAAGAACAATCAACATAGTGAAAATTATCATACTCCCAAAATTTTTAAATAGATCTAATGCAATACCAATTAAAATGCCATTAACATACCTCACAGTACTCAAGACATTCCTAAACATTCCTAAAGTTCATTTGGAACCAGAAGCGATCTAGAAGAGCAAAGGCAATCCTAACCATTAAAGACAAGGCAAGAGATATCACAATGCCTGATTTGAAATTATGCTACAAAGCTACAGTATAAAAGACAGCAAAGGACCAACACAAACACCAGATCTTAGGATCAGTGGAACAGGTTAGAAGGTGTAGAAACAACTCCAACACATTCAACCTCCTTATCCTTCACAAAGGGTCCAAAAGTTCACTGGAAGAAAAATAGACTATAATAAATGGTGCTGAAGAAATTGGCTTTCCCCATGTCAAAAACTGAAACTAGTCCTTTGTATCTCACCATGCACTAAACTAAATTTTAAATACATTAAAGATCTAAATATTAAAACAGAAACACCAGATTTACTGGGAGAGAGAATAGGCAGAACTCTTGAAGACTTAGGTGTAGGCAAAGCTTTCAAGAACAAAATCCCAATTGCATGGAAAATAGTACAAAGAATCAACAACTGAGATCTCATTTTATTAAAAAGATTTTTCACAATAAAAGAAATCACTACCAAGTGAAAAGAAAATTCATAGGGTGGGAAAAATTTTAGTCAGTTGTTCCTCAAACAAAGAACTAATATCTACAACAGAGCTGAGGATTTACCTCAGTCACATAAGTGCCTGCCTGGCAAGTGTGAAGTCATGAGTGTACCTCACAGAACTAAAGAAAACATTCCTAAAATTCTAGAACATATAAAGAATTGAAAAAAAAAATCAGGACCCCTCCCACAATTTAAAGACCAAGTCCAAAAATGGGCATCTGAGAGGAATATACACCTGTCAGATGAAAAAATACAAACAGAAAATAAATATATGAAAAAATATTCAACTTCACTGGTTATTCAATACAAATTAAAAGAACAGTGAACTATCATCTCATCCCAGAAAGAATGGTTGCTATCAAGAAATCAACCAATAACAAATGTTGGAGGGGCTGCGGGGAAAAGGAACCCTCCTCTTCTTTGGGTGGGAGTGTAAACTGGTGCAACTACTGTAGGAATCAGTGTGGAGATTCCTAAAAAAATATAACTAGAGATTCTATTTGGCCCAGATTTTCCCCTTTAGCTATCTTCCTGGAAGAACTAAAAACATCATACCACAGCAATATATGTGCACCCTTGTTTATAGTAGCACAGTTTGAAAAAACTAGATCTTAGAAAATCAAAAACAAATGTCCATCAACTGAGGAATGGATAAAGATGTGAGGTTTTTTTTTTTTTTTAATTTAAGAGGAAAAAGAGAAAAACACAAAACAAACCAAAGCGGCGTAAGGGTACACGCAATACAGAACTACAAAACAAAACAAAACAAAACAAAACAAAAAACCATAACAGTAAGAAATTACCTGCTAGTACATTACACACTATTTTCTTGAAAATAGTTCCTCAAATCACAGTATCAAAGAACACAAGGTGGACATTCAAACAGGGAGACTGCAAACAGCTGTGTTCAATGTTCCAAAAACATTGATAAAGTCAGCTATTTAACACCCCCAAACACACTTGCTGTTATATCCGTTAGAGCTCCTTTTCTTTTTTTTTTTTCCCCTCTCTTTTTTACAACAAAATTTACACATCTTGGATTTTATTACTCCTTAGTGCTTATTACTTTCTTGGGGGGGGGGGAGAATACAGTCAAATATGGCAAAACAAAGCTGTCAGTCAATACCAAGGATAGACGTAGCACATGGTGTAGAACAGAGTACAAGTTTATCAACAATGGTTATCAACGTTGTCCCTTGTTTCCTTAAAAAGAATTGTCTATCTTATTAGATATTATAAAGTTGGACAAAACAGTAGAGAACAAGACCAATAAAACTTAGGCGTTGTAAACATTACAGGACTTCCAAAGAAGACAATAGTCAAACCAGAATGGGTATCTTAGTGAATCTTATTGTCTTCAAAGTAGTTGCCTATGTCTTCAAACTTGATACTATCATATAGAATGGAACAGAGTCTAATCAGTCAAAACAAGATAGTGGGAGTACTACAGGACTTCAAAACAAGTTAATAGGAAATCGAAAAGAGTTACTATTTATATATCCTAATTTTTTTGAATTTTTTCTTTAATTAAGACAAACATAAGAAATGACTAAATAATTTTTTTTTGAAACAATAAGGGGGAGATTGAGATAAAACAGGACATAACAATATAACAATAGAGGTCACAGCATGACTGTTTCAATAACCTAGTACTTCACCACCTTATAACCTGACTTAATAGTAGTTACCATAGTGTCTTTTTCCTTGAAATATTTGGGTAAAACTTCATATACTCTAGCTTCAAATATTTTCATATCAAGAAGCCCAGAATAAAGCCTTTCTAATTAATGAGTGAAAACTTTATAAGGCTTCAAGGCCACCTAATGGGGAATCATGATTACCACATATTTTTATATATTTGAATCATTACTTACATTAGGGAAACTATTCGGTATTCACACATGCGAGATTGATTTATTTCACTTATGAGTATGGTCTCAAGCTGTGCCCATTTATTGATAAATATCTCAATGTGATCCTTCTTTATAGCTGAATAATACTCCATTGTATAGAAATACCACAACTTTTTTATCCATTCCTCAGTTGATGGGCACTTGGGTTGTTTCCAAGATCTGGCGATTACAAATTGTGCTGCTATAAACATAGGTGCACATATATCACAGTGGTATGATGCTTTCAGTTCTTCTGGGAATATGCCTAGAAGTGGAATAGCTGGAATAAATGGGATTTCCAGTCCCAACTTTTTGAGAAATCTCCAGACAGATCTCCACAAAGGCTGTACCAGTCTACACTCCCACCAGCAGTGCAGGAGAGTTCCTTTTTCCCCACAGCCTCTCCAGCATTTGTTGTCGGTTTTCTTGATCCTGGCCATTCTTTCAGGAGTGAGATGGTATCTCAGTGTGGTTTTAATTTGCATTTCTCTAATGACCAATGATGATGAGCATTTTTTCATGTATTTATTTGCCATTTGCATTTCTTCATCTGAGAATTGCATATTCATCTCAGATGCCCATTTTTGAATTGGATCTTTGAATTTCGGAGGTCTGAGTTTCTTTAATTCTTTATATGTTTTAGACAAGAGGCCCTTGTCTGAGAGAGAGTTCACTAAAATCTTTTCCCAGTGTGGGGGTTTTCTTTTCACTATGCTGGAGATTTCTTTTGACATGCAGAAACTTTTTAATAAGAAGTGGTCCCAGTTATTGATTCTGGGAAGTATTTCCCGTGCGGTTTGAGTCCTGTTCATGAATTCTTTACCTACTCCTAATGTCTCCAAGGTTTCTACCCACTTTGTCTTCCAATAGATTTAGTGTTTCTGTTTTAATATTCAGATCTTTGACCCATTTACATTTTAATTTAGTACATGGTGATAGACATGGGTCTAGCTTTAGTTTTCGGCAAATGGAGAGCCAGTTTTTCCAGCACCATTTATTAAAGAGACTGTCGTTCTTCCAGTGAACCTGCTTGGCTCCTTTATCAAAAATAAGGTGGTTGAGTGTGTTCGTAGTTGTGGTTGTATCTTCTAATCTATTCCACTGATCTTCAGCTCTGTTTTTATTCCAATACCATGTTGATTTTACTACTGTTGCTTTGTAGTATAACCTCAAGTCAGGGATTGTGATGCCTCCTGCTTTGTCTTTGCTGCTTAGAATTGCCTTTGCGATTCTAGGTCTCTTCTGGTTCCAGATAAAATTTAGGAGTGATTTCTCTAGATCTATAAGGTATGTTGATGGTATTTCTATTGGGATTGCATTGAATCTGTATAACAGTTTTGGGAGAATGGCCATTTTCACAATGTTTGTTCTTCCTATCCATGAGCAAGGGATGTCTTTCCATTTTCTGAGATCATCTTCAATTTCCTTTTTCAGTGTATTATAATTTTCACTGTATAAGTCTTTCACTTCTTTCGTAAGAGTAATTCCTAAATATTTCATTTTTTTGCTTGCTAATGTGAATAGTCCAGTTTCTCTTATTTCCCTCTCTGTAATTTTGTTGTTCGTGTATAGGAATGCTATTGATTTCTGAGTATTGATTTTGTATCCAGCCACATTACTGAATTTATTTATTGTATCTAAGAGTATTTCAATGGAGTTTAGGGGGTCTTCTATGTAGAGTATCATGTCATCTGCAAACAATGATAATTTAACTTCTTCTTTTCCTATCTTTACCCCTTTTATTTCTCTTTCTTGCCTAATTGCTCTGGCTAGTACTTCCAGTACTATATTAAATAGGAGTGGTGATAAAGGACATCCTTGTCTTGTACCCGATTTTAAAGTAAAGGCTTTCAATTTTTGACCATTTAGTATGATGCTGGCTGTTGGTTTGTCATAAATGGCCTTTATTATATTGAGGTAAAGACCATTTATTCCAATTTTCTGTAAAGTTCTTATCATGAATAAGTGTTGGACCTTATCGAAGGCTTTTTCTGCATCTATAGAGATGATCATGTGATTCTTATTTTTGGCTTTATTGATATGGTGGATTACATTTATTGATTTGCGTATGTTGAACCATCCTTGCATTCCTGGGATGAATCCCACCTGGTCATGGTGTATAATCTTCTTGATGATTTGCTGGATCCTATTTGCCAATATTTTATTGAGGATTTTTGCATCTGTGTTCATTAGGGAGATCGGTCTATAGTTCTCTTTTATAGTTGGGTCTTTCTCAGGTTTTGGTACTAGAGTAATATTTGCTTCCAGGAATGACTTAGGAAGGATTGCTTCCCTTTCAATTTCATTGAATAGTTTGAGGAGTGTCGGCATTAGGTCTTCTTTATATTTCTTGTAGAATTCTGCAGTGAATCCATCTGGGCCTGGGCTCTTCTTGGTGGGCAAGGACCCAATTACATTCTCAATTTCATTAGCAGAGATTGGGTTATTCAACAGTTTTATATCCTCTTGATCTAGCTTTGGTACTTCATATGCTTCTAAGAATCTGTCTATTTCTTCTGTGTTATCAAACTTTTGAGAGTAGAGGTTTTCGAAATAGGTGTTGATGATCCTCTGTATTTCTATTGGGTCTGTAGTGATTTCTCCTTTTTCATTTCTTATTGCATGAATTTGAGCTTTTTCTTTCCTTTTTTTAATAAGGTTGGCTAGGGGCTTATCGATTTTATTTATTCTTTCAAAGAACCAACTCTTTGATTCGTTGATTCTTTGGATTGTTTTCTTAGTCTCTATTGCATTGATTTCTGCTCTGATTCTTATAATTTCCTCTCTTCTTTTGGCTTTGGGCTTGACTTGCTCTTCTTTTTCTAGCTGTTTGAGGTGTAGCATCAAGTTATTTACTTGTATTCGTTCTGTTTTCCTGATGTGGGAACTCAGTGCAATAAATTTTCCTCTCAGAACGGCTTTCATTGCATCCCACAGATTCCGGTAAGTTGTATCTGCATTTTCATTTTCTTTTAGGTATTGTTTTATTTCTTCTTTAATTTCTTCTGTGACCCACTGATTACTCAAGAGTGTGTTATTTAGTTTCCATGTGTTTGCGGAATTTTTGCAGTATCCTTTGTCATTAATTTCTAATTTCAGAGCGCTATGATCCGATAATATGCAAGGGATGATTTCAACTCTTTTGCATTTGCTTAAATATGTTCTGTGAGCTAATATATGGTCTATTTTAGAAAATGATCCATGTACTGCTGAGAAGAATGTGTATTCTGATGTTGTTGGGTGGAACATTCTGTATATGTCTATCAAACCCATTTGTTCACAGGTGTGATTCAGTTCTGTTATTTCTTTGCTCATTTTCTGTCTGGTTGATCTGTCCCTTGGTGTCAGTGGTGTATTAAGGTCTCCTGTTACAATTGTGTTACTGATAATTTGAGTTTTCATTTCTGTTAATAATTGTTTTATATAACTGGGTGCTCTGGAGTTTGGTGCGTATATATTTAAGATAGTTATCTCTTCCTCTTGGAGTTTTCCCCTTACGAGTATGTAGTGACCTTCTTTGTCCTTTATGGTCATTGTTGGTTTAAAGTTCACATTGTCTGCAAACAGAATGGCTACTCCTGCCCTTTTTTGGATTCCTGCTGCATGAAGAATTGTTTTCCATCCTTTGACTTTCAGTCTGTGAGTATCTTTCTGGGTTAGATGGGCTTCCTGTAAACAGCATATGGTTGGATTTTGTTTCTTGATCCATTCTGCTAGTCTGTTTCTTTTGATTGGTGCATTGAGACCATTTACATTAATGGTTATTACTGTTAAATGCTGGTTAATTGTAGGAATGTTATCTATCTGCTGTTGCATCTTTATCTTTCTGTTCTGTTTAATTATTTGCTTTGCTTAGTGGTTTTTTCCTTTGTGTATCTAAACTGTCTTTCAATATTTTTTGCAGGGTTGGTTTGGTGTTCATGAAGTTCTTCAGCTGTTCTTTGTCATGGAAGTATCGTATTGCACCATCTATTTTGAATGATAGTTTTGCAGGATATATCAGTCTTGGTTGGAAATCATTTTGCTTTAGGATCTGGAATACTTCACTCCATGCTCTTCTTGACTTTATCGTTTGTGCTGAGAAGTCTGCTGTGATTCTGATAGGTTTTCCTTTATAAGTGATTTGTCTTTTCTCTCTGACAGCTTTTAATAATCTATTCTTGTTTGGATTTCTGGGATGGTGACTATTATATGTCTGGGTGTAGTTTTATTTTGGTTATGACTGTTTGGAGTTCTATATGCTTCACTGATCCTGATGTCAGTTTCTGATCTCATGCTTGGGAAATTTTCAGCTATTACTTCTCTAAATATCCTCCTGACATCCTTCATGTTGTCTCCCTCTCTTTCATTAATCCCTATCATTCTTATGTTATTCTTCTTTGCATCGTCTTGCAGTTGTTGAATTGTTGTTTCCTGGTTCCTTGTTATTTTCAAAAGATCTTTCCTTTCCTGTTCACTAGCTGCAATCCTGTCTTCAAGGTCTGAAATTCTATCTTCACTTTCATTAAGGCGGTTTTTACAACTTTCAGTGGAGTTTTTTATTTCCTGTATATCTCTGTGCATCTGCATTATGTATTCTGTTTGTTTCTTATATTGCTCGTCTAGGGATTCTATCTTTTTGTTTAGTTCCTCCAATTTTTTATCTGTGTTTTCTTTAGATATATTTAGAATCTCTTTCATTTCTTTTATCATTTCTTCTTTTATCTGGGAGATTATTTCGAGTTTGAATTTCTTTAAAGCTTCCTGGAGTTGCTTGTCAATTTCAGTGGCTATTGTGTCCGATATATGAGGTGGATGGGATATATTTTCTTCTATATACATCGCTCCTAGGGTTTCTTGAGATGGGCTGGAGGTTTGAGGTTGTAATTTGGTCTTTCGTTTTGTCATTTTCCTATATTTCTGTGTTTCAAGTGTTACTTGAAAGCTTCCTCAGGATCTGTTGAAAATCCCCTTCTATGTTTGGAGCTACTGGGACTCTGGCGCCGCGCTACTCCAAGCCATTAGGCCTACAGAACCAGTGGCCCTCCTCTGCCTGCTCAGAACTCCGCAGTTCCAGACAAGCTGGGCCTCAGGGACACTGTGCGCCCACCTGCCCCTTGGAAGCTCCACAGTTCTTCAATCGCAGCCGGGTTAGGGTACTCACCACAGGCCGCAGTGCTTCAGGAACCTGTGGACTCTCCCTGTTTGCAGAGATATCCACAGTCCTCCAGACACGCAGAGAGGCCAGTGAGGGCACCCCAGATCTGCCTAGCTCCTCCTCTGCAGACCTGTGGCCAGGCGCGGCAGCTAAACAGGCTGGGCTAGGCTGGTAGTGTGGGCCAGCCCACCTATTGGGAGCTCAGCAGGTCTCTAAATGAAGCCGGGAATGGGGAGGCTGATGTGGAAGCCTTAAACCCACTTCTCTCCTTCACTGCACCTGGAAGCCTGAGGGAACTCCAGCAGTCTGGGCGCAGAAATCCAGAGTCCTCCAGACACGCAGAGAGGCCAGTGAGGGCACCCCAGATCTGCCCAGCTCCTCCTCTGCAGACCTGTGGCCAGGCGCGGCAGCTAAACAGGCTGGGCTAGGCTGGTAGTGTGGGCCAGCCCACCTATCGGGAGCTCAGCAGGTCTCTAAATGAAGCCGGGAATGGGGAGGCTGATGTGGAAGCCTTAAACCCACCTCTCTCCTTCACTGCACCTGGAAGCCTGAGGGAACTCCAGCAGTCTGGGTGCAGAAATCCAGAGTCCTCCAGACACGCAGAGAGGCCAGTGAGGGCACCCCAGATCTGCCCAGCTCCTCCTCTGCAGACCTATCAAGATGTGAGTTTTTTATACAGTAGATTATTACCCAAGGATAAAAAAGGATAAAATTGAGACATTTATAGCTAAATAGACGGACTTCTATGGTTTCAGGTCTTGCTTTTAAAATCTTTAATCTGTTTTTTGGGGTGTGTATAATACAAGATAAGTTCCTACATGTGGCTCACTAGTTTCCCTGCAACTATTTACTGAGGAGGCCATTCTTTTCCCCTTGTATACTCATGGCATCTTTCTTATCCGGAGCATTTTGTCTAAAAACATGCACAAATTGGAATGGCTTACTCTAGCACAGTTCACATGACACTAGAGAAGCTGTGAAACGTGCATACTCCAGAGAAGTAAAGAAGAGCAAATATATTGCTTGTCCAAAGGAAAACCCATCATGAGCTGTTGATTGAGAGTTCAACTAGGGCAACTTCATCAACTCTGAAAGGAGCAATCAGGGAGAACCTAGAAGAGCAAGAACTGATTTTGGGGAGTCAGCACAGTTTTCTCAGGAAAAGACTCTTCAGAACGAATTTATTTTTGAATATATAGTTTTGTACCACATCATGACATTTTGATTAATGACCACATACACAACAGGTCCATAAGATTAATCATCTAATGATGCCTGTGTAATTATATTCTACGATGTTCTCACAATGACAAAATGGCATGCTTTTCAGCACATATTCTCACTGTCAAGTGAAGTGTTTCTGTAATTGTGTACCAGTTTAGGTGAGGGCTTCATGTCCCTTTTAATGCTTTGTGAATAAAGTGATAAACATGGGTAATGTAATCACACAGGTAGGCCAGCTAAATGAGTGGTCAAAAATTCCTTGTGTGGGATGCTGAATAGTGGTGATGACAGCATAAAAAGAGGAGCTCCCAGCGCCTTGGGTGGTGGTGAACCAGGTTATATTTAATGCTGAACAAATCTGCAGAGGCAACGGAAAAGTTATTCTGTGGGCCTATGACATTAATGTTTTGACACTTTCATACAATTCGTGATTCTTTTTGGAGAATTTGTCAACTTAATTTAACAAATGTCATTTAGTAAATGTTAAAAGTCACTAGAAGAAAGGAAAATGATAAATCTCTAATATTCAGTGATGAAAACTTTAAGGCAAATATCACATACTTAGAATTATCTCCAAAGTAAGAATAAAACTCTCTTAACCTTTTACTAAAATTTTAACTATTCAGGGCCAACATTTTATCAATATTTTATACTTTGATCCCATTCTGCTTCACTGCAGGTCCCTGTTTAAGGAATTGAATTGCTAAAAACAAAATTATAATTGTATTTCTGAGAAATTAACCATAATTTTTGATTGCTTGACAGCTGTCATCTGAAAAACCCAAATCTCCCTTTTGAATAGTGGAAGGTGACCTGGTACTGATGAATTAGCGGAAATAAGAACTCTGTTGGGGATTCGGGGGGGGGGTGTTATTTCTCACCTATAGAGAGAAAGTGGGGCAAGGAGGCTCCTTTTGCCTTCATCCTTCCTTCCTTTGAATATGATTGTGTAAGCACATGATGATAACAAAGAAACAGCCCTGTGGGTTAAGGGCCAAATGCTGGGAATCCGGGGTGAAAGATAGACAGTATTCAGCTCTTCCTGGCATTGTTGGCCAACTTGATCAAACTTAGGACTGTCAGCCTCTGAATGCAGCTATTATGTTTAAAGCCTTGTTATGTGCAGTTTCTGTTACTTTCTGAAGAAGAGAGTCTAAGTGATGAATGATTACTATAAGTTTTGGTAGACTAGAACTAGAATAGTTCCTTCTACTAATTTTAGTATACATTTGCATTAAAGATCAGAAAGTTCTGAGATAGGGCATTGATTCTCCAAAGAAATTTGTGTAGCAGAATTGTGGACAGGAATATCTGCAGAGGTTCCTCTGAGAAATAAAAAATACAGTTGAGCTGCTGAGAGCATATTTTGTTGCTTTGTTCAGTGCATTCTTGATAGGGAAATTAAATTAATTTGAAAGTTCTCATTTGAATGGATGAGTTGAAAATTATATTTAAACATAAAAAAGATATATGTGTGCTGAACAAGTAAAATTAGAAATAAATGAGATTTGATATTCTCTTTTAGTACATTTTTCACTTCCAGTCTCTGTACCAGTTGATTTATTAAGGTTTGGGGCTGTGAGCTTATCACTTTGCAGTCTTCTCCAGGAAAAAGCAATTGGAAGGTGGCTATGACTGACGGTGCATTATGATAGTAGGAAATCAAATAGAACACTGACTTTCATTTAAGATCCTCAGTGTGGTGAATAGAATGATGTTGCTTGATAAAGATGCGTTATTCCCAACGGGCAGGAAGCGTGTGAAATGAGAGCTAAAGAGACCATAATTTACCACTGTCTCCTGCAAGTTAGTCATTTTGCTGCTTTTTTGCAGCATGGAGAAATAAAGCAAATTAAGGCCTACAATCTTCCAAATCAAATGATCTTTAAGTAATGTCTGTTTTGAATAATTTCAAGATTGCATACATATTTATACTTTTTTTGGTTGAAATTTTAATTCTTTACTTTTTTACTGGTTATCAAAAAACAATATGCCTCTTTTGTTAACCAATTTCATATTCTAATTTAGAATAAAAGCCCAATCTTTAATCTTTACTCTGATATATGTATATATGTATATATATATATATATATATATATATAAATACCATATTTATACATACATGTATACATTCATCTGTCGTGAGCATTTGGGATGTTTCTATGCTTTGGCTATTGTGAATAGCATTGCTTTAAATGTGAGTGTCACAGCTGTGTGTGATGGCATATGTCTGTAATCCCAGTACTCAGGAGGCTGAGGCAGAAAGATTGCTGGGAGTTCAAGGCCAGACTGGGCTACATAAACAAGTTCAAGGCCAGTATCCTTTGCTCAGCAAGACCCTGTCTCAAAACAAACAAAAACAAAACAAAACAGAAAAAGAAGATGTCACGGGCTAAATTATATGTTAAAGTTCAAATTCAAATTTATATGCTGAAATTCACATCTGAATGAGGATGTATTCTTGAGATAGTGTTTTTAAAGAGGTAATGAAATTGGAATTAGGTCATTGCTCTGAGCTCCAACCCAGTGAATCACACAGAAAGAGAGTAAAACAGACAGATTATACAGGGAAGGCTGCGTGGAGACTCAGGGAGAAACCGTCCAGCCACAAGATGAGCACAGAGTGATTTCAGGATAAATCAACCCTTGTAGCACTTTAGCTAGGAAATCTAAGATCCAGAATTATGAGAAACACACTTGTTATTTATGCTACTTGGTTATAACACTCATAGAAAACTAATAATTTCACGTTTTTATTTACTTTTACTCAAAAATTGGAATGCTTGATCATATAGTAATTCTGTATTTGTTTTGAGGAATTGCCATATTATTTTCTGCCAAAGCTGCACTATTTTACATTCCCAGCAATAAAACACAAAGGCTCCACTTCCCTCCACTTATTTCTACTCTTAAATTAATTATTTAGTTAATTAATTAGTTTTTTGTTTGTCTTGGTACCGTGGTTCAAACTTACGACTCTGTGCTTTCCAGGCAGGCACTTGTGCCACTGAGCTAAATCCCCAGCCCTCAAAATTTTACTAGGATGATAAACATCTTAATGAAAACTGGGCTTGTTTTCCTAATGAGTAATGATATGCAGCATCTTTTTGTTTACTTATTTGCATATTTTCTTCGGTGAAATGACTTCACATATTTCGCTCAGAGCTGAGGAGATAGCTTCGGAAGGGAGCACTTGCTTCAGACGTGTGAGACTTTAGGTCCTATTTCCAATACAGCAAAAAGCAACAACAACAACAAACAAAAACAAAACAGCCAATAAAGTCCGCTTATTTTTAAGTTGCATTGTTTATTTTATTCTTGAGTTGTACAGGTTCTTTATAGGTCCTGAATATCAACCCTTACCAGATGATTTGTGAATACTGTTTTACAGTCTGTACATTGTTTTTCCTTTGGCTGATGATGTCTTTGAGACATAAAAGTTTAAATGTTAAACTCTAATTTCTATAGATTTTCTCTTTTTGCTATTGCTTTTATTGTTATATCCAGAAATCAATGGCAAATCAATAGTCTTTGATTTTTTTGAGTTAGTTTTTCCAAGTGGTACAGGTAAAGGTCTCTTATGATTTATATCTAGACTTCCCTCCAAAGCCTCATGTGCTCAGAGGTGGGTATTCGGGGACCTGATTGGATCATGGGAGCAGCAATCATTGGCAGATTAGCCCACTAATGGGTTTATAGCTAAGTGTGGTGGTGAGAGCTGAAGTCTGTTCCAAGCGTTAGATCCCTAAGAGCATGGACCAGGCTGCGTCTCTATTCTTCCTCCCTTGATGTCTCTCTGTGTTCACTACCACATCATGAGCTGTTTCTCTTAGTCATCACATGTGATGCCCCTTAGAGCCAGCAACCATGAATGGGAACCCCTACAAATTGTAAGTGAAACTTTTCTCCTTAAGAGTTATGGGTATCAGGGATTGTGTCTTAGTGCTGGGAATGTAACTCAAGCAATGTTCAACTTCAGCTGTTTGCATGGGTCTTTACATTATTAAGGAGAGTATTATATCAGTGTTTTGTTCCCCTTATGAGTTGCCATTTCTTTATCTGCAACGGTTTTTTATCTTTTCTCTTTTCAATTCCATTAAAAGTAATATTTAGTAGTTATTTGTTACTTTTAATAGACTGCTTCACAGATGAACTTCATACAATTTATTTCTCTTCTGTTTACATCAACATATTGTCAGAGGGCTTTTCTTTTACTACTTAGAAAGTCCCCCTATATTGATTATGTCTGTCAATAACAGGTAATTTTACCCACTTAGTCATCAAATATTCATAGACAGAAGTATCAAATCAGCAGAACAAGGTGGTCTGAATGAAAATGAAACTCTAAAGATCTCTCAAAGCCAAACTGCATGCCAATGACTATTGGTTTTCTTTTCAAAACAGCTTCCTTTTAGACAAAGGTCATATTCAAGATAGTCATTTGCACCACGTTCTCAGAAGAGGCCACCTTTGTTTCCTCTTTTCACTTCGTGAACTCCCCATGATAAAGTTTATCTAGACCGTGAGCTTAGACTTGGGGCCTGGTAGGCTTTATTTCCAGCACATCCTGCTCTCTGAGTGCCAGCTGCTTTTTAGCTGCTTCCACATGACTTTTCCACGTGAACTCAACCATTGCCTTTTTAGCATTCCTATCTGAAACAATGGCTCCATAATTCAGGTGGCAAAGCATCCAGGAGCTCTGGAGACTTCACATCTTTAGCCTTCTATTGCAATCATTTGCAGGTCTGTTGATGCCACATCCCAAATGTTGCCTGTTCTTGTCCTTTATCCTCTGTCCTCAAAACCTAGACATAGCTAGCTGTACTGCAGGATCATGTTACCTCATTACCGTGGCAGTTTCACTTTCTCATAGGACCATCTGCCATCCCCCCAGTTATCTATGTCATTTTTTGTTTATCTGTTTACATTTATTTTCACTCATTTACAAGTTATAATTGAAACTGTACCACACTGCATGTTTTATGATCCAGATTTTCAATAGCTGCCAAGACACACACACACACACACACACACACACACACACACACACACGCGCGCGCGCTCGCGTACTTTATTGAAACATTATCTGTATTTAGAGGAATATATGTGCCCTATGGAGCCTCTCCAAGTAATTGTGTGGATCTCTACAGGCAGGATACCTATGCTGGCCACTGGAAGTTGTTTAGGTTATAACTCTTTTTTTTTTTTTTTTTGTCTTTTTCTTTCTTTTCTTTTCTTTTTTCTTTTTTTTTTTAATCGGTACCAGGGATCGAACTCACGACTGCCTGCTTGCAAGGCAGGCACTTATGCCGCTGAGCTAAATCCCCAGCCCCTAGGTTATAACTCTTAATGGTACAATATTTTCTTTTAAATTCAGCCTGGCCTCCATGCTCTTATTGTCTCTCCTTTCACAGCACTTGGCATACACATTCACTGAGATTATAGCTCAAAAAAATTATAATGGTTCTTTATTTGTTGAGTTCTTCCTTGGCTGTAAGCTCTCTTAAAACAGGGACCATGCCTTTTATCTCTGTATCCACGTGCTTAGCACAAGTCTTGGTTAAGTGACAAACTTTAATAAATGCTTGCTAAGCAAGCAAGAATATTATCCTTCTCATTTTCTTACAAATTCCATATTTCAATCTTCTGTTTTCATTTTTTGAATCTTGTTTTCTTTTTATGGATGTCTTCTGCCTTCTTTTAGGCCTATTTCTTCTGCATAGTGAAAAATCGCAGCCTCCTTCTCTGTATTATAGCACAGTGTTTAATAGTTAGGCACCCAAAGGTGCACAAATTTCTAATGGCACCCTAGGATTATATTTTATTGCAAGAACCACTACCTTGTTGTTAGATAGCAGTAAATGCAACATTTCCTTGGGCTGAAGTTTCCGTAAAATCTATGAGTTACTTAAGGTTTCTGACTATTTTCATTTCTGATGCCTAGATCAAGGCATAGAAAAATAATTGTTCTCACAATTAAAAATGTTAATTATGTCTCTCACTGCAAGGAGATCACTTGTAGGTGCCAGCTTTGAATTTTTAAAAATCTGGATGTAAGTGTGCTGGGGCAGGAGAAAGTCTTATTTCAGTTACGCTATGTAACTAATTTGAAAAGTATTTAGTGAGTTCTGGGCACCGGGAGGAGCTAGGAGTAAAGTAGAAGCATAGTGGGGCAGCCCACTTCACTAATGAGGAAGCCGATATTATCACCATCGGTCAGAGAAGCGTGAAAAATGGAAGCGTGTGCTGCGAAGGAAGGAATACTTCTGAAGTGGAGCACAGAGGCACATTCCCTGGACCCCAGGTAAGTTCCAGGTCACTTAAACTTTTTGTTGCTTGTTTGAGACAGGGTCTTGCTGCATTCTCCAGGCTGGCCTTACACTCCTAGAGCCCAGACTGGCCTTGAACTCATGGCAATTCTTCTGCTTCAGATTCTGAAGTGCTAGAGTTAAGGACATCAGCTACCACGCCTGGAAAGCTCACTTGAATTTGGACTTGACTCATGACAGTTCAGTCGTTGCCCCACAATTCTGGGAAACTTCACAGGGTGAAAGCGTAGTCTTCCACAAGACTGATCTGAAGTGATGCCAGCCACAAACTCAGATGTTCCTGCATGTTGGATTATCTGGCTATAACTCAAGAGTTGCCATTTCCATTTTCCCCTTTAAAATTTTCTAGACTCAGAATTTAGGAAAACATAATTTGATGATTAAAATTTTATCACAGTAAAAATGAATATGAATCAGTGGCAGCTAAAATAAGAGACACATTGGATGAGGTCTTGAAAGATTTCAGATAGGAGGCCATGGTGTCCTCTCTGAGGTCAGTGCACTGCATCGCCCTGGCACATCTGTATGTAACAATACTTACAGAATAGTTAATCAAAGAAGCATACCTGAGCGTAGAGTTCAGAGTTTTTGTCTATATTTCATTGTATAGCCATCATCAGTGGACTCATTGGCCATCAGTTTATACTTAATCTCCAGCCTTCTGTCATGGCTTATGTCAGTGGCCCCCAAGCCTCATGCATTTGCATTGTGCATTTGTGATTGGTGCATTGTGTAGTGCTTGGATTGGGGGTGTCAGTGCTACACCAGCCTAAGGGTGGAGCCAGGATGTGATATAATGGCAGGAAGAAGGTGTGGCTCGCTCTCTTTTGCCTGTTTCCTCCTTGCTGTTTGCAGCTGACATAAACTGAAGTCCTGCCATGCCACCCTGCCTTGGAGCCAACTGAGTATGGACCAAAACCTACAAAATCTGTAAGAAATAAACTTTTCCTTCCCAATTTTGGTCATCAGGTATTTTGTCTCAGGGATGAGTGAAAAGTAACTAAGACACCTTCTTTCTCTCTTTGCATTTGCTTGGTCTTGCCTTCATCCTGAGTCATCTTATTTGCATAAATGCAAGTGTTATCTGACCATGAATACCAGAGACTCCCCTTTCACTTGAGACAGATCAAGAATTTAGCTGCTTTGGTAAGGGAAGGGGCAAAGGCCAGACAACAGTACTTTATTTCCTCAACATCAGCCATAGATAATATCTAGATGATAGATAAATAAATAGAGATAGACAGGTGATACATAGATAGATAGATAGATAGATAGATAGATAGATAGATAGATAATGGACATATCAGCTCTAGTCACATGCAGGATGAGAGTCATGTTTTAAGACTGAGGAAATTTTGTGGTTGGAAAGCCAGCAGTCTACAAGTGTATGATAAGAGGCAAAGACATTTTCACAACACTTTCTCAAAACCAGGTGGAATCCTTAGTCCACTGCAAATATTAGCTCTCTGAGGATCTCTCATTAGCATCCCTATCTAACAGTTGATGAAAGCACAGGTGTGTCCTCAAATGATCACCCCTGAATGATTCCTAGCTGATGTACTTGGGATCCAGTCAGTCAGGCAGGGGCCAGAGACACACACAGACCACTGCATTTGGATAGCAAGTGCTGAGCCAAGTTTATCAATTTGTGCTCTCTTTGATTGTTTGAGCATTGTTATGCCTAAATCTTATAACCTGAACAAATACATCTAAGATAACAATATGCAATACATTAACTAGTGCTAATTTCTTTTTTTTTTTTTTTGAAATTCTATATCATTTCTATTTTTTATTTTGCTTTGTTTTTAAAATTAAAAAAGAATCAGATGGACTGGGTAAAGGCTTTGAATTGTGGTCAAAACAGCAACTACAGAAACATGTTCAGTTGTATTAGGATAGTGGAAATGAGATAGTATTTTATCCATTAATTCCCTCACCAACCCCCATGAAAATAGTCTTGCTAGAATGAATTGCCTCTAGCCATAAGCCCATAGAATAAGTTCCCATTTCTTTTAAAAACTCTACACATAGTTTATCTTTGCTGTGAATCAAAAGATGTCTGGAAAACTTTAGTTAATGCTACATGTTTGACTCCTTGGCTGCTCCTCTGCAAATAAGATCCTTGTCCTTCTTTCTTTTCCATTGCTAGTTGTGCTTTGTCCGAAAAAACAGAAATTGACTCTATCTATCTGTTTAATTTAAAAATTAGCTTCTCAGGAGCTCTATTTCTGATGTGAACTATTTTCATTTAGCGGTAAGAACAAAAATCATCAAGGCAACTTTTCCAATATGCATATGCATAGGAAACCTTAAATAGCTGGCATCCATTGAGTTCCTAAGATCATAATTTGCACATATAGGTGCTGTTTGATGATCTGTTGACTAATGTATTGATCTTTAAACAATTGTTTATTAAATATTATACTAAGAAATCTCTGGAGAATTAATTTTGAGGGAGTTAAGGTGATGTAGTTGGTGAGAGAAAACATTCAACAACTTAAAAGTTTACTAAAAATATGGGCTCAGATATACAGGTTTAAGTATTGCATTGTTTATTTTATGTTTCCAAGCTTTGTCAATTAACAACAAAATCACTATAAACACATGTGCAAGTTTCTATATGGATGTATTTTTCGATACCCTTGTGTAACCACCACAGAACATGATTGCCAGGCTGAACAATGAGAGTGTACTTACTATTCTAAGAAACTGTCAAACTGTGCTCCAGAATGGATAGAATGAGTGAGAGATCCTGTTGGCTCCCATCTTCACATTTGTTTGCTGGTATTCTGGATTTTGACCATTTTAATATGCGTCAGGTGGTACCTCACTGATGTTTTAATTTGCAGTTCCATAATGACATACGATACTTTTCCAAATGTTTGCTGTCACTTTATCTGCCTTCCTGAGATGGTAAGTCGTTTGACACATCTTTTTTAAAATTTTATTTAAAGAAAGACTAAACAAAACAGAAAATGGGTAGAAATAATACATACTTTCAAAGAAAAAAATAAACAGTAAAAAATCACTAGTTAATAAATACAGATTGTCCTCTTACAAATAGTTATTCAAGATACTAAAGTGTAACATATAAAGTGAGGATTCAAACAGTGAGACTGCAACCAGTTCTGTTCAACTATCTAACAAAAACTTAGAAATATGGTTATCAATCCTATACACTTAAACATACATGCAACTATCCATATCTTCAATTATGTTGAGATTGAATAAACGCAAGCAGGCTAATATCACTCTGAACAAAGAAAAATACTATTGCTGGGTTTCACCTTATGACACTCTGGGAACAGCACTGGGCACTTTAATGACTCTTTTTCTTCAAAGTATTTGTTCATTTCTTCATGTGTCATTAGATCAGTTCTTGTAAACTGTTTATAGGTTCTACACGTGCATGAGTCTTAACATGTATTTCTATCCTTTTTATATTAGAGGGAGAAACAAAAACAAAGAAGGACAAAACAGAACATATTCCTATAAACACATAAAATGAAAAATACATATAAAACCACTGTACAAGGAGTTCTAGCATGGTTACTGTGTTGTCTCTTGTTATCTTCAATAGAATTGGCTATATCATCAGATATAGTATAATTGAATATATCAGTACATAACCCTCTGGATTAGTCAAGTTGCTGAGTCATTCACTGTATTACTGTGCGCCACTTCCCCTCTGGGTCAGTCAAACTTCTGAGGCCTTCTCTAAATTAGTGTGTGATGCCACCATAAGGAATTGATTTCGGATAACCTATTGGGTCTCAACCAGGCCACATGACCCAGGCCAAGCTCACTCCACCAACCCCATTCAGGAAGGGAACAACTGACTGAAGTCACTGCTATACCTTGTACCTGCCAGTTCTGCCCGGTCCCAGAACATCGTCCGCCGGAGCCCCCCTTTCTGTGGAATGGCTCCACTCCTGCCACTCATCACAGGTTGATGCAGGCTCCCCGACAGCTCAGCTCTGTTTGGCTGGCTGACCCCCGACCTCAGTGTGACTGCGCCTCCAGTGAGTTGAAGCGGCGGGACCTTGGATGGCTCGGCAAGTTACCCACTGTGGCAGGATCACTGAACCTTTAGCTGTTCCAATAATAGCGCGAGGACTGTGTGCTTGCTTGGTTCTTCTCACCAAGTTTCTTCTTGGAATGAGAGAATCTATCTCCCTCTGTTTGGGACTCCCCATGCTGTATTATGTTGAATTCTAACTTGACTATCTCAGGGAGCCTCTGTAGCCAGCTATTATCTATCCACCATCTTTGCTCAAATGTCCTCTGTTTGGCAAATCTTAAAATCTGTTTTCTAATTTTGTAGTTTTCAATATTCTTTACATATATTTTATCTTATTTTCATGCCTTAATGAGATATACTTGACAAAAATTTTGTACATTTACGATATATAAGTATTATTATGTGTTTATATACAAGGATACCTTGAATAATAGTCCCACAGACAAAATAATTAAAATATCTATCACCTGGTATAGTTAGGTTTGTGTATGCATCTGATGAGAACACTATAGATCCATTCTCTTAGCAAGTTTAAAGTACATAATATGTTATTAAATGTAGTTGCCATGACGTACATTACAGCTCTTAGTCATCTAGCATTTAAAGCTTTGTACCCTTTGACCAACATTTCCTCATTTTCCCAATCCCCTGTAACCCCAAATCCACCATTCAACAGGTTTGACTTGTTTTTCATCCCACAAAAGTATATGCCTTTCCATCTTTGTATATCTTGGATGATAGTCCTATATCAGATACGTCTTTTACAAATATTTTTCCCAGACTCCTCTCATAAAATTTCCTTTTTCAGAGCAGAAGTTTTTAGTTTTAATGAATTTACCACTTATTTCTTTTACAATTATACCTTTGGTATTGTAGCTAGAAGACTGTCATCCTGTCCAAGATCATATAGACTGTCTCCCATGGTATCATATAGGAATTTTATTGCTTGTGTTTTAAATTTAGATCAATGTTGAATTAGTTGTCATGAAAGGAATAAGGACTATGGTCAGATTCATTTTTCACTGGCTGTGATGTCAGTGGTTGCAGTACCATTTGTTGAAGAAACTACACTCTCTCTACGGAATTGCCTTTGCCCCTTGGTAGAAGATGAGTTGAAAATACTTACTTAATTCCCACAGCCAGGCTCTCTATTCTGTTCCACTGATTTATTTGCTTATTCTTTTTTCCAAAAGTCACTGTTTTGATGACTTTAACTTTAGTATGTCTTGAAATTGAGTATTAATCTTCCAACTTTCTCTTCTCAATATTGTGGTGACATATTAGGTATTTTGTCTATCTATGCAATTTAGAGCTGAACTATTGATATGCCCAAATGAACTTGCTGGGATAATATTGAATCTACAGACTAAACCAGGAAAACCCGAAAACTTGAGTAGAATGAGTTTCGCTATTCAGACATAAACTACCTCTCCATTTATTTTGTCCTTTACAATTTTGCAGCTTTCCTTATATGGATTTTGTATAATTTGTTAAGATTATATGTATTTCACTTCTGGGAGAACATGGCGGACAAATAACAGCAGCCACAGAGGCTCTCTGAGACAACCAGCTTAGAATCCAGGAATGCTGCGGTATGAGGAGTCCTAAGCAAGGGGAGATATACCCTGGTGATCCAAGAATGAACTAAGCTGAGAGAAACCAACTGGAAATGCAATCCTGGTGCTATAACATGAACAGATAAAATCTCAACGCTGAAGCTGGAACTCGCGCCTCTGGAAGCTGCAATTTGAATTTCCTGCTGCCGCTGCTGTGTCCAAATCGGCACAGCAGGGAGGTGCGTGAAACCTCTGAGAGCGGGAATCAGTGAACCAAACAGAGTTGAGAGCGGGACTGACAGGGAGTCTTGCATCGACCTGTGGTGAGAGAAACGGGACCTTTTCATAGACTAGGAGGCTCCAACAGAGGACATTCTGGGAGCAGGCAGACTAGCTGGAATAGGATGCTGCAGTGACTTTAGTTGCATATTCCCCTCTCAAGCGGGATTGGTGGGGAGCACTTGGCCTGGGTGATGCCACGGACTAAGATCCAGTAGGCTAGCCCAAACCAGGTCCCAGCACCTGGTGGTGCACCCTAGCAGTGAAGCCTTCAGTAGGTTGACCTGGAGGGGCGGGCCCAGCAGATGCTACCCAGGTCTGTTTCTACCTAGTACACTGCAGTGGGTGGGAATACCTAGCCAGCGGATTCAAACAAACTGTAACAACAGGCAAAGAGAAAAAAAACTGGGCCTCCTATATACACTTGTATGGAAGGAACAAAAAGTATGGGAAGAGGTCCTCAGTCCCAGTCCTGAGAACGCTGATCCAGGAAAGGTAAATGCAAAGGAGAATGAGGACAGAAAACATGGCATCAGACATGGTATCAGACATGGCACCAATAGACATAAAGCGATATCTCTGGAGCCTCGTAGATGAGTTCAAAAATGAAGTCTTTAATGAAATAAAGCAAGATATAAGTAGAATAGTTAGAGAAATGCTAAGCACTGCCCAAGAAAAAACAGATGATGGAATGGAAGAACAGAAAAAAAAGGGAGAATTATTTGATGGAGAAAATAGAGAAAACATAGAATATGTGAAGCAGGTTCAAAGAGATTACCAGAAAACTAAAAACTCTGTTGAAAGCTGGCGTAACAGTTTGAAAGAAACTAAGGATAGATTATCTGAGCTGGAGGACAGATTTGTAAGGTGGGGGCATGAAATGAAAAACTTCTTAAAAATAACAGGAAAACAAACAGCAATAATACAAAGGCTAGAAGATGATAAGAGGATCTATAACTTAAGAATTAAGAACATAAAAGAAGAAGTAGGGACACAAACAAATGACCTACAAAAGCTATTCACAGAAATAACCCAGGAGAATTTCCCTAATTTAGCAAAAGGTAAAGATACTCAGATGTATGAGGTATACAGGACCCCAGCCACCTACAACCCAAACAGAGCTACACTCAGGCATATAATAATCAAAATTCCAGAAATACAATATAAGAACAGAACATTAAAAGCCACCAGAGACAAGAAACAGATCACTTACAAGGGAACACCTATCCGAATTACAGCAGACTTCTCAGCACAAACCATCAAATCATGAAGAGCGTGGGGGGAAATAATTCAAGCTTTGAAAGATAATAACCGTAAGCTTCTGCAATGCG
Organism: Cavia porcellus; assembly: GCF_034190915.1. NCBI lineage: Eukaryota > Metazoa > Chordata > Mammalia > Rodentia > Caviidae > Cavia > Cavia porcellus. The sequence goes on along the minus strand of NW_026947494.1, from coordinate 73,417,315 downwards.
GGCCAGGAGGAGAACGGAGCTCCAGAGCTCCTGCCATGGAGGGATTCAGGCAGTATATTCACCCACCCTCTTGGTAAGTGTCTGCAATGTGGGCCAGGAGGAGAACAGAGCTCCAGAGTTCTGGCCATGGAGGGATTCAGGCAGCTTATTCACCCGCCCTCTTGATAAGCATCTGCAATGCGGGCTAGGAGGAGAACAGAGTTCCAGAGTTCCAGCCATGAAGGGACTTAGGCAGCTTATTCACCTGCCCTCTTGATAAGCACCTGCAGCTTGGGCCTAGAGAAGAACCATTACCTGTGAGCCAACTTCCACGTGAGGTAAAAATCAAGCACCCTCTCCCACCTGCCCCCTCTCCCCTTATCTACTTGGGATAGATATTTCAACATCTCTTGAGAGGATGACCATATGCAGTATAGCAAATATGGGGGATTTCCTTCTATCTTCTGTTTGAAGGCATAGGTTGTTTTCACTTTTTGTTACATTTCTTTTGCTCTATTCAGTATTCTCAATTGGTTTTACAATGTTCTATTTTTGGCTTGATTTTATAATACGTAATTGACTGGTTAGCTATTGTGAAATTAAAGAGATATACCATAGTACTTAGTACTACTATCCCAGTATCCTGCTGTGAAATCCTGTATCAATTTCACTGCATTGTCTCAATTGGCTTTGTTCTGTCTTGCGCTGTTGCATATTTGCTACTTTCAAAATTTTTTAAAAAATACATGTTAAGACCCATGCATTTGTAGAATCTATAAACAGTTTATGAGAACTGATCTTATGACAATTGATGAAATGAACAGATACTTTGAAGAAAAGGTGACACTAAAATACCCTGTGCTGATCCTGGAGTGTCATAATGTGAAACCCAGCAACAGTGTTATTCTTTGTTCAGAGTGATATTAGCCTGCTTGGGTTTATTGAAAGTCAACATAATTGAGGATATGGGTAACTGCATATATGTTTAAGTGTAGAGGATTGATAACCATATTTCTAAGTTTTTTTGGATAGTTGAACAGTACTGGTTGCAATCTCACTGTTTGAATCCCCACTTTATGTGCTCCAATTTATATCTTGAATAACTATTTGTAAGAAGACAATCTGTAATCATCAACTAATGATTTCTTACTATTTATTTTTCTTTGAAATTATGTATTATTTCTACCCGTTTTCTGTTTTTTAATCTTTCTTTAAATTCAGTTTTAAAAAGAAAACACTACAGTACCCAGTGCTGATCATGGAGTGTCATGAAGTGAAATCCAGCAATACTATTTTTCTTTGTTCAAATGATTTTAACCTGCTTTAGTTTGTTTAATCTAAACATAAATGAAGATATAGATAACTGCATGTATGTTTAAATGTATAGGATTGACAACCATGTTATGAAGTTTTTGTTGGACAGTTGATTAGAACTGTTTGCAGTCTCTCTGTTTGAATTCCCACTTTACATGTTCCATTTTTGTACCTTGAACAACTATTTGTAAAATGACAACATCAACTAATGATTTCTTACTCTTTTTTTTCTCTGAATGTATGTACTATTTCTACCTATTTTCTGTTTTGTTAAATCTTTATTTAAATAAAAAAAAGAAAGATAATAAACTCCAGCCAAGATTGATATATCCTGCATAACTGTCCCTTGAAATTGATGGAAAAACAAGGTGCTTTCAGGATAAAGAGGAACTAGGGGAATCTGCAACCACCAATTCAACTCTACAGAGAATACTTCAGGATAGTCTAAAAAAGAAAAATACCAAAATTCCAGAAACAGTGGCAGAGAGGCCACAATGAATGGAGCAGAAAGCAAAATGAAGACAAACTGACAACTAATGACAGAAAAAGAGCTCAACAGAAATGAGGCAGAGAAGGTTGGATGGTAGGTACAGCTATTTTGGAGAAAAGAAGACATCATAATAGCTAGTGCTGATTTAATATCATCTTGTTTTGAAGTCCCATCAAGCTTTTGCTGTTCTGTCTCCATCGGTCTTAACATGTTGTATCTTATTGGATTTTATTATGTGTGATAATATAAACAAAAACTTTTATAGACAAGGAGATTATACAGAAACCACTGTTCATTTTCTGTTAGTTGATTCTAAATACCCTGTAATACTGTCATTCTCTTGAATGGTTTTACATTATCTTGACATGTTTGATGTTTCAGTATACAAAATTATACTCAAAGATTTCAAGGAAAGAGACACTATGTCAGGATTATCTTGTGGTGAAACACTATTTTGCTTAAATGCCCTCTTTTATTTCAATCTCCTTTTTTATTATTTACTTTTTCATTTTTATCCTTTTAATTAAGGGAAAAATAAAAAATATCAGGATATATTATAGTAATCCACTTTGATTTCCTATTAACTTGATTTGAAACCCTGTATTACTCTCACCATCTGGTTTTGACTGATTTTCCTCTGTTCTGCTTTGCTTAATAGTACCAAGTTCGAAAGTATAGGCAACAACTGTGAAGACAATAAGATTCATTATGACGCCCATTCTGGTTGACTATTATCTTCTTTTAAAGTCCTGTAATGTCTGCAATGTTTTGGTTGTATTCTTTACTGTTTTGCTCAATTTTATTATAACTGATGATATAGGCAATTCTTTTTAAGATAGCAAGAGGCATTATGGTAACCATTGTTGATCATCTTGTATTTTGTTTTTACATTATGTATTATGTCCATCTTATCTTGGCTTATTTATTTTTGTTTATTTAGTGCCACTATTTCCCTTAACTCCCAGCAAAGTTTTAGACCTTTTAATTTGGAACACCAAGCAGTATGATTGGCTAGTGCTTTTTGGCATGCTTAAATCCATTCCACATCATAGATCATAGACTGTGGTGTTAGACACTGAATTTGAATCACAATTCATTGTTCCTTGATGACTTTGGCTGACTTACTTAACTTCTCTGTGTGTCATTTGTCTCATCTATAAAATGGGAATAGTATTTCTTAGGATTTCTATGAAGATTTGAGCTTAGATATGACTGGTGTTATGTAAATGTTTGCTAGTTTTCATCATATTTTTAAAAGAATAGATCACAGCCAGACTAAGACTTGAAAACATAAGGTGAAAACCATGTAAACAACCGGTGAGAACTGAATGAAGGGACTGAATTGGAAGTAAGACTCTGACCTTTGAACTTCACTCATCTTCTTTGAAAGTATAATGATATTTGGTTAAAAAGGAAAGAAATGTTTATAAGCTTAGATTCTGTCCTGTCCCTCAACTTGTATTCAGTAAGATAATAATTGTCTCAAGTTTGTCTGAAATCTAAGAGTGAAGTATTTAGCAAAATGGAAAGAGAACATTTTCTTCCCAATAGCTCTTGTTTTCTTCTGAAAACTTCCCAGATGAACTTGAATACTACCCCTTGTGCCCCAGACAACTCATGAGGACAATGTGAGCCCATCAACCTTGAGCAAGCTCTGGGAAGGCAATGCCAGGTTTGGTCACAGCAACCTCTCAGAGCCCTGCAGCAAGGTATTTTATGTTTGTGATGCATCTGGAGAAGTTTTGTGAATCTAAAACTTGGCCTATGAGTGGTGGTGAAAACTATGAATCTTCTCGTGGTTATGGGGACAGAAGGGGGCATCAACTGTGTAGAGAAAGAGATGACCATGTCTTCCCTTCTGACTCCATTGATACCATAGAGTTAGGGCAAAGCCACTGTTAGTGCCTCATGAGGGCAATTCACTCCTTCATCTTTCAGATAAATGGCTAGTGAACATCTTCCCTGGGAACCCCGGGAAATCTCTGAAGAGTCAACAGGGGAGGACTGTCCTCACAAATATTGTAAAAACAAACTTGATTGTGTTCAGCAGGTTACTGAGGAAACTGACATGCTGGGCAGGATGGGGGAGAAACTGAGGTCCTGGGTACTGGAAGGTAACTGAGGTTGTGTACCCAGGGTCTTGCTAGAGGAGGTGTGGAGAAGCACAGAAAGATCTTATCATATTCAAAGAGGGACAAACTACTCCAAGACTGTCTCTGATCATCAATCTTGATATGGCAGTTTGACTGGAATGAGCATGCCTAGCCTATTAGCAAAACACCCCTTTGCATGCGGTGGGTCTTGGAGACACATCTGAGGTACTGTTTATGGCCCCTGAGCCTTTTTCTCTTTGGAAGATTTCCCTGCTCTGTTTCCGGCTATCATGTGCTGAACTTCTGCCTTTATGTTTTGCCTTACAGCCACAAAACCATGGATTGAATTACCTGAAATGAGGAGTCAAATTAAACCTCTTGTTTAAATTGTGGGTATTCGGTAATGTGTCTCAGCAGCAGGTAATTTGACTGATATAGCCCATTTATGTAAACAGAGGATGTACCATTCTGCCGTCGGAGCTGAGCAGTGATGGTTTTCACCAGGAAAGGGAAACAGAGGAGTAAATTAGAGTGCTGTGGTCAACTGATGAGAGGAAGATAGAGCTGAGGGCAGCGGAATGATCTGTTCCTGCTCTGCTGGGATGGGTACTGTGGTGTAGACAGAGAAAGTCCATGTATATGTGTCCTACAGAAGAATTAAGGAGGAGGCATCAGGGACAACATTTCCGAGGGGTAGATCAGTATTAAAGTACAGGTAGCCACAGGGCTCTGGTTCTACTCGGACCCCTGCAGGGTTGATCCTTGTGTTTTATTTAAGGCTCCTTCTGGTGTCTCTAAGGATCACTGGTTCTAGTGTAAATTGCCTAATTGAAATTGCAGCTCATTCTGATGTTCTTCCTCCTTCACCATCTGAACCAAGAACGCTGAGAGGGGCTGTGAGAAGAGCTGTGGCGGAGCTCCCCATGTGTTATTCAAGGACGGTTTCTAGTTCTTGTTTTAGTCCCTAGAGAAGATCTGAAGATCTTCCCATGTTTGCCCATAGCACACTTGCACAAGGGATGGATTCCTTATACATTCCTGCCTTTCGCTCTGCAGTATTACTCCTGTGACCTGTAATTAGACACCCTCTGTGATCTCATTATAGTTCTTTTGAACTTTATTTGCCAGACAAGGCTGTCTGCCCATGGCTGCTAGGATCCCCCAGGAACTCTTTTTCTATTGAGATCCTTTGTCTTTTGATTTTTGGAGAGAGGCAACTGAAACAGAACTGTTTCTGCCTCTAAAAACTCAGAACAGAAGTTGCAAAAAACATACAATAAAAGATACATGAGTCCTTCAATAAGAAAATATTAAAAATTCTGAAGTTGTTTATTTATTGGTCCTGCCATTATTGTCTTGAATTGGGTATCTTTTTCTATTTTTTCTTTTAAAGATAAAAAAGCAACAGAAATATTAAGAAGCAAACACAAAAGCAAAACGGCAACAACAACAACATGGCAATAGGGGATTTCAAAACAAAATGATAGGAATCTAACAATAGTTGTTATATTGCATATTGTTATCTTCAAAACAGTTGTTCAGGTTACCTGACGGGGTATGCAAATTTGACCACACAATATGATTTTCCTTTGAACAGTTTCTTGTCCTTTCGCTATTGTAATTTTTGGATCTCATCTACTTTTTCAGTTTCTTACATTAATGAGATAATACTGTGTTTACACATGTGATCTGATTTATTTCACTTATGAGTATGGTTTCTAGTTGCATCCATTTACCTATAAAAGCCTCTGGGTTGTCCTTCCTTATAGTTAAGTGGTACCACTTTATATAAAAGTACATTTTTTAATCCATTCTTCAGTTGATGAGTATTTGGCTTGCTTCTGAGATCTGTGACTGTTACAAATTGGGCAGCTTTGGCCATGGGTGCACATATATCACTGTGGCATAATGTTTTCAGTTCTGGGAAAATATCCAGGAGGGGAAGAGCTATGTCAAATGGAACCTCTAATCCTAATTTTTAACAATATCTTTTTTTTTTTTTTTTTTGTCTTTTTCATTTTTATCGGTACCAGGGATCGAACTCACGACTGCCTGCTTGCAAGGCAGGTGCTTATGCCGCTGAGCTAAATCCCCAACTAATCCTAATTTTTAAAAGAGTCTTCACACTGATTTCCACAATGGTTGGACCAGTCTACACTCCCACCAACAATGGAGAAGAGTTCCTTTTCCCCCACAGCCTCATCACCTTTTGTTGTTGGTTGATTTCTTGATATTATCCATTCTTTCTGGAGTGAATTGATATCGCAATGTTGGTTTAATTTGAATCTCTCAAATGATGAATGATGTTGAAATTTTTTTCATATATTTATTTTCCATTTGTATACCATTTCCATTCTTTATACATTCTAGATAAAAGTCCTTTGTCTGGGGAACAGCTTACAGAAATCTTTTTCCAATCTGTGAGTTTTCTTTTCACTTTGTTGGTGATTTCTTTTGACATGCAAACACTTTTTAATAAGACAAGATCCCAGTTGTTGATTGTTTGAAGTACTTCCCATGCAGTTTGGTTTTCATTCATGAATTCTCAGCCTACTCCTGTGTCACTGAGATTTCTACCTACTTTGTCTTCCAGTTAGTTTAGATTTTCTGTCTTAATATTTAGATCTTTGATCAATTTTGACTTCAGTTTAATGCATGGTAGTATGGCTCTAGTTAAAATCTTCAGTATGTAGAAAGCCTGTTTTTTCAATACCACTTTTTAAAGAGGTTGTTTTTCCTCAGTGAACTTGTTTGACCCCTTTGTGTGGCTGAGTCTGTGTGTAGTTGTGTCTATATCATTCTGTTTCATTCATCCTCAGGTCTGTATTTTTGTTAGTACCATGCTGATTTTATTATAGCAGCTTTGTAGTATAATTCCAAGTCTGGGATTATGATGCCTCCTGACTTGCCATTGTTGCCTAGGATTGCCTTTGCTATTTTAGGTCTCATATGGTTCCACATGAATTTTGGGAATATTTTCTCTAGATCTGTGAGGTATGCTAATGGTGTTTTGTTCATGATTATAATAAATCCATATAACAGTTTTGGGAATATGACCATTTTCACAATGTTAGTTCTTCTTATTCATGATGAAGGGATATCTTTCTATTTTCTGAATTCCTCTACTATTTCTTTTTTTAGAGTACTGTAATTTTCCATGTACAAATCTTTTACTTCCTTTATTATACTGATTCTTAAGTATTTCATTTTTTTATCATATTGTGAAGGGTGTGATTTCCCTAATTTCTTTCTCAGTGAGTTTGTTGTTTGTGAACAGGAATGCTATTGAATTTTGAGTATTGACTTTATACTCATGCTGCTGAATTTGCTTATTAGTTGTAGAAGCCTGTTGATGGAAGTTTTCAGGTCTTTTGTGTAGACTATCATGTCATCTGTGAATAATGATAATTTAAATTCTTTCTTTCCTATTTTATTCCTTTTATTCATCTCTCTTGTCTAATTGGTCTAGCTAATGTTTCTGGAACTATATTGAATAGGAGTGGTGAGAGTGGACAACTATGTCTTATTCCTGATTTTAGAGTGAAAAATTTCAGTTTTGACCATTTAGTATGATGTTGGCTATTGGTTTGTCATAGATGGATTCCATCAAATTGAGGTAAATACTATCTATTCTGATTTTTTCTAAGGTTTTTACTGTGAATGCATGTTGAACTTTATCAAAATTTTTTTCTGCATCTATTGAAATGATCAGGTGATTGTTGTCTTTCACTCTGTTAACATGGTATATTACATTAATTGATTAGTATGTGTTGAACCATTCCTGAATTTCTGGGATGAATCCCACTTGGTCATGGTGTATAATTTTGATTTGCTGCATTCTGTTTGCTGGTTTTTAAATTAAAAATGTTTACACCTATGTTCATTAGAGAGATTGGCCTGTATTTTTCTTTTTTGATTGAGTCTTTCTCTGGTTTTAGTATCAGGATAATTTACTCCCTGAATGAATTAGGGAGAACTGCTTCCCTTTCAATTTCATTAGAGTTTGAGGAGTATTGATATGAAATCAACTTTAAATTGCTTGTAGAATTTAGCTGTGAATCCATCAGAACTTGGACTTTTCTTTTTTTCTGTTGGTAAGTTTTTAATTACATTTTCAATTTCATCAGCTGATATTGGGTTTTTCAGAAGTTTTATATCTTCTTGATCCAGCTTTGCTAATTCATATGTTTCTAGGAATCTGTCCATTTCTCCTGTGTTTTGGATCCTATGAGAGCAAAGTTTTTCAAAGTAGGCCTCAGTGAGCTTCTGCATTTCTATAGGCTCTGTAGTGCTTTCAACTTCTTCATTCCTTGTTGCATGAATTTGAGTTTTTTCTTTCTTTTTTTTAAGACTGGCTATGAATTTATTAATTTTATTTATTCTTTCAAAGAACTAAATTTTCCATTCATTAATTCTTTGCATTGTTTTCTTAGTCTGAAGTGCATTAACTGCTGCTCTGATCATTATAATTTGCTCTCTTCTTTGAGCACTGAGTTTTACTTGTTTTTCTTTCTCTAGAAGTTTGAGGTGCAACACTAGGTTGTTTATTTGTACTTGTTCTGTTTTCCCGGTAAGAATTCATCAGTATAAGTTTCTCTCTGAGGACTTCTCCCACTGCATCCTACAGGTTCCAGCAAGTTGTATTTGCATTTTTGTTCAATTGTAGATATTGTTTAACTTCTTCTTTAATTTCCTCTGTGACCCATTGGTTGTTTAGTAGGGTACTATTTAATTTGCATGTGTTTATGGAGCTTTTACAGTTTCTTTTGTCATTAATTTCCAATTTTAGCACACTATGGTCAGACAATAAGCATGGGATAATTTCAGTTATTTTGCATTTACTTACACATGTTCTATGAGTCAGTATATGGTCTCTTTGGGAGAATGTCCCATGTGCATCTGAGAAGAATGTGCATTCTGATGTGGTGTGCAACACTCTATACATCTACTAAGCCAATGTATCCACAGATTTGATTCAGTTCTGTTATTTCTTTGCTGATTGTTTTTGTCTAGATGATCTATCTCTCTGTGTTAATGAAGTGTTAAGGTCCCCTGTTATAAGTGTATTATTGATTATTTGATTTTTCATGTCTATTAATACTGTCTTATGTAGTTGGGAATTCCCATATTTGGTGCATATATATTTGATTGTTATCTTTTCCATTTGAGGTTTTTCCCCGACAAGTATGTAGTGTCCTTCTTTATCTCTTTTGAGTATAGCTACCCTGCTTTTCTTCTGTGTTGCAATCACACAAAGTATTGTTTTCCACCATTTGAAATTCAGTCTATGAATTTCCTTCTGAGTGAAATGTGTTTCTGGTACACAGCACATTGTTGGATTTTGTCCTTGGGGCTAAATGCAGTCATTAACAACAGTACCCGGACCTCACTCTCTGCTTCTTTGTTTCTACTTCTGAGCCCTTTTCATGACCAAACTGGCTCTAGTGAGCTCTGTGCATGTCACCATTGGCTCAGTTTAATGCCTTCCCAGGACGCTAATAAGGTGCATTTAGAAGAGAGAGCAAGGGCATTTTCTGGGTGCACAAAGCCCACATTTGATTGATTAGAAGACTGATGATGAAGTCTCCTATGAGGGGAAGACCTGGAGGCAGCTGGCACCCAGCCAGAGGGGACTGAGCTGGTGAGAATCCAGGCGAAACCTTGCTGCAGGAAAGCAGCTCAGAGGGAAACACTAGCAGGATGGTGAATGAATACAGGCCCTCGAGGTATCCAGGGCTCACCCTAATGGGAAATTTTCATCAGTGAGTTATTTTCAGAGTTCCAAAGGCAAGTTCTTATTTACACTGTACTTCTGGGGTCTTAAAAGACCCTAGGCATACATTTTTCTGTTTCTCATTTTACCGCTATCTAGGAAGCTGAGAGCTACATTGTGAAGACGTAGTACTTCCCTGAGATTGAGAAGTTTATCCCTTCTCTCTGGTGGAAAAAGCTCCCGGGAGAAAGCTTTGGAGCTACTGAGGCATCCAGGATACCAGGGGACTGCTTTGTTTACTTCCCTCTCTGGTTATGTTTGCTGAATTCCAGTCCCCATGGAACTAATGTATCTCCGGGCACAGAAAGTTCATTTATTTCCTTTGATAAGTTTATATATTTGTAGAAAAAATAAACTCCTTTGAGCATTGAAAGAACAGTCATGCAGCTGCTTAAAATGTTTTAATTATGATGAAAACAACTCTTTATTTTAAATCAGGAAAAAAAGTTGGTTGGAAAACTGAAAGCCCATGCCTTACAACTGTGTTTTCCCAGATTAAATCCTGCTAGGTCTCAATGTTCACTAGCGGTTTTAATTCCGAGACTGAGAAAATGCTGATCTTAGTACATATTTTTTTTAGAAGCATAAAATTTTTCCCATTCGGGGACTTCAATAATCAAGAGAGGCTTTTCAAAGTTAAAAATTATTACAAATAAAAATGCAAAATCAGGACCCAAAAGAAATACATTTAATTGAATAATTAAACTTAAATGAACAATCTAATTTATAGTCTTATTCTCATATTAGCTTACATAAAGAATGTTTGCAAGAAAATGCTTGGTACAGTTAGATTGATAGGAAGCATCTTACACTTAAGTTTTGTTTCTCTAGTTAATAGATTTGAAATTAGGCAAAAAAAAAAAAAAAGTTTGAAAGTTTATTTTCTCATTACTCCAAAAAGATTTATTTGTGGTTTCATGTAGTTCTTATTAGGTTCATTTAACTATTTTGAATTCCCAATTTTCTAATTAGAAAATGTTGGTTAGATTTACTTGAAATTTCTCTATATTAATGCCAAAGATTAGTTTTAAGTTCAAAATCCAAATATATTTTAAATTTCAGGGTAGGTAGCTCAAAAAGAAAGGAAAATCAAAAGAAATAAAGAAACAAGAAAGAAGGGAGGGAGAAGAAAGAAACAAAGTAAGTCCCAGGAATCAACTCGATTGAAAAGAAAATAAAGTTTTGAGTTTAATAGCTATACACTGAGAGTCTCTGATCTTTGGTGTTCCTTTCATATTTCTGAGCCTGTTTATACTTTGGTACCCTCGCAACTAAAATTGTTAGAAGAGGGCCTAGACTTTTGTAAATTATTTGAAAAAATTTTAAACAAAAAAGAATAGAGTAGCACTCTTTAAGAAAAAAAAAAAACGAACTTCTGAAATAAAAATTCAAAGAAAATATTTAATCTCAGTATTTATTTATAAATCTTAACTTGCTATTTATAGAGCAGATTTCCCTCACTAAAATATTTTATTATCCTTATAATGAGTCTTGGCCTTATTCCAGGAATCAGAAAACATTTTAGTTGTACTTAGATAAAATTATTTTCTTCCTAACTTTGGAAGAGCACAAGACTGAACACTGAAGGATGTTTCAAAAATTTTAATTCATGGCACTTTGATATGTTATTACATAACATAATTAACATCAGCCAAATGACTATAAATTTTTTTTAATATTGTTGCATCTGCATTATTTCAAATGACAGCCATGAAATGGTTCAGGGCTATAGCCACAACCTTTTTTTTTTTTTTTTTTGGTCTTTTTTTTTCGTTTTTTATCGGTACCAGGGATCGAACTCACGACTGCCTGCTTGCAAGGCAGGCGCTTATGCCGCTGAGCTAAATCCCCAGCCCCGTCAACCTTTAATTGTGATAATACAAAGTGAACTTATTTATATCCACTATGAACAAGCAGGTTGTAAATTGAGCTCACTATTGATTTACTGGGCTCACATGTCTATTACTTATTCATTCATATATTCCACTAAGATTTCTCTAACAACTAGTATTTGTCAAGCATCTGATTCTGTGTTGCCAACAGGTTGCTGAAAAACACGCAAACATTCCCTCAAGGGAGTTTCTGGGGGAGATTTCAGGGTGCCCTCTTCCGGAGAACACCGGGGAGTACAGCCTCCTCTCATCCGCAGGACAGCAATCCTTCTCTGGATTTTAGGCAATTAGGTGGACCCATATCACTTGGTATATAGTTGGAGAACTATAGAATAATTCAAGGGTTTAACCTGTCTATGAGCCACAATGAACCTGGATACTATGAAATTAGAGGTGCCAATGTGGGAAAAGTATGCTTCTGTGGGGAATAAGTGGTACAAAAGCCAGGAACATGTACTTAACCTTCATCCTTCTCTTGAGTCTGGTTGGACATTGGCAGAACAGTAAGTATAGAAACTCTATTGATGAGTTGGAGCAAAGCCTGGGGTTCCTGGTGCCTGTTGAGAAGAAGCCTATGCCATCTGCCTCTAAGTGCAAGATGGGAGCAGCGAGTAAATAGAATCACAGGATGCATATGGCGGAGCTGCGTGCCCCTCTGCCTAGACATTCATAGCCAGAAACTTCTGGGCATTACTAAAGATATGCCTACACTTCTACTCAATCAGGTTTTGCACCTCTAACTGGAATCTAATAGAGGATTAATAAATGAACTGGTAATGAATGAACTGGTACTGAGTTCCTCGGTTTCCACTTTGCTACACATATGATATACTAGTGCAGAAGAATATAAAGTCTTTTCTTAGTCATTACAGATTTCTTGGGATTGTAAATTTCTAGAAATTAAGACAACCTTTTTTTAATGCAAAGCTATTTATTCCTTTTCAGCCACTGTTCTTTCCCTTTGAACTCTGGCTGATATCTGTAACCTGGGATGAGAATATTTTGATCTACACCTCCCTCCTCTCTTTGACCTTTTTCTTCCTCCTTTCTCATCATCTCAAAGTCAAATAATCACAGAGAAAAGAATTCAAAATGGAGTTGTAGAGTCCTATTGTCACTAGCCATCGATTGCAAGAAAATGTGGACTTGCTTTCTATAATGGCCCACGGATTTTGCAGAATAGACACTTTGGGTTCTTTTTCTTTTTTAAACCTGGCTGAGAATTGAAGTCTACATTGTTTTCCATTGGTAAAGCTCTGAAAAATACCTGAGCCTAATTGTAATTCTAATCACGACACTTCTGTTTAATTTAGATAAAATGAAAAACAAAATCTTATTTAGAAATTTCCTCATCATATACAGAAGTGAGGACATGCAAAAACAAGTGTGGAGTACTTCCACACACAACCCATGCTGATTAATTTGAAACAAATCTCTGTGCAATATATAAAAGCATCATAATTATACCTAAAAGTGGATAACAGTTCATTAATATCATCAGACACATTTGGTGTTCACATTTCTCCAATAAGCTTCAAATTATTTCCTACACTGTGTTTGCAAAGGAATGAAATAAATTCCATATGTTAAGATTGGTGAAATCCATCTCTTAATTTCTTTCACTAATCTGTAGGTTTTCCCTTTATCCTTCCTTGCAATTATTTTTATTGTGGTAACAAATTTCTTAACCCTGTGGATTCTTACAGAGTCCATGTGACTGTGGAATTCACTCTTGAAACATGTTTGTCTGCCTTTTGTATTTTCTGTAAATTGGTAGTTAAATCTATTTTGATGAAACTCAGATTTAGTTTTTTCTTTGAACAAGAAAGGGTGTTTTGCTCTTATTAGGAGAATCGAAGCCTCCGGTTTGTGTCTTTTCTAATCAAAGTACAATTCTCTGAAGAGAATCCCCAGATCTATGACTTTCTTAGATGTTGCAAAATGAGAAAATTCAAAGTTTTCATTTATGTTTCATTTAGTAGCTTGAAAACTTATTATTTAAAAACTTCTAAGTAAAGAAACCCTGGCCAAATCTTGAGTTACCCTTGATATAGGGGAAACAAACTCCCAACTTACTAGATAACTGGTATGAGTTTGTAGTCTCTAAAATCAAAGGATGAATTTTAGGAACAATGGAGGTTGAGAGCAGAATATATTGAGAGAAAGCAAGCTTCTGTCTGAGACAGAGACAGAAGGGGTCTTGAGTGGGTTGCCAAAAACTTTGTCTTTTCTAGGCACTTTCATAGAATAAAACCACAAAGTGAGGCAGATCTAAGGTGGGGAAACATGGGAACTCACAAGGTGGGCGTGAGATGTGATAGAACTACAGCCAACCAATCAGAGTAATTGCTCAAGTAAAACTGATTAAATCAGGGACATGGGGAAGTGAGCCTCAGAGAGCGACAGAAGTGTCCCTGAGTGGGTTGCCAAAGATTCTGTCTTTTCTAGGCACTTTTATAGAGTAAAACCACAAAATGGAGCAGGTCAAAGGTGAGGAAAACATGGGAACTCACAAGGTGGGCGTGAGATGGGACAAAACTGTGGTCAATCAATAAGATTAATTGCACAGGTAAAATTGATTAAATTGGGGACAAATGGGGAAGTGAGTCATGTAGCAAGCAGTTATGCACATAGATCAGTGGCTGTCCCCATAGAGGGCTGGGTTGGTGACTCCCGGCTTCCTCAAGGTGACACAGACCTATTTGTTATATTTGTTTTATCTTTTGCTTTGAGGTCTGGCCCTTAGTGGAGGTGTCTGTTTCCCCTACATTTACAAGGTATCTAGTCTTCTGCACTGGCTCCCTCAAGGGCCCAGCCCCGCCTGACTGCCTAGAATATTTTTATCTACTCAACTGCCTGTAACACTAGTACTGTATTGCTTCTAAATCATATTTCTGTACTTAAATGTCATGCTTATTATATTTATTTTATATTAATAGCTTATGTATGTGACCTCTGAATAGCACAATTGAACATAATTATGGTATTATTCTGCATCAAACAATTTTAAAACTAAGAGTCTTGCATACGTAAAGCTGAGCAGTCCTCTTCCCAAATGCTTTAAGTCCTTCTGCCTCATGCTGACAACAGCATAACATTTCAGTAGATTAAAAGTTGCTCTTTAATACTGTTACAGGCAGCTGAGTAAGATAAAAATATTGTAAGCAGTAGATGGGGCTGGGCCCTTGAAGAAGCCAGTGCAGAAGACCTTGGAACTATGGAGGAGACAGACACCTCTGCTGTCGGCCAGACCTCAAGACAAAAGATAAAACGAATTTACTCACATACTTCCTAAGGATAAACATCAGGATTGATGTGCCAAACAGATTTCTGTCACACTGAGGAAGTCAGGAGCCACTAACCCAAACCCCTAGGGAAGTCCCTGCTCTGTAAGCATCACCTCATGACTCACTTTCCCTTTGTCCTCAAATTAATCAATTTTACCTGAGCAATTCATCTTAGTGGTTGACCACAGTTGTGTTCCACCTCATGCCTATCTTGTAAGTTCCCATTTTTTTCCCCATCATGGACCCATCACACTTTGGGGTTATGCTGTATAAAATCCCTAGAAAAGACAAGGTCCTTGGCAAGCCACTCGGGATCCCTTCTGTCTCTCTCTCTCTCTCTCAGACAAAAGCTTTGTTTTTCTCAATGAATGTATTTTACTTTTAATCTCTGTTGTTTCTAAAATTCATTCTTGAAGTTTAGAGAACACAAACTTGTATGAGACATCTGGTAGGTCGAGTGTTTCTTCCTCCTGTATCCATAACATGCTCCTTTGAGTCGCTATTTCCAACATACTTAAGTTTCTCAATATCTACCAAACTGTAGTTTCTGAGGTGCTCTTTACTTTGAGTCCTGTCTCAGAAGGCAGTGGCAATGTACAGTTTTCATGCCCTCACAAATGTCACTCAACACTCAAGCAAAGCTGCCTTTTTTGTAAGATTTGCAGTAATAATTGATGTCGAGGTCAGGCAGCTGTTCTCATGAATATCTTCCTTGGATACGTTCAGCAAGTGTCTAATATCTCTCTCAAATTCAACATGGACCTGGAACATTGTGATCTCATCTATTAATTAAAGGCACACAGAGCTTGGGACCTGCTGCTCTGAGGAATTCCAGACCATCAAGGGCTCTTATGAATAGCTAGCCCACGCAGCAATACTGGCCAAACTTTCCATTCCTAGGGTGCATATTCATCTGATTTTGACTCATTTAAGGAGGACAGAATGCACTAAATTATAGATTTTTCTCTCTCTCCTTTTCATAATATTTCATGTTCATCACAATTGTGTAAGCACAGGAGGCAGAGCACAAACAATGCAAGATATGTTAATTCCACTGTGGGAAGCAGAGATTAATGTGGTGTTCCTAATGTCGTATCTTTTGTTTTGGATCAAGCTGAGATGTTTCTACCTTTTTTCCTGCACTCTTGTTTCAAAGACTCTCAAACTTTTGTTTCCCAAACTTAGGCTCAGAATTTTCATTGCCAGTTCAACATCTGCTATCAGATTTTATGTTTCTTCAAACTGAACATAGCCGAAGTCAGTGTCATCAACTTTTTCCAGAGTCTTAAAAGTCCATCCTTCTCCTAATCACTGCATTTATTCAGTGCCTAAGACTCTCCCTCCCTCAGAGTCATCCTTATCTCTTTTTGTTCCCCTCATGTTCAAAGAGTTTCTCACTTGTGCTTCTGAAATGCCTCTGATTTTTCTCACTTAAAACTTCCCAAGCATTCAATCCTTTGCGCATATTGAAATCCTCCACCAGCATGCTCACTGGATGGGGAGACTTACAAAGACAAGGCCTGCTGTTTTCTTGTTCTTGGCTGGATTTCTAACATAGAAAGCTATATCTTGGACACCCAAAATTGTTTCTTTAATGTCTTGCACACTGTACAAATTTCCCTTTCACGCTGTGGCATGCAGAAGACCTTCCCAGCCCAGTGTTCATGATTTAACTCTGTTCTGCTGCTTAAAGTTCTTCAAGATCCAAGTCTCAGGATGAATAAAAATGCTAAACTAATTGCCGGAACAAGCAATTGGTAACCTGAATTTTTCTTTTTCTTTCATTTATTGCCACAAAAGGCAAGAAATTTCATACTCCATTGCTCAGACATGGCAGAAAAGAAAAAAAGAATGAACATTGTGATGTCATTTGGACTGCTTCACAGAGATGATTCAGTTTTAATTTGGAACTAATCCAGGAGTGGTAAAAGTGCCAACTCTTTTTTCATGGCTTCGAAATAGCAGAAGTGCTAGGATATTGAATGATTTAATGGCTCAAACTTAGCATTTAATCAGAAGAAACCATGGCCAATATTGAGGTTTGCATATTTACAGACAGTAGGCTCAACACATGTATTTATTAAGTTATTTCGGAGTGCCTCTTTCCCTTTTTCTGGAAACAGAGGCCAAGTAAAGGGAGCTGCGGGGAGGAAGATGCTTAGGCACAGGTGCTGATTAATTAGTCGTGCTTTTGATGAGCTAGAAACAGAAACTGAAAATGGGGCAATTTTCTGTGAAGAGCTGGCTTCACAAATGTGCAGAGAAAACAGGTAGCTATTTACTGTGTGGTCAGAAGTGTCAGGAAGGACTCTGTCCACTAAGTGTCAACTAACTAATACATGAACTTTGAAATTCACAACACACCACTTTCTTATAAGAATAAGAAAGTTTCCTTTCTTATTCAAGTGCACTAACAACACATTGTGCCTTTAAAGTCATTTATACCTTCAGGGTGATTGCATTTCCAGGCTTTTTGTTGGAGATGAGCACCCTGAGGAGCACCTTAGGGAGACGGGATACCCCAGTTGGCATCATGGTGAAGTGCAAGACAAGTTCAAAGAGCTACTGACTTTCCACTCATTGATTCAATAAGTAACGAAATGCAGGGTGGTGTTTTTGAGCAATGTTTCTGCATAGACCAGATGTAAATTACTATACTTCATATAAGTATTTCTTACAGTAAAACCCAAGAGCTGTGGAATTTGGAAAGAATGAAGAGCTATATCTGAACCAGGACCCTAGGATAAGTATTCTATTCAATCTGCTTCCCACTGGACACACACCAAAGTTTTCTTTTCAACCAGCAACTAGCAGGGCTCAACCTTGCCTTTTATTTTAATTGACAAAATTGTATATGTATTTATTTAAGAGGGACAAAGTAGAGTTATAATTTTTAATATAATATGGAGTGATTAAATCAAGTTAGTTGACATCCATCACCTCAAATATTTAATTTATTTGAAATTTACTCAATGAAATTCAAACACACTATTCCCACAGGCTCTAATCACTATATTTCTACTCTCTGCTTCTGCAAGTTCAGTTGTTTTAAATTTCACATAAATGGTTGTATCAGCATTTATCTTTTTGTTTGGGCTATTAAAATTGCTTTTAGGGTCCATAGTGTTTGTGTAAGTATGTGTGTGCAAGACAGTGATCATTTCTTCACACATCCATTCACCATACATTTGTACCACAAGTGCTAAGTGTCAATAGGTGCTTAGACATGAGATTTCATTGCTTTCTAAGACTCTTCTGTTCAACTTTTAAACCATCTGTAACCCAGGTGTTATGGATTAAAAACTGGTGGTCAGTTTAATGCCAGCTGGATTATATCAGCATGGTGCTGAGCATAGATATACCACGTTGAGGAAAGTTGCCAGCATATATGGAGATGTGGAGAAGGAGAACACAGGCATTGAGGAATTGAGGCACTGTGGCATTGTGGCATTGTGGGTTCTCCTGCGTGTTGCTGTTTGAGCTGTTGGTTCTCCTGGAGAAGCTCTGGTCCTCACATTGAGCCTTGTTTCCTGGCTCTGGAGGGGAACATGTGTGCTGCTTGCTCCCCAGTATGAACTTCTCACTCTAGTTTCCTGGCATGTGCTCAACTGTGCTTATTGTCGAAGGAGCTCGAGGCCTCCATATTCCTGAGGATGGCTGTGGTGCTTTTCAGGACAGCCCTGGTCTTTGTTGTGAGTGTGCCTTCTCGGATCCAGTGTAGAACCCTCAACCTACCAGCACAGCTCCTTCACCCCACTGGCATAGGCTTTCTGGCTTCCACCACTTACTTTGGGCCTTCCTAGGACGGATCCGTAAAAGAAACTGGTGTGAGTCCTTCTTGTGGGCTCTAGACCTCCAGTTGGACTCGTGGGAGGCATTGTCATGAGCTCTGGGTTTTCATCGGGACTTATGTGGGACATTGCTGTGGGACTCAGGGCTTTAGCTAAATATTCTATATCTTTGGTGTTGCAGATAGATTTCCTGTGTTTTCTTGTGTTACCTCTGGGTGACCACCATAAAACAATATTATGAACTCCATGTCCTGATTCTAATTGTTCTCATCACTGAACAGTACTCTAAAAATGTGTGTGTGTGGTATTGTGAGAATGAAAAAAAATACAGTCAGACAATCAGATCAGCCAGGGTTTTATCACATCACTAAAGAAGTAATCAGATTATTTAGAAACTTCTATGTTACAGATTTTGGATTTTCTCCCCCATGATCAAAGAATACTAATGAAAAGATTTTAAGCAGGAGAATAAGACAGTATTTGGTTTTTACAAAGAACAATTTGGTCGCTGAGCAAAGTCTGAACTGGAAAAGCAAGAGGGGCTTGTTATGGTCTAATTAGGTGGCTACTGAGGATTTCAGGCAGTGATGATGTTAATGGTTCTAGCAGCTTTGGGAAGAGGTGGGTTGATGTGTGAGGCAGCTGGAATTGTGGGCTCCAGACTGGAGCTTGCCTGGAGGCAGCAGTAATGACAAGAGGGAGGGAAGGCCCGCCTCTTGGTTTTTGTAAGTGGGTGAGTGGACCACCTCCCTTTCTACAGAAGGAGGACAAAGCAGGGCTTGAGAGCAGTTCCCATGTACATCTTTCTTTCTCTTTGGATAAGAAAGTATATGTGATGCATAAAGAATATACTTCTCATGGGCTATGGTATGTAATAACACATACATATCATATCTTGATCTTTGTGCTTCCCCCTCCCCACATCGTCCATCTCCTCCATCTGCACCTCCACCTCCTGTCTCCTCCCCCTCTACAGCCTCTTCCCATATCTACAGCATCTATCTCCCTGCTTTTTATCATCTTGCTTTTATCTTACTCTTTAAATTATTTGAACTTTTAAATTATTTATACTTTTGCACATATTACTTAACTTTCTGTGTCAGATTTATATCACTTAGTATTTGGGTCTCAGGTTGCATCCATGTTCCTACAAATGACTCGAGTTTATCCTTCCTTACGGCTGAGCACATCTATCCAGGCATGGAGTCTGAGGCACCAATGGGGCAAATAAACAGCAAATCTGAACGGACCTCCCTCGGCATGAGGGAGCCACCAAGCCACTGAGGGAAGCAGGTCATTCTATTGATTGTTTCTTCTTAGACCTTTTAGAGGCCCATTGTCTCTGTTTGTGGTTAGAACCCATTTGAATGTACTCCCTTAATTTAGTCAGACAGCTTTGAACCTTTTTCTCATTGTTGCAGGTGGAGACCACACCAGACTCCTCTGGGAATCTCTGGAAGCCATGATCTTCTCCCTAGGGAAATGCACGCTGGGCTCACAGGTGAGTGTTGTATACGTTTATTGCACTTGTTAGTGAATGAGTGGGATGTCCAAGGACAGTTTGTCATACCTGGAACTGTGGTGTTATGTGTGCTGGTGCCTTTGCTATTCCTAAACTGCATCTGTATTCTGACAGTATCATGAGGTTACGTGTGAAATTTCCCACTGTGGCCTGAGGTCAGTGCACAAAACGTTCACATTCTTGATCACACTAGATTTCAGATTTTGATTAGGGAAGTTTAACCTACACTTACTTTGGAGAGGTGTTGATAGTATTACATGACAACAATACAGTGTCTGCCACGTAAAATGATTTGTATCATTGTCAACTTTGCGTTATGACCTCACATGCAATCCCAGTGTGAGATTCTATTAGTATGGAAGACTAGTTAGTGAGCATGAGCCACCGCAGCAGGGGACGTTGAACATATTATCTGTGGTTACTAGTGAAACAGAAGCAGTTTTTGTGCACAATGACTGAAAAACATGTTTCCAGAGATCTTTTCATATTAATTATTGGTAATAGCATATTTTTCCTACAATTTAATTTTTACCTACTCTTGTGTATTTACCTTACATAATACGTCTCAAGGAAGGCATATAGAAATGTATGCCTTTTCCTCTTGGGAACTTCATGATAGGTTGAGTGTTTTATTTTCACTTCATTTAAATATTTGATTTTTAAACTAAGTTTATTGCCACACTTTAGATATACATCATGATCAGATTCATTGTAGGGAATTCATACTCGTATGTGACGCATTCTGTCTCCTTTTTTCCCAGTTTCCTCTGCTCCCTTCACCCCTCTTCCCCTCCCTATTTACAAAAGTTTATTTCCATTTTATTCTTTAATCATTTTTTCTCTTCTCTTCCTTTCCCTCTTCCTCTACCCTGTTTTTTTTTTTTTTTTTATTCCTTTTGAACAATTTCTTCCTATTTCATAGTAGCCGTTGTGCATTCTTTTGACCTTTGGACCGAGTTTAGATAATCCATTGTTTAGTCCCAGGAATTATTTTCTTGAATTCTCTACCTTTCTCTACTTTTCTGTAGCTGTTCACAGCTTTTAGTTTCTCAATGATTGTTTTGAGGAGGAATTGAGTTTTCTTTCCTTTTCTCTTTTCTTTCATCTTCCCTTCTTTATATGTTAGTTTTCTAGCACCATAATGAAATACATGAGATAACTAAGTTATAAAAGGAAAACGTTTATTTCTCATTATGGTTATCTATATTCAGGTCCTGGATTGGGCAGATCCATTGCTTTGGGCCTCTAGTGAGGCTGTCCTACAGCAATGGTGGGATCTTTATGACAGAGTAAACTAACCTTGTGACCAACAGCAAAAAGAGTTGGTGGAGGAACTCAGCTCCCAGTCCCTTTGAGTACCCCAGAAGCCTAAGGGCCTCCCCATGGCCCAGTTCCTTAAAATGCCACTGTCTCCCAATAGCGCCACCTTAGGGACAAAGCTTTTAGAGTAATTTCAACTCTCAGGAAGTCAGAGATCTTTGGACACATGTGCATAGTTTAACATACTCATAAAAAATTTGGTTTTAATTTCAATCAATAATTTGCATGCTTTTTGATGGCTGTTTTTCTTTCCAATGTTATTATAAAGAATAAGTTTTCCTTTTGCATAGAGAATCTCCAAATGCTATCAGGAATATCAATTATACTTGGTCAACACTCTGATCCATGAGTATGATCTGAAAAAAATAAAGAGAAATAACACAAAGCCAAGCAATAGGAGCAAAGATGAATATTCCTGCAGCTCATATTGAAAGGCAAACCCAACCAACAGGCTTGTGCATGATGCTCTGTGCCACTGGAGCTCTGGGAGACACTGTACCTCCAAAGTTGGGGTAGGATCCTGGAGTATGGGGCTTCAGCCATGTGTGCTACCATGTCAGTAGACACCACTGATGGGCCAGGGCTTTTGGCATGTTCTTAACACAAGTGGCACACTTTTTCATTATTTCTAATTTGCTTTGATAATTGGATTGAAGAACTAAATACAAAACTTTTGTTCATTAAACTCCAACATTTTTGGAAAGATTTACACATGTGTATGGAGAAACAGAAAGAGAGAGAGAGAGAGAGAGAGAGAGAGAGAGAGAGTGAGAGAGAGAGAGAGAGAGAGAGAGAGAGAGAGAGAGACTGAGAGAGCTTCATTGGCTTAGACCATGTAGTTTGTCAATGTTATAAACTGTGTGCTTTTTTTTTCCTTTCCCATTCTTTTCCTTCTATGATGAGAAATCTGAAGGTCAGAGAGATTTTGTGGGGCTCAAGAAAAGACTCAGCCAGTCAGCTAGAACAAAACTCCATGAGACTCCAGAGCCTTCCAGTATTACCTGGGCGGTCAGGTGCGAGGCAGTGTTACTTGGGAACCTGGACCAATTCTTGATACGTTGTGAGCTAGCCATGGGTACAGAGGTGTCAAACTCACCTTTTTCCCTTGACCTCCATACCCTTTAAGTTCTAACTCTCCTTCTCTGATCAGAACAAACATTTATGCGTACTCAGTACATGCCAGGGATACTGTGAAAGTTCCTTACCTCGTGGTCTTTCAACTTTATCACAAACCTCCAAGCAATGAGCTGTTTTAGCTTTACTCTACACCCAAGGGAGGTAGAGCAGAGTGGGTGAGTGTCCTTCTGCCATGAATGGCCAGTCAAGGTGGGAGCACGAGCTTCTGGCTTCCCAGTTCTAAAGTACTCCAGATACCTTCTCCAGTCTCCTCTTCTCATCCTCTTTTACAATGGTGTTTGTGGCTGTCTCACCCATGACTTTGCCTGCCCTCTCCAGCAGCACTCATGTTCAGTAAATGAGTCTGCCCTGCTGTTTCAGGGTCTTGGGTGCCTTGAGCCAATCTGACTTGCTATTCTACAATGATAGTACAAACAAACAGGAGGAAATCAGGGCTAAGAGAGAATTTGGGGAGGAATAATATACTCATCTGGCACTCAATTTTATTCAGCTTTCACCAGGTACAAACTATTGCTGCAGCCAACTGTTAGAGGGGAATACAAAATGATTCACAAGTCTCACACCTCAAGGAAAATAGAATTTACTAGCAACAATAGAGTACAGAGTTGTTTCATTTTTTTACTTTATTTTTTGGTGCTGGGGATTGAATACAGGCCCCTGAATGTGCTAAGCAAGAATCTTCCACTGAACTACACCCCAGCCCTTAGAATTCTGCTTTTTGATGATAAGAATCAAAAATATTCAAAGCAGATTGATCATTTGCAACTAGCAGAGGAGGTTGGGAAATGCTTGGATGGATTTAATGTTCAAACGGATTATTAAGCATTCACAGGCATCCATACCTAGTGGGGAGCTGAGCAGGCAGCTGGGCAGAGAAGGTCCCAACCAGCTCCTTTGTTTGGTTCTCAGAATACTGCTGAGTTGCTGCAGATACCTCAGACTTACACAGATCATCATCCTCTAGGCTTGGCTTTGGATACCACAATTTATTGTCCAAAGGAGTTGGGAGCATATGCTTCTCAACTGAGACACCCAGAAACAGAATCATATTTGGAGTGAAGTTTGAAACATAGTCTAAAACTTTGGTAAAAGTTTAAGGAATATTCCATGTCTTTCTTTTTACATTTTCAGAGCATTACCCAGAGTATAACATTTGTCATTATAATCTGCAGCATTACGACAGAGATCACGGTTAGTCACCGTTCTGAGGGTACTTGTGAAATAAAACTTAACCCTGGGAGATCACTGAAAAAAATACAGTGAAGAGGCCTTTTATGTGGCCTGATTTTTAAGAGCACTATTGAGAACTTTAAATACTTTTAAAAACCTTTTGTAATTCTGAAAAACTTTACTGCTTTTCATTAAAAAGCAAAAAGGATTAAAACATTCTGTTTATTCTGAACAAGTTATCTTAGAACATTTAAAATATGCTTTCATATCGTTTGGCCAGGCTTCAGAATGCATTTGAGAATGCTCAGAGACTGCCATATATGTTGTGACTTACTGGATTTTTACCATTTTATACCATTAAACAAAATTTGTGGGGGTTTATTGATTTTATCTATGTTTCTGCTTGGGTGCAGTTGACCAAACCTGTATGGAGCTATTTTATGCTCAATGAAACTATTGACTTAGTTATAGCAACTGAGTCTTGGTTAATTGTAGATGGATAACTATTTCATATAGGGCAGATCAATCAAGCTTTGTATCTCAATTCTGTCTCTCTCACTTCTGTTTTCTAACCATAAATTCTCTGTGATATTTTCAGAACCTGTCCTGATTTGGAGGGCTCCTTCATTCAAAGTTATCAATAGAAACTTTGTAAAGTCAATAAGACTTTGTAGTTTTGTCTTTTTGCAATTCAATTATCTTCACTACCTGCATTCTCCATTTAACTTTCTATGCTTTTAATTACCTAAGGTTTACCAAGGTCCAAAATATTATTTGGAAAATTTCAGAAATAAGGAATTTATAAATTTCAAGTGACTTTTATTACAGTATGTTGCTATAATTACCTATTTTATGAGTAGTTACTGTTAATCTCCACTATGGTTTAGATCTGAGATATTCCTCAAAGTCTCATATATTCAGAGGTGTTTGAATTATGGGGGAATGCTAAGCCTCAGCTGATTAATCCATTGAAGAGTTCATAGCTGCATGTTTTGATGGGAGGTAAATCCTGGTCAGAAGAGGTAGGTCTTTGGAGGCATGACCTGGAAAGGCGGATTCTTGTCCCCGGCTCTTCTGCCATTTTCTCTCTCTGTCTGCTTCCTGGTTGCCATGTATTGAACATTTTCCCTCTGCCATGTCTTTCCACTGTGCCATCTCTGCCTAGAAGCCACAGAATGTCTTATGAATTGAACCTTCTAAAAGCATGAACCAAAATAAAACTCTTCTCCCTTAACTCGGGTTATATATTTTGTTTTAGAGGTGGGAAAATGAGTAAAAAAATCTCTGTATCTGATTTATAAAATAAACTTTATCAGATGTATGTGCAGAAAAAAATGTAGTCTATCTTAGTTTCAGGATGATTCAGTTTCTAGCATTGACTGTGGCACTAGAAATGTGTCTTCCACAGAGAAGAAGGAGACTGTAATACTTTGTATGACTCTGTTGGATTAAAATACTATTGCAGCTGGTCACAAGGTTATACATTGAAGAAGAAAACATGTATTCTCCTTCTTGGGCTTTCCGTTGGATGGAAATGCAGTATATGATCCAAATGTACAGCTTCCTCACTTGTGTCTATTTCCATCTCATTGTATTATTTTTGGTTAACAGTTGAAGTGCAACCACACTTTGCTGCTCTGCATTTTGTTCAGACCTCTGAAAAGCAGAAAGCACCAGCTCCTTTCTTAGCTGCTATAGTTTGGATCTGGAGCACCCCACAAGACCTATGTGTCAAAAACTTGGCTAATGTGCTGTGGTACTACTGGAAGGTGGTGAGACCTTTAAAAGATGGGGTCTAGTGACAGGAAGTTACATCACCATCACCAGGGTGCAGTGCTCTCTCTCTCTCTCTCTCTCTCTCTCTCTCTCTCTCTCTCTCTCTCTCTCTCTACTTTCCAGGTAGCATGAAGTGAACAGACCTCCTCAAAAACATCACATGCTTCCACCATGATATACTGACAAGCCCAAAGCAACAGGAACAAGCAACCGTGTACTAAAACCTCCAAAGCTATGAACAACAATAAATCTTTCAGTGTCTCAAGTTTATGTATATCAGCCACTTATCACAGTTATAGAAAGCTTACGCAACTGCCTTGATTCCAGCTCTACAACTTTCATTTTGGATGGATATAAGGGTATTTTACCTAGGCAGTGGATTTCGTTCCTTCTGCTCAGCCCTGTGCACCAGTATCTAGGGACTGAAGCCTGTTTGTATCATGGCATGGAAAAATGTCCTAGTTTCTTTTTCTCATTGCTAAGACAAAATAACCAAGACTCACAAATTAGAAAAGGCAAGGTTTATTTCAGCTCAGTCTGTAGAGGTTTCAGCTCACAGTCAGCTTCAAGGCACTTGGACATGACAGAGGAGAAACAGTCCTCAGCCAGGTGGACAGGAATCAGCAGGCAGCAGGCGGCGGCAGCAGCAGCAAACCTGCTTCCCCATGCTTCCTTTTTGTTCCTTCCAAACCATAAGCATGTGGACCCAACACAGGATGGGGAGTCCATTACGGAAACCCAAAACTCTGCTAACTCATTTAGCTACCCCATGCCTTTAATCCTAGTATCACACATTCTAGAGCTGACCACCACCAAACCACTCACCTGTGAGTGCATGAAGCTTTGGAGGAACATGTAGATGCAACAACAACAGATAGTAGACATATAGAGAGTAACATCTAGATAGTAACAACAACAACAGCAACACTCTGTTTTTGTTTTTGTTTTTTGAAACAGGGTTTCTCTATTAGCCCAGATTGGACTCGAACTTGCAGCAGTCCTCTTGCTTCTGCCTCCCATATGCTAGGATTACAGGGGTGTGTCACAACACCCAACCTTCCCTGTTTTAATAAAAGCACAAGTAGGCAGCTATAAGCTGATATAGCTTGAAATATTTTATTTAACTATTATTAAAATGATTTTATTTGGAGTAAATATTATTCATAAAATTAACAAAATAATAGATAATTTAAAAAGTTCAATGCATGTACTGCTTATATAATCAACATATTCAACAGTGGTTCAGAAAGCACTGGGAATATACCTCAGTGGCATAAGCACTTGCCTGGAAAGTGCAAGGTGGTGAGTTCGATTTCTGCTACCAAAAGAAGAAAACAACAAAACAATAGTTAGGAAAAAAAATTTTAGCATTCACTTGCTTTTAAGAGTGCAACAAAATGTTAGGATCTCTGTGAACTGGGTGGCTATTGTTTTATATATGGTCATTGGAAATAGCTTTTATAAACATAGTGTTTATTAAATTCTACTTTTTAAAGATGAGGTTGCAGCTGAGAGGTAGAGCACTTACCTAGCACATGCAAGGGCCTGAGTTCAATCACCAGCACCACAAAAAAACAAAAAAAATTTTTTGATTGACACTCTTTTGCAGTATTGGGGTAAAACCCATGTCATCAAACATGTCAGGCAAGTATGCTACCACTGAACTACATCCCCAGTTCTTTGTTCTTCCCTGCCTCTGTTCCTCCTGATGTGGAGAGTTGATTAGAAAATTATCAAATGCAGTTATGTAAAAACAAACTGGGCTACTTCTTTTCTTTTTTTCTTGCCTTTGTGTCTTCTTCTTTTGCCCAGGGCAATAATGACTGGCAATAACTGGTGTATTGTGGACGCAAGTTGAAATTGTAGGATGAAACTAGATGCTAACAACAATCATAATTGTGCATGTCTGTAATTCCAGCACTTGAGAGACTGAGGCAGGAAGACCACAAGTTTCAGAACATCCCAGGCTACACAGTGAACTGAAAGCCAGTCTGAACTACAGTGCGGTGTGGTCTCAAAAAACAAAACAGAGCCACAAATTAGATGATAAGAAAAAACAGCTATTTTACTTGGTAAGATATTTAGTAACAAAATAAACTGGGAAGTACAAAGATTTTGTATTAGAATTTCCTGAAAACTTTTTGAGTAAGAAGCAATCTGTGTCTAGTATCAGTGATGTTGCTTATCTTTCTGACAGTCCAATGATGAGCTGCCATGATTACTTTTTTATTTTACTAAATTTTAATGAGAAAGACAAGGAATCGGTCACAGAGATATCTGTACAATTTTATCTCAAAGACTGTAGGAAAATATTATTTCCTTCAAAGCTAACCAGGCTTGGGGAGAAAATGCTTGAGAAAGCAGTGTGTGACGGAGCCATTTCTTGGAGTCCTGTGTCACATCAGTGGTGAAATGTACAAGAGGAAGCTTGAAAGGAAGCACATTATTTGGTCTGAAGGGGGAGTGGCCAGACCAAAGAAAGCCTTCGGTTGTTCATATTTTTTTCCCTTCCATATATGTGAATGTGACTATTCAAATGTAGGAAAAAATTGGCTGGAAGAAAATATTCCCTCACCATGGGTTGAAGGGCGACTTTAAGAGAGTTGTTTTCCCTTTTCTCTAGGTTTATTCAACACAATAATAGCAGTTATCTTAACAATTCTCAGTGTATTTTCCTAGTATCACACATTCACACAAAGAGCACCGGTTTCTTCCCCTGTGCTGCTCCATCAGTTTTGAGATTGGGAAGTCTGGAGGCTGCAGGGAACCAAGTGCTCAAGACCCAATGCCTCAATAACTGGCTTTCAGGAGGAGAGAAAAAGCCTAGAGCAGGTAATTATGGGGGCTGTGAGCCCAGCCTGTTTCCCTACTTTCTCCTTTTATTTTACTGAATAAATATTGATGGTCATTTTGCACCTGCTACACACTTTTAATATACCACGGTAAGCAGGTTATATCTGATGGTCTTCAAAGGCCTCTGGTATGTCAGGGTTAGAGAGAGGAGAAAGGAAGCAATTTCTAGAAGCGAGGGTGCTAAGGATCATGGCAGGCTGGGGCAGTTGAGACCAGGGCACCAAGACCCAGTCCAAAGGACATGTGCAGCCAAGTGCAGCAGGTGGGCAGCCACAGCCTCAGAGCGGCGCATCCTGGCACTTCTGGCTCAACTCCTAAAGCATAGGTCAGTTCAGGGTCTGAGCCTCAGTAGCAGGTGGGCATTCCTTCATTGTGTGGTGAAGGAAATATGTTCAAGGGTTTAGAATCTATGGCTTAGAAAGACACGAAAGACATGAATTTCTGTGATAAAAGCACAGGGTTTAGTCTAGCACAAGTTGGAGAGATGATATAAGACAGCCTGGGAAAGAGACAAACAAGGGCAGAGAGTGACAAATGATTTGTATCATCTTAATTGCAAGAACAAGAAGGCCACTAGGTCAGCTGGTAGAACCCACACAGCATTGCATAATTTACTGTGTTACAAATGTCTGTACTGTTGCTTAATAGTCAATAGGATGAGGCCATTCTGGTCTAGTTAATTTCACTGGGAACAAAGGAGTTTTGGATTGATAGCTGCTGCAGAAGAAAATGAAATCATTAGGTTCAAATATACATTCTTGAGTAAAAGTTTAATTTCAATGCTTAAGACAGTGTCAGGTTCCTGCTGATGAGAGAGTATCTCTGCCAACTTGAGTGAATGCAACCTTTCAGGTCTGCTCCAGTTTAGCTGCTGGCATCAAGGGAACCCCAGAGTTCAGAAAATCAGGCTCTGAAAAGGCCTACAATCTGATGACAGGAGGACCTTCGATTGTCACAGCCTAACAACTTTCATCTGTTGCCCCATAATTGCAAAGACCAGGGAGACTGATGGGACCCATGTATGACATATTTAGGACCCTATGATAGGAAGCAATGCTAAAAATGGCAGCATGGCTGCAGGCAAGATGCTCATTGGTTGGTTTGTTCTCCATGTGGGCCTATCAGTAAGAGAGCAAAGAATTCTAGACATACAGAGATGGTCTTCCTGATCAGAAGCTGACAGATGGATGACAACCTTACAGGGTCAGTGCTGCCAGACATGTGGTTAGATAGTAATGGGCCTGCAGAACAAAAAGGAGGAGTGTGCAAATGGCATGCTATGCCAGTTTTAGTTAAATGAAGAAACAAAAGTCCTTTGTGTGTAATACATTATAACCATTTGTTAGGTTTCAGATCCACAGTGACTCCATAAAACAGTGACGTATTAAAGCTACACATCATGCACATTCGATCCCATACCCATCCACCTTGATGTTTATTTCCAGAAATAAGGCATGCATATTCCTAGGTGCCATGACCTATACCCCGAAGTGGGAGATTGTTTAAAGACCTTCCAACCTTAGGCTGAGACCTGATTTAGATTAGAATTTATCTTTCATAAATTTCTTTACTAAGTTCCTTATTAATGTCCCTGAGAGAACACTGGCAAGCTGAAAAGAACAAGAATGATATTTTGGAGATAACTGACATTCAAAAATAACCTCTGGGATTTAGCTCAGTGGTTCAAAGTCTGCCTGGCAAACTTGAAGTCTGGAATTTGATTCCCAGTACAAAAAAAACGCAGCCTCTAAGGGAAGTGTCAGTGAGCATATAAATGGTATAAATAAAATAATGTTAATCACTATGGTATCCTGAACCCCAGGAGTAACCTCCCTTTTCATGAAAATATATTCCAACTTCCACTGGAAGCAGAATCTTTTATGATTCTGCCAACCTTCCTGCGTAAAATATAGAACTTTGTATCTATATTATAGTAAATTCTATCTATATTCCTACATCGTTACCTGTGTGTCTTGACTGAATTCTTTCATCAAAGGCACACAGAACTGAGTACCACGAAGCAAGGGACCAGTTTCTCAGGGTGTTAGGACCTAGCTTCCTGGTGATTGCGGTGGCTGTGGTGATGGTGCTTTTGTATATGAGTGTTATTCAGATGGAATTCCCTATGCCTCTGAAATGGCTACCATGGTTTCTATCTATTAATTCTGCTCAGATTAGTGGTGAGCATAATTTGAATAAAAGAATTATATAATTTTCCATATATTGAAAAAAAAATCCTGTCAGACCTTCAGTCCTAATGTCTGCTGCATAAAATACAGTGACTGATCTTTTTTTCCCAGAATCAGAGAAGAGAAGGAGTCTTCCTTGGGGCAG
Organism: Cavia porcellus; assembly: GCF_034190915.1. Classification (NCBI taxonomy): domain Eukaryota; kingdom Metazoa; phylum Chordata; class Mammalia; order Rodentia; family Caviidae; genus Cavia; species Cavia porcellus. The sequence goes on along the minus strand of NW_026947494.1, from coordinate 73,386,584 downwards.
TTCCCAGAGGCTAAGGCAGCCCTGGACTCTGACAAAGATGCTTTTGGCTGGAGCTGAGACTGAAGTATACAAACCAGCACACATCCAAACTCAGTAGCTAGCTGTCTTCCAGAGTATGTTCTGACTCCTGATGCCTCCTCTGCAAGTGACACTGTAATTCTTAGGGCTGTCAGCAAAGCAAAATTTTAAGTAGCTCCAGCAGTCACAGGTCTTCCAACTGCCAGCAATCAGCTTCCCCAGCTCTTCAGAAACCCACCGCTGACTTAGCAAGCTAAATTCGGGAGATCTTGTTTCTGAGGCAGGTGGCATGAAAGGTGCTCTGGAGAAATCATGTGTGAACCTGAGATGACTCCTGCATTATGTCAAAGCTGCTGACAAGCCCAGATTGACACACGCTTAGCCCTGGAACTGAAACCCAGTTCTATGCTTATAGTCAGACCCTAGCTAAGAGGTGAGATGCAGACAATGGAAAATAAACCATTTTATTAGTAGAAAGGGAGATGCCTCAGTGGCCCATGAATTAAAAAATGCTTCCTACTTAGTAAATGATCTATCTCTAGGCTTTTGCTATCATGGAGACAGCACTCTAAACAGTCACTGAACCTACTCTTATAGCCCAAAATGATCCCCCAGCTCCCAACTTGAGTTTCAAAATTGGGGCAAAACTTGTTTTTTTTTTTTTTTTTTTTTTTTTTTTTTTTAAGCATCACTGATTTATTCTATCCTGGGCCCAGCAACACAGTGCAATTGGCATTTGCAAAAACTGTGTGTCCCCCTCAAAAGTTTCCCCCTCAAAAGTTTTTGTAAATATCACAGTTTACAAAGTAAGGGGTTATTGGCATGGATCAGGAAATATGCTAAGGAAATGTTTTCCTTAGCAGAGGACAGAGTAGTCTAGCAGTAATTAACAATCCTTTGTCAGCTTATTTTAGCACCACATCTGTTATTTGTAGAGGGCAACAATGATTAACATATCAATTAGGTTAGGTTCCCAGGGATTTACAGTTCTTTACAGAGGGGAGCATTGATTGACATAACAATTAGGTCACCCAGAGGAAAAAAAAATGCATACAAAACAGTATGGTGGTGTTACAGGTACTTAGGCATAACACAAACATAACGAGCTCTTTTTGCTAGTGTACAGCATTCCCCACTGATTTTAGTCAGTGACCAAATCATTGGCTCATGGAGTTTTCAGACATAGGTATCTGTTTTTAACCTTGCATCTTTCTTTATAGTTTGAACCCAATCTTTGACATAGTTTACCAACTTGTTTATAATACAAGGCTCAATAGAAGGATTAACAAAGGTCTTGCAGCTGCCATTATTAAAGCTGTTAACCAAAAGGAGAAAGAAAACCAGCATTTAAATTCACTATGTTCCATCATACAAGTAACAATTTAAAAAAAAACAGACAGAGGCCTCCTTGGGATCTCCATAAAGGAGAACACAAGATTATCAGTTATATTTGGCAATTTTAAGCTTTAAGAGTCCTTGGAGGGAACAACAGTCCTCTTATATGTAGGTTGATCGTCTAAGAAAGCTGGGACCTGCTTGAAGTGGAATGATGAATCCAGGCAGGCTTTCGGGCTACTTTGATAGTGGTTGGAGTGCTGAGGACTACAATGTAGGGACCTTTCTAATTGTGGGCTCAAGAGATATACAGTGATGCCACTTGATAAGGACTGGTGTCCCAGGCTCCACAGCAGGGCATTTGTCCTCACAATGGGCCACAGGCAGAGGATGGAAGTCAGAACTGGCTGAAGAGTCTGGGAGGGACTTACTAAGATCTTGATTAACTAAATAAGCTAATTTTTCCTCAGAAATCTTAGGGTAAGAGGAGGAGGTCTCCCATATAAAGCCTCAAAAGGGGTAATACCTGCAACATATGGGGTACATCATGCATGCAAAAGAGCAAAAAGAAGGAAACTCACCCAGTTTTTGCCAGTTTCCAAGGCCATCTTAGTTATTACTGTCTTTAAAGTCTGATTCATCCTTTCTACTTGTCCTGAACTTTGAGGCTGGTAAGCACAATGGAGTTTCCAATTGATCTGCAAAGCTTGGGTTAGCTTTTAAATTATTTGGGGTATAAAAGCCAGGCTATTGTTGGACATCATGGATAAAGGGAGGCCAAGTTGTGGGACAACCTCATATAAAAGCTTTTTGACTACTATCAGAGCTGACTCAGATTTCGTAGGAAAAGCTTCTATCCAGTGAAAGTATCAACCATTACCAGTAAATACTTATATCTTTGAAGTCCAGGCTTCCCTATTTCTGTAAAGTCGACCTCTCAGTGTTTTCCAGGCATAGTCCCATGATAACGAGTGGTTTCTATGCGTTGCTGTCATTTCACTAATTGGCACTGGGGGCATCTGAGGCTCACAGACTGGGTAAGCTTTGATAACTGAGGAATAAATAAATGTTCCCAAAAAAGGGCAGCTAGTTTTGATCCTCTTAGGTGGGTGGATTGATGGGCTTGTTGGATAAGTTCATGGCCCAATGCCTCAGGGAGGAGGATTCAGTTGTCTGGGAGTTGGTACCAGCCTCCAGGAACATTAGGCTTTGCTTGAAGCTGTGCAGTTAGATGCAAGTCTCTTTGAGTATAGACAGACTCTGACAGAGTAGGGGGAACCAGCAGTAGAGTTAGGACTGCCTCAATTCCCACTGATTTTATAGCTGCCTTTTGGGCAGTGATGTCTGCCAAATTATTTTCTCGTATAACAAGGTCATCTCCTGTCTGATGGGATCTACAATGGATAATAGCCACTTTTCTTGGCATCAAGATGGCAGCCAGGAAATCCAAAATTTGGGCAGCATTTTTAATCTTTTGGCCCCCAGAAGTCAATAATCCCCATTCTTGGTAAATAGCCCCATAAACATGGGCAGTAGCAAACACATATCTGCTATCAGTATAGATATTTATATATTTACCTTCTGACAGCTTGAGGGTCTCAATGAGGGCAATGAGTTCAGCTCCCTGGGCTGATGTCCTTGGCTCCGAGGTTTGTTCCCATGAGACTCCGAAGTAACAGCAGTTGAGACTCCGAAGTAACAGAAGTTACCATGACTCACTTACCTTCATAGATGTAACTGCTTCCATTGGAGAAGTTGGATGAAACTCCAGGTAGTGGCTCATCTGTCAGATCAGGTCTAAGTCCCGTGAGGTGATCATTGACCTTAGTACAATTGTAGTAAGGCAATGAGGGGTTCTCATCAGGCAGCAAAGTGGCTGGATTTAAAGCTGTTGTTTCCTTGAAACTAATAGTAGCCAGATCCAGAAGTAGTGCCTGATAGTGCATGACTCAGGAGTTAGACATCCATCGGTCTGGCGGGGCCTTAATGAGTGTCTCCAGTGAATGGGAGGAGACAATTAAGAGTTTTTGTCCAAAAACCAACTTTTGGGCTTCCTTTACGAGGAGAGCCACTGAGGCAATTACCCATAGGCAAGGTGGCCATCCAGCTGCCACATTATTGAGTCTCTTGGAAAGATAGGCAACAGGCCTTTGCCAGGGTCCTAGGCTCTGAGTCAATACTCCCTTTGCTATTCCTCATTTTTCATCAACATAGAGGGAAAGGGGTTCTTGCAAATCTGGTAGAGCCAAGGCTGGAGCCTCTGCCAGGGATAATTTCAGCTGCTTAAAAGCTTGATCTTGTGAAATTGTCCACTCTAGAAGGTCTTGAGTGGCTCCTATTAACGAGTCATAAAGAGGCTGGGCTATTTCCACAAAAGTAATAATCCAAAGCCAACGATGTCCTACAGCTCCCAAGAATTATCATACTTGCTTCTTAGTCCCAGGGACAGGAATCTGCTGAATAACTTGTATCTGCTGGGAGGAAAGAGTCCGCTTCCCTTCATGGATTTGGTAACCTAAGTAGGTTACCTGTTTTTGGCATAGCTGAGCTTTTTTATCTGAGATCTTATAGCGCAGCTCATCTAAGGTTCCTAGAAAGGCTTGAATGGCGATTGTACAACTCTCATATGAATCTGTCACCACCAGAATGTCATCATCATATTGTAAGAGCAGCACATTTGGGTAGTCCTCTCTAAAGCCTCATCAAAGAGAGTGAGTGCATTTTTAAAGCCCTGTGGCAAGCGTGTCCAGGTCAACTGCTCTGACACTCCTGAAGTGGGGTCTGTCCATTCAAAGGCAAAGATGGATTGACTTACTGGAACAATAGGAAAGGTGAAGAAAGCATCTTTCAAGTCCAACACCAGGTCTACGCAGGGCTCAGCAGGCTCAATAAAGTGTAGGGGTTAGGTATGGTTGGGTGGAGAGTTACAATTCTTTTATTTACTTCTCTGAGATCTTGTACTGGCTGGTAATCCCAGCTTCTGAACAGGTAACAAGGAGGTATTCCATGGAGAGACACAAGATTTTAATATACCATGTTCTTTTAGTCTCAGTATGTGTCTGGCTATGCCTTGGCATGCCTTTAGACTGATAGGATATTGTTTAAGCTGAATAGAAACAGCTTGAGGTATAAGCTTGGTCACCGAAGGGACTTGGTTTACTGCCAGACTGGGAGGATTGTATTCTGCCCAAACCCCAGGGATTTCCTGCATCCAGCAGCGCAATGACTCATTGTCATTTAAAACTTTAGGACTCTCTAATAATAAATGTTCTTCACCTTCAGGATATAGGGCAAGGACCTTGATACCAAGAAATTCAGGTGGGCCATTGTCCATTTGCACTTTTGGGGTGGCTGTTTCAAAATTGAGATGAACTTTTAGTTTATGCAATAGGTCTCAGCCTAGTAAGGGATCTGGGCATTCTGGGACCCAGAGAAATTCATGAGAGATAGTCTTTTGTCCTGGTCGGGCTAGCTGAGCTTGAAACTTTGGATGTATCTTTGTGCCAGTAGCTCCTAATACTTTTAATTTATTTCCTGTAGGGGTTCCTATAGGCTGAGTCAGAACTAAATGAGCAGCTCTGGAGTCCATCAAGAAATCAATTGGTTCGCCCTCCACAGTCAGAGTTAGCCTGGGCTTGGGGGGGGGGGGGAATGAGAGCCCTGATTTCCCTAATCATGGGACAATAGAGCCTTAGCTTCCCTTTCCAATTTGGCCTTCAGCTTGGGGCAATCCTTTTGCCAGTGTCCCATTTCCTTACAGTAGACACATTGATTTTTATCAATGGGTCCACGAAGTTTTGTGTTTGATTTGGTAACTTTTTGAGCCAATACTTCTAATACCTCTGTTAATTTTTGGTCTTTGTGATCTTCACAGTTGTTAAATACCTTTTGAGCCATTTCTAGTAACTGACTAAGAGGCATTCCCTCAAATCTTTCAAGCTTTTGCAATTTTCGTCTAATGTCTGGGGCCAACTGAGTTACAGAGGCAATATTAATGGCGCTTGCATTTTTTGGTGCCACTGGATCTATAGGGGTATAAATGTGATAGGCTTCCTGTAGCCTTTCCAGGAACCCCAAAGGGGACTCATTAGCCAATTGCCTTACCTCTAAGACCTTGGACAAATTGGTGGGTTTCCTAGTGGCACCTTTAAGGCCTTCTAGGAACAACTGGCAATACTGACCAAGAGCCCCCTTACCTCTGGTTGTATTAGGGTTCCAATTGGGTCAGGACAAAGGGAAATCACAATTCAGGCACTCAGGGTTGGAGGATGTATTCCCATCAGGACTACACACCGCTTTTCATCTTAGTGTGTGGATTCGTTCTCTTTCTTCTGCCGTGAACAAGACCTGCAAAATCTGCTGACAATCGTCCTAAGTGGGACAGTGGGTGGAAAAGATTGATGCCAAAAGAGAAATAATACCTTGAGTGTCTTTAAAGCAAGGAGGGTTCTGTTGCCTCCAATTGTAGAGGTCAGAAGTAGCAAATGGGACACAAGTAAATATTTGGGCAGAAGGGTCTTCAGAGTTAGGGATTTCACATAAAGGAAGAAGGGCACGGCTTGGGGTGGAGGAGTCAGGGCACTCTGAATGCTGATAACTTCTGGTTTGGATGGGACTAGGAGGGTGAAAAGGGAGCTCTGGTTCAGGGGGAGTAGGCACTGGTGCTGAGGGTCGGTAAGGAGGTAGAGGTTCTTCTTCCTTGTTGGGGAGAATTTGCCATGGCTCAGACTCAGGTTTCAGTTTTGCTTTCAGAGGTGCCAGGAGAGGAGGAGTTTCCAACTGATGATCAGATGCCTTGAGAAACTTTTTAAGCCAAGAAGGAGAATCACAAATGAGATTAATCCAAACCTGAATGTACACAATCTGGTCCAGATGGGTTGGCGGTCCAAAGATACATTGTTGGATGGCCTGAGCTGTGGATAAATCAAAAATACCCACTGAGGGCCAGTTAGGAACCCCAGTCAGCCACTTGAGATCACAGAAAATATGGAATCTTCCAGAATATACTGGTTCTCCATGTCTTTGGGCTTGATCTTTGAAATCTCTGAAATGATTAAGAACCATGGTCAGGGGAGACAAAGGCTCTGATGATGAGCCTGGCCCATAGTTATCAGTAACTGGTTAATGGCAATAACACAATACAAAGTGCCACAGAAGGTAAGAAAAACATAAGACATGCACACAAAGGCTTCTCAATCCACAGTAGTCTGGTGACCTTTAGGAAAACAAATATCTGAATCCAAGAAGCCACAAGGAATCTGCAATAAAAATGGGCAACAAGCCCCTAAGTTAATGACAAATTCAACAAGTTCAAATGGAAAATAAAAAAACAAAGTTAGTAACATTTAAATAGGCAGACAGCTCTAAAGTACAAAACATTGAACATGGAGACAAATGGGCAAGAAGCCCCAAAGCACAAATGGGCCCCAAAAAGCCCAGAGACTAGCCTAAGCCACTCATGGGCCGTAACTCCACATGGGCCAACACCCCAAATTACAAACAGGCGAAAGCCCCCAGAAGGTGTCCTGGTGCAGAAGGAGCACTTGGCTTGTCTGCAGTCACAAATATGTGCACCCAAATCACAAATGGGTGGGAAAAAAATAATTTGGGAAGGGTCCCTCAGTATCCCCATATGGGCCACCAAATCTTACAGCCCAAAATGCTCCCCCAGGCCCCAACACCGAGGCAAAACTTGTTTTTTTTTTTTTTTTTTTTTGTTTTTTTGTTTTTTTTTTTTAAAGCAGCACTGACTTATTTTATCCTGGGCCCAGCGACACAGTGCAGTTGGAGTTTGCAAAAGCTGTGTGTCCCCCTCAAGACTTTCCAGCCTTTTTGTAGATATCACAGTTTACAAAGTAAGGGGTTATTGGCATGGATCAGGAAATATGCTAAGGAATTGAGGAAAACCTTTGTTTCCCTTTGCAGAGGACAGAGAAGTCTAGCAGTAATTAACAATCCTTTGTCAGCTTATTTTAGCACCATGTCTGTTATTTGTAGAGGGCAACAATGGTTAACATATCAATTAGGTTAGGTTCCCAGGAATTTACAATTCTTTACAGAGGAGAACATTGATTAACATATCAATTAGGTCATCCAGAGGGGAAAACCACATACAAATCAGTATGGTGGGTGGCATTACAGGTGCTTAGGCATAACACAAACATAACGAAGCTCTTTTTGCTAGTGTATAGCACCTACCAAATCCTCTCTCTACCAGGACATCAGGGCACTTCTAATGCGAAAATAAATGTTCCAGTATCTGTAATTGAATATAAATATTTGAGAATACATTTTGAAATTTCACCCTATGAAATCATTTGTTCTCTCATTTCCATCCTGCAGCTTTTCTCTTCTATTAAGTCTAGACCTTGGGGTTAAGGTGTATGACTCCAGGGAAGGGGAAAATTGATGATAAGTTTTGTATTTCAGTCACATCTTTTGAATTTCAAATTAGACTTAAAGAATTTTAGCATGACATAATAGTATTCTTCAAAGTAAATGAAAGGTTTTTTTTTTAGAACTATCAAATCTGACTTTTCAATGAAAAACCATAGAATTATTTCAACCAAGAAAGGACAGAATTAGAGTAACACAATTTTGCAGTGTCTGATGCTGTATTAATAAATCTAGGTCAGATCATCAGTGGAGAAAGACAATCAAGGTCAGATCATCAGTGGCTACCAACTCCATAAAGAAAGACAATCAGACATTGCATTCTTCCTGATGGAGGACCACTTCACTATGCTTGGGAAAAGTGCTCTTGGGAAAAACCAACAATGACTGAATTTGATAAGGCCCCTAAATTCAACCTTCTTAGAAGAAATCAGATCAAAGACCATGCTAAATTATACTTTGAGGATGCAATCAAAAAAATGTGGGTAATTAGAATATCTAGAAGACTCGAAGTCTAATTGCCAGCAAAACACAGCATGGAAAAAAAAGGAACAGAAAGAAATTTTAGAGAAGACTAAGAGACATAACTGTCACAGGCAGCTGATTTAGAAATATTATATGCAGTCAGATAGGGCTGAGCCCTCAAAAGACCCAGCCCAGAATCCCAGACACCTTGCAACTGGGGGGGGGGGACACACACCTCCTCCTGTGGGCCAGGCCTCAAGACAAAAGATCAAACAAATGCATCCACATCCTAGGGCTGATATTCTAGATAGCTCCCTATTACCCTGAGGAAGTCAGGAGTCATCATCCAATCCCCTAGGAAAGAGACCCTGCTCTCTAAGAATGCCAGCTTTTTACATGTCCCTGATTTAATCAATTTTATCTGAACAATTAAATCTCATTGGTTAATCATAGTTAATCATAGTTTTGTCTCATGTGTACCAACCTTGCGAGCTGTAGGTTTTCCTCACCTTAGACCTGTTTCACCCCATGGTTTTGATATAGGGGAATGAAACTTCCAACCTTCTGTGTCTGGTATGAGTTCATGTTCTCTAAAATTGAAGAATGAATTTTAGGAACAATAGAGGTTAGGAACAGAATATATTTATTGAGAGAAAACAAGCTTCTGTCTGAGAGAGAGACAGGGGTCCCAAGTAGGGTGGCAAAGACCCTGTGTTTTCTAGGGACTTTTATAGAGTGAAATCATGGGGTAAGACAGATTTAAGGTGGGAACTCACAAGCAGGTAGGCATAAGGTGGGAAATAACTATGGTTAGCCAATAAGATTAATTGTTCAGGTAAAATTGATTAAATCAGGAACAAATGGGGAAGCGAATCATGTAAAAAGTTGGTATTCTTAGAGAACAGTGACTCTTCCCTAAGAGGCTGGTATGGTGACTTCTGACTTTCTCAGGGTGGTAGGGAGCTATGTAGAATATCAGTCCCTAGGACTTGGATGCATTTGCTTGATCTTTTGTCTTGAGGTCTGGCCCACAGAAGGAGATATCTGTCTGCCCCATAGTTGCAAGGTATCTGGCCTTCTGGGCTAGCTTCTTTGAGGACCTAGCCCTGTCTCACTGCCTATAGTATTCCTAACTAACTCAGCTGCCTGCAAGAGTTTTACTCTATGTAAGTTCCTAAAAAAGACAGTCTTTGGCAACCTGCTCAGGACCCCTTCTGTCTCTCAGAAAGAATTTTTTTTCTCTCAATAAATGTATTCTGCTGTTAACCTCCATAGTTCCTAAAATTCATTCTTTGACTTTAGAGAACATAAACTCATATTGGACATATAGTAGGTCAGGGGTTTCTTTCCCCTATATCAGTATTAAAAATAATTGTCACTTTTGAGATGTTTATATATTAGGGATATTGTAAGGATCAAGTGTCATAGTCAAGACAAAGGATAAAATAGGATCTCATAAGCTTTATTAAAGTAATTAAATAAGAAATCTTACTAAAGGCAGTTTTTTGCCTCTGCAGTTAGATTTCAGCAATTAGAATTACAAAGGTAAAAGGAGAGAGAAACCAGACTTGGGAAGGTATCAAGTAACAATTAGCATAAGGATTTAACAGGAAGAGTTAACAGGAAAAACAGGGCTGCAGTCAGAAAGTTGAAAGGCAGGTTGAAAGCCCTTTTCACCCAGCTCTGATAAAATGCAAAGTCAGTAAGAAGCGGCCACCTAACCACTTTTATTTAATATATAAAACACACATGTCCCTTTACTTAATCATCAGCTCTAAGCTGCCTTACAAGAACAATGATTAACAATGATTAAAGTCACAATGTCCAAATTTACATACATCTCCAAGGGATGAGTGGAAGCTCAAGTGTGTACTGTAACTGTTACCATTCTTTTGGGATTTTCCATAGAAACAGACCCTCCTCTCAGTAGGGATGGGCCATCCTCTCTCAGTAGGGATGAGCACCATCTCAGGATGGTGCATCCTGATTCAACAAAGCAGGGATCTCTAGAGAAAACAAAAATTCCAACATGTTATACTGGTACAACACAGAGGAAGACTAAGACTACTTAAGACTAGAGACAAGACTAAGACCACAGATGATTCAATTCCACATATTTCCACCTCCCAAAACATATAAAAGATTGCCAGTTCCAAACTGTGGGTGCTCACTCCTCTGAGCACCGGTACCTCCCTTGAGTGTGTCCTACGTATGTCTCTCAAAACAAGTTTTTCCGCTCTTAACTACCATCGTTCCTTGGAATTCATTGTTTGATTTTTGGAAACACAAATTTGGCACATTTGACATGTAGCAGGTTGGGAGTTATATTTCTCCTTTATCACACAGATGTTACAGCTCTGAAAGAATTCAACAAAGCAGGGATCTCTAGAGAAAACAAAAATTCCAACATGTGATCAAAATTTATTGACTTTCCTGGAATTTTTGTATCTATTTGAATCCTTGGGAATACTCAATATATAGATATTAAAATTGGTTTAATTAACAACATAAAAATGTATAACTTTTGCAAACAAAACTAAATGTTTTGCAATGACTACTGTGCTATATTATTCACCTATTAATATAAATTATTATTCATGGTATTATTCTAATTTGTACTGCCTGTGGGTTCCTTTATTTACTATACAGAAGAACTGTGGTTTCTTGGTTCTGTTCCTGAACAATGCCATCCTGTAGCATAAGATTCAGCACCAAAATGCTGTGAGACCACAGTAAAGAAACAGACACACCCAGGACTCCATACAGTACAATTTAATGGCGAATTTATGAACAGAAATTAATTCTAAGTGGCAGCGAGACCAGGTGAATTGCTGAAATTTGGGCCAGATGGAATGGTGCATGTACTGGTTAGGACAGAATGACTTCATCCTCACTGGAATAGACGACTTATATTTCCCTGCACACTTGCAGACATCTTGGTAACTATTTACTAGCTTTGTGTGTGACTAGCATGTGGCATCCGACTTTTTGCTCATTCTGAAGGCAATATCATAATATCATTTTCCTGAAGGTAATACCAAACAGTCAGGTACTGGGATATGGTTGTAAAGCTGCACAAAGCACTCTAATGGTTTTGTCTATTTCTATTATAGTGGGAAATATTCAAGAAAAACTAAGTTTACTTAGGGACAATGATGGTGACTATAACTCAAGATGGCTGTGATAATATCAAGCCTTATCAAGACATAAAGTGTTACAAGAAAATGGGTATAAAGGGGCAAGCCTGGCCTCAGTCACCTTCTTTCCTTCTCTTCCTATTCCAGACATGACTGCTTGCTTCCACATTGCATATTATTTATATTTCAAGTTTTCGTCTAGTAATGTTGTGTTAGTTAAGAGCTATATTTATTTCCTATAGAGAAATTATTTTTAGATTTTATTTTCAAGTCCAGGATTTTCTGTCAGTGAATTTATCATATTCAGAATGAACAGAAAAGGATTTTATTTTATTGCTTGATAACAAATTTACTGAGCTGGCCACAGCTAGGTATCTCACTGGCAGCAGGCAGTTAAGAATAGAACAGATTATCAATAGGGTTATGAAATTTCTTTTTCTGGAAGAACTTTCTGAGGAAGAGGACACACCAAAACAGCATTGTAGTTTTTATTACCGGATGGAAGTCCGGTCTGATGTTTGCCTTGCATGTGATCTGTACCCAGGGAAGTGCTGTAAAAAGTTGATCCTGCAGGTACAACATTCAAAGGACAGCCAGGGCACAAGTAGAAAGTAATTACAATGGTCTTGAAGGCCACCATATCCTCCTGCCCAGGGGAGGAATGTCTAATCTCTCTTTTTTTCTTGCTAGGACACCCAGTGGTAAGTGTCTCTGTTATATAAACAGATCAATAAGCATCTGTGAAATAGTTAAGTAAAAGAGCTTAGTACCTAATACTTTTAGGAACAAACAGAATACAGCATCAGAGTATTTCAAATGGTGCTATCTTCTACAACACTTTGTCTGACTCCTTTGGGAAGGACACTGAGACAATCCTATTTAATTGTGATGTTTCATTACATCAACAACTTAAACCATAGGTACGGGCACTGGAAATGTACCAGTGAGCATGGAGGACTGGATTGTGGTCCACAGTCTGTATACCCTTCTCTGTGCATTGTACTGAATCTACATCTTTCCATGGAAGATGAGTGTCAAGTGATCGATAGTTATAGCCCTCACTGAGGGCGAGACCTAGGTAAAGCATATGAATCTTCACTGCATCTTCCCTGTTCCTGCCAACTCTGATCTGGAAGTTGTATTTTCCTGCACACCTGCAGGCATCTTGGTAACTACTTGCTACCTTTGTGTTTGACTGGCATGGGAAATCTAACTTTTTGCTCATTCTGAGCTAGTCGTACTGTTTTGAGACAACTCTGTTTCTGCACGGTAGCATTTGGTTCCCTGTCTGTCCCCTGGAAAGCAAATTCTGTGGTATTGTGTGTCCAACCCTAAATTTTGTAATGAAAATCCATACCAGGATATAAGCAACTTTTAAAAATTACAAACATTATTTTTATATAATTTTGAACGTTGGAGCCGGGGATTTAGCTCAGTGGCATAGACACTTGCCTGGCAAGTGTGAGGTTGTGAGTTCAATCCCTGGTTTAATAATAATAATAATAATAATAATAATAATAATAATTTTGAAGGTTATAGGAAGTTTTTTTTAACAAATTATGCAAACTTTTCATTTGATCTTAACATGTACTACTGAATTACTGGATACAAGATATTTTCTCTTAAGGAAAGCCATTTTCTTTTACTTATCTTTCATTCTTAGTGGCCAGAGGATGGTCGTTATAAAGGAGCATCTTTCATAACTATTGACACTTATACTTCTTATGTTCTATTTAGTAAAACAACCAAATGCTTTAATGAGTGGATTCTTAGATTGGTGTAGCAGAGACTGAGGAGGAAATGTCATTAGTGTTTCTAATAAAATTGAGGAAGTAAGGAAAATCCTTTACTAACATGAAAATTTAATCCTTATCTTCAGGTCAGGAAGGAGGCTTAGGTTTTTAAAAATGCACATGTAGGGAAAATATAGTTAAGATAGCTATATTATTAATTTCTCTTGGTTCATTGAAAAGAAAGTTTTGTGCTAGTATTCTTTGGCAAACTAAATGCCTGTATCTTTTACTATACAATATATTAACCATTGTTACTCTCCTATTATCTTGTTTTGAAATTATATTTTATTTTTTCTTTTTAAAATTAAAAAATAGTTAATAGCAAAATATTAAGATTTTGTATCTGAATAAACTAAAAAGATAAAAATGCATCATAAAGTTTTCAGGTAAGTGGCTTAGTGAGATCGTAACCTTTCAGAAGAAGTGAGCCACTGAAGAAAAGAATGAAAGGTTATTGCTAGAATACTAAAGCGTATTGAAAAGGAGAACATTTGAACTTCCCTGGGGAAGTAAACTCCCGTAGTCAAACACACAAAATTAGATTACCCCAGGAAAAAACCCTAGGCTTTCTTTTTCAGCTTCTAAGATTAAGAAGAAAGAGGATAAATTGTTCTCACAGGATGAAGAAATTGATTCAATGTTTGACAGGACCTTTTTTTATTAACTGTTTTTAATTGAACCATATACTAGATATAAAATACTTATGAGTGTTTACTTCAGTGTCCAATATTGTAGCAACATCTTTACAAACATTATTTTATTTAGCACTCATCAAACTCTTTGAGATAGGCACTATTATTACTGATGTTACAGATAAAAAATCAAAGCTTACATAATTTAATTCACTTGCTCAGGGTGATTCAAGTACAGTCCAGAGCAGGTTTTGCAGTTGAAGCTGGTGTGAGCTCCACCATAGGAGCTGTGAGTCCTTGCATGTGTATCCTGGGCTTGAAGTCCTACTCAGTGTAATGCTGTGTTTCTCCTTAGGAAAGTCCCATCATCAATTCAGTGTTTATATTTACACAGTTCAAAGTGCACACAAATATGTAGGCATTTCTGAAGAGGTTGACACCTCTTTGTGTGGTGATGCTTTTGACTTGAGCTTAAAATGGGTCCCATTGGCTGGAATGACCACTTACATTCACCTTACAATGCTTTTGATGTTCTATGAGGATGTGAATTCACAACTGAGTTGTTATAAGAGGAATGCTTTGGCCAAATGTTCTGTGTCATACTTTACAGCAATCCTAATCAATCTCAGCCTAACTAATGTTTTAAACATCAAATAAATCTGTTTTCAGAATTTTCCTAGTTACTCAACTTCTGATATTGTCTCTATGTGTTAGTTTCGTTGTAGAGAACTTTCATATCTGTACTCATCTGTCCGTGACTTCCACCTAGGTTGATCATGCAGGTGTCAGAGGGGAGTTTCTATAAGTTTTACCCATGTTATGTGAAGACTTCTGTTTACTTGCTTTCTGCAGTCCCAGGGTAATTGGGATGGGCAGATAAGAGGAGAGACTTGAGAGAGAATAAGAAATTTTGTAATCCAGTCATCATCCACACCACGCTACTGCTTAATTTCCTGGAAAGATTAGAAGTTGAACAGAAGGATTGGAGACTCCATCCCAAATCAAAGGGATACCGTATATACTGTGCTTTTACCAGGGGACCTCAGAGACTCTGGGACTACAGCATCCAGAACTGGCACTGGCCAGAGTTGCTCACCTGAATCCGGCCCTTTCAGCTAAGAGTTTTCCTGCATGAACCTCTTGGCTAGAATCACCTGCACTTGCATTTAATCCACTAATTTTGCCCCCAAATCCTTATTTAATACATTCCAGGATTGAATACCTGATGTTGGTCTTTTGGGAATCCTTTTTGACTTCTTAGACATCATCTCTTTTGTGGACTTATTCAAAGTAACATATTGCCAATCTTAGACTCTGCCCATGTGGTTTCCTGTGAGTGACGCTTTTTGGCCAGCCTTGACCCCCTGAAATCCCACGGACTTGGTTTGCTCAGGCTGCTGTAACAAAGTACCATACACTGGATTGCTCAAACAACAGAAAATACTTTCTTCACAATTCGGAAGGCTTCTTGGGAAGTCCAAGATCATGATGCCAACAAGGAAGATTTCACACTGAGACCGCCTTTCTCAGTTTGTAGTTACTGCCTTCTCTGTGTGATCACATACTCTTCTTGGATCCTAAAGAGAGAGCAATCACTTTTCTCCTCATAAGACTGCCCATCCTGTAGGATTAAAGCTTACCCTTACACCCTCATCTAACTTCATTTCCTAAGGGTTCTACCTTTCAAATCTAGTGAGATCTTGATGTTAAGAGTTCAACATACGTTGGGTTGTGCAAACCTGAATCCATAGCACTCACTTGAGAGGTAAATCCTTTTCCTCCAATTAAGAAAAAACTGTGTGATAGATAATATTTCCCTGGTCCTGAATTTTGGTGAAAATAAAAACTTCTCTGGAGATAAATTAGAAGTCAAAAAGTACTCTGCTTGCTTAAGACAGACATTTGGAATAGCTTCCTCTTTCATAGGGCACAAAATATTTTCAGAAAGAGGTTCTCAAAATATCACAGATCTGCTTCCACTGGCCGGTGGGACTCTCAGAGTCTATTTTTCAGTCTCCAATTCCAAGTTCTTTACAAGTGCACATTGAACAAATAGTCTCTTAATCTTTGAAGATTCAGCTCTACACTGCCCTTATTTTCTTCCTTCACTTGGCCTGTATTTATTTTGTGCATGTGTGTGGGGCAATAGGATCACTCATAGTTTTCTGTAAGAAATAAAATACTAGTTTGTTCTAAAATCCTTTACTGAGAATAATTTGTGATTAATACTATTTTCTATTTAAATATTTTCTATTAAAATTATACTTTCTATAAATTATATATTTTCTATTAAAATTATATATTTCCTATAAAAATACAGAAAGAAATAAGTAATGTAGAGTCATTAGAAAATGTGAATTAAAACTATGTCAAGATATCAGAACTACTAAAAAACTAAACCATTTAAGGCCAATAGGAATAGAAAATTTACTTTGCAATAGGTGACTCAAATGATTTCTTATCCATGCAAATTTGAAACAACAACTTAATTGTTGCATAGGATCATTCAGCATTTGAGAATTACAAATTGTGATTGGCAATAAATCCAAAGACCAAAGATGAAAGACCAAAGATCAAGATTTCATCCAAAGATGAAATCTTTAATACTGTGATCTAAAATAAAAATTTCCTTCTTTTAAGTTTATTATGTCAAGTACTTTGTTATAGTGCCAGAAAACTAACAGAGAACTCATCAAATTTAAAAACTGTTTTGTGAAAGAACCCGATAAGATTATCAAAAGATAAATTACAGAATGAGAAAAAGTATCCAATAAATCACTATTCATAAAGAATATTCATAGTTCAATATCAGAAAAGCAAATAATTCAATAAGAAAATAAGAAAAAATATGGATAGATATTTTACCAAAAAATATAGAAAGAAAATAAGTAATGTAGAACCATGAGAAAATGTTATATTCATGCTAGAGACTACTATTCAACCATACAAAAGGAGCAAACTATTAATGGATGAGCCTTAATAATGCTGAATGGAAAAGGCGTGAAAAAGATGCACACTGTAATTCTACTTACACAGCATTCATAAACTAACCTAATTACAGAGACCGAGGAGACGTGAGTACTTGTTAGCAGTGAGGAATGCACTAAGGGGCAGATACGGCTACAAAGAGAATACACGGTTGTGACATGATACTATGCCATGGACCTTGTTTGCGTGGCGGTTATAATTTTCTGCATGATTTTAATTTTTTAAAAAATTCCTTAAAGTTTGTGTCATGTCCCAGGGCTTTGTCTTTCTTAGTAAATATAATATAGGCCCCTCAAAAATATGTTCTATTGTTCACAATAATCCACAAATGTCAGTTAGGTCCTGTCAGTTAGGTCCTGTTAGTTGGCAGTGTGATAGAGGACTTCTGCGTCTTGCAGATTTTTAATCTGCTATCTTGTAGTTCTCTCAATTGCCTAGAGTGGAGTGTTGAGTTTGTAAATAGCTAATTATAGATTTGCCTATTTATTTTTAAAAATATGTTGGTTTGTCCATTTTTTGAGTGGATCTTTTATTTGGAGAAGATCTACATCTTTCAGTTTTTTTTATATATTAATCCCTTAAAAAGTAGCTAAAAACATTTGTTTCTATTCTGTAGGTTATCTCTTCATTCTCTTGGTTGTTTCCTTCACTGTGCTGAAATTTTTAATTTGATATAGTCTTATTTGTTGATTTTTGATGTTTTTTCTTCTGCAATTGGAGCTCAGTTCACAAAGGCTTTTTCTGTCCCTGTGTTTCCAGGCTTCATCTATTTTATCTTTGGCAAATTAACTATGATGTATCATGTAAAGTTTCTTTCCTGATCATGGCTCTTTGGGATTCTATAAGCCTCATTTACCTGTATGCTGAATTCTTTCCCATACTTGGGAAAATTTATTGCCATAATTTCTGTAAACAATTTCAATCATTTTTATCATCTTTTAGTTTTCTGTAATTCATATTATTCTTATGTTAGTCTTCTTTGAGTTACCTAACAGCAATTGAATCTATGTCCTATGTTGTCTAGTTGTTTTTAAGACATCTCAATGAAAAATAGTATATGGTCACCTGTATATACTATTTTGTATATATACAGTCCTATTTCCTAGTTCTGACTCTCCTTCTTCATTTTATTTTTTTCTGTTGGCCACACTTTCAATAGAATTTTTTTATGTCCTGGATTTTTGTCTGGTAACTTTTCATGGACTTTAATTCTTTGCTAATGTGGTCATACATATTTTCTATCATTTTGGTTACCTCAGTTAATTTTTTATTTGTGTCTTCTCTACACTCACTGATCATTCTGTTACTTTGGCCCATTGTCTATTTAGTTATGGCATCTTTGATCTTGCAGGACACATTATTGAATATCTTTTTGTTGATTATTTTCCCAAGTCATGTGATCTTTTTCAGCCATTTGGTTATTATTTTCTCCTCACTGATGCCCATTGAGTTACCTTTGAGTAGGTTAGGACCTTTTGGAGGCATTTGCTAGTTTTCTTATGTTTCTATTGCCTTTTATATTTATATGTGTGCTAAGAACTGGAAATTTATTAAGGTATACTGAATTTTGCTGGCATGGAGATGTCAAATTAGTGTCTGCTTCTCAGGCATGTGACTTTGGCTTTGGGTACTTTTAGGTGTTTATTTCTTATACCTGCTCAATTTAATATGATTAGACTTGGTTGATGTGTTTTAAAAACAGAATATTTACTGGTTGTAACAACATCAACAGATGCAACCGTTCATTACTTATGTACCTTACGACTTTTAAAAATAATTTTACACTTTTATGAATGGCCCATAAAGACTGTCTGTACTCTGGACTGCTGACAGGTAGACTGAGATATGGTTAGCAGGGGAAGGAAAAAACAAGAGAAAGGGAAGGGTTAGATATAAAAGGAGAAATGGAAAAAACAATATTTGAAAGAAAGAGGGAAAAGTGAACACTGTTGAAATAATGTTTATATCCTAAATAGAGGGCTGGTGGAATAGAGGCTTGAGATAATATTTGTGGGAGATAGAAAAGTGATGCAGAGAGAGGAAAGTGTAATATGAGATTTACAGAAGCTATGAGAAGATTCGAAACTTAAAGTGAGCTGATGGCTTGCTTCGGATCCCCAAACTTTCGTCAGTTTCCAGAAACCTCTCCTACTCCCATTCCTTATAAAATCTAACTTTAGCAAAGATCTCGAAAGGCTAAGGTAGAGTCCCCTTCATCAATTTCTGATCATCCTCGATCCAGGTCCCTCATCTTCCTCCACTCATAGGAGAGGTCTGATCACTGGCTGTTCTTTGAAAGAATCCTGTTAGGTCAGCTGGGGCAGCATTCTGCTGCTCCCGGTTTCTTCTCCTTAATTTTCCATCCACTGCCTTATACTCCATTCCGAGTCTATAAATTCTCATATGTCAGGCTCTAATCTGATTTAGGCCCAGCTCTACACTGAAGTCCCCCCCTCCATTGCAAGTAGTTCTGCATATGATCTATTTATTCAGCTTTCACTGCTGGACAACTCTGCTTTAGTTTTTTTTGAAAACTTCATAAAAGAGCTCAAAGTAGCATTAAAAGAGATGTCTTAGTTCAGAATTCTATAACCAAGGACCAGAGATGAGGTGACGTAGAAACAACACAAATTATTTCTCAAATTTCTTCAGGGCAGAAGTTGTAATCAAGCTGCCAGCATGGTGGTGTTCCCCCGGCTTGATCTAATTATCTCCCAAAGGTACTACTTAATTGTTTTGGGCATTAGAATGCATTCAATGAATTTTAGAGAGATGAAAACATTCAATCTCTAAGAGGAAGGAAAAGTCAGAAGCACTATTTAGGACAGCAGTATTCCTCTATGGATTGTTAGGAAGTGGCTTACTCTGCAGTCTGGTGTCAGCCCCACTCTCATATCCCTTCACCTTTCCTCCTCCCACCAACTCCCTTATCACTCACTGGGCTTCTGGGGTGTCCTAGGGCCAAGCCAGGAAAGCGCATTAACTTTTGCATTAAGTTTACTACAAATGATAGTGATCTCATGGATCTAAAGTGAAGAATGATTTGTTTATTCTTATTAAAATCAAATCTTACAATAATCAGTGCTCGTTTTTCATCTGTTAAATGGAAGTTAAATGCTATACCATTTGCACCTCTAAATCATAAACCAACAGACTGTACATTTAGTAGTTTTTCACCTGGGTTTACTATTTCTCTTTTAAAAATATTGTAAAATTGCTACACCACATGACACAGAGACATCACTATACAGAAAGAAACTGAATAATTACCAAAACAGAGCAGCCCCTTTGCAAGACTGTTTTTCTGTATTTGATGGAAAAAATGAGCCCTCAGTGAGAAGCCAATCTGAAAAGGAACCATAAATACCAAATGCCATGCATATACCCTTAACGGTCTCCATGGATAATAACCAGAATTAAAAGAGATTTCATGAATAACGTTGTTTCTTCTCATTAAAATTTCAAATTATGTTAGCAAATTATCTCTGATTTATGTAAATTCCAAGTGAAGTTTTGCATAAACTCTGCATGCAGCATTACCAGCTTACTTAAGCCCCTTGGCACAAGCAAAGTGAAAAGGACATTTGATGTCATAGCTGAATACTACAACAGGTAGGTTCTATCTTTGAATTTTTATGAGATGATGTGATGTTAATCAAAATCACAGATTCACTGACTCCTTAGAGTTCATAAAGGAGCTACAGCTGGGTCTCATCTCACTTTAAGGACTACAATTCAGAGTTAAGGGCTCACTCAGGGTGACTCAGGTTCACCAGCAGATTTAATCCTGGGTTGCAAGAGCCAGTCCCAGACACTTCTTATCATGCATGTACTCCATGCATGTGAAAGAGAGAATTTATACACTTTTTCCTTTTCAATTCTTTTGATTCTGCCATGGCATAAATTATCATCATCTATTGTTAGATATAGTTGATATTCAATCATTTATATTGTGTGGCACCATGCCAACTGCACAGTAAAATATTGTGTTGGTTTGTTAGCAAAAATAAACCAAAAAATGCATTTGCATTTATTCTTTCTAAAAACACAACTAAATTATCTATCATTAAATATGAAGATTCTCAGACTACGGATTTAGCTCAGTGGCATAAACATTTGCCTGGAAAGTGTGAGGTCATGAGTTCAATCCCTGGTACCAAAAAATTAAAAGTAATAAAAAAAATACTAAGATTCCATTTAAGGAAAAAAAATGTACTTAAATAAGCATTTAACAGACATTTGAGGAGATAATGAATAGATACATTTTTTGAAAGAAAGTGAAATGTTTTGTCTGCTTCCTTATTTAAATACATTCTCCTCACAATTTCTAGCTTTCCTTTCAAAATGTGTATCTAGTTATGTCTTTGCCCTCCATGAAAGCATTCTGCCTACTTTCAATCCAGGGAACTCAGCTGTCAGCTGGAGTGAGTTTCTGCACACCATTTCAAGCCCCAGGAGAGTTTAAGATCATCACTCCCAGTGGTCAAGGAACCACCTAGCTTCCAGACACACCAAAGTAGGCTTGGGAGGTTTTGTGGCCCAACTAGATTACACCCAGCCACCTTCTTCAATCAGGGGAGTTGAGGCACGTGAAGTGAGTTCCAGGGCATTGGTCCTTGCCTAAGGAGAGCTTTGGACCATCATCCAAAGAGTGAGGAGCCCACTCAGCTTCCTGGAAAACTGGAGGTAACACAGGAGATCCTGAGGGCCTGACAGGACCACACTCAGCAAGCTCAATTCAGTCCAAGGAGCCAGAGGCATAGGAGATGATTTCTAACACGGCCTCCTCAGGAGAAGCCTTGTATCAACACTTGGAACACAGAAATATAGGAAAATGACAAATTAAAGACCAAGATGCAAATCCAGCCCATCCTAAGAAAGCCTAGGTGCCATGTACATAGAAGAAAATATATGCCATACACCTGACATACCTGAAATAATAGTAACTGAAATAAAGAAGCAACTCTGGGAAGCTTTAAAGGAATTCAAACTAGAAATAATCTCCCAGGTAAAAGAAGAAATGATAAAAGTAATGACACAGATGCTGAACACATCTAAAGAAGACAAAATTAAAACTTAGAGGAACAAAACAAAAAGATAGAATCTCTGGATAAGAAACAAACAGAATATATACAAAGAGAAATCAAAAATTCCATTGAAAGTTGTCAAAAGTGCCTCAGCAAAAGTGAAGATAGAATTTCAGAGCTCGAAGACAAGATGGCAGCTAGTAAACAGGAAAGGAAAGATCTTTTAAAAATAACAAGGAATCAGGAAATAACAATTCAACAGCTGCAAGATGATACAAAGAAAAACAACATAAGATCGATAGGGATAAATGAAAAAGAAGGGACAACACAAATGATATCAAGAGGCTCTTTACAGAAGTAATACCTGAAAATTTCCCAAACATGAGAATGGAAACTGACATTACAATTAGTGAAGCATGTATAACTCCAAATAGCCATAACCAAAATAAAACTACACCCAGACACATAATAATCACCATCCCAGAAGTGTAATATAAGAATAGAATATTAAAAACTGTTGGAGAGAAAAGACAGATCACCTATAAAGGAAAACCTATCAGAATCACAGGAGACTTCTCAACACAAACAGTGAATTCAAGAAGAGCAATGAGTGAAGTATTTCAGATCCTAAAAGAAAACCATTTTCAACATAGACTGATGTATCCTGCAAAACTGTCCTTCAAATTGATGGAGAAATAAGATACTTCCATGACAAAGAACAGCTGAGGAACTTCATGATCACCAAGTCAACTGTGCAAAGAATACTTAAAGACAGTCTAGATACACATAGGAAAAAAATCACTAAGCAAGGAAAACAATTAGACAGAATGAAAAGATAAAGATGCAATGGCAGAAAGATAACATGTCAACAATAAGCCAATATATAACAGTTATAACCATTAATGTAAATGATCTCAATGCACTAATTAAAAGAAACAGACTGGCAGAATGGATCAAGAAACAAAATCCAACCATAAGCTGTCTGCAAGAAACCCGTCTAATCTAAAAGGAAACTCATAGACTGAAAGTCAAAGGATGGAAAACAATACTTCATGCAACAGGAACCAAAAAAAAAAAAAAAAAAAAAAAGCGAGGGTGGCTATTCTATTTGCAGACAATGTGAACTTCAAACCAAGAATGATCCTAAGAGATAAAGAAGGTCACTACATACGGGTTAGGGGGAAACTTCAAGAGGAAGAGATAACTATCTTAAATATATATACACCAAATTCCAGAGCACTTATACAAAGCAAGTATTAATAGAAATGAAAAATCAAACTAGCAATAACACAGTTATAACAAAAAAACCTTAACAAACCATTGACACCAAGGACAGATCAACCAGACAGAAAATCAGCAAAGAAATAATAGAACTGAATCACACCTGTGAACAAATGGACTTGATAGACATGTACAGAGTGTTCCATCGAACAACATCAGAACATACATTCTTCTCAGCAGTATATGGCACATCTAAAAGAGACCACATACTAGCTCACAGAACATATTTAAATAAATGCAAAAGAACTGAAATCATCTCATGCATGTTATCGGATCATAGCACCATGAAACCAGAAATCAATGATAAAAAAAACTGCAAAAATCCCACAAATACATCAAAACTGAATAACACACTCTTGAGCAATCAGTGGGTCACAAGGGAAATTAAGGAAATTAAACAATACTTACAAGCAAATTAAAA
Organism: Cavia porcellus; assembly: GCF_034190915.1. NCBI lineage: Eukaryota > Metazoa > Chordata > Mammalia > Rodentia > Caviidae > Cavia > Cavia porcellus. The sequence continues at coordinate 73,363,094 of NW_026947494.1, read as the reverse complement.
TACAAATATAACTTACTGGAATCTGTGTGATGCAATGAAAGCAGTCCTCAGAGGAAAATTTACGACACTGATTTCCCACATCAGGAAAACAGAACGAATACAAATAAACAACCTGATGCTACACCTCAAACATCAAGAAAAGGAAAAGCAAGTCAAGCTAACAGCCAAAAGAAGGGAGGAAATTATAAAAATCAGAGCAGAAATTAATGCAATAGAGATTAAGAAAACAATCCAAGGAATCAGTGAATCAAAGAGTTGGTTCTTTGAGAGAATAAACAAAATTGATAAGCCCCTAGTCAACCTTATTTTAAAAAAGAAAGAAAAAGCTCAAATTCATGCAATAACGAATTAAAAAGGAGGAATCACTATGGACTCAGTGGAAATACAGAAGATCATCAACACCTATTTCAGAAACCCGTACTCTCATAGGCTCCATAACACAGAAGAAATGGGCAGATTCCTAGAAACATATGAAGTACCAAAGCTGAGTCAAGAAGATGTAAAACTGCTGAATAACCCAATTTCTAATTAATGAAATTGAAAATGTAATTAAGTCCTTACCTACAAAGAAGAACCCAGGCCAGGACAGATTCACTGTGGAATTCTACAAGAAATACAAAGATGACTTAATGTCGATATTCCTCAAACTCTTCAATGAAATTGAAAGAGAAGCAATTCTTCCTAAGTCATTCCTAGAAGCAAATATTACTCTAGTACCAAAACCTGAGAAAGACCCAACTAAAAAAAGAGAACTACAGGCCAATCTTCCTAATGAACTCAGATGCAAAAATTCTCAATAAAATATTGGCAAATATAATGCAGCAAATCATCAAGAAGATAAAACGCCATGACCAGGCATGCAGGCATGTTTCAACATATGTAAATCAATCAATGTAATCCAACATATCAATAAAGCCAAAAGTAAGAATCACATGATCATTTCTATAGATGCAGAAAAAGCTTTTGATAATGTCCATTACTCATTCATGATTGAGAACCTTACTGAAAATTGGAATAGATGGTCTTTACCTCAATATGATAAAGGCCATCTATGACAAACCAACAGTCAGCATCATACTAAATGGCCAAAACCTGAAGGCCTTTAACTTAAAATCAGGCACAAGACAAGGATGTCCCTTATCACTGCTCCCATTCAACATAGTACTGGAAATACTAGCCAGAGCAATTAGACAAGAGAGAGAAATAAAAGGGGTAAAGATAGGAAAAGAGGAAGTTAAATTATCATTATTTGCTTATGACATGATACTCAGTATAGAAGACCCCCCAAAACTCCATTGAAAGAATCCTAGGTATAATAAATAAATTCAGCAGTGTAGCAGGATATAAAATCAATACTCAAAAATCAATAGTATTTCTATACACTAAGAACAAAATCACTGAGAGAGAAATGAGAAGCCACATCCTTCACACTAGCATCCAAAAAGATGAAATATTTAGGAATTAATCTCACAAAAGAAGTAAAAGAGCTACACAGGGAAAATTACAATACCTTGAAAAAAGAAATTGAAGAGGATCTCAGAAAATGGAAAGACTTTTCTTGTTGATGGATAAGAAGAATAAATATTGTGAAAATGGCCATTCTCCCCAAACTGTCATGCAGATTCAATGCAATCCCAATAAAAATACCATCAACATACCTCATAGATCTAGAGAAATCACTCTTAAAATTCATCTGGAACCAGAAAAGACCTAGAATAGCAAAGGCAATTGTAAGCATCAAAGGCAAGGCGGGAGACTTCACAATCCCTGACTTGAAATTACACTACAAAGCTACTATAATAAAATCAACATGGTACTGGAATAAAAACAGATCTGAAGATCAATGGAATAGATTAGAAGATATAACTGCAACTACAGAAATGCTCAGCCACCTTATCTTTGAAGGGGCCAAATATGTTCACTGGAAGAATGACAGTCTCTTTAATAAATGGTGCTGGAAAAACTAGCTCTCCATATCCCAAAAACTAAAAGTAGATCCATATCTATCACCATGTCCTAAACTAAAATCTAAATGGATCAAAGATCTGAATATTAAAACAGAAACACTAAATCTGTTGGAAGACAACTTAGGTAAAAATCTTGAAGACATAGGAGTAGGTAGAGAATTCATGAATAGGAATCAAACCTTATAGGAAATACTTCCAAGAATCCAAAACTGGGATCACGTCTTATTAAAAAGTGTCTGCATGTCAAAAGAAATCTCCAGCATAGTGAAAAGAAAACCCACAAACTGGGAAAAAGTCTTAGTGAACTGTCCCTCAGACAAAGGAATTCTGTCTAAAACATATAAAGAATTAAAATCAAAGACCCAATCCAAAAATGGGAATCCTGGATGAATACACAGTTCTCAGATGAAAAATACAAATGGCAAATAAATACATTAAAAAATGTTCATCATCATTGGTCATTAGAGAAATTCAAATTAAAGCAACAATGAGATTCTACCTCACTCCAGAAAGAATGGCCAAAATCAAGAAAACTACCAACAACAAATGCTGGAGAGTGCTGTGGGGAAAAAGAACTCTCCTGCACTCTTGTAGACTGGTACAACCACTGTGGAGATCAGTCTGGAGATTCCACAAAGAGCTGGGATTGGAAGTACCATTCAACCAGCTATTCCACTTCTAGACATATTCCCAGAAGAACTGAAAACATCATAGCACAGTGATATATGTACTCCCATGTTTATAGCAGCACAATTTGTAACAGCCAGATCTTGAAAACAACCTAAGTGTCCATCAAGTGAAGAATGGATAAAAAAGTTGTATTTTTTATGCAATGGAGTACTACTCAGCTATAAAGAATGATCACATTGATATATTTATAAATAAATGGAGACAACTTGAGACCATACTCATAAGCGGAATAAATCAAACTCACATATATAAATACCGTTTAGTCTCCCTAGTGTAATAAATGGTAGGAGTACATAAGAGTTTATGGTAATTATGATTTCCCATTATATTGCTTTGAAGCCTTATAACATTTTCATTCATTAGTTGGAATGGTTTTATTCTGTTTTGCTTGATTTTATTACGTGTGATGGTATGAACAACTATTTCAAAGAAAACAAGACATTATGCAGCGATTGCTGATTTAATATCATGTTGCTTTGAAGTCCTGCCATGCTTTTTTTCTTCTGTTTCCATTGGTTCTATCATGTTTTATCTCATTGGATTTTAATATGTGTGATAATATAAATAAATTTTCTACGGAAAATATAATATAGTAGTCATGTTCTTTCTCTGTTATTTGGTTCTGAATGCCCTGTAATCCTATCATTCTCTTGAATGGGTTTATACTATTTTGTTATGTTTGATACTATTATATATGAAGTTATGCTCAACTATTTCAAAGAGACATTATGTTAGTTACTGTTTATTACAGGTTGTCTTATGGTGAAAACTGTGCTGATTACATTGTTCTGTTCTGATCTACTTTGTTCTGTCTTCTTTTGTCTTAATCTCTTTAAAATAAATTAAAAAATAAAAAAAGCATTCTGCCCATCCCACAAAGTCTGAGCAGCCCAGGATACCATAGGTACCAACCCAGGGACTTAGGTTTCCTTTATCTACGCAGCAGTGTAAGATATTGAAATGAAAATGCACTTGGATAGATATTTTTTAAAAATAAATATAAATTTATTTTAAAAAGTAAATATAAAGATAAATACAAAGTTGAGACAATTAAGGAAGTACATATTTATGTATTTTTGTCACTTTTAATTAAGAGCTATAAAATTGTAATGTTAGTACCCCCTTAGAGTCACTTTTTAGTACATTCACAATGTGAAATCATTCTGGTATATTCACAATGTGATACTACACTAAATGCTAACTTGCATTTGCAATTTGTTTTAAGATATAGAATATGGCTGCTTGCAAACTTTCACAGACTATCACTTTATGTCTGCAGAGTATCTATATATGTATGAGAATTAGTTGAAATAATAGTGGCAAACAAAAAGAAGTGAAGCAAAAAACTGATGTTGAAATCAAAACTAGATCTGAGGGATGTTTAGTAGAGATACTTAAAAATACTCCCGTGTGTGTATTGAGGAAACAAAATAATAAACAGAGAGAAAGTTAAGAGAGAACAGTTTGTTTTCCTTTTCTTGGTTGCTCTATTTCTTCCTTCCTTCTTTTTTTCTACTTTTTCTTTCTGTCTCTTTCTTTCTTCCTTCCTCTTTCTTTTCTTCCTTTCTTTCTTGTTATAGTTCTTGAGGCTTTTTTACAGTTCTTGAGTTCTCGAAGTCTAAGATGAAGTTGTGGATGAGACTGGTTTTTCCTAAGCTGTCTTTCTTTGCTTTATAGATGGTAATCCTCTCAATGTGTCCACACATAGCATTTTCTTTGTGTTCACATTTGTGGTATTTCTTCTTGTATACAAATGTTCAGAGTCATCTTCAGTTAGGGTCATCCCTAATGGCCTCATTTGAACTTATTACCTCTTTAAATCCACCTCTAAATCCAGCTACATTCTGAGACTCTGGGAGTTAGGGTTTAATATTTGATTCATAAAAACTGGATAACTGGAAAACATTCTGATCTCTCTGCCAATATCTATTTCTCTTCCAGTTTCTACTGCTTTTAGTTCTATGGTGAATCTGACTATTTAGAGGGTCAAATGTTAATGATCCCTGAGAGGTACATAAGATAACCTGGTCCAGTAATGAGCTAAGTTGTTTCCATTTGAATAGCATTTACTTTTCATGTACCATTTCCTACAGGCTCTGTTTCACCAGAGTTTATAATAGAAGAGTTTAAAACTATTTCCTCCACACTATACCTTTTTGATTGAAAATGAATTGAATGTGATTATCCAAAGCCTTGGAAACTTTGGCTAGTATCCCAAAAATGACCATGAACCTGGACAACAGGTGCATCAATCTTCCAAACTCTGTACAGCATGAGCCTGACCGGGTTGTGGTGATTCATTTGTACATGTTGCTCTGGTTGCACTCTGAATCTGAAAATCGGATCTCCTGGCAGAAATATCTTTTGGTTGGATTTTGAGTTATGCATGCATTAGAAATCATCATTCAATATTGACCAACTATATTTCATTTAATGTGAAATCCAGAAATAACTCAGTTATAGATTAAATAATTTGGTAGGAGACAAGAACAAAGGCCATAAATGTTAAAAAATGCATTGTTTCAGTTCAGTTGGCTGTTTCTGTTCTTAAGCTAATTTGTCTACATTTCTAATACAACATCAGATGGAGGATTCGGGGTTATAAATAATCTAAGTAATTTCAGAAAATTAGAGTTTATTTCAAATATTCTCTATTAAGAAGCAATGTGCTAAAAAACAATGAGAAAACATGTGCTGCTGCTTTGTTTGTAAAACAAATAGAAATTCACGTTCACTCATTCTTCAAAGACACCTGAATTCTCGGCATAAATACAGGACTGTTACTCTTTGATGAAAAGCAATGCAACCTCTTTACTGATTCAAATTATAATTTAGTAAAATGATGAATGTATATTTACTAGAAATTATAACATGCAATGCTTATGTGCTCTTTTTTCAAGCCTAATTCATTCGAGAACAAGCAATTGTTAGTAATGACAATTATGTAAATGGCTAGTAATAGAATTTCATAAGATTCATCTTCCCAAGAAACAAATACAATTTGAATGGCAAAAATAAGTTCATAAAAAGTCTTTCTAAAATCCTATAGTTACTAGCTTAATCAATTGGCTTAAATGGTCATGTTTTCAAATTGAATGATATTGTAGCACATAAAAATGACCTCACAGTTGAATTGAATCTAGATAAATTACAAATGGCAGGCTTTTAATTTGCATTATTTAATTCATTGCATCAAAATTTTGCAAGGGAACAAATGAAAATTACATTTATTTTTTGTTATCAAAATGGTGGCTTCATTGCAAGAATCATTCTTCAAATTTAAAATAAAATTGTGGCATATATATGGGTTACCTTGAAGTCACTGATACAATCTCTGCAGAATTTTATGTTATTAATTAAACATTTTTACACAGGAGAAATAAATATAATAGTGACTTTTCATTTTCAAAATTTTCTAATGTTATGAAGCAGAATGTGGAATTTGGAGCTGAAGAATAATAGTTAAGAATTGCTATTTGAGTCTCTCCATTCCTTGATCTTTATTAACATCACCAACAATTTTTTTGAATTGTTCCTTTTGGACTAGCTTTTCCAGTGTGGCTTAAAGATAGCACATGCGGAATAAATCCTGTTGAATTTACCAGAATCTTATATGCAGAGGATAGGAGTGCATATCTTTACGTACGACTTTTACTATATTTCAACAAAGGGAAAATTTCTTGGCTATAAATAGTATGAGTTTTTCAGTGAAACAACAGACTGAAAATGCTGCTTACTTTCTTGTTCTTTTCTAATTTGTTGATCACGTGAAGGTTCAGGTCTCATCATATGGACGTAATTTTGAGCTTGGGGAACACAGACAGAGTAAAAGAACAGCTGGCATCTCAGAGTCATGAGTGTAATCTGCACAGCAAGGCTGTGAAAGCCAAACTCCGGGCTAGGAATGCAGCTCAGTGACAGAGCCCTGGCTTAGAGCAGCCACCCTGGCTTCAGACTGCAGTGCTGCAAATGAACTAATTCAGTGTCCCAGCGGAGAGAAGCAACGCCTTCCTGCTGCAGTACTGAGTATGCATCTCCACAGCCCTGACTCTGGCACAGAGGGGCAGGGAGGCACTCACAGAAACACTGAATTCTGCAGCCTCCAAAGACAAAAGATAGGCGCAACCTAATGAATGTAGGGTGGTTGAGGCTGTGAACAAAAGCCGCAGCTTCCACTGAATTTGCTGTTAAGAGTTTTCCTCTTAGCATAATAGCTGCCATGATGTTCACATTTGGATTGATGAATGACTTGAAAAACCTTTCCTTATGCCCCTTCTCTGTGCTCCCTGCTGCTCTAAGCCTTGAGTTGCTGTGCCTCCGTGTACGCTTCTCTGAACGCTTTGTAGTTTATCTCAGTCTTTTCCCTCATGTTTGTACCATTTTTGTTTCCTTCACTGTCTCACTCCACACCCTTTTGGCCGCCCTCCTGTCTCTGTTCTTCAGGCAGCTGCTGTCCAGTGCGCCTGCGACGGCGCTGGGCAGCCTGCTGTGGGAGTCCTCAGAACACCTCTTCTTTACCCTCCTTCCTAGGTCACCCCACACTCTGCTTCCTTCGGTTTGGCTCCCCAGCTTACCACAGAGCACGACCGCTTATTACACATCAATCAAGCTAAATAAGCAATCAAGCTAGTGATACGCATCGCTGGACTCCAGCGCTGTCCTCTCCTCAGCTCAGCGTCCTGATGCCTTCTTCCGGTGCCTGCATCCGGAGCTGAGGAGTTCTACTGATAGGAGAGTCAGAAACTAACATTTCAACACCTTAGCTTGAAATATCTAAGTACCTTTTTAAGATGTTACTTTTACTTGTGTTGACTGTGTATGTCTATGCAACTGTGATGTTTAGCTTTGCTGGGCTGAGCAGAGGTGGTAGGTTGTGTAGTCTGAAAAAAAAAAGAAGGAAAAAGAAAAAGAAACAGAGGCAGTAGAAACAAGGAACAAGAAATAGAAGGGTTATTTTGTAGTGACCTTTTTTTGGACTGAGTTAAAACCAGTGGCTTCCTTATTTCACAGAGTAGGCCTCTTTTGACTGGTTGCTATGAATCTCCTGTGTTTTCTTTTTTTAACTGGCTTGTGGTAAATTTAGGTTGATTGGGTGGCACTTAGCATGAGTAACTTTGTGCTAACTTGGTCTGGTATTTTGGGAGCTACTGTAGGAGCTCACTTCAATAATAGATACTGAAAAAAATGTTTTTAGCGATTCCCCACTTTTGATCAAACTTTTAGTCTATACGGAGAGAATTGATAAAAATTTATGGCATGAATCTCACTCTGAGTTCTTTCTGTTGTTCACCTTGTCTTTGTGGCTCTAAAAACAGTGAGATAATATGCAAGTAGTGGCTGTGAACTGTGTAAGACTCCAGAAAGAAAGAAAGTATACCAGACAGATCGCAGTAAAGATTACTGAGAGAATAAGACCAAGGAACGGGAGTACTTGTTGTTAGACAAAACTGCCACAAACCAAACCAGCTAAAGTAAACAAAAGAAAAGTAAAGGTTAATGGCTAGAACAAACCATGAGCTCAGTCCAGAGTCAGTTGGTTGTGATTTTTAGACTTGAGCTTGAAGAGCAATTGAATTTGAATGCTGTAGTTTGAATGCCTTTGACTATATAGTTGGGCCATGCAGAGAACTTGAGTAGCCCACACATCAGAGGAAGGGTGTGGTGTCTCCTGAAATTTACACGAAATAGACCAACATTGGCCTGTAGGTCTTCAGAAAAAGGAGGTTTTTGCTTATGATGATTCCAATTCAGAGCTGTGGAAGAAAACTGTAACTGAGTTTGTAGTGTTACAGGAAGATACTGGTGGGAACACTAGTGTAATCAAAATGTATGGTGGATATTTAAATTAGAAACATTTTGGTATGATATTGGCTGCTGGGTTTTCATAGGTTGCTTTTATCAGGTTGAGATTTAAGATCATGTATTCAAGCTTTTTAGGATTAAAGTGAATTTTGGACTTTGTCAAATGATTTTTCTACATCTATTGAAATGATCATGTGGTTTTGTCCTTGATTCTGTGGATATGGTGTATTACGTTTACTGATTTGCATGTCCTGAACCATCCCTGCATCTTTGGGATGAATCCTACTCGATCATATATTTCTTCTCTTTTCTGTCTTTTTCTTTTCTTTTGATGATTTGCTGCCTTCTTTTTACTAGTATCTTTTTGAGGATTTTTGCATATATGCTCCTTAAGGAGACTGACCTGTAGTTTGCTTTCTTAGCTGAATCCTTCTCTGGTTGTGGTATCAAGGTAACGCTCGCTTCTAGGAATGACTTTGACAGTATTACTTCCTTTCCAATTTCGTTAAAGAGTTTGAATAATAGTGGCATTAGAACCTTTTTAAAGGTCTTATAGACTTCAGCAGTGAATCCTCAGGACCAGGGAATTTGTTGATAATTTTCTTTGTTGTTGGTAACTTTTTAAAATTACTTCTTCAATTTCATTGAGTAATACTGGAATATTTAGAATTTTTATATTTTCTTGATTCAGCTGTGGTAATTCATATGAATCTAGGAATGTGATCATTTCGTCTCAGTTTTTCAATGTAGTAGAGTACAGGTTTGCAAAGTAAGTACCGATCACATTAAATGGTCAAAACTGAAACCTTTTACTCTAAAATTAGGAACAAGCCAAGCAAGTTCACTATCACCACTCCTGTTTAATGTATTTCTAGAAATATTAGCTAGAGCAATTAGACAAGAGAAAGAAATATAAAGGATATGGATTAAAAAAGCAAGAAATTAAGTTATTAAGTTATCATTATTTTTCAGATCAAAACTCTAGGTGGAGTTTTGTGGTCTTGTAAGTAAAGACTCCTAAAACTAACAACCAAATTTGGTAGCAGAGCAGAATATGTAGTCAATACTCAAAATCAATAGCATTCCTGTATGTGAGTAACAGACTCATGGACAGAGAAATCAGGAAAGTAACACCTTTCACAACAGCATTGAGAAAAATGAAATACTGAGGAATCAAACTAATGAGAAAGCGAAAAACTTTACACTGAAAACTATAGCACTTTGTAATAGGAGACTGATGAAGCTATGAGAAAATTAGAAAGACATCTGCTGTTTTGGGATAGGCAGAACCAATTATAGCGAAAATCACGGTACTTCCAAAACCATTATACAGATTTAATGCATCTCCAGCAAAAATATCAATAACATACCTCATAGAACTAGTGAAAACAATCCTGAAATTCACATGGAAGCAAAAGAGACTTAGAATAGCAAAAGCATTACTTGGCAACAAAGAAAACGCAGATGGAATTGTACAATTCCTGACTTAAAATTATATTACAAACCTACTGTGATAAAAACAGCATAGTACCAACAAACAAACAAAAACAGACCAAGGATCAATGAAACAGTTCAGAAGATGCAGAAACAACTCAAAACATACTTAGTCACCTTATCTTTGATAAAGGGACTAAACACAATCACTGGAAGAAAATCTCTTTAATAAATGGCCCTAGGAAGCTTAGTGTTACATATGCTGAAGACTGAACTTAGAGCTATGTCTCTCAGTAGCCACTAAAATAAAATTCAAATGGATCAACAGTCTAAATATAAAGACAGAAATACTCATTCTTTTGAAGACAGGATAGGCAAAACTATCAGAAGGCAGAGGTCAAGGCAAAGACTTTATGAATAAAACCCCAATCTTGAAGGAAATACTATATAACATTATATTACATTATAATATTATATAACATAGGAAATATTATATAACAAAGGAAGTATTATATTCCAATAACCGGAATCACATCAAATTAAAAAGCTTTTGCACAGTGAAAGAAACCACAAACAGAGTGAAGATACAAACCACAGAGTGGGAAAAGTGTTTGGAGAGTTAAGAGGCCACTAAATCCTGTCTGGAAATGCTACTGTCTGGAATTTTATGTCAAAAATTCCCTATTTATTCTTTGGGTATACTTATTAGCTGAAAGTAGCCAGTTTGAGAGTTTAAGAGATAGAGGCAGTGCAAAAAGAACTGGACAGCAGCAACACTTGGGGAGGGGGTGCAAGTGTACACCCACTTCCTTCACATGAGGGAGCAGAGGTGTGTAGACACCAAGAAGGGCACTGTGGCACTCATGCAAGCTTCTTGTGGAGTCTACAGAAAACAGTGACATTTACTAGAAGACATATTTTTTGATTCTCTGTTGAGTTTGTGTTTTCGTTTGGAGGCAATCAGAAAAGAACTGTGTAGGTGGTATTAACCTGTAATCTTGGAATTTGGGACAGTAATTTGCCAAGAGCAGCAAAACATAATTGCATGATAAACCCATAGTTCTGGTTGAATTTATAAAGGTGTATACTACCAACCCATATGTGTAATAATGTCTGAGTAGGTGTTAGATATCATACAACTCACATGGATATTATCTGTATTCATAATTCTTTATAAATCTGCATAGAAACATTGAAAAAATTTTTTTGAGATGGGTTTCACCCTGCAGTTCAGGCTGACTGTGAACCTACTTTTCAGCCCTGGTTCAAACTCACAGTGATTCTCTTGCCTCAGCCTCGTGAGTATTGAGATTATAGGCACGAGCTAGTGTCTAGAAGTTTTCTTTTCTTTTTTTTTTTTTTTTTTTTTTTTGTCTTTTTTCTTTTTGTCGGTACCAGGGATCGAACTCACAACTGCCTGCTTGCAAGGCAGGTGCTTATGTCGCTGAGCTAAATCCCCAGCCCCATGTCTAGAAGTTTTCTAAAAACAGTTGGTCAGTGAGGTAACATGTTTGTAAGGTTGGTGTATATTCACACAATGTACTTTCTATGATGCTCAAAACATATTCACCTGTGTGGGATAATTTCACATGGTTTTGTTTGATCTTAGACAAAGAGAAAGCAATGGTCATGTGGCCTCCATTTTATTTTGGTACTTTTATGCATCTTTACAGATTATAAAGGAGCACATAGTGCCTTTTCAGTCAGGCAAAGACTGAGGCAAATACTTTCATGAGTAATTAATTTCTGAAAGTTAAATGAACTGTGTCATCTATAAATTGATAGAGTACAAAGCTTAACTATGTTTTACCTACACAACTCATAAACTATAAAAAAATCAGAAAAGCAATTGTCATTGGGATCCAGCCTTATTACATATCTGTGATAGGAACCATAGTATTAAAAAAAAAGAGAAGGCCAGAGATAGAGCTCAGCTGCACATCACCTGCCTGGCAAGTGCAAAGTGATGAGTTCAATTCAGGTTCAAAAAAACAAACAAACAAACAAAAAACCCATAATATTTTACTAGGATATATGTTTCTAGGAATTTAATGCAATTTCTAATTATAATATCAATAATACAGGTATATGTATAACTTATAGGAGCACTAATATCAATAATAGCTATAGACATAATTTAAAGGAGATTTAGTATCATTTATTTGACGGTATGTCCCATATAATTTAATCAGCCTATGTTCTTTCACTTTAATATCTCTTTTTTACAAGATGAGAGGCAAAATTCCTTTGAGACTTTTAGGAGATCCTCCAGAATATCCCAAAGTTAATTAAATGGAAAAATATTTAATTTAGTTGATTTTGGGAAGTTTCTCATTCTGATATTAAGGCTTAAATCTTTATGTTCCCAGATGTGCAAAAAGATACATCAGTATCTAGATTCAGATTTTGTAAAAAAAAAAGTTAAGTTTTAATGAATTATTTCCTTTGAAAGAACCTTGCAATTGTAGTAACTACCTGGAATCCTTTGTGATATATAAATAGAAACACTTATCCAAAAATATAGCACTTAATATATAGATAAGTACCAGAGCACATGCTTAGAAGGCACCAAGACCTAGGTGCAAACTCCTGTATCACCAAAAGTTACACATTTGCACATTATATATTTACACTAAATGATATCTTTTTATTAAATATTACTGACTAGTTTTGTAATCTTGATTTTTTTTTTTTTTTTTTTTTTTTTTTTTTTTTTTTTTTTTTTGCTTTTTTCTGGTACCGGGGATCGAACTCACAACCACCTGCTTCCAAGGCAGGTGCTTATGCCGCTGAGCTAAATGCCCAACCCCCAATCTTGGTTATTTTGATTTCTCTGGCTAAATAAAACATGGTGGGTAGAGTAACATGGCATTCTAGATTGATGTTAATTAGGTAAGTAAAAGAAACAGCATTTTTTGCTCATAGTTGAAGTCAAATGAGACAAAACTCACACTCATGATGATGACCTGTGGCAGTCCCAGAAGACCATTAAGTATAAATCCCTTCTGTTGTGTTCTGCCTCAGGGAAGGAATTGACTACTATGTCTTTGGGAAAGACAAACAATAGAATAATCTTTAAAATCTTCACTGTGTGGAATAAAAGGTTAAATATTTTATTTTATTTTTTATTCACAAAGAAGTTTTCTAATTTAGCTGGAAGTTCCTACAGGACACAGATGATACCTTATTCTTACTAAATGCACAGTGAACTTAAATATCTTACAAAGATCCTGGAAATAATTTGCACTTGATTGTGATATCTTTTATCTTGGTCAGAATTAAAACTATCTATAAAATGTGTGAGTTAAAATAAGTAAATGACGGAGTTTAAACAGTCACCACAGAGAAATTTAAGTAATTTTTAAGTGCAAATGATACAGAAGCATGTTAGGCAGACAATTCATTAAGCTCAGGTATCTGTAGATCAGTGTACAAATACACAGAATACAGTATAACAATGTAAGTGTCATAGGGACATAAATATTATGCTGAAATAGAATCTAGAAATATTTATTAAAGAAGAAAATGTGCAGTAGGCCAAAAATTATGTTGGTAGAGCTTTTTATATCAAGCATCTTTTACATATATTTCCATCACATTTTGTCATAATCTCTTGCAGAAATCAAGGGAACATCACAATTTGCATTCTAATGAGGAGGAAAGTGAAGATGGGAGGTGTGTAGGTTATAGAGGTCCACAGCTGCTAGGTGTCAATCTGTAATAAGTCCCAGCTGTTCTTGTATAGAATCAGAAGACACATCTTTGATGGGAAATCCATGCCTTTCAAAGTATAATTGTTGTGCTTATCAGTTTGGTAATCCAAGAGAAAAGCAGGAAACACCAAAGACCATGGAGAAATAGAAATTACATTTGTAAATTCATTGATTCTTACAAGCAGAGTAGATGTGTTTCCTCAATAGCTATTACAGCTTCCAGAGAGAACACAGAGCAGTATGAGCAGATCCATTCAGCAATCATAGTTGTGGAGACCTGGCCATCTTGAAAGGAAACATATCATGGACATCAGATTAATTGGATGGAAATAAACTATGCTGGGGAAGAGGCAAAGTATTTCAGATTCAAAGATGTTTAAAGAAAGAACATAAGACTACATTAGTAACTCTACAAAGTTCTTAGATGAGAGCCTTCAAGTCCAAGCTCACTTAATGTACTGGATTGAATGACTGAGTTGGATTAATTTACTGCTGGACAAAAGCTCCTTTACAAGTTACTGGTTAAAGAAATAAAAGATACACCCTAATTGTCTTATTCTTTACGTAGCTATGCTTTTATGTCATTTAAAGTAATCTTGGATGTTTCTGTACATACCTCTGGTTGAGACAAATTCAAATTGGGTAGTGTATCTCCTACCCTTCAGATTGAAGTGTAGTTTAATTTTTAATGATTTATTCATTTACACGTAAGTGAAATATAGTGGGGCTGTGTAGGTGGGAGAGATACAGTATTAATCAGAGTAGTCAGGTTTTAAGAGATGGAGAAAAAGAGAGGAAAAGAGAAAGAGAGAGAGGGAGGAAGATTTTATGGAACTGGTTCACGCATTTCTGAGGACTGGCAACTACAAATACAAAATCCAGAGTCTGGCTATTTGAGTAAGAGCTGAAGCTGCTCTCTTGAGTGCAAGGGCTATAAACAGGAAGGATTCCTGTGTTACAGTTAATAAGCAGGATTCTTTTCTTTTGTGGGGAGACCTTGGTCTTCAATTTTAAGCCCTCAACTGACAGAATGAGATTCATCCACCTTATGATGGTCAGTCTGTTTAACTCAAAATCTGCTGGTTTGAATATCAGTCAAATCTAAAAATACTTTCGTAACAAGATCTCCGTTTGTGCTAAAACCAAACACCTAGGAACCATAGCTGGCCCAGCTGATATATAGAATTAATCTCTACAACTATAAAAAGAGGGGGTGTGCACTGTAGCTTGGTCTTTATTCCATTTTGTTCTCAACACAGAAGAACTCCCAACCATCTTCCTATGTCTCACAAACATAATGGCAAGAATTTGGTCTTGATAGATTTTGTTTATGCTGATGACTACATAGAACAATTTGTGAAACAGTGCACTGATTATAGGACAAAATTGAGTGATAAAACCTTCTTAAAGCAACCTGATTTTCCTTTCTATTTCTGTCTTTAACAGAAATGGTCTGTCTCCTTAGTTTTATGTTAATAATATACAGCAATCCAAGATGCAGGAAAATCCACTTGAGCAGCAATGGTGTTGCATCTTTGCTTCCCAGTCTAGAATAATAATGTAAAATTGTATTTAATATTATTTCTATGAGTTTATATACACATAACATAGGTTTCCAACCTTTCCTGATCATGATCCAAACTTCTACAATTTTTTGAGCATACACTGAAATGTTACTATATTATTATATTTGTAACATATACACATAATATTATATATGGCATTCATTATAAAATACACAAAAAGAGAATACAAAAAGATGAGAGAAATATAAACATACGGGAGCTTTAATATATTTTTTCCTGCTACCAATACATGGACCTGAGTACATTCAAAAGGAGGCTATTCTTTGGGTATTTGCTGGTCTAGAGAACATACTAGCTAAATTGCACGTACTGTTCTCATTAGAGATAATTGAAATGTACCACACTGGAGAAGCAAACCATTTTTACTTTGAGAATTTTTGTAATGATCCTTCTAAATTGTAAAACTCATTGCATTGTGCATTAAACGAATACAGCAACATAATCTAACCTCTTAGGGTGATTCACAGTTGTCAAGTTTTATGCAGGAATCTCCACAAGGCCATTTGAAGCACGGTTATTTGGTTCTTCATTAAATAGCTCCCAGTGCTTTGTGTTGCTCAATCTCCTCCCTGTGGTTTCATCTCCTCAGCTAAGATCTGTCCTTGGGGTGCCGTTTTTTAGCAACACAGACTCTTTATCTGTTCCATAATATTTCCTCCCTGCTATTAGCAAAGAAAATCATAACAAATAGTTTCAAATGTTATAAATAACATTATCATAGAAAAATAGAAAATGAATTGCACTGCCAAAGCAGAATTGACTTTCATTTTCAACCCACAACTTAAGCCTACAAAGAAATGAAAAGGTACACTAATTAGCAAAACCCAAGCCCGAGAGATAAGTTCCACAGGAAATGGGAGAAGGTAATGGAAATCAATGTGAGTCACTTCTACTGTATAAAGTATACTCTTAAAAATATGAAACCAGTTCTAAAGATCCAGCCATGAGAAAAACCAACCACATTCTGGACACTGAAGTCCTATACCCACAGGTACCATGTTTTCTCAGTCAAGTTTTTTGATTATCTGAGAAAGTCATGATCATGAGGTAGATTTTTCATGCTAGCTTTAATCAGTGGAAATTAAAATCATTTGCATTTAAATATTATTTCTAAATTTTTCCAAAATATTTGTGTGAATGTTGAGGCTTTCTCCAAATTATCAGATTATTCTGAGAATGTTCTTGTTTTGACTTTCATATATAGGGTGAATGAAGAGCCCTCTTTCTATATTATGTCCTGGGATCCATCTATGTGGTCTAGAGATTAGGGAAGGAACAATGACAATTTTTCTTTCTTTCTTTCTTTTTTACTTTAAGGGAAATGAAATGAGTTATTTATGTCTATAAAACCACAAATATTTAACATCTTGCTATATCTATAAAAAGCTACATTGTTTTCAACCTTGACTATTACAGATTTATCTGTTGAATTACTAAACTTTCAAGTAGGGATTGCCAGACTTTCTTTAAATGACTAAATAGTAAATATGTTAGTCTTTTGTGGATAAAGCAAAATTGAGGATTGTGCGTGATGTATTTGTAAAAGATAGAAAAATGATTTTCAAAAATTATTTTCTTGGGTAATTTCAAAATATGATAATACTTGCATATGGAATATTTTACAATATAAATCCTCAGAGAGAGAATGGAATAGCTTTTTTCAGGCTATAATGTTTCACTTATTGGGTTTCAATGTTACTGTTCCCACTCATCAAATTGATTGCAACTGTTTAGCTACGAAACCATGATTTGCTTGTGAATTGAAAAATACTGACAGATCTGCCTCTCTGAAGCAGCAATTCTTGATGTGTTGCTGTCATAGTAACGCAATTGTGAGGAGATTGTCATGAACGATTTCTGCTTCCCAGAGAAGTGATTTTGATTTATTTGTCTGCAGTAGAGCCCAGTGGGCTGCAGCATTACAGAGCTGCCTTGCTGACTCTGATGTCCCGGGTCTCACACCATGGTTGAAGAAACAGAGCAGCAACCCCTTCCTGTGAGCTCCAAATCTGAGGATTCACCAACCTCAGGTTGAAAAGATTTGAAAAAATTTGTGTGGGAGCTGAGCATGAACAGATTTTTCTTCCTGTTATTGTTTCCTAAATGATACAATGAACATTTACATAGCTTTTATATTGCATGGGGTATTTGAAGGAATCTAATGATGATTTAAAGTATAATGAAAGATATACAAATTCTAGATCATTTCACATGGTAGATTTGAGCATATGTGGATTTTGCTACATACTAGGATTTAAGGAAGTACAGTGAAATCTTGGAGCTTCTCCCCAAGGATGGGGATGTATGACCATACATATTTCAAGAAATCAAAATAGGCAAAAATAACCTCTGTTTTACTCTCTAAGATAATAGTAAGTGATGAAGCTTGCTATCCTTGGGACCCTAACAAGAGTCACTATTCCATAATTCATGTAAAAGTAAAAGTATCAGTTACTTGTCACTGGGTTACAATACTTGACATCCACAAGTTAAAGGAATAAGCTCTAATTTGGTTTGCAGAGGTTTCAGTCCTTAGTTGATTGACTCTGTACTGGGACTGGGTGGTAGAGGAGAAAGAGCTTGTGTCATGGCAGTCAGAAAGTACATAGCAATAAAGGCAGGAGAAGGGAAATAGGTTCTACCAGCCCACACTCACAGTGACCCACCACTTACCATCAGGCTTCACATCTCGACCTCATGCCTCATGTAGGACTAATACAGTGATAGGAATCGCATACCCTGATCCAGTCTCTTCTGCACAGCCCTACCTATGAGCACATGAGACTCAAGGGAGTGGGAGAGGATGTAGATTTAAGCTATAGCGGTAAAGATCACCAAATATTATGTGCTCCTTGCCAAGTATCATATTGTAACTATATTTTTATATATCTGTTTTCTCCTTCAGACTATGTAGTTCTTAGGGACATGACCTATGTCTTGTTTCTGGTATTTCTCTGTGCTTAACATCAGAGCGGGTCTAAAACAGAGATATATGAAGGGATCCTTTTCCTCAATCACCCACATGTATGGTATGTGTATGTACATGTCTGTGGTATATTAAATACATACAGATTGGTACATGACTTTGCATCAGAATTCCTTCTTTAATTGCCTTTCATTTCTTTCTGATACGAAGAAGCACCAAAATGAATCATCTTGAAGGGCTGTGGACTATTAATCATGTCTGATAAGAAGGATATGACATCACCTTAATTACCGGAGTCATTACCATACTCCAGCGAATCACTGAAGTCTCTGTTATCTGTTGCCCACAATAGGAACTCAAATGCAGCCTTGTCAGATGCTTTCCTAGGATCCTCTAATTAGACCACATGACATGCAGCTTATCGGAATCTGATCCATGGAAACTGCTGCAGGATAAATTACTTCTTCCTAAACAATATGCATCTCATTTACTTGGGTGGAAACACAATGGTGACAGGAGTTATAGGAGAAATCAGTGATAAAAGTAATCACTGCTTTGGATCTTCTATAATAAACTCAATGTATTTTCTACTTGTTAAATTTACACAGGATGGAAAGACTGAGAGGGAACACAATAAATGAAGGTTTCAATTTTATTTCAATAGGTTGATTTCTGTTTAAATAGAATAATTAAAAATTTAGAAGTATCTAAAACTAAACGAATTAGGTTCAAACATAGGAAAAATTTTAGAAACAGAGAACACTCACCCAACTAGCTCCCACTTGAAAAACTAAAGATTGCAAGCATCGCAAATCCTGCCCTCTGGTTCATTTTTAGTTCATCCTATGGGCACTGTCTTGGCTGTAACTCTATGCATTTATTTTCAGGCTGGGATTATTCTGGAGGAATACATGCAGTGAAAATAAGTATTCATGTCATTCAGGATCAAAACTCTTCCATAAAGCAAAAATAATTTGGCAACTGTAAGCTAGTTATGATTTTGAAGTAGAAGGGAGGAGTTCTCAAAGAGGAAATTAAATCTATAAAAGGAATATAAAAGTGATTTTTCCCTAGTAGACATACTTCAAATGTATAGGTTGGTTATTTTAGAAGTCATTTTACAAGTATACATGTGGTTCTTTTTTTTCTTTTTCTTTTTATTTGGTACTGGGGATCGAACTCAGGACCTTGGCTATGTGGTTCTTTTTATGTAAGTATTTCAAATACAAAGACTGTTAGAATTTGGAAAACTAATGATAAATTTTAGCATTTGTATAGTGTTGGTATTCTATTTAAAATCAAAGTTTTATGTTTTTTGTTGTTTCCTGTTGTTAAGATTAGACCTACAGTCTTGGCTTTTAGGTTATGTACACTTTCAGTGAGCTATGCTTCCAGCCCAATAGAGAGTTTTGTTAAATAAAGCCAAAGAGAAAACATTTAGGGAAAGAGAGACAAAACATGCTACTCAAATGCCAACAGTGACTGCCCTATGGAGAGGGATGCTCTCTGTTCTCACACAGAATAATCCCCAAGCCTTGTGTGTGAATGAAAGGGAGAAAGGTGAGGACTTTTCACAGGAGGCAACAAACAAGAGGTAACTGCATCCTGGAATCTGAGAAATAAGCAGTGGTTAGAAAAGAGTTCAGGATGAGACAATTCAAAGTAGATGTGAACAGCATTGTCTTTGCCAGATGGAATTTCTATGGAGGTTTGGCCAAGAAGGTGCATCCTTAGCAGATGTACAAGAATGACCTGAGCCCGCCTAAAACGCCTAAGAGTGTATCAGGGAACTCACCTGGGTAAAACACAGCAGATGCTCATGTTCTTTAAATGTTCACATAATTATATAGCCCATTGTTTTTTCCTTAGGGAATATACTTGTCATTTGAAAAAAACATATCAGCCAAACAATTGTACTTAGTTAAGTAGCAATTCTTAGGCTGACTTCTGTAGTTAAAAGCTGATTTGAAGTATGTTGGGCTCTATCTTAACAATATAGCTTATTTAAGCCTTCCATAGAAGCAGTGTCAGTTAATGTGGTTCAGAGATACACCTCTGAACTCATCCCCCCGCTGCCAAGCAAACACTTAAGATTATTACCAAAGGAGCTGCTGTTGTGTGGTGATTCCCTGCATTCTGAATCTCAGCATCTGGGCAATAACCTGCCAGAATTCTCTCCTTAACTCTAGCTTGTGTTTTATACACCACTGTTAGGGGGAAAATCAGTGGAGAGAAACACAACAGCATGGTACATGCATGTCAACCAATGGTTTCTGCCAAGTCCACAATCAATTTGTTTTGAAATGGTTTTTGTACTGATTGTGTTCAGAAGCTCTGTAAGTGTATGTGATTTTTCTGCACTGTGGTCTGGGTGGTATGGGATGATGGCAGTTGATTAGCAGCAGGATGTCAATGTGTCTAAGTATAGAAGAAGCGGTGATGATGGCATTTGTATCTGCCAATGGTGCTACCCTGAAACCGTGGGGAGCACAGAGCTCATTGAGATGTGAAGCGTAAAAGATATGGCACCTCAGGGGAACTCATCTTTTAAAATCTACAATTCTAGACAGAAGTGTTTTACCTCATCTGTTAAAACTGCCCAACAAATTGCAAGTGCAAACTACTGAAGATCAAAGTCAAACGGCCAAATTAGCAGTAATGTGGAGCTAGCATCTCACAGAAGCTTTTCTTTGATATCCATTAAACTAAGATATAAACCTTAACTGCTATTAACACACTTCATGATAGCTGACAGGAAAATGAGATAAAAGATACATTTGTGTTAATATCTAAAAATATATTAATATAAAATAACATGATCATAACTATTAAGCTCTCATTTCTATAATTAGTTTTGCAATCATAGGTGGTACTTAAGATTTGACTTCCCATACTACACCTTAATTATCTCCTTTGTCTTCAACTAGCCTTGGATTTGCACATGTGGCGACTTGGAACTTCTTAATGAAGTTCTTTCTGAGTTGGATTGCTGTAGTCTTTTCATGAATTTAAATAAAAGGAGATGGGCATATTAAATGTCATCCTAGGAGATGTCTTATATTTATCAGATCAACGGCTACATAGTAGGTGCCAGAATTTGTGTCAATTTGTTTCATCAAGGAAGTCACATTTGGAAAAAAATCTGAAACCGAAAATATTTAAATATTTAAATATTGAGTAACACTCATGGGAATGTGTTTGTCTTCTATTTATACTTCATAGGTGACTAGAAGGCGAATGAGATAGGAATTACCATTGCTACCTTTTAAGTCCTCATTGGTGGCACTAATCTCTACAAATCCCCTTTGGAATGTGGTATCACTTTTGGTTTACTATTTAGGTAGAAAAGGGAAGTATTCTCTTTTATGTAATCACCCTAACTCTGCAGACAAGAAATCTGGATGTACTTAATGTGGGCTGTTGTGGCTTTGGTCTCTCATGATGTTACAGTTAAGATGTTGGTAAGGATGCTGTCTGAAGTTCTGGAGGAATTGGGCCTAGAGGAATTTACTGTAATCAGTGTATTAATGGTTAAAGTATTGACATATATTAAATGATTTTTGACAAATTTGTCAACTTAGGGTTGTATCTCAATGCCTGACTTACGGGCAAATGTTGCTTAGGACAGAAAAAACATTAAGCATTAAAGAAAAACTGAACAATTAGACCTTATCAAAATCAAATATACTTTTAGGAAAAGGAAAGAAAGACAAGTAATTAGAGAAAATGCTCACAACATGTATCTAACAGGCCCCTGCATATCCACCACTGATACTGGAAGGCTTATATCCTGACAGTAGCCAGCACAGGCAGGGAGATGCAGCCAGATACATCCCATGTGTCCACAGGCTGCCATTGGAGACCCTTGCTTCCTTTGGGGAGCCAGCACCCACTGGGAGAATCAGATAAACCAACCACTGTGTGCCTGCCACCATCAGGGGAGTCCTGGAGTAGACACTCAGCCTGAGAGAAGACCCACCACCATGAGTCGCTGGTCACCGGGAAGCCTCGGTGTAGTTACAAGGATCTGGGGGAGCCCATTCCATGCCCTGTTCCCTCTTTGTGAACATAAGTTCAGAGAAACTCAGGTGCCCAGTCCATTATTCCCCTACACTGTGGAAGGGCAGCCAGTATGGGAAGTGCCTGGGATCCCACAACTGGCTTGTTTGGAGGAACCCAGGAGAATGTCAAGATGAAAACGCAAAAGATAATCTCAGACATTCCAGCCCACACAGAACAAGTCTGGAGATATAGTCATGGAAGAAAATGGAATTACACACCTGAAGTCTCCAAGAGGATAGCGACTAAAGTAAAGAAACAACTTCATAAGACAATAAAAGTAAGCAGATTAAAAATAATGTCTCAGCTAAAAGAAGAAATCACAGCCTAATGAAAAAATTGCTAAGCATATGCAAAGAAGAAATCAATAAAAAAGAGGAGCATAGGAAAATGATGGAAACCTCTAATGGACAATATAGGGAGGAATTACAATGCATGAAAGAGCAAAGAGATATCCAGGAAATTAAAAAGTTAATCAAAAGCTGGCAAAATTGGAGCTGGGGACATAGTGCTCAGTGACCCAGTGCCTGCCTGGCAAGCACAAGGTCTTGACTTTGATCCCCAGTATCAAGTAAAATCTTCTCCATAAAATTACTAAGAACACTAGCAAAAATCAAAAGAATCAATTTAAAAAAGCTGACAAAGTCGCTTAAAAGAGACTGATGATAGACTTTCAGATATTGAAGATAGGATCACAGCTCATGATTGGGAAAGGAAAGATTTCTTAAAAAGAACAAGGAACCAGGAAATAATAATTCAATGATCACAAGACAATGCAAAGAAAAATAATTTAAGAGTTATAGATATTAGCAAAAGTGGGCAGCTATTTTAAAGAAAATGAGAATTTATGGTAGCCATCGTTAATTTCCTATCTTCTTGCTTTGAAGTCCTATAATGCTTTCACTCTTTTGTGTTGGTTGGTTCTATTCTATTTTGTTCTATTCGATTTTTTTATTAAATGTGATTGTATGGACAGGTATTTTGAAGAAAACCATAGAGATTATGGTAACCATTATGCATTTCCTACTTTGTTTTGAAGTCCTATAATGTTTTTATTCTCTTGTTTTGATTGGTTTTAGTCAATTTTGTGTCATGTGCTTTTATTATGTGTGAGGGTATGGGCAGATATTTTGAAGAAAACAGTTATGGTACCCATTATTGATTTCCTGGTGTCTTGTTTAAAAGTCCTGTTTTGCTTGCATTGTTCTGTTCTTATTTGCTTTATTCTGTTTTGCTTTGTTTTATGCTCTTTAAAATAAAAAAATCTATCAAAAATATGTACATAGAACATATGAACTGATAAACTTCAATAAGAAGTAGCTAGGCCATCCTCTAGGGTTTAGCATATTTGTGCAGACCTTTTACAGAAGAAGAAAAATAAGTGGAAAATCAGCTTATTAAAAACCATTGAGCACAAATGAGATATCACAAAATATACATTAGAATGGATAAAATTAAAAAGATAGATAGCATCACGTACTAGTGGTGGTGCAGTGTAACTGGAGCTCTTAGACAATGGGAGAAAAGAAAAACGCCACAGACACTTTAAACAAGTTCAGTAATTTCTTAAAAAGTTACCCACACCTCGGTATGATCCTCCTTGTGTATTCCTGTGTATTTATTCAAGAGAGATAAAATTTAGGTCCCCATAAATATTCTGATATAAATAATCATAGCAACTTTACATTCATAGATAAACACAAGAAATGATTAATTCATTGTCCATCAACCGTGGATTGATAAAGACAGTTGCCATATCCATTCAGGGTGTGTGACTCAGGAATTAAAGGGAATAAATTACTGGTTCAACAACGTGAAAAACCTGTCACCATTCCGAGTGGAAGAAGCAAGTGCAAAATAGCACGCACCGTAGGATTCCATTCATACTATGTTCCAGGAAAGGAAACATTTGTACGGACAATGAGCAAACCATCTGCTCTTTGCTTGGTTCTGAGCCAACAGAACTGCAAGGAGCTGAGGAAGGTGGAGGGTGAGGAATGCTCCATGCTCTGATTTCAGTGGTGCACTCACAGTGGGTGCACTCACGGTGAGTTCACTGCTGACTTCAAGTCACCAAGCTCCACACCCAAGTGAATGCAGCTTACTGTACACAAATCAGACCCCATTGAAGTGGTTTTCAAAAGGAAGTGATGAAAAGAACACTTTCTTCCCAGATATCGACCCAAATCCTCTGAATTCCTGAAGAAGCCTGAGTTGGTGTCACTTTCTTAGAATTTACTTTGGGCCTGAACTTTGATGGTGATGAAGACAAGAACCAGGCCCTCAGCTGCCCCCCACACAGGGAAAACTGACTGAGCCAGCAGACTTCGTTGCCTCCGTCCACGCCGCTGCAAGGTGGACCCTAAGGTCAAGTTAGAGCTGTTCATGTAGGTAGCAACTTGATTTTCTTCTGTGTACCTTGTGCTCATGTTTAGTGTGTTAAAATCAGAAGGGTGTGTGTGTGTGTGTGTGTGTGTGTGTGTGTGTGTGTGTGTGTGTTTGTGTGTGTGTGTGTATGTGTGAGAGAGAGAGACAGAGACAGAGACAGAGACAGACAGAGAGAGAGAGAGAAAGACAGAAAGAGAGACAGAGAGACAGAGACATAGACAGAGACAAAATAAGAGAGACAGGGACCGACCAAAGACTGAGCGTGCTTATGAAACGGTAGCTACTGTCTAGTAAAAATGATCTGACGGATGAAGCTAGGTTACCCTTTAAAACTATCCAGTTCTCTTCAGAGAAAGAGAATTACAATTTGTCAAACTTAGGGACAAACAAAAGTAAATTGACCGCTTACTGTGACTCACAATTTTATAATTTGCAATGAAGCTGAACTTAAATCTTGGAATATTTGAACACTGAATGCTAAAATCAGTCTTCAATAGAATAATACAGAAAATAAGAATAACAGAGGGCAAAAAGAGGGGAAAATCAACGCAGGCACCAAGACCGTGGAACCAGCCAGACGTGGAGTGGGGAGCAAACAGCCCAGGAGGCACTGACAGCGAGCCGTGCGGACTAAGATTCCTGCATGTGAAGAAGACTTTCTCCGAACTTTCTCCTTGTAGCTGTTTTCAGATCGGTCTTCAAGCAGAAACAAGCAGCCTTTGCTATTCCCTGGTGCCTTCCTACTTCTTTACTTCCCAGTCTTTTATTATATTGCATAACGGTTATTTGTTGTGCATCTTCATTAATAAAACTTTCATCTCTGTGGGTCAGAAGTCCCTCCTCCCCTCCCTACTCCTCCCCTCTCTTCCTTCCTTCCAACCTTTTCTTCTATCTTCTGTGTGCCTGACACAGAGGAAACTCAGTAAGTTTCTTTATTTTATGAAGAAAAGTAAACAAAATTTCAAAACCAAACAATAAGAGGGTAATAATAGTCGTCACACGGTGTATTTTTCTAAACAGCAGTAGCCAACTTTCTTCTAGAAAATAAAAATTAAGGGAGAAAGTAACTCTGCAGAGCAAGATTGGGACAAGTAAAAGACAAAAACCCAACACAAGGGGGGCAGCTGCCCAGGAAAAGCAGGCAGGCTGCTGTGACATAAGTGTCACTAGCCTATGTTGTATATTGCTATCTTTAAAGTAATTACTCAGGGTACGAGACATAAATAGAGATTCTCAACTGAATGATTAATGACGTATGTTCCATATTCATAACACACATATATTCATTACATATCGTTCCAGACATATTAAACTGTGCTTTACTGTCAGTTCATCTAACTGCTTTTGTGCAACTAATCATCTTTATGTAATACACAATTTTACAGTAGATGTAAATTTTACTACCTGCTAGCAAGGTTAATTAATCTTACAGTGCTACTTTTTAACTGAAAATTAATGTTTCCTTTTTCTGTAGTCTTACTTCCGAGCTTATTTGAACAACTTTGATAATTTTAATGTATTATTCCTACTTTCTTCGAATATAGCAGGGTCCAGTTTGTCATCACTGAGCTTTCTGATAATTTTGAAGTTAGTATAAAATTAAACTGTCACAAAATCAGGGCATTGGCAAAAGTCAAGACAGAATATATCAGTTGCATTCAGTTTATCTGGCATTGATTCTTGACTTGAAAAATGATCAAAATAAGTTGCTTATTTAATTGTTCAAATTTAAAGTCCAGTCATGGGAAAACTGTAATATGCCAGTTGTCATATGTAATTCTTTCTAAATCAAGAATGCTTTGTAACTTTTTTGAAGTCAAAAGAATCTTCCATAAAAATTAGTAGCTGTCATATATGAATGTTCTTATAAAACAGCTTTTATTTATAACTGTACCAATGAGAGTTGTCTCACTTCTTTCTTGAGTTATTTCAAGAAATCAGGAGTGATAGATAACAGACAGAACGACAGGCGAGGGATATAATTAAAATCTTAACCTGTTCCAGCTGCTTAAATCAGTGAGATGCATCCTTTTCTTTCTTTATCTGCATCTAAAAAACTTCAATTAACTCAAATTACTTTTGTGATTCCTTCATCTCATAAAGATTAAATTATGGATATTACTCATGTTTTAAGTCTTAAGTTAGAATTTATAACCTTGTGTTTCCTATATAAATACATACAAAATGTATAAGGGAACTCAAATCTGTGTAAAAGAAACTACGATGTAAGAAATTATAGGTACCATGCAAAGGTGAGAGATTTTAAAAATCATGTTAATACTTTTTCCAGTACACCTGATTTAGACAAACATAGCCAACTAACTTTTTGACACTGACACTGGAATAATAGAGATATACTAAACTAAATTAATATTTTAAGTTCTTTTTCACGCTCTTTCTGTCAAGTTGGCCACCTTCACATTAACAAATGACCAGTGAAAGTTGCCCAGCAGGAAATCTTGGAGTAGTCTTTCATGCTTCTCTTTCCCCTCTTGTTCTCCCTCTGGCACATCCATAGGTTAACAGAAGCTGCTTGTTCCAGCTGCAAAGAGAATCCCCAGCCCAGACTCCAGTGCCTGCTCTCAGCAGGACACTCCTGACACCTGCAGCCCCTCCCCAGTTCCTGGAAGCTGTCTCTGTAGAGCATCCAATTTCTAAAAGGTAAATCAGCTCATGTTGCTTCTCCACCGAAAAGTTCTGTGACTTTCCATTGTTCTGGAAAAAAGTCCTCCCCGTGGCTGCAGCAAACGTTTTACTGGACTGTGATACTCTGAGTGATGTGACACTCCCTCTCCACATCCTTTCACCTTGTGCTCAAACTGGCTTCCAATCAACTTCTCTAATAGAAGAACTTTTCATTCTCGAGGTCTTTGCATTTGTTATTCCCTGCTCCTATAATATTCTTTCTAGACTCCTTATGACTGTACTGTTTCCCTACCTTTATGTTAGATTAAACCAGACACAAAGGAGAACAGTAGCAGGGGACCAGGAGCAAACTCTATATAAAGTTCAGTCATTCTTCTAGGCGGCAGGAGATACACATTCATGTACATGTGTACACACACACATGCATGCACGCACATTGACACTCCTCACATTGTAGGCTCCATCCTGGTAAATCCACTATAAATTGAAAGCATTGTGGCAAAAATGAATTTAACACCCCCAATCTATAGTCCATCCTACCTTGTACAATACACTGTAAAGTATCAGTTATTCATCTTCATGATCACGTGGCTGACTTGGTTTGTGTCTGGCTGTATCACAAGAATTGTATTATATATTGGTATCTCAAGGTAATATCAAATTTCAAAATTCAAAGTATAGTTTATAGTGAATGCATAACTTTTACACACTACTATAAAGTCAAAAAATCATAAATGAAAATAGGGACTGGTGTGTGCATGCATGCATGTGCATGCGTGTGTGTGTGTACTATATCACATTCTATTCCCCCAAACTAAGTGTAACAGTAAAGATCAACATATTGCTTTACACTAGCAAAAAGAGCTTCATTATGTTCATATGACCAAAGTACCTGTAAGGCTGCCATACGGTTCTGTATGCATTTTTCCCCCTATGGGTGACCTAATTGATAGGTTAATCAATGCTATAAAGAATTGTAAATCCCTAAAAACCTAACCTAATTGATATGTTAACCATTGTTGTCCTCTGCAAATAACAGATGTGGTACTAAAATAAGCTGACAAAAGAGTGTTAATAACTGCCAGACTTTTCTGTTCTCTGCTAAGGGAAACAAAGGTCTTCCTTCATAACCCCTTACTTTATAAACTGTGATATGTACATAAAGGCTGCAAGATTGGAAAGAGAAACACAGCTTTTGCAAATTCCAACTGCACTGTGTCGCTGGGCCCAGGATAAAATAAATCAGCGTTGCTTTTTTAAAATATGTTTTTGCCTCATTTTTGAACTCGAGTTTGGGGGCTCATTTGTGGATTACAAGACATGTGCCCTAAAAAGCTCTTTTAAACCACATTATGAAATAAAGAATATTTTCTTGTTAACTTGAGTCCAACAAGATATTCACTTAAGTAAAAAAAATGAGAGTCTCCTAACTAACTGTAATTTATTGCTGAAAATGTGGAAGACTGTTTTGATGATGTAAGAATCCAAAGACACATTGTGATCATGGATGGATTTGCTGTTCACTCATTCTGCCAACAGAGTTCACACATCTAGACTAATACATATGCTTATAACATACATCCATGTTCACAAAAAATTATCAATAATCTAGCCATGCTTACCTAACTTTCATAATTAGATGGTTTTTAAGGATTTAAAGTGAAATATGCATGCATACTGAATTTATTTGATATGAAGTAAATTACAGACATTTTAAAATAAAACATTGGATACTATGTGGTTCTATGTGCCTAGAAAGTAGTGGTTGATTTTGAATGCAGTTTATGATTCAAAGAGAGACATGTAAATTGTATGTGGCAATTTTTCAACATTTAATAATAGTTTTCAGATGAATTTTATATTAATGATATCAGCATATTATTTTAAAGAATGTTATAAATTTCGGTCAGGTATGCATATATTACTTCAAGAAATCTTAATTTGTTATATTGCTGTGATGGTCTCTGAATGAGATTGTTAAACACTCTGTTTATCATATTATATTCCTTAACCTTAGAAAAAAAGATTTTCCTGAGCTAAATTTCCAAGTGTTAAAAGAGACTTTATTATTTACTTAATGAATGCCAAAATAATTATCATTAAAATTTTAATAAACCACATTTACACACATATCAGAAATAATTTCTTCCCAAACCACAAGTAGCCATCCTACTGGAAATGGTGGAATAAAGATTTTTTATTCCTGTTCTTTGTTAAAATAAAGACAGGGCTGGGCATGGTGGTGCACGCCTGTAATCCCAGCACCTGGGAGGTTGAGGAAGGAGAATTGAAGCAAGTTCAAGACCAGCCTGGGCTACAAAGTGAGCTCATGGCCAGTTTGAACCGCACAGTGTAACCCTGTCTCAAAAAGACAAAAATAAATACATAAACATATCAATAAAAAATAAATGCAGGATGTGGACTACTGAGAGCAGAGTAGAAGTCAGAAGCAGAGCTGGAAGAGAGAAGCGGGTATCCACACTCTGCAGTGAAAATAGCAACAGTGATAAAATTTCCCAGTAAGTGTTAATTCCCAGGAATACTTTCCCTGCCTCGGACCTATTTAAAAACAAACAGCAAGTAAAGAAAATGGTTTACATGTTAGCAGACAATTCTGATAGTGTCTTTCTTAAAGCATGTAGCTTGAAATGTAACTAACACTTGAGTTATAACTAGTTCTTAAAGTTTCTAAGTAACATTATGGGTTTGGAAAGGGGTAGTCAGTTGTGGACAGTCTTTAACTTATTCCTGATGGCACTTTGATATGTCAGTCAATTATAAATATTTTTGGATGAAACTTCTGGCTATTCTGATGGTATCAAGTGAAAACTTAGAGTCATTCAAATATGTCTATGAATCACTGAATCCTGAATACATTGTTAAATTACACCTGTTTTGTAATAGGTGGAATCCTGACTCAGATTTAATGTTTTTGTGCTCCAACATGCACATCTACTATGTGGAGTAATAAGTATTAACCATCTCCAATCCCCAGTAAATCTATGAAGACAAGGGATACTGTACACAGAAATCCCAAAGGAGGGGAACTATGTAACTCAAAATTAACTGAGTAATCTACAAATTCTGAAATTTATCTTCAATCACAAATTTTATTTATTAAGAAAAATGCGAAGACAGATTTTTCTGTTTTACAAAATGTCCATAAAATTTACCCCCCATCCAAAGTGAGCGAAGTCTCTTTATACTTCTTGAAAGATAGTTAGATGCCGATGGAAGGCCCCTTTTCCTTCTAAATGAAGAGGAAAAACAACTTCCTGATTACAGAGAAGCTGCTGTATGCGTCTAGTTCATAGTTATGTAACACATACGCATTATCTATACACCCACAAGTAAGTATGACCTAGGGACTAAAAGGAAAGGTTCTGGTCTTCATAAGAACTGTTTCTTGTAATTTTTCAGTCATGCTACTGGTACAAGGAAGTGTCCTGGACCGATAGGCCAGCTCGTTCTCCAGTCCGCTCTCCTTTGACCATGCTCTGTGTCCCCTTCTTGGACTATGAATTTTTGATAAACGTAATTTACTGATAATAAAGGTGGTCCTAATTATTTCTGTTAGCTCTTGCATTTTGATGCAAGGGAAACATTATACTAAGAAGTATGATGCAACACATAAACTCACATAAACTTAATTTATTGCACATATGTAGAATCATGGACCTGTTAGTATACATGTACGTCAAGAATGCATTGAATATTAGGAAAGATAACTGTATAATGAGTTCATAATGCCAGTTGCACTAGATTTAAAAGAAAAAAAGTAATACTGTGTTGTGTTCTGTGCTCCTACCTCAGAAGCATGAAATATTAATCAAAAGACAAAAGACAAAAACCAGACATAGTTTGAAGTCAAATATCACATACATCATTATGACTGAAAAGAAGAAATTATAATTAAGTTAAAAATACCTATGACTAACTTAAAAGGTGACAATGCATTAAGTTGAGAAATATGGCAAATATGGTAAAGGGAATATTTATAGTTTTAAACTTATTTTAAAGGGAAGAAACAAAGAGAAACAAGGCAGAAAAACCAGCAATTTAAAAAAAAATAGGAACAATACACATCTAAAAGTGAGAAACAGCAATGCTATAAAATTGTACTCTGAGAATGTAAATGAAATATGAGTTCATAAAAATAATAAATATGGTATAAACTAAAATTGAGATGAAAATGGAGACATATAACTATCTGACCAAAGTTTAAAAACCATACATTGCCCACAAATTTAAAACTGTGTTGACTCTCGTAATCCTGGTGGTATTGCTATTTGACTTAAGTATCTCTTGCTTGTAGTGTGTGTGTGTGTGTGTGTGTGTGTGTGTGTGTGTGTGTGTGTGTGTTGGGTGCCAGTGGGGCAAAAGACGTCTGTATATTTTATAGTGTTTAGCAGCAATGTTGACCTTTGCCCACTAATTGACAATAGTATCCCTTCCATGCACACATTTGCCTACAGATGTACCCGAATGTTTCCTAGGGGGAAAAATTCACAGGATATTGATCTCTTGTTCTAGAATTTCTTCCTTAATTTCTGTGATTTGCATGAATATTTTCTGTTTTACTTGTTATTGTGATATCTACAATTCTCTTCTCATGCCTAATCACTATTTTCTCTCGTATAATTCTCAATAGACAGAACAGGCTTTTGGAATTTGTCTTTTAACAATTTAGTAATCCTTAGGATAGGCTTGCAGCTCAGTAGGAGAGTCAGAAGAACAATGGAGTTACAGGATTCTTTTGGAGGTTATATTAGTTAGCATGCAGAGTGCGTGACTCAGAACTTTGGGTACTGGATAGTTAATTAGCTATCCTGCCTCTTATGGCATCTCATGGTTTTGTGTCCAGTCTGAGTCAATCCCAGCCAAAGATGTGAAAAGGGACATTTCTGAGTACATAGCAGACATCCTCATTTTGCATGTCAAGCTAACTAAGAATGCTAAGCACGGTGCCAACTCTTCTCTGCAGAAACAGCCAGGAGGAGGTAGGATTGAGTGGAACCCTAATGTCTGTCTCAGAGTCCCCTGTCTTTGGCCTCGGTGCCTCCCTCTACTACACCAAAAAACCAAATAATTGTATGTGCTTACCTCCTACACATGTGACCTGAGAATTCTGGATGAGTACTTAGTAATTTAAACAGTTCTCAAACAAAATTTTCTGCTATCTTGTCGTTTCATACTCTAGCATGTCACCTGATTTCTGGAGAGTAGTTAGCAATTGCCTTATGGATAGCTTTGCTCTGATAGCTGAGCTCTATCTCTTTTTCTTTACAAAATCCTTCCAGTTTATGGCTTAGCACAGAACTGTATCTTTGGCCCAGCATGATACTATTTCAGTGTCACGTGCAAACTTTTAGATGTATTTTTCATGTAAAGAACCAGTATAGAGCCTAACGATGGTACAGATCATGGTTCAAAAGTCCCCATTGTAGAAGTTAAGCTCCAGTTAAAACACAATTTGAGAATAGTACAAGGTATGCTAAAGAGACTTTGCTATAGAAATATAAAACGTACTAATCTACAACACTATAGGTGCAATTATGTTGTGAACTGTGAGGAACTATGTATTTATTATCTTCTAGTTATGTTGATCAGACAGTATCTTTTAGATAGTATCTCTATGTGTGGACAGCTTCAAAGTAATTCATCTTGTACACGGCATAGGTACATTCTTTCATACATCTCATACAGAAGACTTGTCATGACTATTTTTTTGCAAGCAAAAGTACCGTAAATTTCATTCAAATGTGAGTGGGACTTGAGGGCTGCTTCTCAGGCATTCATTGGAGGATGAAGTCCGGCGTATGTTGGTATCCAGAGCTTGGGTTTCATCTGTGTAGTAACGCAGTGTTACCATGGCACTGGACCATTGGGGACACTGCATGTGAACCTCAGCATTCTGCCATTACCACTTTTATTTATTTATCATTCAAGCAGAAATACAGTCTATTTGTAAATATCAAAATCATCTTGTTTTACTAAAATAAGCTGAGGTTCCAGAAGTTAAACAAAATATACCTATGAAGAAGTGCAGAAATTTCATCTAGTTTAGATACGGAATTTTAGCAACAGAATTAGCAAAATTTCTGAATTTAGCTTAGAAAAGACTATGTCTGAGTCTTAACAATGTTAAAGTTTTGTAAAACATAATCATAAACTTAATTAAAATTTGATTTCATCCTACCTGACTCGCCAGATGTTGATAATTTAAACTAATTCGTATTTAATTGATGATTAATAGCAATAGATCATTGCTATTTATAAAACAGTCAATGTTAAAATATCATACAAAGAAACTAATTTTAATGTTGCTAACTTTTAAAATTATTTCTCAATTTTAGTAAATATTTCTACTAGAATAATATTACTTATATTAATATATTTTTATTGTCTATATGCATTGTTGATTTTTATTTTGTGGGTTTTCAGATTCAGTAAAACACTCACTAATTTGGGGGCAAAAGCGTTCATCTGTCGACCTTGACATGTCCTATGTAGATGTTATCTGGTGCCCGAGAATTAAACCGCTATATTTTTATTTGGAAAACTTGTTTCTTCTCACATGGAATGGTACACACACTGACTTTGCATTCTTAAAATATCATTTTCTCACCCAAACACACTTATTTCCATTCCTGTCTGTTAATAGGCATTTTGTGAGCACAAACATTTCTGGGAATTCCTGGATTCCTCGCACTGCCCTGTAGGACAGGTGGATCTGTGTGGAGAGGTGAGAGGCCATCAGGTGTACACACGGCCACCTCTGCCGCGGTCCAGACAGCCGTACCATCTGCAGGACCCCAGAAGCCTAGTGTGCACGCACTGACCACGGCCATTTAGATGCAGGGCAATGTTTAGTCCGCACAGTATCACTTCCGGGGCACAGAGGTGCCCCTGTACCCCTTACCACCAAGGAACTGGGTGAACTGTGTGATGCTCCAGGTGCGCTTTCCTATTTACCTTATTCACTTATTTTTTTTTTTTTTTCAGTATTTAGGGGGAAAAAAACAGCACCTGCAGAAACTCCAAACTTATTCTTGCATCATTTCACTTTTGTGACTGAAACTATGCAAATAATCTCCCATTTCCAGTTTCTTGTTTTGACATTGTCTCAAGCTCTTGTTGACTCAATATGAATTATCGCAATTTATTAGCAAATTGCTTTATTTCTACTTTTGTCACTGAAATTTTTTTTCTTTTAACACCCTTTGCTCCAAATCCTGATTAGAACTGCCCTCTGGAAGCGCGGAGCTTTTCTGCTACAGAATCACATCCACGTGATTCACGTCACCACAGGTTCTGTTTTAAGGCAGGGTGGGCCAGGCCGGGTAGGGTACGGTTGGGGAAGGCTCTTGGAAGGAATAAAAGAACTCTGGTTGCTAGGTAACTGATGAGCACTCTGGGAGTGCAGAGATGCCATCCCACCTGACATGTGGCCAGAGACTTAGGAGTATAGTGAAGCAAAATGACAATGATTTGCTAGCTTACAAAAACTGAATGCTTTTGGTAAGAAACA
This sequence comes from Cavia porcellus, assembly GCF_034190915.1. Classification (NCBI taxonomy): domain Eukaryota; kingdom Metazoa; phylum Chordata; class Mammalia; order Rodentia; family Caviidae; genus Cavia; species Cavia porcellus. The sequence goes on along the minus strand of NW_026947494.1, from coordinate 73,328,352 downwards.
GCAGGCTCCTTCCTGTATTTCCTCTCTGAAAGTCACAGAAATCAACAGCGAGAACAAAACTATGAAAGTCAAATTTTCAAATAATAAGGAATTGGCTCACCCTTCAAATTATAGCCTTTGAAGAATGCATCCAGATATGAAGAGGCTTGGGCCAGGTGAAGCAAAAGCACGGCCAGCCAGGGCACAGCTCTAGGTTGTAAGTAGACTGCACCAGCCTCCATCTGCAGAAGGCAGGCTGGGGACGTCCTTACTGAGTAGGCTTAGCTGTGGGGTGCAAAATTCCCTGCTACAGAAAAACAGGGTGGTTCTGCAGGAGGAATGACGTTCTTCTAAACTTTCTGCAAACTAGCCTATTTGTAGCAAGAAATCAACTCTAGCGTAAGGTAGGATGGAGGATGGGAAATAAACATTAATGCTTACTACGTAGATCATACACATAAAGATGTACATTCATACAGCAACACAAAACCACTAGTTTTCTGAGTGATATGTTTATCCCAAAGTGAGCAACAGAACACATCTCTCTGAGCACATAGCAGATACAGTGCACTGAGACACACAGACACACAGACAAACATACACAGGGGAAGAGAAAGAATGAGGGAGGAAAAGAAAGAAGGAAGGGGGAAAAACAATGGAAATTTCACATCCTCTGTTCACCCACCTTTTCCACTAGCCACATCCTGACCCCAGACTCAAGTGAACAGCAGCCCGGGGGGGAAGGTTCATAGTTTAAAATTAAGAAAGGAAAGGATTCATACAAAAGTACTGCATGGTTATTATATGGAAAAATAAGAAAAAGCATTCCAAGGGAAGGATAAGAATATAGTTTAAAGTATTTCAGGAAACAAAATTTAGAAAGCAGATTTTTCTCTATACTGACAAAATATTTTAAAGACACAATTGTAAAACTATCTTTTAAGACAGGACATTGATCAAATAAAGTAAGACAGCTCCTTGTAAAGAACCAATGAAAAGTAAGCTTGTCAACCTTAGCAAGAAACTAAAATTTTGCAAAACGAACCTACCACAGAATGTTGCTTCTTTGACTATACATAAAAGTTAAAGAAGCAAAAACAACAGCTAAAAGATGGCTATTGAAAACCATTAGGGACATAAAGGACAAACTGGAGACTATTTCATAAACACTGTGGAAAAGAACAAAATAAAAAACTTTTCCAAATAAGATTAAATGGAAAACAAAGAATCCACATGAATAGAGTTACATTCTTAAAAATGTGAAGAACAGATGTACCTAACCCATATTCAATGATAGACACGAGGGAAACATTTTAAAGTAAAGAACTCAGATATTCCAAGGAAAGTTATGGTGAATGGAGGTAGGGTGAGGTGAGGGGTATGGCGGATGTCTGTAATTCCAGCACTCGGGAGGCTGAGACAGGAGGATCACTGTGAGTTCAAGGCCAGCCTGAACTACATAGTGAGACTGTGCTTCAAAAATACCAGAGAGAGGGGCTGGGGATTTAGCTCAGTGGCATAAGCACCTGCCTTGCAAGCAGGTGGTCGTGAGTTCGATCCCCGGTACCAATAAAAAAAAAAATACCAGAGAGAGAGAGACAGAGAGAGAGACAGAGAGAGAGACAGAGAGAGAGACAGAGAGAGAGAGAGAGAGACAGAGACAGAGACAGAGACAGAGACAGAGAGAGAGAGAGACAGAGACAGAGACAGAGAGAGAGACAGAGAGTGTTGATTGTTTCCATTCCCCCAAGATATCTCATTGTGTAAGTGCAGATATCCCAAATTAAAAAAGATCTCAAAAACTCTTCTGCTGCTAAGCATTTTGGGTAAGCGGTAGAGTTAGAGGATTTAAACAACAACAGCAGAAGTTTCCGTGGATGCAGCAGTAAAAGGAGGTCACTTCTGTGGGTTTCCACCTGGCAGGCTACTGCGTCTTTCACGGCAACCACTGCTGCAGAAGGAGTAGAACAATATTTTGGGTGTTGGGGGAGGCTGCAGCATGGCCCAGGTATCACACAGTCGACTTCCTGTGCTGTCATCAATAGATTACAGCTACCCATGCTTTCCGTGTAAAGACTGGAGGAGCACAAGGTCTCTGGAAAAGAAGTTTCTTAAAAGTAAGAGAAAATCTAGCCAAATAAGAAGTGATATAAACTTAGAAACAGAAGGCTGAAAAGCAGAGGGAATTGGCAATGAACATGGAGTCCACTGAAAAATTAAGAGAGCCAAAGAATTCTAAAGACTGTTTTTATGCAATATAAATTAACACTATAACCCTACATCATATAAAATAGTTGATGGGAGCATTAGGAGTATTTTTAATTAAAATAGGAAATATAAATGTCCATATGTATTTTCATTTTGTAATTGAGAGTAAATTGGTTCTGTTAAATAAATCATCACAAACAGAAAGTTTCAGTGTTTTGCATCACGGACAGATGCAGCCGGAAGCAGAAAGAGAGTAAAGAAAGGTCACCAGGGCAAGGGGGACACCTTCGATGCCCTGGCCTCTGCCACCCAGCCCCCTCACGAGGCCCAGCCTCCTCTTACCCGGTTGTGAAAGAGTTCATCTGTGGGCTGATGCTTCATGACCAGTTGCATTCTGAAAGCCCCACTCCGGAACACATGAGCCTTTCAGAAGACGTCTCAGATCTAAACCATAGCACCAACATGACCAGAAACAGCCATAAACTTTCCAAGTAATGTGATTAAAATTTCACCCCAAAATCACAAAATGAAAAGCAAAAGAAAAAAAACACAGTGGCAGTAAAATGTGGTAAATAGAGCATTAAAATCAAGAGTTTATGTGCTAAAAGAAATCGATAGTTTGAAAGTCAAATTGCTATACTGCAAATATAAATAAACTATACATTAAAAGAGACAATCATAATAACTTTTCAAAATATAAATCACAGGTTACATGGAAAAGACATGCTTAGAACAAAATAACTCAGATAAAATGGTCAAGAAGAAGTCAGACACAGCCAAAAAAGGTGGAAACTGTGATATTTGAATAGCGATAAAATAAAAAATTAAGTAATCCTAAACAGGAATATTTAAAACAATATGTAAATTCAAAGATCCAGTGTTCAATCACATTGTTATATGAAGGCATTAAAAAATACAAAACTGCAAAAAATATACAAAATCATTCACATGGAATAACAGCCATGAGAGTATTTAAATTCACCCACAAAAGATGGAATAGTGAAAAATAAATAAATGTATGATTCTGAATAATTGTTAAGCTCAATCTCACATATATTTTCAATTTTACACACTAAAATTAAAGAATTAACTTCCCTTTCAAATGCTATTTAACTTCAACAAAATAAACATGTATGGACACCAAAATAATATAAATTACAAAGAAGGGAAAGAATCCAGACAAGAATTTGGAATCTTGACATTAAGTTAAAATTTGAAATGTAAGGTTCACCTTGTCTAGGACTGATTTCTTATGGTCTAACATCCCAGAAAAAGAACTGCCATCTGAAGTGATCCGTGGACCCAGCCTTGGCCCACTGCCTAAACAATTATTTGTGTAAAGTTTGGGTCCCTGATCTTATTTATGCTGGGAAAGAGGCTGATGTGTTCCTAATAACAAATGCCGGTTTTCTGATTCTTGCATCACAGTTCCTAGTCATACAAGACAGTGGGCCACCCTCAAACCTAAATGCTGAGTTCACAGAGCAGGTCTGGAGCCAAGGTTCTATCACTTTGAATTGCTATTATGTTCTGGCCTCTTGCTACCCAAGAGGAAGGTCCAGTGCTTTCCTAATAATGAAGCTCAAACATTCAGATTTTCAGGGTGTGGTGGCACATACTCTACCTCCAATCTCAGCACTGGGAGGCTGGAGGAGAAGGGTCATGAATTCAAACCCAGTCTGGGTGATCCAGCAACTTGGTGAGCTCACATCTCAAAACGAAAAATAATATGTTCTGAGGATATAGGTCAGAGCAAAGGCTCTGGGTTCATCTCTCAGTATTGCAGTAAGAGCAAAACAAAATTTTAAAATCCACAAGAAAAACCCAAACCCCTGCAGGTCCCCAGGCCCACGTTGTTCTCCTGTAGTCACAGTCTGGACCTTCTGAATTCTTGTGTACACTCTGGGAAGCAGCCTGGAGGGGCCTCTGCACCTCTGATTTTGTTCCGTTTCATGTCTCCATTAGGGCCTCGCAGTGAGTGTATGCATTCTTTGGTCACTTGCCTTATTTGAATAATATTAATGAAAGAAAAACAGAGTTTTTATAAAGTTAGAAATTAAAAGGTTAATGGGTTAAAAGGAAAATAAAACTAAAATGAAAGAATAATAATTAAACACTATGAAAACCTAATAGACTATATAGCTAATGTCAAATTCAGAGGAATGAGTAATTTATACTGTATATATGCATAGTATCTTACTATAAAATACTTGTCTGGCCTAAGAAAAAAATATCTATTAATTTGTTTTCCACTGCTAATAACATAATACCAAAACTTGGTAAGTTACAAAGAAAAGTGGTTAATTTTAGATCAGGGTTCTGGTCTATAGTCATCCATCTGGCAACGGATGTTTTGCTGATAGAGTCCACACACAGGTTGTGAGTTAATGTATGATAAAGAACAGGGGCATACACCTGCATGTACATGTGTTTTGCATCTGAATTTACACGTGTGGACTCACATGCATGTGCACGTATGTGTTCATTTTGAATCATGAACACTCCACCCTGATGAATTTATCTAATTCTAATCACCTCTGATTAGCCCTGTCTCAAAACACCGTGGTCAGATTGAGTTTCCTCCTTTTTAACACTTCACAATTGAAATTACACTCCAATGAGTTTCCAGGTGGATAAAGTATATTAAAAATTAATTACTCTGAATAATTAATAAACATAGATCCAAATGCAGAATCAATAAATTAGAACATAAAAAAGAATTCATGGTTACATCAAAAGTTTCTTCTCTGATGTTGTGCTTAGATCTCAAGTGGCTCCTAGATTCATGTGTCTGGAAGCTGATTGGATAACTGACTTGCCAAGAGGAGGTGGGGTTTTGCTTGCAATAGGCAAGTAATTGAAGGCATGACTTGAAAGGTGTATCACCCTACCTGACTCACCCTTGCTCCTTCTACTTCCGTGCTGCCATGGCATGAGCAGCTTTCTTCTGCGAGGTCCTTCCACTGTATCTTTCTGTCCTGACTATGCACTGAAAATGAGTCAGAGTAAACGCCTGCTTTAAATTGCGAGTGTTACACATTGTGTTCCAGCATTAAGAAAGTGACTAGGACAGACTTTGGTAGCAGAAGTTGAGTCATTATTATGACTTGCCTCTTCGTGGCTTAGAAGGTTTGACAATGGCTTGTGGGAACAGTTTGGAAAGGTTTGGAAATATCAGCTCAAGAAGCCCTAGAATAGTGTAGGCCAGGCTTAATGAGAAATTTCTGTCTGAGTTCAGAAGACCAGACATGGGAGCTCAGATTCTGGAGGATTCAGTTGAGCATAAGGACTCCACTGGGAGTTGAACTCAGGACTATGTGTGTTATGGTCTGGAAGAAAATTTGCCTACATTTTACTCAGGTACTGAGACTTTACAGAAGACTGAGATTAAGGGCAGTCAACTAATTTGGCAAAGGAAAGTTCAAGGAAGCCCAGTTTTGAGACTGTAACATTAGTGCTGTTGGAAGCTTTTAGCTATGTTGTATTGAAAATTTGGAGCTCAAACCCATTTGAACAAAATTCAGGTTAACTGGAAAAAAGTGTCTGTGAAGGTGGTGCCTTGGAGAAGGCAGTTACTGAAAAATTTTAAAAAAGAAACCTGGCACTTTGTACAAGGATAATGGGAAAGTTGGTTGGAGAGCAGATCAGAAATCTGTAAAGCTCCACATTTCATAGGCTAAGAGGTATAAAATGAAAAAAACTTGCTTTCAGACATAAGCCCAAGGGTTCCATGGTGAAGAAGGGATGCATAGGGAACTGGTTCCCTGGAATGCAGTTGCTAGTACTCAACATCCAGGCACTCAGAGGTCTCTACAGCCATGATATAAGTAGGGGCTGGCTACTGCTCCAACTGATCATTTGGAGTCATTTATGTTGGGCTGGTTTTACAGCCATGCAGAAATCAAGAGTTGTGGGATCAGGGAAGCTCCCACCCTGATATCAGAAGCCATGAGAGGTCTCTGAGAGGGTAGTACAGGAATCTATGAGAATGAAGACAAAAGTCCAAGGAAGATCCCAGATAGTTGGAGATACCAGGAATGAGAAACACCTGCTAAGGAAAGCTGTAGACAATGAGTGAACCCCAAGAGAGAAGCTATGAGAGCTCCACCTACCTTTAATTTCGTATAGTTTGACTGTGCAAGCTCTTTGGGGTTCACATCTCACTACAAATTGCCCTGGGCACTGGACATGGAAATACAGATTTAATGTTTGTCCTGCTGGTGTCAGTCTCAGTTTGGTTCCATTCCTTTCTATTCCCCTACATCTCCCTTTTAGAATGGAATGTTTGCCCTGTGCCATTTTGTTTGTAATGCTAAACTTTCTTCTTTATTTTTACAGGGGTTTAAGGTATGAGTTTGCCTTGAGTCGTAGAGGAGATTTGGGACTTGGGTGCTAAATCTGTTAAAACTTTTGGCAACTCTTAGAGACAGAGTAAACATGTTTTGCATAAAGAGGTGCCAATTAATCTTTTGGGAGCCAGAAATGGAATGTTATGCTTATTTTAAAATGTTTTAAAATTTTAAAAGTTTCAGGTGTTTGGAAAATGACTGGATTATAGGGGTGTCATAAGTGACTTGCTCTTAGGAGGCAGGTTTGGAAGTGGTAGTTCACTGGGACCCTGATGAGAACGTTGCCTTTCCTGGCTTTTCCCATCTACCCCTGGCCTTCCTGGCTCCTCCTTGTCTCCTCTGCTACGAGATGAGTAGCTTTCCTGCATCAGATCCATGCACCGTACCTTTCTACCCCAGAGCCTGCAGACTATTGACTAAAAATGGGAGTCAAATGTGTCCTTTCAGTTGTGGTCATGAGGTATTATATCTCAGCAATGAGGAAGTTTCTAAAACACTAAGCAAAGAAATCAGACCGTGATTAAACTAGCAGCTATTCTTATCAAAATTTTCAAAACTCCATACCTTGAAATGAAATATAAATTGAAATGGAAAAATACATCTATTCCTTCAACAAGCTTTATTAAATTCCCACTATGTGCCAATGTGTCCAGCATATTTCCAAGTAGGTTCTAAGGATATTGATATCTTCTCCACAAAACAACACAACACAACAAAACAAACAACAAAAACCTGGCCTATGGATCTTGCATTATTATGGGAATAACAGAAATAAATATGACAAATAAATAACATGCATAACTTAAAACTATAAATGGATGTGAGGTAAGAAGCGTGGATTCTTTCATAGGATGTAGAGTTTTCATTTGGCTGGCCAGGAAAATGGCTTGAAAGAACCTGGAGTTGCTGATGGAGAAGCTTCATGTCCATCTGGAGGAAGTGAGACAGCCTAGAAGGAAGCATGTGTCAGATAAGCTGAGGGAAGAAGCAGCTCTGCCCATTAGAAGGCTTTACGACAAAAAGGACATGACCTGATTTAGTTTTTAAAAAGATAGATTTAGTTGTTATCTAGAATAGACCAAATAAGGGAACAGGATAAAAACAAGAAAGTGGAACTATGGAAAAAAGTAACTTTTGAGAAATAAGTAGACTTTATCCATATAAAACAAAAGATCTTCAATTCACAGCACCTTCACGTGAGGCAGGGACTAGGAATCACATTCTTGCAAAAGAAGCAGGGCAATGCCTAACCTAGATTTGTGAACATGATAGTTGCTAATCTCTTGGCAAAATGCTGAGTAGTTTGTACTGGTAGAATCACCTTTAGCTTTGAAGTTCTTTAACCAGTTTCTTGCATTGCTTTGGCTAACAAATCTAGAATTCCCAGATTTATGAGGCACGATCTCCCTAAAATACGTCATGCATATTATTTTTTATTTTCCAAAATCCTTCCATCTTGAAAATCAGGCTACTGGGAACCTGATTCAGAACCTGTTCTCTCTTAGTTTTCTGGAGGTCTTCTGCAAAGAGAAGCAAGGACCAGAGTGGTGCAAGCCTATGGAATATGTGCCTCAGTTCAATTTGTATCTGTGAAAGCTCTAAAAGGTTTGCCACTGGCGGGTAAGGATATTCATGTCTCTGATTCATCTGATGATTCCTTATAGCCTTTAAATTATGATAGCTTGACATTACATGATGTCTTTGATTTTGCTGTCTGATTTGGTAATCCAGTCCTTTGTGTTATCTAAGCAATAATTTCAGTGAAAGATGGTAGTGGCTTGTACCACGGTAGTAACAGAAAAGTGAGCATTTTAGATTTATTAAAAGTATAGGTAACAGTGTTTCAAGAAGAATTGAGTAAGTGCCATAACAGCAAGCAAAGCGTCGGAAGCTGTCCTTTTAGTTTGTCTGTACACTAGTTGAAATATAATGTATTTTAGGGAGATCATGCCCTGTCCAAAATGCTTAACAATAATAGTGTTTTGGACTTCAGATTGTTTGGGAATAAGAGAGAGGTTTAAAAGTAAAATGCCTTTATGCTTCATATACATCTTACATACATAAACTGATGGTCATTTTGACAGTATTTTTAATGTGTCCACCTTGTGGCTGATTCCTCACTTGAGGTCAGGTATGGACTCTTCCACTTGCCCTAGCATGTTGGCGCTCATAAAATTTCAGGTTTTGGAGATTTTTAGATTTTCCAGTTGAGGATGCTCAATCTCTTCTACTTGTTGACATTCACAGATAGAAAAACTAAGAGAGAAGAATTTGGGGAGCAATTAGAAGCTTCAGAGTGGACATGTTAAATTTGAGATGCTCAAAATTTAGCCAAGTATAGTTGTATAAGCTGTGGGCAGAAGAACTTGGGATTCAGGAAGTGCAGAGTTTTTATAGTAATTAGGAAACCTTGGCATGTGGTGGTTTTTAAAATCACACAGTCCCACTGTTCTGGGGTTAGAGAGATAAAGAGGGGCAAACCGAATGCTGAAAAGGGCTGGCAGGTGCTATTGGAAAACCCTAGGAGTCATCAGCTGAGTCAAATGTTCTTGGGTCATATAATATGAGACTGAGACTTCATCATTACTGATTTTAGCTGTAGTTATTTTGCTAAAGGAATGGAATGAAAGCTGCTTGTAATAGGACAAAAATACTAAAGGGCATAAATCAGAGATAGAAAATATAGGTGACTCTTTGGGGGACTTTTATGGTTTCAGAAATGAGTGTCAGGAGGAGAGTAAAATGCAATCAAGAGGATAGTTGTTGATTTGGAGGAAGTAATACCATATTTTTAGTGACAGAAAAAAATGTAGTATTTTTTTTTTTTATAGAGAGGAGGAAGAGGATTGTTAGAGGCATGTCCAGAGAGCAAGAGCAGGAGATAAGACCTGTGAGATGGAGCAAGAAAGCAAAAACAACACGGGTAACTTTTTCTCCTCAGTCAGGCAGGTAGCAAAGTCATTATCTGACTGAGGCTCCCCTGCCAAAGAGAAACAAGATCTGAACTAGAAGAGGGAAAAGTGAAATAAAAGCAGCTTGTGCATTTCCCGGCAGCCACAGGTACCCACAGTCTTGCTAGTCCTAAGGTGAAAAGGCACCCTGACATCACGTTGTATCCTCCTACTCCAAGCCCCAACTCGCTGCAGGGCAGCTGCATGGAGGAGGCAAATCATTGCTTAACTCCATGAGTATGATGGAGGAAACAGGATGGGGGTGAAGGTTCAGTCTAGGGAGTGACTTCCTTGTTTGGTCATGGATGGAACTGAAGGTGGGCAAGGAGAGAGATGAGGACGTGAGAAGACACTGGTACTTTCAGATCGCGTGTTCCATGTCCTCCTAGGGTCTTATCAATGTATACGGACATTCTTCAACTCACTATTGTTCCCCACACAGCATGAGTTGAAAATGCTTTCACTTCACCTAATCTAAACTCTTGGTTACTTTTCTCTCCCTGTTGAGACAAAATACCTGATGCCCAAAATTAAGGAAGGAAAGGTTTATTTTTTAGCTCACAGTTGGTGTAGGTTTTAGCCTATAATCAGCTGGCTTCAATGCAAGGTGGTTATGGCAGAGAGGGAACCTTTCATGGTGGTGGAAGACAGCAAAAGCAATAAGAGCAAAAGGGAGATGGAACACAAAAGAAGACTCTTTCTGTCACTTACATTGTATGTAGACTACACCCCTCAGGGCAGGTGCAGCACTCACACCCATAATCCCAGCCTTGGACCGTGATTCAGTCACAAACTCTAGAAGCCTGTGCTTGTCCTCATGACTGAATGAAGCTTTGTGGGGACGTCTAGACACAAACCGTAACACTTACTGGCTGTTGTTTAGCAACATCAACACACTGCACTGGATGTGGGCTATTTTTTCTTGTAATTCTAAGGCCCACTGAGAGTTGCAGCTAATGCTGCTGCCCAGCACGCAGGAAGAGGATCATGCTGCTTATCTCTAACCCAGGGGAAACTAAAACCCAAAATTCAAATTATGGTGTTTGCTTAGTATGACTTTTATTGAGTATGGCTTTAGGGCCATCACAAAGTCAGAAGATCATAAACCAAAACTTTGTAAGTCAGGGAAAATCTATATTTTCAATCTTTGCCTCCCCTGTGCTTTTCAGATGACAAATAGCTGACAAGATCTTCAGATTTCTGTATCTGGACAGAGCACATAAGTCTGACAAGACCACCTGTAAGACATCCACTGTACTTCAGAATCCACTCTGTGGGAAGGGAGTTTAAAAAAGCAAAGCTCATGACTGGCCCTTGTAGGTGTCCCGTTCTCTACAATAAAACCATAATCACCTTTTATCTGTATAGCTTTTGCTGTCTCTGAAGTAAGCAAAAAATCTTTTATTTTTTCATTCATGTCTGTATAAGCTTTTTCTTTTCCCTGTAATAATGCTGTATTCTTGCTTTGTGAGAAATTAGATAGAGAATTACAAATTTAATAGCCTCTTAAATGAATTAAAATTTTATTGTTAAGTATCATCTCCACCAAAGAGAGAGGCTTGGAAATTGTCATTAGAATTAGCATCTGTTATGAGAAAACTATGTGGGCTGTAATTATCATTTAGCATGTAAAACCTTGATGACAAAATTGTATGACAAATAATTAAGGCTGAAAAAAGACGGTATGTCTAGATTACCATGTTAGTTTTTAAAGTCATTTTATTTAACCAATAAAACACATTGAAATAATAGTTGGCAGATCTGTCTGTAAAACTAGAACAGTGTGTTGCTCGAGGTGGCTCTAAAATGAAAGTAAGCCTATTTTTACTTTCTTTACATCAAACACATTTTTAAAGAAGCCAAAAAGCCTAATCTTACTAAGCTATTTGCATAGAGTGGTATTTTAAGTAAACTAACATTTTCTTTATAAAGGGATGAAAGTTTTCTGCTAAAGCTGAACCATACTCTGGGTGAGTCTCCCATGCAAGATTCATGAGGACAGTCGCTAAACATTAGTTCAAGGAAACAATTTCTATTGTATTCAAACACATCAGATATTTTGAATTTATTATTCGTGAATGTAGATGATTTAGCTAATTAAGGGAGCATATGGCCACAGTCCTTTAACTTATTGCTTTTTTGAGACAAGTTCTTACTATGTAACACAAGCTGGCTTTGAATTTCCCATCCTCCTGCCTCAGCTTCTCAAATGCTGGGATTATAAGTGGGTGGCACAATGTCTGGTTCCGGAGTTCCAATTTATTAACTCACATTTATTTGAGTCCATTGTGACTTGAGTGCTACGCTGCATACAATAAGCGAACCTTTACTTTGAGAGGCACACACACATATCTTTAGCTGTAAACCAGTATCCTGGGTGCCATTACATAGCTTTGAAAAATGTCAGTAGAAGAGCGATGGTCATACTGAAGAACTTCCTACAAATGGGGCATGATATTAATAGAATGTGAAATAAATTTTCTTGTATAATTACCGTTTTTTAATTTAGCAAAGCATTTAGAGAACATATGGTGACAGTACTTTGAAAGCAGTGGGCCTTGCAGATAAAATTACGAGAATAATCTCTCATGGGAGCTGATATACACATGTGAAAAACAGTGTAGTACAATCTACCAGCATACTGCTAAAATAAACGGTGAAGCAGGAGAGTGGGCAGATTAGTCAGGACTTAGTCAGAAAACCAGAGCCTGAATTAGAAGGATGTTATTTAAAAAGGATGAACAAATGTACTCTCAGGACCTAATTCCTTTCCTGATAGTATTCCTCAAACGATTTTGACACTGCTATCATGAACTCTTAAAATCTTACTGGAAAAGATCAATTTTTAAGACATGATTTTATAGTACTCTTTTTTTTCTCTAGTTTCAAAGCTATACTACTTTCATGTCAAAATCTAAAAAGATACAAATTTATGAACTGCAAGAGAATTTTATTTGTAAATATGGAATACTTTTTGACAAAATATTTTCAAATAAAATTCAAGTGTCTTAAAAATTCTACCACAAGTTTTGCTTTAGACATATGAGAAGCTTTTACTATTAAAATTGTCAATAATAATCTTTTTGTTAACAAGTTATAAGTAATATAATATGAAATCTTTGAAACATTTTATCAAGAGAACCACTGATAACATTTCACAAATATTTATTAGATAATTAAACTCTTAAATAAAATGAAAAAAAGATTTTCTTAAACACACGTAAATTTAATATGATGTAATTGCAACCTCAACTAAAAATAAAGAAGCAAGATCTCACAGAATGGCGTCTCATTGTGGACTGTCAACTGTAGGAGAAGTAGGCAAGGAAAGTATTTCCATTTCTGTTGCTGCTCAGGCCTGGTAACAAGGAGAGTTCAGAGGTAATAGAGAGATAGAGACCTGACTGAGGTTTGGTAAGACAGAACACAGAGTAAGAAATGGGCAATTGTGAACAGGTGGCCACCGACCGAATATACATTTTAATATATTTTGAGAACAACAAAATATTTATTAGTCTATAAAAAACCTTTAAGAAAAGCATGAGACTTGCACAATAAAATACAAAATTGATAATTGAGAAATAAAAGAAATCCAGAATGTGTATTATATTTCTATAAAGCCATAATGCCATAAAAATATATATTCTTATCATACTGACACATATATTTAGGGCAACCACAGTCCCCCAATTTTTGCAGATGATATACTGATTCTAAACTTTATGTGGAAAAATAAATGTGGATGCATACTTAAAAATACTCAAAAAATGTGGGTGGAGATTTTCTCTACAAAATATTAAAAGTCAAACAGCACATTGAGCACAGCTAACATCGTATTTTATGACTATTTGAAGACTAAAATCTGTTTTATGGTCAGAAATAAAAGCATAATCGTTCTTTTATGTCAGTTTAGCATTATATTAAGTGTTCTAGCTAGTACACTTAAGGAAGAAGAAGAAGTGAAAAGTACTCATACGAAGAAAAGTTGTTTTGAAGATTACATAACCATGTGCAGTCTGTAGCACACCCTAAGGAAAACACACACATGTACACTATTAGAGCTGATAAATGAGCTGAGCAAGATTTCAGAATAGCTGGGGATTTAGCTCAGTGGCATAAGTGCCTACCTTGCAAGCACTCAGTTGTGAGTTTGATCCCCGGTACTCCCACAAAAAAAGAAAAAGATTTCAGAATAATAGATCACTACAGAAAAATCAATGACATTTCTATACACTGACAAAAGACAACTTAAGGAATAAAATTTTCATAGATTGGAAGACAATATCTTCAGGATGGCAATATAGTACTCTTCAAATTGATGTCCAGTTTAATGGAATATAATTAAAAATCTCAGCTGCATCATTTCAGGAAACTGCAAGTTGATTCTAGCGTTAATATGGAAATTGTAGTCTCAGAACAACTGAATAATCTTTAAAAGAAGAACAGGTTGGAAAATTTACACTTTCTAAATTCTAAGCAATGCAAAGTTGCAATAATCATTTCTACGTGGTGCTAGCATATGGACAGGTATGGATGAATACTCTAAAATTGAGTGTTAAAATAACCCATAAGTTTGTGGAGAATTGGTTTTCAGCAAGGGTCCTAAGACGATTTATTGGAGAAAGCACAATCTTTCTTTGAAATCCTGCTAGGACAGCTCGTTGTACACATGCAATAAGAAGCTGGGTCCTTCAAGTCATGTTCGAAATTAAAATGAAGCAAAGCCCCTAAATTAAGAGCTAACATTAAATTTGCTATAGGCTGATGTCCCTACCAAAATGCATGTTGCAATTTAATATCCTTTCTACAGTTTCGAGAAGTGAGACCATGAGGAAATAAAGGAGATTGGTTTATTAAGGCTCTGCCTTCCTATGTGGGTAGATTCACTTGGGGATTAATGGGTTTTCATGGGAGTGGCTTTGTCATCAAAGTGAACTCTCTCTGGCAGGTTTACTTTGTGTTTCATGGGATGCCTTGCACTATCTTGGGACTCTGCAGAAAGTCTCTACTGATAAGAAGGCACTAGGTGTGATTGCTTATTGGACTTCTCAGTTTTACTGTGAGCCAAATATACTTTTATTCTTTAGGAATTATTCTGTGTGTAGTATGCAGTTATAGCAACAGAAAATAGACGAACTCTTAAGATTTAGGTACAAATCCTATATCTGATTAAGATTTAATGTCCAGAATAAAGAACTCATACCAATCAACAAAATGAAAACAACTCACTCTAAAAAATAAGTTAAAAATTTTTCATATATATTTCTCCAAAGAAGATATACAAATATTTAACACATTAAAAATGTTATTTCAACATTGACATTCAACGTTATTTGTTGTTAAAAATGCAAACCAAAAAACATATTGAATTTTTCCCATGCTTGGGATAGGTATTATAAAAATACGGCAAATAATAAATAATGATAAGGATGTGGAGAAATAGAACCCTTATAGTTTGCTGCTGAGAATGTAAATAAAATATTGCTTTATAAAATAATTTGTAGTTTTTCAAAAGCGATAAAATGTAGTGTATAATCTGTGCTATAGAATATTATTCAGCCATTAAAAAACAACAAAGTACTGGCACATGTGTCTATATGGATAGACTTTGAAAGCATTTTTGTAATGGAAGAAGCCAGATGAAAAAGGCCTTGTATAGTGTGGCTGAATCCAGACACAATGTTCCTAACAGGCAGATTTGGAGACTAAAGTACGGTTTCAGTTGTCTATGACTGGGCATTCAGGAAAGGAGAGCGAATTGGATAAAGTGTTCCTTTTTTGCAATTATAGAAAAATTCTGAAATTAGGTAGCTTGTGATAATTTATATGACTTTATGAATTTACCAAAAAAACTTGACTTGTGTACATAAAAGGTCAGTTGTACAATATGTGTGATATATCTTATTAAGAGGAGAAAAGAAAACAATGCTGAAGGACTTAGAAGACTATGATACCAATAGAACAATATATAAATATGCCAATCCAGAAAAAGACACAAATATATATGGGAACATAATCATTAAAGACTGCATTACACATCCTTGGAAAAAGTATATTCTTTAATGATGCATGTTCAAAAACTGACCGTTTTATGTGGAAGAAGATGAAATTTCAATTTTACTTTTATAATATAAATAAATCCCTATAGGATCACAATATAACAGGTAGAACTATGGTGTATTAGAATACAATTTAGCAAAATATTTGTGTAGCCAGAGTGCAAGGATGACCCTCTCAACTGAAAGAGTTAAAAGCCATAGAGTAAATTTCAATTTCTTAATCCAGCATTTAAAATTGCTGATAACATAATCTATATTATCAAGAGTATAGGGAAAGGAATGATAGATAGGGGTAAGTTAGCAATATAAGACCTCTGAAGGAGCAGAAATGGAACAGACTCTGCATCTCAGCAAGTAGCCACGCTGACAGTCGGTGGTTTTGACACTTGCCTCTGTGCGGCCAACGCTGTCCCTCCTCGTCCCGGTTGCCATGCCTGCCCTAGTTTCCCTGTTAGCTCACAACACCAAACTCCTAACAATAAGCCCAGTATTCAATCAATCAAGTGCTGACTCTCAGGGAGGTGGAGATGGGCCCCTAGCTGATAAAACAGGACTGCAGCCCCAGAATCAGCAGTGTCCCAGCTCTGCAGTGACTCTGTGGTTCCTGTGAACATGCAGAAAACCTTCAAGAAAAAGGAAAATCAGGCACAAATGTCTCTAAAATACTATACCACCATATTTGGAATCACAAACACATGAAATTATTTAGAATATTCATCAACAGGTAGATAGTTAATACACTATTATAAACCCATAGAGATTAGTAGGAAGATGTTAAAATCATTAGGTACATTTATATATGCACTGATCTGAAGGAAAGTCACAATATATGTGACAGTTACGTAACATCAAAATATCTATAGGTACACAGATGTTCCAGGAAAAAGGAAGAGTGGAAGTGAGACACAGGTTGCTATTGATGAAGTAGTGTACCTAGTACATGATGTACCGTCTGAATTTCTATCTATCTATCTATCTATCTATCTATCTTATCTATCTACCAGTCTATCACATATTTGTAGTACAAAATGATTATATGCATTGTGAGGAGCTGCTACACATATATGACATTTCTTAATTCCTTATTTTTAAAGCCCTCTCCCTTCCTCCTGCATGTCTTTAAACATACGTCTACCTTTTGAATTCTCCCAGTGAGCGAATCTTATGTTTGCAATTCAAATGATTGAATTAAAAAGACAGACTTTCTTCATTCAAGGCTGCTATCTTTTTCCTCCTGCAACTAGAGCTCTAGTCTGTAACACAGAACATCACCAAAAGCTGGTTTTCATGTGTTTCAGTCTTTTATTCATCACTTCTTAACTAAGAACCTCAAGAACGTCCATCCAATCTACTCCACCCTGACTTAGGTGAGATTTAAAATATCACTCTCAAGATTGATAGTCTGGGAAAACCCATCATACTGTGTGAAAAATTCATGTACCCGTTGTAAGAGCACGAAATTTGATAGATTTTTGCTTCTGGAAATGGAAGGAAAATTAAGTCGTCTCTAGTTTTGAAAGACTCCTGTCCAAAGACAAAAGTCAAAGGATATACAACATTGGGATAATGATACGGAAAACTGTAGAAATTCATCATCAGCATTCCAAATAGAAACTTCCTTTCATAAGCTCATTTTCCTCTTCCCATCTTGTTGGGCTTAAAAGGGAAAGTAGTGAATTTATGTCTTCAAAATTAGAGAACACTAGCAGCTTCCCAAATATTTTCCCACATATTAATAGATACTGAAAAAGTAATCACCCTCAAAGACTGCATGTCAAATGAAAGGAAGGATTTAATCTTGTTAGATTTGAGAATATCTGCTTCCTTGTGCAAGATTTTGGCACCCTGGTCTAGTCATATTTTCAGGTGACAGCCCTTTCACTGGAGTCGGCTCCATCTGTGCTGCAACCCTACCCTGGCAAGAGTAGGACCTGCACTGCTTCCCATTCCCGGGCAACTCCTGCCCACCCCAGCTTTGGTGTTAAGAGCCTCTTCTCTTAGGGTGGTCCTGTTTTCATCTAAATTCAGTTATAAAATGCAGCTTTTTTCTACCTCTGCATTCCTTTGGGGACCCAGAAAAATAATTTCTCTCTCTCTCTCTCTCTCTCTCTCTCTCTCTCTCTCTCTCTCTCTCAATCTCTCTCTCTCTCTCTCTCTCTCTCTCTCTCTCTCTCTCTCTCTCTCTCTCTCAGTTTCTTTTGAGACAGCCTAAACTACCACTCTGTAGTTCAGGTCTCTGTAGTTCACTCTGAGTTCACTATGTATCCCAGGCTGGGCTCCAATTTATAGCAATCCTCCTGGCTCAGCCTCTCAAGTGCTGGGATAATAGGCATGTGCCACCACGCCAGGCCCGAATCTCCATTTCTATGCACTATAAAACACAGTAAACTTTATCCAACTAATTTAGTGCTACCCATTCTAAGCACAAAATGAAACTGCAGTTTTAGGAACCATTTCAAGTTATTTAAAATTTTCCATTTCCTACACTTACATAATATAAATGCAGAGAATAGTTCAATGTAACCTTGAGGGAAAGAAAAACATGAATATCAAATAACACTCCGCAGAAAGACGTTCGAGACAGTGTCTTTGATGTAACTTGTATGTTCCAGCTTGTAACAAGCCATCAGGAAATCAGTGAAACCTTATCTATTCCTCTCTTGAGCAGCATGCACAAAAATATTGTATAGAGATTTTCTTCCTCTTTCCATATGATATCGTCTGAGTTGCTCTGATTGAGAATTTTTTTATCTAACAAATACCTATCGGTTTGTGGCTATTACTTCTAAACCTTTGAAGGTCATTTTCTGTAATACAGTTTGTAGAAATGACTAGATTTCAGTTATCTTTGATTATATAGCTAGTTATCTACCAAAGTATGAAAAAAATTCCATCAGCTTTCATTTAATGACTTAAGGATGTGCTCAGTATGAAGTTCTTAGCTGGACCCTAAGGATACAGCTGTGAAAATGTTAAACATGGCAGGTGTCTCCATGCAGCAGGAGACATAAAAGAAATATCTGCTAATGCAGTTGCCTTACAGAAATCTGCCATTGTAGAAAGATTCTCTGATTTGCCCAGTTCTCCTGCCCCCAGCCACACTGGGCTATGAGCACTTTAACTTTGTCTCATGTGATGGAGATGTGGATTTTTAATTTAATTTTAATGTAACAAACCCGCAGGTGACTAGAAGATACTACAGTAAGGTAGTACGACAGTAAAAATTCTTGATTAGGTCCCCAAAGGGATGTGGAGATAGAAATATCATGTTAAAAGTTAGACATTCAACACACAAGAGTAGCACAAACTCCAAGAAGTACATTGTGGTGAAACTTATTTTTCCCTATTGATTTTTAAGTAGAACAGACTCAGAAGCTGAGCAGAATTTGGGTCACTTTTTGTCTTCAGAGAAAATAATGAGAGGTCAGAGCTATTCACTCAGGCAGGATTTAAAAGACCAAGGTCCAGAGCACAACTGAACCACAGAGAAATGAGTCCAGCATTTTACACTGATTTCTCCTTGAACCCTCTCCAGCCCCTACACTGCAGGGTGAAGGGGACCCAAAGGACACACAAAACAAGAGTTTTTAGTAGTCTCATGGGAGAAAGGATGTAGAAATTTGAGTATATGCCTGGGTGAGAAATAAGATCCCTACTGATCGTGCCCATCTTTCATTAGATGCCCTTGCAATGAAACACTCTTGAAATAAGAAACACCAAAATGGACAAAACTTGAGAAAGAATGGAAATGTCTTGGAGTCATCTCAATCCATGTATCAGTTCATGCCTCACACCTTCCAGCTGACTGAAAAAAGACAATTACAGTCTTTCTCTGGAAAAAGATCATCATCCAAAGTCCCTGAAACTTTCAACCATAGTATCAAACACTTAGGAAAAAAATTATAACATATGCTAGAAGATAACTGAATGACCAGAAACCACGGGTAGGAAAAATCCACTAGAGTAAATCTATATGTGATCCAGAAACTGAAGTTTAGGTTCCAAATCTGACAAGTAGTGACAATCATATACAATCATAAAAGATGTGAAGGATTTGGCAAAAACAAGAATCTATTAAAAATTTAATGGTATCTGTGCTTTAGAAGTGAACATTAACAAAAACAACTCAGCAGATGAGTTTAAGGACAAACGACTTGACAGGAGAGATACTGTGTGAAACAAAAACCAAGTCACAAAATAGTGTCCAAATAAATGCACATATATAAAAATGTTTTTAAAAAGCAAAATGTAAAAAAAATAGAGGACGTAGGTTTAATTTCTGTAATGGATATTGAACCAAAGAATAGGACAGGAACAATACATGAGAAAATAATAGATAAAATTTCCAAATGTGAAAGATTACATTTACCAGTTAAGTCAGTTTCAAGGATGTTCAAACACATGCAGATGTATCATGATAAACTGCTAAATACTGAAAAGATGAATCTTTCCTTTTATATGCAGACAAAAACCACTAATGTACTATGAAGCTTAGAAGGATTTAAAATTAAAGTACATATTAACGATGGCAAAAATTATAGGTAAATTGATTTGAAAGTTAATATCTTTTTTATAGTAAGAGTATAATTGTAAAAAAGGTATGTGTCTATGTATAAATACTTATAAAGAAAAAATATAAAAACTTGATCAACTGTAGTCAGTAGAGGAGAAAAGGGAGCAAAGTCTTGAGTGAAATGCAAATAGAAGAGGAAAGATTTAATCACAGATATATTTGTAATAACATTAAGTGAAATTTACATGGAGCAAAGTTCCATCTGAAAGAAAAAGCTCAATAACATGATACATTTGGCAAAGTTGACTTCAATGCATATAGAAAATTGTAGTTTAGATATTTCGATGCATTCTATTTCCAAGTACATATGGCACTTTTATGAATAACGGACCACGATAAAAGTTCAATAAATTACATAGAATTAGAATTGTGTTCTTTACCACATTGGCAATATTAGTTAAAATTATACAAAAAATTGCTAGAAAATGCCTAAATATGTACCTTGTAATACGTTTGTTTGTGGTCCATAGATACAGAAAGAAATTACAATTGAAAAAAGAAAGTATGTACAATGGAATGGTGAATAGGTGACATGTAAAATCTTGTGGCAGATTAAAAAAAGCAATTATATTCTTTAATTTATATAGTAGGAAAGAAGACTACTAGGAAAGAAAACAATGATATAATCATCTATCTCTAGAAGTTAGAAAACAATTATTTTTTAACAAACATGGAAACCCCCATAACTTTAAAGGGTAGGAAACAATAGAACAGAAAATTATGTGTCATTGGAAAATTTCACAAAGCTACAAGTTGTATTTTTGAAATATGAGCAAAGTTAATAAATTTCTAGAGTAATACTGAAAAAGAGGTACTAAAGCATGAGTGATCAATATTACAAATGAGAAACAGACATCATCACAGATCCTACAGTAAAAATACAAAGTGAGGAAATTAGGAGAAAATTAGTGTAACATTTATAAGAATTTTAAGAAATAAAATATCTTTCAGTGGGGAGGTCCTGAGTGGGTCATCATGCGAGTTCTTGGATTAGAACTTTTTTATGGATAAAGATGTCAAATGTTCAATAGTTTAGTAGCCATGAAATGACCAATTGGGACCCAAGTGTTCTGAATCAGTTACTCTGCATACAGAGATTAATGAAAACAAAAATTTAAAGAAAAATCAGTAATTCTGCACTTTTTAAGTTCCTGAAACTCAGGAATTTAGTAGGGATGAGCTGCAGTCCTCTTGGTAGGGAGGAGTTATAACTGATGCTTGAAGTCAGGAGGATTCACATTCTATACTGCCTGACAAAGTCCTGTCTTGGTCAGAGTCCTACTCCACTACGACTATTATTTTAATTCTCATCTCTGAGGATGACCACCAAATTGTATCCCAGGCCATTTTTTTAAAAACTGGCTACCTATTTATAAGCTAATTAGAGTAAGTGTTTTACACTTTCAGTTGATTCATTCTATGAAATGTGACATCTGGTTACTGTGAACAGTTTTAGTAACATGGCATCAATACAGGAAACTCAGTGTGCTAATGGGTTATTTAAAAAAGCATATATAAAATTTATTTAATAATTTTAAAACAGCCTCCAAGACCAGGATAAAAGGTAAAACAAGTGAAAGTTATATGAGAAAAGAAAAATAAAATTAATTTTCTTGGAAGGCATGATTATATACATAGAATACACATAAAATTCTGCAGATAATGGATTAAATTAATAACTAAATTTACCTTAGATTGAAAAGCCAATACAAAAAAATCAATAGAATTTCTGGTATTAGATTCTGTGATACAATAAACTCATTTTGTATTCTTTTGAGGTTCTTGGTATCCCAAAGAAAGAACTGAACAAGACACTTGAAAAAGGTAGTAAAATTTCACGTTTCTTAAAGATAGTAAAAGTACGCTGTGCAGAGTGAAAGTGGACAATGAGAAACTTACAGTGGCCACGAGATTAATGGCAGTGTCTTATGTAGACCCCATTCTTCATGCTGACTTCAGAGCTAGGTCATTCCGTTAGAAACTTGCTTGATTTTGTGCTGGAAGAACTAAAGATAGGACTTTCTGATTGGTCCCAGGCACAGGGGCTGGGAACTATGTCTTGTGAGTGGGTCTTAGATCTCTGTGATTGACAGGTCACCCATACTTGCTCAGCCAGTTACCCGTGCTCTAATTTCATGCCTCATTTCTGCATACTGGACATATTTCTAAGCAAATTTTTAGATGTACACTGTTCACCATAATTCATTTCATTTGTTCTTCCATAACAAAACACTAAAATGTGGGTGACTTAAACAACCAACATTTATTTCTCACTGTCCTGAAGCCAACTTTTCTGAGATTAGGGTGTTGGCATAGATGGTTTTGATGACGACTTTCTTTCAAGTGGTACATGTGTGACTCTTTGTGCATGTTTTCTTTTTAAAGGTCACTAGCCTCATTTGTGAAGGCTTCATTCTCACAACTGACTACAAATGCCACTCCACTTGGTGTAAGAATTTTAACAATTAGATTTTGGGCAGGCAAACATTCATTCCAAGACAGTATCAAAATACTAATATTTGCAAGAGATATGATGAGAAACTAAATTGAAATAGTCAGTTTGGAAAACATTTGGCACTGTTTGCTAAAGTTCCCATAGCAAGTATAACCTTAATTTGAAGGTTTCCATTGTTGCACTGTGCAAATATTTCACCAAGATATGTGCAGAAGAATGTATCTAACTTTATTATTTATATTAACCATGGAGCCCCTCTCTCCAACTATTCCAGGCTCAGAGAACAACCTACCATCTTTCAAATATAATGGATTAAAACATCTTTTTATTTAGGCAAATTGAGCTTTGCACCTAGGAGTATTTCATCTCTTCTCAGTCTTCAGAAATGAAAGCTGTTTTTCTAGAAACAAGAAGGATAACCAATTTGACAAAAATAGTTCTATTTTAACACATAGTAATTAAGATTGATTAAAAGTCACTTCTTACCTTTTGTGTTTCATACTTTTTTTAACCTTAAAATGTTCAAATTTCTAAGTCATCTACCGAAGTGACATGCTCTTTTAATTCTTTTAATTGCTTTGTCACTATGAAGCTCACAATTGGATCAAAGATAGCATGGTTCTTGGAAATGCTCTGAATTATAATATATTAAATAACATTACACTCTAAAATACAGTATAATATTAAATAATATTGTGAAAATGTGAAATCAAATAGGCAACAAATACTCTACTAAAATTAACAAGATGTGGATCCCTATAAAAATAATCAGGCACATTTGAAAGAGACAAAGACATATTGACTGTATTTACTGGTAATTTGTGCTACAAATGGAGTATTTGCTAAAGTTTTAGCTTTTCAATTTCCAAAGTCATTTTTCCTCTGTTGTGGCTGGTAAACACAATTTCCTATTAATGCTTTTTAATGAATATTGTATTAATGGGACAAGAGCTGGAAACTTATTGTGAGGATGATATTGTTGTTGTGGTTTCTCCTGCTGTTATTTTATTGTTTTTTTAGAGACAAATTATACTTGTCTTAGTTTTAGAGAGGAGGCTATGGCTGTACCCTGCTCAAATTCTTAGCCAGACAAAGAGCAGGGAGATAATGATTAAGTAAGTGCATTGAGGTCCCATTATCAGATATGATCTTTAATCTTCTCCTGCTGATTTTGGAAAGTAATTTAGGATGCATTCAGATGGGATGAGGAGAAATGATATGCAAGGAATATTCACTCTGTCCCATCTGCTATAGACTCTTGATGGAAATCAACCTTCATATCACTTTAATACAGACAACAAAACTATATTTATCCTGTGATGTTAGCTTATTTATTTAAAATAAAATTTTAATAGTTTATGAATTTCAAGATTATAATGCATTTTTAGTACACATGCTTATTAAAATGTGAGATTCTTGAAGAAACAGATCTTATCTTTCCTTCGCATGGTTGTTTCCTGAATACCCAAGCATCCCTTCTCTTTCTAAACAATAATACTGTTCAAGATTTCTAATGTAGTTTTCCCTGTTGCTGATATTTATATAATTGGAATCATGTGAGTCTAGGCTAGGTAATTCAACATATGCTTAAAATTTTTCCATATTGTTTCACATATTAAGAGTTTTCTCATTTTCATCTGGTGGTGTTCTATCATAGGACTGCATAAACATTTTTTAAACATACTGATGACAGAAGTTTTCATTATTAGATGTTATGATTTGCAAAGCTATGAGTATTTGTATGTATCACTCTGTGTAAACATGGACAAATTTGTACTAGGGATATAGCTAAGAGACAAGGATTGGTGGAACGCACATTATTTTTGTGCTTAAATATTGAAGATGGTGACATAATTCCAAAGATGTTATACATGCCATCAGGGAATTAGAACTACTTTTGCTCTATATCTTTGTTATTAAACTTTTAAACTAGCTATTCTGTTCTAATAGAGTCTAATAGAGCTAATGGCTGGAGGTTTTCCTTGGCATTTCCCTGATGACTAACAAGACTGACAATTTTCTTTTTTTTTTTTTTTTTTTTTTTTTTAAATTTTATTTAAGGAGAAAAGAAAAAAAAGCAGGGAAAGGGTACAAGTTATACAGATTTACAGAAAAAAAATGAACAGTAGGAAATCACTAGTTAATGGATTACATATTGTCATCTTAGAAATAATTGTTCAAGTCACAAAATTAAAGCTTGTAAAGTGGACATTCCATCAATGATACTGCAAACAGTTCTGTTCATTGATCCAATAAAACTCTGTGATATCATTTTCTATCTTATACACTTAAATATACATGCAGTTATATAGTTTAGAGCACTTTCTTTTCCTCTCTTTTGTACCATGACTATTACACATTTTGGGTTTCATTGCTCCCACGGTTCTTATTACTTTTTTGGAAGAGAGTAAAACCAAATGTGACATAACAGAACAGAATCGGTCAAGTCAAAAGGGTGGACATAATAGATAATGTAAAAACATAATACAGGTGATCAACAATGGTTACCATAATGTCTCCCACTATCTCTAATAGAATTGCCTATATCATTAGTTATAATACAATTGAACAAAACAGTAAAGAATAAAACCGACAAAACCAAAACATTGGAGACATTGTAGGTCTTCAAAAGTAGCTAAAAGTCAACAAGAATGGGCGTCATAATGAATCTCATTATCTTCACAGCTGATGCCTAAACTTTTGAACCTGATACTATCCAGCAAAACAGAATAGGGGAACATCAGTTAAAAACCAGATGGTGAGAGTAATACAGGGCTTTAAATCAAGGTAATGAAAAGTCAAAATGGGTTACTATAATATATCCTGCTATTTTTTTCCTTTAATTAAAAGGATAAAGATAAAAAAGTAAATAATGGAGTGGAGATTGAGATAAAAGAGGGCATAACAACGAAACAGTGCAGATCAAAACATAACCATTTAAGCAGAATAGTGTTTCACCACCAGATAATCCTAACCTAAAAGTAGTTACCATATTGTTTCTTTCTTTGAAATCCTTGAGTACAACTTCGTATACTGTAGCATTAAGTATATCAAAACAATGTAAAACCATTCAAGAGAATGACAGCATTACAGAGTATTTAGAATCGACTAACAGAAAATGAACAATGGTTTCTGTATAATCTCCTTGTCTTTAAAAGGTTTTTGCTTATACTATCGTACATAATAAAATCCAATAAGATACAGCCTATTTAGACCATTGGAGACAGAAGGACAAAAGATGAGACTTCAAAACAAGATGATACTAAATCAGTATTACCTATTAAGATGTCATTTTCTCCAAAATAGCTGTTCCTATCATCCAATCTTCTCTGCCTCATTTCTGTTAAGCTCTTTTTCTGTCAGTAGCTGTCAGTTTGTCTTCTTCATTTTGTTCTCTGCTCCATTTGTTGTGGCCTCCCCGCCACTATTTCTGGGTTCTTTGTATTTTTCTTTTTTTAGAATATCCTGCAATACTTTCTGTAGAGTTGAATTGGTGGTTGCAAATTCCCCCAGTTCCTCTTTATCCTGGAAGCACCTTGTTTTTCCATCAATTTCCAGGGACAGTTGTGCAGGATATCTCAATCTTGGCTGGAGATTATTATCTTTCAATGCTTGAATTATTTCCCCCCATGCTCTTCGTGATTTGATGGTTTGTGCAGAGAAATCTGCTGTAATTCTGATGGGTGTTCCCTTGTAAGTGGTCTGTTTCTTGTCTCTTACAGCTTTTAATATTCTGTTCTTGTATTGAATTTCTGGAATTTTTATTATTATATGCCTGGGTGTTGCTCTGTTTGGGTTGTAGGTAGCTGGGGTCCTGTATGCCTCATACATCTGAGTATCTTTACCTTTTGCTAAATTAGGAAAATTCTCCTGGATTATTTCTGTGAGTAGCTTTTGTAGTTCACTTGTTTGCATCCCTACTTCTTCTTTTATGTTCTTAATCCTTAAGTTATGGATCCTCTTATCATCTTCTTGTCTTTGTATTATTGCTGTTTGTTTCTTTGTTATTTTTAAGAAGTTTTTCATTTCATTCTCCCATATTACAAGTCTGCCCTCCAGTTCAGATAGTCTGTCCTTAGTTTCTTTCAAGCTGTTATGCCAGTCTTCGATAGACTTCTTAATATCTTGGTAGTCCCTTTGAACCTGCTTCACGTATTCTATGCTTTCTCTGTTTTCTCCATCAAACAATTCTCCCCTTTTTTTCTGTTCTTCCATTCCACCACCTGTTTTTTCTTGGGTGGTGCTTAGCATTTCTCTAACTATTCTGCATACTTCTAGCTTCAGGTCGTTGATAACTTCATTCCTGAATTGGTCTATGAGGCTCTCTATATGGTGCCTTATGTGTATTGGTGCGGTGTCTGCTATTGTCTGTTTCTCAGAATTGGGGGCCGAGGAGCCTTTCTTGTTGCTGCCTCTTCCCATGCTGCCTCTTCTTCTCTGTTCCTTATATATGCAAGCTTATATAAGAGGCCCAGCTTCTCTCCCAGTCAGCCACAGCCTGATCGAATTGCGCCAGTTAGGTGTTCCCGCTCACCGCTGCGCACCAGGGAGTTACGGACCAGGCAGCCTAAGCGTCTCCCCTCCCGGCCACCGTCAGGCTCTGGGATCTGGGTTGGGACAGTCTACCAGGTCCGCCGGCAGCGTCACGCAGGCCAGGCACTTTTCACCAATCCCGCCCGAGAGGGGGATGTGTGGCTGGAGTCACCACCGCGCCCTGCTCCCGCAGGACTGCTCGGGCCCAGAAAGTCCTCTGCTGGAGTCAAACTGTGGTAGAGTGTCAGTTTCTCTCACTCACCTCACCATAAGTCAGTGCACGCCTCCCTGCCGTTCGCAGATTGCCGTTCTCAGAGCTTCTGCACGTCTCTCCCCTTGCCGAGCCGCTGTAGAGGCAGCCAGCCGCTGCGCGGCGGGAAACCCAAATCGCGGCTTACAATGGCGCGGTTCCAGCCTCCACACCGAGTCTTTTCTGTTCCTGTTTTAGCACCAGGACTGCATTCCAAGTTGGCTTCTCTCAGCCCAGTTCGTTCCTGAGTCAGCAGAGCATATCTCCACCTGCTTATGTCTCCTTAGTCCGCACCATTCCTGGCTTCTGAGCCGAGTCTTTCAGAGAGCCGCCGGTAGTTGCTGTTATCTGTCCGCCATGTTCTCCCGGAAGAGTCAAATGGCAACTTAATTGTGTGTACTGAGCAATTGGCTAGATCTTACATCTTTGACATCCTCCATAATATATTAAAAGATCACTGTGTGTCTTTCCGGTCTGCAAGAGTCCTTCCATGAGGCCTGTAGGCCGTAGAAGTCTCAGTAAGCAGTCTAGCTGGGACAGAAATTCTCAGCACTCAAGACTGACAATTTTCATACGTTTTTTTGGCTATATGAATGTCATCTTTTGTGAAGTAGTTGTTCACGTACTTGGTCCATTTTTTTTAACCAGTAGATAAACTTGTCATTTGTGTGTATATATAACCACTTTATAACCATATATATATAACCATATATAACCATTTTATTGGTTATATATTTTGCAAGTAACACCTGATTCTGTAAGTTTCCCACCCATTCTCCAAATGATATTTTTGATGACTCAATTTTATTTTTAACGCAGTCCAGTTTTCTAACCATTTTCTTTATTAGTATTTTGTGTCTTTTATGAGGAAATTATGTCCTTCTGCAAGTAAAGGTATTTTTTCTGGATTATTGGTACAGAAGTTTTGTCACTTTTATGTTGTACATTTGTATTTGTAGTTCATTTGGGATTGACATTTTATTTCATTTTTAAGAAATAATTTTTGTTTCCTTTTTTATTTTATTTTATTTTATTTTATTTTATTTTATTTATTTTTTTGTTACTGAGGATCGAATTCATGACCCAGCTCCTGCCCTTGCCAGGCAACCATTCATGTCACTAAGCTAAATCCCCAGCCCGAAAATTTTCATTTTTTAATTGAGTGACACAAAAATAACATTCTTTTATTATTCTTTATATATCAAAAGAAAAGTGTATACATGAGCAAATCTGTTTCTGAATTTTCTGCTCAGAATATTGATCTGTAGTCTGCTGTTACATCAGTGCTACCAATCACAACTCCCGTGTGTTTATGATATTCTGTGAAAAGCCATAGAAAAAGCAGATTTTCCTACTTTGTTCCACTTATTACAACTTATCTTGATTAGTTTTTAATCTTTTCTACACATATTTTATAATTTATTTCTCAATTTTCACAAAATGTTTATTGGTGCTTTGATTAGAATTGCTATAAATCTATGGATCAATTTTCGGAGAATTAAAATTCCTTACAACACTAAAACTTCCTAATTCTGGACATAAATATTTTCTCTATTTATGTCTTCTATATTTTATTTTATTTATTTTAAAGAGAATAAAATCAAGTAAAACAAAGGAGAATAAAACCAGTCAAAACAAACCAGTGTGATACAGAACTTTAAACAATGGAAAATCAACAGTGATTACCATAAAGCCTCTTGTTGTCTTCAAAATAGCTGCAGATACCATCAGATATAGTAAAAATCAAACAAAACAGAACAGAACCATTAAAAACAAAACAATGAATGCAATAAAGGACTTCAAAACTAGATAACGGTAATTTCAAAACGGCTACCACGATATATCGTGTTATCTTTGAAATAGCTTCCCATGCCATTGGATATAGTAAATTAAACAAGATAAAACAGAATAAAACCCAACCCAACAAAACAAAGAAAATGGTACAGGACTTCAGATAAGATGATAGGAAATTAACAGTGGCACCTTCAGAAGGAGATCCCCACAGATGCTACACTGTGCACTGTTATCCTCTGAATAAATGATGAGACCACCGGCTTTAGACCTGCAAGCTCAGTGAAACACCAAACACTACGAGCGTTAAGTTTTATTTTACCTCAGTAGTCATCACCCTGGCCTGCGTTTCTCTGGATCAGCCAGCTGCTTATGGTGGTGGTGGGGTATGGTGTGAGGTACTGGCTCTTCTTGCTTCCCAGCGCATGAGCTGGAAGGGGCTGGCATCTGGGTCTCCCCATGGCACTCACACGTGGCACTGATCTGCAGGAGGGTGTGCTTCTGGTGACTTCTTGTTCTTTTACCCCGCAGTCTGCAAATGGTGCTGTCTTCTGTATTTTAAAAAATATAGTTCTTTTGGTAGAAATTGTGCACATCTTTTGTTACATTTATTACTAAATATTGATTTTTTTTGCTATTATATATGTTTTTTGTGATATATTTTATTTTCTAATTGTAGCAAATGTATAGAAGTATTATAGATTCTTAAATTAGGTAAAAAATATTATAGACAGATGGGGCTGGGCCCTCATGAGGCAGGGAGTTAGTTCAAAGACAAAAACTGATCACAGCTGTGGTTGGAGTCACATTTGCTGGAGGCCAAGCCTCAAGACAAAATAAGTGGGAACATCTGGTTTAATAAAGTCTGGACAAACACCAGTGACCTTAGTGGGTGACCAAACTCTCAAACTCATCCTGTAAGGGTTGTTAAGTTAGGCAGAAATATTGTAGGCAGTCAGACAGAGATAGGTCCTTAAAAGAGCCAGACAGGATCCATTATGACTGTGGAGGAGATACAGATGCATCCATCTCCCTCAAAGATGCATCTTTGAAGAAAACACATCAAGATGAAAGATAAAACAAACACACCCACATACTTTTCCTCGGGAAAAACAGTAGTGACTGATATTCTAAACAAGTATCAACCACTGTGGGAGAGCCAGGGAGATCTACTACCACCCTCTCTAGGACAGGTGCTGGAACTGCTTCTTACAACACAACCTGTTTCCCCATTGGACCCCCATTTCATCAATATACCTGAGCACTTATGTTCATGATCCTATTGACTGACTACAGTTTTGTCCCATCTCATGCTCACATTGTGATTTCCCATTTTTCTCCACTATATATTCACCTTACCTCATGGTTTTGCTTTTAAAAAGGGCGCCAAAAATGTAGCTCAGCAGTACAGTGCCTGCCTGGCAAGCACAAAGTTCAATCCCCAGCACCAGAAAAAAAATACCAAACAAACCGAAACCTCTTCAAAGGGAACCCACTAGGGGCCACTTCTGACTCTGTCAGACAGAAGTTTTCTTTCCCCAATAAGTAGATTGTGTTCTTAACTTCTCATGTTCCTAGAATTTATTTTTTGATTTTAGAGAATGCAAACTCTCATGGATCATCTAGCAGGCTGTGAATTTCTTTCTGTCGTATCATTTGAAGGTCTTCCTTAGATGGTTGGATGGGGTAAATGTTTACTTTCATTGCGTGGTTCAGAATTGTGATTCATTTAGGTAACTGATATTTTTTAGTGATTCAAATTTTATTACATCTTTGCCCTTTGTTTATAACTGCTTATGCTTTGTCAGATATAGTTTTGGTAAAATTATAATAAATTTAAACTAAAAACATGGGGTGTGTCATGCACAGGCTGACGCCAGCCCTCTCCTGTGAGTTGGTACTATTCTCAGACCGTGGAGGAAGAGAACAAGAAGTCAAGAAGACCTTAGACCTCTTTCGAGTCACTGCCCTGAGCAGGCTGACCAGAGGAGAGCCAGACACCAGCCTCTCCTGGTATGTGGACAGGGAGACAAGAAGAGCCAACATTCCCCTGCTTTGCCCAAGCAGCCAGGTGATCTGGAGAAACACAGGCTGTGATGATAGCTATTAAGATAAAACACAGCTTAATGGTTGTGTTTAGTGTTCCACTGACTTTGTAGACCTAAAATCTGCAAAGTACTCTGGTCATCTGTTAAGAGAATAACAATGCACAATGCAGTCACATGGGGGATCTCCTTCTGAAGGTGTGGCCATTGTTAATTCCATATTCTCTTGTTTCAAAATGCTGTATCACTATCATGGTTTTGTTGGGTTGAGTTTTATTCTGTTTTTTCTTGTTTGATTTTGTTTTATCTGATGGCATGAGCAGCTATTTGCAAGATAATAAGATGTATTATGGTAGCCATTTTGGATTAACTATTATCTTGTTTTGAAATCCTGTGTTGTCTTGTTTTTATTAGTCCTATTTTGCTTCTATTTTGTTTGATTTTATTCTGTCTTAAGGTATGGGCAGCTATTTTGAAGACAAAATTAGTATTATGGTAACCACTGTTCATTTCTTATTATCTTGTTTTGAAATCCTGTGCCACTTACACTGGTTTGTTTTGCTTGGTCCTATTTTCTCTAAAATAAAATTTAAAAAATGAAAATAAACTGGTACAATATCTCCCACTTCCCCAAGTGGGATGGCTACAAGGTTATGATGCTTCTTTAATAGGACATTTTTATTTCTGTTTTGTATCTGTTGCATTTGAACTAGTTGCTGAATTTTCTAGTGTTTCTTTCTTGACTTCAGACAATGGTGCTAGGAAAAGTAATTTTAGAGCAGCCTCTATAACATAAAATTCTGCAAAATGGCTCTTTTATGAACTCTAGCTCTTACTTAAAAAATTTGCATGCCTATTAATAAGCTATGCACTCCTTCCAACAGTTAAAAGATGCTAACTTGGTGGCCTGTCTTAAGGCTGAGAGGTCAGATTTCCCTGAGACAAACTGGCCTGATTCTCCTTGTTACTCTAGAGCAGGTGTTGCACCTGTTCTGCCTCAGTTTTCTTTCTGACTGATCTTTCAGTGCTGAGGAGACAATTTTAACTCTTGTGATTCCCTGCTCTCGCCTTTCCAGGCTGAGTGATCACTCACTGGCAATTTGTTTCAATAACTCAACGTGAGCATTAGAAGAAAATATTTCCATTTGCTGATCTTATTTCTAATCTTTTCCTGCCATTTTATACTTTTTTCATTTCTTGTTTTTCCCCCCTGAGGCATGTGAAATAATAGAAAAGGGTCTAAACTGTCCCATCTTTTTCCTCTTCCCAACAACTAAGGTAAGCCCATAGAAAATGAGCTTTCACTAGCCCTGAAGATAGAGAATTCATCTTAGATGAAGAATATAGACTCCATCTCTGGACCATATAAAATGTAGAATTTTGCCATCCAGAAGAACACTCATAAAAGCCATGCCCCAGCCTAATGTTCTGTAAAACAGTCTCCCTCAGGAGACTGAACATGAGACACAGTGGAAAGAGTTGTCTTATGGGTGAAACCAGAAGGGGCTATTAGCAAAGCCCTGAACTTAAGAGACCAAAATATAATCAGCCAAAGGGAAAATCTCCAGCCTTCTCTCTATCCTTCTAGGTCTAGTTATCATTTATATGTATAACAAAAATGATTTGATAATAAGTTGTGAACTTTAAAACTTTGCTGTTAGGTAATGACTTTACCTGGGCTTCCTTCCAAACACCATACCTCAGTAAAGGGAGGCACTGGAGAGGAGCTAATTTGCTCTTTCTCACAACGCTTAGGCTGCAACTCGGATGGCTTTCTTTTTGCACATTCCTTTTTTATTATACCTGAAAGTCCAGTTCCCTCTAGAGGAGAGCTATTTTATCCCATTTAAATGCCATATTACATGTGTACCCAGGTCAGGTATGCACTCTTCCCTCATGGAAGCAGAAATAAATCCTGAAGTAGGGACAACTGAAGGTAAAATAGGACAATAAGAGCTGCCCCAGCACAGATACATCTCCAAGACCTGAAGTTCAGAGAGGAGTGTTGCCTATAATCGATAACCTAAGGGCACAAGGTTTCCTCGAACCCTGTAACAGCCTATGCAATATCTGATATTGGGAATTCAAAAACCCTTGGGTAGCGGAGGTTAATATAGCACCTTGGGTTGATAAATTAAATCGTAATACCAGTCATCCCAGTGGTACCTAACTCACACACTTGTTTTCAGGTCCCAGAAGATGCCCATTGATTTTCAGTGTTAGTGTTAAATGATGCCTTCTTTTGTATCCCTTTATAGACAGACTCCCAGGAGTTTTTGTTGTATAATTTTCACTTTTAAAAATCCTCATGACCAGGCCTCTCAACTGATGTAGCTTGTGCTCCCCCAGTGATTCAGACACAGTCACCATCTTTTGGGGCAAATGCTGTCCCATGACTTGATGTGTTTTAAATTTTCCCAGGTTACAGTCTTTTAATATGTAGGTGATGCATTGTTAGGTGCCCCTTAGAAGAGCTCTCTAGCCAAGGCACCTGTGGTCTGCTGAATTTTTAGCAGACAGAGGTTATAAGTTATCTAAATTTAAAGTACAACTTTTCAGCCTTGAGAAAAAGTATTTAAGCATTATCATATCCAAGAGAATCCAAATGCTAGATGAAGAAAGATGTAAACCAATGCTTTGATTCCCATCCCAAGACTCTAAAAGAGTTAAGGGAATTCCTAGGAATTACAGATTTTTGTCACCTTTGGATACTAGGATATGAGGGAAATACACGACCCTTCTATCAATTTCTAAAGAGATCCAAAAGACAGACACCCGTATTTTAACCTGGGAACTTGATTTCCAGACTGTGTTCCAAAAGCTTAGACAAGCACTTCTAAATGTCCTAGCCCTGAGACTACAGACAATACATTGTTTCAGTCTGTATGTTGATGAAAAGCAAGACATGGCTTTTGGAGTGCTTATGCAAGATCAAAGACCTACTTAACAGCCTACAGGGTATCTGACTCATGAGTCAGGCATTGTAGCAAAGGAACAACGTGCACACCTTAGAGCTGTGGCTGTAGTAGCTCTTAGTGCCAAAAGCATTCAAGCTGACTTTAGGCAAAGATGTCATTGTATATATGCTTCACAATGTTGCAGGACTTCTTTGTTCCAGAGGGAGCTTATGTCTACTAGATAACTGATTCTCAAATACCTGGGTACACTTCTAAAAGGATCAGCCATTCAAATACAGAAATGCCCCTCTCAGGGCTGGGGATTTAGCTCAGCGGCATAAGTGCCTGCCTTGCATGCAGGCAGTCGTGAGTTCGATCCCTGGTACCGGTAAAAATGAAAAAGACAAAAAAAAAAAAAAAAAAAAAAAAAGAAATGCCCCTCTCCTTAAGCTTTGTTACCTTTCTACCAGAAAAGGAGGAAACTGAAACTAACAGACATGGCAGTGAATAGGTAATTCTCTGTACATAAGCAGCCAGAGAAGACTCATTAGACACATTCATTATGAACTCTGATCTGACCCTCTTCTGTGATGGCAGCTCATTCATGTAAAATGGAACAGGAAAAACAGGAACAAGAAAGACAGAGCATACAATGATGACTTTGCATCAGACATTTGAAAAGTCCTCATTTTCCCCTTGGATTAGAGCTCACCTAGTGGAGTTCATAGCTCTAACCAGATCCTTACAACTCACCAAAAGACAAAAAGTCCATATTTATACTAATTCAAGATATGCTCTCCTAGTATTATATCCCCACACTGCCATATGGAAAGAGACAGAAAGTCTTTCCATCAAACCCTTCGCTTGGGGAGAGACAAGATGGCCTTAAAGTTATCCATAGGAAAGAAACTTTCTCAGACAGTACAACAGATAATAAGACATGTGAGCTCTGCCAAGAGAACAATCCTCTTACCTGAACAATAGTTCCTCCAGGTATACAGAGAAATAGTGAGTACCGTGGAGAAGACTGGCAGCTTGATTTTACTCATGTGCCTAAAAGTAAGGTACTTTAATGTTAATCGAGAAAGATAAGCTCACAAACTTGGTTGAGGCCTTTCCCTGTGGAACAGAAAAGGCACAAGAGATGGTAAAGCTTTTGGTTTCAGAAATCATCCCCAGATGTGGACATGCTAAGAACTTACAGAGTGATAATAGCTCTACCTTTAAAGTCATGCTCTAGCATTCTCTGTCACATCCATTGTGCACAGAGGCCACAGCCACTGGGAAAGGTAGCAAAAGTAAATGAGATCTTAGAAACTTCTTTTTTCTGGGTTCCTGTCACATGGAATATTGTTTTACATCCTTTGACTTTCAGTGTATGAAGTTTCTTCTGAGTTATATGTGTTTCATAAATACAGCATATTGTTGAATGTTGTTTCTTGATCCTATCTGTTTCTTTTGATTGTTTATTGAGGCTATTTATGGCAATGGTCATAACTGATATGTATTGGCTTATCATTGTCATGTTATCTTTCTGTTGTTTATTTCCTACTCCCCCTCCCAACTGTATAATTGCTTGTCCTGCTTTTTGGTGTCTTTCTGTTGTGGTGGTAATTTTTATCTCTTTCTCCGAATACCTTTCAGTACTCTTTGTAGGGTTGGCTGGATGGTCTTCAGTGTTTTTTGTCATGGAAGTATCTTATATCTTCATTAATTTTGAAAGATACTTTTTCAGGATACATCAATCTGGGTTGGAAGATGTCTTCTTTCAGTACTTGAATTACATCATTCCATGTTCTTCTTAACTTAATGGTTTGTGTTGGGAAATCTGCCATGATTCTGATAGGCTTTCCTTTGTAGATAATGTGGTTTTTTCTCTAGCAGTTTTTAATATTCTGTTCTTATGCTGAATTTCTGAGATCTTGATTTTCTATGTAGAGGTGTAGATTTATTTTGCTTATGACCAATTGTAAATTTATATGCCTCACTTATCTGAATATCTGGTTCTTTCCCCATGTTGGGAAATTTTCTGCTTTTTTTTTTGGTTGACACCTATCAAATCTTATATTCCTTCTGTTTGCTGAAGGAATATCTTGTAGTTGCTGAATTGTTATTTTTTGATTACTTGTTATTTTTAAAGGATCTTTGATTTCATAATCATTAGCCAAAATCCTGTTTTCAAGATCTGAGAGTCTGTCTTCAATTTCATTTATGTGGTTTTGCCAGATTTAAATGGAATTTTTAACTTCCTGGGTATATCCTTGAATCTGTTTCTTGTATTCTAATTGCTTCCTGCATTATTCATTCAAGGTTTCCATCATTTTTTTATGCTTCTCTATTTTTAAAATCTATATCTTTTTTGGATATACTCACCAATTCTTTCATTATGTTTATCATTCCTGTTTTTACTTGAGAGTTATTTTTTGATCTGATTTCCTTTTCATTTTCCTGGAGTTTTTTCTTTACTTTCCTTGCTATCATTTCAGTGATTTCAGATGTGTGACTTCTAATTTCATATATGTCTGTGTCTCCTGTATTGGATCTTCATGGCCTGGAAGTTTGAGACTGCAGTTTGTTCTTGCATTTTGGCATTTTCCTGTGTTCTTCTGATTCAGTAATACCACGTCTTAGCTGCTTTCTGAGCTGGCAGCCTGTCCAGCAGTGGGCCTCACTGAGAGCTGCTGGTGGCTATGGGCCTTTGGGTACAGACTCCCAGTCGCCATAGGCTTCAGAGATGGTTCCTGGGTGCAGAAGGGTCACTGGGATCAGACTCTCTGTCCCTGGGGGCCTCACTGAGGATTCCTGGGTGACTGCAGGTGTCAGGGCATGGGTTCTCTGTCCCCACAGGTGTCAACAAGTGTTCCCAAATGACTGCCAGTCTGTGGGCACAGACTCCTGCAGGTCGATGGGCACAGATTCCTGCAAGTCCATGGGCACCTCAGAGATGGTTTTCAGGTGTGGGTGATTGCTGTGTGCAGAGTTTTAATCCCACAGACCTCACTGAGGTTTCCCAGATGAGTGTGAGTTGCAGGGTGTGGACTGTCAATCTCTGCAGTCCTCAGTCATAGTTCCCAGATGTGTTTGGGTTACTTGGCACAGACTCCCAAACTCTGTGGCCTCAGTGAGGGTTCTCAGATGACTTCAGGTTGCTTTTTCAAGCTTCCCAGTCCCCAGGAGCTTTACCTATGGTTCTTGGGTGTGGGCAGATCACTGGGTGCAGCTTCCTAGTCCCTGAAGGCTTCGGTGTGGTTCCTGGATGACCGTGGGTCACTGGGCACAAACTCTGGGGTACCTGCGTGCCTCTGAGATAGTTCCTACACGTGAGCAGATCACTAGGTGATCTCTGCAGCTTTCCAGTCCCCAGGAGCCTCAATTATGGTTCTTAGATGTGGGCAGTCACTTGGTCTGGCTTCCCAGTCCCTGTGGGCCTTCCTATGGGTTCCTGGATGACTGTGGGTTGCTGTCATCATTTTTTAAGTGAGAGAATTAGGAAACAATGTTCAATTCTTAAGTACATCATTCTCCATATAATGATTTCTTATTTGCACATCTTAAATCTTCTGTATCCTTACTAATATTTTGTTTTCTGGTATTAGTAGTGAGAAATGTGTTAAAGGATGCTGCTTTGATTTTAATAGAAGTGTTTAGTTTATTCAGCTCATTAACATTCATTCAACCATTATTATGAGTCTACTAAGTTTTAGGAAATGTAGCCTGTGAATTCTTTGGAGGGTGTTTTCCCTAATTAAGGGGAACAGTTTTAACTTTAGTCATTTTAATGTTAGCAAGTTGTATGCAAATTTAAGGTTTTTTTAATCTTCCTATTGAAATAGTAGTGATACTTTTTTAAAATAAAATTTTCAACTTTGCTTTTGTTTAGTGACTGGCTCATAATCTATTTTCTGATGTTAATATAGCTATTCAATATTTCTTGGGTCATGTTTGCACTATATACATTATTTAGTTTTACATTTCTAGTAAGAATTTTGATCATGTTTATTTTGGGGAGCCTGAACTTTAAATTTTTCCTTACTAATTCATTTAATCTGAACAGTGAGCCTATGAAATCAAATGATTGTTATTCTTATTCCTTTTGTTTTACAAACAAAGAAGCAAAAAAAAAAAAAAACAACAACAAAACACTTGTCCAAGATTACATAGATAGGGTGGGAACCCACATGTTGGCTGCAGTCTGTTCTTTTGCTGACTATACAATGGTATCACTTTTAAAAAAAATGTTAGGATTCAAAATATAAAAACTATAGAGGGAATCATGGGTTCACCACCCACCTTCCATGTAGTCACCCTAAGCTCAGTGCTCAGAAAGAACCATGTGTTTGGAGTTTAATGCTCTGCTGGCACCATGTTGAAATCCTTAATAATTTTCTCTTCACATTTGTGCTTTGTAAATGAAGGCTATTGAGATCATGCAGCCTACTCTGGCAGCGTGGGCCATTCTTGCCTCCTTGAGAGATACTCTCAGCCTATGGCTTCCCTGACTCTACTCAAAGCCATGCTTGGCTCCCCACTCAGTGAGGAGTTGGTGTAGGAGCATCACATGCTGTTTTTTAAGTCATGGGCGAGGCCAGGACCTGTGAGGGTCTATGGTCTGTACATACCCTGTAGGTATCCATGCTAAACAGCAGCTCATCAGCAGCAAACGCAAACCTGCATAACAGGAGAAAACAGACCATTAGAGAGGGGGGGAAAAAGGAAAATTGGTTTCCTTCTCTTTCTTCCCTGCTTTTTGAACAAGTGATCCAAGATTTTGATTTTAGCTTGGGCCTGTAAATCATGTCTTCCCATCTAGCAGATACCATTTACTTTGTTGATTCATTTTGTTAACTGTTTCATTTAGCTTTCATATCTTAAATATCTTCTAAATACTTTTTTCTATTTAGTATTGAAAACTTTTCTTCTTGTAGCTCCTACATATGATTTCTATTTTACTATGGATATTTGCAGTTTACTGAGTACCACCTCTACATGGAGCCATTCACTTCTTCCCCTAAGTAACATGGGAAAATATTATTATCCTTTGCAGAGAGACAAGTTACTTACTCAAGGTTGCACATTGAGCAAGTGGCTGATTGGGCTAATTCCAAAACAATAATCAAAACTCATTTTAAAGAAGGCATGCCTTTTGGCTATTGACAAGGACAATTTACTGTCCAGTGTGGGCTGTGGAATTTCCACATTGCTGCTTTAGGGTAGCTACTTATTAAGAATAAGCTGCCACTAACATGTTTTATTTACATGACATTTTGGTGCCAATTTTACAACGCTTTCAACCATAAGCAAAGAAACAAGCAGCTGCAAGTGGGTAATTAGGATTGTACTGGGAGTTGGGAGGTGGGTGGGATGTCCTCAAAGTCTGAACATCTGTTTGTTATACTTAGTGAGCAGTAAATGATTAAAGCATTGCTGACACCAGCTAGCAGAAATGTATTCTGAAGCTTTGATTTTATGTGGGATTTGATTTTTCAAAGCACCAATGATAAAATGTAAAAATAATCTGAAATGTGACTAACCCACATGATCCACCTACTTCTTGTCAGTTCATACTATTTGGTATTTCACACAGTACACTGGAACATTTGTTGGTGTAATGAAGTTCAGAATCATTACTATATCTAGAATCCTTCCAGAGTAGACCCAAAGATTATTCCTTACAAAATTGCTTTGAGTTTTTCCAGTCTGAACACAGACACAGCATGGAGATCACTCTTCTTTCTATGGTACAGCCTCTTTACCAGTTATGTGTGCTTTGGAATTTCATTCACTTCTATTTGTAGGCACTATTATAACATAGAA
The DNA here is from genome assembly GCF_034190915.1 of Cavia porcellus. Classification (NCBI taxonomy): domain Eukaryota; kingdom Metazoa; phylum Chordata; class Mammalia; order Rodentia; family Caviidae; genus Cavia; species Cavia porcellus. Next base: position 73,288,448 of record NW_026947494.1, on the reverse strand, counting down.
AAGGAAAAGTATTAAAAATAATAGTTTCATGCTAATAACAGTGCTGAAAGCAAATAATAGAGTAGCTTGATTTTCAAATTATTTTTCCTGAATTTACTGCTTATGCCAGACACAGACAAAAGCTGTTGAGTGATATGTATGCTGTTTATTTACAAGTGAAGGGTGAGAGGTGGTATTTCCATAGTGGAATAACTGCATAAAGTGAAAGTCTTTCCAAATCTCTTACACATTACTGTCTCACTCAGTGAAAGAATGTGAGGCACTGAATTTAAAAAATACAAAACAAAAACACTTTTAAATTTGTATTAAGTGGAGAAGGGAAAGAGAAGTATGATGCAAACGTTTTGCAATATATAACAAAGCACTGAGAAGTTGAACTAAATGATTGTGGAGTCCAGGGGAGAGTTTTGCAGCTCAGAAAATATTGGCAATGAGAGATGGTGAAGTAAGATGAGCTGGCTGATTTTCAAGATTTCAGGGCTTGGAGTAGAAAAGACAAGATGTGGTTAATAAGTTTGGAGACAGGCCCATCCTCACAGCAAGTTTGACTTTTTGTGATTGTTTGTTACTTGTAGTTAAGAAATAATAAAATCCCTAAGGATACAGAGTTAGTGAATGAAGAATGAGGATCAGTCTAATGTTTAGGAAAAGGAAACCTTGCTGATGGCAAAGCACAGTGAAGAATTTATTTAATTCTTGATCTGCAGATTAAGAATTTATTGATCCTGGCCTTACTGTGTATGGCACCTCACTGTGCTTCTCACCTGTTCTACCAGACTCTGAATAGACTTTTCTAAAGTTTTATGGAAAGGGATTTAGCATAAAATCTTATAGAAAGTTAAAAAATATATAATATGTGTGAGTAGCTGTCCTGTCACTCAATTCCTAGTGTTTCACAAACAACAACATTAACAACACATTAGATTTATGAGTCGGTGGGTGGACAGCCATTGTAGACAAAAATAATTTCCTTCTATATTGCTTGAGCATTAGGATTTAAAATGCAGAATGTGAAAAATCATGCAGTTATTTTATTAAAGTTTAGGTGTTACCATTAAATATAACAAAATTAATTTTAAAAAAGAGTGTTAGAGAATATCCTGGCTTCAAGTCACCATACCTTTAGAATAGATGTCCACTTCTCAAAAATAAACAGGAGAATAGATAACTAGTTCTAAAGTAGCCTCTTTACTGGAAGTTTATGTTCTATCCTCTTGTAATATTTGGTGTTTGTAATCCTGAGTTCATACTAGACCATGCGCTTTTTCAGAAGACTAACAAGTTGGCAGGATGGACCTAATTGCCAGTTAGAAGTCCTTATCATGCGTTCAATGAAATTAAGCGCCTCAGCCACTTGGCTAATATGAATTTCTATAGTAAGCATATGAAATAAATGCATAATTTAAAGCTCTTTGTGAAGTATAAGCACTATATATGTGTAACATTATTACAGTGAGATAACTTTTTCTTTAGGATTTTTTTTAGCTGTGGAAATGTAAACTGGAGGTCTATCATGGCATAATACAAAAATTCTGCTTATTTTTCAAACTCCAATTTTATAAATTTGCTTTTTGCATATCTACCCTGGACCAACTTCATCTTCATCTACACATGCACGTGCACACACACAGAGACAGAAAGAAGAGAAAGAGAAAGACATAGAGATAGAGACAGACAGACAGAAACAGAGACAGAGAGAAAGAGAGAGAGAACATATATACTAGCACAAAATCTAAAGGGGCTAATGCTACAAATTACTAAAAGTCTAAAATGATTCTCTTAACATCACCTCAGGTTACATAACTACCAATTTACCATTTCCTGGCCATACTCATAAACAAAGTGATGCATTTCTATTTTTCTGAGGTTTGTATGATGGTTTGCTACAGCATCTTAGCAAAATCACTATTTAGATTCTTGTTTAGATGTTAAGAAAATTAAAGCAATGATTCGACATAATCAAGTGCTTTATGGTGGAGCAAACAAATGCTGCTCAGCAGTAGCAGGAGTGAATGATGTCACTGTGCTTTGACCTTTTGACACAGGAGCCACCCTTTCCCCCAGGGGCAAGCTCTAGAACCTACTGCTGCAGTGGCTGACCACACACTCTGTAGGGGTTGTGAGATGCAGTTGTTGTTAAAAATTATGTGTATTTTGAAGTTTGTGATCTTTTTATTTAAACAGAAGTGTCTATCAGTAGGTGGTAGATCAAATGTGTAGGTAGGTGGAGCACGAACAATGACTGAAATTGTTAAGAGGATTTAGTTTATGTTAGGTCCATTCACACATATAAGCAATTTTCTTTTTGAAGATAAAAAGAGAGATGTATACTGTGTGGTAGTCAGCTTTTTATCACTATAACAAAATGCTCAAGGTAATTAACTTGTAAAGACAATTGTTTTGGAGATTCCAGACTGAAAGTGAGCAGTCTCACTGAGCATGCTAGATGGCATGGTAGATAGCAATATTGGAGGCAGGTAGAGGAGCATGATTTGATCTTCATGCTGGGAAACAAAGTGGGGAGAGAATGAGACTTGGGTTCGACCATACCTTGGAAAGCACACCCCTAGTGACCTAAGAATCTCTTACTAATACTCACCTGATAAATTTCCATCGCCTTCCATAAGCCTGTACTGGGGGCCAAGCCTTTAAACACGTATACAAACACATGCAAATTATCGCAATCTATTTATATATGTTTCATAAAATGTTGCACATAACAAAATATATAACATAATAATTTGTATTTATGCTGTTTTTAAGATTTTAAATTTTGAGAACATGGGGTCTTTTTGGTAGTATAAATTTGCATTTTAGTCAATAAGTAAGAAAGTCTCTGAAGAAGATAAAAACCCCATTTTGGAAACTAAGCCCTGTGTCTTGTGCTGTCTTTGAACCCTCCCTAAGCATAGTATAAATTAGATTTATATATGCCTCTGGGAAAATTCAAGAATACAGATAAACAAAAAATAAAAAATTCCAAACAAAGAGCGGCACATACCACAGAAACTAGAAAGATCTTAAAAGAACACAGACATTTCCTCAGTTTATTATTTATTCTTGAAAAATTTGAAACAAACATACAGGAATTTCACTTACATTCTAAATGGCAAGAAGGACAGCTGAAAAGAAAAAAATCACCAACTGTAGCCAAGCTCTTTATCCTGAAAGAAAATGGAAGTCTCATGTGTTTTATATAAATATGCATGACAAATATTCTAAAAGACCATGGCCATGGGGGACAGTAATTGGGTCTCATCTTCCTCAATGATCAATAGTTTTCATCTGAGTAAATGACTTGCCTAAAAACATCCTCATCTGATGAATCAAGGATGACCAACATTTTGGCTAAAAGGTAAAACTTTCTCTTGTGCTTTCCAACAACTCTATCTAATGAGCAATGGGTTTTTAGATTTTTTTCTTGACTATCAACAAAAACAGACACAAATTATATCTAACAAATGTGCATAGCACAGCCCCTAGAAGTTGGGAACTGCTGATTTCCATTCACATGACAAGTGTTCCTGGAGTTGTGGCCATAGATAGCACAAACTACCTCCTTCCGTCAGAAAAATCACTTTCCTGTGCTTCCCTAGCCAGACAGTTTCTGGGCTCTCCTATTCCTAGGCCACCACCCGTCATGGGCCACCTTCCTGATTCACCTACAAAATCCTCATCTCCTGTGGAAACAAATGGTTGACCCTGTGATGAACTGTCAACCAGTGATCCACTTGTGACACCCAGCTGAACTGAACCAGTGTGGTGCTGGGATGGAGGCCCACCTAAGAATTGTCACTAAAAGCATAAGGAGGAGAACCAGACAGGAAGAGGTGGTGCTGGTGGTTCTCCTGCTGCCATTCATTCTGCTCAGGAGCTTGTTGATGTAAATTTGACTGTTTTCTTTATCAGACAAACTTGGGAACTTGTCGCCGAGAATGGCTGTGGTTCACGCAGGACATTGCTCTCATATGGATTCTTTGGGTCCTTTAGTGTGTGGGCAGATTTCCTGCACTTTTGTATTGACTTTTTGGGTGAGTATTATAATCAAATAGTTCTATAATTACGTGTCCTGTGTTAAAATTGCTTTCCTTTCAGATCCTGACTACAACAACTCTTATCTTATTGTTGCTTTTCTCCTCTTCCTCTTGTTTTGTTTTTTCTGTGATTCTGTGTGTTATCCACCCTTATCTTGGGTATCTTTCTATCTTAGAATTGCATACATAGATACTCATTCCTCTCCCTCCTCAAGCAAAGGTAGAGATACCAAGGGAAGGGAAGGGGAAGGCAGTAGCTTCTTTTACTTCGTTCTTTTCTCTTTGGCTCACTAGTTTGGATCTATAGGGATTCAAATCAAAAGCAGAGAGAGGAAATGGATACTTAATACAGAAAATAGAGGTCCATTTCCCTCAAAGATCACACGTCAAAATGTGGCCACATTTCACTCTGCTGAAGTGCCCCCTACAAGTGGCAATGTGGTGGCCTGTGCTTCCCTACCAGCAGGGCCCCGAGCCTATGCCTGCCATGTTGCCTGGTGCCTGCTCTTCCTGCCAGCCGCTGAGTGTAGCTTCTCTTCCCAAGTACTTTCTCTAGCTCAGTCTTAAGCAACGCAGATACACAGAGGTGAAGATGATAACAGTGAATGAGGAGTCGGACCTTCAGGGACCCTCCTGCCCTCTAAGCATGAACTCTGAGAATTATTTCCTAATGAGTCCCTAATAGGACTGAGCCCCACTAACCATAGCACTGTGCTAACTCTGTTACTGTGCTGCATTTTCTGTTTGCTATTATTCTTGTATGCTTTCCTTATTTCCTAATACTTTCTGATGTCACCTCCTCACTACCTGTCTCCCAATCTTTTTCTTAGGGTGAACCACAGGAAGAACCCACATTAAGATGATCACTGTGTTGAAAATCACTGGAGATAAAAAGGACTTGGATACATTCATTCTGTGCATTCATACGGTTCTGGTACACATACTTTAATGGGGTTTCCTCCAAATAAGTCACATTTTGGTAGTTGCTTGTGGTTAACTAGCAAATTTCTGACATACCATTTAATTTGAACCTGAGAGATTACTAGCACATGCAATTAATTGCTTACATAAGTAAAAACAGTGTCAGGAAGAATAAATGACTTACATAAAGTCACAGCAAAGATGTGGAGAGAAAAATCTAGGTTTCGTTTTACCACACAACCATATGTGTGAAATCACAGTGAGGAAATTTGTCCTTTTCTGACAAAATTATAGAATGAGAATTTTACTAATTTTAATATGATCTTTGCTGCCAAAAGGATAATATATTGGTTTCCTATTTTCTTCAGCAGGGAATACAAATCAGCTAGAATGTATACCTGTGTAAAATAAGAGTGATATAATGCCTGAAAACAGACCATTAATTAGGAAATCCTTTTATATAGTTGCATGATGACTCTTTTATTTTGTCCCAAAGCAACCTTTGAGGAGAAATGAGGCTGAGGAGGGATGGGATGGGAGCTGGGGAGAAAATATGAATTATGTTTAGCAAAAAAGAAATAAATCTTAGGCGACTCATTTCAGATCGCCTGTGAAGACTGTCATCCCCGAGAAAGCCTGTTCTCATAAGACTTCCCAAACCGCTGTGGCTGATATTAAACAGAAAATTCCTCCAAGATAAACACTTCATCTGTGAGTAAGACAGGGTACTTAATCTTATCGAAAAGATTAATTCACCAGGTCTGTAATTTTTAATGCTGAAGCTGAGGTTAATACAATAAAGAAACTTTGGTCTTCCCTAAAGAGATAAAATTTCATCTTCCAGCCGGCATAGAAGACTACATTATTTGCATTCTGTTTGTGTTGCTATGTGTACAATTTTAGAATTTACCCATTAGTCTTTTTTTTTTTTTTTTTTTTTTTTTTGGTATGTCTTTTTCGTTTTTATCGGTACCAGGGATCAAACTCATGACTGCCTGCTTTCAAGGCAGGCGCTTATACCGCTGAGCTAAATCCCCAGCCCCTACCCATTAGTCTTAAATAAATATAAAACTGTTAAATTCCTTACATTTTTATAAAGGTACTTTACAACAAGCTTCAAAAACATCTGAAGAGAGATGAATAGAATCACCGTTGATGACATTTTCGATGTAAAATCAAAGATTGCTCTTATTTTGGAAATGTTCCTAACTTGGAGCACATATAACTTCCTACTTTAAGCTGCTGTTACCTTTGTAATGAAGAGTGATGATCTTAACTATAAAGTCTGCTCTAAAAAAAAAGTAAAACTAATATATCAATTTTTGTATGTTAAAAGTTGTTACATGTTATCCTTTATTGATTTTTGTTAAAACTCTTAACAAATAAATAAATTGGTCTTTATGGTACATGGACCCTAAAGTTTGCTTTATCTCTTTTCTCTTCTTTCATATCTAATACTTTAGCAATGAAGTTCAAAGCCAGCAGGACTGTTTTCTCTGTTGTTTTCTGCCTGGCGCTAGATGCATGTCGTGTGCAGTCCTCTCTGTTTTTCAGCATTTGGCTCTTGTTGTAGTTTCTAATGGCCACACTTACAGGAAATAACTAGTTGGCACGCATATCGAACTTTTGATATCAGTTCATTTAAAAAAAATATGTAAAAATAAGTAAATGAATAATTTTAATACTTTTGCTGACATTTGGATAAATAGGTCATTTCTTTCTTTTGATTTTATTAATCTTGAGAATTGCCTACTTCATACCATTAACTTTGAAAGATTACAAAGAGCCTTCCTAAAGAAAATGTAGATTTTGTTTTCAACTTTTATATACACTCTGACTAAGTCAATGATTTCCCTTATGATTCAAGTACAGGGTATATAAATTTCATTTCAAAAGAAAAGAAATTTGGGGCTGGGGATTTATCTCAGCGGCATAAGCACCTGCCTTGCAAGCAGGCAGTCGTGAGTTCAATCCCCGGTACCGATAAAAAGGAAAAAGACAAAAAAAAAAAAAAAAATTAAGATCTCAGATGCTGGGTGAAAGTTAATTTTGTTTTCACATATCCAGTATTATATTCTCAACTTAGAGTAGGATAACTTTAGGTATAGAACAGCATAAATTTTATCATTCACAGTAAATAAAACCTTATGGGGTTTTTTTGTGTGTTTTTCTAATTTTTTTAATAAAATTGTTTTTGGAGGGGTTAGGATTGTCAAGATGATACTATGTGGGGACTTTGATTTCCTTCATTTAGAAGCAAGACTAATTGAAAGGAGGCTTTTATTTTGGGGCAGCATGAAAGGGAAAGGAATGTTTTAATGGGAAACCTTAACATTTCCAACCTCCTCTTCTTTTAAAAGTAGAGTCAGAAAATTTTAAAAATAGGATCAGATTTGACACATTTCGCTGTGTAGGTGAAAGAAAACTGAACTGAACTTGGACAGAAGATGTTAAAGATTTTAAATCTAGTTGAAAAATGTTTTCTTGAAATGAAAGTTTAAATTCTGTCAACTGATGCAAATATTAATTGAAAACTTTTTTCCTGGTATGTACTTACTCTTGTAAGATCAAGTCAAATTTGAGGCACGTTAGTGTAGGATTATTTGCAAACTTAAATCTAATAGCTCAGAGGAAGATTGAAGTCAGTCCGGGCAGTGCTTCTCCAACTCCTTTCCTCCAAACTTCTTCACTTGCTGTGAGTCACGGGTTAGCAATGCCTTTATTCATTTGCAAAATTTTCACAGGATCCAATCTCACTTCTTATACTACTTGTTTGACCCAAATTTTGGGAAAATCACACTTTTGTATTTGTGAAAGACAAAATTTTTCTTATAAAAAAAAGAAAATTTTACCTCAATTCCTAGAACAAAAGATTAAGCACTGATTTTCCAGCATAAAAGCAAAAAGTCTGTAAGGATTTCTTTTAGGAAAATATAATTTAATTAACCTGATTTTTCTGCTGAGTGCATTTTTGTTATTTTTTATTTAATTTTGAATTTGATTTCTAAGAATCGTCTCTGGAAATAAGAAAGCTGTCATTTTGTGTTTCGTCATTGCATTATTATCAGGAAACTGCTTTTGTACATTTAAGAATATACCTTACACCCTTTTAGCTAAATTTTAGGTTAAGCAAAGCTCTGTATTATCTGATCTGTGTTGGCAGTGTTAGAAATACTGTACTGATTTGAATTTCCGTGCTATCACTGGCTCTAAGTAAGGGAGTAATGTTAAATGAGAGACTTGATTTTTCAGATCTCTCTTCTTCATTTCTTATTCATCAGGACTGTTTTCTACTTCTCATGCAGCCTGTAGGCAATATCCTGTCCCCATAGAATTTTTCATATGTGACAGAGCTAATGTTGTCTAAATTCATAGTCATTGCTCTCAGATACTTTAACAGGTTTTATGAAGCATTTGAATTCCAGATTCAAAGGAAATGAGAGAAATAGTTGCAATAATTTAATAGTTACTTTCTTCTGCTACTAAATCTATAGGACTATAAATGAACATGATAAGACCTAAGTCACCCTGAAACTGAAATCCAAATAATAGTTTTAGAAACAGTTGCAGCAGTAGGAGTCCTTTGAAAGCAGCCACAAAGATCATAGGAACCATAGCAGCAAAGCCAGAATAAAGAGCCAAAGCACAAAGGAATACACTGAAAATTGTTTACACATTAAAACTAAGAGCTACTGTATGGGAGAGGACATCAGGGACATCAGAGTGAACTTTAAAGAACAAATAAAAGTATTTATATAACAAATAACTTTAAGTGTGCATATATATTTATAGCAATAAACACATATTCTTTAGAAAGTTGAAAAGACATTTGAAAAATATTTTGGAAATATAAGATATGAAAATGGTCAGTCATTGTGTAACATGATGTCCAAACCTTTAATCAAATAATTGTAAATCGATATGTCAGAGAAGACATCTTTCACTGACAGATGATAGAATAGTGATGAAGTTGCTATTGATTTAAACATTTTTGGTGGGATGAAAAATTAACACAATATTTCTTAGTAATTAGGCAAACACATCATACAGCATACCTCATGATCCACAGATTCTATTTTTTAGAAATTTTTCTGGTAAAATATAACAGATTACATGTGTTTTGATATATACTTACATTGTCTAATTTTTCTGTAGCATATATATATATATATATATTTCTTTATAAAATAAAGAAAATACATAAAATATAATAAATAATCTTCATGGTTAAAAATACTGTAAGTTTAACATTATAATTCCATTTGTAATAACTTTCTTAAGCAAATATTAGGATCTGTGGAGAGGACTTTTATGTAAATATGTTTACTACAGTGCTCTTTAAAATAAAGAAAATAGAGGAGAAATCCCAGATGTTCAATGAGAAGTGGCTAAATCATAGAATCTCCATGAAATGAGATAATAATTCTTAGTAATACAAGAAAATGCTAATTAATGAAACAAGGGATTTGAATACAGCAAGATCTGAAGTATGAAAAGTGGCATCAAAGATTTACTTATGCATAAAGGAAGTAAAGGGATGGATAAGAACACATGCACTCACATCTGGTACAACCTTCTAAACACACCTACACCCATCGAGGCAACCAAACTGCTAACAATGTTCACAGCTTCTCGGTGGGACTCTGAATGTTGTATGTTTTTACATGTGTACATCTTCTAAATTCTTCACATCTAATACCTTCACTTTTTAAAAGCATCACAGATCACATTTATTGCCCTTAATTTCTGGCATAAAGTTAATGATAAGCAAAAAGGCTTTATCCTTATAAAAATGTACTGCAGTTAAGCAGCTGTATTCTCTTCTCCTTCTACTGTCTATCAGAAACACGTTTTCCATGTTCTGCCTGGTCTGCTTTCACCCACTTTAATTTTAACACAGGCTATGTTTCTTAAAAATTATGTTTTATATCCATTTTCATGGAGGGTTGAGTAATATCTTTTCATGATTACTGTCTTGTGCAGAGTACACACCCAGAGTCACCAAGTGAACAAGACGGGCTGCAGTGGCACACGTGAGGTTCTGGGCTTTTTGAGAGCTTTTTCCTAGGTCAAGGGAACAAGTGGTGAAGTCTATATGGTAGACACATCAAGCTAAAGCTTTTATCTTAATCTGATTTCTATAGGTTTGGTTTGTATTTCCCCAATGATGAGTGCTATTGAAGGTGTGAAAATACCCAACACCACTGATTATCAGGGAGTTAAAAATAAAAATTATATCTTCCTTACCCCTTCATACCTGTTAGGATGAGAGAGAAGGATAGAAAAAGACATAGAGACAGAAAGAGAAAGAGACTGGGATTGGAGAAACAGAGAGAGACAGAGAGACAGAGAGAGACAGAGAGACAGAGAGACAGAGAGAGAGAGACAGAGAGAGAGAGAGACAGAGAGAGAGAATATGAGAATGTAGATCGGCGTACGTTTCCTGAAGAAAGTAAAACGACCACATGCATGACCCAGCAATTCCTCTGAGTCACCTCACCTCACCGATGTACTTCTATATTTATTGAAGAATTATTTGTAATAGCAAAACATGGAAACAAACTCAGTTGTCCGTCAACAGATCAATGTGAAAGTATAAATGAGTAAATAAGTACAAAATTATACTAAGAGAAATAAGGCAGACAGATAAAGAAAAATATTAAATGTGATAATGTACATATGATCTTTAAAAAAGTTACCTAGAAACAGAGAGTAGAAAAGTGCCAAGGATAAAATTGTAGTAAGAAAAATACAGAGATGCAGACACCAAAGTCAAGCAAACTGCAGTTATGTCAGGTAAATAAATCCAGAGGTCTGCTATAGGTTTGAGGACCGCAGTAAATATTACAATGTGTTCTGAAAATCTGCCAAGAGAGTGGATGTTAGGTACTGTCGCCCACACACAAAAATACTTCTGTGAAATTATGACTTAATTTACTTGATTATAATAATTGCTTCACGAGGTGCATGTATATCAGATCATCTTACTGTACACTCACCTGTAAAACGACAGAAGTTCAAAATCTTTCAAGAATCATTCTACGAATGTGTAAAATTTTCATGAAAAGTTTTAGTTTTCTTTAATGATTCATTTTTGGTATTACTACCTGTAGGACATCTCTTTATCTGTGGGTGTGAGTTCATTCACTGTCTGCAGATTCAGTGCTGAGACCAGGGCTGAATAAGGTTTGCAGCTTAATGCCACCTAATCATGCAATGTTACAGTTTTCCAATGTGTTCTTGAAACACTGACTACTTGTACAAATCAAACTTGCATTTCTGAGAAAGTATTATAATCTTTTATTAGAGTAAAATTTATTGCTGTAGAATCAAAATGTCTGTGCTTCTAGACTGTCACAAATGGAAGACTTTCACTTATTGCTATCTCTAAGGTAAACATCTACTAAAATACCTTTATTACATAAATCATACAAAATTGGAAAATGGGGAAAGAATGACTCATTTTCATTCCGTTCAGGAACAAATGAACGTTCATTGATTTCATTCCTTTTTAACACCAATGTCTTTTCTGTGCTGGCTTTTTTCTTCAAGTCATAGATCACAAAGTAAAAATTTTAACAAAAATTTAAAAATACCTGCTGCTTAGTGAAGATTTTATATAAAACAGCAATGTGTATACCTACTTGACAGAAAAATATGCTTATAGCTTTCTAAAATTCAATCTCGATTTAATCATACAAGCAATTTTCGAAATGTATTTGCAGGAGTGCAGCATTGAGGCAGTATTGAATAATGGATATTTATTTGCCTAAGCAGGTGACACTTTACTAGAAAGACAGGCAGAGGCTCATGCGCACATGTGCCGATACTTTTGCACTTTTCTAACGTTTGCATGGAGGCTCAGTGCCCTCTCCAAAGCACACACCACCAGCTGTAATGCTCTGCTCACCATGGAACTGGCAAGGCCATAGGTAAAGACCTCCCACGAAGAAAAAGAAACTTTTCTGATAGATATTTAATAGACTGAATATAAATAAAACTAAATTGGTATTCTAGGTTTAGTATTAAATGAAAAGCACTGTGTACTAACTGAATATATAATAAGCTCATAGCTCATTAAAATTGATGTCTATATCTGTGGTGTTGTTCACAGAGATGTGCTGTACAGTTGGTTTTTGTTTCTCATTTTATTTATGTATCAAATGGTTGTAAGTATATTTTATTTTATTTTTATAATAGAAAAAACCTATTTTGTCTTCCTTGTCTCAAATTTATGCTTATCAAGGGAAATTTATTACTTTTCACAGGATGATTTTCTTAGTAAAGCTGTTCTTAGAAATGTGCCCACATATTAATTTGAAGTAATTAAGAATTCTTTTTAGATACTGAACTGTCTTTATTTTGAAAACAATAAAACAATAAAAACAGAATTGAATTTTTGTTGTATCTATTTTGGGTATATATATCACATTTTAGCATAAAAAGTATACATCACTTTTTTTAGTACATTGTATGCTGGGGATTGAATCCAGACCCTTCACACTGAGCCACATCCCAGCCCTTTCAATTCTCCTTCACAAATTTTGGAACAGGGTCTCAGTAAGTCACTAAACTACCCAGCCTGGGCAATCCTCCTTCCTCAGTCTCCTAGAATATCGACAAGCAGGCACCATCACACCCAGCTGTGTATATTTCTTCTTAATATGGCCATTATTTTAGAAAGTTTTAGATAGTAATCAACATATAATTTCCACCTTTTACAATTTGTCTTTTATTTTTCCTTCTTAATGGTGTTCCTCTAATCAATATTCCCATTTTGAAATTCTGGCTTTATAGCCTTGTTGAAATTACAGCAACAGATGCATCGAACGTTCCTGGCATCTCTATTCACTTTTAGATTTCTCTTGTCTTGTTGTCTCTACATTCTGTTAAAAGACATTTAACCCATGCTAAATCCTAGTACATACATGGGAAGTGCCTCAAAAAGGACGATTTTACCTGAATTATTAAGTGATTTCTGTGCCCTCCTGAAAACTGTCTCCCTTTTCCAGAATGTGCTGTGGATGTTCCACTCTGAATTTCTGAGGGGCAGGGAGCGGTGGCGCTCTGATCCTTCTGTGTCCTTGAGTTTTCATTGGGCAATTACCTGTCCATATACATAACCATGTGCATGTCGACTGTTTTCTTGTACCTTCCTCGAGGCTGCTGTATTTACCTTGGTATTTATTTTGTGTACCTTTTTTGTTTGAGTCACTGAGACCTCTCATAGTATCGATTTCATCATTCCTCTGCTCCATAGTGGACTGAGGCCAAAGTGTGATCACTTTTTTGCGAGTCAGGGTCTTGTTGTGTAGCCCAGGCTGGCCTTAGACTCTCAAGTTCCTGCCTCAGCCTCCCAAGTGCTGGGATTACAGGCAGGCACCACCAGGCCTGGCCCAAAGTGTGATGTTATCATTGATAGTGAAAAACTTTACAGCTTCAGTCCAGGCCCTGCTGGGTCCCAGAAAATTACTCTCTGGAATTACCCAACCTCATCTTAGAAGACAAAAATGGAAATCACAGAGTATCACATTATTTCACAACACAGAAGCTATCCCAGAAAGAGTTAAGAATTTCCTGACAATGTGTGTATGCACATGCATGTGTTTAATATTGCTATGGCTAAAAGAGCACATTGTTTAATTAGTATTTTAAGGTTGTAAGACTTGTTATCTGATGTTACAAGGGCTCTGCCTATGGACACAGTTAACAGGCTATCGTACTCTCTGGTGGTAAGATCACACCTTATATTTGCAGTGCTTTATATTTCCCAAGGTATTTTAATATATGTAATTTCACACACATAATTACATTTTTCCATTCTTACTTGATACAGCAAGGTCTGGTGTTATTTTCAATTAGAACTCAGAATACTAACAGAGCAAGAAGTTTGTCCTTAGTTGCATAGGAACACTATCTGTTTTGTTCATGTTGTGTCTTGGTATCTGAAATAGTGCCTGGGATATGTTCCACCTCCTGTCAGTCTATGTTGGATGGACAGATGAGAGGAATAAGTTACTAGGCTTCATAGACATGCTTAGCACCCCTAACTCTCATAATGCATAAATTCACATCAGCAATACCTACTTAAAGAAACTGTACTGTAATAAGATGGAAAACACAGAAGGAATGGACACATTCCTAGATATGTATGAATTGCCAAAAAAGAATCAAGAAGATAGGACAGTTTTAAATAATCGAATATCATTCACTGATATTCAAAATGTAATTAAAAACTTACCAACAAAGAAAAGCCCAGGTTCCAGTGAACTCACTGTTGAGTTCTACAAGAAATTTAGAGAAGATCCAGTGGCATTAATACTGAAATTCTTTAATGAAGTTGAAAGGAAACGCTACTCCTAAAATCATTCCTGGAAGCAATTATTACACTGATACCAAACCCAGAGAAGGACCCCCACCAAAAGTGAGAAAGAGAGACAGAGAGAAAGAGAGAGAGAGAGACAGAGAGAGAGAGAGAGAGAGAGAGAGAGAGAGAGAGAGAGAGAGAAACTACAGGCCAATCTCCCTAGATGGAAAAATTCTTAGTAAAATACTGGCAAAAAGAATGCAGAAACTCAGCAAGAATATTATTCACCATGTCCAAGTAGGTTTCCTCCCAGGGATGCAGGAATGGTTCAATATATGCAATTCAATAAGTGTAATATATCATATCAACAGAACCAAAGACAAAAATTACGTGATCATTTCAAGAGATGCAGAAAAATCATTTGACAAAGTTCAACACTCACTCATGACAAAATCCTTACATAAAATTGGAATAGATGGTCTTTATCTCAATTTGATAAAAGCCATATATGATAAACTATAGCCCATATCAATCTAAATGGTCCAAAAGTGAAAACCTATACAATAAAATCAAGAATAAGACATGAATGTTCACTATCATCAATCCTATTCAATATAGTTTTGAAAACATTCGCCAGAGAAATTAGACAAGAAAAACAAATAAAAATAACAAGGAGAAGAAAGGAAGAAATTAAATTACCATTATTTACTTATGGTATGATACTATACATAGAAGACCACAAAAACTCCACCAAAAGACTTCTAGATTTAGTAATTCAGTAGTGTAGCTGGATATAAAATCAATACTCAAAATTAAATAGCATTTCTATGCATAAAAAACAAACTCACTGAGGGAAAAATTAAAGAAACCACACCTTTCATAATAGCATCAAAAAATGAAATACTTTGGAATCAATTGAACAAAGGAAGTAAAAGGTTTGTACATTGAAAATTACAGTACTCTGGAAAAGGAGATTGGGGAGGATATCAGAAAATGGAAAAGTATCCCTGCTCATAGGTAGAAAGAGCCAACATAGCGAAATGGCCATACTCCTAAAATTCTTATACAGATTTTATACAATCCTGATCAAAATACTATTAGTATACCTCACAGAAATAGATAAAACATTCATAAAATTCATTTGGAGTCAGAAGAGACATAGAGCAGAAAAAAATCCTAGGCAATGAGGGTAAGATAAGAAAGCATCCCTATTCCTGGCTTGAAATGATGCTACAAAGCTACTGTAATAAAAACAGCATGGCGCTGGCAAAAAACAGACCTGAGGATCAGTGGAACAGGTTAGAAGGTCCAGAAATAACCTCAAACAATACTGTGACAGAGGGGCCAAACACCTTCACTGGAGGAAAGATACTTTGTTTCATAATGGTGCTGGAAAAACTGGCCTTCTCTCTATCAAAACTGAAACTAGACCCATGTCTCTCACCATGCACTAAACCAAAACTGAAATGGATTAAAGATCTAAATGTTCAAACCAAAGCACTCAATCTATTGTTAGGAGACAACAGGCAGAACTCTTGAAGACATAGATACAGAGAGTCACATTTTGGTCCATAGTATTTTTTTATACCATTTAGTTCTTAGAATGACTAATTAAACAAACAGGAAAAGGAAACAAAGTTCTGTGTTACTGAAATTTTAACTGAAAAAAATGTTCAGCCCTATATGTGTGGATTAGCCCGCGTGTAAGTGTAGCTCTCTTTATACCTAGGGTAGACATTGCACCACTACCCGTTCACTACTACCCAATACTCTGTCTACTGTGACTTTTCCGGTACATACACAGTGATGGTAAATTCAGTTTACGCATTTGTCATGGTAAGGCATTACATGTAATAACTACTGGTAAAACAGGACAACTATCATAAAGTTTGTGTTTTGAGGGCAGCATTCAGGACAATAAGTATTACTTGAACACAAGCGCTGTAATGTTGTTAGCCTATCTGATAACGCAGTCAACTACCCCCGGCTGTTGGTCAGGTCGTGTATGCAGTGTGGGTGCTGAGAAAGGGATGATTTGCATCCGAAGTGGGCTGGAGTTGACTCTGTGAGACTGCCTCGTGGTAATACTCAAAACAACTTAATAACTTGATAAAGCAAGGATGGTTTATGTCTGGAGTTTTTCTGTAATATTTTTATCCTTTGTTGACTATACATAGCCAAAACCATGGAAAATAAATATTTGGATGACAGGAGGTACGATCCTCCAACTGCCATCTTTATTAAAGTCTGTGGATGCCTATAGATTCAGTAATATCAGGACGATTCGGAGACACCAAACTGAAGTAAAGATTGGTGTGTAAAGTTATAAGTCCTGTTTTATTCACCTACCTATCTTTGCAGATGAATCAGTGACCAAAGAAATAAAAAGTCTGGGGATTCTAAAGTGACTGCTTCTTTAGCTCACGTTCCCTGGGTCATGGCAACCCATCATTTTATTTGTACTGCAAGAAATCACGAATAGCTGTTTATGACAAAGGCAATGCTGACGTTTAAGATTATAACTTTATCACTCAACAAAAGGATATTTTGGTATTTGACTTAGAAGACAGGAGGAGAGCACATTCAGAAAAAGTAAGTAAGGAAATCGTTTCAGTGTGAAGGAACCATACCTGTAATGCTCTGAAGTAGAGAGAACTTGGTGTCTGCATAATTCACTGGAAGAGCATCAGAGCAGAGCAGGCCTGAACTGCAAGCTAAAGATTGATTAAGTTGTCAGAGCTAAAGATAATTTAGTGACAGATATCTGGAGACAATGACTAATTCTCCTCAAAGCACAGCCCCAAAATATCCTAAAAGGCCTGTTGCATAAAAGAGAACTGATGAAATGTGTGAGAAAAATAAGGGAATAAATACAGCAGAAGCGGGCAGTGAAGGTGAGACCCTTTTCCATACTCCAGAGCCATCCGCCACTATAAATGATGAGAGTTTCCTCTTCCTGAGAGGAGAGGATGAGGGCTTCCTGAGCTTGCCTTCTCAACCTGTCCCGTGAGCGCTCATGGGTCTTTTCATCATCCTGACAAGTAGTAAAGTGAAAGCTCTTTTGTGACTTTAATAGTATTTCTTTTTTTGTATAAGTCATAAAAAACCCATTTTCTCTCTAAAATAATGGAAAACGACACTGATTTTTTCATGTTTTTTGATATTAGGAAATAGTTTATTATGTTATGTATTAAAGTGTATTGATCTTTCATTATGAAAGAGCTCCTTATAATAGCACTAGAAAAGGTTATCTGGAAAAGAAATACTGCTAATATTTTCAGTTTAGTCAGATATAAATTTATAACAAATTTGGGTGAGTTAAATTTTTTAAAAAATCTAAGCATTCTCAGTAATTACTTCAATTAATAACAAAACATACAAGTCAGATGCTGAACACAACCTAGTGAAATAAACCACTTCCTGTCTCTACAAATGTCATTTAAAAATTAACATTGCTTATCAGATATTATTATTTTGGTCTAAATATTTTCTTCCATGGAGTACTGAGTGAATTAACAAAATACGTGGAAATTATTAAGTGTTGTCTTATTTCTCCATATAATCTTGGAGATTTTGTTAGGCCCCAAGACAGTGTTCCAAGTCTGCCCCCCTCGTCTTCCTGGCACAGGTGTACTGATTAAAGTACCTTTTCTGCTTCTCACTCTTGTTTCCATCTGGTTTTATTGGAGTGAGTGGTGGGACTACATTCAACCTAGAACTCTTATGACAGTATCAAGTAAAGCACTGTGGTTGATGCATTGGAAATAAAAACAATTAGAAAATGTGATCTCTGTCCTAAGGAAGATTGCTGTCTTATAAATGGCAAAAGGCAACCAACAGTGACATTTTATTGTAACTCAAATGCACCATCTCAAATAATTTCAGACAAATTTGCCTTCTTAAATTCCACAGGCCCTGGCTCTAACCTTTGGACTTACCTCCCACTCTCATCATTCCCAGGGACGTCAGCAATGTGACACAGGCTCGGGAACCATGCTTTCATACGACTGGCTTTGGTTTCCTCGTTACTGTCCACTTTAGGTGAAGTAGTTTGAGAGGCTGGTTCATCCCTCCCAATGTCTTCTGTGGCCGGCTGCCCTCTTCACAGCGATGGTTCCCAGTGCTCCTGAGGTGGTGAGTGCTGGATACAAAGGTGTGAACAAGCTAACAAAGGGACCCTTCAGTAGCCACTCTCTTTCACTGGCAGAACATGCAGTAACCTAACACTGCTTGCTCCTTCCCATCTCTTCCTTCAGTTCAGTTGTCTTCCTCAAAAGGAAAACATGGTCTTAATCAGCTCTTGTGTTCAGAAGGTAAAATCCAGTGTGTGGTTTAGCTTTTTTCTTTCTCTAAAGTAGTGGTTCTCAGTGTGTGGACTGTGAACTGGCTTATCCACATCATCTAGAGCTTGTTAAAAATGCAAATTATTAGAGCATTTCAGCGCCATGGATCCAGAAATTTGGAGGCACAGTGGGAAATGAGGACCAGCTACCTATGACTTAAGTACCACTGTTGGGTGAATTTTGGGAAAATAGACACAGAGGGCATCAGAATCACCCTCCATTTTTAATTCTAGAGACAAGACTGCAATTCCTCAGGACACATGCATTCTTCAGTATCCCTAGGGGTAAAGCTTTACTTTTTTTTTAGTGGGGGAGGCTAATTACAACGGAAATGCCCACTTACTCTACCTATGGCAAGCTGATGTGCTGATCAGGAAAAATGAACTTCAAATAGAGCAGGTGGTGTACACCTGTGGTCACAGCACTCAGAGGGTGGAGGTGCTGATGATAGGGGATGGCAAGTTTGAACTCGGCCTGTACAACTTAGCAGTGTAGTGAAACTGTCTCAAAATAAATAAATACATAAACAAATCTGGGGTTACAACTATATCCAGAGGCCCTGGGATCCATCCCTGGCATCACCAAAAAGAAAACACACACACACACACACACACACACACAGAGGAAACACTGAAAGTTAAAATAATACAGCATATCAACAGGTACTCACAAAAATAACAAAGAATAATTTGTGTCTATTGAGAAATAAGCATATACCTTCTGACCTCACTGAGAATTCATAACTAGGAAGGAATCTGATGTTTATTTTGAAAAATAAGAAAGCTACTTGCATTTCTCCAGTGGAAGAAGGCATTTTTATGAGCAACATTAAATTTAGGGACATGGTTTCTGAACAGACCTTGGTTTCTTAATTTATTGTTCTGCTTTTCTGTTGGCTGTAATTCATTACTGAACACAGAAACAATCCAAGCAGGATCTACTGCAAAGACTGTGAGAAAGAAGACCTGAACACAGGGCACCTGAGAGGGCCCCACTGGTGTGGCAAATTAAAGAGCTAACAGGATGTGAGTCTCATTCTTTTCATAGCAAATATTTTTCATTAAACAATTGTTTCATTAAACAAGTTATTTTTGAATATCTACCAAGTAGCAAACTCTGGGGCCACAAATCTAACAGTTTATAAGACAGTTGTCTGTCTATGTAAAATCACTTGTTCCTCTTTTTATTGGCAATAATATATGTGATTGACAAAGCTTTTTTCAATATAATACTACTTATCTTTCCCAAGAGTCTTATGAAATATGGATGGGGAAACCAGATGTGGTTCAAGTCAAAAGTACAAACCAAGGTCACCTGCCTTAAGGTGCTAGTCTTAAAATCACCCATATTGCTTCTGTCATCACAATACTGGGAGCTGGAAAATGGTATCAGTGAAAAACTCAGAATCAGTCCTCAAAAAACAAAAGTTGCATCTGACCTTCCCTTGAACACCTATCTCCTGCTGCCCATTTTTCCCCAGAGGCAAGCCACAGAAGATAGAATTTCTCTTCCCCAAGGTGGCTGTCACAGAAGCCTATCCCCCCTTTCTCCAAAGAAAATCATAAAACCTACAAACAGTTCTTTAAGCTTTTCCCTTCTTTCGATGTTACAACTTGCTCTCACAGGATTCTCTAACCTTCCTGTGTGACAGCAGATAGTTAAGATCTTAATTCCAGAAGAAACTTTGCTGCACACTCAGGCAGAAGGAATGTCATAAAGGAAGTCAAGAAACATCTGAAAATACAGGGCTTGTTTCATTTCCCTCTGTTCCAATTGGTGCTGTGTCCTACCCTTTGTCCAAATAGATTCTACACTGTTGTCCATGCTTCACGGAATCTAGCATAAAAGTAGTTTAACCTAGGTCTTTGGGTCTTCCATCTGTAAGAATTTGTATCATGTAGAGCAATGATCAAATAAATCTATTATACTTTTTTTCTTGTTAACCAGGCTTTTGTTACAGGTGACAGCTGTGACTATTTTGATGGCCAGGAGAGGAATGACCCCTGTATCTTCCTCTTCAATGGCCCGTTCAGGTTATTCACACATCATGAACCTTGCTCCTTATTGGAACTCTTTATTTCTTCACTTCACCCAAGTAGCCTTTCATCCATGGATGAAATCAGTTTACTCCTGGGTATGAGTTACTTTTAGACAGTAGATGGTAGGAAATTTTCTTCTCAAGATCTTATTAAAGCAACTATAGTGGTTTAAGTGGCAGCCTCTAAAAGACATGTCTGTGCTGAGCCTGTGGATATAAATATTTTTTAAAAACATGCTTTTGAAGAAATAATCAAGTTAAGGACCTTGAAATGAGATCACCCTGGTTTATCCGGGTGCACACCAAACTCAAACAAAATATCCCTAGAAGAAGAAGAAATATGGTAGAGGAAATACAGTGGGGAAAATGGGCTTATAAAGGTGGAGGCATAGATTGGAGCAGTGGTGAGAAAACTGAGAAACCCTAGATCTGCCAGAAACTGCAAGAGGCAGGGCAGGATCCTCTCCCAGGTATCTGGGGGAACTGCAACCCACAACATGTTGATTTTGGACCTCTGCCCTCCAGAGTTACAAGATAATAAATGTTGGTCGTTTTAAGCCAGTCAATTTGCAGTAACATGTTAAGGCTGAATATAACTCAGAACCTAGTAGATCAACCATCTATTATTTTTCTAACGACTTTGCTTGACAATCCCAAACCATGTTTGCCATCTTCCTTTATTTTATAATTTCTTGACACCAAGGACACTGTTTTCAGTTGAAGCTTATTCTGTTAAAAGCTGAGTGTAGCATCAATGAAGAAGAAACTGGAATAATGGAGCAATGTTAGTATTCTTAGTGGGCATGCAATTACCCTGAAAAGATGGAAAAGAAAGCTTGTGAGCAAAACAAACCCTTGTCTAGTTTTGGCATTGTTCTGCAATTAATCTTTAGGGGATTTTTAAAGTTCTTCAACATAAACATGATATTTCCTAATAGAAGGACAATTTATACAAGCTGTAGAGTGACATGCTCTATCCCAAACTGGACTTTCCTTATGTGTCAGTTTTACCTGCAGGTGGCAATAACATCTAGAGACATTGCCCAGCTCCTGACAATTGCTCAGTTCCTGCAGCAGTAATGATTGATCCTATGTCTACTTTCAAAGACTGTAGTCGTGGTGTGCTTTCTGTTGGGCAAATCAGTTGGAAAATATTGTGCAGTACAATGCCTCCCCAGTAGATCATACTAGTGAGCAATCATTTTCATAATTTTCTTTTATTTACTCACTACAAAGGAAAAAAGAAGCAATGTAAAGTGATTTTCTTCTAAATACCTTTTGTGCAGTGTTCTACACTATGTAATTACAAATTTATCATAATGAGTGGATAGGAGTTATTTGAATTGCATTTTTATGTCAGAAACTTTAGAAGTAAGTATGATTTGGGAATTTAAAATTTAAAAGTAAATATGTATCTTAGCGTAACTTTTGCTTCATATAACTTGTTCATGCCAATGACAGGATTTCAGAGCTTGATTTTTTTGGAAACAAAAGTATATATTTGTTGGATAGTCCTCATTCTATAGAACTGAGGAAAAATTGTATGTATATTACACAGAATAAGTTTACTATTGCTTATACAAAATACTTCTGAGACATATGGTAAAAATAAAAGTATATTGCATCCTAATATTTCTAAATAGGGTGATGTGTGTTCTAACAAGTGAGAGTGGATTCTTGACAGTTTGTTTATATAAAAATTTTGCTGAAAATGAAACCGGAAATAGGTCACTCCATTGAATGTTTTTATAAAGGTTATATAGTTGGAGGAATTTCCTCAGGACCTTTCATGAGTATTTACTTTAAAGGTGTTTCTAACAATAATCTCACCTAATTTTTAATGTGCTTGTAAGGAATTCATAGGTTTCTTGAGTCTGATTAAAGAAAACATGGGGAAAAAAGTTTTCCTATTTCATCGCCCCTTGAAAGTCTTAATCAATGTCATTTGAAAAGCCACAGATTCTGAGTAGCTTCCTCTCATGGGACTACCAAGTGTGCATGGTAACACCTCAAATGATAATGATTTCAAGTTGATAATGGTTTACTTGGTCAGTTGGTTCTCTCTTCAGTGTCCTCTGGTGCACTTGATAAAATCATTCCATACTGCAGAAATGATAGCTATTTCTGTGAGTCACACAAAGTCTTTGCTTACTGGATTGCAAAACAGTAAAGATGCAGAAAATCACTGTATTGGTCACTTTTCCATCCCTGGGACACAATGTCTATCACCCACAAATTAGAGGAAAAGGGCTTTATTTTGGCTTGTGGTCTTCATAGGATTAAGTTTGTGGTTAACTGGTTCCAAGGAAGAAATACCATTGTGGGAGCACGTGGAAAGGGAAACTGCCCAACTTAGGGAAATAAGAAAGCAGAGGAAGAGAGGAAGAGATGGTCACAGACAAAAGTACATTCTTCCAGGACATGACTTTGTGATTTCTGCATCCTCTCACCAGGCCCTAATTCCTACCATGAGACTTGGGGTTTCATTGTAGATACACACCAAAACATTCCACCTTATTCAAAAGAGTCATATCTGTCTCATTAAATAGAGTGAATTTAGTCCACCTTTACATGTCACCAAAGTCTTAAAAGTTTCAGCACTGTTGAAAGGTTCAAATCTAAAGTCTTCCCTGAGACTCAACTCTTACACGTGGATCCCATTTAAAAATAACAAAGGTACATGCTTCCAACATGCAATGATATAGGGCAAACAATCTCATTCCAGAAGATAGAAACAAAAGGAAAAAAAAAGAAACTGGACCAAAATAGGACCCAAATCCATCAGTCCCACAGTTTCATACCTATCGCACAGGGTAGGTTGTGTGATGTGAGTTCTAAAGGGTTTGAGGAGCCCTGTTGTTATGGCTTTGCTGGTTGCAGCCTACATAGCTTCTCTCTTGGACTCTGACTCTGCTTGCAGTCTATAGTTTTCCTCAGTATATGTTCCACATTCCTGGCTTTTCTAACTTCAAGGAGTTATCATTGAACTTTCAGTTTCATTCTCACAGCTTCATGCATTGCCCTGTCAGGAACACACAACCTGGCCCCTTAAGTCTTCTGTGATTTGGGTGGAAACATCTGTGACCCCACAACTTTTGCATCCTGCATGTTTGAAAAACCAGCACCAAAGGGATGATGCCAAAGTCTGCTTCCAGAATGAACAGTAACCAGGTCACCTTAGATCATGGCTGCAGCAACCTCTGAGTGCCTGATAGTTGAACACTGTGAAACAAATCCTAATGAAGCAATATGGCCCCTTTCAAACAGATCATGCCAGGGAAAACAAATTAGTCTTTCAAATTAGTTTTTCACAGAAGTCTACCTTTTCATGCTCTTTAGCCTATGATGGGTAAGGGCTGGCTATTTCCTGAGATGCTATGAAAGAACTTTCCTATTGTCTTGCTACAGAGTAGTTGGCTTCTGTTTAACGCTAATCTTTTCAACAATGCTTCTTTTTCTGTCCACAGTGCAAAATTCTCAAATTAGTAAACTGCTTTTTCTCCTGATTCTCACTATGAATATGATGAAAAGGCATCAGCACATACATGCCACAGCATAAGCATTGTACTGTCTTGAAATTTCCTCTACGGTCTTTGTTTTTAAATTAATTTTATTGGTATACATAATGATATACATAGTGATCACATTTGTCACAGGGAATTTGTACTAGTCCATAATATATTTGATTCTTCTTTTTTTCTTACCTATTTTCCTTCCCTCATTTTAACTCTTCTGCCTCTCCTTATTTGCAAAAGTTTTGTTTCCATTTTTTCCCTCCATTATCTCTTTTACTTTTATCTTCCTTCCCTTCCTCATTTTCCCTACTTGGTGCCCCTTCTCATTTTAATATTTTCTTCCTCTTCCCAATATTGATCATCCATGTTAGTCCTTAGTTGTTCTCATGCAAAATATAGATTTTATTTTTTGCCAGAATGAAACATTTATGATCTTTAGCCTGATTTTCAGTGTAATTCTCACTTCCACATGAAACTTTATAAGTCTAACCTTTATTGTCTGCATTGTTATCATTCTGGTTTTGAGTTCCAACCAGAATTACCCATCATGCTCTGCTTACAGCACACGAGGGCATCTCTAGCTTATTTCCAAACTCCTCCTCCAAGTCAGTTTTAAAGATGTCAAAATCACAAATTCAGGTGCACTCACACAATGATCCCATTTTTCTGATACCAGATTTCATATTAGTTACTTTTTGTTGCTGAAGCAAAAACTTCACAATCACAACAAGTAAGAGAAGAGGTTTATTTATGTTTTATTTTTCCTAGAAAATTCAGTCCCTGGTCACTTGGCTCCAAGAAGGAAATGCTATTTTGGAAGTGCATGGCAGAGAAAAAGCCTCTCTTTTTTAAAATTTTATTTAGAATGTAGTAAAATACAACAGAACAAGATAAAACAAAGCCAATTGAGACAATGTAGTGACATTGGTACAGAACATCACAGCAGGATACTGGAATAGCAGTAATAGGTACTATATAGTATATCTCATTATCTTCACAATAGTTGTCCAGTCAATTAGGTATAGCGAAATCAAACCAATAACAGACCATTGTAAAACTGATTGAAGGAGAATATTGACTAAAGCCATCACTACAATACGTAACAGTGAAAATAACCTTTACCTTCAAACTGAACATAGAAGAAAATCCCGCTTATTTGCTATATTGCACATGGTCACCCTTCCAAGAGATGTTCAGAACTCTGTTCCCAGTTTTTAATGGCAGGTTGGGGGGTAGCGGGGGAGATGTTTTATTCTCAGCTCACGTGCTGGTAGGCTCACGGAAACAGCTGACGGATTCTCCTCCCAGCTGGTGCCAGGGGTGCTTACCAAGAGGGCACGCAAATTGCCTTCTTGTGCAGCCGCCTAAGTCCCAACAAGGAAAAAGCTTCTCAGTGCATTGCAGCAAGGAAACAAAAAGAGCAAAAAGAGGAGCTGGAGACAAAAATATACCCTTATATGCCTCAGTGACACCCCTCCTCTAACCAGCCCCTATCTTCTTACATAGGATTTTATGGGGACATTTTAGATATAAAACATAAAAGTTAATGTTCCTAAGTTGGGGCAAAAAAATCAATGCTATGGCCCAAGATATGCAATCTAAATAGAACTTCTCTTTACATTTGACTATATTATCAACACAGAATCTATTTGTAGTATAGATAAACCACTAAATTTTATTCCACCTTGTATGTAAAGAAAGATTATGTCTTAGGTCTTAGGTGGAGTTCACTCAGTTCAGTTCAATGTAATGAACATTAAGAGATGTATAGTTTTTCAGGAGTACTTGTAAGAAAAAGATGTTTTATGAAGTCAAACAACAAGTTCAGTATGACACATGTTTTCACTGAAAAGAAACTGAATTAGAAGACAACAGTGTAATGGGCAAGATTATCTATGAAATGACTCAATGAAAAAAAAAAAACTCTACTCAAACTGGATTGAAAGCTTAAAGGACCAAAAATGAAAACTACTAGAATATAAAATAGTAAGAAGCCCTATAGCATTTGTCTAGGTAATGATTTCTGTACATGGTCCAAAAAGCACAAACAAAAACTAAAAAGATAAATGGGTTTGTATGTAACAAAATAAAAGGCTTTTACACAGGAAAGAAAACATTTAGCAGAGAAACCCACAGAATGAGAGAAAATATTCACAAACTACACACCTGATGAGGGGTTAATATAAAATATATATGGAACAAAATTAAATAGCAACAAGACAGCTGTTCAAAAATGGTGAAGAATCTTAATAATCATTTCTTAAGAAAATTTACAAATGGCCAACAACTTCATTAAAAAATGCTCAATGTCACCAATCACTAGCGAAAAAAAACCTTAAATACACAAGGAGCAGTCACCTTATTCCAGTTAGAATGGTTCTACAAAAAAGATGAAAGATAAGTGTTAGCTAAGCTGTGGTAAAATGGGAATCTTTGTCCACTCTTGATCTAAATGTAAATTAGTATAGCCATTATGGAAAACACTATGGAAGCTCCTCAAAAAATTAAAGATAGAGCTATCATTTTGGTCCAAAAACCCTCTTGGGTATGTATCTACAGGGAATAAAATCACTGTATCAAAGTATTTCTGCACTGATATGTTCTTTGCACCTTATTCACAATAGCCAAGACATGGGACCAATCTAGTACCCACAAATACGTGAATGGACAAAAGACATGGTACAATAAAACTACTGAGCCTTAAAAATCAAGGAAATTCTATCCTTTGTGTTAATATGAATGGAGCTGAAGTATATAATTCAAAATGAATGAAGCCAGGCACATAAAGACAGATGTTACAGGACCTCATTTATACATGGAGTGAGAAATAGTTGAAGTCATAGATGTAGAGAGTAAATGTGATTAAAGGAGCTTGAAGGTGTGGTGGGGCGGGAAGAAAAAGTGCCCCAAAATACAGTCTTAGTTAGAAAAAAAAAGGTTTTGAGATACATGGCACAGAAGGGTGACTTGTTTAATAACATATTGTGTATTTCAAAATATTTGAGAATTCATTTCAAATGTCTCAACACAAAAAAGTATATGAGGCGATAAGTTAATTAGCTTGATTTAATCATTTGACATTGGACAAATGTACTAATATGTCATATTATGTCCCATAAATCATGCAACAATGCTTTGAGGACTCAGGTACTATTAATAAAATGTGGCTTTTGTGATGGAAGTAATAATCAAGTCATAGCATTAAAGATGTTTATGATTTGGACAGCAAAACTGATGAGAAAGGTACCTTGGAGTTAAAGGTTTATCAGAGCAGAATTATGGATGGCAGTTGGGCTACAGAAAGAGATCAGACCCGGACACACATTTTCATTCTTTCTAACACAAGGAAGCATAAATGTATCCAGATCAGCTCCAAAGTTCAGCATATACTCAAGTGTCCACAGTCTATAGAGCAGGTATTCGTTGTAAATTTATATCATGAACCATGTGCACCTCTGACCAAATAACCTTGTCATCACTTTACCTTTTAGGCTATTAGTTTTAGAAATTTTCTGTACTGATACATTTTTGGATACCTAGCACAGATACAATGCTGAAGTGAGTAGGAAGTATCATAGAGTTTCTTAGGTAAATAATACTTTTCCAAATTTAGGAAATCATTTTTAGAAGATAGTTGGAATTATGACCCTAGGGATTATATGTAGGGAGAAGGAGGCAGTGTTCCAAAATGCCTAGAGTATTAATTTCAATGAAATTGTCAGTATATTTTTACAATTTTAGAAATTTCAAGTTCTCAAGAAGTCATCACATTTACTTTTTTCTACTTCAGGAAATATTATGGAGAATTTTACACTTGTTATTTCAAGTTTATCTAAACAGAAAATAACCTGCCTATTAAACTATGTAGTAAGATGTATTTTAATTCTTCTTGGATTCATTTCTGAGGCTTCATTAACTTAGAAGCAGTTCAGGGTCACAAAGGAAGCACAAAGGTGAGAAATCAGATATATAACATGAGTGCTGTTATCTCATGAATTTGGGTAAGAAATAATGATTTCTTGTGCCTCAATTTCTTGCCAATCTTTTTAATAAAATAGATGATAATAAGTAATATTTATATATCTCACATGGAGGAATTGGTTATAAAGATACAAGATTGTGTAGATCCTGTTTAAAAAATATTTTTGATTAATGTAACAGCTCGTTAGTAAAATATTGTTCCTGATAAGAATTCACAAAGTTATATAGAAGAGTCTCCTAATAAATACAAAGCCCTAGACTTTGTGTCTGATGCAGTAAGTTAAAGAATGAGAAAGCTGAGCAAGAATTTTATTTTACTCTGACTAGAGATCAAGTGTCTTTAACTCAAACCTATAAAATACAATCATAATTTTTATGAAGAACACTTACTAAACACTTACTAAAGTCATTGCATAAAGGTCAGAATACAATATTATATGCCATATTTTAGGAAAAAATATGATTTAAGCAATTGGTATAAAACTTATAGATTCATTTACGTGATGGTTGTGTGAACAGTTTGTGTTCGTTTTTTATGCACTGCCTGTCGCTGGCAAGTCAGTTAAGTACATTTTATTATGGAGTTCTTTCTTTGACATATGATTGACTATTTCTTTGTTCCTTTCTATGGCCCTTCCCCCTCCTTCTGGTTTCTCATTCCGAACTACCTGTACTCTTCTCAAAAGTACGCTTAGTACTTTATAGCAGTGATTTTATGAATCATCAGGGCTCATGCATCAGACGTGACAGGAGTGTGTGCTACACGCTTTGAGGAGACAGTGCAGAGCTGAGGGTAAACTGCATTAGGAGTCATCATGGAGATTCCTATGCCAAAATTCCAGAGTGTTTTTATCCTACCAAAGTCGTGCACACACTTCTACCTCAGCAGACATTACAGAGTTCTTAATTGAATATGTGATCTTATAAGTCCTGATTCTTCACAGGATATTTTAATAGCTCACACAATTGATGCTTTGTTCAGTGAAAGAACTACAACACCGTGCTATGAAATGGAAGAAAAAATATCATAGAACATGAAAAGAATACAATACATGATTTTAAAAACAAAATGTAGTATGTATATTAATAGTCAATTACTTGATTGTCAGATACTGTACGTCTTACAGATTCAACTTGAGGTGAGGTGGGAGGGTCCATCTCTGATTAGAGAGTGTTGAGGGACACAGCTAACTGGTGCTGAGAGGAGTTTTATTTTGTGGTAACAGCCGGTTATTCCATGAAGTCAGGATGATAAAAGTTTGAGAAAACTTAAAAATAATTTCCCTAAAACATATCTATTCCTCTATTTTCCCTTGTTGCTATCTTATTGGTCAAAAACACAAGCTACCCTCCAGCGTCAGCAGCCCTCCCCAGTGCAGGCACAGACACTCTCGGTACTTCCACTGGCTGCCAAACTGCTCATCCATGAACTCTGAACAGCTCAGGATGTTCTTAGCGGATGCATTGAATCCCTGGAGTCTGTAGATTTCCGTGGGATGCACATATGCATTTCCTGTTGTACACAGTAACTTTTCTTGCAAGACCTGTACTGCTTTAAAATAAAGATCTCTTTAATATAAAAATCCAAGAATATAGAAATCTTACTTCTGAGCTCTGATTTTTGCAACACACAAAGAATAGCTCTCCATGAGAAAAAAAAATCAATGAGAACTCTGAATAGATCAAACAAGTTTAAAATATCAAAGTTATCTCAAATATTACATGAAATTGAGGAAGTAATTATACCCATGGGGCCATTTCACTTAAGATTCTTGAAGTAAGGGACTCTGACTCTGACTGTCTAATAATTTACATAATGCTCAAGTAATAACAGAAGTGAGTAATGAAAAAAAGGAGCAAGGATTTTAAGGATCAAGTTCATCAGCAGTTTGACAAATTAAGACCACCTGGCCAATATCCAAATGAAAATACCTGTCCAGATTTCTGGACACCAGCTGCTTTTCAGAAGGTGGGGCCCAGGGGCTCTCCTCCTCCTGGGTCCCTTGTCTACTCTGTGCATGTGGGATAGATAGAAACAGCCCCCGGACTTAGCTATTCAGATATTTTGAAAGTGAGCTCAAACTTTTCAGCGTGTCAAGAAAACTCACAGCTTTGTTTGAAAAGACAAGAGCAGCAGCTCTAGAGTGCATGTGTGCGTGTGTGTGTGTGTGTGTGTGTGTGTGTGTGTGTGTGTGCGCGGCTACCATACAGTCATATGGCTTGTAAAGCAAGTTTACATTCTGAAAAATACATCATTAGATAATTTTATCACTGTGTGGATCTTACACAGTGCACTTACACTAACCTAGAGGAGCTTGCATAATACATGCTCTGGCTATATTATATGATCCATATATAAGGCCTCCCAGACCTCTCTCTGTCCTACTCTATGTATATGCATATATATTATGTATATATTACATGCATAGTTTATCATCTATATATTTATATAATATGTAATATGTTATTTATGCATACACAATATATGTGAATGATAGCTACTGCCCTTGGGGCTGTGATAAAAAAGAACAAATAATTAAATCAAACACAAGAGAAATGATGAAATCAAGAGACAATTTAAGCCATGTTAGGATTCTGCCAGCATACGCAGGCTACTATTTTACAGTAAATTTTTTAAAATAAGTATTACAAAGTATAGTAAAGAACTAAAGCAGACACATAGTCACTTATTATCATTATAAAATATTATCTGCTATATACTTAATTGAAACTATTGTAATTTCGTATGGCTGACAACAATAGATTAGTTTATACTAACATCATCACAAACATGCTCTGCACCATGCTGTGAGGTGACAACAGCTACAAGGTCATTAGTTTGTAAGAATTTTCCATCTTTGCTGCACTGTTGTGAGAATGCTGTGGAACAAGCAGTCTGTCACTGATTGAAACATCATTACGAAGTGAGACTGGATTGGGTTTTTGCAGGGAAGATATGTCAAGTATTCTTTCTCATTTTTTACTGACATTGTTTTATTCACTAGCAAATTATGTCATTTAATTTTTACAACACACCTGTCTTGTAGGTGCAACTGTGTAAGTGAGAATAGAAGTGGAAACAGGTTAGTGGACTCGGTGTCGTGTGTTAAATGTTAGTCTTGGCACCATAGAAATTGCTGTGCAGATGAACGTAAATGATTTTCTTGTGGTTTTGTTGCATAAGTGTTTAGAGGTTTCTAATCTTGGCTATTAACTGAGTCTCTAGGCTCTGACCATCTTTCCATAATGTTCTCAAACGTGAATGCAGAAAAAGGATGTGGAAGCGAGCTTCTGAAAGGAAGTTTAATGGGAATGAACAGGATTTTATGACCACCTTTGTAATCTCAGGCAGAATTTGTGGTGTGTTTGAGTTTTATCGTCTGGAAATTGAGGGAACTTTCTAGAGGCAGGTCCTCGCCTTACTTTCTGTGTGCCATGTTAAGGAACCTATGAGAAGAGGAAAATTCACCGTGTTCTTCTCTCCTGCTGAATTTCCCTGTGCTGCCATCGTAGGATACACAGTATTCCTGACTTAACGTTTGGCTTTAAAAGTTTCTTTAATGTATGACACATCAGATTATATTAATTTCAGTGGCCCTGTTACTAAACGTCACTGCTTGTTCTGTGGAAACTCGGTATGTTCAGGGAATGGTAGACATTTACAGAGTAGAGATAGGATTCCTACTCTTTTCCTTCCGTCATGTCCTAAAAATGCTGTGTTTTTATAGGTGAGGAGAAATTAACTGTTTTTCAGGGATTTTTCCTTAAGTTATGAAATGGGCTACTACACAGTCTTGTTTTTACAATTGGTTTTTTTGGCCAAATCAGACAGGGTTAATATAAATTAAAATAATGACTGAGTACTGAATGCCAGAGACAAGAGTAGGTCTTTATGTTTTTTATTTACTTTATACATCTTATGCAATCTGAGCAATAATGCCACAAACTATGTACAATTATCTTTCCTGTTTCACAGATAAGGGCACACTTTTTGGGCTGCCACAAAAAGTACTACAGACAGTGTAGCTTAATATCAGAAGTGTACCGTCTCCCAGTTCTGGAGGCTGGAGGTCCACAGCCAAGCTCTCAGCAGACATATTTCCTTCTGAAGGCTGCAAGTGAAGAAAATATTCCAAGTACCTTTCCGGTGTCACCACACTGTCTTCCTTAGTGTTATGACCTCGTTTTAATTCAGTTACAGCTTTGAAGCTCTTATTCCTTTATTTGATTATATTTCAAAGTACTAGGAGCTAGCATTTCAGCATATGAACTTTTGAGAGACACGATTCAGCCTACAATAGACCCTAAAGTAGAAGACACTATTAACCTCCTTAAAATCATGCAGGTTGAGACTGAAGATTAGATTGGTCCCAATAACCATGCGTGATCCTATTTCTTTGGCCCTTATTTTTACTTAATTAGTGAAAAATCTACAGAGAGAAGCAGCAGAGAACATGAGAAGTAGACTTTACCTCTCCGTGAAGTTTAATAGCAATACTGTGCCGTTGGGAAGGAAGGAGGCGTTGGGACCCTGAGTTGGACTACTAAATGATGATTCCTGCTAACCGGGCCTCTGTCCTTCAGGATCTACAGACAGCCCAGGCAGTCCACAGAGCCTCGTCCAGGCTTTCAATTCGCTGTTGCTCAACCCTCTGATGGGCACGTACCACGCAGCCTCAAGAAGGTTTCAGGCAGCACCAGGTGAGGGTGTCAGACTACAGAAGAAGACTCGTTGCCTACGCAGCATTTGCTCAGTGAAAGACATTGGTGCTACACAAATTATACATCACACTGTGTCAGCCAGGCAGAGTGCTTCATAGAGCAAATGAAACAGGATAAGCGGGTAGACAGGGAGGGGAATTGCAGATGTGGGCAAGTGTTCCAGGCAGAGCAGCACATAAAGAAGGAAGGGAAAAATATATACACAGATAGCTAAGATAACTGGATTACTAATCCTATTAGTTCATTGACAGGAACACTAGGGCTTATATTGTTTGATCAATTTTGCATGCCTGTTTCTGGTAATTAGAGCAACTATTTTGAAGATAACAATGTGTTGAATAATTACAATTTTTAATTTCCTATCATCTTGTTTTGGAATGCTGTATTCTTCTTTATTGGGTTTTCAAAAAAAGGTGGCTGGTGGAACTAAACTTGTCCACTCTCGGAACAGCAAAGAATCAGGGTGAATGGAGAAAAGGCTGGGGCAGGGGACGATGTGATAGAAGGTGGTCAGGATACACAATGCCTGACAAGTAGGTAAGGAGCTGGGATTCTATTCTAGGCATAAGGGGAAACTTTACGGGCGTTTAAGTGTGGACATGACCGTGTGTGTGATGGAGGGAGCACTGTGTTCTGATTTCCATTTTGAAAAATACTTTTCTGGACTCGTGTCACGAATGGACTGTTTCTCGGGGTCGGTATGGGGAAGAATGGAAGGAAGGGGGCCAATCAGAGTCTGTCAGTCAGCATGTTTATTAAAGTCCATCCTGATTCACAGTTTCTCTTTCTGAGGTTTATTTTTCCTGCAGTTAATCATGACGCATACATACTAAGTGGAAAAAATTCCAGAGATAGCCAAGATAGAAGTTTTAAATTGCACATTATTGTTCCTGTCACAGTGAAATACTGGGCCCTGCTGTCTGCGTCCAGCTAGGATGTCAGCGATCCCTTTGTGCAGGTCCCCACACTGTCTACTCTGTCTGCCCGTTACTCACTTAAGAGCCATTTCACTTGTTAAATCAGCTGTCACACTACTACAGAGTTGTGTTCAAATAATTCTTATTTTATTTAATATGATCCCTGAGTACAATAATAGCTATTTTGGCAATTTTATTACAGTATGTTGTTATAATTATTCTATTTTATTATTAGTTGTTCTTGATGTCTCACTGTGCCTAATTTATAAATTGAGCTTTTTCTTACATATGTCTGTATGAGAAAAAAGCATATAAATAAGATTTGGTACTATCAGATATTAGGCATCCATTGGAGGTCTTGGAATGACCCCCAGATAAAGGGGAACTATTGTACATGGTGACACATACAGGGAAAATAAAATTAAATGCCTGGAGTTTCCAATCCTGAATTTTATTTTTGGTATAATTGTGAATTCTGTTTTCTGTGATCTCAAATCAGGCCTGTAAAATTCTTTTTAAATTCTTCCTGTATTTTCGTGAAATGAAACTAATAATAATTATACTTGCTTAATTAGAAACTGATGATATAAATAAATAAATGAGTAATGGGGGAGAGGGCAGGAAGCACTGAAGTAATTTTTTTTTTTTTTTGAGCTCAGGAGTAGAAAAGAGGAAAGGCAGGGAAGGTGAATGACACAAATATCATGTACATATTACATGTATATAATATCTTGTTCCCATACATATGTGGGGTAACAAGAGAGAGTATACATATACAGAATATATAAAGATATAGATACACATATGCAGAATATATGGAGATATAGGTATACAGAGTCCACAAAAGTGTATATTTGCACTTTAGGAAAAGAAAAATATTGTAATACTACATTTTTTTGAGACATCCTGAGGTGAATGCAGTTATCTTTGGCCTCTACAGTTCCAGGAGGTGCTCACAGTGGTGGCCATCAGCCTCCAGACATTTATCCACATGATGAACTTCTGCCTGCAGTAACTGTGGTCATGAGATTGCTGCACACCCATTTCAGCTTCTTCTCCCAGGGCCGGCTGCTTTTCTGTGATATACAATATTCTCTAGGGTCCCACGTATGAGGGTATAACACCATCTGCTGTAGAAACATCATACGAGCTTTCTTTTTTCTGAAACACGTCTACATTTTTTTTTTTAAGGTTGGGCAGTGTATACATCACTTTAGAAATTTAAATTAGGGAAAAATTCCAGATATTTACATCTATTAATTGATAAATGTGTATGTGTCAGTTCTGCAAGCTGAAAGAAATTGCTAGCCCTGTAAAACTCTTGAGAGAGAAGCAAACATGCATGGCCAGTTAATAAAAAACATGAAAGATTTTCTGCCTTTCTGCTGTGGGTCTTCGTTAAAGTATGAGCTTCTGTGTATGGAGAAAATATAAGAACAGGCAGAATAATTTTTGCTTCCAGCGATGCAACCCATGTGGCCATTACATTCCCTCCAAAGGGTCATTTCAAGGTGGAAAGAAACACTGAACGTTGGCATTATTGATGTTCTCTGTAATATGACTTTCCCACAAAGGCAGCTTTCCTGTCTGGCTAGAACCCTGGATTTACCAGCCCCATACCAACAGGATCCAGCACCAACTCAGCTACAAACTAATCCCCTGGTATCCTGTCTGGCTACCAGGGTGGAAACAACCTGCACTTTCTAGCAACTCCAGTGATTCCTCTGTAACCCAATTCTTTTAAAAGCTGTGAGCCAACTCCCACAGAGTAAAAGCCAGGAAATACTGGCCACCTAAGCTTTTGAGAATCAAGGAGTCAAAGGACCTAACAATGTTGGCTTGCATAGCTCAGCTGGATCTGAGCCCCCTAAGAGGAATTCCTTAAATAGCTTGAATATGTATTTTGTTTCTGTCCCAAATAATATTCTAGGACATTGCTTCTGTTCAGAGGCCTCCTAAGCAGGCAATAATTATAGCCAGTAGCACCAGTCACTATGCACATATCTTTGTAAGGATGACTTTTATTGGTGGAGATTTGTAACAGTTCTCCCCAACCCCCGCCAAATAGAGTAAAGCTTTTTTGGCATTGACATTAAAAGAAACCTTTTGAGACTGTCACATAATATGACTCTAGACAAATGAGAATGGTGTAATAGCCAAGTGCAAAGTTTCCAAGTAATTCTATATACGGGTTCCCTAACATGAAATTAGGAAAAGTCTTAGGTGCTATTTATCTTCCTGATGGATTAAATCTGAGTCCAAATGAGATGAAGGACATTCAATACCTTAGACATAAATTATCTTATTAGTAAAAAGTTACATATCGTGTTTAAGGCCTGACATTAGGGCAAAAGAAGGAATAAAAAACAAAGATAACTTATTATACTCCAAGGCAGTATTTCCTTTACAAAATAGCACAATCAATTCCAAAAATTGCTTTGAGAGAGGAAAATACACAGTGGGGGAAACTTTGAATTGTTTCATATACCAGCAAAATCAATTCTTTTGCTTCCTATTTCTTTTTTATTGTAACTTTTATAAGTTTGTTATTCACAAAATATATGTTGTTTAACTGATTTAGCACAGCCTTCTCTGATTTTTCAAAATAAATAGACATGAATTTAGATAGTCATCATGAGCAAAGAAATCAGTATAAGTGAAAAATACAGAGAACTGTAAATTACTTGGATGTCTAAGCAGTAGAGGAAATACACCTAAAAGATGTAGGGGGAATTCTGTTTAAATTAGTTCAGCTTTAAATGTGTTACATTTTTTAAAATGGCAGAATACAAGTGCCTTCAATATTTATAGGTATCATGAGTTTAGCACCAAGGGCCTAGGCGTAGGGTTTAAATAGTATACATACAAAAATAACTTGTATTGATTTTGCAAGCTGTTTTATATTTTTCCTCTTACTACATATCAGCTATTACAAAAATATGTTTGTGTTCTCTGAATATAATTTAGACACAAGGAAATCAGAATGTAAATATAGTCCTAGTCTAAAATATTACCTGCTTGCAAATGGCTCTCTGCATTTGTATAGATCAGAATCTAAATAATAATCTAATGGCTCCATTTCCACAGGTATCCTGAGTGTTAAAATGAGATCCATCCCATTCTGAGCTTGTACTTTCTCAGGTCCTGTGTTAGACTGGCCTTTGCCCTGTGGTGGAGGTTTAATGTGGTCCTGGGGAGGTGGCTTCACACACATGTTCATGCCCAAAGACGACTACTGAGAAGGACCGACACACGCATGTCCGTTCCTAGGAGAGACTTTGCTCACCAGTCACTACCTCGTCTCAGTGTTCAGACACCTTGAGAATTCTTCTCAAAATAACATTAAGGGCAGTGGCTGCCCGGAGTTTAAGAGCCTGCATGCAGTCAGGCTGAGTGATACCTGTCTATAATTCTAGCATGTGGTTGACTGAGGCAGGAGGATCCTCACAAGTTCCAGGCCAGCATGGGCTATCTAGTGGGCTCACGGCTAGACTGAATTAAAGACTGAGACCTTGTTTCAGAAAACAAAACAAAGCACAAAACAAACAAACAAACAAAAGAGCATGCCTGCAAAGTGGAACCCCATACCATTCCTGGGGTGCTGCAACCTGCCTTCAAAGGTTAGATTGAGATCCTGATGGGTGACGGGAGCATCCGGATAGGCTAGCAGCAAAGCCTTGCGGGAAGTGCTGACTGCCGAGGCTGTAATGAGAAACAACATTAAGTCTTGATATTTGGGGTTTACATTTTTTGGGTTTAAGAATAAAAGTGTGTGTGTGTGTGTGTGTGTGTGTGTGTGTGTGTGTGTTGTGTGTGTGTGTGTGTGTGTGTGTGTGTGAAATTCCAGAAGGCTCCATTCTTGCTTGATATTTTAATCACATAATTAAATGTAGAATAATAACAACACAAATTCTAAGAGCACATTTCTAAATTTATTAAACACCTGCTTTGTGGTGAATATGGTAATCGTTTTTCTCCCTATGATCTTTGGTCCATTCATTAACTCTGCAATTTGGGTTCAGAGAAGGGAAAGTTTAAGAAAAACAGTGGTTTTAAAAGGTCCCCCCAAATCCCAACCGGACCAAGTAATTGATTTGCAAATGACTCAATGTTAATATTTTAGGCAGCAACTGAGACAAAAATTATTTATCATTGTATGATTGAGGTTTTGAACTAAGCTTAAACTGAAGAACAATCAATTTTAAATCATACAGCACTATTGCTTCTCTACCATGTAGGAAAGGTACAGCAGCCCACTGAAAAGATTTCAAAGTTTTATTTTATGCTCAAACAGTCCCACCTTTCTTGGGCTTCATTAACAGATTGCATGTGTCCAAATTAGAGAAGAACTAATCTAAACTCAGTCCTAATGGAAATCAAGGGAGGGCTTGTCCCTTGATTTCTGTCAAGGCTGTCGCTTGACAGAAAGGGCTCTGTCTCATCTTCTCAAGAATGATCAGGGAACTGCCAGGTAGACTTGCACTGTGACACTCATTTTGATGTGTTTATTCAAAACAGATTTGTCAGAAGTGGGACAAATCAAATTTCTATTAATGAAGAAATTAACATTTCTTGTTTATACTTGAAGGATTTATTTCTGGAACTGAATATTATGCTTCAAATTTATTTGTAGTTTTCTTTCATTTTGTTTTCCTGTTGTTAGAATGGGATAGTATTACTTACCTGCACATGGGTTAGAGGTAGCTTAAAAGAATATTGCTACAAAACATTGCTCAAAATATATTTTTCTTTGCGTGATCATTCATATCTATAAAAAATTTTGTATTTCTTGCTTCAGTTCTTTCCTGGACCAGATATCTTCTTAGAGATGGATGAGACTTTTGCCTTAAGATGGTCATTCATAAGGTGATTCTCCCGTTCACTATTTGACTGTGTTGACTGATTTTAGTGACAGAAGAGTTTTGTATGGCCTGTTCTTCCATCGGGAAACTTGGATATTTCTGATCTTGTGGCAAAAATTTTCACTGGGAACTTTTTTTTCTACACAAGTAGAAAAACCCTACATACTTCTATTTTATAAGGAGCCGTGACAGTAATCTGGTTAACTGTGACCACATTCCATTGATTCCAGCAATACTTTAAGGTATAGATTCGTGGCCTGGTCAGCCGCAAACTGGACCATATTTAATGCAGTTCTTAACAAAGAGATATCAAGCTGTATTTGGGATCAGTCACTACTGAAACCTTTACTTTTATGATTTTAAATAAATAAACAATTCCTTCCCTCCTTGTTATTTATACTTCAGAGTTAAAATGCAAGGGAAACGGGCAGATGACATGGAGCTCAAGCCCCAGTCCTCTCCACATGTGGCTTGTGTTAACTACAAGGGTCCATAAGGCTTGGCGGTAGCACCAAAGGCACGTCATTTACCTCCAAAGTAAATGAGAATCACTTAAATAGAAAATATTATTTATTGTATTCATAGATACTTTCTAATTTTTAAAGTGTTTTGAGGAGGGGTTGATTTCAGAACAAATTTGACTTTCAAGTTTCCACATTAGTGAAAATGTATGTGTCGCTTCATGAACTGCTTGACCTGTTCGGTGATTTGTGCAGGGACTAAGCAATAATAGGAAGCAGCCAATCATGAGGAGCTGCACCAGGTAAATAGGTAAGAGCGGGGAATAAACTGTGCTTTAAAAGTAGCAACAGGCATTTCAATAAACATCTGAAATGATTACGTAGCGAGATTTCTTGTAATTTTGAACAGAAATTCCATTTGCTCAGTACTTATTTAATTTTAGAGATGTGACTGTATCCTAACGACTTTTTTTTATAGAAGCATAGTACAAGTGAATTTTTTTTAAGCCCTTCCACTTTGCTGTGCTGAAAGCTGAATAATCTCTAAGTGCAAGTTGGTGTTTCAGAGTTAGGATGATCCTTGCTGGGACAAAGTGCATATTTCTCAGGGGGAAATTTTGTATTAAACACTAGGTATGTGTTTGTAACCTTTGAATGCTGAATGAGACTTCTGCTGTTTTGTAAAAAAGCAATTTACAGGAAATTCAGATTTTGTTAAAAGTGAATTTTCTAAATTGCTTTAGCATATCAAGAACCAGGTTTGACTGGCTCAGATTGTAAAGTTTTTAAGACATGCAGAAAATTGATCTTCCAATCATAGAGTCCTTAATCTATTCCGAGTTATTTTTTATGGCAGCTAAGCTGAGATTTGATGCTACAGGAGAAAATGAAAATGTAATGTTAAAGAGGAAAAGTGCCAAGCCCATAGCTTCTATGGGATATTCAGGAAAGACAGATTGACTGAGAGGCAAAACCCCACCATTACACACAATATCACTGTGTGGTTATCAGAGATTCACGGTGGACAGGCTAAAAGACCCTGCCAGAGACTGATGACTTGTT
The DNA here is from genome assembly GCF_034190915.1 of Cavia porcellus. Taxonomy (NCBI): domain Eukaryota; kingdom Metazoa; phylum Chordata; class Mammalia; order Rodentia; family Caviidae; genus Cavia; species Cavia porcellus. The sequence continues at coordinate 73,248,285 of NW_026947494.1, read as the reverse complement.
TCTGTGTTTTTCTTGGGAACTCTGAGATCGCCTCGCAAAAAGCCCCACACTTAGGGTCTCCACAACAGGTCAGTTCAGTAAATGAGAGAGATGTGAAAACTTGGACAGGAAGAGCCTGGTGTTGTTTCTCCATTCTCCTTTCACTTCCTTTTGGGACTTAGAGGAGCTAGAGGGTCACCATGTCCAGCTGAAAGATGGACAGAAACAGGAAGGTACCTGATCAGCAGAAAGCAAGGGGATCCTGTAGGGAGGAGGAGAGATTGGGTTGCAGGACAGTGCGTGTGCTGGACATCCTAGGCCAGGGTCCAATGGCAACAGGGCAGACTGAAGAGGGTGACACGTGGGCAAGTCTGAACACAAGAGAGACCAGAACTCCAGGGTTACCAACCTCAGACCTGAGCATTCTACGTTAGGAGGGTGCTCACAGAAGCCCAGGGACGCCTTTCATCGCTGCAGTCCAGGAAGTGATTCAGCCCAGAGGAGCCATACTGGCATCTGAGATCGAGCTTTCTTTGTCCTTATGAGGTTGTGCATACCCCTTATCTCTTGATGAACCAGAGGCCAGGGCAGAGAGAGGCGAAAGGAATGGGAGGATTATCTTAGGCTCTGAATATTTTACCCAAAAAGGCAATATTGTAGATAGTCTGTGAGGTTTTGAAGTTTCATGAATGAGCCCAAAAAACTGCATAGGAGACTCTCAAAACTTTATAGTGAATATTTGGGTCTATACATTTGGGCAAGAAAAAGCTGCATTCCATGTGGCAAATGACCAGATGACCCTAAGCCTATCACAGAATTGTAAGGAGTAATAATACTAGTGTGTGATAGACTACTGAACAAAACTAAAATAAAATAATTTAGGTGAATCACAGACAACTAACTCATCATTGCAAATATTAAAACATATAATCCAGTGAGATTATTAATTTATGTCAATTTTAACAGGGTATGGCAATCAGGGTACCTACTTTTTGCTCAAATGTCAATCTAGATATCGAGGTAATGGTACTTATTTCTTGGATTGATTAATTTAAGTCAATATGTGTTGAGTAAAAGAGATGATTCTTCATAATGTTGATAGACCTCATCTAATCAGTTAAAAATACAAAAAGAGAAGACAGGCACTTTGAGTAGGAAAAGATTATAGCTCCAGATAGTGATTGAAATTGAGTTCTTCTTGATTTTCCACCATGCTAGTCTACTGTGTAGATTTTAGAATCGCCAGCCCACCTAATCAATTCCTTAAATCTCTCTCTTCCTCTTCCCTCTCTGCGCTACCCCCTTCTTGTCCCCCAACCTTCAGTACTGTTTCAGAATTAACATTCTCTAAAGATCTGTAGGATATTTGTGAATTAGACTTTGGGGATTTATTCCAGTGCCTCAGGCTTTGGTGTCATATTTTCAGACTGAAGAAAACAGAAAATAAATGTTTTCATTCTTTGGAAACTGCATCCTGATTCAGAAGGAGCCCTGTCCAAACTTTCCTTGAAAACATTTTTCTCACCAAACATGTTGGATCACTTTCAGAAGGGAGGAGCAGATTCCTGGGCAGTATCATCATCAAGCATGCCCCCACCTCAGGCTCCTTTGAAAGACTGGAGCTCAGTCCCTGTGTCTTTGGTGCAAACAACATAGCAGCTTTTAGTCTCTATGTACTTCTCCTGGTGCATTTATTAGCTCTATGATGGTGTCATCTCCTGGTAAAATGATCATTTGACCAGCATTTCATTTAAGGAAAAGTGAAGTTAAAGAAAAAACTATCTCTCTTAGCTGTTAGCCAAGTGGCGAAGTTAAAAAAGCATGTACCTTTCTATGATGCCCACTGTGGTCTACCTTGAAATGAGTGAGGATCTCAGGACCCATAACTTCAGCTTGCTCTTTGAAACCATACCAGAAGGCACAGTTCTCCCTATCCCAAGGTGAACTGGTTTTGATGGAGGAGGGTGGGGGGCCACAAATTTTCATGCATGCGACCACAAGCAAAAATGACTACAAATTGGTGCACTTTACAGGAAGACCAGATTTTTATTAAAGGGAACAAGAAGAAAAATAAGCAAGCAGGCTCAAACGATTTCCTGGAGCTCGGTTTGAGATTTTCTTTACCTCACCAGGACTATTTTAATAAAGTACCACACCTGAAGGCACAAAGACCAGAGAGAAGGGTTCTCTCACAGTTCTTCCCTTGAGAGTCCTGAACTAAGGTAGGGTTGGATCTGTTCAGGAGCACAGAGAGAAAACCTCTTCCACACTGCTCTCCTGGCTTCCAATGGTTTCTGGCAATCCCTGGTATTCTTGTAAAGGCATCATTGCAAGCTCTTTTCTGATTTTATATTGCATATTTCTCAATCCATCTGTGGGTGACCAAGATCCATCTTCTTACAAGAGATAATTAGTAAGTCCTGGTTGGTTTGGAATCACCCTACTCCAGTATATCCTCATCTTAAATGGATTTGACCTGCAATGACTATTCTGAATAAGGTCAGACCCAGAGATTGGAGGAGATCTGATTCTTGAGAGACACTGTTCAACTCAGTATAGAGACCATTCTATGTGTTGTAAGACAAACTGGCATTGGTAAAGTCTCCATTGTCATGAGGACCCAGCACTGCTCATGGTTAAACCGTACTGAAAGTGGCCTGTTTCTCCAGGGCTGAAACCCAACTCACCTTTTATTGTACTAATCATGCTTTTATTTGAGAAATTACATTATGCATAGTCTTATGTCTTGTCTTTCTGTTTAATGTTTTTTTCTTTTCTTCACGTCTTCCAAGAATTGGTTTGCCCTTCCAAGTAAACAACTGTTAAGGTGAATAAGCAGGTTCATTGTACAGGTTTAATTTGGGGAACAGATTCCAGGTATTTATATCCACCAAAAGTTTTTTTTTTTTCAATGAAGCCTGGCAATTTGTCCATTTTCCCAAGAGCTATAATAACTGATAAAATGGATTTTATTTTATCTGTATTATAGATTGTAATCATTCATCAATTTATGCGACAAGATGAAAGTTTGACCTAAAGCTTAAACTGAATATTGCTTCTTCCTTTATTGACTATGCCACAGGAACAGTTTATTTTGTCCTTGTTTGTAATTAATCCCTTTTTCAGGTTGATGATGATACTGCCCCACTTCAAGTGTGACAAAGCCTTGGAGTTGGATTATGGTAAACCTACAGGTGAACTCTTACTGTCTGTCTGCATGTTAATAGATGGTTAACTTTTGATCTGCATTCTCAAATTGTTTTCATGAGAACACCAGTGCCTTGTGGCACTATTTCATTAGGAGCCACGCTCAATCTATGAGAAGTCCGCTTAAAGAAGTCTTCATTTCTGTTATAGTACATGCGATGTCCAACATTTCTTTCTGATTCTTTCTTGGGATTCCCTTTTGACATTCCCCATTTGTTCTCACAGACTTTTTTGTTTTATCCACAAGGAACCTTAGCATATTAATCATAGTTATTTTAAATTCTCAATCTGGTCATTGCAACAACCCCAACATATCTGAATCTGACATTGATGTTTACTCAGTATCTTCAAGCATTTTTCCCTTTAGTATGACTTGAATTGTTTCGTTGCTATTTGAATCTAATGAAAGGGGCAGCTATCACCTGGCCTTAGAGGCAGGTGTAAGGGTGGGAATGTTCTATAATCCTATGATTAGGTTTCCATTTCTCAGTGAGCATGTGCCTTTGAATTGCGAATTTTGCCAGTGTTTTTGGTTCTCAAGTGGGACGGGATGGCTCGCTCTGGCTGGAGTTGAGTATTTACCTCCCCAACTCTGAGGTCAGTTAGACTCTGATAAAACTCCAGGAGGTTAGGCTCTGTCTGATTGATTTCTCCTGAGAGAAAAGCCTCACTATTAACAGAAAGCTCCAGTATCCTGCAGAATGGTTTACTTTCCCTTCCTATTCCTGAGCATGAGTTGACTTATCTGATATTTACTAGGAAGGCCTGGTAGAGCTTCTGGAAGTAAAACACCCAAAAGTGGGGAGGTGGTCCTGGGCCTGTGTCTCCCCAGAGGTTTATTCTCTCAGGCTTGTCTACACTGAGCCTCCAGCCATCTACCTATCAATCACAATTTTGGTTTTCCTATGCCAGCCCTGGTTCCCATGGCATCTCAGCTTGTGAGCTTTTTCTCTTGTAGGTTATGATTCGCTGTATTTGCTTTTCTGTCTCTCCAATTTTGAGGCAGTAGTTTTCCCTCGGGCCTTGCTTCTCCAATTTATGGAGAGCTGTTGATTTTTCCATTGGTTCAACATTTTTCTTAAGACAGACCAATCTTTCCCAGCTGTTTATATACTGGGGTCATAACTGACCTCCACTGCACTCATTCAGTTTTGATCGGTTATTTTTTGTGCAAAATGTTGGCACTGGCCAACACAGAATGTATCTATTAAAATCAAAATATTGGGTTAAATAAGTCTTCATAATTGTATCATGTGCTTTCCTTTTTTTTAATTCTTATTATGACTGGTCCTTTTTAGCATAAAGCAAATTTTTATTCATTTTGGGGTATAAAAGCAATGAGATCAATACCTTTAAATAACAATTGCACAACAAATGACTGCAGCCTCGATTTTCTGATTCTAAACCCAGATTTCTTCTAGAAATCTCAAATAGCATCTTTTGCTAAATATAAAACCTAGCAGAAGGCGAAGATAGTCTACCTCAGTGGCATGAGGACAGGTTTGCGAGACAAACAGATCTGGGTTTAAATGACAGTTATTTGTTTTGTTACTTAAGAAAAAATTTCAACCTCTAGTCTGAATAGCTACACAATAGAGATATTGGGAGAATTATATAAAGTTATGTATTCAAAGAACTCAGGACCTAAAATATAAGATATGCTCAAAAAATTAGTAGTAGCTATGCATTCATCCCTAAAATAAAGAAAATCACCACATTTGGGACAGGTTTAAGTCAAAGGTAAGAAAAACCAGATTGGTACAGGCTTCTACCCACTGAGATGCTGGACTCAGGTGTCTGTAATTCTAGTTGGATTTCAGTCAAGCCAAAGTAGTTTACATATCTCATCTGACTCATTTGAATATGGCTTGAATAGTCAGCTACCTGTAATTGGCTAAGAATAAGCTACTTACAAAAAGAGTGTATTATAGTCTGTTTATATGTTAAGTTAGATTGCAGTTCACTGTATATGGAGAAACCTCCAAGACCAATTTAAAGTATTAGGGAGGAGAGTTAGGCCAAATTTAATAGACTTATAGACAAGAAAGGATGGACTAACCAGGAGTGGTGGCACACACCTATCATCCCCGCCACTCAGAATTCTGAAACAGGAGGCTCAAAGGTTCCAGGCCAGCCTGGGGAGGTTAGCAAGAACTTGTCTTGAATTTAAATAAAGGTGACTTGGGAACGTAGCTCTATGGTAGAGTGCCCAGGGTTTAGATCCCCAGTAAGAAGTGTGTACATGAGCACATGCACACACACGAGGATGAGCTAAGTCAGGAAATTACTTTGTGTGTTAGTAGGTAGTGAGGGCTACAAATGATAGGAAAGCAAAGTAAAGAGAGCAATATTACATACAGAATATAGGCACAGCTTGTAATTTAAACAATAGGATTATGGCTGACCTCATTTAAAAGTTGAAGTTTGAACAGGAACTCAAAGGAGGTAACATCCCAGAGGAAAAGATCTCAGGTGCAGGGTGATGTGTGGCAGGATGCAGTCATGGAAAGAACTTTTGGTAGGGGTAGACCATGGGAAATACTTTGACTTGTTTGAGAGGAAGTAGAGAGAAGCCATCAGAAGGTCCTGAGCAGAAGAATGATTTGATCTTTTTCACATTTTATACGGATACTTTGGCTGAATTGCAGGACATTACAGGTCAAAGGCAAGGGAAAAGGAAGGAAAACATTTAGAAAGTTGCTACATCAATCCAGCCATGGGGTGATACTGGTTAGTAACAAAATCAGAGCACTGAAAGAGTGGCGAGTGGCTGGATTCTGTGTATATTTAAGTGTAGAATCACTAGGATTTCCTGAAAGTTTGGAAATAATGGTGAAAGAAAAACGAAATTCATAAATGATCCCCAAAGTTTTAGTCTGATCTAAAGGATGAAGTTGACCCATAGATAAACGGATAATGGAACTGTTACCAACAGTGAAAGAATTCTACACTAATGATTATTATGGCCTCTGCAACAGCCACAGCATATTTATTGAAATGGAGACCTGCCTATGGTCCAAAAGGGAACTAATTTTGAATTATCAGTGACTCAGTGTAAAATTAGGAAGCTGACAGTAGAAAAACTTAATGTCACCATTTTTATGTGCAGTTCCGTCTCACTGTGAGGTCATTTGTCACCTGTTGCCTGGGTGCTCTCACAGTAGTCTTTCAGGAGGTAATTCTTGGGCATGAGGTTACAGTTCAGGAGAAAATCTTGTAGTAAATTTCAATCAAATATCTACACTAAAACTGTAGGAGCTCTCTGCATGTGGTAGTTAATAGAAACTCAATGTTATGAAAAATAGTAATAGCAGTTCTTGAAATTACACTGCCACATTATGATTTTATGAGGAAAAAGTATGTTTATTTCTATCTGAGTAAGAAAGTAGTACTTTAGAAGCAGGTATGATTAAGGAAGTGTTTTAGGTAGGGATAAAGCAATTTGATTTACATAAACTATTAAAGTAATTTCTGAGTTGTTATTCCCTAAGTCACCAAGAAAATGGAAATGTGTTTTATAAGCAATGTAAAGTTGGGTACATTATGGTGCTCAGGGTTTTGTTTCTGTTTAAGACGTACTTTCAATTATTTTTCTTCTTTGAACCACAAGAGTTTCCTCTAATGATTTTTGGAACATTTTCCTGCATTTTCTGCATCACTTTCCCAGTAGCTCTTCAGGGGAACAGTGAGGTGTTCTTATACAAAATACCAAAAGTAAATTATGATTTATTTATTCAAATATCCTCCTCACAAACACATTGATCAACTAATATAAAATAAATATTGTGGTTGGCCCTGAGTATATTCCTAATCAGCTAACAGAAGCCCAACCTATAAGATAAAATTTTAATAAATGCGGTTTGTAAATTATGCCAATCTATTTCTTGCTGCTATGACAATATCTCAGGCTAGGTACACTATCAAGTAAGAGATTTGTGTGACTCATACTTTAGAGATCCAAGATAATGTAACCTCATCTTTTCTGCCCTTAGAGAATGTCTGTATTATAGCGTGGTGTTTGGAGTCATAGTGGGAACCATGTAAGAATGATAAAATGACAGAACAGGAAATCAGACAGGGTTCGATGCTACAATAACTCATTTCCCTGTGAACGAAGTGGGGTCCTGTCAAAACCACATTAATCTCTTGCCAGATAATAGCTTCAGCATCCTGATTATATCCCTCTAGGCTCCACTTCTTAAAAGCCACAAATTCTCAACATTGCCACACTGGAGATCAAACTTCTAGCACAAGAGCCTTTGAGGGACAAAGCGTGCCAAAGTCACAGCCACAAATCCAGCAACAGAGGATTGGGACAGTGATTACACAGGCCAGGCACATGCAGTATTTCTAGACAAAAGAGAGCAGTGAGAACTGACTGAGGCTTTCAGTGCAGAAGAGCACCTTTGCCTACATAGTTGTTGGGTAGGTACATGGAATCAGAATATAGAAAGGTAGGGTGACATAGGTTACCTGGTCTATTTGAAGGAACTGAACATTTAGTATAGGGTGAAAGAGCACATGAAAACTTCCTGAAAATGCAAAGAGCATCATGGATTGATTGACTATGTCCCCTAAAAATTTATATGTTGATGTTCTATTCCCCAACACCTCAGGATTCTCCTGCTTCAGAAATGGACTTCTTTACACATGTTAAAATAAAGTGATTAGCACAGGCGCTAGGCTCTCCCGATGGGATTATGAAAAGGAAGTGTGGGTTTAGAAGCAGATGTGAACACAAGGAGCATGCCAAGCAGAATTGGAGCGATGCTGCTAGGAGCCTAAAACCTGTTAGGAGCCAGCAGAGGCAGGTACAGACCCGCTCCTTGGGTCAGCAGAGGAGGGTGGGCATGCTCACACCTCGATTTTGGACCTACAGTCCCCAGGATTGTACAACAATACGTTCTTGTTTTAATTTGTCTAGCTTGGGTTACTTTGCTATAACCGCCCCAGAAAACAAATGCCAAAGCTACTATACACGCTGATTTTATGAATTGGACCAGTCCTTAGAGAAATTTTTTATGCACAAAAGCAAGGAGAAAGGCATTAAATTTTCCTCCTGGAAAAGCAGATCTAAATTCATAGAATTTTAAGAGAATTTCAATATTTTTTGCATTGGATCAAAATGTATCTACTTTCTTGGTATTTCCAAATTCACTTAAATGTTTACCTATGCACAGTGCTATCACCAAAAGTATCCTAAACTTTTGAGATCCCTTCTAATATGCTTGCAGAACTCCTATACTTTTTTTTTCTTTTTAGAATAGTGAAATGATGAAAAATAAAAGAAAGTGGAGTATGAATATATATATATATTCATATATATATATATATTTGGGTTCTGGAAGAGGGGCGAGCCGTCGTGAACTTCAGTTTGATGCTCTGCCATCTACCAAGCACAAGTAGTGGATCTCATTCATCACCACCAGAAAACTCACAAAAATATCATTTCTTGCCGAGAGTCTGCCAAGAGTCAGTTGACAAAGCACAATGACCAAGATGAGCAAAAGAAATGAACTGTTCAATTAGCTAAGGCAGAACTCCAGAATATAATCATCCATGTCTAGCAGTAAGATGTATATTCTGATTATTCCTGGTGAGGTGTATGACTGGTAGGATAAATGATTGTAATAAAATATGATTACTATTTTAGTATCAATTTGAGTCAATACAATTTATTTATTAGTCTCTCTCCACAACAAAGTTTTGTCATTCTCTGTTGTTTATATCCAGTTGCAAACACATTGCAATTTCTGGAAACTCTCCTCTCTTAATATGCATAAGTATACTAAAAAGTGGAGAGATGAGAAACCTGGAATGAATTTATGTGGTCATTCTATTACAGGAGAAATTCAAGGAAGAATTTAAAGGCAAAAGTAAAAGCACAAAGGGCCACTCTTGTGTGCTTTTACTACAAAAAGAGATGACCAATGGACAATCAAGCCAACCTTGAATTTCACATCTACCATTACTACCCCATTCCACTATAAATCCTCTGAAATTTTACTTTCAAATTAAGTCTGATGAATATTCAGACATCCCATCTTACTTTGATCTCACAGCATCATTTAATAGTTGATTCCTTTTTTTTTTTTTTTCCTGAAACTCTTTATCTCTGACCACTGTGATACCACGTTCTTGGTTTTCATACTGATGCTGGCTCATCTTCCAACATTTAAATTTTGATCAGTATAAGTCAGCAAGAAAAAGATAGCACACACAATGGAAAATTGCACAAAGTTATGACATTATTTTAAAAATGAGGCCAGATCATCAAAGGATTGGTCCTCTTCAAGACCAGTTAGGATCAGGTAGTATCTGAACAGGAGACAGGGAGGGATCAGCTGCTAGAGTTTGTTAAGAAATGTAGCTGTAAGAAAAGAGTGATCTGCTCAGAACTTTGGTCTTTAATACACTAACATGACCTCTTCCAAAAGGCAAATCAGAGTGTCAGTCTTTAATCACTCTTTCTCATCATTCAGAGACTAAAGACAATTTGACTACGAACATCGTTTCCTCAGTTAAGAAGGGAAAATCACGCAGAAAGATCATTGATAATTAATTCTTTGCTACTGAACAGTCTTCTCATAGCACACCTTTTATGATGACTTGGGAAGAGCTAAATCCTTAAATTACTTTCTTATTAAACAAACAAATGAGCTACATTCCTGATGACTTCTTAAATTAGACAAATATATTCAGGTAACTTTCCATTGTATTTTAATTTCCATGTCTGTATTTCATACTATTTAGGAAAACAGGACAAAGAGTTGTAATAAGGGGAAATTGTCACATTTATTTAGCATAAAATTGCATATATTCAGTATACTTTCTCAGACTTGAGAAGCCTTCATAATGCTAGTATAGAATGAGACATCAGAGTCCCCAGTTGTGATATTGTATTTTGATGAGCAGAGGGAAAAAGAACTAGGAAATGTGTTCTTATACAGCCCAGCAGCTTTGTGACTGTCTTGGTGGTATAGGAATCCTTTAAAATAATCCATCAGACTATTTTTTATACATTTTCATTTAATGTTCTGCTGTATGCAGAATGCTTGTCAGGTAAACACTTGCTAACAAACGAGTAAGATAATGGATAAATCTTCCAACAATGCCCCAAAGCAAGTAGATACATAAAATCAGAAGAGAACAAACACACAATAATCTGTGTATCAATTCACAAACCAGCCATGCTGCTATGACTCAGTCTTTTCACCGATTAAATCATTTTCTCAACTAGTGGAGGCAAAAAAGGCATTCAAAGTTTTAAAAGACTAAAACTTTCAAGATGTCTATGTCAGTATTTTCTCACTGCACTTTGGATTTATTTTAAGATATTTTCCATCATCCTGTCTCTTGCTCCTACAGTGTAGACCTTATTTTTCAAATTTCTCCCAGGACTTTTTAAAGGAAAACAGCTTTTCTTCTGGAGGCATTTAGTGACAAGTACTGTGTTCCTTCCTGATTTATAAGAAAGCACTTGAGAAGAGAGTCTTGCTTATGGTCCATGAGTTATGAGGGCAGTGTTCAGCCTGCCGTTCTGCTGTACATAAAGTGAAGCCCATTTTCTTCCTTTCAAGCTGTAGTATTTCTTTCTTCTCATATGTCAATTTAATCTTTGTCCTGAGCACTATGACCAGCAAGAGGAAATTTGGCTTGTTTGGTAAAGAGTTTTCCGGACTAAAGAAACCATCTGTTTTCTCTAATATTCTATTTTGTAGTGGGCGAGTATGCTGATACCTTGGAGTATGCTGATTCTCACCTCCTTTTTGGGACTGTCATTCAAAGAAGTAGTTCTGGGGCTGGGGATTTAGCTCAGTGGCATAAGCACCTGCCTTGGAAGCAGGCAGTCATGAGTTGGATCCCTGGTACCGATTAAAAAAAAAAAAAAAAAGAAGAAGCAGTTCTGACTCACTTCAGAAAGAATGGCTTTGACTAACTTTTTTTTTTTTTTGTCTTTTTCTTTTTTTTATCGGTACCGGGGATCGAACTCGCAACTGCCTGCTTACAAGGCAGGCACTTATGCCGCTGAGCTAAATCCCCAGCCTGGCTTTGACTAACTGAATTGTCTTTCATAGGCAGATTGTGATAGACACCAATATGGTCTAGTACGTTTGAAGTGTTAGCTGTAGTATGTGTGTACTCAGTACAAAACCTATGTTACAAAACACAGCAGTAACAAACTAACCAGCAGTTTGGTTTTTGGGGAAACAATATATTCCTTTGCATTTGAAAGCTTTTCACTACCTTTCTTTTTGTTAATCATTGCTTGTAAACTCTTTCTACCTTTTTACCACAGGAGATTTTTTTAAAAAGTGATTGTATCTTATCTGGAAAAGAGTTTGATCACTTTTTCATTTTTGTTTTGCTTAAATATTGTAAATGAGTACTTTCATTATAAAAATGTGAATAGCAGAGAAATATAAGAAAGACAAAAAAGTCAAGGTCTTTTTCGATGCCTTCTCCATCCTACATCTTGTGCCGAGGAATTCCCCAAGAAATTTGAGGTGGGAATTTTATTCTTTAATTTACATTGCATGTATCCATATTTCTAACTTGTTTTTCTCTTCCTAACTCTGTGGTTCATCCTAACACTTACTTCGTGCACTCACATTTTTTGCTTCAATGTCTATACCCTGAGAATGGTTCCAAGACAGAAATGAGCGTCTATCTCATTCTATCTGACTACTCACGAGTATGTGCCAGTATGACTGATGGATATGCCTAATAAAAATATTCATTTCTCATTTATCCCCAGCATTTTATTATTAAACATGTGCCCATCTTTACATACATCCTTTTTTAGAGCCACATGTGTTTCTTTCATTTTTAAATTTTGTTTTAAATAGTAATTGTATATATTTACTGGGTACAGTGTGGTGTTTTGACATTTGTTTCTGCTGAGAATTATTTCCTTGTTTTTGATAGACACAACCAACCTCACATGCCTGTGATGATGGTGACAACAGATCTACTGCACTGCCAAGCAAAAGTGTAGTTCATGACATTGTTGCGGAACATAGTTGATAATGATATTGAGTAACTGTGTTATCCATTAGATATTTACTATAATCCACACTTTATTGTTATTTTACTGTACTCCTCACACAGATGAAGACAAAGATACAGTATACTCTACTTGAAAATGAGAAGAGAGAGATAGATCCACATGGTGCCATGCAGTTACTATGCTTATTGTGTCACTTGACCCCAACACAGCCATATCTAGTGTCTGACCTGGGCCACTTCAATCTGTGCAAGTGGACTCTGTGATGTTTCCACAATGGCAGTGGCATGCAAGGATGCATTTCACAGAATACATGACTTTGCTGATGCATGATTGTGTGTAGGCATGTGTGTGTGCATATGTGCATGTATGCATGTGTGTATATGTGTAGTATATATTCCTTTAGTTCCTTGGCTTTTAATTTTGTTCATGATATCTTGTGAGATGGTCAAAACTTTAGAACTGGGTAATATTTTACCCTTCCAAACTGGGTAATATTTTTTTTTCTTATTTAAGTCACTTTTCCAACTCCTACATTAGTATAATTGTTTTATATTTACTTAATAAGTTATCTAAAATTTATTTTTTGCATGGTATAATATAAATATCTAAATTTGCTTTCCTTTAAAGCATAGATTCCTATTAGAGATTTTTTAATATTTGATCTTTTACTCAGTTTTCAAATGGAAAAATTATCAAATATACTGAATAGTTACATGAATCTCTATTTCATTTTTTTTATTTAAGGACAAAAAGAAAAAAAAAACAAAAAGGGTACAAGTTATAAAGAATTTCAGAAAAAATAAACAGTAGGAAATCATTAGTTGATAGATTACGTATTGTCATCTTAGAAATAGTTGTTCACATTACAAAATTAAAGCATATAAAGTAGACATTCAAACAGTGAGACTGCAAAACTTCTGTTCAATGATCCAACAAAACTCAGTAATATGGTTATCTATCGTATACACTTAAATATACATGCAGTTATATCCTTTAGAACACTTTCTTTTCGTCTGTTTTGTACAATGACAATTACACATTTTGGGTTTTATTACTCCCACAGTTCTTACTACTTTTTTTGAAGAGAATAAAACCAAATGTGACATATCAGAACAGAGTCAGTCAAATCAAAAGGATGCACATAATACATAATGTAAAACAAAATACAAGGTGATCAACAATGATTACCATAATGCCTCTTGCTATCTTAAAAAGAATTACCTATATCATCAGTTATAATAAAATTAAAACATTAAAGAACAAAACCAATAAAACCAAAACAGTGGAGACATTATAGGACTTCAAAAGAAGATAATAGTCAACCAGAATGGGCACCATAATGAATCTTATTGTCTTCACAGTTGTTGCCTATACTTTCAAACTTGGTACTGTCAAGCAAAACAGAATAGAGGAAAATCAGTCAAAACAAGATGGTGAGAGCAATACACGGTTTCAAATCAAGTTACTAGGAAATCAAAGTGGGTTACTACAATATATCCTGCTATTTTTTATTTTTCCCTTAATTAAAAAGATAAAAATATAAAAGTAAATAATAAAAAAAGGAGATTGAGAGAAAAGAGGGCCTAACAACAAAACAGTGCAGGTCAAAACATAACCATTTAAGCAAAATAGTGTTTCACCACAAGATATCACAACATAAAAGTAGTTACTATAGTGTCTCTTTCCTTGAAATCTTTGAGTATACTTTAGCATCAAACATGTCAAGACAATGTAAAACCATTCAAGAGAATGGCAGGATTACAGGGTATTTAGAATCAACTAACAGAAAATGAACAATGGTTTCTGTAAAATCTGCTTATCTATAAAAGTTTTTGTTTATATTATCACATATAATAAAATCCAATAAGATACAACATGTTAAGACCAATGGAGACAGAAGAACAAAAGCTTGATGGGACTTCAAAACAAGATGATATTAAATCAGCACTAGCTATTATGATGTCTTGTTTTCTCCAAAATAGCTGTTCCTACCATCCAACCTTCTCTGCCTCATTTCTGTTGAGCTCTTTTTCTGTCATTAGTTGTCAGTTTGTCTTCTTCATTTTGCTTTCTGCTCCATTCATTGTGGCCTCTCTGGAATCTTGGTATTTTTCTTTTTTAGAATATCCTGCAATATTCTCTGTAGAGTTGAATTGGTGGTTGCAAATTCCCCTAGTTCCTCTTTATCCTGGAAGCACTTTGTATTTCCATCAATTTCTAGGGACAGTTGTGCAGGATATATCAATCTTGGCTGGAGGTTATTATCTTTCAAAGTTTGAATTATTTCCGCCCACGCTCTTTGTGATTTGGTTTGTGCCAAGAAGTCTACTGTAATTCTGATGGGTGTCCCCTTGTAAATAATCTGATTCTTGTCTCTGGTGGCTTTTAATATTCTGTTCTTATATTGTATTTCTGGAATTTTGATTATTATATGCCTGGGTGTAGCTCTGTTTGGGTTGTAGGTGGCTGGGGTCATGTATGGCTCATATATCTGAGTATCTTTACCTTTTGATAAATTAGGGAAATTCTCCTGGATTATTGCTGTAAATAGCCTTTGTAGTTCATTTGTTTGTGTCCCTACTTATTCTTTTACGTTCTTAATTCTTAAGTTATAGATCCTCTTATCATCTTCTAGCCTTTGTATTATTGCTGTTTGTTTCCTTGTTATTTTTAAGAAGTTTTTCATTTCATGCTCCCACTTTACAAATCTGTCCTCCAGTTCAGATAATCTATCTTTAGTTTCTTTCAAGCTGTTATGCCAGCTCAATAGAGTTTTTAGTTTCCTGGTAATTTCTTTGATCCTGCTTCACATATTCTATGTCTCCTCACACCACACCATTCCTGGTTTCTAAGCTGGGCATCTCAGAGAGCCTCTGTAGCTGCTGTTATCTATCCGCCATGTTCTCCCAGAAGTCCAAATCTCTATTTCACTTTATTTCTCATTGAAGTTTGATCTATAAAAATATATATACTTTAGAGAATTTAATTTTAAATATGTTTTTATTCTTTTTAATATTTACATTATTCATAAATTTTTCTTTTGAAAATGTCAAATCATTCATATGAAACTACATTAAAAAATTATTTGAAAGTTTTTACTATAATTAAGAATAAGTGAAAAAGTGTTGATGTTTTTGAAAATCAAATAAATATTAAATATTTTTGATTATATATTTTATTTTGAAATATGATAATTAAAATATTGTTTTTTTTAGAAACAATATTTTATTGTTTTTTTAGAAACAATATTTTATTGTTTTATTGTTTTTTTTTATTGGTTTTAGTACTAAGACTGTTCTCTTGTAATGAATTTTAAAAAGCTCTTCTGTATCTGTGGTAAACTTAAATTAACAGATGTTACTTGTTTTTATTGGAATTGGGTTTTATTGGAACCAAGGTAGAAAAATTGTTTTTCAATTCTCCTCTAAGTTTTACCTTATATATTTGTAAATTTTTGCCTTGGTATTTTATAGCTGTATTTTGTTTTTATTATCAGAAAATCAATTTTTGTTATATTTTTATTTGCCACATTTTATTAATTTTAAATATAACATACGAATCTTATAACTGGTTTTGATAGGCTTTTTACTTCATTCTAGACAATAATGAAAATTCTCCTCAGTTTTTCCTGTCATGTATACTTTATTTTCTTTTTCTTTTTCTTCTGTTATTTTAAAAAACAAAACAGGAAAAAAGGATAGAAATGATACAGAATTTCAAAAGAGAAAAAATCATAGGGAATTACCACTAATTAATATGTTGCACATTGTCATCTCAGAACTAGTTGTTCAGGTTACAAAATCTAGATACAAAAGTCATCAATCAAACAGAGATACATAAACTGTTCTTTTGATGAATTAAGAGAGATTAGTAATATTGGTGTATATCTAGTGTACATATACATACAAAAAATTATATATGTTGCCAACATACATATAATCTTTTCCTTTCTTCTTTTTTTCCTTTCCCAATCCCAGTAAATATTTTGTTTTCTCAGTGGCTTGATGTGTTGACTAGTTCTTAAGAATGAGTTTAAGGGGCTGGGGATTTAGCTCAGCGGCATAAGCGCCTGCCTTGCAAGCAGGCAGTTGTGAGTTCGATCCCTGGTACTGATAAAAACGAAAAAGACAAAAAAAAAAAAAAAAAATGAATGAGTCTAAGAGCCAGGTATGGCAAGTAGACTGCCTTGTTCTTAGAACATAATGACAATTTTTGATATTTTTATTGGTTATAATATTTTATGTTTTACATAAGTGTACCTTATCAATTTATATAAAGTTTCTTTCTATTCCTTAATAAAATATTATGGTTTTCCCCATAATAAATAACTATAGATTTAATCAAATTATGTCTTTTACATTTGTCAAGATAGTCTTAGATTCATAATATAATAAATGATCCAACTTTCTTTGCATTCTTCTCGTTTGTTAATATACACCATTATATTAAAATATAACTGCACTTAATCCTTGAAAATTTTACTTTGATTTTCACATTTACATAAATAAACAAAACTAGTGTGCTTTTTTCACTTTTATTGTATTTTTTATTGGTTTTAGTACTAAGACTGTTCTCTTGTAATGAATTTTAAAAAGCTCTTCTGTATCTGGGGTAAACTTAAATCAACAGATGTTACTTGTTTTTATTGGAATTGGGTTTTATTGGAACCAAGGTAGAAAAATTGTTTTTCAATTCTCCTCTAAGTTTTATTTTTATTTTCTATCAGTTTTGAGATAAATTTGGTTTCATAATATTGTAGTAAATACATTCCTAGGAAGAAATCCATTTGTCTTAGGGTAAACACCTAACTTTACTGTTGCTGCAATGAGGGACTGAATAAGTAGACACCTGCTATTCCTTTAAACTCTATCATTCTATTGTTTTATAATATGCTGACAAATGTGGAACACAAAGATATCCATCTATTTTCTACCTATAATAGTAGCAATGATTCAGGATGTTTGAATATTGATAGGATATTTAAATGCTATCTTTTCTCAGAGTGTAACAGTGAACTCTTCATTTCTTCTCATATATTAATTAATAACTTTGTGTGCCTAAAACATAAACTTCGATGATATGCAGGAAAACTTTTAAAGCATAGTAGAGTTTTTCATAGTAAGCAGAGCAATATGTGAAGTTTGAGTAGAATGATTCTAGAAAGCATTCCCCCAATGTTTAAAAAATCACAGATAATCCACCCTTGGGGTGATTAAAGCCTAACCTGTAACTGAGCAGAAACTCACTTGCATTATATTTCAATAGAAAAAGTGACTAACTTTGAAACTCAATGAATAATTATTCCAGAGTTGGGAATATTTTCTGCACCTTGTGCTGTGAAAGCTCAATCTAGTACTACTAATGCTTAGTTTCCAAGTGACCTTTACTGTATAAAATACAACTCTCAAGAGCTCCCCAATCCTTTCAGGACTCAGTCATCCTCCTAGCTTCACATGAGTTGTGAAAATTCATGAATTATTTGCGCTCATCATAGACCAAAGCATCAGCTGGTGGATGGGTTTATTGTAGCTATTTTCTTCAAAATAAGACAATTTCATATCTTAGATATGACTAATCTATAAAACCATAAGAAATCCTAGCAGCAACTGCAGAGTGGAAAATATGTGGTTAGGAATGAGGAGAAAATAGAAAGGCTAAGACTCAATTAAATAGGACTGAATAATTTGCTATGAAAAACAAATAGCTTTTCCAAGTTTATTCAATTACTTCCTTCCTATTATGACTGCTCTGTGTGTTGGTTAATAGGACTCTAACTGGAGGCAGATGGCTCACCATAGCCAGGCAGAGAGAAGAGGACTGCAGGGCCAGAAGTCCTCACTTAAGATTCTTAGGAAATAAATTTCTGTCATCCTATTAGGGCACTGGAAACATTCACACTAATGAGCTCTCTTAGTTAACACACTACTCAAGGGAAATTCCATCCATGAAGTAATTAGATTAATTCATTCATGGTCATCAATAATATGATTACAAAAATATTAACAGAGCTCTGGACACTGAGCTAATAAATATGAGATGGAGGGATTGTGATATAGTTGTTAGAATGAGGTGACCAAAATCTAGAAGGTATTTAACAAGGTGAAGATGATCTAAGAGATTTTTTTCCTCTTTGGTTCTTCCTGTGTTCCTTCTTTCATTATGCATACATTAAGTATATATTAACCTTGCCAAGTAGTGGATGTACATGGATGCACAAAGATATGGGCCTCACAGAGTGGAAGATAGGTAAGAACATACCTACCCACATTTAACACTTGGTAGTAGTTTTGGTTAGAGCAGAAGTTCTAACCACTCAGCTGGATAGGATTATTACCATAGTATAATTTCTATATGTAATTGACAGAAGGCTTAGTAATCATCACAATTTCCTCCAGAGCTAAAATATGTAAATATATAGTTATAAACAAGGTTGGAATCCTAGAACGTATTGTGTTAGTTATTAACTTAAATGTGCAGTTTATGTTCCACAAGCTGGCTGAAATAAATATTGCTTTATAATGGGAGTCAAACAATCATTTTATGCCAGGTCAAGCTTGAGTTATTGTTGTGTCAGTTCATGGCTATAAATTCCTTTGACTCTAGAAGCTAAATATATTAATCATCATAAAATACATTTTGATGTATAGGTAAAATCTTGATAGTTGCTGCCTTGGCAAGACATTGTTCAATCCTCTCAACCATGCTGTGAAAGTGGTATCATTAATTGTGGACAAGGAGACCAGAGTTTAATACAGTCACCTGTCTTTTCCAAGATGTCACAGCTAGTGAGTGGTAGAAACTGAATTTTAACTCAAATCTGACAACTAAGCCTTTCATTTAGCCTTTACTTCCTCCCAGAAGCTGCTGAAGATAATTAGAACTAAGGACAACATGACCTTCAGAAAGGAATAATCCCTGTGCTGTGGGAATCTGTGGGAAGCAATAGCAAACATAGACAGACAAGGGCAATGCATTGTGTAAGCCCTCAGACTGTCCTCTCCCTGGCTGTCAGTGCAAGAGCGCTGATGGGAAATGTGGGCAGAGTTTATTGTTCTGTTTTTACAAAAGGCTCCAAAGTCTGTCCTTAAGCTACATAACCTGACAAGCCCTCACCCAATGGTTGTCTGAAGTCTATTTGCCAATGTCTGGAATCCTAGTGACATAAAGACTCTTGCAGACAGATTTCAAAAAATAGTTTTTTATTGCCTCAAATACATTTGACGAGCTGAAAATCTCTGTATTTCTATTTCATATGAGGAAAAATTCCAGCTAGTTTCAGATGGTGGAAGCTGATAGTGAGCACTAGCATAAGCAGAAAGATAGTACAAAAGGATGCTAGTGAACAAACACATGGTACATGTAGTTAAAGATGGTGCCGAGCATTTAAGAATTTAAGAAGATAGATCCCATGTTACACACAAACATATGCACACACACTGAAAAGCTAAGTACACAAGGCTATGTCTGTTACTTCGATTGTATTGATAGGAAATCAGATGTTTGCATATGCCCAAGCTATCTAATTGTAGTTATATACATATACATATATATATATACACACACACACACACATATATATATGATATTAATTATACTTACATAAATCTGTTTTTAAAAGCAGCCTAGTGTGAGCATTTGACCAGCTCCCTTAGCCAAATAGATGATTTATTAGGAGAAAAATGTCTCTCTAAGTGGGTCCCTTAGGAACCTTAGCACAAACTGTAGAGTTTTTCTTCTGTACACTACACTGATATGATCCTCTGGCAATACTTCTGTGACTCTTATTTCTGTTTTAAATTTTAAATTTTGAAAGAAAAATTTAGCTCCATAACTAAGCAGGGGTGCATTTCTGTGTTTGAGGGCTATTCTCCAAGAGGAGGGACTTATTTTGAGTTTGAGAACTTGGAAGGATTTATTTTGAGTTTGAGAACTTCCATTAAGTGATGTCTGACATATGGAAATATTTCTATTATCTTTTCTCCAGCTTGCCGGTAGAAGTTGTCCCTACTTGTTGGTTGTTAAGAAATGCTTGCTGCTTAGCAGATTTCTAATTCATACCAGACCTTGGGAGGCTCTGCTGAAGCTGGGTGGCAGAGCAGGTAGGCGATTTGAGGGATATCTTCCTTTGTGATTTATGGGAGAATGCTTTTCATACTGACAATCTTTACAGTCACTCGGAAAGTTCCATTTTACTTAAGTACTTTGACATCTGAGAGACAAAGCTTAAGAAATAAGCCAAATAGAACTTTCACACTGAGCAAGAATTCACTGTCACATATTTGGAGACTAAAAATTGTTTCTTATTCAAGGGAAGACCTTCCCCCAATGCACTGCCATCCTCTGAAAAACTTCAAAGATCAACACACTTGTATTCACCCAACACGTGTACATTCAGCATCTGCACTGCATCTGGTATCAGACTACGTGAGACAGAGTCCAGAACCTAGAGACCTGGTAGGCTAATAGACATGACCAATGCACCATGGCACAGAGGCTAATACATTTTAAAGGTAGTGCAGAGAATGAATTCCACAGTGGTGGTAAGGGGCGCTCCATAGACACTATCTTCAGTGAAACAGCAATGGTGGATAAAATTATAAAATTGTGTTTAAAAGAATCTGGAGTTAACTCTACGAGTATGCCACCAATTTGGAAACATTTATTCAAAGTAATCTTCTAAACTGCAGTGAAAACTGTGAAGTCTGTAGTAGTTGAGTCATAAGATTTCCTACCACACCCACATGACCTCAATGTGAAACTCTGCAGAAGCTAGGAAAGCTATAACGCTGTGCTCCCAAAGCATCGCTCGTATTTTAGGGCTACAGTTTCTTCTAGGGAGCAGCAGGACAGCCGCATCTCCATTGTTCCTTGTATGCGACAGACCCAGGCAGACCTATAGGCAGTCATAGGGCAGATGCTGTACCCTAAATGAAGAAGGCACAGAGAGCTGGACCTTGGTCACCTTATTCTCAACTCACTTGGAGAGCAGAAACTTCATGGTGGGTCATAAGACTAAGAAACAAAAGCCCTATGCAACCCCACCCCCCAAAGAGAGCAATAGGTTCTGTCCACACCTTCAACCCCAGGGCAAAGTGAAAAAATGAAAATTCGAAAAGGCTACCAAAAATAACTTGTCAAATTCATAAGTATGCAAAATTGAAGTAACATGCCATAAATATTAACCCCAACCAATAAGCCGAAGAAAAACACATAAAGGAAATGAGAAATTATTTGGAGATGACTGAAAATGAAAACACAACATTTGAAAATTAATGGTTTGTACCTAAAGCATTTATTGAATGAAATTTATAGCTGTAAACTTGTAAGTCAATAAGGAAAAAAGATCTCATGTCAGGTACTTAACTTCTGCCTTAATAATTAAGAAACAAATAAATAAATGTAAGACAATAGAAAAATAAAAGAGGTTAAAATGGAAATAAGATAAAGAATGAAAAAATAATAAAATCAACAATCTAAAACTTGTAAGTATCAAAAACATTAGGAAAATTTTAGAGTGAACCTTTCTAGGTCATTCCATCACATACAAAATATTAGAATGATAAAATTATTAAACTCAGGAACGAAAAAGCAAATATCATAACAGATATTACACAGATAACAAGAATTATAAGGTTACTTTATCCCAAAAACTCAATAACTCAAATGAAATTAGCTCATTCTTAGAATAACATTATAAACATGATTAATTTCAAAGTGAAGAAAAATCTACATAGATTTATACAGAATAAAAGGGTTAAATTACCAATTAAAAATAACTCACAGGGGCTAGAGTCAGAACTCCCTGAAGAAGCACTACCAAACAAAATTACAATGCCAGGGATGTGGCTCAGTGGTACAGCACCTGCCAGGCAAGTGTGATGTTGTGAGTTCAATCCCTGGTACAACAAGTAAGATAAAATATAATACAATAGCACTACCCAGCATATACAAGTTTTGGGGTCAATATTCACACTGAAAAAAAGAAAAACCCTCCCACAAAAGAAAACTTTAGCTCCAAATCACTTTATTATTGAGTTATATCAAATATTCAAAGAAAAGAAAAATTTTCAAAATTGTCTCAAAATATTCATCCTATGAGGCTTTGACATCCAAACCAAACATGGTTATCAAAAAAGAAAATAAACTACAGACTCATGTTTTCTGTGTGTACGTGTGGAGAAATGTTCAACAGAGTACTGGAAAAATGAATCTAGCAGCATATTAAAATGATTACACTCAAGAGCAAGTGATATTTAACCAAGGAACATACAAAAATAGAAGAATATGTTATAGAATTTTAATAGGCTAAAGAACAAAAATGCATAACTGTATCAATAGATGTAGAAGGTATTAGGCAAAACTGAACACCTCATTGTGATAAAAACACTCAATAAAATAAGAATAAAAAGGAATTCCATTCACTTGACAAAGCACAGCTACAGATAAATCCAACAACTAATGTCAAACTTACTGGTAAAATACCAGAGGCTCTCTCTAATGCCAGGTCTAACACTGGGATATTTGCTTTCAATATTGTTCTAAAAGTTCTAATTAGGGAAATTTAGCAAGAACACAAAAGCATCAAAATTGGAAAGAAAAAAGTGCTTCAATCTGCAGAAAATGCAATTAACTGTACTGTCTTAGTTACTTTCCTTATCCCTGGAACCAAATACCCAAGACCCACAACTTAAAGGAGGAGAGGGTTCTTTTGACTCATGTATAAAGTTTTAGTCTTTTTGTGGTCAGGAGCATAGTAGAAGGTCTTTAATGGAAGAAAGATATTCATGTCATGGCACCCAGGAAGGAGACAGTCAAATGAGGTGTTAGGGAAGGAGATGCACCCTTCTGTCATACCTACCACTATTTGCCTCTTCTAACAAAACGCCACCTCTTAACAGCAAGTCAAGTACGACCAATAATCCAGTCACCTTCCAAACACAGGAGCTTTGGGGCCTTATTAAGTCGAAACTTTAACATTCTGCCCAAGCCCAAAAGACTTATGCTTCCCTTTTATGCAAAATGCCATCAGTCCATATCTGAAGTTCATAACAGATTTAATAGTTTCAGATTTGATGTGTTATGGCAGATACATTGTGTCAACTTGAGAAGTTTAGAAGTTTAACTGAGAAACTCAGCAGGGAGCCAGAATCCTTACTTTGTAAATATCCTCATCCGGTGCAAAGGGAGGGCACAGAGATTTTGTGAGTGCTACACCTGCCCTGGAAGTGGGGAGTGGTAGTCTTGATACACTATAAGGGAGGAAAAGGGGTTTGCTCTCTCTCCCTGTTTTGCTCTGGCTGATTTTGCTGGTTGCTGCCTTGAAGTGTTGCCCCAGTGCCATCCCACCCTGACTGATTAAAGCCTCTAGAAACTGTAAGCTAAATAAATCTTTCCGTCCTTCATTTCGGGTGTCAGGTGTTTTGTCCGAGCAATGAGACAAAAGTAAACAAGACAGGATGAAAAGTCCAAAGTCTCCTCTGAGACTTAAGACACACCCAGGAGTCCTATAAATGGCAGTGTAATGGCATAGGGTAAATGTTTGCATTCCAAAAGGAGGAAAGGAGAGATAAAAAATAATGGGCCAAAGCAACATTATAACCCAGCAGAGCAAACATTAAATCCCACAGTTTCATGCCGAGCACCCAGGGGAATTTGTGGTAAAGGGATAGAAAGTTTCTGAAGTTTTCCTTCTTACATGTTAAGCAGTGTGGTGCAGGAGTCTCGGTGCAGGAAAAGTGCTGATTTCATGACCAACTGTAAGCACAGAATCATGGTTAGGATTCAGGAAGGGAGATTTTACCTTCAGGCTATGTTCCAATTATCTGCCCTAGACCCCACCTGTATTAGTCAGGGTTTACTAGAGAAACTGATACAACACAAGATATACAGATATTTAAGAAAATACAAGATTTGCTTATAATGCTCAGCCACAGAGTGAGATGAGGGTGTGTGCAGAGGGCGTCTGCACACTGGAGGCTGAAAGGTGCAGCCCAAGGGCTGGAGCTCACTGCAGTGTCCTGTGCAAGCCCACATTAGGAGGCCCATGGGTCTGCAACCCAACACTGAAGAATCTATGACGAAGGCTTACAAGTCCCAGGTGGAAGCCAAACAGTGTGCCAGAAGCCAGAAGACAACGCTCAAGCTGAAGGGGAAGATTGGAGCCCCTCTGAAGAACCAGCAGCCAGTGCCTCCTCCTTTGCCTTTTATTGTATGCAGGCTGCTCCCCTGGGGTGAGTGGAGAACTTGCCTCTTGCACAGGCTGAGGATGTTACAAACTACGGACCTGGTCCCCTGCTGAATCACTTAGTTAAACTTCTGACCTTCTCAAACTGACACAATGAACAATATTCTAGAGGGTAATGGCTTGTCCTCTATACCCCAGGATGCAGAGCTATTGAATCCCTCAGTTAAGCTTCCAGGCCTCTCAAGTTAGCACAATATATAAACCATAACACCACCATTTAACAGTAAGTCAGCTATAGCCAGGTCACCTTCCAAACATGAGGCTTTGAGGGCCTCTGTGTATATAAACTATAAAATTCCACGACTATCCTGAGGAATTCACTAAAAACTACAAGAAGAAACACAATGTATGTTCATTTTGGTTTGGAAGCTATACCTTCTTTCTAAACAAAGAGTTCAGAACATAAGATCAATATAGGAGATTCAATTGCATGTTACACACTAGTAATATAAGCTGAAAATAAAATTAAGAAGACAATTTCATTTTCTATAGCACCAAAAATCAAATTGTTAGGAATAAGTTTAACAAAAGTATAAAACTTGTAATGTGAAAACTAGGTAATATTACCAAAATAAATTAAAGCAAAACTGGATTATTAGTAAGACATTCCATGTTTATGGGTCAGAATATCTATAGGTTCACCATAAACCTTACTAAAATCCCAGTCAACATATAGAAAACAAAGATCCAAGCATAAATAAAATAATGTTGAAAAATACAACTATTGAACTCATACTTCCTGAAATTAAACTTTTGTATAAACTTAGAGTATTTAGTAGTGTGATACTGTTATATATATGCACAGACAGATCAATGAACAGAAAGCCATATATAATGGCTTCCATTTGAAGTCCTCTGGTTTTGTTAAGCATATCAAGACAATTTATTGGGGAAACAATTCTTCAACCAATGATGTCATGTAACTGAATATTCATGTTTTAAAAATGAAATCACTCTTTTTTATAGCACTCAGAAATATTAACACACAATAAGTCAAGGACTTCAACATAAAATCCCAAACTTTAAAACCATTAGTAAAAACATAGGAATGCATTTTCATGACCTTAGGTTAAGTAAATGCCACCTCAAAATGGCACCAAAATTACAAGCAATTTAACGAGACTAGATAAACTAAAATTCATTATAATTAATTTTTTTCTGCAAACCATATTGTCAAAAAAGTGAAAATATAAGCCAAAGAAAAGGGGATATTGTTAGAAATGTTATGGTTCCATAAATAAATGTCAACTGATATAATTAAGAGAGTTGCCAAAGGACTGACTAGACATTTTTCCAATAAAGGTATTTGAATGTCCAATAAGTACATTTAAAATTGCTGAACACAACTAATCATTAGGGAATATGATTTAAAACTACAGTGAGATAAGCCTTCACAGCTACTAGGATGGTTGCATGAAAATTTAAAGCAACAACAACAAAAAACTAGAAAATAGCAAATGTTGGGAATAAAGAAAGACTGGAACTCTCATGCACTACATGAGGATAAAAAATTATGGAGCCACTGTGGGACAAAGTCTTATTTCCTTAGAATAGTAAATAAACAATTTTCAATGATGCAGCAGTTGTACTTCAAAGTGTATATTGAAAAGAAATGAAAATTTAGGATCTCAGTAACATGGTACATGAATGTTCATAAGAGCATAAGAGTATTATTCATAAAAGTTAAAAAATAGAAACAAACTAAATTTCTGTCAACTGATGAATGAATCAATGAATCAAATATGTCGTGTTTGTAAAATGGGATGTTATTTCTCCATAAAAAATAAGTAGAGATATCACAACATGTGTGAAACTTGTAAGCATTGTACTTAATAAAAGAAGCCAATTCATGTAACATTTTGAATTATATGATTGCATTTGTACGAAATGTTTAGAATAAACAGATAAATGAGGATAGAAAGTACATGGTTGCTTAAGGCTTGGACAGCCTTAAAATAGGAGTATTTGCTAGTAGGGATGAGGGTTTTGGGAGATCTGTTGAAAACATTTTAAAATTAGATTTTACTGATGATTGCCCTGCTCTGTGAAAAAGTAAAATTCCTTGAGCTTTACATTTAAGTGGGTGAATTGTTTAGGGATGTAAATTTTAAGTCAAAAATAAGAAAGTCAAAATATAAAGCACGCGGTTGGGCACATAGTAAAGGCTGGGGACAGAGGAACCACACCCTGAGGCGTGGGTTGGAGTTTTCCTAAGTAAAAGAGAGAGGAGTAGAGTTATCAGTGGAGGGAACCAGTCCATGCAAAGCAAGAGGGAAGAGAGGTCGTGGCCAGTCTAGAACACAGAGAGCGGGGCGTCTGGGTGATGTGGATTTGTGGTAGGGAACCTGCTAAGAGGTAAAACCAGAAGGAAAAACCATCACTGGATTACGAAGGGCTGGTGACATGTTAGGGAATTAAAACTTCAGCCAGAGGATTTACTTTAGATGTTGTGTAATTTTAAGTAAGGAAAAAGAGGTTTAGATTTTTGAGATTTACAACATTAATTTTTATTTCTTTTGTAGTACTGGGGATTGAGCCCAGGGCCTTTTAAACCAAGAATATCCTTAGCCCATTTGCTTATTTTAATTTTTAAACAAAATCTCACTAATTTAGGCAAGCTTTGAACTTGCAATCTGTCTCAGGACATCACTTTTATTTTTGGTAATGGAGATCGAACTCAAGACCTCACGCTTACTAGGTCAGTGCTTGAGCTGCTGTGCTAAATTCCCAGCCCTCAGAACATCACTTTTACAGCATAACTAAATACAGTCCAGCAGGCAGGGAGAGAGGTCAGCAGCTGATTGTTCATCTAAAAGCGTCTTGGTGAAGGAAAGTCCAGGGGTCTTCTATGGCAAACCATTCAGCAGAACCTCAGTCTGCACTGAATCGAGGTGAGATGAATTTCTGGCAGATAGAATTCAACCAATAGTTGTAATAGTCAATTATTACATTCAAACACAGGGAACACTCGCTTTGGCATTCAAGACCTAAAGATCCTGTCTCAGGTCTGTAGCTCACTGACCCTCAAGTGAAGGATGTAGGTTGGTATCATCCATCATGTAGGACTCTCTGGACACATATGTCACTTGAGAGAAACTCATTCTTGCTGTAAAAGTTGATTTATGAACTCATAATGCACATACCTAAGTCACAGCTAAAAATTTATCAACAAATTTTTCTGACTCTTGTCTTCCTAATCAAATATTTAAGGTCTGAGTTTTGTAATAATGAAGGTTGAGCTTCTTATATTCTGATTTGGGGAATATAAAATATTATTGTAAAAATGTTCCTTCTAAAGCTAGGTAGATCTCAATTATGGACTATACTGACCTTAACGTTGGATCTAATGGACGTGTCCTCAAGGATACAGAAGAGATGCATTTGGATTAATGAATGACACACCAAGGGGTCTGCAAAAGGCAAATGGATGATTTGATTCCTATTAACTATCTGTGTGCTTCAAAAATAGTTACACATGGAAGGGAGCAAAGTTGTATTTGTGATCAAATATATTATCATTTTAGTTAAACTACAATGGGTGAGAAAAATAATTATGTCATCTGTATTGAGGCAGTATGACCCTCTGATTTATTCTTTATTCAATCAATCACTAGTATATATGATTTGATAATTGATATGGTTATGGCTTCGCAGATTATATAGTAGTAAGTTAAGCAATTTGCAGAAGTCTGACAATCAGACAAGAACAAAGTCTTGGAGCACAAGTTCTAATAGGTTCCAGTTTTCTCATAGTAGCCAGGAATCCTTGAGGATTGTACAGTTGACCTAAGTTGGAATGATCACCCTACACACACATGCTATACTATAGTGTCATGGAAGCCATAAGGAGAACCCCATGAGGAACTCCAGCTATTTTACAAGTCTCAAACCTGATAAATGTGAATGTCGCCATACCCCTCATCCTTCTTACCTTATGATAGCTACTCCTCCCTCAAACTCGGGTAGCTCTACCATTTGCAGGGAAATGTTTTCAGACTACCCCATGTCACTAACCATATGGTCAGTGTAATGATAGTCCTTTCAGCTCTCTGGCTGCAAAGGGAATAATTTCCTCATGCTTTGCTTGCCTGAGGTTACATCCCTAGTCAATGACAGATCGCAGGAACAAGACCGAGCAAGGTGCTGGCCCTGGCTTGAGAACCTGAAGGATTTATAAATCAGCTTCCCAGTCTCCTGGCCCTGTTCACCTGCGTTCACCAGCAATGACTATCTAATTTCTACTCTCCTTCCTTTTCCCACCAAGATCTTTGCTATCTGCTTCTATGAGAACCTGGACAAATATCAAGTACTAGCATAGCACTGTTCTACATTTGTATCTGTGGCCTACACCTCAGGTTGTAATTACATATTGATCTGTTTGATTGCCGGAGTAATAACTTTTTCTTCAGTTTGGCTGGTAGGTCCCTAACATTCTGTTTTGCTCCCATTGCATATTGTCTATCTCGTATATTACCTGGCATGTTTTTCCTCAATAAATGCTCAGTGAATTAGTGGATAAAAAATATTAAGAGATAAAGACAATCAAATAAATTATGACAGTTTGGGTGACAGAGTGCTAAAGGCTAGCTTAAAGCATTTTTACCATTCATGAGAAAATCATGGAGAAAATTTTCTTCTCTGACTGAATGCCACTATAAGGATATTATACAAAATGTTAAGGCAGCTTTAACCACATTCAAAATTAACTTTTCAAACACGATTCTTTTTCCCTGCCATTTCTTCATTTCTATCTCGTTTTCTTTCTCATTCTCTCTTCATTTCATTTTTTCTCATTTAAGGAGATCTGGGTATGAATCCTAATTTGAGTGTTTCAAACTGTGTATCTTCTGTCAATCAACTGAACTCAATTTTACTTGCCTTCTTTAGTCTATAATATTTGGATTAGGACCAATATAATTACTAGTAACAACAGTGTTTAAGATACCAACTATGACATGATTCTAAACTGTTTACACATGGACTACCATAATTTTTACTCAATAAATATTATGACCATCATCATCATCATCAACAATATTGTGTTACTAGAATGCTGCTTATTCATAATCAGAGTGGAATCATAGTTCTAAGTGAATTTAAAGTCTGTAATCACTCATTTGTGTTTATTCACAAATGTCTTGAATTTGCACATTAAGAGTTAAAAAATATATTCACAGAGCAAGGAAAGATTGTGCTAGAAGATTGTGCTAGAAGGAAAGACAAGCTAGAAAATGAAGATGGTGCCCTCTGTGACCATTCCATCCCCTAAAATCCAGTGTATAGTATGATTTTAAGACCACAGAATGATCTAGCCCCATCTCCCCTTCCTCTTTGTTCATAGCTATCAAGTTTTCCTCTAGACTGACATTGCATTCTCTATTAAACAAAAATATGTCTGAGGGTGATAACCTTTGATCTATTTGTTGCTCTTAAAGGAATCATTTCTATTTGTGTTCTAGGGGGCTTCTAGAAGTGTCTCTGCATTGTACCATGTACACGTCCTCCAGGGGGAGTGTTGCTGTGTCTCCATGTGTACTCCTAGTTCTGTGACTTGAATAACTAGATATAGAAGCATTCTTAGGTCATAAATGATATTTACTTGCAACAAATAGTTCAGTTATTTAGAAAACAAATATATAAATCAACTAATCCCCAAATTAGTAGTATGAGAAACTTTGAGAAACTGCACACTTCTTAGTAGCCATCATTCCCCTATCCTCACAATTCAGGGTCCTTTCTATGCCATTAGGGGGCCCACAGTATCATTCAGGCGTAGTTGGGCTGACTTGGGAAGGCTTCGCGCAGAAACACCAGCGGTCCTGGGCTGCCACCAAAATCTGTATGGTTTTTAAGCATGACACACAAGTTCTCTGCTGGTCTACTTCCTCTCTAGTGAGAGTTATGACAGACACATGCTCTAGTTCCTTTGAATTTGCCACTTCTATGACTTTATTCCAATGGCAATGAGCTCACTTCTGTCTGGAGAGCTGGATATTCCCTACATTGAATTAGAAAAACTTCCTTGCTGTTCCTCATGAACTCTGTTTGCTTCATGTGTTCAAAGCTAAAATGAAACATCCTTGCAGTGTTTGGACACCGTTGATGAGCTCACCCCTAGTCTCAGGCTAAAAGAACCTAGGAAACACAGTCACGTTCTGTTCAGCATGATTCACAGTTCTCTGCTTTGGGCATATCTTGTCTACAAGTAACCTTCCCAAAATATACTTCTGACCCACAAGGCTATCCAAAATAGATAAAGAAGAAATGGCCAATTTCCATTACATTATCTATTTATAGCTCAGCCCAAAGCACATCCAATTCTCAGCCAATCCTCATTGGCTTGAAATGGGATCTGCACAATGCTGAGCTTCAGGATGATTCTAAGTCGTGGCTCATTTGTACAGGTAACACCCTTACTAAACTCTCACTCTTTCATTTCCTAGGTGAGCCTGCATGCTGAGTCACAGTCACGATCTCCATGTGAGCTCAAGTGATCTTTTCGTTGCTTTCTAGCAGAGATTTGACCACCATCAGAAATTTTTTAATAAACTCATATAGGCCCATACACATGGTTTTCTAATACTTGTTCAATATAAGTTAACCAGCAGATTATAATTATTTAAATATCATACAACAGGAAATGTCATCAAAGCATTTTTGTCATAACAGCACTAGCTGATCTAAGGGCATGTGTACACTGTCATTGCTTTGGTCTAAGAACAAAAAAACTAGACACAGTATGAAGGGACATTTATGACTACTAAGGAGAACAAAGACACAGAGTAACTTTATCTATTTCATAGCTTCCTTAGTTGGAAAATCTCAGATATTTCTCATGTCCTTGACAATGTTGATCCCTGTATAAGACATAGCTTGAATGTAATTTATGTATAGAATCAACTTTATCTATATGCCCAGGTAAGTGCTCAACCAATATTTGCTGAATTGAATGGTAATGAACAGAATAAAGAGTAATAGACTTGTAGATCAATCATTTTAAGAGAAAACTCAACAAAGCATAGAAGAAAGGGATAATGCTTGAAAGCTGGGCCTCAGGCATTCAGAAATTTGCTTTGTAAATCTGCCTGATTATTGTCATATTAATCACTTCTCTATGTTTTAATTTCTGTAAAATGCAACCAATAAGCCTCCATTATATTGGCTGATATGAAGCCTAAGTAAATCAAACAATTTATCAAAACACTTGGCCAAATGTTTAGTCAGTGAATATATTCAATTAATTTTCGGTGGTGCTAATGTGTGATAAATTTGCAAATAACCAATTCTGCCATTCACAGCTTGTCTGGAATGCTAAAGAAACTGTTATTATGTGGATGCAAAGATTTTTATTGGATATTTTCTATGTTTATTTTAATAAGATAATAAAAAGCAGTACTAGTATCAAAAGGTGATACAATGTTTGTTATGCAGTAGACAATATTCCAGGTATTTCATGATCATCAGTTGAGCTAACAAAGGAAAAAGATACCAGCTATTACATTACTTGACTACTTCAACAAATGCATAGCTCAACTAGAAATAAATACAATATTTAATTTCAATATTCAGGAATTTTGTTTATTTGCTTATGTACTTTATCTTAATTTTGTCTATTAATCTGGTACTGATTACCAGATTTCTACGGTATTAGAAAGCTGATCCTTCACTTTGTGATTTTATATTCATCAAAACACTTTAACTTCCTAAGATAAATTTGAATGAAACTGATGTAGGATATTTCTTAAGGAAAATTTAATATCCATTTATGTGATACCAAAAATGGGGAAATGAAAGGGAATTCGTTAGGAATTCTCAGAGCAGTAGAAGATAAAATTGAGGATGTATTACATAATCCACCCTTTGTGT
Source organism: Cavia porcellus (assembly GCF_034190915.1). Classification (NCBI taxonomy): domain Eukaryota; kingdom Metazoa; phylum Chordata; class Mammalia; order Rodentia; family Caviidae; genus Cavia; species Cavia porcellus. Next base: position 73,215,979 of record NW_026947494.1, on the reverse strand, counting down.
TTCTAGGTGCTCAGAAGACTTTCAGATCCAGTTGTCAAGCTGAGCCTTTAGTCAATCTCTTCTAAATGGCATAAATTTCATTGTTGAGTGAGGCAATCACCTTATTTCCAGCAGAGGAAAATAAAGGCTGCATTCTTAGAAATTATTCTCCATCAGATATAATTTATTGAATGTCTCCATTTTTCAGTTTCATCTTATTCAGGTTACAAGTTACTCACAGGCTGGGCTCAATACTTTATTCCTGAATTGAAAAAGGAGTTATAACTTATAAGTGTTTAGAAATATTTACTGTCTAAATTAATTCAAGAAATGTTCTGTCCTGAAAAAAGAGTCTATTATCAAGTCCTTGTACCAAATTATCTGCCTCAAGGCTGGCAAATAAATTGGAAAGCCAGATGAATGTGTTCAATATATCTGTCCAGCAGTTCTCATTTATGAAATGTAGGCCTGAGAAACTGACAGGTTCCTGGGGTAACTTGTTCTAGTTCTTAGTCATACGTATAATCGAAAAGTTTTTCCTTTAGGTCTTAGCAAACTAGTTTTGGGATCACTTCTTTTTATTTAGAGTTTTGTTACCTCTATTGTGGCCGTTATGGTTGAAATTCTCCAGATTACTGCTCTGAGTGCCTTATATAATGCTCTCCACCCTCTAAGACCAAGGTATTGGTTGTAGGATATTTTAGGGGTGTCTTACAAGCTAACATAGTCTGGTCTAGCTCTATCTTATAAACTAAGCCCCCGAGAGTTGCTGCCCACACACCAAAGGTCAATATCATTGAAGAGACGAGTTTAAAGTCAGTTATGAAATGGTATCATCATGATGTGTATGCTTAGATTACTCCCAACAAATCTATGGCTTCCTGCAGAACAAATTATTAGTACATACTGTCAATAACACCTGGACTATTATGGAATAGTGGAAGCAACTGGAAGCAACTACTGGAAGCATCTACTTCCAGTAAACTCAAATGCTAAACCCTTATAACATCTAAACTGTATACAAACTAATGTGTTCTATGTCCTCTGGATAATGGATATCTATTCAGTATGTAGATATTGGATAGCTATTCAGTGTTCTGAGGACTGTGGTTGTTTGAGGATGTATTATGCCCTTGAGTTGGGCTGCAGTAGAAGAAAAGTGAAGACTAAGATAGTTTCTGTTGTTAAACAGCTACTCAGGGCCTGAGGAGGGAAATAAACAGTGGACCTTGTCATCTTTGAGGCCAGCATCATTGCCTCAGGAAGGCTCTAGATGGGGACATAGACACTGTAGAATCATGAGAGCTCTTTGGGGGAAATCTCACCACCCTGGGTGATGAAGTCAGATTAAGACTAGAAGACAAGGGGCTGGGGATTTAGCTCAGTGGCATAAGCACCTGCCTTGCAAGCAGGCAGTCGTGAGTTCGATCCCTGGTACTGATAAAAAGGAAAAAGACAAAAAAAAAAAATGAATAGAAGACAAGAGAGGATATTCCTGACTGGAGCCACCCTGAGTAAGGAGACAGATACATAAAAACATAGTGCTAGGGAGGAATCCAAAGAGTTTATACCATCTGCATTCTGCAGTAAGATGGCTATGGAAAATGATGTGAGAGACAGTAGAACTAAAAGAGTCGTATTTGGTGATGTATTTAGGATTGGGGAACCAAAAATCAGGAATTCCGTGAGATGAACTCTCAGATTTCTACAAGGTACCTGGTGATAGTATAGATTAAATTATATAATATAGAAAAGAGTAGAGAAAGAAGTAGCTGAAAGTCACTATATATACATATATACATGTATATATATACACATATATACATATATATGGCAATTGACGATATGAATCTATATTCAGTACAAAAATTCTATGCATAATTAAGTCTCAGTGAGATAGCAAACAAAATCAAGAGAGTGGGTAAGTGCATGAGCAGATGAATGAGTAGGAGTCTGATGATTCAACATTTCAGAATTAGGTGAATGATCCTGTGTCTGCTTGCAAGGCTCTCAGACTGTCTTCATTATAATGATTGGAGGTAGTCATAAGGACTTTATGTCCCCTCTTCGCTGAAAGTGTCACATACATTATGATACCTAGAACTTGTAAACTGGATAAGATACATGGCAAAGGAGAGTTAGTGCTGAGATAAAACTAAGGTTATTGATCATCTGAATACAATGGGGAGATTATTCTGGACTATCTGAATAGTCCCAAGGTAAGTACAAAGATTCTTAAAGTAAGAAAGTGAGACAATAAAGGCATCAGTGTCAGAGTGATGGGGTGTGAGCAGGACTTGACCACAGATGCTGATGTGTACATAACTTTTGGGGAGCCAGGAAACAAAGCTAGAGAATAAGCTAAAAAGCTAGGAAGGCCAAGGAAAAGGTTTCTCTTCTAAAGCTTCCAGAAGGCATGCAGCCCTAGTATGCTCTGATGTTAGCCCAGGAAGACCCACTTAGGATTTCCAGAATTTAAAGGGTACATTTCTATTGCTTTGAGTTCCTAAGTTTGTGGCAAATTTTTACAACAGCAATAGACAACAAATACTGAATGTGTGTTTTTTTAATCTAATGAGCATTCATTATCATATACTACCTAAGCTCACAAAATGATTAGTGAGGAATGGGTTTGTAAATGAATACTCTTAAAAACAAAATGAACTGTGGGTGTTGGGTTTACATGAAAGACAGTGGTACAGTGAGACTTCAGAGGCCATGTTGGGCTTTCCTGGACCATTAGCATCACAAGAGCTAATGATTTACCCAGTAGGACTATCTATTAAAGCCTCCATAAAAACCATGTATGAGAGAATTCCATGAGTCTCCAGTGAGGTTTATGAGAATGTAATAAAGAGCTTGAAAAACAGATGTAAGTGTGCTAATTTTAATATAATAAAACATATATAATATTTGATCTTTGTCCAAGGTCCTGGTACTGACCACATAAAACCCTAGAAACGATAAGGGTAAAAGAAGCATCATGGGTAAGATATAAGCTCTTCTAAATGACACCTGAGTTAATGTTTGCTAGAGAATTAGAGAATAAGCACTGTGGCCAGAGGGACGAACCATGGAATTGGAGGGGTGAGCTCCACTAAGATCCCACCCTCACTCACGTCCTACCCACCCCGACCCCGACTAGTAACTGACAGACTCACGGGTGCTAATGGTTTATTCATAGGCCTATCTAATGAAGCCTCCATGGAAAGCACACAGGACAGAATTCACTGAGTTTCCAGGCTGATGAACATAAGGAGCCGGTATTAGGGTCATGGGTCCCTGCAGGGCATGGGGGCTCTACCCCCTCTCCCGTCCCCATCCTTTAAAAGAATGTTGGTTTCTTCTTCTTCTTCTTCTTCTTCTTCTTCTTCTTCTTCTTCTTCTTCTTCTCCTTCTCCTTCTCCTTCTCCTCCTCCTCCTCCTTCTCCTCCTCTTCCTCCTCCTCCTCCTACTCCTCCTCCTCCTCCTTCTTCTTCTTCTTCTTCTGGGGATCAAACTCACAACCTCACACTTGCCAAGCAGGCACTTATGACTTGCTGAGTTAAACTCCTGGCTCCTGGTATTTTAATACAATGGAGTACTACTCACTTATAAAGAAAAATAAACTCAAAGCTTTTATAGGTAAATGGATGCAGCTAGAGACTGCATTCTTAAGTGAAATCAGACTTCCATGAATAAACATTATATTTTCTTCCTATTGTAAGAAACTGGAAGAGTAAATAAGGTATAAAAGGTACCATAGATATTGCAAAAGGGAAAAAAAACTGTTCAAAAGGAAAGAACAATTGGAATGGGGGAAAAGAGAAAAGAAAAAGAAGATAACATAAAATAAGACAAAGATACAAATAGCATGCTATGAAAAGGATAGACCTTGGTTTGTTTTCTGACGCACTCATTTGTGAGTCCTCCAGCTTTAGCGAGCTGTTTCTTCCTAGGTGCTCAGGAATAATAAAGACAGCACATCAAGACACCTGACACACATAAGCACCAGATAAACTCACATTTCTATTATTATGGAGTTTCCATCAAGACACACTTTAGATTGGACCGGAAATGGATTTGGAATCCCCACCAAAGTGGCATATTAGAAAGCATGTAGGATTGGAAGGCAGAAAAACAAGTTCTAGACCCTGTTTCATACTTATGTAGCTGCATATCCTCAGACAGATGCATGATTTTAAGACTCCTTATACTCGGTGGTAGAGCGGTTGCAGTGAGAGGGAAAGCTGATGTGTTAGATGGTCTCTAAATTCCCTTTCACTGCTAAATACTTAGACTAACATATAAAACTTGTTACATGTTGCAAAGAAAAATAACCCGTGTATCAAAGCACCAATAGTGTCAGTGTCCGAGACTTTTATTGACTTCTATTAATCAATCCCTGCCCTTGACATACTCTGGTTCTCACTCAGCATCTGCAAAGTCAGAGGGGCATCCATGCAGTTTCACAAGCTGCTTCCCGGAACATGTTTGAGCCCCTCATTTGATGTCTGTGCTATTTTTGCTGCCTGAAGGGTTAGGATTTAGAGTTGTCTTTAAAATTAGTCACGTGCGTTTTAGAAACTTTGTTATTGGACTGCTATTTCATGCCAAGACAGAGTACTGAGATCTGCAATACTGCTTTCTGCTTGACATAGAACAAGAGACAAGATTTGGGAAATAACAGTTTTCATTACATGGGGCCCTGAGCTCTTGGCACTGATGAGCGTTTGTCCCTGAACTGTGGACAGACTGAAGTGAATCTTAATGGTATTTGTATTTACTGTTCTGAAAGAATTGGCTGTGAATTGGCAAATAGGATGCAGCAAATCATCAAGAAGATTATACACCATGATCAAGTGGGATGCATCCCAGGTATGCAGGGATGGTTCAACATACGTAACTCAATAAATGTAATCCACCATATCAATAGAGTCAAAAGTAAGAATCACATGATCATTTCTATAGATGCAGAAAAAGCTTTTGATAAGGTACAACATTCATTTATAATAAGAACCTTGCAAAAACTTGGAATAGACGGTCTTTACCTCAACATAATAAAGGCCATCTATGACAAACCAACAGCCAGTATCATACTAAATGACCAAAAATTGAAGGCCTTTACTTTAAAATCAGGCACAAGACAAGGATGTCCCCTGTCACCGCTCCTATTTAATATAGTACTGGAAATACTAGCCAGAGCAATTAGACAAGAAAGAGAAATAAAAGGCGTAAAGATAGGAAAGAAGAAGTTAAATTATCACTATTCACAGTTGATATGATACTCTACATAGAAGACCCCCAAAACTCCATTGAAAGATTCCTAGATATAACAAATAAATTCAGCAATGTGGCTGGATACAAAATCAATACTCAAAAATCAATAGCATTCTTATACACTAACAACAAAATCACAGAGAGAGAAATAAGAGAAGCCACACCCTTCACACTAGCAACCCAAAAAATGAAATATTTAGGAATTACTCTTACGAAAGAAGTGAAAGACCTATACAGGGAAAATTATAATACACTGAAAAATGAAATTGAAGATGATCTCAGAAAATGGAAAGACATCCCTTGCTCATGGATAGGAAGAATAAATATTGTGAAAATGGCCATTCTCCCAAAACTGTTATGCAGATTCAATGCAATCCCGATAAAAATACCATCAACATACCTCATAGATCTCGAGAAATCAATCCTAAAATTCATCTGGAGTGAAAAGAGACCTAGAATAGCAAGAACAGTTCTAAGCAGCAAAGGCAAGGCAGGAGGCATCACAATCCGTGACTTGAAGTTATACTACAAAGCAACTGTAGTAAAATCAACATGGTACTGGAATCAAAACAGAGCCGAAGATCAGTGGAATAGATTAGAAGATACAACCTCAACTACAAACACACTCAACCACCTTATCTTTGATAAAGGGGCCAAACATGTTCACTGGAAAAAGGACAGTCTCTTTAATAAATGGTGTTGGAAAAACTGGCTCTCCATATGCCGAAAACTAAAACTAGACCCATGCCTATCACCATATACTAAAATAAAATCTAAATGGATCAAAGATCTAAATATTAAAACAGAAACACTAAATCTATTGGAAGACAAATTGGGTAAAAACCTTGAAGACATAGAGGTAGGTAGAGAATTCATGAACACGATTCAAACCGCACGGGAAATACTTCCCAGAGTCAATAACTGGGATCACATCTTATTAAAAAAGTTTCTACACATCGAAAGAAATCTCTAACATAGTGAAAAGAAAACCCACAAACTGGGAAAAAAATCCTAGTGAACTGTCCCTCAGACAAAGGACTTCTGTCTAAAACATATAAAGAATTTAAAAAAAATCAGACCCCCAAAATTCAAAGACCCTATCCAAAAATGGGCATCTGAGATGAATAAATAATTTTCAGATGAAGAAATACAAATGGCAAATAAATATATGAAAAAATGTTCAGCATCACTAGTCATTACAGAAATGCAAATTAAAACCACACTGAGATTACATCTTACTCCTGAAAGAATGGCCAAGATCAAGAAAACCACCAACAACAAATGCTGGAGAGGCTGTGGGGAAAAAGGAACTCTCCTACCCTGTTGGTGGGAGTGTAGACTGGTGCAACCATTGTGGAGGTCAGTCTGGAGATTTCTCAGAAAGCTGGGATTGGAAGCACCATTTGACCCAGCTATTCCACTTCTAGGCATATTCCCAGAAGAACTGAAAGCATCATACCACAGTGATATATGTGCACCCATGTTTATAGCAGCACAATTTATAATATCCAGATCTTGGAAACACCCTAAGTGTCCATCAACTGAGGAATGGATAAAAAAGTTGTGGTATTTTTATACAATGGAGTACTACTCAGCTATAAAGAATGATCACATTGAGACATTTATAAATAAATGGACACAGCTCGAGACCATACTCATAAGTGAAATAAATCAAACTTACATGTATAAATACCGAATAGTTTCCCTAGTGTAAGAAACGATAAAATACATGAAAGTACGTGGTAATCATGATTCCCAGTCACACTGGCTTGAAGCCATATAATGTTTTCACTCATTAATTTGAATGGTTTTAATCTGGGTTGTTTTATTTTATTGTCTGTGATACTGCAAATAACTATTTTGAAGAAAATAAGAGCGTAATAGCTAGTGCTGATTTAATATCATCCTGTTTTGAAGCCCCATCAAGTTGTTGTTCATTTGTTTCCATTGGTTCTAATATGTTGTATCTTATTATATTTTAATGTATACAATAGTATAAGCAAATTTTTTATAGGCAAAGAGATACTTTTTTCAGATACATTTTTTAGATACATTTTTCTATAGAAACTGATGTTTGGTTTCTGTTAGCTGGTTCTAAATACCCTGCAATAATTTCATTCTCTTAAATGGTTTCACACTGTCTTCATAAGTTTGATGCTATAGTATACAAAGTTAGACTGAAATATTTCAAGGAAAGAGTCACTATGGTAGCTACTATTAATGTCAGGCTATCTGGTTGTGAAACACAATGATGCTTAAATTTTTCGGTTCTGACCGGTGTTGTTCTATTGATATGTTCTTTTTTTTAAATCTCAATCCCCCCCGCCTTTTTTCTTTTCTTTTTTTTAAATTAATTTATTTCTTAGTATCTGTTAACTAAGGGAAAACTAAATTAAAAATAGTGCAATAGATTATAGTAAATTTTTTGTTTCCCTATTAACCTGATTTGAACCCCTGTATTGTTCTCCACATCTTGTTCTGACTGATTTTATTATATTCTGTTTTGCTTAATAGTATCAAGCTTGAGGGTATAGGCAATCATTTGGAAGGCAACCAGATATTCTATGATGCCCATTATTGTTTGACTATTATCTTCTTTGGAAGTCCTGTAAGCTCTCCAATGTGGGTTTTATTGGTCTTCTGTACTGTTTTGTTCAATTCTTTTATACCAGCTGATATAGGCAACTCTTTTTAGGATAACAAGAGGCATAATGGTAACTATTGTTCACCTAGTAATCTTTTTTTTTTTTTTTTGCATTATATACTATGTCCATCCTCCTGTTCTAACTGACTTTGTTTTGCTTTGTAACATTGGGTTTTAATTTGGTCTGTCTTGTTTTGTTTTTTTTTTTTGGGGGGTAATCTTTTTCTTTTCCTCTTCAAAGAAAAAGTTATAAGAACTGTGGGAGTAATGGAAACCAAAATGTGTGATTGTTAGCGTAAAAAAGAGAGGAAGGAAAGTGATCTAAAAGATATAACTGCAAGTATATTTAAATGTGTAGGATAGAGAACCATATTGCTGAGTTTTTCTTGGATCATTGAACAGAACTGACTGCAATCTGACTGTATTAATGTCCACTTTGTATGCTTTAATTTTGTAATCTGGACAACTGTTTCTAAGACGACAATGTGTGATCTATTAACTGGTGAATTCTTACTGTATATTTTTTTGTCTTGAAATTCTGTATTACTTCTAGCCTTTTACTGTTTTGCTTTGTTTAGTTTTGTTTTTCTCTTTAAATAAAAAAAAAAGAATTGGCTGTGATAAAGGGAGAGGGACAAAAGGTGGAGTTTCTTGCTAAATTGTTAAATTGAACCTATGGAGTGAGAATTTGGCTTGGGAAACAAAAGGAAAAGGCAGAGCTGAAAGGGGAGAGTTGTAGAGTTGTAGGTTCTTCAAAACCTCCTTCAAATATTCAACAGTGTTAATCACATTCATACATGAAGAAAGTCACTGGCTGGGAAAAGAATTAGCCAGAATGTCTCAGGTGTAGGCATAATACCTGTTGAAGACCCTGTTAATTCCCAGCACACCGAATAGAGAACTCAGAAAGGTCCTGACACTGAAGAGGATGTAATTGGTCCTAGAGGGAGCATCACTCCAGCTATGGAACCAACTTTCACATAATAACTGCTTAAAATCACAGAAAAAACACTGTGACACAACCCTCATCACGATTCTGTTCTCCAGTCTTTGCTGATTGAAGAGTCTGGACTTCCCTCCTTTTCAGGCTGTAATGAAATAGAAAGATTAGAAAACATTAAGCCTCAAGAACATGTATAATTATAATAAAATATCTAACATTCTTGTCGGTAGAGTTGTAGAACGACATTAGAAAAAGGTTGGGTGGACAATGTATTTAAATACATAATGCCTTGAAATTTTTTCATAGTAAACCTGGATTTTTTCATAAATGTAAATATACAGATTGAGGAAAATAAATGAAACATTTCAAAACTTAACTGGCAAAAATGCATCCATCGCAAGAAAAAGGGTGAAATTCCTGAAAAATAACAACAAAAAATGAAACAGCCAAAAAAATAAAATACATGCATATGCCCATGCTGTAGATTGTATAGTCCCCCCACCACCACACATGTAATTATGGATGAGGCTGAATCTAGCCTTTGTGATTGGTTTGCTGTCCAGTGCTGGGATTGGTTGATGTGAGTGCTGCAGGAAGAAGGTGTCTTCCGATTCTGTTGTTCCGGCTGGGCAGTGCGTGTCCCACAATGAATGATGGCCCCACTATGTCATACTGCCTTGGCCCCACACCGCGCTGCCTTTGAGCCAACTGAGTGTGGACTAATACCTTCAAACACTGTAAGAAATAAGCCTTTCCTTCCCCAACTTCGGGAGTCAGGTATTTTGTCTTGACAACAAGTAAAAGGTAATTAAGTGCATACAAAAGGTTTGGATGATCACAGATTTCTTGTCAAAACTGTGCAGCCCAGAGGAAGCAGCATAATATTTTTAAAGTACTGAAAACAAATGAACTCTTAGCTTCAAATTCTATGTGCAACAAGAATATCCTTCAGCAATTAAAGAGAATCCAAACTTTCTTGGCCAACTGATAGTTAAAAGACCTATAGTTAGAAGACTTAAATACTAGTGGAAAACGTTAGGAAGGAGAAAATAAGATGGAAAGAGCAAAAATGTCAATAATGCAATTAAGCTTTCTTGTCTTCTTGAGTTCTCTAAAAAATATTTGATGATAGAAACAAATTTATAACACTACCTAATATAGTTCCAGTATATGAAAAGGAAATGTTTAAGATAATTATAAGTAGGGCGAGACATAAAGGGAGAAAAGCGTTCTATATGTCACTAAGAGCAGTATGAGTAGGTTTTGAAGTTATGACTATACAATGTAATGCCTAGGGAAATAACTACAATAGCCATATGAAAAACACACTATGCATAAATGGAATGCCAAAAATGTTTCTGTAATTCACAGAAGAACAAGTGAAATTTAGGGAATGGATGAGTAAAAACAATGAGAAATAAGAAATGCGACAGCAGGCTTAAGGCTTAACATTTCAGTGATTAGTTAAAATCTAGATGACTGAAATTCACCAATTAAAAAATGGCTCTTGGCAGAGTGGATAAAAAAAATTGACCCAACTGTGTGCTGTCTTTAAGAAAAACACTTCAAATGCAATGATATGGGCAGGTTGAAAATAGACAGAAAAAAATTATAACATGCAAAAATGAACTTTGAAAAAGAAAGCAGAAATGGCTAGGTTCCTACTACATAAAGATGACTCAGAATAAAGAAAACTATAGGCACAGAGAGGAACATTATATATTGATAAAAGATCAATCCACCAGACATTATAATCCTAAGTAGGTACGTATCCAAGCAAGGGGGCCACAAGATAGTGGAGCTGTTTGTTATAGTCAGGGTTTACAAGGGAAAAGATTTAATATAGGACAGGATTTATAAGCTTATTTTATGATATTCACCGAAACAGTCAAATTCAAAAGAGTGAAGGAGATTTGTCCACACATTAGAGACCCAAAGAATCCAGCTGAGAGCCTGGATCCCATGGAAATGTTCTGCACAAGTCCAACTGAAAACCTACAGCACGTGGTAATGTCCTCCATGAGTCCATCTGGAGATACAGAGCCCACAACAATGTCTCATGCAATTCAAATCAAGGATCTGCACTGGAAAGGCCCAAAGGTCAGTGGTGGAAACTAGAAAGTCTGTGTCAGTGGGGTGAAGGATCTTTGTCAGCAAACTGAGGAATCTGCACTGGAGCCCGGAAGTGATGCTCAAGGTAAGGATCAGAGCTCCCTCGAAGAGAACAGCAGCCATCCTCAGCGACATTGAAGACCCAAGCTCTTCCCATGACAAGAAAGCTCTGTTCATATCAGGAAAGCCAGGATGACAAACCTCTCTAGGAGAATCAACAGCACACCATCTTCCCCTTCAGTTCTGCTGTTATGCTGTTGGCAGTGATGTTTAGGTAGGCTCTCCACAGCTAGCACCACACTGATTCATTTTAGTGAGACATTACAAGTCAACCAATAGTTAATTCACCACGGTGCTCAAGGGCCAAACCCACATCTGTAGTTTGAGACCTCAAAATCTATTTCTTAACAATAAAAAGACCCCCCCAAATCGTACGAATACAGAGCTTTAAATTTATTAAGCAACTTTATAGAGCATTCTATCCAAAAACAGCAGACTATATATTTTTTCAAGCATTCACAGGTTGTACAGTGTAAATATAGAATTTGAATGCTGTCAACATAGAATTTTATGCTCAGCAAAGTCATCTTTAAAAATCAATTACACATAAAGACTTTTCAGGTACACTAAATCTATAACATTTAGGAAACTTGCGTTATAAGGAAGGATGTATCACCAACAGTTCTTCAGGATCAGAAGTATTTTAAAAAATCATTCAAGCAAAAGGAAAGCACCACTAGATACAAATCTGTCTTTTCAAAAAAAATGAATGACACAAGGAATAGTAACTATGCCCAAGTTATTAATTTTTTCTCTATAGTTTCAATTCATTTTAAAAAATACATTGTGGGGTTCACTAGTGAATTCTATAAAACACTTAAGAAAAAAATTGATATCAATTTTACATAAATTCTCCCAGATTATTAAAGAGACATAAGTACCTACCAACTCATTCTACAAGACTGGCATTATTATTCTTTTTTTTTTTTTTTTTTTTTTAGATGGTGTCTTACTATGTACCCCTGTGGCCTTGAACTCACTATGTAGTTCAGGCCAGCCTCGAGGTCAGGGTCTCCTGCCTCATCCCCCAGAATTCTGGGATTATAAGCATGTGGCACCCTAGCCAGCTGGCTGGTATTATCTTTAAACTCATTTACAACAAAAGTTTATTTTAAAAAACTGCAAGAAAATATATCTTATGAATATAGATACAGAAATCTTAAGTAAAATAAGAGTAAAATGAAACCCATATCAAAGTATTTCTGTCTCTCTCTCTTTTTCTCCCTCTCTTTCTCTCTTTCATTCTGTCTCTCTGTCTCTGTCCCTGTCTCTCTGTCTCTCTCTCTCTGTCTCTCTCTCTCTCTCTCTCTGTCTCTGTCTCTCCCTCTCTCTCTGTCTCTCACACACATACACACACACACACACACACACACACACCTTAATAGGTATGACAAAACATTTGGCAAAACTCCTATGTACTTGTGGTCTCAAAAATTTCTCAGCAATGTAGAAAGGAAAAGAAATTGTTTAATTTTCATTAAAACCCCTACCAAATAATCTGGCAATATATTTGGTCCATAACAAATAACAATATCAGTTCTTAGCACTTAGTTTCAATTTTGACCTGAAGGCTCCAGCCTCTTCCATTAGGTAAAGGAAGGCAGGTAAGGAGGAAGGGAGAGAAGGCGGGAAGGAAGGAAAAGCATTCATTTGGGCAGAAAGAGGTACAACTGTATTTATATGAGGATGACATGATTGTGTATGTGGAAAACATGATATCAATGAAAAAAAGCTGCTGCAACTAATTAATAAATTTAGTGAAATTACAGTATTCAAGGGATTGAATACATCCTTTGTTCATGTTCACAAACATTGTGAAAATGGCCATTCTCTCAAAATTGTTATGCAGATTTAATGCAATCCCAATGACAATATCACTAGAATACCTCACAGATCTAGAGAAATCACTCCTAAAATTCATCTGGAACCAGAAGAGACCCAGAATAGCAAAGACAATTTTAAGCAACAAAGGCAAGGCAGGAGGCATCACCATCCCTGACATGAAGTTACACCACAAAGCTACTATAATAAAATCAGCATGGTAATGGAATAAAAACAGACCTGAAGATCAATGGCATAGAACAGAAGATACGACTACAACTACAAACACACTCAGCCAGATAGATTGTATTTATGTACTAGGAAAGAATAATTTGATATTAAAAATAAATAGAATTTTCAGTATAATGAAATATAAGATGCTTATTGGGAAGTCTGACAAAGATATGTAAAATCTGTATGCTTAAAGCAGCAAAGTATTGCTTAGAGAAACTAAACAAGACCTAATTAAATGAAGTTGTATACTGTGTTCATGGCTGAAAAGACTCAGTGTTCTTTAGATGTCAATAATTCCTCAAATTCATTTATAGATTTAATACAGTTAAATAAAAGCAAATGGTTTAGTAGAAAAACAAGTTGAATCTAAAATTCACATGAATGAAAAGATCTCCATTGAAAGACTCGTAGGTATAATAAATAAATTCAGTAAAGTAGCTGGATACAAAGTAAACACCCCAAAATCAATAGCATTCCTATGCATGAACAACAAACCAGTGAGAGAGAAATAAGAGAAGCCATACCCTTCACAATAACATCCAACAAAATGAAATACTTAGGAATTAATCTCATAAAAGAAGCAAAAGATCTATTCAGGGAAAATTATAATACCCTAAAAAAGAAACTGAAGAGGATCTCAGAAAATGGAAAGACATCCCTTGTTCATGTTCACAAACATTGTGAAAATGGCCATTCTCTCAAAATTGCTATACAGATTTAATGCAATCCCAATGACAATATCACTAGAATACCTCACAGATCTAGAGAAATCACTCCTAAAATTCATCTGGAACCAGAAGAGACCCAGAATAGCAGAGACAATTTTAAGCAACAAAGGCAAGGCAGGAGGCATCACCATCCCTGACATGAAGTTATACAACAAAGCTACTATAATAAAATCAGCATGGTAATGGAATAAAAACAGACCTGAAGATCAATGGCATAGAACAGAAGATACGACTACAACTACAAACACACTCAACCACCTTATCTTTGAAAAAAGAGCCAAACATGTTCACAGGAAGAAAGATAGTCTCTTTAATAAATGGTCTCTTTAAAAATTGGCTCTTGATATGCCAAAAACTAAAACTAGAACCATGTCTATCACTATGTACTAAACTAAAATCTAAATAAATAAAAGATCTAAATATCAAAACAGAAACAGTAAACTTATTGTCAGACAAAGTAGGTAGGAATCTTAAAGACATAGGGGTAGGTAGAGAATTCATGAACAGGAATTAAACTGCACACGAAATACTTCACAGAATCAATAACTGAGATCACGTCTTATTAAAAAGTTTCTGCATATCAAAAGAAATCTCCAGCATAGTCAAAATAAAACCCACAAATTGGAAAAAGTCTTAGTGAACTGTCCCTCTGACAAAGGACTTCTGTCTAGAATACATAAATACATAAAATACATTAAAAAATCAGATCCCCTAAATTCAAAGACTCAATCCAAAAATGGGCATCTGAGATGAATACACACTTCTTAGATGAAAAAATACAAATAGCAAATAAATACATGAAGAAATGTTCATCATATTGGTCATTAGAGAAATGCAAATTAAAACAACACTGAGGTTCCATCTCACTCCATAAAGAATGACCAGGATCAAGAAAACCAACAACAACAAATGCTGGTGCGTCTGTGGGAAAAAAGGAACTGTTCTGCACTGTAGGTGGGAGTGTAGACTTGTGCAGCCATTGTGGAGATCAGTCTAGAGATTTCTCCAAAAGCTGGGATTGATCTAGCTAGTCCCATTTGATCTAGCTATTCCATTTCTAGGCATATTCCCAGAAGAACTGAAAACATCATACCACAGTGATATATGTGCACCCATGTTTATAGTAGCACAATTTATAATAGCCAGATCTTGGAAACAGCCTAAATGTCCATAAACTGAGGAATGGATTAAAAAGATGCGGTGTTTTTTACTAGACTAGGCTGGGCAGTTTTCGCGGGCCTAACTGGGCCAGGCCCAGGGACCTTCTCTCAATCTGGGGAGCTGAGGCCACATAAGGCACTCTGGCCGGGGCCTGGGGAGAGTTTAAGAACATCACTCCTAGAGGGTAAGTGCCCGCCCAGCTTCCAGCCACACTGGACTAGGCTCTAGAGGCTTTGGGAGTTGTCTAGACTACGCCCTGGAACCTTTCAATCAGGGGAGCTGAGAGCCCATAAAGTGAACTGCTGTGCCTCAACACTAGCCCAGGGAGAGATTTGGACCATCACCTGCAGTGGTTAGGAGCCTGCCCAGCTTCCTGGAACACTGAAGGTGGCATGGGAGGCCCTGTGGGCCTGACTGGACTACGCTCAGCAACCTCCATTCAGTCCCAGGAGCCGAGGGCATAGGAGGTGATTTCCAGCATGCTCAGAGGAAGCTTTGGAAAAAAGATGTTGCATTTTTATACAATGGAGTTCTACTCTCCTATAAAGAATGATCACATTGAGATATTTATTAGTAAATGGATGTAACTCAAGACCATACTCAAGACCACAAAATAAAATGATCAAAATATTTGAGCAGACACTTTAATAAAAAGATAAATATTCTTAATAAACATGAAAATGTGCTAAATATACATTAGTCATCAGGGAGATGCAAACTAAGATTATAATTGCATACTACCAACTTTGTATTAGTGTGACCAAAATTAACAGTTTGGAGTAACATTGCCGAGTTACTGGAACTCTTAGACCATGCTTGTAGGATTTTACGTAGTTTGGCTTTTTGAAAAATTAACTGATAGTTTCTTAAAGTAGTTGAAAATGTACTTTCATATCATCTAGCCAATCCATTCATAGATATTTAACCAAGAGAAATAAAAATGCATTCAAACAAAAAGTTGATCAAGAACTTTTATAACAGGTTTATTAAAAGCAACCAAAAGTTGAAGGCAATGCAGAAGCTCCTTAATAGATGAATGGATGCTACAGTTTGAATGTTTTCCCTCCAATGTTTGTGTTACAAACCTAATCCTCAAATTCATGCTCATGATATCCCCAAGTGGTGTTTCTGAGAGGTAGCTAGGGTTAGATGAGGTCATGGCAGCGGAACCCCCTCGATGGCATTAGTGGCTTTCAAAGAAGAAGAAAGAAGACCAGAGATAGTAGCCTGTTTGCTGTTTCACCATGTGATGATCACATCAGATGCAAAGCAAAGCAGCCGCCAGGGCCATGCTCTTAAAGTCTCCATTCTTCAGAGCCGTGAGCCAATTAAACTTCATTCCTTATTAACTATCTGGTCTGTGAAGTTCAGCTACAGGAGCAGAAAGTGGAGTAAAGATAACATGTAAACATTGTGCTAGACTCACGAGATTATGAACTACTAGTGATAGAAGTAAACTGTTGACATACATGGAAGCGTAGATACATCTAAAATTGTTATTCTGAGGAAAAATAGCTCTACAAGTGACTATTAAAAGACCGCATTTATATAAACTTGTGGAAATTGCAAACTAATTTTAGCAATCAAAGTGACATCAGTACGTGCCCTGTGATATAATGGAGGTGTGAATAGCAGGCAGAAGTAATGTATGGCAGACCTGCAAAAGATGTAAGGGAATCCTTGAGAGGAATATATATATGTATATATGACAGTATCATGCACTTTAAATATGAACACTTCATTATATAATGATTAGATGGCATTGAAGTTGTTCTGTAAACATTTTTCTATTGGATGCTGCCTGCAACTTTATTTCCTGAGCATTCTAAGCATCATTAAACAGTTTCAATAGCACACAGTTGCACAAAGCCTGTGATGAAATGTCTGTGTTAGTCAGTGAAAACCTGTAATGTTTCAGACCTGAGCAAGTCCAACAGATGGCACTTTCTTCTGATTTTATTGCTGCCTCTTTCAAATTACATTTGAGTCTTAGAGAAAAGAAAAAAGCGAATGCTCATTAAAAATCCATTAGGCATTGGATACTTTCCTAACCTAAGTTCTTTAATCTGACAACAGTCCTATGAAGATGCTGCTTCTATTCTTTCAGTGCAGTAGATGAACAAATTGAAGCACAAACAGTTTAAGACACTTCAAAGCCTCAAATCCAAGACAAAGACCTGGTTAGGAAGCTTGGCTTCAGGATCCAAACACTACCTTATTGCTTCCTTTCTGAAATGTGGGGTTTTAGCCTCGTGTCCTGGGTCCACTGCTTCCTTTCAAAGATGTCTTTGACTTACCTCTCAAAAGCTGTGTTTGATGCATTTTTAGTTTTTTAATCCAGACCCTCAAAATTAGAAGTAGGGCTGGGCATATACCTCAGTGACACAGTGCCTGCCTGGCAAGCACAAGGTCCTGAATGACATCACAGGTACCATTAAAAAATAGAGGTAAAGATTTTCCTGTTTTTGCCACTGAACTTGAAAAATGTGAAAACTTTTAAAAAGCAAAAGAACCATGCTTAATTGTAATACAAGCATTGTAGAAGCAGCATCTTGGTCTGGCAGGGAGCAGGGCTCTGTGGGCCTTGCATAAACACCTAAGAGGGACCCACCAGATCATCGTACATTCTCCGTAATGCAGACCAGTGTGTACTCTGCTGAGCCTTAAAGAGAATGATGGGTCCTGCAGAACTGGGATTCCGAAAAACAACTTCAGGCCATTCCTTTCAAAGTTCTCAGTTTGTTAAATTTTTCCAAGTTCTCCCAGCTGGAAGATAAATGAATATTGAATTAGAATCCTGATATTTGGTGGTGGGATAGTGGGAGGGTAGGGAGACATTATACAAAACAGTGACGTTCATTTTAGAAAATCATTACACACATACAACATCTTGGTCATTTTCAATCTCTTTATTCCTCTGATTTTCCTCATCTTTCATCTTGATCTCTTCCTCATTTCCAGTCTATCTTCTAGTTTCCTGTGTTCTCATCTTTATTTTATCTATCATCTATCTATCTATCTATCTATCTATCTATCTATTATCTATCTACCTACCTACCTATGTTTTAGGTTTCTCATATAAGAGAAGACATGCAGTATTTTTTGAGTCTAGCATATTTCACTTAATAAGATGGTCTCCAATTATATCCATTTTCTTGCAATGACATGATTTCACTCTTTATGACTAAGTAATGTTCCACTATGTATATATACCACATTTCCTTTATTCATCTACTGAAATCACGTATGCTGTTTCCAGAGTTTAGGTTTTATGAATTGTGCTGCTGTAAACACGAGTACGGCATATAACACTACAATAACCTGTCTTTCATTTTCTTGCAAATATATCCAGGAGTGGTTTAGCTAGATCAAAGTTATTTCTATTTTTAACTGTTTTGGAAATTTCCATACTGCTTCCCATAGAGGTTATATTAGTTTACATTCTCATCAACAATGTGGGGAGTTAAACTGTGTTTTTATAGGAAAGAAGAAATAAAAGAAAAAAATGGAAGAAAAGGGAAGGAAAGGCCATGGAAGGGAGGGACGGAAGGAAAGAGAAGGGAGAAAGGAATGAAAAGGAAGCAGGTGGAGAAAAAAGACAAGATGAAAAAATGGTTAGCTTCTTGGTTACAGAAAAATGTAAGTGAATTATTCTTAGAATCCTCCCAGCCCAGGTGAAGTGATACAGGCCCTTGTGGTCCACACCAGCCTGATTGGCTCTGGGCACATGTGCAGTCTCCACTTGCTGCAGGGGCAGTTTTAGATTCTGCTGTTTGATTCTGCCTGCTGTTTTTCACCTTGCTGGCAGTTTGGCCTTTAGAATTGAATGTAAGCAAAACTAACTTCCCCTGTTCTGTAGCAATTTAATCTTTGGTGAGTCAAGATTATGGAAAGAAATGTTTTTGCAAATTAGACATGTGAATAAAACCTGGATACATTGTTTTCAACTTAAAGTGCTCACAGAAAACATTTCCTTAGTCAATGTTCTAAAATAAAACCCATCTGTTCTCTAAAGGTCATCCAACAGTTGATTTTTTTTTATTACAATACTTGCTCAAATTACTAACCTTGAACTTATTACTTTAAATTACACTTTCTGGCTATTTAAGTATAATTACTTTGTTGACAAGTATGTTGGCTTCCTGGAATCTTTAAACACTATTAAATATTAGGCAATGTTCAAAAGATATGTACAAGAAGTAAGTTACTATAAAAACATACAGTATTTAATAACTTGGAAACCCAGATTAGTGTAAATCATGAATATGATTTTAGACAAAGCTAAAAATTAATTTAAATGCATTCTGAAAATCTACACTGGGAATTATGAAAGACATGTAGAAGTTATGATCAACAAGTATTAAATATATGCAAAAATAAAGGCAAATTATAAACTCTGTATCATTTGAATGTTTATGAATATTTTCATCTTTGTCTTCTTTAAAATTTAAAATGATAGTCACTTTAAAGGATTGTTTCTTCCACAAGTAAACATGAAAATTAAAAATTATCTTTTGGTTTTGTAGTTCCAGAAAGGCATTTACTACCAGCAAAATTATTTTTTCTGCACTAGAATCCTGTGCTCAATTATCCTCCTTGTCTAACTTTATTAGAAAGTAATGTGGCTTTTTACTGCAGATGCATAATGTAATTTCTGGGGTGTTCTAGACACCCAAATATCTTTTAAAATGTGAAACATTTGTACAATCTGAAGAGAAGTCATAATATACAACCCAAATATTTTTTGTGATTTTTTTATATAAAGAAAAACAAAACAAAACAAAACAGTAAAGGGTACGAGTAATACAGAATTTCCAAAACAAAAAAACAGTAAGACATCACTAGTTAATACATTACATATTGTCATCTTAGAAATAGTTCAAGTTACAAAATTAAAGCATACAAAGTGGACATTCAAACAGTGAGACTGCAAACAGTTGTGTTCAATGATCCAAAAAAAACTTAGTAATAGGGTCATCTATCTTACACACCTAAACACACTTGCAGTTGTGTTCTTTAGAGCACTTTCTTTTCCTCTCTTTTTTACAATAACATTTACACATTTTGGGATTTATTACTCCCACAGTTCTTATTACGTTTTTTTTTAAGAGAATAAAACCAAATGTGACAAAACAAAGCAGTCAGTCAAAATAAAGCATGGACATAGTACATGATGTAAAAACAGAATACAAGGTGATCAACACTGGTTACCATAATGCCTCTTGCTACCTTAAAAAGAATTGCCTATATCATCAGGTATAATAAAATTGAACAAAACAGTACAGAACAAAACCAGTAAAACCTAAACATTGGAGACATTACAGGACTTCAAAACAAGATAATAGTCAAACCAGAATGGGCATCATAGTGAATCTTATTGCCTTCAAAGTAGTTGCCTATACTCTCAAAATTGATAGTATCAAACAGAACAGAATAGAGTAAAATCAGTCAAAACAAGGTGGTGAGAGCAATACAGGGCTTCAAATCGAGTTAATAGGAAATCAAAAAGTTACTATAATATATCCTGCTATTTTTAAAAATTTTTTCCCTTAATTTAAAAAAATAATAATAATAATAATAAATAAATTTTTAAAAAAGGGGGGAGTTTCAGATAAAAGAGGACATAACAACATAACAATACAGGTCAGAACAGAACAATTTAAGCAACATAGTGTTTCACCACAAGATAACCTGACTTAATAGTAGCTACCGTAGTGTCTCTTTCCTTGAAATATTTGAGTATAACTTCATATACTATAGCATCAAACATAGCAAGACAGTGTGAAACCATTCAAGAGGATGAAAGTATTACAAAGTATTTAGAACCAGTTAACAGAAAACGAACAATGGTTTCTATATTATCTCTTTGCCTATAAAAATTTTTGTTTATACTATCATATATAATAAAATCCAATAAGATACAACATGATAAAAGCAATGGAGACAGAAGAATAACAGTTTGATGAGACTCAAAACAAGCTGATACTAAACAAGTCTATTACGATGTCTTGTTTCAAAATAGCTGTTCATATCATCACAGACAGTAATATCAAACAGCCCAGAATAAAACCATTCTAGTTAATGAGTGAAAACATAAGGCTTCAAAGCCATATAATGGGAATCATGATTACCACATACTTTTATTTTTATGTATTGCTATCATTTCTCACACTAGGGAAACTATTTGATATTCATACATGTGAATTTGATTTATTTCACTTATGAGTATTGTCTCAAGCTATGCCCATTTATTTATAAATATCTCAATGTAATCCTTCTTTATAACTGAGTAGTACTCCATTGTATAAAAATACTACAACTTTTTTATCCATTCATCAGTTGATAGACACTTAGGTTGTTTCCAAGATCTGGCTATTACAAATCGTGCTGCTATAAACATGGGTGCAGATATATCACTGTGATATGATATTTTCAGTTATTCTGGGAATATGCTTAGAAGTAGAATATCTGGAACAAATGGGACTTCCATCCCAGTTTTTTGAGGTATCTCCAGACTGATCTCCACAATGGTTGCACCAGTCTACATTCCCACGTACAGTGCAGGAGACTTCCTTTTTCCCCACAGCCTCTCCAGTATTTGTTGCTGGTGGTTTTCTTGATTTTGGCCATTCTTACAGGAGTGAGACAGAACCTCAGTGTGGTTTTAATTTGCATGTCTCTAATGACTAATGATGATGAACATTTTTTCATGTATTTATTTTCCATTTGTATTTCTTCATGTGAGAAGGATATATTCATCTCAGATGCCCATTTTTGGCTTGGATCTTTGAATTTTGGGGGTCTGATTTTTTAAAAATTTTTTATATGTTTTAGACCGAAGTCCTTTGTCTGAGGGACAGTGCACTAAGATTTTTTCCCAGTTTGTGGGTTTTCTTTTCACTATTCTGGAGATTTCTTTTGGCATGCAGAAACTTTTTAATAAGATATGATCCCAGTTATTGATTCTAGGAAGTATTTCCCATGCAGTGAGTGCTGTTCATGAATTCTCTACCTACCCCTATGTCTTCAAGGTTTTTACCCAATTTTTCTTCCAATGGATTTAGTGTTTCTGTTTTAATATTCAGATCCTTGATCCATTCAGATTTTAATTTAGTACATGGTTACAGGCATGGGTCTAGTTTTAGTTTTTGGCATACGGAGAGTCAGTTTTCCCAACACTATTTACTAAAGAGACTGTCGTTCTTCCAGTGAACCTGCTTGGCTCCTTTATCAAAGATAAGGTGGTTGAGTGTGTTTGTAGTTGTGGTTGTATCTTCTAATCTATTCCATTGATCTTTGGCTCTGTTTTTATTCCAGTACCATGTTGATTTTACTACAGTTGCTTTGTAGTATAACTTCAAGTCAGGAACTGTGATGCTTCCTGTCTTTCCTTTGCTGCTTAGAACTGTCTTTGCTATTCTAGGTCTCTTTTCACTCCAGATGAATTTTAGGATTGATTTCTCAAGATCTATGAGGTATGTTGATGGTATTTTCATTGGGATTGCATTTAATCTGTATAACAGTTTTGGGAGAATGGCCATTTTCACAATATTTATTCTTCCTATCCATGAGCAAGGGATGTCTTTCCATTTTCTGAGATTGTCTTCGGTTTCTTTTTTCAGTGCATTATAGTTTTCCCTGTATAGGTCTTTCACTTCTTTCATGAGAGTAATTCCTAAATATTTCACTTTTTTGGTTGCTAGCGTGAAGGTGTGGCTTCTCTTATTTCTCTGTCAGTGGTTTTGTTGTTAGTATATAGAAATGCTATCGATTTTTGAGTATTGATTTTGTATCCAGCTGGATACAACCTAAATACTTGTAAAGTAACTGAGGCATGGTTATAAGTGAGATTTCTTCTTTCATAAAGACATAAAACATAAAACATTAAAGGCATAAATGTGTTTCTGTATTTTTTTACCAATTGTGTAACTCAAGCTGAATAGCTTTTTGAAAGAATGAATTAATTTGTTTATTAAATTAAGTTTATTACATTTTTGCAGTTTTTAAACTTGTTTGCTATGTCAAGCAAGGACTACTGTAGTTCACAATTCTTTTCCCTCATCTCAATAGCAAATAATTTTATTTTTCATCTCTATTTTGAAATCAAGAAAAACAATGACAAAAGAAAAGAAAGTGCTCTAAAAGTTATAACTGCATATGTGTTTAAATAAGATAGATAACCATATTACTGAGTGTTTTTTTGGATCATTGAAGAAAGCTGTTTGCACTCTCACTGTTTGAAAGTCCACTTTACGTGCTTCAATTTTGTAACTTGAACAACTATTTCTAAGATGAGAATATGTAATCTATTAACTAGTGATTTCTTACTGTTTATTTTTTAAATTTTATATCACTTGTACCCTTTTTCTGTTTTTCCTTTTTCTCCTTAAATAAAAAAGTGTTAAGAAAAACAATGACAAAACTCGTCTTAACAATAAATAAGCGTTTTTAAATTAAAAAAAATATATCAAAAGGTGTATATATACATGCATGTATGTATAAGCATATGTGTATAAAAAGTTAGACTGATAGAGACCTTCGAAGATGGTAGACAGGTGCTATGATTTCAATATTGAATCTTCATGTGTTAAATGGTTGGTCCCAGGCTGGCACTTTTGGGAGGTGCTGGAACCTTTAGTTGGTGGGTCTCATGGGAGGTCATGGAGTCATTTGGTGCATGGCCTTGAAGGGGGTCACAGGGCATCAACCACTTCCTCAGGCTCTTGCTTCTTGGCCGTGGAGTGGTTTGTGCTTCTATATTCTCCCTGTCTTTGCCTTTTAACTCCCCTACCAAGGGCCTAAGTGGCAGGACTGGAACCCCTAAAACTAGGCATCAAAAATACAGCTTTTCTTCATATAAATCAATTATCTCAAGTATTTTGTTATAATGGTAGAAAGCTAATGGGAGCTGAAAATGAGGAATGAAATAGCTATATTTGGTGGTATACAGAATCACTAGAGGAACCAATTTGCCATGCTGCTCGATAAACCAACGAAAATATCAGGTCCAAGAAAAAACATTTGCAAATCATGTATGATAAGGGAATAATTTCCCAGAGTATATAAAGGATTTCTATAATTTAATATTGAAAAACAAATAAATCAATTAAAATTTAAGCAAAGGATTTAAATAGATATTTATCCAAAGAAGATACAGAGATTTTCAATAAGCACATGAAAAGCTGCACATCAATACTCATCACTAGGCAAAAGCAAATGAAAAGCAGAACAATGTGTCAGTTTACGTCTGTGAGGCTAGAAAAGAATGTTGGCCAGCACATGCAAAATCTGGAACATTCGTAAATGCTAGAAAAAGTGAAAAAAATTTTCAACTGCTTTACATTGGGTACACTAAGGAAAATATGTTTTGAAAAACTGAAAATGGTACATTCACCATGGGAAACCAATACACAATAGTTCCCTAATGAAAAATCCAGAATAAGCCTGTACTCCAACAATATTTCTTCTTAGTAGGTAAGCCAAAAATAAAGTGTGAGGAAGAACTCAAGCAGATATTTGCAGACCAATTGTGTTGGTTACTTTTTTATTATTGCTGATAGAAAATGCCAGACACTCCAAACTAAGAAAGGAAAGGTGTATCTAGCTCACAATTTGTGGTGGTTTCATGACACAAACCATAACATTCTACCCGTGGCCCCTCAAAGACTCATGCAAGTTCTTTATGCAAAAGGCATTTAGTCTATTTCTAAGAGTTTCCAAAATCTTGACAGTTTCACCATTGTTAAAAAGCCTAAGTCTCCAAAATCCAAGGCGAACTCTTTAAGTGTGAGGCCCTGTAAAAATGAAAAGTTAAATACTTCCAACATTCAGTGGCACACAATAAACATTATCATTCCAAAAGGTACAAATGGGAATACAAAGGATTAGGACAAAATCAAGCCCAGACTCCAGCAGGGCAAACAGTATGTTCTATGGTTTCATGTGGAACATGCAGAGCAATCTATGGCAAATTATGAGCTCCTAAAGGCTTGTGTGACTCCAACCCTATGGCACTTTCAGTGGCTGTAGCTTACATGGTTTGTCTCTGGCCTGCTCTGCTCAATCCTGGCAGCTTTCCTCAGATGACTCATGTTCTGGGCTTTTCTAAAATTTTGAGGTATCCACTGTACTTTTGACTTTACTCTCATAGATTCTCGTATTGCCCTTTCAGGTGACACACTGCCTTCAGCAGAAATCTGGGCGGGAGCTTTTTAACCTCAGAACTCTTGGATTTTGCATGCATCTGTAACCAGTGCCATGTGGATAATGCCAAGTTCTACTGACAACTGGAATAGTAGTTAGGTTTTCCTCTCTCTTGGCTGTAGAGGTTGAGTGCCTGGATCACGGGACATTCTGAATCTGATTCTGTGGAACAAATTCTCTATGTTACTACTATCTTGCATCCTTGTGCAGCTGCTGCTGCCATTAGGAACATGGTGAGGCCATAGCCATTCTGGAACATGTTACTCTGCACTCTTCTTCTCAAAGCAAAGTCTTTCACATTTGCAGTTGTGAGGTTTCAAAGGGTGCAAACTTGCTGCTTCTTGTGATGCCCTCACGCCATCTTTTCTAGTCTCTTGTTTCTTCTCAGCAATTGAGATCTCAGTTGTATCTCTGCTCTCCAGAGCTTTACTGGAGCTTTTTTCCTGGTCAAGCTCGCAATGTTTTAAATGATCCTGCTGGGCATTTTACTCTTGATTTACAACATAAATCTGGGCCAAAAGCCAAACATTTGACATCTTGAAATTTCTTTTGCCAGATTAATTAACTTACCTCCCTTAATCTCAGTCTCAGGAAAAGTCTCTGGACATGAGCAAAATGCAGACAAACTTTTACCAAGCCGTAACACACATCTTCTGGAGTCCAACAATCCATGCAGTTATAAGCCCTCTGGTCTTCTGAGCTCTGACCAGAATCTTCCATATAGAGCAGCATAAGGCATTCTAGCACTACTTTTTCAGGTGACATTTCCAAACCTTTCCAAACTCTTTCCACAAGCCATGTCCAAAGGCTCTTGAACTACATGGTCAAGTATGACCACAGCAGTGACCTCGCTCCTCTGGACAATATTTGTGTTGGTTACTTTTTCCTTATTGCTGAGATAAAATACCCAACACCTCAAATGAAGGAAGTAAAGGTTTATTTATCTCACAGTTTATGGAGGCTTCAGACCATAATCAGCTGGCTCCAAAGCAGGGTGGTGTGGCAGAGGAACAGCAGTTCATGGTGGTAGAAGACAGCAGAAGCAACAAGAGCAAAAGGGGAAAAGTGTACAAGGAGGTTCTTTCTGTCCTTATATTATATGTAGACCACATTCACCTGGGTGTAGCACTCACAGTCATTATCCCAGGACTGGACCATGTATCAATCACAGACTCTAGAAGCCTGCCCATGACTACATGAGGTTTGAGGGGACAACGGGACACAAACTATAGCACCAGGGTCTGTATAGGATTATGCACAGTAGCCAAAGTGTAGAAACAAATGTCTACTAAGAGATAAATGTATAAACTGTGGTACCTATATATAATAGTATAGCATTTATTTATTTATATTTTTGAAGAGGATGAAACAGAATAAAACCAATCAAAACAAATCAGTGTAAGAGGTACGGGCCTAAAAGAATTATGAAATCAGCAATAGTTACCATAATGCCTTTTGAACAGAACAGAATAGAAAAGAAACAGTAAAAACAAGACAATAAACTCAATAAAGGACTTCAAAACAAGCATACACGTGTGCGCACACACACACAAATATATATATAAATATATATATAAATATAAATATAGTAGTGAATATATATATTGATCCCTAATATATATATATATATATATATATATATATATATATATATATAGGATCAAACTCACAATCTTGTACTTCCCAGGCAGATACTTATGCCACTGAGCAATAGCCCCAGGCTCTGACCATAACATATCTTGCTCTCTTTGAAATAGCTGCTCCTACCATCAGATTTGACTTAACCAAACAAAACAAAAGAGAATAAAAGCCAACCCAACAAAACAATGGAAACAATAAAGGACTCCAAGACAAGACCATAGGGAATCACAAGGGTTGCAACCCTCAGGAGGAGACCCCCCATAGATGTCATACTGTTAACCACTATCCGCTGAGCCTATAATCAGACCACTGGCCCCAGCCCTGCAATGTTAGAGAAAAACCAAAGCACCACAGGCATCCGATTTCATAGCTATCAGCACAGCTTGTGTTTCTCTGGATAAGCTAGGTGCTTACAGCGGGGTGGAGGTCTGTGGGGTGGTACTTCTCATTTGCAGCCTGCGTGCTGGAGGGGACTAGGGTCTGGCTATTCCAGTTCACAGGGCTCCACCAATGGTAAATCATTTACTCTTACAAGGGAAGAAAACTCTCTTTTTCTTCTTTTAATTTTACAACAAAACAATAAAGGCTAAAAACAGTGATACAGAATTTCAAGACAATTTAATAGATATTACCAATGGTTACTATATTGTTATCTTCAAAAATAGTTGCCCAGGTTATAAGATATAGGCATGCAAAATGATTGAACAATGAAAGCACAAACCATTCTTTTGATGAACTAACAGAGATTAATTGTATGATTGTATATGCTTTCCCCCTCTTTCTTTTCTTCTTTTCCCAGTTGTTTTTTCCCTTTGAGCAGTTCCTTTCTATTTCTCTTTCACAAATTCTGTTATATATTTTGGGCCTTATTTACTTTTTCAGCTTTTTACACTAAGGAGAAAATATAATGTTTACACATGTGAGTCTGATTTATTTCACTTACGAGTATGGTCTCAAGCTGCATCCAATTACCTGTAAAAGCCTTGAGTTTGTCCTTATATATAGCTGAATAGTACTCGTTGTATCAAAATATCACATCTTTTTATTCATTCAGCAGTTAATGGGCATTTGGGTTGTCTCCAAGGTTTAGCTATTGTAAAATGTGCTGCTATCAACATGTGTACACATTTAGTTCTGTGGTATGATGTTTTGAATTCTTCTGGGAAAATTCCCAGCAGGGGAGTAGCCGAGTCAAATGGGACTTCCAAACCTAGTGTTTTGAAGAATCTCCACACTGATTTCCACAGTGGTTATACCAGTCTGCACTTCCACCAACAGTGGAAAAAGGTTCCTTTTCCCCCACAGTATGGGAAGAAAATTCTAACATATCCTACAATGTGAATTAATCTTAGCACATTATGCTGAGTGAGATGAGCTATAGGAAAAAAAAATATTATGTGTGTCCATATATATGGAGATTGTAGAGTAATTACTTCCATGGAAAGGGAAGCTACAATGGTGAATTCTAGTAGCCAAGGGAGAAGAGAATGGAAAGATCTTATTTACTGTGTATAGACCTCTGGGAGCTACAATGTTCTGAAGTTTGCTGACGCCAATGGTGTTACAATTATGTGAATATAATTCATGCTGCTGAATCATAAACCTAAAATATTCATAAATAGTAAATTCCATATTATGCTTGTTTTATTACAAGAAAAGAAGTCTATTCATTGGAACAAGTCCTGTGGAAATTTTTAATTCATAGTAGGTGACAGAATTACTGAGCTGTAGTGAATGGTCTTGCATTTTAGAACAAATTTGGTGTTGTGTTCCAAATTTCACTTCAAAACATATTTTTTGTTGGATTTTCAGTTTCTGGCTCTACATATTAGCAACTCAGTCTTCACAAGAAAAAAACCAGAACAGGCCAAAAAACTCAAGAACTATTCTTGAATTTATAAGAGAAATGAAGATATGAGCAAATTACTGCCTCAAGGCTGAGCAGACAGACAAATCTAGGGAGTCACTGGTCTCCAAAGTAGGGAGTCTTGGACAGTTACTGGCCATGGGAGCCACTTCTGCAATATAGAAACCTGAATTCTGAAAGATGAATTGCTGGAGGCTAAATGTGAACACAGCTGAGAAATAAAACTCACGGAGGCCTATTCATGGAGACTGTGCCAACTCCTTGATAAGTTTTATTTGCAAGAGCTCAAACTAGTATTCACATTAAATATTGGAGAAAAAATTCTTTCGTGCTTCCTACCATGGAAGGGGACAGGAATGATTTTAAATATGCCTGAGCATTCTGTTCTTTTTAATATAGTTTACTCTAACTAGAGCTAAACCTGATCGAGTTTTATCAGAGTCTAATTTACCTGGGGCCAGAGCTACACTCCATCTATAGCATCATTTATTTAAAAGTTTTCTTTAAATTAGGCATGCTGATGCACAACTATAATCCCAGTATGCTGGAATGGAAGTTTGAACTCATCCTGAAAAACGTAGTCACTTACGGAGATCCTGTTTCAACATAAATAAAAGCTGTGGGTTAGGGAGCTCAACGTGAAGGCCTTAAGTTCAAACTCCAGCACTGTCAAAAAATTCATTCTTATTGATTCATTTTTCTTAGATTTATTATAGTAAAACTTTAATCATGTCTATAAATATATAACAACTTTAAATAATAATTTAAGAATAATTTTTAAAAAGTAATACTAGCATATTATAACTTCTCTGTGGCAAAGCTTTTGGGATTCAGACCTGATTTCTCTTTATGAACAATAAAAATTTCAAATGGAAAGGTTTTAGGGATAAACTAGCACACTGAA
Source organism: Cavia porcellus (assembly GCF_034190915.1). NCBI lineage: Eukaryota > Metazoa > Chordata > Mammalia > Rodentia > Caviidae > Cavia > Cavia porcellus. The sequence continues at coordinate 73,186,423 of NW_026947494.1, read as the reverse complement.
ATTTTCCCTGTGTAATGAGAAAGATTAAAAGAGAATTGCTAAGGGAATTACTTTTCACTACGTGGTTCAAATAAGCTTACAGGAGTGGATTATGTTTCACGGTCTTGGAAACACTGCCATGGGTATTCACTGAGAGTTGCTTCGTCTCTAATGTTCTCTCCTCAATCTGTGGCTCAAGGGAAGGGGAAGAAAATAAAATGAAACGTTCTCAGAAGATAGGATTTATCATCCTTCCTAACCCCAGTTCTGTCACATGTTACCTCTGCTTCAAACAGAGGCAATAAACCTAGGAACCCGAGGAAAGAGTTGTACCCTTGAAGACAGTGTGTCCTGTAAAGTACAACTAGATTCTAAATCCAAAATTCAGTGTCAAGAACTCAGTGTCAGACCAAACACATGATGGCCTATAGAGAATTTTCCATCAGGCTAGGTAAATTAATATATATTTGTGGTTGTCTGAAGTTAATCTTCCTTATATGAAGACTTATTTTCTTTATTTCACTCTTTATTGACCTCTTAAGGTCAAAATATCAAAACCACTTACCCAGCTAAGTGGGCAGAACTTTTCATCTTCAAACGCACTTTAACATTTATAAATACAACTCACCGTCTACTAAATCTGCCACAATTCATCTTGATCATCACTCAGCCCTGTCTCAGGGAGCTGGAAAAGTCAAACTCCCTCATGCCAACGCTGTCTCAGGCAAACCCTTATTAAAGTCCTCTACTGAATTCGAGAAGCTGTCTATTTGGTACTGTCTATTTGGTACACCAACAAAGAACTATATTCTATAATTTTTATTAAGCAGCGTTTTAGAGAAATCTTATTTAATTTATTTAAATCACAAAACATATATTAAATTCAGGTAGAAACACAATTGTGAATAAGAAATTTCTGTCATAGGAAACAATTTTGTCTCTATTAAATGATGATAAATATAAGAACAGTTCGGTCTTTGCCATTTAAGTCCTGATCTGCTTATTGTTTAAGAATTAACTTATTTTGAAAATTCTATATTAAGACTTGTTATTTTCCAAATATGATACATAAACCACTTAACATTTTAAAATCAAACTGTTCCAAAAGCAAATAAGCTCTAGAATTATCATTTAATTTAAAGCCTGTTCCTACTACTAAAGTGATCCTTCATGTAGGATTGAATATCCGCTTTGTCTTACTTTGCTATCACAGCCAGGGTATAAGTCAGTGGCACAGTGCCTGCCTGGCAAGCATGAGGTCATGAGTTCAATTCCCAGTATACAAATTTTTGAATAATTGATTTGCTCTTGCTAGTTTGTTTTCTCAAATGTTAGAACTTAATTGCAATGAATTTCAAAGGTGCTAAAATACAGGGGAATATAATGACATGACAGAGGAGAAAGAACTTAAAAATATAATAGACAAATATATTTTGTCCAGGAGAGACTTCTTATGAGAACTGTGAGAGGAGACCATATATTTTAAAGAAAACCCTTATGGAAAGAATTTTGAGAAGTGACTCATGGCAAAGGAGGCTGAGCATAGAGACTAAGGCATCCCTGTGTGTTAATCTGTGTTACTTACCTTTTTTTCAATTTGTCCAGCTGTTGTGACAATCAAATGAAGTAATATGCATGAATATGTTCTGTAAATTGTAAAGCACATCTCAGATCTATGATTTTTACTTTTATCATCACTCTCAGTTGATGTTATCTTCTCTACCAAACACAAAAAGAACTTCTACAGTTATTGAAAGGTGGCAGATTTGAGCTCTGCGTACAGATTTGAACTTAGCTCTACTTGTATAACAAACATCTGCTACCTGTAGCCAAATCATCTGCTTTAGGTTTTCCAAGAAACTAAAAACTCCAAATCTGTAGCATCCAGAAGAAACCACATCAGGATTTCCAAGAGAGTTGGGACTTTGAGAGCTTTGATCTCTAGGAATGCAGGGAAGAAAGTTCAGCTGTTAACAGCTTATTTGTGCAAAACAGAACATCAAGATTCTGCAAATAAATGAGATACCTTTTCCCCATAATCTCCTTTATATGAATCCAAGAGTGTCCTTCAAGTGTTTATATTATTAGTATTCATAGCTGTGCTAAATGATATGGCCTGTAAATTTTAAATTATCAAAGTAAATAAAAAGTACCCCTTCACTGGAAATATATTTCACACAGTTTATTTTTAAATTTACTAATTTGTTTTCAAAAAAGCAGTAAGCCTTCCTCACATATCATTGGTGTAATTTAAAAGGGACTTTTTAATGAGTATTATGTCATATTTTGTCACATTCAAATAGTCTGCATAATTTCCAATTAGAATTGAATTTATAATGTTTATGGATATTAAGGAAGTGTAAACTAATTAGCATAATCACTCAAATTGTCCCTCAAATTAGAAATTATTCTGTAATATGTGGAAGCTAAAACAGAATCATCATCCTGAATATAAATGCATGGTTACTAACGGTTGGGGAGCGGTGGGGAGGAGTGAATAAAGCGAGGCTGGGTAACAATTTTCAAAACACACTTGGATAGAAGAATTCAGTTCTCCTGAGCCTCAGCACTGTGGAATGAGTACATTTCACTGCCCTGTCACATACTTTAGGAAGATTGAGAAGAAAAGGTTTCAGTCTCCATACACAAAGAAAGATGAGAGGGAGATGCTAATTACCCTTATTCAATCAGTGCGTGCTGTGTGTTGAAATATCACACTGAACCCTACTAATATGCACAATTAAAATAAGTAAATAGAATAAAACAAGATAAAGTAAAGTTTAGAATATATAAAAATTTAAGCCTTGATAAGAGTTTTCATTCTTTTTTAACTAAAAACAAGATAGACCTATATTAGATCTATATTAGATATGAAGCAGTTCAGACCAGTGAGGTTCTGGAAACCAATCAAAACAAAGCAAACATTCATCTTTATTTATTTAGTTATAATAATCTAGCAATTAGCATCCAAAGAACCTCTCTGGGACCCAGAATCCAGACACCTGGAAAGTAACAACTTAGAAAACAGAAAGTAAGAAATAGATCTCTGGAAAATGAGAGGAAACTGACAGGAAAATTCGAGGCTACAGATGAGTTGGAGGAATGGACCACAAGGCAGGGAAAGAAGGAAGGATCTGGAGCATTACCCAAACGCCACTCAAGGAACTTGTCTTCTCAGTCACTAGGTAAGCCATGTTCAGGAGTTCCAGAGAGAGACAATGACCTGGGAAAGCACTGCTGGCCTCAAGCAAAGCCTGTGGGTTCTGTAAACTACAAAACCACTGTGGGGTTTTACTTTGAAATGATCCCTTCCACACAGCAGGCAACAGAAGAAGGACTTTAGTGCAATGTCTAGTATGTTGTCAGAGTATTTAACCAGGCACCATCTCAGGAAGGGATGGGTTATTTAATGTTAAGCATCAAAGCATCTAAAAAACAACTTTACATGAGGCTCCCAGTGTCATACTTCCGTGGTGAATGGGTGTGGGTGGGAGATGGCCATGAAGGCTGTCATGGAGTGGGTATCGAGACACAGATTACTTTAGAAGTTTAAGCTCGGGCCTAGAAGGACACAGGGCCTTACATTCTGTATTGACAAGTCCAGTATGCATGCCTTTCAAAGTTAACTGGGTCTCAAAACCAGCTGAATACCATTAAGCACAAAAATCTGACATTAAGTACAAATGTCGCTTGAGCCCTTTCCCTGCTGGCTATATCCAGTACACATTAGAGGTCTGATTGCTTTTCCCATCCACCAGGGTAACTAAACATACTTCACTTTGGAAGGTGAGAAAGCAATGGGACCTCTGGTCTGTGCTGGGTGTCTCTAGCAGGGAAAGGGCTTAAGCAGACCTTTGTGACGATCATTGAGCACTCAGACATACCTTTGCTGGGATGGTTACCACGTCCTGAGTGATGCACATGGGATTCTAGAACAGAGGGGCACCTTACAACCCACAGACAGTTATATAAAACCCTGAATTGTGGGACTCAAAACTTCAGATCCTGAAAGAAAAATACTCATTCAAAAATTTTCTTTTCAGTTTTTTTTTTTTTTGCGGGGGGTGGGGGGCTAAGAAATTTTCTGTTTTCGTTGTTCTTATCTTCTTTCTTTTATTTCTATTTAATTTCTGTCTTTTTCATCTTCACTTTTTAAATTCTTTTTGTTACCTTTATTTAATTCTATTAATTTCTTTTTCTCTCCTAATGAGACTCTGTCTCTCTTTTCTCCTCCTTAATCATCTTCCAGTGCTTGATTTTCAATTTTTCACTCTTCCATTTCCCATTTCATCTATCTTTAACAGTAATCTTTATGAAGCTGGCTAACTTTGTGATATTCCTGTTGGCTTCTATTGTTACTGGCAGTGTGGTTGTTGTATTTGGAGACTATTACCATATATCAATATCCAGTTTGTGTTAGCATTCATGATATAGTTATAGATACATTTTACATGTTTAAAGGTGGCATATTATTAGTTCTTATGGCATGTTAATGTCCAATTTGTTTTTGATGCCATTATTGCTAATGATCTAGTGGCTGTTGCAAGGCGGCATAGTGTTGCTGTTAATAGACTCTTCTGTACTCCAATATCCACAGTTCCTTTGTGATTGCTGTCCATTCCCAGAGAACTAGGTGTTAAGTCAGTCCTGCTGCATTCTTGCCTTCCAAATTAACAGAGATTGTTGAAGTTGATACAGAGGGAAAGCCTATAGATATTTATACCCAGAGAGCATCATGGAGAAGCAGATAGTAACTGAAGAGATCTACATCCTAGCAACAAAGCTTTTCCTTTGTAAGTGCCCATATACTTCAACACAACACAAAACAAAACAAAACCAATATTGAAGACAAAGTAAGAAAATGTCCCAAACTCCTAACTTTCTCAAAGCTGATCTATAAACCAGAGAGAAGAAAGGGATAAAACTGAGACGCCACACAGTTGAATTATTCAAAAGGATAACAGAAGAGATTTTTTTAAAAAAATCAGTGAGGTGTTTGGTAAGCTCATTACTTGTACTCTGAGTAACAATTTGTCCATCTTTTTAAGATCTTGATACACAGTATATTTTTGTCATTCTCTAATTATTTTGTTATGTAATTTTGTGGGTTTTTTATAGCAGAATGCTTTTGTGTTTTTTAATATCTACCTGTATTATATTAAAATAAAAAGAAGTCATAACTAAACAGATAGTGAACTTAATAAATAACAGTCAGTGAGCTTATGAAAGATGCTAGTGTAAAGTTAGGTGAGCTAAACAAAGCAATATGAAATATCAATGACAGATTAGTAAAGAATTAGAGTCCATGAAAAGTTATCAAACAATCATGAGATTAAAAATTTTACTGAAAACATAGGCAGCAGAAGTGACCAATGTGATAACAGGGTGTCATTTAATCCAGATGCAAAACAGGGCTGTTATTGAAGGCTCATTATATAGAGATATTTTTAAAGCAGGAGAACATGCAAAAATGGATCTGAAACCTGCTAGATCACACAAAAAAGACTAACCTTAAATTAATTGGAATTAATGAATAGTTAGAAGATGGCACAAATAGCTTTTAAAGTCTATATGTAGAAGCAATAGTAGAAATTTTGCAATATAGGAAAAGAATTAAACATACAATTAGGCATTTAGAACCCAAAAAAAAATCAGAATCAAAAAGAACTTTGTCATGATACATCATAGTCAATATCCTCAGAGTCCAACACAGGGAAATATTCTAAACACAGTCAGAGTGAAGCAATGAATCACTTTTGAAGATAAACGTATTGGAATTAAAATAGACTTGTCAACACAAACAGTAAAGTCCAGGAGAGCTTGGAGTGGTGTTTCAAACTCTAAAATAATCAAGTTCTATGTATCCTACAAAGCTAACTTTCAAAATTGGTAGACAAATAAGGTATTTCTGTGAAAAGAAATACCGTACCATAAGAAATTCATGACCACCAAACCATCACTAGAAAATGTTGTCAAGGATACATTAGAAAGAGACTGTGAAACTAGCAATGCCAAGAAGTCTGACACAATCAATGCACCAGCCAGGGTGAGCAGTTAAGAAGAAAACAAAAAAGAAATCAGCAATAGGAAAACAATGTGATAAGGAGAAAATGTTAATAGCACATTTATTCTACATAGAAATTCATAGACTAAAAATCAAAGGATGGGAAAGAAAATGGGTAGAAGCACTCACCTATTTTCAACATGAATTTCAAGCCAAAACTGATCAGAAAGCTAAAGAAGGTCATTGCACAGGGGTTATAGGAGCAATTCAATATGAAGACATAACAATTATAAATATATATGCACCAAACACTGGCATACACAACTTCTAAAAAACACTACTAGACACAAAAGATCAGATAAGCACCACCAACAAAAGCCTTTTAGTATTTCAACTCTTTCTGGGTATGGAAGGACAAACAGACTCACATGGAAGAGAGCAGAGGAACGAAGGGGGCTGGCTGCTTTATAACAGCCCACTCTTCAGGTCCTCATGTGACTTTTGTAATGAAGTTAGTTCATTATATAGGTCTCTAAAAAACTGTACTGATCCATGAGCCAGAGACCCTTGAGAAAAGTTCTCATTTGGGGTTCTATGAATACATGAGCATTAGTCTTTGCTCTAGTTACATCTGTGAAGCCTTACAAACCTCACTTTCAGAGTCTGTATTCTTTGGTGTAGCCAGTATTACTATTATTGTCATTAGTGCCAGGCATTGTGCACACTTTATGTACAGTTTCTCATTTCTTCCATGCGCTGAAAGCTCTGTGTTTTGTTGCACAAGATAAAGCAACCAGCAACTCAGCATGCTGAGCACGAGGCCCAGGAACTCGGGTTGCTTCCAGGCCTGAATCTTTCTCTATATGCTTTTGTAAATGTGCTCTTAAAATCAGATGTGTTTCACTTTCTACAGGGAGAGACATCGAAAGTGATATTATTAATTGTTATGCTCTTAAATTGTTTCTTAGAAAAATTTTCTGTCATGATGGAAACGATGTAAAAATCTAATAAGAAAGCTATGTGTCACTATTCCCTTAATGTATGACCTCAGGGCAGAAGCCCCTTCCTTTGTCTGGAGGAGTGAATATTTCTGCAAGCAGGGAGGGATCCCAGGTTCCTGAGGCACCTCGGCCTGTGCCCAGCCGCGCCTAGCCATCGGTGTGCAGAGGAGGAGCTGGGCGGATCCAGAGTGCCTGAAGAAGCCCCTTCCTTTGTCTGGAGGAGTGAATATTTCTTCAAGCAGGGAGGGATCCCAGGTTCCTGAGGCACCTCGGCCTGTGCCCAGCCGCGCCTAGCTATCGGTGTGCAGATGAGGAGCTGGGTGGAGCCGGAGTGCCTGCAGAAGGCCCTTCCTTTGTCTGGAGGACTGTGGATATCTCTGCAAGCAGGGAGGGATCACAGGCTCCTGAGGCACACTGGCCTGTGGTGAGTACCCTAACCCGGCTGCGATTCAAGAGCTGTGGATCTACCAAGGGGCAGGTGGGTGCACAGTGTCCCTGAGGCCCAGCTTGTCTGGAACCGCAGAGTTCTGAACAAGCAGAGGAGGGCCATTGGTTCTGCAGGCCCAATGGCCTGGGGTAGAGTGGTGCCAGAGTCTCAGTAGCTCCAAACATAGAAGGGGATTTTCAACAGATCCGGAGGAGGCTTTTAAATAACACTTGAAACACAGAAATATAGGAAAATGACAAAACGAAAGAGCAAATTACAACCTCAAACCTCCAGCCCATCTCATGAAACCCTAGGAGGAATGTATTTAGAAGAAAATATATCCCATCCTCCTCATATATCAGACACAATAGCTACTGAAGTTGACAAGCAACTCCAGGAAGCTTTAAAGAAATTCAAACTCGAAATAATCTCCCAGATAAAAGAAGAAATGATAAAAGAAATGAAAGCAATTTGAAATATATCTAAAGAAAACACAGATAAAAAATTGGAGGAACTAAACAAAAAGATAGAATCCCTAGATGAGCAATATAAGAAACAAACAGAATACATAATGCAGATGCACAGAGATATACAGGAAATAAAAAACTCCACTGAAAGTTGTAAAAACCGCCTTAATGAAAGTGAAGATAGAATTTCAGACCTTGAAGACAGGATTGCAGCTAGTGAACAGGAAAGGAAAGATCTTTTAAAAATAATAAGGAATCAGGAAACAACAATTCAACAACTGCAAGATGATGCAAAGAAGAATAACATAAGAATGATAGGGATTAATGAAAAAGAAGGAGACAACATAAAGGATATCAAGAGGATATTTAGAGAAGCAATAGCTGAAAACTTCCCAAGCATGAGATCAGAAACTGACATCAGGATCAGTGAAGCATATAGAACTCCAAACAGTCATAACCAAAATAAAACTACACCCAGACATATAATAATCACAATCCCAGAAATCCAACACAAGAATAGATTATTAAAAGCTGTCAGAGAGAAAAGACAGATCACTTATAAAGGAAAACCTATCAGAATCACAGCAGACTTCTCAGCACAAACGATAAAGTCAAGAAGAGCATGGAGTGAAGTATTCCAGATCCTAAAGCAAAATGATTTCCAACCAAGACTGATATATCCTGCAAAACTATCATTCAAAATAGATAGTGCAATACGATACTTCCATGACAAAGAACAGCTGAAGAACTTCATGAACACCAAACCGACCCTGCAAAAAATATTGAAAGACAGTTTAGATACACAAAGGAAAAAACCACTAAGCAAAGCAAATAATTAAACAGAACAGAAAGATAAAGATGCAACAGCAGAGAGATAAGATTCCTACAATTAACCAACATTTAACAGTAATAACCATTAATGTAAATGGTCTCAATGCACCAACCAAAAGAAATAGACTAGCAGAATGGATCAAGAAACAAAATCCAACCATATGCTGTTTACAGGAAACCCATCTAACCCAGAAGGATACTCACAGACTGAAAATCAAAGGATGGAAAACAATTCTTCATGCAGCAGGAATCCAAAAAAAGGCAGGAGTAGCCATTCTGTTTGCAGACAACGTGAACTTTAAACCAACAATGACCATAAAGGATAAAGAAGGTCACTACATACTCGTAAGGGGAAAACTCCAAGAGGAAGAGATAACTATCTTAAATATATACGCACCAAACTCCAGAGTGCCCAGTTATATAAAACAATTATTAACAGAAATGAAAACTCAAATTATCAGTAACACAATTGTAACAGGAGACCTTAATACGCCATTGACACCAAGGGACAGATCGACCAGACAGAAAATGAGTAAAGAAATAACAGAACTGAATCACACCTGTGAACAAATGGGTTTGATAGACATATACAGAATGTTCCACCCAACAACATCAGAATACACATTCTTCTCAGCAGTACATGGATCATTTTCGAAAATAGACCATATATTAGCTCATAGAACATATTTAAACAAGTGCAAAAGAGCTGAAATCATCCCTTGCATGTTATCGGATCACAGTGCTCTGAAATTAGAAATTAACAATAAAAGATACTGCAAAAATCCCACAAACACATGGAAACTGAATAACACACTCTTGAGTAATCAGTGGGTCACAGAAGAAATTAAAGAAGAAATCAAACAATACCTAAAAGAAAATGAAAATGCAGATACAACTTACCGGAATCTGTGGGATGCAATGAAAGCCGTCCTGAGAGGAAAATTTATTGCACTGAGTTCCCACATCAGAAAAACAGAACGAATACAAATAAATAACTTGATGCTACACCTCAAACAGCTAGAAAAAGAAGAGCAAGTCAAGCCCAAAGCCAAAAGAAGAGAGGAAATTATAAAAATCAGAGCAGAAATCAATGCAATAGAGACTAAGAAAACAATCCAAAGGATCAACAAAGCAAAGAGTTGGTTCTTTGAAAGAAAAAATAAAATCGATAAGCCCCTAGCCAACCTTATTAAAAAAAGGGAAGAAAAAGCTCAAATTCATGCAATAAGAAATGAAAAAGGAGAAGTCACTACAGACCCAATAGAAATACAGAAGATCATCAACACCTATTTCGAAAACCTCTACTCTCAAAAGTTTGATAACACAGAATAGACAGATTCTTAGAAGCATATGAAGTGCCAAAGCTAGATCAAGAGGATGTAAAATTGTTGAATAACCCAATCTCTGTTACTGAAATTGAAAATGTAATTAAGTCCTTACCCACCAAGAAGAGCCCAGGCCCAGATGGATTCACTGCAGAATTCTACAAGAAATACAAAGAAGACCTAATGCCGACACTCCTCAAACTATGCAATGAAATTGAAAAGGAAGAAATCCTTCCTAAGTCATTCCTGGAAGCAAATATCACTCTAGTACCAAAACCTGAGAAAGACCCAACTAAAAAAGAGAACTATAGACCGATCTCCCTAATGAACACAGATGCAAAAATCCTCAATAAAATATTGGCAAATAGGATCCAGCAAATCATCAAGAAGATTATACACCATGACCAAGTGGGATTCATCCCAGGAATGCAAGGATGGTTCAACATACGCAAATCAATAAATGTAATCCACCATATCAATAAAGCCAAAAATAAGAATCACATGATCATTTCTATAGATGCAGAAAAAGCCTTCGATAAGGTCCAACATTTATTCATGATAAAAACTCTAAAGAAAATTGGAATAGATGGTCTTTACCTCAATATAATAAAGGCCATTTATGACAAACCAACAGCCAGCATCATAGTAAATGGCCAAAAATTGAAAGCCTTTACTTTAAAATCAGGCACAAGACAAGGATGTCCTTTATCACCACTCCTATTTAATATAGTACTGGAAGTACTAGCCAGAGCAATTAGGCAAGAAAGAGAAATGAAATGGGTAAAGATAGGAAAAGAAGAAGTTAAGTTGTCATTGTTTGCAGATGACATGATACTTTACATAGAAGACCCCCTAAGCTCCATTGAAAGACTCTTAGATACAATAAATAAATTCAGTAATGTGGCTGGATGCAAAATCAATACTCAGAAATCAATAGCATTCCTATACACAAACAACAAAATCACAGAGAGGGAAATAAGGGAAACTGGACTATTCACATTAGCAAGCAAAAAAATGAAATATTTAGGAATTACTCTTATGAAAGAAGTGAAAGACTTATACAGTGAAAATTATAATACACTGAAAAAGGAAATTGAAGATGATCTCAGAAAATGGAAAGACATCCCTTGCTCATGGATAGGAAGAACAAACATTGTGAAGATGGCCATTCTCCCAAAACTCTTATACAGATTCAATGCAATCCCAATAGAAATACCATCAACATACCTTATAGATCTAGAGAAATCACTCTTAAATTTCATCTGGAACCAGAAGAGACCTAGAATCGCAAAAGCAATTCTAAGCAGCAAAGACAAAGCAGGAGGCATCACAATCCCTGACTTGAAATTATACTACAAAGCAACAGTAGTAAAATCAACATGGTATTGGAATCAAAACAGAGGCAAAGATCAATGGAATAGATTAGAAGATACAACCACAACTACAAACACACTCAACCACCTTATCTTTGATAAAGGAGCCAAGCAGGTTCACTGGAAGAACGACAGTCTCTTTAATAAATGGTGCTGGAAAAACTGGCTCTCCATTTGCCGAAAACTAAAGCTAGACCCATGTCTATCACCATGTACTAAATTAAAATCTAAATGGGTCAAAGATCTGAATATTAAAACAGAAACGCTAAATCTATTGGAAGACAAATTGGGTAGAAACCTTGGAGACATAGGAGTAGGTAGAGAATTCATGAACAGGACTCAAACTGCACGGGAAATACTTCCCAGAATCAATAACTGGGACCACTTCTTATGAAAAAGTTTTTGCATGTCAAAAGAAATCTCCAGCATAGTGAAAAGAAAACCCACAAACTGGGAAAAGATTTTAGTGAACTCTCTCTCAGACAAGGGACTCTTGTCTAAAACATATAAAGAATTAAAAAAAACTCAGACCTCCAAAATTCAAAGATCCAATCCAAAAATGGGCATCTGAGATGAATACGCAATTCTCAGATGAAGAAATGCAAATGGCAAATAAATACATGAAAAAATGCTCATCATCATTGGTCATTAGAGAAATGCAAATTATAACCACACTGAGATACCATCTCACTCCTGAAAGAATGGCCAGGATCAAGAAAACCAACAACAACAAATGCTGGAGAGGCTGTGGGGAAAAAAGGAACTCTCCTGCACTGTTGGTGGGAGTGTAGACTGGTACAGCCTTTGTGGAGGTCTGTCTGGAGGTTTCTCAAAAAGTTGAGACTGGAAATCCCATTTATTCCAGCTATTCCACTTCTAGGCATATTCCCAGAAGAACTGAAAGCATCATACCACAGGGATATATGTGCACCTATGTTTATAGCAGCACAATTTGTAATCGCCAGATCTTGGAAACAACCCAAGTGTCCATCAACTGAGGAATGGATAAAATCGTCGTGGTATTTCTATATAATGGAGTATTATTCAGCTATAAAGAAGGATCACATTGAGATATTTATCAATAAATGGGCACAGCTTGAGACCATACTCATAAGTGAAATAAATCAATCTCACATGTATGAATACCGAATAGTTTCCCTAATGTAAGTAATGATTCAAATATATAAAAATATGTGATAATCATGATTCCCCATTATGTGGCCTTGAAGCCTTATAAAATTTTCACTTATTAATTAGAAAGGCTTTATTCTGGGCTTCTTGATATGGAAATATTTGAAGCTATAGTATATGAAGTTTTATCCAAATATTTTAAGGAAAAAGACAGACACTATGGTAACTACTATTCTTTAAAAAAATTATTTAGCTATTTCTTATGTTTATTTTAATTAAGGGAAAAATTTAAAAAATTAGGATATATAGTAGTAACTCTTTTCGATCTCCTATTAAGTTGTTTTGAAGTCCTGTAATACTCCCACAATCTTGTTTTGACTGATTAGACTCTGTTCCATTCTGTGCAATAGTAGCAAGTCTGAGGGTATAGGCAACTAATTTGAAGGCAATAAGATTCACAAAGATGCCCATTCTGGTTTGACTATTGTCTCCTTTGGAAGTCCTGTAATGTTCACAATGCCTAAGTTTTATTGGTCTTGTTCTCCACTGTTTTGTCCAACTTTATAATATCTAATGAGATAGACAATTCCTTTTAAGGAAACAAGAGACAACGTTGATAACCATTGTTAATAACCTTGTACTCTGTTCTATATCATGTGCTATGTCTATCCTTGGTTTTGACTTACAGCTTTGTTTTGCCATATTTGACTTTACTCTCTCCCCCCCCCAAAAAAAGTAATAAGAACTAAGGAATAATAAAATCCAAAATGTGTAAATTTTGTTGTAAAAAAGAGAGGGAGGAAAAAAAAAGAGTTCTAACGGATTTAACAGCAAGTGTGTTTAGGGGTGTTAAATAGCTGACTATATTAATGTTTTTGGATCATTGAACACAGCTGTTTGCAGTCTCTGTTTGAATGTCTACTTTGTATTCTTTGATAGTGTGATTTGAGCAAATATTTCCAAGATGATAATATGTAATCTATTAACAGGTGATTTCTTACTGTTATGTTTTTTTTTTGTAGTTCTGTATTATGTGTAACCTTACACTGCTTTGTTTTGTTTTGTGTTTTTCTCTTTTTCCTCTTAAATAAAAAAAAATGTATGACCTCAGGATGCCATTCAATGTCCCCAGGCATTAGGTTTCTATCACTATCTGCTTGAGTCTCTAATCATGTACTTCTCTAATTTTTGTGGCTTTCTAAGACAAGAAGGCCTATGTTCTATCCATTCATCAGTTTTATTGTAATTATTTTTATTGTAAGTTATCACCACAGTCAGCAATGTAGCCTCCATCAACCACAGGAAAGAGTCACCAAATAAGGCTCCCTAAAACTTTTGCCCCCTGGAGTCTCCTATGACCAGTCTTCTGCCACACTTAGCCACTCTCAGGTCCTAGACGTTTCTAACCCACTCTCTCTGGGCTGCTACTCAGCATCATTCTCCTACCAAGACTTCCTTCACTCTTGTCTTATTACTTTGGCTCTATCTTCTTCTACCTCTACCCTACACAGCAAGTAGAATTCACCCTGTACACTGCCCCTCTGAATTGTAACTGAGTCCTTTACTGGGTCCAATTTCTTAAGACCAGGTATTAGATCTTCTTCTCACAGTAACTGCAGTGATCAGCACATCGGTTTCATAACAGAACCTCAAGGGATACAAGAGCAGATGGATGAATGAACCAGGGGAACACCACCTCCTCCTGATCACGCCTGTGGCCAGAAGCTGTTCATCGGTGGTCAGATATCTATAGCATGAGTCCCAGTAGATAAACCTTTATAAAACATTTCCTTTTTAAAAACCTGCATGCTTCAACTTGCTCCTAATAACACAATGATCCCTTACATTATGTCCCTTATGTAATCCTCACTCTTGAGGTAGTGTTGTAGCTTAGATCTGGTGTATCACACACTTAGAATTTGGGGGCATCATTGCATCATGGGAGCACTATACTCATCAAGGGATTCATGTGAGGGATTCACGTCTAGTGTGCTGTTAGGAGGTGGGACCTCGATGGCGGTGGTTTGGGGAGGATGTCCTAGGAGGGTGATTTCCTTTCTCATGTCCTGTGTTTCTCTCTGTGTCCTTGCTGCCATGAGATGAATACCTACCTTCCATGGGATAGTTGACTGTGCACGTACTGACCAAATGACACCATAAGCCAAATTAAGCTTGTCCTCCTTTAAGATGTAGGTATTTTCATGTAGAGGCTTATACATGTGTAGAACTTCTAAACATTTTACAAGAATAGATTATATTATGGGTGATAAAATGAATAACTACTTTGAAGAAAAAGAGACATTATGGTATCCACTGCTGATTCCATTTCATCATGCTGTGAAATCCAGTAATGCTTTTATTCTTTGTTCAAAGTGGTTTTGGTGTGTTTTGTATTGTTTAATTTCAACATACATGAAGGTGTGGGCACAGCTGTTTTGAAGAGAACGAGAGAGCAGCCATTGTTGATTCCGTATTGTCTGTCTTTCATCACTCTGTTTTGATCAGTTTAATACTATTTTGTTTTGTATGACTTCATTGTGTGTGAAGATATGGAAGAAATATTAGATATTAGAAGAAAACAAGAGGCATCACGGTAGCCACTGTAGATGTGCTGTTGTCTTGCTTTGAAATCTATGTCACATTGTTTCCTTCTGATCTGTTTTGTTATGTTTAGTTTTACCCTCTTAAAAATAAAAAAAGATGTAGATATCTTGTCTCAGGGATGGGAAAGCTGACTAAGATGATGATGTATTTTAATCTACAAAAGGAGAGACAATTCTCTAAATTGTCTCTCTATTTAAGTCTCTGAAAGTGTCTATCTCTTCTGTAATGGGATGACACCAACTTAGAAAAGTGAGCAACTATTAAGTATAGGCATGATGACTTTGGCAACAGTCAATAACCCCTCATAGGTCATCAGACTATGTGTACTGTCATGGCATCTGTAACAGCTAGGAATTCCTGAGATATATATATATATATATATATATATATATATTTATATATAGTCTGAAATGTGTACATTCTTTTATTTATTTCTTCTCTTTTATAGTGCTATATACTCACTAGTCAGTTTTGTTTTGGAAATTTAGATATATTAGGGAACAAAGGGGAAGAAACTTCTGTCTTCAGGATACTGCATCACAGAAAAAGAAAGACAATGAAAAAAATAAATGAACAAAGATGGCATTATACTGGATCAATTAAGTGACAGCGGAAAATAAAACAGGGGTGACAGACAAGGAAAGCCTCTTGAAAAATGGGACATTTCAGAAGTGGCACAAAGCCATTGAAGGAGAGAGCCATAGATTGTCTTAAAATGAGCCTTCCAGGCAGAAGGAGAAGCACTTGCAAAGGCCCTGAGGCAGAAAGCAGAGTGAGACACTAAAGGAATAGCAAGAAGACCGGCTGGAGAAGAATTCTGAATGACTAGATGAGGAGATAGCGAAGGGGGCAGGAGGTGGTACTGGGAGCCCAGGCCATGCACATCTGTCAGCCAGGAAGGAACTGTGGCTTCCTTTCCCTGTGAAGCTCCTGAGAGGTTTGCACTGTCAGGAGCTTACTTCACTTTAGTAGGTATATTTTCCCTGCAGCATTAACTGTAGGCAAGAACAGCATAGAAAAGCAGGTTAGAAGGCATCTGAATGCTTAGAGCAAGGCGGCAGTGGGGAGGTGTTGAAATGCAGTTAGACTCTGACTGCATGTGGAAAGACAGGACGTGGAATCCAGGTTTTAGGCCTGAGATACTTGGGTTGTCTTTAACCAAGGTGCAAATACTGCAGGAAGCTAGGTTGTGGAGAGGATGGAGAGAATGGGGACGAGATCAGGAAGCAAAGGTATAGGAATGGAAGTCTGAACCTTTGGGCAGTCAGCTGCATAAGGGAAATATGATGCGTGTCATATTTATTCCTCAGATGTCAAAACAGTCCTAACTCAGTGGCTGGGAGACCAATGGCATTGCTGGGCCTGGGGCTCAGGTGTGCAGGCAGTATGCGTGTGGATGCTTCTACCATGAATTTTTACTTCCAGTAATGAGTCCTGTCTGTTTCCCATCCTTAAAAGACTGACTTCACTAAAGGTATTTTAAAATATGTACCAAGCTAGCATCTAGATATTATAGGGCTTTAGAACAATAACAGCTCCTGTGTGAACCAGTGTGCTCAGGTACCAGCCAGGGTCAGATTTAACACTAAGAGGTGCTGGATGGCAACATATTCACCAGCCGTCAGAAAAGTGAGGAGGCCAGAGCCTGTAGAAACTCTGGCTTTGTTCCTCCGGGCCAATTTGCTGTGTTCTGAGCTTATTTTTTTTTTTTTTTATCAACTTTGAGGTGTAGTTAGTGTTTAAACTCTGTCTGGTTGTATGATTGTTGTTTTGCTTTCTGCTTTAAAAGTGATACTTTTGTTTCAAGGCAGCATGGTTGGCCTTGGCCCTAAGGGCACCGACAGGCAGTGAACACACCTGTCCCCTTTTTCATTCGCTCAGTGCAGGTGGCTGGCTCTGCTGGGGCAGACAAGCTAGTGAGGTTACACCACAGGGAAGGCGGTGGGAGCCTGGAAGGCTGGGATTCGCTGTAGGAAGTTGTCTCTTGGAGAACAGCACTGACCTGTCTCTGGTGAATTGTTTTCTTCCTCAAGACTCACCAGAGAGGCTGTCCTTTGAAATAAGAGTGTTCTAATTCTCATAATGATCAGGAATTTCTAAGATTTCATTTTGTCATTACCTCCTCGTTTAGCATCTTTCCCACTCCTTTTGTTCACCCATCAGAAATTGCCTTATTTTTGTTGTCTTTTTGAGACAGGATATCGCTATGCAAGGCTGGCCTTGAGCTCATTTTGTAGCCCAGGCTGGTCTCGAACCTCCTATGATCTTCCTACCTGAGCCTACTGAGTGTTGGGATTACAAGCATGTGCCACCGTGCTTTTAGAAGATACATACGCCTGCGGCAAATCTTCTACAATCCAGAGCTACAACAAGACACAAAATATAAGAAATAGACATTTTTTTCTGAAGCATGCTTGCGTGAGAGACACTATGTGAGCGAAACCCTGTAAAGCTCTCTAATTGTGATAGTACTCAGGTCTCCAAGGCAAGTGGGGATGTCAAAGGAAACGAGAGACAGAAAGACATAAGCTTCTTTTTCACTATTTTGCTTAGAGTCTGTGATGGCATGAGACCTATCCTAGGAAAAAATGGGTAAGAGGATAGAAAGTGAATTAAAACCCACTGCGCATCTGCTATGGACCAGATATTGTAATGACGCCTTGCCCATATATTCATATTTGTTCTTTGCAGTAGATGTCAACTGTGCTCACCACTGTTTACCCAGGAGGAAATGCAGTCATCAGGTGCTAAGTGCTTCAGTAACAGAGCTCGGTACCCGTGAGCCTGTTTGATGCCTAAACCCTTTCCGCCTCACTAGGTGAACAATCCAGGATAATTGCGCCATTTAAAACATAGAAGCAACATAGAAGATAGTCACAGAGAGCTATGCTCTCATAAAAACATTAGACAGGAATGCAAGAGTATACCTGTAATAATTATTATTTGGTATTGAATACTTTTACAGATAGAATATAATTTCCATACAAATGATATAATCTCATATTCATTATTTATCCAAAGTTCCTATGAAATTAGACAAATTTTCCCCAAAATGAAAGGAACACCATATGAAGCATTTGTCTGGAGCAAAGAAACTTTTAAGGATAAAGTGGATATTCTTCTGATGAACAAACACTTCTTTTTCCTGCTCCTTTCATGATTAGAAGGAAAACTTTTAAGCTGAGAAGAAGGCAGTGGAAATGTACCTAATTAAAATTCTATTGGGCCAATTCTATTTTCTTGGTCTGATGCAAAACAAAGCATTAAATGTTGGAGTGAATCATATGTCTTCCTGGAAGTTGTGTTATATCTTCTTTTAAAAGTAAGGCAGTTCTTTACTTATGAAGCAATTTGTTTGTGTAATTGATCGACCACAGTTTTTAAAGCCTTGAAATCTGAACCACTTAATAAACTTTGTAAAGGTTTATTCATTTTAGCTGAGGAGTAGTTGTTCTCTGTTATATATTTTTAATGAATTAGTCTGGCTTCTGAATAATTCTGGATGTCTGCAGTGAATAGAATTTGTTCTGAACATTTCTGGTGACATTGTTTATGTTCCGAATGCCAACCCAAGCAATCCCTCTCTGTCTCTCTGTCTCTCTGTCTCTGTCTCTGTCTCTGTCTCTGTCACTGTCTCTCTCTCTTTCCTGTCCTCTCCATTTCATTGCCCACCTTGCCTCGCCTGCCCTCTGTATTCACCCCTGTCCCTCTCCCCACTGAAATCACTTCATGCACAGAAAGTGTTATGAGATTTCTATTCAGAGTGGCTTCTGTATTACAAGTCCTATGATAACTCAGGGTCTCAATGAACCGCTCTTTAACACCCAGCATACAACCCATCACCACTCACATCACCAAGCAGTCCCAGCTGGCCACTTACTTTTCTCTTACCCCTTCCTCTCATCAGTCAGGGCTACCATCTCTCACCTGAATAAGTGCAGTTGCCTCCTCCTCTGTCTTCCCTTCTCACATTACTCTCTTGCATTTAACTCCTTCAATTCCCAAAGTTATCATCCACAGCAGAAATACGGCTAATACATTAGTCTGTCACTGACAGAGTGCTTTCCCATAAGAAAATAATTAAAGAGTAAGTTAGCTGTTATACTGGGCACCATAATCTCAAAAGGGTGGCCAAAATGTTATTCAGAATAACAAAGTGTTACCCAGACACAGAAAGAAGGCTCTCACTTACAAAACAAACAAAAAATAAAAGGAAAAGATGCATATAGGTAATAGCATGAAGCTTTATTTTTAATGAACCAAGAGAAGCTATTTATATAAATCAAAATGTACTAAGGTGCTGGTGAGGATGTGTGGGGAAAAACTCTTCTGTATTGTTTGTGGGGTTGTAAACTGGATATCGGTAAGGAGAGTTCTTAAAATACTGAAGATAGAAGGTACATTTGCCCCAGCTGCTCCCTCTTCTAGGTGTCTTCCTGACAACTGTGTGAAAACGTCAGACACACTGTGGAGGCACCGTGTGGTTTGGAGGGAAATCGTGGTGGGAGAGGCGGGTAGAGCTCCTGAGGTCCACATCTGCTCGTGCTCCTTTCCTTTCCCCTTTCCACCTGTAAAGATCCTTTGTGCCCCGCTTACTGTGATTTCCTGTCTGCTGTGAAGTCTTTGCCGTGCCAGGCTTAGGTGGGTTAAAATGATTGAGAGCGCACCGCAGCCTTGGTGAGCCATTAGCCCATGTCGCCCTTGGGGTCTGCTGTCTGTTATCGAGTGAAGGGGTGATAATTTCCTACAGTGTTCTGTGCCTCCAATTTTAACAGCGCTGTCACTTTAGCTTCCTGTCCTTCCTTCGTGTTCCCAGTGCCCCTGGGAGCTTCAGTGCAGCGGTGTCTGTTTCTTGCAGGCCACCAAGAACTCTCAACTGGGGAAACCCATCGGTGCTTCATTCTTTGTTTCTGCTTTGTCACTTGCTTTTATGTCATCTCAAAAATTTGTCATTTTTTTGTGCTAGGAAGATTGAAAATCCTCTGCTAGCTACTGGAAATAGATGAAAGTCATCCATTTCATTATCAATCATAGTTATCTTACTGTGCTCTAGAGCATGAGGAATTACACGTCCGTCCTACTGAACCCCTAGATCCACTTACTATCCTCTCTTCAGCTTCTTCTATCTCTTCCTGGCTTCTGGAAAGCATCATTCTACTCTCTATTTACAATCAGCTGTGTTAGGGTATTTGCCTTTCTGTGTCTAGCTGATTTGATTTAACAGAATATCCTGCAATCTACCTAGTAACTGAAAATTTTATAATTAATATTTCATTACGCATATGTAACACATTTTCTTTGGACATTTCTTTGTCCATTTTTTTTTGTCCATTTGTGGATACTTGATTGATTCTGTATCTTGGCTATTGTGAATAGCATTGTAATACATACAGGAATACATATTACTAGGTAGTAAAAATTGAAGACAATATTATCTATCCTGAATGTTTTTATGGAACAAATAAAATTAGTGTAACTATTTACATGAGAAGAAAAGAAACATTCTTTGTACAGCATCTCTTAAGTAATATTTACTGAAATTTTAAAATGCATCTTAAAAATACTTCATTTAATCTTCAAACCCACATTATGAAGTAGATGACTCCATTTGAGTTCCCATGACAAAGTATAAAAAGCTGAGTAGTTTAAACAACAAATCAAATATTTCTCATAGTCTGGAGATTGGGAAGTCCCAGATCAAGGCATAGGTATATTTCATGTCTAGCGAGGGCCACTTTGTTGTTGTGGATGAGCATTGTCTTACCGTATGCCAATCCCATCGTGGGCCCCCTACCTTCACCACCTAATCACCCCACCCGCCAAAGGCCCCACCTTCTAACATCACTGCATTGGTGGTTCTGAATATCTACACATGAGTTTTGAGGGGCAATAAACCTGCAGTTCCCAGCACGAGGTGCATCCATTCTTACTCCCCGTATTTCCCTGACAGGCAGACTCAGATGGACAGAGACTGGGCCAGTGTCCACACAGCTTCCATGTGGCAGAGGCTGATTTGAATCCCCCCACTGTTTGGTGCCCATGAAAGTAGTCACAGAACCACACTGCCACCTTTTCACAAGGTTCACAGGCAAACTGGCCTGTGGCATCACCTGGGTCCGTTTCTCAGTAGCTAAACAACCAGAAAGTCATTCAGATGAGCCGAAGCTGAACATCTTTATCTGGGAACAACAGGAAGGAGTAAAGCCTTGTGCATTATCCCAGGTCTTCACTGCACCAACTCACATGGAATGTTTGCCTGCTCATTACACATGCCCAATAAAAGTTAAAGAAGTGAAGCTCTCAGTAATGTTATCCTTATTCTCTACAATCTTGGATAGACAAGTGGTACCCAGACATGAAAATCAGAGTGCCTGTGATGGGTGTGCTAGAAATGACAAGACACATATGCAACAGGAAGGAATTTTTCGGCCCTCTGCCTTTCTCCCTCTTTTCTCCAATACTAAGGGAGCCTGTAGTGCAGAGTGCAGAAGCAGTGCACTGTGACAAACTGCATGCTGAAGTTACGCCATGAGAGGCAGACAATGTCACCAGGTGAAAAGGTCTGCTTGTATTTTAGATCTACTTGCTGGAGAATGGAAAAGGCCTGTTAAGAATTTCTAATTCCCGTTTCTTCGTCAATCCAGTACCACAGTCATCAAGCCTTTGAGGACTCACAGTGCTCTATTGGCCTGGAAGTGAGACCCTGATAAGAATCCTAGAGAGTAAAAAAGATTAAAGAGGAGGAGAGGGGACCAGGAAGACAGACAGAGAAAGGAATGAAAGATCCAAACATGTAGTGAATGCTTAGCGGTTTACTCTGTGTTGTCTTTAGTACTGAACACCTGCTTTCTGTCGGGGAGTATTCAGCTTTTATATCCTGAGCAATAGGTGCCTGCAACAGGAGCTCCCCAAAACTCTTGCAGGTTTTGGTGCAACATGCATGTAATTTCAATATTCTGGGAGGCTGAGGCAGAAGCATCGTAAATTTGACACCAATCTGGGAAATTTAGCAGTTTAGTGACCTTGTCTCAAAATAAAAAGTGAAAAGAAGAAATAGAGCTCAGTGTGAGGGCCCTGGGTTCAATTCTTATTACCGTCACCACCAAAAAGAATTCCCCCCAAAACCCTAGGCTTCGGGTCTCCAGTCTTCCCTGGTCCCCCCGCCTCGTTGTTCTATCTCACTTCTCAGGGATTAAATGCATCTTGTGTGCCCCACTGGGAGAGGAGAGGACCCTGAAAGCCAAGCAGGCATTTGGTTTCCCTGAACTGCCCCACCCCTCCCTCACTCTGATGAGTTTGCTTTGTGTCCTCCCATTTAATACATTCTCAGGTCTTCTATTGAATCCTGGAACCTGGAAGTGATCCTCCATCTTCACCCCAGGCAGGAGCATCTTTGGAATTCCATGTCAAAGAATCAAGCCTCAGATGATAGGTAGAAACTTCCCCTCTTGAGAGGATGCGACTCCTCTGTGACACACCCTGCCATGGGCAGTGCTACCGGGTATGTTTGGACAGCTGGCACTGGCCACAGCTGCCTGATGTCCACTATGGGTGGACTCTCGTACCAAACCAGTTCCATCTGATTTTCTTCTCTCTAATTTAAATGAGAGTCCTGAGAATTTCTGGCAACTAGATGTTAAGAGAGAGCTGGGGATCTTTTATCTCACCTAACTAGCTCAGTGTAAGTGTCTGCTTCAGGAAGTTCTTCAGGATTCTCAACTAATTTATTTCCCTGTTAACAGAACTATTTCACCTCCTGTTGGTTGTACCTTAGTAAACATCACAACTCATTAAACTTGCCTCCTCAGTGTCTTCTCCTTATAAAGCAAGAAAGGCCATGGTCAGTTTATATCTCCTTGTCCACTTGCCACTGAGTTATTGCCAGGTTCAATTAGGAACTGAGTTAATACTTTTGGAAATAAATGACTGAATATTACCTGTTGCCAGGGCCCATCTTGGAAGAATTGATTGTAAGATCTTTTTTTACCAGAAATACAAATATCAAGATTGATTCACATTTGGTGTGAATTTCCTACATCTCTGTATGTTGATAAACAGATAGTTTTTTATTTTTACCTGTTTATTTATTTTTCAGAGCTTGGAATGGAACACAGGACCTCTGGCTTGCCAGGCAGACACCATGATACTGAGCTATATCTACAGCCCTCAACAGACAGATTTTTTAAAATGTGTCACTGAAGCTGTGAATTTTTCATACAGAAAGTAAGCTGGAGTGCAGCTCCAAAGAATTTATAATGAGAATATAAAATATTTCAGCAGACATTCACTGTAAGTCAACACTGGGGATTTTCAGCTTTGTGAAATAGAGATAATAATTTTTAAAATAAAGGGGAAAAGAAGCACACTGGGGAATATATAGGTTTCAAAGAGAGAGGTCATTATCTTTCAGTAAATTTTAATTAAAAAACTAGATTACCTGGTAATCTTTTATTTGCTTCTCATGGTTACAATGAAATGCAGGTAATTATATCCAATGAGCAAGGCTGAATCCTGAAATCAGTCATGAAAAATCTGTCTTTTCCTAATAAATGTAGGTGTGATGTGTCATATGGCATCTTAGAAGCAGTCAGGTGGACAGTCAGTGCCCAGGACCTTACCTGTTCTCATTAGGATGGGCTGTGCCATCCATCACATTTCAGTCCAGAACTATGCATTTTAACTGACCTCTCCATGGACTTGTCCAACCATGATGAGTTATAGTGTTCCATTATAAAGCTTCAACCTGTAATTGTTTTACTCTTGTGGAATTATTTTTATTGCCTCTTAATGGTTTCATTTTCACTCAACTTGGTCTGCTCTGACCAAGGATTAGCATTAGACTAGACAAATACTGTCTGAAAATAAAGTGATTTACTCCCTTTTACAGAAGACAGGATCAAGTGGAGCCTAAAAGGATGGCTTTATAAAGAAAATCACAGAGTGTGATATGGCAAAAATAACTTAAGATTAAAGTTGTTATTGGCTGATGGTGTAGCTCAGTGGTAGAACACTTGCCTACCTAGCACCCAAGAAAAGTTAGAGTTTCAGAACATCGTTTTATACTATCTGTAAAGACTTAAGGAAAAAAGCTGGTGTCCGTCTTAGCATCACTGTATCCATTTCTTCTTAACATAATATTTCAGGGCTGGGGATTTAGCTCAGCGGCATAAGCACCTGCCTGGAAAGCAGGCGGTCGTGAGTTCGATCCCTGGTACTGATAAAAAGTTAAAAAAACTTAAAAAAAATCAAACATAATATTTCTAGTAATATTTTGTGGTTTTTACAGTAATAGAGAACAGCAAATTATACTTCAACTACAGGCAAAATTAAGTTAACTCTTTCTGTGATTGTTAATCTTTTTAAACAGTTATTTAAATATTAATTGATGGTGAGGGCCCGGACTACCAAGTCATTTTGCCAGACTCCAGGGAGAACAACCAGTAACTTAATAGCAATTTACTCCCTAATGTAATTAAGTATGATTTTCTATTCCAGAGCTGTAGTCAAATAGTACCTTCCTTGGCTATATTTAATGTTATGTGTCTGAGAAATCCTGTTTATCATTAGTGCATTATTATTTCATTAAATTTATTGACATAACATTTCCGTAACAATGAACTCAATTAGTTATAATTACATGTGATCATTTTTCTTAGAGTTTCAAAATCTTAACTTACATCAAATTATGCAGTTAACATGTCAACAATAGGATCATACAATGCATTGTTTCCACTAGAATATTACTTTTTTTGAAAATGGGAACACATTGTCCTAATTTATTTTTGTCTTTACTGTGTAATCAAGAACAGCTCAATGGCTTGGAGTTTTTATTTATTTTCAGTGTCGTGTGACAAATATGGGATGGAAAGCAGGGGTCACTTTCATTACTTCAGTGGGCTCCTCACTTTATGCCAATGAATTTGTCTCCACGTAGCTGGAATCCCTAGGAATACTTATTGTAAAAAGTGAAAATTGCAAAATTATGTTTATCACTTCTAACATTTGACCAGCTTCATAACTTATAATAATACAGCTTTCTGATCCAATGTACCCTCACATTCCAATGTATTTGGAAGCCTAGGAATATGTTTTGGATACTTTTGATGTCATTTCTTAGGGTAACACAGAGTTCATCTTCCAGGTAGAAAAACTAGAAATGCCCTTGGTTTGTCCCCTCTGCTACGCTATGCAGTGTCTCTGCCCTTCTCCCCCTGCAGCTATTTTCGCTTCTGTTTTCCTGTCTCATTTTCGGTGTCTCCTTTCACCTGCCAGCATCCCGCTGTTTCCATGTTGCTTCTCAGCTCTTCCTGACTTTTACCCTCTCAACAGTGAGAGGGCAAAGAAAGTGAAATAGTGCAGGAAAGGAAACAGTAGAGTGTGGTACGTCATTACACAAAGAAGTTATTTTGAGAATTCAGGCAGAGTCAGAGCTTTAAACCACAACAGAACAGTGAACATTTCCTTCTGCTGTTAATGCGTACGTGACTGATGAAGTGGTCATAGATGTCCTTTTCAGCCCTTGGTGTCCACCATCCTTACCTTTAGATTGTAATGTTCAATAGAAATGAAAACAGTTAAACCTGAAGCACAAAAAGATGCTGAGCAAACAACCATGCTGATATCACTGCAGACAGTAAAAAGAAAACTCTGAGAGATCTTTGCAAATGCAACACAAGAGTAATGCTCTACATTAATTCTAACTCAAGTTCAGACAAACTCAACATTCTCATTAAAATTCCTTCTACACCTTTGAAATATATGGTGCTTCCAAGGATAGAGAGACCTCTGCCTACAATTAATTCTCAAATACCAAGGGACTGGTGGTTGTTGTGAATTATTCAGGCTGAGTTTCCCACCTGCTTTTGTCCAAGTCACTATTTTCTATACACATTTCACAAAAAGAGATCCAACAAGTGAATGAGCAAATAAACTCTGAATGACTTAATGGGAACATACACGGAAATATATTGTTAAATGAATGTTCAGGACAATTCTCTTTCAGCTACTCATCTTTTATTCATACTGCCCACTATTACTGATAATTAGGCACTGGTTCAGAGCAATTACTCACAGAATAACACTGAAACAAGGAGGAGCTTTTATCTGTGACTAGTTGTGTGGTCTGGACAACTCATTTTCCATCCACCATTAGTCTATAATCTGGTCTCTTTAATGTAGATCCTGTTCTGTGGATTTAAATATGGGTTTCAAAATCTAGAAGAAGTTAAAATGGAACTTGCATAATGCAACTTGATAGATTTTTTAGAATGTCAATATAGGAGTTATAAATTTAACGCATAGAAATAGGAAACAACTCTCATACATTGTCAATAAAAGAAAGGAGAAATCTCAATTTGGTACAGTGAAATGATGTATGAATGGATGGAGGAATTTTCCACCCTGTTCAAGTTGCTGTGTGGTCTTCTTTCTGTGTTAAGAAAACCTATCTATGTCCTTTGCTACTGAAGTTGGGGCAGTCCGCACAGGATGGCTAAGGCATAATTCCTGCTGGGCAGTCAGAGGCACCTGCAGAGGGTATGTTCTCTCCAAACGGCAAGGGAGCGATTCTCTAAGGAAACTGAGGTACGGGCAATATGTGGGACCCATCCCACAGGCACTACTATGAACTGACTGTTTGTATCCCACTAAAATTCATGATGAAGCCCCAGTGAAACTGTATGTGGAATCAGGCTTATAGAGATAATTACAGTCATACTTGTGAAGCCCTGTATTTATCTGCTGGGGCTTGTACAATAACTACACGGTGGCAGCTTAAACAATTTATTTCTGATATTTATTTCCAATTCTGGAGGCCGAAAAGCCCAAAATTTGGTGCTGAATGACTTAATTTCTAATGAAGATTACCACTTTTTACTGTGTTCTCATATTGTTGAAAAGAGAGAGCTCCAATGTCTCTTCCTTCCATAGGAACGCCAGCCTAATTAGATCAGGGCCCAATACTCACGACCTCATTTATCTGTACTTAATTCTTTAGAAACTGTCTCCAAATCAACTTACCATAAAGGGTAGGGGTTCAACATAGGAATTTTGGAGATGCATGACTTAGTTCATGACAGAGTCTGACAGAACGGGATTAGTGTCCTACAGGAGGAGAGACACAATAGCACTTCTGTCTTTCTCCGTGTGTATGCTCTTGAAGAAAGGATTTACAATAACACACTGAAAATGAAACATAAAAATCCCTCCCATGAAACTAGCCCAAACCTTCATTTTGAATGTCTAGCTGTCAAAACTGTAAGAAAAGAAATGACTTTTATTTAAGCTGCCCAATCAACGGTACTTTCATGGCAGCTTGAGCAGACTCCTGCTGAACCAGGTAGTTTAGGGGCTGTATCTCTACTGCTCAGGGTTAGATGAGCGCCATCACCTGATCTGGGCAGTGTCTAACACTGCTCTTCTGCTGAGGTCCCTCACGGCCACTAGACGTCTGGGCTTACTATTATTGTATCTTTTGTCTCTCATCCCTTCAATGCTGGCCGAATCTGATCTCCTTTTCCAAAAATGCCTGTTTCTCAATCCTCTCCATAACTGTTGCTAGATGTATATTTATTATATTTACTGTTTAAGGATATTCAATGAACATATGTGCCTTTTTTTTCCCTCAGAAACTTTTTTCGGAATTTGAAATATTTCTGAGATATTGTCTCTGACATGATTATGTCTCTGGAATCTTTTTTCTACTTTTGCTATAACAATCTTGTTCCTCTCCTACCCAACATAAAATTAAAAATCTTATGAGTGTTTAAGTCAAGAACACAGAAACAAAAAAGTACCGTGATATAATATTACATCATTTATCTTGAGAATAAACAAAAAACATGATTTGGAAAGATTTATAGACTTGAAGAGGCAACACACGAAATATAGAAATGACTGTAACACAAGTAGAATGTGGTTGATGCTGTTAAAGAAGTTCAAGTATCCTGAAGTAGGAAACTAAGGCAAAATAACTTAAAAATATAGCATTGAAAATGTGTTAGTGAACTTATACTTTAAAGAATGAATAAGAGTTTGAAAATGGAACCCTAATGGAACCCTATGAAACAAAGCACCCCAGGAGAAGAAACAAGTGGGTTCCACATGTACAGATTCAAACAGATGTGGATTGAAGTTATTTTTTAAATTAGTCTGTTCTGAACATGTAGATATTCTTCTTGTCATCATTCCCAAAGGAATATGTTACAAGGACTTTATACAGCAGTTGATTAAATATTATAAATAATCTAGAGATGATTTAACATATATAAGAGGGTATAGGTTAGATGTGAATACTATCCACCCTTGCATACAGAGAACTTGACCATCTAGAGATATTGGTATCCATGAGAGTGGAAACCAGTATCTCCATAGATAGGAGACCACTACGTACAAGAAAATTAAAGAGTAATTGATTAAATTAAAACTACTCAAATATTTTGGAGAAACTTTTCTTTTACTGTGCACATTTATATTTAAAGCAGTTTTGCCTAGGCTTCCATTTGGAGACATTCTGTTAATCAATGTTATGATGCTAATTACTTTTACTGGGAGATTTAAAGAAAACGTTATATTAATTGTTTCCCAGGCAGTTTATTAACCCATACTTGTTTTCTGCATATACCTCAGAAATAAACAAAAGTAAGATTTGACTTCATGAAGAGAAAAACATTTTTACCTGTGTTAAAACAAACCAACAAACCAGCTCTACTAGTGGTATGCAGAGACATTGGTGTGCCCAAGCTTCCCCAGACCGGTCTTGCTTCTGAGTGTGTACTGTTCCTGCTGGGCCAGCCACACACATTTCTACCCCAGCCCTGGAGCAGCCACGCTGATATTCTGGATGTGCCTCCAGTCTGAGTGGAGTACAAGTGCTCCCAATGATCTGCGAGTCCTCTCTGTATTTGGTGACCCTAGTTGGGCTCTCTGCTCCATCAACAGCTTCACGTCCCAGCCCTGTCCTTTCTCTTGTCCTCTCCAGCTGCTTGTCCCTGAAGCCTTCAACCAAATGAGAATAGCTACAGAAAGCCCTTTCCTGGTAACAGGACAAGGGCTACTGTTTCCAACCCTGTTGGTCACTTTGTGCTGAGATGTGTCCAGGCAGAGTTCACCAAGGGCTAAAGCCAGGGAAGTCGCTGAGGAGTATCCTAGGATATTCTGGGATAGACTGGGATCCTTAAAGATCTGAGTGAAGCATGATGGGCTTTGGCTGCAGGTGTGAGGCCTGGGAGCCCACCCCGCACAGGGCAGCTAGGGCCTGGCCTCAGTGGGCAGCTGCCTTCCTGCCCTCCTGTGCCTGACACAGTATCTATTGCTACATTGGTGCACTCGGCCTTCCCCCAACTAGGTATTTATTGCTATATATAGTGTATAAGATTTCCCTTATTTTGTACATGATCAATAAATGCCTGTTAAACAGAAAAGCAAAACAAAACTGTATTATTCCCTTTAATCAGCATGGGGAATCTTTTCTCTCAGGTTTTGCAAAATAGCATCTACAGCTTTGATCCAAAGAGTAGGGAGATCCAGTGGAGTTGTCTCAAGCGACTGGAGGAGGAGGATGAATGCCCAGTGAGAGCCCATGAGCCCAGGACTCAGGAGCGTCACAAACAAGGTGCTACAGAAGCACGGCAGGAGCTCCTGCTCGTCCTCCTGTGACTGAGCCTCACCCTAAGCGAGAATAACGCAGTCTTCAGAATCTACCCACTGCCCTCTGCTGCAGGAAGAAAGAAATTTGTGCTTCCTATGAAGCATGTTTACCGGTTATCACGTTACAGTTTCTCTGATCCCTGTCAGTATCCTGGTCTTTCAGCTTCAACAATCTGTGCTAACTTCTTGATTGTTTTGTATTTTTCTCTTTTATTTGCATTTTTGTCAGTGAAAATCTCTGCCTGGATTTGCTCATCACTGTGTGACAGATCACGGTGTTTACTGCCCACATTACATACGCAGCTGATCCTGGGTTTAGGTTTCTATGGCATTCAGCCTGACTCTTAAAGAGAAGTGACAGTCCAACAGCATTTAGAGGCTTTTTCTTTAGGAGGGGCTGCAAAGGATGATTTCACTTAGAATGTACCGCAGCGGAAAGATTCCCGGCTCACCTCTGTAGATAAGGAACATAAGGGACCGAAACATAAAGTTTCTATCTTCCAGGTCTTAGATGAAGACTCCAAAGAGAAACACATAAACCTGAAACACATAGACTTGCTCATTCATATGCAAACATGTATTTCTAACACTCAACATCGTGATCTGTTTCAAAGTCAGGCTCTTTCAGTTTGAGAGCACTTTTAAGTGTTTTTTTTTTTTTTTTTTGTTGTTGTTGTTGTTTTTTATTTTTGTTTTTGTTTTAGTTGGGAATTGAAATCATGATCTCTGGCTTGCCAGGCAGTACTTATGCCAATGAACTGATACACAGCCAGTGTATACATAAGAAACAAAACATTGTGGGACAGAAAGAGGGGCAGAGAGAGAGAAAGACACAGAGACAGACAGAGAGACAGAGACAGACAGAGAGAGAGAGACAGAGACAGAGAGAGAGATGGAGAGACAGAGAGAGAGAGAGAGAGAGAGAGAGAGAGAGAGAGAGAGAGAGATCTGTGTTCTTTGCTTAAATCACTGTAGTTCTTTCCTTTCCTCAGACTTCTAAGGAATAATGGCCCAGACTCTGTAGCAGTTTTCTTCCCTGTCACATGCATAATACAAAATGAGTACAATTTATGGTTGGCAGCTAATCATGACAATACTGAGAACCTGGTTTACTCTTCATTTTTATTGATATTTATTTATGCATTCATTCATTCACTTATTTTGCAGTACTGAGGATCAAATTGAGGGCCTTGGCACTGAGCTGAGTTCTAGACCTTTTGTTTTTTTTTTTAATTTGAGACTACAAACTATAAGAGAAAGCCTACAGAACAGGCATATTACATAGAGTAAGTTTTTTTGTTTTAGAAGAGTTGCCTTTCTGTGTATCCAGAAGTCAAAGACAACTAACTGCATACAAGCTCAAGAGCGTGAACCTTGGGCTGATTCTCCCAGTAACTTCCTGTCTGGGGTCACTCCTTGGCCAGAGCTCAAATCTATAGCAATAGGATTAAACCTGGCTGGGTTATCAGCTCTCTCCCATACCCACAGGAAAGTGATGTGGGTAAAGGAACCAACTGTAACAGTTCGCCCCACCTTTCTTCTGCAGTTGAATCCATCCATGCACAGGTGTAAAGACAGGGAAGACTTAGGTCTCAGAATGTGTCAGTTTTCCATCACTGTAAAACCTGAGATAATTGTCTTGAAAAGATGAAAGATTGGTGTTGGTTCCGGTGGCAGTGTATGAACAAGCAGGTGCATTGCTTTCAGGTGTGTGGGGTCTGTGCCAGGAGATAACGACAGGGAGAAAAAGGTGGAACACAACCGTTCCCCTCTAAGCTAGGAAACAAAAGCCAATGAGGAATGGATGAATGTTCTGTAATCCCCTTCAGAGCCATGTTCCCTGTGACCTAAAGACCTTGCATTAAGGCTCCTCTCTCAAAGGCTGCAGCACCTCCCAGCAGGGCCACAACAGATGGACTTTCGCTGAGACGTTCAAGATACAAGCTGAGGAGCTGAGGTACCAACATCAACACAAAAGTCTAGTTCACTGCATGAAATGTTTGATAACTACAGCTGACTTTTGCTAAATGAAAACAGCTATAGTTAAATCCACAAGATGGGTGATTCCATTTATATGGTATTCTGAGAAAGGCTAAAACTTGGGCATGTAGTGTTTCCAATGAGGTCAGGGACTAGAAGATGTTTAACTACACTTGGGAGGTACAAAATGTTGATGGGGAGTGAGGAACCCTCCTTCCTCGGGGAGTATGTGGCAATTGTCACAACTCACAGCATCAGACTGTATTTCATATTAATTTATAAAGCAAAATTTAAAACCAACATGGCTCAGTATTCCACCATTTATAGCTATTAATGTATTACAGTCTTTACTAATGCATTTTTGATATGGAGTGCTGTCCGATCAGTGATCACACAGCTAGTTTTCCTTTATTGCCCACCAGATGGTGTCATCTGTGGTGCCCTCCCTCATACTCAGCGCTGACCTACTTTTTAAGACAGAGCTTAGTATCCTACTGTTCAAGATAATGAGGTGGAAACATCGAGCCCAACTCACCAGTGAGGCATAGCCATGACACAACACTGTCAGCAATGACACAACAACCTCAAGTCCTGCAATTTTCCACTCAGGCACAGCATGGGTGCTGTGACTGTTACCCTGGTAAAGCCTGCTGATTAGAACACAAGGATAGCAAGACAGTAATTGGCCAAAGAAAAGTTCTTTTCAGCATAATGGAAGTGAGAAAAGTGTTAGACTGACAAAAACAGAGGAAATGATAATTTCTAGGGAATAGAGGGAATAGAATTTTCTAAAGAATACTGATGCTGTCAGCTTCAAAGATTTCAGAATCAGTTTGTCAGGGCACAAATAGTGAATTCCAGCTAGATTGGAGCATTTGATCTTTTCTGGAGAAAACAAACATGAAGTGCTAACTGTGTTTTGTTTTCCATTGCTCTGTGCTGTTGGTGTGTACTGAGCCCCAGGTTAGCCTATGAACTTCCTCTGCTGTGTTCAATCACACTGTGCTCTTCCCTATAGTGAGCCCAAAACTTTCACACACGTGTGGTCTAACCATGCTTACACATCTATCCTGATTCCTCAGGGAATGATCTGGGATATTAAAAAAAGAAAGAGAGAGAAGGGGGAAAGAGAAAGAGAGAGAGAAAAAGAGAGAGAGAGAGAGAGAGAGAGAGAGAGATGACCTTAGTCCTTGTCTTACTATACGTTCCTAATTTTTTTTATCTAATTTCCTTGACATTAAAAATTCAGGTAAATCATAATTACTGTGCTGCTTCTGTGTGTGCATGTGTGCACGTGTGTGTGTGTGTGTGTGTGTGTGTGTGTGTGTCTGTGTGTGTCTGTGTGTGTGTGGCATATGGGATTGATCTAGGACTTCACACCTTAGGCCAACATTCTATGATTGGGTTACATCTCCAGCTCTGGGATATTTTTGAAGTATATGAAAAATAAACACCCTATTATTGGCAACTGATGCTGTTGCCACTACTATTGTAACAGGTGATAAGATGGGATGAAGGGAATAAAGTCATTCTTCTCCCACGTCTTAGACTCGACATTCAGGGTCCAACCGTCAGATTACATCGGCAAGACTCCACCTTCTTCCTGGAACTCAGGTCAAGGGCTCTGCACGTGGACTTGCCCTGCCTTCCCGGGGTGGGGGGTCTGCCAAGTCCGCCACTGCTCTATGGTCTCAGATTGGCACTTTGCAAGCCTAATGTCCATTCCACACCCACCACATCATCACCTACTGGGATACTTCTTCGATTGGACTTTGCCTTCCAGGATAATATTCAAATTTCTAATTCATTTCATAAACCAAGCACTTCAAATCCAATTAAAGTTAACTTTATCTCCTCTCTGACAATAGATTTGCAACAAATCGGAATTATCTTTGATTTTCCATGTTTCTTCAATGTTCTTTAAAATACTGAATATGCATAAAATTGCTAAGTGTTTCACCACTGCTTCAGACTAGGCTCCAGGCTTTGGGTTTAATTTCCATAATCTGTCTTCCCATGGACCCTTTGCTGAAGCACGAGTTCTGAGCATCAGGAGAGTGATTTAATGCACCTGAAATACTTCTTCACTCAGGTAGTCACCAACTTCTCATGTAGTCACCAAATTCAAAGCAAAGCATCATTTCTTTCATCCTATCTGGGATTACAGGGCAGGCTTTTGTTAAAAAATAATGGACAGATCTTTTAATGTATCTATTATTTTTACAGTGAACAATGAACTTCTTATGAAATGAAATAGTGATAACAAACGCAGTGCACTGTTAGAACTTAACACAAAACTTTAGCCCTTTTGCAATTGCCTTGGTGAAAATTTCTTTTATAAAAATGATAGTTTGAGACAGTTCTCTTTTTCTTCTAGGTGTTTTTTTTTCACAATGCAATTTTCCAGGCAAAATAAAACTAAGAGTGTTTTTCTCCCATTTTTGAGTTACATTAAATGAAAATGGCAGTGTTTATTAACCCTCTGGCCTCTGTCTGGGCTGTCCTTTCTCAATCGATTGTCATGATTTATAGGGAGAACACTGTCCTGATTTTCCACTCTTTCCTGGTTGCTCTTTCTACCTTTCTTGGGCAGGTCATACAAGGGCTGTGTGAGGAGCTGCTCAGGTACAGATTGCTCAGAATTAATATGATGGCAGTGGGTACCCCCCTTTCTCCTGCTTACCCAAAGCAGGGAATAGAGACACAAAAGTAAATTTAATCTCTCTTCTCAGTTCCCTGGTTTATGGATTTTTCCATGATAACAATTTACTGCCTTGATCTACACACTAGGAAAATAATTTTCTTGTGCTGACATTCAGATTTTTTAATGTGTCGTTTTCTAATTGTATTTAAGTGGGCTTTGCAAAGAGCAGTTGGTTTATGATGATTTTGGACTTGGGTACTTTTTGAGGGGCACTGTTTAGTAACTATTTAGAAAGGGTTAAATTTCTTGGTTAAGGTCTATAAATCTAGTTTACTTGTATCATCTACTAAATAAACTCATTTTTAATAGAAGATATTGTTTGGCAGCAAAAAATTGCTTTTTATGGTTTTTAATTATTTTTATCTAAGTGCATAGGAATCCTTCCTAGTATATCACGAGAAGACTAATATTTCACTTCATTTTATGCTAGTGTTGGTTTAAAAAATATGTTAGTAGTGGGTTAAGACTGAATGTGTTGTGTCAGCTAAAATCCTTAAAGAAACAGATGCTAAGCAGAATTAGACATGCAGAATGTTTATTGGGGTGGTGCCTGTGAAGGAGGGTGGATGACTGGTAGCTAAAGAGTAATTTCAGTGGTCCCTGAGAAGGCCTCAGCCAGCCTGCTGGGAAAAGGAAGTCCCTGAGCTCTGAGGCTCCTGATGCAGATGACAAGATCTGCCACTAACACCCAGCTGGCTCAGGTATTTGCTGGAAGGAGCCATGGAAGTGCATGACTCTGGCATAGGCACTGCAGCAAATCTAAGGGTGTGACAGCCACCAGGGCACCTCGCAAAAGGTTCCTTGGAGAGAGACAGGAGTGACCTTTCTAGCCACTGCTTGTGGCTAGAAAGGTCTCATGCTATGATCAATAAACTGAACTATTTTAATTGATTAGACCAAGTTATTTCGGGGACATCCTTCCATCAATAGTTGACACTTAACCTGTATAAAGTTCTATGGGACCAGCATACGAGGAACTAATTTAAGAGACAAATAAGTTAAAGCCATTTATTTTTGCTCAAAGATTTTAGTCAAGCTTAAGTGAAAATGAAATTCTGAGCTAGACATAGATTTTGGGGGCTTGAAGCACACTGACTCTCTGAATATTAACTAAAATTCGATTTCTTTACTTTAAGCATAGTTCTTACACTAATGTGTTGGGTAGGTAAATGTAGTTCATGTACTTAAATGATTGTATGTAACATTTGTTTTACTATATAATTGTGTTACATTTAGAACAGAATGAAATAACCCTTAGGATCTGAGTGGTTTAGTCACTTGGAATGGATCAAGAATGAAAGAGTAGAGGAAACGTACATCAATGGTGGCAGATATACAGGGGGTGAGCCAGTGGGTCAGGATAGGTCAAACGACAACAAAAGGGTCATTACGGAAACTAAGGTCTGATCATTTGTTAACTTTAGTGTAGACCGGGACTTCAGTCCAAGGATTTAGTTTCAGGAATTGAATCACCAGGTCAAAAGAGAAACTCTATGGTTCAGGGATACCAGAAGTATACCATGGCTTCTATCTAGACAAAGTATGCCTAAGTGAAGCCTGCTGGTCTTATTTATAAATGTCAGAGGAGAGGATGGAAAGAGGGAAGCCAAAAAATCATTGCTCTTCTGAGTGGTGCTATCTGCTAAGCCAGGTTTAAAAACTAATAAAAATATATCTTGGATATGTCAGCCTTTATTTGTCATGAGGTTTTATACGTAGGTTGATGAGTTAAATTCTATTCATCATAAATGTTTCAGCTTATGTGCATCAATGTTAAACATTTAACTCTGTTCCAACTGTCAGATAAGTGAGTAACATATAATATACGTGGGTTATTTTCCTATATAGAAGGCCAGACACTCAACAGAAAAGGGATGCATGAGTTTTATTCAGGTTTCTTTCCCCAGACATTGGAAAGATAGGGCAGAACAGGCTTTAATTAACAACAGAGGCACCAAACTAGATTGGAGGCCTGAGATCCTTAGGGAAATTTACCGAGGTAAATGGATATTGAAGAGGAAATCTCTGATAAGATTTAAGATCGGGTATGAGGAAACTCTAGTAAATTTCCTTTTAAATCATAGACTGTCTACTTGTGATTTTTAGCTTCCTTTT
The DNA here is from genome assembly GCF_034190915.1 of Cavia porcellus. Lineage (NCBI taxonomy): Eukaryota > Metazoa > Chordata > Mammalia > Rodentia > Caviidae > Cavia > Cavia porcellus. The sequence continues at coordinate 73,149,836 of NW_026947494.1, read as the reverse complement.
ATTCCTTTGTGGCTTAAGATCCTGATATAATAAAAGTCAAGTTGAATTTTCTTAAAGTCAAGGAGTTGAAATAAAATGTAATTTTTTTAAAAACCAAGGGATTTGAATCTTCTTCACAAAATGCCATAATTAAAGCAGTTTCACTTATTTTCTGAATATTTATTTGCAAACAGCAGCAACAAAACTCAAGACAAATAAACAAAAATCAACAACAAAACTGTCTGATGGACACAAGAAAAATCTGTTTAAAGTTAATTCTTTAATAAAACATAAGCATAATGAATCTCAGTTCAATCAACCAGAATCAAACATGTGATGGTAAAATAAATAAATAAGTAAATAAAACAAAGGAAGCAATTTTCTCATTAGAAGGCAAAACATATCAAGTACTTATCAGTTTTCATTGTTATTTTTAAATGAATTACAAGAAACCATTTCCTTAAATACCCTGAGAGTTTCTACTTCCATGGTTGCAGTGTGCCACCTTTTCTGATGTTATATATCTAATTTTCTAGTAGCGTCAACTCACATTAATAGTTTCCAAAATTTTTAGATTCTTATTATGTTAAGAAGAAAGATAATGGTTGACAGAAAGCATGATGCTGACAATTATGGGTAGGAACGCTCAGGAGATGACCAGTTTTCCTGTCATTTCTAGCATACTACTACTTAGGAGAAAGGAAAAAATTTTGAAGAGAGAATTTTAGATGCATGGATCTCTCCTACCTTTTAGATAGCTTGCCATCTGAAAAAACTCAAGACTCTTAGATGACTTTTGATCAAAAAAGAACCTCTTAAAATTTTTGCAGTCTCAGTGTGGTAACAAGAGTAGCCAAAGTAATATAGGGAAAAATTTGGTATTTTTCTGACTGTAATAATAGCTGTGTGATTTGAGTCTGTTTACATATAGGTAGTATCCTTCCCAAGTACTGTAAATTTTAGTGCAATAATTTTTAAGCAGGTCCGCGGCGCAGCAGAGAAAGCGGTTTGGTCCTCTGAAGACTCTCTTTTTCTCTCTTGGGTGTCAAAGCCCTGCATTATAAGAGGTCTGAGGAAGCAGAGCTCTCAGAAATGCCAGAAATTTCATTCATTGCCCACTGTCCGCAGTGTCTTTAAATCTATCTATTCAGGACAGGAGTCCTCAAACTTCAGTGTAATAAGAATGCAGGGGATGTACTAAAATGGAGATTTAGGGTTCTACCTTCTGTCTCCCAATGTATGCATCAAAGAGCAACTAAGGTTTATCTTAATATCTAGAATTCTGCTATGGTCATGCACATCCCATTCTGGATTTGGAATTCTGCTCAAATGAAATTATTATTTTTTTCCTCATGCTAACCTTGAATTACAATACCAGGGTTCATATTGGAAAGACTGGAGGAACTGCCCAAACTCTCCGAGGACATCATTGGATTTCCAGTATCTGTGTTCAAATAAACCACATGGAAACAATTCCAAGTTATGGGTGGTGTGACATCAGAATCATTGTCACTGATGATTTGAGAAGTATAAAACCTGGGAGAGATACTTGTCATGGTTTATGTCTGTGGCCCCCAGGCCTCATGCTTTTGCACTGTGCATTTGTGATTGGTTCATTGTCTAGCGCTTGGATTGATGGTGTCAGTGCTATACTCACATAGGGGTGGAGCCAGCATACAATGTAATGGCAGGAAGAAGGTGTCTCTCTCTCTCTCTCTCTCTCTCTCTCTCTCTCTCTCTCTCTCTCTCTCTCTCGTGGGTTTCCACGATTTTGCAGCCGCCATGAACTGCGGCCCCACCATGCCACCCTGCCTTGGAACCAACTGAGTATGGACTGAAACCTCCAAAAACTGTAAGAAATAAACCTTTCCTTTCCCATTTTTGAGCATGAGGTATTTTGTCTTACTGACAAGTAAAAGTAACTAAGACAATACTACAACTCGAAGAAAGCAAAAACCTCTGCTTTTAGGAGATAAAGTAACAGACATAAGAAGTACAAGCTGGTAACTTCAGTATGCAATTTTAGAGTGATAATTTTAAAAAGTGTTGGTGAGTAATTAACTAGAATATGGGATCTGTATGAATTCACTAAGAAACATGTATGCCAAAAAAACCTCATTTCTTTTCTAATTAAAGAAAAGCAAAGATGGAACTTCTACTTTTGGCACTATAGTGCACTACACGAGCAGAAAAAACATTCCTTCAAAAAAACCTGAAAATACTATTTTTCACTTAAGCATTTAAAACTTTCATTTTAGTAAAGAATATGACGCAGAAGTGCACACAGCTGGGGTGAGTTAAAGCTGTGCTCCTCTGAGGATCACTGCCAGCATTAGAGGACTTTAACAGGAACCTGGAGAACCAAGCCCAGGACCTGAGCACAGGAAGTCGGGTCAGATGTTTCCTTTCAGCTCCTTCAGACCCCGGCAGAAAGTGAAGCCTCTCTGAAGTCTTCTTTCTTCGTATGGTCTCTGAATTCTTAGTCTCATGCCAGCACATAATTGCAGCCAAAATTCCATCTACCTGTGTGGCCTCCAACTCCCCCAACTGAAAAGCTAGTCAAGTGTGGCCCAGGTTAGGAGGCCCCAGGCACTGGCAGGGGAACACAGAGGCTCATTCGCAAGAGCTCTGCAAGCGAATCACGGTGATCCAGAAAGGGAGGGATCTGAGAGCATTAAGAATGTGTAGCATTGAAAACAAAATTAAAATAGCACAGAATGGTTAATATTTTGGAATAAATTCAGCAGCAAATGTTCAAGCTTTTCCTGGGGGAAAAATACACAACTATCTTGAAAGACATTTCATGTTCATTGATAAGAAAATTCAGTACTGTGAAAACGTTAATTCTCTCCAAACTCGTGAATCAGTGAAATTTTCAAGCAGAATTCCAAAATATCAATATCCAAACATATGCAGAACTCTTAAAAACCAATAAAAATATAAGAACTCCATGGAAAGATAAGAACACATATGAGCATACATTTCGCAGAAGGGGAACCATACAAGGCCCATTAAGAAATGCTGGAATTAAATCTCCTCTTTATGAAATTTAGTTCTTATTTATGACATTTAACAGTCAATTTTCAGTAGTGTGTAGATGAGTGTATGCACATGGTCATAGGATAGCATATTATTTTTGTTATAAGCAAAACCTTGCTGGTTGGGTATGTGTAGAGATCACTGAATTTCTGACCTAGAATATTTTTAAAGTTTGAAGAAGGCCCTGGGATTTTCTTGCTCATGGCTTGTGTCAGTATTAACCTGGCAGCTCTGCACATAGTTATTCAAGTACAGGTTGACTATTCCTAAGCTGAACATCTGAAATCTGAAATGCTTCAAAATGCAAAGCTTTCTGGAGCCAACAAGATTCAACATGTGGGAAATTCCACATTTCATCTCACAGGTCGTAATCCAAATGCAGGCATGCTAAAAATACTTTATAAAATTGCTTACCTTCCTGCCATGGACACTGATGTGTATAAAACACAAATAAATTTTGCGTTTAGATTTCAGATCCATTGTCATCAAGTCTCATTATATATACACACAAATATCCCAACATGTCATAAAAATAACTGAAACCTGAAATGTTTCTGATCCCAAGCATTCCAGACAAAGAACTGAACTTGTATTTATCTGATAAAAGATAATCATGTCAACTACTGCTGGGTTACCAGTTTCGTAGATTACAACTGCCTAAATTCCTTTTATTAATGTATTTTAGACTGCAGGACCAAGCTGCCTGAAAGGAAATTGGAGAAAACTCTAGGGAATTTTAGGCCTAAATTAGGAGAAACAGACCATCCTAACAAAGACCTGCAAAAATCTCAAGGAGTTATATGAAAAAGCAAGGATTTCCTCTGCCTTTCTCTTGAAGAAGTCTTTGTATATTTCGGGAAGGCAAAATTTAGCTCCAAAAGAATTTTATGGAATGTCTAATTATTCAACCACAACTAAATATCAGATACAGAGCTCCTTACTAATTGTTTTGATGCTACTGACAATCCAAAGGCTCAAATTTTAAACTGGAATCATTATTACTAACTTTCTCCCATGGACTGGAAGTTTGCTGAGTGGAAAGGCAGAACTCACATGTCATAGCACACGGCACCCATCACAGCCAGTCTGAACTAGACAGGGATGGCAGTAGCCAGTTAAACTGATCTGAACTCTTCTGCTCAAGGAAATAATATCATTTCTTCTATCCTTTCCACAAAAAACCTTAGCTCTGGCCAATTCCAGTTCAATTCTTAATTTTACTTTTTCTGTATCCTGACTATAGGCTAGAAGTAATACTACAGATTGATTAAGGAGTGTGCCTACCTTACCAACAGGTTGGCAAAGTGAATTAGAACTCTGACTACTAGGAAAACACTCACAAAGGAGGCCAGACCCCCCCCAAAAAAAAAAAAAAAACAAAAGAAAAATAAATGCTATAGTGGTGAAAGACAGAAAGAAAGTTGACAGTTTCCAAAGTCATACCAAATTATGCCATTCCAAATATTATTATTACATGTAAATCATGTGTACTATGTTACCAGTTTAGGATGTAAATATGTCTTCACTTCTATAGTCTCAGCTTATTGTACAAATCCTGTAAACTGTTAGTAGAAAATACAGAATCCTTTTAAGGCCTTTTTAACCTTAATACCAAACCCAAACTCCCAAGTAAAAACAAACAGAAAAGCCCTCGGAGTTTACAGCTTGCTAGGTGGGTTGAGACAAGATCCATGAGCTGCAGTCTTGCTTCTGATTTGTTTTTTCCTTCTTGCTGTCACAAGGGGTCTCTGTTGGAACTGTTCCTGTGTGGCTCTGCAGAAAGCCCATTCCTCTGCCTTGCTGCTCTGCCATGTCCCTGATGGCGACACCCAATCGGATCTTTGCGGGCACTGAAATGCTTAGCGTTGTTTCCACAAAGGACAACACCAGGTCCAGATAGCTGGGCTGCTTAAGAGTGTGAGCCTTGCCCACAAGCTCTTCTGAAACCAGTCTTTGTCCTCAAATCCCTAGGACCCTCAGGTCAGATGCCCACTACCATTTTTAAGCACATTTCTTTCTGGCCCGCTCAGCGTGTGTTGTTCCAACATCTCCCTGGTTTTCTGACCTTCAACTTCAGGAAAGCACATCAGTTAGAAACCTTTTCTTCCAGACAGCACTTCTGCCCCTCTACAGCATGTGGGGCGTTTGTCATCTGAGTTTCTTCTTCTAGAATTCAGAAGGATTCATTTCATCCTGCCTCTAGGAAAGAAGTTCATTCACACACAGTTACACACACCAGGGGGCTGAGTGCAGCGCACACCAAAGACAGCAATCACCACATCTTTTCACATCTTCCTAGGCTGAAAGTGAGGCCAGGTGCCCTGATTTACTCCACTTTGATTTCTAAGCAAATCTCAGTATGCGTTAGACTCAAATGAGACAGGGCCATATCAGGAAATCCTCCTCTGACTTAAGTCTACTGGATGCTCCAAAAAGAAATTTCATGGATTCAACTTTAAAAGCATTGAAAAGTAGAGTCAATCATCAGAACCATTTTGTGAACGGTGTTATCCATCCCAACATGCCATGACCCTGAAAAATTCTTTTCCTAGTCTAAAATTTCTCATTCATTATCCCTAGTTGTAATATTAAAAAACCTCAACCTCATAGAAAAAGTGTGATAAAAGTCAATCTACAAGTGACAAATGTGATAAAAATCAATATACAATCATCTAGATTCACTCATCTCTCTCTAATGCATGTATGGTTTATTTATGCATCTTTTGGCTGAACCATTTAGAAACTAATTCCAAGCATCACAGTATTTTACCTCTAAATATTGCATCATCTATCTCCTAAGAATAAGAACTTCCTCTTATATATACACAATCACTTCTTTCTGAAAATTAGCATTAATACATTATTATTATATTCTGTATTTAAATTCCTTCCTTTTTTTATTTTTCTGGTCTACAATCATACAAGAAGCTTGAATTGCACTTAGTTGCCCCATTTTTCTAGTCTTTTCTCCCTCTTGCACTGTTTATGTTACTAATGAACAGTTCTTCACACCGTTACACAGCTCATGTCGCTGATGTTTGAAGAGCCCTCAGGCCTGTTTTGTAGAATGTCTCTTTGCTTGTATTTGTGTGACTCTTCCTTCAAAATGATATTTGGGTTAGACTTCTCTGGTGGTGCTATTACACAGGTATTAATCCTCCTCTCTACGTCTTTGCTAAGTTCCTTTCCTGAAGGCAGTTTCCCCATTACATAGCTCTGTCTGGTCTCGTCTTCCTGAAGACTTCAGTGGGTCCTGTGTGCTTTTTGTTTTGTGGGCCTCTTTAATGAAAAACATTAAAATTTGTATTTTACTACTATGTAGGTTCAGTGACTAGTATAATCACTCTATATTGACATATATTTTGTACATTGTTATAGTCACATTTAAATTCTGATTTTAAAAGAAATTAAATTTAAAGAATTGTATATCCTCTAAATTCAGTCTCAAGACACCCGGCCTAATGGACAAGATGACCCTGATTCTTTCTCTCTTGCCCGAAGTGTTCCCTCTCTGTCTCTGTCTCTGTGTCTGTCTCTCTTACCAAGCCATGAGCCCTGAGAGCTCTCTGTTCCAAATCCTTGGGCTCCACATACCATCATTTCACAGAAGTTGGTATATTCTCAGCACCCCCTTTTCTCTTCTGCACCCTTCATTGTCTGTACAGCAAGCTCTAGAGCCCAATCTTGCCAACAACCCTCCTTGCAAACAGAAGTCAAGGAGGAAGGGCTTTGTTCTCTGCCTGTGCCTTGCTGATGGGAAATCTGACCGCACTGTCTCTGGCAGTTGCCTTGCCTTTGTCCTCCTCTGTCAATTTATTGAGGACTTCAAAAGAGGCAATCAGGCTTACTCTCCATTTGCTGAAGAAAAACTGCAGCTCCAGACCGGCTTTCAAGACTGTCAAACGGTAAGTGAGGCCAGCGAACTTTGACTTGGCTCTGACCTGAGAGTCCCTTCTTTGAAATGCGTAGATGACCCGTATTATTTCTAAATACTACCTGAAGCCTGCTTCTTTCTACCTGATCTGAGCAGGGCTCTGTAAGCATTCAGTGCAGGCCTCTGGCAAATGACTGTGTATGACTTATTTAATCACAACATTTCTCAAGAGAGGGCTACCATTTTCCCCATAGCACATGGGGAGCTGCCCAGACTTTCAAATGTCACTGTAACTTGCCCATGCTCTGCTGTCATTAGATGCAGGCGAGCCTCAGACCAAACCTGTCTCACCCGCCACGCTGTCCTGTGCTAATCCCAGTAAAGCCAGCTCCTCGAGAGGGTCCACAGCGGCTGTGATGAAGAGAGGAGGGTGAGGAGGAGGAGGAACCCGCGGCTCCTCATGCTCTCTCTCTCCTGCAGAAGGTAAGCCCGCTTCGCCTGATACCTTAATGCATTTCCTCTTTCAGATACTTGGACACCCAAGGCCCTTGGGATGTTTATAGGAAATTTCTACGGGATAAATGAAAATCTGCTCAGCCTCAGTCTCTGGTTCCTAAGTACACTCATTCCCTTCCTCATCTAGGTTCTTTACCTGTAGCACAGTATGCTGAAGTTTACAGCAAAAGCCTTTACTTGGCAAAATTTGAGTGCTTAATACATGCCTTTTGTCAGACAAAACAAAATTAAAAATTTAAAAATAAATAAATATGTCTAGATACAGTCTTCCATTTCCCAATAAGAAGAAGAAAGAAAGCTGACTTGGTTGCTGTTCAGCGAGCCCGTGAAGCAGAGATGACAGCTAAGCCTGACACCTTGAGTAAGGGAAGCACAAGCATTAAAGGCCTGGAGCCGGGCTGGCCAGCCAGCTCCCGGCACCCTGTAATAACAGGAGCAGCTGTGCACCGGCCGGCCAGCGAGAAAGTGTCTGGAGCACGCTGGAGAGGAATTTTCCACTAATCAATGCATCATCCTGGGGCAGAGTCTGGGGTGCTGTAGTCAATGAATTTTCCAATCTCTGCTCTTGGCTTTGCTTGTTCCAGACCCAGGGGGTGAGGGCTGAGTTTTATGAAAATTAGGTTCACGTATAACCCAAAGTATGAAAACAAATACATGAATCCATAGTGATAAGAATAAATGACTCAGTCATTGGGGAAGAAGAGATGACCCTTCCTTATAGAAAAATTCCAAAAATACCCTTGCAGGGAGATGGAGTTTGCTTCCTCCCTCCTGGGTAAAATGTGCTGGGCTCAGAGACTCGTTTCCAAATATTATAGTAAGAAAGGACAAAGCAGCCACTTTGCAGTGGGGAGACCTGGTAGATATTCACTCCAAATGATAAAGGTTGATGTCACTGGAGCTCATGTATCTCCCAGTATGAGGTGACAAAAGGGACTTCACCCCTGCTGTATTCTTTCTCAAACTCCATTAACACAGGCCTAGCACACGGAAGACCTTGAGCGAAGCAATACTGTGTGGGTTCCATCGAAAACAAGCGATTTCCTTAGCAGTGACGTGACAATGTCAATTTCTCATGTTGATAAATGCACCAAGGAGTGTCAGATCTTTAGAACGGGGAACCAACTAAAGGGGATGTGGAAAATGCAGTGCTTTCTAGCCTTCTGCCAAGTGTGGGAGAGGTGTGCCATTGCTGGTACAAAACACCAGACACCCACAACTGGCAGAAAGAGGGCTTTCATTTGGTTTGCAGCTTCAGAGTATCAGTCAAGGCAGAAACCTACTGGGGCAAGGGTACAGTGGAACAAAACTGCTCGGTGCACAGAAGGCAGAAAGCAGAGGAGGAGAACAAGGCCGGAGCGGAGGACCAGACCCGGTGCCAAGAACCAGAACAAACCCCAAGGCGACACCTCCAGGCTCCTCCTCGCAACTCCCATGCCAGCTAATTCACCAGCACCCTTAACTGGCACAGGGGAAAAATTTTTTCTTTCATCTTTCCAAGTTCTCAGATAAGTCCTTATAACAAGAAATAGATCAACAAGGGAGAAACAAACTGAAGTTTATGGACTTATCAATACCAAGAGAAAATGAGTCAATTGAAAAGACATGGCTTTAGGGGCTGGGGATTTAGCTCAGCAGCATAAGCACCTGCTTTGCAAGCAGGCGGTCATGAGTTCGATCGCCAGTACCGAAAAAAAGAAAAAAAGAAAAGAAAAGAAAAGACATGGCTTTGAATTTTAGCTTGTATAGCAACATCCACAAAGCACAGCATAATTTTAGAGAGGTATCGAAAAAATGAAAATGACCTTTGGGTCTTCAGTAGAAAGTTTTGACGGGGTAAATGCATGAAACTAATGATAAGAAAAAAAGGCTAGTTAGTAACTGGCATTAAGGAAGTAGAGTCCTCTGGCTGGTAGGAGTCTAATGTGGTTATTTGAGACCAGCCTGTGTCCTTTTGGGTAGAAAGAGGAGGAGATGTTGCTTTAATAAATTTAGGCAAACAGAATTGGGGGGAGAGAGGCTGTATCTTATATCTGTTCTCAGTTGCCTTCAGTTCAAAGTAGTCCTTATGCCAAAGTAGCATATTTTAGGGGTGATATATTCTACTACCCTTCAAAACCCAAAGTGTCTCTCATAAAAATGGTTTAGGAAACTGGGTGTGGTACTACATATCTGTAGTCCCAGCACTTGGGAGGCTGAGGCAGGAGGATCACTGGGAGTTCAAAACCAGTTTGGGCTAGCTCCATAGTGAGTTCAAGGCCAGTCTAAACTATATAGAAAGACCCTGTCTTGAAAAAAATTTAGAAAACAAAACACAAAACTAATTTTACTCTCTAAGAGATATATTGTTAGGTAGATGTGCTCAAATTTGGAGCATTCTATATTCTAATTCAGCATTTCGTTCTTTCCATTTTTGCAATATGCCATTTTGACATCTGGAATTTTACATCTTAGTACAATTTAAAATCAAAATACTTATTCAAGCCAGTAGCCGTTGATAATCTTCAAGAATCTTTAAGAAGTTAAGGTCTGCTTAGGCATAAGACCAGAGTTGCCTATTAGACTTTTAATTTTTTGAAGCCTTTTAATATTTTCTGTCTATGACTAATTCTATAGCCAGAATATCAATACTGCTTATAAAGCTTGTAGGCAGACACAGAATGGGCTAAAATGTTAACCTGGTCTAGCCAGAGAGTCCCCCAACGTTGCCATAGACAAAAACAGACTGAAACAACAGAAGGAAAACTTGAAGGCCAGGGAAGCCGCTGATCCCCGCTGTCTACCGTCCCACTCTTATCTGCGTCTCTCATTCACCCACCACCAACAGCTTGATCTTCCAACCCCAGGAGATCCGTGCACCTGCCATGCAGCCTCCCCGGGCTCCTGCCTTGATGGCTACCACCAATGTTCCTAGAGACAGAGCGTGGGGTACTCTCTGGTCTCTGCTTCTGGATGGGAATTCTTCTGTGGCTGGAACTAGAAAACTTTTTCTCTCAAAACGACCTTGAACTCAACTTTTATCAGCATCTTAACATAGCACTATACTGACTCATATATTAACGGGTGAATTATGAAAGTTTAAGAAAACAAACATCCTTTTGTTTTATCTTCCTTCTCCCTCTTTTTTTCTATATGGTGACAGGGATTAAATCCAGAGCCTCACACATGCAAGGCAGGTACTGTACCACTGAACTACTGCAGCCGTCCAAGAAAAGCCTTTGGGTAGCATGGTTTATCCATAGAAATGCACTCAAATTCTAAGTTACCAACTTATTATAAGTCATTTGGAACATTTGAAAGTAGGAAGTTGCTTGGCTAAGTGAGATTATGGGCCTTGATATGTGAACACAGAAAAGAGAGACGTCAGCCTCTATCATGACGAAGAAAACCTCAATTTCATATAGAGAGGTTGTTCGTTTACTTTCATGGTACTGGGGAAGGAGCCCAGGGCCTTATCACTAAACTACAACCCTTGTTTTTATTTTTTATTTTGAGTCTGGATCTCCCTAAATCACTAAAGTGCTCAGGTTGAGCTCAAACTTGTGATTCTCTTTCCTCAGCCTTGAGGAGTGCAACCCCACATCAGCACTTTCAAGAGGAACACAGAAATAAAAACAGTCTTGGCTGCGGGTGAAGCTCAGCACTTAACTAACCCTGGATTCACTCCAGCACTGCAAATAGAAACAAAAAATGGAACCCCAGCAGAGTAGACCATGTAAGATCAGCTCTCTTCAGTGTCCCTCTCTGAGTGCCCGCTGGTTATGTGGCATCACCGGGCAGAGCCCTGCCAGGCAAAGCACACAGGCTTCACGAGCATGTCGGAATGCAGCAAGCAGGAAAATGAGACTGAGATATAAAATAAGTCAGTACTCTCCCATCACAGAGTCATATTTCGATATGTAAAAGTCTACATACAATTTCCTTCATGGTTTTCAATAATGAGTTATGCATTTTCCATAAAAATTGAGTACAGAGATTAATATCTTCCTTGGAGTAAGTGAAAGAGTGGAATTTGAATTTCGCTTGCTTTTTCTCTGTAGAAAACTACCCTTAAAACGCAGCATTCCATCCACAACCCTGTTCTTGGGAAGAACAGCTTTTTAATTTAATTTGCCATGAGAAACAATTAGAAGACATTGTTCATTTACCAGGTAAGTCCTTTTAAAATCACACTGAGTCATACTGCACTGCTGAAGGATTCTTTTAGGTTATCACTAGAGATCAGTGTCCCCTGGGGAGCTATTAGAATAAAATGTATCAGAATAGTATACAAAGGTAAATTAAAGTGTGGCTTTTGTTTGACACACTGAAAATACATCCCAGTTTCATACCTCAAACATAAGATGTGGTTAGAAAGCATCTATTCCAGCCATGTGTGAGAGCAGAAGGGGTTGGAGCTGGGCAGTGATCAGGAAGTGGAGAGATGTGACCACCTGATCTTCTAATCTGCAATTTCCTTTTAAGATATAATTGTTGCTTTCTGTTTTGGAAAATCTTTGTGTTGTTTTGCTGCATGCTGGTGATTGGAAGGTCTTTAGAGCACTTAGCTTAATAGGCACCCCAGGTGAATGGGACAAATTTCCAGGAAATCTTAAACCATATTGACTGGGAATCGTTTTATCATATTCAACAGAAGGATTAGCAAACCTGATGGAAAAATAATGTTTACATATCCTGCCCAGAATCTTTTGACTATAAGGTGAACTGTTGACCCCTTGGAATTCTTGATACAAGTATTCCCGCGATCCTCTGAGACCCAGGATAAAGCAATAAAGCCAGGGGCCTGCTTGCATACAAAAATTTAATCAGAATTTCCCACTGGCATGCTGCTTACCAACGTTATGCATACAGGAAATGAAAGGTCCCAAGCTCAGTTCATGAATGAGCTCTTTCAAAATTGTATACGATCAAAATTCTGGGCCTGGTAGCAATAGAATCATAATTCCCTCTCCTACTTCATGTCTTATCACTACCAATGTACTGCATACGGGCAGGAGCAGAGACTGTTCACAGAAAGATAAAATAAGAAGACTCAGGTCTTCATTTTGGTGGTTAGTGTGGTGATTATATGTCTCACCGAGGACACTGAATATGTGATAACTTTTAAACGTATATATCCGTCACTTCTTTTCACAGTGTCAAGGAGTTTGTGAGTCTTCTGAGTGCCAAAAATTTAATTTTGTATAGAAAATTGTTCACACAGAAAGTTCACCTCATTCTCAGACTTTTGGGAGTCTTTTCAACCAAGATCAAGAATCTTTATTAATGAGACACACTTATCTTTGTAGTTTACTTTGCATCTAGGTAGCATATGCACCATATACCACAGTAGATATCTATGCATCACATATTAACATATGTAGTCTCTAAATTTAACCATTGAAGCTATATAATTTCCATTCTTTCCCATTGCTTTATTTCTAAGTTACTCCCTTTGTTCTCTCGGAGGTTTTTGAGGTAATAACCCACTTCGGGTATATTAAGGAAGCAAAAGCCCACCTGTTACTTCAGGAGGCGCATGGAGTTTGAGGCAGACGAGTCACAGCAGGCATTTGTAGCCAGCTAGTGCTCTATGAAACTACAGACATCGTGCTTGTAGTTGTGGAGATCTGAAGAGCTGAATGGATGCTTCTAGTTTGGGGAACAAGCAGGATCTGAACAGGTGCAAGAGGTGGTTCCTGAAGGCCCCTTTCCCTTCCCCAGTCACCTGCAGGGGACACACCTGTCATCTGTCTGGAAACAAGGGAGCTACCTGCTGTCTAGTAACCTCACATAAGTCAATCAGGCCCTAGTTTGGTTATTATTATTATTAATACATGTAAGTGTATATAATATTTGATAGTGAACCAAAGGCCTTCACACTGAGGTGATCGCCAGTCTTTTGTTATTTTGAGACAGAATATTGCTAAATCACTAACTTGCTCAGGATGGGCTCCAACATCCAGTCCTTCTTTCTCAGTCCCTAGAGTCCTGAGATTACAGGCGTGCGTTGCTGTGCGTGGTTCAGTCTGTTGCCTTGACAGAATAAACTCTTTATAAAACAAAGCATAAGCATTTTTTGCACTAGAGTTGAAACCAGGATCTTTGCACTGAGCTGTAGCCCCGTCCTCTCCTTGTTGAAACTTGTTTATTTTGAAACAATTTTCTAAGTCCTTCAGTTTCCCAGCTTGGGCTCACACTCTCACTTTTCCTGCTTTAAATGTATGTATTTACATTTGTAGACTCCAATGTAACACTCGTAACACTTTCCAAAATATCATTCAATCTTATTTTTAACTCATCAAAAACTTCTTGCATTATATATGAATTATTTCATAAACAACATACAAACCATTAATCCTGAGCCCATCCAAAAGGAAACTTTAGTGAAGAATTAATGATTTAAATGATCTTGAGTATGACAGATAGAACTTTGATGTCAAATACATCTACTCAGAAAGTGTTATAATCAAAATACCTTTAAGGAAAAAATGTTCTTGGCACAGTGCTAAGCACATAAGAGCTGCTCTAATTGTGTTTAATATTTTTGGCATAGTGTCAAATTCCTGAGGTATTGAAAATTACACTGGGAAAGCTTTATTCCAAGGTGGTTTCTAAAACAAATAAAGCCTACACACAAAAGATATGCACATATTGCTATAATCTGATGTGGAGCAAAAGGCTTCTCTATCCAGAGGGAAGATAATGAGCCAAACACAGGCTCAGTCCTCAAATGGGAACCAAGCCACACAGCTAGCTGGACACGTAACTCTCACGAGTATTGCAGAATTAGGTGAGACGCAAGCAGCTGCTTCCTGGAAGACGGAAAGTGTGGGTGACTGGTAGCAACACTCAGGCATAATTTGCAAATTCGTTTCTTCCATCATTCCTTTACTCATTCTGCAGCTATGCTTTGGAAACTACCGTTTGCCAGAGATTACTCTGGGCTGTGTTACCACTCTGGCTTATGGAGATTTCAGTCAAGCAGGAAGGAAAATCAGCCGTTATAATATGTATATTATGATAAAGAAATTGGAGTGGGAATGTCAGGACAAAAGTATTCTCATGAATTCGAATGAGTACTGGTGGGGCCAGACCCAGTGAATAAGCATCACATGGGCAGCCAGTAGGGATCATGTCTGCTTGGCAGTCAGATTATTCCAGAAGTAATATAACAGCCTCCTGCTCCGTCTTAGAAGATTATTTTACTCCAAGTTCTACCAGGTCTTCTCTAAAATTCCAGTAGAGATCGTAAGAAGCAAGAATTACTGAATGTCAGCTACCAATATTGCTACTATTTATAAAACACTGGTTATGCAAGGAAACAGGATATGCTTTTAGAAGCACTGAATTTTATAATCAGAATCTGTTAGGAATTTACCACTAATTATTTTACCACTTAAGACACTGTGTAAGATTTTGTTATCTTCCCCTTTTTCTAAATGGGAAAACAAAGGATAAAATTAGAATCAATCACATGCTCAAGATTGCAAGGACAAATTCAAAATATACCCCAGGCCTGTCCAGGGTATTTCTCTTCCCTTAGATTGCAATGCATCAAAATACTCCTGTCTCGAGAGTGATGGGGTCAAAATATGAGATTGTATAGTCAAGAGCAAGTAAATTTTGGTGAATTCTTGAAAAATGAAGCTAAAGTGGTTGCACAACATATGTTAACATCCTTGATTTAACTAAAAGCAGTATTAATAGCAAAAAGTATCCACCATGCTTTGTTGCACTTACGCTATGCACACTGAGAGCAATGTAGGATCGTCTCTTGGCTGGCCTAGATTCTCCTCTTTTCTAGTGACAGTGTCATATTTATTTTGATGGGACACATCTCCCACCATCCAAAGCTCCAGGTGAGTGTGTGACCAGGGCTCAGTCATGTAAGGTAAGGCAGCTTTTGCTTTGTTTTGTTTTTGGGATTTCTGGCAGAAGCAGGAGGGAGGTACCACACGAAACATTTTAGCACAGTTGAGCACAGGATTTTGTCTGATGTTATCCATGAAAATACCTATGTTAGTCAGACAAAGTACCCAGACTGGAGTCATACTTTGTCCCTGAGAAATATATACTTAAGAAAGAAATACATAAGAAAACATACTCAGAGCTGGACAGGTAAACTGATGACATCTGCCTGGTGCTGAAACCAGCCCCACTTCAGAGCTTTCAGGAACTTCGGTCAATGCATCTGCAGCTCAAATGAGTTTCCGTCCCTTGCAGCTGACTGCTCCCTCAGTATTCTGCTCTAACACTGTCACTTAAATACACGTAATTGCTACTCATATAAGGTAGAGTCAGAGAACACCCACACCTAGATCAAATTCAAAGATTTTAATGAGTATCGACTACACCATTTTGTGCTTCCTCTGTTGTCAGAGAATGTAACTATGATAGCTCACTCTTGCCACTGTGTGTTCAAACAAGGTGTCATTTGGCTTCATTGTTATTTCCTTCCAACGTCCCTGTGAATTTAACATCTCCCTGGAACCCTTGCCCCAGAATACCTTAGGAACATCTCTGGAGGACCTCACACTGCTGTCTTAGACCCTGGTATAACTCTCCACTGATGCTACCGGAAATGCTGTTGGAGCTGGTAAAAGTGACTTGCTGCATCCTACCTCAAGGATCTTTTTCCAGGTCTTGCTAAGCTGTATTCAGAGCAAAGGGGGAAAGGAATGTGTAGCATGTGGTTTCTCAGCAATCTCCTCACTTTTTTAAAACTCCTGTATCAACCCAGCTCTGACTCTTAACATTCCAGACAGTTGATCCAAAATTCTTAGGAGACCATGGAGATTTGTTTTAGGAGCAAATTAGCTGGCTAATCTTTATTCCACCACCCCAGGGTCATATTTATTGACACAGGAACCTCAGAGTCTCTGTAGTTAAGTTCAGACTGTCTGCAGAGCTATGGCTGTGTCTGAGTCATGCAGAGTCTGTCTACCCACCGTGCCTGGGTGTGATCAAAATCACAGGAGCACAGCTCTGCTACTTTGTATGCCTTCTTCCCTCAGTGAAGGTATTCTGCAGAAGAATGGTGCAAGCTCCCAACGTGACTGCTCTGCTTTATTTTCATTCCTGAAGTCCATTTCTTAGGGCACAGCCGACCCACAGTGTGCCCGGAACAGGGCAGGTTGCGTATCTGCCTCATGGCGACCGGGAACCGGTTCTTCCCTCATGCCTGAGTCTTTCTGGTACTGGATGGTCCAACCATCTGGATGCCATTTCTGCCTGGTGTCTCACTTTCCTTTTCTACTTTTGTTGTCTGAAGGACAATCCAAGTCCCCTTAGTAATATGTTAGTAGCTTTGAACTCTTAAAGGAAGGAAATAGGCCATCTCTTCTGCCACAGGGCATAGGGTTGCAGGGAGGGAAGATTTTATTTACTGTTTAATGATTAAACTGCAAATTAGAAAAAAATATAATTAATATCTCAATAAGATATCTTTCCACATAAATTACCCATAAATCCCCTGTACATTCTTACTAAAACTGTAAAATATTGCACATAGGTTTACCAGTTCTATCAATACTAGAAAATCGTCCTTATCTCCTGATAAGTAAAATTCAAAACAAAATTTATATTTTGGAATTCATTAACTCATCATATTTTATTTGCATTATTATTTAAAATGTATAGAAATATGTTCTCTGTTTGTGGTTTGTTGCTTGAGGTAACGCATGCCATGGACTTAAAATCATTTAAACTTGATCGTAAATCTCAGTTCTGTTTATTAAGAAGTAAGTTGCCTTTGTAAGTTACGAGGCCACACTGCACCTCATTTTCTTCACTTAGAGAATTATGATACTAATACTCTCCAAGGGGGCTTGAAAGAATTGAGTGAAACAATGTTTGCACAATGTCTGGCACCGTGCCCAGTCCCACACACAGGAAATACCTGGATTTCTCCTGCCTTCCTTTGGTTTAAAGCAGGACCCCGCTCCCCTGTTTAGATTGCATTCTGAAATGGGATGCCCACAATATGTATTTCCTCTTTCCACTAATCATGGAGAATAATGGGTAATTGGGGAATGGAAGATCAGAATAAACAAAATTCCTGAAGACATTTGGTTTGCAGAATATCAGTAATTCAATCCAGAAATCATTTCTCTAGCGTATAAATTCCTGTGTTGCTGGTCTCTAGAGTTCTTGAACTGCGTTTTCCCCAGTCCACATACATGCAATGCACTGAAGGCCCAGCTCCATGAATCGGAGACCCGCAGACCTGACTGCGGCTTCTCCTGTTATGTTTGTGTGAGAAGTCACTGAGCACCTGGATGCCCCAGGGCCACAGCTGGTGGCTTTCCTTATGCCTTAATGCTAGCAGTGCTTTCATATTTTCCATAAAATTGACTTAGACCCATTAATTCTTTCTCTCTCCACTTCCTCAATTCCTCTGTATCTGTTTCTCCTTCCTACCTTCTCTTTTCCAGTTTCTTGTTGCATATATTTTCCCATTTTGTCACTTGCTGTTTATTGTTTGGTCTACATCTAATTGTCATCTTTTCTCAATCTGCTATTCATTCTTCATTGTGAGTATCAGTACTTGCCTTAAGCAGCCATGACAGGGCACACTGGTAATCCTAGCACTCAGGGAGGCTGAGGCAGGAGGACTGTAATTTCCAGCCCACACTAGACAGCCCAGTGACTTAGCAAGATCAGCCCTCAAAATACAAAATACAAAATAAAGGGCTGGTGATACAGCACTGGATTCAATCCTCAGTATCCAAACAAAACAACAAAATTTTAAAAAACAAAACATCGCCTTAACTTTCACATTCATGTAATCCCAGAATTACAGGCACTTTGTGATCTCTGCATGAACCTTCACAGTCTTCAGAGATGACCATCTTGGTGGCAGCCTCTCTACAGGGGAAAGGTTTCTTCCTTTGGGATGCTGTCCATTGTCGCGTAGACCTACTATTTTGAAAAGTCTCCTTCGTATCTGTAATAAACGTACCTCCCTATTATTTCTGCTGGTTGATCTCGGTTGAATGTACTAAAGGCATTGCTTCTTTCGGGCTTCTTGGTGTTCGGAGAACATCAGTTACAGCCCTCTGAGCTCCTTCTGCTGCAGGAACATATTTTATTGTATTGTTTCTTGTTACTGTAGCCTATTCCAGGCTCATAGCGAGGTCTCTCTGAGGAATATCATTGCTCTGTTCAGCTGAACAACTGTGGAATTCTACATGGGTGAGGCTGGAAGTTTGAGTATAGAGACTGGGGTAAAACTAGAAAGGTAAGAAGCATCACTGCCACCTGTCTGGAAAACCATAAAGTTGATCATGATTTTTTTTTTTTATTTAAAGAGAAAACAAATAAACAAAACAGTAAAAGGGCACAAGTAATACAGAATTTCAAAAAAATAAACAGTAAGAAATCACTAGTTAATAGATTACATATTGTCATCTTAGAAATAGTTGTTCAAATTATAAAATTAAAGCATACAAAGTGGACATTCAGTGAGATTGCAAATCGTTCTTTTCAATGATCCAACAAAAATTTAGTAATATGGTTTTATATCTTACACACTTAAATATACACGCAGTTATATCCTTTAGAGCACTTTCTTTTCCTCTCTTTTTCACAATAACAATTACACATTTTGGGTTTTATTAGTCCCACAGTTCTTATTACCTTTTTTTGAAGAGAATAAAACCAAATGTGACAAAACAAAACAGAGTCAGTCAAAACAAAAGGATGGACATAGTACATGATGTAAAAACAGAATACAAGGTAATCAACAGTGATTACCATACTGCCTCTTGCTGTCTTAAAAAGAGTTGCCTATATCATCAGGTATAATAAATTTGAACAAAACGGTATAGAACAAAACCAATAAAACCTAAACATTGGAGACCTTGCAGGACTTCAAAAGAAGATAATAGTCAAACCAAATGGGCATCATAGTGAATCTTATTGCCTTCAAAGTAGTTGCCTATACCCTCAAACTTGAATCTATCAAGCAAAATTGATCATGGTTTTTAAAGTCATTATAGAATAGCATTTTAGCTCGTATATCATTGCTTGAGAGACATGATTTATAGAACGCGTATTTATATGAAGTAGGCTGGCAACAGAGGAGTCATTCTGTCTTTTGATGCTTACCTCCCCCACTGGGCAGTGAACACTCTTTTGAGTTGTGGCACTAATGGAATCAAAGCACAGCAGACAAAAAGCATGCCTTGTTTGTTGACAGCAGTTATCTCACATATTTCTCAGACGCGTAGGCATACGTGGTTAAGTGACTTACCAGTTTTCGTAAAATAAATCAGAGAGAGAATAGCGAGAGAACCCAGACACTTCATGCTATCCGAGCTGACTGCAGGTTTCCTAGGCTACATAATCTGTGTGACGGTAGACAGAGTCAGAAGAGAAATATTAGCTGCATCATTCAGAATCACCTTTAAATTTGAAAGGAAATGAGCAGAAATGAATCTTTGCAGCAGAAACACATTAAAATTATTAAACGAGAATAGCTTTTCATCTTTCTACAGAATGAAACTTTAGCTGACAGCTATGTTTTGATAAAATTTTCTATTGGATTTTGGGTGACTTAATGGAATAAAGCAATATTTTCTGTCACCACAGTGCACAGAAAAGATAGAGAAGATAAGTATAAAGATAGTGGGAAAGGCAAAAAAAAAGTGTGACCCAGGCAAGTTTCCAAAAATCAGGTGGCACAGAAAAGTGTAAATGCAGTGAGGCAACTTTTTGTTGAAACCACTTAAATGCACGTTGTCAGATCTCATACCGGAACGGGGGAGGCATGTACCGCTTAAGTTCCAATATCAGCAAACATGCCCAAGGAACTGGCCCAGTCTGTCCTTTATCATTTGTATTTCCTCTCCTCTGTCCATGTAGCACACAGTTTAGAGGAGAAGTAAATACACTATTGTGGAAAGTTAAAAAGGAGCTCTGGAAGGAAGTGACCCTGCCACTAGGTGAGACTACTGTTTAGTTATGCTTCCATTGTCTGCACCTGGGGGAAGAACCTTCAGGATCAGGTCACCTTGGAACTGGGATCCATCAATCTCTGTGCAAAATAAAGGCCAGTAGTAACTGAGTGTGTGAACACACCCAACAACTTTGGGAACATTCCAAACTTCAGTGCGTCTCAGGGCATCTCTTCAATTATTGATGGGGAATTTATCCAATTATAGTGTGGCCATCTTAAAGAAGACTTTGTAGGTAGAAAGAAGCTAGCTAAATACAAGGGGTAGCCCCAAGATTCTAGCCACAACAGTAACAGAAGATGGCTTTAGGGGCCAGTGAAAGTACCCTCAGTTAATGACCTGTGTGAGAACAGCAGACTTCCAAGCCTGAAGCTGTATAAGCAATCAGCCTCTGAGCAAGGCATGATTTGCCCTGTGCTGGTGAAGGGGACTGTGTGCCATCGGCCTTTCCGGGCTCTGCTCAGGCCAGGCTGAGTGTCAGTTCACTCAGCAGCATTGTTGTTTCATTGGTGATTCATGCATTACCTCGTGGGGCCTTTGTTAGGGTGAGCTAGTGCTCACAAGTCAGCTCCTGGGAATATCTCCCTTGTTTCTATGTCTCAGCCACACAGCAGCACTGCTGAAAAATCCCATTCCCTTATCTATAGCATCAGGTAAGTCGCCATAAAGTTATTTATCAAAGCCTGTTTACAAGTTCACCGCTCGTGTGCAACTTACATAACATACACTGACTCACTGGTAAGTGGAGGTACAGTGAAAGTCTGAGCCAGGCCACCCTGGGCACCCTGACATCCACAAAGGGGGTGACCTCAGCCCTTTTTCAGTGATGCCAGCCTGTGAGATTCCAGGTGCATTTGCTCTGAAGTCAGGAAAAAAGAGAAAGAAGGAAAAAAAGAAAGAATATGGTTTTATATTAGAATATACTACACCAAGAATTTTCTGATAAAGATCTCTGATTATTTTTCAAAACTCTGAATTCATTTTTATTATTGTAACTTAAAGTGTCATAGATTAACTCAATTTAACAGAAAAACTTTCTTCCATATGTACAAAGTTTTATATTTTTCAATACAGAGCATGAAAAAATACTGAGAATACAGATTTTCTTCATAGAAAAATAGGCCGCCTAACTATAAAAGCATCACGTTTGAGTGATGAATTGATCATTAAACTGTATTTTGCCTTGGTCTTTTCTCCAACTTTGTCATTTCTAGTTATTTAAAATTTAGTTAATAAAAATTTTTTTAAAATAAAATTTAGTTAAACCCTTCAGGATGGTCAAACCTCTAAATAATTTTGACAAGAAGGTTTTACACCTTTTAGTACTAAATAAAAACAGCAAAGTCTTTTTATTACTGTTTTGCTCAGAGCCATAATAGGCCATGAAAATGAAAACCTAAGTAATTAAAGAACAAGGCTCAAAGCTGTGTTCAACAGATTCCAGAAATTAAATCAAGGCTAAAATGCAGACGTATTTACAAAGAGAATCAAAGAAAGATGGACACACTGGGGTGACTGTCTATTACTCAGTGCCCTTTTAGACCAATGCTTTGCCATTTATCGATCTGTCACTTATCTCTGAACCTGGAACTGGAATGTGAAAGGAAGAGGGTGATGCACGAAGCTTCCACAATAAAAGACGTGAACTCCCAAATATTTCCTGCATCTCGCTGCCTCATCTTACTGCCCTGGTACACAGAAAGAATTTGCCATGGATGGTTTTGCTGCTCTATGCGAAGGCATAACCAAGGCTCTTCATAGAAAGGAAAAATGATAGCAAGATAGCTTCATGAACGGTTACTTTTATCAACCAGGTGGCTGGGCCTTTAGTTAGTTCATTTGAAAAAAAAAAATCTTTGAAAATTATTATATCATTCCATTAATCAGTGGACAGGTATTAGATTTGCAGTCAACTCTCCCTTAAAAACCACTGGCTTTACGTAAACACTTCTCTGAGTCCTAAACTTCTAAGAAACGAACTTAGTTTTAAAACCTAGGTCACAACTGATTTTTCAAGTGAGTAGAATGACATGTGTTCATCACAAAATATAGTGCCTGACACCTATCAATTAATGGTAGCTAATATCACGCAAAAAACATACTTAGTTTTTATTCTACATTTATTTTCACCCACCGTCACCACCACCCTAGCTCATTAACAGAGTGCACTTGCAGCAGGGAATCATTCTGCCCCTGGACTGTTCTTTTCTGGCATCTCTAGCATTGCTTCTATTTTTTTATTTAAAAGGAAAAAGAGAAAAAAAAAGTAGAACAAAATAAAACAGTGTAAGGGTACAAGTAATTCAAAACTACAAAAAAAAAAAAAAAAAAAAAAAAAACAGTAAGCTATCACCAGTTAATAGATTACTCACTATCATCTTAGAAACGGTGTTTCAGGTCACAGGATCAAAGCATACAAAGCGAACATTCAAACAGTGAGACTGCAAACAGTTGTGTTCAGTAATCCAATCAAAAATATTAATATGGTCTTCTATGCAACACACCTAAACACCCTTGCTGTTGCATCCTTCAGGGCACTTTTCTTTCCCTCTCTTTATTACAACAAAATTTACACATTTTGGGCTCTATTGCTCCCTTAGATCTTATTAGTTTTTTTGTAAGAGAATAAAATCAAGCATGATAAAACAAAGCTGTCAGTCAAAACCAAGGATAGACATAGCACATGATGTAAAAACAGAGTACAAGGTTATCAACAATGGTTACCATAATGCCTCTTGCATTCTTAAGAAGAATTGTCTATCTCTTTAGGTATTATAAAGTTAAACAAAACAGCAGAGAACAAGACCAATGAAACCTAAACTTTGTAAATCTTACAGAACCTCAAAAGAGGATAATAGTCAAACCAGAATGGGCATCATCATGAATCCCATTGCCTTCAAAGTAGTTGCCTATACTCTGACACTTGATACTTTCATACAGAGCAGAATAGAGCCTAATCAGTCAAAACTAGATAACGGGGGTATTACAAGACTTCAAGTTAATAGGAAATCAAAAAAGTTACTATAATACATCCTGCTAGATTTTTTATTTTTCCCCTTAGTTTAAAAAAGAAATTTTAAAAATTAAATAATTTTTTAATGAATAAGGGAGAGGTTGAGATAAAAGGGGGCATAACAACATAACAATACAGGTTAAAGCATGACACTTTCAGCAACATAGTGTTTCACCCCCAAATAACCCGACTTAATAGTAGTTACCATACTGTCTTTTTCCTTGAAATATTTGAATACAACTTCATATGCTATAGCATCAAACATATCAAGACTGTGTAACATCATTCAAGTGGATGAAAGCATTGTAGAGTATTTAAAACCAGCTAACAGAAAAAATGATCAATGGTTTCTATATTGTCTCTTTGCCTATAACAATTTTTGTTTATACTACCACATACGATAAAATCCAGCAAGCTACAACATGATAAAATCAATGGAGACAGAAGAGCCATAGTTTGGTGCAGCTTCAAGACAAGATGGTATTAAATCAGCAGTAGCTATTATGATGTCTTGTTTTCTTCAAAATAGCTGTTCATTGCATCACAGGCCATAATATCAAATAGCCCAAAATAAAGCCATTCCAATTAATGAGTGAAAAATGTATAAGGCTTCAAGGCCACATAATGGGAAATCATGGTTATCACATACTTAAGTATATTTGAATCATTTCCTACACTAGGGAAACTATTCGGTGTTCACAGATGCGAGTTTGATTTAGTTCATTTAGGAGTATGGTTTCAAGCTGCGCCCATTTATTGATAAAAACCTCAATGTGATCCTGAGTAGTACTCTTGACTCTGACTTTTTTCATCCAGTGAACTCACTGTTATTCATGTATCAGGCCCTATGTTAGCTCTACAGCTGGCTCAAGATTTGACCATCAGGTCACCATAGTAAATGCCATCAAGCACCCCTAACCCTCCCCCCATAGCTGTGCCACTGCAGTGATTTTTGCTCTTTTTTTTTTTTTTTTAACTTTTATCGGTACCAGGGATCGAACTCACGACCGCCTGCTTGCAAGGCAGGTGCTTATGCCACTGAGCTAAATCCCCAGCCCCACTGCAGTGATTTTTAATCTCATTGATTCCCCTAAGCCTGTTGGCATCTGCGCAATGATTTTGTTCTATGTTCTTTTCTATAATTACAGTGTGTGAAATACTACCTTACCAAGTGTTGCTTGAAGATTCTAATGGGAAAAGAAAATGCCATTTTATCATAAAATGACTGCAAATTTTGTTTAAAATGTGCTTCTTCAGACCATCACACAAATGGGCTTACACCATAAGGTTAGATAAAATCTCAGGAAATCTTAGAAGCGGAGAAAAGGTGCGACAAGTAGGAACTGATCCACCGAGCACTTGGTTACTTTAGAAACTACATATGGGTCTGCCAGTGTTTCAGTGGGAAGAAAAGTACAGCAGGTAAATAGGTTCTCCTTGGTCATGGTTAGAATCCTCCTTTCTCCTGACACCTCTCAGGATTCTTCCTTACTTCCCCAGTGGAGAGAAGCTGCTTATTAATCATGGAAATCAACAACTCAGCTCAGCAACAACAGAGGAGAGAGAGAGAGAGAGAGAGAGAGAGAGAGAGAGAGAGAGAGAGAGAGAGAGAGAGAGACATACAACTGTAAGCACAGAACAGTTTCTGTAGCCTCACCTACCTTTGTCTAATGCACTCACAAACCGGTTTAAATAATCCCAGCCAGTCTTATCCTCCCACTGTTCTATTATGCTGTGATCAGCTTATTATCTTTCCTGAAAACACACTGCCCAATTGTGTTGGCTCTGTGCTCCAAACCATTCCACTCTACCTCCGTATTTTCCGTCACCTTCTACTGATCTGTGTTCTACGTGTCTGGGTTGCTGTCTTCACAATCACTGAATTGGAATGTCAGCTCATTGAGTTAGAAACTGTGTAACTCAGGTTAGTACCTCAATCTTTCCCTGCATTTGGGAGTCCTGCATAAATTTATTGAACATGTGAATGAAAAAATGTTTTACCGTTTTGATGGATTATCTCAATCAAAATGACCAATATAGAAGTTTTGATAGCTTGTCATTCTTAAACATTTTGAAATGTTTTGGTTTATTCTAGATATTCTTCTTCAGTCTACTTTTAAACTATAGTTTATGCCATGTATATATTCAATTTTCTGTTTATATTTTGAAAGAGAAACAAAAATAGAGGAGAGCGAAGGAGAGAAGAGGAGCGGAGACAGGAGAGGAGAAGAGAGAAGAAAAGAGAAGAAGGGAAGGGAAGGGAGGGAAGGGAAGAGAGAAGATTATACTGTAGGACTATCTGAGTTTCCTACTCAGCTCAATACGATTTCCTTTGGCTGCTATACATTTTTCTGCAGCCAAGATTGTTTTTTTGATATTACAGACCACATAGAGAACTTTCCATTTGTCTTAGAGAGTATTTTCTGTTAAAACTGTAGCTCGGAAGCATCAGGGAAGGGCGCTTGTCTATGTTCTTGGCTGGCGTGGGTTGTTGGCACTTAGGGACCCTGACTTCACACTAGACTCCTCGGGACACAGACGCTCTCCAGAGGAGAGCAGCTCTGAGAGACTGAGGTCACCTAAGAGGGTGCCGAACTTGTTTGCTGCCCCCCAACTTTCTGCCCGACACAAACATCTACCCGACACAGGTGTGAGCACCTGGAGACCCTGGCCGGAGCCCTCAGCTCACCCCGGCTCCCCCAGCGCCTGCCTGGGCCTCACTTCACCCTCGCCCCTGGCTGCTGCCTCGTTCTCCAGATTGTCCTCTTTCCTATTCTTTGCTGGCTCTCTGTGGGTCTCCCTGTCTTTCTCTCTCCATCTCTGTGTCTGTTTCTGCCACTTTTTCTCTTGATTCTTCAATATGAAATATTTTTATTTCTGTTTCTTTAAATAGAATTTTCCTATCTCATTATTCTTGCATTGCCTTGCAGAATTTCTTGCCATGAAACCGTGTCAGCCTTTTTCTGGTTTTTCTGTCTTCCTAGTTTAGGGTGCATTCTGAGTATGCCCACCATTCCCTGGCCTCACTTTTATGAATTCCAAGTTGACTTGATTCCTCCCGAATTTCAACAGCAAGCTTTTTCTTATAGTTTAGGGTTAAAGATGAAATGACTTTCCTTGTTTACCTATTGAAACAAAGTTGTCAGTACATGATAGCAGGTCTCCTCTTGCAAGATGTCTCAAAAGGTGAAACACTGCCTGCTATTTCTTACCTCTGGACCAGTTTGTACTCTTGAACAAGATTCCCTTTCTAGACAAGAGTGGTGCTGCACACCTGTAATCCCAGCACTCGGGAGACTGAAGCAGGAGATCGCTATGAGTTCAAATTCACCTGTACCAAATAGTAACACCTTGTCTCAAAAAACCATATATATACACTTTATAACTTCTACTTCTCCAGGAAGTCTGTTTAATATAGCCACAATATCATTACCTATTTCTTCTTCCATTTATAAGCAGATAAATGAATGTTTTCTACTCTTCAGCCTGATATAAATATATATATATAAATATTATATAAAATATATATATATATATATATATATTTCCATTTTACTGGAACTGTATTTCTTGGATATAATATGATTTTTACTTACTTCAGTCATGAATTTTATGATACTAATAATTGAAAATGTTTCATTTCTGATCTTCAAGCTACTTGAGTCAAAAGCTATAAAATATTAATTTTTGTATTTTCAGAGGCCAGAAGAGTCCTGAATCATACGCAATGTGAATTCATTAAACAGAACAGAACTGATACTTATCTTCAAATTGCAAATTTAATTGACTCTCTGCCATGTATTGTGTGTTAATATAAAAATATTTGAATCCTAAGTGATTCTAAAACTCTTGATTTCTTCTGAAAATTACTTAATATTTCTTTCACACATGCTCTCTGTGTGTTTTCATGGCAGACACTATAGAAATTTGTTGGCTTTTTTCTTCCTACCTACTTTAAAGCACTCTTAATTAGCTATTAATACTTTGTTATTGAGAAACTTCAGTAATTCTAGAACTACATTAAGTATATTATATTGTTCTAAATCTCTTACAAACCGATATTAATTGTGCTTACTTGAGGATGTAAGAGACTGTTGAGACTCGGAGAGCTAAATGGTACACTTCAGTCATCTGAAGAAGAACTTATTGAAGAAGAACTTATTGAAATTAGGTCTGACTGGTTCCAAAGCTCAAATTATGCCTTTTTCTAATAATGTATTTTCAATTATGATCTGACTATCAAACAGACACTGTGATATGGCATATTGAGATTTCATGTCCTCCACAGTGAGTGGAGCTGGAACAAGCGACAGCTGTTGGCTATGCAGGAGGGTATTTCCACTGTGACTAAAACCACAGCGACTCTGGAAACACGAAACTATTTAGAGCAAACTGTGGTTGTGCCATGGCACTATGGTGGCACATTACAGAATTACATGCTGTGACTTAGCCATGGAAGAAGCAGAAACAAGATGAAACTACAGCAGTTAACTCAGCCCACCTTCTTCCACACCTCAGAAAGAGAGCAGGAAAAATGATTCATTCATTCCACTGTTTGGACCTTTCCTGGACTGCACTTTCAGGCTCTCGGTACGGAAATCTCTGCAATAACTCTCTGCTGTTCTCACGTATTTGTGTACTGGGATTCACTCTGCTGATCACATAGCATATTTCAAGAAAGTGTGAGACTTGCAGAAACATTCTTCAGACATCTCTTTTCTGAGATCTTGTTATCTGCCTGGAATGTACTTGGGAAAGTGACACAAAATTCCTCTGCTCAGATTCCAAAAGTTTATTGGGTTGTTTCTGAAGGATCAGCTCTGAGAAGTGCTTCTTAGGATCCCCTCATTCCTCTGTTGCTCCTGAGACCTTCTGAAGCTAAGCACTGAGACTTAATCTCATGGCTATTTCCATATTTAACCTCATCTGGCCTTTGCCTTCCACAATAATCAGGTAGAGTATTTTTCTTTTCATTACTATGAGTTCAGCAACCAGCAAAAGGCACCAAGACAGCTGCCTAATATGGTAGGAAATGCCTGTGGCAAACTCAGCAGTGGTAAGAATAGCCTGAGAAACAGTGACCTCTGTCCTTGAGATTTACAAAACTAAAAAGTGCCTCATTATTATGTGAAAACCTGTGTATCATTTGGCCCATGTGCTTTGAGAAGGCACTCATCAGTCTGGGAACATGAAACAGTTAACCATAACAGTAAGCCACCCCTAAATCAACTTCCCAATAAGTCAGACCTTGTGACAAGAATCCTTGATCTTCTGTAACATCCAGTATTTTGAATAAAATGTCCTTCCTTGTGCCAATCTTTCATTTCTAGACTTACTTGGCTTATCATATGGGGAACAAGTGGACCTCCAGTTTTTTCCACCAGTACCTTTCTGGTCTTAAAGCTCATGGAGTTGTGGGTTTCCAGGACATGAATGGAATCTGCTCATATAAGGTCCTGTCCTACCTATTTTGCACCCTTTCCATCATCATAATTGCTCAGGTTTTGGTAACTTAGTCTCCAGGACATTGCTTCTTTTTGTCTGCTTTCTACTGGCATATTTATCTCCTGTAGTAAAAGAAGAAGTCTCATTGCACAGTTTGGAGAAAAGGCCAACTGTAACATAAGTAAACCCTAGGGTCAAGAGAAAACAGATGAATAGCTGTAAGTCTATGTCTCTGTCCCTCTCTCTGTCTCTCTGTCTCTGTCTCTGTCTGTCTCTGTCTCTCTCTCTCTCTCTCTCTCTGTCTCTCTCTCTCTCTCTCTCTCTCTCTCTCTCTCTCTCTCTCTCTCTCTTCCTCTTTCTCTCTCTCTCTCAACATTGCTATGAGGCTTCAGGGCTATGGCAGAACTACAGTAACCAGCCCTAGATACCCTTGACCAAGAGAAGTGATGAGAGAAATCTTTGTTTGATAATTATATATTACTTCAGTACTTAAGGACAAAAAAGTAGTGAATTAGGAAAACCAAAGGAAGGAGCAGGAAAGAGAGAAATCCATTGCATACCTTCCAGGTGTCACGTCATCCTGGGATTAGTGGCTCCTTTTGTGTTATCTTTTTTTGATTGTCATGGAGTGTTGACTCACCTACCTTAGCTTATTTCCTGAATCAGAAGTGCTTAAGAGCCAAAGTTCTAGCTTTGAAAGATAGCTATCTTTAGATGTCAAAGTTGTCATTTCAATCATTTTAATTCAAGTTGCAAGTGAGACATAATAAATACTAGGTTCTTCACAAGTAGTTATAAGTGAAATAAGCAACAGGAAGGCTGCCTTCACCACCTTCCTAGTGGCCAGGGGTCCAAGAACAAAGTCATATAGCTATAACTGGGCATGTGTGTGTGTGTGAACAGGTATGTCGTGTAGTCCAAATAACTAGTAGAAGAATATCATGCACACCAAAAGGAGGTATCCAATATTTATCCCAAGGCTAACAAAAAACCTTAGAATACTTTTAGATCCAAATTACTCCAGCTCCAGGTAGAAAGATGTCACAGTAGAGCGAGAGTTTAGTGGAACTTGATGGGCAGCAAAGAGGTCACCACAATGTCTAAGAAAGAAGCAAGAGTGGCCTGAGAAAGAAAAAAGAGTAAAAGATATTTAGGAGACAAGATGTGAATGCATAATGTCTGATAAATGCAGAGGGGGCGTCTGAGGGGGAGGGCGACTCCCTTTGTTACGAGTTTTTCTTTTCTATAAACCATGCCCTGGTGCTGCACATAAGCAAGGAATACAGAAAGCCAGTGGTTTACAACCTAAAAAACAAATGATGCATATTTAAAAACATCTCTAGTATTTATTGAACACTTAGTAAGTTATTAGAATTTTGCAAGCATTAATTAATTTGATTATTAAAATGATCTTAGAAAACTCACACTAGGATAATTCCCATTTATAAATGATAAAATTGAGACAGAAGGAATTGTGACAACCCAGGCAAGTCTCACTCCCAAAATCACACTTTTTAATCCTTACGACAGAAGTAGGTTTAGACTGAAGGGATATGAGATAGGACAAGATTCATTCTAGCTGAAGCAAAGGGTTACGTGGCAGCCAGTCTGTGATTTTCTTCATAAGAAAGCTTTGAGTCTGCTCTTAAAAGATGAGTAACCTAGAGAAGCAGCATCCACACTAAAGAAATCACCTTTTCAGTGTGCAGGTCTATTAGTATAAACAGCGGCTTTTGAGTCATACAACTGGGACAAATGAAGGACAAAATAGCAGGCGACAGAGATTCGCTATTCGGTTTATCACAAGCAGCACTGTGTGTTTGGGTGAGTCAGAGCTCTGGCAATACAAAGAGTCTTGAAGATTAATGAGGCTGAGTGCACTAACAATCAACCAGGAGCAGGGTGTGTGAACAGTATCCTTCACATGGTTAAACAGCACTAAGGGAGAGAGGACAATTACTTGAGTAAATGTGACAGAGGAGACAGCAGCTGTCACAGTGGGTCATATTAATGCATCCATCCAAGGACTGGAAGGGTCCAGAAAGAGCAGCGAGTACAGTGTGTATTCATCTCCTTAGACCGCGTCAGTTTACTAACTGCCTCCTGGCAGGAGCAGGTTCAGCTCTGACGCATCACAGCCCGCTCCACACTGTACTGTGACTTGAAATTAAATTTCACAAGCTTCTCCCTCGACAACGTTACAGCAGTGATATGGAATCAAGATGCACAGCACCAGTTAGTTTGAAGGAAAGTAAAGTGAAAGACTCAGTCCAGCAGCTTTCTCTTCCTCTGCTCCTCAGGTCTCTCCCTCTGTCACCTCTGTTGGTACTGTCCTCTAGTTCCCAATGCTCTGCGATGCGCTGTTGTTGGAAAATACCAAGTGCCTGCAGATGCCACATTAAGTGACCGCTCCCAGACATCACTCATCTATTGTCTCCTCTACATGACACCAACCAGCTCCACGCATGGCTCCTGGAGTCTGAGCATTGCCTCAGGAGATGGGGCTTGACCTCTGGGGTTTGTGCCCTTTGACTTTCCTGGACAGCTTTCTTCACAGAACACATTTTTAAAAGTTCTATTTTACAGTGCATTGGTATGAGACGAACACATTTTCATGTGTCCTCGGGCATCGTGAGCGCTGTGACTCTGGCTCTGTCTGCTTCCTTTTTCCCGAGACCTTTCACTGTCTGATTGTCGCCCACCTTCTCACTTGCCATCTGCCTTCACCAGATGAGGGGCTGAATCCCATGATGTCAGGGAAGCCACTGTCATCTTCCTGCTCTATTTCCAGCTAGCAGTTAGTAAAAGAATGGCTGAAATGCTGTAAGATTTTTCTTTTTTATTTTATTAGTATATATTTGTTGCACATGAAGTTTACATTCATCTTATGGTGGGGTACATGTAATGTAACTATCTTGATTCTTTTGTATTCTCCCTCTCTTTCTCACGTACCTCCCTTCTATCCCTAAACCTTCTGGTCCCCTTTTCATTGTTATTATTATTTTTAGTTCACATTTATGACATTAATAAAGATGCTGGATAAATCAATAAAAAAGATTTTCTCTTTAAGTTTTTTCTCAGCCTCCCCGACTTTCTAAAAAGTCTTTTCTGTCTCCTCTCTTCCCTTACATCTGCCCTTTATGTAGAGCTTTGATTTCTCTCCAGCCAGATCACATACTCGGGATTTTTTGCTTGGTTCTTCCCAGAGTACCAGCCTCTCAGCATGCATAAAACAAACTCAGCCGCCTCTCCCTCTCCTCTTGACATTGTATCACAATCATTACATCCACCACTACTACGGCATCTCAGTACTAGTAATGTCACTATCATCTTAGGGCTGCTAGGGCCTGACACAAAACATCACCTTCAGATTCCCCTTCTGCTCGTAGCAGATCCAAACTGTGCCAGTCTTGCCTCCCCATTTCTGCGGTGCCTGCCTCGCCCACATTGTCACTGCCTTTGCCAACACCTGGAAGCAGTCCTGCTAGCACAAGCACCCCAGCCTTCCAGCCACCCCCTTCTCTTGCCTTTCCTTTCCCTTTCCCAACAGTCACATTTCTTTCTAGGAAATTCTCCTTTTAGAAAATATCTAACTGATACCTATTTTGTACATAGTGGATTTCAGACCTCTTAACTTGACATTCAACATCTTGATTCTGGTTTAAACGCCTGGCTTTATTACTATCACTCCAAAGACCACCGCTCCCACCCCAGTCCTGCCACGACTCATGACTCCACACTTCCTGAAAACTTGTAATCACTGTATGATTTCCCCTGTCTTTGTCTGAGCGTGTTTTTCCAGAAGGACAAACTCCCCACAAGTGCATCTAAATACACCAGGGTAGCTCAGCCCCAGCAGACAGCAGTTAAACCGTGTAGAGCTCTGTCTTTTCCCAGTACTAACACATGCTTCAATGATTACCTTATTGTATTGAATTTAAAGAAATGAATCAATGGAAAGTAAGTACAAAGTGAGTTAAACTTCTAGGTGTATTTTATATAAAAAATGATCATTTTAATTTTTTAAAATCAGTAGAAGCAAACAGTAATAGTTAGTTCAGGCAAATCTATAATTTTAGACCTTACAACGATTTAGCATGTTAAACTCAGGCCAAATTAATTTCAACCTGGATGGATATTTCCATTTCAGAGATTTAATTTAATCAAGCCGAGTAAATTAATCAGAAACATCTGCTTTGTCTCAAGAAATGCCTAATCACTGCACCACGTTTCAGGAGAGAAGCAGCTAATTACATTATCCCTCTGATGGGAGATGCGGAAGGGACAGGCTACAAAGAGCGCAATGTGCTTCCGTGTGAGAAATCGCAGGTGACCTGCGGTAACAGAACAGCTAAGGACTCAGGGAACTTTCTTAATAAAAGATACAGCACATCCTCTTGCTAAACTTGAATTTTTCTTGTTTCATAAAAACAAGAAAACTTGTCATAGAAAGCTTATATAGCGCTACTGAGCCAAACTAAGACCATGAGTAATAATAACCCAACTACCCAAGGAGTAACACTTTTATAGAGACGGACATTGCTTTGTTTAGTCTTTTGTGTGTGTGCCCCCCGCCCCGTGATGCACACAGCAGAATCTAAAATACATCGTACGTAATGTGTTAACCTAATTTTTGCCAGTATGTCGTACACACGTTTCCACAGTTAGAAGTATTTATCTATTTGGCAATTATGAAATTTAAACTGATTATATGAACTCTATATGTTTGTATGTGTTTAGACTGAAACTAAAGCCTAGGTATACAATATAATGCTCATATATAAAATATTTGTGGATATTGCTAATTGAATTTCTCACATGATTACATGATTAATGATGAATTTAGCTTACTAGTGCATAATTTAAAACTTCATGTCTGTATTTGTAAATGAAATTGATTTACATGAGTCATTTAATATGCTTTTGTTTTTTTGTTTAATAGAGGACTTTTAGTTATAATATTTATCTTTGAATATTTATATATTCTGTATTTTTATTTCAAATATTTTATACATTTTAAAATTTATTAATTTTAAATTCTTACTAAAATATGAAGGGTTTAAATTTTTTTCCAAAATATTCTGCCAGTTTTTCCAATATCAATTATTGAATTTTTACTCCTGATAATTTGAAAACTCAATTTATTATTTTATACATTTATTTATATTTGGTCCTATCTCTATTTGAATTCATAAATTCATCCAATAGTATTACTTACTGTTTTTAATACTTTTTAATGAAAATCCAAGGCCCCATTTTTATCTGTAAGATTATGTAGGCATTTCTTTCAGACTCATATTCATTTTTATATCACATCAAATTTCTTCTATCATAACTGAATCTAATGCACATTAAATACAGATTAAAATAGATACAAAGTGAACTTCTCCTAGTATTAAATCTTCACATTAAAGAGAATAGTATATGTTTTACATTCATTCATATTTTCTCTTTTATGTTTAGAAAAGACTTGCTCTTTATAGTTATCACTTATGGTTTCTATTATATTTAGTCATATAGTTTGTATTTATTTGGCTGTTGAAAATGGCGTTATTTTTGCTTATTTGGTTGTTTTCTATCCATTTTCACATGTTCCAACTACTTGTTTTCTTTCAGGAAAATTTGCAACAATTGCAAACCATTTTTGACATCCATTTTCCGCAGCTTGACTGACTACTTAATAGTTGTTCTTATCATGCATCATCAAAGCTGATCCTTGGTGTCTTTTATTTTCAGGTAGTTTTATGAAGTTAATAAAGATCCAACCCAGCCAGGGATTTACTTCGCGGCATAAGCACCTGCCAGGCAAGCATGAGGTCATCAGTTTGATCCTTGGTACCAAATAAAATGAAAACAAAAACAAAAAAAGATCCAACTCAGTGAGATTTTTAGGAACTGGAGTAGCTTGGCCATTGTATTATTAGAAGGGTTTCTCATTTTTTTCCCAGTCATCCAGTTCAAATTTAACTACATGTTTGAGTCTAATGAACTTGATTTCAGTGTCAAATGGTCCTGCATACCTAATTTCACCTTATCCTAAAAGCCTATGAGGTTGGTTTCACTCTGACAAGAGCAATCTTTGGTTAAGAAGGTATATTGGGTTTAGAACTTTTTTGTGTTACAAAACATAATCTGGAACTTACATTTCTTGATTGAAAGAATAAACAGAAAACATGGAATATCCTAAATTCTTTTATAGGGTTATGCCTCCCTCGGGCCAACTCATTTAAGACCATGGAAAACTGGGAATTGGGAATTCCAAATTTAGCATTTGTTCTCATAATAAATACACAGCATGAATGCTCACACTAAACAATGTCATGTAGCTCAAATCTATGACAAAAATTGTCCCAGTCAATGCAGAACAACCAACAATCTATTCTAAGTTACATTATTTGCTTATTGAACAAAATAAGCATTAAAATTTGCCAGTCTCTTTTAAGGCTTATTCTTATATTTATATGGGCAAATTATACTTTTATTTTTTTCTCTGAAACTAACTGTTAAATG
The DNA here is from genome assembly GCF_034190915.1 of Cavia porcellus. Taxonomy (NCBI): domain Eukaryota; kingdom Metazoa; phylum Chordata; class Mammalia; order Rodentia; family Caviidae; genus Cavia; species Cavia porcellus. The sequence goes on along the minus strand of NW_026947494.1, from coordinate 73,114,522 downwards.
AATGTGATTTGGATCTATTTCTTTTTAGATAATTACTTCTTGAGTGTTATATTTTAATAAAAATCACCAGAGTTTTAAGGGCTTGAGGATTAGTTTACAAACAGAAAAGCTAAAATGATGTGAATTTGTGAACATATAACAGAGGAAAACAAGTCATGGAGGGTTAATTTTTAGAGCAGTATCCACTCTAGAGATAGTTTAATGAAACTTTAAAATCATTCAAAGCATCAGAGAACATAATTAGTCTACATAATGAATTTCCAGAGTATTAAGCACAGCTCAACTGCTTTAAAAGAAAAAATATGATTTTCTCAACTCTAAATATCTATCATTTGTCACTGTAAAGAAATAAATTAGCATCATCAAGCATCTCTGGGTTCCAGGTATTTTCAACCTATACTTTCTCCCTAAATTTTCAGAATTGAAGCCTTATGTAATCTGCTCTTGAGAAATGGGAAAAGAATGAGATAATTTTCTGGCCTTGACAACTTTTTAATCTGACCTGGAAAGCAGGTTAGTTACAGGAAGTTTTGTCCTATGACCAGGAATTGTGTCTCTCTTCCAGATCTGTATAGCACAATCCTGATTTTCTGTTAGTCTTAGATATCTGGGAAGTGATGCAGATAAATGATACTGGAAAATAAACCCTGAAGGGTAAGCCAGCATAGGATGAACTTACAGAGGCAGCCCAGGAATCTGCTCAATAGAAAATTCAGAGGTAAAGTATAAGGATGCACAGGGTTATTCACAGACTCAGAATGACTGTGCCACGCATCATAGGTCGTGGCATGCTCCTCAACTTGAGTCATTGTCCACTGTGGAGCTTTTTTAGAGGGGGCTAAGATGGAAGGAAATTATATAATAGACTAGGAAGGTAGAGTTCAAGAGAGGCACTCAAATCCCATGGGTGATGATGTTGCTTCAAAAATACTTCCCATGAACCAGGTGACTGAGACCTGATTGCTAGAGATTGGGCCAAAGAACTGTATTTCAGGTATTCAAATCTAAGCTCTTAGAAACAGAAGCTACACAGTTGCTTCAGCCAGGATCCAGGTATACACCATAGTGTGGTGTAGAAAAAAGTAACACACAATGCAAGCTGAGATGGAGGCCAAGAAAGGAGAGAGAGAGAGAGAGAGAGAGAGAGAGAGAGAGAGAGAGAGAGAGAGATAGAGAGAGAGAATTTTATGAAAAGATCCCCACTGTTGCTTGCATAGAGGAAAAGGCATAGGGCTACATTCACTGATGGGACCCCTTGAGTCCAGAGGTAAAGGGTTCCTTTTGTAACGCTACAATTATACGAAAAGGCTAGGGAGAGGAGGCAAGGGAGAAAATTTGGATTTAAGTGTATATTTACCTAAGAAAGCATGAGTGTAAGGCTGAAGTGATTGTCCTGCGTCAAAGCGCCAAAAACTGAGTCTCTGCATTACAAGAAATGGGAATTTCTGAGCTAAATTAAGTTCAGCTACAACAAAGTAAGAAAAACTACATGTTTTCCAATACAAGAACTTAAGCCATGAAATCATCTTGGCTCTACTGTCTTAGATAAGAAAGCTCTTTCTTTAGTAAGAACACATTGTATGTTCTCTCTAGCTTATCAAAATTATTGACAACCTCAAAAAAATCATTATTCAGTATAAGTGTTTAGGTATGATGGTTTGTGACCTCATAAAGACTAATGACACAAGTTAGCAGAAAACTAATGTGAGGTGACAGCAGCTATGTAAGAAGGCGCTGTTGAGTAAAAGGAATGAACAGCAAACAGTAAAGGAGGAGATGCCACTCAGAGAAGAGAAATCCAGTGTTTGTCTCCTAAAGATTCAAGTGCTGAAGGTCTGTTCTTTAGTGTGCTCGGGGGGCCTTTAAGACTTTGGGTCTAATGTGAGATTCTAAGGTCACCTCCCAATGCTTTTGGGGGGCAATTAAGGAACTTCAGCCTTATTGATTTCTTGTTTGGTGGCGTGAATTCTCCCTCTCACACCCACCAGCATCTTCATCAGACCACAGATGATGTCAGCACCGTGTTCTTGAATCTATAGTGTGAGCTAAATAAATTTCTTTTCACTTGGCGAAGGTATTTTATTTCACTGAAGAAAAATTAATTAATGTGTTACCTGAGACGATGTGGTATCTTAACTGAGTTCAGGGGAGGAAAAGGAGGATCAGAAAGAGAAGGAAGAAGAGATCATGATGACCAGCAGATAGGTAGCCCACTGTAGGGCAGTGGAGACTCATTCCAATAAAGGGGAAATAGCACATACACCCACTAAAGGAGAGAGGAGAGATTGCCAGAGTGAGGGCAATTAGGCAGAGGGGGTGGAGGAAAGGAGACTGACGGTGATGTGGGACAGAGCCAAGAAAATAAAAGTAGTATTTGTAATTCCCTTGCAGGAGATAGGACTATGGCACAGGAGAGGGCGAGAGCCAGAGCTGCAAAAACTGCTTAGGTGGACTGGAGCCAGATCATCCTCACAAACTGGACTTGGGGGCTTGGGATTTTAAATAGTGGAGTAACATGCACAGTCACCAGGCACAGCACAGAGTGAATTGGCAGACACTATTAAAGAAGTTTGCTAAAGATGGGAAGGAGACTACATTTAAGGTGAATGATTTGAAAGGAGTTTCTGAGCAGAGGAGAGGGACTGAACAAAGAAAAATAAGTATTTTTTTGACAATAGAATTGGGATCAGTAGATAGGAATCTACTAAGAGAAAATTTAATAGCATTATTGCTCAGAGAAGGCCAGTGTGAACAGAAACCATACAAAAGGTGAAACCAGGTGAGAAAGTTGATCAGATAGAATGTGGAAGACTTGGGTTAAACTGACTTAGCAGAATGGTAGCTAGAAGTGGACTCCACAGAAGAGGACCCAGAAGCCCAAGGTAGAGCTCGGTTAAAAAGAGAGGTCAGAGGAGCTTGTCTGAAGCTCGGTGAGGGCAGAATGTTTGGCAGCACATGTTAGACAGTATATTTCTGCTGTGAAGGAGGAAGCAAGACCTTTAGGAGAAGCACTGACTATCATCAGTGTGCCCTCATGGCTCACTTGGCCCTTGATTTTCGTAGACTCTCCATTTTTTTCTTAAAATGTAAAATTTCAGGAGCATTTGTTTAAATTTTATTTATACGGACAAAGCTATGCAAAGTTTGTGAGGGATTTTTGTTGTTGCCTTTTCTGTTCAATGTTATTAAGACTCGTAACTTTGGCTTTGTTGTTTCCTTGGAGGAGAGAGTCTAAATATTGGGAACACAATGGTCAGAAACATGTCTAGTTCATAAAATAGAGAGCAGCTGAAAAATTGTAAAAAATACTGATAAATTGTTTGTGTTGTTCCCACATGTCATAAACAGACATTTATTAACTATAGTGTGCTAAAAGGTGCTTGGAGACTCTTGAAATGTTTGCGTTTTGTCTTTTGTATTTCCTGTCCTTGAGAAATATATAATCCCAGCAAAAATGAAAGCACACAGACTAAAACAGAGAGTAAAAAAGAAAATTGCTTTTCTCCTGTACCCAGAGCAGGAGAGGAAGGATAGAGGTGAGAGGTGTTATCTGACCTTATTTGACCCAAAATTCAATAAAGTTTCCATTTGATTTCTCTTAAATTTAGCAAAAGTCCTTATTTATTTTTAATATTCCTCCAGATCAGAATTTCAAATAATGGACTGCCAGGTCAAAGTGTACCTTTGTTCTTTCTGTGAAATGAACAGCTTCAAAGCGTGCTAAAAATGTAAGCAAGGGAAACGCTTAGGACTCTAAACTGTTTTAGGGCAATTTAGAAAACCACTTTATATGCAAATTTTGTTCCTCACACCGAATATTCTCATAAATTATCTGCTTATTAAAGTGTTTGCTTAACATGGGCATTTCCCCTTCCTCTCAATCTCAGTGAACTTAGTGTACTTTAAAGTAATTAAATGCAATCTTAGCATTCTACAACCAAAACTCTTGCCTTATCACACTGAGGATGTCCAAATTTCACTCTTCCAAGTGTTTACAACAAATGCACGCTAGACCACAGAAAGAAAAGTAACGTCTGATGAGCAAGTGAAAAAGTATACAAGCTCACCAAAAGACTTGCAGCATAGAAAACAGTATTTAAAAAATAAATGCAGTCCAGATATAAACTCTTCTAGAAGTTTATAGTTACACAAGATAGTTAAGATAGCTAAATAGCTAGTTTCTTTGGGTCTTGGGAGGGAAACGTTTTTGTTAATAATGCTTGGACAAGATATCATGCCTATGTCTTGTACTCTGAGTAACTATTACGAAGACAGTGGTATGCAATACATTGATTATTATAGCTGCCCTACCTATTTTGAAACTCTTTTTCATTGTTATTTTTTATCTTTTTTTCTTTTTAAAAGAAAAAAGGACTCATGTATCCTGTCAATTACTTTGAACTGTGCTAAATAATAGTTTCTCCCGTTGTCAGTTTGTCAGGGAATCGCAAAAGACATCATTGCTGAAATGGACTGCAAACGGAGATGATTTGGTCTGAGTGCCTGCCAGAGCATCGGAGATGGGTGGAACGGTGGATCCCAAAGAGATAAGTCCTTTTCCCCAGTACCACAACCTGTGAGTTTTTACTGCCTGTGATAAAATGTAAATATCACCAAAATATCATATAATTAAGAATTTGGGGAGGAGTTTAATTGGATTATCAGAGTAGACCCTAAACCTGTCACTCCTGCCCTTATAAGAGGGAGGCACAGGAAGTTTGCACAGACAGAAGAGCTTCAGCAGTGTGATTGTGGGGGCAGAAGCTGGAGTAGTGTGGACATAAAACAAGGAATGAGCCATTTCCAGAACCTGGAAGAAGCAAAAAGAAGGGTCTTCCCCTACCAAAGGGGAAGACCACTTCTACTCACATCTAAATGTCAGACTGCTGGTTTCCAGGCCACTGACAAAATAAATTAGTTTCATGTAAATCACTGCTATCCTTTAAACTCCTCCTTTTTTATGTATCTTTCAGATAAGCTTCTTATATTAATTTTATTTCATTGTAATAAATCATCACTGACTTGTTGTTTTAAACCATGTATATTATCATCTTACACTTCCATAGTTCAAAGGTCTGAAAAGTAAAAGTTCTAATACGTCTCACTCGCTAACCCTTCCTGAAGGCTGTGCGGAGAACACACTCCTTGATTCTAAGGCCATGTGCCATCCTTGGCTCACCTCTTCCTCCCTCCTCAAAGCTGGCAATGTCAGGCCAACTCCTTCACACCCAACCATCTGGTTGTCTCTCTGGCTTCCTTATTCTATTTTAAGATCATCACTTGGAGCAGCATTGGGTTCATCTTGATAATTAAGGAAAATCTCATCCTCAATTAGATGATTAGCAATTTTAGTTCCTATGAAATCTTAGTTCAGCTTTGTCAGTTAAGGAAACTCATTCTCAAGTTCTGGGGCCTTATATAGAGACATAATTGGGAGTCATTATTCTACCAATCGAATCCTCTGAATCTATGCTCAGAGCCACGATGGATGACTTGGTAGTGATTAGGTGTGTCCTCTCCACAGCTGGCATGCCTCAGAGTTGTGATGTTGAGGTGGTAGAATTTAAGGAGCTGGGACCTGGTGGGAGGTAGTTAGTCATGAGTACATCACCCTCTGACAAGAGTAGCACTGATCAGATGAGGGTACTCCACACACTTGTTCCGTTTTTGCATGCGGCTGTTCCCTTTCTGCTTCCCTCCCACATTTCAGTGTTTTTAAGCAGCTCCTCACCATGGACCAAACCGACAAACATGACTGATCTAGTATTTCAGACTCCAAGATAGTGAGTTAAATAAACGTCTTTTATTTGTAGAGTATCCAGCCTAAGATATTTTATTATACCAACAAAAACAAATGAATACACTGCCCTTTCCCTAATTTTCTCTAACCTTTTCAAAGTCTTTCAAATGACCTCTTTATTTTAGATTCTTCATAAATCTCAATCTCCCAACACTACCAACAGCTGTCTCCAAAATACAGATTGCATTAAACTCCTCCAGTTATGATTGGCCCGGACTGTGAGCACAGCTCCTTGGTTAGACTCCTGATTTCCTCCTGCACCCACCATTGCTAACACACCGCATGTCATACAGCTGTGTGTGCTGTCCCTCAGATTCGCAGTCTACTCTGTGAGTGTTTTTCCATGCTGTTCTCCCTTCTGCTGTGCCCATTCCTCTCCTGATCTGGTTCACAAATGCTGTCTCTTCAAAATTCAAGCAAATGATTACTTCTTTCTTAATTTTCCAAAACCTCCCCTAAACTTTACTTGACTGCAACTTTGTGCCACTAATGACATCACATTATCATTATTGGGTTATCTATTTTTCTCTGTAAGCTTGATTGTGAGTACACTGCTCATTGATCCATTCAACCGTTCTACATTTCTATATATATCAAATAGATATATCACATATATATGTTGCACACATACTATTTATCATAACTAGGAAAAATAAAGGTGAGTAAGATGAAATCCTTACCTTCAAGAACAGTTTCTTGGACACAGAGCTATAATCAAATTTTAAGGTGCATCCAGTTTTAAGGTGCATCTCTAGATGTTCCCCCAAAGCCTTATCCATTCATAGGTTGTGTTTGGGGATTGACAGGATCATGGGTGTGTGATGGTGAACCATGGGTATGGGATTCTGGACTAGCCACTGATGGGCTTAGCATAACTCTGGGTAAGGATAATGGATTTACTGAAGAAAGAGACTCACTATGGATGTGAGTTTAGGACTTGATAGACTTGAGTCCTAAATAAAGTAGAAAAAGAAAACGTAAGGCAGGATGCTGCTTCCTGCCTGCCCTACCATGAACCATTTCTCCTCTGCTGTGCCACCTTATCTTGGAGCCAGATGACTATGGATTGAAATCTCTACACACCATGAGCTAAAAATAAACCTTTCCTCCTTTAACTTATGGATATTGGGTATTTTGCTCCAGCAACAAGAAAGTAACTAAGATATAAGCCATTCATAGATAGTGCTTTAACATATGAGAACACAATAATGACCAAGAGAAAGCAAGCTGCTTATAAAACCTCAATGTAATTAAGAAAATAAAGTCATGGAAAAAGGAAAATATATTGTCAACAGCATGAACCAGAGAAAATAATTCTGTGAAGCCACTTAAGTAAGACTTCATAAAACTGTGATACTTAATCTGGCCCCTGGGCAATAAATGCTAGACCAAATTGAGGTGGACAGACATGTCCTTCACCTTTTATTTAGAAGACTTTGTTAAATAAAAGCCTGAGTGAGAAGTGGAGAATTGGGTGGCATGTACCGATGACATTTAATAAGCCTGAAATGTAGTAGCAGATGCAGAAGAGTCAAGACTTGATATTTCTCAAAATGTGACCTACAGGTCAGCTTCACTGTATGAAGGGCAGGATCAGAGGGGAGCTAAGGGGCAGGATCTTGGTTTGTGTGCCTCACTTAGTGATCAGGATCTCATACAGTGAGTGTGTACCAAGCTTCAGGATCCACAGCTTTATAGACAATGAACTAAATTTGAGAATGTAGAACACAATGAGAAGAAACTTTAAAAACAGCTAATAAAACACATCCAAGCTGGCTGTGTTTGTCAAATTCATTCCATAAATATCAACTCAACAACAGTGATGTCATGGGCTCTATTCTGGGCAAAATTATGAACAAAAAAGAGAGACATCAATCTCATGAAGTATACTTTTCAATAAAGAAAAATATAAAATAATCCGTTATCTAATAACATGGTCAGGTTGTTGGTACTAAGAGTAGGAACCTGTGAAGAAGTACCATTAAGATAGGGCCTGACGAATGTCACACATGACAAAGGACCCCAGCACAGGTATTTCTGGGAGCCAGCAGTCATACAAAGGAGAAGTCAAGGGGAAGGCTGAGGACAAAAGCACCTTACTTCACCAAGGGAAGAGAGATGGGTTAGTGTGGTGAAATTGTAGACTACAGGGAAATGTGGTGAGGTTGGAGAGCTAGGTCTAAGCTACTCTGGGTAGTTTTCAGGGAGGAAGGATTTCCTAGTGTAAGACTTTCAGTCCTAAAAACAACAAAGTACTAGGCAAACTGGGGCAGGTTAGTCACCCTAAGCCATGATGAGGCACTTGAAAGAGAGAGGCGATGGGCTTATGTTAGAGTTTTAAGTAAGCTTACAGTGTACATGATTTAGAGCCCCACGATTACTCATGTTCCTGAGTGGAGGACGAAGTGGAAGAGCGAGGAGGACACTGAGGAGGGCATTTCTGTCTTGTGAGTGAAAATAATGGTTGTTTGGCCCAAGAATTATCAAAGGGGGTGGACAAAGGCGAACAGATTCACGATACTTCTTAAAAGTAGACGGAAAAGATTCTGGTCAGTGACTTAAGAGATGGCAGTTAGAAACATGGAGGAATCCTGAGTGGCTTTGACGGTATCTTTCACTGGGTAGTGACACTCAGGAACCACAGTGCCGAAGAAGAATTCATTGGGTTAAATTCGAGTCCCTTCCATCACTTTCTGCTGGATGTCACCTCAGAACTTCGTCCTGTGTGTGTCCCTGATAACCGCGTCCAGCTTAGCCCATTTTAGGGTTGAGGTAAAAGAGGCCTCCAGACCCCATGTCCATGGCCTGGGTAGCCAGTGGGCTAGGTCTTGAGTTGATGTTTAGGCTCACAAGTCAGGGAAGGCTCTCAGGGCCTCAGAATTTGACATCTGCTCCGTAACACAGAGGGGACTCTGTGTTCATCACTAGGCCGTACAGGAGAGATGGATAGCACACACCGGAACTCACTTCTCCCTTCAGAATTCGGCCATGTTTGTGTGACACCAAGCCACATGCAAAAGACAAGATACTGAAACTGAATGAAGTCTCAAATCATCACCAAAATTCCAGATCATCATCCTTTTGCTTAATTTCAACCAAAGAACACAAATGAGAAGTTTTTTTCAGGCTTTATAGAGACAAAATAAAATATGTCCAAATGGCCTACCTTCTCAGGCTAACCTCACAATATGAAAGAAAAATATCCCACCAGCTTCTAGAAAGGTTAGTATTCTAAGCATCAGCTCAAATGATACTTGCAGGTCTTTAAAAATGACTCTTCAGAGTGATTGATTCTTTCAGTTATTTTGTAAGATTGCTTTCTAGCTCTGCATGAAACAGATTCATGCAGGTCAGTTTTCTTTCCTTAAACCACCTTTTAGTATTTTTCCTGCTTCTTCCTTCTGCCTCTATTTTGCCAAAAAACAGGTCTTCATAGTATCTTGGTTATAATTGATTAACCATTGCCCTCTCTTATTTAGCTATGTCCATCCTCTTCCCTTGCAGAGTTTGTAGGTCTGGAACCAACTATAGACAAAAATGAGCTTTTTTTCTGAGAAAAATTACTAAAGTCGTGATTATCCAAAATCAGCTTTAAACTAGAAGAACACGCTTATAGAATTTCCACCCGGAAAAGAGGCTTCTTACTAATGAGATAACTTCTGTTCTTATTGCTAACTTCAAGGTTTGGAAATTGAACTAAAAACTCAAATATGGTATTTCGTGTTGAATGTAGAAAGAGCAATAGTTCCCCTGTGTGGCGAAGTTTGATTATTTCACTCTGTGAGAATCAGATTCACAGCCACAGCCAAAGTGCTGGAAAGCAAGTGTTCCTGAGAGATTTGCATTTTTATTTTAAATAACACAGATTGTATCTTGTTTTCCAGGATGGAAAAAAGGTAGAACAAAAGAGACAATAGCTAATTTATAATAACCTGAGAGAAATTTTCTTTTGCAGTCCTTCTGAATTTCAAAATTTAGTGAATAGTTTTTCCAATTATAAAAATAGAGAATATTGCTTTAAGTTATTTTTACCCTTACAGTGCTAAAGAGGAAAACACCAACAAAGTAATATATCTTTTCAGATATGTTTTATAATATAAGGGCAATGATAAATAATAATTGTATTTTTATAAATAAAAGAAAGTTCTTATTTGTCAGAAAATGGTTTACATTAGATGCTCCTCAACTTGCAAAGGGCTGTGTCCCACCAAACTCATAGCAAATTGAAATAACCCAAGTTGAAATTGCATTTAGTACACCTGACCCACCAAGCATCCTAGTCTAGGAACCCAGTGCCCTTCAGATTGTCAGCTGTTTCCCCTCATGATTGCCTGGCAGACTGGAAGATGTGGTTCCCTCCTCCTTCTCAGGAACACTAGAAGGAGATGGCCTGCTAGCCTGGGAAAAGATCTAGAGTTAAAATTTGAAATACAGTTCCTTCTATAATCTATGGTTTTTGCACTATCATAAAGCCGAAAGAGTTAGGTAAAATCATTCCTTCTCGAGGACTATCTGTATACGACACTCAAAAACCTGGAGCTGCGGGGTCCCAGCAGCAGACAGAGTGTCATCCATTTAGGACTTCTACAGACTCTCTAAAACTGAGGGTGCATTGAAGGATCTCTTGGGGATCTAAACTAAGACACAGGCCGTGAAGCAGGAGCAATGTTTATTGTGGGGCACCAAGCAAGAACCACACAGACACACGTGGTTGTGTCAGCTTTGCTTCTTGGACCAGCAGCTTGGGTGTCCCTTGAGATCTTAGAAATGTGCATTATGGCCCCACCTCTGACCCTACAGACCCAGACTCACGCCCTTCAGTGTTGTAAAAACACTGCACAGGACAACTGAAAGCACTGAGATCCGCGCCAGGCCAGAGGTGTTGTGGTCAAATAAAACTTCCAGGGTTAAAATGTGAAGCCAGGACTGAAAGAGACAAAGGTAAGCATCTAGAGTGTAGGTGCTGGTGTGTCATCAGCTACCCAGGTTGGTGACTTCCAAGAGCACCAGCAACAAGTATTTATTTATTTAGTGATGAGGATTAATTCTCTTTAGTAACCCTAGATAAATCATCCTGGTAGAAGTCACTGTAAGAGCAGTGATAGTAAAAGCATTGGAAATATTAATATTCACATACATTTGCTGGACATTTGTTATTGCTGAGCCCTGGGCGCATGATATCATGTGCCCTGAACTCTAATGCTAAGATAGTAAAGGTAAGGTACAGGGAAATTAACATTGTGCCCCAAAATAAGGAGCTAGCAGGAATAGAGAGAAAACTTTGAACCCAGAATTCTGACATGAGCTAAGTCAAATTTTGCATAACATATTCATATATATTAAACTAGCAAAGCAATTCTCACACTTTAGGACACATGAAACATCGTGAGAAATCATTTAAATGTAGCATCTTGGACTCCCATGCTAATCATCAGGATTAAGGGGTTTAAAAGTAGGTCCACGAATCTGTCTTGAAGAGTTATGTCTAGGGAATTCCGAGGTGTGTGGGTAACTCAGAGAAACTGGCCAGAGCAAAATTCTGTTGATTCCTTCACTATGAACGTCTGATCTCCAGAACTCTAAGACAGAACCTTCTTTTCATTTCAGCTTCCTAGGCTGTGGTTCTGTTACAACAGCCCTCGAAAATTAATACAGGTAATTCTACTTACTTTGTGCAGAAGAGTCTAGACACACTAACCAGGCCACTCAATATTAGTTGATTGAGTTCATGAAACTGAACAAACTATTTATATGTGAGCAGAAGCGATTAAGTGGTGCCTGCCCGGAATTTTCAGTCAGGTGTAAAATTCACCTTAATAAGCTTCTCTATTTGGAGACTTATTATCTTAAAAACCATTAATGCAGAATTCAAAGATAGGGAGCAACTTTATAACTGGTTTTATTTAAATGCCTTTTTATTTGTTCAATATCATAAAGAATTCATAGCACGTAGACAATGAATTTTTTTTTTTTTTTTTTTTTTTTTTTTTTTTTGCTTGCCAGGCAGGCACTGAGCTACATCCCCAGCCTGACAATGAATTTTTAAAAAATATTTCTTCTCATATTTTAGTACTTTAAAAACATCAAAATATTTCTTAAATGTCTTATCCACTTCCTAACTTCAAAGGACTGTTTTTGTCTCCCCTTTTAATTCATAGATGGCTCTTATCAAGGAACATCATTCTGGAGCTCCCAGGTGCCTCCTCCCGGGTTCTATTTTCTTGCAAGGGGCAGGCCAGCCTCCTAGCCATTTTTCATTCAGATCTCCCATCCATTCTCAAGGGGTGTTTGTGGGTTATAGTGTGTCTTTCAGTTAAAAGTTATTAAACTGTCATACCCGACAAGTTGATTAATTTTCTTTTCTTACAATCCAAATCTTCTTGTAAAAGTGACAGTGATTTCGATTGTCTCACTTAGGCATAGTGAAATATGAAATTGACTAGTTCTGAGAAGTCGAATCAAGTTCAGCTCAATCTAAAGCTCTGAGTTCTCAGTTTATAGAACCTGTCCTATCTCTTATTATCTTATTATGACCCCCACATGGACAGTCAGGTAGAGGACCCAGGACTTCACATTCCGCTCTTCTAGGACGGGACCAACTCATGCCAACACTAGGGTTAAGCGACAGAAGCCTTGGACCTGGGCCTCTGAGCTCAGTGCTGCGGTGTTCACTGCTTCTTAATAATTATGACCTGAACCTACTACTGCCAGGCCCTACATGCCAGGAAGAGGACCTCAGGCCGCTGCAGGACTGAAAGGAGCAGTGGTCTTGCCCTGACTCATGGAAGTCCCCAGAAGGAGGAAGATCGGAGGGGAGAGTACGAACACAAGATTTCTCCTGCAAACAACGGTGAGGTCCAGGCTCGGAGAGAATATTGTCCTGGCTGCATCCTAACCCAACGAGACACTAAGAGCGAGGTAAATGTTGGAGACTGTGTGGTCACAGCAAAGGGGGAGATGATCTGTGACCAAGAACAAGAATGCGATGGGTCAGAGTCCTTTACCTCATCCTCACAGGCAAAGTCTTGCTCGCTGGGCACTCAGAGCTGTTGTTTTCTTCACTCATTTTCTTCCTGAGGTCCTTAACTGTGCTGCTCTTCCCCTTCTGGACAGGTGTGAGCAAACCTCCCAAGGAGACTAAGGGCAAGCTTTTCCCAGAATTTTTCTGTAAAGTTAGTCTGAAACAGTGTTCCGCACATGTGAAGTCTTCTGGAACGTTGTGGCTCTGGATTCCCAGAGACATGTTCCCCATTTAGTGGAGAGAGAAAACCTCTGGAAGAAGACAATGACCGCAGCACACCAAGGAAAAGAAGGAGAATCAAAAGTGGGAGAGAGAGGAGGAGGAGAGCGACATCCTAAGTGTGCATCCTCTTGTTCCTCCCGGGCTGTGTGACTGTTCTGATGTTGCTCTATGTTTTCCTGGCTATTCCATGAGCAGGAGGATTAAACACAGGCCACTGTGTCTGCAGACCTAGGTCACCAGGGACCTAGGACCAAGGCACCTCAGCTCTTCTGGAAACCTACCCTAACCTGTCAGTGGTAACATCAGTTGTCTGACAGAATTTACAATTTTAATCTGCCGAATTTTCCAAAATGTATTTGACTTGAGGCCTAAAAAACTGGTTGACACACTGAAGAGCGGACACCCTGAGTAGTGTGCTGCCACTTCTCTAGAGAATAAAAGTATGTTCAATAAAGAGCACTTCTGTCCTGCCCCATACCACCCCCCGCAACAGATGCTGTAGGCAAAATTATATCCACTTTTAAAAATATTTTCCATGACTGCGTTCTCTTTGAAAAATCACATCTGGTCCTCTGCCAACTGGAAATTTGATGTAACCAAAGATCTTAATCCAGCTAGGGAGCTAAATTCACTGAAAACAGAAAGAGAAACTGGGGCAAGTGTGCTGTTTGCATTCCTACTGTGAAATAACATCTGACCCAGGCCAGAGCTGGGAAAAGCTCCCATCAGAACTGTGGGAATTTTGTTTCACGATAGGAAATCTGGTTTGAGAAAAGAAACTGCTCTGCTTGTCTGTCTGACAGGATGGAATTTTTCCTTTCCCGATGTTCTCATGTTAATCCCCAAAGCATGATTGGCTGGCAAACTGCACTGGCTGGGAGAAGGTTTGAAAATTCTGGGGAGGAAGTGGAGACCAAGTGAAGTGCTGGCCTCCATCGGTGAATTCGCCATGAGTCATTTGTTCCAAACGTCAAACTGTTTGAGCAAGCAAATTAAAATGTTGGGAAATTACAAAAATTAAAAACCCAGGTATGATCTCTGAAACAGCAGACGGATGGTACTCAGCAGTCTTTTAGTAAAATTTGAGCATGTGTTAAAGATATTCGAAAACTTTGAAATTATATCGCTGATAAAAAGCCATGCAATAGTTAGAGAGAGGAAGGAAATAATCTTTGAAATTACGAAAGAGCCAAGCCTCATGAAAATGCTTTTGCACATGACCATTAAGTAAACCAGGGACTTGACTGACCTAGGAGCCATTCAGAGGATTAGTAACCCTACTGCCCAGGGCTTCTGCTTGGGTCATCAAGACAAGCATGACCTCGGGAAGCACATTTGGCTCTTGTTCCTTCCTCTCTGTCACCGTTCCCTGTTATGTTTCCTTGATTCCATGAGCTGAGCAGCTTGCTCTGCCAAGCCATTCCATCATGATATTCCAGAAGTGGAGGAGCCAACCACAGACTGAATCTCCTGAAAATATGATCCTAACTAAACCTCACCCTTAAACCATGGGTATCAAGTATTATGTGCCAGCAATAGAAATGCTGACTACTATATTATACTTTCAAAATTAAAGTTTTATGAATAATTTTTAAAATAATGATGTATATCCCAATTCCTTATTAGTGTATTAATAGAATTTGCTATCATTTATTGATATGAAAAATGAAAGTACTTTAAAAGTCCACCTATTAATTTGTGTAATGTGCTTGACGTTTTCATCAATAGTTTTTGGATCATAAATCTCCCAATTGCAGAAGTACACTGGGTTACATTTCATGTCTGTAACCAACACATTTTAGGAAACACTCTTTATCATCTTTTGCTCAGAAATACATGTTCAATTGCAAAAGAGAGGGTTTTGTTTTGTTTTGGGCCTCTGTGTTGGACAACCTCATCCTGTAGAGGCAGATTACTCATCTGGAACTATCTGGGTTCCAATACCGCCATCCAGTACTGAGGTGGAAGACTTCACAACATTTTCCCTTCAGAACATGCTGTCTCTCTCAGATGTGTATGTCTTAGTTTAGAATTCCTTGACAAGCAGAGGGCAGATGTGCATGTATATCCTATAAACCACAAATCTCCTTGTTGTCACGTTATAGGAGGAAGGCACGGGGGCAACCTCACTGCACTATTTGAGTCAAATATCAGTTGATATCATAATGTCTCAGAAACAGATATCTCAGGAAAAGAATCTCTAAAAATAGCTTACAAACCCTAATTTTTTCAGGGAACAAAGACTATACAATGAGAAGCTTAATAATCCTAATATTCTTGATACAAGAAAAGTAGTTCTGAATAGGAATGGGTAAAAGTCGAGTTTTCACAGATACATGTTTTACACAAAAAGGAAAAGCACTTGCATCGCACATTTGAAATGATAGTAATGTTTTAAGACAATTGTGGGAATAATAGAATAACCCCGTGGATATGATAAAATCCACAGAAATGTACACTTTAGTGGATTGATTTCTCTGGTATTGTGAGCTGAGATCATTAAATTGAACAAGATAATCTAGCTCTGAAAGACAGATAGCACATGTTCTTCCTGAAACGTGGAATGTAAAAAACACTACAAGAAAGCAGAAAGGAGACTATTATTACACAAAAAAATGGAAGGAGAAAGAGAAAGGAGTATACAAGTTGATAGTACATGACACGAATATGATCAAAATATACACATTGAAACAAAACAAAACAAAAAATCCTGTGACACTGGGTAAGAGGACAGGGGTTTAATGGGGATCATTAAAGTATGAATCTGTGAAAATGAAATCCATTAGTCTGTACTAATAAAATGTGGATGGGGAAAGAGAGGAAGGAGGGAAAATGAAAAAGGAAGACAGGGGTTTATACTTACTCTAAGCCAGTGGTCTTCAAATGGGCCTCAGCATCACTGGAAATGTTCCGCAGCTTGCTAGATTTTACCTCCTATTTCTGACTCAGTAGATCTGGGGCAGAGCTGAAAATCAAATCAGCATTTGTGCTGCCAGTCTGGGGACCACACTTTGCAAACAACTGCTGTAAAACAACAACATTTTAAAGCAAGACAAGTGCTTTCTCACTACAAACTGCCATCCCTGGTTTCCCCAGGGTCTGAGTGGGCTGGAGGCTGGACTCCGGGAGGATAGAGATGGAAGAGTACGGGTCAAGCCGTCCTGCAGATGGAAACAGAGTGTGCCCAGCCTCGCAGCTGGAGTCACCACACAGCACAGGGGTGAGACTGGGCTTTGGGAGCCGGTCACGAGCAGCCATGGACACAAACTACCATTGCTAGTTTCTCGGACTGGAAGAAAAAGCTAAGCTTTTGGGGCGGGGGGCAGTTTTTCTGTGCAGCTCACTAACTGATGAAGGTCCCGGTCCTCTCATGGCTCATTTTTCTTTCAGGTAAATATTAGGACATACCTACCTTGCAGTCCTATTACAGCCTTTATTTTATTAGCATACTTTTTTTTTCTTTTTTTACTAAAAAGAGATATTGTTAGCCAAAAAAATATACTGTGATTTAAAAAAAAAAACTGTCAGGTGCTTTGTATCTTTCTCTTCCTCCTTCCCTCTCTCCCTGCTTCCTTCTCTTTCCCCCCATCTTCTCTCCCTTTCTGCTTCATGGCTCCATGACTTACCAGCTGTATAACCTGGGCCTTCATATGTGTAAGCCTCAAATGTCTTATGCCTGCATTAAATGAGATAGACGTCCTCAGTTTAGTGCCTCCTGAAAACCAAATCGCCCCAGTGTCCAGATCAGGAGGTTGCCATCCTGTTCTTTTTTTTTTTTTTTTTTTTTTTATCAGTACCAGGGATCGAACTCACGACTGCCTGTTTACTCACGACCACCTGCTTGCAAGGCAGATGCTTATGCCGCTGAGCTAAATCCCCAGCCCCCCCCCCCATCCTGTTCTTTATGGTCAGTCTACATTCCCACTCCCTCTCTGTGTGCCTATAAGATGCATGGTTGGTATTTCTGGGGACCAGAGGGAAGTGTAAGTTCATCAGATCAGGTTGGTTGTGACTTGTCACATCTCACTGTCCCCAGCCACCTGCAGCTCTCTTTGGCTGATTCTCTTTGCACTTCACTGCTCTGCCCACTGTGCCTTCCGGATTCCCCAGCTGTGGTCCAGACAAGGGAACACTCCTGAGTACTCAGTACCTGAGTTGGGCTCTGTAAAAGAGCCATGAGTGCCCAGAACGACAGATGAACAATGATCGAGAAAGTATTTTAGAGGAGTTTTAACTGCAAACTGATCCAACCTTTATATAATTTTTTAACAAACTTATAAATTAGGTATAGGAAGCTCCAAGAATCTTAGGAAAGGCAGAGAATACCTTAATTATATTGTAATATATTTAATAAAGATGCAATAGACAGGCCATGGGAAGAAGGCATGGCATCCACAGCCTCTCTGGGTTACCTTTCGGAGTTTTGCCAGGCTTCCTTGGCATGCTGATTACTTCCCTGACCCCCTCATTTTTACCAACCCTCTTCATATCACTGTTTTCCAGATTGAAGCCAAATGTGAGATCTGCAGAGGCTTAGGCCCATATCAGTATCTTGGTGGTAAAGAATGGAATAAAATTTCTGCTTCTGCCATGTGCAGGCAAAGCCATAAACACAAGGACTATGATCCAGTGTTCTGGGGAGCAAGAAATCTGTACAGCTGGATGAGCTCCCAAAGGAAGCCTTTATTATTGCTTGGATTTGAATTGTACCCCCCTTCCAAACCCTTGTGGTGAAGCCTTGGTTGCCTCCTGAACGTCTTGTCAGGAAGTGATTTGTTCATGAGCATTATGACTTAATTCACTGATCACTCTGCAGATTCGATAGTATTATTGAAAGGTGACTTGATAGTATTATTGAAAGCTAAGTAAAGATAGCAGAAGGGTCTATTTGAAGGGAGTGGACCACCTGGGCATTACCTTGGGGACCACATCCTGTCCCAGGCCCTTTGTCCCTTGCTTGGGTTCTTTCCCTCTGTCTGCTTTCTCAGCTGCTATGAGGTAAGCAGTCATGATGTTTCAGCCTCGCTATAAGGCCTAAAACCAATTGAGGCAGCTGATCATGGACTGAAACCTCTTAAAACATGTATCAAAGTAAAGCTTTCCTCACTCAAATCGTTTGTTTTAGGTATTTTGTCATAGTGAAAGAAAGTTAACACAGAGTCTCTTGTATACCAGTAACATGAGTAGAAAGACATAGGAAATCCTGAGCCTCCCTGCAGGAACAGACACACATAAAAAGCTAGTGAATCCAAAATAATTGGTCAGAATGTAAAGAATGTGAGACACAGACCCTGACAGCCAGAGTCCACAGTGGAATGTTAGGGCTCTTTAGGAAAAGACAAAACAAGAAAAATGGCCAGCACCCAAAGTTGCTTGGCATAAGTTCCCTTAGCAGAGGTCATAATGGGGCAGAGATGGCTTTCAGACCAGATGCCTTTCCTGAGTGGCAAGCTGGTAATGCAAGCTCCTAGGAATTTGGACCACTCCAGGAAGAAGAAGAAAGCAGAAAGGGAAAGGGGGATTTCTGCGAGTAATGGCATATAGACCTCAACTAGCCCCTGTCCTGTATCATACATGACAGTATCAGTATTTAGTACCTTGAGTCAGCAAGTGTGGAAATAAAAATAAAGAAATGGGAAACACAAACCTTTAATTCTGAGCTTGCTATAGAGCCAGAGACTCAGTCACCATCACCTGCACTGTAGCAGCTATTCAAAGGCAGACAGAGGAGGGAGACAGAAGGCTGCAGGTGAACCCCAGTGGAGGATGCTGGCCTGGGAAAACTGAAAGTGGAATATTCTGTGTGATAGGTTAGAGGTACACGTAGCGTTTGGCTTTGGTTGGTCCTGAGTTGGAAGAGGAAATAAAAACAGCAAAGTAGCAAACATTAAGTCAAGCTGTTTTGGTTGGTTATAGGAGTTATGGTTTAGCTTCCTAGATTGTCGGTAGAGACAGCAACCTGACTTCCCATGAGCCTGAGTTACAGTAACGTGGCTTCTCTCCTCCCTTCTGTCCTCTCTTTTCTCTCCTTCATCATGTCCCTTTCCTATCTCCTTTTACCCTACTGCTTTGTTTTCTATCATTTCCGTTTTAATTCACTCTTTAAATTACTTATGAATCTCTTCTGTTAGAGAAATCATGTGACATTTAACCTCCTGGGTCTAGTTCATTTCACTTAGTATAGTGATATCAAGATCCATCCATTTTCCTATAAAGGATTTTATACTTATCCATGTCTGAGTAGCACTCCATTTGTAATATGTACCCTTTTCTTTATGTTTTCATGCCTCAAAAAATTCAAGAACCATCTTTAATCATTTCTAAGGCCAATTAAAGTTCACCAGGCTACTCCTACACTAACCCTACCCAAGTTAGCTGCCCCATATGATCCTTCTCCTCCTAAGGATTTTGATTAATAGCATACACCAATGACACTTTTGGTTTTCACAGTTTTTAGTGCTGTGTCACTAGGATGGGGCTGGATCCTGCTACTCAGCATTAACAGAGACAATGGCTTTAGAAAGACTTAACTAACACAATTGCATGTCATATTTCTTTAACAAGATTTTTATTTTATATATACTTAACATACATCTACATAAATGCACATGCATAGTGTTTCTGCTTTTCTGACAGAAATTGACAGAATTTGATGGTAAGAATGGGTCCAGGAGGACAGTATCTTAGGCATGAGCTCATTTGATTGATTCTGTATTGTATGACATATTTTAAAATGTGATTAGATTTAAATACATTAATGACTCTGTTGTCCAGTGTTAAAGGAGCCACTTGGTGAAACATGGAAGAGTTGTGCAAGTTACACAATTGTTATGGTTTGTATTACAATGCCCCCCCAAGCCTCATGCAATCATGGAGGTGGCTGAATCCAGCATTTGTGATTGGTTTGTTGTCTAAGGCTGGGATTGGCAGTGTGAGTGATACACCTGCAGCATACAATGTAAGGTAGGGAAGGAGGTGTTTTTTCCCTCTTTTGCCCTTTTGCTCTTGCTGTTTTCAGCTGCCATAAATGACTGCCTTTCAGCTCTGCCTTGGAATCAGTGGAGTATGGACTGAAACTTTCAAAAAACTCTAAGCTAAATAAACTTTTCTTTACTTCACTTTGGGCATCAGGTATTTTTGTCTCAGCAATGAGAGAAAAGTAACCAAGACAATAATACTTACAGGAGAGAAGTCTCAGTGATAACAATACTTATTCTCTGAAACATGTTAATAAAAGTAAAGAGTAAAATAGGGTGGTTTGGTGGTTTGTAAGTGTGTTGCAAGACTTGGGAGATGAAAATTTCACAGCTTTAAATTCCTAGGATTAGGGTCTGCAGGAAAAGCTCCTATGATTGCGTTAGTGTGCACACACACGCACACACACACACACGCACAAATTATTTTTTCTGTGACTATAGAAGGAAATTTTCAAAGCCAAATCCATGATCTAGTATTGCTGGTGGCTGAGTTACACAGGTGACAGTTGAAAAGTGCCCTGGGATGATATGATTATTATACATGGAGGCATGAGAACAGAATTTCTGGAATTACAAATATTGAAGGCATGGATAATGCAATGCATCCAGCAAAACACCTAAAAAATAATAGTCAAAGAGGTGGGAGGAAAAGCAGAAGAAAATGAAGTCAGTGGGAAAAAAAGGGAAAGATAGTTTTCAGGAAGTATTTAACAATTACAGCAAAACTCCAGCCAGGTGAGCATTTGTACTTGTCAGTTTGGGAAGTCATAGTGCCATAGGGGTACTTATGAAAGACAATCTCTAAAATGGAGAAAGTATTACTTGTATTTTTGGTCTATTTCTCCATAGGGTTTAGGTGAGATTGAATTGACATGTAAAATTATCAAATTATGCATCCTGAGTGTCATGGTTTATGTCGGTGGCCCTCAGGCCTCATAGTTTGCATTATGCATTTGTGATTGGTTCATTGTCTAGCACTTGAATTGATGGTGTCAATGATACACCCACTTAGGGTTGGAGCCAGCATACAATGTAATGTAAGAAGGCATGTCTTTCTTTCTTGCTGGTTCCCATCTTGTTATTTGAAGCTGCCATGAACTGCAGACTTACCATGCCACCCTGCCTTAGAGCCAACTAAGTATAGACTGAAACCCCCAGAACTGTAAGAAATAAACCTTTCCTTCTCTAACTTTGGGCATCGGGTATTTTGTCTCAGCAATGAGTAAAGGAACTAAGACACAATTTGGTACTGAAAAGTGCAGTTGTTGCTGTGACTATACCTGACCACGTTTTTCGAGAGGTTTTGGAAATGGCTTGTGGGTAATTTGGAAAGGTTCAGACATGTCACCTGGATGCATAGAGCTGGAGCAGCTTAGGCTGTTCTGTAGAGGAGATTCTGGTCAGAGCTCAGGAGACCAAAAGGGTGATAGAAAACCTGATGATAAAAACCAGGTGTGGGAGGTTTCTGCTGAGAAAGACTGCATTGGCTGTTGGACTCCCCACAATGTGTGTTATGGGTTGGCAGAAAGTGTGTCTGCATTTTGCTCATGCCCAGAGACTTTGCCTGAGACTGAGATTAAGGGCAATGGACTGATTAATCTGGCAAATAAAATTTCAAAGCAGTTGAATGTTGAGGCTGTAGCATGGCTATTGTTGGAGGCTTTTAGCCAGATATATGTTGCAAATCAAGAGCAAAGAGCCCAACAGAATAATTTAAAATGCTGTTTGGCCAGAAGGAAAACTCCAGTAAAACTGTGGGTTGTAAAGATAGAATTGAGACTTCCATTTCTGAGAATAAACAGAGAGATAAGAAAGATGGCCAGGGGGTATCCCAGGAAGCAGTGGGTCTCCATCCTTTGCAGCCTCAAAACTGCAAAAGTGAAAAAATTTGCTCAAAGGAGAAAGCTTCAGAGCATCATCCTCCAAAGTGGCAACAGAGGCCACATGAGGTTCCAGAATGGTGGCAACATAGAGAAGCTTTTCCTCAGGTAAAGACAGCCCAGAGATCCAGGCACTGGACCCCTAAAGCCAAGAGAGAGAAAAGCCTGGTTACTGCTCCAGCTGGCAGAAAACCTTGGTGGCATCCATATGGTGCTGATTTTAGGTGCAAGGCAAATGCACAAATTATGAGGATAAGATGGTATTTCACCTCGATTGCAAAGGACCTGGGATGCCAAGCAGTGTGCCCTGAGAAGGCAATTTGTAAAGATGTAAGGGTGAAGCCAAAGGTTTAGAAAAGCCCAAAAGTTTAGAAAAGCCAGAAACGCGGATCATTCAAGGAAAGCTGCAAAAAGCGAGCAGAAAGGGTTTAAGAGAGAAGCTGCAGGAGCTGAAACCCCTGGAGTGGAATCACCCAAAGCCTTTCAGAGCTTGCAACCAAATTGCTTCAAATGCTGAGCATAAAACTCTAGGACTTAATGTTCACCCTACTAAATGTTGGATTTGCTTTGTTTCCAATGCTTTATATTCCCATTTGTAACTTTTGGAATGGTAATGTTTATCTCGTGCCTTTGCATTTCAGAAATGTTTAACCTTCTTTCATTTGCACAAGGAGTTACAGTTGAGAGTTTGCCATAGATATCGGAGGAGACTTGAGACTTAGACTTCTCAGCAATGCTGAAAATGTTAGGACTTTGGCAACTCTTGGAGATGGACTAAATGTCTTTTGTATGAAGCATGTGCCTGAGTCTTTGGGGGCTAGGGGTGAATGTCACGGTTTATGTCTGTGGCCCCCAGGCCTCATGCATTTGTACTGTGCATTTGTGACTGGTTCATTGTCTAGCACTTGGATTGATGGTGTCAGTGCTACAGCCGCATAGGGGTGGAGCCAGCATATAATGCAATGGCAGGAAAAAGGTGTCTCTCTCTCTTGCTGGTTTCCCATCTTGCTATTTGAAGCTGCCATGAACTGCAGCCCCACCATGCCACTCTGCCTTGGAGCTGAGTATGGACTGAAACCCCCAGAAATAAACCTTTCCTTCCCTAACTTTGGGCATCAGGTATTTTGTCTCAGTAACAAGTAAAAAATAATTAAGACACTGAGACACACATCACTGGACTGCACACCTAACCTATTTGCACTTTATACTTAATTTCCATTGCACTGTTTCGGGCCTCTTGTACCACTGTAGCTTTTGTGATCTTGATGCTTCCAGACACCGGCTAATTTACATAATGTTTTAGTTTACATCTAGATGTCAACTCAAAACCCCATACACTACTAGGCAGGACTTTGGAAATGTGATTGGATTATGGGGCACTATAGCTGACTTGCTGTTAGGATGTAGGGTTTGGTCTGAAGAGTCATAGGCAGGGAAACACCCCCCCCCTCCCCACTCCTCCATTCCTTTTCTGCTTTCTGGCCATTATGAGGTGAGCAGTTCACCTTTGCTCTGGCCCTTCCATCATGACTTCCTACCTTGGAGCCCGACAACTGTGGACTGAAAATGTGAGGTAAATCTCTTCACGTCTGTGTTGGATACTGAGAAACCAAAACTTGACTACAACAATCCGTAACAGATTGTTCTACTACAAGAGGCTAGACTTACATACTTTGGTAGGTGTGGAGTGGAGGGCCACATGATACAGCTAAATTACGTGTGTTCTCAAGGAAAGGGAAGTCTTCATGTAAGGATACAGGACAAGCACAACTGATTCACCAAATGAGAGCCGTAAGACGGTCTGTCAGAGCCTATCAAATCAAAACATACCGCTCAGCAAGCAACCACTGGAACACCAATGGGATGTCCGGGGCTTACACTAACCTTAATCCAGCAGTAGCTTAAAAAAAAAAAAAAAAACAAGAGAAAATGCAAAGGTACATAAAGTACACCTCTGACCTACTCGCTTTTCCTGAGCTATCCACTGAGAATGATAACTATAACTATAGTGGTATATTTTAATATTCCTGAACCTAATACTTCACAGGTCTTGGACAATAAGATAGGACCTTGGAGTTTGAATAAGCATCAAGCAGCCACGTTCTTCTTCCAGTATTTACAGAGGTGCTTTCTGCTTGTTTTTGATCAAAGCTGTGTGTGGCTGCATAGGGAAGGAGGGGCAGTGAACTCCAGAATGCCTGCCATGCAGACATTTCGTCAGGACAGGGTTCCCAGCTTTGAGACCAAGCTCACTCTGCCATTATTACACTTGGCTTTGTTAAGGTAGTAAGCGCTAATTTGTGAAGTTCTTCAAGACATCCCTAGGAAATGTAACCAGCTGATTTTCAAAGAAGTTGTGCCTTTGAAGCAGTGCCAATTTATATTTAAGACTAGTTGCTGAATAAAGCAAATTTTTTTAAACAAAAAAGTTCTCAATATCAATAGCAGACAAGCAGCTTCCCAGTGACAGAATCTCTAAGTCTTGCCATTGCAAAGCTTGCTATAACCTCATGAAAAGTGAAACCACAAACCAAAAATATTTAGACTACATAATGTGTTTATTATTCACAGGATTTAACCACAAAATCTTGGGTTATCTTTTTCGCTGTGTATTTTATAACACTAGTTTGGATGTGGCGTGTCCCTCAAGGGTTCAAGTTAGAGGTCTAGTCTTTGCTATAGAGATGAGATGGTGTAACCTGCAGGTGGTGGAGCCTGGTCATCAGTTTTCATTCAGTGCTTCCCTAAAACCTCCTATACTCACACAGTGCTTCTCAACAGTGACTGACTCATGGGCATGCTACAGCCATAAGTTAGGAGACCAGGGCCCAGTCAGAAGTCACTGGGAAACCTGGAGGACACTGGAACTCCCAACCCCAACCTGCTCTCTTCTCTGCTTCCCGACAGGCATGATGTGAAAAGGTTTTCCTCTCTTATCCCTCTCTACCACACTGTTCTGCTTTGCAGCCAGTGGACTAAAAACCTGAGCCAAAGTAAACCTCTTCTACACATTTTTGGGTGTCAGGTATTCCCGGTGAAATGTCACCAGGGGCCTGCCTTCACAAGACTAAGATACTGTCCAGCACCCTGCATTCGCTGTTGTAGAATGTGTTGTGCATAAGGCGAGAGGCTGACCCCAAGCTACTTTTTGGTTTCGTCTTCAACTCCCACCATGCCACCCACCATGCCCAGCAACAATGCTCGCCCTTGAGCCTCTGGAACTAGAGCTAAATATAAAATAAATAAATAAATTTACCCAGCATGAAGAAAGTAGCATGAAGAAACTAGTAATATGTTTCTCCATTTTCCTTTGTACTTCTTTCCCTACCCTCCTCACTTTAAAGAGCTGGATAAAGAAGTGAACAGTTTTGCTCTTACATTCATTTTCAAACAGGTAACTTCTGTGTGCATCATGAGGAGCTAGAGAAGCTCACATCAGGGGTTCAAAAGCAGATGCTCTATATTCAGAGACAAAGAGGAACAGAGAATACCAAAGGCTGGAAGCAAGGGGACAACGTGCAGTCGTTCTCTAATGGGTGTGGTTTCTGTGTTCTGGAAATGGACAGTGATCAGGGTCGCACATCCCTGTAACTGTGCTTAATGTCAATTGAGTTATATACTCCAACACGACTAAAATGGTTAATTCCTGCTTTACCATAATAAGGAAACAAAAAGCTGATGCAGTACACTGGTCAGACATGAGCAATTTATTCAGATAATTCAAATTTTATTTGGCAAAGTATATCCAGGGCAGAATTTGGGATAATTTTGTCCTTAGAAGCAATCACATTTTCTAGTTTATTATAGCATAGTATCTGAAGGAAAAGCAAAAATTTTTAAAAATACTTGTGAGGGGGTGATAATCACAAATATTTGCAAAAGGAACAACCAACCACCCAGCTCATAACGAAGTGGGAAACATGGAAACACTAAGCAGTAACCTTTGGGTCAATTTAATTCCACACTAAGCACCTAATTTGTACAAGACATGGGTTTGGTGTTGGGACTGAAGTGAAATCATAAAAATCACCAAGGTGCAATCTCTCAAGTTTATGACTCAGTAACAATACATATTAAAATGGTGCTGTTAAGTGAGATACAAAAGGAAATAAAGGGACTAAAGCCATGGACGGGAACTCAGAGCCCTCTAAATTTGAAGGTGTGGATTAAGCAGTTCCCAACATAAAAAAGTGGTGGCAAACCATCTTGATAAAGGAAACAGTACAGCTCTTCCATGGCTTTAAAAGTGTGAAAGGGGACAGCACACTCACAGTACAACTCTCACAAATACTGAGAATCTAAAATTTCTCAATATTGTTGATCCAATTTAAGAAATGAGTGAGGATGACAAAACACAAAGCTGAAGAGACAGACGCAGACAGGAAATACGTATTTTCAGCATAAATCCAATCCCCATGTACATACACACGTACTATAGCTATTCAAGTTAACACTGTCCCAGGGCAAAATTAGCCCTGGCAATGTTACTGTTCATCACGGCAGAACACGACTTTTTGTTAGACTAAAGAAGTATTACCTACTGCTGGGGGAGGGAATACACAAATTAAAAGTCCATAAACATTCTTAACACTACACAAGCGATCGAGAAGGCCAGATGAGATCATTTGAGGAGACATAAAATCTCTTTCAACTGAACTGCTCTCAATAACTCAGTTTCCCTATTTAAAAAAATACAGAAGAGAAAATCATTCTTCAATAGAAATTTGTGTATTACACCTCAAAAAGAAATGTAATGGAACATACTACCAATCAAATATCAGTTTCTGCTTCTGTAGTTTACACAAATTACATTTATCTATAATACTTTAGGGAACCCTATAAACACAATATGTAACAGTATCATATAATATTATTCATCATCATTCTTAAAAGTGTGGCTTGTGTTATCTCAAAGTAAAACAACTAAGTCACTTCACAAAATTCACCATTAATCAACTCAAAATTTTAAAAAGGAGCTTTACATATGGTAAACTGGAATGCACAGACCTGCCAGGCTTTGATGAAGTGAAAATAAATTATATAACCAGCACCTCATAAAACCAAGAATCCTGCTAAGTACAGAATTTGACTCTTCCCCTCTCAATAATAGCTGGTAAGAATTACAACCTCTCCTCCTTAGGAACTGTTTCATCATATAACATACTGTATTATTTAACATTAATAAACATTTGACGTTATCATGAATAAAGAGCTATTTTTTAATCAAAATGACTCTAAGGGACTAGAATAGATATATTAGCACACTGAAATGGTTTACTTAAAAATAAAATTCATAAAAATGTTATCTATCCTACTCTTACATTAATTTAAATTAAAATCAAAAGATGAAGTATCATTTCAGACCTATATACACCAAGATGCCAGTTCTTATAAAAATGTACCTTAGTTGTAAATGCTAGATTATGCAAAAATAATTTCATATCAATTTTAATTTTAATGAAGTTTACTCAACTTTAATATTAAAAACACAGAACTTAAATATTAATGGTCAAAGTTTCTATTTTTCCTCACTCTATTAAAAAAAGGTTTTGTTTTCCCTTATTAACATACAATGCCCTATTAGTAAGGCACAACTTTTTTTGGATAAAAATTGAATCATAAACTAGGTTTATTTTACACAACAGTCACAAGACACACTTTCTGTAGGCATTTAATACAATTTAAATTCCACCAAGATCTAAAATGAAAAATCACTGTTCCTATCTCGAAGTAATTGTCACACAGCCTCAATTAGGTGTTGCAGCTAAAATCATCAAAACATTTCTGCTTGAACCGTCACACTGTCTCTGGAAGAAGGCCACCAATGTGGTGCTCTAGAAAGAAAAGCTGAATCTTGTCTACAGTGGCACACTGTCTTCTTTACTTACGCTTGGGTCACCAGAGGTAGCTGTCACCTTTCACCGCCCAAGTGAAATCCAAATCTGAATTTAGCATCTGAGAAAGGGGCTGAGCTGTTGATCCTAGGGGTCAGCCAGACACTTGTTTTGAATCCTCCTTCAACTGTTCTTTCCTTGAACTCCTCCATCTCCCTTCGCCCCTCTTCTCAGGGGTAGCCCCTGGACTAACCCCTCTGACAATATTAGCAAAACATTCAAAGGGACACCCAACAAATAGATACACTCTGCACAACTGGGGCTTAAAACATATAACACAAAACACTTTCTAATTTCATGATACATCATAAACAACAGATCTGTGTATTTCTGATTTAAAATCAAGACAGAAACTCTAACCGGGGGTGGTGGTGGCAGGGACAAACACACTTCGAGGACAACTATGAAGATCCTGTGGGCCTTGTAAACTCAACTGACATGGAAAATAAAGGGAGGAGAACCAAACAGAAAAAAGTTTCCTCAAGCAGACTGATCTATCCAACTCCTTTATACTCTCTATGCTTACATTCTTGAGAAATGGGCAGGAAGAAATTCTTTGTGTAGATTTGGTATTGGATGAGACTATTTGTGATTTTACAGGAGATTTTCCTTTACTTTCTATTGAGTCTCTGAAAAACACTGGCTAATTCAGCGTCCATCAGGATTCATCACAGCCTCAGCTCTCTTGAAAGATTTCAACAGCCAATCTTGAGGGAAAACGACGACATACAAGAATTTAGGAGTGAATGGTCAGGGTGTATGTGTGTGTTTGTGCCTGTGTGGTGGGGGTGGTGGGGAGCACAGTGGCTGTGCAAGAGCCACAAGACGCAAGGCGGGAGGCAGCAAGGGATGAGAGGAGGTGAGGGTGGCTGCGGGGACTGCTGCCACTGTCTGCACTGTGGTATGTAAAACATGCTTTCAGTGAAAAATACCCTCTGAATAAAGCCAAAGGGAAAAGTAAGACCAGGAAGGGGGGGGGGTTGATTACAAGCAAACTGTACACGTTCTTCTGTTTTAAAAATAACTATGTGATTCTAGGAGACAGCAAACGCCTCGCTTACGAAGGTGTTACTGCTGCTGTGGCACAATCATGTCTCATATAAATAAATATAAATACTGTCCCTTATAATGTATAATGGCTCTTAGAAATAAAGTTTTAAAAATGAACTTCCTATAAAATTACTTACAAATAATTGGTAACTAGACTACACCCCCAAATTATAAAAATAATGTATTTAACTCAGCCAGTATCTGGATTTTTGCATAAAATACACATCCTTTACATGTTCAGATATGAAAACTATTGATATTAACTCTTCAGAGGCCACAGCTGATCTGAGATAGAAAGAATACTTTCTTAAAAGTCCAATTAAAACTGTCATGCTTTCTAGTATCAAAGTGATGTTTCCATTAATCATAAAATATCCTCATATTTTTAAATTCTAACAAATTCCACTTCTTATTTGTCAGTTCCATTTCCCTTTTTCAATTAAAACAAATGCTTATACTATAGGATTTTGGTAACAGTATATGTCTTTGTCTTCCTTCCTGAGAAAAAGGATTCTGAAGCAAAACAATGAAGTCTCTGATATTCTTTTTCAATTCCCAAATCTTTTTTTTAAATATCAAGTGTTTCAACTACTAGAACTTTAAATGAAATCCCACTGAATAAGAGCCTACTTAATGCATTTGTGTGACCAGGTGCTAGAAACCGAACGGAAACATTTGGGCATACAGATTCAATTCACACATGAGGAGTCACAGCCCTTAGACTGTGAACATGTAAACCTAAAGTGTGCATTTCTACCAGGCTAGTTTGTACATTCTTTGTTCAATTTTACTTCAAAGATAGAAAATAAATAGCTGTTTTAGGGATAAAAAATTTTTAAAAGAAAAAGAAACCATGAGAAACTCCTCTATTTATCGCTGACAGAGAATGCAACGGCATTAAAGCCACATGAAAGAAGAGTACTGTTTGTTTATATGAAGTTTCTAGATATCACACTGAGAAATGCCACAGGTTCCAATGAAAGCCCATAAAAAAGGTTGGAGTTATGGAAACACAATGAATACATCATAACTTTTCAACCGTTTTCTGCTGACTTAATTTACAGACTGAACTTTCATCAGAAAGTAACTGGGACTGTGTATACACTTCAGTGGTAAGCAGTTACCTACAACATTGATTTCTGGGGTTCTACACCCAGCACCACAAAAAGGGAAAAAAAAAAAACAGAGAAAAACTTTCATTTTTATTCTTATAATCGATGGGAAACTACGGACTGTCTCTACTCACTACTCTGAGTTTGTTTAGGTGAGATATAATTATGAACAGCGAAAGCAACCATGGCAAAAGCAACATACTCATTCCCGTTACTGAGAGAATTTCTACATACAAACTTGGCAAATCTTTTAAAACTTAGTAAAACAAAGTTCCTGAAAGTAATAAAAACTAATTCAAACCATGTTATGTCAAGTAATTTTCAATTATAATAGAATCATTTTTTGTCTTACAGTGCCTTACACCGTATTATATCCATGGTAAGAAAAATTACCAAAGCCTTAAGTGCTAACCCAGCAACCTAAAACCAGATCACATGAGCTCAGGGTTAAACGCTGGCCAGGAGTGAAAGGGTGGAACCATGCATCTTCCACAAGTAAAATGAAAATCAACAGCACAATGGCAAAAATGTCAAATCTACGAGTACACACGTTTTTTTTTAAAAAAATATACAAACAAAACACCACACCCATCAGGAAAATGACAAATACAATGTAAACTACCAACTGTCTATATTTCCTACTAGCTGGTGCCTATTACTAAAATTTCAAAAAAACAAAAAACCAATTTAAACTTTTCTAGTTTAAGCCATATAAATATTCATATATTCATATGAACACAGCATTTGTTGCATTTTAATGAATATGTGGCTTCTTGTGCTTTCTATCTGAATTAGGAGTAAAAATCTCCAAATACGTTATTTTCAATGAGATATAACTATAAAATTAAATATCTACACAAAAATCAATCCTTCTTTCAACTCAGTTCTATATGAAAATATTAACAAATAGTGAAGATTCATGATGTGTGAAAATGGTGACTCATATAACAGTGTAGACTCAGCTACAGATTTTAATTCACAAATATATATATGTGCTTCATGTATGACAACGGTACGAAAATAGTCTCAAAAATAAAGACAATAATTGAGACATGAAGCAACCCATTTTCCCTATCGTGCATCCTACCACAGGGAAAACAAAGTCTCTGATGCTTCATAAATACTTTAAAAAGTCTGAGATGGCCTTGATAGTCTCTCCCAGTCCTTTGAGCTTCCAGCATTTCGGGCTCACCATTCCAGATCTGGAATGCTTATTTAGGTCCTGTCTTTTCTAGATCTGGGAGTTTTCTGACCAAAGCCTGGTGATTCATTCTGATACTAGCAAGGAGTCCACCTTCAATGCCATCTGACCCAGTGTAAGTGATTTCTTCGCCGCTCAACGTGGTCATATGTCCCCCAAGGGCTTTTAAGATGGCATTTCCAGCACATATATCCCACTTTTTAATGTATGTCACATGGATATACAGATCAGCTTTTTCTTGGCTCTTATCAAGCACATCCAAGAGTGCTAGAACTTTATAACCTGAAAGATAAACACAGAATTTAGATTACTGCTCAAAGGATTTTAAGAGGGCAGAGTACAGTTTTTATTAAATACATGGTTGAAAAGAATAGGACAGAGTATTCAGGAGCTACTATATTGTCTTTGAAAAGTATACAGGAAGCTTAAAATTTTCAAATATTTTTAGACACAACAATGCAAAACATTAAAGTCAATGGAGCAAAAATATGTATAACCAGACATATGCTTTTAATTTTTAAAACTTTTACGGAATGAGACATTCAGTACGTGCCATCTGCTATGGAATGACACACTGTACCAAAGCTACACACCTGTATGCTCCACTTACAGGAAAGGAAAGCCTGATTTAAAGGAGAAAAACTAATGCTTCCACTTAAATCCTTTTTGTAAAAAGGAAGAACTTAAGGAATTAAATTTAATATATAAAACAGATACAGACTAGGTATAGAATCTTGCTTAACTCAACTCTACTGGGTATTTTGGACATCATCTTTCCTAACCAATCCAAAAGAACCCGTAAGTAAATGTTAAGGAAGACAGATATATATGATCAGCAAATTACAATTATCATAAGCTTAAAGTAAGCTTACTTTTTCCTCTACTACTACATTGTAAAGATATTTCAATATGAAGGCTTTGCTATTTACCTAAATTTCTGACATGTTAAAAAAAACTCGTGACAGTAGTCATCAAATGGTCCCTCAAGCCAAACACAGTTCATGTTCTGCTTTTGTAATGTCTCAAAGTAAGAATTTTTTTAAAAATCTTTTTAAAAGGTGATTTAAAAATCAAAGAGCAGTATGCAACAAAACTGTGCATGGTTTGCCTGGTCTGAAATATTACCATTTCCCTGGTCTGAAATATTTACTATCTGGCCTTTTTCAGAAAAAGTGGGCCAACTTTTGATCAACAATCAGGTGATATTTAACTGAGTGGGTACCTAACTTTGTTGCTTATCCCAGTTGTACAAGGTAATAGCCAGCATGATTACTGGCTTCCTCTTCCTGTAAGAACATGATTGATTTTTCACCCTGTCCCTCATAAACTAAGACACAATTATTTTGAAGTCAGAACATGTAAAAAGCAACCACTGATGATGCATGACTGAGGGAAGATGCCTTTGCAGTATTTGAGAAAGAGAAATCACTGTTGTGAGACTGGCACAGCCAATGCCACTGGGACCCCAGCCTAGTGATTACTGGGAAGGAGACATACTCTGGCTTGAAAACACACTGTGCTTTCTCACTTTTTGGCAAAAATGGGACAAACATACCAGTCTTCTGACACAGACTGCCCACAGTGCAAACACACTAGAATCACCAGTAAAAAAAAAAAAAAAAAAAAAAAAAAAAACATACCAGCACCACCAGCCGGGATGATTGTAGTCTGGTTTCCAAAGGTCTGAAGAGCAACCTGTTTGACCATCCCTGAATGGGAGCGAGACACAATGATCCTTGGAGTCTTCTCATTGTAAGAAGAGCGGGGTTTCACATTTGAACCACCACCAACCATTGCCCAAGCTGAAAAGCAAATACACATTAATAGCACTAAATCTTTAAAAAAAGTTACTTTCTTCAGAACTCAAAGTACCAAGTGACTGAAAAAAATATACTCCTCTAAAGATAATTTGTATTTTTCCCCCAAAAGACAATGCTTTACTTTTTTTTCTTTCTACAAATGTAACATTTTTAAAACAGTAAAATAGATTAACTCATTAAGACAAAGCTAAGAAAAGGCCGTGTGACCCTGAAGAGTCACTGAGAAGCTATTAAGCATTTGGTTTAAGAACTCTCATGCTTGTTTTTCTGGGGTCCTGGCTGAGTCTTAACTGGGCTGCAGTGAAATCTGATTTCTCTCTGCATCTACCATGCTTCCTTTCCTCCTTTGGAAAATCTGATCCAACACATTCTCCAATAAACATCTTGCATGCTGTGGTATAATCTTAACTTTCATGGGTAACTCAAATTTTAAAGTTGATTTTTCTCCTGTTTTCTACTGTACTTCTGATATACTCCTGGTTTCATTTATTTAAATATTAGCTCAATTTCCTAAGTAACTTTATCACTAGAAAATACAAAGGTAAATGAGTTAGCACTGAATTTTGTTTGATCAAGGAGTGTAAAAATAAAAAAGCATTAGATTTCAAAATGAACAGAATTTTAAAGAGGAAAAGAAGACTCCAGGGATGGCTCGAGATGTTATTCTTGATTTGCAAGGGTCCTTCACTGCTTATCAAACTACTCAAGATAACAAACTTACTTAATTTTTATACCAATTAGGTTGTCGATGTAGCACTCACTATGGCATAAATATAGTCCACCATAGCTAATAATGAAATCTTTAAAACTGTTCCATAAAATATCTCTGAAATTAAAAAAAAAAAAAAAAAAAAAAAAAGATCTAATACTAACCGGGATTCTGAGTACCTGGAAATCTGCCTAGAATATCAACTTTGAAACGTAACAGTTATATTACTAGATATTAAATATAAAGTTCTTTTGTATTTACTCCAAGCAAAGTCAGAAAAGACTGAAAATCAGCACAGTATCCCCTTTTCACCAACAACATTCAACACACATAGATATACTCTCCAGTCCAATAGCCTCTACAAATTAAGAAAAAGAGGTGTACAGTACAGTGTCCTACCAAAACCCATGTCCACTTGGAACTTTCAGAATGTGACTCTACGTGGGAACAGAGTCTCTGCAGATGTAATCAGTTGAGACCATAGAAGAACAGGGTGGGGGCGTAAATCTAATGATTTAAGTTCTCATAAGAGAGGAGACAGACAGAAGAGGCCACTGTGTAAAGACAGAGGCAAAGTCTGGAGTACTGGAGTGACCACATCTACAAACCAAGGAATGCAAAGAATTGCTGGAGCCAACAGAAGGTGGAAGAAAGGAAAGGTTTTAGCCATATCCTACCCAAAGCACGGTCCCATTAACTCCTTGCTATCATATTTTTGGTATCTTGAACTACAACAGAGTGAAGTCTGTTATTTTAAACAACCTAGCTTGTGGTAATTTGTTATGACAATCTTAAGGTACTAATGCAGGACAGACCACAGCTTTCCTAACGAGTCAAGTAGTCTTTTAAGTACCAAGGTTCTAGAAAAAGTTTAACATGTACTCAAGTAATAGTAAACACATGGCTAGAAGAAATCTACTAGAGGATAGATTTTACCCAATCAACGGATGCGAAAGCACTGCTGGCCAACACTGAATAAATATAACAACAGATCTGAAAGGAGAGCAGAAATGGGAATAACATGGGAGAATAAAGGTGTATAGATGATTACTGCATAGGTGATTGCTGAAACTCAAAGAGTAACATGTACATCTGATAAGCTGAATAGCAGAGCTTAAAAGTGAAGATCAAAGGATATGAGTAAGTAAAATGGAACAGCTGTCAAATACAAAGCTGAAATCAGCTGAACTGTTTTAGCAGAAATATCTAGGCTACTTATATATGAAAAAAGGATAATAGGTAATTAGTAAAGGTGAGCAATAAAGAAAACATGTTTAACTTAAAAGTAGTAACTGTAGTTTCTGAACCATACTGAATATATAAGTGCACATGGCATAATTTTTTTTTTTTTTTTTTTTTTTTAAAGAGAAAGCCTGGGGCTGGAG
This sequence comes from Cavia porcellus, assembly GCF_034190915.1. NCBI lineage: Eukaryota > Metazoa > Chordata > Mammalia > Rodentia > Caviidae > Cavia > Cavia porcellus. The sequence goes on along the minus strand of NW_026947494.1, from coordinate 73,079,451 downwards.
GTTTAGATCAGCGGCATAAGCGCCTGCCTTGAAAGCAGGCAGTTGTGAGTTCGATCCCTGGTACGGATAAAAAGAAAAAAGACAAAAAAAAAAAAAAAAAAAAAAAAAAAAAAGAGAAAGCCTGTTCCTCCCTACTTAAATTTCTTTCCCTATTTTGAGGTAATCTGCATTAATTACTTACTCTGAAAACTGATACATTAAAGAAAAATTATGTTTAATTTATCCTGCATTTCTAAAAGAAAATACATGTCACAATAAGCCCAGCTATGAAGAAAAGTTTAACATATGTAGAAAATACAAGAAATTTAGAAAATCTCATTTTGCAATATCCTTCGCAGACATTAAAACTACTAAGAAGAGAAAACAGATCTCAACTGATGTCAAAACCTCTATCCAGGTTATCTATTGATAGTAAGAAAACCAAAATGATTTTATAATTCAGAGACCCAGTCATAATCATTTTAATTATCTGAGCATCATTAAACAGTGAGAAAGAGACACTGTCATAGTAATGACAAAAAAGTAAGTTAAATGACACCCTTAAGAAACAGTGAGATATATCCCAAAGAGGATATTTTACAGAAGAAATGAGCTGGTCTCAAGTCAATATCACAGGAGTAGAGAGGAATGGAAGTTGTTCTAGCTTAAGAAAATTAAACACAGCAACTTAAACAAAAAAGTATCACTGACTAGATCTTGGTTTCAAGTCATCAGCCATTGGTAATCCACTTTAGGAATAACTGGGGAAATGACTACTGGATGTCAATTAGGGAATTACTGCTAATTTTATTATATAATACCACTGCTCTTCTGTAGAAAAATATCCCTACAGACACATACTGAAATACACAGGGTTAAAATGTTATGATTTTTAAACTTTTCCTTAATGCAACCACGCAAAACAAAAAACAAAAAAATCCGGCAACATATTGGCGGTTAAATCTAGGTGGAATAAATGAATATTCATATAATGTTTGAAATTATTCACAATACAAGTAAAAACAAAAAAGAAATGATGACATAAAAAGCTAAACATTCTACACACACAAGCCAGTTTTACTTATTAGTGAACTTACAATGCTCCATCTCTAGAGGTCAGTATTGCATAAGTGAGTAAAAACAGTGTAGTTATCAGAATAATTTTGAATTATCAAATTCAGGATTAAAACTCAATCCAGTTACATGGATTATTTGTTAAAATTATATGGATATATTTTAAAAAGTACAGTCAGTGCTTAACTATAAATGTCTGATGATGAGGTAATGGTGATAACACAGCAGATACACACTATGTTTCATTTACAGTGCTACCTTGGATTACCAACTTAATTCTTTTCACAAATCTGGCCACAGAACTTGTTCCACAATTGTGGCTGCGGCCAGAATCATGGAAAGAATGAAGTTTGTGAACCGAGGTACAATTGTACTGGTGAGACAGGCTAAAAAGGCTGCATGGGAAGTAAAAATGGGTTGATATTTTCCTATACATAAATCCAACATCACTTATTTTTAACAGCTCCAAGTTTCCATTGAATGAATATGCAACCCATAAGTTTAATAACATGCATTTATGTGTTACTTCATTAAAACACATTCAACTATATCTTACTATAGCAAACTCAAGGAATTAATCATAAAGTCTGACAATTCTGATTAGCTGGTTCCCATTTCTGCTGTAATGGGAATAATAATATCCATTATATTTCATTTATATTATATTTCATTTATAGTTAAATATAGCTAAATTCTGGTAAATATACAGTAATTTACAATTGGTACTCTGCCAACTTCAATACACAGTGTGGGCCTGAAAATTAGTCCAAAAGGCAGGCCCAAGGCAAACAAACTCTCCATGCAGAAATGAAAGGTCAACCACACTTTGGACTTTCTGATTCTTGCAATGTGGTTTCTAACTGGCAGGTACTTTCAGGTTCCAGCACATTGGGCAAGTCGTAAATTGCATCACAGAGGACGGAGACATTTTATTACTCTCATGGCTTGTATCTAGCTGTCCCCTCAAAGTCTCATGTGGCCACGAGGGGCTTTTCAGAGGTGGCTGGACCTACAGTGTGTGAATTTAGATTAAGGGTGTGTTAGTCCAGTAACCAGTCTATCAACTTCTGGGCACGGGTAATGGGAAGCCCCTCCTTGGCTGTGGGGAAAGGAGGTTTGCTGCTGTTGCTTGCTGCCTCCTACCTGTCCTACCGCACAGACTGTTTCTCTTCTGCAACCAACTACGGGACTGAAACCTCTAGACAGTAAATGAAAATAAACTCTTCTTCTTTTAACTAGTAGGTGTCTGGTATTTTATCTCAGCAAAGAGAAAAGTAACGAGACGTTAATTTAAAAAGACACAAATTGTTCTTGAGCATTTAGCTTCCTTATTTTAAGGTAGGTAAGCTTATGGGGAGGGTGCACATTATTAAAGTAGAAATGTTTTTCAAAATGGGTATTTTTATTTTCCCTATCCCTTTCCCTAAAAAAAGAGATGTGGAAAGGCCAAAAGACATGCATCTATTTGACTATCTAATACCAACTGTCTTTTCTTTTTTTTTATTCAAATTCCCTTCTCTCGAGTAGCAGATTCTGTTTACAGCTCAAGTGCTACGTGATCTCCAGTCGATGTTCCTTAAATGTGGAGATTCAGTGAACAAGGCTTAGGGTTCCGAGTTATAGTTTTGTGATGTAAAAAATGAAAACAGGGGTAGCTCCTTTGTGCTTCTTTTTTTTCCCTTTTCGTCCTGCCCAAAAAGTAAATCATAGCAAAGAGAAGGACTCATCTTTATGAACATGCAAGAAGCTATTCTCTAATGGGAAAAAGAGAGGAGTCAGGTTCTTGGTATCACTAAATTACTTTCTGGCCATTCTATTAGGTGAGAAAGAGAAGCTGCCTTAATTGAACCACAGTAATCAGTCTTACTTTCTGGGAAGCTAAATGCAATTTAAACTGATGCAGACAGAGGCAGTGAGAGGCAGTGTCAAACAAGCATTTAACCTTTATATGCCTGTTAAATGTAAAGTCACTGTAAGTCTTATTTTACATCCTTTGAGAATTATTTTAAGAGTACAAAAATGAACTGCAATGCACTTTAGAAATTGAAAATACTAAATAACTGCAAGATACTGTAAGGCTTTCGTGATAGCCAACGTCAAGAGCATTTTCTCATCTACAACAAAAGATAACACCAAAGGCTTTCCATGCCATGCATTTATCAAAGGTTCAAATGAAATTCTATTACATACACTGCAAACTGTGAAACATTACACAAATGTTTAGAATTGTGGCATTACTATTATAGCAGTGTTATGATATACTAATTTGCGTAACATTCCTGGGGCTGAATTGAGCAGGATGACCTGCAGGAATGTACTGAATTTCTAAAACTTATTTTCTCATTTTTAAGTGGGAATACTAATCTAGATAAGATATCCTTCTCTTTTGTGCAACACTAAGTGCAGAGAGTACTGAGTAGATAATGGATTTCAGTATCTACTGTCCTCACTTTCCTTGAGTGAGAGAATCCTTGAACTTTTGTTTGATGGCCACTGAAAATAAATACTACCCTTCAGTCTTCCTTGTGAGTGAGTGTTAGCTATGTTTTGATCAATGAAATATGAGCAACATGAGTGGGACGTGGGGCATGTAACACACAGGTCAAACCCTCAGTAGGAAATGATCTCCGTTCTTCTCTCCAGTGGCAGCACAGAGAAGAGTGAGCTTAATCATGCCCAGAGAACAGTAAGTGTGAGGGGCCCAATGCAGGCCTCCATGGCTGGCACCAAGGAGACGCACTGGTAGCCCTGGACTGCTTACATATCAGCTGTATGGGAAGAAAAAGTGAACTGTTGCGTTGAACCTTTTATATTGTAGTGTACCCTACAGCAACCTGAATTAACAGCCTACCTTACATCTATCTAATTCAGTAAGGGTTAAAAGAATTATGTAAAAGTAATCCATAAACCATAAAGCAATTATATAACTAATCTTTAGGCCCAACTCATAACAATGGCACAAATCTTTCACAGCATTCAAACTGTCAACTGTAAGCACTCAAACCGATAGGATTTTGAAACACAGAATCAACACCTGAATATAGTTAGCCTATCTCAGATCAGCTAGAATTTGGGATCCAAGCCATGGGTATTTGAAAAAGCAAATAAGTAACTTAAAACAACTTGTCTCTATTTCCTCACAACCAACAGTCTTTTACTCTTTTCTTTCTTTGACATTACTGAGGAATAAGCTCAAGGCCTTCACAATGAGCTAGACCCCAGCCCTTTTCTTATTTGTAAATTTTTTTAGTTTTACTTTTTTAATTCGAGACAAGATCTCCCTAAATTGCCCTCAAGCTTGAACTTACGCCCTTACCTCAGTCTCCCAGCGTGCTGTAGCTAGGGTTACAGGCCTGGAGCCCCAAGACAGTTTTCTGTGTGGTCAGCTACACCTACAGATGCACTGGGGATGGCTAGGTTAGCTAAGTAAGTAACAGTTCTCGAGTGTTCTGTGAATTCCTTTCTTAAGAATATTGTCACAAACCGAACACAAATTCAGAGGCTTACAAGGAGGGAAATGTGTCTTCTCACCTGTTAGGGCCGGAAGACAAGGTATGGCAGTGTATTCCTGACAGAAGAGGTTCTAGGTACAGTCCATTCCAGGCCTCTCCCCTCACTGCTGTGGTGGCAGGCAATCCTGACTTAGCCAAGGTCACGCCCATCTCTGCCTCTGCCTTACACACTGTCTTACCCCATATGTGTTCATATCCTTTGTGTTTAAGAACCTCTCCCTCGGGTTAAGGTACCACTAAACATGAACTCATCGTGGGCTACCTGGCTTAATTTTCTAGACTTTTACTTTTGGTTTGGTTTTTCAGTGCTAGAGATCAACTCTAGGGCCTTGCACATAGCAGAGAGAAATCTTCTACCACTGAGTTACCTTCTCAGTTCTCTGGTTATTACAGACTGGATTGTGTCTCTCAAAACTATGAAGAAATCTTAATCCCCAGCACCTTGGTACTTGGTATTATTTAGAAATAGGGTCGATACAGATGCAATTAGTTGAGATAAGGTCATATTGGTACAGGGTGGGCCTCTAATCCAATGTAACTGGTGTCCTTATAAGAGACGAGACACAGAGGTAAGAACACACAGGTAAAATGCCATGTGAAGATGAAGACAGAGACTGATGGGTTCACAAATCAAAGAGCATCATGCACTGCTGTGTAACAACAGAGAAAACACAGAATTGTCGCTTACAGATTTCTGGTCAAGTATGGCTCTCTAGTCTCAGAACTGAAAGAGAAACTGTATTATTGTTTAAGAGACAGAATTTGTGATTTCTAATGATAGCAGTCACAGTAAACAAATCCAGAGGTTAGTATGCTTTAGATCTAAAAAGTCCCTCAACAGCCTCCCATGTCCACACAAGGGCCTTGTGGAAAGCACCTGGATCACAGGGATGAGACACTCATGAGTGGATTAACCTATGGACGGTTCACTGCAGAACCTGCTCTTTGTCCTGGCTGTTTAGAGTGAGCAAGGCACTGGGGCACAACTTGGAAGGGTGTGTTCTTGATCTGGCTCCTTCTTTTCTCTTTGCCTCCTGGCTGCCATGGGTGAGCAGCTTTTTTGTGTAATGTCATTTCTATCTTGGAGCCAGGTGCTTAAAAACTGTAAGGCCTCCTTTAAATTGTGGGTGCTGGGTATTTTGTGCTTGCAATAGGAGAGAGACTAAAACGGGGGTGGATACAAACTTGAGGAGGACATATAGCAATCCACTGTACCTAGCCATTAGGGCTGCTTTCAACACTAGCAAAGTGGGTATTGTTACTATCAAAAACCTTGCTGTTGTACAGAAGAATAGAAATTTCTATCCTGTGTGTTGATAGTTACCAAGGAAACAGTATGATAATTCTTCTCAGGCTGTCAACAATGCTGCTTATACTACTTTGCTTCCTCTTCTACCATGACAACCTGTCTTGATAAACCAGTAATCATAGTTTATACTATCACTGCTACCTACATGAACACAGCCTGTCTGATTAACTGCAGTGTAATGTCTACAGTGATACCAAAATGCTAAATCCACTGGCACTGGCAAGGATCTAGCTCCTAAACTGATGTGAAGCTCCCTGACTGGCCTTCATACCCTTTCACTCCCAAGGAGGACATCACTCATCTGCCCTATCACCTACAGAGAGCTAAAACACATGACTGTCTCATTACAGTAGGCAAACAAGTGTCTGAAAGATGCCCAAGGCTATCTAAAGACTAACTTGTCTCCTCAGGCTTTCACAGTGACCCTATTCACCATGCTTGATGCTAAGGTGACTCTGACCTTAAGCACCACAGTACCAAGCTTGAGAGTAACAATAGATTTGGCTAGAGCAACTGAACAATAAACCTCAGAACTCACCAATAACAGCATGAGGAAGAAAAAAAAAAAAAAAAACCACAGCTGCTGGGGAAAACCAGTGCGCCTAACCGCATCCACAACAGACTGGGAAGCTCATTTCCATTCACCAGTGCCCATCCCCAAAGAATGGCTTCAGAAAGCCAGGTTCTGTTATATGACCAGCACCAACCATGAAATCCTCAAGTGCATCCAGTGAGTTAGGGTTATCATATCCCAGGGCAGAGGACAGATTTCATCAACACGGGGCTACAGGTGAGATGCCAACATAAAAAGGAGGTGTCATAAACAAACAGCCCCATATTAACATCCTCATTAAAGTTCTCATGTTCCATACCTGTATATTCAGAAAACGGCTTATGTATAACTCCAAGCACAGGTTTACCATTTACAGCCACACACACCATTGTTGTAACATACTGTCGAAGATCCTCTAACAGAAGAAAAACAAACAAACAAACATATACAACTGTCAAGGTCCTGTGCATACATCTGGGATACAAGATTCTGTTTTGTTTCATTAAAGTTTTATGTACAAAAGGGTGTTTCAAGACATTAATCTCGTAAGCAAAGTCTAAGGGTGAAGGCCAGCTGCAGAGGGTAAGAGTTCTGGTTCTAGAAGTAGATTGCCTGGTTATTTTCCAAGCCCACCACTTTATTACCAGCATGTCTTTGGAAAAATTACTTCAATTTAGTTTCGTCATCTGTATAATACAGGTAATAGTTATCCATCTTTAGATATAAATTTTTAATTTTAGGATTAAATTAAAAAAATCAATTCAGTTGGTTACTCCATCTTATCATTAGTTGGTTGTTTATAAATATTATCATTATGTTTCCAGGCCACTTCAGATTAGGAAACTTACATACTCCTCACCATTCTGTATTTCAATTGCCTACCCATACAAAGTATTGTTTTATAATTTTAGTTAATATTAGATATGTACAACTACTGTCTTCTCCCTGTTCTGCAACTAGTTATCTACTGAATATCTATCAGGGTTCAAGTTCAGTTTAAGCATTAGAATATAAATGATAAAATAAGAGTCCCCCACACTCAATACATGTATCATTAGTGGGAAAAATAGATAAATAACTAACTTTAACATATATAGCAACAGAGAAAGCAGGAATCAGGCCATCTCCAGAAAAAAACAATGCCTGAGAAAGGATACTGAGAAATAAATCTAGAGCTAGAAACAGATAAAAGGAATGTGAATGATCAGAAGGGCAATATTTTTTTTTTTTACTACTTACTTACACGGTTTCTGAATACCTAGCATTTACCATTTTGAATTCCAAGATCAGACAGATATACTGATAAATAGATACAAATTCCCAATACTCCAAGTAATTATTATATTCCAATTAAATAAATTTCTTCAATAAGAGATGTTCAACTGAAACCATTATGTTGCTAATCCTAAACATTTTCCTTTATTGAAGAATCAGGAGTTACTGATTCTCAAAAAGCTAGGATGAATGCTGTAAGAAAACAGATCTTGGACCAAAGGAAAACTTAAAAATGGTTGATTCAGCCCAAATATTTCAGATAATATTTTATCAATTTAGCTTCCTTATCTTAAAATCTAATTAGAAAAGTTCTTGGATTTGTAAAATACCTATCACTGTATCTATATTCCTGTTTTGGTTCTAGTTCTTTTAATATAAAACAGCAAGCTAAGGTTTGAGATCACTGTTAAAATTACCTGTATATTCCTGTGTAGCATCAAGCGGATCAATCCAGACGGTAACACTTTCCGCTGGGACCTCTTTAGAGGTAGTGATTTCCTTCAGGATATCCTCAGGAATCTTATGATCCCATGATATAACCTCCTTATCAGTTGCATCCACATGTTCTTCAGTATTTATCTACACCAAAAATATGACAGGTCAAAAATGAGTAAAACACTACTTTTTATTAAAGCACACGAAGTAACATTTCAGACAAAATCACAACACAATTGCTATTAAATAAATCTTTATTTGTATTTCAAAGCACTCACTGCAAAATGAAGAAAATACGTTCTAATAGAAATTCCAGTGATTATCTTGTCTTCAAACACTTTCAAATTTAATAGTGAAGTTTAGTTTTTTGATTAAATAAGACTGAGAATTCAAATATGGATAAACATAGGGAAAGAAACTAAGTATCAAACAGATAAACTACTTAAATCTTAATGATAGCATTTGAAAAATATAATAGCTTCAAAGTATGAAACTAAATAATCCTATAAAAAACTGAATACAAGAAATAATCAGAAGTTAAAAGCAAGAAAAATAATAATGTACTTTAAGAACCAATAACTTTAAACAGGGAATTATGAATGCTAAAAGATAACATGTCTAAACTGGGCATTGTGGCTCATTCCACAGCATTTGGGAGGCTGAGACAGGAGAATCGTTTGCAAGTTTGAGACTAGCCTGGGCTACAAAGTGAGCCCAAGACCAGCCTGAACTACATAACGAGACCTTGTCTCAAAAAGAAAAAAAAAAGAAGAAAGAAAGAAAAAAAGACATGTCTTAGAAAAGTGATTGTCTAAAATACACCTTAAAAGCCAACAAGGACAAAGAAACCTAGAAATTATGAAGCACATATTAGGAAACCTAAGTCATGCTTAAATAAATCATTAAAAAGGATATAAGAAATAATCAGTCTTCATTACCCACCAAAGTTGTGTCCTAGGGCAAGAATATAAAGTCAACTCTTCTATTTTTTTATTGGAGGACAAAATTAAAATTAACACAAATCAGATTTGTCACAGAGATAAGAGTGTGAGGTAAGAAGAGTACATACATCATATGGATGTACATGTACTTTACAGCTACTCAGATATAACTACGTATGTAGTACGACATACAATAACTAATGAGCAAGTGCTGCACAGCTCCCTTTAGACCAGCATTTGGAATTCTGGCACTCTGGATGTGGCAGGAATCACTCTTTGCTGTGGGACTGACCTGAGTTTTGCAGGATGCTCCACACCACCCCCGGCGAGATGCCGTTAAGCAGCCTACAATGCAGAATCCACTAGATAGACAGCAGCCCCACTGTCCCGCTGTTCTGACAACCAAAACTGTCTCAATACTGTCAAGTCTGTCCCAGCCCATTCTATGTAGATAATCCCTGCTTTAAACCATCAATTTATTAATGTATATTTAAAATATAGTCTCATTTGCAAATTAGTGATTTTTTTTATACAGCTTTTTAAACCATTAAGTTTACTGGTACACTTCAGATATACATAATGATCGTATTCATCATATGAAGCTTGTATCCATATGATACATTGATTCTTTTTTCCCCACTATCCCCCCCTTCCGTCTGCCCCTCTACTCTTCCTCATTTACAAAAGCTTTGTTCTATTTTATCTTTCTTTTGTCATTTCTTTTCCTTTCCTCTTTTCCCCCTCCTCTCCCAGAGCCTTCTTATTTGAACACTTTCTTCCTATTTTGCAATACTTATTACATAGTAATGTTTGGTCATTACACTTTCTTTCTCACACTGCAGAAACAATACAATATTTACATGTGTGCCCAATGTGTTTCACTTAAAAGTATGGTCTCGAAGTACACCCATTATCCTGCATGTTTTAAAACTGCACTGACCTGTGGAAATTAGGACACACTAACAAAGCAACTCTCATACAATAACTGACTACATTTTAAGAAATTTTTAAAAATGTCACCTGTAGACAAAAAACTGGCTCAATCAGATTTCCTCTTAGGGGCCAGGGTTTTAGCTCAGTGGCATAAGCTCTTGCCTGGCAAGCATGAGGTCATGAGTTTGATCCTCAGAACAAAAAAAAAAAAAAAAAAAAAAAAGACTTCCCTTTTTCAAATTGTATGTATATGCAAGAAAAATGCTCTTCAGCTAGAGACCACCACCCTAGGCAGCACAGCTTCCACAGGTCCTGTCTTCCTGATAAGGCTCCTCACCAGAGCAGACCATCAGGTTTACAGCATGTAAAACGCCTCGTCTGGACTCCATGGACAGTGCTGGAGTGATTACAACATTGGAGATACATGATTTAAAAGTCATCAGGATAAAAGCAGGATAAAAATACCAAATCTATCTACATGATACTTTTAAAGTTCCCAAATTGTTCCAGAAGTTAAAAGTACTACTATTTCAGAAACCTTAAACCACCTCAATTATAAAATGTTTCTTACTACAGATCACAGTAAACATCCAATTCATCCATTTACTTATGTATTTATTAATTCAGCAAATTTTTATTATATGCCACAGTTCCAAAACCTAAACTTAAATCAGTGATAAATATGAGATGAAAATCTCACCCCATGAAATTCAGATTCTAGTGATAATGAACAATAAATATATAAGCAAATGTGCAGTTTAATGTACAGTATGACATACATCAGGCTGCAGCAATGAGGAGAAAATGAAACAGCCACAGATAACGGAGAGTAGAGAAAGGGCTACTCTTTAAGACAAGGTAACTAGGTCTATTCAAAGCCAAAAGCGGGAAACTACCTAATACCCATCAAGTAAATGAATGAACTGGCTGTGCTACATTTACATAATGGAAAGTTGTCTAGAAATAAATAGGTTGAATAGGAAGTAAGTACTGATTCCTCCTGGAACACAGAGAAGGACCTTGGCTTTGTGAAAGAATAAAGACACAGGAGACCACGCACTGTATGAGTCCACTAGTGTAAAGTGTCCAGAATAAGCAAATCTTAACTGAGCCTCCTAACTGACTATGAGCTAACACATTATACAACTTTATTTGAATAGATCTTGGGACCCTTGGGACTGCCAACTCACTGGCTTCGGATTCGCCCCGTGAATTGTTAGTGCAGCTCTGGGTGTGTAGTGAGGTCACGGAGTGTAACCGTCTCTCTATCTGGCCCCTCCTCCTCTTTTCTCTAATATCGGTCCTCTGCCCCAACGAACTAAGCTGAGCAGTTCTACTCTGCCTCTGCATCATGATGCTCCTGATTTGGGCCCAGCCAACTATGGATTGGAGCCTCTGAACTGTAGAACCCAGTGAATACCTCTCCTCCTTTAAGTTCTAAATGCCAGGTATTGTGTCCCAGGGTCATAAAGTGACTAGCATGATTTCACTGAGAATCAAAACAGAGAGAAACAAACCAAGCCAAGAGAACAACAATTTAGCACAATTACCCAGTTCATTTTTGCATCATTCCTCTTTATAACCTGCTATTATCACTACATGCCCACCAACTTAAGTCCACTGTTACCACTGTAAACAGCCTTATAAAGAGTTGTTAAGTTTAAAACCTAGAGGTCTTCCTTAACCATTTTCCACATCTGATGAGTAACTAATGAAAATTCTACCTCCCGTTGTTAAGTATGTGGCACCATGTGTACCAACACTAGTTTAAGCCTCAAGGATTTCTTCCTCATTGAAATCCTATTACCATCCTTGATTGTTATTGCCTCCTATAATCACTCACTCATTCAACTACTTAATGACGACTACACTGTAAACTGGTGATGGTGAACCTTCCAGAACTTCCAATGTCACACACAGTCTGCTGCAGTGTAGGTGCCACAGGTTCGCCACCACTGCTCTAAACTGTTTCGGGCACAGGAACGCAGTAACAAAATAAACAGTCTCACTGCCTTGACACAACTTCCCTTTCAACCAAGCAAAAAGCCATCTTCCTAAATTAGACAGTCATTTTCAGTTAAATGAGCACAATGAAGATTAATAATTTTAGAAAAAAACTGTTTGATTATAGATTGATTTTCCACCTCTGAATCAATTATGTATGTGGCCAACTTAGACCAGTCACCTAACCACTTTGCTGCAGCTTGCTCACTTGTAGAAGGAGTCTTACAGGGTTAAGAAGAACCAATAAAACAGAAATGGTAAAAGCAAGTCAGTACAGTCCGAAAGCAGAACAAGCATGTAATGAGAACTGGCTGCCATTATGCTTGCTAAAGGACTGCTTCCAGTCTTCATTATCCTTGTTCTTCAGTCCTGACCCTTCTCCTTACAGTCTCTCCCTCAGTAGTAGTTAGCACCAATCAACCCTACAACACTGTAACTCAGATTCTTACTCCCAATTTGGTCTCTTCTCCTTGGAGTTTGAGCCTCATGTATTCAAATGCTTATCACTCTTTAGATACATCAAAGGCACCTGCAACAGTTTAAAATGGCACTAATAATCTATCCCTCTCACTCATCATTCTGACTCCCCTTTACCACCAACAAAACACCAGACATGACTTATAACACATCCTTACAAATTATTCGTTAACACATTTTAAAATTTCAAAAATTTTATTAGTACACTCATTGTAGGGAATTAGGATGTGTGTATTACAATCTTAATTCCTTTATCATCCCTTTTCTTTCTTCCCTCTCCTCCCTCCATCTTGTGGTCCCCTTCCCTTTTATAAAAGGTCTATCCCCCTACTTCCTACTGTTCATCTTTTATATACGAAACCTGAAGATAAACATCCGTAAAAATTCCTTCATGTTCTTCCGTAAGTATTTTCCCTACATCCACAACCCCAATTCAAAATATCATCTCTTACATGTAAATCTTCTAGCCAAAGGTCTGCTTTTAGTCATTCCATTCATCTGAAACTAGTTCAGATCAGACCTTTGCTACAAATGGTGGTGCACATGTACAATCTCAACTACTTTGGAGGCTAAGGCAAGGCCAGTCTGAGCCACTTCAGGAAATCATGTCCTAAAAGTAAGCCAGGCTGGGGTATAGCTCATCAGTAGAATGCTTGCCTATTACATGCAAGGCTGTGAATTCAATCTCTTAGTACTAGAGAGAAAAAAAAAAAATTGTTATACTCTTGCATGGACCTGAGATAATGCTCAGACCACGATGTGAACCTTGGTGAGCCTAAAATTATTTCCTAGCTGTGTCATCTTTGGCAAAAAATTTAGCCTGAGTTGCAATTTGTCTATCTGCAAAATGGTGGCCACATTACTTAACATATGCAGCTCTCTACATAAATTCACGATCTGCTACTTTTAAAGGATGAATAAATTTTAGCTACTAAAATGAGCCAATGAATAATTTCCCACTGCCTGTATATCTCTCATAAGGTCTAAAGAGTCTTCTCATTGTTCACATATTCCTCCAAATGCCAACAGCCCAAAGGAGGACATTCTGTAGGCCTTAATAAGAAGCATTCTTTTAGTATCCTAGTGCAAAGGTCAGAGCTACACTTATTTTTTTTTTTTTTTTTTTTTTTTTTTTTGGTACCAAGGATCAAGCTCATGGCCACACTGAGCTAAATCCCCAGCCCTAAGATCTACAATCTTTTGAGTATAGAATATGATACAGCCCTGAACTACATTTCTAATCTCTTCGACAATGATTCTCCAAATATATCACATTCAAATTCATCAGATTTCTTGAATGCACTAAGCTACCACCTCTCTTGGGTCTGCTCCTTTGAACTACTTCTACTTCTCTCTGCCTGCTGTGCTTTTGTCTGTACCAATTACAAGTGGTACCTCAGCTTATGAACTTAATTTGTTTTATACTTTTGGGGAAAATGGTTGTGGTTGCATCTGTCACCATGTGGAGCTTATGAACAAAAGCAAAATTTTGCTGAATGCCTTTTTTTCATTTGTGAACCAAGGTCGTACAGTACTAGTTGGTCTAATTTTAAGAAGAGGAAACTGTGGTTCAAAGAAGTTAAATGATTGGCCAAAGTCATCTAGGCTGGTGGCTCAGTAGACTGACAAAAGCAAAATGTTTTCTGTACTATCATAGTACCTCCCAGACTTTTCCAGTGAGAATTTCCATCGAGAGACCAGTGTCACAGTTCAAGAAAGGCAAATATTCAACCTGCTGCTACCAGCTTGCAGTACTACACTTTATCTTTAAACATGTCACAATGGAAATTTTATACAAGTCAAGTTGAGAAGAAGAAACCTCAAACAGATTTCCCTGTGTAATATATTAAATAAAAACTATAGTTCAGAGACTGTATCACAGGAATAGCTGTAGTTACTAGTTCTATCACTAATGAAATCAAGCACTGCCCAAGGATTTATAAAGAGGAATTTGGCTTCACTTAGCACTCTCCCAGTCTTCAGAGAAAAAGCTGAACACAAAAAGCAACCCAGCAATTTTATTCCAAGCATGAATGATTACGCTGGTGCAGCACAAACTTCTTTAGAGTAGTTTTCCAACCCAAGCACTGACAAACTGGGCCACATAATCCTTTCTAACGATGCAGTCATATACACTGTAAAATGTTTACTATCTAAACATCTGATGCCAGTACTCCATCCCTAGTTGTGAAAAAAACTTCTCTAGCTATTCACAAATGTCCCTTTCCGGGGTAAACTATCCCCAGTTGAGCACCTAGACTGAATTCAAGCTTACACAATAAAACCAAACAAACAAACAAAAAGTTTCTGTGGCTTCTCAATGATTATTTTCCATTGAGAAGTAAAGTGAAAGGGTTATAGGTTTCTCACCAAATATTTCTGGTGAGGCTTCAAAAACAAACATACATTTAAAACTACTTCTAGACACTTAGTGAAGTGAAAGGACAAGAAACTCTGTTTTGTACATGGCAGCACATCTGGCCTTTGGTCTCATAAAACAGGTATTCAAGGAACTGATTCTACAAAACACCATCCTTACTATGACACTGTATAAATGAACACCACCTCTTCTATTCCACCAATCAAGACCCAACCTGAAAACTAGATAGGGGGCAATCATTCAGCAGCAAAAAATAAGGTTAGTTTCTAATAAGACAAAGTCACATCTGCTAATCCACAAACTTAGTTTTTGTGTTTAATAAAATATCCCTCCCTACTCTTGGCAGCTAATTCCTTTATCATTTGCTAATAAGGTAAAATATAGCTATGTTTTCAATATTTAAGATAATTCTCATTTTACCTATTTAAAAATATTTCAACTCTCCTTTACTATTACTGCCTTTAAGTTCATTCAGTTGCATATTTTCCTCCCCAAAAGTCATATTGCTCATTTTAACAACCTTGTAAAAGTCTAGCTAAAATTAAGAGTTGAGATAGTTCGCCCAAGCTGTGAAGATTCATGAAACTCAGATTTCCATCTCTAAAGTGGCCATAAATTAAAATTTACTTCTTAAAGCTGCTGTGAAGATCAAACAAAGTCCTATATGGACAGTACCTGGGCACCCAGAAAACAGTTAGTAAGCAGTTATTATAAATATTGTTGTAATTATCACACATCAATTTCTCTGAAACTGGTTCTTCCATTAGTTCTGAGGAAAGTACATGCATTCTGAGAAAGACAGGTATACCATAAGCATATTTTACATCTAGGTGCAAACGAAGGCCTTATGTATAATGACAAAACAAAGTAGATAAAAAGTGAAAACATTCAGGATTTTCACCAGATGTTTACAAAAAATTTCTTCTAATGTCAACTACATCTAGTACCCAATGCTAGTTCATGAAATCCAGTGTTTCATGGAAAAAAAGTAAAGAACATGACATAAAGAAAAGAGGGAACAAAAGAAAAAGGGAAGAGAAGACAGAAGAAAGGGAAGGAATCGAGGAAAAGAAAAGGAAAAGGGGCCAAAAGGCTTGATGCAATGTAATTTTACAGTAACAATATGTGCCTAATTCTTCTAATATCAATAATAAAAGGTCAGAAATCTCAAGAAACCTGGGTAGTTAGCTGTCACTATTTTTCTAAGTAACAAATTTCCACTGGAAAAACTTTCTAGGTGCCAAAACCTATTGTTAGATGACAAAGATTAGTAAGAGGTTGCTCCAATATGATGGGCTCTCCCTTTGGAACTACAATAAATTCAAAGGAACTTTACAGTATATTCAAATTCAACACCATTGCCACTGAAAGGATGAATTCTGAAAGTATTAAAAACAAATCCAAAATGTCTGGATTTCCTTGAGAAAATATCAACTGCTCCAGAAATCTACCCCAAGAAAAGGTAAAGGTCACTCAGTTCCTATTGACTGGGGTAAATACAGACCTTCAACCAAGTGCCAAGTAGGATACACAACGAAAAGGAAGTCTCCAGCAAACATATTTTCCAAAGGCTTCCTTGAAGGGTCCCAAACTGCATCCTAGGTTAAGACAGTCTTAACCACCGCTGAAGACATTTATAAACACAGCCCCATTCCTCAATGCCCTTGCATATTAACAGCTCTGCCACAGACTCCTGCAGTCCTTGGCTTTTTAGGTGGTCTGGCAGAAAACGTGTATCCTACCATCACGACTCTTCCAGTAAGGAAAAACAAGAGCCCTGAGGGGTTCCGGCTCAATTTTTTTCATTTTTCCAGAGAAACAAAAAGCAGTCCTGTAATTCACTTTCCCAGTCTTTGTTACCAAAGCCCACCCAAAACTTAGGTCTGCTGACCATATAGCACAGTTCACAGGCTCAGAATCGGGGAAGGGGCTAGTAGGGAAGCGGGAGGCAGACCACTGGCACCCTCCTCCTGCCCTTCTCAAAGCTGTCTGTATGCCCTTGCGTACTCAGATTTCTCAATTTTACTATCCGAAGAACGGGGCAGAGGCTTCGCGGCCTGCAGTTGTAGGGCGCCCGCGCAGACCCGTTCCCGGGCCGGCCCGCCCGCCGCGGCACACACCTGGACGCTGGGGAAAGCCGTCTTGAGCAGGTAAAACATCTTCCGGTTGGACAGCACGTCGCCGCTGGTCATCTTGTCGTCCGCCCCCTCTCGAGTCTTCCCCTTGGACTTCTCGTGGAGCACGTTGCTCTCTCGGACGCGCCTCACCTCGTCGCCGCCGCGGACGGCCGCCAGCACTGACACGGCCAGCATCTCGCGCAGGTCCACGGTGCCCCCGTCGGCCGAAGCCGCGGGCCCCGCCTCGTCGCCGCCCAAGCCGAAGAGGCTGAAGCGGCCGGCTAGGAAGCCCGAGTAGAGGTGGTAGAGCACGCCGAGCCCCAGCAGGCAGAACACGGCCACCCCCAGCGGGGACAAGCGGATGCCCATTGGCGCCATGGCGCAAGGCCGGGCGCTGGCTGGGGGCGGCGGCCTCACAGGCCTCCGCGCACCCGCTGCCGCCGCGCTCCGGGCCGGGCGCTACACCGACCTTCGCCCGGCGCCCCCACGCCCCATCCCTTGCTCTCCCGCTCCCCGCAGAGGCCCCGCCGCGCGGCTAGCGACCCCGTCACCGTCCCGCCTCCTCCGCAGAACGGTCCGCGAGGCTCCAGTCCTCCACCAGCCGGCAACTCGGACTTCCACGTTAGCCGGGAGGCGTGAGGTGAAAGGGGAGCGTGGGTGCGTGTCCGGGTTACGCCAGGGCCGACGCGGCGCATGCTCCGCCCCCGGGCGGGGCCAGGCGCCTGTGGGCGGGGTCGTGACTATGGGCGGGGCCTGTGGGCGGGGCCGCTGCTTTGTGCTCAGGGTAGGCACCGCCTTGATCTGCCTTGTGTTGCACCGTCTGGGGGTTTTGGGGTTCCCCAAATCCTGCAGGCAGCGGCGAGCTGTTTTCCACTTAGGAAAGGGTACTGAGAACTGTGTGCATATTTAATGAAATCTCCCTTTTTGTCACCACTTGTCACAGTGGCAGTGTAGTCTTCCCCACTCTGAGATGATTACAGAAGAAAAGACAATAAACCATTTCAGAACAGCTGTAACTTCACCCTGTCAGTTATTTAGTCAGAACCTGTGGCTGTAAGTCGCCTCTCCGTGCTTTTCCAGGCAGGGTTGGGCAGACAGCAGAGGGGTTTCACTTGACTATTCTGCTGGCTTCTGAAGCTATCTAAATGTATGTATAGATTTTCTCTTTGTTCTTCCCCTATGTAAAACCTGTGAATCTGAAAAGCATACCTTGGTTCTAGGCTTTTATAATAAAGGAAAACACAACATTCTTCTCTCACAAGTATTATTAAGTCCTATCCTCCTCTCAGAAGTTGGAGAGTGGGTTGCTTGACAAAGCCTACTAGTTTTAAAGATTGTCCTGAGATGATTGGTAGGTCTGCAATACATAATATTTGAGTTAAAAAGCATCGCCCAAACGTACTATACAGACATGTTTAACAGAGGAATAAGTGTCTTTTCCATGTCACTGGCCTTAGCAATCAAATTTAATTGCGTTATAAATTTATTGTCACTAGTAAAGGTTCACATTAAGATGTACAGAATCATTTTTAAATTTTAGAATATTCGTATAAAAACACTTTAATGCAGCCCAGTTACTGCATTGTTAAAAGGTATTGATTTGAAGCGAGTTTTAAGATTACCCACCTAAAAATTGCAAGTATATAGAATATCTAAACAGCCACTGTAAGAAAAGTGTAAGCCTGACATGATTTCCTTAGAAGTCATAGCATCTCTAGAATTTGGCTGTGGTTATACAGATACAGTAGATGCTATCTATTGTTTAATTTTCCTTGCCACCTATCAGTAACCAGCTTAAAAATAAGCAGAGCACAAAATGAAGTAGAAATATAACCTGGAGTATTGACAGCAACAATTAAGTAACTGGCACTGATCCGCTGAGAACAATGTTACAATTAAGTAAAATTAGCTTTCAAAAGTAATCTCTGTGAAGCTCACAAAGTAATGATGATTACTTATCCCAGCAATAACAGAAAGATCGGGGAGTTAAGATGTAAAGACTTGAGCTTAACACAATCACTTCAAACTGCATTGTGAAATCAACAAAAAGCTTTGAGTTGGAGAGTAATCATAGAACTAGTAAAAGCATCATTGGGAAGTCCGACTAAGGTTTGTTGAAATAAATAGAAATATGTTTTTCACGGATAGTGGAAAAGAATATAGTGCCACGTTCATTGTGACATTATACGTAACATTGTGACACTATACGTAGCAGAGTGAGGTAAGCTTCAGAGAAAGAGCCTAATGCTTGAAGAAAATGCCAAGACATTAAAAAAAAAAAAAAAAAAGTGAGTTTAAAGACCCCAGGTGTGGCTGTGGTCCCAGCACTACGGGAGGCTGACTTAGTGATTTAAGGAAAAACTGTCCTAAAATAAAAAACAAGAAAGGTGTGGAGTGACAGCTCAGTGCCAAGACTCTTAACTTCAATCCCAAATTGTGCAAAAAGTCACACCTCCGAGAGGTGTTTTACACTCTCATGATAGTGACCATTGACATTAGGTAATAGATATTGATACCATGATGTTTAATTATTAATAGAAACTATGACAGAAAGAAGAAATTTAATTAATTACATATGGAATTTTAAAAAAACAAAAAACAAAAAAAACCAAAACCTTTTTGCAGTGCTGGATGCCAAAGCCAGGTCTTAATGCATGCTAGACAACCACTTCCCTACTGAGTTACATCGGAATCCCAGATGTGTATCAAAGCTTTCATAGGAATTTGATGGAACAAAATGTACTCTTCTGCTAACACATTGCCAGAAGTTTCAAAAACTGCACACATATTGATGAAAAGTACATGAAAGTAATTTAAAATGACAGCAAATTTGAGGCAAACTAGCCTTTCAGCAATAAGCTTTCTCTAAGTATTTAGGAAAGTGAATATCAACTGGTATCTCTTTGTAATAAATATCGATAGCAACAAGAATTAATATTCAGGACAACATTTCCCAGCTGTATTAGTCACTCTCTTGTCACTGAGACAAAATGTTCAACACTGACCAGGTCGCACATCTATTGCAGAAACGTTGGGTGACGTTTTAGATCTATACTCTGAGCAGCTCCCACATGCCTGGCTTGTTAGATCTTTTTCCCTCCCCATAGATTTACAAGGTCCACTCAATGACCCGGAGTGTTTCTGGGTCCACTTCTAGTACAGTACAGTTCTTGGGGCACCTCGACTACTTAAACTTTATCGCCTCTTCATAGTCAGTTTTGTTTATTTCTAACCTTTTTTTTTTTTGCCATTGTGATTATGACTATAAGTATATGTTAAATAAAATTTATGTGAAATAGTAAAATACGATTACAGACATGAATCAGAAACTTCGGATGATTCAATAAGCTGTTGTAGTAAGCTTGTAGCTGGGTGATTGATAGAAATTAAAGAATTCATAAATATTTGAACAGATGCTGAAATTGGTCTGTTTTATGAGACTATTCAAACTTTAAGGGAACTAGAACTGCTTATTTTAGAGTTTCATCATACATCTGGTCCATGTCAGCATGATAATTTGAAGTTGTCACTAGTGGGTGCACTGGAAAAGATCTTGCCTTGCGTGGACAAATGAATATATTTTTATATTCTTTAAATTCACATGTTCAAAATGTCTTTTTTTCCATTGTTTTCTATTTTGAGAGTTCTAAGCTGACCTATGCTAGTACATCAGGATCTCTCCTGACTGAATATTGCTACTGTTCCTACAGTACCACCTTTCCTGTGGCTCTCAACTATGTGTGAAATAATACCAATTTATAAACAATATTAGCGTCTTACAGGATGAGCACATTTCAGTTTGTCTGAATGGAACAGCTGTATTTTTAATTAATCTTTCAGTTAATTTTCTTGTTTTTTTCTTTTTCCTTTAATCAGTGCATTGCAGAAACGGCAATATAATTAAGAAAAGGGCTAACTGAACACCTGTAAAAGTGATTCTATTATCTGTCTGAAAAAAACAAATTTATGGCATTTTTGATATTTAAAATATAAAATTTCCAAGAATGGTATTATTTGTATATTCTTCTTTTAAGTAATTTTATCCTATAGAAACAACTACATCTCAGTAATCTCTGTCATTATTAGGTGATACAACTCTAGAACTGAAGTTTTTTATATTAAGATTGTAGAAAATCTGCATCTAAAATATGATCTATACCTATCATTGATGTTGTTTGCTCCCAATATTTATAAATAAACAACTTCTCTATTTATGTAAAATAATTATGCTAGCCTTATAACATTCAACATTGGCCTTGATTTAGCAGAAGTATTAACAAATTCTTATTAAATAGAGGCAGCTTTGTAGGCATATACAATAAAAAACTGGGTGTAATGTTAACTCTTTGAAATTGTGTTCTAGGGGGCCAGGGGTTTAGCTCAACGGCATAAGCGCCTGCCTTGAAAGCAGGTAGTTGTGAGTTCGATCCCTGGTACCGATAAAAAGGAAAAAGACAAAAAAAAAAGAAAAAAGAAATTGTGTTCTAATCCATGTTTGTGACATACCTTCACATGCTCTGACCTAACTCAGATCCTTTGCCTGGTTTAAAAGCTTAGTAAATATTTCTAAGAATCTGGACCATAAAACTACTTTTAAATGACATTTTGTCCAGTATGTAAAGTCTGCATATATTTACTTTCGAGCTATTAATATGTCGAATATGTTCGGATGTGGTGGCTCCTGCTTGTAATCCCAACACTTAAGTGGTAGGGAGATCACAAATTTAAGGCTAGTGTAGCTATCTAGTGAGACATTATCTCAAAAACAATGAGAGGGTGTCAACTATGTATTTTTAATTAACTCAATGGTTCACAATGCAGCAATTCTGTCAGCAATGTTGAGTTTTCCACATTTCTCCATTTTCTAGGTCATATGAGTTTGTGTTACACTTTTTGGCTACCTGAAAGTTCAAGTAAAATTATTATTATTTTAAAACTCTACTTAAGCTAAGAAAGTATGATATAGTTTCTAAAATTTTCTTGTTCTCAAAAATAATATTGGAATGTGTTCATTAGTCATGATTAAAATATATCTTGATTAAAATATAGCCATGATTAAAATGTAATAGCTGTATTATAAAAGACCCAGCAGCATAATTTATACTGCTATTTAGATAGATTACAAGTCTTGTTACACAAAATGTAAGGATGCAATTTGGTCATCAAACCATAGCCATATGCCCTAAACTTGTTGGCAATGAAAAAAGATTTTAAAAACTCTATGACTTGTAGAAATAAAATGAAGCTTCGCTAGACACTGCTTATCTTTACTACAAGAAATATTCTTAGTGTTTGTAAGCCATCTAACTGGTCTCATTATTGGGTCATTGTGAGCAGACAGTTTTATGTGAGTTTCTCTTTACTGTAGGTTAGAATAGAGAGGGACTATTTAAGGATGGTGTCTTTTCAAGGATATTTGTACAGCAAACAACCTTAGAAGACAAAGATCATGTCTCCTCCTAGAGGAAATGATGAGATGATTTTTTAAAAGATTATAATATAGATAAAGGCCACTTCTGAGGCAAAAGATAGATGAGTTTATTCAGCATTTCTAAGCTTAAAGGTTCTGTCATGGAATACAAATGTATAGGAGTTAAGACCTCTCAGTGGAAATCAGGACTTGAAGAATCAGTGCAAACTTTGGCAACTGGAATGCCGTAGTTGCCCTGTTTCGGATCTCATGGCTTCTGCCAGTGCCGTGAACCTGGGAGGCTCCTGAGTTAGTCGGTAGGTAGTGCCTAACATCTCAGAACCTTGACACAACACTTGACAGTGATAGTCCTCAAATTTTGGAACATAATTTTATAGTCTTTTTGCAAGGTTTTAATCTTGTCTCAATACGATTTCACTCTGCACGCAAATAAAATTTTAAAAAAAATAAGAAAAAAACTATAAAATTAAAGGATAATTACATGAATGAAAATAATATTTTAAAACAAAGTCTGTACTTTGTGAAAGCTGGCTTAGAATTTCATAACTATATAATTTTTTAAAAAGACAAAACAGAGAATAAGAAAAATTTCTGCTTGTTACATTACCATTTATACTTAGCATTGGTTTACCCACAGTTTGACCGGAAAGGATTAAGGAGAAAGCCAGTCTTTCTGGTAGCAAAACCCAATCGTTTTGGTTTTATGAGTTTGTGGAAAATTATGATAAGAATTCAAAAAATAAGTCAATTAAGTGATTCATAAGGCCAGCTGTCCCCATTGGTTTTTGCATGTTTGGTCCAAATCAAATGGAAAATATACACAGTTGTACCTCAATATTCATGTTGAGAATTTGTTGCAAAGCTGCCTATCTAAACCTAAACCACTACTGCTTCAATGCCTTATATAAAATGGTGCAATATTTGCATATAACCTAAACGTACCCTTGTGTAAATTCAGCTCATTAAATTCTCTAACATTGTGTACCATAACATTAAATTCTCTGTAAATAGTTGTTAGACTATCTTGTTAGAGAACAATAATAAGAGCATGTCTGTACATGCTAAGCACAGATGCAGTCACCCTAAGCCTAACCCCAGAGCACACAAATAAGATGCAAGGAGAACAGTGCTTGGACAAGTACTGAAAAGATCAGGAGGGCTGGGGGCTGACGGGAAACTACGGCAAGGTGGGGTACCCAGCACAGCCTTCCCAGGTTCATCACGGTCTTCACAAGTGGCAAATTCAAGCATTGTTTTTTGGAACTTTCTTGAAAGTTTTTTCTAAATGTTTTCCATACAAGGATTGTTGACTCCCTGGATGAAATATTTATGGATATGGAGGAGCAACTTGTTCTGCAGCATCAGCTTGTTAATACTACCTTGGGCGAACTTTCTATTTTTCCAGCAGAATTTAGTTTCTGACTCTTCTGTCCTCTGGCTATAATCAGGAGTCTCATCCCAATAGAGACAGCTCCACCTGCCTCTGTGTGTTTTGGTGCTTAGTAAAAAGGAGGTACACCCAACTTCTTTGGATAATAGGGGCTTGCACAAGAATATCTGCAGTGATGGGAAGCCCAGGTATATACTCAGCACCTCCAGAGTCCTTCTGTGTGTCATCACTTCTGAAACTGTAATGCTATGTTGAACAGTTCTGAAACATTTTTTCATTAGGCCTGTAGAACACAGAAACAGCTCCATGGACCCAGATTTGTTTCTGTGTATCATCAACATCAGCACAAAATGCCCAGGTTGGGTCACTCATGCTGGCATGTTTCACATCAAATTCCTTGTTACACAGTTCTCACATTTACATAAGTGTCTGGAGGTCTAGCTGTTATGGTTGATACATTGTGTCAATTTGAGAAGTTTAGAAGGTCAACTAAGCAATTTAGCGGCAGGGAAGTCCTCACTTTGTAAACAGTCAGAGCCTGTGCAAAAGAAGGGCATGGAGGTGGTGTGGGCTGGGAGCCTACATACAGGGAGGAGAGGAAGCTTGCTTTCCCCTCCTGGCTCTTGTTGCTTTTGCTGTCTTCTGCTGCCTTCAACTATTGCCCCTGCGCCATGCCACTCTGTGACTGTGAGATACATAAACCTTTCCTTCCTTCAGTTTTGTATCTGGTATTTTGTCTCAGCACTGAGAGAAAAGCAACCCAGACACTGGCTAACTGATTTCAACCAGCTTAGCAATGTTACTTTCATTTACCTCCAAACACAGGAAAAGTCATAGCAAAATGAAGAAAATAACTGCTTGATTTTTGTTGCTGTTGTTGATTTTCAGGGGCCCTGGTAGATGTGGACATCACTGGTCACCAGCTAGAAAAGTTCCTCAGGTACTGCCTTAACATCTTCATACTTTGTGACAAAGCCCAAACATCTACTAAGTCAATATAGAATCAGAAATTTCTAGAGATGGGAACACCAGAAAGGGAAATCAGTGACATCACTTGATTTTATAGGTGAGTAAATCTCAAACCCTATGCTCTAATACTGAATGTGGTGTCCCACACCGATAATTCCAGCCTCTGGGAAACGGAGGCAGGAGCCACAAACTGGAGCCCAGTTTTGATAACTTAGCCACTTAGTTAGACCTTCTCTCTAAATACGTGCATACATATGGTGCATACATATGGTGCATACATACACACATACATACATACACATACACATTTTTAAAGGTGCTGAGGATGGGATTTAGTGTCAAGTCACTGGGTTGAATCCTCAGTAGTGAAAAAAAGGAATAGGATTATCATATCCCAATTCCTGTTAAGTATTATTTCCACTGAATATCCAGATAGAGATGACATCACCTTTCTTCAGATAGGGCAAGAATGTTAGTCCTCCAAACAAAGCCTGGTTGCTCAGCCCTGCCACAATGTCTGATTCTTGGGAGTGGTATGTTCTGTTTTCATTTTCTCTCTTTTCATCATTGTAAATCCCATTGAATTACGTTAGATTTCCTTGTGATTGAATCAGACTCATGTACTTTTGATTGTTCTCGCTTCCTCTGCATGATACACTTAGTTTAAATCTCCTCCTGATTCTACTTTATTATCAGGAGCAATCCTGACAAATGCAAGTTTCTTATTCCTCATGCTTTTTTAAGTCCGGTTTTTGATGTTACAATTTCCAGGAAGCTTTATAACTACAAAAGCTTCCTTTTCCCTGTGTGTGTCCTTCTAGTAAAAACCATTGCTACTATCTTTGCATGCTTTACAACTGATTAGATCACATCTAGTCTTTGCCTGATTACCTGACTATCCTCTACTAGGTGGTGAACTTACAGACCAGACCCATACATATATACTGGCCTGATATCCCAGAACCCAGTGCATGCTTTGTACGTACTTGACTAATGGTTGATAGAGTGCACTGTTCATCTTACCATATTGATACTGCCATTATCATGCTGGCTTCTTACTTGGTCTCATTGAGTATTTCTTATTTATCCTTATTTCTCTAGATTAATATAATAAGGATGACATGTCTCAGACACCAAGACTTACCAAATCTTGCCAAAAGATAATAGGAAAAAAAGTAGCAATTTGTGTTTACTACATTTAATTGCACTTGTGTATTTCTTTTTCTATAAGGTCAAAATGCTCTCCTTCCTGTCTCTAGGGATGCTAATGAGCATGACATATTTTTGGGGATGTGGAGCAAAGATATCTTTACATACAAGGAGCAATCAATGATGATGATGAGGCTAGCAGTTGGTTTCTAATAAGTAGGCAAAAGACAGATTTTCAGTGATTTCTGGTTCTTTGGAATGCCATTTGAAAAGTGACTTGCAAAGTTCAATAACTGGATTAAGATCAAGAAGGCTTATGAGATATTTCTGTAACCTTGCTTCATTTAGATGCTAACTTGCCTTTTTCATATTTAAGAATGTAGCTAACTGTGCCAGGGAAAAGGAAAGGAGTGGAGAGTGTATTTCAAGGAGTAGGATAGATAGACATTTGGGATGTTAGAAAGGTCTACAGTATGATTGTTGGGTGATTATTTGACAAAATTGATTAGATTGGTATCGGGAATTAGCCAAGAGTCCCAGTTGTCACTATCAAAAACCCGTGACAGTCTCAAGAATGCCATGAGAAAAACAAAAAACAGAGACAAGTATCATATTCCAACAGTGGCTGGGAAGTCAATATCTCTGGATCCAACCACCTCCACTCCTAAAATAGCCACTATTTGTTTGATCTGTACAATGATAAATAGGGATAGTAAGGATTATGATTCATTCAAAGACTCTGACTCCAGAGGGCGTAGATAATCTTATGTTTGAAGTATCTTGAAGATAGTATAATCCTGTGATGACTTAAGAAGGCAGAGGTGATCTTATGCTTAGAAGTATCTCTGGTCCTTGAGTATAAACTTGAGATGACTTAAGAGGGCATAGATGATCTTATGCATGGAAGAGTCAATGGGAAATCTCTGATGGGTGGTACCGAAAATCCCAATCCTTCCTTTCATCCCACAGGGAAATATGCAAAACCAGTCACTGTGATTTTGTGGTCCCCAACATACCCTCCTTTTTGTTTTTATAATTGAAGCAGTTGAAACAGCATAAAGGATATACATCTTTGGTATGTACTTTTCTGCTGGGTGTTTAAGACCAAGTTAAAGTGATACCTTTGTTAATAAAATTTACCTTCTTTGTTATCTGTTAAGGTCAGTTGGGTCTTTGCAGGAATTACATTGGAACCACACACAGCATCTCTTAATGTGTCAGTCAGCATCAACCATTTGGATAAGTCATGGCCATTGCTTGACCATATTGCTTTTTATGAAAGCTTGTGAGACTTTTCCCTCCTGGTGAGTCTCCTTAGGCACACTATATTCCAATGTTCACTTTCCTCTGTGGTCCCACAATCTTCTTGATCAGAATATCTAGGTTCCACCAAATGTTGGAGGTTCACTTATATTCTGGGTCCTCATTGACCTCAGAAGGCCAGGGTCAAAATATTGGCTTTTGTCTTAGTCTGTCTATCTTTATAGTTCCTGATCTCCAAATCGTAGTTGTTGAACACCCTGAAGAAAAGCTTGGTAATATTATAGTGTAATAAGACAGTAAGCTAAATGTTGCTTATCTGAATATCAAGTATCTTAGAACACAAAATAAAACTATTATTTTTCATCAACAGAGATGTGCTAGCATTTAAACCTTTGTAGAATGTTAACAGTTACATATTTTACACAGAAAATTAGAAATAAAAAATACATATTATTGTGTCATGACAATTATGACATTTTTATAATAATCCAAATTTCCATTTTGACATAAAATACCCCTTAATCAATCATACCTACCTAATACATAAAAGGCTTTTTATCTATCTTATTATCTTTTAGTGGAATGTGAATCTCATAAGTTTTTGGTACCTGTAGAGTTCTGAATATGAAACAAAAGTCTATTACTATAAATAATTCCCATTTTACAATTTGGGAGACCTGTACATCTGGAGGCATGAATGCATTAAATACATCATGAGGTTAGTAACAATTAAATGTTATAGCTATATGAAAACTTTTGTATCAGAGCACCTTTAAATAATCTTATTGTCTAGAAAATTTAATCTTTTGACAAGGAGCAGTATGAGCATATCACAATAATATATTTTAAAGAACATTTATTGGATGTCTCCCATAAGGCTATAGAGACTACTGAGGCTCCCTTATCAATGAACAAGGACTGGAGCAGTTTCTCCAGGCAGCTGCTACCTTATTCATCAATTGGAATCCTGTCCAATACTTCTTGCAAGCCTGAAGGGTCCCTCAAAAAAATTCAAAATTGCAAAAAAAGGAAAGTATGTTTGAGCTCAATTATAACAACTGTTTGCAGAACAGACAGACAAAACAAAGTCAGACAAAGCAGTTTATAAACTCAGTGCACTCAAATAGATTTGGCCAATTTGAATTATAACTATTTTATAGTTTTCATATTTTTAAGTATAAATAGACTAGTCAGAACATTTTTGTAAGTCTATTAACTGAGATCTTATATAGTAAAAATTAAAAGAAACAAAAACCTTTTAATGTGGGCTCTAAGTTGATGGTTTATCTGATTGGAATTTCTAGCTATACAGGTTACTCACTGTTGTTTTGATAGCCACATTTATAGGATAGTCATATATGATGGCAAAACCTTTCATTTTTCTAGCCACAGTATCTGTTCCTGTTACTGGGAAAGACTGTTAAAGGCAATTTTAACTACATCTAGGGATGAACACTGTAGCACGTAGGAAAGCATGCATTACAAAAAAGTGTTTTTTTCCAGGTGATTGCACAGCTGGACTGAATTCTGATCAAGGTGTTCTGATGGATGGTAGGGAGTCCTCTTCTATTGGATGAGAAAGATAATCCTGATACTTAGGTGTTAGGAGGTACAAACCAGTGGTTTGAGGTTTCTCTGTGCTTGAGAGTGATGCTGATGATCCCCTGTGGAGCTGGCCAGTCCATGGCCGTATGCATCAGGACAGAACCCATATTGTTTCTCTGTCTGCTGTGAGAATGCATGTGTGCCCTCTGCCCCAGTTTACGAGTGATGCCGGACCATTCCAAACACTTGTTTGAAGGTCCCACCAAGTTACAGAGATTAAAGATCCCTGCGAGTGGGTAGATTCTTGTGTCCAGTGTAACATGGCTGATGACAAATCAGAATTTGAGCAGGATTCAGAAAGTTTAGAACATATGTAGCAAAATTTAAACACATTTGAGGAGAGTTCTGACCTTGTAGTTCTCCTTTCTTTTGTTTAGCTAGCTTATTTTTTAAATTTAAGATGAGTATGCTTAATTATTGCCTGACCTGAGGGATTATAGGGGATCCTTATAACATGCTTTGTATTCCAGTTATCAAGAAAACTCTGAAAATGCCTGCTAATATAGGCAAGACCATTATCAGTTTTTACTTTCTATGGCACTCCTAAAGTAGCAAATGCTGACATACAATGCTATATGGCATGCTGACTTTGTTCATCTGAGTGACAGGTGGCATGGGGCATATGTGAGTAGGTATTTATAGTGAAATGAATATACTTAAGTTTGTTAAAAGAAGCTGGATGGGTAATATCCATTTGCCGTAACTCATTGGTTATAAGACCTCTAGAAGTGCAGTCCTGTTGACAAACAGACCTTGGAATGAGCTGGCAGGAAGGACATGATATCACTATCTGTCTAGCTTGAGTTCTGATAATTTTAAATTCCTTTCTCAGAGCTCTAGAATTTTGATGAAAAACCTCATGGAATCGCTTTGCTTCATTAAAAATGGAAATCAGGTTGAAAAGAGCATTTACATTATGGTTTCTGATTGATAACGGACCTGGGAGATTAGAATGGGTTCTAGTATGATCAATAAAGAATGGAGCAGTTCCGTTAAGTATAGCTTTCTGTAACTTTAAAAATAGTTGTAATAAAGTAGGCTCAGTGGTGGAGTGAATAGAAGTAGCCTCAATCTTTTGGGTCAGATATACTGCCTAAGAGGAGTCAATGTATGAAGTGAATATATTATTGTCTGTGAATTGTTCTAAAGCATACAGAAGAGCCTTGATTTCTGAGTGATGTGCTAAGTCCCCCTTCTTAGAGAAGGAGTGCTGGAAGGAGCATCTCCAGATAGCTGTATTCCCCATGGAAGAACCATTGTAAAGTAAGTAGGAGCCCCTGACAATGGCTTGAAATGAGTGACCTTTCAGAGGATAAAAGAAGTGCAAAGGAAGAATTGCACAAGAGCTTCACTAGAGTAGGGATTATCTATTGTCCCTAAGAACTGAGAAAATGCTACCTTCCAGAATAGGGCAATTTGGAGCACTGTCTGTCTCTGTTGAACATCTAGTGATGCTGCAATGACAGTCGAGTCATGTCCAAAGAGCTGACATGATCTATTTCTTCCCATAATCACTATTTTTGCTATTTGTTCTACATATAACTGGAGAATTTTTACTAGTCGATTTGACAGGAATAGCCATTCCATAGAAAAAAGAATCCTATTAATCCACTGTGCTAACATTTCTGCAGGAGAAGGAGGCATCTGTAACTCGAACAGATAAAGAGGTTGAGTAACATCAACTCTAAAACATTGCCTAGAATGAAGACATTTTTCGATTAATTTCAGGTCTTGTCTGGCCACTTCTGTGAGGTGCTCGGGAGAATTTAAATCCTTATCATTTTGATGAATATTATATAAATTTTGTAACTGATAGGTTGTTATGCCTGATTTGGGTCCTACGCCAATTAATACTTCCTAAAAGTTTTTGAAATCATGTAAAGTTTGTAGACTATCTATCCTTATCTGAATCTTTTGTGGTTTGATTATCCTCTTAGAAACAGTAGAGCCCAAATAACTGTAAGGACTTATCATTTGTACTTTGTCAGGTGCTAGTCAAAGGCCAACAGCAAGTAAACCACTGTTGATTTCTTCAAATAGCATTAGTAAGTTAGATTTAGAGGACATAGCAAGTAAGATGTCATCTATGTAGTAGATAATAAAGGCTTGAGAGAATTAAATTCTACATCTTTTTGGAGCTTGTGCTACAAACAATTGGTACAGTGTGGCACTATTTGCTATTCCCTGTGGAAGCCCAGCCTATTGAAAACATTTGGCTGGTTTATTAAAATTAATGCTAGATATGGAAAATGAAAAAAAAAGGTTGATCCTGAGGAGAGAGTGGGGATATTAAAAAGTAGTCTTCAAGATCAATAACAACCATAGGTCAGTGTCTGGTCTGCTCGGTAGACTAGGTTGTAACACCCCTTTGGCAACATGTAAGCATTTACAGCTCTCAAGTCTTGCATTCATCTCCCTCTGCTTGGTCTTTTGAGGATTACAAACACAGGAGTACTCCATGGACTAACAGATTGCTCAAAATGACCTAATTGTAGCTGCTCTTCTACTAAGGTCCTTAAGATCTTTAACTTCTCCTGAGTTAGGGCCATTGAGGAACCCATTTCAGCTCTGTAGATTTCCACTGAATTGTCAGGGCAGAAATTGTTGAAGAGCAAATGGCCCCTGCTATAAATTTGACTCATATCCCATTCTAGATCTATCTTATTTATTAAAGGCTCAACTGGAAGTGTGTAACCCTGTAAGTTCTTGCTCAAACCCTTGTTTTCTTGACATTCCATCTTAGCATTCCTCTTGCTAGAAGGTGATATGCTCTTCTGAGGGGAAGAAATAACTAGGACAGTGCTCCACTCTTCTATAAGCTCTCTGCCCCATAAACTGATGGGAATAGTGCAATAAATGGTGTTATAATGCCTGTCTGCCCATCAAGGCCAATGCATGGAAGAGGCATAGCACTGAGTGATACAGATCAAGGGGATCCTAAGCCTATCAGAGCTGTGGAGATAGCCAAGCAGATAGCCAAGATTGGCTATTGGCTATAGTGACATCAGCTCCTCTATCCATTAGTCCAGTAAAGGATTTCCATTTAATTTAACAGTACAAGTAGGTGTATGAGCAGTAATATCCTGAGAAAAACAAATTTCCCCACTCAGATTCTTATCTTTATCAGATTTGTGTGAGGGGTAGAGAGTGGAAGATGAATTGATTGTGGTAAAGTAAAATCTTAGTGATCATATCACCAGGTTCAATCACCCATATGTCAGTGGAACATGTTGCAACTGATATTTCTTGATGACAATCATTATTTATTATAGAGGGAATTACAGTAAGTCCTTTAGTAATTGAGCTTGATTATCCAATAACTAATCCCATGGTGCCTTCTGGCAATGGCCGATAGATTCCAGTGGAAATTAAAACTGGTTTCTCTGCTCTCTCCCCAATAAATGAATGTGGGAAGCTGCTGGTAAATCTTTTGTTACACTCTGTGTGGTTCTTTGCAGGAGGGATTTAATGTCATGTCGTGTACTCATCCCAGCAGAGGAACTGATGTTTGTTTGGTTTGGATCAGATGTAACTGGTTCAGCTGCACATGGGATAGCAGTTTGACACTGTCCCCTGAGTTTATTTCTGGCCCTGGGAAAGGGCCAATTCTCTGTTTCCCTGGAGTTAGGGTTGTGCCATCCTTATGAAATCTAGACCTACAATGCAATGTGGGTACAGATTATATGGCAAATCTGAGTCTGGTCTGGTAATAGCCTGCGTAACTGAGGGAGGTGATACCTTTATGGGCTCTGGGCAGAGTCGATGAGTGTTTCCTTGATTGCCACAATAAAAACATTTGGTCATATCAGCCTATGGGCAAGAGGTTGGGATACAGCCTGTACCATGAGTGCAGAAGTGTGGGTAGTAGATCCAGTATTCTGGCCTGCTTGTGTGTAAGAAGGTAAGTCTTTATTGTGAAGCACCAAGGCTAAAGCTCCTTTATACTCCTCATTGGTGTTCTCATATGCTAACTGATGAAGTAGTTTAGCTGCATTGTCATGAGAAATCTGTCTATTTATAGCCTCTTGCAATCTAGCTACAAACTGGGTGTAAGTTTGTGTAGGACCCTGGAGTATCTGGGTAGATGATTTACTGAGTGTGCCATCTTCTGGGAGAGAAACCCATGCTCGATGTAGTAGTTTGTTGCACTGTGTGAAGAGAAGGGGCAGGGATCCTGCCTGAACCTTTAAATCAGCATACCTGCCTGTGCTGGCTAACAGTTCCTGAGTAATAGCTCGTAAGTTTTTATACTCACTATTTGGTTATTTGGAGATTGATCTGAAATGAGTATCTTTAAATGTGATTCAAAACGTAGGAATTGTGCGGATGATAGGCATGTGACAGCGAGAAGGGTTACTTCACCAGGCACCATTTGGAGACCTTGAATTATGTTATCTAAGCAACCAGCATGATATGGATCCAGACTCCATTAGCAATCATGCTCTGCCTCAATTCTTTCAAGAGTAAAAAGTGAAAAGCTGTGTGCATTTTTAATTTATGAGCTGGGTTTTCTGGATCTGTCTCTTTTCTGATTGGCAAGCTTAATGCCTATGGCTATAGTCTCATGTCACTATACTTTGGTTTCCTTGCGGGAGGGGAAGGAGGAGGACCCTTTCTGATCTGAGCCCTTGATTTGGGGAAGGGGGTACTGTAGGAAGCATAGCAGCAGAAGTATTATTCCCCAAATGGGGTGCAGAGAACAAATCTGAGTGTGGGAGTAAGCTGGAAAAGTTTCAGAGGTCATTATGAATTTCTTATAAAGTGAATATATTTGATTATACATATTTTTAAAACATGCTTCATTTTTCTTCTAGCAACCCATTGGGGGTCTTATTTTCACGATTATCTGGCTTTTTCATTATGCTTGTGACAGGGCTTGTTCCCATTTTATTTGCCCCATTCCTAATCACTTTGTCAGCACAGGTAGAGTGTATGGTAGTGGTACCCAGATGTTGGTCTGCTGTATTTTTTAGGTTATGTTGCAATGATGAGAGGGCCACTTTCACCAAGTTATATGTAGCTATCATTTTGGGGTGGATCTTTTTTTATCTTGGATGGTGGTGGCTACATAAAACTCTCACCTATTTTATCCCAAACTCTCATATTGAGTATACCCGCCTTGGAAAAGGAAAGATAGCATTCAGGTATCTGATGGAGTAATCTAAAAATATGTTTTGATGGGACTTTGATGTCTGCATAATTTAACAGCTTTATAATCAATCAATTGGCTGAATTCTTTCTCTTCAACAGATAAAGAACATGATTGCCCCATAGTTACCTCTGACAAACAGCCTCAAAAAACAGATTTCTATTTTCTAATTGTCTGAGCTATATAATTAGTAAAATGCTCCACTTGCCTTTAATTTGGTCATGCAAGGTGCAAGGGTTGATAGTGGCTGTTGTGGCTTGAAAGTCATGTGTTCTAGTCACATTCAGTGCCAAATATATTGACCAGGAACCTGGTCAAGAGTCTCAATTATCAACATCAAAAACCCAGCCAAGAGTCCCAACTGTCAGTGTCAAGAATGTCGTGAGAAAAATAAAAAACAGAGACAAGTATCCTATTCCAACAATGGCTAGGAAGTCCGTGTCTCTGCATCTAACCATCTCTGCTCCCAAAACAGCCACTATGTATTTGGTTTGTACGGTGATAGGTGAGGCTAGCAAAGGATTGCAGTTCATCCAAAGACTCTGACTCCAGAGGGCATAGATAATCTTAGCTTGAAGTACAATTCTGTGATGATTTAAGAAGGTGTAGGTGATGGTATGCTTGTTGTAGCTTGGCATAACTGACGACATGTTGAGCCCTGCATTTAACTAGTGCCCTGTATTTGATCCAGGAGAATGAAAAATTACCTAGAATACAATCCCATAAGAAAATCAGAATGAGCTGCACCACAGGAGAAAAATTAACCTGCTCAACGAAGAAGCAGGACACAGGTGTCAAACAAAAATTAATGTGAGATTCTAACTAAATTGTTTCTAGCAGGATGTCTTTTTTTTTTTTTTTTTTGGTTTTCTGTTTTTAAAAATCTCTGTAACTTTTCAGTTCGTGCCACTTGGTGGGACTCTGAAACAGTTCTGTGCAAGTGGTCCTGATCTCAGCTAATAAAATCCTAAATTTATCAGTTAGGATGCTTGGGTTCCTCTGTTGTTCACGAACGCACTTCAGTATCTTGTCCTTGAGTATAAACCTCAGATGACTTAAGAAGGCATAGAGGATCTTATGCTTGGAAGAGTCAATGGGAAATCCCGGATGGATGTTACCAAAAACCCCAATCCTTCCTTTCATCCCACAGGGAAATATGCAAAACCAGTCACTGTGAATTTGTGGGCCCCAACAGATTTGGATCTTAAAATTTGTAAATTTTGGTATATAAATCATATTCCTTAAAGCTCATTTTTGATGGAAGGAAGGCGTGTAGGCAAAAGGAAAGAGGGAAGCAAGAGGGAGTGGGAGAGAGGAAAATAGAGGAAGAACAAGAAAGAGATGAAGAAAGAGGAAGAAAAGGAAGGAGAAAAAGAATCGAATTCAAAAACAAATCTCACACATGGTTTTAATGTAATTCTTTGTAGACAAAATAGGGCTGGAGGAGCAGAGCTGGCACCTGCATTTTTGGCCAGCATCTGTTGTGAATAAAATCCTAACAACACTGTTCTGCTTTGCTGCTTTGAGGAGGTAAGAACATTGTCTATTGGTGTCCACTATGACCCACCAAGCTCATTCCTCCAAAGGACTTGTGGTAGTGAAACAAATACAGAGTAAATTAGAGAGGGAAGACGACTCTTCCACTACACAAGCTATAGAGCACAAATGACTGGGAGGAAACAGGTGAATGGGTGTTCCTTGCAAAGGGGCATATGGGGATGCATATAAATCACAAGGATGAATAAAATCTCTAAACAAATCTATGCCCTGTAGTCCTACAAAGATTGACCTCGATAGAAAACTGTAGCACAGCATTTAAAATGAAATCATGTGTCTTGGTTACTTTTCTCTTTGCTGGGAAGAAACACCTGATACCCAAAATGAAGGAAAGAAAGGTTTATTTAGCCTACTGTTTGTGGAGTTTTCAGTCCATAATCAGCTGGCTCCAAGGCATGGCAACATTTCAAGGCAGCAGCCAGAGCAAAAAGTGGAAACAAGCCTTTTTTCTTCCCTTGTATTGTACACAGGCCACTCCTCCTCCAGGGTGAAGGTAGCACTCACAAAATCTCTGTGCCCTCCTGTGCACAGGATGAGGATGTTTACAGTGTAAGGATCCTGGCTCCCTGCTGAGTCTCTCAGTTAAACTTCTAAGTAGACACAGTGTATCAGTGATAACAACACCAATGCTACCATTTAGAAGGGGCCAAATGCCCACCAGAGAATTTGGAAAGGTGCTCTGCTTGCCTCCTAACTGGAGCAAACACTTTAGGCCAACTTCAGCCAAAGTTAGGATCAAACTCACAACCTCATGTTTGCCAGGCAGGTGTTTAAGCCACTGAGCTACATCCCAGGTCCTGGTCTAGGGTTTTTAACCTTACGTTCTTTTAGTTGCTGAAGCTGTTTTCTTCCTCTGCTATTCACTCTCCCTGCCCTGCTTGGCATAGCCAGCTCTAAATTTGCCTCCAGTTTCCGGGAGTCTGGCCTCCTTCCCACTCTAGCCTGCCCTTATCAGCTGACTCCCAGGGTTGTGTTGTGCTTGTAATCTTTACAAGCCATTTTGCAAGGCATTATCTTTCTAATCATTTACTCCTGACATTTACAACACTTTATCAACAGGATCTAGTCTTCCACAGTCAGAGACACAGCCCAAGACTAGAGACCTGGCTTAGTGGTAGACAGGTTGCCTTGCATCTGCAGGGTCCCAGGTTTGATTTCTAGCACTGCAACAAAAAAATGAAAATTGGCATGTTTAAAGAAACATATTTGGGCTTCTAAAAAGATTGTTTCTCTCAAATTCTTTCCTCTCCACCCCTCACCCCTTTTTTCTCTCTCTTTGCTCTCCTCCCCCCTCCTCTTCCTTTACTTCTCCCCCAGAGTGTGTTGTTCCCACCCACAGCTTTCTCTCTCTAATTTGTCTTTTCCAAGCACTCTGAAAGCTGTGCTTTTTCTTCCACTTTCCTAAATTCGTGTCAGCTTCCTCAGGCTGTTTCTGGCTGAGAAAGTCCTTTCCTTGAGGGTGTGCAGGAGCGCAGTTCATTGTGACCCAGTGGTCACTGGCTGAAAGGCTTCCTGTGTCTGGACAGTTGCATACTATCTGCTATGGCTGGGCAGACTGTCCCTGTTTTTATTCCCCATGCCCTTTCCCCTTCCTACCTTTGGAGTCTGGTCTACATTTGGTTTGTTGAGGAATATTCGAAGCACCCACCTCCTACCTTCAGCAGCTCTGGCCTTGGACCAAATCCAACATCCCTGTTTAATTATTACTGGACTAACCAGCTCAACCAGGCAAGGCAATCCAGTAAGCCGGCACAGATATGCCGTTGACATATGTGTTTTAAATAAATACCACTTTTACTTATTGTCTTTGTTAGTTCTCAATGCTGCAATCTAATTTTCTTTTCTAGCTTCTTCAGTACACTTGTGTGCCTACTCAGGTACAGACCTGACTAAATATGAATCATTGTGAGGTTCTCTATGCAACAAGATCTAAGATGTACATTTTCTCTTCGTTTTGGAGCTTAGCTGAAAAACTTATGAAGAACTCACACATTCTCAAGAAAGGGTTATAGCCAAGTCATGCCTCCGGACGAACTCCCAGAGCCACAAGAAAACCTGTCCAGTAATTATTTTTGCCCTATGTAGATGAAGAGCATGATCAGAGGATATGGTCAAGCGTGAATGTCTTTAAAGCAAGTTTCTGGAACTCACTGGATGTACGACTGACAGAATGGGTTGGGGATGGATAGCCCTGTGTTGAGAACAAACCTATGTTCCTTAGCATGCACAGCAGAGGGAATAGAAAGTTCTAGAGATGAGAAGTGGCAGATGAGACTGGGAAACCAAAGCCAAGCAGAGGCCTGCATGGAGTGGCCTCAACTCAAGAGGATGGGATTGGAAAGTAGAAACGATGGAAAAGAATAGAGGACGTGGGAATCTAATCCGGACTCATTAAGACAACTGATCTTTAACAAATGAATCAAAAACATGCTAAAGGAAAGATAGCCTCTTTAGCAAATGGTGCTGAGAAAACTGGTTATACATATGCAGAGGACTGAAGCAAAAACCATGACCTAAACTAAAATCAAAGTGGATCAAAGATCTAAATATTAAAAAAAAATATTTAACCTCCTGAAAGATAAAATACTTAAAACTCTTGAAGTCATAGACATAGGTAAGGGCAGGATCTCTCTTGCACAGGAATGAGCCTCAAGAATCAACAAATGAAATTAAATCAAATTGAGACCCTTCTGCACAGCAAAAGAAATAGCCAGCAGAGTGAAGGAACTGTGTACAATACTGGAGAAAACTTTTGCAAGCTAAACCTCATACAGAATTAATATCCAGATTACATAAAAATTTCAAAATATTAGACTCCAAAAATAAAAATCCCTATCAGAAAATGGGTAATATAATTAATAGACACTTCTCAGATGAAGTACAGATGACCAAGGAATTATTGAAAGAAAATACTCAGCATCTTTAAACAATGGCGAAATGCAAGTTAAATCAACACTGAGATTCCATCTTACTCCAGAAAGAATGTCTATCAAGAATCAAATAATAACAAATTATGTCAAGTCTGCAGGCAAAAAATTTCTTCTACATTGTTGGTGGGAATGTATGGCTAGTAAAACCAGTATGGAAATCAGTATGGAGTTGTTTCAAGAAACTAAGAATATAAATTCCATTCAACTTAGTTGTTCTCCTTCTAGGCGTCTTCCTGAGAGTTAAGGCATCATTTATATACATACATACCTGTGTTTATAGTAACCTAATTCATGATAGCTAACTCCTGGAAGTTGCCTACATGTTTCTCAGCAGAAGAATGGATAAACATGTGGTATTTATGTAGAATGGAATGCTCCTCTGCTGTACAGATGAGTAAATCTGAGTCATTTGAATATATCTGACATAAAACTGCTATCCAAAGATATACAAAAACCATTTTAAAATGCAAGTATAAGGAAACAAAAAACCTGATTCAAAAATAGGCCCAAAACATTAGCAGACACCGCACCAAAGATGATGTCCAGATGGCCAATAAGCTTTCATACCATTTATTGCCAATTGAAATGCAAGTGAAAAGGTGAGATACCAGTACATGCCTATGAGACTGACATCCAAAACACTGCCAACACCAAATGCTCATGAAGATGTAGGCAATAGAAAATCTCATTTACTGATAGTGGAAGTGAAAAATCAATATTTTTGGAGACAATTTGCTAGTTTTATTTACTTATTTATTTTTTATTTTGTTTTCTTTATTTTTATTTTAAAGGGTGTAAAATTAAACACAACAAAACAGAACAAAATAGGACCTAAGAAAGCAATGTAAGAGATAAATTTCAAAGCTAGATGAGCTGAGATCTTCACTGTCTACCGTAATGTCTCTTGTGTTCTTTCAAATAGTTGTCATGTCTTCACCTACAGAGAATTTATATAAGACAACATTATACAAAACTGATCCGAACAGAATGAGAAGGCATTTTAAGTCTTCAAAACCAGACAATAGGGAAGTCACTAATGACTGTTGTAGAGTCTCTCATTCTCTTCAAAATAGCTGTCCATACTTTCATGTATATTGAAATTCAACAAAACGAAACAGGCAGGAGGGGAGTGGTTGCTTGGTTTCCTGGTGCTCCAGGTCCCAGCATGGCGCAGGTCCCAGTAAACGCCTGTGATTCCCATCCTGGGCTGCTGCAGCCTGCCACACTCACAGCCGCTCACGGTGGAGGTGGGGGGTTGCTTCAAGCTGTTTCTTTCTAATGAACTGACCATTTCACTGCCCAATTCTGAAATGGCCAACAGATCATAGAAAGACATCTGTTTAGGCCCCTGCTTGAAACCAACAGCGTCAGGAAGCCGCCAGCCTTGATTCAGGGCCATTATTTTTTTATTTTAAAGAAGTAAAAAAACAACAAAACAAGACAGAATAAAGTCAATCAAGTCAATACAGTGAAATTCATACAGAATTTCAGAGCAGGATACCAGGATAACAATAATAGGTACCATAGCATATCTTGTTACCTTCATAATAGTTGTCCCATAATAGTTGTCCATAATAGTTGACTTCATTATAGTCAGGTATAGCAAAATCAAAAAAAGAATGGAGCACTATAAAACCAATCAAAACAGAATATTGAATAGAACAAGACAATCAGAACAAAGCAAAACAGTGAAAACAATATTGGCCTTTGTGTTGTGTTTTTATTAATACTGTTATGTACTGATATATTCAATTATACTATGTCTGATGATATAGCCAATTTTATAGAAGATAAGAGACAACACAGGAACTATGGTAGAACTCTTTGTACAATGGTCTTATATGTTTTTTTCATTTCATGTGTTTATAGGAATATGCTTTGTTTTGTCTTGCTTTGTTTTGTTTCTCCCTCTAATATAGAAAGGATAGAAATACATGTTAAGACTCATGCATTTGTAGAACCTATAAACAGTTTATGAGAACTGATCTTATGACACATGATAAAATGAACAAATGCTTCGAAGAAAAAGAGACACTAAAATACCCAGTTCTGATCCTGGAATGTCATAATGTGAAACCCAGCAATAGTAGTATTTTTTGTTCAGAGTGATATTAGTCTGCTTGGGTTTATTCAGTCTCAATATGATTGAAGATATGGATAACTGCATGTATATTTAAGTATATAAGATTGATAACCATATTTTTAAGTTTTTGTTGGATAGTTGAACAGAACTGGTTGCAATTTCACTGTTTGAATCCCCACTTTATATGCTCCACTTTAGTATCTTGAATAACTATTTGTAAGAAGACAATCTGTAATCATCAACTAGTGATTTCTTACTGTTTATTTTTTTTCTTTGAAAGTATGCATTGTTTCTACCTGTTTTCTGTTTTGTTTAGTCTTTCTTTAAATTAAATTTTTAAAAAAAAGTCACTACAATACCCAGTGCTGATCACGGAGTGTCACGATGTGAAATCAGCAATACTATTATTCTGTGTTCAGAATGATTTTAACCTGCTTTAGTTTGTTTAATCTAAATATAAATGAAGATATGGATAACTGCATGTATGTCTAAGTGTATAGGATTGACAACCATGTTACTAAGTTTTTGTTGGACAGTTGAACAGAACTGTTTGCAGTCTCGCTGTTTGAATCCCCACTTTACATGTTACACTTTTGTATCTTGAACAACTATTTGTAAAACGACAATATGTAAACATCAACTAGTGATTTCTGTTTATTTTTTTCTCTGAATGTATGTATTATTTCTACCTATTTTCTGTTTTGTTTAGTCTTTCTTTAAATAAAATTAAAAAAATATTGGCCTTTGAAGACAGGATAGAAGGAAATCCCCCATATTTGTTATATACTGTCATCCTCCTGTCATCCTCCCAAAGGATGCTCAGACCATTGGCTCCAGCATAATCAACCAAACAGTACTTGCTATCAACTCCTGCTGGCCTTGAAACCATCCAGTTGCTAATGGTGTGGGGTTGGGAGGATGGGATGTTTGAGTCTCAGCACACATGGATAGGCTCTTGGGAGACACTGAGTTGTTCTCTCCCTCGTGCACCTGCTGCTCGCTCCTGCTGCTTACCAGGAAGGCTGGCTGGTTGCTTTCTTGGCTGGTCTCCCAAGTTCCAGCACGGCAGATTCTTTGAAGACACCGACTTGTTCTTTCCCTGGCATGCCTGCACAATTTGGTAGTTTTAGTAGAATTAAACATATTCTCATATGAAATCCAGCAATTATACTCCATAGTAAAATTCAAAGGAATTGAAAACTTACTATTTAAGAAAAGAGCGGCACACACATGTTTATGATAGATTTATTCTTAATTGCCAAAATTTTGGAGCTATCAATATGTCCTTCAGTAGCTCAGTGAATGAACACATTAACTGTGGTGCATCCAGACAAAGAAATATTATTCATTGCCTAGAACTAGCAGGTTTCAAGCTATGAAAATATTTGGAAGAACTTGAAATGTGCATTACTAAGTGAACGAAGCCAATTTGAGAAGGCTATATGATTACAACTGCATGACAAAAATAATAAAAGGCAAAGCTAGAAACACAGTAAATATTCAGCGATTGCCAGGAGTTAGAGGGTAGAAAGAGATACATGAATGAACACAAAGGTTGTTTAGGGCAATGAAATTACCCTGTTTTATATTATAATAATGGATATTTCTCATTATGCATTTCTCCAAATCCAAAGAAGGTACGTTGCAGCTGCTTTTCTCTTCACTACGATACAATAGCCAACCACAACTTAAAGAAAGAGGTTTATTTTGGCTCCTAGTGT
Organism: Cavia porcellus; assembly: GCF_034190915.1. Taxonomy (NCBI): domain Eukaryota; kingdom Metazoa; phylum Chordata; class Mammalia; order Rodentia; family Caviidae; genus Cavia; species Cavia porcellus. The sequence continues at coordinate 73,037,215 of NW_026947494.1, read as the reverse complement.
GCAGAGATTTCAGTCCATAGTCCAGGGGCTCCAAGGCAGGCCAGCATAACAGAGGGCATTGAAGAATAATAGCTACTCACTTTACGGTGTCTAGGAAACAAAAGAACTGGTGGAGGGACTTCGAGGAAGATAAGTGCTTCCAGACCATTCCCACAACAACCAGACCCACCTCCTAACAGCATGTCAGCTCTAAAGCCCCCACCTACAAATGCTTGAAGCTCTTAGAGGACACCTAGATATAAACCATGGATTTCGTGTGACTGTGATGTGTCAATATAGTTGTAGAAGTTACAACAAATGTGCTACCACTCTGGTGGGATATATTGATAATTAGGAGGCAATGTCTGCAGGAGATGGGTTATAGGGTACTCAGAAAATCTATGTACTGACTGTCCTTTCAAGTTTACAGAGAACCCAGAGCTTCCCTGAAAGATAAGTTTGCGTACGTTATATACAGAGATATCATGCATTTACATTTATATAGACTCCAGAAGAAGTGAAAGGTGAAGAGAGGAAGAAAGAAAGCTGTGGGAAGGGTTATGTTAAGCACTTGTGGGTTCAGTATGACGGCTAGAGCCACAATGTGGTTATAACAGTAATTCCTAGAAGGCCCATTGAACCTGCATATACCTGCTGACAGGTAAGATTTATATCATCTCTACCAAAGTCGGTTTGTTTTGCAATTTTTGAATACAACTGCATCAGCAATCCTCCATTTATCTTCTCAGTCTTAGAAGACATGTTGAGAGGCAAACTAAGTCCTAACTTGTAACACCGAAACCTCCTAACAGAAATGTGATGTCTCATGGCTCTGCGGATTGTTTTTGTGTGCCAGTATACCATGGTGGTGATATAGGGGAATGAAACTCCCAACCCACTGTGTCTGTGTACGAGTTCATCTTCTCTAAAATTGAAGAGTGAATTTTAGGAACAAGGGAGGTTAAGAGCAGAATATATTTATTGAGAGAAAGAAAGCTTCTGTCTCAGAGAGACAGAAGGGATTCCAAGCAGGTTGCCAAGGACTCTGTCTTTTTTAGGGACTTTTATAGAGTAAAGTCATGAGGTTAGATGGGTCAAACGTGGGGGAAAATGGGAATTTGCAAGGTGGGCAGGAGGCGGTACAGAACTATGGTCAACCGATAAGATTAATTGCTCAGGTAAAACTGATTAAATTAGGAGCAAATCGGGGAGCAAGTCACATAGTAAGCGGACAAGCTTAACAGCAGTGACTCTTCCTGTAGGGGGTGGGATGCTGACTCCTGACTTCCTCAGGGTAACAGAGAACTATTTGGACTGTTGATCCCTATGATGTGGTTGTATTTGCTTTGCCTTTTGTCTTGAGATCTAGCTCACAGCAGGAAGTGTTTGTCTCTTCCAAGGCTGCAGATATCTGAACTTGTACTCTGGCTCCTTTGAGGGCCCAGCCTATAAGGTTTCTAACTAGCTCAGCTGCCTGTAACACAGGGAGCATGTTGTGTTGGAAGCTGCTTACAGTTGCCAGGAGACAAAAGGCAGGAGGTGAGGTCATGATACCAAAATCCTGTTCCAGGTTACACCCTCACTGATTCAACTTCTTTTCACTGGACCCCACCTTCCGAAGGTTCTAGCACTTCTCAGTAGAACCCCAGGCTGGTGACTAAGCCTTCAACTCAGGGGCCTCTAGTTGGCACAAAAGATCTAAACTAGAGCATGCGGCTGGTAAATAAATGAACATTTGGATCTCTGGAATGCTTTAGTTTACCCTAGTGTAGTGATGGAATTTTATTTTTTAATGCAACTCGGTGGATACTCTAACAACACTTACTAGAAGTCCATCTTTTTATCCATTGATTTGAAATGCCATCTTTGTAGTACATTAAATTCCCATATGCCATTAAACTTATTTCTAGATATACTGTTATTGGTCTATCTATTCACCGATTAGTAATGCAAAACAGTTGTTTCAGAGTGCTATGATATGTTTTAATATTGCGTTGTAATATTAAATAACAGTATATTTAATGGTACAAAATAATTTCCAATTTATATTGCTAACTTCTTTGCCCCTTCCACTTTTGTTCATATGTACATAGAGAGACCAGATGCTTCTTGCTTGTCATAATATATTTATCTTGATGTAGTTTTGTAACAAGCACCTTTCATTTATAAATCCACATAGTGAGAATTGATACACTTTCAGAATTGAGGCTTCTTATTAAAAATATTGTGTATTCTTTCATGTACTCAAGTCTATGTTTGTGCCTTTCAGGGATATATTGTAATTTTCTTCATATGCATATGAGATATATCATGCTAAAGGATGCCTAGGTTTCCTAATATTATTACTACTATTATTTTATAACTGTAAATAGGGTCTTTGGTTTCATTTGATCTTTGTTATATAGTTACTCTTTGTATGTATAAAGAATAATCACGTTTTATGTTTGCTAGATTGTTTTCTTTTTGTGGTGTTTTCCACTGGATTCTTTGAAGTTCTCTTAGATTTTTAATAGTTATGGTTAATGAAAACACAGTCATATTTCTTCCTTTCTAATTCTAATGCCTAGAAGTACTTTATATTAGCCAATTGTGTTGGCAAATATCTTCAATGCAATTGGAGACAGTATTATAGTGGGCATTCTTTGCTTTTTTATTTTTTTAATATGAGTAAGAGATCCTTTAATATACCCCCAAGTGAAAGCAGATCAAATTACTTTTATTATTATTATGGGGAAAGAACACTCATTTCCTTTGCAGTCTTAAGCTCTTATCCACATCCCCTTTTCACTATAGCCCTGAGGGCAGCCCTCTCAGCTTTCTGGAAGGTGGATGTGATGAGGAATGCCTCACCTCTTTCAAGAGGAGGGATGCATCTGGAACTGAACCAGGTTCATCATTGCCACTCCCCATGGGGGGGGTGTATTTTGTAGTTCACCAGATAGCTTCCAGCCACCCCATCTATTCACTTGCAGATCCTCTCCACTCTTTTTCCTTTCCTCCTCCCACAGCTACTCCAAAACCAAACTTTCCAGAGTTTAGTAGCTCAATTCGAGCACTCTCTCATTTCACTTTCCTTAAACCAAGTGGGGTCTAATCACACAAGATTGGTTTCTCAAATACTTAAATTTTCTCTCTCTGTTCATTCTGTCTAATACCATGTAATTAGAAATCAGGGTTCCCAGAAAGTCATACATTTTAGAACAATGAAAATAAGACTTATTTCATCCAAGTTTTCCTACAAACACATCTACCTCACTGTGCAGAAAATCCAAGTTTTACTGATGAATAAAATGTGTTAGATTGCAGTAGTGGCCTTAAATCCCAGAGAAATAGATGTGCTTCAGATGACTTGTCATAGCAGCTACTTCTTAGGAGGTTTAGCCATGCAGCAGATAGTTAACTATTTTCTTCTTTGTAAAAAATGTAGGTTAACTGTGAAATATTTTTAAATCCCCTAAATCACAATGAATATCTAGTATTTATCTTAGTATTGGTGCATGATAGACACTTGATATGTATGTATGTGTGTGTATGTGTGTGTGTGTGTGCGTGCATATGTGTGTAAGAGTTTTAAATTCAATGGCAGTATTTCAAATAGCAATTTTCACATGATTCCCTCAGATTGCTCAGCTATGAACTGCTTGATTTCTAATCCAGAACTATATTTTGTGTTTATTTAATTTGCTCTATATCTTGAGTTAACTGAGCTATTTTGAGAATGATGATTTGTTTTATTGTCATTTATTGTTATTATTTGTAATGAGGGCAACTCAATTCAGAATGGTTAAAATTTTATTTAGATAAGAATTTTTTAGTTGCATAAGGTAAAATATTTATAAAGATGGAGATAACTTTATGTGAAATAAAAAAGAAATGTTTTGGCATATATACACAAAAGTCTGCTTTGGAAGAGACGTTAGTCCAGAATATTTTCTTTGCTTCCTCTTTAGAGAAACTTCTTCTACATTATGCAGCAGCTTCTATTAAATAAAAACTTAGATCAGACCCCACAGAAAAAATATCAGGATGTTCCTGGGTGGGTCATGGCCAGTTTAGTTTCACATCCATAGAGAAAACATTAAGTTACTTTGTGTTACTTGTGGGGTTTTAAACTCTAAAAATGAGGGCTCTCTGTTAAGAGTTCCCAGAGTCCTTGGTCATAAACTGTTTGGACCAGAAAGGAGACTCAGAAAATAGCAGTCAGATATTCAGATTTAAACAATGCAGCATTTTCCCTTACAGGTCGTATTTGCTGGACCTGCTCATGCGGTGTGAAAAAGCATCCAACATCCAGCCATCAGATTTCACCTGCAGCAGCAGTGACTCCATCTGTGGATAAGACAGTCCTTACACACTGCCCTTGATCTGGAGGTTTAGAGGCAGAGGTCACAGTGAACCAAGACTAACATCAGGTGGTTGGAGGACATCTTTAAAGATGCAGTGGGGGTTGATAATAGAGAATTTGAGGGCTCAAGGACTCAAGACAGTTACTATACCCATGATTTTTCCCTTCTACTGTTTTGAACACATAACCTACTTGGTGCATCATCTTTGCTCCAAGAAACAGTGTCAAATCCCTGACTCCACTCTTGACTTCTGTCCCCAAGCAGTGTGACCTAGAGTAGTCTATCATTCTGTGAAAATGCAGCCATTGAAAACAGCAGTGGTACGCAATGTATGTTAGTTACTTTCCTCTCATTGCTGAGACAAAATAACAGATACCCAGCTGACTCCAAGATGAGGTGCATGGCACAGAGCAGCAGTTCAAGGTGGCAGAGGACAGCAAAAGCAACGAGAGCAAGAAGTAAGGGACAGGCCTCTTTTTCTTTCATATACTTATTATATGCTGGCTACTGCTCTTGAGTCGGTGTAGCCCTCACATGGTCTCTGTGCCTCCAAAGCTTGAATAGGCACAAGCTGTTTAGAAGTGAGGACCTTAAACCCCTGATGACTCACTTAGTTAAACTTCTAAATCTCTCAAGTTGACACACTGTATCAACCATTACAATTTACCCCTTGTCAATTTGGCAAAAAGACACATTTGTTTAAACTGGTCCCCAGATACAAAGTTGTGCTTGTTCTGGTTTCACAACTTGCACATTATAACACAGGTTTAACAATCCTGAAGAACTAGTAGCAAATCCATCAACATTATATTACATTAGAAACATAGAATTTCATCTCTGCCACCCCCTAAATCCACATGTACTTCCCCTTATCCAGAAAGCGTTGAGTCCCTCTTTATGAGTTACCAAAGTCTAACTGTTTCAGTCTTGCTGAAAAGCCCAATTCCCAAGTCTCCTCAGATAGGTAAGGCCAACTCTTGACTGTAAGCCCCTGTACACATTTAAAGTTCAATACTCCAACATTCAATGACACAAGACAAACTGTTTCATTCCAAAAGTCACAAACAAGGAAACATGAAGGAATGGTACAAAGCAAGTCCAAATCCAGCAGGGCAAATCCATCTGAGGCAATCTGTGGCAAGTTGTGAGCTCTAAAAGACTTGAGGGCCCTTGCCTTTGGCACTTCTGGTGGTTGTAGCTCCCACAGCTTCTCTCTTAGGCCCACTTTGCTCCCTCTTTGCAGACTTCCTTAGATCATCCACATTCCTAGCTTTTCCAAGCTTCTGGTGTCTGCACTGTACCTTTGGCTTTACACTCACAGCTTCATACATTGTCGTCTTACAGGCACACTGCTTGGCCTCCAGGGCCTTCAAAAATCAGCCTGGAAGCCTTTTTAACCCTACAACTCTTGCATTCTGCCTGCACTTAAAAGCAGTGCCATGTGGATGCTGCCAAGATCTGCTGCTGCATGGAGCAGTAGCCAGGCTTCTCTTCTATTTGGCAGTAGGGGTTGAGTGCCTGGATGGCTGAGCATTCTGAATCCAATTCTGAGAAACAAATTTTCTATCCTGCCACCATCTGGAACATGGTGTGGCTGCTTCCATCCTGGAACATGGTTCTATGCAGCTTTCTCCTCAAAGCAAACTTGGCTTTGCACTTGTGAGGCTGTAAAGGGTGGAGACCTGCTGCTTCTTGGGATGCCCTCAGGCCATCCTTTCTATTAGCTGTCTCCATCTTTGTCCTCCACAGCTTTACTGTAGCTTCCTTTTGGGCCAAACTGACATTTTAAATCATCCTACTGGGCTCTTTGTTCTTGATTCTCAATATAGATCTGGCTAAAAATCAACAGCAACAGCCAAGACATAGCCTCAGCACTCAACTGCCTTGAAATTTCTTCTGCCAGATTAATTAGTCTGTCACCCTTAATCTCAGTCTCAGGCAAAGTCTTTGGAAATGAGTGAAATACAGACAAAATTTCTGCCAAGACACAGCATACATCATCTGGAGTCTAACAACCAAAGCATTCTTGCTTCCCTGCAGAAACCTACTGAGCCTGGTCCTTACTGGCAGGATTTCTATCAGCCTCTGGCCTTCTGAGCTCTGACCAGAATCTCCCATACAGAACAGCCTAAGGTGTTCCAGCTGAACCACATGGTCAGGTACAGACACAGTAATGGCCATACTTCTCTGGTAACAAATTCCATGTTAGTTACTTTTCTCTTGTTGCTGAGACAAAAGTACCTGACTCCCAAAATTAAGGACAAAAAAGGTTTATTAAGCTCACAGTTTGTGAAAGTTTCAGTTCATAGTCAGCTAACTCCAAGGAGGGTGGCATGACATAGGAGTAACTGTTCAAGGCAGCAGAAGACAGCAAAAACAAGAAGAAGGGAAACAAGATTTTTTTCTTCCCTTATTTTGTATGCCAGCTACATGCCCCTGAGTGGGTATAGCACTCATATTATCTAAATTCTGTCTTGGTTACTTTCTCTTATTGCTGTGACAAAATACCCAATGCCCAAACTTAAAGAGAGAAATGTTTATTTCACTCACAGTTTGTGGAAGTTTCAGTCCTTGACTCCAAGGCAGGATGGCATGGCACAGGGCAAGGTGGCAGAAGAGCAAGCCTATTCTCCTCTCATGCTTCAAGGAGGCTATTTCTACTAGGGTGGGTGTAGCACTCACATCACCTTTCTGCCCTTCTCTTGCACAGGCTCAGGATGTTCATAATGTGAGGATCCTGGCCCTTGATGAGTCACTTAGTTAAACTTTTAAACTGCTCAAGTTGACACAGTGAACAACATCTAGAGTATAACAGTGTGTTCTCTACATCCCAGGATGTAGACCTGCGGAGGTACTTAAGCTTCTAAACCTCTCAGGTTGACACAACATATCTACCATTACAGAATGGCTATCTAGATATCTAGATAGCTAAATCTTTGAGACAGAATAACAAAGCCATTATGCCCCAAACTGCATTTTCTGCTATCTTGTCACACCACATCTTGTGGTTATTTATACACAGTGATGAGGGAAATTACTTATCCTCCCTAAAGTTGTTTTTATTTTCTTTTTAAAGGAAGGATGTTACATGTTTAATAGAGTTGTTTTAGAAATTAAAGAGTGTTCTATGTGCTTGAAAAAGCCAGCACTACCCATGACCGAAGGTTTGGGTGTTAGATTGGGTGAACACTACAAGTTTCATAGCATACATTTCTGTGGGTAAGGTAGAAGGAACAATCAAGAGAGTAAGATAGACCCTAAAATGTGCATTTTCACTATTGATAAGAAACCATGCATATTTACATGTTTGTGAAGTCTGAAGACCTAAAGTGATGGTATATTGCTATAGGTAGGAAATGAATACTATGAGGAATAGTAGTTTAATTATCTTTTATATTTTGTCAAGCTATTTCTGGAGTGCTATATAAAAATTAAGACACTCTATTAGAATATGCTAAAAACTTCAGTGGGCATTTGTAGGGAGCAGTGTGACAGCCCCAGTGCTGCCTCCCCGGGGCTCTCTCCTACGGGCACATAATGCGCCTGCCTATATTAACCATAATCCTCTCCTGCTTACGTCACATACCCGGATGTGAGGATGACCCATCAGAAACCACCCCGTAGCCTCTTCCTGTCCCACCAGCCCACCCTTGGCCTATAAAGGATGCGATCACTTCCTGAATAAACGAGACTTGATTGGACTCCTCAACTTGTCTCAATCTCTCTTTGTCTCCCACCCTGTTGTATGCATCCCCGTTCCCCCTCCAGGTATACACCCCACGGATTGATCCGCAGGCCTAATCAAGCATTGTGAAAAGATCCTCTCAGATAAACTTGCCATTGTGAGGACTTACTCTTGTCATTCCTAGACTAGCAAAGACAGTCTGGTTAGGAAAGAGAACCAGAGCACATCACCCAAAGTACATTTTTTTGGCATAAACCTTTTGAAGATAAAGAGAATTAAGAGGTAGCAAAGAAAGGAGGAGCATTCATTATCTTCCTCTGTTTCTGCTTGAAGGCAAGATACTCTATATGATCTTACTAGAGACGATTCACAGGAATATATAAAAAAATATTATTACACTGGCTTCTTCATATATATTTGCCTTCTTGCAGTTTCCTGCTTTTGAAGCCTAAAACTAGTTTTGTCTTTTACTTTTCTAACTTTTGTTGCTCTTGGATGATGATGCTATATAAGTCAGTGTTGTAAACTGTTTGTTTGAATTATCTTTCACTAAAGTTTCTTCAATGTGATATACAGTGCACATTTTAATAATCTTGATGACTTTTTCTTGTTAATCTGTACCTCATCAGAAATGTCCACCAACCCCAAAGTTAAAATAGTTAAAGAGAAATTATGTTTTATTTGTAACATCTGGAGATAGTTTAGGATCTTAGTGTGAAGGAACCAATATGGAAGAGAACTCTACTTTTTTTTTTTTTAATAAACACAATTCCTCCCTGAGTAGCAAATATCAATACCCCTCTAAACAGCACTAATTAAAAGGATGAGCAATGTAGTTAGGACTCTGGACTATCTCGTTAATGGTTGATGAATTTGAGCTTTCTACTAAATAAGGATTAAAGCTATCAGGGGAGAGAGAAATTGAGTTACTAAAGATGGTGCAATTAGGCCCACTGTGAAGAAGGGATACAAACATGAGTTTCTCTTTCAAATCAAGTATGTTACATCCAACGGTGAACTTTAACATTGTGATGGCATGGAGGAACGTTGTGGACCATTGTTCATTAAAAGCATTTCAAATAGTAAGAAGTACTAGGTACATGTACCAATGTCCTTTGATGAATGTAACCATTGTGCACTGCAAACATGTGCTAAAAAAATAAAAACAAAAAATTCAGAAGGAAGGCAAATGGCAGCTTGAAATAATATTATATAAGGAATTACATGGTGAGCAGGAAAATCAACTAAATGACCATTCATAATCCTCACAACTCTAGGAAGCCGTGATTTGTAGTCCTAAATATATGAAGTCTCTCTCTATATATATATATTTTTTTTTTCTGTATATATATACTCTCTCTCTCTCTATATATATATATACTCTCTGTATATATATACTCTATATATATACTCTCTGTATATATATACTCTATATATAATCTCTGTGTATATATATATATATACTCTTTATATATGTATATGTATACTCAGTATATATACATATATATATATATATACTCTGTATGTATATATACTCTCTCTGTATCTATATATATTGTCTCTACATATATACATACTCTCTCTCTATATATATATATAAATATATATATATACTCTCTGTATATATATACTCTGTATATATATATATATATATATATATACTCTGTATATATATATATATATATATATACTCTCTGTATATGTATACTATCTCTATATATACTCTCTGTATATATATATATATATATATATACTCTATATATAATCTCTGTATATATATATATATATACTCTCTTTATATATGTATATGTATACTCAGTGTATATATATATACTCTGTATATATATATACTCTCTCTATATCTATATATATTCTGTCTCTAGATATATACATACTCTCTCTCTCTATATATATATATACGCTCTCTCTCTGTCTCTGTTTCTCTGTCTCTTTCTGTTTCTCTCTGTCTCTCTTTCTGTCTGTCTCTCTCTCTCTCTCTCTCTCTCTATATATATATATATATATATATATATACCCCCTAAAATTTGTGGGAATTATGTTCCTAGAGCACTTGAGAATTGTGAAAAAACATAGATTTCACATATATTCAAAAAATGCCTGTAAATGTCAATTTTTATAGTTTAAACCCTAAATATGCAATGTCTCCAGTTATTATGTAACCTAATTTAACAAAATACTGTATTAATAAAGCATTAAAAGGTGCAGAGTGTTTTGACCATGTCTGATGGATCTTAGGGCTTTGAGAGGAATAAAATCCGAGAATACCAGGGATAGCTTCATATAGTACTGTTGCCTGTAATGATGCGGGAATGCAGGTTCATGTGCTGGGGACAGGTAACAGGGGCAACAGGCAATCAGCAGTTAGGAGAACTGAGTAACACTCTCAGGTTGCTACTTGCAAACTTTCCATCAAAAAACATTTGCGAAATTGGCCATTTCTGTGAAATTGCACCCAGAGGTGGGAGTTGGGGTAGGTAGGAAGGGGGAAAGTGAAAGGGTGGGGGTATTCTAGGAATAATTAATAGGTACTAAGGAAAAATCTGCAAACCACTGAGGCTGCAAACTCTTCACCACAACTCCTTGGGGGTATACTGTGTACTATATCTATTATGCATATACACAGATGCATATATATACATATGTATGAACAATAATATTATATTTTCAACTATATATGCATAGTTAGAAATATTATTGAAGAGTTTAAATCTGCCTCCAATTTGAGTGAACTAATAACACTTGAAGTATGGATGAGAAAAAGTTTGTAAAGAAATTGAAGTAAGAGTTAATCCAATCATTCATTTGACATCTTATTAAAGTACTGTTATATCAGTGTGGTGTTACTTAGGTGTCATTGCTTTACATTCTCAATTTGTCCTGAAGCATCTTAAGTATTTTTCACTGAATACTTATCATCTTCTTTTTGGAAACATTATCCTTTCTGAAATTATAAAAATATGATTAAATGTGAAATGTTTAGAGAACTCCATGAATCTTCTAGTCCTATGCACTGAATAATGAAACAGCATAGTATTACAATAAAGTATTATTCAATCTAAAGAATTTAGATTCTTTAGATTTATACATTTCTTATACAGTGTACAGCTTTTGAAATACTGTTAATGATGCTGTGTTTGTATTGAAATGAATTTTTAATTAAACTTGGTGGGGGGGGAACCTGAGGGAACAAAGAAAGGAATGTCAGATGGAAGGGAACAATGAATTTAATAATGAGATCTGTTGTAGGAATGTCAAAATCCACTTCATGTTTGAATTGAATTGAAAACATCAATGAGTATATGTAATAAGTCTTGATGAATGTAAATCAATATATAAAAAATTAGGAAAACCAGCAAAATTTATCAATTGTAATCTAAAAACCATATTTCTAGCATGGGAATAGTTCCATAGTAGTGAAAGGGCCTCAGTTCTTGTAGTTGATATGGGAGCAGTTCACCTTTCTTTCTTACCTACCCCTGAAAAATCTGGCATTGTGCAGAATGAGTATTGTTCACCCGTGTGTATTACTGTATTGCGGAAGTTGACTCTCCCAGAGAAGAACCTTGCAGAACGTAAAGGCACAAACACTGGGTGCTCCTCTACGTTTCCCAATTTCCTTTGCAGTTAGACAAGTGTCACGTCACTGACAAGGGCCAGGGTGCTTTGTCTTGTGTGGGCTGTGATTTCTATGTAGAAATGTGACCACTATTCAGGGTATGCTGAGAGGGAATTGAGTGGTCTTGTGACAACTTTCCAAAGTATAGGTTACGGGTTCTTGCATCTCCTTGAACACAAGTAGCTGCTTCTTTATGCTACTGACCTAGGAGAGAAGAGTGAATGCAGGCAGTAGCTCTATCATTGATTTTCAGTTTCAGAACTGTGATAGTAGAGACTCAAGATACTTCGGAAGGATGCAGCCAACGGTTGTAATGTTCTACTTTGTCAACTTTAGGAAAACCCTTGACATAAAACAATGAAGAGAGCAAAAAATAAAAAACAGTTTGTGCTTCAAAATATTTGCAGTCTTTGTTGACAATGCCAGAATTATGTTAGAACGACCTAAGTTAGAGACAGAGCCAATCACGAAACCATGTATTCTCCTTGTACTAACAGCCGTGCACTCTGCTGTCCCCCGCAAGCATAGATATGGATCACATTTTAAGATTTTTTATCTGCATCTTTTCCTTTAAGGAATTGATTGTGCCTAAAGGACTACTTTATCTCTTATGAGATCCACATTCAGACACTATCAAATTTACCTGATTAGAAACTCCGTCCAAGTTAACTCAGTCAACACTGTTGTTAGAAAGTCTTCCATAACCCTTAAACCACAATTGTGTTAAGACTTTTACTCATACACTCTTATGAAAGCTAGTCTCAAACTACACCTTTTATATATAGATTCTTGGAGAAGGCTCCTCTAATTACAAACATGAACCTTATTCTTCTTACACCCTAATTAAAAAATGAGTCAGGCAGATTTTATTGGCTAGTACAGAAAAGCCTTTCTACAACTTAGAGTTCTAAATTAATCACCATTATTGCATAATGTGACATTTTGTTCAATTGCATTGATGGAAACCTTTCATCCTTAAAGTGAATTATCTTTGATTCCTCCTGCTTTGGGAACACCACACTGAGAGGGTCATTGTCTCTGTCAGTTGTCACACTTCTACTTGTTTATCCACCAAACACCTTGAGTGTTATGCTATCTACTGGCGAATTCTAGGTTTAAGGCTAACGAGCAGAAGGACCACAAGAAAACTGTCCACTTAGAGATACATCAGGCTACTACCTCAATTTATACACAAATACAGGCACACACAGCCCCACAGACATGCAGAAACACATATACTCACACTTTACACATCTTTTAATCAGTGCCTGTTTTAGAATCAAATTATCTGACATAGTTGGTAAAATAAATAGTGCTTTTCTCTATTGATCATTTTAAGTGGTTCATTCAATGTGGCTAGTAGACTTAATCAAGATCAAACACTAGAAAATGACCTATGTTATGGATCCAGCCATTCTTACTAATTGTTACTTAGTAATACATTTTTAAATTATGTGATTACTTTATTTGTTGGGAAAAATACCAAGTGACCAATTGACAATAACATTTTGTCAGAAAACATGATTACTAACACCAAGTGAAAAGCGTTTTTTTGTGATAGTGTACAAAAGACCAAGCTATCATTTATGTGGAGTCAAATAAGACAAATTTCTGCTTGATCATTAGGGATGTCTTATTATTCCTCATTTTTAAATTTTGTGTGCTCTATTCCCTTCAGTAATAACACAAGGGCCAAAACTCCAACAAGTTAGGCAATTACTACTGTACATTCATGTTGAGAGGCATTATTTACCATGAAGTGCTCTTTGCAATCATTCAAAAGCTATTTGAAAAGGCTTTTGATGAAGCTTGAGTCTGTTCTAGATAAGAGAATAGATGAATTGTCCACCAGTTTCCCAAGAGAGAAATATAGGATCTCCTTCATGATTCCCAGGGAGGCAATTGGGCAAAACTGCAGATGATTTTCCTCAGAGAGCGCTAATGGATGTGACCACTAGTAGATCATGGAATGAAAGGTCAGAAAGCAAGAAATTTAGTGATCCTTTCCACAGTCTTGGAAGACATAATATTATTTCTAAAGTTTTGACATTTGATACTTATTTACCCAGAAAATAATAAGAACATTGTTTATCCTTCAGGAAAAATCTTATATACTCCCAGTGATTGGTCAGGGGTTTGGGTGAGAGAGTTTAAAACATTGTAATGAGAAGTATGAATGAAAACCCCTGGGTGGAAACCATTTTCTGTGCTTTAAAAATGGATACTTTAGAGTAAGATGAAAAATCATCCACAAGGACTCCAGAGTCTGATGCAGACATCGGCTTTGCTGAGACATAAAGACATGAAGTTGTGAAAATGGGTATTCCTGTAAGTCAGGTCTACACGGGGAGAAGAGTAGGTCGGATTCTGGGATTCGCAGCCAGTAGCAGCCTGTGGCTGGAAGTCCTGTGTATTAATACCTTGCCATGTCTCCCACCTCCTTAACTTCTGATGATCTTTCTGGACATCTAGGTCTGTGAGCAACCCTCTCTCTGCTTTCTCTCAATATCTACTATGGTCCTAACATCAAGCCAACTATAGCATCACCAAGATTCCACCACCTTGAAACTCCCCACCTGTGAACATCTGAGACCTTTGAGGTACATTCTTGATCAAATCCATAACATCCCTGCTATGGAATCCAACCACTTGGGCATGCCACGGGTACAATTAATGCCCAGTACTTTACTGAATAGAAAACCTCCTATAGAAATTTCTTGCACTTATTTTTGTTATTATTTCATTGCATATCACCATTCATATTTGATAGATTAGTAAACTTGAAATGTATGGTGTGAATAATACTATATGTGTTGAATAGCACTTACGTGGTAAGGCTGAATTTATTACAGACTTCCCTTGATTCTTTGAAGAGGTAACTATTCCTCCATGGAGCAAATGTGGACAGTGAAAGAAAAAGGATTTTCAAGGATCGTCTGAAGAGGGAAAGAACCTTGTTCCTCCTGCCTCTGGAACAGAAGACCCATCTTCCTGTTTCTTTCACTCCCATGTCTTTCTTGCACAAAGTAATGAAGCGAGTGTTCACGTGGGATCTCACTTTCTGGATGGATGGCCAATGCTCATATGTCCCTGAAATTTCCTAGAAATCAAGTTACTTGTTTCATCTGACCTCTAGAGGATGATAAAGCACCAGGCAAGCAAAAACCATTATATGTTTGGAGTCTAAAAATACATCCTTCCCTTTATCTATAGTACATTTTTTAAACACTAGTCTCCTTGGTCCCAAACTTCCAGAGCCTGAGACTGAGGGTCCTGCGGAAAGACAGGAGATACAAACTCACATCTGACACTTTTCTTGGCAGGGAAATTCCAATCAAACAGGAGTATGAGCAAACAAAGAGGAAGGAACAGATACAAATGTGTTTCCAAGATGGTTATAGTGCCTCACAGCTGTCTTCAGAGGGGCTGAGGTTACTGTATGTTCAGCTAGTACACATTGGGAGTAGCAAGGAAAGAGGAGTTTATTCCATCAGCTTCTGGCTGCAACTACTTCCCCAGGTCTCCTGAATCCCTACAAGTTGCTAGAAAGCCTGAGTCCTAAAGCTGCATTAGTAATGCTCAAAGTTGTGGCCACACCAAATACCAATGATGTTCCCTAGATATGAGCTTACAACAATTATGATGAGCATGGAATTGATGCCAGGCACATAAAAGACGATGTCCCACATGGAGCAGAAAACCATGCCTGGGAGCCGGGGAGGAGCACCAATGGGTTGGCACATTTTGACCTGGTCAGTGTCCTTGACTGTACAGTCCACTGAATATAAGTCCATGCCCACCTCCTGGCTTCCTTCATCTTCCCAGCACCACACCAGCAGTACCCTCTCACCGCTCACCCATCTGCCCTCCCTGCCTCAGGTAGCGCATTTTCCTGTCCTTCAGGGGGCTCCTGCACATCCAGCTTGTTCTAGAGGACAGTGAGAGGTGGACACTTCCCAGGTTT
Organism: Cavia porcellus; assembly: GCF_034190915.1. Lineage (NCBI taxonomy): Eukaryota > Metazoa > Chordata > Mammalia > Rodentia > Caviidae > Cavia > Cavia porcellus. Next base: position 73,021,604 of record NW_026947494.1, on the reverse strand, counting down.
CTGCATAGTCCCAGTTTCTCACTGATGGGATTTCAGACAGGGTGAGAGAGGCTCTTTGCGAGGACTACGTCTTTCTGAGTCACTGAATCGCTCGGTTTTCTACCTTAAGCTTCACTTTCTCTGGTCAGAGGAAGTAACGAGAAAACGAAGGGAGACCACTGACAGCTTTTGTGTAACAGGAGAGTGTGGACTGCATCTGCCTTTTCCTTCTGCAACACTGGTTTATTTCTGCTGCGCCCACTCTAGGGTGTTGCTTCTCCAGTAAGCGGATGGTAGGGTGGAGTGTTTTCCTCACAGTCATGTCTCCTCTTCTGGAATTCTCTACCTTCCTCACACTCTGTTCCACGCAGTCCCAGAAATTCACAAATGCTCTACATGCCACGTTCTTGTTTCCCTTGGCTTGGCTCCCATACTGTACTTTATTCTGCCGGGACGTGGGCGGAAGTGGTCAGTTTTCTTAAGCATCTAGTAACATTGCCAAATACCAAGCCCTGGGTGAGGCTAAGGAATCAAACACCGAAACAAGTCCCTTGTCCAGGAAATGTTGGAATTTAGTAGGAGAATATTGCCTTCAAATAAAATGGTGTTATTCTGGGACAGGATATGTTGCTCAGGGGTGTTTGGCTAGGAAAACCAATCCCTAGGTTCAATCCCTAGTAATTTCAAGGAGAGACACGTAAGTACAGTACTCAGGCACAGAAAACAAGGCGTGATCCATTCTTCCAGGAAAATTTGGAGACTAAGCTTCTGAAATGAGTTTGGAAAAATGAGTAAGTAGTTTCAAGAAGAAGAAAAGTGTGTTGAAAGTCTTTTGCTGATGTAAGGTACAGCATGCACAACTATGTTGGGGTCTTGTCCTCTCTGGGACAAAGATGACTTTCTGGAAAATTATTCAATAGTGGCTTTCAGCCTGCTGCTAACAAGTGGGACTCACAGCCCCAAGAGGTACAATGCCCTACATCAGACTGAAAATTTTTCTATTAATTTCTATAGTCTCTCTGACCTGTATTATATTTTACTACTGTGTTCTTTAAATTTAAAATTTCTTCCTCTGTGGGGTATAGGATCTAATCCCTGCCTACGTCTCCAGTTCCTGGAACATCTTGTGCCTTGGGCCAAGGCTCCTCACTACAGAGGGGACACCATCCAAAATTGAAGGGCTTGGGATTGTCTACCAGTGTTTGCTTTTTCCCTCCAGGTTTTAGCAGATTCCACTTCTCTTGACGCTTATTTAAGTGTTCATCTGGAGCCTTACAATTTCCAAGACTTTCTTAAATTTATTACTTTTAGAAGCTCATGTTAAGGTGTCATAGTTTGTTGTTTTGCTCTTTTAGCTACAGCAAAATACCCAAGACTGGGTAATTTATAAAGAAGAAAGGTTTATTTTGGCTTATGATTCTGGAATTCTGAGAACATGGTGCTCGAATCTACTTCCTGTGAGCCTTGTGCTATTTCATGCATGTTAGGACAGTGGAAGGGATGTGGACATGTGCAGAGACAAAACAGGAAGAGTAACATTACTTTATAACAAGTCACTTTTATAGTAACTGCTCCGGTCCCTTCGTTCATGGGAGATGGTGGTGTAATACTTCCCATTAAGCCTTAATTTCTAACACTGCCACCTTGAAGAGTTAAACCTTAGTGTGAGTCTTGGTAGGAGTAAACACCATTTAAACCATACCACTTAATACATTGGCTCCATTTGAGATGTCCACTCGTGTACTGTGTCCTCCCCTGAAAGCTGGCCGGTGCCTTTTACTGTACCCTCCTTCAGACTGTGAGGTGGTATCTTGTGGACCCTGAGGTTCTTGCCTGTGTAAATCTACCTCTCTGAGGTGGTACCCAGCATGCTGACAGTCACAAGGACACTGAGCCCATAGCTGGGGAGCGGGTGATGAAACCCAGCAGGTGACCCCAAGATCCCAGATAAATTCCCTGTGTCATAGCCAGAGGCTGACACTCCCATCTGCATACATTTTCATCCCAGACCACCTTCAAAGAGCTCAGCATCACAGACGTGCCTGTATTTCATAAGTGAAACAGGAGATTAATTATGCATGTTTGTGCAAACTTCAAATCCCACGCGTTTCACCTCACCCCAAGCTCCCCTTGATAGATACACTCTATTTAACAGAGTTCCAAACTTGAAAACCCTGGTTTCTATCATCAGTCATGTTTGCCGACACCTTTCTGAGGGCTTAGGAAACAAAAACTGTCCTTTTCTCAGGATCTATAATTATAAATAATGATGGAAAAGTGCAGGGACTGTCCCTTGTGGGTTATCCAGCCGTGGTCCAGGCTGTCCATGCTGAGGTCGCCCACATGCCAGTGTTTTCCATCCTTTGAATTCCTCTCTTTTTCATCTGCTTTCCTTAAAGTGTGTCTCTGGTGTGTGGTTAGGTTTTGCACCTTCTCATGTCCCCTGTGTGCTCTAGGCCACATCAGCAGTGTGCAGAGGGGTGATTGTCATCTGTGTTCTGGGCCTCCTTGGGCTTTCATTCAGATCTAAATCTTCTTTAGAAAGATCATTATATAGATAAAATCATGGAAAACTGAGATAATGCCTCCATTTGGGGCAAAGGGAAGGCTTGTTTGCTGTCCAGTATGATAAAGACAATGTTCTGTTTGGGCAAAAAAAAAAAAAAAAAAAATGGGTAAGATCGTTTACAACTTTTTGCAATGGATCGGGAGCTTTTTAGATTTGGGGCTTCTCAGTCGTGGTGTTAACTCACTGTGCTCCCAGGATTCACAGTGCTGCTTTGCTTCTCCTTAGGGACAGTGGGGAGGGGGAAGTTGGGCAAAGGGACAATAAAGGAACATGAGGTTCAGGCTACTTGAAAGGCCTTCAGTGCCCCACTCTTTTGCCTGAGCCAGGAGCTTCACCCCTTCTGTTACCAGCATTCACGAACGTGTGGTGGGCCTGCTAGTTACTTGCCAGTAGAATCCCAGATAATTTCCAGTTCTTGACAAAATGCTGGAGAGAAAAGCATATTCACATCCTTGCTGGAGCCTCCGTCATCCAGGCTGCATTTACAGGAACGGGCAGCTGAATACCACACCTCCAACAGAAAACCCGTGGGTTCATAGTGTCTTGTGCTACCTCTCAGAATTATTTTTACGTTATTAAGCAGATTCTAACAAAGACATTAAATAATTTTGCTATGAGAATGTATTAGGAGTTTTTAAAATCTAGCTTCACTTTGGATACATTTATTTGGGTGTACCTTTGCGAGAGGGCAAATCTCTGAAAGCTTGTTCTCTCTCTGTCTCTATCTCTCTATCTCCTTTCTTTTTTCTTTCTCTTCTTTCTTCCTTCCTTCTTTTCTTTTTGGTTCTGAGATTAAGCCCATGGCCTCACAGTGAGCTTCATCCCCAGTCCACTGTATGATTTTTAGAGTCAGTCATCAAATTGCCCGGGCTGAACTTGAACTTGTGACCCTCATGCATCGTCCTCTGACATTGTTTGGATCACAGGAGAGAAGACAACTTCTGATAAATGGGATTATCCCCGAGGTTTAGCTCAGCGGCAGAAATGCCTGCTTGGCAAACGTGAGGTCATGAGTTCGATCCCCAAGACACACAAAAAAAGGGATTATACAAGGAGTCATGGAAAAAGACAGTTGGATTTAAATAAAAAAATTATTACAGGAAAATTGATATTGCTATCAATCCTCCAAAAACATTCCTCGTGACTTTGAATATGTTAATGCCATCATTCTTAACATTTCCTGAGGAAGTTCTGGAGGTCCTTTTCATAAATGTCTTTAGTGCTTTTTTGTGACTACTTGTTCAAAATATGTACTTTTCATGGTCACTTTTGAGATGAGCCAGAAGAAACACGATGCCAGATTCACTGAATAAGGTTCAGGACACACTAGCGATTTTATGACTGCCTTTCGGTTGGATGGCATTCTGCAGCAGCGCTCTCTGTATATTTTTAATCATATCTCCTAGAGACACGAAAGAGGACTTACACAACAGCTTTAGACAGTAGTAAGCATGATGGAGTAAATGTGTCCAAAGGGAAGAGGAGAATTTTGGTGGGGATAAATGGACGTTTGTCATTTGGTTTAATAATTGTTTTAAATTTACACTGTAGTTTTCAGTTATTCTTCAACTGTAGTTGGTGCAGGGTAGGATACGTGACCAGGTGACGAAGGCCTATAAATCCCACAGTGTGGAAATAGTTAGAACAGAAACTAATTGTGAGAAGAACAGACATTAAATATTTGAATGTTGGGTGAGCAATAGTAGAGTTTACTCCAAAACAGGTAAGCTGGTCCAAAGGATATGAACACCAGATAAATGATTTTTAGCTCTGTCTAGGAGAGGGTTCCTGAGGGTCAGTGTTTTCTTGCCCATAAGATGGACTTAAATCGGGGCAGATTGGCCTTATTACACAGGAGGCTGAACTAGATGAATTCTAAGATTCCTAAGAGTTTAAGAAGGCTTAATGAAAATAACTATTTGTCTTGCTTAAACTAGTATATTTGTAGTTGTAACTGATACAGTTTACTGTGTAGCTTGTTAAATGGGAGAAGCTCTTGTTTGGATTTGATTAACCCATTCACAGACATCTTGTGTTTTGTTGACGATGACTGCAGTTTTTCTGAAATTATTTCCACCTTTTACAAACATGCAGCTGTCATGTCATGTATGTTCGCTACTTCATCAAAACAAGAGTCTCATTAACCCATCCATCCTCCAGGGAGACCATCATTGACTGAAGACGATGCTACTGACCATCTTCTGTGTACAAGGCACAGTGCTAAGGATTCTTCACATCATTCCACATTTAATTCTTCTAGTAATCTTCTGAGGTCAGTGCTGTGTGATTGCATTCTACAGATGCATAAACTGAGTCATGTGGAACACTGCCCAGTGGGCCCATGAGCAGAGTGGCCATGGTGGCAAAGATGGAAGTTATACATGGGTTCAGCAACATGGAGCCCCAACAAAGGAAGTCCCACTCACCAAGGCTGATCTGGCTACAGCCACTGCTGAATGCCCAACATGCCAGCAACAGAGGCCCACACTGAGTTTCCAATATGGCACCATTCCCCAGGGTGATCAATCTGTGACTTGGTGGCACTCCCACTATGGAAGGGACTGTATTTCATCTGGCATAGACACATATTCTGGATATAGATTTGCCTATATAATGTGTCTGCCAAAACTACCTTGTATGAACTCACAGAATTCCTTATCCACTGTTATAGAATTCCACACAGCATTGCCTCTGGCCAAGGAATGCATTTTGCATCCAAAGAAGTGAGGCAGTGAGTTCATGCTCATGACATTCACTGGTCTGACCATGTTCTTCACCATCCAGGAGTGGCTGGATTGATAGAAAGGTGGAATAGTCTTGAGTACCATTAAGATGCAAGCTAGGTGGTAATAGCTTGCAGGGTTGGGGTAAGGCACTTCGGAAGGCTGCATGTGCTTTGAATCAGCCTCCACTACACGGTACAGTGTCTCCCATAGCCGGGATTCAGGGGTCTAGGAATCGAGGGGGAAGCAGGAATGGTGACACTCACTATTACCCCTATTGATCCTCTAACAAAATCCCCATGGCCTTATGTTCTTCTGACTTAGAAGTCTTAGTTCCAGAAGGAGGAAGGCTTATACCAGGATGCATAGCAATGCTACCACTCAGCTGACAGTTAAGACTTCCTCCTGGTTATTTTGGTCTCCTCATGCCCCCCAGGAAATAAGCTAAAAAGGGCGTCATAGTGTTGTCATGGTTGATTGACCCAGATTGTCAAGAGGAAGTTGGACTACCACTCCGCAGTGGAGGATAGAAAACATAAATGGAGTCTGGGGCCTCTTAGGGAATCTCTTAGTATTACCGTACTTGGTTATTAAAGCCAGTGGGAAACTACAACAATCTATTATAGGCAGAATGCCAAACAAAGGCATAGGACACTCTGCCAGAAAAAGAACCGAGAAAGAATTTGGTATCAGAGAAATGTTTCTGTGACTATACCTGACCACGTTGTTCAAAACATCTTGAGAATAGCTTGTAGGAACATTTTGGAAAGGTTAGAGACATAATCTGAAAGAGTAGTTCTGGGATGCCTTAGGCCATTCTATATGGAAGATTCTGGTCAGGGTGCAAAAGACCAGAATGCTGATAGAAATCCTGACAGTAAAGTCCAGGCTCAGGAAGTTTCTGCTGAGAAGGACTGAACTGGGTGCTGGACTCCAGATGGTCTATGCTATGTCTGGGCAAAAAGTTTGTCTGAATTTTGCTCATGTTCAGAGACTTTGCCTGAGACTCAGATTAAGGGCAACGGACTAATTAATCTGACAGAAGAAATTTCAAGGCAATTGAATATTGAGGCTGTGGTATGGCTACTGTTGGGGACGTTTAGCCAAAGTTATGTTGAGAATCAAGAGCAAAGAGCTCAGCAGGATGATTTAAACTGTGAGTCTCACCAGAAAGGAAGCCCTGGTAAAACTATGGACTGCAAAGACAGAGCTGAGGAAAACTCAGTTGCTGAGAAGGAACAGGAGAATATAAAAGGTGGCCTGAGGGCATTCCCAGAGCCTCAGATCTCACCTTTTTCAGCCTCAAAACTGCAAAGCGAGGTCTTTTTTGGGGAGAGAAAGTTGCAGAGTATCCTATTCCAAAATGGCGACAGCTGCAGCATGTGCCAGAATGGCAGCGATGTAGAAAATTTGCTTCTCAGAATTAGCATCAGAGGGCCAAGTGATCCAGACATTCAACCCCGACAGCCAAGAGAGAGGAAAACCTGGCTACCGCTTCAGCTGGTAGCAGATCTTGGCATCATACATTTTGTGCTGGTTTTAGGTGCATGCAGAATGCAAGAGTTACGTGTTTAGGAAGGCTTCCCTGCTGATTTCAGAAGGCCAAGAAGGCCAACAGTGTCCCCCTGAGAGGACAATGTGTGAAGCTGTGAGTGTGAAGCCAAAGGTGCAGTGAAGACCACAGAAGTTTGGAAAAGCCAGGAATGTGGATCATCTTAAAAAACCTTCAAAGAGGGAGCAAAGTGGGCCTAAGGAGAAGCTGTGGGAGGTACAATCGTCAGACATGCTACGGGCTGGAATCACACAAGCCCTTTGGAGCTTATGGTTTGCCATAGGCTGCTTCAGACTTAATGTTAACCCTGCTGGATTTTGGACTTATTTTGGTTCCAATCCTTTTATACCCCAATGTTTGTAACTTTTGGAATAAAAATATTTATCTTGTGCCATTGAATGGTGCAAGTGTTTAACTTTTCATCTGTACAGGGTCTCGCCTCTAAGGGTTTGCCTTAGATCTGAGAAGCTTGGGACTTGGACTTTTCAGCAGTGCTGAAACTGTTAGGACTTTGGCAAATCTTGCAGATGGACTAAAGGACTAAATGCCTCTTGCATAAAGGGGTATGATGAGTCTTTGTGGGGTCAGGAAAAGAAAATTATGTTTCTAATGTAGTAGAATGTTGATAAACAATACTGGTTCTTAAAGATTGTTAAACCTGTGTTATATGTTCAAGCTGAGAAAGAGTAAGAATCAGCATGTCTTTGTATCTGGCAATCTGTTTCAAGGATGTCTCTCCTTTTCAGGTTGACCAGAAGTGGATTGTTATGGTTGATACCTTGTGTCAGTTTGAGAAGTTCAGAAGTTTACCTAAGTGACTCAGCGGGGAACCATAATCCATACATGGTAAACATCCTCATTCTGTGAAAGAGGAGGGCACAGAGATTTTGTGAGTGCTTTACTGGCCCTGAGGTGGGGAGGAGGTAACCTGAAAACAATATAACGAAGAAAAAGAGGCTTGCTCATTTTGTTCTTTATGATCTTACTGTCTTCTGACACCTTGAACTCTTGGCTCTGTGCCATGGTATTTCAACAGTTTTGTCACTCTGACTTGGAGTCAGCTTATTATGGACTGAATTCTCCACAAACTGTAAGCTAAATAAATCTTTCCATCCTTAAGTTTGGATGGTTTTCCGTCCTTAAGTTTGGATGGTGCGTATTTTGTCTCAGCAATAAAAGAAAAGTAACTGAGCCAGAGGTCAACACTGTGTGATCCCATTCTAAAAATGAGTAAACTGAGTCATGTAGAATATCATGTAGTTTACTAAAAGTCAATCAACTGAAATACCATATGAGACTTTGGATCCTGAAAAGTCTGCCTTCTAAGTTTAATCTTAAACAATGCAATTGAAACACAGACTTTGTGGCAGAGAAAAAAAATTTACCAAGTTTTTAAAGAGGCAGGAAGTGTGATAATTTTCCTAAGGAGCTAAAAAAAAGTCCATATGTTTCTTCTAGGATATCAAACTGTTCCAAGTGTTGTTTGTTCATTTCTGTAAATTGTACAACTAAGATTCTGCAGGTTATTTTAAAAGATGAAGTATTTAATAACATAGACAGTATGAAAACACTTTTTAAAAGACAACTTTGTTGGATTTTTGTTGTTGATAACACTTTTGAATTCACTACTCAAAGGGAAATAAGCAAATTTAAAAAGGAAAAATTTCTAAATACAGCTGTATTTAGAACCTGCTCATTTTATATCCTTGGACAAATTTTTTCTTGAAGGTTTTCTGCCATATAATTCAACAATGCTCCAGTTCTGCAGTATGTTAGGATGGTCAAAACTGGACACCTTGTAGTCCTATTTTAGAGCTGATGACTCAGTGCTGGTGGGTTTCCAGTACAGTACTATTATCCCCTCAGACTTAGCAGGAGGTCTTTTAATTCTACTGCTCCTGTAACAATCAGAGAAGATGGTGTCTGTTAAAAGTGTATTTAAGGGGCTGGGGATTTAGTTCAGTGGCATAAGAACCTGCCTTGCAAGCAGGCGGTCATGAGTTCAATCCCCAGTACTGATAAAAAAAAAAAAAAACTGTATTTAAAAAAGTAGCAAAGCTACTTCTCCAGTGTACAAAAATCATTAAATAAAGATAGCTTTGAAGAGGATGCATCTTTCCATGAATCTAGAGATATTCTTATAGCCTTATAGCTAGTGAAAAACTCTGAACCCAACTGGTTTATATTTGAGTTGGCAACTAGAACAGGAACCAGATAGTAAACATTTTCAGCTTGGTACAGTGTGTATAGTCTCTATTGTCACTGCTTGATTCTGTCATCTGGTGTAGACGCAGTTTTCCATAATATGGAAAGGTATGTGTGGGTGTGACTTTATAAGACATTACAGGCGATGAAATCTGAATTTCATTGTCACAGATATTCTCTATCTTCCATTTAAGCATCTAAAACTCATACTTAGCTTTACAACATACAAAGCCAAAGGGCTGGGCGTAGGCCTTGTGCTGTGCTTTGCTCAAATTGGTTTACCCAGGCCTTAGCTTGGATGGTGAAACAATGTGACCTTGGGAGGCAGCGGAGAAGTTCGAGAAGACTGGTTCTGGCATATTTCCACCTCACCTTTTGGCATCCTTTCTTCTCTGCTGGGTTTGCCTTACTTCTAGCAAGGAGAGATGCTCTGGTGACCATGACTGTTAAACGGCCAGGTGGTTGCCTTACTGACTGCTACCAGCTAAACAGAGATGCTTCTCTCCTTGTCCTTGATGGGATGCGTTGCAGTCTCTGTTATCATTATCATCGGTGACTTACGGTAATAACAGCAAGAAGTGGGAAAAAAAGTATAAAACAACAGTCACACTCCTGGACATTTTGCTTCTGAGAAATGAAAATTAAATCCAGTCAATATCCTATACAAGAATGGTAATGAAAAGCTTTATTTGCACTAGCCCCAAATTTAAACCAACCAGAATGTCTTTCAGTAGATGAATGGTTACAGAAATTATAGTTTATTCATACTCTGGAATGTTACTCAGCAATCAAAAAGAACAAGATGAATAACTGATATTTGTAATATTTTGGATGAATTCTAAGATAATTGTTCTAAGTAAATAAAAACCTATCTTAGAGGATCACATTTGACATTTTACGGCTTATATAAACATTCCCTAATAAAGTTATAATGGTAGAAGACTCATCACTGTAATGGTTAGTGGTCATGAAGGGTTAAAGATGGTGTGGATGTAGGAGGAGGGGGCAATAACTTCACAGAGAAGAGAGACCTTGATATTGATGGAATCATTTTTTGTTTAGATTGTGGTGGTGAATTTATGAATCCACACGTGATAAAACTAAACGTATATACTGAGTCACGTCAGTTGCCTAGTTTTTATATCACACTATCACAATGTAAACCGTAGCCTCTGAAGGAAGCTGGGGAAAGCCCAGGGCCTCTCCCACACTCTTTGCAGCCTCATGAGAATCCACGGTTCTCACAAACCTACAAGCACACTTGACCACTAAATCATCCCTGTATGTCGGGTTTCAGGTGCTCTTAATTGTATGTCCTCCTCTTGATCTCACAGTAGCATCGTGACATGGGGATTGGAGTCCTTGTTTTACAGATAAGGAGACTGAGGATTCAGAAAGTGGAAGAACGGAAGACCACACAACCAGAAAGCGAAGGGTTCAGGCTGGCTTATCTGTCTGCTTTAACATCGCCTGTTCTTCACACCTGTCTATGTCTCTGCAACACAGTAAAAATAAAAAACAAAACAAAACAAAACAGTTTTTAATATCAATTTGTAAATGGTTGCTATTTTTATGAGAAGGAAGATAGCATTAAAACATTCAAAAATTTAAATGTTTAAAACAATCTCACATTTTAAAAAATTAGTAGAGAAATGTACTTGAGAATACAAAATGGGCTATGGGAATCACAGTTGGGCATCTGCAGAGAGCTCCCGGCAGCTCCGTCCCTCCATGAGTGGACTGAACTTGGCTTTGTAAATGTATCCTGCACATGGCATGGGCTGCTTCATGCTGAGGTTGTGTGACTGCTTGGGGAGCCCTGTGGACTGGGAGAGAACTGAATGGACTTGTTTTGGGAAGTCCCACTGCGTGAGCGATGCTGGCTTTGATCGTTTACATGATGAAGCTATGCTGCAAATGACGGCAATGTGCAGTTGTAAGGCTGATGACAAACATCTGCACTATGTGGAAATGGTAGGGTTTTTTTTTTTTTTTTAATTTTAAAGAAAAGCAGAGGAAACAACCAGCCCAGAATTCTTGCTTTCTTTATACAAAACACCTAGAATAACTGCGGATTTGGTCCTTTCTTTTACAACTAATTTGTTAGCAAGATCCATCAATTTACCTCTGGTTTTATACATTTTTTTTTGTCTTTTTCATTTTTATCGGTACCGGGGATCGAACTCACGACCGCCTGCTTGCAAGGCAGGTGCTTATGCCACTGAGCTAAACCCCCAGCCCCCTGGTTTTATACATTTAAAAATATTTATCTCCATGTGCTTGGTCCGTAATTTTCAGCATGAATTACTAATTGTTTTCCCTGCTCTTCTTCACGGCTACCCTCAACTTGTGCACCAACGTACAGCCCAAGCTCTCTCCTCTCCCCTTTGCTCTCCTCCCTTCCCTTCCATTCCCCTCTCTCCTCCTCTCTTCTCTTTGGTCCTCTGTTCCCTTCTCCTCTTCTTTTTCTTTCTCTCTCTGAGATTGAATCTCAGGCCATTGTTGCCTTCTTGGGTTCCAATGATTCTTCATAGTTGTTGGAACTCCAGGCATGTGCCATGGATTCTGGCCAAAGGGGTTTTCTTAGCACCAAGTCTGATCTTCCCCCTCTAGTTTTTCTCTTTCTTCCCTTCTTTCTCCTTCTCTTCCTTGTCCTCTTCCTCTTTTTTTGATGCTGAGATCAAACACAAAGCCTGACACATGCCATACCACTGCGCTACACACCCAGCCGTTGAATAATTCTATTTAAAATCTTCTGATGATGTCTAATCTCATTTCAAAGAAAATCCAAACTCCTCACAAGAGCCTGTATGGTTGTATAAAACCTGATTGCTGCCTGTCTTTCTAAACTCATCACCTGCCAATTTCCCTCTTGTTTAAAACTTTGTGGCACACTCTCCTTTTGTTTTCTGAGCATGCCAAATTCACTTCACCTAAGGGTTTTTGCACATTTTATCCATAGAACATTCCTTCACGGAATCTCCATGTAGCAAGTTCACTGGCTTTCATTATACCACTCCTCAAATATCTTCTTCCCAGTAAGACTTTCTCACAAATATGATAAAATGGTTAATATTATTTTCTTTCTACCTCCATTCTGTGATTTTATTCAGCTTTCTGTTTAGCACCTGCCATTCTTTCAAATTATGCTCTGATTTATTTGCTGTCTGTTATCTGGTATTCCCAATAAAATATAAGTTCTTTAAAAACTTGTTTTGTTTCTGTGATGTTGAAGATCCATCCTGGGGTTTTAAAGCACTTTGCCACTGAACTACAAAGTATGATTAAAATATAGTATGATTAAAAATATATATTAAAGTACAAAGTATGATTAAAATATAGTATTATTAAAATATATATTAAATTACAAAAAATGATTACAATGAAAGACAGAACATCACTAAACCCCCACAAAACAATCTTCTTCATTTGAACACAGTTATTCCACAGGTCCTGCACTTTCTGGAGCAGTTCTGGAGGTCCTCTTCTGTGACTGTCTTTACTAAGTGTCATTGCTGCTGCTGAGGACAGCCAGGAAAAGGTGGGATTGCAAATACCCCATGCTGTGTCCTCATCCTCCTTATTCACTGGACCTGGTCTAGGTAACTTCTGGCCTTGCCCTCTATCAAAACGACCTTGAAAGGCAGACGTTTTGAATTGATTCCGAACAGCACAACAAAAGACGTTCATAAAGACTATTTCCAGACTTGCTTCAGAAAGTGGCACAAACAGTGGGGTAAGTGTGTTGGAAGCAATGGGAGGTATTTTGAGAGGTATTAATGGCAATGTGTCCTTTCCTGCATACACATTTAAATTTAAGCATTCATCATAGGTTCTGATCCCTGCTTGCAGATTCTCAGCATTTTACATTTACCTTGAGAAAGGGTTTTGCTGCATTGCACAGACTGCACCGCAGCTTACAACTTGTGGTACTTTTCACCCGCAGCCTCTCAAATGCCCGACTTCTAAACACGGTAAACCACGTTTAGTGAGTGGGCTCACTTTCTGCTGTGTTTACTGCTGTCTCCTGAGAACCTGGACTATTTTCTAAGGTATGACAAGCTATCTTTTACTTGTAGAACAGGGAATGCATCAGTGCTGTGCCCACCAACACATGTCCCTTCCCTCTAACTAGGCGCTTGCACTGACCTCCACCTCCAGACCCAGGCTTATTGCACTTTTGCTTTGGTTGTTACATGTACAGGAAGCCCGTGCAGACTTCTGAGTCAGACACTCTTGGTCATAAAGCCCCAATTGCTTAATGGATGCCTTGTAGAGTTTTTGAACATTTTTTCAGGTTCTGGCCTTCAATTCCTGCTACCTGTTCTGTTCCTCCAGGTTCCAGACACCTTGATCTTGAGGTCACTGATCTTGGAAGCCTGACTGAGGGTCGGTTTTTGAAGCCCTCACTGGAAATGACCTTTGGGACCAGAAAGTCATCACCCTGGACCACATCCATAGCTTGCTCTCCAGTGCACCCTTTCTTCCTGCTCTGTGGATGAGTCACACTGATCCTTTAGTTCGTCTCAGTCTTTGAACCAGCTTGGCAGCTCAGCCCACTCAGTGTGCTCTGTCCTCTAATCTTGATGCAAGCCCTTCCCAAGGTCCCTCAGAGACCTTCCACTGCATTTTAATTTGGGGTCCAAGCCAGAAAACCTAGAATCAGTGAAGGACCAATAGTGGATATGAAACCATGACAAATCACCTATTGTGTTTTATCCAGAATTCGTTTGCAGTTTGAAGCTGCCTGTGGGTCTAACTTACAGTCAGGGGACTCAGACTGTCAAATTTAACCACTGAAACTAATGGCAGGAAATATTGGTGGCAATTTTCAGATCTGAACCCTTGTGCATGCCTTCAAATCCTCTCTATTCCTAGGCTTCTAGATTCATTGGTCTAAATCAAGAGTCTTGAATTTTCAAGCCCAGGTTTCTTAGGCTGGAATTTTCCGTGGAAAGCTTCCAATCACCCAGGGCTTCCTTCTCTGTGTATGCCTGTGAATATTAAGTATGTGATGGATTCAGCAACTGGAGCATTATCTGTACACTGCAGACAACCGCAGAGAACTGTAATGATGGAAAATATTCAGGCGATATATTCTATCAGCATTTCATTACATAACAAACTGTGGTACTGCGCCAGGGACTAATTTTAATACCTCTCCAGAGTGCATCTCAGGCTGGCCAGACTTTACCAACCAACTTATGTTTGGCAAAACATTTCAGCTCTTGATAATGAAGCAAAGCCACAAAGCAGTTATTTTTACTGTGGGAGCACTTTGCTAAGGATCTGGTTTGAAAACATTACATAAAAGTTGAAGCTGTTACAACAAAACAAAGGACCAGAGCATGACTTGAACTGTAAAGGCAGCGGTCTGTGATATGCCATGAATTTCAGCTGCTTTGATTGGGCTAGGATTCAAACTCTGAAGCCATAATAGCTTAGCATGTATAACTACCAATAATTAAGAAATTAAAGGTATTAAAATATTTTCTGCTTATGAAACTTAAGTCACAGACTTGCTGTGATAAGGGGATTTTAGTAAGTCGCTGAGCAAGCTTCTATTTTTATTTTCAGGCAGGATTAGACTGAGAATGTCTTAGCAAATTGGTATCATGAAATGTCACATATTGATATTTTATCAATGGCCGATCATATATATGACAGAAAGCCTCCTATTTATTATATTGCCTAGTATTGTAGCTGCCAAAAATCACTCAAAAATGCATTTCTCAGAAGCTGTCCAGAAGGTGTCTCTAGTGCTCAGGAATGCCATGCTGGATCTACTCAAAACAAGTGAAGAAAGGATCTTGACCCAGATTCACCTCGTGTTAATGGAGGAAACAAATCACTATCACCTCAACACTAACATTTTAGAACATTCATTAGTTCATACGTGCAATAGGTAATGTTTATATTCTCTGTATGGAGTTGGTATAAGTTCATTTCATTATGCAAATCTTTTTTCCAGGGAATGTGTTTAAACATTCATCTTAAAGAGAAAAATCAGTGAAAATCAAGAAGCAAAGTCCTATGTCTTAAAAACTTGCTTACTAAGCATAACCAGCAAAACTAAAGACAAGTTTTGACTGGAAGCATTGAATGGTCACAAGAATAAAATGTGAAGAGGAAAAAAGTGGGAAATAGATATTTCCTCCCTTTTATTCCCCCTAGTACAGCTCAAAACTTTGGCCATTGTACAGCACCTCTTGGTCTCTGAGAAGACTGATTTCAGGACACCTGTAGATATCAAACGCCATCAATTCAAGCACCTTATGTAAAATGGTATAGTACTTGCATATAACCTATGACAATAATTTTGTGCGCTTCAGATTGTCTCTGGATTCCCTAAAATGCCTTTCCAATGCATTCTATCTTGTTTGTTGACCTTGTGGATGTGGAATTGCAGATAGAAAGTAGCTACATTATAAAAAAACAAACATGAGAAGACTCTGAAAGGTGAGCAGAAGAAGGCAGATCTATCAGACTTGGGGACAGAGGGGAGCTTTGGGACCAAAAGCCTCTGCGTTTTCTTTTTGACTCTTAAGTCATACCGCTGGTCTGAAGAAACTAGAACTTGCCAATAACAGACACAGACAAAAGAATCCCTAGGAAAGGAAGAAAAAGGTACCAGGAAAGGAGCAGCTTGCCAGACTGAACACTTCTAGAAAATAATATTTCACAGGCCAAACACCAAAAAATAAAGACAATCAGCCTTCACTTCCAGTTCCAAGAAAAGACTAATGGGGAGGACACATTCCTCCCCACACCCACCTTGTGACGTGAAAGAAGCGATCATGGAGGAGGCACAGGGCCCAGGAGGCCCCTCAAAATCCTGTCCCACAGAGAGGTGATTGCCTTACTTCTTGTAGCCAGGGGGCACTGAGGTGGGCACAGAGGGGAGAGAACTCTCAGCCAATCACCATTTATAAGAAACACCTCTCCTCTCCTACCAAAGAGGCCAGGAGGAGAGCCCGGACTTTCCTTCGGCTGCCCTTGACATCGGGATCCTGTCCAAGCAGGCCTGCAGGAATCCCATTTTCATATAAATCAAGAATATCATGCCACAATATTCAAAGTGGCCAGATAGCAATCAAATCCCTTGTTATACCAAGAACCAGGACTCTCTCACACTGACCTCGGAAAGACCACTGACGGGTTAATATACAGTAAAATCCTACCACCATGAACATGTAGTTTTATGACTAATGCCATAAAAATTCTTTCAATGGAAAAACAAAAACCCACTTTATCTCCATATGCTAGGAAAAAGCTACATGGATACTGAAATAGACTAACTAACTATTTATAATTTCTTTCAAGAAATTAAGAACAGGTGCAAATCTACCAAAATTTGCATAATGTTTTGACTGCCAGAAGCTACAAAATGCTAATGAAAGAAGTCAAAAATATCTAAACCACTGGAGAGATACTCTGTGCTCATGGATTGGAAAATTCCACATAGAAAGATATCAGTTCTACTCAAATTAAAATATAGATTTATTTTAATTGCTATAAAACTTCCAGGAAGGAAACTTTCTTTTAGATACAAATTCTTTTTACTTGTTGATATAGGTCAAATTATTTTAAAATATGTATGGAGGGCAGAATAACTAGGATAACAGAGAATTTCCAAAAAATAATAGGAGAGAAGAATCAGGCTACCTAGTTCCAAAACTTTGTAACAGTCATAATGTGTAGTATTAAAGAGGGGACAAATGTATCCCACCAGTGCAGCAGAACAGAGAACTCAAAAGTAGCCCTAACGAGCACAGCCAACTGAGCTTTCAACCTGTGAAAGATCAATTCCATGGAAGGAGAGTTTTTTAGTCAAAGATCCCTCCAGGTAAACCTGCACATCATAGAAAAATTAACTAAAAATTTGTCACAGATCCTTCCTGCCATAACCAGGGGGCTGCTGGAAATGTTTAAAGGAGAAAGCATGCAACTACAGACAGATTCACATATTTCTTTTAAAGTGCTGGCAAATTCTTCGAAGCAGTCTTACTGAAGGCATAGGAAATACAAGCTTGAACAGTAACATCTTTTTAAAAATTTTTTTAAAAATTTCATTTAAAGAAAGACTAAACAAAACAGAAAACAGGTAGAAATAAGACATACTTTCAAAGAAAAAAGTAAACAGTAAAAAATCACTAACTGATGTTTTCATATTGTCCTCTTACAAATAGTTGTTCAAGATACAAAAGTGAAACATACAAAGTGGGGATTCAAACAGTGAGACTGCAAACGGTTCTGGGTTCTGTTCAACTCTCCAACAAAAACTTAGTCATATGGTTTTCAATCCCATACACAAACATATATGCAGTTATCCATCTCTTCATTTATGTTGAGATTAAACAAACCATAGTAGGCTAAAATCACTCTGAACAAAGAATAATACTATTGCTGGATTTCACATCATGACACTACGGGATCAGCACTGGGTATTGTAGTGTCTCTTTTTCTTCAAAGTATTTGTTCATTTCATCATGCATTATAAGATCAATTCTCATAAAGTGTTTATAGGTTCTACGCATGCATGAGTCCTTTTTTATTTTAAAGAGGGTAAGATTAAACATAACCAAACATATCATAAGGAAACAATTTTAAGAAACACGGATTTCAAAGCAAGTCCACTGGAGATCTTCACTGTCTGTCTTATTGTCTCTAGTTTTCTCCTAGAACAGTAACATCTTAATAGCTGAAATAGCTAACTTGGCTAGGAGAGAGCTACTTACTCTACCCAAGAAGAATATGTGATCTACACCAGAAGTATCAAAAGAATTACAACCACTGGCAGTGAGGAGGGAAAGTTTTCATTTCATGCTACCTGCTAACAGGAATCTCCTGACAAATATTAGGCAGGGAGCTGACCCGTACGACACAGGGAAAGTTAGCATGCCTCAAACGTGGGGTCATTTTGCTTCATCTTCCTGAGTATCTGGGATGCCAAATGTGTGCCACTGTACCTGGCTTTGAGGCTCTGTTTTTTGTTGTTTCGCTTTTAAGTTAGACAATTAACCTTTATTTATTTCTTACAGTATGCTAGTGATTCAGAATGGTGAGATTCATTCTAGGAGACTGGAATTTAACATATCCTGATTGTTTTAAGTACTACTGTTTATTTTTCCCTTTCTTTCTTCCTCTGATCCTCTTTACCATCTTTAAAAGTCTACCTTCTAGTTTTCTGGCACACTTTCATTTAATTAATTAACTGATTTAGTTTTTCTTATGAAAGAAAATGTGTGATATTTACCTCTGTTTTTGACTTATTTTGCTTGACACAATGAGCCCTAGTTCCATCTGTTTTATTGTAACTGATATTATTTTAGGTTTTTTTGGACTGAGTCATATTCCATCATTGCTTGCCAGGCAGGCACTTAGGCTGCTGAGCTAAACCCCCAGCTAGAGATATTATTCTTAAGAGTCAGATCACTAACATATTCTACACTGTATAGAATAACTACATCTTTTGTAATTTTAGCCCATCATGATCAGGACAGTATATCATATAATATTCTTAAAGTCTAAACTGAGATTATTTTAAGTTAAGAGAAAAAAGTTACCTAAAATTAAAGAGGTCATTGTTAGAATAAACATGTTTAGAGAACCCTCTAAGAATCATTTTGAAGCAATATTGTGATGCGAAGATAAATTAAAATGTCAAGTTTGCAAAGGCAACAGAAAACCAGGAATTCTTGTGGGAAAAATATTTAAGTCCCATATAAGCTGGGGAGTACTCTAAATAGATAAAGGCTATGCTGGGGAGACTGCATGCACATAAACATTCTGAAAAGTTCAACATACGTTCTGTATGATAATTGGTAAATAGAAATTTAACAACAACAGCAAACAATTCAAGGAGAAGCATGTTTTACTAGAGTTAGTAAATTAAAAATATAAGCTCTAACCTTTTTCTCTTTATTCCTCATGGTTTTAACTTTATGTTAACATCAAGAAAAAACTTTGCAGTGATTTAGGTGTTATCCAAGTATAGGTTTGTGGGTCAGTTCTACTGTAAAGTAGCTGTCAGAGCTTTCTGACTTTGGGTGAATTACTTTACCTCTTTAAATTCTCATTTTCTTTTAAGTACAATATGACAAATAAAAATTATTGTGAGTAATTATTGAAAGGAAAAAAATGTGCATTAACTACCTTTGTACATAAAATAATAAAAAGAATCGTTTTAAAGGAGATGCAGAACTCCTTACTCCAGGCAGATGCTATTAAGAGAAAAACAGATTTGATGTTAGATCTCCCGATCTCTAAGGACTGATGGGTCCTCAGTGAGTCATGTAAGCAGTGAATGGTGGGACACTCATGAGCATTCAAATGCATGTTTTTCATAGTTTATATTTTATAGACTAACATTGGTTTTAAGAAAAGAAAAGAGAAGAAAGCAATAAAATTCTTAATGTTAATTTGCAATTAAAATATTTTTAAACTACCATCTATTTTTATTATTTTTCATAAAAAGAACAATATTGACATCAAAATGTGTAAAGCAATTATTTTAGGATAAACAAAGCCATTAAATTAATTATACATAGGGCACAAGAGCGTAGTTCAATGACAAAGACCACCCTTGGTGTGCACAAGACCCTGAGTTTGATTCCCAGCGCCAAAATAAGTTTTAACTGGACAGCAGATCTCTAACAACATTGTCATGGCTCGCAACTGTTCTAATATTCTTAACATTTAGAAAACACTAATTTGAGGACAATCAAGAAATTCACCTGGACCAGAACAGAAACAACTTAGCAAAAACATGTGTTTAGGTGTGTGCTGAGTTCTGTTTGGAGCCTTAGACCCTTTATACGTCTCTATGTGTCTAAAATCATTTCGTATGATCCCTTGAAGTTACCATGTCTGGCTGTTAAAATGCTTTCAGAGCCAAATAAACAGCAAAACCAAGAAACACATCCCCTTACTCCTATTCATGACTCTAACAGCTGCTCTGACTGTAACCTCGTTCGTTCATCATGCTATTTCCCAGACTCTGTTTCCTGCTCATTCTCTTCTTTCCTCTTGCACATTAGAGTTTGGCGTTCACTTCTCTCCATAGAAAATGAGACATTTCCTCCACCACAATGCAGTTTTTCTTATAAGATCAAATGTTGGAGATCACTTTGAGCAAAATACCCTTTTGACCTCAAAGATTGGAGGACTTCTTCTCTCAGCCACATCATCATCAGGCAGCTTTTTCTTTTCACAAGAAGTTCTGTTTCACAAGAAGGAAATAGGAAATCATTGAAACTTATCTATGTCCTCTACAAACACTACAGCTTTTGAGTAACTTACAGTTTACCGTAAAGTTATGTGTGAGGACATCTGCTGTCTTCACCTGCAAGGCATGCCATACTTCTTGTTTTGATAGTAGCACTTTAATTTTACTTTGAAGGAGACCCCATGGCCCTTGTTGGACACTGCAATCAGGATACTGCAGACCTGCACTTCGCCTCCATCTTGATATGCCATCTCCATTATTTTTATGTGAAAATCAGAATCTACTTTTAATATTTACAGTCATACACACTACATGGCATGTTTCTCTTATCAGTATTATGAATAATATAATCATGACCTCAGTGGGTGACAAGTAGTCTTCTTGACAATTTACCCCTCTGCAAACTGATACAATTAGTGCTTTTCTTGGAGATACAACGCTTCCAGGGAGAGGAAGAGAGGTTTTACCTTTGAAACTGTTCTCATTATGTACCCAGAAATAATGTTTTAATTCTGTGGGATAATCTTCACAGCAAAATTCATAAAGCATGTAATGTTTCAACTCTGTGGGATTCTCTTTACAACAAAATTTACATCCTGCAATTAAGATAATGTTTCTATTCTTGCATAGATAGGCTTTTGAAAAATTTGCACTCTGACAGTTTGAGGCCCATACTGAGAAAATTAAGCAGGCAAAGTTTCTTTCAAACACTGTCTTATTAAACCTTGTTCCTTATTAAACCAGAAGGCTGTTTTTTTTTTTTTTTTTTTTTTTTTTTTTTTTTAAATAAGGAATGGATTGAGACATCTAACACAAGTCAGCCAGAGGAGGGAAGGAGCCGGGATTGCACACAGCAGCCCCGGACTATTTGGTCACCAGATGCTAATGTAGCACTTTTCTGTACTTTGTATTATGCTTAGCACTAAAGGTTCAATTCAGGAACAGACAGTGCTGCTCTTGAAGGCGGTTAAAAAAATTATCCAGACACTTACTAAAAATAGGCAATCAGGTTTTATTCAAAAGAAATCTATGGAGGCCTGGAATCTCGTAGTGGACGAAAGAAATTGTACTCAACTACAAAGCCCACAAAGACAAATGAGAAATTACAACCAAGCTGGGTGGGGAGAGAAGATGAAAAATTGGTAGGAGGAAGCATCAACATGGTAGATGTTGTGTTTTAGGTCAAAACAACCATGAACACCTGTGTGTTCAGGAAGGGAGCTTTTAGAAGGTGATGGATTGTAGGGGTGCTATGCATTTCGGTGTTAACCTACTGATGAGGTTATTTTTCAATGCATTGCTACTAAGTGAGGCCAGACTGGAGGAGCGGGGTCACTGGCGCTCTGACCTAGAAGGGGGCACCTTTTTCCCAGCTTCTCCTTCCTCTCTCTGACTAGGCTGATGCAGGCTGAGCAGCTTTCCCCCGACACACACTTCCACTATGCGCTTGTTGACAGGGAGCCAGCCAACCAGCTGATACCAGAAGGGAAAACGAACTTCTCTACCTTCAGTGATCTTGTTTCAGCACCCGAAAAGAGACTAAATAGAATGTTCACGCCAGAAATGAAGCCATTGCTGTGACTACACTGCAATGAAGCCCATTGAGTGGTTTGTGAAAGGAGTTTGGAAAAGTGTTTGGGGATGTGAACGAGGGAAAGCCTGAAATGCTGTAAGGATAGTTTGATGGGAAAGTCTGGTAGGAGCTCAAAGACCAGAATGCTGATAGAAATAATTTCAGCAAGTGACTCGTGACACATGAGATTTGAGATAGGAACAACTACTATACTGGGAAATGAACTAGAGACTGAGTGTGTCATACCCTTACAAAAAACTTGCCCGTCATTTCAAGTAGGCCCTTTCAAGCAGGGAGGCTGCACTGAGCCAAAGCTGGGGGACAGAAAGCTGCAGTTTATGGGATATCAATATCCTGGTGCCTTTGCCAGGCAGCTCCGTGACAATGTCAGGTCTCCCTCCTTTCACATGAATTCAGTGTGCTCCATGACTGGTCCTTATCTCTTTGCATAGATTAGTTATCAAACTATTCTGCTTCGGCTTTTGCACTCAAAATGGAGAAGAAAACTGCTCTTTTAGAAAGTGGACTCATTCATGACAAACTATAGTCTGGAAGTTACTGCTCTGTACAGTATGGAGAAACTCACAGCAAGGCACAATCTGCCCCATTCAGTTCACTTCTTGATATTCTGTGACTCTTCAGTAAGAGAAATCAGACATTATTCTTTTTACATGATGCTTAAGGAGTAAGTTTTAAGCAAGTAGAATCTGAGTAAATTTGTTACCTCTAAGAGCAATGTTTCTTTCAGATAAAATAAAATTGTGCTTGTTAGGGTACGTACTCCCTTCAGTCTTGACCCAGCTCAGACAGTTCAAGACAGTTCCCTTCATATGATGATCTCTTCATGGAGCGTGAGTTTTGAAGTGCTCACCACTTCAAAATTTCAGCCTACTCTTGCCCTACTTTCCTTATAAAGTAGACTCCAACCAAGAGAATTCTGATGGCAGGTAAGGCAAAGCTCAGCTGTTTGGGACTGGCATTTTTGGTCTCTGGTTTTCAAGGCTTATTATTTTCTAGTTATGTCTTATTTTTGCAAAAAGAATATGTAGGTTTAGTTGTCATGTTTGTGAGGTAATAATCTGTGGCTGGGGTAATACTTTCAAATATATAGGTTGATAATGACCACTGTTATATCATTTCTTTATTATTTATTATTGAAATATATAGAGGCTCACCCAGGGCTATGAATATTGAATATTTGTGGTATTCCTGTGATGATGCTAAATAGTACACAGAGAGAAATGTTTTGATTCTAATCATCCAGAAGGACTGTGTGGATGTGTCTGAGCTATTGCATCTTAATTAAATTTTTCTGTGGGGAAATGCATACTTTGTATATATAGTCCTGACCTGATCCCCAATCTCTCAAATGAATGATGTGCGGCAAAGGCTTAAATAAATGAGACAAGTGGTATGATTTTAGGGCTCCAGGAGTTTCAAAACCCTTTAGCCAAGTTCTAGACTCTGAGAGTTAAGACAAAGACTTCTCTGGGCAGCCTATATTTATTAGGTGCGAACAAAGAGTAGGGAAACTGAGGAAAGCATGGGAAATGAGCAGGACCTTGGGAGTCACTTCAAAGACTTCTCCAAGTAGTAAATTATGCCAATTTAGGAGAACTGTCTTATCTCCATGATGGCATTTATAGTAGGAGAGAGACTGCAGGAGTGAAATGCCTGTAGCTGCAGTCTCTTTAATTGTGGTTGGAGCCAGATTGTCCACAGCTGTGGCATTATCTTGCCCTTTGAGGTATCTCAGGCCTCACAGGCCACTACAGGCCTCAGCCAGGACCAGTGATTCGTAGAGGTTCACTTACTATGAATCAGCTACCGTCTCCAGGCAAGGGGCCTAGGCCTAGGATAGACTCACAGATAAACATAGAAAGCCAATTAGTTAATTTTAAATCCTGCTCATAGAGTCCCTTCATAGTGGTCTCCAACATTTATATATATAGTAGGGTTTCTGCTTTCCATTTCATTTTTCTTTTGGTTGTGAAGGCCAATCTGTCCATAAACCAGTGTCAGGATCTATATCTTGTTGTCTTCTGGGTGCCTCATGTGCTCATGGTTGGGACTGTAGGGAGGTGAGTGGATTAGCAGAGAGCATAGCTGACTTGCTATTAGAAGATGCAGTCTGGTAAGAAGAGAGAGGTCACAGTGTGCACAGCCTGGGAAGGTACATCTCCTTCCCAAGTCTTCTATTTTCTTTCTCTGCTTGTCATCTGCTAGACAGTGAGCAACTCTCCTCTGCTATGCCCCTAACTTGCCTCTTTGCCATGCATCTTGCCTTAGAGCTGGCTAAGACAAAGTAAACTTTCCCTTATTTAACTTTTTTGTGTTTGGTCCTTCATCCAAGCACTGACAAACAGTGGCTAAGGCCAATTTCTGTACCAGGAGTTGGGTCATACTCTAACCATACGTGATGTGGTTTATATGGTTTTGGAACTGAATCACAGAGTTTGGAAATGTTTAGAGATGCTGGATAGAAAAGCCCTGGAATGTCGTGAACAGAGCTTGGTGGGAGAAAATGGTTAGAGCTCAGAAGACCAGAATATGGATACATATGGAGATGTTAAAAATCAGACTCAGGGGATTTCAGCTGAGAACAAAAACTCCTTTGGCAGTTGGAATTTAAGCCATCTGTGTGAGGCTCTGACAGGAAATTTATCTATATTTTGCTCATGTTCTGAGACTGGGGAAAACTGAGAATAAGGGACATAGACTAATTACTTTGGTGGTGGAAATTTCAAGACAGCCAAGCATTCTTGCTGTGGTATGAGTACTGTTAGGAGATATCAACCAGTTTTATATTGGAAATCAAGATCAAATGGCTCAATGGAATGATTTTGAGTTTTGAATTTATCTAAAGAAGAAACTTCCTTCAGAAAAGTTGGCCTATAAAGAGGAGAGCTTGCTTATTAAAAACATTAGCATTAAAAAGGAGACATGTACTTTATAACAGCACAATAGGTAAAATGGCAGAAGGGCACGTGAGGGATCAAGGCCACACCCTTGATAGACTCAAAGTTGTAAAATCTAAGACTTACTTGAGAAGAGAGTCCCAGATCGATGGCCTGAAGAATTTGTTCCCTGGGGTTTGGTTCATAGCACTTACAAATCATGAATTTATAAACCTCTGCATCCATGCACTTACAGACCTCTACAGCCATGATACAAGGAAGCCTGGTTACTGCTTAAGGTGGTAGCAGCCCTTGGCACTGTCTAGGTGGAACTTGTTTTACAAACACATGAAGTGCAAGAATAGTGGGATCAGGAAGGCTTCTACCCAGATTTGTGCCTTACCTCTCCATGTTTCTTGTCTTCCATGCCATGAGCAAATCTCTTCCATCATGCTCATCTAGCATGCTCTGTTAATAGATCCAGCTGACTGTGGACTAAAATACGAGACAAAAATAAACTCCTCCTCTTTTAAATTGTTGGGGTGGAGTATTCATCCCAGTGGTGAAAAAGATAGATGACACCAGGCATTATGAAGCTTAACTGAACAAACAGGAACTCATTTCCCTATGTTAGAATGGATTGGCTCTGCCTTTGGACCAAACTCCAGCAAGTCAATGTTAATCTTATATAACTCCTATATGAAGAGCTTTGGCTGACCCCAAACCCTTCTTTTTATGTACTGTTTCCATATAACAAGGTTTTGATCAAGTTGAATGCTTGACAACTCTGGGACAGAACTTTAATCAGTGGAGCAAAGGTGTGATGCATCTGGATTATAATAGGTCTTTCAACAGTCTGAAGTTCTGTATCTTTTAGCACCTGATAAGCTAGACAAATATATTTAAAAACTTTTTTAGGTTTTACTATGGTATTTAGTGTATATACTACTGAAGTAACCAAGTAATTCTTCTAGCCTCTGTGCTGCTTGTTTAGAGGTACGGATCCTTTCTGCCATAATTGTGCCTGTCACTGCTTTTGGTGTATGTCTACCATTTTTGAACAAGTAACTCCTAAAAATTTAAAAGTGATTTCTGGCCTTGTTATTTTTCCTCATTAATTATCCACTTCTGCTTCTAATTTCTCCTATTACTTGTTTTACTTTTTCTCCTGATTCTTATTTAAAATTACTTATCACTATTATACCATCTATATATAAAATTAATTAGTCATAATTTGCCTGATTAATTGTAATGATAGTACTGAATGTACCCTTGCTGGGTTTTAAGAAGCCATGTGGAAGTCATAAATTGATATTGTTTGCCTTCACAGATAAATGTCATATATACTTGGATTGCTTTATAAGAACTGAAAAAATATATTTGACATTTTTATCATTATTCATTACTTTCCATTGTATTATGTTATTTTATGAATGATTCCTTCTGTATCTGGTAATATATCTTGGGGCTTGGGAGATACCTTGTTCTAAAATTTACTGTTATACTAAACCTATTGTGTTTAAAAGCTATTTATACTGAGGGGCTATTAAAATTATTAGGCCTGAGCCTGTTTAGCTGCCGCGCCTGGACATAGGTCTGCAGAGGAGGAGCTGGGCAGATCTGGGGTGCCCTCACCGGCCTCTCTGCGTGTCTGGAGGACTCTGGATATCTCCGCCCAGACTGCTGGAGTTCCCCCAGGCTTCCAGGTGCAGTAAAGGGGCGAGGCGGGTTTGAGGCTATCACATCAGCCTCCCCATTCCGGCTCCACTTGGAGACCTGCTGAGCTGCCAACGGATGGGCGGGCCCACAATATCAGCCTAGCCCAGCCTGTTTAGCTGCCGCGCCTGGACATAGGTCTGCAGAGGAGGAGCTGGGCAGATCTGGGGTGCCCTCACCGGCCTCTCTGCGTGTCTGGAGGACTCTGGATATCTCCGCCCAGACTGCTGGAGTTCCCCCAGGCTTCCAGGTGCAGTAAAGGGGCGAGGTGGGTTTGAGGCTATCACATCAGCCTCCCCATTCCGGCTCCACTTGGAGACCTGCTGAGCTGCCGACGGATGGGCGGGCCCACACTATCAGCCTAGCCCAGCCTGTTTAGCTGCCGCGCCTGGACATAGGTCTGCAGAGGAGGAGCTGGGCAGATCTGGGGTGCCCTCACCGGCCTCTCTGCGTATCTGGAGGACTCTGGATATCTCTGCAACCAGGGAGGGTCCACAGGTTCCTGAAGCACTACGGCCTGTGGTGAGTACCCTAACCCGGCTGCGATTGAAGAACTGTGGAGCTTCCAAGGGGCAGGTGGGCGCACAGTGTCCCTGAGGCCCAGCTTGTCTGGAACTGCGGAGTTCTGAGCAGGCAGAGGAGAGCCACTAGTTCTGTAGGCCCAAAGGCTTGGGGTAGCGTGGTGCCAGAGTCTCAGTAGCTCCAAACATAGAAGGGGATTTTCAACAGATCCTGAGGAAGCTTTCAAATAACACTTGAAACACAGAAATATAGGAAAATGACAAAACGAAAGACTAAATTACAACCTCAAACCTCCAGCCCATCTCAAGAAACCCTAGGAGCGATGTATATAGAAGAAAATATATCCCATCCACCTCATATATCGGACACAATAGCCACTGAAATTGACAAGCAACTCCAGGAAGCTTTAAAGAAATTCAAACTCGAAATAATCTCCCAGATAAAAGAAGAAATGATAAAAGAAATGAAAGAGATTCTAAATATATCTAAAGAAAACACAGATAAAAAATTGGAGGAACTAAACAAAAAGATAGAATCCCTAGACGAGCAATATAAGAAACAAACAGAATACATAATGCAGATGCACAGAGATATACAGGAAATAAAAAACTCCACTGAAAGTTGTAAAAACCGCCTTAATGAAAGTGAAGATAGAATTTCAGACCTTGAAGACAGGATTGCAGCTAGTGAACAGGAAAGGAAAGATCTTTTGAAAATAACAAGGAATCAGGAAACAACAATTCAACAACTGCAGGACGATGCAAAGAAGAATAACATAAGAATGATAGGGATTAATGAAAGAGAGGGAGACAACATGAAGGATGTCAGGAGGATATTTAGAGAAGTAATAGCTGAAAATTTCCCAAGCATGAGATCAGAAACTGACATCAGAATCAGTGAAGCATATAGAACTCCAAACAGTCATAACCAAAATAAAACTACACCCAGACATATAATAATCACCATCCCAGAAATCCAACACAAGAATAGATTATTAAAAGCTGTCAGAGAGAAAAGACAGATCACTTATAAAGGAAAACCTATCAGAATCACAGCAGACTTCTCAGCACAAACAATAAAGTCAAGAAGAGCATGGAGTGAAGTATTCCAGATCCTAAAGCAAAACGATTTCCAACCGAGACTGATATATCCTGCAAAACTATCATTCAAAATAGATGGTGCAATACGATACTTCCATGACAAAGAACAGCTGAAGAACTTCATGAACACCAAACCAATCCTGCAAAAAATATTGAAAGACAGTTTAGATACACAAAGGAAAAAACCACTAAGCAAAGCAAATAATTAAACAGAACAGAAAGATAAAGATGCAACAGCAGAGAGATAACATTCCTACAATTAACCAGCATTTAACAGTAATAACCATTAATGTAAATGGTCTCAATGCACCAATTAAAAGAAACAGACTAGCAGAATGGATCAAGAAACAAAATCCAACCATATGCTGTTTACAGGAAACCCATCTAACCCAGAAGGATACTCACAGACTGAAAGTCAAAGGATGGAAAACAATTCTCCATGCAGCAGGAATCCAAAAAAAGGCAGGAGTAGCCATTCTGTTTGCAGACAACGTGAACTTTAAACCAACAATGACCATAAAGGACAAAGAAGGTCACTACATACTCGTAAGGGGAAAACTCCAAGAGGAAGAGATAACTATCTTAAATATATATGCACCAAACTCCAGAGCACCCAGTTATATAAAACAATTATTAACAGAAATGAAAACTCAAATTATCAGTAACACAATTGTAACAGGAGACCTTAATACACCACTGACACCAAGGGACAGATCAACCAGACAGAAAATGAGCAAAGAAATAACAGAACTGAATCACACCTGTGAACAAATGGGTTTGATAGACATATACAGAATGTTCCACCCAACAACATCAGAATACACATTCTTCTCAGCAGTACATGGATCATTTTCTAAAATAGACCATATATTAGCTCACAGAACATATTTAAGCAAATGCAAAAAAGTTGAAATCATCCCTTGCATATTATCAGATCATAGCGCTCTGAAATTAGAAATTAATGACAAAAGATACTGCAAAAATTCCACAAACACATGGAAACTAAATAACACACTCTTGAGTAATCAGTGGGTCACAGAAGAAATTAAAGAAGAAATTAAACAATACCTAAAAGAAAATGAAAATGCAGATACAACTTACCGGAATCTGTGGGATGCAATGAAAGCCGTTCTGAGAGGAAAATTTATTGCACTGAGTTCCCACATCAGGAAAACAGAACGAATACAAATAAATAACTTGATGCTACACCTCAAACAGCTAGAAAAAGAAGAGCAAGTCAAGCCCAAAGCCAAA
The DNA here is from genome assembly GCF_034190915.1 of Cavia porcellus. Classification (NCBI taxonomy): domain Eukaryota; kingdom Metazoa; phylum Chordata; class Mammalia; order Rodentia; family Caviidae; genus Cavia; species Cavia porcellus. The sequence goes on along the minus strand of NW_026947494.1, from coordinate 72,992,287 downwards.
AGAAGAGAGGAAATTATAAAAATCAGAGCAGAAATCAATGCAATAGAGACTAAGAAAACAATCCAAAGAATCAACGAATCAAAGAGTTGGTTCTTTGAAAGAATAAATAAAATTGATAAGCCCCTAGCCAACCTTATTAAAAAAAGGGAAGAAAAAGCTCAAATTCATGCAATAAGAAATGAAAAAGGAGAAATCACTACAGACCCAATAGAAATACAGAGGATCATCAACACCTATTTCGAAAACCTCTACTCTCAAAAGTTTGATAACACAGAAGAAATAGACAGATTCTTAGAAGCATATGAAGTACCAAAGCTAGATCAAGAGGATATAAAACTGTTGAATAACCCAATCTCTGCTAATGAACTTGAAAATGTAATTAAGGCCTTACCCACCAAGAAAAGCCCAGGCCCAGATGGATTCACTGCAGAATTCTACAAGAAATATAAAGAAGACCTAATGCCGACACTCCTCAAACTATTCAATGAAATTGAAAGGGAAGCAATCCTTCCTAAGTCATTCCTGGAAGCAAACATTACTCTAGTACCAAAACCTGAGAAAGACCCAACTATAAAAGAGAACTATAGACCGATCTCCCTAATGAACACAGATGCAAAAATCCTCAATAAAATATTGGCAAATAGGATCCAGCAAATCATCAAGAAGATTATACACCATGACCAAGTGGGATTCATCCCAGGAATGCAAGGATGGTTCAACATACGCAAATCAATAAATGTAATCCACCATATCAATAAAGCCAAAAATAAGAATCACATGATCATTTCTATAGATGTAGAAAAAGCCTTCGATAAGGTCCAACACTTATTCATGATAAGAACTTTACAGAAAATTGGAATAAATGGTCTTTACCTCAATATAATAAAGGCCATATATGACAAACCAACAGCCAGCATCATACTAAATGGCCAAAAATTGAAAGCCTTTACTTTAAAATCGGGCACAAGACAAGGATGTCCTTTATCACCACTCCTATTTAATATAGTACTGGAAGTACTAGCCAGAGCAATTAGGCAAGAAAGAGAAATAAAAGGGGTAAAGATAGGAAAAGAAGAAGTTAAATTATCATTGTTTGCAGATGACATGATACTCTACATAGAAGACCCCCTAAACTCCATTGAAATACTCTTAGATACAATAAATAAATTCAGTAATGTGGCTGGATACAAAATCAATACTCAGAAATCAATAGCATTCCTATACACAAACAACAAAATTACAGAGAGGGAAATAAGAGAAACTGGACTATTCACATTAGCAAGCAAAAAAATGAAATATTTAGGAATTACTCTTACGAAAGAAGTGAAAGACTTATACAGTGAAAATTATAATACACTGAAAAAGGAAATTGAAGATGATCTCAGAAAATGGAAAGACATCCCTTGCTCATGGATAGGAAGAACAAACATTGTGAAAATGGCCATTCTCCCAAAACTGTTATACAGATTCAATGCAATCCCAATAGAAATTCCATCAACATACCTTATAGATCTAGAGAAATCACTCCTAAATTTCATCTGGAACCAGAAGAGACCCAGAATCGCAAAGGCAATTCTAAGCAGCAAAGACAAAGCAGGAGGCATCACAATCCCTGACTTGAAGTTATACTACAAAGCAACAGTAGTAAAATCAACATGGTATTGGAATCAAAACAGAGCCGAAGATCAGTGGAATAGATTAGAAGATACAACCACAACTACGAACACACTCAACCACCTTATCTTTGATAAAGGAGCCAAGCAGGTTCACTGGAAGAACGACAGTCTCTTTAATAAATGGTGCTGGAAAAACTGGCTCTCCATTTGCCGAAAACTAAAGCTAGACCCATGTCTATCACCATGTACTAAATTAAAATCTAAATGGGTCAAAGATCTGAATATTAAAACAGAAACACTAAATCTATTGGAAGACAAATTAGGTAGAAACCTTGGAGACATAGGAGTAGGTAAAGAATTCATGAACAGGACTCAAACTGCACGGGAAATACTTCCCAGAATCAATAACTGGGACCACTTCTTATTAAAAAGTTTCTGCATGTCAAAAGAAATCTGCAGCATAGTGAAAAGAAAACCCACAAACTGGGAAAAGATTTTAGTGAACTCTCTCTCAGACAAGGGCCTCTTGTCTAAAACATATAAAGAATTAAAGAAACTCAGACCTCCAAAATTCAAAGATCCAATCCAAAAATGGGCATCTGAGATGAATACCCAATTCTCAGATGAAGAAATGCAAATGGCAAATAAATACATGAAAAAATGCTCATCATCATTGGTCATTAGAGAAATGCAAATTAAAACCACACTGAGATACCATCTCACTCCTGAAAGAATGGCCAGGATCAAGAAAACCGACAACAAATGCTGGAGAGGCTGTGGGGAAAAGGGAACTCTCCTGCACTGCTGGTGGGAGTGTAGACTGGTACAGCCTTTGTGGAGATCTGTCTGGAGATTTCTCAAAAAGTTGGGACTGGAAGTCCCATTTATTCCAGCTATTCCACTTCTAGGCATATTCCCAGAAGAACTGAAAGCATCACACCACAGTGATATATGTGCACCTATGTTTATAGCAGCACAATTTGTAATCGCCAGATCATGGAAACAACCCAAGTGTCCATCAACTGAGGAATGGATAAAAAAGTTGTGGTATTTCTATACAATGGAGTATTATTCAGCTATAAAGAAGGATCACATTGAGATATTTATCAATAAATGGGCGCAGCTTGAGACCATACTCATAAGTGAAATAAATCAATCTCGCATGTGTGAATACCGAATAGTTTCGCTAATGTAAGTAATGATTCAAATATATAAAAATATGTGGTAATCATGATTCCCCATTAGGTGGCCTTGGAGCCTTATAAAGTTTTCACTCATTAATTAGAAAGGCTTTATTCTGGGCTTCTTGATTTGAAAAATATTTGAAGCTAGAGTATATGAAGTTTTATCCAAATATTTCAAGGAAAAAGACACTATGGTAACTACTATTAAGTCAGGTTATATGGTGGTGAAGTACTAGGTTGTTGAAACAGTCATGCTGTGACCTCTATTGTTATATTGTTATGTCCTGTTTTATCTCAATCTCCCCCTTATTGTTTTAAAAAAATTAGTCATTTCTTATGTTTGTCTTAATTAAAGAAAAAATTCAAATAATTAGGATATATAAATAATAACTCTTTTTGATTTCCTATTAACTTGTTTTGAAGTCCTGTAGTACTCCCACGATCTTGTTTTGACTGATTAGACTCTGTTCCATTCTATATGGTAGTATCAAGTTTGAAGACATAGGCAACTACTTTGAAGACAATAAGATTCACTAAGATACCCATTCTGGTTTGACTATTGTCTTCTTTGGAAGTCCTGTAATGTTTACAATGCCTAAGTTGTATTGGTCTTGTTCTCTACTGTTTTGTCCAACTTTATAATATCTAATGAGATAGACAATTCTTTTTAAGGAAACAAGGGACAACGTTGATAACCATAGTTGATAAACTTGTACTGTGTTCTACACCATGTGCTATGTCTATCCTTGGTATTGACTGACAGCTTTGTTTTGCCATATTTGACTGTATTCTCCCCCCCCCTCCCCAAAAGTAATAAGCACTAAGGAGTAATGAAATCCAAAGTGTGTGAATTTTGTTGTAAAAAAGAGAGGGGAAGGAAAAAAAAAAGAGCTCTAACGGATATAACAGCAAGTGTGTTTAGGGGTGTTAAATAGCTGACTGTATCAATGTTTGTGGATCATTGAACACAGCTGTTTGCAGTCTACCTGTTTGAATGTCCACCTAGTATTCTTTGATGCTGTGATTCGAGGAACTATTTTCAAGATGATAATATGTAATATACTAACAGGTGATTTCTTACTGTTATGTTTTTTTTGTTTGTTTGTTTGTTTGCTTTGTTTTTGTTTTGTTTTGTTTTGTTTTGTTTTGTAGTTCTGTATTACGTGTACCCTTACACCGCTTTGGTTTGTTTTGTGTTTTTCTCTTTTTCCTCTTAAATAAAAAAAAAAAAAAAAAAAAAATTATTAGGCCTTCCAGAGCTTGGTATTTTTTCCTTAAGTAATCCCATTATATTTTCTTACTTTCTTTATGTCTACCTTTAGTAGTATCATTTTTATATATGCATTGATGTGGGAGTACACAGTGTGATAGGTATTATATGTAGTTTTGCTAATCTAATTTACATAGCTTTATTGGCCATCAATTTTTATGTATTAGGAATATCTTGGCTATACCCTACATGTTTTCTACCTCACACAAGCAATGCATAGTTACTTCTATTGGATTTCTAGTATAGCACAAATTTTTTCCTTTGCTTGGACAGACCCTTTGCCAGCCAATTTTCTGTTTTCATGAGATGGTTACTCCTGTTAACTAGCTTTATAAATTAAGTTATTAAAATCCTCAATTGCCATTATTAATTACATATATAGTCTGTTACCTTCAAGATATAGTAAAGATATTTCTGACCAGGATCCCTTCAGTGTGTTAAGAAAAATTTCATTTTTGTGTTTTTATTTTATTATCTTGCATGTTTCTTTTTTAGTTTGTCAAAGAGTATTAATTCCTTCCATGAAAGTTGTCTCTGTTTTAGGGATGATATTTCTGCAAACCTTGGTATCCAGCTGTTCCTAGGTTTATTACATTCTGTAGTGTTAAATGTAAAAATATAACTTGGTCTCTGGGATTTTGATTTGGGCAAGTTAGTTGAATATTATCCATACCAGTCAATGTTTGAAAAAATTTCAGAATTTTTTGCCTACTGTCTTCTTACTCATCTTAAATCTTCTTTAATGAATTAAATCCTGCCAACTATGCCAACTGTCATGAGTAAACTATGTAAAGTAGGCTAGATACACCTGTGCCTTTATGCAATATCATTATTTACTGAATAATAAGTTACATCATTTGTGATTACTGTTACAAAATACATCAACTTCATCACCTTATCAAGGCAAGTATTCAAGGTTTACTTGGTAGCTAATGAGACAGGTTACCACAGTACTTTTTATTCCAATCTTAATTACTAATACCTATAACACTCAAATCATACATTCAGATCTAAGAAAGGTTTAACAATAGCTGCAGGATTGTAAGAGGAAGAACTGAAATTCAAGGCATAGAGTCGACAGATTGTGTGAGGTCACCGTAGGTGTCTAGATAAGACTACAGGTCAGGTGGAGCTTCTTTGAGGAGATGCCAGATTGTCAAGAGCACAGTTTTTGGAAACCTTTCTCCTGATGGCAGGCATTGTGAGTAAGGTCAAACTGAAGGACAGAGAGCCTGAATTCATGGCCTGCCAACCTCCTCAAGTTTCCACCAAGTGGTTTGATGAGTGTGTTACTGCTCTTCTCTGTCAAGTATCCCTCTTTTTATATAATGCAGGTGATGAAATTGTATCATTGTTAATCTGATGTGTCCAATAAGATCACAGCCCTGACTTTTTCCCAGATATCATGTGTCCATGTGTCCCTCATGTGATCTTATAATTTTACTGTAGCAATTTTGTTAGGCAGATTAATTTATTTACTGGTATATGCCTTATAACTGGGCTGTGCAGCTGGGAGTTGTTTTTGTTGATAATTTTGTTGTATCCTACATGTGGTAGCTATCTATTTGCACAGGAAAGTTACTGAAACATTCTGCTTCAACATTTACACTCAAAATGAAGAAAATTACTTTTTTATAAACTGAAATCACTCAGAGTAAAGCAAAGCTTGAACGTTACTATTCTATACACCATGGAGTAACTTAAAGCAAGGCACAGGCTTGCTTAAGTTAGATATTATTTTCTTTAAGAGACAAATATTTGTTCAGGCTTCCTCTGATTTAAAGTACAAACCACTACCTCCTGATCGCATCAGTTCAAGTGAGTGGACAGTTATGGAGATAGTGGAATCACGGGATCAAAGTTCAGTGTCATTTGCCCTTGGAAGGAAGGGAACAGAAGATCCCTGGGAGGGGTGAAAGCAGCCTGGAGCTGTCTCCTGGCTGATAGTTTTCTTTTCCCCTCCATTCCTTACCATCGAAGGCCCTTACACACCTGGACATACTGATACGGTGTGGCAATCTGAAGCCCTTCCATTTCCTTGGAGTTACCTTTGAAAAAGGTCTTTTCTTTTTGTCCAAAAATTGTAACTTCTGTGATAGGCTTGGAAGAGGCAAACGAATGGACCTGAATATCAAGTTTTAATGGCAGATATTGGCATCATCAATATGGTAATGGTTTTACAGGGATACAGAATGTAGGAATTGTGGCTTCAAAGAGGCTTTCATCTTGAAGGTGTGCAATGGCCTCTTGTGTTAAGGAACGGAGGGGAAAAGAAGACCATCAGCCAGCAGACAACTCCAGAATTCTTGTGCCCCTCACAGTTATCTTCTATTCCCTCCCTTTCAAGGGGAAAGGACAGCAAACTCTGATTTCAGAGAGGATTGGGAGGTCTGGCAGTGTAACTGTGTTACAGGAATTCCTAAAGCTATGAGTTATTTCAGTGGTGTAGCGGAAACTTCAGGAAGTAGAAGATAAAAAGAACATGGAGGGGCTGGGGATTTAGCTCAGCAGCATAAGCGCCTGCCTTGTAAATCAGGCAGTCGTGAGTTCGATCCCCGGTACCGATAAAAAGGAAAAACACACACACATACACACACGCACACACACACACACACACACACACACACACACACACACACACAAGAACATAGAGCATCTCTCAGGAAGAGCTGCAAGGCAGTGAGCCCTGTCTTCCCAATAGAGAGGCAGCAATCAGTAAGGCCATAAAGTGGGGTAACTCAGTCCTTTGAAGTTTACATCTCACTGGAACCAACCCTGGGTGGTGGATGTGGAGCTACAGGTACTAAATGCTTGGCCTGTTAGTTTTGGTCGTCCTTTAGCCCAATTCCTTTGTTTACCATCTTATTCCAGTTTTGGGAGGAATATTTATCCTGTTCCATGTTGGAAGTATTTAACTTTCTTTTGGATTTTAAAAGGTGGTCACCTCTAAGAGTTTTGCTTGATTCAAAGAGACTTTGGACTTGTACTCTTCAGCAATGGTGAAACTGTTATGACTTAGGAGACTCTTATGGATGTACTAAGTATATTTTACATAATAAGGTATGTACGAGTATTTGGGAAACCAGGATCAAAATGTTTTCCAGTTGTAAAATGTCCCACAAAAATCTCTTGTGTTCAGGGGTGGGATCTCAAAGATGATTGGATCATGAATGTTCTAAATTCTTCAGTGGACTGATTCATTAATCAGTTCACAGCTGAATGTGTTGTCCAGAGGTACGATGTCACTGGAGGTGGTGGGTCATGGAGGGTATGACCTGGGAGAGTATATCTTGTCCCTGGCTCTCTCTTCTTTGTTTGCTACCTGGCTACCATGGATGGAAGAGCTTTCTTCTGTGTCTGTCTTGGAGCCAGACAACTTGGATTGGTATCTCTGACACTGGGAGCCAAAATAAACCTCTTCACCCTAAGTTGTATGCATCAGGTATTTTCCTAGTGATAGGAAAGCACACAATAGGAATATTGCTGAAGGAAGACCAGGATGATAAGGTGTTGAGGTTTTCAGATGCAAGGGTGGATGATTTTTCACCAAACTGATTTGGTAGGGCTCTTGTAGTCTACAAAGGCAGAAAGGAAATCTCCAGTTTAGGCCTAGCCATGGTGAAGATTCAGAGGCACCTGACTAAGGCTTCAGTTAAAGACCAAACTTTGTCAAGTTTAATGATATTATACACAAGTGGCTTAAATGGTAAATAAGCAAACTACAAAGTGATACTTTTGTGTAATAATCTGAAGATATTTTAATTGAATTAGCAACTTACATTTATAGAGAAATATTGTAACTTGTAATCTACACACAAAGTATTCACATAATTATATCATAGTGTTATGTCAGTGCATAGAACACATCTTTTGGCCAAATCAATTCTTTGATAATAACTAGAAATGACTCATATAACCGGCATGCGCTTTATAGAATAAAGGTATTGTATATCCCACAATGTATATAAAATGTGATTTTACCAAAAGAATACATTTGTGTATATCAGAAAAATAATTTACATAGCCAGTATCCACAAAAAAGAAAAAATTCTGACCACATAATCAAGACTAAAATATGTCAATGGGATTTGCATTTTCTCAGTGACTCTGTACTGCATATAAACATGCTAAATTTTAGGTGTCAAAGGAGGAAAATTTGTTTATACCCCACTGAAACAGATGGGAGAATTTATGTTAAAAATAAAACTTTCTATAACACAAGAACAAATACCCAATTTTAATCACTTTAAAAGTGAATCAATATGTAGATTTTAATTTTAATTGACAGAATTAAGTAAGTTGGTTACCAGAACCACCAGACAAAATTTGGAGAATGTTTTGCTGACACTTGGTTATATTAGTCGTTTCTAAGGGTTGCTTTACATTTTATCTTATGCTCTCTTGAATTTAATGATAATAATACTGAGTTGATAGGAAAGCAAATTTAGTGAAACTGAGCCATTATGCTTTGCCTTCAGAATCAAATCTTTTCTTTTAAAAATGATGAACCAGTTTTATCAACATGAATAGAAATATGAAAAGATAGTGATTTCTAGTATTCATTAAGTTATTGGAAAAGTTATGATTTGAACATTTTGGGTACATAAATTTACTTTTCAACTGCAACATTTATGAAATAAATAAAATATTGATGAAAAAATTTTCACCTAAACTGAGATGTATGTGCTACACATACAAATTATATACTGGCCTTTAAACATTTTACTTAAAAAACATAAAAATATGTTCTTTGATCATTTTGATTTTGAGTACAGGATGAATGATAATACTCTGGCAACATAATTTTAAAACTAATTTTCACTTTCTTTTTTTCACTTTATATAATGATAGTAATAGAAAATTTGAAATTACATATGTTGCTTGCATGATATTTTCATTGGTAAGATCTTCAGTAGAGTAAAATGCATGAAGCAAGTTAACCATCAACTTTTGGAAAATTTGCAGAAAATGTGTCTTGAAAATAGAAAAATGGAAAACAGGGATGGAAACTAGGAAAGAATGGTATCAGCAAAAAGAAACATTTCAGAGATATGATTAAAATCCAGTGCCATAAGATGTAAGATGAAATGGAAGAAAACAGTTATGGAGCTCCAGCTGGCTGAGAAGGACTTTACTTCGAAGTAGTAGAACCAGCCTGACGTTTGCCTGTGCCAGCGAGGTTTGCTGAGATTCACCAGGCAGGCCTAGTCTAGGGTTTACAAACAAAACTTTAAAAGTACTGAGTTGCTCTATTTAATAAGAGTAGTACTTATGAAACATAAGTGGACACAGCGTGATGGGGCACTGAAGAGCTCCTCAGTAACGAATGACCACATCCCATGTGCAGTGATTTGCTTTACTTTGGTTTAATTCTTCTCACTTATTTCAAAAACAAAACTTTTGAGTAAATGTTGTTGCCCACATACAAACCTGCATGAAGAGAATTTTCAAAAATAATGGCAAAGAAGAACGTGGCAAGGACGTATTATTTCAAGGTAGAACGTCCATGGGCCCTAAAATAATCCTCCACAGAATTAGCAGAGCAGACTCTGGATTGTAGCTCAGGGTTCCTTGCATGGAAAGCTTGAGGAATATTTTATATATTTACTGTTATGGGTTTGTAGAGGTTACTTCGAGGAAATTTAACCTAAATCTCCAAGGGTAACTGCCCCTTCTCTTTCAAAGTTTTATAAAATCTGAAGGGGATCCTTTTGATTAGGCAACAAGAAAGTAGAGACAGCAGGGTTTATACTGTATTAGAATGTTTTGGTTGTAGGAGTAGAGGACGTGGGTATGGTAAACTTACTTGCTTTGGATCTTTTCTGTCAGAGGAAGGAGAGAGATTGTTGTAGTGAGAAACATTTGATTTTATTTTTAGGATAAGAGAGTGGAACATTTTTTTCATACTAAGTAGAACGATAGAAAGCCTATTGTTTCTATACAGCAACTTCACACTGAGAGCATTTTATAAATCCTTCTAATACCAAAGCAGAGGTGGCAGTGATAAAAATGAAAGCAGTTGAAAAGAACTTAGTTTCAAAATCACAGTGTGGTGCTGGCAGAGTTGATACTGGTCAAGAAACTAACAGCTGTTAGCTCTGGACTGTAGCAGAGCATACTTTGCTTCAGGGCCACATGTTTGGTAAGATGGAGATGACTGGGAGCTAGTGCTGAATCGACCAGCTAATCTGAGAGTCTTTCTCTATTTTTCTTGTCTTATTTTTCTTCACATTTTTACAGATGAAATCCAGGGTCATAGGCATGCTGGGAAATGCCCCACTGCCAAGCTATATCCCCAGTCCCTTATTACTTTTTATTTTGGACATTCTTATTAAGTTGACCAGGATGGCCATAAGCTTGTGATACACCTGCCTTAGTCCTCTGAGTTGCTGGAATCACAAGCTATGAAAATAATCCTACCCTTTGATCATTGCTGAACAGGTGCTTACTAATACTTTTTAGACTTTTGATGGTGCCTGTCCCCTACTTTTATTACCTTATTTAGTAAACAAACCAGAAGGCATGCTTAGGTGTTAATTCATAGATGTATAGGGCTAAATCAGGTTAACAAGCTAATCCTACTGGTAATTTATGGGATAGACGTGATTTATAAGGTATAAAGATTAATGAAATTAGGTAGTAGGTAACTTGGAGAAGACAACTGAGGGCAGTACCTTGAATGAAACATAAATGGGTGAATCACTAATGAATAATGGATAGAGAGAAACAGAAATTGGGAGAATATGACAATGACCTTCAGATTTGCAGGAACTCCCACAGGAATGGCTACCATATTGGTAGCCATTGGAAGCATGGGCTTCCATATTCCCTAGACAGAATTATAAAAGCTTGATATACTGATGGCAAAATGTTCTGTATTAGACAAGAACAAAGCTCTCACATTAAAATTATATACCAAAGCAGTATGTGTGTGTGTGTGTGTGTGTGTGTGTGTGTGTGTGTACACAGAAATCTTACAAATATGTTAGTAATGGAGATTGACTTGGGGTCACATAAGAACATATCAGAGGTGGTTATAACAGTTATTTCACTGTGTTCTATCTTTTCCAAACACGTATGTTAAACATTTCTTGCATGTCTCAGCATTCTTTTTCTCTGCTCATGACCAAAGAATCAGCAATGTGATTTGAGAAACATCTACTAAACAACTAGAGTAAACACAAGAATTGAATTTTATTTGTCACACTGAGTTTGGGTGATTTTATTCTACTCATTCCTAGGAAAACATTTCACAATAATTCTAGTTCAATCACACTCAAACTCACCACATAATCTCCTGATTACACAAAAAAGTACTCACACAATTATTCTGCAAATTGATACATTTATAGGAATTCTAGTCATGAACTATATGTTTTATATTAAAACCTGCTGTAATTATGAACTATTATGTAATTTGATTAATTTAAACAGACTTTATTGAATACTTCATATGTGCTGGGTGATGGAGAAACCAAGACAAATGAAAACTAGACAGGTCTATTGAACTCTAACTTGAGTAAGAGTTCCTCTTGTTTAGAAGTTATATGAGTTCACAAAAAGAGTATTTTTGCTTGGGAAGTTTGGCAGCTTTCACTGCAGAAATATGGGCTGAAAGCACCTGGGAAACAGATAGAACTTTAGGAAATGGGGAAAAGACATTGCGTCCAGGAGTCAAAGAAGCAAAGGCCAGAGAAAAAGTCTATGGATGAGACCTTCGGGAAATGGCAATTAAAGCTGGAGCCTTGGCCAACTGGAGGCATTGATGGGATTTTGAAACAATTGGAATGAGATTTAGATATGAGTTCACATGCAACTCAAATTTACTTGCAGTTTTCTGAGCATTGACTTTTCAAGTTAACTTACATCAGTTATATGGAAAATGAATTGCAACAGGAAAATAATAAAAATATATTGATAAGATTATCACAGATATCAAGTCAAGAGGTAAAGGAGGTAGGGGTTAGAGCATTAGAAGCTGACTGAGGCCATAGATTCTGGTTTGAAAAGAATTGTAAGCTGATTTCATGTTGCATTTGAGGGTAAGCGAGAGAGTCATAAAATAGTAAAATTTATTCAATGCCATAGAAAAATTCTCAGTTCTCACCTTTTCCTTTATCATATTTTAAAAATTATTTTCCTTTTAATTTGTAAGCAAATCAGTGCAACCTGATCTGTAATCTTACATCTTCTCCCCGAGTCTTTACCAACCTTCACTTTTGACAAAGAGGGGTGGGGTAGACAAATGAATAATTAAGAATCTCAACTTGAAAGTATAAGCTACAGTCAGGATCACAAAGTGACTAATCTTTATATTTGAATTTATAGGATTGTATTACATTGCCATCAAATCATTCAAACATTCATTAAGAGATGTCTTAGCTACTTTACGCTCATTGCTGGGACAAAATACCAACACTGAGAATTAAGGGAGGGAAGCTTTATTTGGCTCACAGTTTGTGGAGGTTTCGGGTGGGTCCAAGGCAGGGTGGCTCATGGTAGCAGAGTTCATGGTAGCAGAAGACAGCAAAAGCGACAAGAGCAAAAAGGAGGAGGAGAACATAGGGAAGGCCTTTTTCATCCTTTATATTTTATGTAGGCATCACCCAACCTAAGGGCGGGTGTAGCACTCACACCCATGACCCCACCTTGAACCATGAATCAATCATAAATTCTAGAAGCCTACCCCTATAACTACATGAGGTTTGGGGGGACATCCAGTCACAAACCATAACAATAAATAAATACAAATTTGAATGTTCACAAAGGCAGTGAGACCAAGCCCTTATACCAGGAATATCATAATGGCAGATTTATTTTTGTAGTATCTCATTTGCAAAATCTTGTCTCTGTCATCTCATAAGTTTGGACAAGTTTGGAAATGACATTCAATGAGCAAACCTACCCTCGAGTCTGAATGGCTCCTCATTGCCAGTAAACAAATGGGTATATGAAGGGTGCGACCATTTAGAATCAGAAAGGCACAGTCCATTCTTTTAGTTACCTGGACCTTGCATCAGACTCTTTTACAAACAAACAAACAAACAAACAAAACCCCACAGAAACAACCAAACAAAAACTTGGGTAATGTCTTCCTAGCTTAGACCCCAAAGGGAACTATCAAAGTATTCCTACATAGGGTTCAGTGGAATCTTTCTGTAGTGCAAGACTGTAGTGTTTGTAGTGCAGATTGACAGTGAATTAAACAGATAGGTGTCCTGCAAGCCCAAGTTTGCCCAGATATTTCCTAGGATAAAATAAGTTTGATTTCTTTTTTAAAGAATTATGGGTTATTGAAAATCTTGGCAGCTTCTGTTATGGACAGAGTTTTGGAGCTTTGCAACACTTCTCTGGTGCTAATTTTTTCTATGAATGAGTAAACCACCTACCTACCCTTCCTGAGCAGCAGTTTCCTTTGTGATGAAATGATAAATTTGCACCACTGATATCTCAGTTCCTTTCTTGATCCTAATGTTTACAGTTTCTTTCATCACATTCCAAGTTCATGATGCTGTTTCTCATAGCCTTTGCAGGTCCATTGGCTGAACCTCCCCTGTCATTTTCTCTTCCTTCAGCACAGAGAATTGATCTTCCATTTTTCAGAGCTGCTTCCTATCAGCTTTGATTACTTTGGGAAAATACACATTGAAATTAAAGAAGGTAGGGACCAAGACAGAACGATTAATACTGGGTTTGCCTTTTTTCCACATGCAATTAGAAATTTAACACAGTACATGAAACAGCAGTTTGGAGACATTAGGTACATGTAGCCAGAGATTATGATCCCTAAGAGGAACCTCTACAATACTTTGTTTCTTGAAGGTAGGTTTGAGTGTGCTCAGGAAGGGCCATGTTTTGAAGACGTGGTCTCTGTCCCAGTGTGGCGATGTAAGAGGTGGCTGAAACTTTAAGAGGTGGGGCTTAGGCTGTAAGTCTGGTTCCTCTTGAGGTCTGGTTTTCTTTCTTGCTCTGAGAGCTCTCACATGTTTTTCTGCCCCTTGTGATGGCATTTGCTATGGGGTCATCTCTAGAGCTGTGCTGAAGTTGAGACCATACTCTTGAGTCTCTGTAACTGTGAACTAAATAAATATTTTTTTATTTATAAAGTACTAGGTCTCAAATATTTTCCTACAATAACAAAAACAGAATGATGAATACACCTGACTTCTCCAGACAAAATTTCTAAAGTAACGCAAGAAAGGAGAATTCAAGCAAAGCTTGGAGATCTCAGGATATTCAGGAGGCAGACATTAGAATTCCAGGATTCTGAGGGGGTTGAAATTTGCATTACAGAGAAAGTTCACAGAAAAAAAAAATGCATGGGACCTCTTGATTCTGTTGTTAAATAAAAACATGGCATTCTATAGAGCTGCACAAAGGATTAGGCCTCAGTTTTGTGCTAAATTAAAACCTGCCAGATCATCCTTGCAAAGTTTAAAAAGAAGCCTAAAAGCAATCAAACTACCCCTGCAAACAAAGCGACACTCACAACAGTGAACAGATAATGTGTGTCACTCCACAAGCAGTACTAGGTATGTCACAATTTTTAAAAAGTGATAAAAAATAAATCATAGAAAGAGACTCAGAAATGACATAATAATGGAATAATAGGACCTTAAATGGTTGAGAACACACTCAAACTTTAAAAATAATCAATATAATAAAAAATGGAAAGTGAAGAAAATATAATTTATAGATATCAAAAAGCAATGTTTAACAAAAAAATTCACAGGGAAAGACATCACAAAAGAAAATCAATAAATTAAAAAATAGCCAATAAAAACTATTCAAAAAGGCTGAAAAAAAGAACACAGATTCATTAACATGTAGGATATTAGCAAATATTCTAATGTACATGCAGTTATAGTCACAAGAGAAACAGGAATGACAGATAAAAGTGTAGATATAATGGGCACAAACATTCAAACATTGCTAAATCTGACAAAAATCCACCAACCAGAAAGCTCAAGTATAGAAGATATTAAAAAAAATGACTCTGGGGTGCATCTTAATCAACCTGAAATTCCATATTCCCGGCCGTATTCTTAAGATGACAGTGAAATTGGTATCTTTTTCAACAAAAAGAAAGAGGAAGTTTTTGTTTTCCAGAAAACTTGATTACAAAAGTTTTTATAAGAAAGTTTTGGAACTGAAAAATAAACTTTATAAAATGGAAAGTTTAATTTACATAAAAGAGCGAAGAGTGTCAGTAGTAGTCAATAGATAGGTAAACATAAAAGAATATTTTAACTTCTGTTTAATTCTTAAAATAATCATTTAAAGAAAAACTGATGATTTTTTTGTTTTTTTGAAGCGAGGTTCAGGGCCTTGAACTCAGGGCGATCCTCCTGCCTCAGCCTCCTGATTGCACCACCATGCCTGGCTAACTGATGATTTAGTAAAGCATTTCTGACATGTTGAAGAATAATATAATCACAATGACAACACAAAAGAAGGGGAGGAGTATAAGAAAGCCTACTCTTGTATGTTGCTTACAGTGTACAGAAAGTGGTATAATGTTGTTTTAATGGAGATAGTGATGAGTTAAAGTGTTCACATTTTACACTTTACAGTAAGTCATGGAAAATACACAATGGATCACAGCCAGTGAGCCAATACTGGAGATGAAATGCTAAATTGTAAAAACTACTAAGTTGACTCAGAAATAGCAAGAAGAGAGCAATAGAGGAATAAAACCCATGAGGTCAATATGGAATAAATGACATGATGTAGGTTTAAAACCAATCCAATTAATAGTTCCACTGAATAAAAGTGTTTTAAACCCTCTAATGAGCACTAATAAACTGAATGAAAAGAAAAAACTGGCTATATACTACCTCTAAGAAATACTTTAAAGAAGCAATACACTGAAAAAAGGTAAAAAGCACATATAACATTTAAATGTTTATTATGAGAAAATTGAGGGACTGTATTAATTTGATGCAAAATGGAACCAAGGACAACAGATATTAGCCAGGATCAACAAAGATATTTCATAATGCTAAGAGTCTATCGCTTAGAACAGATATAATAATTTTTAACGTACATCACTGAAATCAAGACTTAATACACTTAGAACTGTGAGAACTGCTAGGTAAATCCATAAGAGAAGAGAAAGATTGCAAGATCCTCTGCCACTAGCAGAGTAAATAGAAAAAAGTTAATAAACACTCTGAAGGTTTGAACAATGCTCCTAGCCAGCTGGGCCTTACTGACATTTACAAACTGTTCCTCCTAGTAAGGCAGGTAACACACTATTTATCAGTGTATTTGAACCATTAAACAATACAGGCCATTTGTTGAACCATAAAGCAAACCAAAAAAGAAAAATTCAACAAATTTCAGAAGCATGAAAACATTCAGAGAATATATGCTTAGATCACAACAGAATCAAAATAGAAATTTGAAAAAAAATTTAAGAACTCCTTAAATATTTAAGAAATAGTATTTGTCTTAACCTATCGGTCACAAAAGAGGTTAGACAATATTTTGAACTGAATGATAGATAATTAAGAAGAAAGGCATACCTAATTTATGTGATGAAACTAAAGCAAAAGATTTATGATTTTGAATGATTGTGTTAAAAAAGACAACGTGTCTGAAATGAGTGTCTCCATATACTTGGAGGCAAAGAAGAGCAATTTAAACCCAAAGAAAGAGAAGACAGCAAATAAAGGAAATCAGAGTAATAGAAAAAGGACATACATTAAAGAATATCAGTGAAAAAAGATTGGATCTTTTAAAAGATCAATAAAAGTGATAAATTTCCAGTTATAATAATAAAAAAGAAAGGAGGTATAAGCTATCAATATAAAAACCCTAAAAAGGTATAAAGATTGATACTGGAAATATTAAAATGATGATACGGTTACGATGAGCTATTTTATGTCCATAAATTAACTTGATGGAATAAGGAAATTCTCCAAAGGTTCAAATAGCTAAAATCAGAAAAGAAGCTGCCATCTGAGTCACCTTATACGGACTGCAGAGTGAGCTCAGGTGCAGAAGACTGCTCGGAATGCTCGCACTCCTCAAAAACGGCTTTTATAAGCAAAAACCCATCCTGGATGTTTTACTTACTAAGGCCAGGATTACGAGGAAAGCAAAGCTAATCAAGATCCCAACTGCAGCCTAAAGATGTGAAAGTCTTTACAAAATGTAAAAATCTCTAACAAAATTGAGTCCAGTAATAAGTGGAGTTTTCTCTGGAAAATAAAGCTGGTTTAATATTTGGAAATCAGTCAGTGTAACATCAAAAAGTGGACAATATATGAACATTTCAGTACAAACAAATTGAAGTATCACTGAATATCAGGATCTACTCATCACAATTAATGTGACTAGAAAGGCAAAGGCAAATGTTGGCAAGAAAGTGGAGAAACTGGAGCCCTCACATTGGAGGCAACGTCTAAGTGACAAGTGAAAACTAGCCTATTTGTATAAAACTGAATGTCTGCAACTGAATAAATGATCTTTTAGAAGTTTACATTTGTGTGAGAGAAATGAAAACAGGTCTGCAGAGAATTTGTGTTGAATATTCCATAGCTTCAACTGGAAATAATTCAAAAGTCTATCAAACTGTAGTAGTTTAGTTAGAGCAGTAGATTTACTACAAGAGTCCCATAAAGGAAATAGCTCACCATTGAAACTAACTCAAGCAGCTGGTTAAGTTTAGAGATGCAAAGGGAAACACAAGAAGAAGAATAAAAGCTATCACAAAAAGGGAAGATAAGGACCTTTCTTCCCAGGAAGAAGTGCACTGAGCTGATGGACAGTTTATCCCTACCCCTAGACATGGCCTGGGCTTGGAGAAAACATTAGAAACACAAGATAAACATTTTCTTTTTTGACTCTGCTGAACCTGTTTCCTTTGGAACAAGTCCCCGTGAACTCTTTCTATCTTATAAGACCAAGACAACACATGTTGGAATTCTTTCCCCATTTAATCTCTATCACCAAGAACTTTTTTTCTTACTATTATTTCTAATAAACACGCCTCTAAATTTCTCCTTTTGTTCTTTGGTTCCTTTTGTTTTTCAATTTTAGGAGGCAAAGAATCCAGGCTTCTATAATTATTAACTGTTTTACAATAAAAATTAATGACAAAAATGTATGGAATCAATGACACAATACTATACATCAATGAAATATAATGAGCAATCTGTATCCATACACACAAAAATTTTTAAACATATCTTCAAAAGTTAGTTGAGTAGTTAAAAAGAAGACAGACTCAAATGTACATATCATATAGTTCTATTTACATACTATTTTAGAATGGACAACATTAATCCATTTTCACCAAACACTAATGAAAGGGTGCCTGGCAGTGGTAGTTGGGCAGAAAGTGAACGTGTGTTACATGGGAAAGTTTTAACCCTAAATCTTGAATTTGACTGGAGATACATAGGTATGTGCCATGCAACAGTTAAAAGCATGTTACTATAAATTTAAAATGGGTGTCGTACAGTAATACAACTGATTTTAAAAGTTAAAATAGAGAAGAAAAGAGTTGACTAATTTAATTGAGGGGCTCCTGTTCTAGAATTTTCTGAGGAAATAAGAACTCAATTTACTTTTTCTTTCTTTTTTTTTTTTTTACCGCATTGCAGTCACCACACATATAAATACAGAAACTTCTAGAAAGTGACTTGGAGGATTACTAAATACAAATTTTACAAGGTCATCAGCAGAGTCATTCCTTGTGATTCTCCGTTTTCTCTGTTAATCTTCATCTCCTTTGAGATTCTGAAGGCTAAATTTCACTTGAATTAGTTGCCTGTGTTGCTCTGAAATGATAGCAGAGAAGGGAAACAGGGAAAATATTCCAGGGGGAAATCTGCAGGATGAAAACTTTTGCTTTTATAAAAATGGTAGGTATTGTCAACATTTTTAAACCTAGGTAAAATACGAGAATAATGTTATTCATCATACTTTGATCATCAGACCATCGTACTGACTGACAGGATGGAAAAGTATGCTGTATTCATGCAAACTTTTACTGCTGTGTGTCATGCATTATGCTGGATATAGCAACACAGGCGTTTCTAGGTGAAGGTAGCCATTAGTCATAACACATACAATGCACATCGTATTTTACGACATGGTTTTGTGCTAAACAGCATATTGCAGATAAATTTCTACGTCATTTACACTTCTGTTCAATAGTTTTAAATACTTCCATGGCATCTATCATATATGGTCCTACCACCTCTCTTCTATCACCCAGTTTTTTAAATTCACTATTTAGGTAATACTCCGTTCCCTCCTACTTTTGCTTTTATCAATAATAATATGAATATAAAAATATTGCAAAATCTTTGTACCTGTTAAAACAGGTATAAATAATTACAATTATGAGACATTCTAAGAAATGAAATTGGCTAAAAAATAGACATTCTGTATAATTTGTTGTAATTGTTAATTCATAATTTTATGTGATAGATTTTTATTAATCTAGAATGTTTATTTGATTTAGTTACCAGTATTTTTACACAATGTGAAGAAGGAAATCACTTAACTGTGTTTACTGAGATTTAGCCTCCCTTCTCCCTCCAAACTTGATTCTTTCAACACATTTCTCGTTCAGGGATTGAAGGGCAAAGTTACAGTTTACTCTAGCTTGGAATTTTTCACTGTTTAAATTTTAAAACATCTACCATTCTACTAACTGGCCCAAGTAATCAAATACATAATCCAGAATGTTTCATGAGAAATTAATTTTAACATGAGTTCCTTGGTTGTTTTAATCAATCTCATTCCCTGTAAGCGAATCTGGGGGTTAAAAATGCAAAATAAAACAAACAAAACCAAGAGCTTGGACTTGCTGTGACTCCGAATTCTAATACTGGCTATCCTTACTTTGATGTGTCTGTGGCAGGCATTTCTAAGCTAAATCTGGAGGTTTCTCATTCCATCTATGTAATTCCGTTCCGCATTAAGGGGACAGGGCACAAAGGTGAGCTATCAGCTAATGAACTGACAACAACAGAAGCAGTAGTTTACTAGCCAGCATTTACAAAGGTTCTTTCTGTATTGATTCCAGCAAATAAAGCTATAAAGTACTTTGTAGCTCAAGCATTCTAACTCACTGAAGAAAAGCAGAAATACCACAAAGAGAATGTTTTCCTCTCTGCTTCTTTAGGTAATTTAGTTTGAGATTGATTGTGATGTGAAAACTTCACATCACAACTTCTGCCTTTAAAAACATTTTAGTGCTGTTTTTAAAAGAATTTCAGCCTGTAAAAGGCATTTTGAGGATTGCAATATGTTTAGAATTCTTTATTCATTGCCAGAAACTCATCGAAGCTGGTGGTGGGATTCATCTTCTAAAATCCTGTGTGTTAAAGATTTTCTGCATAATAAGTTTCTATGTCCACCCTCATAGTTCCCACCAGTGTTTATTGTAAAATACATTTTATAGAAAATAATTAAAACCTACAAAAATCCTTTTACTTTGGGACAGTTTTAGGGGGTGATTGACAAGGTTTCAGGATACCACAGCGTTTCAGCATAAGTTAGTCAAGTGCCAGCAGGCCACATCGGCAGCCCAAGAGTCTTGTATTTTGATAATGGTAATCTATGCACAGCAGAAAAACAGTAAAGAATTGTGGAAAAAATATAACTTTTTAGAAAAATACAGTTTAACCTCATATACTATAATATTCCTCCTATGTTTGCTCTTCCTCAACTTACTGATGTTTGGTGATAATAATTTCAACAGTAATAATTTCTTCATTAAAACTCTTATAATTAAAAGTATTTTAAGATCCACTTCTCTCCTAGCTTTGAATGATTACTTTCTGCTGTAGAATATATGTATTTATACGTGGAGGGAACTTTGGTTATGTCAATATTAGAGCGGGTGTGATATACAAGGAAATTGAAAGATTGCATTACTGGATTTTGGGATCTCACAGAATTTTGCAGAGATTCTTTTCAGGCTCATGCTGATCTGAAGAACTGGACAAGACTTATGAAAAGGTAGCAAGCATTTATATTCATTAAAGATAATAAACAACTATTCTCTGCAGAGTGAGATTCTCTGCAGGCCATTAATAGAGCTTACAGTGGACACAAGGTTAATGGTTGGGGGTCTTTCGTGGCTCTGGTTCTTAAGCTTGAAGTTGGATGTGGGCAGTCCTGCCCCAAGCCTGCACGATTTCATGCCAGATGTAAGAAACTGGAACAGTACTTTCTGACTGGTCCCAGGTACAGGGATTACAGCCTGGGAACTATATTTTGGGTCTTTCTGATTGGCCCCAGGTACAGGGACTACAGCCTGGGAACCATATTCTGGGTCTCTGTGACTGACAGATCATATCCACTTTCTCAGCCAGTTTGCACCACTTCAGCTGAATCCTTTTCATTCAGTGTAATAAATTAGGAGGCTGAACAATTCAAAGTCTTTAAACAATTTAATTTCCTGTCTCACCACTTTAAAATAAATGAATACTGACATTGGTCTGTTACATATTCTAGGTAGCACTGACTACGGGCTAAATTTTAAATCTTATCTCCCACGGCAGATGGTTCAGCTAGGAAGCTTTGGTTTCAAGTAAAAGGAAACTGAATTAAAAGTGGCTATAGAATTATAGAAGACCTAAATAGGGATAGTAATGTAGCCTATAATGTTAAAACTGCATTAAATGAACATTTTATTTTCATTAGGACTGTTTACTGATTTCCTGATATTTGATATGTCTTTAATTGATGCAAGCTATATCAATCATCTGAGAATAAAATTTTGGAAGTGAATTGTCACCTTTCTTATATGCTCTCGTAAGTTGAGATTTTTATGTGATGTGGTCGTGTATTATGCATTTTTATATTCCCAGACACTGGCATAGAGCTACTGTGTATACATGTGAAATAAATATTTCATTGAAAGTACTTAATCAAAAAGATGACTCCTCTGCTACTAATCAATATAAAGAAACTTAACACCTGTACCTTGTCTGCAGGTTTAGCACCTGTGAATTCAACAAATCATAGGTTGAAAATATTTGAGGAGAACCATGTCAGTGCTGTACTGTACATATATAGAAGTTTCCTGGTCAGTATTCCCTAAACATTACAGAAATTTGACAGCAGTCAGGGCAGATCAAGCCCCTGACCCTGCCTTGTGCACTTAACCTGTTATATGGTTATATGACTTTGATCACCAACTATTTACATGGTATTAGGCATTATAAGTATCTTAGAAACAAGCACCTTAGAAATAATTTAAGTAATGAGAGGATGTGTATAAGTTATGAGCAGACACTATATAGCTAATTCCCTGAAAATTCCAAAGAAGGACTATATAGGTATCCCAAGGACATGAAAGCTACTCACCAGGAAGGAGCCACAACTGTAAGCCCATTTAGTAAGCGCTCTAAGAAAGAGAGGTCAGGAGTTTCACCTCAGGTATTCCTTAGAACTGATAATAAATTTTCCTGGCCACCTTGGCCTTTTTCAGGCCGGCACTTTAATGAGGGCTGAGGCCAAGGACACCCTAGGGACACATTCTGCTAAAAGTAGCAAGCTGTGCAGCGGCTAACTGACCCCTGAGTAGGAACTTGAGTGGGAACGCCAGCTGAACTGAGCCAGCCAGCTTCTCAGAGTGGAAGACCCATTTAAGGAGGACTGGAGGGAAGGATTTCAGCTGTTTTTCCTTAGAAGAGATTCTAGCAACAATCCCCACAAAACAGAAGAGAATCACCCTGTCTCTAAAAATCCCTCCAGAAACCACTTTTTTCTGGTCACTGTATTGTTTTGGAGATGCGTTCACACTGTTTCCTACTCTGGTCTTCAGCTCTTAGCTCAAACCACGGTCCTGCTCAGCTTTCCAAGCAGCTGAGTCTACAGGGCCTCCACACCTGTTCTTTCACTCCTGTTTTACAGTAAGGAATCTTGAAAGGGTCTGCTAGGTGGTGCTTCTTCGCCTCTTATTTTCCTCTCTACTCATTGCCATTAGGTTTTTGAGCCTGGGAGTTTACTAAAACCATTCTTATCACTATTCGCTTTGCCAAATGTAATTAAAAGGCCAACACCTATCATTTACCCCAAATACTGGTTTTAATACAATCGAGAAACCCTCTGCCACGGAGCAGTTTCCTCACCTCGGCTGCAGGAGGCTCGCACTGGCTTGACTTTGCTCATCCCACTGTGGCGAACTCTGAACCTTCTTGTGGAAGCATCAGACGCAGTCTGCTTGTTTGCTTATTGTTCCTCTGTTTGAACCTCATGTTTTCTCTTTAAAATGCAGGGATTTAAATACCATGACCACAAGCAGTTTTCTGGCTTGTATGTTTAGCTTTCCACTTGAAAAGTCTCCTAGGCCTGACTTTGTATATTCTAACTTACAGTCCTACGTAGTGAGCCGCTGAGCTGTGTAACCAGGTCTTTCTCTCCCATCTCAGTCTCCCTTCTCTGCCATCCCGTGGTACAGGCTGAAAATCCCGGACCGACCCTTGATTCTTCCCACCCTCTCACTCTTTGCAGCTGATACATTTAGCAAGCTTTGTCAGGTCTGTTTTTAAAACATTCCAACCTGCATTCTGTCCTCTCAGTTCCACTGCTTCCCCGCCTGCCCCCATTCTTCTTAGTCGATTACGCCTTGGCCTCCTACCAAGAGTCTACACAGCTTCCCATTTTTCTCTGAGATCCAGTCATCCTGTGACCTGGGAAAACTGCAAGATCAGGCCCCAACCTGGTCAGTTCTTATGGCCTAAAGTACTGCCCATACACAGTAGTTAGTTCAGTATTTTTGTTGAATGAATGAATGGAAATACTAGTATCCTTTTTTAAGAATGTAAGACGAAGATGATATATTTTAAGTGTCTAAAAACCATCTGGTATATAATTTTTAAACAAATTTTAAGAAATAACTATATTTTAATGATATACTCTTCCAGCCCTCGGGTGATATTGGCAAACCTAAACAATTGGCAACATGTAAACACAGATCCTGATTAAAAACTTCCCTGGGAAAATAGAGATCAGTATTTTGCTCAATTTGCTTACCCTCTGAAGAGCTGTGTCACAGGGCTGTGTCACATGGCTGTAGAAGAGACACCGTTACTTTATGGCTGATCAGAACGTATTTCTTGTATACCTTAGTAAATTTTTTTCCCTTAAAAATGACAAACTGAAAATCAGTCAGAAAACACACAAATTTGGGTGTAAAAAGATCGTATTACTTTGTTTTAAAAACTCATACCAGGTCTTGACTCTTGATTCCCTGCTACAGTAAATTCAGTCCAGGCAATGTTTTACGGGCCTTGCCTTTGTTTCCCAAATATCTGGAACACCATAGTGCCCAGTGAAATGGGGTAAAGGCCCTGACCATGCCCGAGATGCTTCTTATCTGAGTCTTGTCTAAGACTGTGGTCCTTTCAGGCCTAGGGCCCCATCCAAAGTGCTCCGAGTGCAGTACAGAGCTCTCAGTAAATCAGAGACCTCTACTCTGCAAATCTGGCTGATATGTATTGCAGTGATATGGAATTGTACAACTTGTTCATCTTAGCATTAATATGCATATAAGTCAGGAAGAAAGAGCCATCTTTTTAATAAGGAAAGTGATTTCAGTGTAATGATTATTACACATTTATACACAATAGGTCTGTACCAGTGGCTGAGAATATAAAATTGCATAACACTTGGACCCGTCTCTGAAAGATCACAATTTAGGACAACTACATCACTGATAAGAAAGGTGATAATTCACTCATAACATCTTGTTCTTACAGAGATACTTGAAACCATTTGCATCAATCAAGGAAATACTGTATCAAATATCTATCATCTTTCCAGAGAATTAGTAAGGTGATAACTTATAAAATTTGATTCTGTCATATGTAAATAGTACCAAAAATCAGCAACTGTGTATCATACTTTAGAATGCCACTATAAATCTAATGACCACATTATTATTTCTATCTAAATATAATTGTTAAACATATCCATACTCTCAAAAGTTTAGATTTTACACCATGAAAGGAATACTTGTCTAATTGTGTATACTAAAAGTGATTTCCTTACGAGTTTCCCATGAAAATTCTAGCATTATGCATTTTTTTGAGACAAACTTCCAATGAAATCTGGTTTTTTTATTAGCAGATTTTCTAAAAGGGTGTTACCCTAGTAATTGTAGGTAAGCATACTCCTAGAGGTGCAAAATATATGGATTCTATCTTATTTTTTAAGACCTGCTACATACTTGTAAATAATATGGGATATGTCTTTAAAAACTGGGTTAAAAACATCTTAATGTTAAACTACTTGAAACAGAAGTTGTTGAAAATCTATTTTAACTATGTTTCATATACCTATGGCACAGTGTAAATAAATAATTTTAGACTTTGTTTACTTACAGACCAACAATATTTGTTTTGTACAGAACATACCATTTGTGAAGTCAGTGCTTACTTAAAATAATTCTAATACCACCTTAGTGGCTTTGAGATTATTTGGTGAAAATATTTCTCCTAGTTATGTCATAAACCTCTCAGCCAGAGTTTTGGGTTTGATTCATATGTACTGTTGTTACTAATTTCTGGAATGAAAAGCTGCACTCAGAAGTTCAAGACTTTGAAAAAAAATTTTATAATTTGCTATTCATTGCAAATATTTGTGGGCAAATGTTAAAGATAGTGACCAGTTGCTTTTAATACCTGAGTAACAGGAGTGTGGAGTGCATTGACTACACTCCACACCGTGAGAGTTCCCTTTCTTCTGAAGAACCACACAGATATCCCTGGAATCTACAGAGTAAAGCTCCGTCCCTGAGCTCTATCTTAACCGGAGCCACTTGGCTTTCCTCCACGTCAACACTGGTATGCCACAAGGATTTGGAGATGATTTCTGCTTTTACTGTTAAATTCGTAGGGTTTAGGAAGTGAAATAAGTGATAAAGAAATTATAAAATGGAGTAGGGGAGACACAGGATTTTCTGGAGTGTGCTTTTCCTTATGGATTTTGGTACAAAGATATTTATGACAGATTTATTCCTGGATTTATAAATGTCTATGCAGCATGTGCTATGAAGCTGGCATTTTTCAGGTATACTTAGTAGGAGAAAAATAGGGGGGAAACTCTACGTGTGTTTAAACACAGGGATGAGTCCTTATGTGGTGGTTCATCCAACCTTTGGGAAATTATGAAGTATTCAGAAGCGTAAGTTGCATCTATCTGTATTGACTTAAATACATGTAGGAAATACGTTTAATGGAAAATAAGTTATAGAGAATACATATACATTCATATGATTGTAGTATATATTATTAGCTTGCAGTGTCTTCTCAGTTTGGGGATGTGCTGATGTGGCTTGGGGGCAGAGTTCACACACAAGGCTCTGGACTCGATCCCCAACATCACCACCAAAGAAACAAACAAAAAATTGAAATTTGGTGTTGAGGGGGAGGAGAAAAGGTTGGGAATATGCACGGGATAAATCAAACTATTCATTTTTATACCTATTTCAGTATTATGTGACTGATAATGAGTATTATATATTATTATATTAAATTCACAATGCAGAAAGCAACCTTAAAAATCACAATATTTTGTTGTCATATGAGGTCTTTTAAAGTACTACTGTGTAGCCTTAAATGGTAGAAAACAGTTAATGAGTACGCTTTATTCTGAGAAGATTAATGCTTCAAATATAAATTTTAAAAATCCTTTACATTGTTTTTTTTTACTTACTGGCTTATCAAGTTAGATTTTTTGTCTTGATTTTTTAGACAACAAGATATTTTTTATAAATAACATCTGATATATAATTTACATATAATAAAATGTGACCATTTTTATGTCTACAGTTCAATTAATTTTGATAAAATATATACTCTCATAGACCTTTAATTAAAATATATTTCAGAAGTTGCTAAAAGATCATTTAATGCCTCTCTGGAAGTAATTATTTTATACTCTGAGCTCTAAGCAACTACTGGTTTGATATTTTTGCTTTTCTTTGATACTAGGTATCAAATTCATGACCTGTGATTGCAAAGCTGGTCTGATTTTATCTTGAAATTACTATTGCTTATTCTATAACTTCATATCAGTGGAATCTTACCCCATATACTCTACTGTTTCTGTTTCTTAGCATTGTTAAGATTCACATTGTGATGTCATACATTTTTCCTTTTTAATGGTCTTTTACTGTACAAATATTTTACACTTTTCCTTCATTTACCATATAGTAGATATTTGTATCATTTTTAGTTATTAGTTATTAAAACCAAAGTGGCAATAGATATTTTAATCTGTATCTTTTGTTGTTGACATATGTTTTCATTTCTGTAGGGCAGACACCTATGAGAGAAATTTCTTGTAAATACATATTTAATATGATAAGAAACTGTCAAACTTTGGTACAAGCTGGATGCAACGTTGTGTACCACCACCAGCATTGCAATGAATTCCAGTTGCTCTACATCCTTGCCAACACTTAGTAATATCACTGTTTCACTGCCTATTATGTTAGCCAATCTGAAGAATGCTCCTGGTAGTTTTAAGTTGCATTTCTCTAATGACTAGTGATGTTATATGATACTCTTGAATCATCTTTTGTGAAGCTGGTATTTGAATACTTGGGTAATTTTTTGTGTGTGTGTCTTTTTTGTTTTTATCGGTACCAGAGATCTAAATCACGACTGCCTGTTTGCAAGGCAGGAACTTATGCTGCTGAGCTAAATCCCCAGCCCCTTACTTGGGTAATTTTAAAAATGATTTGTTATTTGATTATTGAATTATTGGAGTTCTTTAGTTTTGGGTATACCTTTGCCAGATTAATGAATTTCAAGTACTTTCACTTTTGAAGACCACTGATCTTTTGAAGAACAAAAATTTAATTTTAATCAAGTGTAATATGTCGATTTATTTCATGTGCTATGCTTTTTATGTTCTAAGAAATATCACTGGTGAAACTTACTTCACGAACTTTTCTAGTTTATATTTTTGTGTTTAGGTTTATCATGGTCCATGTTAAATTTGTTTCTTTGTATATCTTTTCACATAATTATCCAGCATGATTTGTTGAAAGAGCCTTTTCTTCCATTGAATTATTTTGTTATTTGTGTAAAAACTTAATTAAATATATAGAGTAGATTAATGTAAAAATTCTCTGTTTTGGCTTTCTGATTGGTATGTTGGTCATTATGCCCGTATCATACTGACTTTATTATTGTGACTGTACAAGAAAACTCAAAATCAGATAAAGTCCTTAAACTCTCTTAGTTTGCTCTTTTCAAACCATTTTAGCATTTAACACTTTACCATTGATTGGTCTAGCTATTAAATTCTTTGCAAATTTTAAAACCAGTTTGTCAATTTCTATTAAAAAAAAAAAAAAAAAAAAAAAAAAAAAAAACAAAACCTCCTATCCAGAGCTTGAGACTGCTTTGAAACACAGATCAGTTGACATTAGAGAGGTGCTGAAATTTCCTATCAATGAATATGGTGTGCTATTTATTTAGATGTTTTCTAACTTTTCTCTGGGACATTTTGTAGGTTTGATAATGAGATCTTCACAGTATTTTGTTACTTAAACTTATGACAACATATTATATATGAGTATGTTAATTATAAATGTATGCAAGTTTATTATATAGTTTGATGGCACTGGTTTCTATTTTTCTCTAAGCATTTTTCACAGTTTCCAATTACAGGTATATAATTGTTTCTTTGCATACTGAAGTCATTCTGTTAATATGCTAAATGAATTTATTGTACTTAGCAATTTCCATGTAGATTATTTGCAATTTTCTAAATATATATCATCTGATATTTTTCTAAGTGTGTCTTATATTTATTCCCTTTGACATATTTAACTAGGAAGACCTCCATAAAAATACTTAATATTCCCAATTTCAAGGAGAAAACATTCTGTACTGTATGAATACAAATTATATTATTTGTAGGTTTTAAAAATATTTCCCAGTTTTTTAGATTGTTTCAAATAAATAAAATTAGTTTGGTCAAATGCATTTTCTGCATGCTTTGAGATAATCAGATTTTCTTCTATGCTCTATTAATATTTTAAATATATTCCTTCATTTTCATATGTTGCATCAACTTCATATTCTTTTTTTTTTGCACCAAAAATCAAACTCAGACTCTCACTTTTTCTAGGCAGGCACTGTTTCAGCGAGTTATGTCTCTGGCTCCAACCTCATATTCCTTTGACGAATTTGGTTGTATTGAACTATCATTAGTTATATTAAGCAATAATTTATATATTGTTGGATTCCAGTATTTCATTAAAAAAACATATTGCTTATGTTCATCAAGGATATTGATGAACAAATAATATAATAATAATTATTATTGTTATTTTAGCAAATGCTTTTGTCTGATTTAGTTAGTAGGCTTACAAACTCATAAAATATCTACTTCTATTTGCTGCAGCAATTTGTAGAATTTTGTTATTTCCATTTTAAAATTTCATTTACTTTTAGCTCTTATTTTTATTATTGCCATCTATTTATTATTGTTGTTTTTCTAGTTTATGAAGTGAGAAACTTAGCTTATTAATATTAAATCTCTGTAACAGTAATTTAAAGTCTTAAGTTTTCTTTTGCACTATTCTGTTCCTATGACTTACACATTTTGGTACGTTGTCCTTTATTTATGAGACAGGAACTTATTATATAGTTCATGCTGTTTTTAAATTTTCTACACGGTAACTCAGGCTGGTCTTGAACTTGATGAGATTCTTCTATCTCAGCCTCCTGAGTGCTGGGATTATAGGTGTATAACATCTGGCTTGTATCTTTAAATTTAATGACATTTTAATTTGTTTCTTCATTATTTTCTGTTTTTAAACAGTTGAATGTATTTTTAATGACTTTTAAATGGCATTATCTCTTATTTTTGTCACCTGGGCATTCTTGTTCCGATGCCATTGAGTTTTTTTCTTCTGTGTTCACATTTTCCAGGTTTTTTTCACATGCCTACTAATTTTAATTACATGCCACATTTGTTAATATTATGTGTAATTTTCTTAGCCTATTTCAAAGAATTTTTTTTCCTGTCAGGTAGCTGATTTATTTGAAAACAAACTTGATCTTTTGGAAACTTTTTAAGTTTCAATAGGATTTCTCTGCAGTACTCTTTCCTCTAGAATTAGTTTGCTTCTCCTGTTAGACAATGACCTGGATCTCAGCTGAATGTTCTGAGTACTGCACTAGGCTCTTTATGTTACTTATTTGAATCTCAATACCAGTGTCTCTTGTAATCTGTAGTCATAGATCTCACAGTGAGGAGTGGGGTAAGTTATACAGGCAGAGCTCAGGTGTTCAAACACAGAGGCCCAGAACAAACATTTGGAAGTGTTTTAGTCCCTAAACCCTTTAGAGTGGGACACTATTCTGCAAATCCCTGTCAGCCGAACCGTCCTAGTGTCTGAAACTACTATCCCAGCTCAGGAAGACCTCGGTGTTATAGGTCTTCCTGGTAGGTATATATAGCTCTGGGACAGCCCTCCACCTCCCGGCCCAGAACTGAGCATCTCTCTCAGTTTTGTACTCTCACCATGTCATGGGCATTCCTCCATCCTAATGGTTCCTGATCTACCCTCCCTGTGCCAAGTTCTACTAAATCTTTCCAGCAGAAAACAAGGGGAAGGTTGCCCAGGAGCCTCGGTTTTCCTGTCCTGGCAGCCCCAACTGCCACTGCTAAAAGATCAGATTGATATTTAACAAGTTTCTTTTTTTGTGCCTCTTTTTCATCCTTTTGAGTTTTCTCTCTGTTGTTGAAAACACGGAAAGCCATATTAAGAAACTCTCCATGTGGGGCTTGAGGGCCAAATTCAGCCTTTTGTAATTTTGCATGAATATTAGGAGCAAACTGAGAAGTAAAATAAGACTTAACAACAATTTTTATAAATTTAAATATAAATTTAGGGCTTGGAAATCAAATGTGGCTTTATAGAGAAATTTTTAAAGAAAGAGGGGATTGTGCACTAACTTGGTTCATCATTTGAAATATTTCTAAAGTCAAAAAATATAGTAAATAAAAAATAAAATTTAATTAGGCACCTAAGTGCTTATGATATAATTTAATGCTCCTATGATAGTATGTGGTAGGTATATTATTATTAGACACTTTTATAGATGCACAAGCTAAAGCTTACAGAGATTAAGATTCCAACCTCAAGTGTATGTAGTTAATAAATGACTCAACTTGAATGCCTGCTTTAAATCCTGCAATAGTAACTGTAATTGCACTACGACACTGTCCAAAAAAACCAAAAACAAAACCAAGAAAAATCTATTTATGCCCTCATCGTGTTGAAATAAAGTTATTAACTCTTTCTTTACTGCATTGCTATTTATTTCAATTATGAGATTTATTATAAAACTGATGTACAATTACCCAGGGAAAATTAAGTAGACCTTAAAAACTGTCTTATCAAAATTTTGGCAACAAGTGAAACAAGAAGAGCCAATTTAAGTAAGAAGGATCTTACTTAAAGGATCACATCCTTTAAAAGAGCTGAAGTGATTTTGGTTTCCATTAACTTTTAATGCATTCAATTCCCAGAGCCGTGTATCTCAAAGCACCAAAAATGTTACATAAAATTTAACCATCACTTTTATTATGGGACATTTAAGATCGTAAGAGTCCAGGGAAATATTCAGGGGCCAGAAATGAAGATCAGTAAACAAGATTACTACTTTCTCTCAAGGTGTTTAAGGGACATGGACTCCAGGCTTTGTCTTCCAAAACTGAAACTAAAGGGACACTAGAAAGGACAGAGAAGAGGATTTGAGGGAGAAACAAAACAAAACAGGAAACTGAGGTGATCCTAACTGCGTCTTGGCCGGAGGACTGCTGGAAGCAGCAGAGAGAGAAGATCTGAAGAACATGTTGAGCAGTAGTCTGGGTCACCTGGAGCTGAGCTGGGGCATCATTGAGGTCTCCAGTCATGGTGGGAATTACAGCCTGGTTTACTGATGTTCGCAGAGGACTATCCGGTCAGATGGAGGGTGATTAGACTAGAACATGGGTGCACGGTAGGATGGGTCACAGGTGCAGAAGTGCCCTTGGGTATTTCACTGAGTTGAGGATGGTATCTCTATGCTTAAGAAAAACAATTTGATTACTAGGTTCAAGGAAAACACTTTTATCTAAGTTATTTTCTTAGTTACTTTTTACTAGTCGCTGAGACAAAATACTTGAAGCCCAAAGTTGGGAAAGGAAAGGTTTATTTCTTACAGTTTTTGGAGGTTTCAGTCCAAACTCAGTTGGCTCCAAGGCAGGCCGGCATGGCTGGGCCGCAGTTCATGGTGGCTGCAAACGGCAAGACAGAAACCAGCAAAAGAGCAAGA
This sequence comes from Cavia porcellus, assembly GCF_034190915.1. Classification (NCBI taxonomy): domain Eukaryota; kingdom Metazoa; phylum Chordata; class Mammalia; order Rodentia; family Caviidae; genus Cavia; species Cavia porcellus. The sequence goes on along the minus strand of NW_026947494.1, from coordinate 72,959,898 downwards.
CACGCCTTCTCCCTGCCATTACATCACGTCCTGGCTCCACCCCTTTGTGGGTGGAGCACTGACACCATCAATCCAAGCACTAGACATTGAACCAATCACAAATGCACAATTCAAACTCATGAGGCCTGGCGGCCACAGACATAAAACATGACAGTTATGTTTAAAAAATAAGACTTACATTATCCAGAAGTGGATAATGATACCGAGTTACCAGCTTGCTGCTGCTGTGACAAAGAGGTTTATGTGGCTGTGGTTTTAGTCCACTGCCACATGGCTCTGTCATTTCTGGGCCTGTAGCAAGGGAGCATCATGTCAGAGAAAGTGCAGTGGAGCAGGGATTGTTACTGCCTGGAAGCCAGGAAGACGAGGTGTGTGTGTGTGTGCATATTGTGTGTGTACAGACAGAGACAGAGAGAGAGACAGAGAGACAGAGACAGAGAAAGATAGACAGAGACAGAGAGACAGAGACAGAGACAGAGACAGAGAGGGATGGAGCCAGAGAGACAGAGCCAGAGAGAGACAGAGAGATGGAGACAGAGAGAGACAGGGAGAGACAGAGTGAGACAGAGACAGAGACAGACAGAGAGACAGAGAGAGACAGAGCCAGAGAGAGACAGAGCCAGGGAGAGACGGAGACAGAGAGAGACAGAGACAGAGACAGAGAGAGACAGAGCCAGAGAGAGACAGAGAGATGGAGACAGAGAGAGACAGGGAGAGACAGAGAGAGAGAGACAGAGACAGAGAGACAGAGAGAGACAGAGACAGAGCAAGACAGAGACAGAGAGACAGAGAGACAAACAGAGACACTTCATAACTCAGTGACCTTTCAAAAGCCTGTCACCTTGCAACCAAATCTCTAGCACATGGTCTCTGGAAGGAAATTTTGGATCCAAACCATATATCACACTCTCTATATAGAATGAGAAACTCCATGTTGAAATATCGCCCTGAAATATTCTTTGATTTGTAGCACCTCTGGGGGGCCTGGTTGAAGTAAATCTTTCTCATATTGCACAAGAGTGCATCAGACACACTTCTACTGAAGATAACTTCATAATAACATAGCTACAAGATAATTATAAAACTACTACCATCTAAAGAGTCAGGTTCTTTTGTATCAAGAAAAAAAATTAAAGAAAAATTCCAGAGCACTTCAAATATATTTGATCTGAAGTAAAAATAAGGAAACTTTTCTTTGTGATTATCATACCACAATTTTCTCAAAATAGTTTTTTTCCAGCTCAAAAATCTAGGGAAAAGCAAGTACAAAGGGTGAAAGAATTGTGAGTAAATGGAGCTGCAGTTGCACACTGTGCCTTTTCTCAATGAACCTTATTGTATTTTTCCAAGTCCATTTCTCTAATTCTAAGCAAATTAAAGAATTTTAGTGGCATTAAACTTTACTTGGCCAGTAAAAATGATTTCCTTTACCTAATATAGCCCCATGGGTATTTTCTTTGCATTTCCAATGTCACTTATTCTGAAGGCTGATGATTTGTGAGCTCCACAGACTAAATTCTAATGAATGAGTCTTGTGTAGATGTATGCTGGCAGCAGCTTACTCAAGGTCTCTCTGCAGCTAAATAGTAGCTGTGGACCAGCATTGCTAATGCTGCTCCCATGCCCTTTTTATGAACCTAAATGCTTTTTCTTTTTCTTTCTTTCTCTCTTTCTTTTTTTGCCTCCTATAAATATTTTTTCTAATAGATCCATGTGTGCTTGCAAAATCTGTCTTGCTAAATGGGACAGAGTTCTCAGTTTCATGGTGCTCATGGAGAGTCTCAGGACCAGAGACGGAAAACATGACTACATTGTTTTCAACTCTAGTTGAACTTTAGAACCATGCAGAGGAATGAGTGTTTGAACTTTCAACCAACTAAATATCCCACGTTGGAGTCGGGACTGGACGTCAGCATTTTAGAAACCACCCCAGAAGACTCAGTTGCTCATTGAAGATTAAGTAATGCTGCCGTAAGAACACTGTTAGGAAAAGAATAGCTCTCCATTCTGAATTACAGTAGATTGAGGCTACCACAAGGGGGCCTGCTATGTCCTCCACAAAAGTCCAAGGAGCCTGTGAGGGATTTAGAAGCTCAGCTCTAGGAAGCCGTCCTCTGACTTTAGGAGAGGAGCAGTGCAGTCAGGTCCGGGCTGCATGCTAATCAGGAAGCGGATGGAAGTCACCCTCCAAAGAATCATCCCAGACAGCCAGCTAGGGTAAGCATTTCACTAAGCAGCTGTAGGTTTTCACTTTGAAAGTCGTTTTATCTGACAATTCAGAGATGTTTTAGGGAAAGATTCTTGAAAAACAGTTGTTGGCTATTCAAGTTCTTTTGGAAGACAAAAGTAAAGCAAAGCTATTAGGCTCAATTTGTTTTCCTTTACGGATCTGGGCGTACATTTATCCTTTTCTAATTAATTTTAAAATGTGGCTTGGCTCATGATGAAATGCTGAAGTGAGAGACCAGAGGAGTAACGTGTTTGCATGTACATCCCATCTGACTCTTGGCTCGTTTACAGGATTTTAATTTACGGAGGAAGCCGGGTCATGCCATTAGGCAGTCAGTGCCAATGAAATAAGAATTAATTTCTTACATTTCCACCTGACAAAAAGACACATTACACCATTCAGGACCACCGAGAGGAGAAAGGTTTGATCAGGACAGAGTAAAAGACAGGGAATGTCTAGACCAGAACCTTCATTGGGTTTCTACAGGAATGGCAAGGCAGGGCAGAGGATGCGCTTAGGATTTAAAAGTCCGACTAGATTTGGTGAGCTCTGAAGTGTTCAGCAGTCTCTGATGGACGCTGGCACCTGCTGCCTGGTTCTGGTCTGACTTAGGTCAGGAGAAATTCAGCTGTGGTATGTGAAAGTTGGCTAAAGTGCTGGGTGGAGTCTGACACCAGTGATTTGCTCACGAAAGTTATGTGTTCAGGACCAAGTCCTCTTCTGTCTCTAGGAACTGAACAGTCCCAGGGGAAGTGTCTTCCCAACCAGCAGGACTTTGAAGTTGTCAAAGCATATGAAAATACAGAACAGAAGAAATAGTTAATCTGGTGCTTTTATGAGGCAAATACATGCAGAGAACGGGATGCTAGGGCAGCAGTTGGCCATGCTGGGGCAAGGTTGCCTTGGGCTTCTCCGTGGTTTGCGGGTCCCAGGTATTGGGGCCACTGGAGGGCAAGGGTACGGTGGGCACAGCTGTGGTGTAACACTCAGTTAGTAGCTGAAATGAATCTGATTGTTGTGTGCCCTGAAAATCAGCACTGTAGCTTTCATTGACTAGGCCTACTTGTATAGTTTCTCCTACATGTTTCTAACACTTTATTGATTTATTCATGTGGAACTAAATAAGAAACTCAGCAGATAGATTTTAGGATGTTTTCTTTACCTTTCTAAAGCAAATGCTTAAAAGCTGATATCTTTAACATTCTATGCACCATCCATACTTCTAATATAGTTGGTTGATCTAATCAAGCTTTGAAAACAGGCATATTCTTCAGAACACTGGGTCAATATTTTCATTTTTCAAGATGTTTTCATTTTATATTTAATGATCTCTGCAATGAGTATCTAGAATAATGACATAAGAAATTCAGTTATGAGTAAATTCTAAAAGTCTGTGGGAACAAGTGAAAAAAAGTGAGAAAGAAAATGGTACTGCCTTTCTTTTTATATTGGTCTTTGAAATCAGCAGAATAAAGCAACTATAGTAATATTTTCAGCTAAACTATATATAGAGACTTCCGCCCCATTTTTGTACTGAAAAATGATTATGATTATCCCAGGGAGTTGGTACGTGTAAGCAACACATTTTAATTCTTTTTTCTGTGTGTTTAATTTTCATCTCCTACCCTTCCTCTTTCTCCCTGCTCCTCCCAACTGTTCAGTCCCTCCCCATCTGCAAAAGCTCCTTTATATCACATTCCTCCTCCCCTTCTTTCTCCTGCTCCCTGCTTCAGTATCTGGCGTCCCCTACCATTTTGAAAAAGATCTCCTGGTTCCTAAGTCCAGTCTTCAGCACAATTTGAAGAAAGCTGCAGAATAATACAGTTCAGATATGCTGGTTGAGGCACACGACTGACAAACTTCTTTATCCGGTAGTGTGCACAGTTTGGATGAGTTTTCTTGAGACTGCATGAGAGATTAACTGGTATGAAGGGGTTGTTATGGGAATTATGGACGGTAAAGGCAGAGCCTGCCAGGGACTTAGCTCAGTGGCTCAAGCGCTTGCCTGGTAAGCATGAGTTCCTGAGTTCAGTCCCCAGTACAAAAAAAAGGGACAGAGCCTGGTAATACCAGTTTCTTGGTCTGTGTTTTCATGCTGTGTATATTTTTAGAAACCGTGCTATGTGCTCAAACATGCTATTGGAAACCTGCTGAACTGCTTTATCATTTATATGTAAATGGTACATGCCTGTTTAAATGTTGAAGAGGAAATTTGTTTTCCTTCTGTTTCCTGAGTGTTTTAAAAATTCCAAAGTGGTATCTCATCTTCCCTTTCTCCCATCCAAGTATTAAAGGAAAAGTTATACTGATTTGTTTTAGGGACTACCAATGTAAGTTTTAAGTACACTTAGTTTGCTGTTTCATTTCATGGATTTCCAGTCTTGGTATATTCCATATTTGTATCAAATTCATTTTGTTGGGTTTATTATCCCCTCTGTGCCATCAAAATTCCCTGGAATGGGTTTTCCAGGCAAAAGGCTCTGTAAATGACTTACTGTTGTTACATTTGTTGTGTTTTGTTTTGTTTTGATGAGACAAGTTTGGAATGATAGAGGACATAGACTAAAAAAAGAAGAAAAGTCTGCACTTTTTGTGAGTCATGCTCCAGCATTCATGAAGGGAAACTTCCAGACCTCATAGAGGCATTGGGTGGTTTGGCCTCTGTGGTCTGTAGGAGTCTGCAGAATTCACACTGAAGGCTGTGACACACTTCATCAGTGTGGCGGGAGCGGAGATGTCAGTGTTCTGTTATTTAGCGATGAGAACACAGAGATCTTGGCTCTAGTACGCTCTCAGGCATTTTTCACGGATGACTCACACTCTGACTGACTGCTCTTTAATGCCGCAGTTCACATACCACAAGGCTGTAGAAACATAACCACCCCACACTGAGGCTACAATTGGATTAGCCACACTTATTTTGGGCTTCTTCCGAGTAGAAGATTGTACTGAGCATTGTGAGTGCAGATGAAGAACTATGGCCCATAAACTGCTTAATAAGTGCAAATCAAGAGCTACCCAATGGAAGGGACTCTGCTGACAACTGAGGATTTAGCGCAAGCAGGGCAATCTCTGCTTTTGATAAACACGAATCATACTTACTCAGCCCTTCCTGCGTATCTACAATGTCTGTATCGGCGAATTCAATCAACTGTGGATTACAGTTGTTAAAAAGCTTGTAAAAAATTTGACTTTATGAATATCCATGGATTTTTTTTCTCTAGACAATACAGTACAATAAGCATTTATGTTGTTTAGTGTTAAAAGTAATTCAGAAATGATTGGAGATACATTGGAGGATATGAGTAGGTTTTAAGCAGATATCATGCCATTTTATACAACAGATGAGAATATGTAGAATCAGAGAACATAATTTTGGAATATGTGGAGGATATAAAAATTTTCCTCTAGATACCAGTGAACAACTGTAAATATAAATAAATATGCAGTATAGGATATGTTAATGAGGACTAAAATGCAGAAATGCAATAAAACAAATGACCAAAGGAGTTCTTGAGCTTACAAATCATGTAAAACTTAATCTAAGAATTACATCAAATTCAAATTTAGAATACAACATGTAAGTACAAATATCATCAAATAAGACCTACTGATTATTGTCTGTGGTATGTCATGCACTAACTAGTTTCACGAAAAGCAGAGGAGACAGTATAATTACCTTGCATTTATATGAAGAAGCAGAGGTTTATTGAGGTGAAATAATTTTGTTCCAGATTTGTGCTATCTAAAATAATCCATCAAATTATGCTGGTCTTGAACTATATATGCAAATCAGTGTATTTGGGGGGCAGTTGTTTCTTATTGTTTTATTTTAAAGAGAATAAAACAGAATAGAGTTAATCAAAACAAAACAGTGAAAGTGATACAAGACTCAAAAAAAGATAATAGGAAATCAGCAATGGCTACCAAACTGTTTTATAATAAATAAGGATTGAAAACTTTACAACAATTTTGCAAGTAAACTTGTTATGGTGTTAAATAATTAAAAATAAATTTGTATTTTGTATGGCTTTTTAAAATGTTTGTAAAATGTACATATTTCAGTGTTCAATTCACAGACATTGTGTACATTGATAATGTCATGTAGTAGCACTATTATCTATTTACAGAGCATTTTCATCATCCATCTCCAACAGACCTTTCTCGTATTCCACAGGCTGTGCCTTCACTCTGTTCAGTTTCCTCTACTGTGCAGGAGCTTTTCAATTTGATGCAATTCCGTTTATCAGTTCTTCCTGTTATTTCGAGGGTTAATAGAATCCTGTTCAGGCAGTTCAAATTGTTTCTAAAATGTTTACATGCAAAGTGTTCAAAATGTTTATGTCCTTGAGTGTTTTCCCTGTGTTTTTTTTCCTAGTAGTTTCAAGGTTTCAAGTTTTATCTATTTTGAACTGTTTCTTTTACAGGGTGGGACAGATTACTTTCAGTCTTTTACATGTGAATATCCAGTTTTGTAAGTATCATCATTTTTAAAAGAGATTGTCTTTCTCTAGTATACAATTTTGGCACTATTTTTGAGAATCAGGATTGTTACAGCTGCATAGGTGTGATTTTGGGTCCTTTTCTATTTCAATGGTCTAATGGGTCTTTAAATTGAATCTTAATTTCTGATTCTAATTCATAAATCAGATTTCATAAACATGGGATATTTTCCATGTATTTGTATCTTTTTAATGTTTTTCAGCAATTATTTACAATTTTCAATGAACATTATATGTCTCTTTATCTAAATATTTTCTTTAAGCATTTCTCTTTACTACTGTAAATGTAATTTTTAAAAATTTTCCTTTTCAGATTTTTGTGTATAGAAATAGAACTAAATACGTTGTGTGTTGGTTTAATATCCAGAAACTGCTGAAAATGTTTATTTGTTCTGGCATTTTCTTTCTTTTTTAAAAATTTTATTTAAAAGGAAAAAGAGGAAAAACAAAACAAAACAAAGCGGTGTAAGGGTACAAGTAATACAGAACTACAAAAAAAGACAGTAAGAAGTCAGTTAATAGATTACACATTATCATCTTAGAAATAGTTGCTCAAGTCACAGGATCAAGGCATACAAAGTGGACATTCAAACAGTGAGACTGCAAACAGTCGTGTTCAATGATCCAACCAAAAACATATGGTCAGCTATTCAACACCCCTAAACACACTTGCAGTTGTATCCTTTAGAGCACTTTTTTTTCTCTCTTTTTTACAACAAAATTTACACATTTGGGGTTTTATTACTACCATAGTTCTTATTACTTTTTTTGCAGAGAATAAAACCAAATATGACAAAACAAAGCTGTCAGTCAAAACCAAGGATAGACATAGCACATGATGTAAAAACAGAGTACAAGGTTGTTCTGGCATTTTCTTTCTTTTTGTTTTTGGTATTGGTTCTTTAGCATTTACTGACTGATTCTTTTCCAATTGAGTACCTCTTTTTTCTTGAATAGTTATTTTGGTTTGAACTTCCATTACTGCAAAATAGTACTGGAGTAGTTAAAGTGGACTCCTTGTCTCATTCCTTATTCTAGGGGGAAAGCTTTCAATCTTTCACCTTTGAGTTTAATTTTGGATTTTTCCTATAGCCTTTATCATATTGAAAACGTTCCTATTTATTCTAAGTACTTTGATTATTTTTATGATGAAAAAGTGTTGGTATTTTGTATTTTTTTAAAATTTGTGTGTCACATAAGAATTTCCCTTCATTATACTAATGTGGTATATTGTTGATTGATTTCATATATTAAAACACTCTTACTAAGATAAATTCAACTTGGTAATAATGTATCATTCTTTTAATATTCTGCTGAATTCAGCTTGTTTTTCTATTGAAGATTTTACACCTGTATTTATAAAGGACGATGGCCTGCAGCTTCTTACAGTACCTTTGCCTAATTTCTACATGAGAATACTTTTGGTATTAGAAAATGAAGTAAGATTTATTTCATCTTCTTTTACTTTATGGAAAGGTGGGAGGAACATTGCTGTCACTTCTTTTTTACACACTTAGCAGTGTTCTCTGCTGAAGCCACCCAGTCCTGAGAGTTTCAGAACCTGGGAGGTTTGTGATCACTGATTAAATCTCTTACTGCAGGTTTAGTCTAATTTTCAATTTCATCTAGAATATATGATGCTGTTTTGTACTTTTGCTGTCATTCATTTGTAGGGTTTTTCTAATTCTATAACTTTTTGGACCTATTGTCATTTAAAAATAATACTTTTATATTTTTCAATTTTCTTTATGTTAGGTTTTAGTTATACCTCATTATATTTGTATATAATGTATACTTATTTTATGGAGTAATATGTGCTACACATTTGATATCTATTGAGAGAAATATGTATTCTGCTATTGTTGGTGAATTATTCTATATATGATGGACATATTTAGTCTGTGTTGCTAAGTCTTCCATTTCTTTGTTTTTTGTAATTTTTTTGTTTTTTCAATCTATTATAGAAAGTGGGATACTGAAGTCTCTAAGTATTATTGTGATATCGTGTATTTCTGCCTTTAGTTTTGTCAATCTGTGCTTTATATTCAAGAGCTTCATTATTAGGTGTATATTTGTTGCTAATTGCTGTTGTAACTACATTGTAACTTTTAGCAAAATATGTCTGTTTTGTCTGATAACAGCATAACTACCCCAACTTACTCTTATAATTTGCTTGAAATACTTTGATTTATTCTTTGCCTTTGTATCTAAAATAACTCATTGTGAAAAATCATTTTATTTTTGTCCATCTTGTATTTGGTTAATTTTTATATACACCATTTTTATTTTCTTCGTTTTGTATTTTAAAACTATTTTATCTGTGATTTCATTAGCATATTAACTTGTAAGAACTCAAATTCAGTAGTGTGTGAGCCGTGTATAAACAACCCAGATTTAATAGTGTAAAAACATTGTTTCTCTACATCTTCTTCCTTCCCCTTTGTATCATCAGAATCACAGACAATGCCTTTATATATTGTGCATTCATTAGCATTGATTTCCATTTCTTTATATACTTTTCCTTTAAGTTATACAGGAATAAAAGAGTAGTTAAAATTAAAATTATGATAAAAGTGGCTTTTATATTTACCTATATAGTTACCTTTACCAGTGTTCTTTATTTCTTGTTATGGCCTGGAGTTCCCACTCATGTCTGTTAATTACAGAATGAAAAGCTCCCATTTCTCGTAGGGAAATCTGCTATCCACATTAGCCACTATTACAGACAGGGAGGAACTGCTAACAAAAACACTTCCAAGTATCCATTCAGGTTTGGCTAGACATATCTGCTGGCCGATGTCACCTAGAGGTGGCATGGGGCTATATTCTAGGTGAAATATAAAACAAACTGCCTACACGGTGCTGCCTTTGATTTTTCCCTCCTCTCCTGGATACTCAGTGTGATCCCGGAGCCACATACTGGAGGCAGCAGCTTCTCAATCCGGGAGCCTGAATGGGTGCATGAAACAGGGGACCCCTTCACAACCTGTCCCCACAAAACTCTTGCCTGATGCTATTCTGTTGATACCTGTAGCCTTTGGGAGCATTCCAGCCACAGAAATGTGTTTTACTCCTCACCCTTTTCTGCAGGTATTTCACTCACTTATTTAGCGCTTATGTTTGGTTTTTTTTTTGATTTTCAGTTCCAAAGCTCAAAATCTATCATTGTGTGTGGTTTGTCAAAACTCCATACTCTCTCTAGGCTTGCACGAAATTTAGTTGACTTTTGCAGTATGAGGTTGTTCCTTTTCACCAACCATCATTTTGGTCTATCTCTCTTTTTCTTAACTTTATCATCAAAAAATATTTACTCTATTTCCACTTCAGTTCTGGTCTTGTGCTGGGGTTAAAAAAAAAAACAAGTAAGAAAGACATAATTCAATCTAGAGTCTTCAGAGAACAACAGTATTCCAACTACGTTTCTCTTCCTGGGCTCACTGTACAAATAAATCAACCTATTTATTTTATTTTATATGTTTCTATTACATATCAGATACAAGGCAAGTCTCTTGGCCCACAAAAGATCCTTTCACTGCTTTATTGTTCAGACTCTGTCTCCAAATATTCATCACAACAATTTACTTTTTAAAGTGTACTGGTACATCTTAGATATATGTACTTATCACATTCAATATACGGAATTTTCCCGTGTTCCCCTAGTTTCCCCTTTCTCCTCCACTCCATTCAACCCTCCTTCCTCTCCTTATTTATAAAGCTTTGTTTCCATTTTATCTTTTTTCTAATGGTTTTTTCTTTGTCTTTCTTTTCTTTTCCCTCAGTCCTCCCTAGTTCCCCTTTATTTTTTAATAGTTTCTTCCTATATCACAATATCTAGTCTACATTTTTGTTTTCATTCATACTTTCAGGTTCTCATATCAGAGAGACAATGTGATATTTACACACACGTGTCCAATGAATTTCACTTATCTGTACACAGTCTCGAGGTCCATTCACTTAGGTGTAAATTTTTCAAGTTTATCTTTCTTTATCACTGAGTAGCACTCCATTATTAAAAATCTTTTTTTTTTTTTCATTCTCAGTTGTTGGGAATTTGAATTATTTAACTGAAACAAACTGTGGTACTATAAACATGGATGTGCATATATCATGGTAGTACAATGCTTTTAATTCTTTTGGAATGATACAAAGAAGGGAAACATCTAGGTCAAATGGAACCTGTAGTCCTAGTTTTCTCAGGAAACACCACAATGATTTCCCCAGTCATTGCAACAGTCTACATTCCCAGAAACAATGGATCAGGGTTTGTTCTGCCTTTCTTATTGGTTGATTTCTTGATAATAGTTATTATTTCTGGAGTGAGAAAACATCTCAGTACTGTTTTACTTTGCATCTTCCAAAGGACAAGTGGTGTTAAACAATTTGTCATATGTTTATTGGCCATTTTAATTTCTTCATCTGAAAAGTGGGTATTTATTCATTGCAGATGCCCACTTTTGCATGCAGTCTTTAAATTTGAGGGGAATCTCCCACAACAGGATAAAGTCACTCTACTAAGTGGAAAAAAAGTGGCTTACAAATTCCAATTTGGATTATACTATAGAACTTTCTCCTATGGTTAAAGACATCAGGCCAATAATTTCTACAGTTTGTCAGTAGCCAGGCTGTGCTTGAGTCTATTGCTTTTACTAACTGTACTTGTTTAACCAGGACAACATCCTTGTTATAATCAGTTTTTCCCCTTTATGACAACAGTGACATTGCAAAGGGTCATAAGTACCAAGATAATCCAGCACCAAAAAATGTGTCCAAAAGATACTAACTCTAAATTCTTAACATATTAGGAAGATAGGTTCTTGAACTAGACAGAAAAACAAATATATCTAAAAGACATCCTTGAGGAACAGACATCACCTAGGAAAGCCTGAACACCAGGGTTAAAACTATCTAATATAATCAGTTTACAAGCACCAAGATAAAACACAAAACAAAATAAAAATAGAAAATGACAAGAGGAAGAAGTAAAATGCAACCCTCAATGCCCAGCCCACCAAGGACATGCCCAGAGCAGAGACAGAGAAAATCAGAAGCCAACCACTGAAACTCTCAGAAATGATACAGAAGTGAAAAAAACAAGTGGAAGATACCATAGAAAAAATAATATCCAAGGAAAAAAATAGCAATCAAAATGAAAGAAATTAAAGCAGACACAGATTTTTAAAAAATAGAGGAGGTTGGGGAAATGATGGAAATGATAAATGCTAAATAGAAACAAGAAATGGAATCAATAAAACAGATGCAAACAGAAATCAAGGAGATTATAAAATTGAATGAAGATCAAATGAAGGCGAGGATAGACTATCAGATCTAGAAGACAGGAATTTGACCAGGAAAAGAAATATATCTTAAAACCAGCAGGGAGCCATGGAAAATCAATCCAAAAGCTGCAAGATGAAGCAAAGAACAGCATAAGCTCAATTGGAGTCGGTGATAAAACTGGAGATAACACAGATGCTGTTAAAGGAAAAAACACATCCTAGTCATAGAAATGATGGTAAAAACTTCTCAAAAATGGATAAAGAACTTTGCATACAAATAAATGAAGCATAGAGAACTCCAAACAACCATGAAAAAGAAAATCTACACCAAAGCATATAATAACCAGGATTCTAGAAACTCAATACAAGAATAGAATATTAAAAGCAGCCAGAGAACAGCAACAAATCATCTCTAAAAGGAAGCCCATAAGAATTGTAGCAGAATTCTCAACTCTCATATCAAGGAGAGCCTGGAATGAAACATTTCAAACACTAAAATCAAATAATATTCAACCACACTGATGTAACCTATAAAACTATATTTTAAATTCAACAGAGAAATAAGATACTTCCATGACACAGAACAACTGAAGAAATTCATAGCCACCAAACCAGCCCTGCAGGATGACCTGAAGGATATGGTAGAAAGAGGTAATGATGGCCACAAACATATGAACATCAATAGAAAGAAACTGCCAAAGAGCACGAGTAATTAAAAAGAAGAAAAAAACAGGGAACCAGAAACAGGAAAATAACATGAAAAAGATAAGCCAATATGTATCAGTTATAACCCTCAATATAAATGATCTCAACTCAGTCAAAAGAAACAGGCTGGCAACATGGATCAGGAAACATGAATCATCAATTTGGTGCATTCAAAAACAACATTTAACCCCAAAACAAATTCATAAACTAAAAGTCAAAGGATGGAAAAAAATTCTTCATGTTGCAGAAACCCAGAAAAAAGCATGGGCAGATATTCATGGACAGTGTAAACTTTAAGCCAAAACTGATCAAAAGAGACAAGGAAGGTCACTGCATACTTGTTAAGGGAAACTCTAGGAAGAAGGGAAAAATTGCAGATATGTATGTACCAAAAACTAGTGCACCAGTACATAAAGCAAATATTAATGAACACAAAAAAACAAATAAGTGCTAGCACAATTGTAGCAGGGGATCTTACTATCCACTCTCACAAATAGATGGACTAGACAATAAGTCAACAAAGAATACCAGAATTAAAGCCTGTGAACAAGTGGACTTTGTAGATGGCCACAGAATATTCCATCCCAAAACATCAGAATATGCATTCTTCTCATTTGCAATGGGAAGTTCTCCAAAAAAGACCACATACTAGCCCACAAAATATTTTTAAGTAAATATAGAGGAGTTAAAATCACTCCTTATACACTATCTGACCATGGTACAATGAAATCAGAAATCAATGGCAAAAAAATCTGAAAAACTATACAAACAAATGAAAATTAGACAACATATTTATGAACAACCAATGGGTCACAGAGGAAATAAAACATGAAATTACACAGCATATACAATGAAATAATAATGCTGATATAACATACTGAAAGTTATTGGGTGCAATGAGAGCAGTCCTAAGAGGGAAATTATACTGATAAACTCTTACATCTGTAGAATAGGATGAGCTCGAATAAACAACCTAATGTTGAGCCTCAAACTTCTAGGAAATAAAAGAACAAATCAAACTTAAAATTCATGTGAAGGAACAAATTATAAAATATAAGAACAAAAATTAATTCAATTGAGACAGAATACAATGAATCAAACAATTAGTTTTTTTTGAAAGATTTAATAAAATTGATAAATCATTAGCCAACCCCATCAAAAAGTGGCAAAGAAAAACATAAATTCCAGCAATTAGAAATGAAAAGGGAAAAGCACAACAGATCCTACAGAAATTCAGAAAATCATCAATACCCACTATGAGAACCTATATTCTAATATAATGGAAAGCATAGAAGAAATTGACAGATTCTAAGACAAAAGCTAACTGGTGAAACTAAATCAAGAATATATAAAAATGCAAAATAACATGATATAAGCCAATGAAATTGAAAATGGAATTAAAAATTTACCAACAAAAAAACTCCAGGCTCTCACAGATTTATAGTTGAATTCTACAAGAAATTTAGAGAAGAATTAATGCCCTTAATGCTGAAAATCTTTAAGGAATTTAAAAGGGAAGCAATAATTCCAAAGGAATTTCTGGAAGAAAGTATTACCTTGATTCCACAACAGAGATGAACTCAACCAAAAAAGAAAACTACGGGCAATCTCTGTGATGAATATAGATACAAAAATTCCTCAAAAAGATACTGGCAAGCCATGGGCCTACCCCTCACCCTAGAACACCTGGGACCTCCCCCACCCCCCCAGGCATGACTGAGCTGCCTCGGACTGCTGCTGTGGGCCTGGCCTCTCAGCCCAGCAGGCCTGGGATGCCCCTGATTTCTGTCATGGGCCTGCCCCTTGGGGAACCCACTGGCCTCCTGGACCTAATATTTCAGTTAATCTCTGAATCCAACCCCTTCTCCCAGAACCTTGGACTACAGTGAATTATTGTGCTGGCTACATGGGAGACTCAGAAGACCTCAGCAGGCTCCAGTCAGTGTGGTGAGTTGGCCCTTAAAATAGAAGTCTGCAGTGGGTAATAGGAGCAGAAGTGAAACTCGCTCCAACTGTAAGACCTTGGCAAACTTGGCAAGAGAGTGGGTGATCACCTCCTTCACACAGAGAACATCAGACAGGCTGAGGAGTGTGGCAATAAGGCTTCCCTCAACTTGGAGAAAATTAAAAGAGCTTACTCCCCGGTGACACAATAGGACCTCAGGTGATACAAACACTATAGACAGGGAGATCTGGTGACCTGCAACAACCTGAAGACATAGCCACAGCAGGAACTAAGAGTTGACCTACATCAATACTTCTGGGCTAGTTATTCCAGAAAGAATATAGACTCACCCAACAGGCCCTGAAGGGGGAACTCAGGTGACTGGCTCTCCTCTTCATTGTGGTACCCAGCAACTGGACAAACATCAACCACACGGTAAGACCTTAAAATTGACACTATGGACAGTTGAGATTGTTGGGATTGAAAGGCCAAATATTTACCCAAAAGGTGAAAATGACAAAATGAAAATCTCAAACATCTAGTGCATCAGGAGCAAGTACAGGTGACATTGAAATAGAGGAGTTTAAAAGTCATACCCCAGAAATCTCTGAAAAGATAGAAAATGAAGTGAAGAAACAAATCCATGAGGTTATAGAGGAAATTAAGTTAGAAATGTCTTATGTAAAGACAGAGATAATAATATTAGTAAACAAGTTGCTCAACATAGCTAGAGAAAAAATAGATTAAAAAAGAAGCATGGGAAATTGATTGAATCTTTGAATGAACAATGTAAAAAATAAGCAGAATCCATGAAACACATTCAAAGAGATATCCAAGAAACAAAAATTTCTACTGAAAGCTGGCAAAACTGTTTAAATGGAACTGAGGATAGAATTTCAGACCTTGAAGACAGGATCACAGATAGTGATCATGAAAGGGTAGAACTTATAAAAACAACAAAGCAGCATGAAATGACAATCTAGCAGTTTCAAGACGATGCCAAGAGAAAAAATATAAGGCTAATAGGCATCAGTGAAGATGCAAGAGTCAAAGTGACATAACTAAACTATTCACAGAAGTAATAGAAGAAAATTCCCCAAACATGGGGAAAAAACTGATAGGCAAATAAGTGAGCCATAGAGAATGCCAAACAGTCACAACCAGACATATAATAATTAAGATCCCAGACATGCAGCATAAAAACAGAATACTGAAAGCTGTAGAAAAAGGATACAACTCACCTATCAAGGAAAGCTAATTAGAATCACAGCAGATTTTTCAACACAAACCTTCAAGTTAAGATTAGCCTGGAGTATAGCATTTCAAGCCCTAAAAGAAAACTTTTAACCCAGACTGATGGACCCAGTAAGCTGTCTGTCAAATTTAAAGGATAAACAAGATACTTCTATGACAAAGAACAACTGAAAGAATTCATGTCCACCAAATCAACCCTAGAAAGAGTATGAAACACATGCTAGATAGAGATAAAAATGACCACAATCTCCAGAACAACATCAGAAAGAAACCACCATGCTGGATAAGAAATTAAACAAGGAAGAAAAGCAGGAAACCAACAATAGGAACACAGCATGGCAAAGTCAAGCCAGTACATATCAGGGGTTTCCATAAATGTAAATGGGCTCAATTCACCTATCAAAAAAAAAACTAGGCTGACAGAATGGATGAAGAAACAGGATCCCACAATATGCTGTATACAAGAAACACATCTGACCCAAAAGGAAACTCATAGATTAAAAGTCAAGGGATGGAAAACAGTATCCCATTCAACAGGAACCGCCCCCCCCCAAAAAAAAACAGGGGTAATTATTCTGTTTACAGACAAAGTGAACTTCAAACCTAAAAGGATTAAAAGAGATAAAGAAGGTGACTACACACTTGTAAGTGGAAAACTACAAGAGAAACAACAGTTATAAATATGTATGCACCAAATACACGAGCACCCAAATATACAAGACAAATACTAATGGACATGAAAAACCAAATACACAAGATACACAAATACAAATATACACAGTTGTAATAGGAGACATTAATACCCCACTGTCACAAACAGTTAGATCAACTAGACAAAAAGTCCATAAAGAAATAATAGAACTGAGTCATACCTGTGAGTGAATGGACTTAGTGGATGTTTACAGAGTGTTCCTCCAACCACATCAGAATATACATTCTTCTCAGCTGCACATGGATGTTCTCTAAAACAGATAATATATTAATCCATAAAGCATCCTTAACTAAATGCAAAGGAAGCAAAATTATCCCATGCATAGTATTTGATCATAGCACACTAAAATTGGAAATCAATGGCAAAAACCTGCAAAACCTGCATAAATACATGGAATTAAATAACAACCTTCTGAATAGCCATTGGGTTTCAGATGAAATTCAAGAAGAAATAAAACAATACCTACAATACAATGAAAATGCAGATACAACATACCATAATTTATGGGACACAATGAAACCAGTCCTAAGAGGGAAATATATAACAATAAGTAGTCACATCAAGGAGATGGAATGGACACAAATAAATAATCTAATGCTATATCTCAAGCTTCTGGAAAAGGGAGAGCAAGTCAAACCCAAAGCTCATAGAAGAGAGGAAATTGTAAAGATTAGAGCAGAATTAAGCACCTGCCTTGTAAGCAGGCAGTCATGAGTTCGATCCCCAGTACCAATAAAAAGGAAAAAGACCAAAAAAAAAAAAAAACCCGAAAAAGATTAGAGCAGAAATTAATGGAATTGAAACTGCAAAGCAATACAAAGAGGTAATGAATCAAAGAGCTGGTTTTTTGAGAGAATAAACAAAATTGATAAATCCTTAGCCAGACTTATCAAGAAAAAGAAAGAAAAAACTCAAATCTTTGTAATAAGGACTGAAAAGAAGGAAATTACTACAGATCCCATGGAAATTCAAAAGATCATGAACACCCTACTTTGAAAATCTCTACCTTTGAAAATCTCTACCACACAAGGTGGAAAACACAGAGGAAATGGACAGATTTCTAGCAAGATATGAACTGCCAAAGCTCAATCAAAAAGACATAGCAAATCTGAATGACCCAATATCAGCTATTGAAATAAAAAATGTGATTAAAAACTTAACAAACAAAGAAAAGCCCAGGTCCTACTGGATTCACAGCTGAATTCTGTAAGAAATTTAGAGAAGATTTAACGCCAATACTCCTTAAACTCTTCAAGGAAATTGAAAGGGAAGCAGTCCTCCCTAACTCATTCCTGTTTTGTATTTAAAGAGAAAAACAAAACAAAGCAGTAAAAGGGTACAAGTAATACAGACTTTCAAGAAAAAAAATATACAGTAAGAAATCATTAGTTAATAGATTACATATTGTCATCTTAGAAACAGTTGTCCTAATTACAAAATAAAAGCATAAAAGTGGACATTCATACAGTGAGATTGCAGACAAGTTCTGTTCAATGATCCAACAAAAACTCAGTAATATGGTTTTCTATCCTACACACTTAAATATACATGCAGTTATATTCTTTAGATCACTTTCTTTTCCTCTCTTTTTTACAATAACAATTATACTTTTTGGGTTTTATTACTCCCACAGTTCTTATAACTTTTTTTTGAAGAGAAAAAAAAAACAAATGTGACAAAGCAAAACAGAATCAGTTAGAACAGAAGGATGGACTTAGCACATGATGCAAAAACAGAATACCAGGTGATCAACAATTGTTACCATTATGCCTCTTGCGATCCTAAAAAGAGTTGCCTATATCCTCAGGTATAATAAAATTGAACAAAACATTACAGAACAAGACCAATAAAATCTACATTGGAGACCTTACAGGACTTCAAAAGAAGATAATCAAACCATAATGGGCATCGTAGTAAATCTTATTGTCTTCAAAGTAGTTGCCTATACCCTCAAATTTGATACAATCAAACAAAACAGGATAGAATAAAATCAGTAAGAACAAGATGGGAGAGCAATACAAGGGTTCAAGTGAGGTTAGTAGGAAAATAAAAAAGTTACTATAATATATCCCGCTACTTTTAAATTTAGTTTTCCCTTAATTTAAAAAAAAAAAAAAAGAAAAAAGAAATTAATTTTTTTAAAAAAGGGAAAAAAGGGGGAGATTTAGATAAAAGAGGACATAGTAATAGAACAACACAGGTCAGAACTGAACAATTTAAGCATCGTTGTGTTTCACCACCAGATAACCTGACATAATAGTAGTCACCGTAGTGTCTCTTTCCTTGAACTATTTGAGTATAACTTCGTATACTATAGCATCAAAGATATCAAGACAATGTGAAGCCATTCAGGAGAATGAAAGTATTACAGGGTATTTAGAACCAGCTAACAGAAAATGAACAATGGTTTATATATTATCTCTTTGCCTATAAAGAATTTTGTTTATACTATCGCATATAGTAAAATATAATAAGATACAAATGTTAAAACCAATGGAAACAGATGAACAACAG
This sequence comes from Cavia porcellus, assembly GCF_034190915.1. Classification (NCBI taxonomy): domain Eukaryota; kingdom Metazoa; phylum Chordata; class Mammalia; order Rodentia; family Caviidae; genus Cavia; species Cavia porcellus. Next base: position 72,940,760 of record NW_026947494.1, on the reverse strand, counting down.
TTTGATGGGACTTCAAAACAATATGACATTAAATCAGCACTAACTATTGTGATGTCTTGTTTTCTTCAAAATAGTTATTTATGTACTATCACAGACAATAAAATCAGACAACCCAGATTAAAACCATTCCAATTAATGAGTGAAAACATTATATGGCTTCAAACCAATATGACTGGGAATCATGATTACCACATACTTTTATGTATTTGTATCATTTCTTATACTAGGGAAACTATTTGGTATTTATACATGTGAGTTTGATTTATTTCACTTATGAATATGGTCTCAAGCTGTGTCCATTTATTTATAAATAACTCAATAAGATCATTTTTTTAGCTGAGTAGTACTCCATTGTATAAAAATACTACAACTTTTTTATCCATTCCTCAGTTGATGGCCACATGGGTTGTTTCCAAGATCTGGCGATTACAAATTGTGTTGCTATATACACATGGGCTATATACACTGTACTATGATGCTTTCAGTTCTTCTGGGAATATGCCTAGAAGTAGAATAGCTGGGTCAAATGGGACTTCCAATCCCAGCTTTCTGAGAAATCTCCAGACTGACCTGCACAATGATTGTACCAGTCTACACCCCCACCAAAAGTTCAAGAAAGTTCCTTTTTCCCCACAGCCTCTCCAGCTGTGATGATCTTTGTAGTTGGTGGTTTTCTTGATCTTGGCCATTCTTTCAGGAGTGAGATGAAATCTCAGTGTGGTTTTAATTTGCATTTCTCTAATGACTAATGGTGATGAACATTTTTTCATGTATTTATTTGCCATTTGTATTTCTTCATCTGATAATTGTGTATTCATCTCAGATGCCCATTTTTGGATTGGGTCTTTGAATTTTGGGGGTATGATTTTTTAAATTCTTTATATGTTTTAGACAGAAGTCCTTTGTCTGAGGGGCAGTTCACTAGGATTTTTTCCCAGTTCGTGGGTTTTCTTTTCACTATGCTGGAGATTTCTTTGATGTGCAGAAACTTTTTAATAAGAGATGATCCCAGTTATTGACTCTGGGAAGTATTTCCCATGCAGTTTGAGTCCTGTTCATGAATTCTCTACCTACTCCTATGTCTTCAAGGTTTTTACCCAATTTGTCTTCCAATAAATTTAGTGTTTTTATTTTAATATTTAGATCTTTGATCCATTTAGATTTTATTTTAGTACATGGTGATAGGCATGGGTCTAGTTTTAGTTTTTGGCATATGGAGAGCCAGTTTTTCCAACACCATTTATTAAAGAGACTATCATTCTTCCAGTGAACATGTTTGGCCCCTTTATTAAAGATAAGGTGGTTGAGTGTGTTTGTAGTTGTGGTTGTATCTTCTAATCTATTACACTGATCTTTGGCTCTGTTTTGGTTCCAGTACCATGCTGATTTTACTACAATTGCTTTGTAGTATAACTTCAAGTCAGGGGTTGTGATGCCTCCTGCCTTGTCTTTGCTGATTAGAACTGTTTTTGCTATTCTAGGTCTCTTCTTGTTCCAGATGAATTTTAGGAGTGATTTCTCAAGATCTATGAGGAATGTTGATGTTATTTTTACTGAGATTGCATTGAATCTGTATAACAGTTTTGGGAGAATGGCCATTTTCACAATATTTATTCTTCCTATCCATGAGCAAGGGATGTCTTTCCATTTTCTGAGATCATCTTCAATTTCATTTTTCAGTGCATTATAATTTTCCCTGTATAGGTATTTCACTTCTTTCATGAGCGTAATTCCTAAATATTTCATTTTGGGGGTTGCTAGTGTGAAGGGTGTGGCTTCTCTTATTTCTCTCTCTGTGATTTTGTTGTTAGTTCTTCTCTGTGATTTTGTTGTCATTTCATCTTTTACCTGAGAGATTATTTCTAGTTTGAATTCCTTTAAGGCTTCCCAGAGTTGTTTGTTTATTTATTTATGTTACTATTATTTCAGGTGTTTCAGGCATATGGCATGTATTTCTATGTGCATGGCTCCTAGGCTTTCTTGGGATGGGCTGGATGTTTGAGATTGCATTTTGGTCTTTCTTTTTGTCATGTTCCTATATTTCCATGCTTCAAGTGTTCCAAAGCTTCCTTTGGCCATGTTGGAAATTGTCTCTTATGTCCTAGACTCCTGGGACTCCTCTGGTAGTGTAGCTCCCTCCTTGGGCAGCGAAGCTCCCAGATTTAAAGAAGGTTGCCAGGCTCCTCTCAGGTAGACCTAAAGCCTCCTCATGCTACACAGCTCCCACCTCTGGCAGCAAAGCTACCCTGAGGGAAAGAAGGCCACCTGGTGTTGTCCCAGGCAATCCCAAATCCCACTAAGCCCAATCTAGTGTGGCTGCAAGCCCAGCGGTCACCCAACCCCCTAAAACAAGGATCTCATACTCTTCTGGGGATTAGATGTTTTGTAACCATCCAGCTCCTTGGATGGCAAAGCTCCCCAGGCTGTTAGAGAGTCCCCCTATGGCCTAGGTAGGGCTCACACTTCCTCAGCAGTGCTGCTCCCTCCTCCAGGCAGTGGCAGTATTGCTGGTGGTTGCAGGCAAGGTCGGAGCAGTTTCAGACTGCTTGGCCCAGTTCCCTCCTTCAGGTGGGACAGCTGCCATGTGCCCTCCGGGTGAGACAGGGTGCTCAGCAAGGCTGGAATGTGGTCCCATGACTTGGCAAGCTCCCTCTTCCCGGCAGGCAGCTGTGGTGTGATCTTCAGGTGAGAGAGGGCGGTCCACAAGGCTGGGATCCCCTAACTCATTCTTGGAGGCAAGTATCACTCTGATACCAAAACCAGAGAAAGACCTAACCAAAAAGGAGAACTACAGATCAGTCTCACTAATGCACATTGATGCAAAGATTCTCAATAAAATATTGGCAAATAGAATGCAGCAAATCATTAAGAAGATTATACACCACAACCAAGTGGGATTTATTCCAGGGATAGTTCAACATAAAAAAATCAATAAATGTAATACACCACATCAACAGAGCAAAAAAATAAAAGTTACATGATCATCTCAATAGATGCAGAAAAAGCTTTTGATCTAATCCAACACTTCTTCATGATATAACCCTACAGAAACTCAGAAGAGATGGTATGTACTTCAATCTCATAAAGGCTGTCTATAAAAAATCAACATCCAGCATTATACTAAATGCACAAAAACTGAAAGCCTTTACTCTAAAATCAGGAGCAAAACAAGAATATCCATTATCACCAATCCTATTCAAATAGTTTTGGAAATATTAGGCAGAGCAATCATACAGGAGGGAGAAATAAAAGGAACAAATATAGCAAAAGAAGAAGTTAAATTATCATTATGACAGATATGATACTCTACATAGAAGACCCCAAAACTCCATTAAAAAACTACTAGTTGTAATAAACAAATTCAACAGCATAGCAGGATACAAAGTCAACACTCAAAAATCAATAGCATTCCTATACACAAACAAGAAACTCCATAAAAGAGAAATTATGGAAATACTGTCTTTCACAGTAGCATCTAAAAAAATGAACTACCTAGGAATCAACCTAACTAAGAATGCAAAATCCTATATGCTTAAAATTATACTACTCTTAAAAAGGAGACTGAAAAGGATATTAGAAAATGGAAGGATATTCCTTACTCTTGGTGAGGAATAACCAACCACTGTGAAAATGTCCACACTGCCAAAACTGTTATACAAATTCAATGCAATCCCAATCAAAATACTGTGAACATACCTTACAGATCTAGTGAAAATATTCCTAAAATTCATCACAAAACAGAAGAAACCTTGAATTGCAAAGGCAATTTTGGGCAACAAAGGCAAAGCAGGAGGCATTTCAATTCCTGACTTGAGACTATACTACAAAGCCACAGTAATAAAATCAGTATGGTACTGGCGAAGAACTAGACCTAGGATCAATGGAACAGATTAGAAGATTCAGTCACTACAAGGACACTCAGCCACCTGATATTTGACAAAGGTGCTAAACATTTTCACTGGAAAAAAGATGGTCTCTTTAATAAATGGTGCTGGAAAAATTGACTTTCCACATGCCAAAGACTTAAAATAGACTCATGCCTGTCACCATACACTAAACTAAAATGGATGAAGCATCTAAATATTAAAACAGAAACACTAAATCTACTGGAGGACAAGTTAGGTAACAATCTTGGAGACATAGGGGTGGGGAGAGAATTCATAAGTAAAATGCAAATTGCATGGTAACTACTTTAAAGAATAAACAACTGGAATCTCATATTACTAAAAAGTTTTGCACTTCAAAAGAAATCACCAACAAAGTGAAAAGAAAACCCACAGAATGGCATTTAGCCAACAATTTTAGAATTGTTAGCCAACAATCCCTCAGACAAAGGACTTATATCTAGAACATACAAAGAACTGAAAAACATCATGACCCCAAATTCAAAGACCCTCTCCAAAAATGAGCATTGCACATGAACACCCAGTTCTCAGATGAAGATATACAAATGGTAAATAAATATATGAATAAATGTTCACCATCACTGGTCATTTTAGAACTGAAAATTAAAACAGCATTGAGATTTCATCTCCAAAAAGAATATCTGCCAACAAAAAAACACTAATAACAAATGTTGATGGGACTGTGGGGAAAAAGGAACACTGTTCCACTGTTGGTGGGAGTGCAGACTGGTGCAACCATTGTGGAAATCAGTATGGAGATTCCTCAAAAATCTAGGATTGAAAGTTCCATTCAGTTCAGCTATTCCCCTCCTGGGTATTTTCCCAGAAAATTTGAAAAGGTCATGTTGCAGTGATATATGTGAACCCATGTTCATAGCAACACAACTTGTGATAGATAAATCTTGGAAACAACCAAAATTCCCATCAACTGCAGAGTGGATGAAAAAATGTATTTTTATACAATGGAAAACTATTCAGCTATAAAAAAGGATGATCTTGCAGCCTTTATAAGTAAATGGAGGCAACTTGACAATATCCTCATTTGTGAAATAAACAAGACTCACATTAGTAAATATCACATTGTCTCTGTAGTGTAAAAAATAATAAGAACTGACAGAATAATGGGATCCAAAAAGTATAATAGATATTGTAAAAGTGAAATGGAAGGAAAGTGCTCTAAAGTATATAACAGAATGTATATTGTGTAAGACAGTTGACCATATTACTAAATTTTTATTAGATCATTGAACAGAAGAGATTGCACTGTAAAGTTTGAGTGCCTAACCACTTTTTAATGCTTTGATTTTGTAGCTTTAACAACTATTGTTAAGATGACAATATGTAACGTATCAACTAGTGATTTTATGATGTTTTTGAATTCTCTATTCTACTTTTTTCTATTTCTTCTATTTTGTTTTTTTTAATTTTCTCTTCTTTCTTTAAATAAAAAATGATACTGGCAAACAGAATGTAGTAATTCTTCAAGAAGATTATACATCATGACTAATTTGTATTCATACCAGGATGCAGGGATGATTCAACATATGCAAATCAATAAATGTGGTACATGATATTAACAGAATCAAAGACAAAAATCACATGATCATCTTAATAGGTGCAGAAAAAGAATTTGACAAAATCTAACAGATAAAAGCCCTACAGAAAATTAGAATAGTTGTTCTTTATTTTAATCTGACAAAAATCATAGATGATGAACCAACAGATAATATCATACTACATGAACAAAAATTGAAAGCTTTCACTCTAAAATCAGGGAAAAGACAAGGATGTTCACTATCACCACTCCTATTCAATATAGCTCTGAAAACACCAGCCAGAGAAATTATTCAAGAGAAAGAAATAAAAGGAACAAGTATAAGAAAGGAAAAATTTAAATTATCATTTGCAGATGAGGTGATACTCTACATAAGATGACACCAAAGCTTCACCAAAAGCCTTATAGAGTTAATGACCAAAATTCAGTACTATAACATGATACTAGGTCAATGCTCAAAATTGAATAGCATTCCTGTACACAAGTAACAAAATAGAGAGAAGTTAGGGAAATCACACCCATTATAATAGCATCCAATAAATGCAATAATTAGGAATCAGTGTAACAAAGTCAAAGATCTATACACTAAAGACTACAGTACTCTGAAAAAGAGATAGATGAAAATATCAAAAAATGGAAAGATATCCCTTGCTCATGGGTAGGAAGAACCAAATATTGAAAATCACCCTACTCCCCAAAGTGTTGCACAGATTTATTGCACTCTCAATCAAAATACCATTAGCATAAAATCAAAATGAATCAAAAATCTAAATATTAAACAGAAACACTAAGTCTGTTGAAAGAAAAAGTAGGTAGAAATCTTGAAGACATAGGAGAAGGCAGAGTTCATTAACAAAACACAAACTGAATGGGAAATACTTCAAATAATCAACAACTGAGATCTCATCTTCTTAAAAGGTTTTCCATCCCCCCAAAAATTGCTACAGACTGAATAGAAAACCTAGAATGGAAAAAAAAATGTTGACAACTCCTCCTCAGATAAAAGACTTTTATCTAGAGCATATGAAGAACTTAAAAGAAAATCAGGCCCCACAAATTTAAAAACCCAATCAAAAATAGGCATCTGACATGAATATATACTTATTAGATAAAGAAATACAAATGAGAGCCACCAGCAGACTGGGAAAAGCAGCAAACAGCTCTGTATCAGTGCACCCCATGGTCAACAGCAGATATCCCTAGCCAGCATGGGCTAGAAAAAGCAATCTCACTTCAGAGATATTTTTTCTTTTTTAAATTTTATTTAAAGAAAGACAAAACAAAACAGAACATGGGTAGAAGTAGTACATACTTTAAAAAAATAGTAATAAATCACTAGTTGATGTTTACATACTGTCCTCTTACAAATAATTGTTCAAGATACAAAAGTGGAACATATAAAGTGGGAATTCCAACAGGGAGACTGAAAATAGTTCTGTTTAACTATCTAATAAAAAGTTAGTAATATAGTTATCAACCTTATCACTTAAACACACATGCATTTATCCATATCTTCATTTATGTTGAGATTAAACAAACCAAAGCAGACTAAAATCACTTTGAACAACGAATAATAATATTGCTGGATTTCACATCATGACACTCCGGAATCAGCGCTCAGTACTGTAGTGCCTTTTTTTCCTTCAAAGTATTTGTTCATTTCATCATATGTCATAAGATCAGTTCTCATAAACTGTTTATAGGTTTTATGCAAGCATGAGTCTTAACATGTATTTCTATCCTTTCTATATTAGAGGGATAAACAGAACAAAGCAGGACAGAACGTAACATATTTCTATAGACATATAAAACTAAAAAGACATATAAAACTGATATACAAGGAGTTCTAGCATGGTTACTGTGTTGTCTCTTGTTATCATGCATAGAATTGACTATATCATCAGATATAGTATAATTGAATATATCAGTACATAACAGTATTAATAGAAACTTTGTAGATAGTGTAGAACTACAAAAACATGTAGTAATCAAACCAGAATGGGTATCATAGTGAATCATTGCCATTTTCAGTATAGTTGTCTATACTCTCTGACTAGATACTATCAACCTGAACAGTTTTGAATAAAATCTGTCAAAAACAAACAGCAATCAAACAAACCAGATTTAACTAAGATCCATCATGATATAACAGTATAAGTTATACGGGGCTCTGGATTAAGTTAATAGGAAATTAAAGATGATTACTGTGCTATATCCTGATATTTTGGGATAGCTGTCTGTGTCCTCAGATCTAGTGTTTGTAGACAAACTGGATAAGTTCTATCTAGCAGAGTGGTGTGAATAATATGGGTTTTAATTCCTAATACACTATTAGCAATATCTTCTGCTGTCTTTTTTAAAGACTATTCCTCCCCTTTCACTTCCCCAGGGTATACTGTGCATTTTGGGTCTCCCCAACATGCTCGGTTTTATTTTAGCGGGGGAAACCTGCTATTTACCTGTTTCCAAACTTTGTCACTCCTGGACTTGATCTCTAGTTGTATTTCTTTACCTATTAAAGTTTGTATTTCCAACCTATCCATAAATACTGTTCCAGTTACCCCTATTACTCTCTGGTTCCCTATCACATAGAGTTCTGTTTTCTCATATTTGATTTTCGGTTCATATACCCTTGTTCAGGTTAATTATATTTCCTATAAAGAGCATCTTGGTGGACCCTACCTCTCTGCCTCCACTCTGCCTGTGATTCCCTCTGTCTTTCCTTAATTTAGTGTATTTAGGCCATCTATGTTAGAAATTATATCCAACCTTGCTCTGCCTCATTTCTGTTGTGCTATTTTTCCATCATTAGTTATCTGTTTGTCTTCGTCATTTTGCTTTTTGCTCTACTCATTGGGGCCTCTCTGCCACTGTTCCTGAAATCCTGGTGCTTTTCTCTCTCTTTAGAATGTTCTGTAGTATTCTCTGTAGAATTGGATTGGTGGTTGTGAATTCCCCCAGTTCCTCTTTATCTTGGAAGCATCTTGTTTCTACATTAATTTCTAGGGACAATTTTTCAGGGTACACCAATTTGGTGTACCCTGGAGGTTATTTTCTTTCCGGGCTTGGAATACTTTGCTCCATGCTCTTCTCGATTTGATGGTTTGTTCCGAGAAGTTCGATGCAATTCTGATGGGCTTTCCCTTGTAAGTAATCTGTTTCTTGTCTCTGACAGCTTTTAATATTCTGTTCTTATATTGGATTTCTGGGATCTTGATTATTATATTCCTGGGTGTAACTCTGTTTTGGTTCTAGGAGGCTGGAGTTCTGTATGCCTCAAAAATCTGAATATCTTTTCCTTTTCCTATGTTTGGGAAGTTTTCCTTATTTCTGTGAATAGCCTTTGTAGTTCCTTTGTTTTGTACCCCTGTTTCTTCATTCACATTCTTTATTCTTAAGTTATAGATCCTCTTGTCATCTTCTAGCCTTTGTATTGTTACTGCTTGTTTCCTTGTTATTTTTAAGAAATTTTTCCTTTTATGATCCCACATTGCAAACCTGTCCTCCAGTTTGGATAATTTATCCATAGTTTCCTTCAAGCAGTTTTGCCAGCTTTCAATGGAGTTTTTAATTTCCTGGTAATCTCTTTGAATTTGCTTGTATTCTATGTTTTCTCTATTTTATTCATCAGGCAATTCTCCCCCTTTTTTATGTTCCTCCATTCTTCCATCTGTTTTTTCTTGAGAAGTGCTTAGCATTTCTTTTATTATTCTATTTATATCTTGCTTTACTTGGTTACTTTGAACTCATATATGAGGTCCTGAAGATATCGCTTTATGTCCACTGGTGCCGTGTCTGACACTGCATGTTTGCCGTTCTCAATCTCCTTTGCATTTACCTTTCCTGGATCAGTGTTCCCCAGTTTGGGAGCCAGGCACCCTTTCTTGTTGCTTCCTCTTCTCATATTTTTTGTTCCTTCCATACAGATGTATATAGGAGGCCCAGTTTCTTTCTTTGTTGTTTACAGTTCATCTGAAACAAGCTGGCTAGGTGCTCCTACCCTCTGCAGTGTACTAGGGAAGTACAGACTGGGGCAGCCTATGCTGGACTCTCCCCTCCAGGTCAGTCTGCCCAGCCCCAGAATGTCACCTGTTGGAACACCTTTTTCTATGAAAGGGTTTATTCCTGTCACTCACCTCAGGTTGATGCAGTTTCCTTGCCAGCTCAGCTCTCTGTTCCATTTGCCAACTCCTGTCCTCAGTGCGAGTGTGTCTCCCTTGAGTTGAAGTGGCAGTGGGCTTTTAAGTAGCTTGGTAAGTCTCAGTTGTGTGAGTTCAAGCACTGCACTGCAAGCACCAAGAATTTAGCTGTTGCAATAGTAACATCAGGACTGTATATTTAATTGGTTTCTCTCAGCTTAGTTTGTTCCTGGGTTGGAAGGATCCATCTCCCTCTGTTCAGGAGTCCCCATGCTGTATTATTTTTGGAATCTAAGTTGACTATCTCAGGGAGCCTCTGTAGCTTGCTGTTATCTATCCACCATCTTTTCTCTATCTCTACTTCAGAGATATTGTAGCCAACACAGGAAGAGCCATGGACCCCATTACCCACTTTTCTAGAAGGAACCAGGAACATGACAAGAGGAAGAATCAAAATGCATTCTCTGGCCTCCCACCCAAGCAGTAGTGGTCCAGGAGATGCATACATGGAAGATATGCATACATGAATACACCTGAAGTTCCTGAAGCAACAGCAACTGAAATAAACAACTTCAAGAGGCTATTAAAGAACATAGAACAGAAATACTATCCAAATAAAAGAAGAAATGAGAGACATAATAAAAAATCGTTAAGCATCTCTAAAGAAGACACAGATGGAAGAATAGAGGAGCATAGAATAATGAGAGAAACCTTCAGTGAAGAATATAAAAAAATTTAAATACACAAAACAGATTCAAAGAGATTACCAGGAAATTAAAAACTCCATTGAAAGCTGGCAAAACTGCTTGAAAGAAACCAAAGATACACTAGCAAACCTTGAAGACAGGTGTGTAGCTAGAAATTGTGAAAGGAAATATCTCTTAAAAATAACAAGGAACTAGGAAGTAACAATACAAAGGCTAGAGGATGACAAGAGGATCTATAACTTAAGAATAAAAAATGTGAGTGAAGAAGCAGGAGTAAACATAAATGAAATACAAAGGCTATTTACAGAAGTAATTAAAGAAAACTTCCCAAACATAGGAAAAGGAAACATCCAGATATATGGTGCATACATAACTCCAGCCAGCTACAACCCAAATAGACCTACACCCAGACATATAATAACCAAGATGCCAGAAATTCAACAAAAGAACAGAATATTAAAAGCTATCAGAGAAAAGAAACAGTTACCTATAAAGGAAAACCCATCAGAATCATGACAGATTTCTTGACATAAGCCATCAAATCAAGAAGAGGTTGCAGTGAAGTATTCTAAGCCCTGTAAGAAAATAACTTCCAACCCAGAGCAATGTACCCTGAAAAACTATCTTTCAAAATTAATGGGGAAACAAGATACTTCCATAACAAAGAGGAACTGGGAGAGTTTATGACCACTACACCAACCCTCAAAAAATACTGAAGGACATTCTAGAGAGAGAGAAAAAAGGCCATGATTTCAGGAACAGTGGCAGAGGGGGCTCACTGAATAGGGAAAACAGTGGAATGAAGGGGAAAAGTAGACAACAGCAGAAAAATAGCATGGCAGGGATGAGGCAGAGAAGATTGGCCATAATCACCAATATAGATGGCCTCGATTCACCAATAAGAGGAAACACAGGCAGAGTAGATCAGGAGATAGGGTCCATCATGCTTTGTTGGGAGCCGCGGCTGACACCGGTCGCCTTACTTGGCGGACGTAGGGCCTGTGGGTGGGAGCGGAGCCTGAGCTAGATTGCCCCTCCCATCGAGTGAGCCAAGTTGGCGCCTGCTTCCTGCCCCCTGATTGCGCTGGCGACTTAAACAACCCGCTCTGTAAGATAGTCTGCCTAGCAACAGCTGATGTTAGCCAGTCAGCCCGCATCGCGCGCTTTGAACTGATTGGCTACTGTTGCCCTATAAAAGTGAATGCCTCTCCCGCCACGAGGAGAAAGCACAGAGAGAGATAGAGAAAGTCCACCAGCGAAAAAGGGCTGGTGGCAGAGAGGAGGCCTCGCGGGGCCCACGCGGAGACAAATAAAGGCAAGGTTGCACACCGCCAGACTTTGTCGTGTGTCTTTCCTGCCGGCCGGGAGCGACCCCGACAATGCTTTATGCAAGAAATACATTTAACCTAAAAGGGGGTTTATAGACGAAAAGTCAAAGACAAGAAAACAAGGCTCTATGTGTCAGGGAACCAGAAAAAAAAGGGTGAGGGTGGCTTGCCTATCAGCTGAAGATTGGCTAGAAAGCCATGACATTTTTTTTACAGTGGAGAACTACACAGCTATAAAGAAAGAAAACCTTGAGACTCTTGTAGGTAAATGGATACAACTTGAGATCATGCTCAGGAGTAAAAACGTTCAGAGTCACTTAGGTGAATAGCAGGTTGCCTCCCTAATCTAAAAGCTAAAGGAGTTAGTGGGATCCAAAATATACAATACATCCTGTGAAAGTGAAAGGGGAGGAATTGTCTATAAAGGTAGGCCAGTGGCCGTTATTAATCTATTGTCATGATTTGAAGCCCATATTGTTTTCATTGTTCTTTTCAGTTTGGTTTTATTCTGTTTCAGTTTCTCTACTTGTATTAGATTTGATGGCAAGGACAGCTATTCCAAAGACAGCAGGAAATATTATGGTAACCATTTTTGATTTCCTACTAACTTGATTTGAAGCCCTGTGTTGCTTTCACCATTTTGTTTTGACTGATTTTATTCCATTCTATTTTGTTTGATAGTATCAAGTCTGATGATATAGGCAACTACTTTAAAGACAATAAGATATACTATGATACCCATTCTGGTTTGATTATTATCTTCTTTTGAAGTCCTATAATGTCTCCAATGCTTTGTTTTTCTTGGTTTTGTTTTGTACTGCTATGTTCAATTTTATTGTGCCTAATGATATGGGTAATTCTTTTGAAGGTAACAAGACACATTGCAGTAATGATTGTTGATCTCCTTGTATTTTGTTTTTAAGTCATGTACTATGTCCATTCTTTTGTTTTGATTGACTCTATTTTGTTCTGTCTCATTTGGTTTTATTTTCTTCAAAACAAAAAAGACACAAAAATGGCAAATAAATATATAAAAAAATGTTTAACGTCATTAGTCATTCAAGAAATACAAATCTAAACCACACTGAAATTTCACCTCACTCTAGAAAGAATGGCTGTCATCAAGAAAACAACCAATAACAAATGCTGGCCTCGATCTGGGGGAAGAAGATTGAGTGTACTCTTGATTGGAGTGTATACTGGTACAAACACTGTGAAAGTCACTGTGGAGTTTCTTAAAATTCTAGGATTAGGGGTCCCATCTGACTATCTATTCCCCTTCTGGCTATTTTCCCAGAAGAATTAAAAACATACATTACAGTGATATATGTGCTCCTATGTTTATAGCAGCACAATTTATAATAGCTAAATCTTGGAAATAAACCAAAAAGCTCATCAACTGAGGAATGCATAAAAAGATGTGGATTTTTAATATATAATGGAACACTACTCAGCTATAAAAAGATAAACTTGATACTTTGTAGGTAGATGAATGTAGCTTGAGACCATACTTGTAGGTCAAGTAAATCAGACTTCCACGTGTAAATAATCCCATAGTCTCACTTGTTCCAGTATCTGAAAATGTGAACAAGATAATAAATGTACAATAGATACCATGAACAGGGAAGAAACTGTTCAAAAGAAAACCAAAATTGTGATGGGAGAAAGGGGAAAGGAAAATAATTATAAACGGAAGGCAGTCGAGATAGTTATACGGATGGTTTCTCTTGGTTCATTGAGAGAAATTGTGCTAGGAATTACTTAGTTTCATGCCTATATCTTGTCCTCTCAACAACTACTGTGAAGGTAATAACGATCAATGTGTTTATTATTAAAACATTTTTGGGTCTGATTTTTTTCAGTTCTTTATATTTTCTAGATATCAATCATTTTCCTGAGGGATGTGGGAATACAGCTTTTCCAGCACCGTTTATTCAGGAGGTTATATTTTTTTTCAGTAAATGAATATGGTTCCTTTGTTAAAGGCAAAGTGCTGAGTGTGTTTGGAATATTTTCTGTATTTTAATCTCTGGCATTGACTGTCAGGTCAGTTTTTTCCCCAATACTGTGCCTTTTAAAAAAAATCAAAGTAGATCTATAGTAGCACTTCAAGCAGAGATTGTGATGCCCCTGGCTTGTCTTTGTGCTTAGGATTGTCTTTGCTATTCTAGGTTTCTTTTGGTTCCAAATGAATTTTAGGAGTGTTTCCTCTAGTTCTGTGAGGTATGCTAATGGTATTTTGATTGAGGTTGCATTAAATTTGTTTAACGGTTTTAAGATTATGGCTGGTTATCTATATTGATTCTTCCTATGCAAGAACAAGGACTGCCTTTCTATTTTCTGATATCCTTTCCAATCTCCTTTTTCACAGCACTGTAGTTTTCAGTGAAGCGATATTTTTAATTCCTTTGTTAGACTGATTTCTAAGTATTTCGTTTTCTGAATGCTATTTTGAAAGGTGTTGTTTCACTAATTTCTCTTTCAGCATATTTGTTATTTTGTGTAGGAATACTATTTCTTTCTTTTCATTGACTTTGTATCCAGCTGCATGACTCAATTTGGTTATAAAATTAAAAGTCTTTTAGTGGAGTTTGTGGGATCTTCTATGCAGAATATGCCATCTACAAATGATAATAATTTAACTTATTCCTTTCCTATCTTTATTCCCTTTATTTCTTTCTTTTGTCTAGTTGCTCTAGCTAATGCCTCCAGAACTACATAAAATAGGAATTGTGATAGTGGATATCTTTGTCTTATTCTTGATTTTATAGTAAAGCTTTCAATTTTTGAAGCTAAGTTTAGTATTATGTTGACTGTTGGTTTGTGATAGGTGACTTTTAGAGAAGGTCCATTTATTCCAATTTTTTGTAGGGTTTTTAACATGAATGAGTTTCAGACTTTGTCAAATGCTTTTTCTGCATGTATTGAGATGATTATGCGGTTTTTCTATTTGGCTCTGTTGACATGGTGTATTACATTTATTGATTTGCATATGTTGGACCATCTCTGCATCATTGGGATGAATCCTAATTGGTCATGGGTATAATCTTGAAGATTTTGCTGCATTCTGTTTGCCTGTATCTTATGGAGGCTTTAAACATTAGAAGGGTTGGCCTGTAGTTCTCTATTTCTTGGGGTCTTTCTCTTACTTTTGTATCAGCAAATGACTTCTAAATATTGCTTCTTATTCAATTTCCTTAAAGAATTTTAAGAGTAAAGGCATTAAATAAACTAAATTTTCTGTAGAGCTATGACTCTAAACTTACCAATTTTTGTTGGTAAAGTTTACATTTTTTATTTCATGAGTGGTATTTTATTACCTGTCATTTTTATATCTTCGTGTTTCTCATAATTCATATTATCTACATAGCAAGTTTTCCATTTCTTCTATGTTTCATATTTTGTTAGAGTAAATGTGCTCAAAGTAAGAATTGATGCTCTAAATTTCCACAGGATCTATGATTATATCCTTTTCCATCCTAATTGCATGAATTTGAGTATTTTCATTCCTTTTCAATAAAGTTAGGTAAGAGTTTATCAATTTTATTTAATCTTTCAAAGAACCATCTCTTTGATTCATTGAGTCTCTGCATTGTTACATTGTTCTTAATTGCATTAATTTCTGCTGTCTTTCACATTTCCTCCCTCATAGGAGCTTTGGGCTTGACTTGTTCTTCTTTTTATAGATTTGACTTTCGACATTATGTTACTTATTTTTGCTCATTGTGCTTTCCTGATGTGAGGATTCGGTACTATGACTTTCCCTCTCAGGTCTGCTTTCATTGTGTCCCATAAGTTTCAGTATGTTGTATCAGAATTATAAATTAATTGTAGATGCTGTTTAATCTCTTCTCTAATTTCATCTGGGACCCATTTCAGGAAGGTTTTTCAGGAAGGTTTTATTTAATTTCTATACATTGATGGGGTTTTTCTTTTTCTTTTTTTTTTTTTTTTTTGCTATTTATTTCATTGCAAAATGGCCAGATAATATGCATGGAATAATTTCAATTCTTTTGCATTTATTTCACTGTGTTCTATAGGTTAGTATGCATTATATTTTGGATGCAACTGAGAAGAATGTGTATTCTGATATTGTAGAGTGGAATACTCTTTAAAGGTCTACTCAGTCCAGTTGTTCACAGGTTTGGCTTAGTTCTGATGTTTCTTTTTAATTTTTTGTTAGTTGATCTATTTATGACAGTGCAGTACTAAGGTCTCATTACAGTTGTGTTTGTGTTTATTCGATTTTTCATGCCCTTAATATTTGTTTTATATAGGTGGGTGTATCTCTACTTGGTGCATAAGGATAGATTTGTGGTTGTTAACTCTTTATCTTGGAGTTTTTGTTTCACAAGTATTTAATGAACTCTGTCTCTTATCATCATTCTTGGCTTGAAGTTCACCTTGTGTGCAAATAGAATAGCCATGTGTGCTTTTTTCTGGGCTTCTGTTACATAGAGTATTGATTTTCACCCTTTGACTTTTAGTTTATGGTTTTTTTTAGTTAAATGTGTTTATTGCATGCAGCATATTGTTGGATCTTGTTTCTTCATACATTCTTCCTGCCTGTTTCTTTTGGTTGATTGAGATCATTTACATCAATGGTTTCAACTGACATGTATTGACTTATTTTTGCTATTTTACTTCCTGTTGTTGGCTCTTTGTCTTTCCCCCCTGTTTAATTGCTTGTCTTGCCTGATGGATTCCTTCTTTTCACATTTTTGGGATTGTACTCTTCTTCATCTCTTTCTAAAATATCCTTCAGTGTGGAGGACCACATGGATGAATTTCCTTGAACAAAGAGCAATTATCTCCCCTTTGGCTACACTTGGTTCTCTCTCTCTCTCTCTCTCTCTCTCTCTCTCTCTCTCTGTCTGTCTGTCTTTCTGATACAAGGTCTCATTATGTAGATCAGATTGGTCTGGATTCACTATATAGTCCGTGCTGGCCTTGAACTCATGGCAATCCTCTGCCTCAGCCTCCTGAATGCTGGATTAAAGACATCATGCCTGCCTCCCCATCTATTTTTTATTTCTACATACAGAGTATTTCTTCTCTGGCTTTCTCTGTAGCTTCATACACTGTTTTTACTTTGCGATGGCGCATGAGAATTCAGGTGAGTGGCTTCTCATTTCCTCTCTCTATCCCTGCATTTGTCCTATGCAGGTTGCTGCCTCTTGTCATTTGCTACTTTTAAATTTTAGTTTTTTTTCTGTGTGTTGGTGCTTGTTAATTTCTTATAGTAGATAGTTTATGACAGAGATTGAAGCTTCTCCAGGGAAGGGCTATTCTCCAGAGATGTCTTCTAGGTATAGGTGGTTCTTGGTCTCTGTGTTTGTCCAGAGACCCCGCTTTTCCAATTTT
This sequence comes from Cavia porcellus, assembly GCF_034190915.1. Taxonomy (NCBI): domain Eukaryota; kingdom Metazoa; phylum Chordata; class Mammalia; order Rodentia; family Caviidae; genus Cavia; species Cavia porcellus. The sequence continues at coordinate 72,923,762 of NW_026947494.1, read as the reverse complement.
CTAAGGATGAGATGTTGCCATCTGTTTGGCTCAGCATGCAGTCCTTTGGTACTGGACTATGATGATGATTACAACCACAGACAACCTCAGTGTTGTCATACAAGGAGAACGATTGATGACAATAGGTATGGCATCATGGTTAAAGTAGTAAAATTAGAAATAACAGCAGCATCAAGCACAGCCTAGAATATGACAAAATATGGTAACTATTACTTTGGTACCGTTAACTATAGTGGCAAGATCAAAAGTTATATAACAAAGTCCAATATTATTTAGGAACTTGTATGCCGAGAATTTCCCTTTAGTGGCTAGTTTGTATTCTACTATGGGGAAGTTTAAGAATGATAGAGGACAAAATAGAGAGATAAATGAAGAGGAATAGAAGCAAGGCTGAGGGACAAAGGATGATTACTCAAGGTTTGAAAAACTGGAGAAGGATGAGGGAGGGAGAGAATGAAGGAGAAAGCAAAAGTTTATCCAAGTTGATCAGAAAGACTGGAGACAGTGTTCAGTCACATGAAAGTATCACAAAATCAAAATATATAGTGAGAATAGGTAGAAAGGAAAAAGCATAATAAAATTCCTCTGGTGTCCACAGTTCTGTGGCAGTGCTAGCCACCTCGTTAGCAGGATTCATGCTAGGTACAGGGCTGCTCTTGGCCTCTGGATGTGGGGCCAGAGACTTTACCCAGTAGCTTTCTGTGTGTCCCTTGGGGCCACCCCCTCCTTACCTCGTTTGTCTCTGTCTTTCTCTCAGTTGCAGTGATGTCCTCAGATAGAGACAGCCCAGTGGTGCTCTAAGTGTGCACAGTTGTCTCCTCCTGGTTGGACCAACCATCTCTGTTCCACCTCCCTGGCACATCTCTGTCCTCTCACACCACTTGTTGCAGGTCAGGGTACAGTGAAGTGCTGTGAGCTGACATCTCACTCCTTCTGCAGCTGTGGAAGCAGCTTATCCCTCTGCCACAGGGGAAGCACCAACCTCTCACTTATTGCTGTGCCCTGGCACACAGTTGCTTAAATTCTCTCAAGCCACTGCTTGCAGGATGGGAGGGATTGCATTGCTCTGTGTGTTGTCTTCCCCATTGCCTCCACCACCATGGTGCCTCGTCTTATCAATCCATCTGCCACTGCTTTGACGGCAGCCAAGACTGCTCAGTCATGTTCCAATCTGCTCTCCAATGGGGTATGGAGCATCTCCACTGTGGTCCCTAACTTTGTTGTCATCAGTACTTGCAGTTAGCCACTGAGACAGACCAAAAAACAAACGAATAAGCTTGTGGTCTGTTGGGGTAGGAACAGCGCCTGTGACATTTATTGGGAGTCTCCAGCATCCTTTGTGTGGTAGAAAGCAAAACAGGGGGGCCTTATGCCCCAAGTCCATCCAATTTGGTGATTCAGCTACATCTGCAGCCCAACAGTGTACTGGAGGCTTGACAGTATGGAGATTTCTGCTTGGTACGAAGGCAGCAGTGTCATCTGCAGCCCTGTAGGGTGGGTCACTGTCTGTGTTTTGTTTGATCTGCAAGTCTATTTCACATATGTTTTGTCCTCACTTTCCTCTGTGATTTTAGTTGATTTTCTTTGAGTAGCTCCAACATGGCTGCTCCTCTGTTCAGCCATGTTGAATCTCCCTTGATCACCACATATTCTGACCTTCTTCAAAGTACTCTTCTTCAAATGCATCTTTGCTTCCAATTAGCTCTCACTAAAAAATGACCACTCCTGTTCTTTGTGTTGTACCTCATCTCTTAGCTTCCTTTTCTCTTAGGTTTTCAGTGTTTTGTTCCTCTCTTTTTTTATCAAGATCTGTTCTCAAGAAACACAAGGAGACTCATTCACATCCAGATGTTCTCCTCATCATAGAAATGGTTTTATTTCTCCTGAAAGGAATTTTTTTCTCACCTTTTCTACTTTCTTTCTCCATGTCTTTATTTCCTACTGAGAAACAAAGTCTAAATGAAATAAAGTGGCTTACTATAAGGCATTTCCCCCCACAGATTTTCCAGGCCAAAACAAGATTGGCCAAGCCCCTAAAGCCAGACTCCCATGTTCTCTGTGCCAGAAGCAATTTCTCTTTTCAGAACCGGAGAAGGGGTGAAGGATGGAGCAACACTCTAGAAAACTGTGACTTCTAGAACTAAGGCAGGAAATAACACAACTAAAGTCATCAAATCTTTCAATTAGCCCAGCCTGTTTGGGACTCCCGCACCTCACCATCGGTGTGCAGAGGAGGGGCTGGGCAGATCTGGGGCGCCTGCATCAGCCTCCCCATGTGTCTGGAGGACTGTGGATATCTCAGCAAGCAGGGGAGGATCGCAGTTTCCAGAGGCACCACGGCCTGTGGTAAGTGCTCAGCGCACTCTGCCCAAATCCCAGACTGTTCGGGACCCTCCAGGCTTCTGGGTGCAGTGAAGTGGAGAAGTGGGTTTGACGCATCTACATCCGCCTCCCCATTCCAGCTGCACTTGGAGAACTGTGGAGCTTCCAACAAGTAGGCGGGCGCATGCTATTGCCGGAGCCCAGCCTGTTTGGGACTCCCGCACCTCGCCATCAGTGTGCAGAGGAGGGGCTGGGCGGATCTGGGGTGCCTGCATCCGCCTCCCCATGTGTCTGGAGGACTGGGGATGTCTCAGCGGGCAGGGGAGCATCCCAGGTTCCAGAGGCCCCGCAGCCTGTGGTGAGTGCTCAGCGGACACTGCCCAAAGTCCAGACTGTTCAGGACCCTCCAGGCTTCTGGGTGCAGTGAAGAGGAGAAGTGGGTTTCAGGTCTCTACATCCGCCTCTGCATCCCAGCTGTGCTTGGAGAGCTGTGGAGCTTCCAACGGGCAGGTGGGCGCACAGTGTCCCTGAGGCCCAGCTTATCTGGAACTGCAGAGTTCTGAACAGGCAGAGGAGGGCCACTGGTTCTGCAGGCCCAGTGGCTTGGGGTAACAGGGTGCCAGAGTCTCAGGAGCTGCAAACATAGAAGGGGATTTCCAACAGACCCTGGGGAAGCTTGCAAATGACACTTGAAACACAGAAATATAGGAAAATGACAAAACGAAAGACAAAATTACAACCTCAAACCTCCAGCCCATCTCAAGAAACCCTAGGAGCAATGTATATAGAAGAAAATATATGCCATTCACCTCAAATATCAGACACAATAGCTACTGAAATTAATAAGCAACTCCAGGAAGCTTTAAAGAAATTCAAACTCGATATAATCTCCCAGGTAAAAGAAGAAATGATAAAAGAAATGAAAGAGATTCTGAATATATCTAAAGAAAACACAGATAAAAAATTGGAGGAACTAAACAAAAAGATAGAATCCCTAGACGAACAATATAAGAAACAAACAGAATACATAATGCAGATGCACAGAGATATACAGGAAATAAAAATCTCCACTGAAAGTTGTAAAAAGCACCTTAATGAAAGTGAAGATAGAATTTCAGACCTTGAAGACAGGATTGCAGTTAGTGAACAGGAAAGGAAAGATCTTTTAAAAATAACAAGGAATCAGGAAACAACAATTCAACAACTGCAAGACAATGCAAAGAAAAATAACATAAGAATGATAGGGATTAATGAAAAAGAAGGAGACAACATAAAGGATGTCAAGAGGATATTTAGAGAAGTAATAGCTGAAAATTTCCCAAGCATGAGATCAGAAACCGACATCAGGATCAGTGAAGCGTATAGAACTCCAAATAGTCATAACCAAAATAAAACTACACCCAGACATATAATAATCACCATCCCAGAAATCCAACACAAGAATAGATTATTAAAAGCTGTCAGAGAGAAAAGACAGATCACTTATAAAGGAAAACCTATCAAAATCACAGCAGACTTCTCAGCACAAACAATAAAGTCAATAAGAGCATGGAGTGAAGTATTCCAGATCCTAAAGCAAAATGATTTCCAACCTAGACTGATGTATCCTGCAAAACTATCATTCAAAATTGATGGTGAAATACGATACTTCCATGACAAAGAACAGCTGAAGAACTTCATGAACACCAAACCAATCCTGCAAAACATATTGAAAAACAGTTTAGACACACAAAAGAAAAAACCACTGAGCAAAGCAGATAATTAAACAGAACAGAAAGATAGAGATGCAGCAGTAGAGAGATAACATGTCAACAAGAAACCAGCATTTAACAGTAATAACCATTAATGTAAATGGTCTCAATGCACCAATCAAAAGAAACAGACTAGCAGAATGGATCAAGAAACAAAATCCAACCATATGCTGTTTACAGGAAACCCATCTAACCCAGAAGGATACTCACGGACTGAAAGTCAAAGGATGGAAAACAATACTTCATGCAGCAGGAATCCAAAAAAAGGCAGGAGTAGCCATTCTGTTTGCAGACAACGTGAACTTTAAACCAACAATGACCATAAAGGATAAAGAAGGTCACTACATACTCGTAAGGGGAAAACTCCAAGAGGAAGAGATAACTATCTTAAATATATATGCACCAAACTCCAGAGCACCCAATTATATAAAACAACTATTAACAGAAATGAAAACTCAAATTATCAGTAGCACAATTGTAACAGGAGACCTTAATAAGCCATTGACACCAAGGGACAGATCAACCAGACAGAAAATGAGCAAAGAAATAGCAGAACTGAATCACACCTGAGAACAAATGGATTTGATAGACATATACAGAATGTTCCACCCAACAACATCAGAATGCACATTCTTCTCAGCAGTACATGGATCATTCTCTAAAATAGACCATATATTAGCTCACAGAACATATTTAAACAAATGCAAAAGAGTTGAAATCATCCCTTGCATGTTATCAGATCATAGCAATCTGAAATTAGAAATTAATGATAAAAGATACTGGAAAAATCCCGCAAACACGTGGAAACTGAATAACACACTCTTGAGTAATCAGTGGGTCAAAGAAGAAATTAAAGAAGAAATTAAACAATACCTAAAAGAAAATGAAAATGCAGATACAACTCACTGGAATTTGTGGGATGCAATGAAAGCCGTCCTCAGAGGAAAATTTATTGCATTGAGTTCCCACATCAGGAAAACAGAATGAATACAAATAAATAACTTGATGCTACACCTCAAACAGCTAGAAAAAGAAGAGCAAGGCAAATCCAAAGCCAAAAGAAGAGAGGAAATTATAAATCAGAGCAGATATCAATGCAATAGAGACTAAGAAAACAATCCAAAGAATCAACGAATCGAAGAGTTGGTTCTTTGAAAGAATAAATAAAATTGCTAAGCCCCTAGCCAACTTCATTTAAAAAAAGAGAAGAAAAAGCTCAAATTCATGCAATAAGAAATGAAAAAGGAGAAATCCCTACAGACCCAATAGAAATACAGAAGATCATCAACACCTATTTCGAAAACCTCTACTCTCAAAAGTTTGATAACACAGAAGAAATAGACAGATTCTTAGAAGCATATGAAGTACCAAAGCTAGACCAAGAGGATGTAAAACTGTTGAATAACCCAATCTCTGCTAATGAAATTGAAAATGTAAGTAAGTCCTTACCCACCAAGAAGAGCCCAGGCCCAGATGGATTCACTGCAGAATTCTACAGGAAATACAAAGAAGACATAATGCTGACACTCATCAAACTCTTCAATGAAACTGAAAGGGAAGTAATCCTTCCTAAGTCATTCCTGGAAGCAAATATTACTCTAGTACCAAAACCTGAGAAAGACCCAACTAAAAAAGAGAACTATAGACCAATCTCCCTAATGAACACAGATGCAAAAATCCTCAATAAAATATTGGCAAATAGGATGCAGCAAATCATCAAGAAGATTATACACCACGACTAAGTGGGATTCATCCCAGACATGCAGAGATGGTTCAACATATGTAAATCAATAAATGTAATCCACCATATCAATAAAGCCAAAAGTAAGAATCACATGATCATTTCCATAGATGCTGAAAAAGCCTTCGATAAGTTCAAACATTTATTCATGATAAGAACTTTACAGAAAATTGAAATAGATGGTCTTTACCTCAATATAATAAAGGCCATTTATGACAAACCAACAGCCAGTATCACACTAAATGGCCAAAAACTGAAAGCCTTTACTTTAAAATCAGGCACAAGACAAGGATGTCCTTTATCACCACTCCTATTTAATATAGTACTGGAAGTACTAGGCAGAGCAATTAGGCAAGAGAGAGAAATAAAATGGGAAAGATAGGAAAAGAATAAGTTAAATTATCATTGTTTGCAGATGACATGATACTCTACATAGAAGACCCCCTAAACTCCATTGAAAGACTCTTAGATACAATAAATAAATTCAGTAATGTGACTGGATACAAAATCAATACTCAGAAATCAATAGCATTCCTATACACGAACAAAAAAATCACAGAGAGGGAAATAAGAGAAACTGGACTATTCACATTAGCAAGCAAAAATGAAATATTTAGGAATTACTCTTATGAAATAAGTGAAAGACTTATACAGTGAAAATTATAATACACTGAAAAAGAAATTGAAGATGATCTCAGAAAATGGAAAGACATCCCTTGCTCATGGATAGGAAGAACAAACATTGTGAAAATGGCCATTCTCCCAAAACTTTTATACAGATTCAATGCAATCCCAATAAAAATACCATCAACATACCTTATAGATCTATAGAAATCACTCCTAAATTTCATCTGGAACCAGAAGAGACCTAGAATAGCAAAGGCAATTCTAAGCAGCAAAGACAAAGCAGGAGGCATCACAATCCCTGACTTAAAGTTATACTACAAAGCAACAGTAGTAAAATAAACATAGTATTGGAATCAAAACAGAGCCAAAGATCAATGGAATAGATTAGAAGTTACAACCACAACTACAAACACACTCAACCACCTTATCTTTGATAAAGGAGCCAAGCAGGGTCACTGGAAGAACAACAGTCTCTTTAATAAATGGTGCTGGAAAAACTGGCTCTCCATTTGCTGAAAACTAAAGCTAGACCCATGTCTAGCACCATGTACTAAATTAAAATCTAAATGGATCAAAGGTCTGAATATTAAAACAGAAACACTAAATCTATTGGAAGACAAATTGGGTAAAAACCTTGAAGACATAGGAGTAGGTAGAAAATTCATGAACAGGACTCAAACCACATGGGAAATACTTCCCAGAATCAATAACTGGGACCACCTCTTATTAAAAAGTTTCTGCATGTCAAAAGAAATCTCCAGCATAATGAAAAGAAAACCCACAAACTGGGAAAAGATTTTAGTGAACTCTCTCTCAGACAAGGGACTCTTGTCTAAAACATATAAAGAATTAAAAAAAACTCAGACCCCCAAAATTCAAAGATCCAATCCAAAAATGGGCATCTGAGATGAATACACACTTCTCAGATGAAGAAATGCAAATGGCAAATAAATACATGAAAAAAATGTTCATCATCATTGGTCATTAGAGAAATGCAAATTAAAACCACACTGAGATACCATCTCACTCCTGAAAGAAGGACCAGGATCAAGAAAAACAACAACAACAAATGCTGGAGAGGCTGTGGGGAAAAAGGAACTCTCCTACACTGTTGGTGGGAGTGTAGACTGGTGCAGCCTTTGTGGAGGTCAGTCTGGAGATTTCTCAAAAAGCTGGGATTGGAAGTCCCATTTATTCCAGCTATTCCACTTCTAGGCATATTCCCAGAAGAACTGAAAGCATCATACCACAGTGATATATATGCATCTATGTTTATAGCAGCCCAAATTGTAATCGCCAAATCTTGGAAACAACCCAAGTGTCCATCAACTGAGGAATGGATAAAAAAGTAGTTGTATTTCTATACAGTGGAGTATTATTCAGCTATAAAGAAGGATCACATTGAGATATTTATCAATAAATGGGCGCAGCTTGAGACCATACTCATAAGTGAAATAAATCAATCTCGCATGTGTGAATACCGAATAGTTTCCCTAATGTAAGTTATGATTCAAATATATAAAAATATGTGGTAGGCATGATTCCCCATTTTGTGGCCTTGAAGCCTTATAAAGTTTTCACTTATTAATTGGAAAGGCTTTATTCTGGGCTTTCTTGATATGGAAATATTTGAAGCTATAGTATATGAAGTTTTATTCAAATATTTCAAGGAAAAAGACAGCACTATGGTAACTACTATTAAGTTGGGTTATTTGGTGGTGAAGCACTAGGTTGCTGAAACAGTCATGCTTTGACCTGTATTGTTATATTGCTATATCCTGTTTTATCTCAATCTCTCCCTTATTCATTAAAAATTATTTAGTTATTTCTTATGTTTTTTAATTAAGGGGAAAAACTAAAAAAAAATTAGCAGGATGTATAATAGTAACTTTTTTATTTCCTATTAACCTGTTTTGAAGTCCTGTAATACTCCCACTATCTTGTTTTGACTGATTAAACTCTGTTCCATTCTGTATGATAGTATCGAGTTTGAGGGCATAGGCAACTACTTTGAAGGCAATAAGATTCACTAAGATGCCCATTCTGGTTTGACTATTGTCTCCTTTGGAAGTCCTGCAATGTTTACAATGCTTAAGTTTTATTGGTCTTGTTCTCTACTGTTTTGTTCAACTTTATAATATCTAATGAGATAGACAATTCTTTTTAAGGAAACAAGAGACATTGTTGATAACCATTGTTGATAATCTTGTACTCTGTTTTACATCATGTGCTATGTCTATCCTTGGTTTTGACTGACAGCTTTGTTTTGCCATATTTGACTTTATTCTCTCCCCCCGCCAAAAAAGTAATAAGAACTAAGGAGTAATAAAACCCAAAATGTGTAAATTTTGTTGTAAATAGGGAGGGAAAAAAGGATACAACAGCAAGTGTGTTTAGGGGTGTTAAATAGCTGACCATATTAATGTTTTTGGTTGGATCATTGAACACAACTGTTTGCAGTCTCACTGTTTGAATGTCCACTTTGTATGCTTTGATAATGTGATTTGAGCCACTATCTCTAAGATGATAATATGTAATCTATTAACTGTTGATTTCTTACTGTTTTTTTTTTGTAGTTCTGTATTACTTGTACCCTTACACTGCTTTGTTTTATTTTGTTTTTTCTCTTTTTCCTTTTAAGTAAAATTTAAAAAAAAATTAAATCTTTCAATTAAACTTTTCTTTAGGGGAAACAGACAATAAAGCAAATAAAAGAAGCCAAAGGACACAAAAATCACTTTGTTAATGTCTTTTAACCAGAAAGACTTGTGGTTTCTCTTATGGATAAGGCCAACAAACCCTGCCTTAGGCTCTGAAAGGTTGTAGGAGGAGAGACAGAACGGACAAAGATTGCACAGTTGAAAATTACTAGGATCAAATTTCACAAGTATAATATGACACTGACATTTCCAAATGTACAGTTTGTTCACTGAATTACTGGCTTATCATTTAAATGATTGTGGTGATAGGGAATACTCAGGCTATAAAATGAGCATACCCTTCGCTCCTTAGTAATATGTAGGGTCAACTGTAAACAAGGAAGTATCAGTGCCCTTGTGTATGAAATTGTTTCTCAAGGTATATTTTTCTTGGTTCTTGGTTTATTAGCTTAATATATTGCTACACACAGTGCCTGGTGCATCAGGTCAGAGCCTGCTCGTTAGGGGTTATTCAGCATAATGCTCTAAAGAGAAGCTCAAAGGCAGTTTTAAGATTGGATTTGTAATTCTGCATTGCATTGAGAACATTCTTTTTGAATTCCATATTTTTATGTGAAGTTAGAGGAATAAAAGGATGAGCAGCATGCATTACTGGAATCAAGTCTTGATATGCTTTGAATGTTCTATCAAAAAACAGCCCACTTCTTTTGGCTTCTGTAAAATCTGCCAAGCAAAAGAGGTGCTTGTACTAGTACTTTAGCAGGGAGCATCACTAAGCAGATGCTGTACCCCAGTGAAATGTCCTCCTGGTGTCCGTGAGGAAGCGTCCGAGGAAAGCGGGTGAGCTCAAGGATTCCCTGGAGGTTATTCAACACCACTTCCCAAACTCTAAAACCTTTCAACTCAGAATTCAAGCTTTCTAAATATTCTTTGCTCAGCCCTATGCTACAGCATATGATTAATGATATACCAAATAACAAAAAAATTCTCTCCAGGGATCTCAATATTTGAATCCTAGTTCTATTACCTACTAAGGCAATGTTTGGCTAAGTTTCTTCAATTTTCTAAAGCTTAATGACTTAATGAATAAGGGGAAAACATTGTTCTCTTAGAAGGTTTTATTACAAATAATGAATTAGCATATGTAAAGTAAAGGACTCACTATATCTGATCAGGAAATGCTAGGTTTGTTTTTCTGTATGAGACTGCTTATACATGTGTAACAATAGCAGCAATTCACACTTGCTACAACCAACTGTTCATTTCTCCGCAGTGTAGAGTGAGATGGGGCTGCTCAGGGTTTCTGTAGGGCTTCCACATAAAAAGGTGTTAGGGAGCAGTGCGGAGCAGGTGGTGGGTCCTGCAGCTGGTGTGCTGCAGTTCCCTGCTGTGAATTGCAGTGGTTTTACTGTGAGACAGCAGACGGTCTCAAACTGAGTGCCTTAAACATATGTCCAGTCTGTGTTTCAAGAGTCCAGGGTCACCTTAACCATGCCATATGCTCAACTCTCAAGGCTGCAATTAAGGTGTTACCCAGACCACAGACATGTTATGTGGAGTTTAGGGTCTTCTTCCACGTTCATCCAGGGATTGATAGAGTCCATTTCCTTGTGGTCATGCCATTGACAGTCTTCTTATGTAACCATGTACAAAATACGCTCCTACTATGGCTATCTGCTTCCTTCTTTTTGGCCAGCAGGAGAAAATGTCTTTGACGCTCTACCTTTTTCCCAAGACTCTTTTCACTGTGTCAGATTTATCCAGATGATACTACTTCTGATGAATTCAGAGTCCACTGATTAGCCATTGAGTCCTGACACTGATAGCCATTACCACCACAGGTTTTGCTCACACAGGACACAGCTTGAAATTCTGTGTACTGCCCCTGATCCAGGGAAATATCTTCAATATTTCTAAAAGACACCATCTTCAAACTGACCACTGGCCCGGATATCTGAGCCAGGTCCATGCTGCTGCCAATGAGACACAGTTAATTTGCAACACCAGTGACTTTCTCAGTGTGAGGTGATTGGTAGGTATAGATACTGGCACCAGCAGACTGAGCAACTTAACACAAAGCCAGTGAAAGCAAAATCCTCAGTCTGAGCAGAGGCTAAGGAGCTGAGCTGGGGGAGGAAATCTATATCCTAGTGTGATTTTCAGCACTTACTATAAGTACTTGATTTTAAGGCTCCTGAGAGCTGAGAGTACTTGGTTTTGTTGAAGATAAGAAAATTGAACTTCAGAGCAATAAGTGACTCAACTCCAGGCCACTAGTCAGCTTGTATGAGAGCTGGGATTTCACATTTTTCTACTTCCCTAACTCAGTTTTCGCAACATAGCATCCTTTTTTACTATAAGAAGTGGAACAGCCACGAAAAGAAGAATCTTTTTATGTGTACTTTGTGCTAGTGCTCATTGATTATTCTTTGGGCTTTTCTTAAAACCTTCATGCACACATTGGGTACACAGAAGAAGGAGAACACAGGGATGGCCAGGTGTGGTGGTGTGGGAATGCAATCTCAGCAGGCTAGGAGGCTGAGGCAGGGTGATCACAAATCCCAGCCTCACCTAGGTAATTTAGTAAGATCCTGCCTCCAAATAAAAATTTATAAAAGAGATGGGGATGTAGTTAACTGAGTAAATCTAGGGTGAAATCCCTAGTACTGCAAAGAAACCCCCAAAAAAACAAACAAAATAGGAGTGGGGATTGGCTTAGAGACAGAGCACTTTTCCGGCATGAGCCAGACATGGTTCTATCTCCAACACCAACAAAAATAACAATAACAACAACAAAAAAGCTTAAAAAAAGAGTAAGATCCTAGATTGAATTTTCAGTATTTGAGAAGACACAGGTATGACTTATTTTTTTCAATTGTAGGTTTTAAAATTTCACTGTAGAGGGTAATGGAAAAACCAATTTTAGTAATCATCTGATGGATTAATTTCATTACTTAATTATAACATTATCAATTACAGTGAAGAGGAGGTGACCAAAGTAAGATCACAATGTTTTTCAATTTTAAACCCTGTGATCTAAGTCACTTGGACCTAGTTTTACAACTTTCACCTCAGACTGACACATTTGGAGAGAGATTCTTGTAAGGTGTAAGTAATCAAGGCAAAATGAAGTCTATATGAAGACACAGAAGACACTGCTAACCTACATAGCCAGAAAGAGAGGCCTTAGAAGAAACTAACTTGCTGACTCTTGCAGAGGAGGCAGAATCTAGAGTGCCTGATGCTGGGATTGAGGGTGTGTCCACTGATTTGTTTGACACCACCCTAATCCCCAATCATCCAGATCAGATAAAAGGGGCCAAAGAATGCTGCTAAGGGCTCTTGCTGCTTCTGCTGCCCTGTGAACTCCTTGAGCTGTTCTCTGTGACCTCGCCTCTGCAGTGTGACACTCTGCCTGGGAGCCAGCCAACAAAGGACTGAAACCTCTACAAACCATGAGCTAAATATTCCCTTCTCTCTTAACTTTGAATGTCAGGTATTTTGGCTCAGCAACAGAAAAGTAACTAAGGCGCCCACCCAGTCTTTTGTAATGATAAACCCAAAAAACTGATATCAGGAGGCATTTATACAACAGAAACAGTGGATTCTCATGGCAAAACCAAGCCTAATTTTCATCTCTCAATTTATAAAACATAAATAGATGAAACAATGGTCTACTAAGAATGAGGCAATGACTACAGATTACAAAGAAATGTTATGAGATTTAGAGGACAGCACGAGAAGAACCCATGTGCATCTAGAATAATAAAAGAAAAACACAAAGGAAGAAAACTAATAATAAAAACTTATTATGGGTTTTCCTATGTGACTCAGATTCATGAAGTGAAGCATGAACTACTTTGTAGGAAGGATCTATGAGAAATCCCATGGCACCTAGTACAGCGTGGTGAGATTCCTCAACATCAGTGACAAAGAATGTTTTGAAGGCAACCAAAGAGAGAGGACAGGGAAGTTACCAGAATATTATTAACCCTCTTCACAGTCAAAACCTAGATTAGAAGATGATGCAATAATATTGCTATGTTTCTGATAGAAAAAGACAGTTAAATGAACATTTTATTCAAATTAAAGCAAATTACTTGAAATACCTAGTTTTCTTAATGACTTTTTGAGAAAGAGACCTTCTATAAAACCTGTAGTAATTTGACACATCAGCGAACAAATTGGTTTGAAATAAGCTCTGCACAACTTGCCTGGTGTCACTAAGGCTGACTGTCACCTCAACCTTGTATGGGTTAGAGATAGGACAATGTGGTAGGGGAACAAAGTCCTCTAGACTTACCCTGGACAAGGCCCTGGTACCCAAATCCTCGTCTTCAGTAATCTCTGCTCCTTTGGAGAATTAGTTCAGCCTCTCCAATTCTGTTCCATCATCAGTCAAAGAAAAAAATAATTAGAAGGCCTCCTAAACACAAGGTTTGTGTCAGACAAAGGAAGGTCAAAGCCAGGGGCCCCGCCGACTTGCAGCCAGGCTTTGAGCTTTTGAAGAGAGAATTCTACTTCCTGTGCCTCAGGTTCCTGGCCTGGGACAGGAGGACGGTCACCCTGGCTCTGCGGGCTGTCAGCAGGGTCATGCGATGCTCTGTACCACATCTCCTACCATGCTTGGCTCCGAGAAAGTGGACCAGGGAAGACAGCAGATGCTTTTCAAGTCTGTAATTTACCTCACAATTTCAATGTTCGCAAAATTCTGGATTTGGTTTCAGTAAGAGTAAACAAATTTGTGGAGCAGATGGAAATTAAGTCCTTTGTATTTCAGCTTCATGGATTTTTACTTGGCAAATATGTTACGTTAAACTCATTTTGCCAAACTTGAAATAAATGGTTCTTTTTTTTTTCTTGGAAGCTTTATATTTGATGACAGTGGATCCAAGGCTGACCTCTTGTGACAAGGCGTGCTAACTGCAGGCTGGAACATTTTCCTGGAAATGTGAAAGCTTTGGCCACAAATCCAGCGGTCTCCTGAGCCGAGGCAGCGCAGGCGATGGGGAGACCTGCTGGAAACTGTGTTCACACTGTTCGTCTATGTTGATTGCACTGGAACATCTCATTCCAGGGAGTGGCTTCTGTTTCTCAGATACAGCAGGCACAGCCAAATCATATTTTAAAAGTAGTCAGTCTATGAATAATGCAAGAATGGAGCTGCTCCATGCTGAGCTCTCAATCAGCGCCTTCCCTGCCTTTTCTTTCTGCAGAGATGGGGTAGAAGGTTTGACAGATGAGCTTCGGTGCTCTATTATTCTAGTTAAAATGGCATAATGGAACAACAGCATGTATGCGTGGTGATCTTTTTCTTTTAAAAGAAATCCAAACATTTAGCCCAAAATAAAACATGAAATTGTCAGAAGCATAAGGCTGCACAAAGCCCCCAGATTGACAAATCTACAGCAGGCATAAAAACGGTGTGAAATTATTACTCAGTGCTGCTTCAGCTTGGGCACCAGAATTCTCTGTTGTTTTCCTGGTACGTGTCACATTCCGTATAAAATGGTCAGGTGAGGTAATGAGAGGGGTTTGCCAAGTGGTTCTCTACATGTGGATGCTGAGGTGCAATTTGGGGAGCAAGACAAAATTGACAGCTGTGGCGAGAGGAAGGGAAAGGAGACAAGGCTGAGCCAAAGGAAGCGGCAGCAGTGGATGCAAAGCCAGGAAGGAGCTTTGGAAACCGTGTGGCCTATTGAAGAGCAGGAAAGACTGGACCTCCAGACTCCCGCACACCCTGACCTTGGCAGCTGAGGGTGCGGCGAGGTTGCTGCAGCGTCTCTCTCTGAGAGGGAATAGGGTGGGTCTCTGCATCTACCATAGTATCCATGAAGATCTTGGAGGGGTAAAGAGCCTCCCTCCATCCCCACCTTTCATGGACAGCTTCCTGCTGATCCCAAGTGCAGTGTAATCACAGGCTCAGGCGCTGTGCCGTAGGCTGCTCCTGATCACTCCTGTCTCTGTGTCCTACAGGTCCATCAGGATCTGTGCTGCCTTTCTGACCCACGTCCTCTCCTGACCTGGCCTGGTTTAAGCTGTCTTTTCTCCCAGAAGCCAAGTTAGACTGTATTACCCCAATGAACAAATAAAGTTTCTATTTGCATTTTTAAAGTATACATATTCTGTTTTTTTTTTTTTTTTTTTGAGACATGGTTGACTATGTACTTCAGACTGAGCTTGAACTCACTTTGTAGCCAAAGCTGCCTCAAATTCACAGCAATCTTCCTGCTTCAGCCTCCCAAGTGCTGTGATTATAGGTGTGCGCTACTGCACCAAGCTCAGTGTTCCGCCTTCTTAGATAAATGGTAAGCTATATTCATCCAGTGCTACAATGGTAGATGTCATTTTTTAACTGTTACCTGGAGGAGAGCTGCGTTGCGTATTATGAGTCTGAATTCAAACTCAATTAGAAGGGCAACCATTACTGATGATAGTTTGCAATCACAGCAGGAAAGGAAGTGAATTCCACTTCAGTGTTTGCCTTCTGACACTCCTCAACTGTCCATGTGAACACACACACACACACTCAGAGCCAAAAGTTCTCCACTCATGGACCAAAACATTAAAAAACAACTTGCATATATAGTGAACATGTACACACTTTCCCCCTGTTATATTTCTGAATAGTGAGGTATGACAACTATTTACAAGGCTATGTACACTAAACTAAGTGTTGTGCATAATCTAGAGAGGTAAGACCTGCAGGATAATGGTATAGGTCATGTATAAATGCTACATAAGGTCATGTATAAATTTCATATAAGGACACGAGCGTTCTCAGAATTTGGTACTTGAGGAGAGTCATGCAATCAATTTCCAATGGACACCTAAGGGCCATAATCTGTCTTTTTAGCTATCTGTCTAATATTAGGTTACTTGCTAGGTATAGAAATCAATTGCTACAAAACTCTCAAGGGGTGTCTGACTCTGGAATGCAAGCCTTTTATAGAGAAGTCCTGTGATGTGTGTCAGGGGAAGGTCCTGGATCATAGAGCATTTCAGTCCACTAAATACTGTTATGGCTCTCCACCTCTCCAAGAAGGATGCTACTTCCTCAAGTCCCCATCACCTGCCGCTATCCAGTAGCGATCTGTACGAAATTCTCAGAATGAAGTCAGTACATTGTGAACGTCTTGGCCTCCTGATATGTTTTCCAATACTCCTTGTAGCTTTCTCTTTGTCCTTACAAGGACACTCCTGCAGGTGTAAAACTTTTCTATCTATTTATACAATAAAAATCCATGTAAAGACATAAAACAGGTAACTAAATCATAATTAAACTAAATACCCAACTCATATAGGAGTCAAAAGTTTAATCCTGTTTTAGAGCCAAGTCTTTTTCCTCCCCCAAAGCTTCATCTCTCTGCAGTTTGAACTCCCCGAGCTTAAAGAGTCCTTTCCAGTTTCCTACTTTGAGCTTTGACCTCCCTTCCTTGTACAGCCAAGGCACTTTCTGCGGCAGATGAAGCATGGCACAGCAGAACAGAGGACCTGGGCTTGATGGGCCCTTCCCTGTCCACTTAGCTGGTGAACTCTGTGGATGCAAGAAGTGTTGCATTAATTTTTTTTAAATTTGAGATAATTTACTTGACTGTAAAGGAAGGCATGTTAGTGCACAAATGTGATTTTCAGTAGACTTACGGGGTTGTTTAAGCATCTTTACATCCAAAGCACCTTCATCATTCAAAAAAAGAACTGTAGACCCATTAACAATCAATCTTCATTTATTTCTTACCCCAGTCCCAAACAACCAGCAGTCTACATTCCCTGTGGATTTGTCTATTCGTAACACTTCACGTAAGTAGAGTGATACCCTTGTGGCACTGTGTAACTCACCCTTTTTCACTTAGTGTAATAGTTTCAAGGTTCATCTTTGTGGTGTCAATGAACACTTCCTTCCTTTTCATGACTGGAAAGTTCTTCTTTGTAAGGAAACAGCGGATTCATGCCTTTCCCAGATCTCATGTATTGGAAATTTTCCTATCCAACTATGCTGAGGGGAATGGATATTTTCCCCAATTTGTCATGTTGTCTCTTCATTTTGATACGTGTCTTTTGAAAAACTAAGTTTTTAATTTTTATGAAAACTGACTAATCTATTTTTCTTTGCTTGTGCTTTGATGGCATCTCTAAGAAACTATTTCACTGTCCAAAGATGATGAATATTTACTCATGTTTTCTTCTAATATTTTTGTAGTTTTATCTCTAACATTTAGATCTTTCATATGTTTTCAGTTAGTTTCATTATACATTTCAGAAAGTAGCTCATTTTAATCCCTTTGCATATGAACATTCAGTTGTTTTAGAATTATTTTACCATTGCATGTTTTGAAATCCTTAGTTAAAATCAGTTGGTTATGGCTATAGAGGCTTATTTCTGGGTTTTTAATTCCATTTCATTGATCTATATATTTACTCTTATGCCCGTACATCATGTTTTTTGGCTAGTGGAGTTTTGTAATAAATTGAAAATTTGAAAGTATGTTTTCAACTTCTTTTTTTTTCAAATTTGTTTTGGTTATTCTTATGGCTTATAATTCACATAAGCTTCCTGATCTAGTATTTTATTTCTGTAAAAAGTCAGTACAAATTTTTTAGAGTTTGTTTCAAATTTGAAGCCAACTTTTGACAATACTGCTGTCTTAGCCCATGAACAGAGAATATCACTTCACTCATTTAGACTGTCTTTAATTTCTTTCACCAACAGTTTTGTGTATATTAGTTCTAAAGTTCTTTGGTTGCATTTGCTCCTAAGTATTTAATGTTTTTGGTACTACTGTAAATGAAATTGCTTGTTCTTAATTTCTTTTTCAGATTATCATTGCTAGTGTACAGAAATACAATAGATTTTTATATATTAACTTTGCAAAAGTGAATTTTACCTTAGTGTCTTGTGAGTGCGTGTGTATGTGAATTTGAGTTTATTTAGGATATTTATGCAAATCATTAGCAGTCTTGATATCTTTTATCTATTTTTTCTTGCCTAATTGCCGGGCTAGACTTTTTTGCTACAATGTTGAAGAAAATTGGCAAAAGTGAATTTTCTTATCATATTCCTGACCTTAGGAGGAAATAAATTTTACTTTTACTATTCAATCTAACATTAACTGTGAATTTGTCATAGATATCCTTTATTTGGGGAGGGTTACCTCTATTCCCATGTTTGTGACTTATTATTATGAAAAGATATTGGATATTTTTCAATATTTGGTATCTTGTGAAATAACACATAGATTTTTAGCTTGTATTTTATCAGTGTGATGTGTTGCCCTGATTGATCCTTATTGGTTGAAACATCATTGTATGGTTGGGATAGCCTGCTTGGTAACTGCATAAAATCTTTTCTGCATACTACCAGGTTCTGGTAGTATTTTGTCAGGACTTTTTATATCTATATTCATAAGAAATATTGGTCTATAGTTTTTTTTCCTGATGTCTTTGGCTCTGCTGTTGTCTTGGTTACTTTTTTCATTGCTAAGACAAAATACTTGACACCCAATGTTAAAGAAGGAAAGGTTTATTTAGCTCACAGATTGTAGAGGTTTCAGCCCAAATAATTACTGGCTTCAAGGCAGTGTGGTATGATGTAGGTCAACAGCTCATGGCAGTGGAAGATAGTAAAGCAACAAGAGCCAAGAGGAGGAGCAAGCCTCTTTTCCTCCCTGATACTGTATGCAGTACCTCGTAGGGTGGGTGTGGCCCTCACAAGCCCAACCCCAACACTAGACCATGAACCAATCACAGACTCTAGATTCAATTGCCACTCCCTCCCTGGGACTGCGTAAGGCTTTGGGGGGACATCATGACCCAAACCATAACAGATGTCAAGATGATATTAGCCCTGTGGGATGAATTAGGGGATGGTGACTTCACTTCTGTACTCTGAAAAAATTTGTGAGGAACTGACATTAATTGTTCTCTAAATGCTTGTTATAATGCACTAGTGAACTACCTGACTTTTGGATTTTCTTTGTGGGAAATTTTTATACCACTATTTTAATCTTTTTACTGGGCCCAAAAATATTTAGTAATCATCCTACCTGGTAATGCTAATACTAGGACACAAACTCAAGTAATACTACAAAAAAATCTGCATTTTAAGCCACTACTGACTAGCAAAAACATTTTTACTTCTGAATACATATTTTCAAGATGAAATCATTCCCTTTACATTTAAACACTTTTTAAATCGTAGAAAAGCACAACTAAAAAACTCTCAAAATAATCCACAGCACTGTTCAATATGTTGATGTATATTTGCTCTGTATATTTTGTAGTTATTCGCTATCTAGTATTTAATAAATACAAGATATGATTGTTATCACGCTTTTCACACAATTTTGTTCCCATTCAATTTTGTCTTGCAAGTGACTTTCTATATCTCAAGCAATTCTTCAAACACCAAGTTAAATGTCTAGCATTCGCCTGCATAATTTTCTTAGTTACAACAGATTTTGTTTCCAATTTAAGGTTTTGAAATTTTTGTTGGTATGAAAAATGCTTGCTGAGGCCTCTTGGGCTTTATAAGATCTCTGACACTTTTTGCAGTATCTTTGTGGATGTGGTAAAGCAGACTGAAGATTAGGAGCACCTTTCCTGGGTTTTCATTGGCTTGATAAGGTCACTAAATTGTTTTTGCTAGTCAACGAACTTATACTTTTACCCGTGTGAACAAGTTTTTGTATATAAAAAACTCTGTGGTATTGTTGTTTTAAACTTCTTTTGTTAGCTTAAAGTAAATTGCCATTTTTATGTAATGCTCGGGGAGAATTATACAGGAGGAATCACTGGCTCTCAAGATACAGAAATGGTCACCTCAACCCTCTTCCTCATCCACTTTGACCTTTACAAGTAAGAAGCTTCCCTGCATTAAACCCTACATGCTAGGCTAAAAATAAAGGCAAAAGAGCCTGTACTCCCAGATTTATGGCGGAGATGTGCACATGTCCAGCAAGGCCTGGAGCTCTGCTTTCATGCTCAGCTTATAGATGAAATATAAACTCTCTAGAGGCAGGGGGTCCAGCTCATTAAATAGTCTCAGTAGGTAGGCACTGAGTGGATTTAACATAGAAAATTGTATCATTACCAGACCATTAATAATATCAATATTCCAATGTGTCTTAAAGGAACCCATAATTCATAATAAAGAGCAGAAAACAACTACAACAATTTTCTGAAGCAGATTCAGCTTTCCTTGACCCTAATTACAATGAACATAAATAATGTAAAATATCGTCAAACAGTGAAACAATTTGAATCAGTTTTTAAAAAATCATTTACTCCACTTTCTTCATCTTACAATACCTCTATAATAACAATAAAATCGACCAAACTAACAAAATAATATATACGAGGCTTTTGCTCAGGTAGGAAACTGGGCTCATTTTAAATGTTGTTTGCTGTCTGTCTGGCCCACTGGCAAATAGAGTCACAGACAATCAAACAGCAGGTGCTTCCCGCAGAAGAGGGCCGAGCAAATGGCCTGGATAATGCACCAAGTCTGAGCAGGATTGGAATCATTCAGAGCTGACTAGAACGAAATGGAAAACAGCAAATAATGGCTCTCAATAGCAAACAAACGATCAATCTTTAGAACTACTTTGAAGCTGTATGTGGATATGCTGATCTCTCCTTTACAGAAAGACATTTCGAAGATTGAAAGGGTGCAGGGGAGACCAGCAGAAACGACTCTCATCACCAACTTCTGAAATGATGACACTTTATAACTCCTCTGCAGGACTCTGCAAGCAGGGGGAAAATCCCATCACTGTTGAAGGTCACGCTGGTTGTGAGAGGCACAGGGTAGGATGGGAAATCTAAGTCCTGATGAGAAGTTACTTGATGGGTAGTTTTTGGTGTCAAGCTGAGAGAACTCTTTTAAAATAGTTCACAAAGTTTTTAGAACAGTGAAACCTTCCTGGGAGTCAATAATCTCTGCTCCTGACCAACGCGATTGTCCACGGCAGCTTACACGACAGTGCAGGCTTTGGCTCTGAGGTATACATTATAAAGAAGCACGTGTGGACATCAGTCAGAAGTCATTTTCATTACGAAGAGTTCTAGAGGTCAGTAACGTTTTAGCTCCCCTGTTTTGGACATGTATGTGTAGCCCATTCTTCAAAAAAGGGAAAGAGATAATCAACAGGGACAGCATAGGCTACTGTCGGGAGTGGAAAGCTGGAATGAAAGCAGAGTAAGTTCCCTCAGTCCAGTGCTTTTGGCTGGGGAGTTACTTTGCTCCCGTTGAAATCCAATAAGTGTATTAATCTTTATTTACCATCCAGGAAGAGAAAGTTTTCACTAAGGAGAGAGAAAGAAAAAAGACAGAAAATGATGGTTATTTTGCAGAAAAACATTTAAAACACACACACACAAGTATCCCTCTGAAGTAGCAGATGAACCAGAACCAGGGAAATACAATCAGAGAAGTGAGATGTGAGTCTGCCTAATTTTCAACAGAATTTGTGAGAGGTCTTTGCAATTAGTATAAATACCAAAACAGAAGCTTCTCTTCGAATAAATAATCTTGCAGCAGCAGAGGGCCTAGGAGAATGTCGGTGAAGACACAGACTGACAGGGATCTAGAGATGAGAAGATGCCAAGAGCCACTGTGTGAAGGGTCTTCTTTTTCTCTCTGGGGAGAAAACATTGGAATTCAACACTGAAATCTCACCAAACGCTCTTGGAAGTTGTTATATCACATCGTGTAAACGCACATGGCAAATATATGAAGATGGGTATCTGCAGATTCCAATGTGGAGTTTAACGTTTAGTAAACTTTGTGTACCTCCCATTCTGTACTTTTCAAATTTCCCTCGGAAAAGTTTTTATTGTGTGAGTGCAGATAATTGGCAACTCATATGTGACACAAATGTCTTATGTCCACCTGGTCATTCACTCCACAATCATTTATTAAGCAGGTTTATGCCCTATGCACTGAGTCTTACAGATGAAGATGGGCAATGGAGGTAGAGCTTTGCTTCTGAGAAATTCAGTACCTCATAGAAGAAGAATACCATCAAGACAGAGCTCTAACTGGGTATGGTGGAACATATTTGTAATCCAATGACTCTGGGAGACTGAGGTAGGAGGATCACACGGACGACCAATCCTGGACAATTTAGTGACCTAAGAAGACAACCACAGTCAAGGTTTGCAAGAAAAGCAAAGCAATGCAGGACACGTAATTTATAGAATTGTTTTACAGTAGTTACCCAAAGAGTTAAACTCAAGAAGTACAGGGAGTCTGTCCATCCCTTAAGACCCAGTGAATTCAACTGAGGACGCAGATTCCATGCCACACCTTGGATGAGTTTAGCTGAAGACCTAGAGCCCACGACAATGCCTCCGATGAGTCTAAGTGGAGGCCTAGAGCCCATGAGTGACTCGTGCAAGTCTGTTTCACAGATCAATGCTGGGAAGGCCCAAAGGTCAGTGGTGGAAGCTAGAAAGTCTATGCCAGCGAGATGCCATGCCATGCAGTAGGTATCCATGCCAGTAGGTTGAGGGTTCTGCACTGGAGTCAAGAAGCGACCCTTGCCAAGGATTTAGCTCAGTGGCATAAGCATCTGCCTGGCAAGTGCGAGATTATGAGTTCGATTCCCAGTACAAAAAAACAGAAAAAGTGATGCTCAAAGTAAGGACCTGGCTCCTTCACGAGTGCCCCAGCCGTCCTCAGTGGTCCTGAGATCCTCCGATGATGAGAGCAGTGCAGTTCCCATCAGGAAAGAAGCTCAGTGAGCTCCACCTCGACAACCAAAGGCGACAGGAGAACCAGCAGCACCAAGCAACACTGCTGCTCCTCTCCAGGTCTCCTTTGTACGCTGGCAATAATCCTCAGATGGGCCAGCTACGCTCAGCTCAGCCCAGCCGATGATGAAGTGACCACCAGTTTTTAATTCACTGCAGAGACCAAGTCTAAAAAAATAAAGAAATAAAATAAAAGGGCTGAGGATGTGCTCTTGGGTTCAATCCCTAGTATAGTGACCACAACAAAAGATTTTGAGTTTTTGTCATTTCTGTCTCTGTCACTATTTTGTCCACCTGATTCTAGGATAGTTTTATCTAACTCATTCATTGGTTTTGATCCCATGAAGAATAGACAGATATTCAACATTACATCTGTTGTTTACTGAATGTAAAATGCTTTGTTGGCTTTAAAGACCCGGTTAGACTCAGGTGGTCAGGATCTACCTTACAGTTTCTGCGTTTCTATTTAAGTATAAAGTGAGCATGAATGAGTCACTTCTTCAAACATCTTTTGGATCTTTTAGTGTCTGGAATGTAAAAAGTTTACTTACAGGACAAAAAAATAACAAAATTAGCCAATAGCTATCTAAGATGGTTAATTTGACTTAATGGAGGAAATTATGAGGATATGCTAAAACTCTGAAGAGCATGGTGGTACTGGATAATTAGTAATTATAGGCCAACCATAGCTTTTAATTATATCACTTGGACTGAAATAGGGCAATAAACTCTGGACAACTTGGATTTGGCTTCAAACACTTGGCAATATGATGCAACCCATAAATGCCCACAAAGATATTTTCTTCTTTTTTTCTGTGGCAGCTGAATTATCCCCCAACACATCAATCTGTCTCTCGCATTCTGCAGCATTGAGCTAAATTAGAAGAAACAGGAAACACCGCCAGCCAGCCACCCCATCAGCACATGTCCGCATCCCTCAAGAGATGTTTCCTTTGGTGTCCATTGTTTGCTCTCCTTTCAAACAACTATGACCTTCTTCATCCCATCTGCCCCAGACAGAAGGCAGAGAGCGCCAGTCTCCATCCACTCCAGGCTTCTACCACAGCTGGACAGCAGTAGTCTGTAACCATGACCTGCGTACTTCTAGAGAGTAGATATTTCTATTTGCATTACAAGAAGTGGACCCTGGCTGGCCCTCCAGGGTCACCTCCATATATATCACTAATGACAGATGTTCCTCAGCAGCAACAAGAGACACAAGCATTGGTTCTGTTAACCCCAGGGCCAAACTGTGTCCTCCACTGTGAGGTCTTGTGTGGTACCCTCTGGGTTCCTGTTTCTTCTCCTCTTTGGTAAGCTACAAGTTTATAAATGTACCCAGTGTACAGAGCAGATGATGTTGTAAGCTTGACCAAAGAACACTTCTTGAACCAAGTCCAGTGACACATACCTGTAATCCCAGCTACTTTGAAGGCTGAGGCAGAAGGATTTCAAGTCCAAAGCCAGACTGGGCAATTTACCCTCAAAATTTTTTTGTCTCAAAATAAAAAGAATTGGGGTTACAGTTCAGTGGCAGAGTGTCCCTGGTCTCAGCAGGTAGCTATGCTCTCTTTGATCTACTTTTCTTGTTTTTAAACAGGAATATTTAGTGTCTCCCCAGAGGCCACTTACACCAATTAAATAACAAAGAATTACACTGGGAACACAAGTGACTATGTGACCTGTTAGCAATCAGTAGTATCATTTTTTTAGGGATGGTTGAGATGATTTAATTAAAAAACAACAATACAATATCCAAGGCACAGAAAATGTTTAAAACGATGTCAGTTATTATTTTATTGTTATGGCTTTGGTGCTTTCATTCTGCTTTCATTTGGACCAACTAGAAATTTATTTGTCCTTGACTGCTGGGTTGGATTATAGCTGTATAACTGTTATTATTCTAAATAAGGCATATGAGTAATTTTTAAATTGCTGAACTGGGAATTGACCCCAGGGCCTTTACACTGAGGTATACCATCTCCAGCCCTTTTAATTTTATTTGTGGCAAACTCTTACTAAGTTACTATGTTGCCCAGGCTGCATTTGAATTTGTTAACCTCTTGCCTCAGCCTCTCACAAGGGCATAAGTCACAAATTTAGCTATGAACAACTGTTGAACTAAGTACAAAAATGCTGCTCAGGTTGGGCTTCCCTTTTCTATATTGCCTCAGATTTTCACGCAACAAGCAGTAACATTTCTAAGTGTTTTTGTGATCCCCACTTGTGACAAAGGTCTTTCAGCAATGACAAGGTAAAACCCTAGTATGACAGAGTTAGGTTCTTCCTGGGGTGAAGCTGAAGGCACAGATGCTGGGGCTTATTTACTGTGTGAGTGTGTGTGTGTGTGTGTGTGTGTGTGTGTGTGTGTGTGTGTGTGTGTGTGACAAGCCACCACAGAAATGTTGCCCCAGAGATCCGGAATAAAAGCATAAAAACTGCCAATTAAGGAGTTCAGTTACAGTTGTTTGCCCCTGAAGATTTCATGCAGCTATCAAACAAAGTGGCATGCCTGTTTCTCTACAAGCTGAAGAGGATTTGGAGAGAAAGAAAACATACGTGAATGTTTTGGATGATTTCTTATTTTTAAAAAGATACGTAAGACCACAGGTCTAGTGAGATTCATAGATACAAGCTTTCGGTTTATTCCCTGTGATGCTGTAGAAGATTTGCAACGGATAAAATTTTTAAATAACGAAAACTAATTTTGAAATTATCATAGTCCAATGACTCTTCAAATTTAACAAAGGGGAGTTTAGGAAGACCGACACAGAAATATTCCCTCAGGTGATCTGGGTAATATATTGTTTTTTCTACATTTTGTAGATAATGGATATGAAAAGGTCAAGAAAGGATCAATTAACGGACAAAAATGACCCTATCAAATCAAAGAAGTATAAGATCTCCATATTCTCTTTTCTTATTATTGATAGTTTCACTATATATAATCTCAAAAATGCCACGTTAAGTATATTTGCTTTGTCTCTTTCTTACAATGTCTTTTCCATTCAGAAATACATATTATATTTCCTTTTGTTCTTTTCCTTGCATAGTAGCTATTGGTTTTTTTTATTTAAAAGGAAAAAGAGAAAAAAAAGCAGAACAAAACAAAACAGTGTAAGGGTGCAAGCAATCCAGAACCACAAAACAAACAAACAAACAAACAAACAAAACAGTAAGTTATCACCAGTCGACAGATTACACACTATCATCTTAGAAACGGTGTTTCAGGTCACAGGATCAAAGCACATAAAGCGAACATTCAAACAGTGAGACTGCAAACAGTTGTGTTCAATAATCCAATCAAAAACTATTAATATGGTCTTCTATGTAATACACCTAAACATCCTTGCTGTTGTATCCTTCAGGGAACTTTTCTTCCCCTCTCTTTATTACAACAAAACTTACACATTTTGGGTTTCATTGCTCCCCTAGATCTCATTACTTTCTTTTGTAAGAGAATAAAATCAAGCATAACAAAACAAAGCTGTCAGTCAAAACCAAGGACAGACATAGCACATGATGCAAAAACAGAGCACAAGGTCATCAACAATGGTCACCATAATGCCTCCTGCTTTCCCAAGAACTGTCCATCTCATCAGGTATTACAAAGTTAAACAAAACAGTAGAGAACAAGACCAACAAAACCCAAACATTGTAAACCTTACTGAACCTCAAAAGAGGATAATAGTCAAACCAGAATGGGCATCATCGTGAATCCCATTGCCTTCAAAGTAGTTGCCTATACTCTGATACTTGATACTTTCATACAGAGCAGAATAGAGTCCAATCAGTCAAAACAAGATTCTGGGGGTATTACAGGACTTCAAGTTAATAGGAAATCAAAAAAGTTACTATAACATATCCTTCTAGTCTTTTTGATTTTTTCCTTTTAGTTTAAAAAAGAAATTTTAAAAAATTAAATAATTTTTTAATGAATAAGGGAGAGGTTGAGACAAAAGGGGGCATAACAACATAACAATACAGGTTAAAGCATGACACCTTCAGCAACCTAGTGGTTCACCACCGAACAACCCGACCTAATAGTAGTTACCATAGTGTCTTTTTCCTTGAAATATTTGAATATAACTTCATATGCTATAGCATCAAACATATCAAGACCATTGTGTAATGTGTAACACCATTCAAGTGGATGAGAGCATTGTAGAGTATTTAGAACCAGCTAACAGAAAAATAATCAATGGTTTCTATATTGTCTCTTTGCCTATAACAATTTTTGTTTATACTACCACATACGATAAAATCCAGCAAGATACAACATGATAAAATCAATGGAGACAGAAGAGCCATAGTTTGGTGTGGCTTCAAAACAAGATGGTATTAAATCAGCACTGGTTATTATGATGTCTTGTTTTCTTCAAAATAGCTGTTCATTGCATCACAGGCCATAATATTGAATAGCCCAAAATGAAGCCATTCCAATTAATGACTGAAAAATTTATAAGGCTTCAAGGCCACATAATGGGGAATCATGGTTACCACATACTTTTATATATTTGAATCATTTCCTACACTAGGGAAACTATTCGGTGTTCACAGATGCAAGTTTGATTTAGTTCACTTATGAGTATGGTTTCAAGCTGAGCCCATTTATTGATAAATACCTCAATGTGATCCTTCTTTATAGCTGAGTAGTACTGCATTGTATAGAAATACCACAGCTTTTTTATCCATTCCTCAGTTGATGGACACTTGGGTTGTTTCCAAGATCTGGTGATTACAAATTGTGCTGCTATAACATAGGTGCACATATATCACTGTGGTATGATGCTTTCAGTTCTTCTGGGAATATGCCTAGAAGTGGAATAGCTGGAACAAATGGGACTTCCAATCCCAGCTTTTTGAGAAATCTCCAGACTGACCTCCACAAAGGTTGTACCAGTCTACACTCCCTCCAACAGAGTACGAGAGTTCCTTTTCCCCACAGCCTCTCCAGCACTTGTTGTTGTTGGTTTTCTTGATCCTGGCCATTCTTTCAGGAGTGAGATGGAATCTCAGTGTGGTTTTAATTTGCATTTCCCTAATAACCAATGATGATGAACATTTTTTCATGT
Source organism: Cavia porcellus (assembly GCF_034190915.1). Lineage (NCBI taxonomy): Eukaryota > Metazoa > Chordata > Mammalia > Rodentia > Caviidae > Cavia > Cavia porcellus. Next base: position 72,895,834 of record NW_026947494.1, on the reverse strand, counting down.
ATTTATTTGCCATTTGTATTTCTTCCTCTGAGAAGTGTGCATTCATCTCAGATGCCCACTTTTGGATTGGGTCTTGAATTCTGAGGTTTTTTTTTTTAATTCTTTATATGTTTTAGACAAAAGTCCCTTGTCTGAAGGGGAGATCACTAAGATCTTTTTCCAGTTTGTGGGTTTTCTTTTCACTATGCTGGAGATTTATTTTTTTTGACTTACAGAAACATTTTAATAAGAGGTGGTCCCAGTTATTGATTCTGGGAAGTATTTCCCGTGAAGTTTGAGTCCTGTTCATGAATTCTCTACCTACCTCTATGTCTTCAAAGTTTCTACCTAATTTGTCTTCCAATAGATTTAGTGTTTCTGTTTTAATATTCAAACTTTTGATCCATTTAGATTTTAATTTAGTACATGGTGATAGGCTTGGGTCCAGTTTTAGTTTTCGGCAAATGGAGAGCCAGTTTTTCCAACACCATTTATTAAAAAGACTGCCATTTTTCCAGTGAGCCTGCTTGGCACCTTTATCAATGATAAGGTGGTTGAGTGTGTTTGTAGTTGTGGTTGTATCTCCTAATCTATTCCATTGATCCTCTGCTCTGTTTTGATTCCAGTACCATGTTGATTTTACTACTGTTGCTTTGTAGTATAACTTCAAGTCAGGGATTGTAATGCCTCCTGCCTTGCATTTGCTGCTTAGAATTGCCTTTGCGATTCTAGGTCTCTTCTGGTTCCAGATGAATTTTAGGATTGATTTGTCTAGATCTATAAGGTATGTTGATGATATTTTTATTGGGATTGCATTGAATCTGTATAAGAGTTTAGGGAGAATGGCCATTTTCACAATGTTTATTCTTCCTATCCATGAACATGGGATGTCTTTCCATTTTCTGAGATCATCTTCAATTTCTTCTTTCAGTGTATTATAATTTTCCCTGTATAGGTCTTTCACTTCTTTCGTGAGAGTAATTCCTAAATATTTCATTTTCTTGCTTGTTAGTGTGAAGAGTGTGGCTTCTCTTATTTCTCTCTCTGTGATTTTGTTGTTAGTGTATAGGAATGATATTGATTTCTGAGTACTGATTTTGTATCCAGCTACATTACTGAATTTATTTATTATATCTAAGAGTGTTTCAATGGAGTTTAGGGGGTCTTTTATGTAGAGCATCATGTCATCTGCAAACAATGACAATTTAAATTCTTCTTTTCCTATCTTCACCCCTTTTATTTCTCTCTCTTATCTAATTGCTCTGGCTAGTATTTCCAGTACTATATTAAATAGGAGAGGAGATAAAGGACATCCTTGTCTTGTGCCTGATTTTAAAGTAAAGGCTTTCAATTCTGGGCCATTTAGTATGATACTGGCTGTTGGTTTGTTGTAGATGGCCTTTATTATATTGAGGTAAAGAACATCTATTCAAATTTTCTGTAAAGTTCTTATCATGAATGAATGTTGGACCTTATTGAAGGCTTTTTCTGCATCTATGGAAATGATTGTGTGATTCTTACTTTTGGCTTTATTGATATGGTGGATTACATTTACTGATTTACATATGTTGAACCATCCCTGCATGCCTGGGATGAATCCCACTTGGTCGTGGTGTATAATCTTCTTGATGATTTGCTGCATCCTATTTGCCATTATTTTATTGAGGATTTTTTGCATCTGTGTTCATTAGGAAGATTGGTCTGTAGCTCTCTTTTTCAGTTGGGTCTTTCTCAGGTTTTGGTACTAGAGTAATATTTGCTTCCAGGGATGACTTGGGAAGGATTGCTTCCCTTTCAATTTCATTGAAGAGTTTGAGGTGTGTCGGTATTAGGTCTTCTTTGTATTTCTTGTAAAATTCTGCAGTGAATCCGTCTAGGCTTGGGCTCTTCTTTGTAGGTAAGGAATCAATTACATGTTCAGTTTCATTGATAGAGATTGGGTTATTCAGCACTTTTACATCCTCTTGATCTAGCTTTGGTACTTCATATGTTTCTAAGAATCTAAGTTTCTAAGAATCTAAGAATGTCTATTTCTTCTGTGTTATCAAACCTTTGAGAGTAGAGTTTTTCAAAATATGTGTTGATGGTCTTCTGTATTTCTATTGAGTCTGTAGTGACTTCACCTTTTTCATTTCTTATTGCATGGATTTGAGCTCTTTCTTCCCTTTTTAAAATAAGGTTGGATAGGGGCTTATCAATTTTATTTATTCTTTCAAAGCACCAACTTTTTGATTCGTTGATTCTTTGGATTGTTTTCTTAGTCTCTATTGCATTGATTTCTGCTCTGATTTTTATAATTTCCTCTCTTCTTTTGGCTTTGGGCTTGACTTGCTGTTCTTTTTCTAGCTGTTTGAGGTGTAGCATCATGCTGTTTATTTGTATTCGTTCTGTTTTCCTGATGTAGGAACTCAGTGCAATAAATTTTCCTCTGAGGACAGCTTTCATTGCATCCCACAGATTCCAGTATGTTGTATCTGTATTTTCATTTGGTTGTAGGTATTGCTTAATTTCTTTTTTAATTTCCTCTGTGACCCACTGATTACTCAAGAGTGTGTTATTCATTTTCCATGTGTTTGTGTGATTTTTGCAGTATCTTTAATCGTTAATTACTAATTTCATAGCGCTATTGTCCGATAGCATGCAAGGGATAATTTCAACTCTTTTGCATTTATTTAAATATGTTCTGTGAGTTAATATATGGTCTGTTTTAGAGAATGACCCATGTACTGCTGAGAAGAATGGTATTCTGTTGTTGTTGGGTGGAATACTCTGTTTATGTCTATCAATTCCATTTGTTCACAGGTGCAATTCAGTTCTTTTATTTCTTTGTTGATTTTCTGTTTGGTTGATCTGTCCATTGGTGTCAATGGAGTGTTAAGATATCCTGTCAGAATTGTGTTACTGCTGATTTGGTTTTTCATTTCTGTTCATACTTGTTTTATATAACTGAGTGCTCTGGAGTTTGGTGCATATATATTTAAGATAGTTATCTCTTCCTCTTGGAGTTTTCCCTTAACTAGTATGTAGTGACCTTCTTTATCCTTTCTGATCATTATTGGCTTGAAGTTGACTTTGTCTGCAAACAGAATAGCTACCCCCACTTTTTTGGGGTTCCTGTTTCATGAAGTATTGTTTTCCATCCTTTGACTTTCAGTTTGTGAGTATCCTTTTGAGTTAGGCGGGTTTCTTGTAGACAGCATATGGTTGGATTTTGTTTCTTGATCCATTCTGCCAGTCTGTTTCTTTTAATTGGTGTATTGAGACCATTTACATTAATAGTTAGAACTGTTATATGTTGGTTTATTGTTGACATATTATCTTTCTGCTGTTGCATGTTTATCTTTCTGCTCTGTTTGTCTTCTTTGTTTAGTGGTTTTTTCCTAAATGTATCTAGGCTGTCTTTCAGTATTCTTTGCAGGGTTGGCTTGGTGATCATGAAGTTTTTCAGCTGATCTTTGTCATGGAAGTATCTTATTTCTCCATTGAATTTGAAGGACAGTTTTTCAGGGTACATCAGCCTAGGTTGGAAATAATTTTCCTTTAGGATCTGAAATACATCACTCCATGCTCTTCTTGACTTTATTGTTTGTGCTGAGAAGACTGCTTTAATTCTGATAGGTTTTCCTTTATAGGTCACCTGTCTTTTCTCTCTGACAGCCTTTAATATTCTATTCTTTTGTTCAATTTCTGGGATGATCATTATTATATGTCTGGGTGTAGATTTATTTTGGTTATGAATATTTGGAGTTCTATATGCTTCACTGATCTTGTTATCAGTTTCCAGTCTCCTGTTTGGGAAATTTTATGCTATTACTTCTCTAAATTTCCTCTTGACATCCTTTATGTTGTCCCCTTCTTTTTCATTTATCCCTATCAACCTTATGTTGTTTCTCTTTGTATCATCATGTAGGTGTTGAATTGCTATTTCCTAATTTCTTGTTATTGTTAAAAGATCTTTCCTTTCCAGTTCACTGGCTGCAATCTTGTCTTCGAGGTCTGAGATTCTATCTTCACATTCATTGAGGCAGTTTTTACAGCTTTCAATGGAGTTTTTGATTTCCTGTATGTATCTTTGCATCTGTTTTATGTATTCTGTTTGTTTCCTATATTGTTCATCTAGGTATTCTATCCTTTTGTTTAGTTCCTCCATTTATTTAACTGCATCTTCTTTAGCTATGTTTAGCATCTGCTTCATTTCTTTTATCAATTCTTCTTTCATCTGAGAGATTATTTCTAGTTTGAATTCCTTTAACGCTTCCCATACTTGCTTCTTTATTTCAATTTTACCATTATTTCAGGTATTTCAGTGATCTGGCATGTGTTTTCATCTATGCACATGGCTCCTGGGCTTTCTTGGGATGGGCTGGATGTTTGAGATTGCATTTTGGTCTTTCATTTTGTCATTTTGCTATATTTTGGAGATTCAAGTGTTGTTCCAGTTGTGGGAGAGAAGTCCGCCAGCCTGGGATGGGGTTCCCTGGGATGACCCCACTCACTGGACCCATCAGGGAACCACAGCCTGGTCCTCAGGCCAGGAAGAGTGTCTCCTCAGGCTGGGCAGGATTCCCAGCCACCACTGCTATAGTCACTGATCTGGCCTGGTCCCCGGTCTGGTGGGGAACTGGCCTGGTCCCCAGGTCAGGGAGAGAGTTCCCACAGGCTGGGTGAGACTGCCAGCCACTGCTGCTACACTCCCCAGTCCAGCCTGGTCACCTGTCCAGTAGGGAACCAGCCTGGTCCACAGGTCAGGGAGAAAGTTGGGCGGAGCTCCCAGCCACTGCTGTTAACACTCACCAGCCTGGCCTGGTCTCTGGTCAGGGAGAATGTTCCTACAGCCTGGGTGGAGCTCCCAGCCACTGCTGCTACAGTCTCTGGTCTGGCCTGGTTCCCAGTCTGGTGGGGAACTGGCCTCTATTGGCTTTTTTAAAAAATGTCATTGAGGAGATGTGGTGATTCTCCTGCCATATCTTTTACTAAGAAGAAATTCTTCACTAAGGCTTCCCTTTACTCCTGACTGTGCTGATCATGGTAGAGAGAGCTTCATGGCATAGTAAAAGCCATCATTCAGCAGCAGAATCCACCTTTGTCACTGTCACATGATTAGACGACCAGATTTGCTGCCTGTCCATTCTCTGTGTGGGCCAGTTTCAGACACTGAGTAGTTAAATAGCTGACTAACAGAACCCTTATAAACTTTCTTCATAATGCAATTCACCTTTGGTATAAAAAGTTCAGTGTTGATACTGTGCAATGCAGACATAATACTGATAAAAATAAGAACCAATGACAATACTTTAGAAATGGAGAAAGCTCTACTTAGACCTAAGTAGAGCAAAATTTGTATCATTCTATCTTTTCTTCTGCTAAGTTATTTACATCCTAGACTGTGTTTTCTTGCCTGGAAACTGGATTCCTCGTAGAAATCTGAAAATGACGTGATGATGATGTCAAGTGACTGAGGACAACGGAGAACTGATTTCCTGTCCACCAGGTTCATCTCTTTTCCTAAAACCCAGTCTTTCAAATTAAGTGTGAAGTCAGCAGCAGTCACACTGTAGATGAGCTGGGATTCATCGTGGTTCAAAAGCCAAAACATGACTGATGAGAGGAGCCACAGGAGAAATGAGTTATATGAAAAACAAGAGAAAAAGGACTGGACGATCAAGCGAGTTGCTCTCACTTAGTTTAACTTTATGGTTCACAAACTGTTCTCATTTAAATCCTTCCACAGAGTCAGCAGGTGGACCAGAGTCTGCAAACCGTGAAAAGAAGTTTCTGGGCAAATGCATGCCTGCAGAGATAGTACTTAAAAGTTTATTTCATGCATCTGCTGAGTTCGAGTCTGACTGAATCATGCTTAACTACCCATGCTTATTATATTTCAAATCATTGTCAAAACAAACCTGAGAGCTAAGAGATTTCCACACAGCACATGACAAGGAATAGCATTACAAAAGTAACAGCAAATTAGAAAATATAATAAAATGAAATTATCATATTCCCAAAAGCAGCAGATCCCATATGGTATCAGAATAAATTTAATAAAAGGCTTTCAAGAATTCTATAGAAAAGATTGAAACATTATAGGAAGAAGTGAAAGAAAATCAGAATAAATGATTACCTGCAATGTGCTATAATTGAGTATGTTTCCCCAAATTAATAAATTCAACACAAAATTATTGTTACACTCCTTATAGAATGTTTTTGTGAAAATTGAAAAGTTCATTGCTAGATTCACATAGAAGAATAAAGTATCAGAATGCTTAAGATATATTAGAGAAGAAAAGTTGAGGAAGTTTGGGGAGGTAATATGTATGTGAGGTGTGTGATGCATGCTTACCCAAAACTTACTAAGGTATATAATTAAGTATGTACAGATTTTTAAGTGAATCATATTGCAACAAAGTGCTTTCTTTAGTGAGGAAGGGGCAAGTTGAGAGAAGTTTCATATAAAACTAAACTATAAACTTGTAGTAATCAGCTATCTAGACAAAGAAGAGAGAGAAAAAAAAAAATACCAGGATTCCAGCAACAGTGGCAGAGAGGCCTCAATGAACAAGGAGAACATTGGAATGAAGGAGAAAAGTGGACAAATAGCAGAAAAATAGAATAGCAGAGTTGAGGCAAAGAAAGTGGGCTATACGTTTTAATATAGATAGCCTAGATACACGCTAACAAAAAGAAACACAGGCAGAGTAGATTAGGAGGCAGGATCCATCGAGATGCTCTGAATAGGAAATATACTCAACCTGAAGGAAGGTTAATAAACTGAAAGTCAAAGATGAGAAAAATGAAGCTCTAAGTAACAGTGAACCAGAGAGAAATAGGGACAGCTCATCCAGCAGCCGCAGATAGTTGGAAAGTTATGACACTTTTGTGCAGTGTAGAACTACACAGCTAGAAGGAAGGAAAATCTTTGTGGCTTTAGTAAGTAAAAGAGTACAGCTCAAGATCAAGCTCAGGGGTAAAAAGGTTCAGCACCACTCAGACAGATAATGGGTTGCCCCCTTAATCTAAAAACTAAAGGTGTTAGTGGGACCCAAATTATACAAAGCATCCCAAGAAAGGGAAAGGTGAGGAATTGCCTAAAAAGGAAGGCAGAGGACATTCTTAATAGTGTATCAGGATTTAAAAGCCACATTAGTCTTATCGCTCTATTTAGTTTGATTTTGTTCTGGTCTGTCTACTCATACTAGATTTGAGGGCACAGACAGCTATCCCACAAGTAGCAGGATATACTATGGTAAATATCCTTAATTCCCTATTAACTTAAACTGAAGCCCTGTATTACTTACATTGTCTTACCATAACTGATCTTATTTGAAGCTGATTTGTTAAACTGCTGTTTTTCTTTGACTGGTTTTATTAGAATTTGGTATGCTTGATAATATCAAGTCTCAGAGTAGAGGCAACCACTCTGAAGATGACAAGATGTAATAATATACCCATTCTGGCTTGATTATTAACTGCTTTTTAACTCCAACAATGTCTCCAAAGTTGTGTTTTTATTAAAATAGCTATGCAATGTTATGTTAAATTATTATATGTTTGATGATGTGGACAACTCTATTGAAAATAACAAGAGAAAGCATAGTAACTGTTCTAGATCACCTAATAATGGCATTTTATATGTCTTTTTCATTTCATATTTTTCTAAGAATTTATTTTTTTGTCTTGTTATGATCTGTTTTTCCCTCTAACACAGAAAGGATAGATATACATGTAGAGATTCACACCTGGGGAGAATTTCTAAACAGTTTACAGGAACAGATTATGTAATGCACGATGTAATAAACAGATACAGTTTTTTTTTTAAAGTTTTGGTTCTTCATTAGCCCTGGGATTAATTAGCACAAGTGCTTTCTAATATGATTTGTGTGTGTTTTGAGTGAGAAGTGCTTACTAAATCCCTCTAAATTTTTAGGACTAAAAATTCCCAGTTCTCTTTTTGGCTTTGGGCTCAAAGCTGGGTTACAGAAATTCTTTCCTCATATAGAGTTTAAAAATAACAAAGGGTCTAGCAGAAACTTACTTGGAGATATTGAGGTCCTTCCTTTCTAGATCGCTCATTTCTGATATTTCTCGCTTCAGTATCTTAGTGATCTCACTGGATTCCAACCTGACTGTTCAGTGTATAATGATTGCTGGGGACAGCTGGCTATGTGTGTACGTTCTCAGGGTTCCCCCATGTTCCACTGCCTTCTCCTGCCTTGGAGACAGTGTGTTTTTATATTTCTCCTGAGTTTAAAATGTCCATGGAAAGCGGAGTAGTTTCCATAAACTATTCTACGTTGCCAAGATACAGTATATGACTTTTTAATGCTTAGATTCATAGCTTGAAATATTAAAAATACAATTATTATTGTAATATCTTAAGTTTTAAAGATTTTTTCCCATCATTTAATACAACCTAGGACCACACCTAAGCCAACCTTATAGTTTTCTTTGGTTTTTCAACCTGACACTAGCACTTTTACAGTATCTGCCAAGATTCGTGGTCCCTATTTTTAATTACTTTCCAGGGTTCCATCTGATTTTAATTGAGCAATGATTTATCCAGTTCCTTTTTCAGTACACAACTCAAATATTTATTGAGTGGAAGGATAAATGGAGAAAAGGCTCTGTCAAAGGAAACTGAACACAAAATACTCGAGCTAGCAAAGTTGGGGTTCACATAAAATTGATGGTGTGTTTTAGAATCTTCCATCAATATTCAGTCAACATGGTGGCTTCTGTAAATCCTTTACTTTCTGCTTGGCTTATGGTTCACTTATTTGCTGATTAACTCAAGTCTTGGACACAGTGTTACTTCTTCCCTGGAAGGATCCCTAAGGAACATTGTTTCCCTCTCTGTGTCTGTCTCTGTCTCTGTCTGTCTGTCTGTCTCTTTCTCTCTCTCTACTTTCTCTCTATTTTACCTTTAAAAATGTTAGTCATCATTACCTAGTATTTAGGACATGAGATTATTATGTTGCATTATGTCATCCTAAGCAACCCAAGAGAAACTTAATTTTTCTCCTTCTATTCTCCTTCTATTTCCAATACTCAGTAAAAACTCAATAATGTGTTGAGTGAATAAATGGATTCTCACAAAAATATTGCAATTTCTTTTTCATTGAACAACTTAGAAAGACTGATGATTACAAAAATAAAGTCATAGAACAAGTTGTAGACATGGATCAAACATGAAAAGAAGACAGGTGTGCTGGTTGCTGCTTCCAGAAATTGAAAAGTGGATACTCAGAAGGCTCAGCCTGGGCGTGAGGAGGAGGAAGGCGGTGGTTGTGGGTGGGCTACTTTGCTAGATGCTTCTTCAGCACATCTGATTCACTTCCTTTTGCTATTGCACTGTCTGGTTTTTGTTTCTAAATATGTGGAATATTTGATGAAGCCACAAAAATCAAAAGAAATAAAGGGAGAAAGAAAGGAAGAAAGAAAGAAAGAAAGAAAGAAAGAAAGAAAGAAAGAAAGAAAGAAAATCAAAGTCCCTCATGCCACATCCGTACAGATCAGCACCTATGTCCTCATTTTTATTACATAGCATTCATCAAATGAGAATGATTTGTTTAGGGAAAATTATTCTCTAAACAACCACTTTCTCTGTTTGTAGCTTCTGGGAAGACCAGAATTGTAAAGACAACTGAGAGGTTCAATATAACTGGAAAGCAAGGATATTAAAGTGTAATGTGTTTCACATATTCACTAAATAAACTAGCGACAGAAGAAATTCTCCTTTAAAGGTATTTGAGGAAATTACTCAAGGAGTACACTCTATGAAGACACTTTTCAAAAGTCAGTTTATAAATGCATCATCAAAATTCATGTATGGGCTCTTGCGTCAAACATTTTAAACTCTACATTTAAGGAGGATGTTTTATTTCAGCTTGTTACTGTGTAAAAGTACTGAGAAAGATAAATTTGGTGAGGTGAAATGGGTCAGCTCAACTGTAATTTAACTCACTCATGTGTTGCCTCAGCTAGAAGAGTTCTTAATGTTTTAGCCAATTTTGCAATTCAAATTGTACTAGTTTATATTACAAGAAATGTGTTCTTGTTTTCGAAAGTAAATGTCTAAAATCTATAGTCTTAGATACAATTCAGATGCCACGCTCATTTTGCAAAGTCCCTACTGGAAGTTATAGATTGAATAGGCAGAATACAAAACCAAAAAAGGGTTGCGTGATCTAGCTCTTCGTCAGGTGACACAGGCGGTGCAGCCCTCCCTCCTTTACCTGAAACAGTGGGTGAAGTTATGTCAGAGGGCCAGGTGGGGCTGTGCAGGACAGTTCCCCCTCTCCTGCTAGCTGCTGCTTTTCACGGTTGGCTGAGTGATGACAGCATGCTGGTATTGCTAAGTTTAGAGAAGCCAGAAATTCAAATTTTCATCAAAGCTTCCTGATTTTCAAATGTCAGCATTTAAGTAAAAATCTCCAACACACAGGTCACAAAACACAATAGCCTGGGCACTAAATAAAATTCAACAGATTTTGACTTTGATACTCATATGTTTGCCCACGTGGTGAAGCATCCGTCTCGCCAAGGAGACCTAAGGAGCAGTCCACTCCCCAACCAGGAGATCTTCTCATCTGTTTGTAAAAGAAAGGTCATCTTAGCATTGCTGTTGCTTTCAAGACATTTCCTGTCTCCTCTTTTCACGCCGTCTTCACTTGTTCACCAAGAACCACCTCCCAGTGCTCCTAGGTGGTGCCTGGAGGAGGCTCTTTATTTCCTGGCGCTCTGGTGCAGGAACCTGGGAAGCAGGTCATCAGTACTCGGTCCTCTACTCATTCACATTCCACATTGTCACCACCCGAAGCTTCTTGGAATCCAAGTGTCCTGGACATAAAGAGCTAACTAAATGGATTTTAAACTTTAAAAAGCTGATTTTTTAAATAAATTATATATTTATGTAAATACCTTCATCATATACACATCAAACACAATTAAAAAGCTAAACTTTACTCCGTGGAGTGGCCTTCTTGTCCTACGTGTTCTACTCTCAGACTTCCATCTCAGCCAGGCTCATTTTTCTTCATAACCGCCATCTGTCTCTCCTGCTTCCATACATGAATCGGCAGCAATGGCAGGTAAGTGATCACTGCAGATTTCCCTGATTTTGCATTGCTCTGACTAGGTACCTTCCAGCCCCACTGTGACAAGAGAAAGGATGGAGAATGGAGTGGGCACTGGGCAGTGAGCAAGCGGGCATGTGTGGATTCCTTCAGCAGAATTTTCCCACGGGCTGAAGCAGCAGAATTTCAAACTAGCAAAGCTTTGGGTCAGTGTTGCAATCCAGTTCAAGTTCCTTTGAAGTGATGTCTCCTCCTGCTTTGGGATCATCCAAAATGTAAGTATTAAATTAAAAAGCATACATGCAGCTAAGGATAAGCAGGACTTCTCAGGGCAGTATTAGGCAATTCACATTAAGGAAGAAAAATGTGTTCCTAATTGGGATAAAATCTGCCCATCTGGCCATCCCTGCAGTGGAGACAGGATTCCACCACTTAGAGTAATGTGTGCTCACCTCTGATCTTGTGCCAGATCATTTCCCTCCAGGTCCATTAGAGGGAGAGACATGAGATTCATTAAAAGCCAGCTCCCCACTCACTCCTCAATGTCTATCATTTTGGGGTCAAAGTCCCAAAGGTGTCTTTGAAATTATTTTATTGCATTTTCCAACTGGGTCAAATTCTTGAGAATAGTTTTCTGTAATTTTTTACAAAGTCAAAGTTCATTTCTAAGTGACCTGTAAGAACTGAAGATGGGTTGAGTAGGTGGTTTGTGAATAAAGTTATTCTAAAAAGCTGAACACTAATTCCCTATGAATAGGATAAGAATCAAAATTGTGAGAGGGAAGTTCTAACAATTTTATCCACTTTTCTGTTTTTTTTTCCCCCAATCAATGTTAGAGTCCAAATCTTTTAGCCTTTATTAAGCAATAATTTGTGGGAAGTTATTGGTGTACTTTTAAAGTTGAGATTAAAACGTTATTTCATAGATAGATTTTGCAGGATTAATGAAAATGTAAAATATCATGTCCTTTCACAAATGGATTAGGCTGTTTATAATCAACAAAGTTAGTAAAAGTTTTCATTTATCTTTGGGTTTCATGTACTTATAGAAATATTCCTGGTGAGGAAAGGATAGTTTTGTACTTTACATGTCTCAGCCCTTTTGCATTTTTAATTTTTGAGACAGAGTGTTATTTCACTAAATCCCTAAGGTGCCTACGTGGGGCTCAAACTTATGATCTTCCCGCCTTGGACTCTAATTGTGTTTGGATTACAGGCTTGTGCCACCACCCTCAGGTTCTAGACACATTTATTCTTTTCTCTCCTCAGATGACTTTTCATCATTTCTTTGGTCCATGGCATTGGCGCATCTGAATTTTATACATTTTCCAGTATCCTAGAAATTCTGACTTTCTTGGAAGACTCTGGTCTTTAAGTCAGATATCCAGCCTTGACCAGCCCAGAGTAGTAAGGTCATATAGATATGGGGGAGGTTGTTTTTTGTTTGTTTGTTTGTATTTCACTCATTGTAGAGTAAGAAGCAACACAGAAGTGGAATATCAAGAAATAGCCATGATGATACTGGGTAGGTGAAATAGTAAGTGGCCTCTGCACTTGGAAAGCCAGGGAAATATTTTCTTTGGGTGTTGATTTAGGGGGAAAATACAGTGTTGATTACTGTGTGGTTGTTGTTATCTAAAATGTCAGAAGCTCACTGAATAGAAGGTGTGGTTGCCAGATGACAGGGTTTTGAAAGGATGGAATCATGAAGATTCTGCTTCATTAGCAGATTAATCCACTCATGAGGAGATTACATCTGCTGGCATTGTTGGTATGTGGTGGAAATAGGGGGTGGGACCTCGCTAAAGGGAGTAGAACAAGGCATGTGATCTCAGGGACTACACTGTCGGGTCCCTAGTTTCTTCTTTTCTCTGGCTCTGCCTCTTTCTGCTTTACATCTGATAATGAAATAAGTAGTTTTGCTTTGCAACATTCTTGCACCAAGACATTCTACCTCACAGGTACACAGTAAACCTCCAGAACTGCAACCAAAAATGACTCTGTCCTTCTTTGAGCTATTTTTCTCAGGTATTTTGTCACAGTAATGGAAAGCCGAGTGATACAGTGGAAAAATATACAATGTTACTGTTATGGCCCAAGATTTAAAGAATTAAGCAAATGTAAGCAATGTCCAGTTCCTACATCCCTTAATCTGTATTATTCAGCACAGTGAAGAAGTTAGACAGAAAGTTAGAAGTTAGAAGAATTTAGACAGAAATTTAGTTTGAAATGATGCTTTGTTTAGATGAGTTTAGCGGCTAGATTATTCCAATGCAAATAAGTTTCATCAATTATATGCAATATTTAAGAAAATGAATCCTAAATGATAGGCATTAAGCATAGTGCACATGCCTTCAAGATATTTTGCATATTCTTTCAGCCAGAATAATCAACTTTTATGAGAATTTGATCTTTCTATTGTCATTTTCATTCTAAATAGCATCTTGCAGAAGCATTCAAGTGCAACAAAAGTTTATAAAAGGAGCCTCATAAATTGTAAAATAGCATTCCAGTTTCAGTTCATATAACATTTCTACCAGCCCCAAAGACTCAGCTGAGTTCTTACATTCACACTGAATTTCTGCTGTTAAGTGGAGCTCCCATAAGCTACACTTTTGGGAAGTGCATAGCATTGCCTTTCCTGTTACACTCTCTAATATGATGCCACTATAACAATCCTAACGTCCTCCAAATTGCCGAGAATAGAAGAGTTGAATGGAAGAACACTGAGAGTGCATTTTCTTCCATCCAACATACACTTCACTTATTTGGGTGAATTTTCTCTAGTAAATATCAGGACCCAGCTTTGGAGAAATGCGAATTGGTTTAAATTCTGAAAGAGCAGTTTACTAATTGCCTTGTTCTTGAACAAATAATTCTCACTCTTTGGTCACTAAAGGTCCCTAAGTCCTTGCAGATGACAACATTTTCATCTCTATACATTCCCCCCAACTCCCCTGACCAAGGCTGAAGTGTACTTTCCTTCAACAAGAAGGTAAAAGCTCGCAGGCGGCGTTGCTCTCCTCTTCCACTCCCCTTTGTCTTCTTGTGCCTTCTGATATGATGATGCAGAAAGCTCCCGTCTCCCACAAGGCCAGTCCTTCCCTTGAGTACCGGATGTTGTGTCATGGATTCTCTCCCCCAGCGTCTTCTCCAGCTTGCATCTCAGGTTCCTGCTGTCAGTTTGAACCTTTCTTAGAGACTCAAGTGTGTCCTGATGTGGTGTGAAATTCCTCCAGCCTCCACGTCCCTTCCTACTTTGCTGTAGTGCTTTGCTTTCCTACAGCTAAGCTTAACCTCATCTCAAGGCTTCCACTACATCATAACACACAGCTATAACCTGCGGCTTGGTGGAACACATCTGTGTGTTTCTTCTCATCACCATCTCACAGGAGAGAGACTCACTAAGTTCTACTCTGTGGAAAAGGTAAGAGGTATCTCAGAGAGAGGATATAAGATGTGCAGGATAGGGCATTGTGAGGGAGCTGCTGACAATGTGCTTTTTCTGTTTCCTCTGGTTTCAGGTCCTCTTCTGTTCCTATTTTTGCACTGTTGAAAGCTTGGAGCAATTTTGAGTCTAATGTTCATTACTTGGTTTGTAAGCATCGAAATCTAGCCCCAGCTTTTCCCACTCTTAGACTTCTACCCAAACTTACCTTATGCCTCCCTGAGATCCTCATTCTCTCTTTCCAAACACTTACCTTTACTTTCAAGGCTTTCATCAACCAAGATGGAGCAAACCTGGACTGTTTCTGGCTTCCTTTCCAGCATCTCTTCGCTTAATCTCGTCCTTTCCGTTCTCTGTGGTGATCTCCATTCTGTCACTCAGAATGTCCGTTTCTATTTCCCAGTGCTTATTTTGTGAGGACCATAGGGACTCCTCTGTCTTCATTATTCCCAATTCTCAAACAGCACCTGTTGTTCCCCGCAGCACCTGTCACCTCCTCGTGCTGCCCAATCACTGGCAGATCCTCCTAATATGCCTGTCTGACTTTAATATCTGCAGTAGCTTCAGTGTCCCCGTGTGTATCATGTTCTACAATCTTTAAATGTATGGTTAAGCAGCTACTAAGAATGTGGCCCTGTGGTTTTAGTTCCTAACTTTCTATTTACTGAATTTTATGATTTATGATACCCATTATATTTGTATGTTGTTATTAAGTACAATATCATAGTTCATATATGTGTGATAATCAAATCAGGATACTAAGAATTTCTGCCCAATTTTAATTTTCAAAAATGAATATCGGGGGCTGGGGGATTTAGCTCAGCAGCATAAGTGCCTGCCTTGCAAGCAGGCAGTCGTGAGTTTGTACTCATACAAACCCTTTGATCATTATATTTTTTTTGCTTTTAAAAGGCAGTAGATATTTTTACACAAAAAATGTAGAGATGGAAATTAGAATCAGGAGAAATAATGATTTGTAAATACAGATCACTACAGTCATTTATCTTTTGCGTTAGCTTTCCGATAGCTGAGGCACAACATCTGACACCCACAATTTCACAGAAGAAAGGCAGAAATTATCTCACTGTTTCGAAGAACTCCGGCCGTAGCCAGCAGGCTCCAGTGCAGGATACCATGGTGCAATGCCCTGGCAAGGCAAGGCTGCCCAGTCTGTGGGTGCTCGGTAAGCAGAGCAGACAAACAGTGCCAGAGAAGGAACGACGGACCGGACACAGAGCCACCCCGGCCACGTGCCCCTAACTCACCATCCTGCCTGGAAACATGCAACACCAAAACTGGTCAGGCTGGAGCTTCGTCTTAATAACCACATTTTCAGGAGCAAAATTGATTTGGAACTCAAATGTCAACTCTGAAGCTCAGTTAACTAATTAGTACTTTTTAAAAAAATGAGTAATGAAAATAATCACAAAAATATAATAAACATTATGCAAATGTATATTTGAAGTTTATCTAAGTCAGAACACTCATGAAAGCCAACAATATCTCAGATTTTGTTAGTATAAGCAGAATACACATGACAATATTGTTTTGTGTATAATGTTCACTTAAACAGATGTTGCTTATTTATACCATTAGTTAAATTTTTACCATTTGATATAGCAGGAAGTGGAATATTGCTTATAATATTTTTAAAAAGACAAGAACTTAAGGAAAAAGTCAAATCTTTGTGAATATACCTAAATAATTTACTAAATTCACCATGATCATTTTTCATCTCAAATATTACAACTGAGTCATCTCTGTGGCATCAAAATTGTTGTAAATCAATATTTATCTAAGAGAAAAAAAATATACTGTTGTTATGAGAGAAAAATTTTTATATTTCTTTAATATCTGTTTTCTTAGAGATCATGAATTATTAATAATATACTTCCAAATGTAGTACATTCCTTTTCAATATAAAATGTTAGAGAAAATGATCTTAAAATAAAGATGTGAATGCTAATCCTTCTGGCCATTGTTTAAAATTCTTTAACTCTGTTGTCTAGGTCATTGTGTAGAAAATTATAATATCGTTTACCTATATACCAATGAGCTCTAAATTACTGTGCTGTTTCTTTAGAGCCAATGGTTAGACCCAATTTACGTGTATTCTAAATTTAAATTTAATATAGAGTATAAAATATTTGCATAGCCTTAGCAACTTGTCTCTGTCTATGCAAGGAATTTTCCCAAATTAATACTTATCTTCTAGAGTTAACCATCACATCTTACTTTGACCTTTATCTGCCTTGAGAGTTAAGGTCTTAGTTAGAAGCACTAAAGAAAATGGGGTCAGTGCCATGTAAATGGGGCAAAGGATATAAGAGACAGCAGTGGAACCATGATGGACACTGTTCTGTTAGTGAAGGAGATGGAGGCATGGCTGTTTGCTTGCCTTGAGAGCTAGGAATCATGGGAGAATCTTTTCTGGTGAATGGCAAGGATACTGAGTCTTTCTCGCAGAGAACTGAAAAAGACATGGTTCTACAGAAGAACAGTGTGCCAGGAGATGTTAACAGTGGTGTGAAAAGAAGGTAGGGCTGTCTGCTTACATCTCATGTTTTCCTACCCATGCCACAAAGATTAAGAATTATCATTTAGAAAAGCAGTGATTATAGCTTTTACCTTATACAAGTACAAAGAAGCTTTACATTTCATTCCTCTTATCATTGTCTTTCTTCCTGTGTTTATCTGTGTCTGCAGTGTGAATAATTTTTCTATTTGCGAGATGCGATGAATATGATGGACTAATAACTTCATCATAAATTTGAATTAAACTGAAAGATTAAACAATGTTGATTTTTGTACAGAAATATAATAATATGCAACTGTAGTGTTTGCTGGGTTAAAAGAGTATTTACTCCTGCTTTGGAGAGATTTTCCCAATGTGTTTGACATTTGAAATATGAGTGTCTTAGGAGATTTTACAGAATAATACAATAAATAAGCTTATTGAATTTTATCTGTTTTTAAAATGTCAGCATTGCTTTGTGAGTAAATCACTTGACATTGCAGCACTTAAAAAAGATTAACCATGCTTTTGCGTTTCAGTTTTAAAAATTTAATTTTCTTCCTTTGTTGTCTCATGCTTTATTAGGGACTGAAGCATAAAAAATATGCAAAATACTTAGCTCTAAAGATGACCTGACAGATAAATTTAAACACTGGGAATTGGAACCCTTGTTAAATATTTCCATTATCAGCATATAAGCAACAAATGTTTTTCTCCCTCTTACAAATGTGTTAAAATTTAGTTGTTAGCATTCTTTTTCTAAAGGCTGGTTAGTAAAACACCTCAAGAAAGGCATTTTGATTCTAGTGTAAATTTTGAGCCTTGAGAGTGATGTGGCAGTGAGGGCTCATAAACTCTTCTCTTCTGCCCTGTTACTCTAATTTTAGAAGATAAAGAAGAGGGAATAGTCTGTGTTGGTTGCTTCCCAGGTACAATGTGTTATGTAAGATAATAGTGATATCAATGCATTTGGCTGATAAAAAACACTGACAAGATTAAGCAGCCAACGCAAATAAGCATTGTGTGTCAAAGATTCATTGGTGACATATGGTGTGCCTTTGTAAGTAAGGTGGTACCCCGATGCCTGACTATTATCTTATTATCTGTTTAGTGAACAAATACCTGCCCAGCACATGTATCTATAAACCTTGGTTTCTAAGCACTGAAATTCACGGGTGAAGAGCATTGTATCCATGCAAATTAACAATCCAATTCACAAATAAACTATATATTTCAAATGCGGGGAGTTCTTCCGCATGGTTTATCTAAGGTGAGCAAATAACTTTGTTCTTGCTTAGATCTGTGCTAACTTGGACAAATGTCCCCCAGTGGAGAAAAACACAATCACCACCAATACAATTTGTATAGTGTGCAGAGGGTACATGAGAGAGTTATATGATCACATCACTTACAAAACTTTTTCTTTTCATCTAGTGGTTCCCATCATATTTCCACTATCTTGATTAATGAATTATTTCCCCAGGATATTCATTTTATTTGGCACGTAAATTTCAGCAGGGAACAGTTTTTCACACTTGTTTAGTTTCATGGAGGAGGGACTTTATTTTTTTTGTATGTCATTCACTTTATTCACAAGATCTGGCATTATCCATCGTCTAGTTCTTCCCCAAAGTCAAAATGATTATGAGTGATAAGTGTTTTAACTCAATTCTGGATATCAGGACAGCCATGGACACTGCAACTAAAGACACATGAAAGGCTTTCAGAACCACTTCAGAAAGTGCCAAAGCTATGGGATGGGTATATTTAAGAGACGGGGTTATTTTGATGTGGATTAATCGCAGCATGTTTTTTATTGTGATAAATTTTACAAATGTAAACATAAAAGTATTTTTAAAATCACATTTTGAAGTTGGGTCAGGACATTTCCTGATTAACCCTCCAGCCACACATTTCAAGGTATTGTTATGTGACTTTACACACTAATAAACTAGATATATTTTAGAAAAATGCAACGTTGGACAGTACCTATGACTCTACCTATTCTTACTTAGTTTTATTCCTCTTAGACCCCACCATTTTAATACTTCTTGCCTTTGGCCCATGCTAGTTTAGTTTTAAGTCTGTCCCTTCTGGTTTACAACAGTTCCCTGTGGAAATGATGGTCACGTGTGGCTTTGCGTCTATACTCACAGTTTGCCAGAGGATGAAGTTTTCCATAGAGATCCACGATCAGGAAACAAAGGCTCTCTGTCCCTCTGGTGGGCAGTGCTGATTGTTTTTCTGAGAAGCTGACTTTTAATACCCCCAGCTGCTTCACTTCTTATTACTCCCATAGCACTGGGAGGACCTGGTTACGTGCCAGTCACCTCTGTCTTTCCTTGGCTGGAGGCAGTGCTCTGCTCTGCTCTAGTCTTCTCTGAGGAGGTAAAATGGCCTGGGGGGGGGATCTATTTGAAACCTGATATCGCTACTGTACCAAGATTACCTTGTGCAGTCACAACTTTTTTAGGACTAAGGCTCACGTGGGGTCTATGTCCTGGACTCCAGATCTCAGTTCCTTTAGAAGCAGGCATGTGATAAAGGATATTATTTGCTCATCCCCTTAAAATACAAACGCTGAAGATTTTCCCTGTGCTATCTTTACAATCTGTCTGAAGGTTTGAGGACCATTCATTGCCTATATTAGATTTCCTCCCCATGTAACACAAAAATACACACACACACACACACACACACACACACACACACACACAAATAGGTAGATTGTTGATCTCACAGAGATAACTGAACACAGTTCTTGGTTCTTTTAAAATGAGGGGTCACCCGCTTTTATTTCCCACTGAGTTGAGGACTAGAATATTAGTCACTCTATCATCCTCACACTTTTCCTTCAAGGTCCCTGCGTCTTGTCAAGCAAAATGCCTTTATCTTGAGTTGGTCTTAATGCATGGACCTGAAATTCTTTTATGCTCTATGTTCATTTTCTGTTTTTATATCTCACATCTATCTTCTCAGTTGTCTTGCTCTTGATGGAGAGATGTGTCCTCCAATTTACATGTTCAGTCTGTTGTTCTATTCCTTCCTTCATTTTTCTTCCATCATCTCTTTCATCTTGCTTCTTCAGTGGTTGTCTAGGAACCAGAGAATTCTTCTCCAACAACTCTAAATCTGCGCAGGGACCCCAGCTGCTGTGCAGACTTTTCTTCGTTCATTACCAAGGGCACATCCCTAACCTACCACAGGGTGCATTTATGTGGATCATTTTCTTCTCCTAGGTAAACTTGCTCCAGCTCATGGTGTATTAGGGACACAGCTACTTTTACCATGTTTTTTTTTTTTTTTTTTTTCTCTTAAACTACTCACTCATTAATCTCCCTATTCAGCCTTTATTGGACAGATTCACTCTGAGTACCTCCCACGTTTTAAGTAATACACATGCTGTTGAGGGAGACAATCACGAAAAGCTTGTATTGTGCCTTATATTGCAGCACTCTCTGCTCCTAACGCAGCACGCGAGTGTGCTCAATGAACCATTTGTCTTTCTTTTGTAGAACCATGAGGTAATTATACTGAAATCTGAGGAGGAAAACAGAATATGCATATTACATAATTAAGAGTTAATGAATTTCCTTTTTTATTTTTTAAAATATAGTAGAAAATATTCTAGAAAATCATCATTATTTTAATGAACAATTCAGAAGACTATATTAACATTATTGTGAAACTGCTCTCTAGAGCTGTTTTATACTGCAAGAGGGAAATTATATATACCAAGGAGCAAATCTCATTTTCCACGCTCTCTTCCCACTCTCCAGCAGTCATGGTACTGTTTTTTTAGGTGACTGCCTGCCTTAGATACCTCATATAAATTGAATTGTACCATATCTGTCTTTCTGTCACTCACTTATTTTCACTTAATGCAATATTCTTAAGGTTTATTTATGTTACAACATACAACAAAGTTTCTTCTTTTTATGGCTGAATAATGCATTTTTTATAAATATTCTACTTTTTCTTTATTCACTACCTATGGATGGGGTTGCTTTCACTTCTTGGCTATTACGAAAAAAGCTGAAATGAAATGAAAATGGGTGTGACTTTTGAGATCTTTGTTGGAGAGTTTTTGGTTCTTTTGGTATATATCCAAAAGATGAGATGCTTGGTCCAGATGGGCATTCTATTTTTAATATTTCAATGAGCCTCCATATTCTTTATCATACCCATCTGTATCATTCCCTATTCCCACCAACAGTGAATAACAGCTCAAAACTTAACTTGTTTCTAAGCGTTTGTGACTTGTACGTTGTAACTGGGAACACAAGTGACCACTTCAAGGGTGAAACTCGAGTCTAGCTTGTTTCCTCCTCCACGTGGGTGTGGATCTGCTGTCCTACCAGTGTAGGTGTGGGAGAACAGCCTCGGAGGAGCAGAGACATGGGAGCTTGTGCTAGCAGTCAGTGGGTCCCATTCTCATCTGGCAGCCCAAGAAGACACAGCAGTGTTATCTTCTAAGGTGGAACAGGGTCTCTGCTGTGTCCTTTCCCTGGAGCAGCAGATGTGAGAATCACACACTCTGTAGATCATGTCATAATCAATAACATTATCAGCTGCACATATCTTGTTCCCAGCTGGATTATCCTCTATTCTGTAGTCTGAAAAAAATACAAACTGAAACAAAAACTGACATTTCAATAAGGTTATTTATATGAGATTTTACTAATATCCTTAACTAGAATTTCTTTGCAAGATTTATTAATCTATCAAAGTATATTTCCAAGAAAGATGTTCCTAGAATTTCCTGCAGCCATTTCTGGGCAGCATGCTGACCACCTGGAAAGTTGGCCCCTGAACTAGCACTTTCCTCACCCTCTGGGGTGATGCCTATGACTGTGTCACATGACACGGCAAAAGCACATGGAGTTTAAAGATACAAACCCAACTGCTAAAAAAAACCTTAACAGTGGAATATTTTCTTGAATTACCTGTGTGGTCTTGATATAATCCCATGAACCTTTGGAAAGACAGGGAAAGGCAGTCAGAGATGTAAGAACAGAAGCACAGGAAGGACAGATCTGAAGTGAGAAAATGGCTTGAGCACAATTGCTGGCTTTGAAAATGGGGAGAGGGATTTCCAGTAATGGATCACAGTCTGTCTGTAGTCTTGGGGTTGGCCTTCCGCTTACAACCAGCATGAATAGGAGACCTCGGCCCCATAATGGAAAATAACTGAATTGTGGCAGCAACTTAAATAAGCAAGAAAACAGTTTTCCTCTTAGATCCTTGACAAAGGAACACAATCCTTTCAATACCTTGATTTTGGCACAGTTAGAGCCATGCAGGACTTCTTACATACAGAGCTGTAACACAGTAAATCTGTTGTGTGCTAAGCTGATACATTGGTGTTGATTTTTAATGACAGTAACAAAAGTAATATACCGCTTCACCACATTATTTTAGAAATTAAGTGAAGAAATGTTATCAAAACACAGTTTTCCCAACAGCATGTGCCCTGTTTTTTGTCTGTACCCTGAGCCATGCTGACTGGGAACAGTTCTGGAATGGGGAACCCAGTACTGCCATCATGATGTTGGCAGAACCTTGACCAACCAACATGGTATGCTTTGAGGTTACCACAATAGCTCAGGGAAGGATAATCTGTGAAGCACGGAGGAGGAAGTTGTACTTAGCTTAAACCTGAGAGCAAGGAACAATTCAGGGGCATTAATCCCTGTTCAAATGAGAGGAGCGCCGCCTTACTGACATACTAAACTTGCATGGCTTCAGAGCGTAGTGTAAGATGCAATAGGGAAAAGCATAAAAAGATAAATTTGCACCTGATGGAAAAAAGGAATGCCGTCATTATGCTCCCTTCACAGTGGAGTGAACCGTCTGGCTGAGCACCCGGTCCCAGAGCGCTCAGGCAGCACAGTGCGCGGGAACATGAAGAGGAAATGTACCCAGTGAGGCTGGGCTCAAGTAGCTGTGGTCCTGTCACCTCTCTCCAGGACTCGTACATTACAGCTGTGGTTGGACAAATACTGCATGCATTTCACAGAAAAAGTGTGCCCAAGTTTATGCTCATAAATGTTAGTAGTGTGAATCCAGGATATTCAGTGGTTTGCTCTTAGAGCTTGATTGGACTGACAGTGTTCACTGTTGGGACTGCGCTACATTTTACAAAATGATTTCTCACCTAGGTGTACTGAAGTGTGAAAGTGAGGCTGTTGGTCTAAGAGTGGGGAGGAGAGGAGACTGTGAAAGAGGGTCTTGCCTTCAGGGTCAGTTAATAGTCACGGAAATGACCCACCATTGAAGTAACAGTGGTGTGTGTGCTTCTCTTCCCCATCAGATACTTAGCTCAGAGTCAAATGTTTTAAACCCCATGTTTTATATTTTCGAGTGAATTCTGGTATTAATTGTTCTTATGAAAGTGCATTATATTTCACATAGATGTCAGCAAAACTACTTTATCCAATCGTTTTTGTAAGTACACTGACATTTCTACTGCTTTGAATAAATAAAGAGTTTTTCTTTACCACATCTGGTCAGGTTTTGTTTATCTCGATTGAATAGTTACATTTCTTAGGATTTAAATGTTTAGTAGTGATGTTTTATCAACCAGAGAGTATTAATGGGACGTGTTCACCAAAGTGCATTGACTTTGCTACATATCTGTCAGTGGCCATGCAATCGTGTTTTGAGAAACATCCTAAGTTTATTCTATTTTTTCTCAGTGCAAGAATCAAACACTGGATATGATATAAGTTGAATAAGCATTGTACCACTGAGCTGTGTCTCTTGCCCAGCATCTCATTAAGAAGTCTGACAATTAAGTTAACAATTTATGAAGGTCAGAGTACACAGTAAGGACAGAGAATTAGGTTGCCAGAGAAGAAACCTGCTACCAGGTGAGACTGGTCCTCCTTTTTATTAGGATATGTTTGTGATACATAATGAATACATTTCATTATGTAAGCCAGTAAAAATACAGATCACATCTCTTATTTCTTTTTCTGGGACAGGTTCTTTCTATGCAGTTCAGGCTGTCCTGGAACTGACTGTGTAGTACAACCTAGCTTCAAACTTGTGGTAATCCTCCTGCCTCAGCCTCCCAAATGTTAGGATTGCAGACATGCACCTTCACATTGAATATGGTCACAATTTGGTTTCAAATGGTTTAGCAAACATAACAATGACAAGCATGAAACATAGAGCAAAAGTTACAAAATATTAATAATTACTGACTCAGGAACAGGCGTTTATTACATTAAACTTCCAACTTTTCATCTTTGAGGTTTTTCACAACATAAAATTAGGGGGAATGGGAATAATCATATGGTGACTATGTTTCCACTTAAAAATACCTTTATGATCAGTAGTCATTTTGTAAAGGTAAAGGAAGTGCTGCCCAGAAGTGTTGTGGCTTGACAAATCCATTGAAGAGATACAAAGTCACTGCACCAGTGGCATCTAGATAGCTCTTTTGATGACTCCCTAGGAGAAAGAATGCCTGTTGTGAATGGAACAGCTCCTGAATCAAAGCACAGCCAGGCAGATCTCCAGCTGATGGAACATCCTTGGTAGGAGGGATCCATAGAAATGAGGCAGCAGAAATATGAATGCGGGAAGGGTCTTGTAGAATGCACTCATGGTGGAAACGAGGTGAGCTGCAGGTCACGTTATAGCTGCCTCTCAGGATGGAACTTGAGTCTCCTGGTCCAGGAAATAGATGGGTTCCTGTGCATTCCACGGCTACAGCAACAGAAGCAGACCTCAATCCAGACCAACAGATGATGGGGAGCTGGCTTCCTGTGAAAACTGTTAGTTTCTACCTTGCACCCAATACTCGAAATTTCAAAAACTATTATTAAAAAGACATCTGATTCCAGACAGAACAGTTAGAAATAACAATACAGGGCTATAAGTTACTGGTGTTGGCCCACAGAAGTTATTTTGCAGATCAAACATCCCCTATTGTCTTCTTAGATGAGGAATAGGGCCACTGTAAGGATAAATGTAAATTTTATAATCAGTCAAAGGGGGTTGGGATAGCCTCAGAAGCCAGGGCAACCGGTTGTTCTGAAAGCAATTGTTGTTTTGTTTAGAAGCTTGGAGTGGACGGAGGGAGGGGTGTAGGGGCTGAGTCTGGCTTAGTTCATGCAGGACCGGGCATACACCCCAGGTTGGTGGCCCTTACACCTGACTCTGGTTTTGTAGGGAGAATTTTTGTAATTTAATGTATTATTTTTTATTTTATGAAATAATTAAAATTTCTTACTAAGAGAATAATTGTAGTCAATATTGTGTATTATCTTCAGAATATTCACTCAGAATGAAAAGATTCTGTCTTACAAAGAAGAAACAAACCAGTAATATCACAAAGCTATCTCTTCAATGAACTGAGGAACTAGTAATATAAATGAAATAAATTAGCATATACATTTAAATATCTTTAATTCAGCAGAATAGTTAATTTAGGGGCTTATTTGAACTTTTCCCTACTTCCTATTTATCTTCTACTTTGCTCTTTATGTGTATGTGTATCTCTTTTGTGTGCATGTGTGACTCTCTCATATAAAAGAAAACACAATATTTAAGTATGTGTGTATGATTTATTTCATTTAACATTACAGTCTTAAGTTGAACCCATTTACCCACAAAGGCTTGAAGGTTATCTTTTTCATGACAGAGCAGTACTCCATGGTGTATAAATACAACAATTTCCTTATCCATTCATCTGTTGATAGAGACACATGCTGTTTCCAAGATCTAGCTATTATAAATTATGCTGCGATAAACAGAGGTTTGCATGTCCTCGTAATATGATGGTTTCAAATCTTTAGGGAAGATAATTAGAAAGGAAGTGGCTGGGCTAAAAGAAATTTATATTTTTAGTGTTTTTGAGGAACCTTCATAATGGTTGTCCTTACAGTTTACACTCCCGTAGCCAGTGCAGAAGGGTTCTTTTTTCCTTGTGTCTTCAGCAGCACTTGTTGTTATTATGACAGCCATTCTTTTTTGGGGTATATATATCAGTATACCTTTAATTTACCTTTCTCTAATGGCCAGTGGCATTGAGCATTTTAAAATGGATTTATTGGCTATTTGGACTTTTTCTGAGAAATATCTGTCCACTTCAGTTTCCCGTTTTTGGATTGCATCTTTTATGTGGGGAGTCAAATTTTAATTTAATATGATTGAAGTTGTTAATTTTTATATTATTTCTCGTGCCATCCATGTTCTATTAAAATGTTTTGTCTACAACTATGTCTTCAAGAGTTCTCCTTATTTTATCTTCCAGAAAATTGTTTTAACATTTAGATCTTTGACTCATTTAGATTTTAGTTTAGTTTATTAGTGAGAGATACAGATCTAGACTTAATCTTCTGCGAATGGATAGTCAATTTTCCCAGCACTATTTATTTCAGGTTTGTCTTTTCTCTAGTATGTGTTGTTGGTCCCTTTGCCAAAGATCAAATAGCTGTATGTATCTGGGGTTTTCTGCTCCTATTCTGTTCCATTGATCCACCTGCCTGTTTTTTGTGCCCCTGTCCGTCTGTTTGAATTGCTGTCATTTGCTGCCATAACTTCAGGTCAGGGCCTGTGATGCCGTTTCCTTTCCTTTGGTTCCACAGCAGTATGTGTCTGCTGTCCTGGTTCTCTGCTGGTTCGTGTGACTTTTGTCCTTGTGTGTTTTTATGAATGAATTACGTTTATTGATTTGCATATGTGGCATCAGCCTTGCCTCCCAGGGGTGAAACCTACTCAGTCACGGTTTATGATCTTTTCAATTACTTGCCACATTCTCTTGGCCAGTATTTTGTTAAGGGTTTTTTGCTTCTGTGTTCACTAGAAAGATTAAACTATGCTCCTCTTTTTTGTTTGGAACCTTGTCTGATTTGAGATCAGGATAACGTTAACTCCTGAGAATGATTTTGGAAGTATTCCTCTCTCTATTTCATTAGTGTTTGAGAAGACTGGTGCTAGACTTCTCTGAAATTCATATAGAATTGCCTATGAGTTCATTGGGTCTTGGGCTCTTCTTAGTTGATAAACTTTTAAATAACTACTTCAATTTTATTTCCTGTGATTGGATTATTCAAGATTTTCATGTCTTCTTGGTTCAGTTATGGTAATTAATATGCATTTAGTAATCTCCCCATTTCTTCTGGGTTCTCAATTTTTTTTTTTGTCATATATGTTTGTGAAGCAGTTGGTAATTATTTCTGGATTCCAGTCCATTGTGATTTTACCTTTTTAATCTTTACCTTTCTAATTTTTAATTACGTCCATGTGTGTCTTTTCTTTTTATTTTAAAATTGGCTAAGGATTTGCTTATTTTATTTATTCTTTCAAGGAACCAGTTCTTAAATTCATTGATTCTTTGCATTGCTTTATTATGTCCTAAAAATTCTAGTGTATTATGCTGGCTTTGTGATTTAATTCCAGAAGCTGCCATATTTTTCCTTAATTTTCTCTGTGTCATACTGATTATTCAATGTGTTGCTTAATTTTATATATTTCAGACTTTTTGCTATAGTTCATTTGCTATTGATTTCTACTTTTATTACAGTGTCATCTGATAATATGCATGATAAAATTTCTATTATTTTGTATTTACTTACGAATGCTTTATGAGCTGTAGGAAAGAGTTGAGACACATTTTGATAGGTGGTGTTGAAGCAGTTACAGATGACATTTGTCTGCATCCATGCAGAATGAGGAATGGTTTACATGTTTCTTCCCTGGGATGTCAGTAAGTTATGGGAAGGAATAATTAAAGGAGGAGATTGAGGATGAGGGAGGGAAAATTAAGGGAGAAGAATTATGAGTTCTTTTCTAAAATATTTTGCCTACTCAGGCGGAACAGACTGTGAACTATGCTGGCATATTCAGCATTTCTTTTTCAGCTTTCTTTTACCCTGGCCAAAGTTGAATTCAGCATGATAGAGATGGATCAAATTTCTCCAATCTCACTTCTCCAATCTGATGCATTTCTGTCCTTACTGATATTTTTGGTACATGAAATAAACTTATTTGGCCGTCAACATCATTAAAGTCACTAACTGACTGTCAAATATCTACAATCCATCTCTAAACATTACATTTTTTTTTAATTCCGTAGAACCATTTAAAGTTTCCCCAATCAAAAATCTAGTAAGTCCAAAGTGATCTCTTTTTCCGTTATGCAGTAGGATCACATACACATTTCACCCTGACTCCATTTATGTGTCTGATGTGGAGTCCGTTCCATTTCTCCTTCTTTGGTTTCCATTTCTTTCTCCTTTACATACCCTCCATATGTGTATCTATCTCCTTCCAGATCTGTGTAGTTTTATAGTCTACAGAATGATCACTGGAAGCATCTGTAATATTCCACTTCGTTGTTTGACCAAATAAAGTCATGGAAAATTTGTCAAAGTTTTTCTCTTTCCCAAACCGTTTGCCATTTTTCTTTTCCCTAGAAAAAAAATCACCACAAAATAATTGAACTTATTTAGATGAAGGTGAAACCATTGCTAATGATGAGTAATGTCTCTTTTACATGGATTGCATGGAGTCCAATGTGTTATATCAAAGACATCCTTCCAGGAGCTGGAGGACTGGGCCTGCAGAGGGCTGAGCACATGCAAGGACTCACAGAAGGCTTTGGATTCTTTCCTTGTCACACTTATCTATGTCGTCATGGTGGGTGTGCCTTCCACTTGTTCTGAATCCCTGTTTACTCATCTGCATATTGTAGGTAATAATCTCTTCTCTGTTTCTCAGAGGTTGATATGAGAGCCAAAGAGAACAAATGTCTATGCATAAGAGGGGACAACTTAGAATTTTCTGAGAGAAATCACATCCCTACTTTTGCTCACTGTGTGGCAAAGGCACTATTATTGAAAGGGGATGACAGAAACAAAGCCCACTGAAATCTATCTGCCAGGAAATGTCATTTGCATGGCAAGGTGTGAAAAATATTGATGGGTCTGCAGCTTGTTTACCTACTTGGATTTGAATATAAATACTATTAACACTACCTTGAGTTTTGACCAATTAGTGCATACTAAAGCATGAACTATAAAGATATTGTAGAATATAATACTGTCATAATTCTGCTACCCTACATTTGTGTGACAGGTTGCAATTTACAAAATATTTTAGTGTCTATTATCTCATAAGAATTTCAAAATAACTTTATAGGATTGGAAGTTTTTCTCCATTTGATAATGAGGAGACTCATTAATATAATAATGAGATTTTTTTTATCTTTAGCCAATCATTTATTCAAGTACCAAAACAACATTTTCCTTCTATTACAGAAGAAAAGTTCAGGATTATTATAAAAGTACCATTCAGAGAGACAAAATATTCCTCTTGCCTCTGTAAACCATTGCACAGCTATTCACACTTATTGCTTTCTTGCACCTGCATGTAATTTCTGGCTTGATTCTTTGAACAGCACTGTATATAATTATGTAGTTTGGAAACGCTTCAATGACAATGTGAAGATGCTGTTCAAAGTTTGGAATTACCTCTTTGCAGTCCTCTGCACTTGCTAGATACGTACAGTTTCTCCTTGCAGAGTGCAACCTCCCTCATACTTAACAGAAAATTCTTTCACTGCTTTAGCTTTTAAATATGATTGGAAATTTATTTTTATAGCTTTGTGTATGCAGAATTTTGAATGTATAACTAACAGCAATATGTGTTGCAAAAAGAATGTGTCTTTCATACTAGTAAATAAATCAGATGGATTTATGGCTGTGTCACCAAGATGTGTCTCTGAACATTACCTCCCATGGGGAAAAGAGTATAGCTATAAAAACATATGAAGAGGTATTTATAAGCTTTTAGAAACAGCTCTATTTTGATAAGTTATCTTAGCCAAGAAAATTGTGTTGAAAAGTATGGTTTTTCTTTTTTTTTTTTTTTTTTTTTTTTTTTTGGTACCAGGAATCAAACTCAGGTCCTTGCTCTTACCATTAAGGCACTTATGCCACTGAGCTATATCCCTGACCTGAAAATGTGATTTTTTTATGTATAAATATAACTATAGTTCATGGAAATATCTGGGAGAATATTTGAGGCTCATTGCTATAGGTAATGGAGGATAGTGGTGCCTATTAGAAATGGACCAGCGACGGAAGACACAAGAATTCTTCCAGTAACTGATTCAAGTAGAGCTAACTTTGCATGTTCAATTGGTTAAGCTATTCAGTACGAGTCACTGGCAGAACTTTGCAGTGAGGACTGAAACCCAGCAATGCTGGCAACAGCAATAGTGTGTGTTTAGGGTTGGTTTGAAATATTTATTTTCCAAAGTATCATGAGATAAAGGCTTAGTCAACTTGCTTACTCATATTTGGAAAGCACTGAATCATATGACAGTAAAAGTCAAAGGTACAGAAATTCTTACAATTCCTCACAGTTTTAATTTCCTCTTTCAGTGAGTGCAGTAGGGCATTTTGAGTATTGATCATAGAGATGATTTTCACCCTGAAGGATGCTGAGAATATTGTTAGTGACACCAGCATCATACACATGACTTGCTGTATGTACAGTGTTTAACTTCATAGCACAGACTCACAAAACACACAAGCCAAAAATGAAACAAAGATATGGTAAAGTTAAGGTGAGTTGTCAAGTTGGTATGCTAAGAAGCCACCACAACATTAGTGAACGCTCTTCTGACCGTGCCTGGGTGGGTCTCGGAGGCACAGCTTTGGAGTTCACATCTGCACCCTTGTTCCTGCTCTCTGGTGCTCTTCCTGTGCACAGTCCCGGGGCTGCTATAAACCAAATACCTTTGCTGTGCCCTTTCATCACGGTGCTCTTGTCTGCCAACTCAGGGACCATGGACTGAGTTTCCTGAAATCCAAGCCAATTAAATCTCTTTTAAGTCATAAGTGTTAGGCATTATGTCCCAGATAGGAACGCTGACAGGTACAGGTATAATCTGATGCCACTAGATTTCTTAGAGGAAAAGAAGAGGGAAGGGGCATGAGGGAGAGAATGAAGAGGAGAGAAAAGTGGAAGAGAAAGAAAACCAGGTGGGGAGGAGCTAGAGGAATAGAGAAAGAAAAGAGGAGGAGAGACCCAAAGAAACAAAGCAAGTGAGTTTGCTCAAAGTGATCAGAGAGCCAGTAACAAGGTTTACATAAGAATTTAGGGCCCTGGACTCCTTATTCTTGCCTTTTCCAAAGCTAGGCAGCCGTGAAATCCTTCTTACCTGACTCTGTGTCACAGTTCACTGTTTACCAGCTGCGTGACCTTAGGTAAACTCCGATGGCATATGTAATTCAGTTTCCCCACGTATATAGTGGGAATCCTGTTGTAACTATTTCATGGAATTGTTGAAAGCACAAAGTGAAATAAAACTGACAAACTATTTGGCAGGATGTGCTTGTGTGTTTGTGGGGTGAGAGTGGGTGAGTTAGCCATAGGTTTTGGGTTTCATTTATTTCCCATAATTTTATTTGGTTTGCTTGATTGTCTAACTTCTCAGTTCATGTTGCGGTTTGTTGTGAAGTCTCATGTCCCTATTTTTCCAGGCTCATCTATGATCAAAGGTGAGGCCTGCAGTGGGCTGCCAAGTGAGAATCCTCAGAAGAACTGTTGAGAATTTAAGCATAAAAAGAAATGAATTCTCGGAGGAGATACCTGGGGGCGGATTGACCTGAATGTTTACAATGTGTCTGAATGTTGAAAAAGAGGAAAATCAAAGTGATTATTTTTTAATGTGAACTTGTTATGAAAAGCAGACAGAGCTGTAATACTTGTGGAATGTATCATCAGGGCTGAGTTCCATTCCAGGGCCCTAGAGGCTGATCCAACTTCCTACTTGAGATTAAGTTCATTATTTTTTATGTTTATCACACTGTCTCAGCCAATTACATGAAGGGATTTCTAACAGAGCTATTCAGAAGATAAATAGTCTGCCTCAGGGAGCAAAGTCTCCTGAAATTGAAGTGCAGAGGCTGGGTGATTCCCAAGGAAGACGGAAACGGCAGGGATCCAGCGTGGGGTGATAAGCTGAGAAGCAACCAGATGAAGTTCTTTCAGAACTAAGATTTTAGGCTTGTAATTAAGAATTAAAAATACTAAAGTCACAACACCATTCTTTCTACATTTTAAAGTAAGGGGGAATTATTTTATTTTGTTGTGCTTTACCTGTTCATTTTGCTTTTCCTCCTAACCCTTGGATATTAACTAATATTTTTATTGGCCCTCTAGTATTTGATTTTCTGTAATGTCGTATACTTGGAATCACATAAAATGCAGTCTTTTTAAATTGGCTTTTTCCTACAGCATATTGCATGTAAGTTTTTCCCATGTATTTTCATTCCTTGATAGCTCAAAGCTTTTAGCACTGAATAGTACTTCCCCTTGTCTGAATTGCCAGTTTGTTTATTCCTTCATCTACCCAACACATCTTGAAACCTAATAATACTTAGTAATTATGCATAAAGTGACTATATCAATATTCATGGGCAAGTTTTTTGATGAACATAAGTTTTAAACCCCTTTGAGTAGATCCAAAGAAGGATGATAACTAATTCATATAGAAAGTGTATTTGTAGTTCTATAGGAAAACAGTCACATTTCTGCAAGGCAGGTGTGCACTTTGTGTTCCCGCCTGCAGTGAAGGAGAGGCCCAGTTCCTTCACATCCTCACCAGGATTTGGTGTGGTCAGTGTTCCCACTTTTGTCTTACTAGTAAGTATCTGTGCAGTGGGATCTAACTACTGCTTTCACTTGCATTTCCCTGATAACACGCTATATGAGGTGTATTTTCCTGGGTTTTGTTTCTTTTTGGTCTTCTGAATATCTTCTTTGATATTAGTTAAAATCTTTGACATATCTTTTAATTGTTTGGATGTTTTATTCCTTAGTTTTATGATTTCCTTGTATATCATCAGATGTGTTGTTGTGAATGCCTTTCCACGATCTGGGGCTCGTCTTCTCATTCTCTTGGCATTTCTTTCACAGAACAAAAATTAAAATTCTCTTCACTTTGCCCATTTTGTTATGGATAATGCTCCTTATGTATCAAAAGATTCATTACTTTACCCAAAGCAGCTAGATTTTCTCTGCTTATATTCTAAGAATTTTATGATTTAGCACTTTGCTTTGAGGTCCACGATCCAATGAGACTTTATATTTTTGTGAAGAATATAAAATCTATGCCGATTCTTGTCTTTTTTTTTTAACATAAGGATAAATGGTTGTTCCAGCACCATTTATTCTAAGCAATAACTGCCTCTGTGTATCATTTGTTTCAATCATTTGTAAGATAAAACATTATTGTACTTCTTTGGGTCTGTTCATGTGAGCTCTGTTCTGTCACACTGCTCTCTTCATTGGTCTGCAGCACCACGCAATGGAGACAGAATAATAACAGTTTGATGAGACTCAAAACAAGCTGATATTAAACAAGTCTATCATGACATCTTGTTTTCTTCAAAATAGCTGTTCATATCATCACAGAAAATAATATCAAACAGCCCAGAATAAAACCATTCCAATTAATGAGTGAAAACTTTATAAGGCTTCAAAGCCATATAATGGGTGGGATCTTTTTTTTTTTTTTTTTTTTCCTTTATCGGTACCGAGAATCGAACTCACGACTGCCTGCTTGCAAGGCAGGCACTTATGCCGCTGAGCTAAATCCCCAGCCCCAAAGCCATATAATGGAGAATCATGATAGCACATACTTTTATATATTTGTATCATTTCTTACGCTAGGAAAACTATTCGGTATTCATACATGTGAGTTTGATTTATTTCACTTATGAGTATGGTCTCAAGCTGTGTCCATTTATTTCTAAATGTCTCAATGTGATCATTCTTTATAGCTGAGTAGTACTCCATTGTATAAAAATACCACAACTTTTTTATCCATTCCTCAGTTGATGGACACTTAGGTTGTTTCCAAGATCTGGCGATTACAAATTGTGCTGCTATAAACATGGGTACCCATATGTCACTGTGGTATGATGTTTTCAGTTGTTCTGGGAATATGCCTATAAGTGGAATGGCTGGAACAAATGGGACTTCCAATACCAGCTTTTTGAGAAATCTCTACACTGACCTCCACAATGGATGCAGCAGTCTACACTCCCACCAAAAGTGCAGGAGAGTTCTTTTTTCCCCACAGCCTATTCAGCATTTGTTGTTTTCTTGATCTTGGCCAATCTTTCAGGAATGGGATGTAATCTCAGTGTGGGTTTAATTTGCATTTCTCTAATGAGTAATGATGATGAACATTTTTTCATGTATTTATTTTTAATTTGTATTTCTTCATGTGAGAAGTGTGTGTTCATCTCAGATGCCCATTTTTGGATTGGATCTTTGAATTTTTTTGAATTCTTTATATGTTTTAGACAGAAGTCCTTTGTCTGAGGGGCACTTCACTAAGATTTTTTCCCAGTTTGTAGGTTTTCTTTTCACTATGCTGGAGATTTCTTTTGACATGCAGAAACTTTTTAATAAGAGGTGATCTCAGTTATTGATTCTGGGAAGTACTTCCTGTGCAGTTTGAGTCCTGTTCATGAGTTCTCTACCTACCCTTATGACTTTAAGGTTTTTACCGAATTTGTTTTCCAATAGATTTAGTGTTTCTGTTTTAATATTCAGATCTTTGATCCATTTAGATTTTAATTTAGTACATGGTGACGAGCATGGGTCTAGTTTTAGTTTTGAGCAAATGGAGCGCCAGTTTTCCCAACACCTTTTACTAAAGAGACTGTGATTCTTCCAGTGAACCTGTTTGGCCCCTTTACCAAAGATAAGGTGATTGAGTGTGTTTGTAGTTGTGGTTGTATCTTGTAATCTATTCCACTGATCTTCAACTCTGTTTTGATTCCAGTACCATGTTGATTTTACTAAGGTTGCTTTGTAGTATAACTTCAAGTCAGGGATTGTAATGCCTCCTGCCTTGCCTTTGCTGCTTAGAACTGTCTTTGCTAGTCTAGGTCTCTTCTTGCTCCAGATGAATTTTAGGAGTGATTTGTCTAGATCTATGAAGTATGTTGATGGTTTTTCATTGGGATTGCATTGAATTTGTATAACAGTTTTGGGAGAACGGCCATTTTCACAATATTTATTCTTCCTATTCATGAGCAAGGGATGTCTTTCCATTTTCTGAGATTGTCATCAATTTCTTTTTTCAGTGTATTATAATTTTCCCTGTTTTGTCTTTCACTTCTTTTGTGAGAGTAATTCCTAAATACTTCATTTTGTGGTTGCTAGTGTGAAGGGTGTGGCTTCTCATTTCTCTGTCAGTGATTTTGTTGTTAGTGTATAAGAATGCTATTGATTTGTGAGTATTGATTTTGTATCCAGCTACATTACTGAAATTATTTATTATATCTAAGTGTCTTTCAATG
The DNA here is from genome assembly GCF_034190915.1 of Cavia porcellus. Taxonomy (NCBI): domain Eukaryota; kingdom Metazoa; phylum Chordata; class Mammalia; order Rodentia; family Caviidae; genus Cavia; species Cavia porcellus. Next base: position 72,860,479 of record NW_026947494.1, on the reverse strand, counting down.
GAGTTTTTTTTTTCCATCTGCAAACGATGATAATTTAACTTCTTTTCCTATCTTTAGCCTTTTTATTTCTCTCTCTTGTCTAATTGCTCTGGCTAGTATTTCCAGTACTATATTCAATAGGAGCAGTGATAAGGGACATCTTTGTCTTGTGCTTAATTTTAAATTAAAGGCCTTCAATTTTTGGTCATTTAGTATGATACTGGCTGTTGGTTTGTCATAAATGGCCTTTATTATATTGAGGTTAAAACCATCTATTCCAATTTTCTGTAACATTTTTATCATAAATTAATGTTGGACCTTATCAAAAGCTTTTTCTGCATCTATAGAAGTGATCATGTGGTTCTTACTTTTGGCTTTATTGATATGGTTTATTACATTTATTGATTTACCTATGTTGAACCATCCCTGCATGCCTGGGATGAATCCCACTTGGTCATAGTGTATAATCTTCTTGATGATTTGCTGCATTCTATTTGCCAATGTTTTATTGAGGATTTTTGCATCTGTGTTCATTAAGCAGATTTGTCTACAGTTCTCTTTTTTAGTTGGGTCTTTCTCAGGTTTTGGTACTAGAGTAATATTTGCTTCCAGGTATGACTTAGGAAGAATTGCTTCCCTTCAATTTCACTGCAGAGTTTGAGGAGTGTCGGCATTAGGTCTTCTTTGTATTTCTTGTAGAATTCTGCAGTGAATCCGTTTGGGCCTGGACTCTTCTTTGTAGGTAAGGACTTAATTACGTTTTCAATTTCATTAATAGAAATTGGGTTATTCAGCAGTTTTACATCCTCTTGACCTAGCTTTGGTACTTCATATGTTTCTCGGAATCTGTCTGTTTCTTCTGTATTATCAAACCTTTGAGAGTAGAGGTTTTCGAAATAGATGTTGTTGATCTTCTGTTTCTGTAGAGTCTGTAGTGATTTCACCTTTTTCATTTCTTATTGCATGAATTTGAGCCTTTTCTCCCCTTTTTAATAAGGTTGGCTAGTGGCTTATCAATTTTATTCATTCTTTCAAAGAACCAATTCCTTTATTCATTGATGCTTTGGATTGTTTTCTTAGTTTCTATTGCATTGATGTCTGCTCTGACTTTTACGATTTCCTCTCTTGTTTTGGCTTTGAGCTTGACTTGCTCTTCTTTTTCTAGATGTTTGAGGTGTAACATCAGGTTATTTATTTGTATTCATTCTGTTTTCCTGATGTGGGAACTCAGTGCAATAAATTTTCCACTAAGGCCAGCTTTCATTGCATCTCACAGATTCCGGTAAGCTGTATTTGTATTTTCATTTGATTGTAGGTATTATTATACTTTTTTAATTTCCCTTGTAACCCACTGATTACTCAAGAGTGTGTTATTAAATTTCCATGTGTTTGTGGGATTTTTGCAGTATCTTTTATCATTAATTTCTAATTTCCAAGTGCTATGATCCAATAACATGCAAGGAATAATTTCAACTCTTTTGCATTTATTTAAATATGTTCTGTGAGCTAATATATGGTCCATTTTAGAGAATGACCCATGTACTGCTGAGAAGAATGTATACTCTGATGTTGTTCGATGGAACACTCTGTATATGTCTATCCATTCCATTTGTTCACAGGTGTGATTCAGTTCTGTTATTTCTTTGCTGATATTCTGTCTGGTTAATCTGTCCCTTGGTGTCAATCGTGTGTTAAGGTCTCCTGTTATAATTGTGTTACTGATAATTTGGTCTTTCACTTCTGTTAATACTTGTTTTATATACCTGGGTGCTCTGGAATTTGGTGCATATATATATTTAAGCTAGTTATCTCTTCCTCTTGAAGTTTTTCTCTAACCAGTATGTAGTGACCTTCTTTAGCTCTTCTGATCATTAATGGTTTAAAGTTCACATTGTCTGCAAACAGAATGGTTACTCCCGCTTTTTTTTTTTATGGGGGGGGGAGGTTCCTGTTGTGTGAAGTATTATTTTCCATCCTTCGACTTTCAGTCTGTGAATATCCTTTTGGGTTAGATGGGTTTCTTGTAGACAGAAAATGGTTGGATTTTGTTTCTTGATCCATTCTGCCAGTCTGTTTCTTTTAATTGGTGCATTGAGGCCATTTACAGTAATGGTTATAACTGTTACATGTTGGCATGTTATTGTTGACATGTTATCTTTCTGCTGTTGCATCTTTATCTTTCTGTTCTTTTTAATTGTCTGCTTTCCTTAGTGGTTTTTTCCTAAGTGTTTCCAAACTGTCTTTCAATATTTTTTGCAGGGTTGGCTTGGTGATCATGAAGTTCTTCAGCTGTTCTGTTTTCATGGAAGCATCTTATTTCTCCATCAATTTTGAAGGACAGTCTTTCATGGTACATCAGTCAAGGCTGGAAATCATTTTCCTTTAGGATCTGGAGTACTTCACTCCGTGCTCTTCTTGACTTTATTGTTTGTGCTGAGAAGTCTGCAGTGATTCTGATAGGTTTTCCTTTATAAGTGATCTGTCTTTGCTCTCTGACAGCTTTTAATATTCTATTATATTGTTTGATTTCTAGGATGGTGATTATTATATGTCTGGGTGTAGTTTTATTTTGGTTATGAGTATTTGGAGTTCTGTATGCTTCACTGATCCTGATGTTGGGTTCCAATCTCATGCTTGGGAAATTTTCAGCTATTTCTTCTCTAAATATCCTCTTGACATCCTTTATGTTGTCCCCTTCTTTTTCATTAATCCCTGTCTATCTTATTTTGTTTTTCTTTGTGTCATCTTGCAGTTGTTGAATTGTTATTTCCTGATTCCTTGTTATTTTTAAAAGATCTTTCTTTTCCTATGCACTAGCTGCAATCTTTATCTTCAAGGTCTGAAATTCTATCTTCACATTCATTGAAACAGTTTTTACAGATTTCAATGGAATTTTTGATTTCCTGTATTCTGTTTGTTTCTTATATTGCTCATTCATGGATTCTATATTTTTCTTTAGTTCCTCCAATTTTTTAACTGTGTCTTCTTTAGATATGTTCAGCATCTCCTTCATTTTTTTATTGTTTCTTCTTTTCCCTGGGAGATTATTTCTAGTTTGAATTCCTTTAAAGCTTCCCAGAGTTGCTGCTTTATTTCAGTTGCTGTTATGTGTGATATTTCAGGTGTACAGCATATATTTTCTTCTATGTATATCACTCCTAAGGTTTCTTGGGATGGGTTGTAGGTTTGAGATTTTAATTTGGTCTTTCATTTAGTCATTTTCCTATATTTCTGTGTTTCAAGCATTTTTCCAAGGCTTCCCCAGGGTCTGTTGGAAATCCTCTTCTATGCCCTCAGCTCCTGGGACTCTGGCCACCAGTTCTCCAGGTTGAGAGAGGTTCACTGGGAGTGGGGTAGGCTGGCTCAAGCCCAGCCTCTGGAACGGATGAGCCTGCTTGCTTGCTTAGAACTCCAGTATGCCAAGCATGGCTGGGATAGGGGAGGCCGTTGCAGGCCTGCTCAGGACCTGCCCAGCTTTTCCAGTGCACCCGGAAGCTGCTGTGAAGTTCCCTGTCTGGGGCGGAACGAGCGTCCCAAACTAGCTGGACTGGGGGAAAGTGCAGGGGGCACTTACCTCAGGCCTCCCAGCCTCTGGAAATGATGACCTCTGCTTGCTTGCTTAGAATTCCAGAGTCTGCCAAGCATGACCAGGAGTGGGGAAGCTGTTGCAGGCCTGCTCAGGACCCGCCATGCTGGTCCAGTGCACCTGGAAGCCACAGTTCTGGAATCTCAAAGAACCCTCATTCATATATCTCCTCTGGGACTTGCCTTGGTGGGTGCTCCCTGTGATAGGTCTGACCCCACACTCCCACTGGTGATTGCCATAATGAGCATTGGCTGAGAACGCTTGCCCTATGACAAGTGTTTGCCTCAGCCCTGAGGCTGTCTGTGACACCCTTTTCAGTTTGCTCCCCAATCTGTCTTTAGCTCAGTACCACATCTTTTGACTGCTATAAATAAGTAATGAAATGGGGATGTGTGAGTCCTCATATCTAGTTGTTCTGTTTTTTCAATATTTTGAAATTTCAGAGCCATTTGCAATTTCATGTGAAAGTGATCATCAGTATTTTCATATGTAAAAAGACTATGTAAAAAGTAAGCATTGATCTTTAGATAACTTCGCGTATTATCAACTTTATAATACTAAATTTTCTAGTCCACTTACACATACATCTTCCCACTTATTTTGTGCCTCTAATTTGAGGGAAGAGTGTTTCATATTTTTTAGAACAGAAGTAATTTAGTACAGAAGTAAATTAACCTCATTGGTTAAATGCATACCTTATATTTTAATAATTGTAAGGCCATTATAAATGAAAATTTTCCTTTTTAAAAATTGCTCTTTTTTGTGTACTGATTTTGTATCCCATGACTTTAATGAATTTGTAGTGTATTTTTTTTTAAATTTGTGAATATAAAACTGCTATCTATGAATACCCTTTGACTTTTTCCATCCTAGTTTTGAGATATTATAATTATTTTTATTGACTAATTGTTCCAGGACTTCTTTCAATTTAATTCTGAATAACAGTATGGGAACCCTTGTCTTTTTTACTTTAAGGAGAAAGCTTTCAATATTTTACCACTCAATATATTAGCTCCAAGTTTTTCATGAATTCTTTTAATTACATTTGAAAAGTTTTCTTTTATTCCTAGTTTTCTGAGTTTTGATTGTCATGAAAAAGTGTTCTATGTTATCAAATGCTTTTTTGTGTCAACTGAGATGGGCATGAGATTTGTTCTTTTATTCTATTTATGTGGGAGCTCTGCACTGTTTGACTTATTACCTTTGCATTCCCAAGGACTAATTTCATCTGCTCATGGTTTATAATATTTTAATGTACTATTGAGTTCAATTTGGTAGTAATTTGTTCAAGATTTTTGCATCAGTATTTATTGAGGATCTTAATCTATAGTTTTCTTTACTTATGTTTTCTCTGTCTGACTTTGGTATTAGTGTAATATTGCTTTAATACAATGGGTTATAATGTGTTCTCTCTTCTATTATTTTTGGATGGGCTTGAGGATAGCTGGTATTCATTCTTCTTTATATTTGCAGTGGAATTTACCAGTGAAGTCATCTAGTCATTCATTTTAATATTTTTCTTTTATCCTGGAAAATTATTTGCAAATACTCTTGAAATATTATTTTTTTTAATTTCTGGGAAACATTCTTCCACATTTTTCTGAATTAAATGTTGATGGCTAGGCAATTCTTTTGAGCCACAAACTCAAATTTCATTGTGGCGGTTATTACTATTGTTGTTACTTTTTCATTTTATCTTTGCTTCTGTGGGAGGAAAGAAGTCTTGGTTCACATTCTTTTACTTACATTTGTAATTTCATTCTGCTAGGATTAATGATCGTATTTTTGTTTTTTTATGTTTACTATAATTGGATTTCAAACTATACTGCTTTGGACTTTTATTATATAATATTATTAGACTTCACCATATATTATTTGTATTGAAAAAATTTCCACAGAATGATGAGCAATCACTTGATATAGTGGAATGTTTTTAGATATTTTAAGGCTGTAACACTAACCTTGATTCCTTATTCTCATTTGTTAATTGAGATGTAACTCTTACACATATTTGAGGTACCACGTTTTAATGCTTGTGTGCACTCTGTAATATTCAAATCAGTCTTCTGAAGCATATATCACCTTTTTGCAGTAAAATACTCAGAGTGCTTCATTGACTTTTTAGTTTTAATCACAAATGAATACAATACAAAATACTGCTTTCATGTATTGAAAGATGTGTTTATAGACATAGTGGAATCTATGCTACCTGATATTTAGGACTTTAGTTAAAATTTGTTAAAAAAATTCATTAAACTTTTTAACATGCAGTTTTTCATCTACATTAAACCTTGTTTACACATTGCAGTTTGATTATTCTTGTGGATGAGCCAGGAGCACCATAAGGACTTCATTCATCAGACAGTGCTATATTCTAGGGACTTGGCTGTGTAGCTTTCTTACATTTGATAATTTCTTTTCTTATGGAAATCATATTGATGATTTCCTCTTTCAGTCTTCTTTCTGTGAACTTGACTTAAAAACTTCTTAATATTTTCAGTAATCAATAATTACTATTCCAACAGAGGGAAGCAAATAAGTAACTAGATTAAATACTTGTCTTCAAATGTATACTACTTTTTAAAATTGTTGCTCTCCTATTCTTCAAGTGGATAAGACCAGCTGGGAGCAGTGGTGCATGCGTGTAATCCCAGCACTTGGGATGCTGAGGCAGGAGGGTCACCACAAATTTGAGGCCATCCTAGGATACACAGAGAGGCCCTCAAAATCAGGCAAACAACAAACAAGCAAAAAATATGTGAACAAGACTAAAGATGGGTGGTAAGATGCCTCTCAGCTGATTATGCCAGGGCAAATACATAAAAGTATGAGTTACTCAACATTTCTAACATATGTTTTATTAACAGTCACAACTTCATTTATTTTTCATCTCATTTCTATTATCTGTGCATTTTATTCCTGTAGCATATAGGTAGGTAGTGACAAAACAAGGATTCTATCTTGGTATCTGACCCCAGTGTTTGTAGCTCTTTATCTTATATCTTGATTCTGCTCAGTAATCTCCTTTATGGTGCTTGTCTAACATCTTGGAGAGCTATGTTTATGAGGGGTGGTGGTAGGTGTGCTGGTGGTATTCATGGGAAGGAAATGCTTCTTCATTTTCTTCCAGCAGTCCTCCAACCACTAACTACCAATAGTCACCTGGCGGTCAGTACAGTGAGAAAATCCATCCCCTCCTCCAGCAAACACACACACACACACACACACACACACACACACACTATCAAACACACATTTTACACATCCCTAATTGAAGTCCATGAAAAAATCTTAGTCTGACACATAACTGTGAAAGACACTGTTCAGTAGTTTTGGGGCAGCCAAAGAGACCATCACCCTTCACACACCCATGCCATATTTGAAAGGAAGCAATCAGTAAATACATTCCTTTAAGGGCCTCTCAGACTACACAAAATTCTACATTTTCAATGAATGAAGTAAAAATGCCATTGTATCGTAGTACATTTTAGATTTCATAAGTAATAAAACAAGCAGATTTAGACATTAATTAAATCTGTATGGGAAGCTCTGTAACCCAGTTAAAAATGGTAAAAGTAAATCCCTTTCTACTCAGAATCACTTTTGATGTTAAGAGATTAAAGTACACAATCAAAACATAAAGTAGCTGAGTGAATAAAAACTATAATCCAACTGTGTGCTGTCTACAAGAGTCTGCTATAGACGTAAATAGCTGCAGAGGCTGAAAATGAAGATTTAAAAACATATGCCACACAAATACTAACCAAGAGAAATCAGAGGTGTCTATTCTGTATTAGGTAAGATAGACTTTAAATTTAATCCTTATAAAAGATGAAAAAGAATATTATATGATTACAAAATTTCAATTTAATCTAAAGATGTCTTTGTAACTGTATACATACCAAATATAAGAGCAAATAAACATAGAAAGCAAAGATTTACAGAACTTAAGGAATAGACAATAGGACAATAGTTGTAGGAAAATTCAATATCCAATTTCTAGTAATAGATAAAACCTTTATATAGATTATCAATAAGGAAAGAAATCTGATCTGCATTAAATACCAAATGGACCTAATAGCAATATGTAGAAACTTCTGCCAAACAGCAATCAAATATTCATTTTTTCTCAAGTAAACATAGAACATTCTCAAGGCTGGATCACACATTAGATCATAAAATAAATATTAACAAATTCAAGAGGATTGAGATCATACCACTTATCTTCTTTGATGAAAATAGCATTGTGTTAGAAATCAATATCAGGAGGAAAATTTAAAAATATATTTTAAATGTGAAACTAAGAAATATGCACTGTAATTACCAATGAGACAAAGGATAAATCAAAAGGAAAATTTGAAATATCTTACACCAAGGGAAAATGAACACAATGTATGAAACCTCATACAACAAAAGTAGTTCTAAGAAGTTTATAACAAAAGCATGCTACGTGGAAAAAGAAACATTTAAAAATGATCTAAATTTACATCTCAAAGAGCTAGGAAAAGAATGATAAACTAAGTCCAATGTGAAAAAAGAAAAGAAATAATAAAGATTAGGTCAGAAAGAAGTGAAATAAAGTAAAAAAAAATAACAAAATTAAGACTAGTTTTAACAAAATAAATAGATTTGTTAAACCATTGTACTAAAGCAAAATAGAGGAGACTCAACAAAATCAGAAATAAAAGAGGGGAAAATGGCAAAGTTCATACCAAGTGCAGGATAAAGGCTTTCAGCAAAATGAAAAAGAATTATACCCTCGTACAACAAGCAGCACATAGAAAACATCACAGCTGATGTCAGCTCAGTGGTGAAACACCTAAAACTTGGATTCTAAGATCGGAAGCTAGGCCAGCTCTCCTTTTGCACTGAACATAGTACTGAAATCCAGCACAGCAATTAGGCAAGAAAGGAAAAAACTAAGTCTATTTCCTTTTGAAGAAGATGTGCTAGTACAAGAAAAAACTTGAAGGTTCTATAAAACAAAACAATTAGAAGTAGTAAAAACTTCAGTAAATTTGCAGGATATAAAATTCAACACAAAATTCAATTGCATATCTGTATACTACAATGAAATATTTAGAAGTGGTACTAGAAAACAGCTCTATTTATAATAGGATGAAAATGATAAAATATTTAGTGATAAACTTCACTGAAAGGATGAAAGACATGTACATTGAAAACTGTTAAATAGCGATTAAGTCAATTAAGGACACAAAAAATGGAAAGGTACTCTGTATTCATGGATTGGAAGACAACTCTGTTAACATGTCTTCACTCCTAAAGCAAACTACAAATTCAATGTCAAATGCTGGGGAAGAAGAGAGCCAGGAACAATGACAGTCATAATCATGGCAAGGCTGAACCAAACCAAAACAAAAGAAACCAACACAAAAGTGAGGACAAAAAAAAAAAAAAAAAAAAAACCCATATTGAAGATAATGCTTCTGTGACCCCATGATTCTGGGAAATACAGTTTCTTTGTGTGGACCTGGTTGCATCCAAATGCCTCACTCTGTCCCTTTCTGTTACATAATTCCTGTTAGTCTATAGAAAACGGTTTCCACGGTTGATTAGACCTATTTTTTGCTTTACTATAATAGGCAGCACCAATTGCTTTAAAATTATTATTATTACTTCTTTTGTTTGTTTGAGACAGAGTTTCACTATGCAGTTCAGGCTGGCCTTGAATTCACTAGTAGCCCAGGCTGGCCTGGAACTCACAGTGATCCTCTTGCCTCAGTCTCCTGACTGCTGGGATTACACTGTGCACCATCATGCTTGGCATTATTCTGAAATTACGATTCTCATTTTTTTGTATGAATAACTCAAATGAATCAGGCTGGTTCTACCCAGGGAACGCCACAAGAATTATCGCAGAGAAAATGCTGCTAAGTGGTATAGAAACTTGGGGAATTCAAAAACTGATAGTGGTAACAATGACCGACATGTTTTGTGGTTGGGACGACATTGTTGTTGTTGTTATTAATCATAACAAGCACCCAGGGCCTCACAGAATCTAGAAACGGCATTCTGGGACAGTATGCATCTTCTTTCAGCTTTTCTATGAATCCTATGATTTCATCACAGGGAAAGTCCAGGACAAAGCAGCTGAAATGAAACTAGAGTAAATGTCTTGCAGAGTGTTAGTATGTTGATGCTGTCTTTGGTTTCTGAACTTTTATGTTGCCGTGGATAATCTATACTAATGTACTTTGATTGCTGGATGAATTGTGTTCTTTCAAAATCTGTATGTTTAAATCCTAAATCCTGGCACTTCTGAGTATTACTGTGTTTCAAGGTAGTCTTAGAGAGATGGAGGAAAACAAAGTCAAAGTGTAGGTCCTGACCACATAGGACAGGTATGTTCATTAGAAGAAGAGGTTGAAATGCAGGCTTTCATAGAAGGGAAATTGTCTAGAGAAGACAGCCATGAAGAAGATGGTTATCTGGAAGACAAGAATGGAGCCCGAGAGACAGAGCAACCTTGCTAGCCTTGAAAAAACGTGTTTCTTTTTGCTTAAATCACTCTGATGTGGGTCCTTGCAGTTGTAGGATCTGCCTACACCATGCTCTGGGAAGCTCTTCCATATTTTGCTCCAAGCTGGCTTTCTGGCTCCTGCACCTGTTCTTTCTCATTTTATTTTCTCTGTCTGTCTCTGTCTCTTCTCTGTCTCTGTCTCTCTGTCTCTGCCTCTGTCTCTGTCTCTGTCTCTGCCTCTGTCTCTGTTTCTCTCAAGTTGGGGGAGCATATTTCACACTGCCTTTTTTTTTTTAAAGGAACAGGAGGATGAGAGGTAACTTCACTTTACACATTGTAAGTTTATCTCAATTCATGGGTGTGTGTAATGCTAGCTCAGATATCATTTTAATTTAATCATTTCATGATGTAGCTCTATCATCTTCCAGCATGCAATATCCTACAAGAAATCCAGTATCTTCCTTTATTCCCCAAACTCACTTTGTGACATTTATTTTGTTTTTCCTCTCTGAAAACATTTAGAAAATTTTCTTTATTACCAGTATTAGAAATCTCAGTATTTAATCTGAACTTGTGTTTGTCAGCTATAGATAGTTTTTATTTTTTCATTGATAATGGTAAATCCAATTATTTTTTTTTAATACCAGGGATCAAACTCAAGACCTTGCACTTGCCAGACAGGTGCTTGTTTATGCCACTGAGCTAAATCCCTGGCCCAGTCAAACATTTCTTGTTATCTTCTTTTTCTCCCATGATTCTTTTTAGTTAAATATTGAAGATATTGCTTTTGTGTTTTGAGTTTTTATTTTCCTCCCGTTGCCCATGCATCCTGTGTTCTTGACGGTCAGGCTGTGGGCGGAGGCAGAACCTCTTTTTACAAATCTTCGGGCCACCTCATCTGTGCCCACGTCTTACTTCACCTTGTGTGGTATGTTTCACTTCTCACGGCTAAACGGACTTGTGGGTTTTACAGCACCGTTTCCTTCTGCGGCCGCTCACCTTCCCGCCTTCTGCCCATCGCGGATTCACGTCCTCCCCTTCATCTTTGGTTCCACAGTCAGCTGGAAGGAGCAGGTGTCTCTACTTAAAGATGCTGTTTTTACTCCTCCTTTCGTGATGAGGTAACTTCTCAGAAAGGAGAATGTAAAATGTGTTCACCTTATTCTTCCACTTTATTTGAATTCAAATCTATAGTCATCTTCTCCAAGAAAGCCAACATTTCCATATTTAGTATATATCTATATAAATGTATAAAAAATAAATAAATATATATATATATATATATATATATATATATATATATATATATTACAAAGACACCTTTATGCTAGTAACATGCTAAAACAATTTTTATGTTATTTTGGGTTTATGTGTCCAATTTAATTTATTTTCAAACTCCAAATAATACAAAACACAGTCAAACTTGTCTGCACATAGTAGCCTGAATAGTTTAGCAATCCAAAAGGCAATAATGCTAGTAGAATAATGTAAAAGAGATTTTTTAAAAAGATCTATTTGTGATAATCTGATTATTTCCTGTATATCTTCCTATTTTCACTGCAATTACTTCCTTAAATGACAAATCCTGAAAAAAATCATAAGGATAGTCATTATCTATAGGGATAAAAACTGGAGAATGAAGAAAAAATTTTAATTCACTTATTTTGAGAGAATAATAGGTCACTGTATGTTTACATAGCTAAAAAGAATGTATAAGTTCTCACCAGATGCTTTTAATGAGTTAGACACTATCAAACGAATGAACTGCTCAATTTCTCAGAGCATGTAAGGATCACATGTGGTTTTCCCAGGCCATCAAGCATGCTAATAAGACTGACCCAGTGATGAAAGGCTTCTGATAGGGCTCAAGGGGAGTAAACACATATAAGCCCGTAAAGTAAATGGGAGACAGGTGGCTGACAGTACAGCTGGAGGCAAAAATATTGATCTATTTGTTCTTCGATCACTTGACAAAGATTACTTAGGCTTAACATACAAGGCCATTTCTTATTTGAAGTTTATCATTGTTGCTATTAAAATTATTATTTTTTATTTCCCTCATGTTGAACTAACCACTCTTGCCTGGGAACCACTATGAAGTCTACTCGTAGTTCATTAGGCTTATTAAGTTATTAATCTCTTTCCTACTAAACTAAAAGACAATTAGTGGAAAGAATAATGCTTGAGAATTCTTGTATTCATAGACCAAGAACAAAATGATCACAATAAATCTTGATTGTGTAAATGAAGCAGAAATATTCCAAAAAAGGCATTACATTCATATACAAGTACAATCCCTCTCTTTTAGGGAATAAGTTATGATCTAAATTGAAGAGTATAATCAACTTGACTCTATTGAAGGTTGAAGTCTTTAGAATGGTTATTTCTTAATCATTATTTTCAAAATTCCAAGAAGTAATTAAAAAGAACTTTTTAAGTTTTCAAATGGTCAACAAGCACTTGTAGTTATGATTTTTTCAGCTTCCTTCAAGGTTTCCAAATGCTTTTGCTCTCTTAATGATAAAATCACCACATTCCTATTGGCTGGGAACTTGGCTTTAGAAAATGAACCCAGAAGCTTAAACAGTAATGAAGACTAAACAAATCAAACGGTCATACATTAGAAGACTCAAAAATGGTGAACGAAAGACTTGAATATGTGACTTAAGCTTTGGATAAATTTTTCCCTGCTGGCTCTATTTTCTGTAAGGCGTGTATTCAAAGGAAAATTCCCAGAGTTATATTCTTTATAATATTCGCTCTGCTCAAGAAGCATTCTGCAAGTAGACTTTAGCAGACATCTGACATACACCAAAACCAAATTCTGGTTCTGTTGCCAAAGAATTTTGTCCAATGCGTCTTCACACATGCACAATGTTTGCACATAGTACACCTGATTGCTATATCATCTTCCCACAGAATACACTGCTTCTTTCAAATAGACCACAGTTTCCACAGCAACGAGTTCCTCTAACAATGGAAGCCCACAGATGCTGATTTCCATTTTCACATGCCAGACTCTAACCACATACTCCAGTCACAGAATCTGTTTCCCACATGAAAGCAAAGCACAGAATGAAGAACTAATAGAAAAAATTTTCATGAGCTCAGCACAGTTTACTACTGTCAAAGAGAAATTTTCTTTCATGGACTTTAGTGAAAAATTTATGTGAATCATTTGGGTAGAGATTTAAGTATAGAGAAAATTAAGGTTATAGTAAATCCTAAAGGACACTAATGATTTGGCGGTGACCGAATCCAGCTCTCCTTTGCTACTGGAGTCTCTTGGTAAACTGAATCCCCAAGTTTTTCCTTGGTAGGCTTTTATGGAAAACGGTCTCCATGGGCTCATTTTCCATTTACTCCAAATCCCATTTGTAATCTACATTCTTGTCTTGGGATCAAGTTGGAAGTCCATCCAAGTCCCATGCGCCAAATCCAGTGGTCACATGCCCATATTTATCTTCAGTAAGATTGTCCTTCCATCCTCCCTCTCGCCTTTCTGCCCCAGGAATCCACACTTCTCCCAATTTAAGCATACCTCTCACTCTCAGTTTTGGGCTTCTTTTCAGCCAGTACTTTACAGTTTTCTACCTGCCTTTTTGTCTTCTAAGTCCACATATCACTTTAGGCAGTGGTTTCTAAACCTAGTTGCACAGAATTACTTATGGATCTTAAAAAATTCCAAAGTCTAGGCCAGAGTATAACCCAATCTCAGAGGTGGAATGGAAGCATCAGTATATTTTGGAATTCTTCAAGGAAATTTCAGCACGCAGGCAGGTTTGAGAAATTACTCCAATATAGGTCCCATTGTTGTTCATGAAGCCCCGAGTAGTTTATTACCCATACACCAGTCTTGGACCTATTGCAAGATTACTCTTGTCAGCATGTTAAGCCCTACAGCAGCAGTCTTCTCCATCTCCAGTTTCCGCATCCAGGGATACAGTTAACCAGAGACCAAAACTGTCTTCGCATTAAAAAAGTATCTACACTGCACATGCACAGATAATTTTATCATTCCCCAAAGAATAGAGTATAGCTACTTACACAGCATTTATGTTATGTGAGGTGTTATAAATAAATAAACAAGAGAAGATTTAGAGTGTACATGAGGATAAACATAGGATGTATTCAAATTCTCTGACATTTTGTGTCAGGGGCTTGAGTATCCATGGCTTTTGATGGCTAGAGTCAGCGCTTCTCAGGAGCTGAAGTTCAGTGGTACTCAATTTTCCCCTCTTGCAAATTTAATTGTATTTGATTATTTCAACATAAAATTTTAAAAATTGTTACTAAAGCATTCAAATCCTCTGTGGCCCAGGCTCTTCTTATCTCTTTTGCTTCGCCCTGCACAGCTCCCTGGTCCTCCTCAAAGCTCCCAGACTGATTGCTCCCTCCCACTGGAAACTTCTCTCTTCATCACCAGCCTAAGTCCAACCTATTGCTCAGGCCAGATGTTTTTCTAGTACTTCTTCCTCGCACAACATGATGAGTTTTGTTGATCATAGCTTTTATCCCTTCCATGTCTTTCCATGGCTTTAGTTTATCTTGTCATAGAAATGATTTATTGAAGGGCAGGTTATTTGCTATGCAGTTCTCTATCCAACACAGTGTGCTTTGAACACACCAAACATTCAGTGTTAGATATATAAACACTGATCAAAAAACAGGGATTGAAAAATTTTACATGGAAACTGTACTGAGAATGGTTTGATTACATTTGCTTCTTCAGGGAACGAGGAAGGCCACAGAGACACAGAGGTAACCTGTAGGGCGATCTTCCCTTCTTCCTGTTCTTTCCTTATCCACCTGGGAAGTGAAGCATCTGGAAACACAGCTCAGCTGGTGAGACCGACCCTCAGGACACTTGGAATCACACTGGGCACTGCTTCTGGCAACTGGAAATTCAGTAAGGTTCCCCAGTCCTTAGGGAGCTGTTCCAACAGCTGAACATTGCAAGCAACTGCCTGGTAACTAATGGCTTGGACAACTTTTGGGTCAGCACACAAAGGATGCCTATTGAGCACAGTAAGATCGAGCGTATAGGAAGATGCGAGGTGTCTTTAAACAAAATTTTGATTCTGAGAAAGATGAGAAATTTGAACTGTTTCTATAGGTATGCAATTCTATAAATTTGATTTTAAGATTATTCTTTGAAAACTGACGTGAAACTACAAATTTAAACCTCAGATGGAAGAAGCTGTAATAGAAGTATTCTTAATTATAATATACACCAAACGGTACCTATGGTTAGACATAATTAGGAAAAATTGAAGTAAGATCCCTTTCATTTGTATTTTGTATACTTCTTTTCATTTTTATGAAACAATGGCTTTTCTGGCAGTTGTAAGCATTGCAAAACAGTAACATAAATATATATATATCTATAGTATATATTGCAGTATAATATATACATATAATACACATATTATAAACATGACGCATATACATATATATTATATAACATATAATTTATTATATATAATATATAATTATATAATATAGAATATATTATATATTCTATTCTGTATTATATAAAATAATATATATTTATAACATTATATAATTATATAGTATACTTCTACATATTTTGTTGCTGTAGTATAATATATAATAACTTACATGTTATTTATATAGTCAGTGTTTGATATATAAAATAATAAAATAAATATAAAGCAATATAAATTTAAAATAAAAAGAATTAGTAAAAGAATATGGTGATTAAAATTTTTTTCATCCAAACTGTTCAGAGAGAATAGAATTATTTTTGAAAGGCTTGATGTCCACCTCTCTGTGACCCTAGCACCATTTCGTAGGTTTTCCATTTTGCACCGCTGTTCTCCAGGACACCCCAGAGCCGTCGCTGACATGTGCTCCTCTCGGCATCAGCTGTCGTAGACACTGCCAGTGGTGATGTTTTTCCTGGCTCTGCCCCGCTGTCTGCGATAAACAGTGATAACTGCATAGCCATGTCTAGCTTCCTAAATTAATGTCGGATGATTATACCCAAAGGCATTTAAAAAGACAGTCCCTTTCTCACTGTAGCTCTGAGTCTGAGCTGGCTCTGTGTGGTGAGAGTGGAAGCCACAGGGCCCTGCCTCAGAAGGACCTTGGTTTGTTTCAATGCCGACTGCTGCCCTCCTCAAATTCCTAATTTTTGAACAAAGCTCTATATATTTTCAATTTGCATTGAGCCCTGAAAATTATGTAGCTAGCCCTGCCTGCGAGTCCTCAATAGAGATTTTGTAGAGCATGAAATGCGTCTGACGTTAATAGCAAAGTCCGCACAAACAGGGAACAGAAGTTACAGACAGGCAGCCTCTTTTCTTCTTTCTTTACTTGCTGTGTTACATCTGAGCATGCTGGACTGCATGAAAGAGCACCTGGGTGGCACAGGTTAGGCCACCACGGGAGAACCAGAAGTCTCCCACAGTCTTTGAAAAGTCAAATTATGTGTTAAAGTTGTAGGAAAGTGATTACAAATGTTAGTGCACTTTCGAGGTGGAGAAAGCCTTCTTGGGGAACTCTTAAAAGATCCTGCTTTTCAGATTTAGGCGAGGAGGGGCTATGATAGTCTTACGTTATTCTGTGATTAAATCTTCAGATTATTATAAGTGATATCTAAATGCTAAGGAGCCAATTCTTTTTGTTCCAGCATTACCTTAATGAAAAGCAAGGAAATAAACTTTTGCCTATTTTGGCGGGGTGAGATTTTAAAAATAAAGTAGAAAGAAGAGAACTTTCTAAATGAAAGATTAACTTTAAACTTAAAATATGTTCATGCTGCTAATACTATCCTTGCATAAGTAAACTTTTTTCAAAAGTAAAGAAAGAGAGAAAAATGGTTACAGATGTGGAAACATTTCTAGCATAAATGGGTGTCTTATTTTGTAATGTGTTTTTCATTCCTTTAATTGGTTTATCTGCTGTTTTAGTCATTCTCTGACAGTTCCTCTTTCTTTAGCCTTTTTTGTTGCTGCAAGAATTTTTGTCTACAACATTAAGCACCAATATTTTCTTCAATTTATCGTACCTGAAGTGGGTTAAAAGTAAAATGGAAAAAAAAAGCAAATGGAAAATAGCCCATAGGACTGACCACCTTTTTTATTCTATTGCTCTCTAGCGATGTGTTTGTCAAATGAATAATCAGAGGGAAAGATGGAAAATCGTGTCCCTGCAAGGATAATATTTTCAGACAACTCAAGCCTGGGTAATGAAAGATGATTTTTAAAAAGTACATATGTTTTTAAAGCTCAAAATATTTTCCTGACAGATGAAACAGAATTTCATCCCTGTGATGAAATTCACAGAACTAAGTTAAATGTTGGGATGTCACTTGGAGATTCAGGAGAATTTCTCTCTATGCCAATTGGAAACGCTAGATGTTCTAGATTTCCATGCAAATCTGCTCTCCAGAGAGCTGGCCAGTTTTGGTGGTGCATTCCTGTCGACCTGACCTCCCTGTTTGAGAGGACAAAGGTGGAGAACTGCTTTAGCCCATGAGTTTGAGTCCAGGACATAGTGACACTTCGATCCCCACCCCACCAAAAAGGAACACTAACTGGGAAGGATGTGTGGAAGTTCATTCTGTACATATTGGAGGCCGATAGATGAGACATTGAAGCCAAAAAGAAAGAAAAATTAGAAGAAACTTTATTTTTCTGGAAGAGAGACATTTCTTTAGGGCTTCAGATAGACAGTGCCTCTGTTAGCACCACGTTAATTACGATGGATATTGTAAACAATACAGTCTCTTTCCTAGGAAAATCATGTTTTTGTTGTTCATTTCTTTGTGATGCTAGAGTGGAAATGCTTAGAGGCCATTGGAGCTGAAAATCTCCATGCTGGGTGTAATGGCTTTACACAGCTGGATCGGCTTAAATGCCTTTAGTGGCCACTTAGGAAAATTTGACTATAAATCAGTTGGTTTACAAGGAAATTGATTTTTTAAATGTGATTCACCAGTTAGGTAATCTTCTCTATGAAATAATTAAGAAAATAATTAGAACATTGCTTACAAATGCCTTCTAGAAGTCCTTCATTGTCCCCCACTCTCTTTCTTCCTTGGGTCTCTTCCATCTGCATCTAAGGTGTAGAACTGAACACCCATATGACTTTAACGGGACATTTATTTCTTCAAAATCATAAGTGGTTTTATCATTCAAATTTGAAATGCAGCAAATTAACTATGGACTTAGTTGTCCAGATATTTGGATTGGAATTCCAAGCCCACTGTTCCTCGCTCCATATGAACTTAGACAATTTATTAGCCCTCTAGATGTTTCAGGGTTTCTAACTTATGATATGTGGATGTTTCTACTTCGTGGGTCATAGTTCTCACCCCTATGCAAAGTGCATAAGCACATTACAGAACACAGATGAGAGCTCTCTTTCCTGAGATTGGGATTTTCTTACTGTCGGTGGGGACCAGGAATGAGCGTGCTTTGTATAGTTCATCTATAGGAGAATTGGATGTGCATCTAAACTGGAGAACTATGATCTCAACACACTACTGAACAAGCAGTACAAATTGTTAGAGATTTGGACACTTGGGCTCTAGCACAGAACTGTGGAACCAAATCTGTATTTTCACAAGGTCCTCAGGAAATTTTATTATATGGTCAAAAGTGTGAGAGACATTGGCGTAAAGATCACTGTACAGCTGAAATGAGAGAATCCATCTAAGCTGTCTACAACAGTGCCTGACATACGAGAAACTTTGAAGTTTGCTATTTTATGTTTGGTATTATCTGATTGACTGAAAAACATCTCTTTGCCACTTTTCGTCTTTCACTAATTATAAAATCTTTCAAGATAGCTGCTGAAATGGATTCACTTGTCTTCCCCTGGCGCTTGGGGTAGAGTCTGGAGTATGAAATAGCTGAACGTAAGTGTACGTTGAGAGAACATAGGGTATAAGACATTAGAGACCTTTCAGTGGAACTTGGGAATTGATTTCTAGCACTGGTTCTGTCATGCATTCCTCATGGGACCTCAGCAGGGACATTCTACAGTAGCTTAAAACCTCATTGCTTTCCTATAATTTGGAGAGGTAAGACACCCGGTCTCCAAATGCCCTTCCACTGCTAACGCTAAGTAATTCTATTTTGCCTAAGTATGTGACTGAACTCTTTTTTTTTTTTTTTTTTTTTTTTTTTTTTTTTTTTTGTCTTTCTCGTTTTTATCGGTACCGGGGATCGAACTCACGACTGCCTGCTTACAAGGCAGGCGCTTATGCCGCTGAGCTAAATCCCCAGCCCCGACTGAACTCTTTTGAGCGGAACTTTCACTTGTTTTTATATCACTTTTGTTTTATTTTTTCTATCACGTTTAAAATTACTGATTTTTCTGACTTTTTAATTGTGCAGGTAAATATGAAAAAAGGCAGAATTTGGCTGTTGCTTTGCTAATTAAAGGCACCTCAAATGCAATGGGCGTTTAACAATCCCTGTATAATAGAATCATTTGGAATCTTAAAATACTGATTCCCAGGCTGGCCTTTTCAAACTTTTGATTGAATATACAGAAGGCCTCATGACAGGTATGCTTTTAAAAGCTCTCTTCTCGAGTTTATGGAGTAGTTGAGTTAGAGAAACCCACATAGGGATGATGTCTGTGGTGCACAGTCAGATAAACATTGAGAGACAAGTGTTGAGACGGTATCTGGAGTGTAGCTGAGGCCCCATTTTGCTCTTCCTCTGTGTCCTCTGCCATTGGGCTCCTCTTTTCTTTGTGTGTATTAGTTATGATGCACTTGTGCTCGTGAGATAAACATGTGGGCCCAGGAGAGTCCTAGTGTAATGTTATTCATCTTATTTACAATTTGACACTAAGTACATTTATATATATATAAAAGTCTATATTTTTACACATGCTCAAAATTATAACTTTGTTGCTGTTTGAAACGCTAAGCATTCTTTGTCTCTAATAGCCCATTTTAATTCTGTTTCTTAAGTATTTATTCATAGCTGCAGCAAATATTACCTATTTCTTGTATTATATAATGTTATTTAGAAAGCCAAGGTGAAGATAAATTGTTTAGGTCCTTATTTTAGCCATAAAAATAGCATTTTAATATCATTTCTAGGTCTAAACTTACTAAGTTGAAAAATGGCTTTTGTGTGATAATGTATTTTAGCTGGTGAAGTGAATGAGTATTTTGAAGGCTTTTTCCCTCCTCCCCCACTCCCTCTATAGAAATAAATATGCTTTTATTTTGTTCCGTGTTCACGCTAAAAGTTCACAGGTCGTTCACATTAAACTCCAGTGTCCCCAAGAATAAAGCAATTTTTTGATCATTTTGCTAATAGGCAATGAATCATATATTGACATTTTGTGTAATAGTTTTTTAACCCCAGGAGTAAGGAATGTACTTTTTGTAATTATTTACAATATAGTTGCTCCATATAGGAAAACAGAAAAGGCTTGAAGTCTCTGGTATTTTTCACTCTCATGGATATTTCAGGATTTACGTTTTATACTTCTATTAAAGATAAAGTAGCTCACTGTCAGGGCTGGAAGCTGATGGATTTGTATAGAACACTTCCCATGAAAGAGTCAGGATAGTGGAAGAGTGTCAGGCTCAGGCAAAATGTCCCTGACAGTACCCTTAGGAGCAAATGAGCTTGCAGAAAATACTAAGTTGGAAGCAATGTAGGTCAGCACCTCAGCTGATCGGTGAGGAGCCACTTGGATACAAAGACAGTCAGGATGAGGTAGGAGTCTAACTGGGGACCTTTTTTTAAGGCCATAGCAGAGAGGCCATTCATGGGAGTCCAGGCCTGACAGACCTGGGACAGGGATATGCTATCAAACTGAGAACTCAATTAGAGGTCTGGAGGTGAAGCCAAATGGATTCCTTTGGAGCAGATAAAATGTGTTGAAGGATCAGCCAGAGTGTCTCAGTTCAGATGCTGTGAGAAGGCCTGGCCTGAAACCACACATGGCATTTGTTGAAAGACTAACAATATTTCTACCATGAGCACTGAAGATGCTTCCTAAAAGATTCATGGAGAAGCTGAGGCCTTCAGATTTCAAAAAAAGATGAAGATGCAGCTGTGTACCCATGAGGAAGAGGAAAGCTGGAAGCTGTATTAGCCTTCTCTTTGCTCAAACAAGATACCTGACCTCCACCACTTACAGGAAGAGAAGTTTCTTTAGGCTCACAGTTCCACTGCGTACAGTCCACAATTGGCGGCATCCAAGAAAGACATTACATGATGCAAAGGTGTGACAAAGGGACAGCACTCACTCAGAGGTGACTAGGAAGCAGAGGAGCTGGGGACAAGATAAAGGAGGATGCAGGGGCTGAATACACCTTTCCAGGCACACCTGCAGTAATTTACTCCTTCTAACCAGGTCTCACCTCCAGTCAGGAGATTTTGGAGGACATTTTGGGTCAAAACTATAGCAGAGGCCATGCATCTGTGTATGTTCTAGCTTTTATGACTAATTTCATCTCTTCTCAGAAAACTGTATTTTGCAGTCAAAGGTAGAATTTTAAATATATCCAGTGAGTAAATCTCTGTGTGGGCTGACTTTGATTTTTCTGTTTAAATCCTGGAAGAGAATGCTGACCCTCTTTTCTCTTCCAAAGTACCGGTTTCTAGAGATTTCTAAAATTCAGTTTTCTTTCTTTGTGTTCCCTCGTCGTTGGTCTGATAATGCCCTCTAAAGGTTTTCTGGAGGATGAGAGATAACACTTTGGTCTTGTGTTTTCCACATTCCACTTTTTGTAAGATTCTTTCCTTTTCCCAACACTCATAAGCTACTAATCAGTTTAGCATTAGTTTGCTGGCTTACCTTTCAAATTTGGAAGAGATGTTGGATTTGGTCTTAGTGATTTCATCCAGGTAGTGACTTTTTACTACACCCCATCCTAGTTTTAACTTGATTCACTCCTTCACCAGTCTGTTTACAGTTTTTACTATTAAAAGAAAACAAAATGCACTCAAATGTGAAGTACTTTTGACATCACTAGTGATAGATGCGAAAATATTTTGAGTCGCTTGATAAAAATTAGAGAAATAGTTCTCTAATTCTTAAAAATCACTTTCATTTCATGAGTAGTTTATCAAAACTGTTCAAAATTCATCCGAAAATTCCAATACAAATTTTCTTACCATTCAGAGTTCTAGAGTGGGTTGTTAAACCTTGTCAATTCTACAGTACGTGGAAACGTAAGTCTTCCTTTTTATTTCTTTACCTGGTTAACTTTTTCCTTTCGTTGCCTCCTGGCCTCGTGGGCTCTTTTTCCTTTATATGCTGTCTCTGGGCTACACTAATTAGACCCCAGATATGAGAAACTGATGGAAAGAATTCACTTGCATCGACCTTTTTTGTGCAGTGTCAACTTCCCTGAAGATTTCATGTAGAAAATAAGGGAAGATTTATGTCAACAGTACTGATGGAACAGCATTCCTCAGTATTGGAGGCATTAGTATAAAAACACATCGGGTCTCACCAAGGGTTTGATACCTCACCGCTTCCTCCCCTCTCCATTCTAGAAGAAAACCACACGTGAATGCCAGGCTTGGTCTGATGGAGAGATTTTTCTCTCTTTCTTCAAAGTCCTGGCCCGACACCTGAATGGGATTTCTTCTTTTTCAGATCTAGACTGTCTTCTAGTCAGGCACAAAATTCTTCCTAAGGAAGTCGGGTGCGTGATATTCCCCCAGTAGGTTCGCCTTCTTGACTAACTGTATCTCAACAGAAGAGTAATTTTGTTTTGCTAGAAATGTCTACTGAAACATTTAAAAATCTGTATGAAATATGCCTTATTAATTCAAAGATCTAAGAGATATTTTTTTTAAATTATTTTCCAAAATAATCTAAAATAGAAAGTTTTAGCCTAGTATCACTTTTTTCAAATCTCTTCCTTTTCTTTCCCTCATAATTAATCAGGATCAACTGTGGGTCTTGTCCAGGACCAATTTTAAAAAACAGGTTTTTATATTTTAACAAGTTATTTCATGTAAGCCGTGAAGAACCACAATGCTGCACTGAGCAGGTACCGCATAAATATTTGCCAAACACATGAGTGGCTGATCACCGTTCACTCCTGCACACCAGCACGGAGCAGACAGTTATGCAACTGTCTGGAGTCACCGCAGAATTTCAACAGAGGCCCTGGATAGCGCAGACCCTGGGACCAGGCAGGAGACCCACCAGTTTTCTGAGGGGAAAGAGGGTCTTCGGGGAAATTTTATTCCATCTCTTCCCCAATTGGTAAGCCTAGAATGTCCATCACATTTTGCTCCAAATCATAAGATGAGGCAGTACTGTGAAGATTATTTTCCTCTTTGTGTTCTTTACAACTTCACTTGACTGAGAATTTTACTATTTGGATCCAGTTTTTAATATTGGTTTTTAAAAAACATAGTCTACTGGAGAAACAATAGCAGATAGCCAGAAAGGTATCTATCTATCTATCTATCTATCTATCTATCTATCTATCTATCATCTTGTGTCCATGTGTATCATCTATCTGCTCATCTGTATTTATACACATTGCTCCTGACTTTCAACCAGTAGGAGTCATGTTCCAGATTTTAAAGGCTGTTTTTTGCTTGGGTTAGGGATATTTTGTCATAGTCTCTTGTGAAGCTAAACAGTAACAGTGAGCCCACAGTCAGCCAGGCCATCTTGGGGCAAGCTGCTGACATTATACAGCAGACATAAATACACCTTTATTTCTAGTATTTTCATTTTCAAATGGGTTGATCAGGATGTAGTTCCAATGTATATATATGTATTCAAATGCATACACATACAGGGATGGAAGGAGAGAGACAGAGAGATGGGTAGAAGGACAGTAAAGAGAGAAAGGTTTTTGAGGCATTGAGCCCCATGACTCTGAAGGCTGGGGTGCCAGTCTACATGCTCTGCTGCTTGCAAGCTGGAGTCCAAAGAGAGCTAGTAATGTAGTTTAAAGACCTGAGAGCTGTAGGTCTCACGCTGTGCATTTCAGTCCTTGTTTGCAGACACAAGAAGCAAGAGCATTGAGGGAAGAGAAGCCCATTGTCCTAGCTGAAGGTACACCGAGCTTTCCTCTCCATCTGTTCTGTTCAGGTGGGGGACAGACTGGAAGGATGACTTTCCATCCTGGGGGGACCACGCCTTACTCCATGGTTCACCAGCTCATCCTGAGCTCACCCTGGAACACCCCTGTTCCACACACCTGAAGATCAAGTTTAACCATATCACTGGGTATGTCCTGACCCAGTCGACTGACTAAAACTAAAAGTGTTGCAAATATAGCTGTTTGTTTTACAGCTCTTTTGGTACATTTGTTCACATCCTTCTAAACTGTGGATAAATAAATGCATCTGAGAAGTACAACAAGAGCTGCACTGGCTATTTTATTTTATTTTTTTCTACTTTTATTCCTAAAGTGTTACTAAAAGTATACATTAATGATATTTCTATCAGAATATTGAAAATATTAATGATACTACTGGACATTTTATATTGAGAGAGGGTCTTGCAAAGTTACTCAGCCTGGCTGGGTACCAGGATCCTTCTGCCTCAGTTTCCCATCTAACTGGGATTACAGATCTGGATTTTCCTAGTGCTCTGTTCATTTCACTAGGGTTCACACTTAGAATATCACACTGAGCAGTTGTTTGGTTTCTTAACCCATACCTTGATTTTCCACAAGGCAACTGATTTCCTTTCTCTTCTATTCCTCAAAACAAAGGGAACATCATACAAAAGATATGATGTTCTAGATCTTCTAGAAAGATGACAGTAATTAAAAAACATTTTATGTGTAAAATAGTAACAAGCTTCAAAGTGACATTACACATATTATTTGCGTCTTTATAAATACTTACTTTTCTGACGGTCACTTCTTCCCAAGATGGAGAAACATAAAGTCAGTTATAGTCTCTTTCCAGGAATTTTACTGTTTGTTCCTCCTTTTATAATTCAATATTATAACATTGAAATTCCCAAACAGGTAGCTAGTTGATGAAATCTAGTTGAAATATTGTAGGATTAAAACCAGTGTTGCTTAGATAACTATTATAATCATAAATATTCCAGTAATAAGATGCTGAATAATGCCAGAAAAATTAGTAAGTTGCATAGAGCTCATTTACACAAATGGGCAATCTCCCTTATAATTTAAATTTATGTGTGACTTCGTAGGGCTTCAATGTGAGCTACTTAGATATAAATATTTTCTAAATGTTGCCCTTAGTTACTAAAGCCCAGTTTCAGGGCGTGATTTTGTCCTCAAGGTCTGACTTTTGCTTTCATAAACTATCTCAAATGTCACTTAGCAATAAACTGAACAGAACTAAAAAATGCATAAGCCCATCTGTATTTTTATTCTTTCGCGTATAAAGTCAATTTAATTTTGTATGTGGAGAAAATCATGGTTGAGCATTTGCTTAGTTTAGCACATGGCTACCTCAGAAGTGGCAGACTGGTTTTCTTTTGGATTGTCACTCATGCCCAAGAGCAGCAGCCCCTTGAGTTCTCCAGCAAAGTGAAGAGATGGAAATTAACAGGAGCCCAAGGTGTCAGAAGCATTCATCTTGGAAAATGTCATAAGAGGGGAAAACCCAGCTCTGCAGATTCTGCCACCTGCTGCCTCATCTCTGCACCCCTATCCACTTCAGCATGGTGTCTGTCACCTGCGACCCAGAAGAGTGCATGCCAGGCAGGGGCTGCGGAGTCACTCCTAGTAGTTTACCTGTCTGCTGGCTTTCAGGCTGCCAAGTAGACAGGAAAACAATGAAATTAAAGTAACAAACTGAATAAGGATATTATGCTGTAAAGAATGAAAAATATCAACAAAAAAAAATTTTTTTTTCCCTGTAAGGGCCTAGATTTCCCAGTCTTTCAAAGTGCACAGGTTTAATATGACTTGCTCACCTGTGGACCTCCCATGATGCTCCTTTTGTGTGTCTGCACCCCTTTCTATTAGGGAATTTGTCCCCACTGAGGCTGTTTTTCCTGGTCCCTGTCCTCTGCTGCCCCTCTGCGCTCTCTTCTCATTTCTGCCTTTCCTTTCTGTGGAAGTGTTTTTCTCTCTGTTTCCTAGCTTCCACTTATCTTTTAGTTAAATCACCAAAGGACTTTATCAAAAGTCCTTGGGGCTCTCTCTGGTTGGCTAGAGAAAAGTCCTTCCTGACTACAAACAAGTCCTAATTTAAAAGAAGTTTGAGAAATATTTCTTCCTGTTGGTGAACTACTTGCAATATCATCTTTGGTATCTATGTCCTACAGAGACAAATAGTTTGTAAAACATTTCATGTGTTTCCAACTCATTACTGTTGATATCTTAACACCAAAAGTATCTTTTGTTAGAGAAGCAGATCATTTTATCATAATCCTATTTATCTCAATGAATTTCAAGTCTGAACGAGGCCTGGCTTTCACCTGTAGGAAAAATGAAAGGCAACAGGGAGAGGTCCAGGGGGCCACTTCGGTTGTCCATGTGACGTAGTTGGACTAGACCAGGCCTAAGTCTCTGCTGAAATTTCCCACGAGGACGTCTCATCACCCAAATTGAGTCTAAAATAACTACCAGGTGATGCTGTGTGACCCACTTGCCCAGAGGTAATGTTCACGTTCACCACCATTGTGTGGGGAAAGTGGGGGACTTGAATTGTGCCCAAGTGAATAAGGATTATGTAACCTCCTCTTAGAATCAAGCAGATCTTGAAGGAGGGCAAAGGGATGCATCTTACCTCTCTTGTATTCCTCAGGGCATTCCGCATAGACATGTGTATAACTTGCACTCAATCAGTGTTTGAAGAGGACTTGTCTGTGCCTTGCCCTGGGTTTTTATCAGGCCCTCTGCCATGGAGATGTGACTGCATTAGTGCCAGCTCCCAATTCAGATTGTCCTCAGGACCCATCGAGAACCTGGCATGTGATAGGCTGCAAGCCTAGGAACAGGCCTGGGAAGAGAGGCCAGGCTTTGTGTTGTCTCTCTAACTATTAGTCACATACGCTTTACCTGAAGTTCCTTAGACAATCCTGGCAAGCCACAGGGATTTTAACAATTACTCTCCTCTAATATTTTGAAGAATACTTTCTTGCCCCTCTCCTCACCTAGACATCTTTTCAATCTGCCAAGGCTCGAGCTGATGGGCTGGTCTAATGCCCTCCAAGATCACAGATCTGCCATGGGTCAAAAAAGAAAACAAACAAAACAAAACAAAAAACCCCAGCAAATATAAGCTAGCTACTGAGCTTGATATCTAGTGATAACAAGACAGATGTTTCAAAAAGGATAAAAACAAATTTCTTCATATCATTGTAAATACTTATGTTTCTCCTTTGCCGACAAGAAGAAATAAAACTGATTAATCTTGCTAATCCAAGCATTTGTTTGCTTGATGTCTTCTCCAATAGCTGAGAACTTCTCTGAGGTTAGAGACGTGCGAGTGGCTCCATCCAACAGACCATTTGGATTTGGTCCTTTAAGTCAGGTTTTTTGAATGAATCTAAATGAGTTAGTTTGACAGGATATCATCTGTGAGATGAGGCTGTGAGTGAAAACTTAGCACTGAGTCTTATTTTAGGCTGTCCTCTGCATTCCACAATGAGAAAATGGGTGTCTGTGGTTGCTGGGAATGAACTGTCTCACTGTTATTCCCGTTGCGTTAAGACATGAGTAAGTCAAGTGCTCCAAGGCAGGAATGTGGTACCCAGGAAAATCACTGCTATACAGAGTTACACAGAGAGAGGAGTCACTGTGAAAGCACAGATTTATTCCCTGGAGAGCCCAGTAAATACCAAAGAAAGTCAGAAAAAATTCATTCATTCCTTCTCTGCAAAAAAGTGGTTAGCAGTACCAAGAAAATGTGAACAACAATAAATAAGATGTTAATAAGATGCCCTGTTTATGACTGAATGTGTTAGGTATACCTGTGCTTCCTGGGGATTCTGAAATTTAAGAGTTTGGCACTGTGTTCTCACAGGACTAGTGCTGGGATGGGTTTGCCATTTGTGTATGGGTCCTAAATAAGTGTCGGACTTTTGTGTGTGGGGAAGGAAATTTTAAAATAAATTTCTAATTGACAAATAAAAATTGTGTGCATTAGCCATTTACAATGTCCAATTCTGAAATATTTTTGCATTATAAATGGTTAGATCAAGATAATTAGCACTTGCATTACCTCACATCTTTGTAAATAACAATCTATATTCTAGCGATTTTTGAGAATATGATTCATGCTAGTCGCCCTAGTTAACATGTTGTACAACAGATATCTTGAAAACCTTCTCCCTAACTCTTATTTTGTGCTCTTTATCCAACATCTTTGCAGATCACCCCCACTAGAATTTAGTTACTAGTATAGAGTTCAGGGAAGTTCACTTTCGGGAACACTTTCCTGACATAAAGGAACCCTTCCTGAAACGTTTAAGTCAGTGGTATTGAAATGCGTCTGCATTCTTATTTCCGCTAGAAGATTTCCGAATTCATTCTACCAAGAAAGAAATGATCCATTATTTATGACAAATTTCTGCCAAACAGTGTGATTATGGAATTATCACTGTTCCCAGACTGCATGTAATAAAAGTACATTAAGGATTGGACAATTTTCTACTGGTTTTCTTATCCACCTAAGTTCTGATAGCACCCAGGCATGAACTGACCTGGAGACGTGCCTTATGGCATAGATAAGACAATTAAATATATTTCTAGGTCAATGCAGTTCAACCATATGGTCCTCATTCGATCACGTGAAGCACTGAGTTATTCTATTCTACAGACAGCTTTATCACTGACAGTCTGAGTTCAATTGTTAACACATTTTAACATAATTTTGTGGGCAGACATTTGTGTGTTAAATCAGTTTTTTAAAGCTATGCATAATTCAGGAATCTAACCAAAAAATCAAAAGCATCTCTTTGGTGTTTATGGGCAGAATTTTACAGATATGGGGCAGACCCGAGGCACTGGTAAATTAGGGTGAGTTCTTTCTCCACCACCCTCTTAGGTCCATTGTGCAAGAGTGCTGGACAGTGCGTGTGGCCTGCTGGGTACCTGGGAGGCTGTGATAGGCAGTTCAGGGGGTGTCCATTAGCCCCCTAGTCACCATTGAACAGCTAGACTTTACAGTGCACTTTGATGCTAAGATGTTTGGCAGGTTAGTTATACTTATGCATTTTAAAATTTAGGGTAATTTAGCTCATTGGCTAAATTAGTACCTGTCTGACAAGTGCAAGGTCGTGAGTTTGATCCCTGGTACTAAAAAAACCCAACCTCTCTCTGCATTCCAAGGCATTTATTCTATCATCCTCGCTACTTATGAAGTAACTCTGGAAGTTTACTTGTGTCTGTCCTTCCCTTGCTGTCATGGCTGCCTCTGTGTCCTGAATGAGTGCAAAATGTTTTACCTTTCATGATCATTTTGATTTTTATGTGGCAGAAACTGTCTTAAATATTTGATCAGTGAGGAGTAATCAGAACTAACTATCTAAGTAAGCTATGTATTACAGTACTCAACATCCAACTAACTGGTATTACCAATTTTTTTATTGTTTCTTTGCTGACACATTTTAAAGCACTTTTACACAAATCGCCTGTAATGCCTTAAGTGGACTTCTGACAATTTTCCAACAGCACTTTTCAAGGAGCACGATGGAGATTTTTTATCAATAACACAGTTTAAATGTAAATTTGAATAATATAGAAAGACTTAGTCATGTGAATTGTATCGTTAAACATCTTTACTTTTTAAAATTATCAGCCTGAATAGTATATTATTATTTGTAAGCACACATTAAAAGTGCATATTCATTTGCTACTGAAAGTTTTTACAGTCATTTTTTGTACTCTATCATTCAAGCAGGCATTGTGCATGAAACAAAAGAGTGATTGTTTCTGTCCTTGAAACTCTATAACTAGAAAGACATACAAACACTAATGAATTTAAATAAAATGATACAATTAATACTCAGTAATTCAAGTGCACGAGAATTCAAGGACAGAAAAAGGCTCTTTGAGAGGAGGTCAAATACGATAATTTTTCTGTGAAAAAACCAAACGTTGCCATGTGTCTTGATTCAGAAGAACCTGGATTAAGATTGGCATGGTCAGACATAAGTTAAAGCACTAAATCATCAGTCTGTAAAAATCAAGAAAGAATTCAGAGGAAAAATGCAAGTGATGATGTGATTAAATCTTTTGTTTGTGTCATTGTAAAGTATAATGTTGATCTTTGAGTGCCTTATAAGACGTTTTGTTACAACTGCTGATTAATATCCAGATATCCCCAATTTGCAGTGACTGAACAATTTTTGACTTCAATATAGTGCAAAAACAATACACATTCAATAGAAAATCTAATTCAAGTTTTGAATTTGACTCTTTTCTTGAGATAATTAGAGGTGTGCTGACCAGTGCTTGCTTAAGATACTGGACAGTGGCCACCAGCTTCAGGGCGAGGTCAATCATGAGTCATAAGAAGAATCAGCACATACTCTTGTAGTATGCTTCATATTAAACTGTGGTTTTGAGTAGGTTAGATGCATTACTTTGCATTTTCTACTTTACTTATTTTAAATTTCTAGTGTTAGTCCTTCATAAGTCTGGGAGGATATTTATCTTTGGAAAGGGAATCAGAAAAAAAAAGTTTTTTAAAACCGTGAAAATGTAAAAGGCTGCATTTCTATTGATGTGATTTCAGAAGCAATGCAGTATTTATTAGAAGCACTTTTGCTATAGAACTGACTGAAGAGAAAGCCTATGAAGAGAGTAGAGATATAGCCATGTCATTCAGACGTAAAGTGATCTGAGGAGAGATGATTAATGCTCTGTGGGACTTTCCTAGGAATTCTGACAGTTTCCTGGGTTATCTGACCCTCTGCAGTATCATCTTTTTTTGTTTGTTTGTTTGTTTGTTTGTTTTTTAATTTTATTTAAGGAGAAAAAAGAAAAAAAACAGAAAAAGGGTACAAGTTATACAGAATTTCAGAAAAAATAAACAGTAGGAAATCACTAGTTAATTACATATTGTCATCTTAGAAATAGTTGTTGAAGTTACAAAATTAAAGCATATAGAGGGGACTTTCAAACAGTGAGACTGCAAACAGTTCTGTTCAGTGATCCAACAAAACTCAGTAATATGGTTATCTATCTTATGTATAAACAAGATGAAGAACTCTCTCTAAGCAATCATGTTTATAGATCAAATTCTCAAGGTGTTTGCTACCTGCTAACTTAACCCTCGGTAGACAGACAATGATGCAACCAGTGGTAAGTGTTTATCTTAGGAAACCAGAAACACAGTTTGCTGCCAGATTGCTATTTCTTAGCTATTTGGAAGCAGTGACAACAGTAAGTGTTGGGCACTACTCTCTATGTGTAAAAACTGTCTACTAAAATATTTCCCAGATACCAGATGTTAGTAATGCTGCAGTTGCCCTCAGCTTCTAAATAGATAAAAGTATAGATTTACAAGTGAATGCAACACATTTGTAGATGCTAATCAAGAAGCTGTGGAGCTTACTTCAGTCTCACAGAAGTGTTAGTCTTTGTGTCAGAGTAATTGCTCTGGGCTGATTGGGTCCCTTATAAGCTCTTATCTCAAAACAACTGTACACACTGTGACTATAGAAGGAGATAGGACAATTAAGGAGGCATGGGCTTCTAAAAGTAGACTCTACTCCAACAAAGAGAGAGAGAGAGAGAGAGAGAGAGAGAGAGAGAGAGAGAGAGAGAGAGATCCAAGGGTATGAGCACGGAGAAAAGCTTTTGAAGGCAAAGACAAAACATAAAATGTGTTTCCACCTTGAAGTCTTCCTACCATTGACTGAACCTTTTGAAGTCATTTGAAAAATAAACTATTTCCTCCTTTATCTTGTGGTTGCCAGATATTTTATTCTACCAACAAGAAAGCTGACTAATAGAGAAAATTGGTATTGAGACACCAAAGAAGTAAGGCTTTTCCTGTGACTATACTTGACCTTGAACTGGAAAGCCTCTAAAACTGGTGTGCTGGAGAAATTTGGAAAAATTAGAGAGGTGGACTAGAGAAAGCTTAACATGCTCTAAGCAGAGGGTTTTGAGTCCGTCTGATCAGGACACACAAGAAAATAATGTTGATAGAATGTGAGAATAAAGGCCAATCTCAGGAGGTTTTAGTCGGGAACAAGATTTTACTGGAAATTATACTAGAAGCAGAACATGTTACATTCTGACAAAAAACATTCTACATTTTTCTCATGTCTTAAAGCTTAGAATGAGGATGAATTTGAAGTTAACAGACTGGCTGATCTGGAAGAAGAATTTTCAAGGGGTCTAGTGCTCAAGGCCTCTAGCATTTGTGGCCTGATTAGTGCTTTTAGCCAGCCTCATAACAAGAACAGAAAGCAAAAAAGCATAGTGGAAATATTTGAAAAACTTAAACTTCTGCTTTAACAAACCATAAACTAGGACCAAAAGAAGTGTGAGAGCTGAAAAATTAGCACTATTTTAGAAATGCCAAGAACTTTGAATTAGAAACAAAATAAAAATGCCTTGAGGACATCTCAGCAGTTCGTAAGACACCATGCACTGCAGCTTAGGGGTACAAAATTTAAAGCTTTTCTTTGATCAGGAGTACTTACAGAATTCATTCTCTAGGATTCATTTCATGGTGCTCATGCTGCCCATGAACGCAGATACTGCTGCACCTGTGATCCAAAAGGACCTGGTCACTGTTAGAAGTAGCAGCAACCCTTAGCAATATCCACAGGGTGTTGGTTTTCCAAGCATACAGAATTCAAGAGTTATGTAGTCGGTAGAAGCTTACACCCTAATTTCAAAGGTAGACCTGGAAGGCCAGGCAATGTTCTACTGAGAAGGTAGTGTTTGAATAAAGCCAAGAGTACTACAGAAATCCTAGAAATTTAGAGGTGCCAGAACAAAGGACATATCCTAAAATAAAAGCTTGCAATCATAAAAAAAAAAAAAAAAAAAAAAAAAAAAAATCCAGCCCCAAAGAGAGATCGGCTATTCGGTCTACAATCACACAAGTGTGAGGCTGTCCAAACCCTCTGGGATCCACATACCCCTCTACGTGCCCTGTCTGCCATAAAATGAGCAGCCCGGCTCCACCGAGCCCTCCTGCCACTGTGTTTCTACTTCTGCCCAAAACCTGTGAAAGTGAAATAAGACCTCTGCCCTAAGTGGTGCTGCTCTAGTGTTGTCCCTGCAACTGAAAGCTGAGCAGTACACAGCTTTTGCAGCTCAATAGTACAGCTGATAGCAGGAAGCCCTCACGCACATGACCCCAATTTGATTACTAAGAAAACTGTGTGTCCCTAAAAATTGCTATGAGGTACAGTTCTAGCTATTTCGGGAAAAAAGCGCTTTTTCTTTCACTGCTTTGAGAATGACCTGGCTGCCTTGCTGGACATTTCCAACGTGGTCTCTGCAGGGTACGCTCTGCTCTTTGTTGTGGGCTCCCGCCCTGGCGAGGTTGAAGACGTAGAGGGAGACACATGTGCTGTTCTCAGAACTCATTTATTTGGCCTTTCTCCTTTCAAGAAGATAGCTCTGAACAAACATTAGCTACCTGTGAAGCCAATAGCAAATGTCAGGTAAAGGTACCTACTGTCCTCTTTTTCTATTTTATGTAAATTTGTTCTTATGCAATGAAATGCAGTATAATCTTGAATTGTTCCAATACTGATTTATATTCGTGTACTTTAAAAAAGATACAAGCTGAAAACACTCAGAATTCTTCACCTACATTTACAATATGAAGGTGAAAGTTAAACAATCTTATATTACAAGAGCTTGTGTCCCAAATTATTCAGTTAATTGTTTTGACTTTTCTTGTATCATTCCCTATCAACTGGATCTAATGGGATTAAGAAGCTGAAGTATTTGGAAGTTGTCCAATTAATTTCATTACTAATATTGACCTTTGTTATCTATTTATTAGTACTTTCTTTCCCCCAGTATCGTGATACCAAACTTGGGAGCAAAATTACACTGTGTTTTATAATAGAATTTTTAGCAGACATCATCATTCTGATCTGTTCCCATCTTACTGGTGCCTCAGGACCTCTAAAATATCTCCAGCTACAAGAGTGCTTTGAGTGAATCATGAAATCTTCTACTCCAAGCCATCCTCTGCCACTGATCTTGGATATTAGAAAGGAGCTACCTGGTACTGCTAAATCCAAATAAACACCACCATAGAGGCACAGAATAAAGAGACTGGGATAGGAATTCTGCTTGCTATGTGGATCACTGACCTTGCACTGAGGCATCAGTGGCAAGGATGCTGGTGGCAGCCAAAGTCTCAATATAAAGTCCTTGAAAAGAATTTAAGTACCGGTACAGAATAAAATAGGATTTGGAAGCCATAAAAAAGATAAACATTCCTTTTTCTCCTTTCCTAGACATTAACCAGCAGCATATATATGGTAATAGGCATCAGAAATGGATAAATGTGTAAATGGTACATTCTTCTTTGCATATTCATCCTTGCTATGCACCAAAAAAAGCACTGTCTGAAATAATCAACTGTCTGGAGCGATGAGAAAGAAAGCAAATGAATTCAATGAGGTGACGCTGCCACAGGCATTTGTTGAGCTTAGTTTTTACATAATGCATCTATAATAACTTGATACAGCCTCCTCAAAAGTTCTGACAAATGTTAGAGGAATTAAGAAATCAAATTACAGGATCAGAGATTAGATATGTCAAGAAATTAAGACCTTCAAATATTTTATTCTTTACATGAGAAGATAATCACGTCAAAGTAATTTTGCCCCTAGCTGTGGTGGACAGAAGGTGAGCTAGTGGCCACTTTTTACTGTGTGTGTGTAGGTTAGAGGAGGAGGATTTGGTGTTGATTTTCAGGATACTTTGATCAACTCTCTTCCCAGTTTGCTCTTATTGTGCCAAGCACATGAGACTTTTCTTACTTTTTATAACCTCTTTTCCATGACAGACGAAGTCACACTGGCAATTTTGTTGCCAGTTCATTTTATCAGTCTTTTAAAACTAACCTAACCAGTAAAAGTACATAGATTTATAGATTTCTGCAAATTCTTGCCATTCTAGTCACCTTGAAGTAGACAGAAAATCATCATTTAGTTGGTCTAGAGTCTGCTGGAGCAAAACTAATGCTGCCGGTGTTTATGTTCAGGGCTTCCTCCTCCTGTGCTCTTAGTTTCTGTGCTCTTTGTCTTTCCTTCCAAGGCTAGTGGTACGAGAAGCCAGAGACCTCGTGTTACCCTCTCTTGGGCACAGCAGATTGAAGCAACTGGGTGGGTTGTAGAATTATGTAATTTGGCACATGCAGGACTCAAGAAAAACAAAAGAAAAATGCGGGCCTTTGCCAGGTGGTATCTTACATTAAGATTCACTATGCAAAGTAGTTCACATTTTTCTTGCCAGTTCATCTAATAGAACACTGAAGCCCCCTCGCTGGTATAACATCAACAGCTGGAACAAGTGATAGAATCTCTCCAAACCTACCATAAAACGGTCATAGTTATTTCAACTGGTCCTAAACTCACAGGGTTATGTAAGGGGAACAAAAATCAAAGAAACTGCTGAACAGAACTGTAAAGTATTTGCAGATGAGATATTAAAGGTTTAGATCTGTCTCCAAATAAACAAGTTTATAAAAATCCTTCCTGCAAGTACTCATAAGAAAATGAGTTGTATTGACTCTGGACTCAAGAATATATTTTCATGCTCTTTTCCAAAGCACTAGGAGGAAATCTACAAATCATATTAAGAGGTATTCTGTCAGAAGATAAAGCCAGGATTGAAGTTTTGGTAAACTGTAACTTTTTTAAAAATTGTTTTAAGTGTAAATTTCCCATCCAAGTACTAACCAGGAACAACCCTGCTTAGCTTCCAAGAGTAGATATGATCAAGAACATTCATGTGGGCTGGTTGACAACTATGAGCATGGACTTTCTCAATTCTTTCTTCTGTGATCGTATGCAGTGGTTTTATTGCCCTTTGTATAGAGGTCTAACTGCCTCACGGTGGAAAGAGAGAGGTTGATCTCGTTACCAGGACATAAAGAGAGCCTTTGTCATATTCCAGGAGAACCGAAGTCACCTGATTCAGGCACCATGTCGGATCATATTCGATCCCTGTCTGAGAAAAACCTTAAATAGTTGGAAGGGGACAGTGAGTGCAGGAAGTTGGTAGAGTTAAAGTCATCAAACAGAATGACCTGAAATTCAGCATCCACTGTCCTTAAGCAGGAAACACAACAGCACAAGTTTTTTTGAGTGATGAGGGCTCAAGACCACACATCAGGGCATGTGAGGGCAAGGGTAGGCTCTTCCTGTGCCCCAGGGGTCTATTACATGACATGTATTCAACTAACATTTAATGAACTGTGTTTGTGATCACTATTGTCAAGAAATTAAAAAGTTAATGAACTTTCTCAGTTTCTTTACAAGAAGAAAAAGATTTGGGCCCAGGAGAAACCTTTACTCAGTACCAGAGCAGAAGGAGTCGTAGGGTACAGCAGGATTGAAAATTACTTGGGTTTACTGACCATATTTGGGACTCAGGAGCTACTAGGAATTTCATATTAGAGGAATAAAAAGGGGCCAGTCCTAGAAGCTACTTATAAATCAAGTAGAAGAATTTTCATCTATTCCCGAGAACACTAGAAAGAATAGTTTTGGGGGTGTGCAACATAGTTGAGGTTGTGTTATAGCAACCAGCTTTTCTTCTGTGTCTGAGGACAGCTCTCTAACCTGCCCTAATGTGCATTTTCCATCTGTACAGGGAGGGCTTCAGGGTTTCTAGGAAGGCATCGGAGTCCATTTTCTGTTTCTGTAACAAAATACGTGAGCAGGTAGTGTACATAAGAAAAAATTGTTTCTGACAGTTCTGGAGACCAGGGAGTCCCAGAGCAAGGGCCTGTACCTGATTAGGGTCCTCTTGCTGATGAGGACTATCTACAGGATTCTGTCTCAGGACTGTTTAAGACATGCGACAGAGGAGGTGTCCCAGGAAGAGCTCATTCTTATAATAAAGTTGCTCCCTTAGTAACTCAATCCACTAATCCATGGGTGGAGTGATGTATCGTGAGGGCAGAGTTCTCATCACCAGTCACCTCCATATGGTGGAACTTGGTCCTACCAATTACCACTTCCCAGTGGAGATTACATCTCAACATGGGTTGCTGTGGGGATGATCAAACCGTATCCAGACCATAGCATATGGATGGAAGAAGAAGAGAAAGGGTGTTCCATGAGCAATCGACATGAGGTTTATGATTTGAGAAAATCACTCGGGCAGCGCATGTTCAAAACGGGCTTCAACTAGACCTCGTGTTGAGAACTGAATGAAGTTCTCAAATCAAGGATGTTTACTGTGTTGCAAAACACTGTCATTAGATGATGGCTATGAATCAGTATACAAAGTTCTTCTGGTCCCTCTGGTATTTTGAATTATTCGCAAAGTAAGATATAGCACCTGCACTCAGAAGAGTGTGTCCTAGGAGAGATGGCAGGAACATAAATGGATGATTATAACATTAGGGAAATGTAACTGAGCTGTGAGCAGAGGCCCCAGGGGGCTGGAAGAAGGGTGGGTGGCAGTCTTCCAGGAGAAAGCAGAGGCACAGGCTTCCCTTGGCTTTTGTGAGATGAGCAGGGAAAGGCAGCCTGTCACATCCTCAGACAGCAGAGAAGTTTGTGACCCAGCAGGTGTCCTGGAGAGATGAGGAGCTGCGTTAATGAGGGACTGGGTGAGCTCAGCCTGTGAACATAGGAAGAAACCAATATCCCAGAGTGGGTAGATTCTGATTTGTGGATTCTCCAGACAACAGTTACATTTTCTGTGGTCAAAACATTAGAAAAGCCTTTAAATTACATAAAGCACACCAAAGTACATAAATATAGATATTTAAAGCTTAAAAAAATCACTACAGGAAAAAAGTTTACTGATATTTCTACATTTTCCTACCCTGTTTTGCTCTTGTCTCATTCCAAATAGTGTTTGGCTGTAAATAGAGACTTAGTCATATGAGCTTTATTCAAATTTGTGTCCTCAAAGTTTTGTTTCCTTAAATACATCTCATTTCTACAGCAAATATAGAAAGTTGTAGTGAATCTGTGAATATAAACCGTACATTATACTATAGAGGCTCAAATAAGATCACAGGTGATCCCACAGCTAAATATAGTCAGTGGTTTGGAAGAGGCAGTTGTTATGAAACTATCAGATTTATGTAAAGCCGTGGGAAGCCAGGTTTATTCTCTGTTGTTTGCATATTTGGTTTGGAAGTTTCCTGGCAAGGCGGTAATTTTTATTTCTTTTCACAGCGTTTGTGTGGACGCTACCTCCTCACTCTTTCCCTGCCTCACATTTTCCGGACTTTTCTTGCCAAGCCACATCGACTTGTTTTTTCATAGAAAATTCCAGCAGCCAGCCATCTCCCGCTGTCCTCACAGTAAGTCTCCTCAGGCACTACAACAGTGCTTTGAATAACTTTCTCTGAGAACTGGGAAAGAGTAAATCAGAGACCAGAGTTCAGGAAACCAAGTCTATTTCTTATGTATGAATCCAAGCAACGCTGATCTATAAGAAGTGTGCATTTGGTACAGCACTCAAAGTGATCCATCTACTATTTTTAAAACAATGTGTGCTTATTAGGAATTTTTACTGAGGACTGAAACTTTAGAGAACCATTGATTTGTTTCTGATTTGACCTAGATATTTCTTGGGACCTACGTTTTAATGAGTGATAGATGGCGTTTAGGGAGGTAAAGCAGTGAAATCCCCAGCACTAAATTATGAACTTGAAGAGGCAATGGGATGCACTTACAAAGCCTTTCATTTACCATGGAGAACTTGAACTTGGGACCAGGGAGAGAAGTCATTACCAGTGATTGATTTAAGATGGTACAGCTTTCCCACATGATGCTGGGGAATGGGTCTTATAAGGATCAAAGTATTCAGTGAATAGCACAGTGTGAGATTTTAGCTTGCGTTTCAGGACCTTCAGGAAAGCCAGGCCCTTCCTCGCTGTGTTCACAGTGCAGTGGTCCTAGGGGAGCTCAGTGACAATGAGTTCTCTGCAATGCAGATGAAGAAGTTCTTACAGCATTACCTGGTGGGGGCAGCCAGCAGCGGTACTGGGAGGTTGCTTTGGCTGCAGTGTGATAATTATGTGATATTTAATGCTGTTAGGTCCACCGTGGATATTAAAGGATAAAGAAATTGTAGAACTAGGTGATGAAAAAACCCAGATCTATCCTGTTTTACTTATTTTGCAAGTGTTGAAACTCAGGGTTTAAGAGAATGCACACATTTACATAGATAATTAATAATAAAATGAAAACTAAATCTTGATTCTCAGTCCAAATAAACAAGTGAGGTCTGGAAGAATCTGGGGTATAATTTTTTTTTAAAAAACAAAAGCTGGATGCTACTAAAAGGCAAGCTGTGACACTGTGCGAGGTTTACATGAAGACAGGGCACCCAGGCGTGATGCTCAGCATCCATCTTTTTTGCCCCTACTTCTGCTTATAGCTGGTAGACAGAAAGCAGGAATGGCTGGGAGAGTGGCGAGTACCGTGTGAAAGAACACTGGTAAATCTCTCCATCATTAGCTGACTTTCTTCAGAAAAAGTAATGAAAAGATGGCTTCCTAGGAGCAGGAAAGTCAAGCTGTATGACAAGAAGAAAAGGAAGATTTGGGAAGTGAAGAGACGGGAAGGGAAATCAGAGCAGAGGGACCTGGGTGGTGGGTACTTCCAGTGCATGCAGCTGCCAATGGCAGACCTGGGCTGATGCGGGTCCCAAGGCCAGTTTTACTGCACTTCCGCCATCTATGAACTTGATTGGTTTATGGAAATGAGAACCACACAAGAAGTAAGTGTTGGACTGTTGTGTCAAACTGAAATAATTTTGTTTTGTTGTTTGTTCTTCGCTTAGAGCCATTTTCATCCCAATGTGGATTTTTGCCAAAACACAAGTGTTGGCTCCATTACCAGAGTTTTAACTACTTTGTTCTAATTAAGGCAGGGCACTCAGAAATCTTAGGCATTCAAACACGATTTTAGAATCCATGGGAGAATGGTGATTTTAGCAGTGTTTTAGCATGTGAGAGCCTCCATCTGGTTGCTCAGGGATTGCGATTTGGTTAAATTAACTATAAATTCATTAACATGTCACATGCAAACCAAATAGAAGTAAGAATACAGTTGAGCCTTCTTTGCAGTTCCTTAAGCTCTTTAGTTTATTTCTTGAAATATTAAGTTTTTTTAATGTGATACAGGATAATACAAGAATTTCCATTTTTTAGTAAGAGTTTTTGCAGATTTGGCCAGGGCAGCCATCCCAGAGACTGGCCTGATTGAAGAGCTGCAGTGCTTTGCATGTGGCTTGTCCCCACCAGAACTCATGCTGTGCTTCAGTTCCTCAGTGTGGCCCTGTGAAAGATGGCAGGTGTGTCGGGACTGTAAGGTCAGAACCTTCAGGAGTAGATGGGTGCCATCTCCCAGGAGTGAGCGAACTGTCCCTTCCTAGGGACCCTGAAGTCGTTCTCAGGGATGCTTGTTGTAGAGCATGGTTACCCTTCATTTGTGTCTCTTCCCACAGCCTGCTTGCCCTCCCGTTTTGCTACTGTTTATGGAATAACGTGAGCACCCCATCCCGTGGGGAGGCTGAGCAAATGTGGCTGCTTTACCAACTATTCCCTTGAGCTTCCAACCACCAGAACTGGGAGGTAAATAAGCTGCTTTTCTTCCAAACTATCTAGTTTGCACCTACTTTGTCTTCCAGTAGATTAAGCATTTCTGTCTTAATATTTAGATCTTTGATCCACTTTGACTTGTTTAGTGCATTGTATTAGGCCTGGCTCTAGTTTAAGTGTTCGGCATGTGAAAAGCTGGTTTTTCCAGCACCACTTATTAAGGAGGCTGTC
Organism: Cavia porcellus; assembly: GCF_034190915.1. Lineage (NCBI taxonomy): Eukaryota > Metazoa > Chordata > Mammalia > Rodentia > Caviidae > Cavia > Cavia porcellus. The sequence continues at coordinate 72,819,558 of NW_026947494.1, read as the reverse complement.
TTTCCTCCAGGGAGCATGTTTGGCCCCTTTGCCAAAGGTAAGGTGGCTGAGTGTGTTTATAGTTGTGTCCGTGTCTTCTATTCTGTTCCACTCATCCTCAGGTCTGGGGTTTTTGTTGTTGTTGTTATTTTGTTCTGTTTTGCTTTGTTTTTGCCAGTACCATGCTGGTTTTATTATAGCAGGTTTGTAGTGTAATTTCAGGTCAGAATTATGTGGCATCTTGCCTTGCTTCGTTTACCAAGAACTTCCTTTGCTATTTTTTACGTCTCTTCTGTCTCTAGGTGAATTTTCAGAATGTTTTTTCTAGATATTTAAGATATGCTAATGGTGTTTTGATAGGCATTGCATTAAATCTGTAACAGTTCTGGGAATATGGCCATTTTTAAATGCTGGTTCTTGTTATATCTATGCGCAAAGGAGATCTTTCCATTTTCTGAATTCTTCTGATTTTTTTGAGTACTGTAATTTTCAATGTATAAATTTTTGCATACTTTGTTAGAATAATTTCTAAGTCTTTTTTTTTTTTGGATGCAATTGTGAAGGATATGTTTCCCCTAATTTCTCTCAGCAAGTTTTTTGTTTGTATACAGGAATGCCATTGACTTTGAGTGTCAATTTTGTACCCAGCCACGCTGCTAAGTTTGCTTGGGATAGGCAAAATTCATAAATAAAATCCAAACTGCACGGGAAGTACTTCAAAGAATCAACAACTTGGGTTTCATTTCATTAAAAAGTTTTTGCACATCAAAAGAAATCACCGAGAGTGAAAAGCTAACCCACGATTGGGAAAAGATTTTTACCAACTGTCCCTCAGACAAAGGGCTTCTATCTAGAACATACAAAGAACTGAAAAAAGAGCTCTCAGATTCAGAGACCCAGTCCATAAATGGGCATCTGAGATGAATACACAGTTTTCTGATAAAGAAATACAAATGCCAAATAAATATATTATACAATGTTCAACATCATTGGTTGTTTGAGAGATTCAAATTAAAACAACATTGGGATATCATTTCACTCCAGAAGGAATGGCTAACATCAAGAAATCAACCAATAACAAATGCTGGTGAGACAGGGGGAAAAAGGGAACATTTCTCTTTGTTCATAGGAGTGTACACTGATACAACCACTATGAAAATCAGTGTGGAGATTCCTTTAAAAACTAGGATTAGAGGTTCTATTTGACCCAGCTCTTCTCCTTCTGGGTATTTTCCCAGAATTGAAAACATTATACCACAGTGATATCTGGGTGTGCATGTTTATAGCTGCCCAATTTGTAACAACCCCAGATCTCAGAAGCAATCCAAATACCAATCAACTGAGGAATGGATAAAAAATATGTGATATTTTTATATAATGAAGTTTTCACAGTTTTAAAAAAGATAACCTAGAGGCTTTTACAGGCAAATAGATCCAACTAAAAACCATACTCATAAGTGAAATAAATCAGACTCACATGTGTAAACAGCATATTGACTTGGCAGTGTAAGAAACTGAAAGAGTAAATGAGACCCAGAAGAAAAATAGTAAAAAGAAAAGAAACTGCTCAAAGGATCAGTCTTGCGTGCCCATAGCTAGTAACCTGAGTAACTATTTTGAAGATAACAATATTGAATATAACAACCATTGTTAAATTTCTATCATCTTGTTTTGAAATTCTATATTGCTATTTGTTATTTGTATCATTTTGCTTTTGCTGTTGTTTTTGTTTTTTCATTTTTGTGTTTTTTTTTTCTTTAAAAGAAAATAAAATAAAGTTTCAGATGTTCTGTTATACAACAGTAAATGAACTAAAAAGAGAGTTCAGCAAATCTCTTTGACATTCTCCTTTTGAAGCATCACCACTTTCAGTATGAGAAATGCTTGCTATGCTCTAAAGCTGTTTAGACAACCGGGGTCACTACTGATTCATTCTTAATATAGGTTAAAATTACACATATCTACACACATGTATGCATACTTGCGTCATGAAATCTCAGAATAAAAAGGAAAAGATATTGGTTTGAATTCAGTTAATATTGTAAAAATAATTATACTGCAAGATACTATCTTATATTGGAGTGTATCTATGTAACCTCAGGGAACAAATCAAGATGTGTAACAATGTGTTATAATAGAAAATAAACCAGAAGAAAAATGACATTTATAGTGTGTCTGACAGATACCAGCGAATTCTCATGGACTATTTTATATAGTTCTCACACAGACCTGTGAAATCATACTTTAGTTCTATTTTTCAGATAAAGCAATAGACTCAAAGGTGTGAATTCACTGGGCCTTGTACACTCAGAGCTAAATTTGAACTCACATCTGACTTACTCTGAATTCTGTGTTCTCAGTTTTGCTTAAGCATATTTCATAATCAAGTATGTATATTTTGTACATACAAACCTTCAACATCCACCTGGCCCTGCTTTTCAACTGACACAGATTTGTTTCCACTGAGGTGCTGTAGAGAAAAGCAGGCTTCTTCCATTGAATCAAGTCTTGATTTTGTGGCACTTGTAGCAGTTCAAACATTTCTAAGATTTAGGGACATCTTTGAGTTAAAGAACCAAAAAGATTTTCATATGAAAGCCATATTAAAGCTCCCCTTAACTCCCCATTCCTTAGTGTATGGAGACTTCAGTATTGACACAGTGTCTTTAAGCACAGTCACTGCCTGAGGGAAGTTATGGCAGTGAGAAAGAACACCCAGAAAAATCCATAGAGTATTTTTAGTTTTAAGGTTATGTTTATTTTTACTTTTATATTGGGTGGAAGCATCTTTCTCTTTGCAAATTTCACGAAGCATCTGATGAAAATTTTAAAAACCCAGATTCACAGAGATAGCAGAATGGAGATTGCTGGTGGTGAGAGGAATGAGGAATTAATGTTACATGGATAGAGGCAGTAGAGGAAGTTGAAAAGCTTTCAGTGGATTCTGGTGGTGGTTTACAGCAGTACAGATATGCTTAGCGCCACTCAGCTGCACACTCAAAACTGAGTAAGGTGGTAAACTTTGTTTCATAAAGTTTGCCACCATAAGACTAAGCACATATCTTTGTCTCTGCTTATGTAAACATTAGACATAATCAAATCATTCATTGGCTGGCTATTCTGATTTGCTTACTAAACAGATCAGCAGACAGTACCCTAGGGAAGGGTACTAAAAACTCACAGTAAAATTTTTCCGCCAGTTCATTGCTGATCTTCTTTCTTATGCAGTTTGAATATAGTCTTTAATATCTGCAGCATTCAAAGATTATAAACAAGGTTCACAGGTGTTGTCTTCTTCAAAACTCTGGTTCTGCGCAGAAGAATAGTGTAGCAGCAAGGATTTGAACTTGTGCATCGTTCTGAGTTCTAGAACTTCTTAGCCACTGATGCTGGGCATGTCCCACACTCTATCCACGTCTCTTTTACAGTCGTCTCTGCTGATCCTTAAGTATATGGCTGAATTTCTCCAACCTGGAGACTTCTGCAGAGTGATTAATAATGTAGTCTATGGAGCCAGAAAACTGAGTTTGAATCTCAGTTCTGCCAATTACAAACAAGTTGATTGGACAAGTTTGGTTATCTGCATGCCCATTTTTCTCATTTACAACAGACTGGTAGTGGTGGCTGCCTTGGAAGGCTGTGTGTTTGAAATGTTGGGAAGAGTGCCTTACATGTACTAAGTGCTCCCTTGTTGTTCATTGATGAATAGTTTCCACACCCCCTCACCTCTTCCTGTTGTCCTTTTCTACTTCTCCCCTCCTCTGTGCAATGCCCATCAAGCTTCTACCCTAGTGTTCCCTGCTACAACTGAAAGCAGCATGCAAAATGTTTTTCTGTATTTTGAAATTTTCACTGCGTGCATGGGTTTACTAATGCTGACTCCTAATGTGTCCCTCTGGGTCTCAACTACCAGGCCACCATGTCAGCTCTTGTCAGCCTCCTGTCAGGCCTCGTCTGTTCATTGTCCTTGTTTGCCTTGGTCTGCTCCTCTTCCTCCATCATTCTTACCCGTCACTCTGCTTATAACACTTAGGTAATGTTTGCTATTTTATTTACTAGAAGACCTTGGCATATCATGCTATGAATTTTAAATTTTCTTTGTCATACAATTTACTAAATGACATAAGAAAATAACGACATGACCCAGCACATGCTTAAAAATTTACTTTGGGTATTTTGTAGAGAGTAGATTTTAGGGCGCCATCCTGCAAAGTGGGCAGCTGAAAGTTCCAAAATCAACAAACAAAGGGAAGATGATGAACCAATAAATATGTCATGATTGAGTAAAAGACATCGAATCTACTTGCAAAATTTTGTGCAAAGACATTTTATGGATTCTTGTACACGAAATATGTCTTACTTTCCATTTTGGGGACTTTTAGAAATGACCAGTTGAAACATTCACATCCAGTTAATGTTCATATCCACTTATTGTGGTAAATATAGCTCTCCCTGAAGACCCATGGAGTATTGGTTCCAAGATTCCCCTCAGATAATAGAATCCTTAGACACTCAAGTCTTTTATCTAAAATAGCATGACAGTTACATATACCTGTACACATTCTCCCGTATATTTTAAATAATCTCTAGATTACTCATAATACCTAATACAATGCAAGTGCTCTCTAAATAACCATTTTCCTGTATTTTTATGGAATAATAACAAGAGAAATATCTGTTCATGTTCAGTATCAATGCTTTACTTTCTAAATATTTTCAATCAATTGTTACTTAATCCATAGTTTTGGAATTCAGAGGGCCCAACTATCTATACATAAATCACGAAGGTTACTTATTGCTGCATTTAATCTTCTCTTCCCTTAGTATTTGTGAAGCAAACACATTCCAAAAATACTGGAAAAATCTAGGCCAGTTCGAAATCCAGAGAAACTTATTATAAGATTTCAGTTCGTGCCAGGATTTGAAAAACAACTGTAAGAAGTCACTTGGAAAAAGCTGTGTCTAGTCTTCCTGTTATTATCTTCCATCCTCTAGGAAATTTTGAATATTTTATGTGCAGAAATGAGTAAAAAGAAAAGTATCTGTCTTCACCCACACTGAAAGGAGAAAGGCCATTCAGGCTCCTGTTAGTGATTAAAGTGTGGCTCCAGAGCTCGTGAAGAGAATCTCATGACTAGAATACCAGTGAGCCTCTGAATTGGTGCAAGGCTGCCGTTTTCACAGCCAGTCATTTCAAAGTGGAGTCACTCTGGATCTGATGCTTGTCCTATGACCTCTGTTTGTCCTCTCCCCTTATACAAAATGAAAGAACCATCTCCTCTATGGTGAAACTTTTATTGTTTATCTCCAAGTGTCTAGCTGTTAACACTGGAGATATCTTTCAGAAGATTATAGATCATTTCCCAACTATACACTTCAACACTGGTTGTCACCTTATTCCCACATGTCCAGGTGACATCGTGATCCATGAGCATAAGGGTGTGGATTTGTGGTACCTCAAGATTTTGCTGTTAAAATTGATTTAGAAATTACTTGTCTTTGTTCAGTTAACGATGATGTACTTGCTGTAATAGTCATAGTTTTCTAAACTATAACTTTATATCTATAGAATAGTGATTTTGAGATGGAAAGCCACAATTAAAAGCATCTTTCATGGTTTCAGAGTCAAGTGCAAAGACAATTCTCCTGAATTCTATGGGGGACAGGAGGGTGTTTGTGTGGGGATTGGATCTACTCTCCTAGGAACAATGGGAACAAAATCATGAAGAAGGTGGACGTACAGGAATGAGAGCATGGAATGTAAATGAATGTAAGACGTAATGACCGTGGCAGATTGTGAATAAGCCTCATACACTCTCACTTCTAAGTTTATTAAAAGACATAATTCTTTTGTTAGCTCTGTACTTTATGATCAAAATTATGCTCTATCCCAGTGAGAGGAACTGGAATGTAGAATATTTCCCTGGCAGCGGGGCTGCTCTGGTTGGAGCGTTTGCCTCATTAGCAGCCCTGCTGTGGACATAAACATGGCATTAGGAATTTACATCAGTGTGCATCCTCCTTGAGGCTCTGACAACTTGCAAAACAATACTGCTGAGGGAAAGTAAAGATTCTTAAGTGGAATTCTAGTACTCATGAGTCTAGTAGACAAAATAAACTTTTATTAACCATCTTGTTCAATAAAGGGAGCCGACATTCTACGTGGTATAGCATCTCAACTTTGTGAAGCTCTCCTGCGGGGATCCACTGACACCACACAGCCAGGATGTATTGGGCTGTATTTGTTTGTGTCATTTTTATCAACAAGGTAGTCAGAAGATGGAGATGAAATGAGAAATGAAGCTGTGGCAAACAGTAAGGAAAGCATCAAGAATGCTTTGCTCTTGAGTGTGAACTGAAGCTTTCTGATCATGCCACACCTGTACTGGAGGGGCAGCAGACTGTCTTTGGCTGGGAAGAACATGGTGACTGTGGGAAAGATGCATTGCTACAGATCAAGACCTTGGGCGACCTTCAGTCCCTCTTACAACCATTTAGCATCAACCTCTGTGTCTACCCTAACATCCTCATGAGTACTACATAAAACTCTTGGAGACCTCTAGCTTCCACTAGTTTTACAGGTTAAATATTCCGTAAGTTAACATCTGAAACCTAAAGAAGACAGATATGCGCTGTTGTGTCCTACTTACCTAATGCCCCTAGTTAATGTATTTTATGGCTACATTGCTTTACTTGATTTGTTCTATGGCTATAACATTTCATACAACCTCTTCCACACTGGAATATGTCATTCAGAGCAATCTGAATCCATGTTCTTGGACCATATTCCTTTATATTTGGTACAAAATAAACCATTTTATAAAAAAGCTGCTATCTTATGTAAAAAGAGAGTATATGTTGAACTGGGAAATATTTATTTTCCTTTATTTTAAGCATAATTAAATACATATTTTGCCCATTTTTGAAAAATTTAAGAACTATCCCTTCATAATCATATTTATCTTAACCTTCAAGAGTATATTCAGCCTTTTAAAATTCCAAAATAAGATCCAAGACTTGTTTCTACGTTTAGTAACTCAGTTCATTGCTACATCAATGTCATATTCATGATGAAAGTTTACTGGGTTATTCCAAGATAGTTCTCAACACTGCCTTCACATACAAGCACAAACAACAATAGCGATGTCCGTATTCAACATACTGCAGGATCTCAGGAACTGACACCATCGTTTAACCGCCAAGTCTATGTACTATTTCATTGCTTCTGTTCTTACAAAGGGAGTCTCTTACTGATCATTATAAAGTTCATTTTACATTTAGTTTACTGTAAGCCCCTGTGGCAGACAGAGTAGGTTTTAAATAAAGAGTAAGCACTGAATTTCTCATCCATCCAGGCCTTAACAAACACTCAGTTCATGGGATGGACTCACGCATAGGTCCACTGTTCAATAAATATTTTAATGAATCAATGAACTGATGCCTAACATAAGGTAAAGACATATTCTTATGCCCTACTAAATGAGGTTCTTGGGAGGATCAGAGGTGTGTGTGTGTGTGTATAAATATATATGATAGATAGCTGTACTATTAACTTCTGTTAGTTCCTCAAAAAGAACAGTTTATGTTTGCATTGCTTGATCATTTTCATCATGCCTAAATGCTGTAATATGAACAACTTCTTTTAAGGTAACACTATGCAATATATTTTAAAAATCTCATAATTTTCTCAGAGTTCATTTTCTACCTATTCATTTCACATGACTTTATAAATCATTAACACAGGTTTGCGGTCTCTTTATCAGGAGGTAATGTAGCATATAAATGCTGAGTAGGTATAATAGAAGGAATGGCAAAATGAAACCTCTGGATTATACTTGACTTTTTGAGTAACCAAACCTAAGTCTTGCATATTTCAAGACAAGTGACTACTTTGTACAGAAGATTCTCTTTCAGGTTAAGTATCAATGTATGGCAATGGAAATAAATCCACAATTTTGACATTTTACTACAAGATAAACATACCAGGATGAGCATTCCTATCTCAAAGGGCAAACAGAGATTTTATTCATTTTTTGTGATTATGTAAATACTTTACAATGACATGATTTTTGTTTATTGTTCAGACCTACCCTCCATTATCTAAAAATCAGTTGTCTCTATTCTGTTGTGCAGTTATTTAGCTAGATTCCATGACTCTAGTAAATCACGGACACGTGTGGCTCTCAAGTCTTTGCATATGTTCATGGGTGGAGTCGTTCTTCATGAAACTGTGTCCAGGAGGCAGTTGCAACTAATTCACAGTATGAGAGGAACTACAGTAATGTCTGATTTAAGATTTTTTGTAGAAAATTCCATTTTATTAGTCAGTATTTTAACTACTTAATAGATTTCTTTTTTTCTGCCCTCAAACTGCTTTTAAAATTCCATAGAAAAATCCTACTAATGCTATTTGTTTCCATGGCAGGTCAACTGGGCAGGACACCTGACCCTGGGGAGGCATAATTCCTGGTTCTCATTGCTTGGAGCAGTGGACTTCTGAATCAGCAAACAACTGGGTACAGTGGCTTAGAGTCACAAGAAGACCATAAATCCATTCCAGAAATGGCCACATCTGTGTTTTAGAGATATGGTGTTTTCTTTTAGCTGTCTCATTTAAAACTATCCAAAAATTATAGCCATTTTAATAGCTCTCTCCATTTAAAATTATTTATAGGTATTGGAACTAAGCAACATTTTCTAGCCTTTGTCATATACTTAAAGTATGCATATTTTCCCCAAAATTGAACTTTATGAAGGTGCCTGAATAATTTTCAGTTCCAAGGTAAGCCTCCCATGACAGTATGATACACACCCACTCACAGGGACAAGGTCTCAGTAAACAGAACGCCCCTGGGACAAGGACTATGTGACAGTCACTGTTTTAACCTCAGACACCGTTCATCAGGTACTCATAAGTGTTTCTTAAAATCAAAATGAAATAACAAAGTTTGCAGCAAAATTAGGAGTTTTGTGGAAATCTTTATAGTAATTTATAGTCTTTTAGAGTCTACAGTAAGGTATAGTCTTATAGAAATTTTTGAGGCAAAGTACACAAGAAAATAAGATATAGACATAAAGTTTAGGATGAAGTTTGTACTAAACCTTTTAGCAACTTTTACTAAGCGTTTATAACAGTCAAGTGAATTGGAGAACTTCAGCTCATAGAAAACTGTGCTTTCCTTCCTGGTGTGGTGGTCTTTCCAGTGCTGTTCATGTTCTTAATGATGTCTCTCCTACGGACACCCTTGTCATTGTGACTCAGATGTGTTCCTTTTATAACCATTTAACTTATTGCAGTAGAAATTGACCAGTTAGTAGTTCAGGTTACAAAATTAAAGCATACAGAGTGACATTCAAATAGTGACACTGCCAACAGTTTTGCTCAATGATCCAACAAAAACTTAGTAATATGGTTATCAGTCCTACACACTTGTTTTTTATCTTAAAGAGGATAGGATTAAACATACCAAAACAGAACAAAACAGCTCATAAAGAAACAAGTTAAAGAAATATGGATTTCAAAGCAAGTCCACTGGAGATCTTCACTATCTATCTTACTGTCTCTAGTTTTCTTCCAAATAGTTGTCCCCATCTTCACACACATTGAATACATACTGCATATTATACATACTGCATATAATCAAATCATTACAGGATGATGAAGGCTTTTTCGGTCTTCAAGACCTGACACTGGGGAAGTCAATAATGACTACCATAATGTCTCATATTCTCTTCGTAGTAGCTGTCTTTATCTTTACTTATGCTGAAATTGAACTTAAGAGACTAGACTAATATCACTCTGAACAGTGAATAATAGTATTGCTAGATTTTATATTATAATGCTACAGAATTAGCGTTGGGTTTCTTAGTGTCTCTTCTTCAGAGTATCTGTTCATTACCTCGTGTATTATATAATCTATTCACATAAGTAGTTTAAAGAATTCTTTCAATGTGTGAATTTCTACATGTATATCTATCCTCTCTGTATTATAGGGGAAAACAGATCATAACAAGACAACAAAACAAATTCCTAGGAAAACATGCAATGAAAAAGACACATAGGACCACAATATTAGGTGATCTACCATAGTTACTATGCTTTCTCTTGTTATTTTCAATAGACTTGTCCACATCATCATGCTTAATACAGTTAAGCATAGTATTACATAGCTATTTTTATAAAAACACAACTTTAAAGACATTGTAGGACTTGAAAGCGGTTAATAATCAAAACCGGTATGGATATCTTTTACATCTTGTCATCTTCAGAGTAGTTGCCACTACTCTTAGATTTGATACTGTCAAGCATACAAAATTCAAATAAAATTAGCCAAGGCAAAACCGCGGTCTAACAAATCAGATTCAAATAAGATCAGTCATAGTAAGACAATGTAATACAGAGTTTCAGTTTATGTTAATAGAAAATTAAGGATAGTTACCATGGTATAACCTGCTATTTTTGGGTTAGATCTCTGTGCCCTCAAATCTGATATGAGTGGACAGACCAAAACAAAATAAAATCAAACTAAACAGAGAGATAAGACTACTGTGATTTTTAAATCCTGATACACTATTAACAATGTCCTCTGCCTTCCTTTTTTAGGCTATTTTTCATCTTTCCCCTTCTCAGGATGCTTTGTACGTTTTGCATGTTTTAGCTCCTGTTTTGTATGTTTTAGCTCCTTTAGTTTTTAGATTAGGGGGCCAGCCCATTGTCTTATCTTGAGTGTTGCTGAACCTTTCTACCCCTGAACTTGATCTTGAGTTATACTCCTTTACTCACTAAAGTCATAGGGTTTTCCTTCCTTCCAGCTGTGTAGTTCTGCACTGCCCAAAAGTGTCATAGCTTTCCAATCTATCTGCAGCTGCTGGATGAGTTGTCCCTATTTCTCTCTGGTTTCCTGTCACATATAGCATTGTTTTTTCATCTTTGACTTTCAGTTTATTAACTTTCTTTCTGGTTGAGTGTATTTCCTATTCAGAGCATCTTGATGGAACCTGCCTCTTAATTTACTCTGCTTGTTTCTTTTTTATTTTAGTATATCAGGGCTATCTATATTAAAGATAATAGCTTACCATCTCTGCCTCATGTCTGCTATTCTATTTTTCTGCTATAATTTGTCCACTTTACTCCTTCATTCACTGTCTGCTCTGTTCATTGAGGGCTCCCTGCCACTGTTGCTGGAATCTTGGTATTTTTTCCTCTCTCTCTGGAATGTCCTTCAGTATTTTTTTTTAGGGTTGGGTTGATGGCCATGAACTCCTACAGTTCCTCCTTGTCTTGGAAACATCTTATTTCTCCATGAATTTTGAGAGAGTTTTTTGGGTACATCAGTCTTGGTTGCAGATTATTTCCTTTCAAGGCTTGGGACTATTTCCCCCCAGGCTCTTCTTGATTTGAGAGAATGTGTTGATAAATCTGTTGTTATTTTGATAATTTTTCCATTGTAGATAATCTGCTTCTTTTCCCTGGCTGCTTTATATTCTGTTCTTGTGGTGGATTTCTGGAATCTTGATTATTATATGTCTGGGTGTAGATCTGTTTTGGTTGTAGGTGGCTGGAGTTCTGTATGCCTCTTTTATCTGGATATCATTTCTTTTTCCTATGCTTGGGAAGTTTTCCTTAACTATATCTGTGAATATTCTTTGTAGTTCATTTTTGGTTACTCCTGCTTCTTTGCTTACATTTTTTATTCTTAAGTTATAGATCCTTTTGTCGTCTTCTAGCCTTTGAATTGTTTCTACCTGGTTCCTCATTATTTTTAAGAGATCTTTTCTTTCACAATCATATATCATAAATCTCTCTTCAAGTTTCAAAAGGTTAAATTTAGTTTCTGTCAAGGCATTTTGCCAGCTTTCAGTGGAGTTTTTAGTTTCCTAGTAATCTCTTTGGATCTGTTTCATGTATTCTAGGTTATGTTTAAACTCTTCATCAAAGGTTTCTCATTCTTTTCTGAGTTCCTCTGTTCTTCCATCTGTGTTCTCTTGGGAGGGACTTACCATTTCTTTAATTAATAATTTTATATCTTGCCTCACTTGGATCAGAAGTACAGTTTTAAATTAATCTCTGAGGTCATGAAGGTATTTCTTTATGTCTGCTGATGCTGTGTCTAGTATTGGATGGTTACTGCACTGGTTCTCTTCTGTATTTATCTCTCCTGCACTTATTTTTCCAGGGTCAGCAGCTGGAGTTTTTTTTTTTTTTTTTTTTTAAATTTCTATCTTGTCATGTTTCTGGTTTCTTTCAGACAAGTGTGTTAAGAGGGTCTGTGGCTCTCTCCATATTGCTTAGGGTCTTTCCGAAGCTTGCTGACTGGGGTTTTGCCACCCTCCCCAATTTGCTGTCATCTGAGGTACATGCAGGGATGCCGAGACATTGCAGGCTAGCCTTGAGCCTCTGAGCCAGTCAATCCGCAAGTTAAGCTGTACCTTTTGGATGTCACAGAGTCGCGACAATTTTGTACTTGCTTATTGAGTCCCAACCAGGGGCATAACTCAGCCCTCACAGATCCTGCCAGTTTTCTCTGTGCCAGGGGCAGGTGACTGACATCACTGCGGTGCCAGGCTCTGCCCAACTCCAAGATGTCCTTCAGCCAGTGACAGCAGCCACAGGACCCAATCCCTAGCACTCACTGGGAAACAATGCAGATCTTCCTCTTGGGTCCACTTCACACTGTGCTGCGTGTCTTCACTGTGCTCCCAGCACAGCATGGATTGGTCAGAAAACTGCGCAGTGCCTGGCTTCAGTGCCCAGGTGTATGGTCCTCTTGAGGTCTCCTCCAGTGCAGGCAGGTGGCTCTGGTTGCCTCACAGGGCCCCAGGCCCCAATTTCCAGCACTCACCAAGAGCCAATAAAGCTCCTCCCCTTGCATCCACTTCTCACTGCACTGCGTCCTCCGGTTAAGGGCCTGGGATTCACCGACTCCCATTATCAGCAGCCATGGTCTCAGCACGACCTTGGATCCTCCAGGTGTGCCTAGTACAGCATGGAACAGGTCGCGGTTAGTGTGTCGGGTTTCAGTCCTCCACCTGCGCTTTTCCTTCCTCTTCCTAGTTTTATTTTTCCCTTTGGTTACTGCCTTGGTTAATAAAAATCATTATTCAATCACCTAGCCCTCTCCATGTTGTCCAGTTCTAGCATCTGAGCTGATTTCTCTGCAGAGGTTCTCTATCCAGCTTCCTAGCAAGCCGCCATCCCCCCCCCCCTTACTGCTTTTAATAGTTTGCTTTTGTCCTGAATTTCTGGAATCTTGATTATTATGTGCCTTTGTGTAGATTTATTTTTGTTATGGCTATTCAAAATTATATATGCTTTATTAATTTGTCAAATTCTTTATCCATGTTTGGGAAGTTTTCTGACATTTTTTATTTTTCTTTTAACTTTTTTATTTTTAAGAAAATAAGACCAAATGAAATAAAATAGAATAGAGTCAATGAAAGCAAAGCAATGAATGTGGTATAGATTTCAAAACAAGATGAAAGAAAATCAATAATTGCTACCATGTTTCTTCTTATCTTCAAAATAACTGCCCATATCATCAGGAATAGTAAAATCAAATGAAACAGGACAGAATAAGGCCAATCAAAACTAAACAGTGAAATCAATACAAACTTCAAAACACATAATAGGAAAACAACAGTCACTATCAAAAAAGGCCTCTTGTTATCTTCAAAATATCTGCCTATACCATCAGACATAATACAATCAAACAAAACAAAATAGAATAAAATCAATCAAAGAAAAACAATGAAAACAGTACAGGGCTTCAAAACAAGATAATAGGAAATCACCAGTGGCTACCATATATATTTTGTTATCTTTGAAATAGCTGTCCAGGCCATCAAATATAATAAAATCAAGCAAAACTAAACTAAACTAAACAGAACAAAGAAAACAATATGTTTCAAAACATGATAATAAATTAACAATGGCCACTGCCTTCCCTTTGTAGACATTTCTTCCTCTTTCACTTTCATATAAGGAGGTTCAAAATGTGCATGTTGGATCCTACTAACTCCTTTAGTTTTTATACTAGGAAGACAACACAATATTGACCCATGTGAATCTGAACCATTTCATCCAGGAGCATGATCTCAAGTTGTATCCACTTACCCACAAGAGCCTCAAAGTTATCTTTCTTTACAGTTGAGTAGCTTTCCATTGCATAAAAGAACTCCATTCTGAAGTTAATAGGCAAGCTACCCCCACGTTTTTATGGTTCCCTGTCACCTAGAGCATTGTTTTCTCTCCTTTGACTTTCAGTCTATGAGTTTTCTTTCAGACCTTGAAGACAGATTTGCAGCTTTTAGTTATGAAAGGAAAGATATCCTAAAAACAACAAAAAAGCAGGAAATAATTCAATGGCTGCATCAAAGAAAAATAATTTAATAACAATAGATGTCAATGATAAATCATGGGTCAATACAAATGACATTCAAAGTCTACTTGCATAAGTAATAGCAGAAAACTTCCCAAGCATGGAAAAAGGATCTGGCAAACAGGTAACTGAGACATATAGAACTCCAGCTAGCCATAACCAAAATAAATCTATACCCAGACATTTAACAATCCAGATCCCAGAAATTCAACACAAGAACAGAATATTAAAAGCTGTGAGAGAAACAAAATAGAACACCTATAAAGGAAAGCTCATCAGAATCATGACAGATTTCTCAACACAAACCATCAAATCAAGAAGAGCTTGGAGTGAAGTATTCCAAGCCCTGAAAGAAAATAACTTCCAGCCCAGATTGATGTACCCTGAAAAAGTGTCTCTCAAAATTAGAGAGAAACAAGATGCTTCCATGACAAAGAGGAACTGGGGAAATTCAAGACCATCAATCAACTCTACAGAGAATACTAAAGGACATTCTAGAGAGAGAGAGAGAAAAAAAGGCCATGGTTCCAGGAACAGTGGCAGAGCAAGGTCACCAAGTGAGGCAGACAAGTGAAGGGAATCGAAAACTGGGAACCAATAGCATGGCAGACGTGAGCCATTGCACGTTGGCCATAATCATTAATGTACATGACCTCAATTCCCCAATGAAAATAAACACAGGCAGAGTGGATTAGAAGACAGGATTCTTTAATATACTTTGTACACAAAACATATGTAACTCTGCCACTATTTCTATGAAGAGGTTTTTGTACTCTCTTACTTTCTTGTGGATCCCAATAAATCTTTTGTTGTTTTTCTTTGCTTCATTCTGTCACTTTTGGATTGATTTTTTTTTGTTATCCTTTGCTGTTTTATAATGTAACTTTCTTTTCATGGTTTATAGCTGTGTCCCTGTCTTCTAGATCTGACATTTTATCTTTGACTTCATTCAGTCTGCTGTGTATACTTGAAATGGAGTTTCTAATCTCCTGTATTTCTGTTTGGATCTATTTCATGAATTCTCTTTCTAGTTTATGTTTGGTGTTCATGGTTTCCATTGTTTTCTTGATCTCCCCATTTGTTTATCTGAGTCTGCTTCACTGCCTTCCTTTCTTTTTTATTTTCTTCTATTTGAGTTTTCACTTCTACTGCTATCATTTTAGAGATTATCATTTGTTAGCTTCTGACTTCTCTCTCTTTGTGTCCTGCACTTGTCCTGAGTGGGCTGGTTGTTCAAGATTGCATTTTACTTTTTCATCTTGACATTTTCTATTTTATGTTGCTTTCTGTGTTGATGTTTTTTAGGTTTCCAACGTTAGATAGCCTTACCCCTAGTGTCAAGGCTTTCCTAGGAGGTATTATGTGCCTCAAGATGTCTCTGCTAGCTGGTACTGCCTTCCTGGGGAAAAAGAGGAGCACAGGATGTGGGACCACAGTTCTCTGGCTGGTACTACTGCTGACCAGGGCAGTGGAGAAGGTGCTGAGCACAGGCTCCCTCTCCACTGAATGGCACTGCTGTTACAGTACAATGGAGGTGATGCAAGGTGGGGAGCTACTTTCTACTTGCCAGCACTGTCTAGGGACAATGGGGAAAATGAAGAACACAGACTTACACTCCACTGCCTGGCACCACCACACCAAGGCAATGGAGGAGGCACAGAGCAGAAACCCACACTCTGCTCACCAGCACCGCCATCCCATTGGAGGAGGCACAAACAGTATCACTGCCATGCTAGGGCAATGGAGGAAGTGCAGTTAGCAGATCTACACTTTTCTTCCCAGCACCGCCTCCTGGGCACAGTGATACATAGAGGGCCAGATTTACACTCCACCGACCAGCCTTTTGTTTTTTTTTTTGAGACTGTCTTGCTATGTAGTTCATGCTGCCTTAAACTCACTGTGTAGTCCAGGCTTCCTTTGAAGTCGTGGCAATCCTCCTGCCTCACCCCCACCAAGTGCTGGGATTAGAGGTATCCACTCCTATGCCTGGTATGAACATGCACACATTTGGATAGAAGTTTTCAAACTACTGCCCTATTCCTTGTTATATCATGACATGTTTCTACTATATTATACAAGGGGACTTAATGAATAATATAGAATTTAAATACAAGTAGAATAACTCACAAAAAGCTTGGTAGACAAGGACAGTGGTGCCCTCTAGAGTAGCCCAGCATGTGACATACACCTCTTATACCCATGTGTATGAGGACTGTGCTTTGATTCCCAGCTACATTCTCACAGCTCACCCAGAAGCCTCAACATGGTGAACGTGGATGTTAGTACCTACTGAAAGCATGCACAGATATGTACACACAGTGTCTTGTTTAGCTTTTTCTATTTATGGAGCTCTACATCTTTTTGAATAAATACACACACATGCATGCAAATGCATTTTATTTTTAGTTTTCAAACCATTGACACTACATCAGTAGAGAAGAATTGTGAAAGCTGGAGAAGACAGACTGTTCGTAATGTCTATGGTTGTCAGGAACACTTGGAGACACTGTACTCCCGGTGTCTAGTAGTCTGGTTTCCCTGCGCTCAGGATAATGGTCAATGTGTGGAGGAAAGTCTTCTGGGGATTTCTATAGGGTTGAATAATTGTTGTGGTCAACTTTCTCCTGGTCTCTCTAACTCATGTCTGCCCAGCTCTATCCACTAACTGACTCCATTATTTTCATAGTCGCAAAACCACACCAACTCTGAGTACTACCATTTAAAAAAATCCTCATACTCTCTTTAAAAGTAATTAGATATACAAACACCTGAAAGGAAACCTGTCCTTAATATAAATAATAGTTATTAAGCACTTTCTATGTGTCACATAATGGACATATTCCCTCACCTCATTTTATCATCATGCTAACAACTTAATCAAACAAGCAGTGTGTTTAGCCTACTCATTTTACAGATTAGGGTACCAGGGCTTAAAGAACTTGATGGATTACCAACCATTACCTATTTTCTTTTGAAGAAAGGTCTTGCTGTCTAGTTTAGGTTGGTCTTGAGCTCACAAGGTAGTCCAGGATGACCTCAAACTCACCTAGATCCTCCCACCTCAGCCATTCAAGTGCTGAGATTATAGACGGGCACGACCATGCCTGGAAAATCAGTACCCATTTGAAGAGATGTAGCCACAATTTAAACCAGCATCCATTTAATAGTCAGCACCATGACAGAACATTGGTCCAAGATCAATTAATACTTCCTGAATTCAATGTTACAACACCAGGACACTGGAAGAAATACTTGGACATTTGCTAGATTCTTTATCTGGCTTCATTTAAAGTTATATAGGGAAAGTCAGAAGAGTGGAAAACATCTCCTGTTATCATTAATAAGAATTTAATAATTCCTGTTAGTAGTCACCAACTCATCTTTGTTAACTGGAAATATCTTCTCTTAATAATTTTTAACCTGCATTGTATGAGTTATCTTTATTCCAATTGGAAAAATTGAAAGATTATTTTTCTTTATGTGAAGGCTTTTATCCTTACACATTAAAATATCTGAAACGTTTTATATCATTATATATAATTCCATGGATTTATGAACTTTTAAAATGGTTCTTATAAATGGAGATGGAAAATTTTTTAAAGCAGGATTTTTTCTTTCCCCAAAGGAAAGGGCTTTATATCAATGGCATTACAAAAGTTTTAGTTTAAAGTGTATTTGACTGAGTTTAAACTAGGACATTGCTTCTGGTGCTATAACTGAAAGATATAGGAGAAACTAGTTTTTAAAAGTTTAAATGTCCTTCCAGGGGTATTTTTCTTTTTCTGGATAAGGCCCTCGTGTTATCAAAGAAAAACAGTCTCTCCTTCCTGGTAGTACAAATTAAACTCCCTTCTCTCATAATTACTTTTCTGTTTCCTATTCACTAAAATATGACTAGCAGTCTTTCTGAAAGAAACTAATCCCTGGGTACTCCACTGCTATTGTTGATTTTTCTGCTTCCTCACATGTTGAAATAGAATCTTTTTCTTTGGTTGGCTGACTCTTTTCAGAATAAGGATAGGTGAATGTCAAGAGGGGAAAAAGAGTTAGCAGATTTTATCTGTCACTGAGAAAAAATTTCAGATGGAATTTAGAGAGTATAGTTTTTTAATTAACTTTTTATAGTACAGTTAGAAGGACTTTGCAATGAAATGAAGGCTCTGATAAAAACCACACTATGTCAGAACTATTTTCAAATCCTTTTGCTTATAATCTCTGTCTCTTTTCACTCCTCTTCTACTTCAAATGAAAAACATCAGGTACAGGAGTCAGCAAATGTCTCCTGGCTTCTGTCTTCCTAATGTGCTTTCATCGAAAGGCAGAGAAACATATTATTAATTTAAAAAGCAAAATTTTCAAATTGCATTCAATAATTCCTGTTAACAGTCATAAGATTAATCATATTCTGAGAATAGACCTTTCAAATAATCCATGAAGAAGTATTTCTCATAATAGAAACAAAATGAGTTGTAGCTCTATATGAAACCACAGGACATCCACACTAAGGTGAGCACAGAGGATAAATAATTTATCCAACTACTAAGGTATAAAATAAGCTGCTAAAAACTTTCTAAGCAAAGTCTATTTTTCTTGCCTGAATGCATGTTTTGGGTTAGAAAGTTTCTTCACTATATAGTGAAGAATATTTTGTCTTAAACCTTACTCTGAAATAATTTTGTATTTCTTTTTCAAATGTTCATGCATTGTCATCTTATCAATCCAAACTTTTGTACATCTTTCTGATCAGAACGCACTTTTTAGAAGATAGTAGCCAATGAAATTACAGGGAATTTATTTTTCTAAGATAGTATTTATTCACTAGGGATGGTAATTTTTTCTGGAAGTTTTCATTATTTTATTAGATCATTTGAGTATAGATCTGCTCCTGAGTTATGAACTTCTAATTAGGAAACAAGAATACTTAGCTTGGTTTAATGAATTATATCAACATTTGGCATTTTGCACTTTTAATCCAGGAAAACAGGTAACAGCAAAAACAATCCTGATAGTTGCTTAATTCAATGCATGTTGCATAGTCACTTGGGATTCAACAAAGTTTTGACTAAAATTATGTGATAAGAAAGCATGATTCCAGATCTGGACAGCATAAAAGCAGAGTTCTAAAGATAGTTTCTTGGCCCATGTCACCACATACTCCCTGCGCAACTCACTCCGGCCCTGGGGAACACGTGCTCCCCTGGGACCTTGGCCCGTGCAGCCGTGCACTTCCTGTGCGACTCCAGCAGCCAGTGAGGAACTCCACGCTGCCCTGGGACCTTGGTCAGTGCCCAGCAGATGCCCAGAGCCAGGACACCTACTGGTCCCTCAGGGACACTCCCTACCTCCTGGACCTGATACTGCTATTGACCTTCAACTCCCACCTTTCTCCCAGAATCTTGGATTACAGCAGATTAATTGTACTAGCTTGAAGGAAGATTCAATAACTGCCTCACACAAACAGAAGATCTCAGCAGGCTCCAGTCAGTGTGGTGAATAGGCCCCTAAAATAGAGGTGTACAGTGGGTACATAGGGCCTGTAGTAAAGCTGCTTTTAACTAACTGTAAGACCGTGGTGAGTCTGACAATAGTATGGGTGACTCCTTCCTGCACACAGAGAACATCAGGCAGGGTGAGGAGTGTGCCAATAAGGACTCCCCCAACTTGGAGAAAATTAAAAGGGCTCATGAGACACACGGGCACACAACAGGGACACAGTGAGGCTCAGCCAACACAAACACTATAGACAGGGAGAGTTGGTGGCCTGGAATAACCTGAAGATAAAGTAATAGCAGGAACTAAAAGTTGACCTACATCAATGCTACTAGGCTTGTCGGCCCAGGAAGAATGTAGGACTCACCCAACAGGCCCTGCAGGGGGAAATCAGGTGACTGGCCCTCCTATTCATTGAGGGACCCAGCAACTGGACAAACATCACCTTACATTAGGACCTCAAGATACACACCACCAACAGTTGACACGAGTGGGACTGAAGGACCAAATATTATTTTGAAAGGGGAAAATGGCAAAACAAAAGAGAAAAATGCAGTCTCAAACATCTAGTCCACCAGGAGCAAGTACAGGAGACATTGAAATAGAGAACTTCAAAAGTAACACACTGGAAATCTCTGAAAAGATAGTGAGTGAAATAAAAAAAAATAATAATTCCATAAGGCTATAGAGGAAATCAAATTAGAAGTACTCTCCCATGTAAAGATAGAAATAACAACCTTAATAAAGGAGTTGCTGAGCATAGCTGAAGAAGAAATAGAGAAAAAGGTACAGGAGCATGAAAAACTGATTAAACCTTGAATGAACTATATAGAAAACAAGCAATTAAAACAATTAATGTCTCAAAGATACATCCAAGAAACAAAAAATTCTGTTCAAACCTGGCAAAACCATTTAAATGAAGCTGAGGATAGGATTTCAGATCTTGAGGATAGTATCACAATTAGCAATCATGAAAGGATAGCATGAAAGGATATTTTAAAAATAACAAAGCAGCATTAAATGATGATCCAGCAGCTTCAAGATGATGCCAAGAGTAACAATATAAGATTAATAGGCATCAGTGATGATGCAGTAGTCAATGCAAATACATAACTAAAATATTCACAGAAGTAATAGCAGAAAATTTCCCAAACATGGGGAAGAATCTAATATGCAGATAAGTGAGGCATAGAGAATGCCAAACAGCCACAACCAACATAAATCTACACTCAGACATATAATATTAAGATCACAGACATACGCATAAAAAGAGAATACTGAAAGCTGTTAGAGAAAAAAACACAGCTCAACTATCAAGGAAAGCCCATTAGAATCACAGCAAACTTTTCAGCACAAACTCTCAAGTTAAGATGAGCTTGGAGTGAGGTATTTCATGCCCTGAAAGAAAACAACTTTCAATCCAGACTGATGTACCCAACACAACTTTCATTCAAATTTAATGGAGAAAAAAGATGCTTCTAAGGCAAAGAACAGTTGAAGAAATTCATGTCCACTAAACCAACCCTAGAAAGAGTATTGAAAGACATACTAGATAAAGATAAAAATGACCATAATCTCCAGAACAACAACAGAAAGAAAACACCAGGTAGGACAAAGCAATTAAACAATGGGGAAAAACAGAAAGCAAACAATGGGAACGTAACTTGGCAAAGTCTAGCCAGTACATATCAGTGATATCCATAAATGAAAATGGCCTCAATTCACCTATCAAAAGAAATAGGCTAACAGAATGGATCAAGAAACAGGATCCCACAATATGCTGTATACAAGAAAGATATCTGACCCAAAAGGAAACACATATCTTAAAAGTTAAAGGATGGAAAACAGCATTCCATGCAATAAGAACCCAGAAAAAAGCAGGGGTAACTATCCTATTTGCAGACAACATGAATTTCAAACCCAAAAAGATCAAAAGAGATAAAGAAGATCACTACATACTCGTGAGTGGAAAAATTCAAGAGGAAGAACTAATAATTATAAATATATATGCACCAAATACAGGAGCACCCAACCCTATAAGACAAGTATTAATGGACATGAAAAACCAAATACACAAGAACACAATTATAACAGGGGACCTTATCGGCACATTGTCACAAAGAGATAGATCCACGAGACAGAAAGTCAGCAAAGAAATAACGGAACTGAATCATAGCTGTGAGTAATTGGACTTAGTAGATGTTTACAGAGTGTTCCACCCAACAACATCAGAATATACATTCTTCTCAGCTGTGCATGGGCCATTCTCCAAAATAGGCCATATATTATCCCATAAAACATTCTTATTTATTTCACTAATAAGGATAGTCTCAAGTTGTCACCACTTACCTATGAAGGCCTCAAGATCATCCTTTTTATAGCTGAGTAATATTCCATTGTATTAAAAAACATCTTATCTTTTTCATCCACTCTGCAGTTGATGGGCATCTTGGTTGTTTCCAAGATTTAGCTATCGCAAATTGTGCTGCTATGAACATGGGTGCACATATATCACTGTGATATGACCTTTTCAGTTTTTCTGGGAAAATACCCAGGAGGAGAATAGCTGGATTGAATGGAACTTCCAATCCAAGTCTTCTGAGAATTCTCCATTCTGATTTCCACAGTGGTTGCACCAGTCTGCACTCCCACCAACAGTGCAAATCACATTGTGTCTCTAGTGTAAAAAGTAATAAGAACTGTAGGACTAATAAAACCCAAAATGTGTAATTGCTATTATAAAAAAGAGAGGAAAAGAAAGTGCTCTAAAAGGTATAACTGCATGTATGTTCAAGTGTATAGGATTGATAACCATATTACTGGTTTTTGTTGGATCATTGATCAGAACTGTTTGCAGTCTCGCTGTTTGAATGTCTACTTTGTATGCTTTACCTTTGTAACTTGAACCACTATTTCTAAGCGGACAATATATAATTTATCAGCTAGTGATTTCTTACTATTTATTTTTTTGAAATTATGTATCATTTATACCCTTTTTCTGTTTTGTTTTCTTTAAATAAATTTTTTTAAAAAGATAGTTTCTTTAAAGTAGAGGTGAAACTTGCAAGTGCATGTCTAGCTGAATCATTCCTGTTAGCTGTCACATATAATGTTTATCTTACACAGTATCATGTTGTATCTCATGGCCTGATATTGACAGACTTAATTAAGCCTGACCATGGTGTGGGACCTTCATGGCATATCCAACCTCCTCTTCGTGTTCCAGCCCCTCCTTTGTGGATCGCGCCTTCAATATTTAAATTCAGATTTGACTCCGTCCTGTCTGCTGGGCGCTTTCCCTCTGGCCTGAGTCCTGCCCCCTCCAGCACCTCGCTGGCTTTCATCACAGCCAGTTGCCCTGGGCTGAGGGAAAGGAAACAATGACTCAGAAGCTCCTCACTCAGTTATACAAACTGCGATGTTTCGTATATTCATTAATCATGTGAAAAATTTTGTGATTTGAAAGTATTGACTTACCCTCTAACAACTTTTAATAAACTTTTTAATTTATTTTCAGAAAAAAAGAAAGAAAACACGAGTCCATAAAATTTATTTAAGACAAGTACTGGTATAGCTGAGGTGATTTCTCTGAATTCGCAGTCATTTGACAGGAGAGGTACTAGACTAGAAAGCATCCTTTGAATCAGATCTAAAGCAGAGTAAAATACTGTTTACTGGAAGGAAAAACAGATTAAAACCCAAAAATTATTGCAGGAGCCAAGTACCTCTACTCAGTGTTTCCCTGTCCTGCCCCAAACTCCCAGATTATTACTCTTCCCATACTGATCAGGCAAGTGATCAGGCGAGTGCTCAGCAGATCGCCCAGTGTGAATTCCTCT
This sequence comes from Cavia porcellus, assembly GCF_034190915.1. Classification (NCBI taxonomy): domain Eukaryota; kingdom Metazoa; phylum Chordata; class Mammalia; order Rodentia; family Caviidae; genus Cavia; species Cavia porcellus. The sequence continues at coordinate 72,795,872 of NW_026947494.1, read as the reverse complement.
GCGTGACAGAGATGGTGCTGGTGTTTGGTGGTGCTGGGCACATTCTCACGTCTTACCTCAGTGTGGCAGAAGTCTTCTGTAGGTCCCGACCCCATCAAGGCTGCCGTTTGGATTAGCAATGTACTGAAATTTTTTCGGGTTACTAGAATAATTGTTGGATTACAGTAGGTTACCAGTGGGTGACATGAAAATCTTTACATAATTTAAAATTCCAATTAGTCTGTTTAATTAAATTTAAAATGCAATTTTTTTCCAAAGTGGCAAATTGCATCCTTAAAAGTAAGGCATGTGGGGCTAAGTAAAATTTAACTTTTCCTTCTGCTAATTGTAAACAAGGAACATAAAGATTAGCTTTATCATCTTTCAAACTGTTACAACTGAGTTTAACCCTTTTGCTCACCATTGCTTTTGCCTGGTGCATTTGTGGATGTACCTAGAAAAAGAACAGAACAAACTGAGAAGTAGAGTTTAGAATATGGTTCACCTTCAGCAAAGTAAGTACAAAGGCAACAAATGAATAAGATTAGCTTCTAAATTTACACATTTACTTTTTACTACTATGTATTTCTAGTATATAATATTTTTATTTCTTGCATGGATTTGCCACATACATAATAGATCTTAATTATTTTTTTCAGCCTTTTCCTTTTCCTCCTTCCTATGTCCCTCTGTCTCTTGGTCCTCTTTCAATTTGAGAACCATCTATCTCCCTTCTTGTGACTTATCTTTTATTTACTTTCCCTTTATTTATAATTTTGTTTTCTCATATAATAGAAACTATATAATATTTAAGCGTGCATGTTTGATTTGTTCACTTAACATAATGGCTTCCATTTTTCTACTAAAATGACTCAGGTTTCTCCTTTTTATGGGTGAGTAGTATTCCACTGTGTGTGAGCACCACATTCCCTTTATTCACTCATCTCTTTGGTAGGTATATATGTCACTTTCAAGGTTTAGCTAATATGAGTCATTCTGCTGTAAACATGAATACACACAAGTCACTGTAATATGACGTCTTTAACACTTTCAGGAGATTCTTTAGTAGAAATAGCTGAGATAAATTTTTTTATTGTCCAACTGCTTCTCTGGCAAATTATTCCAACATGAAAATCCCATCTGTAGTTATGTTTTTAAATGGAAGCATGATGTACTCAGATCTTTGAGTGTCGGTTCATTTGAATCAGGAATGAAAGAAACCAGCAAGGCTCTTGTAAACAATATTTGGAGTGAAGACTCTTTATGTCCCTATATTGAAAAATATATCCTTGCTCTTGGAAATATCTGCCATAGACAGAGAGTAAGACAGTGGGCCAGTTAAATAGCTTATGTATTAAAATTATTTTAATTACCCAGAACTGCTTAGCTTCGCTGGGCACAACTACTTTTGGGTTAATTATACATTTATTGTATCATTTTGCTTGTGTGTGTGTGTGTGTGTGTGGGTGTGTGTGTGCATGTGTGTGTGTTTGCTGTTTGTCTTTTAAAGCACTTTGATCTAACATAAATTAATATTATGCCAATGTGTATAAAATATCAACACTGAAACTCTTGTACTTTATCATATATTCTGCTTTTATATATGCTGTAATTCTGATGATATACTGCTATTATTTTTTGTTTTAAACATTAAATTTCCTTTTATGATTTTTAAGAAAATACTTGTGTAGACTGGTGCAGCCACTGTGGAAATCAGTATGGGGATTCCTAAAAAAACTAGGATTGGAAATTCCATTTAGTCAAGCTATTCCTTTCTTGGATATTTTCCCAGAAAAACTGACAAGGTCATGTCACAGCGATATATGTGCAGCCATGTTTATAGCAGTACAATTTGTAATAGCTAAATGTTGGAAACAGTCAAAATGTCCATCAACCACAGAGTGGATGAAAAAGATGGGGTATTTTTATACAATGGAATATTATTCAGATATAAAAAGGTGATCTTGAGGCTTTTATAAGTAAATGGAGGTAATGAGACTATCCTCATAAGTGAAATAAATCAGACTCAGATTTGTAAATATCACATTGTCTCTCTAGTATAAAAAATAATAAGAAATGAAAGAGTAATAAGATCCAAATAAGATATTGTAATGTATTAGATAGTAAGATAGTAATAAAATATTGTAATATAAAAGGGAAAGAAAGTACTCTAAAGGAAAGAATAGCTTGTAGGCATACATATATAATCATACGTATGTTTAAGTGTGCAGGATAGATAACCATACTGCTAATTTTTTGTTAGTTCACCGAACAGGCTCGTTTGTGCTGTCATTGTTTGATTGCCCATTCATTTTCATGCTTTGATTTTGTAACTTTAACAACTCCATCTAAGATAACAACATGTAATTTATCAACGAGTGATTTCTTACTGTTTTTTTTTTGAAATTCTGTATTATTTCTACACTTTTTCTGTTTCGCTTTTTTCTCTAAATAAAAAAGAAAAGAAAACACTTGTGTAAATATTCATTCTTTTGAATAAATCTGAGCTTCCAGTTGGTATCATTTTTCTTCATACTAAAGAGATTGTTTTGACATTTTTGTAGAGCAAATATGCTACCAGTAAATTAATGTTCTAGCTATTTGGGAAACAAATATTTATTTCACCTTCAGTTTTGAATAATGATTTTGTGCATATGGGATCTTAAGGTGGCAGTTTTTCTCCAGTTCTTCAGCATTTTAAAGTTGTCCATCATATTCTTGACTGTGTTTTATTGATGAGAAATGTGTGATAATTTTTATTTTTGTACATTTATTTCAAATGTGTCCTTCCCCTGACCACTGTTTTCAAAGATTTTTTATTATTGATTTTCACTAAGGCTAGTATGATGTGATCAGTGTGTTAGTTATGACTTGATATTATTAACCAAATATGTAAATTGCCATTCAATATTTCTTTAAGTATGTGTCTGTCAATTAATATTTTTGGAACTCTAATTATATTGTTATTAAATGATCTGATTTTGTCCATGTATCATGGAAACTGTGTTTGTTTGTTTTCTAAGTTTTCTTCTCTATTCATCAGTTCAGAATATTTTGATTTTTTTTTTCTTTTTTAAGATACCAGGAATGGAACTGGATCGTACACTTGCCAGGCAGGCACTGCGCTGCTGAGCCACATCCCCAGCCCTATTTTGATGTCTTGTCTATAAAATTTATAAAATTTTTTCTATATTCAATGGTTAAACTCATTGTATGAAATTTGAACTATAATTTTCACCTTTCAATGTTCCATTTTATTCTTTTTATAGTTTTTATCTTTCCTCTTATTGTCTTCAAATGCCAATTTAACTTCTTAAAAATACGCAGTGGCTATTTTAAGTTTTCTAACTGCAAATTAAATGAACTCTTTTGTTTTTAAGCTTTGTTATTGACAGCTTTTTAAAGTTTTGTATTTTATTGGTACCTGCTTGTAGTACATGAAATTAGCATTTTTCTTAGGAATTAGGCACACAGACATAATGTGCCTCAGCTCTGCTAAGTCTCTGTTCCACCCCCCATTGCTCTCCCTCTGTCTCTAGATAGCTTTTCTCCATTTTCATTATTATTGTTATTAGTGTGGTTATGTTTAGTTTGTGTTTATGACATATAATATTTATGTTTAAAGGGCTGGGGATTTAGCTCTGTGGAGTAAGCGTCTCTCTGGCAAGCGTGAGGTCGTGAGTTCAGTCCTCAGTACAAAAAAAAAAAAAAAAGTTACGTTCATGGTGAGTATTTTGTATGCATACATGACACATTGTAAATCTTTCTGCTTTCCCTTAAATCTCTCTGCTTCCGCTCACCCTTGGGTGTTTTGACCTCTTCCCATTTGCAAAACATTTATCATTTCATGTTTTTCTGTCAGCCCTTTATTATGCTTTCTATTTGCACTTTGCATGACTCAAATGAGAGCTACCATATGGTGTTTAAGTTTCTGTAATGGATTTATTTCACTTAACATATTTTCCAGGTACTGTACATCCATTTTCCTACAACAGTCTCAAATTTGTTCTTCTACGTAGTTGAGTAGTATTGTATTGTGTATATATACCACACTTTCATTATCCATTTGTCTGTTGATGGACTAACAGGCTTGTTCCAGACGTTAGCTGTTATGAATTGTGCTGCTATAAACATTTCAGTGCACAGATCACTGTAATTATCATGTCTTTAATCTTTGAGGAAGATACCTAGAAGAGGAATGCCTGGATCAAATGGAATTTCTAATTTCAGTTCTTTGCAAACCATCTGTACTGATTTGCTTAATGATTGTACCATTTTACACTACCACCAACCATGTAGATTTGTTCCTTTTCACTGCGGCTGTGCCAGCATATACTAAGACTTGATTTGCTGATGATTTCCATTTTCTGATATAAAATAATATCTTAACATTATTTTAGTGGATTTCTCTAGTGGCCAGACAAGCTGAAGTTTTTCCTATGTTTCATTGGGACTGAATCTGCACTCCATCTGTATATCAGAGTCTAGAGTAAAGCTATTTTGACTATTTGGTTCTGCCTGTCCAGGAACAGGAGACATCACTTTTTAAAATCTATAATGAGTGTTAGATTTGGTTAAAGCCTTTTCTCTACCCATTGGTACGATCTTGTAGTTTTTGTCCTAGCTTCTGTTTATATGGTGTGCTATATTTTGACTTACCTATGTTGAACCATATTTGAAACTCTGCGATGAAACCTAATTAGTCATGATGTGTGATCCTTTTGACAATGCACTGCATTCTATTTGCCAGAATTTTATTGAGAACTTGTGTGTCTCTGGTCATTAAGGAGACTGTAGTTTCTGTTTTTAGTTAGGTCTCTGTCTGGTTTTGGGATCAGAGTGGTGCTTGTTTCCAGAAATGAGTTTGAAAGCTATATTTTTTTTCAAATTTATTGAAGAATTTGGGGAGTGTTGGTGATATAACATGTTTAAAGATTTTGTAGAATTCAGCAGTGAATCCATCACATTCTAGGCTTTGTTTGGTTGGTAGAGTTTTTCACTGTGTCCACATTTTAAATGCTCATTAATGGATTGTTGAAAATCTTTAAGTCTTCTTGGCTTAGTTTTGATAATTTGTATGAGTCTAGGAATCTGTCCAATTTTTTCAAGATTTTCTAATGTGTTTGAATATATAATTTTTCGTATAATTATTTTTTGGATGTTGATGGTGTCTGTTGTGATTCTGATTTTGTTTTCATTTTTAATTCCAATGATGTGACTTTTTTCTCTGTTTTTTGAAATTTGGCTAAGAGTAAATCTGTTTTGTTTATTCCTTCAAAGAACCAGATATTTGATTCACTCTTTGTATTGATTTTTCAGTCTCAATTTCACTAATTTCAGCTCTGATCTTTTGACTGCTCTCCTTAAATTTGTGATAGGCTTTGATTGCTGTTGTTTTTCAAGTATTTTGAGGTTCCATATTATGCTATACATTTGAGCTCACTGTTTTTCCAGTTTGAGCACTGATTGCCATAAGCTTCCTTCTTAAAGATCGCCTTCTGCCTACCCCCGTGTCTTCAAGATTTCTGACTACTTTGTCTTCCAGTAGATTTAGTGTTTCTGTTTTAATATTTAGATCTTTGATTCATTTTGACATTAGTTTAGTTCATGATGACAGAAATAGTTTGTGATATCATTATTTGTTTTATGACTAGATCTTGTAATCTGAACAACTAATTCTAAAATAACAATATGCAATATGTTAACTAGTGCTAATTTTCTACTTTTTTTGGAAATTTTGTATCATTTCTATCCTTTTATTTTTCTGTTTTGCCTTAAAAAAAAAAAGATTTTTGGTGCCCTGTGAGTTCCACTGTGTTGTATGGCATTGTCATTTGAGTCCAGAAATATTTTATTTCTTCCTTAAGTTCTTCTATGAGCCCTTGGGTGTTCAGGACTGTGGTATTTAGTTTTCCTGTATTTCTAAATTTTCTGTTGTTTATTCTGTGATTGATTTCAGTTTTGCTCCTCAAGGGTTTTTCCTGTCACTGAATCCTTTTTCCCTTTTCTTTCTTTCTTTCTTTTTCCTTTCTTCCTTTCTTCCTTTCTTTCTTTTTTCTTCCTTCCTTCCTTCCTTTCTGTCTATTGTTTATCTATTTGTCTATCTTGATGCATCCATTCCATCTAGATTTGGGGTTAGCTGGCTTTTTTTACTTCTATCTAGGGTATTCTTGACTCTTTTCTGGAATGTTGGTTTCATATTCAAAAATTTCCTGAGGTTATTTTTTTTTTTTTTTTGTAAATGTCCTTATTTCTCTAATTGCTTTGAAAAAAAGTTTTGTTAGATGTGTTAATTAGGTTCTTCCAGGTTCTTCTTTTAAAGTTTGTATTGAGATGTTTACTGCACTTCTGGTGGGTTTATCTGTAGTGTGATATTTTGCTTTTCTGTAAGACTTTCAAATTTTTGTTTTTTTTATTGAATGTCTGGAATTTTAAGTTATCATAGTCATGAGGTGCTTCTTTTATTCATCATGGTTGGTGTTGCAAAAGCCTTCGTTACTGTATGTTGGACTCTTTCCTCATGAATGGAAGAATTTCCTTAATTATTTTTGTAAACAGATTTTAATCCCTCTGTGCTATTTTTCAATTTCTTTCTTATTCCAATTAGCCTTTGTTCTTCTTAATGTCATCTATGGGCTCCTGTATAATTTTTTCTTGTTTTCTTACTGTTTTTTTAAGGCTTCTCTGTGTAATTCTTTATAATTTCTCACTTTGTGTTCTAGTTCAGAAACCTTGCCTCCACATTGGTTATTTCTGAAATTTATGAAATATATACAATTTTTTATATATGGTATTTTTTTCATGATACTTTTTCATGGAAAGTGAATCTTTGTCAAATTTGTCATTCATATTTTTCCCCTAAATTCACATCGGTCATTATTTATGATAATTACATAAAATGTTGGACCATGTCTTCTTTGAATTCACCAGTTTCCTTTAACTCTTCTTTAATCCATAAAGCTATGGTGCCTGGAACTTGCATTGGTGATCCCTAATTCTGCCTTGGGAAATTTGGAAGAGTTGAGGGCATTTTGTTGTGCATATCTATGGAGAACTTTTTACTTTGGCTCTTTGGTGCTAAGAGTTTAGGTCAAATAAGGTGAGGAGAGGTTGTAAGTGATATAAAGAACTTTGTTTAAATAGTTCCTTGCAGTGATATGTTTTCAGCTTTATTTGTTCAGGGATAGTATTTACGCTCTTCAACCCTTTAATTGCAGTGCTGTGGGACTATTCTTTGAAAGAATTAGTTTTGGCTCTTACAGCATCAACAGATCAAATCTGCATATGCCAGACACAAGTTGAACTTACATTTCACCCTTTATCACTACTCTTTACAATTTACACTCGATTGTGTGAGCAGTTATTCAGGAGAAGTAGAGGGAGGAGATGGGAAGGGAGGCCTGGGGGTAGAGGGGTGAAGTCAGAAGTGTAGAATGAGAAACAAATTACATATGCAGGCCAGTTCTATTGGAGATCTTTTACTTGGACTGAAAAGTTAGCGCTGAGTGTTTAATAAGATGTATGTGGGAGCGGGGATGGGGTATAAGAGGAGGGCGTATTCTCTGGGATGGAGAAAAGGGAAGAGGTTGTTAAAACTTCTTGATACATTTTTGCGGATTAGAGGAAAAGAGGCAGGGGAAGGGGGGGTAGGTTAGATGAGTAAGAAAGAGCAAAAGGAGTACATTGGAGTGGAATGAAGATTAATACAGTGAAATTAGGGGAGACTGAGCAAGAGAAGAATACAGTAATAAAGGACTAAAACCTTCAAAGGACCAATTTTAAATTGGGGAAATGAGAAAAAAGAAAGAAAATGTAGCATTGCTATAGAGATTTGCGAGGAAGAAACAGTAGGAAGACACAAGAGGGACTGAGATAAATGCCAGTTGAATCCAAGAAAAAACTCCGGCAGGAACTCAGATCGAAGAGTCCAATAAAGTCTGTACAAGCGATTCTCCTGTAAGGGCTGTGACCAAAAGTCTGAGAGGTCACTTCTTGCCCTAGCTGCACCTGAGGCAGTCGTGTCCACCTCCTCCTTCATTCCTAGCACTCAAAACCCAAGCTAACCCAGTCTGCAGAACTCTCCCCTGCAGAGACCAGGCGGCATCTGCTGGTGTCTAGGGCTTAGCCTGGCCCTTCTCCTCCTCTCAGGTGTGAGGACGGAGTCAGTCAGTGGGCAGGGCGATTCCCAGGCGAGGTCCCTGGGAATTGGCGGGCACATTTGCAGGGCGACAGGGACGCTGTCAAGCAGGCAGGTGCCCTCGTGCCCTGGTGGTGGCCCGCAGAGCTCAGCGGGCAGCTGTGTACACCAGCATGGGTTCTCTGCATTTGCTGACAAATGTAGGTCCAGCTGGGGGTGGCTAACAGCCCAGGGGTCCACAGACTCAGCAGAGGGGTGGGGGAGTGTGGGCAGGTCCTGTTCGCTTGTTTGGCCTCTCTTAGGCCTGAGCGCTGATGTGAAGGTTGCAAGACTGCAGCATCCCCAGGGTTTGGAGGAGGGCTGATGGGAAAAAGAGCTGGGGGGTGCAGAGTCTGATCTAGAGGTCCAGGCTTGTTCCTCCCCCAGCGATCTGAAATGCTCTCACAGGTGGCCACTGGAGTGGTGCTGAGAACTGTGGGGACACGGCTTCCCCTGGTCAGTGCTCCAGATGTTTGGTTTCATCTACGTGCTTCATCTTTCCCAATAATTTTCTGTTTCAGAGTGGAAGCTTCTCACCTAATACGGAGTACCTGTGGCTGCCGTGCATCCTGTCTGAGCACCTGTGAGGAGGATCCTCCTCTATTCTGCCACGTGGGGTCTCTCAGTGACAGCTCCTCTGTTCTATGCTTCTCACATTTTTTGTATCTTTACATATAGATACAATATTTTTTATGAGACAAAGACTCCCTGCATTGCTCAGGGTGGCCTTGACGCACGAGGTAGCCCAGGCTGTCCTCAAACTCCTGCTAACTTTTTGCCTCAGCCTCTTCAGCGCTGGAATTACAGATGTGGGACTCATAGTAGACACATTTCTGAATGTTTTAAATCTTACATACATGATTGCCAGGTTTAAGGTTTTTTTCTTTGTTATTTTTTCCTTGAAATAGTGTCATAATTTTTTCCCATGGAAACTTAATTTACATGCCAAATTTTTAATATTTTGAAAATCAGTAAACTTTCTTGGGCAAATCTGAATAGATTTTAATCTAGCTCAAGTTCAGTCTTTCTATATGTCTCTTCTAGGGTCCCTATACAATGTTGCAGCTATTCAGTGATGTCTTCTGTCTTCTAGACTGAGCTCCAACGGCTCCCAGCCTTGTGCTGGCCCTAGTGGTTGTTTCTTTCATAGATGTAATGTAGGAATTATTTCCTTGGCAGTTGACAAGGACTCTTTCCTTGACCTAGCTCTAGGAAACCTCTTATTCAAGACTCTGATTCTGGGCTCTCTGTCACATTCCATCACATTTCAGCAAGAAACCCACTGGTCAGAACCAAACCTTAATATATGACCAAGTTTCCCATCCCTCCCTTGATACCTAATCACCCGGTCTGCCTTCTGCAAGATTTTGTTTATTTTGTTTTCTACTGACTACAACTTGACTGATTTAACACCAATTGCTTCATCGTGGCTGGAAACAGAAATTCAACCTTTTAAAATTTCCATCATTTTACAAAACTTCTGCCCTCAGCAGAACATGGTGTAAGCTTCACTGAGACAGAGACTGCTCTTACTGTTATATTCCTGGTTTATAAAGTGTTCGACATACAAACTTCCTCAAGAATAGAAGTCCTTGGCAAACTTGTGTAATGAATTAGTGATGAGGAGTCTAATCTAGAGGCAGCTGGGTGAACATGAAAGGAATTTCAGTGAGCCGCACAGCTAGGTGCCTATGTCTTGCAAACTGCGAGAAGAATGGAAGAGTAGCTCCTGTCTCCCGCCCAGCTGGGGAGCTTTTCTGGCCAAGGCACAGTTTCTGTTCTGCTTCTCTATCTTTATAGGATTTTTCACTAAGCATCAAGCCTTTAGCTACATAGTGATAAGAAAAGCGATTCTTTACCTGACACCTATAGAGAATATACTTTGGGCTATTGACAATATTTATTTCTGTTATGAATAAGGAAAGCAAAGTTAACCTCCTTAAAACTAAAACTAAAACTTCAATCCAGCTGCTTCTCTTCAAAGACATCATATTACAGTCATACACTGTACTCATGTTGATAGCAGCACAATTCATAATAGCTAAATCTTAGAAGTGACTTACCTCCACAAGAGTGAATAAGGAAAATGTGGTATTCACATACACAATGGAGCAGGACTGTGCCATACAGGAGTGTAAGCTTAAGTCATTTATAAGAAAATGGATGCACCTTGCAACTATAATAGTTAGTGAAATAAATCAGGTATGCAAGCTTAAATACCACATGGTTTCTCTTATATGAGAAACCCACAATATAAATGAACTGCATAATAAAAGATAGGAGAATAAAAATTCTGCAAATGGAAAGAGGAACATAAGATAAAGGAAGGGGAGAGGGTGCTCAGGAAAAGGGTGTGAAAAAACTGAGAGTTTTTATATATATACCAACTTATAAGGAACACAATTATTGCATATTACAAATATGTAGCAATGAAAAATGTTTTAAAAAGAAAACCAAATGGATGGATATAGCTCATAAGATATTAAGATTTTAAACAGCTTTAGAATCATAGGTGGAAATCATTACATGTAGAGATTATAAATCAGTAATCAGTGAAGACTTATTAGTCATAAAATAAGCTCAAGGAAGAAAAACAAAATGAAGCAATCCAAGAGGACCTGAGTTTTATTGGTTTCCTGTTTTGGACTTGTTAACAAACAATTCTCAGCTCTTCTTAACTTCCTAATAGCCTGTCCCTCATATTCACTGGGTAGAATGCTCTTACGTGGGTGACTGTAGTCTGTAGACGAGCCTGGAAAGAGACTTTTCAGTTCCTGAAGTCTCTGTCAAGAAGCAAGCAAAGAAAGGGGCTTGAAAGTGTATGTGAGAACCTGTGACAGAGTCTCCCTTATGTATGACTTTTAGATTTGAGGCTCAAATTTACTATCAACATAATACGTCCCTTCCTCTGTGAAGTTTTGGAAGGATAACATAGTTGCTTCCTGTAACATGTCTTACAACGTGTCTGATATGGGGAAGTTACTCAGGCGTGAGTTTTACCTACTAGTTTTGCCTCATTTGATTCTATCTTTTCAGCAGAAAAAAGTAAGTGCCTCCTGTTTTTCCCAAATCTGGGTTCCTAATGACAATGAAGAAGGCCTTTCGCAATCTAGCTTCAGTCTATTTTTCCTCACGTGTCTGTTTCAGTCTGATCCACAGGTCAGCGTGCCAGCATCTGAATGGGAGCAGTGCTGAGACTCCTCTGTGTCTGCCAGGTTACTTTTTCACCAGGCATTGTCCAGCACGGGGTCACACCAGCCTCCACCCTTCCCATCCCTCCTCCAGCTTTTCTGCTCTCTGTTCTCCCTATTATCCGGGCATCACTTTATTTTTACATTCCTTTTTAGTTATTGCTGTTTTGTGAATTTACTTTTTAATTTTTAAACTATTATGTATTTACATATATATATATGTAAATACATATATGGCACAAGTGACATTGCCTGGGCATGTGTGCATAGTGAAACAGTTAAATCAAGCTAGTGAGTATATGTTATTCCACACGTTTTTCATTGTTTTCCCAGATCGATGTGTTATTAAAGCACAATCTGAAATGTTTTTAGGTTAGTGTCACCACTGACCAGTTTCATTAGGACCCCAGAACACTTAGGGGTTCAGATCTTCACACTGAGTATTGCAGAACTGAGGAGTGGCTTCAAAATTGCCTATATGTCTTTCTCAAGCACACAATATCTCTATGCTTTAGAGTCACTCTGAATAAATGTTGTCAGACTAGAAAAAGCTGTTTTCTCTAGAAGGATCCTTTCAGATTGATAGAGTTTTGACCTAAAATACCCTTCAGTCACAGCCTTCCCTTCTCTGAAGTGTGATACTTCAATTGTTCCAACAGGAGATGGATCCCAGGGGCACACAGCATCAGGATGTCAGTGCTGAAAATAAATTCAGTTAGAAGCTTCTTGCTTTTGTTTGGAGGCACAGAGTTAGCATAGGCTGTTATCTATAAAAATTAGCACAAACCTTTATGTGGGAAGGAAAGTCACTGTGTCAGTATTTACTGGAAAACTGGTGTGTGTGTTTCATCTATAATTAAAGGGAAATGGGAGAGAAACACTGCTGTTTTGAATCACAGGTAAACATTTAAAAATTAAAATTCCTCAGTAGCTCTTCTATAAACGGAAAGCCTACACATAAGTAATGAGTTGCTATATACTCGGGGATTATGCTTTAGAATTAAAGGCAAATTCTGTTCCTCATAATAAAACTATGCTATTTAACCAGGTTGGAAACTTCTCTTTAATATTAACAAAGACTCTTCTGTCCAATAGAATTAGGCTCATCAAGAAAGACATAGCTATCGTTTATGAGGAAAATCTTAGTCTAAGGATTTTGCATTTGCAAAAGGACATAACTTGGCTAAAAATGTTCTTTAAAAGATAGATCATGAATTAGCTAAAAGGTTTGGTAAACATCCTCTATTTTAGTTATATTTTAAAAGCACTCATATGCTTTAAACAACAAATAAACATTTAAAAATATTTAAATATATTGATTTTCAAAAATGTACAATGAGCTTATAAAGGATTTCACTGTGATAGGAAACATCAGGTTTTTTTTGTTTTGTTTGTTTTTTTTTTAGGTAAAGTCTCAGAACATTTCCAGAATTCTATGATATTTATACTGAGCATATTCCCTTTCATATTCTGGGATTCATCAATCTCCAAAAAAAATTATCTAAAATGTCCTCCAAAAGTCTCAAGTGGATGGACATTGGTTGGACCAAGGGACATGGTAATCGTCAGTGGATTCCTCCCATTTGTGAGTTTCAGTAACTGAACACGCTCCTGGAGGCACAGCCCCATAGGCAGTGGATAGCTGTAGAAATGAACTGGAACTGTGTGTTCTTACCTCCAAATACTCCTTTCTTTCTCTGTTTCTTGGTTATCATGGTTTCCTCCACCGAACTCTCTGCAATCTTATTTTACTTGGAATGATGTAACCATGGACTGAACGTGTGAGCCGAGATGAACCTTTCTTCTTTTAAGTTGGGGATGCTAGAAATTCTGCCCCGGTGATGGGATGGTGACTAACACATAGGGGCGTTGTTATTTCCATTTGATCTAACAATAAAGGGCATATTTATAAATAATATTAATGATTTCTTGGAGCATTACAAGTTCATATAAACAATAATACAGGAGAGGAAAAAAGAGTAGCCAGGAATAAACGCTTTTTTTAATTTGAATGCACAGAGAATATTTTAAGTGGATACACTGAATATTGAAAAGCTAAGTATTTACAAATTTTAGGAACTAACAATTCCTAATTTGTACGTTTTTGAAAAGATTCAATTTAATGGATAATTTTAAGAGCATTAAAATCTGAATTTTAAACAAGATTATAAGCAACAGAATTTTTTAAGGGAAAATAATGGTATAGATTTTATAATTATGTGTAACTAAGCTCCAGGTTCATCTCAGTTCTGAATAGTCTGCATTCAGTCCAATTTTGCTGTTAAAATAAAAAAGTAGTTAAAATGTGGACTCCCCTGCCCCACTGACTACATTGTTAATCTAAAGGAATAAAAAAAAATAGAAAAGGAGAAATGAACAAAGGAGGAAAGGAAGGAAGGAAGGAAGGAAGGAAGGAAGGAAGGAAGGAAGGAAGGAAGGAAGGAAGGAAGGAGGGAGGGAGGGAGGGAGGGAGAGGGAGGGAGAGAGACAGGAGAGGGATAATGAAGGAAGGAAATAGGAAGAGAAAGCAGGGCTGGGGAGGAAAAATGTAGGAAGAGAACAGAATGGAGAGCAGAGAGACAAAAAGAAAGGGAGGAAAAGAATATGATTTGTCTATTTACACAGACCAAGGAAGTTTTCTTCCCCAGTGCTGATGAGTGCCAATTTAAAATACTGCTTTTAGATGATCTACAGTAGAGGTAGCTAGGCTGTATTAGATCATTTTGTAGATTTTGGTGTTGAATGTTCTATTCACATTGTTTTTAGACAATATTTAGTTATTAACAATAAGATTGTTAATAATTATTATTTTACAAAATAATTGCGTTCCTTCACCTCTCCTCCTACTTCTTCCCTCTCCCTCTCTCGTTTTCTCCCAGTGGTAGCTATTTCAATGGTATGTGAAAATCAAATACGTCAGGCAAGTTGGAGAAGTAAAGGCAGGCTGGTGACAAAGGATATTAAAACACCTTGGAAAGAAAATGGGGCTGCTTATAAATTCCTCTATCATCCGGCATCTTAGAGAGTCTGGCATCTGATTTTATAAAACAAATTGCTGTATCTTGCTTTTCAAATCCACCCTAATCAGAGATACAGAAAAAGAAGTCATGTTCCAGGTTGTGCGGTTTATATTTGTTAAAGAAACTGAGAATAGTTCCACTAAATGAATGACTTTATTCCAGATTATCTGAATAATCTGGAATTCTTTTATCTATACTCAGTAAATGAAAATACCAGACTAATGAACAGAATCTGAGAAGTTATGAACTGAAATTGACAGTACCCCTGTTTATTTTCACACACAATTTAAGGTGATCTGATTCTCAAATGCAAGGATAAACTCCTCAATCCTGACCTTCTCCCTCCATGACTCAAGCTTTCAATATATTCATCAAATGATTTATAGGCTGGAGAACATGTGTGTGCAAGAAACTAAGACCTTTGTATTTACATCATCTTGGAAATAACCTTCTGAAAAATAATCAAGTTTAGACACTCCTATCTGCCAGGCAAAGGGGAAAGTACTTGATTCTCGTAGGAACACAGAAGCACCCTGCCACCTCAGGATTTAAGAGGACAAGAAATAGCAATGAACCCAGTGCTCCCCCTGAGCCTGGCCTAAAAGTTTGGAAAGACCACGTTTCTCTGCTGCCTGTCTCTATTTTCAACTGTAGACCTGAGGAATGGGTCGAGCTGGCTTCTTCTTTCTCACTCTGCTCTCTGATCCTTGCCCATCCACGGAGAGACCTCCTCTGCCCAGACCATGTACAAGAACCGGCAAAAAGTGTGGGCATTCACAGTGTGCCACCCTGGAATGTGGAGGCAGGGTAAGGCCTGCCAAGGCAGGACGGCCATCTTAGATAATGAAGAGGCTCATTCCCACATGTCCTCAAAGACTGATGACTTGGCAGTCCTTCCTGATACACTCCACTTATTTTCTGATGAGTGTCAGAACAAGCTCAGGATAGATATTTTTTAAATTAATGTTCACTTAACCCATGATCAGGAACTCAGTCTCTGGAGTCAGAGCTTTTGATGTAGTTAGGGTCTGCTGGAGGAAAGTGAACCAAGGGCTGAAAGCGATGCGAGAGCCATATCTGGATCAAGAAAGAGTCCAAATAGAGAAGTAAATATAACTTTGTTCCTGTGAAGGCCAGGAGGTCCAAAGATGGGGGAGTTGATGCTCAGTTGCTTCCAGTTTCTCTGTGAGGTGAGGACAAGGTTATCTTTTAAAAGAGGTGAGGCAGTCATGTTTGTAGAGGGCATGGGGTTATGGTGAATGGCTTGTAAGGCAACAGGAAAATTCATGCAAAAAATACTGAGCTCAGCCAAGAGCTCAACCGAGTTCTTCAAGCCAAGGCTATGGCACTTTTCTTCTGCAGCATTCACAAGCCTAGGGTGGTAGCTGGAGAATTCAGAGAAGATGTGAACAGACAACAGAGTGAGGATTTGGGGAAGGCAGGAAATGTGCATGGACTAGAGGATGGATAGGGGAAAAAGAACCATGCAGATGTAAGTTGCTGTGCCAATAAATAGGAAGAAGAAAAGGTAAAAGACAGTTAAGATGGTAATGAGAAAACACAGAGTTTGAGCTGTAATAGCCATCGGGGACACCATTAGCCCAGGGTGATTAGCAGGTCTCCCACTGGCTGTTAGGCTTAGTGAGGGCCAAACCCAGCAGCTGTGTCCCCAAAATCCTCCCAAGCATCTTTCTTGCTGTGGACAGGAAAGCCAGAGACCCATAGGAATACTGAGGATGTTATCCAGTGATGAGTGCACTGCAATGTGAAAAATAAGAGACGGAGCCATTTGGGAAGTGAAACGCATTTGGGGCCCATGACTCGAAAAGTGGTGTGTGAGAATGTTACGCCTTTGTGGCTGTACACGTGACTTTGGATGTCTCTCCTGGACACTGAGCTAACTGCCTGAAAACATGTCAAACATCTCGCTGTGAAGAGCATCTACCACACAGGACACACACGACTCTTTTTGACCATGCTAAAATGATGCTCTCACCCACTAGAATTTGCTTGAAATTTTTATAGGAACTACTACATATTTTTAAGTTTTTTTTTTTTTAACCAGGGTTTTTTTAAAAAGAATTTTAATCAAGGTGACAATGTTAGGTGGAGTGGACTCATAATAATATACTCATATTCTTAGTATGAAATCTATTTCTTGGTGCATCCAAGACACATTTAAGGGTAGAGAATTCCAGACTGTTCTTATAAAACACCTTGTTAGTGGATTTAACCTTGTAATAAAAGTTAGTAGGCCTTTTAATTCAGAAGAAATCAAAACCACAGGCAATGTGCACCATAAGGCTATTGGTCCTTTTTATTTTCTTCTATGCACCTTTTCCCCTTCCTTTCCTTTTTTAAAACTTTTATTAGTACACAGAGATTTTTACTTTTGCAGCACGTAATGATTATATTCATTATGGGAACTATTTTAGGTATATACCATGTTTCACATTTCTTCTACGTGTCTTGAAAGTAGTTGATATTTTTATCTAATTGGTTTTATGAAAGGTGATATATACAGAATATTTTTTCCATCAAACATGGAACACTTTCTGTGTATAAGGAATTGTACTAAGGGACATTGGAGAAAGCAATTATATATACTAATTTGCTTCTGCTTTGAGTAGAACAAGGGCTTAAAAAACAAAGTGTGTGCATGCAATTATGTAACAAGCCAGAGTACAATGAAAGATTTATGAATGTGATAAAACGAAATTGTCCTTCCTGACTTAGAAGATCATATTCACAGGAATTAGCATAACACTCTCATGTGAGACTGATGACATTACAAATGATACACAATTCTGCAGTGAATTAATTTGCTACTCTATGTCAAAAGCGAGAGAAGTGTTTTACTATCTGATACTATTCTGTGGTCAAGTATGAGGCCCAGGTCCTGGTAGAATGGATTTTAGAAAAAAAAAACTGATCAAAACAAAACAAAACAAACAAACAAAAACCAGAGTGAGGTCAAGAGGAAACCTTCTTCAGGACAGATGCTCTCCACAGTCCTTCAGACCATGGAGGGAGGCTAGGCACCTGGGTAATGAGACGCTATTGGGATGCTCATGTGACATGCTCTGGCACTGTCTGGAAAACCTTTCAGTGTTGCTATGTGGTGCTATGCTCTGTGTTATACCCTTAAACTTAACATGTTATGTTTCAATTAGACAACTCAGTGTTCGGACGGTCATTTTGCACGTACAGCTTCAATGACATTGCCTTCCCACACCAAGCTTTCCTCATTCTTTGTCATGATTAATGTCTGCATCTTATTTCCCAAAGTTGCACTGTCTCTTGTATTTTAAATTCCCATGTTGTAGTCACTGACTATAATCATCTGTACTTTTCTGGGCCTTGGCTTTCCTTGTCTATAGCAGTAGATGCTAGACTAGACCTTGAAAACCTATTCAAAAGTTTGAGAGTAAGATTCAGAAAGAAAACAAAATGAGATCTCTGTGGCACTGGTATTGGCCAGACGGATTGAGAATATTCCCCGAGAGAGGCAGGATGCTGAGAGCCAGCAGCGGCAGAGGCAGATGAGTCTGGAGGGCAGGTCGCAGCCCAGCAAAGGCGCTGTGTGCAGACTTCTGAGACCTGCATCATGTGACAACTGACTTACGCACTGTGCCTGGGATATGACGGAAACAACATTTTATTTTTATTCTCTGCTGAAATCCAAGAAACTAATAAAAAGATGTTCTATAAATATGTTTTATTTGTAAAATATGTCTTTCATTATCTCACCAAGTGGTAACTTCTGAGTGTTATGGGATGCTAAGGGAGGGCAGCTAAATCCGGCATGGTGTGGGCCCTAGGAATACAATTACGAAAAAGTAACGTTTTCAGAACAACTGAAAGAAAATGCCGTAGGCATTATGTTTGGGTGATGGCCTTAAGGGTAATTTCTCTATTTTTGATATTTTGTAACATTTTTATGGCAATTAAACCTTTACAATGAATATCATAAAATGGAAAAGTGCTTTTCCTGAAGATATAAACAAGTTATTTTAAAACAAGTTATTTTTTAGCACAAGAGAATTTACCATCTGCATTTAAGCCAGATAGACTGTAGACTTTTTGAGCTACTTAACCTTGTCTAGAGATTGAACAACCTGTGTCAGACAATTCCAGCTCTCCCTCATGAGAATCCTGGCTGTCTGTGATGGTTTAACCAATATGTATTAATCAACTTTCCATCTTTGCAATGAAATACCTGAGAAAAACAATGTAAGGAAGAAAAATGTATTTTGTTTTAGTCCATGATCATCTGGGTCCATTGATCTTATGGCTGTAGTGAGGCAGAAACATCATGGAGAAAACACGGGGCGGGGAGGGGGTGAAAGCTATTCATCTCACCTCTGTCAGGAAGCAGAGAACTCAGGAGGAAGGGCCCGTGGCAAAGGTCATTTTCCCTTCTCCCCGCCCTCCCACTCTCCTCACCTGGGCCCCATCCCTAGTAGCCCTTTTATCTATGAGTTCGTTACTCCGTTGAGAACAATGACTTCATGGTCTGATCACTTCCCAAAAGTCCATCCGCTGGACTTTGGGGCACACTGTAGCTGTAAATCAATAATAACCACCAGGTAGAGACAGGCTAACCATTAGACTAGGGTAGACTCCACAGAGGAAGGATTTTATCTGTGCCTTGGAGGAGAAGGGAATACCAGCACTCAGAAGATGAAGGAGGAGAAAACTACAATAAATCTAAATAACAGTCCTCTACCTCAGCAGAGGTACGGTGCATCCAGTTTCCTTGTCAATCTGTACTGAGGCAGGAGCAGATAAAACTGGGGAGCCAGTAGAACCAGATAAAATGTACTGGCCTGCAGTGGTGAGTGATGCAGTCAATTTCCTTGAAAGGGAATCCCTATGTCCTGAGCCAAGTAACTTGTAGACTTTCTAAGGAGTTCCCCCAGGACTTCTTGGTTGATCTTATTTTGGTGAATGGTCATTGGTCATCAAGGTCTCTTTCTAGAAAAAAGAGACATTTTTGGTTGCTTGCCTTACTGAATGTGACCTTCTGTATCTTCCATTTTCAAATAATTTCAGAAATTCCACAAATAAACCACAGGAGCTGAAAAATGTTTGTATTGAGTAGGTAATTCCACTCAAGTGTTTGAATCTCCTGAGTAGCTCAGAAAGAAACATTTGAAGGGGGCAGCAGAGAAAAATAATAAATTAAGATAAGACTATAATGTTTTGGCAATGCACAAACATAGCAATCCAGTTTTAAAATGTGAATTAGCATGTGATTTAAAACTTGATCTAAAAATTATTTAACACTAGAAGGAAAATTTATTAAATTTAGAATCAAGTTCTGTTAAATTTAGAGGGAGGCAAATTGTACGTAAGACAAGATGGAGCAGAGGATACAGTTAAGATTCACAGGGCATTGCAAGGTCCGCCTTTCTTAAGCAAATTAAGTAGATAATCCTATACACACTGAAGTACTGAAGTTTTAGACAAAGAAAGCAGAGGGAAGGGCAAGAATGCTTATTTACTTATATGTATTTTTAAAATGAATATTTAGAGGCTGGGGATTTAGCTCAGTGGCGTAAGCACCTGCCTTGCAAGCAGGTGGTCGTGAGTTCAATCCCCGGTACCGATAAAAATGAAAAAGAAAAAAAAAAAAAATAGTTAGAGTACAGGGATATAGCTCAATGACATAATACCAGCCTGGTAAACACAAGATCCTGAGTTGGATTTCCAATACCAAAAATAAATAAATAAATAAAAGAATATTTAGTTTTGACCAAATCTTCCTGATATTCTTGTGAATTAAGCTATTTAATTTTAGAGCAATATTTGTATCTTACAAAATTCACACATTAATAGAATGTTACTGTTCAATCATTTTAACCTAATGGTATATTGGAAAAATACCCTGCATTAGAATGACAATTTGTAATTATCATTTGGGGCTTTGGATGTTTTCTGGGATGAACTTGAAGCATTTGTTTATTTTGAAACATCATGTTTGTACAGTTTTTCTGCTGGAACTAAAATCATCCCGACAGATGATCTTGTTGCCGCTTTAATGAGGGGATTTAATTGCTTCACCAACCTTGGCAGGCCACTGAAAGTCTGACATTTCCTTTTCCACGTCTTTGTCTTGCTCACTTGGAAGTCTTAAATAATTAATCTCAAATAATGAAGATGGAGTGGGGACTTGACTTGTCATGCAAAGCAGTCATCATTTACTGAGACTCCTCCTTTTTCTTTTTATGGCCTTCCTTCCCCATATCTTATCCTTACGGCTTACGTCTGGATGTCCACCCAAAGCCTCGCGTGGCGACAGGAGGAACTTTATAGGAGGTGGCTGGGTCTGGAGTGTGAAGCTGGGATCAAAGGTGTATGATTACTAAATTAATCCACTGATTGGTTTGGCATAGTTCTGGGTAGGATTAAGTTCTGGACGTGAGTGCTACACCCTAAGGCTGGGCAGAGGGTATAAGAAAGATGGACAGGGAGCAGGTTGTTGTTTGCCTCTTGCTTGTGGCTTTCTCCCTTCTGCCTGCTCTGCTTTGCCCTTGACTGTGTCCTCTGTGATGCTGTTTTGCCACCCACCCCGCTAGCTGACTATGGACTGAAACATCAATGAACTGGGAAACAAACACATTTTTCTTGCTTTAACTTTGGTGTCGGCTGTTTTGTCCCGGCCATAAGAAATTTAACTAAGACATTTACCCTTGTCCTTACTTCTGCCTCTATTGAACATAAAATATACCATGTTTTTCATTACTTGCTTCCTGCCCTTCGTTGCCTTAAAATTTAGGTAGAGAAACCTGCAGGTAAATGCACCACTACAATAAAATGCAAATAAATGTGACCATAGCAGGGTACTAACAATGCATTATGTGAGCAAATCTGTGAGTGAGTATTCTGGAAAAGCTACCAGGGGATGGCACTTGAACTGAGAACTGAAGACTGAGAACTTGACAGGTACTTGGGTAAGAAAGGACATCTGGGACTCTTTCTTCAGGATTGTTTACACACATTCCTAATCCATTTGAGCAATGCACTACATATGCCCAAGGTATTATATTCTGGACCAAGCGTTGTTCACATTCTTTTCTCAACATTTATTTTTCCCTGTTTTTGTAAAAAAAATTATATTCTAACCTAAGGCGACTCTTGTACAGTATAATTGGCAATGAATCACCAAGTTTCCCAATGAAATTTCCCAAAGTCATATTGATTGTATGTGCATTAATAACAGAAAGCTAATTTTGGGGGCTGGGGATTTAGCTCAGCAGCACAAGCGCCTGCCTTGTGAGCAGACAGTTGTGAGTTCGATCCCTGGTTCCAATAAAAAAAGAAAAAGACAAAAAAAAATTAAAAAAAAAGAAAGCTAATTTTTACATAAAAATAATGACTTTTTTACATTTTCCTCCAACCAAAGTTTCCAGAGACATATCAGGCTTGTCAATATGTCTGCAAAAGTGCACCAGTGTGAGCTAATTGTAGACCATTGTTTTCACAAAAGTATACACAATTTTACCACTCGGTGACCTAGAAAAATCTTTGGACATGCTTCCCATTTCAATACTGTAAAATTATCTTGTAACATCAAATTTCTCAGTAAGTCTGTTTTCTATAAAAAGATGAAATTTAACTATGGGTAAAAGAACTTCCTTGAAGTCACAGGAAAATTTGGTTACTATTTGATAAAATGCTACACTTGTAATCTCTTAAAACCACTCTTTAATAGATTTCATATATTGAAATTATAATTTTTTGACGTTAGATTGACCAAAGGAGAGAGCTGATGCAGTTAGAAACATACCTGCCTTTTTGACATTAGTGGTTATCACAAAAGGAACTGCTGTAAGTCATTTTAAAGAGCTGCAAATTTATTGAGATTTATTCCATGCTAAGCTTGGGACTCAGTGTTTTTCATATGTTATTTTACTTGATCCTAATAGAAGCTTATGAGATGTATAATATTGTTTTATAGATTTTTAAAAACCCTGAGATTAAGATAAATTACGTGTTTAAGGTCAAAACTAAGATTAGCCAATACTGCAGTTTAAACTGAACAGGCCTGACCTTTAAACCCTTCACTGCTGAGAACTGTGTTCTTGCAATTCACCAGAAGCCATTTTTATCAGCTACAGTTCACTGGAGGAACAGATTTTACATAAAATATATATGTGATATACAAGGGATTTGCCAGGTAGGCTCGCGAAGGCCACCTGAAGAGTGAGGAGTGGAAGGATGGAAGTCTGAAGGTGCTGGAGGGTCTGGGATCCAGTTAAAGACTGAAGGCCTGACACTGGATGCTGAGCGGGGTGTGAACTCAGGTGTTAAAGATAAAGGGCCTGCACTGGAAGGCTGAAGCACCTAGAGACACCTCTAAAGGCAGCAGCGGAGACTGATGCTCCTCCTCGCAAAAGCCAGACTTCCATCTTTCTTCCTTTTGTATTCCAGCAAGACTTTAAGCTTCTTGGAAGGTGCCTCGCATTTTCAGGCGAGTCCTCCCTTTTCAGTGAGTGCATCAGAACTGTGCTGAACTAACCCTCTAGGCGTTTCTTGCTCAAGTTGACACCACAACTATCACACTCTTGTGAGCAGCGTCTGCTGATTTGTGAAGAATAATTAAATAATGAGAACAAAATCAGAGGATATATAAGACGACATGGAGACACACAAAGCTTCATCATCTTTTCTTGTCACATACCCTACTTTTCAGCAGTACATCACTGGGTGCAGTTATCCTTGGGTGCAGTCTGTCGTGCCATTTCCTAAAATAAGTATGCTCAGAGGTTGAGAATGTTTGCATTGTAATTATACATTTATATTGTCAGTCACAAGCTAGAGAATGAAATCACATCTTATGAACCTCAGTGCCTTCTGTGAGCTCACAGCACAATGATGATCACATAAGGGAACCATGAGTACTTCCAGCCTAACAGAAACACTCGGTTATTAAGAGAGTCATAATGTTAATAATCATAATGTTGTGTGGCATTCTCACGACTATTACATGGATAAGTTTTAAAAGTGTTTTACTGCCTTAATTTAAACAAATATTCTTACATGTTTACACTTAATGTCATTTTAAGTTTGGGCTAAACGGAGTGAACTAGGGAAACTGAGAAAGAGTACATTGCTGTAATCGCATTATTTTATGGACAGGCTAAGTTACTCATGTGTTTAAAAAGCAAACAGCTTTCTATGCGATTTTTCACTGAAAGTGAAATCCAATCTCTTTAGAACATCCTGTAGACCTTTCCACTTAAATGAGCATGTTGGAGAATATTTGCTTTCAAATGCTGAATGTTCTATAGAACCACACGATCACTATAGCATTAAAAACACTCCAACAATATTAAAGCTTGAGAAACCAGAAAGGCCACGGTTAAATTGAAATGTCAGCTAGTAACCTAGAGCACAAGACAAATTAAAAATGTGTAGTCTAGCTTTAAGCCACAGTCTGCCTTAGTGTGCATCGCCTGTATGTAGGTTGGGGATTGAAGTAAGAGATTCCATCACTGAAGCACACGGCAGATGCCCGTGGCATCCTTGGTGCCCCACTCCACGATTCTCAGCCTCTGTTCCTCATTTGTAAAATGAAGAAATTGAACTAAGCCTGAATTAGTCTTAAGAGTTGATCAAGTTCCAGTAATTAATTCCTAAACCAGAAAACTTGCATTCAATACCTAACACTGTCATCTAGGAATCTATGGAATATGAGAAATATACTTCTGATCTCTCTCCTAGTTCCTGATAAAAAAAAAAACTCCTAGATTCTTGGAATTTCTTTTGTGCTAATGGGATGATTTTTTGTGTGTACCTGGATATTTCCAAGATGGGCAATAGCTGCCAGAAAGATGAAATTGATTAGAAACTTCTTTCAGCCCCTGCTTCCCAGCTTCTAGAGAGTGAGATGGGGAAGGGAATGCCTGGAGATTGATTGAGTTAATACCCACCCATCATTTTCACATGGAGAAATCTCCATGAAAAGTCTTAGATGATGAGGTTCATAGAGAGCTTCTGGGTTGATAATAGAGTACATCCAAGGTGCCAGAGAGAGGTGCACCCGAATACCATGGATCGGAAGCACTTGTGTTGGGGTCGTTCTGGACTTGACCCTACTTATTGCTTTATCAGAATCCTTTTAATGTATTTTCTAATAAGTGAATAAAAGTTTAGAGATTTCCCGATTTCTGTGAGCTATTGTAGCAAATTATCAAAATGGAAAAACAGGTAAAAGGGAACTTCATCTAGCTTGTCACTCAAATGTTCCAGTGATCTGGGGTTTGTGACTGACAAAGTGGGACACGATTATCCTTTAGGATCTGATGCTACTTTTAGATAGTTACCATTAGAATTTAATTAGGTTGTAGGGCACTCTGGTGTTATTTAGAGAGTTAGGGAAATGGTTGTTGTTGTGAGGGAAATATTCCACACATCTGAAGTCAGAAGCATCCTGTGGGTGGAAACAGACTCTAATAGAACCTAACATACGTCACCATGGACTTATCTCTGAATTTATGTGCATGCTAACCTAAAGCAAGAAGCTTTCAGGAAAGCAAAGAGAACCTGCAAGTTATTCCCAGTGCTGTTGAATAAGACAAATACAACTGGGCCAGAGATATAGTTCAGTAGCTCAGCACCAGCCTGGCCAACACAAGGTCCTGAGCTCTACTCCCAGGGGGCACACGCGCGCGCGCGCGCGCGCGCGCGCGCACACACACCCACACACACCCAACAAAGACAAATACTGTCACTGCCTTTCTGCAAATAGAAACACACATAAGTAAAGAAATGAAATTTCCACTAGTTGCTGTCAAGGGAAACTACTTTGGGTGAGGGTACAAGGAGATGCTTCACTTAAGAGCTAATACTTTAGTAAATCATGTGAAGGAATGAATCAAAGGCAATGCAAACATGTGTTAAAATCTTGTAAGTGGCCATGAGTGTTTGAAAAAACCAAGGCAGGGGCTGGGGATTTAGCTTAGTGGCATAAGCACCTGCCTTGCAAGCAGGCGGTTGTGAGTTCGATCCCTAGTACTGATAAAAAAAAAATGAAAAAGAAAAAAAAAATACCAAGGCAGTGTGAGATGAGTACAGTGGTTAGGGCCACAGGTAGACAGGCTGGACTGGAGAGAGAGACACGGTCTGACTGGAAAGGACCCTCTCAGCCACATCAAGGACCACTGATGCTACTCTATATGCTATGGGAGGATGCTAGTGAGTTCTAAGCTTGTACTCACATGATCAAAGCCAAATTTAAAAACAAGTGCAGAGGGCATCTACATCCGCCTCTCCATTCTGGCTGTGCTCGGAGAACTGTGGACTTTCCAGCAAGCAGGCAGGTGTACACTATCCCTGGAGCCCAGCCTATTTGGGATTCTCACACTGTCTGGGCGCAGAGAAAGGGCTGGGCGGATCTGGGGTGCCTGCATCTTCCTCCCCAGGTGTCTGGAGGACTGTGGATTTCTCAGCAAGCAGGCAAGCATCACCAGTTCCAGAGGCCCACAGCCTGCGGTAAGTGCCCAGTGCACTCTGCCCCAAGCCCAGACAGTTCGGGACCTTCGAGCTGGGTGCAGTGTAGTGGCTAAGTGGGCCCCAGGCACCTACATAGACCTCCCCATTCCAGCTGTGCTTGAAGAACTGTGGAGTTTCCAGCAAACAGGTGGACGCACAGTGTCCTTAGAGCCCAGCTTGTCTGGAACTACGGAGTTCTAAACAGGCAGAAGTTGGCCACTGGTTCTAGAGGCCCAGCGGCCTAGGAGAAGTGGGTGCCAGAGTCACAGGAGCTGCGAACATAGAAGTGGATTTCCAACAGACACTGGGGAAGCTTTCGAATAACACTTGAAACACAAAATATAGGAAAATGACAAAATGAAAGACCAAATTACAACCTCAAACCTCCAACCCATCTCAAGAAACCCTAGTAGCAATATATATAGAAGAAAAGATATGCTATACACCTCAAATATCGGACATAATAGCTACTGAAATAAACAAGCAACTCCAGGAAGCTTTAAAAGAATTCAAACTTGAAATAATCTCCCAGGTAAAAGAAGAAATGATAAAAGAAATGAAAGAGATTCTCAATATATCTAAAGAAAACACAGTTAAAAAATTGGAGGAACTAAACAAAAAGATTCTTAGAAACATATGAAGTACCAAAGCTAGATCAAGAGGATGTAAAACTGCTGAATAACCCAATCTCTATTAATGAAATAGAAAATGTAATTAAGTCCTTACCTACAAAGAAGAGCCCATGCCCAGATGGATTCACTGCAGAATTCTACAAGAAATACAAAGATGACCTAATGCTGATACTCCTCAAACTATTCAATGAAATTGAAAGGGAAGCAATCTTTTCTAAGTCATACCTGGAAACAAATGTTACTCTAGTACCAAAACCTGAGAAAGACCCAACTAAAAAAGAGAACTATAGACCGATCTCCCTAATGAACACAGATGCAAAAATCCTCAATAAAATATTAGCAAATAGGATGCAGCAAATCATCAAGAAGATTATACACCATGACAAGTGGGATTCATCCCAGGCATGCAGGGATGGTTCAACATACGTAAATCAATAAATGTAATCCACCATATCAATAAAGCCAAAGTAAGAATCACATGATCACTTCTATATGAGCAGAAAAAGCCTTCGATAAGGTCCAACATTCATTCATGATAAGAACTTTACAGAAAATTGGAATAGATGCTCTTTAACTCAATATAATAAAGGCCATTTATGACAAACCAACAGCCAGCATCATACTAAATGGCCAAAAATTGAAAGCCTTTACTTTATAATCAGGCACAAGACAAAGATGTCCTTTATCACCACTCCTATTTAATATAGTATTGGAAGTACTAGCCAGAGCAATTAGACAAGAGAGAGAAATAAAAGGGGTAAAGATAGGAAAAAAAGAAGTTAAATTGTCATTGTTTGCAGATGACATGATACTCTACATAGAATACCCCCTAAACTCCATTGAAAGACTCTTAAATATAATAAACAAATTCAGTAATGTAGCTGGATACAAAATCAATACTCAGAAATCAATAGCATTCCTATACACTAACAACAAAATCACAGAGAGGGAAATAAGAGAAACTACACTCTTCATACTAGCAAGCAAAAAAAAAAATGAAATATTTAGGAATTACTCTTACAAAAGAAGTGAAAGACCTATACAGGGAAAATTATAATACACTGAAAAAAGAAATTGTAGATGATCTCAGAAAATGGAAAGACATCCCTTGCTCATGGATAGGAAGAACAAACATTGTGAAAATGGCCATTCTCCCAAAACTGTCATACAGATTCAATGCAATCCCAATAAAAATACCAACAATATACCTTATAAATCTAGAGAAATCACTCCTAAAATTCATCTGGAACCAGAAGAGACCTAGAATAGCAAAGGCAATTCTAAGCAGCAAAGACAAGATAGGAGGCATCACAATCCCTGACTTGAAGTTATACTACAAAACAACAGTAGTAAAATCAATATGATACTGGAATCAAAACAGAGACAAAGATCAATGGAATAGATTAGAAGATACAACCACAACTACAAACACACTCAACCACCTTATCTTTGATAAAGGAGCCAAGCAGGTTCACTGGAAGAATCACAGTCTCTTTAATAAATGGTGTTGGAAAAACTGGCTCTCCATTTGCCGAAAACTAAAGCCAGACCCATGCCTATCACCATGTACTAAATTAAAATCTAAATGGATCAAAGATCTGAATATTAAAACAGAAACACTAAATCTATTGGAAGACAAATTAGGTAGAAACCTTGAAGAATAGGGGTAGGTAGAGAATTCATTAACAGGACTCAAATCGCACAGGAAATACTTCCTAGAATCAATAACTGGGACTACCTCTTATTAAAAAGTTTTTGCATGTCAAAAGAAATTTCCAGCATAGTGAAAAGAAAACCCACAAACTGGGAAAAGATCTTAGTGAACTCCCCCTCAGACAAGGGACTTTTGTCTAAAACATATAAAGAATTAAAAAAAACTCAGACCCCCAAAGTTCAAAGATCCAGTTCAAAAATGGACATCTGAGATGAATATGCACTTCTTAGATGAAGAAATACAAATGGCAAATAAATACATAAAAAAATGTTCATCATCATTGGTCATTAGAGAAATGCAAATTAAAACCACACTGAGATTCCATCTCACTCCTGAAAGAATGCCCAGGATCAAGAAAACCACCAACAACAAATGCTGGAGAGGCTGTGGGGAAAAAGGAACTGCACTCTTGGTGGGAGTGTAGACTGGTACAACCTTTGTGGAGGTCAGTCTGGAGATTTCTCAAAAAGCTGGGATTGGAAGTCCCATTTGTTCCAGCTATTCCACTTCTAGGCATATTCCCAGAAGAACTGAAAGCATCATACCACAGTGGTATATGTGCACCTATGTTTATAGCAGCACAATTTGTAATCGCCAGATCTTGGAAACAACCCAAGTGTCCATCAACTGAGGAAGGGATAAAAAAGTTGTGGTATTTCTATACAATGGAGTATTACTCAGCTATAAAGAAGGATCACATTGAGATATTTATCAATAAATTGGCGCAGCTTGAGACCATACTCATAAGTGAAATAAATCAATCTCTCATGTGTGAATACCAAATAGTTTCCCTAATGTAATGATTCAAATACATAAAAGTATGTGGTAATCATGATTCCCCATTATGTGACCTTGAAGCCTTATTAAGTTTTCACTTATTAATTGGAATGGCTTTATTTTAGGCTACTTGATATGGAAATATTTGAAGCTATAGTATATTAAGTTATATTCAAATATTTCAAGGAAAAAGACACTATGGTAACTACTATTAAGTCGGGTTATTTGGTGGTGAAGCACTAGGTTGTTGAAACAGTCATACTTTGACCTGTATTGTTATGTTGTTATGTCCTCTTTTATCTCAATCTCTCCCTTATTCATAAAAAATTATTTAGTTATTTTTATGATTTTTTAAATAAGGGGAAAAATTTAAAAAGCAGGATATATTATAGTAACTTTTTGATTTGCTATTAACTTGATTTGAAGTCCTGTAATACTCTCACTATCTTGTTTTGACTGATTAGACTTTGTTTCATTCTGTGTAATAGTATCAAGTTTGAGGGTATAGGCAACTACTTTGAAGGCAATAAGATTCACTAAGATGCCCATTCTGGTTTGACTATTATCTCCTTTGGAAGTCCTGTAATGTTTACAATGTTTAGGTTTTATTGGTCTTGTTCTGTACTGTTTTGTTCAACTTTATAATACCTAATGAGATAGACAGTTCTTTTTAAGGAAGCAAGAGGCAATATGGTAACCATTGTTGATAACCTTGTACTCTGTTTTTACATCATGTGCTATGTCTATCCTTGGTTTTGACTGGCAGCTTTTTTTTGCCATATTTGACTTTATTCTCTTCCAAAAAAAAAGTAATAAGAACTAAGGAGTAATAAAACCCAAAATGTGTAAATTTTGTTGTAAAAAAGAGAGGGGAAAAATGCTCTAAAGGATACAACTGCAAGTATGTTTAGGGGTGTTAAATAGCTGACCATATTAATGTTTTTGGTTGGATCATTGAACACAACTGTTTGCAGTCTCACTGTTTGAATGTCCACTTTGTATGCTTTGATACTGTGACTTGAGCAACTATTTCTAAGATGATAATGTGTAATCTATTAACTGGTGATTTCTTACTGATTTTTTTTTTTTTTTGTAGTTCTGTATTACTTGTATCCTTACACCGCTTTGTTTTGTTTTGTTTTTCCTCTTTTTCCTTTTAAATAAAGTTTTTAAAAAAAACAAGTGCAGAACTCTGTTAGAGGCAAGAGGAAGACTGAGGACAAAAGTATGTACGACACAGACTTTAGGAAAATGATTTGAAAAAGTGCATTGGCACAAAATAAATTAAATTGAAAATACTTGATGTGAACTAGTGATAGTAATGGTTGCACTTTTAGTAAAAACATATTTTTCTGAAATTATCTATAAAATACCATTTGTTCATATTTTAGTTGCATAGAGCATTCTTTTAATCATGAAAAAAAGAAAATGTAATTTATAAATGGCATATATTTTTAAAATAATTTTTTTATCTAAGAAAACAAAGTGATATATTTAAGATAAGTAGGAAAAATGAAAGTAGGCAAAAACAAAAGAAAAACATTAAAAGTAGAGCAGTTAATTCTAATAAAATAATCAAAAGACATAATGAAGTTCTGCAAGTAATGTTAAATCGCCAGTTTATTCTGCTAAATATCTATATATTTATGGAATCACTTGACCAAATATGTAAGGTTTTTGCTTATCCTTCAAGGACTGATAGGGCTTTAAAAATACATTTAAAAATTTACTGTTGGATAGATAATAAGACCTATAATTTTATCCGTATGTCATCAAGGAAAATGTTAATACAGTATCTTATGTGGTAGTTATATGACTGTTTATTGCAGAATTCTATTTTCAAAATGTGTTACAAAAACTATGAGAAAATTGCATATTGAGTAATTATCACATTTCTCTACAAAATACAGTAGAAATTATCTTTATTTTCACTAAACATTTGTGTCTCAGGCACATTTAGCATCTATTAAGCTTAATAATAGTTATAATCAAAATTTGTCCAATATAATCATGCATCTCTTAATGAAGAAATGTGTTCTTAATAAGAAGTGTGTTATTTGGTGATTTCATTGTTGTTAAGATATCCTAGAGTGTACTTACCTAAACCTAAGTGGTGAAGTCCAGGTGATTCACAACTAGATTACTATAGTATGGATGGTAATTGTTGACTGAAACAAAATTATGTGATGCTAACACAAAGTAAACCCAAAGAGAATTGGCAGCTCCAGAGAGAAGTAATGGTGAGGTCAGCAGTGTTAGTCTCAAGAAAAGTCCTCAGTTGTAAATTGCAAAAGCACCATCAAGTTTTTACTCTGAAAGTAACACTTTCTGCATGAAAGGCTCTATTTGTAGAAGAAATCTAATGCAACACCCACCGTATTTGAGAGCAATTTGGAAATGGGCTACTGGTTTAAGACTGAGCTACAGAACAACTTCAGAGTTTCTAGGGTACCCTATCACAGTGACTGAGTGGGAGATGGTTCCAGGAGACAGTCAAGAAAAGGGGTGGGATTGATTGATACCCTCTGAAAATTTTAAACTCATGTCAGAAATGTCAGGGTAGCCATATTTCAGATTGATGAAGAAGGAAGTTCTTTCCATGACAAAGAGCACCTTAAGAAACTTACAGCCAACAAATGAGCACTCTTGAAAATTCTCATGGATATTCTAGAAAGACACCATGAAGACCAAGACGGCAAAAATTCAGTGTAACTAATAAATCAGGAAGGGTAAGCAGTTAGGCAGAAAAAGGTATCAGCTGCAGGAAAGTGATGTAATAACAGGAATAGGACAACACATTTCAGTGATAAATGAATGGGCTCAATTCAAATGAATGGACTCAGTTCACCAATCAAAAGACACAGACAGCAGCTCTTAAAAAACAAAACAAAATGAAACAAAATACCTCAATGGCATAGTGTATTAAAGAAACACATCGGAAGCCGGGCGTGGTGGCCTGTAATCCCAACACTTGGGAGGCTGAGGCAGGAGGATCATTGTGAGTTTGAGACCAGCCTAGGCTACAAAGTGAGCTCAAGGCCAGCTTGAACTGAATAGAAAGACCCTGTCTCAAAAAAGACAAAAAAAAAAAAAAAAAAAAAAAAAAAAAAAAAAAAAAAAAAAAAAAAAAAAAAAACCACCATAGGCTAAAAATCAAAGGATCTAAGTCAACATTGCATTTAAGAGAAGCCTCAAAATAAGAGGTAGAAGGTATCTTAGGTATCTTAATTTTTAACAAAGTGGATTTAAGCCAAAAATGATTGCAAGAAGAAAAGAAATTCACTGCATATTGGTTGAGACAACAATTCCACAGGAAAATATATAAATTATAAATATATATACACCACACACTGTGACATCCAGCTTCATAAAATAAACACCACTGGGTATAAAAGTCAGACAAACATCAACACAATTATAGTGGGGCACTTCAGTACTTCAGTATCACAAATACAGATCAACAAGACAAGAAACAAAACAAAACAAAGAAATATCAAAGTTCAACCATACCTTTGAAAAATTGAACTTAA
Organism: Cavia porcellus; assembly: GCF_034190915.1. NCBI lineage: Eukaryota > Metazoa > Chordata > Mammalia > Rodentia > Caviidae > Cavia > Cavia porcellus. The sequence continues at coordinate 72,763,354 of NW_026947494.1, read as the reverse complement.
TAGACGTCTACAAAATATGTCACCCAACACAACAGAACATATACTCCTCTCAACACCGCATGGAACTTTCTCTAAAATAGACCACATATTGGCCCATAAAATATGATTAAATAAATGTCAAAGAATCAAAATTAGCCCATGCATACTATTAGACCATAGTATAGTGAAAGTAGAAATTAATGGTAAAAGAAACCACAGAATTATCCAAACACGTGGCAGTTAAGCAATATGAGTAATCTATCAGTCATAGAAGAAATCAAGAAAAAAATTAGATGACTACTAGAAACAAACTGTAAGGCCAGTACAACATACCAGAATGTATGAATACAATTAAAGCAATCTTAAAATGGAAATTTATAGTTGTGAAGCCCACATGCTATGGTCTGTGTCTAGGTGCCCTCCCAGCCTCATGCAGTTACAGACGCGGCTGAATCTGGTGTTTGTGATTGGTTTGTTGTCTAGCACTGGGATTAGCCATATGAGTGCACCTTCCCAGAGGTGGAGCCAGCCTACAGGGTAAGGGCGGAAGACGGCATGTTTTCCTTTTCTGCACTGTTTGCTCTTGCTGTCTGCACTGGCCGTGAACAGCTACCCCTTGGTCATGCCACCCTCCTTTGGAGCCAACCGAGTATGGACTAAAATCTCCAAACTGTAACATAAATGAACCTTCCCTTGCTTCAACTTGGGCATCAGGTATTTTGTCTCAACAATGAGAGAAAGTAACCAAGACACCACGTGAGAAATAAAAGAACAACTCCAGATAAATAACCTAGTAATATACCTTAAGGTTCTAAATGATTTAGAACAATACCAATTCAAAGCCACAACAAGGAATGAAATTATAAAAGTCATAACAGAAATTAATGAAATTGAGATTAAAAAATACTAGTGATCAAGGAATCAAACTGCTGATTTTTGAAAGAATAAACAAAAAGACCCACAAAGCCCATTTATCAAAAAGAAAAAATGGCAAGAAAAGACCAATATCAATATAATTATAGATGGAAAAGGCAAAATCAGAATGGAATCCACTAAAATCCAGTGTCACTAACTACTTCAAAAACTATAATTTAATTGGAGAATCTAGAAAAAAATGGGAAAAAGATATACATTTGTATATATACACATGATAGTTAAGATGATTGTACTAGTAGTTTTATTAGTTGTTGGAACAAACAACATTTGTAGGATTGGATCAATTTTGAATGTCTATATCTGGTAATCTGGGTGACTCTGAAGATAACTACACAAAGTGACAACTTTTGTCATGTTCCTACCACCTTGTTTTGAAATCCTATATTGTTATTATTTTGAGTTTTTTGTTGTTGTTATTTATTTTTCTCTTTTGTTTCTTGTTTCTCTCATGTTTTGTTTTTATTTCTAATATGGAAAGGGTATGTATACATGTATAGGTTTATACATGCCTAGAATTTCTCCTAAAGAGTTTACAAGAATTGATTTTATTATGTGTCATGGTGAATAACTATTTTGAAGAAAACAAGACATTATAGTAGTCATTGCTGATTTCTTATCATCTTGTTTTGAATTCCTAAAATGCTTTTATTTCTTGATTTGATTGGTTTTAGTCTGTTTTATTATTTTATTTCAATATGTGTATGGACAGTTATTTTGAAGAAAACAGGAGACATTATGGTAGCCACTGTTGATTGCCTGTTGTCTTGTTTTGAAGCCCTGTGTTGAATGCATTGTTCTGTTCTGATTTCTTTGTTCTGTTACATTTTGTTTTGTTTTATTCTCTTTAAAATAAAAGAAAAAAGGAAAAAAAATTGGATAGATTCCAAGATACACAGGAATTACCAAAACTGAACAAAGATATAAAAGGACAGAAAAATCCAATGATAGTCAATGAAATTGAGACGGTAATAAAAATGTCAACTAAGAAATGCCTGGATTTACTGCTAAATTCTGTAAGAACTTCAGAGGAGATCTAAAGCCAATCCTCTAAATTCTTTAATGAAATTGAAAGGGGAGGAGTACTGCCATGCTGATTCCTGGAAGCTAGAATTTCCTTGGTTCCAAACCAGACAGGGACACAATTTAAAAAAGAAACTATTTCCCAATATCTTTAATGAACACATATGCAAAAGTCCTCAGGATCCTGGCAAGCAGAATGTAACAATTTACTTAAAAGATTGTATACCAGCCAAAATAGGCTTCATCCTAAGGATGAAAGGATAGTTCAACATAAAATTAATATTATACACCATATAAATAGAAACAAGGAAAAAAAGTCATATGATCCTCAGAGTGGATGCAGAAAAAGCCTTTGGCATAGTTCAATATCATAATAAAGACCTTGATAAAAATAGAAATAGGGGGACTTTTTCTCAGCCTGATAACCTCTATTTATAACATACTTACTACCAACATCATATTAAATGGGAGAAAAACTGCTAACTTCCCCTCTAAAATCAGGAACAAGATAAGGATTCCACTCAAATCACTCTTTTTCAATACAGTGTTCATAATATTGGTTAGACTCAACAGACAAGAGAAAGAAATGAAAGGAAATACATAGGAAAAGAAAACAAAGTATCCCTATTCCCAGGTGGCATGATACTTAATAGAAAAGATCAAAATATTACATTGAAACATTCCTAGAACTCATAAACAAAGTCATCAAAGTAGAAAGATACAAGATCAACATTCAAGAATCAATAGTGTTTCTATGCACCAATACAAACCCAGTGAAGAAATAAATTAGAAAGACAATAATCTTCACAATACCTTCAAGAAAAATATACTTAGAAAATAAGCTAACGAAAGAAATGAGAGACTTTTTATAATAAAAACTTTAGTACTCTGAAAAAGGAGACTGCAGAGGTCATTCTAAATTGATTCAATGTTCCTTAATTCCAGGATGGGCAGAACCAATATTGTCAAACTTGCCATTGTTCTAAAACTGATATGTAGATTTAACTCAGTCTCATGCACATTACCCACAGCATTCTTTACAGAACTAGAGGAAATCATCCTAAATTTCATATAGAACCAGAAAAGACCCCAAATAACAAAAGCAATATCAGACAACGAGGATAAAGCAGGAAGAGTTTACGTTATAGTGCAAAGCTACCATAATGAAAACAGCATGGTACTGGCATAAAAACAGATATGTGAATCAATGGAACAGAACAGAGGATATAAAATCAAACCTAGGTGCATTCAGCCATTCAACCTCGGAGGAAAGATGCCCTTTTTAGTAAATCTCTGAAAAACCTGGCTGTACATAGGTGGTAAGCTGAATCTAGAACTATATATATATGTACTAAATTAAAATCAAAATGGGTCAAAGATCTAAATGTTAAAAAGAAAATAATCTTCTGGGAGATTTAACAGGTAAAAGAAGTTGAAGTTACAGGCCCAGGAAAGTTCTTTCTATACAGAACCCCAATTGTACAAGAAATAAAAAGAAGAATTAGCAATTGGAATTACATCAAATTAAAAATCTTCCACATAGCAAAGGAAACAACCAATGGAATACAAAAACAACTTACAGAATGGGAAAAAAATTGTCAACTACTCGTTGGACAGAGAACTATTATCTAAAACATATAAAGAACTAAAAATATTGTATGTCCAAAATAAGAAAGTGTAAATAGGCAACTGAAATGAACAGACACTTCTCAGAAGAACAAATGGTTAAAAATACATGAAAGAAAGTTAATATCTCTTGCCACTTGCAAAATGCAAATTAAAAACACTGAAATTTGCATCCAGAAAATCTAGTCCCATTTTATGAAAATTAGCCCCAAAGTAAAACTAATGAAAGAGGCAAAAAGATTCAGAACTATACAGAGTACAATTTATTGTGGGACTCAAAGTGTAAGTTACATTTCCCATATTTTCTCACTATTTGCCTTTCTGTTGGACAAGTCCCTAGACTCCTATTGGCCTGAGCCAAATAAGTTTCATGACCTGTGAAGATTGCTTCCAAGAGAAGAAACTTTCAGGAAATGCACTCACGTATCAGCATTTCTTGATGTTTTCAGTGAGAAATACACACTTCTTCCTCTTTTGGCAGTATTTACGCTCTCCAGAGTCTCTCTGCTGCTCCTCAGGCATAGGTTTGCTATTTTATAAATGGCATTATGCAAAAAGACAAAGCTGAAAAATTCCTTTGTGGGCTGCCTATATGCCATGATCTCCTTAAGAGAAATGTTTACAAGAATGAAGTTTCCGCCCTTTAAGATTGTTTAATAGATGACATTATGATCAACAGTTGCTTCAACCCTGCCAAGAGTGAATCATGTGTTATTCTTCCTTTTCAGTGTGTCCTTTCTGGTGAGTGAAATCTGACTTGGGCAATGCTGTAGGGTGTAAGGATGGGGAAAATGAAATAAATTGCTGATAATTATGACAGTTGACAGGTAAGTAATTTGACATATGCTAACTGTTCAGAATGGTTATTTGAAAACTAGAAATAATAAATGGTTCATTGCTTATGAAATAGATCTTCTGGGCATAGCTAATCTTTGTTTTCTCGTTGTTCCTTCTGTATTTATATGGATCTTTCAGAAAATGAGGTTTATAGATGGGTTGCTTGCTCACATTTTTAGCAAATTCTCAGGCGCCAAAGACAGAAAGTCTAATGGCATAATTCAGCCTATTGCAGAGCTTTGTAAGAAAGAATTCGGTTGAAAATGTGGCCCTTTAGATCATTCTTTAAGGCATATGGCAGGTGCCTCTAGTGCATTTAAAGGCTGTCTTTCATTTATTTAGTATTTAAGAGAGAAAGTATTAGGACATAGCAAAAGCATTTTAAAGCCCTGCATTAACAGCAGAGGCGTTTCATGTCTCCAGATAAATAATTGTTAAAGTCAAATTCCTCAGAGAGAATAAGTATCACTCTATCTAAATGAGCCAACCCCAATTCAATGCAACCCACAATTACCGTGCATCAGCTGTGGGCCCTACATGGCTGTGGGAACTGAGGGTATATTTTTAAAGTATCACTTTCATGTACATGAACTAGTTTATTTTTTAAATCGTCCACACAGTATTTTAAGATTATTGCCTGTACTTTACAAATAAGAATGCTGAGAACTTACAATACCAACACATTGGCCCAGTTTTACACAGCTACTAGATGGTAAAATTAAGGCCAGGTCTCAGTTTCTTTAATCCAGTCCATTTTTTGGTGTTTTGTTCTATTTTCTTTTGCTTTTGAGTACCTCCCATGTGTTTTGTACTATCCTAGATACTGGGAAATAATTCATTTAAAAGAAGAATGAAAATTACAAGCACCTCCAGACCTTTTGGGTTGTTCTCTAGAAGATCCTGGTGTTATAACTCAAAGACCTGTGACAGCACAACCTTCAATGCACCATTCATTGATCAGTCACCTAGAAGCTAATTTTGTTAACTGAACACAACTGGAAAGTACAGGATATATTTCTCATGTTTCTCAATTGGTTGGTTTAGGAGACACACATTAAATAAACAGACTGAAGCAAATACATGCTCAATTTTAAACTGCTTTACAGAAGGGCCTTCTGAGGCAGTCACACTGGAAGCTGTGACTTGCAAGAGTTAATTAGGTACAGAAAGGGGTATGCTTGGAGAGGAGGTAGCTGAGGAAGAGGTCAACTGACATTTCTCAGAATCCTCTGAAGTAATAAATACTGAGGCTCTGCAGAAGGCAAATGCTATGTCTTATGTCCAGATGACCCCCAAAGCCTTACTCAGTCATAGTGTTCTTCAGAGGTGGCTGAGTCTAGAGCATATGATTGATTCATGGTGCAATGCTAGGATTGAACTTGCTAGAGTCAAGAGTAGGTGGTTACTGAATCAGTCCATTGAATGGTTTTGCATCAACCTGGTCTTCATAGCCTGAGCACAATATAAGGGAAGTAGAGGGGCTTGTCTTCTCCCTTGTTGCTTTTGCTCTTCTGCAGCAAGGAAGTGTTTTTCCTCTGCAGCACCCCTCTACCATGTTCCACTCTGTCTTAGAGACAGCCCATTATGGACTGAAACCTCTACAAACTGTGAGCGAAGGAAACCTTTCCTTCTTTAACTTTGAGTATCAGGTATTTTGTCTCAGCAATGAGGGAAAAGTAACTAAGACAGCAGGTTATCAGTGGATAGGTGTGGTGCTATGGACAGAACAACCTAGCTTTAGGATAAAGGACGATTTCATCTCCACTAACATCTAGGCTGGGTTTCTAGAAATGTGACCTTGAGCCAGGAAGTCCCTCATCTGGGAACCTGATAAGCATGCACATTCTCTGGCCCAGGCTGGACTTGGGGTCCAGCATTCTGAATTGTTACAATCCCTTCAAGGGATCCTGATACATGCTCAAAATTGGGAGTATGATCTATGTTGCTTTGAACAATTTAACCTCTGTGAGTCTGTTTCTTCAACTCTCAAACAGGAATGACACTTTAAGGTGCAAATGGGATAAATTTATTAAACTCCAGTAGTCACAAATGATATTATTACAACAGATATTACATCAGTAACTCCTCTTAGAGTAATAATTGCTTGTGTGACAGAATCTAAGGACAAAAGACCATTACAATGCCCTGAGATATGCTTTACAGAGCATTAACTGTGGAGTACTCAGCATGAGAGCATAGTCTTTCTGCTGTGATTTTGTGCTCACTTTTTCCCATTGCCTCCTCCAGGAAACATAAAACCTCAGGATTATTTTTTAACTGTTCATCTAATTAATTAACAAGTGTTAACCAATGTCAGTAAATGTTCTAATACATTTGCACTGCAGTCTAGCATTTGCTGAGGTCTACCGAGTGCATCAGTATTTAACCATCCCAGAGAAACAAATAAATACAACTTTTTCCACCTCAGGGTACTGACAGGCTGTTGCTCACTGGCCCTGTTTTAACCTGAACCACAAATATCATAATTGTGTGACACTAAAGATGACTCTGTCCTGAGAGTTCTGTGTGCACCGTAATTGAAAGACAATTTTTGAAATTCCATCTCTTGCTTCTGCAAAATTAGTAGTATTCTGCTATTTGGAACTGACATCACCACAGATGACTGCTGATTTATGGACCGTGATTCATCAAAAATGCCAATTCTGTCTTTGTGGGTTTGTGAGATGGCTCATTGGCCTCAGCCAAGTTAATTTTCTTAGTGTGAAAAAGGTGCGTGAGAGTCTGAGCTTGGCTTGCGTTGAGATCTTGACAAGTGGGCACCCCAGACACGGTCTATCTTCAGCTAGTTTCCTGCCCGGAATGAACTACACCTGAAGTTTGTAGATATAAAAGAAGGAGTTTGTTGTGTCCTGGACTCAGCTAGTCTGAGAAACTCCAGAGGAAATTTCCATTCAAGTGTGCTTTATAGGAACCATGAGGAATGTTTATCCCAGTTGGAGAAGGATGCTGACAGTATCTACTATGCACACTGAGCAGGGAGGTCTGTGCCATTTAGCCAGAGACCACAAGGTAATAACACAAGCATACTTATTGCATGTGTTTATATTAAAAGCTGTGTGATTTGTGAACACAAATATATCATGTGTGTGTCTGTGATTCCAATTGTCTGAGAGAAACCACTGAAGTTATGCCTTTGTTTTTAAAAGGAGTTGCTTAAATGAATATACATAATTGTATGTTTTTCTTTTCTTTTTTCTTTCCTTTTATTTTCTTCTGTGCCTGAGAAAGGAACCAAAGGAAACTGAATCAGCCAGGCCCACAGAAAACTTCTGAGTCAAATGTAAACACACCTTATAAATCAGAGCCTGCTGATGAACCCTCCAAAGACACACCCAGAAGCTTCTGAGCAAAAAGCAAAGGATGGGGATGAGCGGTTGTCACTGTCTTCTGGGAGAAACTTCCAGCTTGAAGATGGTGAAACAAATTCCAGACAGAGCTAATGACAGAGTCCCACATGCTGATACTGCAAGAGAATATGAATTCACTTTTTTCTTCCACTGTGGTTTCATTTCTGGGTGGAAACTGTGGCCTTTAAACTCTCATTAGTGTTATACGTTAGGTGAGCCAAAGTGCAGTGTCTCTTCCACACGGGTCAGAAAGCACAACGCAACCATAAGATGCACAATTATTATTTGTCAATTAAAAAAATTTAAAAAATAATAATAATAAAGAATTTTTAAAGCCCTGTTAGAATCCCTGCACTTAGAGTGATGCTCTTTCCACTGGAATGTAGGACATATTCTGTGTGACTTGCTTAGCTCACTGTTGCTTGCAGCGGTAGAGAAAAATGATGGTAGCTGCAATATGGTTTGCAGAGAGGCACAGATTTCTACCCTCCCCATCCAGAGGCAAAGCTGTCCTTCATGATATCCTTTACAGAAGCTCTGGCTCACTGCTCAGCCAGTACCCTGATTGCACATTAGAGGAAATGCTAGTTTCACTTTGCAGCTTTTTGTGAATTTGCACTAAAGTGATAACTCAATTTAGAGACTCTGCACACATCTTAGAAGTCCTACCCTTAGAACTAGTTTACTTAGTTGAATTAAATTTAAATCTCTCTTCTCATGAGCCAAGGATGAAATAGGTCCTAACTTCTAAATAAATGAATGAACGTCTTCTCTCTGGCAGACAAAGCTGTTCTTCTCCTATTGTTCCTCTTCAAAAGAAAATGATTAGAATTGTAATAATGAGAAAACATGCAAATTTATGACTGCAAAAGACAAAAAAGCAAATGAATATTTTTATTGAAGCTTTTACTGGAATAAATTCTGTAGTATTATAATTGCATGCATAAAACTTCAGTATAAAAGCTTGCTGGAGATCAAATCCAGGGACTAGCACATGTTAGACAAGCATTCTACCACCGAGCTACATCCTCAACTTAATAAATTGCTTTAATAGGAGGTAGGCAACTATTAGCCTTTGATAATTTTTAATTTTTACAAAATATTTTTGACAGTGCTGGGACTGAGGCCAAGACTTTGAGTCTCAAGCATGCTAAGCATGGGCTCTATCACTGTTCTGCACCCCTGGATCTTATAAAAAATTTAACAATGTTGTAAGATTTCATATTTTATAGAGAGTTTAGACCTACAGAAAAATGCACAGGAACTGCAAAAAATCCCATGATGCGCCTTCTCCCAACTTTCAAACATACAATATTCCTTGTTATTAGCATCTTGTACCAATGGGGTGCACTTGTTATAATTCAATCAATATCAATACATTATTATTAACTAGAGTGCATATCATAGTTTATTTTGTTGTTCATTGTTTGTATCACACTATATCCTATAGACTTTGACCAATTGTGATTCTATACATCTACCATGATAGTATTATACAGAATAGTTTTCTTGCTCTATGCATCTGCCTATTCATTCCATTCCCCAGCACTATACTTGCCATGACCTCTAGCAGCCACTGACTTTTGTCCTTTTTATATAGTTCTCCTCTGTTTTAGAATATCCTGCAGTTGGAATTGTATGGCACTTAGCATTTTTAGACTGTCTTTTTTATCATAAGTTTCTGCCATGCTTTCATGAGACTTGATAGCTTATTCATACAGCTTTTTAGATGAAACATTTTACTATAAATTAGGTGAAGACTACATTAAATAATGTTCTTCAGTGTATTATCTATGTATCAATTTATACTATAGGTTGAAAATTCCTACTAAGAAATCACGATGTGAAATGCACAAGGTGAAGCCACAGGTAGAACTTCCCACACCTATTGCCACATGGTGAATTGTAGACAAAACACATACGCACTAAAATTACTCTTAAAAATTATCTTCAATCTGTGTGTATGTGGTGTACATAATATATAAATGAATTTTGTATTTATGCTTGGATTCTAACCGTACAATATGAAAATATTTCAAGATCTAAAACATTTCCGGTTCCAAGTGTTCTCAGTAGAGTGTGTTAAACAAACGTCACTCGTTTCTGCTGTTCTTACTCTACAGCCCTATGCGCTGAGCTCCTCTGTGTCGACTAGGATGCTGTGGAGTTTGCTGGTGCCATTACCACTGCAGGCTACAGTCTTCTGCTCCTCTGGGTCCCTCACAGCACCTACCAATGACCAGCTGCCTCCAGTCATGTCCCTGCAAGTCTGCTCTCTCATTAGGCTCTCTTCCATGAATCTTGAGATGGGGTTCCACCATACCCAATGCCCCATTTGTGATGTCCTGAATACCTCGCACCCTGCAGTTAACATCTTACACCACTGCCTCTGCCTGCCTATGGCGGTGGTTATTACCCAGAACCAAGCACCAGCCTCAGATACATGTTAAAGGCGGAGTTTGCCAAGCTGACAGAGATATAGTGCCATAATGAGGAATGTGACATAGTTTACAGAAAGTAGGGAAGAGCAATAACTTCTCCTTTTTTTCATGCAATCCATTGTCTTCAGTGCTCAAATTAAGGATATAGCATTATTCCAAATTCTGACATCGTCTTGATTGGGCTATCATGCAGCACAATGCCTCTTCTTTTGGATATTTTGAAGTCTTTACTTTCTTGTCATTTTCCCTTCTGATCTCTCAGCCAGATCCCATTCAATTACCAAATATTAGCATCCTTATGTCAGACTCTCCAAGTCCTCTGAGTCTCTCACCTTTCTACTTTGTACTGCTCTTTGCTAGACCCATTTCTCTCCATGTGCATCCCCTTATTGTAATAGTCTCTCCCAAACAGCCTCCACATTGCCACCCAAGGATTCCTAGTAGGTGATGGTGTTTAAGGCTGGAGAAATGTGTTTCCTGTATGTAGTCTCTAACTGTGCTTTCTCCTCACCATCCCACCATATGATACCACCCACCTCCCCAGTATGACTCGCACTTCCCCGCAAGCACTGAAACTGAGCATCCTAGCGAAAGCAGCCCAGCTCTTGAACCTCAGCATCACTTCTTCTAAAGATGCCAGATACCCAAAGTCCAGAGCTGCTGCAGTGAACTGCATCATACCCGCCACCAGCCTTTGTTCCCGGCACATTAGTATCTATCTCCCTATTCCATAAATCTGCATAGTCTTTCTGTCTGAGAATTTGGGGAATGTGCCCATCTAACAAAATCAATGGGGGTTATACAAAGATGTATAGCGGGGCATTAGTTACTGGGGCAGGGACTTTTCTCTTACGGTAAATGAACTTTTTTTTTTTTTTACTTTACAATTACATTTTCTGCAAGAATTGGTTTGAAATTCCCTTAATATCACTTGCTGAAATCCTCACACTGATGTTTCTCTGGCAATTCTTCACTGTCATCTCCAAGTTGTGTACAAACACAAGTATCAGAGATCCAAGGGCCCTACAGAAGTTTGTGGACTCTCGTCTCTCTCTGTCTCTTTCTTTCTTTCATCTTGTTTAGTGTTGTTCAGTATGTGGGAGACAACTCTAGTGACTCCCTTTGAATGCAAAACAGTCACTTTGACTTTGATTACTTGGAGACTCATTTCCTTATACTGATATGTAAAAAGCTTGCTAGGGTATTTCCTCCTCTTTTTAATTGACTCTAAGCATTGCAAATAAGGCTAGCTGAGGTGCTAACATGTAATCTCCATAGCCAACACACAGGCCTGTTTCCTCACATAGTGTTCTCCATACACTACAGATATGTTCAGGACATGGGCATGTGAAATGTTAGAGCAAATAGCTCCAGGAATGTCAACTGGGTACCTCAAGAGGCTATGACTCCCCAGGACGCAAGGGTTTGCATATCAGAAACCAAATCACTAGCTCCCTAAAAACAATCCCACTGCTACCCTAATTGGATTATGTAAGTTGATCCTTCTGCATGTCTTTATCTCTGCAATTTACAGAAATGCCAATCTTGCACCTGACCAGGGAGCTCACTTATCCCTGAGCCAGCCCCCTTCTTCACAAGAAAATAAATTCTGGGGGAGGCCTAGGACCAAGACCTTTGCCCACACATCCTCACAGGGATTGGATTTAGGACCCCTTACCTGCCCTTCTCTTGGAACATGTGTTGGTGCCTTACTCTCCCCGTGGGTCGCATTGGTGGTGGTAGATTGGAATTAACTTGCTGAGATTCCAATAATGTCTCAGTGGGATTGCAAATATAACTTTTTGGATTGTGAGGAAAACTAGGAAGAGGATTACAATATTTGGATGACTGAACTTGATATTTGAGTTTACAAGTAAATATATTTGATGAAAATATTTTCTTTTTAGTTTCTATTCTGCCATTTTCTGAGTTAACGTCTTTACACATATGTTGAAAGCTGCCTAGTTTGAGAGACCAAGCTTTCAAAAGTAACATCACATTTTATCATTAACAAAATGTTGCCTGCCAGAACATGAACTGGAAGGAAATCCGTCAATTACAAATTTAATGGGCAAGTGCATCTCATTTTAAATAGGCTGATACACAGACAAAGAACCATTTATAGAAAATTGCAGGTGTAGGATACCTAGCACTAATACAGGGAAAAGGTTACTATACTTTGTAATGTAAGATACACTGTATTCTATTAGATTTTTTATAAACTGGTCAAAAACACAATTAGCACTGATCTGCCTACATTAAGAGTTACTGTAAACAAATTATTCCCTTTAAAGTATTGATTGTCAAGAAACATCATCTTTCCAAATCTGTGTGGGTATCAGAGCATCCCTGTGTCATCATCCACTTAATTGCAAGCAATCTCATTTTTATCCACTGACACAGAATCTTAAATGAGGTCAATTACTTTCTCAATAAGAGATCATTATGGAACATGAATAAATTATTTTCTTTACTTTCAATAGAGGGGGATTAGAAAGGGTGCAAAGCTGAGATTAAACTGTTTCTCAGTGTGAGGTGCAGAGCTAGAGCCCTATCAAGTATTTTAGTTCCAGCTTTTCTTACATTGGTTTCTGGAGAATGTAAACAGCATGATGCCTTTGCAGTCACAGATTCTGAGACACTTATTTTAGCAGGAGTTGCTAGTGTTTGTCTTTATTGGATTTGTATAATTCTTTTGGTGTAACCACAAGGCTTGGGAACTTTTTTTGCCTGGGTGTTAGAAAGTTCTGGATGTGAGCCTCAGTTCAGGAGAGTGACTTCAGTTAGAGAGAACAAACACAATTTCTGTCAGACACACAGAAGTTTCTCTCCACCCTCACATTATCCTTCCTGGCTTGCCACGCAGCTCTGAATGAGGCTATTTAAAGTAGTGAAAGCGTCTCAAAAGAAAGGTTTTCTTTTTTTCTCTACTTGAGAGAAAATTAAGAATGTCTGGAAATGAGATTTGCCAGAGGATCTCTCTTTTGAACCCTGACTTTACATCCCACTGAAAAGCTGGGATGGAGCTTAATAAGCCCAAGCCATTAGTCATCATCTACACTAGAGAGGAGTCTGTGCACTATCTGTAATAAAAAGTAATTTATTTAGATTTCCTGTTGGGTTCTGAAATTGCTTTCCATGGCTTTTGTAGAGTTTTGTAGTCTGCTAAGCCAGGATACAAATTTTTGGATAAGAATTCAGTTTACCTTTATCTAAAGAAATGTTCCAGCATTTTTTCCCTATTCTTTTTTCTCAGAACATCATTTCTATATATTATGTAAGTAATGACTTTGAAAAACCATTTTTATCCTCTAAGAAAAAAAATGAGTATTTTCCAACATCACAAAGTTAAAATAAATCAGAGTTCACGGTTTTGCAGAATACACCTTCATAGTTTAAAATAAATACCACTATACATGTTTCCCTTCTCTCTTTTCTTAAGTATGTACTCTCTGACCTCTAGGAGCTTACAATTTGAAATGTTATAGGGATTTGAGAATTTTATATCTAAAAGCCTTCTAGGATATGAAAATATTCTGCTCTTATCCTGCTCTAAGAAATTCTAAAATTTTACCGTAATTTCTTCAAAGTTTTTATTTCTGTTTGATATTTCTGGTTGCTGAGTGCTTATATCTATCATTAAAATCCTCACTGACTGAAAAACACATTGACAAGAGAGAAATGGCATCACTTTCCAGCGTTCAATTTGACCTTGTGGGTAGAAGAGCTAGTTTTTCTCAATCCTTGCATGCCCTAAGAATTCTTTCTGCTACTGGAGACAATACATACTACTGACATTTGAGAAACTAAAAGAACTCAGTTCACCATCACTTGAAGAAAACATCTTTCTTTCTTGGTATACTTCTTTTGGAAGAATAAGAATCTGCCAATAGAAAACAGTATTACAATTTTGAAGTGAGAATAATCCTATGAATACCCAGTACTACAAAGATGAACAGCAAACATTTATAAGGAAATTGATATATAAAATACACTATCATCTCATTCTGTGAATGATCAGACTTTCTGCAAGAAAGTCTGTACTAAACACCTGTTTAGTAACTAAACCACTGTACTAAACACCTTGCAATATGCAAAGTACAGACTATCTTATGGTCAACCATAGAGCAATGACAAGGAATAGTCATGCTAGGACTCGTGTGGCCTGCTTGCCAGTGATGGTATTTTGACATTTTGCCTTCTTCATTCATGCAGACAGCTGAACTCACCCAGGGGAACACAACCAAGGGTTTTGCAGGATGAGAAGGATCATGGTCAGAAGGAAAAGTAAAGATCCAAGATAAAAATGACACTTCCATAAGAAAACAGAGTTTAAAGAGAAGACATGACTCATCTCTGACCATACAGTGTATGTTTGGTTAGTAGGAATATGCCTGACATGCATTATTGACTAGAGTAATTTTAATTTCCTTATAGAACTTGAGATATGATTTTAATTACTGTGAAATTTCTTTCCTTATTAGTCTGTAAAGCACGGGCCATTGTCCTCAGTATCAGAGGGTTTAGAAAACACCAATCTCTAAAGTGTAATCTTGCATTCTATTCTTAGTATATTAGCACTGTACTGGCAAAACAGATACAGTTATAAGAAATGTACGAGCAAAGTAAATGTAAGAGAAAAGTGATGGAGGCATAAATTATAAAAATTTTCATTTATTTATTCAATCAAACTTGACTGGACATTTATTATATGTCAAATTCTGCTGTGGGCCCTGGAAATAAAGCTCTGAGCAAGATAACAAAGGTTTGTAATTCTTTTGGATCTTATGCTGTTAGAAAAAACAAACAATTTTAAGAAAGTACTACCATAGAGGCTAATCTAAGTATAAAAAGAGAAATGAGGTTGAAGAGAGACAGGAATTTCTACTTCTATATTTTGGGGGCTGCATTTATGCAGAGATGATATTTGAGCTGAGACTTAGTGATTAAAATGAGCCCTTCATTTTTTACCCAGATACAAAAGCCAGGGAATAGTAGGTAAAGAGAGTCAAGGAGAACCCCAGGTAGCTGAAGAGAGGGCACCAGTGTAACAGGGGTGCTAAGCAGAACCTCCAGGTGTTTTCCATGCACATTATGCCTCTCCAAGCTACTACCTTTCCATACCTGAAGTTGTGTTATGAACTTTGCACTAAGAAATGAGTATGCATTTATTATTGACACACTTTTGCTGTCTTTCCCACTGCTGTATCTCTGTTCCATGATCTCCCTAGTGACATGATTGCTAGTCCAGTTTATTTCTATGACAAATATTTGAAGACAGGTACTTTATAAGGTAAAGAGCTTTACTTGGTTCGTGGTATTAAGATCGGGATGGTCCAAGAGCATAATGGTGGTTAGTGTCCTGGCAAAGGCCTTCATGCTGGCTCACAGCCTGGTGATGGTACTGGGTGGCAGTATACCAGAGAGAGCTCACCAGGCAAACAGGAAATCAAAGGGATTCAGGGGCCAGGTTTGTTCTATTGATGGCAAATCATTCTTGTGGGAACTGAGATTCCACAAGAATTACATTAAATCCTTCCAAGGACAATGTTTTCTATAACTTCATCCCTAGGCTCCACCACTGTAAAGGCTCCATCATCTCTCGGATACACAGTCAAGAGGACAGTCTTCCAGCACATGAAGCTTTGGGGGACACACTGAATCCATAGCCAAACCACAGCACATGGTAATTCAGACTCAGTGAAATGGCTTTCTGTACTGAGATTTCCTCTCAGTAAAACCATTTCAGAATTCCAGGTTATATTCACTAAGCCTCTCTGTTCAAAAACACGTAATAGTGCAGGGACCCCAGCAAACTGTGAAGATGAGACAGGAAGATTTCAAGTTCAAGCTCAGACCAAACAATAATGATTCAGTGAGACTATTTCAAAATAAAAAGTAAAAAAAAAAAAAGACTGATATGTAGCTCAGGACAAAAGCCCCGAGTTCAATGCCTAGTTCTTTATAAAAAACAAATAATAGTTCACAGTAGTCTGACTCAGACTCCCTGGTCTTTCATACAAGTACTCTTTGAAAAAACTTCAATAACCACGGCTAGTTTTGATTAGACACACCCTCCCATTAAGCAGGTAACGTTCTGTCTCTGTTCTTGCATTCTCCATTTATCCATCACTGTAGTTTGGCCTTCTAACCCTAAAATGTTCATCTATTACTAAATCTCTTTTATAGAGTAAAATTAACCTTAAATTTGACCTCTGTCACAGATGTCTCTAGGGTCACTTCATTGTCTTAGAAACCTGGTGGCACCATTAAAGAATATTTAATTTTTAATTGAAAAATTCTGCTATCCAGAACTCTGAAATGTGTGCATTAAAAATCTTTTCAAGTGAATCATAAGAGTGCAATGCCCACTGATAGGATGTGAGTAGAGTTTATGACAGTCTGTTTATTCTGAACCTGCAGCCTTGCAATATACGCCCTTTTGTGACTGCCATGGTCTCCTCTGCTTGTTTTTATATTTACTAGTACATCAGGCGAGACAGGCTTATGCTGCTGATTTAAACCTGCCATATCTGCTGGTCACGGTGGCCATTCCAAAGCTACTAGCTGCTGAGAGAACAAGAGATTATGATCATCTCCTTTCAGAGCTAAATGTTTTTTTTTCAAAAATAATTGAAAGCATTTTCCTAAAGTTGGTTGTAAGAAGGGAAACTGGTGTGAATTATATGGTGCTCAAATCATCACAGGGTATACTTTCTCAAGCAAAGATGGGAAAACAAAGCACTGCTTCATATGGGCAAAGCAATCTACTTTGACATTTAATTTCTTTCTTCCTGACAAAAGGTAACTCCGTCTGTTTCTGAATTACAGTAGACAGCATGATAAGTCATTGTCTGCCACACATATATTCCTGAGTTTCTTATCACCCCAGCGCCACAGCAGCCTAACAAAAGTATAAAAGAGCACAAAAGCAAGCTATAAAGAGTTACCAAGTATCATAAGGGATCTGATGTGATCAGTTATTCTACAACTGCTTGATAACAAGGCCAAGGAATATATTCTGAATCCATGAGACTTGGTAGAAGTTGTAATCTTTGTCATCACAGCCATAGCCTTGGGTTTAGGGAAGGGATGTGACAGATTGAAGATATCAATGCGTAATCACTCTCAGTGGGGTGAAACCAGGAGAGTCAGGAGATTGGCATGGTCACCCGCTTATGTGCCATACAAGGTGAATGAATTACAATTCCCAGAACCCTCCAGACTCCACCAGCTCTTCTAGGTCTTCTTTCTTTCTTATTGACGAAGTGTTCTTTCACTGCTGAACTGTTGCCACCTCCTGTACAGTATTTACTTTGGTCTCAGCATCATATTAAGTGTTTAGCCTTTTTATTTTAGATTTTTAACAGGAAACTAACAATAGTTAATATATTACATATTGTTATCTTAGAAGTAGTTGTTCAGGTTACCAGATTGTTTAGCCTTTTTATATGTCCTCACTTCTAACCAAAGTACAGCCACTGATTCAACATGTAGGACAAAATTTTCAGGTGTCTTAAGAGTTGTAATACTTAACTCACTGAATCAATTAGCAAGGTGGTGAAAATCATGGTGTATTGCTCTATAGGTAATATTAACTTTTGATTCAAAAGTCTAAATCTAAAAAAAAGAGGAGAATTTTAAGGGTAGGATCTCTAAAGGACTTGTATTTTGTGAAGACTTCAGGAATTTTCTTTAGATTGAACCTCTGTGAAATCACACTGCCATAGTTAAGATTTACACAGGAAAAGATTTAATACAGGACACATAATTTACAGGATTACTTTAGCATCCAAGAAGTCAAATGCAAAACAGTGCAGGAGATCTTTTCACAAGCTAGAGATTCAAAGAATTCAGCTGAGAGCTTAGAACCCACAGCCATGTTCTGAACGAGTCAGTCTACGGCTGTGTCCTCCACAAATCCAGTTGGAGGCCTAGAGCCCAGGACAATGTTTCATCAAGGCTCTGCCCTGGAAGACCCAAAGGCCAGTGGTGGAAGCTAGAAAGTCTGTGCCAGTGGAATGAAGGATCTGTGCCAACAGGCTGAGGGATCTGCACTGGAACCAAAAAAGAGTGCTCAAGGTAAGGTCCAGAGCCTCCACCTCCCAAAGAGTATCTCAGCCAAGACCCCAGTTCCTCTGTTGAAAGCAGCTGAGTCCACATCAGCAAAGCCTGCATGACAAGTTTTTTCTAGGAGAATAAAGAGCACACTGTCTTCCCCTGCTGGTCTTCTTTTATGCTGTTGGTAACAATTCTTAGGTGGGCCTTTCACACTCAGGACCACACGGATTCAGTTCAGTTGCATGTTACAAGTTAATCTACCACATGCACAGGTGGGCAGGTACTTCAGTTAATCTACCACATGCGCAGGTGGGCAGGTACTTCAGTTAATCTACCACATGCGCAGGTGGGCAGGTACTTCAGTTAATCTACCACATGCGCAGGTGGGCAGGTACTGTTCTGCTTAAAGATAATCTCCATGTTGGGTAGTTCTTTTCTGTTTTTCTACAGGAAAAAAATCTGAATTCAGCATGACTTTCTAGAAAGTCACAGGGTTAAATTCAATGCAGCAATCTGAATTTGAGGTTGACGGCAATACTCAAATTAGCTTAAAGAACAAGATATTTCAATCCAAGAGGAGCAGTACACACCTGTAATTTTAGCAAATCTGGAGGTCAACATGGAAAATCCAGAGCATCACAAATTCAAGTCCATCCTGGTCAACATGGCAAAACCCCACAGCAAAATTAAAAATAAATTCGAAACAAGATGAACTAGAACAAGCTTGACAACATGGCCAGTATGGAAGAGAGATGCCATTTCTACCCAGAAAATTGACTGTATTGGATCAAAAGGTTAAGGGTGTTTCATTGTGCAGATTTAAAAAAAAAATTTTGTTATACTAAACTAAATGGGTTAAATGTTACATGAAGAATTTTCTTGGGAACTATGCACAGCCTGAGGTCATGAACCAATAATAAGACATAATGACATATAGATGTTTATCCGAGAAGTCTTGAACTCACATCATTCTCTTGAATCACCTACTCTGGGGGAAACCGCTATGTCCTGTTGACACTGAAGCCTCCCCTGTGGAGAGGTCCATATAAAACTGCCATCAACTTGCAGGCCTGTTAAGTCATCTTGATCTTGAATCTCCCAGCTCCAGACCAGGTTTCAGATGACTTCAGGTCTGGCTGGTGGCTTTCCTGCAAACTGAAGAGAGATCCCAAGTTGCTACCACCCCGGTAATCCTTTCTTGGACTACGACTCACAGACATGGAAAAATCTGAACGCTTAGTGTTTGAAGTAAATATGATTTTGAAGTACCGCATACAGGTGAAAAGAATGTTTAAGAAGAAAGGCTGTGAAAAGTCCTGAAAAGATAACAAAGAGGTTAACTAAATGAAGAGTGCTTTGTTTCTTTTAACATAAAAGTGTTCTATCGATAGGACAATTTTTATTAAATAAATGTGTTGGTTATAAATAAGCTTCATGCATTTTAACCATGCAGTGGTCTTTGTTTAGCAACACTTTCCAAAAACAATTTTAGAGGTAACATACTGGGACAAAATAGAATAGTATATTTAATATGCTTCACAACTCAGATTTTAAAAAGCAATTTCACTGATATTTAACATGTATGACATAAATCACTGATCTAAAGTTTACAACTCAATGACATTTAGTATCAGATTGTGTAACCATCACCGCAATCAGTATTAGAACTTTCCCACTGTATATAAATGAAGACAGGCATACCCAGTAGTCATTACTGATGATCTTTTTCATTCTCCACTCCAGATGCAGGAAGCCACTAATTTCAGTCTACATAAATTTTCCTGGCCTGAAATTTTCATGTAAAGAAAACCTTACAATATGTACTCTTCAATGATTGGCTTTTGTCATTTACTATAATAGTTTTAATGTTATTCAAACTGTAAATGAATCAGTTCATCCCTTTTTATTATTGAGTGATTTTTTTTCTTGAATAGTTATACCATACTTTATCTATCTAGTCAAAAACCAAAAGACAGATAAGTTATTACCAATTTTTTGAGCAGTATGGATAATGTTCCTATGACAGTGCACTCACAGATTTTTGAGTACATACCTTTTCTCTTCTCTTTAGTAGATACCTAAAAGTGGAGCTTCTGTGTCTTACGGTAATTCAATATTTAATCTTTGAGAATGACTAAATTGTTATTACAGAATGTATCATTTTGCAATTTCACTAACAGTAAATGAATGTTCCTGCCTCCATATCCTTAGAAATACTTTTTCTACTATGCTATGTCTCTCTTAATTATAGACATCTTAGTGGGGATGTAGGTGTGGTATTTCTTACAAATTTGATTTGTACTTCCTGAAGACTACTAAGGGGAATATCTTTTCATGTATTTATAGGCAATTTGTATAGCTTTTTTGAAAAAGCAATTTATAATCTTTGTAAATTTTAAATTTTTTTACTTTATGATTCATTTGTATATTTATTAGAAACAAAATATTTTGTTCTGTTAACGTATTTAGTGGAAGAATTCATTGGGTGAAGTTCAGTAGGGCATGGGCTATTGTCATGGGGAAGCAAGTCTTAAGTTTAAGGACTGTTACTTTACATAGTTGTCAGACATATGACTGCAAGTGTGTGCTAGTTAGGAGATCACTGTGTAATTCACAATTTCAGGCAAATTGCAGGGGCAAAAGATAAAAATGCATGGGTCAAGTAATACATAGAGGATGGAGAACTGGAGCAAGCAAAATTATTGTTTGAGTACTAATTACCACATTCTCCTTTGGTGGAATCACATACAGAAAAGAGCATTTAATCCAGACACCTCACTGGAGGAGAAAATTACAAGTTACAAAGCATTCAGAGAGGCCACATACATATGTATGGATTGCCCATGGAACAGTGAACACTCCATATCCATGGTATCTAAGTGAAGATTATATTCCTGTCTCATATGGACATCAGGGAGGATATAGTGTTTCTTTGACTGAACATGATTTTCACAGAAGTCCTGAACTGTAAAGCAAATTGCACATATAAAACAATGTGTGAGAATAAGGGCATGATAAATAGTTTCTGAATGAACTGAACTAGCAAAATTTTGTACCCTTTAGGGACTGGGGGTGTAACTCAGTGACAGATCATTTGCCTAGCATGCCTGAGGCCCTGGGTTCCATCTCAGCATCGAAGATAAATTGATGGTGTTCTCCCTATGTTGTCTGAAGGCACTGTGCATAATTTTAAGGCAATTTCACTGTAGTGAGCGGAATTAGTTTTTTGGAGTAGAACTCTTTCATACAGTATTTTTATATCAATTTAATAAGGTAAGTACTTTGGCATCTCTGGCAATGAATATGCCAATTGAAAAAGGAAAAATATTTAACACATTTTATCATATGAAAAGATAGATCAGTAATAGTATGAAAATTACTTTATTCATATAAATCTTTACAAAGTGCGCTTTAAAATCCATCCACATAGGTTAGGCAAGAATCATTATAGGGCTAAGAACACTAACTCAAGTTCATTTTTTTTTTGGTCATCAATTTATGCTAATGAGAACTTCCAAGGGACCTCCTGTTGTCTTATCAAAGAGAGATCTGATAATAAATATGCACCAAAGAACAGTGCAAGTTGGGTCCTTTAGAGATCAGTAACAATTTCTCCTTCACTACAACATCCTAAAAAAATAAAGTTTTGTGGTTGCCTAGTATATTTTAACAAATTTCTGATTAGTGTTCTCATGATTCTTAAAATTAAAACAATTTCAAAAAAGTGCATTATTTCATGGAATCACAGTGTGTGATTTTGATTCCCTGTAAGGACAGGTGCTGCTACAGTTAGGCCTCATATAGGATTATTTCACAGTGTACTACTTACAAGTAATTTCAGGATTTCATGAAGCTGCAAGGCCTTCTGTCAGTTTGAAAAGATTCTAAATTTACCCACTGTTGAAAAAAAGCCTCCCTTGGTAAATTACACTCAAAAGTTTTCTTCACTTTGTACCCTACCTAGCATAGGGGTCCCCGTCTCAGTACACCAGTGCAGTCCGTGGCCTGTGAAAAGCAGCAGGACATGAGTGCTGGCCATTAAGATAAAATCCATGTGTATTTACAGCTGTTCCCTATGGCTGGCTTCATTGTCTGAGCTCCTCTGCTTCCAGTCAGGTCAGCAGAGGCATTAGATCCTCATGAGAATTTGAACTCTCCCTTAGGGTGTGCATTGGAGGGATCTATGATGTCCAGTCCAATCCTTATTCATGGAAAAACTGTTTTCGGTGAAATCGGTGCCAGATGCCAAAAACGTTGGGGGCTGGTCTCCTAGGGCCACCGTCTTCAAACTAGTGTATCTGTTCTTGAAGGTATAGAAACATTTTTCAAGAGTTTTGTGGGCTGGGAATCAATCTCCACATCTTCAGCTTGCACATCACCTTTCCCTAAAACATGCTAGGTCTCACACAAGACAGAAGACCACTCACCCTTTCCACTTTCTTTTGTCAGTTCCCCTCTGCTCACTTAAAAAGACGACAGACTTGTCCTTCTGGATGCTATGTAATGCACTGTTTCCGGGCTTGTAAAATCCCCACCTTCATCTGAGGGACAGAAAACGAGGACCAAGCAGAGAACACTCCTACGCAGCATGGAGGGCACTGCAGAACTGGTACTGAAACGTGAGACTTTCTAGTTGAGAAGGATGGTGGGTTTTCTTTTAAACATGTATGTAGGATCAAATTTTCAATAAAAAATGTTTTCAAACAAAGAAAGTGTATTTTGTATACAGTGACTCCCTTTCTGTTTCAACTCCGTATATGTGGGTTTAAGCAACATTAAATGAAAAATATTGAGAAAAAATAAATTAACTCTATACTGAACATGTAAAATCATTTTGTTTTGTTTTGTTTTAGTTTGGTTTTTGCAACAAGATTTCACTATGTAGTTCAACTGGCCTTGAACTCACTATGGAGCCCAGGCTGACCTAGAACGTGGTGATCTTTTTGCCGCAGCATCCCAAGTTCTAGGGTTACAAGCTGTTGCCCCCGCCTTCCACTAATCTTTACTTCTGTACTATTTGTTTTGAATTAGATATTATAAGTAATCTAGAGAGAATTTAAACTATTCTGGAAAAGCCTGAAGTTATATGTAAATATGCTATTTAATATACATAATTTGAAATTCATGAATTTTAGTACACTTAAGGATCCTGGGACCAATCCCCTGTAGACACTGAGAGATGACTATATTTATAGATAAGTCTTTGACTAAAACTCTAAAACATGAAAGCACTAAGAAAGAAATTGCCAGAAATAGTATTTTCAAAAACCCAAACATAGATTACTTTAAGTAAATAAATATTGAATATGGACTTATACATGTATTGAAATTAAATAGTTTGGGAATATACGTCATCAGAACTGTGTGAGAAATGTTCAGTGACTGTATCACTAACAAAGTAGACTATAAAACAATAGTATATCAGAGATGGACAGTTCATAATAAGATGATCTAAATTCCAGGAAGATATAACAATTATAAATATACATGAATCTAATATAGAAGTAAATAAAAATAGGAATTAATGGAATAGTAAATAATTCTAGAATCATACTTGGAGATGTGAATATACTTTTTTCAACAATTGATAAAATGATGATTCAGAAAAGAGGTAATTTTATATTCACAGAAAAAAGGATAGGTACAAAAATTTAAAAAGAAGATGAAGCCTTTAAAGGATGAGATCCTTAGGATGAGATTAGTTGTTATGGTTTGTGTCTAGATGTCCCCCAAAGCCTCATGGAGCCATGGGGCTTTCTCAGAGGTGGCTGAATCTAGAGTGTGTGATTCTGGGATTAAGGGTGTGTGATTAGTAAACCAGTCCACAGACTGGTTTGGCACAGTTCTGGCTACAACGAAGGATATGAAGGCAAAACCCACCCTAGGGTAGGGAGCCTGCATACAATAAAAGGGACAGAGGAGTCTTGTCTCTCTCCCTTGTTGCTTTTGCTGTCTTGTGGGTGTCATGAACTGTTCTCCTCTGTGATGCTCCTCCGCCAAGCCATCTTGCCTTGAAACCAGCCAATTATGGACTGAAACCTCTAACAATGACGAGTTAAATAAACTTTTTCACCTTTAACTGTGGGTGTTGGGTATTTTTTCTCAGCAGTGAGAGAAAAGTAACTAAGGCAGTTCTTTTATAAAAAGAGAAAAAGGGAATGCTCTTTTGTGCTCTTTTTCCATCCTGTGAGGACACAAGAGAAAGAGGTGCTCTCAGAACCAGAAAGTGAGGCCTTACCAAGAGGTAAATTTTCCAGTAACTTGATCTTGAATTTCCATCCTCTGATGCTATGGGAAATAAATTTCTGGTGTTTTAAGCCACCCAAATATGATATTCGTTATGGCAGCACCAGAAGACCAACAAGATGATTAATAATTTTATTTTCCAATTATTTGTGATGAAATCAGTTTAAGCAGGTGCCCAAGTTAAAGAGAGGTAGAAGTGATTAATAATAATATGATACATCTTCATCAAGTGTCTTAAGTATAGATCCAGAGGCCAAGGTGTTACTAATGATTAGTAATAAATCCTTTCTGTGTGAAGTGGTTTCCATTGTTTGATAAATGAAAGGAGAAACAAACTAATTGAGTAATTAGTAATTGAGTCATCAGATGATACAATCATTAAAATAGTGTTCACAATAATATTTATTTGTCCCATAATGTAGGAGTTCAGAAATTTAGTGATACAGCAATGATAAAATTCCAAGCATTTCTCCACGTTTATTACTATGAACAAAATATTTTGGGTGTAATACAGAATTTTAAAAATATGGTGCTAGAACTGATGTTGAATTCTAAATTCATATAAAATAAATAATTTTAATTCATAGATCCATGTATTATGTTTAAAAGGCACCAACTACTACTAGTAATTACTGCAATTACTACTACTAGTACCACTAATAATATTAATAATAAGTCAATATAGATTAAATTTAACACTTTATGATATATGCTAAGAAAATTAATTTTATATATATTTTCTGACAAAGTGACCAACAAAAGACTTTTAAGCACAGAAAATATGTAATAATATTGTTCAGTAGACATACAGACTATGAGTAATACACTCAAAGAGGAAAAGTAATAATGTAAAATTTTCAACTGTTCAACTTGTTACACATGTTTTAAATAGATGACGGTAAGTATAAATTACTGTAGTAGCGAGCCAAGCGGAGGTAACTCCAGTCCGGGCTTGCCTGCCGCCTCTACTGCCCAGGAATCACACTATGACTGCTGCTGGCCAGAAGGAGAGGGCCCAGCCCAGCGGAGGGGACTCAGGTCTGCCCACCACCTCCTCAGGAGCACACCAGGAGCACACACAGCCGCTGGCTGGAAAGAGGGAGCTGGGCCGAGCTGCTGAAACCTGCTCTGACATCGCCTGCAACCTTCTTATGGTCTGGAGAGGAACAGCACTACTGCCACTGCGTGGAGGAAGGAGCAGTCCTGCTGAGGAGGTTTGAGGCCTACTTAGGCCATAAAGGAACCTTCTATAAGCCTGGGGAGTTTTGCCATCCAAGGAGATGGATTGTTACAAAACATCAAATACCTGGAAGATTATGAGATCCTTACTCTAGGGGGTAGGGAGCCCACTGGGCTTGCAGCCACACTATACTGGGCTTAACAGGATTTGGGATTGCCTGGAACACACTAGGTGGCCTTCTATCACTCAGGAGAGCTTTGCTACCAGAAGGGGAAACTGTGCAAATTGAGGAGGCTGTAGGTCTATCTAAGAGGAGCCTGGCAAGCCTCTTTTAATCCAGGGGCTCCACTGCCCAAGGAGGGAGCTACTTACAAGAAGAGTCCCAAGAACCCAGGACATAAGAGTCAATTTACAACACGACCAGGGGAAACTCTGGAACAACACTTGAAACACAGTAATATAGGAAAATGACAAAACAACAGACCAAAATGCAATCTCAAACATCCAACCCATCCCAAGAAAGCCTAGGAGCCATGTACATAGAAGAAAATACATGCCATATACCTGAAATACATGAAACAATAGTAACCGAAATAAAGAAGCAGCTCTGGGAAGCTTTGAAGGAATTCAAACTAGAAATAATCTATCAGGTAAAAGAAGAAATAATAAAAGAAGTGAAGGAGATGCTGAACATATCTAAAGAAGACACAGCTAAAAAATTGGAGGAACTAAAAAGATAGAATCTCTGGATGAACAATATAAGAAACAAACAGAATATACAAAACAGATGCAAAGAGATATACAAGATATCAAAAGCTCCATTGAAAGTTGTATAAACCGCCTGAATGAATGCAAAGATAGAATTTCGGACCTTGAAGAACAAGATTGCAGCCAGTGAACAGGAAAGGAAAGATCTTTTAAAAATAACAAGAAATCAAGAAATAACAATTCAACACCTACAAGATGACACAAACAAAAGCAACATAAGGTTGATAGGAATAAATGAAAAAGAAGGAGACAATACAAAGGATGTCAAGAGGATATTTAGAGAAGTAATGGCTGAAAACTTCCCAAACATGAAATTGGAAACTGATATCAGGATCAATGAGGCATATAGAACACCAAATAGCCATAACCAAAATAAAAGCTACACCCAGACATATAATAATCACCATTCCAGAAATTGAACAAAAGAATAGACTATTACAAGCTGTCAGAGAGAAAAGACAGATCACCTATAAGGGAAAACCTATCAGAATCATAGCAGACTTCTCAACACAAACAATAAAGGCAAGAAGAACATGAAGTGAAGTATTTCAGACCATAAAGGAAAATGATTTCCAAGCTAGACTCATGTACCCTGCAAAACTGTCCTTCAAAATTGATGGAGAAATAAGATACTTCCACGACAAAGAACAGCTGAAGAAATTCATGGTCACCAAACCAATCCTGCAAAGAATACTGAAAGACAGTCTAGATACACTTAAGAAAAAACCACTTAACAAAGCAGACAATTAAATAGAACAGAAAGATAAAGATGCAACAGCAGAAATATAACATGTCACCAATAAACCAATATATAACAGTTATAACCATTAACGTAAATGGACTCAATGCAATAATTAAAATAAATAGACTGGCAGAATGGATCAAGAAACGAAATCCAACCATATGCTGTCTATAAGAAACCCATCTAACACAAAAGGATACAGACTGAAAGTCAAAGAATGGAAAACAATACTTCATGCAACAGGAACCCCTGCCCAAAAAAGCGGGGGTAGCTATTCTGTTTGCAGACAGTGTGAACTTCAAACCAATAATGATCAGAAGAGATAAAGCAGGTCAGTACACACTGGTTACAGGAAAACTTCAAGAGGAAGAGATAACTATCTTAAATATATATGCACCAAATCCCAAATCATCCAGTTATATAAAACAATGGGAGCAATTACTACTACTAGTACCACTAATAATATTAATGATAAGTCAATATAGATTAAATTTAATACTTTATGATATATGCTAAGAAAATTAATTTTATATATATTTTCTGACAAGGTGACCAACAAAAGACTTTTAAGCACAGAAAATATACTGATTTACAACACGATAATAATAATAATAAAGGCCATCTATGACAAATCAACAGCCAAGTAATATCAAGTAATATCAGAAATGAAAAACCAAATGAGCAGCAATACAATTATAACAGGAGATTTTAACACACCATTAATACCATGGACAGATCAACAAGACAGAAAATCAGCAAAGAGATCAAAGAACTGAATCACACCTGTGAACAAATGGAATTGATACACATATACAGAGTATTCCTCCCAACAACATCAGAATGCACATTCTTCTCAGCAGTACATGGGTCATTCTCTAAAACAGACCATATATTAACTCACAGCACATATTTAAAGAAATGCAAAAGAGTTGAAATCATCCCCTGCATGTTATCAGATCATAGCGCTATGAAATTAGTAATTAATGATAAAAGATACTGTAAAAATCCCATAAACACATGGAAACTGAATAACAGACTCTTGAGTAATCAGTGGGTCACAGAGGAAATTAAAGAAGAAATTAAACAATATCTACAAACAAATGAAAACACAAATACAAGTTACCAGAATCTGTGGGATGCGATGAAAGCTGTCCTCAGAGGGAAACTTATTGCACTGAGTTCCCACATCAGGAAAACAGAATGAATACAAATATATAACTTGATGTTACACCTCAAAAATCTAGAAAAAGAAGAGCAAGTCAAGCCCAAAGCCAAAAGAAGAGAAGAAATAATAAAAATCAGAGCAGAAATCAATGCAATAGAGACTAAGAGAAGAATACAAAGAATCAATGAATCAGAGTTGGTTCTTTGAAAAATAAATAAAATTGATAAGCCCCATCCAACCTTATTAAAAAAGGGAAGAAAAAGCTCAAATTCATGCAATAAGGAATGAAAAAGGTGAAATCACTACAGACCCAATAGAAAAACAAAAGATCATCAACACCTATATCAAAACCCTCTACTCTCAAAGGTTTGATAACACAGAAGAAATAGATAGATTTCTAGAAGCATATGAAGTACCAAAGCTAGGTCAAGAAAAAGTAAAACTGCTGAATAACCCAATCTCTATTAATGAAATTGAAAATGTAATTAAGTCATTACCTACAAAGAAGAGCCCAGGCCCAGATGGATTCACTGCAGAATAATAGAAAGAGGACCTAATGCTGACACTCCTCAAACTCTTCAATGAAATTGAAAGGGAAGCAATCCTTCCCAAGTCATTCTTGGAAGCAAATATTACTCTAGCACCAAAACCTGAGAAAGACCCAACTGAAAAAGAGAATTACAGATCAGTCTCACTAATGAACACAGATGCAAAGATCCTCAATAAAATATTGGCAAATAGGATGCAGCAAGTCATCAAGAAGATTATACACCATGACCAAGTGGGATTCATCCCAGGTATGCAGGGATGGTTCAATATACGTAAATCAATAAATGTAATCCACCATATCAATAGAGTTAAAAGTAAGAATCACATAATCATTTCTATAGATGCAGTAAAAGCATTTGATAAGGTACAACAATCATTTATGATAAGAACCTTACAGAAAATTGGAATAGATGGTCGTTCACTCAACAAAATAAAGGCCATCTATGACAAATCAACAGCCAGTATCATACTAAATGGCCAAAAATTGAATGCCTTTACTTTAAAATCAGGCACAAGACAAGGATGTCCCCTGTCACCACTCCTATTTAATATAGTGCTGGAAATACTAGCCAGAGCAATTAGACATGAAAGAGAAATAAAAGGCTTAAAGATAGGAAAAGAAGAAGTTAAATTATCTCTATTTGCAGATGATATGATACTCTACATAGAAGACCCCCAAAACTCCATTGAAAGACTGCTAGATATAATAAACAAATTCAGCAATGTGGCTGGATACAAAATCAATACTCAAAAATCAATAGCATTCTTATACAGTACAACAAAATCACAGAGAGAAATAAGAGAAGCCATACCCTTCACACTAGCAACCAAAAAAATTAAATGTTGAGGAATTACCCTCACGAAAGAAGTGAAAGACCTATGCAAGGAAAATTATACTACACTGAAAAATGAAATTGAAGATGATCTCAGAAAATGGAACGACATCCCTCCTCATGGATAGGAAGAATAAATATTGTGAAAATGGCCATTATCCCAAAACTGTTATACAGAATCAATGCAATCCTGATAAAAATACCATCAACATACCTCATAGATCTCAGGAAATCAATCCTGGAATGAGACAATTCATCTGAAGTGAGAAGAGACCTAGAATAGCAAGGACAGTTCTAAGCAGCAAAGGCAAGGAAGGAGGCATCACAATCCCTGACTTGAAGTTATACTACAAAGCAACTGTAGTAAAATCAACATGGTACTGGAATCAAAACAGAAACACAGATCAATGGAATAGATTAGAAGATAAAACCACAACTACAAACACACTCAACCACCTTATCTTTGATAAAGGGGCCAAACAGGTTCACTGGAAGAATCAGTCTCCTTAATAAATGGTGTTGGAAAAACTGGCTCTCCATATGCCGAAAACTAAAAATAGACCCATGCCTGTCACCATATACTAAAATAAAATCTAAATGGATCAAAGATCTAAATATTAAAACAGAAACACTAAATCTATTGGAAGACAAATTGGGTAAAAACCTTGAAGACATAGGGGTAGGTAGAGAATTCATGAACAAGACTCAAAACACACGGGAAATACTTCCCAGAGTCAATAACTGGGATCACATCTTATTAAAAAGTTTCTGCACATCGAAAGAAATCTCTAACATAGTGAAAAGAAAACTCACAAACTGGGAAATAAATCCTAGTGAACGGTCCTTCAGACAAAGGACTTCTGTCTAAAACATATAAAGAATTTAAAAAAATCAGACCCCCAAATTCAAAGACCCCATCCACAAATGAGCATCTGAGATGAATAAACAATTTTCAGATGAAGAAATACAAACAGCAAATAAATATATGGAAAATGTTCAGCATCACTAGTCATTAGAGAAATGCAAATTAAAACCACACTGAGATTTCATCTCACTCCTGAAAGAATGGCCAAGATCAAGAAAACCATCAACAATAAATGCTGGAGAGGCTGTGGGGAAAAAGGAACTCTCCTGCACTGTTGGTGGGAGTGTAGACTGGTGCAACCATTGTGGAGGTCAGTGTGGAGATTTCTCAGAAACCTGGGACTATAAGAACCATTTGACCCAGCTATTCCACTTCTAGGCATATTCCCAGAAGAACTGAAAGCATCATACCACAGTGATGTATGTGTGCCCAGGTTTAGAGCAGCACAATTTGTAATAGCCAGATCTTGGAAACAACCTAAGTGTCCAACAACTGAGGAAATGATTAAAAAGTTGTGGTATTTTTATTCAATGGAGTACTACTCAGCTATAAAGAATGATCACATTGAGATATTTATAAATAAATGGATACAGCTCGAGACCATACTCGTAAGTGAAATAAAATCAAACTCACCTGTATAAATATCGAATAGTTTCCCTAGTATAAGAAACAATAAGTATACATGAATGTATGTGGTAATCATGATTCCCACTCACACTGGTTTGAAGCCATATATCGTTTTCACTCATTAATTGGCATGGTTTTAATTTGGGTTGTTTTATTTTATTGTCTGTGATACTACAAATAACTATTTTGAAGAAAATAAGAGAGTAATAGCTAACGCTGATTTAATATCATCCTGTTTTGAAGCTCCATCAAGTTGTTGTTCATTTGTTTCCATTGGTTGTAACATGCTGTATCTTATTATATCTTAATGTATGCAATAGTATAAGCAAGTTTTTTTTAGACAAAGAGATAATATAGAAATTGATGTTTGGTTTCTGCTAGCTGGTTCTAAATATGCTGCAATAATTTCATTCTCTTGAACGGTTTCACACTGTCTTGATAAACTTGATGCTTTAGTATACGAAGTTAGACTCAAATATTTCAAGGAAAGAGTCACTATGGTAACTACTATTAATGTCAAGCTATCTGGGGGTGAAACACAATGATGCTTAAATTTTTCAGTTCTGACCAGTGTTGTTCTATTGATATGTTCTTTTTTATCTCAGGCTCCCCTCCCTTTTTCTTTCCTTTTTTAAAAAATTAATTTATTTCTTAGTATCTTTTAACTAAGGGAAAACTAAATTAAAAATAGTGCGATATAATAATTTTTGTTTCCTTAATAACCTGATTTGAACCCCTGTATTGTTCTCCACATCTTGTTCTGACTGATTTTATTATATTCTGTTTCGCTTAATAGTATCAAGTTTGAGGGTATAGGCAACCATTTCAAGGCAACCAGATATTCTATGATGCCCTTATTGTTTGACTATTATCTTCTTTGGAATCCTGTAAGCTCTCCAATGTGGTTTTATTGGTCTTCTGTACAGTTTTGTTCAGTTCTTTTATAACAGCTGATATAGGCAACTCTTTTTAGGATAACAAGAGGCATAATGGTAACCATTGTTGATCACCTAGTAATCTTTTTTTTTTTTTCATTTTAGACTATGTCCATCCTCCTCATCTAACTGACTCTGTTTTGCTTTGTCACATTGGGTTTTTCTTTGGTCCATCTTGTTTTGTTTTGTTTTTTTGGCTTTTTAAAAAATCTTTTTTCTTTCCTCTTCAAAGAAAGTTATAAAAACTGTGTAAGTAATGGAAACTAAAATGTGTGATTTTTAGCCTCAAAAAGAGAGGAAGGAAAGTGATCTAAAGAATATAACTGCAAGTTTATTTAAATATGTAGGATAGAGAATCATATTGCTGAGTTTTTCTTGGATCATTGAACAGAACTGACTGCACTCTCACTGTATTAATCTCCACTTTGTATGCTTTAATTCTGTAATCTGGACAGCTGTTTGTAAGATGACAATGTGTGATCTATTAACTGGTGAATTCTTACTGTATATTTTTTCTCTTGAAATTCTGTATTACTTCTAGCCTTTTACTGTCTTGCTTCGTTTAGTTTTGTTTTTCTCTTTAAATAAAAAAAATTACTGTAGTAGCTAAATCCTGTGCATGCATCTAATTCTAATTTAAAGTTATCAATATTTATAATACTCAATAAATTGCACCATCATAATATTTAAAATTATGATGAGTAATTTTAGATTTCAATCTAAAAATATGCAATAATACATAAATATTCAAACTTCTTAATAGTAATACACACAATAAAAATTTTTAAGATCACTTACAATGTACATATGTGATTTTTTATTTGGGTTCCAAATAGTTCACAGGATTTAAACAGAAGTTAGAATCCTTCCCATCAGCCCCCAGGAAAATCAGTGCATAACAGTGCATGAGGAGCGTGCTGATGATAGAGCCCTGGGTACACCTGCTAGCTTTGCTACCTACAAATCTACGTGGTGATGAAGTCTACCAGCCTCCTCTTCCGTCCCACACTGACATGATAATTAGGTAAGGATTACATCCGATGACATATGTCAAGGATCCAGGGTAAAAGTATTGCTTACACAGCATAGACATTTACGAAAGGGTAAATTTGCTGAGTTTCTCTGGGTAACTTTGGGCATTTATAATGTCAACTGCCTCCTAACAATTTTTCTTTCTTAGAACACAAGGTAGAATTCTGATTCCTATTTATTATAAAGAGTCATCTCCAAAACAAAACTGTTGTGAAACAGTAACATAGAAATTGTCACTAGCATAGAGAATATCATCAAAAAATAAGGAAGAAAAGCCAAATCTTGGAAAGATTACTACGAGATTCTCTCATAGAGCTTGGAATAGGAATATTCCTTAAAAATTATTTAATCTCACACTGCACTGCCAGTAACAGTACAGTTTAAGAAAATGGACATCACCATACTATGGAGCTAAGCACAGCAGGAACTACAATAATTCAGACAATGGAAACACCCAAGAACAGTGAGCTGTTCCTCCTGCAGCAAAGGGAGCCATTACTCTCCTGGGCAAAGAAGCAAAGGTGGAGGGTGTTTGTGTAAGAAGGAAAGTGACACTTCCTCCCAAGGTCATCCTACAAGGAGCTACAAACCCCAGCAGCAGCTCAGTTCTTCCTTTGATTTGGAGTAAAAAGACAACAGAAGTAGAAGAAACTAAAATAACCAACTAAGGTCAGACAGTGAGTCTTGTTTGTTTTATGGTTCCAGAGCTAACATGGGTACAGTTTACTTAGGAAGTGTCTGCTCATTAAATGATTATTGAATTACCTCTTCCCTCCACCTGGGACGAAGAAGAACTATGATAAGCCATGTCCATGCTACTATGAGAAACACAGAAGTTCTGCAAACATAAAACCAAAACTGAAAATTTCTCTCTTCTGGTGTTCTTTCCTCAGTATCTTGCTTAAGGGAAAATTATATTTTAAGTGGGCAATCAAAAGCATCGCAGTTTGGACGTTTTCTTCTAGGCCAACTGAAATTGCCTATTCACAAAACTGGTGTGTCATTTAGATTTTGCATTTGTTCATCCTAAGGCCAAATGCAAATGGGTTGAAAAGATCCTTGGAATGAAAGCTCTGTAGGAGAAAGTCAGTTCTGACACTAATCACTGTGTCACTTTAGGTAAATTAACTTCTCCAATGTCAGTTTCCTCTTGCATAAACTGCGAATGATAATATCTATCTTGAAGAATTTTGCAAAGATTGAAAAAAGTCTAGCAAAGTGTATAGCAGGCACTCAATGATCATTTATTCAATATTATGTGTTTAAATTGTGAGTCCATCCTAAGGTATGCAGACTGTCTCACAAAAGTAATTATTGGTCCTAATTATGAACATTGGGAGCAAATGTTAATTACATTGATTCCCATATATTGAATGGGTGTGTGAGATCATCAAAAATTTTAAGTTATGTGTTCACTCCATTAAAATATTTCAGAAGATGAGTTTACTGAAATAGAACCAAATAAAATTTGCTGACAAAAAATCAATGTAAGTCATATATGATCTATTATCCAGTGTTCACAAAGTGGCCCATTTGTGAAGAGTATGTGTGAGTTGGGATGAAAATCTCAGGGGAACAATTTAAATAGCCACTAAAAATGGGAAAATTGCTGAATTACTTCCAAATGCAATCAGAAAATCAAAGTAAGTATGAAGCATCTCATAAGCAAGCTTCCTAATAAGCAGGGTCTGTATGCTCACGATAAACATAGTGAGGGGAATCACTGTACTGCCAGAGAAGCTCTGCTGTTATTACTTGTGCCTAGAGGTCTCCCCAAAGCTCCATGTAGGTGAGATTTTGTTGAGATGGATGAATCTAGGGTGTGTGATACTGGGATCAAGGATTCAATGCTAGTGTTAAGGATGTCAGTGCTTCCTGCCCTAACAGTAGGTAGCCCAGATAAAAACAAGGGACCCAAAGAGGTTTGTTGCTTGTCACTTGTTGTGTATTGCTGCTGGGCACTTGTGGTTTGCTGTTTTGGTGACTTCTACTTTCTGCCTGTCATGGAATGCTTGCCCCCTGCAATGCCACTCTGCCATCCCAACCTGCCTTAGAGCCAGCCAACTATAAACTGAACTTCTACAAACTGTGCGTGGAGTAAGCCTTCTTTCTTTTAACTGTGTGTGTCAGGCATTTTGTTTCAGCTGCCAGAAAAGCAACTAAGACTGTGGATAGGTACCTTTTGTTCCATCTAGAAACCCAGCATTTGAAGTGTTTTAAGTTGTCCTGCACAACATTTTCTTTTAGGTGCTAAATTCAAATTTAAAAGGTTGTATTTTCAGTATGTTTGGATAACTTTTGCTCTTGATCAAAATAAAGCAACCCTGAAAGATTAATGAATATTTAATTCATATTTAAAGAAATGCCACTTAGAGTTGCACAAAGCCTTGATTTTTTAAAAATAAAATAATAGTTTCTGAAGTTATTCTGTTTGTAACCTGATCTTGTTCTTCCTAGGAGGCTCTTCCAATTACCCCGTCTATTGCATGTATGTATTTAGAATTCTCCAGACATCTCAGAACTTCATTTTACTTGTCACTGGATGGAGATACTTTCATCTCACATTTCACCAGATGATCTCCATATTTTCTGAATTATATATTTTCACATGAAAAATGAATTTATCTGAATAATAAGTGGACAGTTAGAAATTGAACAGCTTTTCCTACCTGCTAATGCATCTGAATTTTTCATGTAACTCCTGAAAAGCCTTGGTAATGAGAAGAGGTTAGATTCAGTGTTCTCATGAAAAGTAAGCAAAACCTTTCCTATCAAGGGCTTCATATCCTGTAAAAGAATAGAACAGAAGGAAAAAAACAATAGAGGGAGAAGGAAAATGTTGCTCACACTTTGGATAAGGTTAATGTGGCAAGAGTCAACAGATGCCTGTTTGAAGCAAAACCCAAACTTCTTTAGAAGACCATAATTTCAATTCAAACTGTGCAGGACATACAAAAATACATAATGAATCATATCTACTCTTAAATTATTACTGGATGATTTGACTTCATAGGGACTGATGATTCTCAAATTATATTTATTCTGATTATTCCTATGGGAAACAATACACTTCCTTTAGCAAGTTTGACCAAGGCAATAAATTTCAAAAAAAAAAAGTGACTCCTATGTTTTCTTGGGTGGACAGTGTATGAATGTTGAAACACACAGACACACACACACAGACATACACACACAAACCAAATGCTGATATTTCCCCACTAAATGAATCTTTTTTTTATTTAAAGAGAAAAATAAAACTAAATGAAGCAAAACAGTAAAAGGCTAGAAGTAATACAGAATTTCAAGAGAAAAAATATACAGTAAGAATTCACCAGCTAATAGATTACATATTGTCATCGTGGAAACAGCTGTCCAGATTACAAAATTAAAGCAGACAAAGTGGACATTAATACAGTGAGATTGCAGTCAGTTCTATTCAATGATCCAAGAAAAACTCAGCAATATGGTTCTCTATCCTACACATTTAAATAAACTTGGAGTTATATCCTCTAGATAACTTTCCTTCCTCTCTTTTTTATGCTAACAATTACACATTTTAGTTTCCATTACTCCCACAGTTTTTATAACTTTTTCTTTGAAGAGAAAAAGAAAAAAGATTTTTAAAAAGCCAAAAAACAAAAAACAAAACAAGACGGACCAAAGAAAAACCCAATGTGACAGAGCAAAACAGGGTCAGTTAGATCAGGAGGATGGACATAGTATATAATGAAAAAAAAAAAGGATTACTAGGTGATCAACAGTGGTTACTATTATGCCACTTGTTATCCTAAAAAGAGTGGCCTATATCAGCTGGTATAAAAGAATTGAACAAAACTGTACAGAAGACCAATAAAACCCACATTGGAGAGCTTACAGGACTTCCAAAGAAGATAATAGTCAAACAATAACGGGCATCATAGAATTATCTGGTTGCCTTCCAAATGGTTGCCTATACCCTCAAACTTGATACTATTAAGCAAAACAGAATATAATAAAATCAGTCAAGATGTGGAGAACAATACAGGAGTTCAAATCAGGTTAATAGGAAAACAAAAAAGTTACTATAATCTATCACACTATTTTTAATTTAGTTTTCCCTTAGTTAAAAGATACTAAGAAATAAATTAATTTGAAAAAAAGGAAAGAAAAAGGGGGGAGATTGAGATAAAAACAAAAAGAACATATCAATAGAACAACAAGGGTCAGAACCGAAAAATTTAAGCATCATTGTGTTTCACCACCAGATAACCTGACATTAATAGTAGTTACCATAGTGACTCTTTCCTTGAAATATTTGTGTCTAACTTCATATACTATAGCATCAAACTTATCAAGACAGTGTGAAACCGTTCAAGAGAATGAAATTATTGCAGGGTATTTAGAACCAGCTAGCAGAAACCGAACATCAATTTCTATATTATCTCTTTGTCTATAAAAAATTTGCTTATAATATTGCATACATTAAGATATAATAAGATACAGCATGTTACAACCAATGGAAACAAATGAACAACAACTTGATGGGGCGTCAAAATAGGATGATATTAAATCAGTGCTAGCTATTACGCTCTTATTTTCTTCAAAATTGTTATTTGTAGTATCACAGACAATAAAATAAAACAATCCAGATTAAAACCATTCCAATTAATGAGTAAAAACGTTATATGGCTTCAAACCAGTGTGACTGGGAATCACGATTACCACATACTTTCATGTATTCATATCGTTTCTTACACTAGGGAAACTATTCAGTATTTATACATGTGAGTTTGATTTATTTCACTTACGTGTATGGTCTCAAGCTGCGTCCATTTATTTATAAATGTCTCAATGTGATCATTTTTTATAGCTGAGTAATACTCCATTGTATAAAAATACCACAACTTTTTTATCTATTCCTCAGTTGATGGACACTTAGGTTGTTTCCAAGATCTGGCTATTACAAATTGTGCCGCTATAAACATGGGTGCACATACATCACTGTGGTATGATGCTTTCAGTTCTTCTGGGAATATGCCTAGAAGTGGAATAGCTGGGTCAAATGGTGCTTCCAGTCCCAGCTTTCTGAGAAATCTCCAGACTGACCTCCACAATGGTTGCACCAGTCTACACTCCCACCAACAGTGCAGGAGAGTTCCTTTTTCCCCACAGCTTCTCCAGGATTTGTTTCTGGTGGTTTTCTTGATCTTGGCCATTCTTTCAGGAGTGAGATGAAATCTCAGTGTGGTTTTTATTTGCATTTCTCTAATAACTAGTGATGCTGAACATTTTTCGATATATTTATTTGCCATTTGTATTTCTTCATCTGAAAATTGTTTATTCATCTCAGATGCCCATTTTTGGATGGGGTCTTTGAATTTTGGGGGTCTGATTTTTTTAGTTCTTTATATGTTTTAGACAGAAGTCCTTTGTCTGAGGGGCAGTTCAGTAGGATTTTCTCCCAGTTTGTGTGTTTTCTTTTCACTATGTTAGAGATTTCTTTCGATGTGCAGAAACTTTTTAATAAGATGTGATCCCAGTTATTGACGCTGGGAAGTATTCCCCATGCATTTTGAGTCTTGTTCATGAATTCTCTACCTACCCCTATGTCTTCAAGGTTTTTACCCAATTTGTCTTCCAATAGATTTAGTGTTTCTGTTTTAATATTTAGATCTTTGATCCATTTAGATTTTATTTTAGTATATGGTGACAGGCATGGGTCTATTTTTAGTTTTCGGCATATGGAGAGCCAGTTTTTCCAACACCATTTATTAAGGAGACTGATTCTTCCAGTGAACCTGTTTGGCCCCTTTATCAAAGATAAGGTGGTTGAGTGTGTTTGTAGTTGTGGTTTTATCTTCTAATCTATTCCATTGATCTGTGTTTCTGTTTTGATTCCAGTACCATGTTGATTTTACTACAGTTGCTTTGTAGTATAACTTCAAGTCAGGGATTGTGATGCCTCCTTCCTTGCCTTTGCTGCTTAGAACTGTCCTTGCTATTCTAGGTCTCTTCTCACTCCAGATGAATTTTAGGAGTGATTTCTCTAGATCTATGAGGTATGTTGATGGTATTTTTATCGGGATTGCATTGAGTTTGTATAACAGTTTTGGGAGAATGGCCATTTTCACAATATTTATTCTTCCTATCCATGAGCAAGGGATGTCTTCCATTTTCTGAGATCATCTTCAATTTCATTTTTCAGTGTATTATAATTTTCCTTGCATAGGTCTTTCACTTCTTTTGTGAGAGGAATTCCTAAATATTTCATTTTTTTGGTTGCTAGTGTGAAGGGTGTGCCTTCTCTTATTTCTCTCTCTGTGATTTTGTTGTTAGTGTATAAGAATGCTATTTATTTTTGAGTATTGATTTTGTATCCAGCCAAATTGCTGAATTGATTTATTATATCTAGCAGTCTTTCAATGGAGTTTTGGGGGTCTTCTATGTAGAGTATCATATCATCTGCAAAAAGTGATAATTTAACTTCTTCTTTTCCTATCTTTAAGCCTTTTGTTTCTCTTTCATGTCTAGTTGTTCTGGCTAGTATTTCCAGCACTATATTAAATA
Source organism: Cavia porcellus (assembly GCF_034190915.1). NCBI lineage: Eukaryota > Metazoa > Chordata > Mammalia > Rodentia > Caviidae > Cavia > Cavia porcellus. The sequence goes on along the minus strand of NW_026947494.1, from coordinate 72,723,598 downwards.
GGAGCGGTGACAGGGGACATCCTTGTCTTGTGCCTGATTTAAAGTAAAGGCCTTCAATTTTTGGCCATTTAGGATGATACTGGCTGTGGGTTTGTCGTAGATGGACTTTATTATGTTGAGGTAAAGACCATCTATTCCAATTTTCTGTAAGGTTCTTATCATAAATGAATGCTGTACCTTATCAAAAGCTTTTTCTGCATCTATAGAAATGTTCATGCAATTCTTACTTTTGACTCTATTGATATGGTGGATTGCATTTATTGATTTACGTATATTGAACCATCCCTGCATACCTGGAATGAATCCCACTTGGTCATGGTGTATAATCTTCTTGATAACTTGCTGCATCCTGTTTGCCAATATTTTATTGAGGATCTTTGCATCTGTGTTCATTAGGGAGGTTGGTCTGTAGTTCTCTTTTTCAGTTGGGTCTTTCTCAGGTTTTGGTGCTAGAGTAGTATTTCTTCCAGCAATTACTTGGGAAGGATTTCTTCCCTTTCAATTTTATTGAACAGTTTGAGGAGTGTCGGCATTAGGTCCTCTTTGTATTTCTTGTAGAATTCTGCAGTGAATCCATCTGGGCCTGGGCTCTTCTGTGTAGGTAATGACTTAATTACATTTTAGATTTCATTAATAGAAATTGGGTTATTCAGCAGTTTTACATCTTTTTGACCTAGCTTTGGTACTTCATATGCTTCTAAAAATCCATCTACTTCTTCTGTGTTGTCAAACCTTTGAGAGTAGAGGCTTTTGATATAGGTGTTGATGATCTTCTGTATTTCTATTGGGTCTCTAGTGATATCACCTTTTTCATTTCTTATTGCATGAATTTGAGCTTTTTCTTCCCTTTTTTAAATAAGGTTGACTAGGGCCTTATCAATTTTATTTATTCTTTCAAAGAACAACTCTTTGATTCATTGATTCTTTGTATTTTCTTAGTCTCTATTGCATTGATTTCTGCTCTGATTTTTATTATTTACTCTCTTCTTTTGTCTTTGGGCTTGACTTGCTCTTCTTCTTCTAGATGTTTGAGGTGTAGCATCAAGTTATATTTGGTTTTTTTTTTTTTTCTGTTTTCCTGATGTGGGAACTCAGTGCAATAAATTTCCCTCTGAGGACAGCTTTCATTGCAACCCACAGATTCCAGTAAGTTGTATTTCTGTTTTCATTTGTTTGTAGATATTGTTTAATTTCTTCTTTAATTTCCTCTGTGACCCACTGATTACTCAACAGTGTGTTATTCAGTTTCCATGTTTTTTGGGGATTTTTGCAGTATCTTTTATCATTAATTACTAATTTCAAAGCGCTATGATCTGATAACATGCCGGGGATGATTTCAACTCTTTTGCATTTCTTTAAATATGTTCTGTGAGTTACTATATGGTCTATTTTAGAGAATGACCCATGTACTGCTGAGAATAATGTGTATTCTGATGTTGTTGGGAGGAATACTCTGTATATGTGTATCAATTCCATTTGTTCACAGGTGTGATTCAGTTCTTTTATCTCTTTGCTCGTTTTCTGTCTTGTTGATCTGTCCATTGATGTCAATGGTGTGTTAAAATCTCCTGTTATAATTGTATTACTGCTCATTTGGTTTTTCATTTCTGATATTACTTGTTTTATATAACTGGGTGATTTGGAAATTGATGCATATATATTTAAGAAGTTATCTCTTCCTCTTGAAGTTTTCCCATAATCATTATGTAGTGACCTGCTTTATCTCTTCTGATCATTATTGGTTTGAAGTTCACATTGTCTGCAAACAGAATAGCTACCCCTGCTTTTTGGGGGGGTTCCTGTTGCATGAAGTATTGTTTTCCATCCTTTGACTTTTAGTCTGTGAGTATCCTTTTGGATTAATGGGTTTCTTGTAGACAGCATATGGTTGGATTTTGTTTCTTGATCCATTCTGCCAGTCTATTTCTTTTAATTATTGCATTGAGACCATTTACGTTAATGGTTATAACTGTTACACATTGATTTATTGGTGACATGTTATATTTCTTCTGTTGCATCTTTATCTTTCTGTTCTATTTAATTGTCTGCTTTGTTAAGTGGTTTTTTCTTAAGTGTATCTAAACTGTCTTTCAGTATTCTTTGCAGGATTGGCTTGGTGATCATGAATTTCTTCAGCTGTTCTTTGTTGTGGAAGTATCTTATTTCTCCATCAATTTTGAAGGACAGTTTTGCAGGGTACATGAGTCTAGCTTGGAAATCATTTTCCGTTAGGGTCTGAAATACTTCACTCCATGATCTTCTTGCCTTTATTGTTTGTGTTGAGAAGTCTGCTGTGATTCTGATAGGTTTTCCTTTCTGGGTGAGCTGTCTTTTCTCTCTGACAGCTTTTTATATTCTATTCTTTTGTTTGATTTCTGGATTGGTGATTATTATATGTCTGGGTGTAGTTTTATTTTGGTTATGGCTATTTGGAGTTCTATATGCCTCATTGATCCTGATATCAGTTTCCAATTTCATGTTTGGGAACTTTTCAGAAATTACTTCTCTAAATATCCTCTTGACATCCTTTGTATTGTCTCCTTCTTTTTCATTTATCCCTATCAACCTTGTGTTGTTTTTCTTTGTGTCATCTTGCAGGTGTTGAATTGTTATTTCTTGATTTCTTGTTATTTTTAAAAGATCTTTCCTTTCCTGTTCACTGGCTGCAATCTTGTCTTCCAGGTCCAAAATTCTATTTTCGCATTCATTCAGGTGGTTTTTACAACATTCAATGGAGCTTTTGATATCTTGTATATCTCTTTGCATCTGTTTTATATATTCTGTTTGTTTCTTATATTGTTCATTCAGAGATTCTATCTTTTTGTGTAGTTCATCCAATATTTTAGCTGCGTCTTCTTTAGATATGTTCAGCATCTCCTCATTTCTTTTATTGTTTCTTCTCTTACCTGGTAGATTATTTCTACTTTGAATTCCTTTAAAGCTTCCCGGAGCTGCTTCTTTATTTTGGTTACTATTGTTTCAGGTATTTCAGGTATATGGCATGTATTTTCTTCTATGTACATGGTTCCTAGGCTTTCTTGGGATGGGTTGGATGTTTGAGATTGCATTTTGGTCTTTTGTTTTGTCATTTTCTTATATTACTGTTTTTCAAGTGTTGTTCCAGAGTTTACCCTCGTCATAAATTGACTCTTATGTACTGGGCTCTTGGACTCCTCTGGTAGTAGCTCCTTCCTTGGGCAGTTGAGCCCCTGGATTTAAAGAGGCTTGCCAGGCTTCTCTCAGGTAGACATAAAGCCTCCTCAATTTGCAGTTTCCCCTTGTGGTAGCAAAGCTCCCCTGAGGGATAGAAGGCCACCTAATGTGGTCCAGGCAATCCCAAATCCTGTTAAGCCCAGTGTAGTGTGGCTGCAAGCCCAGTAGGCCCCCAACCCCCTAGAGCAAGGATCTCATATTCTCCCAGGGATTGGATGTTTTGTAACAATCCAGCTCCTTGGATGGCAAAACTCCCCAGGCTTATAGAAGTTTCCTTTATGGCCTAAGTAGGCCTCAAACCTCCTCAGCAGGACTGCTCCTTCCTCCACGCAGTGGCAGTAGTGCTGGTCCTCTCCAGATCAAAAGAAAGTCTCAGGGGATGTCAGAGCAGGTTTCAGCAGCTCGGCCCAGCTCCCTCCTTCTGGCCAGAAGCTGAGGTGTGCTCCTTGGCCAGAGGAGGCATTGGGCGGTCCCCTCTGCTCGGCTGGGCCCTCACTTTCCAGCCTGCAGTGGTGGTAGTGTGGTCCCTGGGTGGGAGAGTTGGCAGGCAGGGCTGACCTGAGTCCCCTCTGCTGGGCTGGGCCCTCACCTTCTGGCCGGCAGCGGTGGTCATTACCAAGTTCTTAAAGCTAGGACCACTAAATGAATCTTTAACATACCGTGAAGTTCCTGGTAGTCAAAATAAGAAAAATCTATTTGGTGCTATCTTTCTATTTCTTTCTCTCTTCCTTTTTCCCTTTTCCACTCTCCAATCCTCCATTCCTTGCTTCTCTACTTCATTCTTCTTATGAACAGCAGAAAAAGAAGCACATTATGAATTTATTGCTTATTTTCTTGGTAGCTATGATAAAAGCAAAGGCTATAGTGGTGGAAAAGCTCTACCATTTATCCACCAGCTAAACCTTTGTCACTTTTGATAGTGGTGATGGGAATGAGATGATGTTAAAATTTTTCTGTGAGCTGGAAACCATTTGGTGTTATCTAGCTCACTACGTAGAGGGTCCTCACTCACTCGTTCCATCTCTCCTTTTTTCTCTCATTTTTAAACCAAACTTCAATTTCTAATCAGTTAATATAAGGAAGCAATTTTTTAAAGAGTTGAGGAATCCAAAAACACAAAAATAAAGATGAAAATCACAGAGAAGCCAAATCACGAGTTTGGTGCTCAGAAAATGTACATTCAAGTCTAGATTTTTTTTTCCTCAAGGCTTAATGCAATGTATTTTCTAGGTTTCCAAGGAACTTTTACTCAAAATGTGAATAGATGCAACTTCAAGGCATATTACCATGTCTAGATCTGAAGCTACTGTTCTAAAATATACTCAAATTAAATGACAGCCTTAAGGACATTCTTTCTTCTGCTCACGTTAAATAACTTAATATGATTATCCTGCCACACCAAAGAAAATCAAGTTCCACTATTTAATCACTTAAAATATTTCTGAAGCCCCCCCCCCTTTGGGGAATGGGCTGAGAACAGTTAAATAGTAGCCACAAACACAATTTAGGAAAATCCTCTTTAGAAAATACTGTTGTCTTTCAAATATCCTCTTTCTTATCTGCAACAGATTTCACCCTCAGGAATGCCTCCAGAATTTCCCAGCCTCTCCCATGTGAGTAAAAGTTCGAAGGAAAGGATAACATCTAAACATTGACAGTGAGCGCCACATGTATAGGCTGCATAACTGAATTTTAGTCTTAATTACATCCAAGTATCTTCAAGTTGACTTGCATTGTACTTACCTATGGCAATCTCTGGTCAGGTTCTCTTTGTAAGAGGTTCCTATTTTAGTTCCTTTCCAAACCTGCAAAGGCATGGTACTGGGATAGTGCTGAGTAACATTCCCTTATGGAATCTACAATCTGATAAGCAAGATAACTGCATAAAAGAACTTATAGGCACAGCACAGCAAGCTTAGTAACAGATATGGGAGAGCAATGTGACAAAGTAGGAAAACCCATGACCCAAGAGCAACTGTCCAATGACAGGAACAAGCACGATCGCAGGATGCTGTTTGTTTGCATGACAGACATGAGGGGAGATGGAAGTGCCCAGAGCTGAAGATGATTGTGTCCTTGTTTGGCTGAGGTGTCACATAGGTTATCGGGATGTCCACCTCTTGACTGCTGTCTCAGGCTTAAGTAGGGACGAGAGAAATAGATTCACAGAGGAAAGTAGATCCTTTCCCTCTTTTGGCTCTAATACATATGGGTAAAGTTGCCTGCCTCACAGGAATACACATTTAAATCCACTACATGTATCTACTCAGCTTAGTAAATCCAAATGGCACAGAAGTTTCTGCTGTTTGAAGACTTAGGATAGGGTTTAGTCCTTCATGAAAGACCAAGAACTGAAGGACTCGATATAAAGTGGGTGTGGTAGAAATAGAAACTTGCTTTATTTTACTATTGCTACTTTTCTGAGACCAGCAAAATTCTGCTTCACACATCAATGGTTACTGGGTATTTTCTCTAATTAAAACACACATTGTTTATCTTTTAAACATTTCTTCATGAATTAGTAGTTACTAAATACCCATTAGAAACATAGCTTTGTTGTTTGTGTCTACAAGTCCCTTATATCCATCTGGCTTTCAAGAAATTTAATTACTCAAGATTTTCTGGTTTGAATGTGTTCCTCAAAATTTCATGTATTGGAAACTTAACCTCAAATTTATATGTCGATGACATGTGGAGGTGGGGCTTGAGGGAAGTAATTAAGGTTAGATGAGATCAAGAGAGTGGGCCCTCCTGAAGGATTCAGAGGCTATCAGGAGAGGACAGGCCTAAGCCAGTGTGATTGTACCCTTTCCCATGCAGTGTCCTTGGCCACATTATGATGCAGCAAGAAGGAACTCTCCAGATGCCAAGCAGGTCTTCGCTCCATGTTCTCGGTCTTCTCGGTCTCTAGAACTGGAAGCCAAGTAACTCTCCTTCCTCTATAAAGTATTAAGTATTTTGATATCACAAAAAATAGACTTAGACAAGATCAGTCTCTCACATTTTCCACATCCAGTCTGTCCTGTCCCAGTCCTACTCCAGGCAACCACTTCTTCTCTAGGACATCCTGGTATTGCTTTTTGTCTTCTATACCACTTAGCACAACCTGCTCTGCAGTGTGGTTATTAGTTCTCATTTCAACCTTCCACAAATTGTTGGCCACCTAAATACAGGACAAGATACAATGACTTTGGAACAACCTGAGTCTCCTTGCATAATTCACACATGCAGTGATTAAAATTGCGTTGACTTAAATTGAAAGCTATTTTGATGACACCCATGAGTCTATATTTATCAACACAAAATTCTCCATTTTTTAGCCTCTTGCTGGAAGCTGTTATTGTCTGCTCAGATCCTCCAGCAGAGCCAGAGGACTTTTCCCTCTAGTTCGTGTGGGTGCTGCTGGGGTGAGTCCTCAGCTGTTGGACCCATGGGGGTGAGGGTCACAGTGAGGAACCTCTTCACCTAATGATGTTGCGGGAAGGGACATAAAGCCCTCTCTGTTCACGGCTTCTCCGGAGAACCCTGCACGCCTTCTGTCTTCAGAGGTCCCCTCAGGCATGCAGAGGTGCTTCAAGCAAAGGGGACTGCATCACAAAAGGACCCCTCCCTCTGCCCGATGCTGTTTCTTCCTCTACTTTCTACCTGTGCTCATCCCAAGAACGCCTCTTGCAAAACTCTATGCAAGAATCTGGTCCAGCCCCAGAGAAACATGCTAAAGATGAAAGTATGTGCCACTTAATTGTCATTTACCTCATCCTGTACTCAGGAGAGCAGTGGCCATAGAGGAAGAGGGCTGAGAGTTCTACTGTGACATTCTGCTTGTTGACCGTAGCTCTTGTATTTAAAAATCAAGATATGCCACTTCTCCCCATTTTTCTGGCATAAACATAACATACGGTTGATAGATGAAACTAAATTTCTCTGCTTCTCCTGGGGCTTGTTTAATTTTCTTTTCCAAAGCAAATAGTCATTCTGTTTGCTTGCCAACAAACAAATGCCTGAATTCATATCCTTTTTCCTATTTGTGGAAGACAAAATATCAAAAAAGTTCAGATCATTTTCCAGGTGCTTCAAAAGTCAGTGTCAAAAAAAAAAAAAATTCACAAGTTATGAATAATGTACCAAAAGGCACAGACATAAAATGCTACTGAATAGAGAAACTGAGTTAATAAAAGGAACTACATTTTATATCTTTTTTGAGATGAATAGCTTGACCCACTTTTGGCAGAAAGTAGTAGAAAATCTACATATGAAGTCACAACATCAAAAAGTAATTTTCTCAACAAATTTCAAGTGGTATTTTAAAGCTAGCCCAGAAATTCAATCATTGTGAACATTTGATTTTTAAAATGTTGAATTCATGGTAGGCATTGCAATATTTTGGAAATCTATTAAATTCCTTAGAAAAATGCAGTTGACTGAAATTACATTTTAAATTTGCAGCAAAATTAGAGTAGGGATTAATAAAAACAGGGAAATGGCCTAAAGATAAAGAATTATAAATGGAAAATAAAACATATTCTTGGTATACTTTCTTATTGTAAAAATTTGTATAATGGCAAACTAACTAAAAGCAATTTATGATTTAAGCTTCAATTTTGTTTTTGTGTTTAATATTAACAGCTATGTCAAATCCTTTATGGATAAACGGATTTTTTCCTTTTTGCATGACTGTATTTTTAAATGGACTGGATTCTTTAAATAAGAGTATTTAAAGTTAACTCTTATAGATTACTAAGTATTTAAGATCTTCATTTTTATAAATACATATTGCCTCTAAAGTATTTAAGGTATAATTTAATTTCATTTTTAAACTTATTACTATGGTTTGAATATATCCTTTGTTTGTTTGTTTGTTTGCTTTGGAGATGAACTCGAGGCCTTTGTAGTTAGTTATATACCCAAATATCTTTTTAAATTTTTATTTTGAGATAGTCGCTTGTTAATTTGCTAAGTTTCCCAGGCTAGGCTCAAACTTGCTATTCTCTTATTTATGCCTTTCAGAGTGCTGGGATTACAGACCTGGCTTCCAAATTTCATTTATTGTAAACTTAATTCTCAAAAGATAGGTTAATAGTATTTGAGAGATGTGGACCTTGGGAAGTGTTTGTGTCATCAGAGATGTGTAATCATGAATGGATTAAACTATTATGCATTTATCAGCCATTAATAGATTAAGAGGTTCATGGGTTACAGAGCTAAAGGATTTGCTATAAAATTAGGGTCTCTGTGGCACTTAATTGTGATGCCTTCTACTTTACTTGACTTAATATTATGGTTTCAAGATGCATACATTTTCCTACAAATGACTTAAGTAAAAATGTTTCTGTAGGGCACAGTGGTACTCCATTGTGTACATTTTCTTTGTCGTCTGTTAATGGACATATAGATCATTCTCAGGATATAACTATTATGAGTTGTGCTGCTACAAACATGGCTGTGCACGTATCCCTATCATATGACATCTTTAACTCTTTCTGGAAAATCCCTAGAAGGGAAACAGGTGAGTCAAAAAAAATTTTCTTTCCAGCAGAGCCCACACTTATTTCCATAGTGGGTGTACTAGTGTAATCTTCCCAAATGATGTGGAAGGATTGCTTTTCTTGGTAGCTTTGCCCACTAATTGACTAATTTCTTGTTGACTAATTTCTTGAACATAACCATTTCTTCTGGAGTAAGATAGAAACTCAGTATTGCTTTAATTTGCATGTCTCTAATGACCACAAATATGAAACATTTTTATGCATAAATTGATCATTTATATTGTTTCTACTGAAGTATTTATTCACATTCATTATCCTGTTTTTGATCAGTTATTTTGAGAGGTTTAAATTTTAAGCTCTTTATATATTCCAGGTATTATTCTACAGTCTGAAAAATAAATCGCAAAAATATATGCCTATCCTGAAGATTGTCTCTTTACTATGATAGCTATTTCCTTTGTTATCCAGAAGCTTTTTAATTTGTTGACTCTTGATGTTATTTCTTGTGAAATTCAGTTTCAGTCCAGAAAGCCCTTGCACATGCCTGTGTCAGCAAGGATTTTACCTATTTCATCTTTATGAGGTTGTTGCTGTTTTTAAATTTAGACCTTTAATACATTTTGATTTTAGTTTAGTACATGGAGAGAGATATGGGTCTAGAGTCAATCTTCTGTGGATGTCCAGTTTTCCTAGCACTATTTGTTAAAGAAGCAACCATTCCCCCAATATACACCTTTGATAATTTTGTCAAGAATCAAATGCCAGAAGGTGCTGTTTTGGCACCATTTGTTCTACTGTATTGATCCATATATATGTCTGTTTTTGTGTCAGTACCATGCTGCTTTTTTCACTATAATTTAAAATATAATTTGAGGTTCAAGACTTGCTTTGCACTTGTTGCTTAGAATTGTTTTTGCTATTGTGGGTCTCTTCTGATTTTATATAAATTTTACCACTATTTTCATTGGTTCTGTGAGGAATCTTGTTGGTATTTTCACTAGGATTGCATGACATTTATACGTCAGTTTTGGAAATATGGTCATTTTTCACCTTATTGATTCTGTCTATCCAAGAGCAGGGAATAGCTCTACATTTTCTGATGCCTCCTTTAATCTCATTTTCCAGAATGTTGTAGTTTTCATTGTTGTAGAGGTCTTTTACATCCTTGGGTAAGTTAATTCCTAAGTATTTAATTTTTTCTTAAAACTATAAGGTGTATTATTTTCCTAATTTCTTGGTTAGTTGACTACTTTTGTACAAGATCATTACTGATTTTTGTTTGCTGATTATGTATCCTGTTGTATTACTGATATTGAATATTAATTCTAGGGACCTTTTATGTAGAGAATCAGGTCATCTGCAAACAATTGTCATTTGACCCCCTCAATTCTATCTTAGTTACTTTTTTCTCATTGCTGAGGCAAAATACTTATACCCACAAGTTGAGAGGAAAAAGATTTATTTAGTTCACAGTTTGTAGAAGTTTCGGTTCACAGTCATCTGAAAACAGGCAGAGTGACAAGTGGTAGAAAGCAAATACTTCATGGTGAGATAAGGCAGAAACAACAACAAGGGAGGGCAAGACAAGCTTCCTTCTATTCCTTATATCATATCCAGTCTCCTGTGATTAGAGCGGTACCAAGTGGACCAGTAGACTGCCCCATCAATCATCTACCCTTAATCCAGGGCCCTTAATCCCAGCCCTGAATCATGAATCAATCACAAAATCTAGATACAGCCAACTCTGAAAAACTCACACCCCCATGGCTGCATGAGGCTTTGCTGGGCATCTAGACACAATCTGTAACACTTTTTTATACACATATGATTTACTTATTTCTCTTTTTTGATTGCTGTGACTAATATTTTGAGTAATCTATTGAGTATTCAATAGAGGAGGGATGATAATGGACATTTCTTTTGTGACTGGTTTTAGAAAGGCTTCATTTTTTTAAGCCCTTGAAATACAACATTAAGTAATTTGTTTCAGCTCATTTTGTTTTTCTGATGCAAGCATTCACAGGTATCCCTACTGGAACTATTTTCACTGTATTGTGTAGATTCTGGCATAATGTACTATCATTAGTGTTTGATATTATCTAACATCTTTCTTGATTTTCTTTCTGTGATCCAATGATTAGTAACATTTGTGCCATTTAATTTCTAAGTGTTTGCATAATTTCTGTGGTTTGTTTTGTCACTGATTTCTAGTTTCATTGCACCAAGAGCTGATAATATGCATGGAATAATTTTTGGTTCTTTTCAGTTTACTTAACCATGGTTTAGGTAGTCTGTTTTGGATCATGTTCAATACACTGCAGAAAAGAATGTGTATTGTGTTGCTCTTGGTAGAGCACTACATAGATAACTATGAAGTCCATTTATTCAAAGGTATGTTTCAGTCAGATATTTATTTCTTTGATATTTTTTTCTAGTTGATATATTAGTGACAGGGAATAGCTGAGGTCACCTACTATAATTGCTTTGATGTTTACCTTTCCTTCTATGTTTGGCAGTGCTTATTTTATGATGTTGGTTGTCATCATAATTGTTCATATGTTACAAACTCTGTTTATAATTGTTATAATTACAGTATTTATAATCATTATCTACTAATATCTAATAGCTTCCTTCACTAGTATGTAGTGACCATCTTTGACTATTCTGATTAGTTTTGGCCTCAAGTCCATTTTATCTGAAAATATTAGAGCTCCTCCAGCTTGTTTTAAGGCTTCTGTGGCATAAAATATTGTTTTCTATCCTTTGGTTTTAGTCTGTAAGATACTTCTTGGATTAAATGTGATTTTTGAAACAATCTGCCAAGTTACATCATGTACCAGAGAGCAAACTCATGACCTCAAGCTTGCCAGTCGGGTGCTTGTGCCACTAAGCTATATCCCTCACCTTCAAACTATGTCTTTCGATTGGGAGGTTGAAGTCATCCATATTGAGAAATATTATGGAAAGATATCTATTCCTGTTTCTCTGTTCCTCTGTTTCACTTCTGTTTAACTGCTCACCACACACATACATGCCTGGTAAATGTGTTCTGTTACAAATTTTGCCATCATTTTTTCTTTCTAAGATATCTTGGAGACTCAGAGCACTGGTTTAGAGTTTGTAACGATTTATGTTCAGATTCCCCCTACAAGCCATATGCAATCATGGACGTGCCAAATGTAACATCTGTGATTGGTTCATTGTCTACTGCTTGGGTTGGTTGTATGAGAGCTACGCCCACCCAGCAGTGGAGCCAGCATACACTGTAAGAGTGAGGAAGAAAGCGTGTCTCTCTTGCCTGGTTTATACTTACTGTTTGTGGATGCCACAAACAATTGCCCTTCAGCCATGTCATTTTTGTCTTGGAAACCACTGAGTAAGGACTGAAATCTCCAACCTTCCCTAGAAAGAAATAAACCTTCCCTTCCCTAACTTTGTGTGTCAAATATTTTGTCTCAACAATGAGAGAGAAAAATAAGTAAGATAGAATTTGTTACCAGAGGAGTAGGACTGTTCCTGTGGGTGTACCTGACCAAATAGTTCAAGAGCTGTTGGGAATAGCTTTTAGGAAGAGTTTTGAAAGGTTCAGAGATGTCACCTGAAAGAGTAGTGCTGGAACAGCTCAGGCTGTTCTGTATGGGAGATTCTTGTCAGAGCTCAGGACACCACAAGGCAAATAGAAAGCTTGATGGTAAAGACCAGGCTTGGGAAGTTTCTGCTGGGAAGAAGGTGCATGGGTGGTTGGACTTCACATGTTGTATGTTACAGCTTGGCAGAAAGTTTGTCTTCATTTGCTCATGTCCAGAGACTTTGCCTGAGACTGAAATTAAGGGCAATGGACTGATTAATCTGGCAAAAGAAATTTCAAGGCAATCAAATATTGAGGCAGTGACATGGCTGTTACTGGGGGCTTCTAGCCAGATTTATTTAAGTCAAGAGCAAAAATCCCAGCAGGATAATTCAAAACATTGTGAGTTTGACCAGAAAGCTACAGACTGTAAAGATACAGTCAAGGCACTGATTGCTGAAAAGAAACAGAAAAATAAAAAAAACATGGTCTGGTCGCATCCCAGGAAGCAGTAGGTCTCCACCCTTTGCATCCTCAAAACTGCAAAAGTGAAAGACTTTTCTTGGAGAAGAAATCCACACAGTGCTGTGTCCTAGAATAGCAGCAGAAGTCACAGGAAGTTCCAAAATGGTGGTGGCCACACCAGATTCCAGAATGGCAGCAGCACAGAGAAGCTGTTTCTCACCCTCAGGTTCAGAGAGCTCAGTGATCAGGGCTACAGCCAAGAGAGAGAAAAACTTGACTACTGCTCTAACTGGCAGTGGAATTTGGCAGCATCCACATGGTGCTGGTTTTAAGTGCAAGGCAAATGCATGAGTTCTGAGGTTAAGGCAGCTTCCACCCCAGTTTCAGAAGGCCTTGGAGGCCAAACACTGTGCCCCTGCCAGAGCAATATGTAAAGATACAAGGGTAAAGTTAAAGGCTCAGTGGAGACCTCAGAAGTTTAGAAAAGCCAGAAAGGTGGGTCATCCAAGGAAAGACAAAGATTGAGCAGAGTGGCTTATGACAGAAGCTGTAGGGAATGGAACCCTTGGAAATGCCATGGGGATGAAATCACTCAAGCCTTTTGGAGCCTGCAACCAGATTGCTTCAGATGCTAAGTGTGGAATTCCAGAACTTAATGTTCACTCTGCTGGATTTTGGACTTGATTTTGTTTCCAATGCTTTGTATTGCCATGTTTGTAACTTTTGAAATGGTAAACTTTATCTTGTGTCATTGTATGCTGGAAGTATTTAACTTTGTTTTCATTTGTATAGGGGCTTGTAGCTAAGAGTTTGTCTTAGATCTTGGAGGAGACTTGGGAATTGGATTTTTCATCAATGCTGAAACTGTTAGGACTTTGGGAACTCTTGGAGATGGAATAAATGTTTGTGCATAAAGAATATGCATGAGTCTTTTGGGAGCCAGGGATGGAATATAATAGTTTATGTTCAGATGTCTCCCACCAAACCTTGTGCAATCATGCACACAGTCAAATCTAGCATTTGTGATTGGATTATTATCTAGCACTTGAATTGGTTGTATGAGTGCCATAGCCACCCAGCAGTGGAACCAACATACAGTGCAAGGGTGGGGAAGAAGGTGTACCTTTCTCTTTTTGCCCTTTGCACTTTCTGTGTGTGGTTGTCTTGAACCAGTGCCCCTCAGCCATGTCATTTTGCCTTGGAGCCAACTGAGTATGGACTGAAATCTCCAACCTGTAAGAAATAAACCTTTCCTTCCTTAACTTTGAGTGTTAGGTATTTTATCTCAACAAGGAGAGAGGAAAGTAAGATAGTGACCATGAATTTTCTTAAGTGCTATTTACCATAGAAAAGCATTATTTCTCCATAAATTTTGAAATATAATTTTTTAGGATATATCAGTCTGAGTCTAAGTTGTTTCCTTTATGGGACTGAAACACTTCACTTCAAGCTCTATTAAGTTTTAGTTTGTGTTTAAGTCTTCAGTAATTCTAATGACTTTACCTTTATACGTGATTTTTTTCCTTTTCTCTAACTGCTTTTAAGATTCTGACCTTATATTGGCATTCTGGGATTTTTGACAGCTGTGTCACAAAGAAATTTTTTCTGAACATGGATAATTTGGGTTCTATATAATTCACTCATCTGTAGGCTAAATTCTTTATAAATATTTGAAAAGTTTCCTACTATTATTTTTGTAGAAAGTTTTAAAACTCTATTTGTGCTAGCTTCTGATTTTTTAATTATTCCAAGTAACCTTTGATTAATATTATTTCTGCATCACCTAGTAGCTGCTAGATCCATTTTTTATTTATATTGGTATTTTTAAGGTATCTTGGACTACATGGTTACCTGTGTCAAATATATATTCCAATTCTAACTCTTTGCCATAACATTGGTCACCAATTGGTTAAAATAATCAATAGAAATTTTAACCTCCTGAATTTCTGTTTGGCTTTTTTTCAGGACTATAAAAAGAATATAGTTGACAAATTGACTGTATATTGCAAATGCTTTTGCTAAGTTGGTCATTCATGTTTTGCATTATTTTGTTTAGCGCAAGTGATTTTTTTATTAGTGTTCTTTTGTTAATACATTGACTTTTATATCTTAATACTATTACCTGTTTAGTTGTATTACTGATTGCTTCCTTTATCGATCTACTTTTCAAATTTTCTCTTTAATAATTTCAAATCATTTAGCTGTGTGACTTTTGATTTCCTCCCTATCAATGCCTCTTAGATTATATTTGTGGGATTTTGCAGTTGTTGGAGGCCTTTTGTTGCCTTGGATTCTTGTATTTCTTTGATGTGTGTGTGTGTGTGTGTGTGTGTGTGTGTGTGTGTGTGTGTGTTGAGGTTTGGGTTCAATAATATTGGAAAGATTATGGAGAGCTTTGTGGTTTGAGTTTGCTTTTCAGTGATGCACTTTGGTTAAGAATCACTATAGATCTTTGCCTGTTTCCAAGACACAACTTCCTCAGTCAGTTTGGAAAGAGAGAATGTAATGTAATTGGCCCAGAACCCCATTCTCTGGGAATGGTCTGCAGTATTATAGAGACACAAAGACAATCCAGATATTGGCATTCAAATAAAATTAGTAAGAATAACTACATCACCCTGGAAATAGCAATGATATCAACAACATTAGAATCAAAGACAATCTAGATATTGACATACCATAAGAATTGATAATGTACTGCCTTTGCTCATAGAAAATAGAATTGCAATTAAAGTATAGATATAAAGACAATTTAAATATCTAGATTTAATGCATAGCTATTAAATACAACAGATATACCTCTACTAACAAGAGAAGAAAATTCAACAGTAATAGCATTAAGTAAATATCCAAATATTAACAAAGCAAAAGGTAGATAAGTGAATGTATGGAGAACCAATGATGATGAGAAATAGTGGGTAGGGCTCCTTGTGCAGATTCATTTAACACAGTATGAAGGCTGATAAAGCTCAATAATTGCTTCTCAGCATCACCTTCTAGTCTTCCTGGTGGAGGGAAGAGGAGGTGAGATGTCTTTGAAAATTTGTGTTTTTAAATTTTTTAACATTTTATTTTAAAGAGAATAAAACACAAACAAAATAAAAACAAAATAAAGCCAAAAAACAAAGCAGTGAAAGTGATACAGGACTTCAAAACAGGATAATAGGAAATTAAAAATGGCTACCACAATTCCTCTTGTAATCTTGCTGCTCATACCATCAGCCATAATAGAATCAAACAAAACAGAACATAGTAAAATTAATCAAAAAAGAACATTGGATAAAACAAAACAATAAAAAGGGACAAAACAAAACAAAACAGTGAGAACAATATAGGATTTCAAAGACAAGACAGAAAGAAATCTCCCATATTTGCTATATTGCAACACTGCTAGTTCTAGTCCTTTCTGGGAGCCAGTAAAAACTATGTGAGTCCTGGGAGAAGAAACAAGAAACCAGTTTGCCCTTCCTGTGAGCCAACTAGCTTGCAGACTGGGAGACAATAATACCACCCTGTTCCCCTCCCACTGTGAGTAACCAGCCGATTCAGAGGAACACAGGCTGAGATTTTACCAACTGAGGTACAAAGCTGAGATTTTACCAACTGAAGTACAAAAACAACTTAATGCTTGTATTGTTTGTGTTTTACTTTAAAGAAAATAATAGATGAGCAGAGATTTCCTTACATCTTCTTTTTCTCAATTATCTTAAGTTCATAATAATCCTTACGCCAATATGGCATATTTTGAGGTGGTAAAATCTGCTGCACTACCTGATCTTTCTCCTTAGCAAGAGTGGATGTGAGTGGTTTATGAGATTTTTAGTGAAAAATTGCTTTCTGCTGTTACAGAAAATTTTATTTCATTAATATGTGATCTTTCAGGCAGATAGACTCATTGTTATTGTTGTCATTTCTTATTGCCTTAATACATTTTAACTTCTGTAGGACCCATCATTTCCACTGATTGCTTCTTCTTTTCATAGTTGGTCAAATGTGAATATCATATGTCACTTCTGCCGTGCCTTCTGGTCTACAAACCTCTGAGTTCCTTCCTTTCTATTTCACCAGGTGGTAAATATCTAATCCCCAGTTCTCACGATACTGTTAGATTTTCCTTCTGCAGAGTAGTACCTACCTCTTTAGCCAGTGATTTCAATCCACTCTGTGCAGTCTCTAACCAATTTTCTGCTCTTCTGGGGGCTCCTAATCAGCTCTGATATTCTTAGACATCAATTTTTCCAGGCCCAGAACTTGCCATTTGTAATAGTTATGTGTTCTTGTTATACAATTTGTATGAATATATGTCTCTAGTTTATTTGGAATTTATATGGTCAATTTCAGAGTTTGAGAATAATTGTGTATTTCTGATATATTTTATCCTTAAAATATATAAGGAAAACATTCCATTACCTCTCTAGATTTACCTGGTCCTCTTTTATTTTCAAAAGTTTTTGCAGTGAGTAGTGTTAACATGCTTTAATATGTAAAGGATTATGACAATGTATTTTTGGAATGATGATATCTGTCATTTTAAAATGCTCTTTATTGTCACATTTTGTATCTTTAGCTTTGTATTCTACTTAGCTGAATTTTATAACTTCAATTTTGATCATGAATAGTCTGTTTTTTCTTGATTGCTCTAGCCACCCTGCATTTTTATTCTCCATTGCTGATTTATGTAATACATATCTTGTGAACAACACAGCTGCACTTTGTTCCCAAATCAATATGAGATTCTTTATTTTAAAAGAATTCACCTCATGTATATGTAGCATAATAACCTATATCACTGCAAATGCATACAATAGGGTATCACCCACAAAAGAATTAAATTCTATAATTTGCAGAAAGACGAATAGAACTGGAGGGTTTTGTGTTAAGTAAAATAAGTCAGGCACATAAAGACCAATCTTGGATATTCTCAACTTCAAGTAAAAGCTAAAATGTTGATTTCATAATGTTACAGGCTAGAATAATGGCTAGAGAGCCTGGGAGAAATGTGAAAGTAGAGATTAGGGAGAGAACAGTTAAGGAGTGGGAGGTATATTGGAATAGGAGCAATGACTTTGAATGTTTTGTAGCACGTAAGATTAACTATTGTGTATTTCAAAACAGATAGTAAAGGTAATTTTGAAAGCTTTCAACATGAAGAAATGACAAATATTTGAAGTCATGGATATACGAATTGCCCATATAAATGTCACATTGTACTTCATAAGTTTGTGTAATTATTATGAATCAAATAAACATTTAAATATATATTAAAGTAATTATTTATACCTTTAATTTATTCCTATTATAATATTTTACCAGTTTACTTTAAGTTTTACTTCCTCAAATACATTTTTATTCTCATTTTAGCCACATTTGGTCCAAATTATCTCCAGCTTCAGTTATCTGATATCCTTATTTTAAATTCTGTTCCTTAATTCAGTGTTTATATAGCAACCAAAGTAATATTTTAAAAGGTTAAATCACAGCATGACACTGCTAAGTAACTTAATGTAGACTGCAACTAGAATGGAACACAAAATTGCATTATACAATAAAATTCTGTGTAATCTGGCTCTTTATTTTGCTTTCCTATCTATTTTCATTTTGTTTTTTGCTAACTCACTATACTCTGTCAACACAGGCTCTTTTATTTTTTTCCCTGAAACGCTAAACTCTTTTGGGACTTAGAGAACTTTCTTCCCTTATTTGGGAGTCCTCCTTCTAACTCCTCACCTGACAACTTCTTCCTACCTCTCAGATATCAGATTAATTTTCTCCTCTCTTGACAATATTTAAACCGATCTGCCTTTATAATTATCTATAGTATGGAAATATTTATTTCTTTTGGTAGTAAGCAATAAATAAATAAATGAACCAACTACAAACTGTGAGGTTACAGCTGCTAAAATATAAGCTCAAAAAACCAGGGTCATATGTGTCTTACTTACATAATATTGTATTAGACACACAAGTATCTGCAGGATGCAAAAATAAAAGTATACTATACTTGCATCTGTATACAATTTATACTTATAAGTCTACCTTTTTTCTCTTCCACACTTCATTTTGCCTTTCCTGCTTCTTTTGTTCCCTGCAATCTGTTTGTACTAAAATTATCCTAGTTGAAAATCCAATAGCCATGTTTTATTTTTTATTTATCTTTAAATTAAAAGTTTTTTATTTAAGAAAAAAATAGACACAGAAAAGAAAAACAAAAGAAACAAATAAACAGCTGCAACAACAAACTGAAAACAATAACAGTTTGGGTTTTCAAAACAAGATAAGAATTTAACAATGGTTGTAATATTGCACACTGTTACCTTCAAATGAGTTGTTTAGATTGCCATAATAGACATGCATAACTATCTAGGCATGTGCGTGTTAACTGTTCTTGTTTGAGAACCACTAACTGCTCCTCCATGCCAGCCTCCAGTGTTAGTCACTCCCTTCTCCTGAGAAACACAGGCCAGGTGACCCAAGTCAAGTCCTAGTTTTTCAATTTCTTAGAATTTAATAGGCTCTACTAGCAATTATTCTAGTCTCTACCTCTACAAAATCAACATTTTAGTTTTTACTTAAAATTGAGAATATCCAAAATTGGTCTCTATGTGCCTGACTTATTTTACTTAACATAGAGCTTTCTAGTTCTATGTGACATCAGAGAATTTATTCATATATTCATATATTCTGTGTTTCAGAGCCCATATGTGTAAAATATGACCAACTTGGCTATGAAAATTAAATAGTTAATCAATGAGAAGTCTTCAAAGAATACCTACTACATAGGTGCCATAAAAGTGAGAATTCTCAGCTGCACTACCCTCAGACCTTGCACCTGTGCTGCTGCACACTTTCTGCATGACCTACTGGCCCTCTGCCCTCAGCAACCCTCCCACCTCCTAGACCAAGTAGCTGATCTTCAGCTTCCACTCTCCCTTCCATAACCTTGAACTTCAGTGAATTAACCATGCCGGGTTGATGGGAGACTCAGTAACCCCTCAGCCAAACAGAAGACCTCAGCAGGCTCCAATAACTATGGCGAGTTTGCCCTTATAACTCAAAGGGAGACCCACAGCTTAAAAGTCAAAGGATGGAAATCAGTATTCTATGCAAAGGGAACCCAGAATAAAGCAGGGGTAGCTATTCTGTTTGCAGACAAGTGAGCTTCAAACCTAAAATTAAGCTGAGGATAGAATTTTGGACCTGGAGGACAGAATTGCAGATAGCAATCATGAAATGGTAGAACTTTTAAAAACAACAAAACTGCATGAAATGACAATCCAGCAGAATCAAGAGGATGTAAAGAGAAACAATATAAGACTGGTAGGCATCAATGAAGATGTAGGAGTTAACATAAATGAGATTAGTAAACTATTCACAAAAGTAATAGCAGAAAATATCCCAAACATGGGGAAAAAAACTGATGTACAGAGAAGTGAGGCTTATAAAGTGCCAAGCAATCACAACCAACGTAAATCTACACCTACACATATAATAATTAAGATCCCAGACATACAGCATAAAAACAGAATACTAAAAGCTGTTAGAGAAAAGGCACAACTTCCTTATCAAGAAAAGCACATTAGAATCATGGCAGACTTTTAGTGCAAGATTTCAAGTTAAGATGAGCTTGGAGTGAACTATTTCAAGTCCTAAAAGACAGCTTTCATCCCAAACTGATGTACCCAGAAAAACTGTCTTTCAAATTTAATGGAGAAACAAGATACTTCCATGTCAAAGAACAATTGAAGTAATTCATGTCCACCAAATCAATCCTAGAGAAAGTACTGATGGACATACTACATAGAGATAAAAATGCCCATAATTTCCAGAACAACAGCAAGTAATCATTAGGTGGGGCAAGCAATTAAATAAAAGAGAAAAACAGAAAACTAACAACAGGAACATAACATGACAAAGTTGAGCCAGTACATATCAGTTTTACCCATACATGTAAATCGCCTCAATTCACCTATCAAAAGAAAAAGGTTGCCAGAATGGATTAAGAAACAGGATCCCACAATATGCTGCATACAAGAAACACATCTGACTCAAAGAGAGACCCATAGATTAAAAGTCAAAGGATGGAAAACAGCATTCCATGTAACAGGCACCCAGAAAAAAGCAGGGGTAGCTATTCTGTTTGCAGACAAAGTGAGCATCAGATCTAAAATGATGAAAAGAGATAAAGAAGGCCATTACAATTGTTAGTGAAAAACTACACATGTAGTAAGAGGAAGAACTAACAATTATAAATATTTGTGCACCAAATGCAGGAGCAAAAACTATATAAAACAAATACTAATGGACATGAAAAACCAAATACACAAGAACACAATTATAATAGGAGACCTTAACACCCCACTGTCACAAAGAGATAGATCAACTAGACAAAAGGTCAGCAAAGAAATAACAGAACTGAATCATATCTGTGAGCAAATGGACTTAGTGGATGTTTAGAGTGTTTCACCCAATCACATCAGAATATACATTCTTCTCAGCTGCACATAGGACATTCTCCAGAATAGACCATACATTAACCCATAAAGCATTCTTACTTAAATGCAAAGAGATTGAAATTGTCCCATAAATAATATCTGACCACAGCACACTGAAACTGCAAACCAATGGCAAAAGAAGTTTCAAAACTTGTATAAATACACGGAAATTAAATAACAACCTTCTGAATACCAATGAGTTACAGGTGAAATTAAGGGGGAAATAAAACAATACTTACAATTCAATGAAAATGCAGACGCAATATATCATAACCTATGGGACACAATGAAAGCTGTCCTAAGAGGGAAATTTATAGCAATAAATTGTCACATTAAAAAAATGGAATGAGCACAAATAAACAACCTTATGCTACATCTCAAGCTTCTAGAAAAGGAAGAACAAGTCAAAACCAAAGCTCATAAAAGACAGGAAATTGTAAAGATCAAAGCAGAAATTAATGCATTTGAAACTAAAAAAAAGATACAAACAAGAGAATAAAATCGATAAGCCTCTAGCCAACTTTATCAAGGAAAAAACCTCACATTCACACAATAAGGACTGACAAAAGAGAAATTACTACAGATCCTATAGAAATTAAAAAGATCATGAACATCTACTTTGAAAATCTCTACTTACATAGGGTGGAAAACAGAAGAAATGGACAGATTTCTAGAAACATGTGAACTACCAAAGCTCAATCAAGAAGATACAGCAATTTGGACAACCTTATATAAGCTACTGAATTTGAAAACGTGATTAAAAACTTACCAACAAAGAAAAACCCAGGTCTTAATGGATTCTAGCTGAATTCTATAAGAAATTTAGAGAAGCTTTGACATCAATACTCCTTAAACTATTCAATGAAACTGGAAGAGAAGCAGTCATCCCTAAGTCATTCCTGGAGGCAAGTATCATGCTGATACAAAAATCAGAGAAAGACCGAAAAAAGGAGAACTTTAGGCCAGTCTCACTAATGAACATTGATGCAAAGAGTCTCAATAAAATATTGGAAAATAGAATTCAGCAAATCATTAAGATTAGGCATCATAACCAAGTGGGATTTATTCAAGGAATGCAAGGATGGTTTAAAGTAAGGAAATCAATAAATGTAATACACATCAACAGAGCCAAAAATAAAAGTCACATGGTTATTTCAATAGATGCAGAAAAAGCTTTTGATAAAATCCAGTACTTTTTCATGATAAAACCCTACAGAACCTTAGAATAGATGGTACCTACCTAAATCTCCTAAAGGCCATTTATGACAAATCAACAGCCAGCATTATACTGAATGGACAAAAACTGAAAGCTTTAACTCTAAAATAAGGAACAAGACAAGGATGCTCACTATCACCACTCTTATTCAATATAGTTTGGAAATATTAGCCAGAGCAATTAGACAAGAGAAAGAAATAAAAGGATTAAAGATAGGAAATGAAGAATCTAAATTATCATTATCTGCAGATGACATGATACTCTACATAGAAGACCAAAAAAAAAAAAAAAACTCCATTAAAAGACTACTAGAGGTAATAAACAGATTCAGCTGCATAGCCAAATACAAAATCAACACTCAAGAATAAATAGCATTCCTGTACACAAACAAAAGCTCCCTGACAGAAATTCTGGGAATATCACCTTTCACAATAGCATCTAAAAAAATGAAATACTTAGGAATCAACCTAACCAAGAATGTAAAAGATCTATATGCTGAAAATTATACTACTCCAAAAAAGGAGATTCTAATATCCAAAAAAAAAAAAAAGATATTAGAAAATGGAAGAATATTCCTTGCTCTTCACTAGGAAGAAACTTCATTGAGAAAATGGCCACACTCCCAAAACTGTTATATAGATTCAATGCAATCCCAATCAAAATACATTAACATACCCTACAGATCTGAAGAAAATATACCTAAAGTTTGGAAACAGAAGAAACCTAACATAGCAAAGCAATTCCGGGCAACAAAGGCAAGACAGAAGGCATCTCAATTCCTGACTTGAAACTATACTACAAAGCCATAGTGATAAAATCACCATGGTACTGGCAAAGAAATAGACCTAAGGATCAATGGAACAGATTAAAAGATGCAGTCACAACTTCAAGAACACTCAGCCACCTGATATTTGACAAAGGGGTTAAAAATGTTCATTGGAAGCCTGTTTAATAAATGGTGTTGGAAAAATTGACTTTCCACATGCTGAAAACTAAAACTAGACTCATGCCTATCACCATGCACTAAACTAAAGTCAAAATGGATCAAGGACCTAACTATTAAAACAGAAACACTAAATCTACTGGAAAACAAGATAGGTAGAAATCTTAGGGGTAGGCAGAGAATTCATGAACAAAATGCAAGCCACACAGGAAATACTTCAAAGAATCAACAACTGGGATTTCATATTACTAAAAAGTTTTTGCACTCAAAAGAAATCAACAAAAAAGTGAAAAGAAAATCCACAGAATGGGAAAGAGTTTGAGCCAACAATCCCTCAGGCAAAGGACTTCTATCTAGACCATACAAAGAATTGAAAAACATCAAGACCCCAAATTGAAAGACCCTATCCCAAAATGGGCATCTGAGATGAACACACATCTCTCAGATGAAGATATACAAATGGCAAATAAATACATGAAGAAATGTTCACCGTCACTGGTCATTTGAGAAATGCAAATTAAAACAACACTGAGATTTCATCTCATCCTAGAAAGAGTGGCTGCCATCAAGAAATCAACTGAAACAAATGTTGGTGAGGCTGCAGGGAAAAAGGAACACTTCTTCACTGTTGGTGGGAGTGTAGACTGATGCAACCACTGTGGAAATCAGTATGGAGATTTCTCAGAAGGCTAGGATTGGAAGTTCCATTTAATCTAGGTATTCCCCTCCTGGGTATTTTCCCAGAAAAATTGAAATGGTCATGTCCCAGTGATATAAGTGCACCTTTGTTCATAGCAGCACAATTTGTAAAAACTAAATCTTGGAAAGAACCAAAATGCCCATCAACCCCAGACTGGATGCATAAGATGTAGTATTTTTATACCATGGAATATTACTCAGCTACAAACAAGGATGATCTTGAGGATCTTATAGGTAAATGGAGGCAACTTGAGACTATCCTCATAAATGAAATAAAGACTTGCGTTAGTAAATATCAAATTGTCTCTCTAGCGTAAAATATAATAAAAAACTGAAAGAGAAATAAGATCCCAAATGTATAATAAATATTGTAAAAATAAAAGGGAAGGAAAGTGCTCTAAGGATATAACTGTAAGTATAAGTATGTAAGACAGATGATCATATTACTAAATTTCTGTTAGATCATTAAACAGAAGGGTTTGCACTGCCAATGTCTGAGAGTCTACCCACCTTTTATGATTTTGTAACTTGAACAACTATTTCTAAGATGACAATATGTAATGTATCAAGTAGTGATTTCTTAGTGTTTTTTTTTTTTGAATTCTGTATTACTCTACCTTTTTTCTATTTCTTTCCTTCTTTCTTTTTTTAAATAAATAAAAAATGTGGGAATTATCTAGGCCACTAGACACACCTGATTCTCCTCATCCTCCAAGCCAGTCCCTCTTTGGTTCCTCATATACTGCATCCTTCCTTAACATTTGCCTCCCCTCGGACCCAAGTGCTTTCAGTAATTTCATTAACTCTCATATTTTGAGTCACCATTTCTAGAATACCCCAGTATACTTAAATCTTAGCATATCTGTATTTAAATTATCATCACCATCTTTTCTTAGATACAAGAAATCTGCTTTGGATTTTTCTATACTGTTGCACTGTATCTAACCCAATATCTACTCTTGTCAATGTTACATCCTGAGGACATCCAGTTTCTGCATCTGTGTTTGTAATCTCGTTAGCTTCCTCCCTCCAGGAATGACCTCCTTTAATTCATTCTTCAGAAACTCTCTTTAACAGAACAAGCTGGGTGATCTATCAGAACTATTATCTCTTTCCTAATTGACCATCGGTTAGTCAGATTTTCATCGTTGTAACAAATACCTACAATACAGAAACTTAAGAAAAGTAAATTATATTTTTGCACAAAACTCAGAGATTTTAATCCACAACCAATGAGCCACACGGCCATTCTGTTGTCCTGTGACAGCATATTATATCGTAGTGGGGGTGAGTAATAGAGGTGCTGCTCATCTACCAGAAGCCAGGAAACAAAAGCTAGAGTTCCACATTCCCCTTTGTGTGTTCTCTACCTCTAAAGTCCTAAAACCTCCCGCTAATCTCTGACTCTCAAAGTTTCCATCACCTCCTATTACCACCAAAATTTTAACACGTGGACCATTAGAGGATATGTAGGGTCCCAACTAAAGCACCAGTGTCAGTGTCTCATCACTAAACGGTCAAGGTCAGTTGCCTTAGATGGCACCTATCATCTTCCGTTACCAGTCTCTCCTGTTACAATCTTTAAACTCACTATGCCAGTATTTTTGTGGTCTAGAAATACCATCTCAGTATCAATATCTCTTGTGCTGTGCTATTCTCTCAGCTTGAGATAACTTTTCCAATCCCTCTCCTCCCCCTTATCCATCACAGTAGAAAAGTCTGTATATACGGTGATATACCAGTTTAGTAGCTTAAATCATTCCATGATTCTGGAAAAGACCACCTGCGTGTCCCTGCAGGAAGAGTGGCTGTGGTTGAGTTCTACATCTAATGCGGTTTGCAAACAAATAAACAAAATTTGCCGAACACTTCTGTTTGTGAACCAGCCTACCTGATTCAATCTAGTTTTGTGCACAAACAAAATGTTTATAAACTTAAGTACCACTGTATTTTAACAGCACAGCACTTACATGATCCTAAAATCTTCTATAAATCCAGTCCTCCCTGACTAAACTGAGAATTTACTTCTGAGCTCCCTTAATCTCAAAGAAGAACTCTCAATACTGTATGACTCATGGGCTATTGTGTTGTGATATAATTAAGTTTCCTCTAAGAAAATTTATGGTGTATAATAGAGAAAATGTTTTAGGTTAAAAGGTCTTTATTTCAGATTTGTATACCACTAAAGACTTTATTACAAAGTCTTGTTTAATAAAATCTTTAATTTATACTACATAATCACAAATTTTAACTTTTCTCTTTTGATACATTCATTTTTGACTGGTTGATGAATAAAAAGTATGGCTAGTCACCAATAAATATAAAAATGTTAATATTTGGCTTGAGAATACAACATATATTATGATGTGGATTTTAATTTTAGCTGCATTGGAAACGTCATTCTTGGGCACTTTTACTATGTTCTAAAAATATTCTTTGTAATTTGTTACAAAATGCCAAGCTAAAAGCCACTATCTCAGGCTGTGCTTTGGGAATAGTTCTTTTCTAATATGACACTCAAGGCGTGAATAGTCTTTCTTCTACTTAGGCAGACTAGCTTGGCATGCTTTCATATTTTTTAACTTTAAAAACTTACTAAAACACCTTGATATGCTGCAGAAAAAAGTTTGGTAAATTGGGAACTTAAAAATATTGTTTAAATCATCATGTATTATGTTTGCAAAGCCTTTCTTTTTCTCTTACTAATGTATATATTAACATGAATCTGTAATAAAAAAGATATTCAAAGGAAACATTCTCATATTGCTGGAAGTCTCTGACTTCCTTATCTCTGTAATTTCTAATTACTTCTTCTCTAGATCAGAAATGGAGGGCAGATTTATTTATGTGTTGACTCATGTATAGGCAATAGCAGCAGAAACTGGTTTATAATTGATCAAAATACATAGTTACATAGTGATAGACAAAAAAAAAAATCCTCTCCCTTGCAGAGGTTTCTGGGCGCTATTACCAGAAACTTGAAATGTGGGAAAAGAAGTTTTTCAGATGTAACTAAATTAAGGATCATGGGGAAGGCAGTGCTGGATTATGCAGCTGAGTCCAACATTAAGATGAGGATCCTTATTAGGGAAGGGAGGGGGCCAAAGTCAAAGAAGGAGATGTAATGAAGAGAGCAAGGATGCAATGGTGTGAACAAGGGACCATGTTCCATAGGACACAGGAAGCTTCTAGAAGCTGAGAATGACAAAGAAGCACATTATTCCTTGCATCCCCAGAAAAAACGCAGTCCTAACATCCTGATGTTAAGATATCTAACCTCCAAAACTATATGGTAGCTATGGACTAAACATGCTTTGATTCAATCAACCACCAACTAAAACTATTTTTTAAATACTGTATCTCTACCGAACATGTATAGGTAATTTTACTTGTCATTGCACTATCACAAATCACCGTAGTGACATTTGACACAGCACTTATATTGTATTAGATATGAAAAGTAAAAAACATGTAAATTACATGCAAATACTATGTTATTTAATATAAGAAACATGAGCCCTAATAGATTTTGTATTTGTGGGGAATCCTGAAAGTAATCTCCAGTGGCTAAGAGATGATTGTATTTTTGTTGTTTTAAAACATTAAGTTTCTAGTAATGTATTACAGCAGCAACAGAAAACTAGTATACAGACATGATTCAGACATAAAAGTATATACTTTTATGAATTGTCAAAGAAAATTACAAAGGAAGGTTTTAATTAAAATGTAAAACATCTTTCAGTATAAAAATTTTAGAATGCAGAACTTTGAATGAGAAGACTGATGGACAAACAAATGACTTTCCGTCTTCTATTTGTTTAGACGTGTGCATCCAATTGAAACAATGCAGGCCATAGTCTTTACAGATACTGCCATATTGCCATTTTCTGAAAGACACCACGACAGTTAACTTGTACTGTCAAGTTGAATAAGAAATGGCGAGTGAATTAGTCTAGCACAGCTCTGTGTGGGTCTGGATGATCGGCTTACGGAAAAGGGAGGATTTACCCTCAGTGTGGGTGGCAGCAGTCAGTAAGTGTGTGGACTGGATGGAAGCAAAAGGAGAGGAAGGAATTCTCTCTTTTGCTTCTTCAGAGAACTCGGGTTTTTGCCATTTTCTTTGGCTGTTTGTCTCCAGGCTTCAGTGCAGACTCTTCAGCCGTCCCGTGCAGCCCCTTTGGCTTGCTAAGACACACTGGCATGGGACTCTGCAGTGAGCTCTAGACTTTCGGATTTTGATTGCATCCTCTGGCTCTCAAGCACATAGGCAGACATTCTGCATTCTCTCACCTCGGTCTCTGCAGGCAGCCATTGTAAGCCGGCTTTGTCAATTCTCTGTCTCTGTTTCCTCTAGTGAGCCCTAACTGATCCTCTGATCATCTGCCAATGAAATTCTAAGTTCCCTTCTCAAATGCTAGATTATTTGAGAGAGTCTTCATTATCTTTGCCTAAAATAAAATTTTAAAGGTTTGTGGATTTACTTTTGCCTCCCTTCCTCTCCCTGTTTCACTGTTCTTTCAGTTAAAAAGATATATTTATATATTGGGGTTAGATGAAGGAGTAGCTGGGCAGTCGTGGAAAATCTCCTAAAATGCATTTTCTGTAGCTCTTTGTTCATAGATAAAAGCATTTTCAAGCAAAACTGTACCTAAGACTGTTACCTAAAACTTTAATTAAACATGCCAGAGCTTAAGCAAAACATAATTTGTTCTCGACAATTGACTGTCTTTTATGGGGTATGGGAGGAAAACAGACCCCAGCATATTCCTTCCCCTGCACACAGCCACAAACCACACAGCTATTTCAGGCACCTTCCTCATTGCACTGTAACAGAAGGAGCCAGTGCTGAGCGCAGTGGTCCTGTGACCTAAGGACGCAGAAGTCACAGTGCAAATAACTGAAACTGCTCAAATCTTCAAGAGTGCAAAGAGCTCAAATCTTCAAGAATGGTGCTGAGGATCGAATAATATTTGTACAGGAAAACTTTGGAAGTTCCATGAATCCGTGGCCAATATGGGATTAATACATGCAAAGTGAGATACTGAAGTTTTTCCAGGGCAGTGTAGTTAAGAGGGCTGAAAGTCTACCAGATCTACTAACAAAGGGCTGGTGTGGGCTCATTGGAGGGAGATGTTAGGGCTTTGTTAACGTGACACTTGCAATAGAAATCCCAGAAACACTAAGTTTTTGAAGCAAGAAGCATGGCCTACAATAATGGCTGCTGTAGACTGATATTAAAAGCTTAATAAAATCAGTTGAGTACATAAAATTTGGAAGTAGATACCTGTAAGCAAAACAAAATGACTTTTCACAAAAATGTAATGGAGTGAGATATGTAAAATGCTGTAAGAATAAGAGAAGGGAGGAGAGGGAAGGAACAGAGAAAGACAATTTAAAAACAGAATTCAGATGATTTATGTACATACAATAACTCCCCATAATGAATGTAATAACTGTTTTGCAAATATGTATTAAAAATTTTTAAATAGAATAAATCATCAAAATATGTTGAAAATGATCAGCTTGGATTTCTGTTATTAAAATATCATCTAAAATGTGAATATTTTAAAAACTGCTTTCAGTATAAAATAAAGCTAAGAATTTCTCACTAATGATCTGTATTATATAAATTATGAAAAGTTACCTGTTGGTATTCAAAAAATTAGATCTGATAAAAACACAGACTTCCTAGACTTCTTTTAAAAAACAGTAGAAATGGGGAAAAGGGGGTTATATGAAGCATTATCACTTCATCTTTAAATTTATAAGATCATTGTTCATTGAAAATAAAAAAGAATATATAGTTTATAAATGTATAAATTTTGAATAAAATTACACTATTAAGAAAATAAGAAAATATTAAAGAAATGTTAGAGTAATAAGGTGATTTTGTGCATCTGTGAAAATGAAAAGTATGGAAAAGGATTTTATTGATTTTTTAAGCTTTTAATATCAGTCTACAGCAGGTACACAGTGTGCAGTGGTACACTACTATCTCTGAACTTTGGTAAGGACAATTCTTACATTACTACAACACCAAACAAAGTATATCTAAGAAGCAAGCGGAAAAATAAAACACCGTGTTAAAAATTTGATTAATCCCCAAAATATATTAAAGCAGCAGTAAATCAAACAACAATTGGGCTCCACCAGAAAGATGGTATATTTCAACTCAGTGTTATCAATTCTAACTCTAAATGTCAATGAACTAAGCCTTGTAATTAAATGGCAGAAATTGTTAAAATTGACCAGAAAAAGGAGAACCTTATATTTTCTACAAACACCTTAAATACAGTTAGAGTTAAAAGTTAAGGGATAAAAAATATAGTACACTTAGAGCTTAGAAAAGTAAGAATGATGTAGACACCGTGGCTCATGCCTATAAGATTAGGTTACTAAGAGGCTGTGGAGTATCATAAATTCAAGTTCAGAGTGTGCAGTTTAGCAGCAATATAGCAAAATCCATTTTCAAAATAAAAAAGAAAACAGAGCTGGGGATGTGATCCAGTGCAAAAACCCTGGGTTCAATCCCCAGTACTGTAAAAAAAAAAGCATGTATGATTATATTAATATCAGACAAGTGGATCTTAGGATGCTGGGGGGAAAGTTACTATCAGGGATATAAAGAAATATTTTAAAAGGCTAGAAAGGAGTATTTGTTTATGGAAGGCTTTATATTATATATCTTATAACAAAGATTCCTAATTCACAATTTAAGATTTTCAGAAATAATGAAACAGTCAAATGTGTCAATCAGAATTAAATACTTTAAAACCTTTCACAAAGATTTATAGAATCTTTTGGCAAAAATAAAGATCTGGAGAATGTGAAAACCATGAAACACACTGACCTAATGCAATATCTGACAACTATATGAGACCCATTCCTTTTGCACATTAAATTTAAAAGTACAAACTTTAAATGTTTTATGTTAATTCGATTAAATTCTTCATATCAATTAAAAGTAATTACTGATATGTAAGCCAGTATGAAAGAATCACTACACCATCATATATACTAAGTGATATAAGCCAGATAGCTGTAGAGTACATACTAATTAATTCCTTTTGATAAAGATTTAGGACAAAAACCTACACTAATAGAAACTAGATCACTGATTGCCTGGAGGGAAGTGGAACTCCTGTACTGCAGAGATATGAAGGCTATCTTTTGGGTGATAAAAATGTTCTATATCTTGACTGTGGTCATGTTACACAGTGTATATGAAATGAATCCACATCAACAAGTTTTATATCTGTGGATTCAAACAACTATGGAAGGAAATTATTCAGAGTAAACTGGGTCTTAATTAAATACATATAGACTTATTCATGTCATTTTTCCCCAAAGCAGATAATATAACAGCTATTTATATAGAACTCACACTCTTTTGGCTGTTTTAACTAATTCAGAGATTATTTAAAATATATGGAGGATGAACGTAAATCAGATGCAAAAACTGCACTATTTTATGTAAGGAACTTGATCATCAGCTGATTTTGGTATCTATGGTGATCTTGAACGGAATCTTCTTCAATACAGTCAGATGACTTTACTACACTTTGTTGAATTATACACTCAAGATGGATTTATTTTGCTGAACAAAAGTCATAATTCAAGTATTTAACTATAACTCAAGACTACATAATGGACAAAATGTGAGTTGAGTGGCTAAAAATAACTCGAGCAAACTATGAGTCTGTTTTAACGTTCCTGCACTGTCTAAGCTCTCTGTATCCTCTTGAATATTAAACTGCACTTTCAAAACACAAATTACTTAGCTTATGTATTATTATATTTATGTAGTATGTATTATTATTATATGTAAAAGCATAAGTGTCATGATAGCCCAAGTCCCCATGAATACTTCATGAATCTCTAACAAACTGTGGAATTCCATTTGGGAAATATTGCTATTTCTCTAATTATATAAACTAGAGAATATATCAAAATTGTCTTAAAATGTGTTATTTCTGCTGATCGACTATAAGCATAGCATTATTAGCTATTTAATCTCATAAGCCTTGTGATTTTAGGCCTTTGAAATAGTGCTTGATTCAAAGTGCTAAAGGAAGTATTCATTGGGTAAACACACCTCGGTGAAATAACCAGACGTGCTAAGTGTTCTCACCCAAGTTCATGTCTTAAGTATGAGATTTGTTTTTCATCTTCTAATATTTTTGAAAATCATAATATTAATTCCTAATTTAAATAATGAACTAATGCCTTAAGTATAAAAAATTGGCAGAAAGCTACCAAACAGTTTTTTTTTAAGATTTTAGGTGAAAACATTAAAATAGAAATGATTGGAAAACAAAAATCTAATTATCAGAAATGCCTGGCTGTTTTTAAGAACCACCTATCAGCATGTTGGAAAATAGCAGCCATGGGAAGACAGAGTATAAAATGCTCTTTTTATATTAATACAATTTTTATTTTGTTTTTCTTAATAAACAAATATGTACAACTTGTGAAAGAAAAATGTGACATTACATATGAAGCCAGAGAAAATGCTTTAAGAAATCTCAACAACTATTTCGTTACTAACAGTGAAATTCTTTCCTCTACAACATATACTGATTTTAAATATAATGATACTAATTAATATCAATCCTCTTTTTATTGCCTGTCTTTGTTAGCGAAATTATTTCCTTCTTATAATTTTTATTTTTTATTTGAAAGAGAATAAAACAAAACAAAACAAAGCAGAGTAGAGTAAAACCATGCAAATAACATGGGATTTCAGAAAAAGACAGCAGGAAATCAGCAGTGGCTGTCACAATGTCTCTTGTTTTCTTCAAAGCAGTCATTCATACTTTCACACGCAGAAAGTTAATACACGTCAAAATAATATAAAAGTAATTGGAGCAAAAGAATGAGAGCCTTAAGGCCTTTCAAGACCAGACACGGGAAATTGATAACGGCTACCATAATGTGTCTTGTTTTCAAAATAGCTGTGCATGTCTTCATACATACTGAAATCAAGATCTCTCTTATATTTTCAAGAGTGGTACATATCAGGAAAAATATTTTTGTCTCACACGTGTGTATATTATGGTCAAAGAATTATGATAATTTGATTAGAAGAAGACAAAACAAAGGCATAATTTCTCTTCTCAAGTTTATTTAGATTGAATTTCAAGGTTAATATTATTTGAGAAATAAAGAGAAATTTGGAGAATAATTGGTTTCACTCTATACATTTATAAGTTTAATATAAATTATTTTTATAACCACAAATCTTTAAATAGCATGACTTGAAATAACTGTTTCATTTTAAATGGCTTTGTAGAAACTATTCCAAGGAGACTATATAAAGCCCTCTGTCATTTGTAGACGCAATCAAATAGAAAGGGGACTTGCTTCCTTTGAAAATACCAGGCACAGAGAGTCTCCCTCAAAAAGCAGGAAATATTTTTGCTGTTATTATTTTCCTCTTCAAATTCTGTCATCAACCCCACCCCCAAACCAGATCCAGGAAAGAACACTATTTTGTCAGCATAAAGCTAGCTATTTTGGTTTCTTTTTAACTTATTTTTTAAATTTTATTTGAAGAAAGACTAAACAAAACAAAATAGGTAAGAATAATACATACATTCAGAAAAAATAAACAGTAAGAAATCACTAGTTGATGTTTACATATTGTCATTTTACAACTAGTTGTTCAAGATACAAAAGTGGAGCATGTAAAGTGGGAATTCAAACAGCAATACTGCAAACAGTTCTGTTCAACTATCCAACAAAAATTTAGTAATACAGTTGTCAATCCTATATACTTAAACACAAATGAAGTTATCCATATCTTTAATTATGTTGACATTGAATAAACCCAAGCAGGCTAATATTGCTCTGAACAAAGAATAATGCTATTGCTGGGTTTCACCTTATGACACTCCAGGATCAGCACTGGGTATTTTAGTGTCTCTTTTTCTTAAAAGTATCTGTGCATCTCATCATGTGTCATAAGATCAGTTCTCATAAACTGTTTATAGATTCTACACATGCATGAGTCTTAACATGTATTTCTATCCCTTCTATATTAGAGGGAGAAACAAAACAAAGCAAGACAAAACAAAACATATTCCTATCAACACATGAAATGAAAAAACATATATGACCATTGTACGAAGAGTTCTACCATGGTTCCTGTGTTGTCTCTTGTTATCTCCCAATAGAATTGGCTATATCATCAGACATAGTATAATTGAATATATCAGTACATAACAGTATGAATAAAAACACAACTTTGTATATACTATAGAACTTCAAAAATTGGCAGTTATCGAACCAGAATGTGTATCGCAGAGTCTTGTCATATTCAGTGTAGTTGCCTATGCTCTTAGACTTGATACTATCAATCATATCAGCTTTGAATAATCTGCTGATACCAAACAGCAACCAAACAAACCATATTTAACTAACATCAGTCATCATAAAACAGTATAAGTCATACAGGGCTCCAGGTTAAGATAATAGAAAATTACAGATGATTACTGTGTTATATCCCGATATTTTTGGGATAGCTGTCTGTGCCCTCAAATCTAATGCAGGTAGACAAACTAGGAAAGAATAAAATCTATCACAAAAAATAGAATAAAATCTATCTAAGCAGAGTGGTGGGAGTAATGTGGGTTTTAAATCCTGATACACTATTAACAATATCTTCTGCTATAATGCTAGCTATTTTGGTTCCCCAAGAAGCAGGAACACACTTCATCTCAAAGGTAATGCAGCCTCAACCACAGTGACAGAGCATAAATAAGCCAGAATGTGTCCTGATTTAAAAAAAAAAACTATAGTTATTTATCAGACAGGTAATGTCTAAATTGTTCCTTTAAATATGGTGTTAACTCACCTGTTGTTTTTGTGTGTTTTTCCCTTTATCTAAATTACATGTAATAATTTCTAAGTCCTTCTTTATTTCAAAGTCTACCTCAATGCAAATTTATTAAAAACAAATTTATAAATATACACAACTTTTGTCAAAATACAATACTAGGATTGTATATCAAAATACAAAGCATTAAAAAAGAAAATATGGAGGCTATTATGTCCAAATTTGCTTTCCATTTTCTGAAGCGTAAAGACTATTTATATCCATGTTCATTTCCTAGAGAAAAAGCATCACTAATTACAACCTTGCACTTTTCTGTTTCTTAACCTTGAAAATACTTCAAAAGTAAACCAACAAAATCTTAGCACAGGGTGAATTCAACTTATTTTCTCCTATAACTTGACAGTATCTTATTTTTCAACTTGCTTAGATGACTTTGAAATTTCAACTAGAAAAACTCTAATTGAGGGCTTATTAAGTACAAGAAAACATGATAAGGACTGAAAACATACACATAAATAAGGCGCAAAATATTTGGGTACTTTTCTTGTTTGTAATACATTATACCTAATGCCTAGAGTTGCAGGAAGAAAGGTTTACTTTGGTTCACAGTTTGTTAAGGTGCCAGTCCGTAATTGGCTGGCTCTGAGGCAGGGAGCCATGGCAGAGGGCATCAAAGAGCAGAAACAGTTCATGGCAAGCAGTAGTCAGCAAAAGCAGAGAGCCCCAAACAGCAGCAGTCCACTTTCTTTCCCTTATGTTCTCCCCACGCTCGCTCTTCACTGTGACACTCAGATCCCAGCTGGAGCCCCTTACCCCTGGGATCACATCATGAATCAGTCCCACCATCACACCCTCAAACCCAGCATCACACACTCTATACTGAGCCACCTCTGAAAATCCCTGTGTATCACTGTGTGAGGCTTTGGGGGACACCTAGATACAAGATATTTCCTGAGTTCTGTCTTCAAAGACTTTACCGAGAAAGAAACAATGGATGCCTCTAACTAGTACCTACTATAAGTTAAAGTGAGGAAAATGGAAGAAAAACATATTAAATATTATCCAGGGAGGTAGGAAGGCATTCTAAGTAAAAAGAAAGTTTGATCAAGACTATGATCTGGCTGTGCTCTCTCAAAACTCAAGGGTTTAAACGTAATCCTTCGTTCAACAGTATCAGTGAAAGAGATCTTTAAGAAGTGATCAGTCATTAGCATTCTATACTTGTAAATAGGAACAGCACCCTTACAAAAGCAGTGCAAGAGAGTGAGTTTGCTTCTTTCTATGTGTGGGGACACATAGAAGATGCTGTCTATGAAGAAAGGTTCTCTCCAGACACCAAATCTATTGACACTGTAATCATGGAATCTCTAGCCTCCAGAACTGCAAGCAATAAATTTCTGTTGTTAAAACACTACCAGTGCTAGCATAGCAAGACCTTGTCTCGAAAGACCAAAAAGGAAAAATAAAATAAAACACTATCATGGCAAAAGTTTTGTTTTGTTGCAGCAGCCAGAACAAATGTGTACAGTCAAGGAGAAATGAAGAGCAGAGAGTTGTGGGGCCGACAGGGAATCATCTAAGGTGACTTCTACATTTGTGTGTCTGAAAGGTGACCAGAGTTTGTTAAGTGTTGGTTCCCTGGATGCTTCTCTGGGGAGTTTGACCAGAAGGGTTAAGTGGAGTCAAAAACAAGCATTTTAGGTGATTCTATGTAAGGAGTCTTGCCCTAAGCATAGACAATGGCACCTGAAATGAAGTTGCTACTGAGATTAGACAGGAAGAGCTTTGAATGCTTCATGAAGACACATTCAGTTGGGAACCTCTGAAGACTTTTAAGAAGGAAAATTGAGATTAAGTTTATAAATCAACCCTGATAGCAGTGAAGTAGAGAGCCTAAAGACATACAAAATGTATCCATCACACTCATAAAGAAATATCTCAGACTTACATTTGTTAACATCGCCTTGTCTCCTTGGTGTGAGGAAATGAAAGAATATATAACGTCCAAAATGTACAATAGATACTGTGAAATGGGAAAAATTGTTAAAAAGGAAAGAGGAATTAGTATAGCGGAAAGGGGAAAGGAATGAAGGGAAAAGGAAAAAATATAAAAGATAGTTAAAATAGTTACACTAGTTTCTCTTAGTTCATTGAAAAGAAAAGTATATACTAATACTGTTTTTTGAGCTTCTCATGCACAAATAGTGTACTCAGAGTAACTACTTGGAAGACAGCAACATGAAATGTATTAACTATTGTTATTCTCCCATTATTTTGCTTCGAAATTTTGTTTATTTTTTCACATAATAAAAGACATACAAGAAACACAAGAAACATTTCTGCAATGGGATGATTTGAAACTTACAGTATCTGTAAGAGGCAGATGGTGCCAAGAGGTCTCTGAGGCTGCACAGTTGGGGGACTCAAAGGCCACCTGCTGCTAGGGTGTTTCTAAGGTCAACTGCGGAACCTGTTACTCTAAGACTGCATCTTCACGTGGGTTGTTTCAGTAGGCCACGCTCGCCTTGCTTCAAGCTGTATCTCCACCTAATTATTTTTTCACTTTTCAAATTATATAGCCTGGGTTTATTTTAACAGAACCCTGTAACCCCTCTGTATGTGTGTTTCTATCTAGAATATATTTAATAAAGTTGTGGTCTGACTTCTGCATTCCTGTTGTATTTATTTAAATCCATATTTTTGTCATTCTATTCAAACATATATTCTCTTGTCGTTGCCTAAATCTGCAGCTATAATTCCAAATGATAATAAGTAATTTTGTAAAAGATTTCATGCATCCCTGAGGAACAGATAAGGAGCAGGAATCATTTGTCTTTCCTATGGATGATAACATTCACAAACAAGGTGAGGAAAAACACCTCAAATTTCAACAAACCACACTGGAGATTTCAAGAGTAGGATCCCTTTCAATTATCCTGATACCACACATTCAAGGTCTCACCACGGGGTCATTTTTAATTTTTAAGGCAAGACTAGTGAATATTAAGAGGTCTAAGTGAAAGTGTGAATTGATGATAGAGTATTTTAAAGATTATAAATTTACAAATAAATTCTAGATAATTTCTTAAAATGCACTGGCTTTATTGGTCAAAGTATAAAGAAGGAATTTCTCTTTTACTTCAATTGTATCTATTCCTAATGCCCGTAGAATCTGATAACAGACAATCTGGCCGTTAGAAGTACAGTGCATTGTCAATTTTCAGTACATTTTTGTCATTTGAATGATTCAGAAAACAATAGATAGCATAATTCCACTCTTAAACCCTGGAATAAAAGAGAATTTATGAAACAATTTCATATTTAGTGCTTCTCAAAGTAGAAGGCAAGTAATAAATAAAGTTATACTTAATTTAGACACAAAACTCTTATTTCTGCGAAACTGAGAAAGAACATTTTCCCCTTGAAAGATTTTGTATTTTATAAACTCAAATAATTGATTCACACATTTGTAGGAAATCTAGACTTAATATTTCATAACATTGTGTTCATTTAAAGAAATCTTGCATCTGATAACGTGTTATAATTTGCACGAAACATTGAATATATTCAATATTTATTACATAAATAAGTAATTTCATACTATCTGTAAATATAGAAGATGTGACAAAAATGTGCAATAAATATTTAAATTTTTTAAAATACAATAAAAGATACCTGGCATTAATCTCTTTCAAGATATTTTCCCTCACTTCAAAAACTTTCCACCCTTCTTACCATTTTCTAAAGCTGTTCTGAAAAGACCACCTTTATGAGGTATGATGAAAAATATGGTGAGTGTTGGAGCCAACTGAACTAAAGGAATGCCAGGGTTTTAAAACGATTATGGTGGATCCTGTTAACCGCATCCACCAGAGCTGGCATCATGTGACTTCTCCCAGAGTCAAAATGCTTAGCCAAGGTGAATGTTTTGGATCAATTCAGGAGATGAGGCAACTAAAGAGATGAGGACATTCCAGGGCAACTAAAGACACATGGAAGAGGACTTCCAGAGCTACTTCAGAAAGTCTCAAGGATGAAGGGCTAAACATATTTCAAGCAGTGGGAAAGTACTTGGGGGAATTCATGACAAATGCCTTCTACTGTAATTTTTTTAAAAGTTAAGCATCAACTGCATTTTTCAATCAAACCTTGTATATTTCTCTACATTTATCTGTGCATGACAAAATTTTAATATTTGTTTCAATGGAACGAAAAATTGTTGCCTGACAGTGTCTGGTGAGTTACCAAGATGCCAGCCTCGAGGTAAGCGTGGAAGGGACTGAGGTAGCCGTGAAACTGCACCTGGTACGGGGAGCAGGGCTCGCGTGAATGAGCTAGAACAAGGCAGGAATCAAGGTGGGAAAGCGGATTCACAAATTGGCAAAGTTTCGCCAGTTAAGATTGTACATAGTTTTCTTCACATGTTCAGGGTAGTTGTCATGTAGTCACAGGTGATAGTGAATACTGATATATGATTCACTACATCTATGAATTACTTATTTGAGCACCTAATCATGTCTTTTTAACACACTGAATAACTTATGTGGAGCATTTTGCTGTTTATTGGATGATTTCCTAATTCAAAATGACAAAATGAGTTAAGTGTCACCAGCAGCCTCTTTTAGCTAAGCAGTTGTAGTCCAGACAGAGATAAATAGATGCACCTGTGGACTCTGCCCAAGTGATAGACGCAGGCCGAATGCAAGGGTTTCTCATGCCTCTGCTCCTTCCAAAGCCTTTGTTGCTCATAGGTGCTGTTTAATCCTCTGATTTACTTGTGTGCTTAAATCTTGGCTTTAAGAAGAATACAGTCAGTTGACAACAAATGGGGGCACGGATGGCTAATGAGTATGAAATACACCAAATTACTAAAGCTTGGAAATCTTTCAATAAGCAATTAAGCAGTTTCTGTATACAGTACAGAATTACTTATGTGATAGTTTTCACCTAAATGATTCAACTGCAGATAGAAAGCTTCAAGCAAGGGAATACATATCAGCAGTGACTGAGAAAAAGAACTCATTACAATCATCTTTTTATTTTATCACTCATATTTTATTGACCCTGTTTCTGTATCCACTGATAGATAAAGTTGCTATCAATTCTTTGTCCTGTATTAGATTTCATGTTTTCCGAACATTTATAGGATTTTTCCAGTGCGAGGAGGATGGGAACTGTTCCAGTTTAATTCCTTATTGAGTCTTTAAGCTACAATCGGCTTAACAAGCCTGTTCTGGACGGTAAAGTCTCACATTGTGAAGCATTCTTCAATGAACAGGAGTTGAAAATATTTTAAGTGGATATCCATTGGCCAAGAGGATTTCACTGGTTCTGTCGGAAGGAATTAGTCACCCACAAGTTGATTTTAGGGGGTCTCTATTTCATTCATTGTCTGTCATACAGCCAATGCCATTTTCCGTTTTCAGTGACTGAGTGTGAATCAGCAGTAGATTCCCCACCTGTCAGGTTACCTTAAGGTGTCCAGGCTTGTTTTCTAATTTGGTCAGATGTTAGAGAACAGGATAGCTGTGCTACACATTTATGCTCTTGCCCTATACTTTCTCATTTTTTTATAGAATATTACCCAGAATAAAGCAACACATATGAAGATGACTTACAGGCATAATTAATTTTGAAAGTACTTTTTTCTTAGAGCTCAGCTGGAATTGTTAGTTGTGAATTAGAGAATATAGTGCCATCCTTTATTAGTACATGACAGAGGCATAATTTTTCTTAATTGAAAAATATCATTTGACCAGCAGGTCACAGAATGGCAATTACTGTAGAAGTATAGGATTCAAAGATGATATAAAATCATTAATAGCAGCATTTGGTTTAAAACTCTGCTTTCTAAAATGCTTCCCTCCATTGGCTAACTTCCCTCTGGCATAATTTTTTTTCAAGGAAACAAATAGGTTTAATTTCTTTCAGATTTTCCTGTCTGCCTCAGAAGGAGAGACTACTTTCTTTAAGTGTATTGGAAAAATTTTCACAGGCTTCTAAGGGGTAAAGTTGAGTGAGAAAATTAAGTAAACTTTGGAGTGAAGATTTATTTTAATTTCTTCTTCTAATACATGAACACTAATTATCTTTGAAGAAAGATGTGCCAAAGTTTTTCGCAGAAGTTTCTTGCTTCTGGCTAGCATAGGCCTTGCACCATTGGCCAGACTCTGAAATGGCTTATTTACAAACTCAAAAAACCTGTTTTACATTATAAATACACTATTAACAGTAAAATTTGGAATGATTTCAGCTGCGGCTCATAGAAGATTCCCTACTCAGCTTGCTCTTTAAGAATAATATAATACATCAATTCAACACAAATTCTGTAGATAGTTCCTGGTCCATCTTTGTATGCTGACATTTTTTTTCAGCTCTTAACAGGAAGTGTATTTATGTGGCAAAATTCAGAGACAAGAAAGGACTCTCCCAAATCTCATTATTAGTACAGGAAACTTTTCTCAAAAGCCCAGCAATGGACTTATGCTCACAACTTGATGGGTCCACAAAGGAATCAATCTTGAAAAGGAAAAGATCCTCTGTAACTGGCCTCAACCTGTCGCCAAGTCATGTCTGAGGTCCTCCATTCTGGAACAGTGTGACCAAAGAAGTCAGATGGGTACCTAAAAAAAGTGGAATGCACAGAGATGCATAGGTGACAAATTATGCTAATACATATGGATAATTTTTTAAAATGTCTACTTAAATAAGACAACCTTTTTCATGATCATATCTGTAAATAATGCTTAAACATTTCAAATTACTATCTCATATGCAATATCTCATTTATTTGCCATGTTACTATTATTAATTTCATAACCTAAAATTTCATACACAGAAAACATTGATCACTTTATATAATATGCATTTAAGTACATTATTTTAGCTAGTAGAAGAAAAATAATCTTAGTAAATTCAATTGTTAGTCCATGTAGAGACCTCCGCACCATTCTAGGCTTGTAATAAGCTTTGGAGAGAGAAATGGCATGGTCACATACTATTAAGAGAAGTGTGAAGCGATATTGGTTATTGACCATTATGAGTCAATACCCAACAGTGTCCATGGAAATATCGTTTAGTCATTGCTAGTCTTGAGTTGCTGCATCATTCATGCTACCAAATATTTATTTATACCTTCTGCTATTGGCAATTATAACCCTCTTCTTAAATGTGAATTATTTTTAAGCTCATTAACTTTATCATGGCCTGCAATTCTCTAAAGGGCATTTTTCATGGTTGACTTATCTTTTGCACCCCTCTAGGGAAACTTGAAATTGTCTCTGGGCCCCACCCTAGGGATCTCCATGGTATCTACCCAACTTAGGGGTCCAAGTGCTCTCCACCCCACCCCTTCGTGCTGTAGCCTACGTTCTCCACCTTCAGAAGAAAGTAAGGTACACCAGCTTCTACTATCTGACATCCTAAATTTTCTTAGATTTCTTATCCCCATCCCTGTTTCAACTGGCTTAGTGATTGAGAAAACAACACCAACCTGTTTGCGAAGTCCACATAGCTAGAGTTATAGCTCCAGCTTAATTTTTGGAATCCTTTATAGATACAGGTTTTCTCAAACACACAGGTTATTTAGAACCATCCATCTCTTTTGTCAACTTTATTTTAGTAACAGATTGCAAAATTCTCACTTGAAAGTTAAAAAGTGTGGGGACATTAATGTAGAAATACTCTCTCTGGACTATTAAGAAGGGTGGAATCACAGGATATGGTGAAGGAGGAACTATAGGAAAGATCACCTGTTCACTTCACAAACTCGTGAAAGTAGCCTTTTGATAGACAAAATAATGATGGTCAGAGAACAGTAAAGAAATGGACTCAAGTAATTAATGATTGTCACGAGCAACCCAGAACGGATCCTAAAAGGGATTAAGGGATCAGGCAACCAGAAGGGATCAAACAGGCACATAGACTCTCCCTTTCTCTCTCTCTCTCTCTCTCTCTCTCTCTCTCTCTCTCTCTCTCTCTCTCTCTCTTTCACACACACACACACACACACACACACACATACACACACACACACTCAGATGATGTTATGAATCATACAGGCTATTGAATACTTACTAAGACACAACAGTCAAAGGTTTCAAACAAAGTTTAATATCTTAGCAAATTAAATCCAAAGGACTATGACGAAGTACGTCATGGAGGGAAGGACTCAGGTTGGGCTGAGGAGAGTCACAGTGGTCACAAAGCGTGCCAGCACCTTGACATGCCAGAAGTCTCCAGTGAAGCTGGGTGAGCTCCCGCAGAGTTGCTAGTGGGCAAAACAGTCAGTGTGGCTTGGCAGTCTGTGGACCTGAGATCAGAGTGCCTGCTTTCATCCATTAGAGTGGGGTAGTGCTTGCTTTTTCCACCACTGCATTGAATGAGTCGAGCCCATCTGGAGTGGTCAGGTTTGAGTGTTGACTGTCATTTGGCATAGCTAGTTGTTTACTGCTCAAGAACAGGCAAATCAAAATGGAACTGGGGATGTTCAGTGTGGTTATGATTTCAGAAAAGAGGCACCAATGAGAAACAGGATTTTTAAAATTCCAATTTCTTTATTCTTGCCATTGTGGCATCAT
Source organism: Cavia porcellus (assembly GCF_034190915.1). Taxonomy (NCBI): domain Eukaryota; kingdom Metazoa; phylum Chordata; class Mammalia; order Rodentia; family Caviidae; genus Cavia; species Cavia porcellus. Next base: position 72,680,100 of record NW_026947494.1, on the reverse strand, counting down.
GTTAGCAGTCCTTGAGAGTACTGTCAAAATCTGAGAAGCGTTGATAATGATTAGCATGTTGCTTCTGGTCTCTGGGTCAAGTTGAGAACTGTCACTAATTCCTCACAGTGAAACCCTTAGCTGTTCCACTCACCCTCAGTGGGCCTAGTTCAGAAGGTTTGAAGCTACATAGATTATTACATGAGAAGGAATGAGATTATTGCAAAAACAATAAACAGGATAAGGGTTTTGTCTCAGGCTCAAGGCAAAAGTCCAGTTACTTTTGGCAATAATTTTGTTCCCCTAGTTTCAGAGAAGCGGTAGGTGTTGATCACTTAGTATGAAGGAGGTGTCATAGACAGGGAGAATAAGGAGAGTTCGATGACAATATGATTTATAGAGGCACAGACAGAATTTCTAAAAATCTGCTGTGATTGGTGTTTCAGACAGGAGCTAAAAACCAAACAAACAAAGCCAAGTAGGAAGCTGTTACTACAGCTAGGGACAGGTTTAAATCACTCAGCATGAACTGTGGCCTAAGTCATGGGATGGAACCGATTATAGCTTATTTCTAAAATATCTCCTGAAGTCCCATATGTTCAGAGACAGGGATTCCAGAAAGCTATTGGCTCAAGAGAGAGCTAAGCACATAGCTGACTGCACTGGCAAAAGTTAGGGCAAAGTTAGAGGAAGAAGGTTACCCAACCCGAAAAGTATGTGATTGTCCCCAGCCCCTTCTTTGCATTCTGGCTTTCTTCCTGCTCTGTTTCCTGGCTGCCAAGAAGTCACCAGTTTCTCTTGACTATGCCCATTCACCATGATGTCTCTGCCTAGAAACAGCTGATCATGGACCAAGACCTCTGAAAACTACTTTTCTTCTTTAAATTGTGTACATCAAGTATTTTGTCCTAGCAATGGAAAACTAATACATAGTCATTACTAATCTTTGGTTCAGCAGAAGGGAATAGATACTTTGATTTTTTCCCCTTCCCACGATATGATTTCCCCCTGGTTTCTCATGTTGGCCAAACCAAAAGATGAAAGATCCAAGCAGAAACACTTCTTTGTGAGCAGGTGCCAGAGGCCTGGGGAGGGAAAAATAAGGAATCTGGAGAGCTAACAGTGAGGGCCAGTGCAGGTGCTCACCCTGAAAACCAAGGTGGGTTTGGTATTCTTCAAAAAGTTACACACATATGTATGCACACGTGTGTAAATGTGTTTATGTGTGTATATATGTATGTTTGTATATTTGCATATCCATATGTATGTGTATATGTGTATATTCTCAAAGTGGCACTCAACTTGTATAAGTAAACTTTATGTTTATAATCTTCTGGGGGAATTGTGAGATCATTGGGCCTTGTGTTCAAGATATTTTTCCCTATACATCATAAAGAAAACTTGTATCTAGATTTGTGTGGGATGTAGATATTTTTAAAAATAAATCAAGCTTTTGAATCAATTACTGAGAATGATTTCTTAGAGTTGCCAAAATTGTCCTTATTACATTCTTTAAATATGTTTATTGTCCCCTACATTCATAAGTCAAAGTCAAGTGGATAAAATATTGTTTTAAGATTATGAAACTAGGCTAGTGATTTAGCTCAGTGACTCAAGTGCTTGCCTGGTAAATGCAAGGTTGTGAGTTCAATCCCTGGTATCAACAACAACAAAAAAAGATTATGAACTCTAGATAAAGTTGTTCTTCCTGGCATTCAGCCTTACCACATGAGCAGCTGCTTTAACCTGAAGACTTTCTTGGGGCCCCATGACTTTCTCCTACTTTGTCTGTCAGGAGTACAGCAAAGATCTATCATAAGTCAGAGCTGTGGAGATTTGACACTGAGCTCCTCTCGGAAGAGGTCACCTGAAGGGCAACTGATCAGGAGAAGGAAGTTAAATCTTCAGGTTAAATTATGAATTTGCAATGGGGAAATTTGATCCCTCTTGTTTTTCCTTACTCTGCTTAAGGAATCTTGTGTTGTCTTGAGGAAAGAGACACTGTGGACTGAAGAGTTCAGTCACATGACTTAACAGTGACAAAGTGGAAACTTCCAGTAGAGGTAGATAAAAAACAGTGGAAGACAACCTCTAGAAAACACATTTGGTGCCATCAGGGAAACCACTCTGAGCTGCCCAAACCATGATTGGAAAACACATGCAATACGTGGTCACAGGAAGAGGCTGTAGGAAAGGTAGAGAACTTTAGATCAGAGATCAGGTCTCCCCACGTGAAGAGGGCTCTCATTAGTGCAGTATTTATAACAGTCACGTCATATCTGTATGACATGCAAGGTTTCAGCCCTTCCTTGTTTCTGCCTGAGGGATGAGAAAAGAGAGCAGCATGAGGTAAAAATCACTCAGTGTGAGCCATGGCAAATACAGCAATTACCCTTGCTTCACAGAGAACGAGTGCAAAAGTTGAGGGTCCCATCTGCAAGTCAGATTAATTCCGTCTGTTGATATTTTATTGGTGCAGGACAAATGGCTTTGTGTGCTTCATTTAGAGGGACTCACTCGGGCATATTCAAGATTGCTCAGGTAAAATGGCCTATATTATCGCCAACAACACCTCAGGAATGAGCGATGAGCTAAGTAATGAGTAATTTGAAAAATGAGTTTGGCAGATGGCAGGGACAGGGCAGATCTGTGCTGTTATGAGAGATGTGATCTTCCACATTCAGAGAGAAATCCGGGACAGAGTCCAGTTAGAAATTGTGTGTTGACTCCTTAAGCCTGGCCAGAAAAGGATATAAATTGTAGAGACTACCACACAATCTGGAAGGCACAAGGACAGACATGACAATGACTTCAGGGTGTTAACATGGATTCTCTAATGACTCCATCCTCTGGCCTTAAACACCATCTTACATTCTCAGCTCTTGCTCTCAAGTGATTGCTTAATGTAAATTTTGGCTGGCCCTATTGGAGAATTAGCTGAAAATGTTAGGATTACTAATAGCATAAAAGACTCATTTCATTTATATTTTCTTTTTAATTAACATTCCAGAGTCCATTTTGAGAATTGCATGCCATCCTAGACCCTAGAGAGTCAGTATAGGGACACCTGTCTGTGTCCCAGCTGGCCCCATCCGCAGGCTGGAAAGCTACCATCTGTACACGCCACAGGTGCCCAGGGCAAAGTGTCAGAGCCCATCGTTTGCCAGGCATCTGGTGAGAGGCAACTGTCAGCTCCCATGTGCTGTTTATGTCTTAGAATTAATGCATTTTACACAGAATTTGAATGGTTTCTTCTACTTATAAGGCATCTACTTTTAGGAATCTTACCTAAAAGATTCCTAAAAGAAAATTAGACTATGTTTGCTGAGTTATCCAATACTAAGAATTTGGAGATAGCACATAGACCAGAAGTTCCTGGATTTCACAGGCCATATGTCCAAGGACTGGACTCTGCCCATCAATTTTTCTTTCAAAATCCTGCCCTCCTTTAAAACATATTCTTCAAAATCCAGTCATCCTTTAAATCATCCTCTTCAGGGAACTCCTTCCTTCTTTTTGTCCAAAATAATTTAAGACTCAATCATTCTGTTATTTTCTGGATAGTAGGCGGTAACCCTAGGTATCCTTGATGTGTTGAATGTCCACCTCCATCTGCAAATTGAAAGCCCCTAGAGGTAAAGATAGGCTATATAACTTTGTATTCCTCCACTGAGCCTCGTAAGTTTTCAGTAAGTATATTCGTAAAGCATTGCTTTGTTAAAAGTAGACATTGATCTTTTATTAATTTGATGGAAAAGTTAGTAACTCTAAATGTTCACTTTCAGTCCATAGATAGAAATGGGTACTTAATTTTTAGAGAATAAGTTAAGGTTTCATTCAAGCATAACCATTACGGATACACTGTGGACTGGCTAGTTTTCTCCTCGACTGATTTTTCACTGTGCTCACCTCAAGCAGTGACTCCCTCGATACCAAAGCAATTTGTCACACAAGGAAGTTTTATTGCTTCTCACCTGGGCAGAGTCAAAATTCTTTGCCACAATGCCAAAACTGTAAATACTATGGATTGTGTGGATGTGCTTTTGGAATTCAAATCAATGAAGTATACACTATATTTGTAGAGAAAAAATATAGAATGCAAAATTCCATGTCTTCTATTTTCCAAGCATGAAATGAAAAGTCTATACAGAGTGAGTTCATGATGCATAAGTCTAAGAGGATATGGTCCTCCTGGACAAGGTTGAAATGATTAAGATATTCTGTCCTTCATTTTTCAAGTGTATACTTAACAAACAAATGGCTCTACCATCTCTCGATTGTCTCTTTCTTTATTCCTCTGGTCCACTAACTCATAAAATTCTAACCATTGCAATTACACTACCCAGTGAATTAAAGCAGCATTTCCGAGGTACTCAGGTAGAAATTCTTGTAATTTAGATGAGGGAGGTAGACTTTAATTCCTCAGATTAAAGTACTGTTGAACAGGAAAGATCAAGGCTGATAGAATAGGTCACAGAGTGGAAAGTGTCCAGCCTGGTCAGTGCTGGTCGTTGCTGGCTTATGCAGGACAGCATAGTTTTTAGTGCATGTATGGGAACTTCTTCACACTGATCTGTTGGGATCTCAGAAATAAACAGATCATGCTTTTATCAGCTTGACAAAAGGGCATCAGCTGTTGCCTGGAACCCCAGCATGGCTCTCGTCTGAGTTGAACCACTCGTGCGGTAACTGGTCTACCCTCCAACCCTAGAAAATCCAGCCTCATTTTTGCCAGCGGCATCCATCACTCTCAGCACCTTTTCCTTATGATTGGGGCCAAAGATTGAAGTCCCACATGCTTTTTCTTCACTTATCTAGATCTCTGCTGTGAGTCTACCTGTTGACATGCTCTATTTGGGGAATTCCTTTTTTAACCTCCCTTTTCAGATTTCTAGAAGTTGCATGGATCTTCCCAGACACTGAGACTGCGTCTGTAGTATCATCTTTTACTGACAACCTCTCTGTGCACCATGCTCCTTAACTTTGCTCTCCGCCCAGGTAAACTCACTCCACCCGGCTGCTCACCTGTACAGCCTGCCCGTTAACACTGTTTCTTTCAGGGCATTCTACTTCAACTCTTCTTAGCAGAAGTAAATTCACATCCTGCTTCTTCCTCAGTCGCATACACTTGAAGAACATTAAAAACTTTTCATCTGCTAGCTACCAGGTAGTTCTCTGCCCTAGTAAAATCTGTGAGCTGCTAGCACAAGAGAGAAAATATTTAGCCACTTCAGAAGAGAAGGCTCAGAACGAAAAGCTCTGAACAATGAAGATGGAGAGGGGAGGGGTTTTTTTCAGTGCTATTTTCCATGCAAAATAACACTTTTGCCTCCCACTCTCTCCTGCATCCCTCACAAAATCTTTCATAAAATTCTCATTTCTCAATAGAACACAGAGGAACTAAGGACATCAGGGCTGTTAGAAATTTCCTTCTTTGAAGTGCTGTGGAATGAAAGCAAATCTTATCTGTGAGGTCTTGCCATATGGGTTACTATTTTTTGTTCAAATCAGAGAGAAAACAGGTTTTCATCCAAAGCATCTTTGGTTCCATACTTCAGGGAGAACACAGTGGTTTTAGCTGAAACATTATTGATTAAATTCCCTACTTCCAGAAATTTAGGCTTGCAGCAAAAACAGCACAGCAACCAGGTAACACAAGAAAAGCACTAATAAATCATCTTGTTTTGCTAGCTGGTTTTGTTTATTTGCTTGATGGAGCAATTATTTCAGGATCAAGCAGACACAACTGAATTGTTCCTCGTACCCTGACAATCCTCAGTGGAGAGGACTCGTCATGTTTCTGCAGACACAAACGCAGACTCCACCTGCCCCATGACAGGAAGGACTTTCTTACACCACAAAATATCTGTTAAGGAAGATCGTAGAAGATTTAAGTTATGGTGCAATCTGGAAAATATCATTTGGCATTTCAAATTTTTGTGCCTTTCTTGGAGAATATGCAAGTGCTAAAGAAATGGAAAATCAGACTTTAGCAGAATTTTGGGATAGTGCATACTCTGACGTTGAATTTTACATTCACTTCATGAACATCGGAACTGCCAAAAAATCTCTTTTAATTTCACAATTGGTATTAAAATAAAACTGAAAGATTTTTACAAGGCTTTGCATGAATCTGGGTCCTGATTCTGATTTTGGCTTCATCTCTTTACTGCTTATATTTCTGGGCTGCAGCTACAGTGCAGTTCTCGGACTACAGACATATCCAGCACCCTTCTGCCTCCTCAGACCTTTGCACTTGCTCCTCTCCCTACACAAATAACTCTTCATTAAGCCTCTCTTAAGTAGTAACTCATTAAAAGATCTGCTTTGCACTGAAGGGACTATATCAGCTTCCAGGGAATTCTTTTACTCTGCTTTAACCCTCTTTATAAAACTTAGTGTTATCTGATTTTTATATGACATATATATTGATTTCTTTATTGTTTGTTCTTTCCTCCATTGGGCAATAATTTTGGCTTGTCCAGAATTTTCATTTCCAGTTCCTAAAAAGCTGCCTTGCATGTAGGTGCTCGTTCAGCACTTGTGGATTGAAAGAATGAAAGACTGGCAGCTACAACCCTCTGCTTTGGAAGAAATTTTTCCTTTTCAAATCTCTCTCTTCTCCAGGCCCTGCAAAGAAGACATTCCTTTCGGTAGGTTCACGTTTACCTCTGTGCTCTGCACGTGGTCACCTTCTCAGAAAGTGATAAATTGCCTCAGCTGAAGTTTGAGAATCAGCTCTGGCAGCTCCTGGATTATGGTAGTTGGCAGACGAGTTTATATTCAAGTGCAGAAAAGCAAGGTGACTTCACAGGGAACCTGAAATTCACACATTTGAAATTCCAGAAAAGTAACAAGAAAACCTTTCTACAAGTAGACTCATCTTTTCTTGTAAGTAATGTAAAAATGCATAGAAGCCCGTCAGTCTACCTTTCTAAACTTTATTTTAAGTATGCATCTCTTTTTATAGCAGCTTTATTGAAGTGTAATTCACATATCATAAAATTGACTCTTCTAAAGTATAAAACTGTCATCTTTGATATAATCAGAGTTGGGAAGTCAGAACTGTATTCCCAGAACGTTTTTCACTCCCGAAGGAAACTCTGCAGCATCAGCAGACACTCTTCTCTCTCTCTTGGGAATGCCTCATCTCCCTCTGTCTCTTTGAACTTGCTTATTTTGGACACTGTGTGTGGATTTAGCTGGATTTTATGACGAACTTCTAAAAGTTCTCACGGTTCACCTGTATTATGGGACCTGTCAGTGTTTCATTCCTTTTCACTGAAGAATAATATTCATGTGGGTGTTCTTCGTTTTGCTTTCTATCCATCAGTTACCTGATACTGTGTTGTTGCTACCTTTTGACTTTTGTGAATATAATGCTATGTGTGCAAATTTCTAAATGAATATATCTTTTTAATTCTCTTGGTACATGCTTACAGGTGAAACTTCTGGGTGACATGAGGATCTATGTTTAACATTTTGAGAAATTCCCAGAATTTTTCCTGGTGGCCTGAAATACTGCCTGCTCTCAGTAATGCATAAAGGTTCCAGCTTGTCCACATCTTTCCAAACACTTTATATTTTCTGTCTTTTGGATTCTAGCCCTTCTAGTAGGTGTGAGGCAAAATCTCAGTACAGTACTATATTTCCCTAATAATTAATACTAAGACCTTTTCCCATCCTCATCTCCTTTTTATGCATCTTCTTTGGAGATATGTTTTATGTTTATGAGTTATTTGACTTCATGAGGTCTGATCAATATATACAGTGAAGACTCAAAATAAACGTGGTTATTACAGTAGAAGGCACATTCATCCCCACCTCTTCAAACACACTATGCCACTGTTCTTGCTGTTTTCTGAAGGAATTTTGAAAGTCTTATTTTGTGTTTATAAAGTGTAGTTAAAAACAATTCCAGTGAATGCCATTGCCAGGTGCCTTGCGGTGGAAAGGCAACCTTGGAAAAACATCCCTGTGTGTCCCAATCCATCCTGTTCACCCGACCTGGTGGCTAGGTCTTTCCCAAAGTCAAAATGACCATAAAAGGTAAAATGTTCCATTGATTCTGCATATGACAAGGCAGCCACAACAACGCAACTGAAGACTCACAAAAGAGGACTCTCAGAAAATAATTAAGTGCTAAGAAAAGTAGAACAGTGGGGCGTGAAGGGGAATATATTTTTGAGACGGATTAGTAGCAATGTGTCTTTTACACACTGAGAGTATCATTTACACCGTCAGAATACGAGTCTCATAAGATACAGGAAAACTTTCCTGTCCAGGTAACTTATTCTATGAGTGGTCTGCAAGATAAGCAGACATTTCCAATCAGTTTTAACTTGATAACAAGTAGTGCCTTGCAATATTAGAGGCACGTGTGCATCGTCTATATAGCCACCCTCCGCTCTGTCGTCTCCCTCATTCCAAACCTGGAAGTTTTTAAGAGCTAAGTGTAGGCTAATATTGTTCTTTTTCTTGCTATGTTCTTTATTATTTTGTATCATATTATAATTTTGTAATAATTTTATATGAATATTTTTGGTTATGGAAAATTCATCTGAGTTTTTATTATTTCTAATGGAGAAATTAGCCTTGATATGAGTGCTTTGATTTATAAGCTTGTTTCCTGAATGAATTATGCTCACAAACAAGGTTTTACTATACATGATTTGCAAATATCCTCACATATTTTGTAGATTGCATTTTCACTCTTAATGATGCCCCTTGAAGTTCAAAAGTTTCCAGTGTCCTTAATTTTCTTAGTCACTTGTGTTTTCAGTGTCATATCTAAGAGAACACTGCCTGAACCAGCGTTATAAAGATCAATGCCTGTGTTTTCTATCTGTGTTAGGAGTTTTACAGTTTGGGGACCTAGACTTGAGAATGAATGTGGTGGTACTTTTTGCACATTTAGTGAGAGGTTTAAATGATTCTTTTGGGTGAATATGATGCCCTGAATCATTTGGTGATAACATTATTTCCTCATTAAATAGTCTTGACATCCTTATCAAAAGCAATTGTCCAACCAGGCGTGGTGGCGCATGCCTGTAATCCCAGAACTCAGGAAGCTGAGGCAGGAGGCTCATTGCAAGTTCAAAACCAGCCTGGGCTAAAAAGTGAGCTAAAAGCCAGCCTGAATTGCATAGTGAGACTCTGTCTCAAGAGGACAAAAAACAAACAATTATGCGTAGAAGATTCAGTGCCAGATGAGAACCTACTTTTGGTTCATAGATATTTTTGCCTTCTCATTTTGAACTCCTAGGATAGAAGGCACAACAGAGTGTTCTAAAAACTCTTTATTAGGAGCACTAATCTATTCACCATGGGTCCACCTTTTAAACTTTGACACCTCCTAAATTCCTAGTCTTCTAATTCTATCGTATCAGGTATTAGGATGTCAACATATGATATAGGGAGTGGCCACAGACATTCAATTCATAATATGGTGCTTCTAGCAGTTCAAATAGTGGATGATCTCTGCAGATGTAGCTTTTGGAGTCGCCCCCTCCCCACCACTCTCACCCACTCTATGCTGCAGGCTGCTGACTTTCATGCTTACAAGGTTAGAGGTCTTAAGATTACTGGGGGGGATGGATGAGGATAAAGCAAGTTTTAACACTACATATACCTGATTTACCATGATTCAATTATTTTCCTTGAATATCCCTTGAGTTATTACAAACATTTCAGCACTTACCAAGTTTTTGAACAAATTCATTCTGATTTTTTCTTCTTTTTTTTAAACCAGCATTCTTATTGCTTTTTATGAAGGAGCAGATTTTCAGGATCTCTTACTACAACATTTGAGAAATATTTCACCTACATTATTCTCTGTTTTCTTTTGTTTTGTTTTGCTGGCTATGTGAGAATTGAACCCAGAGTTCCACACATGGAAGGCAGATCCTTTACCACTGGGCTATAGCCCCAGCCCTTTCTTTGAGTGTTGCTCTGTTTTTTGTTTTTTTGTTTGTTTGTTTGTTTTCTATACTGGGAATTGAACCGAGGAGCTAATGAACTACACCCAGACTTTCTTTTTTTGTTTCTTTCTTTCTTTTTCTTTTTAGGCAAGGTCTTGCTAAGTTTTTCAGGCCAGCCTTGAATATGTGAACTTCTTGCCTCCGCTTCTCACATATCTGAAATCACAAGCCTGTGTCACTGGCCTGGCTCTGGTCCCTTTCTGACACAATGTTATTCTAACTGGGCCCAGAATGCAAATTCTGTGTGGTTTGGCACCCACTTTAGGCTATACACATTGCCTTACCCTCCCAAACAAGTTAAGGGGAAACCCTGACACACAGCACAGGTTTATGACTCAGTAGGGAAGGTAGCCACGCACTGCCCTGCCCAAAAGGTGGGCTACCTCTCACACCCTTCAGAGCAGCCAGGAAAGCGACCTCTTGGGGTGAAGCAAGAGCAGCAAAAGGTCAAGGGTTTGGAATCTCAGACTTCATTCCTACAAACCAGGAGGTTGATCAGCAGGGCAAGGCACTTCCTCCTGAGCTTGTTGGAAGTTCTTTGAAAGACAGGAGAACACAGAACACTAATGACCTGAAGAATCTCTTTTCTACTGCACTCTTTTTTATATTCAGCCTCATTGACATCTTTCTCAAATGTTCTCGTGAAAACTGAGGGAAAATGACTATCACTGGATGCTTGGATAGAAGTTATTTTACCACAGTTTGAGTAACATATGGCCAAAACAGTAAATATTTCTCCAGGGTCAGAGCTGAATTAGCTACATCTGTTTCTAAATAGGTAATATCGTTCATCATCCTTTATTATCCTCCTAGCAGGGACTTCTAGTTTTGGTGGTAGTTGTTGGCTTTGCCTTCTGCAATTCATTTTTCAGATGGGCCTCAGCTCTCATCTGACTTGATAACTGCCTTCCTAAGAACTATTAATTAATTAATTAATGAGACAAAGTATTGTTTGAATTTGATTTGTTTCCAAGATTGGGGAGCAAAGGGTAACCAAATTCTTCTTTGTATCAAATATTTCCTTTTATAGCATCATAGAAATGACTGTATTTATAGGCTCATGGAAAATACATTGATTGTTTAATCATAAAAAATAAATTTATCTGGTTAAAGTCAAGGTGGAATGGAGATCTCCCAGAGGTCAGGGAGAATAAAGAGGATGAATAATGGATAGTGAGCTACCATTAGATAAAAGCAAGAAATTCTAGTCTACAATTGCACCACAGAGAAACTATAGGTAAAAACAGTATGTTGTACATTTCAGAGACATAGAAGAAAAAATTGTGAATGCTATTACCAAAAAGAAATGACAAATATTCTAAGCATTAAAAATGTTAATCTTGATTTGAACATTACACATACCAGGAAATCAAATGGTACCCCATTAATATGCACAGGTTTTATGTTTTTATATGGAAATGAAAAATGTTAATATGAAAAATTTAATGACATGATGTTGACATCAGCATGTAAGCACAGGAACTTTGGGAATTATTAGAATCAATTTAGATAATAATAAATAGATAATTGAGATAAAAACAAAAAAGTATTTATAAATTTAAAATTCTTTAACATTAAATTCTTTGGAAGATTCATCCCTTACAACAGTATACCAAAGATCAAGGTTTATTCCAGAACTCATTTGTAGAATTTTTTCAAAAACACAGGTCTGAACAATTCTTTAAGGATATTTCCTTAGGGGCAGGGCGTATGACCTCTTTGCATAAAGAGATGTCCTGTTGAAGTGTGGAAAGAAGCCTACCATGTGGGTATCCAACTTTAGGAAGCCCAAGGTCTTGCTTGGTGCAGCAGAGGCTGCAAGCAGAAGCCAAAATTCAGAAAGAACAAAAGACAAGACTCTGCTATCCTTTACAGAATGTATAGCAGAATCAAAGGGGGAAGAGGGAGCAATTAGCAAATCAAGCAGTGCTGAGGAGGCTCTCACCAAGCTGTCGCTTGCGAACTAATGAAAAAAACCTTTTCCTTCAGGAACAAGCTTGGATAGTGGAGCTAGACTGGGTTTCAACTTTTACTATCCTGCACCCCCATGATGGAGTGGGATTTGGGGCGGTGCTGATAGAACTGAGCTCCTTCTGCCCAGCTGACGGTCCTGCGGATCAGTCCATGGGCCTTCACCTGGAGAGGGGACTGGAGATGGGGGCAGGGCAAGAGAAAAGAGAGACGGAGACTTAGCAGGATTCCATTCAAGCCTCCTTTATTTTTAAAATGGCTACAACTTATATAGGGTGGAGGCGGGGCAATGGGGCAGGAAGAGGGCATGGACTGTTAGATCTGATAGGTCATGGTCACATCCGGATATATGATGTAAGCAGGAGAGGATTATGGGTAATGTAGGCAGACATGAGGATCATGGGAAATGTAGGCTGACACACAAAATTCCCTCGGTGGGAGGGACAGGGCAACAGCTGCCATTCTGAGCCGCTCCCTACACCCAGTACAGTCTGTAGATCTCATTTTCTCTTGTTTGTGCTTCACATGGACTTTTACAAAAATGTCCAACAAGTGCCTCAGGTTCTGTCCTTATTTCATGCAATGAAGGGTAGCAGTGAACCTAAATCCTGCACTGGAGAAGACCCCTGTGTGGGTCTCTGAACTGAGGTCAGCCAAGCTTCCCCTTTGCTCCCTCTTAGCCATGGGAATGATGCCTATTCCTCGGCCATTATAAGTGGTATCTGTGCTTTTTCACTCACTAGACACCACGTGTCAGCCACAAATGGCTCCCCCACTGAGTTTGGTCCTCTGGCTGTGCCCATGAAGAGAATTCCCTGTGGCCTTGAGCTCAAGACCGGGCAGATTCACTAATATCTTCTGTTACGACCTCCCTGAAACACATGCCCACATTCTCCTTTCCTATGCTTCTCCTTTTGAAAAATTCCTTGTTTTGGTGGGACATCAGGGTCTTCTTCCTTCTTCTTTCCCTTTCACTTGTTTCATGCCCAGCAGCAGTCTTCTTGTTTCTTCTAGCTGAGCACATCACAGCATCTGTCCAAGCAACACCAGTTCTTTCCCAGAACATTTTATTGGGTCCTAGATAAATCCTATTTTACTCAACTGGAAGGAGAAGGCTAATGTCAACCAGAAAAATTAACTGCAAAATGTGCTTTCTCCCCAAGCAGAGCCCAAACAAATTGTGCTCTTCTATTCAGCATATGCTCAGTGCCTGGGGCCTGGTTGGTTCTTAATTATTATTCTCAGTTACTTGTTAATGAACGTGCAAACAAATAAACAAATGAGGCCTACATATCTAGGTAAAGAAAAATTGAGAGAAGCAAGAGAGGTTCATTATGTGAAGAGAAGGAATTTTTACAGCATTTTTGCTCACTGCCAGCACTCCTTTCTTCTTTGGATAATTCAACCCCGTGGCAGGTCTCAGGCTCCCAGGGGATGAGCAGGCATGGCCTCCCCTGCTGGCTCTGGAGTGAGCACAGACAGGAGGACCAGTGAGAGCCTTCGACTGTGTATCTGAAGGCAGACTCTTTCTTCTAGTGATGAGATTCTAAAGAAGAACCATTGGATTCCCTTTGCAATTCCCACACTCGGAAAATCAGAGAAAGTAATGGCTTTTTCAAGAATATGAGAGCTTCAACGTTCATACCCTTTTATACTTCCAAAGCACCAAATGCAAGGGTAAGCCTGGATCAAAATTGTTTTTCTAGAAAGGTCTAGAGAGGTTATCTATGCAACCTGCTTCTTTGCGAGGAAGCAGTAAGAAAAAGGGTCCAAGTTCTTGGCTCAGTGCATCCTATGGCTTAGAGGCTGGCCAGCAGGATTTGCTTGACTCTACTTTTAGTAGTTTTAGCGTTAGTTGAAACTTTATTTCCCAAAAACACAATCAGTATAATGATTAAATTTTAGCCAACTGCATCCACAGAACCCCCAACAAGAGTCCATGCCCACCTCCAGGAAGAGTGGGTCTCTACCTCTGGCCTCAGCATGGGTAAATAGTGTCCTGTGAGGGTCTCACCATACTTGCTCATCTGACAGCTCTCCTCGTCATGTGAAATCGCCTGACATGTGAGCTAATCAAGGTGACACAGTACAGCATTGATTGCAGCTCAAACAACAAAGACACAGATATTTAAAATGAAACACTGGTGAATAATTTAAGGTAAATCTGTGTCTGTTTCCTTCATAGTAACGAAGCCTCCTAATAGGACCATATTAGTCTCACAAAGAACATATATGTGGAGATGTATAATAATTGATGATGTATTAAAGAAAGTCAGGCGATTCTAAGAAGGCTTATTTTCTGTTTTGGTATTCACATGGAAAGTATATATGGAACTTATTAATGATCATTGAAGTTAACATGTAAATAATTAAAAATCAATTACAGTTTATAATATGAGGTAACTATGAAGATGAAAAACAAATGCTATAAAATTAGTTTGTCTGACCTGTTATACAGAAAAAAAAATAATACAGTTTGATTGTTCTGATATTAAAGCTATTTATTATGATTGTAAAAATAAGGATACCTAGTTTATTGAGTTATCTTTTTGGTAATTCAATTTTCATAACTGTTCTTATTTGGTACTCAGGATAAGTAATACACGCATACAGTGTACCATAGTAACACATGGTTTAAAAGGCGCTGTCCATGGAGCTGTTGGGTGATATGGGAACCTCCCTCTTCTCCATTCTTCATTCTCCAGGACCCAGGTGTCAGTGCAGCACTGTTTCATCCATTTCTAAACCTAGAGGTTAAAAAGATTCAGTCATGAGTCAACTCCTGCGCTCAATTCAAGGTACCGAATGGTAAGCAAGAAACTATACAGTGACGATGGGAAACCAGAATGCTTGAAAGTGGAGCTTGCTTTTGATCAGTACTTAACTAAACACTACAAAGGCATGCATTGGGCCACAGCTTTAGTTTAGATTATTTTATTTAATCCTCTTTGCATCTCTAAAAATTATTCCTGTTTTGGTGTGAAGGAAACAGGAAAGTTATATAACTTGCTCCTGTTCATGCAGTTGGGAAGATATGAAATGGTAATTTTAAACAAAGTTAAAATCACTTCAAAGAATTAATGATTAGAAAATGCTTTCTAGGGAAGAATATTTTTATATAGAAGATCATGATGTTTTTAAAACATGATGAGTTAAAAATGTATTCTATAAATTTGTTGACTCTCTTGCCCTTGATAGACCAGGATGCTTTCCCTTCTCCTGAATTTGGATGAAACTTGGTTCATTTCAAAACCCCCCATATTAATGATGGGTAGCATTTTGTGATTTCTAACCCTGGTGCCTTCATTATTTTTTCATCCATGGACCACAGTATTTAAACCCAGAACTGGGGACTTAGATTGTAGGGATTTAGTAAGTGCCTGCCTGCAAGCACAAGGTCATGAGTCTGATCCCCGGTACCAAAGCCAGCTTAAAGGATGAAAAGCTTGTTTAGGCCTACCATCCCCTCCTCAGATCAGAGTTGGCTGGCTCCATGCAGGAACAATATGGTAGAAGGGACTGGCAAAGTGAAGTTGCTCAAGTGATGGAGGTCAGGAGGCAGAGAGAGAAGGGAGGAGCCACAAAGAGAGATGCAGACTTCCAGGGCGCATCAGGAGGCTCCTTCTTCCCACCAGACTCCACGTTCTAACAACAAGTCAGCTATCTCACCCCCATGATTCAATCACCTCCTCGGTTCTCCACCTATGAGGAATGAGGACTTTGGGGGACATTGTCAATCCACACCATGACAGCTGAGTTATAAAAGGCCGCATACCTTCTACCATTTCTCAGAAGAGCACCAGCTACCCCCATTCTTAAAAATGGCACCAGAGGTATGAACCGAAGAATTTGGGGTCCCTACTGACTCAGCTATCATCTAACTTCAACAATTATCTGACTCCAACTATGTAGGAGACGTGAGGATAATAATTGTCTTAGTTACTTTTTACTTGTTGCTGAGACAAAATACCTGAAGCCCAAAGTTGGGAAAGGAAAAGTTTATTTCTTACAGTTTTTGGAGGTTTCAATCCACACTTAGTTGGCTCCAAGGCAGGCGGGCATGGCTGGGCCGCAGTTCATGGCAGCCGCCAACAGCAAGCAGGAATCAGCAAAGAGCAAGACACACCTTCTTCCTGCCATTACATCACATCCTGGCTCCATTCCCTATGTGGGTGGAGCACTGACACCATCAGTCTAAGCACTAGA
Organism: Cavia porcellus; assembly: GCF_034190915.1. Taxonomy (NCBI): domain Eukaryota; kingdom Metazoa; phylum Chordata; class Mammalia; order Rodentia; family Caviidae; genus Cavia; species Cavia porcellus. The sequence continues at coordinate 72,663,964 of NW_026947494.1, read as the reverse complement.
CAATGAAGCATCACAAATGCACAATGCAAACTTATGAGGCCTGGGGGCCACAGACATAAATCATGACAATAATGATTAATTTTCATTGTTTGATCCACTGTTTGGGGTATTGTTGTACAGAGCAACACATAGAGGGAAATGAGCAACTGTGGAAAATAAAGCACACAGACACAGAACGAGGTCTCGCATCAAGTGTTATTTACCTGCCCTCATTTGTTTTATCCACACAGTCTTGCGAACACACATTAACAATCATTCAGTATGATTTTAAAGATGAATGGATTTAGATTATGAAGTACCAGTTTCATCTGCCTTTGATTGTTCGGCTCTGCAGGGTGTGTCTGAAATCGATCCCTCAGCGCTGATTGATGCAGTGCTGCGCTTTCTCCTCGCCTGGCTGCCTTGCTCATCTCTGTTACTGTAGCCAGAGGCTGGAGCTGCTGTGTCCAGGGAGACCACTTCTGCAGCAGCAGCCAGTTCTGTCTAAGAGAGCTGAGGTTCACAGAGAGTTGTGCCCACATAGAATAGCAACTTCTCTACAAAAGCACAGTCAGTACCTTACAAACAGCATTATTTCTATTCCTTCACTTCACATTTTTAAAATTTTACTCAGATTTAGGTAAAACAATGCACTCAAAGATTTTAAATTTAAGCACCATAGTCTGCCTTTAACTTTTTTGACATTTTGACTTCGTATGCTGAGCCTACTGACTTAATTCTTTGTTTAATCTAGTTGCAATCTTGACCTCAGGTGTGTGTGCATTGTCATTAGGAGCACATTTTTTGAATAATAATAAAAATGAAATACACAGTAACACAGAGTAAGTGTCAGTTGTGCCATCTTGATATTCACCGTTTAAGTAAATTGGAAGTCCCCAAGGCTTTCAGCTCACAGGGAATGTTCAAACTGAGCACTCTGTCCCCAGGGTGGTTTTTGCTGTCACCTGGTCATGTGACTATTGTTCTGTGCAAGAAACATCCATTTGAATGTTTATGCTCATTGATGCACAAAAAGTACTAAAGTGTCTGTCCCTGGCCTCAAGAAAGGTCTGTACCGGGATCCACTTGCTCCATGTCTCTGCTCCTTTCTCCTAACTTCCCTCCCTTCTCCTCTGCTCAGATTTCCTGTTTCCCCTGTTACAGAGAATGTGACAATCTGCAGCTCTGGAGTTCTTTAGTTACGTACAGAAATATTCGTACAGGCTCCCTAAACCTGGTCCCTTTCTTCTACAGCGGCTATAGCTGTAGTTTTCTCCAACAGCCTCTTGTCCACCAGAAAGGACCACAAATCTTTGAAACTCCTAGAGGCATAAGAGGCTGTTTGTTTGACAAAGTCCATGCTGTGATTTTAACTGCACTATGGCAAGTAGGAGGGGTAAGTGATAGCTGGAAAAAATGAGAACACAGAAATCTGGAGGCTCAGATTCGGAGTTTGGCTTACTGTCTGCCAAAAGATGACCAGGCTCCCCAGAGTAACCATGCCTCACCATTAGGTCAATGACTATCCAGAGGTCAAGTTTTTCTTCTCTCATTGTCTCATCAGTTAAGGATACTGGGAGCCCGAAAAGCAGATGACAGCCCAGCAGTTTGGGGATGTTGTCTTCATGCACAGATGTCTGATGGAGCTCTGCTCTCTGGTCTGATCTATCCAGCTCAACAAACCTGATGGAACAGAGCAGTTCCATTGTATAAACATGGTTGTCAAAAATCATGCACGTTTGATGTAGTGAAAAGGGTGGATTGAAGAAAAGGAGACAAAGGGACTCGCTTGAAGGTGCCACTTTTAAAATGCTTTCATAATGAAAGGCTGTGAGGAATTCATAATCATGTTTCTTTGTTGCAACACATTTCTGAGTTTGAATGTACTTATGTTCAGTATTAAAATCAGTGGATGCCAAAGAAGAGATGTCAGTATTCCCTGCTGAGTAACAGAAACTTTTATTTTTGGAGTAAATTATAGGTTCCATAAGGTATGATTTGGAAAGTGAGAAGTATTTTAGACTTTGGTGCTTGTGCTCTTCATGCTAGTTTTTATAGTGAATATGCAGAAGATGCAATCACCTTAAAAGCTTTCTTCAGTTTCTCTTCCCCAACCCTTTGGCCAGCGGTCTGATCTGCTCATATTGGTGCTTCCTTATGTTTCCATCAGCAGGGAGACGCAGCTGTCTTGGAAATTACTCAGAAACAAAGCAAGAGTCACCCTAATCAACACCCTTTCTAAAAGCCACATACTATCCGGGTGAAGACAGTGCAGAAAGCTGTTCACTTTATTCCACTCTACCCACAGCGTGTCACCTAGATTCTGAAAGCACTCAGCTCCCCCTGCCCCATGCAGATCTGGAATAAATCCAGACCATGAATCAAGCAAGGTCAAAGCACGGTTCTGTGAGTGTGACTTGCCCTAGAACATTCTAGATCGGGCCAGTGCAGAGGTATTCTGGAGCCTTCTGTCTTCCTCTCTGGCACTCACAGTAAAACATCTTCTCTCAGTGTGCAGATTGCTTTATACTCTGCTGATTAACAAATACTGTGCTCCACAAAGCTGACTCATTTCCCAACACTGAGTGCCTCCTGCTCTCACAGGAATGATTCCATCCTGCCTCTCTGCTATGAGCCTTATTTATATGTGCTCTGACAATATTGCTGATTCCTTTTTAAATGAGATTAAATAGACATTTCCAGATGAAGTATTTGCCTTAGCAATCCATGTGCCAGTGAGCCTCCTACACACCTTACAATCATGTAGTTTTCTGTGTGTGGGCATTTGAAATGAAATCTTGCCTGTTCTTTTCTTGAAAGCATCTTAATTAGACTTAAATCTTTATGGCCTCTTTGTCCAGCTTATGTCAAAATGCCATCATAGTGTGTAATCTGCTGGACACACGTATCTGCCTATCCAGAAGACTCTACGGCTACTGCCCTGCCCTGCTCTGTTCTCCTCACGGTACCCAGGCCAGGCTTCTTCCTCTCTCTCCTGCCACGAAGGTCTGAAAATGGGAATTCCTGTGCTTTCACCTCCATCTGTGCGTTTCTAAACCTGCCCCTTTCTTCCCCTGCCCTGAACAATAGTTTAACTAAAGTCGCCTACTTATGTCATTTTTGTTACCTTGTACCACTTAGAAAGTAAATGTACCTTCTTGACCCTGCACCTGTGGGAATGTATCAACTTTAGAAACACCTTGAATGGTATGAAGATAAACTGGAGTTGGGGAAAGCTTTTGCTGATCCCAGGCTTATCTTTACAGTGGATGAGTTCTTTCCAGTTCTGTCAAAGATTTGACTATAGAGATGTAAACACAGGCACTGTAGAAACAGCATCTAACCTCTGCCCAATGTAAAATAATTGGCTGGTTAGAATGTTACAAATGTGGTTATTGTAAACTAATTTAGTTACTCAGAATGGAAACAAGGCTACACAAAGTATCTCTTAGATTTAAGTGGAAATAGTTGATGTAATCATTTGAATAATTGGTATAATTTGCATATAATTAGACAAAGTAATTGAAACCATAACTTGAATAACATTATTACTACTGTTTTTTTTTTAAATTCCTTGAGTAACTAAAAGATATACATATCTTTCCCCAAAAGATAAGGAAGGAAGGAAGGAAGGAAGGAAGGAAGGAAGGAAGGAAGGAAGGAAGAAAGAAAGAAAGAAAGAAAGAAAGAAAGAAAGAAAGAAAGAAACAGAGGAAAGAGGGAAGGGAGGAAAGAGGGAAGGGGCGGGAGAGAACAGTATGGTAACCAACCACACTGTCAACTACTACACATTGGTGACAGAGGATGACATCTCAGAAAGGAAGAGAAAGATAGATTTTCTACATCCTTTTTTTCTGGGAAAAGCAGATACCAAACACTAAATTAAAAGTCACATCAATGAAAAGAATTAGACATTGATTAAATAAAAATATCCACCCTACAGTTGAGAGTTTTTATTTCAGACAAATAAGAAGCTGAGGCAAATTTGAACAAGAGTAAAAATGAAAGAGGAGTCATTGCTAAAGGCAGGAAACACAAGAGGAACTGACAGAAAAAGAAATGCATTTATACATTAATAACTACTGAAGTATGATTTCTCTGAGTTCCTAGACGAGGGAACACTAACCAAGACAAGGTATTTCAGGCAAAACTTTCACCGCTGCTTTATGACCATCGTGAACTCTGACAGGACACCTCGGGGAATGATTTCACCCTTTCTGGCAGGAGGATTCTGACATTTCAGGGAACAATCTCTTATTGCTCCACTGTGGCTCATTACATAGGCATGTTCTTCATACCTCAGTTGCATCAAACCTAATTTTGAAACTATTTGAATCATCAAAATACTGTTATTTTTATTAAACATAGGAAAATAATTATTCCTATCTTCAGCTAAAGCTATCCCTTCTGGTTTCTGCGATTTTTCCCTCTTTGAAAACTTTATTCAAGATTGGCTACCAAAATCTCACCATGTCAACCTCCTCCCCACAAAGGCAGATGATACTATTCCTAATTTAAACTGGTAAGATTTTTCACATTTTCAATTTTTATTCCACTAATCTCAGAAAAAAAATTGGAAAGATTCTTAAATTTGGAATCCAAAAAATTTAACTGCATGCAAATTCAGTAGTTACTTTATGGATAAAAATTATAAAAGGCATGATAGAGACTTGCTGACAACTGTAGTGAGATGAATTTTTAGGTCATGTAAGTCAGTAACCAAACAAGGAAATGTTAAGGAAACTGTACATGATTCTGATGTTCATCTAACTTTGGAATCATCATATCCGATTATGTTCAAACAATCAAGTTACACAGTTAAAATCAGTACATTCTTAATTATATATAGACATAGATCCATATAGACATAGATCTATGGATCATATTAATGAATTATCCATACATCTACAAGTTGGAGCTTCAAATTCCTTAGGTTAAAAAATTAAGTCATTAATGAATGAGAAAAGAATTGGATGTCCTCTAACAATCACCCTAATGGAGAAAATCATGGCATTTGAAACTGAGTAAATTTAGATAGAAACCAAAAATCAAGAATCACAGGAGGGCTTTGGTCCTTCATTTAGGAAAAATGTGATGCTTGCTTAACTACATTAAGTAGCAGATGAGACAGAAATGGAGCCAGGCCCTCCGCTTCTCCCATCTGAAACATCATCCACTATTACAATGCTCGTTACTGTGAAATGCAAGTGCTTCTCCCATCAGAAAAGAAGTAACTTGAAGCTTACTTAACGCTATGTTCAATTTTTTTAGGAGTTAACCCTAAAAAATTGGGTAACTCCCTTTTAGGCAAAGAGAAAGGTAATTGCTTTTCATTGCTAAGTAGTTAGTAATGTACTTAAAGATTTTAGCCTTGATTTCCTTATGGAGAAAGTTAATACCATCTGTACGTGGCTCTGGGAGGCCAATTCAGGTGTTCCTGGAACATCCACTATTGTGCTTATCTCAGAGCGAACTACAAAGCATATGTCTCCCCACTTAAAGAAATCTGCTTAAAAGGCAAATATTTTCTATCAGCTAAGCATTTTTTCAGAGAGATACAATACTCCATAAATAAACTACTGATAGGCATAAGGCCCAGGCTTTAATACTATGGTAGGAAAAATCTATCTGGATAGCAATATTAGGTCATCTTGGAAAACAGCTTTAACTCTGTCCTATTTGCCTCTTAATTAAGATAGCACCGTTGTAGAGTTTTAAATTTGCTTGGCCTCCAGTGATAAGACAGTCTGGCATGAACTTTGTTTTCCTAACGTGAAAGCTCCTGCCCGGCCCAGAGACACAGGCTATGGATTTGTTTAAAGCCACTCCAGCAAGTGTTGCATCTATCAAAGTAAATTTGAACTTCTGCAGCCTATTGTTTTCACTCTTGAACCGTGAAAAAAGCTTGGGATTGGATACTAATAGGATTATCCTATTTATGTGTAGCCTATCATTATTTCCTCTGTTGATTTTATCATTAAAATCTCATTAATACCAATGCTACTGCTGCTTCTTAGTGCACATGCTAGCCCGTTACGTGACAGAAAAGCAAATGAACTTCAAACAATCCAGGAAATATAAGTCTATGACTATAGATTGTTCTTTGATATGCTTAACACTTCAAGATAACTAGTGTTTCAATTACCATGAAAACTTAATTGTCGCATAGATCTAGGCTTCATCTGTGCCAATGTGATTGCTGCAGTAACCCCAGAGGCAGAAAGTCTCCCCGTGGTACACAAGTATGCGATGCCTACTGTCTTGATTTCAATGATCCCTCCCACTATTGTCTAATCAGTGATCTTACCTCAGATTCTCAGCTCAGTAAATACTCAGGGAAATTAAGGACTGGAGGATGAAAGACACTGTGAGGTCCTCAGACATTTATTCCCCACTGGGCAGCTGATGAAGCAATAGGAAGGAAGAGTGAATGGTTCTCAGGTAGCACAGGGATTTACTTAGGCTGGATCGCACTCCCCGGCACCCCTCTCTCTGGGGTACTGGTCCCTGAATGAATTACTTCATTCTACAGTTAAGTCTTCTCTCCCTCCACCAGGTCTCTTGCCTTGGGGGTCTTCCTCAGATCCAAGGAACTCACTTACAACTCCAAGAGCCTACTCAGTCTCTCGGGTGATAGCTTAACTGCCTCTGCTTCAACCATCTTCACTGCAAACATTTAAGTGTTCATGTTTCTACCCTTGAACTTTGCAAAATATGTTTCTAGCTGGACATTTTTGCCGAGCTCCACACACTCCAGCTCCTTCACTTTCATCCCAGTTTCCTTGGTAACTCTCACAGCTCAGTTTTTTTGGCTTCACGTTAGCAGATGTTTTTTCACATCCTACTTGTCGAAGTTTTACCTAAACCTTTACTCAGATATATTTTTCCCAAATAAAACCTTCTCAGATATTCTTATCTCTATCATCCCTTTCATAGCAACTTTTTTCTCTATTAAATTCATGATATTCAGCTCTTAAATGAAGGTGAATTAATCTTGGCATTAAGTACAAATAACCAACTGGTTGATAGATGTTTACTGTGGATTATGCAAAATCATAGAGAAAATGATTTCTCAAAGTTATATGAACTTCAGGAAGGAAATGAGGTCATTATCCAAAATCCTCCCATGCCTAAAATATTTTGGGTAGAATACTGTTTTGGATAATGGATTATTTATTTGAAAATAAACCAAAATGTTTAATTGCTCATAGAATCCAATTCGAGTTGACTACAGCTATTGACTATGTTCTTTTGTCTTTTAAATTACTTTGAATTCACTGGTAGGATGAACCTTGGTAAATCAGTCTGTACAAAAAGTCTCTGTTTCTATCAATTTCCTAGAAAACTGGTCTGATACATTATCAGCCATTGTAAAAGAAGAAAATTTCAAAGAACAATTATTTCTTCATATATTTTAGTCATTTTTTTCTATGAATCTTAAGCCAGTCTCTGTTCAAATCAATCAAAATTGTTTACTTTGAGGAATGTCAGAAATCAGCAAATTCTAGGATTTTTGGAGTTTCCCATAAATGCTGGAGTTTTTATTTCTATAAAAATATGTCACGTGTCCTAATGAAGCCACTTGCAAATCAGAGGCAGTCAGCATCTGTAAAGGACTTGCAAGCTGCCCTGCTGGCCACCTAATGAGCTCACCTGCCAGTTTCACTGCTGACGTAAGGCTCCCATACCAGAAACAAGTGCAATTCATTATTCATAGTAACCGCAGCAGACAAAATATCAGGGTTTTTCACCAGCTCCCCAACTATGAAGACAGCCAAGGAGTGCCAGCCTGCAGCGGGAGTCATAGGGGAGTGCGGCAAGCTCAGGAAAATCTAAATCTTTCATAGAAGACAGTAAGCATCCCTGAACTCCTGAGAGAAACACCCTCTTTATCTTAGAGGATAGCAAACATGCCCTTTTCCTGGAGAAAGGTATGATCCATATAGTTTGGGGATGTTCACTATACAAATATAATTTAAATGATAGTGTGGAATAAATATGGCAAGTGTCTGTGCTTGCAAGACAGAAACACAAAAAATTATCTCTGAATAGATATGTAGACTGATTTCAAAAAATGTGGTGTGTTTAAATAAAAAATATGTACAGCAGTAAAAGACATATTGTTATTAATCCTTCTTTAAATGCTTCTGCCTTGCTTCAAACACACTTATGCAATTATTCTTGTCACTTTCTGAAGTAGTCCTGGATAACATTATTCATGAGTGCCCTTGTGAGGTATGATCAAAAATGCAGTGAATGCTTCAAGTGTCACTTAACACAAAGGCTGATTTATAGAAACATCACAATGTTCTCGTGCACCTAATGGAGTGAATTCAGCACCGTGAAGCTTCTGGCTTTTCTCCAAAGTCACAATGATGAGAAAAGGTAAATTAAAACATTGATTCAGGACCTGAGGCAGCCAGAACAGTGCAACTAAAGACTCTCACCAAAGAAGATTTCTGGAACCAATCACTTCAGAAAGTGGCGAGCACAATGGGATAAACACACTCAAAGTAAGGGAGAGTATTTTAAGGCTGACTCATGCCAATGTGTCTCTTATTGTAATACATTTTGTGTGTGTGTGTGTGTGGTACCAAGGTTTGAATCACGACCTCATGCTTGCCAGGCAGGCGCTTATGCCGCTGAGCTAAATCCCCAGCATTTAATACATTTTTTAATTCAATTGTTCACATTGTTTTGAGAAGCTAAATTGACAAAGGGCAGTGCCCAATATGTGTTGTTTCAGGGCACAAATCAAAAGTGGACCACTTATATTCCTAGATTTCAGAGCTAAGGAAACAAATTCAGTTGGAATAAGTCTCAGTCATTGCATTGTGGGGCACTCCTATGCTGAAAGATCCAATTGTTTTGGAACTACTGCAGGAAATTACTGGAATGGGAGATTTAATATTTCTTCATCCCCACCAATGCTTCTCATCCTTTATTCCAAATTTCAGTCTTCTCTGCAAGTACATGCATGTGACTGTTCTACATTTTTCTCTCTAATCTTTCAGATACATCAACATTATACACAGATAACTAGTCAATAAATATATATTCATCACATACCTTTATATAGTTTCATGGCATTCTATTACATTGATGCTTTTGCATTTTAATTAATCTCCTATTGATAGAGTATAATGCTTTCACTATTTTTTCATTACAAAAAAAATCTTGCAATGGTCAGGACACTTTTGTAATCCCTGCAGTCTGGAAGGCTGAGGCAGGAAGATCTCAAATTTGAGTCCAGCCTTTGCAATGTAGAGATTTAGCAAGACCCTGTCTCAGGATTTTTTAAAAGTGGCTAGGCATATAGCCCAGTGTGAAATCCCTGGGTTCATTCTCTATTACTGAAAAGAAAATTCAACAGTGAACCATCTCTGAATATATTTTTGAAACTTTTTCTATATTGTGCATAAAACTGAACAGAAACTTAGATTCACTCAGAAACCCAAATTATCTCGGGGGCAATGCTTTTGTAAATACAATGATTGAGCTGAAATAATCATTTACCAAAACTTCCCACATTATTTTCTTAGCAGAAACGTTTGATATTTTGTTTTGCAAGGTAAAGTCTTGATGAACTATCTCAAGATGACTTCTTTCTAAATATTTTTCTCTCAAGAAGGAAGAGAGCAAGGAGGAAATGTGTTGACTTTTTTCCTTCTAATCTCTTGCTTACAATCTTAAAAGTAGTTTATAATGACTTGAATTGCTTTTTTATTGAATTAAGAAGAAGCAGAAGTGCATTTAAGGCCCATTTAGATGCATAGATGACAATAGTTTCCCTCAATATAAATCTTTAATTTGGGCTTTTCTTGACCATCTTGTTAAATCAATAATTCCTATATACTACAGATAAATTGTATTCAAAGTGATAATTCATTAACCAATAGAACTGTGCAAAAGAACAAAACTATTGACCAACAACACCACTACTGATTTTGAGTAGAATAGACTGAATAATTTGCACTTAGGAAGAATCTCACATGCTTTTCAGAGAAATTAAAACAGTAGCAACAAAAAAGGAGACCTTGATATTTGTTTTCCTGAAAATTTAGGTGCTCAATTGACTTATTAGAATTGCTGAGAAAGTTCAGAATTTGATTCTCCTTCTATTTACTCTGAGAATGAGAAATGCATTACTTTTCCATTCAGCAAGAACAATGTAAATAACTGATTATTTGCAAACTAGAAGCATGGTTCAGTTGGAAACGTGCAGGGTAAATGCTAATGCTTGCGAAGTTCACCAGAAGTTTACACTGTCTAAACCAAAGAGACGACAGGTAAACCTTCTGGAGAGGTGGACAGGGGGGAGACACTCAGAGGAGCCAAGGTCCCAGGTGACTTCTCACTGAGCCCGTGAACGCAGTGGGGTGACTTTTCTTGTCTTCAGGTGAGCTTAGCACTAAGTCGGCTTCCTGATGCACAGCTGGGCTGGCGGAGAGAGGTGGCCAAAGCCGCTGCTACTGCACGTCCTTCTGGGAATCGCCAGATGCACAGTGACCCAGCTCTGAGGTGACCTGCACATGGGACTTTATACAATGAGAACAATTTCTACAGAAGTTTGGCCTGTGGCGCACCGGAAATTTGTTGTTGAGCTTTATTTGAAAATGATTGTGAGGTGTCAAACCTTGCTGGTAGGGATTAAACCTTATTGGTAGGTGAAAAGTTGGCAAGATTTGACATGAATGAAAGTGTAGAGACTTGTAGGAAAATGTCAGAATGGTGACCAGCAAAGAAAAAAGCTCTCCATATTTGGAACCTAGACACTGGAATAGAGCAAAGTCAGGAAGAGGAGGAAAATGAAGTGGGTCTCCAGGACCCAGCATGGATCTGGATTGAGAGTTAGAGCCCATTGAGCGAGTGGAGAGAAAAACCACCATTCAGAGGAAGCGGGGAAAGGTCGTTTTCTCCCTGATTCCTGGGCACTTGGTGGGAGAGGGGGCTCAGACCTGAAGAGGCAGGCGACTATTGACAACCCCAGAGGCCTCCTAAGAGAAGCGCACCAGGGTAACGGAGCAGTGGGTGCCATGGATCGCAGCAATTGGGGAATTGAGGCGCACTCCACAGGGAGGATGCTTAACTGGTAGCCATTCTTGAAAGTGGCCAATGGAAGTCTGAACTCAGAGCAGCTGCTCGTTGGCTCCATCTTGTGGTTCCAAACGTCAGGGTAAGGTGAGACAATTCAAATGGCCAGGAGGTCAAGGAGCTGAGTTCAAACCAGCAGGAGGCACTCAGACTGTCTTAAGCAGAAAAACTCAGGTCCAAGTCTCATAGCCAGAAACCAGAAGCAGCCTAAACTCCAGTGGAACTAAAGGCCAGCTTTGCTGGGATTATTCACCAGTGCCGTAATTCTACAGCTGCTTTCTGGGCTTAGTCAACACAGATCTGGGCTCTGTATTCCCTGTGTCAACCAATTCTACCAGAGATAGACCCTGAGGTGAACATTTTGTTCCACTTATCTTCCTTTTTTTCCCTATTTTTTACTCTTCTTGTTTTTTCTTGTTTCAGATGAGACATTATCTTTAGTATTTTGTTGTTCTTTCGTTCTGTTCTTATTTCTGTTTTGTTATTCCTTTTTCCCTCCTGCCTTCTTTATAATTTCCCAACACTTGTGTAATCTTCCACTGTTCTCTGGTCTTGCTTCTAAATTCCTTTCAGTTCTTCTATTTCTTTATTTTTTTCCTCTAATCTCTTTTAAATTTATTTCCAAGATAGTAAAATTGCCATAGAGAGAGGATATTTATAGGGCACAAGTTTTTGGTTTGTTTTACATTTGGTTACATAACTGCAGATCCTTTACCTACAGATAAAGGTAGCAAATTAACAGCTACTGCAGTCTGTCATTTTCTAGGATGTTTTTCATGCTACAGTTATTATTAACTACTATTCTAGCCAATGTGACATAATTATTCTAATCAGTTGTTCTTCATACCAGAGTCATAAATAATTCAATGGGGCAGTGCCAAAGAATCATTAGATTAGATTAGGCTACATAGGCAGCAATTTCTCAATTCCAATAAGTTGAAGGATCTGGCCAAAGATTCAAAATCCAAAGCCTGTTATACCTGGAAGATATCTCTGAGAAGTAATCATTTCCTAAGAGTTATTGATATAAGTAATAAATATTAGACACAATTTACAAACATAAATGCAGAAATTGAACTAAAAATATAGAGAGAAAATAATAATAATAATAATAATAATAATAATAATAATGGAACCAAGATGCAATTCCAGACTTCCAGCTCTCCATAAGCATTGAAAGGGAACCAACAATAGGAAAATAGCATGACAAGAGTAAATCAATACAACATAGATATAACCATCAATGTAAACAGTCTAAGTTAACCAATCTAAAGAAATAGACTAGCAGAATGGATAAAGAAATAAGCATGCACATTTAAGAAATATTTATAATTCAAGAAGAAATTCATAGACTGAAAGGCAAATAGTGGAAAACAGTACTCTAAGCAACAGAATCCCTGAAAAAAAGCAAAAATGGTTATTCTACCGGCAGATGATATGTATTTCCAATCAAGACTGATAAGAGAGACAAAGAAGGCCACTATATCCCTGTAAAGAAGACAATAGAAGAGGAAGTGATACCAATCATAAATACATGTGCACCAAATGCCAGACACCCCAACTGTATAAAGCAAATATTAACAGATATAAAAAATAAAATAAGCATTAATACAGTTGCAATGGGGGACATTACTACCTCGTTGTCACAAATAGAACAACTAGACGTATCAGCTAGAAACAGAATGAAGGAATATTAGGACTGAACCACATTTTTTAACAAACAGATTTAATAGATGTCTACAGTGTTCCATTACATAACGTCAGAGTGCATGTACTTCTCAGATGTCCATGGAATATTTTCCAAAACAAACCATAGAACATGATTAGAACATATTTAAGTATATGTAAAGGCATTGAAATTATCTCATGCATATTATCAGACTGTAGTTCAGTGAAATTGGAAAACAATGGCAAAAGAAACTATAAAAACTTCAAAAACATACAGAAATTAAAGAACATCCTCTTAGATACCCAAATGGTTCACAAATGAAATTAACAAAATTACAACTTCTGCCATTAAATCATAATGCCAATATAACGTAATAGAACTTATAGTACTCACTGAAAACTGCCTTGTTAGGGAAATTTGTAGTGATGCAATCCCACATCCGAAAAACAAAGCAAGCACAAATAAACAACCTAATCCTGAACCTTAAGCTTTCATAAAAACAGTAAGTTAAGTCCAAAGCTTTGCAAGGGAAGAAATTATAAAGATTGAGAAGAAATTCATGCAGTGGAGACTAACAGAACAATACACAGAGTCAATGGAGCAAAGAGTTGGTTCTCTGAGAGATTTAAAAAATTTTACAAACACTTAGCCAACTTTATCAAAAAAAGCAAGGACAGGAAAGATTGAAATCCATGATGTTAGGAGTGAAAAGGGTGAACTCATGACCCATCTTGTAGAAATCCAGAATATAATTAATACCTACTTCAAGAACCTGTATTCTAATAAGATGAACTAAAACACATGAAATGAACAGATTGCTAGGCACATATGTGTTACCAAAGCAGAATCAAGTAGCTATAAAGATTCTAAATAGTCAATATCAGCCAATAAAATTGAAGACATAATTAAAAATCTATTAATAAAAATCTAGGTACTGAATTCTACAAGAAATTTAGAGAAAATCTAATGCCACTACTTTCAAAACTCTTTAATGAAATTAAAAGGGAAGCATTACTCCCAGTCTCTTTCCTAGGATTCTTTGGTTTTGGTATCAAATTATCACAGATCCACCAAAATAGAGACCTACAAGCCAAACTCCCTAACAAACATAAGACACAAAAATCCTTGATCAGATACTGGCAATACAATGCTGCAAATCATTAGGAAGATTATACACTATGACCAATAGGATTATTCTCAGGGATGTTCAACATATGCAAATCAGCAAATGTAATACACCATATCAATAGAACCAAGGACAAAATCCACATGATCATCTTGATAGGTGCAGAAAAAACATTTGACAAAATCGAACACCTATTCATGATGAAAACCCTAAAAATATTGTAATAGATTGTCTTTACCTCAGTCATCTATGACAACAGCCAACATCATACTAAATGATCAAAAATTGAAAGTTTTCACTCTAGAATAGGAACAATACAAGGTTGTCCATTGTCATCACTCTTATTATAGTTCTACATTAGCCAGTGCAATTAGACAAGAGAAAGACATAAATAGAATACAGATATGAAAAGAAGAATTTAAATTATCTTTATTTACACATGACATAATACTCGACATAGAATTAGCCAGAAATGTCACCAAAAGATTTCTAAATTTAACGAATAAATTCATTAACATAGCTGAATATGAAAATCAATAGCATTCCTGTATACAAGTAACAAACTCACTGAGAAATTAGGGAAATCATACCTTTCACGGAAGCATCCAACAATGCTCCCTGGTTGTCCCCGGTTGGGATTCTGCGCTCTCACAATAGCATCCAAAAAGAAACACATAAGAATCAATTTAGTGTAATGATCTAATTAGTTCTATAATGTTCAGTATATATTCAATGTGTGTGAAGATGGAGACAACTATTTGGAAGAAAATTAGAGAAAATAAGATAAACAGTGAAGTTCTCCAGTGGACTTGCTTTGAAATCTATGTTTTTTTTAAAATTGTTTCCTCATAAACTGTTTTGTTCTGTTTAATCTTACCCTCTTTAAGATAAAAAAAAACAAGTGTATAGGACTGATAACCATATTACTAAGTTCTTGGATTGTTGAGCAGAAATGTTTGCAGGGTCATTGTTTGAATATCACTTTGTATGCTTTAATTTTGTAACTCGAGCAACTATTTCTAAGATGACGGTATGTAACTTATCAACTAGTGATTGCTTACTGTTTATTTTTCTGAAATTCTGTATTGTTTCCACCCTTTTTATCTGTTTTTTTCCTTAAGAAACAGAAAGTGTAAATAAGGACAAAAATATGCAGTAGATATTGGAAAATAGGCAGAAAATGTTTAAATGGGAAGGGGCACTAGGGAGGGGAAACGAGGAGAGAAAAGAAGTGAAAAGGAAAATGCAGAACAGAAGGAGAAGTGGAAACAAACCTTTATAAATGAGAAGTTGTAGAGGGGTGAAGGGAGAAAAAGGAGAAAAAGAAGAATGAAGATATATCATACGCAGGTACAAATTCCATAGGATGAATGTCACCGTTAGATACACCTACAATGCACCAAGAAATTAATTAAAAATAGAACTATGACGTCTAGACAAAGTGTAAGAATAGCTGGAAAAATATCCCCAGTGTCTTCACTGGGCCACTGTCCCTAGTGCCCATTTTGTGTCCTCCAATCACGTATCTGAGATGCAATAGTATCTGCCGTCCTGCTGCAGGCTTCCTTTGATTTTTTGGGTTTTTGTTTCTTTGGCTTTTGTTTGTTTTTGGAGTGCTGGAAACTTGCCAGGCAAGTGCTGGGCTGTGGAGCTGAATCCTCAGCCCTGGCTGGCTCCTTTGGTAGGTGACCTCCGGTCAGTGGTCAATGCTGCAAGACCCATCCCCTTTCTCCCCAGCCTCTAAGGACGCTGGGACACCCGCCAGCCTCATCCACATGATATACTCTTGCTAAAATCAGCCATTATATTTTTATACCTTATAACTCCATTTAGTAAATCATTTAAGCATAAAGTATGCACATGAGAAACCCTAAAAGACAAATTTAAAAATTTTAATAAAGTCTAGCATTTTCTTCACACCTACATAATTATCTCGGGCTTCCGATGACTGAAATGCTTTGTTATACTCATCCCCTTCCTTGCACGCTCTCGCTTCTTCTCCTTACCGCAAAGCAATCTCCAAAAGTCTGTCTCCCCCAAGGGATTCTTCCAAACTTTCTCCTTCGTAATTCTCTAACAGGTGCTTCTCAAGTACCTCTCCCCCATCACATAAATCCACTGGCCTCAAAGTTAGTTCACACACACACACACACACACACACACACACACACACACAAATAAAGTATACCTCCTGGCATCTGTCAGGGTCTGACCTGCCTTCTTCATTGCCTTCTCTGAAGTCATTTGAGGCAGGAAGTACTGAGTCTACTTGTTACATCTCTAGGCACTGATACAGAGAAACCACCTGTATGACACTGTATCCTCAATTAAATGCATTCTCTTTATTCAGCATGAAATATTTCCACCGTGAGTAGGGAAAAAGACCCTCAAGAGGACTTTAAAGCTGTTTTAAAAATTGCCACCTTTGAAACACATTAATCTGGGGATCTTTATGACCCTTTTATACTTTTCCAGCTTGAAAGTTTGGCAGGTTTCCAAATAACTTATGAGCACAAGGCATGTAAAGTCTTAGAGTCATCTTTATTTAATTACTGGGGATTTCAATCTGTAACCATTATAATGAACAGTGTTAAAGGCTGACTCTGAGCTATACCAAGTCTACAGTGGTTGGCATTTAACACAATGCTAATTCACAGGAAGGGGTGTGCAAATCTCGTGTGAATACACTGTTTCTAGGCAGGAACATGCATGGGAGCTATGTTTAACAGGAAAATGGAATTGGTTAACAGCAACAATACATATTGTATTAACCATTTTTAATTTCCTATTATTATCTTGTTTTGAAACTCTGTATGGTTTTCAAAGTTTTTTCCTATCTTTAAAATAAAAAAATCAAAAAGAAAAATAATGAGCAAAAGGAAAAGAATAGACATGAAATATGAAGAAATTTTTGCAAAGGAAAGAGCAACTAGGATAAGGGTATGGGGAAAGAAAGGATAAGAAAAGAAAAAATACAAGATAGCTATCCTAGTTTTTTGTTGTTGTTGTTGTTCATGGAAATCAAAGGTTTGTGCTAATAACTGGAAAAAATTTTATGCCCGTACCTTGTACTCTCAGTAACTATTTTGAAGATAACAATACATAATGTATTAACAATTATAATTATTCTATTATTTTGTTATGAAATTTTGGGGTTTTTCCATAAAATAAAAAGAATGCACAGAGAAAAAAATTCTTGCAGAAAGTATAGACCATAAACTTGAACTTTAATTTCAAGTTTTCAATAATGAGAGAAAAGTAGATTTAATTTGCCTACTAAAATGAAGTAATGAAGGAAATTATCCAAAAAGAAAACCAGTGTGCTATTTTAAAACAGTTTCTAGGAAACAAAAATAGATCTTTCTTTTTCCTCGTGTGCTGGCCCTATCTGCAATAAGCAATCAACCCATCTTCTGTTCTTCACTGAGTTTTAAAAACTACATGTAAAATTTGGTGAGATTATTTTTTAACATTTAAATATATGCAGAAAGCTATGTTCCATCACCATATTTTTAGGTGTTCAATAAATATTCCCAGAAAATGAAACTACAAATCCTTTACTAGTGGAGAGAATTGGTCATTTTTTTCTGTAAACAATAGATAGATTTAGTGTTTGCCTATGGGTTAATACAGCTCAATCTGTCTCATTATTAGCTCCTTCACTAAAGCATCCTTCATGTGATCTTATAATACACAAGAAATTTTTTATTTTCTCATGAGGCTTTGGTAAAGGTACTCACTCTTCCTTATCTCAAATCACCTACAGGCTTGAAAAAGTATTGTGCACCTGTGTGTGTGTGTGTGTGTGTGTGTGTGTGTGTGTGTGTGTATATGTGTGTGTATGTATGCGCCTGTGTGTGTGTTTATGACATTAGGGATAGAACCCAGGCCCTTCACACTGAACTACATCTCTAACGTCTCTTTGTATTATTTTAGTTCTTGTTTTAAGATTGGTTCTCAAAGTCATTTAGTTTCTCAGGTTGAAATCCAGTTGTATCTTCCTGCCTCAGCCGCTAACAAGTGCCGGGATTACAGGCATGCCCCCACCAAGCTCAGCTGCATTCTTTATGGATATGCCTATAATCTTCACTATGTTCCTATGGAATATTTGATCTTGAAGATGACGATGTAAAACTTCAAGATGATTTCCAGACTCAGACAGCACAGAGACCTCTGTAATCCAGCTGTCCCTGGGTGAGCCCTGGGTAGCTGTGACTTATGTGCCATGTTCCCTAACATCACTCCAGATGCTTTCCCCAAATAACAAGATGATTTCATTGGTGAGGTTGCCTTTTGCTATGATGTCCTAAAGGATCAATGATTTCCTTTACAGTGACAAGTTCAGCAGCACAGTTTATGAGTGTTAATGAGCGTTATCTTCAGGTGTTTAAACAATAATGATGCTGGTGATGAGGAACTTTCACAAAGCAGCTTGATTTGGTGAGGAGGTGCTCAGATATTCTGGGAATTCTGGAGAGAGTGTTTCTGGGAAGAGAATCAATGAGAAAGCCAATAGGCTAAATAAAATACTTTTCTCTCTAGCGTGGGTGGGCCTTCTCTAACCAGTTAATGTCCTAAACAGAATCAACAGGCCAACCCTCCGTGGAGAAAATGAATCATATCTGAAATATTTCATACTGAAGTGAAATATGGATTTTGCTTGGTATTAACACTACCAGCCTTTGTTTGGGGACTTAGTTTCCACAAAGATTCACCTTATCTACTCTTCCGCAGATATGGGGAATCCTCAGCCTCTATAATCACATGAACCAATTCCTTATAATGAATACATCTGTCTATCTACATTCTTATTGAATCTACATTTGTACATTTCCATCATCTGCCTGCTTTCCTGTTGAATCCGTTTCTCTGTAGAACTAATAATAAAATGACGATAAAGATAAAGATGGTGGATCCATGTTGGTAGTTATGAGAATTGATTTGTCCTCTTCAGACAAGTACATATTTAATCATAAACTTCAAGTTCTAAGTCTAGAAACTCTTAGGGAAAAGTTAGTAATTGTTGATTTTTAGGTTTCTTTTAAAAAAACCATCTTTTAGTCACTCAACCATATCTGTAACTAATATACTGTATAAAAGACCTATTTTCAAGAATCTTTGCCTACAAGGACTATGTCCTCAAGAAAAGTAAGTTATATAAGAAGGTAAACAAGAATAAATAGTAGCTTAATAAAAGATGATAATAAAGAAACGAGTGGTTCTGGATGAAGAACCAGAAACGTTTAAAACATAGATAGCATTTGAGAATGGATGTGGAGGAGAACGTGGAGCAATTATCAATGTATTACCCAGTAATATCAAGCCAGTACCAGGTGACACTGAACTACACGAAGAGATATGAGCATATTGGGAGAACCATTTAGAGTACATAAGCTGGGATAAATTTTCCAGTGACCCTAGTCCTTTTAGGGTGAGACTGTAAAACCTATATTAAATTCTTCACAACTTTGTGGTTCCTGGAATTATGAGTGCTATAAATCCAAAGGCAATGCCAGTGTATTTTTACCCTGGAAAATAAGGAGATTGCTGAGCCAGTTTTAATACAAGTCATGGTCAAAAAGTTGTGTACTATTCAATCTGTCCAAAATTTTACCACATATCCCAAAGAATTTAAGGAGGTGGATTAAGGGTAGCTTTCATTTCAAGCTTGGCCATTGTCTACATAATTGATTATGTGGTCACTGACTTTTTCAGACAACTAAAAAGAATTAATATTCTATTTAGGAAATTTATGCCTTGCCAGAATTTCCAGGAAATTTCCCAGTGACTAAGTAAATGCTGTACTTATTATTGTTTTAGTAACTTACATTACACCATCAAGTTAGTTATATGCAAAGACACAGTTTGCTACAGAGCCCCCAGATTACCTAAAATCTCAGTATAAACTTCCTTTAATTTTTTATAAAGATCATAAGAAGACAGTTTTCAAAACTGTTGCAGTCCTGTGAAAAATCCAGGTGATTTGTAGAATTGATCATAATCTTCAGCATATAGACACATATTATCTAAATAGTTGACTAAATAGTGATGTATAATCCATACCAATGGCAATTCTTAGTTTCCTTTTTCTAGTATTGTAGCATTTATTTGGTAAAGGCATTTTTTAATTCAATATTTACTGATAATTTTAAAATACACAACTTTGCAAACTATATAGACACCACTTTTAACAAAATTTTCAGCAACAAAGATATTAAAGGGCATAACATCAAAAATTCAGAAAAAAGAGATACATATTAGTACAAGTACAATTGGACATTTTTCTGAAACTAAAGACCGTTTATGTTAAAAAAGAAAGCGTTTCTAAGAACTTTTTTAAAAGGTATAGAAAGCAGAAAGGATGAAGTGGAAATGTTAATGATGTGCAGTGTGATCTACAGGGAAATAAAGGCATGTTCAGGGTGGCTCCGGGGGAACATAGGAGCAGAGCGGGTGGTCACTGAGTAACCTAGTGGGGACAGACACAGAAAGCCGCTAGGAAGGATCGGTGCTTAAGAAAAGACACAAGAGACTCACACACAGGAGAGAGGTAGAGAGAGAGAAAGATGGAGGAGAGGTGGGGGGGTAGGAAAGGAGAATTGGGGAGGGGTACAGCATCCCAGGCAAGGAACAGAGAGGTTAAAGTACCAGCAAAGTGCACCCATGGAGCACAGCTGGGTTTCCCTCAGAACACCCCTGCGTCTCCTGCATGTCTTGCTCTTGCCGCGGCTTCAGAGTCCTGACTTGGCCCTCATTTGCATCCCACACGGGAAACAAGCTGAAGAGGTCACCCAGTGACATCGGAACAGCACGACAATTTGTACACAGCAAGTCAGTGCAGTTTGCACACTGGAACTCACTCACTATCGAGACAACCAGGAATGAATGGAGGCTTCCTATGCGTGGCATCTCACCAGGGGTGTGGAGACAGCTCGTCCTCCCTTTCACAGAAAGCCGTCCCTGTCCAACGGACGATGCTGAAATAACACTATCTGGCTTCGCGGCTCTTGCTTATGGCTTTTATCCATTCTGACATTAAAATACTTGTGAGATGGATTATAAATTCAAGCTGTCACGACTCATTCACATCTTAGTATGAATAATTCTTAGGTTCTTTTCTCTTAGCAGCTTTTGATAGTAAGAATGGGAGAAAGTGAGAAAATGGAGTGGTTGGCACATTTCTGCAGCACTGGAGGCAGAGAGAACTCAGAGAACTCAGCGGGGAATGTTTCATTTATTTCAGACTGAAGATGCTCAGTAATATTTGTTCAATGAAAGAAAACAGGGATAAATAGCTTCAGTGAGTCATGGTGCTGTCTGCAGCTGTTTGTCATGGCAGAAATTATTCATTTTATTCTTCCTTTAGTAGAGGCCAATATTCAATGAGAACAAAGCATAAGGACAACATTTCTGTAGAAAAACAGTTTCAAATTCTTTGTTTTATTCAAATATAACAATGTGTTGAAAAAGCCACGAAGCTTTTTTGTGTTTTGTTTTTTTCTCTGAGAAATGAAGTGTAGCACACAAGCTTAATGGACCCAAGAAGAATTTTAGACAACAAATTTTCAGGAAGAAACTGACTCATGGGAAAAAGTTATATACTTTAAACAATTTTAATAATTTAAGAGACTCCTTATGTAAGGAGCAAAAGACAGGACAATGCAGAAATGTTATAAGAAACCTGCTGTGAAATTCACCTTCCTGGGAGAAAGCTGCGGGAAGGAGACACAACTTTGGGCTTTGAATCCATCATAGCTAAAACCTTGAAGCCATGTTGGAAAGATGAAAAGAAAAGCAAAGTTAAAGTTGTTAACAAACAATTGATATTGCCTTGAATGTGGAAAAAGATTCTTCTTTTTACTTTTAGCAAAATCCCAACAAAATAAATGATAGATTTAAGACAATATAAGAATTCCTAACTCCCTAGAGGCAAACGAGTTCATCTGTTGTGCATGTCCAAGAGCAGTGTCCCTAATACCCAGGCCAGAGTGACTCGTGCATCTGGCTGGTTGTCCTGGGAGGGTCATGGGAAGAGCATTTTCGGGGAGAGGACCCGGTGTCACAGCTGTCATATTGGTCCCAGCCCAAGAGCGGTGCTGGTTCCCTGACAGAAACTCAGTGCTGACCCACATTAAAGCGTCAAAGAAGTGCAAAACGGTCAGTGGAGGGTAAAGCAACCCTCTTCCTCCTCCTTCCCTTCGGTCTCCCCTTACCACAAAGTCAAAACGCTCCACCGGCACCCCCTCCTCTTCCCACACCACAGCTGCAGGGAAGACAGCGAGGGTCGCAGTCCCTGTCCCCTCACTCGTGGGCCCCCAGCCCTGGACACTCCGCTGTGTCCTCCCCATGCCCTGGAACATCCCTTTCACTGCTCCTCTCACTCCAGCTGTGGGCAGCCTCTGTGCCTCAGGGTCGCTGTTTCTTCCTCTGAGCCCTCTCCTCCTCCGCCCAGGGCTCTCCATCCTCTCCTCTTCCCTTCCTGTACTCCTGCTTCTCTAGGTGAATTCACGCTTAGAATCAACTCCCAACACCCAAATCTAACACCGATTCTAGCATGCCAGGAGTCACAATTATCCTTGAAACTCAGTCACATGTTTCAGTTTGATTGCATTTACACACATGTGGCACAAGGACTTCAAATTCAAAAATACTAATGCTGATAATAATAACATAATGGAGAGCTAAGGAGCGCTTCCCCTGTGCCAACTGGTCGCCTAAGTATATGACGTAATATTTTTCTTTCAACCCTTAAAACAGTCTTAGAAGGTAAACTCTACTATTTCTTCATTTCCTTGATTCAGAATGATTGAAGCACAGAGCAAGAAAATAATCTGCCAAAGGTCACGTAGTTAGATAACCAGTAATTGCGGTTTATAAACACATTTGATTCTCCCCCTAAATGAGTTATTCTTTTTCATGCACATAATTAAAGTATCATTTTCCTGATTTATGACTTAGCAGGTGGTTTCAACCACTCACAGTCCCAGAGCCCTGCTCTTCCTTTCCAATTATTTGTAAACACCGTTGCTTTGATTTTACGTAATCTTCCACAGCTTCCTGTCATTTCCTGCCACTCCTGGTACAAGGTGCGCTCTCAGGGTCTTTCTTTAGAACTGTGTACCATCATTGATGTAGGGGAACGAAACTTCCCACCTACTAGATGTCCAGGATGAGTTCGTGTTCTCTAAAATCAAAGAATGAATTTTAGCAACAATGAAGGTTAAGAGGAGAAGATACTCACTGAGAGAAAGAAATTTTCCAACTTAAAGAGAGACAGAAGGGGCCCCAAGTGGGTTGCTGAGGACCCTACGTTTACTAGGGATTTTACAGAGCAAGTCCACAGGTGAGGTGGGTCCAAGGCGAGGGAAAATGGGAACTCACAAGGTGGTCATGAGACGGTACGGAAATATGGCCAACCAATAAGATTATAATTGTTCAAGTGAAATTGATGAAATTGGGGCCAAATGGGGAAGGCAGTCACACAGCAGGTGGACAGGAATACAGAACAGTGACTTCCTTTAGGGGTTGGGGTGGAGACTCCTGGCTTCCTCAGGGTGATAGAGACCTATTTAGAATATCAATCCCTGATGTTTTTCCTTAGAATGTAGGTCCATTTATCTTTTCTCTTGAGGTCTGGCCCACAGTGGAGGTGTCTGTCTCCCCCACAGTTGCAAGTATCTGGCCTTCTGCACTGGCTCCTGAGAGGGCCCAGCCCTGTCTGATGGGCTATAATATTTCTATCTAACTCAGTTGGCATCAGGACCTCCAAACTGGTTTCTTCATCTCCAACAGCTTTTCCCTGTAGACTTGTCCTGCATACAGCTATCCCATATAAGACTTGAAAAGCATAACTCAAATCAGTGAAAATAAAAGATCCCTGTTTTCCAAATAAAGCCTTTGCCACTTACACTGTATTCAAGTCCATCTGTGAACTGGGTCACAAAAAATATTTCTTGTAACTCACCACCACTACATTGTACCCAGCTTGCCTCACTTCATGTGGTTCTCTGACTGTATTTCCTAGCTGACTGATGTGTCTACTTCTAGTGTGGAATGTGCCACTTGATTTTCCTTTTTGGCAGTGCTGGAGATGGAACCCAGAGGCCTCAGGCCTGTGAGGAAAGTGTTCTGCCACAGGGCCGCATCCCTACCTCAGCTTGCTGCTGTCAGGGATAACAGTAAGATTTATAAAACAGGTTCAGAAATTGCATCTATGAATATACTTATTTTTTCGAGTCTGCCCAAAATTGTCACTTCTGCAAAGAATAATCACTTGTCATCCTACTGAAAGATAGACTTCCTTAAGGGAATGAATGAAGTATTGAGGACAGCTTAAAGAGACACAAGGGGGGCAAAGAGAGGTATTGTTAATTCCGATTCTCACCTACAGGGGGCAGGGTATAGACAATACAGTAGTTACTTGCTCTTATTGCTGGACTGAGAGTAACAGTGCCCAAGATATGATAATTGTCAATTAGTCTCAGACGCAAGGTTGGAATAGCTTTAGTGGGTACTCAAATACAAAAATCACTGAGGTAACTTCTGAAAATAAAGGGAGTCAATAATTGATGGCTAAAACATTAACGGTGAAGATCCGTACTCTGGATAGAGTTTGGAAGCCTGGCAGTGAAGATAAGCATAATCTACTGGTAATATTCACCTACTTTTTCAAAAATACATACTAAGAAATTAGTGTAAACTAACCATATTAGGTCCTGGGCATAGCCAATGAGTATGCTAGGTACCCCCAGTCACTCCCTGTAGAAAACAAGGCACCGCATCCCTAAGGAGATCGGTAATGTCCCCATGTACACTGTCCCCCGCTGCTTTGTTTCTGAGATGTCAGAATCACAGAGTCCCCAGATCTCATCTTCTTTATCCTGACTCTCAGAACTCAAGGTTAAGTCGTATTTATACAAGATGCATTTAATCTGGGCTCAGAAGTAAGAGGATATGCACAACTCTTTCATCTGGATGCCATGAAATATTGTGCTATGTTTATTCAGGAAAAATCTGCTTAAACTGACTACAATTCAAAATGCCAGAGAAGGTGCCATCCAGCCTGGGATCCATCTTGGATTCTAGTGATGTTTCTACTACAATTAGTCTCTTATTGTGAATACAGAACACATTTAACTTCTTGTCTCTTCAGTAGATTTGAACTTAGGACTGTTTTGTGTTTCTGTTGCTGCTGTGTTTTCACCTACAGAGGGACAAAGCAGACGCGACACCTTTTCTGTGAGGCTGTGAGCCCTATAAGTGTCACGGGGCCCTTAACCACTTGTGACCTCTTAATTGCTATCTCAGCGGGTATTAGAGCTCACAAAGGGATTGTGAGGATGCTACCATTCAGAGTACAGCCGACTCTGTAGTATGCCAAGCTCTGTCTTGAACGCTGGGGAAACTGCTGTCAGAACTGTTGATTAAATGCAACAATCTGATCTCCTTTTGGATGGAAGAGTCTTATGGAGCTATCAAGCATTAGCAATAACACACCATAATAAAAAATCATAAAATTTATAATACTCTTTCATGTAAAACCTTCTTTATGGCTTTGCTTTTATCATTCATATGCTTTGTTTTCATAAATAATAAACACAGTGTTGAAAATAGGCATCTTCAAATTACCAAGCACAAGTTGAGTTGTTCTCAGCTGTTACAAAAGGTTTAAGCTACCTCGAATAGAAAGCAGATTTAGCTGCTAAACAAAGGTCTATGGACTTACAAATGTGTATGATAGAGTCTGTGTTTCTAGTTAATGGAAAAGTCAAGCCCAACACTCCTAGAAGAAAAACTTGAGGAAACTCACTTAAATATTTGCACCACACTGTGGGTTTGCTAGGAAGCGTGGCGGACATGGCCATAGTTGGGCTCCTGTGCCTGCCAGCTTTCCCGCATGAAGCTCTGCTCTCCAGTCTGCACAGGCACAGTGAGGACAGCTACTGCTGGCCTTCAGGCTCTGGCTTCCCACTGCTCTTGTCCTACTTCATCGGTGTATGGAAATAAACATTGAGAGCTTTTACCCAGGCTTACAAATCACAGTTGTCAACTGCTTTGTTTTTCTCCTATAACGTAGCAATTTTGAAAAAAAGAAAACCCGCTGTTCCCTGTTTTGAATTCATGGCAATTTTTATCCCTCTCATTCTTTTTTTTTTTCCCCTTCTCGCGTTCTTAAGTTCCAAGATATTAAGAAAATTTTAAAGAATTTCCATTTTACTTTTAGCCTCTTTGTAGCTAGATTTTAAAGAAAACTGATTATTGATTTAATATACAAAAATATCTTTGTATTCAAAGTGCTGCTAATTAAACAAAATTATGTTCACTTAAACTTTACAAAAGAAGAAATGCAAATAACAAAGCTGTAAGATAATTGCAAGAACAATTAAGTCAAAATTTTCCAGGGTTTTTATGCTTTAGTAAATAATATTTCCATGAAATCTTCTGCTCTAATGAATAGTTCCATGTGTACCTAGATGAGACCCAGCATGGCAGTATACTATGTTGAATTCAATACGTGTACTTAGCTCACTTAAATTTGATGCACCCAAAATGGACTTAATGTTAAATGTATAACCCTGTGCTCTAAAGTCAGAAGACTTATAACCCTAATAGATGTATATCACACAAACAATTAGATCTTTTCAGAGACACATATTTAAAGATAAACTATTCTGTACCATCATAATACCCTTTTCATAAAATGGAAAAGAAGATTTCAGATTAAACCTTTAAAGATGTATAAGAAAAATATGGTTGATTAGAAATGTTGAAACCCACAACTTGAGATTCAAGTTGGGAAAGTCAGAGGAATTGAAGAAAGGTTTTTTCCTACCTCTTAGCTGTGCTTTCCAAACCACCTGGGTTTGCCAGCTTGGATAGAAAAATCTCATAACAAGCTTTCTGGTGAGAGTTTTGACACTTCTGCTTCTGGTCCTTATTGGAAATACCACAGAATAAACCTTCTGTGCGACATTTCAGGGATTACAGTGCCAATTCAGGAATCAGAAAAAAAAAAAAAAGAAATAAAGAAAAGAAACACATACTCATAACTTTTAGAACTTTAAAAGACTTGCTTTAAAAGCAACAGTCAAGTTCTGGTTCTACTCCAAAATTTCTAACTTCAAGATACCAGTGAGGAATACTTTCAGCTAAAATGACCCTAACCTGGACTTCCTTAGGAGAACAGCACCATTAACTGCCAATTTAAAGGAGAAACTAGGAGGTTGGCCATCCAGGCGTGGATCAGTCACTCTGCAGTGGTGCTGCAACTACCCTGTCCTACCAGCCAGAGCACAAGAAGACTTCTTCTGGGTTGACCATGCAATCTCCTGTCTAATTCAGAACTCCAGGGTTTAGAAAGGAGATAACAGGTACCCTGAATTGCCAAGGGCTACCTTGAGCCATCCTGGGCAAACCAGTACCTATGAGCACTTTCCTTCTGCTCTTCTTGCATGATCAAAAAATGGCTACCATGTTTCGAGGCATCAATCCTTATACCACATTCAAGTGTGAGAAGCGAGGGAAGAGAACATGACAGCAGCTTTCCAAGCTTACTCCTTTATTATGAATAAACTGTTTTCTCAGACAACCTTCATTAGATATCTATTTATATCTCAATGCTAACATTACCTACAGACAAGCTGAGTGTGTGTATGTTAACTAGACACAAATTATCAAGATTGATTATCAATTGGTTATTGGGTTATAGTAACAATGTATGATAATAACTGTATAGTAATTATATCAGCCATGGTTACTCTTTTTAACTCACTATGTAAACCTCAATCAATATCACCTTTCATACTTCTAAAATGAGCATTATTAAGACATTGGTCTTTAAATGTAATTCCATGTAAGTGTCTCAAGTGCACATCAGTGTTTGGCTTCTATTTTTTTTCTCTAGGTATACATTCAATTTATATCTTCCACCTGCTCTAGAATTTAGATGTGAATACATAAAAATCCCGATGATGGGAAGTAAGCAGATGCAATATGTTCTATTTCTAAGAAAGCTCTCCTAAAACAGTCAGGGTCAAAGCTGCATGCCTGTAATTCCAGCTACCTAGGAAAACAAAACAGGAGGATCACAAATTCAAGGCCAGCTTGGGTAGTTTTGTAAGACCCTGTCTCAAAGTAAAAAATAAAATGGACTGGAGATGCAGCTCAGTGGTACAGCACTTGCCTAGCACGTGCAAAGCCCTTGATTTGACCCCTGAAACTACCAGGATAAAAAAAAAGAAGTAAATCCACTGTGAGCAGTTCTGCTTCATTCTCTCCATCCACTGACAGCAGGGAGTGGGCTATGAGAAAATGGAGAGGCTGGAGGCTTTGTGACGGGCAGAGCTTGTGCCCTGGCGAGTGTGGGAACTGGAGACTGCTGCTGACCTACATCACACTAATGAGGAGGGAAAGACCCCAAAACTCTACGGCTGTTAACATCAATAGCCGTCCTCAACAAACACAGTCCATTTCAGCACAGTACTCACTTGCTGCCCAGTGAGTTTCCTGGCTGTGGTGGGAAGAGCTATGCTGTTCTTACACCCCCAGAGGTCACACAGTGCTTGGCACGGGATGGTCCTCACAGTATAATTATAACTAAGCAAAGGAGAGTGAAGGGGAAAATCAGGAAAGCAATGTCCTTCATAATGGAATCAAGAAAAATGAAGTACTTAGGAATTAACCCAAACAAGGAAGTAAAGACCTCTGCATTGAAAACTACAATACTCTGAAAAAAAGAGATTGAAGAGGATATCAGAAAATGGAAGGGCATTTCCTATACCAAATATGCAAAGTCAATATAGTCAAAATGACCATGTGATCAAAATTACCATATAGAATTAATGTAATTCCAATCAAAATACCAATAATATTATTTACAGAGCTAGAGAAAGTCATCCTATGTTTCATATAAAACCAGAAAAGATCTAGAATATGTAAAACAATTTGGGGCAACAAAAATCAAGGCAGGAAGCATCACAGTTTCAGACTATAAGTTATACTATAAAGCTACAGTGATAAAAACAGCATGGTTTTGTCAAGAAAAACAGACTGGTAGGTGAAACATAATAGAAGATACAGAAACAGCTTCAGGCATATTCAGCTATATTATTTTTGACAAAAGGGCCAAATCCCCTTGTTGTAGGAAAGACAGCCTCTTTAACAAAGAGAAAAAACTGATTAGTCACAGGCCAAAGGTTGAGTTTAGACATATTTCTCACCACATGCTAAACTAAAATAAAAATTGATGAAATTTCTAAAGATTAGAATATAAACAATCTTCTGGAAGACAAAATAGGTAAGACTCTTGAAGATATAGATGTAGCCAAAGACTTTCTGAACACAATGTCTGTTGCCCAAGAAATAATACCAAGAATCAACAAATGGGATCATATCACATTAAAAAGGTTTTGGATTGCAAAAGAAACCATAACAGACTAAAGAGACAACTTAAAGAATGGGAAAAAGAGTTTCACCATCTACTTCTCAAAGGATTAATATCTAGAATATATAAAGAACCAGCTGAGGCAGGAGAGTTGCTGCGAGTTCAAGGTCCTTCAGGGCTACATAGTGAGTTTACGGCTAGCCTGTTCTACACAGCAAGGTCCTTTTCAGCCCCCTCTACAAAAGGAACTAAAAAAATTAAACAGTGGTTACCAATGAGAAATCAACCAATAACAAATCCTGGTAAGGCTATAGGGAGAAATGAACTCTTCTTCACTGATGGTGGGAATGTAAATTGAGACAACCAGTAAGGAAATCAATGTTGAGATTCTTCAAAAAACTAAAACTAGAGGTTCCATTTAACCTAGTTATCTTCTCAAAGAGCTAAAGACATCAGACCACACTTATAACAATGCAATTCATAACAGCTGAATCTATAGCCATATGTCCAGCCATAAATCTATAGCCATGTGGATAAAAAGTATAGCATTTGTACATAACTGACTACATTTGTACATAACTGACTACACTCTGATTAAACGTGGGTCATTTGTGGGGAACTGGATGCACCGTCAGTCCACAATGCTCAGTGAAGTAGCTGGGGCATAAAAGTTTAAATATCACATGGTTTCTCTTATATGAAAAACTCAATACGTATAAAGTATGAAATAAAAAATAAGAGGGGAACGGGGGAATCATAATCCAGGGCAGACAGTTTATTTAAAAGTATACCCGATGGTACAATAGTCTCATGTGTTTTATATATTCATTGGCCTGTTGGTCTGATTCTCAATCTGTATATATAATAAGTAAGTTCATAAGATCTTTAAAGATAAATAAATGAATCCAATGCTAGAAAAATACGTGAGGAGTGGAGGGGGAAGTGAAAAAGAAGGAAACTGAAATATGTCATGTACAGTGAATGTAATTATTATGTATAGCAAACATATACTAATAAAAGTCAAAAATAAAAATTAGAAAGAAAAGTCCATAAAGAGAACAGACAAGCCTTTCTATCAGGAATCCTTGAAATGCAAAACTAAGTTGCAGTAGCTGAGTCCTTGGTTAAAGGGAACTCTTGAAAACAGCACGTAATAATTTTAACTTTTCTTTAAATTGACAAATAAAACATCATACATCATACATCTAAGGGGTACAATAAACTGTCCTGAGGGACCTAATCATTTTTAATGTTGGTCTTTATTGATAAGGGCATCCTTCAGTCATCGTACCAAGGCAGGAAGGAAGGGCTTCTCTCTCCCCTGCGGAAGCCCTTTGTTGACAAGCAAGCAGTGTCCTTCCTGGCCCCCCTCAGGGGTCACTTCAAGGGACTGCTCTCATCAGTCCTTTCTTCAGTCAACTGAAAACATCTGTGAGGCTGGAAGCTGCCAAACCCCGGAGGCACCCAGGTCTCTGTGTTCAGGTCGCTGAGTCGCCACTGTGACCTCCCCAGCTGACAGAGTCTCTGTCACCACAGGGCTCCAGGTACTGAGGTCACGGGTATGACTGCTTCTTACTGTGGGGATTTCTTTGGATCCTTTCCTCAAACTTTGATAACTACTCAGTCATTAAACATCCATGGCAGCATAGTGGTAATTAATTAATCACATCAAATTGCTTTTAGTAAACCACAAAACCCTATTTACCACAAAACCTCTTTGTCTGTGCCTGGCTAGGCTCATTTCCTGCTGCTGGCAGGCTCAGACCGTGGAAAGGCAAAGAACCAGAGCGGGCACTGAGATGAAAGCGTACAGGGCCGGGGCAAGACTGACTTCACTCTTTACTTTTTTACTAGCTTTGTGGCTCTGGGCCAGAGCTTGTCTTTACTGAGTCTCACATTCTTAATCTCAAAAAAGAGGCAGAAGGAGGGAGTAAGGAGATTGGAGAACAAATGCAGAGAGAGGATCCCTGTCCTTATCACACCCAGGGCCATTCCCAGCAGGGAGAACTGGGAGTGGGGCAGACAGCTCTTGTTCTCCGTCCTGGGTTGCTCAGTGCAGGGAAGAAAGCTGTGGTATTCAGTTTCCTGGTTCAAGACCATTTCTTATGCAATAGTAGCAATTCACATTGCCCAAACTTTCTTTTGGCACATAAAATGCAGTTGAGAAGACATTCCTTTTTCTAGCCATGAGTTGACAGTCATTTATGTGGGGCCCACATCACTGTCTTCACTGCCTCCGTGAGACTGGCCTGTCTCTAGCAGAGTCCTACTAGGCCAAGTCCTTGGAGAAGGGCACAAAGGCAACTGATAATTATGATGCATCCTCATTTTCTTAAAAGAGCTAAAAATATTTTTAAAGCCCAAAGGGTTGTTTGTAACCAACAAGCATGAGTTCAAGTTGCTTCCTTGTCCTAAAAACTCCAGAGAGAAGACCAGGCAGAAGCGGAGGACTTCAGTGATGCACAGGCTGAGATGTGAGCATCTGAGGACCTTTGTGCTTCCTGATGCTCCAGTTCCTGAGGACCAAAAAATGACATGAGCCTTGCCCTGCAAAGCAATTCTGGCATTGGATGTGTTATAGAACTTTGCTGACCACCGTGGAGCAGCCCTGTGACACCATGAAACACCATGATGTTTGGTGACAAAGGTGTTTTGAAAATGCCATGCTAACGCCATGTTAGGCAAACCTCCACAGCAGACACGGAAAGCAGATTACTCAAGGCTGGTTGCTCCCAGTAGCTTCAGTGCAGTGAGTATCTCCAGACATCCCCTATCTGTGTCCGGCGTCTCCACGACCGGAGAGCAGCTCTTAGGAGCACAGAGTGTGGGCTGGGTCCCTGAATCACTGTCCACAGCCTCCCAGTCAATCTAGGTGGCAGCTATTCCCATAATCCACAGCTGAGACCTGGAGCTGTCTTCTGCAAAACCAGATGTTACAAAATTTAGAAAAGGAAATCCTAAAAACTGGGATTGACAAACGCAATCTTATTATTATATCCTACATTAAAATTATTGAATTGAAGATGAGAGTATATTATTAATCCTGATACCTAAGTTTTTATTTTCACATCGAAGACACTTTAAATTGTTTTAAGGAGGCATGTTGGAGTAAAATATTTCTTAGACTTTTTACATGTCAGAAACCTCACTTTGAGTGTTTCACATTACCACATTTAATTACATAAATAAATTGTAGTATAAACACCATTCTTCAGGGCTTTATATCTGTCAATCCTTTACTAACCTTTCTATGTGTATTATCAAGTCTTTAACTCTCATAGTCATTCTGTAAGATGGTTACTGTTATTATCTCCCCTTTTCAAGTAAGAATTGAAGGCAGAGGGAGGGTAAGTAACTCACCCAAGTTGCCACAGTAAATCTGGTGAAGGGATTTTTGAACAGGACTCTGACTTCCAGGGTGGGCCTCCAGGTCCCCTTCACTATGGAAGGTTGGTCCTATCATGCACATGGCTCAGTGGCACAGCTTAGCATGCACAAGGCCCTGAAATCCCTATCAACACACACAAAACCAAACCCTATCAACATCGCCACAGCCTGTGAGGCCAGTGAGTGCCCTCGGACTGGCCCTGGATCCATGTGCCCAAGTTGCCCTCTTTTTCTGGGCACTGTGCCCAAAGTGAAGGTGAGAGAGTGTGATTTTAATAATGTGTGGCTGAGTGAGAAGAGGTGCGAGGAAGTGCTTTTTACTTTAATTATGCAAGGGGAATTTAGTTCTGAGCAGCTGAGTCAAGGCAGAGCACCCCAGATCCGAACCGTGGTTTCTGCTTGGTGAGCCTGTGGCATCCACCCTTCCTCACACTGGGAGCTCCCGTCTGCACCCTGGGTACCACACAGTCAGTACTGAATCTGTGTCATCGGATTCAGATTTTCCAGGCGGCTCTCCCAGCCTCTGAGAACTTCTCAAGGGCAAGGTAAGACCTATGAGATGGGTGCTGATTTTTTCTTCTAGATGACTCTAGGCCCCTCAGGTTGGTAATAAATAGAAGCCCCAGCACGTGCTTGTCAGGCATACTGAAATAGGAGGGAATAAAGGCAATTTAACAGCCAAGCATTTATCTGCTTCTCCAGAACAACTTTTTATTTATTTTTTCATGACAGGGAAGTCCCTATGTGATCATCTTTACTCTATCACTAGAACTCTGGCTTGAGAAAAATGCATCTCCTTCCAGCAATCTCGGGGATTAATTTGTTTTGTCATGAAGGCCCAACAGCCATCTGCTACTCAGCTGCAGGAACTGTTTATTCATTCTTTCGCCATTCATCTGTTTTGCATTTCCTTTGGTTCGTTCCTCACTGAAGATAAACAGAAACCTGTCAGCCTGTGACAGAAGCCAAGCCTCTGACTCTCTGGGGCCGAGGGAAAGGTATTTGTCAGAGGAGAGGGAAGCAGAGAAGGCACGGAGGGAGGGAAGGAAGAAAACACACGTCTTATTTTACGTAAAATACAGAAGGGCATTTTGTATCACCAGATTGGAGTCTTTTCCATTGTGTCTGACTTTAAAAGTATCCTTTAAATTGAAAAAACAATCAACAACGGCATAAAAACAGTAGGGGTATAACATGGAACCAGTCCAACCATGCAAACATTTCCGACACTGTTGCTAGTTTTCCTATTATTAATAAAATTTCTCATCGTTTTATCTAGGTAAAAGTGTTTTGGTTCTCTAACTTGGGTAACATGCTAAGAGAAATGTATGGATTTCCCAAATGAAAGAGACACCATTTTCCTATCAATCCAGACACACTGGGGAAAAGGTTGTTAGTGACTCCTCACTAGGTCATACTAATGGGGATTTTGAATCAGTAGCTCCCAACCAAGTGGCAGAAAGCACGAAACAAATTGACTTAATGAAAATGAATTGTCCCGTACACCTGGAGGTCCAGGGGCATGACGGACCTCAGAGAAGCTTTTGGCAGGACTTACATGGTTTCTTGACCCAGCTCTCTTCTGCCTCTCGTCCTTACCCTTCTCTGTCTGGCATTTTATTCCCATCTACTGCGTTCCGCAGAGACATGAAGATTGAGACTTTAGAAATACACTGACAGGTAACCTACAGCGGTCATAATTACTTGCCTTTTGCTCCCTAATTCTTCAAATATCTCACCATTTCTCATTGACTCTGATGAGGGGAATGCTTATATTTTAACCCATCACTAAGGTCACAAGGAAGCCAAGACTCTGAATTCTATACCTGTGTCTGAGTCTACTGCAATCACTGGTGTGGATCTTAAGAACAAAATCTGTAGCTATGAACCTAAGAAGGGAACACAGATGGTAAAAACTATGGAAAATGATTTAACTGCTTTTCTTTTTAATTTTGCCTGATGATACCATAATCAGAACAATGGATATTATAGGATCTGATTTTGTAAAAAGTAAATATATTCATTTTACGTGAAAGACAAATGTTTTTCTCTTTTACATAAGCCAGAGTCATTTTGAAAGCATTTGGGTGTTTGTCATTGAGTGTGATGATGGTATATAGAGCTGAGTGTAATCTTATATATTAAAAACATGTGTTATATTCACACAGCCATTTCCCCAAGGAAATAACAGGAGGACGTGCTGGGAACCACAATCAGTACTATAAATATAAACAAAATTAAGAATTTTTCTATCTATATCCATATTGTCAATTTATTTAACAACACAATGGATGAATATCATCTGATTTTAAAATGGTAAGTTCAGAGAACTATATTTTGATCTATAAATTTGATGTTCATTACACCTGATATCTAGGGAATAGAGTCTTACTCATTCCAACATTCCCTGCATGCAATAATTGAACAAAATGTGAATGTCCCTGCCTACAAAAATGATAAGAATAAGGTGAACACAGTTGCAGAAGATTCACTCAATAAATACTGTGAAAATTCTCATTGTAGAAGCAGATAGAATGAGCTTCTCTTAGGCCATGAGTCAAGAGGGACTTCCCAGAAAGCATGTCATCCTCCCTGGAGAAACCTGGAAGAGTGAGAGAAAGAAAGGGAGATGGAGAGACAGAGACAGAGGCAGGAACAGAAAGAATAATGGAGAAAATGCAGAAATAGTTGCATTAAAACAACACGTGTGCACCTCGGATAGATTGTCAAGTAGGGCAAGTTCCATTTCTCAAAAAATACTCAGATTCTCAAAACTCTGCTAGATGATATATTAATCTTAGACCAAAGAATAGGAGATCTCTCTCCCTGTTAATTACTTTCCCATCAGTAGAACAAAAACCCAACACCTACAATTTAGGAGGAGAGGCTTCTTCTGGCTCTCCCGTTTTAGAGGATAATTTCTGTGGATGGTTGGCTGTAAGGCAGAAACAGCATAGAAGAAGAGCACATTGTATTAAAGCTGCCATCAGCTAAATTTTCCACACTTTTGGCCCTTTTTTTCTACTGATTCTCAGTGTAGATCTGTCTAACAGCGCCAGCAACCGTCATTCCATAGCCTACACTTTGGGCTGCTTTGGATTTATGTTCACCAGATAAATGCGTCCACCATCCTGAACCTCAGTCTCCTGAAAGGTCCACAGCATTAGAAAAATGAAGAGAAATATTCCTTCTCCTGTCCAACTGCCAATGGAGTCTTCACTCTCCGCTGATATCTCCGGAGCCTGGCCATGACTGTCTGCATTCTTGTCAGTATTCTGTGCTTCTCAGTGCCGAACAAAATCACCCATGCAGCTTACCTCACAGCATTTTAGTGCTCCTGTAACCTGCACCCCAAACTTTCCCAAACTCTTCCTGCCCAGCACCATCAATGCCTTCTGAACTACATTATCAGCCACCGTCACAGCAATGATGCCACTTCCCTGGTACCAACTCCTTGTATTATTTATTTTTTTTTCTACAGGGATTAATACATCAAAGAAAAGTTTAACCTAAAGAAAGACTGTTTTATTTTGGTTCAGGTTTTTGGAGAATGAGTGGTGAAGGAGCATGAAAGTAGAAAGTTGCCTACCCCGTGGTTGCCAGGAAGCAGAGCAAGCAGGGGAACCCGAGAAACAGTACATCCTTCAAGGTCACATATTTCCCCGGATGAACTGCTTGTTCTCAGGACACACCATTTCCTAGCAAAACATTCATCTATGCACTCATTAGTGGATTTATATTTGGTGAGTATAGAACCCCCAAGATCCAGTCACCTTTAAAATATTCCCCCTCTGAATGCATGAATTTTCTGAGATATACTTTAGATCTAAATCATAACAGTGTTCCTGTAGGAAAAAGTAAAACCGGGAATTTAACATAAACATATGGTCTCAGAAATTATCTTTAAAAAATTGTAGTACAAAAAATAAATTTGTCCATTGTATGTAAAAGAATTACGTTTTCTCTCAGCACTGACACTCAACACTTACTATAATTGAACACTTCTGTTTTGTAGCTCAAATATTCACGTGAACTCAAACTGAACACTGTAGAAAATGTTTTGTTTGAATGATCCCTCTGGACATATACTTAAGAGAAGGCTCTGATTCGAAAAGTCTGCAAATCTTTCTCAAGTAAAAAAAAAAAAAAAAAGAAATCTTTTAATTACTACTAATAAATTCTAATAAAAATGCCATTGTAATAGATACCATTTTGTTACATATGAAATTAGGGTAGAGAATCACAGATACTCAACAGGATAACACAGTGTGGATCCCACTGAAGGCAGAGATGATAAGACTCAAAAGCCTCCGAGGACTTAGCAAGTTTCACACATGACTGTTAGCTGGGAATGAGAGAAGTGTCCGTGGTGCAATTGCTGAGGCACTCAGCCAAAGAAATCACTAACTCAGCTCCAAGAGATGTGACTCCACAGCAATGCAGCCCGGTTTTCAGGTCCATTCTTTTAAGAAATGCTACATGTGAGTTTTTTATGTGAAGCTTTTTTTTTTTTTTTTTTCCTTAGTCACACTAATAAGCACAGGCCCTGTGCAGATTGAGAACCTCTGGTCAGAAAGTTTAAAATCTTAAATGTTCCAAAATCTGAATCCTTTTAAGCACTGACCTGAAACCACAAGAGTAAAATGTCACACTCAATATTGTGTGATGGGTCATGGTCAAAATGTAGGCACACTAAAAATACTGTAGAAAATTGTATTTTGGCAATGGATATAAAGTGCATATGAAATATAAATGAATTTTGTGCTTAAACATGGATCCCATCCCCCAGCTATCTCATTTTATATATACAAGTAATACAAAAATAAAAAATCTGAATCAAAACTTTAAGGTCCCAAAAATTTTGGATAAAGGCTATTCAAACCACACTGCTATTCTTTGCAACATAAAAGATAAAAGATTAGATAATGTAGAAAGTGAAGAAGTTCCTCTCAAAATGTAACTTAAAATGAGAGGATCAATTTTCTTAGACTTACTGTATAAAACTTACTAAGATAAAATATGCTAATAACACCTTGTATTCCTTATGTTCTTTTAAATTTTATATTGTATTATCTTCAGGGAAGCATTC
Organism: Cavia porcellus; assembly: GCF_034190915.1. Lineage (NCBI taxonomy): Eukaryota > Metazoa > Chordata > Mammalia > Rodentia > Caviidae > Cavia > Cavia porcellus. The sequence goes on along the minus strand of NW_026947494.1, from coordinate 72,626,238 downwards.
TAAAATACACTATTTTGAAAAATTAAGCAAATGGAGATTCCATCTTGGCAATCAATTCCCAGTCAATTGCTTCTAAGGGCTCCAACAGCATCAAGTAAAAAGAAAGAACAAACTGCATGCCATCGTGATGATTTTCAAATGTCACCAGAGAGATTTATTCACTACACTGATTTCTTGAGAGAAATAAGAAACAAAGGCAATTAAATGAAAATAATGTGTAATAGTTAAATCCTGGAAACAAACCAAATGCCCATCAACAGAGAAATGGATAAAAAAATGTAGATTTTTATACAGTGGAGTACTCCTGAGTCATAAAGAAGGATAAACTTGAGATTTTCATAGGTAAATGCATGTCACGATTTCTCTTATATATTTTTCATTTTCACTTTCACTTCGAAAACAAGAGGCCAACTCTTACCTCTTCTGAATAACATAGTGGATCTCAGTCCTGGAGCCCACACATCCTATGGTTGGAGGCTGTGTTGAACAAACAATGTATTTTTTGGTTGTTGGTGTTGTCAACATCATTGTTTTTTTCAAATCTGGCCATTTTAATAACATAGAACAAGGTTTAAAAATATATTTTTGATGATAGAGCAGAGACATTTTTGGCATATAAAGATAGCTTTCATTTCAGAAAACAAAGCACACATAGTTAATACTGAAAGCTGTCAATCTAGCAGTGAGTAAAAGTTATAGGTGGATATATCCAAAAAATTGAAAGAAAATAGTTTCATTCATATAATTTGAATGTATTTCTCATGACATTTCATATCTTTTTTGACCAAGGACATAAAAGCTGTGGAGCTGAGAAAACTGGCCAGATGGGCAGGAGTGGCTCATGATGGGCACAGGGAGAATGTGAAAGCACGTGGATATTTTTCTAAGTGGGTAGATGGGATTGGAAGAAATTTAATCATGTTAACAAACTTTTGTGTTATATGAAGAAGAAATAATGTCTAAAAATGGATTATTACTCATTTCTCTACTGGTAGATGCTTAGATGATATCCAGGTTTTCACTGCTGCGAACAGTGCTACAGAAACTACTTCTCTTCTGTTTTTCCAGGCTTCTATCAGAGGGTCTCTCTGGAGTTCCACACAGGATGAGAACTGCCTCCAGAGGGGCATTTTCAGTTTGACAAGATTTTGCCAAATTGTCTTACAAGTTTTTTAACTAATTTATGCTCTTATGAGCTTGAAACATGGAGACTTCTATTCCCAGACATCATCCCTGTCATTGAATACCATAATTCTTTGAATTCTAATAAGGATGTATGTAAAATAACATTCTGTTATTCTTATATTGTAGTTCCTTGAATACCAAGACACTATTCCCTATTGCTTACCCTTACAAAATTCCTTTCTTTCTTTCAAAATGAATATTTTCCTACACTGATTTTCCATCCTCACCTTGGCTGCCACAGTACTTTATACCTATTTCCAATACACCACTCCCCATTTTACCCTCACCCCACACATACTGACACTTGAAGACCTACAAAGCAACAACTGTATTGTATTTGTTCTAAGTCATCATTAAAGTTCAGGAAATGCACACTGAATTTAATCTGTGTGCTGAATATTTACTTTGCTCTTATATTTTTATTCAATTTAGTTTTTATTACCTGCTGACCATTCTCAGCTACTATTTTGCTATATTTTTCTGTCATTCAAATAAATTTAGAGAAATTTAATTAGCCCAAAACTTGTATATCTGCTTATTGAAATTATCTTCTCCAGTAGACTTCTGAAGGAAAAGAGTTCAGTTCTACTTAGTCGTATGTAAATTGAATTACAAAGGGACATTTAATAGAATATAAGCAATGATTTTGAAAAGTCTTATCTAAATCAATAAAAAGTACTGGTATTGGTAAAAAAAATCAATTCTTTAAAATTGTATCTGTATATTCACCAACATATTTTTTTTAAATTTGAATTAGTTTAAATCACAGGAAATGATATTGTACAAAAATATTTAGTGATAATAGCGAATGGTTATTGAGAACAGGCAATGGACTCTCCCTGGGCTCTCATTTTTTCCTTGTAAGCAATTTATCCTTTTAATAACCTTGGTCTTAGGACTGCTTTGAGCATCTTTTCAGTTTCTAGACGAGAAGGTAAAGTACACTGTGGCTAAGTGACGTGCTATAGGCCGTGGAGCTGGGATTTCATCCAGACACCCCTTCTCTGTAGTCCTTACCCTTGTTTTTACTGCTCACTCTACCAGGGATGAAACAGTTGATTACTGAACATTGAAGGAAGTTTCATCCACATTATTACCACATTCATCTTTTGCCGTTTTCTTGGCTTTGCTTATGAGTTAGACACACTGACTCAATATCTGTTCACTAAAAGTAGAGTTCTAAAGTGTGCACAATGTCAGAGATTCGGAGGAATGCTAAGCCTTCCAGTGGCTCCTTCTGACTTTTCTTCTTAGAATACCATATACTTTGACAGAACACATTTTATTTTTATATTCTACTCTCAAATGATATCAGTTCTTCAGTATTTCTAAATAACTTCTTCTGAAGGAATTGCTACTCCAAGAATACATAAGGGGCCACACTTTCAGCTAAGCAGCAATGAAGAATTTTCTCTACTGGACAGCAAGTAATTATAACACATAAATTAGCAGAGTACTTGTCCACAGGCAGGAAACTGCCGGCAGGAGGCCTAGGGCATCAATACTTGGGTGCCTATGAAAATGGGGAGGAGAAGTTGGAGGGAGAAAAAAATAAGTTAATTTTTATTATTCATAAGGTTTTATAATGAAATATTTAGAGTGCCTCTTCTGTCAGCTACTAGTTTCCTATAGAAAAGAGGTAATTTGCTGAGTTGAAATTAGCCTAATGCAAAATCTTAATAGTTGCACTCAGTTAATTTAAAATATGATTATATGCCTGAATTCTTGGGCATACATAGTGCACACATGCACACACATGTGCACACATACTAATACAAAGCCCAGTGTTGCAAAAGTGAAGTCTTTTGATACCTGTGGCAGTCTAATATGTGCCTCCAACTTCTAAAGGTTACAGTATCTTCAGTTCACCTGGTAACCGAGAGGATATATGAATAGACAGAGGTAACTAATACTAATTAAGTTCTAGTAAGTAATATTCAGAAATTTTATAAATTCTATTTTTATCTTCTAAAATGACAGATGGAAAAAGTTTAGTATTTCCATTGCATTGGTTAAAAAGTATGAGTAAAAACTGTTCATTTAAAAATATTCTGATTTTAGATTCTTTGATTTTTTAATTTTAAATTGACAAATTTTATTAATTATATATTTATAGAGTACAGTGTGACATTTCAATGCATGCATACAATGGGAAATTATCAAATCAGAATAACTGCATATCCATCACTTCAAATATTTATCATTTGTGAGAGAGTTGGCAACTTCCGTCCCCACTTTAAGGACCTCAGCAAGTCCAGCCCAGAGTTAGCCCTCCCTCCATCTGGAGGACATTGGTGGGCCATCAAGAGCATGTGTGAGCCCTCCCTCCACGTGAAGGAACCTACATGTCCTGTGAGACCCCCACTGAAGCAGTAAGGCTCTGGCTGGGGTGCACCTCATGGATCCATGGATCTAGGGACCTGGAAAGGTCAGAAGCAGCAGTAACAGCTAGAGCCAAGGATTGGTTTACATCAATACTCCCAGGAGAGTGATCCTGTAAAGAATGAAGGACTCACCAACTGGTTCCACAGGAGGAATTTATGTGACTGGCTCCTCTCCTACAATGTGAGACCTGGCAACAAGGTGAATACCAGCCATAAAATAGGACCCTAAGACACACACACACACACACAATGGACAGGTGAGGTTAATGAGGTTGAAAAGATCAAAATGTGAACCAAGTGCTGAAAATGAAAACACAAAAAAGCAAAATTCTATCTCAGACCTCCAGCCCATCTGGAACAAGTACAGGAGATATCAACATAGATGACATTAGAATATACACACTTGAAATTTCTAAAAATATAGCAAGTGAAATAAACATATCCACAAGGCTACAGAGGAAATCAAATCAGAAATAATCTTTCAGGTAAAAAAGGAACTCACAACTGTAATGAAGGAATTACTCAGCATGGCTAGAAGACAAATTTAAAAATAAAGGAGCATAGGGAAATGATGGACATCTTGAATGAGCAATGTAGGAAAGAAATAGAATGCATGAAACAGATTCAAAGAGATATTCAGAAAACTAAAAGTTCTATGAAAGCTCACAAAAAAAAAAAAAAAAAAAAAAACTGAAGATAGACTTTCAGACCTTGAAGACAGGATCACAGCTGAGTATCATGAAAGGAAAGGTCTCTTAAAATTAACAAGGAACCATGAAATAATGATTCAACAGCTCCAAGATGATGCAAAGAAAAACAATACAATACTGATAAACATCAATGAAAAAGCAAGTTGACACACATGACATAAAATAACTATTTGCAGAAGTAATAGCAGAAAATTTCCCACGCATGACATGAGATGAGTGAAAACTCCAAACAGCCATAACCAAAATAAATATAAACCCAGATACAAAGTAATTAACATTTCAGAAATTCAGCACAAACACAAAATATTAGTAGCTGCTGCAGAAAAATAAAACAGATCACCTATAGAAGAAAGCCCACTAGAATCATGGCTTAGTTCTCAACACAAATCATCAATCAAGAAGAACTTGCAAAGAAGTTTTTCAAGTACTGAAATAAAAAACTTCCAACCAAGATTGATGTACCTTGTAAAAACTATCACACACAATTAATGTAAAAATAAAATACTTTCATCACAAAAAAAACTGAAGAAATTCATGCCCATCAAACCACCCCTTGAAAGAGTTCTGAAAGATATTCTACAAAGAGACAAAAATTATCACAATTTCCAACACAAAAACAGAAAGAAGTCACCAGGCATTGCAAGCAGTTAAACAGAGGGGAAAAGCAAGAAACCAACAATAGGAAAATAACAAAGGTAAGCTGGTACATATCAGTTATAGCCATCAAATTATTTGGTCTTAATTTACCAATCAAAAAAATAGATTAGCAGAATGACTCAAGAAACCAGATTCAACAATATGCTGTATACAAGACACACATTTAACTAAAAAAAAAAAAAAGACTGAAAGTCAAAAGATGCAAATCAATACTCCATCCAACAGGAACCAAGAGAAAAGCAGAGGTAGTTATTCTGTTTGCAGACAATGTGAAGTTCAAATGGTCAAAAGAGATAAGGAAACTTAGGGGGAAAATACTTAGAGAGAAAAGTCAAGAGAAAGAGCTAACAGTCATAAATATATATATATATATATATATGTATATATATATATACATATATATATACATATATATATATATACATATATACAACAAATATAGAAGCACCCAACTATGTAAGACGAATCTTAATAGACATCAAAAATCAAATAATCAATAATACAGTTGTAATGGGGCATCTTAAAACTCCATTGTCACAAAGAGATAGATCGACTAGACAAAAATACAGCAAAAGTTAACAAAATTGAATCAAACATGTGAATAAAAATATTTAATAAATGTTTACAGAGTGTGCCACCCAACAAAATCAGAATAAACATTCTTCTTATCTGCACACAGAACATTCTCTAAAATAGATCAGATACTTGCCTATAGAATATGATTTAGTAAATGCAAAGGAATTGAAATTATCCCATGCATATTACCTGACCATAGTGTAATGAAATTGGAAATTAATGAGTGAAGAAACCACAAAAACTCATAAACAGATGAAAACTAAATATCATTCTCCTGAATAGCCAATGAGTCACAAATGAAATTAAGAAACTAAAGAGTATCTACAATCAAATGAAAATACAGATGCAACATACCTGAACCTGTATGATTCAATGAAAACACTATTTAAAATGGAAATATATAGCAATGAAATCTCACATCAGGAAAACAGAATGAGCACAAATAACCTAATTCTGAGTATCAAGCTTCTAGAAAAAGAAGAGCAAGTCAAGCCCAAAGCTCATAGAAGAGAGGAAATTATTAAAATTAGAGGAGAAATTAATGAAATTGATACTAAGAAAATAATACAAAGAATTAATGAAGAGTTGGTTCCTTGAAATAATAAAATGTTAATAAACCCCTAGTCAATCTTATCAAGAAAAATAAAGAAATAAGTGAAATACATGTAAAGAGGAATGAAAAACATGGTCACTACAGATCCTGTAGAAATTCAGGAGATCATCAGTACCTACATCAGAAAACTTTCCTTGCATAGAATATAAAACACATAAGAAATGGATAGATTCCTAGAAACACATGAATTACCAAAGCTCAATCAAGAAGTTATAAAAATTTTGAATAACCTAATATCAATTAATGAAATTGAAAACATTATTAAAAGCTTAACAACAGGGCCAGGAACTTAGCTCAGTGGCATAAGCACCTGCCTGGCTAGTGTGAAGTCAAGAATTTGATTCTTGGTATTAAAAAAAAATTTAAAAAACTCACCAACAAAGAAAAGCCCAGGTATTGATAGATTTATGGATGAATTCTATGAGAAATTTAGAGAAAATTTAATGCCAATACTCCTTAAACTCTTTAATGAAATTGTAAGGGAAGAAATTCACCCTAACTCATTCCTGGAAGCAAGTATTGCTCTGATACCAAAACCAGAAAAAGATCAAACCAAAAAAGAGAACTATAGGGAGAATCCTTAGTAAAGACAGATGCAGAAATCCTCATAAAAGTAGTAGAAAACAGAATGCAGCAAATCTTCAAGAAGACTATATACTGGGACCAACTGGGGTTTATCTCAGGACTGCAGGGATGATTAAACTTATGCAAATCAATAAACGTAATACATCATATAAAAAGTAACGAAGACAAAATTCACATGATTATCTCAATAGATGTAGAAAAAGCTTTCAATAAAGACTAATGCACATTTATAATAAAAAAAACCTAGAGAATATTGGAATAGATGATCTCTACCTCTATCTGATAAAAGCTATCTATGACAAGCCAACAGCAAATCTCATACTAAACAAAAACTGAAATCTTTCACTCTAAAATCAGCAACAAGACAAGGATGTTCATTGTTACCATTTCTATCCAATATAGTTTTGGAAGCATTAGCCAGAGAAATTAGACAAAAGAAAAAAAAGGAATAAAGATAGGAAAGGAAGAAGTTAAATTATCATTATTTGCAGATAACATGATACTCTGCATAGAAAATCCCAAAAACTCCACCAAAACACTTTTAGATTTAATATCCAAATGCAGTATTAAAGTGGAATACAAAGTCAACACCTAAGGTCAATAGCATTCCTATATACAAATAACAAACTCACAGAGGAGAAATTAGGGAAAGCACACCCTTCACAATAACATCCAAAAAAAAAAAAAAAAAGAAATACTTAGCAATCAATCTAAGAAAGGATGTAAAAGATCTGTGCAGTGAAAAATTACAGTAACCTAAAACAGGAGATCAAAGATATCAGAGAACTGAAAGACATTCCTTTCTCTTGGATAGGAAGAGCTAACATGATAAAAATGGCCCTACTCCCATAATTGTTATACAGATTAAATGCAATCCTGATCAAAATACCCTAGGCATGATTCAGAGATCTAAGGAAAACATTTCTAAAATTCATTTGTAAAGAGGAGACCTAGAATAGCAAAGGCAACTCTGGGCAGCAAAGGCAAGGCGGGGGCATCACAATCCCTGACTTGAATTTATACTACAAAGTTACTGTGATAAAATGAAATTTGTACTAGCAAAAACAACAACAACAAAAACAGGCCTGAAGATCAATGGAATGAGAAAGAAGATGTAGACATAACTATAAGGACCCTCGTTCACCTGGTATTTGACAAAGGGGCCAAACATGTTCACTGGAAGAAAGGTAGTCTCTTTAATAAGTAGTGCTGAAAAAACTGGTTTTCCACATGCCAAAGACTAAAACTAAACCCATGTCTATCACCGTGCACTAAAGTCAAAATGAACCAAATATTAAATTATAAACACTAAATTTACTGGAAGGAAAGATACATAGAGATCTTGAAGACCTAGGGGTAGGCAGAGAGCTCATGAACAAAACCCAAACTGCACAGAAAGTACTTCAAAGAATCAACAACTGGAATTTCAACTTATTAAAAGGCTTTTGCACATCAAAAGACATCACCAGCACAGTAAAAAGACAGCCAAAGGGGGAACAGTTTTAGCCAACTCTCCCTCAGACCTAGGACTTCCATCCAGAACATATAAAGAATTGAAAATGTCAGGCTCCTCAAATTCAAAAACACAATCCGAAAATGAGCATCTGAGATAAATATGCACTTCTCAGATGAAGAAATACAAATGGAAAATAAATATATGAAAAAGTGTTCAGCATAACTGGTCATTCAAGAAATGAAAATTTAAAAAACATTGAGATTTCATCTCAATCCAGAAAAAAATGGCTATTATCAAGAAATCAACCATTAACAAGTGCTTGTGGAGGCTTGGGGAGAAAGGAACACCTCTCACTGTGGTGCAAGTGTAGACTGGTAAGCCACTGTGAAAATCAGTGTGGAGATTCCTCAAAAACCAGAGTTGGAGATCCATTCAATCCAGCCATTCCCCTTCTGGGTATTTCCCCAGAAAAACTGAAAACATCATACCACAGTGATGTGTGTGCACCCATGTTTATAGTAGCAAAATTTATAATAGCTAAATCTTGGAAGCAACTCAAATGCCCATTGTCCGTAGAATAGATAAAACAGGTGTAGTACTTTTATACAGCTATAAGAAGGATAAACTCCAGGCTTTATAATTAAATGGATGCAACTTGAGACCATACTCATAAATGAAATAACTCAGATTTGCATGTGTAAACATGCTTCCATCTCCCTAGTGTAAAAAACGGAAAGAGTAAATAAGATCCAAAATGTATGTTATCTATTGTGAGAGTGAACGTGGAAAGACACTGCTCAAATGCAAAGAACAACTGAGATGGGGGGAAGAAGAAAAGAGAAAAGGGAAAATATTATATATATGTACATATAAAAATACATACATATACATTACGTATATATATACTACTATATATAAGTATATATTATACTACTAATCTCTGTTAGCTCATCAAAAAGGTTTGTACTGTCACTGTTTGATCATTTCTTCATGCCTATATCTTATAATCTGAGCAACGACTTTGAAGATAACATGCATAATGTATTAACTATTGTTAATATCCTATCGTTTTGTTTTGAAATTCTGTATCAGCATTTTCATTTTTTCCTTTTAAAATAAAAAAAATCAATCATTATAGTAATCCAGAATGTTCATTCTTTTTTGTATTCATGTAGCAGACTTCCAACGCAGCATACTTTATAAGGAGAAGAGGTTTGTTTGGTTCACGACTCTGGCAGCTGGAAAGTCCAAACAGCCTTGTACCGGTTCCTGATGAGGGCTGTTTGACCGCATCACAAGATGTGTGTCTCACACGGCTGGAGCACGCAGAAGACTGGGAAGAACCACGCTGGCTCTTTCATGACCACCTGTCCCATGAGGACCGCATTCATCCCTCGCAGGGGTCAGTGCGCCCTCCCCCCCCCTTCTCCTCTCTCTTCTCTGCCTCCTTTTTCCAGTCCCTTTTTACTCTTCCTCCTCCTTCTTCCCTCCTTTTCTTTCTCCTCCTCCTAACAGAAACCAGGACATTGCACGTGCAAGCCAAGAACTCTTCGCTGTATGCAAGGCCTGTTCCCAGACCGGTGGGCCTTTCTACGCGCTTATCCTGGAAACCGAGCTTCCAGCACGTGAACCTTTTAAGAACCTATCATAGGAAATGCTAACTGGAAAGTGACTTGCCCTTAAGGATTTTGTACTTTACCATTTTTTAAAAAGGTAATTAGTTAAATATATATATCCATTAAAAACGATTTGTTCTTTTACAATGAGTTTTCTGAGAATTTAAGAATTCTGCTGATTTATCCTCTTAAACTTGATTATAAAGAGAGAATTGCCTTTTATTTATTTTACTTTCCTAGTACATGTTTTCAGTACGTAAAGTTTAAATTCTTCTTGAGGAGTAGGTACCTGTATTTCTTATTTTAGTCCCTATCCTCCTCTCTCTATTCCTCTGCTTCTGAATCGCCTGCTCCCATTTGAATCCTTGTCACTATTATTAGCTCGTGTTTATGACATATAATTTTACATCCATTGAGGTTTTATGTTCATGTACACGGTAAATCACAAGTCTGTCACCTTCCTCCTCCCTTCTTCCCTTGCTGGCAGTCTCCTGGAGAAATGCCCATTTGGAAGAGCTCTGCCCCTTTTTTCCTTCTATTCATCCACTATTATGCTTTTTGTGCTTTGCTTTACTCAAATGAGAAATACCATGTGATATTTAAGCTTGTGCATCTGACCTATTTCACTCAACATATTTTCCTGCCGCACCCATTTTCCCCCAAATGTTCTGAATTTACTCTTCTTTATAGTTGAATAGTATTCCATTATGTATAGGTATCATATTTTCTTTATTCATATATCTATTGATGGGCTTACTGGCTGCTTTAGAATTTAGCTATATGAATTGTGCTGCTATCAACATTGGTATGCATATATCACTGTAGCGTGATATCTTTAGCTATTTGGAGAAGATGCCTAGAGGGGGAATAGCTGGGTCATGTGGAATTTCTAACTTGAGTTTTTTTTTTTTTTTTATTTAAGAGGAAAAAGAGAAAAACACAAAACAAAACAAAGCAGTGTAAGGTTACATATAATACAGAACTACAAAAAAAAGCATAACAGTAAGAAATCACCTGTTAATAGATTACATATTATCATCTTGGAAATAGTTGCTCAAATCACAGTATCAAAGAATACAAAGTAGACATTCAAACAGAGAGACTACAAACAGCTGTGTTCAATGATCCAAAAACATTAATATAGTCAGCTATTCAACATCCCTATACACACTTGCTGTTATATCCGTTAGAGCTCTTTTTTCCCCTTCCTCTCTTTTTACAACAAAATTTACACATTTTAGATTTTATTACTCCTTAGTTCTTATTACTTTTTTGGGGGGGGAGAATAAAGTCAAATATGGCAGAACAAAGCTGTCAGTGAAAACCAAGGATAGACTTAGCACATGATGTAGAACAGAGTATACGGTTATTAACAATAGTTATCAACGTTGTCTCTTGTTTCCTTAAAAAGATTTGTCTATCTCATTAGATATTATAAAGTTGGACAAAACAGTAGAGAACAAGACCAATAAAACTTAGACATTGTAAACATTACAGGACTTCCAAAGGAGACAATAGTCAAACCAGAATGGGCATCTTAGTGAATCTTACTGCCTTCAAAGTAGTTGCCTATACCCTCGGACCTGATACTATCCCACAGAATGGAACAGAGTCTAATCAGTCAAAACAAGATCGTGGGAGCATTACAGGACTTCAAAACAAGTTAATAGGAAATCGAAAAGAGTTACTATTATATATCCTAATTTTTAAAATTTTTCCCTTAATTAAAATAAACATAAGAAATAACTAAATAATTTTTTTAAACAATAATAGTTACCATAGTGTCTGTCTTTTTCCTTGAGATATTTGGATAAAACTTCATATACTATAGCTTCAAATATTTCCATATCAAGAAGCCCGGAATAAAGCCTTTCTAATTAATAAGTGAAAATTTTATAAGGCTTCAAGGCCACATAATGGGGAATCATGATTGCCACATATTTTCATATATTTGAATCATTACTTACATTAGGGAAACTATTCGGTATTCATACATGCGAGATTGATTTATTTCACTTATGAGTATGGTCTCAAGCTGCGCCCATTTATTGATAAATATCTCAATGTGATCCTTCTTTATAGCTGAATAATATTCCATTGTATAGAAATACCACAACTTTTTTATCCATTCCTCAGTTGATGGACACTTGGGTTGTTTCCAAGATCTGGCGATTACAAATTGTGCTGCTATAAAAATAGGTGCACATAAATCACTGTGGTATGATGCTTTCAGTTCTTCTGGGAATATGCCTAGAAGTGGAATAGCTGGAATAAATGGGATTTCCAACCCCAACTTTTTGAGAAATCTCCAGACAGACCTCCACAAAGGCTGTACCAGTCTACACTCCCACCAACAGTGCAGGAGAGTTCCTTTTTCCCCACATCCTCTCCAGCATTTGTTGTTAGTTTTCTTGATCCTGGCCATTCTTTCAGGAGTGAGATGGAATCTCAGTGTGGTTTTAATTTGCATTTCTCTAATGACCAATGATGATGAGCATGTTTTCATGTATTTATTTGCCATTTGCATTTCTTCATCTGAGAATTGCGTATTCATCTCAGATGCCCATTTTTGGATTGGATCTTTGAATTTTGGAGGTCTGAGTTTTTTTAATTCTTTATATGTTTTAGACAAGAGTCCCTTGTCTGAGAGAGAGTTCACTAAAATCTTTTCCCAGTTTGTGGGTTTTCTTTTCACTATGCTGGAGATTTCTTTTGACATGCAGAAACTTTTTAATAAGATGTGGTCCCAGTTATTGATTCTGGGAAGTGTTTCCCGTGCGGTTTGAGTCCTGTTCATGAATTCTCTACCTACTCCTATGTCTCCAAGGTTTCTACCCACTTTGTCTTCCAATAGATTTAGTGTTTCTGTTTTAATATTCAGATCTTTGACCCATTTAGATTTTAATTTAGTACATGGTGATAGACATGGGTCTAGCTTTAGTTTTCGGCAAATGGAGAGCCAGTTTTTCCAGCACCATTTATTAAAGAGATTGTCATTCTTCCAGTGAACCTGCTTGGCTCCTTTATCAAAGATAAGGTGGTTGAGTGTGTTCGTAGTTGTGGTTGTATCTTCTAATCTATTCCATTGATCTTCAGCTCTGTTTTGATTCCAATACCATGTTGATTTTACTACTGTTGCTTTGTAGTATAATTTCAAGTCAGGGATTGTGATGCCTCCTGCTTTGTCTTTGCTGCTTAGAATTGCCTTTGCGATTCTAGGTCTCTTCTGGTTCCAGATGAAATTTAGGAGTGATTTCTCTAGATCTATAAGGTATGTTGATGGTATTTCTATTGGGATTGCATTGAATCTGTATAAGAGTTTTGGGAGAATGGCCATCTTCACAATGTTTGTTCTTCCTATCCATGAGCAAGGGATGTCTTTCCATTTTCTGAGATCATCTTCAATTTCCTTTTTCAGTGTATTATAGTTTTCACTGTATAAGTCTTTCACTTCTTTCGTAAGAGTAATTCCTAAATATTTCATTTTTTTGCTTGCTAATGTGAATAGTCCAGTTTCTCTTATTTCCCTCTCTGTAATTTTGTTGTTCGTGTATAGGAATGCTATTGATTTCTGAGTATTGATTTTGTATCCAGCCACATTACTGAATTTGTTTATTGTATCTAAGAGTATTTCAATGGAGTTTAGGGGGTCTTCTATGTAGAGTATCATGTCATCTGCAAACAATGATAACTTAACTTCTTCTTTTCCTATCTTTACCCCTTTTATTTCTCTTTCTTGCCTAATTGCTCTGGCTAGTACTTCCAATACTATATTAAATAGGAGTGGTGATAAAGGACATCCTTGTCTTGTGCCTGATTTTAAAGTAAAGGCTTTCAATTTTTGGCCATTTAGAATGATGCTGGCTGTTGGTTTGTCATAAATGGCCTTTATTATATTGAGGTAAAGACCATCTATTCCAATTTTCTGTAGAGTTTTTATCATGAATAAATGTTGGACCTTATCGAAGGCTTTTTCTGCATCTATAGAAATGATCATGTGATTCTTATTTTTGGCTTTATTGATATGGTGGATTACATTTATTGATTTGCGTATGTTGAACCATCCTTGCATTCCTGGGATGAATCCCACTTGGTCATGGTGTATAATCTTCTTGATGATTTGCTGGATCCTATTTGCCAATATTTTATTGAGGATTTTTGCATCTGTGTTCATTAGGGAGATCGGTCTATAGTTCTCTTTTTTAGTTGGGTCTTTCTCAGGTTTTGGTACTAGAGTAATATTTGCTTCCAGGAACGACTTAGGAAGGATTGCTTCCCTTTCAATTTCATTGAACAGTTTGAGGAGTGTCGGCATTAGGTCTTCTTTGTATTTCTTGTAGAATTCTGCAGTGAATCCATCTGGGCCTGGGCTCTTCTTGGTGGGTAAGGACTTAATTACATTTTCAATTTCAGTAACAGAGATTGGGTTATTCAACAGTTTTACATCCTCTTGATCTAGCTTTGGCACTTCATATGCTTCTAAGAATCTGTCTATTTCTTCTGTGTTATCAAACTTTTGAGAGTAGAGGTTTTCGAAGTAGGTGTTGATGATCTTCTGTATTTCTATTGGGTCTGTAGTGATTTCTCCTTTTTCATTTCTTATTGCATGAATTTGAGCTTTTTCTTCCCTTTTTTTAATAAGGTTGGCTAGGGGCTTATCGATTTTATTTATTCTTTCAAAGAACCAACTCTTTGATTTGTTGATTCTTTGGATTGTTTTCTTAGTCTCTATTGCATTGATTTCTGCTCTGATTTTTATAATTTCCTCTCTTCTTTTGGCTTTGGGCTTGACTCGCTCTTCTTTTTCTAGCTGTTTGACGTGTAGCATCAAGTTATTTATTTGTATTCGTTCTGATTTCCTGATGTGGGAACTCAGTGCAATAAATTTTCCTCTCAGGACGGCTTTCATTGCATCCCACAGGTTCCGGTAAGTTGTATCTGTATTTTCATTTTCTTTTAGGTATTGTTTGATTTCTTCTTTAATTTCCTCTGTGACCCACTGATTACTCAAGAGTGTGTTATTCAGTTTCCATGTGTTTGTGGGATTTTTGCAGTATCTTTTATCATTAATTTCTAATTTCAGAGCGCTATGATCCGATAACATGCAAGGGATGATTTCAGCTCTTTTGCACTTGTTTAAATATGTTCTGTGAGCTAATATATGGTCTATTTTAGAAAATGATCCATGTACTGCTGAGAAGAATGTGTATTCTGATGTTGTTGGGTGGAACATCCTGTATATGTCTATCAAACCCATTTGTTCACAGGTATGATTCAGTTCTGTTATTTCTTTGCTCATTTTCTGTCTGGTTGATCTGTCCCTTGGTGTCAATGGCGTATTAAGGTCTCCTGTTACAATTGTGTTACTGATAATTTGAGTTTTCATTTCTGTTAATAATTGTTTTATATAACTTGGTGCTCTGGAGTTTGGTGCGTATATATTTAAGATAGTTATCTCTTCCTCTTGGAGTTTTCCCCTTACAAGTATGTAGTGACCTTCTTTGTCCTTTATGGTCATTGTTGGTTTAAAGTTCACGTTGTCTGCAAACAGAATGGCTACTCCTGCCTTTTTCTGGATTCCTGCTGCATGAAGAATTGTTTTCCATCCTTTGACTTTCAGTCTGTGAGTATCCTTCTGGGTTAGATGGGTTTCCTGTAAACAGCATATGGTTGGATTTTGTTTCTTGATCCATTCTGCTAGTCTGTTTCTTTTGATTGGTGCATTGAGACCATTTACATTAATGGTTATTACTGTTAAATGCTGGTTAATTGTAGGAATGTTATCTCTCTGGTGTTGCATCTTTATCTTTCTGTTCTGTTTAATTATTTGCTTTGCTTAGTGGTTTTTTCCTTTGTGTATCTAAACTGTCTTTCAGTATTTTTTGCAGGGTCGGTTTGGTGTTCATGAAGTTCTTCAGCTGTTCTTTGTCATGGAAGTATCGTATTGCACCATCTATTTTGAATGATAGTTTTGCAGGATATATCAGTCTTGGTTGGAAATCATTTTGCTTTAGGATCTGGAATATTTCACTCCATGCTCTTCTTGACTTTATCGTTTGTGCTGAGAAGTCTGCTGTGATTCTGATAGGTTTTCCTTTATAAGTGATCTGTCTTTTCTCTCTGACAGCTTTTAGTAATCTATTCTTGTGTTGGATTTCTGGGATGGTGATTATTATATGTCTGGGTGTAGTTTTATTTTGGTTATGACTGTTTGGAGTTCTATATGCTTCACTGATCTTGATGTCAGTTTCTGATCTCATGCTTGGGAAGTTTTCAGCTATTACTTCTCTAAATATCCGCTTGACATCCTTTATGTTGTCTCCCTCTCTTTCATTAATCCCTATCATTCTTATGTTATTCTTCTTTGCATCGTCTTGCAGTTGTTGAATTGTTGTTTCCTGATTCCTTGTTATTTTCAAAAGATCTTTCCTTTCCTGTTCACTAGCTGCAATCATGTCTTCAAGGTCTGAAATTCTATCTTCACTTTCATTAAGGCGGTTTTTACAACTTTCAGTGGAGTTTTTTATTTCCTGTATATCTCTGTGCATCTGCATTATGTATTCTGTTTGTTTCTTATATTGCTCGTCTAGGGATTCTATCTTTTTGTTTAGTCCCTCCAATTTTTTATCTGTGTTTTCTTTAGATATATTTAGAATCTCTTTCATTTCTTTTATCATTTCTTCTTTTATCTGGGAGATTATTTCGAGTTTGAATTTCTTTAAAGCTTCCTGGAGTTGTTTGTCAACTTCAGTAGCTATTATGTCCGATATATGAGGTGGATGGGATATATTTTCTTCTATATACATTGCTCCTAGGGTTTCCTGAGATTTGGTCTTTCGTTTTGTCATTTTGTATATTTCTGTGTTTCATGTGTTATTTGAAAGCTTCCTTAGGATCTGTTGAAAATCCCCTTCTATGCTTGGAGCTACTGAGCCTCTGACACCGCACTACCCCAAGCCATTGGGCCTGCAGAACCAGTGTCCCTCCTCTGCCTGCTCAGAACTCCGCAGTTCCAGACAAGCTGGGCCTCAGGGACACTGTGCGCCCACCTGCCCCTTGGAAGATCCACAGCTCTTCAATTGCAGCCGGGTTAGGGTGCTCTCCACAGGCCACAGTGCCTCAGGAGCCTGTGATCCCTCCCTGCTTGCAGAGATATCCACAGTCCTCTAGGCAAAGGAAGGGACTTCTGCAGGCACTCCAGATCCGCCCAGCTCCTCCTCTGCAGGCAGATGGCTAGGCGCGGCTGGGCTCGGGGGTTAGTGTAGGCCCGCCCATCCGTCAGGAGCTCAGCAGACTTCCAAGTGTAGCCGGGGGGATGGGGAGGCAGCTGTAGTGGCCTCTAACCCACTGCTCCACTTCACTGCACCCAGAAGCCTGGGGGGTCCGGAACCGTCTGAGATTTGGGCAGACTGTGCTGGGCACTCACCACAGGCTGAGGTGCCTCAGGAAGCTGAGATGCCTCTCTGCTTGCAGAAGTATTCAGTCCTTCAGACAAAGGAACGGGCTTCTGCAGGGACTCCGGATCCACCCAGCTCCTCCTCTGCAGGAGATGGCTAGGTGCAGCTGGGCTCGGGGGTTAGTGTAGGCCCGCCCATCCGTCAGGAGCTCAGCAGACTTCCAAGTGTAGCCGGGGGGGGGGGGGGGGGGGGGGCAGCTGTAGTGGCCTCTAACCCACTGCTCCACTTCACTGCACCCAGAAGCCTGGGGGGTCCGGAACAGTCTGAGATTTGGGCAGACTGTGCTGGGCACTCACCACAGGCTGAGGTGCCTCAGGAAGCTGAGATGCCTCTCTGCTTGCAGAAGTATTCAGTCCTTCAGACAAAGGAACGGGCTTCTGCAGGGACTCCGGATCCACCCAGCTCCTCCTCTGCAGGAGATGGCTAGGTGCAGCTGGGCTCGGGGGTTAGTGTAGGCCCGCCCATCCGTCAGGAGCTCAGCAGACTTCCAAGTGTAGCCGGGGGGGGGGGGGGGGGCAGCTGTAGTGGCCTCTAACCCACTGCTCCACTTCACTGCACCCAGAAGCCTGGGGGGTCCGGAACAGTCTGAGATTTGGGCAGACTGTGCTGGGCACTCACCACAGGCTGAGGTGCCTCAGGAAGCTGAGATGCCTCTCTGCTTGCAGAAGTATTCAGTCCTTCAGACAAAGGAACGGGCTTCTGCAGGGACTCCGGATCCACCCAGCTCCTCCTCTGCAGGAGATGGCTAGGTGCAGCTGGGCTCGGGGGTTAGTGTAGGCCCGCCCATCCGTCAGGAGCTCAGCAGACTTCCAAGTGTAGCCGGGGGGGGGGGGAGGCAGCTGTAGTGGCCTCTAACCCACTGCTCCACTTCACTGCACCCAGAAGCCTGGGGGGTCCGGAACAGTCTGAGATTTGGGCAGACTGTGCTGGGCACTCACCACAGGCTGAGGTGCCTCAGGAAGCTGCGATGCCTCTCTGCTTGCAGAAGTATTCAGTCCTTCAGACAAAGGAACGGGCTTCTGCAGGGACTCCGGATCCACCCCCTAACTTGAGTTTTTTGAGAAATTTCCATGCTGTTTTGCATAATAGTTTTACTAGTTTACATTCCCACCAACAGTGTAAGAGGGTTTCTTTTTCACTGCAGCCACACCAGTATTTGTTATTCTTTGACTTCTTGATGATTGCCATTCTTTCTGGTGTAAAATAATATCTTAGTGTTCTTTTAATTTGTATTTCTCTTATGGCCAGAAATGCCGAATATTTCTTCATATGGTTTTTGGCCATTTGTTTTTCTTCTTCTGTGAAGTGTCAGCTCAATTTGCTTACCCATTATGTTATTGGGTCTTTTATTTTAGGTGATTTTTTTTTAGTTCTTTATATGTTTCAGATATTCTACTCTACTTGAAGAACAGCTGGTAAAAACTTTTTGTAAGTTATAATCTTCACTCTATTAATTGCTATCTTTGCTGCACAGAAAGTCTTTAATGTAATACCATTTTTTGAGACTTGCTGTTATTTCTTTTGTGATTTGGGTTCTATTTTAAAAGTCCTTACCTACACTTATTACTTCAAGAATTTTGTTTATTTTATCTTGAGTAGGCTCACTATGTCTGTCTTAGTGTTTAGATCTTCTATCTGTTTTGATTTTAATTTAGTATACAGTGAGAGACATAGGTCCCTCGTCATTCAGTCTTCTAGTGTTATGTGAGCCTTTTCTGTTTTCCTAATGTAAACATTGATCACAATGAGCTTTGCTCTTAGGGCTGCTTCCATTGTGTCCTAGAGGTTCTGGTGTGTTATACATGCATTGCCATTAACTTGTAGAAACTGTTTAATTTTTTTCCTTGATTTCTTCTGTGACCCATTGTGTGTTCAGGAGTGTGTTACTGTTTCCAGGTGCATCTCAGTTTTCTGTGGTGTCTTCTATGATTGATTTCTATTTTAATTGCATAGTGGTCTGATAGTAAACAAGGGGTGATTTCTAATCTTTTATATTTATTTAAAAATTCTTTATGCACTAGTGCTCAATCTAGTTTGGAGAAAGGACTGTATATTGCAGAAAAGAATGTATGCTCTGTTGTTGTAGGATGGAATATTTTACAGATACCTATTTTCAAGTGTGTAGTTTAGCTCTGCTATTTCTTTATTGATTTTTATTTAGTTGATCTTTCTCTTTGAAAAAGCACAGCATTAAGATTCCCCACTCCAATTGTGGTATTCATTTATTCTTGTACATTCAGCACTATCTGTTCTATGAATTAGGTGCTACACTATTTGGTGCATAAATATGTGTAAGTGCTATCTTTTCTTGTTGGATTGTTTCCATAACTAGTATGTGATATTCTTTGCCTCTTCTAATCAGTTTTAGCTTGAAGTTTACATTGTCTGAGACTAAAAATGCTACTCTTGCCTATTTTCAGGGTCTTGGTACAAAAAATATATTTTCCACCTTGAAGTTTCAGTCTGTGAATATATTTTTATATCACATGAATTTCTTGAATGTAACAGACTATTGGATTCTGTTTTCTTGTCCAGTCTTCCAATTCATGTCTTATAATTGGAGAGAAGGAGTCATTGAGTGATGTTACTAGTATATGTTGATTAATTACCATCTTTGAGCTCTTTCTCTATTGATGAATTCTTTGTTTTTTCTTTTTTGTTTCTTTTTATTGTTGTTTTTTATATGTATGTCCTATTTCTCTGTTGATGAATTCTTTGTTTTTCTTTTTTGTTTCTTTTTATTGTTGTTTTTTATATGTATGTCCTGGAGCAGAAAACACAGGAATGAAGCTTTCCTCTGTTTGAATAAGAGGCTGTGTTCAGATGGGCAGTGCTGGCAGCATTATCCCAGGAATCTGGTCTCTTCAGCACTTGACATCAGACTATCATGAAATTTCAGAAACAGATTACTTCTGAGACTGTGAGACTGCTTGTTTGAATCTTTCCAAATGAAAAAAGAAAATTTTTCTATAAGTTAGAACCACCTAGACATTGTTTCTTTTTCAAAAATGATCAGATTTACTTGTTTTTTGTTTTGTTTTGTTTTGCTAAATATTCCCACTCTTTGAAATAAGGTTTCTTACAGAACTGTATGGAGAAATAGATTCTCAAATCACCAGCACTTGCTTCAAGTTTCCTCTGGGATGAAATTGGGTAAAAAATAGACTTTCTTCCACATTAAAAGAATGTGGGTGTCACTGTCATGTAACTAAATGGATTTGTACAGCAAGCTCTTCCTTGAGCACCCTTGGTCTTATTTGATCACATCCACCACTGAAGTAATTCCAATTCTGAATTAGTCCAGGGTAAAGTTATACACTGACTGACTTCGCCCTCTTTTCTCCTGAGCCAGTGTCTGTGATAAGAAACCTGGGACTTCTGTTTACTCTCAGTCCATAAATACTACATATTAACAAGGTCTTCAGAAGGCTGCTGGGGCTTCCTCCAAGCTTTGAAACCTAAGGAATATAAAGAGGGCTGGTCCTGTCAGTTATCCCCCGAGCACATTTAAGCAAATCATGCTCACTGCTCTGTACCTCTAGTTTTATCTGTAAAAAAAAGGAGCTAATGATTATTTTTGTAGATATTTTATAAATAAATATACTGTATTAGTCAGGATCTAGTCAGGAGATAGAGTCTACATACTATATATAAACAGTTTAAATTAATTGTCCCATTTCCATGGGGACAGTCCAAGCCTCCTTCAGATATTAAAATGCACAAATGGTCAAATTTCATATACAATGGTGTAGTATTTGCATATAATCTGTACATATCTATATGATTTGGATCATCTCTATATTTGTTATAATACCTAATGAAAATACTAACAATATTTGTTATACATTATGGTTTAGGCAATAATGACAAGGAAAAATGTCTGCATGTGTTCAATACAATGGCAATTTTGTTTTCTGAGATTTTCCTTTTACAGTTGGTTGGGTTTGAGGATTTGGAAATATAAAAATATAGACATCCCACTAGAAGAATTATAAAGGGGATGGGCATTATGGAAATTGTCTGTTGAAAGTTAAAGAGAATGCAAATGAACTTAGGAGCCATGGATAAGTGGAACAACTGGATTCTTAGGACTGAAATAGATCACCCAGAGAAAATTCCCCTTAGTGAGCCCAGTTACCATCAGACCTACAGAAGTCAGAGTTGTGACTTTCTGACTACAGAGAAACAGCTCAGGCATCTCACAGTTGTGACTTTCTAGGAGTTTCCCCCTTCATAAGCCTTTCCACAGGGAGAAGTTTAAGCCTCAGGACTTGCTAGTTGACATCCGTTGGATGCCGCTGTAAGCATCAGGCACGGTTCTCTGGGTAACTGAGATCAGCAATGGGCAAGCAGTAAGCACTCAGTTGACAGTTTTCTAACCCCAGGTGCAGCCACTCCCAGTGGTACTGCGTTTGTTGCCCCTCTCACAGGGGGTTGAGTGTTGGAGTGTTAGAGACCAAAAAACCTGGGCTCACAGCCTTTAACTGCCACTCATCTGCCAGGGGATAGATACTGCACCAGTAACTTAATCACTTTAAACCTCAGTTTCATCATCTATTAAATAGAAGTGATGATAGCAGTCATCTCCTAGAATTGCTGAGCAGTAAATAGGAACATAAAAGCAAATTGCCTTACACAGTGGCTAGTGTGTAGTCATGGGTTTTATAAACGGATTGAGAATTTTTAAAAATAAATATCACATCGCTTTCCCTCTACTGAACATTCCCTGCCAATAAGTATAAAACTGAAGGAAAGAATACAGTGGAACAAGAGAATAAATAAGTCACATGAATAGAAGCTAAGTGCTTTTAATATAATTGATCACTCTATCTCCTCTATTTCTTGAGTCTGAATTTACCTGCTTGATTTAATCACCTGCCTCCATTATTTAGTGCACATTGTGGATCACAATTCTAAATTCGGTTCTGAAATTCTAAGATAGTGCATTTATAAGTGTTTTATAAGTTGTTATGGTTTACGTCCAGATGCCCCCCACAAACCTCATGCAGTCATAGGCAGGACTTTTTTAGAGATGTCTAGATCTCAAGTGTGTGATGTTGGAATTGGTTCATGGTACGATACTAGGGTTAAGGGGGTGAGTGATGCCCATCCTGAGTAGCCTAGATAAATATAAGGAATAGAAAGACAAGTGTCATCCTTTTATATTTTGCTACCCCTCTTCTCTGCTCACCATGAGCTGTCTTTCTTCTGAAATTCCTGTCTGCCATACCACCGTGCCTCACAGACTGAAGCCCCTACCTACTGTGAGTTAATAAATCTTTCCTACTCTAACTTTAGGTGACAGGTATTTTGTCTCAGCAATGAGGAAAATTACTAAGACCCAAACCATAGCAAATGTTTTGATTGTTATTTCCTCCAAAGTTTCACATCAATATTAGCATTAAAGCTTCATTGTAAAACTAAATTTACCAAATTATACCCAATACACTAAACGTTTGGTATACATGCACACTTTCATGTTGGTACAAGTCAGTGAGACTGAAATCATAATATCTTCTTGATAGTCTTACCAAGTAGTTTCAACTGCCACAAATTTCCTAACATGTTATAAAATCTGAGGATGATAGACCTGACAAATTTTTCCTGGCTTCTGTATAAGAGATTGAATTTCAAATCATATACAGTAGTGGCATATTTTTTGGCTGATCCAATAGGGATATCCACTATGACCAAGAAACTCTCTAATCTCAACATAATATAGATAGATAAGTCCCAAAAATATTTTTTTTTAATTTTCAAAGACAATGAATCTCCATACTAGCCATGGAAGCTGTCTCTTTCCAGAAGATAGTCAAAGACTTTTCTTAGTGATGTTAAATTAGTTTAGAGGTATTACTAGTCTCTAGCTTAGGGACAGGACTAATGTATTTCAGAATTCCAATATGTTACTACTCCAAGACAGCAGGTATTTTTAATTTATAATCCTTGGATTTTGATTTTCAGTTAGAACTCACAAAAAGAGTTCACATCAATGCCACTGAGATTTTATTTGAGCTATCCAAATATCCATAAGAGACTTTTTAAGAGGAAAATAAGTCCCTAAGATTTGATTGTTTTCCAAATGCTATAATCTCCCTTTTCCGTTTATAGCAGGATGTTTCTAAACAAGTAGAGAGCTTTAGTTTGCTCAAGATTGATCCAAACAGGGTTAAGAGCCACCAGCAAAATCTCCATAACAAAACAATTCTAAAACACAAGTCCAAATAGAAATTAAGGAATTATAATGCTCTTGTTATAACTACAAAAGTAAAATAAGGCAGCCTTTCCTTCCACCATAGATAATGATATGTTTCAAAAGTACGATGAAAGAAGAAAAAACAAGAGTTTTGTTTTCCTCTAGGAACAATGGTGCTATTTGATGTCTGTGGGTCTGTTAGTGAACAAAATTAAATAACCACATAAGATAGATTCTCTTTTCTAAACACATATGTGTGTGTGTGAACTCAGTGATCTGTTATCTAAACTTCTGTTATCAATTCATACACTAAAATTAGTGTTCCAGGGTCCGCAAAACATGCGCAGACTTCAGTTTGCAACAGCTATTGAGATGCATGTTCACAACAGCCTACAAATGCACATAAATGACTTTAAAGATGTGCAGCATTTTTGTACTATTCTTTGACAGGAAAATGTTTTTCTGGCATATTAAAAATATTAGGAATTCTTTGATCATCTTTTCATCGAGACATAAGTCAATTTCCTTGCCCCGTGAATTTAGGATGACTTGTGTTTTCCTTTTACACGTACTTCAGAGGAAGTGATGTGCTAACACAGGACTTACACCTCCAGAAGACTGGCAGCTTCCAGCTCAGTCTCTTGGAGCCCTGAGCAATCTTCTATGCAGCAGAGAGCGATAGGTGGAGGAGGAGCGTGATCAGCTGAGCCAGCTCCCAGCTGACTCCAGCAGTGTGACAGTGTGAGACTGAAGATGCCTCAGAGTGACCGGGGCCCATATTACCCAGGAGACAAAACCACACGAGCTATTGAGTCTTCAAACTGAGTAGTCCGTATTGAGACACAAAGTAAGGATAAAATGCTATCCAATCTCAAAAACTATATGAAAAACCTCATTAGAAATTTCATATTGATTATATCTTTAAGTGATAATGTTTTAGATATATGAGGTTAAATAATATACAATTTTTAAAATAATTCCAATATTTTTAACTTTTTCAATACAACTATAGATAGCTGGATAGATAGAGAAAGATGAAATTAAGCATGATTCAAAATCATTCCATCAGCTGGAAAATCAGTGACCTCAGAGAATGTCATTCAAAGCAGAAGAAATATTAAGCTGAGCTATTCTTGAGTCTGTGCCCACATAATCTGTTAGCTATAATAAAAATAGTCTTGCTTTCAGCTACTAAGTTTTAGAGTATTTGTTACATAGAAATAGATAATGGAAAGACATACATATAAAGGTTAAAAAATTATATTCCTCCTATAATAATTTGAGATGTGGTTGGCTCCAGGGATACTGTGACAATTATGGTCAATAAATTTTAATCTGATGCCTTATTTTTTCTGTAAATTGGTTATTTTTAGTTAGTATGGAATATCAAATGTATTGAAAAATTTTTAAATGATTTAAAAATTTGTCTTGAAAAAGTAATTCAAAACTCCTTTTTAAAACATTACTGAGGAAAACCAATAAAGTACAGAAAACTGGAAACAATATTTTAATAAAACACACTTTAATGAAAAAAGATCCTAATGCTTCGTGTATTAATTTTAGTATTTGCACTTATATTTTAATAATCAATTGAAATTTTAAAAATAATCATTAAGAATCCTTTCTTAAAACAAAAAGACCTAAGTGAATACCAGGAATTCTTTTTCTAGCTGGATAATAATCATTAAGTACTGTGATCTCTGTGAATCTCAGTTTTTTCATCCGTACAATGGGAATGATAACTTTAGTTACTATTCAAACTACTATGAAGATTAAATGGGCTAACACAGATATACAAGCACTTATCTCAAGACCTTGCACAGAGTAAAAGCATAGGAGGTTAATGATTACAAATAAAGTAAATATAGAAGATTAAAATATTGCACATGTGTTACAGAATATTATGTCCCTAGTTACTATGAAAATATTTTAAATTTGGCTTCCTCTTGTTTCAACCCTAATTATTAAGTGTGTGGAGCTGTACACAATTCCCCTAACGTTCAGTAGGTGACTGGCAACGTGGAGACTTCCGGGCTCTTGAGCCGTGAAGTCCACTGTCCCACTGGACACATAAAGATTAAGCTCGTCACTTTGGAGATTCCTCTCTCTCCCTCTTCTCATTCTCAGAGCCCAGATGTTTGGCTTCTCAGCAGCACTATCCAAGACCTGGGCTGGAGACAAAACGCGCCTATGGAGGGAGGCAGTGAGACCTGAAAACACCACGGGAACAAGCCAGTCAAGCAGCAGGCAGCTCCATACAAGCCTGAGTTATGTCAAGACGTTTCCCTAACGTCAACGCCATCCCCACCCCATGTCACACGCACACACGTGCCCACATGTGTGTGTGCACAGGCCTTCTGCCTTCAGCTTTCTCTCCCATTCTCACTTTTAATTCTAGGATTTTAAAAGTCCCTTTTTAATTTCACTCTCCTTCTCTCTCTGAAGGGCTTTGGGAAGTCAATTCTGAAGAACACTCAGGGCTCAGGAAACCCGGAGCCTGGCTCTAGGGTTCTTTTGACTTTTTAATAGTTAAAAAATAATCGATCCAACCTTCATGGTAACCTGCTTCTAGACAGAAAGGAGGAAAGAAGGAAGCAAGGGAGGTAAAAAGTCATCACAGGAATGCAAACATTTTGAAGGCCTCGTCTTTCTCAACAGCTAGGGTCAGTCCTTCCAGTCTGGCTGTGTTAGTGCTGGAAACGATTGCCACAGGTTTAAGAAGAGTCACGGGGTGAAAGCTTGAACACAGGGCATGCAAGCCGAGGACAGTGGCATTGGGGTTCTTCAGAGGACAGGGAGGTCTAGTAACCACCAGCAGACTTTGATTAGAACTAAAAGGATTTGTTCCAATGAATTACTTCCTCATTGTATTTTTCATGGTGCTCCAACAAAAATAAACCAATTGTGCTGAAAACTATCATTTAAAAAAAAAGAACAGATTGAACAATCCGTCACTTTCTTGAAGCACACTGTTAAAGGCTACACACTGAGGAAAGGAGCTGGGCATGAAGTGTTCAAGAGAAGACTCTCTGACCCAGCGGTTTTAGTAGCACCCACCATCCCAGGACTGCCCCACTCTGCAGGAGACAACTGAAGTTGGCTGCCTCTGTCCTGACAGACTACTCACCTCCAGCAAACCTGAAGGCTGTGCACCAGGGGACAGGCTGCAGCACAGCAGGAGTGAGCAGCAACTTGCAGTGACACCAAGATGTCACACTGTGCTCCATGAGCATCCGCAGAGCTCGTAAATCAGCTCGCACAGCAGACGACATGGACATGCTTGGTGAAGCAGGATTTTGTGGAAGAGAGGGAACTTTCTTAAACCAAGAAAACAACCGAGGAAAGGGGAAGCTTTCTGTGTGGTTGTTCAGTTTCACAAATCTGAAATCCGGATCATTCAAAGTACTGTATCAACTAGGAGGAGGAGGGGTTCCCCATCCAGGTCACAGTGAAGTTTTGCATTGGGCTTTGAGTTGTACTTTAGGATGTTACTAATTTTGCTACAGAACAATAGTAAACTCTAATTAGTCCATTATTTAGCATCTCTATTCTAAAAGTCTGAAATCTGAAATGCTTTGAAACCAAAACTCTCCCAAATCCAAAACTTATGATCACCAGCATGATGCTGCAAGTAAAAACTTCTATACCTGACTTCACATGATGGTTTGGGGTCAATAAGAAGGTGGAGAAAAAATACTGCCTAACAGTCCCTTCCAGCTGTGTGTACATAGGTGTGTGAAAGAAAAAGAATTCCATGTTTACATTTGGAGACTACCCCCAATATATCTCATGTATATTCAAGCACTCCGAAGTCTGAAAACAATATGACATCTAAAACACTCCTGCTCCTGGGCATTTCAGGAAAGCGATTGTTGGAGTGTTCTTGAGTACTGAGTGAGGGTTGGTTTTTCTTACATTTTTGAGCTGAGATGCACAGTGTTCAAGAGTGTGTCAAGAGTAGAACTTTCTACTATACACAAAATTAGTACTCAGTTATCTGCCAACTGAACTCTAGATAACTAATAGGCCCCTAACAAAGGGTTGACTGAGGTGACAGAACGATGTTCTTATGGGATAGCGGGCCCTGTGCTCTGCACAGGGAGCAATTTTCCTTGGGAAGGTATGATCGCTTCTCTTTGGTAAGAAATGCTGCCTCATGCTCTGTGGGAGAAGCAGTACTTACCAGATACTTCTGAAGGGCCTACCGGGTGGTCTGAGACTCTGAGATTAAAGCTGCAAAGCCAGCTCAAGGCAGTTTTGATAAAATGTCACAGCAACTTGAAGAGAAAGACTGGTCATTGCACAATGTGAATTTCAAATTAGCCTCTTCTTTTTTTATAGAGACCCCTTCCCGGTCTTTGTCTCAGTCCAGGAAGTTTACATTTGCCACACCATGGAAAAGTTACTGTTATTCCAGTATGTCAGTTCCAATCTACCCCTTTCAGTGCAAGTTGAGGTGAGGATAAAGACACTAAGACATACTCATACTTAGGGGAGTCAAGGTCCTGAGTCCAGCCAAGATGGTGGCTCACTGGAACAAAGGCCTGACCCAGGCTCAACCCAGATTTTATTAACTGGTGAAGAAAGAAGTGGCCTCAGGAAAAGGGACTGTGAGACAGGTAGGAAGTGTGTGAGTACTGTGAGCTGGGCTGGACAAGCGGCCTGAGATCACCTCTGCAATATGCACAGAGAAGGACTTGCAGAGAGAGTGATCTGCAGAACACAGCTGAGGTAGCATCTAGTATTCTGGGGCTGGTGCTTCAGTTCTGATGTGCAAACTTTTCTGCCTGGGAAGTCACAGCCTTGGGAAGCCAAATTCCAGCTACAGCTTGGAATGGTCACTCTTCATCCTGTCCCAGTTCAATCATGTTCTTTGGGCATCGTGGGTGGGGAAACAGTGACTGTAGCTTAGCTCCAAAGATTACACATCAGCACCTCAGCCAGCTCTATCTACATTGCTTAAAGTTAACTGCAGAGAAAAAGACATGGCCTTTCCAGCTCTGAACATATCAGTTCTTGGAGATAGGGCCAGCCTTAGTCAAAATGGAGGTAACTGTTCTTTATTCAAGGAGACTCACCCAAGTGATGCTCCACACTGGTTTCCTGTTTCAAAAACATTGAAGTCCACTTGCCTATTTGTTTTGTGAATTTCCCTGGAAGGTCATCATTGAACCTAACCACTGAAATTGGTTTAGTTCTCATTCAACTTGTTTTGCAATCAGAATTATGGAAAGAATCATGTTCATGAACCAGATTTATGTGTAAAATCTAAGGTATGAGTACGTTTTCCTCCAAATCGGATTTATTTGCAATGGAACAAAAGCTCTTTCTGTAGTGAGCCATTTGTCTGATGCAGATTTTAAAACAGGAACAAAAAGCAAAAGCATACCAGGGTCTGTAGCCAGCACATACAGTGTCAGGCATGTGGGGAGGCTGAGACAGGAGGATTGCTTCAGTCAGTGAAATCAAAATAACTGTCTTTTCTCTATAATTATTTTTTCTCATATTGAGATTTCAATGGCAGAAGACACAGTTCACGTTGAGTCATTCATTAATAGAAATTATGTGAGATAAAAAGCAAGTGGTATCATTGTCACCTGGGAATGAAGTAAAATTAAAAAGCCTGAAATTAGAAAATGAGAGTCCTCACTGGTGAATAAATAGTGGATGAGTTTGCAGGAGGCTAGAAGGGAGGGATAAAGGCATTAGGAGCTCAGCACAGGCACACAGGACTTTAAAACGATTTAGAGTGGCCTTAGCAAAACACACACACACACATACATCAGAAGCTAACAATGTATGTTTGTTTGTTTGTTTGGTTGCTTGCTTGATTTTTTCAGTACAGGGGATTGGCTCCAGGGCCTCTTGATGGTAAAACCATTCAATTTCAACTGCAGATAATACAAGGAAATCTGTCTACGGGGGGCTAACTGTGTACTCACCCCAGAATCCCATCACGCCAGGTGCATGCTGTCCGCACGGGGTTTAGGAAACGAGTGCAGACTAAAAAAACTCTCTAGAAATATTTCTTTCTTACAACTGTCACCTGTGCTTCATTCTTGCCAAAAGTGTTTGTATTGCAGAAGTCTGGAATTTATCCCAGATTATAAATGAGACATGATAAAAGCCATATATCTAAATATAATAGCTTGGCTCAATAACAGAATAGAAAAGTGCTTCCTCTTAAGCACTTTTGTGAGCAATATTAACTTTGTGAGCAATATTAATTTATGGTTTCAACTGATAATGTATTAAGTAGCAGCTTTTCAAAATTCCTATATATTGTGACATTCTACTTCATAATACATTTTAAAGAGCTTCATATCACTTAGTAGTTAGTGAAAATGCTTTGTGAGTTAACCACAGGAGACCCATTATGTGTCCTCAAAGCCACACACACAAATTAGCTGCTAATGTGTCTTAGCAAGGCAAGTATCCCCAGCTCTGTCACATTTAAGGCCCCATAATGTATATGGGATTTTGGGGACCTGCACTGAGTTTCTCCACCCACACTTCTCTGTCTCTCTGTCTCTCTCTGTCTCTCTCTGTCTGTCTCTCTCTGTCTGTCTCTCTCTGTCTCTCTCTCTCTCTGTCTCTCTCTCTCTCTCTCTCTCTCTCTCTCTCTCTCTCTCTCTCTCCTTTTTCTTGATTTCTCAACAGCCAGAATTGTCCAAGGAGAGTCCTAAAAAAACTATACATGTGATGTTTAGAAAAAAGCCTTTTCACTATTGTTCTTAAAGAAAAGTAGCTAAAGCATTCCATTTATGCTCAGATGAGCCATAGAACACTCTTGGGAGATTACTGTGCACGTTACTTTGTCCAGGGAAACCCTGCTTCCTCAGCACAACTACAGATATGCAGAGAAAGTCCGACACACAACCCCAAACAAGCATGCAGAGGTTGTCCTCGCCATGTTACATTCCTAAAAGTTAAGTAGCTTTTCCTTCTCTAAACCTGCTCTGCTACCATGAAGACAGCTATAGAACGTGTTTTCAGTCACACAAACATGCATAAATGATCTCCATAACTAAATATATATCTTAAGCAAACACACAAGAAATGAGCTAAAATTTCTTCTCAGCAAATTACAGGCTCTGGCTTTCTGTGAATAAGTCTAATGAAATTATGTTGCCATGTCACCAGGCATTTTCCTGCAGGTGCACGGCAGTGTCGGCATGGTGTGTGCTGTGTGCACAGTGGACCGCACAGTGGACCTTTTGATGCTGTGGCCGCTCATCTCTGTGCTCTGGCACCGGCACTGCTCTGACCTGGGCGGAGCTCCATGCCATATGGTGTTCACTCCCCTGAGAGCTCAGCGTGGATTATGGTGATGACAAGCTTTGCAAGGTGAGGACAAGGTTACAGAGGCAGAGGTTTCAGGGATGCAGTGGTGACAGATGGCTGTCTAAAGGACCCTGGAGGAAACAAAGGCTATCTGTATACCCTGGCTCCATAAATCTTCCCCGAGGGTCTACAGAGACCTCTTTCCTCACTCCTGCATTGTGCAGTTTTAATCTCACAATACCCCTAGCCAATTCTCTTTCCTCTGCCACACTCTCAGACACAGGAGCCATTAGCCATGTGTGGCTATCTTAATTTTATTCAAATCAATTAAGGTAAAATAAGCTTGAACTTCAGTTCAACCACATTAACCATCTTCTAAGTGTTTAATAACTGTACGTTGCTAACAATGCAGCAGCAGCAGCAGAATGCACAGGCCAGCAGAGATTAATGCCGTTCTTTGAGACTGCTTCTCATTCTCACAATTTGGATTGTAATCAGTGGGAAACCACCAGGGACCAGCTCTTCCCAACAGCAATCATGCTCTTCTGTTTGTAGTCTCTGTATTCATTTCCACCCACACACTCCTCCACACCCTCCATTACCCAGTCCACGGCACACACATTGTCTTCAAATCATGCATTAGTATCATTATGTAAGATATTTTCCTTTGCAAAACTCCAGTGCCACCTAATACCTAGTTCTTGGCCAATGTTTTAAAAAGCTTTAGCAAAGCTAAAGATCATGACTACAGCATAGAGTCAGATCAGATCATTAAGGAATTCAAGAGTTACTTTTAGGGCACTCTTGCCCTAAAAGTAACTCTTGCCCTTTTAGGGCAAGACAGTGTGACCATAGTCTTTCAGTAATTCATCAAGGTCCTGGGAGATTTAGATTCTGTAACATTGAGTTGTCTAACATCACTGTCCCTTTAATTTCCTCAAGAAGGGAATAAAGCCTATGAAATGCTGCCATTCCAGGAAGAAAATATAAGCAATAATAATAGCTAAAATTTTTTGACTTAATAATCAATGTCAATCACTGAGCAACAACTGAGTGCTTTACCAGATTGTGCTTTCAATGCACAGGAATCTCTTGATGATGGTGTTATCTCCATTTCACAGCTCAAGAAACTAATGCCCCCAGAAACTACATAACGTGCCCCAAAAAACCAAAGTAGAAGAAACCAGATTTGAGAAAAATGTTCTCATTCTGGAGCCTAATTTTTTCAGCACTGAGCAGCCTTTCCTCTGTGCTTTGAACTTCCCAGAAGTCTCATGGAATAGCCTGGGCCCCATATTATGCCTGATATACAGTGCTTGATGAGTGAAAATTCATTAAAAGTATGTTTCTAACTTGTAGATGACCACCCTGAAATTCAGAGACATGAAACTCAGAAATGTGTTGATGTTAACTAGGAGGTCTGGCAACTACAGCTAGAGCTCACAAGTGCTAAAGCAAAGATTTCATGATTTTTTAATATATAAAGAAATACATAAAATAGTAAGTACCATCTTAGGCATTTCTTCTTAAACTTAGTGAAGAGTTTTAGTTCCAGAAAAGATGGTAAACTCTCGTGATGTATCCGCTACCTTCCCTGAATCTACAATGCTGCTTCTGCGTAACGGGCAGTATGTTTCAGCCTGGGCCAACAGGAGACACAGTGCTGTGGGATCACGGGGTACTGTACCAGCCCAGGGTAAATCTCCAGGAGCATGAGGTGGAAGAGGTGTGGTCACTTTGTGGATGGAGACATCCTAAGAGGAAGGCACCACGGAGAAAAGAAGCATCTGAATGATTCCTGGAAGGGAGACAAGCTGGGGGTTTTAGAGTGAGTCTTTCCTCCCAGCTCCGCGCTAGGCTCCGAGCCTAGCACAACCGAACTGAAGGCAAGTGATTGAAAGGGAAGCACCTGCACTTTAGAGGACTGTGAGCTAAATAGCCTGTGAAGGCTGGGAGTTAATGAACTGTAACAGAGATTTCAAGAAATCATAAATAAGCATTTTCACGGGTGTAAGGAAGGACACTAGAAATAAGAGGGAAATGCAGGAAACAACAGAGCATTCCACTGGGGACATAAAGTGGGAAGCACCACTGCTGAAATCCTGCGACTCGAGCTCTGAGCAGTGAGGGGGGCCCACAGAGACGATAATTCATTAACACACTGAAGACACAGCGAGGAGCTGCCGGGGCAGGGGTAGAAAAGAAACATCCAGGAGAGGGAGAACAGGCACAAAATAACAGAATGTGACCAAACATGAGAAGTACTTGAAGAAACATGACAAAAATCTACCAGCTGGCTAACTCAGTTCTGTGAGGTCCAAAGCTAAATGAAGGAAAGGAATAGGTGCCAATATGAAGCTCTGTCTTCAACAGAAGACCAAGGCAGGGAAGAAGCGAGTGCAGAGGCAGAGTGCCAGGGTCAAAGACAACTCAGGAAGGGAGACTTCACTGCTCCAAGCCTCGGTTTCACCTCGCGTGAAAAGGTGGGTGATAATAAGGACTTCAGTGAGGACCAAACTAGCTCACGTTTACACTGGTTAGAGAAAGTACCTGCCACAGATTAAACGTCTGATGAAAAACCACACCAGGAGAATAAGCTCTGGTGTTCTGCACAGTGGAGTGACAAACCTAACAATAACGTATGATATATTTCAAAATAACTAAAAGGGCATTTTTAATGTTGTCAGGTAGTGAACAGTAGATGTTTGGGGTGACGGACACTCTATTTTTATTTGATCATTGCACAAGTGTACATATATCAAAATACCACAGTTAGATACAGGTACAATTACTATGTGACCATTAAAAAGGAACTAAAGAGCTAGAGATGTAGTTCAGGGGTAGATTTCTCGCCTCACATGTGAAAAGCCCTGGATTTGATCCATAGCATTACAAAAAGTTTCTTTAGAAAGTAAAACTTTGGAAAGCACAATAACTTCATTACCTTTCTTAAACCGTTTGTAGAATTTTAATGAAGATATGTGTGTTTGTGTGAGTGTGTGTATATGTGTGTGTGTGTGTGTGCGTGTGTGTGAGTGTTAGGGTTCACTAGATATTTAATTTTTTATATATATATATATATATAAATAAATATGTATTTTATGTATATATAATTATATATGTAAAAACTATTAAATTAGCAGTGATATTTGGTTGTCGAAGAACTGCGAATTCAAACTTTCTACTATTCAAATAGCAACGTGAAAAATAATCTCTTTGGTGTCCACAACTTTGCTCAGTCCCTGAATGGAAAATCTGACTTCAGAAACCTACAAGGGCAAAGACTGAGTCTTGCGGCAGACATGAAGGGGTGATGCTCAGCCTAATCACCCCTCATACCCATAAACCACACAGCACATGTGTTATTGTGTTACAACATACATCATCATACTTTTTGAATACCTTGCTTTCATAAAATATAGCCATGGGCTCAAAGAAAGCTAAGAGGAAAGCTGTGAGAACCACAGTAGGGTTCCATAAAGAAATCACTGCAAAATTTATTAAGGTCCTGGAAAAATGCATGTATAAGTGGAATTATTTGGTCTCAGAGCTAATTATTTGGTTTTCTATTTTTTATGGGAAAATACGTTTGGTTCTCAAACTTCTCAGTGTTTGAACACAAATTTGGAAAGAATTGAGTTTGGCAACCAAGCCATCCCTGTCCATAGAATCTACAAGGTAAGCCAGGATGACCTCCTACACAGTCAGGTGTGAAGAACGCGGAAGGGCCTCTGCACACTGCAGAGCTGAAGGTGCACCCAACCACAGAAGGACTGGCCCTCAGTACAGAGTGCTGTGTGGGTCTGTGTACAGAAGCAAGAGGTCTGCGTTGGTAGGCAAAAGACAGACGTTCCAAGGCGATGGGTAAGACTGCAGCTCCTCTGAAGAAACAGAAATGAGCCTCCTTTTTTCTCTTTTTGTCCCCTCTGGGCTACGAGCCTGATGATTAGTCCCAACCACAGCCAAGGGAGTTTAGTGAGTTCATCATCCAGACGTGCACCAAACTGTTGTAAACCAATCAGCTAGGTGTTTCTTATTCAAGTTGAACCTCAAGTAACTATCATATTTTATATATATATATATATATATATATATATATATATATATATATATAAAACCATTATATATAATACTATATATATTTATATACATATATGTATATATAACACAATACTAAATATGTATTTCTTATTATTCAATAGATGTATATGTTATATGTATTCACTATATATGCACAGTATATTATATATATATATATATTCACTATCTATATTCACTATATGTGCATGCTATATGTATTCACTATTATACACTTTTATATATGTATATTCGCTATATGCATACACTATATATACACTATATATTTTATATATACATTCAATGTATTTATACATACATATGCATACATGCATATGTGGAATATATGTATGGGTTGACTGTCCCCTTTTGAGCCTAGTTCTTCATGCAGAGTTTTCTGGCCTCCTAAAGTAGGTGTCTCACACTGGTGTCTGTTCATATTCTTCCTTGCTGGATGATCCTACTTGCACAAGACCTCTGTGCACTGTGCCTGCTCTCAGGTGCTGTCTTCCTTTTGTCCTGAGCCCTTACAAAGAAGTTCATTTGGAGCTTCTACTGGAAGCCATCTGAAGGCCAAGAAGGGACCCCAAATTCACAAGCACTTGTCTTCTGAGCCCCAAGTGGTCACTCATTTCTTATTCTTTTGTTTGGCTCCACCCATGTCTTGGACTTGGGCATCTTGATACTCTGGACCTTTTTTCTATGTTCATGTATCCTATTCAACCTGACACTAAGCTGGGTTTCAGCACTTCCCATGTGGAAGGGAGGGTACTGAGAGGGACCTCACAAAGAAACTCTGAGGTGAAAATTATTTCTATGGCAGAGAAAAAATTTTTCTTTTTTTTTTTTTTTTTTTTTTTTTTGTACCAGGGATTGAACTCATGACCTTGCGCTTACCAGGTAAGTGCTTGAGCCATTGAGCTGAATCCCCAGCCCAAAATTTCACTTTGATGCTATGGTGTTAATAAGTACTCTTACTCCAAGTTAGGGATACTTTAGTTACAATTACAAAGCAACAATGCCTCAGATGGTTTGGTACTGGTCATCAAAGTTGACCAAATTTTGGTAATTCTTATAATAACTGTAGGGTTTATGTATAGATATATATGTAATACATGTGATACATATGTAATATATATAATTCATGTACTATATATAGTAACTGAATATGACAAGGAGTACTTATATATGATATAGGTGTATAATATGTGCTTAGTTTATGTGTATCTATAACATGTATTTGTGTACATATACATAGTACACATTGTATATATGCATATATATTTTATATAATAAGTATCTCTTCTGTTTTTACCAACTGTTTCCTCAAGAGTTCCCAGAATTTTTTATACTCATCAAACTACCCAACTTATAATAAGCCAAATCAGGATAGGACTACACCCTATCTTAAGATTTGGACAAAATTATAACTACTTTAGAGCATTACCAACCCAACAGTAAAAGATTTTTTCAATAAACAACAGTCTTACCTCCATTCACAGGTAGACAAAAGCATTAAGAAATAACTTCCAAAATGTGTAGGGAGTCATGCATAGAATCTTAGCTAGTTTATTTAATTTATTTTAACTTGGAACTTTCAGGTTAAAATTCAAATGACTTAAATTATGTACTGCATAGTGTACTCAGTGGAATGGAGAAGTCAATCACTCCTGTACATCACTATGCATAGTGATCAGTTTCAATTTCAGATAAACAGTCAGTAAGTCTATCTTCTTTATTGAGAAAACTAGCATCCTTTTACCGGGCTTCAGGCTGTAACTGGGGCCCATATGTACCCAGACTGGCAATTGGTTGTTAGAGATGACTGAAGGTATTGGCTTCTTACTGACATAAGGACAAAACAGTACTTATTTTTAATGTTTACATGATTCTCTTAGGCTTCAGCTCTTCACCCTGATTCTTTCCTCTGTACCAGAGAAGCATGTCTTAAGACTTGTAAGAACACCTCCACTGTGTTCTTCTGAATTAAACTTTAGGTGGATTAATCTTCATGTGATATTTTGCTTACTTTTTTCTCATTGCTGTGACACTCAAAGTCAAAAGTAAAGGGAGAAAAGGTTTGTTTAGCTTACAGTTTGTAGAGGTTTCAGTCCATAATCTGCTGGCTCAACAGCAAGGTGACACATGGCAGAGGGGCAACAGATCATGGAGACAGAAGACAACAAAAGCAACAAGGGAGAGAAAGACAAACCTCTTTTTGGCCCTTTCATTGTATGCAGGATACCTATCCCAGGGCGGGTGTAGCACTCACGTCCTTAATCCC
Source organism: Cavia porcellus (assembly GCF_034190915.1). Lineage (NCBI taxonomy): Eukaryota > Metazoa > Chordata > Mammalia > Rodentia > Caviidae > Cavia > Cavia porcellus. The sequence goes on along the minus strand of NW_026947494.1, from coordinate 72,589,158 downwards.
AGCATTTGACCAAGAAACAATCGCAACTCTAGATTCAACCACTTCTAGAAAGCCCAACCCCCGTGACTGCATGACGCTGGGGTAGGGGAACATCTAGACGCAAACTGCAACAGGAGATTTTTTAAAAAGTGATCTGTAACCTCTAAGTTATATTCTGCACAGCCCAATGGAATCTGATGCTGAACACACACACACACACACACACACACTCTCATGTCATTTTGCTATTATTCTGTGATAATCTTTCATTTGACTCCTACATTTTACACTCTGTGAACTACATAATGTAAAGGGAGCTATTTTTGCCCTCAGAGAGGCAAAATGGACTTTGTCTTTTCATCACCACCTGCGATTCTGAGTGTGGGCTTTGGATAAACAATTCTTTCTCTTCCAAGTTTCAGTGAAGTATGTACAATGTGGATCTGAATGTTTGCAGTTTGAGTCTTGCATTTTAAAACTGAATTCTTATACAGACAGTTTCATATTATTTTTCCTAGCAATATTCCTATCAACACTCCAGATGTCAAAAAGCTATCATGAAAAATGTAAGTAAATGAAATACTCTAAAATATGCAAAAATATTAAGTAGATTACAATGAGTATCATTACTCTAAATTTTCGTTGTCATGTGAGTCTTTGAGAGGAGTTTTAGTCATTCACCTCCCATCGGTTATAGTGGATACTCTGACTCTCATCCGAATCCATGCCAGACCGACATGGATGCACCCTCTCTGGTCCATACAATCCCAGCAACTTGTGAATTCACCACAGAATATTGCTCCCAAGAGCCTTTATTAAAATACTACTAGAGAAGGAACTTCAGACAAGAGATGAACAGGAAACCTGTACCAGACAGACCTGGATACATTTCTATGTTAACCATAGTTGATAGCAAAACAATTGATTTAATAATGAAGCATGGATGTTAGAATAGTACCATAAAATATAATGTTTTATGTCCTGGCATTATAAAAATAGTAAAGTGAAATTTGAGAGAGAGGATTGGAAGTGGAAGCAATATGTATGCTAATGTCTCATCTGTAATAGCCGGGATTTAAAAATCTTACAAATTAAGTAAAAAAAATAAAATAAAATAATATTTAGCAAATTAAGTAAAGGTATTTTATATTAATGATGAACTAAATGATTTCAGAATAATGTTACAAAAAATAGAAAATCCAGAAAACATGGAAACAAAACAAAACCATTTTTTTTAGGCGGCATCTACTTGAGAAGTCAAGATCAAGAAAAATGAGTTCTGATGGGTGGTTTTCTCTTAAGGACATGCCAGATCTAGAATGACAAATCAGAGGCAGCTTATAAAGGAGAAAATGAAAGTGGAGGGGCAGAGAAGCCCAGTGGAGTCACTGACAGCCTCACAGATCTAGTATACAAAAGTCAGATCTTAGGGTACAGGGTTTGCTTAAAAGAAAAATACCCTGGGAGTCCCTCAAGCCCAGGGAAGCCCATACTTCCCAAAGAGATAAACATTAGAAGTATTGTGGAACAGCAAATCAAACATTCCTGGAAGACATGGAAGCCCTGATAAGGTTATGGTGATCAGCTTCCGCTCTAACTGCCTACAGCTGTACCAACAAATTCTGCTAGAGTGTGCAGATCATCCCGATTTGATCACTACCTATTGAAAACAAGCATTGAAATATCATGTTGTCACCATGAATATGTGAAGTTGTATATGATTTAAAACTTTTTAAAAAGCAAAATAAACTTTCTCTAGAGGAAAAGCATATCTTTCATAGTTTCACCTTTTTCTTTCTGATTTATGAAACACAGCAACAATTATTCAAAGATTACCAAGCACATAAGGAGATATGATCATCTTCCCAAACAGTTATGAGAGAGTGTTTTAAAATAAATTTGATTAATATAATAAAAATTTCAAAAAATAAAATTTTAAAAATCAGTGAAATACTTGACACTAAAAATGATTAAATGGGAATAATTACACTAAAAAATAAAATAATTGAAGTTAAGAAAATTTTGTTAGCAGATTAAATACAGCTATCCAGTGAATTCTTCCACAGAAAATTAGAAAAGATGGATGTGTCTAGGAAAAGTTCTAAAGAAGAGGAAGGACAGAAGCAATGGAAAAATGTAAAAGAACTGTTGATTATTTTTGACATTATGGCATTTAGGTAGTTGGACTTGCAGAAGTAAAATAGTTTAATAGTGAAAAAGATCTAAAGATGATAAATGGCTTACACTCACTCTAAACACATAAAGACATCAGGCAGTATACTCAAAACATATTGTAGATCCAAAGAAGGTTAGTACAATTAATTTATTTCAGGGTGAATCATAACTGAAAACAGAGCAAAACATATTTTAAAATACATCTTTAAAACAGGATGAGATTAAAAATCTTATACCTTAACAGAAACAATAGAAGCCAGAATATGAAAAAGAAATCTTTAAAATATGAAGGCAAAATAAAGAATTTTTAGATCATAAGAGCAAAGAAAACATCAGAAATTACCCTTACCAAGTATAATACTAACAAGAATTTTTAGGCAAATGGAAAAGAATCTTAAGACATGGAAAAAATCAGGGGACAAGGAGAGAGAGCAAGAAATGGAGAGGAAGAGGAGAAAAAAGTGAGAGGTGAAGGAGATGAAGAAGAAGGAAAACAGAAAAGAAGGAGAAAAAATGTGAGAAACATAAACTGTAAGTAAAATGCACTTAAAATATTCTAAATTACTTGCAGGACTCTGAAGGTAAAATATTGAATTATACTGAATTTCACAAATTACAGGTATTTGTTGAAATCTGTAAGGCCTCTCAAAGAAATGATAAAAATTAATAACCAGAAGACTCATAAAGGTATCAAAATAGCTTAATTAAAGTAATCAAAAGATTAATGCATACAAGAGGACATAACCAAAAGATGAATCAATACATAGAAAATAATATTACCATGATACATTTAAGTTTAAATATGTCAGTATTTCAACTGAAGATAAAAGAAGTAAATTATTCACTGGAAAGATTAACATCACAAACATAGAAATATAAAACTGAAATATTTTTTTTGCAAAGAATGCATTTTAAATATGACACAAAAATTTTAAAGTCTAAAATGTTAAATATATACCATGAAAATGCTTATGAAATAAAATTGGTGTAACTGTGTTATTAATGCCAGATGAAAAACTTTAATCAAAAAGAATATAGACATAAAAGAGAATATTTTAAAATAAAAATAGGATCAACTGAATAAGAAAATTGCATTGATCTTAAATTTTTATGGATAAAATAGTAGAGCTTCAAAATATAGGAAGCTAAAATGAAAAACTATTAAGGTGAAATAGACTAGCATGATGAGAAACATTACTAAATCTCAAAACCACAGACATGATCTGTAAGAATAAGAAAGATTTCAAAACTACAGTTAAGTGAGATACTCTTTTATTTAAGGAGATATGAGCTAAAAGATTGTAAAGCATACCTTTTTTCAAATATACAAGATACACTTATCACAACTGACAGCATCCTCTGGTAAAGCAGTTGTCAAAAAACTATATTCACTTACCGTAGTGAGATTAAGTTAAAATCAATTTTTAAAAGATGAGAACTTGTACCCTCTCTCCCCTGGAGAAGAAATTAGCAAAGCCCATTTATAAAATGAATGGATCTAAATACATGTAAAAATCATAAATATGAAATACTTTCAATCAAATGATAAAAATTTAAAAATCAATACTTAGAAATGCAAAGAATCCATTGTTAGTGGGTGATTAACAACCAAAGGTAGATAGATAGATAGATAGATAGATAGATAGATAGATAGATAGATCAGATGCACATATATGTCATGAAACTGCCTATTGAAAGAAAACTGGTCTAATTCTATTAAGTACAGATAAATAAATACAAATATAAGGTATGAAAACAAATATGTTTCTCTCTCAAAATATTCATTAAAAAGCAGCTAATTCAACATAAAGAAAATGGAAAAAATACAATAAGTAGCACGAGTTAATCAAATAGGAAAGAAGTACTCACTTGGACATCCAAATATTGAAATCTTTTCAAAACTCCTAACATCTTTACAAAAGGCTTGTATATCAAAACAATTCCTACACTGAAACTCTTTGATGTAGTTCAGTCAAGACTAATCCTCTGCCCCATCCCTGCCAAAAAACAAGAGGAGGAAGACACAGATGATCAGTATCTGGAATGAGAAAAGAAACATTGCTACAGATCGCTAGAAAGATTTCACTGTACTATTTTCTACACATAAAATGGTATGATGCGAACGTTAGTCTATGGTTTAAAAAGCAATCCAAACAATGGCTGGCTCTAGGAAAACTGCAGAGGTGATCTACTGAGAGGACCAGAAAGGACCCTGCAGGGTGATGATTGCTTTCGACATCTTGATAGAGCATTCAGAGTTCTGGTCAGAAACTTACAGATGGTAACCCACGTCCAATTTGTTACATGTAAACATTACCTCGAGGGAAAAGCATGGAACATAAGTTAGTAATATGCATTCTCAAGTATTTGGTAGCTACTGTACTGATGTCTGAAAGTTACTTTGAAACGCATTATAAAGAGAAGTGAGGAGCAGAAATTTGTAGATGGATAGATAAATGATCAAATACGGAAATAGGAACTGTAACTATGGCAGCTTAGATATGCGTTGTCACTACAAAGTATCTTCAGCTTTTGTATGTGTCTAAAATTTCTATCATAAAATATACAAGAGAATATTGTAACCAATTTTAGTCTAATAATTTCAAATTCTTAATAAAATGAGGAAATTCTTGGTAAAATACAACCTACTAAAACAGATACAAGAGGAAATAGGAAAACTTTAAAACCTTCTTTCAAAGAAAATTGGATTTATATTGAGAGATCTTCCCACAAAGAAAATTTCAAGTTGATTGAGGGTCCAGAAGCTGACTCATTCAGACATTTGATATCTTCCAAAAGTGGCAGAGCTGTTGAAGAAGAAAAAATCATATTCCCAATAAGTGGTTATAAGGACAAAGTTCTAGTAACATGCAAATACCTAAGATAAGAACTAAATTTACTTCTATCTCACTCCAGATGAAAGACATTTCCCAGGCGATTGGAGTTTCTCAAGTATAACATGGTGGTAAGCAAAAATCTTTCACACATCTCTAAAATATTTCCTATAATTAAAAAGATTGACAGATGAAATACATTAAAATTAGAAACCTCTGTCTCTTAAAAGGTGCCATACACAGAAGACGGAGCCTTGCCTCAGACACCTGTATCTTTGGTTGACTGACTTTAGGGGAGCCAGCATCATTCATTTCCTTGAGGTTTTGGCAACTGATTGGTCTGGTTTCAAAGCAGTTCTGATGACGTGGTTACAGTCTGGGACTAGAACCAAGGATCAGCCAGCCTTTCCCTTTCTCAAACCCATCAGTCATCAGGGAGACATGAACTTAAGTCATTCCCTCCAAAGGAATAAAACTAGAGCCTGGCCTCACCAGTACTGCAGTGTTACAGGATAGCATACACTTTCCTACTCTGCCAGTTAGGACTGTAAGTTGCTACAGCAGTGTGAGAAACGTTGTTGACAGTCAAAACTAACAGATTTCTGTCTTACCAAGCAATTCCAGTCCTGGGTATGTACTATGATTCCCCAGCTTATCACCTGGAGGGAATTTCAAAGCCAAATTTCAGGGAAGAAAAATCCAGATTGCAGCAGGCTTCCTGAGTAGAGGAGAGAGTTCTAAGAGTGAAGCATACAATACTGAAGAAATAATAGGAAATATGATTAAAGTTAGAAACATAAAGTACATCCTTCTATTAAAGCTTTTCTGAAGCAAGAACTTTTTAATTTTATTTTATTTTATTTTTTTTTGAGGGAGGATCTTGCCATACAGTTCAGTCTGGCCTTATGTAGCCGAGGCCAGCCTCAAACTCACCGCAGTTTTTCTGCCTCCGCCTCCCAAATGCTGTGATTACAGGAATATACCCCCTCCCAGCTAAGAGTCTCTTAACTAAATCTAAAAGACAAATAACAAAATGAAAAAAATATAATGGAACATGTAGCAGACACACGAAATTAATCCCTATGACAAAAAAGAAACTAATAATCTTCTTTTGCAAACTCAACAATGGCACATATTTGAGCACCACATAATTGATAATGCAGTGGGGAAAGCAGTGGTCTCACACCTTCTAGTAGAAGTTTTATGATGCAAGTGGATTGAAAACTTGCCCTGCCTAGGAAGTTACAAAAGTATACACTTTCAGTCTCAAGACTCCTCTTCTCAGGATGCACTCTGGTGTTACTGCAACACATGAAAACAGTGGCAGGATAAGGTTAATCATGGAGCATCATTCATAAAAGCAAAAGACTGCAGTAATTCCAGTGTCAGTCTGAAGGTAAATGATTAGACAATGACGAGACAATCATGAGACACAATGCTAAGCAGGTACAAAGATGCATTATACACCGGTAGGGAAGAAGCCCTTTAGTTAAAATCGCAATTTCGGGGTAGTATACATAGTGTTATCATTTGTGCAAAACATGAGGGAAGAATATCAATATTCACTTTTATGTACGTGGAATATCACAGAAGATACAAAGAAATATAAAATGGAGGAAGAAAACAGGACAAATGGGTCCCTTTCATTCTTTTGGTATTTCAATTATGTGACTTTGCTATCTATACATCTATATGAAAGTAGAAATCTTTTTAAAGGGCTTTACATAGAAGTAATACATGGTTGCATTTAAAAATGGTTTTTAGTTACCAGCATGTAGTCTCACCATACATAGGACTGCCATGGAATGGGAGTAAATGAATGTTCTTATTTTGTTACCATATGAGGGTTCTGAAAACTTCAGTACATAAGATAAAAATGTGCATAAAAAGGAGCACAAAGTACAGATTACTTGCTGCCAAGGTGAAATGCTAGTAATCAGCACAAGCAAAGACACGGGAGCATGGAAGGAGGGGAACACTGACTACCTGAGTATATTTAAATCCATAAAAAAGCAGATGCTCTAGGCCTTGAAGGAGCAGTTTGAGCTAAACTGAAGCTTTAACTATAAAACCTTTCGGGAACTGTATTGTCTTCATAAAGCTAGAAACAGGTGGTGTGACAACGTAGAATAAACTTAAGCTCAGCCTTTTGAAGCTTTCGTTGATTTTACATTAATGCAATGTTTTTATCCTCTGATAAATACCGAGGCCACTATAGAAAAGCTGCAAAGGTAACAAAATACTTTGAATAAATCACCTGTGTTTTTTCAAGGACACAGCTACAAACCAAACTCTTAGAAGTGCTTCTGACTAAAATGCTCCGCAGCTACCTTGGTGAGAAGTCTAAGGTAGGAGCAATGAATGCAAGCGGTTAATTCTCTGTGCTGCATTTCATGTTGTTGCATGATAAATAAGCATTTCATACACAGAAGGCCAACGTGGAGCACTTGTCTGTTTTTTGAGTTACTACAGAGGAAAATTTGAACTGTTATGTTTTACAGATGAAGAAGTAGAGATTCAACAGCACCTCCTTAGGCTTCTCTACGTCTCACCTTATGTTTCTAGTCGCTTATGTAATTTTAATACTGCCAACCACAACAAAAATGGCTACAACATGGCTCAACAGCATGAAAATTGCACTGGAAAAGTTTAATTTCATTGTGCAGAAAAGGGCCAGGGATGATATTCTGCCAAGACTAGTGAGCAAATACAAGGATTCATAAAGGGTGGGTCTCTGCAGCTCCTGCCAAGCTGTACTGTGTTTCTCTGCCCACTGGTCAGCCTCAGGTGGGGAGCTCATCCCCTTTGCAGCCAAGAGGGCAGGAAAGCAGAATATGGGAGCTGGTAGCAATTCAGGATTGCTAGGGAAAATTCATGTTCTCAAGTCTCGAGAAAGTGAGCATCACCTTGCAATATTTTACGTATGTTTTTGATATTCTATGGGAAAAGTTCTACCTTAAAGGATCTGAAGCCTGAAGCCACATATTCTAAATGTGACCTACTCACTCGCAGATCAAGCTTATTCCTCTCTAACACACACACACACACACACACACACACACACACCCTGCACTGACCATGTTAAAGTAGCTAGAGACTTTTGTTTTTTTTTCTCACTATGCTTTCCACGTGCTAAAAAAGCTTCAAGTGGCAATATATATATATATATATATATATATATATATATATATATATGCTACCATTTGTTCCAGCTGTCCCATACCTCAGTATTTTCGTAAAAGAATTAAAACTGGTATGTTATAGCGCTATCTGTGTTTAGTGTAGTGCAGTTCACAAAGCTAAGCTATGGAAACTTCCCAGGCGCCCATTCACATATATATGTAATCAACCATAAAGAAAAATAAATTACTTTATTTGTAGGAAAAATAGAGAACTGTAGATTACTATGTTGAGTGAAATAAACCAGACTCAGATTGTCAAATAATATGTCTTTTCTGCTACTCGTATATTGAATCTAAGAGAAAACTTGAAAGTAGAAGCAGACTGTTAGAAGGTGGTGAGAATTTGGAGGGAAGACGAGAATGATAAGCACGGGCAATGGGGGTGAAATGGTCTAAGCATGCTCTGTGCATATGCCAGCGTGCCAAAATGCCAAAATTAGTTGTTCTGTACAGCTAATATCCACTGATGAAAAGTTTTCATTAAATAGAAGTGAACCAAGATAATAATGCAAATCACCTTGTGAACAGAGCACAGTAAAATTTAACAACTTACCAAACATTATTTTTCTATTTCTAGTTCTTCAAGGAAGATAAATGCATCATAAACTACACGCACGTGCACACACACTCACACACACACACACACACACACACACACACACACACACACCTCCCTTGGGAGCCCCTAGGCCTGCAGAGTCACCACGGCCTACCCTCTGTTCTGTACTTGCTCTATAGCCAAGAGCATACCTATTGTCTCAAATAGAATCCAATAAAGATCTCTCTTCTTGATTATGCAAAACGATGAGACTTGTGTGTCTCTGGCTTTGTAAGTTCTGATAACCTGGGACAAGAGAGAGAAAGGCTGAATTGTCCTCAGACATCAGGTTGTTTGAATTCACCTGGGAAAAGATGAAAACTTTCAGTCCCCGGATCTTCTGCTTTTCCTACCACGTACTCTGAATACTTAGACACCATGAGAGGCATTCTTATAATGTGAAAATGTGATAGAAATCGAATTGTTTTGTCATTAGATTTTATCAGATGTTAATTCGTGTTTCCACGTATTAGGTGATTATTTTTGCGATTAGATTTTACTACTTATTAACAACCAGACAGTATACAAAGTCTGAAAAATCTATTTTTCAGACTGTTTTTCCTCTGTCACCTCCCTGAGTTAGATACTATCGTCTTATTCATAAAGATAATGAACAATGACTCACATGAGGCAAGGGAACCATCTTGCCAAATGTTACATAGAAAGTACATGAAAAAGTAGAATTCAAAGCCAGGTAATGAGCTGCCACCCACCGCAACCCCCAAGGCTACCGTGTAATTGCACAAAGGCTGCCTTTGAGCATGCTGCTTATTCTGTGAGGCATCCTGAGGAGAAGGGCACTGCATGAGCAAGTGCAGTAGCCTGTACTCAACTGGGTTTTCTCCCAAGATGCTTCGCTGGGCCCAGGACCAGCTCAGGGAGGAAAATGATAGCTCCTCCACCATGGCTTGCTTCAGGACATGGACCAAAGTTGGTCCTTTAGCACAGGTCTCTTAGCACCATCCAGATTTGAAAGTAGCTAACTTGGAACAGGCAGGCATCTAAACCAGCCCCCAGAACTCCCAGACTATGGAATGTTTCTTTTAGAGGTGCCACTGACCACTGAAAGGTGGCCACCATCATGGTTCCTCAGCTCAGACTCAGCCTACCTGTCCAGCCTTGGACAGGCTTTCCTTCACGAAAATAAGTAAGGCAATTTGTTCACCTACAATAATATCTGGCCAGCTAATCCTTGCAAAAATAGGTTGGCATCCTTTTTCCTCATCCTGGGATTAGCTCCATGGCAACTCAACTAGTCAAAGTTGAAGCACTTTACAGAACCCAATGCATAATTCGGTCACACAGGCTTTGTTAATGAAAATACTGGCTAGGGTATGTGTTAGAAAGAAAAGTTTTCACTGAGGCTTATTCTTCCCAGTAAAAGAAATCTTTCCTTGACTTCAGGTAAATCACTCTTCTTGGACTTTCTCAACTCAAATATGTGGTGTGAAAACAAACAGGTGATGGTGAGAACAGTCGATGACACTGGTGGCCTCTTAGTATCTGTTGACCACAAATGGCAACAAAGCTGCTGTTGTCATGCACCAGCAAAGCGTTCATACTTCCTTGTGACCTCCACCTGGAAAAAAATCCTGTTTCAGCAACTCATAACTCCAAAGGGCTTTACAGACAGAGAGCTCGAGTCTCTGCACCAGCACAGTTAGCCACTAGGTCAGAACGTGTTTCTTTTATTTATCTAATTCCCTTAAATTATACATTTATTTATTTCTTCTCTTCATTCTTTTCCCTCTATCTCTTCTCTCTCTACCAACAAACGGTCCTATCACTGAGGGAGTCTTCCATTCTTTACAGGTAGGCAGAGAAGTGGTAGATGAACAGAGAACAGGAAGGGCATGGAAAAATGTTTTACCGACAGGCCAAAGAGGGAACTCAAGTCTAATCTCAGAACTAGGAGGAAGGTGAGATCTTTTTGGACTTTGGGGGAAGATATAAATGATCTATAAGTGTAAACAAAAATCAAAATAAGGGTCATAATAAATATTTCATTGCACTTGAGAAAAATAAACTTAATATTGTTAAATTCTAAGAAATCTCTTGCTTATAGTTCTGACATGAAATTTTACAGAATTTAAAACACATCGAAAGTATTTCTTGTTCTGTGATGAGAGTTCTTCTACTTAAGGGTTTCTCTTCTCTTCAAAACTATTCACCTCCTAACCCAATGTGAGCATGGAACATTTTCAAAAATTGACATCCCATTTCACTTTAATCAAGATGCTCTTTGTAGTGGTTGATTTATTGTGTCAACTTGAGACATTTAGAAGCTTAACTAAATGGGTTTAGTAACTCTACACCCAAGGGTGTAGAAGAGCCCCCCTAGGGTGGCTCATCACCTGGAGGTACCAAAGGGAAGGAGGCAGGAGGAACGCATTCCATTCTTGGGAGAAGCTGCAGTCTTCACCTTTGGTTTGGACCTCCTCTCCTGGCTTCCGGTGTAGATTCTTCAGCCTTTTATCCTAGAGCCTTCGGCCTTCTATCTTAGACCCATCAGCCTGCTAGTGTGGACTTGCACGAGACTCTAGGGTGAACTCAGACCTTGGATTGAATCCTTCAGCCTCCAGCTTCTAGACACCCTCTGCACACTTCCTCATCCGACTCTGTGACTGACCACCATAAGCCAGTCTTGTCATTTGTTATACACTTGTATGTCTCGTCTTATATCTGTTTTCTCTAGTAAAACCGTGAGTAGTACACTCATTACCTGTTATTTGTTGTTATACAGGGGTGAGTCATCCAAGAGAAAGATCTGAGAGCAGCAGAAGTGAACACAAAAGGTTAGCAGTGTTCATGAATTCTTCCTTCTTCAAAAGTAGATGGGTTTGAGACTTATTTTCCGTACAGTGATAAATTCATTTTAAATGTTTGATTATATCAGACCTGAACAAACATACATTGAATATTTTGGAAAAGTCATGTTATACTGAAATAAAAACACCCTTCACTTTTGAGAGCTATAACAAAAAAATTGGATGCTGCTCTAATTAATTCTACACATAAAAGTATTGGCTCAGGTCCCAACTGGGTACAAAACTAATGAGAAAATATTAAGTTCTATTTTCTGAGGGTACAGATGTTTTGAAGTACACTGGATAACAAATAGAGACCACAAGTTATTTCTATATTTGCACTCCATTGCCATCTTTCCTAAATACAAAACTTAATTATATTCAATCTTTAGGCAATTTCTACACACTTTTTTATTGGTTAAAAACAAATGTTTCTCCCTAATTCTATCTTTCCATTACATGATGTTGAAGTTGTCTTGCTTTTCCCTGGCAGTATCCCAGGTAGATTGTCCAGCTTTTCTAGACTCTTTGGAAGCTATTAACAATATTAAGTAGTTCTGTTCCCTCTTTTAAAATAAAGTCACAACTTCAAAGTTCTCGGTCCTACACTTCTCCTTTACCCAGCCCAGGCTCCCCTCATCTCAGAAGCCTGTAATAGACATGAAAAAGCGTATCAATGCCGTCGTTCTGTTTCACCTTCATCCCTTCCACCGTTCCTTCTGTCCCTTCCCTGGTATGGCAGGAGAAAGATGAAGGCAAAACAGCTAACCCTTGGGAAGTTGTCTCCTACTCCTCCACTTGTGTTTGTACACCTAGCTGGATGGCCTTGCTGTGGATTTTGCAGGGAACCCTGGGTGGACCTGCCAGTGTTACCACTCCCAGTGCAACCTTAAACCTCTGCCTGCTGGTCTCTTCTCTCAGCTTGCCTCTAACATTCACCTCTACCATTTGCTGTGTGTGTCCTGTGCCCTGGAGATAATTCAAGCCTATCTACACTCAGAGCCTCCTAGACCCCTAGAGGCAGCCACGCACCCTTGTCCTTCTGGAGGAGCTTTCTTTTTGCCCTGATAGCAAAGTGATTCTAGAAGTGTCTCACCCTTAAACTGTTAGGGGAAGGACACCCCACTTTCGGTATTTCTCTTCTACATTCTCAGGACTCACTGAATACTCTCCCACTTTTCTTCTTAGCCCTTGATAGTAGATCAGCTAATTTTGGCATCCAAAGACACACTGTTGGATTCCAAGTTTAGCTCCTTCTTTGGAGTTCAGGACAAAGCAATCCTGAAATGTTTCCCTGAGGAAGTCTTTTCTCTTCATTATCTTCCAAGAGATCACCTTGGCTCCTTTTCTATACCTAAGATGAATGACAGTGTAGGACCCTAGCATGTGGTAGTGTGAATGGGGTCCTAATTGCCTAAGTTTCATAGGAAATTTGAATAATCTCTTAACAATGTGTGATTATTTAATACTCTTTGCTCTCAATTTTTCTGTACAGAAAGTTCCACTTCACATCCCACTGTGTGTGTGCGTTATGTATCCAACTACACGACGAAATCAGACATCAGAATGGCCAGGATTCTTTTCAATCAGCATCAGTTTATTCAAGTTTCGTCTTGGAACTGGAGATAAAATTTCTAACCAAAACCAGTGGAGCAACTAGTTTAAGTATTTACATGATCCACTTAAAATATTTTCTTAGTGATTGTGAATTTTAAAAAGCATCAAAGCCCAAATAAAGATTCCTAATTTCAAAGTGAGAAACTGGATTTGCATACTCTTGTTAGCTTCCATGACAGAATACCTGAGATAATCTATTTATAAAAAGGAAAGATTATTTTTGATTCACAGTTCTGGAGGCTCAAGTCTGTGATCTTGACTTTATTGCTTTGGGGTTTTCAGTAAGACAATGTATCATGGCAGCAAACCAAACCACTCAATTCATGTCCAGAAAGCAAAAGAAAGGAAGATGAAGGCAGAAAGATCTCACTGCCCTCTTCCGGGGCCATACCCTACCCCGTGCCCAGAAGATCTTCCCCTGGATTCCACTTCTGAAAGTTTCCATCGCCTTCTGTAGCTCCACCCTGGAAACCAAGCCTTAGTTGATGAGCCTTTGAAAGACATTCAAGAGTCAAACTATACAACTAGCTAAATTCACACTGTCACTGGGTACAGTCCTGCATCTGCAGGAGCCAAGCTCATTTCCTGGTCCACCCCTTCTTTCTAACTGGAATTCCCTCAACCCTGCTTCTAAGGGTCATATGTGAAAACTTCATGTTTCTATAGACTCATCTCACTTATATTTCAGTTTCTCTGCAATTGACCTCTTCGTTCTACTTTTGGTGAACACCCCTTACACACAGAAAAAATCTCTGTCATTTTTCAAATATGACTAATGCTCAAAGCACAAAGTTTGACAAGTGTCATATTTTTTTCAATCCAACCTTTGTTAATGCTCACTGAATAACCACAGGAAAGGGAGCTCTGCGATGCAACCTGTGGACCCAAGTTACACTTTGTTGTGGTTTTACATTTTCCTTGTTACATTGGAGAAAAAGGTAAATTTAGGGAATCAGTTTGTCAACTTAATAGTACAAATTAAACTAATCCACATATGACCAGCAGCATTTTTGTGCAATTTCCAGTTATAGTTAAGAATCGCATGTCCACTTTCATGCAATTCTAAGAGAATAACATATAGCAGAAAAACTTTTTATGAATTCTTAAACACTTGTCAGTTTCCAGCTGCTGACCAATTTTAAGACTTGCAATCCCAAATGTAAATAGCCTACTATTTCACTACTAATGATCATGGATTTTATTTCCAATGTTTTTACCAAACATTTTTACTACAAACAAGTGCCTATCATCCTAACTCTTAGACTGAAGTTCTATAAATACTTCAATCCATGAAATAAGGCACATTTCTACAATCTATAAAAACGTACAACTTTTTCTTGAATATTGAGTTTTATACTTCTATTAAAAGATTAATACCTTAGGTCTCTTTTGTCACATCTCCCTTAAATATGTATGCTTTGAGAAACAACAAAGTATTTTTGCATAGTGTGTAAATTATTTTTATAATAAATTGGCCTAGAAAACCAGAAGTTCAAAGTCACTACAAAATATTTCATTAGCATCAACCATAAATAATAACAATATTTAAATACATAATGTGCACAAATAAGTTCACATTTTAAAGCACAAGAGCAGCATTATATTTCTGACAATAATCTTTAAAAATCCTATAAAAATGCACTACTAAGTATCTGATAGACTAGAGTAAAATATTTGCATACATACTGGATCATGGGTCACAAAATGATAAATAAAGCAAAGCAAATATAAATGCTTTCTTTGGATGAATGTGTATGAGGCAGAAGGTCAGTAATGGATGTGCGACTTCTCCCAGTATAACTTACTTTTAGGTTCCAATTCAAAAACACGTATAATTTTGGTTTCATTTTAAAAGAAAATAAATTTAAGTTTAAAAGAATAACTAAGACTCAAAAATAAAATGAAATAATCTGAACTAGGTATCAAAAAGGTAATGTTACAGGACAGAACATTATTTCTGGTGAGTTTATATATCTAGAGCAATATTTTATATATTTCAGGTTATAACAGATATTATTGAAATGGATAAATGAATGACAGAACTAATAAATGCCTAAATTTATTTTGAGAGAAGAAAATATTTTCAAAAGAAAATTAAACTTTCATGTAAAAGAAAGTGTATAAGAATTTTATACAGATTAAGGAAGTATAATTACAAGTTTCTAAATTTTGTCAATTGTATCAATAAATGACAGAAGAACACTGAATAGGAATAATATCAGATAAGATAGTGATGAGTTGTTCATTTCACCATTCTGTATAATGGCACACAAAAAATTTCTCCCATGTCTAAACCATAACAAAGAGAACAAGTGTAATGGTTGATACACTGTGTCAACTTGAGAAGTTTAGAAGTTTAGCTAAGTGAGTCAGCAGGGGACCCCACTCACTTTGTAAACATCCTCATCCTGTGCAAGAAGTAGGCACCTAGACAGTGTGAGTGCTATGCCTTCCCCTTCCCGGGCCCGGGGTATAGCCTGTATACAATACAGTGGAGGAAAAGAGGCTAGCTTCTCCCTTTTTTTTTTTTTTTTTTTTTTTTTTTGCTTTTGTTGCTATTGCTTCTTCTGACACCTTGAAGTGCTGCATCTCTGCCATGTCACCCAGTCTTAGAGTTAGCTGATTACAGCCTGAAACCTCCAAACACTACCAGCTAAATGAATCTTGATTTTCTTAATTTTAGATGTCAGATATTTTGTCTCAGCAACTTGAGAAAAGTAACTGTTGTGAATTAAAAACTGGTGGTCAGCTTAACGCCAGCAGAATTAAATCACCATGCTGCTGAGCATAGATGTTCCACCTGAGGAAAGTTGCCAGCATAAAGACACAGAGAAGGAGATGCTGTATATTGAGGCACTGAAGCATTGTGGGCTCTCCTATGTGTTGCTTTTTGAGCCATTGGTTCTCCTGGAAAAGCTCTGGTCCTCACATCAAGCATTGCTTCCTGGCTCTGGAAGGGAGATCGCTTCGTCTCCAGGATGAACTTGTCATGCTGGCTTCCTGGCATGTACTGAAATGTGCTTATCGTTAGAGGAGCTCAGGGCCTCCTTGTCTCTGAGGACGGCTGTGGTGCTTCTCAGAACAACCCTGGTCTTTGGTGTGAGTGTGACTTCTTGGCTCCAGTGTAGAACACTCAACCTGCACAGCTCCTGCACCCACTGGCATAGACTTTCTAGCTTCCACTGCTGACCTTTGGGCCTTCCTGGCATGGATCCATAAAAGAGACTGGCATGAGTCCTTCTTGTGAGCTCTAGAACTCCAGCTGGACTCATGGGACGCATTGTCATGAGCTCTGGGTTTTCATCTGGACTCATGTGGGACATTGCTGTGGGATTCAGACCCTTGGCTAAATATTCTATGTCTTTAGTGTTGTGGACAGATTTCCTGCATTTTCTTGTCTTAACTCCTGGTGACCATCATAAAAATATTATAAACTCCATGTCCTGATTCTAATTGTTCTCCTTACAACCCCTGACTACAACAATAACTAAAAGAGAATTTGGTACCAGGAGTGGGTTCATTAAGTGACTATGCCTGACCATGTTATTCAAGAGCCCTTGGGAATGGCTTGCAGTAAAAATTTGGAAAGATTTGGAGAAGTTGCTTGAAGGCGTAGCACCAGAAAGCCTTATGATGTTCTTTATAGGAGATTCTGGTCAAAGCTCAGAAGACTCATAAAAACCCTGCTGCTAAAGACCAGGATTGGGAGATTTCTGCTGGAAAGAAAGACTTCATTGACTTTCAGAATTCCAATAATTTGGCTTGACAGAAAGTTTTTCTGCAGTTTACTTGTCCAGAGATTGTCTGAAACTGATATTAAGGACATCAGACTAATTAACTTGGCAGAAGAAATTTCAAAACAGTTGAATGTGGAGGCTGTGGCATGGCTATTCTTGGGGTTCTGTAGCTAGATTTATGTTGAGAATCCAGAGTACAGAACCCACAAGAATTATTTAAAATATTGCAAGTTTGGCCAAAAAAGAAGCTCCAGTAAAGCTATGAACTACAAAGACAGCTGAGAAGAGCTCAGTTGCTGAGAAAAAACAGAAGAATATAAAAATGGCCTGAGGGCATTTGAATAAGCAGCATGTCTCCACTCTTTGCACCCTCCATACTGCAAAAGTGAAAAGACCTTTCTTTGAGGAGAAAATCACAGAGCATCGTGTTCCAAAATGGTGGCAACTCAGAGAATTTGTTCTGCAAAATTAGATTCAGAGGACTCAGAGATTCAGGCAAGCAACCCTGACATCTGAGAGAGAGAAAAGCCTGGTTCTTGCTCCAGTTGGCAGAAGACTCTGGCAGTACCCACGTGGTGCTAGTTTTAGATGTATGCAGAATGCAGGAGTTGTGGGGTTAAGACGGCCTGCATTCTGATTTCAGAAATCTTGGTAGACCAGGTAATGTGCCCCTGAGAGGGCAGTGTGTGAAACTGTGAGGATGATGCTAAAGGTGCAGTGGAGACCCCAGAAGTTTGCAAAAGCCAGGTATGTGGTCCTCTAAGGAAACCTGTAAAGAGGGAGCAAAACGGCCCAACAAAGAAGTCATGGGAACTATAACTGCCAGAACTGTTGTAGAAGCAGAGCTGACCAAGCCTTTTGGAGCTCACAGCTTGCCACAGAATGCCTCAGATGCTGGGCAAGGAATTATAAGGTTTGATGTTTGCCCTGCTGGATTTTGGACTTGTTTTGTTCCCAGTCCATTGTATTCCTGTTTGTAACTTTTGGAATGAAAATGTTTATCTTGTGCCATTGAAATTGGAAGTGTTTCACTTTTCATTTGTACCGGGACTTGAGGCTAAATATTTGCCTTACATCTAAGAAGAGACTGGGGACTTGGACTTTTCAGCAATGCTCAAACTGTTAGGAATTTGGCAACGCTTGAGATGGGTTAAATGTCTTTTGCATAAAAGGTTGTAATATACGTGAGTCTTTGTGAAGCTAGGGGTGGACTGTTATGGTTCTAATGTAATATAGTATTGACAGACAATACTGGTTTCTAAGGATTATCAAACCTGTGCGATAATATTCAAATTGTGAAATAATAAGAGTAACCATGTCTTTGTGTCTGGAAAGTGGTTTAAAGAAATGTGTCTGGTTGCTGTACTGACAAGGGGTGGATTGTAATGGTTGATACATTTTGTTAACTTGAGAAGTTTAGGCGTTGGGTATTTTGTCTCAGCAATGAGAGAAAAATAATTAAGACAGCAATGAGGGAAAAACCAAAGTTGTCTTGAAAGTCTTTTTGAAATTCCAATTTTATAGAACAAGTGCTTTTCCAAGACAAAGTAAAATTACTCTTTAGCTCAAATCAAGGTTAAAGCTGAGACTCAGACTGGGTTAGTCTCCTCTGCCCAGTGAATACGATGTTCCAGCCTCTAGGCAGTGTGATTCAGTCTGTTCCTTCTTCATAGTGAATAGTAGCTAGCCAGGAATCTGTTCCCTGAAGCACATTTTAGAACACTGCACCACACATCCTAATTTATAAAGCTGATTTTCAGTCATTTCTCAAAGTTTGAGTTGCCTAGAATGAAGTCTCAGAGCCAGAACCATCTCGGCCTGTCTGTTTTGAACTCCCACACTTGCTCCTCATGTATCCCCCATACTGACTTCTACCCCCTCCCTTCACGTCTCCCAGCCCTCAGTCCTTCAGAGTACAGATCTTCCATCCTATCACATCCAAAGTACTTCAAATACATACTAACACATTTTTTAAGTTAACTTGCTTGAGTCTCCAAGTCTTTACTTTCTGCTTGGGTACTTATAAATATTCTTCCTACTTGAAGATAGATTTGATTTTAGCACAATCTGTATAAATAATTCATTCTATGTTTTCTTTGATTTCCACATTAAAAACAGATAAATTCCAAATATGAAAATATAAAAAACAGATATTCTGTTAGTAAAGTGTTATTATGGTTTGAAACTTAGATATCCCCCCACAGGCCAGGTATGGAAGACTTGGTCCCTCCTTGTGGTACTATCCAGTGATGGTCGAATAGGAGGAGGTAGAGCCTCATGGGAGCAATTTAGGTCACTGAGAGAATGCTTGAATCAACACCGGGGCTCACTGCCTTCTCTGTTTCTGTTTTCTAGCTCCCAGGTGAGCAGCTTTGTCTCCCACACGCCTCTTACATGTATGAAGTCCCAAAAGTAATGGAGTAAACTTACATGGTCTGAAATCTCTGAATCTAGACAAAGTAAGCATTTCCTCCTTATAGATCAATTATCCCGGGTATGTTTCTCAGCAATGAAAAGCAAACACAAGTGGGACGAGGTCTTTCAAGCTCACTGTTTAATCTCCTGTTGCCTGCTCCAGGCAACAGCACTTCCTGAAGCTCCAAGCTGCACATTTGGAACGTCTTCCCTTAATTCAAACAATGTTGGCAGTCATGGAAGACAAGAGCAGTGTCCTATCACAGGAAGGCTTTCAGCGTTCCTCTGCCTAGATCGTGGGAGCGTCTTCCTGCTTCTTTCTCTGAAGAATGATCATGAATCAGAGAAAACTTATTTCTTGCCACTCATCTACTGTTATTCTTTAAAAAACATAAATACATCATTTAAACTTAAAATGAATCATTCTTCAGTTGCTAAATTTTATCACATATTCCACAAGAAAGTATGTACTTTCCTCTAACAACAATTCTCATTGTATCTATTTCTCCATTAAAACTGACTTTTCCATTTTGTTCTTCAATCTCATAAAGAATTACTATAGAGGAATTAGATGATAATATTTAGAAGACTGAAATAAAATAGGCCAGAATGGATCCTAGGGTGCATTGCACTGCTGTAACACAGAAGTAAACAGGTATTCTAGGGAGTAAGCATCATAACTAGAAAGAATAAAAGAGATTCAAATTTTAAAAACCAAATGTTAAACAAACAGCAAAGAGAGAAGAAAATTGTTCTCAAAAGAAACAGGGAGATGTGTTAAAATATAAGATGCTGATACAGAGACTTGGTTCCTGTGTCAGGCACAGGGTACAGGTCAGCACGCGGGTCCCTTTGAGGGTCCAGTGCTTACAAGCTGATGGGTATTTGGAGGTTTGGACCAGTACTGCACTGGGTGTAGAAGTAGTTACTTCAGTGTGTCTTCGGGGAGATTTAATAAGAGGCCGTTTCCTGTCCTTCTATCCCCACAACCCAAAGTGTGTTACCAGAGTAACCCAGACTCAAAATAGAGTATGTCAGACACCAGTGGGGGCAGGCCAGTTTTCATGACGATGCTTGTCCTGTATGTTAATCAGATCATTACTTTCACACTGCAATTAACTGGAGTTAGACAATATAATTAACTCGAATTTATTGCCCTGAAGAAACCTCTTCCAATAATTAGGAAATGCAATGAGGAGGGAACACGAGGGTCACAAGAGAATGGAACAGGAATGCAGGGCTTCAGTCCCTGGCAGGGCCGACCCCTGCTCTTCTCTCTTCAGGAATACACAACATCCTGTAATTTCGCATTCAACAGTGACCTCAAGTTTTCCATGCAGCTGTAAAAACTAACAAAGATTCTTTGCTTGACTTTAGTCAGATTTTGGAAACTGCTCCGAGGTTCATCTGTGTTTCCTTTTTTAAAGAGTTTAGCATCACCACAGAGCCCTGGGAAGTCAGTTTCTAAAGGCTCCTTCATGCTAGGTCTATCAGATTCCCCTCTATAGCTGGTCATGTTTCTCCTCTTCCACCGCCCACCAGGTGATGTCTGATCACTCTGGCCTCTGTTAGCTAAGCCTAGTTATCCAGCAATTCCCTTCCTCTCCCTAAAGTTATTTCTAAGTAATTTTCCATCCACTGGTCCAGCCCTGCTCTTTGGCTATCAGTTCTCACTGGCCCTGACTTGTCTCGTCCACTGCAAGACCCCAGTGCAGTGATCCTTCTCCTACCTCTATGGTCCTGACTAAGACTGCTCTCACTCTTCTTGGATAAATACCAGAGAACAATTTCTTCACGAAAGGTGCATTTGGAGGGGCATGAAGCACCACTTCTTGGTATGTCGTTTCTTGTCACTGCTTGGAACACTGGTGAGGAGGCTGGCTCTGGACTCAGGGGAAAGATCCGTTTCCTGAGGATTAGGTAGTGTGGCTGGGCCATGACTATGCACCACGCCTCAATGTGAGATGCTCAAGATCACATCTTTGAAACTGAGGTTTGTTGCATATTAAAAATTATCTAACCAGAAACATTTTACATTAGACAAAATGTTTATTAACTCACTGGCTGTACTTGTAATCGTTTATGCATACCTTCTAGTTCTTTTGGATAGACAGGATATTTTGTATTTTCTTTATAAATATCAGGTCCTGGGAAAGAAACATAGTGCCCTGAGTCTATATAAATTAAAATAAATATTAGATGTTTCCAAGCCCGATTCTTTGGCAACTTTCCTGGAATGTTTCCTGTGACTGAAAATTTAATTTTCATGATCAAGAGAATCCTTTGAAACCCAGTTGACTCCCTCCAGTGTTTACTTTGGTAAATTGGCTAAGAAACTAATAAAGAAAATAGCTCAGTACAAATTCTATGGTGGCCCTCTGAGGCTCTGAAAGAAGGAAGGGATTTAAGAAGAAGGAGGGAAGGGAAAGTAAGGAGGGAGGAAAAAGCAAGCAAAGAATGAAAAGGGATAAAAGTCCTATTGTCATACATAGTTATTCTATGTACCTTAAAATATATTGATTTATTTACAAATATTTATGGACATCCTGTAACCCTTAAAACATTAGCATATCAACATTTTCTGAAAACTGCAAAGTGTAGGAATGATTTTTGTCTCCATTTTAAATGATGAGTAAACTGAGTAGAACTTGTATTAGATCACCAGGAGTTGGTTAAAAATAAAATATTTTCTTTTGATACAAATAAAAATACTAAACTATTTTTAAATATATAACCTATAAGAGCAAATATGACCAACAGACATAATGTTTCTCTAGTAAAATTTTGCAAATTTAAGCAAATAATATATTTTTGTCTCTTTTCTTTTGGAACCTGGATCAAACTCATGACCTTGTGCTTGCCAGGCAGGCTCTTATGCCACTGAGCTAAATCCCCAGCCTTAGTAATACATTTTTACCACATTAGAGAAACCACCAGTAACTTGTATCAGTATTACTCTCTCAGGTCCTCTGGTTCGTAATCATCTAAATGTTATGTATAGTGATTTTTAAATGCTTTAAATTTCATTTTAATATAGAGCAATACCATTCTGCTACAGATGGAACATGAAAATTGTTTTATAAAATAATTCCAGAAAAATCTTTCACTGATGTTATAGTGCTTAATAGCCAGATTCATACATTTATATTTTTTAACTTTTGCATTTTCAGGGCGTTACACAAAATAATAATCACAGACACTCTATTTTTCGTTTTCCATAAATTTATTATTGTAGTATTTTAATTCACTGGAATTGATTAGATTTAATATAGAATGCCAACATTTCAACAACTATGCTTAACCTTTGAAAACATGAACCTCTCTGACTAGTTTTTCAATTGCACGATTAAACATAATAAGTTGTAAGCATTTCCACTTAAAACTAGTCAAAGATCAGAGAACTCCTCAATAATCTCTAAATATATTATAAACTGAAGTTGGTAATGCAAAAGTATTTTAAAATCGCCTGATCACGTAAAAAAATTGGCTAGTATCTTCACGTAAGAAATATGCCTGAAAAATCAATTCCAGAGCACTAAGTATTAATAAGTGTCCTTATAAAGTATGTCCTTAGGCACTCCTCTGGAAAGCAGACTAATATCAAAGATCTATCAACTGTTTTAAGACCTGATAGCAGCTTCTGAATTAATTCTTTAGCTGAAAGGGTACTACAGATCATAGGAAATACCAACAAAGTACTAAATTAGTCGTAGAATTCTTTCTCGCTATCATAATCTGTCTCTTCTCTAGTCTACTTTCACTTAGCCTTTGGCAATATATGTAAGAAAAGTGCTGTCTAATAAAATCATGAAGGTCTAATTTGCATATCGCACACTTGATAAGAGTAATGATCTATCATACTTCCTTTACCAGAGAGATGGTTCTATCCACCTTGATCTTCAGTCTGATTCGGGGTTAGATAGAAAGAGCAAGTATGTACTAATGCCAAAATGGTTTTTTCCATATAAATGTTCTTAAACACTTAAGAATTCCATTCAATGTCCTTGAGGTCAAGCATCCATCTAAAATATGGGCACCAGCATCATATTGTTAAGAAAATACATCTGTAATTGAATTTTATTGAGAAGTGCTCTTTACTATGATTTTCATCTGATCTTTAAATGCATTGCTTGTTCAGTGGCTAAGAAGGGTTATTGTTGGATAAATTAGCATAGGGCTTTGGAAAGAAGGCCCGCTGCTGCTTGCATCTCTCCATTTCTTCACTAAACTAAACCATTTGTTTAAATGTGTTTCTTCTTCTTATACCTAAGATGTAAAACAAATTTTATTACTCCCCTGTAGATCTGTAGTCTGCAGCCTGTATTTATAATAATATCTTGAGATGTTGTAAAATTCTACAGCAACTTCATCAAAATAAACAAGGCACAATTACAACTGTATAATCCAAATTATGGAGCAGTATTATCAACCCTTATCAGAATCATACTTTCCAGACTGTAAAGGGACCCAAAAAAAGATAGTCACCCAAAATGGGAAGAACTCTTGCAACATGATAGGAAAACCAGGTCATTTTCATCCTTTCCTATACAGTACAAAATACGGCCAAGTTCAGAAATGCAAAGAACAGTGTAAATTGTAGACCTGTTTCTCACAAGCTGAAGATTTGTTGGATATATTGTGAAAGTGAGAGGGAAGGAGAGTGCTCTAAAGAGTATAACGGGATATATACTATATAAAATACTATATAAAATAGATGACCATATTGGAACATTGAACAGAAGGATTTGCACTGTCAATGTTTGAGTGTCTGACCACTATTTATGCTTTGATTTTGTGACTTTGGCAACTATTTTTAAGATGATAATAAGTAATGTATTAACTAGCAAATTTATGATTTTTTTAATTCGGTATTGTTCTATTCTTTTGGTTTTCTATAATTTTCTTTCTTTGAAAAATAAGAATATGCAATATAACAACCATTGTTAAATTTCATTCTGTTTTGAAAGCCTATATTGTTACTGTTTTGAGTTTGCTGTTGTTGTTTATGTCTTTTGCTTTTTGTTTTTCTTTTCTGACTTTTCTCTTTTTAAAATAAAATTTAAAAAAAAAGAAAATCAAGTGCATTAAAGCAAATAAACTAAAAATGCACTGAAAGTCCTAGAAAAATAAACAATCCAAACCAAAGGCTACTACAACAAAGAAAATTATAAAGATCAGAGCAGACATTAATGAAACCAAAACTTAAAAAATACAAAGAACCAATAAATTGAAGAGGTGGCTCTTTCAAAGAATAAATGGCACACTCCTAGCTGATCTTACCAAAGAGGAAAAAGAGAGAGAGAGAGAGAGAGAGAGAGAGAGACAGAGAGAGACAGAGACAGAGACAGAGACAAGAAAAGAACAGTTTGTGCTGTCATTGTTTGATTATTTGATCATTTTCTATATGTAGATCTTGTAACCTGAACAACTACTTGTAAAATAACAATATGCCATATATTAACTAGTGTTGATTTCTTACTGTGTTTTTGTGATTCTGTAATATTTCTGTCTTTTTCTGTTTGGCTTTTTAAAATAAAATAAAATTAATTAAAAAAATTTTTGGATAAAGTAGAGATATGAGTTACCAGGTTATTATTTGTCATATAGCTATGATATACTTTTATATGATTATGCATTAGTAACAAAATCACCCAATGAGAAAAATAAAAGACTTACTGTCTCCCACATCAAGAGCTATTTCTATCCAACTTTTCTCGGAAGGACACTTCATTTAAAGTAGCACATTCCTGTAGCTCAGGCCTTCACCTAGATACTGTCCGTTTTTATAAAAGTACTGACCCACCACAGCAACGGTCCAGCCTCAGGTGCAGAGCACTGACACTGCCTGAAACAACTCATTTACAGAACTTCTTAGCAAAGCACTGACATTAAATAAATACGACACATCTTCAGACAAAAATGTGTTTTCCTTATGATATTATATACTGTTCGTGTGCTTTGGAGTTAACTTTGCCCAAATGTCTGTCTGAATTCATAAGCCTTGGGCTATATAAGAGAATTACTCCCTCCTTAAGCTTTTTTAACTTTTAAAAACCCTGAACACACTATTTAATTTTAAATCACTACTACATTATCAATGTAGCAATAAATATCTTGTTAAGAAATAAAATCCATGTACTTTTCAACATTCCATCACCACGACAAATACCTCAGATAACAATGTCAAATGAGGAAAACATTTATTTTGACTCCTGGTTTCAGGAGTTTCAATCCCAAGTTGTGTGGCTTTTCTGATATGGGTGCATTTCATGGTGCAAATGCTTAGCAGAAGAAGCTTGCTGACTTTCATAGTGGGCGACAAGCAAAAAGAGAAAGGCGGCTGCGGTTCAAATTTCCCCATTTGCCTAACTCCCTGCCTCTAGTTACCCACGTGCCAGAGGCCCCCTGCACCTCCCAATAGACTGCAAACAGAGACTTCAATATGTGGATCTTTGGAAAGGTTTAAAACCCAAAGCTTGGCACTAAGCAAACTAAAGCAACGAAGATACTGTAACTTTCATTACCAATGTAAAAAAATAATCATTCTACAGTATCTTTTCTTAAAGCATCCTAGAGTCACATTAAATGCTTATCTTGGTGCCAAGTAAAAATAAAGAATAGGGTTTTTTTTATCTTTATGTTTATCTATAGGCAAGGGAAAATTGACAGTGTGTCTTAACAGGTATTTCTGTCCTTACAACA
Source organism: Cavia porcellus (assembly GCF_034190915.1). Lineage (NCBI taxonomy): Eukaryota > Metazoa > Chordata > Mammalia > Rodentia > Caviidae > Cavia > Cavia porcellus. Next base: position 72,563,112 of record NW_026947494.1, on the reverse strand, counting down.
AGGAATAGAAGTCTTAGTACAGATTACATTAGATTAGAAAAAATGGAAATAATAAATATGGTAGACATAAACAATAATTCAAAAGTTTTGAGGAAAAGTTGAGTATTTTGGGTTAACATCAATTGGATTTTGGTGGACATGGTTCATGTTCTTATAATCTCGGCATAAGCTTACTCAAAACAAAATTTTTGTAGAAATGTACTCAGAAGTGGGCAGTGACCCATTGATGTTAATCAGAGATGTGTATTCTGAGAAAATCTACTGCTGAGAGAAAAGGGATGAGAACTTGGCTGCAGGTCATGTCAAAAGAGTTTAGCTAAAGATTTATGCAAAAAACCTTATTCCAGAGTTGGCAGAGAAAGCTCAAGCTTGTGGTGTCCTGTTGTACTGGGTGTCTGGCTTTTTTCAAACTACAAGATCAGCAAAGCCAACTTGCTTTATATTTTGAAAGGAAATAGCACTCACACTGACAACCTGGGCTTTGTTTGAGTCTAAAGTTCATTTTAACCAAATATACATGGCTAAATAAAATGATCTGACTTAAGTCAACAGACTGATAAGTTGCACCAGGAGAGAATTAAAAAGAAAAAAGAAATATGAGAGGTCAAGAAGTCCAGGCCCAAGTGTGGGAAAAATGGGCAGTCTGTGAGCACCAAACCTTGACAGTGCCTTCAGACTGATTATGTAATCCAGAAGCTAGCCCACAAGAAAAGAACACAAAGACAGACTGGTCAAAATAGTAATTATGGCTTTGTAGTTCTGTTGTTAAAGGAAGGGAGCATATAACTAAACTGCAAATACTAAAGAACACAGATTTAGCATAGCTTTAAATGCAGATTGGTAAAAACACAGTTGAAAAAATATGTGATACTTTATCTATTTGGTTCTTTAAACAGTTATATTTTAATTAATTAAATTTAGTAGTACAATTTAGATACGTATACTGATTACATTCATCAGAGGGAATTTGTATCTGTACATGATATAAATTGATTCTTCTTTTTCCCCCCTCCCCTTCTGTTCCCTTACTCTCTCTTCCCTTCCTTATTTTCAAAAGCTTTGTTTCTGTTTTTTTATCTTTTCTCATTTTTTTCTTTCCCTTTCCTTCCTTTCTCCCTTCGCTCTCTAGTTAAACAGAGCCAAGGACAAACTCACATGATCGTCTCAATAAAAGCAAAAGACACATTTGACAAAGCCCAAAACCCATTCATGATAAAAATCCTACAGAAAATGGGAATAGATGGTCTTTATCTCAAGCTGATAAAAGCCAGCTATGACAAAAGAACAGCCAACATCATACTAAATGGTCAAAAACTGAAAGCTTTCACTTTAAAATCAGGAATAAGACAAGGATGTCCACTATTCCAACTCTTATTTAATAATGTCTCCATTAGTCAGAACAATTAGACAAGAGAAAAAAATCAAATAAAGATAGTAAAGGAAAAGATAACAATATCATTATTAGTGAATGCATAATACTCTGTATACAAGACCTAAAAACTCCACCAAAAGTCTTCTAGATCTAATAACCAAATTTAATATCAGTTCGACACAAAGTCAACACTCAAAAATTGATAGCATTCCTGTACACAAAAAACAAACTCACTGAGAGAAATTAGGGAAAGTGCATCGTTTACAACAGCACCCCAAAAGTAAAATACTTAGGAACAATCTAGCAAAGGAAATAAAAGGCTTTCACATGGAAAAGTAGAGTACTTTGTTGGGTAGGAAGAACCAACATAGTGAATGCTTATTTTCCTAACTTGATGAAAAAAGATATTAAGTATATCTTATAACCAGAAAAATTCTATTTTACCATGAAAGGGAATTCAGGACTCTGTTATTTTAACTTTCTTTCTACAACTACAACAACAACAAAAATCTCAGTAGGAGGGCAGAAATATTCAAGCAATTGTCATATATTATGCAAATATCCCTCCATTCCCAAACGACTAAGTCCTAAAAATTTCCAACATTTTCTGATTAAGAAGAAGCAGAGCTCTGCATCCTCATTAACTATAGCAAGTTTTTGAAAATGTGACAGAGCGTACCAAATCAATTCCAATTAATTTTCTGTCTTTTTTAGGATACTGCAAATCCTTTTAGCAAATCGGTTTCATTATTACAGTGATAAACTCAACCTTGTAAAACATCAAATTTTCCCCATGGTTCCTTGTGTTTAAGACCCGTGTCAGTAGTTGCATGACACAAAATTCTCCTTAGAAACTAACTGGGCAGAGAAGCCATGCTCCACAATACTTCTAAAAGTCAGAGCGCATTCTTCCCAAATGTAATTCACAGTGTCTTTTAATACAGCCTAATTCTCACCACATCCATACCCTGAGGGCCATGTCTCAGGAGGAAAATGGTGCCAGTCATAGTAGCATACCTAAACCGCTGGCTAAAACCAGTGGATGGGGCACAAAGGTAATCACACAAAATCGCCCCGTGGCAATACTATTTTGCATGGTTGCTCATCTTTATCACTGACACATTGAACTACTTTTTATACTGAACATGTGTCCTATCTTAGGCATTTTTTTTGTCTTTTTCATTTAATTTGAGCCAAAAAGGTAGGATACAGAAGCAAATTTAGAGAAAGGGCAAGGAGTCCATTTGTAGGATACCAACAAAATATTTATGTATTAGGAGTATAAAACTCTGCAGTCTGGCTGTTAACTAGGAAAGTAGTGTGAAGGTAGGAAGTTTTATATGGAATTAAGCAAGTGAGAGCAGTGCATAAGAGAGAATGGAGTTACGCGCTGTGTGGATGAGTCTTGAGCCTTTAAGCTAATGATTTCATTTTTCATACTGCCTTGTTACATACGGTTTCCTCACACAGATAACATAAACTGCAAGTTCATTGCAATTGCTATTGCTTCACATTGAAATATGCTGTGGAAATAAAGCAAAAAGGGAAAAATAAGCAAGTGAAAATAAGTTTCAGGTGGTTTTTACTTTTTCTGATCACAGTTCTACTTCTGTTCCCCTCCTAACTACTTTTTCTTACATATTTTTCTAGGAAAAGCATTTAGCTTTTGACACATCTATAACACCCACCATCTTTCATATCCGCCACTGAAATCTTTTTCCACAAGACTGTTTCACATGTGGTTTTTTAAAGTTTTAAGCTAAAATATTGTTTAAAATGGTAATTTTCTGAAAATACATGTCCAGTGTCTTGCCTTTCATCCATCACCCTGGATCACGGCCACCTATGAACATTGTCAATTATTTGTTAAGACCTTGAGGCAAGTACACGCCGATGAATCTACAGCATGAAGACTCATCATATTACAGAAAATAACTAATGGAGTGTCTTCACATGGAAATGATTTGCTTTCAAGCTTCTTATGTTTCATGACTCTCTGCCTAAAATTGGCTCTTGGTATTAAGATAATTGGGTTTCAAAAACATTTTTCACCACTTTCCTTGAGATTCCAATTTGTAAAAAGTTTCTAAGACTGAGTTTCCACTAACATAACATTGAGAAGTCACATAAGGAATCCACAGTCTATGAAATTTGGCATCTGAGAAAAGAGTCTTCAAATATTTTAGATTTTGCCTGAAAATCGCTGTGCTAACCTGAAAAAAAGGCCTTAAACAGGCATCAATACTTTCAAGAAGCAACTGAAGAAAAAGAATCTGAGTTACCAAAAAAAGCCCAATGTAATTATTTATGTGCCAAAGAAGTATCAACACGATAGCTATGTAATGTCAAAAGAAATATCTTATTATATGAAAAATAAAATATGAATAGAGAAGAGAAAGATGGAAGAGAAAAATATGAAAATAAACAGAGTCTATAGTGGGAAAAAGAGAAGGATTGATAGAATACATGGAGCTGGGGCCATTCCAACGGTCAGCAGCTTGAGAAAGAGACCGGTCTCCCTCCGTGTTAAGCAACACCACACAAGCTCCATGCGAAGAAACCTATGTGATTCCTGGAGGCGCTGTCAGCCTTACAAACGGGAATCCTGTATTGATCTACCATTCAGAGGCCTTGAATTTTTCATTCTCTTTGCTTTTGAGTTTACAACACAAAATATAATATCTTACTGAGTAAACACTTATATTCTATTTAGTTATTTAAAAGTACAATTTGAGAGTTTTATACTTTCTTTGAGAAATGATCAAAGATACACAATTTAATTTCAAAGGAAAAGATTGATAATTTTGTGGATAAAAATTAATCCTGATCTCCTAATCTGGGTGGCCCCCAAATAGAGAAAAGATCCTGACCCAAGTAGTTAATAAAAAAAGACCAAAAAAAAAAATCCTGAATGTCTGAATAGATGAAGAAAATGTAATAATAATGTAAAATCACTCAACTTTTAAAAAAAGGAAATCCTGTCAATTGTGACAACATGGATGAACCTGGAGAACATTATGCTAAATGAAATAGCCCAGGCACAGGATGAGAAATATTTCATGATCTCACTTATCTGTGGAATCTAAGACATTAAATTCATGAAAGCAGGGAATATAATGGTAAATACCAGAAGGGCAGGATGTTGGGAAAATGAGGAAATTTTAATCAATGGATATGAATTTGCAGTTAAAAAATGAGTGAATTATATGGTGATTATAGTTAAGCAGAACATATTTTACCCTTGAAAATTCATAAGGCAACAAATTTCAATATTCTTACACACACACTCCCACTCACCCAGGTGACTGTGAGGTGACCGTGTACTGATCAGCTGAGTTATGCAGCTCACTCCATAATGTACATGTATGTCCAAATAACACAGTGCCCACCTCAAATGGATAGACTTTCTATTTGTGAATTAAATTTAATAAAACAAGACAGGAAGAGAAATGAGGAGGGAGCAGGAGGAACAAGGTAGAGAAGCAGAAAAAAACACAGAAAGTGTCCACAATGAACTTTGCAGCTGTGAAGATGCCACTGGGGAGTTTTTCAGCTGGAGGAAAACACCCACCAGCTGCCAACCCCTGCTGCCTGCAAGCTCATCCCAAGAGTAGGTCTCCTGTGATGCTCAGCTGTGCCTGTATGAGGGCTGAAAGGGCTTCTGTTTTCTACCAAACACACACACAGAAAAAAAGAGCTAGGGCAAACAGCAAAGAGACAGACAGAGGGTGATTGAGGTGGAATGCAGGCAGTGTGCGCACGGACTCTTACCACAGCTGCAGTTAAAGTCAGAAAGAAGCAGAAAATAACAGGGGCCATGGAAAGCATTTGCATTAGGTCTCACATGGCTCAGATCTGCGTATATCCCCTCGTAAACTCTGTTCCTCACTCCTCACTAAGCGCCCCAGTCCCTAGCACACAATAAAAGGAACAAGGTCCCCAAGGTACACTTAAAACCAGGGCCAAAGTTGGGCCTTGTCACTGCGCCCTGCTCCCCCAACTTCTTTCACAATGTGTCCACCTTCAGCCAGCTCTTTGCTGCTCTGAGGCTCTTGCCCAAAGAGAAGACCCAAGCTTCTCTCTCCAGGGTCCAGCAGCCCTGGATGGCTTTGCTTCTTTGCTGCAAATGCCTGCTGACACTTGGCACTGAGCTTGGGAGCTCTGATACGTGATGCCATGCGCGCTTGTGATTCCAGACAGCTGCCCTCAGGCCCCTTCCTCTGAACCAGCATCACTGGCCGCTCGTGGTAATCCTGATTATCTCTCTGTGCCAGGGATCCCTTTGACTACTGCTCTACCTGCATGAAAATGCTGTTTCCATGAAGCTCTACATTCAGTAATCTTTTACCCTACCTCCTTGAAACTAAAGCCTCCAATCCAGAAAATCCTAAAATAGTGGAGGTGGGACTCATAAATTCTATAAGACTGATGGTGAAGAAGTACATTTAAGCTATTTGTTTCAGGTTCATGTTGTTTATCTACAAAGGACAAAACTACAGGGAATCATTCAATGATGATAAATAATCCATAGCTATACGAAGATAGATGACAGATAGATGTAATTTGGGGGAATGAAGCCACTTTATAAGTTTGTCATTACCAATTGGTTTTAGCTGAGACTTTAAGTATTCATTGTGGTATAAGGCAGGTAATCAGGTGCCCCATCACACCTTCCCTTCTGTCGGTGGATCCCTTGGCATAACAGGGTGGGACTCAGAATCCACGACAGTAAATCTTGTATTCTGTAAGTGCCTGGACAATGGTACTATTCTTCACAGCATGCAGAAGTTCAAGGTCCATACCATCAATATCATGACAGCAGAACTGCCATAGCCCTGAAATGAATGAGTCTGTAGTTTGTACGTTCCTTACATACACAAATTGCTTTTAATCATTTCTCTCCTTACATAAATGAGGTTATTCTTGAAAAGAATACCTTTGTCAGATCTGTGGTCTATACAGCTACCGATCTACTGCAGTCTTTTACTCAAATCAAATAGAAATCGGAAGTAGGAAAAGTGTAGCTCTGTTCGTGTTGAGAGCCCTGAGCTTTCAGTGGCAGTGATCAGTGTTCCTAACCCTCTGCAACTCCTCTGGAAACCACATCCAGATCTCTGCAGCCCCCAAGAACTCTTCTCACTGGAAATTGTAGTTCCCTTACTCTGAATTAGTTAATAATAAAATCTGATTAATCTGTTATTTGTAGTAAACATTCTAATGGAAATACAAAAACAAATATATATTTTATGATGGTATCCAACAACAATAACGAAATGCCCAGAATACATATATTATTAAAGCAATGTGGGATCATTTTAGCAAGGAAAGATTTAAGTTACCAAGGAATTAAACATACAAACCTTTATGCACCAAGTAGCATATTAATGAAATACATGCAAAACTACTTTAAAATATCAGGAGAATTTGATAAAGCTATTACCACTAGTAAGTTTTAACATTTTTATCTTAGAAATGCAAAACAAAATGTTCAAAAAATAGACAAAAATGCAGTTGATTGTAATAACTCTGTTAACAGGAAACTATAAAAACAGTTTACAAGATTTGGTTCAATAATACTAGCTTCAGAGATTTTATTTAAAGAAAAATCAGTATTATGATAAAAAATTTTTATAAGATACATTTATTGTTATTCATTAAAGTAAAAATTACAGAAGAGTCACTCTCATTAACCAGTCTGAAAATGACTCACTCCTCGAATTAGTCTCACCTTTTAGTGCTCATAAATATCTGCTTTGGATGATGCTCTGGAGTAAACATCACCAACAGACAACTCCAAAGAATGTCTGGCTTGGCTGAACTACCATGTCCAAGTTCACTTGGTTTGCTCCATAGCGTACTGTCCGACAGATATAAACCTGGCCAGATTCATTGATATTACCTTTAATTTGGGTTTTTTTAATATGCAAAAAATTTTATGCTTTGAGTGCTACTTTTGAAACTAAGGAAAATTTTTCGAATAAAAATAAAAAGCAATATACATCAATGTTTATGAAGAAATAAGCTCCATTCTCAGTAATTTCTTTCCAAGAATAGAGAGTTTTCAAATACACTAATAGGAACACAGGATGTGGAGATGAGAATTATTTTATTCCAGTTTGGCAATTTCTATAGTAGTATGAATTGTTAACCTTTGGAAAATGTATATTATGATTTGCAACATGGTCCCAACTGGCTGGATGACTTAGGGTCACAGTGTTACTGAAAATTCTCTTTTATCATAGACACATTTTGTCTTTGCCAACATTGATTTTGTTATAAGAAGAGAAATCTGAAAAAAAAAGATCAGTTCCTCTGAGTAACACATTGATAGTTCAGTTTGAAAATTATCCTAAATCCATGTGTCCATTATATCGAATAATACTGCAGATAATTTAACTGAATTTATCATTTTACATTGTACTCCAGGAATCTGAGCAACATCTTACATCCACTATCTCTAAATATGTAATAAAGTAAAATTTAGCATTTGATGAAAAAAATAATATGAAAACTGTGTAGATCATTCAGCTGGAAAAATGCAAAACTCAGATTTATTTTTAGACAGTTGATCTCCTCTCTAGATTTCAATTGTATTATAAAAATATTTTTAAAACTGACAAAAGAGCAGGATTTTTAGGGGCTGGGGATTTAGCTCAGCCGCATAAGCACCTGCCTTGCAAGCAGGCGGTCGTGAGTTCAATCCAACTCAAATAATGAAACCAATTTCTGAGTTCTGAGTCCGGCTTTAATGTTTTTTCTTTGTTCTGTTTTTTTTAGTTAAAAATGTAGCAGCAATCCACAACTGAACAATGTCACACCTTTCATTTAAGTAATTGCATTGTTTTAGAGTAAGTTGCCGTAGAACTGCCAATTCCAGCCCTCTGATGGGAACAGCTAACAGTCTTCGGTTCTAAGTTATGCCTGACTGCTTTTTCTTTCCACAGTTAATATTGAGCAAACTGTGCTTGAAGAGGTGGTAGAGATAAAAGAAATAATATGGCAAATTCAGCTGAGTATGAAGGAATCATAAAACGATTTAATTAGCCATTCATAAGCCAGTGGATATGAGGAGATTAAGAAGCTTCTGAGAGAAACCATAACAAACTGGCAGGAAAAAATCAGGAGGTCACAAGTGACAATTGGTGGCCACATACCAGTAGAGTTAACTATTTTACTAAGACACAGAATGAAAAAGAAGACTAACAAAATTTAAGCTAGAGACAAACATAAATAGAAATTAAGACCAATCCAAGATCTATTCTAAAATAAAAATATTCTGTATGCCCAGAGGATTATTTCTACCAAAGCTCTAGAAACAAATAATCCTGATGTTAATAGGTTCCAAAATATAGACCATGATATAGATCTTGAATGCATTTGAAACCTCAATATTACCATCTGAGAAGGTCAAGAAAACACTTCTAGGTCACTGTTACCCATAAATACGGATTCAGAGAATCCTAAGTAAAATAATGATGAATTTAGATATAAACATTTATAGTGATTAAAGATGAAACATGTCTATTTACTTTTACCCCTTTTTATCCTTCTGCAGTTACAGGTTACAAACAGTTCAGCACCAATCAGAAGGAGCCAAAGCAAAACTCTCACTGCTTTCCCTGAAATGGGAAATCATCCTTAGGTTACTTAAAACTCAGTCGGTGGGATTAATGGATCGTAAATTCCTGTCACTTGGAGTTTCAGAAAGAAATGTATTCAGGATATGGCTATAGAGACAGGAACAGCGACCGAGGTTCTCAGTTTAAAAGTATATGAAGATTCAAAGAGAGATACAGTAATAGGAAGACACTAGACCCGAAAGAATCATGGTTCGGACACAGACGAGCCATAAACTGTGGAGACAGCTTGTGACAGTAAGGTGCTTCTTTACCCTGGGTTCTGGCTGGAGGAGAAGCCACGAGCCCTCCATGTGGTCAGATGACTGTTAGGATGAAGGATCCAAGACAAAACTAACACCTATAAAATAAAAGAAGTAACATTAGAATTTGTTGACTTGGGTTATGCCTACAGCATTAGTAATACATATGAGCCTATATATTATTAAACTAGCCTAATTGCTATTCTAGGACCAAAACTTATAAATCATTCAATAAAATGTCTCATATTAGTATTTCAAGGGGTATAATATAATGATCATCCAAAAAACATGACAGAAGCTGTAAGTGGTCTTTCATTTATTGCTAAATATAAAATCCTTGAATATTGAATCCTTTAATATTGCTAACAATGGCAAGTTATTCTCTTATTATGATCAAAAACATTAGCTACAATCATTTAATAAGAGAAAAATAAAACCGTTTTCATCATAAAAATATGACATTCACTATTGTTGATTTGTTCCTGAAAATTTTAACCGATGCAATGCAACAAGAATAAATAAGAAGTACACAAGATGAAAAATAAGATCCACAGTTATTATTTGTGGGTGATGCACAGCACTTAGAAAATTTTTCAGAGATTAAGTTTGATAACCATTCACATTAATTAAATTACATAAGTGGTCAAACATACTTTGGAAAAATTTATTTTTGATAAAAACTTGTACATCATATAGGGTTTGAAAGGTAATGATATATATCACCTTTGACAATACCATGTTAAAGATGAGAAAGAGAGATTCAGTTTTACTAAGGGATCCAACCAGAGGTCTGAAATGGCCCCAAATATCTGTATTTGTTAATCCACCTGATGTCAAGTTTATGAAAAACAAATAAATAAATAAAAGTGGAAAAATGAGTTTGGTCACAATTTAGCCAGTTGGGAGGGCAGGTAACTCAGATCCCTTCAAATGTGCGGGAGTACTTTGGTTTCTAGGAATGGGTGGAATAAAGGCCAAGGAGGGTGCATGTGGAGATCTAGCCAGGCTGCGTCTACCAACAGACTGAGAAAAATGTTGGAAGTCTGGTTCTGTTGGACTTCCTTAAAACCAGGGTGGGATGACAATTTTTATCACAACATGAGGACGTTGGAGAAATAGCTTATCTTCAAAACCCCTGAGGATCCGTTTCAGCTCTCAATTTCACAATGAAATTAAATGATTTTTTTAAAATACAACCAGCAAGTGGATGAATCAGGGATAGAGCCCAAGGAGACAGACTTTAGAGGCCACACATTTGTGCACCATGCCACACTGACAAGTTTAAAAGTTGATAATCATCATCTAAATGCATAGCACACAGGAAAAAATTAACATGCAACTGGCAGATTGCACAAAAAAGTAAAATTCTTTTTAAAAAAACCCGTTCTTAAACATTGTAGGACAGTCTTGGGCCAAGGATTTAGCTCAGTAGTGTAAGCACCTCCTTGGCAAGTACAAGGTCGTGAGTTCAATCTCAGGTACAAGAAAAATTTGCAAGAATGTCTTTCATAAACTTAGGATTTTTCAGAAATATCATATCATGTAAAGTATAGTAACTAGGTGAGTAAATTTTTCCCCAGAAATGAGGGCTTATCACTTTCAAAACTTAATCTTGGTTAGAAAAAGACAAGATTTAAAAATTTGACACAGTTAACTTTTTATACCTTGGAGGATTATATAGTATACAGAGAAGTCCTTCTTCCCAATTAATTTATTTGCAATCAAAATACAAGTAATCTGTTAAGGTTAAAAGGAAGAAGTTGCCAAAAACTCAAAATTTTACACAGAAAAACAGCTGTTCAATAAGAGGTCAGTAAATCTTGAAAAATGAAATGGAGTTTGCCCTTTCAATCACGCACACATAATATAAAGCAATTACACGCTGAGGGACTCTTTTCCAATATGCTTGACACGAGAAATATTCAGAACTTCATATGCTTTGAGTTGGAAACCTTTGTGTTTATACTTAAATATACTAAGGTATGGGACTCAAGTCAAATAAAGAAATTAATTTGTGTTCATATACATCTCATACACAAAGCCTAAAGATAATTTAAGCAATATTTGTAACAATTTAAACATGAAACAAAGAGAATTTTGCACCTGGGGCATCATAGCAGTGCTTCAAGCATTCAAATTCTGGAGCATTCTTATTTTGGATTTTCAGATTAAGCATGCTCAGCCATTGTAACTATTGACACTTTTGTGTGATTATAAAAATTCTACAGATATAATCATGTATGCACACACACCCCACATGTACATTATATATTTGATAATCTAATATGTTCCAAATAAATGGAGAAATCATAAGTTAGTGAATAAATGGGAGTTAGAAAATTGGAAATCATTGTGGAGCAGTAATTTAAACCAAACACTTATACTAAAATTTAATTATAGAGTGTTAATGATTTATTTAAATGCTTTAATGATTTAAATTTTAAGACACTGTAAGTGCTTTAGAAGAAATGCTTGTTTTCAATAACCAAGAGATAGATTCATGAAAAATACAGCAGTAAAATCAACAATTAAAAAGTAAGTCAGTGATAAATTTGTTCACGTAAAATGTTAAATTTGCCTAATTAGAGATGTAGAAGAAAAATAAAGCTAGCTATACTGGCAAATATCCAGAACAAAGTTTTTTACGTATCTGTTCTACCCATAGGAACAACTGGTCCATAGCTCACTGGTAGAGCATTTGCCTGGCATGCTTACAGCCCAGGGTCCATCCTCGGAGTGACAAAGAAAAAATTAGGGAGCCAAAGATACCAGGAATTGATAGTAACTCATTCTGAGAACAGTCTGAGAAAATGCGTACTGTTGATATTTGTTTCTACGAATAAGCAAGACACACTTTTAAGAAGAAAGTAAAAGCTTGGAAATAGTTTTCACACCATATCCCACTACTAATTTATTTCATGTCACTGACACGAATGCATGCATGTGTGCATTCATTTATTCAGAAACATTTCATTAGCTCCTCCTATGCTGCCTCTGGAACCACGGTATTCAACGAGGCAAATGTTCTGCCCATTCATGTCTTCCACCTTAGTGGAAGACACGCGCCAAATCCCTTGGCTCTGTGTTTCTATGAAAACATGTCAGGCCCAGTTGTTTATCTGCTGTCTGTGGCTACTCTCCGGCTAAGCCAGCAGAATGGCGTATTTGCACTCTGGCGTATGGCTCACAACATCTCAAATACCTGAATGCTTCCAGAAAACTCTTACAAATGTAAAACTGAATGATTAAAAACAGAAATCAGAAAAATATATGGGGAGAATGTTATACTTTTAAAAGGCAAAATTAAGAAAAAGTTAACAATACATATGATAGAGCAACATGTTTTAAAAGTGGCAGTCCTAGGGCTGGGGCTGGGCGGTGGTTCAGTGGTAGAATGCTTCCCTAGCAGGTCCCAGGTCTTGGATTACACACAGCATTATTAAACATGAGAAATCAGGGATGATGCAATGTAGGAAAGAAACTTTCATGGTCTTTATATCATATTAATAGCTCTTATTTTAGTTCCTACATTGGTTTGTGAACTCAGTATTTTTGCTTATGTTTCATAGTTATCACCCCATAAATATATTTAGAACAAGTATATATATTGTACTTTCTGTGAACCAAATACTACGTAAGAAAAATCTTTAAAATGGAAACTAAAATAAAAAATGAAAAGAATTAGTCACTAAGATACTGGTTAATCAGTCTGTTCGGGAGCTAGACAGCACTGGGTGACTCAGAGTTATTCGGGGCCTTAAATTGTGTGATCCAGAAACACCAGAAGAGAGACAGCTTTGCTTTGATGCACCCAGTGTTTTCCAGAGAATTCTAAACTCTTTAAGGGCATTAGTGAGTAAACTTTAGCCTGCTTAGGTTCTGTCAGAAGAAATTGGTTTTTAATGTAACACTACATTTAATCCTTTCTATTTTTGTCTTTATCTCAATATTCTCTGTCACCTCAGATGATTGCTTTATTCCTTTGTTATAATTTTAACAGGTTCTCTGCAGAAAGAAAACAATTGCATGTAATTTATTATGTTTAATGAAAGTCTGTTGCGTTTGACTTATTCACTATCGCTAACATCTTCTGCCTTCCCATAATGAAAGATGGATTTGTTGTTTCATTCTTCTTAAAAATGTTTGATGAGAATATTATTTTTACTAACACTACTTTCTGCTTTTCTAAATTTAAATAGTAGCCATATTGTCTTTCCTCAGTCATGATACTGACAATCTCTGTGTAAGCTCCTAGGTTAATCTTTTTTTATTCTTTTTTCTTTTTTCTCTTTTTATCAGTAACGGGGATCGAACTCACGACCACCTGCTTGCAAGGCAGGTGCTTATGCTGCTGAGCTAAATCCCAGCCCCAGATTAATCTTTTGTTTATCTTTCTTATGATGTTCTTACATCGGGTTTCATTTTAGATCTGAAGTTTTAGAATTTTTGGTTTTTAAATAAACTATTTCCCTTCTTGACAAAAGAAGAATGTCTCTTATCAGATACTCTAGATTTCCTAGCATTCCAGTTAATCTAACTTTTTCCTTGAATATCTGTCATGCAGTGTCTTTTAATTTTTCACATCCAAACTCCACCAGCTGCCTTCCAGGTATGACCTTTAAAACTTTTCTTCTGAAAATCACTGTCTTCTTTAAATTCTAAGACATTGTTCCCTATTACTTTCTGGATAATATCCTTTCCTCATTTTCTATGTGCCCCTGCTCTAAAATGGGCAACTGTCTTATACTGTACCTCCTGGTTTGATCATTTTCACTTTCCAATTATTTTTGCATATATATATATGCAAAAATATATATATATATATTGATCTACATTCTGGTAATTTTTGTCAAATTATTTTTAAAGAACTTCTTTTTTTTATTTTTTAAATTTTATTTTAATCATTGAATGTTCTCTCAAGCTAAGCATTTAAGCATTGTTTTAATCCATTATTTTTCTTTTTTTAAAAAAAGCTCCATAAACTTTTCCCAATAGTCTAACTAAATTTTAACTCTCTTTACTGAGCAAACCATATTGGCTCCACCATTAGTCTATGTTGTTGTTTATTTTGTTTTAATGTTTGTGCAGTGATCAGTCATGACTTTTTTCTCCATAACATTGTGACCCTTGCCATGTGTGGAATGAAATAGGATGCTGCTGTAGATTTTCCTTACTACTTTGTAGTAAAGTCTGTCTTCTTCCTGTAACCATCTTCTTAATGTGAGTATTCTAGAATTCTAAGTATTATTGGATGGCTTCTTCCAGGCTTTATTTTGTTTTATTTTATTTTAAAGAGAAAAATCAAGAAGCAAATAAACAATTAAAAGATAACAACAAAACCAAACTGACAACAATAATAAGAAAAAAATGTCAACATTGGATTTCAAAATAAGATGATAGGAATTTAACAATGGTTGTTATACTGTATATTGTCATCCTCAAAGAAAATTTAAAGACCCAATCCAAAAATGAACATTTGAGATGAATGCACAATTCTCAGGTGAAGAAATATAAGTGGCAAATAAATATATGAAAAATTTGCAACATCATTGGTCATTCAAGAAATGCAAATTAAAACTATGTTGAGATACCAACTCACTCCTGAAAGAATGGCTAACATCATGAATTTAACAAATAACAAATGCTGGCAGGTCTGTGGGGAAAAGGGAACCCTACTGCATTGTTGGTGGGAGTGTAGACTGGTACAACCACTGTGGAAATCATTATGGAGATCCTCAAAAAACTAGGATTAGAGGTTCCATTCAACCCAGCTATTCCTCTTTTAGATACTTCCCCAGAACAATTTAAAACATCATACCAGAGCAACATATGTGCACCCATATTTATAGAAGCACAATTTGTAATAGATAAATCTTAGAAAGAACCCAAATGTCCATCCACAGAGGAATGGATAAGAAAGGTGTGATATTTTGATATAATGAAATACTACTCAGCCATAAAGAACAATGAACTCGAGGCTTTTGTAGGTCAATGGATACAACTAGAACCCATACTCATAAATGAAATAAATCAAACTTGCCTGTGTAAACAACATATTGTCTCGCTAGTATAAAAGACAAGATGAGTAAATAAGATCCAAAAGTTACAATAGATACAGTAAAAGGGAAGGAAACTGCTCAAACGGAAATTTTATTGCCTGAGCAATCTTACATGCCTGTATCTGGTAGTAGGCAATAGTTTAAAACACAGGCAGTGGAGTAAGGATTACCTGTGATTTGGCTTGCATTCTCTCAAATACCAGAACGAGTTTTACTCTAAATACAATAATCATATGCAGCCAACCACCCACAGCCCAGGATTCAACCACTCAGATGTTGAAAATACTAGTAAAAAATTGTGTATATATTGAACATGTGCAGACTTTTTTGTCATTGTTCCCCACAAGCTACAAAATAATCACAATCTTTACATTGTTTTATGATTACATGCAACCTAATGGTTTAGGGCAGATGGGACGGTGGGAGTAGGTTATCTGAAAACACTGCACCACTCTGACTGAGGGACTTGAGCATCTGCAGGCTACAGTGCCTACCGGGTCTCGGGAACCTGCCCCTTGTAGATGCCAAGAAGCAATCATGTGTTTATTTCTTCATTGACCAGCCTTAAAAAGCAGTTTTTATCTTCTAACCAAAAGGGTGAAACATGATCATCTTTCACTTGTTGTCTGTTTGTGTGCAAGTGATGTTCCTGGTCTGTAAGCTGGCTCCTGGCTTTCTGCTCTCCCTGTCCTTCACCTCTGCTCTTCCATCTCTCAGTGCCAATAACAGGGTCCAACTTCCCTTCCACGCCCTCTCCTCACTTGTGTGTGAAATCTTCCCTCCACTAAGTAAACCTGCTCTATGGAACTAGTTGAGCTTAAACCAATATAACAAACTAATTTATCCCAAAAGATATTTTTGAATCACTTTTCCTAAAAATTTAATGTTGAAAATTAAATAACTTTTAAAGACCAAGATGTAACATGTAGTTCCATCGAAGGTGTAACAGCAAATGAGACTGGACTTGTTGATTTTAAAATCTGATCAAGGTTGCCTGAAAAAGAGAAATCTGGGCTGAATATAAGTGGGTAAAATATTCAGTGTGTGTTGAAGATACTGAGAGTATTAAAATAAATATACAAACTGTGAACAATAAGGAAATTCTTATTTTTAACTTAAAAGAATTTCTGATGCTAGAATAGTTAGATTTAGTTAACTGAACAGTTTAATGAAGCAAATGTACAAAGACAATGTAGAATAAAGATACAGTGAACTATTCAGCCACAAAATGAATATAATTACATCATTTCTAGCATTATTGATAGCTCTTGAGACCATAATGTTAAGTAAAATTAGTCAGACAAAAAATACTGCATGATTTCTCTTATTGAGAAACCCAGAATATAAAGAAAATAAAAGAATTTAGCAGCAGACAGGAAAGCCACATTTTGGAGATGCGGAAGGTAGATCAACAGAAGTGGAAGAGAGAAGGTGGGCAGAGGAATACAGGAATGAAAGAATAGCTTAGTGATGTCTTCAAGGATCATATTCTTCAAATTTCTTGTCTCTGCCAAACCCAGGCCACCTTCCTTCATGATCAAGAGTTACCACATGAATCTGTCTGTTCCGTGTGACACTCTAATATTCAAAGAGATTTTGGTTTATGTTTCTGGACGCTGTAAAGTCCAAAGAGAATGGTGCCGTTGCCTGGCTGTATCACAACATGGCAGAAAAGCAGAAAAGAAAGCAGCAGCCTGCAGGAGAGGAGGTGGGCCATGTGGAGAAAAGAGGGAAGCGAAAGACCTCAGAGGAGGTAACAGACTCCGGTAACAATCAGCTCTCCCAGGTCTTCCTAAAGAAGCCAGAATGCACTCTCTGGAGAAAATCTTTAATCCTCCTTAAAGACCTCTTCACCTCCCACTGAATCCCACCTCTTAAAGGTCCCAGCCTTCTCAAAATTACTCCACTGGAGTCCAAGCTTCTACCACATAAACCTTTGGGGGACACAATCAAATCATTGTTCTCCAGCCACTGTCGAGAAGCACCATCAGAGAACCCAAGTGACACACACAAGCCTAGATATGGATGTGAGAAGACAGGAGGAACTTTACACCAGATAGTTGATCAGAATAAAAGACAGACATTTCAGTAAACTTATTCATCAGTTTGCAATCAAGATTTTTTCCTTCGGCTATAAAATAAATTTTTTCGACTCCTCATGCCTGTACATCTTTATGTACCCCAGTATGTCTTCTTATTCTACAAAGACTGTGGGAAGCCCAAGCCGCAGGTCTTCTGACATTTTATGAGCTCAGTATACCAGATGGTAACATCTGAAGCCCCTTTTCCAAGGCAGGGTTGAAGGTACTCACTAGCAACCAAAGCCTGGTACAGCTTGATAAGGGTTGCCAAGGAAACAGGTGGCTGGTTCAGTGACAGGTGATAACCATCCTCTTAACTGCTTCAAGGAGGGAGGAAAAGAAAGGTGCATTAAAGGAGCTGTGGTGAGTAGTGCATTGGGAAGTTTTCCCTCGTGCCTGCATGTCCCGCTCCTCACTGAGCACTCAGTGGAGTGACGGCGGTACAGCATGCATAGGCTGAGAGAGCTGATGGACACTGCACAATGGCCTCTCACCAGGATAATTTATGTTCTGTGTATGTGGGCCAGTGCACAGTGCAAGAAAAATCATATGCATTATGAAAAATGAAGTGAGTTCTGCAGGGTCTCATTTAATTAATTTCTCTACAGAACCCATCCTGTGCCAACTGACACTGCAAGTGAAATGCAAGACTCTCCCCACCCACACATAGGCGAAGCTGGATGTGAGCGAGGGCTCTCAGGTTCTCACCGATTTCATTCTTTGCGATGTGAGAAATTTCATTTTTATATTCTCCTTTCTTTCCATGGCTTGTTAATTGTAATTTTTAACTTCTTAATTACCCAGTTTTAAGTCTGGATTTAAAACTGGGTAATTAAGATAAAAATCCTTCAAGCTGAATAATCTGTCAATACTGAAATAAGCCAAAAAGATAACTTTAAGAATCTTTGCATAATCATTTGAGATTCTTTTTAGAGGATTGAAATATTTGCACAATAATATTTTAGATTTATCTAGATTTTATTATTGTTTTATTATTCTTTCAATGGTGAAAGACAAAATGGACAAGTCTTATGATCCTGTCCATTATTTTAATAGACTTGGTACATTTTACATTTATATCTAGGGTCTAAAGCCCTGAAATGCTTTTGGTCTCCTGATGGGGTGCCCAACCACCTAACACACTGGATAACCCTGTATTCTTGGTGCTTTCCTAGTGCAAAGCATTTTCTCAGTTTTCCTAAATTCTTTGGAAGAGTCTAGACTGATTTCTCCAGAATGACTCTCTTGACAAATGCTGTTTGCCTTAAGAATCTTCCTGCTAGTAACCAGTGAGTGTAGTAGCTACCAAGACAAAGGCTTAGCCACCTTTGTGTTTGTTTTGTTTTTGTTTTTGTTTTTGTACCCTGGATAGAACTCAGGACCTCATGTTTGTCAGGCAGGTGCTTACACCACTGAGCTAAATCCCCCACCTACCTTACCCACACTTTAAGAAAGGAATTTGTAATCACAAAATTATAAAAGCTTTTAAATCATTTTGCTTTTGAAAAATATGATAGTGAATATAATTTTTTAATGATTTCTCCTGGTACCAAATTTCTAAAGGACAAAACCAAATTTCTTAAAAAGAAACTATCACATATAAATTGGTATGATCCTTTAAAGAAGGAAATACATACAATTTTTATAATGTCACAAAACCAAAGTAGCAGAAAATAGTTGAGAAGAAGGAAATAATGTCCACCTTTTTGTATACAGGAAAGCAATTATTCTTTTTCTCATTAACATAAGGAGGAAAAAAACATATCATGGCATAACAAATTATATCACAACTAATTTTGAACTTTATTTAGATGCTAATCTTATTAAACCTTTACAAATCTTGTATTTTTGGTCAATGTGTTTAAGTATGTGCATATCTGTGTTTATATTTCCCTTTGTTTAATATTAAATATGATTATCTTCATGTTTACTGTCTAGATAAATAAAATCTTAAGGTTCACAAAGTTAAAGATTTTATTTTGTTGATTCTCTAATATTACTAAGATTAATTTATCAAATTAATTTAATGCACATATAAACAATGAAAATGTTATCTAAGGTACTTTGATCCTTTATTATAGAAATAAAATGATTACTATCCTGCCAAAATATCTTTAATTAGATATTACTCAATTTCAATGCCCTGATAGAATGGTTACAATGCCACTGAAAGGGAATTCTTGAAAGTGTTAGAAAATAACAAAAGTTTATATTTCATCAATCAATTGTATGATGAATGATAAATGACAAATAAGTTTCAAACAGTTAAAGATTAATACAGAATGTAGACATGAAATGACCTGTCAGCCTGTGACCTGCACCAGGGCTAAGTATGTATGCTAAATCCTAAACTCAATTCTTTAGAATGAGATTTTATTTGGAGATGGGACCTTCTAGGAGTTAACTGAAATGAAATGTGATCATATGTTTGGGCTCTAATGCAATGAGCAATAAATTTTTTAAAGTCCTGATTGCCTTTAAGAATCTGAAATATGAATGCTAAAAGTTGCTTGTACCGAGGGCTCACATGGAATCAAGGAACACCTTACTGAAAACTGTGAAAAGCGTGATCCTTGGGTGAAGAATTTGATAAACTGCACTCTAGTGTTTTGTGAAAAATGGAACTCGCAAGTGAAGATATGTAGCCAAGCAGAATTCTAAACAGTGTTAAAGGCACAGCCTAGCTTCTACTTGCTACTTAGAGTGAAATATGAATAGAGAATGATAAATTTAACAATTGATAAAAACTAAAACAGAAGCTGGAGATTTGAAAAATCATCAGGCTTTCCATATTGCAAAAGATGAAAAAGCACATTCTAGAGAAAAACTCAAGGGTGTTGCTGCACGGCCATTGGATACAAGAGTATAGGTATGAAATTTGTAGATATAATCACCCACACCTGCAGAAACTAGGAATACAGATGGGATCGTATTGACAAAAAATGCCAACTTGGCTTTAAGGTGACAGAAACCAGATAAAATGAAAGAAGTCTGACTTCTTGCATGCTACTGAATTGGGCAATATAGATATTTGGTTGTGCACATGTGTTACCTTTCAAGAAAAGGAAAGAATAATTTCTTTCCTTTGGGACAGGAATGTTAATTTTATTACTGTTATATAATATCACTTTGGAAGCACATACATTAGCTGGCTGCAAATGATGTGTTGCACTTCAGAATGAATTATATTTCCACCATCATCCACACTTATATTTGGATGAGATTTTGGATTTAGTATTGACATTGGGATATTAATATTTTAGACTGTTGGAATGGAGCAGACACACTCTGCATATAAGGACATGAATGGGAGGATGGCTGGGTAACAAACAGCACTGTGACCCCCTGAAATTCATATAGTGAAGTCTTAACTCCCAGCATTTCAGAACTGAATGTGTCTGGAAAGAGGGGATTTAAAATGGTAGTTAAATTAAAATGAGTTCATACACATGGGCTGCGCTTCAGCATTATTGATGTCTTTGTAAAGACACACACAGAGGGAGACCATGTGAGGGCACTGAGAGAGAAGCTGGCTGCTTACAAACCAAGGAAAGGGAAAGAATTCTTCTGACCCCTTGGTCTTGGACTTGGGGCAGTGAAGACTGTGAGAAAACTAACTTTCGTTATTTGTGCTATGTTCGACCACATGAATTGATCAATCATATAAAATATTAATTCTTATTTATCTTTACTATCTTATATTTTCTTCATGAATCATTTTGTTTTACATCCAGAGAATTCTGGTATCATTCTCTTGCAAATTAGTATTGTTGGTTTTAGCTATCATAGTTCCAATTTGTGAAAGCTGCTTCTTGTCACTGGCATTTTATAATAAGCAATTCCTACATCAGAGATATAATTCAATGAGTTATGTCTTATTTACAGTTAATGTACACAATAACATTCGTAAAGTATGCAATTTATAAGTTTTGACAAATGCATACAATCTTGTCCTCCACATCACTGGCACACTACCAAATATCTCCATAGTCCCTGAAAATCTTTTTGCCCCTTGACAGCAAACCCACCATTTACCTTAAGTAATCAATGTCCTGATTGTTTATGACAGATTATTTTAGCCTGTACTATGGTTGCATTTAAATATATACTCTTTTGTGTATGATTTCTCTGGCTTAGTACAGCATCTGTGATATTCGTTCAGGTTGGTTCATGTATAATATACTGTTCCTTTTCATTACTGACTAGTGTTTGTTATGTATGTGTACTCCACAGTTTACTAATTTTTCTGTGGATTGGCATTTGGGTTTTTTCAGCACCTGGCTATAAAAAAGAGACAGTATGACCATTCTTGCATAGGTTTTATATGGCTGTATGTTTTCCTTTGTCCTAGCAATGGAATTGTTTAGATTTATGATAATTTTATTGTGAGATCTATCTTCTACCTTAAATTAACTTTTGGTATATAATTAAAGATCAAATTCATTTTTCTTGTACACATGTTCAGTTTTCCATATTTCTTTTATTCTTTCTAGTGACTGGGCTGTTTATTACTGGCTACACCTGCAATACAACATAAAGTATTTGTTTCCTTTTCTGTTTTTGTGATGGAAAAGCATTAGATTTTCGCAATCAAAAATGATCCCAACTATGCATTTTTGCAGCTATACTTTACAAAACTGTAGAATTTCCTTTGTTCTCCGAATTGTTGAATGATTCTACCAAGTAGATGCTGTGCTAAGTTTGTTAAATTTTCCTGGATGTAATAAAATTTACTGTGTACATTTTCTCCATTATTTCTTCAATATGTCATTATTCCAATAATAAAAAACATACTATGACTATCATAGGTACTTGCTCATTGCTGGAACAAGATACCCAACATCCACAACTTAAAGGAGGAAGGTCTGTTCTGACTCTGTTTGTAGGGGTTTTGGTCCGTAGCTGGCTGACTCCAATGCAGAGTAGCATGGCAGAAGAGGAAAGTCTGTGGTGTGGCAGACAGGAAGGGACAGTGCTCAGAGCAGAATGACTATCGATATACCCAGTGACCCAACTTCTCCCGCTGGGCTTCACCTCCCAACATCACTCTTGGCTGTAGATCCACCAGTGGACTAGTCTATTTGGTGTATCATACACCCACAGTCCAGTCACCTCTCAAAAGTCCATGAGCACATGACACGTTGCGGGGGGACAGCTAAATATACACTGTAACAATCACTAAATGTTCTTTTTAGCTAAAAAACTTAGCAATATCTTTATATGGCTTTCTTGGGACTACAATATGCTTTTTTTTTAACTTACCGTTTCCTTAGATTTAACGGTTACCACTCCAAAGAATCCAGTCACAAAAGACCAGATATCATACAGTTTTATTACTGTCCAGAATAAAGAAATATAAAGCATAATAGTAACTGCGTAAGGTCTTTTATTTTGTGCAAAAAGAGGCTGTTGGAATACAAACTGCATCTAATTTAAGCTCTGATAGTATCACTATCTTAACAATATTAAGTCTTTCCACCATGACTGGGAATATTCTCATTTACCTTGATCTTATTTATTTATCTATAGATTTTAGTGTAAAAGGTTTTCATTCCTAGGAAGTTTAATACTTAGATGCTATTGTAAATGTAATTATTCTATTTCTTCCTCTTTCTTAAAAAACTCTCCCTCTTCCTCTGTTTGCTTTCTGTGCTGTTATTTTTAGGTGTCCACACACTGATTTGTAAAAGTTGATCCACCTGCCTAGATGAACTCCCTGAATTCATTACTCTGCTTTTTGTAGAGGAGTTTTGACTCAGTATCATAGTGATATTTGTCTGTAATTTTGTTTTTTAATGTCTTTATTTGGTTTGGTAAACACCTTTATAAACTAAATTAGAAATTCTTTTCTTTTTTGGGGGGAGATAATAAATTCTCAGGATATTGTTAAAAAGTCACCACTGACACCATCTTATCCTGGAAGTCTGTTAGGATGACTTTGATTACTAATTCAATCTTACTACTCAGTATAGTTCTGTTGAGTTTTTTTGTTTTTTTTTTCCCTTGAGTTTAGATAATTTGCAAAGTTCTAGGAACTTTTTCATTTTATCGAGGCTATATAATTTTTTGACACACAGTTATTTGTAATATTATAATCCTTTTAATTTCTGTAAGAAATTAAATCAGAGTACAGAAGCAGTGTTTTATAATTCTGGATTTTGTTCACATAGACTCTTCTTCATTGAATAACTGATCATCAATTTTATTGATATTTTCAAAACACCACACTGTAAGCTGTTGAAATTCTTATTTATTTATACATTAATCTTTATGATTACTTTCTTTCTGATAACTTTGGGTTCAATTCATTCTTCTTTTCCTATATTCTCAGCATATAAATTTAGACTATGGGACTGGGTGTAGAGAAAATGACGGACACATCAGCGAGCAAACCCAGTCTGGGAACCCGTGCCATGCACAGATGCCCATGAGACTGGAACAGCCAGAGCCCAGGCCCTTCCAGCACACGGGCTAGTGAACAAGAAGTACCATCTCACAGCCCCATCCTGTAATTGACCAGTTTATCCAGAAAAACACAGGCTGTGATTTTAGCTATGAATATAGCAATTGGATGCCTGTGGTGCTTTAGTGTTTCACTGGCATTGCAGGTCTAGGGCCAGTGATCTGTTCATGGATTCAGAGAATAATAGTACACAGTGTGACATCAAGGGTGGATCTCTTTTCTGAGGGTTGTAGCCATTGTTTATTCCTTACGGTCTTGTTTTGGAAGTCTTGTATTGCTTCCATTGTTTTGTTGGGTTGAGTTTTATTCTCTTTTCTTTGGTTTGATTGCATCAAATCTGATGGCAAGAGCAGCTATTTCAAAGATAGCAAAGCATATGATGGTAGCAATTTTGGATTTACTATCGGCTTGTTTTGAAGTTCTTTAATGCACTCATTGTCTGGTTTTTTATTGTTTCTATTCTACTCTGTTTGATTTTTACTATGTCTGAAGTTATCTACAGCTAGTTTGAAGACATCAAAAGGCATTATGATAACTATTACTGATCTTGTAATGTTTTGAGTCCTATATCTCTTACACTGTTTTTTTATTGGTTTTATTCTGTTTTGTCTTCTTTAAAAAAAATAAAAATTTAGGTTATCGATTTGAACACTTTCTTTTTCAAGGTAGAATTTATAACTACCAGTTGACCTCTGAAGATGACTTTCACTGAATCCCATAGGTTATTGTGTGCTGTGATTTGATTTTATTTTCTAAATTGCATTATTATTTCTTCTTTGATTAACTGATTAAGAATATGTTGATGGATTCTGCCTCGAGAGCCAAAAGTGTGTGAGGTGATTTCCAGTGCACTGAGAAGCTTTGGAACATTTCTGTGAGCCAATAAGGCCTCACCCAGCATCCCAAACCACCAGAGGAAACACCAGAGGTCCCTGCAGGCCTATCTGAGCCACACTCAGTGATGCTCAAGCAGCCCACAGCTGTCTGCATTCTACCTCGCAAGCTGAAAGTGCATGAGGTGATTTCCAGCTCATGGGGAAGCTTTGGTGCACCACTCCAAACCCAGAAATATAGGAAAATGACAAAATGAAAGAGCAAAATGCAATCACAAACCCTAGCCAAACCAAAGCAAGCCTAGGAGAAATGAACATAGAAGAAAATGTAAACCATACACCTGAAACTCCTGAAATGATAGCAACTGAAGTAAAGAAACAATTCTGGGAAGCTATGAAAGAATTCAGATCAGAAATAATCTCCCAGGTAAAAGAAGAAATGATAAATATAATGGAAGAAATGCTGAACACATCTAAAAAAGACATAGTTTAAAAAAATTAGAGGAACAATGCAAAAAGTTGTGAATCTTAAATGAACAATATAAGAAACAATTAGAATACATGATGCAGATTCAAAGAGATATACAGGAAATCAAAAATTCCATCGAAAGATGGCAAAACCATTTCATCGAACATGAAGATAGGCTTTCAGATCTAGAAGACAAGATTGGAGCTAGTGAACAGGAAAGGAAAGATCTTTTAAAAATAACAAGGAATCAGGAAATAACAGCTCACAAGCTGCAAGATGATGCAAAAAAAAATGTAAGATTGATAGGTATAAATAAAAAAGAAGGTGACAACACAAATGATATCAAGAGGCTATTTACAGAAGTAATAGCTGAAAATTTCCCAAACATGAGAACGGAAACTGGACTACAGATATGTGAAGCATATAGAACTCCAAATAGCAATAACCAAAATAAAACTATAATAAGACATATAATAATCAACTATAATATAATATAATATAATATAATAATCAACTATAATAAGACATATAATAATCAGAAATCCAACATAAAAACAGACTATTAAAAGCTGTTAGAGAAGAGACAGATCACCTATAAAGGAAAGCATATCAAAATCACAGCAGACTCCTCAACACAAACAATGAAGTCAAGAAAAACATGGAATGAAGTATTTCAGATCCTAAAGGAAAATGATTTCCAACCTAGACTGACGTACCCTGAAAAACTGTCCTTCAAAATGGATGTAGAAATAAGATACTTCCATGACAAAGAATAGCTGAAGAACTTCATGATCACCATGTCTAGATAGACAAAGGAAAAAACTACTAAGCAAAGCAAATAATTAAACAGAGCAGAAAAGATAACATGTCAAAAATAAACCAATATATTTATATGTATATATATATATATATCAATTATAATCATTAATGCAAATGACCTCAATTCACCAATTAAAAGAAACAGACTAGAAGAATGGATCAAGAAACAACATCCAACAGTATGCTGTACACAAGAAATGCATCTAACCCAAAAGAAAACTCATAGACTGAAAGGCAAAGGATGGAAAACAATACTTCATGCAACAGGAATCCAAAATAAAGCAGGGATAGCTATACTATTTGCAGAAAATGTGAACTTCAAACCAAGAGAATGACACAAAAGATAAAGAAGGTTACTACATACTACTTAGGGGAATACTTCAAGAGGAAAAGTAACAATCTTAAATATCTATGCAACAAATTGGGGAGAACACACTATACAAAACAAATAGTAACAGAAATAAAAAATCAAATAAGCAATAATAAAATTATAACAGGAGACTTTAACATACCATTGACACAAAGAGACAGATCAACCAGACAGAAAATCAGCAAAGAAATAATAGAACTGAATCACACCTGTGAACAAATGGACTTGGTGGACATATACAGAGTGTTCCCTCCAACAACATCAGAATATACATTCTTCTCAGCAACACACAGGACATTCTCTAAAATAGACGATATACTAGCCCACAGAACATATTTAAGTAAATGCAAAAGAATTGAAAATATTCCATGCATGCTATCAGATCATAGCGCCATGAAACTAGAAACTAGAAATTAATGACAAAATAAAACACAACACCACAAACCCCACAAACACATGAAAACCCCACAAAAACATGGAAAATGAATAATACAGTCCTGAAAAATCAATGGATCATACAGGGAATTTAAAAAGAAATTAAACAATATCTACAAGCAAATAAAACTTACTAGAACCTGTGGAATGCAATGAAAGCAGTCCTCAGAGGAAGAATTTTTGTGGTGAACACCCACATCAGGAAAATAGAACAAACACAAATAAACAACCTGATGCTATACCTCAAACATCTAGAAAAAGAAG
The DNA here is from genome assembly GCF_034190915.1 of Cavia porcellus. Taxonomy (NCBI): domain Eukaryota; kingdom Metazoa; phylum Chordata; class Mammalia; order Rodentia; family Caviidae; genus Cavia; species Cavia porcellus. The sequence goes on along the minus strand of NW_026947494.1, from coordinate 72,536,068 downwards.
AGCGAGTCAAACACAAAGCCAAAAGAAGAGAGGAAATTGTAAAGCTCAGAGTAGAAATCAATGCAATAGAGACAAAGAAAACAATACAAAAAATCAATGGATCAAAGAGTTGGTTCTTTGAAAGAATAAATAAAATTGATAAGCCCCTAGCCAACCTTATTTTAAAAAGGAGAGAAAAAAATCAAATTCATGCAATAAGGAATGAAAAGGGTAAAATTATCATAAACCCTGTGGAAATACAGAAGACTGTCAATACCTATTTCAAAAATCTCTACTCTCATAGGCTTGATAACAGAGAAGAAACAGACAGACTGCTAGAAACATGACTTACCAAAGCTGGATCAAGAAGATGTAAAAGTGGTGAATAACCAAATTTCAATTAATGAAATTGAAAATGTAATTAAATCCTTACCAACAAAGAAAAGCTCAGGTCCAGATAAATTCACTGTGGAATTCTATAAGAAATTCAAAGAAGACTTAATGTCCACACTCCTCAAACTCTTCAATGAAATTGAAAGGCAAGCAATTCTCCGAAACTCATTCCTGGAAGCAAGTGTTACTCTAATACCAAAACCGGAGAAAAACCCAGCCAACAAAGAGAACTACAGGCCAATCTCCTTAATGAACACAGATGCAAAAAATTTTAATAAAATATTGGCAAACAGAATGCAGCAAATCATCAAGAAGATTATACACCACAACCAAGTGGGATTCATCCCAGGAATGCAGGGATGGTTCAACAGATGCAAATCAATAAATGTAGTTAAGAGCCAAAAATAAGAATCACATGATCATTTATATAAATGCACAAAAGCTTTAGATAAGGTCCAACACTTATTCATAATAAGAACCTTACAGAAAATTGGAATAGATGGGCTGTAGCTCAATATAATAAAAACAGAGAGCATCATATTAAATGGCCCAAAACTGAAAGTCTTTACCCTAAAATCAGGAATAAGACAGGAGCATCCATTATCACCACTCACATTCAATATAGTGCTGGAAATACTAGTCAGAGCAATTAGATATGAGAGAGAAATAAAAGTAGTAAGGATAGGAAAAGAAAAATTAAATTATTATTATTTGCAGATGACATGATACTCTATATAAAAGGCCCCCAAAACTCCATTAAAAGACTCCTAGGTATAATAATAAATTTAGCAATGTAGCTGGATACAAGGACAATACTCAAAAATCAATAGCATTCCTATACACTAACAACAAAACCACTGAGAGAGGAATAAGTGAAGCCACGCCCTTCACAATAGCATCTAACAAAATAAAATACTTAGGAATTAATTTAACAAAAGAAGTAAAAGATCTATTTAGGAAAAATTATAATACCCTGAAAAAAGAAATTGAAGAGAACCTTATAAAATGGAAAGACTGGGCTGGGGATTTAGCTCAGCGGCATAAGAACCTGCCTTGCAAGCAGGCAGTCGTGAATTCAATCCCCAGTACCGATAAAAATAAAAAAATTAAAAAAAAAAGAAAATGGAAAGACATTCCTTGTTCATGGATAGAGAGAACAAATATTGTGAAAATGGCCATTCTCCCAAAATTATTATACAGCTTTAATGCAATCCCAATCAAAATACCACTAGCATACCTCACAGATCTAGAGAAGTCATTCCTAAAATTCATCTGGAACCAGAAGAGACCTAGAATAGCAAAGGCAATTCTGAGCAACAAAGACAAGGCAGGAGACCTCACAATCCCTGACTTGAAGTTATACTACAAAGCAACTGTAATAAAATCAGCATGGTACTGGAATAAAAACAGATCTAAAGATCAATGGAATAGATTATAAGATTAAACTACAACTACAAACACTCTTTGATAAAGGGGCCACACACGTTCACTAGAAGAAAGTTTCTTCAATAAATGGTGCTGCAGAAACTGGCTCTTCATAGGTCGAAAACTGAAACTACTCAAAATGGATCAAAGATCTAAATATTAAAACAGAGATACTAAATCTGCTGGAAGACAAAGTAGGTAGAAATCTTGAAGACATAGGGCTGGGTAGAGAATTCATGAACAAAAATCAAACCACACGGGAAATACTCCCCAGAATCAATCAACGATCATGCCCCATTAAAAAGTTTTTGCATGTCAAAAGAAAAATCTTAGTCAACTAGCCATCAGACAAAGGACTTCTATCTAGAACATATAAAGAATTTTTAAAAATCAGGCCCCCAAAATTCAAAGACCCAATCCAAAAATGGGCATCTGAGATGAATACACAATTCTCAGATGAAGAAATACAAATGGCAAATAAATACATGAAAAAAAGTTCAGCATCATTGGTCATTAGAGAAATGCAAATTAAAACCACACTGAGATTCTATCACACTCCAAAAAGAATGACCAGGATAAAGAAAACCACCAACAGCAAATTCTGGACAGGCTGTGGGGAAAAAGGAATGCTCCTGTACTGTTGGTGGGAGTGTAGACTGGTAAACCATTGTGAAGATCAGTCTGGAGATTCTTCAAAAAGCTGGAATTGGAAGTCCCATTTGACCCAGCTATTTCACTTCTGGGTATATTCCCAGAAGAACTGAAAATGTCCTATCTCAGTGATATATGTGCACCCATGTTTATAGCAGCACAATTTGTATAGCCAGATCTTGGAAACAATCTAAGTGTCCATCAATTGAGGAATGAGAAAAAGATATGGTATTTTTATACAGTGGAGTACTACTCAGCTATAAAGAAGTATCACATTGAGATATTCATAAATAATGGACGCAACTTGAGACCATACTCATAAGTGAAATTAAACTCCCATGTGTAAATACCATATTGTCTTCTTAATGTAAGAAATAGTAAGAGTACATAAGATACAAAATTCTCAATAAATATAGTGAAAGGATAAAAATCTGCTTAAAGGGGGAAAATAATATCTCAGGAAAAAGAAAAAGGAAGAGAAAAAAAAATAGCTAAAATTCTGTAAACACACATGATAGTTAAAATGATTGTGCTACAAATTCTATAAGTTCTTGGAACAAACAGTTAATATTCATAGGACTGGAATAATTTTGCATGTTAGCATTTGGTGATCTGAGGAACTCTTGAAGATTATTATGTAAAATAACAACCCTAGTTATGCTCCTACCGCCTTGCTTTGAAGGCCTATATCATCGTTTGGGGTTCTTTGCTATTGTTATTTATTTGTCTTTTTTGTTTCGTGTTTTTCTAGTAACTGGTTTTGTTTTGTTTTGTTTTGTTTTTCTCTCTAATACAGAAAGGATAGATAAACATATAGAGACTTATACATGCATAGGACTTCTAAACAGTTTACAAGAATTGATTATATCATGCATGTTGAAATGAACAGCTACTTTGAAGAAAAGAGATATTATGGTATCCATTGCTGATTCTGTTTCATCATGCCGTGAAATCCAGTAATGCTTTTATTCTTTGTTCAGAATTATTTTAGTCTGTTTTATATTGTTTAATTTCAGTATACATGAAGGTATGGACACTGTTTTGAAGAGAACTGGAGACATTATGGCAGCCATTGTTGATTTCTCTATTGTCTGGTTTTGAAGGCCTTTAATGCCTTCATCATTCTGTTCTGACCAGTTTAATACTATTTTGTCTTGTATGAATTCATTGTGTGTGAAGATATGGACAACTATTTAGAAGAAAACAAGAGACATTATGGTAGTCACTGTTGATCTCCTGTTGTGTTGCTTTGAAATCTGTGTCACATTGTTTGCTTCTCATCAGCTTTTTTCTGTTTTGTTGTGTTTAGTTTTACCTTTATTAAAATAAAAAAGAATATGTTGATGTTTATCCTTATAATTTCAAACTTTACATTTTTCATATATTTTTGATTTCTGGTTTCTTTCCATGGTAGTCAGAAAATATACTTTGTATTATTTCAATCTTTTTACATTATGAAGGCGTGTCTGGTGGTCTAACATGAGGTGTGACCAGCAGAACATCTCTGTGCACTTGAAGAATGTGCATTTTACTACTGTTGGGCAAAATTTTCTACGTGTTTGCTACATCCTTCTGGTTTATCATGTTGTTCTAGCCTTCTCTTTTCTAACATGAAGATGATCTAATGGATTCATTAGGTACATTAAAGTCTCAATTATTGTAGAAATATCTATTTCTCTCTGAGTTCTGGCAACTTTTGTTTTGTATGTCTTGGGATTGTTGTGTGGTGCATAAATGTGCATAATTCCTTCTCCTTGAAGAATTAACCTTTTTCATTATTTAATTCTTATTTTGTCGCTTACAACAGCTTTCAATTTTAATTGTTTAAGTAATACATGTATCACAACTCTCTTCTACTATTTGCTTTAAATATTTTTTTTCTCTCACTTCTGATCAATTTCCCCTTGGATATAAAATGAACCTTCTGTAGACTGCCTATACTTGGGTCTTGCATGTTTGTGGTTTAATAGTAGTTTATTTGTTTGTACATTTTGCCAATCTCTTTGACTGTCGGTAAGTTTACTTCACTTACATTTTAAGTAATTGTTGAAAAGGAAAGAAAGGCTTACTTCTGTCATTTCTATATAAACTATGCATATATTTCTCTCATTTCCTTTATTGTTGTCTTCTTTTGTATTTAGTTTGTGTGTGTGTAGTGAAGCATTTCAGATGTGTTCTCTGTAGATACAATGGAGATTATATTTATCATCTTCAATTTATAACATCTAATTAGTATTGGTGTTAAATTACCTTCAGTATTACACCAAACTCTTCTCCTATATAGCTTTATCTTCCATTTGTACTACTATTACAAATTGTGTCCTCACATACTGTTTATCCAATTAACACAAGTTCGTAATTATTTTCAGAATTTGTCTTTCATATATTTTAGGAAGTTAAAGTGTAGTTACAAACTAAAACCATAGTAATACTAACTTTTATATGTGTTCATGTAATCTTTACATTTTTTAATGAATTTGAGCTAAATATATTGCCCTTTATTTTAATTTGAAGAACCTCCTATATCATTTCTTTTAGGACGAGTATTTTAAAATGTAGATTTTATTATTTTATTATTATCCAGGTATGATGAGCCAACAGGTCAGGAGATGATGACTATTAAAATATATAATTTGTAATTAACAGTTTCCAAGAGAAAGGGATGCATTGCAGCTTTCAGGGCCACACACAGGAACAGCACCATATGTCAGGAGACCAAAGGGCCAGAGAAAAAGCAAGGGCAAGGACCTTTACTGTTGTTTCTACAGGAGGGGACACGTGAAGCAAGGTGAGCAGATTTAGAATCGTCTAGTTTGAATAATTGCAGTGGAGTCTGCAATGGGGGACCTGTTCTGACTATTCTGGAACCTGACCCTAGAGTGTCTAGGATATGGGACAGCTGGTCAGAGCTGAAGAACTCCACAGACAGGGAAATAGGGGGCCGGTGCTGCCTCGTATGCATAGAACAGGCTTGCTTGTTCCTAACTGAACACTTCTATCTCTAGCCCAGGGAGGGGTGGCCTCCCCCGGGTCATTAACACTCCAGATGTCAAGCTATCAGGATAAAAAAAAAAAACATACTTAATACAACTGCTGTAATGTATGCTTATCTAGGGATGTCTTACTTTCTCCCTTTTCTATTAGTACATGTTTGCAATATATAATAATTATATTTGCCTTGGGAAATTGGTACTTGTGCATATCACAGTAGATTTTTTATTCCTCTGTCCCATCTCTTCCATCTAATTGTAGTCAAATATGAAATTCTCAGTTGGAAGATTTTTCCTTTATCAACTTTAAATTATATTGGTCTCTTGTCTGTACTATTGCTCATGAGAAATCAGCATTAAGAGTACAGTACTTAACATAAAACAAAACGTACAGATAATGAGTTACAATTTTGTAATTATGTTAAAAGTTCTTTCTTAGTATCTGACTTTTGACAGCTTAATTTAATGTGAGTCATTGTACCACTTTGATTTCAGCCTACTTGAAGTTTACTGAGTGCTTAGATTTGTAGGCCAGTTGTCAAAATTGAAGGACTTTCTGCCACTATTTCTAAACCTTTTCTTCCCCTTTTCCCCAATCCCCTTTTGTGATTCGCATGATCCACACTTTGTTACTTTGGACGGTGGGTAATTTGTCCCTCAGTCTATGTTCACTTCATCTTTTCCCTTATTGTTTCTTGGATTTAAATATTCTAATTGCTTTATCTTTATAATTGCTGCTTTTTACCCCAGCCTGCTCAATTCTGCTAATTAAATAGCTGTGACAACTCTTTCCATTTCAGTTATTGTGCCTCTTAGCTCCTCAACATCTGTGTGCTTCATTTTATTTATTTCTTATCAGTTTTTATGATATTCTCACTTTGTTTATACATCGTGTTGCTAATTTATTTTTTTTATCCATGTCTCCCCTAGATCTTCAAGAATATTTAAGACAGTTGTTTTAATGTCTTTGTCTTATGAGTCTTAGGTCTGGGCTCCCTTGTGAAGAGTTTGTATTTTATTCTTTTGGATAGGTCAGTGCACCACATACAGCATATCTCGGTGTATTGTGATGTTTTGCTGAAAATTGTACAACTGAATATTACAACGTGGTAGCTCTGATAACTCTAACTTTATCTCAAATTTTGCCATTTCATGTGCATTTGTTCTTTTATTGAAAATCGTAGCAGTCCACTTATGCAACTTTCTCAAATTATTCTTGCAAACGTCTTATATATTACCATTGAATTTGCTATTCTCTACTTGTGCTCAGCTAGAATTTCCATAGTCTCTTGAATTGCAGCCAAATATAAAACAAATGTTAAAAATGCCAGCAGTGTTTGCAGTTGTTTCTGTGCCGTTGTTCTGTACCCACACTTATCTCGGCTTATGCTGATCCCACAGAGCCTGCTTAGGCTCTTAGGAGGTATCTTCTAAGTATACATCATACACAGAAGGCCTTCTGAACTCCTTCAAGTTTGTGAGTGCTTTCTCATGTCTTATTTTCCTAGAGAAATTTACCTACCTTTTTCTCCTCAAGCAATCTGTTATATGTTTCAACTATAATCTCCTTCTCCAAGAGTCTGTGAATTGCTAGTTTGGCATGTGTTATTTTTGAGCAACATTTACATTTTTCAATGTCATATTTCAAGCTAGATGTAACTGGGATCAATACCTCTTCAGGGAATCTCCATATTTGTTAGAAAAAATATATGCAATAGTTTATATGTAGGGCCATCTCTGCTTCCTCTAGAAGCAGAGAGCAGGATTCTGCTCTAGGAATCTGGGTTTTCATCTTCACGGTTACCACTGTGTCTGGCATGGGTTGGGGAAAGGCAAGGAAAGATATTTTGAAAAGTTTCCTAGCATGTTGATCTGCATTTACTTGATGGTCAGAAGCATTTGGTTCCTTTTCAGTGTTTGTCAGAGTTGGTTGTGACAGTTTTGCTTATTCTTCAGTGTTTCAGTGGGAAAAGCTGCCTGCTTTACAGTTTTGTTACCATTGGTTTTGGTAACCAGAATTTGCTTTGTTTCTAATGCAACATGAGGCCCAGTGGCTTTATTAGAAGTTAACATGAGAAATGTGTTGACATACACAGTATGTTGGCTTAACTTTTCCTAATTCTGTCACTTTTTAAATATTCTAGTGTTTTATTCCTGTCTTTAGCCTTTTGTTATTTGAGCATTGGACCATTGTTTCATTCCTATTCTTTTATTAACTATACACTGTATTTTAATAGTGCTATTTATTAATTTGAATTCTTAAAATCTTTCCTTACTATTTTTCTCTTCTTATAAAGGCAAAAACAGAGAATCTTTAGACTTCTCCAACATGAGACAAGTATATTGCTATTGCTGTCTTTTTTTCTTCCTTCAGTACCAAATTTTGCTAGCATGACATAAAGTAAAAGGAACACCAGGTCATGCTGCTGAATTGGAATCTGCAAGTGTATTCACATGTATTTTAATAACGATCTGCACAATAGCATCTACTTTTGTAACTGCATTCACAACTATTTTGACGTGACTCTGAACTGCAAAGTTCCAAGTTCTCACAATCAGTCTTTACACACTATCATAGTGTGTCCAGATGCTGTAACAGAACATCAGACTGGGTGAACTAAAATATAAACATTTGTTTCTCAGAGTTCTGGAGACTAGATATTGGAGATCATGGTCCATGGCAGTTGTTATTGATGAAATTGCTCTTCCTGGTTTACAATTGGCACCTCATCACTATATCGGCACATAGGGGACAGAAGAAGCAGGGACACCTGATTTCTTTACATCTAGGATGTCAATCAAACATAGTCACCTCTAAAACTCAACTGCTCAGCTTGGGAATTGGGGATTAAATATAGAATTTGGAGATGGGGGCAATACAAACAGGCCACAGCACACGCCACAGAGCATCGATGCACTGTGGTGTTTATCAATACACCTGTCAGTTAGCAGAAATGAATTTTTACTAGCCTATCTGCTATCTCCATACATAAATAACAATTCAGCTGACCATAGATTCTGGGTCACAACATCACTCTTTTAAATTCTGGGGATAATGTAGACTCCAGTATTTTTGGGAAGTTGGTAATCCATCCAGAATTATTTTGATTTCTCTACAAATATCATTTCTGCTGAATAATTTTAGAATTTTTACTTTTTCTAGTAATTAAAAATTTTAGCTAAGACATATCTAGACAGAAGTCTTTTTCATTAACACTTCCTAGAACTTCATAAATACTTTGACCTAAATACAGACCTTTTCCTCAATGTTTGAGAGTTCTTTTCAAGCCAGTTCCAATTATAACTTCCTTTCTCATTGTCTCAATTGTTTGTCAAGAATATCTAAAATTTTAAATTGCATCTTTTTTTCTCTGTCTTTTATAGACTTTGTTTCCATTTATTCAATTCCTTCTACTTTCTGCAAGATCTTAATTTTTTCCTCTGTGTCACAATTTAATGTTTAATGTCATTTCATTTATATCTTTTTACCTAACTGAATATAAATGTTGAATCTGCCATTCTTCATACTTCATGGTCCTTACGTATTATACTGTGTTATGTTTAATTTTAATTTTTATCTGTGCTACCAGGTGCTCTTTCTTTAATCTCACTTTAAGTGATGGGCACTTGATATTTTCCTCTTCAGTTTCCACTTCAACTTTGTCAGTTTCCTGACATGCTTTGCAGATCACTTTAGACACTGTGATCTGTTAGCGGTGTGACCTTCAGCCCCAGGTTTGACTGCAGAATGAACACCTGTCCCCATCAACCAGTGATGTCACAGAAAAACTCACCGAGAAAGAATCACAACTCCTTCCCCATGGATACAGAACCTGAAGGTGCGACAATGTTTTAGCTATTTTAGGTATACAGCATTTGGACAGGGGGTCTGAGACAAGCCAGTCCCAGGGCAGATGGCACAGATGACTCATGCTTCTGGTTACTTAAAGGAAAATGAAGTTTGTTTCATGACTAAGCATCTACTACAACCTGTTCTACTTCAACTCTCCAGCTCCCTATGACTTACTATTGAAAATCCACAGTAATATTTTTCTACCTGCCTTCGTTTTCCATGTAACTCTGAATTTTCACATTTTATGTTACTTCCCACATATTTTATGAAGAGCTCGAAAGAGATTTGAACCCAGAAGTCATTTTAAATATTAGTCTGATTTATACCTTACATAGCAAAGATAATCTTCAACATCTGCTGTAAAAAGGGGGAAACTCTAATCCAAGAATCTGCTTTATATCATTGTTTTTTAATTGTTTTTAGGCAACTGTTGTGGCAAACTAAATGATGTCCAGTAATAGAATGTGTACTAAAAATCCTCATAGGTGTTCATTCTAGGATGAAAATGTTGGAATAGGTCAAAGGAAACTGAGTTTTAATGTTTTTCCTTTACCCTTTGAGAGTTGCATTATTTGCAAGATGAATTCTTCAGTGAACTAACTTCCACTTAAGAGTGAAGCTGGTGAGAAGTCTGCAGCACTCTTTCATTCCAATAAATCCAAGTATCTTGGGGAAAAGGTACACCTTGCACTATGTCACCGGCATTGTTACATTTTTTGTCTCCTAAGCCCTACAGCCACTTATGTTGAGAGCCTTAAAAGATTTCGTTAGGAGAAAATAGATCAGAAATCTTAAGAACATGATAGCAGGTTCAAAACTATTTTCAAAATCATATAGTATCAACAGAAACATTCTAATGTTATAAGTTAAGAGTAATAACAAATTAAGCTATTTTAGAAATGTCTTAAATAATATAAGATTATACAAATAAATGGAGCTAGACACTTAAGCTAAACCATGTATAGCTGCTAGACAGCTGAAGGTCTATGAAAATGAGTATTTCTATAGCCTCATATTTCTCTCTGGCATTTTATTACGTTTGGAAACTTCAATTGTTCTTGCTTCAGGGTTTGGCATCTGAAAATAAAGACTAGATTTTATGGATGGTGCTCAAGTTTTAATGGTGATGATGACTAATGAAAAGCATTAATGTTTAAAGATTTAGAAATCATGCCAAGATCAACATTAAGGTTTTCTATTAGCACAATTGAGGTAGATTTTATGTTCAGAATTTAATACAAAACTATTGTTCAAATTTCCTTTACTATGAAGTCCTTTGGAAATCTGATATTGTCTGACATAATAAATAACTCTGTCATACATCATCTTTCTGTTCAGTAGCTTATTGCTACTTTGGTATTTATGGAGGTTATGTAAGGTTTTTTTCTGCCTTTAGACAATTTTTTTTATATTTGTAAAGTTTGCCTCTCTAAATCTCCGAGGGTAATGGAATAAATTCTGCAAGTAATTTTGCAAAATGAGGTAAGCTTAAAACATTGCTCTTGCTTTTTTCTCAAAAACAGAGTTGTAAATGCTGCTTTCAGAACAGATATTGAAAATGTTTCTTCCTGCTGAAGATGAAGTCTGCATAGAACATCTCTCACATTACAGACAGCAGAATCAGATGAAAAGAAAAATTAACATAAACTGTGTAAAGAGTGATTTAGAGCAACAAAGTGGAACCATGGCAAGCTACTTGTAGTGTCTGATTTTTTCTCATTAACTTTTGCCTACTGACTGGAAGCTGAAGAAGGGTAGGTAGACAGGTGGATTAAAAAACACTTAAATGAAAACCAAGGATTAAAATCCAGTAAGTCTGTGGAATTCTGCAAACTTTAGAGTTCATGGAATGGGTTTACAGCTTCAGATGCACATATGGAACAGCAGGACAATGATGGGGAGACCCTGTCAGCACTTGACTACACTGAAGAATCTGCAATGATAGTGTCCTCTTAATCAATACAACACCGGGCTCAAAGCAGGAAGAGCATACTGTTTATGAAACTTCTCTATGGGCAGTTATTCAGCTACTTAGCCTAAATATATCATCACATTGATTTAGTTATAATTTTCTGGTACAGTAAATTCTTAAATTTTTATTCTGATTTACAGATAACATCTGGGTTTTGCTAAGTTAACTACTCTTCTGAAGTCACATAGTGTGAGAGCCGGACATTGGATCTCAAGACCTTGGCTTAGCCAGAGAGGCTGCATAGCTACACAGAGGTTTGCAGATTCTCCACTGCTCTCGTGATACTTGATGATCGACCTTGCTAAGAACACTAGCCAAAATCTCCTAACTATAGAGATAAGATCGTGTAAACAAGAAGTCAGCAAAGACCTCAGCCTCATTCTGCCTAAAATATACAAGAGGTCATATGCTGTGTTGGGAAATAATTATTAAATCAGGGCTCTGAGCTCACCTTCTTGCTGCATCTGGATTATATGCAAGAGTACAAATAATCATACAATAGTCACTCAAATGAAGAAATGCATTGTTGAATGAGCGCATTATATTCACTCAGTGTATCAGCTTCGATAAGTTGAAAATTTTAAATTCACTAGTTAAATATTTATTGGTGTCATCAGCCATGGTATATCAGTATTGTGTCAAAAGGAAGTGTCAAAAATAAGGTACATTAGAACAAGATAAATTTATTGTCTTGGATTCCTGGAGGCTAAATACCTGAATCGTGATGTCTCCAGGACCCTGCACCTCTCGAAACCTGTTGTTGAAAAACCTTCCTTACCTTTTCCACCATCTGGGAGTTGCAGACACTCATGGCCATGGAAACTAATATCAGTCCCCACGTGGCTGTCTTCTCCCTAGGTCTTTTCACATAGCCCTTCCCACAGCTCATCTCTCCAAGTTGGTACTTCCCGTTTTTGTAGACACTGGCTGTACTGACAAGGATCTCATCTCAACAGGATTAACTTGGCAAAGAACCTGCCTGCACATAAAGTCCCAGTCTGAGGAACTGGAAGGTTAGGGCTTCAGCATATTTGTATTGGTCTGCTTTGTATCACTATAACAAGATTCCTGACATGGCTACCGATGAAGAAGCTTATTTAGCTCACAGCTTTGGGGTTCAAAGTCTAGACAGCATAGCACTTGCCCTCTACTGAGGATGACCTCTGGGCTGTGTCACCTTGTAGTGGATATCAATAGAAGGTGCACACACAGGAGCAAGCAAATGACTTCCTTTCAGACCAGAAGCAGACTGAGATGGGGTGGAGCCTGGGTTGGGACGCTTATGGTGACCATCTCTTAGAATTCCCAATAGGTGTGCCCCAATTGTCCTGTGAAGGCCAGTTTTCTAAGAACTCTTATCACATCCCACCTCTTAAAGGTTCCACAGTGCTTGCTCCCCAATACTACTATCTTTGGAACCAATCCTCCCATCATACTGGACCCGTATGAGACACTCAAACCACCAAAACCACAACAGTTTCTTTCTGGAAAGACACAATTTCAGCCCATAAAACACCTGCCTACTCTGCTAACCTTCCAGCAAGACTGGCTGAAGACAGTTGTTGAGTGGGAAGATTTTTCAGACTTTGATAACAGGACTCCTGGAAGACAGCAAGGGTATATCAGTTTTCATCAGTGATCCCAGAGTGTGCCCATCCTCCTCAGACGCAGGCACTTCGGAGGACCTTCCTCAGCCTCTGAGCAGTCCTGAAGGAGCATTTTTATGCGAGACAGATCTGTAGGTTTCGATTAGCAAAGCAAGCTAAAACACATTATTGGTTGCTCTTGACAAATTTTTCAGAAGTTTACTAACAAAGAAATAGAAATTAATTTAGTCAAATATAAATGTGAAATTAAATTGCATAATATAGTTAAGGAATCTTCTCTCTTAAAGACCAAAAAGAACATCTGCTTCCAAAGGCTGACTAGCTTTGAAGGTTAATTACTAATAATAATGCCATGATGAAATTATTAGGATGCAATAAAAGGTTCAAATAGAGCAGCAAAAAATGAATAAATAAAATATAAATGACTAATGATGAGGCATTGGGTTAGTAAATTATGATATATTTTTCAGATGATAGGATTTTAAGCACCCATATTAAAAGTACACTGTCAGTTAATATTTATGGCAAGAAAAATCCTCAACCATGTTCACTGAGGTTCAAAAATAATGTTTAAAGTGGTAATTTTTTCAAAATTTTAATATATATTAATCACATTTACACACCTTAAAAATATAATCATGCATCAAAATATGTATGTACACAGATATTCTTATGGTAGAAAATACATGTACCAATTTTGGTTTTCATGTTTTCCCAGTTTTACAACGTACAAAGTTTTTGAAGCCTTTGAAGCCATCCTGACTGATCGCAGATCTTGCCTTCTACTTTACTGCATGCCATCTGCCTGCCTGCCTGATGGGAGTCCAGTCCTGGGAGAACTGAGGCTTAGGTCCCTTGCGCTGCCAGGCTCACCCTTGGTGCCTGTGTGTTTCCTGCAGCTGTGCAGATCCTTGCCTTCCCACCCCCACAACTTGCTGCTGTTCATATCTAAGTTTCCCAAGAATGAGTTTGCTCGCTCACACCATACACTTCAACATACACTTCATGAGCAACTTGTGTTTCAAGCCCTGCTGGGTGTGCGGGATGCTGAGATGAAGATAACCTCTTCCTTTCTCTATGCAAATGTCAGTTTATTTAGAAGACTTTTCTGACTACACGCCTGAAGCCTTACCCATGCCCACCAGGCTCCTCAAGCAGCCTGGTTCTTCTTTTCTGCATTTATCACCACTGTAGATCCGCATGTTATCTGTATCCTATTAAAACATAATGCCATAAATATGGAATATATGTTTATTTCATTGCCATATAGAGTTAGATGCAATGAATACAAACTGAATGAAAGAAAGTGTGCTCGGGGCATGTGCAGAAGAGATCTAGGACACTAGAGTAGAGAAACGTAAGGAGACATTTTCGGACTTTCTTGAACTGAGTCCTGCATCTACCAGTACAATTGTCTGTCTGCCTCCTGCAGTGTATGCATCTGGAAGAAAGACATCCTGTCTAATACGTCTTTGTAACCCCAGAATTTAGTACAGCATTAGTGACTCAGCAAGGCTCTCATAAATATTAGTTAAGCTCACCTCACAGGCCTTATTCTACCTGAATACCAACTTGAAAAACTAGGTTGTATGACTTATTGTATGAGCCCCAAAATTTTGTTTCCTAATATCTTTTAGTTCCACTAAAACATTTTCTAAATGTGATTTCTATCCATTAAGAGTTTAGAATGCAAACAATATCCTTAAATATCACAACATGATTCAAAATAAAATAAAGAGAAAAATTTTTAAGGAAGACAGTTTCCAGAGAACTTTGGTTTAGACACAGATTTTCCTATTTCTCCCTTTGTTGTTTTTGCCTCTTTCTGTGTAAGAGTTTTCTCAGTCTGTTCCACCTGTTATAGTAAAGGCCCATAGATTCATGACTTATAAATAAGAGAAATTTGCATCTCAAATTTTTGGAAGCTGGAAATCTGAGATCATGTGCCAAGATGGTCAGGTTCTGGTAAAGGCACTTCTTTCCTGAGTTTCTGACTGCTGAATTTTCACTGTGCTTTCAAAAGACAGAAAAGGGGTGAGAGAGATCCGTGGGGTCCCTTTCATGAGGGCACTAAACACAGTTCTGATGACACTTCTCTGATGACCTAATCACCTCCTGAAAGCAACATTTCCTAACATCAGCTCTTTAGATGCTAAGATTTCAATGACTACATTTGGGAGGAACACAGCCAGTCTATAACAAGAACAGAACTGCTGTTTCAAAACACTACTGTGAACCCAAGTGCTGACCTTGTAAGCAGCCAACAGCATGTCCAAATGCAGTCACAGGTCTGTCCCCACTAGGTTGCTGATGATCCTGTAATTATCTCCCAGTTCAGGTGATGGCAAGCAATTGAGGTGAGTTATTAGGACTATAACAGCAGTCAGTAAATGCTGATTTAAGCAAATCCAAAGCTGCCCACTCCAAACACACTCCTCTAACGATAAATATAAATCAAGGCAATCCATAGTCTTCCACAACAGCAAACCAGAGGAACCTAATGTTTCTTCTTAGTCACTTGCCTCATTTCTAGGAAAAAATACTCAACACCTGCAATTCAAAGAAGGTGGCATTTATTTTGTGTCACAATTTAGTCTGGGGTCAGCAGCTTCAAAGAAGAAAGAACAAAAACGAGTGCAGTGGGAGGCTGAGCTAGGAGGATTGCCATGAGTTTGAGGCCAGCCTGGGCTACAAAGTGAGTTCAAGGCCAACCTGAACTACAAAACATGATTCTGTTCCAAAGAAGAACAGAAAGAGGAGAAGGAGGAAGGAGGTGATGCAGGAGGAGGAAGAGAAAAAGGAGGAGGAGGAGGAGGAGGAGGAGGATTTGGAAGTTGAGAAGGAGGAGGAAGAGGCACGGCAGAGGGGAGGGAGAGATGGAGCAGGGAGAAACAAAATGACACAGGCGCATGGGGGAGGAGAGCTACTCACAGCATGAGACAAGAAGCACAGTAAAAATAGGAAGAACTAGGAAGGTAAATAAACCCACCCACAGAAGCCATCCTCTTCAAACCAGACAGTACCTCCTAACCGTAAGTCAGCTATAAAACCTCATATTCTAAGCCATTCCCAAAAGCCCCACCCATGCATCCATGAATCTGCTGGGGACATCCAGAGATTAGTGATAACACTTTCTGATAGTTATCACATGATTGTTGCTCTCAGGCATAATCAGATTTAGGGCTCTTTCTATCAATGCATATCTCTTTCTCTTAAAATAATACAAAATTATTCCAGATAAATAGATACTATGTTATTTATCATCTTCTAAATTTTAATGAACATCCTAGTGATAATCATGCTGTCTTCCGTTTACTGTTATAGCTCTAAGAAGAATTATCACCAAGGTAAAAAGTAATATATGTATAAATTTTTTCAATATACTGTTATATATTTTAAATGGTTACATTTTATTAAATGAAAATGAAGTCTTTCTATATTCATGTAAATTTACATTATTATATTTAGAAAACATTTAGATAATGTATTTGTTCATTGCTTAAATGACCTTGATATATCATATCGAAAGTTATAGAAATGAACTGCTATCATTTCTAAAATTTAGAAATAGTATTTTAACTTGCATTCCTTGTGTTTCATGGTTTTTGTAAATAATATCAGAGATAACATAACTTATAGACAAATATCTAAAAACTGAATGAATCAATGCTATAAATACATACATGGGAGCTTCAACAACACTTTATTTATTTTATTTTTTGTTCACTGTGCCTGGGATCAAGCCCCGGAGCCCCTGCAGGCTAAGCAAGTGCTCTATTAGCAAGCTAAATCTCCCTATCAATAATCACCTTTTTTTAAAGATTTATTTTGTTCCAGTGTTGTTCTCTATAAAGAGAAATAACTAGGAAAAATTGACCCAGTTCATGTTTTCATGAAGTCCAATTCATGTAGTGAAATGCTGTGTTTTATAACAGATATTTGTTTTCAATTTCATATTTTTAAGAGTTGGAATGTTATTAACTCTATTAGCAAGACAGATACAGTCATGTATCGCTGATGGTAAACACAGAGTTTCCAAAACATTGCTTTTCACATTTGCTACCGTATTTTTCCCATTATCCCTGTTCTGGAACAAAGAACTTGGTAGTTTACAAATAGCATATGATCACTTGAGACAATTGTTTTTATTATGCCTATATTTTAAAAATCTCTCCCTTTTCAATTCAATGCAGTCCAGAGTCTAGTCTTGGCAATTTAGACTATGTGTGAAATGGAGCTCATTTCTAGACTGTCAAGCCTTTCATTCCGTTGCAGACAGAAACCTGGACTCGCTAAGCAGAGAGTTCCAAGAAATGCTCCTTTCCCAAGTGCACCTTTAGTTCTGTGTGAGTCACTCAAGCCTCTGACTAAGCAGTAAGGACTTAGAAAACTGAGTCAGTTACAATGCTTGGAAGGTTTACCCAACACACCTCCCTCACCATGTGTCTTCTTTTCTCTGAACCTGAACACCGCATCTTGGAAATACCTATTTGTCTCTTTCATTCCCACTCATGGCACCAAAGTTCCACTTCAAAGCTCTCAGGACCTCAGACTGTGTTGTAGCTGTTGCTTGCTTTACAAGTGCTATGAGTAGAACAAAAGATTTGTGGTTTCTTACTAAGGATCCTGGGCTAGGTGTTGCTCACAAAACAAGGCAGAAAGCATTGGCAGAGTTGCAGCCCAGGAGGCAAAGTGAGTTCAGTCAGGATGTGTATCTGCTAGGCAGACACCTGTGCCTTGTAGAGCTCAGTATTTCCAACATCATCAACAACAAAGCCACAGAGAAATCGAAGGAGACACTGAAGGTGAGAATTCAAGAGAGTCACAGAGGCAACCTTGGGGAATGCAGATTAGACTTTAAGGCAGAGCAGTTATTAGAAAAGGCCGAGAAAGAACAGCTAGAGGAAAAGCAGGTAGGATCACTGATTTCTTAGAAAGCAAGTGTGAACCAGTTTTCAAGAAAACCAAGCTGTCCGCACAGTCCTTCCAATAGGTTGATAAGATGAGAGTTAAAAATTGGTGCTCAGGCTTGACTAGGTGGCTGCCCTTGTGACACCTCCCAGGACTGCCTCAAAGAAGGAGCCAGGAAGCTTGGCCACAGAGTCACAGTGGGAGGACGTAGGGAATGCCTGGCCATGTAAGGTTTGCTTGGAAGCTTAATGTGGAAGAAAGAGAAGCATAGGCAGGAGCAGAACTGAGACAGGGAATTTTTTTTTTTTTGTATGTACAAGAATTCTGTTGTGTTTACAAAGTGTGAAGTAACAGCAAGAGGAGAAAACGCAGTGAAAAGAGAGTGAATAATTGATGCAGCAACCCCAGAGTAAGCAAAAGGTTGGACTTGGTGCCTGAGAGGGAAAGTCCTGTTTTAAAATGAAGGAAGATGAAAGGCAGCTGCAGGCCAGGCATGAGCACTTCTGCTTCCCCGGGTGCCTTCACCATTTCAGTCAAGTGACTCCCAGTGGCTACAAAGTAATATTCTTCCCCAGACCATCCACCTTTCCTTACAAAGATAACCATCCTTCATTACCCAATTTGAAGGAGTTATACAAACTCTGTGTTAAGCAATCTCCAAAAATCTTTCTTAATAAAATAAAAGGTATAATGACTTAAATAATGAAGATTCCCTGACTTTAGCAAGCAAAGACATTAACTGCCTTGGTAATGACAGCTTTGTTTAACTACCTGTTTATTTACTTGGTCTGTTAGTGATGATAAGAAGTCATTAAAAATCTTTAAGAAGCTTTTCCCGAAAGAAATACATTTGCATTGCCGGGGATATAGCTGAGCGCACAAGCCTACCAGGCAAGCACAAGGTCGTGAGTTCGATTCCTGATTAAAAGAAAAGAAATATGTTTTCATTAAAGTGACTTTATTTGGCAGACATTTAAACACTTTAGATGCTAGACTTTGCTTCCTAGAGTTGCAGTCTGAATCGGCAGCTCGTTAGCTCTGGAAGATCATTCTTAAAATCTAAAAATACAAGAGTTTTCCTGATTCCTTAAAGTGAGACCTATAAAGCTATTTATCTGACTTTAAAAATGTTTGGAGTAAGGTTATAGGGCATAATGTACACTTTGGAGGGTTAACCAATCAGAAGGCTAGCTTGGTATCTCAAAACATTTTTTGAGGGAAAAAGAACATTTTTGTTCTATAGCTACTAGTCTGCTGCTATTCAGGGAAATACAAATCCACACTGAGAATTTAAGAGCAAAATACATGGCTTTTCAAAACAATTTTTTATTTTAAAAAAGAAAAGCAAGAAAAAAGATAGAAAAACAGAATTTTAAAAACCATAGTAAGAAATTAACACTAATTAATAAATTGTACATTGTTATCTTAGAAATAGTTGTTCAAGCTACAAAATTTAGGCACAAAATAAATGATCAAACAATCAAACAGTAAAAGCACAAACTGCTCTTTTGGTAAGCTAACAGAGATTAGTAGTATAGCTACCTATCTTGCATATGTGTACATACATACATACATATATACATACATGCATACCTATATGCATATGATCTTTTCTCTTCTTCCTTCTCTCCCTTCCCCTACCCCAGTTGTTCTTTCCTTTTGAGCACTTTCTTTCCCTTTCATGATCCCAGTATCTATTATACATTTTGAACCTTATTACTATTTCAGGTTTTTTTAACTACTGGGAGACAATATGATATTTATAAATTTGAGTTTGATTTATTTTACTTATAAATATCGCCTCATGTTGCCTCCACTTACATAGCCTCAATATTGTCCTTCTGTATAGCTGAGTAATATTCCATTGTATAAAAATACCATACTTCTCAGATGAAAAAATGCAAATAGCAAATAAATACATGAAGAAATGTTGTCATTAAACAAATGAAAATTAAAGCATCACTGAGATTTCATCTCACTCCAGAAAGAACGGCTGCCATCAAGAAATCAGCCAACAACAAATGTTGGTAGGGCTGTGAGGGAAAAGGAACTTTTCTCCACTGTTAGTGGGAGTGTAGACTGGTGCAGCCACTGTGGAAATCAGTATGGAGATTCTTCAAAAAATTAGGATTGCAAGTCCCATTCAATCCAGCCATTCTTCTTCTGAGTATTTCCCGGAAAAATTGAAAATGACATGCTACAGCAATATATGTGCACCCATGTTCATAGCAGTACAATTTGTAATAGCCAGATCTTGGAAACAACCCAAATGTCCATCAACCACAGAATGGATAAAAAGAAAAGGCATGGTTTTTTCCTTCTGACCAGAATCAAAGCTGTTCACTTTGATTCTGGTCAGAAGGAAAAAATCAATCATTCAAGTGCCATAGAACGTTTTCACTGTCCCTGTTAGAAGACTAAATTGTGGCATTATTAAAAGTCGAATCCATTGAAAGTCTCAGAAATTATATTATCATTAGAATTCTCTGAGCCCTTGCCCTGCATTTAAATGAAATTATGAGAAAACAATTTCTCTACCAACTTGTTTCTCCCAGACTCAATTTGCTATGACTTAATTCAACATCCATCATGTTCTCTTCTTATACAGAAAAGAAATATGCAGGTTCAAAAACGATGTCTGCTTTTCTTGGTAAACTCTGTTTAAGAGCAGGGTAGCCCTCTATCAATCCTTTAAAAATAGACATACTCAATTTTTGTCAAGTATTTTGTTCCAGGAAAAAAGGTAGCAGAAATATGATTCCCAGTTTAAAAAGCAGGAATATTTTACTTCATGTATGTGATTTTTCCCACCTTTGGTATAGGTTATAGGAATAATTTTAACATACACGTATAAACTTGTGTTTACTATGGAAAACTTTTTTAAAATGTGTGGGTTCTATTCTTAAAGTACTCAACCCTGGATATATTTTTGTTGTTAGATTTTAATAGGTGGTCATCATTCTCAGGTCAGGACATGACTGTCCATCTACTTGCAAGGTCAGTTTTGAGCCCCACCTCCTCTCGTGAGTTACAACACTGACCAGCCTCTACATGAACTCACTTAGATCGCTTCTCTGCAGCTTCACAACCCGCTCTTCTAGATAACATTCTCAGCAATCCAGGCCTGAGTATGAAGCCATATCTCATTGTTTCTTGCCTTCCAAAGCACCAGAAGTTCTCCAGAAATAAATGAAATAACGGGCTGCCTCTGACGGGGCTTCGGTGGTACTGAGACCCTGGGGCCCGGGTTGCTGTTAGGCTCTGCAGCTTACTACACCGATGCTCTGTACTTTTTAAAGCAGCATTTGAAGTTCATGTGAATCTGTCAACTTTTTCCCAAAATGGGCGACGTTTATAGTTGGTGTAACGACCTATTTAGTTTACAGCAGCGGTGACCATCAAAGCGGACCATGAAAAGGCATTTGCAGAGCAAGCTGAAATGCTGCCTCTGTGCTCAGGGCTCTGTCTCTGCCTCTGTCTGGCATTCCTCTGCACATTGCTCCCACGGGGCTCGGGTGATCAGATAAGTAACAGCCAGGCTCAGGGGCCCTGGCAGCTGGTTGCTGCTGGACAAAAATAAACAATGAGGAAGGCCGGTTTGGAACCAGAACTGTGAAGCGACTGGACTTTATTTTTTGGCCTCAGCGTGAAAACAGCCAAGGGTTCTCACAGCTCCGGCATGATCTCATTCCTCAGGGGAGGCAGCAGTTTACATGAGTAGATTGAAACCCACTGCTTGTCCTTAAGATTTAGGATTGCTGCTTTCTAGACTCTTCTATCTCTTAATATAAATAAACCAGGCCTGCAGTGTCTCAAGGGCACCTCTGTTAAACAAAATGGATTTGAACTTCTCCTGGAGTGTTTTCTGGGAACATACTTTCATTCCGACAAAGAATCAAAGATACACAAACCTCATGGAGTAGTGGTGGAACATGGAGAAGCTAATCAAGGGCAGAAGTCCATGTTCATTCAAGTGCTCACTTCAAGTGTGTGACAACTTCTTGTCAATGACGTAATACAGTAAAGTAAAATTTTCTATCCAAGTTTGAAACAAGTTATGGACTGAAAAATGAAAGTAGATGTAGATGTTGCATCTGAAAATGTAATCAGAAAAACAATTAAACAAAATTCCAAACAGAAAGTGCTTCATAACTGCATGTAGATCTTTGCTAGATGTAACTAACATCGGAATAACTGAATTATTGGAAACTGTTGTCTGTTAAATCAGATTGAGTCATGGTGACAGAAGGTTATCTTGGTCCAGGTTCTTGAATGCCAGTTGCCAACTCTGTTCTATGTCAGAACAGAGACATATGTCAGCAAGTGGGATTTTTGTGCACATGAGTGCCTATGTATGTGTCTGTTTTAATTTGTGTTGACATGTGTGCTGTCCACAGGGGTGTGTGTATGTGTGTGTGTGTGCATGTGTGTGTAATGTTGACCTAACAGACACTGCTGCTTCTGTGATGTGTATCTGTTAGCAAAGTTAAGGGACGGATGCACCCAAAAATAACAACAGAAATAATAAACTCACAGGACAGCTGTGATATAAAAATACCAGTCTGTGGAGAAATGAATAACTCTTAAAAATATATTCAGGTGTACCTTTCTTGTTATGAAGTGAACTGTGTCCCTCCAAAATTCATATTCATGTTCGACTTTTAACCCCAGGAACTCAAGCATGACTGTTTTCAGAGACCGAGCTTTTAAAGAGCTTATGAAGTTACAGGGAGGCCATGAAGATGGGCCCTAATCCATGTTACTGATGTCCTTATAAATGAGGACAGTAGGACACAGAAACAGACATGTACAGAGGAAAGACCACATGAAAACAGACTTCTACAAACCATGAGAAGAAACCAACCCTACTGAGCCATGGTATTGGACCTCCAGTCTCCAAGGTGGAGGAAATCAACTACTGGTTGTGTCACCTGATCGGTGGTATTTGGTTTTGCAACCCTAGCAATAACACACTTTTCTTCCCTGGCTTCTTCCCTAATGCCCTGTGGTTATGCCCCTGAACACAGTCAAGCCCCACTCCCATTTTACTGATCAGTCACAAAATGATTTAGGGGAAGGAGGTATTGCCAGGCACAGGTGGAAGAGACGTCCCTCCTTTCTGCGGCTTCCAAAATCCATTGTGACTGCCCTTTTGGAATCCAAGAGAAAGAGTCCAATCTCTGATCTTCTCAGCACTTGGCTTTTCTAAAATATGCTACATTTTATAAGTCAGTCAGACTGCAGTTTTAATGGGATAGATATAAATAACACATCCTTTCCAAGAATGTTCTGATGTTTACATCACACCTTTTCATCACAATTATTTCTGTTCAATAACAAAGTATTTACAAATAGAAGCAAACCTAATACACCTAAGCAAGAACTTTTTCTAAAGCCTATCATGCAATGGGACTTTATTACTGAGTGTCATTTATTTCTCTTAGGGAAGATGTGAATCACATGTGTAGAGTACTAAACAACAATTGTCTCCTTACTAGCCAAATATGCCAACATAAACTCTGTGCAACTACATTGCTTGGGAGATTTCACTGCGTGTTTTAAAAATTATGTGCATAACAAATGAAAAGCTAATCAAGTTAGCAACAAACGGGGAAATTTGTCTTTCGTTCCCAGTTTCAAACAGTGATGAAATAAGTTCAGACCCAAACCTTTGTCTCTATTAATGGTTTCCCGTGGAAGCCTGGATCCACTTTTCCCTTTTCTCCAGAAGCTGTCTAACACGCCCTTTTGACCTCCTTGGTGACTCAAATAGTATGTGCTAAAGCTGAGATATGGTGAGAGATGATGCAGCTTCTAAAATAACTCTTGATCAGTGATGTCGATGGGATCCTTTTCCTTCTCCCTCTCTTCAGTACAGATGTGGTGCACAGAGCTGTGCAACCTATTTCTGCACTGAAACTAGGAACCAATGTGCGGCCCTAAGGACAGCCAACACACTGGGGACAGAGCAGCAAAAGCTGGGAGGTAACGCTTGATGGAACTGTCGAGCAGCCACACCTAACACTCACAACCGTTTGCCTCCAGTCTTTTTTGTATGGGAAACATAAGCCCGATCAGATGATGAAATTCTTAGTTTATTGCATTCTTGCTTTCACCTGAAGTCATAACCAAGTAGCGACTCTTTTTTACTTATTAGTTTTCCCTTGCTCTAGAAGAGGACTGTGCGTATTTACTCCTGGTTATGCAACTGAAGCCCCCACTGTGGAAGACAAGAACATCTCCCCTGCCCACCATCACTGGGCTTGGCTGGGCCATGCGTTTTAGCCAAGTGTCAAGAGTTTCCCTACCTGCTGTACCTTCCTATGTCCTGAGAACAGTATGTCTAGCACTGAAACGACTGCTCCTTTAGCGTGGACCACAGAAATGAGAAGAGTCATGGACAAGTGACACTCACTGTATCTGGGGGAAATGTGAGGGAGGTTGGGGAGTTGCTTGTTACCACCAACTTTACAAAGCAGACTGACTAATACTAGAAATAGGCAGAGCCTCGTACTATGCTCCGGCCAATGGAATAGTGCCTGAAGTGGAACACTGTGAGCTGGAAAACCTTCAAAGAATTTCTACCAGGCTCTTGGTGTGTACCTTTTGCTATGAGAAAACATCTACAGATACCAAAGTGAGAAGAAATTAGAATAAATTCATGACACCTGACTTGAAGCAGCTGGTATGTGATGTAAACGATGAATGTTTTCATTTGTGTAGTTACCGCAAAACTAAGATTAGGTAGGTAGACAGGCCGACTGTTCCTAATCTTCTATCTCCATTCCTTTAGCTTTTCTGAAAGCCTAACTCTGATATCCTAGTCTCAGAGTAACGAGCAGAAGTAGAAAAGTTGGGTCAACAATCCATTTAGCAGCTCTTTGTTGATTTGTCTGTAAAATGAATGTAATAACAGTACAACATAGCACTTCTCTTTGGGATGTTCCAAGTGGCCTAATTTTTGAAGGAAGTTAATAGCTGTCATAGGAAAAAAAAAAAAAGATAATCCACAGTCAAGTAAGTCTGGAAGATACTGAGCTAAACAAAATCAGGCAAGTTTATTACCTAAAATTTCCTTGGATCTTTTAGCATGTTAAAGTGTTTCAATTTTGAAGATAATAAAGATGAAAGTTTAGTTTGCAGATCTCCTCTACTTTCTTTTGTGTTAAAACTGTATCTGTAGTAAGTCCCTAATATACACTCACTCAGCTATACAATTTCATTTGCAGAGTATATTTTTAAAAGTTGGAAGGTTTCAGTTTACTCCAACTGCAATTTATCCCTCCAACTCTTAGAAAATAGCATAATCCTGTATTTGAAAAATTATTGTAAGAAAGTGATACAACAGTGATTATGAAAACAAGAAAACAATTCTAGTTACTTGACTTCTGCTATTTTATGTCACCACTTGGAGATTTTGTTTATGTTTAAAATTTAAAACAGTGAAAAAGTGTGATAGGCAGAACATTTTTATCATAGATGCAATTTAGTTTACACATTAAGCATTTTAATGTGAAATAATGTATCTAAATTTTAAGTTAATTTGTTTGTATTAATAGATTATGGGTCAAGAAAATTAAGTGTAATATTTTTAATTGTTGCCTACATTGGATCTTTTTAAAATGTTTCACATTATATCCTGTTTAATAATTTTGTTTCCATTGGCATTATTTAAGTGATTCAATGAAATACGAGTTTACTGTCTATTCCTTCTCTGATAACTAATATTAGTTTTGTCATTTCAAGATCATTATTGAAAATATCATCTTACAAAAAATTTTAGAAATTGTCTACTACCGGTACCATCACCAATCATATTCATTACCTCAATTTTTGGCCTTTCCTTTACTGCATCAAACATTGTATAGTCTATGTACAGCTGTTCTTGTTACAGGAAAAGGAGGTTACAGTAAGGTTCCAAATGTTACCCCATTAATATCTTTGACATGATTAAAGTCACTATTTTAGCAGACTTATGTCATAATTGATTCAAATATAACAAAGGGAATGAGACAAAAGAAAAAGAAAAGGTCAGGAAGCAGCTGAAAATATAAATGTCCTCATATCTCAACAGTACCTGCCTGCTCTAAGTGACTCACTGAGTTTCCTTCCTGAAATCTTCCCCCTCAAACCACAGGAGCAATTGCACAAAGTATGTTTAACTGTGAGGAATTTGGTCTGAAAAGATCAGCCAGTCCTCACATGAATGGCGTCTCTCAAAACATCCAGACATGAAGAGGAGGATGCAGAGGAGCAGCCGGCTCTGAGAGAGTGTCCTGAATCTGCTCAGCACATTTCTACTGCAGGTCATGCGTCATGTTTGAGTGTTGAGCTGAGAAATAGCTGAGGTTGCCAGTCAAGTTTCCTCATTCTTTCAGTTGGCTCTGAGGAGTGAAAAAATGTATTTCTTTAAATCCAAGATGCCGTCGGCCCCTATCCAAATTGGTCACTGCCCTTTCTGTCCCACAGAAATCACTACTGCCAGGGCTATAGGACTCCTTTATGTTTCAAAGTGAAAAGTGCTTTATTTATTTATTCTATTTCAGAGCTTATTTTATCGTGTGCATTCATTTATTATCATTGCCGTATAGGGTGCTTATGTGTACAAACATAATACAACTTTTCCAGTCTGCTATTCCCTTGGATTGGTTTTAGTCTGCAAAAATTATTACAAGTAATTCTTTTTGTGGATATTTTTATACTTGTTATTGAACCACAAATATGCACATTCATCTGACAGACATTTAATAGGAGTAAAATTGCAAGGTCACATTCATCTTCTGAAGAATTTTGCAAAGTAGTGGTGCCAATTTACAGTCCCACCAGTACTGTATGCATGTGATTGGGGTCCGGTGTTATCACACTACAGTTTGCATTTCTGTGATGCCTGATAAAGGGGGCACTTTTACTCAGGCTTAATGGAATTTTGGAAGTTCTCTTTGCTTAACTGTAAAATAATTCAGTGCATTTGCCTACATTTCCATAAGATTTTCTGCCATTTCTTATTGATTTTTATAGTGACAAACAGAGGGTGTGAATGTTTCTCTTGTTTGTCAAATTTGCAAAAATCTCAGATTCTGTGTCTTATCTTTTCACACGCTTACTGTATTTTAATAAACAAATTCTTAATTTCAATGTAGACCAACTTAACCATTTAATATTCAGCTATTTTATGTCTTCTTTTAAATCTTGGTCTTCCCTGAGAATCCAATCTGCTTTTATATCTGGTGTGGTTTGAAAATGTTTTATACCTGAAAGTTGCATGTTCTGGAAGCCTTTTGAAGACAAGAATGATGAAATCTTTAGGAAAGGGAACCTGATAAAGGTTTAACATTAGAGAGGAAGGTCATTGGAGGCATTGTTCAGAAAACAATTAATTCTGGTCTTGCAGACTAATTAGTTCTAAAGGAGCAAGCATAGCGCCCCCATCACTCTGTGCCTTTCTGCCTTACTGTGTGTCCTGGTGTCTGCGCTCCCAACACTGTGGTGACACCCCATGAGCTGAGCATGCGCTGATATCAGACCCTATCAACTACAGAACAGAGAGTGAAGTCAACCTCTTTTCTTTGAAGTACCCAGTCTCAAATCTTTTTAAATAAGAATAGAAAACAAACAGTAGAGCACCCATTTCAAACTCAGGTACGATGGCTATGCATATTGGTCTCATTTGGAACCTGTTGTTCCCTGTGATGACCTGGTGAACTCGATTTGCCCTCTTATATTATTCCCCAAAACACACAAACATCACACAGGCAATGGTATTTTTTCCACAAGTTGGACTGATTTGCTTTGTCAAGTCCATAAAAATCTCCCAGTATAACAGAGCCTTTTCCAGCTGTGATGATAGCTGACGCTGGTTGTCTCTTTACTGCCTCACAAACAGCTGTTGCTGTGCTGGCCTTAAAGCTCTTGGGTGGCTCCCTGTCCCTCCCTGCTTCAGGGAAGAAGCAACTGTTCCCAAATTGACAGAAACTTCCAGCAGGAAAATTTCTAGTGTCCTCTTTTTAAATGTTCTTCTTTAGTAATGAGTTTTGAGATATTGTTACACAATCCATCACACTAAATGCCAACCAAAAGCTTTTTGGATCTGGGCACAAATGAGATGACCTGGTTTTTAGTGTCAAAACTTTACATCAACATGTAGGGCCATCATTTGCTATTTATTGGTCATTGGGAAACTACAGCTAACAATTTTTAATTCAGTTTTCACATCTATAAAACAAGGATGATAAGGACTCTAGCATAAAGTCTGCAAGAAGTTTAAATGAGATAATTTATCTGAAGATATGCATATAATTTAAAATACACATACAAAGGAAAGATCCAACATGCCTGAAGAGGAGGAAAAATATCTGAGAGAGACTCAGAGAAGATCACTCAGAAACACAGGTGATCGGAAGAAGAGGAGGGACATATTCCCTGATGCAAAAAACCAATCTGAAAGGAGAGACTTGTAGATCAAGCAAAACATTCGCATAGGAGTTTAAAAGAAGTGAAACAGTCCAACAGGACTGCCTGCCAGGCCTTAGCCTCTGCCACAGCAACCGCCATTTTGAGAAGGAGTCAAATGGCAGGTTGGGGCAGAGTCAAGCCTCACAGGATGGACTTGAGGTGCATGGACCCATTGCCTCATTGTCCCTCTCCAAACCGAGGACTGTGCAGGCTGGCAGCTTTTTTGCTAGCACACACAAGGAACAAGTGACCAGAGAGCTGCTTCCTCCCTGCACCACCCGTCTTGTCAGACTCTGAGCAGATGAACAAGTAACCCCTGCCTGTGTTGGGTGTCTGCAATATTGCCCTATTATTTATTAGGGCCTATTGTCTTCAATAGGCCCTAAGCGTGCCTGAGTCACTGCTGAGAGCCTGCAGTTTATCCTAAGCCAATTGGGAAGTTCGTCTTCTATCACTGGTCCAGACTGAATACATACTCAGCACCTCAGGCTCACTGAGATCTGCCTGACTTTCTCCCATCCTGGACTGCCAGAGTCTCTGTGGGACATCTAACACCTGTCACTGGACAACTTGGGTTTACAGAGGACACCCTGGGCACAACAGAATCTCCACCCTACATTCAGCCAGAGCCCAGGACACAGTCTCTGTTCCACACAATTATCCATTTCTCTGTCTGCTGAAGCAGCAAAGCTTAATGGCTGCCTCTTGTGCCCAGTACTCCAGATCCTGAGACACCATCCCACACTGCACACTAACTGGGCATCTGCAGAGCTGCCCAGTTTGTCCTGGATAGATTTGTCTCTCCTCTGAGCATTCACAAGACTGAGAGCTCAGGCTTCAAGGGCCCAAGGCTCCACTTGGTGGGAACCTGTCCCACAGACCCTGGAAAAAGTATCAGGCAACAGCATTGGTCCACACCCAGAAGAGGAGCCTCAGAAACAAGGGCCCAATGTTTGCTTGTCCAGGTGCCCACTTTGAGCAGGTGACACAAACTGGGGACTATGGAGAGGGCCCCCACTTGAACTGAGTAATCTCCATAAAAACTCACAGGCTAAAATGGAGGAAACAGGAATGTCGCTTGCAAGATGAGAGATCACTGACTCAGGATGAAAACACCGCTCTGGAGATACTAAAGAACTTTTTCTCTCTTTTGCTCTTTTCCATTATTTGGTGTTTTTATCTTTCGCCTTTTTTGGTTGAGTTTTGAGTTTTTCCACTGCTTTTACTCTCTTCCCTTTGGATGCTCCTTGGATTTATTTGTGTGAATAGCCCCTCCTGAACTCTCTCTGCATCTCTGTCTCTGTCTCTCACTGTCTATCTCTTTTCTCACTTTGGGCCATTTAATTTGTTCCCTTAGTTTTTTTCTTATTTTATCTCCTCTACCTGTTATTTAACCATCTCCTACGTGGTCACCTCTGTTTCTGTTATCTAATATCACTAATTTTCTTTCCTCCTGTGTCAGGACCTCCTACATCAACTTTATCATACATAGTCTTCACACCCACCATTACCTTATTTTTACAATTACATATTTTCCTCTTTTTCTCTCGTAGCACCACATCTGTACCACCTACTTCTATGAGTCTATAGGTAGTTAACCGTATCTTACTCCAACAGAATACTACTTTATGGTGAAAAGGGTGAATTGCTCTATTGAGGGGAAATTCACTGTATTTAATATTCTGATTTTCCTTTGATCTTGTTATACAGCTATGAATTTTGTGCCTAATGTTGAAAGTGACAAAGTATTAGTTATTACAGTTTGTCAATTCCCACCTAGTGTTTGAAACTATAGTTATTACTAATGGTACTAAGTTAACCAAGGTGACCTACTGTTTTGATTATAGACTGCTTTTCAGAGCTGTCTTACGGGTGTAGCTGGCTTATAGCCTGTAGATATGTTCCAGGATCCTTCCTCTTCTATTCACTAGGGATGAAAGGTTGCAGGCTAGCAGCCAGTTCTTTGGTAGGTGGGCCATAGGATTGCTTATGGCCTCCAAGACAATCTAGGTATTTGCATACAATAAGCATCCAATAATAAGCTAGTTATTTTAGAGTCTTGTAAATTAAAGTGTGTAGTATTAACCAACAAAATGTTCTTATTAAAACATGTAATTCATCTTACTTTGCCACATATGGTACAAGGTAAAGCTTAAACTAAAAACAAAAACCAGCCATTTTAAAGCATTATAATAGGATTTATATCCACATAGATACAGTAAAAAAAATTACTCATGATTATGCAGTTTCAATGATCTTATGTCCTTTCTTCATATGGCAAAGAAGAGGGTGTGTGGAATATATTACTAAACTATAGAAATGTGGTGCAAAATGAACCACCGTCTAACACTTACTTTAACCGATCTTTAGTGGTGTTCTAAACAGAAATTAGGCAACATGTCCTCAAATTTTCTATTTTTGTGGCTATTCTCCCCTGTGCAGCTATCATCACATCTGGAATTTCTTCCCACTTCACTCTGTAGTGCAAGATTTTCACCAAGAGAGACCCTGCGTTGTCAGTTCTAGTACCTCCTCCGTTCTTGTTTACGGCTACCAAGGGGTGACGATTGGTTCCCTATTTATGTGACCAGCTGCATGGGAGAGCAGAATGAGGTTGGGATGCCTCCGTCAGTCACTGAAGCATAAATGGGTAACTTGTGAGTAGACAAGTAATTGAATCAGATGCAAGTGGGTGCTGGAAGTTATCTAATAACTACACATTAATTCGTTAATTTACAAAGAAATAGACTAAAGAAAAATATGATGAAATGGAAGATACCTTTGGAAGTCCTTGGAAATAACAGCACTTATATGGGAGAAAGAAAGAATTTGGGAAAAGTAGAACCAAAAGCTCAATTATTAACTGCGATCTGTAGGAACACAGGGAGAGTGGAAGCAAAAACTGTGTAAGAGAAGCATCTTGCTGGAATAGACTTGGGAAAGTTGAAAGATCTAGCCCAATGCTCTGATATTCTAGCATAATATAATGAGAAAATAAGAAGGAAATAATTAGATTAGGTTGGATCGATGGTTAAAAGATTTGTCCATTTTCTCTTTATTGGTTTTCAAAGTCAGACTGTTTCCCCTTAATAGATTTTGTGTCTTCTGCTGAGTATGCCATGTTTATTGGACTCTCTTCCTGTATTTTTTAACACTTCAATAACAACTTTAACTCCTGGTACATTAGCTGTCTCTGTTAGCAGCACTCTGGATATGTTTCTGCCCGTCCAGCCTTCAGAATCTCTTTGGAAAGAGTCACACTGTATTTTGCTTCCTATTCCTTTTTTTCTAAACTATTACTGAGGTTTAAATATAGCATATTTCCCGTAGTGTAATGTTTTCAAGGGTAGAGATTTCAGAAAACAATCCAACTATAAGAAATTTAATCTCGTCAGTGGATCATCTACTGATGCATGCATAGCTAAGCAAGGTACTAGGATGTAGGACTCAGTTGGAGGAAGCAGGTCCGTGTGAGCACACCTTTGAAGGATGTGTCTTTCCCTTGTTGCTCTATTTCTTGGCTGCCGGGAAGTGAACAGCTTTCATCCACCAAACCCTTCTCCCAGGATGTTGCTGCCTTTTAGCCAGTAGACCGTCACCTACAACCTCTTAATCTATGAGTCTCCTCTTCTAATTTGTATGCGTCAGATATTGTGTCCCAGCCACAGAAAAGCTGACTAATACAACTACATAGCATTAGAATACATGGGATTCCCCCTTCTTGTGTACTAAGCAGAGTCATGTATACTAGCCACTCATTTATTCAGGAATGGAACCATATTGTGTTCCAACACACTTTTTAAAAATTTTGATCTTCTGTGTTTCTTCTTTTGGTTACAAAAATGGTTGGCCCCAATTCCTGGGACCATATTATACTCCAGTGTTCTCCTAGGCCCTAATCAGATGGAAGGATCAGCGTAAGTCCTTCATTTCGTAGGCAATAAAATCCTGTTTCAGATCAGCAGTGGAAAGAGGGTCAAAGGAGAAAAGTTTGGAAACAAGGGGAGAACCCATCCAGTCAGTCCTGGGCAGTTTACTACTCAAGGAATCCTGAGTTCACGAATTAATCACACTAACCTTCATTTTTCTGATCTACAACACAGAAACAATATTTGTCTCACAGTGTATTCTGAAGACAAAACCAGACACGATGAGAAAGGTGCCTCAGGAAGTGACAGTACATGGTTTGCATTCAGGACGGAAGAGGCGCCAGTGACCACCACAGTAGTAGTAGAAAAAGTGAAGGAAAGAAATAAGATGGGACCTAAAAATACATGCTCATGGCCGCTCTCTTCCTCTGCAGAGATAAATAATTACAATTCTGTCTCGCAGACTCGATAGCTATAAAATAGTATAGTCATATTTCCATGATAGGAAATTATTAATAAAGTAATATCTCCTAGTAAATGTGTCTTTGAAGAAAGGTAATCTAGGTCTGTACAGTAGACTTTCTGTGATTTGCATCCCCTCCTCACATTTGGGTTACTGTCCTCAGGAGCACAGATACTGTTCCTAATTTTATTGCTACTTGTAGCAATAATAAGAAGAGGAGAGCAAAATTCAAATTCTGTGGATCAAAATCCTGTGTTCTCTTTTACATCAGCACTGCTTTGCCATTGGAGAAGTTGCACAGTTCCTAATGAGATAGTATAACTTTAGTTTCAAGCAAACAAAAGAAGAAATAGAGAAAAGTAAAATAGAAAAAAAGAGGATGGAGTAAAAAGAGAGAAAAAGAAAGACCAAAATGCATCTACAGAGAAGAAAAACTGAAGGTAAAACCAGAAATGTGGTTAGGATTGGTAGAATCGAAGCTGATCCAATTTCTATTTAAACTCTTCGTAATGTATAAAGTTTTAACCAAAAACATATATTACATTTATCATTAAAGATATTCTCTAAAATGAAATTGAAATACTATGCTACAGCATGCGTGAACTAAGATTAATTTTTCACCACCCTTTTTCGAATGTTACTTGGTTTGGGTTCCAGTCACATCAGTAGAATAATGTAACATTATAATTAATTGGCTGGGCAAACGCAAGTTTGAAGGTTGTCATTAGCAGAAAGCAGATGGTTATTTTCAAGATATAGCTGTCCGCATGGAAATAAGTGGAAAATAGGCAAGAAACAAACAAACAAAAAAAAATTATGAAATCATTTTGAGGACAAGTAGCAAGTCCATTAAGAAAAACATATCTTCTCTGATAGAAAAACTATTTTGAGTCACATTTCCTGACCAAGATAATAAATAATCCTGTTGAGTTATGAGGTAATATCCTTTATGCATTCATTTATGAGGCTTATGTTAGAAGTGTTTACTATAAAATAGCCACCTTCTACATGTGTATTAAAAACAGTGGCAGTAGCAGTTTGTATAAAGGAGAAATGAGGCTTTTTACTGCCTCTTTCTCTAGCTGAGGCTGAAAAATACCTCTGTAAGGAACTAGGACAGTGAGAAAGTGTTCCAGCTATGCATCAACAGCCAGGAAGACAGCACACATCAGTCTGATCAAATAATGCACCTCTGTGCGATCAATCATTACCCGTGCCACGGCCGCATTTAACAGCCTCGGTAAAGTAAAAGCAGCGGCCTATCTTCTTTAGCCTACCGAGCTCTGAATGAAGTTGGAATGTGCCTTATGATGCTTTCAGTTTCTCCCAAACAAGTCAGGCTTAATTCCCATGAGCCCTCCTCTGCTTACAAGCATCACCTTCTGGAGAAGCAATGCAGAAACAGCTCTGAAATTACTTCCTATATTTTTTGAGAGAAAGCATTGTCTCAAAAAGTCTCAAGCACTTTATTGTAGAGCACAGAAACTAATTGTATCTTAAGGTAACAACTTCTTCCTTACATGAGTAGTCATTTAAGTAATAAGATAGGTTTGATTTAGCTGCTCTTCTTAGAAGAGACGCCATGAAGAACACATCCTAGTTATCTCCTGACTCACTGCTTCCCATATGCAATAAAAGACCTCATGATCACATCTCCAGTACTAAGATCGCCACAGATTATTTCTTCTACATCTTTACTAGCCACAATGGGTTTCATGACTCCTAAAAGACAATCAGACAGTGATACCTTCCTTTTCTCTCTCTTCCTCTCAACCTGCATCCCCAATCTCTGATGCTTTAAGATAACTAGAAAAGCCTTGCTTACCATTATGGCCCACAGTGAAAATGTAATTATCCAGGCCAAAAAAGCAGGCTCTGAATGTATTTAAACTACTCAGACCTTAACATACCGCAATGTACAAAGCCCTGGGTAAAGCCTGGAAATGTCACTTTTCCCCAAGTTTATGATGCTACTTTTGAGTCTCACAAAAGTAACATCCTGATTAGTTTTGCTAACTCTTTACCTTTACTTCTTGCCCAGAATAATGCCATGTTTCTCATGAAAATTAGTCTGAAAAACCTGCAGTTGGGCTGGGGTGAGCCTCAGTTCACAGTGTTAGCCTCAGCTGCACAACATCCTGGTTTCAGTCCTAGCACCTATTTAAAAAGTCACCGTCATGTTAAAGCCAAGCAGTGGGATTTGGTAAGTGTTAGTCGTAGCATGGCTTCCACGTGTGAGCATGCTCACTTCCTCCCTGCCTGTGTGTCAGCAGATTCAGACATACGGGAGTGAGGAGAGGAGGCCCGGCAGTAGGAGGATGCAGTATTTCAGTATCCACTCGACCAGATCTAAAGCTCAGGTGGAGGACTGCGGAATGCTAGTTTTTACCTCCACTCAAAGATCCAAGGTTCCCATATTGGGATCATTCCTCACTTTTGGCAAACTATTATGAACTTCTGAGTGACTGAGTAAAAGTGAGAATAATGCGCTTTGGGTCTTAGCAGATTAGATATGATAGCAAACACTTCGTCTCGTTCAGAATCCTGTCCTCAAAGTGTGATAACACTCCAATTAATATTTTTGTCTAAAATTTCTTTGTACTCTTTCCACCATCTGTAAAATTGAAACAGTGATTATTTTGCTACCTACTGGGGCTGTGAAATTAATGTATTGTATATGTGCAAGCATGTTCACTGAAATTCCCCCTTCTCTTACAAATGAATCCACAATCCTAATCAAGACTGATGAGCTTGGTATCATGCCCCTATTAAAAAAAAAAAAAGCAGTACCAGCTTGTCAAATCGTTTTTGAAAGTGCTTGGATATCGTCCTCAGGGGCTATTTCCCAGTCAGAATGTATAAGCCCCTCCTCCTCTAAAGAGTCTGCTTTTATTCAAGCACTAGCCTTCAGAAGAATCTGTTTAAGTAGGCTTATAATTCTTTTTATCCTAAGTATCTTCTATTTTTCACTGTAAAGCAGCTAATGCCACCATAGCCAAAAGGCTACAAGTTCCTGAGAATGCAAATTCCAGACAATGAACCACCCATCCTCGGAGTTTCCCAAAGCCCACAGGGTGTAAAGTTCCTACTGAGCCCCACTGGACATAAAAAGGAGAAAGAAACAAACTTTCATTGTGTTAAAGTCACTGGAATTTCTGTGCTAATCTGTGATCTCCCTGTAACCTAGCCTCCACTGAGATATTCAGGCTCCTGATAAAAACGCCCTTTTTCTGGTTTTAAAAATAGTTTTTAACTATTGTACAAGTTAGGAACATGCTGAGAAACAGTAACCACAGTCAAAGCTACTATATGTTAGGGTCAGGACCCAGACCTCAGTCCCAATCTGTCACTTGTTCTATAAACTTGCTCAAACCATTATATTGTATAAGTCTCACTCTCTTCTTTTAGTAAGTAAAGACTCTAGCTGGGGATTTAGGTCAGGGGCAGGCACCAGGTTGTGAGTTCGATCCCCAGGACCAAAAAAATAAAAAATAAATAAGTAAGGAGCAAAGACTTCATTATCTTTCAAGGGCTTTCATTCTATAAAGGAACTTTTAGTTTCCTGTCTAGCAGTCTACCTGCTACCTATGACTTCCATTTTCTGTGTATGTTTTATTTTTAAGCTAGAGTATGTTGAGTAACAAATGGAACACAGTTTATTTAGAAGCTTAAGGTTGTACTGAGGTTAAGATCTCATTTAGCATCAAGTTACTTATAAGTCTTATGGTTGTATGGAAGTGGTTCTACCTCAAGAAGTAAGTTTTATTTGTACATATTTTATTACCATGTGTTGATCATTCCTACCATTTATGTAAACTGAGCACACAAAGCTTTAACTCAACAGAATCCAAAATTTGATGCATTAGCAGTGAATGAAATAAAAACGTGAAAATGATCTGATTCAGAGTAATACAGAGAAGTTTCACTACAAAGAAATATAAGTAAAAAATAATGGAGCCACGCTATCTTCAATAACATTTCAATCCATAAGGGCCCAGGTCTGACTTGATTCTAACAAAGAGCTTTAGAAAAACTGTGTCACAGAAGATCATGTACCAGTGTCTGAAAGGTGTATGAAGGGCTGAGGCTTTTGTGTGGATTTGAATTAAGTTTTCATCTTTGGTTTTGCTCTTGAACTTCTGCTTCAGATTCAGTTTCCTCCTCTCACATCTGCCTTGACTGCATCCGTTAACATCTCGGGGTTTGTTCAATTCACTTCCTGATTGTCATCTAGCATTTTACTTGAATCATTTTCAAATTCTCCCTTCTGGACAAACCTGTACTTATCCCATGATTGGACACCAACGTAATCAAGTCTTGTTTGTTCTTTCATTCCACTGCTCAGAACTGTGTTTGGGAGAATGAAAATCTTTTACTTTTGAATGCCAGATAAAGAATGTAAATTTATTCCAGGTGATTCTGTCATAAATATGGACTAATATTCCTTGGTTAAGTTACTTGAACCACAGTTTAAACACATATATGCACATATATAAACAAAAACTGTGAGTAGGTGTTATGTTAGAATTAAAATGAATACTAAAGTATATGTAACCTGCTTAGAGTTTAGACTGTGTCTACATATAAACACACATGCATATATTTACTTTTTGAAATTAACATATATTTTTAAAATGTGTATAAGACAAAGAAAATAAATGTAATTGAAATAATATTCTGAAGATCATTTATGAATTTTCTTTTTTGTTTTTCTCTATCACTGTTTTACATTGCTAACTCAAGTATCTATATGTTTAGAAGAATGTTAGTATTTAACACAAAAAGACAAAGGAGAAAGCAATACTCAGCCTATAACATTCACAAGATTTTGCAGACAGGAACAAGGCTTGAGGTCAGGCATTGCTAAAAGAGAACTGGTTTTCCAATCCCTTTGCCAAACCCTGTAGCATTTCACCCATGAAGCTAGAAGATATGTTCTCTGTGTGCTCTTTCTGTTCATGGGGTAAATGTCTTAAACTTGGTGCTCAAATGTAAAACAAAGATATGATTTAGGAGAAGTAAAAGAAAAGCTGGTCTCAAGAGATGATTGGAAGAGGAGCAAAGAGACAGAAAAGCAAGAACCAATAAACACAACCACCCAGTTTCTTCCTGAGGCCCAAAAAGGGGTGAGGTAAAATTAAGGAAAGGAAAAACATCAGAGACAGACCATTCTTCTGACTTTCCGTTTTCCCTTTGGATTTCTGAGAGGACTCCATCTTGAAAGCGGTTTCGGTTTAGTGTGCAGATTTGTTTCACAAAGGAAGGACTTGAGATCCTGCTTTCTCAGCTCGTTCCTGGTGTCGTGCTGTCCTTGATATCATTATGCGATAGACAGAAGCATGTAGCATTGGTGGATCTGACCATGGAGCACGAGAGGATTGCCATAGGGCGACTGGGCAGCAAGGACTCAGGGCAAGTCTGCGGGCAAAGAAAAAGCACAAGCAGCCACAGAAGAATTAATTGTGCCTGAGAGACCACAGGTAAGGCAGAGCTGAGGCCTGGCCACTGCTCCCCAGGGACAGGCCATCAGCACTACAAGCCCACAAAGCCTGTACAATGAGAGTGACACACAGGAGGAGCCAGAACACACTGGCCCCAAGCCCTCTCCAGGACTCCCAATGTCCCTCTCTGCCCAGGAGCCAATCAAACTTTAGATGCCCCTTGAAAAGAAGCAGTTTTTGCTTTTGGTGAATTCAAAGAAATATTATGGGATGGATATAAAATATCTGTTCTATTCAAATAATATTAAAATTATAACATCTAGTTAAACTATAGTCATATAAAGCAAAAATGAGAGACTAGGCTTAAAAACTTACATGAGTGGCTAAAACTGTTAACAAATAATATCCAAAGTTCTATGACGGTCGTTTTCAAAGAAATTTCATGATAGGGAATAAAGGCCATTAAACAAATTGGGCAGAAAATCTTATCAAAAATTAATGAAGATAGGGGCTGGGGATTTAGCTCAGCAGCATAAGCGCCTGCCTTGCAAGCAGGCAGTCGTGAGTTCGATCCCCGGTACCGATAAAAAAAAAAAAGGTAAGAGGTGAAAAATTAAGGAAGATAACTAGTGTTAAGCTTTTCAGACTTTGTGAGATGAGATGGAAAAGGGGTGAGAGACTACCCTGAAAAGCAAAATAATTTGTAACTGACATCACCTTTTGCCTTTTATCATAAAAAGCATAAACATATAAAAGTTGGCACAGTGAACCCAAATGCGCCCACCACTTAGGTTCAATGCTACAATTTCAGGAATAATTTTCTCTTGCATCCTTTTCAACCCACTCCAAATCATTGTGAAGTGAACGCAGTTCCCTGTGGAGGGCTCTGGGGTTATCAGGAGTCACTGGGACTCTAGGGCCATGCCACACCTCTCTTACCAGGAGGCCAGACAGAGAGAGAATGCTGCTTGCCAAGTCCCCTTATACCCTGTACCGCCCCTCTTCAGTCTCCCCCTGGGCTCTAATTTCCACCTCAGAACCGTTCTGGATCCTGAGCATCCTTTTCCTTACTCCTCTTCTTCAATTCTGGATTCCAAATATCGGAGGAGCTCTCCACATGTTGATTACAATTAGTTGATGTATCTCAAGTCTCTTTTGTTCTGTGGGTTCTCTCTCCATCTGTTTCTATCTTATGGTTTTCTCACTTCTTTGAGTAAACAGAAGCCCCATCTATCCTGGAAAGTTCCTATATTCTGGATTTTCCTGATCATATCATTGGATGTCCTTGAGCAGTTTCTCTAACCCTTTCCTTATTAATCATAAATTAGTGCCTGATCAATAGTTAGATTAGGCTTCAACACATTGAGGTTCAGTTTGGAGTGAGAAACTACTTAATTAACATGGTGAAACACTGAGATTACTGTGCTTACTCTTCTTAAAACGTCCCATCTTTGATCACTCTATACCTTTTCAGGTAGCTTCCTCACTCTTTGTGTGATGATATTGGTAGTCTTGGACAGTCTCCCTGCTATGAAGAAAGGTTCGAAACGGCAACCCGAAAGACAAGTTGAGGCACACTGACCATGAAGACAAAGTTCATTTAATCCAAAATGGGGATGATCTCCTAGGGAAAATGAATCATCCACATAGAACTAATGCTTTCTCAAAGGACAACTGAGGGGACTGGGTTTTATAGATTAACAAACAGGAAGAAAAAGGAGGAGGAAAAGAACAAGAAGAAGAGGAGGAGGAGGAGGAGGAGAAAAAGAAGCAATTTACAGCAAACCAATTCTGTCCATTACCCTGCTTGACAAGAACAGCATAAGATGTGGATTGGTGGTTGGTTATACATTTAAGGCAAGATCTGCTATGAGAAATAAAATGCTTTAGTGAGGCTGTTCATTATCATGTCAGGGACTCCAGGCTAAGCTTGGTCAGAATGACCTAGATGTATGCACCTCAGAACCTCTGTTTCCCTCTACTAAAGAAATGTGCAACGAATTGTATGTTTATTGTGTGACATTTAAATCACCTCTTGAAAGGTAACTGTTCTTATTCCACATGTGGACTCTGTCATTCTCCAAGAAACAAAGCCTTGTTTCTGCTGTGGTCTGACTCTTCCTCCAAATTCTTATGTTAAATCCTAACACCCGACGAAATGATATTGTGTGATTAAATGAATTATTTAAATTAGATTAAATTAAATTAGAAAATGATTAAATCATGCAACTCTACCCTTCTAAATATGATTAATGACCTTACAGAACAGGCTTGTGAGAGTGTGTTTGCCCTATTCCCACATGCAGACACAGAAGGCTCTGTTTTGCAAACAAAACATGAGCTTTCACCAGATAATGAATTTGTGGCAACATGACCTTTGGCTTTTCCAGCATCCAAAACTGTGAGCAATAAATATCTATGCATTAAGTATCCACTGAAGTATTTCGTTATAGCAGCAGAAACAAACTAAGCCAATTTCTGTGCATCCCAGGGAACTCACTGCAGCTGAATCAGTGGTGTTTAGTTTTTTCTAAACCTTTTTAATGGAAAAATCTCAAAATTACGTATTTTAAAGTAGAGTGCACTTGAAATGTATATTAAAATTTAAATTCAAAATCAGCCATACAATATTTTTATATACTTGTCCTTCCGTGACCACAGGGAATTGGCTCCAGGAAGCCTATCTCCACCAGGTGGATACCAATATCCTTGGATGCTCAAGCCCTTTATACAAAGTGACATAGTATTGTCATATATTCTGTGCACTATTTCCTGTATACTTTAAATTACCTCTAAATAATTTATCATACCTAATAAAGTAAAAGGTTCTGCAAATCACCAAATATGTTGTCTGGCAGACAATGACCAAAAAATGTCTGTATCTGATCTGTAAGAATAGAATTTTTTATTTTAAAGATAGTAAAATCCAACAAAACAAAACAGAACAAAGCCAATCAAAATGAAGCAGCAGAATTGGTACAAAACTTCAAAGCAGAATACTAAAAAAACAGCAATAGCTACCATAGTATACCTTGTTACCTTCAAAATAATTGTCCATTTCATCAGATACAGCAAAATCAAATCAAAACCAAAACAGAATATTGAATAAAACAAAAATCCAATCAGAACAAAGCAAAACAGTGAAGACAATATTGGATTTCAAAGACAAGATAGAAAGAAATACACCATATTTGCTATATTGCATACTGTCATCCTCCCAAGAAATGCTCAGACCTCTGGCCCCAAGCCTGCAAAATCAAACAGGCAATGTACACACTTAGTTGCTTTATTACCTTGGTGGTTTGCTTGTGGAGGTGGGGGTTTGATTCTCATCCCCCACCCAGGTAGGCTCACTGGATGTGCTGACTTTTCCTGGAAGCCATGCTGTGTGGCTTGCACAGCTTACCAGAAAGACTGGCTGGTCGGCTTCTCTGGGATCCTCCCAGTACTGGCATTGACAACAAAATTTTTAAGAAACACTTTTAAATACGTGATAGGTTGAATCAGCAGATACAGAGGGTCTACATAATCTCATCTACCTCATAACTCCTCACATTATGAAGATCTCAGTTTTTAATTACTAAATACTGACTAGTTCATTTGCACCATCACAACCTATGCACAAACAATCTTAAAATAACCAACTGACAATGCTGTCAAAAACTTACAATTTTTGAGCAACTTTTTGTCCTTAGGTTACATCTCTAAGGATGTGGTCATGATTTATGTTGTGGCCCCCAGGCCTCATGCATTTGCATTATGCATTTGTGATTGGTTCATTGTCTAAGTGCTTGGATTGATGGTGTCAGTGCTATACCCATCTAGTGATGGAGCCAACGTACAATGTAATGGCAGGAAGAAGGTGTATCTCTCTCTCTCTCTTCCCAGTTTCTGCCTTGCCATTTGCAGTTGCCATGAACTGCAGCCCCACCATGCCACCCTGCTTGGAGCCAACTGAGTATGGACACTGAAACCTCCAAAAACTGTAAGAAATAAACCTCTCCTTTCCCAACTTTGGGCATTGGGTATTTTGTCTCAGCAATGAGTAAAAAGTAACTAAGACAGAATTTGGTACAAGAAGTGGGGTTGTTTGCTGTGACTATACCTGACCATGTCTGTAGGGACACTTTGGAAATTATTTGTAGGCAGAGTTTGGAAAGGTTCGGACATGTTTCCTGGATGCATAGAGCTGGAGCAGCTTAGGCTGTTCTGTAGAGGAGATTCTGGTCAGAGCTCAGGAGATCAGAAGGCTGATAGAAAGCCAGATGCTAAAGATCAGGCTTGAGAGGTTTCTGTGGGGAAGATGGACTTCATTGGTTGTTGGATTCCCCATGATGTGTGTTATGGCTTGACAGAAATTTTGTTTGCATTTTGTTCATGCCCAAAGACTTTGCCTGAGACTGAGACTAAGGGCAATGGACTGATTAATCTGGCAAAGGAAATTTCAAGGCAGTCAAATGTTGAGGCTGTGGCATGGCTATTATTGGCTATTATTTTAGCCAGCTTTATGTTGCAAATCAAGAGCAAAGAGCCCAGCAGGTAATTTACAAGGCTGTGAGTTTGACCAGAGGGAAAACTCCAGTAAAGCTGTGGATTGTAAAGTCAGA
The DNA here is from genome assembly GCF_034190915.1 of Cavia porcellus. Lineage (NCBI taxonomy): Eukaryota > Metazoa > Chordata > Mammalia > Rodentia > Caviidae > Cavia > Cavia porcellus. The sequence continues at coordinate 72,493,455 of NW_026947494.1, read as the reverse complement.
GTTGATTGCTGAGAAGAAACAAAGAGATAAGAAAAATAGCCATGAGATATCCCAGGAAGAAGCAGGTCTCATCCTTTGCAGCCTCAAAACTGCAAAAGTGAAAGAATTTGCTCAGAGAGAAAGCTATAGAGAACCATGCTCCAGAATGGAAATGGAGGCCACATAAGGTTCCAGAATGATGGCAACATAGAGAAGCTTTTCTTCACAATCAGGTTCACAGAGCCCAATGATCCAGGCAATTGACCTCTATAGCCAAGAGAGAAAAAAGACTGGCTACTGCTCCAGCTGGCAGCAAACCTTGGCAGCATCCACGTGGTGCTGAGTTTAGGTGCAAGGAAACAGCACAAATTCTGAGGGAAAGACAGCTTCAGCCTCGACTGCAAAGGGCCTGGGAGGTCAAGAAGTGTGCCCCTGAGAGGGCAATTTATAAAAATGTAAGAGTGAAGCCAAAGGTACAGTGGAGACCCAGAAGTTTGGAAAAGCCAGGAACATGGATCATCCAAGGAAAGCTTCAAAAAGTGAGCAGAAAGGATTTAAGAGAGAAAGAAGCGGCAGGAGCTAAAATCCCTGGAAGTGCCACGGAGGTGGAATCACCCAAGCCTTTTGGAGCTTGCAACCAGATTGCTTCAAATGCTGAGCATGGAACTCTAGGACTTAATGTGTGCCCTGGTGGATGTTGGACTTGCTTTGTTTCCAATGCTTTACATTCCCCTGTTTGTAACTTTTGGAATAGTAATATTTATCTTGTGCTTTTGCATTTCAGAAATGTTTAACTTTGTTTTATTTGTACAGGGGGTTACAGTCAAGAGTTTGCCATAGATCTTGGAGGAGACTTGGGACTTGGATTTCTCAACAATGCTGAAAATGTTAGGACTTTGGCAACTCTTGGAGATGGACTAAATGTCTTTTGTATAAAGGATGTACATGAGTCCTGGGGATCAGGGCTGGAATGTCATGGTTTATGTCTGTGGCCCCCAGGCCTCATGTGTTTGCATTACACATTTGTGGTGGGTTCATTGTCTAGTGCTTGGATTGATGGTGTCAGTGCTACACCCCCATAGGGGTGGAGCCAGGATGTAATGTAATGGCGGGAGAAAGTGTGTCTCTCTCTCTTGCCGGGTTTCTGCCTTGGTGTTTGCAAGCCGCCATGCAGCCACCATGAACTGAGGCCCTGCCATGCCACCCTGCCTTGGAGCCAACTGAGTATATACTGAAACCTTCAAAAACTGTACGAAATAAACCTTTCCTTTCCCAACTTTGGGCTTCAGGTATTTTGTGTCAGAGATGAGTAAAAAATAACTAAGACGGATATGTAGTTAAATTACTGTTTTGTGAAAGACACGTCAGATGGTTACTCTCAGTGTGTTATGCCATCAGCTGAATACACAATTAAATTCATTTTTTACCTTATTTTTGCCCTTTAAAGTTTGTGCTTTAAATTTTAAGTTTTGTTTTCAATTGTGCAAAAAATTTACATAGTTTTACAATTAAATTTGCAAAATAGAAATTTGTTTTAAAAATCTGGCTTCTATGTATATCTTTTCTAATCTATTTCTTTTGTTCCACTTTGAGTAACTTTAAAATTTCAGCTAATGAATTATTACTGCATTCTTAATATAAAACATGTAGATGAATATACATTTTATGTGTATCTTAGGTTTTAATGTATTGCATAAACATTCATCTTGCTTTTTCATATAGAAATATACGTTAGAGGTTGATCCAAAGCCGTATGAGGAGAAATTCACCAGTCCATTCAAAAGATAGCCAGCACTCTGCCGTTTGACTATGCACCTATTTGTTTAATGGGACTCCTCTTAAATGAAAGGAAAATGGCTTATGTAACTTTGATGCCAGGCATTGTACGATTTTACAGTTTTACCAGTAAAGTATGAGATTTTCTATCTCCACAAATTTTGTAACCAAATTACTTTAACGCTTAGAAGTTTTAAAATCTAGTTAGAAAATATATCTCATTGGAGTTTTAAGTTGCATTTCTTCTTAACGTCATTTTCTCAGAACTGAGTGTTTATACACTTAACCCACTATCTTCATGGTCATCTTCATAGCCATTGTCACTACAATGTTGGTCGCTTTTTTATTTCTCCATGTTTTTGTATGGTATAGAAATTCATATTTTGTAAATGTGTTACAAACACTGTTTTTGACATAAAGAAAATTCTCACAAGTTATTTTAGTATAATCAGATTTATCAATATTTTCTTTTATGACTTCTGAATTTTGTGTCATTCTTACTAAATTACAGAGAAATTTCCTATATTCTGCCTTCTGCTTCCTTGATTGCATATTTCAACATGTCTGTGATGTAATTGCAGTTTTCCTGGAGTTAAAGTGGGAATAAACTTATACTATATGTTTTCAGTAGTTCTAGGGTCAGATAGTCAAAGTTTATCTATTGCTCACTTATTTGAGATGCTACCTTTCTTTTTTTTTTTTTTTTTTTTTTTTTTTGTCTTTTTCGTTTTTATCGGTACCAGGGATCAAAATCACGACTGCCTGCTTACAAGGCAGGCGCTTATGGCGCTGAGCTAAATCCCCAGCCCCAAGAGATGCTACCTTTCTCACACTACTAAATATCACTATATACATGCATCTGTTACTGGATTTTCTATTTTGTTCTATTGCTCTGTCTGTATGAACCAATACCAAATTATAATATGGGAGCTTTAATTTCTCCTTTAATATTTAGTAGGGAACAGCTAGATCCATTCTCTAAAGAGTTTTCCAATTATACTTGCTTATTTTCCCACAAATGAAGGGGAGATCCTGATGGTGTTTTTGTAAAGAACATATTAAATACATATTAAAGAACATATTAAATCATGTTAGAAAACACTGCTTTTTATGATGTTCACTCTATTGATAAACATAATCTTTCCATTTATTTAATTCTAACTTAGTGTCTTTTAGGGATTTTCGCAATTTTTCTCATGAAGAATTTTGCATTTATTTCAGTTAATTCCACAGTATTTTTCTTACAGTCTTGCAGTAATAAACACAATCTGTACTTCTGTTATATTTTCTAACTGACTTTTGTATGGCATATGAATACACAAAGTTTTCATAATGTGTTGCTTTACAAGTTTGTCTTGTAAAATTATCTTGTACTTTAAGATAAACTATTCATTTTGTTCTTGGACATTTTCCAAACATGGTCTCATGGTATCTATAAGAAGAGATGGCTTCAAATCTTATGTTACAGCTGTTCTATTTTTATCTAACTGCACCAAGTAATTCTTTTAAATAATGTTAAACAAAAGAAGCGACTGTAAGCATCCTTATCATTTTTCTGACTTTCACAAGAAATCCTTCAGCATTTTCCCAATAAGTAAAACAAAACCTTTGGGAATGAAATATACACACATTTTCAACACACTCAGGCATGTCCACCATGCAACATGTCTTCTATTAATTTCTACTTTGCTTAGTCTGTTTTGCCTGAATGAATACTGAATTTTGTCAATGTGTTTTCTACATTTGTGGAAACCATCCTATTATTTTTCTACCTAATTCTAATAAGATGATGGATTACACAAATGGGTTGTTAAATATTGATGTACTCTTACATTTCTGGAATAATCCTTGGTCATAATTTCTGAACTTAATGTACTATTGAACTGTACCAGCTGATACCTTAGGACATTTACACAAATTCTAATATGGAAAATTGATCTCTGATTTTTTTTATGTTTCAGTTTTATCAAGTTGTTTAAAAATGTTATATTCACTTTATGGAAGGAATTCTAAGTTCCCTATCTCTTTTTTAATACTCTAGTTTGAGTAAAATCAGGATTATTTATCCTTGATGGTTTGTAGACAAACTCTATAAAGCTATATTGGCTATTTTGGAATGCAGGAACTCTATTTTCTTCATTTGTACTGTTATAATTAGCCTGTTAGCCATTCTGTCTCTACCAAATCAATTTTACTAAGCTGTTTTTTGCTTTAAAATAATTATCAATTTCATTTTTTTGACTAACAAAACTTTGAGACTGTAAAGGGGTTAGGCCTAAGAAATTTATTCTTTGAAGTTTGCATCCGTGTTGCCAGTGAGACATTGTTACCAGTTTATCAAGGACCTGAACTCACTTGCTCAAGGATGAAAGCCCACTTGGAAAACAATACTGTGGTACCTTATCCATCCACCTGCTAAATACCACCTGTGGTACCTATCCATCCACCAGCAGGTAAACGCATGGAGGCATCGCGATCTACCAGATTACACCTGGCCACAAGAAGTTGAATAAAAACCCCTCAAGCCAGCCAATCTCATAAAAATCATCCAAATTCTAGAAGGAAAAGATTTTTAAACTTCCACTTTGGGGGTGGCTTGTTATACAGCTTCAGTTTACTGATGAAGAAATCAACATCAAACTTAATTACCAAATTCTACTCTTTAAGTAAAGGGATAACTTGAAGAAGAATGCCGGGGCAGCCCAATAAACACTTCATTATTATTTGCAGCCAAATCTAGCCTGGTAATACCACTCCCAGTTCCACAAAGTCTCCCCAGTTGCTTACCCCTAACACAAACCAAAATTTTACCCGAAAGCAAACCTCCTTTTTTTGATGCGTCAGACATTTTAGGGCCATCATCATGAGTATTCACATTGCTCAGATGCATCCAGTCCTTAGAAGTTCCTGAATTGTGGACTGAATTGTGACCTCTCGAAATTCGTATGTTGATGTCCTGGACTCCAGTACCTCAAAATGTGACTGTATTTCAAGAGTGGATTTTAAAATGGGTAATTAAAGTAAAATGATATGATTAGAGTGAGCCCTAACCTAATGTGAATTTTCCTCTTTTTTATTTTAAAAAGTAAAACAAAAAAATATTAAAATGATGTAGAATTTCAAAAAATAATAATAGGAAATTAACACTTTGTGTCTGTGTCTGTTTGTCTGTCTCTCTCCCTGTCTCTTCTGAAAAGAGATTATTAGTTAAAAGAAGCAGACACACACAGAGAGAGAGAGAGAGAGAGAGAGAGAGAGAGAGAGAGAGAGGGAGAGAGAGAGACGGGCTATGTGAAAACACAGCAGAAGACAACTGTTATAGTTAGCAATTACAAGGGGAATAATTACATACAGGACACAGAATTTATATTATCTCATGATGGTCATCCAGAGTTAAATACAAGAAAGTTCAGGAAATCTATCCACAACGCTAAAGTCCTAGAACATTCAGCCAAGGGCCTGAATCCCACCGCAATGTCCTGCATGAGTCCAGGTGAAGATCTAAGGCCATGACAGTACTCCTACAAGTCCAACTGGAGGTCTGGAGTCCATGACAAGGACTCACACAAGTCTTTTTTATGTGCCTGTGCTGGAAAAGCCCAAAGGTCAGTGGTGGAAGCTAGAAAGTCTATGCTAACGGGGTGAAGGAGCTGTGCCAGTAAACTGAAGGCTCTGTACTGGAGCCAAGAAGTGATGCTCAAGATAAGGACCAGGGCTCACCTGAAAAGTACCAAAGTATCCTCAGGGATAGTGAGGTTCCAAGCTCCTCCAACAATGATAACAGTCGAGTACGTGTCTGGAAGCCAGTGTGAAAAGCTTGTCCTGGAGATTAAACAGCAAACATCTTTTCCTCCAGAGCCAGGAAGCGATGCTCAATGTAAGGACCAGAGCTCCTCCAAAGTGAACCATGGCCATTCTCAATGACAAGCTCCTCTGATAATGGCCAAATTCATATGAGGGAAGCTAGCCATGACAAACTCCTCCAGGAGAACCAATGACTCCAAACAGCAACACGTAGGAGAACCCACAATGCCCCACTCTTCCTCTCCATGTCTCCCTTTATGCTGGCAACTTTCCTCAGATGGGCCATCTACACTCACCACCATGCCAGTTTAATTCAATTTAAAACTGATGTTAAGCTGACCACCAGTTTTTAGTCCATAACAATAGCTAACTGCAAGCCAAACAGAAGAAAAAGACTCTCCTGGCAGCTTGAACTCTGACTTCCAACTTCCAGAACTGTACAAAAATAAATTTCTTGTATAAGCCACTTCTACAAATTCCTATTGTATGAGTTATGCAGGCTAGCAGACTGTCACAGAATGGGAAGCAAAAGAGGTGTGCGTGATCAATGTCAGGGTAAACCTAGAGAGATGGGTTCCATCCCTACAGGGTTATATATACATATATCCTCCTTTGTCTCAATAAAAAGCACATAGTGAGGAAAAGTCAATCCAACCAAAATTATTTTCAATAAACAAATGATCACTAACACACATATATGTACATATATATGTACATATTGATATATAATTTTGGAAGTTGATAAAAATAATACTAAAAAGAAATAATATTAGTAAACATTAGTAAGAATAAAAATGAACTACTAAGCATATACTATTAATCTAATACTGCACAGGTGATATAATTTATCTAGAATATCTGTTTAAGTAACAAAAGCAGTTGTATCCAAAGGCATAAGCCCAACACACATTCTCTTCTCATTACAGCATAAATGTTGCTTTAAATTATTCTTCTTCAGCCAATTTTTATCAGGAAGAATAATTGCAAGCAAAATTTCATTTGGCACAATTGCTGAAGTTGGAAATGAATTTAAAACTTGCTCTAAGAAAGTAGAACTATAGTTAGCATAAGATAAATCATCTTTATCTTTCACAGAAATAACTATAATCAAAGCTATCTCATATCTCGTTGACACTGACCTACTTTGTAGTGGCTTGTATTTCAAACTTGATTTCAGGCACAAATAAAAGACAAAATAGAAAATGAATATATCTACATTAGCCACAAGAATTCTCAGATTATCTAATGTTAACAATTTTCTACTCTAAGAGCATTAACTGCTTTTCTTAGATTGAAAAAAGAAAATGAAAGTAGCTTTAATTTTAAAATATTATCTAATTGCCAGTGGATATAAAAACATTAAGGGTACTTAAATTTAATGTAAGGACTAGGAATGATGGCACACCTCTGTAATCCCAGCACTAGGGAAGTTGAGATCTGAGGATTACCTCATTTGAGGTCAACCTAGGCTACATAGTGAGAGCTCGTCTCAAAGGAAAAAAAGGAAGACAGACTGACAGACAGACAGAAAGAAAGGCAGAAAGGCTGGGTGTGGTACAGCACTCCTGTAATCCTAGCACTTGGGAGGCTGAGGCAGGAGAATTATTTGCGAAGTTTGAGATCATCCTGGGCTACATTGTGAGCCTCACACCAGTCTGAATTGCGTATCAAGACTCTGTCTCAAAAAGACAAAGAAAGAAAGAAAGAACTTAATGTAAGAAATGATAATAAATAGATTCTAGTTACAATATACACTGAAAAGCCTCAATGTTCTGATTAGAGTATTTTTGGGAGAATGTATTTATTTTTTCATTAGAATTATTTTCATATTTTATTTGTCTAATTTGAGAGCATTTATGCAATCTAAGAAATGAGAGCAGAGGCTGGTATGGCACAAAGGGAGGGGCACAGCCTGCATTGAGATAGTAACTCGATGCTGAAAGGGACAAGGGACAGATTCTCTTCACAGAGCCTCTAAAGTGTCCAGTTCCGAAAATATCTGATTTAGCACAGTCAGAATAATATCGGACTCTCTAGAACCCTAAAAGGACACATTCCTATTGCATTAAGCCACTGAATTTGTGGCAATTTGTTATAGTAGTGATAGGAAATTAATAACGTCCCAGCGGGATATATCACGTAATTACTAGATTGACAAAACTTAATTGTCTAACAGAACTCATTCTACTTAGAGTAAGTAAAACACTCACACAGTGATGGTAGAAGCAAAAAAGGATACAGTCACTTTGGAAAACATTAGCAACTAATGTGAGAGTGTCTACTTCTCACATTATGTGCTTCTACTAAAGAATTGTCTTCCCGGTATGTAATCTACAAAGAATACATACTGCCACTGTTGCGGCATGCCAAATTGTCCCGTGGATGTATGCAGAATGCCCATTGCAGCAACACTGCTTCTAGCAGCAGAAATACTGAGCATACCCTAATATCACTAAGAGCTGGCAGCACAGAAATAGTGCCATAGATTTATGAGTTAGATTACCAGGTACTAGAGAAAGGGAATGCACTGGGTATTCTGAGTGCACGCATTATAACATAGCTGGACATGGGAGTACATGGATGATAAGATTCCTCTTTAGATGGATTCAAAACAGAAATGTTCAATTAATTGGTAGATATTAAATAACAAAGGAAAGAAAGAGAATGAGTAACACAAACTTCCAGACTGTAGGTCTAGCGCAGGCAGGGTAAGAAGACATTGAAGAGGTGGCATCTGATATATAGTTACCTGTATCATCTGAATTTCAGTTTTTATTATAATACCTAAAGCCAATCTCTAAGAGAAAAATTTTAAATTGATAAGACTTTTCTATTTTTTGGCTTTCCAAAATACAAAGAGATACAGAATCCAAGATTCATAAAATCATCAACTTCATTTCTTAGAAGACTATTGCTGTGGTTATTGAAATAGTAGATAAAATTAGAAAATATTTAGGAGTCTCATTAGACATCACTATTTATAAGTGTTTGTCTTCATTCTTCACTTAGAAGCAATATCTTTACATCACTGTATTAGGTAACCAAAGTCTGGAATTAAAAGTCTGTATTAGTTTTTTGAGGCACCTGGATAAAGGAGGTTTGTCATTTTATCTTGGTTTCATATGAGAATTTGAAAGTAGTAAGATTCACACTTACCTGTCATTTATACATTCCCACTGCATTTTTATCAGTTGTATTTTATCAATTCATTCTTAAATACACCACAGGAAAAACTAACCTACGATTCGTTCACCTGGATCTGTACTATGAGGACCTAGAAAACCAAAAGCAGAAAGTCATAGACATAGAGTACAGTAACGCTGTTATTTCCATGTGAGAAAACTCAGTTCCAGAGCAGTGAGCAGATTCACCAGACAATGGAACCCTTGTGTCAGGGTGGATCTGGAGTTCATGCTACTGCTGGAACTCCACAGTCAGGACTCTTCCAAACTGCGGAAGGGATGGGAGATGCAGTGATGCCTTGATAGGAATCAAAGCCAGGCTACACCTTGACTTCCATTCCTCTTGGTTGAGCAAATGTCAAACAGCATTTTCCAGTTACCTGAGATCCAAATAGAGTATACTTAAAGAGACCATTCTTTAATAAGCCTTGCACAAGCTAAGTATCACCGCCTCAGACTGACTAGCAGGTTTTTATTAAAGCATAAATAACAAGGAGACAAATAGCACTGAAGTTTTCCTAAAAGGTTTCAAAAAGCCATATTCTTTAGAAGTAGGACTTTGCTAGGGGCAAAGTAATAGTCTACTGGGCCCCAAAGAGAATAAATAAAGTAGTCTGATGTTCATTTTTCATTCTCAGTGAAATATTGATGGAGTACCACTCTCACATCTATTTGGCAAACTGTGTACTGTAACTTAAATTGCAAAGCTTTATGTATCTGGACACAAAGAACATAATCTTTGAAAATGTTCTAAAATAATAGAGGTAGAAAAAAAGAATATTGATTCCTGATTCATATGTTTGATGATAAAACCATCAATACTGCATTTAGAGACATTTTTTTATGTTACACGATCTACCAAAAATCCGTGAACATTTTGGCAATAAATAGAACCCTATTTCTGCTCTTCTTCCATTCAATTTCAAACATATCATTTGTCTCAACAGTTTTACAGGCCATTAAGTATTTTGAAGACTTTGCTTCTAACATTTTAAGGGTGCACTTTTCTAGTTTAAATGTGTTAGCTACAAGAAGGTAACCTAACACAATTTGAATTTACTTATCAAAGACATAAAAATATTCAGAGGGTATAGTAAATAAAGATGTTTTATTTTCAGTTATAATATGTTATAGCAGCAATAAACACTGGAGAATATATTTTGCCCTTTTTTCATATACAATGCTTCCTTTTTTCAGAACTAACTTTTAATTTAAAACATCCTTATTACTCTCCAGAAGACAGAGAAGAGGCAGGCATTGCCTTCAGTAGGAAATTAAGGCTCTGTTCTTTCTCCATTTCTTATACTTAAAAACATGCAAAACATCCATGTAAGTTAAATAAAGCATGTGAATTAGTTTTTACAAGTTTTAGTTGTACTCATGTTTGGAAAAGAAACTTTTTCATTTTAGTAGTAGACTTAGAGAAAAATGTCAAGGATGTCACATGGCTCTCATGCTCCGTCACCTCCAGTTTCCCTTTGGCTAACGTATTAATACAACTCATTGTATGATTAGTGGATCAACATTGATGACACCTTATTAATTAAAATTCACAGCTCAAATTTCCTAATTCTAACTTACACCCTATTTCCAGTTTTGGAATCCCAGTCAGGTCTCCATGTTATACTTATTGTCATGTCTTTTTAGATTTCACTCTGTTGTGACACTCTTTCAGAACGTTCCTCATTTTCAATGACCTCCACTGTTTTGAGGCATCCGAGCTGAAAGGAACTGCCCTTCCCTTCAGAACTGCCTGAAGTTTTCCGGTTGGTTAGACCTGGATTATGTGTTTTGGGAAGGGAAAGCTATTTGTACTATATCACATCGGGAGTATACACCTATGATATTATTAATTGCTGGTCATAATGAACCTGAACTCATGGCTAAACTAGTGATTGTGAGGTTTCTCAGTATGAAATTACTTGACATTTTGCCTTTTCCATATTGTACCCTTTAGAAAGAAGTCATGAGCCATACTTCACATTTTAAGACTAGGAAATTTTGCTCCATCCTAAGAGCAAATTACCTACACTAATTATTTATATTATTCTACCCAGGCGCCTAGCCATCGGTGTGCAGAGGAGGAGCTGCGTGGATCCGGAGCGCCTGCAGAAGCCCCTTCCTTTGTCTGGAGGAGGAGGGATCCCGGGTTCCTGAGGCACCTCGGCCTGTGCCCAGCCGCGCCTAGCCATCAGTGTGCAGAGGAGGAGCTGCACGGATCCAGAGCGCCTGCAGAAGCCCCTTCCTTTGTCTGGAGGAGGAGGGATCCCGGGTTCCTGAGGCACCTCGGCCTGTGCCCAGCCGTGCCTAGCCATCGGTGTGCAGAGGAGGAGCTGCGTGGATCCGGAGCGCCTGCAGAAGCCCCTTCCTTTGTCTGGAGGAGGAGGGATCCCGGGTTCCTGAGGCACCTCGGCCTGTGCCCAGCCGCGCCTAGCCATCAGTGTGCAGAGGAGGAGCTGCGCGGATCCGGAGCGCCTGCAGAAGCCCCTTCCTTTGTCTGGAGGAGGAGGGATCCCAGGTTCCTGAGGCACCTCGGCCTGTGCCCAGCCGCGCCTAGCCATCGGTGTGCAGAGGAGGAGCTGCGCGGATCCGGAGTGCCTGCAGAAGCCCCTTCCTTTGTCTGGAGGAGGAGGGATCCCAGGTTCCTGAGGCACCTCGGCCTGTGCCCAGCCGCGCATAGCCATCTGCGTGCAGAGGAGGAGCTGGGTGGATCCGGAGTGCACACAGGAGGCCCTTCCTTTGTCTGGAGGACTGTGGATATCTCTGCAAGCAGGGAGGGATCACAGGCTCCTGAGGCACTGCGGTCTGTGGTGAGTACCCTAACCCGGCTGCGATCCAAGAGCTGTGGATCTACTAAGGGGCAGGTGGGCGCACAGTGTCCCTGAGGCCCAGCTTGTCTGGAACCGCGGAGTTCTGAACAAGCAGAGGAGGGCCATTGGTTCTGCAGGCCCAATGGCCTGGGGTAGAGTGGTGCCAGAGTCTCAGTAGCTGCAAACATAGAAGGGGATTTTCAACAGATCCTGAGGAGGCTTTCAAATAACACTTGAAACACAGAAATATAGGAAAATGACAAAACGAAAGATCAAATTACAACCTCAAACCTCCAGCCCATCTCAGGAAACCCTAGGAGAAATGTATTTAGAAGAAAATATATCCCATCCTTCTCATATATCAGACACAATAGCTACTGAAGTTGACAAGCAACTCCAGGAAGCTTTAAAGAAATTCAAACTCGAAATAATATCCCAGATAAAAGAAGAAATGATAAAAGAAATGAAAGAGATTCTAAATATATCTAAAGAAAACACAGATAAAAAATTGGAGGAACTAAACAAAAAGATAGAATCCCTAGATGAGCAATATAAGAAACAAACAGAATACATAATGCGGATGCACAGAGATATACAGGAAATAAAAAACTCCACTGAAAGTTGTAAAAACCGCCTTAATGAAAGTGAAGATAGAATTTCAGACCTTGAAGACAGGATTGCAGCTAGTGAACAGGAAAGGAAAGATCTTTTAAAAATAACAAGGAATCAGGAAACAACAATTCAACAACTGCAAGATGATACAAAGAAGAATAACATAAGAATGATAGGGATTAATGAAAAAGAAGGAGACAACATAAAGGATATCAAGAGGATATTTAGAGAAGCAATAGCTGAAAACTTCCCAAGCATGAGATCAGAAACTGACATCAGGATCAGTGAAGCATATAGAACTCCAAATAGTCATAACCAAAATAAAACTACACCCAGACATATAATAATCACCATCCCAGAAATCCAACACAAGAATAGATTATTAAAAGCTGTCAGAGAGAAAAGACAGATCACTTATAAAGGAAAACCTATCAGAATCACAGCAGACTTCTCATCACAAACAATAAAGTCAAGAAGAGCATGGAGTGAAGTATTCCAGATCCTAAAGCAAAATGATTTCCAACCTAGACTGATATATCCTGCAAAACTATCATTTAAAATAGATGGTGAAATACGATACTTCCATGACAAAGAACAGCTGAAGAACTTCATGAACACCAAACCAACCCTGCAAAAAATATTGAAAGACAGTTTACATACACAAAGGAAAAAACCACTAAGCAAAGCAAATAATTAAACAGAACAGAAAGATAAAGATGCAACAGCAGAGAGATAAGAATCCTACAATTAACCAACATTTAACAGTAATAACCATTAATGTAAATGGTCTCAATGCACCAATCAAAAGAAACAGACTAGCAGAATGGATCAAGAAACAAAATCCAACCATATGCTGTTTACAGGAAACCCATCTAACCCAGAAGGATACTCACAGACTGAAAGTCAAAGGATGGAAAACAATTCTTCATGCAGTAGGAATCCAAAAAAAGGCAGGAGTAGCAATTCTGTTTGCAGACAACGTGAACTTTAAACCAACAATGACCATAAAGGATAAAGAAGGTCACTACATACTCGTAAGGGGAAAACTCCAAGAGGGAGAGATAACTATCTTAAATATATACGCACCAAACTCCAGAGCACACAGTTATATAAAACAATTATTAACAGAAATGAAAACTCAAATTATCAGTAACACAATTGTAACAGGAGACCTTAATACGCCATTGACACCAAGGGACAGATCGACCAGACAGAAAATGAGTAAAGAAATAACAGAACTGAATCATACCTGTGAACAAATGGGTTTGATAGACATATACAGAATGTTCCACCCAACAACATCAGAATACACATTCTTCTCAGCAATACATGGATCATTTTCGAAAATAGACCATATATTAGCTCATAGAACATATTTAAACAAGTGCAAAAGAGCTGAAATCATCCCTTGCATGTTATCGGATCACAGCGCTCTGAAATTAGAAATTAACGATAAAAGATACTGCAAAAATCCCACAAACACATGGAAACTGAATAACACACTCTTGAGTAATCAGTGGGTCACAGAAGAAATTAAAGAAGAAATCAAACAATACCTAAAAGAAAATGAAAATGCAGATACAACTTACCGGAATCTGTGGGATGCAATGAAAGCCATCCTGAGAGGAAAATTTATTGCACTGAGTTCCCACATCAGGAAAACAGAACGAATACAAATAAATAACTTGATGCTACACCTCAAACAGCTAGAAAAAGAAGAGCAAGTCAAGCCCAAAGCCAAAAGAAGAGAGGAAATTATAAAAATCAGAGCAGAAATCAATGCAATAGAGACTAAGAAAACAATCCAAAGGATCAACAAATCAAAGAGTTGGTTCTTTGAAAGAATAAATAAAATCGATAAGCCCCTAGCCAACCTTATTTAAAAAAGGGAAGAAAAAGCTCAAATTCATGCAATAAGAAATGAAAAAGGAGAAGTCACTACAGACCCAATAGAAATACAGAAGATCATCAACACCTATTTTGAAAACCTCTACCCTTAAAAGGTGGATAACACAGAAGAAATAAACAGTTTCTTAGAAGCATATGAAGTGCCAAAGCTAGATCAAGAGCATGTAAAATTGTTGAATAACCCAATCTCGGTTACTGAAATTGAAAATGTAATTAAGTCCTTACCCACCAAGAAGAGCCCAGGCCCAGATGGATTCACTGCAGAATTCTACAAGAAATACAAAGAAGACCTAATGCCGACACTCCTCAAACTATTCAATGAAATTCAAAGGGAAGCAATCCTTCCTAAGTCATTCCTGGAAGCAAATATCACTCTAGTACCAAAACCTGAGAAAGACCCAACTAAAAAAGAGAACTATAGACCGATCTCCCTAATGAACACAGATGCAAAAATCCTCAATAAAATATTGGCAAATAGGATCCAGCAAATCATCAAGAAGATTATACACCATGACCAAGTGGGATTCATCCCAGGAATGCAAGGATGGTTCAACATACGCAAATCAATAAATGTAATCCACCATATCAATAAAGCCAAAAATAAGAATCACATGATCATTTCTATAGATGCAGAAAAAGCCTTCGATAAGGTCCAACATTTATTCATGATAAAAACTCTACAGAAAATTGGAATAGATGGTCTTTACCTCAATATAATAAAGGCCATTTATGACAAACCAACAGCCAGCATCATACTAAATGGCCAAAAATTGAAAGCCTTTACTTTAAAATCAGGCACAAGACAAGGATGTCCTTTATCACCACTCCTATTTAATATAGTACTGGAAGTACTAGCCAGAGCAATTAGGCAAGAAAGAGAAATAAAAGGGGTAAAGATAGGAAAAGAAGAAGTTAAGTTGTGATTGTTTGCAGATGACATGATACTCTACATAGAAGACCCCCTAAGCTCCATTGAAAGACTCTTAGATACAATAAATAAATTCAGTAGTGTGGCTGGATACAAAATCAATACTCAGAAATCAATAGCATTCCTATACACAAACAACAAAACCACAGAGAGGGAAATAAGGGAAACTGGACTATTCACATTAGCAAGCAAAAAAATGAAATATTTAGGAATTACTCTTATGAAAGAAGTGAAAGACTTATACAGTGAAAACTATATTACACTGAAAAAGGAAATTGAAGATGATCTCAGAAAATGGAAAGACATCCCTTGCTCATGGATAGGAAGAACAAACATTGTGAAGATGGCCATTCTCCCAATACTCTTATACAGATTCAATGCAATCCCAATAGAAATACCATCAACATACCTTATAGATCTAGAGAAATCACTCCTAAATTTCATCTGGAACCAGAAGAGACCTAGAATCACAAAAGCAATTCTAAGCAGCAAAGACAAAGCAGGAGGCATCACAATCCCTGACTTGAAATTATACTACAAAGCAACAGTAGTAAAATCAACATGGTATTGGAATCAAAACAGAGCTGAAGATCAATGGAATAGATTAGAAGATACAACCACAACTACAAACACACTCAACCACCTTATCTTTGATAAAGGAGCCAAGCAGGTTCACTGGAAGAACGACAGTCTCTTTAATAAATGGTGCTGGAAAAACTGGCTCTCCATTTGCTGAAAACTAAAGCTAGACCCATGTCTATCACCATGTACTAAATTAAAATCTAAATGGGTCAAAGATCTGAATATTAAAACAGAAACGCTAAATCTATTGGAAGACAAATTGGGTAGAAACCTTTGAGACATAGGAGTAGGTAGAGAATTCATGAATTGGACTCAAACTGCACGGGAAATACTTCCCAGAATCAATAACTGGGACCACTTCTTATTAAAAAGTTTTTGCATGTCAAAAGAAATCTCCAGCATAGTGAAAAGAAAACCCACAAACTGGGAAAAGATTTTAGTGAACTCTCTCTCAGACAAGGGACTCTTGTCTAAAACATATAAAGAATTTAAAAAAACCCAGACCTCCAAAATTCAAAGATCCAATCCAAAAATGGGCATCTGAGATGAATACGCAATTCTCAGATGAAGAAATGCAAATGGCAAATAAATACATGAAAACATGCTCATCATCATTGGTCATTAGAGAAATGCAAATTAAAACCACACTGAGATTCCATCTCACTCCTGAAAGAATGGCCAGGATCAAGAAAACTAACAACAAATGCTGGAGAGGATGTGGGGAAAAAGGAACTCTCCTGCACTGTTGGTGGGAGTGTAGACTGGTACAGCCTTTGTGGAGGTCTGTCTGGAGATTTCTCAAAAAGTTGGGATTGGAAATCCCATTTATTCCAGTTATTC
Source organism: Cavia porcellus (assembly GCF_034190915.1). Taxonomy (NCBI): domain Eukaryota; kingdom Metazoa; phylum Chordata; class Mammalia; order Rodentia; family Caviidae; genus Cavia; species Cavia porcellus. The sequence continues at coordinate 72,477,034 of NW_026947494.1, read as the reverse complement.
CACTTCTAGGCATATTCCCAGAAGAACTGAAAGCATCATACCACAGGGATATATGTGCACCTATGTTTATAGCAGCACAATTTGTAATCGCCAGATCTTGGAAACAACCCAAGTGTCCATCAACTGAGGAATGGATAAAAAAGTTGTGGTATTTCTATACAATGGAGTATTATTCAGCTATAAAGAAGGATCGCATTGAGATATTTATCAATAAATGGGCGCAGCTTGAGACCATACTCATAAGTGAAATAAATCAATCTCACATGTATGAATACCGAATAGTTTCCCTAATGTAAGTAATGATTCAAATATATAAAAATATGTGATAATCATGATTCCCCATTATGTGGCCTTGAAGCCTTATAAAATTTTCACTTATTAATTAGAAAGGCTTTATTCTGGGCTTTTTGATATGGAAATATTTGAAGCTATAGTATATGAAGTTTTATCCAAATATTTTAAGGAAAAAGACAGACACTATGGTAACTACTATTCTTTAAAAAAAATTATTTAGCTATTTCTTATGTTTATTTTAATTAAGGGAAAAATTTAAAAAATTAGGATATATAGTAGTAACTCTTTTTGATCTCCTATTAACTTGTTTTGAAGTCCTGTAATACTCCCAAGATCTTGTTTTGACTGATTAGACTCTGTTCCATTCTGTGCGATAGTAGCAAGTCTGAGGGTATAGGCAACTAATTTGAAGGCAATAAGATTCACAAAGATGCCCATTCTGGTTTGACTATTGTCTCCTTTGGAAGTCCTGTAATGTTCACAATGCCTAAGTTTTATTGGTCTTGTTCTCCACTGTTTTGTCCAACTTTATAATATCTAATGAGATAGACAATTCCTTTTAAGGAAACAAGAGACAATGGTGATAACCATTGTTAATAACCTTGTACTCTGTTCTACATCATGTGCTATGTCTATCCTTGGTTTTGACTTACAGCTTTGTTTTGCCATATTTGACTTTATTCTCTCCCCCCCAAAAAAAGTAATAAGAACTAAGGAGTAATAAAATCCAAAATGTGTAAATTTTGTTGTAAAAAAGAGAGGGAGGGGGAAAAAAAGAGCTCTAACAGATATAACAGCAAGTGTGTTTAGGGATGTTAAATAGCTGACTATATTAATGTTTTTGGATCATTGAACACAGCTGTTTGCAGTCTCTCTGTTTGAATGTCTACTTTGTATTCTTTGATACTGTGATTTGAGCAACTATTTCCAAGATGATAATATGTAATCTATTAACAGGTGATTTCTTACTGTTATGTTTTTTTTTTGTAGTTCTGTATTATGTGTAACCTTACACTGCTTTGTTTTGTTTTGTGTTTTTCTCTTTTTCCTCTTAAATAAAAAAAAAAATATTATTCTACCCAGTAGATTGTTTATTGTCTCCCATTATTTATTTATTTGTATTAATATGGACTCATGGATATTTATTTTATACTTTGAGTCATAACCCAGTGTTACTTAGCTTTATATTGCTCTAGCTTTGATTAATGGGATGGAATCTCTTTCAGTTGGCCTTTATATCTCTTTGTGATAATTCCATCATTACCTGTGGGTGGGTGGGGATGCTACATTACTGTTTTATTTTAGCACTTTGTTATGCTCTGGTGCTATAAAATGACCTAGGGTCATCTTATTTATTTTTGTACCAGTGCTTGAATCACCTGTTTCTCCAAGGATTCTTGTTTTTCAAAAATGGTAGTAAAACTTAAGATTTAGAAAGTAGATATATCCCTTGCTTTTGGGCCAATCATTGTTTTCCAGGAGATAAGGCAAGTAATATATTTGCGTAGACTGATCTGTGCGTGTATATGTATACATAAGTATTCCTGTATGTAACTATCTGTATCTATATTAAACTAAATGTGAGTTTACAGTGATGTCTCAAACTGGCACCCATAATATCATGGGTCATTCTAGCCTCCTCTTCCATAAAGTAACTTTCCATTCCAACAGAGACAAATTTGACTGTACTCTCTGCTACCCACGTATTTGTTAAATTTCAGTGTACACATGTAGCAGTATTAGAATTACTTACCTGTATTCACACAAGAAATTCCCTTACCAACTAGAGTGTTCATACACTCTTTCCTTTGCCTAGACTCCATTTACTTATAAATTCACTTAGATCAATACCAGCGTCCACACATAGGCACTATTGCCTTTGCTTTTGAAAGGAAAGGAATGTATGAAGTAAGTAGCTGGTAGACTTTGACAATTCAGTGTTTCTACTTACAAAGTAGAAAAGTGATACAGGAATCAAGAACTCACCATGAAGATCAAAGTTTTAATATTTTATGTGGGAAGAACCCTTTAGAATAATAATTGGATAGACTTGAAAAGGAATGTTTTCTTATCTTTCAAAGAGGAATTTAAAACACAACAGTTTGGCAGAATAATTTTATTTAAGCTTAAATCCTTAGCTGTCACTTGTCAATAGGACAGCTATATAAACGCAAGCAAAACATAAAACAAGGGGGAAAAGAAAAATGCTTAGGCTGAAGGCATTTTAATAAGACTCCTCTAGATTCCACAGCATAGAAAGTACATCTTCTAATTTATTTCTTACATTCAATACAGCCTATAGTCAAATCAATACTTTTACCAAGCTTCAGGGTCTTAACAATAGCATGTGAAGTGCTCAACATGTTAAACTACCAAATTTTGAGGGAATATTTTCTTTGGAAGTTCAACTCTTAGATGAATTTAAAAGATCAAGCACAGTGTTGATTGGAAATGAAGATTCTTATTACTGAAGAATAAAGACAGATGATAGGGCAATTCTTACCATGTCTTTAATTACTGCACTCCTGTCTCAAGCTCCATACCATTTATTTTAAATAGTGCTTTCTCAAAACTAATTTCTCGTTTTTGTAACTCAGTGACATCTAACGATCTGGAAATTTATTGATAAAAATGAATTAGTCACTTATGTATGTAAATATATTTATCATAATTGCAAAGGACTGAATATGTTAAATGCATTAATTATATAATGTATATTAGCTTAGCTCAAAATAGAACACTGAACAGTAACAACAACACTAAAACCTTCATTTTTAAGCCAGACTATTTTCCTTCCTAAAGGCTATGTGATCAATATGTAATTTGTTTTACTCATGTTGCAGTATTGCAATTGGAATGTTAGATTTTAAGGATGACTTATTTATTTGGAGTTGTTTGGAAGTGCTAGATTTGCCTTTCAAATAAATATTCATCAGCCTTTATCTTGTCTCACCTACTTTTATTTTTATGTAAAAAAGCAAAAGTGAATGAACTGCTTTTATACATCTCATGCCAAAATATTTGCTGAATGTTCTCATTGAATTGATTGATTTCTTGTGAAATAACAGATTATCACATAGATACAGTAGCATAAATACTCAAAATTGATCAATTTAGTCCTTGTCTACCGTTATTTTGTCCAACAGTAAGCTTGTCTATAAACATTGTTTATGAGCTATAGGTGATGGCTGAGACTATAGGATTCCACACTGAAAAGGATTCTGAAAATACCAGCCTCATCAGAGGGGACGTGTGCTGCAATTGACTTGCCATGCCTGGCCCCAGAGAAGAAATAAGGAAGTTTATATTGACTGTGAAGGAATTGAACCATGCTTTAGAATAACTTTGTAATCTTTTGCATCTATTTTTGTGACCTGACCATGGCAGTTTTTGCTACTCCTGATAACCCAGAATTATAAACCACATTATACAAAGTCATACAAGATTCAGTTTTTCTAATTAATTCTTCCTAAAATCCAGATTACTATATTATAGACTCCATGAGAGCAGGAATATTGCTTTATTCATCTTTTAACTTTCTAAAATGTCATAAATCAGAATTTGAGAAAATGAAATAATTGCATAACATGCAAGCCATATCACTTAAATGGCTTCTTGTCCCCCTTAAAAGGAAACTCAAGCTCCATACAATGATTTCTGAAATGACTGGTTCATTGTATCAACTTGAAAAGTCTAGAAGCTTAACTAACTCGGCAGTACTACAACAAAGTGTGTAGAGGACATGCCCTCATGGCTCTCAGATATTGTTCATTATGTCAACTTGAGAAGATTTGAAATTTAACTAAGTGACATAGCAGGAGACTAGCATCCTCACTTTGTAAATATCCCAAGCCTGTGTAAGAGGAGGGAAATGGTGTGAGTGCTACACCCACCCAAAAGGTTTGGAGATGTCACCTGAAAGAGTGGAGCTGGAACACCTTTGGGCTGTTCTGTACAGGAGATCCTGGTCAAAGCTCAGAAGATTAAAAAACTTGTAAAGAACAGGTTTATCTGCTGGGAAGAAGGACTGCACTGTGTGATGGACTCCAGGTGATATTTGTATGTTTGGAAAAAAGTTTGCCTGCATTTTGCTCATATCTTGAGACTGTCTGAGACTGAGATTGAGGCCAGTGTACTAATTAATCTGGCAGAAGAAATTTCAAGGTAGTTCAATGTTGAGACTATGGCATGGCTGCTCTTGGATGATTTTAGCTAGATTTATGTTGAGAATCAAGAGTGAAGAGCCCAGCAGAATAATTTAAAATGTTGTGAGTTTGTCCAGAGGGAAGTTCCAGTAAAGTTGTGTACTACAAAGATAGAGATGAGGAGATCTCCACTGCTGAGAAGGAATGGGAGAACATAAAAGATGGCCTGAGGGCATCACAAGAAGCAGCAAGTCTCTGACCCTTACAACCTCAAAACTGCAAAGGTGAAAGGCTTTGCTTTGAGGAGAAAGCTACAGAGCATCATGTTCCAGAATGGTGGAAGCATAGAGGATTTGTTCTTCAGAACTGGATTCAGAGTGCCCAGCTATCCAGGCACTCCAACCCTTCAGCCTAGAGAAAAGCCTGGCTACTGCTCCAACTGGCTTAAAACCTTGGCATCATCATGGTTGGTTGGCTCCAAGGAAGAAAATTTAGGATATAAGGGCATAGTGGAAGGATCTACAGAAGAAAGTTTCTCAACCCAGGATAGCTAAGAATCAGAGAGAGAGAAAAGTGAGGAACTAAGAAAAAAATAATACACCCTTCCAGGTCATGACTGCAGCTATCTACTTATTTTAAGCAGTCCCTACATTTTAGCAGCACATTTTGGCTATGAACTCATCAATGGATCAATATACTGAATGATCCAATCACCTTCCACTAGCATGACACCTATGAGAACATGATAATTCTGGGGGACATTTTATATCTAAATCACAATATCTGCCTTATTCATCTTAAAATGACACTTTTTCTAATACCAATACTCTAACTTGAACCTGTGTTTTACAGCAATAAATACAAACTAAAAATCAAACCTAAGAGTGCCTACTGAAGTCTTATTCAACTTCCAAAGCAAAAACTTGAGCAGCTATAAGTTCCCAAGGAAGAACAAAACAAAACAAAACAAAAAAAAGACATTAAAAGTTTGAACATATGTTAACAAATGGCCAGCAACAATAAAAACAACATATTTCCTCATCCTCTCTCAGGAATATCTTTATTTACACTGTTATAGCTACCTCAATGTCCTGAACTGACTTGAAAACATTTACCTTTCAAAGTCATTTTGTCCTGAGAGAAGAGCTAGATACTTGCACTGTGCCAGCTCTGGTGATAAGGTGGAAAAATACACATCATAGTGTTTTTAAGAATCTGTCTTTCTTTAGGCTGCATTCAGCAGCAGCATTGACCATATTTTTATCACACCTTGTAAAGACACAAAAGAGGACTTCCAGACTGTCTTGGTTACTTTTTCTCATTGTTGAGACAAAAAACATGATGCCCAAAATTAGGAAAGGGAAGATTTATTTATCTTGGATGCTTCAGTCCATATTCAGCTGGCTGCAAGGCAGGGTGGTGTGGCTGAGAGACACTTATTTATGGTGCCTGCAAACAGCAGGATGAAAAAAGGGCAAAAATAGAAATATGCACACCTCCTTCCCTCTCCTATTTTGTATGCTGGTTAGTCAACCTTGGACAGTGCAGCACTCACACCACCAATCCCTGTGCTTAACAATGCACCAATCACAAATGCTAAATTCAACTGTCTCCATAACTGCATGAGGCTTGGGGGGCCACCCAGACACAAACCATAGCATTCTACTCCTCCCCCCCCCGACTCATGTACATCTTTCATGCAAAAGACATTTAGTACATCTCCAAGAGTTGCCAAAGTCCTAACAGTTTCAACACTGCTGAAAAGTCTAAATCTCAAATCTTCTCCAAGATCTAAACAAACTCTTAGCTTCAAGCCCCTGTACAAATAAAAACAAAATTACACACTTCCAACATACAATGGCATAAGATAAAAATTACCACTCCAAAGAATACAAACAGGGAGATACAAAGAATTGGGACCAAAAGGAATCCAAAATCCAGAAGGGAAAACTTTAAGTTCTGAGGTTTCACATCCAGCACCTAAAGCAATCTTATCATTAGCTCCAAAAAGCTTGAGTGACTCACCCCCAAGGCACTTTCAGGGATTTTAGCTCCCATGGCTTCTTTCATAGGGGTAGCCAGGCTTTCCTTTCTCTTAGCCATAGGGGTTGAGTGCCTGGATAGTTAAGCACTCTGAACCTAATTGTGAGGAACAGAGTGTCTATGCTGCCATCATTCTGAAACCTGGTGTGGCCACTGCCACTGTGGAACCTACTGTGGTCTCTGCCACCATTCTGGAGCATGGAACATTGCATGCAGCTTTCTCCTCTGAACAAAGTCTTTCACTTTTGCAGTTTTAAGGCTGCAAGTGTGGAGACTCATATCACCAATCCCAGTGCTACACAATGAACCAATCACAAATGTTAAATGCAGTTGCTTCCATGACTACATGAAGATTGATGGGTCGCCTTACCATATATTTTAATCACATCGCATATCCACTCCTTTTTTCTAATTAAAAGAAATTAAAACATTTTCATAGGCCTTAATGTATCCTGGTTTCTGCTGTCTGTGGCTACAAACACAGTTCTGCATAGTCTCAGCTGATGATGCTCTCAGTACTAGACCCTGATAGCAGGTTGCTTTCCCTTGGCCTTCACTCATTGACATCTACCTGAAGGGTCAACTCTCTGCACAACATTAGGGGTGAATGATCACTCACATCACCTAAATTGAAAGCACAAACCCTCCCACACACACAGTAGAATCCTAAACATATAAAGCATATTAGAAAAAAATCATTCTGACCCTATCTAATTGGATTGAGTCTTCATTTTCTAAAGTACCACTAACGTCTCCTCCCTGATATTTGGACTCTCATACTGGTCTCTTTCAGTAGCTCTCTACTAATCCTGGGTATCTGCACATAGTATTCTGCACACAACCTGCAATTTGCAGCAGCAACTTGAGTTGTTTACACATGTCCTTATTCTTGAGACCTGAATCACTGAGCCGCCGGCCGAAAGCATACTGCTAGATGTTTCAGGGACATTGTGAACAATACTTTATTGAATCAAACTTCTGAATGCTGTTTTTTCTCAAGCAGATACAGCAGAGTATGTGTGCCTCTAAATAAGAGTGCAATTTCATTAAGAACTTTATATGTTCAATATTTATTTGTGCTTGAAATAGAAATTCTTTACATTTAATAAAGCCTCAGAATACAATAAATTACTTTATATTAGCAATGTTTAAACATTCACAAAAGCATTATTATAATGTTTGCCACCTTTGGGGCTGGAAATAAATCAATAATAATCCCTTTCATCTTTTATGACTGTGTCCGACAAGGAGTTTAAAAAGGGAGGATGTTCATGTTTAATTGATAGTCCAAGAAAACCACAGCAGTGATGAACATACAGAGCTGGAATATGTGTAGATGTAAATGGACTGAAATTATAGTGGTTTCAGAAATTAAAATCTGTGTAACAAGATAAGGGAAATGGAGCACAGAGAATGGATGAAATGTAAGCAAGCGTGAGAAGGAAGTAACATCTTTCCATAACTTGAAATGTTCTAACTGATTTAACTTGATGTCTATCCTTTAGGCCTGCCAGATAATTTTAACACTTCATTTTAATATCCAATCTTCGATGGAAATAACAAAGAGAAAGAAGCACTGGTTCCAGAGTCCACCTCCAAATGTTTCTCAGCTCTCATCTCCCCCTCATAATATAGATATAGGAAAATCCCTGAATTATACCACTTATTTTCTGTCTAGAATTATAGGAAATTGTTTAAACATCATCCACGAAGATACCCATCCAATAAGGCAGTTACTGCAGAGAAGGAAGTCCAATCTATCACATTCTATTACTTTCACTTTGTCCATTTGCTCTATGTGCACATTTCATTGGAGACTTTGCATGCCTTAATTTTGTTACCTGAAACTGAGCTGGGGTGTTCTACCAGCACATTAGATACTACTCTCTTGCCACATAAGAAGAGTCCAACATAAGACCAGGTTGTGAAATTCACCAGTTAATGAGTTACGACTGCAATGTATATCTGGAATATATTTCCCCAAGGGAAACAGCATTACATGTGAGAGTTAAGTTCTAACGAAAAACCATGAGCTAGAGGACAAATACCACAGGCAGAAACTGCTATTTTTGAATAAGTCTCCTCAATAGCTCATAGGTTAAATGTTTTGTCCCCAGCCTTAGGTGCTATTCGAAAGTGATAGAACTTCAAAAGGCAGAGTCTAATAAGTCTTTGGTCAGCATGAGGACAACTTTGAAGTAGATATTAGGGTCATATTCCCTCCTTGTCTTTGTTTCCTGGCTTTAAGTTCATTGTATTTCCTCCACCATGAGCACAGACAATGATGTGCTTCCTTACTAATCCACAGAGCCAGCCAACTAGAGATTAATACCACCAAAACTATAAAGCAAAGTAAATCTAGTCCTCTTTATAAGTTGATTATCTAAATTATTTTGTTTTGAAAGACCCCACCCATACTGGCATAAGAATGTAAAATTATAAACCTTTCATGTGAGAAGAGGGTCCTTAGAACACCTACTCAAGAAACAAATTCCAAGGAATTGGTTGCCTGATATTCCTTTCATTTTGCTCAACCATCCTGGCACTCAAGAGCATCTGCAGTTAAGGTCGGAGGCAGCTCGTCCCTTCTTAAACTGGCAGCTGACTTGAGTCTTGTCCTTGTGATGCTGGTTTTCTAGTTTGCAGAATGAAAGTGTTGAGGGTTCAGCAAGGCTTCCCACTAAATTTCAAATGAAGGCTTAGGGAGTCCAACAAGGAGCCCTGGAAAGTCAATGAATGAAGTTGCAAGAATGAGTTAAAGGTGTACTGCAGACTTTGGAAAATTTAAAATGACAGGAACATGGGCTGTCTGCTGAGGAAAGCTGCAAACAGTGGGAAGAGCTAGCCCCAGAGTTGTGGCCTTCATCACAAGAGAGGGTTGTGTAAATCCCCTGGAGTTCATTTCTGAACATAGTCTTCCCTAGCTGCTAAACATGGACCTACAGGACTTAACATCTGCCCTCATGGTTTTCAGTCTTGCTTTGGTCCAATTCTTTGCTAGTCCCCATTTTTCCCTTCTAAAATAGGAATCTTCACCCTGGGGTAGTGTACACTGAAAGTATTTAATTTTATTTTTTATTTTTCTAGGACTCACAGTTAAGAGTTTCTTTTGAATATTAACAAGAGACTTTGGACTTGTACTTTTCAGCATTGCTGAAACTGTTAAGGATTTGGAAACTCCAGAGATAGAGTGAACACATAAAATGAGATGGACACAAGCATTTTGGAGACCTAGACTATCCCCCAAAGCCTCGTGCTCACATTTGGGACTTTTGGAAGGTGATTGGATCATGGGGGCACTATGCTGATCAGCGGATTGATTCATTGATGAGTTCATCGTTAAAGGAACTAAAAGAGCCTGGTTGGAAGATACATGTCTCTAGGAGCATGGCTTTGGAGGGTTTATCTCCCTCCCACTGTCCTCACTTTGCTCTGTAACTCCTGGTGGCCATGATAGGAGTAGTTGATTTTGGTTTATTCTGGTGGGTTTTTTTTTTTTTTTTTTTGGTTAGTTGGGCATTTTTTGCCACCATATGTTTACTACCATGCCACTTCTGCCAAAATGTCCTGAAAACCATGTACCAAAAAAAGCATCTCTTCCTTTAAATTGTGGGTGTCAGGTATTTGGTCCAGCAATGAAACATGACTTATACAAGAGGAGATTCAAAAATATATTGAATACTTACATTCTAAAAATTATTAGAATAAGATACACACTACCACAACTGATGGAGTAAGTGTGTTTCAAGTATGGGGAAATATTATAATTTGAAGGAATTAATGACAATATGTCTTTTATTGCAAAAACTTTTTATGTAAACATTTACCATGTTTTCCATCTCTCAGTGGTTAACTCTTTGTGACAATTTCTGTCAGAAACATTATGCAGGGTCTTAATCCAATCCATTTTACTCACTAGATCTGGCACCTGTGAATTATAACTCTTCCTTAAAGTCAAAATGAGTATGAAAGGTGAGTGAATCAATTCAGGATTTGAATCATCCACAACACATCTAAACATACTCATAGAAGAGGATTTCCAGAACCACTTCAGAAAGTGGCAAGAACGGTGGATATTTAGTATGATATTGGATGTTGGTTTATCATACATGACTTATATCAAATAGTGATACAGATCATCTATCCCAACTTTCTGTAGAGCTTTTTTATAATGAATGTGTGTGGGACTTTGTCAAATGCCTTTTTGGCAACTATTGAGATACTCGTGTGGATTTTGTTCTTGATGATATGGTGTATCACATTTATTGATTTGTAATCAATAATGAACTATCCCTGTATCCCTGGGATGAATCCTACTTGGCCATGGTGTATAATCTTGTTACTAATTTGCTGCATTGTATTTTCCAGTACCTTACTAAGGGTTTTGTGTCTATGTTCAATAGGGAACTTGGCCTAGAGCTCTGTTTTTGGTTTGGATCCTTCTCTAATTTGATACCAAAGTAATGCTTGCTCCCACAAATGATTTTGGGAGTATTGCTTCCCTTTCAATTTCATTAAAGAGTTTGGCAGAATGGTGGCACTGAATCTCTAAATTTCTTATAGAATTCAGGAGCGAATCCATCACAACCTGGGCTTCTCTTTATTGGTAGTTTTCTAATTATATCTTCAATTTCATTGATTGACATTGAGCTATTTAAAATTTTTATATCTTCTTGATTATGTTTTGGTAATTCATGTGTATCTAAGAATTTGTCCATTTCTTCTGTGTTTTCTTCCATCTCAGTTTAATACAGGTTCTCAAAGTTGATACTGATATTCTGGATTTGAGCAGGATGTGTAATGATTTCACCTTTTTTATTGCTAATTGAATAAAATTGAGCCTTTCCTTTTTGATAAAGTTGGCTAAGAGTTTGTCAATTTCATTTAATCCTTCAAAAAATTCTTTGATTCACTGATTCTCTATATTGCTTCTTAGTCTTCATTTCATTAATTTCTGCTCAAATCTGTAAAAAATTTTTCTTTTATATGAGCTTTTGGACTTGGCTTACTCTTTTTCCAGAAGCTTGAGTCTCAACATTAGGTTGTTTGCGTGAGCTCGGTCTACTTTTCTGATATAGGCATTCACCATTATACATTTCCCTCATAGGACTCATTCGTTGTATCCCATATATGCTAGTATCTTGTAACAAGTGTTTCCTGTTACAGTATCTAGTAACAGGTGTTACCTTTTCACCATACAAACAGTTTAATGTCTCCATTAACTTAATCTGTGCTCCATTGGTTGTTCAAGAGAGTATTATTTAATTTCCATGCATTTATGAAGTTTTTGTGATTTATTTTGCCATTGATTTCCAATCATTGCACTGCAGTCTCATAGGCATGGGATAATTTCAGCTCTTTTGTATTTCTTTAATCATGTTCTATGATCTATTATGTGTTTTATATTGGAAAAAGCCCTGTGTGCAGCTGTGTTGGGGGGGGGTGAAATACTCTGTAGATATCTAATAAGCCCATTTGTTAAAAAGTTTGATTCAGTTCTGATATTTCTTTGTGGGAATTTTTTTGTCTAGTTGGTCTCTTTATTTGTGACAGTGGGGGGTGCTGAGGTCCCCAATTACAACTGCATTGTTACTTATTTAATTTTCAGGTTCATAATACTTTTTTTTGAATAATTGGGTACATTGGCATCTGGTACATATATATTTATTAATGTTATCTCTTCCTCTTGGATCGTTCCCTTAATGTGGATGTTGTAAACTTCTTTGACTCTCTTGATCAGTCTTGACTTTGAAATCCATTTTGTCTGCAAGTAGAATAGTTATCCCTGTTTTTTCCAGGTTCCTATGGCATGGAGTAATATTTTCCATATTTTGGTTTTCAGTCTATAAATTTCTTTTTGAATTAAATGTTTCTAGTTTGCCATATATTATTGGATCTGATCCAGTTTGTTACTTTTGATTGATAAATTGAGATCATTTACATTGATGTTTATAACTGACATGTATTAATGTACTTTGCATCTTGCTGTGCTAAGGGGGGTGTCAATCAGTGCCAGTCAGTGGACTGATTTAGTATTCGCACACCCTTAATCGCAGCATCACACACTCTAGATTCCACTACCTCTGAAAAAGCCCCACCTATAACTGCATGAAACTTTCCAGGGCATCTAGACACAAATCATAACATTATCCTCTCCCCCTCCACAAAGACTCATGCACATTCCTTTACACAAAGTGCACTTAGTCCTGCTCTATGAGTTGCCAAAACCCTAACAGTTTCAAAATTGCTGAAAACTCCAAGAGCGAAATCTCCTTCAAGATTTAAGACAAACTCTTTGCTGTGAAACTCCATACAAATGAAAAGAAAGTTAAATACTTCCAACATAAAATGGCACAAAATATACATTATAATTCCAAAAAGTGCAAAGAAGGCGATATAAAGAAAGGGAACCAAAACAAGTCCGAAATTCAACATGGCAAGTATTAAGTCCTGTAATTCCGTGTACAGCATCCTTGGCAATCTGTGGCAAGATGTGAACTCCAAAGGGCTTATGTGGCACTTAAGTGGCGATAGGTCCCATGGCTTCTGTCTTGGGCCAGCTCTCCTACCAACTTGCACTTTTCCTCTGATGATCTACATCCCAAGCTTCTCCAAACTTCTGGTACATTCAAGACACCTTCAACTTCACACTCACAGCTTCATGCACTGCCTGTTCAGGGACATAATGCGGGCTTTCCGGACCATCTTCTGAAAACTGGGTAGAAGCCTTCTGATCCCATAATTATTGCTTTCTGCATGATCCTAAGACCAGTACCATGTGTATCAAGGTCTGTCCCTATTTGGAGCAGTAGAGAGGCTTCCTTCTCTTTTGGCTTAGATATTTAATGCCAGCATCACTGACCACCCTGAATCCAATCCCAAGAAACAACTTTCCTAGGCCACTGCCAATCTGTAACATGATGCTCTGGGACTGTCTTCTCAAACCAGTCTTTCACCTTTGCAACTTAAGGCTGCAAGTCCTGTTGGTTCTTGTGATGTCCTTGGATCACCTTTTCTGTCACTTCTTCTGAAATAATTAGCTTTTCTTATTGGTCTTTTCAGCAACAAATTTTTTCACTGTTATATCTTTGCAGAGCCCAACTTTACTGGAGCTTTCTTTCTGGCCAAACTAATAACATTTTGAATCACTTTGTTGAAATATTTGCTACTGATTCTCAGCATAAATCTGAGCTAAAAGCCCCTAACAGTAGCCATGCCACTACCTCAGCATTAGACTGCCTTGAAATTTGTTCTGCAAGATTAGTTAGTCTACTACCCTTAATCTTAGTTGGAGGCAAAGTCTTTGGACATGAGAAAATTGCAGATAAACTTTCTGCCAAAGTATATAATACATATCATCTGGAATCCAATAGCCAATGTAGTCCTTCCCAGAAGAAATTTCCCAAATCTGATCTCACTGGAAGGATTTCTGTTGGTCTTCTGATATTGATATCTCTGACTAGAACCTCCTACCAAGCACATCAAGGCATCTAAGCTCTACTTTTTCATCCATCATTTCCAAACCTTTCCAAACTCTTCTCACAATCCATTCCCAATGGTTCCTGAATGACATGGTCAGGCATATCATTGCAACAATCCCACCTTTCTGGTACCAAATTCTGTTTTATTTTTCTCTCACTGCTGAGACAAAACACCTGAAATTCAAAGTTAAAGGAGGAAAAATGTATTTAGGTCACAATGCATAGAGGTTTCACTCCAAGGTAAGGTCGCATGGCAAACGAACAATAAAGAGGATAAAAAGTTCATGGTAGGAAGAAGGTAGTAAAGAAGACAAAGCACCTTAGAAGCTTCTTTCTGCCTCTTTTAAATCTATGTAGGCCACTGTGCTTACGGGTGGAGGTGACAATCAGGGCCAATCATATACTGATTTAGTAGTCACAGACTGAATCCCAGCATCACACTCTAGATTCAGCCACTTCTGAGAAAGACCCACCTATCACTGCATGAAGCTCACAGGGGACATCTAGAACAAACCATAATACTGTGTCATGTTATTTTTCTGTTGTTAGTTCCTTTTGTTTCCTCTCTGTCATACTAAATGGTCAAGAACTGAAAGCTTTCAGTCTAAAAGCACTCAAGGAGGTCCACTAGCTCCACTCTTATTCAGTACAGTTCTGGAAATGTTAGCCAGAGCAATTAGATAAGAGAAAAAAATAAAAGAATTAAAGATAGGAAAAGAAGAATATTATTGTCATTATTTACAGATGACATGATACGCTAAGTAGAAGGCCCCAAGAACTTCACCAAAAGACTTATAAATTGGGTAATCAAATTGAATTGCACAGCCAAATACAAAATCAACACTCAAAAATCAATAGCATTCCTATACACAAATGACAAACTCACTGAGAGAAAAATTAGAGAAACTGCATCTTTCACAATAGAATCCAAAAAGTGAAATACTTAGGAAACAACCTAGGAGAAAGAAATAAAAGATCTTTACACTGAAAACTATAGTACTCTGAAAAGGAGATTGAAGCGGATATTGGAAAATGGAAATATATCACTTTTTCTTGTGTAGTGAAAATGTACATATGTCCAAATTGTTATATACATTTAATGCAATCCTAGTCAAAATATAACAGCATGCCTCACAGAATTAGAGAAAACAACCCAAAAATTCATGTGGTTCACAAGGGACCTAGAATAGCAAAGACCATTCTGGAAAACAAAGACAAGGCAAGGACATCACAGTCCCTCACTTGAAATTATACTGCAAAGCTACTGTAACAAAAACAGCATACTGCTAGGGGAAAAAACCTAAACAAACAATCAAACAAATAAAAAAAATCAAACTCAGAGATCAGTGAAATAGATTACAAGATTCAGAAACAACTTCAAACACAATCAGCCACCTTTTGTTTCACAAACAGGCCAAACATTGTAACTGGAAGAAAGAAAGCATCTTTAATAAATGGTGCTGGAAAAACTGGTTTCTACATGTCAAAGATTACACTTGATATTTAAGTTTCACAATGCAATAAAATGAAGTTGAAAGGAATCGATGTAAATATTAAAACAGAAACACTACATTTGCTAAAAGATAGAATAGATAAAACTCTTGAAGACATAGGTGCAGGCAAAGACTTTTTGAATAAAACCCCAAGAGTACCAGAAATATCACAAAGAATCAACAAAGGAGACCTCATATTAAGCAGCTTTCGCACAGCAAAAGAAACCACCAACAGAGTGAAGAACCCACAGAGCAGGAAAAAAAAATTGCCAGCTGTTCCTCAAAGGACTAATATCCAGCATATATAAGGAACTCAAAAACCAGATCCCCTAAATTTAAAAACTCAGTCCTAAACAGGCATCTGAAATGAACAGACACTTCCCAAATGAAGAAGTGACAAATACCTATGTAAAAACATGTTTATCATCACTGGTTATTTGAAAGATGCAACTTAAAGCAACACTGAGATTCTATCTCAATCCAGAAAAAAGTTATTATAACAAATCAAACAATAACAAACTCTGCAGGATTGTGAGGAAAAAGGAACCCTTCCCCACTGTAAGTAGGAAGGCAGAGACACTTTGTAAATTGGTGTAGAGGCTCCTCTAAAAACTAAAACCAGCATTTTCCCTTCTTGAAATCTTTCTGAAAGAATTAAAAGCACCATACCACAGTGATATAGGCGCACACATGTTTATAACAATGTGGTTTAGACAACTAAATATTGGAAGCAGCACAAATGCCTTCCAATGAATGGATTCAGAACATGTGCAGGGTTTTTTTAATACAATGGAATACTACTTTTCCATAAAGAAAGATAAACCAGATATTTCTAGGTAAATAGATTCACTTTGAGACACACTGTTAAGTGAAATAAATCAGACATAGAAGTTTAATTATTGCATGGTTTCTCTCACTTGAACAACCAAAAGGGTAAATAAGGATCAAAATATATAATACATATTGTGATATAGGGAGAAAATGTTCAAAAGGGAAGGGAATTAGGAAGGGAGAGGGGCAAGTTGACAGGATTTTGGCGCGGTTAGAGGAGAGAATATAAAGTAAAAATGGCCTTCATTCTAAGGCCGCGAAGAGAAACTCCATGATCTCCAGGGCCTGACTTTCTCTGCTGGACACTGGTGTGGGGGGCATACATATAGCTTTGGTCTGGGATGGTGCCTAAAGGGGATTGTGCATCTCTGATGCACAAGCAGCCCATTGGAATTCTTTTGGCGCCACAAGTAAATTGCCTAAGGGTGGGGAAAATGCTCTCAAGGTAAACATCCCTTGGGCCCGCCTCTCACTGCTGCAGTGTCTTATCTAGGGCAAAATCCTTTCACAAGGAAGAAAGGGAAAAGGAAAAAAAGAAAAGAAGGGGATAATGGAAAGAGAGTTTTTGTAAATAAGCAGAGGAAGACGAGTTGAAGGGAGGGAAGGGGATCGGGAAAAAAGAAGAATAAAGACATGATACACAGATACAAATTCCCTATGATGAATGTTATATATATATATATATATATATATATATATATATATAATGTATCAAGAAAGTTAATTTTAAAAAAAAGAATGATGGGATAAATGTGTGTAAAGTGAGGGATATATTTTCAGAGAAATGAATGATAATGCGTCTTTTACTGTGATGTTATTTTAATTTAAATATCCAGCCTAATTTTCAATCACACTCTATATGCCATCCTTGATGACAGAAGCAAACATCTATCACAAAACACAAGACAAATGAGCAAATTTGCCAAGCTCAGTAGAAATTTTTTGCAGTGATCAAACGTGAGTGCAGTGGGCTTCCCAGCACGCCTCAAGCAGCTCTTAGACTACCACCATCTCCACAGCAGGTGCCACCCGAAGTCAAGGAGCAGAGACAAGAATTCAACAAATGGCTGATGAAACTGTAAGAAATGCTTGTGGATATTAATAATGCAAATCAACAGTCTCGCCTTTCAGACTGGCACAATTTAAGACTGATGAGGAAATATCTACTGGGATGAGGCCAAGGAACAATGGACACCCTCCTATATGTCGGCAGGGCTGTGAAGTAAGTGGTGTGAAACTGCTAAGCTGAGAAATCTGGCAGGATCTTCAAAAATTACAAGTGATTCCGGTGTCCAAGCAAGTGGTTCTGTAGCTAGGAACTGAATCTGAGGACGGAGTTAGGTGCATTTTCCAAGGTGCACATGTGGGGCAGTGTCTGCACCATGCACATATTCATTCCCCAGTTATTTATTAAGTGCCTGGAAGTTCAGATTAACGACTGTCAAAATATAATCTAAAAAATTAAAAGCATGACTCTTAAACCAACTTAGAATTAACATGCAACAAATTTTATTCAGCTCATTGATTTAAGACCACAGCAATACAATAAAATAGCTCGAAAGAAACTTTGAAGAAAGGAAATTCATGATTTTTAGAAAGAAAACTTTAGCAACGTCAAATAGATTGCTAAGATAGACTCAAAGCATTAAGTCCTATAGAGAATTAAACTGAAATTTTTGAAGTTATCCTTTCTCCTGGGCAGAGATTATTTGCATCATGAGTGGAGATAAATACAAAAAGTTAATATGAATCTTTTACAGAGACCTTAGTTAATAACAAATAACAAAGTAAAGCAATTATATGCTTTCATTAAAAAAAATAAATGATTATGTTAAATGATGCCCGGTTTGACATTGCAAATACATAACACATGGTTCTGAACATGGTTCCAGTTTTATGTAAGTTTCTAGTGCTATCTATGTTTGGGACATAATAATCAGTGTAAGCAAGACATCCATTATCTGGAGGTAACAATGTCTGTGATAGAAAGCAAAGGAGAAAAAGGGACTAAAGCTAAGGGTTTCCAGTGTAGGATTGGTTATCGAAGAAATAGAATATATGCTCAATTCTAAAATAATTCATTGGGCAGACAAAAGCTCCAGTGCCTGAGTTCTTATGTTAGAAAGTCAAAACTCAGTTCAGTGGGTACACTTATCTTAATCTTAAACAATCAAAAAGTATAAGCAAAATGCTCCATTCTTGAGAAAAACAATGTTTTTTCTTTCTGCTGTTAGTTTACCTTATAGCTTCTTGCTGATATCCAAGCATGCTGAGTTAGATAAGAAGAAATGAGATAAATATTGAGAGGTGTTTAACGATTATTGCACTGCTGATATCATAGGAGTCAAAGTCTTCTGGTGTCCTGGTGTCTGTCAGTTCTTTGCATTTTGGGCTATTAAAGTATTCTCTTTGGAGTCTGCGTCTTGCAGATGATTCGCTTGAAACATAATATTATCATAACGGAGTTTCATTGGTGTGGTGGTCAGGTGAGAGAGGATAGTCAACAATCTTCCGACCGTTTTTGAGTTTTCTAGAGATCCTATATCTCTAGCCTCTGATCAGCGGAAGTGTTTCAGGAATGGTCTTGTCTATTTTCTCTGTTCTGATAACTTTCTCTGACTGTTGAGTTGTTGGTTTCTTTCTTTGAATTCCTAACCTTTAAAGTGTGTGTGCGCGTGCGTGTGTGTGTGTGTGTGTGTGTGTGTGCGTGCGTGCGTGTGTGCGTGCGTGTGTGTGTGTGTGTGCGTGCGTGTGTGTGTGTGTGTGTGTGCGTGCGTGTGTGTGTGTGTGTGTGTGTGTTTAATTTTAGGTGAGATATTATAGTAACAAATTCTTTTTTTTTCGTATTTGAAATAAGGTTTTAGGGTTAATGTCTTGCAAAGTCCTTTTATGTGAACAATAGAGCTTGGTTATGGTGCAGGCTCTGGACATATTTAAAAGTTGTTAGCATTCCTCCTTCTTTGCCGAAATCACAAGAGAATCTCATTTTAGATTCTTGCTGACAACCAGGTGGAACTCTTGCAGAGAAAACGCTGGAAAGCAAGGGGCTTCCCCTAATACTACAGCCTTTAGGGGTTTCTGACTCGGTATAGCACATGATGAGCAGCCAGCAATTTTTCAACATTATCATTTAACTCTTCCCACCAATTTATGACTCTAGTTGCTTTGCTCCAGGTATGCAGATCTCTGTGGTCTAGTGAGACAAAAATTAATACCCTTGCACTAAGGTGAGATATGGGATAGATTTTTCTTTTTTTATTTAAAGAAAGATTAAACAAAACAGAAAACAGGTAGAAATAGTACATACATTCAGAGAAAAAAAAAGAGTAAGAAATCACTAGTTGATGTTGTCGTTTTACAAATAGTTGTTCAAGGTACAAAAATGGAACATGTAAAGTGGGAATTCAAACAGAGAGACTGCAAAAAGTTTTAATCAACTGTCCAACAAAAACTTAGCAACATGGTTGTCAGTCCTATACATTTAAACATACATGCAGTTATCAATATCTTCATTTATGTTTAGATTAAACAAACTAAAGCAGGTTAAATCATTTTGAACAAAGAATAATTGTATTGCTGGATTTCACCTCATGACACTCCATGATCAGCACTGGGTACTGTAGTGTCTTCTTTTTAAAACTGAATTTAAAGAAAGACTAAAAAAACAGAAAACGGGTAGTAACAATACATACTTTCAAAGAAAAATAAACAGTAAGAAACCACTAGTTGATGATTACAGATTGTCTTCTTACAAATAGTTATTCAAGGTACTAAATTGGAGCATATAAAGTGGGGATTCAGTTTCGTAAGTTTTTAGGTGGCTTCCTTAGGTTCCCTAATATGTCTCTCTACCTATCAAGCACTATTTCTTTTTAGTTCCTCCAGAGTTACAGAAAGGGTGACTAAAAAGTGATTTTCAGGCTCACACATTGATTGCTGTTTTTGTTTAAATCCACCAGGCCCATACTGAAGATTGGATTGTGAACTCAGTGCCTTAGGTGAACCCCTTTATGTGATATCCCTCCCTTTGAGCAAAACAAGTTATTTTATGTCAGCACATTTTGTTATTTACCAGTATTTTCACAAATGCTGTGCCATCTCATTTTCACAATAAATCTTTTTGATGAAGGCTAATAGTCCCAGTTTAGCACTGGTAGGGTTTCAGGTAAAGTTCCAGGCTTAGTCTACAGAAGAGCTCTGTAAGGGCACGGATATCACGACCTGCTCCAAACCTAATTCCCATCATCGTAGGCAGCAGGCTGCCCCAGAAGGTGAAATAATGGGGAAAATGTATTCACAGGCATTTGAAGACTCTAAATTTGGCTCAGAAGCCTGAAAACAATTCTCTAAAGAGTTCTCCACAGGTGGCAAACTTTCAAAGCAAAAGCATACCAAAGCCTAGAGCATGAGTGCAAAGGAAGAGTAAAAGAAACTCCAAAATATTTGAGTGGAATATTAAAAAATACCTGCCACGAAAAGCCTACGTGATTTTTCCATGCAAGTCTGAAATTAAATATAGGTCTTTAAACTTCAAATAACACTACTGTGTTGAGTCTTCCATTGTCTCCAAATCCCATTTTTTCACAGTTTGCCTGCTGTGTACTCCCTAACTCTGCCATATCTTGAGAATTACCACTACTCTGTGCAGATCCTGTTATAAAGCTACACAATGTCACCTAGTGAATCCCAGAAGCTGTAACACCAGAGCCTAACTTGCTTGCTAAAAAAAAAAAAAAAAAAAAAAAAAAAAAATAGGTAACATACTTTTTCGTGTCACTGGTGATGACTGTAATTCCCTCAACATGACACGACCTGGGGCAGAAGAAGGCAAAACCAGTGATGCTGAAAGAATGGCTTAAATAGAAGAGCTAGCATAAGATGAATTCACAGGAAGTGAAGCTTTATTAGTTCAGATGCCTCCATATGGAACTACTTGTTGGGTCAGGAGCTTTCCAGAAAACCATACGAAACCCTGGGAAATGTCTGTTTTGGATACAAGAAATCTCAGGGGATTTTATGGATTCAAATCTTTGTTATGGAAAAAGAAACTCTGAGTTTAGCCTGGGAAGTTTGCATTCTGGGAGATGTGCCAAACTCAAAGCTGATGTAATTTGCAATAACCTAGTTAATCAACCATAAAAATCAAGTGTTTATCATTGTGGGGAGATAATCACACACTGTAATTTCAAATAGTAAGGCACTGTAAGAAAACCATGTGCTTTAGATGGATATATGTTTATTTAAAAGACTGCTAAATATAAGAATCTCAGCCAAGTACTTTCCTTGTACATAAATACCTAATATGCCAATGTTTTCAGACAATATTTGCTCTTATATTTTAAAGATAAAATGATTTCAGGGATCTCTCATAACTTAAACTTGGCTTTACTGATCATAGAATAATTTCTTTAAATGAAAGAAATCAACTTTCTCTGTCAAAACTCAGAAACTCATTCATCACGTATACATAGTAAGAAGCTCAATTTTTATATAAACCAATCAAAATTTTGTAGCCGGAACACAAAAGGGGCTTGTTCTTACTAGTATGTCTCTGTCTGAGACTATTTCTCTTGCTTTTTTCTTTTTAAAATACCTAGGATCCTAATCAGGAATTTTAAAAAGGGCTTAGTAAAACCACTTGGAGAGTCTTGCAGGAAAAAAGGGGTAAATTAAGGAGAGAAGTACACTAAAATGTGAATATCAAGATACACAGTGAGGGAAGTAAAGCTGAGCTTTGGGTTTTCCCTGTCTCTGACTCCCTTTTCTTTCTCCTGAAATATCTGATTCATTGAAACTGCATGAAATTCTACAGCACGTCAAAGCCAGATATGGCCAGTAGAATGTCCTATACAGTTTAGAAAACATGGATGTAACTTCCTGAGTCTTCAAGTTCTCAAAGTGTGTTCTAGAAAGCCCTGGAGATTCCTGAGATGCTCAGTCAAAGAATCAGAAGGTCACAAGTAGTTGCACAATAATGCTAGATGTTAGTGCACTTTTTCCCTCACATCTTCCCTAAGTGTGTCCCAGATTTCCCAAGGATGTATTGTGTGACGTAATAACAGAAAAAAAATGCAAAAGCACATATGATAATCTAGCTACCTTCTTATCAGGCATTAAAAAGATTTTCAAAAATTCAAAACAATGCCACTCTTTTTGCTATTTTTGTCTTTAAAATATAAATATTATTCATAGTAATTTATTGATAACACATGTGTTTGTTATTATTTAGTTAATAAATATCTATTCTTGATTTTTTCGTTTTTACTTTACAAAATAGTAAACATGAATGTCGACAAACCACATGACAATGTTATGGTTGATGGCTGAGTGGGGATGTGGTACGTGGCACAGACCCTCCGTGTGTAGCAGGCTACATGACCTAAGTTGACATAAGCATAAGCTAATGTTCACACAGTGATGAACAATAAACACTTCTAATGGCGCATTTCTCAGAATGCGTCCTCATCATTAAAATACAGATGATTATAGACGGAATCCATGTAACAAGAGATCTCTGGGATTTTCAGTAAGTTTTAAGAGATCCTAAAGTCACAAAGTTTGAATGACTAGCATGAAAGGGTAAACCTCTTGATGAAGACGTGAACATGTTTCATAAAATATGAACCACAGTCTTAGATGGCTGTGAATTGAAGGAGCCGTTCACTTGCGGGGCGCAGTAATAAAGTGGAGCCACGCAGCCGGGAAGTGAGCACAAGCCCAAGCCCGTCATGTTCTGAAGATCGCCTGCTGAATCTTGTAAGCCCTGGGCCTCTGCTCTGAAGGATACCCAGGGCCACAGCTGGAGGCTTACTGACGCAGGAAGCTAGCACAGCAGCTCTTGCAAAACTGGGTTGACATTTGGTGATGTCTTTGGCACTGGGACGAGGAACAGTTCTTCCTTTCTTTGCAGTGGGTTAGTCACAAAATTTTGTCTATCCTGACTTTATTGCTGGAGGCAGAAAAAATCTTTCTTGAGAATTCACAACAATAAATGAACTCTCACCATGTATGCAAAAAAAATTATACCACCTCTGTAGTTTGAAAAATCATACAGGGAGAATATAATGTAGTCTTTGGGTACAGTACCTTTGGATAATTCTCTATTAAGAGTATTAAGAATGTACTTTAACACTTTATTGTTGTAATATATACAAAACCACCACACATATATAAGAACAACCACAGAGAAGTTTGGAATATATACATAAATATAATATGTTATATATGAATTAAGTATATTATAAATTATATACAAAATTTCCAGAACTGGGTTTGAGATTTATTTTTATATAAAATAAATAACTCAGAAATTTAGTTCTGGGAATCATATATAACATAAAATAAAAATATAGACTAAAAGGCAAACTACGGCTTTCTTGTAAGCTCAGTAACCACAGCCACGAATATTCTCACATCCTCTCATCTTCCTCTGGCTCCTGGACAAGGAAAGTCAGTTGAAGTCACTAACCCACCTCCTGCAGCTGGTGCGGAAGAGGGACAAAGTGGACCTATGATCCTTGAGCCTTTGTCTTTCACTGCTAGGGAGAAGATCCCTTTGGTTACAGAAAGGCAAATGTAGGTAACAGAATAACAAACAAGAGACATTCCATGAAATAGGAGACAGATCAAAAGACACTATCTAGAAATAGTACTAAGAGAGGAAAACTTTCAAAAGTACCAAAGATATCAAGACATATAAAGGACAAAGTGCAAAGATGTATCACATTCCTAAAGAGAGCTCCAGGAGAAAAAAGCCCAAAGAAAAGGAAAAGAGAACATTTTAGAGACAAGTGCATGAGAATTTCTAAAATTTACTGAAAAAATTATTGAAAGATTCTGTTATTTTTCACATCTTAGCCAAAAACACATGTAGACACATCATCTTAAAATTAAAAAGTATTTAAAAAGCTAAGAAATAATCAGGGAAAACAAGAGTTAAACAACAGAAGTTTCATCGTAGCAGAACAGCAACTACTGTGGCATCCTTCCACTTATATAAGCCTCACAGAGGGAGAGTAACAGACCCTGCCAGAGGGGCTGGTGGTGGCAAACTGCTGCTGAAAAGGTGTAAAATTCTAGTGAATTAAACAAACAGATGCCTGAGAATGGCTGTGCCCTGCTGTGTTAGTAATATTCACTCAAAATATATTGAGAACACAGACCTCAGGTTAAGTGTTCTTGCCACAATAAAGGTCAAATTAAAAAGTAATTTGCACTGAAAGCTGTTTTTTATAGCCATCAAAGAAGTGTAAAGAAATGAATAGTAGTATCAGTTTGAGAGAAATTAACTTTTAAATTAAAATTTTATATTCAGCAGAGACCTTTTCCAAAAAAATGGCAAAATAAAGACTCTTTCAAACAAATGAATACTCTCCCAGAAAACTGTAAAGGGGACATTCCAAAGTATGCCAGATTAAAGGGTTAATATGCCACAAGGAAACATAAGAAAAGATACTGACAATAGGTGGAAAATCTAGCACTAATTTGATTATAAAAGAATGATAATATCAAGTGTAGTGTTTCAAAACAAGCTAAAAGCACATCTGTAATCCCAGCACTCAGAAGGCTGAGGCAGGAGGATTACCATGAGGTCAAGGACAGTGTGGGCCACATAAGCAAGTTCAAGGCCAGCTAGTACTATAGAGTGAGACCTTGTCTCAAAAACAGGAAAACACTGGAATTAAAATATTAAACAAAAGGTATTGAACAACTTCAGAGAGGATAATCAGGTTTAGGATTATTTGGGAGGAGAGTAAAAATATTTATGTATGTCCACTCAAAATTATAAAACATGCATAATAAACTAGCTAGAATAACAATAGTTAAAGAATATAATTTTAAAACAGTAATCCACTTTTTAAAATTAAACAAATATCTAATCCAAAAGAACCAAAATAAAAATAGGGAAAGGGGAATTAAAAAAAACAGTAAATGTAAGAAAATAGAATGTACATACTAGGAAACAGAACTGACAGTAGGAGAAACCATAGTGAAAATAATGATTAGAATATTGAGCTTAAACACAAAAATTAAACAAAATACATTATTTTTAAATTGCAGGTGGTTCACAAGTAAGATTACGGAGGACTGGCAATCTACTCCCTGCACAGCCATGTCTACTCCCATCTGTTGTTTATAGATTGTTTCTGGCAAAGAATAATTTTCATAGTTTCAAATGGTAGAATAGAAAAGAATATGTTACAGAGACCACATGTGCAGGGAGAGGTTAAAATATTTAGTATCTGGCTTTTTACAGAAAAAAGTTTGCTTTCTCCTGCTCCAGAACATAAAATCATAATATTCAGAGTGGAGGGAGATTGGAGACATACATTCATTTTATAAAACACCGCGATTCTCCCTAAAACCCAAACCCTTGCGGATAAACACACTCCTCCGCTCCTGGCTAAATATCACAACACTTCTCAGCCTTTTGGCTAAGATCAAGTGTACATACCGCACTCCTTACCCTCTCTCATGGGTGAGTGTGGTCAAAAGAAAGAGAGCTGAACAGACATGCACAGCTTTCTGGTCTTTAACACAAATGTGTATGTCTCCCACTGTTACTGGATTTTGGGGTGCTAGAATGGAACAACACAGGCCACGCAGAGTGGCAAGGCCTTGCATTTATTAAATATAGGGATGAACAGAAAAATAAAGTTTGGTTGGAGTAAAAAGAGAGGAAAGAAAACAGTGACCTCACGACCAGGTCACACTGTCAAAAACCTGCCTGAGGTTCCTGGAGAAGTCCACGTGCAGGGTTTTAGGAACTGCTCTGCGTAGTGTACTGGGATCCTATGCTTCCTTTCCCAGCTAGTTTTAGCCACTATCTTCCTGCCTCAAGTCTGCTTTTCTGCCTTCTTACAGACAAGAGAAGAGACTGGGGTGAAGGGAGAGTCACCTTCAATTTGAAAGCTGGCAAGAGCTTGAGACCAAAGTAGCCTACAACACAACACAGTACAGAGACAGGTATTGTATACAGTCTCTACTGCTGCCACCTCCACCCCACAGAATCATCACAAACCAGGAGAAACAGCCTTTTCCTCCATTTAGGTTATTGTTAGGTGGGGATCTGTGTCACTGGAACTTAGCCTGCATCTTAACTAATAAATCCAGCAAATACTAACTAAGAGAAAAGTATGTAAAATAATATCAAACAAAAGACTTTAGAGCAAAATAAGATTGAAGGGAGCATAAAGATAAACTGATCATCTTCCTGGAAGATGAACATTTCCAATATTGTGTACACCTTTATTCTGTAGTTCTGTGTACTCTGTATAGTCACAGAACTATAAGAAACTGACAAATCCACCACCCTAGTGGAACACTTGGCACCTCTCTCAGTAATTGACAGTTACAATAGAAAATAAATTAGTAATAAAAGACTTAGGAAGAAAACTTAGGACCAGGGATTTAGCTCAATGGCATAAACACCTGCCTGGCCAGTGTGAGTTCATGAGTCAATCCCTAGTTAAAACACAAATAGAATAATTTTGAAAAATTGATCCTATTCTAAGCCACAAAGCTAGTTTTAACAAATTGAAGAGGAGGAAAATATATAAAACATTCTCAGACTTCAATACAAATTAATTTCATCAATAACAAAATAAACCAAAAGGATAAAATACTTACATGTTGTATAAAATTCTGAACAACTCAGATAAAAGAAGAAAGAATAACACAAATTATAAAATATCTAGAAATGATCAATAACTAAAATACCATGCAATAAAACTGCAAATTATAGCAGCAATTTTGTTTGGTGACAAATGCAATGCCTCATTAAAAGACAGTTTCATTAACAAGCTAAATCACAACTTTCACATATATAAAACTGTGTATGTATTACAGATTTTACTTAATTCAATAATCAGTGAAGAAACCCAGCAAATGTTATTGCTGTTTAAAAGAGAGCCCAAAAATGTAATGAAAGGATGTACAAATGAGAGTAAAACAGATTTTTCCATGAGAGAGGACAGAAAGTTAGTTCAACCTACTAAGCAAGACAGACTGCAAGTATATTAACAAAAGTTATTCTGCATTGCTATCAGTTACCTACAACTTGTAAAACTGCAAAATAGCTCCAAGTAAAGCGAGAGTTAGACAGTGTATAAGGGTGTGCTGTATGTAGGTAATGCATGTAGTTCTCCATCGTAAAGCTGATTTTTCCATAGAGCCCCCCTTGCTATATATTGCACTATTTTACAATTCATTTGTAAGTGTAAACTTGTCTCAAATTCAGTCGCAGAAGAATTATTCATTATCACAAAATAAGACCATTCTCAGTTTGGCCAGATGACACACAGAGTTACAGCAAGTGTTAATTTGTTATATAAGCAACTTTGAGTATGTTTGGTGTGGTCTACTAAGCTTACAACTTAGCAATTTAGAAGAAAAAGTTCCCGAGAAATAAAAGATGAAGAGATAGAAAGATAAGGTACATATCTGAGAAAGGTCAGAACTACAAAGCATACAGTTACTTACAGACGAGCCCCGAGTGTTAGAAATGTAGAAAGCATGAGAGAACAAAAGGCGTCATCATGATACTGGTATCATTATAGCTGCTCCAGTCAGAAGCACTGATGAATGATAAAATTGGGTGGTGCAAGTTTAAGCAGAAACAGAATATTTTCATAGATCTGAATATCTCCCCAACATACACACAGTAATTATGAAAATAAAAATAGTAATTTTAATAGTGAAGAATTCTGAAAGTCATCTCAGTTAGGTGATCAAAGTTAAATTCACTAGTAATATATATCACCACTTGCACCCTGATAAGACCAACTAAAAAGGCTATACCCCTTTGCTGGTAACTGTTCCCATAAGGAATATCCTCTGTCTAACTAGAAAACCCATCAGAGAAATCTTACTTACAGACAATTCAAAAAATAATAGACAGGGTTTATTTTAAAATCTGAAAGTTAATAAAGATAAGACAAGACTAATGCTACAAATTAGAAGATATTTTTTAAAAATGAAGAGCTGAATACAGGTAGGATCCAGGTTCAGAAACAGTATGTCAGTGAAAAACAGGTGAAATATAAATACCTTCTGTTCTTTGGCTAACAGTATTGTTCCATAGATGATTTTTCAGTTTTGATAAATATTCCCTGGTTATATAAAATTAAATGTAAGGCGAGCTTTGGTGAAGGATATTTAGAAACTTTGTGCTATCTTCGCAGCTCCTCTGTAAGTCTCAAGTTGTTTCAAATAAAAGCAAAATACAATCAAAAAAGCTAAAATGAGCTGCTGAAAGCAAGTTGTGAAATAAACATACTTTAGGCAAACATAGAGAAGGCAGAAAAAAATCATTACAAACCAGTAGGTCCGAGGTGCACTATAGGTATATACCAGACTTTCAAACACCTATGAATATTTTGGGAAGTAACAGAGGACCTGTGTTCGGAGCCCCAATTTTGTGCTTCATCCTGGTAGCTCTAACCACTTAAATAACTCTCTCTCTCTCTATTTCTCTTTGGCCCCTCCCATCAAAATCTTGTTAAATGAACACCAAGCTGAACCCAACTGATTAGATGAGCATCAGTGACTCCTAAACTATTCTCTTCCAAATCCTGCCCTTGAGCATATGAGATGATGGAAGCAGAGATGAGACAAACTTTGGGAAGCTGAAGAAGTTCTGACCGAAGTCTGAGTGCATAAGAAAGGTCCTGAAAGCATTGATAGTAACACTGTGCGAGTACTAGAAAGGTATATGAAATCAGAACAAAAACATATCTAAGCCTTACTTCGGCTCTACTCAAATAGAAATTCTAGAACATAAGATAAGAACATAACAATGTCCAGTAGACACTGTACTTATTTCATACTTTGCAAAAAAAAAAAAAAAAAACCTGAAAATAAATAGCTTTAACCTGATGATAACACACACCATTTAGCTGACACAGTAATCCTAGAACTCTGAAAAAGTGAGGCAGGAAGATGGTATGGTTGAGCTCAATTTGGGTAAGTTGGCAGCTTAGAGAAACCTTGTCTAAAAATATAAAATAAAAAGGGTTGGGGACATAGCTCCACACAAAGGCCCGGTGTTCAACCCCAGTGCTGCATGCAGTATGGCAAAAAATAAAAATAAAGAAACAGAAAAGCAGCTCTAGCTCCCTCTTGCAGAAATTCTTCTACTCACCCAGCTTGGGTAACTATGTTCCTAAGTAACAAAGCTCACACTCACAAGGTTCCGAAGAGGCGAATGTAGGGTGAAGCTAGGATTATTTTTAATACTTAAATTATCACAATTCTACCAGAATCAAATGCCAGCCTGCAGGATGCTTTGATTTACACTGTGTAGCCAGGTGAGTACAGAGGTTTTTATTTATGTTACTAACTCCACAGCTGGCTTCGGGTTCTTTAATTTTCTGCCATGAAGCTTTTTTATCTATAAAGAAAAAGCCTGATTTTCCCACAAAAATCTATTCTTACTAAAGGAGTTTTCATAAATCCTATCTTGATTGGCTCCCCCTAAGGATGTAAAGTAGGGTTTTCCAAATCTGGTTAAAAGTCACCCCATGCAGCGTCACTATGCTCCAGACTTGGCAGCAATTTCTTCTTTGCAAAGTGGCAGTGTACCTTGAATTCATTTGGCAGAGCAAGGAATTCCAGTCTGAACCTTACTGATGAATTATGTCCCCAGTGGATTTTTTAAAAATAACGTTGTATTAGATTTAATCTGCAGACTCCTCCAGCTAGCTTATTCCCTTATACTAAGCATTGAACTGAATCTCTCTCTGTCTCCCTTGGTTCTTTTCAGATGAGAATAACCCATCTAATCAGTTCTACATCATTTTTGGATTTGAATAAAACCCTTAAAGCTTGTGTGACTTGCACAGCAATAAATATCTCAAATGTGGGTCAAAGAAGCAGAGGAAGAGACAGCTGCTGGCATCAAGCAAAAACAGAAAGCAAAAGTGAACAGCTTTCTTAGTGGCTGGTTGTACCTTAAGCCTATCTAACACGGTAGGTGGACTCTCCCTTACATAAGCTTTCCCCTAGGACCTTAACACATGGTAATGCAGAGTCTCTCTAGAATTTTCAAAGAATCTGACCATTGTTTTGATCAATATCACTCAAAAGTGGGTATAATACAGTACAGTAACTTTTTTTGTGAATGTTTAATCATGATCCCAAATTCACCACCTCTGACCTCGCCATTCCTGTGATGAATTTGGAGTCACCTCTAATTTTACACCTGCCTTTAAGATGAAATATGATGCTCAGAGTGATAGGGTACAAGCTTCCATCTGTCCTTATCCTTTATTGATTGTACACCAGTGATCAAATAATTTTAACCAGTGAGAGCCTCAACTTACCAGCAATATCAGAATAAAATATTTAGTCTCACAGCAGCATTATTGAGGATGAAATGAGATAAAGTAAAAGATTATCAAACACATGACCAAGTGCATTTTAAGAGATCAACTCATTTAAGCACTGTGTTAGTCAACTAGAGTTACTGTAACAAAATGCCATAAACTGAGTGACTTAAGCAACACAAAAGTACCTTCTTCCAGATTAATTTCAGGCTGAATGGCACAGAATAGAGAATCAGTACGGTCTGGTAATGGCTCAGGCTCTCTTAGTGACATCAGACAGCCTGCTTCTGACTGTATCCTCACACAGAAGAGGAAGGGGTAGAAGAGGATACAGAGGAAGGACAGGAAGAAAGAGAAAGAGTGCCTCTGTCTCTGCGTTTATGGGCACTAATCCCATCACGACCACCTCCATAATCTCGCCCACATCTTCCCTACAAAGGCCCTCCTTCTTAAGATCTTTTCATTGAGGATTAGGCCCTCCATATGTCAGCTCTGAGGAGAAGAGTAAGATCATACCAGGTTCTGACTGTGAGAAACAGAAGTAAGCTCTTGAAAAATGTGCCTGCTTTGGTGCCCAAACCGTGGAGTAAGTCAGTCAGTCTGAAACTGTACCATAAGCTGCTGCAAAACAGAGCAAAGTATTTCAAAGAAGTTTCAACAGAAATAAAAGAAGGAAACATGGTCACTCATGTGTGCATGGCCCACCAGACTGAGAGGAGACATGTTGGCTTTATCCATCAGCGTTCTTAAAGAAGGTCGGGGTGATGACCAGTCAGTCAGTCAGTGGAGAGGGGCTGAGGGCCGGGCCATGCAAGGTCCACAGTCCAGTGCCTTCCTAGCTCCCAGGAAACCATAATGCCTACTTCTACAGGATTTTGAATTTTAAATTCAACCAAAGTCTATTACCTAGAGCTGGTTATGTGTTTTATTAAAGGTTAATCGTTTTTAATAGGCATGAACTAAAAGAGTGCTTGTATTTCTTTAATAACAACTTTAAATTAGAACTCTTCTAAAAAGTAGCACCCCAATTTAGCATATTGTGAACTTTATACCCCATGTTCATTCATGGAGTTCAAGTTCCTGCACTTTTTAAGAAAATCACTTTGAATTAGGAGATTATCTCTATCTCTGATGTAAAGAATATTTCTTTTATGTTATGACTGACATCACAAGGGCTAATGAGTACTAATTATCACTGTTATTTAATTTCCTATAAGTCAGTCACTTGGCAAATCCTGGATTCTTCCCCTAAAGCTTCTCCTCTCCATTTCGACCACAACCACTTTAGCCCAGGCTGGCATTACTACACAGATAGATGAGTCAGTACCTTCCCACCAACCTCAGTCTCCCTGGCTTTCTTCTAGTCAAACCCACAGCTAAATCAAATTTCCTGAAGCAACATTTGAGAGCAGTATTTGTTGCCTCTAGTTTTCCTAAGATATATAAATATAAGTACCCACGTGCCCGATTCTTAGATCACCTTCCACAAGCTGCCTTTCCTGCCTAGCCTTGCTTAACTCCAGTTTTCCAACACGGTCTCCCATTCCTAGTAAGCCAGTTCTTCACAAAACACACAGGCTGGGATATTCAGGGGTGAGGCTCTGAGCTGAGAAGCTCTGCCTTTTCTGTGGCACTTAACAAACTTTGCTAGTGAACAAGATCTACACCAATTGCTTCCCATTCCAAAAATTCTTTCCAAACCGCTCTAGTGTTCATTAATTTCCCCTCTACTAAACCTCAGAGAATTTAAGAAACAGACCACCCAGTACAACACTTTATGCATTGTCTCCCAAAATTCTTTGACCAATACATGCATACTTCTTACATATTTTCCTTCCTATGAAGTAGGCAATTTCCCTAAAAATAGAAGCTACTTTATTCATCTCTTGAGTTTTAAAATAGTGGTGGGCATGTAATAATAAGTTATCATACAGCCTGCAACTATTGCTATCAGGTAAAATTGTCATCTTTTAGCAGAATCACTTAGTTAATGCCTGTGGGAACCCTATGTAGTAAACATTTATTCATCTTCATTTTATAGATGAGTATTCTGGGAATGAAAACAAAGATATTTGTTCAAGATCAGAGAGTTGATGGAAACAAAACCAAGGGTCAATTTAAGGAATGTTTGATTTCTGAGTTCTGATTCAACATAAATTTGATTGTTAACAGCACAAAATACCAGCTGGCTATAAAGCAACTGCAACGACTTCCCATCACTGGACCCAGAGCAGAGACTCAGATCTCAGTCTTTGTAAGGTGAACAAGACAGCAAATGTCACATAATTAACTTAACAGCTTCTAATACTTCCATGGACAGTAAAGCACCAGGGCAATGAGAATATTTTCAGCATATTTTCAAGAATGTTTAGTTTTATATATTTTCCACTTGGGGAAATAAATAGGCTGCAGAGGCTAATTTATAGCAAGAGAGTTGGTCACAGCCGCTTGTGTTCCGCAGTCACTCAAGGCAGGCAGAGTGGGAAAATTTCATAGCGGAAAGGGCAAAGCCATATTCCCTGATTGGAGGCTGTTGGCCTGGTATAGCTGGAGACATGCTACTGAAAGCCAAAAGCCATCGGTGGCTGGTTTATGGGCATACTTGGCTCCTCTGGTTAGTTATGTGTTGTGACGGGAATGTCAGTGGTAAAAAATAGGGTCACTGTCAGTTACTAACCTGATGGCTTTCATCTGATTACTGCAGAGTTGGTGAATGTTTTCTCTGGGAGTTTTCCTCGGATTGTGTATCAAGGTTCATTTTCATACAGTTGATGGCTATTGTCTGCTGCCACATGGAGTCTCTTTTGCTTGTTTTCCTAGCTTGCAATTTTATTTGGAGTATTGCTTTCATTTTGTAAATGAAAGAAATCCAATTGAATATATATCCAAAGCCATAAGTTTAGAGTATTAGTTGATTCACTTTTTAAGAAATGCAACTTTCTATTGTCTTTTAATTTTTGTTGCTGTTGTTGTTGGGTTTGGGAGGGGTTGTTTTTTGTGTTCTGTTGTGTTTTGTTTTGTTGGTACCAAGGATCAAACTCATGACCTAGCTCAGGCAAGCGCTTGAGCTCCTAATCTAAATCTCTGGCAGGCAATCTTTTAATTTTTCAAAAAAATAATAAGCTTCCCCTCAAAAGATTATGAAGAAGTAATTAAATCAAAAGACTAAAATATCAGTTTTCCTACATACAGCACTCAGTGGGATACCAGTGTTAATAAAGCAGGCTAATTTACCAACCATAGATTATAAATAAGCACACGGACTCAGTTTTAATTTATCATACAATAAACCAACTCACAAACCTACACTGGATGATCTCATATCTACCAAAGTCTTAACAAGGGTAAAGTTCTTTGGGTTTGTTTGTTTGTTTGTTTTTTGTCATGGTTCCACTTCTATAAAATCTACCTAATTTTAGACAGTATCCAAAATATATAAGGCAAAACCATATAAAGTCAACTTTTGAAAATTCTATAACTAGTTTATTTTAAATTTTTCCAAGATTTGTCAAATCTAGGGACTTAGGAACTGAGTCTCTGAATTACTTACATTTTAGATGTTCAATTCACCTAACTCAATTTCTCCTCTCTACTATAAATTAAATGTACTACAATTGTCTTTATGCTGTTCACATTAAATTAGAAATTAGAATCAGTCTTATTCAAAGTTTTATCCCGGAGTTCAAGATAATAAAGTACTCCATTATTGAGAACAGTCTCTATTATCTCTTACCCAGAAGAGATCATTCAGTTTGTCCTCATAAAAAAGATAAACCATTTTCTCAAGAAAATAGCTAACTAAAAACCTTTTTTAAACACATCACAGTTCTTCAAAATGGAATAAAACACACTGTTCTGAATTCCTGAATAAACCAAAGCTAACCTGGATTTCCAGAGACACACAGTCAAGAGCACTGAAGACACAAGCCCAGGCAGTGAGGAGAGAGAGGCAGATGTGAAGTCCTGAAATACGAGGTGGCACTGCGACAGGGAGGCAAACTCTCATGACCGAGGCTTCCAGGAAGCCAGACTTCATCCAGTTCCTGAATTGGCTGTATCTTTTTAGGATCATGATATGTACTTGGTAATTTCACGAACGGTCTATACATCACAGAGGGTTGTCTAACTCACCTGAGCGTGTCTGCTTCACTTGACTTTTAACTTCAATTCTACCCAAATTTAAAAAGCAAAAACAAAAACAAAACTATGGACTAATCGAGTCCCAAAATTTAGTGACCTAAGGAAAATGACAGAATTAAACATTTCATCAATCCATTTATCAATCAGAATAGTATGGCTTAGGAAGGAATTTGGTAAAATTCTCCCCAAAATGCCTCCAAAACAATTTTTCCTTCTTTCATTCCTTCTCCTGCCATAAAAATAAATTTCTATATGTGTGGTGTTACAAAGTCAAGATTAAATTAAACAACATTAGTGTATGTGTGTTCATACCCAGTCTTACAAGAAGGCAGCATTTTCTTCTCACTGGCAAAGTGAAACTTTGAACTTGAGAGCATTTAGATTTTGGCTTCGTAGACGCTATAGTGAATGACTTGCAGTGTGGTGACTGCTTTACCTCTGAATACAACAAGCAGCTCCAACAATCTCTTTGAGAGATTCACTTGTTACTACTGAGCACAGTGCACTTCCTATGTGATGTTTAAATAACAAAGTCTAGTGCTTCCAGTTTATGAACTCTTGGGGAATGTGATCAGCACCCTTGACAGCTACAGTTGGGCTGAGTTTTGGTGACAAACTGAAATAAAATAAGCCTGCCTTCAGGTAGGACATGCAGCCTCATCTATTTAAGAATGATGATGAGTCCATAATAACGAGTAACCAGACCAAAGTTACGATTCAGAACAGCAAATACCAATTTTAGAGCTAGAGACGAAGGTAGCTACTTGGATGTCTGGTCCAGTAGGAGGCAGTTTATATTTTCCAAATTATAGTGATCCATTTTGTTCTCACTAGTGGCAAGAAACAGGAAAGTTCAGAAACAAAGAGGATTTGTTGTGATACAGGTATTTTATATAACAGACAGATAACTTCAGAACATTAAACCTTTTTTCTTTAACTTCAGTATAATCATTCCAGTGATCATGCAAGGCACTCAAGTAATAGAAAAGAGGAGCTGAACAGAAACCAGACAAGATGGAAGGACAGAAAGAAGGAAGAAGAGCAGTAGAGAGGAAAGAAGAGATGGAGGGAGGGAAAAATAGAATAGCGTTTGCACTTCTTCAGTTTTCCTGCTGGTTTTGCTGATTTTCCTTCCAATGCTGTACCTGGATTGCTCAAAATGCAGAATGAAAAGATGTGCATCTTACTTCACTGCAGCCTCGAGATCAAAGACTGAAAAAGATTAGTTCTGACACAGAAATAGAAACAGAATTAGGGATCATGATCTTCCAGTGTCAACTTAAATTTTATCTGCCTTGTGAACTAAAAAGGAAACACAAAATCAACCAAACTAGTCATTGATGGACATGTCTTTTAAACATACGCCAATAAATTTAAACTTTGGGCACACCATTTTAACAGTAGTATTATTTTCCCCCTAATATTTCCAAAATCTTTGACTATGAGCCTCACCCTGTGCTGTTGGTCTACTTATGGTCATTTTCTTGAATGGAAAAGTACCTCCTCAACTACTGTGTGTATGGTTTTCCACAATGCGACTTGTGTGCTTAATATTTTGGTGTTGATAATTGATTTAACAACCACTTTGAAACTTTGACTTTGGGTCATAAATACAATGATTTATTTCACAGTGTCAGTTCTGCTTGGTAATAAAAAGTTCTTTCTTAAGATTTCTCATAATTACAGTGGCATAAGCATTGAAATATTTCCAACACAAGTTCTAGTTCATGGGCACCTGTACTGTAATATCCACTCTTATATGTACTCATGCTGAAAAATATTCAGTGGTATCAGAGTCTCACAGAATTACAATTTCATTTATCTTTATCACTCATCTTTACAGAGTAGAAGTAAGGGACTTGATGTTAATTTTCTTTGAAATATTTTGCATTATATGTGAATTTCAGATTCTAAAAAAAACATAGATTGTGAAAAAGAAAATCAGTCAATGAGACATCACTGTGAGTGAAGGAAAATGTTGAGGTAAAACTTTGCACAGATTAAAAATTTAATATGACACAATTTGTCATACAGCTAAAGAATAATAGGATTACAAGAACCTGACCAGGAAGAGGTAGGAAAAGAAAAACACATTTAGTGCATTAATGCAACTGCCGTGATTTATGTCAGTGACCCCCAGGCCTCACGCATTTGCATTATGCATTTGTGATTGGTTCATTGTCTAGTGCTTGGATTGATTGTGTCAGTGCTACACCCACCTAAGGGTGGAGCCAGCATACAATGTAATGGCAGGAAGAGGGCATGTCTCTCTCTTATGCTGGTTTCTGCCTTGCTGTTTGGGCTGCCATGAACTGAGGCCCTGCCATGCCACCCTGCCTTGGAGCCAACTGAGTATGGACTGAAACCTCCAAAAACTGTAAGAAATAAACCTTTCCTTTCCCAACTTTGGTCATCAGATATTTTTGTCTCAGTGATGAGTTAAAAGTAACTAAGACAGCAACATTTAAATACACACTTCCCAGATAGCTTCTAGAATACAGAAAGCACACACAAATTTTTGTTTGCTCCTTAAACTGAATACATTTCAACTTTAATTTACACTTGAGTGAAGCTAGTAGCAAAATATAAATTTGGTTCTTGAAGCAGATACAATTCATCCATTCATCCACATAAAATTCACCCATTGTGAAAACCATTGAAGATGCTTAATGTTCTCTCAAAATTCTTACACATCATTGGATAATCAAAATTGAGTCAAAGTTAGGATTGATCAAAAGACCTGGATTAGTGAGAAAGCAGGTTTTATTGTTAATTACAAACTTAAAGCTAGGTTTGTGTGGACTCTCTGACAGATTCTAAGACTCTAAGAGATCTATATAGGGAGCTGATCA
Source organism: Cavia porcellus (assembly GCF_034190915.1). Taxonomy (NCBI): domain Eukaryota; kingdom Metazoa; phylum Chordata; class Mammalia; order Rodentia; family Caviidae; genus Cavia; species Cavia porcellus. The sequence goes on along the minus strand of NW_026947494.1, from coordinate 72,439,431 downwards.
ATTTTCTGGCCACTGGTTTGGATATGATTTGTTCCCAGAGGGCTTATTCATTAGTTGGAGGCTTGGCATCTTGTGAGTGATCTCAAAGGTCATGGGAACTTCAAGAGGGAGAGCTAATGGCAGAGTGTCCAACTGCTACTGGAAGAGGTTAAGGTCATTCTTGTAGGACCCAGTTAGTTCTTTTGAGAGTAAATTGTAAAAATGAGCCTCTACCCCTGAATCACTCCCTGGCTTCCTATTTGCCAGAGTGAGCTCTCCCTCCAGTTCCTGCCAAGAGGAACTTCACCAGAACCCTAACCCTAAAGCACCCAGTCACTGAACAATGAGCTAAATAAACCTCTATTCTACAACACAGCATGACTGAGGCATTTCATCACAGGGACTAACACACCTTTTTACCTCATGTTGGTCAGAGAGCTCTTCCAAGTTTGAAGTCCTTACTGAAACACCACTTCTTCCAGGAAGCCTTTCCTGATGTCCTCAAAATGTCCCAAGTGTTCTCTTTAACCACAGCAGTCTTGTCTCTAACTCCACCATGGCTCTTCTTCTTTTCTTAATTTCCACACACCTTTAATAAATTAAAAATTGCACTAGCTATCTAGGTTACCAGGTTTCCATGTGGCAGCACTGGCTGAGGTGCCATATGTGGGAATTCACTTTTCATAATGTCCCTAAGGCAGTAGTATTTTTATCCCCTCTTTAAACAAAGACTTAAATGATAAGGTTGAACAAGTTGCTTCGGGTCATAGAGCTGGAATGTATTAAAAAACACCCTATCACTTTCACACAGTCATGCACTAGTCTTTCAAATTTATCCACAAGCCTAAATTTTATAAGACCAAACAGCTAAAATTGGCATGAAAAGCTTAGTAAAGTTCCCTTGTCCTTAACAATTTATTCTTTTTAGAAGGTGTGTGTGTGTGTATGTGTGTTCAGTTTATATCTATTTAGCCACATGCAATGCAAAATAGACTTCAAGTGTTAAGACTTGTGCCATAGTGGATAAGATCTCGAGCAGTGGGGCTGAGACTAGGAGCTTTGGCCACCTGCTTATAACTAGTAAGGTAATGCAGTGTGAATCATCAAGAGAATTGTTTTCTTCCATGCCTAAAAGACACATTGTCACTCTGTGTGACTAAACATAGTGCTTGGAAAAAGGTCATGTTTTTACTCTCTCTGAGGGGCTGTGTTGCAGTCAGGGGCTGTACACAGAGAACAATTCAGATCAGGACATGGAGTTTATAATATTTTTTATAATGGTTACTGGAAGTTAACACAGGAGAATGCAGGAAATCTATCCGCAACACCAAAGACATAGATTTAGTCAGGTCCTAAACCCAACAGCAGGGTCCCACATGAGTCCAGATAAAAACCCAGAGCTCAGGACAATGCCTCCCACGAGTCCAACTGGAGGTCCAGAGCCCACAAGAAGGACTTACACCAATCTCTTTTATGGTTCCGTGCCGGGAAGACCCAAGGGTCAGCGGTGGAAGCCAGAAAGTCTATGCCAGCAGGATGAAGGAGCTGTGCTAGTGGGATGAGGGTTCTACACTGGAGCTGGGAAGTCACACTCACAACAAAGAGCAGGGCTGTCCTGAAAGGCACCACAGCTGTCCTCAGTGACACGGAGGCCCTGAGCTCCTCCAACAACCAGCACAGTCGGTTCGTGCCAGGAAGCAGCGTGATGAGTTCATCCTGGAGACCAAGCAGCACATGTCTTCCCCTCCGGAGCCAGCAAACAATGCTCGATGTGAGGACCAAAGTTTCTCCAGGAGAACCAACAGCTCAGGCACCAACTCGTAGGAGAATCCACAATGCCTCCTTAAGGCCTCAGCCCTCTCAACACCTCCCTTCTTCTCCACCTATTTATCCTGGCAACTTTCCTCAGGTGGAACATCTTCTCTCAATGCATGCTGATGTAATCCAGCTGGCGTTAAGTTGACCACCAGTTCTCAACCCATAAGTGGCTGTTTGTTTGTTTGTTTGTGTTTGTGGTACTGGGGTTTGCACTCAAAATCATACTGAGCCACATTCCCAGCCCTTTCTCTTTTCTGTTTTGAGACTAGATCTCAATAAATTGCAGAGTGTAGGTTCAAACTTTGTGATCGTCCTTCATTAAAGTCCCAGCATTCTGAGATTATAGGAATCACCACCACATCCAGCATATATTGGCTCTTTTTGCTTATGTAGTAAGCTTATGTTTTTGTGATTTTGTTACTAGTTGTTTTGTTTTGCTTTTTTGATTCTGTTGGTACTGGGGCTCAGCTTCAGGGCTGCTCCACCACTGAGCTACATCCTCAGCACTTTATTGTGAGATGTGAGCTTGCTAAATGCTCAAGAAGAACTCAAATGTGCAATTCTCTTGCCTCAATTTCCCCTCAGCAGTAAGATACTACTGGTTTTCCATCATAATTGAATCAAATCAGCACAAATTTAAATAACATGATAAAAATGTTCTGCCTTATAATTTGCAGGTCAGAAGTCCAAGTGGGCTGCATTGATCACTCCACTTTCTCACAAGGCTGAAATCAAGGTGTCAACAGGGCTGATGCTACATATTGGAGGCTCTAGGGATGCACTGGCTTCCAGGGTCACATTGGCTGGCTTCAGTGCCTAGAAGCTGTAGCGGAGGCTTGAGTTCCTTGCAGCCTGGCTGGGGGCTCAGTGGCTGGCTGCCTTTCTTCTGTCTCCCTGGCTCCTAGCTGCCTTGCTCCATCTTTAAGCCAACAATAGCAGCAGTGGGCTGCAGCTTTTTCCCACTTGGAAACCCTCCGAGCTCCAGCAGGCTGGCTTCTGCCTCCCTCTTGTCATTTAAACTCTCACAGGATTACTCTGAACCCATCCAGATAATCCAGAGGTTTCCCTTTCCTAAAGCCTGCTGATTAGCATTTGAAAAGTCCCCTCAGAGCAGCATCTAGATGAGTTTTTGATTAAATAATCAGAGGACAGAATCCTGGGGAACATTTTAGGAATTCTGCCAACCACATGTGTGGACCCTCAAAAGATAAACAGGAAGATGTTTTCTTAACCAGATGTTAATAAGATTTGCGTTATAATTTTGCTATTCCATATTCTGTATTTTCCATATGTTATCTATTAACAATAAACACATTTGAACTAGAAATTGAGAAATTTCACGATTGTGATAAAAATATACTTGAATCACTAAGTATATTATTTTATATGACTGTTTTTGTAATTTTAAGTATACTAGATGAGTTGGATGATCAGAAATATACATGAATAATATTTTAGATATGATGGCAAATATTATACTTTTGTGTTAAATTATTTTCAGAGAACTATGTATATCTGACAATTATAGGACTATCATTCCCTTTAAAGGCTTCCCTTTGTCTTTCATCCATGACAGGTTATGACTAGATGTCTACAGTCAACTATATTTTAAAATGAATGTGCAAATTCATGAAAATGCAATTTCTTTTGTTGGTTTTTCTTCTTTTACCCATCAATAAAGCTGCCTAAAAAATAATTTCATCATGATTGAAATTTCCACCAGATTATAGAGCCATCGTTAGATACAAACATGAAGTAGTACAATAAGCAGACTAAATAAATTGTAGAGATAAGCTAACTTAATTAAAATACACAGTTGGCCAGCATTAGACAGTGCTAAAAAAAAAATAGAAGATTTAAGAATTGTATGTATTTTGAAGAAGAAATTGTGTGTCTCTCCAAGCATTCTTAGACATTGTAAAATACAAACGGATGTTCAGTTTATGCCACTGGCTGAGTTAATGAATGAGATTTAGTGCTGTAGAAAGTTTACTGATTTGCTTCATGTACCACTTAATTAAATGACCTGAGAATTAACCTTTGGTTTCATCCATGAAAGGATATGATTAGATGTCTAAAACCCTTTGTGGCTTCTTATTCCACCATCGCGATTTACAAGTTTTAGTTCATGTTCACAGTGTTTCATTCATGACATATGCTCATACACAGCAAAATTTAAAGAGTTTTCCTAAGGAAATTATTTAAACCAATTAAATGAGATTTTAGTAAGACTTTATCAGGACCCTGAGAGATGCGATTTGCTTTCCATAAGAGCATATGTGTAAGACGCTACCCATTCTCCAGAAGTCAGTCAACAGTCCTAAGTGAGAAGACAGAAGCCGCCGATGAGGAAGGAAGGATTCTAGGAGTAATGCTGGACATTATGAAGAAGTGACCTTAGGCAAAGCACTTTGCTTTTCTGTCAAAGGCAAAGCCAAACTGGGGACCTGGCATTCCATTTTCCTATTCTGTGTGAGGTTTAGGGAAGGCAGGAGCATTTCATTTAAATAATCCATCTCACCAAGCTGAACATGAGGCTGTTTCTAATGCTTTTGGTCTTACAGAAAATACGGTGCAACCCACACCAAACTGTTAGGTGAGACCATCGGCACTGGCTCCTAACACTCTTCCAAAAAGATATTTTCAAGTTGATGATATATTGCTTCTACAAGCACTGGCATCACATACCTAGATAATCAGAGAGAGACAAGTGTCAACTGTCTTTAAAAATCTCCAGCAATTATTCTTCTGTGCCAGACTAATTGTTCTTGCCCTTTATACTCTGACCTTTCCAGTGCTCCAACCTAAGGGCATTTCCTCTTTGTCTGTCAGCAGTGAAAATTGAAAACAGCTTCTCAGAAGCCTTCGGATAGTAGATTTTCTGTGCCCATGCCACTAGCAGAGCCACAAGGCCAGTCTCAGTATCTGAAAAGGTGAGAGGGAATTTTGAAGTAGGAAGGGGTCTTATAATCCTGGAGTCTATCTTCCCCCAAGGCAAATCAGAAATGTAGCACCCATCTTTGGGTCGTCCTTGGTTTCTGCATTGCTAGTCTGGCATAGGGAGTAGAGATCCCCAAAGTTAGTACACGTAGGTTTAAAATCCTGGCTTTTTAGAAACATCCATGTTATATTTAACTTAAACCTACCTACACTTTCTACATGATATATTCTGTTACCTAGAATCAAACAGAATTAACAACTTTTGACTTCTACATTCCTCCAAGTGGTTTATTCTAGTTTAAGTATTTATTATTTCTTCACATAAATGTCTTACCACAATCTTACTATCCTTTTCATTAATTTCTCCCTTTTTAAATTTTTGAAGCTCCTCTTCTTAAAAAGTGATTCAAACATCAGAGTATTTATTATATACAATACAGTAAAAAAACTAATGGTCTTCAGTCATGGGCAATAACACAGCTGAATCTCCCCCCCCCCCAAAAAAAAAAAAAAAAAAAAACCTGCTCATTAACACGATCAGAATACCAAAAAATACACTATAATTCCATTCATATAAATTTCAAAATGAAATCATTTAGGAATGCATAGGCAGACAATAGAAGTATAAGAAAAGCCTATTGATTGTTATAAAAAATATGACAGTATTAACCCGTAGAGGAAGAATGAAGGCTTGGTTCGAGAAGGATAGGGAACTTAATTCAAATATGTCTTAGAAAGCCAAAAATATTCTATTCTCAACCCTAGTGGAGCAGAAACAGAGGTACTCAAACAGGGGGCTTTGGGGCTAGGGGTTTAGCTCTGCAGCCCAAGCACCTGCCTGGCAAGCACAAGGTTGTGAGTTTGGTCCTCAATACCAAAAAAGAAAACAAAAAAGTAATATTTAAATTTTGTCTGTATATGCCTCCTTGTTTATTTGAAGCATATTAACATTGCTATTTTGTTGCTTTCAGTATTATCTATTGATTTCCCACTAAAGAAAGTGAAGATTTACGTCCTTCACTATCACATGCTCACCCATACTACATATCAGCACAGTTATGTGCTCTCAATCTCCCCAAATAGTAACATCACAAGTCTCCTTATAAGTAGTTTATATTGGGTTAGCATAGCAATGAGTACAATCATCACAGCTGAGTCACACAATTTCTCTTGAAATCCTGCTCTTTGTGAGGGTGTTAGTAACTTTTTTTCTTGATTTATTTGGTTTGGTTATTTTACTGATTTTCTTTCTTTCTCTACTTCTACAAGCCTCGATTCTCAATTATGTAATGCATGTTATATTTACTAGATTAACAATTGCTTTATGAAATCTTTTGTTTTTTTCTGGCACAAAGACTGAAACTCATGCCCTCTCATTTGCCAGATAGGCGCTGTGCCACTAAGCTTTATTCCTGGTCCTGAAATCTTTTTTTTTTTTTTTCTTTTTTAAACTGAAACAGGAGGACATTAAGCTAAGTGAAATTAATCAGGCATAGAAAGATAACTGCCCATTTCTCCTTTTTACACAGAAGCTTACAGCTGAGTCATAGAAAAGGGGGTAACAAAGGTTATCAGAGTTGATAAGGGCAGAGGAATAAAAAGAGAAAGGGGAAGAGGAAAGGTGTGCCATTTAATACAAGGAATGACTTCTGATGTTCTACAGCACAGTAGCATAAGTACGATGGCAACAGTTAACTGTATATATCGAAACACCAGAAAAGGAAAAGTTGAATACTTGCAACATGAATAAATGGCAAATGTTTGAGGTTACACATATGTCAATCACTCTGTTCTGATTATTAGCTATTATACATAATGTTCTGAAGTATCATATACTACTCCATAAATATGTACGATTTTCATGTGTCAACTGGAAATGCTGTGTGTGATCCCACCTGCTTACTCACGAAGGACCTCGTTTCTCAGCTGGACCATCCCTTTCCTCCCCTTCTGTGGCCCTCCTGCCTCCTGGATCCCATGATTTCATAATTGTTGATTACTTCTCATATTTTCTTAGATTGTATTTTTTATTACTTTCTATAACAAGATGCAGGAGAGTAATCTATTTAAACTCTTGAATATCTAAAAATATCTTTACCTTGCTCTCTCACTGAACTGATGACTATTATACATATGGAACTCTAATAGTAGGTATCATTTTTCCTCAGAATTTTGAAGGTATTGTTCCATCGCCTCCTGATGCCTAGTGCTATTGAGAAATCTAAACTCAATCAGATTCTTGGACTTTCTCATGTAGCCTAAATTTTCCATCTGAAAGTTGTTGTGACTGTCTCTTTCTCTGCAAGATGAGGCACGTTTCCATGACATCTCTTGCTGTGCATCCACATTCCTCTCTACATCTGAATACAATGCAAGGATCTTCGGTTTGAAAAGTTAACTCTGTCAACTCTGTAACACTGACTTGAATCTTTCCTTTAATATTTCCTTCACTTCAGTTTTCATGTTTTTTCCATGTCTTGGGCTCCTGTTCAGATTTTCAGACTTCTAGAATAAACTTAATTCTTCCATGTTTTCTCCTCATTTTCTGTACTTCGTCTTTTGCTCTGCTTTGGGAGAAATTCTTTCAATCCATTGTCATTCTATTATGCTTTCCATTTCTGCACCTGTATTTCTGTATTTCCAGGAATGCTTATTTTCTTTACCACTTTACACTCTCTATATGATGTAATTTATTTTACTTACTTATTTCTATTTTTCTACTTTTTTAGACAAAAAAACAGATAATAGCTCCATGGAGAAAAAGCCTTATAAAAGATAAAAATTGTAACATTTGGCTTTGTTCATTCTAAGTAACACTATTCTTTTATTCTTTTTTTAAGTTATATTTTTAACTCATACGTAAAAACATAAAAATTGTATATATTTATAAATAAAATTTTATAAGTAAAAATTTTATACATTGATATTTCTACATATGTTTCTATTCATTTTGTAATGTTTAAATGAAATTCAATATATCTTCTCAAACATTAGTTATGTACTTATGGTAAACATTTCAAAAAAATTTTATAATTTTTTAAAATACGCATTACATTATCATCTATGGTCACTCTACTGTGTAATACCATATCAGAATTCCTTATTCTTATTAGCTATAATTTAGTGCTTATTAATCAGTTAGTATTTTTAAAATTTTAATTGACACATAATAGTTGAACTGTATGGAGTTCAATGAAATAATTCAATACATCTATACAATGTGTGAAAATGCAATCAGGATAAATAGCATTCCAATTTGTTGAAAATCTCTAATTTCTTTGTGTTGGGAGAATTTCAAACTCCTCTTAAGGGCATGTATTTTGATTCATAAATGCTCACTTTTGGCACAGTGCCCTGTTATTTCTTTCTTTTTTTTATTTTGAAGAGAATAAAACCAAATGAGAAAAAACAAAATGGGGTCAGTCAAAACAAAAGGATGGACATAGTACATGACTTAAAAACAAAACACAAGGTGATCTACAATGGTTACCATGATGTCTCTTGTTATCTTCAATAGAATTGCCTATATCATCAGGCACAATAAAATTGAACATAGCAGTACAGAACAAAATCAATAAAAACAAAACATTGGAGGCATTGTAGGACTTCAAATGAAGGTAACAGTCAAACCAGAATGGTAATCATAGTGAATCTTATTGTCTTCAGAGTAGTTGCCTATACTCTCAGACTTGATACTATCAAATATAATAGATTCGAATAAAATCAGTCAAGACAAGACAGCAATCAAACAAGACAGATTCAAATAAAATCAGTCAAAACAAGGTAGTGAAAGAAATACAGGGCTTAAGATTAAGTATTAACTAAAAATGCTTGCCATAGTATATTCTGCTGTCTTTGGAATAGCTGTCCATGCCATCAAATCTAGTACAAATAGACAAGTCCAAACAGAATATAACCAAACTAAACAGAGCAATGAAAGCAATATGGGTTTCAAATCATAATACACAATTAACAATGTCCTCTGCCTTCCCTTTTTAGACAATTCCTCCCCTTTCACTTTCACAGGGTGCATTGTATATTTTGTAGCCCACTAACTCCTTTAGTTTTTAGATTAGGGAGGCAACCTGCTATTTACCTAAGTGGTTCTGAACTTTTTACCCCTGAGCTTGATCTCAAGTTGTATCCATTTATCTATAGGTGCCTCAAGGATTTCCTTCTGTATAGCTGAGTAATTCTCCATTGTATAAAAGTGTTATGTTTTTCCAACCAATCTGCAGCTGAAGAGTGAGCTATCCCAATTTTTTCTTGTTCCCTCTCGCATAGAGCATTGTTTTCTCATCTTTGACTTTCAGTCCATAAACCCTCTTTCAGGTTAAGTATGTTTCTTATATAGAGCATCTTGACGGACCCTATCTCCTGATCCACTCTTCCTGTGTTTCTTTTTATTAGTGTATAGAGGCCATCCATGTTAGTGATTACAGCCAATTTTCTCTGCCTCATCTCTGGCATGCTATTTTTGTGTTTGTCTACTGTTCCCCTTAATTCCACCGTCTGCTCCATTCAGTGAGCCTCCTCTGCCACTGTTCCTGAAGCTGAGGTCTTTTATCTTTCTCTAGAATGTCCTTCAGTATTTTTTGTAGGGTTGGATTGGTGGTCATGAACTCCCCCAGTTCCTCTTTGTCCTGGAAACATCTTGTTTCTCCATTAATTTTGAGAGATAGTTTTTCAGGGTACATCAATCTGGGTTGGAGGTTATTTTCTTTCAGGGACTGGAATAGTTCGCTCCAAGCTCTTCTTCATTTGATGGTTTGTGTTGAGAAGTGTATCGTGATACTGATGGGTTTTCCTTTGTAGGTGATGTTTCTCTGACAGCTTTTAATATTCTGTTCTTGTGTTGAATTTCTGCAATCTTGGTTATTATATGTTGGGATGTAGATCTATTTTGGTTATAGCTGGCTGGAGTTCTGTATGCCTCATATATCTGAATATCATTTCCTTTTCCTACGCTTGGGAAGTTTTCTTTAATTATTTATATAAATAGCCTTTGTATTTCATTTGTGTTTACCCCTGCTTCTTCACTCACATATTTTATTCTTAAGTTATAAATCCTCTTGTCATCTTTTAGCCTTTGTATTGTTACTTCCTTGTTATTTTAAAGAGATCTTTCTTTTTGTGATCACAAGTTGCAAATCTGTCTTCAAAGTTTGATAGTCTATCTTTACTTTCTTTCAAGCAGTTTTGCCAGCTTTCAATGGAGTTTTTAATTTCCTGGTAGTCTCTTTGAATCTGTTTCATGTATTCTACATATTTTTTATATTCTTCATCGAAAGTTTCTCTCTTTTTTCTATGTCCTTCCGTTCTTCCATTTGTGTGTTTTTGAGAGATACTTAGCATTTCTCTTATTATTTTTCTTATTTCTTCCTTTGCTTGCATTAGTATTTCTGTTTTAAGTTCTTTTATAATTTCACAAAGATATTTCTTTATGTCAGATGCTGTTTCTTCAGAAACTGCAGGTTTATAACCCCAATCTCTTCTGCTTTTACCTCTCCTGGGCTAGAACTGCTTGGGTTGGAGGCTGGAGATTGCATTTTGTTTCTTCCTTTTGTCATGTTTCTGGTTTCTTCTAGACAAGTGGATAGTGGAGGTCCCGGCACTTCCTGCATTAGTTACAATTACTCTGAAGCATGCTGGCTAGGGATTACTGCCCTCCCCAATCTGCTGGTGTCCATTGGACTACAAGCACAGGGGTAGGGCAGGCTGGCCCCTGCCTTCTAAGCTGGTCAACCACTGGGAGTCTTCCCCACATCAGTGTGTGCCACGTGGTTGGGGCTGATTAGGGATAGCTTCAGGGACCTTCATCTTGGCTATTGGATCATGCACAGGGGTGGGATCAGTCCAACCATTTCTCACCAATCTGCTCTGCACTAGGAGTGGCTGAATGAAGCCAGCTGCAGTTCTGGTTCCAGACTTATCCTGCCCAACTCCAAAATGTCACCTGGCCAGTTGCCCACTCCTACAAGAAGACTGAGTTCCCCACACTCACCGTGAGCTACCACTCTCCTCCATGACCACATCTTACCCCTGAGACCCTCAGGTTTGCCAACCCCAACTTCACCATGACCCTATGTCTTCGAATTCCAGTTGCACTTCACACACAGTGGGACCGGCTCCAGTGAGAGTGCATCTGGCTACAGCCTTCTGTCCATGTTTTTCTTTTCTTTTCTTTTTTCTTTCTTTTTGACTTTAGTTTCTTCCTGGGTCAAGATGATTCATCTCTTTCTGTCTGGTCTTCTCCAGGCTGCTATATTCCAGTAACTGAGCTGTTTCTCTCAGAGAGACTTTTTACTTTGCTGCTTATTGATCCGCCATCTTCCCAGCTTCCCCTGCTCTATTATTTCTACAGTGGGACAGTTTCACTTATCTCTGATAATAATTCATTCTTTATTTTTTAAGTTATCTTCATTCTACATTGTCTTTGTTTCCTCCAATGTGCTTTTATTTTTCTCCACTTCTTTTGGTCCCTGTCTTTTATATTCCAGGATTTCTGGTTGGGGACCTAAAGGCTGATTGGATGCTCTACAAAGGAAAGTAGGAGTTATCTATTAAGACCTTACCAATTAGGTGAGCTGGCTGAACCAGTTAATTGAAGAACCTCCAATTCTGTACCTTTAATTCATTTATTAAGGGAAGACTTAGCCTGACAGAGGAAAATGTTTTAATCTATCTGGAATGAAGTAGCCAGCATTTCCAGTCTGGCAGAGAGAAGAAACTGGCGGTGGTGGAAGGGTGCTCTGTATTGCATGTGTCTATTTCATCACAGCACCTTGTTTCCAGTAGAGAACATTGGTTGTCAGCTGCAGCAGGCATCATGTTCTACTGGGATCCTGCTGTTTGACCCTTCAAAGAGAGAATTATATAGAATCTTACATCTGAGCAAGAAAGGAGTCTGGGGTTTACCAGCTTCTTAAAGATGCTTTATTGAAGCCTTCCAAGGCCCAATTCTACCGTTAGCCATCTTCACAGGCTCTGCAGCTGCCAGTCTTTTTCTGAGGAGTTTATTGCTGTAAACCAAATGCTACTCTACCCAGATTCAGATATCTTCGATGCATTAAATCAGTAATCTCAGCTGGGCATGCTGGCACATACCTGTAATCCCAGTACTCAAGAGCTGAGATGGAAAGATTGCTCTGAGTTCAAGGCCAGCCTGAACTACACAAGAAGACCCTGTCTCAAAAAACTTAAAAGAGAAAAATGCATAAATAACTAAATAAATCAGTAATCATTCATCTTCCTTCTCCACAGCTGAATAGTTGTCTTCTCCAATTATTCTCTTCCCAGGAGATAAATACATACATTTTCAGTAATGCAATTTAAGGGTTAAGCATGGACATGGGAAAATACATTCCCTAATTTGAAATCTCAGTTGGAAACTACTCTCTTAATTTTTTTTTCATATTTGTGTGATTCAAACAAATTATTGAAATTCAAGTAGTCATATATCCTTTTAAATCCCAATCTTAAGGTTTTTGCCATCATTCCTCTTTTATAATCATTTGGAAACTCAATCGTGTAGTAAGAATGACAATAATAAAGGAAAAACAACCATTTTAGATCATATCAAAGTAATGTATAAGCTTTGTCTTACCCACACACCTGATCATTAGGGGTTTTTTTTTTTTTTTTTTTTTTTTGTCTTTACTTAACAGTTTGCGAATTATAACCCCTGGGGCTATCCTGGCTTGCTCGCGGTTACATAGTTTAATTGAAACACACCATACTCATTTGTCTGTTTATTGTCTATGGTTGCTTTTGCGCTACAGTGACAAATCTAAGTGATTGTAACAGACACCATTTGACCTATAAAGTTATTTACTCTTTGGCCCTTTACAAAGAGAGTTTGTCAATGCCTGCTTTAACTTACTGACAAACATATTAAACATGACAAGGTTAGATCCAAGCTCCACACTGTGAAGACTGATGTTGATTCATCAAGCAGAACAATTAGTGAACAAGAGGTCTATTTAACATCATGATTTTAAGGCTCTGTATGTAGAGTACACAAGCTGAAAATGTAAAAATTAATACTGACTTTAAATTGAATAGTTTTATAAAATAATAAATCCAGTATCACTTAGAATTCAAAAAATGATAACTTTCAAATGGAAAAGAACTATTTTAGAAATTGTCATGTGTAGGGTTCTTGAATCATGGATTCTAAGAATAATATTCCTGAAATGGGTTAAAAGAAACAGTCCTGTGGAAGGACAGAGAAGATTAAGGTTACAATGAGTTGGTGAAATATTTTTTACTACATCTTCCTTCTTGAAGAGTGACCATAAATTAGAAAATGAAAGATTCTAAGAATCCCTGCAAAAGATTGCCCATTGGGAATTACCCACTGAAATTCCTCCTACTTCTGAGATTCTTTGATTCCATTTTGTCTGTATTTCTATCATAGGAAACAGTCTTCCTAAGTAAAATGATGTATGATACTATTCATGATTTTTAGAAATTTCAACCATTTTATGGTGCTCTATCCTGTATGGTAGAATCCTACCTGGAGCGGAGTTCAAAGGAAGCCAATGATTAACTCAATTCTGAATACAATGAAGAAAAGTGAGAGTTTTAGCCAAGGAGCAGGGTAAAGATAAGTGGGTGGAAAGCTAATGACAGGAAACATTAGCAGAGGAAAGGGGTTCTGGGGCAACACACTTGGCCGAATTCTCACTGAAGACAAATGCACCTGGGTGATCAGATCGCACGTGGGGAAGGGGTTGAGGAGAGAAATTTGATCAGACATCCAGATCAGGGATTCTCACTGACTGATGGAGCAGGACTCTTGAAGATAAGGCCCAAATATGGAGCCTAGTTTCCAAAAAAACAAAAACAAATAAACCAAAACAAAACAACAACGAAGACTTAGAGTATACAGAAAGGTGACTATACATAGTGATAATGTACTGTCTATTTTTAAAAAATCCTACAAGAAGGGATTTCAAATGTGTTAATGTTCTCACCATTAAAAACATTATAAATGTTTGAGGTATAGATGTTATCACTTATTTGAACATTATATAGTATGTACCTGTGTCAGAAAGATGAGATATCCCTTACATATGTGTAATTTTAATCAATAAATTTAAGAGTAATAAAAAAGAAAATAAAGTGTATTTTTAAAAAGTAAGTTACACTGAGAGAAAATAAAAAGAATTTATCTTCTATGAGAAACTCAGAATGAAAATAAGAAGCAAAACAAAAGATAGTAGGAAGCAGGGAGATAGAGCACTCTCCAAGGAGGAAGAGATCAAGAGACGCAGCGAGGCGGGGGAAGAAAGAGTGAGGGATGGAAATGAAGGGAGGGTTAGGGATGTGTCATGCACAGGTTCCAACTGCACGCAAGGATTAGAAACGTCACCTACTGCAAATAGGTACCAAAAAAATGGAAGAGGATCAAAAGATGAAGGGAGGGAATAAAGGGGGAAAGGTCGAAAGGAGGAGCTAATATGTACTGTAGAAATGCATGATTTTCAACAAGGAATGCAAATATTACACACTACGTACATGTACTAATAATGTAAAATAGGAAGAAAAAGTAGATTAGAAAAAGGTGTATTTAGGAGAGCCTCACTAAAGTTTGATTAAGGAAAGTCTTTATGGGTATTTTTTCTGCTCCTGCTTCAGATGCCCAGCTGTTTGTCCTGTGTAGTCTTCGTGGCCCTCTGAGACCCAGACAGGTAGCACCCCTGAAGGCAGTCCCTGACCAGGCCTACAGAGGACAGCCAGGGCCAGGTGAGAGACTCTATTCTTCCTCAGGATAGCATGTTACAGGCCCCTCCTCCCATTCCATTCACCCTGATTTCTCTCCTGCCTTCTTTGGCTAGCTTTGGCTGTTGCTTTTGACCCTCTGAGGAAAGCTGCCACTCCACTAGAAAGTCCAGGGATGCAGAAATGTTATGCATCCTTTTCCCTTCCTCCCCTTCTCCTGGAGGCAGAGCAGGTTGCTTTGCACCCAAGGCCTTGAATGAGTGCCTCACCTAAAACAATTAAAAGAAAGTGTACAGTCTATACATCATGTAGAGCACAAAGATTTGCTTCTGGGTCAGGGTGACAGAGCCAAGGGGTCTGGCACAAGAGGGTGTGTTCCCGGGCAGAGGATGTGAACTTCCAACAGACTGGGAAGCAGGCCAGACACAAGGCAGTACACAAAGATACTAAGCCTGCCTTGCATGGCTCTCCATCTTGCTTCCTGGTGCCTCCGCTGATGATATTTTTGCATGGTAGTCTTTCAGCTTTTCTAAAGGTTATAGGGATGTGGCCCAGAACTCAGACACTCCTTCTGAACCCAAGATGGCGTGAGGAGCCACAGAGGACAAAGAGTGGTAAACAGGATCGGACCGCTCCTGGTGTTCCTGAGCTGCAGCAGTCAGAACTGAAAGTGGTAGCTGATTCAGAGTAGTAGAAGTCCTAGTGGAGGTGTCAGGCAGTTCTTAGCCACCTAGCTAATTGGTGGGAGGTAGTTACCTTGATTCCGTGCCTGCTCCAGCACTGTGCCAGGTCTCCTTGACTCCAAATGTGTCTGGGTGGAAGGGAGAAAAGAAAATAAGCAGTCTCTGTAGAACTCAGATAGGACTCAGAACAGCTGCTGGATAATTTGCAGGTGCTTTAACCTGCACACAGAATGATAAACCTGAATTTAATTTTAATGGGAAAAACTGCTGTTTGAAATGCTCTGAGCATATCCAGGTCACTATCAAAATGGTAGCATTTAAGAAAGGCATTTATACATGGTGAAATGGGTCTTTGATTGGTGAGAAGACTAACCATTTGGTCCTGCAGTGAGTATTCTCCAATAGCAAGGTTCAGAGCTGCATAGAAGGCTGAGGGGTAAGAGAGAGAGAAAGCACCCTTGAAGTTTGTGCCAGCTCAACTCGCAGGTTTGCAAAGCAGAAGACAGCCCTGTTTCCTTTTGTATTTCCTACTACACCTAATGATAAGGTGTTTTAACGTGTTCTGTTAGGGGTGTGGCTTGGCATGCACAGGAGACCCCACCGAAACAGGTGCTGACTGGGGCTCCTTGAGACCTTGCTGCAAGGTCTTTTCCCCTCCTTCCTCTGTGGAAGAGGAGGGTTTGCATGTTTCAGTGAAGGGTAAACAATAAGCCTTCCCTCTGTGAATACTTAATGGAGTATAAGATTGAAGAATATATTAATTCATAGGAAAATTTTCATTTTGCCTTCAACTTCAGAAAGTATTTTACACAAGAACAGGAAATTATTAATTGTAAAACAGAGGATAATATACAATCATATAAATTTAAAAATCAAAAACTGCATAAATGCATCACTGCTTATAAAAGTTTTCATAGTACTCCAATAAATCAGTTTCACCATCACATTAGGTCCCAAGGTAAATTAGAATGTCATTATGTGAAAATAAAACAAAACTATATCTAGAATTGACAGCTTTCTCATTTCAGAATGAACCTGTTTATTTTAAAGGTGGGAAACATAGTAAGGTGTTCTTCAGCAGCCTTCTACAAGAAGCAAAAATAAAATTAAGCATTTTAAATATAATTCATGTGTTTCTGAGTTACTAAAGAGTATTTGAATCTATTCATTAAACTGAGATAAATAAATTTGATATGTTGACAACTTAAATGTGTAATTTTCCTTTTCATCAAATTTATGAATCTTCATTCTGAGTGTATAATAAGTAGCTATTCTGGGATTGATTGGCACTTACAATTGAGGAGGAGAAAGTAGGATGTGGCTAAAGAATCTCAGGACGATGTGGATGTTAGCCTGTTACCACTCCCCAGGAAAAGGCATCATCTGTGACCCAAGTCCTAAATAAACATCTATTGCACAGAAATCACCATGGAGAACCTGTTCAGCTCTAGGATTCTAGTAAGTCTATGAAATCTTTCTTATTGCTGAAACAGAACAATAATTTTAAATGCTTTGAGTTCTCCTTAGTTCATGTTCTAATACTTGTTGGAATTCTTAAAATAACACAATAATCTGCACCATTCTGGATTCTACCAACCTTTTAAATAATTGAGAAATAAGGTCATGGAATACATCAGAAGAAAGATGGCACAAAGCTGTACAGCCAACTGTGGAAAACTCAAAAACTTAGAATTATCACATGATCCACAAATCCCACTACCGGATGTATATACCCAAAGAAATGAACCAGTAATCTAAAAAAAAAACCTAGTCAGTTATGGTGGCACACACCTGTCATCCCAGCACTCGAGAGGCTGAATCCCTGCACTTGGGAGGCTGAAGCAGGAGGATCGCTGCAAGTTCATGGTTGGCTTGAGCTACAAAGTAAGTTCAAGGCCAGCCTGAATTTCATAGTAAATCCTATCTCAGAAAGAGAGAGAGAAAGAGATAGAGACAGAGAGACAGAGAGAGAGACAGAGACAGGGACAGAGAAAGCTGCACTCTTGTGCTTATTGAAGCACTATTCACAATAGCTAAGAAATGGAAACAACCTAAATGCCCATTAACTGCTAAATGGATAAAGATGTACTACATACATACAATGAATTACTATTCACCCATAAGGAAATGAAATCCTGTCATCTGTGATAATGTGAATGGATGGAGATGATTATATTAAGTAAAATAAGTCAATCACAAGTATCTGTGTTCTCTCTTAGATATATTCTATAAAAGATTGACCCCATAGAAGTTGAGAGAAGAATAATGGGTAAAAGAGTAGGAAAGAGGGAATGCAGGGCATGAGCTGATCAATAGCTCCTAAGTTATAATTAAGTAGGTGCAAGATATTGTGGGGTGCTAGGGTGCTATTGCACGAATAAAAGTCACTGGGCTCACACTCCCAGATTCTCCTTCCCAAACCACCAGATGTCTGCCCCTGGAGATAGAGCAGTTATGAGACACGGAAATAAGCTGAGGAACTTGCTTCGAGTTCAGTGTGAGAAAGAGAAATTCAACCTTGTCACCAAACAGAGCTGACAGCTGCTGTGGATGTTTCTCTACATTGGGAATCACACACACACACACGCACGCG
This sequence comes from Cavia porcellus, assembly GCF_034190915.1. Lineage (NCBI taxonomy): Eukaryota > Metazoa > Chordata > Mammalia > Rodentia > Caviidae > Cavia > Cavia porcellus. The sequence goes on along the minus strand of NW_026947494.1, from coordinate 72,421,692 downwards.
CACACACACACACACACACGCACGCACACGCGCGCACACACACACACACACACACACACACACACACACACACTTGGCTAAACCCCATCCCCACCTGGACTCACAAGTTAGGACTTTGGAGGTTCTGAGGGAGTTTCATCCACTACATGTTCCCAGGAACGTGTCTTATAACAACTCCCTCATCCAAGCACGCAAGTCAAGCACAGCTGAACTTGGAAAGTTTTCAAATTGGAACACTTTGACTCTAAACTAGTCTCCAAAATCTCATTTGAATCAAATTCACACATTTTCACTTATAGAAGTAACAAGTGTTCCTGCTTGAAGTTGTGGCATATCAAACATAATTTGAAACTCTGAATAATAACTGGTAATCAACTAATTTGTTTAGGACATTTAGACCACTTTGCTGAGTTATGCTAATAATTGTCATTCACAAAAATTTCTTGGGTTAAACAAATGATCCTCTTCTGTTTTCATTTCAATGGTTTAGTGGAAAAGAAAAATCAGTTAATAGATGTTGAATTATACTCAAATGTCAGAAAAAATATTTTCAAGGAATTTCTCTGTAGAAATGTTGATATTCTTGTTCTTAGCTAAGAAGAATCCACTTAAGAAAACATTTTTAGTGGTCTATGAAGCATCATTAAATTTAGAAGAAAGCTCGGATAAAATTGAAGTATCATATTGCAGTGTATAACTTCCTTTATTATTGCACTGATTTTCAGATTTCAACATAACGAAGAAAGAAGTTTGCCTGATTTAAATAATGTTCTTTGGACTTTGTCTCTATTCCACATGTACATGCCATTTCCAATCCCATTTAAATTAAGTGACAAAATAAAGTCAGTCACAGTACTTGCCACTACAACCTCTGCATGTTGCATGAAATTCAGAATTTAAAGACCCTCTCCAGTTCCTTGGCACACATCTTAACTTTGATGCATTTAAAGATGATGTAATTTTTAAAATGGATACCAAGTCTGACCGATAGCCAGCCCAATGACATTTTTTAACCTAAAAAGATGCTTAGTCCAGGGAAAATTTATGCTTGAAATACAAGGAAGAACTTTAAAAGTTTTATATCATGACAGGAATACTGTGGGCATGCTCTAAAGATATCAATTTAAGCTTACAAATGGATCCCTTCCCAGGTGCAATGGTTTGGATAGGGGTTGAGTATCACCCAAAGCTTCATGTACTGAAACTTAACCTCCATTGTGAGGTATCAAAAGGGTGTTTGCAGGTGAGTTTGGTAGGTGATTCCAATTAGACTAATTCACTAGGGTGGAGCCTCCCTAACTGAATCCTGGTGGCTTCATATGTCAAGAGCCCCGAACACACACGTGCACAAATGCATACACATATACACAACTGTGTACACACATCGGCTTCTTTGGTCTCGTGCCATGTGGTGCCCTGTGCCACCTCAGGATTCTGTCATCAAAGCCATCAACAACCAGGCATGGACATGGCAGTGTACACCTGTAATCTCAACACACTGGAAGGCCGAGGAAGGAGGAGCAGTTTGAGCCCAGACTTGACAATTTACTGACTTAGTAAGACATGGTTTCCAAAAAATCCTGGGGAGGTAGGTCAGTGCAAAGTCTGAGTGCAGGGTTCTGAGGCTCAATCCCCAGTAACAGAAAACAAAGCAAAACAAAACATAGGCCATTACCAGGTGCATCCCTTCCCTTTGGACCAGAGCCATGAGCTAAAATACAAGATTTCTCCCCTTGTTGTAATTTAACCAGAATGTACCACTGCCTTACTAACAACAAAAAGATGGACAAAAACTTGTTACCTTGTGTGGCTCTGTAATTCTGGAACTTCTTTGTTTTTTGCAATCTAAAGAAAACTAAACCTTAGGAGGTCCTTCAAAAAGGTTTCATTTCAGAACTGTCTCTAGGAATTAGAAAAACAGTGAAAGACTTCCAAGTGGCCTGATTGGATATGAACCTGACCATATTCAAAACTCAGATATAGCTGTAAAAATATTTCTAAATAGTTTTTAACTCTATCGCCATGCCGATCCATACTGCTAGGTTAGATCAAATGATAGCTGTCTTACTTTCATTTTGTTTCTGAGACAAATACTCAGTGTTCCGAATTAAGCAAAGAAAGCTTTATTGAGCTCACAATTTGTGAAGGTTTCTGTCTGTATCTGGCTGTATCCAAGGCAGGGTGGCATGGCACGGGGCAATCCTACAAGGGGCAGAAGACTCCAAAAGCAACAAGAGCAAAAAGGCTTTTGCGCCTTTATATCATAATCAAGCTACCCGTCCTGGGGTGGGGTAGACTCTCACCGTCTCCCTGACTTGCTCTTCCACAGGCTCAGGATGTTTACGGTGTGAGAACTCTGGACCGTTGCTGAGTCACTTGGTCAAACTTCTAAACTTCTCAAGTTGACCCAATGTACCAGTGATTACACTAGCAATAAACATAAGCGTGCCCTTGTACTTAATCTATTCCCATGAACAAATTGATAGCTTGGCTCTGTAAGTCGTTATGTTTGATGTTCATTCTCTAATAGTATATTCAGCAGTTGCTTGACATTCTAAGTTACTACAGTAAATGCCAAGACAGTGTGGGTTTATGGGTATGACAGGCAAATCTGTACAAGCTACTCTGGTTAATAAGTTTTAAGGTTAGCACCCCTTGTCACGTTCAGTCATACCAGTATCAGGACATGATATTGGCAGATTGCACTTAAAACCTTGAGAGCTTTGTGGTCAAGACCATATCAATGACTTCAAGAAGAAAATAAATGAGCTCTACACTGGAAAGGATCAGAATTCTGAGGATAATACAGCCACTCTTCAGCTCAGAGGTAATAAAATTCGTCTCCTCTGATGGTGCAGTCCTAGTATTTCTGCTTCCGTTAGAAATAAACAAAACTTAGCTTCATTTAAACAGCATGATGCACATAAGATTTTCGCCTATGTTTTTTAGGGAGCCATGGGTTGTGCCCTGAATATAGCTTATTCCCTTAAGTCATGAAAAAGTTTAATCCACAAAATACAATAATGGTATTAAGAGGATGATCTTAATCTGACTATGATTTAGAGGCTGGCCTTTTGGAACTGATTAGGATTTGGTAAAGTCATTAGGATGGATGCCACGTGGTTGAATCAGGGTAGCTTTAAAGCAGAGGGAATGTAGTACACAGAAAACCTGACTCTGTTTTTTAGCCATGTAATTTTTGGCACACTTTTAACATGAAGACCACCACTAGATGAGGCCCCAGACTCTAAACCTCCAGAACTACAAGTCAAAAGAACTTCTTTCCTTTATAAAGTAGCCCACCTTAGGTGTTTTATTATAGGGACAAAAACACACCAACGCACTCTGTTTCCGAATACAGGTCTCTTTTGCCCATCACGTATAATCGATTTATTTTTTGTCTTTTACTTGCTTAACTATCCTTATTAACAAGTGTTGCTGAATTCATCTGTTCAGACTTTGATGTGCTCGCCGTAGACTAAACCTGGATCATGAAGGTATCTTTATGATACCTGTTTTCTCTAAGCCAGTCTCTTAAACCTCACTGAACATATTTATGTAAATAAAGGTTAATGGTTACAGGATTGGCGCTAGGACTAAATGAATAAACAAATACAAGTAAGAAAAATAATATATTTAAAAGAGTCTTTAAAATATTAGTTGTTGCCGGGCATTTAGCTCAGTGGCACAAATGCCTGTAGAGCAAGCACGAGGTCATAAGTTTGATCCCTGGGACCCCCCAAAAAAGAAAAAAGTATTAATTGTTATAATATACAAATGCATTTACTGAAATATTGTTTAGATTCTACCACACAGAAAAAGGAAAATCAATATGCAGTAAGAGGTATCAAAAATATTTATGGCATTAAAGTGTTACCTACCATTTTTGAAATTATTTTGAAATTATTTTTTTAAAATTCTAAAGTCCCTTACCTTGAAACAATGGTGCAAAACTATATAACATTTGAAATCTGTCATTCAAAAGCATCACTCACCATCTATAGAATCTGCTTCCTTCATACAAGATGATGGCACAGACATACAATTAGCATAAAAAGTAGTTCCTACTCTGAAAAATGCACACGTTTTAACTAAGGACATTAAACCAATGCATACAAATTCATTAGGAAATAATGTAATTCTACAGCCGCGATCAAGAATAAAATCCATTTGGTCCTAGATAAACTATTAGAGATTTTTAAAATTAGCATTTCTTGGCATTATTTCAAAACAAGAAACCCTAGCCAAGACAGACACATGAGACTATAAGAAATAACTTGTGAATCAGATCGAGAACATTATGATTTGACACTGTTGCTTACCACAGCATATAAAATTAAATTTGTGGTTAATTTGATAATTATTATTTTCTTTAAATTTTGTAATATATTTGGTGAAGCATTCTTTGAAGACAAAAGTTTTACTGATTTGAAAAGTAAACAGAGTCTTGTGATTAAGCAAAAAATAATATTATGGTTTGGCAGGGTTACATAGCCATCTCCTAGTTGGCTTGCTTGATAACATTGGTTTTCAAATATTGAATATTATATTAAATTGTAGATTCCTGGTCCTAGAACCCTAGGTCTCTTGAATCAGCATCTGCAGGCTATAGGCCCCATCTATTTGAATATTTAGCAAGCACAGTGGAGATTCTGATGCAATCTCTGGAAAACACAGAAAAACACTACTTTAAGGAGTGAAAAGAATTTGTAGAGGACAAGATCTCTTATCACCTAAAAGAGTAAACATTCTCAAATGGTTTATAAAGTAGAAAAATACTACTTGCATAGTTAATCTTAACTTTATTCAAACTTTAAAGAATGTGTTATTAAAATTGCATGTTTAATATTATATAACTACAGTATAACTGTATAACAAAACAGAGGGAACATTTAAGAAAAAAGAAAATACTTTAGGAAAATTCTTGGAAATTTTAAAATATACTTTGAAATGAGAAATTTATTAAATATATTATAATAAGAGAAAAATACTTAGAAATGAATGAAAATGTTGTACATTAAAACTTGTAGGATACTTTAACCAGATTCAAAAAGATACACATGCACTCTTAAATTCTTAGAAAAAAACCCCTGAAATTTAATGAACCAATTGTCCAACTTAAGACATTAGGGAAAGCAAAAATAATTGATCCAAAGAAAATGAAAGCAATGAATTAACAAAAATACTAGCACAAGTTAAAGGTGAAAGCAATTATAACAGGGTCCCAACTAACCAGATTGGTTTTTGAAAACACTAATAAATTAAGCAAAACTTTGCTGAAATTCTTCATAAGAAAAAGAGATGGTGCACTAATATGCAGGTACACATATTTTAATGACAGAAAGGAGATATAGCACAAAACATTGAGTATTAAAATAAGGAAATGAAATGGATAACTTTATGCCTATTATACTTCATAGTTAGATGACATAAATAGACCCTGGGAAAGATAACTTAATAGCATTGGTTAAAGATGAATACAAAACATATTAATACGCTCCATAATATTTTTTAAAAAATTAAATCAGTGTTTAACAATCTTCTCACAAATAGAGTATCAAATTCAATTTATTTATGAATTATTTTGTTTTTATACACAATCCTTCAGAGAAGAGAAACATGGAGAGCCCTCTGAGGCTCATTATTTAATGTTTAAATTATCTTGTGCTAAAATTATTCAATAACTGCAAATGAAAGTAAATTGTGAGCCAATACCCTCCTGTATGTAGTCTAAAATTCTATTAATTCATCAGATGAATTTAAACAGTACACACAAAAGAAGTGGGTGATCATTCGTAATAAATCATATCAAGTGTTATAGTTCTGGAATGTAAGGTTGGTCTAATATTAGAAAATTTAATAAAAGAATGCAGTACATTAATTTTTCACTAATTTCTTAAAAGAATAAATAGAAAGAAAATAAATAATATTTTAAAATTCAGAAAAATCATTTAATATAATTCCAATTCTATTTGTAACAAAAAGAAAATTTTAATTTAGCAAACTAGAAACAGAACAGGGTAAATGTAATCTACAACAAATATTAGATTTCCTAATGAAGTACTAGCAATCAAGAACAATTCTTTATGCTAGCATTCCAATAAACCTTGTTCTGGAGACTCTAAAACTCAGACTTGAATACAGTGTTCTGCAGACTTCCAAATGTCACCCCTCCAGCAGCCCGCATAACTGCCAGCCATCGTTACACTGAGCAGATTTGGCGTCTCACACACCCGTCTTCTACTGGGATCTTTTCCACGCTACAGCCTCCCAGTATCTTGGGGTTATAAGCATTTAGTACAGCGTGCTGGTCTAAAAGAATCTCTGCAGGTCTAAGCTGACCCAAAGTCTTTTACAGAATTGAGGGTCCCTGAGACATATCAAAATTCTTCTTTCAGAATTTAGGATATGGCTTATAGTCACTAACTTGGTGATAGGAGTTGGTGTCTCATGCTCATACAATCTGTGATGTCTAGAGAACCCTGCAGGGAGTCTACATATGCTGTGCTTGTAAAGAGAATCTTCCACAGGACCACCTTATCAGTCTCTCCACACAACGCATTTTCCATTTGTGATTTCTGAAGAAAGGCAACCCCAACCCTCTATAACAAACTATTCCTAACAAATTAGCACACGCTGGTGGTTCAGAACAGGAATATGTTCTCTCAAAGTTCTGGAACACAAAAACCTGAAATGTGTTTCACTGGAACACAAGTAAGGTATGAGCAGAAACCCTCTTGATCAAGAGGCTCCGGGGAAGAACACTTGACTCCGTCTTCCAGCTCTTGGTGCCCACCAGTATTCGTCAGTGGTAGCAACAGTATTTCAGTTTCTCTCACTGCAGTCACATGCTCTGCTCTCTTCCATGTGTTTTATCTTTCTCTCTGCCTCTCTGTTAGGAAACCACTTGTGATTGGAGTGAGCATAATTTTCCAAAGTGAAGGTCCATAAGTTGGTTTACCTGTGGGGAGAATTTTTTCCACATAAAGTATCATGTACAGATTCCAGGGATTTGGATCGGAGATGTGTGGATTGCTATTACACAGCCTACAATAAAATGTAGCTGCCTGATAATGCTGTCCTGGGCTTTATCCAGGACTGTGTCTCCATATTTTTGTGTTATAATAAAATACCTAATGCTGGGTAACATTGGAATAGGTTTCTTCAGCTCACAGTTTGTGAAGTTCAATAGTACCATGCTGGTGTTTCCTGGCTCTGGTGAGGGCTTTGTGACAAATGGCATCACAGTAGTGAGAGTGTGCAGAAAAGACATCACATGAGGAGACAGGAATCATGATAGATTGAGCGGAGCTGCCAGGCTCCTTTATAACACCCTACTGTCACAGGACCTCAACAGGAGAATCCACTCCCACAAGCAAAGATTTGATCCTGCTTGAAGCAGAATCACTTTCCAGGAGTCTTTGTCTCTTAAATGTCACATCACCTCTCAACATTGTGATACTAAGGACCAAGCCTCCAGCATACGAGTCTTTGGAGGACACACTCAAACCATGTAGCAAACCCTCAAAGAGGCAGACGTGCCCAGTTCTGCCTCTATAATCCAAGAAGTGGTAGCACCTCTGGTCACCATCATGGATATCGGTAGTCTCAGGTGTGTAATTGCTGCTGGGAAATACAAAAAAGGTACTCATTTTAACTTAAGGGCATGTAAGCCTACTTAGAATTCAGTAACACTTGCCCGCTGATGAGCATAAAGTTTGACAGGTAATAGCAGGCTATCAAATAGAGTTTAGCTAAGCAAAGAAATGAGGCAAAACTTTTTCAAGGGCGACTAGACAATGAAAACTGCTCTTTACTTTGTGACAGTAAAATCTAGAGAAAACATATAAGAATATTGGCATTTCAGCAAGGCCTTCGGGTTGCAACAAACAGAAGACTATAGCAGGTCATTGCAAGAAGACACACAGGTCCTGGGTGGTGGCACACACTTATAATCTCAGCTACTTGAGTTTGAAGCAGAAGGAGCATGAGTTTAAGCTCAGCTGGGGCAATTTTGCAACTTATTGAAATCCTATTACCAAAATTTAAAGAAATACATAAATAAAAAATAATAACAAAGCCTGGGCATGTAACTGGTGTGAAGGCCCTAGCATCAATTCCTAATTTTGAGGCAATAAAAAGAAAAGAAGGAAAGGAAAGGAAAAGAAAGCAAAGGAAAGGAGAAGAGAAGAGAAGAGGTACGCAGTGCAGCAGGAATTGAACATCACCCAGCCAGAAAGTATCCCTTTTCACCCTTCCTGCAGACCATGTACCTTTGACTCTGCACCTGTAGGTGCACTGTGCTTTTCTCCATACACTGACTTCTTTACAGCATGTATGTGAACATGACCCGTGCTGGCTGCTCCACTCAATGCTCTCTATACAGCCATTGGCAATTTCTTTCAAAAGGTTTTCTTCAAGATCCTCAAAGCCTGATTTCTTCAACTTGACTTTTCTAATCAGAGCCATAGTCAGGTATTATAGATCAGATGACACTGCAATCCTTATCACTTCCCATCCAAGGGCCGAGAAAAGATTAGATCAAAGTCATGTGGTCAAAAAACAAAACAAATAAGTAAACAAGCCAAGAAAATAACAAACACCACCTGAAGCAGAAGAGGCCGTGTGGCAGGAATAGACATCTCCTTAACAAACATACGTGGGTAGGCAAGCACCCTGACCTGCAACAGTTAAAATCTCTTGGAAACTGGACTGTTAAGAGTCAAATAAATCTTCATAAATCCAGCATACATGTAAAGGTTAAAAATTTTAGAACACAAATATAGATTGAGATAGACAGAGTGAGCTTATCTGTTTGGTATAGTATAACTATTTACTAAGAAATGGAGTTATTAATGCTCAAAATGTAATTTCACATTCACAATGTATGACTATGCTCTGTCTTCATCTCTATGCTTTCTAAATCTTCTAGAAGTTTCTTGAAAGTTCTCTAATATTTAGTAGTACTTTCCATTTTCTTTTTCACTCATTTTCACTAACCTCCCTGTATGAAGACAGATTAGCTTTACAGGGTCTACAGACCACACAAAAGTGTATCTATTAGCTAGCTGTTTAAACATCAGTAATCTAAAAGAAAAGAGCCAGATGCCTTACATTCTGCTTAACTGAAGGGCTATTATTAAATAGCACAGAAATGAAGAAGAAGAGAAACCAGCATTCTGAAAATCCCAAATCAGACCAGTCCCAGAGAGATTGCTTGGCCGTTTGTTACTAAATGTGACTCCACCTGTAGTGAAGATGCACTTTGGAGAGGACACTAGTTTCGTTCTGCATTATATATTGAGTTCCATGGTGAATTGAGAACAGTGAAAAACACTGAGTTAGACAGAGAAATCCTCAGCCTTGAAGAACTTCCTGTATAATTAAAACAGACATGAACCAAATTATTGCACACAAAATCTACACAGGCACAGATATTGGTCGATGGTGCAGGGGTAGCTCAAAGGATCGGGAACATGATCTTGGGCATTCAAGAAAATTTTCACCAAGTCAAGTTCATGTTTGATATTTAATAGATTTGCTGGTCTTGGAAAAAAACATTATGTCACCACATGGAGAAACTCACTGAGGCCTGGAGACCTGAAACATAGGGACTGGAATTTTTAGGATGTATGACAGGGAGAAGGTAAGGATGAAGTTCAGGGGTGAAACAGCTGGATGCACAAAGGTGAATCTGGGTTTATCTTGTAGTCACAGAGGATGATAAAGGTTTGAAAAGAGGAGCAATGGTCTGAGTTGGGTTTGGAGGGAGGAAATCAGGAGGAGAAAGAGGGAAGAGTCAGTTAATGGGAGTCCTGTGAGAGGAGAATGCACGGGGCTGAAACAAGGTTTGGAAATGGGTGGACTTACAGGAGAAACGCGTGAGGGACATTTCTAAGGTAGCACCCACTGAACTTTTCTTGCTGCGTGAAAAACAACAAACCACAATATTTGGTTCATCTCTGATATTTAGATTGAGTGGAAAGTGAGAACAGAGTCATAAACCAGAATATACACAGGAGAAAGAATAGAGCTGACATAGACCAGGCAACTCTGTGAACAAAGCCGCTGACTTATACACATTTTCAATGGATGAACGGTACATGAAAACATCTCTGCAAAGCTATTTACCCCTACCTCTTACTATGCACATAAATCAGCTCAAAATGGATCAAAAACTTAAATGTGAGACCTGAACTATGAAACTATTCAGAGGAAAATATGGGAAACACTTCAGGACACTGGCATGGGCAAAGATATTTTTTAAAGTAAGACATGAAAAGCAGAAGCAAAACCAAAATTAGACAAAAGGAATTGTATCAAGCTAACGATTCTGCACAAGATAGAAAGCAATCAACAAACTGACCAAACAACTTTCAGAATCAGAGAAAATACTTTAAAACTATTCATTTGACAAGATGCTAGTGTCCAAAATATACAAAGCAAACAACTCAGCATTAATTAAAATCTGAATTTAAAATGAGCAAAAGCTGAGAGTGTAGCTCAGTGTACAAAACATGTCAAGCATGCACAAGGCCCTGGCATCAGCCAATCAAGAAATTAATAAATAGCAAATAATCTAAATACACATTTCTCAAAAAAAGATGCAAATATCCCATAAGTGATGAAGAAATATTTAACATCACTAGCCATAGAAATGCAAACTAGAAGAAGTTTCTACCTTACTCCAGTTAAAAAGATGAGAAACAACGAGTTCTTGTGTGGATATGGAGAAAGAGGACTCTGTTATACTCTTCGTGGAAATATAAATTAATACAGGCATTAGGAAAAGCAATATGGAGGTTGTCTTAGGTGTTTTCTCATTGCTGGGATGCAACACCTGAAACTTGAAACTTAAAGGAGGAGGCTCATGTTCTCAGCCTCTAGTTACTGAGCTCTGAGGCAAGCAGGCGTGATGGAAGGGTCTGGCTTGGGAAAGTTGCACATGCCATGGTAGCCAGGAATAAGCCTTTCCCAGTTGTACCCCCAGCAACCAGTCTCCCCTAAATAAACCCCACCTCCTAACAGCAAGGCAGCTACAGCATGGTTCAATCCTCTTCCAGAAGCCTCATCTTGATAGCGTGAGGCTCTTGGGGCTTATCTAGATATAAGCCTCAACAGAGACCCCTCAAGAAACTAAAAATAGAGCTACCGTGTGATCCAGAAATTCTACGAGTAGGTGTATACACCCAAAGAAAATGACCTCTGTATTTTAAAGAGATACTGCACTCCTATTTATTATAGTATTATAGTTCAGGTTATTACAGCTCAGATAGAAAATTAATCTCGGTATCCATTCCTCAAAGAATTGATGACATAGTAAGTGTTTGAGAGTCATAGACACATTGTTATCCTAATATCACTGTACATCATGTACATGTATTGAAACATCACAGAATACATCATAAATATACACAATTATTACCTGAGAAAAATTAAAAATAAATGGAAATAAGTATTTTTTAAAAATATCTAGGTCAAGAGGAGACAACCATAAATATGACAGAGGAAAGAGAATAGGAAGACTTTCAAGAAGTAAGTGAATGAATATCTTTTACTTCTTTTTTTACATTTTCGCTTTTTATTCTAAAAACTGCTGCTCCTCCTCTGTCACTCCTTATTCTAATTTTATTTCCTATTCTCTAATCCTCACCAGGAAAAGTCTGTAACTCACTTCTATTTGGAACCTGACATCTGATGACTGATTCAGTGTAAATTCACACATGCTCGAATTTCTCTTAAAAGGAACTTGTAAATTGAGAGAGACTTTAATTTTTATTTCATTGAGCACATTCAGAATGTCACAGAAATTTAATTTGTCACTATAGCAAGATGAAATGTTTTACTTACTGGTTTCTTGCAGGCAGGCAGTGCAGGTAGGACACACAGCCAGACCCACCCCTGAGTGTCTGCCGCAGCCACAGAAGGCTTGCTCCCTGCAGGCAGCTGGTGTGGGGAGGGAGATGCAGCCAGGTCCACCCCGTGCACTGCTGCTGCCACTGAAAAGCTTACCTCCTGTGGGCAGCCAGTCCCTGAATCATACAAACACACCCTGTGTGCCTGCCACCATCAGAGGAGTCCTGGTGTAGACACAAAGGCTGACAGAAGAAGCAGCCCCACCACCACGCGTGTCTGGAGAAGCCCACCCCACACCCTGGGAACCCAGGATCAGAGAAACCAAGGCACCTGTCACATTCCCTTACACTGTAGAAGGGCAGCCAATGTGGGAAGTGCCTGGGACCCTACAACTGGCTTGTTGGGAGAAACCCAGGAGAATGTCAAGATGAAAGAACAGAAGGCAAGCTCAGACCTCCAGCCCACACAGAACAAGTCTGGGAGATACAGTCATGGAAGAAAGTGGAAGTCACACACCTGAAATCTCTGAGAGGATAGCAACTGAAGTAAAGAAACAACTTCGTGTGGCTGTAAAAGCAATCACATCAGAAATAATTTTCTCAAATAATGAAAGAATTGCTGAGCATATCTAAAGACAGATAAAAATAGGAGAATAGGAAAATGATGGAAACCTTGAATGAACAATATAAGAATTACAATACATGAAACAGATTCAAAGAGATATCCAGGAAATCAAAAAGTCTATCGAAAGTTGGCAAAACTGCTTAAAAGAGACTAAAGAAAGACTTTCAGACCTTGAAGAAAGGATCATAGCTAGTGATAGTCAAAGGAAAGGTCTCTTAAACACCAAGGAACCAGGAAATAACAATTCAATAGCTGCAGATGATGCAATAAATAAGTAAATAAATCACTTAAAAAGTGATAGGCATCAACAAAGCAGCAGAGGTCAACACAAATGAAATAAAAAAGACTGTTAACAGAGCTAATAGCAGAAAACTTCCCAAACATAGAAAAAGGATCTGGCAAACAGATAAGCAAGGCATATAGAACCCCAAACAGCCATAACCAAATTAAGTCTTCACCCAGACATATATAATCAAGATCCCAGAAATTCAGCACAAGAACAGAATATTAAAAGTTGCTAGATGAAAGAAACAAATCACCTATAAAGGAAATCTCAACAGAATCATGGCAGACTTGTCAATACAAACCAGCAAGTCAAGAAGACTTTGGACTGAAGTATTTCAAATCATGAAAGAAAACAACTTCCAACCCAGATTGATGTACTCTGCAAAACTATCCTTCAAAATTGATGGAAAAATAAGATATTTCCATAATAAAGAACAACAGAAGGAATTCATGACCACCAAACCAACCCTACAAAGAGTGCTGATGGATATTCTAGACAGAGATAAAGAGGACCATGGTTCCAGGGGCAGCAGCAGAGGATCTTCAAATAGGACAAGCAACTAAATGAAGGGGAACAGTGGAGGACCAACAGCAGGAGGACAGCAGGACAGAGATGAACCAGTGTATGCCATTGTAACCATTAATGTAGATGGCCTCAATTCACCAGTGAAAAAGAAACACAGGAAGAGTGGATCAAGAAACAAGATCCATCAATGTACTGTATAGAAGAAACAAATTTAACTTGAAAGGAAATTCATAGACTGAAAATCTAGGGATAAAACAACTGTTCCCCATAACAGGAAACCAGAATAAGAAAAGCTACCTTGTCCATCAATCACAGAATGGATAAAAAAAGATACGGTATTTTCATACAGTGGAAAGTGACCAGCTATAAAGTAGGATGATCATGAGGCTCTTGTAGGTAAATGGTCGGAACTGGAGATCGTGCTCCTGGGTGAACTGATTTGGACTCTTATAGGTGGGTGAACACCAAGTTGTCTCCCTCACATAAAAAGCTGAAGGAGTTAGTGGGCTCCAAAAAGCACAACAGATATGATGAAAGTGGCAGGGAAGGAAATGCTTAAAAAGGAAAGTGGTAACCACTATTAATTTCCCATTATCTTGTTTTGAATTCTTGCATTGTTTTCATAATTTTGTTAGGTTAGGTTTTATTCTGTCTTGTTTTGTTCAATTTACTATGTCTAATCGTATGGGCAACTATTTTGAAGATAATAGAATGTATTATGGTAACCATTGTTGCTTTCCTAATATCTTGTTTTGAAGTCTTATAATACTTTCATTCTTTTGTTTTGATTGGTTTTAATTTGTTTCATTTTGTTTGATTTTATTATGTGTGATGGTATGGACAGCCATTTTCAAGCAAATGAGATATTATGGCAGCTATTACTGATTTCCTGTCATCTTGTTTTGAAGTTCTGTAATGCTTTCATTCTTTTGTTTTAAATTGTTTTATTCTGTTTTGTTTTATTTGAGCTTATTATGTGTCATAGAATGGACAGCTATTTTGAAGAAAACAAGAGACATTATAGTGATTGTTCATTTTCTATTATCTCAAAGTCCTGTAATGCTTTCATTCTTCTGTTTTGATTGGTTTTAGTCCATTTTGCTTTGAGTTTATTATGTGTAAAGGTATGGACAACTATTTTGAAGAAAACAAGAGACATTATAGTAGGCATTGTCCATTTCTTATTGTTTTGAAGTCCTGTAATGCTTTCATTATTTTGTTTTGATTCATTTTGATCACTTTTGTTTTGTTTGATTTTATTGTGTATGATGGTATTCTCATACATGGTACTGTGTATGTGTATTCTCATTTGAAGAAAATGAGAGACATTATGGTAGCCATTGCTGATTTCCTGTTGTCTTGTTTAGAAGTCCTGTATCACTTGCATTGTTCTGTTCTGATTTGCTTTATTCTGTTTTGTTTTGTTCTCTTTAAAAAAATTTTAAAAATAAATATTTTGCTTAATTTTTAATAATTATTTTAAACAATGGTATCAGACAATTTTAAGAAGGAAGTTTTTAATTCGATATACCAGGACCATATATAAATACTGAAATGTCCGCTTATTAAATGTTCTTCAGATAGACTAAATTCATAATTTTGAATGCTTTTGTACCAGTGATAATGTATTGATCCATTGACTAGTATGTAAGAAATAGGCAATGACATTTCATAATAATTTCTTGTATTTATAAATGCTGGAAGGTAATGACAGTAAGTTTTCCAGGTGAAACAACTGAATTATCAGAAGAATAACACTAAAATAGTAGTATATTCTGGTTTATAAGAAGAGGAGAGATTATGGACTGTATGTTTGTGTCTCTCTAAAATTCATATTTTTGAAATCTTGACCTTCAATCTGATGAAATTGAGAAAAAAAAAAACCTTTGGGAGGCAATTAGTAGCGTTTACATGAAGTTGAGAGGTTGGAACTCACTCCCCATACGCTATGCAAAGACCCATTTCTGAGATGGTTGCCCATCAGCCAAAATCAGAGTCTAATCAGAAACTGCATTGCCTCAGACTTTGTTCTTAGAATTCTCTCTCCGGAACTGTAAGAAATAAGTGGACAGCACCCAGTGTGTGGTTTTATTATTAAAGTAGAACAAATTACATAAGACACACAGGAAGGAAAGCTCCAATTCAGAGTGACCTTGTAAAATATAGATCTGATTGTAGTCAGGATCGTGTTGCTTTTGCTGGAAACCCTCCCAGGCCTTTCCATCTCACTCAGAACAAAAGCAAGGACTTTCCATGGCCCTCCCAGTCTCGGGCTCTCTGAGCCACCCTCTATTTACCTGCCTGACCCGGACCTGCTCTCTCTAGTGTTAAATGATAGGCATTGTATTCAGGAAATAAGGACATGACAAACATATTTTAGTTCAACTTATGTTTCATTGCTTTGAGTATTTGCACATGTATCAAATACCTACAACAAGCTAATGCAAACAGTGAGAAATGCTGAAATTCTATGATTTATATTCCTGTATAGAAACAACTTTTCCATAAGAATAATCTAACAAAATCCCTTGAATTCCTCAGCATGTGTATAGATGCTTTCAATGGATTCCTATGTTTTCCCTTTCTGTTGAACTTCTTAATTGCACGATTATTAACTATAAATGCAAAGGATACCTTTGTGTCCTTTTACCTAAAACATTCAAGGTATCTCATAGACAGGTGGTCCCATTTTTAAAAATCAAAGAAAGACAAGGTTGAGGAAAAGTACTATATAGACAACTGTCTTTCCCGCCCTAGCAAGCCCTAGCAAGTATCACCTCCGAGCCCTAGCAAATGAATTCCCTCTTTTGCTTGCCTCTCACTTCCCATTTAGCAGATCGCTGTGTTTTAAACTCAGGACAACAAGGTCATCCAGCATCCTGGTGAGACTGATATAGGTAGCGTGGGAGGGGAAACACACAACTTTTCCCAAATGATTCTTGCATTTGATCCTTCTTTTGCAGTTTTAACTGGAGCCTATACAGCTAGAAGCTTAACACCCAGGGGTGGGTAACTTCGATGATGCTGCAGCCTGCAAGTTATCCTTGGCTTTGTAAGTAACCCCTAATAAACTCACTTGCTCAACAAGCTAGACTTATCCAACTCTTTCTTTGTTTCGTCAGAACGCTCTAAATTCAGACACTGACGTTTCTTTTATGTCTTTCTAAGAAATTTATTCCACAATGACTCTGCTGGAATAATCCACAGACATTATCAGAACGATTTTCTCACAACCATTTTGTTCAGTACTGGCTCTTCAGAGAGCGCTGCTCTGATTAAATAAATAAGTAAACAACAATTGAAACCTCTTAACATTGACAGTCTTTGCAAACATAAATCCCTCAAGAGATAGCAACACACACACACAAGTACACTCATGCTCTCATCTACACACACCTGCACACACTCATTTTAATGAAACCTTTCTTTTCAGAGTCTAAAGGACATCTGCTTCATTTGGAAGCATGTATTATAGTCTCAAGAATGTAGAGTGGCTAAAACTCAAGAGAATTAAATGCAATGGAAAGTATATTCAGCATTATTGGAAATGTGCTTTGTTGCAAGAGTAATGATTTATGACCAAGTCATGAGGATTAGCAGTACAGTTTTCTCACTTTCTTTCATAAATAAATCATATTAACAATAGCTATGTAAAGCATCAGCAAGGTACAGTATAAGTCATATTGTAAGTCACATTATAAATGGTGACCAGAAACATTTCTAAATCAATTAAAATTTATATTCAAAATCGCCTACTAAATTTGCCTATAGTCACTTAGGGGTCTGTGAGGACAGTTTCCATCTTGCTGACCTAAATTTAATTATTCTTCAGTGTATTTTATGACCATCTGTTAAAAATAAAAGTTTTACATAGATTATTAAGTATACGCTATATTCTCACCATCAAGTTGGAGGCAAATGCAATTAAAAAGAATTAATAAAGAATAAAAGTTTTCTGTGTATCCTTTCATGACTCAAATTTAATAGGACATGAGTATTTTTATTGTAGAAATCCATTCTTCAAGGATAAATTTTCTGAGTGTAAATAAAAGACTAATGATCCCATATTTGACAGACCAAGCTATAGGCCAGCAACAGGATAATTAACTGTTATCATGATAATTAACTTTATCATGAAAAGATTTTCTGTCAAAATATAACAAAAATATTTCAATATGTAAAGCAATATTCTGCCTACCAATTTTATATGATTTGCTTTTTTGTGAATTTTAGAGGCTCGTGGTCTGTAAGCTTCTCAGACCCTTCTCTCCACAGTTCTCTCAGTGAGCTCTGGAGCACCATCTGTACCCTTCCCTGCCTCTCCTAAGTCTATTTTCTACTTTTAGGAAAGTATGCACAAGACACTGACAGAAATACAATGTAAATCTTAGTCAATTCAAGTGAGAATAATCTTACAGACAGACCCACTTATAAAGCTGGGCATTCCTGGGAAAAACATACTGGACACCCGCATATAATAACCCTGGAGTCGTGACCTGCTCCATGACTTCCTCACACCCTCGCAGCCTCTGACTGTCACTTGCCTGATCATCTAACATCTTTCAGGGGACAGTCCTAATGAGGAAGATGAACTTTATTGATAGAAATTTCCAATTTTATTTTCCTCTGCCCCCTGACCTTTAGGAAGCAGGACTGTCTTTATAAAGATGATAGATGAATTCTACACTGTACCACGGAGGTGCTGGCTTGGGGCCCTCTGTCCCGAAATTCACACCTTTGAGTTTCCATAATAGAGAAACACTAATTGAAAGTTATAAACATTTCCAGGCTCACCAGTCTGTTGGAAAAGGACTAACATGTCTTAAAAATGACATTGCCAGGCTTTCTGTTTAACAATGAAGGGTTCAAGAACCGTGTGCTTCACTTTTCCCCAAATTTGTAATTAATGTTCCCAGAGAGTATACCAAAAAACACATAAAAGCTTGTAACTACATGGTAAAGTGACTTTGCCAGATGATACGCCAGGGTCCAGAGCCAAATCTTACGACTTACTACATTAATGTAGCTTGAATGAGAAACAGAAACATAGGTCACCCACACTACCCAGCCCAGAATGGGGAAGAAGGAATTAGGAGAACACTGTGATTTACTGCCACCATCTCTCCCTAGCTAACTGATGCATCTTAAACTTCTATTTCTATTACACACCAGAGACTAAAACTGCCAGGAAAAAATATAGCCCACACCTATAATGCAAAGAAACTTTAGGAAAAGTGCCCTCTAGCTAGGCAAGGGAAGAGAAAATTCCACAAACAAACGCATGCTCAGGGATCTCATCTTTTATGTAGCAAAGCTGGAGCAGAAAGAGCTACTTTCTAAAAACCCAGCATGCAGTGGGTAAAAGAGAGCAATGCAAATCTCACCCTCGACCTCAGTCTAGAAGAATGAAACCCAATAAATATTGTTTTAGCCAAGGCTCTCTCTTTGGGAAATGACAGTAGCCTAAGTATTTTAGGTCAAATAGGGATGTGTGCTGGCTCAGTTTATCTATACTGCAAAACACTTGAGCCGAAGCTGACTCCAGGAGTTCATATGCAAGGACATTTCTTCCTTTACGCCCTTTTCTCCTTTCCTGCCTCCCTTCTTCCCTTCTTCCTTCCTCCTTCCCTCACTTATCCCCCTCCGTCTTCTGTGTATCTCTCTCCTCTTTCCCCTGTGTCCTTCCCTTCATCTCTCCTTTCTGCATGCCAGTTTCATCATAAATCCACACAGACACTCTCCACACAGCAGTGGAACAAATCTCCCAGCAGCCCCATACTCTCTGCCAAGGCTCTAATGTCACAAAAGAACCAGCCTTCTCCACTAGGTCCATTTTCATCCTGAAGAAGGACACAGAGCACCTTAGCTTGAATTACACACCCGTCTCTGTACCAGGGTAGAGCGTAACTTGACCACCATGCCCCAGGTCACACAGCCCGGTCATGATCCTTGGAAAGGAAAACAGCATCCAAAGAAGGGGAAATGCTGTCAGAGAAAAGGGTAAAAAAATAACAGACATTCACTGCAAGGTATTAGAAATCGTGCTAGGTCAGAATTCCCTGGTTCAGGCTGTGTTAGCTTTCTATGACTGTGACCAGACCTGAGATAACCATCTCACCATGAGAAAAGGTTCGTTTTGGCTCTCTGTTTAGAGATTCCAGGCTGTGATCAATTAACCTTATTGCTGCTGGGCCTGTGGCCAAGTAGCACATTACCACAGAAGTGCTTAGGAGAGCAAAACTGCTCCTTCTGTGGACAGGGGGAGAAAGGAAAGTGAGCAAAAGGAAGGGTCCAGACCCCGCGGTTCCCTTTGAGGGCAGATCTCCGATTATTCCAAGAGGTCTGCTAAAGTCCCCACCATCTTTGAATAGCCTCAAGCTACGGACTAAGTTTTTAACACACATGGGCCTTTGAGGGGGTCATTCCAAGTCTAAAATATAGATCAGGAATAATTTTTTATTTTGTGTTGTTTTACAACTTTATTGCTATATTTACCAACTACATTGATGGTGCAATCAAAGTATAATCAGCTTCACATATTTAAAAAGTATAATTTGATGAGTTTTAACATACATAGATACATACATACCCTTGACGTTTTTTTTTTTACCCTTGAAATTTTTATTGTAATCAAAGTAACACTTTCCTTACTCAGAAAGGTTTCCTCATGACTCTTTGTAATTTATCCTTCCCCTTTCCCCTCTGCAGGAAACTTGGGCTGTGCATTGTCACTGTAGACGTGTGTGTATGACTTAGAACTTTGCATAAACAGAATATTTTTGGTTCTGCTTCTTTAATCACAGTAAGTTTGAAATTCATCAGTGTCATCACTTAGATTAATAGCTTATTCCTTTTTCTTGTTAGGTTATACTCCGTTATACAAAGAGATTGTAATTTGTTTATTTACTGAACTGTTGATAGACATTTGCTTTGGGTTTGGTAAAATTACAATTGAATCATTGCACATATTTATGTACAAGGCTTTGTGAGGACATACACTTTTGCTTTTCATAGGTATTTACATAAAAGTAAAGTGGCTCAACTGTTCGATGAGTGTAGATTTAACTTTTTGAAGCATCTTAAAATGCTTTCTATGTTTTAACATTCCTGCCAAATCCACTTTTGGTCTCCAACAGCAATGTATCAAGTTCTAGTTGCTCCACATGTTTATCAATTCTTAGCACGATCAATCTTCAAATTATATCATTCACGTGGGTGCTTATCATATCTTACTGTTTCAAATTGCATATACCTCAAAATTAGTATGGTAATGTATCAATGTTTGAATTTACTTACAGAACTTGAAAGTAAGAAGTTTCCAGGATATAGGTAGGGTTCCTATACCTTAGACATCACACTTATTCTGTACCATAGATGTATATGCTAGCATTTTCACTAATACTAAAGTTTCTCAACTACAGCATCTTAGAATAAGAGTTAAAATCAAACAGGGTAAACTGTTTAACATTTAGCATGTTTCAAAATTATTTGGTCTGTTACAGATCTACTTCATTTTAATATATACCTTAGGGTTAATTTTTAAATTTTCAACTAAAAAAGAGAAAACTGGAATTTTACCTGAGCTTGGGTTAGATCTATAGACAAACTTGCAGTAACTTGCATCTTCACAATATTTAGTCTCTCAGTCTATGAACATGGTCTGTATCTGCCTATCTGCTTATTTAGGTGTTCTTTAATTACTGTCTGTAACGTTCTGCCATCTACCCTGTGAAAATCTTCAGCCTTTTAAAAAAGATTTATCTCTATGTACCAAACAGATTTCAACCACAAAAGCGGGATCACTTTATATACGGGAATTTAACAGGATTTTATATGAGGCAAGTAGTGGTGTCCATAGGCTTCATCTTCACTGTTTTAATGTTGGAACCGAAAAGCTCCAGGACGGGTGTCTTAGTTATTTTTCTCATCACATACCTGACACCCAAAATTAAAGGAGGAAAGGCTTACGTTAGCTCCTAATTTGCAGCAGTATCGGTCCACAGTGATCTTGCTGCAAGGCAGGGCAGCAAGGCCGAGGAGCACCATAGAGAATAGACAGCTCCTGGTAGAGGAGGCAGAGAAGCCGCGAAGCAGAAGCAGCAGCATCAACAGGCCTCCCCTGTCCCCTCAGTCCCAGCCAGGAACCCAACCCAAGATGGCACTTCCTTTAATGCACACCAGAACTATTATAAAACCAATTAGTGGATCAACCCTCTACTACAAACTGTTAATCTCAGTTCACACTGTTAATCACATCCATACACCCAAGATCCAGCCACCTCTGAAAACTCCCCCTATGATGGCATGAGGCTCTGAGAAGACGGCTAGATACAAGCCACAGTAGCAGGAGATACTGAAAAGAATGTAAGTCTGAAGTGGGGAACAGCAAATACAAGCTGGAATTATGAAAAAGGTAATACAATGTACAGTGTGAGAAGCTGGAACCCAGGAGGACAACCTGGATCCCTATCAGTTCTCAAGACCTTCACCTCATGAAACTCATGTCTTGTAGGGGAAGCTAACAGCCTGAGTTAAAGAGATCAGCCTATACCTGGCTCCAAGCGAAAGCTGGGGGGTAATGCACAGGAAAGTGCCACAGCTGGTGGTCTAAGCATTGGCAGTGCTGGAGAGGGAAGCAGCTGAGAAGGAAGGGAGCCCGCTACAAAAGTTGGCCAGCTAAAAGATGCTCTTATGTGCTGGGGATTTAGCATAAGCGCCTGCCTTGCAAGTGTGCGATCCTGAGTTCGATCCTCGTACCAAAAGAAAAAAAAAAAGTTAGCTACTGTATCCTCTCAAGCATACATTACAAACAAGGAAGGTGCTTCTTGTGGTAAGACCACTTCCGTGGTCTCTTGTGCCCTCACTTTATTAGAAATACACAAAGATGTGAATTCTGAGAAACGGTTTATCCAACACAAGTTCATACCTTACACAAAGGCATTCCAGTCCATTCTTTCTCAACCTCCTACCAATACATGTCACCTTAATCCATATTTGCCTTCCAACAGAAATAATAATAAAATCACGTTTCTACCAAAAATGAGATAAACAACAAAATTAAAATAAGTATTTTCCTGAAACTGGATCCAAGTGTTTAGGTTGATTTTCATTCTTCACACTTTTCTTGAAATCCTATACTTTAAAAATTTATATATTGAGACATAAAATATACTACTATTAACACATCTTTTTAGATAAGCAGAGATTGGAAAAGAAAACAAAATATTAATATATACAAATATAAACACTCCTATAAAAATATGAAATAATTACTCAGAACTATTGTAGAAACCAGTTCTCTAGTCCCATGGTCTATCCTATGCATTTTATATTTCCTTTGCCCTCAGGGAGTATCTCAGTTTGTGGTAGTTTTTTACCTGTAGGGTGACCCAAACTTTTGGCTTCACAAGGCTTGTGTATTAGCAGTCTTTTAGATTGCACTGACTTTAATCTCAGAAAGTAAAAGTATGCAGTGCCCCAGGGGATCTTCTGCATTCCAAACATACTACTCTCTGCCCTCACTGTGCAGTAACAACCGAATTGTCCCTTGAGGAGTGTGATCAATCAACTAGCCCATGTAGTAACTATCTTCCTTTGCTTGGTAATTTATTGGTTTAAGGATCCCAAGATGGCCATGTGACAGTCTAAATGTGCAGCTGAATGGGATCCTTGTTTTTGTCCCTAAATGGAAGCTTTACTCTCCCTAAAATTAAGATGTCTTGAAAATCAGATTCTAAATTTACAGGAATGGGAAGCCCAATTTTTCTCATAGATCACTAGGTTTCATAGTAAAACATTTCCAATCCCATAGTAAAACAATTCCAATCCTTTGGTGTGAATTTTTCGTAGGAAAAGTGTATTTGATATCAAATTAGAATTCAGAAAGAAAATAGAAGGGTGGCAAAGAAGATCACTAAGGACGATTCATAAATTTATATGTAAAAGAAGAGAATAAACTTAGAATTAATTTCCATGCTTCAAACATACTGAATTTGTGCTGAATTGTACCCATGACACTAGTTTTTCCCCAGATGGGAATGTTTCACTGTATGACTGACTCTGCTGTGTCCTTGGGGTCTTAGTTCAATATGGAAAGCCTTCCTTGAGCATCCCATCTGAAACAGCCCAGTCCTCCTAGTTACAGTCAAGCTATCACGCCATTGGTCTCACGGTGTTTATTAAAGTCCAGCAGGGTTTCACAGCGTCTAGTTCACGCTGCTTCCCATTGCCTAAGGCCATCTCCCTGACAAGCCTCTTGGGTGGTGCCCAGAGTACAAAGGTCTTCACATCCAGACCTGCCTTGACTCAGGGTATGCACTGAAAATTCCGTGCTCAACCTCCCTCCTTTTCAGGGACTTTCAAAATCCAGACTTTTGCTCCAAGGAAGAAAGAGAGCTATTGGTGAAAGCAAGTGAGGGTAACAGACAGGGAGGCACTGTCTTGTGCTCCGAGTGGCACAGATCCTTCTGTTTTGGTTGGTTAAAAGTGTGGGAGAAACTGTTGAATTCTAACTTTTATTCCTGCCTGTAACTCTTCTCCATTTCATTTGCCTAAACAGGCTATCATTTGAAATTTTTACTCAAACCTACTGATTTTTAAAAGCTTTAGGGAAAATTGTCTCTTAAAGTTGCCTGCTTTTGAAACAAGATGACTAGCAGTTTTGGACTGTTTAAAGTCTATTTTTAGTATATTTATAGTGATTTTAGAGAAAGGTTAATGGAATCAACTAGGACTAGACAAAATTTTAACCACTTTAGCCTCCCCACTTGAAACCCCTGATTTCTTTGGATGCACTGTGGGCTATGTAAGGACAGAATATTCCTTTAAACATATCGGAGTGATTTTATACTTATACTACTGAGCTTCCCTCTGTAGATGTGTTTCGCCATTCCAGCCTGCTGAGCTCCCTTTAGAATCTGTCTCTGTTGATTTTTTTCACCTATTATATGTAGCTTTATCTCCTGAGGTATGTTTATGCTTTAAATTTTGAACTTATTTAATTCCTATCTTTGGACATTTTAAACCAAATTTTAGCTGAAAAATAACTGACATGCACAAATTTATATTAATTTAGTTAAACTTTCAGCTTTAGACTTAAAATATAACTTACTTTACACTTAAAATATAACTATGTAAATCTTCTCTGTAAGCTTGCTGAAAACTCACGAAGTGGACACTTACGTACTGCCTATGATGGCACCCTCTAATTACTAGGATCTCTTAAATCCCATACAAATTTTCTTCTAATTACTAATGTGATCTGATTCCCCAAAAGTAAAATCCGTCCTGATTTTAAAACCATAGACAAGTTTTGCTTGTGACTAAACAGTACATAGGTAGACTCCTACGGAACACATTCTTTTTCTGGCTTCCTCTCCTTAACGATGAGTTTGAGGTTTCACCATTGTGTAGCAGTGGCTAATTTATTTTCACATTCTTTTGTATCACTGCATGAGTATACGACAATTTACTTATCAATTCTGCTATGAAGGGCCATTAGTTTGTTACCACTACTTGGCACTTGTAAATATTGTTACTATGAACATCCTCGTGTAAGTCTCCTTGTTCAGATGCACTCATATTTCTTTTGAACACATACTTAAAAGCAGAGTTTCTGGGTCTTACACTGCAGATATGCTTAGTTTTCTTGGACATAGACAAAAATATGTATTAACTTATTTGGATTTCAGTTTGCACTTCACTGATTATTAATGAGGTTGAGGGTATTTTTGCATGTTTTTTGTGAATGCTTACTCAAGTATTTGCTCACCTTGTTATCTGTTATGTTCTTTAGCTATTTTGCCCATGAATCTCTTGTTGGTCAAAAGTGTTGCAAATGTATTCTACTTTATGACTTACCACTGATGAAAAGAATTTCCTACCTTTAATTCTGTATGTTTTAGTCATTTTTAATTTCATGCTTCAGTGACTGTAGCTTTATAACAAATATTTTTGTTCAGCAAAATTCCTTCAAACTTGTCCATAATATTAAGGTATTTTTGGAGAAAATTGAGACGCTTTTTCCCTGTCTATTTTGATAAACTAAACAACTTATAAACTAAAAGGCAGAGTCATCTATTTTTTTTTTTTAGAAAACAGCCTACAAATTGTGAAATATTTACATTTGTATGAAAATCTCTTTCTCAATTTTTTTCTGTTAATTAGATTAAAATCCTTGCTGGTCCCAAAATGACATGAGCAGCATTTCTGGTACACTTTGGCCTACACTCAGGCCTATTTTAATGTTAGAGAATTCAGGGTCCTCTGCTTTTGATGGTTGGTCTTCATGATCCAGAACTAATTTTTTTCCAACAGTCTACTGAATCCAAGAACACTGAAGTGTTTTTCTTCTTAAATCTACAAAGCTTTTCTTGATGCTTGATGAAAATAAAATATTTTCTATTTTTAACTGATGTTACTTCGTCATAGCTAATCCTTTACAGAAATACAGAAAAAACCCATAAACCTTTTGTTTACCCCACTTTTAAAATTTTCATAAAAATGTGGATTTTTCTCCTCAGCTAGCCATAATCTATTCCCCATTCTCTTAAACTTGTTACCTTTAAAATGTGGTAAAAGAAAGTAAATAAAGCAGAGAGTAAGGGAAAGTCTCTTTATCAGACTCAGAAATTAATGTATTTTCAAAATACAAGTTTTCGGCCTCACACTGATTTTTTAAAGTTCTCAAAACTATCTTAGTATTCAGCCTATGATCTTCTAAATGACGTTGGACTCATTAATGAAATTATTTCCAAAGGAGCTGTGATTCACAGGAAGCTCTAAGCAAAGCTGTCTAACCATCTGTCAGTGACGCGGCAGGTACTTTAGCTACAAGAGTTAACCAGACATCAGCTCTGATCTAACACCCGCACTATGTGGCCTCCGAGACTTTCCCTGCCAGTGCGTCCTCAGCCCAGAGCTGCGTTGCATTTTCTTTTGCAGCATATTTATCAGTGAGGGTTATTGTTTTGCTTATTCCACACACCATCACCTCTACTGTACAATCTATCTTCAAGTCTGACTCAGCCCATTTGGGACATATCAGCTAGACTGATCTTGCAGAAATATAAGCAGGTTACACAGTGCCAGAGTTTTTATTGCAGGGAGAAAAATATGCAAATTCCTTAGTGTGGCCTCTGCTGTTCTCAGCCTCACCCACCACTATTCCTTGACATCTGAATTCTAGCTATGCTGATTTTTATTTTCCTAAACACTCCTAACTCACTCCTGCCCCAGGGCCTTTGCAGCTATCATTACACCTGCTGGGAATGCACCTGCTTCTCTCCTACAGCACTCCTTCCTTCCAATTCCTCAGATCTCAGTTGAAAGGCATCTTGACAAGGAACACCTGGTCTGATTAAAGTTTGCACCACACAGAAAGCACACTGCCATGTGCTTTCTATAGCATTGTCTTATTTAAAGCAAACCAAGTAATTATTATTTGAAATTAACTTTACATGTATCATTATTTACTTTTACTTTCCTATCATAAAAATTTCATTGATATGAGTACCTTACCTCTCAATTTGCTATGACACCTTAGAGCTTTAAGCGGAGCCTAGCCAGAGAAGTTTTTCGATGCCCTGTATGTTAACCAGGTGAACAAATAAATTCATGAATAAGTAAGTGCTATTTGAATTAGTTCACGCTCTATTTTGCTCTTCTGTCTCCCTCATAATCCTGACGTCTTGTAAAAACATTACATATAATTTATGCTGATAGTTTGTGAAGTATATCACAGCTAAAGTCTCCTACTGCTTTGTGAATTCTGAGTCTATATATATATATACAGTCATAGAACCTTCATCTTCAGTATATAAATGTAGAATCTTTCATCTTTGATCAGCTACACTGATGTAAATAACTGGCAACCTTTACTTGATATTTCATGAAACACCAAAGGTATTTCCTCTTTTGACTGCCATCCAAGTAGCAGTATAAACTTACTGGAAATTCTCTTATATAACATATTTTTAGGGTTTTTGAAACATTTTGAAGGTTTTTCTTATCATTGCAAAATAAAGAAGTCCAAGTAAATTAAAAGGAATAAAAACTGGAAAAATGCAGGCATATTTGTGGCTGGAGCTATTTTACCGCTTTGACATTATGTGGTTTACCCAACATGTGGAAAAATACAGTAAGTACTTCCCTGTGCAGGCTGTAGTTACAGTATCATGTGACATAAATGCTCATTCTTTTTTGCAAATATCTTATGATAAAACATACAATATGCTAAGTTTATTTCTGAATGATTTGTATGTATTTGTCTAAATAGGAATATACATTTTTCATTTTAAAAACGTTCATTTAAAAAAATAGTGTGTTCTGCATTCTAGTCCTTTCTATCAAAAACATTTGAACAACCTTGAAAAATGTCTAAGTTTGTTGAAATAATTTGTTTATGGAAATATAGCAGATAAATCAGATATATCCAGCAAGGAAACAAAAAGGAAGGGTTCTGACTGTTACTGTACTACATTTGCTTAAAACAGTAAAATGACACATTTGTACTCTAAAGAGTCTCTGCTGTAGTTTTGGAGGATTCAGTTAATTTGTATAGTACATCCAGAATTTGTATTCCACATATTGCATTCTTCGATGTGAAATATTCCTTAAATGTAACTTCCAGAAATAATTAAAATTATTTGACTTTATTGCTGATACTGTTCAGGAAATTCATGAAATAAAATGTTTATCACAAGGTAACTGCGTGCATCGTCCCAGGGGATACCATCTTTATGCGGTCTATGAAACTTGACTTTATGGGTGGAAGTTTTGTATGGAAGCCTGGCAGAAATCAGAAACACAGTAGGGAAGGAACTTGCAAGATTTTAAATTTCAGTGCTGCTCCTTGGTTAAGCAGTCTTGAGATTCTTGCAACTGTCTGATCAATCTTTTATGACCCATGATGTCAAAATGTTGACAGCAATCATTTAATTTAGTGAAAAGGAAAAGATGAAGTATAAGAGTAAAAAACAAATCCTATATTTAAAAAAATATATGAGCAGAACAGAATTAAGTACAGGATAAAGTACAAATACATGACTGGAATGTAAATATGAAGCATTTTTCATAGGCTAAATTACTTAATATTTAGCATAACCATTAAAATTTTATGTTTATACAAGATTTACGTGTCAAAGAAAAAAAACAAGTTTGTAGTGACTGTTCATTCTTCATTAAGATCTTTACTTGGAAAGTTGTTAAAATTAATTCTTTTATACCATATTAAGGCGGATTATCAGCTTTCATATTAATAGTATGTTTGGGTTGTTTTAAATGTATAGTGTCTTTTGGATATTATTAAACCACATAAAATCCAAATTTAGTAACATTATCAGAAAAAATTGTTAATTTAAATGTTCTTTATAGGAAAGCACAGTACACATTTCATCAACATCTTATTTGGTTAAATGCAAGAAAAAGAGTAAGTTGTATGTGTTTATCCATAAATAATCTTCCTATATGTACCAAGTTTCATGGAAAGTGCACCATTTTATACAACCTACAAACTGATGGGAACAGCGTATGAGGGCAAAGACATATGCACGCTAATCAGCCAAGAGTATAAAAGGTATGTAACTTCTTCATGCCCACACAGCATGACAAACTCAGGGGTCTTCTGCCTCTGTCCTTTTATAATCTACTGCTTGCAATGCCCCTTTGGAAGCACCAGAACCAGAGTGTAAGGAAATATAACCAGGTTCGCCTGCTCTGGAGTGGGGGACGGGCCATAAAACAGAGCCGGCTGTCAGGCGCCTGCAGACAGCAATTCTGCCTCTGGGTTTCTGTCCCTCTGCGAGTCTATTTCTCCTGCGCTTTCCTCACCACACCCACAGCCCTGCCTGGGGGATTCACATCCTGTTTGGTCCAAAAACTGGCATCACATTTGTATCCTTTTAAATATAATGTTTCCATTTAGAGAAAAACAGTACACCTTATTTATTGGAGATCCACAAGAACATCTTGCTATTCACATCCTTAAACATATGGCTTCATCAATGTTTCCAAACTTCCTGAAATCCTTCAATCTATTTTCTTCTGATTCAGGTCGCACAGATGCTCTGGTGGCTGTTGGGAGTTGCATTTAAGCTAGGGGTTTCTCCAAGATAACCACATCCTGTGCCTAGGATTCAGTTAAGTAGGAAATGCTGAGGGCAGGAATTCCAGTTCTCAGGATGGGAAGGCCAGCACATAAAGTAACACAATTGTAACACTGTCAGAGGATGTACTGTATCAATGAGTATCTATAAAGCTGTCAGCTGCTCTAATGTTGCTAACCAGTAGAGGAGAATTCAAAAGAAGGCCTAGCTACATCCCTCTTCTCAGTAGCTTACATTTTGATGAGGTTAATAAGGAGTCACCCAAGGTCTTATTTAATATTAAAGTATATAATTGCACTGGATGACTTAGTATATAGTGTGGTTTGAATTCTGATAAATAAGCCATGAAATTCAATGTAACTGAGGAAGAACTAAGAACAGATTGATTGAGATGCTTACTTAGATTTTAGAAATCCAGCCAATTCAAAACTTGTGAGATTAGGAAGCTTTATGATTATGAGAAAATCGTACTACTATTTAAAATTTCTCCTTAGCATAAGCTCCAAGCTCACAGCTAAATAGGAAACAGAGGACAGCAGGGAAGACGTACTTATCAATAACTTGGTCACACATACTATTCTCGTAGCCTAGGCTGAATGTGTGTATACCAGAGATGTCAAGTTGTCAACATATGTGGATTTTTTTCCCTAAAGGACTTAAACCTGCTATGTTTTAATCTTCCTGTCTGCTCTCCAGCAGCATTTAGATGAAGCTTTCTGGGTGGGTGGAACGCTGAGCTGGGTTGGTGACACTCTCCTTGCCACCCTTCTGCCTTTCCTGACCTCTTCTCTCTACCCACTTCTGCACCACTGTCCTCCTAAGCCAATGTGCTCTAAAAGCTCATTTTCTTAGAAGTCTCAGTTGTGAAGCTAATACAGAGTTAAGGATCTATGTAATTCATGAATAAGGAAAATGAATTGGTATCATTGAACTGATGTTCAGAAGATTGATTTTTACCAATTTGGGGGAATGAAAGAATAATCACAGAAGAAATAATACAGAACACATTTTCCTGGTTGTATGATTGCACATTTATCTGGGAAAGGTTTTGTGCTAAGTGCAGCTAAGATGTGAACAGCGA
Source organism: Cavia porcellus (assembly GCF_034190915.1). Lineage (NCBI taxonomy): Eukaryota > Metazoa > Chordata > Mammalia > Rodentia > Caviidae > Cavia > Cavia porcellus. Next base: position 72,391,217 of record NW_026947494.1, on the reverse strand, counting down.
GATGCATGAATAAAAACACAGAAAATGAAAGATTTGGTGACAGAATGAGTGAGGGAGGAGTGGGTGGATGAGCTTAAAATTCACATCTGTACTAAAAACACTCTGACATTTCGTTAAAATCTCCCTATAATTTGCAGGTGACTTCTACAAATGTCAGAAAAACCATTGCTCATCTTTTAGGTTAATATTAGATCACAAAAAAAAATAGAATGCTTACATGAAATTCTGAATATATCTTCACGAGACATTCAGAACTCATAACACACTTAACAAAGAGTTCAGGACAAAACTACATGTTGAACAGTAAGATATACACGTCAGTGCACCTATTTCAAATTTATTTTAAGCAGAGGAAAATAGTTATTACATGTTGGTCCCATCTGTGGCTCGGAGACCTAGTATTCCCTCCCCGGCCTCTTCTCCTGTTTTCTCCTGCTTGTTATCTGGTTTTCTTCATTAGCATTGCTACTGTCCAGGGATAGAAAGACAGAGAAATGTTTAAATTAGTTCATTTTCCTGGCTACTAATGAACAACTCGATTAATATTTGATTAGAAAGTGCTTTAAATGAAATTATGGATTTCAGCCACTCACGTCAACCCCTGATATTCCAGTTCAGGGAAAATAAGAATTAGTGAGTTCACATCAAAGAGATGAGTTCTATTTTTATTATGTAAGCTAATGTACCAAATTCACCTCACTATTACTAATTAAAAAAATCATTCTACATATTTGATGCCATATTTTACATTGCTTTTGAGAAGCCAGCATTTATGATACCAATAAATAATGACATAGTACTTTCAAGGTATTTTAAAATCTGAAAGTTGGTAGAAACATTGAGTAAAAATAACTACTTATTTCATGCAAGTGGATAAAGCATCTTGGTTTTTGAGCATAGATCAGTTTTGTATCTGGAAAGGAACTGAACAGCTGGAAACCCCACACCCAGGGATTCAACTCACCACAGATCAAAGGTATCTAAAAAGCAAATTCTATCCATATAGACTTTTTTCTTATCATGATTCTCTAAATAATACAGTGGAACAAGTATTTTCTTAGCATTTACATTGTATTAGATATTATAAAATAGCCAGAAATGACTTATGGTCTCTGGGAAGAGGTATATATAATCTACACAAACACAATATTTTGTGTATAGGAGCAGAGCATCTAAGGATCTGGGGGGCTTTTGGGGTGTATGTGCTGCAAGTGAGGAGGGAGGGGATAATGTGTGTAGTGTGTCACCACCTAGGGTTACTTAAGAAATTTTTCATACTGTTCAGTGTCAAAAAGTGAACAGGAGAAGCAGTTCAGTTCATTTCAGCTCAATTAGACAAACACACCTGTGTGTCCCCTGTGGTCCTGGCTTCTGGGTGACCGTCCTTGTTACACATTGCTATCCATCAGCTCCGGCTTCAGAGGGCCAGTGACACAGCTCCCTTTGTATTTGCGCGTAGGCAGCAGTCTCTTGATCCTGCCGAAGTCTAGTCTGACTCATTTTTCGTTGCTGGGTATTCAGCTTCTCTCACACTGAGGCACTCGCTCTCTGTATTACATTTCTCATTCTCGACTATACCCTGACTGATACTCTGAAGGTCAGAAGCAGACGTAAAAGTTGGAGATAAAATTTCTGGACTCACTGGTGAATCAGTGGTACAGTCAGCCACCTAGGTCAATGGGAATATCTTGGAATTCAATCAAGTAGACATAAAAAATATTCAGAAAAAAATGACATCTGTAGGGAACATGTACACATTTTTCCTTGTTTCAGCATTCACTAAATGATGTAGTGTAACAACTGTTTATATGGCATTGATATTTGATTAGGGATTATAAGTAATTTAGAGATGATTTAAAGTAGATGATAAGATGTGCTAGATTATATACAAATATTATGACAGTTTACATAATGCACTTGAGCATCTGTGTTTTTGGTAACTATGGATGGCCTTAGAGCAATCTCCCATAGACACCAGGAGACTACTGTATTTGGAGACAGGGAATTAGAAATTTAATCCATAGAGGGGCACATGGACAAACACCTTTGCTGGCCCATGGCAGATGAGTTTGTTGTGAGAAGCAGGACCTGGAGATGGGCAGGGAAGACACGCCAGGGTGACACAGAGGCACCAACAGAGTGACACTGGACACGTGGGGAGCGGCTCCCTGCCCTGCGTGCCATCCTTTTGATTAAGGCAGGCATAGAACGGTACTATACTTTTCAGTAAGAATTTCATCACAACAGTTAACATAAATGGTCTTGGAATAATTCACTTGGAAAATTCCATCACACACTACACGGCTTTAATTGATGATACAGACAGTCATGTAAAGCATCCTTGCTCTCTAAAAGAACTTTGCACAACAATGGAATTTTTTAAAATTTCAGCCATCTAGCAAGGCAACCATCAACTACAAATTACTATTGTGCACTTGAAAGACGGCTAGTGAGATGACAGAATTTTAATTAATCTACATTTAAAACTAAAAAATCTAATTCCATAAAGTTAAAGTCAAATTAAATGCCCTAACATCTAATTTATTTAAGTTTAGATAGCCTCTTCATTAGATGGATGATGTCCATGGCTCTCTGGCAAATTTGGTTTTGAATTCAAGATGTGTGTGTGTGTGTGTGTGTGAGATGGGGTCATATTGATGAGCCTTTAAATCCCCCAGTTATCAACTCTGTGATCTTGGTTATATCACTCACCTTCCGTGAGCCCAAACTTCTTGTTCAAAAGGTAGACATACTGGGCTGGGGATTTAGCTTAGCGGCATAAGTGCCTGCTTTGCAAGCGCGTGGTAGTGAGTTCGCCACCAAAAAACAAACAAGCTGTGAAACAGGTAACACTGCATAACCCTCAGGGGCCGCTGCCAAGGGTGGAGAGACTGTGTCCAGCGACTGTGTCCAGCAGTGGACCAGCCCTGCTACTTAGAAGTTCTCTGATCTCTTGGCCTTATTGAAAACGTCCCTTTTCCTGAAGGGAGTGATTGCTTCTACAGGTAACATAGCACACTAGCTAGTGAATGGATATTTATTTGAGCCCTAATTAAATATAGTTATATACTTTTAGAGACAAAAGTTTCCTTCAAACAAAAGAATTCCAAGCACAGGCCAACTGCCCACATTTGAACAAGACTGGATACAAGAAAACTCCTGCACAGAAAAGTAACTTCACCGTCCCTGAAGGCCTGTAGCAGACCTTGAAATTCTGTCTGGAAAGGAAGAAATGTCCTCTATCAGCAAACACAGGACATTATACAAGTATTTTTCACTGGAATAACTGATAAGACAAAACATTTATTAGGATGTTTGGTTTAGATATTTTATTGTTTTCTCTCTAGTTCTCTAACCACATCTTTTATTGGTTTTTGGTTTTGGTGAGGGGAACATTGGGATATTAATTCTTCCCTGGACAAAAATAAAGTCTAAAGGAGACCCTTACTCCTATTAAAAGTTAGAGCTTCTCATTAAGTGACCTCCTTAACATATAGTTCATTATCAAGAAATGATTTAGATAATCAAAAACCTGGAGCTCATTGGTTACAGTAGTTTTCAAAGTGTGGATTTTAAATGCTTGTTTTTATAAGTGAATACTTTCAAAGCAAAATTTTAAATTATGTGACCACTTTCAGAGATGCCTGTAGAGCATCTCTGATGTCAGTAGGAATGCTTCAGTCTCTGTTGCTCAGGGTGGGTTTTTCCTGGCAGGCTCTGTATCAGTGTGGCTGCCTCCAGCTGCCAGAAGACACACAGAGGTGTGAGATACCTGATAGTGCTCAGGACAAAGGTCCTCTCCAACTCTGCGGCCAGGAGCTGAGATGTACTTTAGCTGACTGGACTGGGTCACTGCCCTGAAGTGGCAGGGAGGTTTGCTCTGGCCATACTTACTGGGAAGAAACAATTCCCAAAAGGAAGGAGTTTGGACACAGATGTCAAAAACAAAAAGAAAATCCTCTTCCCAAGGAAGGAAGCTGGTTGAATTTGCTATGGAATGACAACAAGCAAAACCTTCACCACACTGTTACAGACTTGTGCAGTAAATGGAGATCTGGGCATCAGCTATGATCACTAGGAAAACATTAGGATGCCAGGGGAAAGCTTCACGTTAAACAGTGTCATGTCAGCACTTCAGATGGTATTCTGACAAACAGTCCAGAATTTGTTAGAAGTCTGAGTTTTATTTATTTTTGAACCAGAATGAAACAACACAATTTAAATACATATAGAATCTGTATTACAGACGCACTTTCTGAGAAAATGGCATGGAAGACATCGTATTTCAAATGTTATAACAATTAAGAAAATCATGAATGTTTTGAGACGAAACAATTACTTTGTGAATCTTTACCTCATTCAAATTCGGTCATTTTGAAAAACATGTATTTCTTGTTTTAGAGTTCAAGGTTGCAGCACTGAGTTAAAGATAACAACTCTTCTTTCTCAAAGAAAACCAAGTTATTAAGCACATTTTTAAAACAACCAATGTATGAAGCAATAATACATTAAGAAATGAAGAGGACGCACCCCGACCTATTCACTTAGTTTTGAATCAGGAGCCTGGCCCCACAGGATTGAGGGAGCATCTCCTTTGAGGTTGTAGTGGGGCAGCACCGGGTGGTGGTATCAGCTGGGGACCAGCCTGTTACCGGCGCTGCTGGGTCTGGTCTGGCACCGCGGAGCCAAGCGGCGGGTCGGTCCCCACGGTGCAGCCAGTCCCCCAGGTGGCGGGGTGCAGGGGAGGAGCTGGGCGGTGGGGGGCGCGTACGCAGTGGGGGTGGAGGGGGTGTGGCCAGGGAGGCGGGGAGGGTCAGACGGGGCGGGGCGCGCGGGGGCGTGCTCAGGGCCGGACCGCTCCGTCCCCGCCCGCCCCGCGTGGCCCGCCCCGCCCCCACTCGGCGCGGAGACGCGCGCCGCCAGCCGGCCCTCGGCGCGTCCTGGGTCCGGCCCCGCGGCGCTGCAGCCCGCCCCTCGCCGTCCCGGAGCCGCGCGGCGGGCCGAGGTAGGACCGGGCCTGGGCGCGGGGTGCGGGGCGCGGGTCCGGGCTGCAGCCTGCAGGGCGGCACGGGCCGGGCCGCCGGGCTGGGCCGCTCGGGCGCGGGGAGCTGGGCCGGCGGCGTCCGGAGCGGGGAGGCGCGGCGGTACCGCCCGGCTCTGCCCCGGTGCACCCCGCTGCGGTCGGAGCTGGGGCGGAGGCGGGGTCCGGCCGGGTGCCGGCCCGCGGGAGAGCTCGGAGCAGCGGTCGGCGGGGAGCGCGGTCGCGCGTGGGCTCCGGGCTCCGCGCGGCGTACTTTGGGGTGAGTGCTCACCCCGGGCTCGGAGCTACCCCATGAAGGAGGTTCTGATGAGGGGTCTGAAGTTTGCTTTTGATTATTGCCTCCTCCAGCTTCTTCTCCGGCCTCAGTTGTGTGCTTCAAGCACGCGGGTTGGAAATGGGGTTCCATTCTCCTGCGTACCCACGGGAGCCCCGTCCCCCACAGGAGCGCTCAACTTGGCCCAGAGCGCCTGCGGGCTGTGGGAAGCCCGGGGCCCGCTCTGCCCAGCCCGGTGCCCTCCTTTTGTTAGCACGGGAGCGGCTCGGTGCGAATGGCAGTGACCCCCACCCCCAGCTGGCTGGTAGGGAAGGCGGCAGAGATAACTTTGCTGTGTGCTTGAATTACCCTGTAAAGTGGAGAGAAAACACCTGGTGTCCGGGTTTTTAACCCCTGCAAGCTTTGATTTAAAAAAAGGGAATGAAAAAGCAGGCTTTCTTCCCTGCCTAGATACAGGCAGGCAGTGTGCGTCTCCCTTCACGATCGAGTTATGTCCTGTGCAAAATCTGGCCCACATCTGTGACAACATTGCGTGGTTGTGAGGACTGCCAGCTAATCTGTTTTTGCAAAGAGGGGTATGATAGTAGAATCAGCATTTTTGCAGAATGAATAGTGTGACTGCCATTTTCTTCCTTTCCTTGCTGGGTGCGGAAGATGTTTATTTAAAATCCATGCCCGATTTACTCTTATTCTGGGACGCACTTGCGTTAACTGCTTGTTAAGCATAGTTACTTCGACATAAGGCCGGGTTGCTGGTCAGCCAGCAACTGGTTGATAACAGTATTCCATTTATTTCCCTGTTACACTGAGTGTGTGTGTCGGTGTGCATTGCACACCACAAAGTCACTAACTGAATGGCAGCCCTTGGTGGACACAGCAATAGCGTCATCTTAACATTTATTTTCCATCAGTATGGTTTTTTTTTCCTGTTTTGAAAATGGTTGTTTTAATCCCAGATCTCTTAAGTCATGGTTTAAGTCTATGCTTTAATTTAGAATTGAGAATCGAGTTGCGTTGTTGTTTTGCTAAAGACTGACAAGGAGCTCTGTGTATTCTTAACACCTGGTGAGGGTTAATTTGGGTACATTTTCGGTAGGTAACTGTAAGGTAAGACAAGACCACAGTCCTGAGGTCTGTTGTTCTGGAGCCTTCTGTGATGAGACTTGATTGTCTTTAAGGCCTGATTGTCCATGCTTAGTTCAGAGTAGAAGGAAAACCTGGCCGGGAATCTGTCCCCAAACCTCCCTTTCTCTCCTTATCTCGGTGCTTCCTGTTCCAGTTGAAAAGAATCCCCTGTTCACAATGCAGTTAGGTCACTCCCACCACGTTAGAAGATGACAAAAGATAAACCTGCCTATTGTATATTTACAGAGCAGAAGAAGTAATTCTTACTTGTGCTTTAAAATCTTCACAGTAGGATTTATAGTCCAGCTAAGAAAAATTAACATTACTTACTTGCTGTGTGTCAGCGACCAGACGTTTATGTTTGTGATTTTGATATCTAATGAGATTGTCAGTTTACTAGCATTTTAATCCCCCTCCCAGCTGACTTGCAGTGACGTCATCTTCTTTCCTAAATAATTTAGCTAAAGGGAGAGGCTTTGCCTTGGTTGACTCCCCGGGCCTTGCAGAACGGGAACTGCTGTAGACACACTGGCGTGGCGGTAGGTGGCGCTGTGGAAGATGCTGATAGATGGGTGCAGGTACATTTAAGCAGAATTGAAGGGATTAATTGAGCAATTACATTGCTCGTCCTTGCCTAAAACACACTCTCGCCACACTGACGCATCCTACTTTTCTTATTAGTGTACATTTTCAGTGTGTGATGATTGCATTCATCATGGGAATGCGCATGTGTACGTACCACAGCTTAATTGGGTCACTTTTTCTTTTTCCCCCAGCCCTTCTTCCCTGTTTCCATATCCCCTCTTCCCATTTTTTATTTCCTCTTTCTTCCTTTCCACCTTCCTGTCTTTTTTCCCCTTCCCGTTTGAAAAAGATTTTCCTGCTTCCTAATATCTACCCCGCATTGGGCTCCTTCTCTATGCCGTGAATTTTCACACAAGTGAAGGCACTATTTAAACTCGTGTGTCTGATTCATTTCTTTAGGATTGTGGTCTCACGGATGCATCCATCTACCTGAAAATGCTGTAACTTATCCTTCTTTATGGCAGAGAAACACCCCCATTGTGTTGAGTACACTTTTTGCCTTCGTGGGAAGCTGTTTTCAGGGTTGAGCTGCCATAAATTGTGCCTGTTCCAAACACAGACCTGCACCTGTAACTGTGACGACTTCAGCTCTTCGGGAAGACACCGGGAGGAGCTGAAGCTGAGTCAAATGGAGCCTCTGGTTTGGATTTTTGAGGCGTCTCCATACTGCTTTTTATCAGGTTACATCAGTTTGCGCTGCCCCCAGCCGTGGAGAGGGTTCCTGTGTCTTCAGTCTCACCTGCGTTTGCTGTCGGTTAGTTTCTTGATGGTGGCTCCTCTTTCTGGAATGAGATGAAATCTCAATATTGTTTTAGTGCTTATTTCTCAAATGGCCAGTGAAACTGAGAGATTTTTTTTTTCATGTATTTGTTAGCTTTTTGCACTTTTTCATTTGAGAAGTGTCTGTTCCTTTCAGATGCTCATTTTTTGATTGGGATTTTTATCTTGAAGGTCTAATTTTTATTAAGTTCTTTATATATTGTAGATGTTGATCCTCTGTCCTGGGGGTAGCTGGCAACAATTTTTTCCCCCATTGTGTGAATTGTCTCTTTACTCTGCTTTTTCTTTAAGTTTTCTCTTCCTGTTTCAACGTTTTAAAGCATTTACTTGGCCAGACATTTTTCTCTGAGAGTCATAGTCATGTACATATTAGACACACATTGCTTGGGGAAAAAAAAAAAAAAAACACTGGTGGTCTGAATCTTTTCCTGTCTTTTGCACTAGAAATGGATCAACCTAATCTAAGCCCAGAGGAGCTCCACCTAACTGGACGGTTTTGTTTTGTTTTGTTTTGTTTTGTTTTTTTTCTTCTCAAGTACGAACTTAACTTTTAGCAGAGAGAAACAAATGGTAAAGAATTACATCTCTAACTTAAATTAAGAAAATAACTTCTTAGGGCCAGTTCACCTTTTTTCTTTCCCTACTTTTTACCATTTTTTCTGGCATTGTGGTGATGCAATGGGAATTTATGTGCAGGATGAAGACAGGAGCTTTGCAAAGTCATTACCCAAGAATACTGTATTTGTTCTGTGCAGCGCAGGCACCAAGGCTAAGAAATGCATAAGTACACTATGGATGTTTCTTAAGGCCAGCCTTGGGAACCGAACACCCCCAGGCAGTTGATGTACAGGGTCCCTTTGTCTCTCCAAACCTGTCATTGGTGTTACCTGCTTTCTGCAAGTGAAGCAGAGCAACCTGGCCGAGTCAGGTAGCTAGTAGGTAGCAGGTGCTGCTCCCTGCAGACGCTGTGGATGTGTCCCCTTGAGCCTGAGGAATAGCTCCTGCGCCCTCACTCTGTTGCTGTAGGTGTTCACTTCTTTGGGGTTTGGTACCAGCAGCTCCCCATAAATGAGTGATGGGCTTTGAATTTCGAGATAACATTGGTCATTGCAGAGTTCCAGTAAGAGAAATGAAGATGCTTTTCATTTTTTGAGGAAATCTCTGAAGGTTTTACAACACCTTGTTGAAAATTGCTTTCTTTAGGGTAGTTGAAGAAGGGGAAGGTGGCTTGGCTTCTTTGGAGGATGTGAGGACTAAAAAAATGGCTTAGATGCTGAAGAGCTTTGGATCTGTTCTGTCTCTGTCCCTCAGGTGACCTGGGAACAGCTGCAGCTTCCTCTCAGCCCGTGACTTTCTTTCTCCTGGGTTAAAGGAGCTTGTTTATTGTGATCTTTTAAGTTCATCAGCAGGGATTATGATTATTGAAGACACCTTGGCTCAAATCCTCTTTCCTACGGTTACCGTTTTACTAAAGTTTATTTTACACCTTTGATATTGCCTAATTAGCTATTTTTTTTTTTAAATGGTGATTTTGGGGGGGCTGGCTGGAGGGCATGGAAACTTCCACAGAAGTACAAAAACATAACATTTGAAATTTTCGCAGGAAAGAAACACTGTCCAAGTGTTCATCCAAGAAACTGTGTAGCACTGATTCTGTACTTGGGATGGATGTGAGTTATACGTGATGTTTAAGGAAGATTTTGGAAAGTAGTAGTTACAAATGAAATGTTTCATTGCAGTCGGTCAAGCAAGGGACTAACCATAACCAGGGTGTGAACTAAGCTTCTCTACCATTCCAGAATGCCGGCTCCTCCTGTCTAAGGGGACCTGGAAATTCCTTTTTTTTTTTGGGGGGGGGGCTTTTTTGTTTTTTTATCGGTACCAGGGATCGAACTCACGACTGCCTGCTTGCAAGGCAGGCGCTTATGCCGCTGAGCTAAATCCTCAGCCCCTGACCTGGAAATTTCTGAATGGCCCTTTTTTGATACAAAATAATGAATTTAAATCATGCATATGATTTTTGACACCGTAGGTTTTTTCCCTGCTTCTGAGGACAAGGGACGAAGTATGTTTCAACATTATGCTGTTTGAAAGGAAGATCTTATGAAAACCTGGCATCCCCAGACACGGCCTTTTCTTTTCTTTTTTTTTTTTTAACCTTAGTAGATGAAATTACTTCCTTTTTCCAGCATGTTTGGGGATTAAAAATCATGAACATGTAGATGATTAAACAATTTCAAGCTGGCACTGAAGTTGGGATTTTAAAATGGTAAGCACTTCAGAGACAAATTAGAAGGTGAATATCTAGGGAACGGGAGCGTGTACTTGGCAGGCACATTTCGGGAAGAATCATAAGAATTCTGTGGTATGTTACATGCATCAGGCCAAGCTCAGTGGGTTTTAAGGTTGTACAGTTCCAGATAAGTCCTTTAAAAATACAGTTCACAAGCATATGGGAAAATTTATCTTTTTAATTTTCTTTCCTCAGGAGGAATCACAGATATGCTTCAAAATGGCTATTCTTGCTTGTGGTTTTTTTGGTCTTGTTAACAGGAATTTAACATAAAAAGTGATTATGCAAAAGAATGTAGCTTAGTAATTTCTTCTGTTATGAATTATATTAAAACGATATTTAAAGAGGTCATGTTGGGTGCCAGGTATTTCATAGAAACAATGTCCAGGAATGATATGGCCCTCACCTCTGTCAAGCTTTATAGTTTAAAGTGAGACATTATATAATGATATAAACAAATCAATAAATGTGATGTAAAGTGGTGATAAATGCAATCAAGTATGGGAATGACTTTGCCATCTGTGCTAAGTGGCTGAGGAGGGCCTCGTGGAAGACATTCAGAACTGAGAATAAACTAAAAAGAACAACACTATAAGGTCTGTTGGCATAGACGATGGCCAGTGCAAAGGCCCTGTGGCAGATGCAACTTGACTTTGTGAGAAACAAGAGACAGTAACAAAGGAACTGGGTTAGGAGGACTTGACAAACCATGAAGTGGAAGACTTTTTCATTTATTCTACATTTAGTGGAAGCTACAGGATGATATATGATCCAAGGAGGATACAGATGTGGTCTGTAGATTCGGAAGCTCACTGCTTAACGTGGAGAACAGATCGCCAGGGAAGACTGCAGGCAGGGAGCCACTCACACAGCTGTCGCAGTGCCAGTTGGAGTGGAGAAAAGCAGGGAAAATGGAGGGCTTTGGTCTGCAGGATTCCGAATTTCTCCTCTCCCAGCACACCACTGATGCGGAGATTCCTCATTTCTGTACCACTGAAAAGCAAAGTGCACAGCCACGCAGACACAACCTGCTGTGACAGGGAGACTTCAGGTAGCAAAGCTTGAGGAGAGTATCCCCTGCAGCCAGCAAGCCGTGGTGTGTTCTGGAGATCACAGGTCCCCTGATTTGTATTTTATTTGTACCTGAGTTATTCAGGTCAAATCCTCCTCCTGGAAGGGCCTACAGAGGAAGGTCACGCTCTGTGGAATCTCTTCCCTCCAACTCGGAGACACTGTGGAAAACCTTGCCAGATGGAACAGTCTGCTATAGTCAAGAAATGTGCGGAGGACGCATTTGTGTTATTTGCTGCGGAGTGAGCTCTGGACTCAGTGGCATGGACTCCACGAGGCTGGGAAAGCCAGATTGGCCGTGTCCAGGGAAGCTGCAGACCCCGTGCACGTCTGGAGTGTGGGCAGGGTCCAGCTGGTCATGAACGTGGTCAAGATCTGAGGGTTAGAACCTTTTATTTGTCCTGTTAGAGCACCGGGAGCAGGGCGGGTGGAGAGCTTAGTCTGTCATGTGGATCCTGAGCCAAAACCAGTTACAGGCCAGCAAATGGCTAAGCAGCTTCAAGGCCAGAATCTTGCAGTTGAGTCTTCTGGATGCAGGTCACTCTGTGTGAGGCTGAGCGAGTCCCTGGGCTCCTGGACCCGAGTTCTAGTCTGTAGAGTGAGAAGGGCTGTGCTCCCTGCCTTCCGGGATTATGTGGCCTTAGCTGAGAAGCGGTACCTGCCAAATGCGGGGCGCTGGGCTGAGGTTTCTGGCTCTTCTTTGTCCCTGCGCCGTGGATTTCCCGTTTTCCCACTCACCACTTACATTTGCGTCTTGAGGGTCATGGGACGAAAGTCACTTTTCAGATGTTCCCTGACTGACTGCTGATGTCCAGGAGCACCTTCCCAGCCACGCTGAGTCCTGGTGTCCTGTTCTGATGATTCCCAGCCTTCATCCCTGGTGGAGGTCCCACAGTGTGCTTCTGTGTAAGGGCACATTCCCCAGGTTGAAGGGTCCTCTGGCATGCTGGGTGCTGTCTTGTTGGGTGACTGGGAATGTGGCTGTCCACATAGCACGGGCTAAGCTGGTGCTACTTGGTGGCAGCCACGGGACCCTAAAGGCATAACTGCAAGGCCTAACTTCAAGCAGTGATTCTGTCTCCATTTTGGTGCCATCCTGTGGGACGACCGGCTTTCCAGTTGAGCTGTGTGTATGTGAGGCCATGTGGGCATGTTGAGAGCAGCCTGTGATAGATTATTTGGGGTTGGTGAGTTGGAGGAGAGGAAGAGTTTGTATTTGCAAGCATAGATTTCTTGGAGTAGCAGAATCCGTGAATTGTTTTGCTTTGGCTTTTCAGAGACTGTCGTTTGCTTACTCTTTAAGATGAATGTCACTTGAGGCCTGTCTGATGCCAAGATCCTACTGACAGGTTCCCAGCTTGTTACAGAAAAACCACAGGAGTAGAGGCAGTAGGGAGGTAAACCGATGCCAGCGCTTGTTAAACTGCTCCAGCCTCCCCAGGAGCCAGAAGCACTATGTTCTGCAGCGTGAGATGGGGCTGTGCTTGCAGCCTGATGACACTCTGAGCTCGCATCTGGACTGTGGATTATTTTCCTGGTTTCTGCTAAGTTATTTTACTGTAGTAGGACATGTCGTTATTAATGCTTGGTGTGTTGGTTCTGATACTGTCTGCATTTTTTGAAAAGCAATCATACTTACTTTCAAAGCAAGAAACTGTGTTCTTCCATGTTGTTTGCCTATTGACAGTTGGTCTTTGGGCGAAGTTTGGTGAACAAAAATCAAAGGCATCCTTGAGGTAGACACGCCACAGTCATAGGTGTGTACATCTTTAGTCACTACACAAGTGCAAGCGCATTGGTTCACTTCTCTGGCGACTAGAGGGCCACAGTTTCCACTTTTGGTCAAAAGTAAATAGTTGGGAACTGGGCACTTGGCAGTTTTGGGAAATGCCAGGGAATCCTGCTAGTATCACTGTCTGGATGACAGAACAAGGTGAACTAGATTCATTGTATACTTGGCTAAAAGTTGGGGATCTTTAAAAAGTTCCTCTAATGTGTTTCTGAACTGTGCTCTTTCAGATGATCACTAATTGGAATGTTGTGATTTCTGATGATCAAATGTTTTTCTTCCTAATAAACTCTGTTCTTGTTTAGTGACCCTGAAGGAAGGAGAGAGACAGTTGTGCTGGTTTGTGCAAGGCTGGTCTGGCTCCTCTTCACAGTTTCTGCTGGCTGCAGTGTGAGCCAAGCGTGTGACCATGAGCCGTTTTGTCCTGTTTTAGCTAAAGTGGCTGTGTTCTCTGAGGGGAGTAGGTTGACTGTCTGCACATTGTTCATGAATTTAAGATTTTCTTGTAATTCTTGGTTGTGTATTTATGGCTGTTTGGGGGAGAGTGTTACTACCATATAAATAAATATTTTGTGGGCGTTTGGGATTTTTTTCAGGTAGTGGCAGAGATTTGTGGTCTACCTCTATTGTTTGAAAGTTGTTTTTAAATGAATCTTCCGTAGAAGCAATGGGAGTTCCACACATGCTGTGGACTGTTTGTGTATGTGCACGTGTGTGTGTGTGTGTGTGTGTGTGTGTGTGTGTGTGTAGGGCCCATAGTATAATCACAATGGCCACAGTTTTCCCAATTGGAAGTAGTTCTGTCCTTGCATCAGTGTGAAATGTGTTTCAACTCACGTGGTCTTAATTTGCTTATCTGATTTCTCCTACCTGAGGAGAAATTCTTCCTTTCAGAATTCACCAGCTTGGATTGACCTGTTTTGGATGTTAATCTCCTGTCACTGTTTTCACAGACCTTTTCCAGAGTAATTTCTGAGTGAAGCCTTCCACTGTTAGATGCCAGAAGTTAGCAATAGGAAAGTGCCTCTCGGGGCCTTTTAAGTAAGCAAACCAGCACTTTATCAACTATGTTTGCAAATTTCATGTCTGAAATGTGCAAGTACCTTCATCTTACTTTGTATTTTTTATTTCACATCTGATAGTATTAACACAAATACCTTGTATTATTAGAGTCTACAGAGAAACAGAACTAGCAGAGAAACATATAAAAAGAGATTTATTGTAAGGAATTACTTCATGTGCCTAGGGAGACTGAGAATTCCCATGGTCTGCTGTCTGCAAGCAGGAAACCCAAGGACAGGCATCAGCTTTTTGTTGTGGTTGAATTTTCCCACCTGCTGTGGAGGCCAGGGTATCTGCTTCACCCAGTCCACTGCTTAAATACTACTGTGAGTGAAGTCAGTTACAGACCCAGCCAAAGCTAATGATTAACCCAATATGTGGATATCTCCTAGCTTGGTGGAGTTGACACCCAACACTAACCACCGCATACCTGTAGTGTAATCAGATGTCTCAGTAATTAGGGAAGCTGTTTGCAAAACAGTTCATAAAGTGCAGTTTCTCCAGGCTGCTTAAGGAGCTGCCTCTCAGAGTGCTGATGCCAGTCCCTCTTCAAGCCATACTCACACAGTGCTTTGCCCCTCCTCTGCCTCCTCCTCCTTGTCTTCCTCCTCCTCCTCTTCCTACTCCTCCTCCTCTTCTTTTTTCTTTGCACCAGCAACATCACACTTTTCCCTTCCTGACTGTGGTGCCTTCTTTCAAATGCGGTTGATTTCTGCATTTTATGTTTCCTTCATTTTGTGAATGTCTCTTCAGTAAAACAGTGAATTACCTGGGATAGTGACAGTCTCTGTGTTTTTCCCTGACAAGTGTTATTTATGAAAGAAATCATAGTGTTATGGATAGCATCTGCTCCCTCCTGTGTGGTAGTTGTAGATTCCCTGTGGAGATGACTTCTGTAGCCATAAGAAACTCTTAATTCTAGAGTGCAGATCCGTACAGTTCATGGTTTTTCCCTAACACAACTTAGGTTCAAGTTTAGAGTTACAGCAGTAACTTTAATAATGTAGTAATTTGGTTTGATTGTAGATACAGTTGTAGTCTAACATGGTGACCATCAGGAAAGGATTCAGTACTGTATTGATTTAAAAAATCCCACTTGATTATTCACGACTATTTTGTTCCTTTAGACTTGTGATTTTATGGTAACAATGGTGATGATACTGAGCTATAGACCTTTTCATAGGGTCTGTGTCTTCCTGTGCTGTAGTAAAGTGCTAAAACACTGCGTACATAGAGGCTTAGCCTTGTTTTCTGAGACATTCAACTTCAAGAGGTAAAGGAATGAACAGCTTTATGTAAGTAAAGCTTAGTAATTTTTCTGTGAGCTCACTTTTTGACTTTTTAGAAACTCTAACCTTGTTTGTAGGCCTGTTTCTGTTTGGACCTGGAGTTATTTGAACCAAGAACTGACCACAGGAGCAGCATAGTATGAGGACGAGGTTACCATGGGGTCCCAGGCAGCAGTGAGGACAGGTGACCTGGCTCCAGTGCTGTCTGCTAGGCTGACTGGTAGTTATCAAGCCCAGACCAGAGTTTTTCCTGGAAACCTGACCCAGAGTGAAGCTGACTGGGCCCAAGGCTATGTGGAGCTGAAAATTCTCACCAGGACATTTTACCATCAGGCCACGAACTCCAAGCTCAAGTGACCTTCCTCTCCCCAGAGCAAGAGCTCACATTTCAGCTGGTAATGTGGCAGTTAGAGATGTTCTAGACACTTTCATTCCTTCCATTTTCTAGTGAAAAATCTTTGAGTGTGGGGCTGGGGATTTAGCTTAGCGGCATAAGCACCTGCCTTGTAAGCAGGCAGTCCTGAGTTCAATCCCCGGTACCGATAAAAAGGAAAAAGCCAAAAAAAAAAAAAAAAAAAAAAAAAAATCTTTGAGTGGTAGTAGGAGGAGTCTGGTTGTGTGAAATCATCTTCCCTTACCCTGCGTTACCACCAGGAAGCTCCAAGCACTGTGGGCCATCTCCCTTACTGGAGCTACATCTTCAGTTACCTTGTAGGGAGATCTCTTCCTGGGTGCTAAGCCCCAAGTCACTGCCTGATGTCAGAGCACCTAAGGGCCCTCGTAAGTGCTGCTGACCTGTGTGTCCTCTAAAATGTCCCATTGCCCCATAAGCAAAGATCACGTGTCTTGGTCCGCTAGATGTGAGGAGGGTTGCCGCGGTGATAGAAGTACATTTTGTAAACTGGTGAAAATGAGGCTCTAGTGCTTTTCCTGCTCTGGTCATTGTCACCTTTCTGCCATGGCCTGAATATTTTTGTTCTCCCAGAATTCACACAGTATATTGAAATCTAATATCTAAGGAGAGGCACTAGCAAGTTGGGGCTTTGGGAAGTCATTAAGCATCACTTAGGATAGAACCCTGCTAGTGGGATTGAGGCTTTGGTAAAAAGGGGTCCGAAAACCCCTCTTCTTCCTGCCCTCCATTCCGCATGCCAGTGAAAGGACTCATGAGAAGTCACCATTCGTGAATCACGAAGTGGTTGCCCACCAGATGATAAACCTGAAGACACCTTGGTCTTGAACCTCTGTCCACCAGAACTGTGAGAAACAAACTTCTGTTGTTTATAACCTCCCAACTTCTATAGTGCATTTTAATAACAGTTGCAAGGATTTAAGGCACCCTCTCTGAGCAAAAAGTAATACAAACAGAATGTTAGAGCTGAAGGTTTCTTTCATTGAATTTTGATGTGTAAAGTAATAAAACTCTTAAAAGAAACTTTTGTTCTGCCAACAAGAAGACAAATTCCTCAAAACAAGTAAGAAAATATAGTAACAAAAAAACAATCTTTGCCTGTACACAGAGATTTTTAACAGAATGGCTGAAGCTATGCAGTTTCCCAGCATGACCATGTAGGAGACAGAGACAGTTTCCCTTGGGAAGTGATGAACTTTTCCGCTGCGTTGAACCGTGGCTCACCCGAACATGCACTCCCTAAGCCGGAGAATGGGGCAGTGTCCTCAGACCGCCTGCCCGGGCCCTCCTATGTCCCCTCGCCCCGCTTTTCATCTTTGCTTGACTCTGACCTCTTCTGCATTCCTGGGGCTCCCTGCACCTTAGTTCAGGCCCTGGTTGTCTTTCGTCTCTTGCTCACCTCTTTACGTCCACTGTTCTGCACTCAGAATTAGTTCAGGATTCACCTGTCACATTCTGCAGCTGCCCAGAGCCCTGCGCGTTGGCCCAGAACAAATCCTCACCTCACGTCCTTCCAGATCCTCCTCATTTTATCCTGCGTATCCCCCAGGCCTTTCTGAAAACATGCCCCTGATCTGACACCTGGCTTTCATTTGCCTGAAGTGATGCTGAGTTCTGTGTTGTGTCACCCCTCTGCCCCCGTCATCCTTAGGACCTGCTGTCATGCCTCCTAATTGTGTTCCTTGGCTTTCTGTTGCTCTGAATAAAAAGAATGAAAGAAACAATCACATCTTCATGATGCACAAGTAACTCCAAGCAGCAGTATAAAGTGCATCTATGCCTCTAACCATGCATTGGAGGATTTGATGGAAGGACACAAATCACACTTTAGCCATGAGAGACTTGTAGGTGTTTGTTTCAGGCTTCTGTCTTCCTGCTGTTTGGAGAGCAGTTTGTGCCTGAAGGTTTAGTTTGTGTCTCTCAAGTGCTGCAGGAATTTGTATGCGGGTTTGAGGGGCCAGTCAGGTCATTTCCTGAGAGATGGTGGAGGACACAAAAGGTGCTGCCAGGAAGTTGAATGCTCTGGTTTTTCGGGAATTATCCGAAGATTCTGGACTTACACCGCCCATATGGTGGTCACCGGCCCTATGTGGCCTCCGAGCCCTGGAAATGTGGCAAGTCTGCATTGAGATGCTTCGTATTGAGGAAATACACTCAGTTCTAAAGAAGTACTTTGAAAAAAGAATGCAAAATAACTCAACCACTTTATAGTTCATGTTGCATGATAGTATTTTGGTATAGTATTATTAACATTAATTTTGCATAATTAATTTTGCATGATTTTATGTATGGTTCATACTGTAGTTGCTGTAGATTTCCATGGAATGGTCTTACTCTAGACTGTGCAGTTCCTTGATTTTACTCCATATCCTTGGCAGCCTTCTAAACCATACTGTTAAGCAGATGGTTGTGTACTGGTAGAAAAAAAAGTAGTAACTAAAAGCAAGAATAGTTTTACTAAGAATGAGTCATGCCAAGCTGACGCTATTTATTTTTCTTTTCAATAGGTTACTAGGATAGAAGATTAGAGTACTAGGATGTGGATTCCGTGATGCATTTGAAGTGACTCCTCTGATAAGCATGAGGGCAGTTTGGAGGACAGAGGGTGGCAGTTGGTGGTCGGGCTGTGTCCCTGGCTGGGTAAACTCAGTTTTCAGAATATTTAGTATTGATCCTTGTGTCAGGAACAGCCAAGGGGTGCCCTGTGCTTTCCATCCGGCTCGTTTCATTTCTGTGCGTGAGGGAATGGAAACTGATGTCATTTCTAAGATTTTTAGTTATCTAAAAGAAGATTAGTCTCATGAGTCACAGTCAGTTGAGTGGTCTGGAGTTCATTCATTGTATTTATGTGGGTGCGTTTGTGGTCAGGCATTTCACAAGGTGATAGGAATAAAGTCTAGTAAGATATTGTCCCTAAATACAAACTTTTCTCCTGAGTAGAGGAAGTTAAATAAAATCACAGACCATATGGTGGTGTTGGTACACTGTGGAGGCGTGTGTGCGCGTGTGGGGATGCTGGTGGTGGTGTTAGTCCATGTGGGGGATCTCGTTCCCAGATCTGCAGAGGTGGTGACAAGATTCCACATGATTCTGATTTCTTTCACTGTAGAGAAAGGCTTCACATTAATAGGCCCAAAAGTAAAAGCATTTTAAAGCAACTTTCCATATAGTTGTTTACGTGAAATTTTTCTATTGCTGTGGTAGAAAGCTTGGTAGTAATTTTTTTGAGAAATTTCCAGCACAGAATCCTCTAGACCATGTATACTTTTGGGGGTTCACTGAGCCCATGCACTGCTGTAACCTTCAAAATAATACTTCTCTAAGAACCATTCTGACTGAGCTGCCCAAGTACCCATTTGGTGACTTCCTCATTGATGGTTCAACTTTACCTGAAAGCTGAGACCCTACAAGTGCTACAAGAGGCTCCTTTGTTCTGTAGATTCTGTCAGAGGTAACATTGTGCACCATGGGTGGCTCCCATCAATGTTGATCTTCCGAATACTTAAGAAGTGGCTCTAGGCAACCTCTAGTTGACAAAAGGTTATCTCAGACCCTCTCAGAATCCACCCCTTCATGACTGCCTCGCCCTCACATCTGTGATGGGTCCAATGCTGGCTAAAGGATTCCCCAGAGATGCAACACCACATTTCTTACTGTGTATTTGGTAGTGAAAATGCTCATGCATTATTGCGCAGTGTAATTTATACTTTATACATCTTTAAATATCTTACAAAATATGCAGGGTGAATCATTTGATTAAAATTTAAAGAATAAACTTTAGGCAAGATCAAGCACAATTGTAACAAGTTAGTGGGAAATTATGCTTAGTTTCTTCTCATGTTAACCTTAGTAATTGTAGCCTACATTTTCTTTCTGCCCTAAAATTATTGTTCTCTATTTTCCTACAATTGCATTACATTTTTCTTGAGGACATCCCATATATTTTTGAGAAGATAAGCAGAGTTTAAAATCAAATTGGTCTCTAAGTTGTTCTGATTGAACTCTAAACCAGGAAGGTAGAAAGAAATTATATCTTTGACCTGGTCAAAACTTTAGTATTAAATATTTCAATCAAGAGTAGTCAACTTTTAATTTTTTTATTTCCTTATGTATTTGTAGTGGGTAGGTAAGAAAAAATAATTAAGGGATAACAGTTTTTCTAATCAGAATTTAAAATTCTATTGTCTTAAGGGAAAGTCATTCTTACCACTGAATGATCTCTTTTGAGAAGAAAAGTAATCTGAAAAGTAGTCTTGGTGCTGGTGCTGGGCCATTAACATGGGACCCTTTGTGTGTGCTTAGGTGGTTGTGATTCATGGTGGGCCAGACCTCTCCTGTGTCTGTGTAGGATCACTGGAGAACATTTCAAATTGTCACATTTCTTTCCTAGAACAACCTGCAGAGTTAGTTACTGTTCAACACAAAACACTAAATGTTCTGGAATCTGAAACTTTCAAAAATCCATGTGCTCAAATCGTTTGGGAATTTGGAGCAAATTTTGGATTTCTGCTGTAAGACTCTTCAGCTGGTAAATTCTCTGCAAAAACTCCAAAATCTGAAGAAAATGGAAATCTGAAACACTTTGGGGTCCAGGCATGTCAGCTAAGGGACACTCAGCCAGGGGCATGGTCCGATTTTAGTAGTGGACATTACTAAAGATGTAATCAGGGCTTTTCTTATCAACAGATTTCTCACGGTACTGAGCCAGGTGACAAATGGCCTGATCATAGTGGATCTAAGATGGAATGTCAGAGCTAGAAATTTCAAGACCGGTGTAAGTACAAAGAAGGGGGATTTAATGTATGCCCTTAGTCCCACGGGGGGCGGGGGAGCTTCTGGTGGTGATGGTTGGGTGTATGTGTCGCCTTGTCTGTGTGAGTACCTACAGCCGCACATTCCTCTGGGGTTGAATCAGTAGTTACCAAATCAGAAAGGCATTCGTAAGGTGGAGGAATTAGTGGGTTGTGTGTGTTCTTCACATTGACAAACCAAAACCCATGATGGAAAATAGAGGAGAGACTGGCTTCATCCTCATGCAGGTCTCAGGTGCCCCATCCCAGAATGGACTGTGTGGATGGGGACTCTGTGTGGTTGCAGGACAGAGGCTAAAGATTAATAGTGCTGGACTGTCCTCCTTCTGGTCTGTGCGGCCAGGCAAGACTGTGTTTTCCTGCCACAGGACTTCACCCATAATCTACAGTTGCTATTTTATTTTTAACACTGTCTTTTTCATTTTTCATTTTGGATTTATTTCATCATGCCTTAGAGCCACTCAGTCTGTTCTGCAGTAGACTTCACAGTCTATTCAGGGCCCTCTCAAAGGCACAGTGTTGAAAAATAAGGTTACTTCTCCCTTTAACACCAAAATAAACTGATAAATGCTGGTAAACAGAGCTCAAGAGGAGTGAAGTCAGTTCCTTCCCTTCTGAAACATTCCTTTCTGGACTGTGAGTGTGACCCGAACATGGGCCTCAGGTGAATGGACTGACTGCCAGTAATGTGTCCTAGTGTCTACCCTAGGGAAGGGTTCAGTTTTACCTTCTGTTCTCTCTGGCTTGGAAAAGGCTCAGGCAAAACTGGAGCCGTCAGGACAACATGAGCCTACCAGATAGCAGTTCTTTGTCCAGGGACACTTTGGTGGTCCTGTGTACCCCGGGAAGAACAGTGTTTCCTGACGGGTTGGTGGGATATCAGAGGTGTAGGAATACCCAGGTCACTGGAGGAGCCCATGATCAGGATGGTGCTTTTGCACTCCGTAGCCCCGCAGTCACTGGACAGACTTGAAACACAGATTTCCAGTCAGCCACAAGTTCTGACTCAGGAAGTCCAGGGAGGTCCTGGGAATTTGCATTTCTTAACCTGCTTCCTGGTGATGTTGAGTTGACCTGGGCCAAGCTTCATTGGAGAGGGGCATAGTGCTAGATCCGAGAGCCCAGGGACAGGTGTCTGTGAGGTCCTGGCCAGGAGGGAGAGCTATGAGGGTCATGCCCTGTAGGGAAAATGCTGCCAAGGAAAGAGAGGAGGTGCCCTCTGGTAACAGGGGCTTTAATCTTCTCATCAAGAACCAAGGCAATCCTGAAATTCCGCTGATTTTTAATATAATGTTTCTCTTTAGTATGCGACATATATTTGTTTTTCCCTAATCATTTTCCACTTGCCTGTAGTCCATGTAGATTTTCATATTTAAATTGTTGTAATTTGCTTTGGGGATATCTCTTATAGACACTTAGGAGCAAACTTATGACCTTTATATTTCATTTTAAAAGAAAATTTACTTTGTAGTATATATTTAATGTGATTTTTAAAAAAAATGTAATTTTTATTTGTAAAAAATGTAAATTTGTATTTGTAATTTTTATTTGTAAAAATGTAAATTTTATTAAAAATGTAATAAAAATTTTTATTAACATCAAGACCTTAGACCCTGAAAATATATTTATTTCCTTCATTTGGAAAGTGTTCTTACAAAGTAATTCCCTTTCTTAGAATTGTAATTTTTTTAGCAGATGGGTTGAGTGATTTTTGTTTTTATTGTACATTAATTTTACATTCTAGGAATCTTTTTTCATCAAAAATTGATACAGATTCTGTTGAATTGATTAAGTTTGTAGGACTGCAGTGAAAACTTTCAGAATTTAATCTTAGATCCTCAGATAAAAATACCTTTAGTGAACCGAAGCATCTTTGTGAAAAATTACGAGAATTTCAAATTAAATGTAGGGAAATGATACCCTGTAAGTAAAATGCATTCTGGAGCTGGGGATATAGTTCAGTGGCACAGTGCCTGTCTGGTAAGCACAAGGTTGGCCTTGAGTTTGATTCCTCCTCCCCCAAAAAAGTTCTGTTTGGAAACAAATTTAAAAGTGCTAGAATATTGATCTGTGAAGTAGATACTTTGAGGTAAATGATGCACTGGGCAGAATGCAGGCTAAGACTTGACCTGAGAACTTAGGTCAAATGGTGCCAGTTTTCTTTATATTCTGTAGGGATTCCTTGTAGGCACTGGCGGCTGAGCAGACTCCACATTGCTTGGCTTGGTGAGATGGCTGTGTTGAGACTGGGCACTCAGTTCCTCTCCACCTGGGGCCTCTCCTGGTGTTGCTTTAACCGTCTTGGTTGTAGGTCAGCATCTTGGCCCAGAAAGGAGCCTGAAGGTGTATCTTCTGTAACCTGCCAGACCAGTTAAGTTGCGTAATTCCATGTGTTCAGCATGTTTCCTGAGATGCTGTCTGTGCTAGGAAATGCTCCAGGTACACAGCTATGGCACTCAGATGCCTCCCAGGGCTCACGAGCCATCGGGAAGAGGCTCATCCTAGGGTCCAGGGGACACCCTGCAGTGAGCATGGTCCCAGCTGAAATTCAGTAGAGAATATGTTTCAGAAGTTTTTTTAAAGATGAAATTCAGGTCTAAGCTGATCCACCAGTCTTCTAAGAAAAGTCCAGTTAGGAGGTGAAGGATGGGTTGGGAGTAGGAACAAGGGGGAGAAGCTCAGGGGGGAGTTTTAGGTGGGTAAGACAGACCCGTCAAGGGACTGAGACGTGAAAGGAACATCATGGCGTGTCATGAGCAATTAGCTTTGCAACACCAAGTGAAATGTGTAAATTGAGGGCAAATTTGAAAAACAGGGTGGCAGTTTCAAGTTCTGATTATCCGTTGTGGTCTCCTTGCCCACCATACCTATTTTCTCATTCATTTTTCAACAAAGATTTGAGCATCAACTGCATTTAAGGCACTGACTGCTTTATGGAGTCCTACCAAGTGGGTCTGTCTGCATCTCAGATGAGAGACTGCTTGGACAAGATCCGGTGGCCAGTGAGTAGCAGAGCTAAGCACTTACCCACATCTGTGTGAAGACCTGAAGTTGAGAGTTAAGGCACAAACTAGTGTTTGATAAGCCTTCCTAGAGATACATGTTAGGTCTCCCACCTGAGGTGTCTTTAGAAGGGTCTGGGGTGCAGATTCCTGTTGTAAACTAGAGCTTGGCTTTGTTTTTGACTTGAACAAGGCATAAATCATTAAGTGTGGGAAGAGGATGTAGTGTGGTTTCCTTGGGGTATAGCTCTAAAGACATGAAGATCCAATGATGGGGTATTTTGGCTTATATTACAGTGTTTTCCCTGCTCCCTGCTGAGGCTCAAACCCAGGGCCTCACGCATCGTAGGCAAGTCCTGTACTTCTGAGTGACACCTCAGCCTCACACATTCTTTAAAGAGATTCTTACAGTCCCTAAAAATTAAAGGGTGAAGAAGCTTCAGTATCTTGGAAGTCAGTGTATAACTTGAACTTTGACCCTTGATTTGAGGTGATGTTTCATGGGAATAACTAGCCAGAAGGTCCTAATATGATGTTTAGTATTGATACCAGGACCAGAAGCTGAGAAATGCTTGAACACAAGAGCTTACCCCAGTCCTCATAACCTCAGGATCAGAGAGAAATCTAAGGAGTACAATTGCTAATAATTATTCCAAAGAGACTGGGTTAAGAATTGCCCTGTATTTCATAATGCATTGCTGGAGGCCAGTGAGAGCAAACCTTTTAGAGACTGTGCCAACTTCAACCCAAGACTCACTCCATTATCACAGAGTGCCAACCCTGCACTGAACATCAAGGTTTTAGTTTAGAAAGCATAGCTCTCCATCAGTGTCATTTGTTTTAAAAGAAAAACACTAATACGCATGCTGTGGGTTCACCATCATTACTCTAGGTTTTTATATGCATTGAATCATTTTATTCTCAAGAACAAAAATGTGAAGCTATTTCAGTATTAAATGTTACAGAATATGAAGAAAAGCCTGTGTACACTATTCTTATGTTCTAGATGCTCAAATACATTTAAATTTTTTATATTTATAAATTTTTTGTCTCTTCTCTCAATTAATGAGTGCAGAGTGTTGTGAGTCTCCAATTATAATTGTGTGTTTGTCTGTTTCTTCCTTTAGTTTTCTAAATTTTTGCTGCATTTAGTTTGAAGTCCTGTAATCAGGTGCATACACATCTGGAGTCTCATGCCTCTGTGCTTAGTTGTCTGTTTTGTCATTACATAATGAAAATACTTCTGGTCTTGATGTCTGCTTCGTTTATTAGTACAGCTATACCAGTTTTCTTGATATATGTCATTTTTACTCCAGGTAGAGAATGCGATATTTGGTTTTTATTCATGAACTGTCTGCCTACCCCATGTGACTTTATTTCACTGATAAGTATGCTTTCTAGTTGCATCTATTTACTTATAAAGGCCTCAAATTTATCTTTTTTTAATAGCTAAGTAGTATGCTATTGTATAAAAATACCACATCTTTTGTATCTATTCCTCCGTTGATGGGCATTTGGGTTGTTTCCATGATTTAGCTATTACAAATTCGTGCTGCTATAAACTTGGGTACACATACATTGCTGTGCTATGATGTTTTTAACTCTTCTGGGAAAATACCCAGAAGGAGAATAGCTGGGTCAAATGGGACTTTTAATCCTAGTTTTTTGAGGAATCTCCACACTGATTTCCACTGTGGTTGCACCAGTCTGCACTCTCAATAACAATGGGGAAGGGTTCTTTTTTCCCCCACAGCCCTGCCAATATTTGTTATTGGTTGATATCTTGATAATAGCTATTCTGTTTGGAATGAGATAGAATCTCAATGTTGTTTTGATTTACATTTCTTGAATGACCAATGGCATTGAACATTTTTTCATATATTTGTCATTTATATTTCTTCATCTGAGAAGTGTGTATTCATCTCAGATGCCCATTTTTGGATGGGTCTTTGAATTTTAGGGGCCTGATTATTTTTAATTCTTTATATGTTCTTGGTAGAAGTCCTTTGAGGGACAGTTGGCTAAGATTTTTTTCCCAATCTGTGGGCTTTCTTTTTATTCTGTTGGGGATTAAGGTGACATGAAAAGCTTTTAAAGATGACATCCCAGTTGTTGATTCTTTGAGGTATGTTTTCAAGATTTCTAGTTTTTCTTCAGTAGATTTAAAATTTGTATTGTCTCCCTCATGTAAGAAACTGAAAGAGTAAATAAGATCCAAAAGGTACAATAGGTATTGTGAAAAGGAAAGAAACTCCTCAAAAGAAAAGAATAACCAGGATGAGAAAAAAGAAAAAAGATAGATGCCTTCAAATATTTTATATTATATTCTTGGTTCTTTAAGCCAAAGTTTGGTTTTATTTTGTACTGATTGATCTAGGGATTACAATTATATACGTGGATATACTATAAATCTATGTATATCTTAGTGTAGATACACATAAAATCACTATCTACGATAGAATCCGTATATTACCTTGTATTTTGAGTGTCTTACAACTCTGTTTTTCCATATGGCCTCCTCCTTTACTAGTGTATGTTTTACCTCTAATTAAGTTATAAGCATTACATTACATTTTGCTTTACAGCCAACCATCCTGTTTTTGAAAAGTAGAAAAGAAAAATGCACTTCTTTGTGTGTATCTTCACAGATACCACTTCTGTGCTTCAGATTTCTTCTTGTAGATCTAAGTTTCTCCATGTGGCATTATTTCTCATCAGTAACGTCATTTTTTGCAGCGTAAGTCTGATAATGACTTTCTAAGCTCAGATCTTTTCCTTTAGCTAAAAGCGCCTTCAGTTTGCCTCCATTGTTGAGGTTAATTTTGCCGAATGTACTGTTGAGCATGAAGGCTTGCTTTTGTTCTTTTAGCATTTTAGATAGGTTGTTCCATTCTGGCCTCCTTTGTTCCTAAGGAGAAGTTGATTTTCATTATTATATTCATTCCTCGGTCTATAATACCTTTTTATCTCTTACTTTAAGTTTTGTTTTTTTATCTTTATATACAGGAACTTGCATACCCAAAGACATACCGGTACATTATGGATGTCCCCCGCCCCTGGCAATTAGATGGTGTATTCTTAGGTGTGTTTTTCTTTGTATTTGCCTGCTTGGGATTCAGTGAATTTCTTGATTAGTAGGTTAATTTTTTTTTCAAAATCTGTATTTATTCATGTTTTAATCTGCATCCACTCAGTTTTAATGATACAGTTTTTCCTTGTCTTTCCTGGAATTGTGTGTTTTACTCATTGACATTACTTTGCATGCCCCTGATACTTATTTCATTTTTCTCTCTGTTGCTTTTCTCTCTTTAAATCGGAAAATTCTACAATATTTAGTTAGCAAGTCTATTTTTTATTTCAAGTATTACTATTTTTAATTAGATTTTATTTAGTTCTCTTTTAGTTTCTATTTCTGTCCTAAATTATTCATCTCTTCTCTCATTATATCCTTGTTTTCTTATAAATCCTCTAACATATTTGTCCTAGCAGTTCGTTCTTAAACTACTGAATCATTTGTTTTTTTCACTTTTAAGTATGGATCATATTTTCCTATTTTTAATTTACCTTGTAATTCTTTGTATTATTTCTTATAGATAAAATATGTGTATTCTGTACGACAATATTCTGTACAAGTGCAGACTCTACCTTAAAGCAGATTAAAGTAAGGAGCTGAGCGTTCAGGCTTCTTAGAATTTAGCTGACATCTGAGTTGTACTTTTAACTATACTAAGTTCACCTGATTGATCTATTAATCTTTGCTAACGTGTCAGTTGGGATAGGAACTGTAGTTTGACTGACCTGTGATGCGAATTCTGTGTGTGTTTCCTCTTCTTCCTGACCTTTTTACTGCTTTTTGGCTTCATTTTGGAAGCGGTGGAGTAGATCAGAAGACTACAAAAAATGAATTGCTTTGTATTTGTTTTTGACACATTGCAGTCCATCCTGCTGGTAGACATGACCGTCTCAGTCTCACTGTCTCCTCAGTCCTGCAGTGTCCTCTCTCAGGGATTGTTCCTGCTGGTTTATATTAGATTTAGTTCTCAGCTATGATGGCTTTCACCTCATGGAGAAAGGACTTGTTTCTTCCTGACATTACAGTCATCAGGGCTTCTTTACATTTATTACTATTTCCTAGACCCACAGAAAAGTATACTCCTATTTTGATGAACAAAATTTTTTTAACCACGGAATCAAAAGCTTTTTGTGGAGTGGATGTGGAAGTCTTGTAGCAATTGAACAGATGCCTAAATGTGAATTGCCAGTGACCTCTCCTGCCTTTTAAATTCTTTTTAGGTTTGATTAATGGAAAGCACTGGCACAGTGTCAGCGCCCAGATACATGTGAAGGGACATTCTTCTAATTTTTCTGTTGTCTAAGTCTAAAGTTTGATATCTGTGCTATTTTAGTGAGTCATTACTGGTTACTAATACCAACAAAGTTGGATATTTGAAAGGGAATAAAACAGAAGTCAAACATTGCTCTTTGGACTGGCCCTGAAACACTTACTTTAGTTATAAAACTGCCTAAAACATGTATGCAAGTTAGAAGATGTGAAAAGATGTGAAAATATTGATACATTCATAGAATTGATTGGTACCATTACTACTGCCAAAGATTGAATTGTAAGATTATTTACTCAGGCTTGGGTGCCATGTTGATGGTGTTAGATAAATTGTTATTTTGTAATTTAAAAACTCTGAGTAGAACTGAAATTTCAGTTTGGAGTTGCATGAGTATGTGTTTGATCACTAGTCATGAATACTACCTTGTTCAACCACTGATCAATCAAGCAGAGATATTTTATCCCATGTCTACTTTACTGTGGGTATTGAATTGAGAGAGGAACATGATAGACATAAAAGAATTCAAAGTCTGGGTTTGTGAAACCTGCAATTTAATCAGAGAAACTGTCAAAGAATCCTAAAAATATCTTGTCATAAATGCTGTACTTTATGGAACATGTTGTATTTTTTTATCATGCAATTTAGTACAAACTGTTAAACCTTATTCAGAAAATTGTAAATGCTCCAAAATCCAAATGGTTTGAGTTTGCCAGTATGGTGCCATAAATCTGATGGTTCAGTGTACATAAACATTTTTGATACAAAATAATATAAATACTGCATAAAATGGCAATGTAATATTGGCATTAGGATGAAATTTATTCCTAGTCTGAATTATTTCTGGCCAATCCTTAATATTGATCTTGAAATCTTAGGCTCCCTAGAGAAAGCTTATAATAGATATTAAACACTAAAAGACCAACCCTGTGTGAAATCTTCCCCTAATATTTTAGGGGAACACGATAGGACCTAATTCATGTACTCCTGTTGCTGGGCTCAGTGTTGGGGAACCTGGTGTGTGCCCATGAACTATATTCTGATTTGCTGTGGATCCTGCTAGTGCAGTAAGTTTATCATTTTCATAAACACAGTGATTTATGCAGAGTCTTTCCCTTCACAAGGACTCCATTGGTACAAAGCACCTGGCTCTGTGCTTCTGTTCTGAAAACTTGAGTGTCTCCTGACTAGAGAGGTAAGAAGTGACCTGAGACCCACACTGCACCCTGCAGGAACCGTGCACTGTCTGTGTGAAGTGAAATATGCAGAGGGACGGATATTGTGTGTGTTCACTTACATCAGGAACCTAGCATAGTAAATGGTGACAGAAATGGAATAGTGATGGCCCAGACAGGAGGAGGGAAGAAGGTGGAGTTGTTTAAGGAGAGCAGAATTCTAGATGAAAATAATTCTGGGAATAGATGGTGTTGGTGATGATTAACAACGTTACTGAATAGCATGTTTAAAATAGGTAAGATAGGGCTGGGGATGTAGCTCAGTGGAGGAGTGCTTGTCTGCAAGTGTGAGGGCCTGAGTTTGATTCCCAGTACAAAAAAAAAAAACAGGTGAGGTGGTAAATTTTGCTTTATGCATATTTCATCACAGTTTAAAAATTTAATAATATAAAACATAATTAAACCTGTATGTAAGCCTTAAAAAATAGAAATGCATTATAGATTGTGTTACATTTTACCAAAATTATGCTCAATATTTGTAGGATGGCTGAAAAATAGCAGTGTTGATGTTGGCATTGTTCTATGCTTGCTTATTAATGAGGGAAATGACTTTTTCAGGAAAAGCCAAAGGTAGATATTCTTTGGCCTGAAGTCATTGCCATCTGCCCTGGAAAGCACTTTCAGGGGACATCGGTGGTGCTTCCAGTGTAGACGAGGGAGTCAGGCTTATAGGTTGTTAGTGCTTAGTGTCTGAAATAGCAAACTTGTGTGGAAAAGTTGTGTCATGGCATGATGAATGGAAGATTCTGTGTAGCTTTCCAATAGCATTGGTGACACTTAAGAGTTTGCAGTGGATGGTTTTGTTATTGTTTTTATTATTATTGTTGGGTAGCTATACATTGAACCCAGCATTTTGTGCAGCCTTGGCAAATGCTCTCCCAATGAGCTATACCCCATGTCCTAATTATTTAAGGAAACAAAAACAAGGAGACCAAAATTTCATCAAAATTCTCCTTTTTGGTGTTTGGAGATGCTTGGAAAGATGGAAATTTTCCAGCATGTAATCATAGAAAACAGAAATTTGTTAATGCAGTTTCTTGGAACGATATTCTAGGGCGGTGATGGGGAACATTTTAGAACTTTTGATGATGTAGACAGCCCATTGCGGCACATGTGCCACAGATTTGCCCTCACAATTCCAGGGTGACTTAATGAATGTTACTTGACTTTTATTTTTCAAGCAACTCAGTGATCAATTTAATAGCTAGTCATTTTAAAATAATAACTTAAAGATCAAATTTAAGATCTGTGTTTTCTACTTGAGGTGGTTGTGAGTTCTTTATTCCTGTGTGTTTTTCTTTAAAGAGATATTTTCCATAATGTAGTTTAATAAGGAATTTTGCACTGTAGAAAATTGTAATAACTACAGAACACATGCTTTCTGCAACAGTTTCTGCTGAAGAAGTGCAATAATTATAGCTGACTATAAAGGACATATTTTGGGTTTAAGAAATCACAGGGCAGACAGGTAAAAAATAATAAGGAAATTGGCCCCTCTGTTCTCTCTTCCCAGGGTAGTGCTAGTCCCACATACTGTCAAAGTCACTCTTGTTTATATCCAAGTATCTGGATCAAAATAGCAAACCTGCCCAGCTGCCTCTGGCTTGGGAACTCACATAAAACCTGTTTTTTGCTTTATAATTTTATTAATCTTTTCAAGATGAGTTATTATCTCCAGCTGGTGACTCATAATCATTGAAAGCTTGGGGATCTTGGGGAATAACAAAATTATTAATTGAATCATATCCAGTTAATAATGTGCTGGCTTTAAAATCATGAATGTGTAAGAAGCTGTCTATAAGAGTACTGCTTTTAGGAGTGTTAAAAATGAACATTTGAGATACTGTAGCCCTCTCTTAAAAAGTGTGTTCTTTACCATATATGCATCTATCTCTAATTTGCAGCCAAGTACTTTTTAAAAAAATCTATACTAGGCATTTTACAGGTTTCCCCATTGTACTGTGTTTCCAGAAATTTCTCTGTTGTATGTAAGGTTTCTTTGACCATATCCAAGTGTTTCCAAGTGTTGTTTATAGAGAATCAATGAAAACAAGTGATGGGTTACATGTGAGTGAATTCAATGAAACTTGCTAGTGTGTTTTCTGGTTTCTGGAAAGCCCAGGGAAATAGAGGGGCCTGTTTTATCTCAGCTCATTGGCATGCTACATGGCTGCTGCTGCTTTTTCCACCCCCATCCCAGGAACTGAACTCAGGTCTTGCTCAGTGCCAGGTGAGAGTTCTGTCACTGCGCTACCCACTCGGCTCAGAACCTTCATTTTAAGATGCTTTCCCAGAACGTGAGAAGCGTTACAGTGAGCTCACTACAGTCCTTTTCTTTGAACCCCATGAAGTTGTCTTTAATTGCTTTTTATGGAAAGAGGAACTTTTCTAGATTAATTCAGAAATCTAGTGACTTATTTATGCTTTGCACTTTTACATGTGTTATTTAATTAAAACACCTTTTTTCAAAGAAGGAGTTGTTTCCATCCCCTGATTAAAAACCCCACTGCCCTAGGTGATTTGTCCAATACTCTAATAGTGTACTAATGTGCTTTACTGAGTTCTGCTCCTGAAGATCAGCCAGCATTTAGAGACAATACCCTGAGCTAATCCTTTGCTACTTTTACTGGCATTTAATCCTCATGGTGACCTTTTTGAGGTTGGAGCTGTAATTGTCTTTGTGTTACACCCCAGGAGACTGGGTCTGGGAGAGGGAAAGCTACTTACTCAGTGTTACATAATGCCATAAAGCAAAATTTGAACCCAGCTGGCTTTAGAATGCCCAGGACTATCCTTTGGGTAGTCATTTTGACTCCTGTACTGTGTCCCAGCTAAAGGCACTTGGATTTCAGCGAGTTGCCTACCTTCTGTCCTTAGTAGCTTCAAGATGACAACATTTTCCTGTTTCCTCTGTACTTGTCACATAACCGAGTTGGTCCGCTGCTGGTGGGTTATGATCTGCAGGTCATAAAACCACGGCCCGCTGTCCTATCTCAGAATATGCTATCTGGGAATTCTTTACTCATTCTCAAATATACCTGAAGTGTCGCAGCCTGAGCTAAGTCCTAGGGATTGAGATAACCAGGCAGGATTTATGGTTTAGTATGGAGCTGCCTCTGTAACTAATCTTTTAATCTGGAGTGAATGTGTCACAGAGCCAAGTAAGACGCCAGAGCGTTAAGAGGGGGAAGGATAAAGCTGGGAGAGTTTGCAGGAAGAGTGCTTCTCAAAGGCCAGACTGTCTGTGCTGAGGACGAGCGGTCTGATGTCTACAGATACACACCAGGACTTAGGAAAGGTGTTCCAGACCACAATGACGGGCACAGTGGGGAAGCAGGGAGAACCTCTCCACTCATTCACAAATAGCCGGGGCACGTCATGTGAGGGGCAGTAGCCATGAGTCTAAGTCCATAGCACGCCTCGTTTGTCAGCCTAGAGTTGTTTGATCTTAATCCTGGAGATGAAGGGGAGCCCTGAAAAAGCTCCAGGATTGCACTTCCTTCTGTCCCCTTCTTGGTTATCAGTAGCTTTAGCAGGTTTATCCTGCTGCATTGAAAAAGTTGACATAAGCTAAACATTGTTAAGCTATGTTTCAGAAATCTCTTAGAAGGCAACCAGAGTGCTTTTCTCCTGAATTACATTGCTTTTCTGTAACGTGTGCTACCAGAATGCTTCTTCCTCCACACCATGGTTCACCTTTCTCTCTCAAGGACTTCCTTAATTGTTCTAAATATGTAGAGGCCCCTTCCTGTCCGATCATGCTGCGGTTCGTTAAGCTCTGTCTGTCCTCAACTTCTGGTCAGTTTGGTTCATGTATTAGGTGCGGTGTCATTCCAGAGTCAGGCATTGGCTTCCAGATTTAATAGTGGAAGACTGGCAACCCCAAAAAGATTCAGCACCTTCACCTGGCCTTAGAAGTGGGTTCGTTGTGAGTTCATCAGAGTGTGAATATTAATCATTACTCCTGCGCAGGTGACCAAGTCAGAGCGGACTAGGACCTGTGTGTATCTGAGGTGGACGCCTTGCATGTGATCGTTCAGCCTGCAGTTTCACTAGTATTTATACCATGACTAACAATAAACTCAAAGTTGTAGATCTTTCTCAAATACGTTAATTTATAACTTCTACCATGGAATACATTTCTAACATATTTTATATGGGGAACCTTGTGCAGGCATAGACTTTTTTACTTAAGCTTGGTTTTTTTTTTTTTGTTTGTTTGTTTCTTTCTTTCATGTAGTGTGGTGATCACATGGTAGCTCCTTCAGGAGCTATTTTCTCAGTAAATATACTGTAGTCTGGTTATCACATTGACCTACATTTGACATAAATGCTGTAGTCTTTCCCATTTAGTACATGTGGACTCATGATTCTATCATATAACGTTTTAATTGTTTTCTAACCTTGAATTACCTGTAGCTTTGATAAAGTTGTCTCATATCTTTATTTATAGTTAGATAAGTTTGTCTAGTAGTCTCAAGGACAAAGTCTTGTGACATGCAGAGGTATTTCCCACTTAGTGTATGAGAGAGTGTTTAAAAATTGTTTGGAGTTGATTCGTGATGGCACTCATATGTCTTTAAGTTTCCACACTTTCTTTTTCCCGGATGCTTTCTGATAGGTCTTTTGTCTTCTGTACAATATCATTCATGGGTTAACAATAGTTTTAGAAAATTTATCTTCTTACATTGAAGAGGTTAGCTGTAAGCTAAATATGACTAGGCCACCTTTTGGAAATCTGTTAAAGGCCATAGCTTATGAAACACAGATTGGTTAGTTTTCCTGGAAGCAGTATGCCTGTCTTTGATGGTCTTCAGATACTTAGCCATCATTTCCTGCTGTAATCTTCGTTAAATATTTGAAGATGTTTAGTCTGCCGCTGAGGGACTTTAGGTCTTAGCAGTGAAGCTGGCAGAATGTCCATGGCCTCAGCAGGCTTTCTCTGCCTCTTTGCGGGAGGTTCCTTCCTCCACACCCATCATGGCAATCCTCGATTTGCTTTCTGTTGCTACAGTTTTGCCTTCTCAAAATTCTATACCAGTGGAACCCTCCATGTAGTCTTTAGCTTTTTGCTTCTTTTCCATAATGTACTCTAAAGATTCAATTATAGTGTAAATATCAGTAATTCTTAACTTTTTATGCTGTGCATCATTTTCCATGGGTTTTACACCACGATGTGATTCTCTTTCACCAGCTGATCCACATTGTGTCCTTTCATTTTGGGTGGCTACTATGGATAAAGCTGCTGTGAACGTTCTTGTTCCAGTCTGTGTGAAATCTGTGAGTTCAACTTTCTGTTGAGTTTATAACCATTAATAGAATTGCTCTCTGTGTGTTTTATAGTACCTACACAGTTTGAACTTTGCATCAGTATTGTATTATAAACACATACTATTTTCAAATTTTTAATTTAGATATTCTAGATGATAGGTACTTATATCTCAGTAAAGTGTTATTTTATAAAGTGTTATTTTACCAGTATCTGTGACAAAGTATGTTGAAGGTTTCTTCCTGTGCTTACATAGTAGTACTTATTTTCATGTTGAAAATGTGTATTGAAATCTTGCTTCTTCACCCACTTAATATAATTATTGGATGCTGAATTTTAATGCGATAAGTGAGTTTATATGAAGAAATGTAAGTAAGCTACCATTGTCCCTTGATTTCATCAGGGTATTGGTTTTAGGATATGCCTTGCATACAAAAATCTGAGAATCCGCAAGTCATTTATATAAAGTAGCGGAGTATTTGCAAAGGACCTATATATAGCCTGACATATACAGTAAATCATTTGTAGATGACTTATAATGCCTAATACAATAAAAATGTTATGTAATAGCTGTTATGTTGTCTTAGGCAGTGATGAAATAACAACAAAATGGCTCTACATATTTAATACAGAAGCAAAATATTTCCCAAATATTTTCTTCTGTTTAAATCTACAGATTTGGAATCTGCAAATACAGAAGGGTGGATGTATTTTATTACTTTCACGGTTTCAAGAAAAAGTCCGTAAAGAATATTTTGTTTCCTGAATGGCATTTTTGCTCTTCTGGGCATATGTAGAGGGTTCTTTGTCTCTGCTGACCTGTTTTACTTTATCTTACCCGCCTTTGAG
This sequence comes from Cavia porcellus, assembly GCF_034190915.1. NCBI lineage: Eukaryota > Metazoa > Chordata > Mammalia > Rodentia > Caviidae > Cavia > Cavia porcellus. The sequence goes on along the minus strand of NW_026947494.1, from coordinate 72,355,990 downwards.
CATGTGCTGTTTATTTCATCTGAGTCTGTCAGCTCAGCTTTCCTGGGAATACTGCCTGCCTGTGGACCTACTAACCTCTTACACCTCAGAACATACGTGCACCTCGGTCATTCCGTGGGAACCTTGACTCCAGCACTGGGAAGGTTTTCCTAGGTTATCTCACCATCACTCTGTGGTAGGCAGGGCACCCACCTCTTTGGATTTCAGGCATCCAGTGTAAACAATGGGGAAGTCAACAGATCATATCAAGGATAATAACCTGCTGATTTGAGTAAATTGAGTGCCCTTGAGCAATTCCTGAGTTTTAGAGAATGCAAGTTCTGTATGATATGATGTTTCAAATACCAAATTATCTTGAAATTCTTGATTTAAAAATTGCTTATGTGAATTTTGCTTTTAGTATATCTACATTTTGCTTGATAGCTGCCTATAAAAACTACTTGAAGTATATTGTAGCAGTCTTTTTATTATGATTTGCCTGTGAATAAGAGAGAAAAATTGTATTTTTAAGACATCTGTGTCCGGGTTAGACATGTTTTTATTTTACATTTTTCATGGGCCTTAATTGCTTAATTTAACTTCCTCTGTAGAGCAAAAGTTAGAGTATGTAAGTTCTTGATAATTTTGAGTAGCATCCACATTGACAAAATTATGTTCACTGATGGTTTTTACACTGATGCTACTATTTTTGTGTTGCATCAAAAGGATGAAATTATAGGCCCTTAACAGGTTATTCCTGAAAAGTAAAGATCGGTTATAACCTAAAAGAGCACTGGATTGTTCAGATCTAGAAAATCTGAAATCCAGGGTAGGCTTACTTGTGCAAATTTGGAATACTCTCTTAGCCACTGTTGGCTTCCATCTCACCTGTGAAATGAAACGAAACAGAATGGATGGCCATTCAGTTTTTAGAGTCTTAAGCACACAATTGAATTGTTTATATTAGGATAGTCTGGTTTCACGTGGAAATTTTAAAGATAAATGCAATCTCAAATTTCTTCATTTGTGTTGTTATTCCCTATCTCAGTCATAACTCCATGACTTTTCTATCTGTGAATCATTGCAATTGTAGTTTGCATCTTTTATATTTTCTCTCTGTAATAATGAGAATGTAAGGACAAAGATAATGATAAAGAATTTTTGATGTAATTTTTGACCAAAACAAAAATACTGGTTATAAAATATTACAATATGAAACTTTTTGATTTGTTGTTCTGTGTTGCAATAATTTTAAATGGGATTCAATCACAGATTAAAATTTTTCTAAAACAATATTATGAGTATATGATTTCATCAGTTGGAATTCCTGGTATCCCATGTACTCTATTTCAGCAAAGTTCTAAATTGCATGTACTAAAGCAACCAAAAAGAGCCAGGAGACTTAGAGTCTCTATTTCTGTTTAAAACTAAATTTTACTTTTGGTTTTTGTAGAACATTGGTGAGTAACTGAATAGGAGTAAATAGGTTGTTCTGAAAGTTTTACAGGTGAGTGTGGGAAGTGTCATTTTAGTTGTTATTTAAGGAGACAACTTCAGGGTTTTTATTTTTTTGAAGCTATACAAAATCTAGGTCAAGACTTCCAGCCTTCCTAATACGATTTAGGCACATAATTTCATTAGACATTGCTCCAGAAAGGGCATCATGATGTGGAGTCTGGCATAAATTTAAACGAAAGGATTCTCAGCCCTTCTCTGTTGGAGTCTTAAGCATTTCCTCAGAATGTTTTGCTATTGGTTCCTCTTCTAGCCATGCAAACTGTGTCAGAAATCCCAGTGAGGAGTACATCCATTGCAGCCAGAACACTTTCCTTCCCTGTGATGCTCCCACTTTCAAGTAAACAAAGATAGAGTCCTTTGTACTGATAATGACCTACAAAAGCAGATGCTGGTGAAGGCTGTTAAAATTTCCACCCCAGTATTTTCTTTTCAGTTCCAGATGTCCACATAACAATTGTTTTCATGACTCACCTAAGTCTGAATGCAGCGAAAACAGCACCACAGTTGACCACAGTTGACAGACCCTGGCTGTGTCTGTTGGCCCTGAAGATACTTCACACCTCTGCCAGTCCCACGCTGTTGTCGAGTCATGTTGGTTCTGGGCTAGGTAGAATGCTAATTTTTTTCCTTCTGGACAGTGAAATACAAGATCTATTCTTGAAGCAGGAAAAAGCAGCTCCAGGACAAGCCACACTGTTGTTGTTTATGAGTTCAGGTCAGGCTACATTTGGAGGACAGTACAACCTACAGTACTCAGAATTTGTTGTTTTCTTCCTTTGCAACGTAAGCAAAGTTCCTGAAATACAAGTATCAGTGTTCTTTCCCTGTTCTGCTGTGGTTTTGGAGGAGGGTTTGCCACTGCCTTCTGATTCAGAGCTGAAAGGGTTGGCAAGTTTCTCGGGGGCTGTCCTTTGGAATGATGCAGGGCTCCCCAGGCTCTGGGGATACTCATAGGTATCCTTCATTTCCTTTCCACAGAGTACACAACGCTTATCTTATAGTTGGTTTCTGTTTTCTTGGGAACCAACTTAAATGTTTGCTAGAGCAATTAAATTAGAAACAGATTTCGAACCCAACATTTCCCCAGGTGTATTAGGAGATGTACTAAGTTATTTAGTGAAAACCAGTTTCTTTTTAACGCAACTTTTAAATCACTTTTATTCTGCAGCATTAATTTTGAATGTGTCCATTTCCTTTTAGAAAGCTCCAAATCAGATATTCAGAGCATCATTCCTATATTTTTTCTGAATCTTGCATTGGAAGCCACAGAGTCTGTAAGGCTTAAAAGGGAAATAGGTAGTTATATTTAGTACAATGCACTGTGGAATCCATGTGTAAATCTGACCTAACTAAATATAACCCTTTAAATGTTAAACTGAATTTAGGTGTCCTATTCTCAGCGTTCTCTTACCTTTTCTATTTTTCCTTTCCTTCCCTTTCCCCTTTCCTCCCCCTTCTGCCGTCCTGCCCGTCCCTCATCTTGTGTCTTCCTAGGTGTCCATTCAGCACATGTGTGTGGAGTTGGATTTGGGCCAGGCTCTGTTTTGAACACACATTCTCCTGTGCAGTTCCTGCCTCCCACAGTCGGCCGACTTCTCATGACACCTTCACCTCTAGAACTATCTTTACATCTCTCATGCCCTGGCAGGCGTGGGAGGAATGATTTGGAACCACCTGTGTGAAAATGGTGGCTCCCATCCTGTGCCATGTGGAGAGATGCAGACTCGGCTGCATTGGTCTGGCCATTAGTCCAGCTGGCAGCATGGTCCTTACCTTGCCTTACACACACACCCTCACTGCCCTGTTGGCCCTGAAATATATCTGTTTTTACAGCCTGCCAAGCTTGCCTGGGTATTTGCTTGCAGTGTTTTTTCTCAGTTGTAAACTCTTTTCTTTTTAGATTTCTCCAGTTTATACTGTTAGAATCGGAATTACTCATGGGATAAACAAAACAGCACCAGTGTTTTGTTCCCCAGTGCTGAACAGTGAATATTCCCAGTGGACATAAGACCTGTTTTTTCCAGTTATTAGCACAGGACCTATATTATAAAAAAAATTGAATGTAGCATACAAGATGCCCTAAAGCCACTCCCAAGAGAAAATATTTGTTTGATTAAGGTACACATATCTTAGTTCCTCCATGCATATACTAATATTGTTAATAAAGGCATTTAGTCTGTAATGGTGTCTGTAAATTAAATTATTTGAGATAAACACTTGGAATAAAATTGGGGTAACCTTGGTCTTGGGTAGTTTCAGTGGTAACTTTTGTGAGTTTGGGATAGTAGGCTGGTTTATTTCGATGGTGTTTTTGTAAAGCCCTCCTGCGACCATCACCTCACCTCACCTAAATTCTGAGGTTTCAGTTACCTACAGCCAACTATAGTTAAAAATATTCAGTGAACATTCTAGAAGTAAACAATTCACATTTTGAATTGTGTGCTGTTCTTGCTGACGTGGGCACATGCACTGTGATACAGAGATTGCTGATCTGGTCACTGAGACCGTCAGTTAGTGACCAGATTTCAGTGTGTCTCTGCTGGACAAAGGGATGATTCACCTCTTGAGTGAGGAGTGCATCAGCACAAGGTTTTGTCACCTGCTCAGAATATCTTCCCTGGGGTCAGAGGAGAAAACCAGTAGCAGTGCCATGCAGAGTTGCAATGCCTCTGTCACTGACCTCATGCCACCTTGCCCTGTAAGCATTGTGGCATGTCACACATTGTATAAGAAGGGCGAATACTGTGTATCAGGATATCATGAGAGTCCAACTGCATTCATGTAACTTACACAGTAAATTGTAATCATCCTATTTTACTATCAGTCATCATTAGTCTCATATTATGTGTAATTTACAGACCTTTATCAGAACTATGTATGTGTGGGAAAACACATGGTACATACAGGGCTCATTACTCTCCTTAGTTTTAGGCATCCACTGAGGATCTGGAAAAGTATCTCCTGCAGATGAAGAGGATCCCTCATCTCTTTTAGGAGAAAGGTGCTTCCCTGCCATGGCACTACTAATGCATTCGTCTTTCCTAGCTCCACAGGAACGTATGGGACAAGTGTTGCCTGCTCAAGGTGAGTGGGAGTGGGGAATTTCCAGGCTCCAATGCCTTTGCCCCCACATAGTTCCAAGACATTGATCTTGCACTTCCCAGAGCTTCTGCGTATCCTTAGGCTGACAGTATAGGTGAAAGATGTGCTTTCCTAGCACAGTTCTGCTGTGGCTGCTTTTCATGGTAGCTGCCTGCCTCCCTCCTGAGATGAGGAGCAGCACCTCACTCCTAGATCCCCCTCCTGCCTTTTCCTTTTTGTCTTTGTCAATGCCTTCACTTATCTTTAGAGTGAACCTTGCATTCACTTCGTTCTCTTCATCTATATCCAAAACAGTGGCACCGTGATCCCAGCACACTGTGTTCCACCCATTAGCCCACGTGTTTGTCTGGGTCACTGTGTTGTTGCCTCTTGTAGGAGCTACTGCCTCACAAGCTTACTAACCAAGTTCCTGCTGCATCCAGAGCACATAGGGGACCTTAGTGACCAAGCGGCAGATGACCGTTGAATGTACGTGGGGTGTCTGTCTAGACCCAGGCTCTTTATTTTGATGCCTGTTGGCCAATCAGAAACAATGTCTCTGCACTCTAGGGACCATTGACCTGGGCCAGTGTTGAGGTAGGACTTCTGTTTTTCTAATGGGAATGTCTTGAGTGGAATTCGGGTGAGGGTATATCAGCCAGATTCGTCAGTTTGCCTGTGGGCTGGGAGTCTAGCTGTGCTCAGCTGGCTCTGGCACCCTTCTCTGCAGTTGTGGTGTTTCTCCTGTCCAGAACTAATGAGCAGATTCCCCAGAAATGGTAGTTAGGAATGTGGTCTTTGGTGTTGAGGGGAACCTGGTTTGAGTTGTGCCAGAGAAAGCCATTTAGTCTCCTCATCTTCAAATCCCCATAGCAACAGCATTCACATTATAAGCTCCTTTTGAGGGTTGAGTTAGTTGCCACATAGACTGGCACAGGAAAAATGTTCAGTACTATTTGAGCATTGCTAATCCCAGATCCTGAACATTGTCAACATTGACATTATGCTACCAAGTGGGAAAAGTCAAAATGATAATAATATTGAATCAGAGTACCTTGAGGCTGTGCATAGGGTATATGTGGAGTATAAATGAATTTCATGTTTACACTTGGATCCCACCCCAGAGATTCATTATGTAATTAAAAAAAATCCCCAAATCAGAAACACTTGGATTCCCAGTGTTGTGCAAAAAGGACACTCAATCTGTACATGCTCCTAATTTTTGTTAGTGTGATCTTATGTAGAATGCACAAGAGTGCTTATGAGCACTGAATAAGCTGACACGTACATCGCGCCCTCGCGATGATGGTGAAGCAGTAATAGCATGCGTAGCAGACGTGTTTATAGCAAGACTCTGTGACCCTGAATGCCGAGGAGGAAAAATGGGTACAAGTTTAGCTGCTTCCTCATCAGTTTATTAAATCATTGTCTACGTTTTGGTTACACAGATTCAGTTATAAAAGCTTGGGGTATGGTGGCCTGTTGGAGTTCATACTTGTCTAATCCTCAGATCCTTTTATTATTATTAATGTCTATTTAAAAAATATACTTTGGGATTTTTATGAAATTTTACAACTAACTAAACTATAGTGTAGAACTTAACATTCAATTACGTTAATTATGTCAGCATATATGTGTCTTTGTGATGACTATACATGCATATAATTATTCTGTATCTCTGTTAGATGTTGTTTTTTACTGTTAAATTGAAATACACTGAAGTTTTATCATTTACGTTATGTGGTTGTCCAACACTATTAAAAGGAAGAAAACAGAAATCTAATAACATTTAAATTTATTATAAGCACATTAAATGAGGCTTACTTAAAATCTTTGGCGTTACTTTTTCTATCTTGAATATACAGTGGAGTCTGGGTATTTTAGAGACATTTCTTACACTTGTTTGACACAGTTTCTGTTTCTGTACACAGGAAACAAATGCCATTACTTTAAACAGGCTTTAAGGGTTGGCTCACTGATGAAGAATGGACTGATGAGCATGCAGTATGCCCAGGGTTTAATTCCCAGCACATCCAAGTACATCTTCTTGTTAAAGAGTATATAATTATCACTCTGCCAAGTTAGTGTGTCTGAGCATTTCTGGTGGGAGAAACCTGTCTGATCTTTGCCCTTGTGCCCAGTGCAGAATGGAATTGGAAACTCGGCAGGGGAATGGACCAAGTGAATCTATTTGTTAGAAAACTAAGAACCTGGTGCCTTCAAATTCAGCACTGCTGTGGTAGAGTTTGAACCGTGACGACATTTTAGTGGGAGCAGCCAGTGTGTTTGAGTGAAATTATGCTTGCTTTATTTCCTTTTTGTCCTATCCTAGGTTTATAATGCTAATGGCAGGAGTCTGACCCTCTCTGCCCTTCCTAGCTACTGTATCTTTCTGCCTCCTCACTCCGGAACTTTTTTGTGTGTACCCTCTTCCTGCCCTGTTAGATGGACCTTCTACCCTGCTCTCCCAGGTTTCCTGTGCCTGCCCTGAGGAGGTCTTGATGAGAACTTGGTTGTACAAGGTGAATAATGCCACATCCCTGGTGTTTCTGCTGTATGGTATTGTGGCGAGCCCCTGAAGGGGGCACAGAAAGGGGAGGTGTCCTCAGCTGCTCTGTTGAATCCATGAAGCACCTCTGTGCTACTGACTTAAGTCTACCTCTCAGAGTGGTTTCCTCAGTGACCTCTGCTATATCCTTCTCAGCTAATTTAGGAAGAAAGCGTTCTGCTTCTATTAATATCACTATTCTGGCCAAGGACTTTGTTATGGTTGGATTTCTACAAGTCTGTATTCATTTCCCAGGAAAGACCAGGCTCAGCCAGTTTTATATTTCATTGATAATCAAGAGTTATTATCTTTCTTGATTACGCTTGTTCCTTATGGTAAAAATCTAAGACTGAACTTGCTAAATGTTGTTCCTTATAGATACTAACTTCTTTTTATTATAGGTTTTAAAATAAACTTACCTACATTTAAAGTGTTTTTTTTTATTACATGATTTCAAATAGATTATGGTTTTCTTTGAGAGTAAGCAAGAAAGAATAGTGTAGCTACCTCTCCAAGTGCTAAGTGACAGTTTCAGCAGTTAAGCTGCTGGTCTGAATGGGCTAAATTACTAAAGTCCCCCTGCCTCAGGCATGCTGCATACTCCCCAGAGATAAGCTTGACTTCAACTCTGTCTCTATTTCGTTTTGGTTTGACCTGAGTTGCATCATAGAGCAAACTATTTAAGCATTAATATGCTTTAATATGTAGTAGTATATAATCCTGCAGATCTTTGAAATGCAAAAAATTTGAATTGTATTCTCTAAGTACTAAGTGTATGTCATTTTGGAATTTCTGCAGTATGGGCATAGATTGTTCCAGACTGAGTTTCTCTGATTGACATCCCACCATACTCTTATTACTAGTGTAGTTTTCTTTTAATCATAAGAAATTCTTTTTAAGACAGTCAGTGAGTGTCTAAGTGACATTTACCATATTTTTCCTATACATATATACCTCTGATGAAGTTTAATACATAAAAGAAGCACAGTAAGAGATTAACAGTCACTAATTGTAAAATAGAACAGTTATAACATTATACTGCAAAGGACTTCCCACTTCAAGGTTGTTATTAAGGAATGTTTGAATTACTTGCACGTAGGCTCAGCAGTACCACAGCAGTCCATCTAGGCACTGAGATAGCTACTAAATAGCTAACAAGTGACTAATGGGAAAGTAGTGTATACCCCAAGGATACAGTGAACAAAGGAATGGTGGGATGGAGTGGGACAGCATGACATTTCATCGCCCAACTCAGAGTGATGTGTAATTTCAAACATAGGAATTATTTCTGAAATTTTCCATTTAATATTTTCAGCCCATGTGTGACCCCTAATAACTGAAAGTGTAGAAAATAAAGCTTAGATAATGAAGGAATATCTTATTTCACTGGTTAGATGAAAGAGAAAACATCTGATGGTATGTTTTGTTTTTTCAGATTTTCAAGACCATCAAAGTATTGATAGGCTTTTCATGTATTAGAGGCACTAAGTTAAAAGTATGTTAAAATATTTTTTTGTATACACATAGTCTATGATCAAGATTGATTAACGTCCTACAAAGCTTGATGTCTACAGTAAGTGATTCTTACTGTTATGTAGAATTCCGTTTTTTTAGCCTTTTTAAACAAGTGCTTGTCCACAAAGTTTATGCTTTTGCTTGTCTTTTTTAAAAGAAAATTTTTATTGATTTAAAAATCAATAGGTGATTGAAGGTGTGCAATTTAAATTGCTTGTATCAGCAAACTGATGTGATTTTGTTTTAATGAGAAGCATTATTTACAATGTGTTTATTTTTTTTAGTGGCTTCTCTTTCAGTGGTACAATCCTTGGCAACGTTTTCTGACTTGTTTCCTTAGTTAATTAGAATTGGAAAATAGCCGTTTCTTTTCACTGTTGTCCGGGCCACTGGACCTCCATATCTTGATTTTTTTTCCCCCGTCCCTGTACCTTCTGCAGTGTGCATTTCATCTTGGGCTGCTCTTCTCTGGAGACTGTCAGCTGAGCAGATAGGCATCATGCCAGACAGACCCAGGCAAGGACTGTCTGAACTTGAAATGCAGGGTGCACTGGACCAGATGAATTCCAGATTGTTCTGCTAGTAGCTCACCCAATTTTTGTTTCTTAACCTTCAAAAGATACTCAGAGGAAGATAATTGCACTTACTGGGAAGACATGTCAACCTTTTCTTCCTGAGTGATTGCTAGGAACACCTCAGGTCTTACTCTGGATCAGGTGACAAAGCTGCCATCACTTCTGGCCATCAGCCCGAGGACCACTTTGAGTGACTACTATCTCTGCTCGAGAACTGTGTCATACGCTGCATATGAAATCACAGTGTGTTTGAGAGATGTTGCATATATAATGTAAACTGTTTGATTCTACAGTAGAGAAAACTGAGATCATTTTGTGGCTTCTTCCTTTAATATATTTGTAAGATTGCAGCAAGGGTATCTTGTACTGGATTAATTCTTAGTACAGGTATTATTCAGGAAGCTAAAGTAGTTAGGAAAATTAGTCTATCAAGTCATACTGAAAGTGATCAGACTCTTCTACCCGCACTGGTAAGGGACAGATGTCTTCGTCCTGGATACACAGATCTTGGCATTCAGGAGTTTCCTAAACAGACACAAGCTTGCATGTGCTCCTAATTTGGTTCATGTAACAGGCAGATACTGAGCATCTGTAGCTCCCTGCTGAAAAGATACCACTTTTGGCTTTGAGAAACCCATAATTAATCTGAGTTTTTATTTGACCCTGCAGTTTTACAAATTTAGCTATTCAACTAGATGGTCCGCAGGATTATGTTTTTTTGTACAGAGATTCCCTGAGGGAGCTGAGCGCAACCCCAGAGTGCTGCCCTGGAGCCTAAGGCAGTGGCTCATTCTGAGGCAGTCCACTGAGTGTTACTTTTCTTGACCTGGATCAGTTTGGGGGTTTGGGATTGGCCTGGCCAGACCAGCTCTCCCCATCCTGCCTAACTCCACTTAGCTCTGGTCCTCACACTCTTGAGGGCCTCCTGTGTGTTTAGGTCTTACTAACAATGCAGAGTGCTGTCTTAGATCAGCCTGAATTTGATGTGACCAGGCACCCAGTCTCTCTGCATGACTAGAAAGAACTATCCAGGCCTGATCTGCTGGAGCAGAGGCAAATTCGAGGCAGTGCTGGCGCACTGCAGGCCTGAGCTCAGGGCCAAGATAGACTTGCTGATCCCCTGTTCCATTTTCTTTTTCTTCTCTTTGATCTTCTCACTACCTGTGCAGAAAGGCTCAGTGTAGATCCTGTTGATGTTTATGTGGTCCTGAAATTTTGCTTGTTAGTACTCCTCTCAAAAGTTAAAAAAAAATCATCTAAAATATTATTTGTGCCAATAGGCTGTGTTAGTTCCTAGGCCTGGCTTGTTAGGCAGGGAAGAGCTGCAGGAAATTCCTGTCTTCCGATGGTGACTTGTGTCCCCACCTGGAAACCAGCCTCTTTCTCTGAAGGTGACCCCTTCCAAGAACACATGTCCCACATATTCTACCCATTTCAGCTCTCCTCAGGTGTATTTTCCTGGTTTTCTTTTTTCCCTTTTATTTCTGCAAAATATTTACCTCTAACTCAATGTAGGCACAGATCTGTCCTCAGAGTGAATTCTTCCCCATTCCCTGACCATTTGTTAAACATATAGCAAGCAAAAAGGGTTTGCTGCTCTCTCAGCATTTTGCAGGAAATATGCTCCTGAGGAGAAAAGGGAAGTCTGGGCCCCAGAAGCGCTTCCCAGAGGGGTTTGCATCTCTGGTACTGTTTTCTCTTCACCATCACCGGCACAGTGAGTGACCAGTGTTCTCAGATCATCTCCCCCTGGATTTGCCTTGGAGGAAGAGAAAACCCAAATGCTTGTGTCATTAGCAATGAAACCAATAAAGAAGGCTGCTGATGGGACGCATTCCAATTTTGGAGAATGAGTCTTATTTTCACACATTTATAATTTTAAGAGCATGTACTTCTGCATTCTGTTAACATTTATATTCACACTTTAAAATGAGTTTGATTTGAAAATCTAGAGACTTGCACTATAGTGAAAAGTGAATGATCATGAGGCAGGGTCAGTATTTGCTTCTTTTTTTAATTTTTAACTCAGTTTTTAGTAAAACTTCCAAGTGTCCACTTAAGATATTTTTCCTTTCTCTCTGTATTTCAACAAACTTGTTGACATACGATGGTTTGTTGCTAAAATAAATTGTAGTGATACGTAAATGTACCTGTGACTTTGTAATGAACATTTAGAAATAGAAACAACTGAACCGTCTAGGCACACCTCAGCAACATAACTGAACCAGCAACAGTTAAATAGAAGTGTTAATTCCAGAAAGAATTAGGGCCACCATTTTAAACCTTAAATGTGACATTTCCCACCTTTCTCATGTGTTACCTGTTTATCCAAATCTGAGCCATCCTCTCATGATTATGTGTACCAGCACTAGTTGGGCTCGTGAGTTATTTGGTGGAGACCTTTCAGCTAGTGCATTAGCAGATGTTCTGAGTCTTTCCCTCCTACCATTCAGAGAGTCATTGTTCTCAGTGGTGAAATTCATTCCCCCTGATGAACAAGTTCCCCGACCTATGACATGGGTGGCTTTTGCTACACTGATTTGTGGAGGAATATTTAGGATCAATGGAATTTCCTTGAGGTGATGATTTTCTAGTAAATTCCTTTGTGTTTAAATCGTGTGTATATCTTTGGTCTCAGTTTCAGACACAGCATTCAGTAATCTTATTAGCCTGACCACTGCAATGATTGACAGACAGCTAACATCTGCTGTCAGCCCGGAAGCAGTGCTGACAGGAATTAAAATCATTTCCTCAGATGCTGGTCTTTCCTGTATGAAATAAGCGGTGATAAACCTTCTCTTTGTGGTAGGAGCTGGCCTTGGATACAGTGTGTAAAGTGCCCGAGCCTCAGTTTCCTCCAGTTTACCATGACGAGTCTGGATACACTAGTCTAGTACTTTTGTTACCGTAAGACATAATAATTTTTAATTTGGCTATTTTTCTTTAGGGTACACTACGTTTATTAGATCAGTAATGCTATTGGACTGAGAAACCATTCTTTCTTTTCAGTACCACACACGTAATCCACTGAACCTCAGCAATTGCATTTATGATGAATTCCTAAAATCACAGATGCTAATTAATTTAAAAATAGGACTTATGCATTTTATTAACCTGTTGAGAGAGAAGATTTTGACATTTCTTCCTGCTTTACCGACTCAACCCAATGGAAATGAGGATGTGGACTTAGGAAGGGATGTTGCTCTGGGGCTCATCTCTGTCCTGTGACTGCTTTTTGCAGGTTGTCTTACACAGGATCTCCTTCTAGGCTAGGCAGACCTCGGCTTCACCTGGAATTCTTTGCTATGTGAGTTCTAATTTTACTGTTGAGATCTTCTCATCTCATTTCTTAAGAGAGAATTAGTGAAGTGATTAATTTTAAGAGTTACTCTAGAGGATGCTGGGAAATCAAGCATCGCATCCCTGGGTAAGCGGCTGTGGTGTGGCAGGCTGCAGCCCCTCCAGTGGGAGAACCACCAGCGTCTCCTGAGATCCATGCCATGTTGGAACTTAGGGTGCTGGGAAACCAAGCAAGCAGCTCCCCTCCCTGGTAAGCAATAGTGCGCTTACCGATGCACAGGCTTAGAGTCAAACATCCCACTTTCCCTGCCCCCCTTTAGCAAATGGGAACCAGAGATCTGAGCATCTCTTGGGAGGTTGACCATATGCAATATAGCAAATAAGGGGAGATTACCTTCTACCATCTTTTTGAAGGCAAATATTTTTACTGCTGTTTTGCTTTAGTCTGATTAATGGTACTGTTCTATTCAATATTCTGTTTTGATAAGTTCAATAATGTTCTGTACTTCATTTTATTTTGCTATACATGATTGAAAGCACAACTATTGTGATGACAAGAAGATATACTGCGATACCTGTTGCTGTTATCCTGGTAACGTGCTGTGAAGTTCTGTACCAATTTCACTACACTGTCTCAATTGGCAAAAAAAAAAAAAGATACTCTGGAACATTTGGGTGCATACAACCCCTGTGCCACTGTAAGACTGTCGCATCTAGTATGTTTGACATAGGCATTGTAGTTTGTATCTAGGTGTGCGATAGATGCCTGATATCTGAATTAGTCCACTGAGGTTAGCAGTAAAGGTAATGTCGATAGGTAAAGCCTGGTCAGAGGAGGCGGGTCACTGGGGGTGTGACCTAGGAGGGTATGTCTCTCTTCCTCTCCTGATCAGTTTCCTGACACCATGCCCTGAGCTTCTTCGCCACACCCATCTGCCACGCTGCCCTGCCATGGACTGAAACCTCTACAAAGTGTGAGCCAAAATAACCCTTTCTTCCTTAGATCGGTGGATGTTGGATATTGTATACCAGCAACAAGAAGGTAGCTAAGAAGGTGTAAGCAAAGCTTGAATTACACTTAGCTACATGATTCCTGTGTATGTTGTTCCATTTTGTGCTATCTAAAAATTGATCTTCATCATAACTGGTTATTGAATCTCCAGGGATCCTTGGGTAAGAACTGACATAGATGGAAATCATTTGCTCCCTGACACACTGGGACTGTTTCTAGTATCTGGATTTCTTACTGTTTCTCACACAGGCCCGACTTTCCGCAGCCTGGGGAACTTTGCATCTAACACATTCTTCTCCCCTGAACACTAGGGACCGGATGCTTTTTGCACTGCAGTGATTGAGACGGTGTAGGACAGCAGTGCGCTGGAGACTGACCAATGTTTAAAGAACGTGAATGAAGGTGTAGGCACCTCACAGGGATTGTAATGTAAACGTGAGTCGTGCTCCCTCCCAGGCCTGAATCAAATGCACATCTGAGTGTGCGAACTCCAGCTGTTTGTCCAAGGGCCATGCCGCCATCCCCACCCTCACCCCAGGACATGCAAGCAGTAAGTGTCAGCTCATGTCCTGGAGGCTGCTGTGAATCAGCCAGATGCAGTGTGAGGAAGGCTGTGTTTGTGGGCAGAGCACTCAGATGGGTAGGGCTTGCTTTTTCAGACTGTGTGTTATCTCATGTCATGTGCTTTACCTTTGATGGGGAGTTTTGATCTTCTGAGCACTTATCTGTGCATCAAGCACTTTCATTTTCATTGGAGAGTAAATCATTCTAGAGTTGTATTCTAGAGTTAGAGCAGTTCTTAAGCCCATGGTAAGTTAATATCTCTTCCTTTAATGTTCTTATTTGATAATACTAATACCAAACCCAAACACTTACATAGTATTTACTCTTATCCGACATTATTCTAGATATTCTAGATACTGTATATATAGTAAAATCTTGGATTGTGAATACCTTGTTCTCCAAGTGTTCTGCAAGACCAGCACATATTTCTAATAACTTTTAACTTGATAAGTGAGCAGTGTCTTATGTCAGTGTCTTGTGTCACAGGATCACAGCTGAACCAGTGGCTCGCTCTTGCGATTCTGTCTCTGTCTCTATCTCTGTCTATCTGTCTCTTTCTCATTATTGCTCACGTGCTGTGAATTTGTCAGTGATTGTCTCTTGACAGCAAAAGGTTCTAAAGGAGAAAATCTTGTCTGCAGATGAAGGGGGAAAGAGAGGAACTGCTCAATTCAAGTGAGATTAGAGGGATATGGAAAAATAGTACAAAATTTTGTGGAAAAACAGTACTCAAATAAGGTGGTAGCAGTGCAGGCACTGAATCTGTTTAAAGACAAAGCAATGTCACATTTCCATGAAATCTTCAAAAGGAGGCAAAACCAGGTGTCACTTGGATAGGATCCTTGTTAAAGCTGCGTGAAAAGAAATAGGTTTCATTGAGTCAATAGGTAGCAGTGAGTCCCTTAGTGGTAGTGAAAGTTGTCCAACATAATAACACTCCTCTCATCTCTCACACACCAGCCACAGGGTTTTGGAAGGTAAGTGTAAGTTAATTTGTTTTTCTTTGTATTTTATTATTTTGTATTCTGTTGCCATATTCTAATTTTTATGTATTTTGGGGTTGTGGAATGATTCATCTCAATTTCCATTATTTCTTAAAGGAAAATTTGCTTTGTTATACATGTGCTTTGGGGTTGTGGAGTGATTCAGCTCAGTTTCCAGTATTTCTTAAGGAAAAAATCAGCTTTGATATACAAATGCTTTGGATATCAAGCATGTTTCTGGAGTGAATTACGCTAGCAAACCAAAGTCTTACTGCATGGTATTGAGATATCTATCTATCCATCTATCTACCTACCTATCTATCTTTTTTTTTTTTTTTTTTTTTTTCTGGGTAAGATAACTTGCTCAGAGTCCCAGAGACACTAAGTACAAAATACAACTTGAACCCAGTTGGGCTGGCTGTAGAATTCTGTTCTCTTAAAGGCTATCCTGTACTGTCTCTTTAAAATATTAATACATGCTCCCCAGTTCCTTTGCCTTTGGTCTGTCTGTTGGGGTAAATATGAATTTATCTTTTTATGGCAGGTATTTAAGCCAGCAAATATGAATATCACTTAACTGATACGTACATGTGTTTTGGGGGCCTTGTATAAGACTCTTCGCTCCCACGCCTTGGGAGCGATTATCTATAACCATGTGAATTTATACCCAGGATACCTGGGTTGCTCACATTCTCCCTATACCTATATATAGTGAGTCACTTATGTAGACTACCATGTTCATGATAACCTTGAATGTGCACAGTGCGCAGCCTGAAGAACTGTAAGTGCAACCTTAATTGGACTGCTTTACATAACTTTCGTGAATAGAGAATATTTAACATACCTAAGATTGTAGTTTGTTTTATAAGCTCACCTCAGTGCATTAAAACTGTCTTTTCCAAATGTGTGAAGTAATGATTTTACACTGCAGATTTGTCTGTATTAAAATGTCCATGTGAAAGCAGCAAGTTCTGTGTAAACAGAGAAGCTGTTAAAATTATAAAACAGCGGTCAAAATAAGTATCTGTATTTGTAATTTAGGTAGGTATTAGAGGACTAGACTGGGGCATAATACTTAACAAAGTAATCAGCTTTGTAATTTTGCAATTTATAGGCTCACCTAGTAGAATCCCAAAATAAAAGCCAATTTGAAATATTTCAGCAGAGATTTACTTTGAGTTTCACCAATGCATTGGATTAGGGGATCCATGGTCCCCTTTAATGCAGTATCAGTTATATTTAAAAACCAGGCAGTGCTTGGAAATTCCCATGAAACAAAAGCCAAATTTCTGGGTGAAGGAAAAGAGAATCTTCAGATTCTCTCACTGATTTAATGTGTGCATTATTAGTTTTTGTAGAATTTATGTTACTGTAGTTTTATGAATGAGCTAAGTGGCCCAAATACCGAAACTTTTTAAGTAGCTTTAATTAGTTAAAAGCTAAAATGTAATGGCCTGTTAAGGAGTTACTTTAAAAATTAGTGAAGTGTAATTAATTGTAATCTGACAGTAAGGTGGTGCAGTGCAGATCTGTGCAATTAGAGTAATTATTGCTCTACTCAGGAAGGGAAAGGTGGCAGGTCTCAGCCTAACCCCTGTGGCCCCTGTGAGTTCTGTTTTCCTAGAGCTCAGAGCAGCGTTGTCTGTGTCAGCAGGAATCAGGGCTGTCAATCCAGAGTCCTCCTCTTTGAACAAGCTAGCCACACCCCTGCCAGTGCATCCCATTAGTTACAAAGGGAACTGGTGGAATGGCAGCTTCAGCATTCTGAGGGCAGAGTTTTGTCTGCTCACTGACTTCTCCTAGAATCCGGCCCCTAATAGGTGCTCACAAAATCTTCACCAAATGAGTAAATTATCAGGTGATGTGACCGTACACTGCGTGTACTCAAGGGGCAAAGTACAGGCTTCTGTACAACTTTGCTATGTGTGATATTTTACTAAATTGGGCCCATTTTATACTATGCCTTGAAGCAGTTCAGCCCTGAGTTCCATCTGATGACCATCTCCATTTCTGAATTACAGCAACTCAGGTTTTACTCATTGATTAAAGTCCAAGGACCATTGGACATCTGTGCTGTATGGAGTGCGTTTGTCTTACGAAACTATGATAAGATTGTAGTATCAGAAGGCAGGGATTCCTTCAAAGAAGATGTCATTATCGGTTCTGCCTACCATAACTAAGTACATTAGATTGGGTAAGTTATAAACAATCAATGTATTGCTCACAGTTAGGGAAGCTGGGACTTCTGAGACAAAGGCTGCAGAGATGCAGTGTCACACAGGGCCTGCTCCTTGCAGATGGAGTCTTGTGTGTGTTCTCTCCCGGCGTAAGGGGAGAGGCGCTGAGACCTCTTTCATACGAGCACTAATCTCTTATGCTTAGGGCCCTAATCACCTTTCATAGATCCCCAAGGCTAATACCGTCACACATGGATTTGGGAAGAATGCAAACATGTAGACATTAGCAGAGAAATTTTTCTTTTTTTACCATTTTATGGACATAAGAAAAGCAAAATATGATATTCATTGTATGGTGACCACATTAGAGTAGCTGTAATTGAGTTTTCATATTTTATGCTATTAAATTGTCAAAAACCACCCCTTAATAGATCTTAATATATAACAGTAGACCTCAAGATAAGAAATCATAGTTCAGTTCATTAGGCCTTCATTTTTCAGACATATTTTGTGCATTTTGTGGCCATTCTGAAAAGTGCCCGTTTTATGGATGCTAACAGAAGGATTGTGAGGGGATAGACATTAATGTTAGATGTAAACTCAAGATCATTCTTCCACGTGTTGGGTTCTTTCTACTATGTGGATTCAGAATCCGTATTCAGTATAGTCCTCAGTCCTCCCACTAACCTAAGGTAACTAGAAAGCCTTGGTGAAATATTAATACATATTTGTATATGTGTATATACAAATGTGTGCTATATAACCACACACAAAATATTTTCCTTGCCAGTTCAACTTTTGAATCCGAAGAAGGAAGTCGGTCCATGTGTACATCTTATGTGAGGAGCAACAGTGTGTTTATCTTATACTGGGTGTTAATCCAAGGCCTCGTGCATACTAGGGAAGTGCTCTGTACTGCACTGTAACCCCAGCCCAGGATGCTAGGCAAGCTCCCTACCACTGAGCCATGTCCCCAGCCCTAAACTGCAGCTTCTGTCGTCTGCTCACCACTTTTGTAAGGAGA
Organism: Cavia porcellus; assembly: GCF_034190915.1. Taxonomy (NCBI): domain Eukaryota; kingdom Metazoa; phylum Chordata; class Mammalia; order Rodentia; family Caviidae; genus Cavia; species Cavia porcellus. Next base: position 72,337,714 of record NW_026947494.1, on the reverse strand, counting down.
GAGATCAACAAGAGTAGGTGACAATTTGACTCTAGATACAAATTCTAGATACTTTCTTCTAGTCTGTGATATCTCAAGTCTGTGGTAGACTATGCCATTCTGCCAAACAGCAGTTAGAGGGTCACAGTTTACTGTGATGTTTAGTAGCCCCATTACACAATGCTTGGTGGTTTTACAAATACTGAAAAGAATTTGCATGATAGTATGTAGGCTCCTGCAGTCTCATGTTCTGAACTTAGGAGGTTGGTATAAATATGATTGTAAGGTAGATGTCTGCATTGTTAATATACTTTTAAAGCAAAGAAAGTTGGATGGAAGAGTAAGAAGAGAAAGCACTGATGATGGTAATGAACATTTCCAAACAAAACAAATAGTATTCTAAGAGTAAACCTATTCAAGCAGAAAATGGAAACTCAGTGGATTTTTCTTCCTGTGCAAACAGTGAAGGCTATAAAGAATGAGATAGTATACAATTTTGGGGAACAATAACAAGCATTCTGCAAAATTTCAAATTATTCTATAATTTTTACAGCTCAGTCAAGGAGGTGTAGCCTATCTGGGCTTACGTGTTATGTTCTTGAATTACATTAATGGTAGCAGTGCTAGTAAAATAAAAAGAGAATGAGGAAATGTAAAAAGAAGAAAAGAACATTAGACTGCTGTTTAGGAACTGTGTTGAGGGTTGTCCTCTGTCACTTTTGGGGGAGCCTATAGGGAGTGATTTTCAGGGTACATTGTCAGGTAAATCATGTTTTACAGTTTATGAAGTAAGTGTGTGTGTCTATGTGTGTGTTTGTGTGTGTGTTAAATCATCTCCAAAATACTGTTAACTAGAGGAACATGGATTGAAATGAATAAATGTGTATTTTACAGGAAGTTGCATTTCATGTGTCTTGCTCTTGAGCTAACATTTTCCCTCTCCTCTCACAAAAATGTAGCATACTTTTAAATAAGTGGATAATAGAGCTATAACATGAAGTACTGTAGCGATAAGATGTTTATTTCTTCTGGAATCTGTCCTTTCTTTCTTTCTTGACTCACAGACAAAAATCACATACTTGTGGTTTGCTTGGAGTCAATATTTAAAGGAAGTTTGGCTTTTACTTCCTATTTCTTCTACTATTTAACTGAAGAATTTTTTTTTAAATACAAAAATACAGCAGAAATTGTCTGTGAGCTTGAGAACCAGAGAGTGAATACATCTGTTTTCTCGTAACTCTAAAGTGCTGGTTTTACAAATACACAGTGTGGAGTTTTCACCACATAGTTGGTTAAAATTTTCCATGTTTGTTGTAGAACTAGAAGTCAAACTACATCACTTTCTTTCCATGGGAAGGATACCATTCAGTTTCTGAATGTGACTTAATGAAGTTCTGATGTGGAATGAGAATTAAAGACATAGAAATCTACAGCTAAGCGGTAGACCTGGAAATGTTGGGATTCTGATATTTTGAAGCAAGCTGATGTAGTGAATGTTATACTGATTTAATCAGTATTGATAACCTGCTCTGAGCCAAGCACTGTTCATAGGCTGAGGATATAACAGTAAATAAATAGACACAAAGTTCTGGTCCTCATGAGGCTTATGTGTCAGTGAGGTGATGCAGAGAATGTAGAAGCAAAGTAAATCCAGTGTTTCAAATGCTATAAAGTACAACAGAGGACAGTGAAGCAGGGTTCAGGGTGGAGTTGAAGGGAGGATGGTGGCACGGTTCTAGGCGACCCTTGTCTGGGTGGCCAGGACTCTCCGAGTTACGTGAGGTGGTGGCTGTCACAACTATGATGAGTCGCCTTATATGAAACCCTTCCTCAGCAACTGGAGAAGAGATTCTCCCACTGCACTTGAAGGAGCTGCTGTTTTATGAAGGGTATGTGGTAGAGGACTGGGAGCAGCGTCTGGGAGAATGAGAGTGACCCCTGCTTACAGTCAGCTGGAAAAAGTGCTCCAGTCGCCAGCTGCAGCTATGAGATAATAAATTTCGGCTGCAGAGTCCATTACACAGACAACAGAAAGCTAATGCACTGGACCAGGGAAGGTCTCAGTGGGATGTTTGGGTCAGACTGGACAGGGCAGGATGAGTTCTGTGGCTTTCTGTGGGAAAGACGCATCCCAGACAGAGAGAGAAACTCATGCAACAGTGCCTGGCAGGTGTGAAGGAGCAACCATGAGGGTGACACGCTGTTTAAGAAGTGTGGAAGTGGTGTCCTATGTTTGATCAAAGAGCTCTCAGATTAGAGGGACCATTCCAAGCTTTGGCTATTGTGGAAGGCAATGGGAAGTTACAGTTGGTACCTTGGTTCATGAACTTCAATCTTTCCCTAATGCTGGTCATAAACTGAGTTGGATGAGAACCAAATCAAATTCAGGCATTAGGTTCAACAAACAGTGCTTTGCATTTCGTTCTCGTCCAGTTCAGTTTGTGACCAGACTCATGGAGCGAATTGAGTTTGTGAACCAGGGTGCCACTTTACTTGGGAATAATGTGGTGTGACCTAGATTTTCCTGCTATCCTGTGAGGTGGTTATACTAAGATGACTGAGAGGTGCAAGAGCCATTAGAAGCAAAGGTACCTGTCACTGAGACCCTAAGTGATAGCAGCTTTGGAAGAGTCTAGCCAGTATTGGTGGTGAAGAATGATCTGGTTTTCAAAATACTCTGAAAAAGAATATATGAAAAAGAACTTAATGACAACAGTGATATACAGTGTAGTAAAAAGTCCTTAGCAGCTGGGAGAACGAGGTTGCCAATAACTAGTGGAGAGGAGTGTGGCAGTGAGGAGCTTGGGAGGCCGCCACAGGTTCGTTTGGAGAAGCTAATGATGTGCCCATGGAGACAGTGATGTGGTCCTTAGATGTACCAATTTGGAGCTCATTGCAGAAGATGGGCAGAACTTACAAAAGAGGGAGTCGTTGGAGGACTTACGGTTTCCATAGCTAAGATTTCCTCAGTGTGGACAGGCAAGAAAAAGGTTTAAGAATAGAGCCTTGGTACTCCAGTAAAATATTTTCAATCATTTTATCTCTGTGGTTTTGTTTCATCATAAGCTTTTGTTCAGGGTTTGGTCTGATGGAAATGAAGGTGTTCCCTCTTACTCTCAGGGACTTCATCTCACTTTAAAAAAAATCCCACTTCTGTTCAGTGCACCATGTTATGTACTGGATCATACGGTTGAGGGCGTAAAGCTGGAGATGAAACCCTGCATATGCAGTTATTTGTTAAAGAGACCAAAATGTTCTTCACTGGACGCGTCTCATGTGTCTGAAAATTTCCCAACTTACCGATTTTCAGTGATCTCTACGCTATGAATGTTTTCCCTTTTTGTATTGTCTAATTGTAACTGTTACAAAGAAAAGCATAGTAAGTCCATATGCATAATCCAAATCAATATCTAGCCCTCATTAGGATAACCACTAAGAAGTAATGCCTTGCATTGTCACTCTTGTGATGATCACGTTCCTGCTTTGCCTTAAGCTGTTGCATCTGGTAAGTGTTATAGTTTAATTTTCTCTGGGAACATTAAACAAGTTAAGTCATAGCAATATTTTTGTGCTAAGTTTGATCAAATCCATGGATATGGCTTCCCTGGACACACAGGGCTAACAACACTTCATCCTCAAATTTATTACCATGTAATAGATCAGCAGGCTGGCTTTTCAGAATGGGATTCAAAGACTCCCCACTACTAGCTGAGTATGTTTCTCTACAGTTGTTCAGTTACACACTAAACAAATAGACACACAAAAGTAGGAGGTTAGATGCTGCAGGTTTAGCAGGTAGGAAAAGATCAAAACTACAGGACAAAAACTTTGCGGGGTGGTGGGAGATTGCTCCTTGGATGCCCTTGCAGTCTGCATCTGCTAGTGGGTTTGTTGCTAGCAGCTTGATGGTGGGAATGGGAGAGCCAAGTCCTTCCAAAGCAGAAGATCTGTTCTTCTCACAGTAAACTCTAGTTCATCCATTCCTTTGGGGTTAATTCTTATTTATATATCCTCACAATTATTTTACAGCATTTTCTCAGTTCCCTTTTTTCTACTTTTCCACCTAGTATGATCAAATGAGATATTTAATCACCTACTGAGTTGCTACAGCTGATAGAGAATTCTCCAAGTAATATCCCTTTTAAAATAACCACACAAATAATGATAGAAAATCCTTCTGGGAACTGAAATAGGCATTCAGATCCTCTCCTTTCAAAAAGGATTCCAAGCAGTGGCCTGTGAGAGTGATAGGCTTCCTATAGTTTGCCTTTCAAATGAGGCCTGGAGCAAGATGGCCAGGCTGGCCTCATGCTCCAGACAGCAGTGGGATCAGGGAAACTGCAGATGTCACTGTGTGCACCCCGATTTGCAGTATTAGGGGTCCAGCATAACCCTCTGTGTGAGCTACTGGAGGGAGTTATGCTGGGGTCTGACCACAGGATGTGCAGTGCTGAGGGTGGGTGCTTTTATCCCTCAATGGATTTCATTTGAACAATTACACCCTTCTTATGTCTTCATATAATAACTTTTTTTATTTGTTTGTCTTTTTCCCCCATTTTTGGGGTTACTGCTTATGCCGTTTGGACTTTTAAATAGTTATTATTCCTGGTCTCAAGATTACATTTTCATTAACTTTCCTTAAGCTGTGCACAAGCAATCTTTTGTGTCATCTGAGAAGAGCACATTGTTTTTTTTTTGCTCACTCCCATACCATTTTGTATGTTTTTCCAAGTGTGGCATTTCATTGCTCTTTTGAAGCTGAGTCAATCAGTTGTGCTCCTGTGCAACACAAGTGATTCTTTTCATTTTAGGGTGCACATGTTAAGGGCCAGTCCAGAACGCATGAAGCACCCTCTTGTAAGCAGAACACTTCTTCAGCCCCTGGAGCCTCACATGGGGGACACTGCTTCCAGCCATGATCAGCATGTGGTCTGTGCAAGGAAGGACAGACACTTGTGTATCTTACGTTTCACAATAAAAATTAGTAACTTCCAGACACTTGAGAAGCTTTGCTTGCAGTAATACTGTGTTTATTATTTCTTTTTGCTGGGAAGTTTCCTTTCAATGTATGTTGGATATAACAATGTTTTTCATCTAACCTAAGTCGAGGGTTGGCAGAATTGTGGCCTTTGAGCCAAATCCAGCTATTTTGCAAATAAAGTTTTATTGGCACATAGATGACATTGTTAATTTCTGCACTGATTGCAACTGGTTTCACACTATAGTTGCTTGTAAGTCAGATTTGCTCCTGGGTCCTATGTGAAAAGTGCCAATTTCTGACCTAGAACACATAATTTCTTAACTAAAATATGTAGTCATTAAGCAATTTCAGAATAATTATTATTTTAACTTAAAATTTGTGAGGACAAGTCCATCTATCAGATACAGTGGTTTAAAATCATTAAAATGTAGATGTTGTTAGGCTGTCTAGTACCACTTAAATTTTTAAAACTTATTAAGTGTAGGGAAGTGCAAAATAAAAAGTCTAAATGAGATCACTGAAATTTTATGTAAGTCTAACTATGAGGTGCATTTTCGGAGAGCTTGGTGACATTTAAGACGGTAACCTTTCTGAGGGTACAGTTCACTTGTCTTGTGAAGCCTTCCTTATAAATTGCCCCAAAGTGACATGGCTGTGACCTGAAGTGAAGATTGGATTTGCTTAAATGAAATCCAGCCAAGCTTAGATGGCTCAGCTTCACGTGCTGTTGCTCACACACACCTTTGCTTTTGCTGCTGTGAAGATTTATTTCAGTGTTTTTCTGAAGGTTTACATTTTTATTCTCGCTCAGAGTGTATGTGAACTGATGCTCAGTGCCTTGTGTACTTTTGGCTGCCTGTTTGCTTTTAAACGTAACGGTGACATCTCCTGTCTCTTCTGGAGCTCTTTCCATCCCAGCCTCTCCTGTCACCTCAAGGTTCCTCACTCAGTCTGGATGCCTGAGTTTTGTGTGTTACCTCATTCTCCTCTCCTGTCTTCATTGAGGGCCCGAGGAAGAATGCTGGGCTCAGAATAAGGAAGCCTACATCTTTATTTGGCAGGGGTTGTCTTTCTTTTCTCTCTACAGTTGGTAAATGTGAGCCACAGGGGGATGCTGTTCAATGCTGCAAAATCTAATTACGGCTTGATTTATTTACACTCTGGCCAAGAGCAAGTTCACTACCATGAAAGCACACCCTGCCATGTGACCTGGGGATGGGTGGCTTGGGATGCTCTGTTTCCCCCAGTGGACTCACAGCCTGTCCCCCCCCCTCCTCCCTAGAGCACTGAGTGGATGATCTTGTAGCCCCTTCAGGAAGTTCCTCCTCTGGGCAGCTCGGGGCCAGTTCCCAGCAGTCCTTGGGAGGGGCCAGATTCACTGTGCACACTCAGCTGAGTGCGGGGGTTTGCAACAAGGCCACTCCTCTGTTATAGCCCGGACTTTGCAAATTAAGACTTCTTTATTAAGGTATTTGACTTCTAATTATTTTTATTTTAAATGTTTTTTTAAATTTTTATTTCTTATACAGCTATGACTCAATCCTAAAGATTGATTTTCTAAGATAAACTTCTAAGTCATTGTTTGCCAGTTTCTCAGCTCCCTTCTTCTCAGTCTGTTTCTTAAGACCAGCTAATCCTGGAAGCTTAGAGGGAGTCCTGTGGTTTCTTGCTTCTAAGGAATTTCTCTGGGGCTCACTACCAATGTGTGCTTCATGCTGCTCCTACTAGGTGATGGCCTGAGAAGCTTAGTGATCTTTCTGTAGGTTTCCCACATGGTAAAGTTGTGGCAGTAGAGTCTGCCTTGTGGAACAAGATGGTTATTGTCTTCCAGCATGGGGCAGGCATGTTTAGAAGTAGCCCAGAAAGCCCAGCTGTTCCTGGGCCACTAGTGGGTAGAAGAACCAATCTGAGTATATATTGCTTTCTTTCTTGTAATCTGCAGGGGCCACACCAGCCCGCGCTGCTATGGGTGGTCTTGCATAGTGGCCCTGGGAACAGTTGGCCCCAGGGAGAAGGTATTTTGTCATGGGCATGTTTTAGAATTGTGTTTATGTGAGCTTTTCTTGATTTTTAAATTCTCTACAGGCATAACATCCCCTTAGTAAAAGTTTCAGGGATCTGGTCTCACCTTCCTTTCCTCTTTTGAAACTATGAAGTAGCTTCTTTGATGACCGTTCTTAAAAAGAAACTTAGTGAAGTTAATTTAATGTAAATTCATCAACACCAGTAATACAATCAACTCCAGGTTGTTTTTAAAATCTCCTTTGACTCAAGTTGCCCAACTTTGAGTGATACTGAAATCAAGAAGAAAAAAGAATATATAATATTCTCTTTATAATATATTGTATTTGTATGAAATATGTATTAGTTTCCTCCATTAGACAGTTTTTTATACACACAAGACAAAAGAAACATTGGCCAAACAAAAACTGAAGAGACAAAAATATTAGTTTGGAAATACAAAAGGAAGATGTTTTGAAGGAATATTTACAACAGTCACCTTATGTCATACATAGGAATAGGAAATATTCTCGGGTCCTTATAGAATAATTCAATATAACAAGGAAGTGTATCACTGAATTATATGAACCATAACTCATAGGTGCATATGCATTTGAGTTACCACTTTTTTCTTTGTGTAGTATATATAAATTAAGATGTCTTTAAGTTTCAGTGGAATTTAAAATAATTTATTCACATGATCAGACAAAACTTTTTAAAAAGCTTTTTAAAAAACTTTTTAATAAGTACTGTATCCACTACTCTTTGGTGTAATAAGTTTCTTTTGTAGGAAAATTCACAAGTCTTATGTGTATACTCTGAGATGCTTGACAAATATATACACTCAGATAACTTCTTCTAAAGATAGAGAAGGTTGTCATCATCCCAGAAAATTTTTACTTCCCCTTCCTACTTGGTTCGCTCTTTTCTAGCTCTGGGAACAATCACTGTTGCACATTCTATCATAAATCGGTTGCCTGTCTTTAAATATATGTGAGTGAAATTGAACCAGGACTCTCTACTCCGGTGTGTTTCATTCGATGGAATGTCTATGAGGCACTTTCCCTGTCCTTTATTGTTGATAATATCCTATCATATGTATATACCACGGTTTGTTTGTCTCTCCTTCTCTTAGTGGACATTTGGATTATTTCCAGTTGTACATTTTGCATGAAGTTGCCATGAATGTTACTGAAAAAGTCTTTTTGTGTACATGTTTTCTTACATCTTCAGTAATATTCACGAGTGGAATTGTTGGGTCAGATGGCAGGTATTTTGTAGAAATTGGCAAGCTTTTCCCATTAGCAGTACTAATAGATCTAGTTGGTCCACATCCTTGTCGACGTGTTGAATTATCTTTTTAAACTTTAGCCATTTGAGTGTCTATGAAATACTGTACTATAGTTTTTATTTGTATTTCCTTGACATTTAATGCTCCAGATACTTTTCATGTGCCTATAGATCGTCTCTATTTCCTTTTCTGTGAAATGCATGTTGAAGTCTTTTGCTCTTTGTTTTTGTTTTGTTTCATAAGTCAGTTTGTTTCATAAGTTACTTATTTGTAGGAGTCTTTATTTTTTCTGGCTAAATATTTTTTCAGGTATTGTGTATGTACTGAATTTATTTTCTCTCAGAATCTTGCCTTTCCACTTATAAAAGTATCATTTGATGAGTAGGCATTTAAACCTTTTTAAAAGACCAACTTATCACTTTTACAATTGGTATTTTACACTGAAAAACTTTTATCTTCTTTTAGGTTGTAAAAAATATTCTCCTATTTTATTCTACATACTGTGTGGTTTTTAACTTTACAAAGTATGTGGTCTTTCTCAGGTTGTTATTTTTGGTGTAAGTTAGGGGCCTGAATGTATTTTTTGCCCCCACCCAGTAGATAATCTACTTGTTTCAGTGTTGTTGAAAATACTTTTTGTTTTCTGTTCAGTTGTGTGTGTATATATATAATTTTTTGAAAACCAGTTCATCTTTGGATCTCTTTCTAGATTCACATCTCACACTTCTTGGGGGGGTCTGTTTATTCTTACAGCACAATACTGTGATAGTTCCTTTGCAGAAGCACTTAGCTGTCTTTCTCTGAGCAGTGTACTTCCTCATCACCGTGAGTGCAGGTGACCCCCCATCTCCTCTTTTGCACAGTAGCTCACGACTCCCCCAAAAGCACGTCACTAATGCATGATTCTGACATTGCGTTTTACAGTAGAATGTTTTAGTGCAGTTGGATGGCGTCAGCTTGTTCAGGTAAGAAATATTTGGTGCAGTACATTCCATTTCACTGCAATTTAGGTCAGAGAATTATGCTGAAAAGAAATATGTACAAAAGCATGAATGAGACTGTGGAACTGCACTTAACTAGTAAATCAAAACAGAGGATAGCTGAACTGAAACTTCAGTTAATTTCGCAGCCCCAAGACCATGCAGTATTTTAAGTGACAATGCCTCTGTTGCTTTTTCTTGAATGTCAATGGAATTGTTTCCTTTTAGAATACATCCTTGCAAAAATATATAGTATGCAGTAGATTTTGGGAGAACAGAAATTGCTTTGCAAAAAGAACAAGGACATAAAAGGAATTCTGTATAAGTTCCATTGCTGAAAATGAGGGCATTTTAAGAAGAGGACGGTTATGAATCAAAGCCCGGTCTCGCTTATCTCACCTCTCTACCTCCTCAGCCTGCCCCCAACTGGGGTGTGAGGAGGAAGGCCCTCTGTCCACCTTCTACTCTGGATCTGTCAACTAGCGGATGTCAGGGATGAGAGCTGCAGTATTTGTTTTTATCAACCAGACCACCATCACTGGTGATGGAGCAGTAAGGCCTGTAAGATTTTCTACCTCCTTTCCCCAGAGAAGCCGAGATCTACTTTGTGGATAAGCTTTGCCCCTGTAGACAAAATAAATTAAGCTATAGATTGGATCTTGAATTTTCACTAACAGTACATGTATTTAGTTAGTCTTCATCTTGGTGCTGTTGTAAAATAGTGGAAACCTGGAGGAGGAACAAAGATGGCGGATAGATAACAGCTGGCTACAGAAGCTCCCTGAGATAGTTAACTTAGAATTCAACATAATACAGAGTGGGGAGCCCCAAGAGAGGGAGATGAATTCTCTTGTCCCAAGAAGAAATTAAGGCAATGTGCTGAGCCATCAGAGGTCCCGCCAATTTGACTCACTGGAGACGCAGTTAAAGTTAAAAAAAAAAAGCAAACATTGAGTTCAGGGGTCGGCGAGCAAAATCGAGGGCTGGGTTGGCAGGGTGCCTACATTGTCCTGTGGTGACTGATGGGAGTGGAGCCATTCCATAAATAGGGGGCCTCCGGTGACTGACATTCTGGGACTGGGCAGGACTGGCAAGTACAAGAGGCAGCAGTGACTTCAGTCAGTTGTTCCCTTCCCGAATGGGATTGGTGGAGAGAGCTAGGCCTGGGTCATGTGACCCAGCTGAGACCCAATAGGTTATCTGAAGTCAAGTCCCTGCAGCGGTAGCGCACACTAACCACACTGGCCCAGTGGGGCCTCAGAGGTTTGGCTGGTCTGGAGGGGAGGTGGCGCAAAGTAATACAGTACTGCAGGCCACAGCAGCTTGACTGATCTGGAGGGCAGGGGCCAGCATACACTGTCCCTGTCTGCAACTCACTAGCACGCTGCAGTGTGACAGGTCATCCAGCCAGCATGCTTGAGAAGAATTGTAACCAACAAAGAAAGAAACTGGGGCCTCCTGGTAGAAGCAAAAAAGATGGGAAGAGGAAGCAACAACAAAAAGTCCCCAGGTCCCAGCCCTGAGAACATAGACCCAGGACAGGTAAATACGAAGGAGAATGAGAACAGCAAACATGTAATATCAGACACAGCACCAGCGGGACCTCATAGATGAGTTCAAAAGTGAAATATTTAGGCAAATAAAGCAAGATATAAGAAGATTAATAAAAGAGATACCAAGCACCTCTCAAGCAGACACAGACGGAAGAAGGGAGGAACTCAAAGGAGAGAACCATTTGGTGAAGAATATTAAAAAATATAGAATACATGAAACAGATTCAAAGAGATCACCAGGAAATTAAAAACTCTATGGAAAGGTGGCAAATCAGCTTGAAAAAAACTAAGGATAGATTATCCATACTGGAGGACAGTTTTGCAATGTGGGATTATGAAGGGGAAATCTTTATTAAATAACAAGGAAACAAGCAGTAACAATACAAAGGCTATAAGATGACAAAAGGATCTATAACTTGAGAATAAAGAATGTAAATGAAGAAGCTGGGATACAAACAAAGGAACTACAAAGGTTATTCACAGAAATAATTAAGGAAAACTTCCCAAACGTAGGAAAAGAAAATGATACTCTGATATGTGAGGCATACAGAACTCCAGCCACCTACAACCAAAACAGAGCTACACCCAGGCATATAATAATCAAGATCCCAGGAATTCAGTATAAGAACATTAAAAGCTGTCGGAGACAAGAAACAACCTACAGAGGAAGACCCATCAGAATAACGGCAGACTTCTTAACACAAACCATCAAGTCAAGAAGAGCCTGGAGCAAAATATTCCAAGCCCTGAAAGAAAATAACCTCCATCCCAGATTGATACACCCTGCTAAACTGTCCCTACAAATTAATGGAGAAACAAGATGCTTCCAAGACAAAGAAGAACTTGGGAAATTTGCAACCACCAATCCAACTCTACAAAGAATACTGCAGGGCATTCTAGAGAGAGAGAAAAGTACTAGGACTCCAGGAACAATGGCAGAGAGGCCTCAGTGAATGGAGCAGAAAACAGAATGAAGAAGATAAGCAGATAACTAAAGGCAAAAAAGAGCATAACAAAAATGAGGCAGAGAAAATTTTATTCAAAACTGATAATGATTGATAGTAGCAAGTCTGAGAGTATAGGCAACTACACTGAAAATGAATATTAAGACTGTACGATACATATTCTGGTTTAATAACTGCCAGCTTTTGAAGTTTTATGCTATATACAAAGTTGTGTTTTTATTCATACTGTTATATTCTGACATAATTATACTGTTTGATGATATAGCCAGTTCTATTGGAGATAGCAAGAGACAACACAGGAACCATGGTAGAACTCTTTGTACAATAGTCTTATATGTTTATTTCATGTGTTTATAGGACTATGTTTTGTTTTGCCTTGCTTTGTTTTATTTCTCCCTCTAATATAGAAAGGATAGAAATACACGTTAAGACTCATGCATGTGTAGAATCTATAAACAGTTTATGAGAACTGATCTTATGACACATGATGAAATGAACAGATATTTTGAAGAAAAAGAGACACTAAAATACCCAGTGCTGATCCTGGAGTGTCATAATGTGAAACCTAGCAATAGTACTATTCTTCAGAGTGATATTAGCCTGCTTGGGTTTATTCAATGTCAACATAATTGAAGATATGGATAACTGCATGAATGTTTAAGTGTATAGGATTGATAACCATATTTCTAAGTTTTTGTTGGGTAGTTGAACAGAACTGGTTGCAATCTCATTGTTTGAATCCCCACTTTATAAGCTCCACTTTAGTATCTTGAATAACTATTTGTAAGAAGACAATCTGTAATCATCAATTAGTGATTTCTTACTGTTTATTTTTTTTTCTTTGAAATTATGCATTATTTCTACCTGTTTTCTGGTTTTTTTTGTTTTTTTTTTTTTTTTAGTCTTTCTTTAAATTAAAAAAAAAAGACACTACAGTACCCAGTGCTGATCATGGAGTGTCATGATATGAAATCCAGCAATACTATTATTCTTTGTTCAGAATGGTTTTAACCTGCTTTAGTTTGTTTAATCTAAACATAAATGAAGATATGGATAACTGCATGTATGTTTAAGTGTATAGGATTGACAACCATGTTACTAAGCTTTTGTTGGACAATTGAACAGAACTGTTTGCAGCCTCGCTGCTTGAATCCCCACTTTACAAGTTCCATTTTTGTGTCTTAAACAATTATTTGTAAAATGACAATATGTAAACATCAACTAGTGATTTCTTAGTGTTTACTTTTTTCTCTGAACATATGTATCATTTCTACCTATTTTCTGTTTTGTTTAGTATTTCTTTAAATAAAATTTTAAAAAATAGTGGAAACCTCTAAGTGGTGGGGCACAGTGAGAAGTCTGAGGTCATGGGGCTGTAACCTTGGGGAGCATAATAGGACCACTCTTTTTCCTTTTCTTTTTTTTCTTTGTTTCCTGGCTGTCATACAGTGAACAGGCCTTTATTTCACATCCTCTCACCATGGTGTCTTATGTGGCAAAAGTCCAAGCAGAGAAGGCCAGTTGGTCATGGACTGAAATCCCCAAAACTGTGGGCCAAAGTAAACTCTTCCTCTTTTTGAGTTGATCATCTCAGCTCTGTGTTGCAGTGACTCACCATCATGGGACACCAGGTACCATCTTTATGAGGCTAACATTTTCTTCCTGTATATATTCAAGTTGTTCGCAAGCTTAAACAGCAGTGGAAACCCGAATGCAGAAATCATTGGGAGGAAGATAATCAGTTGGTAAACTGTGCACCACACCACTGAAGTATCAGTGGACAGTTTCTGTTACTCCCACTGTACTCCTGTAGTACTTTTCTACAATCTGTTAGATACTCTGGGCCATTTGTGTTTCTATTGCAGAACATTTCTGGGAAATTAATTTAAAAGCCTTGTATATGCTTCAGTACGAAAATCACCTATGTGGGCTTGACTCCAGCTTTGCAATAAACAACATCCATGATAGGCTCTTCCCTGGAAGGGGAGTACTGACTTGGCAGAGACCCTGAGCAGTCATTCCGAAGGAATGCAATCGAATACTTGAAATTCAAATTAGCTTGTAATCTGACTTTAAAAATAAACAAAGAAACCCAAGAAAGTCTCCTCCGAAAGCTGTGAAGTAATGTCAACTCACTTAAAGTTTCAAAGCTGATGTCATATAGCCATAAAATCTACCTTTCCCATCTGCTTGTTCCCCCTGATACTCTGCTTAGCAAAGGGGCTTAGAGAAGGTGGCCTAGATAGGGAGAACCCACATCTGCAAAACTGTCTTTCAGATGTCATCACAGACTCACAAACTGTTCCAGTAATGTTTGGAAGATCCTTTTTTAAAATTATTTTTATTGTATCTATAAAGCACATATTGTTAGTCTAAGAAAGCTCCCTAAATAAGTGGCACAGATTTTGCTCTTTAGAAACTGTTCTCAGGTTCAGATTTTCAAAGGACTTCTCTCTTCAAATAACTTTCTCATTTTATAAAGACACAATATTTTTCTTTTTAAAATCACTAAATGATAAGTGGTCTAGGAGAATAACACTACTAAATATGAAAAAGTTCTATAATTATTGGAACTACCTTTAACAAGATTGTATAATTTAAAAATTGGCTCTTTATTGAAATGAAAACATAGACTAGGATCTCTGTATATTATTGTATGAAATAGAAACAGGACAAATATAAGAAATCCAAATACAGAAAGAGTCACAATTTATTCTGCAGTTAAATTGGGTGGGATGCTGTTACACAGAGGAAAAAAGTTTTGGCTTTACAGATAATTACATAACAAATGGTGTACATGTGATAGAGCTCAATATGCTTGAAACAAATTTCTGTTAAATCCAGATTGCCCATTAATTTCTATTGTAGAGCTAAAAAAATTAGTCCCCAGAGTAAAAATAACCGTAAAACATACATATACAGAGGGAACTATTTTTCTGATATTTGAAACCCATTGAACCATTATTTACTAATGATACTGAGCAGTGATTCACAAAACTTTCAAAACTGTAGAAGTAAAAATACAGTAAGTATAAACGGGCACACTGAGGTATAATTGCTTTTCTTTACATTATTTTAAATTGAATCTTCTCTGTGGTAGTAGTAATCCCTAAAACTTCAGAAAGGTGTGAAGGTTCTAGCCCATCTTGAGTCATGCTAGTGTTTCTAACTTGATGTCCAAATAAATTATTTTCCATTTTCCCCATACTTGCTGGTTTGTTTCCAGACACTTAAATCTGGCCGTGTATTCCAGATGTTTAATAATATTTATAGGTAAAAGGAGAAGATTGTCCAAATAAGGAATGTCATACCTGAGACTTATTTAGCAATGAGAACTTGCTTTGGTGCCAGCAGAGGCTTGTTCTATTGTCTAATAATAATCAACAAATTGACCAGCAATTCCAAACTTAGCTTTCTAATAATAATCAACAAATTGACCGTCAATTCCAAACTACCCAGCCCAGTAGTTTGGGTGACAGCTGGTGATGGATGGCCATCAAAATCCTGTTTTCTGAGGCTGCCACTCTCAGAGTAGTTGACAAAGCTGAGCAGCACTGCAGAGATTGGTGAAGGTCCAGTTCAGATGACCAGAGTATGAAGCTAAAGGAATCCACCCATGAGGCTTTCAGGAGGTTACTAGTGACTTGCTGAAAGCTTGACACTAGGGCAGAAGGTGTTAACTTAATGGTAAAGCACGCACAGGCATGCCATACACAAAGCTCTGTGAATTCGACTCCCAGCACCCCTATACCGGTATTCAAAGTGTTCCTACTTAAAAGGGATTTTTTTTTTCATTAATGGGAAAAGATTACAAAGCTTTTTCAAATAATTTACATTTAGTGTTAGTGATAACAGTAGGAAACAAGACAAGTCAACCATCTCTGCTGTGCAGTTCATGTTTGAGTAGTTTTCCTAGACTTTTTCTGTGTGTATTCACAGATACATGAACCCAAATAAATTGAACAGAAGTGCAGTACTATGATACATCAATTTGTAACTCTTAACATTCAACTGTATGTGGCTTTTGTTGTTGCTAGTAACAGTCATTTTTTTAAATTGGCAAATGTTCATTCATGCTTGGTTCTCTACTGTCCAGGTGGTATTTGGACATTTGTGTTGTGATATAAACAAGTATTTACCTGTGTTTGAAATACAAGTGCATCTTATCAACTGAATGAGCCCATGCTTAATGTACAGACCTGTGTAAGTATCTGTAAAAGAAAACAGGAAGCTTTTTCTAGATAATGTGGAAATTCTTTGTTGTGTAGTTCTTAAATTTATGTGCAGTGAGACATTTAAAAGAGTTCCTTGTAATTGAGTATTTCACTGTAACAATTAAGGATTAATTGTTCAGGTAAAAGAGAGTGGCTCTAGAGGACAGGTCAGTCAAAAAGATGTTTTTCTAAAGTAATTGTGTGTAAATTATAACTATGAAATACTAAGTCCAGTTTAATGAAGATTTTTCTTGAGTTGCCTTGTGCAAAAAAAGAATGCATTTTGCGTTAGAATTTCAAAACTTTATATTAGCCCAATCATTCAGC
The DNA here is from genome assembly GCF_034190915.1 of Cavia porcellus. Classification (NCBI taxonomy): domain Eukaryota; kingdom Metazoa; phylum Chordata; class Mammalia; order Rodentia; family Caviidae; genus Cavia; species Cavia porcellus. Next base: position 72,321,423 of record NW_026947494.1, on the reverse strand, counting down.
ATTTTCAGCTTTTAGGGGAAAAATTCTTGCATGATTGCGATATAGCTCTTATTTATTCCTGCCTGCTTGCCCAGAAACCCTTCTGTGGGTTCCTCTTAGTTTGGGTCAGGTTGTACAGAGACTTTTGGGGACCATTATTTTAGCAGATATTAGGTTCATTGCCAGAGTGTGCATCTTGCCTACTTTTGTAGAATTACCAAAGTGTAAATAGGGGGATCATGATTTCTGGGGCACACAGGAGCTGGCTCAGTAGTTTCAGCACAGTGGGGAATATCTGAAGGCCAGGTAGATGTGTGTTGTGGCCTCTTTTTCCTTTTGCACCCTAGGTACAGAACATTAGATTGTTAGGAAAAGATGACAGGGGCAGAATGAGACCTGTCCAATATAAATTTTGTCTGGGAAGAGTTTTTTGAAAGTCCCATACCTAAGTATTTCTTTTTCTTTACATTGTGACTTCTTGTTTCAAGACTAGAAAAATAGCCGAGTCTTGGTTGCACAGGCATAACTGGGATGATCCTAGGGCATGTGGACCTCCAATAAAGTCATGTCAAATTTCAAGAGTACTGACTTACACTCTACTGGGCAGGTTGGAATGACAAACATCAAGAGAAGCTAAAGTACTTAAGCCTCATAATTTTATTATAGGGGAATAAAGCCGAAAAGTCACCCTTACAAAGAGGGAGACATTGCCCCTGGAGGACAATCCTTGTGAACGCTGTGGTCTGAAGTCGATCAGTCAGCCCTTACTATGCAGCCCATAAAGGTAAATAGCTTTTGGGAAGTCCGCTAGGTATCTAAGCTGTGGTATCTAAGCTCTGGTGGATACATTGTGACGTCTGAAGACAGCCCAGGGTAGCCAGGGTTCTATACCTTTACAAGGTGGCCAGCACTAGCCTTTCAGAGTAGGACTGTGGAACCTACCTGCTGAGCTAGTAGTCTCTGTCTCTATCCCTTGAGCTATCCACCCAAACTCATACTTTTTGCTCCTCCGTCCCTACGCTCATATATCCCTCTACCAGGAATATAAAAACCTGATTGAAGGAAAGAAAATGCTAGACTTTCAGAAGACACAGTGCTGGTTTCTAACCCAAGTCCCCCAGAGAACGCACATACAGTCTTCTCACACAGCATAGTAGGCTGACCTTCCAGATCCACCGTCTTTCTTGGTGGGCAGCTTCCCAGGAGTTTTCAACCTCAGTCACACAGTGCACCAGACAGATGCACAGGGACCCTCTAGGGACCTTCGTAAGCTGTGGACTCACCTCATGATGAGCAATCAGCGATACTGAGTTATCTGAAGAGGGAGGATAACCAGGCCTCTGCGTGTCACTGCGACAGCTGAAGCACTTTCCATCAGCTTGTTCAGTCTTTCCCATCCTAAGCATGTTACATCCACCTACTGAATAGCCTTTTGAGGCTTTTCAAAAAATGAAGAAGAGTTTCTGTTTGGTGTTAAGAACAGAGCAGAAAGAGCACCAACTGGCCTGTCCTTGGCCCATCAGTTACCCTAACCCAGGGATCAGAGGAGCCTTTCCTAGCCTGAGTATCTTTTCTCATCTTTGCAGGAGTGCGCACAAGAGCTGGGGAGCTGATGGATGATTTCTGCCCAGTTCCATGTGCAGGGAGTCCACACTGTGGCTTGAATTCCCACAGTGAAAAAGCTGCCCCATGTTGCCCCACATGCTTTTTGTGAGCTGAGACCCAAGGCTTGCTGTGGACCACCAGTCGGCGGAAGATCCCTCTTCCCTGTCCATTCTTAGTATGAGAATGTTGACATTGTTCCTAAAAGAAAAAAAAAAAAAAAAAAAAAAAACACAAAAAAAAACTAGTAGGATTCTGTACGGAAATTCTGAAAACACAGGCTACTTGCATTCTGGCCCTCCTTTTCCAGATTTAGACCATCAGAACACAACTTGGGGAAATCCACACAGTGCAGTCCCAGACGGTTTCTGTGCTGACTGCTTTCCTCCATTCAGGGTGGCAAGTGTAAAACACAAATGCCCTCATCCTCCATGCCAGATGGGGGCAGAGAATGTTTCTCTGGGAAGATCACTGCAATCGATTACTAGGAAGAAGGAGATTGGGAAGGGGTGAGTGAGTCAGTTGCTGGGCTTCCAAGATCTGGGCTACCTTTTGTTCTTCCTGTGTGTTCTGTTGGGTCTCCTCCCCCATCCTGCATCCTGTCCTCGAGCCCTTGCGGCACCCCCACCATGACCTTCACAGGTCCTGAAGGCCACTACCCTCAGGTCAGCCAAGGACAGGAAAACCAGCCTTATCCCTGCTTACATGCCCCTTAGTACTTGCCGTGCACTGTTTTGCTTGACCATAACTGCTAATTTGTTAATTAATTTCATGATTGTCTCCTGCATCCTAGTGCAGACTCTGTTAGGAATCAGGACACTCCCATTGTCCTCTCTACAATATTCCCAATACTCAACACACGTCCTTGTACCTAATATGTGCTCCAAACTAGTCATTAAGTGAATGAGTGACTTTTTAGCATCAAGGATGAATTGACCAATTGACCGAGGTTCAAAGATAAAAGTATTTATTCCCAGAGTGACACACTCACACACAGAGCAGAGTACCAATAAGAAAGATTACCAGTGAACTGTGGGTAGTTGGTTGGTTGCTTTCTTTCTTTCTGTACTGGGAATTGAACTCAGGACCTTGCACTTGCCGAGCAGGCCCTGTGCCACTGAGCTGTATCCCAGCCGAGACCATGACTTACTTCAAAACGAGCGTGGTGTCTGAATGTGATGGAGGGTAAGATCTAAGAAAGGACAGTTGCTTCCTTCCCTTAGAAAGTCTGTTCAATGTCTTACACAAAAGAAGCATGAAACGAATTAATCAAACAGCTTTTTAGTGCCTATTTTGAGCTAGCAGTCTGTGAAATGAAGAGAAAGGGGGAAGCTGTTAGATGTTTCCTAGATAAATGCCTAGAAGTGTTACTAGTCCGCAGGCTGGCAGCCTTCTGGGAGCTGTGCCTTAGGCCAGACCGCTGAACCCGGTTCCTCCTGGAGTTTTTACTTCCTGATAATGGCAGCCGCTCTTAGATAATCCACATGCTCTGTGCTTCACTGTAGCAAAATCAGCAGTCAGTGTCTTTGGCAGGCTAGTCTCTATCTTGTTTTGTTCAAGAGTTGGTGTCCTTGTTAGCATCTCTGCAGTTTTTCACTCTTGAGTGCATAAATCATCAGTTTCTGTGCTTTCTTTTGAAGTTCACTGCTGCCTTTTTAAAACCCCAGTAGTATATAATACACAAGATGGAAGGATGTGACATGTCCCTTGGTCATTAGTCATTAGGTCATTACCCATGGTCACTGAAGGAATATTTGGGCAAACCATGATGCCAATGCAGCATGTAAACTTCTTTAACAGTTTCATCTAAATATCAGAAGAGTAAAAATTACAGAAATGAACGGTTGGAACTTGACTGGTCTGATTCATAGACATAGCATCTAGGAATTATAGAAGCTAAATTTAATAGATTAGCAGATTTGTTTCATATCGGCCTATGACTGTTAATTTTTTAGAACTAGAAGAAACAACTTTAAAGTAAAGCAAATATACAGGAAATTAAGGAAAAACAAATATACAGGAAATGCCAGGTAAAAGTTGCATTTGATTGGCTGACTTTTGTCCCTTTTTTACATAAATTTGTTAAGTTAAATTAAATGTTTCCTCATTATAAACACCCCCCATTTATAGTCTGTAGAAAATACTTTTGAGATGTATATACTTTAGTCCATACTGCAAATTACTAATATAATATAATTGAATGTCTGTAATTTCTTGAAAATTTCCTCTATGATTGGTTCATATAGAATCAAGTGAAATTAGTGACGTTATATATTCAAGGAGAAGTAGGTTGCCTTCCTAAGTGAATAGGAGTTATGGTCCTGTGTGGTACATCAGGTCTACCATTAGCCTGTCATGTCTCTTACTTCTGAAGGGTCTTCTAAAAAAAACTGGGCAGTGGAGAAGACCCTTCATTGGACTACTGTGATCCTAGAAAGGACAGCAATGCGGAGTTGTAAGAAGATCACAACTTAATAATTGCTTAATTTAGAACTCACTTAGAAATCTCCCTGTGCCAACCTCTGTGTGAGTGCTCACAGCTCATTAACAGGAAACCATCTATTTGGCCCTTATTGCTGTTTCTGAGACACGGAGACATTCAGACACTTGCCCAAGGTCACAGAGCTAGGAAGTAGAAGACGGAGAGCTTAAAGCCAGTGGTTCTGACTGTGAGAAGGCAGACTTTTCATTCGTGCATCTCCGTGGCCCTCACACCATTTGGCTTCTTGAATGAGTTTTGACACTCATTTATACAGTGGGCAAGTTCCTTGTTCTTTGGCAGTGACTTCTGAGATCTCTTTCCCATCCCTTGTAGTTCTGAATTATTATTAATCATGATAGTCAAGATTATGATTTTTGACACCATGATTAGAACTTTTATACTATGGATAGAAATTTGCATGACATTTTAAACTATATTGAAGAGATACGAATCAGCCCTTATGATAAACAAGTGGAAAATTGCTAATCAGAATAAATAACGTGAGACTTGGATTTTAGAGCACTCATAATAATTCCATGGTATTGATGTGTTTCTTCTTCAGTGCTAATATGTTAAAAGTAAATAAGCCAGTAGTACCATCCTGATTTAACCACTCTTTGTTTCTCTAAATTGGGGGGGAGAGAATGTGCTTTAAAAATTACTTACAATTTAGAAGGTGATACGTTAATCCTCAGAATGACAAGAAATCAAGATGATTTTGTCTGTTGGGTTTAATTTATTAAAATTTAATTTGCTTCTGCGCTTTGCTCCAGTAGCTCTGTGCTAGCAAACTAGCTATAATTAGATTAGCAGCTTCCCAAGTGCTGCTGACAGGCTGAGCCTCAGAGAGCATGTGCTGGATTCTGCATGTGCCTTCTCCTCATTGGTGGTTGGTGCTGCTGTTCCGCCTGCTGGATAGGTTTCCACAGTAATCTTTATGCTGCATTAGAGACATAGATACAGAGGTACTGTACTGTGTTCCTGTAACAGTGAGGTGCTTCGCTGGTAACAGTAAAGAAGGAATAAGACACAGAAGAGCAGGCGTTTGTCTTTGTTGTAGAGCATCGGTGGTTAAGGACCTCCGGCTGCAGCAGGAGGTCAGTGAAGGAGTCTCGGTTCATGGTAATTACTCTAAGTCTTTATCTCTTATGAAAAGCACGGTTATGCATGAGACCAAGCTATTCATAGTGTCAGCTCTTTAATTTGATCTCTCTTTGTTGATATCCCTGTACTCCAGCATTCTATGCTGAAATGCATTCTCCCAGAGGCAGCTTGCCTGGTAAACAGCTAATCTGTTCAAGAGAGAATGTTGTTTTTACCTAGATTCAGGGGTGCATGTGCTTTGAAAGTGATTCTTATTGGTTGCCTTCTGTTTTGCAAAGCTTGATGTTTCACCGATGTGGGTGCCTTTTAGGTATGTTTTAGCACCCACTTGACTTTGATTGCATCCAGTCCAGCTTCCTGAATGATGAGTAGAGGGAGAATTTAGTGAAGCACATTTTAATTAAGGCCGGGCAGCAGTGCTCTTGCTTTGATGTCTGATCTTAGCAGAAGTAATGTGCTATTGTTTCTTCAAAGATGTGTGCAGCCTTCATTTTGTACGGTTCTCTTTGTCTTACCTTTTGTAGTTTCCATGAAGCCTTTTTAACACAGAAACGGTAAATGTATTACATTCTTCCAAATATCTACATAGGTATGTACTCAGTTGTGCCTAAATGCAAATTTTGATTCCTGGCTTTGTTTAACAGCGAAATTGCTTTGGGAGTTGTCATCGAAGGAAGGTAGTGCTCTTTCCACTTCTGTTAATGTCTGGCAACATTTTTTTTGTATGTGTTTCTGTTAATGGTTTCCTGGATAATTTTCCAAATCAAATAATAAAGAATCTTAAAACATTAGCAAATTCTGAAGGGAAGTATTTAAGGCAGTAAATCTTAGGCTCAGAAAACCCAGACAAATGCAACATCAATTTTTGCTTTTTCATTGTACCTTTTTTTATAGAGTCCTATTTTATGCCTAGAGAGCCCTTGCTTCCATTTAGGCCCCAAACTTACACATTGAATATCCTTCCCCTATCAGACCATGAGGCTAGAAACTTGTGTCCTGAGTCACCAGGCACAGGGCTGGCTGGCTGCCACCATGCGTCTAACTGTGAGGAGGAGAGTCCTGTTGGTCTCAGGAAGCCATCAGGAATTACTTTCCTACTCTTAAGAAGCCCAACGTTGCAGTTTGTGTTTTGTGAAAATAACTGCTCAGATCTAAACTGTGTCTTGCCTACAAGGTCTCAGTTTATCCTGTGGCAGAGAAAAATTCAGATTACCAACAGTGCTTAGCCACCTCCCCACATTCCCTCCCTCATCCACTGGGAATAGAGGGAGGACAATAAATCATCTAATATTAGAATTTAAGAGGAATACTAAGGAATGCTGTGAAATTTGCCATGAATTGTGGTATCATAGAAAGTTGGTAACCGTTAGTGGTAGCCATGGCTTGAAACACTTGATGGTGTTTTGGCACTGAACATGTTGGGAGGTAAATGGACGTGACCACAGTTGTCCTACTTCACATTCCATGCTGATAAAATCCACAGCTGCCTGCTCTTGCAGGCAGTGCCCTGAGTGCCCAGCTGGGCTGAGAGCATAGTTGCAGCTGGGCTGGTTTTACTTTGCTTTAAAACCTCCACAGGCCTCTCAGTGTCACCTCATCATGCTTTGCCTGTTCTATGGATATGATAAGTTGAGTGCCTGCACAATACCCTCCTTTCCTCTCTCTCTTTCTAAATCTCCTCAAGCACTATCTGTATTGCCTTGGTTTTAGAGAATACTAAAGTGGTGGACTGCCTTACAAGTCACTTGTTGTTGTTCTTTCCTTTATCCACCACCACAGCACTGGACAAACATTACCAACATTACACAGCCCACTCCTGTGAGCAGAGTGCTCACTGCTGAGTGTTGGAGAAAGAGGTGGGAAGTGAGGGCTGGGGTGTGGCTGCTGGTAGAGAGATGGCCAGTGTACGTGAGGTTCTAGCCTAGGAACCCAGCAGATAAATAAACATAGCAAAGAAAGAGTTGGAAAGTAGAGCTCAGTGATGTTCATTCTCAGGGGATGGGTCTTAAAGAATGTGTGTCTGAGGGAACTTACATATTCCTTATATTTAGGAATTTAAATATAAACGTATGTATGTATTGCGTAGTGTATTGACAGTCCTAGACCCAGTACTGTATCACATCCCAAAGGGCCTTTTAACATATCCGAAGGGACATTTTCATAACAGCAGTAAATTGTGTTGCTTATGGCCTTGCAAAGTAACCAAAATATGTACTTTTATCTTTATATACATTGCATCTTCATTTTTTTGTTTTGTTCTTACTAACTGAAGGGGATTACCCACATTTTCCTGGGACAACAAAATTAACAAATTTCTTGAATCCATTAAACTCCCTTTTTCTAGTGTCCTAGCTCATTACTGAAGAGGAAATGGCATTCCTGGACAGTTAGACATAGATTTATCAGCATGAGCATAAACATACGATAACTTCCTCATTAAAACATTTTCTGTTACGTGATATTTTCTTTTTCTCCTAATGGTTTATCATCACACCGCGGGAAGTGGTAATCAGTTCAAAAATGGAAAGTCATTTCAGGGAGGATCTGATGTATTGCAAAGCAGCAGATCTGACGAAGGTCTGAAAAATAATTATAAAAAAGCAGAGCAGTGGGCTGTATAGGCTACCCTACTGGTGATTCCAGTAGGTGTCATTGTGGCTGACCAATTGGGGATTTGCGCTCTCAGAACAGCTGAGAGTTCTGTCATCAGCCACTGATGATTAGTTCAGGGTTGACCCTCCTGCAGTTGCCTGGTTTGGAAAGACTTTGAAAGAAAACATAAGCTCCTCATTCAAGTGTGCTTATTTTTTTCTTTCATTATTTTATTTTGTAATCATGGGTACTTATGATGAGTGACACTCTGTATTATGGTTTACTGAGAGAAAAATAGAAGGCATAGTCCCTTCCTGAAAGAAGCACCTGCTGTAGAGACAACTTCATTAAAATAAGGTTGCATGGAAGACATTGGCACTTGGCTTGGTGATATCAAAGCACGGTAAGAAGTTCATTAGAAAGGGGATGTGGGAGTGCCAGGCTTCCGGAAGAGAGTTGGGACCCAGCCCAGAGCTTACTACTTTCTGCCATCTTAGATACCACATCCACTACTGTTAACACTAACTAGGAGCTGATGTGGCCTCACATCTGTTCCGTGCTTTTCAGTTTCCCATGACTTCTTACTTCTGATGTATAATAAATGTAAAGTATCACTTAATCATCCTCCTCCTATTGGCAGACTATGCACTAGACAGTTGATGAAGTATTTTTATTTTTAAAAGACTGACATCACAAGATTTGAAATTTCTTACAAAAGTAACCAGTAACTTAGAGGAATCATGTTATAGAGGAGCCACAGAATAAAGTCACTATTGTTGTACTCTAAATTATTTAGTGATCATGTCTTAGAACTGTTTGCATTGCTAGGAGTTATCCTATTGTATTCTTGGATGCCTGTAGACTGTCAAAAGTTGTTTATTTTTTGCGTGCCCTTTAAAAACAAGCTTGCAAAATCTGGACTTAGATTATAACAGTTGGATTTCACCTTACAATGATTAAGCCATCTGTTTTCTGTAAACATTTAGGAAAATAATTTCTAGAATATTTATAATATATTGAATTTGGCTATCTTTGAGAGATTGCCAAATTTGAGTGCAAGTTCACTTTAGGGATCACCTATTTTCACTAGGTCTTTCCACCAGTAAAGTGTTTATAGGAAATAAGTACAGCAAATCCACTTCTCTGGAGCCTGGATCAGGGAGCCTTCCTAATTCATTGTGCTTTACCTTAACCAGCTAGCATTCAAACTTACTTTTTCAAAATCAGTAGGAGGAGCACGTGACTCCCCCCCCCCCCCGCTGTCCCCACCCCACCCCATCCCATTTGCTGAGCTGGCTGTGTTCCCTTTTAGCTCCCCGACTTGACTCTGCTAATCCCAGGAAGCCATTCTCTTCAGTGCTCCTCCTCCCCTGTTTCTTCCTGGCCTCCACCTTTGCTGCCTAGCTCCTAAGAGTTAGGCTATGAGGGTCTCACCTTTAACAGGTGCCTCTCCATTCCCATTGGTTGATTATCCACTGCTACACCTGGATCGACTTCTTTTCTTCCTCCCCTCATGGAGCTCCTGTGCTCTCCAGCTTGGACAGGCTGCCTCAATCCTGGCTGCTCCCTCTGCCTAGCATGTGCTTCACCCAGAGCCCACGACTTGTTCATCTTTTTTCCAGTGTCTCCTCTCTGAAGTGTAAATTTTATAAAGCCACATATTTTTATCTTAACTGCCATCAGTCTGGAACAGTACTTAGTCCATAGAAAATGCTTAGTCAGTGCTTATCCAATGAATGAGTGAGTGATTTCTGGCTTAGGAATGCTGTAGTACCTCCTTGGAGTCAAGATCTCCCCACCTTGAGTGAGCCTCAGTTTCCTGCTGTGTAGATATAAAGGGTGCTAAGGCCCTGTGAAATACTAGCATTGTAAACAGTCCAAGAAAAGAGGTAACAGTGTGTGAAAGACTGTTTATGTAACTGCTCACTACTCATATTTTTCCTCTAAAAACAGATCAAAATAAACCAACAGTTAACATGAGCAAGTTGGTTGCATTCTAAATAAAAACTAACACACTGGGCTTATTAACATATCTATTTTTAAAAATATATTGGCTGATTTTTAAAGGAATTGTCACTTTCTGTATAGTATTTTTGCCAATTAAAAAAGCAAAGGTAATCAATTATTCTTTTGTTTTTCCTGATACAGAGAACACTTTAAGAAAGGAAGTCTTCCTGAGACCTCTGCCTCCCATCCATAAAATATTCATTCATTGTTCCAGGTAAGTATATTGTTTTGTTTTGATCTATTCTTTGAAGTAAATCAATTATCTCTAAAAATCTGCGTCATGAATGAAAAGTGCAATATAAAGTTTGTGGCTGGGGAACGAGAAACTGAGTTTCTTTGCCAGGTGACCATAGAATGGCAGATTGGAGAGGACAGAACCTGAATCATAGTCCAAGGACTGAGGCTGATAGAGCCCATCAGATCAGTGGACCTGCAAATGTGTGGCATGTTTTTGCCCATGCATGGCCAGCTGAAATTCATATCTGATTTCCATAAGATAATACAGGAGCCCAGAAACAGCCTTTCCAAGTCTTTTTTACAGCCCCATTTATCCGTAGAGGTGCTAAGGAAATGAATGAGCAGTGGTCGAGGAAAGATGATTTCCTCATTCAGTGGAGGGACTAAGAATTTAATGCCATTGGATGAGGTCGAAACAGTTTAGAAAAATGGGAGCCAGCTTTCTAGCTAACTCATGTCTGCTACAAGTCAAGAAATGGTAAGGAGCAGCCATCATAAGGACAGTCTCAACTATGGTGGCCACAGTCCAGATTACCACAGGCTCTGATGGACAGACAGCCTCTCCCAGCTTCCTTCCCAGCATCCATGAATAATGTTCCATTGCTTGTATAGCATGCCAGGCATTCTACAAATTATTATTACTGCCTTATGCAAGATACTGAAGTTGGATCTCATCATTCTCCAGGAACCCCAGAATCTAAACTAGGCTGCCAAGTAAAAATCAGTCTAGATCAGGTGGAAATCTAAAATCTGCCGAAAGAGAAGAATCAAAGAAATATCCATTAGTGCTCTACCCTGAAATTCATCCCTCTTATCACCATCTCACTTACCTTGTTATCCCAGATTTAAGTTTTGGTAAGAAAGGACAGGGCTCCTGTTGGCTCAAATATAACAGCAAGTGCTCAATGTCTCTGACCTCCAGCCCTGGTAGAGCTGAGGTTTTAAAGTTGCCCTGGAGCACAGGAAGATGTAATGGGTAATGCCTTCCTAAAGCACCTGTGTTCTCTACGAAGCCTGCCCACCAAGTGCGCTCATCACTGAACCTTTTCCTGGGGACACAGGTCTTTTATTGTTCAGTCTGGAAAAACTGAGCCCAGCAGCACATTATTACTTCTCCCCTCCTTCACGGCCTCACGGATGTCTGCAAATAAGGTTGCAGCCCTAGGAGATGGGAAAATACTGGGAAGCGGAGTAGGTGTGAGTGTAACCTCGGCTCTCTGCTCACAAACCACGCACATGGGCTGGGTCTACTTGTTTTAGTTCTGTGAGGCTCAGTTTCCCATATGGTGAATGAGAATTTAAAAAGGTACATCAGTGTGAGGTGTTTGGTCTGGCATTGGCCCTGGAGGCATGGGGTTCTTCCCCTTTCCCTGTGCAAGGTAGCTGGTTACCTTTACTGGCATAACTCTTGAGTTTTGTAAACATTGTTGTGGACAAAATTATTAAGCAGGATCCTGTGTAAGGAAGGTTAAAAAGGATTCAGCTGCATGACTCATGAGCATAAGGTTATCTAAGACACAGGTGTTAAATCTGAGCACCTCTAATTCTTACGTGATGTCAGGGCAACATGTACAGATGATTGGAGTTGTTTTGGTATAGGTTTTCTCATGAATGATAGGGGAACAGGTTTTTTTTGAAGTGCTGTAAAGAATGCTGCGAAAGGCGTCCACTTCCGAATGTTCTTACATTTGTTCTTTTCTGTGCTCTGGATACATTCATATTAATATCATTAACATTTTCCAGTATTCCCAATAGTGTGTTTAAAGTCATGTTGTTGTTAGAGTAAGCTGGTTCTTTAAGTGGTTCGTTGTTTAAGGAAATTATAAAGGAAAATGAAGGCATGAAATAAAATGATCTTACCTTCTTTGGATCAAACTTTTGAATTAGTCATCCTAATGCATGGAACCTGCTAAGCCTATGTATGCAAGTTATTTTTTAAGGAATAAACACCAAGTTGTATGCTTTATTTATATAGTTTCAATTTTAGGAAATAAGCTACATATTTCTCATGGTTTTTAGTCTCTTACTATCTTTCGCAAACTTAATGAAAAGATAAGATTATTTTCTCCTTTAAACACTTTTTTCAAAACTTTTCTAGGACAGTTTTTACTCTTTTATATTGTGAGTTGCTAGATGCTTGAAAAATCGCTGTGAACGAAAACAATCCTTGCACATTTTTTTGGTGTTAAGCAGTCCTAACCATAAATATGTGCGAGTTTTCCCCAAACACTTTTCCAGCTTGACGTTTCCTCCGAAATGAGTGGTTTGTCTATGACTCAGCTTCCTTTCACGCCAGCACCTCTGGCTTTTGCTTCATCCCAGATCACTCTTGCCAGGAGGATGACTCAGAGCTAAGGTCCTCCTCTGTGGTCAGGTGGGTTCCTCCTCCACATCATCTCAGCTGACCTTGAGCAGGGTCTTCTCAGGAACCAGGGAAACTCATGAGCTTGTGCAGCCTGACCAGCCAGGTCTGCTTACTATACTTTTAGCAATCATGTAGGCTTCTGTAACAATCCATAGAGGAATAGGACTCTTATCTGAAACAGAATGGTCCTATACTTAGAAAGGAAATAGATTTCCAATTTTGAGGAATCAACACGCATTAAGAAGCTAAAAGTTTGAAGATTTGTTATGAAGCTCAAAGTTATTAATTGCAATTTAAGTTGCTAGATTACCAATTAAGTCATTTGGCATATTTAAAAGTTTTGTTTTTAACAAGTGAAACACAAAGTGTGTTAATGCATACGTGTGGTTGTGGTTGATGATTCATTGCTGTTACAAGATGGAGAAGATCAGTGTCCTAGTCATTGGTTTTCTTACAAGATCAACAGGAAAGAGGTGCATTCTACATTGAGCCCATGTCCCTGGAAGGAAAGATCTGTGAGCACGGTGCTGGCAGCAGCACATGGATCCTCTGCAGTCATACTTGGCCTGAAGAGAAGGCATTAGAATCTGTATTATGTAGATGAAGGATATGGGACTGTCTTAGTCAGTTTTCTTTCACTATAACATGATCACCTGAGGTAATTAACTTACAAGAGAAAAGGTTAATTTTGGCTTAGTAGTAGAGGGTCTAGTTCATGATGGGATAGACTCAAAGCTTGAAGGCCTCTGATGAGCTGCCACATATCTATGAAGTACACCGTGTGGCAGAACGAACTGTTCAGCTCATGCTTAGGAAGCAAAAAGAGGTGGAAGATGGAGCTAGATTCCCACAGTCCCCTCAAGGGTCCTCCCTCTGACTGACAGACGTCCCTCGAGGCCCTGCCTCCTGAAGGTTCTGTCACTTCCCCATAGCACCAGCCTCGGGGCCAAGCCTTTGACACAGACAGGTTTTTAGAGAACAGTACAACTGTAGTAGGGACCAAACAGATTAAACCTCAAACCAAAAGGCAACCACGTGATTAAACATGAGTAAACCGCAGTCAGACCTTACACACTGATTTCCCTACAAACAGGTCAGAAGTACAATGGGAAAGTTGTCTCTGGAAGTTACACAGTAGAAAAGATAGAATGAAAAGGTTACGAGGAGACATGCATGCCTGTTAGGATATTCAAAACTATAAAAGTAATGAGAGAAAGGAAGAAACTAAAAAGTCAAGAAATGAGGGAAAGAGACTAGCACAAGGAAGTACAAGGAAGACAGATACTGTGTTTGTAGTTCGCCAAGAAAAAACCTAGAATTTGAAGACCTCATTTTCTTTTCAACCTAAAAGATATCTGTTAGTAAGATTTGAGGTTGCAGAAGTCTTCATGAATTCTCAGAAATTCAGAGAGACCTGATGCTCCTAGCACTGTATGGTTAGTGACCACTAGGGTGTCCTTCTCAGGCTGGTCTCTCTTTTATAACATACAGCAAAAGTATGGTAAGCAATCAGTTCTGTTACCTTTCCTTCACAAATCTGTGACCCTGGTTATCATGTGTCACCGTGAATGGCTTGAAAGCCCTCCAGGGGAGCAGGAAAGCACATTATGATGTGTCTGGGTCAGTCATGAGGAGTGGACTTTGGGCCTTGTATGTGGTCCTAGACCCTTGCTCTCTAATGCTGCTTCTCCACTGTTTCTCCAAGCATCAGGAATTAAACATCTTTACTCTGCTTTATACTCCTTTCTACCATGATATTTCTGCCCTAAAGCCATAGGCTATAGACCTAATCTCCTGAAACCAGTAGCTACACTAAACCTCTCCTTTAAATTGTGAGTGTTGGGTATTTCATCCCAGTGATAGGGAAGCTAAATAATACACTATGCTTAAAGATGCAACAGAAAACCTGAAAATATTCCTAGTCTGTGTTTTTTTCTGTTTGGAAAATTCCACCTGTTCGGCAAGGGAGATGAGTCCATGTCTTTGTGCCTAGTCGTTGGCTTGTTATTTTGTGCTTGCCTTCTGAGATTTATGAGTCACTCATCCATCATTGTCCTAGTAGTACTTATCTCTTGCTTTTGTATGAGTCCCATGGGTTTTACTCTGTGTAGGACACATTTAAAACCAAACTATGCTTCGTCTTTTGTCAAAGGCAGGTGGCATTCTCAGTGACAGTGGGGAAACCCTTCCTCCAGGAGGAAGCTGTGCCGAGTGACTTGCTTTTCACAAGGCTGCTCATTCAGGAATCATACCCTGTAGATCCTTTCTGCTAGCACAACTGCCGCTTTCCCTCCAGGCAGATTCTCTTCCTGACTTAGCCCTGTGCTAGGCACCTGCCTCTACTCTCTGTTCTTAAGCAAGTCCATTTAGTAAGTGGAAACCTGTTATTGTTACTATCCTAGTCCAAAATCTTGTTACTACTTACATTTTGATAAATTTAAATTCCAAAGTCCCCTCTCATTAGAGTTCTTCATGCTTATTCAAAGTCAGTATCCATTACCCTTTTCCTGTTCTCTGCACACCTGGTTTACCAGAGTGTATGCACTGCATCTTGCTTAGAATCTTTTTACCAGTTCCTTTCTCCTAAATTCTAGGAGTCCCTTTGAAGCCCATTTCTAAAATACACTTTCCTTTGAAGTATATAAGCATGATCCAAGAATTTTTGCCATTCATTTACTTAATTCACACAGTGAATTCCTTCACATTGTAACGTATACCGTGTGTATTAATCAGTTTTCCATCACAATAATGAAACACCTGACAGGTGCTACTTCTAAAGTAAATTTAATGCACAGTTTTGGAAATTTAAAGGCATGGTACCTGCATCAGCTCAGTTCTGGTAAGGGCAGCAGATGGTGGCACATTATGGTGAAGTTAGATTAGGAGGAGATGCCACACCTGAAATCAGAGAAGAGAGAAAACAGACAGGGTCCCATGATCACTTTCCAGAGTATACTCCAAAGACTTAAGGACCTCTCTTAAGGCCCCACCTCCTATATACCTATAATACCTGCCAGTAGCACCATGCTGATTACCAAGGATTTACACATGGATCTTTGCAAGACATTGACCATCCCAACCATAATGCATTTATAAGTAGTCTTGAAGTATTTGTTTTATAAAGCATTTTTATGCTGTATCTGAAATTATAAATTCATTTCAGAATTTTCCTTTAAAAAATATAGGCTCTCATGTGTGAGAGAGGACTAGCAAACAGCTAGCACCTTGTCACACATGCTGTGTAGTGACCTGCAGAAATGAGACTTGGCATTGCAGTCCCCAAGATATTAATCCATACAGCACAGCACTCTCCTGTAAACCGATCGGCTTCCTGCAGAAGAATACAGAAATTTGCCAACATAGGAGCCCTTCTTGAAAATAAAAGTCTTACTCAGCTACTCAGAATGGAAAGCTAAGGTTGACTCTTAAATATTTATAGTACGGTAATATCATAGTGGACATGGAGAAACAGTGGTCAGGAGGAAAGTTACAGCTGTCTTCTGGAGATAACAGAGCCACTGACAGCAAGAAGCACTTCAGGTAGAAACTCAGGCAACCCCACTCTTTGGTAAAGATCCACTGAGATCTCTTCTGTGTGCAGACTTCTGGTCCTTAAATCTCATTTTATTCAGAATTCATAGTCCATGTACTCAGAGTACCTTATGACTGGATAGGAGTCTTGGCTATGCTTTAATCGGCAAGTACAGAAAGGACACATAATCTGACATAAGTTACACCACATTTCTACCAGTAGATGACAGTCTCATAGAGGGTAGGAATTAAGTTTGAATCTTAGAATCGAGCACAGGATCTATTACAATAAGGAGAGATTAAAATGCTTGTGGTATTTCATAGGAATGATGACTGTGTTTCTCTTCTATCTGTTTGGTCGATGCCTGCTTTAGGCAGGGACAGTGGTATCTTTAGGTATGGCACAGCACCATGGGGGGCTGACAGGCAGCCCCCTGATTTCACTGCAGAAGACATCTGGTCTGCCAGAGGAGGAAGGGAGCAAATAAAATCAAAAATTAAAAAACAACTAAAAAAACAGATTGTTTGTAGTTCATTGTCCATTGAACATCCTAGGATAATTTTAAAATTATAGTTAATAATAGTGAATCAGATACAGACACTTTGCTAATGAATAGCTTGTAGCTGTTGTTGCTATAAGAAGAAAAGATTGAGCAATTATGTGTGATGGTTTTTATGACATCATGTTGTATGCTTTAAATGTATGCAACAAAATTTGTTTTAAAATAATATAAAAAGAATTGTAGAACTTGAGCTCAATCTTTAGTCAAAAGTAAGAGTAGTTTGGGCACAGTTAGCTCAATAAAAGGCTCTCCCAAGGGATGAGAATGTAGCTTAATGACAGAGCACTTGTCTACAGGGCGCAATGTTTTGGATTCAATCCAAACACTAGAAAAAGGAAAAAATAAAAATAAACTCTCCCAGTCCTATCTTTTCAACTGGATTAAAAACATGATTGGCTTACAGAATTCATTTCACATACAGTTGTGTTGTAGTGCCAGTGGGTTGTTCCCTGAGGATTCAAAGGTCGCAACATCCAGGCATATTCTATTATGAGTGATTGGCCTCATGTCCAGTGATTGCCTTTATCTTGCAATTTTGGGCAGGTACCACCTTCACAGGCCGCAGGGGGAGGAAGAATCCTGATCATGGGCCACTTCCTGAGGTCCACACCCCCGCAGGTTTCCAGCTGTCCATGCTGCTCCATCCCTCCTCCTGTTAAAAGCAGTGACTCCAGTGCCAGGTGCACCTGGGGCTACACGGATGTAGGAGCTGACAGCAGAGCAGGAACAGGAGGGAGAGGCTTTACTCTGTTCTTTTACTCTGTAGCTTTAGCTGTAGTTCAACATTTCATGCTGTATTTTTTATTAGTACGTGTTTGCAGTGCTCACAGAATGATTCTGGGTATCATAGGAATTGTACGCGTACCCAACGCATCTTAATTCCTTTTTTGTCCCCATTCCTCCCATCACTGCCTTCTCTTTCCGATGCTTGGTTCCCTTCTACTCTTATTTTTAAGAAGAAAATGATCCTTTTATTTGGGGGAAGGGCTTCTTTCTAGCCCTTCATTTAGTCAGTGAGCGGATCTCAGCTGATACATTTATAGATTTAAGACTTTTACCATTTGCTTATGAACTGACAAGTGTGTTGAACTCAGGTCTAAAAAAGCCTCACGTTAGTTTTTAGGGAGCAAAGATAAAATTCTCCGGACTGTACGTGGCATGTTTATTTATAAGGCATTTAAGGCGCTGTTCATCTTCCTCCTTCCAGATCTGGTTCTCCCTTTGTTCCTTCCACACGGTTATGTAACACGCTGCATCCTGCCTCTGTGCAGTGGTTTATTCCTGCTGCCTTCGTTGAGCACTGGCCGTTTACACACAGAAATCATTGTCCACCTCTGCGCCCATCAGCTGTGCACAGCGGCCACGTTCCTAATGGAATCCTCAGCCCTTCTAGGGAAGTCGGGGGAGTTTCAAGCTGAAGTTGATTGGCTGATTTGGATTCTTTGCAAGCATGTCTTTCATTTTTAGCAGCCTTTGGTTACTAAGCATTTGATTAAGAGATGGTAGTACAATAAGGAAAAATTATATGAATATATCACTTTAACTCGCATTAAAAGCAGGAAATTAAGGGATCAGTGAAGACATCTTATGCCAGACCTGTTGCATTTTATGGTTTCTCACTTTACCTTCATGATAATACTTGGCCTTATATGCGTTTATGGTGTATCTTAAATACAATAACTGTGTTTTGAGTATTTTGCGATTATTGGACATTGCTTCTAGTTATCTTATTTTTAAGGCTATTGAAACCAAGATTCGAAGTGCAATCTGAAGGGTTCTCATACCTGAAACTAATAATTATCTATTTATTGGCATTTGTGCTCCTCCAGAAGTAGGACCACTGTGCTTCTTAGGCTGTTCCATGGGGTTGGTACTTTGGTTGTAAATTTGTGCGGTTCTGCTGCAAAGTGCAGAATACAAGCTGCCATTTTTAGTTTCCAGGCCCCTCGCCTATGAGAGGGGATGGTGCCTCCCTGAGAGTACGTTTCAGGGTTGGTTTACTTCCCAAGGAAAACAGTGGGATGTTCCTAGTGTAACAGCTCTGCAGTGCAATGACTACAGGAATTTGCACAAGTCGAAGGTTGCAGAGATTGTATTTTGCTCAGCACTCACCATGTATCTCTCAGAGGCTGGCCACAGTCAAGAGCCTGTTTTGCGTATCATTGTCTTTAATTTCACAACAGGCAACACACGAGACACAGACTCATCTTGCCTGGTTGTAGATTTGTCCTCCATAACTGCTTTGCCCAAAACTGGTGTGATGGTTTCAGTTGGCAGAGGCTTCACAGACTTCAGAGGTAAACATGTTCTTCTATTTAGGTACAGTATTCTTTAGGCAGATGAGAATTACTGAGGGCTGCTCTGAGGAAAAGAACTCACTACTGATGCCAGGTGCAAAGATTCAGAAGTGTCCTCCAAAGACCCGTGTAGTTAAAGGCTTAGTTGCTAACGTACAGCACTATTCAGAGGTGACGGAGTCTTCAGGAGGTGTTGGGTAGTGAAAGGACATCAGGTCACTGGAGTCGCAGCTGCCCCTTCTTCATCTTTGCTTCCCAGCCACTGTGGAATGACCAGAGATCCTCAGCCACACACTCCCAAATTAGTGCACTGTCACCACAGGCCCTCAGCAGTGCGGCTCAACGCCAAGAGACTGCATCCTCTGAAACCATCAACCAAAAAGTAATCTTTCTTCCTTTAAGTTATTTATCTTAACTATTTTTCTCAGAGTGATAAAGATGACTAACACTAACCGTAGCTCTGCTTCATCTGTGTTTTTCACATAGGCCCCAAAGAGATCAGTTCTTTGCATACCCTCATCCTCATCTGGGGCCTGTGGATGGGTCACCTGAGTGTCTGGGATGCCATCACGAGTCTTGATTCCTACTGTCTGAATTGGGGCTATAGATTCAGCACTGGCTGTAGCAGTCTGCTTTCTTCATATGTTTATACATTTTACAAAGCACTTGCATTTCAGCAGCCTTGATGGATGGAGTGAGGTGTTAGCTGATAGATGCAATCACAGAAACCTGAGACAAAAGTGACTCTTGCATGGGCCATTAGTGGAAAGGCCAAACTTTTCACAGCTCCAAAACTAGATGCGCCACTGGGACCAGCTAGATCCTCAGCAGAATGAGTGAACTGAGAATCATCAGTAAATTTCAGACTTTGTTGCCTGGAGTGTTCAGGATGTCGTGACTGGCAGGGCTTGAGATTTGGGACACTCCTCCAGCCAGTTCCACCCTGCATGTGTCTTTTTTACATAGTGATCTTACATCATCTTTACGTTAGAGAAACTTGTGCTGTTAAAAAGTACTTTCAAGATCATTGAGCATCAGATTTTTATTACGTTCTATACTCTAGCCTTTAGGGGCTAGTGCCCATTTAAAAATCAGTGAAATTAATTTTTAAAAATTGGCTAAATTATCAAAGGGAAAATATTATTACAAAATTAATTTGGGGCTTTCTAAAAATAAAGCTGTTGAGTGAAGCCAACAGAGACAAACCTGCCTCCTACATAGCTCAGTCGTGAATACTTCTTTCAGGCCTTTGACTGCCTCAGAAACAGGGCCAGTAAATGTTGGTAAAAATGAAATGGAATAAATTTTATTGTGAGATATATTTTAAGCAATTCACATAATGTGACTATTATTCCTGTTCTAATATGCTAGGATTATAAATACTTCAAAGAATAATCAAAATTTTAATTTCTTTAAGTCTTGCTTTATTACACGTATATGTATGTTGAGTGAATCTTTCTCCATCACTCCCTATTGTCTACTGACAGATGGAGTCCCAGTTCCAAATGGCGTTTAAAGTCATATATCTAGTTTAGGACTCCTGCAGCAAAATGACATTTCTAGGCAGGATTTTACGTCCTTCATAGTTAAATTCTGAATTTTAAGTTCTGCATTTTTCTGTACTGTATCATCTGTTTCTCTCCATTCCTGGAGAGATCTAAGTACAAGGATTGCTTATGTTTCTTTTTATGGAATGCTATAAATACGAACAACTCAACTTAATAAGCCAAATTAGATTTCTCTCATCCCCCAAACCTTAGAAAGTTTTGTGATTCTCAGTTGATGGTGTGTAGAATTTGTGCAGAAATCACAAACTGAACACCCCCTCAGAGTTACACCTCCATTCTTCATTTGGTGGCATCTGTAGAATAAGAGGAGCTGGGTAGAGGTGAAATGATGTTTTCTCCAGAAACAGACTTCCTTTGCTCTTCATCCTGGCTTTTTTATTATCGGGCCTACAAGGTGAATCCAATGCACGTCCACTTGTAAATCTGATCCCTTGTAAATCTGTGCATTTCCACTTGATACAGCAGTTTTATGTTTGCATGGACATAAACACTACCTTTGGCAGGAGTAAGAGACTGGTACATGAATATTCCTTCAGTGGTAAGAACTCTGCAGTGAAGCTTTGAAGTTTTAGGATGACAATCAAATGGTCCAACAAAGGACCAGAGAAGCTAAAATAAAAACTTTCACAAGTGAGTGGTTTTCTTTCACGTCAAGCACGGAGCCTTAATACTGCCTGTCACATTTGCCTTTCTGTGTCCGCCACATGAATCCCTGAGTGTTGGTGTATAAGAATCAGAAACTGTTTTGTCACTTGAAGGTCATCTGTAGCTAAGCTATAATTTTTAAGGTTCTTAGAAAATTGGCGCTCTCTACCAACTGTATCATTTGCATTGGGGACCTCAATGCAGGTGTTTAATAACTTCATTTGACTGCTAATTTCCTTAGTTGTAGCACTTAAAAACCTGGCATTTTCAATTCATATTTAGTTTTTGTGGCTTTAATCTGTTTATGAGTTCCTGAGACTTAACTGCTTTTGCTTCCCACAAAAAATATAGTAGAATCTGAACTCAAAGGCATTATCTTCTACTCAGATGACTTTTCTTTTCCTTATCATTCTTTTTCCTATCTGCAGGCGTCATTTTACTGTAGGATTGTTCAATTCATTGTGTTAAATGGATTAATACCAAAATAAGGATCCAAATTATGTGACTATTTGACAAGATACTCCTTGAGGGAAAACTGTGATCATTCAATGATGTGACAAAGATTTTGAAAAGTTATAATGTGGACATATTGATGATCTTCTATGTCTTAGTCCACTACTCGCTGTTAAAGTCCACATATCTCATTTATTTTTAGATCACAAGATCTTTTAGGAGGGATCATTCCGAGGGCTGAGGGTACAGCTCAGAGGTAGAACACTTACTTAGCTTACAGGAGGCCCTGGTTCAGTGCTCAGCACTGATTAACAAGGAGGAGGAGGAGAATGGGGAAGGAGAGGGAGGCGTGGAAGAAATCATGTCCTGGAAATTAAATGCCATGAAAACTAACTTTTAATTTAAAATGTAATTTTTGCCATTATAGCATAATGTAGGAAATTTTATGCTTTATACATAAGTAATGCAGTTTCTGCCCCTCCTCATACATCAGCAAGATTCAATAGCAGAAGTCCAGTTAACTAGTTTTACTCCAGATAAAGCCTGCAGTATTTATGCACTGTTTAAAGAGTTTCTTTGATCACATCAGTGGTTTCATTTCATCATTTTAAAAGAATGAGTTATTCCTACAAGGCCTAACAGAGGACCCTGACTTTTAATATAAACAATACTGATAATACCGACGATAATATTCGTGAGAGTTAGCGTGTTGGATGGTATAACACATTCATATGCATCCACCTCAGTCTCACATAACATGTAACCGTCACATGTCTTCAGTGGAGATGGGAAGCTGTACAGAAGCTGTACAGCAGCCTGTCCCCAGGGTCTCATCCTGCACGGGGTCAGCAGTGCACTGTGGGTGTGGCTGTGCTCTCACCATTTCAAGGGCCCTTCTGCTAATCTTGCCCTTCATTTAAGGCAACAGTCTCTGTAGTGGGCTAAACATTAATGATCTACCCGAAGGTATTGTATGTCACAAGCAAGGCAGTTTTCAGGGTTATCTGTCCAGTAGGAATTCTGTTTGAATCAAAGCAGAATGAAAGAATGCGTTAGAGAAGCATGGCCTGTAAACACGGACTTCAGGTGCCCAACATCGCCTGTGTTTGTTTCCAGTGGGAGGCAGCCACGCCCTCCCCACGCACCAGGGTGCCCTCCTCATCACCTGGGCAGTCATCACAGCTCATTCATTCCTGTGCTGCACAAGAAGTCCCTGCTTGGTGGCCCCTTCTTGTCATAGCTCCTCTATAGGAGGGAGCTTGTACCTTCACACTTTGGCTCCAGATTCAGCGTTAGAATTTTATGCTGAGGTTGGCTATGATTCACAGTGTGAATTAAAGTAAATCTGTGCATGAACTTAGCACCAGCGTGCCACCATCAGGAAACATTTCCCCATTTTCCAACTAAACGGAATAGAAGAAAATATAAACTTGCCTAAAAATATTAATGTCAAATGCCTCACTCAGCATTCTTAAAAAAGTAAAACCCTACCAAAAAACATGGTCATCTGACCCTGAAAACTCAAAATGTGAAGCTCTCTTCTCCACGTGTGGGCTCTGATTTGTTGAGAATGTGCGAAATGATCTCTCCATGATAAGCAGCCTGTTACCGTGGAAACAACTTTCTAGTGTCTAAGCGCTCTGGTTAGTTCCAAAATATTAACTCTATTCTACTTTTAAAGAAATTAAAGTAGGTCTAAGATTAATGCTAGGTCTTTAATAGTTATAATCACTGAAAATACTCATCAAACTACAAGTACACAGATCTGAATAGTATTCTATGTAATATTAATACTGCATAAGCAGTGTAACCACTGGTGAGATCCTCACATCCAGTTGCTGCTGAGGCTCACTTTTCCATGTTCCACTGTCAGGGTTCTCCTTAGATTCATGTGGTTGAGCATACTTTTATTTAATCACACTCTGCTATTTATGTATTATTTTTGTCTGCAAATCCACCATCCCCATGGAGTTATGCTCTGTGTCATGCCTATTGTCCTTGCATGCAAAGAATGCGTAATTGTTCACTTTTCCCCATTGACGGTAGATTTTTAGTGCAATAGAATATGACCCAGCTAATTGCTTTGAAAATTGGATGTAACGTCTCATGAAATGTACAGAAATATTCACGTTTATATGATAATACATTTCAGGATATTAAATATTCAAAGATAAAATATTCAAAGATAATTTTTAAAATATATACTTAATACAATGTTTAAAATTAAATACTGTAGTAATCTAATTGCAAGATTTGAATTTGCCTTTGAAAAGGAGCAAAGCAAGTTGCTTATTCAGTCTGATGGTCTCTTGCTTAGTACATACATAATTCTGTTCTGATCTTTTCCTTTGTCCCCTCTGGGCAGATTTGATGTTCTTATATACAACATGAATTTGTAGACATTTATTTAATACACATATTAAGATTAATTTTTGATGGTACCCTACTACATTGTAATTTAATAATGGAGTGAAGTCGTCATCTGATAAGCCGTGATTCTAAATGGTAGAGAGCATCTCTTGGCTTCCTGTCGTACCTTTTGGTACATTGTCCTGAAACTGTAGGTCTGAGCTCATGGCTGTGAGGCAGCAGAAACTATCTTAGTTGGAATCCTGGCACAGAGACTTCATCTCTGTGCCCCAAGTGAGACCCTAAAGTAGGAATTGGAGCACTGGCCGACTTGCATTTATGTGATTTAAAAGATGCTGCAGCCCAGCATCTAAAGCTTGGGAGGAAATCTTTGAATGAACGTTACTTCTAGTTACTTTCCAAACTACTACTATTATTTTCCCTTTAATTCAGCAATGCTAACTTCACCAGAAGGAAAAAAAAAATACATGTATGTGTTTGTGTGTGTAAATTATATATATATATATATATATATCAACTATGCTGCCATAGTTTACATAGATCTCATTTGTTTCCTACATTTCATGGTAATTCTTAATACATGGCATCTGTTATGTAACACATTACATGTGATACTATATGTAGGTCAGCTTTATGAAAGTTTTGTTTATGTTTTATTGCTACATAAAAATTTTAGTAAAATTTATTTTATATTCTGTTTTCAATGATTTATAGGTAGATTTTGATTTTGAAACAAAATACAAATCAAACACAGGTTATATGGTTACATCTAATGAATGAATTCTTGAACATCTATTCCTTGGCAAACTCCACAAAGCAGTCTGATTATTCTTGTACTTGGAAGATCCATTCATTTCTAATCATGCTGTCTTAACCTCATTCAAAGGTCGTTTTCTAACTGACGCCAACAATTGTTACTCCCAAATGGCAGTGAAATCCTCAAACATCTTCCTAATCTACTCAAGTGATAATTTCATTTTAACCCAAAAATAGCCTTTGGTTTTTTTATTAAAGATGATGACCATAATGCATAATTAATTATATAAACCAAAGTGTTTATTAATTACAGCTTATGTTTATTTCTAATCTAGATGAATAGATTTCTTCCAGAGTTTTATATTTTCCATGTTTCAAGAATGAACTTCTTGTTGGTACTCTACTCTGTTGTAATTTAATCGTGGCAGATTGAAGTTACCAGCCAATGAATCACCCGTATTTCTAAAAGGCTCACTGTTTGTGTCTGTTGGTATCCGTTTTCCTGAAGCCAGAGGTTTGCGCCTGCAGCTTGGAGGCAGAGGTAACTGTCTTGCTTGGAGTCCCAGGTTGTAGACGTCATTTATTCCAAAGAAGTAATGGAAGCTGTATTATTGACCAACTTGTAGTTCTGCTATTTAAAAGTAGCTCAGAGCCCACTGGGATAGTTCAGGGGTAGAGTACTTGTCTGCAAGCATGAGGCTCTGCATTTGTTTCCCCAGCACCTCAACAAAGTAAAAAGGAGTGAAATGAGCCATGTCAGGCCCCTATGTCTAAAACATGGGAAAAGGAGATCTCTACGGTGAACACTGCTTTCAGTTACTTTCTAGACTCCACATTTAACTTTTCCTTTCATTTAGCAGTACTGGCTTCTCTACCAGCGCTTTTCAAGAATGTGTTTACATGAAAGCACAGTGAAGATGTTAGGAAACTCAGAGTGCAAATAAATGAACCCCTGCTTCAGTGCCTTTCAGGGTGAGTCATCCTACTCGGCTACAGAAAGAACAGCTCTGATTGACAGAACTGGGAAAAGATGGCCCACAATTCTGTTTGTGAACAAAAAGTTGAGAAAGTGTTAAATAGCATACCAGTTTCTTTACTGTGCAATTTGATCTTAGCGCTAGGAAATTTACCGTCGTTTATATAATTTGATCTTCATTTCTAACTTTGGCTTCGTATTATATCTAAACTAGCTGAGAATATGTTCTTGAGCGTAGCAAAGTACTCTAAACCCAGTGGCAATGTTTCCTGACTGTTGTGTTAAGATCCAGAATATCCTGTGAAGGCTGGGGTGCTGGTGGACTTTTGGGATGTGATTGGATCCTGAATTAATTGTCTGATGACATCATAGTGTAACATTTTTGGGAAGTGATGGAAACTGTAGGCAAGGCCCAGTTGAAGGGAGTGAATCATGAGGAGGTGACTTTGGGGACGAATCCGGTTCCTACCCCCTTCCTCTTGGTCTTTTTCCTTGCCTGCACCCCAACTTTCATGAAGTGAGCAGCTTTTCTCCATCACTGTCTTTTCAGTGAAGTTTCAACCTCACCAGGGACCTGAAAGCAACGGAGCCACATAACCGTGGATTGAAACCCAAAAATAAATCTTTCTTGGAACTGTTTCTCTCAAGTGTTTTGTCAAAGCCACAGAAGGCCCCCCAGCACACTATGGAAAGGAATTTACTTGGAGAAGTATTGTGTATTATCAAGCTCACTGCATAAATAACTTGATTTCCACTGAAGTGGTGACAGTGTATTGCACATGCAGCAGCTGAGTTTGATAGCTTTCCTGTCTACTTTCGTTGTCTGCTTCCATTGTCCTTTCTTTGTGCCCCTTCACCCTTAGGAGTTTCTGTGTCCTTTCTCATTTTGCGTGTTTGCAGTGGGAGCATCTCAACTTCTGAATTTTCACCTCTCCCTGCTTCCTAGCTGCTGCCTGTCTCACCTCCATACAGCCTCGCACATGCAGCTCCTGTATAGTGGCTCTGCCAACAGCCAAGTAGAGTCACTCAAACAAGGAACATTGAGCCCATAGCTTAGGTTCAAAAAGCTTAGCACAGTCAGATGCTTTAGCAAAATCTATCACCTTTATCTGTGTAGCACAATACTTCTGTGAAACCCCTTCTGAATCAAACAATTTTGCAAAGCACAACAAAATTCATTTTATTTAAGAGAAGATCCATTTCTTGGTTGAGCTTTCTAAGGCGGTGCAGAGATGCAGCCCCTTGACTCAGTATGATATGCAAAGAATGGCATGCATTTCTATAGGAAACACCCAGGCGCTTTCCCAGGCACATCAACCTTGACAGTAGACTCCTAGATAATAAGTCTTAACCCCTTCTAGGAAATGTAAACATAGGAAAATGAGCTACAATACTTTTGTGTTTCCAGAATTCCTAGAATGTATCTGGAGGTGAATGAAAATTTGAGCAAACTCTTGTCCTTTTAAGTCTGGCTGTGGAAGCACGACCTTTAGATAAATGAGATAACAGATATGATGCAATTAGTTTCCTCTATCGTCTTTCACCTCAATTTTAATTTCAAGAGGATGGTCAATGTATTTTTCAGGGTTTATTTTTTTCCTAATTTTTTCTAAATTCAACTGCCTCTTTTGACTCTAAAGCTTATACAAAGTTTAGGAACTTGGTTTTTGTTATCTTAGCAGAAATCAGAAATAATCTAATTGTAGCCTATCAAATTAGAACAGTGGATCTGAATTCCACCTAATCACTACTCTTTCTTTTACATGGGTCCAATCTGCATGAACTTCAGTGACCATAATTTATTTCAGTATAATCAGTCCCACAAAACCACAATTCAAAGTTCAGTTACCTTAGTGTGATAACTGCGATTTGCACAAAGTATAAACTTCGTAGTTGGCTTTTCATTCCACGAAGTAAGTAAACAGCAGATGCTTGATCATCACGAATGGCCAGTTATGCCACTTCTTGCAACGTTAGTGATGATGGTACTGGTCCTCTGTAATTCAGTTTACACAGGCTGGAAGAGATGCATTTGTTTTGCCTGATTGTCTTATAGTTCTAACTCACGCGAAGTTTTACAAAACTGGGTACTTCAAAGAGAAAACTGCCCAACAAACCTGGGGATGGCACAGCGTAACGAAAAGTGGTAATACTGAAAGTGAAGTTTGAATCAAGCATACATAGAAGTGGCTGATTGTGAGGGTAGAGATCTGCCTTGTTTCTTTTTTTAGTGGAGACAGTAGTTGTGCAGAAGGAGCTTGGGGAAAATGGACTTGTCAGCATAAAGGAGGAGTACGGTTATGACAGAAAGGATGAAAGTGTCCCAGAGGATGTGATGCTGTCAACAGACTTCACATTAAAGAAGTCTGCAAAAAATAGATATTCATGACATTGAAAGTGGAAGAAGGTTAAGTTGAAGCTTATGAAGAATTTGAGAGGACAGATTGCCCACAGCATAAAAACATACTCACCCCATATTTTATGTATATGGTAGATTGAGAAGCACCACTGCAAAAAGTAAAAGCCTTTTTTAAAAGTGCATTTGTTAACCATAGTACTTTAACTTATAGTGCTTATTCTGAAAATAAAACTTTTGAAGTTTTGACAAAAAATTCTTAAGTGTCACAGGAGTCATAATTTTTGCCATTAGTTCGGTACATTCTGCGTAGCTTTGTATGATTATTTTATCTGTAACATTACAAAGCAGGAACAATCAGTGATTTAAAAAAAATAGGCAAATTGTTGTGCCATTTGTATTTTACACTACTGAAAAATGTACACATACAAATTAACTGGTATTTTCAAATACTTATTGGCCTTTTAAAGGGAATTCCCTGTTGTTATCTGTAAGTACAGTAAGTGATTCTGGGTCCTCAGATGCTCAAGGTCTTCAAATAAAAGGGCATAGAATTCTGAGCATGGAGGTATGTGGCACTCTACTACTGGAGGCCGAGGCATTGATCGTAAGTTGGAGGCCAGCCTGGGCCACTTAAGGAGATCCTACTCAAAATTTTAAAAGACTGAGGACGTAGCTCATGTGAGGCCCAGGAATCAGTCTCCAGCATCAATTAAAAATCAGTATTTGCATTTCCTGCATACTTTACATTATCCTTAGAAAACTCCTAATGACAAATGCTGTGTAAGTTATTGTAGCTGTTTGGGGAGTGATGACCAGAACAAACTGTCCTCGGTCAATACAGGACCCACCAGTACCGCCCACCCTGCTGCACATGCTCTCTGCTGGCCCAGGGTCTGGCCTGCAGCTGGTTTCCACTGGGAGTGCAGAGGGCCAGTTGTAGCTAATGATGCCTTCTTTACAGAACTTATCTCGCCTAATATTTCTTACTTTCGCTTTTCAAACATTAACTGCCCAGAGGCTTGTATTTCTGTGCTAATTTTCACTGAAATATTTTTCTTTCAACCTAACAGATTATTTTTCCTTTGCTCTGTAGGCAAATAGCCAAATTGCTGTGTTATTTAAAACAAATTTTAATGACAGTCCTCATCTCTTGGGAGATGAAAAATGTAGCTCTCTTTGCTAGCTAAGGTCATAAGATAACCGAGTTGGTAGTGTACATTGTAATGTGAGTGCAAATGTTTTGATTTCAAAAAAGCCTGAAGTTATTAAAACTTGTTTTGCATCATTCAGCCTTGTAATACATACCTATAATCTAAAACCTCAAAATTGGTTGGTTTTGAAAGATGTTAGTATAATGAATAATGAAAGAGCCCCTGGATTATTTTTAATACGTCCTTTGCTATGGTCTGTGTAAGAGAAAGGAACCTCGATTACACACGGGAGGCTCTCCCCAGCCCCTAGCATGCTCACAGCAGATGCTGTATAGTTGCACTGTGCTCCAAGGGGGCCTCATTCCAACAACATGCTTGGTTACATACAGTAATTGAAAAGCCTTGTTTGGGAAATGTTTGTGCTCTTAAAGATGGTTTTAATCATGTGCAGGGAAAGCTGCTGACTTAAATACAACTCAGTAAATCTGAGAGTGGGAACTTGGAGTTTTGGCACAGCCTCTGCCAGCTTTTTATTATTATGGGGACATCCTATGCCCACGGGGCACAAACGAGTCAGATGATTTTATTGTTTCAGAGCTCGGTTCTCTTAGTATACATGAGTTTGTGTATGGTTTTTCATGTAATAGAGTATATCATAGTTCTCCATTTAACCAACCCCACCACACACACACAAAAGAGAGCCCTGTAATACTGGAGGCCAAGTGTGGGGAGCAGGACTGTGAGGGGGACCAGGCCCCAAGAAAATGGAAGTGAGAGCACAGAAGAGTCAGAGATACTGATGTCGAGCATCTTTCGCTGGACCCCAAACCTGGGTGGTGTTTGCTTTCATCTGTTGTCAGGGGCAGTTTCAGAAATAGGCAAACGGGAGCAGAGGTAAGAGCCAAACCTGCACTGGTGAGGCCTTCAGATGGTTGCAGGTGCACAGAAGGGCAGCTAGGCCGTTTCCCAGCAGGCTTTAACCTTATACCTGCCCTGAATCAACACATGGAGCCTGTTGTGTGCTTGGAGGTCAGTGTGGGGCTTGCTGTCCTGTGTCACAGAACTGTTACTGCTTCTGCCTGAAAGTCACACAGCAGCCCCCATGTGCTCCAGTGTGCTGCATATTAAGGCTCGAGCCTCTGAACCAAAGCCTGAGCCTCGTGAGGATCCAGGAACACAGCCTGTTCCCCCACGGTCCCCCTGGGCTTGGCTTCCACCCTTCTCCCCTTCTCGGCAGTGGTGATGACCCTGTCTTCCCTGGGCTGCCTTTTTGCAGTCCTAACTTTGTGTAGACCAGTGGTGAATGTATCACACAGTGGTGTCTACTTTTATCATTGAAAACTCTGAAAGTGTCACCACCATTGGCTAATCTTTTCCATCTTTCAAGAGTGCCCATCTCTTCCCCGCTTGGCTGTTACATGCTGCAGTTAAAATGCAGACGAATTTTTTCCCACCCTTCCTAAGAACTTTATTACTACCTCACCTGGGTTCTGCAAACAAGTTATTTTTAAGATCGTAGTGTCTGCCCTGCAAAAAGCATTTGACAAGCATAAGGTCAGTCTACCCAACAAACCAGTTCAAATCCATTACAGACCCTAATAAGAAGGAACTTGAATTATCTTTCTTGGGATATGGCTAATACTAAATAGTGAACTTTGGATTGAAATACTTCATCGCCTGTGTTTATATCTATTCTAGCTCCTCAGACATCGATGATTGTTGTCTGCCTGGTTCATTTTTATGTGCCCCACTAGACTAGGGATACCTCTGTGACTTACCCCTTTGCCTCTTACATCCTGTACCAGACACTCAGCCCCAGGCTTGGACCACAGTCCTCAAACAAGTCGGAGGGACAGAGGATGAGTGGAAGTTTGGCTCAGTTCCCAAGCAGCTATGGAGGAAGAGTGTAGGAAGGACGAAAGACAGAAACCTGCTGGGTGTGATAGTACAGACATGTAATCCGGCACCTGGGAAGTTGAGGCAGGGGGACTGAGATGAGGTGGAGTCCAGCATGGGGTATACAGTGAGTTCAAGGCCAGCCTAAACTCTATGGCCAGATCCCGTCTCAAAACAAACAAACAAACAAAGACTGAGATTCCATTTGACAAAGTTGACATGCAGGGATAATTTCTTACTGTGCATGGCCATAGTGAAAGTGTGTGAATAGAGCTCTCAAGGACATCAGGACTTAATTTACATACTGGTTTTAAAGAAAGGCGCGGTATCTGTTTCTCGTAGTGGCACTGAGACCTGACTGCTTATTTCTCTCCAGCGCTGTGCCCCGGTGCCCTCGCTGGAAGGAGGCGCACTTTAACGCACTGCCAGCTCACCCCAGAATCTGACATTTCAGTACCAAATAAATGCCCTGCCTTTCTCCCATACCAAAGGAGGGTTTGTGATCCATGGGGAACTCACACACCCCAGCTCAGTTACCACCACTGCCATTAATGGGAGATGACTAAGAAGTGAGGTCAGGAGTCCTGGACAGTGACAGTGTTCCCAGCAACTGAAGGGGACCCAAGGAGCCAGCAGGCACTGTGGTGCCGTCAGAAGCACAGGAAGCCATAGCATTGCTGAGCTGGCAGCCTCCTGTGGTTTTGATTCCCAGAGTAAGTAACGCCCGATGGCCTTTGCATCATTAACCTGCCTTTCTTTACCACTAACTTGTTATGGGGTGAGTAGAGCCTAGAGGGGCAGTTTATTGTGACTTATTCAATTTACTCACTTGGAGGCGATAGTAACAGGCTCCAGGATGGGGCCAAGTGGAAAACTCAGCAGATCATGCCCTCTGTGTCTCCTGTGATGGTCCTTCTCTCCCATCACCACCTACAAATCCACATGGGGGAGCAAAACGCCCTCAAAAATTGAGATAGGGGCTACCTCAAAGACCAGAAATCTGCATCCAAAGACATACTCTGCCATTTGGAGCTAGCAGGATCTCAGTGTTCTGTGTACTGTCTTTTTAGAGAAGTATTTGTTCCAAATCGTTCATTCACGAAACCTTCTAAGACAGATGCATCTATTAGATTAGACTAACTTGCCTTAAACAAGTACCAACAAATGTTATGTGTAGAAAAAGAAAAAAGAACTCTTGTTAATGCAGATAACTTACTTATGACATCATTATATAAGTTGTATAGAGCCAAAGGAAAGAAACTGGTTAAAATGATTAAAATTTAAGGTTTTTTTTAATGTTTTAGTTTTTTTATTAAAAAGGCAGAATGAAACAGTCCCATATCAAGCTGTGTCAGCATCATTTTTCATATAGATTAACATTGCTTTTATTTATTTTTAAATTTTTTCTAATTTATGGTTCAGACATCATATGTGTTAAGATCACACTTGAACTTGCAAAATGAATGTTACACTGATTTATGTGTGATGAAAATGTAATTCAAATTTAAGTAGAAATAACAGTAATCCGAGGAGTAATTTTCCTGGTAGCAGTTTTTCATATACTTACTTTATAAAATTAATAATTTATAATAGTATAAATTAACAGGGTATAATGTCATAATTTATGAATAGATGCTAAGTCAGTTTAGCATACCTGTCACCTCAAATACTGACCCTTTTGTAGTGAAAACATTTGAGATGTACAATACTACATTATTAGCTGTATTTACCACATTGTGTAATAGAACTAAAAAAAAAATCACATACTTGCTGTTGGAAATGTAGAACCCTTGCAAAAAGATTTTTTTTATTTTGAAAAATTACTTCAAAATTTGATTTCAACTATATTAGTGACCCAGTACTGTGCTTCTTTTTTTCTTTCAAATGCAGTTCATCAGGGTGTAGAAAATTAGATGGACTGCTCTTTACTAGTTTTTGAAAAAGTTTCCACAGAAAGACAATTGTTAGACATTTAAGTGCTGTTTGAACAATACTGTTACATTGTGTCCAACACTTTAAGAAGCCAGGTAGAAGAAAGGTTGAGTGCCATTACCCCTCTAATAAAGTATCTGTGTAAAGCACTATGGGAGAATAGATTCCAAATTATAATAAGCAACACATAAAACCTCAGTGTTATTTGAGAACTTTACTCATAAACATAGCATTATTTACAATTCTGTAAAACTGATTTGATTGGATATTGTTACTTGATTACAGCAATTCATAAATTGTGTTAGGAAAATAGTAGACATTTGAATAATATGAACAAATTAATCTTTATAAAAATAATTATGTTTTGTATTTGAGTAAAAGTCTGTATCTCTTCTTGCAAACCCAAAGCAACCTTGTAAATACACACATTGTTACTGCACCACCCCAACTCTCCTTACTTACAAATTTAAAAAATAATTCTGAGCTCAGAATAACTTATTACTGCACGGAACTATGTTCTTCAATCCTAATTTTTCACTTAGTTATTATTGATTTATATTTAATACAAATTTAAAATTTGTTAACTTTGGTAGATTAAAAGCAGGAATTATGAAGCAGATTAGAGGGCTCTGGGGATTTAGCTCAGTGGCACAAGTGCCTGCCTGGCAAGCTCAAGGTTGTGAGTTTGATCCCCAATACCAAAAAAAAAAGTCAGTGAAGCAGATTAGAAGTAGAAATAATTGCAGAAGGCTTGGGAACTACAGACATAAAACAATGACAGTTAATAGCTGACAGCCTGATTCTAGCGATCTAAAGGAGTAGACATCCATACATATTGTCTTTATAGTAATTAACATAATAGCCAAAAATTATCAATGAATAGAGATATAAAACTACCTTTGAGGGGAACTGGTGTAGAGGCCATTTTCCCATCCTCCTCATGGACCAGGAAGTTTGTGTTTGTAATCACATTGGAAACATTATTGGAATTCTGATGAGTTAATTCCAACTAGACCTCCAGTACAACCCATGGTAAGAATAAAGACACTAAGACATATTTACAGTTACAGGCAGCCAAAAGGTCCGGAGTTCAGTTCATGGTTCACAGAACAGAGAGTTTGACACAGAGCCTAACCCAGAATTTATTAATTCTTCAAGAAGGACATGGCTCCAGGGTGAGTGATGGTGAGAATGGCAGGAATTATGTAATATTAGCTGAGCTAGCGTGGAGACCAGAGCAGGAAGAACCAATTGAGGCAGCATTTAATGTTGAGGCAGCTGGTGCTTCAGTTCTGATGTGTGAACTTTTCTCCCTGGGAAGTCATGGCCTCTTTCTTACCTTGAGGCTGGAACAGAAATGATGGTCCTGGAGCATTTGACTCTGTCCTCTCTCTAGGCTCAACCGTTTTGGTGGGAGACACTGATGCGAGGGAACAGGGTTGTCACTTGGCTTCAAAGATTATGCATCAGTACCTCAGCTAACCCTGTTTACACTGCTTAGAGCCTATTGAAGGGAAAAGGAGATGGCTTAGCGAGCTCTGTAGATGTCAGTACATGGAGATAGGGCCAGGTTTAGCTAAGGTGGAGGTAACTGCTCTTTACTCGTGGAGAGCCTTCCAGTGGTCCTCTACAAACGGGCTCCAGGATTCCATCAAATACCAAAATCTACCTGTACTCAAATCCCTTAGTGCTGTTATATCTGTATAACCTACATGCGCTCATCTAGAGAGATCGAGAGATGACTTAAAGTATATAGGACATCTACGTTATGCTTCATGCAATGTAAGTGACATGTAAATAATGTTAATCTGTATTGTTCAGCAAATAATGAAAGCAAATGTAAATGCAATATCTAGTACAGATGCAGTA
The DNA here is from genome assembly GCF_034190915.1 of Cavia porcellus. Taxonomy (NCBI): domain Eukaryota; kingdom Metazoa; phylum Chordata; class Mammalia; order Rodentia; family Caviidae; genus Cavia; species Cavia porcellus. The sequence continues at coordinate 72,286,689 of NW_026947494.1, read as the reverse complement.
TTTTTTCAGGTTTTTCTCTGCAGTTGGGTGACTACATACATGCATCTAATTGTTAACATAAACTTTTTAAAGATTCCTTCAGAAATGCTGATTTAATCTGTTTCAATAGTTGAACGTATGAGGAGTGAGTAAAAGAAGATAAGTTTCTGTCTTCTAGAACCACAGGATGTGGTAAGGGTCACTAGGCCAAGTCCCTGAGCTTATGATGGATTCAGGACAGTATTTTATTGGCATGCTGCCCCCGTCCGGTCCTGTCTTGCCCAGGAGAATGCAGAGAATGTGTGTTCCTGTTAACCATAAGAATAATTCCTACAGTGCGTTCCCAGCATCAATCCCAATGGAAATAATATCTGGCTTTATGATTTTTAAGGGATCTTTAAGAATGTTTGTGCAAAATGAGTACCTTGGTCCATTTAAATTGCAGTAACAAAATACCATAGACTGAGTAGCTTCAGCCACAGAAGTGTATTCCTCAAGGCTCTGGCCATTGGGGATCTCTAGATCAGTAAGTATACCAGCAGATTTAGTATCTGATGAGGACTCATTTCCTGGTTCATAAATGGACATATTTTTACTGGATCCTCATGATGTAGCAGGAAAGAATTCTCCTCTCTTCAGATCCTGATAAATAAACTAATTTCACAAGAGCAGGCCTTCATGACATAACCACTTGCAGAGGCCTAACCTTTTAATGTCATTGCATTACTGACTGGGTTTCAGCCTAAGAATTTTGGCAGCACATATTCAGATGTTAGAATAAAGAAAGAAATCTCTAATGGGGAATAATTCATTAATAAAGAGGCATCTGTTTGCTGCAGTTCTTTAACAGCATTTCCTATGTTATTATACATTTCCTACATTATTAATGATTTATATGGTAACTAACTCCCAAAACAAAGAAACAACATAAATGTTAAAGATCATAAATGACTTCTTAATGTTGCATCGTGTACTTAGAAGCTTGTGGTCCATTGTAGCCCTTTGTCCCTTTATTTTAGCATTCTGTCTTCACAGCTATACTGTTAATAATGTTACCTGCACACTTAATAAGTTTGCTTTAGGTAACCTCTGGGTTTTTAACATGCACATAACTCCCTAATAACACCAAAGAGCGGTATTTACAAAGGGAGACTATACTGTCCCATCTTACTGCTAGGATATGACACAAAGTAAAATATTGTGATAGAGCCCATCTGTGACTTGTTCCTTAACTACCAGGAGGGTTTTATTAATCTGATGGGATTGCATGTAGAATCCATAGATACTGTTCTTTAGGAATCAAAGAGTTATATATCATAATTATTTATAATGGTAATGATACACGAATGAACTATGTATTTCTGCAAAGTCTCAGAATTGGCTTTAAAAACTTTCATTACATATAACAGGCAAATGTATGTATCAGCATTCCTAAGGGCATTTGTCTCAACGTTGTAGCTTTCATCAGCACAGCCAGTTTCATGTGGCTTCTTAGCTTTATGTTCTTGATAATACTCCTCTAAGTTCATCCCTTGAATGTGGGCATGAAATACAAGACTTCAGCTGGACTGAAACATTCTGAAGGATTTTCCTTTCTCATGACCTGAAGAAGTTGGGGAGGCTTTGTAGACAGATGTTAAAACCCCCTCTTCTTCATGGACAGTGCATCCCAAGCACCCTAGTGGATGCCTGAGCCTACAGATTATACTGAACACTGTGTTTGCTGTATATGTTGCTAGACAATACATACCTGTGATGTTTAATTTACAAATTTGGCATAGTATGAGATTATAGTAATAACTAATATTAAAATGAAGTAATAATGTACTGTAATAAAATACAGTAATAAATACTGTAATAAATAATGTACTGTAATAATGTACAGGAATTTCTTATATCTGGAGTGTTTCATTTGACATTTGTGGACTTCATCTGACCACAAGCATGGTATTTACTAGCACAGAAATGAGACACCAAAATCTTAGGTGAAGTTAGATGTTTTGGTAAAAGTAGACTGTAAGTCACAAATTATTCTGAATATTTTGCATGTGTGCTGATATTGCTACAAGTCTACCAGGTGAATGATGTTTTATCTGTGATAGATAAGGAGACCGAGACACAGAATTTGATTAATTGCCAGTTACATAGAGGTAAAGGTAATATTCAAACCCAGCGTGCTCAAGCCTGTGATGTGTTTTTCTGATAATGGTAGCATGAGCAGTGGCTTTTGAAATCAGGCCTCTAGAATACCCTGCTATATTCGCTGTTGGTCAGGTTGTTATTGTTGTTGTTGCTTTAGTTTTCTAATTGTATCACCATAAATTGTAGACAAATGCGCTTCACCCAAATCTGTGACCCATCTTGCTAAAATATTTTAATGATGACCTTTGTGCCCTCTCCTGTCCAGTTCCTTAAAGAGTACTCTCCTAACTCATTTCCATTTGCTTTAAAAGTACGAAAAGAAATTCCCCTTCTGTGTCTCCTAGGTCAGTATCAAACAGCAGATCACTTGTGATGTAGTGTGTCGTCTTCTTATTATTACAATAAGTGTAACCTAGCCAGCGGAAAAACATTATTCTTGATAAAAAAATTTTTTAGTAGAGACAGAATAAGATAGCAAGTATGAACTAGAGCTTGGCAGTCACAAAGGCCTGGATAGGAGTCCCACGTCAGCCATGTGGCAGCACTTTGAACTAAACCAGGTTCATTCACTTATTTAGCAGATATGTGTAAATTCTCTGTACCCAAGCCCTAGGAATGCAAACAGTGAAACAGAGGAACTACTGTTGTCCAAAGGAACTACAATACTGGTAGGAGAGACAGTACATAGATAAACACTTGGTGATCCAGTTGACTCCACCTTTCACATATCTAGGAAGTGACCAGTTCATTAACTCACCCCTGCCTTCACAGTCCAGATTCCTTATATCATCGTACTAGCCTGTTGTTAACTGGCCTCTGCTTCTTTTGAGGCCCCCCTGAAGCATATTCTCAAGAGACTGTCCTAAGAACTCCCCATATTATTAAGCCCAGCGATTTCTCAGTGGCTTCAGCGGTGGAATACCAATCTACCTGGAATTGGCCATGGTCTTTACAGTGTACTGATGGTCTTGGGCATGAGCCCTCACACCTCCTTCCCTTGAGCCATCCCCACATGAGCCTAGGCCCCTGCACTTGTCTATTTCCAGCATCTCTGTGATCCCTCCTTTTTCTCCTCCAGAACTTGGTGCAGCTATCCTTTTTTCATGAGCTATCCTTCTTTCATGAGGCCTTCCTTTGCTTGTCATACAGAACATTGCTTGAGTGTGGAAGGAACTGGGCAACTGAGCATGTAAATATGCAGATCAGATGGATTCTATGGCACCTTTAATAGTTCTGTAGTCTATTGGTGGGATAAATTAGCCTATCTTGAAGACTGCAGGAGTCATCTTCCTCTCAAACACTGAAATTTAGATGTCATAATAAACCCAGAGATAACAAATAAACATGTAGCATCTTAGAGGTGAGAAAAGACAAATAAGTTACTTTATTTGTTCCTGTCGAAAATATATTTTATTTTAGGCTTATGATTCTCAATTCTAGAGGCCAGAGGACAGAACAAATGGTAGAGTGTAAAGAATATCTTGTTAAAACTTTCTCAGACTTCTTCTCAATGGGAGGTAGGTACACAGCATTGGGGTGATTTCCACATGTCTAAGCCTAGCTGCTGCTGCTGCTTCCTTAAAACTTAAAAAAAAATGAGAAGGCAAGACAGTGTGCACCTCTTGGGCCTTCTGGACTGAAAACAGACTCTTGCTGGAGCTGTGTCTTACAGCTTTTTACCCAGCTGTGTCCAGAATTCCTGAAGCATGTGGGAGTGGAGATGGGAGAGTCAGTGGCAGGTAAATCAGTTAGAGAATCTAAGTAATGATTCTCAAGGTCTGATAGAGCAGAAAGTAAATGAGTACCCAAAAATGGCTTGGTGAGATTCAAGGTGATACTTTCATGTAGCCATTGAACACAAATACAAGAACAAAGAAGACGTGTTTCCTATGCACTCACTGTCCATAGATGATACGTGACAGAGTGTTCAAGGAACAGTCATAGAAAAGGTAAGAGGAAACTACAGAGATCTTGGCTTAGTTGTTGTATATAAGCTTTGAATCAAAAAGCTGCCAAGATAGGGTTGCTGAATTTGGGAGGATTCTTAACTCTGTTCCTCAGTTACTTCTTTGATCAATGATATTCATGGGAAGCTTCAGCAGTGGAACCAGCTTTCATTGTTCTAATTCTGGTTTTGCTTCTATCTAATAAAGGTGCAACAGCATATTATTGGGCAAATTATTGAACATCCCAACGTCTTGGGACCTCAGCTTCTTCATTTGTAAAATGACAGATAATAATAAAGACTGCCTCACAGACTCTTGTAGGAGCTGTTGTTAATATCTGTGAAGCATTTTGCAATACTTGAGGTATATAATAACACCACTGAAGTGTTGTTTCTATAATCAATATGTAATGTGTACCTACTGAATAGGTATACTAATAAATGTCATCTATCTTTAAACCAGGAGGCATTTTTGTAATTTTCTCATTTAATGTGCATTAAACTTGATGAACAAGAGACATGAGTGCTCTATTTACTTTTTTTGAGAAAGCTGAGCTATTAAATATAGTTTCATGTATGTAAAATTTATTTAAAACTGTAGGGTAGCATTTTTTAATTTAAACAAAAAGCTTCTATTTTTATAAATAATTGTGAAATCTCTTGGCTTCCAAATATTATCAGACTGTAAAGTAAGATGTCTATGTATGGAACAATGGATCCTATGTACATAAATACTATTAGCTTTAAGTTTCCAAAATGTTCATGCAGTTGACATTGTCTTTATTGATAATATTGCCATTTCCCTAAACCCAAGGAATTTAATTTAGTCTATTTTATCTTACCTTCTTTCCTTCGACCTTATTTCTTTTTTGTTTGTTTGTTTGCTTTGAAGGGAGTAAAACAGAACAATAAAACAACAAAACAAAACAGAACAATATTGGATTTCAAAAACAAGACAGAAGGCAGTCCCCCATACTTGCTTATGTTGCATTTGTTATCCTCTGAACAGATGCTTAGACTACCAGCTTCAGGCCTGCAAAGTTAATCAAGCAATACAAGCATTCAGGTGTTCTGCCTATGTGAGGGGCAAAGAAGGGTAGGGGTCTTCTTGTCTCCCAGCCCATGCCCCCTGTCTCATGAGAGGAGTAGTTTGACTTCCTGGTTCTCTCCTCAGTCCATGCGTGCGGAAGTGCAGGTTGACTTCTTAGTTCTTCTCCTGGCCCACAACTCCAACCTTATTTCATGACATCATTTTCATGCTGTTGATGAATGAGTATGTTCTGTTCCCAAAATGCCATTCCCCACTAGTCAGCAAGACAATTGACAAAGTCAAGAAGAAAGCCTCAACTGTAGTGTCCTTCAGATAGCCTTAAATGTCCGGCCATAGTAAAAAAAAAATATCGCTACTTCAGTTTGGCTAGAATTTCTTACCTTCAGTATGTGACCATTCTCATTATGTCACCCAATTTCTCACTCCTGTCCTCAGTATCTGTGGACCTTGCCCTCCCTTTAGCAAAAATCTTTGTGGGGTCTACTCAACTAATTGAGTCTGCTCAATAATTGTTAATCCACTGCCCCCAGTCCTGCTTCTTGGCAGTATAAATTCCCAGTGGTCCCTGCTGTATTCAGATCCTGCAAAGAAAGCTATTTCTGGTGTTCTAAAGACACAAAGGAGGACTATGAGACTGCACATACACTGACCATGAAAATGAGAACAAGTTGCATCCAGAGAACTCAGATTTCAACACTTTCCACCTGCAAAGAAAACTTATTTCTGGTGTTCTAAAAAAACAAAAGAGGACCTTGAAGCTCTGCACATACACTGACCATGAGAATGAGAGCAAGTTGCATCCAGGGAACTCAGATTTCTAGCTCTTTCCATAGGAGACTGATCATCTTCTTGAGGGTGAAGACCAGTTGTGAGCTCAAGGTACTTACCAGAAGATTAACTGCAGGAAGTCTGATGAGCACAGTTTAGATAGAAATCATCATCATGATGTTTACTTCCAAGCAGAAACTTCTTCCGTGGACTACATCTGAAGCAGTGGTGCTGAGAGCTGAGCTGCTTTCAGGGAGACTTCTCTCAGGAGAAGGGTTCTGCTCAGCACACTCATCTTCTTAGTTAGAAAGATGTCCTTGTGGCCTCTCAGTTGTGGATACCTCCCAGACCATGTGTGGGTTAAAAATCAAAGACTGTCTTGAAACTATTTGAAAACTGCTTCCTTCTTACAGATATAACTTCAGATGTTGGTTTTGGGCCATGTAGGGAGAACTAATCCTCTTTGCTACACTGAAACAAATAATAATAACCTGATAATAAATTTAGAAAACCACTCATCCATGTTTGTGCTTCGAGCTCTACATTCTCACTCTTAGATTCCCATTTCAGCATCACCTACAGGCGTTATTCTTATATATTACTATAAACATTTAGAATTAGTATTCCGGATTTTTCTGAACAACTGTGCCAGTAGTATCCTTCAGAAACCAAGCAGTAAAAAGACTTTAAATTCTTCTCTACCTGTGCTAACTTAGGGTGGCTGGTATAAAATCCAAAATGGAGTCACTCAAAAGTAAGTAGCATCCCTGAAGACAGTGACCAAGCATCCTTTCTCTTCCCTTCTCTTAGTTTTCTGTCACTTTTCTTTCTCTTTGGGAGTGTCTGTGTTCCTACCTTTATAACAAAATGTCTCAGAGTTCACAATTATTCATACACAGCCAAAATTCATTGCTCACAATTTTGAAGACTGAGAAGTACAAAATCAAGAGGCCAGTGGATTTGGTGTCTGTTATCAGTTGATGGTTCTCTTCTTCAGAGGGCATCTTCTTGCTGTGTGCTCACAGGCAAAAGGGCTAGGAATGTTCTCTTAAACCTCTTTGGTAAGGGCACTGGTTTCATCTGTGAGGGTGGAGCCCTCATGATCTAATCATATCCCTACTGTCCCACATCTTAGTACTCTTATGTTGGATTTAGGTTTTATTATATGAACTTGGGACATAGATGCTTAGACCATAAACCAGTGGTGGTGAGTCTGTGGCACCCACACCTCGGCAGGCTATGTCTGAAGTTATAAAAGGTTTGCCATCACTGCCACAGACCATACTTAGGGAGATTAATAACATGTAGTTACAAAAGATTGAAAGTACCAAGCAACATTTTCTCATTGCCAAATTTTGCAAAATTGCCTATTGTTTCCTAAGATTTCTATGGTACTTAGAATGTATGTAGGCCATATTGACAGCTCTCACTCTTCCCTGCACCCTGCTTCAGACATTTTCTGGATGACACCACTTCCCAGGCTGGCCTGTGGAGGGAGAGTCGGGACTGCCGTGAATGGTTTGATCCTCTGGTGCTCTGTATGCCAGTATCCTGCTGAATGCCTTATGTACCTATCTCAGTTTAAGCCCTTTGTGGCCAGGCATGGGGGTGTAGGCCTATAATCGCAGCACTCAGGAGGCTGAGGTAGGAGGATCCTTGCAAGTTTGAGACCAGCCTGGGCTACAAAGTGAGCTCAAGGCCAGTCCCTGAACCTCATAGAGAGGCCCTATCTCAAAAAGGAGAAAAAAAAAAATGTGTGTGTTCAATTTAAGTCCTTAGCGACCCAGCAAAGACCAATGTGATCCTCATACTTGACTATGGAGGAAATTCAGCCTTAGGTTTGGGTAAATAACTTCCTTTGGGGACAGCACAGCCTAGGGGTAAGCTTTCAGTCAACCTCTGAAGTAGGTCTATCAAAGTATCAGCACAGTCCTCACATCTGAGAGGTGCATCAAGGACACCTTACACAAGGATGTGTGGCTTCTAAGCAGAGTGGATCAGTGACAAACTCCAGGTGATCATTTTGTCTACAACAGCGTAGTGACCTCAACGCATAAACATTTTATTAGGTCACACACCCTGTGTATAACATAAATTTTTTTCCGAGATTGTCGTGAGAAATCTGTTTTATAGGTCACTTTTTCATCTTCCTCATCTAGCTTTTATTGTCTTAATTATCCTGTAGACTGTGGGATGGTGAAGAAAAATGGGGGTCTAGTAATAAAGAACTCTCCTGATAACCATTGTCTGTCAGAAGATATTTCAGGAAGGGCTCTTCAGTGTATACCTTGACTGTTTCAACACATGAACACCTTCCTCTGTGATTTATGTTTGTATTAGAACACCGGGGTGCACATTACTGGACTGCATTCCAGAAGTAGCTGTCCTTCCACTGCAGATACGGGTTTCAGAGCTCCAAGCACAGAACCTCCACCTGGATTGTTGGAGCTTTGATTTATTATCCAAGAGCTGTAGTATGAAGCACCTCACATTTTAAGTTCGTGTCTCTTGCAGTGATGAAATATGCAACGCAAGGAAGCAAGAATGACTAAATGGGGCAGGAGATCTAGCTCAGCAGCACAGGCGCCTGCCTGGCAAGCGTGAGGTCGTGAATTCAATCCGTTACAAAAAAAAAAAAAAAGAATGACTAAATGGCTAGGCCTAAGACCCAGGGGACAGACAACAGTCACAAAATGCCTATGCATGGAGCTGGCTAGAATCGGATTGTGCAGAGGCCCACATCCTCTCTGGCCAGACATCACTCCAGGGAGTTGGGAGTAGGTACCTTAGTGATAAACAAGCCACCATGAAAAGCACTGACTTCAGGACATTGTCTTAGCTACTTCTGTCCTTGCTCAGACCAGATACCCAAAGTTAAAGAAGGAAGGTTCATTGTAGCTCACGGTTTGTAGAAATCTCAACCCATATACGGCTGGCAACGAGACAGGGTGGCACAGCATGGTAAAAAAAAGGTAGCAAGCATTAAGCAGCAGAAAAAGAAACTTCTTTCCTGTCCCTTTCTAGTCTGTCCAGGCTGTAAGCCTATTGATTGGTACCACCCCCACCCAGTGTGGGGCACCCTTAATCCAGCATCACACACCCTAGATCCAGCCACCTCCAGAAAATCCCACCTGTGACCGCATGAGGCTTTGGGGTGACATCTGGGTACAAGCATGACAGACACTAAGAGAAACACACTTTTTTGTAGTTGTGCTGTTGTGGTCATTTAAATATAGTATTTGACTGTAATGGAGGTACAAAGATGAATAGCACAGACACAAAATGTCCCTTCAGAGCTTGTTTATATGCCAGGGCAGGGACAGATAATTAACCTAGATGATATCAGTTAGTGACGAAAATTTACAGGGAAAAGGCCCCACTGTAATAAGAGGAGAGTGGTGAGTCTGCTGCTCTGAGGAGATACCATCTGAGCTGGGGCCAGGACTGGGGAAGCGAGAAGCACATTGATCTCCTTTGTTCATATTGCAAACACACTGGCTGATCTGAAATTGTGTCACTGATATAACAGCACAAGAATTCCTTTGATGTATTCTCATGTGGGTCTGAAGTCTTGAGAGAGTTTACCAGAATAGGGAAAGCATGTGAGTGTTAGTTAATATTCACTTCCCAGACTCCAAGCGTCCATCTGAGAATATCTTTAGTGTCAAATTTGAAAAATTTAATCTGTACCTTATGCAAAATCTGTAGTTACATTTGAATTTGTTTTTTGATTTTCCCCTTGAATAGCCCAATAACATGCAAGAAGACCAAAATGAAGCAAAATTTAGATTATCTGTAACTAATTTTTATTTTGTGGAGTTGGTGAATATCTCCAACCCTCTTGCTCTATGAGACAAGGTCTTACTGACTTGCTAAATTGTCCAGACTAGAGCTGAACGTGGACTCGTCCTCCCTAGGCCCCCCGGAGTGCAGGATTACAGGTGCACGCTGCCACCACACCTGGCTTGTCTTAAATTAGTCTTCTGACCCTGTAGCACAGCTGCTCTTCTTACCTAGTGTTCTTCATCCATGTCTCACTTCTTAAAGAAAACTTCTTTTTGGAGATCTTTTCAAATAACAAACAATAACAAATAAATAATTCTTGTTTTCTAAAATTATACAGTGACATGCATTAGTGTAGATTTTTTTGTTTATTTTTCAGACTGATTGCTTAGTTCTAGATATGTGGATCGTTCTGACATTTTACTATTATTTAAGTAATTTCTCACTTTCAGTATTCTTTATTCTCTTACCAGAGAAGCGTAGAATTTTTGTTTCTTGAATATTGCACCTGCTAGATGGACCCTTGACTTTTTATCGTCATTTGTTTCATTTTTATTGGCAGGGACACACTAAGTCTTTGAGTTGCCTGGGACGGTCTCAGGCTTGCAGTCTTTGTGCCTGAGCCTTCCAGAGCAGGGGACTCACAGGTCTCTGCCACCACACCTGGCTGCTTTCCTGTTTTTTTAATTCTTCTCATTTGTTCTATTTTCTGAGAGGTTTCCTTGATTTTTCTTCAGACTGTTTTGTTGAGCTTTTTGCTTCAAGTATATATTTAATTTCCAAAGCTTATTTTTTGCTTTATTTAAAGAACATATGATTTTTATTTCAGGGCTGCAATGGCTTCACTCATTTCTCTTGACAGTTTTCCTGGGTCTTTGAAGTTCTCTTCAAATGTCCTTTGAATATCTAGTTTTCCTGCAGGTCCTCTTTCTTCTGTTTGATTATAGAGGCCTCTGGCTTTTCATGTTAGAAGCTCAGCAGCCCATTAGCACTTAAAAGGGAGTTCCTGAGAATTGATTAGGATCTCAGAATGTGAAGGTGGGAGCTGTTGAGAGTGCAGGCACTGTGTGAAATCCTGTGTGCCAACAACTTACTTTACCCAGGTTGGAACTGTGACTTCAGTGGATGAACCACCCCTAAGAAAATTTTTAAGGACAGACGTGCCTTCCTATATCTGCTCAGTTTCCTTAGAGGGACACAACTCTTCTTCGGCAAGTACTCAGAGGTCCCATTTGCTCCCATTTTTTGATCTTGTAAGAACTCAATAGAGAAGCAGCTGAAGGTTCTGCAGGCTGCCAGTGGGCTTAGCTTGGTCCTTCCGCCTCCAGTCTCTGAAAGTCCCTGGGAACCCGAGCTGCTGGTAAGACAGGGGCTTGCCTCACTTGTGGTGCTAGGCTGGGGTCTCAGGCCCAAAACTGCTGTATGCAATGCCTCACAGCCCCATGTGTTCAGTTGTGTTCCGGACCCTGCGCTCTGAACCTCTCCTGCTGTGGAACCCAGCAGATGTCCTCAGTTTCCACTGAGATCTTCCCCCAAGGTTTGTCCTGTATCCCTCAGCATCCTTAGCTCATTCACCCACTTGATAACTCTCTTACTCTTTCCGACCTTTGATTATTATATTCTCATCCTAACAGGGAGCTGTCATTTTCGAATGAAGAGAGATAAATGAAAAAAGTAAGCCACCATTTTGAAAAATAGCGTTAGTGTCTTTTTTAAAACATAAGTCTTTTGAGTCTTGAATAACATGTATTTCACATTACTCAAATGATAGCAGTCAGACTCCTTGAGGATATTCTGGGTATGATGCTATAGTCTTTAGAACCCATTGTACAGAAAACATTGGATTTACCATGGCCCTAATCTGGTAAACATTTGATACACTGATAGTATAAATTATTCAGTTAATTGTGGCTTCTGCTCTATAAATAGTAACTGTGAAGGAATCTGTCAGTTCTGCCAGATTTGTTTTTATAAGCTGTCCTGATTGTGGATTCTGAGATACTGTTTCTTGCCATGCAGATTTTCTTTAGAAGACAGAATGAAAGCAGATTTCTAAATTAATTATGAGTGTTTGTGATGGTGATTCAGTTTTGTTCTATTTATATGGAAAATTTTTTTGATTCTATAGAAATAAAGAGGCTAGGCTACATGTATAGGAAAATTATGTTTCTTTTGTATCTCTGCTATTCTACCTTATCTCCCTTGTATCTGTTACATTTCCTTTTTGGGGGTGGTCTTTGGTTCCTAAGAGATAGTGCCTGCTAATCTAATGGAGGAGAAGGGGAGTGTCAGGAGCCCCAGGGACCCCTTTTGCTCACTAGGATAAATAACTGGGATTGGCCTTTGTTCTCCTCTCTAGAGGCCACACTGGCAGAACCTTTCCTCCTGGATTCTCTGGGACCCTCAGTCAGCCCAGAGTACACTGTATTGGGGCAGATGGAGCTCTTAAAACCCCTTGGTCCTATGAATCTGTGAAATCATCAACTTCCTTGATAACCAAGTGTAGTGGACTGAACCTAAGAGAGTTCTAGGGCACCATTCTTGGGTTTCAGTGTCTAACAAAAGTATTTCAGCTCAAGCCAAATACATGTAAACAGAGATTGAGATTCCATGTCACACAACACACATATAACTTCTTTTATTGGACATGGTTGTTGTCTTTGTTTACAGTCCTTAAATCCACACCCAAATGCTGTGTGTGAAGGGAGATAGGACTTAGGAAAAGGCATCTTTAACTTGCCTGGTGCATTTTTGAGATTTGAAAGATACTCATTTCTTTTGTTACCTGAACAGTACAGTTAGCAGTTTTATGTCACTGTTAGAATAGCCTTTCACATTTAAATGAAACTTGCATAGTGTTTATCATTTTTAAAATGTCACCACTCTGTACACATCTCTAGTGACATGGTTATTTAAAAACAGAATTAACAAGATTAGAAAATGTCCAATAAGATATCGGTTACTTTGTTTTCCTAAGTAGGTTACAAAAGTACTGGAATATAGAAAGAAAAATGATTAATTCCTTTTAAGTTTGGTAAGCTAAGATGTCAGTTCTTCCCAAAATCTTTTTTTCTTTGATGAGTATTTTTGTAATGTCTTATCAGAGCAGCCAACTCTTAAATAAAGCAATTCAGTTTGGAATAAGCAGTCACTGAAACCCAGAATTGTTCTGCTTAGATCATATGATAGCGTTGAATAATTGTGACAAAACGCTTCAGAATAACAATTTAATGGAAGAAAATTTTATATGGGCTTATAGTTTCAGAGGTTCAGTCCAACACAGTGGGCTCACTCCATTGTTTCCATCCTGTGGAGGGGCAGGAGCCTGGAATAGAACTGCTCACTTAATAGTGGTCAGGAAGCAGAGAGGTAAGAAGAGAAAAAGAGGCAGGGAGAGGGACAGAGACAGGAGGTAGGGCCTGGCATGGGGACATTTTTCCAGGCAGCTTCCTCTGGGTAGTGGGTCCAGTCTCCTAACAGCCCATTCAGCCATGAACTCCTCAGGAGATTCATTGAAATTAGTTCCCCCATGATCTCTTTCACCTTCCAAACCTTGCATGTGATGCATGGAAAGGGGCATTTTTTATCCAAACTATAACAGATCACATGAATTTTTACATGAATTATTGGTGAGAAATTATTTCAAAGAACATTATTAAATTCCTTTTGTTTCTAATCTCAACTACTTACAACTTCATATCCTCTTAGACATGAGTAATTCATATTATTTTGGCTTTAGTACTTATTTAAATTACATATTTTAAGATATTTGAAATCTCTAAACAATGAAAGAAAATGACTTGTTTTCATTTATTTGTTTACTTTTTGTTTTATTTTTTAAAAGCATTTTCATTATAGAATTGTGGAGCAAGTTAGGATGGACTCCACTTTTCTGATCTAAAAGCAAAAGTTTAAGCCTTGGTGGCAAATTGGCTGATTTTTTTCTTTTGTGAGTCCCACTTCTGGTATCATGTCTAAGGACACGAACACCAGATTGTGAAATGCTTCTCCCATGTTCTCCTAAAAATGCTTTAGGTTCATATTGTACAGTAAAATCTGTAATCTTTTCTGAGTTGATTTTTGTGTGAGGTGTGAAGTACAAGGTATAAGGCCATGATCTTGGTTTTACTAATGAATATCCAGTTATTCCAACGCCATTTGTTGAGAAGCCTGTTAAATTCTGTTAACTGGCTTTTGCACTCTTAGCAAAAATAATTTAGGTCTACTCATATGGGATGGTTTTAGAGCTCTGTATTTTGAGCCATTGAACTATGTGTTACCCTTCCATGTTCCACACAGCCTTAATTACTGTAACGTTGTTGTAAGTCTTGAAATCTGTTGAGTCCTCTCATTTTATTCTTTCTTTTCAGAAGTCTTTAGTTATATTTTTCGTCATTTTGTATAAATTCGGAATAATTTTTTGTCTGTTTGCTAATAGATGATGAAAATGCTTGATGTTCACTTTTCTTTCATTTCTCTCATATTCATTAAGCCTGCTTGTCTTATCTTGCCTTATTCCTGTCTATCTTGTCTAATATGACTATATACACTGAAAATCTCAAGGATCTGCAAAACATGTGTATAATACACACACACACACACACACACACACTACATACACCTAGGACTAAATGTGAAGTTCAGCAAAGTCGAGGGATATAAGATCAACAGGAAAAACTAACTGTATTCCTTATTCCAAGAACAAGTATATATGGAAACTGACATTAAAAACACAATACCAATTATAGTGTTTCCAAAAATGACCAACTTAATGTTACAGAGAATCCTCGACATGCAAACAAGTTCCATTCTGGGAGAATTATTTTTAAGTCAGATTCTTTCATAAGTATACAAAGTGAGTCTTACATGGTACTCCTTGGAAAGTTTGCAACTCAAATGCTCCTAAGTTAGAGACTTACTATGTATGTATCTAACAAAACACGTGTAGGACTTATATACTAAAAATTGCAAAACACTGATTTAAAAAAATAAAATACAGTTATAATTATATTTAGGGACTGGAATACTTAATCTAGAAAAGATATAAATTCACTGTGTATTGATAAATGTGTGCCTTTCAGAATCCCAGAAAGATTTTTTTTTGTTTATAACAGATTTTATTTTTATGCATTTCATATTCATAAGGAAATCTAGAATTTCCATGTTTTTGCAAATGATAGATTGATAAAAGGGATAATTTTCTCACAATACCGTGTCCTTTCAGTTCTTTCAGTGAAATGTAACTTTGGTTGATACATTGCCCAGCACATCTTCAGTGGAATGCGCTGTGCGGTGTGTCTTCCCCTGCACCTTTACCTTACAAGGGAGCTGTTACTAATCTCCCCATGCAATACATAGAAAGTGGAAGCACAGAGAAAACTTCCTTGTTCAAGATCACAGAGCTACAAGATAGAGGACAAGATTCAAGCACATGAGGTCAGCCTCTGCTCTGGATTCAGTGGCGTCAGCCCTCCTCGTAACCACTAGAGGGTCTTGGTGTGCTTGGTTCCACACTAAAAGCTCTCTCAGAAAACTGCTTTTTGAACAATCACTGTGGTCCTTGTGGCACTTCACTGCCTATACTCTGCAAGGCACTCTTGAGTATTCCCATTCTACTGTAAGATTTCCCTTCTGGCTAGAAAGCAGAACTCGAAGTTTATATTAAATGTATAACCATAAAGAACTGTTTTATAGATACTGTTCCCCAAAAACATGAACTTTTTTGAGCATTTTTATTTAAAGAGCCTTTCCTATGTGTCACAGGAGGATACCTATAAAAGTATTTGTTTTTTGAAAATGAGAGAAATAAAGTTTTTGGAGTGACACATCACTTTTCTCGGATGTCAGCAGAAGTAGGTCACTTTGTGCTGTTTGTCATGATGTTTAAAAAAGCTGGCATTGAAAAATGAGAAGTTGAATATTGAATAATTCTTTATCCAAAGACGTGAGAAGGACTAGTGAAATAATTCTTTCAGCATTAGATAACAACTTTGTTATGTATATTTCTTCATTGTTTTCCTATGATACATTTCCTTTTGACCATCAACTGTTACTTGATAAAGGGAGTAATTAGTCTTCATAGATGTATTTGCTTCATTTATTGAAATGTTTTTCTGGATGTAAACACAGGAAGACTCAACTTTCTTGCATTCTAAAACACCTGCAGTGGTGCAGAATTCCTTCATAAGTGAAATGGACAAATGTCCAGCAGTCCCCATCTGTCTTGTTACACAAACATAGAAAAACCAGTACTTTCCTTCAGTCGTCAGTAAATAAAAAGAATGTCACGGAAGAATACAGTCCCTCTAAAGTAGTGGCAGGAAATGATGCGAACCACAGCGGGCGAGAGCCCTGTGGTCTCCGGTGGCATCTCAGATCCGAGCCAGTGTTCAGGTCCTGACTGAAAGATTCAAGAACTTGATGCTAACCTACTGTAGCTGGGTGAACATGCCGGACAAATTTGGTACTGTATGATCTCTAAAGTACATTAACACCGTATAGGTACGCAGGGAGCACAATGTTTTAGCACAGTTGATAGAGGAGGAACCATTTAGCACTTGGTGACAGACATTGGATGCTGCCTGTCCTCTGGACATGTGTCACTGCCTTGGCTGCCCCAGAGGTCATCCTGGTCAAAAACAGCTCCTACCTGAGGTTTCCTCGATGAGCCCATAGGTTACTGCTGGACACTCTGTACACATCCTGCATGTACGGACAGACTCTGCAAATACAGGAGATTAGTTCCATAAAGGACACAGAGGGAAGCCCTGGCGCAGATCTGCGACCACTGAACAGTAAGGGAGGAATGGCGGGCAGATTCCAAGGGTTTCTGAGACAGCCAGCACTGTGTCCCCTTCCCCTCACTTGTGTCCAACCCCTTCTGCCTTTATCGTCTTGCCTGTTTCTTCTTACTCATAATCACTTAGCGACGATGTTCTTACCTCTCCCTTAATAAATTTCATTGTGATCATTCTTTTCATACTTAATTACTTTCTATACTTTAAACTTTACTCTGTTTTTATAATCTGCTATTTGTATTTCTTTCTTCTTGCTTTGAAAGTAGAAGTCAATGCGAAAGGGCTTAAAGAGTCTAGACCTCCTTGGAAAGGAAGTTGACATTCACAGCCATGTCTTCCCACTGGTTACAGGAGTCTCCTCCAAAGTTTCCTGTAGAGACAAATAAGCTGACCCCCTTTGTGTGTGAATCTTTTCATAGCATGGGACTGTATCACAAAGCAGTTTGGGCAGCTTTAGTTACTCAGAAATTCTTATTGCATTAATCTTCAAATGGTTTCCAAAGCCTTGATACTCATCCAATGGTATTTCTGCAGTTCATTAGAAATAACAACTGCTAACCTGTGTTGTCCCTTGTGCTAAGGTGAGTCCTAGTGTTATTCCCATGGAACAGACTAGGAACCTAAATGGAGATGATTATCAAGGTCACATGGTAGTAGATGAGGGGACAGGAAGTCTTATTGCCTAACCCCAGATCCTCTTTCCCGAGACCTAACCAGCCCTTCTCTTTATGGGTACAGTCCATGTTTGCCCTTAGAATGCAGCATGAACTCTGAATTCTTCCACCCTGCGTTGTGCGTTCTGTTTCCTGGAATGGGTGTGACTGACCACCTGTGCCAAGACTAAGGAATACCGCTTTTCCATTTGCATTAATATCTGGAGGACCTGGGATAGTATCCCTTTATTAGTTTCAGTCAAATGATTGAACCCTTTCCTTAGGTACTCGGTCCTCTGAATTCTTAGCTGCATTTTCCCAGAGTCTCTTGATTTCTCATTAGTGGACTAAATTTTCAGAAGCAATGCTCTCTGTGTCCTGTAGACAATAAAATTATTCATCAGCTGGTTTGCTTTTGGCAGAAGGAGACTTCTGCAAATAGAAAGCTGCAGCTCATGCTGTTAGATTTTGTCTCTGACAGTTTGTAACCCTAACCCTAACCCGTAGTCTGCACTGGAGCATAGCTGCCGATTCATCACCACCTGCCAGCAGTCCCACGGCACCATCGCTGTCCCCATCTTTCGGCCTTGGCCGCCTGCTCCCTACCATTTGCCTACCCTGCACTCATGGAGTTGGTGTAGATGAGCCCCTGGCCCCTCTGCAGGGCTTTGCTTAGCATTCCTGCATTCAAAGAGGTCTCCCCCTGTGCCACAGGCCAGTTAGGAAAAACCTGTGATCCATTATTTTTCTCCAGTCTTCAAATTTTTGAATTATGTTTTTATTCACCTATTCTAAGTGTACTAGTATAAATTCTCTCCTACATCAAGTACATTTTTCTTTACAGTCAGTTATTTCCTAAATATGAATCATTTCTACTGTCCTAAAACAAACGCTCTCTTGACTGCTTACCAGCCTTCAATAATTCCTTCAGTAGCTTTACCAAACTTTTCTTACGGGAGTCAGTAATTTCCACATTAGTAAATCGTTATTTTACTTTACCATTCATTATCAATGGTTATTATGCATATTTTTATTTATGTATTTGTTTATTGTCATATATGTGAGGTTCATACAGTATTCATTTTGTTCTTTGCCTGGCACATAGCAGATGCTCAGTAAACAGACTCACAAGTGGTGTTTCCCTACCTTCTGGTGCTTCTGTCTGTATGAACTAGAATAAGCACATCCTCCTTGAGGTGGTTCTCCTGAAGACAACACTTGTGAGAAGTTGTCTATGTCCTGTTGAGTGCTCTCTGATTGGAAGAACCCATGTCCTTCTGTAGACCCACTGAGGGATAGACTCAGACTCCATAAAAAAGGTCTAATTTTTATCCAGTTGGGTTGTGACTACATTGTTACTTTCTTTTGCTCCAAAGACCTTTTAATTTCCTTAGCCAGATATGGTAATATTTGTTTTCCACCAAGGAAGTTGTCCTGACATGTTGAGAGCCCCTAGGAAAACCCCCGTAAACAAGGAGCTTTTGTTGTCGCTGCTTCAGATTGGATTCTTCGGGTTTATTTTTATATTTTAGGACAGTCCATGCTTACCGAGTTTTCAGGGTATTATCATGACTCTTCCTACCCTTGCTACTTTATCCTCTGGCAAAGCAAGTGCTGCTAGTAGTGGCCTCCACCTGTGATGTGTGTGCAGACCTTTCCATGGGAAGAAGGTGGTTTCCTCTTCCTGAAAGCAGCCCAGCATCTGGGGACTTGGATGGTGACCAGGGTGCCAGCTGTATTCAAAGCAGGCTCCTTTTTTTCCCTGGGGGGAGGCTGTGGCCAGGAGGGTACTTTCATTGAACCGAGGACCTTTCCCCACTGACCTATTGCCCAACCCTTTTCTTTGAAATAGAATCTCCCTAAATTGCCAGGTTGCCAAAACTGGGCTCAGTTGCCGTTCTCTTGCCTCAGCACCCGAGTGCTGGGAGTGAGGTCATGTGCCACCAGGCTGGCCAAGCTGGCACTGCTTCCTGCTTGCAGCCTTGGCAGGCTCCAGTGTTCCATGCTTGTGCGGAGCAGTGTAAGTGCAGACACCTGACAGGCCTGCCCCAGATGGAAAGCAAGGCCGTCCACTCAGCCACATCAGCTGTCCAGCGTGGAGCTTCCTGGCCTCTATTAGCTTGTTTTGATTTGTTGCTTTGTTTTTGTTTTTTTGGTACCAGGAGTCAAACAGCCTTGTGCTTGCCAGGCAGGTACTGTGCCGCTGAGATACCACTTGGGTCCTTGATTCCCCGTTTGTGTCCTCTGCCCCAGGAACACATGCAGGGCAGGGCGTGTGCTGAGCCTGGTATGAGTTCTTCCAGGCGAAAGAGCCAATGCTTGGTCATAGGGCGTTTCTCTTAAGCTTTCAGTGACAGCACACAGCTGAGACACGTGGAGGTTCGCCCCGCTGGACTGAGGTGAGGGTGCCCAGAATCAAAAACCTGAAAGACCATGAGGCACGGGACAGTTGCCTTCACAAGCACAGTTATTCTGACTTTCGTTAATTACAACAGAAAACTCCATGTCTCATTAACCAACAGCAACAGTGCCAGAGTGAAATTTTAAAAGCCACCTCCCAGTCCCCCTTTTCACCTTGGGAATTGTTTTTTTTTTTTTTAGTAGGTAGAAGTGAGAGGCATAGAGGTGAATCTTGCCAGAGGCAGGAAGTCTCCTTTCAAAATAGAAGTCTGGAGGAAGCCTGTAAAAGGGCGCATTCTGTTTGAATATGTGTTGAAGGCAGTGTTTTGGGATCTGGTGAAAGATGGGTTTGCCCTCCTAGCAATGTCTGTATTTTTTATTTTAAATATTTATTAGATTACTCTTAATGTAAGTTTTAGATGACCATAATCCTCAGGGAGCCACTTACGTGAGCTCGCTTCTTTTTTGTTTCCTCCCTCTTCATCTGAAGGAGGAACTGAGCAGAGTCATCCTGCTAATACATTAAGTGAAGATTTTAGAGTTCTTTAGTTTTCTGAAGGCAAAGACACATCCTGAAATAAGTAATATCGGACAGAAATCCGTGCCAGAAGCTGTAAACTCTGCTCTCACCAGCATTAGCTGCCAAGCAGTTGGCCTAGGTATCTCCTGTCAGAGAGGATGGTTCTGACCACGACTTGGGAATATTGAGAGTACAGAAAGTTCCTGGGAGGAAAGATGGGTCACGAGGACTTCCCACTGGGTTTGGTGACTTTCTGCACCTTGGAGGACTTCTAGGAGGGCAGGGAGATACCTGGGGGGGGGGGGGGGGCCGAATGTAGAAGGGGAGGGCATCCTGGTGGTAGGAGAGGCTGTAAGGGGAGAGAGGGTGTGACCACAGACCCCAGTCTGTGTGTCTTCTCGCTCCAAGGCTGGCCTACACCGGACTACGCTGCCACCCATAGCCTCCAAGGCAGCCGGCTGCCTGCCTGCTGCTTTCATTTCAGAAAGCTCAGAGGCAGAGCTGGAAGGGGCCTGCTCAAGGTGGGGCGAACCTACCAGTTATTCCTCCTTGTCACTTGTACCCCAAAATAATACTTCCGGTGCAAATTGTGGTGAAGCTTTTCCTTGTCCCATTTTGGGCTTGAAAATAATTTTATGTAAAATGTGTGAAGTGCTAAAGAGATTAAAATAATGTGCTGCAGAAATAGGTGTCTGTCGTCTTACACATCTTATTTTTGAAAATTATCATTTATCTCATAGTTCAGTCTGAATCCTTAGAAATGCAAAAAATAAAAAAAGAAACCGTCTTTCCAGAACACACCCAAAGCACAGAACCAGTTGTTCCAACAACTGTTTTACCAAAACCTTTTCAGGAGATGGAGAAGAATTCTAGGTGTCGCTTGATAAATGAGGATCAACTATATGCAGCATTTTTTTGGAAACCTAGCTCTGCAGTTCATTTCTACCCGGCATTAATGTCCCTTGACATCTTATTTGTGTTCTGATAAGCACAGTGCAGTGCTAAGGTGTTCATTAAATTGTGAATAAACAGTTGGTGTGTAGTTGGGAACTAGCACACCATAAACCTCCAGTCAGAGGGCAATGTTTTGCATATTGTTTTTGTTTGTTGTTTGTTTGTCTTTGTCCTTTTTATCGGTACTGGGATATTGTTACAGATTTATAAACATCCTTTTAAAAAGCTTTCTCAATATTTTCAACTTCTTTTTGTGATACACAGTAAATATGTTATCATGGGAGAATTGCTCACATCTGCATATCTAATCTGGTCCTCTTACTCCCCCCACCACACCTAGCTATCCATCTGTTGTTTCAGAGAACCAATTCTGATTCATTGATCCTTTCTATTTGGTCACAAGTTCATTAATTTCCATTCTGATTTTATAATTTGTTTCCTCCTGTTAGTTTCAGATTTGGATTGCTCTTGTGTTTCTAGGACCATGAGCTTCCTTAGTTACTTTGTGATGCTCTTTTGAGTGTGTGCATGTACGAATACTGCCTTCTCTCCTGGGACTGTTATTGTGTCCTGTACGTTTTGGTATGGTATGTTTACAGTACCATTTGATTCAAGCAACTTTATCTTGTCCGAAATTTGTTCTGTTATCCATTAAGGTATCATTTAATCTCCATATATTTCCAAGGGTTTTGTCTGACATCTTCACTAGGCTTTTTCAACATGAAAAGGCACACTGACACTTCACAAACCATTTACCATTTTAGTGTCCTTTGAGTATTTTATCGAATCCTACTATGTGAAGAGCTGAGAACTAACAAAAATAGCAACAAAAAGCATGTGATGGGTGCTTTCCAAATGCTCTGCAGTAAGAATGAAATCAGTCTTAGAATGCCTGTGTTGCTTTGGAAACGGTCTTCCATTATTGTTTTTGAGTTTGGCCAACTTTGTAGGTAGTACTGTAAGTAATGGAAATGCCAAACAGACCAAGTTTGTACACATTTTACATCCTCTGCTTATACATTTAGGCTATGAACAAAGCCTCATTACTTGATTTTTGGTTTTCCTCCTCCATCTTCTGTAAGAATGCAGCGAATGGGCAAAAGAGTGCATTTTAGGAGTTAAAATGTAATCAGTGTGGATCCCTGAGCCATATAATTTAAATATAAAACATTTAAATGTACATTTCTTGCCTTACACAAATCTCTTTAAGAACTAGGGCAACTGTGTGACGTGGACAGATAGAATGGTGTATCTCAGTACCCACTTCTGGGTGGAAATTCTGCCACAGGACTTAGACAACTTTCACAGCATCTTTTGATATCAGCTTCTTCATCTTTAGAGTAGGGTTTCAGGATTTCAAGTTATATTACACAGCTACAGTGATTTTAAAGAAGTCGTGGTACTGGCCCCCAAACAGACTCATGAACCAGTATCTCTCACTATGTACAGAACTAAAATCAAAATGATTTTCAGATCTAACTATTAAAACAGAAACACTCTACTGAGAGACAAGGTAAGTAGAGTTTAAAGACATAGATGAGAGTTAATGACTATCTGAACAGAAACCCAGTTGCACAAGAAATAAAATCAAGAATCAACAAATGGGATTATGTCAAATTTAAAATGTTCTACAAAGCAAAGGAAGTAATTAACAGAGTATAGAGACAACCTACAGAATGGGAAAAATTTTTTCCAGCTATCGCTCCAACAGAGGATTAGAATCTAGCATATATGAACTCAAAAGAGACCATTCAAAATGAAAGGGGCCAAAAGACGGACGGACATCTGAAGTGAACAGATATTTCTCAAAAGAAGTACAAATGACCAGTAAGTACCCAAAAACATATTCAACATTAGAGAAATGCAAATTAAAATAACACAGAAATTCCATCTTACTCTAGAAAGAATGGTTACCATCGAGAAACCAAATAATAGCACAATTCTGGCAAAGCTGCTGGGAAGAAAGGAACCTTTCTGCTTCGTTGGCAGGAATGCAAACTAGTATAACCATAAAATCAGTGCAGACCTTTAAACACATGAAACAGAAACTCCATTCTACTCCGCTATTCCCCTTCTGTGTCTCTTCCTGGAAGCGTGAACAGTACCGTACTGGAGTGGTCTCTGCACACCCAGGTTTGTAGGAGCTCAGCTCCCAAGAGCTAAGTCATAGAAACCACTGTGTGTCCATTAACATGTGAATAGATTTTTAAAATGTGGTATTTACACACAATGGATCTCTACTCCATAAGAGAGGAAAAACTTCAGTCATTTGTGGGAAATGGGTGCAGTTTTAAATGAAAAAATCAGACACAAGCTTTAAAATGTTATAGTTTCCCTTACATGACAAATTAAAGTACAACTGAATCAAAAAGGCAAAACAAAAGATAATAGGAAATAGGAAGATAGAGCTTCAGCATATATTTAGGAGGTGGACTAAGATCAATGAGGGAGAGAGGAGAAGAGGACATGAAAAGAAACAAGATATGCCATGTACGTGTATAAGGCTATCCATAATGAATGTAACCGTGACATACCACAAAGACGTGCTAATAAAATGGAGTCAGTAACACCTGCTTTAGAAATATACATGATCTCCAATTTCTAATAGTTTGAGCTAGACTATTTCAGTTTATTATAGTGCAAATTATTTGCATTTGATGATCCTTTGGATTTGATCTTTCGCCATGAGATGCAATTGTATTTCATAATGTTGGGCGTCGTCAGATCACTGCAGCTCCCAGGCAGCCACGCAGTCACAATGGGAAAGAGCCAGCAGCGCAGTGCACCCTGTGTTGGTGAGATGTTTGGTGTATCAGGTGGATCACATGCATTTTCCACTTGTGATATTTCAATTTACAGTGGGTTTTTCAGGATAGAATGGCATGGTGCGATGAGAAACATCTGTATTAAAGGGATTAAAGTTAAAAACATGTGAAAGGCATTAGTATAGTTCTGGGGATACTGTGTGTGCATAAAAAGAAATGGTCCTTATCAATTGGTAAATTTTAAAGATTACCTATGTAAAAGTTTATCTAATATACTCAGCAGATTCAGACCCCACAAATGCTGCTTTTCTCCAAATTTTACATTTTTCAGTTTTATTATGATGCACTATGTATTTGAGAGCAAGTGTTATCCTTTGCTCTGTTCATTAGAGATTACAGTTTTTTCAGAAATATTCTATCTGTATTGCCATAGCAGCCTTTCTTACTGTGTTGCTAAGGTTGCCTTAAGGTGCAAGTTTATGCAGTTAAAGGAAAAAGCAGTACTATGCAAAGTACTGGAGATCGTTGTTGATGAGAGAACTGGATGTGGGCTCCCACATCCCTAGGCACAGGTCCTGGGCTGGGCTTTATGTCCTGTGCACCAGCGCGTACATTCTTGTTTATGTAAGGAGGTCAGACGGTCTGTTACGGAACTGGGTGAGCTCACGAGTGGAAACATGCAGCACAAGAACCCCGTGAGTTACTTGTGGAGCTGCTAACCTCTGAGTCCAGGGAGTTATTATTGCTGCTGCTGCTGCTTTTTCTCCTCCCAGTAGGGGAGACCAACTGACTCAGGCCGCAGTCGCCACCACGTCTTTGAAACCTGTGAGTTGAATGGACTAGTCTACAGCCAAGTACAGTGATCTTGTGGGCTCCACATTTCTTTAGCATTTGGTCATCATTTCGCATCCTGGCATTGCTAAACTTAGAGCTGTCCTTCCAGGAGGCAAGAGAGCTGGCAGACAATGTGCTCATTTTGTGCTGGGCTGAGGCTGGCGATCCAGTTGGGTTTTCATTAGGACTTTTAGCAGCCCTGCTCTGTAATTAATTAATAATAAGTTTCCTCATTATATTTGCAGACAACTTTTGGCACAGCTACACACAGCGTGGATTTCTGTAATCCCACATAAAAGTCAGGAGTCCCCACATCAGTATAAGGTGATAGGCTGGTAAAAACACATTTGTTAGCTTAGGCCAAGGAAGAAAGTTGATCTAGAAATGTGATTCCTTGTTTCTGATTCTCTTACTGCATTTTAATGATCATAAGTAGAAATTTTTATTTTTTTATAATGATTTACCTATAAGCAAAAATGAAGCATGTGAACAAGTTTCCTGCATGACCTTGGAGGATATAGTACTATAAAGACTCCATCAGGGATTGAGATATGAGCTGTTGTTTTTCCGCTACTAACATTTAAGTTTGATTTCATTTTTAAGAATGGCTTTATTGTTTCCTCTGGTTGTTCCACACATATAACTGTTTGCTTTGAAATTTGAAACCACGTATTTTCTTTGGAACTCAAAAATAGGGTCACACGAGTGACCTTTCAGCCACAAACCATGTGGTCAATCCACTTTCACGAAAATAACATGGGCTGTATTGCTTGAAAGTAATGGAATTATTTTAAGACAAAAGATCATTCAGTTATCACAGAACTTGAAATTTAATGATGGTGATTATGAGTGCCAAGTTGTGAACTCTCAGAACAACATTTCATAAAAGCCGCACTTACTCAGCAGACTCCTGGGGGCCAGGTCCATGCCATGCACTTGGGATGGTCACACGCCAGCCCTGTGAGCTGAGGAATCAGAATTACCCCTGTTGCACAAGTGCAGAGGTTGAGCTACACCAAACTTTAGTAACTTGCCCAGGGTCACAGAGCTATAAGTGGCCAGGCCAGGGAGTAAGTATATTTGATCCCTGACCCTAATTCTGAATAAGAAGGAGCAGCTCAGGTCATTGTCTCCTCAGAAGCCACCATGCAAACACCAAGTCCACAGACAAGCGAGCTGAAAACCTGAGGACGCTGTGTGGATTCATTTTATTTTCTGAGCTGGATCCATCCAAGAGTACACAGGGTGTGTCCTCTTTTTTTCCTATGCCCTAAAACTTTGCTCCTTGAGATTCCCTGTTCATATTTTGTATAACATCTTAAAACGGGACTCAAGGTTGACAGTTCTTCTTAAATAATTTTGAGTTCTCAAATCAATTTTAGGCATGAAAAATCATTCCCGTTGTTAAGATCATCGCTCCATCCTTACCTCCAGGTTAAATTAGCTTCTCCTTCTCCCAGCTCCATCCTGAGTCCACTTGGAAAACCCTGTAGAGGAGGAGAGTTAACCCACCCACCCTTCTCTCCTGCTCCTCCCACTCATTATGAGTGTCACTTCTAACTTCTCAGGGGCAGGCTCTGTGTGGGTGTGAGAGGTGCAGGGTTCAGGCAGAGTGTGAAGGGGAAAGTGACAAGATTCTTCTTGCCTCTTACCCCTGGGGATTTGCTGTTTCTGGGCATGACATGTATTTCAGAGCTTCTGTGAGAGAGGGGTCCCCTAATTGGAGGCAGCTGTGTCTCCCCAGCTTACAGCCTTCCCTGCAGGCAGGATGTCAAGCAGTTGTTACCCCTGCTGGCTTTTTGTGAGGTGGCAGGAGTTGAGGAAACCCTAGACCGCTTTTCCTTGAGTGTGTGAAGGCTCAGAAGATTCTCTCTCTGGTGCATGCAGAAATTCAGCTTCTGCTTGCCATGAGTTGTTGGAGAGGCCTGCACCAACTGTGCTCAGACTTTGATCGCTCAGACTTTAGTGGCAGACTGGCCCCTGGCCTCCAGAGTGCCAAGGAATCTATGTCAGGTTTTGGGCCTAGGCTGGGAGGGCTCACCAATGTACCCAAGCACTGAGCAAAGAGCCATAGACGGCCCTGGTGGTATTCTCCTGAGGCTGAATTGTCCCTGTTCAGGAAACTTGCTGCCTTTGCCCACCTGACATGAGGTTGCAGACTGAGCCCTGTCCGTTCCTCCCTCCATAGCTGCTCAGTGCCAAGTGCCACCTGGAGGATATTGCAGTAAATTGTACAAATTAAGTGTCACTTGTCTAAAATGCTTGAAACTAAAAAGTGTTTCTTATTTCAGATTTTTATGGAATATTTGCAAAATGAGGACTCTTAGAAAGGCTTGTAGTCTAAACAGGAAATTCATTCGTGTTTCATGTACAGTCTATCCAGACTGAAGGTTATTTTATGCATTATTTTTACTCAGACTGTATTTTGCCTGTGAGCTATCACATAAGGTCAAGTATACAATTTTCAAGTCAGGTGGAATACCTTGTCGTGGCAACACTAAGAAATTTTAGATATTAGAGCATTTCCAGATTAAGGATGCTGAGACTCTGTACTCTCAATTATGTCCAAACAATTTCTTATAAGGATCATAATGTCCGTGAAGTTTCCATGCTGGTGTGTAGATGTGCTCTAGAGTGCTTCCTGTGCCATTGGGATTCCTTAACCCATATTCTATCGATACGGATCCATAGAAACAGATCCATAGAAACATCAGAAGGTGACAGCTGATGTCCCAGACACCTGAACGCTATCCTAGCATTTGCTTTCTGCCCTCTGGACATATAAAGAACATGAAAGGATTGCTGAAAAGTGAAGGGATGGTGTTCTGTGGGAATTTAAACCATCTCCCTAAAACAAAATAGTGAAAACCCAAGGCTAGAGACATTTTATTACCATAGACCACCAAAAGAACGACTAAAAAATGTTTTGAATACTACAAATTG
Source organism: Cavia porcellus (assembly GCF_034190915.1). Taxonomy (NCBI): domain Eukaryota; kingdom Metazoa; phylum Chordata; class Mammalia; order Rodentia; family Caviidae; genus Cavia; species Cavia porcellus. Next base: position 72,259,155 of record NW_026947494.1, on the reverse strand, counting down.
TAAGTTGAAATACTATTAGGAAAAATCAGTGGTTTCAAAGAAAAAAAAAATATATATATATATATAAAGTGATAATATTGTTGGCAAAAAAAAAAAAAAAACTAATTTGCTTACAACTTGAAGCCAATCGCAGAGCAACCCAGTCAGAAGGAGAAGATTTAGCCATCAGAATTATAGATGGTGAGGGATTCCACAATGGAAATAAAGAAGGAAACGCGTCACTCAGTAATTAAAAAGTACAGGTCCTCAAAGGTTGGTGGTGTTTTGACTTCACATTTCCAGTGTTTGGCCCTCTGATTCTGTCTTGTCTACCCAGCTTGTAGATTATACAGTCAGCATCTTTGCTATGTGCATTTTACTCACCCATTTTCTTTTCATTTTTTTAAATTCTCCTTTACTTCTGCATTCAAGTTATTCAAAGTTAAAGAGATGAATAAAAATGGTTATGTGCTTAGAAAAAAAGGAAAAACATTGGAAAATGTGATGTATTTTAATAATCAAAATGGATAAATAAAAATCCTCCATATTGAATGGCATTGCTTCCTTTAACCCTCAGCAACAAGAATTAAGGTTTGTGAGCACACTTTATACATATTTTTGTGATACCCACCATGTTAACTGTTCATGATCTGTATTAAAGGGATATGCTTTGTAAAGCCCTGTAGACTAAAAGCACTTCAAGGAGAGGAAGCAGATGTGAGAGCAACACAGCTGGCTTAGTGGGGATCCGTGGTTCTGTTGCATAAGCCTGGGGTACCGAGGGGTCAGAGAGAGGAAATGGGAGTGGAAAGTGTTCGATTCCCACAGGCTACTCTTAATAGTCCCGATGGGACCCCAGAATCCCCTCAGTTCAGGCCTCCTCACCCTCCAGCCTGTCATCCTCCAGGTTTGGCCCAGCACACCTCATAAACATCCCTGAAAACCATCCAACCAGGTGTGGTGGCACATGCCAGTGATCCCAGCACTTGGGAGGCTGTGGCAGGAGGATTATGAGTTTGAGGCCAGCCTGGGTTACATGTGGTAGGTTCAACACCAGCCCAAACTCCAAAGCAAAACACTATCTCAGAAAACAAAAACTGAACAGGAAAACACTAAAACCTGTCCATCTTCCCTTCCTCCCTGACATGTTTCTGATGAGGCTGATGTTGTCAGAGAAAAGTGTGTTCTCTTGTTTAACCCAGGAAGGCAAGTACACTTGTCTCTGGGCATTCACAGGCTGTTTGTTATAGGATGCTTCGCAAATACCTACAGACGTCAGGTCTTTATCTGAAAGGAGACAGGGTTTGCATGGAAGAGCCCTTTATATACTTTAAATCATCTCTAGATTATTGGTAATGTCTAGCACTGTGGAAGGGAATGGGGTTTATCTACTACTGTCAAGAAAATAGCTGGGAAACAAATCTGAACACTTAGGTATAGACGTGGCCATCATAGGCTCAGCTATGAGGTGTGGAGTCACAGCACTGAGACTGAAGCCTCACGGGGGGCAGAGTCTGCAGCGGGGTAACCCTGCCCAGCTCTTCCAGCATAGCGCTTTCCATATGGCAAACTCATTTTATTTTGGGAAACTTTTTAAAGCAGTATTTTGTAAGTATTTTTCATCTGTATTGGTTGAACCTTTTGGTATGCAACTGACAGATAAGGAGGGTTGACTGCTTTTATTATCCCCATTTTCCAGATGGGAAGCCTGAGGCACACGAAGGTGAAGTAACTTGCCCAAGGCTGTCAGCTTTTACAGGGCAGAGGTAGGAATCCAACCTCTAGGCAGTGCCATGAAAGACGACACTCACCTGAGGTGTGCCACCTCTCTCAGACAGCTCTGACCTGCATCTGTGGTCACACGCACTCTTCCCAAGCTGTCCCCGCTCTGAGACCAGGGCCTTCTGTAAAATACAAAGCTGACCATATCTGTAATGCTTAATTATCCTCCAGCACACTCCCAGGACTTCGAACAAAATCCAGAGTCTCCATGCTTCCTGCTGTCCTCCTGTGTTCAAACTTCTTAAATGCTCAGAGAACTCAGCGAAAAGCTGCCCTGATGATGAGCGTCCTCCCCGTGTGTCTTCAGTAGAGTTCGTGTCTTCCTCACCATAGCTTACTTTCCAGCCTTTGTAACAGCCCCACCACGTTTGTCATCTGCACTGTTGGACTGATACCGTTCCAGTGCTTTGCGTGTTTTTCTAAATAACTTGACTTTCCTACTTCTGATAACTTCCACATAACCCCTCAGTCAGTAGGTGCTAATCTGTTGCTACAAGGCAGCCCATAATGAGTAAATACTCCTTTTTGAGCCCATTTTTCTTACATAATTTGAAAGGGTAGCATTGTCATGTGAAGCTGATTCTGTGATTCTGTTCTTCAGTGAGAAAAGCCAAGCATGTGTCTGTGAAAGGGATCCCTAGTTGCATTGGAATATTGAGTCTAAAGTTGCTAAATACAAATACTGTGACCAAAAGAAACCAAAACATAATGCCCCAGTGGACAGTTTTATATGTATTGTAAAAGTTTTATGAGCTGACACATTTGCAAAGTAATTAATTGCTCTAGAATCTCATTAACTTCAAAGGTAAATTACTTTTCCCCCAAAGAGTTAGACATCTCTCCACTTAGCAGACCCAAAATGTTCGTTTTTGTACCTAAGGAAATGAAGATACCCAAGTGTTAGGTGACCTGATTGAATTAGTCAGCCCTGCTCTCTAAAGCAGGTTGCTGCCATTCTCTGCCATGACAGAAGAAAATGATCCATCGCGTTTAGAAACTTGGGTGAGAGTGCTCAGTCCCCACTGCTTTGCTGCAGCTCCACTGGCTTTCCAAACTCCTTGAGACTTAAAGACTATCCTTTTACGTATCGGAAACATCAAGTAAAGCGGTATCAGAAGCCTAAGGCTGACCCACAGTGTTCTACAGCACTGAAGTTTAGAATCAGGAGAGTTTAAACTCAAGAGCTATGTCAGGTACATTCTGCACGTCTACAGCATTCTGAATTTGCTTCTGAGCAGTAAGGAGCGCTAGCCCCATGGTAGTCCATAGATGGGGACTCTACCTGGGCCAGGAAGGACACTCCCGTCATCTGTCTGGCCACACAGCCACATGGAGGTACGCCTTTCCCAAATTACAGGGGGCTTTGGCAGTTTTGCTAATAGATTAGATGCACAGAGGATCATTTTGTACCCCTCACCACTCTGGCTTGCAATTGTCTCCCAGTGTCCTATATCAGCTGTAGGTCTTGGTCTTTACCTCCCCACCGCTGTGAGCAGCTGGCAAAATCAGGAATTTGAAAAACAGATTGAAGTCCACTATAGTTTGAAAACACTGAGATGCTACTTTGGAGCCTAAACAGCCCTGGATTCTTTACTCAGGAGACAAGTAAACTGCCCAACCCACTGTGTGCTGTAGGCTTTGAGGTTCTTAGAGGTGCCCTCCAGTTCCGAGGTGGTGTCCTGTTCCTTCCCCCCGTTGCATAAAGGCAGCAGCATCACTTGGGATCTTCTCAGAAATTCGGAATCTGGGGCTTCTCTCTAGTCTGCTGATCAGACAGCCTTTTCAGAATCTGCCACGGCCCAGCAGGTTACAGTTTGAGAAGACCACTAGAGTGATGGAGACACCACTCATCCTATGTCCTCTGTTGTCCAGCTGGCTCTCTAGGTGACAGAAGCCCTCCCATGTGACATGACTCCTGCCCCCATCACCCCTCCAGACTGCTCTCTAGTTCACATCTGCCCAGATACAGCAAGCCATTTGGCACCTCGGCTCTACCAGGTTTCTTTGCCACTTTTTACTCTTGCATAACATTTTCAAATGGACATTAACTAAGGTAAAAGACAGCCAGCGTGAAGTTCTGCTTTCCTCAGGTGGTGTTCTGCATCATAAGCCGTAAATCAGGAGTCAAGCAGGGCTGTACAGAGACTAGAGGTTCCGCTCAGTGCTGGAGTGTGCACAAACCCACAGTATATCCCCAGCACTGCCAGGAAAAAGAAGGGCTCTATAATTAGTTTTGCTAATGGAACCTTAAGGGACCAAAAGCAAATTTTCCTCCCCTTCTGGCCCCGCATGCAGCTAGACTGTCCTGTCGGTGCCCTGCAGCCGTGGAGGGCCTGCACAAGATGCCAAGGGCTCATGTGCTGCAGTTCCCTGCCTGGCTCCATGGTTACCATGTTCATGGAGCTCTAGGTTACTGGGTTATCTGTGTGTTTGACTAGTCTTGCCAAATGTACGTGTTCTACATTAAGTTCATTCTATACTACAAAGTCTACACTGCAAACGGCATAATATTTCTCCCAGCTGAGTAGCCATGTTCGTCCCAGCATTGTTTCCCCACTCAAGGTAAAAGAACAGGAGCTAAGGATTAAATTAGTAAGAGGAAGAGCAACCTAAGGCACCTCTATTACTTTTGAAGTAGGCTTAGTTTTTTGGCTAAAGTAGGTAGAAAACCTTAAACATACTTGTTATTATCCTAGATCACCAAACATTTCTACAGCCTTTTCTCCTGCTACTGAGTCTTCCCTAGGATGGTGGTGGTTGTTGTTTGCATTGCTATGGTAAAAATTACTAGGGGAATTAGAAGTGGCTGCAGAAGAGAGGGAAGATTTGGGAACAAAAAGGAAATGAAGTGTGGGGTGGTTACACGTAATTGCTATTTGTAATGTAATCCTTTCACACCAGTTTTATGTTAGTAATTGCTTCCTGGCTTGGAGGGTACAGGAGGACTTGGAGGAGCTGTCTCCGGGGTGTCAGTCTCATGAATAAAGAAAGCAATGAGAAAAGGGGGTTTCTAGCAAGGACTTTGAGGAGGTAGACTGATATTCCTCAGTCTTGTGAGTTGAGAGAAATGATTTTTTGGTTTTGTTTTGCTTTGGGAGGGATACCAGAACCCTCCTTGACATACAGACAGGTGTGTGGGAAAGCCAGACTGGGGGTAGTGACATATTGGATCTCTGCTCACAGTATGATGATTCTAGAAGAGAAAAGCCTAGGCCATGTGTGCCCATGAATATACCTCATAACTACAGCAGGCCATCCAAAGAGCATTTCCCCAAGAATACCAGAAGCAGGCACCAGTCATTTGTCAGTAATCTAACATACCTTCCAAAACGGTAAGTAACTCCTCATCTTAGCTACTTAGAGCCAAGTGGTTTTAATGCAAGAAATGACTACAGGAATTTTGTTCAATCATTGATGCCCCAGGATATAAGCTATGTTTCCCGCCACCCACTGGGCCACCTTTGCTTGACCTGGAAGTTGACTTTGATCCTTAGGCACAAAACTGACAGGTACAGATCTCTATCCTCTTCCACTCTGCCCTCCAACCTTCTCTTGCTGTTCCCTCCACACAGGCAACTGGAAGTAATTGGTGGTGATGGTACTACTGCAGGGGTATAAAGGGGAGCTGGTCCCTTTCCTCCTCACCCTCCAGAGCCATGACTGACACTCTGATGGGAGGTTAACAAGAAAAAAGAGCCTAACAAATTGATTTTGTCATAGTTTTACATGATGCTGGAGCCTTCAGATTGAAGATTCAAAGACCCAGGGCAAACTGCCTGTGTTACGCTTAGATTTTCTGAAGCATGGGCAGCCACATGGAAATGTGATGGGCCAAATGGGGTCTGGCCTAATGGTTGTAGACCTGTCTGTGCAGATTCTTCTTAGCTACTCTGTGTAATGCTTTTCTTCTGGGGATAAGACAGGATCCTTTCTGGAATGAGTCTTATGACCTACAATCAAGCCAGGTAGATCAAAGCGTTTCTTTATGTCCAACCCTTAGCCAGAAAGATGGGAAGATTGAAGGAAGAGGTAGAGATTTTATGGCTGCTCTAGGAGTTCTGATTTCTATGAACTGCTTGGGGATGGGATTCTCGTTTCTAATTTCTAAGTTTTATCTTGGAAAATGAGGATAAGAGGATGGTACCAGAGCCATGAGAAAACTATTTCTGGGACTTTCACTTTGGGTATCATTTTGTGAGCCCCAACATGGCCTCCTCCTTAGAAGCATGACCCCAAGAGGTAACTGGGGTTGTCTTCCCATTGAAGTGGACCCAGGTTGGTTAATGAGCAGACACAGACTCCTCAGAGGAATGGGGGACTCCCTCCTGCAACTTCATCCAAAATATACCTTCAAAGGAACAATCTCATTTAATCTTTATGGGAGGAAGTAGTTTTTTGTAAACTAAATTGAAGTATCAAACTAGAACTTCAGAATTAAAGGAAAAAAATGATTATGTACGAAATGACTTGAAATTTCTCAAGTTTTACATAGGAATTATTTTTATTGGGACAAAACCATTCGCAGATTACTAAAATTGTTCCCAACAAAATATGTATTGTATTTAGAAGTGAAGAGTTTCAGAAAACTATGTGAAGGACAATACAGACTTTTTATCAATCTTCATTTTCTTACTAGAGAGCAGATAGTTTTATACTAAGATCACCTTCAGTATTTTGTAAATCAGTTACTTTGAATCTTAGTTGGACACATTGCTCCCTTAATATTCCCAGTTGTAACCAAAAGTACGGAGAAGGTCATTAACCAGTTGCTTTAGAACGGGATGAGTTGTTAAAGGGTCACCCTGTACAACAACAGAAATGAAAGTTGTTGCACCGATAAATGTTACTTTCGTTGTGTATGAAGTAGTAAGACTCATGATTATAGTGGTTTTGTTTGGTTGGTTCTTGACAGTTCAGCTTTTTGAAAAATCACGTAGGTCCCATGAAGACTTAAGTGTCACATAAATTGTGCGTATCATAGATTAGCTTATAGAGGTATGAATGACATGAAGATTTTGCTCCTAATACTCGAAGGAACTTGGGAATACATGTACCACAAAAAAGTTTGAGATCTGCTCATTGCATATGAGACGTTATGGAGACTGTATAATCAAATCACCTACTTAGATGCCTTCCCTGAAAGTATTTCTGGTTTTCTGAATACTGAAAAGTAAGCTGGCATTTAACGAAATGAATTTCATAGACATTCTTGGTTTTCCGGAGAATGTCTTTACCTGTGTGGGTTGGCAAAAGCGAGGCAGATAAAGCAGGCTGCCCTTTTCGCTCAACTTTGTCCTGGCCCTGGTCAGTCCGTCTCTTAGCTGTCATTTCAGGTTTTGAAGCATTCAGAAGTGACTGTTTCAAGAAATGATGTTGACAGGTTGATAATAAGGAGTCGCAAGTTTTGCTTCACGGCAAAAGGGACCCCCTAAATCACCCACGTGGCACCCTGAAGCCCCTGAGAAGCATTAATGTCTGACGCGCTGGGGACCTGATTGGGGTGGGGGCACTGGGTGACCGCTCCTCTCTGCTCCCCAGCATTTCCTGGGTTTTTACTCTGCGCTGTGCCAGCAGGGTGCATGCAGGAGGCGGTTCTCACCCACAGGGACGCGGGCGGCTGGAGGAGTTTCTGCGTGGGGAGCCTCGGCCCCTTTCTGTCTTGCAAATCCCGCTCTGGCCGCAGCGCGCACACGGCGCGGGCAGGGGTGCGCGCTCCGGTGGCCGGGCGCGGTTAACCGGGAAGGGCCGCGCTCGGTGCGAGCTCTGGGTGGCCTGCACGGTTAACCGGGAAGGGCCGGCTCGGGCAGGGCCTCGGCGGGGCGGAGGCGGGGCGCTGCGGGCTCTGCTGTTGCCGGAGCCGTGATGTCACCCGCCCCTCCTAACCCGCGGTTGGTTGTTTTGTGTTTCAGCTCTGCCTGCCTTGAACACAAAGACCTGGAGCGGACTCCCACCGCCTTCGGGGAAGAAAGGGAACCGCGGAGCCGATCGATCGCGGGGCCGTGCGCGTGGCTGGAGCCTCTGTACGCGGGGCCCTTCGGAGGAGAGCGGGGTGCGGATGAGCCGTGAGATGAGGCGCGGCTCCCGCGGCTGCTGCTGACCCGATTCCAGGCCCGCGCTGCCCACTGCTTCGTGTACATGTGTCTGCTCAGGCCGGCGGGAGGCGCCCAGAAGAGCATCCACCACGGCCGCCGGGGAGAGACCGCCCAGCATGCCCACCGAGGCGCTCCCGACAGGTAGCATGGTGAAGCCGGTCAGCCCCGCGGGCACCTTCACGTCGGCCGTGCCCCTGCGCATCCTGAACAAGGGGCCCGACTACTTCCGCAGGCAGGCCGAGCCCAACCCCAAGAGACTGAGCGCGGTGGAGCGGCTGGAGGCCGACAAGGCCAAGTACGTCAAGAGCCAGGAGGTGATCAACGCCAAGCAGGAGCCCGTGAAGCCCGCCGTGCTGGCCAAGCCGCCTGTGTGCCCGGGCGCCAAGCGCGCGCTGGGGAGCCCCACGCTCAAGGTGTTTGGCAACCACGCCAAGACCGAGAGCGGGGTGCAGCGGGAGAACCTCAAGCTGGAGATCCTGAAGAACATCATCAACAGCTCGGAGGGCTCGAGCTCGGGCTCCGGCCACAAGCACAGCGCGCGCAACTGGCCTCCTCACAGGCCGGACGCCCCCGACCTGCACCGCCACTCCTTCGCCGAGTCCCTGAAGGTGTACCCCACGCCGGGCCGCAGCAGCCCCCAGGAAAGCAGCTCCCACTCCCACGTGAGCAGGAGGCTGCTGGAGCAATCCGCAGATTCCTTCCTCCACGTCTCGCACAGCTCCTCCGACATCCGCAAAGTGACCAGCGTGAAGCCCCTCAAAGCAATCCCCTGCAGCAGCTCCGCGCCACCGCTGCCCCCCAAGCCCAAGGTCCCCACCATGAAGTCTCCCGAAGCCGACCCGGTGGAATCAGCCTGTGGCCGGAGACCCTCCCTCCAGCGGTCCAAGTCAGACTTGAGTGACAGGTACTTCCGAGTGGACGCCGACGTGGAGAGGTTCTTCAACTACTGCGGACTGGACCCGGAGGAGCTGGAAAACCTCGGCATGGAAAACTTTGCAAGGGCTAATTCTGACATCATATCCCTCAACTTCCGCAGCGCAAGCATGATCAGCTCAGACTGTGAACAGTCTCAGGACAGTAACAGTGACCTTAGGAATGATGACAGTGCCAATGACCGGGTGCCATATGGCATATCTGCCATTGAAAGAAACGCTAGGATCATCAAGTGGTTATATAGCATCAAACAAGCTAGAGAGTCCCAGAAGGTGTCCCACGTGTAAGAGACACGGGGCGTGCGGAGGAGGGAGGGGTGGGTCTGTCTGTGTAAAGGTTGTGAGGTCTCCTTGAAGTGTCGTGAGCTTCTCCACTCTTTGTGTTGCTTGTTGTTTTCAAGTTGCATGCCTGTCAACATGGCGACTGGCCTGGCTTCCTCCCTCACCACCGCTGCAGGGCCTGGCTGAACACTCCTCTGCCGCTCATTTCAGGCAAGAGTCTCTTTGGGGCTTTGCTCTTAAGCAGAACTGTTTACATGGAAAATGGTATACAGTTTCTTCAATATTTATGTGGTTCTTGTGTTTTTTATATCCCACGCTCTTGTGTCTTAATTAAAAGTTTTGTCAATTGGCCTTTAAGTTGAGAGCAGAATCTTCTTGAAATAAAACCACTTTGCCTATCGTGAGACCGTAACAGTAGGAGAGGGGGGACTGCCACCACATTGTGACTGACCAGATGTAGAACCAGTCTGGGTTTTCTGTGGGATAAAGGGGTGAGCCTAATGTTAGTTGTTGTTTACATGTTGAACTTTCTCTTGATACTAATGGGGCTGTCACTGGGGCAGCAGTGTCTAGCTGGCTGCTGGCCTTTCTGTGTGATGCTGACTCTGAGGAAAGACAATCAGATGCAACAGAGCGTGATTCAACCTGGGAGCTGGGGTATTTGGGGGATGAGTTGTCACTCAGATTAGGGTAATTCAGAAATATTTACTAGTATTAATCTTTGTGCAGAAGTAGACACTCAAAAGTTGAAACTGAACACCTTTTTATTTTTCCTTATAAGGTGTTTCGTGAGTTTTTGTTGGCTTTTGTACCTCTGGTTTTATTGTTTTGGTTTTGGTCAAGAACTACTAATTCATGCTGTTTCTCTTCCTTTGTTGTGGTTTTATTTGGGAGAGGCAGTGGGGTTTGCACAGGTTTCTGCTATGGGAAGACATGAATGAAAACAGAAATATGAGCCATATCAGCCTAGAGCCACCTACTCCAAAGGGAATACACTTGTAGCTGAATCACCAGAGCGGCGTGGTTCTGTTGACCTGCATACGTTACCTCTTCAGCCATGACTCCGCTACACCTCAAGGAGACCGTAGAAACACCATCCTCTGTGGCTCTTGCGTCCTGTGGTCTCCAGCACTGCCCATCACCTTGTGTTCCTTTTTCCCAGTAACCTGTCCTCCAGGTAGTTCCCGTATCTGTCAGTGGGCTGACGGTGCCATTGGTGGCAGAGAAGGCACCATGCGCAGTGGTCTGATTCCTTGCTCTTATCAAGTTCTCTGTAGTACCACCTTGGGCTTCGTCAAGTACTAGGGAACTTTTTATGGTGTAAATGCTGTAAGACTTTGTACATACTTCAGTTGTTATTAAATCTTTAAGAAAAAAGAAATAATTATGCTAATAAATAGCTCTGAAGCAGGCACTAGCAGTGGTGGTTTCTTTGTTCTGTATCTCCCTCCGTGAAAGTTTATCTTAGGACTCTAGGCACGAAGCACACCCTTGAAGGAACATTCTGTTAAATTGTTTTTCATCATCCCTGATATTCTGAAGAAAAGTATTCCTAGTGGCAGCTATAGCGATATGCCTCTGCTAGTTGCATCAGTCCTAAAATAACTGCCTCTCCTTAGGTCACACCTCTTTTATTTTTGTCTTGCCTTAAACATCAGGGTTTTTCACATCTTCCACAAGACACGTCAGTTGTAAATATTTATGAGTCCTAACCATGGAGGCATCTTTGAATGGCCAGCCCCGTTTTCATTTGCACAAGCCCAGCACCGGAACCATTATGTGTGTCTGGACATTCATCCACTTGTTCATTCCCCTACCCTATATCACTGTTAATGGCTGCTTTTGTTAGGTGCTAGGTGAGCGTTGAACTTCTGTGGTGAACAACACAGTCTCTGCCTCAGGAGCTTAGACTTTCACATTTATTTTGAGAGAAACAGCACTTTTCTTAGTGGATGGACCCTGTCATATTTAGATATTGAGTATTCAATAAGTATTTATAAAATCAGTTATTCAAAGGTTGACATCTACGTCCCATATGATACAGAAATGTAAAAGAAAGCATCATTTAAATGCAGTTTTTGGAAACAGTGATAATGATTCCCAAACTACTGTTGGTAAAATATTTTTCTTCTGAAAAGAAAATTAGGGTCTTTGACTTTTTCTAGTGATTTTAAATTCTTGCTGGTTCTCTTAATAATTCTCAGTCAACCTAGAACATCAGTTTACAGTCAGAACATTTTGGAATGCAGCTATGAATGATGTCGTGCCTTCAGCATAATGCAATGAAGATACATTGAAACCCAAACATCAGTAACAAAAAATAAAAGTTTTCTTCCTTTATCATTTATGTAGGAAGGTGGCCTTTAAAACATACATGGCTTAGCATTTATAATATTTATCTCTTTCTGGACCTTTCTAAACACTAAAAGTAGATAATGTAGTCCTAAGGAAATCATTTTCAGGGAAAATGAACACTGCTTAGCTAATTTACTATCACTCCTTGTGCGATTTTAGTCTTGGTCTGTGTTTGAAACGTCTATATTCCATATTCCATTATCTGTTACCTGTATTAAGACAGGACTGTAAATCCATCTGTTTAATCCCCCATGGCTTTATTTGTACAAGAGAGAAGTATGAGGTTTTGTTCCAATGGAAACTGAAAGCTCATTATTATTTTTGGGGGGTTCATGAATTAAAGTTTCTATAAATGCCTATTTAAATGCCTACTGTTAAATCCAGTAGATGTTTCCTAATTGTGAATTAAGCTTTGCAAAGTACTCATAGGTTTTGCAAGGTACTCATTCTAGCTCATGGGAGTGTGTGTGCGCACATGTGTACAAGATACTTGAGGTATGGATATAGTGCTGTATAGTTCAGATTTTTTCTCACAATCTGGAGGGAATTACGATTGTACTAGATGGATCTGGAAACTAGCTATTTCTTTGTGAAAACCACCAAATCTTAAGACCGTTCTAGATCTACCCCTCTGACATTGCCTTAGTTTAGCTTCTCATTGTCTCTTACCTGAACTTCTGTTTCTAGGACTAAGTAGAAGTCCCCACACTCATAACCAGTCTCCCTCATGCCACAGATAACATGATTAATTCTGATCATCCTATTCCTCTACACAAAATAGATCCTCTGATTTGAATAGACCACTGTTAAATCTTAGCAGAATAGAGGCTATGGAGCATCTCCAGTATAGATCTTAGTCACCTAGCTAGGCCCAAGCAAAAGGATAGTCTCCATCAGGAAGGTTTTATTGTGCATTTATGATTTATTTACCCTGTATAACAAGGTCTCCCTCCACCCCGAACTTGGCAGTTTAAGACAATGGACATTGGTTGTCTCGGTGTTTGTGGGTCAGGAATCCTGGAGGGCCGTACCTGAATAGGTCCCACTACAGTATCTCTTGAGGCTGCCGAGATGGTAAGCAGACTCCATAGGCAGAGACAACATCCAGGTTGGCTTAGTTTCTCACAACATGCTCCTGTACAGTGGCTGCTTAGGAGTCCTTTTCACATGGAATCTGGCTTCCAGAGGGAAGCGAGCCAAGGAGAAAGCCACAGTCCTGGGTCACATACTTCTGTCACATTCAATCCATTAGAAATGGGTTTCCAAATGGGATTTACATACAGGAAGGGTAGGGGACCCCATATTTTAAAGAGAGATACATCTAGGAACTTGTGGACACTTTAAAACCACTACTGTGGCTCAGACTGAGTAGTTCATCATTCTGTGAGGAGTACTTACTCCTCCTTCAACTTCAAAATCACTTATTTTGAAAGACCACACAATTGTCCACTCTGACATGTTTTGAGTTTCTGTGTTGCTTTTTCTTACCCTCTTGTAATTGTTGTCATGACCATGGGTACAGCCTTTGCTGGCATAAATAACACCTTTGTGTGAATCTTTAAGAAGGTAACCTGCCTCAAAACATTTACTTTCTTTGAGAAAAAAGCCAAACACTTGTCCTAAGGAACATACACACCTCCAGTGACTCTGGTGTGAACTACAGCCCCAGGATATGGGTAACCTGCCATACAGTAGCACAGAACATACAGGAGTATGTAACATGCTTACTAAGTATTTGCTGATTTGGGGTAGGAAGAGTGTTGTTTATCTTCATGTTTAGTGTCTTTTGTCTGAGCCAGATAAAAGACTTATTTGGACCAGAAATGGTCAAAATTTCAGAAGTTTTTCAAATTTAAGGATACTTATTTAATAAACTCAAGGAATCCATAAATCTGAAATCTGAAATGCTTTTAAATCTGAAACTTCTTTGAACATCATGTAGGTTTCAAATTGTGAAGCATTTTGCTTGTTTGGAGTAGGTTTACTCACCCTTTGTCATGTTTAAATCCTGTGCTGAGCTATAAATGGTACACTGTGAGCACAAGGAGGTAGTTTCTATCCCTGCATTAGACACAAGGCCCCTCAGTTCTGTGGCAGTGGAGCACGGCAGCCAGGCTCACAGAGAAGACGGGTGGTACAGAACTTTGAGCCTGTTTCCAGCTCTGCCTTTTCTACAGCTTTGCTGAAGATGAGAGACAGTGTGTTGTGCTTAAAAAAAGAAAAGCAGAGGGGCTTTTAGCTTCATCTTGATGCTTATATCCTCCACCAGTACATAAATATGTCACAAATGCTCAGGATTTTAACAATTTCATCCTCACCTAAATGGTAGCCCATAAATTTATAAAAAGACTTCAGCCACTACATTATGAATAACAGCCCACTGCGTTCAGAGAGACACGGCCCTGGGATTTCCTTTCTGCCTGTTTTGAACATGACATATTTTACAATACTGCAGAGTCCTGTCTTTCGGGATCAAGCCTGGTTAGAAGGGTAAACATTAGAGATAAATGCGGCCACAACTCAACAAACAGGAGTAATTCTGGCCATTTAAAGTACCAGCATCACTGTTCTCCCGCACTGAAAGCACACGTGGGGTTCTGTCCAGCAGATTGACTGGAGAAGGAAGGATTCGAAAGGTACCCAGTGCTCCAGTTAGGGCTGAGTAGATTCTCAGTTCACTCACTGATCTCATTACCAACCACAAATGTTGATGCCGACTCACCTAGGTGCGCGGAAACAAGCAGGGCTGTTAATCTCTCCCCAGGAGAACAAGCTGCACCATGGAGGACGCCAGCCCTGGTGGCTGCAGCTGAGCCTCCACACCGTCCCCTTCAGAAAGGTTGCTCTTAAGGGTTCAGCTCACTCCCTCTTGCTTTAACAGAAGCGCAGGAGAGAGAAGTCCAACGGTGCATGGGCCACACACTGTGGGAACCCTTCCTCCAGCTCCTGAGCCCATCTCCTTGAAAGGTAGCATCCACTCCCTCACCGGAGAAATGGAGGAGGAGCTGTCTGATGTGATTCCCTTGACCTTGGTGACAGCACTAAAACTGGTTTGGAGCACCAGGGTGCTGTGGGAAGAACATGAAAAATCTAGAATGTGGTCTTCACCAGGTGAACGTTCTGCTCATCCCATTTCATGGAATGGCTATCAGTAAATCTTAGTTGCTGTGCTAAGCCCAGCTTTCCCATCTTATTTTATTCTCCGAAGAACTTTAGAAGTGAGTTAGAATCAATAAAAGAAAATTCTATTGATGAAGAATCTGTGGATTAAGCTACTCTCAAAGGCACATAGCCAATAAGCAGGAAAAGGGAAACATAAACACAAGTTAATAAAACACCCTAAAATGTGTTCTTTAGGAAAATGAAATTTTAACATCTTGTGTTGTTCCTTTTCAATAAGTTACACTGCAGAATGAAAACACTGTTGCAGGTATCAGTTTGTGATTCCTCTATAAAATGAGAGACATAAACCTAATCATATGATCACACAGGACTAAAATTCCTAGGTCTCTCTGCGAGGGACATTAGTAGTCAACTGTCCTTCTCCAGCTTACAGAGAACACAGCAGATCCCGAGACACAAGGTGTTGGGGCTCACCCTGAGCTGCAGGTGGGCTGGAGAGTGGGGCAGGAACAGAGGAACCCACCTGTTCGGACTTGAAAGGAGCCAGGATGGGGAGCAGAGGAACTACACAAGGCTAAAATGTCCATCGTGAAGAAATAGAAGCAGCTTGGTTAACATATACTCTGATATGGATGGTCCTTGATTTACAGTGGTTCTATTGACCATTTTTAAACACATGATAGTGTGAAAGCAGTAAGCATCCAGTAAAAAAAATCTTTCTTCCAATTTTGCACTGGATCTCTTCCTGGATTTCCTGTTATCGCCAATACTTTCTCAACAAGCTGGAGAGGGTAGTGAGCTGCACCTCTCAGCACACAGCGAAATAATTCTCAAAAGGACACAGTAGATACTCTGTAATAGGCAAGCCCCACATCCCACCTCCCCATGTCCCTAGTAACGCAGCCCCAGAACAGCATAAACTTTTAACCTTATCATGATTTTTTAGGGATTTTTTCATGACTTGATTGCTTGGCACGTGGGTGCAGACATGGTAGGCACAATGGGACTTGGGTGTGGGAGGGCACAGTGCAGTCTAACTCTGCCTCCTGTGCCCACCAGGCACAGTGGGGCCAGTGCAAGTCCAAGAGTCAGAGGTAGCTTCTACTTGTGGAACCTGGCAAGGACAGCACAGGAATTACCGATGACTTGCAACCTACCTGTGTGTATGACTGTGAAAACAGGTGTTTATTGTCATTAGGCAGACATGGCAGCTTTGTGTAATTATTAATCCTGAGCTTATGTCATAAAATAATCTGACAAGTTAAAACATTGAAAACTGAAGTTTTGTTACACAGCCCAAGACGCTTCTGTTGGCGTCACCCAGGCAAGCAAAGAATTCAGATGCCTGTTTCTGTGGTGCACTGTGTTACTGTTAGGTATTTCAGTAGGTTAGTGTGTTATATGCACTTTCAATTTTCCATATTTTCACCTATGATAGGTTTTTCTAGCATATAACCCCATCCTAAATCAAAGATCTATTCAGTGTTTCTGGTCCCTGCATGCATCAGAGGCAATGTTAAACTTTGATTCACAGCATTTCTATTAAGAGTCGTTAACTATTTTTTATTTAACCCTAACAGATAAAGAATACTTCATGAATACGAGAAAATGTCTCTAATAAAACTATGAGCAAATTTGGAAATCATCACTATTTTAATGTTATTTTTGGAACTTGGGATCCACAGATGGTCAAGGATCCCAGTGCCTGAGGCCCAGATCGCCCCGGCTGCCAGACCTGTGGCAGCACCTCCCTCCCTGGTGCTCGTTCTCCCCATTTTTACCCAGAGCTCTCTGGGTTTTAATAACCTGTAAAGTTCCCCTCACCGCGCTTCCCGGGTCCAAAATCTTCTTGCTCATCCCTAATGCAGCATTTCCTCCTCGGTGGTCATTTTCCTGCTGCTCCTGCAGGATCCTGCTTGCCCTTCAGCTGCCATCTCCCCCATAGGCGCTTCCTTACGCACAGTCGAAGGATCCTCCTGTGCATCTCCATCCATCTGTGCTCCCACTGACACAGGGGATGTTAGTAAGGTATTGTCTACTGTGGCCACACTCTCTCTCCTTTTCCTGGTCAGTGTCTTGCTCAGGGCTAATGAATAGCATGTAATTTTAGAGTGAATGGGTGCCCCCAAACCAAAGTCAGGTGACTCCCCTCTCATGGTGACAGAACCTTCATCGGCCCTCCTCCTCTCCTATCTCTGTCATCATCAAAATCATCTTTCTACAGGAGGGATCTGGGCTTGGCTTTAAGAGTTTCCCTCCAGTTGAGTCTTAGAAAAATGAATCAAACAATATTATTAAGGTAATGGGAATCCAGAGTATGGGCCTCTCCGTACAGAGAGCTTTAACAAGCAAGCACGTTTCATTCCTTGTGCAAGTCCCTTAAAATTACAGAAAATCCTTTGGTCCACTTTAGTCCAAAGCCCAGTGAAACTCTGCAGGGGGTGGGCAGAGTTACAGTCTAAGTCTGAGAGCATAACCTTGAATGGATTCCTGTTAGTCCTACAGGACAAATGAATACCCTATTTCTTTTCTTTGCCAGTATGCAAAAACTTGCACTTTCTGTGAAAATACGTTATTGAGAAAGCATCACAGGGTGATAACACTGAACTCTCCCAGTGGAGTGTTTCCAAGGCAGCTCTAGCTCTGAAATCCTCGCATGTTACTCTTTGAGTGGGTAGACACTGACCTCTGAACTTTGGATTTCCCATCCTGTTCTCAGGAAATTCTGCAAACAGTTGAAATTCAGGCCAGACATGAATGCAATTTACTTGTCAATAGGATACAACTGTTAAGGTGGCTTACAATTATAATGTCTGGAAATTGCAGGGTTAAGGAAACATGGGAAGGAGACCTCTCACTCCACCACCCCCTAACATGCTTGGGTTAGCATGTTTTACCTTCTTTAGGGTAAGTAAGTTGATGCTTTTGAAGATTTCCAGGCATACATACACTTTTCTGGTTGTTACCACCTTTTTCGTGTGCATCACAAGCCCAGCGTGGCAGACAGGCACCCCAAGGTTTCTGTTTCATTGCTTTTCTCTACTGAGCTTTAGGCCACCTGAAGGTCTTGCATTTTATTCGGGTAGAAGATGGTGAAACCCTTACTTAGTAACTTTCAGGTCTGAGGTTATTTCACCGAAGGCTTTTCCTGCGTTCGCCCCTGAGAGTACAGCTGCCCATGGTTGAGGAATGTGCGGCTACTGTGTGTGGTGTGGGAAAAGTACTCCTCTTGCTCTGGACAGAGGCTTGATATGTTTTATCCCTGTTTCGGTGTTCCCAGAGGATCTCGGTGTTCAAGCACTGGATGTAAAATGAACTCACTCCCTGACGATCCCTTGTTCAGAATTTATGGACTTGCTACCATCTGCTGAGAATTCTGTAGTGTACAGAATCTATGAGTTCAGATCTGGATAACATTGCAGTTTCCCAAATGTTCCCTGCATTTAACTCACCACCTGACACCTTTTAAATCCACTGTAAGTGGAAATGAATTTTTTGTCCTTTCTGCACTTGAATGTGTTCATATGCATCTGCATTTGGACACTTAAAAAAATTTATCCCAGACAAATGTGCTGAAGGTCACATTACACTATCATTATTTCTACCTCTAAATCCTTGTGATTGTTATTATTATTTTGCCTGATTGGGGCGGGGGGGGGGGATTTGACCAGCAAGATTAAAAAGGATATGTAAAACATCTTGTTTTGGGGATTTTTAAAAAACATTTATTTCCTCTAGACCCTTTCTTGCTGATGATTGAGCTGCTTTTTCATATATTCTTGTTTAAAGGGAAAGAAAGAAAACAAAACAATAGCAAGCCGGCATCTTACCCAGTGAGAAAACAACACAGCTGTTGGTGTGGCAAGGTTCTGCTCCTCTTTTTATTTACTTTTTTCTGTCCATTAGAAGGTCACCACCCTGAAGACAGGCATTGTTTCCCATTACTATATTAGCAGTGCCCAGTGAACTGCCTTGCATTTTTGTGGTACAGGTGTGAGATAAGTGGATTTGTACAGGGAGAACCGAGAGTCATACTGAGAGTCCTAACCTGAGGAAGAAGCCAGAAAGGCTCTGTGGATGGCTTCTCATCAGCCGTGTCTTGCCCCTTCATGTCTTCATGTTTGCCCCTTCCCCAAACATATCTGCTATTGACTCTTCCCATTAGCTTTCTCCTTCTGGTTTTACCTTCCACAAGTGCCACCAGATACCAGGCATGGCTCCAAGTCCTGGAGATACAGCTCTGTGTCTCCCAGGCAGAAAATTCGCAGTTCTGGAATCTTTGACAGAGACAGAGAAGAAATAAAAGTAAGTTAAATAAGTTAGATGAATGGACTGTCTGAGGGTGATACGTACTAAGGAAAAAAGGGCAAAGCAAGAGACATGGAAATGGCCTTATTCGGAGCAGGACTGAGTAGCTACTGAGGCAAATGAGGGAGGAAGCCTGCAAAACTGTCGTGGAAAAGCCACCCACGCACTGGGTTCACCCAGGAAGCCCCAGGCTGTGCAGCAGGGCTAAAGAGAGCCAAGGCTAATCGTGTTGGTTATTTAGGAACATGTGTCTGGCAGAGGCAGGTGGCCCCAGGGTTCTGTAATGAAATGCCATTTAGGGGCAAATCCAGGTTACACAATTGTAATCTTCACTGGATACTTTAATCTCTGAGAGGTAGTTAATTTAGTGCACACTGTTACTTAAGTGTTTCAGTCCAGAACCACTTTTAGGGAAACTCAAGTTTCCCAAAAAAAAGTCTCAGAAGTCAGTTGAGGGGATGGGAAGTTGGTGGCAGTGGGGCCAGTCCTGTGTACCGCATCACTCCCAGTGTCCCAAAGGTATCTTCATCACCGCCACTACATTAAAAAATCCAAGAAAGAGAGGAGAAATATAATGAAATGCTATGTTAGAGGAAGGAAACTGAAAGGCTTTTGGCCCAGGCCGGACACTGTATCCAGAACCAGGAGGCCCCTATCTCCCCCGCCCCTAGGAATTTACCTGTGACACCATCTTCCCCGCCTCTGGGAACTTGCCTATGGCATGAAACCTAGGACCAATGGGCTACCCGTGCATCCCTGATGCCCCCTTAGGTTCCACCCCAAACCGAGGCTACTTACATATCCCCCATGCCATGTGTCCAGTAGAGAGATCGCTGGACTCCAGCAGTGGGGGGTGCCGGTCATCTCTCTCCGTGTTCTCAGAATAAAGGCCTCTTTTTGTTTTATACTTCTCATCTTTCGGAAATAATCCTATCATTTGGGGCCGTGACTCGGTCAGCAGGTGATTGACTCCTGGGACACACCCAGTTGAGTCCCTCAGCCGATTCATGAACCAGATAACATCCTGGATTAATCCTGCGCTTTTTCTTCTCCCAAGACGTTTGACTTGTCGCCAGCCGCCTGCACTCAGCATTGGCCAGATTGATTTCAGGTGAGCACTCCCCGGGGAACTTTTGGCACTGGGCAGCCCCAGTCGACTGTTCTCCCCGTTTGAGTGGGTCTGTGCATTTTCACGTCCTTAGGATATCCCAGGGCAGGGTTCTTTCTGGGCAAACCTGTGTCCACACTCTAAAATCTCTCACGTTCTTTGGGTTCGGATAGCCTAAAGCAGAGATTTTTGGACCGCCCACACTGAAAGACCCTCACTTCCCTTACAGCCTTGCTCTTTCATGGGCAAAACTGTTACTGACCCCACATGAACTCCACTTGTAAATCTCCACTTGTAAATATACGAGTTTTTGGAACCTTAGCCGCTGTGTGGAGCCACAAATGAGTGATGGCTTGTTCTCTGGACCACTGGCTTATTTCTTGCCTGAATCAGTCATGGGAAACGTATTTTCTAACTCCCAAAAGATGCCTTTACAAGACCTAATTTCTAATTTACGTACTCTTAAAATTAAAAGTACCATAAAAACTAAACAATTAACTTTTTACTCCGGGAGGTCTGGCCAACCTACCTGCTTATCGGCAATCATTGGCCCAAGGAAGGAACATTTGACCTCTGCATTCTCAGGAATTTGTACGATTTCTGTCAGGCCGGTGACAAGTTATTAGAACTCCCTTATATTCAGGCCTTTCTTATTCTGAGAACACGCTCATCTCTCATTAAGTCTTGTGCTCCTGCTTAGATACTTTTAACTAACTCTACTGCACCGCAAAATTTTCCATCCTGCCCTCAGGATTCGCTTGATGACGTTCCTCCAGTGTTTTCCCAGCCACTGCCTCCCTACCCCCAAAATGGCTCCTCACTGTTATCTCCCGCTGTGCGATCATCTTCCCCTCCATCTCCCGGGGCCCATAACTCTCCCAGCAGCTCTAATCCCTCTGTTAGAGCTGCCTTGCAGTCTCGGACTTCTTATTCTCCTGAGAATTCTTTATCCCCTACAGCATTCTCACCACCCGCCCACCATACTAGGTCTCGGTTGCTGTGTCCTTCCAGCAAGCAGGGTGATTGTTCCAGCTTATGCTGGGAACAGTTGCCATGTTGCAACCCTCTGCCATGTGACAGGACACCGCCATGTTCAGATGGGTCACATGGTGACAGGACGCCGCCATGTTTAGATGGGTCACATGGCGGCACAGCCATGTTTGGACGGGTCATGTGGTCACAGGGCGCTACCATGTTCAGATGGGTCTCGCGGTCAATGGGCGCCCCCTTGTGGCTCCTCTTGTGAACAGCAACAGCCACCCTGTTGCGGTCCAGATGACAGTTGCCGAAAGCAATCCTTTCGCTGCAAAGCACACAGTGAGAAGCCATCTGCCTGTGTTTCCTCATCCCAGGGTGAGTGGCAGCTGCTCTGTAGCCGCTCTAAAGATAATTGCTCACACATGTCTACCGGGCGGATAGCTGCCCAGTGGCTCTCTCCTCCACATTCTTCTCCTCAGGCTCTGCTACCGCTTTAAGAACAAGCTGGCCCTGAGGGGTCAATATCCATGTACCTTTTTCCCTTTTGGATCTATCCCAGATTACCCATAAATTAGGTAGCTTCTCTGTTGACCCACAGAATTATATTAGGTAATTTGAATTTATTACTAATTGTTATGATTTACATTTTAAAGATGTTTATGTGATTTTAAATACCACCCTTAGCTCACAAGAGCAAAATAAGCTGTGGCAGGCAGCTCAAGAAGAAGCCAACCGCAGGCATAGGGCAAACACCACTGATAACGACCCTGGGCCTGTAGCTGTGCCAGACCAAGATCCTGACTGGAACTATCAGAATGGACAAGGTTCAACAAAATTACATAAGATGATTGAGTGTCTGATTGTGGGCCTTAATAAGATTGCTCACAAGCATACTAACTACAACAAGCTTTTAGAACAGATCCAGGAGGCTAACGAAAACCCGGCTGTGTTTTTAAATTGGCTTCGGGAAACCTTAATCAAGTATACTAATGCAAACCCAGACTCTCATGAAGGGATGATTGTTATTAACTCTTATTTTATTTCACAGTCTCCTCCTGATATTCATGCAAAATTACAAAAGGTTGAACATGGCCCTCAAACTCCACAAGGGGATCTTCTTAAATTAGCTTTCTGTGTCTTCAACAATAGAGATAAGATTCAAAAAGAGGAAAAACAAGCTCAAAAATTAAAGTTTGCTAAATATCAATCTGACCTCTTAGCAGTGGCACTTGGAGCTCCCAAGACAAGAAATTTACAACAAGGTGTGGCTGCCCGAGTCCTGCCCGGACCGTGCTTCAAATGCAGCAAACAAGGACACTGGGCGAAAGATTGCCCTAACCCTGGCATTCCTCTAGGACCATGCCCATACTGCAACATTAAAGGGCATTGGAAGAGTGACTGTCCTAGCTGCCAGCAAGTAGGTAAACCATCCTTTAATCCTTTGCCCTCACAGGAGACTCTGTCAATGCCAGATTCTCCACTGACTGACCTGCTTAGACTTGTTGCAGAAGATTGACAGGGCTCGGGGCTCAGAGCCCCGAGTCTCACTGGAGGTCTCAGGCAAAATAATATCTCTGCTTGTGGATACAGGGGTGACTTATAGTGTACTTCCTGAATTTTCAGGACCTTGTAGTAAGTCCTTGATTTCTGTTGTGGGCATTGATGGCCAGCCGAATCAACCTTTGCAGACTGGGCCTATCCCATGTAGATTCCAGACTCTTTTCTTTACCCATAGCTTCCTAGTAATCCCAACACACACCCCAGGTCAGGACTGGCAGATAGATGTTACACACATGCCCCACCACAAAACTTTCAGATATCTTCTCACCTTTGTTTGTACCTTTTAAGGATGGATAGAAGCCTTTCCCACAACCAGGGAAATTGCTGATGTAGTTACCAAAGTCATATTACAAGAAATTATTCCAAGGTTTGGTCTACCTCAGAGTATTCAGTCAGATAACGGTCCCGCCTTTATTCCTCAGATCACTCAACAGGTATCCTCGAGCTTACACATCACCTGGCACCTACATATCCCATACCATCTGCAATCCTCAGGAAAAGTAGAAAAGGCAAATGGCCTCATAAAGACACACCTTACAAAACTCACTGTAGAACTACACCAACCTTGGCCTCAACTTTTGCCCTTAGCCTTAGCCAAGCTCAGGGCACTTCCCCGGGCTCCTACTTTTGAACTTATGTACGGCAGGCCATTCTCACTCCACATTCTTCCTAAACTCCCCAAGATCTCCCTCCCCTGGCTGACTATGTCCCAGTCCTCTCCTTCCTCTGACACCTGTTACGACAACATGCTGATCTCTGCCTTCCACAACCCTCTGGAGAGGCCAAACCAGATCCTCCCATATCCCCAGGAGATCTAATTTATCTCAAATGTTCTAAATCCACAGGACTATAACCAAGGTGGAGTGGCCTCCATCTGGTCTACTTAGCTACCCCTACAGCAGTCAAAGTTGCTGGACTCCCATCCTGGTTTCACATCACTCAGGCTAAGAGGTGCCCTCCAGCCCTAAATCTGATCATTCTGAGTGGTCATCTCATCTTCTGTCACCCACCCGTCTCTGTCTCACAAAGGCCTCGCCGCCACAGTTAACAGGCTAAGTCATGTTTTGTTATCCACTTTGGTTCCTAATTCCTTATATTCTATTAATGATCATTTTTACAGCAGGACTCTTTAACAGTATTGCCTACAGACTCCAACGTCATGCATACCAGAGACAAGCCTTACTGACCTACCTCTTAACTTTTATGCTTTCAGATGGGGGAGTAATCACCTCTCATAACATCATTCCTCCTAACCTCACACTTATTTTTCAGAATACTGCCTTACTGTGGAAATGTTCCTACCTCAACGTCATCCTGATATAATGACATGTTTAAATCAAAGGCACCTTTCCCTCTACCTCACCTGGGTCCTTAAATATGACAGTGCCGTGTCTCCTCATAACATCTTGTCTCTTTGTTTTTCCAGTCTAACATACGTGCATTCACCAGTGAAGTTGTCCTGGCTAAAACACCTGGCACCCACTTCTACCTGGCCATCAACCATCATCCCGTCGACTCCCCTAGGCTCCAGTACAGCACCCTCTGCCAGCAGGAAGTAGTTAAAGAGAGAAATCTTCATCCCTTTTCATAATAATAATCATAAGATGGGATATGAAAGGCTTTTGGTCCAGGTTGGACACTGTAACTGGAACCAGGAAGCCCCTGTTTCCCCTGCCCCTAAGAATTTACCCGTGACTCCGTCTTACCCGGCCCTGGGAATTTGCCTATGGTGCCAAACCTAGGACCAATGGGCTACCCGTGCATCCCTGATGCCCCCTTAGGTTCCACCCCAAGTAGCCTCCAAACCGAGGCTACTTACATACCCCCCATGCCACGTGTCCGCTAGAGAGATTGCCGGACTCCAGTGGTGGGGGGTGCCGGTCATCTCTCTCCATGTTCTCACAATAAAGGCCTCTTTTTGTTTTATACTTCTCATCTTTTGGAAATACTTTTCATCTTTTGGAAATAATCCTATCAGAAACATTATAAAAGCATCATGGCTTCTTTACATATATTGTTTGTTTAGTTCTACTATTAAGTGCCACTAATTGACAAGTTAACAAGTCTTCTTTTTGTTTAATTAATAGCATTTAAGTAACAGAGTAAATAATATGGGATAATATATGATTTCAAACAGATTTTGTTTTTATATTAAGTCAGAATGTGTATCATTTATAATGTGCATTTAGTATATGCATAACAACACTATCTATGGTGTGTATAGAGTCAGCACTGTGCTATGGCCATGTCCTGTGTGGGCAAACTAGCCAGTCCCTCTAAGCAGGCTCAGACATCAACTTCAGTTGCAAAGGGAAGAATGCATCAAACACCAGCCCCACGTGGAAAACCAAGCAGGAGCAAACAGTGGAGAACAGCAGACAATGGGGGTTTGGAATCTGTCAAAGCCAGAAAAGTCAAGAACCAAGCTGGAGCAAACCACAGAGATGGAGGAGTTTCTGGGGATTTAAAATCCTGTCTCTGCAGCCCAGCCCTGAAGACAGCTCACACCTCTCTGTACGCTTGGGAAGCACAGAACCCTTTCCTAGAAAGCACCTTCCTAGAGAAGGTGATAACTGCCATGGAGCTGTAAGTATTTAATTCCAGTTTCTTCTCTTGCTGACATGAACCCTCAGCAACTCACTCAAACCCTGTTTTATCAGCTATGAAGTTGAGGTGCCTTGTTTGCCCCCCTATTGGGTGAGTTAATCCTTGTAGGAAAGTTAAATCTAGGTCTACAGGGCTTATCATCTCTAGCTCTCCTTTTCCTTGCTACCCTCTTGATTTCCTATTGGGAACTTCAACACTTGGCAAAATGCATTGTCACTTTACAGGGAGCCTGAGCTTTCAGAAATGGGTGGCCTAAAACCTTCTTTCATTCAGGGAACCAAGCATTCCTGGTGCAAGCCAGCTTAGTGGAGCACCAGAAGTTAGGTGTATAAAGGAGAGAAGATACAACGCGCCAGCCCACCAACTTGAAGCTTCTGTTGGACTCCTCTGTTCAAATCCCAGGAAATAAAATCAAACTCCCTCCTTTCTGAGTCATCCTGTACTGCCACGGCCCACAAGCAGTGATCTTCCTCCTGTGAATGGTTATGACAATTACTCATTTTTTAACATGTCTAATAAATCATGTACAGTGTGGTAGCATGCCTGCCACTGTTTTTTAATTGTTGTTTAAAAATTGTCATTTAAAACTTACATTATCCTATTGAACTTTTCCCAGTGAGAAGGGAGTGAGGAAATCCACCCATCTAAACACTCCCACTGTGGCTTCATCTGGGGAACCTACTTTGCACAGTGCTGCCACCATTAATGCTAATGAGAATTTACTTTGAAGCCCTTTCAGTGTTTTTCATTTATTGAAATTAGCTGCAGTTCTAAAAACTGTTTTGGTTCAAATGGGGTGTAGAGGCGTGCAAACATGTGCAGTTAATTAAAGACTTAGATAGACAATGCGTGCTCTGAATTACACATTTCTGTCCTTTTCATTGTGGATGCCTGTGGTTGAACACCATTTAAAGCAATTAAAGTTTCCATTGTGTTTCATTCTTGTAGGGATGAGAACATCAGCCAGTTTAGCAAAGGTTGGGCAGTTAAGGAGCTGCAAGATCAAGATCAGCCAGTATCAGACAAGATTAAAGATGTTCCAGACACCATGGGGAAGTGAGCAGTTTGGATGGTTTTTGAAGTGTCAACTCCAAAAGGATTTTAGAGTTTTCTGTGTCATGAATGTGTGTGTGTGTGTGTACGTGCATGTGTATGTGTGTTTTCAAAAGAAGTTTGACTGTACCAGAGGGATCTAAAGGACAAAAAGAGAGTACAGGAACTCACCATGAGGATTTTGTCACCTCTGAGTCTCCTGAGCAGGCACATTAAGCACTAATTTTGCTTCTGTCTGGAGATTTTGCACATAAAATGGATTTTCCTATAGATAACATACGAGGTTGGATCCTGTAGCAACTACAGATCTGCCAGTAAGCTGTCTCTTACAACAAACTGTTCCCAGACAAGCAAAAACAGTGGACAAGAACACACCAGATACTACTCACGTTGTTCAGACACCATCTCCACGTGAAGTGGTCTTTCTTTTGAATGACAATACTTTGTCTGTTTGGTAGGGAAGAGCATATTCCCAAGGATGTAGGAATGTAACAGTGGGTAGGGATTCCCAGGTCCTCTACAAAGAATAAAGGGAGAAAGTCTTTGTTCTAAGGGTAAAATGATTAAAGAGCTGTGGACAGAAATATCTACCCAGGAAATTTAGAGGTAAGCCACCCAGTGAGTCCTGGAGAAAAGAGCCAAAGCCTTCCAGACCTAAAAGTCTAGGCGGTTCCAGTACTTTCCTAGTTTACAGTTTAGTTTGTCTCTGATTTGAAGTGCTCAAAGTACATTACTTTCTGACAGCTATCAGCTCCTATAATAAATACCTAAATATTTTGTCAATCAGAGGTGTCACTGACTAGATCTGACTGTTCCAAGTGTGACCACGCTGAGGGGAACCCAGCAGAATGGACACAGCCAGGTGCTGAGGACCAGCGGCTCCTCGTTCACCAGTGCTGTCCATGTAACCAATGAGTACAGATCAGAGGCTTGCATGCCAATGTTCCTTGCCCATCAAAAGTTTCTGTTCCATTTCCAATGAGGAAATTATAAACTGTCTATCATCAGCCACATCAATTTCAAATACTCATCTTTATTCTCAAGAATCGCTCTTGTAGCCGTTGTTGGCTTTGCCTATGAAATACCGTCACACACTCTTCTGCAAACAAAAACCCTGATTTCCTCCAGCGACCAAAGCTACCCCACCGCCACTTGCCCTACTTCATGCAGCTCTCAGCTGGCTGTACCGCTGGTGAGGGTGTACGTGTGATGCTAACAGGGCCAGTTGTAACCTGTCCCATCTCCCTGCCTCACATCCTGTCAGAGTCCTCTGAGTGAGGAGTCTGGGAGACTTCTCTCCAGCAGGTGGTGGGCGGGGTAATCCTAGAGCTGCAGCAGCCAATGAGTGGAACAGGAAGGGATTTGCTGTAAATCTTGGTTAGCATTCTGGCTTTCAGTTCTGCAAGAAACAACTCATCTTCTTTCATTAGTCAGTGTGAATTGGGTTTTGGTCTCTCTCAACAATGGTAGAAAATCCTACCTGAAGACCTACATGTTGTTAGTTTAGAAACAGTGAATAACTGTTTAGGGCTTAAGCTAGTTTCATTTTCTATGATCTCCTTGGAAACTTTATTCAAATAAAGATTTCATTAGTACAGTACAGCAGGGCTCCACCAACAAAGAGTGATTTGGCAAAGACCACAGGTCAGCCACCCCTAGGAGGACAAATGCTATCTGTAGTCTAAGAACACTTTAAATCATTAACTTAGTTATCTTTATTATGCAAATAATACATAGTGGTTACAGAAAAACTATAAAAATTGATAAGATAAAAATACAGCCTAATTTCTCCTTCACTCTCACCATCCATACAGGTAGACATGTTGCTAATTCTTGTGCATTTTCTTATTATAAGTTTATAGATGGAACTATGTCTTCTTCACTTTTATAACTGCAAAACTTACTAAAATGATGATCTCATGACAAGCATAGTGGTCAGTATCCATCCCGAGTAAGTAAATGTATGAATTAAATGGTGCCGCACAATGCAGCACTCCAAAGCCCCCATGAAAATCATATTCATTCACACCTATAGACAAAAACCCAATGATTTCTAAATCACTCCTTCTGATTGACTGACCTGCCTCAGGCATATCTCAAGCTAATTTTGTGAAGCTCATCTGGTTTCATGAGAATCAAACTTGCTTTAGCTCTTGCCTCATAATCTTTTGAGCTTCAATTAATATAACATTCAGCTCCCTGTGTACTGAGTTTTGTTCTCCCCAGTGCTAATTCCCCTTTCTAACCAAAGCACCAAAGCTGAGCTGCATAGCAGTGACTCTCCTAACCACTGTCCCTGGGACCATGGAGTTTCCTTGAACTTGAATGTGGT
This sequence comes from Cavia porcellus, assembly GCF_034190915.1. Classification (NCBI taxonomy): domain Eukaryota; kingdom Metazoa; phylum Chordata; class Mammalia; order Rodentia; family Caviidae; genus Cavia; species Cavia porcellus. The sequence goes on along the minus strand of NW_026947494.1, from coordinate 72,230,664 downwards.
AGACTTGAATGTAGTTCTGGTCCGGACCTCACACAGTATGCCTTTCATTCTAGACGGAGCATCCTCATATGTAGAAACGGCTTCACTGTGAAATTTAGTTTGGAAATTAGATCCAACAGAAGAAGAATAAAATGAGTGATCAAATTTAGTTTCTATGTTAGAATAAGATATAATTATGTAGTAAACGATACATTGATCATTCTCATGCAGTTTTTTTTTTTTGTGTGTGTGTGTGTGTTTTTCTTTTTTATCAGTACCAGTAGTTTTTCAGACTGTATATTGGGAACCATTCTGAAAACAGATCTTCAAAATATTTTAAGAAGGGCACCTCTGTGGGACTGAGCATATCATCTCCCATAATAACTACTCTGAGGATAAGCTTCATTTAGATGTATAACCCTCTGTAATTTTATTGAGAAAATATGTCTTATGATACTACCACACAACTGCAATCACTTCAGAAATACCTAGTCATTTTAATTTAGGAAACTGCAAAGTACTGCTTTACTGGTTTTGTCACTTCTTGTCACACGGATTTATTACCTACAGGACAGTTGATAGTATATATCTAAAATATTTGGCATTTATCTTGCCCTTGATTCAAACAACCAGGTGAGAAATGTCTACAAGGAACAATTTTCAAAAACTGCTTTTATGAGAAGCTTAACAATAAACACTGCAATTAGGAATGAGATTATTCTTTAGTTTTTATATTCATCAGTCTGTGAAACTCATTGTCAAGCTGTGGCTCTTGAAATTCTTTTGGAAAAATCAAGGAGAGTTTAACAATGTTAAGTTTTCTTTTTATATAATGTATAATTATACCAAGAAGCTATTTTAATAAGTACATTAAAATAACTAAGACAATGTGATATGATAGATAGTGTGTATACTAGTGGCATTGTGTTTTAGGCCATGCTGTATTATTCCAATAGTTGATATGTTATGCTATATTAATAATAATCACCCAAATATACCTGGATTCTAAATGAGAAAAAATAAAACAGTGATGGGAACAGCATTGAGTACACAAGTGTTCTTAGGAGCTGAGGACTCCTCAAACGTAACACTTGACTCCTTTGCCAAACTTGAAGGAGACAGAGTATGATTCATGCTGTGGTCCAGCAGAGAATAGCCGAATAGGATCTGGGGTGTGTATACTAGGGCAGTGTGTTACTCTGAGTAAACTCCATGGGATGAGGGCTAAGCCCAGTACCACTGTGGAGAGACACAAGCACACTTTCCTCAGGAGGCTTGTCTGGGAAGAGAGGCCAAGGTCAGGCAATGTTTCCTTCCAGAAAAACTAACTTGGCTGATGGCATTTCCTTCATGCTGACTAAATTCAACACAGGACTGGATGGCAGTGGATGGCTGGAGGAATGTTGGAGTAAGCCCTCTGCGGCAGGGCTCGCTAGGTAAGAAGGGGCAATCTTAGAGTCTCTTAGATGCCACCATTCTCAGCTCTGTCTGTGAAGATCTTTTTGCCTGAAGTTCTCCAGCGCCCCACCTTCAAATATCTGTGCCTGAAAGTCTGAAATTAGATACTAGTCATGGCCATTAAACAGCCTTCCCTGATGCCCTGTCATATGTTTCTGTAATATTCTGGCAGATCTCATGCACATTTAATGACTTGTTCAGTCAGTTGTCTTGGCTTTGCTATTAGGCAGTAAGCTCCAGGGAGCTCCACAGAGACAGGGACCATGGGGTCTTACCCAGTGTACCCCCAGCATAGTTCCTGAAACATAGATGACAGTTCATAATAAGTATGTGTTGAAAGAATAAATACAACATATAAATTCCTTGAGACAAAGTCCTGCCTTATTCACTGTTATGTCATCAGAAACTGATTAGGCAACTAATATGCAAGCACTGATAGGGCTGGAATTTTACCATTTCATCAATAACATGATAATAAATTCAGAAAAGTATGGTCACTGGATGCCGAAACTCATAGACACATTTCGCCAGGAGCAGAGATATTTACACAGCCTCAAAGAGTCCCCTGCACAGAAATGACTAATCAGAAAGGAACCTTAAAGTAGAGAAACTTGAGGGACACCATCGTAACCCATAGATCTATGTTATTTTCATCCACGTAGGAATAAATCCACATTATATGACATTATATACCTGTGCCAATGCACAAAGTATGTCTTATGATAGTACCACACAACCTGGTAGATCTATTCTGCATCACTGATGTAGAATACACAATGAGAGGTAGAAGGGGCCCAGAAACTTTTATTTTGTTCTAATAGCATCACCATGACACAGGAACCCTGTAACATAGAAAGAACTCATTCCCATATTATAAAGAGAAAGCAGAGTTTGGGAAATTAGATGACTCACCAAGAATCAGTACTAGAAGCTGTCAGAGTCATACCAGCAGCCAGGATGTCCAGCTGTGTAAGGATCACTCCCAGCTCCCTCCACTTCTGCGGCCTCTCCCAGGAGTTCTAACACAAGAGAGGAAGCGGAACAGCTCCACCAGTGGGAGAGAGGGCTGGCAGTGAGCACACAGAAAAGAGGCTGCAGACCTGAGCTCCGGTACTGCCTTTACATGAGGACCAGGGAGAAAGCATCCTCACATCCTGGCTCCTCAGCTGTAAGTTATGAAAGTCGGAATACATCTCTCTAAGCTTCATGCTGCTTCTGTGATTCTAGTAAATAGATCTTTCTGTTTAGATTTTTGAGTGATAGGATTTGCAATCATTTATCTCAGATATGATCTGGAAACTTGCTGTGAGCAATTTCCATCAGAATACAATGTTTGATGAAATGACTATAATATCTTAGATTTGAGACAAGAACAAAGAAAATGGAAACCATATATTGTATCATTAGAAAAACCCTTTGAGGTTTAACAGAAAGAGAATACCCAGTTCCCCTACTACCCTGCCACCCCTACAACAGATCAAAATCTATTAATTATTGCTTCAATAATTGATTTGAACCACAATTTCCAAATGTAATTGCCATAATGTAATGTTCTAGGGGTTAGAAACATAAGTCTTTATTGACTGACCGAACCAACCAAGTTTGGGGGCATTGAATTTGGTCTTAGAGGAACTCAGAGTTCAGCAGGGAACACAGGCAGGCCAATCACCTCAGGTAGCCCAGCAAGATAGACCTAAGGAGACAGCTTACTCTAGAGTACTCCCTGTCACCGCCCCCAAAACAGGGCTGTTCTTCCTGGCCTGGCCCATGGAGATGTCTGGGATAATTACAATAATTAGCTCACCGATTGGACTTGTACACTGTAACAGATTCTGAATTAAACACTCACATAGACTGTAGTTTTAATCCTCACCAGAGTTCTCTGGGTAGGTATCTCTTGTCCCATTTCAACTTATAGATGTGGAAAATGCAGCTCAAAGAGGATAAAACTTGTCCAACATGGTAGATCTAATAAATGGAAAAGCTAATATTCACAACCTGCCGGAATTATACACCCAAACTCAAGCCTCACTTTTTTGCTTTTAATTAAGCACTTGCTTGTGGCTTGCTCATTAAGTGAGGGAAAAACTACTCTGCCTTCATTGGAAGGTGTTGCCTGTTTAGCATCTTATAAATGACTGACACATAGTGGGTGCTTTTGTTAGAGCAGATGCCTGACTGGTTAGCATTGTTTATTCCCTCCATTTGAATGTAACTCCAAGGAAAGAGAGTTTTCCCATGCCATTGACGGTCAACATGACTATATGACTTGTTTGGTCAACAGAACAAGGACAGCAGAGCTGATTCACCAGCTGGGAAAGCAAAAAGCATTGCATGTTTCTGCTAACCTCTCTGGAGAAGAACCTTAAGTAACCAATGATCTAAGGAAGACCTTAGGTCTAAGGAAAACCTTCATTTCATGCAAATAAAATGGACCTGGAGCCACATCATTAGCTAACAATCACACGATACAGCCAGCAGCATCAGCCGATAATTCGTAGATATGTAAACAGAAAGTAAACAGAACTTGCTGTATGTCACTAGAGGGTTTAGGATTAGAAAAGTTTGCTTTGCAAAAAACCTGGACCAACAAAATATTCAATAAATGTTGAGTAAGGAATCTGGCACCATGGGAGCATAGAAAAACTATCTTAATGGACGAGGAATCTTTGGAGTGAGTACTTTCTTGAGTTATTTACCCAGGTGTTACATGAGTGGATCTCCAGTGCTCACCATAGAGCCCAACACTTAACAGTTAACATCAACGAGATGCATGAGTACTGAAAAAAATAGATTAACATAAAGCAATGCATGTAAGACTGAAAATACTTTGTAATTAAAAACAAGGTTATTTATGCTAAAATTAACAAATTAATTTAAAAGCATTAATGACTCTCTAGTTTCATAAAAATTCAGTCTCTCAAGTCTGAAATGGTTAGAGCATCATTTTGTCCATGGATTATCACTGATCTGATATAAAGCCAATGTGGAAAATACAGTCATTCTTTTTTTATTTTAAAATAGCAAAACAGAAGAAAGGATAGAAATAATACAGAATTTTTTAAAAACAGTAAGAAATGACACTAGTTAAAATATTGCATATTGTTATGTTAGAAGTAGTTGTTCAGTCATTCTTGTTTCTTTCAAAATGTGGGTGTTTGCTCCGTGCCTGCAGCTCTCCTTTACTGGTTAGGCTCAAAAAAGAAGAGACAAAGCAGACTTGCCCAGGATTGCCAATAGGAAAGCAAATCAGGGGTACTGACAACCTGCCAAGAAAGGTTGGGCTTGAAAAATGCTGGCTACATTTTTGCAGATGCAAGAGGTTTGAATGAACATGCAAACTTTTGCATGCTTCTCAAAACAGGGTCTCGAATCCTGCCACGTATAGGAGTATCTAAAGCAAGAGAATAAGGGAGAAATATCTTTTATCTGATGACAAAATTTATTTATTTATTTTAAAATTTTATTTAAAGAAAAAAAACAAAATAGTAAAAGGATACAAGTAGTACAGAATTTCAAAAAAATAAACAGTAAGAAATCACTAGTTAATAGATTACATATTGTCATCTTAGAAATAGTTGTTCAAGTTACAAAATTAAAGCATATAAAGTAGACATTCAAACAGTGAGACTGCAAACAGTTGTGTTCAATGATCCAACAAAAAGTTGGTAATATGGTCATCTGTCTTACACACCTAAACACACAGTTTTATCCTTTAGAGCACTTTCTTTTCCTCTCTTTTTTACAATAACATTTACACATTTTGGGTTTTATTACTCCCACAGTTTTTATTACTTTTTTTTGGGAAGAGAATAAAACCAAATGTGACAAAACAAAGCAGTCAGTCAAAACAAAGGATGGACATAGTACATGATGTAAAAACAGAATACAAAGTAATCAACAATGGTTACCATAATGCCTCTTACAGTTTAGATACACTTAGGAAGAAATATCTTATGAATAAAATTACATTTAACTGTAAATTCTCCCATTGCTCCAAGTGGTTTCCTACAGAAAGAGGACAGAAACAAATCTGAATGGATAGTTCAAAAACATCAGTGTATATAGATTATTTGTAAAACATAGTATAGTATGTGATGTACCTGTAACAGACACAAATCTAACAACAAATTCTGGTAGTTTGTGTACTGTCTTGTATTTAGGGGTATAGATTTTTCTAAAGACTGTATTTCTTTTCATATCCATGAATATTTGATGTACATATATTACTGGATTTTCAATTTGGCTGCTATATAAGCAGATGGCTTGTCGTGTAAAAACATGGAACTTATTAAAACATCTGAATCCCAGGCCATTTGGTTTATCTTGAATGCTTAATTGAGTATTGGAATGTTTTAAATTAAAATGCATAAGTCTTGCCACGTTGATTAGATGCTAAAATTTTGTTCCAAGATTAACTAATGAAATCACCAATCATGGAAGAGTTTAGAAATAAGGCATGGCAGGAACTTTTTTAAAAGATTCTTCCCAAGGATGAAAGAAGAAAAAAAATATGCTAAGCCCTTGTACAATTATTTATAAAACATAAATAGTAAGATTCTTATCTTGTTCTATGCCACTAAAAGATCTTATTTTATTGTGCAATAAAACAAGCTTGCCTAGTCCAAAAATCACTAAATTTGTATAATTCCACTAACTTTATCTCTTTTTATAAGTAATATTCTGTTTTTTCTCTTCTTCTGGCTTTTAACCAATTCGTTTCTTCTGATGACCTCCCATTTCATTTGATAAAAATAGTAGTGATTAATGTCCCAGCATGTTAGGAACTTTTTGGCAAGTGGAATAAACTTGCCTTTTGGAGGGCAAAAGGCTGAGTGACACTGTGTAACTCCCCTTGCTCCTGGTTAAACGTTGGGACTGTCCCACCCACCACTCTACCCAACCCCCCAACTCCCTTTCACCCCGCTATGATCAGTTCCCAATGTCCCACTGTCTAGATGGTCGTGCAATGTGCATAACCCATAATGCGAAAAGCACCACAAATAAGCAAGCCCTCTTCCCTGATGGACCCCCTTCCTCTTCAAGCTGCCCTGTCTCTTTTCCCTCTGTGTACCCAAAGCCAAATTTTGACGGATGGCTGCATTCTTTTCCTCTGCTCTGTCCCTTGCACTCCTTTGTCCTACAGAACCAAGCTTCCGGCACACCCAGGTCACTGTTACTGCCTTATCAGGGTGACCAATGGCCCACATCTTTCCAGATTCGGTGAACAGCCCTGAGCCCTCCCATTCCTCAGTTTGCAGCACTATCTGGTACTGACACGCTTTCTCCTTCCTAAATCATCTTCTTATCTTCTTGCACTGCAGATGCTCTGCTCTGGTCTTTTTCCTGCTTTGCTGACAACTCATGGGTTTCTGCCTATTTAAATCATAACTCTTGAAGTGGTGAAGTGTTACAGAGCTTTCTTTGGAGGTCATGTTCTATTCCATCTTATTTCTTCCATGGTGTCATTCAGTTTCATTTATATCCTGATTACCTAAGATTTATATTTTCTGTCCCCAGCATCTCACCTCAGTTGTAGTCTTATAAAATCCCATCTTGGTGTGTCATCTCTATTTGTAAAACTTAAAACCCAAACTAGAATAAACAGCAAAAATAGCAAATCCTGAATTCTTGGTTTAATTTCCCACCTCTCTCCCAGCCCTCTCTCTCAGTAATTAACACCACCAATACCTCTGCTGATTCTGTTCAAATTTTAGGAGTTGCCTATTTTTCTTCTTTCTCTATTTCACATCCCAATACCAAGTCCTTGTAGCTTCATTTTGAAAATATATAAAAAATTTGTTTACTTCTCTTTTTTTAAAATTTTATTTAAGGAGAAAAAGAAAAAAAAAACAGAAAAAGGGTACAAGTAATACAAAATTTAAAAATTAAACAGTAAGAAATCACTAGTTAATAGATAGCATATTCTCATCTTACAAATAGTTGTTCAAGTTACAAAATTAAAGCATATAAAGTAGACTTTCAAACAGTGAGATGGCAAACAGTTTTGTTCAATGATCCAACAAAACTCAGTAATATGGTTATCTATCTTATACACTTAAACATATATGCAGTTATAAACTTTAGAGCACTTTCTTTTCTTTTCTTTTGTACAATGACAACTACACATTTTGGATTTTATTACTCCCACAGTTCTTATTACTTTTTTTGAGGAGAGTAAAACCAAATGTGACATATCAGAACAGAGTCAGTCAAATCAAAAGGATGGGCATAATAGATAATATAAAAACAAAATACAAGGTGATCAACAATGGTTACCATACTGCCTCTTGCTATCTTAAGAAGAATTGCCTATATCATCAGTTATAATAAAATTGAACAAAACAGTAAAGAATAAAACCAAAACACTGGAGACATTACAGGACTTTAAAAGAAGATAATAGTCAACCAGAATGGGCATCATAATGAATCTTATTGTCTTCACAGTTGTTGCCAATACTTTCGAACTTGGTACTATCAAGCAAAGCAGAATAGGGGAAAATCAGTCAAAACAAGATGATGAGGGCAATACAGGGTTTCAAATCAAGTTAATAGGAAATCAAAGTAGGTTACTATAATGTATCCTGCTATTTTTTATTTATTTTTCCCTTAATTAAAAAGATAAAAAAGTAAATAATTTAAAAAAGGAGATTGAGATAAAAGAGGGCATAACAACAAAACAGTGCAGGTCAAAACATAACCATTTAAGCAAAATAGTGTTTCACCACATGATATCCTGACATAAAAGTAGTTACCATAGTGTCTCTTTCCTTGAAATCTTTGAGTATAACTTCGTATACTGTAGCACCTAACATTTCTAGACAATGTAAAACCATTCAAGAAAATGACATTATTACACGGTATTTAGAGCCAACTAACAGAAAATGAACAATGGTTTCTGTATAATCTCCTTGTCTATAAAAGTTTTTGCTTATATTATCACATATAATAAAATCCAATAAGATACAACCTGTTAAGACCAATGGAGACAGAAGAATAAAAGCTTGATGGCACTTCAAAACAAGATTATACTAAATCAGCACTAGATATTATGATGTCTTGTTTTCTCCAAAATAGCTGTTCCTACCATCCAACCTTCTCTGCTTCATTTCTGTTAAGCTCTTTTTCTGCCGTTTGTTATCAGTTTGTCTTCTTCATTTCACTTCCTGCTCCATTCATTGTGGCCTCTCTGCCACTATTTCTGGAATCTTGGTATTTTCCTTTTTTTTTAAATATAATATCCTGCAGTATTCTCTGTAGAGTTGAATTGGTGATTGCAAATTCCCCTAGTTCCTCTTTATCCTGGAAGCACTTTGTTTTTTCATCAATTTCCAGGGACAGTTGTGCAGGATATATCAATCTTGGCTGGAGGTTATTATCTTTCAAAGCTTGAATTATTTCCCCCCACGCTCTTTGTGATTTGATGGTTTGTGGTAAGAAGTCTGCTGTAATTCTGATGGGTGTTTCCTTGTAAGTGATCTGTTTCTTGTCTCTGACAGCTTTTAATATTCTGTTCTTATATTTGATTTCTGGAATTTTGATTATTATATGCCTGGGTGTAGCTCTGTTTGGGTTGTAGGTTGCTGGGGTCCTGTATGCCTCATATATCTGAGTATCTTTACCTTTTGATAAATTAGGGAAATTCTCTTGGATTATTTCTGTGAATAGCTTTTGTAGTCCATTTGTTTGTGTTCCTACTTCTATGTTCTTAATTCTTAAGTTATAGATCCTCTTATCATCTTCTAGCCTTTGTATTAATGCTGTTTGTCTTCTTGTTATTTTTAAGAAGTTTTTCATTTCATGCTCCCACATTACAAATCTACCCTCCAGTTTGGATAATCTATCCTTAGTTTCTTTCAAGCTGTTATGCCAGCTTTTGATAGAGGTTTTAGTTTCCTGGTAATCTCTTTGAACCTGCTTCACATATTCTGTGTTTTCTCTATTTTCTCCATCAAACAATTCTCCCGTTTTTTTCTGTTCTTCCATTCCACCATCTGTTTTTTCTTGGGTGGTGCTTAGCATTTCTCTAACTATTTTACTTATATCTTGCTTTAGGCTGTTAATAACTTCATTTTTGAACATTTTGGTCTGTGAGGCTCTGGAGATATCGCTTTATGTTTATTAGTGCAATGTCTGATATTGCGTGCTTCTCAGGATTGGGGACCAAGGACCCTTTCTTGTTGCTCCCTCTTCCTATATTTTTTGTTCCTTCCATACAAGCGTATATAGGAGGCCCAGTTTCTTTCTTTGTGGGTTACAGTTTGTTTGAGTTGCACCGGCTAGGTGTTCCCGCCCACTGCAGTGTGCTAGGGAGACACAGACCTGGGCAGCCTCTGCTTGGCCCACCCCTCTAGGTCTACCTACCAAAGGCTTCACTGCTGGGGTGTACCTCCAGGCACTGGGACCTGGTTTGGGCTAGCCTATTGGGTCTTAAGTCAGCGGCGACACCCAGGCCAGGCACTCCCCACCAATCCCACTTGAGAGGGGAATATGCAACTAAGGACACTGTAGCATCCTGTTCTGGCTAGTCTGCCTGGTCCCAATATGTCCTTTGCTGAAGCCTCCTACTCTATGGAAGGGTCCTCGATCCGCTCACTCACTGCAGGTCGATGCAGGGCTCCTGGCCAGTTCCGTCTCAACTCCATTCGCCGCTTCCCACTCTCAGAGCTTTCGCGCCTCTCTCCTTGCCGTGCTGATTGGAACACAGCAGTGGCTGCAGAAAATTCAAATCGCGGCTTCCAGTGGCGCAGGCTCCAGCTTCTGCACTGAGACCTTATCTGTTCCTGTTATAGCACTGGGATTGTGTTTCCAGTTGGTTTCTCTTAGTTTAGTTCATTCCTGGGTCGGCAGGGTATATCTTCCCTTGCTTAGGCCTTCTCGCCCTGTACCATTCCTGGATTTTAAGTGGGGTATCTCAGAGAGCCTCCGTAGCTGCTGCTATCTATCTGCCATGTTCTCCCGGAAGTCCTGTTTACTTCTCTTTAATCCCATAGCTATCACCCTTGTGAAGATCAGAGCTTCCTACAGTATTATTTCTTGGGCCAGCAGCAACCGTATTGCCTGTGAAATTGGTGGAAATATGTATTCTAAAGTTTTGACTCAGAACAACTAGAAGCAGGGACCAGCAAACTGTGTTTTAACAAGCCCTCTTTGTGAATCTGGGTAAAGTGCAGAAAACTAACTTGCCCTGTTTTATTTTGCCCCAGGTAACATTTTCCTTAAAATCTTACAATGGCTACAACTTATGCTTTTGGATTTTTTCTTAAATCACAGCACATTGTATTCCAAGTTCTCCAATCCCTCTCTGTACTGATACAAATCATCAACTTACCTCCGTGTCTCATTTTATGAACCCCTGTCCTTTGACTGTGCCAGCCTCATGCCTACTCTGTGACTTGCATTGACTGCTGATTTTTGCTGAATTTCTCATGGCCAGATCCTTCCCAATGGAGATGACCATTCCTTATCATTCAGCCTCCAGCTAAAATGTTAACTCCATGAATTATCTCCCCAAAACTTCCTATCTGTATACAAATATTTGTCATTGCATAATCTTTTTCTTTTGTTAGTAGTATTTGCCACTACTTAAGATTATTTATTGCTTTATTTGATGAATGTTTTTCTCTCCTGGTAGAAGTTAAATTTAACCAGCAAAATACCCCAATCCAGCTCATTCATTACTCTCTTGCCAACGACATTATGGCACCGGACACATAACTATTTACTGAGTCAATGAAGATATTTGTTCTAGTAACAAATTGTACCCATCTCTTCAACTTATTGAAATGTGGAAACTTCATTTCTGCTTCATGTTTTAGTAGGCATTAAAGTATTCTTTTTTGTTCATAATAAGGAAATACCCCAAAAAAGATGTTTCTAAAAATAAGATGATGCCAGATATGGTGGTGCATGCCTGTAATCTCAGCACTCGAGAGGCTGAGGCAAGATGATCACTGCAAATTCAAGGCCAGCCTGGGCTACAAAATGAGTTCAAGGCCAGCCTGAACTGCATGGTGAAACTCTGTCTCAAAACAAGGACCAAAAAATAATAAATAGAAGATGAGAAAGAAGATAAGATAAAGAAAAAGAGAAGGACCACTTCTGATCCCATAAGATTAAAATACTCATTTAAAAGTTTGTATATTATTATGTTATTGTGAAAATTTCCCCCCTACTCAAAAAGATGAAGTTATATTAAAATTCCTAATTCACTTAATGCTTTATAATTATCTTTCCACATATATTAATCCAGGTTCTGATTTTCATACTACAGAAGTTGACTGTACTTGAAATTATTAGAAAAGAAATTTATTCCGAGGATATTATGACTAACCCACAGATTCATCCAAAGGTCAGAAGATCAAGGTTTGAGGTTCTTAGCAAAAACAGGATGCAAAATAATGCTACAGAATTGGAAACTATGTATATAGCTTTTGCCATTCATGTAACCCATCAACAAAGTGGGTTTTTTTCCTATCACAAACTTTCAATTCCATATATGACTGACAAAGTTTATGTTACAGGCACGTGCCTTTACTGCAAATGACGGCTATTTATAGCTTCTACAGTCAGAGCTATTTTGGGTGTTATAATATAAGGAATTCCCTAAATATAATCCGTCATACACAGCTTTTAGCCACAAAGACAAATTTCAGCCACAGCTTACTTCTTTAGGATACAAACATGCATACACACATACACACACGCACACACGCATGCACACACAATTCAAACACTTTATATAATGTAATTAGCCCTTTACAATTTAAAATATGCTCATTGATTCTCTAAATATTTGATATTCTCTTTAGTCAGTGCAGCCATAGTGTACCAGAATATCAAAATTATGTCCATTCTTTCTTTAGTTGTGTCATAATATTGTTTTATTTTTTTGAATCTGTGAACTAAATGGTACAGTGAATAGCTAGTAATTTACACATACTCATATATGTACAAGTACACACAAATGAATAAAGGAAGAAGAAAGGACAATAAAATTAGTCATTAATTATATGCACAAAAATATAAAGAGTAGAATGCAATTGTGTTAACACTTTTTGCCTTCTCCACATAGTGACTTGATGTGGGTAGAAAGCCAAATACCTTGTAACAGGACTGATAAGTACAATAGCAACAAATGCCATGCCCCTTACATCCATTGATTTCTAGGTCATAAGAATTAAATGTACAAGAAAAATAGCACCATATGTTAGGGTTTGGTTCAGACTTAATACTGAATTCTATGAGCTAACACCACAAACTTGCAAAGGTGGTCTTTCAGTTAAAGGTGTAGCTGAAACGCCAAGAGGAAAAGTGACAAAAATTATTTGTCATTCAAAGCAGGACATTTTGAGACCAAAAAAGAGTAATTACACTTAAACAAGAAGTGCTAGGTAAATCAGGCCACATTCACTCTATCAGTTCAGTGCTTCGAGTGATGAGATGCATATTAAACCAGTAAATCATGTGAGCATCAGCCATTACATGTAGAGGGAACCTCTTTTAAAGAAATTACTTGTCTGGAATACCGTGAAAAAGAATCAGTTCTTCAGCAAATCCATGATAGTGGTACTGGCAGATTGAGATATAAAAAGCTACATCAGATACAGAGTACTACATAGTTCACCAGGGACAGTTTGTTACTCTTGCATGAGAAACGCTAAATCAGCCACCAGCTACTGCTGGACAAGCCCAGATGTGCTGTTTATTAAGATCCACATCAGCCACTGTTGCTCCAGTTCAGCTCCCAGTTGATCATAACGAGTACAGTGTTGAATAAATGGTGACCCGTAATTACAATTTCCTGTTTCAGTGTCTGATAGGTAAGTTCTTACCTTGCACTTCTCTGTTTTCCTCTTACATGTTTATGTAAATATCCTCCACCTATTGGGCACATATTATTTTAAATAAACTTTAGAATTTGTTTTGGGTTCCAAAATGCCCTAAGGGATTCTGATTAGAATTCTATTACATTTAGAAATCACTCTGGGATTTAATGAGAGTTATAGAGGAGACTATCCATACTCAGACATGCAAAGCAGTAAAGATAACATGGCAACAGTTTCCCACTGGCTTACTTAATACCCAGCATAATAAGTCCCCGATAAGCATTTTTAAAATGACAATTTTCAGATGTTTCATGGAAGAAAGAAAATCAAGTTTCCCAAATGGCTTATGGAATTTGCTTATAGAAAAAATTCCAAGGAGTATGTGTAATAATAGTTGAAGTTATGTAAGAAGCATCAGATATTTTGATATGCCAAGTATATCCAAGTTTGGAAACTGTAATCAACACTATAGTCTTTGGAGCTCTGTGAAAAAAGGACCATTTTTTAAATGATTCATTTAAAGTAAGTCTTATATTTTCTCTGAGTTGCTTTTCTAGTGTGCCAGCTGTATTGGCGTGGACTAAAATTCTTTGTCTGATGAAAGAATTAAAGTGGTACATTTTTTGTTTAACAGATGAAATAGTATGTAGTCAAATGATTGTCATCGTTTATTTTGGATGGGAGTTAGGAAATGAGAATAAAAAAGAATGCAAATTCTTTGATCACCAAAAATTAATAGCTAAAATTGCAGAGATATGAAGAATATGGTTTTTTCCTGCTTTCTTGAGGTAACTTAATTCATGAATTATTAAGTGAATTTATAGAGCTTATTAATAGCATCAGCACTTAGTATAATTAGAATTAAAATGTACTCTGTGCATGTCAATATTAGAAAATATTGATGCTAAACTAATCTAAGCAATGGGCATATATAAATATATTTTTATGTATAAGGTATATTGCAATATATTTACTTTTGTGTGTGTGTGTGTGTGTGTGTGTGTGTGTGTGTGTGTGGTACCAGGATTGAACTCATGACCTCGCGCTTGCCAGGCAGGCACTTATGCCACTGAGTTAAATCTCTAGCCCCAATATATTTACTTTTATTGGGATAAAAATTTATTGTGTTTACCTTTCATTTCCTGAAGATTCCAGTTAGAACTGATCTTTCTTAAGTTTCAGCCAGAAAGAGGTCATTGCCCCAAAGTGGAAATCATACAAAGTGATTTTAGATTATGCAGTCATACAGATGTTGTCACATCACAGAGACAGCCAAGTAAAAGGAAAAAACTCATAGAATTTTAGTACTCTTTTAATAGAACACAGGATTAGAGCTCTCTTTCCTTTTACTTAAATCTTTATTGGGACCTATCATACAAGTGCCGAGCTGTGTAATAAGTCTTTATATACACTTTGAATGAACAACCCTTCAGTGCAAATGGCAGGCTATTTCCAGCTCTCAGGAGTCTTTCTCCTGCACCTTCTTGGCCAGAGCTCTCACAGATTACAGATTAGTGCTGCCTGTTCTCTTGAACTTCCTACCAATGGAACGTCATATAAACATCGTATGTGCTTTGTGGTCACCATTTTCTTTTATTCTACTCTGTGATCACGATTTCACCATGTTGCTGCATTAAGCATCAATTTTCTTTTCTACAGTTGAAGACAGACTTGAACCCCATTTGCTTCCGGGCTCTCAACCACCCAGGTTCCTAGAATAGCTGTTCCCAGCATCTGGAGCAGGGGTCAGTGCCTTCTCTGCTGGACATGGCGACGCCCGCTCCACTGCAAGGTCAAAGTGCACCCACAGCAGAGCATTCTCTGCTGCGACAGTCACACAGTCAGCTATTCTTGTTCCCCCAATTTCATGCGCCCCTTTAAGCCATCCCACTAATCTCCCTAACCCTGTCCATAAAGACCCAGTTCAATAAACTTGGTTCATACTCTCTTTTACAGTTGCTCCCAGAACCCCAGATCTGGGCTCCTGCCCAGAACCCCAGATTCAGGCTGGCTGTGTTCTTTTACAGAGTCACCACCATTTACCTCACAAAGATAAACAGAAAAACTCAGGGAGTTCAGAGACAAATAAATAGTTAAAATTTGATCAGTTCAGCATTGGGTTTGCTTGTACATTTAAGTTCTTGATTCCTGAATGAACAAGCGCTGGTATTATTTCCTTTCTGTTCACAGCACTTTTAAACCACAGACCCTCTGGAACCTTTAATCATGCAAGATTTTCTAGGCTGCAAATAAAGAGTAAGAAAGAGGCTGATGACACAGGGGTTTGTCCTGTTGGGTTTGGACCATGAACCAGTTTACAAGGTTGGTATTTTGAATGACTATTTTGAATACCTCATTGAATCAAAAGGAGAAATGGCCATTTCTACCAAAACACATGACAGTAACAGGCCAGAGTCTTAAGTTATATGGGAGATGGTGCCAAGTGAAAGGGGAGAAACAATTACATTTATAAAAATATGGAATGATGCAGAAGAGGATATGCTAGCTCCTTCTATGGGGTTTGGAGAAATAGAAAATAGATATGTCCATTAAATACATAAAATGTCCATAGAACAATAAAATAAGAACACAATAAAGAAATTTTTAGCATTCAAATTTGCAAAAACTAAAAAGATATTAGCATCAGGCTAGCTGGAGAGTAGAGAGTCCTCTAAAATTCAGCTGACTGTATATAATTTGTTATTGCATTTTTTTTGTTTGTTTATACTGGGGATTGAACTCATAACCTTGAGCATACCAGGCAGGTGCTTGTGCCACTGAGCTAAATCCCCAGCCCCATATTACTGCACTGCCAATGAATAATTTGTCACTTAAATCTAAGACTTTAAACACCTTTGGATGCTATTCAATAATATCATGTCTAGAAGTATATTTTAAGGGAATTGAGATAAAATGCAGTTAAATGTAAAAAGTCTATCAACTTTTTATAATATTGAGATGAAAATGCAATTAAGTGTAAAAAGTCTATCAACTTTTTATAATAGCAAACATTTTTAAAAATCTAGATGCCCAGTAATTAAAGAACAGTTTCGTGAATATGTAACAATACAAAGGAACACTGTACATCATTTAGGATTTACTCTTAAAAGAATATTTAATGGCATTAGAAAATCTAGTGAAATAAAAACAAGGGAAAAGAAGATCAACTACAGAAGCAAAATCATAAATTATTTTCTATGGGACGGGAATAACGCTTTTAAAAATTTGTCCTTCAGGGACTTTGGCACTCTGACTTGCTAGAAAGCATCACACTGGTTCCCTATGGTTGATATCATGCTGATTTAACCTGGAAAACCAGAAGTAGCAAGTAATCTGGGCGCCATAGGAAGGCAGAGGATGCAGATGGGGAAGGGATAAACCATAGACAATCTGTGCTGAAGTGCCGGCAGAGCCACGAACCACGAGCAGGCAGCATGACAAGTGCTACTCTTCCGGAAGCCGAGACAGTCAAACAGGCAGACACATGACGGAAGGACACACAGCCTCTTGGATACAGAGGACTGGAGGGAAAACTGAGAATGAGAATGACAAAAGTTTAAGAATCCACCAGCATTTCAGACCAGAAATGGTTCCGAAATCACCTTCTCCCCACAATGTGGTGGGTTTTTATTACACCTTAAATTACAGTAGTGTTTTTGATTAGATGGTAAGATGGCGGAGCGGTAACCAGCAGAGAAAAAGCCTCTTGGAGAGCTGCATCCAGACACTGGAATATAGCAATGTGAGGAAGACAAGAGGAGGTGAAGTGGGTCCCCTTGACCCAGGAAGAATCTGAAGCGTGAACTGAAGCCCGTGGAGAGAGTGAAGCTCCAAGCTCCAAGGAAGAAAGGGTAGCCAGCAGGCAGGACCTTCTCTCTGAGACAGAACTCACTGCATGAGAGGAGCAGCTCAAACCTGCAGGTGCGTGGTGATGGCTGGCAACCCCAGATGCCTCTGAGGAAAGACAGTGCAGTGGAAAGGAGCAGGAGACCTGGAGGGAGCAGTGGACATGAAGCACCGAAATGACTGATGTTGAATGCAAAGGGCTCAGTCGTCCCGCAGGAGAGAACAGTTGGCCTGGAGCCATCTTGGAGACAAGCTGGCTGAGATCAGAAGACATAACTGTGGCTGGCTCCATCTACTGAGTCCCAGCAGGGCTCAAACCTCTGAAAGGTGCTCTTGGAAGGCAGTGAGCCAGTGAGCTGACTTCACCCAGAAAGTGCAGGCTTGACGGTATTAGCCACTACCTCACCAGAAAGCTGCTGCTGTGTTCCTGACACAGATCAGCACGAATAAGAACTCTGTCTTCACAAGTTGGCTGCCAGTGAAAGCAGACACAAAGCTCAACAAACCCGGAAATGGACTGTTTTTCTTTCCCTCCTTGTTTGTCTTTGTTTTTAAATTTTTGTTTGTTTGTGTTTCTTTGGCTTTGTTTTGTTTTATTTCTTCCTTCATGGTTTGACGTTAGTTTTTTTATGACTGTGAGCATGGTATCTAGCCTCTCCCTGGTTGTAGTTCTGCTCTGTTCTTTTTCTCTCTTTCTTAGCTCATTCCCTCCAGTCTTCTACACCAGTTTCCAAAAGTTAACTTGGTCCCCCTTTGTCCTCCAACCTTACTTCTAATCTCTTCTTCTTCTTCTTCTTCTTCTTCTTCTTCTTCTTCTTCTTCTTCTTCTTCTTCTTCTTCTTCTCCTTCTCCTTCTCCTCCTTCTCCTTCTCCTTCTCCTTCTCCTCCTTCTCCTTCTTCCTTCTCCTTCTCCTTCTCCTTCTCCTTCTCCTTCTTCTTCTTCTTCTTCTTCTTCTATTTTCTCCTTAACCCACTTTAAATTTTAACCCTGAGGGCAAAATTGCCATATTAAGGACTTGTATACCGCATATAGTTTTCTGGTTTGTTTTAGATTTGTTATATAACCACAAATCTAGTTCATGTGGTTAAAAGACCAAATCATTGATTAGGTTAGTTTATCATTTTCTAAACTATGTTTAATTGTATTAATACCACCATAGCCAAAACTGACATAATTATTCTAAACAGCTATTCATCCTGGTATTTCCTGGCTGAGATTGACTAAGGGTCACCGAAAATACTGAGGCACATTGCCAAACAACCAGGATCTGGGCCAAACAAGCAGCAACTTCTCATCTCCAACAAATTGAAAAGGTAGGATCTTCCAACAGATTCAAAGCCCAAAAACCAGCTATACCTGAAAGATACCTTGGAAAGGTAGTCATCACCTAAGGATCCTAAATACTAGCAATAAAGCAACTCACCATAGACAATTTATAAGCATCACTCTATGAATTAAACTAAAAAAATAGAAAAGAAAATGAGAAGACAGTTAAATAAAATGCAACCCCAGACACCCGGTTCACCAAAGGCAAGGCCATGGGCACTGAGGTGGGACAAATGAAAAACCTCCCACCTGGACGCTCTGAAGTGGTAACAACCAAGTAATTCCTGAGACTCTTGCAAAAATTAAATCATAAATAATCTTTCAGATAACTGCAGAGATGGTGTCCATAACAAAAACCACGTTTAGTGATGCTAGAGCAGGTACAGATGAAAAAAAAAAAAAAAAGATGAGCCTAAAGGAATTATGGAAGCCATGATTACTCAGCATAGGAAAGAAATGTAATCTATAAGGCAGATCCAAGCAGATGTCTAGGAAAACAAAAATTCTATTGAAGAAATTCAGGATCTCACATATAGAAGACAGACTTGTAGTTATTGATCATGAAAAAAAATACTTTTTCAAAAATAGCAAGGGACTATGAGAAACCAATCCAGAAGGTGCTAGATTAGACAAAGAACAATAATTTAAGATTGATTGGAGTCAGTGGAAATGAGATACCACAGATGACATTAAAAAAAAAAAAACTGTACTCAGATGTAGCAGAAAACTTTTCAAGTAGAGAAAAAGAATTTGACATACAGATAAGTCAGGCATACACAACTCCATTTAGCAATGAAAAAAAGGATATAGAGAAACATGCTTAAGTAAATGCTAAGGAACTAAAATTATCCCATGCATCCTATCAGATCATCATGCAATGAAATTGGAAATCCATGGGAAAAGAAACCACAAGAACTACATTAAAAACATGGAAATTAAATAGCACCCTCCTGGTCAACAAATGGGTCACAGATGAAATTAAAGAGGAAATTAGCTTCTACAATTGAATGATAATCACCTTACAACAGACTGGAACTTTTGGAACACATTGAAAGCAATCCTAAGAGGGAAATTTATAGAAGTAAATACCCATATCAGGAAAACAGAGCAAGTACATATACACAATTTAATGGTGAACCTCGAACATCTAGAAAAAAAGAACAGCGTAAGCCAAAAGCTTGGATGAGAGAGGAAATTATAAAGATCAGAGCAGAAATTAACACATTGAAGACTGGAGAGACAATATAAAAAATCAACGAATCAAAGAGTTGGTTCTTTAAAGGATTAAATGGAAATCAACAAACTCTTATCCAACCTTATCAAAACAAAGAAAAAGACTCAAATGCACATGATTATGAATGAAAGAGGTGAAATCAAAATGTGCCCTGAAGAAATCAAGAAAGTCATCTATACCTACTCTAAAAGCTTGTAATCTAGTAAGCTGGAAAGTACAGAAGAAATGGAGAAATTCCTAGATATGTATGAACTACCCAAGCTGAACCAAGAAGATATGAAATCCTAAATAAACCAATATCAATGAAATCTATGATATAATTAAAAGCCTACCAACAAAGAAAAGCCCAGGCCCTGACGGATTCACTGCTGAATTCTACAAGAAATTCAAAGAAGACCTAACACCACTACTTCTCACTCTTTAATGAAATTGAAAGGGAGGCAATGCTTCCAAATTCATTTCTGGAAGCAAGTATTATCCTGATACCAAAACCAGAGAAAGGTTCAACAAACAGAAAATTATAGGCCAATATCCCTAATGAACACAGATGCAAAAATCCTTAATAAGATAGGGGCATACAGAATGCAGTAAATGATAAGATTATACATCATTGTATCACAGCAATATATGTGCACCCATGTCTAGAGCAGCCCAATTTGCAACAACTAGATCTTGGAAACAACCTAAATGTTCATCAACCGAAGAATGGATAAAAAAGATGTGTTATTTTTATGCCATGGTACTACTCTGCCATAGAGAAGCATAAACTTCAGATGTTTATAGGTAAATTAATTCAACTATGGATCATACTCAGAAGTGAAATAAATTAGAATTACATTCATAAATATCATATTGTCTCCCTATGTGAGAAGCTGAAAGAAATTGTGGGTGTGATAATTAAGGTAGTTATATCACTAACTTTTCTTATTGATTGAAAATAGTGGTTTGTGCTAACATTGTTTGGAAATTAAATGCAGATATCTTATACTCTGAGTAATTAATTTAAAGATAACAATACATAATGTATTTACCACTCTTACCCTCTAATTAATGTGCTTCGAATTTTTAATTTTTTCTCTTTAAAGTTAATACACACACACACATATATATATATAATCTATATACTATATATATCTATATCTATATATATAATCTTTTTTATGAAACGCTGGTTTAGGGTAACTACTCGCATACATGTTTATTTGTTCTTTTAATGAATATTTGTGAGCTCCTACTAGGTACCAGACACACGCTAATTGCTGGTGATGCAGACCTGTGCGTATCCCTCTCTCCCATGCCAGTGAGTCCCTACGGGAAGAATAGAAGAAACCAGGTAAGAACATTCAGGAAACATTTTCAGCAGTGCATAAAGGGAATTCTAAACTGAGCTGCAGTGGGAATGGTAAGGTGGGCCATAAAAAATCGACAGAAGTTGAAAAATCATTTCATGTGGAAAAAGAAAGGGAAAATTTTTAACGAGCAACAATTTGACTAGTAAATTGTCGATACCATTAATACAAACCGCAATCCCACAAGTATAGGTTCTAATTTGGGGTAAAATTGGACTGAACTGAATTTGTAAGTCTTAGATATCTAAGAATTTAAATTTAGAGCATGAAATCAGCGTGTCAGAGAGGGTGAACCATCTAATTTATTATCCAAACCATGACAGGCTGGAGACTGAATAGGGCTCAGTAATAACCCCACCAGGACAGTGACCGTATATGGGTACTATCTGAGGAAAACCGTGACTCCAGGCTGTAATCACTCACAGCCCACTGTGCTTGGCTTTGCCAAGATAGTGTAAAATTGTTGACTGAGGGTGGGAAGGAGAGGACGGTGGGTGAATGGCCGTAGCCACTCAGGGCAGTGATTCATGAACTTGAGGCTTGGGAGACATTGAGCTGGGTTCTATGCTGGGAAGCTTTCCAAGGTTAGATAAGAGACCTTGGAGAATACATAGCTAAATGCCCTCTTTGTTTTTAGATATCTATTTTGTAGTTTTTTACAAATGAAACATAAAACAATGCAGCAGCAGAAGACATAAATAGGTCGGTGTACTATCTGTTTGGACTGTGAGGTTTTCCATTGAGGCTGCCGGTGGAGGGGGGCAGTCCTGCTCTGGTCCTTGAGGCGGTGCTGTGAGTGTGTATGCACGGAGCAGCCAGAGGAAAACACACAGTATGTTATCATAGTACATCACAATATTATATAAAAGGTTATCAGTACTTAAAACTCAGTGTTTTCCAAAAACTTTTTGGGTATTTTCCTATATGCTGGAGAGCTGTTTACTTTTATTTGCATCCATATGGTAGAAATACTATAAAACCATGGCTACTGGGCATCTCTTCGCAGATCCACAGCATATGTCAGGTTGGTAGCTTGAAATTAACCATGGTGACTGTGTTTCCTCCAAGGATATTGGTAAACACTACAGATGAGGACAGTCTTCCTCCGCCAACCTCAACCTTTATTTAAATGTATCTTATTTACCACTTTATATGTTAAAATAATGATAGTAGACAGATTGTTCAATGTTTCCAAATGACTTCTTTTTGAAAATAAACTGTCAAGCTAGGTATGGTGTTGATGCCTATGATCCTAGCACTCAGGAGGCTGAGGCAGGAGGATTGCCACAAGTTTGAGGCCAGCCTAGGGTACCTAGTGAGTTCAAGGTCAGTCTGAATAGTGAGACTCTGTCTCAATAAATAAGTAAATGAATATTCCAACAAACTTTAAAATTAAGAGACCCACATTATATTCAATCCAAAAAGAACTGTTTAGGAACTACCTGACCATTTGCTTTAAGTCAAAGGACAGTTTTACGTTTACATTTGTGTTTACTACCTTGACAATTTGGTGATTCTTTTTCCTCATAAAAATATGCTGACAGGAAATGCTTATGAACAGTCCAGTTTAGTCTGTCTCCAACCACAGTGGCTTTGTCATGATATGTTAATGTAGCAGAATCAAATGAATTAGTTCTTCATTATCCTGAACTAATGAGTATGGGCTGGATTTGAATAGCAGTGGCCTTGGTAGTATCACCCAGGAGAGCTAAGCCAAGACTGGCTGCATTTCTTAAATTTATCTGGAGCCTCCAGGAAGAGCTACTCAGCTGATTTGGATTATACATTCACAATGCTCTTTCTGTTTGTCAGTTTTATGTGTCATTGTACGTGTCACTGAGACTCTTTCATCAGACTGGATAATCCAGCAAAGCTGAAAGGGACTAATTAATAATTTTCTGTTCCTTCCACCTGTAGTAAGACATACAGAAGAGACCTGTATTTTAATCTATAAATTTTGAAATTGGTTTTAGTATATCAAAATAAATGATGCTGTTGTGATCTGGGATTATTTAAGAAAAAGATACAACTGAATGTGGTATAAAATACAGCCATTATTTGTAGTTGGCAGGCTCCCTCCCATCCCCAGATTTATGGAATCCAATACAAAGACATGGCATCTTGCCTCTCCAAGTCATCTTGCTAACCATCTGGGCACTCTCTACAAGCTACCCATCTGAAGAGATCCTCATTTAAGTTTCTACGAGATCTTACTGTGTGTTAAACTGAAACCCTCGCTACCGTCATGGCTGCACCCATCTCAGCAGACTGGGTAAACTTTGGACTCCTTTTATGCTCATCATGCTCAATGGTGGAATGCAAGGTTCAAGGATACAGCAAGGATATTATGCGAGAACACACTAAAGGCTGGGCATGGTGGCTCACCCCTGGAATCTCAGCACTAGAGAAGTGGAAGTAGGAGGATCCCTGTGAGTTTGAGGTCATCCTGGGCTACAGAATGAATACAAGGCCAACCTTGTGTACATGATGAAGCCCTGTCTCCAAAAGATAAACAAAATGAAATAAAACAAAAGCAAAACAAGAACACACTACATACAGAAGAACAATTTAAGCATAGAAAACAACTGAATCTTTCTTTTTCAAAAATATCTTCAGTGTGACAGCTAAAACAATGTTTAGCTCTACTTTAAGCCACAAAATCATTATCTGACCAGTTGAGTAATTTTATATTTAAGAAGTGCAAGCTCTGGGTGAAGAAAAAACTTTTCTATATTATATTCTCCAAAATCACCCACGATGACAATATATTATCTTTGATAAAAGATAGATGATAGATAGATAGATAGATAGATAGATAGATAGAGAGATAGATAGATAGATAGATAGATAATACGTAGATAAAAGCTGACAGCCAAACCTTTAACTGGTATCACTTGTCTTCTTTCACGCTTCGTCTGTTCCTCATGGGATCTACCAGTACAGGACTTGTCACCCACTCCTTTCTGTGTCCACAGAATAAATGCTTCAGGTATAATGCAAGTATCAAAGGGTTTCTTGTCCCTCATTTATTAACCTCAGTCTCATACTACAAACCATATGGCCATCTCTGCAAGAGGAAGAGAATTTTCATCTAAAGAATCCATGGCTGCCTTGCTAGAACCCAGATCAGCCTGGGACATCAATTCCTGTTTCTCTCCTCATCCTGTAATTTTTCAGGAAGAGTTAGTTGCACATTGTTTTGATAAAATGCTCCTAGAAGAAGCATTTTATGTGCAGCACATATGGACACACTTAACAGGACCCCTCGTTGAGGGAAATGCTGCTAATAAATCAGGCTCCTTCTATTGTAAAGTGCATTTTATGTTGCTAAGGGAAAAAATAGAAGCAGATGATTCGTCGTGTAGAATGTATTTTTCAACAGATTTATCTCTGAGGAAAATTTATCTGAGGCTATCTCTTCAAATTAATCAGGGAAGTTCTGAGTCTGAAAAATACATTTAAGCAATCATTTTTGCATAAACTGATTTATGCTCACATTTTCAAGTAAGTAGAGGAAACTGCACATCACTTGTTTTATATATAATCTGAGCTAGAAGTGAGGGAAGGAATCAGATGAGGGCAGTAGGGATAAATGGTAGGAACGAGATTCTGATGTGGTCAAACTCATAATCTGACATTTTTTGTCTTTGATTTTGACAATGAGAAAAGCAACTACAAATACTTTCAGAATTCGAGTGAGTTCCACACCGCTGACAGCAGAAGTGGGCATAGCATCTATTTTGGTTGACATGAGAAGTGTGTTCCTGTTTATTTGACTCTGTTATCATTATTTTAATAGAATCATGTTGTCAACTAAGCAGTGAAAGAGAACTGACTTCCTACTGAGAAATTATAAACATATCCTACCTGTAGGATAAAACCAGAACTGTGGTTCATTTCCTCTTGGAGTTATGCTATCTCTGTGATGCTGTAAGGACTGGAGCAGAGAGACTGTCATAGTGCAACAAATGGGTGTGAAAGGCTTTTTTTTTACTGCATTAGTTCTGTAACTATGGTTTTACCTTTTTGTTGTTAAATGCAGTTACGTGTCTAACAGAAATAAAGACTATTTAGGATTTCTGAGCTCTACAGGAGGCAGTCTGATGCATGAGAACATTCTGAGAAAGAAAATCTATGAGTACGAATTAGAATTTGACAGGCAGTTCTATGGACCTTTTCACTATCTTGTGGAGTACTTTAGAGAAATCATGCAACTTGCATAAATAGCAGTGATTACCATGTGGGCCAGGGTAGTTAGCAGCATTACGTCCTCCATTGATAGCCAAGCATGTCGCAAATGCCCACCCATTTCCTCTATGGTTTCATGTGGCATAGGTCAGTTCAGTTAACTTCTTTTTCAACCACCCTTCTCTTTTGCTTTCTAACAACCCCTGATCAAATCCCCTGGGCTACCAATACAACAAAGAAAAGGATCCTGCTACATCATAAGTGAGAAGCAAAAATAAAAGTGAAATGTAAAGGCATAAAGGACCATTAATAGAAAACCATTGACTTATTATTCAAACCTATACTTCAGGGCTGGGGATTTAGCTCAGTGGCCTAAGTGCCTGCCTGGCAAGCATGAGGTCCTCAGTTTGATCCCCAGTACAAAAAACAAACAAAACAACAACAACAAAAAACCTTATATTTCAGCTTTTCAAGGACTAGAATCATCTTATACTCTACTGATATTTAAATTTATGGAAGTTAATTCTTCTTGTAATAACAAAATATAAAATTTGATATAAGCAAATTTGCTTACATCAAATTTATTCATTAAAAATGTTACTATCAACCTACTATGTATTAGGCATTTTTGAGATCTAGGTGTAAGTTAAACAAAGTTGTCAACCGTGTAGGGGTGTATTGCGAGGATATGTCTGAGCAGTAAGAAATGAATATGTGATGTTAGGGCCACAGTGCTACATGCTCCAAAGAAAAACAACGCAGAGTAGGAGAATGGAAGATGACTAGGCAGGGAAAAACCTGGTCAGGAGAGATTTCTCCAAGGAGGTGACATTTGAACAAAGCATATTTATTGACCACGGTAAGGTAGCAAGTTCCACGAAGATGTTCTCAGGAGGACCACCTCACACTAAAAGAATAGCAAAAAAGGGAAGAAGGTTGCAGAAAAAGAAGCAGTAGAAATGCTGACAAAGCTAAAATACAGCAAGTGAAAATAACTTTTAAAATGAAGTCAGAAGGATAAAATCAGCCCAGGATTGTAGCTCACTTGTGCAGTGCTTGCCTAGCATGCATGGGACCCTGGGTTTGACTGATCCTTGTGATGGAAAAAAAAAGAAAGAAGAGAGAGAGAGACAGAGACAGAGAGAGACAAAGAAAGACAAAGGAAAAAGAGAAAGGCTGGTGGGACTAAAATCTCATGTGTATCATTTATGTAATGGGAAACTAAACTGATAAGTATCACACACCACTAGTCCAATGACCTCCCCAAAACCCTACCTACGCGTGTATGAGGTTTAGGGAGGACATCTAGACATAACCCATAACAACTGGGCCAAAAACTTAGATCAGAAGACAGAGCAGGGATGGTAAATGTCAGCCTTGTGTAGATTTCAAAGGAACGTGGGTAAGTATGTTCATGGGCTAGACAGATGTTTAAAAAGGGAGGAATTGTTGGAAAGGGATGTTTGGAAAATTGTATCTGGGAGAATAATGGTAATCTTTATGAAAACAGGGAAGACTGGGGAGCTGTGCTTTGGGAAGAGCTTCATATGTCTGGTTAGCTTCAAGATGCCTATTACACAACTAGACAGAGAGTTGAGGGAAGTGTTTGGACCATACATAAATTTGGAAAATAGCATCATGTGGACGGTATTTAAATTCATAGGATCAAGAAAGTTCTTTTAGGGAGGTGGCATAGTAATGGAAGAGATCTAAGGTCTGAGCCTCGAACCCTGAGGCATTCTGCAGTTCTGTGACTGAGGGGAGAAAAGCCAGCCAAGAAGACACAGGAGACAGAGAGAACACTAGGAGGCTACTGTACTCTGAAAGGCAAAAGAAAAAAATGTTCCAGGAGGTGAGAGTGATCACTTCACCTTATGCTGGTGAGAGGCTGGGCAGAATGAATTTGTAATCTTGATGATAATGTTTTCAGTCCGGAGGCTTCATGCAAGAGTGGAGGGATGAGGAGACTTGAAGGTAAGTTTAAAGTACTCGTAAAAGCGATACTTTCTAAGCAGATGGCTGCAGCACAGCAGAGAAATGGCACCGTGGTAAATATTCATCATGGTTTTTTTTACTGACACTAGCTGAGGTGTTTTTGAGAATGGATGCTAAGTCTTACCTTAGTGTAAATCTAATTTCAAATCTTGTACAAGCTCAGCAATCATTATTGAGCTAAACTAATACCAATTGCTTAGCAGCCAATAGCTCTTGCAAAATTGAGGTGGAGGGAAAAGTAAGGCACTATGCCTAGTCATCTAAAGTCATACATAACAGTGGAGGGAAGCCAAGATGCTCAAACTTCTAAAACACAGCTTAGTTAATATTGCAGCCTTAATAACATGAGGAAATAAAGAACTGGAACTCTACTAGACTGAATGCAATTTTAAATTCTAAATGGTTGCTCGGCTTTAGGCCTGCAAAGTCAACCAAACAATACTGCTCCTCTGAATCTGCTGCTGGTTCACAGCGGGTGGGGGGCATGGGAGGGTGGGAGGCTGTTCTCCTCTCCCCAGTCCTGTGCCAGCCAGCACACAGGCGGGGCTTAGCTTCTCCCTTGTTCTCCCTGATCTGATCTGATGTGCGTTTTCCTGCACATCAGATGGAAATTTAATCCCTAAGATGCCTCCACATGGCACAATACATGAGTGTTATATAGAAGAAAATTTTAACAAACACTAGGTTGGGAGTTAAGTTTAGAAACTATCCAAAGCAAAGGTGGCAAATGAGGCTGTACGTGGATAACCACCTGCTCATGCCACTCTTTGCCTACGAGGATTCGTGCTTTGGGATATCTGTACTTTTACCCTACTGACTTGCTTATGTGGAAGCTGCAAAGCACCATTGTACAAACAAAAGAAATATGGTTGCAGACTTTATTTTATTTTCTGCCTTTCCACTCTAAATTGCCTAACACAACTTGACAGTAGTACACTATTTCAGACATAACATCCAAAATTAACTCCTCACTGCACTCTTCTTATAATTTAAAATATATGGAAATACTTTAAAAGGGAACAGATAAAACATCTATGTAAGGAAATTGTAAGATACTGGTGATCTCTTCAAAGCTGTACGTTTAAAGCATGACATTTATTTACATGTCCTGCAAAGATGGAAGGGAAAATGCGGCAGAACATCAACTCTAAAGTGGGAAGTACTTCTCCGTTATAATCAAGAAAAAGATTAAAGGACCTGACATTTACATCGTAATGGTAATAGAGCCCTTACCTCGCTAACCCATGCATATAACAACACTTCGTAGTGGCAATAGTTACACTGAGTGCTTATATAATAGACCTAAATATTTTCAAAGACTTGCTGACATCAGTTAGTTTGTCTCTATTACATTCACATGGATTATGTGCGATGATATTATTTAATTTTACAGTTGTCACATCACAGATTGTTCTGACATTGCGAGGAGAATAGGAGAGGATGAATCACTGTTTAGTAAGAAATCTCAATACATGACCATATTGGGTGGAAGTTTACTTATTATTAAACTATCATTAAAGTTGGTGAGTAACCGGGCTGTATCCAACCACAGAGAATATACTGAATCATTTTGAAACAATCACTTACCCATTGGTCAAAACATAACATTGGTTGATTCCCAAAAACCCAATGGGGCTTTTCACCAAAGAGATACCATAGCAACAGTGTTATGGTTTTTGTCTAGATGTCCTCTCAAAGACTCCTGTAGTCTGAGGCTTTCTCAGAGGTGGCTGAATCTACAGTGTGGGGTTAAGGATGTGTGGTTGCCAAATCAGCCCACTAGTTGGTTTTACTGCCCTGGTTCCAGCAGTCTAGATACAGTGTCTAAGGGACAAAGTCTGCTTACTTTGCCACTTTCTGCCTGCCATGACTGTGGAGCCTACCTTGGAGCCAGCTGATTATGGACTGAAACCTCTATAAACTGTGAGTTAAATAAGACTTTCTTCCTTTAATTTTTGGTGTCAGGTATTTTGTCTCAGCAATAAGAGAAAAGTAGCTGAGATGGACAGTTTAACTGCTTTGCCTAAGTGGGGCACCTTTAACTTTCATTCTCATCAGTCCTTCTGTTCTCCACAACAGGGTGATAGGTGTAAAGGCCTCTAAAAGTTAGGTAAGGAGAATACGTTAGTCAGTCTTTGCAAGACTGAGTGAGACACAATACTCGAACACCCACAATTTATAGTAGGAAAGCTTACGGTTTGGGGAAGTTCAGTTCATAGACAGCTGAGTCCCAGGCAGGAGCAGCATGGTAGAAGGGCATTGCAGAGCAAAGCTGCTGAGAAAGCAGGCAGTCCTAACAAATGTGGGTAGTCCTTTTCCAATCAGTCAGAGACTTAACGAGAGCAAAAAGACTGGCTCCGTTACCTACAGGATTCCTCAAGCAAAGGCCCTTCCAATTTCCTCTGCACTTTGAGCTCCCCTGGGTTTTCTCAGTGGCGCACACTGAAGAGTTGAACTTGCTGGTCTCCACAATTGCATAAAATAATCCTTTTATTTATTTATTTTAGGGGTAACGAGTTTCCTTGTTTTTGTTTCTCTGGAAAATCCTCATATAGTGGATATTCACCAGTTGATACTCTAATTTTACTAGGTGTTCACCAATAAATTTATGGAACTCTGAATCCTGTATGTATTGGTCCTCAGGACAACTGTAAAGATGCCTGCTGCTGTAGGGCTGTTTTGTCATCCCTATCTGACTAGCCACTCTGTAGGCTTTGACAACCCGGTAAAGGGGCAGAGCTGCACAGCCGTAACTGCACTAGGCAACCTTTACCTATAATTTACTAGACCAGAAGTTAATAACTCATTAGGAGATCTGGAGTTTAGTGAATCCGTAGGCTATTATGGTCCAAATAAATACTTGGTCTTAAAGAAGCAAACTAAGAGCCATTGAAACAGGTAGGGTGGGAACTGGTGACTCAGGCAAGCGCTTTGAAAACATTGCTGCTCTCTTCTCAGAGCCATGGGAGTATAAAGGAAGAAGGCATAGGAACAGGAGAGTAAGGAAGACCAAGGCATCTCAACGGTGAGCTCCCGAGGGAAGGGCTTTAGGACAGCAAAGCAGACTTATCCACTTCTGTGAGCCATGGTTTGAATATTGTTTGTCTCTTCCAAAACTAATTTTGGGATTCACAGCAGTCAGAAGCATCAATGTAATGAACCTGGGGTTTAGAGTTGGGCCTTTGGGAAGTGATTAGGATTAGATAAACCCCAC
This sequence comes from Cavia porcellus, assembly GCF_034190915.1. Lineage (NCBI taxonomy): Eukaryota > Metazoa > Chordata > Mammalia > Rodentia > Caviidae > Cavia > Cavia porcellus. The sequence continues at coordinate 72,200,246 of NW_026947494.1, read as the reverse complement.
CTGGTGGACTAGATAAGCTCCACAATGATAGAACGCTAGTGGCTTTGTAAAGAAGAGAGGGCGTAATACATGAGTATATTTCCTGTCTTTTGCCATGGATGCTTTTCATCCCCTTTGAACTCTGCCAGCCAGGTAACCATCAGCTGATGTGAACCTCAGTCTTAGAACAGGACCATGCACCAAAATAAACCTCTTTATTTATGACTTAATCAGTTTGTCTGTTGTGATATCAGCCACAGAAAATGGGCAAATGCACTGTGCTAAGAACTATCATGGATACGAATTGTGCTGTGCTCTAAAAACGGAGGAAAACTGACCCCACCAATGACACACTGTTCGTCAGCTTTGGATTCCAGCAGATAAAAGCCAGGCTGATCACATCAGAGGGAGGCGGCTGTGGAACTTCACCCCATTGCATTTCTGTGTCCTGTCCCCATCTATCCCACATCCCAACTTCTGTAGACTCCCGTTTAAAAGCCTTTGTCCTTGAAAAACAGTCAAAATAAGTAAGGAAACAGGAGAGCAAAACAAAATGTAAAAGCTGTAGGAGCAGCCGGGACTAACAGGATCTTAGAAACACACAGTCTGCAAGCATTTCCTGCCCTGACAGTGTGAATTCTATCAAGGAACACAGGCAGGCAAGGGCCTTGGAGCAGGAGAAGGGAGAGGTGGGTGCCAAACCAGAGCTAGAGGTGAATGGGAGACCAGAGTAAAGAGCGGAGGGAGAGGAGCAGCACAGGGTGTTCCGCAGCTTGCTTTTAATGGCTAGTGAGAAACCAAAGAGCAAAGGAAGGCGAACGCTTTCCAGAGAGTATAGAAAATGTAGAAGGAAGCTTTTAAAGGGGATGTTAAGTGAGCTTGTGGTCTACAAACTTTCCCTACTCCTAGTCTCCCCTCCTGAGGTCTAAGGTGGTCTTAAAACCTGAGAGCCAGAAATCATGAGGAAAAACAGCAGCCTCTACAAACATAGAAAGAGGCAAAATGTGACCGCTAGAGTTCTTTAAACCTTACTTCCAGAGAAGTAACATTCTGTGGCCATTATTTCCCCAGTGTATGCCACTTGCAAATTATCTTTGTTTGACAAGAGCTCACATGCTACAGAAACCTTTTCCTTTTGAAGATTTGTTGAAAATAAGCAGAGGTCATTTTGACTGTTGGAAACAGAAGAAAACAGTGAAGCAAACAAAAGCCTGAGCAAAATAATTAATAAAGAAGATCAGAGCATAAGATCTCTACCGAATCTTTGAAAGTCTGCAAAATATTGCGGAGAATCTAGAAGACTCATGCACACGTGAGGCTGTGTACATGCTGAGTTTGTGTGTGCAGATACAGAAAAAACCAGAGATACCCAGCTCTTCCACTGGCTTAGCCTTGAGGCTAGGTAGGCACAAGCAAGAAATGGAAATAAAGGGGAAGATGGAACTGCCCAGAAGTGTTGAAGGCATGCCCCAACACGCATGCAGAGCCCTTAGGAACGGTTAGGAGAACTCCTGGCACCACGTGTGGATGGAAACCTCCATTTCATCATTGCCTAGGGAATAAACTAACGAAGCAGAGGCTTTAGTGACTATGCACTACAGACTAGAGGCTTTACAGAATTAGTTTAGACTTCACAATTAGTTCAGAGAGGTCACTAGGTAAATGACAATAGCCAAAATTCTGGGAAAAGAAAAGAAAAGAATCTATTTCCACAGCTGCCAAATTATGTTACTAAAATGCATAGTTTCCACAAAAAAGAAATTATGAACCTGGCAAAGCAATTGAAAAGTGTGGCCCATATGTAGGAGGAAAAATTAATCAGTAGAATTATCCATGATGAAACCCAAGATATTGGAAACAGAAAAGGCCTTTAAATCAGCTATTTTAAAACATGATCAAAGAACTAAAACAATGACTAAAAAAAAGTAAAAAAGTGAAATCTTGCCAAATAGAGACTATTAATAAAAAGAATCAAATAAAATTCTGTACTTGAAAAGTAGAGGGGCTGGGGATTTAGCTCAGCGGCATGAGCACCTGCCTTGCAAGCGCAGGTGGTGAGTTTGATCCCCAGTACCGATAAAAAGAAGAAAGAAAAGAAAAATTGAAGACAAAAATTTGGTAAAATATTTCAATAGCAGGTTTAAGCAGGGAGATAGAAGCCCAGTGAACTGGAAGATAGATTAATTTGAGGCTATTCATCCTGAGTAATAAGAAGAAAAAAGAGTGAAAAAAATAAAGTCATAGAAAACTGTGTGGCACAATCATGCCTATTAAATTAGGCATAGAGTCCAGAAAAAGAGAAAAATGGGATGGAGGTAGACAAACTATTTAAAGAAATCATGGGAAAATTTTTTTCAAATTTGATTTCTCACTGTATATATCAAAAAGTACAATAATTTTCAGGAACGATAAATGCAAAGAAATCGCCAAGACATGACAAAATCAGATGTGGAGTTTAATACTCCACATCTGGTAACATACAGTTGTGTAGATGATTGCTAAGGAAATACATGATTTGACTGAATACTGTATCCAAAAAATCTGCTAGACATCTATAAATCATTCTACCCAACAACAGAAAAACACATTCTTCTAAAACACCCACGGAACCTTCTCCAGGATAGATTGTACACTGGGCTACAAGGAAGTCTCAATAAATGTGAGAAGACTGAAATCAGAGTGGGCATTTTCTGGGATCACAGTGGGATGAATTTAAAATCAGTAATCTATTAAAAACTGGAAAAATCAGAAATACCATATATTTCAACACACTCCCAAACAACTGAAAGAAAAGAAAGAAATCATAAGGGAAACCGATAAATACTTAGAGGCAAAGGATAACAAAAGTAGGATGTACAACCAGGAGGCAAACAAAAGCAACGCTCAGAGAGAAACTGCTATGTAAACACAAATATTAAAGAACAGTAAGATCTCAAATCAGTGACTTGACTTTACCTGTTGAGGAAATAGTGAACAGAGAAAGTTAACCCACAGCCAGGAAAAATAAGTAATAGAGATTAGAGTGGAGACAAAAAGAACAAGGACTAGAAAAATTTAGAAAAGCAACAAAATCAAAAGGTTGTCACCAGAATTAACAGAATTTTAGCTAGACTGATCAGGTAAGCAAGCAAGAAAGCTCAAACTGAAAAAATGAAAGCAGGAACATCACTACTGACCTTATAGAAATAAAAATCATTCTAAAGAAATACTTTAAACAATTTTAAGTTGACGCATTAGATACTATATAAAATAAACAAATAGAGAGATACAAATCTTAGAGATAGGCTAAAATAAAAAAGGATAAACAGACTTAAGACAGAGATTTAATTAATACTTTTTAAAATACAAAAAATTCAAGGGCTGGATAGCTTCCCTGATCAATTCTCCAAATGTTTAAAGAAGATTAGACTTAATCTTTCTTAAACCTTAACCAACAAATAGAAGCAACGTTATTTACCTCATTGCATGAAGTCAACATTATGCTGATAACAAAGATAAACTATACAAGAAATCCGCAGGCTGCTATCCCTAATAAATATAAAAATTCTCAGCAAAGTACTAACAAATCAGACAGCAGGATCATATCTGAAAATGGTAGTGTACCACATCCAGCAAAGTTTTATCCCAGGAATTTAAAGATGAGCCACTCCGTTGTGTACTTCACAACCATCGCAATAGAGCGAACACAGTTGCCACAACTCAGCAACCTTTATGGAAAAAAACACTGAACTAGACTGAAAGGAGCTTCTCCAGTCTGAGACAGGGTACCTGTGAATCACCCAGAACCGACATCGTGTGTTTAAACACTGAAAAGTTATCCTTAAGATCAGATAAAGAAAAGGGTGATTATTCTCACTACTTTCCACATTGTACTAGAGTTTCTATTCAGTCAAATGAAAAATGGCTTCCAGGATGCAAGGTAACAACCAAAACTCTTTCTACTTCCAGACTATCTCTCTCTGTTTTTCTGTCTCTGTCTCTCTCTTTAATCTCTCATTGTTAATAAAAGAGCTCAGCAAGGTTTCAGAATATAAGATTAATATACAAAAGTAAGTTGTATTTAGAGGCATTAGCAGAGACCAATCTGAAAACAAAGGAAACAATTACATTTATGATAGGATGAAAAATAATGAAATATTTAGGATTTTGCTGGCATATTGGTAGACATATAAATCACTGGATGAAATTGAAAGTTCATAGTTATGATCAGTTTACTCTCAAAAGAAACAGAAAACAATTCCGTTGTGAAATTTTGCTGGCATAGGGGGATATTCACATCCAAAAGAATGAAGTTGGGACTCTATCTCACACCAACACAATATTAATTTAAAGTGCATCAAAGTCCTAAATGTAAGAGCTAAAACCGTAAACTCTTAGAAGGAAACATGAAAATCTGTGTGACTATAGAATAGACAGTTGTTTCTTAGACATGACACCTGAAGCACAAGAAAACAAGGAAATACAGATAAATTGCACTTCATTAAAATTAACAACTTGTGACACAGTTGATACTATTAAGAAACTAAAATGAAAATTCAGAGAATGGAAGAAAATGTTTGCCAATTGTATTAAAGTGACTTTATCTGAAACATCTAGAAATCTTAAAACTCAATAATAAAATATCAATGTAATTTTAAAAATAGTCAAAGAAACTCAACACACATTTCTACAAATATTCGCAAATGTCTAATAAGTATATGAAAATAATGCTCAACATCATCACTATTGGGGAAATTAAATCAAAACGAGACACTCCTGCACATCTACTCGAGTGGCCGTGATAAATGTGGGATATTGAATGCTGATGAGGGTGTGATAATATTAAAAATGATGTGGCCGTTTTAGAGAACAATTTGGTAGTTCCTCATATGGTTACATATAGAGGTACCACAAGCTCCAAAAATTTTATTCCTAGATTTATACTCCAAGACTTAAAAGCATATGTTTACATAAACATGTGTACATGAATTTTTAGAAGCAGTATTATTTTTTATAACCACGCAGTGCAAATAACCAGTCAACCCAAAGCATCCATCTACTAATGAGTTGAAAACGGACTGTGGTATAGTCATAGATGTAATGCTATTCACTCATAAAGATGAAATAATTGGTGAATGCTATCATATAAAAGAATTTTGGGAATATTAGGCTAACTGAAGCCAGATACAAAAGACTACGTATTTATGATTTCTCTTACATGAAATTTCTAGAATAAGCAAATCCAGAGGGATACAAAATTGTTGGTTTTCAAGGCCTGAAGGATGGACTAGAACATGCAATAACTGCAAATGGGCACAGATAAAAGTTCTAGAATTAAGTAGTGGTGATGGTTGTACAGCTTTAATAACACCTTAAATATAACACAGATCTCCTTTCTGATGGGTGAATTTTATGGTGTGTAAATTTTATTTGATGTTTAAAATATCAAAGAAACTATAGCCGCCTCATTTAAATGGCCTGAGCCAAGAATTAAAAAAAAAAAAAAACCTATCTATATCTATCTGTCATTTCTGTTCAGTTATTGTGATGGAAAATTTTATATGTCACTTAATTAGATAAAGGGTACTCAGGAAGCTGATAAAGTAATATTTTGGGGTATATCTCTGAGGTGTTTCTGGAAAAATTAACACGAATCAGTAAGATACCATAAAGATCCGCCCTCGTCAGACTGGGAGGCCTCCAAGTAACCTGCTGGAGATTCAGGATGAAAAGGCAGATTTTTCTCTCTCTGCTACAGCGGGGGCATCCTTCTTCTCCTGCCCTTGGCCATCAGACCATCAGGTTTTTTTTGTGTTTTCAGACTCTTACAGGAGGCTCCATCTTCTCAGGACATTGCCCTTGGACATTGGCTTCCTGGCTCTCAGGCTTTTGGTTCCAGAATGAATTCCACCACCAGCTCTCCTGATTCGCTAGCTTATGGAAGACATTTTTGGAATTTCTGAGTCTCCACAATCTTGTGAACCCATTCCTATAATAAATTCCCTTTTATTTATCTGTATATCCTATTGATTCTCTTTCTTTGGAAAACCTTTCCAAGTACTGTTAATATTTTTTCTGAGTGTTATCAGAATGTTTAGAGTCCTTTTTCCTCATCACTTACCTTACCTGATGGCAAACTTCATCTTTTTCTTTTGTTTAGAAAGTTTATCTTTCTTTTAGTGGCTGTGGAGAATTCTCAGCTGTTTCACTGATTGAATGATGTGAGATATGAAAAGGACCCATTTAACCCTACTGGTGTTAAATGCCACATGTGGTTAATATTTCAAAAGTAAAGGAGAGTCTGCAGGACACACATATCCCAGGCAGAGGTGAGAGCAGCAGGCTCCTCTCCTAGCTGTGAAGGCAGTCATCCTGGAAGTGGACCATGGGTTCCCCGAGGAAGCGAAGGGGCTGCATCCGCGGCTGACCACCGCCTCGCCCTTGCCTCATGCAGACATAATTACCTGGTTGTCATGGCGCTGGGAGGCCACACCATCAGCCAAACCTGCCGGGATTCTGTGACTCTGTGAGTTGGAACCACACCTCCTGGAGTTATGACCCTGAACTGAAAATAGACAAGAAAGTGGCCTTAGAAGGATTTGAATCTTTCTTAACCAATTATGTCTCACATTTGAATAAATGAGTATCTATGTTAGTCTGGGGGAAAATGAAGGCAAAATAGATCATTTCTATGGTAGACTCCAAGGAGAGGAGCATAAAAAATATTTCAAGACACTGTTTTCTCTATTACCAGTCTCAGCTAGCAAACTAATTGACATAGGAGTTGAGAAATTGCATTGTGAAAGAGGAGAGGTACAAATATTTTGAAAAGCAAAAGGAAATTGTTTATGCAACTCACAGAGCATTTGACCTTGGTATGTCTTTAGTTACACTGCAACGGGTGTCACCTCTATCAAGAGTGCTGGCCTTTTTCTAAGGGCAGGAACTATTACACAGGTGTTACTAATTAGCTTCCTGACCATTAGCAATTGGGTATAATTTATCCAAGGAACAAAAGGAAGAGATGCCAATATGGTATCATGAAAAGCTTGGGAAAAAATGACAGACAATACTATGTTTTGCGCAAAAGTCAGTTTCTAAGATTATGAGAAAGAGCTGAGTCAGTGTTGCAGACGTAGCCGGGTAGTGCAGATCTGTCCCAGAGTGTTTCCAGGATGAGAATGACAGAATGAGAGCATAAAATAATGGCATTTGAGGTTATTATGATTCAGCACGGAGGGGAGCAGAGAGTGGGAAAATTATAGGAAACAATTTAAAAAGAGAAAAAATGAAAATGGGGAAAAGGGATGTAAGATGGAGGGAGGCAGGTGGGGGGAGGAGAGAGGGAGGAACGACCGAGAGCCGTTCAGTGCCTGTGCCTGTTCCCTAAGCTGAACATGAATAGCAGGCTTCTAATATAAATATAGAAAAATGAAAACCAAATACAGTAAAACTGTGCATAGAAAAAATAAAAATAAGAAGAAATGATTCTATGTAATAAGAGCAAATACAGGAACACAGAACACATTGCAGGATCCAGGAGGACCACATTCCAGATGTTTAAATATTTAAAATATCTAAATCAAAATAATAAATTGTTTTTAAAAATTAGTTCAGCCTCCTGGCTTGGTATTTCTTCAGAACAACCTGGAAGGCTAGATCGTCTTGTGATCCTTGGAGTGCTGCAGGGAGATTTTCCTCTGTGGGAGACCTGGAGGCTAAACCCCATTCTTTTCCCTTCTGATGACCCATGCCTGCCCCTTGATGTGTCAAACCAAATGGCTTCCACTTCTGCACCCCAGAGAATAGGCCATTCCCAAATCAGGTTATGTCTACCAGCAGGTGCTGGAAGTGAGATTGAGCAGGGAATCCCAGAATCTCCATGGCTGGACAGGCTTGAGGAAGTTCTAGAAGGGAGCCCAGAATCAGAGTTTGCATGTCTTCTTCTCCTTATGAGTTATTTGCCAAAGAAGAGGGCCAACTCAGCCTCTAAAGCAGAGAACCCAGAGGAGGGACCCAGCTAGTGAGGATGAGAAGATGGAGTTGGCAAAGAAACTCTGCCTCCGGAATAAAAGTCCTCTATTGATGTTGGGTAGAGCAGACAGGGAGGTAAGGACAGAAAGTGAGACAAGCCATCTAGTGTGCACAGTAAGACCTCGCTTGCCGGAAAGCATCTTATTGTTTGACAAAAGGGACTTAACAAAAACATTCTTCTAGAAGAAGGAATAGAAAGTGAGAGACAAGCATAGGGACTGTGAACCAGGGAGAGAAGGTCATTCTAAAGACAGTTACAGAAAACCTCATTTACCACACTCAGGAGTACGGTGAAAGCACGGTCAAGTCTAGAACTGGGTTGTGAAGATGTAAAACATGGAAGAAAGAAATTTGGCAACTGGAATTACGTTAGTCTCTCTGTTTGTGTGTTTTTAGTGTATTCCAAGGAATTCACAAAGATTAAATTTGGCCGCTAGAGGAGTTGCAAGACTGGCTGTGAACCACGAGGTGTGTGGAAGGGAGGCTGTGTGATGGGGAGGCTTGGGACTGGGTAGAAACTAAGGAAGGGAAAACATTTGCTTTCATTTTACAATGCAGTGTTTATAAAGCCAGGATGTAGAGAACTAGAACAAGTTTTCATTTATCATAGAACAAATTTTTAAGCAGCAGTCAAAATAAATGTATGTATTTTGTTCCTATTAAGAACAAGTCTATTTAAATATTTTTCCATCATCCTGAGTCCTAAAGAATTTAAAGTAATTTTCACAAATAATAATCAGCTATAAAAATTAGCCATTTAAGTTTAAGATTTTCCATACTAGGCATAGCAGAGGGATTTATCTGACTTAGAAAATAGTACTTTTTGTTAATGGAAAATTTCTTACATTGGAAGATATTACCTCACCGAGTTTGTTAATAAAACACAATAAACTATTCTTTTATATTAAATTGTTACATATATGATTATTTATTTTAAACTGTAATCTCCACCAAATTTAAGGCAAATATGCATTTGCTTTGGGAATACTGATTTAACTGAGTAGTGATTTGATAACATTTAAAGTACAGAAAATAGTATAATATTTGGACACAAAACCAGAGACCAGACAATTTCCTCTTTATTGAAGCTGGATATTATATGTGACAAGGAAAATTAAACTGGGATTTAGAGACTTTCTTATATTGTTGAGTGGAACACTTTTATGATTTTACATTAACGAGCTTCAGGTTTTTATTTTTGTTTAAATTAATAAACAAAACATATTTTTCTTCCATTTATTATTGTCATAACTGAGCAAAATGGCTTCTTCATGTCAAATTCAGAAAAAATGATAGCTATATTCACTAAATTTTCTAGAACACTGATATTGATAGTGTACTCAATTTAATAATTTATGTAGGCTCAGGTTTCAATGATAAGAAACATGACAGGGTCATTGAAGCCTCCCCTGTTTTAGGATTTTCCCAGATATCTGTTTCAAACAATGAATGTGCAGCTATGTACTGTGGTGTTGTACTTGGTTAGCGCTTTACAGTAGAAACAAAGGAGCCTGTGGGCCTTCATGTGTAAGAATGTCTAATGTTAGCAGATGTGTCATCACCAGGGTTTTTGGAAATTTCAAAGTGTTTACGCTTTGTTGCCATATTTGCAAATAATCACAGCGATTTTAATCATTTCTACATCTACCACATACTTTCCGAGTTTGTTACACATTTTAACATACACATTCTGCATAGAAATCCTGTGGGGTAGACACTAGTGTGATCCCCGTTTAGAAGGAGGAAACTGAGGCACAGGGAGGCTACAGGCTCAGGGAGATCAGAGCCTCAGCAGTCCTGACCCACCTTCCTGCTTCTACTAACCTCCTTTAACACCTTGGCCTTCTTTTACTGTTCACATACTTAAAATCTAGCTTTTATAACCTAATAGTTGTGACTTCTATAGAAAGAGAGAATTCAGTTTTTAAATAAACGCGCTAAGCTATTGAATGAACTGATCATTTTGATAGTGTAAAACTTTTTAATTTTGCTTCAAACTTAAATATACACTTAACATACATTTAATATATATATAACATATATTTAATATATTTAATAACATATTTAATATACTCAATATATCATATATAGCTTATATGTCTTATAAAATTTTTATATTTGTAACATAATATTAATAAACTTTGTATGTTTATCTTATGTATGTCTTATGTATACAAGCTTTAATATTTGAGAAAGAATTGAGCAAATGTTATAACCAGTATGCTTGCATGGAATCATTTTAATATATCAATAGTTTGATTGAGGGACATGTTAATTATTCAAATTTATTTATTAAGCTTCATTGTATTGCTGCAAAAATTTAAGAATTCTTCATATTATAATTCTAAGATTAGATACCTTTTTCTTCTTTTTCTTCCTTTTTTTTGGTATCCGGGATCGAACTAAAATTTCCTCTTTCTAACTCTTCATTGCAAATTGTTTCATTTCTAAAAGAGGGGAAGAGAAAAATAAATACAAAAAGAATGGGCATTACCTTGGTTCAAATTCTGATCTCTTGGCTGAGGGCATCCCTTAAACCATTCTGATATGTATTTAATGGTAGCTTCTAAGGGGATCTCCTAGAGAGAGTGCATCAGAGGGGGAAGGTTTGCATTGGTTTGAACATTTTGGAGCTTATTATGCAAGGTGAGAAACTCAACATCACTTTTATTAGCTTTTTCTGGGTCACATGAGCAATAGCAACTTTGGTTTCCGTTTGTCGTGGTGGTTTTGAAACTCCACCTCTCTCCCAGATGAGCACTTCCTCACTTCCAAACTGTCAGTGCTGTTCATTGTAACACTCTATGTCATGCTTCTTGGATGACAGCATTCTCCTGGCAGAAGTGATGTGAATTCTTCTATGAAATTTTGAACCTAGTAAATTGCAATGATGGATTTTGCTTTTCTTCTTTACCAAAACACACATGGATACACACACTCATGTGCATCCCCCCACACACAATCAGTTAAGGAAGAAAACCATTTTGTAAAATTAAAATACTTAGAAGTAGTTATTTGTGAAAAGTACATTTTCTTAGCTGGAACTCAGGCATCCTGTCGAACTCGAAGATAAGAAAGCTGCCTTGACAATATTTTGTCTCTTCCAGAGTATTTGAGAGAAAAAAGATAAAGCAGTGCTTCTTGGATAGAAATGGAGAACAAAGACTGTAATGATAATTTGTTACTGTGGAAAAATACTGTGATCCAATCTTTCCTTTGGAAAATAATTAGGGGTAGAACCAAAGGATCAATGCAAACTCAGAGTTGTTTATACATATTTTTCTACTTAATAGAAGTGCCCCAATAAAAAACCAATTACACATAAGAGAGGCAAATAGTACTGAGTACAGTATCTTATGTGAAAATTAATTGCATAGCATATTACATACTGGTTTTTCTATTTAGCAGTTGCATAATTAATACTATAGACTGAGAAAGGCACCTAGCAGTTTAGTCTCTTGGAGGTGCCCATGGTGGTGAGTCTGTTTCACTTTGGTTTCTACTAAAAATAGATTTGGTTGCCTTGTTCACATTACATGTTAGTCAAGAACAAGTAGTACATTGTGTAACGTGGGGATCCATCAATTTATGGGCTGTGGACTCAGATTTTTTTTTCTATTTAAGAGGAAAAAGAGAAAAACACAAAACAAACCAAAGCGGCGTAAGGGTACACGCAATATAGAACTACAAAACAAAACAAAACAAAACAAAAAAACCATAACAGTAAGAAATTACCTGCTAGTAGATTACACACTATTTTCTTGAAAACAGTTCCTCAAATCACAGTATCAAAGAACACAAGGTGGACATTCAAACAGGGAGACTGCAAACAGCTGTGTTCAATGTTCCAAAAACATTAATATAGTCAGCTATTTAACATCCCTAAACACACTTGCTGTTATATCCGTTAGGGCTCTTTTTTTTTCCCTCCCTCTCTTTTTTACAACAAAATTTACACATCTTGGATTTTATTACTCCTTAGTGCTTATTACTTTCTTTGGGGGGGGGAAGAATACAGTCAAATATGGCAAAACAAAGCTGTCAGTCAATACCAAGGATAGACATAGCACATGGTGTAGAACAGAGTACAAGTTTATCAACAATGGTTATCAACGTTGTCCTTTGTTTCCTTAAAAAGAATTGTCTATCTTATTAGATATTATAAAGTTGGACAAAACAGTAGAGAACAAGACCAATAAAACTTAGGCATTGTAAACATTACAGGACTTCCAAAGAAGACAATAGTCAAACCAGAATGGGTATCTTAGTGAATCTTATTGTCTTCAAAGTAGTTGCCTATGTCTTCAAACTTGATACTATCATATAGAATGGAACAGAGTCTAATCAGTCAAAACAAGATCGTGGGAGTACTACAGGACTTCAAAACAAGTTAATAGGAAATCGAAAAGAGTTACTATTTATATATCCTAATTTTTTTGAATTTTTTCTTTAATTAATACAAACATAAGAAATGACTAAATAATTTTTTTTGAAACAATAAGGGGGAGATTGAGATAAAACAGGACATAACAATATAACAATAGAGGTCACAGCATGACTGTTTCAATAACCTAGTACTTCACCACCTTATAACCTGCTCAAATTCATGCAATAAGAAATGAAAAAGGAGAAATCACTACAGACCCAATAGAAATACAGAGGATCATCAACACCTATTTCGAAAACCTCTACTCTCAAAAGTTTGATAACACAGAAGAAATAGACAGATTCTTAGAAGCATATGAAGTACCAAAGCTAGATCAAGAGGATATAAAACTGTTGAATAACCCAATCTCTGCTAATGAAATTGAGAATGTAATTGGGTCCTTGCCCACCAAGAAGAGCCCAGGCCCAGATGGATTCACTGCAGAATTCTACAAGAAATATAAAGAAGACCTAATGCCGACACTCCTCAAACTATTCAATGAAATTGAAAGGGAAGCAATCCTTCCTAAGTCATTCCTGGAAGCAAATATTACTCTAGTACCAAAACCTGAGAAAGACCCAACTATAAAAGAGAACTATAGACCGATCTCTCTAATGAACACAGATGCAAAAATCCTCAATAAAATATTGGCAAATAGGATCCAGCAAATCATCAAGAAGATTATACACCATGACCAGGTGGGATTCATCCCAGGAATGCAAGGATGGTTCAACATACGCAAATCAATAAATGTAATCCACCATATCAATAAAGCCAAAAATAAGAATCACATGATCATCTCTATAGATGCAGAAAAAGCCTTCGATAAGGTCCAACACTTATTCATGATAAGAACTTTACAGAAAATTGGAATAAATGGTCTTTACCTCAATATAATAAAGGCCATTTATGACAAACCAACAGCCAGCATCATACTAAATGGCCAAAAATTGAAAGCCTTTACTTTAAAGTCGGGTACAAGACAAGGATTTCCTTTATCACCACTCCTATTTAATATAGTACTGGAAGTACTAGCCAGAGCAATTAGGCAAGAAAGAGAAATAAAAGGGGTAAAGATAGGAAAAGAAGAAGTTAAATTATCATTGTTTGCAGATGACATGATACTCTACATAGAAGACCCCCTAAACTCCATTGAAATACTCTTAGATACAATAAATAAATTCAGTAATGTGGCTGGATACAAAATCAATACTCAGAAATCAATAGCATTCCTATACACGAACAACAAAATTACAGAGAGGGAAATAAGAGAAACTGGACTATTCACATTAGCAAGCAAAAAAATGAAATATTTAGGAATTACTCTTACGAAAGAAGTGAAAGACTTATACTGTGGACTCAGATTTTACAGCTGTATTTGAAGAAAGACTATTTGATCCACAATATTAGGTAATATTTGCAAAACTGCATCACAAGAATAAAGAAAAGCCAGTTCCTTTTACATTAAAATAGTGGAGAGGCACAGATTGATCAGGCATCCCATCAGTGCACCTCATCCTGGAGATATTTTCTTAGATCAGGTTAGCACTTTCTGAAGACGTAGTGTCCAGCTCTGCCACAGTGGGCTGCATCCTATTTATCTTTACTCCTGACTCCCTAATAGCATCAACAAGGTTTTCTGGTTCTGTTTCATTGAGCTAAGTGAGACATGTGGTCAGAGACAATAGCTATTGTTTTTAATTATGCTAGTCTTTTTTTCTCTGAGTTTTTAATTGTTTTGTATTGTATTGTGTTAGTTTATGTTTGTGAAGTTTATATTCATCTCGGGGAGTAGGCTCCTGTACATAACTCAGCTTGTTATCTTTGCTTAATCCCTTTCCCCCTTCCACCCATCCTCCCTTGCTTCGTCTCTAAATCCCCTTTCTCATTTTTGTTATTATTAGTGTTATTTGAACTCATGCTTATGACACAGTGTTTGCATTCATTGTGGTTACTGGATTACTATACTTGGCAGATATTAGTTCTTCTTACTTTCCCTTCTCCTCCCTCTTTCCATTTGATCTCCCAGCTCCCCTCCTGTTCGCCTCAGATCTATCCCTTGTATCCAGCCTTTATTTCACCTTTTGTTTGCACTTTGGCTCACAAATGGTATTGAAGCTTGTGTGTCTGATATAGTTCACTCAGTCTTACATTTTCCAGATGCACCAGGTTTATCCTCTAGAGCCAAATGATGTTTCATCATGTTTTCTGTATCCATTCATCTCTTGATGGCCATATAAGCTGCTTCCAAGATTTAATTGTTATGAATTGTGCTGCTATAAACATTAGTATGCATGTAGTATGATGTCTTTAGCTCTGTGAGGAAGATATTGAGAAGGGAAATAGGTGGGTCATCAGAATTTCTAATTCTAGCTCTGAGAAATCTCCATACTGAATTCCACACTGTTTGTACTTGTTTAAATTGCCACCAACAGGGTAGGGTTGTTTCTTTTTCACCACAACCATGGCAGCCACTGTTAGCCTTTGCCATGAGATTGTCCTCCTTTCTGGTTAAGATAAAATACTAGCATTGTTTAAATTTGCATTCTTCTAATGACCAAGGATACTGAGCATTTTTTCATAAATTTGTTGGCCACTTGTGCTTCTTCTGAGAAGTGTCTGTTCATTTCACTTGCCTATTTCTTGACTTCGTTTTATTTTAGGTGATTTAATTTTTTTGAGGTCTCTATAAATTGGTCCTCGGTCTGAGGAATAGTTGGGAAATTTTTTCCCACTCAGTAGGTTGTCTCTTCACTCTACTAATTGATTCCTTTTCTGTGCAGAAGGTTTCTAATTTGAAGTAACTCCATTTTTTTATTCTTGCTGTTGTTATTCCTCGTGCAATTAGAGTTCTGCTTAGAAAGATTTTTTCCTACACCTATGACTTCAAGTGTTTTACCTATTTTATCTTCTGGTAGGCTTATTGGTTTTGTTTTAATGTTTAGATCTTGATTCATTTTGATTTTACTTTGGAATGTGGGGAAAAATATGGGTTCAGCTTCAATCTTCTGCAAATAACCAGTTTTCCCAACACCATTTATTGAATAGGCTGTTATTTCTCGATCGTATTTGGCCACCTTGTTAAAGGACAAATAAGCAAAAGTGTCTGAAGATGCTTCTGTATCTTGTTTTCTCTTCCACTGATTCACACGTCTGTTTATGTGTCAATACTTTGCCCTTTTTATAATTGTTACTTTCATAGAGTTCACAGTCAGAGAATTCTTCTCAGAGCTAGAACAAACAATCCTTAAATTTATATTGCAAAATAGAAGAGACCCAGAGCAAAAAAAGCAGTCCTGGACCACAGAGCAAAGAAAGAGCTATCCCAATGCCTGACAGAAAGCAACAGTGATACGCTGGTCTTGATCCTTTGAAATGAGTATTAAGATTTGGTCTCCAGGAACAATGCCAGCTCAGTATCTTTTTTTTTTAATTTTTGACTTTATATTCATAAATAATGCTACCTTTGTTTTTAAAAAAAGTATTTCCAAAGAGCTGATATGATGCTTTCCCCTTGCTTTTTCTTTTTGGTACATTTTAGATATTCATAATGGTCACACTCATCCTAGGGAGGTTGTACCTCTACATGATGTATCTTGCTTACTCTTTTCTCCCCATCTCCCTCCTTTCTTTCAACTCCTCTTCCTTTCCTTATTTCCAAAAGCTCTGTTTCTATTTTGCTCTTTCTATTTCCTTTTTTCCATGTCCCCTCCTTCCTTTCCTGTTGGGAACAAAGCTGTCTGTACCCTACGTATCTAGGGCAAGGTCACTGCTTTTCACGAGTCTGGCAGGGCCCCATGCAAAGTCTGTGCAGTTCAGGGAGCTGACCTAGAGTGATTTGGCTTTCCCCTGAGATAACACAGACACTTCCCCACGTGTGACCACCAAGACATGACGTTTGGTTGAAGATTGGATGTCCTTCCGGTTCCAGATCTTGCCTCCCCTTGGATTCTCTATAAACACCCTCTTTTGCTGACTGCCGCTATATGGGCTGTCCCTTCTCCCATCAGGAGAAGAGGCTCTGCCTGACCTCAGCTTTCTGACAGTTGTCTGCTTTCTTCATCCTCCACCATCCTCCCTCTGGAGTTTCAAGAGCTGCTCTGAGTATGGCATGTCCCTCTCTCTCCCCACCCCTGGCCAGCTATTTGCCCTCTCCATTTGAATTTCCCAATATCTAGTATATATTTTGGTCCTTGTTTATGCTTTTGGTTTCTCACACCAGAGAAGCAATGCAGTGTCTAGATATGGGTGTCTCATTTACTTCACATAAGAATATGGTCTCAAGGTGCATTGATTTAGCTAGAAATATCTCAAGCTGTCTTCTTTATGGCAGAGTAGTAGTGCATTGTATTAAAAAAATCTTCTTTATTCATTTATCAGTTGACGGGCATTTGGGCTGTTTCAAGATCTGGCTATTACAAACTGTGCTGCTATAAACACGAGTGTTCATATACTGCTGTGGTATGATGATGCTTTTAATTCTTTTGGGAAGACACCCAAAAGTGAAAAAGCTAGGTCAATGGAATCTCTAGTCCTCATGCCATGTTGTATAACAATTCCATTTTCAACTGTGATACATGCAATACTCATTGGAAAAATGCCACTGAGCATGTGTCATGAAAATTGTAATATTCTGAATGTCATGTTCCAAAAAATTGAGAAATGAAGTTTTAAATACTTGAAACAGTATTGTAACTATTTATTATGTTTGTCTTGTCTTACCTTGCAATAATTTGGAAAAGGCCTTACATGATTGGGTGCTTCTTTTTGTTTCTTGTTTTTGTTTGTTTTGTTTTTTGAGATCCTGGAGACTGAACCCCAGGCTTTGCACATTAGGCAAGTGCTCTATCTATGAGTAATAGTCTTACCCCATATTTTTTGAATGAATGAATATGACATCTTCACAGAGGAAGGAGAACATTGTGCTAATAGAAGAGTCCTCTTCCTGCACTCCTTTGTCTGATTTACCAAAACAAAGAAGCTGTGGATGCTTGAACATAATGTGTGGTACATGCATACTCTAAGATTTCTGGTAGCCTTATTTTAAAAAGAAAAAAGTGAAATTAATTTTAGTGGTATATTTTAATGGGTGGTATAGCACATGTCTGTAATCCCAGTATTTTGGTGATGCAGGAGGATTACCAAGACTTTGAGGTCAACCGAGGCTAAAAAGTGAATCAAGGCTAGTCTGAAATGCATGGTGAGACCCTGTATCAAAAAAATAAAAAAAGTATATATCCAGAGTATTATCATTTCAACATCTAAAGAAAATATAAAATTTATTGAGATAATATACATTCTTCCTTTCTTCACAAAAAGCTTCTGAAATGTGGTGTGTATTTCATACTTACTGCGTATTTCACATTGAACTGGCCACATTTCCCAGCCAAGGTGCCGAGGAGTCATGTGTCTTTGCTCATGTAAGTCTCAGGGTTAGCAAAAATCTTGGTCCTGCCTGTGTCATCAGGCCGATCTTTGTTCAAAACCTGATTGGGTTCTTAGTAGTGACTCAAATTCTTGCTTTTGTATAACATGGAGAGAACAGCATCTAACACCTGGGTTTTGTCAGTGTAAATGCTCAACCTAAGCCTTTTCCAAAGTGTCTATCACATAATCATACCCAATAAATAGCTGGTAGCATTTAAAGCACAGTAGATTACTATAGTCAATTGAAAATAATCACCGGAATATTCAAGTATCTGTGATATTCCTAATAAAGTGAAGTCCTCAAAGTCCTCTACTGGGCATTACAGCTCTGTGGTAAAGTTTAGGCATTATAGCAAGAACTCCCTTGGTTCATTTTTTGAAATATATATAATCAAGCACCACGTAATAGTATTTTGACTATACAGCAGTGTTCCTGTGTGGTTGTCAGTGAGCTACAAATTTCTTATCACCTAGTGACATCAGATCCCTACAAAACCATAGCACAACACATTCCTCAGGTATTTGTGGTGATGAAACCAGTGTAAATAAGCCTATTGCTCTGCTAGTCACAGAAAAGCAGAGAATATGTAATTATATGCAGTGTATAAGGCTTGATAGTGATAATAAATGACTGCCGCTGGTGTATGCAATGTTTATTTTATTTTAGGGTGCTCCCCTCTTCTTAGAGTTTCCTGTGAAACTGTGCCACACTGACAAGAACTCTGAAGCCCTTCCTGTGTACCCTTGCTTGCATCAAGAGGCCACAGAGTGACTGATCTGTTCCACCTAGGTCTGTGTAAGTGCCATCTATATTGTCCACACGAGCATAACTTATTAGAGTCTGTTCTTTTGATCAAGCAATGTGTGACCACTGAGATTGGACTTTGGACTTTCCTGAACCTCACCTTATCAACTTTAAGTGGAAAAGCTTTTGGCATTCAGGCATGCTGTCGCCTTAATGAGAATGAGCAAGCGACCCTCTTCAGCAGTCTAGAGGGACTATTTATATTGTTGGGAAGTCACAGAGGATCTAAGGCCTGTGCTTAGCCAAGAGAAGTGAATGAATTCCCAGAGCCCCTGGATAGCAACTACTCAATTACTCTGTGGAGGGCTGCAATGGTCTCATTTAATGTTTTGGAAGAATTTATCGCCCTCCTTTGACTCCCAAAGAATGGTTAATAGTTACCAGCCCTCAGAGATTACCATCAGTCTCGATTCCAAGATTTAATAGCTTGATCACAATGTCAATGATAAATATGTTTATTGTACCTTGCTATTAATGTACCTTGCTATTAATGACTCTCATTCATTCTGAGCATCTCTGACCTAAGGGGATTTATAATCTGCATCCCAAATCTCAATGGTTTGGAGTTTTTTGTTTGTTTACATTGTGAAATTGTGCTTCATCACAGTCTCTGTACTCTGTACTAATCATTGGTTTTATGTTCAAAATACACAGTCAAAACAAATCACACTTCATCTTCCCAGCCGAGCTGGTTACTAGAGGAGAGAGCAATGGTAAACAACAAGTTCAGGGCACAGGGAAAGGTTTGTAGAAACCACTCTTGATAGCTCATAATAAAATATATAGCAAAGTCTCTTTTGGAAACACTGCATGATTGTGGTGTGTCAGCTTGGAGCAGGAAGCAGGTAATGATGAAAGTCATCATTTTTCTCCTTTCCCAGATCTGCACCGTGCAACTAAGAGCTTCACAGTAATTTGAACAGACTCACAATGAGTAAAAGATCCTCTTTGATTTTCACTACTCAGCAGCAAAAGCAGCACATTGGGAGCATGCAAAGTAGCTCAGCTGAGTAGCAAAAAGCCACCTACATCTGAAAGCAGAAAAATCAGTATCTTGACCCACATTAACAACACAACTAAGAATTTTAAGACTTATTTAAATAACGCTGGGCACCAAAATGCAATGCCATACTTAACCAGGGTGAAGGTAGATTGACATTTATTTGGGACTTGAAATAAGTGCAATTTCCATCCTTATTCCAAAGGAACGTTAATTGTGCCTGAGCCAAGGCTGGAGCCCACACTGACATAATACAGACTGCAAACCAGGAAAGCGGAGGAAATCATTCTGTCTGGGGTGGATGAAAGCAATCTATTTCACTTTACTGCACTTTCGTCATAATATGCTGAGCACAGACAGTATGTTCCATAAATCTGCAAACTTGTCTGAGGCAAGGGCGTTTCATCACTTTTCAAACTGCAGGCCTAGGTGGTTTTTGGTCTTGAAAGACACTGTACTTCCTCATAAATCAGGGTGGCAATGCTGCCCCACAGATCTCGTTCTTAACATCAAGAGACCCCCCCCAAAGCTGTGCAACTTTCTGGCTGCTTGCAGTACACAAAGAACAGCCAGAAGCCACACAGAGATCTGTGGTGACATTCGGGTACAGTCCTGTGAAAGCAAACATAGATTTTTTGATATTGAAACTTTTCTCTCATGACTGCCTTCCTGATGCATCTGTAGGGAAATCCAGTTTAGGGAATGAAGAGATACTCTTAGAGCAACTTTGTGGCAAAGTGTGGAAAAATGGGACATCCTGAGATATCTTTGCATGTGGAATAAACCTCAGGATAGGAGCTCAAAGGCATACCTTTGGTCACAAAAGGTTTGCCAAATTAATATTATTATTTTTGCTTTGTTTCATTTTAGTACCGGGGATCCAACTCATGACCTCGTGCTTCTCAGGGAGGCGCTTATACTGCTGAGCCAAATCCCCAGTCCACGTTTGCCAGTTTTTAAGAGCAATTACTAACTAAGATGACTACAAGAGATTTTTGTGATTATAAAATTGATCATACAAGTTAAGTATTAAGATAATAAAGTAAAATTATGTTCTAAAATAGAATAGATTTCTACAAAATATGCATTTTAACATTCCACATTATTTGTTTCATTTCCATTCTTAAGTGTGTAGGAACCATCTTGTCAAAGTTGTGAGAGCAAGTTCAAAGTATATGGTTTATAAAAATGCATGAAATGTGAGTAGAGGAAGCTGCAGGTTACAGGACACAGAGGCTTGATGATGGGAGATTAAACTATTTCTGCCATCTCAAGTACCTTTCTCTTGTGAGAGATAGTAGCCAAATTCCCAATGTAATTGTTTCTGGAACTAAGGAAACATCTATCCCAGCATGATCCTTGGAGAAGCAAGCCAGCAGGCATAATTCTGGGGCCTTGCAGGGTAGGAACACAGCACCTTCTGGCTCCAGTCCGGTAGTGACTCGTGGCACTCTGGCTGTTGGGCCAAGTACATTCTCAAAGGATCTTAACTAAATTGGATGCTTTGTGTCTCGGGGGGGGGGGGGTCCTCTGAGACCTCTGAAGAGAGGGTGAACATACTACAGATAACAATGGAAAGAAGTCCTAGCATGAAATAATGTTCATCATTTGAGTAAATGGTATTTATTTATGGATATGTCCAGAACTAGGTCCATAATAAATAAGGAGGGAATTTAAAACTATATGTTCTACACCATTTAGAATTTATTTGGACCAAAGGAAGATCTTTTGGTTTTCAGGTGAGACAAAGTTCCTAGGTTATGATTAATAACCCATGCACATTTTGCAAAATCAAGGGTTACTCTAGAAATGTTCTGGAGAAAATCCAATTACAGGGTAGCAATTTGGCTGCTTCTGTTTCTCTTGAGAGGTGAAAGTGAATATCATGGTTTTTGTTTATGTGTATTTGTTTTGCTTTGTTTTATTTTGTCAGTTCTTTCCCTGTGCCTCTGAATAATTTTAAATCCTTTGGAAACTCATTTTATTTCCAAATTTTCCTATACAGATCATATATAGTAGACTTTTTTAATAGGAAAAAGCTAAATAAATGACTAAATTCAAGTAGCATCTCATTAACACCATTACTCTCTTCCTTTCCCCATTGATGAACTGGATCCTATCTGGGATTTCTTCAGTAAAGGCGTTTCTGTGACTTAGTAGTCCTGTTTCATATTGCCAGAAGTTTGAGTTTAAGTCAGGAAATCTTTTTCTGAAATGTTATGTTGGAAGATACCACCCGAATCTGTTTCATAAAGAAAGCTTCCTGTAAACCTTTAGGGTTCAGTAAGTGGCCTATTCCTACTTTCAATTTGAATTTTGAAGAACTTAAGTGTTACTGTCCAAAATTACTTCACATGAATCATGAGAAATAAAATCCAATGAAATCCATATTTTGTGGTTTTGTGTCAAGAACCACAGAATTGAGGTGCAGGCTCACGGAACCTGCTCCACAGTCCCCCATGGAGTAACCACAGCTTATTGCTACGTTGACTCAGCAGTGCATACTAGCTCATATCTGTACTCTGCTCTGAAAAATGGACCACTTCAGCAAACTATGAAATTTAAAATTGAATTTTCAACTTGTTCTATAAAAAATAAATAAGTTGTTTGTCTTTATTGAAAAGAATTAACAGTAGTCTTCTCCCCCAACCCCCAACCACAATGAATAGCACTCTGGTAGAACTTAAAATCCTATATGGGTTTTAAGCTCTTTACACATATTAATTCAATCCAATAAAAATAGATAACGATGCCAAGTAGAAAACAGCATCTAGTTGATAATTGCTTAATTCAGCATTGGCTCCTAAAAACATCTAATGTTGGGAAATTACCATAAAATTTCAAAATTTTTTGATCAACATTCTATTGTGAGCACTCTTTAAGCAAAAACCTCTGGATTTCTAAATGAATTTGTTTTATGTAAACATAGATGAATGTGTATGTTTGTGAGGTCAAGAGCATCTATTAAGTCTTCAGAAGGACTTCAGACACAACGCCCAAACAATATTCAGCAGCTATAGGTGTCAATGGCCTATCCCATCTACCTTTCTGCAAACTCTGTAGCAGGTTGAGCAACTGGTGTGCAACAAAGTCAGGCTTGGTGATTTACTTTAGTGATTTCTTTCATCTCATAAACAAGACATACCTGCTGAGATGAGAGTGGACCATGTAACTGTGCTGTGACTTTATAGTCTGTATCAACTGACATTTTCCACAACCATCAAGCTATGCAAGAGTCTCAGTTGTACCAACCTGGTATTTGAATCTAGTTTCATTAGCTTTGCAGTCTAAAGTTTTCTAACATGGCAAGAGTTTGGCTTCTTTCATACATTTTCATTCTTTGTTACATCTACATCTAAAATAATTCCATTATTTTAATGGACTTTATAGAGTCTATATGGAGGTCATAATGAGGTGCCAATTGAAATCAGAATCATGGAGATTTGAGAACCACTTTTGATTTGCTGTGTATTACTGATAAAGTCATCTGGCAGCTGTTGCAGGTCAGCTTATTCACTAGTAGATATGGAGATGGAGTTTTGCATGCAGGATATTTATTGATAATTAGTATTTGTGAACATAAGGACAAAAAAGTAGAACTGGGCAGGAAAATCCAAGTTGCAATGCAGGCACAGTAAGCCCTCAGCTAACCTAGCAAGAAGCTTGCAGTATGAATGGTCCTTGCAGAGTTGACTGGCTAGACTGTTGTACCTTTGCCTCATTTAGCCCTTGCATGGATACAGCTTTGAGAGAGGCCATCCTACAGCTGACACAAACCCTCAGGAGCTAAGGGTGAGAAGTCTGTCTGTTGACAATGGAATAGGAGTCCTTTATCTGGGTCATCTGGACAGTGTTTCTCCATGTTCACTTGAAGCATTGGGATCCACTATTGTTAGTTTGGGATGCAGCTTTCTCAGAACTTTGAAGATCCCCTCTGCTTTGAGGGCCTTTGGGAGAATAAAGTTGATTTCAGCCCTGCTTCCACTGCTTGTCTGAGGACTGCAGCTAATACTCACCTTCCTCCCATTTCCCTGAACTCCTGATTTCCCTCATTGTCCACTAGCTTACTTGGTGGCATGACAAAGGCTGAGAAGCCCTAGCTCCTATCCCCCATGCCTGTCTTAGACCGTGGGTGCTATCCCACCCATCCGCATCCAAGTTGAACAACCAAGCACACAGAGAACCCACCTGGGTCACTGGTCACCTTTCTCCTCATAATGACCAGTATCAGTTACCCCTTCTTCATTACTGGCCCCTTATAACAAAGAGTATGAAATGTAGGGGAGGAGGTAGTACTAGCTTCTAATTCACTGGGACACCTGCAGTGTTCTTGGGTAGAAATAATTCATCTTTTAGCATAAAGGCCCTTAAAACTTCCATAACCTAAAGTTGTGGGAATGAGAAGCACAAACTCCCTAAGGATTCACTGGTTTTGCCCTACCAAATAGCTAATTTAAAATAGGGGAAATGTAGCTTTCAGATCTGAACTTGGAATAATGAAAACGTTTGAGAATTACTTTCCAGTGAGCTGGATGGTATAGGAAGTGTGTGCAGACACACTTGGTGGGCCAAGCAGGGCCAACACTGTTCACATCCTTAGTTTTTCTGTTGCCAACACAGAACCACAGTAAGATCCTGAGTGCACAGTACATTCTGTACCCTGGGGAATGCTTCGTCTGTGACTCTAGCAAATGTCCCACAGCATTGTCATGCTGGTTGCTCATGGGCAGACAGCATGTGAGAGAACCTGAGATCATTCCCACTGATTATGGTTTCCTTGTTCCAATCTGTGAGATGTGAGAACATGTGAAAGTGGACCAACACTCTGGAACCACTGTCCTTATCATCCCCAGTCCCCCCAATTTTGTAAATAACTGAAAGCAGAAACACCAAGTGTGTCTACACACACTTCCTATACCATCCCAGCTCACTGGAAAATAATCCTTGAAGGTTTTCATTATTCCAAATTCAAATCTGAAGGCTACTTTTCCACTATTTTAAATTAGCTAGTTGGTAGGACAAAAAATCAATATAAAGCAAAATCTAAAAATATCTGTCTCAACCATTCGTGGATCCGGGGGTGGGGGGACAACAATGGCTGCACCAGCAATCAAGCCCAGTCTTGGAACCAGCACCTTGGGCAGGGCCCTACCGCACCAGGAACAGCTGGACTCCAGCCCCTTCCAACACATGGGCTGGCAAGCAAGGGTTACCAACCCCTCACACCCGTGAGAAACACAGGTTGTGATGATAGCTTTGGAGGTGAAATGCAATTGGATGCCTGTGGTGTTTGGTGTTTCACTAACGCTGCAGGTCTAGGGCCAGTGGTCTGATGATAAGCTCAGAGGAAAGCAGTATGCAGTGTGGCATCTACAAAAATCTCTTTCTGAGGGTTCTAGCTATTGTTGATTTCCTGTGGTCTTGTTTTGAGGTCCTATATCATTTCCATTGTTTTGTTGGATTTGGTTTAGTCTCTTTTGTTTTGTTTGATTCTGTTAAATCTGATGCCAGGAGAAGATATTTCAAGGATAGCAAGATGTATTTTGGTAGCAATTTGAATTTATATTGGCTTGTTTTGAAATATTTTATTGCATTCATTGTTTTGTATTTCTTGTTTCTGTTCTGTTCTGTTTGATTTTTACCATGTCCTAAGTTATCTATAGCTATTCTGAAGGCCTCAAAAAGGCATTATGGTAACTATTATCAATTTCATGTTTTGAAGTCCTGTATTTCTTATACTGGTTTGTTTTGATTGGTTTTATTGTTTTACCCTCTTTAAAATAAAATTTAAAAAATGGTTATCTCCAATTTTCTCTTCTTTTTCTATTAAATCTAAGTTTAAAAGATGACACTTGATGTACTTTGGGGAATAATACCATACCAACAGAGATTGTTGGAAGATGCCATTTGTTTTCAAATGAAAATACATCCTCTGATGATTTGGACAGCATCTTTACTATTGTTTTATCCTTCAGATTTTTAAAATACACAGTAGTGGAAAGTTTTAAAGCTCTGGACCCAGAATTTCATTCATGCTTCTAAATCTATATTTAGTGAGCAATAAAGTAGCAATAACTCAAGATCCATGGATGAGGCCCATATAGATAAAGGAGAGATCCAAGAATCATAAGCCTGGGTTATTTCCCCCATGGTTCAACTAATAAAAGTCATGGTTCTAAAACAATGAAGAAGTGGATAAAAACAGTAACACTACTTTCTTTCCCCTCCAACAGCACAGTCTCTGCTGATCTTAAAGGATAGTAAAGTATATTTGAATATTTTATGCCAGCTAATGATGAACATGCCAATGTTGTAGCTCACACTGAGGTAATATTACAGTGGAGATGTTTCCTGTCTTATTTTTTATGGTGATGTGATTGCGATAATTGACAATAGATAATAAAAACTGCTCTTTGCCCACTTCCTTTTTTAAGCAAGGAAGAAATTAAATCAAAGGAATACATTACCTGGAAAACAAACCTAGGTGATGACAAAAAGGGTTATATCATTCTTCTGAGCTCCTCATTCTAATGATATTAATTAGACTCTCAAAGTCATATTTTCACTATAGACATGGAAGTTTCAAAGTATACTTTTCTTATTCAATCCAGTTTTAAGATATATACGTTAGTTAGACAAATATCAACCACACAGTAGACCTTAAATACCCACTACTGATATTTGAGACTACTGGTATTGAAAGACCAAATATTAGCCCAAAAGGTGAAAATGAAAAAATAAAAAAGCAAAATGCTATCTCAAATGTCTAGTCCATTATGAACAAGAATAGGGGACATGGAAATAGAGGACATTAAGTCATGCACCTGAAATTTCTGAAAAGATAGCAAGTGAAATAAAGAAACAAATCCATGAAGCTATACAGGAAATCAGATTGGAAATAATTTCTCATGTAAAGACAGAAATCACAACCCTAATAAAAGAGTTGCTCAGCATAGCTAGAGAAGACATTGATAAAAAAGAGTACAGGAGCATGGGAAAATGATGGAAAGCCTGAAGAAGAATATTTTTTAAAAAGTAGAATGCATGAAGCAAATTCAAAGACATATCCAAGAAATAAAAAAATTGTACTGAAAGCTGGCAAAACTGTTTGAAGCTGAGGATACAATTTCAGACCTTGAGGACAGGATCACAGCTAGTGATTATAAAAGGAAAAGACGACTTCCGGAACATGGTGGACAAATAACAGCAGCCACAGAGGTTCTCTGAGATTACCAGCTTAGAATCCAGGAGTGGTGCCGTGTGAGGAGTCCTAAGTGATGGAAGATGTACCCTGCTGACCCAGGAACGAACTAAGCTGAGAGAAACCAACTGGAAATGCAATCCTGAGGCTATAACAGGAACAGATAAAAATCTCAGCACAGAAGCTGGATCCCGCGCCTTTGGAAGCTGTGATTTGAAATTCCTGCTGCCGCTGCTGCGTCCCATTCGGCACAGCAGGGAGAGAGACGAGCGAAAGCTCTGAAAGCGGGAATCGGCGAACCGGATGTCGTTGAGAGTGGGACTGGCAGGGGGCCCTGCATCGACCTGTGGTGAGTGAGAGAAAAGGGACCCTTTCATAGACTAGGAGGCTCTAACAGAGGACATTCTGGGTCCAGGCAGACTAGCCGGAACAGACCCCTGCAGTGACTTTAGTCGCATATTCCCCTCTCAAGCGGGATTGGTGGGCAGAGCTTGGCCTGGTGACACCGCGGACTAAGATCCAGTAGCTAGCCCAAATCAGGTCCTTGTGCCTGGCAATGCACCTCAGCAGTGAAGCCTTCACTAGATTGACCTGGAGGGATGGGCCCAGCAGAGGCTGCCCAGGTCTGTGTTTCCCTAATATACTGCAGTGGGTGGGAACATCTAGCCGGCGGATTCAAACAAACTGTAACAGAAAAAGACAGAGAGAAAAAAAACTGGGCCTCCTACATATGCTTGTATGGAAGGAACAAAAAGTATGGGAAGAGGGAGCAACAAGAAAGGGTCCTCAGTCCCCAATCCTGAGAACACTGATCCAGGAAAGGTAAATGCAAAAGAGAATGAAGACAGAACACATACATTATCAGACACGGCACCAATAGACATAAAGCGGTATCTCCGGAGCCTCATAGATGAGTTAAAAAATGAAGTATTTAATGAAATAAAGCAAGAAATAAGTAGAATAGTTAGAGAAATGCTAAGCACTGCTAAGAAAAAACAGATGGTGGAACAGAAAAAAAAGGGGAGAATTGTTTGATGGAGAAAATAGAGAAAACATAGAATACGTGAAGGAGGCTCAAAGAGATTACCAGGAAACTAAAAACTCTATTGAAAGCTGGAATAACAGCTTGAAAGAAACTAAGGATAGCTTATCAGAACTGGAGGACAGATTTGTAAGGTGGGAGCATGAAATGAAAAACTTCTCAAAAATAACAAGAAAACAAACAGCATTAATACAAAGGCTAGAAGATGATAAGAGGGTCTGTAACTTAAGAATTAAAAACATAAAAGAAGAAGTAGGGACACAAACAAATGAACTACAAAAGCTATTCACAGAAATAATCCAGGAGAATTTCCCTAATTTAGCAAAAGGTAAAGATACTTAGATATATGAGGCATACAGGACCCCAGCCACTTACAACCCAAACAGAGCTACATCCAGGCATATAATAATCAAAATTCCAGAAATCCAATATAAGAACAGAATATTAAAAGCCATCAGAGACAAGAAACAGATCACTTACAAAGGAACACCCATCAGAATTACAGTAAACTTCTCGGCACAAACTATCAAATCACAAAGAGTGTGGGGGGAAATAATTCAAGCTTTGAAAGATAATAACCTCCAGCCAAGATTGATATATCCTGCACAACTGTCCCTAGAAATTGATGGAAAAACAAGGTGCTTCCAGGATAAAGAGGAACTAGGGGATCTGCAACCACCAATTCAACTCTACAGAGATTACTGTGGGATATTCTAAAAATGAAAAATACCAAGATCCCAGAAACAGTGGCAGAGAGGCCACAATGAATGGAGCAGAAAGCGAAATGAAGAAGACAAACTGACAACTAATGACAAAAAAAGAGCTCAACAGAAATGAGGCAGAGAAGGTTGGATGGTAGGAACAGCCATTTTGGAGTAAAAAAGACATCATAATAGGTAGTGCTGATTTAATATCCTCTTGTTTTGAAGTCCCATCAAACTTTTGTTCTTCTGTCTCCATCGGTTTTAACCTGTTGTATTTTATTGGATTTTATTATATGTGATAATATAAACAAAAACCTTTATAGACAAGGAGATTATACAGAAACCATTGTTCATTTTCTGTTAGTTGATTCTAAATACCCTGTAATACTGTCATTCTCTTGAACGGTTTTACATTATCTTGATATGTTTGATGCTACAGTATATGAAGTTATACCCAAAGATTTTAAGGAAAGAGACACTATGGTAACTACTTTTATGTTGAGATTATCTTGTGGTGAAACACTATTTTGCTTAAATGGCTATGTTTTGACCTGTGCTGTTTTATTGTTATGCCCTCTTTTTTATCTCAATCTCCTTTTTATTATCTACTTTTCATTTTTATCCTTTTAATTAAGGGAAAAATAAATAAAAATAGCAGGATATATTATAGTAACCCACATTGATTTCCTATTAACTTGATTTGAAACTCTCTATTGCTCTCACCATCTTGTTTTGACTGATTTTCCTCTATTCTGTTATGCTTGATAGTACCAAGTTCGAAAGTATAGGCAAAACTGTGAAGACAATAAGATTGATTATGATGCCCATTCTGATTGACTATTATCTTCTTTTGAAGTCCTGTAATGTCTTCAATGTTTTGGTTTTATTGGTCTTGTTCTTTACCCTTTTGTTCGATTTTATTATAACTGATGATAGAGGCAATTCTTTTTAAGATAGCAAGAGACATTATGGTAACCATTTTTGATCACTGTGTATTTTGTTTTTACATTATGTATTATGTCCATCCTTTTGATTTGACTGACTCTGTCCTGTTATGTCACATTTGGTTTTACTTTCTTCAAAAAAAAGTAATAAGAACTGTGGGAGTAATAAAGCCCAAAATGTGTAATTGTCATTATACAAAAGAAAGGAAAAGAAAGTGCTCTAAAGGTTATAACTGCATGTATATTTAAGTGTATAAGATAGATTACCATATTATGGAGTTTTGTTGGATCATTGAACAAAAATGTTTGCAGTCTCACTGTTTGAAAGTCCCCTCTATATTCTTCAATTTTGTAACTTTAACAACTATTTCTAAGATGACAATATGTAATTAACTAGTGATTTCCTACTGTTTATTTTTTCTGAAATTCTGTATAACTTGTACCCTTTTTCTGTTTTTTTTCTTTTTTTCTCCTTAAATAAAATTAAAAAAAAAATAAAAGGAAAAGACTTGTAAAAATAATGAGGCACTGTGAGAAGACAATTCAACAGCTTCAAGACGATGGAAAGAGAAACAATATAAGATTGATAGGAATCAATGAAGATGCGTGGGTCAGTGAAAATGATATAGAAAAACTATTCACAGAAGTAATAGCAGAAAAAAAATTTCCCAAACATGGGGAGAGAATCTAATATACAGAGAAGTGAGGCATATAGAATGCCAAAAAATCATAAATAAAATAAATCTACACCCAGACATATAATTAAGATCCCAGACATGCAGCATAAAAACAGAATATTAAAAGCTGTTAGAGAAAAGATGTTGTGTCTCAACTTTCAAGGAAAAACCATTAGAATCATGTCAGACTTTTCAGCACAAGCCTTCAAGGTAAGATGAGCTTGGAGTGAAGTATTTCAAGCCCTGAAAGAAAACAACTTTTAACCCAGATTGATGTACCCTGAAAAACTTCTTTGAAATTTAATGGAGAGGGGCTGGAGGTTTAGCTCAGCAGCATAAGCGCCTGCCTTGAAAGCAGGCAGTTGTGAGTTCGATCCCCGGTACCGATAAAAAAGAAAAAGACAAAAAAAAAAAAAAGAAATTTAATGGAGAAATAAGATATTAGCATGACAAAGAGCAACTGAGGAAATTCATGTCCACCAAACCAACCCTAGAAAGAGTACTGAAAGACATGCTAGAAAGAGATAAAAATGACTACAATCTCCAGAACAACAATAGAAAGAAACCACCAGGTGGGACAAGAAAGTAAACAAGGTAGAAAAGCAGAAAACAAACAACTGGAACATAACATGGTGAACTTGAAACAGTACATATCAATATACCCATCAATGTAAATGGCCTCAATTCACCTATTAAAAGAAATAGGTTGACAGAATGTATCAAGAAACAGGATACAATAATGTGCTGTATATAAGAAGCACATCTGACTTAAAAGGAAACTCACAGACTAAAAGTCAAAGGATAGAAAACAATAATCCATGCAACAGGAACCCAGAAAAAAGCAGGGTTAGCCTCATTCTGTTTTCAGACAATGTGATCTTCAAACCAAAAATTTTCACAAGAGATAAAGAAAGTTACTACATACTTGTCAAGGGAATAATTCAAGAGGAAGAGCTAAAATCATAAACATATATGCACCAAATATAAGAGCACCCAACTATATAAGATAAATACTAATAGACATGGAAAACCAAATACACAATAACAAAATTGTAATAGGGTATTTTTATACCCTGTTGTCACAAAGAGATAGATCAACTAGACAAAAAAGCAAAGAAATAACAGAACTGAATCAAACCTTTGAGCAAATGGAATTAGTAGATGTTTACAAAGTGTTCCACCCAACCACATTAGAAGACACATTCTTCTAAGCTGCACATGGGACACTCAATAGACCATATATTAGCCCATAGAACATTTTTAAGTAAATGTAAAGAGATTGAAATAATCTCATGCATTTTATCTGACCATAGTGCACTGAAATTAGAAATTAATGGCAAAAGAAATTGTGAAATCTGCATAAATACATAAAAATTAAATAACAACCTCTTGAACAATCAGTGGGTTACAGGTGAAATGAAAGAAATTACACAGTACCTACAGTTCAATGAAAATGCAGATACAGTGTACCAAAATCTGAAATGGAAAATGTGATTAACAACTTACCAACAAAGAAAAGGTCAGGTTCTGTTGGATTCATGGCTGAATTCTATAAGAAATTTAGAGGATATTTAATGCCAATACTTCTCAAATTCTTCAATGAAATTGAAAGGGAAGCAATTCTCCCTAACTCATTCCTGGAGACAAGTATTATTCTGATACCAAAACCAAAGAAAGTCCAACCAAAAAGCAGAACTATAGGCCAATCTCACAAATGAACAATGATGCAAAGATTCTCAATAAAATACTGGCAAATCGAGTGCAGCAAATCATCAATAATAAATAAATAAATAAATCATCAAGAATATAATTCAGTATGACAATGTGGGATTTATCCCAGGAATGCAGGGATGGTTTAACATAGGCAAATGTAATACACCACATCACAACAGAGCCAAAGACAAAAATTACATGGATATCTCAATAGATGCAGAAAAAGCCTTTGATAAAGTCCAACACTTGTTGGACTTGTTCAAAATAAAAACCCTACAGAATCTTGGGATAGATGGTATCTACCTCAATCTGATAAAGGCCATCTATGACAAACCAACAGCCAACATTATACTAAACAGACAAAAACTGAAAGCTTTCACTCTAAAGTCATGAATAAGACAAAGATATCCACTATCACCATTCCTATTCAATATAGTTCTGGAAATATTATCCAGAGAAATCAGACAAGAGAGAGAGAAATAAAAGGAATAAAGATAAGAGAGGAAGAAGTTCAATTATCACTATTTGCAGATGACATGATACTCTGCATAGAAGATCCTAAAAACTCCATCAAAAGAATACCAGGGTTAATTAACAAACTCAGAGTGTAGCTGGATACAAATTCAACACTGAAAAGTCAAAAGCATACCTGTATACAGCAAACTCACTGAAAGAGAAATTATAGAAATAATATTTTTCACAATAGCATCCAAAAAAATGAAATACTTAGAAATCAACCTAACAAAGAATGTAAGAAATGTATATGATGAAAATTATACTACTTTTAAAAAGGAGATTGAAAAGAATTTTAGAAAATGGAAAGATATTCCTTGCTCTGGTTTAGAAAGAACCAACATTGTGAAAATGGCCTTACCCCAAAGACAGTTATACAGATTTAAGGCAATCCCAATTAAAATACCATTAACATACCTTACATATCTAAAAAAAATTCCTAACATTCATTTGGAAACATAAGAAACCTAGAATAGCAAAGGCAATTGTGGGCAACAAAGGCAAGGCAGGAAGCATCTGAATTCCTGACTTGAAATTATACTACAAAGCTACAGTATCAAAATCAGCATGGTACTGGTGAAGAAATGTACCTGAGGATCAATGGAACAGACTATAAGATGCAAATACAACTACAAGACACTCAGCCATCTTATGTTTGATAAAGAGGCTAAACATGTTCACTAGAAGGATAGCCTGTTTAACAAATGATGTTGGAAAAATTGGCTTTCTACATTCTGAAGACTGAAACTAGACCCATGTCTATCACCATGCACTAAAGTAAAAAGATCAAAAATCTAAATATTAGAACAGGAACATTAAATGTACTACAAGACAAGGTAGCTAGAAATCTTGGAAACAGAAGGGTAGGCAAAGAATTAATGAACAAAACACAAACTGCACAGGAAGTACTTCAAAGAATCAACAACTTGGATCTCATCTTATAAAAAGTTTTTGCACTTCAAAAGAAATCAGCAACAGAGTGAAAAGAAAACTCACTGAATGGGAAAGAATTTTAACCAGCAACTCTGAGACAAAAATGGACTTATATCCAGAACATACAAAGAATTGAAAAACATCAAGCCCCCCAAATTCAAAGAGCCACTTCAAAAATGGGCATCTGAGATGAACATGCATTTCTCAACTGAAGATATACAAATGGCAAATAAATACATGTAGAAATGTTTAACAACACTGGTCATTTGAGAAATGCAAATTAAAACATCATTGAGATTTCATCTCATTCCAGAAAGAATGGCTTCCATCAAGAAATCAATCAATAACAAATGTTGGTGGGGCTGTGGGGGAAAAGGAACACTGTTCCAGTGTTGGTGAGAGTGTAGACTGGTGCAGCCACTGTGGAAATCAGTATGGAGAGTCCTCAAAAAACTAGGATTGAAAGTTCCAATCAAGATATTTCCCTCCTGGGTATTTTCGAGGAAAAATGAAAATGTCATGTCACAGTGACATATGTGCACCCATGTTTATAGAAGCACAATTTGTGCTAAATCTTGGAAACAACCAGGATGCCCATCAGTTGCAGACTGGATGAAAAGGATATGGTATTTTTATATAATGGAATATTATTCAGCTATAAAAAGGGATGAGCTTGAGGCTTTTACAAGTAAATGGAGGCGACTTGAGACTATCCTCATAAGTGAAATAAATCAGACTCATATTTGTAAATATTGTACTGTCTCTGTAGTGTAAAAAATAAATAATGATAATAAAACAGAAAGAATAATAAGATCCAAAATGTACAATACATATTGTAATAATGAAAGGGAAAGAAAGTGCTCAAAAGGAAAGAATAACTTGTAAGTGTACCCATATGTATAAATGTGCAAGATAGATAACCATACTGCTAATTCTCTGTTAGTTCATCAAAAGGCATAATTTGTGCCATCATTATTTGATTGTCTGTTCCTTTTTGTGCTTTGATTTTGTAATTTGAGCAACTGCTTCTAAGATAACAATGTATAATATATTAAATAGCATTGATTTCTGCTTTTTTGAAATTTGTATCATTTGTACTCTTTTTTGTTTTGCTTTTTAAAAATAAAAAATCAGTTGTAAAAACAAACAAATAAATAAGCTCAGATATATATATATATATATATATATATATATATATATATGTTATATTTTATGGAACAGCTGATTATAAAACACTACAGCAGACGTGGATTAAACCTCTGAAAGCTTTCCAAATGAGCTTCAAAAGAAACATGGAGGCCAGCTGTACACTTTCTGGTAAGTAATATTTATATTTTAGGTAAGTGCACAAGAAAGTACCCCCCAAATTGGGCAATACAATGTTTATGGGGTAATTTACCTTAAATATCTTTTCAAGGAATAAAAGAAAAATTTCTACTGAACATTAATGATTAAGTAAACCAAAGAAATATAAAGACTATAGCTTCTATTGGCTTTGGAGTCTATTCATCTGAACCTTTTATAGGAGTTAAAGCAAAGTATACTAGTATCAAGGAAGAAATAAGATTTTATTAGAAAAAAGTAATGAAATCTATAGTCTTGTTTCAAACTACTGTCTATTAAACTTTTAAGATAATCAGTTCTGATTTTAATAATACAATCAGTTCTGAATTTATTAAAGGCTATATTTAGAATAATGACCTAAGGGCTGGGGGTTTAGCTCAGCAGCATAAGCGCCTGCCTTGCAAGCAGGCAGTCGTGAGTTCGATCCCTGGTACCGATAAAAACGAAAAAGACCAAAAAAAAAAAAAAAAAAGAATAATGATCTAAGAAAGATTATTATCTGCCTCTCTGAAATGTAGGGAATATTATATGAATAAAGGTGAAAAGATTTGGTAGATTCCTATAAACAATGGCACTGAGGACAGCAACAGCTATAGATTTTTAGAAATACTATTGAAAATAAAAAACCATGATAAGTACATGTGTGAAAAATAATATGACTCAGAAATAGAAAGAGCATCTTGAACTTCCTCATTAACCCTATTTAACTGATAAGATCTCTTTCCAGGACAGAGAAGAGGATGTGGCAGCTTCCTACACTGCTGATTTTCCTCATCACTTTATTCTGTTTTATTTTATTATGAATGCATGTTTGTAGTGAATCCTGCACACACTCAGGTGGGCCGTGTACACTTACATGACACGTTTCTTTTCACACTGCCTTCCTTTCCCCGCTCCCCTCTCCCCCATCTCTTGTCCCCTTCCCATTTGCCAAAATCTAGCTATTTCCTATTGTCTATCTTTCGTTTTGTTCTTTTATTTATGCTTTGAGTTTCTCATAGTTTAAAAAAAACATATGATTTTAAAGCTTATTTATCTGATTTATTTCACTTAACATTATAATTCAAGGTGCACACGTTTTCCTACAAATGACTCAAGTGTATCCACCTTTACGACAAAGTAGTGCTCCACGGTGTAGAAACACATCTTCATCCATTTATCTGTTGGGGGCATTCAGGCCACTTCTAAAACTTGTCTATTATGAAATAACTAAACATGGGTATTCCAATGTCACTGTACTATGTTTTTAACTGTTTCAGGAAGGTCTCTAGGAGGGAAATATCTGGGTTGAATGGAATTTCTATTTTAATTTTTAAAGGAATCTCCATAGAGATTTTTCTCATGCTTGAGTGCCAACAATGAAGGGCTCTTTTTTCTTCACAGCCTCACCGACATTTCTTGTCATTTAATTGCTTGATGATTGCCATTCTTTCTGGAATAAGATGCAATCTCAGTATTGTTTAGCCTGCATTTCTCTGATGGCCAGAAATGTTGAATTTTTTTTAACCTTTTGTTGACTATTGGTACTTTTTGTTTTGAGAACTGCCTGCTCATTTCCGTTGCCCGTTTCTTGATTAAGTCTTTTATTTGGGGAATCAAATTTACTTGAGTTGATGTGATAGTCTATGTATTAATCCATGTCCAAGGTGTAGCTGATAAAAAATTTTTCCCATTTTGTACACTGTTTCTTCATTCTGTTGATTGTTTCCTTTGCTCTGTGGAAGATTTTAAATTTGATGTAATCATATTTGTTGATTCTTGATCTTATTTCTTGTGCAATTGGGGTTCTGTTCAGAAAGTCCTTGACTATCCCAATGTCTTCAAATTTCGCCTGCCTTGTCTTCTGGCAGGTTACATGTTTCTGTTTTAATATTTAGATCTTTGAGCCATTTTGATTTCAGTTTAGTGTATGGTGAGCTATTGGTCTCACATCAGTCTCCTGAATGGGAATAGCCAGTTTTCCCAGCACCACCAGCTAAAGGGATTATCTTTCCTCCAGTCTATGCTTTTGGCCTCTTTGTTAAAGGTCAGGTGAGTTAATGTCTCTGGGGTTGTTTCTGCATCTTCTATTTTGTTTTGTGATCTATGTGTCTGTTTTGGTACAAGTATCACACTGTTTTTATACATTTGTAGTATAACTTGAAATTCAGGATTGTGATGATCTTGTTACCAGGACTGCTTTTGCTATTCTGGGTCCCTTCTAGCTCCAAATTAATTTTAGTATTTCTTGTCTAGTTATGTGAGAAATGTTGTTGGTATTTCAATTGAGAGTGCATTAAATCTGTACAGATATATTATGTCAGTTTTGGAGGTATGACCGTTTGACAATGTTGGTTTTTCCTGTCCAGGAACAGGCAATATACTTTTCCTTTTTCTGATGCTATCTCCTTCTTCACTACTGTTTTCAATGCCAGAAAAACCCCAAACAAAAATCTCTTTAAAAATGCAACTGAAGACGCTGGGCATAGTGGTGCAAGCCTCTAATTCAAGCACTTGAGAGGCTGAGGCAGAACTGCTGTGAGTTAGAGGCCAGCCTGAACTTCCTAGTGACACCCTGTCTCAAAGCAAAACAGAACAACAAACAAACAAAATTAAATTCTGATTACGAGGAGAATGTTGGAGTATATTGTGGCACATCGCTGTGTTACTCAGGTATTAAAAAGAATGATTTGAATCTATGACGACTGAGCTATCGTAATGTCTATGACAGACTGCTAAGTGAAAAAACCAAATGGAGGTGTCATTAATTAAGCTGGGTGTGGTGGCACACGCCCATAATCCCAGCAATGAGAACACTGGAGCGGAGGACGGCCACAAGGTCAGGGCCAGCCTGGGCTCAAGGCAAGCCTGGACTACATACCAAGGCCCTGTCTCCACAAAAGAAAAACAATGAGTTGAATCTGTAAGTACTGACTGAAGACAATGTCTGTGATAGGCTATCAACTGCAAAAAGCAAGCTTTGATATAATTAATATTATATCATCCTATTTTATAAAATCAAAGACATAAAATTCATATAGTCATATCTCTGCCCCCAAAAAAGAATAAAGATGTTATAGGAAGAGATACCTACAGGTATGTCTCAGTGGAACTGCAAAGGAGTTAGGGGATGACATTAGCATTTCCTTTACACATTCCAGTGTTATTTCACTCTAAGAAATTATGCTTTCTCATTCCTAATTTCCAGCATGGGATCTAAGAACAAGGCATCTGGCCCCAAGTCCTCTGGGTAGCAGCAGTGTCCTTCTGGCTACCAGTTATGGAAGATAGTCAAGACAGGCCGTCTCTTGTAGTCCTGGCTTCTCTCACTGAAAAATGAAAATAACAGAGCAGATCTTCCAGAGTTGCTCTGAGCACCTGATCGCTCAGTACCCACACCAGGTACTTAGCCCAGTGCTTCGCATGTGCTTGCACTCACAGAGGATAAGGTCTGTAAGTAAGTTTTCATAAGCCAAGAAACTTTATTTAGAGCACTGTGCTAATCAGAAAAGTTCAGCACACTGTGTAGGTGACTGGCTCCCTAGTTTTGTACAGGCCAGTTGGTTGACCTGCACTTCCTACTAGTCATTATAAATAGGAAGGGAATGGGGCTAGAGAGCGGGGAGTGGACCTGGCTTCTAGCTAATCACAGCAGTGAGTTTAGTAGCCAAAATCATCATTTTACAAACTTTACTTCTTAAAATTATCCCATTGTGTTGCAGGTTGGTTCAGCTGTTAGGAACTGAGCTTATCAGGTCTCCGTGGATGTGACTCCATTTCCCAATCTGCTGCTGGTCTCAGTCTGAGTTGCAAG
This sequence comes from Cavia porcellus, assembly GCF_034190915.1. Taxonomy (NCBI): domain Eukaryota; kingdom Metazoa; phylum Chordata; class Mammalia; order Rodentia; family Caviidae; genus Cavia; species Cavia porcellus. Next base: position 72,161,732 of record NW_026947494.1, on the reverse strand, counting down.
ACTCCTAAACATTATATAATAAATTTTAAACACTGGCCATCTCTCTCTTTTCATCTCTGACCCTGATTCTCCCTCTCCCTCAAACACACACACAGGCGCACACACTGGTTCACATCTTAGGTCTCTGCATATTGGGTCACATTGAGAGAATTTCCTTTGTGTTATTATTTTGCTGACCAAGGACATAAATTCTACCCCATGTGAAAAATAAATGCCTTTGGTAACCTTGGCAACACCAAAGCACATTTCTTGGAACAAAATGTCTCCTGGAGCTCAGATTTAACTTCCTATTCTGTTTCCTTCACTACTGCTGCACTGAGACAGGTGTGAGGGTCCTGTTCAGGTGTAAGTGACACACTCAGCTTCTCCGGACCTGACATCCTCTTCACTCACACATGACAAAGGAATTTCAGCAGGTCAAGTTTGCCAGTGTCTCTTGAGCTTTCTCTAATTCATAACAGCAAGGTGCCTGGCCATTAGCACCACTTCTCTGACTTGGCTTCCTCTGCACAGGTTTCCCTCGAGTTCCCCCTCAGGCTCACTGTCCTCCAGGAGCCAAAATGTACTCGATTCATGATTCTAGAAAGTTAATGTTTGCTTGGTGCCCAGTGGCCTTTCAAGGAGTCAGACATGGAGTAGATACATTTCTTGCTCTCGAGGAGCTTGGAATCTAGCTCTTATTCAACTATTTTCTTTGTAACATGCCTAATTGTACCAGACCATCAAAGTTAAGACAAAATAGTTGCTTTTAAGCCCACAAATAGTAAATGTGTGAAAAGTAAGTAGGCAACTCAGTGTATCATTTTGGACACATAACATGGTATGAACTCATTGGTCCCCAAGAGATGACTATAATACACACACCCCCACACACACACACTCACACACACACACACACACAAAAACCATGCATGTGTGCACACACACGCAAATGCCAAACTGGCTACTAGCTTGCTCTGTAAAAATACACATTTGCCAGCAAATTATCATGTCTTCGGATGAAACCTAGTTGACGTAGAATAATTTTTATTTTATTTTAGTTTGCATGTGTTCTTTTAAGTGTTCCAGAGTGTAACACACAGAAAAGATACTCAAAAAGCAGTAAGTCTGAACTTGATTTTCTCTTGACTAGACTTTGAAGAGCTTTACTGTTGGCCTGGGGTTCCTTGCTGTCCTTCTGTGTGATTACAAGAACTCAGGACAAGGAACAAGCAGAAGTGTCCCCTACTGCTTCACCTACACCATAGTTCTACAATTTTTAAATGTTTCTATATTCGTAAGCATCCAGCAATATAATATTTCAGCATATTCATTCAAATTCCACTGATGTTTTTTGCTTCACTTTGACTTTGACCTTTGTTTAAGAGAATTTGAAGCTAGTTTCTTTTTAGAGGAAATGTCCACCAATGGTACATTTAATGCGGAGAAGCAAGATTGTCTGCTGAACTTCCCAGCTGTAGAAAATTGTCCTAAACCATGAGACTAGAATTGAAGCTTCAGCCCAAAGGGTGTCAGGGTTACCTGTGTTCCCAAAGGGCACATTTTCTGACTTACTAAGAATCAGCTGTTTTGTTTGGTTCCACAGCAAAAACAAAGAAAGGCTCAAGACCCTGGGACAACTCAAATAGCATTTTAATGAATTTTAACAGTTAGGTAAAGAAAATAAAATAAAGCCCTGTCCAAGCTCCCCAGAGACTTTTAGAAGGCATTATGAAAATAACTGTGAAGGCTTTATGCTGTGTGGGAGGCAAAAGGTTCTCTATCATAAGTGTGAGCCCAAGTTATCTCATTTATAATCATTACATGGGGAATCATTCTATCTTAGCTCTCTTGACCTTTGTAATGTCTGTTCTTTATTTTCTATTTACAATGTTTTTATTTTGCTTGCACTATCATATTACTTGTGGTATTTCATATCATAAGCACGTGGATATGCTCATTTATTTAATGGCTATTTAATGAATGCTATTACATGCTGGGCACTGGTATAGTAAAACTCAATCACCTGCCTTGAAATTCTTATCTTCTAGTGAAGGTGCTGGACAGTTAATGACTAACATGTATATCAGACTGTGATAAATTCTAGGAGGGAAACGTGAGCAAGGAAGGTGCCTAGGAAGTTTTGAGAAGGGGACAGTGAAGAAGCGGGAAATCACCTCAGGGCCCTAAGGTAACAAGATGTAATCAGACACGAGGTGTCACGCTGTGAGTGATGTCAAGGTAATGGGGGCCAGATCGCGGCAGAAGTAACTCTGGTGATGCAAACACAGAGTAAAGGTGACCCCAAGTGTTAGTAACAAAGCTGCTGAGAAATTACCAGATCCCACGAATGTCTGAAGGGGGAGCTAATAGGATTAACTGATGGGCTGGACATCGAACATGAGAAAAGGGGATTAATCGAAAAAGACCCCAAAAATGTTGATAGGAGCAACTGAAAAGTTGGTAACAACTAGTGAAGTGGGCGTGGAGTGAAATTTGGGTCAGTTCTGAATGCATTACATTTGAGAGGCTGCTCAGCCACCAAAGTAGACACGTTAAAAAGCAGTTGAACACACAAGTTTAGAATGCAAAGGAAAGATCTGGGCCACAGATATGAAGTTGGTGGTTATTAGAAACAGATGTTGTTTAAGCCATGAAATTAGATGAGACCTCAAAGAAAACTACAGCCCTGGAGCACCCCAACCTTCAGAGACAGAAAGTGGTGCCCACACAGAAGATCAAAAAGAAGCTGGCAGGAAAGCTGGATCAGGGTTGTGGCCTGGGAGCCAGTGAAGGACACATTTCTAGAAAGAGACTGGCTCCCAGGGAGCTACTGCGGGGAGACCAGGAGGACTGGCTGTCGCACGGGGCAAAGTGGAAGTCACAGGTGACACTGAGGAGCAAGTTCTGCTGTGTGATAGACACCAACTAGGGGCAAGAGACCTCGAGGAGACAGCTAGGGCCCTGAGAGCAGACCACTGCTTTTGAGAAGTTTGTCTATGAAGAAAGGGATGGTAAGTAGAGGGAAGGAAGGATGGGCGAGCTCTGTCAGGGGGAGGAAACAGCAGGAAGTCTGTAAACTGTACTGGTTTCCTGTAATTGCTGTAACAAATGGCTGAAAACAAGACAAACTAGTCTCCCGCTCTCCTGGAGGCCAAAGGTCCAAAATCGAGGTGTCATTCAAGCTGTGCTCCTTTCAGAGACCAGAGGGATAAATCCGCCTTTTCTAGCTGCTGGTGATGGCAGGATTTCTTGGCTTTTGGTCTCATCGCTCTGCCTGTGCCTCCGTGGTCCCAGTGCCTCCTCTATTGTGTATGTAAGTATCCCTCTGTCTCTCCTATAAGCACACATGTGATTGCATTTAGGGTCCATGTGGATAATCCAAGATCATTTCTCCATCCTAAGACTCTTAATCACACCTGTAAGAACACTTTTTCTAAGCAAAGTACTCTGGATTAGGGCATGGATTTCTCTTTGGCAGTTTTTATGAGCTTACTCCCTCAGCAAATGGTAATGATCTGCAGAGAGTAAAAATGATAAAAGAGGGAAGGGTTACTGAAGCTTGTCTTTGAGAAGGCCCAGGGAGATTAGATCTAATGGGGAAGGAGAAGGGTTAGTCTCCCTAGCACAATAGACAATTATTCTGTAATATTATTAGAGACATATACAGCGTATTTTTTTTTCATTTCAGAAGAACTTATAATAAGTAAGTGTGTGTTCTGGTTTTTACTTGCATTGGTTTCCTATTACTGATTAACAGATTTGTCTGTGTAAACAGACACACACACACACACACACACACACACACACACACACACAGTTTATCTCACCATCTCACCGTGCCTATCACTCAGGAGTCTGGCCCCAACCTGGCTAGGTTCTCACTTCAGGGTACAGTAACCAGAAACAAAGAATAGTTATTTATATTATATGCATGTAGAAATTTTTTCTATATATTTTATTAATTCTGACTGTAAAGCAAGTCAATATTGTATTCCGATTTGAGAACTAAGGATAGGTGGGTAGCATTTGAGATTTCAGGACCAAAAACCTTTAGAAAAATTAAAATTAAAATAAAAAAATTTAGAAACAGAAAAAGATTTTACTATGCAAGAAAAAATAGCTTTCTAGAATCAAAAATATATGGAAGCCGTAATCATAATTTAGAGGCCAGTTTTTTGAATAAATTTGACTTGCTTAGAGTCCATTTATTTTTTCAAGAATTTCTGGAAACTTTATCTTAGACCAGCACTGCCTTCCCAATGGTGCTTAGGAAATATGGGGCCATAACACAACTGTGATAGGCAAAATCTGGACTGATAGGTAAACTGGGACTAGAACCTGTCCTCACCTTACTTTTGCACACACATAAAGAGGTGCATGTGGGAAAGTCCTATATAAATCATGAATTCACATTCAGAGTCATCCAGAGACTCTATCTTTGAAATTTCCCTCGTAAATAACCCAAAATATTGTTCTCATTTTTCCCCTGGGCTCTTCATCCCTTTTAGCCTGTTTATTGTTTACATAATGAATTCCCCAAACCTGACCATGCTCTAACATCTCCCACTAAGGAATTAATATTTGCAAATAGAAAGCTGACAGAATTTCCATTTTAATGTGCTTTTCACAGCTCAGAAAGTTAATGGCTATGGAATTATATTTGATGCTATTTTTTTAAAAAAAAAAGAGGCCCTTTTCTCATACGTGTGCTTTCTGTAGACTTTCTAATAATAAGTACTTAACATGAAGGGTCTTCGCAATATTTATATGTATAAAAAAGCAAATTTATCACAGGTCTTATTTCACACTTAGACCAAAAGCAAAAGTAGTGTTCAAATAGCAGGTTTCTTTCACCTAGTTTTGTGTCTAAGAAGTCAATCTCTAGCCTTGTGCACGTGAAGGATCCCTTATCCTAAGTACCTGGGCCTATTAGCATTTAGATTTGAATTTTTTTCCATTTTTGGGCAAATTTGAGTATTCACAATAAAATATCCTGGGAATGAGATTCGTGTCGAAACAGTATTTCACCTATATTTCATTTTTTATACATGGCTGGAAGAGGATTTATACAATAAGAGTGTCTGCATTCTGACTCTAAGAGTAAAGGGCCGGCGTACAACTGGGTTTCCACTTGTGGTTTCATATCAGTGCTCAAACATTTCAGGTGCTGGAGTACTTCAGGTTGGGGTACTCAGCCTGAGAACCAACCCACACTGGGCAAAGAGGGAGAAAATAGAAAATTTGGATACTGCTTATAAGACATAGGAAGTGAATTGAAGTATTAAAAGGGAGTTATGCCCCACGGAAGCTTTTGCTAAGCTAGACCATTTCTTTGATTCTTTTCTTTTTCTTTATTCTTTTTATGGAAAACTGGGGCTTTTGTTAAAAAGAGGAAACTTCATATCACAAAGAAAATCTCATAAGAGGGAAGATTAGAGGTCTACTCTCAAAGCCAAACATTCTGTCTTTAACTAGTTCTCGCTTCCAAACTTTTCACCACATTTAAGAGGAAAATGTAGAACTCACAGCACACAGGCAAAGTTGCTGTGAAAGGGAGCTGGCAGGAGGGCTGCGCTCTCTGAGCTCAGGCTGGGCCTGCAGCAAGCCCATGTTCAGCCAAGCTGCTCTTGGGAGGGAATTGCAGAGTTGAAGCAATGCATGGCAAGAAGAGAGACACCTCTACCTCTCCCTAGTGTCCTTTGACAACCTATGAATACAAGAAAAAAAAATCTAACAGAATGTGAGTCTTCAAAATTCAACCCACAACAAAAGCCACAAATTATACTGGAAAGAGGAAAAGAAAAAGGGAAATGTTCAGCTTTTTCAATTCACCTTGTAGGTTGGTTTTGTAAAGAAAATAGAAAAATGTGACTGTGACTTTGTCCTTGTCCTGAAAAATGTTATCAAAAATAATTGCTTATAAGGACTTTGCGGAACTGTCTTTGTAGCTTTCCCTCCATATATGTAGTCTTCACCTAAAAATTAGGTTCAATAGAAGAGGTAGCCATTACTTGTTTCAGTTCAGACATGAAAGGGGCTTAGGAGCCATTCTCGTATCCCTAACACAAGGAAAGGAAATGGCTTTTCTTGAATTCATCAGAGAACTGGGACTGCAGAGCAAACCCAGGAAGATAGCAGGAGCCAGAGTCACACCTGAGATCAGCTGACCTGCGGCAGAAGCTACAGCAGGAACAAACTAGCAAGAACGTTTGAAAAATAACTCACATAAACTGCTGGAGGCCAGACAGGGGCCAATGCGGAGTAAGAAAGTTCTGGGAGCTATAATCTTGCAGCAGCTCAGTGCTTGCATTCCTTTAACTCCAAGAACTCCATCATGCTCTCATAATAAAGACCCAAGAAAGGAGTTCTGGGCTCTACTGCAGGATAATAACTGTTATGAATTCTGGAACTGTTGTTTGTTTGTGGCTTGTTTTTAGTATCAGAGATCGAACTCACAACCTTGTGCTTGGCAGGCAGGCACCTGTGCTGCTGAGCTAAATCCCTAGTTAAGAGTAACTGTTGTAAACTGAAGGCTCTTCTCTACAACAAAGACTGCTCATAAGGAAACAGAAAGTTCCTCCACCACCACTATTCAACCTTTCTTTATACTAGCTCCCCCAGGGGAAAAGGAAATTTAGAAAATTTAAGAAACACTTGTGAAGATATCACCCAATGGACAAACACAGTAAAAGGCTGATTTAATCACAAGGTTGGGGAATACTCCACATTACAGCATAATGGAAAGATAATCCTGCAATGCAACTGAGAGGCTATGAAGTCCAGACTGTAGCTGACGAAAAGGATTTAGGGAAGTGCAAAGACAAGAAGGGAGGGAAAAACAAGAACAGTAAAGTAATCTAAAACTTCCAGTACGCACACAGGAAACAGTCATTCATACGGCTCCGCTCCTCGCTGCATTAACATAGCATCTCACATTAAGTCTCTTTTAATGCAATTTCTGTTTTATGATAGGCATCATCTTTTCAAGAAAAAAACCGAAAGATACTTAAAAATGCCAGAAGGAAGATAGTGCGAAGCCCACTGCAAGTGTCAGAACCAGGCCCTAATATAACACAAATTTGGAAATTATCAGAAAGATAATTTTAAAATAATTGTTTTTAAAATGTTTAACATAATAAAGAGGTCTAATAAAGAACTAGAGGACACAATATAGTTATTATCTTGGTTCCTTTTCTCATTGCTTAGACTAGATACCCAAAGCCCACATGTGAAAGGAGGAAAGGTTATTTCAGCTCACAGTTTGTAGAGTTTCAGTCCACAGCTGGTCGGCTCCAAGGCAGAGTGGCATGGCAGAGGGCATCACACAGGAGATGGCGGTCCATGGCAGGGCAGGGCAGGCGGGAGACAGCAGGCAGCTGGCACCGAGCAGCAAAAGCACGCCTGCCTTTCCTTTTCATTCCACCCAGCCTGGTAAACAGTGCCACCCCCATGCAGGCTGGGACTTCTGTCTTCAGTACATTCATTCAGCCATGCCCAGAACCACGCTGATTCCTGTCAGTGGACTAATTTAGTATATCCTTAATCCCATATCACATGCCTTCGATCCCACCAGACCTTAAAAAAAACACTTCTTACAAGCACATGAGTTTTGTGGGAACATCTGGAAAAAAGCCATGACAGTTATGCAAGCAGGAAAAAGGTACAAACATAAGAAAGAATTAAAACAGAGTGTGGCAACTGGTTGTGTTGATGGTACACACCTATAATCTTAGCACTTAGGAGGCTGAGGCAGGAGGATTGTGATGAGTCTGTGGCTAGACTGGACTACATAGTGAGTTCAGGGATAGCCTGAATTACATAACAAGACACTGTCCCAAAAATTTTTTTAAAACTGACAAATTAAAAATGAGAACTTGGGCTGGAGACTTAGCTCAGTGGCTCAAGTGCTTGCTTGGTAGGTACAAGGTCATGAGTTTGATCCCCAGTATCAAATAAATAAACAAATAAATAAATACAAATAAGAACTGGGCATGACCAAACAAAGAATCAAAGAGTTTGACTATAGGTAAAAAGGAATTTCTCAAGTGGGAAATATTACAAAAAAGTAAAACAAAACAGTACACCTAATTACTGTGGAACAGTTTCAAGGTGTAACAAACACGCAGTGAGCATACTGAGAAGGAAAAGTAGAAGAAATGAAGTATTTGAACTGAAAAGGGCCAAGAATTTTCCACAATTAGTAAGAGTATAACGAATATAATAATAAAAAGCTTTGTTTCCAGTATTTCCTTTTTATCATCATATTTTTTCTTCCCCTTCCTTCCTTTCCCACTGCACAGTCTCTAGCTGACCTTTCCATTTAAACATTTTCTTCTTATTTCACAGTGTCTAGTATACATTTAGATCTGTATTTGCATTTGGTTTCTCACACCAGAGAAACAACACAGTACTTATACATGCATCAGAGTGGTTTCACTTAAGGATATGGCCTCAAGGTGCATCCTTTTACCTAGAAATATTTCCGACTTACCTCCATTATGGCACAAGACTAATCTATTGTATGAAAAAACCAAATCTTTTTCCATCCATCAGCTGAAGGGCATTTGGGTTGTTTCTAGGATTTAACTCTTACAAACAGCATCACTAAAACCATGGGGTGCATACATTGCGGTGGCACAAAGCTTTTAATACTTTTGAGAAGACAATAAGCAAGGTCATAGCTGGGTCAAATACAACCTCTAGTCTTTGGTTTTCGAGGAATTTCCATCCTGATTTCCACACTGGTTACACCAGGCTACGCTCCCACCAACAGTGGACAATGGACCCTTTTTCTACACAGCCCAGTCAGCATTTCTTATTGGTTGACTTCCTGATAATATCAATTCTTTCTCAATCAAGATGAAATCTCAGTGTGCTTTAAATTGCATCCCTTGAATGACTAGTGATGTTGAACACTTTTTCCTGTATTTATTTGCCATTTCTGTATCTTCATCTGAGAAGTTCTATTCATTTCAGATGTCTGTTTTTGGAGGGGGTCTTTAAGTTTGGGCTGCAGTGTCTGATTTTTTTTTTTTGTTGTTGTTGTTGTAGACAATAATCCTTTTTCTGAGGTATGCCTGGAAATGTTTTTCTCACAGTGGGTTGTACCTTCTGTTGGTGGTTTCTCTTGTTGTGCAAAAGTTTTTAGTAAGATGAGACCCCAGTTGTGCACTCTTTGTAATATTTCCTATGTGAATGAGATTTTGTTCACAAAACCTTTGCCCTACATCAATGTCTTCAAGGGTTCTATCTATTCTATCTTCCAGCAGAGTTAGAGTTTCTGTTTTAATATTGAGATATTTGATCCATTTCAATTTTAGTTGAGTGCATGGTGAAAGACATGGGTCTAGTTTTAATCTTTGGCACATGGAAAGCCAGTTTTTTTTCTAGCACCATTTATTAACGAGGCTATCTCCAGTAAAGGTGGTTAGTCCATTTGTCAAAGATCAGGTGGCTGGGGCCAGGGATATAGTTCAGTGTTATAGTGCCATCCTTACAAGTATAGGGTCATGAGTTTGATGCCCAGTACAAAAAATAAAAAGAAAAGAGAAGAAAAATCAGGTGACTGAGTATATATCTTCTAATTGGTCTCATTGATCCTTGGGTCACTTTTTTGGCCAGTACCATGCTGTTTTCAGCTCACAACTCTTAGCTCATGCTGCCCCCTGCCAGCCTTTGCTGTCTAGAATCACCTTTGCTATTCCAGGTGTCTTCTGTTTCCAAATGCATTTTGGGATAGCTTTCTCTAATTCTGTAATACTCACTGTTGGAATTTTGATTGGGATTGCATGAAATCTATAGAGTAGTTTTAGAAGAATGGTCGTTCTCACTATTCTGGTTCTTTGTACTCAAGAACAACAGATATTGTCTCATTTTTCTGACACTGTCTTAGATCTCGTCTTTCAGAACCTGTGATAGCCTGCAAGTGATCAGAAGTCAAACTGACTCTTCATTCTCTAAGAAAAAGTACACCAAGAGCCTAAAAACAGCAAACAAACAAAAGCACACAGAAGTACCATCTCCTTCCTATGGATTTGTTTATTTCCTGTAGTTCTAAGCATTAGTCAGTTTCTTTGTCCCTTTGGGCTCCATTTCCTGTGAAAAGAAGTCTGTGATTATATGTGACAATAAACAGTATTTAATAAGTACTCTGTATTGATCTGGGTTCTCAAAACCCAAAAACTATTTTACTCTATCCTGTATGAGAAGTGAAGGACCATTCCTGGGTGGAGCGCTAGGGTGAGAGAGACATAACAGGAAAGAAAAGAAGAGGAAGAGAAGGGGAGGAAAGAGGGAGATAAATGCAGAGAGAGACAGAAACAGAGAGAGAGAGAGAGAGAGAAAGAGAGAGAGAGAGAGAGGCAGATACACACACTTTAAAAATCACAACCCTGGTTTTCTGGTGGCTCTATGCTTTTACATTTATGCAATACTTTTCCTTTTTTGGCCCCAATAATTTGCTATTAAAAAATAAATTTCATTCAATTCAATTTTCAAAGAAATTCAAATTCTTAATTTTCTTCACCTTAATATGGGTAAGAATAAGTTGTCCAGATTTTCTTTTATTGAGATTAGTGTTCAAGGCTTTCCTTCTTTCCTCTCCAGTGTATTCCATGGATCCATGCTGCATCTGAATTTCTACAAGTGAAGCATGAAGCAAGAGAGACATACTAAACACATCGATTACCAAGTAAAATGGTTTCCCTGGCAACCATAAGCCAATGAAAGCCTTTAGCATTCCTTTCAATTCACACATGAATTTTTTTCTAATCCTTTTTGCATCACAGATGGCAGAAACAGACACAAAAGTACCTGTTCCCAAGGTGTTGCTACAGAAATAAAGCTGATTCAGCAGGAGATGTTCTATTCTACTCTGTGGTTAACTAATTAGTAGGGTTATTTTGGAATAATTTTGAAATGATGCCATTTCTAAGTGTCTTTTGCTCTGTGAAAAGATTAGTTCTCTACAGCTGCTGTAGTAAACCACCATAATTTCTGTAGCTCACGGTAACACAACACATTGTCTCACAGTTGTGTAGTCAGAAGTCTGACACAGATATCACTGGAATAGAATCAGGAGTCACTAGGTTTGGATTTCTTTGAAAGTGTTATAAGGGAAAATATTTCCCTTGTCTTTTTCTAAGAGGTGCCCATATTCTTTGGCTCCTGAATCCTTTCTTTTCTTTTTAAAGTGACAAAATATTTCTAATCCCATCTCTATTATCATATCACAGCTAGGAAAGATTCTTGCCTTTAAAGAATCTTCTGACTTTTTGGATAATCTAGAGTAATCTGGAAAATTTAGAATAATCTCCATATTTTCAGGCCTGTTTTATTCATATCTGAAAAATTCTTTTGGCCGTATAAGGAGATATATTCATATGTCCTAAAATAACACATGAATAACTTTGAGTAACCTGTACACTGCATACTGTCATGAGTATATTGCCCAGCATTACAGTATTGCAAAAAAGAAAATAATCATTAAAATATCACTGTGCAGTGGGATATGTTCTTTGAAATGCTGTGACAGTTGTATTTTCCACTGCTCTAGACCAAAGACTGACCAAAGACCAAAGACCTACTTAAATACTTTGTATACCTACTTAACTCTCAGCATGATAATTCAAAACTGACTGTATGTACTGTCACTGACTGTACATAAAGAAATCAGCTTGGCTGTGTGGAAATAAAAATTTTTGCATGAGAATAAACAGTGGGCAAGATTTGGACTGTGGGCTATAATTTTCTGTCTTATGAGGTATAGTCTTGAGTGTGAGTTTTAGCAGAATATGAACACAGTCATCTAACACTTCTTCACTACCAGTGCAAAAGAATTAGACTACATACAGAACTACAGGGCGGAAAAAAAAAAGAACAATAGGACACTGTGACTTCGAGGGGGCTTAGTATAACTGGGTAGTGATATACATTTAGTAAAGGATTATAATATAGATCTCTGGTGAGATAGCAGAGGGGTGAGCAGCAGAAAAACAGATTCTTTGATGTTTGGACTTCAGATGATGGAATGTAGAAATGTGAGCAAGTAAAGGAGGAAACTGGGTCCCAGGTCTCAGGAAGGAAATGAGGGAGGAACTGAAGCCTTAGGAATCAATCTAAAAAAGAAAGTAAAAGATCTCTACATTAAAAACTATAATACTCTGAAAAAGAAGATCTGAGAGAGTCCCAGAAAATGGAACAATATCTCTTGATCTTGAGTAGGAAGAACCAGAATAGTGAGAACGACCATTCTTCTAAAACTACTCTATAGATTTCATGCAATCCCAATCAAAATTCCAACAGTGAGTATTACAGAATTAGAGAAAGCAATCCCAAAATGCATTTGGAAGCAGAAGACACCTGGAATAGCAAAGGTGATTCTAGACAGCAAAGGCTGGCAGGGGGCAGCATGAGCTAAGAGTTGTGTGTTAAAAACAGCATGGTACTGGCCAAAAAACAGACCCAAGGATCAATGCGACCAATTGAAAGATATATACTCAGTCACCCGCTTTTTCTTCTCTTTTCTTTTTCTTTTATTTTTTGCTCAAATATCTCAATATTAAAACAGAAACTCTAACTCTGCTGGAAGATAGAATAGATAGAACCCTTGAAGACATTGATGTAGGGCAAAGGTTTTGTGAACAAAATCTCATTCACATAGGAAATATTACAAAGAGTGCACAACTGGGGTCTCATCTTACTAAAAACTTTTGCACAGCAAGAGAAACCACCAACAGAAGATACAACCCACTGTGAGAAAAAATTTCCAGGCATATTCAGAAAAAGGACTATAGTCTAGAGTATAGAAACAACTCAGCAACAATGATAACAAAAAAAAGCAGACACTGTAGCCCAAACTTAAAGACCCCCTCCAAAAACAGACATCTGAAATGAATAGATACTTCTCAGATGAAGATACAGAAATGGCAAAATAAATATACAGGAAAAAATGTTCAACATCACTAGTCATTCAAGGGATGCAATTTAAAACACACACACTGAGATTTCATCTTGATTGAGAAAGAACTGATATTATCAGGAAGTCAACCAATAAGAAATGCTGACTGGGCTGTGTAGAAAAAGGATCCATTTTCCACTGTTGGTGGGAGTGTAGCCTGGTGTAACCAGTGTGGAAATCAGGATGGAAATTCCTCGAAGACCAAAGACTAGAGGTTGTATTTGATCCAGCTATGATCTTTCTTGTTGTCTTCTCAAAAGTATTAAAAGCTTTGTGCCACCGCAATGTATGCACCCCATGGTTTTAGTGATGCTGTTTGTAAGAGTTAAATCCTAGAAACAACCCAAATACCCGTCAGCTGATGGATGGATTAAATTCTGGTTTTTTCGCACAGTGGATTAGTCCTGTGCCATAATGGAGGTAAGTCTAAAATATTTCTAGGTAAAAGAATGCACCTTGAGGCCATATCCTTAAGTGAAACCACTCTGATGCATGTATAAGTACTGTATTGTTTCTCTGGTGTGAGAAACCAAGTGTGAATATAAACCAAAATGTATACTAGATACTGTGAAATAAGAAGCTACTTCTAAGCCAGAAGTATGTAATATATTAACTAGTGTTGATTTCTTGCGGTATTTCTTTTGAAATTCTGTATGATTACCTGCCCTTTTTTCTGTTAATTTTTTTTAAAAAAAGGAAAAATAATAAAGAGAGAGCTATGTCCCTCAAAAATAAAAAAGAGAAAAAGAAAATGTTCAAATAGGAAAATGAAGTACAAGTAGGGGGAAAGGAAAAGCAATAAGAGAACATGAGGATAAAATGGAAACTGAGCTTCTGCAGAGGTAGAAAAGAATTGAAGGGATCTCTGGGAATGGGGAAAAAAGAATCCATAGCATGAATGTTGTCAATATGTATACCTAAAATATATCAATAAACAATTTTAAAATAATGTAATATTTACCAAATGTTTAGTTGAGTTTATTATTTAATCTCCAAACATATCATCTTTAAAATTATGTTAGGAGAGTTGCGCTTTTAGTAATGGTAATGTGCTTTGTGTCGGACTAGTTCTTGCAGATATCCGTAATAAACTCCAGACAAATAACTTTAAAATAATTCATACAAGTAGACAGTGTAGAGTGATTGAAAACACAGAATATATAAACTATGAAGCCCTTCCTTGAAGGAAGAGAATTGTGCTGGATAAAAATTGTGTTTATATGACTTTAAAAAATATGTCTCAGTCTATGTGGCATTAGGCAGAAGAATTACAAGAAAAATATTACCTAAATGATTTAAGTAGGCAGAGTGTGGAGGTAAAAGATGCTACTGAGCGCAGAGAATGAATAGAAAATAACAGAAACTAGGGTTTCACAGAAACTGGGTTCTCAAAGCCATTCCTCACTTCTGTTGCACCATGGCAGAAGGCTGAACTTTGCGTGCTCTGGAGATGCATCAAAGCTCCTGGGAAGAGGCACAGCTCGAAGGTGAGAAGAACTGAACTTTTTCTCTGCTCTCCATTCCAGGATAAACAGATTGAGGTTTAAGTCCAAGAAGAATAACTTTCTTAGGTTCCTGAATTTGAGCCCTACTTGGACAATTTAGCAAGTTAGTGAGATCCTGTCACAAAAATAAAATGAAAGAATAGACAGAGAAAAGAGAGAGAGAGAAAGAGATACAAGCATACAGAGACAAAAACAGAGACAAAGAAAGAAAAAGAAGAAAGGTTTTGCATATAGCTCAGCACGAAAGATCTAGATGAAACCTCCAGTAACACAAAATAAAGAAGTGGACAAAATAAAGTCAACTTCTTGCTAGAGCAAAAGTATACAGTTGTAAGAGAAAGAGTTCATAGTTACTGCCTTTAGAAGTGAATATGTCACTATGAATGCCCACTTCACAATTTAAAAAAAAGACAAAGGAAAATGAAAATGATACTAAAGAGAAAAATAGAATATAACAATAGATTCTAGCATGATACAGATGTTGGAAAATAGAAGACAAGAACTTCAGAAAACGTGTAACAAAAATATCAATGACTTGCGCAGATTGTGGAGAGTATAAATGAAAAGAAGGGAGAAGTTTCTAGAATGTTGAAACTATAAAAATAGAACCAAGTGGGGAAACTCTAGAAGATAAAAAAAAGTACGTATTTAAATTAAAAATATTCACTGAATATACCAACTTACTGGAAATGCTTGGGGAAATGTTAATAAGCTTGAAGACAAATGTGAAAAGAGGAGAAAAGTTATCTGAAATACTGTGAACCAAGTGTCGTGGGCCAATATCAAGTTCATTAGACTGTGTACAACTGGAGCAAAAAAAAAGACAAAACTGAGCAAAATAAAGTTTCAAGGAGTAATTACCAAATATTTTCAAATTTAGCTATATACATAATATTAAATCATAAAAAATTCTGCAAACACCAAGAAAAAAGGAAGGATGGGGAAAGAAAGGGATGGAAGAAGGGAGGGTAATACTCAATGTGTGATGATTGAACAGATGAACACTGAAAGATAATTTAAAATCAGATAATAATAATAATGGTTCATTTCCCATCACAGACAGTGGCAGGCAGAATATAATATCTAATGGAAATATAAAAATGGATTAGAAAAGGATTAGCCACCATTTCTGTTGCTGGACACAATACTTTACACCCACAGTTTAAAGGGAGCAGTCTAATTTCTTATGTTTTAACTTGTGATTTTCTAGCTCTTGGGGGTGGATGTCAGTTCATGGCAACCAGGAAACAGAACAGAGAAACAGTGTTAGAGAAGAATACATGGGACAATATATAATACTCTAGGTCTTGTTTCCATGACCAGTCCAAATACACCCAGGAGCATGCTTTACGAATGGATTAAGTGTTTCTTAATCCAAAGTTAACTTATCAGGATTAAAAGTCACAATTCATCTCATCAATTTCACATGCAAACACTTCTTCATAAACCAGAGTTAGTCTCCAAACAAAGACAGTAGCAACTTTATAATTCCACCTCACATAAAATATCTATTCTATATACAACTGGAAGCACAATAATCTCCTTTTTGAAGTCTCAGCATTTCCAGCATTTTTAAAAAGACAAAATTCAGGCAAACTCTTAGCTGTGAATCTCTATAAAAATAAAAAGTTACATGAACCACAAGGTACAAGAACTTACAGTAAACATTCCCATTCCAAAAAGGAGGGATGGAGGGTAGAAAAGAATTGGACTAAAGCATGACTGAAATCCAGCAGGGCAAACATTAAGCCTTGTATTTCCATGTCCAGATTGCAGGGAAGGATGCAGTAAGATGTAGAGCTTGGGAAGCCCAGCACCTAACGTCTTGATGGTTATAGACCACGTGGCCACTCCCTTGGCTGGCTCTGCTCATTGCCTGTAGCTTTCCACAACTAACATTCCACACTCCTGGCATTTCCAACTTTTGGAATCTCCACTCCACTTTTGAATTCCCTCACACAGCTTCAAGCATCACCCTTTTTCAGTAGCTCCTGACAGGGGCTGTGAGTTTGTTGTAAGGTTTCCCACCAGCTTGAACAGTAGCCTGGCTCTTTGGACTACAGCAGCACTGGCTTCTGAGTGCCTAGAAGGCTGAACTTGGGGAAACATTTCATAGGTGGCACCTTAATGAGCAGGGCACCTTGGAGCACTCTTCCCAAAACAAAGGAGTTTAGTTCTCAGCTTGTGGTGAGTGGTGTCTGATCAGTCTCTGAGATGTTTCAAATCATTTTTACTACTGTCCTGATGCAAAGTACTTCTTTTTAATGCTAATGTTTTAATGCTCTTTTGTCCCCAACTTATATGAGATTCCTTTAGGACAAAATTTAAGTTGTTAAAATTTTTATGTATTTTTTGTTTATCTATGATTCTTACCATCAATCTGGATAAAAGCAGCCAGCAATACTCATGCTACAGCCTGAATATTGGGCTGTCTCAAAATTCACTCCAAAGTTCACCTTCCTTGATGTCAGTCTTCCATAAATTTTGAGATTATAGGCAAAATACAAATTTTCTGAAAACACATAATACATATGTCCACTAGTTCAACTGCCTATGGAGTCCTTATGCCAGGCCGAAACCTCCTCAGCCTGGCCTTTACTATCTACATTCTGTCAGAATTTGAGTCTTCTATAATCTGTATCAGCATCTGGCTCTGCTTACAGCATTGTGCATCTATTCTAGACCACATCTCCAAATCTTTCTAAGCTCCTGTAAATGAGTTCTAACAGCTCCTAAATCACATAATGAGATACAGTCACAGCAACAACTCCATTATTTCTGGCATCAATTTTCTGTGTTAATCAGCTTTTTCATCATGACACAAGTCAAACATTTACAACCTAAAAGGGGGGAAGTTTTATTGATTTATATTTCTGGTTTATGATCAGCTGGCTCCCAGGTAGAAACATCATGGAGGAAGGATGTAGAGAAAGAAAGCAGCTAAACTCATGTAGCTGGGAAACAGAGCATAGCAACAATTCAAGAGAGTAATGGGCAAGGAACTATATATATTACCCAAGGCCGTGGCTCCATGACCCCCTCAAATATACTTAGAAGTATGCTTTACTAATCTGCTAGGCATTTTTTAATTCCATGAAGTTAACATAAGGAATAATGATCATAATAATATTGAAATAAAATACTTTTTAGATAAAACAATGTTAACCCACAAACATGAACTGAACAAAATACTAAAAATGTTCTTCCAAGTGTCTGGAAACGGTTGCAAAGCTGAAGCAATGATTCTATCTTGTGCTCAGATCTTGGTTTCTGAACACCATCACCATGTGAAAGAAGCCAGCTTCTTAGGGGAACGTCTGGTTCCAAGATTACAAGGAAACTATAAAACAAAGTGGAAGATTTCATGTCAGAAAATGAGTTTGATAATCAAGTTTAGGTCAGCTTGGCTAGGCTCTCGCTCTCAGTACTCAAACGTTCATCCAGGCATTACAGCAAAGGCACTGGGTAGAGCACAATGACATCAGTTTTCACTTTAAGTAAAGCAAATATGGGTAATTCAATGAGCTAAAATACCTTAACCATAAATGAAGAAATCGTCTGTTATTCTCATACAAAATGTCACATGTCATTAAAAAACCAAAGCTGGAGACTGTTCCGACTTACAGGATACTAAATCAGTATGATAACAAAGTATAATTTGCAATACTGCAAGAGAACATAAAATTATCTGTAAAGGTCTATATTGAAATAATTAATGAAATTTTACTGGACTCATCAAATGAGTATATTAATGTTAAATTTCCCAATATGTAACATTGTTAAACTAGGCTTGGTGGTACCTACTTGTAATCCCAGCCCATGAGAGGCTGAAGAAGCAGGATCATGAGGTTGAAGCCAGCCTGGACTTCAGGGCAAGTTTGATCTCAGAGGATAAATAAAGCAAAAAAAGAAAAACAAAAAATAGAAAACTTGGAGTTGCACTACAGTTATGCTCCATTCTCAAGGACCATGTTCTTTAGTATTAAGGAATTAAAGGCTCATCCCCTTTACTCTCAAAGTGTTCAGAAAATATGCACATGAAATAAATGTTTCATGAGACAATGATGAATATACAAAATATAAACCATTGGTGACCTCATATGAAATGTGGGAATTCTTAAGTCTACTGTTGTAGCATGTCTGAAACTTTGAAATTCCCATATAGTAAAAAGTTACAAAAATATATAGCAAAGCTATGCTGTCAGAATTTCACTGTATAGTGACAGTCACATGGATATAAAGAAAATAGACATAAAGATGATTTCCACTGAAAAACAATCAGTAAATAAGATGAACGATAACAACCAGAACACAGTTGATTTTAACATTTGCTTTTTTGCTAAAGAAAATTAACTAGACCTGGATATTTCCTGACTAATAAACTTAGTCACTTTTTTCTTTCATTTTTCTGCTTTGCCTTCCTTGTCTTTAATTCTCCAAATTAAATCCCTTGTCAGAAATGTTCTCAAAGTTATATAAATATTTCTTTCTGCAAACTCTAACAGAAGGTAAACATTTATTATTGCTAAAGAGCACAATAAAGAGCACAAATGGAAAAATGCCTTTTTCCTTATTTTCCTGAGCAACTTTGGATATTTTAGCCTAAATTCAGAAGGAATTCTCATGTCATATGAGTAAGACAGCTAAAGGCTTATTTTATTTGCGAAGGGACACTGTAATTGGACTTTGAGAATAGTAAAAATCATGATAATATCGCTGTGTTGTTAAATTGGAGAGAAGGGCAATGGACTTAAATGTATAATGTGGGTTGAACCTTTCCCATTTGTATAGACCTCTATTGTGGAAATAAATTGGGTTTATGTGGTTTTTGTTTACTTCTCTCTCCAGAACTTCTTCAATCCTAAACAACGTTTTTCAAAAGCTTCAATTACTGAGATTACAAATAATGTGAAACACTGCAGCTGGTCCTGGCGCTGGCTTATTTCCAACACATAATCACCTGTCGTGTGCATTAATTCCTCCTGCGATTAGACCCTTATTCACAGGAGGATCTGACAGTCCCATTGTTTAAAGTGTCACCCATTAGTAGAACAGGCCTGGGCTTGTCTGTACTCCAAATAGTTTCCTTGCACACTTTCGATGCTGGCTTCAGTTAAGCTGTTGCACCGTGTATTTGATAAATGATCGCTTTCCCAGAGCCTGATATTGTCAATGAATGAGTAATAATACGTAAGACCTCAGCTTAGTTAGACACAAACATGAGTTCAAACAAAGCCTTCGAGAAAACATTTGAAAGAGAATTTAGTGGGCTCCAGACTAAAGGAGTAGACATGGAAATATTTTGGCTTCTTTTAAGATAACACAGGAATACTGAAACATGACATTTCCTTGTTTTAGGAAAACAAACTTATGGTTGAATCTGAAAACAAATGTCATTTAAAAACATATGTTTGATAGATGTTCAATATATTCCGAATAATGAAGGGGCCTTTTTCAAAACCTCTTTATTCTTTTATTGAAATTCATTTGAAATACTAACTAAATGTGGAAAATTTTATGGGATAGCTAACAGATGCAGAGCCTGCTTCACTGAAAGAGGAACCCAAATACCTTCTATAGGTGACCTTGGGAAAGGGTGAACTGTAAATGCTCGTTCTGTTGTTTGAACTGGAAATTTTGTGTGATCTTAAAAAGCTCCATTGAGAAAAGTTGGCACAGTCCTGAAGTGACCCAAATGGAGATGCCAGAAAGAATAAGGAAGGCTTTGTGTTA
This sequence comes from Cavia porcellus, assembly GCF_034190915.1. Taxonomy (NCBI): domain Eukaryota; kingdom Metazoa; phylum Chordata; class Mammalia; order Rodentia; family Caviidae; genus Cavia; species Cavia porcellus. The sequence continues at coordinate 72,141,554 of NW_026947494.1, read as the reverse complement.
AAGCTTAAGTTCCATCTCCCCACTCTATCGTATTCAAATCCATGCATGCTTTGCTAATATCTTTCACCTGCTACTGTTCGCATCTGTGATTGCAGCTCGATTCCTCCAGCTCTCAATCACATAGCAGCCTCCTTCTGTTTCTGGTGCCCAAGGAGAGCACGTTCACACTCAGTCCCATGGGCTCGTGTTTCCTGACATCAGTCGGAGACAACACCAAGGGCCACGACAGTGCAGAGGATCATCCTAAATGCCTTCCCCAAATTTCATAGCTTCAAAGATAGAAAATAAGTAGATAGCCTGATAGGTGATAGATAGATAGCTATGGTAGTTAGATGATACACAGAGATACAATCAGAACGCTCAACTGCAACATTTTCTGCAGGCAGAACTCAAGAATCTTTCCAATTAATGACCCCAAACTTGTTCGTTGTATCTTATTATCAAGCCCTAATGCTTTCCTTAAAAACAATAAAGACTAACTCTAATGAACTAAAAAGATTGGAAATCCATCAAAAATTTATAAACAGAATCAATACGAGAAAACAGGTACACATTTGTAAAAATCTGTCTTGTCTTTGGCATCAACCAGCTACTCATTTATAGGAAGTGATGTTTGAATGGAGAACTTCTGGCAGTCTTAAGAGATATACCCTGAAAAGAACTGACACTTGGCCAGTGGCAGCTGTTGGGGTTCTGCAAGAAAGGGAAAATCAAGGATTGCACACGCTAAGGGTCAGCAAAATGACTGCCCCTTGGCCAGCCTAAGCAAATGGCTTTCAATGAGATAAAGAACAAAGAAACTCGAATTGTGCATGCTTACATTATATAACTTGTTTGCTTCTTGACCTTACAGGACCTCATGATTTTACCTTGGGGTGGGGGCGATGTTTCAAGGCTTGCACTTTTCCCCATAACATTGTTGACCAGATGTGTCCAGCACAAAATGGAGTCAGTGTGGCCTCTCTGCATCTGCCCCTCCCCCCCCCCCGCCTTTTTAAAGGTTAGCCTTTCTTACCATATTAGAAACCAGTATTTTAGGTATGAACATTTTGCACAGGAAAGGGATGCATAGAACAAGGCATACCATACCAATTAAGCAGATAAGGACAGTAACACCATAAAGAAACATTTGTTTTAGCTACTTGATATCTGGTAAGCATCCTGTAAGGAAATTCCATAATCCAGCATTCAGCTCTTGAGACACATGTATCTGCTTGGTAAGTTCTTGCAAATCATGAAGTTTTCCATTCATGGATTTACTTTCATCAAATTAAAACAGCACATTTGAGCAATTTCATTACATCCTTGATGATGCAATAGAAGCAGATAATCAATTGCAGCACGATTATCTAAAATCCTTGCTGGTGCTCATTTTGTTCTTTGTTTAACAATGCCAAAGTTGTAGAAGTATAATTAATTTGTTTTGCCATGAGACAAGCTAGTGCATTAACATTGTGATTGGCCCTGGCTGCCAGGGCAGGCACACCAACCACAGAAATTCCTAAAGCATAAATTTCTCTTCTGGTTAATAGGCTAATAGAAAAGTCCCCACATAGGTCACTGACACTAGCTGTAACTGCTTAGTGTGAGAATGTAAATTCAGGAGAAGGCAACAATATAGTAAGCATCTAAGGCAGCAGTTTGTGTTTGAGATAAGTTAGCAGGGATGTAATTGAAGGCCTACTCTTCACATGAGAAAAACCATCTAGCAGGGAGAGGACCATGTCTATGTCCACACAATACTGGCTCATAGCTAGAACAATTCCAAGTATTACTGGGAAGGCAAAGACATTGAGCAGTACAATTTTCAATAGGAGCACATGAGGCATTTGAAGTTGCTACGTATGGAGTGAACATTTTAACAGCATTATCAGGTTTTTCAAGGGTGGGAGGGCCCCAATTTGGACAGTCAGCATATGTGACAATTCTGTTTGGAATGGCGGAGAAAATGGTGTAATAGCAGAGAGGCAGGTCCTTGCATACTGGAATCAGATAGGACCCATGTCTTTCGAGCAAGACAGAAATGAACAACATTAGATATTTTTGCCAACTGAACCCAAATACTGTATTCCAATCTTTCTTGAAGGTTGTGGGACTCTAAAGTCCCCATGGTGGGTTGCAAAGCAGATAGAGATAGAATACAAACAAGCATTAGAGTTCATTGTCAGTTCGGTAAATACCACTGCAAGAAGCTTTTCAGCAGTGGGTTCCTATTCAGATGCATGGAGTAAGTCTTGTGCAGATTGGATCAGCACCTTTCTATCACCCCAGTTCACTGGCTGAGCAGTTGTCATTCTGGGTCACTCACTTCCAAGGCAGCTGGGTTTCATTTAGGGAGAGGCAAAACTGTGGAGTTGGGTTGGGCACCTATGGTGCCAACTCATTCCATGCAGGGCGAACACAATGAGCAGGAATCCACACATGGTCTGTTCAGGGTAACACAGAAGCATTCCCTCCTCCCCTGGTCGGCAGGGGTGCCAGCCCCACCAGCCTGGGTCTGGGGGTGTTTTGAAAAAATGGAACCAACATAGACAAAGAAACCTGAAGAGAAACAGTAGAGGACAGCAGAAAGGAGAAGTCAGCCTTAGTAAGTGGTAAAACAGTATCAGTGAGATCAATTCCAAGGAGTGCAAGTGTACCAGTACGTCCTCAAGAGATAAGAGAAGAAATAGCATTGATAATGGGAAATACAGTACCACCAGGTGACTGGGATAAATGTAACCATTCAACAATAAATCCCTTGGTGTCCTGGATGGCAGCAAGAGCCCCAGTGGGCATGAAAACTGAGTAAGGAGAGAGGGCAGTCCTTCGGCACTGGATGCACCATAACCGTGTTGAGTGGGTGAGCAGTGCTCTGAAGGGCCCAGTTAAGGCAGAGCCAGCAGAAGCAGCACCCCGGGAGGACCTGGAGGTCAGCCACGTGGTGTTCCCTCTGCTCGCCTGCCAAAGGTTGCAGCAGCATCCGGCAGCAGTTTGTCTGTCTCTTCCCAATCCTCCATCATGAGCGTTCCTCCCTCAGGATACCACGGACCATAATCATGAATTTCTCACAAAAGTTGTGCTGAATTACACTCAGGGAGCCCATGGCCCGCCTTCTTAAGGAGAAAAAGCAGTTCTGGCTCATGTTTCTGCTGTACTTCAGACAGGGAATTCCCCATGACTTACCCAGAGATTTTCTGAAGAAATCGAAGTAGATACATTGGGGGCTGCATCCCACCCCAGGAACACAGCAAAGGCAAGTCACCCTCCACAGCAGACATCTCCTCTGTGGAGGCCTCTGCTCAGGCGCCAGATGTTGGGGTTCTGCGAGCAAAGGGAAAATCAAGGGTCATACAGGCTAAGGGTCAGCAACATGGCTGCCGCCTGGCCAGCCTAAGCAAGTGGCTTTCATTGAGATCAAGAACAAAGAAACTCGAACTGCGCATGTTTAGATTATATAACTTGTGTGCTTGCTGACCTTACAGGACCTCATGATTTTACCTTGGGGTGGGGGTGATGTTTCAAGGCCTGCACTTTTTCGTGTAACACTGTTGACTGAAAGTGTCCAGGACAAAATGGAGTCAATGTGGCCTCTCCACAGGCAGCCATAAGGGCCAGAGGAGAATCAAAAAGCCAACCCACATCTTCCCAGGAACCAGCAGCAACCATATGATCTGGGAGGATAATGAAGAAGCCAAACCACACCTTTCTGTGAGCCAGAAGCAGCCATGTGGGCCAGGAGGAGAATCAAGAAGCCAACCCATGCCTTCCTGTGAGCCAGCAAGTGCACAGGCTAGGAGACAAGAAGAGCAACACCACCACCCCAGCCTCTACCCCGCTTCCATAAGCACCTGGCTGATCCAGAGGAACTCAGACTGAGATGAACAGCAACTGAAGTAAAAAAATTATGCTTGTATTGTCTGATTGACTTTGAAGATCTAAAGCTGGTAGTCTGAGCATCTAGTTGGAGGGTAACAATATGCATTATAGCAACCATGGGGGATTTCCTTCTGCCTTGTTTTTGAAATCCAATGTTTGCTCTGTTTTATTGTTTTGTTTTATTCCTGTATTTAGGAAGCTAAGCAACTATTTTGAAGATAATAATATGCAATATAGCAACCGTTGTTAAATTCCTATCATCTTGTTTTGAAATCTTATACCTGTGTTTTTTTGTTGTTATCATTTTGCTTCTGTTGTTTTTTGTTTGCTTCTTGATTTTCTAGAGTTTTTTCTCTTTAAAATAAAATAAATAAATAACAAGAATGGACACTCTGAGGGGAAAGATTTGAGGGGTAAACGGTTCTAAGCATAGTTTTGGAATTCAGACTTTAGATCAGCATATATTAAGCTACTTGACAAATTCATACTTTCATTTCCAAAAGCTCATAGTTTAATGGACTAATGAGAGCCAGGCATCAGACTAACACATCCTGCAGAACTATGTCCTGAGCTTTCCCTTCCTCTCATTCCCCTCCCCTAATTCCCAACCTGATGCCTATGGACCAGTCCAGGACAGCCAGGTAAATTTGATCACTTGCAGAATTAAGCAAGTATGTAGAGAGCAGGATAAGCTGATACTGAGATTCTGCTGTTTCTAAAACTAACAATAGGAACAATTACCACTGGAACTGCTAGTTAAAATGTCTAAGGCTCTTTCAAAAAATGATGGTTAAGAATGCTATTGAATCATCAATTTTTAAAAAACCCTCCTCTTAGTTATCATAAGACCCCCTCCCCCTGCTACTGTAGTTTATTGTAGAATTAGTATTGGTTACAGATATAAACTCATTTTTACACGATTTATTGGGGGGAGAGTATCTGCTAATCCAATTTGTAAATTGTATAATATTTTAATGTACTTGAGAAGTTTTCCACATGGGAAAAAGAAAAAAAATACCATGCTATGTCATTTGGAAGAAGAGCAAGAATTTAATATTTCAACTATGAATGGCCCACTGTACTTGATTGATAACTCTAATATCTATTCCTTAGAATTTCTTAAGGAAACCTACATAGAATATATAAGCCTATAAGGATGCATATAAACAAGGCATTTGTGTATAATGTAATCACATACTAGAATCTCGTGATAAAGCATTGATACCAACATGTCCCCAGTCAGGTCCTGCTGCCCTGTGATCGTAACTGAATATGCTGCATTTGTAAATTGTCTGACAGAACTGGATACAGTGTAAGTGTCTTTAAGGATGTGTACTCTTGGAACGAGGCAGTGCTACGTTTGACTTCCACCTTTTTCAATAGACTTGGGAAAGTTTTTGATATATTCTAAGACTCAGTTTCTTCAGCTATAGTATGGGGGTAATAATCCATTTTCAAAGATTTATGGCATATAGAAAGCACTTTGCACAGGGAGAATGGATCAACATCAAAATTGAGCCACATCAGTCAGTTCTTATGAAGATAATACCATGTAACAACTTCAAAATCTTAGAGACTTACAGAAACTTGGGCCCTTTCATGGCTTGGGTCACAAAACAGGAGCTGCCTGATTACAGCTCTGTGGGGTAAGGCTGCACCACAAGTAGCAATCAGTTGCACAGCTGTCTGCTGTCTTATTCTGGAGCCAGAGTGGATCAGGAGATGGTAGTTGGTAGGAATTGTTTCTACAAAGGAAAGCAGGAATTCAGCTAGCGCTGGGAACATAGTACAAACCATCACTGATTTCTCACATTGCACTGGGGTCAAAGGAATCCTAGGATCAAACCCAAAGCCAGTGGGCAGGGATATGTCTCCTCTCCAGGAAGAAGGCAATTCACTTTGCAAATATTTAGATACATATTTTTATATTTTTTAAGAGGGAGGAGCAGTGTTAGGACAATAATACAACTTAATTTAGATACCAAGTGACCAAGCACCTCAAAGAATTAGGCAAAAAAGAGGAATTTCCAACACATATCATATTGAGGCATTCTGTGTGATAAAAAGGTGACAGAGCATATAAGGCAACTAAATCAGGATCAGAGAAGTCACACATGCTGGTTGCAAGAAAGGCAACAAGCAGTCGTGAAGTAGATAGAACTCTGTACCTCTCTCACACCTGTGGGTATTGGCTTTGGGTGTTTGTTTGTTTGTTTGTTTTCCCCAGGGAAGATGGAAGTCCATTATGTGACAGAAAACATAGTGTCTTCTGTTTCAAACTCTCATGTTCTACAGTTTTCCCAAACAGGAAATGGCAAACTGTCTTCCAGAGAATGCATATGCTCAAAGAGAGAGACAGAAGAGATTATTCCTTGGACTAAAGATTATTTGTTTTATATACTTGAAATGTTTTTTAATATAATAGGAAAAATTTCAAAAATACAAGTTTAAATCTCCAAATAGAATTCTATCTGGCTTTTGGAACCCCTCCTGTCTAACCAAGAAACTGCAGAGCTTCATGGAGAGGATTCCCACTGGTAGGGAGGAAGGAGACTTTAGGAGACAGGGCTGACTCTACGGGACGGCTGGGTCGCCTTGGGTGCGTGGCTTAGGCACGTGCTCTTTCACCCCTCAACATAAAGTCTGGATCATTTGGCCTCACCGAACCGCTGCATTCACTATCTCTATAGATGAATTCTCTTTCCTTCCCCCCCCCCAACCCCATCTCATAGATTATAATCTCAAACTGTACCTCTGAGACATAGGTGATAAGTATTTGTCTGTCAGTGTTACATTGCTTTGTGTAAGTTTAGATATATGGCCTCATTTCAAGGTGAGGCCATGTGAGAGTTACCCAGGGCCTTGCCGTGGCAGAAAACCAGGTCAGGATTCAGTCTGCATTTACAGCTGATGCTGAATCTAGAGCTGATCCCCTGTCCTCCCACTGGGCTGCATCCTGTTGTGCAGCTTTTGTTTCTGCCTCCAGCACCTTCCTCCTAGTTGGTGCTTGTCTTTCTGTCTTCTCTCACTCTTTGAAGATGCAGTGGATGAGAAAAGAGAGAAGCATTTCTAAACTAAACTATGCATCCAATTTAAGTGAGGCGGTGGGCAAGACTCAGGCTTGGAGCAAGACTGCTTAGTTTCAAGTCCTGGCATAAACTCTACCATCGATGTGGGTTAGTTCAGGTTGTTTACTTCCCTGCCATTCACTATCCCCATCTCTGAAATAAGCGTGCTTCTCATAAAGTTCCAATGGCTTGCATGCAGAATGGATGAGTTAACACATACAAAATGGTGCAATAGTGCTTACTAGTGCAAAACTCAGCAAATGTTAACTAGCTTTCAATTGATCTAAGTCCATGTATAGTTGAAATGAGTATATACATAGTATATACACACATAAACCATACCTGTGCACACACATACACACTGAGGAAGAATCACTCTTCGCTCACAGAAGAGAAAGGCAACTGTAAGATGACTGTGTACTTCTACTGCTGCAGTATTTCCTGAGCCGCACTTCACCCTAATGGACCACACAGTGAATACGACTTACAAGGTGCACACAGACGGCTGTTGAGCTGTTGCACAGATGGCTTCTCCACAGTCCTCTAAGGAAGACTCTCCGAGATCACCTTGATGTATAGTAGTACTGTCCTCTCCGCAGTACAATGACCTGGGAAGCCCGCGAGGATTCGCAAAAGCCCATCTAATTCAGTCCAGTGTGCAGTGGTGGGGCAACCTCAGTCAGAGACTGAAGCAGCCTCCCATTTTCCTCCTCATCCTATGAGTTCGGTCCTCAGATCAATGTGTCTTCACTATACCTGAATAATGTCAGCAGGCAATCCTTCCAGGACTGAACATGTATTTTATATTTCAGATCTGGAATGGATACCTTCCCAGAAATAAAACAGAAAACCACAGTGCCTGCATTTTATAGTAGAAAAGTGTGGACTTGGAGCAGAGTTCAGAAATAGGTATAAATTCTAGAGCCATAATCCAAAAAAGCCTGGCTCTCTGACTCTGTCTGTCTCTCTGTCTGTCTCTCTTTTTGTCTCTCTCTCTTTTCTTCTTTCCCTCTGTTTATAACAGTTGGGCTCAAACCCAGGTCTTGTGTACACTAAGAAATTAGCTACACAGAACTACACTCTAAGCCCAAAAATTTATCTTTGCTTATTTTTGACACACCAGTTTTTTCCTGTTTTGAATACTTTTTAAATATTTGAAATTTTTTAGACATACTCAAAATAAGACAATAAGATGAGGGGGAAAAAAGTGACTACATAAATTCAATCTATTTTTGGATTTAATTTCCTACTCTTTGTGTTACCTACAGATCCAGCATTAACGCGCTCTCATAATTATATATCTTTACAGCTGGCCTTAATAACAGTTAATATAAGTTTTTCAAAGTTTCCCCTTTATTTCTAAACCTGTTTTGCAATTTGGAGTCTTTTACCTTTTCATATAGATTTGGAATGAGATTTTCCAATCTCTTTAAGAGCAGCCAGTTAAGACCTTAATTGAATTACACTGAATTTAGTAATAAAAGTCAAAAAATTACGATATTAATTGCATTGACTCCTTCAATTCATGAACATATTACACACCTTCATTTATTTAGATCTCTTCCAGTGTTTCAAATGTCAAAGTATTCCATTTGAGTGTAAGTGCTTTAAATTCCTTCATTAAATATCTGGTGCTATTGGAAATTTAATTGCTTTTTCAAAATTTCCTTTTCTAAATATTGTTTTCAGGTGATGGGGATATAGAGGTAGGTCAGAGACAGAGAGTTTGCCTAACAGATACAAGGTCCTGAGTACAATCCCCAGTATCCCCTACACACGCAGAAAGGATAATCATTGTTTGCATACATGGATTAAGTTATTTCCATGTACTGCTGTGGTTTATGTCTAGGTGTCCACCCAGGGCTTTCTCCACTCACATGTGGACTTGGGAAGAAGGCTGGGGTATGAGGACACTGCGGCTTGCTGTTGGGAGGGGGACTGGGTGAGAAGAGGCACATCCCTGCAGGTGTGACCTGTCTTCCAGCCCAGCCCTTCCTTTTTGCTCTCTGCTTCCTGGCTGCCATGAAGTGAGTACCTTTTGTTCCACCAGAACGTTCTACCATTGAGAGCTGGCATTGAGCTGGCCAACTATGTGTAAGCAAAAATAAACTCTCCTCCTTTTATTTTTTCCCTCTCCATTATTTGTGGGTATCAGATATTATGTCTTAGTGTCAATAAGCTGGCTCTGACATATATTGACCTTATATCATTCTATACTTGCTAAATTCATCTTCGCATAGATTTTTTGTAGATTCCTGTTATCAACAAAGAAGTATATTTTTGCTGCATCACTTCAAATATGAATATATTTTATTACTTTTTCTCCCTAAATTGTGCTGGCTAGATTTGTTAATATGCTGTTAAACAGTAATCCTAAAAATTAAGATCTTCGCCTTGGTGGTAAACTAGAAAATATTAAGCCTTTCATTATATAAAATATTATTTTGTCTGGTGGTAGCAAATCATTTCAAATGTTTTTAATATGATAAATGTCTTTAGATCAAGGATATAGCTTCAGCTACACAGTACTGGGCTCACAAACACAAGCTTCTGAGTTTGATTTCCAGTATCAAAAAAAGTATTTACTTGCCCTAATTTAAAACATCTTTAGTGTGAGGAATACAGATTAAGTAGGTTGCTCTCCCTACTTTGAAGACTCTCACTCCTTTTGAGAGTGCCTAGTTGAAATGACTTTTGTTTTCCACGTTTTCCCCCTCTGTAATATGCCCTTTCTCTTCTCTTCATCTCTTTTTTGAGTAGAAATTTTATCCTCATTCATTGACATGCAATTCAAACATCCTGGTGTCTACAAAATCTTCCTTGATTATCTTGAGAAGGTTTTGCCACTCTGCCCTTGAGCACACAACAGAAGTGCTATTTTCTTGGTCTGTGTTTTTATATAGCATACATTAAATCTTGAATAGAAAAGGAATAATTGTAAGCACAGATGGTGAAGGTGCCCTAAGTAGACATAGCTTCTCTGGACATTTCTTTTTACTTTCAAGCTCATTTACTCTCCACTTAGAATTTCATTACACAACTGTTTTTCTTTTGTCTGCTGATTCAATTATATGACTTAACACTACTGAATTTTTCATGTGATTTCCAACCACTGTCTCTGAGGCCCTTGATTGCAGGTCTATTGCATTCTTTTATCTTTAGGATGCTTACTGTCATGGTCCTATCTCTTCTCTTCCTTTAAACAGTATCAGACAAGGCATTTGGTCTTTTGCCCCTGAAAATTCCAGTAAATAAAGGTCCAATGGAATTTAAAGGTCGCTAAGAGAGTTTCTCTTCCCTGAAATGGGGTGTGGCTCTGGTAGTAAGTGCTAACTACCTAAAGAAGTCTGAGAAATTATCAACACCACACTTTCTTGGATCTGGAGTGTTCGCCAAAGGCTCGTGCATTAAAGGCTTAATACCAGGAGTACCACAGAATTATAGGGGAAGCCTTCAGAAGTGGGACTGGGTGCATCTTCCGGTCCCCTTGAAGTGGATTGTGACACTTCAGTCTCCTATTTTTCTTCACTTCCAGCCACAAAATGAGCAGCTTCATGCCACCTCATGCATTCCACCATGATGTACTGCCCTGCCACAGCCCCCAAATCAATGGGACCAACTAATTTTGGCCTGTAGTCTCCAGAGCTGTGACTCAAGATGAATTTTTCCTCTCTTTATTGGTAGATTAGCTCAAGTACTGGTTATAAAAATGGTAAACTGACCAGAAGTACATTTCCGCTCCAGAGTTAATCATTCTTAGGGAACGTTGTCACTGGAGGTAGAATTCTTCAGCTTTTCAAAAAGCTATTTCTTTCTTTTCTGTCCTTCATGATTTCTGGTGAGAATGTTCCTGTCAACCATTGTTCTTTCTTCATATGTAAGTTTGCAAGATTTATTCTTGATCTCTAGGTTTGTCTTAGCCTCCACTTCTTTCAATTCTCTGTATTATTGTTCATGAATTGTCCAATATCTATTTTTAGCATATGTTCTGCTGAAGGGAACATTGTCCTATATCTGTACACCTTTATTTTGTCAAATCTGGAGAATATTCAACCATTATTTCCTCAGGAAAAAATGTATGAGCAAAAGATCAGAACAGTTACCCCTCAAAAGAAGCACAAAGACCACATAAATATATGAAAAACATTTAATATCTTTAGCCAATAGAGAAATACAAATCAAACCTACATTGCAATGATATCTCACCCCTATCAGAATGGCTATTTTTTAAAAAGGTTGGTGAGAGTGTAAAGAAGAAACATTTTTACATTATTGGAAGGAATGGAAATTAGCATGTTTACTATGGAAAACAGTATGGAGAGTCTTCAGAAAACTAAAAGTAGAGCTACCCTACCAGCCAGCTCTCCTATTGCTCAGCTAATACTTGGAAGAATTAAAGTCAACATCTACAGAGATACGTGAGCATCCTTCAAAGTAGCCAAATTATGGTATCAGCCTACATGCCCTGTGGCACATCGACACAAAAGTATGGTATATATAGACAATGGACTATTTATCAGCTACAAAGAAAAATGAAATTCTATCATTTTTAGGAAAATGGATGAAACTGAAGGACATTCTGCTAAATAAAATAAGCCAGACACAAAAAGACAATTATTGCCTGCTTTGTCTCTTAGGTGGCAATTTTTTAAAAAATCTGAAAATAAAGGATAAATTGTTAGGAACTGGGAAGGAGACCAGCGAGGAAGAAGAAAGGAGAAGACACGAGAGGATGGAAGGTAGACATGATCAGTGTACAATGTATGCATGTGTGGAAATGTCACGGTGAAATCTATTTATTTGTACCGTTAACCATGTTAACAAAGCAAGAGTATTAAAAACTTTTGCCTCCATTTGCTTGATCATTTGATCCAATCTGGCAGGAGACTTAGTTTTTCAAAATCGTTTCTGTTGTTAAGGCTGAATAATGTCTGCTGTTCTTTGAACTCATTTACTGTTCCCTGTGTTCCTTCTGCCCATGTAGTTTTTTCCTGAGAATCTATTCATCATAGTTGTAATTTTTAGTTCTATAATTTCCAAAATTTCCTTATTTTATTGTTTTTAATCTCTGCTGAGATTTCCAGTTTTCTGCTGATACTTTTATTCACCGAAAACATGTTGCGTTTCATTTTCTTGGCTACCGTTATAACAGCTGCTTCAATGTCTTTCCTGTCAGCTCTAGCATCTGCTCCTTCTCCAGTGTGGACACAGCTCACTTGCTTTTCGTTTCCGGATAGGTCCCAATTTCTTGAATCTCTGTATGTTGAATAATTTTGGATCTAATGGAGTCATTACAAATGTTAATAGAACCCGGATACTGTTATTTTTGTTTCATAGTGTCTTCTTTTTTGTTAACATGCAACTTTTTGTGGCTGATACTGAAGTTTCAAGTATGGATCTCTGCTGCATTGAGTCTCCCCCATATGTGTATATTTCTGGATTAGTTAGAGGTGTGTGAACAGAGCCTGCGGGTCCCCTCTCTGCCTCTTTCCCTCCAACATTTCCTCTGCCTCCAGCATTCACAGCTTACTTGGCTTCATTCTGGTTTTTCCCACCAGGAAAATGGCTCCAGCATATGGCCCGTGAGGTTGTCTCTGAGCTGCATGGACTACTCTCAGCTCCGCACTGAAACCCATGGAGTCAAACATTTACCTCGGTCTGTGCTTCTCCTCCTTTGGACAAACACACTCTGTGTAAGTTTGTCTGCTTCTCTGGTTCTTTCCAATATTTGTCCTTTAGTGTCTATTATTTTTGGCAGAAGGAATTGTCCTGTAGGGTTTTAGTCTTATTACCAAGTGAAAATCTGTATTTACTTGTTTATATATTTATTCATTTATTCTTGAGATCTCACTATGTAGTTCAGTTTGGCCTTGAACTCACTACGTAGCCCAGCTGGCCTCAAACTAGCAGTCATCTGTCTGTCTCAGCCTCCCAAGTGCCTAAGTTTATTTTAAAATAATTTTTTACCCATGTACAAAGCTTATATGAGGAGTATTTTAAAAATAACTTTTGTAATTTAAATGCAAAGGAAGTGGTGGAGAGAAAAGACAGCCTCATCCTGAAAGGAAAAGCAAAAATACCACCAAATCAATCAGTAAATGCTTAAGCAGTAAATTGAAAGCAAATAATAATAATACAAATACTGAGTACTTAAATTTAATGGTACGATGATTTAGGAACAGTATCTCTACTTTTACAGCTAAAGAAATTGACAATGAACGGTAAGTAAACTGACGCAGGTTATGATGAGGGAGCACACACATTTAAGGGGGAACCAAGGCCACAAAGGCCTCGTTCTTTCTCCTCAACACTTCACTTTGAAAGTGAGTTCCAGAATAACCAGCCGCCACTGAATTCCCCCACTGGGTTCAGTGAATAGAGCAAATGGGGGAATTCAGTGGCGGCTGGTAAATAGACCTGATGTCAGGCTCACAGAGTGCCCCCAACTGCTGCACAGAAAACGATCCAGAACCAACTCGAGTCACCTAAAAAGGAGGTGCAGAAGTCTCAGAAATGGGCCTGGAGTGGAGATGTGTAGGCTCACAATCTGCATCTTGTGGGCTCAGGGTCACAGCAGGAACCACTGCCAGGCTCAGACTGAGCAGAGGAGCCCAGCCACGTCCCAGGGACAGCGGAGGATGCACAGAAAAGGTGGCCTCCGGCTCACAGAGCCCTTCTGCAGCTATCATGCACTCCTCCTAGGCTCCAGGGTCATCAGAATGGAAGAAATGAAGAACATTTACAGGGTCAGACAGTTCCGAAAGGAGTTTGAGCTTTGATTTCACTGAATCTTCTCATCTTTTAAAAATTAACAGTGACAAAAGAGAGAGAAACTTTAACCATTTTCTCCTTGCCCATTCTTAGTTGATACAGAAATTTGAGGCAAAATAAGGTCAATTACATAAAAAATTTACTTTTTGATTTTTCTGCAATATAGATCTGAGCATGTTTTTAAGGTGAAAGGCAGAAAGTCGTTCAGAAGCAAACCTATAAGGGGTGCTGGGTAGAACAGGAGTGTTTCATAATCTTGCCTTCATTTTAGCTGACTGAAATATTTAGAGGAAAAATGTGATTTTTCTGTGGAACTTCTGTGGAATTTTCAAGATAAGAGAGAAAACAGAGCAAGGATAGAAGTTGAAAAGAGATGGGGAAGGGAATGTGTGCTTGGTTCTACTTAAACGAGTGCAATATCATCTCCCAAATAGCACAGCATAATTGTCATTGGAACTAGAAGAGTTGGATCTAAAGTTAACAATGGAAAATATCAAGAAAGAAAACCAGAACATTTCTGAAAAGTCAGGCTAATTAAGGATTATGTATTACAGCATTTTACAAATATCTGTCAGGGCTCTGTAACTTAACAAAAAAATGCTGCATGATATTTTCATCAGCTTTGGTAACAATGACAAAACACCTGTGATCATCACTTTAAAAAGAGGAAGGACTTATTTTAACTCACAGTTTTGGAGATTTCAGGGCATAATCAGTGGGCCTGTGGCAGGGCAGCACATCACAGTGGAAAATAGGCAGCACGGGAGACTTGCTTACCTCATGGCAGCCAGGAAACAGTAAAGAGAGGGACTGTCATCTCAGCATCCTCTTCAACGGCACATCCTCAGTGACCTGACCTCTTCCCACTAGGCCCTGCCTGCTAAACAGTGAAACATCACCCCCGCGCACAATGGGAGGGGACCAAACTTCAACATCCAGGCCTTTGGAGTCACTCAAGCTCCGAACTACAGCAACCAGTGCATGGTGGATTAATCCAGAGATCCATGTGGAAAGTCCTTAATTGGACTTAACTCTTACCATAATACTCAGCATATGACAAAATGGCATTTCAGATTACGAAGGAGATTAATTATTTTGTCTTTGAGCATTTGGAAAAAGAAACATGAAGCTACCACATCACACAATTTATGCCAGAATAAACCACTAAAAGTTTTAAATGTCAAAAATAAAATCAATAAGGCTGGGAATTTAACTCAGTGGCATAAACGCCTGTCTGGCAAGTGTGAGGTTGTGAGTTTGATCCCCAGTACAGAAACATAAAAAATAAATAAAAGCATTATAATTCTATAATAAATTTTTTGCAAAATAATCTTTGAAGAGAATTTTTCTCAAGATTATGATAAACTCAGGAGCCTAAACTTTTTGATGAATTTGATAACATAATATTATTCCTCAAAGAGAAAAATGCCACAGAAAGGCAAGACAATAATGAGCTAATAAGTAAAAACAAATACATGAAACTTTGTTTCACAAACAAGGAGCTAATTTTTTTTATAAAAAGAATGACCAACCCAGAAGAGAAATGAGCAAAAGAAAAGATAGGGTACCAAAAAAGTAAATAGGAATGCTCTTAAACACATGAAAATAGGTTCAAAGCTACTTCTAATAATCTAAAAGCAATTTAAATATACTGCAACACAAATGTGGGCTTTCACATCTCAGGAGGACAGGACAGCAGCTCCCTAGCTGGGCTGGGGAGGAGCCAGGAAATTAATAGTGGCTCTCAAGACCTGGAGGAGTCTTAAAACCAAAGGTTCTCAAGCATTAGCATCACCTAGGGCTGTCAAAATTTTCCAGTGCCATTCCAGCACTCTGGAAGGCTGATGCAGGCAGACTGCAAATTCAAGCCCAGCTGGGGCAGCTTAGCAATACAAACCTTGTCTCAAAATTTTAAAAAAAGTAGGCCAACATAACTTGGCATGATATCACAGGTCTCTAATTCCTGTACCCATGAGGCGGGGGGCAGGAGGACTGAGAATTCTAGGCCTGCCTGGACAACTTAGCAAAAGCTCGTCTCCAAATAAATAAAAAAGGGATGTGGCCCAATTTAAGATAGAAACATCCACCCCTTGGGTGCCAAATATTAATGCCTGATCCTTGTCACAGTCCAAAGCTTATAAATTATAATCCTAGGGAAAAGTTACTGAAATTCTCAGGAGTAAATTCCAATCTACCACTTCCAATGCGATTCTCAGTAAGAAGAAAGAGACAGAGACATATCGACAGTGGTGGGAAGCCCAGGGGCCCAAAGTCCAGTGGAACAAAGGCCAAAGGTCAGAACAGAGGCTATGACCCAGGCTCAAACCTCAGTTTCATTAATTCATGAAGAGGGGAGTGGCTCAGAATAGAGTGAGTGTGAGAGTGCAGGGAACTAAGTGAGTTTTGCAAGCGGGGCTATGTACAGAAAACCATGGCACCTCTGCAGTACGCAGAGAGTACCCGATTCCAGAAACAGGTAACCTCAAAGTTTGGAAAAATCTGCCAAACACAGTTTGAGCAAGTGTCTTGTGTTTTGGGTGGGCCGCTTCAGCTCTGATGCTGGTCTTACCTGCCATGGGACATTGCTGCTTCTTTTTCAAAGCTGCATCCCAGAAAACAGTGACAGTTTGGCTCTCTCTGGTCTAGCTCATACTTAATAGGAAGAAGCCACAGGTGTGGACCTGGCTTTGTTGGAAGGCTACACATTCACACCTCAGCTAGAGCACTTTGCATTGCTTAAAGCATTGCATTGCTTAAAGACCTGGCTTTGTTTGGAAGGCTACACATTCATACCTCAGCTAGAGCAGTTTGCATTACTTAAAGCCAGTTGAGTGGGGAGAGCATCAGTCTAGCAGCCCTGTGCAGGCCAATAAACGGGAGCAGGGCAAAAGCCATGGAGGCAAACTGTCTTCTTTCAGGGGAAGTTGTCTTGATGGTCCTCCACACAAAAGTACTTGGTTCAGTCCACAGTACAAAAGAAATAACTCCAGCACAAAATTGTCAAGCTCAATCTTCAGAATGAGACCCAGGGACCAATATTTTTAAACCACTATGGGTAACTGCAATGTGGATTCAGGTTGGGAATCATCATGAAGTGCAATTGAAGCATTTTCCCTGAAGATATGCTCATACAGGCATAAACTGATGCAAAGACCAGTCATTGAAACACGGCTTGCAGTAGCAAAGGCAGGTGCTACAGCAAAGATCCACAATGAGGCCTGACCGTATGCACGCCCAGCATCTCCGTATAATGGAATATGATGCAGCCAGCACTTCCATGCACACTAACCTAGGCCTTCGCCATGGTATACAGTGCTTATAAGTGGAATAAAAAAGCAAGGTGAAAATGTAGAGAGTGTGGCTTATGTACTGTCTTTTGTGTACATGAACATTGTTATGAATTATATCTAGATGGACCCCAAACCTCATAAGGTCATGGGTGGGACTTCTCAGAGGTGGCTGGATCCAGGGTGTGTGATGCTGGGATTAAGGTGCCCCACTGAGTTCAGGTGGCCCGTGGATGGAACAGAAGGGGCACAAAGTAGGTGCTTCGGCTGTCTTCTGCTGCCTGCTTTGCCATGGGGTGTTTCTTCTCTGTGATGCCCTCTGCTGTGCCATCCTGCCTTGGAGTCAGCCGCGTATGGACACAACTTCTACAAACTGTGAGCTGAAATAAACCCATTCTCCTTTAACTTTGGGGGTTGAGTATTCTATTTCAACAACCAGAAAAATAACTAGGACAAACATGTGTGCTTGGATAAGCACACAGGCCTCTGGGCCATCTAAAAGCAACTGCCCCAGGGAGAGCACCTAGTGGTCAGAAAACTCTGAGGGAAAGAAGACTCAGACTACCTTTCATTCTTTTTGAAATTTGAATAATGGCACATATGCTAATTATTTTTAAAATTAATATGGACCCAGGCTTGATATGGATTGTCTGTCTTGCCCAGTTTTAAAATGTCAAACTCATTATCAATATTTGAATATCAGTGGTTACATATACAAATCCTGCAGTTTTGTTCCTTTCTAAAGTCAGAAAAGTAGCAGCACTGGGCTGTGTTTCATGGACGTCAATTTGCTGAATGTGAGTGGGTCACTACCATCGTCCAGGGCTTGTGCACACGAGAACCTTCTAAATTAGGAGTTAGGAATGTGATTGTGGTGAGGGCAGGAATTTATTGTATTCACTTTTTAAATCTCCTCCTATGGTGTCTAGCACATAGGAAATGCTCAACAACCTTTATATCAAAACACAACCCAAATCTCCATATGAAATTTAGACTCTATTGTCATAAGAGTGAAAAGAGGCACCACAGTAAATACAGTCTCGTTTCTCCTGAAATGACTGCTGATTCCGGCCGTGCACTGCTCTGAGGGAAGGTCCAATTATTCTTCTTCATGTCAATGTGGGGTCCACATAAACACAAAAATATGAAGGTACTGTACGTAAAAATTGGAAAGTAATGTTTCCAAATAAAGGTTTCTGGATAAAATGGGCTTCTCTTTCAGAAAAGCTTTACGTGCTGACACGTTATCCATAGAAACTGATTTGTAATCCAGCCAGCATGTGCCTATGAGCTAATACATTCATTTTTCTCTCACACGCAGAAAAATTGCCTGTCATCTAGCATGCAATTCGGAGAATGGAAATTGGCATAGGAACTAATTACAGCTCACAAAGAAAAAAATCTGCAATTTTGATGAATATGTGTTTTCCTAGCATTTCTGTTATTTCCGTTGGTAATTGCAGAAAACAATTTGTAGAAGGAAAAATTTGTATAGCCCTCAATGCATTTCTATTCTAAGTCACGAGAAGGCAGTGTTCCTGGCAAACATTTTGGGATCCATCTGGAGAGAAAAAATGATGACAAGCTTATCCTAGGATAAGCTTTGCTGTTTTGAGGGTCTCTCTTCTCTTAAACTGATTGATTAAAAAATATATATGGTGGGCATTATGAGACTTGGAAAACTGTAGTGTACTTTCTAGTTTTGAAAGAACAAAACTTTATGTAGTTCTTAAATACCTATTTGGAGGAGAAAAATGTATGGGAAATCTAGGAAATCCTGTACTCTAGGTTTGTTGGATATAGGTGAAAAAAATAATTAAAAAATGGGGTGCCAAGCCAGCTGCTTCCTTTTCATGGGTATTAGTGATATTGTCTGATAGATCATATATTGCAATTTTTTAAATAAATCAATCTTGGGGTAGCATGTAGTTCCAGAGCCTACTGTTACTCCAGCTGTTAGTGTAGGAGCTTGACGGGGCTTGAAAATGGAAGAATTAATACAGAAAAGAAAGATCTGTTTTAAAATAGCATGAAAATATCAGCATTTTAGTGAGTTATGACCATGAATTTCCAAGTAAGATTCACTGTTTATTCTATAATGACTTAAAAATCCTGCTAGCTACTGGCATGCGTTTCAAATTTAAAACACATGTTTTTCCATTCATTGAATGCAATAAACAATCCTTGGGGAGTCTCAGGAGAGCCCTAAAACCTTGGCTATGAATACATTTGTTATCAAAAAAAGTATATATTTTGAAAGATAAAAAATAGGACAAAAATCAAATTTTTATCCAAAATAGATTTGCATTTATCTTAAAGCTGGTTCTTCAGGCAGAAAAAAATCACTTAGAGGTAAAAAAAGAGTGCTAAGAAACATATCATCTGGTAGTTGGCTACAGAGAGTTTAGAGCTCCTTTTGGCTGATTTAAATGGAGATGCTGGCCCACGGATAGACGCAGCATTACTGGTACCTTTCAGTCTGTCCAAGCTGGGTAAGGGTGTTAGAGATGGTGATGCTTCTCCAGATGACGAGTCATGAATTGTAAAGGAAGAGGAAGAGCTAAAGGTATGCATGTACATATGTGAAGGAGGATATTTCTTAAGTAAAATAATTTGATTTCATTAGAAATAGAATCCGAATCAGGAGGTGAATGTGGCTGGGTCCCTGAAAAGGAAAGAGGAGGCCCCAAAGCGAAGTGAGGCACTGTCTGGGGTCTGCCCACTGGTGAAGGGACTTGGTGCAATGGGTGCTTTGTGAACCTGGACCTGCTGTTGTTTTTCCAGAATGTTTTGGAAGAACTGACCGGGAAACTTGCTAATGTCACAAGGCTTCATGTAGATTTGTATAATACGTGCTCACTTGGACAGCACATACACTAAAATATTGGTGGAATAAATGAGTGAGCAAATAAATGGGCAAATAGATCCTTTTCCCTGAAAAATCCCTTTCCTGGAAAGCCGGGTGGTGGCTGAAAGATCAGGATCCAGGACACAGCAACAATTCAGCTCTGCCCTTAGCTGCATCACAATGGCAGGATCTGAGAAACACTGGTTCATCTCTGTGCTCTTCTGTCAAACGGAGAGCTTCCTTCTTTTGAAAACTGGGGGGACACTGGCATCCACCGACAGGACTGGTAAGGGTTACATGAGCTATTTAGGCAACATGTCTTCAATACTTGCCATAATCCTCACACTCCCTGCTGAAAGCCAGAAGAACCCAGGCTCTGCTCTAGTCTTAGGACTACAACATGGACCAGACCCAGTCCTGCTCTCAGAGTTTCACTTCCAGCTGGTGTGTAGAGGAGCTCAAAGCTCTGTGCTAATAACATCAACCTGCTCTTTTCTGAAGAGAATGAACTCCAATCCAAGCCTCCATTTATCAAGATATCTAGGTATTAGACCTCAGCCTCATAATCCTTTTCTGTTGGGACCCACTAAAATCCACAGGGTAGTGTGATACCTGAGGAAGAAGAAACACATCTCAGAGCACTGAGGTGCCCATGGTCAGAAATGTGTGATCTACTAGAAGATTGCCGTATTCTGAAGGCCATGACCACCAATGATGATTACAGACAAACATCCAGGACCTTAGGCCACAGGTTGCCATCCATTACCTTTCTTCTCTGGAGATGAATCATTAGAACTGAGAAAGCTAGGGACCAGGCTATGCACCAAAACTAAAGGGCATTTGGGGCTTGGGCTTGAATAGCACATTCCAGCTCATTGATAAAATTATGGGGCTCCCAGGAAGTGCAGAGATGCTAACAATAGACACTTGACTTTTGTTTTTATGTGAGGCATAATAAGTTTGGGATCCCCTGCTAAGCTATCCTGACTTACAGCGGCCTGGGAATGCAAAGTACAGGGATTCAGACCAAAAGTGAGCCTGAGGAGCAAGAAGACACTGGAGACTGGAAGGAAGGGAGAGCAAGATCTTGGAGACAGATCGTGGAAAGGCCCCAAGTAGGGCAGTAATGGGCTCTGTCTTCTGAATGTGCCTCCAGTCACCCTTTGCTCCTCATTTCCTCTGACTGAATGCCAGATGCAGATGGGACCCAGCAAATCAGAGCAAGGATGGCCTCCACCCCACTGTGTCCTCTCCCTAGGGGTTGATCCTTGTAATATGACTCTGGCTGCAGACTGTACAACTGTCTTCATGCATCTTACTTCTCTGCTCCCCCAGGCTTTTACAATACTGTCAAAGATTAGCTCTTAATTGGAAGGGGAGCTACAGAGACACAGAAGGGTCAAAACAACTTTTGAAGAGGTCCCTCCAAGAACTAATGTCTAATCTATTTGAGGCTCCAGAAAAATCACAGAACATGATTAATAGTTTAATAGTTTAAAGTATTAGCTGCAAGGTGATGCAAAGAGAAACAATATAAGACTAATATGTGTCAATGAAAAAGCATGGTCAACACAAATGACATAAGAAGATGACAGAAATAACAGCAGAAAATTTTCCAAACATGAAAAAGAATCTCATATACAGATAAATGAAAGAATCTGATACACAGATAAGTGAGGCATATAGAGCCTCAATTAGCTGTAACTAAAATAAATCTTCACCCAGACATATAATAATTAGGATATCAGAAATCCAGCACAAGAACAGAATACTAAAAGCTGTCAGAGAAAAGAAACAGATCACCTGTGAAGGAAAGCTTATCAGAATCACGATAGACTTCTCAACACAAACCTTCAAGTCAAAAAGAGCTTGGAGTAAAGTATTTGAAGTCTTGAAAGTAAACAATTTTCAGCCCAGGTTGATGAACCCTGCGAAACTATCTTTGAAAATTGATGGAGAAATGAGATACTTCCACGGCAAAGAACAACTGAAGACATTTATGACCACCAAACCAACACTACAAAGAGCACTGAAAGACACTCTAGAAAGAGACAAAGATAACTGCAATCCCAAGAACAACAAAAGGAAACCACTAAGCAGGGCAAACAATAAAACAGAAAAAGTAGAATACCAACAACAGAAAGATAACATGACAGGGATAAGTCAGTATGTATCAGTTATATCCGTCAATGTAAATGGTCTCAACTCACCAATAGAAGGAAACAGACTGTCAGAAAGTTAGGACTGGAGGTTCCATTTGACCCAGCCATCCTGCTTCTGGGCATTTTCCTAGAAAAACTGAAAGCATCATACCCACAGTGATACATGTGCACCCATGTTTTAGCAGCACAATTTGTAATCGTCAGATCTTGGAAACAACCGAAGTGTCCATCAACTGAGGAATGGATAAAAAAAGATGTAGTATTTCTATATAATGGAGTACTACTTGGCTATAAAGAAAGTGGACATGACTTGCAACCATACTCATAAGTGAAATAAATCAAACTCACATGTGCAAATACTGTACTATCTCCTTAATGTAAGAAACTTAAAGAGCAAATACAATCCAAAATCTAGAATAAATAATGTGTAAGAATAAGAAATTGCTCAAAGAGAAAGAGTAACTGAGACAGGGGAAAGGAAGAAAAAGAAAGGGAAAAGGAAAAAGACATAAATTTGTATATATGTGTGTGTGTGTGTGTGTGTAAGCTAGCTAAAATGACTGCTAATTTTATTAGTTCTTGGAAAAGAACAGTTAATATTCATATGATTAGATCAATTTCACATGTCTATATCTGGTAATCTAAGCAACCCTTTTGAAGGTAATAATATGCAATACTACAATCATAGTCAAATTCCTAACATTATGTTTTGAAAACCTGTACTGTTATTGTTTTGAATTTGTTGTTGCTGTTGTTTGTCTCTTTTGCTTTTTTGTTCTTCTTTTCTATGTCTTTTTTGCTCTTAAATAAATTTTAAAAAAGAAAAAATACTTTATTCACTTAGCATGTATCCTATCATTTAGTTTTAATTTTTAAAATCTTGTCTTGATAAAGACCATTAGGTATTGTTTCATTTGGCAGAAAAGCCTTTTCTATTACCATTTTTCCAAAGAAAACTTGATCCTAAGAGCAGCTCACTTACCTGTTGGTGTTCATTAAATGACAGAACCAGTGCCTGGGCCAAGGGGTCAGCCTGCACGGTTCTCAAACCATTCGTATGGCAGCTTCTATGAACCAAGGCCCATTGTTTCAATACAGGAAGAGCATCGAGTTGAGATTGGATCTCAGTTTCTATATTTTTATTCTTTCTGAGCCAGGTCTCCTTAAATGCCGCCTGCAAATGTCACATTGTCACCAATTCAAGACTGAGTCCTTTCTTGCATGTCCAGCCTGGAGAACCTCTAGAGGAGGGCCTCCTGGTTGTATTTTGGGTAGTAACCATTTACCTGAATCGGTGTCCTCTCTGTGGACTCACCAGCTGCCTTTGCTCTGACTTCACAATGGTCCTCCCCCACTGAAGATCACTGGTCTTTATACCTACTACCTGACACTACTAGCGTCACTTATTAAGTGCATATTATGTACCTACTGTGTGCAGGCACAAGTTATTTGTAATGATTAGGAACAAGCAATTCATAGCCTTGCTTTTGAGAGAAGTAGATTCTCAGTTACAACTGACAGTGGGCGGGAAATGACAAATGCAGCAATGGTCATAAACTGAGAACCTTTGTGTACTAAGAGAATAGATATAGGTCATGGCAGAATTCAGTCAAAAAACCTCCTGACAAAGTTTTAAATAGAGCTGTTCTTTCAGAGAAGATTGAAGTTGGCACAGCCGTCCGTATATGTTTTCCCAGCGTCTAGCCCTCCTCATTGTCCTGTGAGAGGTCCTGGCTTGTCCCTCCTCACATGGTAGCAAAAAATCACAGACCACTCCCATGTAAGAATATGGCAAAAAATCAATATCTGTAACAAACACACTTTCTGTTTGTAGTATATTTTCATCTAGTCCCAACAACTATTTATGTACACTCTCAGATAAGAATATGGCAAACCAACAGCATCTGTAATAAACACACCTTCTGTTCATAGTATATTATTTATCTAAGCCCCAAAACTATTTATTTTTTCACACATTTCCAAGAACATATATCTTTTCTTATATACTACCTGCTAGAGCTGAAGTATATAACTATGTTACTCTGACAGAAAATGGGCAAGAAAACCACTCATAAAAGGAATCATAGAAGAATATACTTACAAATATATTATCACTTGACTGCTAATTCAGTTTTAAAACTATAGCTTGCTCACTTGAACTATTTTTCAGCAGGACTCCATTTCTTTTGAGAACCCCGAGTTCCTCCTCACCCCACTGAGCTCTCCACGGGCTGGACTGATGGGAACAAGTTTAAATTTCCAGAGTGCTACTTCCCGTAGTGGCTGGGGGACATGTGTAGATCTGTGCTGCTCATGTAAAGGCACAGTGAGGAGGGCGGCCTCTGTGCCCGCCTGCTCCTCATGGAAGAGGAGGTCCCTGCCCGGGCAGGTATGGGAAGACGGAGCCCGCAGGAGCAGAACCAGTGTGACCACATAAAACTGCAATTTTGGCTTGTGGCCAAAGATGAGAAAGAGCTAAATTTTACTGCATATTTTATCATTCTCTTTCTGTTCCACTGAAAATGAGGAGACAAGAGGCTTCTTTTGTCATAAGAAATCAATTTCTTAGCTGCCATTTCTGCTTAGCACACGTTTTCTGCAACATCTTTTAAAATGCTATATGTTAGTGTAATTACAAAATAAATCCTAGCCCATGTTTAACTCTTTAAAAATCACCATTATCATTTAAAGCGTATTTAAAACGGCATATGCATGGACATATTAATCAGTTACTATTTTCAGGTTGTGAATGAAAAGAACTATTCATGTTAATAGTGTGTATGGCTGAGCATAAAAGTCTAAAATTAGTCTCAATTACCAAATGTATCTCTTCTGCTACAAAAAAATATGATTGAAAGATTGAATCATTCTAACAGTATGCTTCATTTGGATTACCTTTATGAAACAGAAATCTTACTCTTTGAATCAAATTATATATATATATATATAACCAATCACAACACTCAGACTGTGATTGAACAGCCAGCGTGCTTAACCACATTGTCTGGCTGTGCCTCTGAATTAATTTGAAAGGTCCCAAATATATCCTTATAAAATCATTCATTATTCACTTGTATTAAATTTCTTGCAATCAGTTCCTTAGCTGAACATTGGCACCTGTGGGTTGAGGGTATATTCCCTGGTACAGGAGGTCCTGGGTTTGATGTCTAGTATCAAAAAAAAAAAAAAAAAAAAAAAAGAGAGAAAACATACATCACGTATTCAAGCCACAAAAGCACCAAGTCTGCTACATCACGCATGGTAAATGCAGCGTAACACATCAGAATCAGGCAAGGAGAGCAACTGCTCCCCTTTCAGTGACCTGAGTCCTTAAAGAGTGTTGTAGAGACAAAGGAGGAAAGGAATGGTAAATCAGCCAGTCTCCTACAGCAAATCTCCATTAAATATTATGTAAGTAACTGTCTCCAATTTTTTCTGATAATTTTCTCTCTTCTGATTTAGGACCATCTCTTTACGTATGGAAAAGATGCTCAGATCAACATATAGTTTCCAAAGATAAAGAATCTATTACTGTGAACTCTCAATTACAGCAAATGATTTTAAGCCTAATTGAAAAGCTCTGTGAATGTCTACATATTTTCCCTACCTGTCATAATATTAAACACCAATTTCTTGTCATCTAAAGGACTCTGAGAATGAATCATAACCTGATATCAGTTTATTCTACTTCTGCTAGAATTTAGCATGAGGCACAAAAATAAGAAAAAGCTTGTGAGGTGAAAAGAGAGAACTTCAACTGTAGTACATTACTACATAATTCTTCCTTTATCAAAATGAAATATTAATGAGCACAGAGTCCCAAATACATAATTCCAAATCACTAATTGAAACTTTTTATTGTACGGTATTAATTTCCAGGCAAAGGAGAAAACCAAATTAAAAGTCAGGGAGGGATGGGAAAGGAAGTAGATAAAAAAGTTATGATATATTATGTAAATTTACAAATTCCTCTCAATAAATATGAATCTTATGTACTACAAATATGTACTAACCAAAATTGAAAAACATTTCAGGAAGAAAGCTGTCATCAGTGGCAGATGTATGTCCTGGATTAGCAGTAGTAAAAATATACATGAGACAGGTTCACTGTGATAGCAGAAACCTCAGAGGGAGACTCCAAATGCCTTAATAATATCAGGAGCCAGTATCAGTTCACTTTCACAAGCCCGGTAAGACAGAACAATCATGCAAAGTAAGGAAACAAATTTATTATGTATGAATGAGCAACCAGGGAAAATAGAAGCCAGAATTCGTGGCAAGCTGTCCTCCAAAGCTCAAGAAAGTTTCCTGGGGTGGGAATCGTGTCTGTTTATAAGGTGTAACTAAAAACATGTTGAAAGCGGCTGCTGAGTGTCATCCAACAGAAAAGACAGAAGTCATTGGTTGTAAAACTGGCACATGTTGAACCTCAATAAAACTGTGTGATAAGTTTCTTCCAGTCTCATGCGGCTTATTTTTTATGAATTATGGTTGAGAGAAGATGTATTTCAAAGTGTGCTATGAATCATAAACCATTAACAAAATGCTAACCTGAAATTTTGTCAGTTCCACTGGAATTATGAAATTTTGATGCTTCTGATTCCAGGTTTTTAATTTTCATACAAGATGAAACTTGAGTCTTGATAGTTGTAAGCCTGAGACCAAGTTTCAGCACTCTGAATGGAAGTCACCCAGTTTTCCTCTTTGGAAGAGATGTCAATCAAACTCCAACATCAAGGAAGACGATGGGGTGCTAACTAGCAGCAAACCAGCCTCTCTGAGATTAGGAATCTAGACACAAAGGAAACAACCTGAGGGGAACAAGAAAAGCGTGGAGGTGGATCCCTAGGACCCAAGAAAGATCTGAAGGGACAATGGAGCCCACAGGGAAAGTGAAAAGAGAGACTCCAAGCAAAAGAGAAGGCAGCGAACTGCACTGTCTGCCTGATTCCTGGGTGGCAGCATGAGAGAGAAGGCTTGAATATGTGGATTCACAGTGACGGCAGGTGACTCCAGAGGCCTCTGTGGAGAAACACGCCAGAGGAAAGGACTGATGGACAGTATGAGCTTCAGTACCTGGTGAGTGAGTCCAGTCCGTCTACCCTAGATGGAGTGCACAGCCAGACTCCATTTCAGGAAGAGGCCAGCTCTCTTACTTTTTTCTCCTTGCAGGAACCAAATAGCCAACACCCCAAATTAGGGGTGGAAAGATTTACTTACTTAGCTCGCAGGATGTGGAGGTTTCAGTTCATACTCAGCTGGCTCCAAGGCAGGGTTGTGTGGCACAGAGCAACACTTCAAGGTTGTAGAAGACCGCCCAACCAGAAAGAGAAAAAGGAGGAAAACAAGCCTCTTTTCCTTCCCTACATGGTAAGTAGGGTATCCACCCACATCTTCTCTGTGCCCTCCTCTTGCACAGGCTTAGGATGTTTATGAAGTAAGGGTCCTGGCTCCCTGCTGGGTGGGTTAAACTTCTAAACTTCTCAAGTTGACACAATGTATCAGCCATAACAATCTACTCCTGGTCAACTTGGCAACCAAACACATTTCTTTATTTTTTTTTTTTTTTTTGAGTGATATTTTTTAAAATTTATTTTCTTTTATTTAAAGAGAAAGAAACAAAAAAATACATGGAGATAAAAAGGGGTAGAAATAATACAGAATTACAGAAAAATAAATGGTAAGAAATCGCCAGCTGATAAGCTACATATTGTCATTTTAAGTAATAGCTGTTCAGGTTACAAAATTAAAGTATGTAAAATGACATTCAAATAGTGACACTGCCAACAGTTCTGCTCAATGATCCAACAAAAACTCAGTAATATGGTTATCAGTCCTACATACTTGTTTTATACCTTAAAGAGGGTAAGATTAAACATATCAAAACAGAACAAAACAGTTTTTAAAAAAACAATTTAAAGAAATACAGATTTGAAAGCAAGTCCACTGGAGATCTTCACTGTTTATCTAATTGTCTCTAGTTTCTTCTAAATAGTTGTCCCCATCTTCACACACATTAAATACATACTGCATATTATAGAACTAATCAAATCATTACAGGATGATGAAGGCTTTTTAGGTCTTCAAGATCTGACATTGGGGACGACAATAATAACTACCATCGCATTTCTCATTCTCTTCGTAGTAGCTGTCCTTATCTTTACATTTGCTGAAATTGAACTTAAGAGACTAGGCTAATATCACTCTGATCAGTGAATAATAGTATTGCTAGATTTTATATCATAATGCTACAAAATTAGCATTGGCTTTCTTAGTGTCTTTTCTTCTTCAGAGTATCTGTTCATTATATATTGCATTATATAAACTGTACCCGTAAATAGTTTTTTTTAAAAAAAATTTTCTCATGTGTGAATTTCTACATGTATATCTATCATCTCTGTATTATAGGGGAAAATAAATTGTAACCAGACAGCAAAACAAATTCCTAGAAAAACATGCAGTGAAAAATACACATAAGACCACAATATTAGGTGATCTACCATAGTTACTATGCTTTCTCTTGTTATTTTTAATAGTCTTGTCCACATCATCGGGCTTAATATAGTTGAACATAGTATTACCTATCATAGTATTACCATAGTATTAGCTATTTTTATAATAACACAACTTTGAAAACATTGTAGGACTTGAGAGCTGTTAATAATTAACACCAGTATGGATATCTTTTACATCTTGTCATCTTCAGAGTAGTTGCCTCTACTTTTAGGGTTGATACATCAAGCATATCAAATTCAAATAAAATCAGCCAAGGCAAAACCGTGGTCTTATGAATCAGATTCAAATAAGATCAGTCATAGTAAGACAATATAAGTAGTACAGGATTTCAGCTTAAGTTAATAGGAAAGTAAGGATAGTTACCATGATATAACCTGCTATTTTTGGGTCAGATGTCTGTGCCCTCAAACCCAGTATGAGTGGACAGACCAGAACAAATTAAATTCAAACTAAACAGGACGATAAGACTACTGTGACTTTTAAATCCTGATACACTATTAACAATGACCTCTGCATTTTTTATAGTGTATCAAAGCTATTTATACTAAAGCCTATAGCTTACCGTCTCTGCCTCATGTCTGCTACTCCACTTTACTGCTATAATTTGTCTACCTTACTCCCTCTTTCCACTGTCTGCCCCCTCATTGAGGCCTCTCTGCCACTGTTGCTGGAATCCTGGTATCCCGTCCTCTCTTTCTCTGGAATGTCCTTCAGCACTCTCTGTAGGATTGGATTGGTGGCCACGAACTCCCACAGTTCCTCCTTGTCTTGGAAGCATCTTATTTCCCCATTAATTTTGAGAGAGAGTTTTGATGGGTATATGAGTCTTGGTTGCATACTATTTTCTTTCAGGACTTGGAATGTTTCTCCCCACTCGCTTCTTGATTTAAGAGTTTGTGTTGATAAGTCTGTTGTTATTTTGATAATTTTCCCATTGTAGGTAATCTGCTTTTTTTTTCTCTGGCTGCTTTTAATATTCTGTTCTTTTGGTGGATTTCTGCAATCTTGATTATTATATGTCTGGGTGTAGATCTGTTTTGGTTGTAGGTAGCTGGTGTTCTGTATGCCTCTTTTATCTGGATATCATTTCTTTTTGCTATACATGGGAAATTTTGCTTTAATATATCTGTGAATATTCTTTGTATTTCATTTTTGGTTGCTCCTGCTTCCTCATTCATATTCTTTATTCTTAAGTTATGTATCTTTTTGTCATCTTCTAGCCTTTGAATTGTTTCTTTCTGGTTCCTTGTTATTTTTAAGAAGTCTTTTCTTTCACAATCATATATGATAAATCTCTCTTCAAGTTTCAAAAGGCTGACTTTAGTTTCTGTCAAGGCATTTTGCCAGTGTTCAATGGGGTTTTTAGTTTCCTGGTAATCTCTTTGGATCTAAGTTTCATGTATTCTAAGTTATGTTTAAATTCTTCTTCAGAAGTTTCTCTTTCTTTTCTGATTTCCTCAGTTCTTCCATTTGTGTTCTCTTGGGCGGGGCTTGTCATTTCTTTAATTAATCTCTTTTATCTTGCCTCACTTGGTTCAGGAGTACCACTTTAAATTCATCTATGAGGTCATGGAGGTATTTTTTTTATTTCGGCTGATACTGTGTCCAGTATTGGATGGTTACTGTGCATGTTCTCTTCAGTGTTTACTTCTCCTGGGCTTATTTTCTCATGTTGGACAGCTGGAGATTTTTTTTTTATTACTGTCTTTTGTCATGTTTCTGGTTTCTTTCAGACTGGAGTGTTCTGGGGGTCTCTGCCCCTCTCCATATTACTTAGGGCTTTCAGAAGTGTGTTGACTTGAGTTTTTGATGTCCTCCCCAATTTGCTGTTATCTGGGGTAGGCAGGGATGCAGGGATGGTGCAGGCTAGACTCCAGCCTCTGTGCCAGTCAATCTGCAAATTAGGCTGTACTTTGTGGATGTCACAGAATCATGACTATTTTGTATCTGCTTATTGGGTCCCAACCAGAGGCTTAGTTCAGCCCCAGCAGATCCTGCCAGCTCTCTCTGTGCCAGAAGCAGCTGGCTAATGTTACTGTGGCACAGGGCTCTGCCCAAATCCCAGATGTCCTCTTCCAGACCTCTCTGTGCCAGGAGCAACTATCTAATGTCACCACCGCTGCGGGTCTGCCCAATTCCAAGATGTCCTCCACTAGTTCTCTCTATGTCATTGTCGCCGATATGGCGCTGGGCTCTGCCCACTTTCAAGATGTCCTCCATCAGACCTCTCTACGCCAGGGGCGACTGTCTGATGTCACTGAGCTGTGGGCTCTGCCCAACTCCAAGATGTCCTCCACCAAACTCTCCATGTTATTGATGTTGCCGTGGTGGCGGGCTCTGCCCAATTCCAAGATGTCTTCCAGCCAGCCACAGCAGCCACAGGACCCAGTCCCCAGTACTCACCAGGACTCAGTGCAGGTCTTCCTCTTGAGTCTACTGCACACTATGCCGCTTGCCTTCACTGCGTTTCTGACACAGCGTGGAACGGTCAGAAAACTGCACGATGCCGGCTTCGGAGCTCCAAAGCTTCTCACAATCTCCTCCAGTGCAGCCGGGCAGCCCTGGCTGCCTCGTGGGGTCCCGGGTCTCTAATACATCTCTTTAAATTGGTGTCCAGACATAAAGACATACTTATTCCTATGATTGTAGAGCATGAACATTATAACACAGGTTTAACAATCCTTAAGAACCATTTTTAAGTCTATCAACATTATATTTCATTAGAATCATAGTGTTTTGCCCTGGCACCCTAAAGACTCATGCACATTCTTATGTGCAAAAAGCATTTATTCCACCTGCCAGTTCTGCCAAAGACCTAACAGTTTCAGCACTGTTGAAAGGTCCAAGTCCCAAGTTTCCTCTGAGATCTAAGGCAAACTCTTACCTGCCATCCCCTGTACACATGAAAACAAAGTTAAACACTTCCAACATGCAATGGCACAAGATAAACATTATCATATAAAAAGGTACAGATGGGGACGTGCAAACAATTGGGACCAAAGTAAGTCCAAATCCCAGCAGGGCAAACACTGAGTCCTATAGTTCCATGTGCAGCATCTAAAGCATCTGTGGCAAACTGTGAGCTCCAAGGGTATTGTGTGGTTCTGGTGGTTACAGTTCCCACCACTCCTCTCTTGGTCCTGCTTTGATCCTCCTTGCAATTTTTCTTAGATGATCCATGTTCCTGGCATTTCCAAACTTCTGGGATCTCCACTGTATCTTGGTTTCACATCCACAGCTTCACACAGTGCCCTTTCAGGGCTACACTGCCTGGCTCCGCAAGCCTTCTGAAATTGAGGTGGAAGTCTTTTAAACTCTTAACTCTTGCATTTTGCATGCAGCTAAATCAGCACCATGTGGATGATGCAAAGGTCTGCTGCCAACTGGAGCAGTAACCAGGCTTCCCTCTCTCTTGGTTGTAGGGGTTAAGTGCCTGCATTTCTGGGCATTGGGAACCCAATTGTGAGGAACAAATTTTCTATGTCACTGCCATTCTGAAACATGATGCGGCTGATGCCATGCCAGAATGTGGTACTCTACAGCTTTCTTTTCAACATAAAGTGTTTCATTTTTGCACTTTTGCAGCTGAAAGGGCAAAGATTTGCTGCTTCTTTTGGTGCCCTCAGGCCATCTTTTCTTTTCTCCTATTCCTTCTCAGCAATGGATATATCCTCAGCTCTACTACTATAGTGTACAGCTTCGCTAGAGCTTCCTTTCTGACCAAACTCACAACATTTAAATCATCCTGCTGGGCTTTCTGCTCTTGATTCTCAACATAGATCTGGCTAAAAGCCCCCAACAGGAGGCACTTCTTCGACATATGACTGCCTTGAAATTTTATCTGCCACATTAATTAGTCCACTGCCCTTAATTTTAGTCCCAGACAAAGTCTCTGGACATGAGTAAGATGCATACAAACTTTCTGCCACACCATAAAAAAATTGGCTGGAATTCAATAATTAATGCCAGTCCTTCTTCATAGCAAAAGTCTCACAAACCTGATGTTTTCTGTTTTTTTGTTCTGTGCTCTGATCAGAATCTCATACAGAACAGCATAATGTGTCCAGCTCTACTTTTTCAGATGACATCTTCAAACCTTTCTAAACTCTTACCACAACCCTTCTCAAAGATTCTTTCACTGCATGGTCAGGTATAGTCACAGCAACTACCCCACTTCTAGTACCAAATCTGTCTTAGTTACCTTTCTTTCATTGCTGGGATAAAATATCCAACACTCAAAATTAAGGAATGAAAGGTTTGTTTAGCTCATAGTTTGTGGAGGTTTCAGCTCACACTTAGCTGGCTCCAAGGCAGGGTGGCATGGAACCAGGGCAACACTTCAAGTTGATAGAAGATAGTATAAGCAGGAAGAGCAACAGGGAGAAAACAAGTCTCTTTTCCTCCCTTATACTGTGAGCTATCCACTCACCATCTCTATGCCCTTCTCTTGCACATGTTTACAAAGTGGGGACCCTGGTTCCCTGCTGAGTTAGCTACACCTCTAGTTGACACAGTGTATCACCTATAACACCACCAGAAGCTAGGACTTACAGTCCCTGTGTGTCAGCTTCTCAGCACTCCAGTGACCGAATGAGGCACAACTTTGGGAGCCTTTCAGCCCAGAGCCAGGGAGCTGTGGTCAGGTTGGCAAGAGATACCCAGAGAGTTGTACACTGAACAACTCAGGCACCAGTCCCTTAATTGGAAACCAGGATCAGCCTGAATTTCTGTGGAGCTGAAGGCACCAAAATAAGCACCCTGCCCTATTTTTAATGTGGGTTTGCTGGGGTTATCCAGTACTCCACAATAATCCTTTTGCAGATTTACTGGGATAATCCAGCATGGATATGGGCTCTGTCTGCCTGCTTTGTGTACCAATGGAAGCAAAAACATGCCCTGAATTGGATACTAACATGAAATTGTGACACCAGTTGATAAACACAGGCTTGAAATTACAAAGTAACCTCTTTTGTCTTCTCTTTTATTTTGTTTGATTTGTATCTTTTTTCTCATTTGTTTTTGTTTTTCATAAGTATGAACATTGTTTTTTTTGGGGGGGGGAGGATTGTTTTGTTTAGCTCTTGCTTTTATTTTTTTCTTCTTTCTTTTTCACCTGTTTCCAGCGGTTTTCCAAAGCTTGGGTAATCTTCTTTTGTCCTTCAGTCTTGCTTCTAATCACTTTCTCTTCTTTGTTTCTCGATGCTTTCTCTTATCCTCTGAGGGTAAAATCACTCTATTTAGGGGATATTTACTGTATATCATTGGCTAATTTGTCTTAGATTTTGTGATATAACTATAAATTTTCTACCTATGGTTAAAGGAGGCAAATTAATAGTTACCACAGTTTGCCATTTTCTAAACTGTTTGACACTATTGTTATAACTGATTGTGCTACTTTAAGGTGACGTAGTTGTGGTTAGTTGTTTTTCTTTGTATGACAACACTGAAATTGTCATCAACAACACCATAATTTAGAACCAAAGAACGGTGTACCAGACCAAATAGGAGGCAATTTCTCATCTCTAATAAATAGAAGAGACAGGATTTTGGGACAGACTCAACAGCCAAAAGCAAGCTACATCTAGAAGAATTCTCTGAAAATGAATCACTTCATACTATTTCAATCCTAGTATTAAAGCTTTGTACCACAAACAATTTACAAGCACAATACAGAAAACAAATTTTAAAAAACAGAACATGAGAAGACATGGAAGCAAGATGCAACCTCAGATTTGTAGCTCACTCTAGGCAAAGCCAGAAAGCATTGAGGTAGAAGCGATACCAAGTGGCCTAGCTGAACTTTCTGAAACAGTAGCAGTGGAAGTAATAAAGAGATTAATGAGCCTCTACATGGAAAAAACAAAAGTACTTTAACAGATAACTAAAGAGACAATGACCATAATGAAATATACACCTCATAAATCTAGAAAAGGTACAGATAATATAGAAGCTCTCAGGAAAGTGATGGAAGCAATGAACGTGCTACTTAGGAAAGAACTAGATTCATGAAACAGATTAAAACAAATATCCAGTACATTAAAAATTCTATTGAAAGCAACAGAATCACCCAATGTGAAGGCAGAATATCAGACCTAGAAGACATGTCATGGTTGGTGATGATCAAATAACCAGCTTCTTAATAACAGAAAGGGACTGTGAAAAACCAATCCAACAGCTGCTAGATAATCTAAAGAAGAATAATGTAGATTGATTGGAATCAATGAAAAAATCAGAAGATAGCACAAAAGACATTTTTTAAAAACTATGTAGAGAAGTAATAGCTGAAAAATTCCCAAGCAATAATAGTCCTAAGTATATTTATGCCAGATACCATCACAGTCAACTACATAAAACAAACATTAATGGATAAGAAAAATCAGATAAACACTAATAAAATTGGAATTAGGCACCTGGATACTTCACTGTCACAAATAGATCTAGACAGAACAATCTATAAAGAAATATCAGAGCTCAACCAAATCTTTGAACAAATGAATAAGCAGATATACAGAGAGTGTTCCACCCCACAACAACAGAATACACATTCTTATCAGCTGCTCATGGGACATTCTCCAAAATAGACCACATACTAGTTCATAGAGCATGCTTAAGTAAATTCAAAGGGATCAAAATTATCCCACACATATTATCAGATCAAAGTGCAAGAAAATTGAAACTCAAAGGCAAAAGAAATCACAAAAACTTCATAAATACATGGAAATTAAATAACACCTTACTAAACCAATGAGTCACAGACAAAATTAAAGAAGAAAGCAGGCAGCTTCTAGAATTAAATGATAATCAAAATACAACATACCAGAATTTATAGTATTCAATGAAAGCAGTACTATGAGGGAACTTTATAGTTATGAATTCTCATATCATAAAAACAGAGAACTCAAAGAAACAACTTAATGTTGAACCTCAAGCTTCTAGGAAAAAAGGGCAAGTCAGCCTAAAACTCATGTGAGGGAGGAAATGATAAATATCAAAGCAGAAATCAATGCAATGCAGACAAAAAATACAAAGAATAAATGAATTAAAGAGTTAATTCTTTAAAGATCAAATAAAACTTACAAACTCTTATCCAATCATCAAGAAAAGGAAAAGAAAGGCTCAGATCCATTCAATTAACAATAAAAACGGTAAAATCACAGCAGATCCTGCATAAATCCAGAAGATCTTCAATATCTGCTTTGAGAAGTATGTTCGGATAAGATGGAAAATGCAGAAGAAATGAACATATTCCTTGATTCATATGAATAACCAAAGCTGAATCAAGAAGATATGAATTCTACATAACCCAATATCAGTCAATGAAATTGAAAAAATAATTATAAAACTATCAATGAAAAAAGCCCAAGTCCTACTGATTCACTGATGAATTCTACCAGAAATTTAGAGAAGACTTAATGCCAGTACTTCTCAAATGCTGTAATAAAATTCAAGGAGAAGCAGTAATCCCTCTGTCCTTGGAAACAAGCATTACCCTGATCTCCAAACCACAGAAGGATCCAACCAAAAAAGAAAACTATAGATCAATCTCCCTAATGAACATAGATGCAGTTACACTCAGTAAGGTAGTAGCAAACAGACTGTAACAAATCATCAAAAAGTTTATACATCATGACCAAGTAGAATTGATTCCAGAGACACAGAGATGGTTTAACATGTACAAATCAATAAATGTATACACCATATTACACAGCCAAGGACAAAAATCATATAGTCCTATCAATCGACACAGAAAAAGCATTTGACAAAGTCTGATATTCATAATTAAAACCCTCCAGAAAATTGGAATAGATGGTCTTTATTTCAATCTGATAAAAGCCATCTATGACAAACCAACAGCTAACACCATACTAAAGGATAAACACTGAAAGCTTTCACTCCAAAATCAGGAACAAAACAATGATGTTCACTGTCACCTCTTCTTAATATATTTCAGAACAATTAGCCAGAACAATTAGATGAGAGAAAGAAATAAAAATGATAAGGATAAGAAAGGAACAATGCAGGCCTAATTGCTCTGGGTAATTTTGGGAGAAAAAGTTGGGTGGGAAAAGTCTTAGATTATGGTAGTTTTAAGAAAGTCAGTGAAGAGTTCTAGAAAAACCTGCCCATCAAAAACACCCACATCATCTGTGAATGTGCCTGCTCTGTTAGTGTGTGTTCTCTAGAGGAAAAGAACCAACAGAATGGACAATAATTATAAAAGATTCACTTACTAACTTATATGATCAGAGGCTAGGCAGTCACCCCACACTGGCCATGCCCATTCCAAATTGTCAGAGGACTCAGAAGCTGCTCAGTTCAAGGACAGGAAGCATAGGGTTAAGACAGACCAAGGATGAAGCCCCAGGTCAGAGGTGACGGCCTGTAGCTCCCTGGAGACTTGCTGGTGTGAATTCACATTGAAAGGTTGAGAAGAACCTGGAATCTTATGTCTGTGTGACATGGGAGGGAGTCAAGGACACCTGTGTGAGGGGAGCTGAGTTTGCAGGCATGAGTGGGCTTCCTCCTCCTCCTTCCTCCTTCATTCTATCTGGTTTGCAAGCCTACAGATGCAATGAACCCCTAGTTCATTGACTTGCCACTGATCACCTCCGGAGACACTGCCTCTGACACACCCAGAAGTGTGCTTACCTCACCTCCTAAGTTCGCTCAAGCCAATCAAATTGAAGTTAAGGTTAACCATCACACCTTAGCAGGATTCCTGCCATGCTCCATCTTCAGCTGGGGGCAGCCATGGCAGGCACGGCTTGGGCAGGAATGTAGGTGTATCCGTCAAACAGTCTGGCTGAAGGGCACGTCCTTCAGTCAGAGATCTGGGAAAAGTTTTTCAACTGCTAGTAGTGTGGGCCCAGTCAGGATGGAGAACTCACACAGTCAAATACGAGAAGTTTAATACAAAGATTCATGAAATTCAGGCAAATGAATGATAAGTCCTCTTGTGCCCCAGGACTCAGAGTGCCCAAGAAGGCCGTGTCCCTGAAGGGCTGTGGTTTTCGGACCTGATGTAGCTCAGCCCCTGACAGCAGAGATTATAGCTTGTTTGTCCTGGTTAGAGCTTGTGTATTGTCACCAGACAAGCAGAAAGAAGTTCTCTGGTTTGCGGATGGTCAGCAACCAGTGATGTGGGTGCTCGAGACAGTGGTATCTAAGAGGAAATGGTGCATGGGCCTGCAGAGGAATTCAGGGTGCTGCGTGACAGGAGGCCTGGGAGGTACGATATTGCTTTCTTCCTTTTTCTTTTTCTTCTTTGTTTGGGTTTTTTTTTTTTTTTTTTTTTTTTTTTTGGGTATTGGTTTCTTGAGAGGCCACAGGAAGGTCATCAGGCTTGACTGAGCTCAGGACACGAAGCCAGGGCACAGCTCAGCAACTTCTCATCCTCATTTCCCACTCCCACTGCCCTCAGGAAGCCCTACTCCTGTGGTGTCCCTCAGTGCACTGCTCCAAAGAGGGTGGACACAGTGACCACTGTGAAGAACAAATGCTGTCCATGTAGACACAGCAACTGTGAAGGTAACCTGAGAGCCAACAGGCCAGGTACTCATAACTGGGACACACAGTCACCTCAGAAATCACGAGGTCAGGACTTTTCTGTAGTTGTTCCTTTACAAAGAGGAGAAACTGAGGCTCAAGTAACTTGGGGCACTGTGACTTGAAAATCATGTATTTACCAAGTGGAGAAGGTGGAGATCCCAGTGTAACCCATGTTCCTTACTGCTACATTGCATTATTAGGGTTCATCTATAGTCCTTTTACAATTCCCTGTTTACCACAGGATACTTGTTCTAATGACAAGTCCAGGGATTTGTTAGCATAGCATGCAAGTAAGTTGATTTTCTTGTTGTGTTTTTTGGCAGGCCTGAAAAGATATCCCTTCCTTACATTCCTCTTTTTTTTTTCAAGACAGGGTTGTCATTATGTAGCTCAGGCTGGCCTTGCACTCGCTCTGTAGTCCAGGCTGGCCTCAAACTCACAGCAATCTTCCTGTCTCAGCCTCCTGAGTGCTGGGATTGCAGGCATGCATCACCACACCTGGCTCCTTTTTGATATTCTGTATCAGTTGGGTTTTTTTTGGTACTGGGGATCGAACTCACGACCTCACAACTTCATGCTTGCCAGGCAGGTGCTTATGCTGCTGAGCTAAATCCCGGGCCCTGTATCAGTTTGACTCTACAGAGAAACCAAGGACACACTTTTTAACCAAACATGAAGAAAACAAACCTCCCTTATATAAAAAGAATCACAGGTGACAAGCAGCAGTGTCTCGCAGGGGCAGTTGAAGGCCTTGTGGTCAGTGGCCTCAGGGAGAAACTAAAAAAGCAAGGCATGTGCGGCATTTCCCTCGTGAAGGTTTTCTCAGGTGTGAGACTCACAGCTTTTCCTCCTCTTCCCCTGAGGCTGACTGAGAAAATGAGCTAAGTTGAAACCAGACAGGCTTCTGCGGCCTACAAAGAAGAACTTCTTAGCCACTACGGTGATGAAACACTAGAACATAGCTCTTTGTGAAGAGTTAAAATCTCCCTTCCTAAAGATACTGAAAAGAAAATCAAAACTATCTATCATGAGAGGTTGAGGCCCTCTTAAAGGTGAAAATGCACGCTTTCAGGTCCTCTTGTGTCCCAGAATTCCAATATACCTTTAGTCACCTTTCACTCTTCCTTGCCAACAGATATACAGGCTGCCAACTACAATGGGCACCAACGGGCATCACTAATCACTCTCATACTCTCATACTCACACTGACGCTCATACTAACCAACAGCATTACACAGTTCACCTTTCATCTGTGTAACACTATGAAGAAGAGCATTATCTTCATTTTAGAAATCACAAGATTCAGAACTAACTTAGCCAAAGTCACACAGAAAATAAAAATTGGTCAGAATTCTAACCCAGAACTAAGTCTGCACAGCTCATGGGTGAGCTGATTTCCTACTCTTTGATTAGGCTGCTTGGCAGACATCTTGAAGGCTTGCCCTACATCCCTGAAAACTTTCCAGGCCACCCAAAAATCCTGCCAGGTCTGATTGGTCCAATGGCTTTTGTACTCTTCAGAGATTAGCAAATGAGTACGCCACAAGCAGAAAGAGAAAGATAACTGATCAAGACAGGTAAGGAACAAGAAGCACATCTTGTCTGGCCCCTCACAAAGTTGACTCTATTTGCAAAACAAGTGTGAGAAAAAGGAACAAATGATACAGCCTAATTCGAGCATGAGAGAGGCGTCTTGCCATAGGGAAAGTGTGGAAACTGAACAACCATAGTAGTGCTTGCAGGGACTGAAATCCCAGTGTTTCCCTGAGGGGTCAGTTACAGTGGTTTGAGAACTAGGGAGTTCCTCTTATTCCCTTGCTGAATTTTCTTCTGAGGTCCCAAGGAGGAGCAAGCAAAGCCCTTTGACACAGAAGCATTGCTGGGGAGGAGCATTTACCAAGAGTAGTGACGGAGATCACAGAGCTCACTAAGCCTCCTTGGCCACATTTGCTGACCAGTTCAGAATCTCACTTCTCCCCTGTCTAGATTGTTTCAGGCTGGAAGCTCCTTATGAGAACTCTGAAAGACATTCATCCCCAAAACGCTATTTACCTTGGAAAATTTCTCCAGACCACTCATCTGCTCAGTCATCAAAACATGCCCTCTGCCCTGTGCCTCTTAGCACATTAAGGAAGATAACTACTGAAGCTTGTGATACAAAAGCGAATAAAAAAGTTTCCATGCTATCAGAGATTCAGAGAGTAGTGTAAAACAAAAATGTCGGCAACCACAGTATCATGTGAATGCTGGTGAAAGAATCTAGGATTAGTATAGCAGAGGAAGACTCCTAACATCTGGCTTTAAAACATGGTCTCTAAAAGTTAAAGATTAGGTGGACCGGCCTCTGGGAGAACATGGCAGACAGATAGCAGCAGCTACAGAGGATCTCTGAGAGACCCAGCTTAGAACCCAGGAATGGTGCGGAGTGAGGAATCCTAAGCAAGAGGAGATATACCCTGCTGACCCAAGAATGAACTGAGCTGAGAGAAACCAATTGGAAATGCAATCCTGGTGCTATAACAGGAACAGATAAAGCTTCAGTGTGAAAGCTGGAGCCTGCGCCACTGGAAGCCGTGATTGGGGTTTCCTGCTGCCACTGCTGTGTCTAAATCAGCTTGGCAGGGAGAGAGATGTGTGAAAGCTCTGAGAATGGGAATCGGTGAACGGAGTTGAGAGCAGGACGGGCGGGGAACCATGCATTGACCTGCAGTGAGTGAGGGAAATGGAGACTCTTCCATGGTCTAGGAGGCTCCAACAGAGGACATTCTGGGACTGGGCAGACTTGCCAGAACAGGGCACTGTAGTGACTTCAGTCACATATCCCCCTCTCAAGAGGGATTGGTGAGCAGTGCCTAGCCTATGTGACACTGCTGGCTGAGACCCAGCAGGCTAGCACAACCCAGGTCCCAGCGCCTGGAGGTGCACCCAAGCGGTGAAGCCTTTGGTAGGTTGACCTGGAGGGCTGGGCCCATATAGGCCACCCAGTCCGTATCTCCCTGGTGCGCTGCTGTGGGTGGGAACACGTAGCCAGCACAATTCAAACAGACTGTGGCCGACAGGGAAGGAAACTGGGCCTCCTATATACGCTTGCATATATAAGGAACAAAGAATATGGGAAGAGGGAGCAACAAGAAAGGCTCCTCGGCCCCCAATCCTGAGAAACAGGCAATAGCAGACACGGCACCAATAGACATAAAGCGCTATCTCCAGAGCCTCATAGATGAGTTCAGGAATGATGTTATTAATGACCTGAAGCAAGACATAAGCAGAATAGTTAGAGAAATGCTAAGCACCGCCCAAGAAAAAACAGATGATGGAATGGAAGAACAGAAAAAAAGGGGAGAGGAATGGAAGAACAGAAAAAAAGGGGAGAATTGTTTGATGGAGA
This sequence comes from Cavia porcellus, assembly GCF_034190915.1. Lineage (NCBI taxonomy): Eukaryota > Metazoa > Chordata > Mammalia > Rodentia > Caviidae > Cavia > Cavia porcellus. The sequence goes on along the minus strand of NW_026947494.1, from coordinate 72,100,107 downwards.
AAATAGAGAATACATGAAGCAGCTTCAAAGAGATTACCAAGAAACTAAAAACTCTATCAAAAACTGGCATAACAGCTTGAAAGAAACTAAGGACAGATTATCTGAACTGGAGGGCAGATTTGTAATATGGGAGCATGAAATGAAAAACTTCTTAAAAATAACAAAGAAACAAACAGCAATAATACAAAGGCTAGAAGATGATAAGAGGATCTATAACTTAAGAATTAAGAACATAAAAGAAGAGGTAGGGACACAAACAAATGAACTACAAAAGCTACTCGCAAAAATAATCCAGGAGAATTTTCATAATTTAGCAAAAGGTAAAGATACTCAGATGTATGAAGCATACAGAACCCCATCCACCTACAACCCAAACAGAGCTACATGCAGGCATATAATAATCAAAATATCAGAAATCCAGTATAAGAACAGAATATTAAAAGCTGTCAGAGACAAGAAACAGATCAATTACAAGGGAACACCCATCAGAATTACAGCAGACTTCTCCTCACAAACTATCAAATCACAAAGAGCGTGGGGGGAAATAATTCAAGCTTTGAAAGATAATAACCTCCAGCCAAGATTGATATATCCTACACAACTATCCCTGGAAATTGATGGAAAAACAAGGTGCTTCCAGGATAAAGAGGAACTAGGGGAATATACAACCACCAATTCAACTTTATAGAGCATACTGTAGGATATTTTAAAAAAGAAAAATACCAAGAATCCAGAAATAGTGGCAGAGAGGCCACAATGAATGGAGCAGAAAACAAAATGAAGAAGACAAACTGACAACTAACGACAGAAAAAGATCTCAACAGAAATGAGGCAGAGAAAATTGGATGGTAGGAACAGCTATTTTGGAGAAAACAACATCATAATAGGTAATGCTGATTTAATATCATCTTGTTTTGAAGTCCCATCAAGCTTTTGTTCTTCTGTCTCCATAGGTCTTAACATGTTGTATCTTATTGGATTTTATTATAGGTGATAGTATAAACAAAAACTTTTATAGATAAGGAGATTATACAGAAACCATTATTCATTTTCTGTTAGTTGACTCTAAATACTCTGTAATGCTGTCATTCTCTTGAATGGTTTTACATTGTTTTGATATATTTGATGCTAGAGTATATGAAGTTATACTCAAAGATTTCAAGGAAAGAGACAATATGGTAACTACTTTTATGTTGGGATTATCTTGTGGTAAAACACTATTTTGCTTAAATGGTTATGTTTTGATCTGTGCTGTTTTGTTGTTATGCCCTCTTTTATCTCAATCTCCATTTTATTATTTACTTTTTTATTTTTATACTTTTAATTAAGGGAAAAATAAATAAAACATAGCAGGATATATTATAGTAACCCAATTTGATTTTCTATTAACTTGATTTGAAGCCCTGTATTGCTCTTACCATCTTGTTTTGATTGATGTTCCTCTGTTCTATTTTGCTTGATAGTACCAGGTTTGAAAGTTTAGGTAACAGCTGTGAAGATAGTGGGATTCATTATGACACCCATTCTGGTTGATTATTATCTACTTTTGAAGACCTGTAATGTCTCCAATGTTTTGGTTTTGTTGGTTTCGTTCTTTACTGTTTTGTTCAATTTTATTATAACTGATGATATAGGCAATTATTTTTGAGATAGCAGGAGGCATTATGGTAACCATTGTTGATCACCTTGTATTATGTTTTTACATTATCTATTATGTCCACCCTTTTGATTTGACTGACTCTGTTCTGTTATGTCACATTTGGTTTTACTCTCTTCCAAAAAAGTGATAAGAACCGTGGGAGCAATAAAACCCAAAATGTGTAATAGTCATTGTACAAAAGAGAGGAAAAGAAAGTGCTCTAAACGATATAACTGCATGTATACTTAAGTGTATAAGATAGACAATGATATTACTGAGTTTTGTTGGATCATTGAACAGAACTATTTGCAGTCTCACTGTTTGAATGTCCACTTTATATGCTTTAATTTTGTAACTTGAACAAATATTTCTAAGAGGACAATATGTAATCCCATTAACTAGTGATTTCCACTGTTTATTTTTTTTCAGAAATTCTGTATAACTTGTACCCTTTTTCTATTTTTTCCCCTTTTATCCTTAAATAAAATTTTTAAAAAAAGATTAGATGGACCTTTCTGTATCAGTCAGCTCAGCCTACTGTAATAAAGTACCATAGGCTTGGTGGCTAATAGAACAGAAATTTATTTTCTTACTGTTCTGCAGGTTGGAAAATCAGAATGCTACCTTTTACCTCAGCTAACTCCTAAAGACCCTGTCCCTAAATGCAGTTACAGTAAGTAGGATTCAACACATGGATTTGGGGAGACACAATTGGGTCCCTGACACCTTTGCCATAGTAGGAGTTGGCTCAGTGGAAGCTAGCTAGGTGGGGTTGGGATGGCAAGTGGAAACCTCAGGTAAATGTATCAGTGGGCACAGATTCAAAGGCTGAGCAGACCAAGCAGATCCAGAACCTTAGAAAGGCAAGGAATGGTCCAATATGACAGATACAGCAGAGACTTTGGCATTAGCTGAGCAAAAGAGAAAATCTGAAATATTTTCCAAGCACAGTGTATTATGTGGGCAGTCAGGATGTTTGCAGAACTTTTAATAAAGAAGTTGCATAAATAAAGGAAAAAAGAAGTTGGTTCACATTTAAATAATACCAAGGGAATAGACCACTATTTGTATTTAAAAGACTGTTCCTGGACCCTACATGCTCAGATATCGTGACAGTTTTTCTAGTCATGTTATTCTAGGTCAGTGCCATCCAACAGAAATACAATAGAAGTCACAGATACGCTAGTTTGTAATTGTTATTTTGCCCTCTTCTGACTGTCTGTCGTTTACGAGGCTTTACATAAATGAGGCCTTTAATCCTCCCAGCCCACCTTCATATGAAGTGCTATTCGCACCCCCATTTATAATTTGGAAGATGAATCACAGAGAAGTTATGCTTCTCACAGCTCTTACCCATTGTGCTATGCCGAGTTTCATAAAATGAGAAATGTTTCATTTTCCCCTGTGGTGACGGGCACAGAATCCGTGGCCCAAGTATTTTCACAGGTGAACTACATCATAGGTCATTAGTTGGGGTTTTAGGTCCGTCTGCCACTCCTGAGGCTGCTGGACAACTTTGCAACCGGTGAGGAAAAAAACCACAAAAGTGGGGTGGGGATGACCCTTGCAGCCTCAGATGCATCCCCTCATCCCCACCCCGATCCGAAGTCCACATTTCTCTGGATACAAACAAGGATTGGGGTCCAGTATTTATTCTTTCAGTGATTACTGGAATTGATTTTCCCTAGACAAAGCAAGAAGACACAGTAGGAGAAATCCAACGTTACGGGCTGTTGTTCTCCTTTGGATTCCAGTCCCCATTTGCCTAGTACTGCATGCTTGCAGCATTTTGAAGTACCACAGTGCTTTCTGTCTGTGTCTGGTTGCAGTTGTTTTTTGTGTGGGGAGAAGTTATCTGGGGCTTCCCACCTTTCCTAACAAAGTTCTATGGCTACTAAATTAATTGAAAAGAAATGTATTTGCATTGTTACCTCTGACAGAGTTCCCCTTCTTCTTAGTGACAGAATACTTTTGAATTGTAGGAATCGTATGGCCTGGTTTTTATCCATTGCAACAGTAACGTTTATATTGCTTCTACATCTTGATTGTTACGGAAAGTGTTGCTGTGAACATGGGAGCGCAGATCGTTTCACTCCTGGTTTCTGTTGTTTTTGGAGAAGAGCCCAGAAAGTTTAGTGAAGTAGACCAATCACAGAAGGACAAATACTACACAATTTTCTTTATATGAGATGCTTAAAATACAGCAACCTTTCAAGGAGGCAGTAGAATGGTGATTTCCAGGGTCTGAGGATGAGGGGCATGTGAGTTGCTGGGCATTTGGTATCAAAGATGTGGGAATTCTGTACTTCTGTTTACAACAGTGTGCCTATAGGCAATAAAATTGTAACAAATGTGCTTAGAAATTTTGTAGAAGTGCAGATTTCTATCTGGAAGATAGAAATTTCTAGTGCTGGACCCTAACATTGTCTATCATAATGAAAAGCAGCCTTAGGCAGTTTTGACTGACAACAAAAGATTTAAGGCTATAAAACTAAAGGATTGATTCCCTGAATAAATATCAAAGTCTATAATCAGGCAATTTCCAAGAAATGAAAGCTAGAATTATTTCACAACAAAGGAATTTAATGAGTATCGCACAAAATGTGTGCATGTAAGTGCGCATGAGAGATGTGTATATCTATTTTACTATAATCCTAGTATATTTAGATGTTCTAACTTTCCTATAAAACTAAAGTCGCCTGGTTTGTAATTTTCTTTATTGTTCTATAATTTTGTGAGTGGAGGTATTATTGGTAATAAACCAGGAAACAGTCGTGGTTTTTGATGCAGCTTTCCTTGCTATTTCCTTTAGGTGTTTCATTCCTTGACTTAAAGAAACTGAACAGTAGAAGAATGAACACTGGGTGGCAGATGGGGCCACAATGAAGTACAGGAGGAGGTGTCCCTGCGAGGTCAGCATCAGCCCCAGATCACCCTACGGGCCGCTCTTGGTATGAAATCCGCTTGAACCAGTGATAGGTTTCACTCATGTGGGAGCCTGCCAGACCTCACGTGGTGCCTGCCCAACATGGTGCTGGACCCTAACATGACAGCGTGTCCCTCTAATATTGATTTCTGTGTTCTTCCTCCGAGCTCCAGTTGACCTTTTAGCTTTTCGTGCATGTGCCAGCATCTCCACCATCAGCTGTCAGTAGGTCTTTCTGTCCGCCTCTTCACACACCATCCCCTGTCAAACCTAATGAAAGCCCCATGGCTTCTTTGTCTGCCTCAGAGGGATCTTGCACTCTTTGGCAGCTCTCCCATGCCCACTGATAAGGCCTTTTTTCTTTTCTGCCTTTGTTTCTCTACTGAACCAAAAAAGCCCCAACAATTAACATGCTCAGTTCTGGAAAAATAACAAGTCTCATCCAGTGCAGGTGAATGCAGTCAAGAACATTGTTTTCATTGCACAGCATTAGTGCTTAAGGAGTGTGAGCAAGGCAGAAGAATATGGTGCATGATATAGTATCTCTCCCTCCTCTTGATATAGAAATAGAAACAAAAGGGCCACGGATTCAGCTCAGTGGCATGAGTGCCTGCCTGGCAAGCGTGAGGTTGTGAGTTCCATTTCCAGTACCAAAAATAAATACAATAAAAAGCAAGAAAGAAAAGAAATAGAAATTCAGTGAACGTGTATCTTGGTGTCCTTCCTCACTTACCAACATTTCTCCAAACAATCTCTGATGTCATATGTTCTTTCTTGTATGCATTTCGTATTCTGTTAAGTAAGAGGTATGTGGAGGGAGGGTAGCACAAGGCTCCCACCCCTCACCCCAGCTGTGGGTGTAGCGGGCAGCTTGTGGATAGTTCTCAGGGCAGGTCTTAATGGAGAGACGCATTCTTGGCAGGGCCTGCAGGGCTTGTTATGACAGAGTGCGGAATGGGACTGTGCCAAGGGAATCGGGCTTCAGGAAAGGGTCCAGCTTTATACTGGTCACAGGTCTCCTTCTAAGGCTACATGTTCAGCCTCTAAAGTCACCTCCAGAAGCCAGGGGAACTTCCCGAGAGCCCTGGGTGAGGGCCAGTGGACTGCTCCCTTGGGAGGTAGGGTCCCCTGGCATTCTCATCTCCAGAGCACATACACGGGACAGTAAGAGCCAGATGCTGTCTTAGTGTACCCTTGGATGCTTCCTGGGGCAGTGGTAGAGTACTTGGAGTCAGTGGAAGGGAGGTGCTCCGTCCACTGGCAAAAATGGTTGGGCTCCCTGAGTGCATCCTCCCTAGTGCAGACTGAAGGAAATGCAGCCTTTCCTTCCCGTGTGATCAATCTGCTCATCCTTGACCACTCATGGAAACAGCTGGCGTTTTCTCCCTCCCTAGATACTATGTTCCCTACTCCAGAAATAGTATGGTTGGATCATAAGCTCCCAGCCTTGTCATACTGGTTTGTTTTCACTTGGTAATAGACCTTTTTTCTGTAGTCATGCAGTTTTCAACTCCTCCGTGCCTCCCTATCTTGATCTGCCCTGCCCCAGCTCAGCAGGTAACACTTCATTTATAGTAGTCACGAAGTAGTGAACGAGTGAGGTACAGAAATAAATGAAGTGGATCGTGTAACACGTGGTCATTTCTTTGATTTTTATTCACAGAGAGAATGAACTCTAAGACACCAAGAACGATGGTGTGAAACATTGTCTGACAATCTATGAAAACAGTGGTGTGGTTTCTTGGATAAGTGCATTTTGAAGTTTCTGGAGGAAATAAAAACTACATTTTTTATTTTAATGGGTTAGAATGCTCTTTATGTTCTTGGTTTTCGTCAAGAAATTCATTTAAAGTAGGGACCGTTTTGCCATGTTTCTGTCTATGTATTTAGGGTTAGTGATATCCAAACAGATGTACTGTTTGTTTTGTAATTTTGTATGCACTAAGAATAGCCATTATGATCATTTAACAGCAAAGGGAATTGTTTTTTGGATCAAACTTCTGACCACCTGCATTCCAGGCAGGCGCTTATGCCACTTAGCTAAATCCCTAGGGCTGAAGAGCATGTTAATAATTTAACTAAAATGTCTGGGGGTTTAGCTCGGTGGTGTAAGCACCTGCCTGCCAAGTGTGAGGTTGTGAGTTTGATCCTCAGTTCCAAAAAAACAAAACAAAACAAAACCACTTGAAAACCCCTTCTTTAATCATTTTTTATTTGATTTTACACTTGTTTCAGGGCGTAGGGAACCACTGGCTCAGTTGTGCTCATGTGACATTCAGTGTCAGATACTACTGGTATTGCAAGACATCACCTTTATAAAGTTAAAATTTATTAGAAATGCTTGCTTGTCTTACAAAACATTTGCACAAGTTACTCACAATCTAAGCATATTGAACTCAGGTTGTTCACGAGCATCTCCAGTATCAGACTTTTCTTCTTCTCTTCTTATTCTTCTTACCCGTTCTCCTCCTCCTTCTCGTTCTTTGTTTCCTCCCCCGGTGCTTCCCCTGCTTCTTCTTTACTCTGGTTGCCAGTTTCTTAAATACACCCTATGTGAACCTTATTGTAGAGCTTTTAAAACATTGTTCACATACAGACTTGATAAAAATGTAGTTTATAGAAAACCATCTGCAAACCTGAAATGAAAATAATACACTTACTATAAATATATTAAACTGATAAATTGTTAGGAATCATTTTAATTTAATCCATCATGTGACAATGAAATATTAGGTGGGTTAATTTTCTTTCATGTGGTACCAGATACAGACTTAAAGAAACCACAGTCTGACAGAGTTGCTCATTTTAGAGGTGCAGATTGGCACACAACACAGGACTTTAACACCTAGTAAAGGTAATAAAGTTTAATTAACTGTGAATCAGCACATGAACTATTCCATTAAAGGAAGAGAAAGTACAGAAGTTACCAAATCGGAAGAGCTTGGATTTCTCTTCTAAATAACTATAAAACACTTGCTTACGATGCTGGCATATATGCAAATGTAAGTACATCTTCCAAGCCATCACTGCCAACTCTGAGTTCATTTTCTAAGTCTTGTTTTCCTGCTTTCACAGGGAGCACTTTTAAGACCTCCAAAAGTCTCATTAAGATCGTTTCAAATGTGTCTCCTCCTACACTGTCCTTTGCTTATCACTGTTACGCTGTAGAAAAACCCGGTCTCCATCCCAAGAATTTTTGAGTCTTCCAGCCTTGCCCTGGAGGAGCAGAGAAGGGCGCTCAGCTAGGGATGAATCATTCAAGGTCGTTCAAGCTATGAACGGGGCGCAGCCTCCCGCCCCTCCCTGACATCTTGCTGTATGTTCTGTCCCACCCTGGGCAGTTGTGCTAGTTCTCATCCTGGAGAATCAGGCGGTGCTGCTGCCCCTGCTGGTGTGTACAGATGATTGCACCCCGGGGGCATCTACTGCTGAGCTACATTCCCCACTCCTTTTTCTTTTTATTTAAATAGCCCAGAGGAGCCTGAACTTGTGATCCTCCAGGCTCAGCCTCCTTAGTGCTGGGATTACAGGTGCACAGCACACCTCATGTAAAGGGCTTATTTTGGCTCACTGTTGTGGAGTTACAGTCGGTCACTGCTTGACCCCAGTGCTTTTGGGCCCATGTTGAAGCGGCACATGATGAGAGGCTGTGACAGGAGAATCACAAGTTCAAGGCCAGCTTGGGGGCACTTCATGACTTAGTTGAACCTCGTCTCAAACTCGAAAATAAAAAAGGGCTGGGGATGTAGTTCAGATGAAACGTGTTAAAAGTATAGTTTAAATTTCTCTTAGAGTATTGCAGATTAAATGTCTTTTACTATCTTATGTTTGTACTTTTTCTGTGAATTTGCTTATGTGCTTATCCAAGAAAGAAAGAAAGAAAGAAAGAAAGAAAGAAAGAAAGAAAGAAAGAAAGAAAGAAAAGGCTGACTGAGCTGGCTGTGGAGGCCCATGTTTGTCCACACAATGGGCTGGGCAAGCAGCTCAGTGTGGTGGCCATGGGTCCAAACCTTGGGCCTAGGGATGAAAGAAGCAAAAACTGTCCGTGGAAATTGATGAGGTATTTGCAAACATCATAAGCATACCTTTACCCTGATGAAGCCTCTTGTAAGTAGAAATGAAGGCAACAGTGTATCATGCGCTGGGAATACAGGCAAGTGTCACAGCACCTGCCTGGCTAGCATGAGGTCCTGAGTTGAATTCTTGGGACACAAAAAAAATTGTGTATTACTCTTTTCTGTAAATACAGAGCTACTGTACCTTTCTAGTAAATGTTAAAAAAAATTAGATAAAGTTAGTGAAGGGATTATTTAACAAAAATCTTGTTAAAATTTTGAAGTGCTTGTATTTTAAAGTTGTTATATTTTGAGTTGTTTTTTGTTTTTATTTTAAACTATAGAACGTCATTTTGGGGTGTAAAGTCAACTGGGCAGCAGATCCAGCACTCAAGGAAACTGTTCTGCAGCTTGAAAGGCTCTCACCGCAATCTAACAAGAATTCCACTGGGCCAGGTGTTGCCATGTGTGCCTTTGATCTGAGCACTCAGGAGGCTGAAACAAGATTGCCACATGCTGAAGACCAGCAAAGATTTGTACCTTGCAGTTTTTGGAATTTTGTCTCTGTATGTCATTTAAATAGCAAGTTTCAAGTGAAATGAATTTGCGATGTTTGGGGAACTCTCCTAATCTGTAATTGCTTTTTAGCTTCAGTTAACACTCTAACCTAGAATCGGTCATTTTAAATAACAGTAAAGTGACTGTGTACTCTTCAAAGGGGAATGTCTTAGTCATAGAAAAGACACCCGGTCTGATATCTGAGGAGTAGGCGCAGTTTTGGACATTCACAAGGTCCCAGCATTTAATTGTAATAATTGTGTGCATTTCTGCATTTGTCAGTCAGGATGCAGAGAGGTCTCCAGAGTGTCAGCAGCTGTATAATTAGTAGTGGGGTTCTGAGTAACTGTCTTCTGTTCTCCCTGTGTCTGTTTCTCCCCTCACACATACTTCTGCGCATGCACATACATAATGCTGGCTACACCCTGGCAATGCTGATGTACAGTGACATCCATGCCCATTTTCACTTCTGTTTAGAGACAAGCTCTTGCCAACTTACCAAGGCTGGCTTCAGACTTGGAACCCTCCTGAACAACTGGGATTACAAGCATGTACTGCCGTGTCCAGTACAGCTCTTTATTAATTAGGAGCTATTGATCATATTTATGGACAGTGTGGTGTTTTCAGTATTCTTACTGGAATAAAGTGAAACTTGAAAAGATGTGCTCATTGGATAATAGCTCGTGAAATCTGTTCTTTAGATTAATAACAAAGAGAGATTTTCCTGAGCTGAAACAGTAGGCTTTTCTTTGAAATACTTATACCTTGTTTTCTTTGATCAATCTTAATGTGTGCATAGTTTTATTCTTTTTGTCAGTTATTGTTTTGAGGTAGAGTCTCACTGTGTCCTTCAGGGCCTTCTTGAACTCACTATGTAGCCCAGGCTGTCCTAGGACTTCCTGCAGTCCTCCTGCCTCAGCCTCCTGAGTAGTAAGGTTACAGGCATGCACCACCACACCTGACCTCTTGTTGTCTATATCAATTGTTATGAAGCAACCTACTTTTTGTGTGCAAATTATTATTTTGGAAAACGGTTTTCTGTTCCAGTAATCCACACAGGAACTGTTTGTTTGTTGTAGTACTGGGCATTGAACCCAGAGCCATTGTGCTAAGCTCTCTTCAGCCATTTATTTTTTTTTAATTTGTTATTTTGAGATAGGATCTCATCAAGGTGCTGAGTTGCCCAGGCTGGGCTGAAACTTGATCCTCCTGCCTCAGCCCCTAGAAAACTGGCATTCTAGCAGTGCACTACCACAGTCACTTGACACTGTATTAGTAAATTTCAAACCGCGGACCACCTGAAAAAGTGTGCCTTTATCTGGGACCTTAGTGGTCTTTGACTTGCCTGTTACCCAGCTCTGAGAGAGGAAGAGTAGGCTTTGCCTGAACTGTTGCTGAATACGGACCTCACAGCTCACTGTTTTATGCCATTTACTTCTGTCTGGGTTTGAGGTTCAGCCGCCCACTCCAGGACTCCATTTGAGGGAGCAGCCACTCCGCAGAAGGCAGGGGCTCCTTAGATCAGGTCAAGTGCATTCCACAAGCAGAATGTAATCCTCTGCTTGGGGAAGGCAGCCATAGCCCCAACCCCACATCACAGAGGCCTTGGTTTTTCTCCGAGCAAGCGAATGCTGCATTTCAGAGTCAGGAAAAGGAAATGGGAATTTGCTACAAATGACATGATCGACCTTAGTCAGCTTTGCTCCATAAATAGGCACCCAAGACTAGGGAGGTGCTGGCTGTCCTAGTGACTTGGGAAGCTAGGGCAGGACTGCTTCAGCTATGGAGGTCAAATCCAGCCTGGGAAATACTGGAGACCTAATGTCTGGCTTATAACCACGTCCACAAAAAGACACCCCTCTCCAGGAAGTAAGCCAACAGCACAGCCTCTCCTGGTGTTATTTCAAGCTTCAAGAGAGCTCTCTCTCTCCTCACTCTCTCTCTGTCTGTCTGTCTGTCTGTCTGACTCTCTCTTTCTCTCTCTCTGTTTCTCCCCCCTGTGTCTCTGTCTCTCTGTCTCTGTGTCTCTCTCTGTCTCTGTCTCTCTCTCTCTCTCTCTCTCCCTCCCTAATCCTGTTGCAGGCAGTCTCCTTATGTAACTGGCCTAGAACTCACAGGCATCCTCATGCCTCCGCCTCCCAAGTGCTGGAGTGAGAGGTGTGCTTTACACACACAGATTGTCTTGTTCTTCAATTGTTCTTCGCTTCAGTATCAGGGACTGATAACCTGGTTCATAGGCTGTTTTAGTATATGAAGTTTTACCGCAACAATGCCATGCCAGTATGTTCACATGTTAACTGGGCTTGCTTTCTTGCTATGATAAAATAGTGTAACCTAATGAAGTAACTGTAATAGTGACCCAAAGGCGGCTGCAATGCGCTTTTCCATAGGACAAGGTGTTGTGAAAAACAGGTTACCAGCCCTGTGGGAGCTGGCTTATGTTTGAGGGACAGCAAAGAAATACCAGCACGGCCCTCTCTCAAGGGCTCAGGGCTCTGCATGGGAATTGAAGAGGGGATTGTCACTACCTTCAGTCAGGGTTGCTTTGCGAATAGTGACCTCCATGCTGTTGTGCCCATGTGTGTTTTTCTGCTCCTTTTCCTGTCATAAGGCCTCACGAACCTTGGTGGTACATGGGGTGGCAGTTCTGCCTCCCTCATTTTGCCTTGACATGTGCCCAGGCATCCTGGGGCTGGACCTAGTAATCCTCAGGTTTTCCTTCACAATGGATTGAAAAATCTAATTATGGTGTGGAAAGTTTATTTTGAATTACCTGAATTATTCTTAATTGTTTATGTGTTTCATTTCATTACTGAATTACTACACCCTACATGTTAGATCCAAACATTTTATTAAAATATTTTTTATCAAGAGACCTCAGCCTGGACTAGGTACCTCCTGTCGCATCACCCACTGTGCTCTGGCCTGACTTCCAGCCAGCATTGGGGATGGAGTCACTGGCCGAGCAGAGAAAGGGCGAGGACAAGGAAAGTGGTGACACTCCGGGCACACAGGCTGAAGGTGGGCATAGGAGTGGAACAGGCAGGTGCGTGCACTAGGTCCTAGTCGGTCCTGGTGTGCACCCTGCCACCCAGGGAGCAGTGCGTACGGATGGCGCATCCCATGCCTTGTAAGCAGACACAGTGGAGATGAGGACGGACAGACTGAGCACTGATGGTGAATCATTCAGTGACCTGGCAGCAGTCTCTGGGCAGACTCTACCTGTGGGAAGTGAAGATAGAATTCCTGCTTTTGCTTCAGAAGCATTTACCATCCTCATCCTGTGGAAAAGTCATCTGCAAGGAGCCTGCATTGGGAATTCCATGAAGTAGAGTCAGTGCCAGCACTCTCCTGGCAGGATCCCTGAAACGGTCCATTCGGATGTGATTGGGACTGTGATTCACTGAACACTCTCTTATGCCTCCTGTGTGACTGTGTTTTGCTTAGTTTATATTTTTATTGGTATGTGATCACAGTACATAATGATTCTATTCATCAGAGGCAGTTGGTGGATCTGCATGATAGATTTTTCCTTGATGTGGTAGAAAAACAAGAGTAAAGAAAGGCAAAAACAAAAAGGCCTTTATTGCTGGCATGGGAGGGCTGCAGAGGGGTGCAAGATCCCTTCAGGGCAGGCAAAGAAACCTGGAGCCTTTTATTGAGTTTGAGAGGGGTGGAGTTCGAAGGGGTGGGCAGAGTGACATTTTGACAGTTGTTTGAGGGATTGTTGATGTGTGCACAAGTGGGAAGTTCACTTTTTGGGTTTGCAAGAACAATGTGGAAGTCAGTTTTGAAGTGAGGTACGGTCCAGTGCCATGTTGGCAGGCACCATGCTAAGCCTAGCAGTGCTCCACAGGAGCGGAATTCATCATTCCCATCTTTTGGGTGTTAGAGGCAGCCACTCTTAAACTGCTTCCTGCTGACTGAGGTGACATGATGGGCATTGAAGTAGTCACTGTGATGACAGGTTGGACCCGTGTAGAATCTGGTACCAGGGGTCCCCTCAGGACAAGGAATTATCTTGTTATAAAGGCCCACAACCTGGATTTGAGGAAATCTTCAGGAAAGTTTAAACAGACAAGGAGCTATAATCAAGAAATAACAAGTAGTATGAGAGGTCCTGCCAGGGGAAGAAGCTAGGAGGAAAGTGTTCCCTTTTCTATAATAGCAGCAGTTAGACGTTTTTGCAGATATTAATGTAATGTATTGTTTTTTAAATTTTATTTAAAAGGAAAAAGAGAAAAACACAAAACAAAACAAAGCGGTGTAAGGGTAAAAGTAATACAGAACTACAAAAAAAAAAAAAAAAAAAAACAGTAAGAAATCACCAGTTAATAGATTACATATTATCATCTTAGAGATAGTTGCTCAAATCACAGTATCAAAGCATAGAAAGTGGACATTCAAACAGTGAGACTGCAAACAGTTGTGTTCAATGAATGATCCAACCAAAAACATTAATATGGTCAGCTATTTAACACCCCTAAACACACTTGCTCTTGTATCCTTTAGAGCTCTTTTTTACAAAAAAATTTACACATTTTGGGTTTTATTACTCCTTAGTTCTTATTACTTTTTGGGGGGGGAGAGAATAAATCAAATGTGGCAAAACAGAGCTGTCGGTCAAAACCAAGGATAGACATAGCACATGATGTAAAACAGAGTACAAGGTTATCAACAATGGTTATCAACAATGTCTCTTGTTTCCTTAAAAAGAATTATCTATCTCATTAGATATTATAAAGTTGAACAAAACAGTTGAGAACAAGACCAATAAAACTTAAGCATTGTAAACATTACAGGACTTCCAAAGGAGACAATAGTCAAACCAGAATGGGCATCTTAGTGAATCTTATTGCCTTCAAAGTAGTTGCCTATACCCTCAAACTTGATACTATCATACACAATGGAACAGAGTCTAAACAGCCAAAACAAGATAGTGGGAGTATTACAGGACTTCAAAACAAGTTAATAGGAAATCAAAAAGTTACTATTATATATCCTGCTATTTTTTTTTAAATTTCCCCTTAATTATAACAAACATAAGAAATAAATAAATAATTTTTTTAAAGAATAAGGGAGAGATTGAGATAAAACAGGACATAACAATATAACAATAAAGGTCAAAGCATGACTGTTTCAGCAACCTAGTGCTTCACCACCAAATAACCGGACTTAATAGTAGTTACCATAGTGTCTGTCTTTTTCCTTGAAATATTTGAATAAAACTTCATATACTATAGCTTCAAATATTTCCATATCAAGAAGCCCAGAATATAGCCTTTCCAATTAATAAGTGAAAACCTTATAAGGCTTCAAGGCCACATAATGGGGAATCATGATTACCACATATTTTTATATATTTGAATCATTACTTACATTAGGGAAATTATTCGGTATTCACACATGTGAGATTCGTTTATCTCACTTATGAGTATGGTCTCAAGCTGCGCCCATTTATTGATAAATATCTCAATGTGATCCTTCTTTATAGCTGAATAATACTCCATTGTATAGAAATACCACAACTTTTTTATCCATTCCTCAGTTGATGGACACTTGGGTTTTTTCCAAGATCTGGCGATTACAAATTGTGCCGCTATAAACATAGGTGCGCATATATCACTGTGGTATGATGCTTTCAATTCTTCTGGGAATATGCCTAGAAGTGGAATAGCTGGAATAAATGGGACTTCCAATCCCAGCTTTTTGAGAAATCTCCAGACTGACCTCCACAAAGGCTGCACCAGTCTACACTCCCACCAACAGTGTAGGAGAGTTCCTTTTTCCCCACAGCCTCTCCAGCATTTGTTGTTGTTGGTTTTCTTGATCCTGGCCATTCTTTCAGGAGTGAGATGGTATCTCAGTGTGGTTTTAATTTGCATTTCTCTAATGACCAGTGATGATGAACATTTTTTCATGTATTTATTTGCCATTTGCATTTCTTCATCTGAGAAGTGTGTATTCATCTCAGATGCCCATTTTTGGATTGGATCTTTGAATTTTGGGGGTCTGAGTTTTTTAAATTCTTTATATGTTTTAGACAAGAGTCCCTTGTCTGAGAGAGAGTTCACTAAAATCTTTTCCCAGTTTGTGGGTTTTCTTTTCACTATGCTGGAGATTTCCTTTGACATGCAGAAACTTTTTAATAAGAAGTGGTCCCAGTTATTGATTCTGGGAAGTATTTCCTGTGCGGTTTGAGTCCTGTTCATGAATTCTCTACCTACTCCTATGTCTTCAAGGTTTCTACCCAATTTGTCTTCCAATAGATTTAGTGTTTCTGTTTTAATATTCAGATCTTTGGCCCATTTAGATTTTAATTTAGTACATGTTGATAGACATGGGTCTAGCTTTAGTTTTCGGCAAATGGAGAGCCAGTTTTTCCAGCACCATTTATTAAAGAGACTGTCGTTCTTCCAGTGAACCTGCTTGGCTCCTTTATCAAAGATAAGGTAGTTGAGTGTATTTGTAGTTGTGGTTGTATCTTCTAATCTATTCCATTGATCTTCAGCTCTGTTTTGATTCCAATACCATGTTGATTTTACTACTGTTGCTTTGTAGTATAACTTCAAGTCAGGGATTGTGATGCCTCCTGCTTTGTCTTTGCTGCTTAGAATTGCCTTTGCGATTCTAGGTCTCTTCTGGTTCCAGATGAAATTTAGGAGTGATTTCTCTATATCTATAAGGTATGTTGATGGTATTTTTATTGGGATTGTATTGAATCTGTATAACAGTTTTGGGAGAATGGCCATTTTCACAATGTTTGTTCTTCCTATCTATGAGCAAGGGATGTCTTTCCATTTTCTGAGATCATCTTCAATTTCTTTTTTCAGTGTATTATAATTTTCACTGTATAAGTATTTCACTTCTTTCATAAGAGTAATTCCTAAATATTTCATTTTTTTGCTTGCTAATGTGAAGAGTGCAGTTTCTCTTATTTCCCTCTCTGTGATTTTGTTGTTCATGTATAGGAATGCTATTGATTTCTGAGTATTGATTTTGTATCCAGCCACATTACTGAATTTATTTATTGTATCTAAGAGTCTTTCCATGGAGTTTAGGGGGTCTTCTATGTAGAGTATCATGTCATCTGCAAACAATGATAACTTAACTTCTTCTTTTCCTATCTTTACCCCTTTTATTTCTCTCTCTTGCCTAATTGCTCTGGCTAATACTTCCAGTACTATATTAAATAGGAGTGGTGATAAAGGACATTCTTGTCTTGTGCCTGATTTTAAAGTAAAGGCTTTCAATTTTTGGCCATTTAGTATGATGCTGGCTGTTGGTTTGTCATAAATGGCCTTTATTATATTGAGGCAAAGACCATCTATTCCAATTTTCTGTAAAGTTCTTATCATGAATAAATGTTGGACCTTATCAAAGGCTTTTTCTGCATCTATAGAAATGATCATGTGATTCTTATTTTTGGCTTTATTGATATGGTGGATTACATTTATTGATTTACGTTCGTTGAACCATCCTTGCATTCCTGGGATGAATCACACTTGGTCATGTTGTATAATCTTCTTGATGATTTGCTGCATCCTGTTTGCCAATATTTTATTGAGGATTTTTGCATCTGTGTTCATTAGGGAGATCGGTCTATAGTTCTCTTTTTTAGTTGGGTCTTTCTCAGGTTTTGGTACTAGAGTAATATTTGCTTCCAGGAATGACTTAGGAAGGATTGCTTCCCTTTCAATTTCATTGAATAGTTTGAGGAGTGTCAGCATTAGGTCTTCTTTGTATTTCTTGTAGAATTCTGCAGTGAATCCATCTGGGCCTGGGCTCTTCTTGGTGGGCAAGGACCCAATTACATTCTCAATTTCATTAGCAGAGATTGGGTTATTCAACAGTTTTATATCCTCTTGATCTAGCTTTGGTACTTCATATGCTTCTAAGAATCTGTCTATTTCTTCTGTGTTATCAAACTTTTGAGAGTAGAGGTTTTCGAAATAGGTGTTGATGATCCTCTGTATTTCTATTGGGTCTGTAGTGATTTCACCTTTTTCATTTCTTATTGCATGAATTTGAGCTTTTTCTTCCCTTTTTAAAATAAGGTTGGCTAGGGGCTTATTGATTTTATTTATTCTTTCAAAGAACCAACTCTTTGATTCGTTGATTCTTTGGATTGTTTTCTTAGTCTGTATTGCATTGATTTCTGCTCTGATTTTTTATAATTTCCTCTCTTCTTTTGGCTTTGGGCTTGACTTGCTCTTCTTTTTCTAGCTGTTTGAGGTGTAGCATCAAGTTATTTATTTGTATTCATTCTGTTTTCCTGATGTGGGAACTCAGTGCAATAAATTTTCCTCTCAGGACGGCTTTCATTGCATCCCACAGATTCCGGTAAGTTGTATCTGTATTTTCATTTTCTTTTAGGTATTGTTTAATTTCTTCTTTAATTTCTTCTGTGACCCACTGATTACTCAAGAGTGTGTTATTCAGTTTCCATGTGTTTGCGGGATTTTTGCAGTATCTTTTATCATTAATTTCTAATTTCAGAGCGCAATGATCCGATAACATGCAAGGGATGATTTCAACTCTTTTGCATTTGTTTAAGTATGTTCTGTGAGGTAATATATGGTCTATTTTAGAGAATGATCCATGTACTGCTGAGAAGAATGTGTATTCTGATGTTGTTGAGTGGAACATTCTGTATATGTCTATCAAATCCATTTATTCGTAGATGTGATTCAATTATGTTATTTCTTTGCTCATTTTCTGTCTGGTTGATCTGTCCCTTGGTGTCAATGGCGTATTAAGGTCTCCTGTTACAATTGTGTTACTGATAATTTGAGTTTTCATTTCTGTTAATAGTTGTTTTATATAACTGGGTGCTCTGGAGTTTGGTGCATATATATTTAAGATAGTTATCTCTTCCTCTTTGAGTTTTCCCCTTACAAGTATGGAGTGACCTTCTTTGTCCTTTATGGTCATTGTTGGTTTAAAGTTCACGTTGTCTGCAAACAGAATGGCTATTCCTGCCTTTTTTTTTTTTTAATTCCTGCTGCATGAAGTATTGTTTTCCATCCTTTGGCTTTCAGTCTGTGAGTATCCTTCTGGGTTAGATGGGTTTCCTGTAAACAGCATATGGTTGGATTTTGTTTCTTGATCCATTCTGCTAGTCTGTTTCTTTTGATTGGTGCATTGAGACCATTTACATTAATGGTTATTACTGTTAAATGCTGGTTTCTTGTTGACATGTTATCTCTCTGCTGTTGCGTCTTTATCTTTCTGTTCTGTTTAATTATCTGCTTTGCTTAGTGGTTTTTTCCTTTGTGTATCTAAACTGTCTTTCAATATTTTTTGCAGGGTTGGTTTGGTGTTCATGAAGTTTTTCAGCTGTTCTTTGTCATTGAAGTATCATATTTCACCATCAATTTTGAATGATAGTTTTTCAGGATACATCAGTCTTGGTTGGAAATCATTTTGCTTTAGGATCTGGAATACTTCACTCCATGCACTTCTTGACTTTATTGTTTGTGCTGAGAAGTCTGTTGTGATTCTTATAGGCTTTTCTTTATAAGTGATCTATCTTTTCTCTCTGATAGCTTTTAATAATCTATTCTTGTGTTGGATTTCTGGGATGGTGATTATTATATGTCTGGGTGTAGTTTTATTTTGGTTATGACTATTTGGAGTTAAATATGATTCACTGATCCTGATGTCGGTTTCTGATCTCATGCCTGGGAAATTTTCAGCTATTACTTCTCTAAATATCCTCTTGACATCCTTTATGTTGTCACCTTCTTTTTCATTAATCCCTATCATTCTTATGTTATTCTTCTTTGCATCATCTTGCAGTTGTTGAATTGTTGTTTCCTGATTCCTTGTTATTTTTAAAAGATCTTTCCTTTCCTGTTCACTAGCTGCAATCCTGTCTTCAAGGTCTGAAATTCTATCTTCACTTTCATTAAGGTGGTTTTTACAACTTTCAGTGGAGTTTTTTATTTCCTGTATATCTCTGTGCATCTGCATTATGTATTCTGTTTGTTTCTTATATTGCTCATCTAGGGATTCTATCTTTTTGTTTAGTTCCTCCAATTTTTTATCTGTGTTTTCTTTAGATATATTCAGAGTCTCTTTCATTTGTTTTATCATTTCTTCTTTTACCTGGGAGATTATTTCGAGTTTGAATTTCTTTAAAGCTTCCTGGAGTTGCTTGTTAATTTCAGTAGCTACTGTGTCCGATATTTGAGGTGAATGGCATATATTTTCTTCTATATACATTGCTCCTAGGGTTTCTTAAGATGGGCTGGAGGTTTGAGGTTGTAATTTGGTCTTTCGTTTTGTCATTTTCCTATATTTCTGTGTTTCAAGTGTTATTTGAAAGTTTCCTCAGGATCTGTTGGAAATCCCCTTCTATGTTTGCAGCTCCCGAGACTCTGGCACCCGCTACCCCAAGCCACTGGGCCTGCAGAACCAATGGCCCTCCTCTGCCTGCTCAGAACTTCACAGTTCCAGACAAGCTGGGCCTCCGGGACACTGTGCGCCCACCTGCCCGATGGAAGCTCCACAGTTCTCCAATCGCAGCCGGGATGTGGAGGCAGATGTAGACGCCTCAAACCCACCTCTCCACTTCACTGCACCTGGAAGCCTGGAGGGACCCAAACAGTCTGGGCTCTGGGCAGAATGCGCTGAGCACTCACCATAGGATGCAGGGCCTCCAGAACCCGTGATGCTCCACCACCCGTGGAGACATCTACAGTCCTCTAGACACACGGGGCTGCCGATGCAGGCGCCCCAGATCTGCCCAGCCCCTCCTCTGCACACCGTTGGCTAGGCGCAGCAGTCCCAAACAGGCTGGGCTCCGGGGAGAGCGTGGGCCCGCCCACCTCTTGGAAGCTCAGCCGTTCTCCAAGTGCAGCCAGGATGGGGAGGCGGATGTAGAGGCCTCAAACCCACTTCTCCACTTCACTGCACCCGGAAGCCTGGTGGGTCCGGAACAGTCTCTATTGTAATGTATTTTAATGTAATTTAATTGCCCATAACAGTTGTTAATTACTGGGATAGCTGAAAACTGCCTGAAGAAGTTAAACTTGGAGCCCTTTTTATATTTTTAACTTATGACACACTTTCATAGCCTTTGATTATATTTTTTGCTGGATGTTTAAGACCAAGTTAAATTGAGACCTGTGTTAATTAAAACTAACCTCTTGCTATCTGTCAAGGGCAGGTAAGTCTCCTCAGGTTTTGTCTTGGAACCATGTATGGAGCCTCTCAGTTCTTGACAGTTTCAGCCATCAGGATGGTCAAGCAATGAGCCATTGCTTGACCAAGTTGGTTTCTGTGAAAGCTTGGGAGAGATTTCTCCTGGTGACTCTCCTTAGGCACACTGTATACTGTGTCACACTTTTTTGTAGTCCAATAATCTCCTTGATCACAAGACCCACGGAGATAAGGAATGTCACTGCAGAGGTTCTCTTATATCCTGGGTCTCCAGTGACCTCAGAAGGCTGGAGCCAAAATATTGGTTGTCCTCCCAGCCCATTCTTCTTTTTAGTTTTTGGTCTCCAACCACCTATTGTTGAACATCAAGAAGTAAGGATTGGTAATATTATAGTGTAATAAGGCAGCATGTTTAACATTATTACCTTCTCTGAATGTCAAGGACCTTAGAACATAAAAAAGCAACCAGTATTTCTATCAAGCATTGATGTCCTAGTACTTGAACCCACGGAAAATGTTGACGGTTACATAGTTTTCACAAATGACAATTATGACACTTTGTGTCAATCTGAATTTGCATTTTGACCTAAGATACCCCTTTTAGTCAATCACCTCTATCTAGTATGTAAGCTTTCACCTGACTGGTTTACCTTAATGGAATGTGCATGCAGTGTGTTTGTGTTACAGGCAGAGGTCTGAATCTGAAACAATTTGTTAAACAATCTGTGTTTTACATTTTTGGAAGGAAGACCTGTACATATGGAAGCAAGAATACATTAATACACTGTAAAGTTAATAACAATCTATCATTTTATTTGAAACCTTTGTATCAGAGCATATTTAAATCAAAAAAATTATTGTATGATTTCTTTTGACAATGACCAATGTGAACATAATACAATAATGTGTGCTCGAATTTTAGTTGGGATGTCTCCCATAAGGCTATGGAGGTCATTGGAGCCTCTGATCAATGAACAAGAACTGGTTAAATGTTACCAAGTAGCCACTTTGTGAGTCAGCAACTCCATTGAAGTCCAATCCAATAATGCCCCCCCACCCTACAGGATTTTAATTATCTTAACAATTTCTTAGCGACTTAGGAAAGACACAGACACAACATTTAACATACAATTTTTAAACAATGAGAGACTGTTATGTCACGAAACATAAATGGCAGTATTATCAAATTTACATAACCAATTATAGCCTCATTTTGATGACCTGGCAACTCAGGTAGAAGCAGGGTTTCAGACATATAACCCATATTAAATTTTGAATCCCATGATCCAAATATGGGAAAGGAAAAAATTATTGAGCTCAAGTAAAAACCAATTGTTCATGGATATGACAAACAAGTACATATACACAATGTATACAGGACATAGAAATATACACAATTTTTTTTGGTTTTCTATTGGTTTTTTAGTACCAGGAGTGGAATCATAATCTCATGGCCTTGTGCCTGCCAGAAAGGCACTTACGCTGCTGAGATAAATACACAGTCCAGAACAGACACAGTTTAACAGACAAATACAATCAGCGTACACTCAAATATATTTGGCCAATTTGATTTCTCATAAATTTTATAGGTTGTACAATTGTAAATGTAGACTAGTGAGAACCTTTTTGCAAGCCATTTAACAGAGATCTCTTGAAATAACAACCAAAAGGAACACAACTTTTTATACCTGTGAAAGAAAAGATAGTAGCAAAGCAAAGACAGCTATTAGGAAGTCATAGGAGTTACCCTGAATTGAAGCGCTTTGACAGAATGACACGGGTTGGTAGCTAAGGACCTCAGTGCTGTGAGACACGGGAAAAGGCAGAGAGAGAAAAAAGGACGTAAACATGGACCAAGTCCTCAGTGCCTGTCACCTCACAGACAGGACGGAGAGGTTGGCTGAGTGACACTTTGAAGCAGGCTGGGGTGGAGATAGCAGCAGCCATGCAGAGCTGGCAGGTGGTGGCAAGCAGGAGGGGACACAGAGGCTGGGCGGGGTCAGAAGGCAGTGGAGGCTGGAGGAGTGAGTTGGGGTGTGATGGGCAGGTGGGGAAATGGCCAGAGCAGGAGGAGACACAAGGCGATGGCGAGGGGCGGAGAAGATGGCAACAGAGAAAAGCAGGAAGTTTCTTGGGGATATGGCAGAGGTCGATGGTGTGGAGCAGGCCAAAGAGCTGGGGCCACCCCATATGCTGAAGGAGGGAGGGACACGCCCTGAGAGCAAAACAGCCTCTACATGGGGTTGCCACTATGATTGCGAAGTCATCCAGTTTGCAGAGGGTGGCCTAGTGTATGTCGCCCCCTCTGGCCAGTGGTGGACATTATGGATACAGTGGCCAGCTGTCTGGCAGGAAATGTGTGTTTTGGGGAGTGGGAAGAAGTATTTCCCATTGTGACCAAATGAGAGGAGAGCTGGATGGAGGCTCCAAAAACTGAGCCACAATCCCTTAGAGTCATCACCCTTCTCAGGCTTGTGGGAGAGAGAAATACTCTGTAGACCCCAACACCTGCACCCGCCAGTTGTCACTTAGGGAAAAAGGGGTGTGTTTCCTGAAGGATGTGGGGGAAATCCTGACATGAGCCCATGAGTTACAAGACAGGCACCCCAAAGCACGAGGTGCCTCCCCTGTGAGAACGAGGTGCTTTGGTATTGGATGGAGGATAGCAACGGCAGCCCCAGAGATGGGAGAAAGAAGAAAAACAGGGAAGAGAAAAAGCAGAGAGGGGGCTCATTGATGGGGAGCTCAAACAGGGAGTTGTCCCCAGTAACCACCCTGCCTGTCAGTCTGAGTTATGACACCAAAAATGATAGATTTTTTCTCACATGGCACAAAACAAGAACAAAGAAAGGAAAACAGGAAAAGACCTTTATTGCGGTACAAGATAGCTGTAGGAGAGTGCAAGGTCCCCTCAGCTCAAACAGAGAGAAGCCTGGAGCTTTTCTTCAGTTTGACAGGTGTAGTTTGAAGGGGTGGGCAGGGAGACAGTGAGACAGTTGACTGGGGGATGTTCGCTTGTGCAAGAAAAGCAGGGAGTTCAATTTTCAGGTTTGCAAGAACAATGTGGGAGTCAGTGTTGAAGGGAAGTGCTGTCCCTTGAAGGGAGGAGCTGTCCAGGGCCATATTGGCCAGGCTCCCTGCTGAGCCTGGCAGAGCTTCACACAGGCAGAACCCATCACGTAGCACATCTCAGTTCTTTTTATGTTCTCCTCTTCCATCTCAGTCCCCTTGAGCTCAGGGAGCACCAAGCTGCATACGTCCCCATAGCTTTGGATTGATTTTTAAATTCACTCATTGTTGCCAGTTGTGGTGGTGCACACCTGTAATCCCAGACTTGGGAGGCTGAGGCACGAGGGTCTCCATGAGTTCACGGCCAGCCTGGGCTAGATTAGATAAGCAAGTTCAAGGACAGCCTGCATTACATAGCAAGACATTGTCTCAAACAATCCAAAAAAAAAAAAAAAAACCTGAAAGAAAAAAGAAACTTAATTTACTACTGGGTTTCATTACATTGTGGCTGGATTTGGGGTTGCTTTTTTCAAAGATGCTATACCATAGGTTGAGTCCAGGTATAATGTGTGTGTCTCTGCCTTGAGAACAAGATTCAACTCTCTGCAGAGCCCCAAAGATTGGGTGTTAAATCACTGCTATGCTGTTTTTGGATTTTGGGCTTTGCTGTTGTTTTAATTGTTGCCGTGTTAATGCAAGGTCTCACTATGCAGTGCAGGCTGGCCTGCAACTCACTATGTATTTGCAGTGATCCTCCTACCTCAGCCTGCTGAGTGCTGGGATCATAGCTGTCCGTCACCACACCCATACGGTGGTTCTTACAAGTCCAGGAAAAGCATCTCACACTGAGACAAACTAAAATACCTGAATTACTGTAGCAGATAGTGGAGGAAGCACTCAAGGGGAAGGGCATTTTGGAGTGGAGATTTCTTGAGGCCAGAAAACCTAAGGACAAACTGGGAAAAAATGAAGAGCCATTTCACCAAGAAATAGGCACTGAAGTAATGCAACACCATAAGACAAGCCCATGGGAAGCCCCTGGGGCCGGAACCCATGGAGAGAGTGGCAGGGCACCACAAGGGACAGGGAAGGGGCAGTGCCCTGGGCTCCCAGGCCTGGAAGGTGGCCAGGCAGGAGCCACAGCTTTGTGTACCACTTCCAATGGGCCGGATAGCTCACAAAGTCTGCAACAGACTGCTCACCCCTGACTCTGCCTTTACTCCTCCCTCAGGACCACAAGAATGTGAAGTCACCCCAACAAGGACAGGTGAGGGGAGCACATGCCTGTGCCAGCTGAGGATTGAAGGGGCCACCAACTCCTCTGTTGAAAACTCACTGCAATGCATGCCCACCATGGTGTTGAGTCAGACTCAGGAGACCAAGATGTCACTGAAATCGATGGTGTGTTGAGCTGCGCTGCTGTTGGCCAAAAGGTGATTGGCCACAAAAGGTGTCCTGGGACACATTCCATAAGCACTAGTGCCATAGGCAGAGAGCTGAGCAAAGAAGCCAGACTGTTCTTAGGGACGTTTTGAGGAGAAGAAACATGAGCCTCTCACACTGAAGCTACATTAGCTATTATGAAACGTGCCGCTGTACACATGTGTCTGCATGTATCATTCAGTAGTTTATTTATTTATTATTCTGGCAGTGCGAATCTAATTGACAGCCTTGTGCTTAGCAGGCAAGTGCTTGAACCACTGAGTTAATCCTCAGGCCTGCACATATCACTGTGTTATATGTTTTTGTGGGGAGGATACCTAGAAGAAGAATAGTTGAATCTTATGGAATTTCTATTTTCAGGGGTTTTTGTTTTGTGTTTTGTTTTTTAGTTTGAGACAGGGTCTTGCTGTGCAGTTCAGGCTGGCCTTGAGCTTACTTTGTAGCCCAGGCTGGTCTCAAACTTGCAGTGATCCTCCTGCTTCAGCCTCCCGAGTGCTGGGATGACCCAAGAGCTGTTGACCCCCACTTTGAATCCTCACGAGTTGATGTTGTTAGAACTCCTATTTCACAGATTCCTAAACTCCCAGCAGTCACCTCACTCGCTCTCCCTAGCTAACAAGTGGCAAGGGGTGCAGACCTGCTTAGCCTTTTAGTTCCAAGTGGAGTCCTACTGAGACACCTTCCTGTCACTTCAGCACTGCTTCCCTTAAGAATTCTCCCTTCCTGCTCCTGGTTCCAGCAGATGCTCCGCTGTGCTTCCCCCACCCTCCCACTCTCCCGCCTCCTTTTGCACACAGGCCAGTGTCCCCTTGAGATCCTCCAGCGAGCTGACTTGTGTGCCGTGAATGGGACAGTCCCAGGGAAGTTACATGGGTCTCACATTGTGGGCTTGCTGACCACCTTGGAATCTGAGGACGGTCCAGACAGGACCAAGACTAACACATCCCAAACCAAGATCCTCTCCTGATTGGGGCTGGCAGTTGAGATCAGGAAAGTCTGAGGCTCCAGCCTCAGAACACTTGGGGTGGGTCCTGCCATCTGATCACATTGGGCACATCTCTGCACCTCAGTCGGTTTTGCTGTAATGAGAACGAGATATTCTCAGTTAACATGCCCACAGCATAGGTCCTCTGTATTTTCTCCTTCCCCTTCACTTCCCGACTTTCTTTGCTCTTCTCCTTGGCACTTTGATGACGTGGGTTACCCTTCACTCTATGTTCTTTCTCATCCCTTCAATCCATCTCTTAGAGGTACCTTCTTTTTCCTCAGGGATATCAGAGCAGTATGTTCTGTTAAATTAAACTAGTATTTTTTCTATGTGTTTGCATCCCTGTAATGCCAGCACTCTGGGAGGCTGAGGCAGGGAGATAGCACATTTGAGCCCAGCCTGGGCATCATAGTGACTAAATGAGGCCCAATCTCACAGTGAGAAAATTTGAGAGGCCTGGACATGCAGCTCAGTACAAAGGTGCTAGGTTCAAACTCCAATTCTGTCCCCCAAAGGCTGGGGTAGCTGGGGTGATCTTCAAGGTTAGTTTTCTTTATTCAGTGGGACCTCCCAGAACATTGGCTGTACTGAAATCCTGGTCACACTCAAGAAATCAGGGGTATGGAGGAAGTGTGTAGGACAGGGAGAGAGAACCTTTTAGAGTATTCAGTGGCACAAACAGCCTGCTGCCACATGTGTTTGTCACTGATGTAAGTCATTCTCTCAAGTGTATTTGACCCCAGAAACCTTTACTGGAAACATGCATCCTATGGCTTGTGAAATGCAGAACTCCCTCTGGAAGGAGTAGTTTATGCCTATAGCAGGATTTTAGAGAAGACCCCTGTGTCCTCCGCCTGGGTGGATGTGGTGACCCTAGCGGCTTTGGTCTTCCATCCAGAGCTGCAGAAGCCAAGCTTGCGTGGCATGGCTCCTGTACCTGTGGGCAGCTGCTCCGGGAGCATACCTGGGGAGTGGAAAGCTGCCAGGGGACTCAGCATGAATACACACTGGCTCTCAAGCTCAGACTAAAAGAATTATTTTTCTTCTCACCAAAATAGTTACTTTCTAAGTTATAGAAGTAATGCTATCTTATGATAGCAGTTCACAGTATAAACAATGCAGATATATTAAATCTAAAAATTATATACTGTGATCTTGTTGTGCGTGCATGATGACTGACACTTGATGTGGAATGTTCTTTAGAGTTCAAACCCTCATCTACAGCATTTTCTACAACCTTCATTTTATAGCATTTTATATGTAGCTGTCGATACAGAGGCCTGTATAGATCTAATATATAGTCATAGATTTTCTATGTATCTGTAAGATATAATATGCTAAGCTTGCATATTATCTACCTATAATATATAAGATGTATAGGTTATCTGTATTGGTAGGCACAAATCTACCTAGTTGTAGGTATGTAGCATTATAGATTTTATAGATTTCTGTCTGTGTGCATGTATATTACATCAACAGAGATGTTTTATCTATAGCTAGGTATCTATCTTATTTCTGATCTCTTATGAAATAATTATATAGAATATATGTTGATAAATCTATGTAAAGTATTACTGAGGAATAAAGTTCTGTGCCTCAATACTATGTATATGCACCTTACTATATCCCTTATTTTTAAATGTGCTTGTATTATGCATACTTGCATTGTAAGCCACCATCTTTTATGTCTATTGAATAGACACCCTCTGATTTCTAAACAAGATATTGAATGTTAGAACCTTGCACCACTTATGAATAGTCCATAATTTACTCACATCATTCCTGAACAACACACATCTCTGTTCCTCCTTTCTCTGTTTTTAACAGTTACTGCAAATGGTATTGCAGGCGATGTAACGATGAGCACAGACCTTTCTGCACCGGTATTGTTTTTTCACTTGTGTATATGGTGCGTCCTTTAGATGGTGGTTCATTTTTAGGCTGCAGTGTCCAGTTACTCCAGTCCCCCATGTGGAAGCCAGTAGGGTTTGTCCACTGGGTTACTTTTGCACTTTTATTAAAAATCAGTCTGTCTGTGTGTGTGTGTGTGTGTGTGTGTATGCTATTCTGGTTCCTCTACTCTGTTGTATGATTTCTCTGTCACTAGTACTGTCAGTAGCACGCTATCTACACTATGGTGAGACACACAAGAGTCTAAATATTTTAGAAGCCACATTTTAAAAAGCAGAAAGACAGGGCTGGGTGTGCATAGCTAAGTGGTAGAACACTTGCCTAGCATGTACCAGTCCCTGTTCGAATCCCCAGCACTGCAAAAATAAATAAATGAAGATGTAATGAATATCCTTAAACATTGTATTGTAAAATAATTGTAAGCTCATAAGAACTTACAAAAATCATCCCGAAATCCTATTACCTACACTCAGGAGTAACATCTTATGGAAAGACAGTGATAGGTTCTGCTTATATGAGACTCTGCCAGGCTCAGTATGCCGCCTGCCCAACACGGCACTGACACTTACAACAACAGCAAGTCTCTCCTACACTAACTCCCATGTTCATCTTTTGGTCCCAAAACAATAAACTTTCTATGTCCCTTCTGTTCATGTGCTTAAGGTTCTCCAAACCACTCACGGCATTGTCCACTCAGATAGTCTCCACCCCCTCTACCAAAGGTCCTCAAGTCCTCTCCCAACATCATGACATGTCCACTCATCCAGTCTCCACCCCTACCCCAAACTCTCCCTGACTTCTTTTGAGGGCCCTTGAAATCTGCAAGAGTCCTTTTGCACCAACAATAAAGGTGTTTTTTTTTTAATCTTTATTGATGTCTCTCAGCTGTGCAAAAGAGCTAACATTTGGTTGTGATGACTGAGACCATTTGAGGCCTGCAGCTCTGGGGGGCTCCCGCAGTTTGCTCTCCCCATCCAATGAGCCAACCTTCATATTCCTCTCATCTCTGCCTTTGCCATTGTCTGCCCCCATCCAACACTGATCCAATCTGCTCCCCACAGGTGAGTCTCTCCTTTTACTCTCTCTCTCTCTCTCAAAATATGTGGGTCCCATGTCAGGACACCCCTCCATACTGTGGATGACAACCAATGGGTTTGATGGAGCACCTCTTTCTCTCTGTCACACCCCCAACTAGGGTGATAATCCCCCTTAGGGTTTGTGAGTAACTTTGGCCTTCAGATCACCTCTAATTTGATCACTATGAGAAATACTCATTCCCACCCAGAAAAACACACTCTACTCAGGTGTCCCTTAAAGAATTTAAACACTCTTGGTCTCAGAGAGAACTCTAAACTAAAATGACTAATCTCTTATTTCCCGACAAGTTGGATCCAATATAAAATGAACAATAACAGCTTCTGGCCAGAACAGTGCACTTTCCATTTTAGCATTCTCTGCAACTTAGACAGCATTTGCTTTCACAACAGCAAGTGCTTGGAGACACCTTACCTGCCAGCCTGTGATGCTTTTAGAATGCATCCCTCTCATTCAAACATGAGAGTTGGCCCCAACAGTTCTGACCCACCCTACACCACTAAACCCTCCTGATAATCCTAACAATCCTATTGATGAAGTCATTTTTGCTTTCTCTCCTGCCTTTCACTGTACCCACATGTTCCTCCCTCTGAACCTCTCCAACCATCTCCTTCTCACTCTGTGAGCCTCGCCACTGCATCCTCCTCCTCCTCCTCCTCGTGTCCTCCATCACCATTTTCTCCCCTAGACACACGTACTCTATCTCTTCAGTCCACTGCCCCCACCACTTTCTCCTCCCCTACTCCTCCATTGCCATTTTTTCCTCCAGAAAACCACACCAAATCTCACTCCCACACCTCCAGCCATCTTCTCTCCAACCACCACTGTCTTCTGGCGACTGCCACCCCTGAAGCCCATAAAGGGCTAGTCCTTGTTCATGTCCCTTTTACTCTGTCCAAGCTGTGCCAGATCTCCCATAGGTGAGGCTCCTTCTCCACACATCCCCACAACTACATAAAAAAGCTCCAGTTTGGGACTGATTATCAAAGAGAACATGGCTCACAACATATGAATGACCATCTGCATTATTGTAGGTCTAAACCAAATTTCTCACAATGTAACTAGCTTATATAATTTGATAATTCAAATCACACTCAACACACTGAGGAAAACCCTGTGGAATTTGTTTCTTATCTTACAGTTAGTGTAACCAAATGCACTAATTTAAACCTCCAGTCTGCTGAGGGAATAATCCTAAACCCCCATTTTATTACCAACCTGCAGGTGACATCCAAACTACAAAGAAACAAATTTTGGCCCCCTAATGCCCACAAAGAGATCTTCTCAATCTGACCTTTCATGTCTTCAATAATAGATAGGCACAACCACAACAAGATAATCTTGAGAAGACTAATATTGTATGCCCATTTTTGGGTGCAGCACTCAAGGCTTCGGGGAAAGACAAATCCAAATAAAATGGTACCACCCAAGCAACCTCTACACCATGCTTCATGCGCAGGAAAGAAGGATGCTGGGCATGAGCCCGTCTCAAACCATGGCCACCACGAAGACTTGTCTCCTCTGCAATCCTGAGGGTCACTGGAACTACAACTGCCCTGTCTGCCAGAGAGCAGGTAAGTCATCAAACTGCCTACCCTCACAGGAGATCTCACTGCCACCACCACTGGACTCTTCCTTAGCTGTTCTTGCTCAGTCTCACCACTGAAGAGGATTGATGGGATTGATGGGTTCACCAAGGTATCTCTCACAACCCCAACTTTCACTGAATATCTTAGGTAAGACACTCTCCTTCCTTACTGACACAGGGGCTGTTTGCAGTATTCTTCCTGAGTTCATTTGGTTCCTGTACCCAATCCATGATCTCCGCTGTAGGTGTTGAGGGAAAAACCTGCACAACCCCTCTAAACAGGACCCATGCCCTCCTGATCCCAAACCTTTCTTCACCCAAAATTTACTTATACTTCCGAACTGACCAGCACCCCTATTAGGCAGAGATATCCTCCAAAAGTTCAGCTTCTGTTTCACTTCCTCCCTTCTCACTGCCCACTTTTTTGACTCAATCACCCTGTGCTGTCAGTACCACACAACTTCTTCCCCCTCCCTTATCAATCCTATAGTTTGGGATACCACCAGCCCATGCCGCTACATGCTATTGATGCCACTTCTGAGCTAATTCATCAGAGTCCCTTCAAACTTTCTGTGCATTCTCCAATATCCAATAGCCCCCAAACATCCACAGGGACTCAAACCTATGATCTCACACCTATTAACCCATGGTTTCTTAAGCCAAAACACACAGTCAGCATTCTTCATTCCCAAGCTGCCATCTGGCAGAAAAGAAGCTTGATCAGTACTCAAGAAATTCCCATCACTAGTGCACCCCTTATCCTCAAACTACTAGAGGCAGCACAACTCTCAAAACAGGTAGCAGTCATTCCCTGCAGGGGACACCAAACATTGTCAGATCCTGTTTCTCAGGGTAATATCTTTGCTGGCACACAGGCCAAGTTGAATGCACCATAAACATATATCCTTCTCATCTTCTCTCCCTTATCCCAAATATCCTGCCACCACCTCAATATTCACCTGCACACCTACAATTAATCCATAAATCTGCCTATTTAAACTTCTAACTCTGATCACTACCCACCCCTCTTTACAAACCCTCATGTGCCAACCCACGCACAATTGCCATCTCTGTGCCAAGACCTCTCCTCGGGGATATTTACCTCCTTCCTCTTTCCCAATTCACCAACTTTCTGGACACACTCCAGGCAAAGATTGGAAGATAGATTTTACACCCCTCCCTCATCATAAGACCTCCAAATATCTTCTTTCCTTTGTCTGCACTTTCTTGGGGTGGATACAAGCCTTCCCAATTATGTCTCAGAGACTGGAGACATAGTTATTAAAATTCGTATACAAGAGAGTATCTGCCATTGGCTTACCTCAAACTACCCAAGCAGACAACATATCACCTTTTCTCATTCAGATTACTTGACAGTTATCCTTGAAACTAAACATCAATCAGAATCTACACACACCATACCAACCACAATCCTCATGAAAAGCAGAAAAAGCAAACAGTCTTCTAAAGACACACCTGGCAAAACTCATCCTAGAACTACATCTACGTTGGCCTGAACCTTTTCCCTTAGCACTAATCTGTCTTCAGAGTTGCCACTTCCTTCAGTGTCCACTCTTCTGAGTCCTTTTGAGCTCATGTATGGGTAGCCTCTTCCTGCTTCACAACTTACCTGTCCCACGGAACCTTGCCTGTTTTGCTGATTGTACCCCAATCCTCTCCATTTTTAGACATCTTTTATGACAATATGCCCATCTATGTCTCCCTCTACCAAAAGATAAACCAAAACCAGAACATTCTATAACTCCTGGAGACTTAATATATCTCAAATCCTCTAAAACCACAAGACTTCAACCAAAGTGCATGGGACCTTACCTGGTCAACCTCATGACACCAAGAGTGGGCAAGGTTGCCAGTCTTCCAATAGTGCTCAAGACTGCCAATCTCTCATCTTGGATTCACATCACCCATGTTAAGTGTTGCCCTGACAGTGCTAACCCCAAACCTCCATCCCCAGACTGCTCATCGCACCTTCTGTTCCCCACCCATCTTCAGCTCATGTGATTCTAAATCACAGTATTCTGTGACTCAATACCCTCTTTGCTGTTTTTGTACCACTGGTCTTCGTATTTGCTGAGGCACTTTGGACAGTCTCCCCTAGCGACACCAAGATGACCATAACCCTTCTGTTCCTTGCTAGATTCTTGCATAACCACTGTCCATTGTCTCAAATTATCATGATGGCAAGGGTATTAGCCTTAATATGCCCCTCCTTTCTAACCTTTATACAAATTTCACAGACTTTCTCGTGGACCCTTCCCTTTCCTTTCCAAACCATTAGGGACAATTTTCCAGTTTACAAGATTATTAGAAATACAAACTCTTGATTTATGCAAAACGGCCTCTCTTATTGTGAACTGTGCTAGGAGATAAAGGAACATACCTCACCATGGCCAGCGTCCTCACTGACTAAAAACCTCCTCCTCTAGCCCAAAACATTTTTAGTGCTCCACATGGGACTGCAAGACTATTGGGGTCAGGGGCCCAAGTCCTACAAATGTTTGGAAATAACAGGACCCTTGGATCAACTTTTCTTGACACTTTGATCTGCAACACACTAGGTTCCTATAACCCTGTTACTTTAATGATTAGGCAATCCTCTTGGCTGATAGACCACACCTGGAGGATGAGACTCTGTAGTAGGGGAACAGACCTGGGAGTTAACTTGAATATAAAAATGATCCCAAACCAAACAAGATACCCATTCTTAACATCCTCACCTTTAGCTTACCTCTGCCCCTTCCCTCACTATACTTTACACCTCCACTATTCCTCAATCACTAAATCACACATATGCCCTTATCTGGTCTTCACTTCACACAGACTGGACCCAATGCTAGTTCTGTCTTCCACTCAACCAAAACCTGTGGCTTGCCCCAGGGGTTCTTTGTTCTTGGGATGGCCATGCCACAGCCCTACACATGTGATCCATTTCCAACTTCAACAGCTTGTCGACACCCTGTAAATGTGTACAGCTGCTCCTGCTAGGTCAAACCTAGGAGGGACCTGGGATGCAGCAGGACACAGCATCTGTGCACCAGGGCATTTGCATAGCATGTGTGAATCCTGGGTTCCTTCCTGACCACCTGAAAGGGAGATTACCAAGTGCTGAGAAGGTGCTGGCCACACTGCCATGCCATGCCATGACCCTTTCTCCTCGTGCAGTCAGAGCTGGGAGAGTTCAGGGTGAGATCTTCCTGAGGTTGCATAGGAGAATGTATGCAAGTGAACTGCAGTTCCCTTGGCTCCTGTGCAAAAGATCTCGTGTTCCTTCCATGCCTTCTGGGTGCTGGGCACATGGCAACTGGGTAGCTGCACATCTGCAGATGCACAGGTAAGCTGCTTGTCAGGTATTGTGGCGGTGGGGTCAGGAGGTAGTCAGTGATGTGATACATGCCAACCAGGGGTTGTTTGCATACATCGGGGCTCCTGAGCCAGGCAGGACAAGGGGTTGGCCAAGGAAGGCCCCTGGAGGAACTAACTGCTGGATCCATGTTCTTTGAGAGTTTGCTTTCCAGGCAGAGACTGAGAGAGGAGACCCAGAGGAAGGAGGATGGCAAGAGCACAGACTGGGGGGAGGCCAGTGTGACGTGTGGTGCATGTCTGTGTGGCTGCTGGGGTGAAGGGAGAAAGACATGGTGCACAGGAGATACTGGAACACAGAGTCCTGGGAATAAGGGCAGCTCTGAGAGATGACGTGGGACAGATGAGAATGCAGGCTGCTAAGTGACTTGGAATACAAGGGGCAAGACAGGACACACAGGGACCTAAGAGGAGGCTTCTGGGGTCATCCAGGTGAGAGGTGGTGGAACTGGCCTAGGATAAGCAGGGGGGCAGGTCTTGGAGAGGTCAAGGAATCTGATGGGGACCCAGGCAACCTGGGATCGTCATGTCAAAAAGCCTGAGTGTTCACCTTTCTCTTTCCTATTTAGGTGCATTCTGATTGCAGGAAGCTACACCAAATTCCCCCACTTTATCCTTGCACTCAAAACCTAGACCAACCCAGTAGCCAGCAATGTCTGCTCCAGCTTACACATGGAATCGGACAGTGTCCCCAGGTTCAGTTTAGGGCCTCTTCCCACCTAAGGTGCAATGGCCGGTGGGGGTCCATGGCATCAGCAGGGGTGCTAGCGCTCTGGTGGGGTAGAGGTAGGGTGGGGGTCCTTGGAAAACCCAGAACCACTGTGTGTGCTGAATGGACACCTGAGGGGCTGGCAGATGATTTTACTCACAGGCATGGTGCCTCAAGATTGGTGGGCCAGTCACTCTCCAGAAGGGACCTGCAGAGTCCCTGGGTGGGGTGCACAGGCTGACTATCTGCTCTCTCAGCATGTGGCTGGCATCCCTTGCCCTCAGTGAGCTGGCAAGAATGCTGCAGGAATGCAGCATCCCTGTGTTTGGAGGAGGAGTGATAGAGGGAAGGGCTGGTACACCAAGAGTCTGTCCCAGGAGCCCAGCCGCCACGCTGTGTGTCCTGCACTGGGTCTATTTGACATGTGTTCTCACACTGGCTGCTCTCCAGAAGGACGGCAGAAAACGTGTGGATCTGCTGCCTGGCTCTGCTCCCTGCTTTGAGTGATTTACATGTTGGGTGTGATCTACAGGGATCACCTTTTCTGATTTGGGGTGTAAGAGTATCTGCAGCTCAGTGACTCTTCTCTGAGCAGCTCTGATGTGACTCTTCTATGCAGTTAGGTGGGGTCTCCGTTTTCGTTATTTTTATTCATCAGTTCACTAATCTTTTCTTTGTTTTTTGGAGACAGGGTTTTGCTCTGTAATTTAAACTAGCCTTGAACTCACTATGTACCCAAGGCTGGCCTTGAACTCACAGCAATCCTCCTGCCTGAACCTGCAGAGTGCTAGGATGATATGCATGTGCCACCACATACAGCTTTGGCCCTATCCTTTCTCTAAAGTTATACATATTTCTTAGGGCATGATTCTCAGATCTAGGACTTCTATTTGGTTCTTCTTTACACTTTGCACTTTCTGCTTTGATTCTCAAGATCTTTCTTTTATTATTTTATCTTTGAGCATATTTATAATAAATATTTTTCAATGGTCTAGATTGTTTCAGTATCTGAGCAATCTTTTCCTCTCTCTTTAATCTTGCTTCTTTGCTCTTTATTTTCTTTCCAGTTACCCCAAGGACTTCACAAGGGGCCACATCTGCAGCCCATTTTAAATTCTTGATTGTGAGACAGGGTCTCAGGAATTCACTAAATTGCAAGGCTAGGCATGAACTTTCAATCCTCTCCCTCAGCTACTGTGACACTGATGGTAGGATGGGAACTTGGTTGCTTAGGTGATCTCACGGAAGGGGTTGCCAGAAGGAGGAACACACCTCTGGGTATATCTGGGTAGATCCTGGTGGGTTGGTCTAGGGGTCTGTGGCCCCGGTCCTGTCTTCTGTTGTGATTTTCCGCAGCTCTGCTTCCCAGTCACCTTGAAACAAGCACCTTTGCTCTGTTGTACCCCTTTGTCATGATGGTTTTGTGAGCCAGCGAGTCATGGACTGAGTCCTCAGAACGTGAGATCCCAATGAAATATTTCCTTCCTTAAACTGTGGGGGTCAGTACTGTGTCTCAGTGTCTTGGTTACTTTTTTCTTGTTGCTGGGACAAAACACCCAACACCCTGAAATGAAGGAAGGAAAGGTTCATTTGTCTGGTTGTGGAGGTTTCAGTCCCAAATCAGCTAACTCCAGGGCAAGGAGGGGAGCAGGGCACCAGGGGTATGCTTCCAGGCAGCAGTCAGCAAAAGCAGCCAGCATAAAAAGCCAGGAAACAAGACTCTTTCCCTCCCCTATACTGCACACAGACCACCCCCACTCTAGGTTGGGTGTAGCGCTCACACCCTCTCCAGGCTCTGCTCTTACACATGCTCAGAACATTTACAAATATGCTGGCTCCCTGCAGAGTCTCTTAGGCAACCTTCTTCTGAACTTCTTAAACTGACACAGTGTATCCACCATAACACACAGACGGGAGAAAGCTAATTATTCAGCCTCCCTAAGTGCCACAGGTGTGTGCCGCCATGCCCTGTTGTTTTGGGGGTTTTTCCACTTGACTTTGTTAGGGCTGGGGATCAAATTTAGGGCCTTGAGCGCTGTAGGCAAGTGCTCTACTCGTGAACTGCCTCTGCACCCTGCTTCAAAGTTTCTGTGCACTTCTCCGTTAATGTCCATGGAGGATTGCTTCCAGTACACACACATCCATCCAGCCAAAACTACCCAAATGTAGATGCTCTCTTCCCTTATACAAAACGATGCACTGTGTGCTGCCCCCATACACTTTCAATCCTCACTAGATTATTATAATGCCTGAACCAATGCAAATGCTAGGGAAGTAGTTATTCCACATTTTAGGAGGATAAAAAGGAAAGGAATTTGGTCATGGTCAGTTCAGGCACACTTTTTCCCCAAATATATATGGTCTGCTTAGAGTTGCATCCACATGTTTTGAAACCCCAGACATGAAGGGGCTACTATATGTACAAAAACTGGTGATTGAGGAGCACTGTTGTCTTTATTCCAAGACTTGGAAGGGGTTTTTAAAAAAGCACAGAGCCTGAGGCAGCCCACTCAGAGATGGGTGTGCAGGAGTGCAGGAGAGAGAATTAGGAAGAACTCGTGCATCTGGGGACAGCTCCAGCCCATCTCACCAGACCAGTCAGGACAGCCATCCCCCTCCATCAAGCCTCACCTTGCCCCTGCGGCTCTGAATACCCTTGAACCTCTGAGGCTGTCTGTCCTGAGGGTTGGAGGAGGTTGCAGGTGAAGCAGAGAGGGTGGAGCACAGACCTCAGCTAACAGAGCCTGGGAGGTGAGAGGAAAATTAGATGGAGAGCTGCTCCCAAGCCCTGCAGAGCTTCAGATCCTGAAAGCACCCATTCAGGGCCTGGATTGTGCCCCCCAAGGATGCCTGACCTTTGTAATTTTTGTTGTCCTCTTATCCCTCTGAGTAGCACAGGTGTTCCCGGGCCCTCTTGTCTGTCAGTGCAGTTTTGCCCCCACCATCACCTATCCCAGCCCTCATGCCCTGGCTGAGATGCTTTCTTCTGGCCCCCGCCACAAGCCCCAGTGGTTGGCTGACCAGCACCATGTACAAACATACCACACTCAGCCCCAGCTGCCACTGCCCAGGATACCCACCCCCAGTACTGTCAATGCCATTGTCATCCTTCTGTCTTCTCAGACCTCACTCCTTAGGGCCATCTCTGAATCCTCTACCACTCTTCAACAAAGGAGCCACTCCTCAATATCCACAGCTGAAACTCAGCTTTGGTCTCTGGGGTGTCTTTGGTCCGTGCTCCCCTGGCCCTCCCCACGTGCGGTCAGAGTGTGTGTGAAGCCTGGGGCACAGCCGGTCCCTCCCATGCCTTGTACCTCGGTGCCCCCACTCCTTTCCCTGCAAGCTCTCTTGGCATGCTGCCTTTGGACCCCTCACTCTCCTGGATTCTTCTACTGTCACCACACTCAGTCCCATGGCCTGACCTTCTGGGCTACTCCTTCCTGAGTTATACCACCTGGCTCCTTGTCTCTGGTGAATGAACCTCTCCCACCTGGGTATCTCCCAATGTCACCTTCCTGCCAGGTCCTCCTTGGTCACTTTGTTTAAAATGTCCTCCTTCCCTCCCATGCACACTGCTATTTGCTCCTTACCGTCTGCCAGTGGAACGTGTCTGGAGCTCAGCTTATCTGGGGGCCTTGGGGCTGACTGTTAGCACTGTTGGACCAACAGAAGCATGGGTGCTTGCACCGCTCCACACAGCGGGTGCTCTCTCCTGGCCTGCATGTGGAAAACCTGCAGATTGTATGAGCCAGCAGCCCCTTCCTCTAGCCTGTACCTGTGTGTCCTGTAGGGCACCCCTCCGTTCCACCTGGGTACTCTCATGCCTCCACACAGAAGGGGGCCTTGCTGGGCGTGGCTGAGGCATGGAGCTGCCAGTCTCCCTTGCCTTCCTGGATTACTGCACTTAGTAGGGTGCAGGCATTGGACAGGGCTCATGAGGATGAAGAAAAAGAGGAACTACATTGTGATCCAAATATTATATATTATAATCCAAATGCTGTATGCTGTAATCCAAATATTACATATTATAATCCAAATATTATAATTACTTTTGCATTCCTCCTCACAACCCGGAAAGGTATATTTTAATTCCATTGTAACTTAATTGGCATCTCAGCAAGTTAACACCAATCTACCACCTCCAATGCAAGTCTTGGTGAGAGTAAAGACACTAAGCCCTAGTCTAAGTTCTGGGCAGCCAAGGAATCCTAAGTCTGATCCAAGTGAGGATA
Source organism: Cavia porcellus (assembly GCF_034190915.1). Taxonomy (NCBI): domain Eukaryota; kingdom Metazoa; phylum Chordata; class Mammalia; order Rodentia; family Caviidae; genus Cavia; species Cavia porcellus. The sequence continues at coordinate 72,061,407 of NW_026947494.1, read as the reverse complement.
CACAGACAAAGGCCTTGATGTAAGGTCTCTCCCACGGTGTATTATCTCATGAAGAAAGCAGTGCTCCAAGGATGACTGACAGTGAGGATGGCATGAACTACATGAGTAATTTTGTTTTACATGAGTACTTTGAGCTGGCTAGCCAGGTGGGGAGAAAAGCATCTTTTCAATATGCAAGGAGAATGATATGCAGAAGGACCAGTCTGCATAACCCAATGATGGTAGCATTTGAACACTTTTAGGAGGGTTGCTTTGGTCTCTGCTACGCAAACTGTTTTACCCTGGGAGGTCACGGACTTTTATTTAGAGGCTCATACCCAGTGGACATTGCTGGAGCTCACTGCAGTGGTTCTGCCATCCCACTGTGTTCAACTGTTTCACAGGGAACCCAGTGTGAGGAAAATGTCACTTGGCCTTAAAGAATACATATCAGTATCTTGGCTGCCCTGATTTGCCTCGCTTAGAGCCAGTTGAAGGGTGATGGACATACCATAGCCAACTCTGAACATATCAGGGCATGGCAACAAGACTCAGTTGAACTAATGCTGAAGCAATTGTTCTGCATTGAAACGGAGCTGCTAAACATGGCTCCTACAGGGGTGTCTAGATAGAGCCCCAGATCTGCCCTTCCCAACTGAGAGGCACCAAGGGAACAACCTCCCTCCTCAACCACAGGCAGTTATCAGGATTGGCACAGACTTTTCAGGAGCATGCAGACTGTCCCAGGGACCATTTCATCCTGCCATACCTGTACCAGCCAGCACCATGACCTGCAATCAGAAGAAAGAAGCCTGGAAACAAGGCCAGGAGAAAACACTGCAGACACTCAGGTGGCTGAGCCGTGGGAAGTGTGGATAGGAAGGCGCGTTCTTTCATAATTCACACTCTACTCAGTTTCAGAGTGCATCCCATGAAAGTATATTCCTCTTGTGATGGAAACAATAACTTCCTTCTGTGCTCTCCAGGCACTAAGCTCTGTTTGTTCAGTACTTGCAGTGGATGTGGGAGATGGCAGGGGCCTGGCACACCACAGTGGAGCAGGAGTTTTCTGCCCCTTTTCCACATAGACTAAGGGAGCAGAGCCCCTGGCAGCCTCCGAGGCCAGGCATCCCAGACCCTGCTCCCCAGAAGCCAGCCCCTCCCCATCTGGATCCCTGTGCTTACCTGTGTCCACATCTGCTATGCTCTGCCACTTGGATGGTGGGGGCCAGGGCTTTGCCTGGGGATGTGACCTGAGAGAGAGGGCCTGACTGTTGCAGCCCCCTCCCTGCCACCCCAGCTGACTACGGGCCTGGGTCAGGTGGGCTCCGCTCTGTCACCACAATGTTTTTCTTCTGGTCTAACCTGTTCCAGCCTCAGAGGTTTGAGATCACTGGGAACTGTAGCTCGGACCAAGTCAGATCTCCTATGGCCTGTGTGGCCATCGGATGCTGATTCACATGAATGCTTTCCTCTGGGGGCACAGGGGTTACTGTCACTGGCATCAGGCATGGGAGGATCATGTGGGTAGTGCGGGGCATGTGTGTGTCACGGTACCTCCACATAGTCTGGAGAAAATCTTGCGTAGGTTTCCCAAAACCATCCGAAGAGCTTGTCAGGGACATCCTTCACACTGCACGTGGACAATGAGCTTCTGGCAGGTCAGAGCATCGCCTACCCCAGTCCTCTTATCTGGTCCTTCTTCCTAGAATTTGGTCTGTGCCACCTCTGATTCGACCCTGTCATGCCCAGAATCTGCCCTGTCCTAGGCACAGTTTACGTCCTTGCTCCTGATGTCCCTGAGCTCCAGACCACATCCCTGTTGGTCTCAAACCAGGGGCAGGCAGGTCCAGCTCCTTTTGGTTAGTAAACAATTTCTCATGACCTATCTTTCTATCAAATGTAATAGGAATGAACAAACACTGTAAAAATGGCATTCTCCCAAAATTGTTATACAGATTTAATGCAACCCCAATCAAAATGCTACTATCATATTTCACAGATCTACAGAAATCATTCTAAAAATTCATGTAGAACCAGAAAAGACCTAGAATAGCAAAGGTAATTATGGGTAACACAAAGGCAAGGCAGAAGGCGTCACAGTCCCTGACTTAAAATTACATTACGAAGCTGCTATCATAAAGTCAGCCTGGTACTTCAATAAAAATAGACCTGAAGATCAACGGAATAGATTAGAAGATACATCTATAACTACAAAGACACTCAGCCACGTTATCTTTGACAAAGGGACCAAATAGGTTCACTGGAACAAAGACAGCCTCGTTAATAACTGATGCTAGAAAAACTGGCTCTCCATATGCTGTAAACTAAAACTAGACCCTTGCCTATCACCATGTACTAAACTATAGTCAAAATGGATCAGAGATCTCAATATTAAAACAGAAACACTAAATCTGCTACAAGACAGAGTATGTACAAATCTTGAAGGTAGTGAAGAGAATTCAACAAAAATCAAACAGCATGGGAAGTACTTCCCAGAATCAATAACTGAGATCTCTTCAAAAAGAAATCTCAAAGTTCAAAGAACCATGAATGTTAAAAAAAATCTTAAGCAACAGTTCCTCAGACAAAGGACTTCTGTCTAGAGCATTTAAAGGTATTTAAAGATCAGACCCTCGAAATACAAAGGCATCCAAAAATGGGCATCTGACATGAATACACACTTCTCAGATGAAGAAATACAAACGGCAAATACAGACATGAAGAAATGCTCAGCATCATTGGTCATTAGAGAAATGCAAATGAAAACCACACTGAGATTCCATCTCACTCACATCCTGAAAGAATGGCCAGGATCAAGAAAACTATCAACAACAAATCCTGGAGAGGCTGTGTGGAAAAGGAACTCTCCTGCACTGTTGCTGGGAGGTGTAGACTGGTGCAACTCTGGGGAGGTCAGATTGGAGGTTTCTCCAAAAGCTGGGATTGGAAGTCCCATTTGAACCAGCTATTCCACTTCTGGGCATATTAAAGAAGAACTGAAAACATGATATCACGGTGATATCTTTGCACCCATGTTCATAGCAGCACAATTTGTAATAGCCAGATATTGGAAACAACCTGAATGCCCATCAACTGAGCAATAGATAAAAAGATGAGATACTTTTTTACAGTGGAATCCTACGCAGCTCTAAAGAATGATCACATTGAGATTTTTATAGGTAAATGGATGCAACTGGAGACCATACTCATAAGGGAAATAAATCAAAGTCACATAAATACTATATTGTCTCCCTAGTGTAAGAAATGGTAAGATACAAAATCACAGCAAATTCTGTGAAAGGTTAAGAATCTGCTCAAAAGGGAAAACAGTATCATGTCAGGGAAAATGAGGGAAAGAAAGGAAAGAAAAGCACAATATATATAAATTTGTATAAACCCACTTAAGATAACTAAGATGATTGTGCTGCAAGTTCTATTAGTTCTTGGGACAAAACAGTTAACACTCATAGGATTGGATCACTTTTGGCTGTTTATGTCTGGTGATCTGAAGAACTCTTTTGAAGATCCCTATGTAAAATAGTTCCGTTCTTACCACCTTGTTTTGAAGGACTATGTCATCATTGTTTTAGGTATTTTGCTATTGTTGTCTTTTTTGTTTCTTGTTTTCTAGTATTTTGTTGTTTTGCTTTTCCCTTTCATGCAGAAAGATATGCCTAGAACTTCTCCCTAACAGTTCATGAGCATCGATTGTATTGCGTGTGATGAAATAAACAGCTACGTTGAAGAAAAAGAGACATTATGGTTTCCATTGCTGATTCCCGATCATCATGCTCTGAAATCCAGTAATGCTTTCATTCTTTGTTCGGAGTGGCTTTAGTCCATTTTGTACTATTTAACTTCAACATACATGACGGTATGACAGCTATTTTGGAGAGAACAAGAGACATTATGGCAGCCATTGTTGATTTTCCTATTGTCTGGTTTTGAAGGCCTAAAATGTCTTCATTATTAGGTTGTGATCCATTTTATATTATTTTGTTTTGTATGAATTCATTGTGTGTGAAATATAGAAAACTATTTAGAAGAAAGCTACAGATATTATGGTAGCCCACTGGTGATGTCCTGTTGTTTTGCTTGGAAATCTATGCCACTTAGATTGTTTTCTTCTGATCTGCTTTGTTCTGTTTTATTTTACTGTCTTTAAATTTCTAAAAAAATTTTAAACATTCTTTGCTAGAACCTGCCATTATTCTGATACAAAACAAGATAAACCTCCACACAAGAACTACAAGACGAAAACTACAGGCCAATCTCTTTAATGAACATAGATGCAAAATTCCTCAGAAATATCCAGGCAACCTGCTGTGTAATTATCAAAATGATCACATACCTTAATCAAGTTTACACCCCAGGGATAGAAGGATGTTTTGACCTATGAAATCAATAAATGTAATACACTACATAAAGAGATATCAGAAAAAACATCATACCATCATCTCAATAGATGCAGAAAAAGCTTTTGACAAAATCCATCCATTCATATTAAAAACGCTGACGAAAATAGCTATAAAAGGACATTATCTCAATCTGATAAAAGCCATGAGGACAAGCCAACAGCCAGAATCATACTAAATAGAGAGCAACAAATGAGGAAAAGTTCCTCCAAAAGTCTCCAAGCAAAGTCAAAATATAGCAGCAAAATATACAAAAGTCAGTAGTGTTCTTGTAGACCGGTAACGAACCAATTGAGAAATGAATTAAGAAAACAATCCTGTATTCACAATAACATAAAGAAAACCTAAATACTTAGGACTGACCTAACCAAGGAAATGAAAGACTCTACAGTGAAAAGTACAGTACTCTGAACAAAAGGGATCGAAGGGGACACCAGGAAATGGAAAGAGATCCCACTCCTGGGTAAGCAGGGGTGATGTCATCAAAATGGTCGTACATACAACATTTAATGCAACCTCAATGAAAATGCCAACAGAACTCCTCACAGCACTAGAGAAAACAATCCTCAAAGTCATGTGGAATCAGAAGACACCTAGAATAGAAAATCCTGGGCAACTAAGACCAAAGCAAGAGACCTCAGCATGCCAGATTTCAAGGTATATTACAAAGCTACATGGATAGAAAGAGCATGGTAGTGGCATTGGAGCAGATCTGTGAATCATTGGAACAGAATAGAAAATGTAGAAACGACCCCACAGGGCCTTGGCACTCAGGAAGCAGGAGGATCCCCACAAGCTCGAGGCCACCCTGGCCTACACAGTCAGGTCGAGGCCAGCCTGAACTGCATAGTAAGAGCCTGTCTCAAAAAAACAAACACAAACAAAAATAAAAACAACTCCGGACAGCTTCAGCCATCTGATGTTTGACAAAGGAGCCAAAAACATTCTGGAGGAAGATAGAGTCTTTAGCAAATGGTTCTAGGAAAACTGGCTGTCCATGTGCAGAACATTGAGCCTAGACCTGGGGACATCACCAGGTACTAAACTAAAATCAAAACACACCAGGTACATAAATATTAAAACAGAATCACTTAACATGCTAGAGGACAAAATATGTACAACTCTTGAGGTCAGGGTTGTAGGCAAGGACTTGTTGAACAGAACCTAATGACATGAGAAATAACATCAAGAATTCACAAATGGGATCACGTCAAATTAAAAAGCTTCTTCACACCCAAACAAACAACCAACAGAGTGCTGAGATACCTACAGCATGGCAAAAAAATTCTGCCACCTATGTTTCCAATAGATGACCAATATCTGGCGTATGTAAAATAAGAGAGAAATTAGATCTCCCAAAATCAAAGGTCAAATATGGGCAACTGACAGGAATTGACACGTCCCTGAAGAAGAAAGAAACCCAAAGTATACATAAATTAAAGAGCAGGAGAAAAGATAGATAATAGGAAACAGGAATAGAGACCTTTTGCAAATGAGAAGAGGGCCAAGAAGGGAGGGGAAGGCGAGAGGAGCAGGGAGGCAAAGAGAATCAAGACGTGTCCCGCACAGGTACCATCGACCCATGATGGACACAGTCATTATGTATCAGAAACACGCATGACTTCTTTAAAAGGTGTCTGTATTGTGCTTCCAACCTGTCCAGGACCTGAGCGGCACCTGTGCTTTCATTCTTAAAGATCTTTTTGCTGGTCCTCCTGAGGAAAGAGCAGGTTTATCAATCAAATCGTCATCTTTGGCAGGAGCTGCAGAGCCTGGCCGCCAGGGTTAGCAGTTACCCTTGTGTAGACTTTGGGTACTTTTAGGCCCCATCCCCTCGGATGAGACAGGGAAGGGAAGAGGCTGTCCTGAAGTGTCTGTGCCAATAACCTCAACTCTCAAGCTAAACACTCACTCAGCAGGACACCCCCAATACCACAGTGCTCAGCCTGAGCTACCGCCTCTGCTCACGCCAGGTCACTGCATGTCCTGTGGGCACCTCAGTTACTGATGCTTCCACCACAGGCCAGGCCTGCCCTTCTCCTGTCCAGTGCATGCCCCATTCCTTGATCACATGTTGCAAAAATACATCACACAAGCAGGCCATAGCATCTGCGTCCTAGCTGGCAACCAAAACAGAACGCTTACATACAAATTCTCTATGCCAAACATCAGAGCTTACTTTGTATTAATTTAAACGACCTTGTTATAGAGTTCAGATTTCATTGGCGCCTTCAGGTTCACTGTTAAACTTGGCAGGCTAAAGGCCCACGTGCTAAAGGTCAACCCAGGGCAGTGCCAGGGGGAGGGGTACAACCTTGAAGAGGTGTGGCCTAGTGAGAGATTTTGCTTCTTTCCATGAGTGGGGTGGTTTCTCTCTGCCACATAGGCCCACCATGATGTGCTGTTTGCCAAGGGCCAAAGCAGTAAGAACAACAGTGTAATGAACCCTGGACAGGAACCTTGCAAACTGAGCCAGTGGATATCGTTTCTATACAACATCATTCCCTACACATTTGCTATATTAGAAAACAGCTAATGAGGTAACCAATTCACATTTCTAAAATTAAACAGAAAAGGAATTGAGAAGGGAACCAAACTGATACGCCACAAAACAAAACAAAACAAGACACAGGCAATAATGGAGGAAATGAACAAAACTAATAGAGACATAAGACGTGAGAGGCAAAGGTCACAGTAAATAAAAATCAATGGAATAAAGTACGAAAGTCAAAGTCAGAGATTGAAGAATGGTGACAAAATGGGATCCAACTCTATGCTGTCACTGTGCAGGTTAGACTCTACACTAGGAATAAGTGGAAAGTGAAAGGACAGAAAATACCGAAGAACACACCACTGAACAATTCTAATAGGAGAATTCTAGCCCGAAAATTCAATCATAAATATATGAACCACCAACCAGAGCAATAAAAAAAAGAACTGGAATAAAACTCTACAGTGGTTAGACCTCAGAGATATCCACTGTGCACCATTCAGGAGCGCCAACATAGGATTTTGTCCCAATTTTACATGAAACATGCCGTAAGTCCCATATGTGAGGTCATGCTCAGGATATGGTTGAAATCCCAAGTCATACAAAGTATCTTCTCTGACCACAGGGGTGCAGGACCCAGAAGTTGCACAGTGTTTGAAAGCTTTGACTTCACAGGAAGTATCTTCTCTAAGCAGGTGGAATGACAGATGTTTCTAACCAAGGCACAAGAGGAAAACAAAAGAACTGTGCTGAAACTAAGTAACACACTTGGAAAGGCTGGGCTCCTGGGCTCCTGGGCTCCTGGGCTCCTGGGCTCCTGGGCTCCTGGGCTCCTGGGCTCCTGGGCTCCTGGGCTCCTGGGCTCCTGGGCTCCTGGGCTCCTGGGCTCCTGGGCTCCTGGGCTCCTGGGCTCCTGGGCTCCTGGGCTCCTGGGCTCCTGGGCTCCTGGGCTCCTGGGCTCCTGGGCTCCTGGGCTCCTGGGCTCCTGGGCTCCTGGGCTCCTGGGCTCCTGGGCTCCTGGGCTCCTGGGCTCCTGGGCTCCTGGGCTCCTGGGCTCCTGGGCTCCTGGGCTCCTGGGCTCCTGGGCTCCTGGGCTCCTGGGCTCCTGGGCTCCTGGGCTCCTGGGCTCCTGGGCTCCTGGGCTCCTGGGCTCCTGGGCTCCTGGGCTCCTGGGCTCCTGGGCTCCTGGGCTCCTGGGCTCCTGGGCTCCTGGGCTCCTGGGCTCCTGGGCTCCTGGGCTCCTGGGCTCCTGGGCTCCTGGGCTCCCAGTGTCAGCGTCAGTGATGGTAGGGCTCCTGGGCTCCCAGTGTCAGCGTCAGTGATGGTAGGGCTCCTGGGCTCCCAGTGTCAGCGTCAGTGATGGTAGGGCTCCTGGGCTCCCAGTGTCAGCGTCAGTGATGGTAGGGCTCCTGGGCTCCCAGTGTCAGCGTCAGTGATGGTAGGGCTCCTGGGCTCCCAGTGTCAGCGTCAGTGATGGTAGGGCTCCTGGGCTCCCAGTGTCAGCGTCAGTGATGGTAGGGCTCCTGGGCTCCCAGTGTCAGCGTCAGTGATGGTAGGGCTCCTGGGCTCCCAGTGTCAGCGTCAGTGATGGTAGGGCTCCTGGGCTCCCAGTGTCAGCGTCAGTGATGGTAGGGCTCCTGGGCTCCCAGTGTCAGCGTCAGTGATGGTAGGGCTCCTGGGCTCCCAGTGTCAGCGTCAGTGATGGTAGGGCTCCTGGGCTCCCAGTGTCAGCGTCAGTGATGGTAGGGCTCCTGGGCTCCCAGTGTCAGCGTCAGTGATGGTAGGGCTCCTGGGCTCCCAGTGTCAGCGTCAGTGATGGTAGGGCTCCTGGGCTCCCAGTGTCAGCGTCAGTGATGGTAGGGCTCCTGGGCTCCCAGTGTCAGCGTCAGTGATGGTAGGGCTCCTGGGCTCCCAGTGTCAGCGTCAGTGATGGTAGGGCTCCTGGGCTCCCAGTGTCAGCGTCAGTGATGGTAGGGCTCCTGGGCTCCCAGTGTCAGCGTCAGTGATGGTAGGGCTCCTGGGCTCCCAGTGTCAGCGTCAGTGATGGTAGGGCTCCTGGGCTCCCAGTGTCAGCGTCAGTGATGGTAGGGCTCCTGGGCTCCCAGTGTCAGCGTCAGTGATGGTAGGGCTCCTGGGCTCCCAGTGTCAGCGTCAGTGATGGTAGGGCTCCTGGGCTCCCAGTGTCAGCGTCAGTGATGGTAGGGCTCCTGGGCTCCCAGTGTCAGCGTCAGTGATGGTAGGGCTCCTGGGCTCCCAGTGTCAGCGTCAGTGATGGTAGGGCTCCTGGGCTCCCAGTGTCAGCGTCAGTGATGGTAGGGCTCCTGGGCTCCCAGTGTCAGCGTCAGTGATGGTAGGGCTCCTGGGCTCCCAGTGTCAGCGTCAGTGATGGTAGGGCTCCTGGGCTCCCAGTGTCAGCGTCAGTGATGGTAGGGCTCCTGGGCTCCCAGTGTCAGCGTCAGTGATGGTAGGGCTCCTGGGCTCCCAGTGTCAGCGTCAGTGATGGTAGGGCTCCTGGGCTCCCAGTGTCAGCGTCAGTGATGGTAGGGCTCCTGGGCTCCCAGTGTCAGCGTCAGTGATGGTAGGGCTCCTGGGCTCCCAGTGTCAGCGTCAGTGATGGTAGGGCTCCTGGGCTCCCAGTGTCAGCGTCAGTGATGGTAGGGCTCCTGGGCTCCCAGTGTCAGCGTCAGTGATGGTAGGGCTCCTGGGCTCCCAGTGTCAGCGTCAGTGATGGTAGGGCTCCTGGGCTCCCAGTGTCAGCGTCAGTGATGGTAGGGCTCCTGGGCTCCCAGTGTCAGCGTCAGTGATGGTAGGGCTCCTGGGCTCCCAGTGTCAGCGTCAGTGATGGTAGGGCTCCTGGGCTCCCAGTGTCAGCGTCAGTGATGGTAGGGCTCCTGGGCTCCCAGTGTCAGCGTCAGTGATGGTAGGGCTCCTGGGCTCCCAGTGTCAGCGTCAGTGATGGTAGGGCTCCTGGGCTCCCAGTGTCAGCGTCAGTGATGGTAGGGCTCCTGGGCTCCCAGTGTCAGCGTCAGTGATGGTAGGGCTCCTGGGCTCCCAGTGTCAGCGTCAGTGATGGTAGGGCTCCTGGGCTCCCAGTGTCAGCGTCAGTGATGGTAGGGCTCCTGGGCTCCCAGTGTCAGCGTCAGTGATGGTAGGGCTCCTGGGCTCCCAGTGTCAGCGTCAGTGATGGTAGGGCTCCTGGGCTCCCAGTGTCAGCGTCAGTGATGGTAGGGCTCCTGGGCTCCCAGTGTCAGCGTCAGTGATGGTAGGAGCCCAGGAGCCCAGGAGCCCAGGAACCCAGGAGCCCAGGAGCCCAGAAACCCAGGAGCCCAGGAGCCCAGGAGCCCAGGAACTCAGGAGCCCAGGAGCCCAGGAGCCCAGGAACCCAGGAGCCCAGGAGCCCAGGAGCCCAGGCATGACTTTGTACTTGGCAAGTCTACACTGCAGAGGAAAGTCTTCGTGTTCCCTTGTACCACTAGACTGTGCTTTCTTGGCTTGTGCCTCAGAGGTGAGGAGTGTTCCCTGGGCTGAATCACATAGTCAGAGGTGGCTGGATCCTAGTAGCTGCCCTTCCCTGGTGAGGATGGAGACAGCCAGTGCTGGTTTGTCTGGGCATTAGCATTTGGAGGAAACTTAGATATTTGTACATAGCTTGTTTATATTTACATCTCTTTTCCCTACTTTGTCAATTTATTCAATAATTTTAATTATATCGATATGGACTCACGAGCTTTTGTGGTATTGATTTGGTGGCTCACTGAGCAGCATTGTGTGCAGAGGCCTTGAAGGCCAGCTTCCTCCTACTGTTGCCCCCTTGAGAAGCAGGAAGGCCAAGGATAGAGGCCGGCTTGGGTGGGTGGTTTGAGGTAGCCTTGCTTCTCACATCCCTGGGCTCCCCAAGGCCCTGTCTCCTCACATTGAAGACATGCTCAGTACCCTAACTGTGGCTATAAGTTCTGGGTGCACCCATAGCTTCCCTTGGCTTGGCCCCTTGTTGAACCGGAAGCTGTCACCATCACTAAGCCTGAGCTCTAGCCAGGCTTTACCTTGGATAAGGGCTGAGCTTTACCTTGGAGAAAGGCCATCTGCTGTTCCAGACTTGGGTCAGAGCACTGGGCATGTAGGTGGCTGTGGCAGAGGCAGCTGTGATTGAAGTTCCAGAAGGGAAAAGAGCCTGGGTGACATTAGAAGCGGCCTGGGAGCCGTCCAAGATGCCTGAGGTCGTGTTTGTGAGACAGGATCCCCAAAGGCTGCCTGTGCTGGGCTCCAGGAGGCTGGCTGACCTGAAACAGGAGGTGGGGCCAGGCCTAGAGCTGCAGCTGCCAGGGCCCAGAAACGGAGACCGTGGGTAGAGGTGGCTGCTCAGTGCTGCTGCCCATCAGCGGCCCCCAGGGTGGGCAGGGTGCTAGAGGAACACTAAGAGCGCCGTTTATGTGGGGGCGCACCAATGCTCAAGCTCTGTCCTAGCCAGGAAGAGGCTGCCCTCTTGCTGCCCCTGGTCCATGCCACATTCAGCTGTGCAGATGGGAAGGAGATCCCACTGGTGCCAGGGGGAGGCGCCAGAAAAAGAGAATTGTGTGGGGCTGCCACATATGCGGAGGTCGGCCCAAAGGTGGGCCACAACTGGGGACCAGAGCCCATGGCTATGGCTATGCTGCCACTGGGCGGTGCCACAGTCATCTGCACAGATGGGAAGGAGTTCCCACTGGTGCCAGCCGGAGCCCCCTGGGAAAGATCAGGTGGAGGTGTGGTATCCATAGGCTCTACACCAGTGTCAGTCCCTGACTGGGGAGCAGAGGATGTGCCTGTGGCTGTACTGCCACTCGGTGGTGCCATAGTCATCTGTGCAGATGAAAAGGAGTTCCCACTGGTGCCAGTGGGTGCACCCTGGGGAAGAGGATCAGGTGGAGGTGTGGTATCCATTGGTTCTACACCAGTGTCAGTCCCTGTCTGCAGAGCAGAGGATGTGCCTGTGGCTGTGCTGCCCCTGGGTGGTGCCATAGACATCTGTACAGATGGAAAGGAGTTCCCACTGGTGCCAGTGGGTGCACCCTGGGGAAGAGGATCAGCTGGAGGTGTGGTATCCATAGGTTCTACTCCGGTGTCAGTCCCTGTCTGGGGAGCAGAGGATGTGCCTGTGGCTGTGCTGCCACTGGGTGGTGCCACAGTCACCTGTGCAGAGGGGAAGTAGTTCACATTGGTGCCAGTGGGAGGCCCAGGAATAAGAGAATTGTGTGGGGGTGTGATATATATAGGTGTTGCCCCAAAGCTGTGCCCCATCTGGGGCCCAGAGCCCATGGCTATAGCTGTACTGCCACTGGGCGGTGCCACACTAATCTGTGTAGATGGGAAGGAGTTCCCACTGGTGCCAGTGGGAGGCCCCGGAGGAGGAGCATTGTGTGGGGGTGTGACGTATATAGAGGACGGCCCAAAGCTGGGCACCACCTGGGGACCAGAGCCCATGGCTATAGCTGTACTGCCACTGGGCGGTGCCACAGTCATCTGTGTAGATGGGAAGGAGTTCCCACTGGTGCCAGTGGGAGGCCCCGGAAGAGGAGCATTGTGTGGAGGTATGACGTATATGGAGGACGGCCCAAAGCTAGGCATCACCTGGGGACCAGAGCCCATGGCTATGACTGTACTGCCACTGGGCGGTGCCACAGGCATCTGTGCAGATGAAAAGGAGTTCCCACTGGTGCCATTGGGAGGTGCCGGAAGAAGAGAATTGTGTGGGGCTGTCACATATGTAGAGGTCGGCCCAAAGCTGGGCACCACCTGGGGACCAGATCCCATGGCTATGGCTGTACTGCCACTGGGCGGTGCCACAGTCATCTGTGTAGATGCGAAGGAGTTCCCACTGGTGTGAGCGGGAGCCCCCTGGGAAAGAGGATCAGGTGGGGGTGTGGTATCCATAGGCTCTACACCAGTGTCAGCCCCTGACTGGGGAGCAGAGGATGTGCCTGTGGCTGTGCTGCCACTGGATGGTGCCACAGTCATCTGTGCAGATGGGAAGGAGTTCCCATTGGTGCCAGCGCGTGTACCCCGGGGAAGAGGATCAGGTGGGGGTGTCGTATCCATATGTTCTACACCAGTGTCAGTTCCTGACTGGGGACCGGAGCCCATGGCTATGGCTGTGCTGCCAAGGGGCAGTGTCACAGTTGGCTGTGCAGAGAGGAGGGAGCTGCCACTGGTGTCAGGGGCTAGAGGCCCAGAAAGGAAAGGATCAGGTGGAGGTGTGATGTCCATTGGAAGCTCTATTCTTTTAGTGTCTGTGTGTACAGCAGAGGCTGTAGCTGTGGCTGGAGATGTCAGTGTCTTCCCAGAGCCCAGGAAGGGCTTCTCCTTTCTGTTCTTACTCTTCCCTGCAGGCACAGTGGATGGAGGTCCAGTCCCTGGGGCAGCCATGGGAGCAGAGCCCAAAGGCTCCATGCATTTGTTATCTTTGGGGGCCTTCTTTCTGTTCTTACCTTTCCCTGCTGGAATGGTGTCTGGAGGAGCAGTCCCTGGGGCAGCCAGGGGAGCAGAGCCTAAAGGCTCCCTGCTTGTCTTCTCTTTGGGGGCCTTCTTTCTGTTCTTACCTTTCCCTGCTGGAATGGTGTCTGGAGGAGCAGTCCCTGGGGCAGCCAGGGGAGCAGGAGAGAAAAGCCCTGAGAGGTCAAAGACCTCAGGGGACTTGTCCCTTTTGTTCTTAACCTTCCCCACTGGATTGGTGTCTGGAAGATCAGTCTCTGAGGAAGCCAGGGGAGCACAGCAGAAAAGCCCTGAGAGGTCAAAGACCTCAGGGGACTTGTCCCTTTTGATCTTAACCTTCCCCACTGGATTGGTGTGTGGAACATCAGTCCCTGGGGCAGCCAGGGGAGCAGAGCAGGAAGGCTCTGTGGGGTCAAAGACCTCAGGGGCCTTCTCCCTTTTGTTCTTACCCTTCCCTGTTGGAATGGTGTCTGGAGGAGCAGTCCCTGGGGCAACCAGGGGAGCAGAGCAGGAAAGTTGTGTGGGGTCCAAGACCTCAGGGGCCTTCTCCCTTTGTTTCTTACTCTTCCGTGTTGGAATAGTGTCTGGAGGAGCAGTCCCTGGGGCAGCCAGGGGAGCAGAGCAGGAAAGCTGTGTGGGGTCAAAGACCTCAGGGGCCTTCTCCCTTTTGTTCTTTCTCTTCCCTGTTGGAATGGTGTCTGGAGGAGCAGTCCCTGGGGCAGCCAGGGGAGCAGAGCAGGAAAGCTGTGTGGGGTCAAAGACCTCAGGGGCCTTCTCCCTTTGGTTCTTACTCTTCCGTGTTGGAATGGTGTCTGGAGGAGCAGTCCCTGGGGCAGCCAGGGGAGCAGAGCAGAAAAGCTGTGTGTGGTCAAAGACCTCAGGGGCCTTCTCCCTTTTGTTCTTTCTCTTCCCTGTTGGAATGGTGTCTGGAGGAGCTGTCCCTGGGGCAGCCAGGGGAGCAGAGCAGAAAAGCTGTGTGTGGTCAAAGACCTCAGGGGCCTTCTCCCTTTTGTTCTTTCTCTTCCCTGTTGGAATGGTGTCTGGAGGAGCTGTCCCTGGGGCAGCCAGGGGAGCAGAGCAGAAAAGCTGTGTGGGGTCAAAGACCTCAGGGGCCTTCTCCCTTTTTTTCTTACCTGTCATAACCTTCCGTGTTGGAATGGTGTCTGGAGGAGCTGTCCCTGGGGCAGCCAGGGGAGCAGAGCAGAAAAGCTGTGTGGGGTCAAAGACCTCAGGGGCCTTCTCCCTTTTGTTCTTTCTCTTCCGTGTTGGAATGGTGTGTGGAGGAGCAGTCCCTGGGACAGCCAGGGGAGCAGAGCAGGAAGGCTCTGTGGCATCAAAGATCTTAGGGGCCCTTTCTGTTCTTAGGGCCCTCTTTCTGTTCTTACCTTTCCCTGCAGGGATCATGGGTGGATCAGTGCCTGGCAGAGGCTGGGAAGCAGAGCAGGAAGGCTGAGGGCTACTGGTGAGGGTGGAGTCCTGCTGCTTTCTGTGGTTACTCTCCCCCGCAGAGATCAAGGGTTCAGGAGCAGTACCTGTGGCAGGCAGGGGAGGAGGGCAGACAGGCTGTGTGGTGCTGCTGATGTCTAGGGCCTGCAACTTACCCATCAGCCTGGCATTTAGAAGTTGGAATGCTGCCTCCTTCTCCTGATCTATGTGCTCCGCGGTGATCTTATAGCTTAGTTCCGGAGGTGGTGGCAGCCTGAGGGGTGGCCCTTGGCGACGCCTCAGGAGAGGGATCTTTCTTCTTCCTAGGCCAGCACCCTCTGGTGTCATCTCGTGTTCCTTTCTGGTTTCTTCGTGTCTGGATGGTGTGTCTGCCACCACCTCCTTCCCGGTCTTGCGGGGAACTTGGGGGGCCGAACACGGTTGCTGGAGGCTGTCCTGCCTGGCCGCCTTCAGATCTTTGGTGGAGCCCGGGGGCGGCCTGGTGTGTGAAGGGGCTGCAGCCCTCCTGCGCTGTCCCGGCAGCCCCCCGGTGGAGCTGTAGGAGCTGCTGATGGCATCTCGCTTGGTGGAGCTCACACAGGAGGGCTGGGGGGAGGGGGCAGCTGGAGCTCTGGCGCTCTGCCTGCGGTGGTCTGTGCTCAGAGGCCCAGGCCTGGGGACATAAGGCACCTGGCCTCGCCGGCCTACCACGGGCCTGAAGGCGGACGGGGGCCTCGCAGCCTCCTGGGCGGCCCTCCTCTGCTGAGCCTCCTGCCTCAAGAGCCAAATGCCCGAGCACTCCCTGCGGGAGGACCTACGGCTGCTGCTGCGGAGTGTCTGAAAATCCTCTGCGGGAAGCACTGGCTTCCCCAGAAGAGAGCCTATCTGTTGGCCCATGGGCCCCAAGGGCCTCAAGGGCCCCAAGGGCCTCAAGGGCCTCAAGGGCCAAAAGGGCCTGCAGGTAGGGGAACAGTGCTCCGGACACTCTTGCCCAGAGCACTGAGGTCAAGCCCGGGATGCCTGATGCCTGATGCCAGACGTCAGGACTGGATCCGCGGGCACACTGGCTAAGCGGGATGCGCCCACCCAGGGCTCTGGGCAGGTGCCGAGAGGGTCCACAAAGGTGGGCCCTTGGGGCAAGTTCCTGCCCCCGCGGGCAGGGAGCAGGGCTGCGGGGCAAAGCTAGCCCCGCCGCACTGCTCCCCGGAACTATTGGGGAACGGGGGTACTTCTATCCCAGACCTTGGCAGAGCGCACTGCTTGAAGCAGCCAACTGCTCTGTGGCCTGAACCGCAATGCTTTGTTGCTGGGACGCGGCTTCGCAGCTCGAGACCAAAAACCGCCCCGCAGGCGGGTGCTCAGGCCCGCGTGCCCGCGTGCACAAACGGTCAAAAGCCGCGCGGCGCGTTTGCAACATTTTGTAACTTTCCCGGGAGGACGGTCCCTCTGCCTCTCTGCAGCAAGATGGGGACAGGAGCCCGCGACCCTGAGGGATTGCCATTGCTTGCAAACAGGCTGCAGGTTTCCCGCCCTCCTACCCGGGCTGAGGGGGACAGCTAAGGGGAAATGAGCTGCTGCAGTCCCTTGAGGGCCCTGATGCAGAGCCCTGGGGCTGTCACCTGTGGGCCCTGATCCTAGGAGGATGGACTAGGGGAGCAGGGTTCCTGCCTGAGCCCCGCCTGGGACACTTGAAAGCTTTGGCATCAGGCTTTTGCATCTTCCTGCTCTTGCCCTGTGTGTGAACTGAAGAGGAGAGTAACCAGCCTCTGGTATCCAAACAGGCAGCATTCCTTTCCTCCTCTTTGATTCCTGAAGTTACACCCTGCCTGTTCCTGCCTTTTACCCTCAACCTGAAGGAAATCCCTTCGTGTGTTTCTGTAGCAAGCTTTCTAGTAACAGATTCCCTTGCGTTTTTCTCCCCTCCTTTAACCTTCCTATTTATTTTCCTATGGGCCCCAGAACTTACATCACACACACACACACACACAGTGCCTGGGGGGACCTTTTCTTCTGGCCCTGCAAGGTGTTCTCTCAGTCTCTTGTGGCTGGTGTGTTTTCCATGGGAAGTTTTAAATTGACATTTCCTTGTATTGGGCCTGTTATTTTCTCTGAGTATTCTCCAGGTTGTCTTTATGCTTGTGTACTGAGTTGAGCGTGTCTTGGGTGAGACTTTTCCCAGCATCTTAGATGTGTTTTCCATGAATTGTGACCTATCTCCCACTTTTGCCTGTATCTCTCTTGTTCCTCAACTCCTCCTTTACACATGAGGATGGTAAGCTGTTAAAATGTTTTATGTTGCTTTGCATATCTCTGAGACTCTTAATTATTTTGTTCTTTTTTTCTTTCTCTTTGTTTTTAGACTGGCATTTTAATGCCCCACAGAGTCTTGGACTCTTGTTCTTTTTCTGATGGAAGCTTATTTATTTCCATTAAATGAATTCGATTGATGTCATATTCCATTCATGTCAAGGGTATTGGCCTTTCTCTCTCTCTCTCTCTCTCTCTCTCTCTCTCTCTCTCTCTCTCTCTCTCTCTCTCTGTCTATGAGAATGGTTGTTTTTAGTGTTGTAGGGGAAACTGAGCCAACAGTAACCAGGAGCTCAGGAGAAGAAAGGAAATTTAGTGGTCTCCAGGGGAGTCATCCTCAAAGTCTGAGGTGGTGATTGCAGAGAGCTTGTCTTTTTTATAGAGTGGCAAACAGAGGTTGCAGGGAAGAGTTGCAAGCTTTTAGCTGAAGGTTGTGGTACAATGGCTATCTTGTGGTGAACATAGTTGTGTGTGGCAAAGTTGTCAGCACATTCCCAGGGCTTTCAGTTGCATGAAATTATATGATTTAGCTGAGTTCAGTGGCTGAGTACAGAATGGCTTTACCTTTCCTGAACAAAGTGTCTATGGTTTGATCAGGCTTTCTGCTTCCATGGTACGTGTTTTCCATGATCCTTCCTTAATGTGGGTTGTTTCAGGGCTGGATATTGCCCTTTCCCTTGAGGATTGGTCAGATTGTCGTAATTTTCTATATGTACTATTGCTTAGTTTTGGATAGTGCCCTGGACAGTTTGCTGTTTGATTTAGGAGACTCTGGTTCCTATTAAAATCCTCAGGCAAGCAATGGTTTCTCTTGTTGTGTTGTTCTGCAAAGCTTTCAAAGCAGCAGGGTCAGACTGCATCCTGCATTTGCTTTGCAGGGTCCAGTTTGTGCTCAGGCCACAGTGCCCCACCCCCAGCCCCGGTGGTCTACTAGATGCCTGGTGGTTGATAGCTGAGTCACTTCCCAAAGCCTTTGCCTTGCTTCTTTGGAACTATTCTGTGCAAGCCGCTCAGTGTGAGTCTAGACCTGGTGCTGCCTCTTACACAGACTTCAATGATTTCTTTCTGCAGCTCTCCCCTCTTTAAAATGCCATTTACATTTTCCTGCTAGAAGAGGAGAACTTCCCCATGGCAGGTCAACCCTGAAGCCATCAGCAACAGGAAAAGTGTACAAACATAGTGGCAATTTCCCTCATTCTCTTCATACAGCAGAAGTCACTGCCTGTTCCTTTGTGGGCATAGGTCATTTGTTGGGGCTTTAGGTCCCTCTGCCACTCCTGAGGCTGCTGGACAACTTTGCAACCGGTGAGGAAAAAAACCACAAAAGTGGGGTGGGGATGACCCTTGCAGCCTCTGATGCATCCCCCCATCCCCACCCCGAGCCGAAGTCCACACTTCTCTGGATACAAACAAGGATTGGGGTCCAGTATTTATTCTTTCAGTGATTAGTGGAATTGATTTTCCCCAGACAAAGCTAGAAGACACAGTAGGAGAAATCCAACATTATGGGCTGTTGTTCTCCTTTGGATTCCAGTCCCCATTTGCCTAGTACTGCATGCTTGCAGCATTTTGAAGTACCACAGTGCTTTCTGTCTGTGTCTGGTTGCAGTTGTAATTTGTGTGGGAGAGAAGTTATCTGGGGCTTCCCACCTTTCCCTAACAAAGTTCTGGCTACTAAATTAATTGAAAAGAAATGTATTTGCATTGTTACCTCTGACAGAGTTCCCCTTCTTCTTAGTGACAGAATACTTTTGGATTGTAGGAATCGTATGGCCTGGTTTTTATCCACTGCAACAGTAACATTTATATTGCTTCTACATCTTGTTTGTTACAGAAAGTGTTGCTGTGAACATGGGAGCGCAGATCGTTTCACTCCTGATTTCTGTTGTTTTTGGAGAAGAACCCAGAAAGGTTAGTGAAGTAGACCAATCAGAGAAGGACAAATACTACACAATTTTCTTTATATGAGATGCTTAAAATATAGCAACCTTTCAAGGAGGCAGTAGAATGGCGATTTCCAGGGTCTGAGGATGAGGGGCATGTGAGTTGCTGGGCATTTGGTTTCAAAGGTATAGGAATTCTGTACTTCTGTTTACAACAGTGTGCCTATAGGCAATAAAATTGTAATAAATGTGCTTAGAACTTTTGTAGAAGTGCAGATTTCTATCTGGAAGATAGAAATTTCTAGTGCTGGACCCTAACATTGTCTATCATAATGAAAAGCAGTGTTAGGCAGTTTTGACTGACAAGACCAATGGAGACAGAAGAATAAAAGCTTGATGGGAATTCAAAGCAAGATGATACTAAATCAGCATTAGTTATTATGATGTCTTGTTTTCTCCAAAATCGCTGTTCCTACCATCCAATCTTCTCTGCCTCATTTCTGTTGAGCTCTTTTTCTGTCATTTGTTGTCAGTTTGTCTTCTTCATTTCGCTTTCTGCTCCATTCATTGTGACCTCTCTGCCACTGTTTCTGAAGTCTTGGTATTTTTCCTTTTTAAGAATATCCTGCAGTATTCTCTGTAGAGTTGAACTGGTGGTTGCAAATTCCCCTAGTTCCCCTTTATCCTCGAAGAATCTTGTTTTTCCATCAGTTTCTAGGGACAGTTGTGCAGGATATACCAATCTTGGCTGGAGGCTGTTATCTTTCAAAGCTTGAATTATTTCCCCCCATGCTCTTCGATAGCCTCTTGTCTTTGAGGTTTGTACCCAGTTGACATTCTTGGAGCTATTTGCTCTAACATCTCGAGAGCTCAATCCTGAATTGTGTAGAGCACCATTCGAGGAAACAGGACTGTCTGATGGCTATAGGTTTTGCACATTAGCACCTCAGCTAGCCTTATTTGCAATGCTTAGAGCCAATTGAAGAGAGAAGGAAATATTCTAGCCAGCCTTTTATATACCAGAATAAGGAAATGAATCTCCAAGTAATTAAAGGTACAGCAATTGTTTTGGATTCAAAGGGAGTCACTGGAGTTGTCTCCCACAGTGTGGAGTGTTGGAAGAGATAAACAGCCTCTGGAGGAAATTCTCTGCCTTATTGGCGCCTGAGCTCCGAGATTATTCAGAAAACCCGACTAGAGAGATGTGAGCCCGTCTTGAAAACAGCAGCTTTTTCCTTACCTGCCCTCCACAGCCTGAAAATCTAGGAGGGGAAGCTCCAGGAGGAAGAAGACAGTAAAATCTAAGGGCCTGGAGCACATGGCCTGGAGTGCATTTCTTCATCTTTCTGAACCCCATCATTCTTGTCTATAAAATAAAAACACAAGTCAAGGGTCCCTATCCAAAATGCTTTAGTGCAGCAGAAATGTTTCATATTTCAAATAATTTTAGGTTTTAGAACGTTTACATGTTCCAAATGGAATGAAATATCTCAACTGGGACCCTAGCTAAAACATGAAATTCATCTATGTTTCATATACATCTTTTACACATGGCTGAAGGGCAATTCTGTACAATATTTTAGGATACCTGTGATTGGCTGTGGTCCAATGTAAAGTATTACCTTGGTGATGTATATTCACTCACCCAGTTACTGGTACAGTTGACAAGAAACAGACTCCTAAGAAGCAGGTTCTTTATTCTGGTCTGTTTGGGAACAGATTAGAAAATGCCCATCCTGAGAACATGGTTGCTCCAAAATAAATAGAAACTTACTTTTTTTCTTTCTTCTTTTTTAAAAAATTATTTTAAGACATGGGTTTTGTACTTGGCTAGGCTCAAATTTGTGATCTTTCTGCTTCAGTCTCCCACAGTGCTTGTTGGTAACAAAGAAGTGGAGTCACAAAGAAGTGGTTATGACTGTACCTAACCATGTAGTTTGGAAGCCTTTGCTGCTGGCTTCTAGGAGGAGTTTACAAAGGCCTGGAGATGCCAGCTAGAGAAGCCCCAAAATGCTATAAGCTGAGCTTAGTGGGAGGTTCTAGTTAGAGCTCCAAAAACCAGATTGCAGGTGGGGACACATGTGTAATCTCTGCATTTGGGAGGCTCACTGGGAGTTCAAGGACAGCCTGGGCTACATAGTAAGTTCAAGGTCAGCCTTAAATTTGGGCTACGAGAACAGGCTCTCACTATGGATTACATAGTGAGACCTTGTCTCAAAAAAAAAAAAAAAAAGGCAGAGGAGAGGGAGAGAAAAAGAGAGAGGAAGAAGAAGACAACAACAACCAGAATGCTGACAGAAATGTGGAAAGTAAAGGCACAAAGGCCAGGCTCCAGAGGTTCTTGCTGGTAACAAGGACTCCATTGGAAGTGGAATTTGAGACCTGCCCATCACACTCTAGCAGAATATCTGTCTACATTTTGCCCACATCCAGAGACTTTGTAGAAGACTGAGATTAAGGGTGGCAGACCAATTAATTTGGCAGAGGAAATTCCAAAGCGGCCCAACCTTCAGGCTGTGGTATGGGTACTTCTGGCTGCTTTCAGCCAGGTTCACAGTAAAAACCAGGAGCTCAAAGTCCATTTAAAAAGTTTTTAGTTTTAGGTCCCCAGTCTGAGAGAGCCAGAATGGAAGCAGCGTGCAGAGACAGAGGCAGTGGGCTGCCGCTGGGGTGGCCTGCTACCCCTCCTGGCACCCTGGCCACTCAGCCTTCAGGATTCCAGCTGGTAGCTCGCCTCCACTCAGTCTTCCCCGCTCACACTGAAGTAGGTGACGCTGCTGGGTCAAGAATGTGCAGCCGAGCCATTCCAGTACTTACTCATCTTGGCAGTTGTCTAGTTGTATGAGTTTACAACTTTTCTTTTCTTTTTTAGCCCGGGATCGAACTCATGACCTTGCACTTGCCAGGAAGATGCTTATGACGCTGAGCTAAATCTCTAGCCCCAAGTTTACAACTTTTCTAAGAACATTTGCATCCTCCATCAGATGAGAAGAGACAAAGGAGAGAGAACGGAGAAAGAAAGAAAAAAGGCCTTCATTGTGGCCTAGGAGGGCTGCGCCCTTTGACAAAGGGACAAAGAAAAACTGCAGGCTGTATTTGGAATTGATAGGGGTGAAGTTAAAGATTGGGGGAATACTCACGCATGCGCGAAAAGTGGGAGGTTCAAATTTTCGGGTTCTGCTAGAAGAAAACCAAAGGCCATGCTGAAGGGAGGTGCTGTCCAGCGCCAGGCTGACTGGCACTTGTCGAAAACCTGTCAGTTTGTACATAAATGAGCTCGGTTTTTAAAAGAGGCGTCGCTAGTTTATATTTAATCCAAAGAAGGATCTTGGGCATTTTAGGTTTTGGAGATTTTGACTTTGTTTCTGAGGTTTCCTTTTTCTTCCTTGACTCTGAGGTTTGAGGGCCTTCGTTGCCTCGGGCTCCCCAGGACCTTCCGGGCGCCACCTTAAGAGGAGCAGAGGACTCCGCGGTCCCGCTGACCCACTGAGTTGCTTCTGCCGTCTCGTCCTCCGCGCGCGCGGAGCCAGCGTGCCCTGCCCTGCACCGTGGGGCCCGCTCTGGATCCGGGCTGGCGGCCCGGAGACTCCCATGTGGCCGGGAGCGCGCGCCGCGGGCCAGTGCAGACCCCGCAAGCCCTTCGGCGGCCTCGCGCCTGCGCCGGGTGCGCATCCCGCCGCCAGGTGGCGCGCTGAGCGCAGGCGTGTGCCGCGGCTGTGCGCAGCTGCTCCGGCAGGCGGCGGCTGCCCGCGGTGGTCGGTGCCGGAAGCGGCCGGCCGCAGCCGCCGCTACAGCACGGCTGTTCCGGGGAGCGAGCCGGCGGTGTCCCCCAGGTGGCAGGAGGCCCACGTGGGCGCTGGACCTCGCCCGGCCGGGGTACGCGCCTTCCCGCTGGGACGGCAGCTCGCGCGGGCTAACCCGACCCCGGGTCCCGGGTGCTCGGCAGGGCCGGCCACCCTGCCCTCCTCTCCCCGCTGCACTGCCCAGCCCTGCTGCGCCACAGGATGCAGCCGCAGGTCCCACCGCCGGATGCCAAGAGCGCCTGCCAGGGTTCCTGTAGGCCAGAGAGCCCCGCCAAAGAGGTAGAGGGACGGCCGCCCACACGGGTGACCGGCGGCCACAGCGAAGCCGGTGCGAAGAGCTGCTCCCCACACAGCTGAGCAGCCTGCGCAGCACTGGTGCGGCCCGGAGGAGCGCGGCTCCCCCGCAGGCGCCGGCGACGCCGCTTCCAGGGCCCGAAGTGCCACGGCCTCTTCTGGGTCCGAGCTCCTCGCCTTACACACGAGCAGGCACTTTCAAATCCCAGAGAGCGGACATGACCCGCACAGCCCGCAGAGCATTCAGTGTTTTGAAAACAACATTTCATGCTGTCTTCTTTCCGAGGAAGACGCCCAGCTGGCAAGCGCAGCAATTAAGGTCAAGCACTCTGCAAGTCTGCTCTTGCGGATAAGGAGCCAGGAGGAAAGAGAAAGACGAAAGACAAAAATTGAAGACCAGACCGGGTCTGTGACTGGATCTTCTATCGTTACAATTCCAAAGCTAATTTGAATGTGTCCGTACTTACAAAACTGCGTAGGGGAGACGAAGTTGTGGACGTCCAAGTATAGATTAGATCCGTGAGCTGGAAAGGGCAGGAAGACCAGCATTCTCGACTTACATTTTAATGCAGTGTGAGTTTAAAGAACATCTTGTATTTTCTTAGCCTTCTAAAAGCATTAGTGTGAAGTTTAAGAAGAGGAATAAATCCAGGTACAGAAAAATGTGTTTTTATATCCTACAGTTCTTGCTGAGTCTTGGTTCTAAAGGTACCAAACAGGCAGCTGGGGATTTAGCTCAGCGGCATAAGCGCCAGCCTTGCAAGCAGGCAGTCGTGAGTTTGATCCCAGTGCCAATAACAGGAAAAAGACAAAATAATAATAATAATAATAAAGGTACCAAACAAAAAAGCCAGAGTTTTCAGCGTGTTGCATACTTTGACAAAGAAAATTATTTTTCTCGTCCAATTTGTATTTAGGACCTAAGTCAAGTAATTTTGCTTTTTTTCTTTAGCATTTTTATGTTGATAGCCTGTTATGCACTGTGGTTTCAGATGTGCAATAATTTGTATAATACTCTATTTCCAAGTATGGCTTAAGCAGAACAAATATGTTTTTCTATATAGTTTCTTGCCTTAAAAAACATGTAATATAAATTTAAACTTCTATAGTGTACATTTATAAACTATGAAGTAAAGAAATGAACATTTTATGGCGTTCATATTTTGCACAGTCAAGGTAGAAATAAGCTTTAAATAACCCTAAAATATTTTATCTCAGAAAGAATTTTCAGTTTTCCCAAAAGGAAGCACTGGCAGTGTTGTAACCTTGGAAAGCATGGTTGCTAAAAAGAGAGAGAGAGAGCATTATAAAGAAGCCATATATTTTGTATCAGGACTGTGGTATAGATGGCTTGAGGGCATCTCAAGAATGAGCAAGACACTATCTTTCACTGGCTTAAGGGTGCAAACGTTAAAGGTGAACCAAGAATGAGGTTTCACACCTAATTTCAGCACTCAGGAGACTGAGGCAGGAAAATTGCCTCAAATTTGAGGCCAGCCTGAGCTACATAGTAACTTCAAGGTCTGCCTGGACTACATAATGAGACCCTGTCTCAGAAAGGAGGGGGTGGTGGTAAAGGTAAAGTCCTCTGAAGGACTTTGCTTTGAGAGGAGAGCCCCAGGGAGCCTGACTCATTCAGGACCAAGTAGGAAAGAATTTCCCGTAGTTCAGCCATCCAAGTGCTGAGAGGCCTCGACAGTCATGTTGCAAGGGGACCTGGCTACTGATCAGGCAGGTGACAGACCTTAGTATCACCCACAAGGTGCTGCTTTTAGGTGCATGCAGAATGCAAGAATTATGGGATTAGGGAGGCTTCTACTGAGATTTCAGAAGAAGACCTAGAAGTCAGGCAGTGTGCCGCTGAGAGAGCAACGTGTGAAGCTGTTAGAGTGAAGCTGAAAGTGTGGTGGAGACCCCAGAAGCACGGAGAACTGAAGAATGTGGAGTGTCTGCTGAGGAAAGCCACAGGCTGTCAGCAAAGCCACCCTGAAAGAAATGGTCACTGGAGCAGTGATCCATCGCCCTCCTCATCCCCTGCTTCGGGCTCTGCTTGCCAGCTGCTGTAACATGAGCAGCTTCCCTCTGCTCTGCCCCTCAGGCCACTTCTGCCTTGGAACCAACGACTGTGGACTGAATCTTGTGAAACTGTGAGCCAAAGTAAACTCCTCTTGTAAGCTGCAGATGTCAGGCACTGTGTTCAAATGGCAGGGAAGTGTCTAAGAGAGGAACGGAGAGCAAGTTCTGAGTCCTACATAATTGCAGTACCTTAAATTCCAAAAATGAAAATGCAAAAAACAGACATAGTAATACATACAACGGATTCTTATAATTTGGGTTCTTATACATCAGTGTATTGGAAAATAAATCCAACATCCAAGCAAACTGCTAGTCACAATCTATCTAATGGTGAATGTGTAGACTTTGAGGTAGCAAACCACCAAAAGCAACCCAACACCAAGAAGTGCCACTGCTCAGGAGTCTTCTGAATATGACACCAAATAGAACCCTTTGCAAACCCTTTGGAGAAATGGTCAAGCCAAAGAGGACAGAGAGAAAAGGAAGAGAACAAAGATGAGAAAAGACAGCTAAAGAAATACCTCCTGACCTACTGCATGCCACATACTAGAAGATGCCCCTAATGCCATCTTTGGAAACCCATCTGACTGCTCCAGCCTCAAAGCACTGTTGTTCTCTGGTAAGATGCCATCAGTTAGCTCAGGTGTGAAGGTGAGATACTAAACCTTTGTTAGTGATAGATGATGTCTACATAAACTTAGCAACAATGCTATCAATAAAGTTTAAGGCTGATTTCAGGAGAAAGAGAAAAGTGAAAACAAAAAATAAATAAACCAAAAAGAAAAAAAAATCAATTAATGGTTTCAGATGCATTTTCTCATTTTCCTCGTGTTCATTCCAAGGAAAAAAGTTAATTGCTATACAGCCAGTAACAACAACCCGCCCTGATGTCTGCTTTCTTGGAAACCTAGAAGAGTTTGGATTCTTTCTAAAGAAGCACTCATTAGCAGAGCCAACACTAATTTATTTAATCCCTTCCAAATCCATGTGCGCAGTAAAGCAGCACAGCCTTTGTGGTTCACAAGTCTGTTTATAAAGCCTTGAGGCCCAGTGTTAGGAATGACAGGTCAGCTGGCAGCTCCCACGAGCCAGTTTCCCACGTCAAATCCATGTCTGCAGAGAGGAGAGCAGAGTGTCTGCCTCTCCTGTTAAAGTCGTGTTAATGTAAATATGATGCTTTCATA
Source organism: Cavia porcellus (assembly GCF_034190915.1). Lineage (NCBI taxonomy): Eukaryota > Metazoa > Chordata > Mammalia > Rodentia > Caviidae > Cavia > Cavia porcellus. The sequence goes on along the minus strand of NW_026947494.1, from coordinate 72,035,079 downwards.
TATTTCCTATGCAACAAATCAGAACTAGTACATATCAACTCCAAGATGAGTTCCTCCCTTTCCAAAAGAGAAAATTAAAACCCTTGCTGGTTTTCCCCAATTCACAGAAGATATTTTTACGTTCTGGGGCTTGGGGCTGTACCCCTGATCTCACCAGAGCTTCATAAAAACAAACTGTAACCTCCCTCAGTTCTATGTGAACCCAGCACTCCACAGAGACTTCAGGCTTCCAGAGCATTTCGGGGGAGATGCAGAGCCTCCTGCTTACCAGAGGATGGAAAATACTGGAGGGGAAGGCAGTCCTTCCAGGAATGATTCCCCTCCTGGGTCCACCCACTGACCTCCTCCAGGCTGGGTGGACTGTGATGCCCCGTGTTTTGCTGGTGAGGAGGGGACGTACCAGACATGAACACAGCGGTGGAGGAGTAGGAAACTGACGCTCCTAAAGTGATGGGTTACTATGCACGCTTCTGAGCATGGAGAACGCACCCCAGAGGATCTGAATGGCCCCTTCCCTGTTCATATAAATCTATCCCTACGTGGGCATCATTTCTGCAATTCGAGTAAGGGGTCCTTATTCATATTCATTTCAATCACCAGTCATTGTACATGGCTTTCATGTTATACTAGATTTTTTTAAAAATCCATTTTGTTTCAAAGAGAAAGAAAAAACAAAATTTCAAAACACTTCTATCAGGAGGCAACAATGGTACGTACATTGTGCATTGTCATCCCCAAACTGTTCACCCAGAGCCCAAGATATCTGCATTCAGTTGGCTGAAGAATACCAATACAAATCTTTCTCTTCACTGAGCTCAGAGAAATGAGTAGTATGATTATCTTTACTATTTTTATGTACATATATATATATATGAATAGATATGTTGCTTCTCACACTAGTGAGACCATTTACCTATTAAAGTCTCCAATTTATCCCTCTTTATGGCTGAGTAATACTCCATTATCAAGAAATACCACATCTTGCTTATCCATTCCTCAGTCAATAACACATTTAGGTTGTTTCCAAGATCTTATTGCAAATTATGCCACTAGAAACATGGGTGCCCATATATCATTGTGGTATAATGTTTTTAATTCTTTTGGGAAGATACCCAGAAGGGGAATGACTGTATCAAATTGGACCTCCAGTCCTAGTTTTTTGAGGAATCTCCACGCTGATTTCCAGAGTGGTTGCATCAGTGTACACTCCCAAAAACAGTGGAGAAAGGTTCCTTTGTCCCCACATCCTTGCCAGCATTTGTTATTGCTTGATTTCTTGATAGCAGCCATTCTTTATAGGGTGAGGTGGAATCTCAGTGTTGTTTTAATTTGTATTTCTTGAATGACCAGTGATGTTGAACATTTTTTCACATATTTATTTGCTGTGTGTATTTCTTCATTTGAGAAGTATGCATTCATGTGAGATGCCCATTTTTAGACTGGATCTTTAAATCTGGGAGGACTGATTTTTTTGAGTTCTTTGTATGTACTCAATAGTAATCCTGTGTCTGAGGAACAGCTGGTAAACATTTTCTCCCATGTTGTGCGTTCCCTTTTCACTCTGTTGGTGGTTTCTCTTGCTGTGCAAAAGCTTTTCAATGGGATGAAATTCCATTTGTTGTTCTTTGTGATAGTTCCTGTGCAATCAGAGTTTTGTTCGTGAAGTCTTTGCCTTTACCATATCTTCGTGAGTTTTATCTACTCCATCTTCCAGAGGATTTAATATTTCTGTCTTAATATTAAGATCTTTGGCCCATTTTGATTTTCACTTAGTGCGTGGTGAAAGATATGGATCTAGTTTTAATCTTCAGCATGTGTAGAACCAGTTTTCCCGGCACCAGTTATTAAAGAGGCTCTTTATTTCAAGTGAATGTGTTTGGCACCTTTTCAAAGTTAAGGTGGCTTAGTGTGTCTGGAGTTGTTTCTGCTTCTTCTAATCTGGTCCATTGATCTTCAGTTCTGTGTTTTTTGTTTGTTTGTTTTGTTTTGTTGCCAGTACCACACTGTTTTCATTACAGTAGCTTTACATCATAATTTCAAGTCAGGAATTGTGACACTCCCTGTCTTTGCTTTGTTGCCTAGGATTGCCTTTGCTATTCTAGGTCTCTTTGGTTGCAGATGAATGTTAGGATGGTTTTTTCTAATTCTGTGAGATATGCTATTGGAATTTTGATTGGCATTGAATCTATGTAACAGTTATGGAAGTACAGTCATTTTCACTATATTGATTCTTTCTACCAAAAAGCATGGGATATCTCTCCACTTTCTAATATCCTCTTCAGCTTCCTTTCTTATAGTACTGTAGTTTTCAGTATAAAGATCTTTTATATTCTTTGTTAGATTGAGTCCATTTTTTTGGATGCTATTGTGAAAGATGTTGTTTCCCTGATTCTTCTCTGAGTGAGTTTGTTATCCATGTACCGGAAAGCTATTGATTTCTGAGTGTTGTCTTTGTAACCAACTATATTACTGAATTTTCTTATTAAATCTAGTGGTGTTTTGGTGGAATTTAGGGGATCTTCTATGCAAAATATGTCACCTGCAACTAATGATAATTTAACTTCTTCCTTCCTTTCCTATCTTTATTCTTTTTTGGGGGGGGAGTGTCTCACTTTGTAGCCCAGGCTTGTCTTGAACTTGCAAACAGTTCTCCTGCTGCAGCCTCCCAAGTGCTGGAGTTACAGGAGTACACCGCCCCCAGCTATTCCTTTTATTTCTTTCTCTTATCTAATTGCTCCAGCTAAAGTTTCCAGGACTATGTTGAAAAAGTGGACATTCTTGTCTTGTTCCTGGTTTTAGGGAGAAAGCTTTCAGATTTTGTCCATTTAGTATGTTGGCTATTGGTTTGTCATAGATGGCTTTTATCAGATTGAGATAAAGAGCATCTATTCCAATTTTCAGTAGGGCTTTTATCATGAATGGATGCTGGACTTTGTCAAAAGCTTTTACTGCATCTATGGAGATGATCATATGATTTTTGTCCTTGGCTCTGTCAATAAAGTGTATTACATTCATGGATTTAAATATGTTGAATGAATAGAATGAATCCCATTTGATCGTGGTGTATAATCATCTCTGGAATGAATCCCATTTGATCGTGGTGTATAATCTTCTTAACAGTTTGCTGCTGTCTGTTCACCAGTATCTTATTAAGAATGTTTCTTTTTTTTTTTCTTTTTTTTTTATCGGTACCAGGGATCAAACTCACGACCGCACACTTGCAAGGAAGGGGCTTATGCCGCTGAGCTAAATCCCCAGCCCCTTAAGAATGTTTCTATCGAGAACTCCCGAGATTGGCCATGGTGGGATTTAGGCAGCTTATTCACCCACCCTCTTGGTAAGTGCCTGTGGCAAGGGCTAGAAGGAGACCCAGAACTCCCAAGATCCGGCCATGGTGGGACTCAGGCAGCTTATTTACCCACCCTCTTGGTAAGCGCCCCAGTGACAGCCACGAGGAGAACCATTACCTGTGAGCCTACTGCCATGGGGGCTGAAAATCAAGCACCCTTCCCCTTCCCACCCCACCCCTCAGTAGCTACTGGGGATAGATGTCTCAGAATCTCTTGGGAGGATGACCATATGCAGTATAGCAAATATGGGGGATTTCCTTCTATCTTCTGTTTGAAGGCATAGGTTGTTTTTACTGTTTTGTTATATTTCTTTTGCTCTATTCAGTATTCTCAATTGGTTTTATAATGTTCTATTTTTGGTTTGATTTTGCTATACCTAATTGACTGGACAACCATTGTGAAGTTAAAGAGACATACCATAGTACATATTACTACTATCCCAGTATCCTACTGTGAAATCCTGTACCAATTTCACTGCATTGTCTCGATTGGCTTTGTTCTGTCTTGTGCTGTTGCATTTTTACTACTTTCAAAAAAAAAAAAAAAGATTGTATCTATGTTCATGAGGGAGATTGGCCTGTAATTCTCTTTGTTGGGTCCTACTGTGGTTTTGGTAGCAGGGTAATGCTTGCTTCCAGGAATGAATTTGGATGAATTTGGGAGCACTACTTCCTTCCAATTTCATTAAAGAGTTTGAGAAGTAGTGGTGTTAGGTCTTCTCTAAATTTCTTGTAGAATTCAGCAGTGGGCTTCAGGGACTGGGCTTTTCTTTTTGATAGGTTTTTAATTACATTTTAAGTGTTATTGATTGATATTGGTTTATTTAGAAAACATACACACACACATATTGGATCTTAAAACACACTCTTGAAAACAGCATCTTCACTTTGACATCTTCAGGTTTTCCTTCATTTCTAAGAAAAAAGTTTGTGTGTTCTCAAATGCAGTTGAAATTTAAACTCCTGCTATGTAGTTTAGGGCTCTGGTATGTTAGAGTTAATCAAGTACTAATGAGAATTAATAGTTTGAATAGTTTGTTATATAATTTTCCATTGTAGAAATACAATTCATATTTAAAATGAGAATAATTTCTAAACTTGAACATTGGTTTTTTTAATCATTCACACTTTTTAATCTGAATCATATGCAAATGAATGCAAATTTATTAGCACATACTTCTATGAAGTTTTAGAAATTTTGGGAGTGGTAACTGTGGGCCAAAGAGGAAAACAGGAAATGCTCTTCCAGTGATCTGTGTGGTATGCAGGCTGTGAGCCAAGAAGAGCCAAGCCCCCTCTCCCTGTGTGCAACTGGCTAACTCAGGAACACAGACTGAGCTGACAGCAACTGAGATACAAAAGCAACTTACCGCTTATGTTGTTTGATTGACTTTGCACACCTAAAGGCAGTGGTCTGAGCATCTATTTAGAGGATAACAGTATGCAATGTAGCAACTATGGGGGATTTCCTTCTGTCTTGTTTTTGAAATCCAGTATTGTTCTCATTGTTTTGTTTCATTCTATTTTGTTTGGTTTTATTTTATTCAATGTTTTGTTTTTATTGGTTTTATTTGGTTCTGCTTTGTTCAATTTTATTATGTCTGATGGTATGGGCAGCAATTTTGAAGATAACAAGAGGCATTATGGCAGCAATGGTTGAATTCCTATTGTCCTGTTTTGAAATCCTGTATCACTTTCACTGTTTTGTTTTGATTGACTTTATTCTGTTTTATTTGGTTTGGTTTTATTCTCTTTAAAATAAAAAAGAAAAGGAAAAAAGGAAATTTTAGAACCACCAGTCCAGAGAGATGAGCTATTTTATAAATGGAATGGTTTGCTTAAAGTTGTCTTCTGTTAAGTCTTGTGACGTGCATGTGCTGACGTAGTTGGAGGGGCCTGGATATCAGTGTCTAGGTCAGCCTGGACAGTACCAGCCAATTGCACTTTGAGGGTTTTGTTCCCAAAGTGTTATTTATGAGGCTTAGGAGTGTTATTTATTTCAACTGGAGAATAACATTTGGAGTTTGTCAAATGGCTTCTTACCAAAATCACATCAATTTCTCCTTCATTTTTGATCTTACAGACCAAGGTATCATGTCCATACTTTCCTATTGGGTGTTTGTTGGTGAAGATTTCAAACTCTGAACTTTTTCATCATCTCATAGTGTGTACTCACCCTGAAAAATACAACCACTGCTTCTTCACATTTATTTAACAAGCGTACTGTGCAGAAGGTAAACTGCAGATATTTCCGTGTTCTGGGAGAGTTCAAGGTGCGTCAGCATTTAGCAGGGCCCCCTGGAGGAAAAGCTTAGTCCTCAGGGAAGCTGAAGGGCATGCAGGAGATGGGAGATGCATACATACTGCTGATAAATGTGTCAGTAAAGCCACTTGTTCTAACGGAGCAAAGGCAAAGACAACAGAACCTGTGAACTGTGAATGTGCTACAGCTGGTTTTAAAAATATCAGTTCAAATATCAGTAACACTGGCAAAGAAAGAGCGCTGAAAGGCAACCTTGTTACCTCCGCACTTAAGAGGCTGAGGCAGGAGGATTGCAAGTTCAAGGCCAGCCCAGACTGTATAACAGGTTCGAGAATTTCCTTGGTGTTTCTGTTCATTTGACATTCACTTTTGACAAGTTTGAAATTTGAATATGGATATTTATTTGTAAGTAGTTTTCATGATGTGAGTGGATTTCAGTGTTGTTTCTTCCTAATGTGAGTTTTCCAGTCTAGAGTTGTTGATTTTGAGTCATTGTACTGATGACTGGAATATATATTTGAGTAATATTTCCAACAAAGATTCATAAAAGGTAAGTGTGGGGTTTTTGTTTTGTTTTGTTTTTTCCTTTTTTTTTTTTTTTTGGTACAAGGAATCAAATTCAGGACCTTGCATTTGCCAGGCAGGCTGTGCTTATGCCACTGAGCTGTATCCGCAGCCCATGAAAGGTAGATTTTAAAAACTCCTACTTATTTGAGACTTCTGCAATAGTTTTCAAATAATTTTGCTTCCGTAATCTCTAAAAAAGGAAAACCTTTCTAAAACTGTAAGTCCTATAATATCCTTCTCACACATTTTTAATTGACAGATTATAAAAGATGCCTGTTTTTCTAGCATATGGTATCAAATTCTTAAAATCGCATTTTTGGTTTTTTGAATGTAGCAAGTGGAGCCTAATAACTCACAGCAATTTAACACCTCCCGTTATTTCTTTAACCACTTAACAGTTTATCCTGGGTGTCGCTGGCCAGCCAAATTATGTATTGATATCCTGGGCATCATGCAGGTAGATGTCATTTTTACATCTTGTTTTAGATAATTGGGCTGGCAAGCTCTTCTCTTTTCTTCTTTGTTTCTTTCTTTTTTGAAAAAGCTCTCACACTGTGTTTCAGGCTGGCCTTGACTTTGCAGTGATTCTCCTGCCTCAGCCTCCTGAGTGCTGAGATTACAGGCATGTGCTGTTATACCCAGCTAGTGAGTTTTTTGACAGTCAGAAACTTTACATTACTCTTTTTGTCTTTAAACTCAGTTTTACATTGCCATACATCTTGATCCTAAAGTATTACATGCTGGAAATTCTTTTACTGATCAGCCTGTCATATCTATGCAGTAAAGAGATGTGTATAAATTAAAATTTTAGAACAAATGTTTGTGATGAGAAGTGATAAAGTGGCAAAGCCCACACCAAGAACCAGATCACATGCTGCGAAGTCCACACGAGGGGCTGTAAGCAAGGGAAGCAGAAGTGATGCTTTCCCAGCAGACCAGGCCAAGGCACCAGTGGAGCAGAAGGAGCATCTTGTGTGGGGCGTAAGCGGGCTCGGGGCAGGAAGGGGGCCAGGAAGATGCATCTTCTTTTGAGTGGTTGGCCAGTCTCCTTGCTGGGCTGTGGGCCTGCTTCAGTTGGGGGTTTCTGTTTTGCCTCTGTTACATTTGATTATTGTTTGTCCTCACCGGGGCAGAAGCAACTTGTGCTTTCTGAGTTTGGAGCCTCTTCCTCTTTCCGGGAGGGAGGGAGGGCTGATCAATAAGGCTTTGAAGTTATCTTAGGTTTTTATAACTATTTGTAATTAACCAAAACACATAAATATAAATTTTAATAAAATTATATAGAAGCACATCCCTTGAAGCAATGGATGAGACTCATTTTTCCTTTCTTGGTTCTTGTCTTTGTGGGGAGGTTTTACAAATAGAAGCACTGAGAAATTTCTCAAGTGGCAACATGACTCAGATTGTGCACTCCTCAATGTTATGCCAAAATTTTTATATCCATCCACATTGATAAAGGGAAGAGCTGGGAGCCACTTGTCTGACAACAGGCTTTTAAAAAACTCAGTAGATAGAATGGACAGAAATAGTTCAAACTCTTCTTTGGTTTTCAGCCCCAGATGCTGCCTCCGTCCCGCAAGGACTACACCATGGAATAATCTCGATCGTTTATGAAGTGAGAAGAGGACAGGCGTGTTTGTCAGCTTTCTGTTGCTATAACAAATACCTGAAAAGTCAACTTTTAAGATCAAGAGTTAAATTTTTAAAAATTTTTTTAAAAGATCAAGGGTTTATTTTGAGTTCCTTGGTGCACTGCTTATCACGTTCACTTTATGAGGGTTTGTTTTGGCTTATCATTTTGGGGTTCCGAAAAGACTAGTGATCAGTCCGCACCAATGCTTTGGACCTATGACGAGCCCACACATTGTGGCTGCACAAAGCCTGCACATCAGGGCTGAGGACAAAGAAGGGGCCAAGAACGCTCCTTCTCTTTGGGGGCACCCCCCATCCCAAAGACCTCTGCGGCCGCCCCTGCAAGGTCCTTCCAGGTCCCCACCTCACCACCTGGAGACACAGGCCCTAGGATGGCCCAGCTCGTGGAGCTGGGGTCTAAAGGAGGAGGTGGAAAGAGGACTGGGCTCTCCAGGCCCATTTGCAGCATTTTAGGAAAGGGCTGAGTGGCTGGCAGTTCATTTCCATCAGATTCCCCGTTCCCGGCAGCCTTAGGGGTCTTCTCAAGCCAGGCTTAGAGGGCGAGTGAGACTTAACAACAGTTGCCAGATGCATTCATCACATATCTGATGAAAGCTCTTGGTGATATATTTAAAGACTACCTCAATTTGTACAGCCTAATACTTACTTGAGTGTCTTTTCTTCATAATAAGCCATATATATACATACATGCTAAGAGGGAACCCGGATGACTGGATCTGGAGAGACTGTAACCCGGGAGATCCAGTTCAGTGCGAACACCATGCTCCTATTGACCCAGCAGTGTAGCTGTAGCTCAGTGTCATGGAGTTTTAATCTATCTCCGTATCTAGGAGAGAATCAACTGGCCTTCTTAGTGTGCTGTTTACAGCGTAACTAAGGTGACGAAGCGCCCATCCTTTCACTGGCCTTCCAGGGACAGCCAGCTGTCTGCAGCGCCCCTCCCCTGACTGCTGTCAAGACTCCCTCACCTGCTAAGCTGCTCTGAGAAGGTACCGTCCCCCCTTTGAGTGACTGCCCCTCCTTCCCCTCCTACCCCACCGCTTCCAGCACACGGTGTCTCGGTTTGGCTTTCTTAGAAGGACATCCTGAAACAGAGGCCCCTGCGAGAGGGTGTGTGGGAGGGGACTGCAGGTGACACACCGCTACATTTCGGGCCTTGGATGTCTCCTGGAGACCTGTGTACAGAAGACTTTGCCTCCAGGCGGGGGTGCTACTGGGACAAAATGGGGCCTTTGCGAAGCAGGACCTGGTGGCAGGTCGCTGGGGGCGGCTCTTCGGGGGATCCTGGAACCCTGGCCCTTTCCTGTTTCCCCTCTTCACTTCCCAGCTGCTGTGAGGTGAGCAGCATTGCTCCCTGCCATAGCAGAGGTCCTTGTCACAAGCCTCAGACCAACCAGCGTTGGACCAAAATCTCTGAAACGGTCTCAAGTTGTTGTCGTGATACAATCCTAAGGACTGAAGGGTTGAACTCAGGACCTTTTGTGTGCTAGCAAGTGTTGGACCAATAAGCTATGCTACCAACTCTGCCCTCTCCCATTTTGGGGACAAGGTCTCACTAAGTTACCCAAGCTGATCTCAAACTCTTGATCCTCCTGCCTCAGCCTCCTGAGATGACAGATGTACGCCAGCAGATCCAGCTGCTTCACAGTATTGTGTCACAGTAAAAGTTGATTTACACACATGGTAAAGGAGCAGGGAAGTGAGCCAGGAAAGGGGGAAAGCCCCCAAAAGAGCGCATTATCAAGCGAGTCGTTGCTATGGTAACAAGGGCTCAATCCCACTGGGATCCTCTGTGAAACTCTAGAATGTGCTGTGGAAATTTCCCACCAAGAGGTGAAGAGCTGGGGTTGTTTCTTCCCGGTGCCCAGCAGTCATCCGTTGAAGGCAATTAACTGTCTGTCCTTGTGATCTGACACAGGCTGAGCTTGCTCTGGAATCCCAGCAAGCGCTCAGGGAGACAGAAAGTCAGAGGTAAGTGGAACAAGGATCTGCCGCTGACTTCCAGGGCAGCTTGATGGGACTGTGTATGATAGAATCTGCTACAACTGTCAGTCAGAATCCCAGCACCCTCCCCTCAGGGTGCAGGCTGGGTATTACTAAAATCTGGATCAATCCTAGTCATTCTAGGGGCGTGGAGCTCTGTGGCACAGCGCCCGCCTGGCAAGCATTAGGTCCCGAGTTCACTTTCCAGTACAAAAAAAGAAATAAAAAGCTACCAGCCACCTTCATCCTAATCGTTCTTAGATCAGTTTGAATTTTCCCTTTGAGAAATATGACAAATCTCTAGTGTCAACAAAGACATTGGATTTCTACACCTCTGGAAGCTGCCTTGACCTAAAGAGGCTGATGGGACAGAGCAGTAACAGGGCCGGGGATTGAGCTCAGCCTGGTAGGGTAGGCCCCTGCCTGGCAAGCTGGGATCATGAGTTTGACCTCTGGTACAAAAAAAAAAAAAAAAAAAAAGAAGTACAAAAGAGAAACAATGAAGCGAAACACAGAGAGAAATGATTGGACGGCACTGGGGACTCTATTTCCAAGAATCACCACACTCATTTTCTCCAGGTTTCCAGCTTAGATACATTTGAGTCTACAGAGTTAGCGAGTTCCAATTGGGTTTCCATGTCTTACAACTAGAAAATCTCAATCAAGCACTTTTGAACCACCATCTTTCCAAAGATATCTACTCTTCCAATCTGTCAGATTTTCAATGGATCTTCCAATAGAACAAACGAAAGCATGGCACACAGGGATCTTCAGTGATGTACAAACAACCTCGATGCATTCAAAGCCAAGAACGAAACAACTTTAAAATAATGGAGTTCAGCTGGGTAATATACAAATTACAGATGGTGCTGACTTCATAATTAAATCTCTAACTTGAGGCATTTTGTCATACCCTGTAAAAGCTGCAGAATTTTAAAATGATGATGGACACTTTTCATTTGAAAACTAAGAACCAAACATGGGGGGAAAATGGGCTGTGTAAGACCAAAGTGTAAAAAAAAGCACTCTATCTGTACTGGTAAGAGAAGTTCTCCCACATATAGTTTGCTGGCTTTGGTGTAAGAAAGTAGGGTAATAATATAGATTTTTGTGTAACGCTTGTGTTTGCACAGAGAAACACTGGGATGTGGGGAGCTAATAAAAGTGCTTACCTGGGACAAGGTGTGAGGTTGTATAGACAAAAGCAGGCCAAGAAACAGGACTCCTCGAGGTCTGCTTCACATCTGCTTTGATTTTCATGTCTCTTATCTACTTAAAATGGACTTAAAATATAATCAAAGCTGACCCACTTTCCCCAAAAGTTTCCCTCACCACAGGCATGCAGCAAGGGGGCCATCCTTGGACCCAGGTCTGCAGCACTTGAGCCAAGATAAACCTTTCTATTTTGTAAGTTAATGGTCTCAGGTATATAATTATAGCAGCAAAACAAGTTCAATACAGCCTTATAGTGCATAGCCAGTGTGTTCCCATTTGCGTGTAAAAGGGATCTGACATGGATTTGTATTCTCTATTTTGCTGTGAGTAGGATACCACTGGAATATGCCAGAGATTGCTAACATAGTTTCTTCGGGGAGAGAAACTAAAGGGCTAGAGGTCCGAGATAGGAGGACAGTGTTATTTTGAGGGGGCGGGGAGGGGGGTGGATATTTTATCGTGCATGTGGATATAGTTTTTAATTTTAAAAATCTAGAGTTCTTGAAGGGGCTTTGACTTGTAGATTTCCAACGAAAATGCATCACACCAAGGCTGCGTAGTCGCACTGCTCTGGGTCCGCACAGCCTTCTCCTGTGACGAACTCTGGCTTCAGCTGAGCAAGGCGCGAGGGTTCCCCAAGGCAGGGTGGAGAAGGGCCTTCGCGTCCTGTCCACTGCTCTGTCCGTGGGCTGCTGCGGGCAGGCTGGCGACTCCCGCGGAGCGCGGGGCAGTCCCCGCCGGCCTCTGCCTAGGGGAAAGGAGGAGTATTTCCTTCGCCGCCCTCTCTCGCCCTTCAAGTCGACGGTAACGATTTTTCAGCTTAAAATGAGTATCTCTTCCTCTAAATAAAAATTAATACTCATTTAAATGAGTTTGAACTATAAATGCTAGTACGAAAACGTCTTCGAAAGATACAGTGAGGAAAGCTAATGTTACAACAGTTTTACAGTGTAGAACCAAGTTTAAAAATGTAAAGCCCCAACTAACATTTCGTAAAAAGGAAGCTGCATTATTTAATGTTTAATGCAACGCTCCTTGTTGAGATCTCGGCAAATGCAGAAAAGTTTAAAAAGAAAAATTGAAAATCACTCATACCTGCTTCCTCGCAGAAACGGTAGCTGTTGGCATTCGGGTAGATTTTCTTTCCTTCACTTCTTTCTTTAATCCTCTCTTTTTCCCTTCCTGCTCCTTCCTTTCTAGGTTCCCACATGTGGAGACAGAAAGACAGATGATAGGTTACAGGGGAGAGACGGAATTGCAATTGTTACACTCTCAGCATTGTGTTAACAGCTCTCCGGGGCGGGTTCAGCTCAGCAGCACAAGTGCCCGCCTGGCGAGCACAAGGCCATGAGTTCAACCCAATGCCCATTTTAAAAAAGCATTCTTTCACATCAATACATTGTACTTAAAACACAAATTTTAATGTTAAATAATATTTCTTTATATAGATTTATTAGCTATCTTTCTATTTTGTCACATTTCTCTGGGTTTTTTTTTTCTCCTTACTATGTAAATTGTGAAAATCCTAGAAAGCAAAACTTATCTCCATCTTCAGTCATTTCGATTGGAAAGATCTCTAGAAGTGAAATTAGTGGACCAGAAAATGTGAACACTTTAAAGCAACCTTATTTTTTCATTTATTATTGTTTATTGATTGTGAAGGGTCTTACTGTATAATTCAGGCTGGTCTTGAATTCACTATGTAGCCCAGGCGGGGCTCAAACACGCGGTGATCCACCTGCCTCAGCCACCCAAGTGCTGGGGTTACAGGCAGGCATCACCACACCAGGCTAACGCCACTTTAATTTCTCTCTCAGATGGTTATATTAATGGTGTACACTGCCACCAAGCATGCAGGAAGGCCCATATCCTCATACAACACTACAGATAGATCTCTTTACAGTTGTGCTAAACACGCACAATTTATTTAAATTCCTTTAACTACTATAGGTGGAAAACTTTTAGGTGTGTAACAGCCATCTGTCTATCATCTTTTTAGTATATGTACTTCTTTCCCGGATAGTTGTTTCACTTAGAGACTCTGTGTCTAGGTGCTGAGCGGTAATGTACAGAGAATTTCCACCAGAGGGCGCGACCACCCAAGTTATGCTGTAATCCGACTCCAGCCAGGCTCAGTACCAGCAGATCAGGGGCTGACAGGTCCCTAATTCCTATCAGGAGCTTCAGACACTTGTCCTGTCTTTGCAAGGACGGGACTCCGTCCTCTCCCTTCCACTCCCTCCTCCTCCTCTTTTTTCTCGGTTCCCAGCAAGTGCCTGGCGCTGTCTACATGATTTAGACTTGTGTTCCCACCCTAAAATAGGTAGCTTCTCACTCATTCAATTCTATTTCCTGTGACATCTATTCAAGTCTTTCCTAATTTCACATTTGTTGGCATTTGACTTTCTTTTTAAGTATTTATTTATTTTGATAACACATGACTATACGAGTTACTATGGTTTAATGTGGTATTTCTGCTACCTTTTTATTTGTGTGCAGGGGATTGAACGTAGGACCTTTATACTGAACTACATTAGCTTTTTTTTTTAAATTTTTTTCTTTTAAACTTTTCAGACAAAGTTTTGCTAATTTGCCCAGTCTGGGTTTGAACGTTCAATCCTCCTGCCTCAGCCTTCCAGAGTGCTGGGATTACAGTTGTGTGCCTGGCTGTGATATTCAGTACATTCTCAGGGCAAACACTAAGCAAATCAGTGATCAGCAATTCCCTCACCCTGTCATTTCTCTATCTGTGGAGCTGTTAAGCTCCTCTCTGCCAGATCTTCATATAACACACGCTGTCCTGAGCCCCAGTGCCCTGCTGTGTTGCGGGACACCAGTTGACCCCTATCCAACTGTTTGGGTACCCGTTGCCCACCCTCCCTGCCCCCTGCCCCCATCGTCCTGCCCAGGATCTAGTGATCACAGTTGGACATGCAGGTCCACTTGTTCTAGCCTCTGCATATGCATTAGTCAGCTTTGCACTGCTGTAACAAAATACCTGAGGTTGACCACGAAAAGGAGAGAAGCTCTATTTTAGCTCACGGCATCGGGGGCTCTGCTTTTCAGCAGGCTACGTTTCTCCTCCTCTCCCTTTTGCTGCATCCAGGCACCCACCCTGCTGGCTGGAGCCGCCCACTCGCAGTGAGGGTGTCCTTCACAGATTGGCAGTCCTGCCTGCCAGTTGCCTCTGGAAGCAGCTCCTAGGCACCCCCAGAACTGGGCTTCACTACTTCCTAGGTGTTTCTCAGTCCAGTCACCTTCCCAAAGCCCATCAGCAACCAGGCGTTCAACACAGTGAGCCATTGAGAACCCGTTACATCCAAACTGAAAACATACAGGAGCAGACACCTGGTATTTGTCTTTCTGTGATTGGTTTATTTCACTTAACATCAGGTCTTTCCGTTCCATCCATTTTGCTGCAAAAAATACACATTTGTTGTTCTTTATAGATAAATATCAGGACCAGGGATGAGAGTGCACTCCTCTGATCCCACCACTTCGGAGGCTGAGGCAGGAGGATCACCACGATTCAAGGCCAGCCTGGGTTACATAGTGAGTTCACAGCCAGCCTGGACTGTACAGCAAGAGCTGTCTCAAAAAACTGAAGGAAAAAATTCAGAACAGGGATTCTGATGTTCTCTGAAGAGAACAAGGCCAGTCACACCCTTCATCCCAACCTTCGCTCCCAAACCTCCTAAAACCTGACCCTCCTTGCTAGATACTTTTACTCTCGAATTAAAGAAAATGTGTTCCCTCTAAGTCGGGAATGCCCGTCAGTCATTCATTTGATAGTTTATCAAGTGT